>NC_041012.1:37865590-43494406 GCF_004193775.1 Glycine soja | reverse complement strand
ATTTTCAGCTGCATTTCAATTATCTTAAACTTCTATGCAATTGTTTATGAACAAAAAGTGTTTATCGTCAACCATAATTAATTAGACGGCCGGTAATGTTTATAATATTTTGTTTAAAGTATTGTTGTAACCCAGTTTAGTCATTGACGCGATGGAGATAGTGAGTTAATGGATTAGTGATTCAATCGGTGAACTAGTAATTGATCCGGTTTGACTTGATATATATTAAAAATTTAAAATTATATATATATATAATAGAAAAGTCTATTTATACTTCAAAATTCAAAATAACAATTTGATAATAATGAACATCAAAGCAACATGCGGTTGATAGGAGCATTCCAAATCAATTGCATAACTGATCCAATAATAAAACTGGCCTGATTAGACCATCAATCTCAATTAGACTGATTCGACCCGATCGGACTAAATCGAGTTTCACAACTATGATTTAATCACTATCAATATTGATTTTGTCATCTTAGATGCAAATAGAAGTTGGCCATTAGGCCAATGAGTGCAGAAATATACAGATTCCATTCTGTTGGCTCCTCCAATCTTTTTTCCACTTTAGCATATGTATCAGGGCAAAAGTGAAGAAGCAAATTGTTCAAATTTCATTCAGCAATCTATTCAAACAAATAAGAAAAGCACCACTAATAGTGTCTAACTTTCTATTAAAGTCGTAAGTACGAATAATTCTAAAATCATGTCGTACCCCTCTAGTATTCGCTGGGTGCATACCAAGTACATACCAAATATACATTTTTTATAAAAAAATTGGATACTTCGCTTGGATACTTTTTAGGTACATATCAAGTTCGTACTAAGTCTATAGGTTACAAAAAAAACTAAAGCGATATTTCTTTATCCATTCTATGGAAAAAAAGTATGCTTAATCCAAATAGACATCAAAATTTAGTTCTTATACATACAAATCTTCATCTCCTCTAAAACTCTTAAAAAAAAGAATTAGAGTTTTAAAGATATTTACATTCTTAAATTCAAATTATTGTTCTTTCTTTTGACAAACCAGTTTTATAGACGATTTTTTTGAGTGATGATGAACAATCAAATGATAAGATAGAAACTATTTTTTTACTAGATTGAAACTATTAAAATATGATATAATATGAATAGTTTTTTATTACGAGATTTTTTTTTTCATATTGAATAATTTATTTTCCTTTATATTGTAAAGTATACTTTTTTTGTTTTTTTTACGACTTACAAGATTTAGTCATACAAACTAAATTCTATTTTTATATGCATACGTATTATTTTGAAATATATATTAACATATATGTATCTTGGAAAGTTCCCCTTCCTGTTATCTCCACTTCTAGAATCAGTCTTGATGCTCCAAGCAACATGAACCATGGTGAGTTATGAACTAAATGCTTTGCATAAAAAATAGCAAGTATTCTGCCCTGGCTGGTGCAGCATTAGTTAAAAACACATAAAAGTGGTTGTTGCTTCCTACACCTCCAAGTTAACAACAGCTCATAGAAGTATACAGAGAAGCCCAATCCAATAGTATGACCAATTCATCTACTTTTGGGCTCCAAAAATATATGGACTTCAAATCGGGTATGAGTTTGACAATAGTTTTTTTGGTAGGTAGGAGTTTGACAGTATAATATTGTTATTATCTCCAATCTGTAATATATATGCTCTTTTCAAATCGAGTTATTTTAAGTTGCAACAGCGCAGAATAAATCGTTAAAATGACCAGCTATCGTTCCAATTAATTAAAAAGCAATGCTAAGTTCTCCTACTATATTCTCTTATAAATCTTTTTATTATTTGTCAAAAAATATTTAATAACTACAACGCTCAAATTCAAACAAATTTATTTATTCAGTTGACAAATTATATATGAAAGTCAGATTAGGTGATTTGAAAAAAAAATTAATCCAACCCAACTCATTTTAGAGGGTTAAATGGATTGATCGATCAAATTCAATCAATTTTAACATTTCTAATCCAGTTATGATAGAGTTAAGAATGATTTTTAATTAGATCTTTTTCTCAATATAAAAAAAATAAAAAATAAGAATTATGAACTTTGTCATCCGATAAAAACACACATGCTAAAATTTTACTAGTGGTTTATATGATTTCCTTAATATAACATACACATGCTAAAATTGATAGTGGTCATTTAAAAAATATTAAAGACTTTTAAAATTTTCCAAAAACAACAAAGAACAAAGAAAAAGTCATCCATCTCACTTTTCCGTCAAAGATGATTGTCCGTATTCCTCCGCATGCATGTCACCACCTTCCATTCTATTCCATTCCATGTTAAAAAAAAAAACCTATAAATACCTAAGACGAGCTCCAACCTTTTTCATCAAAAACCTTTCCTTTTAGTATCAATTTCTATATAGCTAAAGAAAGTGATACTATTAAGCATAATTAATATAATGGGGTACATGTGCATTAAGATTTCGTTTTGTGTGATGTGTGTGTTGGGGTTGGTGATCGTGGGTGATGTTGCCTACGCTCAAGATTCAGCAGAAGACTACGTGAATGCACACAATGCAGCACGAGCAGAGGTGGGTTCTCAATCACCAAGACAAACAGTGATTGTTCCAAGTTTGGCTTGGGATGATACGGTTGCTGCTTATGCAGAGAGCTATGCTAATCAACGCAAAGGTGACTGCCAACTGATCCACTCTGGTGGTGAATACGGAGAGAATATTGCAATGAGCACTGGTGAACTAAGTGGCACAGATGCAGTGAAAATGTGGGTTGATGAGAAATCCAACTATGACTATGATTCTAACTCTTGTGTTGGAGGAGAGTGCCTGCACTACACACAGGTCGTTTGGGCTAACTCGGTGCGTCTTGGATGTGCCAAAGTGACATGTGATAACGGAGGCACTTTCATCACTTGCAACTATGATCCCCCTGGCAACTTTGTTGGTGAAAGACCCTACAAACTGTAGCTGCTATCTACCACTTTACATATTATGAATAACCATGCAACAATAATAACACCACCAATTTAGGTGATCCTACACTTCAAATTCATGCATGTTATAATATATATACGTATTAATACTCAATAAAAATAAAGGATGTTCCCTGTGTGTTTTTACCGGGTGACTAAGTACATTATTCTTATTTTTTAATTTTTTTATATTGAAAAAAAGATTTAATTAAAGATTATTCTTAACTCGATCACAACTGGATCAGAAATGTTAAAATTGATTGAACTCGCTCGATCAATTCATTTAACCTTTTAAAATGAGTTGGGCTGAGTTAATTTTCTTTCAAACCACCTGATCTGACTTTTTCATTTATAGTTTGTCAACTCAATAAATTTGATTGGATTGATTCACTAGTCATTGGATTCAGTTTTGTAGTTATTAATTATTTTTTGACAAATGTCGATGAATGTTTTTAGAATAGGTTAAGAAAATAAATAAATAAATATTTTATTGAGATGGAGAAAAACATGTTCCTCATAATTTTTAATAAAAAAATTCTCTTTTAATTTCTTAATAAGTATTTTAAGGATATTGATAAGTAAGATTAACATTTTTTTTATATCTTATTTTGTAAACTATTCACTAGGACAAAAAACACATTTTATAATAGTTTTTTTTACATTGGTTATAAGATAACTAAATTGAAAGAAAAAAAAATACAACTTTGGTTTTTTTATTTTATCAACTCTACAATAATTTTGTTTTCTTATTTTAAAATAGATACATTTGATTCTCTTATTTTTTAAAAATATATCATTTTTGTTCAATTCTTAATTTTCACGACACATCTAGCAAGGATTAGTTAGATTTAATTAAGAATAATTTTTAATCCTCTTACATATCTTCCTATAAATCATCCTATTACATTTTATGAATACTTATCATAAAAGGTAATAAAAAGATTTATAAGAGAATATAGTAGGAGAACTTAGCATTGCTTTTTAATTAATTGGAACGATAGCTGGTCATTTTAACGATTTATTCTGCGCTGTTGCAACTTAAAATAACTCGATTTATTATTGGTTTTGTTTCTTCAGCAACTTCTGTCCTAGTATCTTTCATGGTCTACTATGCCCCTTGGACAGAATTCAAAAAGAGGAGGAGTAACGCTATTCATCCCTTAATGAAGAAGCAGAACCATCAAAAGAACACTAGACAAGAAGCTGAATTGCTACCACTAGCCATGCAAGAGCAAGGAAGCAAAGAGGTACTCTCTCTCTCTCTCTCTCTCTCTCTCTGTTTCTCTATTGATCAGTTGTGAGCACATGATATTTGAGATCAAACACTGATGTCATTACTTTAAGGTCACGTCACGTATTTATTTTCAAATTTTTATGTCCATGATATATCAAGATTGTGACATATATTTCATCTAAGCTATCAAGATTGTTGGAGAGATTGATTCCTAGAATGAGCTTCAAGGAATTATGCAAGGCAACCGATTACTTTAGCACAGATAACGTTTTAGGGATAGGAACGACAGGGATTATGTACAAGGCAAAGGTACCAAATAACTGTTTTCTAGCAGTTAAGAGACTATATGGCGCTGATGAATACAAGAGGGAATTCTTGCTTGAAACAATGATTCTGGGGAGACACAGGCACAGAAACATAGCTCCATTGGTAGGATTCTGCATAGAAAAAAGAGAAAGGATTTTGGTGTATAAGTACATGTCTAATGGAAGACTCAGTGATTGGTTCCATTCTGATGAAGGAGATCAAAAAATAAAACTAGAATGGCCAGAGAGAATTCACATTGCACTTGGGATTGCAAGAGGTTTATCTTGGCTCCACAAAAGGTGCAAGATATTCCATCTTAATTTAGATTCAGAGTGTGTCTTGCTAGACAGGTATTTTGAGCCAAAAATATCCAATTTTGAGAAGGCAAAATTTCTAAACCATACAGTTGAAGATCATGTGAGGATGAATGTTATGAATTAGGCTGATTTAGAGGTTCAGCTCCTCCAGAGAAGGAAGAAAGGAAAAGTTCAAGATAAGGAATTCCAACTATTTTTCTTATTTATCCTTCTGTTATTTACATTGTATTTATAGATCCTAGGAAGGAATAATTTGCTTCTAGAATTGGTATAATCCTAGGAATATTACATAACTAATTCTGTTATGGCTGCTTTCCTCAGATATGCAGCATCCGCAGGAGGATATTGGAAGATTGCATGAGCTGGCAATTCTAATTGGAATCTTCAGACGAAATCCTTCAAATAGGTGGGCTTTTTGATCCTTCTCTTGAATGTTGTTTCCTTTTGCACCTCTTTGTTTGTGAGTATACCCTCTGTGGTTGCTGTTATGTCCATACTGTCCCCACCTGAAGCTTCTTTGTTCATAACACTCTTCGGCCCTTGTAGACGCACCTTGTCCTCAAGGTGGAAGTCTTGCTGTAACTGTTCCCAATCCTCCCATGAAGTCTCATCAGGAGAGAGACCCTCCCATTGAATCAGCACCTCCCAAGTTCCTGTTGCCGGATTTTTCCTGGAATCCAAAATAGCTAAAGGGTGTACAACTGGTTGGTCATGGATAAAAGTGGGGGGCAAATTCAATTCTGAATGTTGCTCTGGGTTCCCTCGAAATGGCTTAAGCTTAGAGCAATGAAATACAGGGTGAATCCTGGCTGATTCTGGTAACTTCAATTTATAAGCTACTGTGCCAATGCGGTCTTCCACCTGGAAGGGTCCATAGAAACGCTTCGCGAGCTTTCCGGCAGTTGGTTGTGGTCCTTTCACGGAGGTTTGTCAGAGAGGGCGAAGACGAAGAAGGACCCAGTCACCCTTTTGATATTGGACATCACGTCTCTTGCTATCTGCTTGCCTCTTCATAATCTCTTGAGCTTTAAGTAGCTTCTTACGAATTGTTTGGAAAGTCGCATCTCGATCAGTGAGTAAGTGTTCCACTGCTTCTATGTTTGAAGTTCCCGTGATGTACTCAGGGAAATTGAAGGGCTTCTTCCCAAATGTGACCTCATAAGGAGTCGTCCCAGTACCGGCATTCCACGATGTGTTATGGGACCACTCAATCCATGGCAAAAGCTTCCCCCACCGGTTTGGCCTCTTGTGAACGAAAGCTCTGAGATACTGCTCTACTATCCTGTTCAGCACCTCTGTTTGTCCATCGCTCTGCGGATGGTACGCAGAGCTCATGCGTAAATGAGTGCCGCTAGCCTTGAACAGCTCTTGCCAAAACTTGCTGATAAAGAGGGGGTCCCTATCGGAAACCAAGCTTCGAGGAATCCCATGTATTTTAACCACCATGTCGACGAACAAGGATGCCACCATATGAGCAGTGTGAGACGTTGGTAACATTCCCAGATGAATCCCCTTCGAAAAACGGTCCACCACCACGAGAATTGTGGTTTTTCGTGATACGCCGGCAGGCCGACAATGAAATCTAACGAGAGGTCCTCCCAAGGTCGATGGGGCACCGGTAAGGGGCATAATAGTCCTGCGACGCGTTGTGTCTGGTACTTAGTGACCTGACAATCCATGCAATTTGCCACAAATTGCTTGACATCTTCTCTGAGACCGGTCCAAGTGAAGTTCTCTGAAATTCGAGCTAATGTCTTTGTGATTCCGGCGTGACCCCCTGTTGGAGTCGTGTGGTATTCCTGAAGTAATGTGGCCGTGAGGGGAAGGTCTCTAGGAAGCCAGATTCGTCCCCCTGTTAAAATTAATTCCTGGGAAATCGAGAATGAGGGATGTTTATCAGGCTCGTTCCGAATTTCCTGTTTCCGGTGACAGAATTCAGGGTGAGCTTCCAATTGTCGGTGCAATTCTTCCAGGAAGGTCAGAGAAGGAACGGAGAGGACCAAACAATGAGAAAGTTCTGACTCAGGTTGTCGGGATAATGCATCTGCGACTTGATTCTAATGCCCGGAACGGAACTGAATTACATAGTCATATCCCAAAAGCCGAGCCAAGTATTTATGCTGCTCAGGAGTTTGAATTACTTGGGTAAGTAATTCCTTGAGGCTACGATGGTCCGTTATAATGATGAAGCGTTGACCCAACAGGTATTGTCGCCATCGTTTGACCGCGGTGGTGATGGCAACTAACTCACGGACATAAGTGGAGGCCACGGCGAGCTTGGGGGTGAAAGGTTTACTGAAAAACGCTACAGGGTGTCCCTTCTGGGTGAGCACGGCACCCATGCCAATACCAGAGGCATCAGTCTCGACGGTGAATGGTATGGTGAAGTCCGAAAGAGCTAAGACGGGAGCAGTAGAGAGAGCTGTCTTCAACTGATCAAAAGCTTCTTGTGTTTGAGGAGACCAGTCAAAAGAATCCTTAGCCGTGAGTCGAACTAATGGAGCAGCAATGGTGGCATAATTACGAATAAATCTCCTGTAAAACCCCGCAAGTCCCAAAAAGCTCTTAACTGCTTTTGCCGATTTGGGTGTCGGCCATTGCTGAATAGCTTCGATCTTCGAGACTACTGGTTCAACCCCCTTGTGAGATACGACACGACCAAGGTACTCAACCTGTTTCTGCGCAAAGGAACATTTTGAAAGTTTCAGTACAAAATTATTATCAAGAAGGACCTGGAATGTGATAGTCAAGTGGTGAAGATGAGCTTCGAAGGAGGTGCTATACACCAAAATATCATCGAAGAAAACGATGATAAAGTGGCGAAGATGCTGCCGGAATATGCTATTCATGGTGGCCTGAAAGGAGCTTGGTGCATTGCAGAGCCCAAATGGCATTACTTTAAATTCGTAATGTCCATGGTGGGTTCTGAAAGCAGTCTTAGGTATGTCAGAGGCATGCATGCGGATTTGGTGATATCCTTGGAGTAAATCAAGCTTGGAAAAATACTGAGCTCCTCCCAATTCATCCAGCAATTCGTCAATTGTAGGAATTGGGAATCGGTCACGGATTGTCACGGCGTTAAGAGCCCTGTAATCAACGCAAAATCGCCACGAACCATCTTGCTTACGAACGAGGAGAACTGGTGATGAGAAGGGGCTTGTGCTTGGCCTGATAAGTCCCTTTTGTAGCATATCATTGACCTGCTGCTCTATCTCCTTCTTCTGGTAATGGGGATATCTGTAGGGGCGCACATTTACAGGACTGGTGTGGGGAAGAAGATGGATATGGTGGTCGGTGACACGGTTAGGGGGTAGTCCTGATGGGCTCTGGAAAAGGTTGGAGAAGTGTGTGAGTAAGGCTTGGATTTCTGGGGGTAAGGTTTGAGAATGTGGGGGTTCAGGGTCGTCCGTGATGATTGCTATGTGAAAATATGAAGCTTGAGTCTGTGTCCGGCAGAGTCGCCGGAGTTGATGGTGAGTGAGGAAGCTAGAGTCAATCACGGTGTCCCCTTTTAATTCTATCAACTGGTTTTGATAAAAGAATTGCATCTTCAAAGACCCATAATCCGTGAGAATTAGGCCCAGGGTCTTAAGCCACTGGACTCCTAAGACCACGTTAGCGCCTACAATGGGCAAGACGTGTAGGTCCAAGGTGAACTTAACGTCTTGAATGATAATGGAAACTCCTTCACAAATCGCAGAACAATCCAAGTGTTGGCCATTGCCAACCATCACGCGCAATGGTGAGATGCTTCGGCAGGGGAGGCCCAATTGGGTCACCAGGGTGGGCTGCACGAAGTTGTGGGTGCTGCCGCCGTCAACGAGCAGCACCACACGATGGTCGGCCAAAATTCCTGCCATACGCAAGGCCTCAGGTGCCAGGTGGCCCGAAAATGAATTGAGGCTGATTTGGGCTTGAAACGGGTCGGGTTCGTCGGGCGGGTCGGGTGGTGGGTCAGGTGGGTCTATTTTAGAGTCTGAGGGTTCCTCTTCTTCAGTTACCAAAAGAAAAGCCCTAGCGGCGCAACGATGGCCGCGATGGTAACGCTCATCACAGGTGAAGCACAACCCACGCTCGCGGCGTGAGGTGAGTTCTTCCGGCATGAGACGTTTCATCAACGACGGTGTAGGGCGCGGAGGAGCTGGCAGCAAGGGTGGTAGGGTTGGTCGCGGCTCTGCTGAAGTAGGAAGAACTCGAATGGGGTTAGGTTGCGGAGGTGGTGCGCGAGAACGTGGAGGGTTGCGGTTGTCGGAAAATTTCTCTTCCTGAAGCTTGGCATGTCCCGCGGCTTGAACAAGGGTGAGCGGTTGATGAGCTTGAACTTCTCTGCGAATCTCCGGTGTGAGACCGGAGATGAAACAGCTCAGAAGGAATGGGGATGGCAATCCGATAACCCTATTCGCGAGGTCTTCAAATTCCGAAAGGTACTGACTCACGGTCCCTTTCTGTGTCAATTTAAATAAAATGCCGGTTGGGTCTTCGTATTGTGACGGAGCAAATCTCGTCTGCAGGGCTTGTAGGAATCCAGGCCACGAGGTGAACTGGGCATTGCTTGACATCCATTGGAACCAAGCAAGTGCCCTTCCCTCCATATAAAACGAAGCTATGGTAAGACGCTCTCGCTTAGGAGTTCCATGATATTCGAAATACTGATTGATTTTGAATATCCATCCTAAAGGTTCCGTTCCATCAAAACGGGGAACCTCTAACTTCATTTTATGTTGTGTCGTAGGAACAGGGGAAATGGGAGGGGGTTCTGGCTGTGGGGGAAAAACGGAGGCGGGACGATGAAGAAGTTCATCGAGCTTGAGGTTCATAGATTGCATAGTGTCAGTGAGTCGGGTGAGAATGGTTTCCAGATTTGGTGAAGTTGGGTCGTGGGGTCCTGTCATGGTAGTAATGGAAACGAGAGCACCAATGTTATGAATTAGGCTGATTTAGAGGTTCAGCTCCTCCAGAGAAGGAAGAAAGGAAAAGTTCAAGATAAGGAATTCCAGCTATTTTTCTTATTTATCCTTCTGTTATTTACATTGTATTTATAGATCCTAGGAAGGAATAATTTGCTTCTAGAATTGGTATAATCCTAGGAATATTACATAACTAATTCTGTTATGGCTGCTTTCCTCAGATATGCAGCATCCGCAGGAGGATATTGGAAGATTGCATGAGCTGGCAATTCTAATTGGAATCTTCAGACGAAATCCTTCAAATAGGTGGGCTTTTTGATCCTTCTCTTGAATGTTGTTTCCTTTTGCACCTCTTTGTTTGTGAGTATACCCTCTGTGGTTGCTGTTATGTCCATACTGTCCCCACCTGAAGCTTCTCTGTTCATAACAACGAAATTGTTTTTGATTGATGGACATGGGGTGAAGGGTTCTGTTGAGAAGGATGTCTATGACTTTGGAATAATCCTTTTTGAACTTATAACAGGGAAAAGATTAAGTTCAACGACTGATTCTTCTGACAGTGTTAATGGTCAGTTGATGAACTATATCAGCAATAACTTGTTCACTGATCCTGCAGATTTTTATGATACCATTGACGAATCTATCATAGGGAAGGGTTTTGACGATAAAATCCTTGGTCTCCTCAAAGTTGCATGTGACTGTGTTAAAGGATCTTTAAAGCAAAGGCCAAAGATGGTTGATATGCACAAAACTATAAGAGCCATGTGGGAAGGCTATAAACCTTGGTTTGATTCTGAAAGGCTGAAACTCTCTCTGGGTTGTTCTGACCATATAACATGCATCAGCGAAATAGAATGTATTTGTTGAAACGTAAGACCTGTTTTGTATGTGTGTAGTGTAGGTTCCGCACTTCCGCTTATCAGACACTTTAGGACAATGAATGTCTGTTTATTTATATACAACACTGTCAAGTTAAAGCTTTGTAATTTTATGATTCAAATTGAGCAAAATAAGGAATCATTTAACGAGGACGAGGACTTCTAATAATAATATATTAGACTTTGTTTTTGAAGTTATTGCCCAACTAAAACAGTTTATCCTACTATTTTGAAATTAAAACATATTAATATGGGTAGACTTTGTTTCCTCGTCATATCTAATAAGGGAATCAATTTTAATATATCCTTGCTTTGTGGTACAGCTGCTTGGAGGCCCTCTTCTTACACAACATTAATAATTGGCATGACTCTTGCTGTCTCAGCGGCCCTTTTCATGCTTTTCTAACTCTGGCCGCTATTTTATAATTTCTTTTAGAATGTCAAGAATGTGCAACTGGTGCCATTACTTCTTCTGTGGGATTTGGTTTTTTTGACAGATGTTTTAGGAGTATTTGTGTTGCTAAACTTTTCTCTTATTTTGTTTTCCTTGTTATTTATTTACTTGATTGTCTTTATTTGAGGGCTTTGTGATTATTATTGGGACGTCCATATATCTGATTAAGGAAAAAATCGACCACTCAACTTCATGGCTTTTATGGTAATTATGGGGAAGGTTTCCTGTTGTACATTTTCAGCTGCATTTCAATTATCTTAAACTTCTATGCAATTGTTTATGAACAAAAAGTGTTTATCGTCAACCATAATTAATTAGACGGCCGGTAATGTTTATAATATTTTGTTTAAAGTATTGTTGTAACCCAGTTTAGTCATTGACGCGATGGAGATAGTGAGTTAATGGATTAGTGATTCAATCGGTGAACTAGTAATTGATCCGGTTTGACTTGATATATATTAAAAATTTAAAATTATATATATATATATATAATAGAAAAGTCTATTTATACTTCAAAATTCAAAATAACAATTTGATAATAATGAGACATCAAAGCAACATGCGGTTTGATAGGAGCATTCCAAATCAATTGCATAACTGATCCAATAATAAAACTGGCCTGATTAGACCATCAGATCTCAATTAGACTGATTCGACCGATCGGACTAAATCGAGTTTCACAACTATGATTTAATCACTATCAATATTGATTTGTCATCTTAGATGCAAATAGAAGTTGGCCATTAGGCCAATGAGTGCAGAAATATACAGATTCCATTCTGTTGGCTCCTCCAATCTTTTTTCCACTTTAGCATATGTATCAGGGCAAAAGTGAAGAAGCAAATTGTTCAAATTTCATTCAGCAATCTATTCAAACAAAATAAGAAAAGCACCACTAATAGTGTCTAACTTTCTATTAAAGTCGTAAGTACGAATAATTCTAAAATCATGTCGTACCCCTCTAGTATTCGCTGGGTGCATACCAAGTACATACCAAATATACATTTTTTATAAAAAAATTGGATACTTCGCTTGGATACTTTTTAGGTACATATCAAGTTCGTACTAAGTCTATAGGTTACAAAAAAAACTAAAGCGATATTTCTTTATCCATTCTATGGAAAAAAAGTATGCTTAATCCAAATAGACATCAAAATTTAGTTCTTATACATACAAATCTTCATCTCCTCTAAAACTCTTAAAAAAAAGAATTAGAGTTTTAAAGATATTTACATTCTTAAATTCAAATTATTGTTCTTTCTTTTGACAAACCAGTTTTATAGACGATTTTTTTGAGTGATGATGAACAATCAAATGATAAGATAGAAACTATTTTTTTACTAGATTGAAACTATTAAAATATGATATAATATGAATAGTTTTTTATTACGAGATTTTTTTTTTCATATTGAATAATTTATTTTCCTTTATATTGTAAAGTATACTTTTTTTGTTTTTTTTACGACTTACAAGATTTAGTCATACAAACTAAATTCTATTTTTATATGCATACGTATTATTTTGAAATATATATTAACATATATGTATCTTGGAAAGTTCCCCTTCCTGTTATCTCCACTTCTAGAATCAGTCTTGATGCTCCAAGCAACATGAACCATGGTGAGTTATGAACTAAATGCTTTGCATAAAAAATAGCAAGTATTCTGCCCTGGCTGGTGCAGCATTAGTTAAAAACACATAAAAGTGGTTGTTGCTTCCTACACCTCCAAGTTAACAACAGCTCATAGAAGTATACAGAGAAGCCCAATCCAATAGTATGACCAATTCATCTACTTTTGGGCTCCAAAAATATATGGACTTCAAATCGGGTATGAGTTTGACAATAGTTTTTTTGGTAGGTAGGAGTTTGACAGTATAATATTGTTATTATCTCCAATCTGTAATATATATGCTCTTTTCAAATCGAGTTATTTTAAGTTGCAACAGCGCAGAATAAATCGTTAAAATGACCAGCTATCGTTCCAATTAATTAAAAAGCAATGCTAAGTTCTCCTACTATATTCTCTTATAAATCTTTTTATTATTTGTCAAAAAATATTTAATAACTACAACGCTCAAATTCAAACAAATTTATTTATTCAGTTGACAAATTATATATGAAAGTCAGATTAGGTGATTTGAAAAAAAATTAATCCAACCCAACTCATTTTAGAGGGTTAAATGGATTGATCGATCAAATTCAATCAATTTTAACATTTCTAATCCAGTTATGATAGAGTTAAGAATGATTTTTAATTAGATCTTTTTCTCAATATAAAAAAAATAAAAAATAAGAATTATAAACTTTGTCATCCGATAAAAACACACATGCTAAAATTTTACTAGTGGTTTATATGATTTCCTTAATATAACATACACATGCTAAAATTGATAGTGGTCATTTAAAAAATATTAAAGACTTTTAAAATTTCCAAAAACAACAAAGAACAAAGAAAAAGTCATCCATCTCACTTTTCCGTCAAAGATGATTGTCCGTATTCCTCCGCATGCATGTCACCACCTTCCATTCTATTCCATTCCATGTTAAAAAAAAAAACCTATAAATACCTAAGACGAGCTCCAACCTTTTTCATCAAAAACCTTTCCTTTTAGTATCAATTTCTATATAGCTAAAGAAAGTGATACTATTAAGCATAATTAATATAATGGGGTACATGTGCATTAAGATTTCGTTTTGTGTGATGTGTGTGTTGGGGTTGGTGATCGTGGGTGATGTTGCCTACGCTCAAGATTCAGCAGAAGACTACGTGAATGCACACAATGCAGCACGAGCAGAGGTGGGTTCTCAATCACCAAGACAAACAGTGATTGTTCCAAGTTTGGCTTGGGATGATACGGTTGCTGCTTATGCAGAGAGCTATGCTAATCAACGCAAAGGTGACTGCCAACTGATCCACTCTGGTGGTGAATACGGAGAGAATATTGCAATGAGCACTGGTGAACTAAGTGGCACAGATGCAGTGAAAATGTGGGTTGATGAGAAATCCAACTATGACTATGATTCTAACTCTTGTGTTGGAGGAGAGTGCCTGCACTACACACAGGTCGTTTGGGCTAACTCGGTGCGTCTTGGATGTGCCAAAGTGACATGTGATAACGGAGGCACTTTCATCACTTGCAACTATGATCCCCCTGGCAACTTTGTTGGTGAAAGACCCTACAAACTGTAGCTGCTATCTACCACTTTACATATTATGAATAACCATGCAACAATAATAACACCACCAATTTAGGTGATCCTACACTTCAAATTCATGCATGTTATAATATATATACGTATTAATACTCAATAAAAATAAAGGATGTTCCCTGTGTGTTTTTACCGGGTGACTAAGTACATTATTCTTATTTTTTAATTTTTTTATATTGAAAAAAAGATTTAATTAAAGATTATTCTTAACTCGATCACAACTGGATCAGAAATGTTAAAATTGATTGAACTCGCTCGATCAATTCATTTAACCTTTTAAAATGAGTTGGGCTGAGTTAATTTTCTTTCAAACCACCTGATCTGACTTTTTCATTTATAGTTTGTCAACTCAATAAATTTGATTGGATTGATTCACTAGTCATTGGATTCAGTTTTGTAGTTATTAATTATTTTTTGACAAATGTCGATGAATGTTTTTAGAATAGGTTAAGAAAATAAATAAATAAATATTTTATTGAGATGGAGAAAAACATGTTCCTCATAATTTTTAATAAAAAAATTCTCTTTTAATTTCTTAATAAGTATTTTAAGGATATTGATAAGTAAGATTAACATTTTTTTTATATCTTATTTTGTAAACTATTCACTAGGACAAAAAACACATTTTATAATAGTTTTTTTTACATTGGTTATAAGATAACTAAATTGAAAGAAAAAAAAATACAACTTTGGTTTTTTTATTTTATCAACTCTACAATAATTTTTGTTTTCTTATTTTAAAATAGATACATTTGATTCTCTTATTTTTTAAAAATATATCATTTTTGTTCAATTCTTAATTTTCACGACACATCTAGCAAGGATTAGTTAGATTTAATTAAGAATAATTTTTAATCCTCTTACATATCTTCCTATAAATCATCCTATTACATTTTATGAATACTTATCATAAAAGGTAATAAAAAGATTTATAAGAGAATATAGTAGGAGAACTTAGCATTGCTTTTTAATTAATTGGAACGATAGCTGGTCATTTTAACGATTTATTCTGCGCTGTTGCAACTTAAAATAACTCGATTTATTATTGGTTTTGTTTCTTCAGCAACTTCTGTCCTAGTATCTTTCATGGTCTACTATGCCCCTTGGACAGAATTCAAAAAGAGGAGGAGTAACGCTATTCATCCCTTAATGAAGAAGCAGAACCATCAAAAGAACACTAGACAAGAAGCTGAATTGCTACCACTAGCCATGCAAGAGCAAGGAAGCAAAGAGGTACTCTCTCTCTCTCTCTCTCTCTCTCTCTCTGTTTCTCTATTGATCAGTTGTGAGCACATGATATTTGAGATCAAACACTGATGTCATTACTTTAAGGTCACGTCACGTATTTATTTTCAAATTTTTATGTCCATGATATATCAAGATTGTGACATATATTTCATCTAAGCTATCAAGATTGTTGGAGAGATTGATTCCTAGAATGAGCTTCAAGGAATTATGCAAGGCAACCGATTACTTTAGCACAGATAACGTTTTAGGGATAGGAACGACAGGGATTATGTACAAGGCAAAGGTACCAAATAACTGTTTTCTAGCAGTTAAGAGACTATATGGCGCTGATGAATACAAGAGGGAATTCTTGCTTGAAACAATGATTCTGGGGAGACACAGGCACAGAAACATAGCTCCATTGGTAGGATTCTGCATAGAAAAAAGAGAAAGGATTTTGGTGTATAAGTACATGTCTAATGGAAGACTCAGTGATTGGTTCCATTCTGATGAAGGAGATCAAAAAATAAAACTAGAATGGCCAGAGAGAATTCACATTGCACTTGGGATTGCAAGAGGTTTATCTTGGCTCCACAAAAGGTGCAAGATATTCCATCTTAATTTAGATTCAGAGTGTGTCTTGCTAGACAGGTATTTTGAGCCAAAAATATCCAATTTTGAGAAGGCAAAATTTCTAAACCATACAGTTGAAGATCATGTGAGGATGAATGTTATGAATTAGGCTGATTTAGAGGTTCAGCTCCTCCAGAGAAGGAAGAAAGGAAAAGTTCAAGATAAGGAATTCCAACTATTTTTCTTATTTATCCTTCTGTTATTTACATTGTATTTATAGATCCTAGGAAGGAATAATTTGCTTCTAGAATTGGTATAATCCTAGGAATATTACATAACTAATTCTGTTATGGCTGCTTTCCTCAGATATGCAGCATCCGCAGGAGGATATTGGAAGATTGCATGAGCTGGCAATTCTAATTGGAATCTTCAGACGAAATCCTTCAAATAGGTGGGCTTTTTGATCCTTCTCTTGAATGTTGTTTCCTTTTGCACCTCTTTGTTTGTGAGTATACCCTCTGTGGTTGCTGTTATGTCCATACTGTCCCCACCTGAAGCTTCTTTGTTCATAACACTCTTCGGCCCTTGTAGACGCACCTTGTCCTCAAGGTGGAAGTCTTGCTGTAACTGTTCCCAATCCTCCCATGAAGTCTCATCAGGAGAGAGACCCTCCCATTGAATCAGCACCTCCCAAGTTCCTGTTGCCGGATTTTTCCTGGAATCCAAAATAGCTAAAGGGTGTACAACTGGTTGGTCATGGATAAAAGTGGGGGGCAAATTCAATTCTGAATGTTGCTCTGGGTTCCCTCGAAATGGCTTAAGCTTAGAGCAATGAAATACAGGGTGAATCCTGGCTGATTCTGGTAACTTCAATTTATAAGCTACTGTGCCAATGCGGTCTTCCACCTGGAAGGGTCCATAGAAACGCTTCGCGAGCTTTCCGGCAGTTGGTTGTGGTCCTTTCACGGAGGTTTGTCAGAGAGGGCGAAGACGAAGAAGGACCCAGTCACCCTTTTGATATTGGACATCACGTCTCTTGCTATCTGCTTGCCTCTTCATAATCTCTTGAGCTTTAAGTAGCTTCTTACGAATTGTTTGGAAAGTCGCATCTCGATCAGTGAGTAAGTGTTCCACTGCTTCTATGTTTGAAGTTCCCGTGATGTACTCAGGGAAATTGAAGGGCTTCTTCCCAAATGTGACCTCATAAGGAGTCGTCCCAGTACCGGCATTCCACGATGTGTTATGGGACCACTCAATCCATGGCAAAAGCTTCCCCCACCGGTTTGGCCTCTTGTGAACGAAAGCTCTGAGATACTGCTCTACTATCCTGTTCAGCACCTCTGTTTGTCCATCGCTCTGCGGATGGTACGCAGAGCTCATGCGTAAATGAGTGCCGCTAGCCTTGAACAGCTCTTGCCAAAACTTGCTGATAAAGAGGGGGTCCCTATCGGAAACCAAGCTTCGAGGAATCCCATGTATTTTAACCACCATGTCGACGAACAAGGATGCCACCATATGAGCAGTGTGAGACGTTGGTAACATTCCCAGATGAATCCCCTTCGAAAAACGGTCCACCACCACGAGAATTGTGGTTTTTCGTGATACGCCGGCAGGCCGACAATGAAATCTAACGAGAGGTCCTCCCAAGGTCGATGGGGCACCGGTAAGGGGCATAATAGTCCTGCGACGCGTTGTGTCTGGTACTTAGTGACCTGACAATCCATGCAATTTGCCACAAATTGCTTGACATCTTCTCTGAGACCGGTCCAAGTGAAGTTCTCTGAAATTCGAGCTAATGTCTTTGTGATTCCGGCGTGACCCCCTGTTGGAGTCGTGTGGTATTCCTGAAGTAATGTGGCCGTGAGGGGAAGGTCTCTAGGAAGCCAGATTCGTCCCCCTGTTAAAATTAATTCCTGGGAAATCGAGAATGAGGGATGTTTATCAGGCTCGTTCCGAATTTCCTGTTTCCGGTGACAGAATTCAGGGTGAGCTTCCAATTGTCGGTGCAATTCTTCCAGGAAGGTCAGAGAAGGAACGGAGAGGACCAAACAATGAGAAAGTTCTGACTCAGGTTGTCGGGATAATGCATCTGCGACTTGATTCTAATGCCCGGAACGGAACTGAATTACATAGTCATATCCCAAAAGCCGAGCCAAGTATTTATGCTGCTCAGGAGTTTGAATTACTTGGGTAAGTAATTCCTTGAGGCTACGATGGTCCGTTATAATGATGAAGCGTTGACCCAACAGGTATTGTCGCCATCGTTTGACCGCGGTGGTGATGGCAACTAACTCACGGACATAAGTGGAGGCCACGGCGAGCTTGGGGGTGAAAGGTTTACTGAAAAACGCTACAGGGTGTCCCTTCTGGGTGAGCACGGCACCCATGCCAATACCAGAGGCATCAGTCTCGACGGTGAATGGTATGGTGAAGTCCGAAAGAGCTAAGACGGGAGCAGTAGAGAGAGCTGTCTTCAACTGATCAAAAGCTTCTTGTGTTTGAGGAGACCAGTCAAAAGAATCCTTAGCCGTGAGTCGAACTAATGGAGCAGCAATGGTGGCATAATTACGAATAAATCTCCTGTAAAACCCCGCAAGTCCCAAAAAGCTCTTAACTGCTTTTGCCGATTTGGGTGTCGGCCATTGCTGAATAGCTTCGATCTTCGAGACTACTGGTTCAACCCCCTTGTGAGATACGACACGACCAAGGTACTCAACCTGTTTCTGCGCAAAGGAACATTTTGAAAGTTTCAGTACAAAATTATTATCAAGAAGGACCTGGAATGTGATAGTCAAGTGGTGAAGATGAGCTTCGAAGGAGGTGCTATACACCAAAATATCATCGAAGAAAACGATGATAAAGTGGCGAAGATGCTGCCGGAATATGCTATTCATGGTGGCCTGAAAGGAGCTTGGTGCATTGCAGAGCCCAAATGGCATTACTTTAAATTCGTAATGTCCATGGTGGGTTCTGAAAGCAGTCTTAGGTATGTCAGAGGCATGCATGCGGATTTGGTGATATCCTTGGAGTAAATCAAGCTTGGAAAAATACTGAGCTCCTCCCAATTCATCCAGCAATTCGTCAATTGTAGGAATTGGGAATCGGTCACGGATTGTCACGGCGTTAAGAGCCCTGTAATCAACGCAAAATCGCCACGAACCATCTTGCTTACGAACGAGGAGAACTGGTGATGAGAAGGGGCTTGTGCTTGGCCTGATAAGTCCCTTTTGTAGCATATCATTGACCTGCTGCTCTATCTCCTTCTTCTGGTAATGGGGATATCTGTAGGGGCGCACATTTACAGGACTGGTGTGGGGAAGAAGATGGATATGGTGGTCGGTGACACGGTTAGGGGGTAGTCCTGATGGGCTCTGGAAAAGGTTGGAGAAGTGTGTGAGTAAGGCTTGGATTTCTGGGGGTAAGGTTTGAGAATGTGGGGGTTCAGGGTCGTCCGTGATGATTGCTATGTGAAAATATGAAGCTTGAGTCTGTGTCCGGCAGAGTCGCCGGAGTTGATGGTGAGTGAGGAAGCTAGAGTCAATCGCGGTGTCCCCTTTTAATTCTATCAACTGGTTTTGATAAAAGAATTGCATCTTCAAAGACCCATAATCCGTGAGAATTGGGCCCAGGGTCTTAAGCCACTGGACTCCTAAGACCACGTTAGCGCCTACAATGGGCAAGACGTGTAGGTCCAAGGTGAACTTAACGTCTTGAATGATAATGGAAACTCCTTCACAAATCGCAGAACAATCCAAGTGTTGGCCATTGCCAACCATCACGCGCAATGGTGAGATGCTTCGGCAGGGGAGGCCCAATTGGGTCACCAGGGTGGGCTGCACGAAGTTGTGGGTGCTGCCGCCGTCAACGAGCAGCACCACACGATGGTCGGCCAAAATTCCTGCCATACGCAAGGCCTCAGGTGCCAGGTGGCCCGAAAATGAATTGAGGCTGATTTGGGCTTGAAACGGGTCGGGTTCGTCGGGCGGGTCGGGTGGTGGGTCAGGTGGGTCTATTTTAGAGTCTGAGGGTTCCTCTTCTTCAGTTACCAAAAGAAAAGCCCT
This sequence comes from Glycine soja, assembly GCF_004193775.1. NCBI lineage: Eukaryota > Viridiplantae > Streptophyta > Magnoliopsida > Fabales > Fabaceae > Glycine > Glycine soja. The sequence goes on along the minus strand of NC_041012.1, from coordinate 43,474,279 downwards.
AGCGGCGCAACGATGGCCGCGATGGTAACGCTCATCACAGGTGAAGCACAACCCACGCTCGCGGCGTGAGGTGAGTTCTTCCGGCATGAGACGTTTCATCAACGACGGTGTAGGGCGCGGAGGAGCTGGCAGCAAGGGTGGTAGGGTTGGTCGCGGCTCTGCTGAAGTAGGAAGAACTCGAATGGGGTTAGGTTGCGGAGGTGGTGCGCGAGAACGTGGAGGGTTGCGGTTGTCGGAAAATTTCTCTTCCTGAAGCTTGGCATGTCCCGCGGCTTGAACAAGGGTGAGCGGTTGATGAGCTTGAACTTCTCTGCGAATCTCCGGTGTGAGACCGGAGATGAAACAGCTCAGAAGGAATGGGGATGGCAATCCGATAACCCTATTCGCGAGGTCTTCAAATTCCGAAAGGTACTGACTCACGGTCCCTTTCTGTGTCAATTTAAATAAAATGCCGGTTGGGTCTTCGTATTGTGACGGAGCAAATCTCGTCTGCAGGGCTTGTAGGAATCCAGGCCACGAGGTGAACTGGGCATTGCTTGACATCCATTGGAACCAAGCAAGTGCCCTTCCCTCCATATAAAACGAAGCTATGGTAAGACGCTCTCGCTTAGGAGTTCCATGATATTCGAAATACTGATTGATTTTGAATATCCATCCTAAAGGTTCCGTTCCATCAAAACGGGGAACCTCTAACTTCATTTTATGTTGTGTCGTAGGAACAGGGGAAATGGGAGGGGGTTCTGGCTGTGGGGGAAAAACGGAGGCGGGACGATGAAGAAGTTCATCGAGCTTGAGGTTCATAGATTGCATAGTGTCAGTGAGTCGGGTGAGAATGGTTTCCAGATTTGGTGAAGTTGGGTCGTGGGGTCCTGTCATGGTAGTAATGGAAACGAGAGCACCAATGTTATGAATTAGGCTGATTTAGAGGTTCAGCTCCTCCAGAGAAGGAAGAAAGGAAAAGTTCAAGATAAGGAATTCCAACTATTTTTCTTATTTATGCTTCTGTTATTTACATTGTATTTATAGATCCTAGGAAGGAATAATTTGCTTCTAGAATTGGTATAATCCTAGGAATATTACATAACTAATTCTGTTATGGCTGCTTTCCTCAGATATGCAGCATCCGCAGGAGGATATTGGAAGATTGCATGAGCTGGCAATTCTAATTGGAATCTTCAGACGAAATCCTTCAAATAGGTGGGCTTTTTGATCCTTCTCTTGAATGTTGTTTCCTTTTGCACCTCTTTGTTTGTGAGTATACCCTCTGTGGTTGCTGTTATGTCCATACTGTCCCCACCTGAAGCTTCTCTGTTCATAACAACGAAATTGTTTTTGATTGATGGACATGGGGTGAAGGGTTCTGTTGAGAAGGATGTCTATGACTTTGGAATAATCCTTTTTGAACTTATAACAGGGAAAAGATTAAGTTCAACGACTGATTCTTCTGACAGTGTTAATGGTCAGTTGATGAACTATATCAGCAATAACTTGTTCACTGATCCTGCAGATTTTTATGATACCATTGACGAATCTATCATAGGGAAGGGTTTTGACGATAAAATCCTTGGTCTCCTCAAAGTTGCATGTGACTGTGTTAAAGGATCTTTAAAGCAAAGGCCAAAGATGGTTGATATGCACAAAACTATAAGAGCCATGTGGGAAGGCTATAAACCTTGGTTTGATTCTGAAAGGCTGAAACTCTCTCTGGGTTGTTCTGACCATATAACATGCATCAGCGAAATAGAATGTATTTGTTGAAACGTAAGACCTGTTTTGTATGTGTGTAGTGTAGGTTCCGCACTTCCGCTTATCAGACACTTTAGGACAATGAATGTCTGTTTATTTATATACAACACTGTCAAGTTAAAGCTTTGTAATTTTATGATTCAAATTGAGCAAAATAAGGAATCATTTAACGAGGACGAGGACTTCTAATAATAATATATTAGACTTTGTTTTTGAAGTTATTGCCCAACTAAAACAGTTTATCCTACTATTTTGAAATTAAAACATATTAATATGGGTAGACTTTGTTTCCTCGTCATATCTAATAAGGGAATCAATTTTAATATATCCTTGCTTTGTGGTACAGCTGCTTGGAGGCCCTCTTCTTACACAACATTAATAATTGGCATGACTCTTGCTGTCTCAGCGGCCCTTTTCATGCTTTTCTAACTCTGGCCGCTATTTTATAATTTCTTTTAGAATGTCAAGAATGTGCAACTGGTGCCATTACTTCTTCTGTGGGATTTGGTTTTTTTGACAGATGTTTTAGGAGTATTTGTGTTGCTAAACTTTTCTCTTATTTTGTTTTCCTTGTTATTTATTTACTTGATTGTCTTTATTTGAGGGCTTTGTGATTATTATTGGGACGTCCATATATCTGATTAAGGAAAAAATCGACCACTCAACTTCATGGCTTTTATGGTAATTATGGGGAAGGTTTCCTGTTGTACATTTTCAGCTGCATTTCAATTATCTTAAACTTCTATGCAATTGTTTATGAACAAAAAGTGTTTATCGTCAACCATAATTAATTAGACGGCCGGTAATGTTTATAATATTTTGTTTAAAGTATTGTTGTAACCCAGTTTAGTCATTGACGCGATGGAGATAGTGAGTTAATGGATTAGTGATTCAATCGGTGAACTAGTAATTGATCCGGTTTGACTTGATATATATTAAAAATTTAAAATTATATATATATATATATAATAGAAAAGTCTATTTATACTTCAAAATTCAAAATAACAATTTGATAATAATGAGACATCAAAGCAACATGCGGTTTGATAGGAGCATTCCAAATCAATTGCATAACTGATCCAATAATAAAACTGGCCTGATTAGACCATCAGATCTCAATTAGACTGATTCGACCGATCGGACTAAATCGAGTTTCACAACTATGATTTAATCACTATCAATATTGATTTGTCATCTTAGATGCAAATAGAAGTTGGCCATTAGGCCAATGAGTGCAGAAATATACAGATTCCATTCTGTTGGCTCCTCCAATCTTTTTTCCACTTTAGCATATGTATCAGGGCAAAAGTGAAGAAGCAAATTGTTCAAATTTCATTCAGCAATCTATTCAAACAAAATAAGAAAAGCACCACTAATAGTGTCTAACTTTCTATTAAAGTCGTAAGTACGAATAATTCTAAAATCATGTCGTACCCCTCTAGTATTCGCTGGGTGCATACCAAGTACATACCAAATATACATTTTTTATAAAAAAATTGGATACTTCGCTTGGATACTTTTTAGGTACATATCAAGTTCGTACTAAGTCTATAGGTTACAAAAAAAACTAAAGCGATATTTCTTTATCCATTCTATGGAAAAAAAGTATGCTTAATCCAAATAGACATCAAAATTTAGTTCTTATACATACAAATCTTCATCTCCTCTAAAACTCTTAAAAAAAAGAATTAGAGTTTTAAAGATATTTACATTCTTAAATTCAAATTATTGTTCTTTCTTTTGACAAACCAGTTTTATAGACGATTTTTTTGAGTGATGATGAACAATCAAATGATAAGATAGAAACTATTTTTTTACTAGATTGAAACTATTAAAATATGATATAATATGAATAGTTTTTTATTACGAGATTTTTTTTTCATATTGAATAATTTATTTTCCTTTATATTGTAAAGTATACTTTTTTTGTTTTTTTTACGACTTACAAGATTTAGTCATACAAACTAAATTCTATTTTTATATGCATACGTATTATTTTGAAATATATATTAACATATATGTATCTTGGAAAGTTCCCCTTCCTGTTATCTCCACTTCTAGAATCAGTCTTGATGCTCCAAGCAACATGAACCATGGTGAGTTATGAACTAAATGCTTTGCATAAAAAATAGCAAGTATTCTGCCCTGGCTGGTGCAGCATTAGTTAAAAACACATAAAAGTGGTTGTTGCTTCCTACACCTCCAAGTTAACAACAGCTCATAGAAGTATACAGAGAAGCCCAATCCAATAGTATGACCAATTCATCTACTTTTGGGCTCCAAAAATATATGGACTTCAAATCGGGTATGAGTTTGACAATAGTTTTTTTGGTAGGTAGGAGTTTGACAGTATAATATTGTTATTATCTCCAATCTGTAATATATATGCTCTTTTCAAATCGAGTTATTTTAAGTTGCAACAGCGCAGAATAAATCGTTAAAATGACCAGCTATCGTTCCAATTAATTAAAAAGCAATGCTAAGTTCTCCTACTATATTCTCTTATAAATCTTTTTATTATTTGTCAAAAAATATTTAATAACTACAAGCTCAAATTCAAACAAATTTATTTATTCAGTTGACAAATTATATATGAAAGTCAGATTAGGTGATTTGAAAAAAAATTAATCCAACCCAACTCATTTTAGAGGGTTAAATGGATTGATCGATCAAATTCAATCAATTTTAACATTTCTAATCCAGTTATGATAGAGTTAAGAATGATTTTTAATTAGATCTTTTTCTCAATATAAAAAAAATAAAAAATAAGAATTATGAACTTTGTCATCCGATAAAAACACACAAGGAACATCCTTTATTTTTATTGAGTATTAATACGTATATATATTATTACATGCATGAATTTGAAGTGTAGGATCTCCTAAATTGATGGTGTTATTATTGTTGCATGGTTATTCATAATATGTAAAGTGGTAGATAGCAGCTACAGTTTGTAGGGTCTTTCACCAACAAAGTTGCCAGGGGGATCATAGTTGCAAGTGATGAAAGTGCCTCCGTTATCACATGTCACTTTGGCACATCCAAGACGCACCGAGTTAGCCCAAACGACCTGTGTGTAGTGCAGGCACTCTCCTCCAACACAAGAGTTAGAATCATAGTCATAGTTGGATTTCTCATCAACCCACATTTTCACTGCATCTGTGCCACTTAGTTCACCAGTGCTCATTGCAATATTCTCTCCGTATTCACCACCAGAGTGGATCAGTTGGCAGTCACCTTTGCGTTGATTAGCATAGCTCTCTGCATAAGCAGCAACCGTATCATCCCAAGCCAAACTTGGAACAATCACTGTTTGTCTTGGTGATTGAGAACCCACCTCTGCTCGTGCTGCATTGTGTGCATTCACGTAGTCTTCTGCTGAATCTTGAGCGTAGGCAACATCACCCACGATCACCAACCCCAGCACACACATCACACAAAACGAAATCTTAATGCACATGTACCCCATTATATTAATTATGCTTAATAGTATCACTTTCTTTAGCTATATAGAAATTGATACTAAAAGGAAAGGTTTTTGATGAAAAAGGTTGGAGCTCGTCTGAGGTATTTATAGGGTTTTTTTTTAACATGGAATGGAAGGTGGTGACATGCATCCGGAGGAATACGAACAATGATCTTTGACGGAAAAGTGAGATCGGTGACTTTTTCTTTGTTCTTTGTTGTTGTTGGAAATTTTAAAAGTCTTTAATATTTTTTAAATGACCACTATCAATTTTAGCATGTGTATGTTATATTAAGGAAGTCATATAAGCCACTAGTAAAATGATCAGCAGCCATAATAGGTGTTGTTCAAGCCGTATAGTGCTCGCATGAAAATCCAAATTGAACTTCTAGATTGTTGGTATATGTGCGTCTTTTTCCAAACTGCATGATGCACCTTCGTGGATGAAGTTTCATTTGATTGCGGGAACAACCTTATTTAACTGCATGCAGAGGTCTCGAACTTACTTTCCGATTAATTTTCTTCCTTTGTTACCACACACACAAAGATATATGATTTTCCAAAGCCTGTATTCAGAGAGAATTTTAATAAAAAATATTAATACAATAACTCAATAAGTACGTGAGTATGCTTTTATTTAATCAAATTACCAGTACTTTGAAAATTGAATGATGAGTCATCATTAAACTGATGAAAGAATTTAATCCTAATTTAATTATTTTTCCTTACTGTTTAGGAGATGAGTGAGAGCTTGACCTAAACTATAACTTATTAGATACAAGACTGAGATTTATTCCATCAACCAATCCCATGAGATTACTCCTAATTTAATGATTTATTATCTCTAATCAAATTTGTTAAATTAATAAGAATTTTATTTACTTATTAAACAGATTATATAGAATATGATTATATATATTGCATAAAACAATATATAGAATTGGCAAGGAAGAGGATAAAGCTATTTTACAAGTAACTTGATAGAGTTATTTCGTCCAATAATTCTTTATCTGTGTGTCTGTGCTAAATAAATCAAATTTAGATTTTTTATAAAATTATTTAATACATTCATTAAATAAATATAACTTAATTTGTATAAAATACTTTTTAAAATATAATGAGTAAATATTGACTGTAAAATTATCCAACACAAACGTTTGATCTATTTAAAGTTTAGTATATGTATGCATGGTTATTTGGGATAACTTAATTAATCACTGTCCTAAAAATTATTTCTAAAAATTGTCAAGGGTGCGGATTATTCAACACAAGATTTTTTTTAACAAGTGATTTTGAAAGTTCAACTCCTGAATATTGAATTGGTTTAAATATTTTAAGAGAGAAATTTTCTACTCGTATTAATTATTTCTAACTAAAATATATGATTATCTTCTGATACATACACAGTTTTTACTTAAAACTATATTTAAAAACTATTTTTCCTATGGATTAGTATGGCATATTTCAATCCTCGAGAACCATCATGTATTACACAATCTCAACATCATTTTACTTTACAAAAACACATGTTGCATAGCCTTGAGAAAGAAAAAATTAAAACTGGTTGCGCTACCAGTTTTGAGTTGATTTGCCAATTCTCTACATGTTGCACTTTTTTCTGGTTAATTTTGTTCACATCAGTTTGACCCATTTGATTTCATACCAATTCAAATGGCTCATGGTTATCAAAATTTTGGGATAGCCTAGCTTGGATTACAAAATTTTATACTGACTCGAACCCAATTGGACAAATTGAAACACAGTTCATCTTTAAGTTTTCACTTTCTGAGATTGAAATCTCAAAGCACAATGAATTAACAAGTAGCGTGTATTACGTAAGAATCGCTCAAGATTATAAATATTATAGCATGCATGTACAACACGTACAGGAATGACTTGGATTGATTTTCACTTTTGAAAGTGTTATTTAAATATTATAAATATTTTAGTCGATCAGTTGTCACAAAAACTTTATCCAAAGGCCTTGAATGTGTCAGTTTTCGTTTTTTCTTTATAAAATAAACGAATTGGATAAAGACGCATACCAATTTCCTAACAGTTCAATTTGACAATGTATATATGGCTAGAGCATCACCTACTTCTACAATTTTATATTATATTAGAGCCACAGTTGCTCTATTAAAATTAGTTATTTGTGTCATTCTGGCTGCTGATCATTTTACTAGTGGTTTATATGATTTCCTTAATATAACATACACATGCTAAAATTGATAGTGGTCATTTAAAAAATATTAAAGACTTTTAAAATTTCCAAAAACAACAAAGAACAAAGAAAAAGTCATCCATCTCACTTTTCCGTCAAAGATGATTGTCCGTATTCCTCCGCATGCATGTCACCACCTTCCATTCTATTCCATTCCATGTTAAAAAAAAAAACCTATAAATACCTAAGACGAGCTCCAACCTTTTTCATCAAAAACCTTTCCTTTTAGTATCAATTTCTATATAGCTAAAGAAAGTGATACTATTAAGCATAATTAATATAATGGGGTACATGTGCATTAAGATTTCGTTTTGTGTGATGTGTGTGTTGGGGTTGGTGATCGTGGGTGATGTTGCCTACGCTCAAGATTCAGCAGAAGACTACGTGAATGCACACAATGCAGCACGAGCAGAGGTGGGTTCTCAATCACCAAGACAAACAGTGATTGTTCCAAGTTTGGCTTGGGATGATACGGTTGCTGCTTATGCAGAGAGCTATGCTAATCAACGCAAAGGTGACTGCCAACTGATCCACTCTGGTGGTGAATACGGAGAGAATATTGCAATGAGCACTGGTGAACTAAGTGGCACAGATGCAGTGAAAATGTGGGTTGATGAGAAATCCAACTATGACTATGATTCTAACTCTTGTGTTGGAGGAGAGTGCCTGCACTACACACAGGTCGTTTGGGCTAACTCGGTGCGTCTTGGATGTGCCAAAGTGACATGTGATAACGGAGGCACTTTCATCACTTGCAACTATGATCCCCCTGGCAACTTTGTTGGTGAAAGACCCTACAAACTGTAGCTGCTATCTACCACTTTACATATTATGAATAACCATGCAACAATAATAACACCACCAATTTAGGTGATCCTACACTTCAAATTCATGCATGTTATAATATATATACGTATTAATACTCAATAAAAATAAAGGATGTTCCCTGTGTGTTTTTACCGGGTGACTAAGTACATTATTCTTATTTTTTAATTTTTTTATATTGAAAAAAAGATTTAATTAAAGATTATTCTTAACTCGATCACAACTGGATCAGAAATGTTAAAATTGATTCAACTCGCTCGATCAATTCATTTAACCTTTTAAAATGAGTTGGGCTGAGTTAATTTTCTTTCAAACCACCTGATCTGACTTTTTCATTTATAGTTTGTCAACTCAATAAATTTGATTGGATTGATTCACTAGTCATTGGATTCAGTTTTGTAGTTATTAATTATTTTTTGACAAATGTCGATGAATGTTTTTAGAATAGGTTAAGAAAATAAATAAATAAATATTTTATTGAGATGGAGAAAAACATGTTCCTCATAATTTTTAATAAAAAAATTCTCTTTTAATTTCTTAATAAGTATTTTAAGGATATTGATAAGTAAGATTAACATTTTTTTTATATCTTATTTTGTAAACTATTCACTAGGACAAAAAACACATTTTATAATAGTTTTTTTTACATTGGTTATAAGATAACTAAATTGAAAGAAAAAAAAATACAACTTTGGTTTTTTTATTTTATCAACTCTACAATAATTTTTGTTTTCTTATTTTAAAATAGATACATTTGATTCTCTTATTTTTTTAAAATATATCATTTTTGTTCAATTCTTAATTTTCACGACACATCTAGCAAGGATTAGTTAGATTTAATTAAGAATAATTTTTAATCCTCTTACATATCTTCCTATAAATCATCCTATTACATCTTATCTTATGAATACTTATCATAAAAGGTAATAAAAAGATTTATAAGAGAATATAGTAGGAGAACTTAGCATTGCTTTTTAGTTAATTGGAACGATAGCTGGTCATTTTAACGATTTATTCTGCGCTGTTGCAACTTAAAATAACTCGATTTGAAAAGAGCATATATATTACAGATTGGAGATAATAACAATATTATACTGTCAAACTCCTACCTACCAAAAAAACTATTGTCAAACTCATACCCGATTTGAAGTCCATATATTTTTGGAGCCCAAAAGTAGATGAATTGGTCATTCTATTGGATTGGGCTTCTCTGTATACTTCTATGAGCTGTTGTTAACTTGGAGGTGTAGGAAGCAACAACCACTTTTATGTGTTTTTAACTAATGCTGCACCAGCCAGGGCAGAATACTTTTATCACTCAAAAAAATCGTCTATATAACTGGTTCGTCAAAAGAAAGAGCAGCAATTTGAATTTAAGAATGTAAATATCTTTATAACTCTAATTCTTTTTTTTAAGAGTTTTAGAGGAGATGAAGATTGGTATGTATAAAAACTAAATTTTGATGTCTATTTAGATTAAACATACTTCTTTTCCATAGAATGGATAAAGAAATATGGTTTTAGTTTTTTTTTAACCTATAGACTTAGTACGAACTTGATATGTACCTAAAAAGTATCCAAGATTTATATATATATATATATGGTATGTACTTGGTATGCTCCCAGCGAATACTAGATATGGGTACAACATGATTTTAGAATTATTCATGCTTACCACTATGATAGAAAGTTAGACACTATTAGTGGCGCTTTTCTTATTTTGTTTGAACAAATTGCTGAATGAAATTTGAACAATTTGCTTCTTCGCTTTTGCACTGATACATATGCTAAAGTGGAAAAAGGATTGGAGGAGCCAACAGAATGTAATCTGTATGTTTCTGCACTCATTGGCCTAATGGTCAACTTCTATTTGCATCCTAAGATGACAGCTCAATACTGGTAGTCTTTAAACAATATATTATAAACATTACCAGCCGTCTAATTTATTATGGTTAGCGATAAACACTTTTTGTTCATAGACTTGTATAGAAGTTTATGATAATTGAAATGCAGCTGAAAATGTACAACAGGAAATCTTCCCCATAATTACCATAAAATCCATGAAGTTGAGTGGTCGATTTTTTCCTTAATCAGATGTATGGATATCCCAATAATAATCAAAAAAGCCCTCCAATAAAGACAAACAAATAAATAAATAACAAGGAAGACAAAATAAGAGAAAAGTTTAGCAACACAAATACTCCTAAAACATGTCAAAAAAAAAACAAATCTCACAGAAGAAGTAATGGAGATTGAATTAAATAATCGCCAGTTGCACATTCTTGACATTCTAAAAGAAATTATAAAATAGCGGCCAGAGTTAGAAAAGCATGAAAAGGGCCGCTGAGACAGCAAGAGTCATGCCAATTATTAATGTTGTGTAAGAAGAGGGCCTCCAAGCAGCTGTACCACAAAGCAAGGATATATTAAAATTGATTCCCTTATTAGATATGACGAGGAAACAAAGTCTACCCATATTAATATGTTTTAATTTCAAAATAGTAGGATAAACTGTTTTAGTTGGGCAATAACTTCAAAAACAAAACTTAGATACAGATTTTTTAGTGTTGTTATTCAATCAGAATTGGCTCAGTAATCTACGTAATAAAAGTTTCCATTAAATATCAAACTTATATTATCAAGTTAAAACTTCAATTTTAATCGAAGAACAACACAAAAAAACACATATTAAACTGCATCTAAATTTTGTCTGAACTTCAATTGCAATAAAAAAAAAAAGTACCACATGAAAGGACTTACCACTTAGAAGAGTAGAGCCATTAGAATAAAACTGGTAGTCATTGTACCACATGAAACAATTAGATCCATAAATTTCCCATCTTCTTTTGTTTCCAATTACAGTTCTGAAATTTTCCAACTGAGAATCCAAGCACCTTCTGCAGTCCACCCTGCTGATATCTCTGGTGCATTGAGCCATGCCATACCTCTTCTGTCCACTTTGACTTGTGTTCAGTACTTCTGTGTGGAACATGAATGACTTGTCTGGAGCCACAGCTGCTAGTCCACTCATGAAGGGAAGCCCTTCAGAAACCACAGATGGATCATCAAAATCAGTTTCATTTGTGATTGCTACAGCTGTTTGTTGCATATCTCCAAAGAAGCTTACATTTGAATACCTTAGGAAACACCATCTAAACCAAATTGAAACATCTTTGCTCATAGGACAATCATTTGAGGCTACTCTTGTAGAATTAAGGGTGCAATCAGAACAATTGCTAGCAGATATGTCCCCTCTACATAATACTGTGCCATAAACCCTGTTGGCTTTTTTTCCTACAATGGTTTGGTAAAAGCCATGGTTTTGCACCACATTAGAAGCAAGAGAATCCAACAAAGTTCTCAGATTGGTCTGGAATGTGCTTTCACTGTCAGAATAATTATCAGCTTGTGAGCATTGAGAACTTGATTTCATGTTGGTATCAGCAAGGCAAAAGCCATTTGGAAATACCAAAAGAAAGAAGATGATAACACATGGCACAACAAAGTACAGTGTCTGCATCGATCTCTTTGAAATCCCTTCCGTGGCAGAAGAGGATGATCAGAAGTAATGAGTGTGTCACCTACCTTGCAAAATATATATATATATATATATATATATATATATATATATATATATATATATATATTGAACTTTTTTTTTCTTTTGCTATAATATTGACCTTTAATTAACAGTTTTTTTAAATGCAAGTGTGCAAAGTCAACTCTTGAGTGACGAGCAAATGATCATGTATATAGTTGTACGCGACAATTTTTTATATAGTGCATTATAAAGTCAAAATAATTTTAATTTTAGACCTTTGTTTAGTGATTAATTTATCTATATCTATGAACCTCGGAAACACAAACAAAACGCTAAGTAGTTGAATTATTGTAGATAAGCATTCAGATTATATTATTAAGATTAAGATTAGGGAAGCCTCAAATACAATAATATGCTGCGCCATCTCTAGTTCCTAGTAGTACTTGAACCATCTCTTGATTCGTGTAGAATTTAGTGGAGTAAATAACTTAAAAGGCATTAAGTTCCAAATTTTGGGAGATAAATTAGTAGTTAAAAGAACTAGAGGTAATAACCTTAGTATTGTTTGTACATTAAATATATTACATCACTTTTTTGCACAAAATCTTCAACATCAATTCTGTGTGGGAAAATAAACTGATCATTTGTTTAAGAAAAGAAAATATTATATGAAATTTTTTACATGTAATGTAACAAACATTACCACTAAGATAAACATTATCAAAAGGAGCGCTCCACTTTGCCTAGAAATGATGTTCCTCATGACTATCATGAATATTAGTTCCTATTTCTAACCCAATAGGGTCGGAATGAGATTTCTTTCCTAAAACTATAGGTTTGAAATTTGGTATAGTTATTGACTCGGTTAAAGTAATGGATTAATGGTTAAACTGGTGGATCAATAATTGATTCAGTTTAATTCGATATATATTAAAAATTTAAAATTATATATGTATTTATTATATATAAGTATATAACTAACATTATTTGAGTAAGAAAAATTCATTCATATTTCAAAATCTAAAATAACAATTGATAGTAATAAGATAGTAATAAGACATCAAAACGACATTATAAAGGTGATCCATTTTTTTTTTAAAAGGGTCGAGTCGGACCGGTCTAACCGGGATCTAGTATCTAACTGACCGGATTTAATCGGATCATTCTGAACCAATTACATGATTAATCCAATAATAAAACTGATACGATTAAATCACCAAATTACAATTAGATTAGGCCGAACCAGATTTCACACTAATACCTAAAACTCATTAGATAATGAAAAGATGTGCAACGGGCACGCTTGTTAATTATTAAAAATTTTGAGTTGACGGAAAGAAAGAATGAAAAGTTACCCACTCATGCCAAGTTGATAATCTCTAAAAGATTATTGAAATAACGAATTAGATTCAACATTATCACTATAGAATCCACTTCGCTGAGAAATATTATTTATACAACAGATTTTATGGGAAAAAAAATACGGCCCTGTCCTCACCAGAAAAAAATATAAAGGGCCTCGTACCTAACTGACCAATCAAATAAAAAAAGGTTTTACGAGCAAAGAAGTCCAAATCTCATACGTGCTCTGATAACTGAGTTGAGTGTGTGAAATAAATTTTCAAAAATAAAAGACTGGTTTTACCACGGAAAATTTTGAAAGTGAGCAGTTAATGGATTTTATTTAACCCTGTATTATTTTATCAAACTTTTTTTTGGTACAAAAGAACAATCAAGTGTGATTGTGTTGAACTCAATTAGTTGAGTAGCTTAATGAATTATAAATTCTGTGATAGCTGTCTAGCATCCTAAACAAAAAAAAGAAAAAGAAAAATATGATAATGTTGAACTAGATTGAGGTATATGGATTGTCCAACACATCTAATAATTGGACTTGCATGAATTATTTTCGACTTATACTAAACACACATCCCATTTATACATTTACACCCCCTTCCACTTCTTTTTTCTAAGTATATATTTTCTTTTTCTTTTTAGGAAAATTACTACACCCGCTTCTCCTGTGCAATAGAAGACAAAACTTAAACCCCATCTTTGATGTCTAGGGTGAACCACCCTCACAAGTGGAAAAGTCACCACGAGCCATCAAAGGTGATTTCCAGCAGTGATGCTTCTCTCTCTAAAAATCAACTAGGAATTTAGTCAAATCATTATGATGATGAACAATCCCTAGATTCTCAATCCCCCACCCCTTTCCAATCTTTTCAGTCCAACATTGATCTCCCCAAATTCATGCCCCAAAATAATCCAATGAGAAATTGAGTTTGTTTTTATTATTGATTATTCTTAACAAACAAACAAATCAAAAACAATTTCTCAAAATAATCTTAGATTTCAGAATAAACAAGTGAAGAAGAAAACCCTTGTCAAACATATATGAAAGACCTCAAAATAATTTCATATTTGTCATTATCATTGTCTCCACTTGTAGCGGAGTTTCTTGTCGATGATGAGCACATAGTTGGAGATTGATGGGGTGTGATTAGCAAAAGCCTTTATTTTCTGCTTTTGTTCCAAACAGGGCCAAGGGTGTTGCTAGGTGCACCCAATAATATTGCTGGCGCACCCAACATTTTTGCATTTTTCCAATTTTTCCCTTTCATCCATAACTTATAGATGAACTTCATCCATATGACTCCTCCGTAAGAGTATGTAATTCATCCGTAAAAGTTTTTTTAATTTTTTTTTTTAAATATTTGTGACAAATTAATTTAAAATTAATGACCCAAACAAGAATCAAACCTGTGGCTATCAGGTTATTAGCACAACGTTCTAATCAACTGAACTAATAAGTCAATTACGTTATAAAATAAATAATGTTACTATACATAACACTAAAATTTCTAATGTATATTTAATGCACATATAAATTTAAATAATAAATTTTGTGACAATTAATTTTGATATAAATCATATGAATTATTTAATCCATATATTTTTTTATAAATAAAAAATATTTACTATTACAAGATTTAATATATATTAAATTTTGTAATAGTAAAAAAAATAATGCACAAATGAATAATTTAACATATTAATAATTAAAAAATAAAACTTTAAGGAATTAAAAAAAAAACCAAAAAACTAATGCGGATAAACTTCATTCGTATCAATCATACGGATGAACTTCATCCGTACGTTTTATACGGATAAACTACATCCGTAAGTACAAATTGAAGCTTACGAATGTAGTTCATCCGTTTAAATCATACGAATGAACTATATTCGTATGTTGTATTTCGTACTTACAAGCCAGGAGCATTTTGGGCATTAATAAAAAATGATGGTTGCACCAGCAATACTACTGGGTGCATCTAGCAACATGCGCGCGTGGTGGCGTTGGCCGTAGGAACAGGAAGAAGAAGGATGCGCGCGCGGTGGTGGTGGCCGTAGGTACAAAGATAGGAGGAAGAAGAAGACCATACGGACACTGTAGCTTTATTTATGTTATTAGGGTGAATGACATTTTTGCCATTTCACCCTACGTGCTGGTGGCCCAACAAAAATAATGGGTGCACTAAGTAACCCCAGGGCCAATAAAGCTAACAGTGGACTCAAAAAGGCCCAACAAGGTCTCATTGTTTTGTTTTATATCACCAAGGTCTCATAGTTGACTGTGAAACAATGCATTATGCCATATCTTCTCATAACATTTTCGATTTTCCCAATAATTTTCTCAAATTATTAAAATTTTGAATAAAAATAATTTTTTTAAGTAAGATGTAAAATTTGATATTTTATTAGATTAATTAAATTTTTAGTCTCACAGATTTTCTTATTCTAATCTTTAGAGCTAGAAAAATATTTTTTATTAATTTTTCATTAGTACTTGTGGTCTCTTTAAAACTTTTATTTATTTATTTTTAGTCTCATTTATTTTTATTATTCAAAGTTAGTCTCAAATATAAAATAAACCAGAAAGTAAAAATGATTTGATTTTTCAGTTTGTGACTTTTCTAATTTTCGGGTTTGCATATGCAATTTTGGATTGAGATTTCGATTTTCTGGTTTCTTTTTTATTTTTTGCTTTGAGATTCTTCATATTATGGGTTTGGAATGCGACTCTAAAACAAAGAATTGATTTTGGATTTTGAAATTTATGTTATTTTGTATTTTCATTATCTTTAGGATTTAGGCAAAAGAAAAACACTGTATAAGAAATGGTGCTTATTACGTGGCTTCCGACCTTTGTATTCAAGTTACACAAAATTTAAGAGATATAAAATAGTATTTGAAAAAAGAATGGTGAAGGAAAAAAATTATGAGAGAGGTCCCATGAGTTTAGATTCTCTGACTAATATTTTTAATAAGAATAATAAATTAATATTTATCAATAAAATAAAGTTACACAAAGTTTAAATTTTTATTATTTAAATATTTAAATAATGATTGATTTGATGCAAGCTGGAACGTTAATTGAAAAAATCTTGTATGGGAGTTTAATCTTAAATCCTAAATTTTAAATGAGCGTTAAGTGATAAAGGGATAGGGGGTGCCTCCTTTTGTGGATAAGGGATACCTATGACATTAGAGAGAGACTTTCCTAATAAAGAAGAATGTAACAATAGAAGATATGATGCACTAAAAAATAAAAATTGGCATGAATTTTTTTTTCCTTTATATCTAATCTAACGAACTATGTCATGGCTACCAGCCCCTTCTACGTATAAAATCCACACCTTTCCAGAAACTTATCGGTTCTATTAAGCCATACAAAAACCAAAAGAGAAACTAGAGCCAGAACACCACATAGAAAACAACTTCTGAACAATTACACAGACGTAGAAAGAGAAACCAGAGCCAGAACACCACATTGTCGTCTATGTGGTTGAACGGATGACGGATCCTTCTTGGAACTTTGGAAGGATTCATGGATAAAAACCAAAAGATCGAGTCTTTGTTTTTTTTAATGTTTTAAACTCTTGATGAGCTGTCAATTTTTAATTAGTTAGTTGTGTCCAACATCTCATATTTGGATTTGTGCCCATACAAGATTTTCTCATGTTAATGATCAATATATGGATATGTTAAAGACATTATGTATACATTCCAACTCTGTAAACGAAATGATTAAATTAGTTTTTTAGTTATCTTTAATAAATTAAAATCATCTTCGACATTAAATAACTTACTAAGGAGCGCAGCATGTTATAATTACCTAGATTCTGGATCTTAATTATATAACGCAAACATCGATTTTATATATTACACTTACACATCCAAAAATACTAATGATTTAATTTTTTTCCTAATAAAAAACAGTAGTGTTTTAGTAAATTTGATCATTCGGACTAAGCCAAAGGATTAAAGGATTAATACAGTGATATAAAATTTTATTATTGTAAGATTTTAGTCCTAAGAAAAAGTAAAAGTGTATTAATAAATTTGATCATTTTGACCAATCCAAAGAATTAATACGAGATGTAAAATTTTGTTATTTTTATAATAGTGAGAATGATTTATTTAATGAAAAAATTTATGTATATATATATTATTGTGTGTAAAATTCTTTTAAATTAATAATAAAACAAATATATATCAAGAGTGAGATTAATCTCCAATTTGAAAAATATATGTGATCTTTGACAAAAATTAAAATAAACAAATAATCGTTCGGACTTGATCGATGAAACAGACAATAGCTATGAGACATTTGTAAAACAACAAGAAAAAGTATCCAATCACCGCGCTATGTGAAATGTTGGGAGGATATGGTGGATCGCCCGCGCACAAATGATTTTGTCAAACATATATGGGTAGGTTCATTAGGTTGGTTTACAAATCGGTGGTAGCATTAGTTTTTTAAGTTGAGATCAATAAAAGTGAGATTATTTTTGGCCTTATTCTAACATGTAGGATAAAAGTGCATATCGATTTGTAAAAAATAATTAATTAACTTATCTTTAAGGACTCTTCTAACAAATAATGGCCTCATGCTGTTGCTGTATGTGGTGTTTGAACTTTAACTCCTCACATCACCAATTACCAAAGCGCAATCTGCTATATATTTAACTAACTTATACAGCGAATAATCCACTCCTGACCACCTGCCATCTGAATAATGAAAATTATTAAGTGGTATTAGATCATCACTGGGTATATAATTTCAATCAATTTTTATATAATATGTAATTACATGTTATTATTTTTTATAAATTAAAATTTTAAATATGAATTAATATATTGATATTGGTCAAGATTATACATAGATAATTAATAGTCTAATATCACCTAATATTTTTTTATGGATAATGTCTCCTTCTATTTAAGTTTAAATAAAATAGGTAGAAAGTTGGGTGAGAAAATTCTACAAACACGTGTCAAAAGCTTGTTGAACCTAATTTTGACCAATTCTTTAGTTACCAGCATGGCAGCATTATATAGGACATAAAAATTTATATGTGCAACTGATATATATGTTTAACATTTCTTTTGCGTTGCTTTTAATTATAGAGTACTTGGCCAATAGACACATATATAGGACATAAAATATGATATGTGCAACTGATATGTTTAACATTTCTTTTGCGTTGCTTTTAATTATAGAGTACTTGGCCAATAGACTGAGTGATTCTTTACATTAAGTGGAAAACTGATGAAAAATGTTCCATCTTCGTCGAGTTATTTAAAGTTTTAGTTGCCATCGTTTTCTCCAGTGTGACAGAGGCTTTAATCTTGAAAAGCATTAGACAATATTTAAAATATACAGTTCCTTTATGTATCAATGTCATGCAATTAAATAGCCTACATTTAAAAGAACTTATTTAAATTTATAAAAGTATTGTGATGACACTTTATATAAATTTGTTTAAATTTATTTCATCAAATTTTGTAGACAAGCTTATCAATTAATCTTCTTTTAATCTCTAACAAACTTTATTGTATAACTTATAAACAAATTAATTCTCATGTAATATTTTTTAATTTACTCTAAACAAAAAGAAATTTGTTTAATTTTAATTTATTGTTATCATTTATTACTATTATAAAATCGTTTGAGGAATTAGTTTTATCATAATATTATATTACTGCATGAATGTGACAAATGATCACAACTATCGTTATTCTTTTTATATTTTACACATTCCATATCTATATATCAATCTCATAGTGTTATAACAATAATAAATGGTAAAGATCGATTATAAATAATAATTAAGGGAAATAAAACGAAATTGATTTGGATCATGTGCTCACGCTTAGGATAAGTAGAAGAAACAAGGAAGCATGCTTGTCATCGTTCTACCAGACAGCTCAAATCTTATCCACATCTTTCTTTATTCTTCCCACTGAAGAAGACTTTGAATATACCGTGTCTACGTACAATACGTCAATGAAAAATGAAAGCATTAAGTTGTGCAGATGCATGCTATTGCTATTTTGCTGTCTTTCAAATAATTAATTAATATATATATATAAGGAATTGTACCAAAAAGAAATAAAGTAGTATAGCTTCCTACACGTCCATATTGCTGAATTTAATTAGACTTTTAATACTGTATTATTTTCTTTCTCAACTAGCTCTCATATTGCTTAATTCAGCGAGTTACCTTTCAACAACAATGTTGTGAAAGTGACAAGAGCCCAAACAGACCCTTAAATACAGTAAAATACAGCGAGTCTAACAATGCAACGCAACGGACTTGAGTTCAGAATAACTTTCTTATTTGAATTAAATTTGAAATGGGTGATCGATCTTCCCTCAAATCTTTGAAACTTTATAATCTGTAAATCAACCATGCAGAGTCATCTTCCCGTTATAGTACGTAGCAAACTGGATGCTTCTTCACACATTATATATATATTTTTGTTTTATTATTATGATCTTAATATAAAAACCTTATACTATCTCTTAATCTTGTGAGTTCTGAATTAAAAGCAAAACTATGGATATATCCATGCACATAATTTGAATCGAGGGGCATAAGGGCAAAAAGGAAGACAACATACAGTGGTACTAGTAGGAACCCAAAACAGTAGACAGATTAATTACACGCAATATGAAGTCTGGCGAAGAAAATAATTGTAATTAATAAAAGGTGTATTAATTTATTATTTACATACCAACTAACTATAATAAAAAGAGCTTGATGTTAATTAAGTACCTAAATTTAAATTATCTCTGGTTTTGTTTGTGTAACACATTGT
Organism: Glycine soja; assembly: GCF_004193775.1. Taxonomy (NCBI): domain Eukaryota; kingdom Viridiplantae; phylum Streptophyta; class Magnoliopsida; order Fabales; family Fabaceae; genus Glycine; species Glycine soja. Next base: position 43,454,308 of record NC_041012.1, on the reverse strand, counting down.
TGTACTATTCCAAGGGGACGACGATAGTTAGTTTTTCTTTTTGGGTTACAAATGTAAATTTTCTGCATTAGCACTACTTTATATCAACATCTTGTCCTTTCCTCATATTAATTTTTTCGTGTTTCACTATTGCACTCCTCATAGATGTTACTAACAATGTTATTTATATCACAATTGTTAATTGTTATTATATTACTTTCACGTTATTTTTTCAAACAATAAACACGTTTTATTGTCCTTTTTTTTCTCTTAATAATATGAAAATAGGTAAAGTTGATATGATAAATATAGTATGCAAAAAAGAAATGATATGCATTTTGTTTTCCAGTTTCCATCCAATAAGAAGCATAGTTAACAGTTCATGCATTTCTCTATATAAAGGCATATTAATGCCCTTCAGCATGGCACACCATTGCCGAAACTCTCTAAAGTCAAAAGCAAATGAGTACTCTAAGTCTTACATTTCTAGTTCTCACCTTCTTCATTGCCTTCAATCCTTCAAATGCAAAACAAACACAACCCTTTTCAGGTATCCTCAATGTTGATCACTTCCTGGAAAAAATTTACCTATTGGGAAGTGAAGCACAATCCCAGATACTTCTTTCAGGCCCTTTGGTGCTTGCTGGAGTTCTTTGCTTCATAGCTTCTGCTATATCTAGTGCTGGTGGAATAGGTGGTGGTGGACTTTTTGTACCCATATTATCTATTGTGGCTGGCCTAGACCTGAAAACTGCTTCAAGTCTCTCAGCTTTCATGGTCACAGGAGGGTCAATTGCAAACGTTATGTGCAATATGTGCATCACAAGTCCTAAATTCGGCGGCAAGTCATTGATTGACTATGACATAGCACTTTCATCCGAACCATGCATGTTGTTGGGAGTGAGTCTTGGAGTTATTTGTAACCTTGTATTCCCAGAATGGTTGATTACAGTACTCTTTGCAATCTTTCTTGCTTGGTCTACCTCAAAAACTTGCAAAAGTGGGTTGCTTTTTTGGAAGGCTGAATCAGAAGTGATAAGGAAAAATGGACTTATTAATGAGGAACTTGAAAAGGGGCTGCTAGAAAATGAGACTATTGAACAAAGGAAAGTGTACATAGAAAATAATGAGCCAAAAAGTATTGAAGTGTCTCTTCTGGCTCCTCAAGGAAATAGCAAAGTGAGGATCCCTTGGTTCAAATTGGCGGTTTTACTTTTGATCTGGTTCTCCTTCTTCTCTGTCTATCTTCTTCGTGGCAATAGATATGGAGAGGTAAAGTGTCTTTTTTTCTTCTTCACTTCTGAAATGAGCAAGGTAAAATAAATACTTTTAATTATTGATAATAAAAAAATCAATGGCTAACATTTTAACATGTTTATTTATATATATATATATATATATATATATATAATAAATTGTTAGACTGAGATTATTTTCTTGATATTCTTTAAGTGAATCGCTCAAAACATTGAGGTTGCTTGTTATTATTTATTTATATATCAATCTGGATGTGGTTTAATTGAAATACTGAGATTGGAGCGCAGAAGCACCTCACCAAGTTTACGAAATCAAAGTTTGGCACTTCTTTTATCTTTTTTCCCTTTCTTCTTAGTTTTGAAGTCCCTTTCATCATGGAATCTTGAGTAGCGGAAAAGATCGTATAGTACTGTTATTTTACAAATCAGATAAGACAAGAAATACTGATTATTTTTCGCATAACAAATGAGGGTGGGGAGGATAAAAAGGTCATGACATATGGGTCCTATCTCAAACACTCTCTTTCCAAAGCTTGTGGATGGAAATGATTGCCGCTGGTGACTATGAAAGTGGTGATATATATATAATTAATATATTGCATAAAGCAACTTGGATTTGAACACAATTCCTTCTCTTCTATTTAATCATTAATTAATTTTTAGTATAAAAATCTCAACTTTTATAGTGTTTTAAAGTAAAATTATTTATTCATGAAGTTAATTATACAAATTTGTTTTATATGATTTCTAAGTAAAAATAATTTAATAAAATTTAAAGTAAAATAAATTATTATGTATATTTATCGCGTCTTTGTCCTTGTCCAATACCTATGTATTACCAATTCTGTGTAGATATTAATATTTAATTTAATTTTAATATATTGTCAGGGCACGAAATTTAACCTTGTCTGTCAATTATAGATCATTCTAGGTTTAAATTTTGAACTAATTATTATAAAAATCGATTATGTTCGAATATATAACAATTCATAACTAGATTATAGTATACGTTATGAGTGTATTTTAATTAAGTTCAAATAATATTTTCATATAGCATACATTTGAGGGACGATCCTTTAATCAGTTGTTCAAATTATGCAGGGAATCATTCCAATGGAGCCATGTGGTGTGGGATACTGGATTCTGTCATCGGTTCAAGTACCTCTTGCTGTGGTTTTCACTGCTTGGATTGTGTTTAGGAAAGAAAGCCTTCGAGACCGAACTCTTATTCCAAAGGTTATTAAACACCACAGATTGAAAAGTAGTTTTTTCTTCATTAATCTTCAGTTACTTACGCACTCTTTCATTTTCATTCTGCTCACAGCTACCTGATATGAAGGTGCCAGGTCTCACCAAAAAAAGACCATCAAATATACTTGTTTTTCCCTTAATGGCACTACTAGCAGGGATATTGGGTGGTGTCTTTGGAATTGGAGGTGGAATGTTGATTAGTCCACTTCTTCTTCAGGTTGGAGTAACTCCTGAGGTAAGTTCCACCATCATAAGCTTTAGTGCAATCTATCATCTCATGGTTGATTACAGTGACAGGTAAACTATTTAATTCAATTTACCAAGCAATTTTTTTTTTGTGTTTGTGTAGGTAACAGCAGCAACATGTTCATTCATGGTTCTTTTTTCTGCTACCATGTCAGGATTGCAATACCTGTTGTTGGGAATGGAACATGTACAAGCTGCCCTCGTCTTGGCCATAATGTGTTTTGTTGCATCACTGCTTGGGTTATTAGTGGTACAGAGAGCAATTCGGAAGTATGGAAGAGCCTCTATTATAGTTTTCTCGGTTAGTATAGTGATGTTTATAAGTAATGTTCTAATGACTAGCTTTGGAGCCATAAAGGTTTGGACAGACTATGAATCAGGAGAATATATGGGGTTCAAACTACCGTGTTAAAAACAGTTTTGCTAGATCAGTGTATGTATATCAGCCTTTCATGCCATCAATATCATAGATAGTTATGAATCGAGTATAACCTCGGACCTACTTCAAGAGTGAGAAAGGCACTAGTCCTACTTGACAATGTAACTAACTAGGTGGAGAGGATCCAGATCCTTATTTTGTATGACCACATATGTATCATATTACCAGGCCATGTATCCTAGCTTTCAAAACTGATGTTAAAATTGAGGACATGCTTGAACTTTTATGATATCCTCATTTATATGTCACGCGCAAGAACATATAAAAACATCCTAAAAATCATAATGAATAAAAATGTTCCAACTTCCAAGTTTGTTGCATCTTCTTTCAGGCCAAAATAAACGGGCAAAGACAAATTCTTTCCAAAAGAACTAACAAGCAAACTAACTGAACAGGCCATCAACGAACCAACATCCAAATGGAAGAATTCCAGAAAAGTATTTGATGTTCAATAGCATTTGTTACCAGAATTATCAAGAAGAAAACTCAATATGGCTGAACCCATAGGCTTGTTTGCATAAACTTTTTCATAAACAGTTAGACAAGAAAATAAAAAGTAAAATGGATTAAACTTCTTTCATAAGTTACACTTCTACTTTTTCAAAAAGTTAGACGAGAACTTTTTATAAAAGTTGATGTACATAAGTTGATTTTAACTCAACTTTAATTAATTTTACTTTCTTATTAGAGCTTACAAAACAAGTTTATTCAAACTTAGCCTATAACTGAAAGTTAAATAGTACTTATCAAAAAGTTGCCTCTACTATCAATAAGATTTTCTTTTTTTCTCTACATTTCACAAGAGCAAAAGAAATAAGACAAAATGAAAAGATAAATTCCCTTTCTCCATTAGACCAAAACACAGAGCCTTTTGGCAAGTTATGCAACTGGGGGCCTGAGAACATGGTCCTGTGAGATGTCAACAGCAGCAGGTGGTAAAAACTGCCACATGGCAACTCCTGGATAGCCCATGAATGGCACCAGCTTGCTACCAACAACTTGTCCTGCAGAAGGAAACGCAGGCAGAAAGCTAGGTTGTGAACTCAAGGCTATAAGCTTCTGCTCAATGCTATCTTTCTCTGCTTTTAGTCGCTGCTTCTCATCCCGAAGCTCATTTTTCTCGGCCTTTAAAAATTAAGATCATAGGTGAGGTTCACCATCATGTGTATAAGAGGAAGGTTAACAACACACTCTTTATTATTAATTAAATTTTATCAGAAATTACAAAATTACTAATGAAATTCATCAAAAGAAATATAAACTACATAATTGTGTGGTTTTCAATAAATTTCAGCTAATAATAAAGAGTTTATAAAAGAATGTGAGAGTTTGTTGATAGCATTTTTTACTAACTAAATGAGCATGCCAAGTACCATGTTATGCAGTTAAATAAGCTTACACACCTTCAATTCATTAATTTTCTCTTGTAGATTCTCAGAGGACTCTCTCAGCTTTTGAGCTTCCTCTCGTAACTGAGACACCACTCGAACTGCGTCACTTAATATAACAGCCTTGTCCATTTTGAGAGGCATTCCAGGGCCCACGATAGACCACAGTTCCATAAACCTTAAAAACATTGTTCAGAACAAATCATGTGAGAGAGATTAGACAAAAAATAGAGAAAATAGAAAGGTAGATGCAAGGAGGATGAATGAAGTAGAGTAGAGATGCCTGTCATTGAGTCGATCCCTTCGCATTTTCTCTCTACATGCTTTGGAATCAGATGACCTCAAACTGTAATAGGATTTTATGAACAAACTAATGAGATGATAGAAGAAACAAAGAAGGCTCTCTCATGCATGCACAAAAGATATTGATAGGTAAAAAGATACAACGATTGTTTTTGGTTTAAAATTACAAAAGTATTTTTGCGAATTCCTATACAAAATTTTACATTCTAATGCATAAATTGAGAAGAAAACATTTGTTACTTCTTGAGTCAAAAATATTTTTAAGCTCTTTCAACTTTAATCCAAAATTATACTAGACAAAAAACATGGGAAACAAAATTACCTTTACAGGATATTTTTTATATTTTCGATACCTAGAAAAAATTACTTTTGCAAAGAATAGATTATGTGTTTTGTTCCCACAACTATTTTTCTTGCAAATTCTTTATCAATTTCGGAAATCGTATAATTCTTTAATTTATTCTTATTCAACAAACTATATAAAAAAAATGATTTAATCATTTTACAATCGCGATGATATTCTTCCTTTATGTGTGTGTATATATATATTTCAAATTTTATTTAAAATTAAAAATATTCTATGTGCTATGTAATATTGAAAACATTTGGATTTAAAAAAAAACCATAGATTTCTTCTTCCAATTATGCATCCCAGTCATTTCTTAAATTAAATGTTCCAATACAAACTTTAGATTTTCACCTTTAGGATTTATTTTCCGTATCAAACTAAAGTAAAAGTGATTATATATGTCTATTAGGTTTTATTTTCAAAAGCAACGCATCTTTTAAAATTAAGCATATAAAAACACAAGAATCCTATATATGTTTTGACTAAAACCTTAAGTTATGATTTAATGCAATTCCATGAATACAAGTCCAAATGGCTGATAATAGGGTCTAGCTTTTTTTTTTGTTGATAACAGGGTCAAGCTAAAAGCATAAAACAAATTAATTAGTTTAATATAGTAATTACTATAATGAAATTCAAGTAAGGACTCAGAATAACTGTATAGTTTTTTAATCATTTGCATTGAGCTGAATATCAACAAATTAATTAGGACCAAGAAACATGGATGTCTACAAAACATCAAATTCATATCACTATTCAAACTATATTTATTCACAGGTGGACAAAATAATGAACCAACTCATTCCTCAATAATGGCAGCAAACATGCTTATTTTCCACAGTTAAAATCTAACATCACTGGCGAGCTAATTTTGCAAGAAATTGGTGCATTCGCGAACCAGTTCATACATTATACTCACACAACTGATTAAGTCACAGTTTCATGCCAATGATATCTTGAAAATATACATATATATTTCATTTGCGAAAGAACCAATAGAAAGACAGCAGGACATAACCCTTGAATTCACAACTAGCAGGGAAAGAGCACCATAAATCCACAGCAACCAAAACTATGAAATGTAAAATTTTGGCTGGTACAAAAACTGCCGATATTAATCAGTAACCAAAGCATTGAGCTTATGAAAATTGGAAATTACACTTGAACTGATATTCAGCATACAAAAAAGCTTCGACTCAGATGACATAGTGCAGTGCAGGACCACAAGCACATATCTCGCAACTTGCAACAGTAGAATATCATACAGATGCTTAACTACGCCAGTGAGACACGAGTGGACTCAGCAAGCCCATCTATCCTTTTCTTTATCTCTTCTGGATTAGCACCAACCACCTTCTCCACCACGGCACAGTCCTTCAGAAACAAAAATGTTGGCATTGCCTTTACATCCATTTTGGTGGCTACCTCCTGATCCCCCAAAAAAAAATCCAATATAAATTGTCATGGTCAATCGATAACAAACCTTTAGAGAAAATATCCAAGAATTAACTTTTTTGTTTCAATGCACCAAGCATGAGAATAATATCAGGAAAGTACGCCATCTAATCAGCAAATTATGAGTACGAGTAAGATTGATTTAACACGTTGATCAGCAAAATATCTATATATCTACATAGTTCTTTGTTGAGTAGCAAACACCAAGTGTGAAATTTTGCTTCAAATAATCAAATCCAATTCAGTAATCAAGCAGTGCAAGTTGCTCTCTTATCTTAAGGATTACAAACATAAAAATAAAATACTAGGTAGATTTCTACCTTTTGATCTTATGCACACAGATCTGAAATATATATTGCTCAATAGCAAAAGCAATTGTTGAACCATATTACCAATCAACGTAGCTCCAGATAAACATTTTAAGATCATATTAAATAGTTAGAAGATTCAATAAACATTTGACAAGAGTCACAAAACAGTCCATTTTCACAAGTTCTACTAACCCTGAACACCCTCCTTTACTATCCAAATATCCTATTCCAACCAATTATTGTCCATTTAAAATACAGCCAGTTTAAAAAAGAATACCAACCAAGAGAAAAATAAGAACAGTTTTATCAATGGAAATCCATGCATAAGTGGTCAAGGACACAAAACAGGACTTGATTGCATATAATAATTTATACAATACTAATAGAACAATAAATTAGAGGTGAAATTCACAGTATATTATTAGCAGATACTGACACCATATATGCACTTGCCTATTTCTTGTTAATTTTGGACTAGCAAGTTAGCAAACATGTACGATTTAATGGGTCAATTCAATATGAGGATATCTAACTCAGACAGTGTACCACTTGTTCTTGCACATAATATGGCTATTTGCTTTAGTAATTTTCAGAATGCACTGCGGGTGTTCCTCTGTTGTAGAGCTATTTTTTAAGGTTCGTCCATATAAAGGTTTTGGCATAAACAAGGAGAATAAAATTTTCTGGCAGTGTACGACTTTTGTCATTAAGAAGGATGTAAAGGTCAATAAGATTTTCGTAGACATAATTTTTTATAAAGCATTATTGCATCATTTATGTCACTGACCCTACCCAGTGAAAATGGTTAGCATGTGGTAGTTGCAGTGCAATTTCTGCAGCATTTCTTTAGTGAGTGTGGTTGGAGAGGAATGCTCATAAATACAAAAATTCATGCTGAAATCAGAAAAAACAAATCCGAATATTGATCTCAAAAGAGACTACACCCCACATCCTGCACATTCACACAAGCAGAAAGGGGACATATAAGAAAGAGAAAGTAGTAATAAACTAAGAGATCTCATATTCATACTACAAAATTACACCAATAACTTATTCAGCATCCATCTTTTTTTCTATCTCTTTCCATCACACCTCCCTTGTTATACCACATCACTCTATGATCTCCCTATCCCTCTCTTGTTGTACATTTTTGTTGTATAAATATAGATTCTCATAAAACTAATGATGATGTGTTCAAATACGAAATCAGCAGAAGTGTATGCATTTACCGATCACGACGTTTGAAAGGGAGGAAATTACCTTGACTTCATCAACATCAACAGTGAGAAACAGAACATCCGGATAGCTTGAAGCCAGTTCTTCAAAAACAGGAGTCATAGCCACCGATGGCATGCACCATGAAGCAGTGAAGTGAACAACAACCTATGTTGATCCATCCCACAAAATACATAAGCCATAAGTAAATATATTAAATATCTTGTTTTCTATCCACAAACAAGAACAAGAAGAAAGCCAGCAACCCAAATTAAAACAAACATAGAATATCAAAAATACAAAAATCAAAGTCAAAATGGATTTTGTAAATAACTTGAAGCTTAAATACCCCTTTTGCACACTCTTTCCAGACCAGGGTGAAAGAAATTTAAAAGATCCAAATTTTGGCATAAAATGAGTGGTCTTACAGGACTATTCTGATTGGAGGCCTGGTTGACATGGAACTCCCAAGATTGCAAAGAATCAATCAGCACCACCTTTGAATTGTTCTGCTCTGTTGTGGCTTCCATTCTCTCATCCAACTCCTAATTGATGAATTGACTCTGCCCCAAAAGAGGGAAACTTTGCAGCTTCCTATGTTCAGCTAAAGACTGTCTTAATCTGGATAAATAAGGGTGATTTAGATAAGAGCAGACTTCATCTTTTAATAATTTATCTTCAATGGATTAGGAAGACCCACCACACCAAGTACCCTTCTCAGTTCTCACACAACTTCATTTGCGAGCCAACAAGTAGCTTCTTCTTTCTGCTACAAAACAAAGTAAAAAAAAAATGGTAGAACGAAACAAAGTAATACTAGTAGAGTTAAGTTCAAAGTAAAATGTTGTATCATAAAATATAAAGAAATTAAATTTTTTATTTAACAATATATGTGTCCTTCACCAAAAAAGAAAAGAAACTTCTTGAAGTAATTACTGCACAATTATAATAATTTAACCAAAAGAAAATTATGTGCAAAATTCAAATTCAAAATTTAGGGGGTTTGGTTTGCTTGTTTTTTGTTTTAGTTTTACTAGAAATAAAAAATGGTGATGAAAATGTATTTGGTTGGATTTTTGAAAATATTTTTATTAAAAATATTTTCTCAAACGAACCAAAAACTGAAAACAATAAAATCTCATTTTTAGTGCTTTAGTTGAAATCAGGAATTTGATCTTGGTTAAAATGAAAACACGATGAGAAGGAATATAATTTTAAGCAAATCTAAAAATATATTTTCTTTTGAAAACCCATTTTATTTTTATCTCTTGAAAGCAGAAAACAAGAAGACAAACCAAACATGTTTTCAGTTTGAAAACAACAACAGTTCTCAAAAAATGAAAACATGGAATGAAAATGGAAATCAAATACACTCTAAATGTGTATGTGACACCCTCTACCCCTCACATATATATTAATAAAGGAATAAAAATTCAAATATTAATTAAAAGTATTTTTAAAACATTTTTAAATACAAGCTTTTCAAATGGGTAAAAGGCTCACATTCACTTTCTTCTACATCATATTCAAACTTGTCCAAATAAATAATAAAGTCATCTCGACTCAAAGAAAGTCATATAAGTCTCATACAATTAATATAGAACCTATATCCTAATGTCACATCCTATCAGAGCGTGGTGTTCCCGTGTCCTCTAGCATGAGGTTCTTCATAGTCATCCACCTATTCATCTGCTCCCCCGAACACAAGTTCAAGATCATCACAGGATCCAAACACAACAACACACAGGGAGTGAGTTATCACATTCCTAGCTAATAGAGAAACAAGACAATTAAATATACATATTATATAAATGAGATACCACTTGCTTAAACATAGCTCACGTAACTTCACCACTTCGTCATTCAAAATTCACTTTTTAATTATCAATCACATTACACAAGAATCCCACACTTCGATCAAGATATAATAACACATCAATTAGCAAGCATATGCAATAGTTATGCTAAGACTCAATTTTATATGCAATGTGGTACCATGTCAGTGAAAAACCACCCTGGGGCGCTTAGGAGTACATAACAAGACACACCACACAATGGGTTTGTCAGGTCACTCTCACTAAGTAAGATCATAGGGAGACCAGTCAGGGTCACGATGTTTTGCGAGAATGCTCCAACCATATGAGATCAACATAGGCTTAAAGGAGCACTCAAACCCGGTGACCCCCAAGGCCTACACTCCGAAGAGTCCGTCAGGGCCTCTCCCTCCTGATTCAGGTCCAACCCCTAAAATAATTTTTTTTACATGCAGACACTGCTCATGAATTATACAATACCCACGACCTTACACTCGTGTTTTAAACACGCTCAACACAATTGCGCTACGATTTAACACTGGTTCCTAAATAGGAAACCTACATTTTCTCTTTAACACTGCGCATCAACGCTTTTCTCAAGATAACGTTGGTCGGGTATTGTACAATTCATAGCTTACAACACAAGTAATTTCACATCAAGTGTTAACTACACACTTATCCACAACTAGAACTCATTCACAATTTCACATCTCATAGTGTCACAATCCACCATCACATGTTTACACGTATCTCACAAATTAACACATGTTCAACTTTACACTTATACTCAATCTCAATAACAATATTATAATCTCAAAGCAACATGTTATTCTACAATTCATCACATACTCACAATTTGAATTATCATTTCATATCCTCAATATAACAATTTATATAAAAGACTATCACAACATGAGGACTAAAACCCCTCAAATAATATTACACAATTATATCCAAATCATAGGTCCAAATATACAAATATCAAGAGCACAATTTATCAAGCAATTTTCATCAGGACATCAATATTTTATTTATAATCATAAAGGAAAAATTGCAATTTAACAAACATCCCAAAATAAAATCTCAATTTAATCCTCTAGGGATCCCTACACATGTTCTCACTAATCCCCAACTGTGAATAACTCATCCCTTACCTCTAAGCGGGCTCACGTGTCTTCAGCCAGCGATAGCAACATCTCTAGCGGTTCCCGGAAATTCTTTCAATTATTCATCCGACTGCTCCGATAGAATTCCCAAACGTCAGAGAGACGGAGAAGAGATTGAAACCTCCACTTGTACTGTCTTCATACGATTCCTTTTTCTCCCTCCACGAATATTATCTCGCAAATCCCAACGGTGGAAGCGTGCGGAATTGAATTTCGAACAACATATCCAAATTTCACAATAATCCAACGGTTAACGAAACCGGGATCGTAGTTTTACCAAGACAGCTCTGGATTTCTGCGGGAAAGAAAAAGGCTACAATGCGAAGGGTTTTTCTCTCATTTCAGACATGATATCGAAATTCCCAACGGTAAGAATGCTCGGAATTGTGTTGCGAACATGATACTCAAATTTCACGACGATCCAACGGTGAACGGATTCGAGATCGTCGTTTTTCTGAGACTGGTTTGGTGGGCTGCGGGAAAAAGAAAGGGTTTTGAGAGGAGAAGGGGAAAAACGAAAATGAGACCAAAAGGAGGCAGCTGACTTAACATAACTATTTATACCTAGGATACTCAGCCTATTATTGGCTCTATATTTATTTATTTATTTATTTATTACTAAAAAGCTTTTTAAATTTATTTACGAAAAATTGGGATGTTACAGTGTATATATCATTATTTTTTACCACGAAATAAAAATATCTTATTTTCGATATTTAGAATCCTTGTTTAAGTTTGTATTTTCTATTGGTAGTGTTTAGAAAAATATGAAGAAAAAAAATAGATTCTGAAAACAACTTATTATTCTCACAATTTTTTTAATTTATTTTAACAATTTATTATATAATTTACAAAAAAAATATTTTGAAAATTTATTACAATAAATTTAATAGTTAAATTTATAAAATAAATGTTTGTGATATGAATTTACCAGATAAACACTTAATAATTTTTTATCAAACAATTTTAATACTTTAAATATATTCAAACTAGAAAACTATATAAAAAAAAAGTCTAGCATGTGTCATTGTTTTTCTTTTTTTCTAGAAAAAAATATGGTAACTTTTTTGTTTGAACGCAAGGTATCCTCAATAGAAAATTAGATACTAATATCTTACATTTATTTTTAAAAAATGAAACTTCCAAACAAATATTATTTTATTCACATAATTTTAAAATCAAATTCCTAATTAAAAAGTATGGTAATTATCTATCAATTATATTATATATACCGAAGCTATAAAAAGCAAAATCACATCTAGACCACTACAATTAAAAAATACCGGGCCTTGTCCCTATCGCAAGTATTTCCTTCGACTGTCCACTGTGTAATAATAAGTAGAATAAATTAGAGCAATTTCTCCTCACACTAATTACATATGTATTTTCTTGTTTTTTATATACTACACAAAATTCCTTTACACTTGCACCTTCTTCTTTGTTAACGGTATTAACTCCATTCATTTTTTAAATCATATGATAATCACTTGACTTTTATTAAAATTTGAATCTCAAAATTATATTTTTTTTTATTTCCACCTTTGGTTGCGTGAAGAAGACAACCGAACACAGTAGCACGAGACATAAATTTCTCTCTATTTGAATGACTTAAAAATCATCAACAATTTTAAATTTTTCTAAAAGTGAATTAAAATTTAATATATATATATATAACATCGTTATAATAGGAAATGACAATATAATGATTTTAAAAAGAAAAAAGATATATGTAAACAGAATAAACCTTGGCGGACATTTATGTAATAAGTAACTGAATTTCTATGAACAAGAGCATAAAAGTTATTGTTATCGAAAAAAAAGAGCATAAAGTTCACGATAAAAAAAAGATTGATGGTAATGAGCTGTGTTTTGTATTTATTTTTTTTTTATCATGGAGCTGTGTTTTGTACGAAAGCAATCAAAGAGATTAAAGAAAAAGATTTGGGGAATCTGTATTATGTAGAGAATCCATCCATCATATGGACTCCTCAGCTTTGTTGGGTTCAATGGGCGCCCGCTGACTCCAGAAGCTTCTCCAATAAGCGTTATATTATATGAACAAAGAAAATATTATTCCTTGCCTCTTTTCAAAGCATAAAGAAAGTGAGAGAATCGTAAATAAATAAAAGAATCATACTTTTATTAGCACGGATATCTCCCTAATAATCGATTCTATTTTAGCCAGAATTATCATAAAATGATAGAGTTAACTCTTTTAGAGCATGTTTAAATATTTTTTTCTAGAAACACTTGGAAAAGAAAAAAAAAATGAAAAAATAAAATAAACTTTTTTCCTATTTTTCATAAACTAAAATTAGCTTGTAACAAATTAATTTGTAGATACTCTCGTGTATTAATTTCTTCAAAAACAATTACTTTTAACGTACGTATAAATTAGTTTGTAGATACTCTCTTAATTAAAAAGTATACACAATAAAAAAAATAGTTTCCCACATATCTCATTAAATCAACACTTTTTATGAACCAGAACCTCGTCCGCAAAGAGCTGTTGAGTGTTGAAGACCCCAAAATAATGTGACCTGGGTGAAGTTGCAAGAATAATCAAATGGTTAAGTTTTACATAGAAATTACAATCAACAAGCTGTTTCAATAAATTGAATATAATAATGTCACAACTAAATGATAATCAGTTGTTGCACCCCTGAGGCTAAAGCTTAGCCTCTACAATCAATTTTATACAAGCTCATTTCTCTAAAAGTTAACACAGTTACATGGGTCAAAGACAGCTTTTATCCCATCCAAAGCATTACAAATGACAGTTACTTTGGTTATTATGGATAATGAGTATGGCCTCTCTTTTAGCCGCTGCTCAAACGAGAATCAAGGGACCGTGTGGATGTCTGACGCCGCGGGATACCAATCTCGCAGGCATTCACTCCAGCAGCAAACCGAAGAGAGCAAAGTGACTCTCCAGTTGAAGATGGATCAGGTGAGATGTTCACAAACATCAAAGTTTTGGAATCCCCACCAAGACATGGCTGCCAATGGATACAACCAAAAGCAAATTACAAGTTTGGTTCATGTATCTGAAGTATATGTCAAAGCAAGTTAATTTTGAATGAGGAATGCAAATTTTCATAGCTTATCATACCTGGAGAAGGTATGTCAATTTTGAATTCCTAAAGGGTACATGCTCCTGTTTCTTTGCCAAAGCAAATATGACATCACTCAAAGAGGAGAGACTTTTGTTGATAGCCTGACATAGATAAACATAGCAAAATTCATTACCTGTTTATTAGTAAAAGACTTAAAGTTTCCGACATAGAGCTCAAGTTAATAAAATAAAATGAATCAAAGAGACACCTGAGTTTCCTTCAACCGGTCCCCGGTTGCCCCACTCCTGGACAGTCTTTCACTTCCAGCCAAATCAATCAGGTTTAACACACCTTGCACTTGTTGGTCAGTGTTCTATAAACGAGAGAAAAGTACATCAGGAAATGGTGTCAAGATAAAAGAACAGTAAATATACCAATGTATGAAAAAGTCAGTACCGAATTGGTCCCAGATATACGCAAAGTAAAGACAAAGTGACTTCGTGATGACTGTTCATTCATGTGTGTTCTTCCTACAGACCTGGAACAAGAGGGCACATTGAATCTGATATATTAAAAGTCACATTTTCTAATGCAGTCAAATATAATGCAATTTATTTTGAATTTAATTTAGTAGAAACATGAACAATATTGGTCATCTTAAATTGATATGGAAGGAAGAGCACAAGTTTTTGCACAGCTGCAAACGCTCATCCTGAAAGCTCATTCAAGCATCTTCATATCGCAACAGAAAAACTAAAAAAGCATTTTGCAGATTCCGAGCATGACTTCACCTGCTTTGTGCTGCCTGTTGCAGAAGAGATGAAATCTCACTTGCACTAGAAACGTTCTTTATAGTGAGGTCTGAAACATGTGTGTTTCCGTTGACATCGTGCATAATAGTGTATGGCTGCTTTCCAGAAACAGGAACACCGTTTTCTATTCGTGTTGAGTCAATACCACTTGACCGATTTGATGATAACAAATCCCTGAGGGTCTCGTTATATATTTCCAATACTGAAGCCTACAAATATTTAACAAAATTTCTCATTATTGTTTCCCCTTATCTATTTAATATTATTATGCATCTCCTGAAAATAAGTATATTAACCTGCATTTTGAACGTCCACCCCTGATCCTTCAGGGACTGACTTATCTCGAATATCTGTTCTAGAGAACGTGGTATCAACCCCTTCAGATCGGGGGCATCCGGCCTACCCATCATTGTATAGGTTTTTCCTGAACCTGTCTGTCCATAGGCAAAGATACAGACCTGCCATAACAAACCATAAACTGTCAGGCCAGGCATAGTTTATCTTGTAACAGAAATACAAGGAGGGGGATTAACAATTGTCTATTATGGAGTATGGCATACTATATTCTATTTTTGTGATGCATTTCATGAAGAAAAAAAGGACTTTTTTCAAGAAACAAACCATAAGCCGCCAAAACAGCAAGATATCAAACAAAATATGATGAGATATAGGCCAGAGTTCATATTAAATAGAAAAATAAATCAAAAAAAGAAAAATATAAGCTTAACTTCAAGGACAAATAGTTGCATTTTCTGTTAAAAAAAGGTCGCAGTTGCCAGAATTTACTAAATACAGAAACTAAGATAAAGACCAGCAGAACACAGAAGAAAGATTACAACAACCAACACAATCAAATATCAATTCCCACAATGAGATGCAAAACCAACAATCAAACATATTGTTCTTTGAAAAAGTACAATACCACACAATAACAAAAAACAAAAAAACCTGAAAATGAACCGAATAGTTTACACAATTTTGATTTTACTATCAAGTAAAAAGTGCAAGTATTTTACTGTCCTACTATATCATAAAGTTTCTATGCTTTATTTTTGCCTATTTTCTAAGAATTAGGCCCCTATCATAATGAACCAAGAGGAGGCAAATTAATAATCACCTTGTATCCATCAAGCGCACTTTGTACCAGCTGTGATATCTCAGTGAAAACATCTTGCTGAGAAGCCTCATGATTAAATACCTTGTCAAATGTAAAAGGGTACTTCTGCCCTGTTTATCGTTAAAGGATGAAATTATTATATTTGCATAAGCACATAAACTACATGAAACTATTAAGCATTAGGGAAGAGGAGAAGAAGCTTGTGCCCTTACCACTCTGTAGTAATTCAATACCCCGACCAAGAGCTTCTGTTGATGTGGGATACGAAACAACCATGTCTGTTCCAGGACCATCATCCGGTAGCAAAGGTCGGACACGGCAGAACACGCGAATATTTCCTTTTAGCTCCTACATAGAGAAATAATTATATACTACTGAACTATTGTGCTAAACAACTGATAGGGGGAAAATGATTTAGGTATGATTTTCAGCAAACAAAATGAAAAAAACATTTACCAGGATAGTGTTATGCAATTTTTTCCTTAACTTCTCCCCTTCAATTACTTGGAATTCTTTCTCTGCCAGTCGTTCCTGGAGTTCACATATAATTCTTTTCTGATCTTCAAACACTGTTCTTGTTTCTGAAGCAGATAAATCAGCCATCTAACAAGATGAAAATAATAGTTTTGGATGTAGTTAACAAAATATGGACAAACTAGATACTAGCAAAAATCAATAAATACTACTAACAAGAATATACAACTATGAAATAACTAGCAACTACTAGCAAAAATAAATTCAAATATTTAATAATTGACTGATCCCCTGTTAAATTTTAATGAAGCATCTTACAAGGAACTTGGTTACAAACAAACAACCATAGCCTTATCCCACATTATGAGGAAAATAATTTTTTTTTTAAAAAAGCGCACACACACACACAACCAACGTACCTTTGACTTCTCCCTTTCTGCAATCAACTGCTGTTGCAGCATATTTATTTGGTCCCTTTGAGAAGAACATGTCCCCTATAAAGAAAGCCACTATCTTTTATAAATCTAATGAACACACGTGTGCATAATTAATAAAAGCATCATAATAACCAAAAGGAAGGGACAAAACAACGCCACAAACCTCAAGAGCGTTTGTTTTAATTGTCAAGGTATCCAACTGCGCACATGATTTCCCTGTGTATTCTTTGTATTTTTCTACATCTCCCATCAAAGTTTGTACTTGTAGCTGTTGGCGATCTCGATCATCTCTAATTTGTTTTAATTCTTCCCGAAGGCATTTGAGTTCATTTGTTAACATTTCTTTCTGCTTTGCAGCCTCATCCTGTGAAGCCTGAGAAGAAAAAGGTAAAAGCAACAGAACCAGTCAACACAAATAGGAGAGTTACTCAAAATGACAATATGGAGTCAATAGTAATACGAGCAAAATGTAAGTCCAAACTATTAGCATTTTACTGCTCTTCACAAAAAGTTTACTTGTGCCATGCCAACTCAAAAAAGTTTTATACAAGTTGAAATTTCAAGTGCACACATGAAGGAGGATGTCACTGCCACCACGATCCATAGAAGAGCTACAAAGCAAGTCCATAATACCAAGGTAAATCAATTACTCATTTCCCTTTCAATGCCTAAGGCGACACTCGATGGAAAACGGCATTTGACTTGATTGGAAATATTATAAAATATTGAAATTGTGGGAAAAATTTCAAGCATTAAAATCAATAATCAAACAAAACAACTTACTTTAAGAGATGCCAACTGGTCCTGTAATGCCTTGTTGTGGCCTCTCACATTGCTAAGGTTCTCAACAATGGTTGCTTTCTCCGTCTCCAATCGTTTATGTGCCTCATTAGTTATTTCAAGATCCGACTGAAGGCGACTATTGTACTGTTGCAGACTCATATTATACTCTTGTGATCTTTTGTACAAGTCCTCATTTGAAATGGCCTGCAAAACGCAGCAGAATCAGAAGTAGGGTACAAAAGTTGGTAAGCGATAAACATAATATAGAATCTACCAATGTACAATAATTCTAGGGTAACTAGGTTGGGGATTTCAATATTGAACAGATAACTGTAAATTGGTTTAATTTCAATTATAACATAGAATTACCTTTCTCTCAGCAGTTGATTTCTCTTCCCGAACTCTCTCAAGCTCAGTTGAAATAGAAGCTTGCATCTGCTCAGCTGCACTTCTGGCTTCCTGTTCTTTTCCATAACAAGCAATAGCTTCCTAGTTGTCAAATCATGAGAATCAATGTCATCAGGCAAAAGAAAAAAATCACTGGGGATATCCACTCGCAATATTGCAGCAAACAACCTTACCAATTTATCTGACGCTTCCTTTGCAATTCTCTCTTCTAAAGAGGAAATTGTCACCCTCAAATTAGATATGGTCTCATCCAACTCTGCAATCTTAATTTTCATCTCATTCTCTGACAAAACACAAATGTGTGAATATATTATTGAACAACTGTTACTTTGAGATTTGAGATTAATTTTTGAAATTACAATTGAAGACTACACAAGCACGCTGGAGTTTTAATGACTCGACAAAAAACAACAAAAGTATTTAATAATTTTGGGTAGAAAAAAAATCTTGCTCTAGCAGAATAAATGAATGTGAACAAGCATTATTTTCATTCAGTGATCTAACTGCAATTTCCATAGTGTACAACAATGCATAGTAGCTAGAGTTGTTAAGCCTTCTAAACACTATCTACTAGATTGGAGCAACGGTCACATAACAGACAACACTATGTTCAATGCTAGATGCTGAAAACACAAATAAGTCACTCCAAAGTAGAAAAGTAAGCTAGTATCTAAAAACATGGATATGAAAGTGTTTTCAATAAGACTGACCAATATCAAGGCATTTCTTCTCAGCAGACTGTAGGTCAGTCTGAAGCTTCTCTTTCTGTAGGATATAGCCTTCTTCAACTCTCTTAAACCATCTAACGCAGAGTTTAAGCCTTTTAATGAGATCACCCATCTGGTCCATTTTTTTCTGCAAAATTAAACCACTCGCTCCAATAAGCTACACAGACAACAAAAAACAGTAATTAAATTGACAAACAGATTCAGTTAACCAGAAACCTTATTATCATAGCGATTCTCCTTCGTGTTTGTCTTCTCCATCAGCAGGGCCTCTACTTCCTCTTTGGTGAAGTCAACAGTGCTACATTCGGAACCCTCGGCACCGGCACCATCATTAGCATCTGCCTTTAGAGCACCCAAGGGAGCCCTGCCTCTGCCTCCCTGTCGCTCCATCCTCTCCGATCCAATCCTTCGACGCTTGTCGGAGAAAACTTCTTCAGTGGCCCCCTTTTTCTGAAACAAAAACACCGTTAGTGATGCGAATCGTGTGATACTATCATCGAATTAAAGCCTAGTTTTGGATATTCTGTTGTATTTTTCCTTCTTCTACCGTACGTGAAAGAAAGAAAGAAAGAAAGAAAGAAAGAATGAATGAGAGAGAAAGAGGCTTACATTGGAGAGGCTGCGAGGAGGTCTGTTCTCGATGCGGGAAGCCATGTGAGGCTTCGGAGGAGGAATTGCTTGGATTGAGATGTGGGAAGGAACAGAACTGATGCTGGTGGTGTTAGGGTTTACGGACGGAAAGAGGAAGAGCGTAGTGAAATTTGAATTTGGATGGGCGGTTCAACAAAAATGCGCTCCTGGGTCTCTTTTTACTCCTCTTAACTTATTACTTATTATTTTGAATTGAACCGAGTTGAAATCCGGTTCGGAAGTAGGGCCCTTTAGTTTTTAAAATTAATATATTTTGAATGTAACGGTCGTGTTGCACACTGAGTCCCCAGTAGAAAAATATTTTTCTTGTAGTGGGTTATTAATTAAATTACGTTTTCTAATATCCCTTTAAATATATTTTTTATTAGCTAAAATTTATTAAAAATAATAAAATTTGATGAATCCCACGTCATATTTAATTATCATCTCTCTTCATATTATAGTTTTCAATCAATTTTTACAAATAAAATAGAATATGTTTGAAGAAATATTTTTAAGATTATATTCCTAATTTATTTAGAAATTATATTTGATTACACTTTTAGTCCGCTAGCTATTATGATATATGCAAATTAGATCAATTTTTTTGGCTGTAAGCAAATTACACCATTGAGTTTTTTGGTATCTTAAACATCTAATTTTAGTGTGTTCGATTAATATATTAATATTTTATTTGTTATAATGTAAAATAATAGGAGATCTTTAATATACTCACACGATTACACTCATTTTTTAGTACGAGCTTATTAGTAATTTAAACCATACTTTTTTTACTAAACAAACTTATTTGTTTAATTTAAAAATATTAAGTCAATTTGTTTAAACTTAAAATAAAATTTAAAATAAGTATTTAATAAACAGATAAGATTTATTTCTCAAAATAAAAAGAAAATTACTTTTTTAAAGCGTAACTAATTTAAAAAAACATATTAAAAAACATAAAATTTATTATTTTATTAAAATAAGCCTTTTTATAAAATTAAACTTAAACAAACTCACTGATTATATTATACTAATCTACTATTCACTTAAAATTTATTTATCTCTTCTCTGTCACCAACATTTTCAATTCTTTTTTCTCTTCTCTCGTATGGCCTTAAATTTTCAATCTTTCTCTCATCATGATATAAATATGTTAGAAAATAAGTAAATATATTAGAAAATTTATAATTTTTTCTTTTAATTTTAAATACATATTAAAGGAAACTAAATCAAATTAATAATATAAACCCGAGTATCAAATTATGCCGATAACATACTTATACATAGAATATATACATTAAAATTTTCTTTTTACATTTAAAAGTGGGTCAACTTAACTCAACCTACCAATAATTACTCAAAGGATGGATCAATATAAACTCTCTTACTCTTTTGTGACACTATAAATAATCAATCTAATCCAACCCAACCCAATCCACTATAGGTTGGTAGATTGAATCTAAAATAGAAAATCATGTTCCAATAATTTTTATTTTAAAAAAAATATTTTAATAGGTAAAACTAAATAAAAGGTAACTTTTTTTAAAGGTAGAAAAGGCCAAAGAATATTTATATTCCTACCACAAGGTATGCCACATTACAAGGTGTCCATGCGATACAATCATCATAAAAAATGCAACTTATGTTAGAATACATGGTACAATTTTGATTTTGTAATAAGATTGTGAAACAGAAAAAAGAATAATTATTCACTTTTAAATCATAACTTGCAAGTAACACCTCAACGTCACATTGAATTGTCAAAGTTAAAATAAATTAAAAGAGATAAATAATTTATTTACATTCATGTTAATTTTTGTTATAAACTATATTGAGACAAAACAACAATACTGAAACTATAAATTATAATTAATTCATCTCACGATACAATGTGTGTTAAGTGAGTTTTTTTTTTTGTTTCTTTTCAATCTACACTACATTCTCTCCTAGTTCATGATTCACACTACTTCTCAATTTAATTCTCAAATTACACTACTGGTTGAGATGTCTTCTTGGGCCAACTTGACTTTCTATTAGGATCTCTTTATGTTATTTTATTAATTTTCTTAAATGTATTATTTAATTTTTTAAAAATAATAATATTTTTTGTTTAATAATTTATTAATAGTCTTAAAATAAAAAAAAGGAAAAGTGATTAAAAAAATAAATTGATTAAAAACAAACGAATATATAATTATCACATCTCATTTATATTATACGAAAAAATTAAAACACTCAAATACGAAAATTACTAACAATTAGAGAGACAAAAATAATAAAACAAAAATAATGAAACTTACCAACAATAACATTTGAAAAACGAAAATGACAAAACTAATCATAGTTTAAAAAAAAATTGTGCAACATACATATCTTCTCCTATCTGAATCATTCTAGCAAGTTGTTAATCATGTACAACATTTGTATCAGTTATTACAACATGTTGATCAGTTATTGGTTCTCCCTTATAATGATGATGTTGTTGTTGCTTTGTCTCAGGGTTTTCCATCCAAATAAGTCATGTGCGATTGAGAGGCACAAGATTTCAACTCGTAGTATTCTGAAGTTGTCTCCCAGACAATAAATAGCGGTCACTAGGAATTAAGTATACACGTTATTAATGAATTCGACAGACGCAACCACACGTTTATTGTACAAAGACCCAAGCCTCACTTAAAACTCTCAGGCCACCTCGAAGGTTGAGGGTCATTTTACAATTCCAAATTTGTGATTGTGATAAATAACAAACTAAACATTTATTATGTTCTCACGTAATGACTGTAAATTTGTCAATGTTGAATGTTGATCCCATGAATTATGTTTTGCCGCTATTTACTTTACATAACATATTGGATGTCTACAATAACTTTTTTGGTTTAATGCTACATAAATTCACGAATTAATGTGGCAAGAATATGAAGAAGATCAATGATCCAAGGAGAATAAGAAGTAAAGTGTGTTAGAATAAATTGAATGGGATATCAGTAAAAAATGTCAAATTTGTCGACAATAAGGCCATAACAAAAAAAATAAAATTATTCCAACATACCTTCATCTTTAGTTTTTTCTTAGGCAAATACTATTGTTCCTGTATTTTGTTCATGATGTATTATGTATAAATAAATTATTAACAAAAAATGTTATCATTTTTTTCAAATTAAATAATATAAACAAAAAATTAAATTAAATTTAATAAAATAACATTTTATTTTAAAAACACCCCGGTGAAACGTAGGTTGACCCAACCTGACTTCTTAACCAAAAAAAAAAATACAAGTAGGAAGTCAGTCTTAAAAACATGACTTCTCAAAGGATAATATATTTTGGGAATTAAATCTAGAAGTAGTGTAAATTGAGAATTATGATAGAACCCAACTTAATCAATGAAAAGGATATACTCTAAAAACTACTCTTTGATAAGATTATGATAATCTCCTAATGGGCATAAAATAACTAACACTAATAACTTTATGAACATAATCATAACTTCATTTGTGTGCTTATGTGTCTATATTTCTATTGTATATAAATTAAAGAAAATATAAACATTATTGTATATTTATTTTATTGTTGAAAAAACAATTCTTATATTTATTTTAAAAAACACATTTCAAGCTTTTTGGAATATTTCAAAATCAAAGCATAATCAAAGGTTAAATTACTCATCTAGTCCCTATAATTTTATGGTTCTTATCTTTTTAGTCTTTATGATTTGAAAGTGATCTTTTTAGTCCCTATCATTTACATTTTGATTCTATTTTAGTATTTATAATTTGAAAACTATAAAAACTAAAAAAGTAAGACTCATGAAACGGACTAAAAAGATCATTTTCAAAACTACATGCACTAAAAAAGGATTAAAGTGTAAATTATATAGACTAAAAAGTCTATTTTTAAACTATAAGATTAAAAAAAATAAGAATCATGAAATTATAGAAATCAAATGAATAATTTAACTCAAAATCAAATTCACCATTAACATGCCAGCACTATGTTGTTGCGAGGAGACCCTCGATGACCAACCGGTTCGAGGGGCTATAATGATGTGCAGGAAAGAGACAGAGTCGTCCTTTGGGTGCATGCATCCGGCAAAGAGAGACATCCGTTCTCCATCGATTTCAATCCTATAGCTTTCATAGAGTTTGAAAGAAAGGAAGCGTGAGATGCAGAATTAGAAAGTGTGAAACCAGAGAGGAATGGCGGGTGGTGGTTGCGACGGTGTGATGGGGGGAACCACGACATCATGGTTGAGAATTTTTCAGAGAGACGAGTAGTTTGAGAGAAAGGACATTTAATCTGTTGGGTTTCAATTTTGCCCCCCGTAAAGTAAAAAGCTTGCAAATTGAAAAAAAAAAAAGATTGAAATTTTAAAAATAAAAAGAAGAGCACACATGGTAAAAATATGTGAAATAGCACGTGGAATCCAAGTCAAATTCTTAATGAGATTATTATTTGAATAAAAAGTAAGTAAAATTCTTAAAAATTGATATGACACATATC
This sequence comes from Glycine soja, assembly GCF_004193775.1. Lineage (NCBI taxonomy): Eukaryota > Viridiplantae > Streptophyta > Magnoliopsida > Fabales > Fabaceae > Glycine > Glycine soja. The sequence goes on along the minus strand of NC_041012.1, from coordinate 43,430,188 downwards.
CTAACTTTGAGATCTTTAGAATAAATTTACATTTGGAATGCTCTAAATATTTTATTAAGTCTTGATAATTGATAAATTTACCGGTCATTATAAACTTGTTGACCATAAATCATATCTTGTATTGAATCACCTTAGCTTGCATCTAAATTTAAGTTTTAATTATTTAAAAACAAAGATTTGTTTTTACAATGTACTCTCATGTTGCAAATTCGAATTCTCATTATGAGTACGATTACTTTTAAAGATTTTCTTAGATGAAAATATTTTTAGATTTTTTTTTCCTTAAACAATAATATTTTTAAAAGTTATTATCATTCTTATCGAGTCACGTGTATTATCTTAGTATCATAATCTTGAGCAATTTTTTTTTTTTTATCATTTGCCTCTTTCAAATATATTTCTCTAATTTGATTTGATTGAATACTTATCTAAAATTTTCTTTACGAACCATCTCAAGCTCAAACCACTATTCTTTTATCTTTATGCATATATGCTTGATTTTTTTTAACAGTTTTTACCTTTCAATCTATTTTTATCTTTTTATTTGTAAATTTAATGAATACTTATCTCAAATTTTCTTTACGAACCATCTTGAGCTCAAACCACTATTCTTTTATCTTTATGCACGTACGTGATTTTTTTAACAGTTTCTATCTTTCAATTTATTTTTATCTTTTTTTAAAAATCAAATATAATTTTTTTAAAAGAAATTATCAATAACTAAAAACATCTTTTATTTTTATCTTTTTATTTATTATTACAGATTTGTATTATGATATAATTCACATATTTAAAAATATTTTTTTATTATGTGAATTATATTTTTATCATGTTAAAATACTAATTTACAAGATAACTCGAGGGTGAATGAATTTAATAATTAAATATTTTTTGAAAATATAATTGAAATGCCGAAGGGAATAAAATTATCAAATAGATTAATTCTTAACTTAATTAAATTTGACAACCTGTGAATTTGTGATTAGAGGAGCTGGACCGTTAGCCTCTCCTATCACTCCTCTACCAGGATTGTTTTTTTTTTTGGTTATATATTCCCAAGTCTGCTGTCACTACCCACTACCTAAGCTCTTCTCACTCACTCAGTTAGTTGTTCCGAAAACCCTAATTATAATTAAATTTAATTTCACCATGGCACAGAAGCAAAAGCTGCGCCCTTCTCCTCTCGACGAGCCACCCACTGCTTCCTCTTCCGATTCCGAGGAAGAAGAGCCACAACAACAACAACCATCCTCCCAGAAGAACAAAGAAGAGGAAGACGAAGAAGTTTCCTCCGGAGAAGAAGAAGAAGAAGACGAAGAAGAAGAAGAAGCTGCTTCCTCCGAAGAAGAGGAAGAAGACGAAGATCTCCCACCACCACCAGTTTCCAAAAACCCTCCACCCCCTCCCGCAAACCCTCAGCCCCAACACTCTTCCTCCGAATCCGAAACCGAATCAGGATCCGAGACCGAATCCGAACCTGACCCCACTCCCGTCAAGGTCAAGCCTTTAGCTTCCAAGCCCATGGACCAGGCCCAAAAGCCCAAGGCCCAGCCCTCCCCGGCGCCACCCCCAAAATTGACACTCAAGCGCCCCGCCGAGAACAACAACAACAACGCCCGCGTCGCCGACTCCAAACGCGCCAAGAAGAAAGCCACCGAATCTTCTTCTGCCGCCAACTCCGCCGCGGCCGCTGCTTCTGACGACGAGATGGAGGAGGACGGGAAGAAGTCCGGCGATAACTCGAAGAAGTTTCAGAGACTGTGGAGCGAGGAGGACGAGCTCGCCATTGTGAAGGGCGTGGTTGAGTTCACTTCGAAAACAGGGCTGGACCCTCTTAAGTTTCCCAATACCAACGCTTTTCACGATTTCGTGAAGAAGTCGCTTCACGTGGAAGTTTCCTGCAACCAGCTGAAGGAGAAGGTCCGAAGGCTCAAGAAGAAGTTTGAGACCCAGGCTGGAAAAGGGAAGAACGGAGAGGCCCCTAAGTTTTCCAAACCGCACGATCAGAAATTCTTTGAATTGTCCAAAAAGGTTTGGGGACGTGAGGTTACTGCTGGAGCTAATGGGGGCCCCGTGGAGAAGCCCAAGTCTAATGGGAGTGCTGTCAAGAGTCCGAAGAAGAAGGAAAGCGGTAGCAGGAATGTGGCTTCTGCTAAGAAACCGAAGCCTGAATCAAAACCGGAGCCGGTTCCAGTGCTGTCCTTGGAGTATAAGGATTCTGAAAAGATGCAGATTAATCAAAAGCCTGATGGTGGTGATGCAAGTTTGTTTTTGCGCGAATTGGCTCGATCCAAAGAGGGTGCGAGTATTTGTAAGCTGGATGAGGATGATGTGAAGAGGGGGTTGGAGTTGATTGGAGAGTCAAAGAGGGCAGAGTTGAGGGGGAAGTGGAAGAAATTACATCTTGCTGAGATGGAACTGTTTGCGAATCGCTCAGAACTGATAGGGGAGCAGACTAAGTTGATACTTGAGGCGCTTCAGGCATCCGATCATTAGGATTTCTCAATTTTGTTAGGCGGCCTTTTTGGTACTCTGTGCCGTATATTTTGTGACCTATCCTCTATGCATTGTAATCATGTGGTTATGGTACGTACAGTCTTTTAATTCAGTGGCAGTAGCAGTGTTTAGTTATTGACTTTATGAAAATATCTTGCTTCAGAAGTTTCAAGGAATTTTGTTTCAAATGATTCTCTATAATTTATAACTTATTTTGAATTGGAACTTTTGTGGTGGTATAATCTTTTGGGTTTTTAGTCTACTTCACAAGTGATTGTTAATTGACTATGAGATATCTTATTTTTTTGTTGGTTGTGTCAATGTGGCTCAAAATTTGAAGCTTTACACCGTTACTCAAACAAACAATAACAAATGAGGTAATTTTTACCTTTACATGACTGTGGCTTTAGAATGTGTACCAACTACTAGAAAAACACACTCAAAGTTGTTTCTCTTGTATATATATATATATATGTAATGTCTTGGGAAGGTATGGTGCATTTTCTATGAACATTATATTAGTTAAATGATTTGTTGTCCTTTTTATTTATTTTCTTTCAACTATTATGATGATCATTGATTCATTGTACATCAAGTGATTTATTAGTTTGAAGGATATATTTTGGTAATCTTTTGTGGTTACAATCCAATGATGAATGTGATATGGGAATTGGTGAGGTCACTGAGATGGTAGTTCATGAAGTCTGATCATTTCTAAATTACACTTGATGGTCATGTAAAATCAACATTTTGTTAGAATGCTTTGATCAATGTGAGAATCTTGTAATAGCAGCTGAGTATGCTATTTTTACTTTTTTAGTCGGTCATTATTAACAATCTTCTATTCAAAAGCTCTGATCCCATAAAACCTGTACTAACTTAGTTTTAATTTTTAATGGCTACTGATGCTGGAGAGTCAGTCTCTAAACTGCAGAGTAAGTACTATGCATCAACTCCATGCATCAATTTGTTTCCTTAATAAGTGAGGCAGAGATGGGCTTGTTTCATGCTGATATTACATTCTTGGCTGTGAAAATCTTTAATATGATTTTAGGAATTTGCAGAAGTACTTCTTCAGAACTGATATGGGCTGCTTGAGTTTGGTTCCTGTGTCATTTTCCTTAGCATTTCATTTTTCCAACTTCCCATTCAAATTTGAAGGATAAGGAAAGCAAGAATTCTTTTTACCTCTTTAAACACAACTTTTTTAGTAGGTGTTTTATAGGCTGCAGAAGGGGGATATTTATGCATTGGCCTTCATAGATTAAATGAAGTAAATCTTCATTTTAGTTTTTGGTTTTTGAATTCAATGTCTAAGTAGTCTAGTGTAAGACTGTATGGAGGGCTGGTATGAGGTGTGGGTTGTTCTTATTCTTAAAGCCACCAAGGTTGGGCTAGTGGTGAGGGGTTTGAATAGATTGCTTGAAATCCTAAACTTAAATTTCATTGCCACCGTTGTTCCAGATGGTTGTGGGTAGAGTTGCAGGCTCTGATGGACGAGCTACTGGAGGCTTAAAGTGATGACTTGTATCAGATTTCGAAAGTGGTGGTTATTGACCGCCATGACTGTGGCAACAACCGGTGCCCTTCTTTAAGGTCTTAGACTGAGTTTATCTAATCAACAGTAAGGAATGATGATCTCTAAATAACTCTAAAAAATGTTTGGAATTTATTATTGCTATAACACGCTAGAAAATAAGGAAATTTTCGTAACTTTTAGATCAAGTATTCTATTTCTACCAGTCTTGTATTCATCCTAATTTGAAATAGTATAAACTGTTTATGATCACAGTTCTTGTTAAGTTAACGGCAGCTGCAAAACATTAAGAGTTATGGTATTCACACATACTATCAAACTCAGATTCCTTAGACAACGACTGATGATTCCGCTCCTATTTCTTTGGAGTATCTCTTATTACACATACTAGTTCTCTCGACTAACAGTTTCTTTACATTTTTTTTCTCTCCTGTGATCAGTTGCAACTAGTCACGTCTTTGTTTTCTTACCAATTTCCATATATTTGTGATTGATAGAGGAGTTAATCATATTATGTTCTTTGTATATTTTTATTCAACAATCCTATTTCACGCACCAATTTTATTTTTAGCATACTTTATATAACAGCCCAGCTGGGTAAAGTTATCTATCACAATCAACATGTTCAAAGAATGTCATTTTTTCGACTGTATCAAGAATGTCTGTCATTGTTTGATAGTATTAAGGACCACTTTTATCGACATACTGCTTGCTCCTCCTCTACTTCTATCGTGGCTTTTGGTCCAATATCAGACAGCTTATGACTTAACTCCGATTACTAAAACACTATCCGAGCCAAGCAATCTTTGCTAGCAAAGCCAAGACTCGACTAGCATCTTCGATTAGATACCTATTTCTCACCCGCAAGATTTGTTGGATTGATATTTTTATCCCCATCGTTCAAACAAAACCAAGAGATTTATTTTGACCAAGCAACTTCACAATTCATAGATAGATAACTTCAGAAATGAATTTGTTTCATTAGGTGATGGCACGTCTTTTGCCAATTCAGATTTAACAGCTGCCCCAATCCAGTGAAATATTGTATACTTCGAAGACAAACTTCTCAACATTTCACCCCACCCCCCTTGCCCCCCCAAAAATAAGAGAAACAAATGTTAGGCAATGTGCACACAAGAAATTCTTAAAATTTTATTCACTTCCCCACAAACTAAACCAACCAGAAAGAGCCTGACCTAAAAATCTAAAATGGCATCCCAATGGCAATAATATTGAACTGAAGGCAAACTATTTTAGTTTGACAACTCAAATTTTGATACGAGGATGCCATCATTATCAGCATACAACCATTCTCCTTCTCGAATAAATGTTCCACCAACATAAACAGGGACATTCTTTTCACCAGTGCGCTTTTTGTTGGATCTGAGTGGATGAGAAGCCAAGGCTCTGACGCCAATATCACTTGCATTGATCTCATCCACATCTCTGATGCAGCCATTCACCACAATCCCAGCCCAACCCATGTTATGTGCAATCAGTGCCAAATTCCCTCCCACCAATGCACACCTCAAGCTTCCTCCTCCATCAACAACCAATACTCTTCCTTCGCCTTTCGTCTCAAGAAGCTCCCTCACCAACACGTTGTCTTCAAACACCTTCACGGTGACAACGGGGCCGGAGAACGCGGTGGCCCCACCGTAAACCTTGAACACTGGATGCAACACCCTCACATCACAACTTGCTACATGTGTTGCATTTGCGTCACTAAGCTCCGCCGTTGGTAGAGCAGCCATGTTACAAACTCCTCCTGCACCCACATAAGACTTTGCTTGGTGAGAAGCAATGGAATTCAATCAAGCATAATTGGGACTTCCCATGACCAACTGCATAAAGAATTTAACTACTCTAAAAGGTTGTAGAACATAAATAATAAGATCTCTGTTTTTTTTTTATTATTTTAAAAAAAGTAAAAAAGGTGGAAAGATAGACACATATATCTTGGCACTAATTGTCATAAAGAGGGTTTTGGAAGGAAATAATTTTATTTTTTCTTCCAAAAATGATTTGGAACTCCAGTGGATTTGAAGATGATGCATATGTATGATAGGTAAGGTAACTAACAAGGTATGAAATCATACCACAGAAATTGTAAGTTGAAAGCAAACAAAGAAGTCCAATTGGGCACTAAAGTTATGAAAGCAAAGAAGCAAAATGAGAAGAATATGCTTACCCACGGCAGAGGGCGAGAAGAAAAAGAGTGAATTGGTGGTTGGGAAGTGAAGAGGGCGTGGAATGATAAATGAGATTGGTGTGTAACGAAGAAACATCCAAAGTCTCTGTCTTGGTGTTGGTGTCCGTGCCACCTCTGGTCACTGGTCAGTATGGATGACTTGCGTGGAAAATTCGTACAAGAAATCTCATAGCCACAACTTTTAGCGGCTCCGGGAAGCCTCCACGAAATGAGACCACACAACACACTGTTTTTTATGTACCACACCACCTATTATTCCTTTTTGTATTCATTGGGTTTCGCGGTAGAACATTTTTCTTTATTTCCATAAAAAGCACTTAATTATCAAATTTGTCCCTTGCTTATTTATCATGTTAAGTTAAGCTCTTCTATTTCCAAAAATTTCAATCAAATTCTTTATTTTTTTTTAAATGTTCCGATATGATCCTTTTTACTGAAATTTACAACATGGTCAGTCTCAATCAGACGAAAATATCAAACACATTGAGACATTAAAAAAAAAAAAATCACGTTGAGGCATTTTAAAAAATAAACAACCTGATTTAATTTTTTTTTTAAAATTAAAAACATAATTAAATATTTTAAAAAATAAAAGTATCAAATTAATAATTAAGCTTAATATTCATCTGTCATTTGTTTTGATTTCAGTTAAAAGGGATTAAAAATAAAAAATATTGTATTTACAGTAATTTAAACATAAGAATTAAAAAAAGTAACTATATTTGCGAAAATAAGTATAAAAATTAAAATTGGAACATAAAACTAAAAGTATTGTTACATTTGTAAGAATGTAAAATGTTTGAGTTAAAAAAAAAAAGAATGTAAAATGTTGTTTGCTACAAGTTTACCAAATATTACAAACAACGTTTTTTAGGTCTAATTAACCTTTTGATTTTTATAGTTTAAAATATTTTATTTTAACATATATATATATATATATATATATATATATATATATAATCTTTTGATTCTGGTCATTAAGTGTTGACTAACCCCATTTGAAATAATGTGAAACAATTAATCTAATTTATGTTCATCTCAGATAAAGTTAAACGGCGGGACCGAAAGAAAAAAACAACAACTAGATTGACTTAAAAATAAGATGGTTAAAAATATAAAAATTAAAGAAGAAGTTATTATAACTAAAAAAATCAAATAAGTACAAATAATTTAACTCTCAACAGAACCCAAAAAAAATAAAAATTGAATGACTAGTAGTGCCTAGTGATCCGATTTGGAAAAGTCCTCTCCTCAGATTTCTGTGTTATGTTACTCATGTAACCCTAGTGCAGTAGTGCTGGACATGGACGGGACTGATTTATTTATGCTTTGGTTTAAAAGTAATTTAGAGTTAATAATTAAACTAAAAATAAAAAAATAGAAATTAAGTGAGTCCCACGCACAGCGCTTTGAGCCTAGTTTTTATTTTGGATCAAAACTACATGTGCTATTCAACTTATTGGATAAGACTAATTTCTTGGATAAGACTAATTTCATTGTTAAAAAATAAATTATAAATTATAAATTATAAATCATAGTTTTCCACAACATCGTGTTCTTCCTCTCCTTCGTAAACATCTCTTCTACTCCATTGTCACACTCAATTCTACCGAAAACAACATCACAATAAAATTCGTAATCTTTTATTAAAGTTTTTTAATAATTAATATTTTTTATTTAATTCATAATTAGTTTAATATCTTTAATAATCACAATTATTATTTAATAATTTATCAGGGATCAAAATATAAAATTTATAAAATTAGATACTAAATATTATAATTAAAAATAAAAAATAAAAAATCAAAATTATGAATTTAAAAAACTAAAAGCATCAAAATTGCAATTCAGGACAAAAAAAATTTCTGCTTTGTATAGAACGTGCCCATCGTCGTTTTATTTACGTTCGAGCAAAGAACATTTGATTTTGTTGACATATTTTGAATTTTACATTTTAATTTGTCTTCGTCTAACAACTTAACTTTTAGATAGTTAGCTTGTGACATAATATCAATAAATGTAGAAATAAGTCAAACTCTTCGTTAGAATCCTATAACTTATTAGTTCATATTGGATATAAAATTGGTCAGACTTATTCACGAAATAAGCTAGTAATATCAAACACCCGTTCTTAAGATTTTTTTTTTTTTATCATTAGGCTTTTTCTTATTTAATTTTATTTAAGGAACTATGAATTTTAATTATAAATAAAGGTTTATTTATCTATTTTTTTAAAATAAATTAAAATTTTTGTTGGATTTTTTGAGCTCTCTTCCTCCTATGTGGAATAAAAGTCCAAATGAGAAGGTTCGCATGTTTCATTTATGTAAGTGGACAAGAGTCACATTAGAAAGTGAGAGAGACTCATTTGAGAGGGGAAAATAATTACAAATCATTGAGAGAAAAAATGAGAGGGAAAATCATTGTGATTTTCGCCTACTAAATAACGTTTTTCAATATTTTGAGGTTTTATCTTCTTGTCTCTATTCTACTAATTGGGAGTTTGTTTTGATTTGATTGTTTGCAACACGTTTTAGTACACTTTATTGGAGGTTCTCTTGTATCCTTATTGATTATAGTGAAATTATTTTTTTTGGTTTGAACGACTGTGATTTTTATCCTTGCATTGAGGGGTTTTTCATATTAAATAAAATATGTCTCTATTTTTCTTTAATTTCTATTTTGTGCTCTATATTTCATTGGTACTCCTCACAGGTTCTTGCAAGTTTGGAGAAATTTATTTCCGCTGCTTATTACTCTGTTACAAAATTTGTTATTGTGTTGACCTATTTTCCCCATCAGAGTGGTATTAGAGCTCTTTGGTTAAGGGTCTATTTTTTTACTTGCTTGAACAATGGAGGCACATATGAAGGGTGATAAAGACAAGAGCAGAAACAAGTCCAGGTCTCAGTACAAGAATATTGAGTGTCATTATTGTCATAGAACATGACATATTCATAGAAATTATTTTCTATGGAAGAAAGAGAGTAAAGATAAGAAGGGTAAGCAAAAAGAGAAGGATCATGATGAAGATCGTGTGACTACTGCTGCCAGTGATGATCTTGTTATTCTCCATGACCCTAATTCGCTTAATCTTGTATCTGATGAGAGCATGTGGATAATTGATAGTGGTGCTACATTGCATGTTACAGTCAGGAATGAGTTCTTCACATCTTACACTCCAGGTGATTTTGGAGTCTTGAAGATGGGTAATGATGGCGTGTCCAAGGTGATTGGTGTTGGTGATGTTTGTTTACAACCCAACATGGGAATGCAGTTGCTACTTAGAGGAGTGAAACATGTTCTAGATGTTCGCTTCAATTTGATCTCTATGCATGTACTTGATGACGCTGGTTATGATAACCACTTTGGTTTTGGAAAGTGGAAACTCACCAAGGGTAACTTGGTTGTGGCCAAGGGGGAGAAAATTTCAAAGTTGTATTGGACGAAAGCTTTGGTTCTAGAGACAGTGTGAATGCTATGGATATGGAGACATCTTTGTGGCACCGAAGGCTTAGTCATATCAGTGACAAGGGGCTGAATTGTTTAGCCAAGAAGGATATGCTTCCAGGAATGAAGAATGCAGATTTAGAAAAATATTCTCATTGCATGGTTGGTAAGCAAACCAAAGTATCCTTCAAGAAGCATTCTCCCTCCATAAAATTTGAGTTGCTTGAATTGGTGCATTCAAATGTTTATGGCCCTTTGAAGGTGAAATCCTTTAGTGGTGCTGATATGATGACTAAGGCATTACTAAGAGAAAAGTTTGAAGCTTGCTGTGAGATCGCCGGTTTGGCGGTCACCTCCACATAGTTGTGAAAGGGAGATTTGTTGGATTTTTTGTGTTCCCTTCCTATGTGGAGTAAAAACCCAAATGAGAAGGTCCGTATGTCTCACTTATTTAAGTGGAGAGGGTTTAAATTAGAGAGTGAGATACAGTGAAAGAGACACGTATTTGAGAGGGAAAAACAGTTACAAATCATTGAGAGAGAAAGAAGGAGAGAGAGAATATTGTGATTTTCGCATACTTACTAGAGAACGTTTTTCAGATTGCAATTGCGGATTCGTTCATCGTTGGATCAGACTAATTTTTGGACATCAGGTTCTACGTGCGTGATATATCAAATTGTCTGGTTGGATAGGAAGAAAGATATGTGTAAAGAGAGATAAGTGTTTCGCATTATCTGTTCTATATTTTGGGGTTTTATCTTCTTCTCTCTATTGTACCAATTGTGGGTTTGTTTTGATTTGACTGTTTGTAATATATTTTAATACACTTGTTGGGGGTTTTCTTGTATCTTCATTGATTATAGTGAAGTTATTTTTTTTTTATCTGGACGACCCGTGATTTTTACCCTTATATTGAGGGATTTTTCACGTTAAACAAATTGTCTATGCTTTTCTTGAATTTCTATTTTACGTTCTATATTTCATTGGTGCTCCTCACAGATTTTTTTAAGTTTGGAGGAATTTATTTTTGCTGCTTATTACTCTGTTATAGAGTTTGTTATTGTGTTGGTCTATTTCCCATAAACTTGAACTTTAAGGTTTTGGGTTAAAGTGTAGTGCCAAATTTACTAATATGGTTGCTCATGACTCATTGATGTAAATCTCCGTGGTATTTACTCCTCTTGAATTTCCCAACACATTTTTTAAATTTTTTTTTTGTTCTTTGTGTTCTTGATTTTAAAAAAAAAAATCTCCAAAACATTTTTTATTTTTTAATTTAATTATTTTTCTTTCAACATATTAAATCTAAATATCTTCTTTATAACTCCAATTAGAAGTTGTCTTTATGCATTATGAATTATCCTTCGATACCAAGAAACAATATTCAATATGCATTTTTTTTTTAAAATAACTGAAAGAAATATTAATAGTCAATTGATTATTTTGATTGGTTAAAATGGATTAAGTTTACTATTTGGTCACGTAACTGAATTAAAATTAAGTGCATGGTATTATAATAAGCTTGGTTTTACTTTTTTTTTTATAAAAAAAATAAGGATTACAGGTGCTTTGATTTTTAAAAGAGAGGTAATTTTATTCAAATAAAAAATATTCATGTCATGACTCTCACGATTATCCCTCCTAAGAATTTATGCAATAAAAATCAAACGTATATAATTTGAATGAATCAATAGTTGATTTGACCCTCAGATTTTAAAAACAATAGTCAATCGGAATTTCTTTCGGGTATCTCTCTCCTCCTTTTTCTTCATGATATAAAATTGTATTTGGTTATTGAAAACGTTAAGTGAATGTTGCTTAATGAACCGGGATACGTACCTTAGCAAAGGTCAACTTTAATGTGTTGAGGTCTGACCTGATTGATTAACTTTTTAGCAAAATTAATGAATTAGATGGAGCAGTGACTAACATGGTTTCTTGGCATCTTCAATTCTTCATCTTATAATAGAAATAGGATTGAGGTTTGATGGAATTGAGAATGTAGGCTCACTCGGATTCCCAAAGAAATAGAATTCCCTTGTATAAAATACTACATTTTAATATTAATTAAAAATTAAATAGTTGTGATAGAACTAACTTTTTTATTAAAATTAAATTAATTATGATAGCAATACCAACAACATCTACCAGGGCCAAGAGAGTGCACAAACCACCGGCACATCTCCATGATTATGTTAGGTTCCACTCACCTAGGATATCACCTTGCCGACAAGAATTACCACTGTTATAACAAACTAGTATGATCCCATTACTATGTTGTTTTGCATTTCTGTTATACTTTTTTGTTATGGGCCAAAAGTGCCAAATTATATCTCTATATGATCATTATAAATACACCACAGTAATGAAATAAGGCAAGGAAGAATTATGAAATACCTAATAGTGTAGTTAGCATAGCATAGTGTAGTAATGTTCGTAACAAATTGTTTTGACCTATCATCCATGGCTGCCATTACTTGCCTCTTCCCTTACTGGAACCCCTACACCATCCTCTAATCATGCTCGCTCACAACGGCCACCACACCACCATGGACCGCCTTGAAGAGGTTGTATATTGCCTCACTCAGAACCTATCCACCATGGCCACCGAGACTCTCGAGATGACCACCAAGACTTTGCAGATGACCGTCAAGCTTAACGTCATCCTTGACCGGCTATCCGCTCTCACACTCACTCCATCTTCTCCCAAATCACCATTAACAACTGCACCTACGTCGACTCTGCTTCCCACCATCCCAAACCTAAAACAACCGCACCTATGGCTCTGCTAACACTTCTTTGTTTCCGTTTGATTAACCGCCACTTCCATCTTGGTCGGCCGTTGCCTTTGTCGCTCCGTACCATCCACTGTCGTTACTGCCACGACCACTGCCATGAAATCCCCTACACCAATGACGCCATCCTGCTCGATGATGCCGCCGTGGTGCACCAGATTCATCCGCGCTGGGTTTTGGTTATCTCCGCCCCCAAGACTCGACTTTGCTCTGTTAGTCATCAGCGTCGACATCCGTCGCCACACCTGCCACCTTATCCATCGTCACCATCGAAGCCACAACCCAAGGGAGATTATGCCGCTGCTGAAATTGTTGATGGATTAAAGTTGAAGGGTCTACGTTGTGGCAGGGGTCTATTATTGCTTGCTGAAATGAGTTCAGCTGGTAACCTTGCTAAGGGAGATTATACCGCTACTATAGTAAAAATTACTGAGGATCATTCTGACTTTATAATTGGCTTCATCTCAGTCAATCCTACATATGGCCAGGGGCACCTATATATCCTTCTTTCATTCTGGCAACCCCTAGAGTTCAAATGGTAATTGGTGGCTATTCTTTAGGATGGCAATATAACAATTCATATTTTGTGACATTATCATTGTTAGGGCCCAAATAAAGCAACTTCACTTACATACCTGTTTGTTTTCTAAATCCACCCCCTGTTTCAGCTTGTTTTTATTGCCCAACCTTGAGGACAAGGTTGGTTTTCCAACTATGGCTAATGATAGCAATACCAACAACACCTACTAGGCCCAAAAGGGTACACAAACCACCAGCACATCTCCACGATTATGTTAGATTCCACTCACCTAGGATGCCACCTTGCCGACAAGCACTACCACTGTTATAACAAACTAGCACGATCCCACCACTCTGTTGTTTTGCATTTCTGTTATACTTCTATGTTATGGACCAAAAGTGTCAAATTATACCATGTATGATCATTATAAATTCACCACATTAATGAAATAAGACAAGAAAGAATTTTGAAACACCTAATAGTGTAGTTAACATATAATATAGTGTAGTAATGTTTGTAACAAATTACAATTGAAGTTATCATTTATAGCAGTAATTAAATAATTATTATCTAAATTATCCTTTTTAATAGTAACCTAAATTGATTATGATACTAATTTGTATAATAATTAGTTCGATTGTGATTAAAAAAGTAGCTTGTGTCTTTATTAATTTATATTTCAATTAAAAGGTAATTCAAATCACAATTAATTTGATTACTATTAAAAAAGATAACATATCGATATTAATATAATTTATATCATAATTAATTTGATAAGTATTAAAAAGATAATTTATATCATAATTCAATAAATGAAATAAAAAAAAAATGGAATTGCGATTCCGGAAATACTTTATTAACTATATTAGTAATCATCCTACTTTGGATTTTCAGAGCTACAAACCATCATTGAATACTGTTAAAACTGAAGACAATCTAGAATACGGACATCACCAAAGGCTGTAGTCGCTATATAAATTTATAAATTTTCATGACCCAGAAGAATAAATTATGCCTTTTCTTTCCAATCACCGAGAAGGGAATTTGTCTTAATCATTGTTATACAAATAATTAATTAAAGAAGGAATTGGTTCGAAGAATTCAGACCGTTCGCGTGAAGCTAATGTACAGGCTACAGACTATTGAGATAAAATTGTTAATTCTGAGAGTTGTGAAAGCACCATATAAAATTGTTTATTTGATTATTCATTATTTTATTATATGATGTTGTCACCTGCTTACATTTCCTTGTTGATTAATTCAATTTCAATCTCCCGTATTGTTTTATTTGGAATAATTGGATGATTGGGGTCCCTTGTAGTGTTTCCTCATGGGTTGTTTGTTCAAAGATCTGACAACCTGAAATGATATAAAATTTCTTGGAGATTACTTGAATCAAGAATAATAAATTGAGATTCTCAACTCATTATAAGGCTTCAAAATCAAATTGTCAAGTTTATGGAAACTCAATTAATGAAATCAGTGTAATGCGTATCTTGTTACACATGGAATTTATCTGTAAGGAAAAACAGCTTGCATATATATGAAGGAACTGTATAGTTGAGGTTGAGGGACTAGATTCCTTGATTATTTTCTTTCTTTTGGAATTGGAATTTGGAATGGTTTGGTACGTGGAAATATTCTATTCTATACATTTCTTCTCTCAGCCTTTTGAAGGTTGATCCTCCTTTAAGAGCATAAGGAAAAAAGGGAGAGACAGAATGCTTGAAGCTTGGCTTTCTCTCAAGAAGACCCTTCAATGCAAACCACAACCAAATCAAGTTCATGATCCAAAGACTACTAGGCAGCAAAAGGGTAATCAGAGAACAAAGTTAAGTAATCTTGAGAGTTCAAATACCAAAGATTTCATCCAAGGAAGCAAGGGGCACTTAAAAAAATCACTGAGTTATAGAGGGGACATTGACATCACTAGTCCCATAACTAATGAAATTGTTCTTGATAGCTCAAACAATGGAACCTCTCGATGTTGTCCTTGTCCTCAAAGCAATAGCGGCAACAAAGCTTCGGAAGGTTCTCATAGAACACGAAGGTCAGCTACATCTTCAAAGATAACAATGACATATCATGTTGATTACAATGAAGCAAATGTCTCCTCCAATACAAGTACGCTGGTTCAGATGGATTCTGATGGTTGTTCAACATTGACATGCCATAAATGTGGCAAGAAATTGAAAAATCTCGATGCTGTAGAAGCACATCATATTTCCGAGCATTCAGGTAATAATAGGTTAATATTTCCTAGTGAAACTGAAATGCCAGAGTTTTGAAGTGCTTCTGCTTTTACTTTCATCATGTTATGATTCAGTTAGTTGCCATAAGCTTTTCTTTGCCATGTCTTTGCTAAATAAATTGTTCAAAGAATTTAGTCTTTCTTTCCCTCAGAAGTTAGAAATAAAGCCTTTAGAGGGGGATTCAATATACTTCACATCAAAGAATAAAGAATGGAAGGAAAGAGGTTCTAAAAGTGTTCATCTTAATTAACTATAACATACTTGCCCCAAGTATTAGCCCAATTGCTGAAATTGTTGAGATCCTTTGTCAGAAATTTTTGCATATCAGGGAGAGTTTCTTGGGGGCTTTGTTGCAATTAACATGTGATTTATGCAAACTAAAGCTAGATGCGTTTCATTTCATATATTGTTTTGCAGTCACTGAACTTGAAGAAGATTCATCTAGACAGATTATAGAAACAATATGTGGAAGTGGAACAAGCTCTATTAATAATTCCGAAAACATGGTGGGGCAGATTGATTGCATTTTAAAGGTTCTGAATGTACCAAAAACCTTAGCTTGCTTTGAGGAATACAGAGCAAAGGTGAAGGATAACGCTGAGAAGCTACAGAAGAAGCATCCACGTTGTGTGGCTGATGGAAATGAGCTTTTAAGGTTCCATGGCACAACTATTTCATGTTCTCTTGGCACAAACAGTTCTAGCCTGTGCACTTTAGACTATTGTGGTATATGCCAAATCCTGAGAAATGGCTTCTTCACCAATAAGGAATTCCATGGTGCATCGGGGGTTTACACCACTTCCACAAGTAGGAAAGCCTTTGAATCCATTTCCATTATGACATCCCATGAGAGGCCATTTGCAAGAAAGTCTGTCATAGTGTGCAGAGTAATAGCTGGGAGAATTTATAGTCCTCTTGAAGAAATTGAAGAAGAAAGGGCTGATTCAGAGTTTGATTCATTGTCAGAAAATACAAATGGTCATTCAGATGCTGAGGAACTCTACGTGTTAAATCCCAAAGCCCTTCTTCCTTGCTTTGTGATAATCTACAAACAGCAAACAGACAAGGCTAGGAGATTAGGAGGTTCAGCTCAAGCTTAAGGAGAGTAGTGATTCTTCTCAAATATTTTATAGCTTTCATATATTTATTTGCATGCTCGTCATGTATAGATGAAACATCAATTCAAACTCTGCACAACATTCTAGCCTGTTGGGCTTGCAGTATTTTTAGCTGTTGCAAGCAAGAAACAATAATATATTAAATATGTGTTAAATTTTATTTTTAATTTAAGCTAAGTTAGCCCATTAGACCTAGGCCATTGGTCTGGTATATGGCAAGGCTAGGTCAAAAAAATCTCGGCTTGAACAAATTTTGGACCAGCTTGACGTGGTATTTCCACCTCTTGTTTAAAAAATGAGATTGATATTTGATGCTTTACGTGTTATAGCATGTCTGTTTTTCCGTTCTGGGGCTACCCAAACCCACATTCAACCAAAAGCAAGAAATCTTTGCTTCTCAAAGAACGATGATACTTTGTAATGCGTGCCAATTGCATCAAATGTGTAAACAAACACGCTCTTCGTGACAAGTGTTAATGATGTGTTTATATTGTGCTTATGCGTATTTCAAAAAGTCTCATTGCATACTTGATTCATATTTTTTTCTTATTGCTGTTAATGTTATCGACGTCTAATTGAAGCTACACTTTGTAGCTTCTTTGTAAACTTTGAATTGGACGTGAAAAAAGTTGAAAGACACGCATGACAAAAGCTCAAACAAACACGACATCATGTTGTTTGATTTTGCATGCCAAGAGTTTATATATTACTCTTTATTTTGAACTTTTATATATCATACTTACACTTTTCTTATTAGGTATCATTTAGATTAGAGTTCACTAATCATTTCCTTTTCGGATAAAATAACAATTGGTGAATACTTTCTACTATAAACATGTATCATTTCTCAGATTGTTGTTTTCTACACTTTTCATTGCATTCTTGGATAGAATGAATTTTTTGGAATGCAATGAAAAGTAGAAGAAGCAAAAGAAAGTAAGAGTGTAGGAAGTAGGCTCCTCATTTTTTCTTTGTTAAAATAATGGTATGTAGATATTTTTGGGTCCATTCTAGAGTGGAGTGTTTTTTAAAGGTCCAGAGTGGAGTTGAATTGGGCTCAAGATAGATGCGTGTTAGGCGGTCAAGCCCAATCATTAATTAATGAGATGGACCTTTCAGTATCTTTGTTTTGTTGACCATAGGCATTAGAATTGTTAATTTCGCAAAGCCGGTGCCTGAAATTATAGACCAAATATGGTCCCTCAAATTAATACTACATGTATGTATGAATGTCTTCCAACAAAAAAATCGGCAAGTTGGACCTGGACACCTTAATTCTTTTTTATGCTGCTAATGGTAATTTGAGGCTCAACTAAAAAACATCCTCAGATTGAAAAAAAGAAAAGAACCCACCATGGTTTGTGTGGCTTTTTGAAAATCGAAAGGACAAAATAAAAAGAACAGAGATTAGTTAGTAAGTACTACAGTACAAGACTAGAAAGGGGAGTGTGAGTTGTATACGCGTATTGAGCCAACTTTATAAGGAAAGCAATTCGCTTGCGCTTCACATATTGTGCGGCAACTGTCTCATCACATCTCGCGAATCCAAGCCGAAGGGGAAGGGTATGTATTATTATTGTTATTACTATTTTCATGTCTCTTTCTTTCTTTCTTTCATTTCGTTAGATCTGAGTCTTCTTTCATCTTTTTCAACATTAATTCTCAAATTAATCTTGCTCCGGTTATGAGATTGCGTTGTATGATTAATTGTAATTACTTCACGATTGAAAAAAACGTCTTTTCTTTGGTGCTGGCGTTGAGTGAAACCTAAATCGGATTCACACCCTCTCTGGGCATGTTTATGTCAAATCACTCTTTTTTCTTTTGAATCTTGTTGAGTTTTCATAAGATTGGATTAATTCGGGAATGAATTATCAATTATGTAACCTGCCGTTTTCTGTGAATTCTTACAGATATATAATATTTTGAGAAATGGACAAGCTTTTTATTCTTGCAGAAGCTTGTTTTTTTCTTATTTTGTACGACAAGAAAAAAGATCTGCGTTTCTTTCTAGTTTTAAAGTGGCGTTTCTTGCTGAAATATGAGTAAAAGGGCCGATCTTGTTGATTTGGGAGTCTTGCTGTTTTAGTGAAGAGTTTTGATTGTCTCTGTAGTCATAGTGAAATCTTGAATGTGCCTTGTTTTTTGTGAGGTTAGTATGTTGTTGAGGGTTTTCAAGGTTTTAAGTTGTATCGTGTTGCGGTTGTTGCAATCCTTAACATTGTGGAAAATTACAGACAAATGTGGCCATTGCAGCCACAATTAGTGATTTGGTTGTTGAGAATCCAAAGACCTTGACATGCCAAAATCATGGTTGTGGACAATTTTTTATAACCTTGAAGGTTTTGCATTTGGCATCTCTGAATTCCCACTCATGGCTGATTTTGTGAGTTACTGTCTGTGTGTGGCATTTGCCTATTCCTTTTGAAGGATTATTAGGCGTGAGAGACTAGATTTTGTTTGAGGGAAGACCAAAGGCAAAGATGAAGACTTCCCTTATAGATTCTGAAGTGATATTTGGCCATGATTTCAGGAGATTTTGCTAATTGATATTAAAACCCATGTTATATTTTCTGAAAGCCAAAAAATATGTGCTGTTATGTGTGCATGATTGTGTAGAATTAGTGAAGAATTGGGAAGAATGAGGTTGCTATTACAATATTGATATGCCATAATTTAAGCCTTACATATCATATATATAGAATCACAACTTGACTGGTGTTTTTGCATGATGTACAACTTCAGGGGTTTGATAAAGGTTGACATTGAAATTTGAAGCCATGGTTCTTGACTCCATTCTGACATCTCCTCGTCTCAAGTCTCCATCTTTCAGGAGACAGTTTAAAAAGGATGAACTGGGTAGTTGGTCCACACTTTTCCAGAGGCATCGCTTCCTCTTATCTGCTCTTGTTCTGCTAACTCTCCTCTGCACTGTTTATCTTTACTTTGCTGTCACTTTAGGGGCTAGTGGCACCTGTTCTGGTTTGACTGGAGCGCAGAAAGCTTCATGCCATATGGAGCTTGTTAAGGATTCTGTGGCCAAGGGTAAACTGAAAATTCTTTGATATTTCAAAATATAATTACAGGGAATATTCTTTCTTTATTTTTGCCTGAGTATAGGTGACGTGATGAAATCCAAATATAGTCTCCGGCTACTGTATCAATCAGTGTGACTGTGATATGTATACATACTATTATTTATCTTGGTATTTTTGAGCCAAAATGTAGAATATATGTAGAAAGCAATTTCTTAGATACATTATGTTAATTTTAGTGATTGCTTCATTGACATGAAATTTTGGGCATCTTAATTGCAAAATGAAGTTTGAGACTCTGCTTATGTATAAAATTATGGCCGGCTCAAAGCCTCATATTTGTTATATTTGTCTGATGGTCTAATACGGCCTGCCCTGGGGACCCCCCCCTTTTTTTTTTTTTAATTTTTGATTCTGAATTTATATTGTATTATGTATTGCTATTGGTCATTGGGGTTAATCTAAATAATTATCGCAATGAGTGATACTGTTTGATCACTGCTTGCGGTATATGATCACGATCGCTCAACCGCACTTGCTTTAACTATGAAATGCATAAATTCTATTGCTAAACAGATAAAGTTGAGAATATTATTTGGCATTGTAACTGTTTTTTTAACATACCAAATAATTATTCACAGAACATTTTTAACTACGCATTAGCGTAAGAGCTAAACATAAAAATTGGAATAGCTAGATGTTATTATATGTAAATATTGTCTTACGCTTGAAATAAAATTTTAAACTAGCAGGGGAGTTAAGAATTCCTACTTGGGATTTGTCCCTTGTGGGATGCATCCGTTGATAAGTGCCCCAAAGTGTTTTCCATAACAGAACTCAAGCAGATTGCAATGCTTGTTTGGAAATCGTTGTTTAAATCTGAAATTTGAGTAAAAGTTGGTGTCTTACAGTGTGTTCAAATTATGATTTATTATTTGCAATTGAAATGCAACCATGCTTTATGACCAAAAAATGAAAAAGAAAAAAAAGAAGGGGTACAAGAGAGGTAGGGAAGCCTGTTATGATTGGGGTTGTAGTTGCTGTAGGTCGACAAGAGTGCTGGCTGCTGTGATTAACGTGAAGGAGATCGATCATTAATGACGGACACAAGAAAGCAAGAGTAAATATGAAGTGATGTGGCTTGACATGGCTTGGTCCTCTTGTTCTTTTTGCACCGACTCTCCTTACCATGCACTCCCTCCTTGTTGGTACTGCTATTTTCCCTCTCATCCGCCGTTGTGATTTCTAGCGGTGGCCCTTCCTTTCCGTTTCCTCCTTCCCACCGCCGCCACTACCATCCCCTCTTTCCCCTTTCTTCACCTACAACAGAAACACAAACACTAATAGACAATCCAAAATCCACAGACTTTTATTCTTATAGTAAAAAGGAAGATAAAAAATCGGGGTTAGGGGGGTCGATTTCTCAAACTGTAGAAACACATGTGGATTGAGTGGTTTTAAACCACAACAAAACCCAAATACATGGCAAAATTCTTAATTAAAAAGAATCGAGTTGAGATTGTTGTTGTGAAGAAGAAACGGGGAGGAGGTAGGAAGGAGGTAGAGAGTTGAGATGTTGAATCGGAGGGAGGAGTTGTGGTGTAGATCTGGATAAAAAAAAGTTGAGTCCGATGGAGGCGAATTAGGTTAGGAAAAAGAAAAAGAAAATATTTGTGTTAAATTAACAAAATTAATTTAAGCTCTTTAAAAAGTTAATTTAAATATATAAAAGAAAATATATATCAACATATCATTATTACCTTCTATTGTAGGTAAAATAAAATGATTTAGCCGTGGACCACTTAAAACTTCTTCATGGTAGACAAACATGAGAACACACATGTAAAAGAGTGAGAATATTTTGTCCATAGATTAATCAAATTAAACACATCTAAAGAGTCATTTTCATCAAATTAAACTTATTAAACCAACCAAACTATAAATTTTTTGTTTGAGTGGTAGTGAATTCAATTTTCATAAAGTTTTTTATTCCAGTATTAATTGCAGATGAAGAAAAAAAATGAGGGGGGAAAATTCACTAGCCAATTTTATTCTATTTTGTTCTATGCTCTATAAATTCTTCTAATTAAAAATAATTATAACAAGAAAAGAAAGCATTTTTAATTTGAGGAACTTAAAGTGGAGACCATTAAGTTCAAACATTATTCTGATCTTAGAAACATGAGGCATACACATGATTACCGGTGTAGCAGCGGATGTAGTTCGTTGTAGTGCTGTTTTTTTTGTTTTTTTTAACAGCTCTTTGTAGTGCTTGTTAAAACTTATAGTTTAATTAGTGTTCAATCAAAACTTTATTTTATTTTATATATGTATCTATAAATTCCTTAATTCAAACATAAATTTTATTATTCTCCAATCATATTCTTATTTATATTTTGATAATTTAATTCTATCTCTCATTGTCTTTTTTATTTATTTATAAAAGTTATGTTCTCTTTTTTATTTTTCTATTTAATATCATTTTTTCAGATTTAGATATATTAACCTACTAACATGTCATAAAATGGAAAAATTGGTCTTTCCAATTCATATTTCAAAATGGGAATAAAGTTGTACTCTCATTTTTTGATGAATTGGTGGTAAGGAAGAAAAAACTCATCAACTCATTTCACTTTTTTTTATGACAAAATTATGAGACTACCCTATAAAAAAAAGTAGAATACTAGTTAAAGAATATCTCCTATACACTCACAAATAGTATTCTACTCACATAGTAAAAATTAAACTTCTATCAAATGTTTAAAGGGTCTAAGTTATCACGTACACCTTGTGAGTAATTCATTCTACTAATATAAACCTTTATTTGTTCCCTTCATACAGAATTTTCAGTTGAAAAATATTAAATCCTTGTATTTATTATTATATGCCAAATCATGCAGAAATTGACTGAGAATAAATAAATTCTTTAATAGCAAGATCATCCATAACATGATGTGAGTTGGTGTTCACGTTCTAGTACTAATACTATTAATGGCTGCCTCAATATGGTGGTGACAATTATGATACTCTAGTGACAGGTGTGATTGCAATAGCGTGACGAGAAAGACAATGGAATAAGTATTTTAAGGCATACGTTTGTTTGGTTATTATTTATGATGAAATTCAAATTCATAAAATATTATTATTACTACACCTATAAGATTGACTGTCAAGTCATAGTTTTCTTTTTCCAAATCACTGAACCAAGTCAATAATAGATTTGTCGATGACGGCCTTTGGCATTAGGTATTTCACCTAAAGGCAAAATTTTGTGTTGATTTTCCCTTTCCTAAATAGTGGGATCCATTGCCCACTGAATTGGTTGGTCAAGCAAGCTACCACCCCATAAAATTGTGGCATGAGTAAAGGAAAAAGGGAAGTGCCATTGCGCCAAGCTAATTCAGTCAAGCAAGATACATTGGTCACTTTGAATTATGGATTACTTTAATTACCATGATCAATGCGCATGGTTAGAAAAATTGTGTTCTGTGTTTCTTGCGTTGGGTCTCCATTTTTTATTCTGTGGCCAAAAAAACTAATTGAAAGTGATGCCCTACAATTTAATAAAAAAAACACTGATAAACACTGGGGAAGTATTTAGTTGACATCAAGTTGTATAGTCTTTTACACTTGATATAGTGCCAGACTATTTAGCAAGGAGAGAAATGTCGATAACAAGAGAAATTAATGCTTTTAAACGATGCAAAAGAAAGTGTAAAATAAATTGATGTAAAAAAAGTTAGGACGCTAAAAATGGGATAAAATACTTTAAATTCTTGATTTTGTCAAGTGTTTGACAAGTTATTTTAGTTAATTTAATTAACTTATATTTTTTTATTCAATAACTGTTCCCTTCTGTGTCTTTCAGTAAGTAAGTCTCTCATGCTCCTTTGTTGACTAAGCTAAAACATATTCACATCATGTTTTTCTTTTTCTTGTAACTGACGATCCTTTCCTTAACAAATTTATGTTCCCACGAACTTCCCTTTTCTGATTAATTGGTCTTTTGTCATTTACAGATATACCCCACAAACTTCCTAATCCTCAAATTAATGTTGGAACAACGGGAGCTTGCTGTGACCTTGAAGTGAATATCAATGGCGAAGAAACTTTGATGGTAAACAAGGTGAAACTCTTTATTTTATGCCATCGTTTTTAAGTAACTTGTAGTTTATTGAGTGAAACGGATGGTGATTAGCATGCGCATGCTCTTTACTCCCAACAGCATGAGAAGTAAACACTTAACATAATTTAATTACACCTTAAAAGCATGGCAGGCATGTGGACCTGCTTGCAGTACTCTTCATGTCATTATGGATTGCACGAAGTGCATGGCCTGTCTTTCCCTTCTTACAAACATGACCCCCATGATATATTAGGTTTTTTTTACCAATCTGCATATTCTCTCTCCATTTTTTTCTTAAAATATACTACTTTGGCCTTTTATTCCCAAAGTACACCTCTTTTGGCCATTTTGTGACACCCTCTACCCCTCACATATATACTAATAAGGAATAAAAAAAAATCAAATATTAATTAAAAGTATTTTTAAAATATTTTTTTTACAAGTCTTTCAAAGGAGAAAAAGGTTCACATTCATTTTTCTTTTACATCATATTCAAACTTGTCCAAATAAATAATAAA
Organism: Glycine soja; assembly: GCF_004193775.1. Taxonomy (NCBI): domain Eukaryota; kingdom Viridiplantae; phylum Streptophyta; class Magnoliopsida; order Fabales; family Fabaceae; genus Glycine; species Glycine soja. The sequence continues at coordinate 43,406,129 of NC_041012.1, read as the reverse complement.
GTATTCTCGACTCAACAAGGTCGTCTAAGCTTCATACAATTAATATAGAACCTATATCCTAATGTCACATCCTATCAGAGCGTTGTGTTCTCGTGTCCTCTAGCATGAGATTTTTCATAGTCATCCACCTATTTTCTGCTCCCCCGAACACAAGTTCAAGATCATCACAGGATCCAAACACAACCACACACAGAGAGTGAGTTATCACATTCCTAGCTAATAGAGAAACAAGACAATTAAATATACATGTTATATAAATGAGATACCACTTGTTTAAACATAGCTCACGTAACTTCACCACTTCGTCATTCAAAATTCACTTTTCAATCATCAATCACATTACACAAGAATCCCACACTCTGATCAAGATATAATAACACATCAATTAGCAAGCATATGCAACAGTTATGCTAAGACTCAATCCTATATGCAATGTGGTACCATGTCAGTGAAAACCCACCCTGGGGCGCTTAGGAGTACATAACAAGACACACCACACAATGAGTTTGTCAGGTCACTCTCATTAAGTAAGATCATAGGGAGACCAGTCAGGGTCACGATGTTTTGCGAGAATGCTCCAACCATATGAGATCAGCATAGGCTTAAAGTAGCACTCAAACCCGGTGACCCCCAAGGCCTACACTCCGAAGAGTCCGTTAGGGCCTCTCCCTCCTGATTCAGGTCCAACCCCTAAAATAATTTTTGCATGCAGACACTGCTCATGAATTATACAATACCCACGACCTTACACTCGTGTTTTAAACATGTTCAACACAATTGTGTTATGATTTAACACTGGCTCCTAAATAGGAAACCTACATTTTCTCTTTAACACTGCGCATCAACGCTTTTCTCAAGATAACACTGGTCGGGTTATTGTACAATTCATAGCTTACAACACAAGTAATTTCATATCAAGTGTTAACTACACACTTATCCACAACTAGAACTCATTCACAATTTCACTTCTCATAGTGTGACAATCCACCATTACATGTTTACACGTATCTCACAAATTAACACATGTTCAACTTTACACTTATACTCAATCTCAATAACAATATTATAATCTCAAAGCAACATGTTATTCTACAATTCATCACATACTCACAATTTGAATCATCATTTTATATCCTCAATATAACAATTTATATAAAAGATCATCACAACATGAGGACTAAAACCCCTCAAATAATATTACACAATTATATCAAAATCATAGGTCGAAACATACAAATATCAAGAACACAATTTATCAAGCAATCTTCATTAGGACATCAATATTTTATTTATAATCATAAAGGAAAAATTGTAATTTAACAAACATCCCAAAATAAAACCCCAATTTAATCCTCTAAGGATCCCTACACATGTTCTCACTAATCCCCAATTGTGAATAACTCATCCCTTACCTCTAAGCGGACTCACGTGTCTTCCGACAGCGATAACAGCATCTCGAGCGGTTCCCTAAGATTTCTCCAGTTTCTCCTCCGACTGCTCCGATAGAGTTCCTAAACGTCAGAGAAACGTAAAAGGGATTGAAGCCTCCATTTGGACTATCTTCATGCGATTCCTTTTTCTCTCTCCACGAACATCATCGCGCAAATCCCAACGGTCAAAGCGTGCGCAATTGAATTTCGAACAACATATCCAAATTTCACAATAATCCAACGGTTAACGAAACCGAGATCATAGTTTTACCAAGACAGCTCTGGGTTTCTGCGGGAAAGAAAAATGCTACAATGCGAAGGGTGTTTCTCTCAGTTCAGACATGATATCAAAATTCCCAACGGTGAGAATGCTCGGAATTGTGTTGCAAACGTGGTGCTCAAATTTCATGACGATCCAACGGTGAATGAGTCCGAGATCATCGATTTTCTGAGACAAGTTTGGTGGGCCGCGGGAAAAAAGAGAGGGTTTTGAGAGGAGAAGGGAAAAAACGAAAATGAGGGAACGAAGAGAAAGCGTCACTGTGAAAACTGACCTAACACTATTTATAGCTATGTTTACTTTATTTATTTATTTATTATTTTATAAAGATAAACTCTATTTTATTCTCTATCAAACAAATAAATAAAATACCTTTTTTATTTTCTCTCAAATAATTATTTTAATTAATAATTATATCTCCTTATTTATTTAATTATAGAATCTCATCATTTTTCTAAAACTCTATTTATTTATAAATAAAAATTATTTTTTAAAATTAGCTTACGAAAAATGGGATGTTACACATTTCACGGGGTTCTCACACCCCGACTTCCCTTCTTCCTTTTTTTTTATAAAAAAGTTTATATATTATTAAAATTAAATATTATATTATATAAAATTATTTTTAATTAATTTGAAAATTATTTATTTATTAAATTAATTTATGTAATATTATTTTATAATTTAATTTTGTTATTAAGAAAATGATATTATTAAATTTAAGTATTTTTGTTATATTATTTAAATTATTTAAGATATTTTTTGGGTGAATATATGTTTTAAAATCTGAATTTTGTATAATAATATATTTATTTTAGTAAATATTTATTTTGTATAATAATCTGAATTTTAAAATTTTTAATTCAGATTATTAGTTAAATTAAAAATAGATTTTTAGTTAAATTAAAAATTTTAAAATTCAGATTATTATACAAAATAAATATTTACTAAAATAAATATATTATTATACAAAATTCAGATTTTAAAACATATATTCACCCAAAAAATATCTTAAATAATTTAAATAATATAACAAAAATACTTAAATTTAATAATATCATTTTCTTAATAACAAAATTAAATTATAAAATAATATTACATAAATTAATTTAATAAATAAATAATTTTCAAATTAATTAATTTTTTTTATATAATATAATATTTAATTTTAATAATATATAAACTTTTTTATAAAAAAAAGAAGAAGAAGGGAAGTCATGGTGTGAGAACCCGACTTCCGTGAAGTGACCAAAAGAGTTGTATTTTAGGAATAAAAGGCCAAAGTAGTGTATTTTAGGAAAAAAATGGAGAGAGAATATGCAGATTGATAAAAAAAACCTGATATATTACATCAAGTGCCTTCTGCTTGAGGCTTTCTTGTATCATCATCACATTTATTCTCTTCTTTGTATATTTGCTATTTAATTTCATCATCTATAATGTATCCTTATTTTCTTTATATCACCAAGCAGGTAGATCAAATAACGTGAAATTGTTTTAATTTAACTAGTAGTTTGAGTTAAGTCCTAGATATGTAAATGTAACACTGCAATAAATACTTAAGAAGTAAAATTTTGCTATTCATAATAATCCTACTCGATTCAAGTATGATTTTTTCCAATAAAAAATACATGTGAAAATTGGATGCCTTGTTAGTGTCTTTCATACATTGCACTAATTTACTTTCTTTGGTAAAGAAATAAAATATTTTTCAATACTTCTTCAGGCCATCTAACCTTCCTTAATACTGTGCAGAAAATTCTTTCACCTTTCTCCCGTAAATTTAGCAACTTATTTGGTAATCTTTTGACATAAATGTGGAGTGAAAGTTATATTTTGTGACTTTCCAGTGGCTGCATATGCTTTTGAGCACATAGGACGACTTTGCTACGATAGCAGTATGGAGATGACTCCATCCAACCTGGCCATGCTATGTTCTGCTGCTCATTTCCTGGAAATGGAATGTGATGATGATGATGGTCCTGCAGGAACACCCAACTTGAAACCTCAAATTGAAAAATTTCTTGATGGGATTCGTTTCTGGACTTGGTCTGAGCTCCTTGAAGCATTGAAACTGTGTCAAGGCTTGTTTTCTTTCAAAGGTTATTTGGAAATTCTGGACAGAATTGTGGATAACTTGATAGAGAGGCTAGCTTCACCCGGCATCACAAGTCCAAATACATGTTCCTCCAACAGGTCAAGCTTTCAGTTTTCCTGTGCTACTAGCAGTAATAATAGTTGGAGAAATAACTGCTCTGGGGCTACATGGTGGTTTGAACATCTTTTGTTCTTGAAGATTGATTTGTTGGATAAGGTCATAAGGACAATGATATCTTATGATTTTGATCATGGTGTGGTCTCTAGGTTTCTGTTCCACTATCACAACTCAAGTTGTCTTGGTGCTGCACAAGCTGAGAAGATGGAGTCTACTAAGGTTGTAATCGATCTTGTTTTGCTGCTAGAATCGAGATCAATTTCTTGCAAGGATTTATTCAATCTTAATCGGTCTGCTGTTAGTTTGAAAATGAGCAGAAGTTGCATAAACAAGATAGAAAGTCTTATAGGTCCTCTGCTGGATCAAACAACAATTGATTATCTACTTCTTCCATCTCCACACGGGAAGGGTCAAGCATATGATGTTGATTTTGTCCTAAGGCTAGTACACATATTTTTCTTTGGAGGTAGTTTTGAGTTAACCTCAAATCGACTGATGAGAGTGGCGAAAATGATGGATTTGTTCCTTGTGGAAGTTGCTCCAGATCCCCATCTCAAACCTTTTGAGTTTGAAGCATTGATTACAGTGCTCCCAGATGCAGCAAGGGAATCTCATGATCAATTGTACCTAGCCATGGACATGTATCTAAAGGTAAGCTACCAATTTGCATTGTTCTATGATTCTATTAGTGTGCAAGACAGCAATACTTGTGTTGTATGCAATTTTTCACTTTAAACAGCTTGAAGCTTCTAATTGATTATTGCTTCTACTAATTTTTTTTTTAGCAATGTGTAGTGTTTTATGAAGTCTCTTTCAGTTATCGATATAGATTCATAGGTCCATGCAGGACTAAGTGAAAAAGAGAAGATAAGTATCTGTAGTACACTGAACCACGAGAAGCTGTCAGCTGAACTTTTGAGGCATCTTACTCGAAGCTTGGTGTTTCCTTCAGACGCAAAACCAAGAGCTTATGTTACTAGACAAAGCCGAATGAAGACCTTGCTCCAGGAAAATGATCATTTGAAAAACTTTTTTGAGTCCATGTTTCGTAAAAGCTTCAAGAACATGGAAGCGAATGAGGATGTTGAAAAGAGAAGCTATGATGCTGAAGAACTTAGAGGAGATTGGGAAGGAATGCAGAATGGGACCCAAATGGCCAGTATGAAGAAGTCAGGGACCCATATTATGAGCAATGCTATGTACTTGCCAAAACTCTGTTCATGATTTTTAGTTGCAGATTTTAGACTGAATTTTGTGTGTATACCTGTGTAGTCTTCAAGTATTAAAGGAGTAAAGTTATGCAAATACTGTACAGATATCATATTCTATGTAACATATTTCACACATGATTTTATATAAGAGAGAATTGCCACTTGTTTGCTTTGTGCAGAAAAGAAAAATAGAAGAGAAACCTACAGTACTCCTTCAGGGGCTTCAGCCTCACCACTTTTTGGGGATAGCCAAAGAAATTACTTTTCACTGTTAATTTTACTCTTTGAAATAACTCATATATATATATATATATATATATGAAGATTTAAAATAATGCATCCTTATCATTCATTTTATTACCGCAGGGTGGAGCAAAAAAAGAAAAAAAAATAGGAAATCATTATAGAACCTGTTAAAGTAAGATATCTGAAAATTTCAAGCTCAGGTTGGAATTCATGCGCCACTTTCTCAAGTTAAACAACCCCGGAAATGGAAGAGAGACAGAGTGATTTTTCTCTGGTTTTCAAGTGAGTGAAAAACTTGTGATGAAAAAGAAGTGCGAAATTTATCAAGACCTACCATGTCTCTAGCACCAGTGGCTAAACCATTCAAAATATCAATTTTGCATGAACAATTTATAAAATTGGGGGACTAAATATGTGAATTAAATTATGGGGGGACCAAAATCAAAATTGGAGTAAAACTGAAGGACCAAAAGTGCAATTTTACCTACAAAAAAATGAAGCATTTACAGGGAATCACTCAAACATTGACACGTGTCATTGACATGTGACAGTCACACGTGACATTAACACGTGGCAGTCAACGTCTGATGTTAACGGTCAACGTCCAAATCGGACTTCCAGGACCAATTTTGCGGAGATTTATAAAGCTGGGAGATCAAATTTATGAATTAAATTATAAGGGAACCAAACCCATAATTGGAGATAAAGTAGGAGACCAATTTTACAATTTTACCTAAAAAGAAAGTATACAATGTTTTAAAAATTAGACTCAGTCATTAAACCGGTGATAGTATCGGTTTAAGATTTGATGGTCCAACCATGGTTGAACCGGTACTAGTTATATGAAGCTATGAACCAATACGTTTTTATTTCTTTGAACCAATATGTTTTATATCTTCCGGTTTATAATTGTTGTGTTGCACAGTAGAGTCTCAGCGTCTCACATTAAGCAAAGACGTTATGTTGAGAGAGTCTCAGGTCGTAATTTGGACTACAATTTCATTGCACTGTGTTGAGTCCCACATGCTTAAACTTGATAATGTTCACTCTATACTACAAATTACACATACTAGCTACGAGGAGTCCCACATTGTTGGTGCTGTAACTTAGACTCTCTTTTTCATGCTATAAAAGTAAGCAGGCGTTTAATTAGTGCATTTTTATTCTTTAATTTCTATCGGTTTTTACAAGTTCATGCTGCTTTTCGCCAGTCTTACCGGTTGACATCCGGTTTGATTCTATGGCAACTTTTGATAAACATTCTTACAAGATAACTTTATCTAATATTTTCGTACTTGTTTCAGTCTTAGTCTTAGACTGACATAAATGATTTTATATTTTATTTAGTTATTTAAAAATGATAAATAAAGCATAATTACTTATTTATTAATCTAGTTTTTTCTTAAAAACTTTACCTAGTTTCTTATTCAAAAATAAGATTTGCTTATAGTGGACTAACCAAGGAGTTGAAGTTGTTAGGATGAAGCACTTCGATGGTACATGACGTCAGTGGCATACCTAATCGATTCACAGTTTTCAAAGGAAAGGATTGAACCCAAAAAACCCGTGATACATACGTGCTTATTTTCTTTTGTTCCAAAATAATTTTTGTTTGTATTTAATTTTTTTTATAAAATTAATTTTATATGTTAGTTTATTTATAAATTTTGTTATCTATCATTTATATTATAAAAATTAAATAAAAATAATTAATATTATATTAAAAATTAAAATAATAATTATTTTAATATATTTTTGTTATCGGAGTACCCGAAATCCCGTCACATCGTTCATTATCAGTCACATGAAATTTCATTTGACAACATTTTTTGAATTATTGATGTACCCTACCAAACAACCAACCAGACAGACAAAGACATATTTTGGTGGCCAAATTCAGACAAAGACGTATTAGAAAAAAGTTTAATGGTAAATTTAATCTTTTATTTATCTCATCTCACTACAATCTCCTTTAATTTAATTCATCAATCTCCAGTTTTTTTAATCCAATTATTTTAGTTCTCAATCCCAAGATTGATGTTGACTCTTAATTGACAGCTACATATCGTGTTTTTGTTACACGTCAATTAGTAATTCTTATCCAAGATGATAGCGGATAAGTGAATCCTTTTTTTCCAAAATCGTAGCCATATCCAGGATAAAACTTGTATGTGATCCTTAGTCTGAGCAGCTTCCTTATCTGTCTATTGAAACACTCATATGCCAAACATACGTTACGGTCAAGCAATTAACACTTAATATTTAATTTCAGAAATTAGAAATTAAAATAATCAAATTGTAAGAAAAAAGAGAACTCAATTGATAAATTAAATTATATAAGAACCTAATTAGTGAACTGAAATAAATATAGGACTAAATTTGTAATTAAGAAAAAAAAATTAAAAAGTCAAAAAAAAAATTAAAGAGATTTACCACTTTGAACTATCATTTTCTACTACTTATTCTTTTTTGGGTATTTATTTAAAATTTATCCCTATTTAATAATTTTAAAAAAATTACCTCGTAACTGTGCCATTTTCTTTATTTCAAAACTAGCTGCTGGTCTCAAATTAAAATTCCTTGTAGGACAAACCCACTTTCAGGCTTAGGATTCGAAAAGACCTATAAAATGAAATTATTTGTGTCTCATCAAGATATTTTGAAATTTTAATGAAACGTAAAATCTCAGCCGTTAATTTGTAAACGACAAAAGTTGGGTTGTTCGATCGTTAGTTGCTCCCTGGCCCAGTTCTGTCTTCGAATCTTTCAAACATCCTTAATTAATTAAAAAACTGTGCTAAATTTATAAATGATTTATTACCCTAAATTTCTAACTAGTGTTGTTAATTCCTTTTTTATCTAACATAATTTTTCCAAAGCCAATATATAGCATTGAAATGATTTATATTCTTAATAATATAACATGAATTTATTAGCAGGTTTGCTTTTCAGAAATTCAAGGTTCAACATTGTGATGACAATAAACGTGTTTCATGAAATATCTAACTTTTAAAGAGCTCAATGTGTACAAACTCATTGTGAGCGGATGCAACGTTAAATAAGAGCATGAATAGACTCATGTCTACACATCTAACTAGAGTAGAAGCCAAGACGCACTGTTCTACAAATTAAAGAAAAGACTCCTTTATGGTAAGGATGCTTTTTCTTCTTTTTCTTTCTGTTCAACTAAAATTCTAATTCTGTTGACGATCGATCTTTTTCATCGAAGGTTTTTCTGAAATTGATCCATTACATTTTTAGGATAATATTTATATCAAACAAGCGTTGGTATTGAAGGAAGTTAAGCATGTATTCCAAAAGCTTATTGGCGAGGATCCCATGGAGAGTATGTATATGGTTGACACTATCCAAAGGCTTGGCATTGAACACCACTTCGAAGAGGAAATTGAAGCTGCTCTTCAGAAGCAACATTTGATATTTAGCAGTCATCTCAGTGATTTTGCGAATAACCATAAACTTTGTGAAGTTGCACTTCCATTCCGTTTACTTAGACAAAGAGGCCATTATGTTCTTGCAGGTTTAAATTATCCTCACTACATAAACATTTGACCACACATATTTACTTTCTAAACTACATTCCATACAATATAGAATATTACTTTTATCTGATATAACGAGGGACCGACCAATTCCTTCACCATATTGTTAAACAAAATCATTTATGCTTCCCACCATCACCCAACGGCTTTTCTTGGAATACGACGAGTTTGGATTAACTTTCAATTCTACCAAAATCACATTGAATAAGGGCCAAAACAACGCAAATAGTTATTTAAACTTTTCTCAATGTTTTACCATGATTCTTGGGGTAAGAATTCTAGGAGGTATCTAAACACACTAACAGCTGGTCATGACCAGTTGACCACCATTATCTCATTCTTTATTAGTTCACCATAATATATATACCAACTATAATGATTGTGCAGATGTATTTGACAACCTGAAGAGTAACAAAAAAGAGTTTAGAGAAAAACACGGTGAAGATGTGAAGGGTCTTATTTCTCTGTATGAGGCAACCCAGCTAGGTATTGAAGGAGAAGACAGTCTTGATGATGCAGGTTACCTCTGCCACCAACTTCTTCATGCATGGCTGACAAGACATGAAGAGCATAATGAAGCTATGTATGTTGCTAAGACTCTTCAGCATCCGCTTCATTATGACTTATCAAGATTCAGGGACGACACAAGTATACTTCTAAATGATTTCAAGACCAAGAGAGAATGGGAATGCTTAGAGGAACTTGCTGAAATCAATTCCAGCATAGTTAGGTTCGTGAACCAGAATGAAATAACTCAAGTTTACAAGTAAGTTTCATAAATAATTATTCCTCTAGCTAGTAGCTAGTCATCGTATATATATGTTCATTTTTTGTCGGTCATTTAAATAGTAGTAGCAATCACTGTTACATTAACAGATGGTGGAAAGACCTTGGGCTGAACAATGAGGTGAAGTTCGCTAGATATCAACCTCTTAAATGGTACATGTGGCCAATGGCATGCTTCACAGATCCACGCTTCTCAGAGCAAAGGATTGAGCTCACCAAACCTATCTCTCTGGTCTACATTATTGATGACATTTTCGATGTTTATGGGACATTAGACCAGCTTACTTTATTTACAGATGCTATTAAAAGGTATTCAAATATATATATTTCTAGTGTGTGCGGCAGACAATCAATAGAATTAGCGATGCCAACCTAGTTAGAATCTTTACTCCTATTGTGATGCTTAATCATGCACCTTTTACTTACAAAAAAAAAAACAAATGTATATTGTCGATCTTAAATGCATTTCTAATAATATAATTTTATTTTTTTTATAAGTGACTTTATCATTGGTTTATATTTATTTTATGTTTTCAAAAAATTCAAAGTATTAAGCATTTTAATATGTTAATATTTTTCTCCTCAAATTCCAACTTTTGTTTTAAAAAATTCTTTCAAATCTTAGCTATTTGTAATTTTGTACTTTTATTTTTCTAAAACTTTAATCTTTTTCTCATAAATCTTATGTACTAATTATGTTTTATTCATTTACTTACTTGAATTAATCAGGCATATTTATTATATATATATATATATATATATATATATTAATTTTTTCAATAATTAAAAGGAATAATATTATTCCCTTCAAGAAACGTTTTACAATTTGACATGGGGAGAAAGATAAAAAGAGAAAAGACAGAAACATGCGAACATAAAGAGTAATAATCTAACAAGAATAGAGTGAGTACATAAAAAAATGTTGGAAAATATTATTAGTCATAAGACTAATATTAGTTATTAAAACTACATTTTTGTTATATTTTTCATAATTGCTAGTATATTTATAACAATTAAGGTTCAAATTTTATAATCATAAGAGAGGATTATTTATTTTTAAATATATATTAATTTTAGGTTTATACTTTTTAATTTAGCTACGCATACTATTAAATTTTAATTTATATTATGTTTTAATCAGGTCAATCCGGTTAAATCTCAAAAAGGTGTTGAGTTTTAACCGGGTTAATATTTAGGGCCTAAATAAATACATTTGTAAATTTTTTTTGAATCAAACAACAGTTAAAATAAACTTGTTCCAACTCGATTATCTGCGACAGGGAACACCCTTACACAAAGAAAGGTCTCTCTCCTTTCCCTAACGGTGGGTACACCATTGATAGATGAGATTGATAGGACGTGTCTAGGGAGGCCCACACATGCCTTGAAATCAAAATTATTTAAGAATTTTGTTAGATTCTCTTAGATATTTATATTATAATTATATTATTTTTCTTAATATAAAAGGATGTTGTAAAAAGGATAATTATCATTCATTGACCGGCATTTATTAGGGCTATATAAGATTATTCCTGTTTATAGATAATCACCAATGAAGAAATATAAAAGTTTATCAATTTTATTTAAATTTCTTAGTTTCTTTAATGGTAGTCTTCTAGTGGATAGCTTTTAGATTCCTAACAATCTGGTGCTTACAACGAAGTGATTTATCTCGATTCATTCAGATGGGAATTGGCTAGTACAGAGCAACTTCCAGACTTCATGAAAATGTGTTTAAGAGTTCTTTACGAAATTACCAATGACTTTGCCGAAAAGATCTACAAGAAGCATGGATTCAACCCTATAGAGACCCTGAAAAGATCGGTAAAGGGTCAATTTATTTTATGTATTTCATCATGCATGTCACATGTTAATTATTTTGTTTAAATAAGTACTAGGAAGAACCAGAATCTAATAATGAAGTATTTATACGTATGAAACAGTGGGTTCGATTGTTGAATGCTTTCTTGGAAGAGGCACATTGGTTGAATTCTGGTCATTTGCCAAGGTCAGCGGAGTACTTGAACAATGGAATTGTGAGCACAGGAGTGCATGTGGTGCTTGTCCATTCATTCTTCCTCATGGATTATTCTATAAATAACGAAATTGTTGCTATCGTGGACAACGTTCCACAAATTATACATTCGGTGGCTAAAATTCTTCGTCTTTCTGATGATTTGGAAGGAGCTAAGGTAAAAACAAAATGCATGGAGGTCTATATTCTGTTATTCTATTCTATACATGTCACGTCTTAATTATGTGAATATAAATGCAGAGTGAAGATCAAAATGGACTTGATGGGTCATACATTGATTGCTACATGAATGAACACCAAGATGTTTCAGCTGAAGACGCCCAAAGGCATGTTGCCCACTTAATTTCATGTGAATGGAAACGTCTCAATCGAGAAATCCTCACCCAAAATCAATTGCCATCATCATTTACCAATTTCTGCCTCAATGCTGCTAGAATGGTCCCTTTGATGTACCATTACCGTAGCAATCCAGGCCTCTCCACTCTACAAGAACATGTCAAGTTACTGTCTAATAATGCTGTCGCTGGTGCTGAGCGACATGTAGTGCATATTCTATGCCTGCAATTTGTTATCGAATAATTTGTCGCAACTACTTTATTTCATACTCTAGGATCACATGGGTTTTTTATTTTAAATTTTATAATAATAATAAACTTATTTTAAAGTAATTCTTTTAAAATTATTATTTATTTTATTATTATTTTAAAATCTAATGATTGTAATAAATAATTAATCTTAATTATTGGATAAAAAAATGAATGATAAAAATGGAGAATAATTTAAAAGAGTTACTTTTAAATAAGTAATCACTCTCACTAATAATAATAATAATAAATGCAGAGCAAATTAGGAATCCAACCAGGAGAAAGCATGTTTCTTTCGGCTCTGTTACCGGCATATGTATTGTTGCAGCCAATCTCAAAGCCAATGCATCAAAATTATAAAGTTGAGAAATACTAGGAGTACACTTTCTCATACGGTCTTTTGAAATTTTATTAAAAAATTTAAGATAAATATTTACTTTTGTTTCTAAATGAGTAATTTGTAAGACAAATAAATTCAAAAGTATAAATAGTGTGATAAATATATTTCGTTGTTAACTTTCGTCGGTCATCGTAAATAAAATAGCTTACGTGACATAAGGGAATGAATTTTTCACTAAAACGATTGTCAACGTGGTCATCTCTAATTGTCAACATATTAACATATTTATTATATAATATTTTTTTGACTTTTCGTCTTTCCACTTTGCTGATAAATGTGTTCCTGAAATATAAAAATACAAAATTTAATTTCCAAAAGAGTAAAAAGTACGAAAAATAAATACAAACGTTAACTTCCATCACCGTTAATAAAATAGTCAAGATACGAGAAAGTGAAATATAAAATATATTTATCTTTTATGTATAGTAGATTGTGTGACACTCTTTACCCGACATACATATAAATAAGAAAAACATATAAAAACTGAAATTTAATTAAACCAATTTTATTCAAATCACGTAAACAAATTCACGTGAGTAAAATGGTCACATTCAAGTCACTATTTTCAAATAAAACTTATTAAACACATATCCGGCTCAGAACAAGATCATCTAAGTTTGCAAAAGAACTCAAGTTAAGTAGTGGAATAAAATAAAATTAAATAAAAAAACTTATTCAAAACATCATTGTTAACTAATTGGTAAGTGCACCAATTTGTTCAAGTAATATTTTAAAATGGTAAAATCGAATATCGTTTCCACAAGAATTTTGCTTGTGCTCAACTAATGCATATTCTATTTGCGTGCAATTAATAAATGACTTGGAAAAATGCTATGTAAATCATTTTGGTTGCAAATTAAACAATAGTGCGATTCTAGACTAAAATTGAGTAAAGAAAACAAATACTGAACTTGATGTCAAAAAGCAAATGCAGGATTTGATCATGTCGTGGGTTCCTAATGAAACCTCTCTTGGTGTAATTAAAATAATTTTTCTCTTTATTATTATTCTAGTTATCACCTACATCCGTAAAACTACTCTAATCGTGATTTCTCACACGAGAGAGCCTAATTCTCCTAGTTTCTTCCTTAATCTCTCAAGAATTAAACCGAGTGAACTACATGACTAAGAAATTATTTCACACTATTTCTAATAATGAAACATTTTAGATATTCTTCCAAATTCTAAGGATTAATCACATTCTCCAATACTTAAACTTTAACATAACAACATATAAATGAATGATCAATTCCTACATAGTTAGGTTCATGAACTAGAATAAAATCATTCAAGTTTGCAAGTAAGTTTCATAAATAATATAATCCCTCGACATGTCATCATATATAGTTTCATTTTTCGTTGGTTATTTAAATAGTAGTAGTAGTGATTATCACTGACTTTTTTACATTAACAAATGGTGGAAAGACCTTGGAATGGCCAAGGAGGTGAAGTTAGCTAGGTATCAACCTCTTAAGTGGTACATGTGACCCATGGCGTGCTTCACAGATCCACACTTTTTCAGAGCAAATGATTGAACTCACTAAACCTATCTCTCTTATCTACATTATTGATGACATCATCGTCGACGTCTTTGATGTTTATGGGACATTAGACCAGCTTAATTTATTAACTGACGCTGTTAATAGGTATTTGCAAATTTCATTTATGTAACTCCTATATATCTAAATCTTCGTTCACAAAGGAAATGAGTTTTTTTACAATAATATATTTTTTCACAGATAAATTTTTAATTATTTAATATATTTTATATTTTTTTTTAAAACCTCAAATTTTTAGTATTTTTAATTTTTCATTTTATATATTAAGTGTTTTGTTTTGTTTTCAAATATCAACTTGAATTGAGTTAAATTCTTTACATTAATTTTATATTTTTATTTGGAGTCTTAGTTTTTTTTTTAATTTTACACTTTTTCCCATAAATATGTAAAGTACTTATATTATATTTATTTACCTATTTGAATTAGTTATGCACATTTTTCTTATGATTTTAATATTTTTTATTTACATTATAAAAATTATGTACAAATTAAACTATTTCTATACTAAAGTTTTAGAATAATTTGTAAATAAAAACAAAAAGGAAAGAAGCTAGCTAGCAGGAAGAGAAATGACGGTTGTGCAAAATAAAATGAGTAATTTATAGAAGAGATATAAGAATTTCACTTCTATGTTATAAATTACAATTCACAATTTTAAGAATGATCGACTCGCTCTCCTCTTTCAATTAAACATTTTTAATATTTTTTCTTTTTCTCTTTTGGATGTTCATTTCATACACGATTCATACAATTGACAAAAAAAATTCTATCGACCATCTCAAACTATCCTTCTTTTATCATTACTTTTATACTTAATTTTCTTAACTATCTATCATTTTCAATCTTCCTTCTTTTTTCTCTATATTTAAATTGGATTTTAATATTTTTAATTTTTATATATTTAGAAATAATATTATATCATAATTTAAATTATTCATTTTAAATTTAAAATATAATTCATATTTTCAAATATGTTTTTATTATAAATTTTAATTATGTAAAAATAAATAGTTTCCACAGTACATTCTCAAAAAAAAAAATACTTGTTTGTAAAACTTGTTGAAAAAATTATTATAAAAATAATTCAACTCTCTAAAAAATATACCCCATCTATATTAGTACGTTTTTTTAATTTCTACATAGTACAATTGTTAGGAATATACAATAATACAAACATAAAAAATTAAAGTACATATTTAAAATTTTCAATTCATAATTTTTCGTACTTTGATCCAGGCATCTATGCATGTGGGTTGGCAAAATCACCAAATTGGGTCCCTTTTACAAATTAATTACCAAAATGGGTCTGTTTTATTTTTATTTACCAAGGGGGTCTGTTATTTTACTACAAAGCGCCTACCTGAGGAGCGCGTTCCACCAGAACGCGACACGTGGCTTGTCTGGACAGGACGATGTGACAGGGGTGGTCGTGCCTGCCTGCCAGGCGCTACCAGTCGTGCCTACCTGTCAGGCGCTACCAGTCGTGCCTACCTGCCAGGCGCGACCACTAGTGATAGCCTGGCAGGCACTTCCACTAGTGGTGGGGCCCCTGGCACGTCCCTGTTCCCTATAAAACCATCTGCCCTCCGTTTCATTTTCACACAAAAATCAAGCTCATTTGGAAACCTTGAAGCTGAGTTGAAACGTACCGGTTAGAAATTTTGTTCAAAACTAGTAAATATTTTTTATCTTCAATACATTATAGCATTAATTAATATTTATTTTGGTGATGATAATAATGATTATATTTTGTAGGTGCATAAACAAATTGACATGAACTATAAAATGAAATAGTAATTTTGTTTATATTTTTTGTGTGATAATTAGTAATTTTTGGTAACTTAATAATTTATTTTTTGGTTATAATTATGATATATTTGTTTGTTGATGACAATAATTATTTATTGTAGTAGTTTTTATGTCTAGCACATTATTATTATTATTAGTTAAGCTCATAATTATTGATGTTGTTGGTATATTTTTTTAATAGCCAAAATTTATACATACACATTAAAAATAAATGCCGATTGTTTTGCGTCATTCGTGTGCGAAGTAGGAAATTGTTGTGACAGTAATTTCATTTATTTAGAGTAATTTGTTGTTGTTAATTTATTTTAGGTTAATAATTTATGTTATGTTAATATATTTTTTATATTATTGTTTGTTGACGACATTAATTATTTATTGTAGGTATATTTTTGAAAAATGAATTCAATTATTACACTCGTCTATTTAAATGGTAAGATGTATGAAACTGATGATGGTATCACATTTGAAGGCCCTAAAAAAGCTATTCAAATAAAGCGTGGTATTAGTTTTGAGAGTTTAAAAAAAAGGATACACGACAAGGTAAAATTACAAAAACATGAAAGTATATCTACTATCACTTGTAGATTTTTAGTTGCAGGTAAATATATTGCACTGCAAATTTGTGACGATGAAGATGTTGAAACAATGATTCAAAGTTTTGAACAACAACAAGAAATGTCTGTCATAGAATTATGTGTTGAAGTTGATGTTGCGGGTGCTTCTGCAATTAATTTGACAAATTCATTGTTATCATGCGAAAATAATATGTCTCACAATGAATCGGGTAGTGCAACAGTTGGAACAAATTCAGAAGAAGATTTTGATGATGATGATTATTTAATATCTAATTCATACGCTGAGGACTCACTAGATGAGGATGAGGATATTAATGAAATGTCTGACACAGATGATGAAGCTGCCCGTTTGATCGAACCACTTACAGTTGTGCAATCGGGAGAAGGTATATTTATTGTTATATATAAATAAATATTATAATATTTAAATAATTATCTACCCTTGAATTATAAATTTTTGGTATATTGTTTTTGTAGGTGGAAGTCAGACTCCATTTTGGGATTCTGCTTCTCACTATAGTAATATTAATTGGAGTTATCCTGACCAAGAAGAAATTTGCGGTTTAGATATGGAATCAAATTTTAATATGGGTCAAGAATTATATGTTGGTATGGAATTTGATACCAAAAGCGCAGTAAAAAATGCATTACAACAATATGTAATGAAAGTGCATCAAAGTTTCAAAGTTGTTGAATCTAAATCGCAGAAATATGTCGTCTGTTGTGGAAATAGAAGCGATGACATCCCATGCCCTTTTTATATGAGGGCAATTTTATAAAAAAAAACTGATACATGGAAAGTTACGCAATGGGGAGGACCACACAGTTGCTTGAATATGAGTATAACTCAAGACCATGATAAATTGGATTCTGATTTGATTGCCACTTGTGTACTAGGTATGATTATAAATTTTCATTCTTATTTATCCTTTTTTTTGTGTTTGTTGGTGTGGTGTACAATAATTTTTCGTACTTATTTTTATAGGGATGATCAAAGAAGATCCGTCACTCAAGATTTCTTTGATTCAAGAGAGGATCAATGGAATGTTTAATTACAACATTTCGTACAGGAAAGCGTGGAAGGCAAAGCAAAAGGCAATAACAATTGAATATGGCGACTGGGATGAGTCTTATGTCGTTCTTCCGTCATGGCTGAAACACATGCAAAATCATTCGCCAGGATCGTATTATCAAATTTGTGATGATGATTTTGTTGTTGGCAATACTGTCAGCCGTGAACACCGACAGTTCCATCGAGTCTTTTGGACCTTCGGTCAATGCAAAGAGGCTTTTAAATATTGCAAACCAGTCATACAAGTTGATGGTACATTCATGTATGGGAAGTATCGCGGTACGCTGTTAATTGCAACAACACAAGATGGAAATAGTCATGTTCTTCCGCTTGCATTCGCTGTGGTTGAGGGGGAAACATTAACAGCGTGGTCATGATTTTTGGCACACTTGCGTGAACATGTCACAGATAAAGATGGTATCTGTCTCATTTCTGATCGTCATGCAAGTATAAAGGCAGCTGTTGCGAATGAAGCACTTGGGTGGCAACCTCCTCATGCGTATCATGTGCATTGTGTGCGTCACATTGGAAGTAATTTTAATCACAAATTTAAGAATGGGAAACAAAAAGAAATGTTAAAAAAATTAGGTAACATTTCATATCTAACATATATTATTTCATATATAACATATATGTTATTTGTTATGCAAATTTGACTAATGTGGATAATTTATTATGTGCAGGATACACCCCGTGTAAGCATATTTTTGATAGAAATTTTGATAAATTTTGTGAGCTGAGTCCCCCAGTAAAAGCATGGATTGGGAAGATCTCAAAAGAAAAATGGACAATGGCATATGACAAAGAAGGTCGTAGATACGGTCATATGACAACCAATCTATCCGAATGTGTAAATAAAGTTTTTAAGGGATGTCGCAATGTACCAATAACTGCCCTTGTGAAGTCAACATACAGCAGGTGTCGAAAGTATTTTGTTGATCGTGGTCGTCAAGCACAAAGGGAAATACGCGATGGTCAAATATATTGCTCACACGTCATGAAAAAACTTCGGGAAAATCAAGAAAAGGCTTGTTCTCACATTGTTCGGACATATGATATTCAGAGAACAATATTTGAGGTTGAGGAGGCTTTCGACCCTATGACTCAACGAGGTGGACATAAATGGACAGTTAACTTGAATGAGCGCTACTGCCAATGTGGACAATTTACTACTTACCACTATCCGTGCTCTCATATCATTGCTGCGTGTGGTACTGTTAGCATCAACTTCTATCAATATATAGATGTTGTGTACACAAATGACTACATATTACGTGCTTACTCCGCACAATGGTGGCCTCTTGGGAATGACGATGCGATTGTCCCATCTGATGACCCGTGGACACTTGTGCCTGATCCAAGTTTTATTCGTGACAAAAAAGGAAGGCCAAGATCAACTCGATTAAGAAATGAAATGGATTGGAGGGAGCCATCGCAAAGTCGCTACAAGTGTGGCAGATGTGGGACAGTAGGACACAACCGGCGTAATTGTCCATTGCAATCTCAACAAGGCAGTTGTTGATGTCATGTATTAGATCATATGATAATGAAATGTTTACTTCTTTTTTTGTTATTCTTAAACACATTTATGTGTCAGTGACATTATCGTAATTTATTTTAAAAGCATTGCACGATAAGATTGAACGTTAAAGTAACAATAATATAAAATTAACATGAAAACAATATTTGAAAGTACATGACATTGTTAAAACATGAAGAAAAAAAAAACAATACAAAGTACATGGAAAAAAACAATACAATGTAAACCCATTATTAATCAATCATGACTATGTCTGTGATGCCGCGACGATGTCCCACATGGCCGATCCCAATTCCTAGCTGCCCTATCAGGGTTTCTTCTTCTAAGATTTCCCCTTTCATCCACTTCGTCAGCCTCGGCAGAGAAATCATGACGTAAATCGACCCCCAATAAGTCATTCATGTCGGGTATATTTCCAGGTACATTCCACGGACCACCAAGTGGAGCATTTGGGGTCGGTAGTTCATTATTTTGGGTGAATGAAGGAGTCCCCCCTGAAGGAGGAGAGGATCCAAATATGCCTGTCATACTGTACCCTGGTTGGAAATCATGTGGGTATGAATACATCGGCGCCATCTGCGATGGTTCTTGGGTGAATACCGGCGGTGTGTAATACATTCCATGTTCTCGTTCTGGCATCGGAGGCAAACTGTACGGTGCTGCATCCACAGTTTGCCGACGTCGCCCTAAGCCTCGAGTCTCCACACTTCGCTGTAGTATATTAAACTGCTGATGTTCAAATTGTGGCTGAGAAGGGGGAGCATCTTGATGTGCCTCAAGTATCCTATCCTCTTCTTCAGATATAAGAGTGATCTTCTCGATACATGGCAGTAAATCATCAAAAGTACAAACCCTTCTCCCAACAGGCGACACCATAAAATGTAGTGTTTCCGCGATTTCACCCTACATAAAAAAAAAAGAATAGTTATTAAAATAATCTTCAACGCAACATTATTTTCTAAATTATAATGAACAATTTATACCAATAGTCCTCTTCTTGCATGTTTTGGGTCGACATAAACTTTTGTCTTACGCCTGTACCACCTCATATATTCAGAGTTCAGACTAAGGGTCCCTGTTTGTGGCGGCGTTTGTTCTACTCTCCTTTCATAGCGACTATTCCATTCATTAAGCGCGGGTTGCATTAGTCGCATCCAATTTCTTCCTTCTTTTCCCTTTAAGGTCAAGTCATGTATGTTTTCGGGTTGCATTACTGGGCCCGGAATAGGTTGTTGCATTCCAAACTGTCGCATGACTCTATCCGGCTGGTGCCATTCCACTTTTTGAAAACAAATAAGTGGTACGATACATGTCCATAATACAGACCCAATAAAACAAACTTGACTCAAATTCATTTCCACATGTCCAGCATAAGGGACCCAAACAAACTGCATATAAAAGTTAAATTTAATAAATTAAGTAACAATTAGAACATCATTTAATAAACAAATGTCAAAATTATTATCTCGTCGCGTTTCATGACATCTAATTTACGACGAAACTCAAGTAAATTGTCATTGCCTATGTGATGCAATTCACCTCCTAACCATCTTCACAAAAAAACAAATAACAAAATAAGATGTTACGTATAATAATGATTAACATCAAGCAACCATATTTATTAATTATCAATTCAAAATATTAAAGGAAAGTATACCTGTAAGCAAGTGGCGCGTTTTGTTGTTGTGGAGGAATAACTGACGGGGCTAACGTTGGGCATCGTTCCCATGCCCATAACTGAATCAAGAGAGTGAAACCGCCTATTGATTTAGCATGATAGTCTGTTGCGATGCACATCTCTCTATAAAGGTTACCCAGAAGAGCAGCTCCCCATGCATAAGTGCTGCACTCTCTAAGGTCTCTCAAAAATTGCAAATATCTCATTGGCACCCTTTTGCTGCTTTTATCAACAAACATCACGCCTCCTATGAATCTTAAGATCCAAGCTCGAGCAAATCTTTCAAGCCCTTGTTGGTTGCCTATGAAATCATTAATATTTGCAAATTGAGAAGTCAGCCAACTCAATAAAAGTGAGTTCCCGTCAACTGCATCATCGTCAGGCATGACACCCAATAATTCATGGCACAACTCAAACCAATCAATATTTGTATTGCCGGTTAAAGGTCTTCCATCAACAGAAATACCAAGTAGCACAGAAACATCTTGAAGTGTAATAGTTGCCTCGCCACACTTCAAATGAAATGTATGTGTTTCTGGCCTCCACCTTTCAATAAAAGCATTAACTAATGCTCCATTTATCTTCAATTGCGCCAATTTCATTATCGGGTACAAACCCGAAACTTGTAATAAAGGAATAATTTCCTCGGGCGGTGCTTCTCTATGATTATACAGTGGTGTAGCTCGTCGAATTTTTAATGTCCTTTGATTAGCATCATTCCAAATATGTTGTGATATATGGTTTTTTTGCATCCACAGTAAATCATCCTCTAATGGTCCAGATGCCACGTCATAATGATTAGATGATGACGAACTTGCCATATTAAAACTCCTGTATAACAAGAAAAAAAATTAATAATCACACATATCATAAATAATTAATAATAAATTACAATATATTTAAATACATTTTAAATACGTACGCAAACAATATTCTAAAAAAATACATAATTTAAATTTTACAAATGAACACATAATTTAAGTAAATGAATTATAATGACACACACACATATATATATAGCAGCAATTTCAGCAATTTTTTTTCTTAATTTTAACTTTTTATTTTAAAAGTTATTAATTATAATTTAGAGTTTATTTTTAATTTTAAACTATTGATATATTGTATCAAACTCAATATGCCTTTCTTTTTTAAATACGCTCAATAGCAATATTCTAGTAATATTTATTATTAATTTTAATTAAAATTATATTCTACAAACTAAAATTATCAACCCAACAACAACAAAGTCTTACAATTGCAAATAACATCAATTATAACTAATATAATTAAATATTAACAAAAATAATAATATAATATTTAAATAACAATATTATTATCTATAATTATCTTCAACAATAATTAACAATTTTATATTATTATAAAATCAAAAAACAAAACACTAAAAATATATATCAATTTAAACTTCCTATTTATCAAAAAATATATATAACAAAGCATTAAAAATATAACACACTATCAAACTAATAATAATTACTTCTACAAATAAATCCACTAAAAAATATAAACTGCCTATATGCAAAATATATATATATATATATATATATATATGTATATTAAAATATAACAATTTATATAGTATTTAAATAACAATATTATTATCTATAATTATCTTCAACAATAATTAACAATTTTATATTATTATAAAATAAAAAACAAAGCACTAAAAATATATATCAATTTAAACTGCCTATCTACCTAGAAAAAAATATATAACAAAGCACTAAAAATATAACACACTATCAAACTAATAATAATTACCTCTACAAATAAATCCACTAAAAAATATAAACTGCCTATCTGCAAAAAAAAATATACATATATATATATATAAATATAACAATTTATATACATTAAATAAAAAAAAAAAAACTAACCAAATAAAAAAACTAACCAAACAAGGGAAGGGGAACCTGCAAACAGGGGAGAAGCTGGCTGCAAAAAAAAATTATATATATATAAAAAGATTAAAATATAATCATTTATATAAATAAAATAAATTAAAAAAACAAAAAACAAAAAAAAGAAAAACCTGCTGCTGGGGAGGGGGGAATGGGAAGGGGACTGCTGGGGGGGGGGGGGAACACGAAGGGGGAGTTTGGGGGAGGGGGGGACAGCTTTCGTGGGGGGGTTTGGGGGAGGGGGGGACCCCATTTAAGGGCGCTTGGACGCGCCTGGGGCCAGGGCGCGAACCAAGGCGCCTCGGGAACGGCACGACGGAACGCGCCTGCGTGCAGGGCGCGACCAGTAGCGCCTGCATGCAGGGCGCGACCTTCGGCGCTTTGTTGCAGGGTGCTTCCAGCACCGTCTGCACCACCTGCAGCACCGCCTGCAGCAGCGGCCACGTGTCGCCTTCCTCCGGTAAGCGCCCCTCAGGTAAGCACTTTCCCTGCCAAAACAGCACCCCTTAGTAAATAAAAAGCAAAGAGACCCATTCTGGTAAATAATTTCTAAAAGTAACCCAGAATGGTGATTTTGCCCATGTGGGTTACACAAAAGTAGGGTGTCCATGAATTTCACCAATTTGTCCTTCTCGAAGTTAATACTTGTCCCATGCACGGGACACCCATACATAAAGATAGTTGGCATTTAGCATATTTTTTAGATATTTCATTCTAATTAATGCTTACAACGAATTGATTTGTCTGAATTCAGATGGGAATTGGCTGGTACAGAGCAACTTCCAGACTTCATGAAAATGCGTTTAAGTGTTCTTTACGACAATACAAAAAGATTTCGCCGAAAAAATCTACGAAAAGCATGGCTTCAACCCTATAGATTCATTAAAAAGATCGGTAAAGAATCAATTTACTTAAGGTTAAATTATTTAGTTGGTATTCAACTATTTGGGATTTTTTAAAAGAGCACCTAAATAAATAAAAAATAAGGGCATAATATGTTTTTATCCCCTCTAAAATTTTCAAAGTTCGGAATTAGTTCTTCAAAATTTTTAAAGGGGTTAAAACTGAACTTTTAAAAATTTGGAGATCAAAAGCATATTAATTATTTTATATTTATTTCGTCATGCATGTCACATGTTAATTATTTTGTTTGAATAAGTAGTAGGATTTCTGAAATTAAATCTCCAATAAATCTAAAAGTGAAGTATAATTTATATATACGAAGCAGTGGATGCGTTTGTTGAATGCTTTCTTGAAAGAGGCACATTGGTTGAATTCTAGCCATTTGACAAAGTCAGAGTGCTTGTCCATGCATTCTTCCTCATGGATCATTCTAGAAATAACGAAATTGTTGCCATCGTGGACAAAGTTCCACAAATTATACATTCGGTGGCCCAAAATTCTTCGTCTTTCTGATGATTTGGAAGGAGCTGAGGTAAAAACAAAATGAATGGAGATATATATTCTATTATTCTATTCTACACATGTCACGTTTTAATGATGTGAATATAACGCCGACATGTTTCGGCTGAAGACGCACAAAGGTACGTTGCACAATTTCATTTGATTGGAAATGTCTCAATGGAGACATCTCCATTTTTCTAATGAATCCTACAAAATCGATTTATAAAGTGATAATTGTTTTTCATTTATACAATTTATTTCAATATTATCTTTATTTGATGTGAGACTTTATTATATTCTATTTTTTTCTCATACCTATATGTCATATATAACTTTTAACACACTATCTAGACGCGACCGCATTAATTTATCATCCTTCAATAATATTGTGATCCTTGGCAATAAGGATCTTACCTCATGTGTTTGTACTTTTATTCTTGTCTCAAATAATTAAAGGATTTGATTTTAGCATAATGTTTGAGTTGGATTTCATGGTAATAAATGCTATATACGTATGGTTCTTTTATTTTATGCTAAGAGAAAATTTTAAGACAAACACATTTTTTTATGATTGATTAAAATTTATTGAAAATATTTTTTAAAGTTTTGTTATTTATTTATTTATTATTTTTATTTATTTAAATTGGATGTAAAGTGAAACCTAATTTTTTCTTTTTGAGTAAATAATTATTAAATTAGCATTATTTAAGTTTTTGTGCATAAAATATTAAAAGTGATGAATTTATGATGTTTAGTGAGTAAAATAAATTCCAAGAAAACATGGATAATTAAGAAAAACAAGACTAATTAAAGAAAACAGGAATAATCAAGGAAAACATGACGAATTAAGGAAAGAAGACTAATTAAGGAAAATAAACTAATCAAGGAAAAGAGGCCAATTCAAGAAAGTAAAGACGAACTTAGCATGAGAAGTTCACTTATGCTTAATATTATTGCTTGTGACTTATCACCCATTTGCATACTAAATTTTAGGGGTAGCGTTGAGAGTCATTATTTTCTAATAGAATTGAGAAAAAAATATCTAAATAAAGTCATCACTAAAAATAGATTGATATTTTTTTAGCTCTACAAAGGAAGAGAAAATAGATAAATTAGATTTTTCATGCGGGGTCAAAATTAGAGTATACTAGTAGATGTATGTATAAATTGAAATAATTATAAATAGAGAAAGATGATTAACATTACATGAGTAGCTCTGGTAGGCAACATTCTCATCTTTTGAATTTACTTATACAATATTATTGGGTTCTCTAATTTTTCTGTCTTTAATTAATCAATTTAAATTCTTGTTATTCTTCTCTTATTTATTTTAATTTTCTACCAATTTAAATTACTATTTTTTCTTTAACTTCTTTTATTAATAAAATATTCATCTACTTAAGTACAAACAAAGTTGATATAAATTCGACACTCGGACTTCTATTTTAACTTTACTAGTTGAAACAAATTAATACACTTATCAATCCATCAACAATCAACCTTTTATAAAAATCAAATAAAGAATAATTATATAATTAAATTAGGAAAAACTTTCAATTTAGTTTTTCAAAAAATTTAGTGGCCAACCCTTGAAAAATAAAATATGAACTTATAATAAGTGGATATTTTAATACTACTATGTACTTTTTATTGATTAGTGTCTGACGGTGTATCAAGCAAATATACTTTTAAACGAGAATACCTATCAAGAAGAAAAAAAATCAAATTAGAGAGCAAAAACCCTGGTTAAACATGAATAGCCATGCCCATAAATTATTAAAGATGCCTTTGCTCTAACAACCACACGCAACTGTGCTACCGCGTTTCAGTCAACAAGCCCAACTGCCAAAGCTAGCCCTCACAAAATCACACCAAAATGCACTCCAAAGTTTATTTGCTCTTTGCCAAAGCCTACGTGAAAAATATTTATTTATTTTCACTTGCTGCATTAATTTCCCTTCATCGAGTCGAGAGTACAAATAAGTAGTTACATGTCTTTGATCAGGACAATTTTATCTATCTCATTTCTAGATAAACTTTTAGGGTTTTGTGGTACCTTTTTTTATTTTTTTTGTAAAACCCTCTATCGGACTATATTATAAAAGAAAGAAGTTCGGAACAACTTCAATGTGATTTCTAACTACATTTTGTAATAAAATAACCATAATCATAATCAGCATTCTGTTACTAAGAGTCGAAGATCGTATCAAAAAAATTCAGTTAGGATGATTCCAATGGGCAGAAGCAGAAGAAGACACATCTAAACGATCAAACATAAATAAATATATTTGTGTCATAAGAAACGTACCTGAACTAACTTGGGACCACACCAAAACACCCTCAAAACAAGCATCAATGTACTTTCTCTCTCTTCACCTCTCTCTGACATGATCTCTCAATGAGAAGCACTTATATAGCCACCAACCAAAAATTCTCAATTTACAAAGCCTTCAAACACATTTCTTCCAAAACCTGCTTTTTTCTCCTTTCCTCAAGACCCATTTTTTTCTTCCCCAAATGGAGTATGAAGATGAAGATTGGCTTTGTGTCACTATGGATGAGTTTTCTCTTGCTACTGAAAATGGTTGTAACAGGAAGAGGAACTTTGATGATGACACGAAAGAGTACAAATCAAAGAACCTTGAGACTGAAAGGAGGAGGAGGGAGAAGCTCAGTAGCAGGCTTTTGATGCTGCGGTCTATAGTACCTATAATCACAAATGCAACTACCTAAGCCCTCACTTTCTTACTTGATCCTTCTTTATCTCATAGTTTATTCAATATTAAGTTTAATGGTTTAGTATACAAATTGTTACATTAATTGTTGGAATGTAAAGTGATTATAAACTCTTAATTTTGGTTTTTAGATGAATAAAGCAATGATTGTTGAAGATGCTATCACCTACATTGAGAAGCTGCAAGACAAGGTTCAGAGTCTCAGCCAAGAGCTTCACCAAATGGAAGCAACTTCAGAGGAAACAGCAGAGACAAAAATAGTTGAAATTGATGCTGCGGAAGATATGAAGAATTGGGGGATACAGGTCATCTCATCAATGAGATTCTCTCTTTGATTGAAAAAATAAATAAAATGAATAGCCATCTACAATTGTTAATTACTAATGTTGCCTTGCCACTGTTAGTTTCTGCAGGAAGAGGTCATAGTGGAAGAAATAAACGAGAATAAACTCTGGGTTAAGATCATTGTTGAGAAGAAAAGGGGAAGATTCAGCAGATTGATGGAGGCCCTCAATAATTTTGGCATTGAACTCATTGACACCAATCTCACAACCACAAAAGGAGCATTTCTGATTACAAGCTTCATAAAGGTGATTCTAAGATTATGATTTCATCACAGGGAGAGTAGCATTCTCTGTATGTTATCAAATCCATAAGTAGAGACTTGAAGATGAACACTTCGATTCAACTGTGTAAGCTTAAGAATGTGGTAATATAATATTCACTTCAATTATTTTAACTGAGATTTTTGTTGTTTTTCAGGGCAAGAACGGTGAAAGACTTGAAATTCATCAAACCAAGAATTTATTGCAAGATATCATCAATGACATATAGAGCCCGTAGAAATGGACTCTTAGTTATTTAATCGTAAGGACATGATTACATTGAGAGGTCTGTACGGACAAAAAAGATATATCACTATATACCAGTTAAGATCATTTTTGTTTGTTGTTTCTGTTGGATGGTGCACAATAAATCAGTTCATTTTCTTGCATCCCTCTATCCCCTCCCAAAAAAGGCACATGTTAACATCAACTGCAACTTTATTACCTAGAATATGTTAATTGAATAAGAAAAATGTTACACTACCGGTCCCTTAAAATATCACATTTCTTTTTGCAATAACTTCCTTCTTTATATTTTATTTTGCCACCGATTTGTTTGAAGATCAAGCAAAGGTTATAAAGGCTAAATAGATATAGAAATGATGGTTCTCCTTATTAATAATGCTTGTAAGACAACCAAAAGTGGTGCTAGGAAAGAGGATATAGAGAGACAAGAACCTGCAACCACTAAAACCTTAACATAAAAGGCAACAGCAGAGCAGAATCAATGCTGTCCTTTTACGGCTAAGAAGTACAGCAATCTGCACTGTACTTCAACAACACTGGAGCTATGTACATAAGAATGTGGTTTCAGATTAATTATGAGATTAACATGCTTGTCCAAAATCAAAGAAAAAGACAACTCAAGATCAATTACCAACTAACTATACTTGAAAGAGATAGATTTCCAATGCCGATGAGGAGGAGAGAGCAACTTTACATTGAATAACTTAATCTGACCAAACAAGTTGATATCTTATTTCTTTCTTCTCAGTCCTTAGAACACAATTAAAAAAAGGATATATAACAAAGAAATTCACAATAGACCAACATTATTCATCATATGAATGTCAAATTAGATTAATCAAATTAAATAAATTACAATGAAGGCAAATCAGTTTTTTTACAATTTGTAACAGAAAAATGTTTAGTTATAATATTTTGAAAGTTTTTTTTTTTATTACAAGTATACATTATCATAAACAATCTTATTTGAAACACGATTGAGCATAAACATGAATGTTTGTCTTCACAAAATTTTCGACCATTATTATTTTATACAAAATTAACTCTGGTTGGTTATAAATTATTTTTTAATATAAAATAAGATATATTAATTTTAGGCTTATATCGACTCATTGAATGCGATGTTTAATAATTTAAAATAATTTTTTTCTATTTATTGTGTATTCTTGAAATAAGATATATTTAAGCTTAATAAAAACTTAGTACGACCTGTCGTTTTATCCTGTCTAACCATCAATTGATTTTATTTTCAGTATGATTATTTCTTATTTAATGGTCTGAAAAAAATCGGTTGAGCTATAAATTATTGGTTCAATTAATAAAAGGATGATCCAAAAGCTTTGTGATAGAGGTTTCCAATACTTCTCTTAAAATATTGTTTGGAAAACCCTTGAAAAAATTAGCTTTTAATAAGTGGTTATTTTTATATGAACTTTTAATTAATGTCTCGCAGTACCTAAACCCGAATTGTTTTTAAACAAGATACTTATAAGGAAAAAAAATTACAAAACACTGGTTAAATAGTTGTTGATGAATTCTGCATTATAATCCAAGTTGACAACCATGCTGAACTAAATATAAAGGTATATAATTCAGCATTATCACTTTAATTTTATTTTTTTAAGTATAATTTTATTTGATAAAAAGAGTACCCTTTTCATCAAGACCTAAAACTATATATTTTAAGTGTTAAAAATAAATAAAATTCAAATAAAAACTAATTTAAAAAACTATTCTAGTTCAGGCAGAAAGAACATAAATAATTAAACATGTCTCTGCTCTAAGCCTCTAACAACCACACTCAACTGTGGTGCTCTTGCAGTTTCAGCCAACAAGCCCTAACGAATCACCGTAAATTGCACACGAAAATTTATTTTCACTTTGCCAAAGCCTACGTGAAAGTCGTGTTTTTTTGTCATGTACAGTTACAGCATCTTGCCTCTATCGTGAACACAAATAAGTACTTACATGTCTTTGATCATGATCATTTTATCAATCACATTTGTAGATAAACTTTTATTATGGCTTTGTGGTAACTTTTTTTTTAAAGCCTTCAATCAGACTATAACCAAAAAAAAAAAAAAAACATAATTCATAATCACATTCTGTTACGAAGATTCCAACAAGCAGAAGGCACATTTAAATGGCCAAACACGAATATATTTCTCACTTGTCATAAGAAACTTACCTGAATTAACTAGGCACCACAGAAAAAGGCCCTCAAAACAGGCATACTTTGTCTCTCTGACATGATGCCTTTATGAGAAGCACTTATGTTGCCACCAGCAAATTCTCAATTTCTTCAATACCCGTTTGTCTTCTTCCTTTCCCCAAGGCCTATTTTTCACACAAATGGAGTATCAAGATGAGGATCAGTTATGTTTTACTATGGAAGAGTTTTCTGTTGTTGCTACTGAAAATGTTAGTAGCAGGCAAAGGATGAGTAGGAAGAGGAACTATGATGATGACACAAGAGTGTACAAATCAAAGAACCTTGAGATTGAAGGGAGGAGGAGGGAGAAACTCAGTGCAAGCCTTTTGATGCTGCGGTCTATGAACCCTATCATCACAAATGCAACTACCAAAGCCCTCACTTTCTTTCTTGATCATTCTTTATCTCATAGTTCATTCAATATTCAGTTTCATGGTTTAACATACAAATTGTTACATTAATTGTTGGAATGTAAACTGACTATAAACTTTAATTTTACTTTTGGATGAATAGAGGAACAATTATTGTAGATGCTATCACCTACATTGAGAAGCTGCAATATGAAGTGCAGCGTCTCAGCCAAGAGCTTCACCAATTGGAAGCAAATTCAGAGAAAACAGCATAGGCAAAAATAGATGAAATTGATGCTGTGGAGGATATGAAGAATTGGGGGATACAGGTCTTCTATAATTATGATACTCTCTTTGTAAAAAGAATGAATAGCCCTCTACAAACTGTTAATTACTAATGTTACCTCTGTTACTTTCTACAGGCTGAGGTCAGAGTGGCAAAGATAGATGAAAATAAACTCTGGGTCAAGATCATCATTGAGAAGAAGAGGGGAAGATTCAGCAAATTGATGGAGGCCCTCAATAATTTTGGCATTGAGCTCATAGACACCAATCTCGCAACCACAAAAGGAGCATCTCTAATTACAAGCTGCATACAGGCGATTCTATGAAAGATAAGAATAAAACTTGTTTTTTACTACATTTCATCACAGAGAGAGTAGCATACCTTGTGTGTTATTAAACCCATAAGAGACTTGAAGATGAACTTTGATTCATCTGTACTTTAATATGCATCTGTACTACTTTCGAAAACTTAATGATGTGATAATATAATATGCACTTCAATTATTTTTAACGAAGACTTTTTATTGTTCAGGGGCAAGGATGGTGAAAGACTTGCAATTGATCAAACCAAGAGTTTGTTGCAAGATATTATCAATGACATACAGAGCAAGTTGAAATAGACTATTAGTTATTTTATTGTCGGGTCATGATTACGGTACCACTAGGATTTGAGAGGATTGCTTATGTAATAGAAAAATCAAAAACTATATGTCAGTTGTTACTGTTACAGTTGGATAATGCAAATTCAGTATACTGTAAACTAGCCACTAAAATTGAGTACTTTCTTTTCTCCTAAGGAGATTATAAAGTCAGTTCATCTTCTTGTGTCCTCCAACCCCTCCCAAAAAAGGCATATGTTAACACCAACCTGGACACTCATACCATAACCTGCAATATGTTAACGTGATAAGAAAAATATTTTTGTTTTGCCATTCAAAAAGTTTATACAAAACTAAATCAATTCTAGATTTTAGACTAAATAAAATGAGTAAAATTGAAGGCATGGTGTCAGCTCATAACATTTCCACAATGAAAATGAAAACTAGTCACATAACAGATTATATTTTCTTTTTGCAATAGCTTCCATTATGCTTTATTTTTACCTTCGATCTGTTTCAAGGTTAAGCAAAGGTTATAAAAGCTAAATGGCTATAGAAATGAAGGTTCTCCTTACTAAGAATGCTTGTACTGTTATTAGACAACCAAAAGTGATTATGGGAAAGGATATATATATATAGAGAGAGAGAGAGAAGAACCTGCGAGGCTGCAATCGCTAAAACCATAAAATAAATGGTAACAGAACAGAATTGAGGAGACTGAAGAACTTTATATTGAATATCTAAATCCGACCAAACAAGTTGATATCTTATTTCTTTTTCGGTCCTTAGAACACAATTGAAAAAGGATACATAAGAGAAATTCACAGTAAACCGACATTATTGACCATATGATTGTCAAATAAATTAAGCAAATTAGAATCTCGTTTTTTTCCCTTAGCAGACTCAATTTGATTTATGATCCTTATGTAATGGCCATTTGAACATCGCCTAAGCCTTAAATTTTAACTTGAATCAATTAAGGCTTTTCCTACTAAAAATTTGAGAGGCAAATTTGGTTTCAACAAACATCTAAATAGCCGTCAAAGCTAGCAGATTCTCTGAATATCTTCAATACAGGTTCAAGTAGCCTTTTTCTTTCAAAGAATAATTTTCCCTTTAGTAAAGTAAAAAGTAAAAGGAAAAGAAAAGAAGAAATGAAATGATATGACATGATAATACCATAACTTTCCTTGAACATTAGAAAAAAAAGCGACAACCAAAATTGCACAAAGATTTTATACAATAGATAGCGCTATCAGTTTCTTTTTTTCTTTTTCTTTCCCTCAACTGATATCTAATTTAATCACAACTCTCATAGGATCTATGCACATTACACCATATAGTTATTTTTAAAGGAAAAAAGAAAAGGGCAAAACAAAACAAAATTGGAAAGAGAAAACAAGAAACCGTTTTTTTGTTCAGATAAACAAGCAATCTTTCATCTCTGGTCTTGAAATCCAATGCTTTTCCTTCCACCAATATTAAGTGAAAGACCTGCACCCCACATTCAATTTTTTAAATCAAAACTCCGCATGTAGAATGAAATCTAGAAGACAAAATTAATGAGAATTGAAATGCATCCAATCATCATTTGACAGCCTAGAAAGTAATCATGGCTGAGAAGAAAATGGTATGCATATGCTTAATGCTTTTCCACTATGATTCCTATTCAAACCCCATAATTCAAAAGGTTCAAACTTCAAAGTCATCAATAAATAACAGCTAGACAAAGAGAGAGAGAAAGAGAAACAAGAGTACCTTGGGATCTACAAACTGGGGGATCTTCAAAGAGAGACAAAGAGAGCTGTTTATGTGCAAGACCAATGTCAATGAGAATAAGGCCTGAAGATGGATCATTCACAATGATATCCTTCACTGGTAACCATAGGAAAAGCTCTTCCTGAGACAGACCCTCCAACCCCTTGAGCTGACCAAAACTAAGGTTTGCTCTAACCACAGTTTCAAACAAAACTCTTGTTTCATACTTGGTCATGCAAGGACCATCCAAGTTTACCTCCAAACGACCCCTTTGGTCCAAATTGTATGACTTTACACCCTCTGGAAACAGCCCTGCTGGTAGGCCATGGCTTCGGAGAAGCTCATGAATAGAAGAATATGAAGCTGCCACTGAGACTGAGAAAGGAAGAAGAACAACAACAAACAAGACAAGAAAGATGGCCTGTAAAGATCTGTGCGGTGGCATAGACATGTTGAGAGACTTGAGAATGAGTAGTAGTAGTGATAGTGAAGGAGGAAAGGAAGATAATGAAGTAGCTTTTTGAGTGAGAAGTTTGGTGTTTGAGGTTTTAACAGGGTTTTTTAAGGTAACACAAACATAGCTTTTTTGAACACTATGATTGGAAGTGGGAGCCAGAGAGGACAATTGATAGAATTTCTAGGTTCCTGGTTGGCATTACATGGATTGTAATTGTATGATCTGTGAAATGAACAAACTACCCTTGCGTTACAATCTATGACCAAGGAAATGTGACGAGGAAGCATATTAATACGGGAGATCCAAAGTTGGAAAGGGAATAAAGATAACGCTCCATTTTAATGGAAATAATTAGTAGGTGGTGGATATATAGAATTAGAGAAACTATATATTCATTCAAACTCATTCAAACAAGAGATGAAAAGAAAAAACAAAATATGAGATAAAATCAATGTTGTAACAGAGAAATACAAAATAATTAACAAAATATGAGTTTAATTTTTATATATAATTTTTTTATAATATTATAAATGTAAAATATATATAATTTTATTAATAACTACACCAGAAAAACTTGATTTGATGTTTTTAACCGGATTTTCTCTCATAATCATTTTTATTTATTTATAGGTTTCGATCCCGATATTTTACTAAGGATTCAACTTTATTTTTATTCATACTAACAAAATGTAGGTTCATATATCATTGTATTATCAATCAATAAATAAGAAATTACTTTAGGAATAATTTTTAAAGTAATTATTATAAAGATAAATAAAAATTAACAAACATAAAAAATTATAATTAAATAATAATATAAAAATTACATTTACATTGTTAGTGTATTTTAATTAAATTAAAAAAGTATTATATGAAATATTTTTAGAATTTTATTATTTCAATATGGTATCCTACTATTATACTGTATAATAAAGAACAAATAATGATTCTGGTTGAAAACAACTTTGCCTCTACGATTTCTGATGCTTTATTTTGGTAATGACATCTTTGTACGTAAGTCGCAAACATAAGATGGATTTGAATATGGTCTTTGGCGCTTTGGCCTTAATCTGCGCTTACTGAGGGGGCCATGGATACCTTTTTCCACTCTTTTACTCATTTTTGTTATGTTTTCTTCTTAGTCCTCTTACTATAGTATCAAGTATCTTTGGTAATTAATTGGTAAGTGTAAATCGTTACAAGTAGAAAAATTAATTGAAGTCTTGGTATCAAATTCATAGATTTTGTTTGTATTTGAGTTGGTGTATATCTCAATTTAAGCAAGAGAAAAATAAAAGAGATAAAGAATTGTAGATGTAAAATTTAAAGAAAGTAAAATATAGAAGGGATAAGAAATTTAAAATAAAAGATAAAGAAAGGTAGGAATTAAGATAAAGATAATGATAATACGTTTGAATACTTTAAAGGTAAACTACTTGTGATGTAATGTTAGTAATTTTTTTTTTTAGTTATCTTAGTTTTCATTCATATATACTATGATAATCTATCTTTAGTTCGCATAAAGAGTCTAATTTATCTATTTTTTTCTCTCAAATTTCTTTACAAAGATAAAAATAGTAAATTACACTAAGATTAAATATGCATAAAATAGTTAAACAAATATCACTATGTTCTTCGCAATGATTTCATTTAAATGTCCCTTTCTTAGTACTTAGAAAATAATAATTTTTTAATGCATTACCTCCTAAATAATACATGAGCATAACATGAGTGATTAGATCATAATCAATAAACAATAAAGCACAACCAATAGCAATAAAAATTGGATTTCGTTAAATAGATATTAGAAAAAAATCACATTACAAGAGTTGGTCCGTCAAATTTCCAACAATGGGGGTTTAGCGCCATGATAGGCTTCACGCTTTAGGGACTCATGTGGATAGAAGAAGAGAAGGAATGAATAATAGAAGAGAAGGGGAGAATGACTAGAAAGAGGATTTCCCTGTTTGAAATACTCAAGACCTATTCATTAGAGAGATCTCTCAATTTTATATGTCAAAGGTATCTGGCTACTAAGCGAGGCGATACGTCAGGCATGTTTTATGCGCTAAGTGAACTGTCTCAATCTTTAATTTTTTCTTTAAATTTTTTTCTTCAAGTTTTTGCTTCAATTTTTTTTCAAAGCACATGTAATTTTTTTCTTTTGAATTCTGCTAATAAAAAATTAACATGCTATTAAATTTCTTATTATTTCATTAAAAACAACATTAAAGTAAATAAATTCTAATTATTCTTAGTCAAAATTAACTATCAATTAAATTCAAATTTCACAATTATCAATACCAAAGCATGTTATGTCGAATGCTCTAGACAACAATTATTTTGATTTTTTTTTTGTTTAATTTACTTGGTGAGAAGACTTTAAGCAAAGAATACAAGTGGGGGATGTGGATTCATTACCCACACATAAATGATACATAAAACATGCGTGCGGTAATGCGCGCACACGTATTTATTAAAAAGATTTGAGTCGCCAATTGCCTTAATCAAATTAGCTCTGAGAATATGTTGTTGGGTACGAAAAGTTTGCCCGTGGAGCTTCATTACTAGTGTAGTTAATCAAATTTGCTTCATTAATGGAGTAATTTAGTTTGAATGATTATTAATGACTCTTCAATTTTGAAAACAGAAACTTTAAGCAGTTGTTTGCAAAAATATTACTATGTTAGTTGATTCGTCTGTGTCTTTATTTCCATATCTGAATTTTTCTAATCAGTAAACCGACCTATCAATTAATAAAGAGAAAATTTTCAGCTAATAAATGGAAATATCATGATCTTACATTGTTCATAGTTGAAATTAAAAGTTTAAAAATCAATTAGAAACTATTGGATAGTGTGTTTGGATTAGTGAGATAAAAAAAATAAGTTACAATAAATTACTTCCCTGACTCTATTTCATACTATTTAACATGATAATTAGAAGAAAACAAATTCAAACAAGAAAGAAATTTAAATGAATAAATCATATATAAGACATTAAATATGTGAGCATTCATCTCTAATCAAGAAAATTTAAATTGTAATTTCTTTTGGCATTGTCACTTAATGATAGATTAACCTTTATTTCACACCTAATTCATGTTTCTTATTTTTTTTATAATTTCAATATTCAATAGTCATAAGAAAGTTAGAATCTATGATCTCTTACACATTATTTAAATCTCCTACCATTAAGCTAATTCTAATGGGTCAAATATCATATGATTGGCTTAGTGGTTGAGATATTAAAAAAACTTTTGTAATATTAAAATATAATACTTTGTCGTAAAAAAAAGAAGAAGAAGAAGAAGCCAAGTGAATGCTTGAAAGAAGTTATAAATCTAAAGTCATAAATTTAAAACGAGGATTCAAAATTTTAAATTTTTTTTGAAATCAAGTAAGAACGTACATGTACAGGTGGAATGTATAAAATGGTTATAGGACACATGTAAGACAAATAACTCTACTGTCAAATACAAATTTAGATGTTACAAGCTGTTGCTATTAGATATATGTTAGTATGGGCAGATTTTGGTTGGGCAGTGACAAGTAGCAGTAAACTACATGTACAGGTGGAAGTTGAAGTGAGGATAAATGACAAAAAAGCACAAAATTTAGAAAAGCAATACAATATTTTTTGGATTTCTGTAATAAAGAAAATTAAGAAATTTCAATTGATTAACATGTTGGGGGTTAAGCTTCAATCAATTTCACTTAGAAAATCTAAAATGAGATTCATGGAATTTGGGTGGCAGAGCTTAGGAGGTCCCTAATAAGATCCCCCATTACATCAGTGGAAGGATTAAATCACAGCACTAAGCAGCAAGTAAATGAACTGGAGCTTAGCTATAGCGCATGAGACTGGCAGAAAACCAAGCAAGAAATTTTCTTCATTGCACATCTTCAAATTCAAATGTTACATACTTACATTTTATTACAACACAGACAAGCTTTACATCTTCAACATTTTTTATTACATCTTAGAACAAATGGTTTTGATTTGTCACCACGATCCATCAGTATAATCAATCTGTTTGTATTGTGCTTGCATTGGATGATGCCTTTGATATCCATAAACAACATCTCCTCCATAGCCACTCCCACCATAAGGATTTGGACTGCCAAATAGATAATCTGCAGTACCTTGCCACATGTTCTCCTGACAATTGTTCCCTCTATAACTCACTTCCTCACAACAACATTCCCTCTTCTTCTTCATACGATCCAAACAAGGCCAATATCCAAACAAGCTTTCACAAATGTCCATAGCTTCCAATCCATATCCACTAGGATATTGAGGAACAACAGGAACCACTTGCTTCTCATGCTCATCATAACCCTGTCCCCCATTGTACCCTTCATCAATGCCAGATTCTGAATAGTTATCATCTTCATGGTCATCACTTCCCTCACTCTCAGTGTCAAAGTTGTTGTCTTCTACTTCTTTAGGGTGATCTTTGCCACTATCTTGTGACTGAGGCTTCTCTTCGGTTTTTGTTTGGATGATAGCTCCATTCTGGGGTGTGATTGGTTTCTCTTCAATTCCCTCTTCTATAGTAGGCAATGGAACTATGGGCCCAGAAAAGAGTGGTTGTGGTTCAGTAATTGGACTTGACCCAGAACGAGGATAGCAAATTTTATCTGAAGGTGGTAGGGCTTTGCCATAGGTCTGATCAATGTCATATCCACCACCATAAGGTGTTGGATCATAGTCATCAAATTCAGGCACATTGAATTCCGCTTTAGAATAAGATATCACAAGCTGACTCATACCGTTATTGGGAACATACACAACAGATTTTGGGTCACTATACGTTGTGGCTGAGTAAGATGTGGTTTGGGTTTGGTAAGTCTCAGCAGGGTAATTAGGAGCATAATATAAACTTGAATCATATCCATAATATGGTTGATTTTGATTGTACTCATAACTAGTATAAGCCATATAGGATGGAATTTGAGCATAATCATAATTGAGAGCATAAGAGTTGAAATTGTACTCACCATAATTTTCAGAACCAGAATAGGCAGAGCTGTAGTAGGCCATGATTCTTCAGAAATTTGAAGAGGGTACTTCAACAGCAACTATTATGACATGAATTCAGGATCAAGTTTCTTGGGAATTGAAACAGAAGGGACATGAAACTTGGCTATCTCCTATCCATGTTATCCGTTCGGTGGTGAAAAAAAAAAAGAGGCTTTTTTTCCTTCTCCTTTAAAGCATTTTGGTTGAATAGTACAAAAGGAAAAGTATTTTAGTGCACCATAACTCTCCCAACAACCGCAGAATTCTTATCTATGCTAAAATGTCCACATGCAATTATGAGAGGAAAAAATAAATTTTACTTTATGAAGATACTATCCATAAAAGAAATATTAATTTTACTCAAATATTAAAATACTTTTTCATAATGCATTTTTTTTTGTATTTCTGTATATTACATTATTCATCTTATCTTATAATTATCTCTCTCTTATTTTTTAAATTATTAGTATAAAATATTGTGAAAATGACGTTTTTTTTACCAGACAAGCCAAAACCCATGTGACTCACCAACCCCTAAACAAGTAGTCGGTGAGACTAACCTAAGTATGCCAAAGTTTCTCTTTCTTCCTACTCACAGAATGAGGGATAAAATATAAAATAAAAACCAGGAACAAAAACAACAAATGAAATCTCTAAAATGGTTCTAACTAAATACCATTTATAGTAAAGTCATTGAAAGGGGTATATTTTCTGGGTGAATTATGGATTTTTGAGTATTCCCTTGGCTTAATGGCCGAAGACTGAAACTAATCTCTCCAGGTTATCTAGCCCCTTATTACATAAACCGCTAACAAATAACACAACCTAATTAAAATGAAACCCCGCCAGAATATTATTGACCCACAATATTTGCAATAAGAAAATATATATATTCGAATAGCATTACACGACAATAGTATTGCGTTAAGTAGGAGTTGTGGGACTAACTGATAGATATCAATTCTAACCAGCAAAGCAAGAGGCTTTGTATTCAGTTTTAAGATTAAGACGAGCATATGCATTTCAAAGCTGTACGATTGCTGACATCAATCTTTTGAATTCAGTGATGGCTATTGGCTAAGTGGCCAAGTAGCCAAGTAGCCAAAGTGGTTCGTTTATGAGAGTGACATAAAAAGCATCATCATTGATGATTTGCCAAGATAATGCTAACTACCCGGAACTATTTTATTTCGATAGTACCTTCTAAAATCAAATTTAATTAAATAATTTAAATTTTTTAAAAGATAAATAGATAAAATAAACAACATTTCATATGTAGTATTTATTACTTTTTTCATAGAAACAAAAAAAAAACTACTTTTTTCATTATCGAGGTTGCTTAAGCTTGAGAAAGATTATAAAGAGGTTCAAGCATTCAAATCCCGACTTGAAAATGAGGTAATTTACGTATGTTTAAAGGCTTCAACGCAAAGCACGAGGAGTAGTTCTGGCTCAATTAACAAACTAGGCTTTATTTAAGCGAAATTGGTCAGCAGTTTTAAAACTCAATTAATAACTTTTGACTAGAACAAAATGGATACTTGAATAAAAATTATTCCCACACTCAAGATATTAAAAATCTTTAATTTTGGGCCTTGGTAATCAGATCCAATTAACCAGTTGAACTCTCGTCTTAACAAAAATAAATAAATCATTGTTAATTATACTCCACAAGGTTTGCCTATGATTATCTCCAGCAATAAAACAGGTATCCTGATTATATACATCGTTTTCTCGGCGGATGGTGGCTATAACGAGTACAAACGAAATGAATTCGAAAGTGTTGAGTCTCTTTTTGTATTTTAAACTGTTACTCAAATAAATCCATACCACTTAGTACTCAACAATAAATTTCTCGTGCAAAAGCTATTTAGTTTTGAAAATTGTTTCTAAAAAAATATTTTAAAAACCAAATACAGAAACTAGAAGATGTTTTATAATCCTCTTCTTTTTTTTCAAATACTCTGTTCAGGTGTTCAGAAAACAAACTTTAAAAAACACAAATATACTATTAAGTATGCTAGACAAACAAATTTTGGGAAACAGAACTATTTTTCAAACCAGGAAACAAACAAATCCTAAAATTGTGTTTTCATTTTTTTTTTTTGAAGAAAAAATTATGTTTTCATTTTAAATATTTTATTTTAAAGATGTGTATAAAATACAGTAAAAAGGAAAATAAATAAAAGAAAAACTACCTTCACCCGTTTTCTATACAAACTTTTGAAAACAGAACAAAATAAAAACAATTTATTTTATAATTAAAAATGAAAACAAAAATGATTTTCTCAAACCAAAAAAGGTCCATAATTATATTTAATTTTTCCTAAACACTAAAAAATCGTGCAAAATCCAAAAAAAATCTCTCATCAGTGAATAATGAAAGGAGAAAGACTTTTAGTTTTTAAATTAGGAGGGTGAGTTTTTTTAGTCCTCAAATTTAAAAATGTTTTTTTTAATCTCTGAAATTTGATATTATTTTTTGTAGTCACTAACATAATAAATAATACTTTAAGGCGATTTTTAGCACTATGTAACAATTTCAAAACACAATTCAAGCAACTAAAAAATAAAAAATAATTTATGCCAATTAAAAACTACCATAAAATATCAATTATATCGGAGACTAAAAAAAGTAATGTCAAATTTCAGGAACTAAAAGAATATTTTTAAATTTCAGAATTAAAAAAAGTACACACCTTAATAAGAATTTTTTTTTTCAATAAAGAATTGTTTTCAATAGAGAATTGAGTTGATTTTCTTACATAGAATCCTCATTTATGTGTGAATAACACATACGTTTTTTCTATAAATACATTTGAAATCTTTTATTAGTGCTTGAGCTGGATGATGAAAAATTATCATATCCTATTCTTTCACAGGATGGATCTATAAGAATTCACCTATCCCAAAAAAAAATTAAAAAATAACTGACTTGAATGATATTGTATTAAGAACTAAATTGACTAAGGAAATGGGTCATAATTATTATGAAGAACCCGCATGGCCCAGTATCGTAGGCTTAGCGGTTCCAGAACCTAGAACCATCCATGATTGGGGACCCGTGGTGGATTCATTTGCAACTCCTTTGGAAATATTACCGGCGTGGTTTCTTTCTGGTGTTTCAAATAGTTCATACAGT
The DNA here is from genome assembly GCF_004193775.1 of Glycine soja. Lineage (NCBI taxonomy): Eukaryota > Viridiplantae > Streptophyta > Magnoliopsida > Fabales > Fabaceae > Glycine > Glycine soja. The sequence continues at coordinate 43,364,412 of NC_041012.1, read as the reverse complement.
ACCTAATAAGTTATTGGGTGTTCTTTTAAGGGTTTCAGTATTAACAATACCCTTTTTGAAGAATGTTAATAAATTCCAAAACCCATTTTGCCGGCAAGTAGCAACCACCATCTTTTTGATTGGTACTGTAGTTGCCCTTTGGTTTAACGTTACCTACCGAGAAATAATTATATTTTCTTTTTGCAGCCAAACAAAGCATAACTGTTGCATACTTCCACATAAAAATCATCTCTAGTTGCCCTCGTCAATGCTGTTAAATTAACTATCCTCAACAAAACAACTGCTATATTTTATTTGGCAATCATGGATGGTTTATGAATGCACCGATTTCCAAGTTCTAACAAATTTGCATTGGCCTACTACACTGATGGGGGAGTCGGCAGGATGAAGCCCAGCAAAACTGAGATTATTGTAGCAAGACTAACTTAAGGATTCATCAATTGGCTGCTTAAGATAATGACAAAAGGCTATATATGCATATTATCTAAACTTGTACAGTTCATATCAGTCACTTTATGTGTTAATATTGTAGCTGCCATGAAACTTGCAGAAAAAGTTATCACGAAAACAAACTGGTTGCACGATAAGTAGCTCTCCAAATTACACAGACAAATAAACCTAACAATTGTCCCACATGTCATACTCATAGTCCAAAAGCACATATTCCTCAAGATGAATTGTGAAAATACCAGTTTGAGCTTGCAAGAAACATTGTATGCATCTGATGAGAATTCAACCCAAGTTCAATCTTCTATTTGATAAAATGACCATGAGCATGATAGAGCTGTGATAAGGAGCAGCTTTCACTTGGCATTAGTTACTATCAGCAAAACTGAAACTCACCTGCAAGGCTGCAATAATAGCCAAATCAAGAAATTGCAGAGCTTGATAAAAAAAAAAAAAAAAGTAATGAAACAGTGTGACATTTAGTGTAAGTTAAAAATGAAGCCAAGGATTTGTGATACTTGACTCAGGTATCAATAAGTAACGAGAGACCAAAAACATCCAAAGAGTGGAGTAGATAATTCAATGCACAACCTCATGTAGAGGATGAATCGGAGGCAGCGGCCTCTTGTCTTGGCCTTCTGCGGTCAGGGGGAGGGCCATCTCTCCGTCTCTCATACCTTCTACTCTCATTCTTTGGTGCGCTACGTTTCGGTTGGTAGGTAGGGTACTTACAAGGAATAATCTCCCCATTTATGTACTTGTCACCTAAATCCAAAGAAGAACAACATAATCAAGCAGTAGAATATGAAATACTACAGAAATCAATTAGTGTAGAAATTAAAAAGAAACCTCCGTAGTCTTTATTCTTAACATCTATATAGGAGTCTGGCAGTACCCAAAGAACCCCAGGCAAACCTACAAGCATAAATAAGAGATGGTGAATCAATATTCATCATCAAGTAACCAAACAGGGGAATTGGGAATTGAAAGATTACCCTTGAATTTCTCGGAGGTTGCTTCATCAACAGTGCACTGAAATCCAGTGTAAGTGGTGGTGCTAAAGGCATACATGTTCTTTTTAGCTTCCTCCATGCTGATATACAAGCACAAAACGGAAATTTGAGGAAAAATTGACAAAAACAAAGTCCTCCGCAAAACAGAACTTGCATCTAAATTGGTACATAGACTAATAGGAACTATATGGCGCATATGAATTCTACGTGTATTCCAAATTGAAAGATAACTAACGGTAAGAAAGAGAAGAACCTTCCCAAGACAGTGGCAAGAGTGTCGAGGTACGTGTCAATCATCTGTTCACGGGTGGGTGCAGGGTCCTTTGGAAACTCCATCACAATCAGCCAATGGTTGTAGTCACAACCAGGTAACATTATCGTCTCCCTCTGGTCGTTGTTGTTGCTGCTGCTGCTCCTTTTCGCCGAGAAATCCCCATCCAGCGCCGCCCGAATCCGGTTACAATTGCGGGTTCGGGTCACGATAGAAGGAGGGAGGCGAAGATTCGTTACCGGGGTAAAGTTGGAGATTGGGGTTTTGGGGTGATAAGGTAGAGTTAGGGTTTTAGCGGAAAAGGAAAACGTGACTGTCGCCATTGTAGGATCGGTCGTGAAACTGAACTGAGTCCAAGAGAGCGTAGTAAAACGATAAGGCTCCCTCGACGACAGATTTTTTTTTTTATTTGATACGGCGTCGTCACCGACAATCTTGTAAGAAGATGCTAGACTCATTGGGTCAAATTTTCAGTCCAGTTTCATCAGAAAAATGGGCCTTGGGATGACACTTAAAGAAAATATGAGTGTAAAGAACTACTCCCTTAACCTTTTCCCAAGGCTGCATCTTGGGCCTTCGTTAGGGTCTTGTCTCTTCGTGTTTGGTTGCCTTTGACAAAATTATTATTATAGTATTGCTACTAGTAGTTTGCATAAAAGAAACGAAAAAAGATGACATGCAAAGACTAAATTTCAACGAAATTAACTTCTAATCCACAAAACAATGTTTCATTTAGTTTTTTTATTTTATTTTTCGTAGGGGGAGAAAAAACACGGTTTTTATGTCACATGTAGTGATGTAATCATGCACTTTTCAATAATACATATCCAAGCGCTAATTAATCTGCGTGGTTTAAGTAACTTACCCTGGAACTTATATATGCAGTTGACCGAACAACAAGAAGAGCTCAGTATATAAAGCAGTTCTGATTTTAATCAAAGACTTAATTAAATAACTTGATTCAATTTGGAGTCCGGACAGAATCTTGAGATTAGGTGCAACTTACACCTGGAGGATGGAGAATAATAGATTTCAATTCAACAAAATTGCCATTCCTTGTATGCCAATCATGGTTTAGTCTCGTTAGAAAGTATGTTTAATTTTCACTTAGAAACCTAAACTCATTATTTTAGTAAAAGTTACAAAAATATATTGGCTCAAATTTGAGATTTTCCAAAGCAGAAATCAATTAAAGGAAGAACATTCAAAAGATAAGGAAGAAGAATTATGTTAACTAGTATTTTAGGATTACTTGTTCATAAATCAAATGAAAGTGATTTCTTTTAAAAAAATGTATGATGTGTAATTCGCAACAAAATATTTTTATAATTTTTAATTACTGCTCTTAAAACATTCGTCAAAAATCAGCCATGCTTTGTTACCCTCGGAAACAATTTGTTTGTGGCAACTTGTTGAAGCAATGAGGAAATTGGAGATTCATTATTTACTTTTGGACTCTGGTTTTTCTTCTTTTTATCATTTATTTTTTTCATTGTCGTCTTGTATTTGTTGTTTCTGTTTCGGACAAATTCACGATTATCCTCTCTGTGTTTTCGCCTTCAGTTGAGTTAAATAACCTCTTTATTTTTCCTTTCTCTAAACTTGAAGAGTAGACTACCTTATCAGTAAATGGATAGGCAAGAGCAGTTTAAACTTCTTTTCGTGGGGCAATTGGAGTTTAGCACTTGGATAGTTGGATGTAAGAAGCATTATCGTTTCACGTTTCTATGACAAGGAATTGTTAAGACTTTGGTAAGTGCACCAAATCGTTACAAGTAGTGAATCTCGAAAGTCCGAGTATCGTGTCCACAGGGATTTTATTGCACTTATTAAATACTTCTCAATTTGTAAATGAGAGTAAAATAGTAAAAACAGGAATGAAAGTAGGAATAGAGTGCTATCACAAAAAAAAGTAAATATGATATTCATTATCAATGGTATTCGTGCTACCCACATCTGTTAATTACTTACCCCTGATGCCTCACATTGACAAGCCTATCTTAACTACCTATCTCCCAACTGTTTTTGGGAAGATTCAATAATTAAAATGCATTAGGATTAAGTCCCTAAAACTGATGCATGCATTGAATCTTAAATATTTATTGGGGATTACCCTCTCCCGAGCGAATAAAACCCAAAAAGAAATCTAAGAATGAATGCAAGAATACAAGAAAAGAAATAGAACAGAAAAACCTGGAATAAATTCCTTTGCATTGATAACTCTTGAAGCTCATTGTACATCGTTGGCTTTTTAGGCCTGCCAGGCCCTAGCTAGGGGATTAGCCACTCATGGCCATTAAGAACTTACAACTGGGGATAAAAGGAAGAATGGGGCTAATAAAACAAAGATAGGAGATTAACCACCCATGGCCGTTGAGGGCTTACAACTGGGGATGAAAGGAAGAATGAGGCTAATAAAACAAAGAATAAGAAGAGAGGAAGGAAAGCTCAGACTTAGAATGCTTAGAATAGTGCTCTGAGACGAGGTGATGTTTCCTTGGGACTGCCTCTCTATTTATAGTTGCTGAAGTGGGCTTATGGGCCTTCGTAATCACGCTCAGCGCCACACCTCGCGCTTAGCGCGTTCAGATCGCGCGCTGGGCGCACCATGCACGCTGGGCTTGTGCTTCTATTGGATCACGCGCTGTGCGCCTAGCTGGGCTTAGCGCGCGTAACGGTCTGCTCCTTTGTGCTTAACGCCACGCTTAACGCCTGCAGTTAGTTGCGCGCTTAGCGCTTGATGCGCACTTAGCGTCCCTGTTGGGCTGGGCCTGCTTCAGATTTTCTTCTTTCTTTCCTTTCTGTTGTCATTTTTGCTTAATGTATCCTCATTTTCCGCATCTGCAACCAGAAATTCAGTTTAATTAATTTTTTCAACTTTTAATTATAAATAACTGCTAAATAATTAATTTTAAGTCAAAATTTAACTATTTAACTCCTATAAATTCACAATTATTTAGCAGTTATCAGGAATTATCTCAGATTCTCAAAAATGGTTTGACTTGTTAAATAAACATAATAGACCAATTATTGTATTTCGCTTCTAAGATTGTATTTAAGTTCACTTAGCATTCTGTAAAAAAAAATAAAAAATACTTAGTATTAAGACGATGTTGCGTGACAAAAACTAATAGATCTCAGGGACCATTTTCAGTTTAATTAATTATATCCTATACTTTTACTACTTAAATTGATTTCAGGGACCATTCAATTTAAATTAAAGCTGTTTTGCCTTTTGCACGTATATGTTGCGTGAGGAAAACTTATAGATCTCAGAAAATATTAAGATGATGCCTTAACCAGTAAATTGGGAAAAATGACTTCAAGTCTCTTTCATACGAATTTCAAAGAGAAAAGTATTTGATGGAAGACAACAAATATTGAACGGTAATATTGACCTAAGTTTTTTGTTAATAAATTCTTTTGGCCGTTCAACATTAATTCTCTTATTTGCACAATTATAAATTTTTACGACTTTCTAATTTCAATTTAATCTTTTAGTCTATTATTTTACTTAATTTGGTCAAGTTTTTTTTAGTGAGATGGTTTTTATTTAAGTTTCTTGTTATTTAATTGAGTTTCTTTTTTTTTTTACTTATTAATGTTTTTTTCTTCTTTACTTCATTTCTCAACTGACAGAGAGTTTTCTAAATGAAAATATTTTAAAAAATTTCTTGTTTATTAATTATACTTTCTAACTTATCACCAATTAAATAATAAAATATGTTGGACTTTTATTTCTTCTTCATTTAATTTATATTTTCTCATCACCTCACCAAATCAACATTAGAAACTCCCATAGTAGCTTACAAACCGACACTATCCAATCTCTCTTTTTCTATACTTTTTGTTATCCATTTTGGGCCTCCAACCGTGATTCTAAAATTAGCATTTGATAACTCCTCAGTATACACTATTTTTTATAATGGAAATATCTTTAAAAATGATTATTTAGTAGTTATTTATACTTAATTGTTAAAAATTGATATTTTTCCTATTCATTGCTTTCAGATATAAAAATGAGGGATTCAAAGCCTAAAAGATGAAGAAAATAGCAAAAAGTTGAAAAAAGGTTCAGTCCAAGACACGCTCAGTGCGAAAACAAGCACTGATGCTAAGCGAGGAAGAGACACGCTAAATGCGAATACAGGCACCCATGCTAAGCGAGCATAGCGCGAGTACGCAGACTCAAGTCCACTCCAATAACTATAAAAAGAGAATCAAGCCAAAGAACACACCAAGTCTCAAAGCATTCTAATATACACCTAAAGCCTGAGAACTGTCCCTTAGGAAATTCTTTCTTCTTTTTCATCATTTTCTATTTTTTTTTTCATCCCTTCTCCTCAATCAATTCCTATATCCCTTTTCTAGTGTAAGGCCTCTTATGGTCAAGAGAGACTAAACCCTTAGTTAAGGCTTAGTAGACCTAAAAAGTGTATTGTATACTTCATATTTATTAATGCAACATGTGTTTTCTTTCCTATTAATTATCATTTCTTACTTTTAATTTCATGCATCATTCATCCTTGCATCATTTTGGGGGTTAGGTACTCGATGCATGAAATTAAAAGTTTTGCATGCATCAGTTTTAGGAATTAATCGCTCAACACAGGATAATTTCTAATAGAACTAAAAGAAAGAGATATCTTAATAAAATCATTGTTAGACATAGAATGATTGCATTATGCCCATGCATCAAAGCAAACATCTAAAATTAGAACTTCATACATTTCATCTATTGAATCTTTGCAAAAATATTTAGGAGATAGATAAGTCAAATAAGCTTATCATCGTGAGATATCGGGGACAAATATTCTAATAGACATGGGTATGATAAATTCACCTGATTGATAGAGAAAAATAAAAAAAATACATCTTAGACAAATAAGGCATGATAGGTCCTAGCATTCTCGTCTCATTGAATTCCCTATTAATTCTTTTGTCTTCTATTATTTCCTATGTCTACTAATATCTATTTAGTTAATGTTTTTTTTTTTTACTCATCTTTTATCCCATCTTATATTTTCTTTTTATAAATTAAAAATTATCTAACGTAAGTACAAAACAAAATTCCTGTAAAAATTTATATTCATACTTGTGAGTCTTTACTACTTAAATGTTTGCTACTTAAATGTTTGGTACAATTGTTAAACGGTTAACATCATTACAAACTAATTATTAATCTCAAATTCATCCTGATTATTATTAACAATTTTCATAATGATCTATACGTTTATAATGAAGAATCAAAATATATATCATCTAAATTAAAATTCAAACAAAAGGAAAAAATGATAAAATAAAAAAAATAACATAAAAAACTAAATTTTGATAAAAAAAAATGTCAAAAAAATAATTCAAAGACTTATTTTAAAATCTATTTTTATGTATAAATAGAGTAGTAGACTTGAAGATTACCTCCCACTTTCTTCACTTTTTTAAATGGTTCACCATCTATAATGAGACTCCCATTTACAATTAATGAGAGTAATAAAATTTTCTCACTCTTTTATATCTATGTAATTTTTTTATTTTAATTTAGGTTTAAGTTATAGAAAATATAATAAAAAATTATTAGCAAATAAAATATTTGTTATCAATATATAATATTAAATTTATCCTTATCAAAAGTTATTCATGTCACTTTTAATCCATTTAATAAGTATGTTATAGTATTAAAAAAGGTTTTTAACATTATGAAAATTTGAATTTCCTTTTATCTAAGTACTAATCTCATGAGTGTTTTATTTAGTTTTAAATTATAAGAAGTAAACAATTAGTGAATTGAAAAATACTCTTATCTTTTGAAGTTTTTAATTTAAAATTTATTACTTTTATATTTATTTTTTCAGTTTACTTTAAATAATATATAAAATTTATCGTTGCGTTATATAATTAGAAAATAAAGATTACTTTAATTAGTTTGTCTTTTTTGTTAATTTATACACCTGGCAGGAGTGGAACTAGTAGCAAACAGAAAGGAGAAAAGTAGGTGTGGCTTTGTAAGTTCCATATTCTTTCTTGTGTAATAATGACAAATAGATAAAAGGAGAATGCGTAGATTATTTTCAACACATTACTCAACTCCATTTTAGATTTCAAAGTCCTTTCATCCATTAGAGTATAATTGACCCCACGCTGATCATGAAAAGTAAAAAGTGAAATTTTAGAATGAAAAAAGAAGAAGAAGAGAAGAAGAAGAAGTCACCCGTCGATGCAGTAATGATCTCATAAAATTGGAGTCAACGTTTTTTTGAAAGGAAATTGGACTCAACGTTAAAAAACGAGACACACACACTTCACTTGATGGGGTTTATTTCGTGGTATTATTGATATATAGTGCTATTTTTACAAATTTAAAGTTTTTAATATTTTAAGTCTATATTTTTTAACAAAAATTTATAAGTTTTTCCTATTGAACTAATTAAAAGTTACATGTTACTGAAAATTACAAAGTTTTGTTAAAAGTTGTAATTTTTGTATTTAGAGAAAATCAGATACTGGTAATAAAAAAAATTATGCTATATTAAAAATAGCAAAGTGAACTTGGTTTTGGTTTATTTTATATAGACATGGATGAACTGATCAGTGGTATGAATAGATTGTGAAGAAGAAGAAAAAAAAGATTTCTGTACAATACAACGCACGAGGTTTGAAGAAAGAAGAACGAGAAGTTTGTGGCGACTAGCTAATTGAAAACAGCGAATTTCATTTCAGCTCAAATGAAAATCGAGGATTTTGGATGATAGGCTGAGTAAGAAGTAAATTAACGGATTTAAAATAAAAAACATGAAATTAAGTATAATTAATTTAAATAAATATATCAAAAGAAATAAGTAATTAAGATTTAGGGGGGGGGGGGGGGGTAAATGCTACAATTTAATTAATAAAATGAAAAAATTAAGATTAACTAATTGATATTTCAAAAATAAATTTTAATATAAAATATTATTATAATTAAAAAGAAATTAAAAATAAATTATAATTTAGAATTTTCAAAAAAAATGAAATTTAAAAAATTTCAAAATAAGTAAAAAATGATAATAATTCCCTTGAAAAATTATAATAAAATTTTCCTAATATTCAAAAAAGAATTTTTGAATTTACAACATACAAATGTCCTAAGAGAGGTGATCATGTTTTTTTTAATATACAAATGTGGGACCAAATGTTGACATAGGGAACGTTTCCATCGATCAACAAGGGTCAATCATCCATGTCAACCCCACCAAAGACGAAGATTAATTAATTTGGTGAGATTTCCTTTTGTCCACGAATCAATGATTAAAAAAAGACTTGCCACTCTTTGGAATGCAAGATAACCGTGTGAAATGTGAACACTTGACAGACTTTTCACATTAAGCAAGTCAATTCTGATAGGGATTGCCGCGAGTGGAAACAAACCCTAATTATGATTATCTGCATAATATTTTACAGCTTTTAAACACAAGGGAAACGTATTCTCATACTAGATAACTTAGATTATATTTGCTTCCCAATTGTAAATGCAGCAGCAGAAATTTCAATGAATAAAACGCAGAAATAACAAACTTGCTCTTTTTGAGTTTTGTGTCCCGTAATGATACAAATTCCATTAGAAACGGCTACAAAAACATGGCTCGTAAAACTTGCTTTTATTTTCCATTCTGGGAGCTGATCATACGAATAATTATTTCTCGCATTATTAGGAAGCAGACAAGCAGTCCTCAATTTAAGTTGACCTGAATAGGTAAGCAATAAAATTATAAATGATAAGAATTTTAAGCTATATATTAAGAGTTGATGTCAAAGGTTCTTTATGTTATAGTATACGTGTTTAATTTTCTTGTATATATGCAACTCGGTTTGTATTATCCGGTATTGAAAACTTTGAAAATATGTTAAACTTAATTACAACATATGCTAAATGCTTTGCATTTTTTATAAGTCAAATTAAATGCATCTTCTTAATTAAAGAGTACAAGCAGTATTCTAATTCAGCAAAAAAAAAAAAAGAAGAAGCAAGATTCTAATTCTAAAACAATATTATAAATGAGTTAGGGAGCCTTTGTAGGGTTTTGATGTATACAATTCAAAAATATCCACGTTCCTATGTTTCCATAACGTCAATGCTTTGCATTTTATCCTTATGTATATAACTTCGTTGTTCTGAAAAAATTATCATGATATCTATTTTAAGAGAAAAAAAATATTTATATGTAAAATTTGTACAAAAATTGTTCGATAAAGGGAGAAATAAGAGGAGGGGAAATTATAAGATAAGATTATTTGATGTGAGAAAATAAAGAAAAAAATAATATTATTAAAAAGATATTATATAAATATTATTTTTAAAAGCTATCCTATATATAATTCATTCTCACGTACAACACATATATTGGATAACTAGGGCGGCATGTGTTATGGACTTGTGGAATTATGGCTGAATATATGTTTTCTAAATCAACAAATTCAATTATTTTAAACCCTAGCTACCTTACCTAACTTAACGCATTAAAACGTTTTACATTTTACGTATATAATTTTCAGGCAAGTTCTACCGTGAACTTATGAAGGATATGGTTCACGCATGAGTCGTTAATTTTTTTTATCGTGTCCCAAAAGATACCTTGTTTACAGACGTGTCCAAAACGCACAGCTCTTTTAAAAGTGTTAGCTATTGATGCGGATGAATCCAAAGATGGCTCTATATTTATTTATTTCCTTATGCACGTAGGTTAGCCCTAATATTCAATATAAAAGAAAGAAAGAAAGAAAGAAAGAAAGGCTAGTTCTAGTATTATATATAGTAGTACTATAAAATAATTAGTGGGCGGCTCTTGCTCTTCTGAGAAGAAGAAGCTTTAATTTGGAGTTGACTCGCCAACAACACTACAGGGCCATGGCCACCCTTATTAATCTACAAATTAATTAAGCAAGGGCGTATAAAACACATGTCTTTTTCTGGGAAGAAAATTAATAAGAAAGCCCCATACTAATTCTATTTTTATTTTATACTCACCCATGGAAGTCCAAACTCGTGGCCACAAATCTGCTTCATCTTCATTTAGGATAGGTTTGGTCGCTAGGAAGCCAAGAGAAATTAAAGAGAAATTTTTACTATTTAGTATGAATTTCACATTTATTTTAATTTAAATATTTATTCTCTTTATTATTTCTTTTCATTTTTTTCACTCTATCAAACCTATCCGTAGTCATTTCTTTCTCTCAATTTTCTGCCGATGTATAGAGCTCGTATTCATATGGCCAAGAATATTGTGTCACCTTGTGTATTATTTTCTTAATTTCCTTTATATATATATATATATATATATATACCAGTTCCAGTTTTGTGAAATTGCACACCTCAATATTACATAAGCATGACATCAACGATAGTCACCACATACTATTTACATACAGTAGTTATTCCAAATCTGGCCTAAATTTAATAACTTTTTATTAATGCTACACTTTGATTGTTGATTATTTTGCATCAATGATACACTTATTACTTGATTGTGGTGCCTATAATATAATTGCCCAAATGTAAAAGCTACTTCATTTTTTACTGTTAATAAATTACATGATGTCGGTTAAAAATGATTAAGAAATGTGTTTTATATTGAGTATTATATTAAAGGCTGAACAGGTCTCTGCCGTGACATGAGCAACAATGGGTCCAGGATGGTCATTTTCTCCTCTGTAAAAGGAAGGAACATTTTGGGAACAAAAGAAGACAACAAAGAAGCTCCAAAAAAGGTTTTGGACGGTCATGACCTAAACAAACAAGAAAGCGATCGTATCATCTAGACAATCAATGATATCCTCTTATAGTCTTAACTCTTATGGCCTTGTAATATATATGTTGCTAACGGGGTCAATACGTCTTTAGACGAAAATGTGGATGTAATTTGATCAAAATCATGTGATGCCATATCTCTCTACATTTTTTTCGTAGAAGGAAAAAGATCATTGAATGTCTTAGAGTATAGACACCGTGTAAGAGATAAAAAGACAGAAGAGGTGATTACTATAATTAATAATGTAATATTATAAGAAGAGATAAATGAAAGATGTTAACGAGGTAAAAAAGAAAATGTTTGTGTAATCGGAGATGGATCTAAAGGAAGCCAGCAAGGATTCGAGTCCCCTCAGAAACTTTTCATTTATATATACATATATATTTTAAAGTTAATTAGTATAAAATTATATAAATTATTTTTTTACATTGTTATTATAATAATAATTAGTATAAAATTCTATAAAATTATTTATATTTGTTGTTTTATTGTAATTATTAAAGTGATAACCAGTGTAAAATTGTATAAAACTAATTAGGTGTTTGTTGTTATTATAATAACAATTAAAATTATCATCATTTAATATAAAATTAGTTTTAATTTTATGTGTAAAAATAGTAAAAATATTTTAAAAAATTATATTTATTAAAAAGTTAGATATTTAAACAATTATAAAAAAAAGAAAAAAAATCCAGCCCCCCATATAAGTTTTATAGATAGTTTACTTTCCATAACCACAAAGTCTTATATTATTTTGGAGTCTAAGTCACATGTTATTTATACAAACATTCTCTTCTTTCAATCCATAGAAGTGTCTTTTAAGAACAAAATCGTGATGGTTAATCGTGCAACTAAGTGGATAATACCCTTGGATACAGAGTCCTAATAATGTTTGTGGATTTGAGATTGGAACAATGGCATTATAAAGAGGATTTAAGTCTCTCTTGTCTCTTAGTCTCGACTAGGAACTTGTTTTGATAACTACAAAATATCATATTGCTTAGAAGTCGATGACATGAGTTGTTTATAAACACTCTCTCCTCTTAATCCATTAAGACATGTTTTATATCGACCGAACCATAATGATTAACCAAACACCTAAGCAGATAATACCTTTAATACAAAGAACCCAAGAAGAGTATGGCTATTATTACTCAAATAAATATTTCATTAATAATAAAGGACAATGTAAGGCCGTGTAACCTATTTTAGTTCGTTTATATGCTCTTCTTTTTTTCAAAGGAAGAAATTCTTTTCTTTTTGTCAGCAAATTTATATAACTCATGGTATGGTGGTATCTAAACTCATATATAAAGTGTTTTAGTAGCGACAAAGTTATTTACACATCATTTAAGAATCAAGGTGAATGATCATTTGTAAATACTTTTTTTCTCAACCCATTGAAATATATTTTACTAAAGATAAAAGGGTAACAGTCCTTCAAATATTTAAATGGACAATACATGTTACATATGCTAAATAACCTTTTGTACACATTTTTTAACAATAGGGTTAGAAAATATGCATACAAGGTTATGAGACGTATTATTTTGTTATAAAAACTGAGATTATATCTTAGTAACATATACAACAATGGTTGACACAGGTTATTGATGATAAGCTTTTAATTTTGATTAAAAAGTAATACTAAAATAACTAAAATATAACATTTAAGTTTTGTATTAAAACTAATGGTAGTTAATTATCTTAATATATTGAGTTATATTAGTTTTATATATTTCATATTAATATTTAATAAAAATTATTGTCTAAAAAATTGATTCCTATTTTTTTATTTATAAGATTCAAGTTTAAAATAATGTTTGTTTTTTTTTTTATAAGATTCAATTTATGATATTATTTGTTTTAATTATTTTTAGACTTGAAATACTCTCACTAAAGAAAAAAAGAAAATGTATTGATGAACTATTAGAAGAGAAACAAATATTAATGATAAGGATAATTTTAGAAAAAATTATAAATTTAAGAAAAAAATTTTATTTTTAATTAAATTAATTATTTTTCTTAATTTTAATAAATTAGGTAATTAAGTCTTATATATAGGAATAGAGAAAATTAAACTTTTTTTTTATAAAAATTATAGAAATAAAAAAAAATTATAAGAACATACTTTCTCATTTACTTTTATGCATGCATGAACACAACCCACAAACTTAGATTCAAAATTTGTTTTCCTTATTAAAAAAAGTAGTAGAAAAGGAGTTTTTTTAATAAAATATTATGTGTAGTATTGATTTATGCATAAATTAAAATGAGATTTTTATTGATGATAAATAATTTTTCCTGAAAAATAATTATTCTAAATTACTGGAAAATTAGTAAATAAAAAAATAGAATGCAAATGAAAGAAAAATGAATGGGTAACTGGGTAATAAGTGTGAAGACTTGAGAGTCATACCTTTAGCCTTTGACTCATGGTGGGTTGGTGGTAAGAAGAGGTCCCACTTCCTATTGCACGCGCGCATGCTTGGTGGGTCCGTTGTTCACTCTTGCCGCCTTAACTGTAAACCAGGTCATAAGCATGACGTCATCTTTCCTCGTTTGCAGAATACTTTGGGTCGTAATTGATTTGCTTACTACGTCTAATTAAACTATCCATGGAAGTTTACAAGAACTACTGTACTAGTACTATAGTATAACGATTTTTTTTTAAGACAGGATAGTACAGCGAATTAGTTCCTATAAAAAAGATTATTATGGTTTCAATTCTCACTGTGCATGGGAGATATTCACATTTACTATTTGGCTATATTTTAATTAAGATTACTTATTCTTAAAAAAAAGTAAGATTATTATTATTTTTTCCTGAAAAATTAAGATTGGTTATCTGTGCGGTTTTTTTTGTTTTCTGAATTGCTTGGACAAGTCCCAAAACAGAATTATATATTATTTTTGGTAAAATATTTTCTCATATTATTTTTCTAATATAGTACATTCACAATGAAATAGGAAATAAATTTCCCCTTGATCTTCACAATCTTAGAGACAAGATCTACAAATTGGTTTTCATGATAGCTGAGATCCTCCACAAGCTTAACAACTTTAGTTCATTGAGTTTCAACAATAATTGCTCTATAACTCAAATTGCAAGCCATATTCATACCAAATAAAAATGGTCCAAAAGCCTTCACAATAATACAATGTTTAAGTCTTCTTGAAAGTACTTTCAGAAAATTTTCTTTATCATTTCAGAGCAAAGCAGCACAAGTAGCAAGAATTGTCGATGCAAGATAAAAATCATTACAATTAATTTTCATAGTACCTTATAGAAGTTTCTTCCACCTTCCAAAAATTTCATATTACCATTATATCATTCTTAATATCATGAGTAAACTTAATTCTACTTATATTATGTACATCACTTCAAATACTCGGAACTAGATTTAAAGTGTTTGTTCACTTATTACTGAAGATGAATTCATTTATTTTTGACCAAATACAATTAACAATAATTCTAAACATAGTGCTTCACTTCATTTTTATGAATTTTTTTATATAAAAAATAGCTATACATAATATATACTTGTGGAACTTGAAAGTATAATAATTGTTTTACTCTTTTATGTCACTCTGTATGATATTTTTTTTAATGAATGATTATTTTTGTGCAAAATATACAAAGAGATATATTATTTAGAAATAGTTGTTTATAATATTTTTTACAATACTATTTTACTTTATCATCACTAATCTTATTTAATCTCGCATTTATCTTTCTTTTCTTATTTTTATTTGTTGTAAAAAAAATATACAAGTATGAATAATTTCGCACCTGTAAATTATATATATATAGTGTCTGTTTTGTCTAGTCAAATTTTAAATTTTAAAGAAAATATATCTGTGTCCAAATACCAGCTGGATGGTTTGCCAAACGTTTGAACCTTCAAGCTCCAAAATTGTGAACTCAATATTAGGCAGTGGTCCATAACATAATATAACACGAATATGTTGCATGATTAGTACGTAAAGTAAACCAATAAATTCAACAAGCCACTCTCTGACAAATTAAAATTCTAAAGTTGAATACTTGCACTGTGGGGCGGAGGCTATGAACCATATGAAACAAGCATACTTAGGTTATGTCAAAGTAAACTTCATCTATTTGAAAAATGACAAAGTTTCTTACATGTCAATTTCCTCGCAATTTCAAAAGAAACAGAAACTTATGGATCTGACCTAACTTCTGTTACTGAATCCGAATGATCAAGTCCGACTTTTTTTTTTAATTTCTTTTTCTTGTCCTTGTCAAATATATATTTTATTTTATGTTGACAATTTTGTTTTATAATGATATTATAGTTGCTAAGAATTTCTTAAAACGGCAGTAAAAAAAGAATTACTCAAAATTGGATTTCATTTGCACTAATTAATTGGTATTTGATGTCAATTAATATACAATTCAAGTATAATATTTAAATAACCTATATTTTGGCTTAGGGTTAATAGTAATATATATTGAGCCCGACACTCGAAAGTCAATACATTTTTCTCTTCTGAATGGGCTGGGCAAAAGCCCCTAAAAGTCAATGCATACAAAGTTTTATACAAATAATTGAATATAGAAGTCGAAATACAAATCGTTTACTCCATTTGTAATAGAGAACTCTTTGCTCTTCCTCCTCCGGACTAACCATACTTAAATGATAGCAAATCTGAATTATCAGTTAGTAAGATATAATTAGTATGCTTAACGTATAAGTTGTATTATTACATGTTCTCTGTTCATGTAGATTTTGTTTATTTGTTGGACATGCCAAGAATTCAGGGCCCATATATCTAATTACGCCTTATTAGCTGATTGACCTCTTTATAGCGACCATGAGAATGTTAGTACACCATTGTATCAAATTTGGCCAGTTTATTTAAACTTAAAAAATATTTTTTTACAATAAGTAATTTTTTAAGAAATAGATAAAATTTATTTCTTAAAACAAGTATGTTTTTTTAAGTAAAAATAATTTAAACAAGCATACCAAAAAATTTGCATATTTTATTTATAAATAAATATTTTTTTAACAAATAAGTTTAAACAAAGAGGTCCAATTACATGACAATTTCTTCATAAAATTTAGTTTATATCAGTTGTGTAGATTGAATTAATTTACATTTTTTTGTCTTTGACCAATATTTTTCATAGGTGAAGTTATGAGATTCATAGGCGTTTATGAATTATGATTCGTTTTAAGTAATTTTTGGAAGAAAAAAGAACAAAAAAAATTATGATTTGATTTAAATCAATTTAAATATTTGAACCAAAAAATCAATTTAAATATAAAATCAATTTATGTGCAGGTATTTTAGAAATTCTGTATGTATTTGTTGTTTATTAGTGAAAAGAAAAACTCAATAGGTGTGATATATATTTTGAGGTTTTGGATGCTATATTGTATGTTGATAAATTAGAAATTATACATGCGCTTAATTAATGATGTGCTATTTATTAGTGACCATTTTAAAATTTAAACCCTTAATTGACATTGTTCGTAAAGTTTATGGACTCACACCACTTCTATATATTGTGACCAACTTTTGGTGGGTAAATTAATTACCAATTGATGAATTATTATTTTACACTGATTAAAAATTATATACATTTTTTTTGTCACATAGTCATGTTACATTAATATTTAAGTAAGAGATATCATATATATCGCCAATTATTTTATTTAGTTTATAAAATTGTGTAAATAAAATATACACAAAGGTGTCGCAAATTATAGACCTTAGTCAAAATGATGAGATAATGTATATATCGCAATCTAATATGAAAGACAGAGAACAAAAGCTCGAATTGTACGCCAAGGATTAGGGGTTGACATTGATTTAATTACGTGGTTTATCCATTATTCTTCTTCCTCCAAAAAGAGGGCTACTGCATTTAAAAAGTATTTGACATCAAACACAAGTATTCTGCAGTAGTTGAAAGTATCTAAACTAATATGTATTAACTACCTAAAGCCAAATATGTATTCATTCAGTGTGGAATATTGTCTATCTCAGCTAATTTAATTTCTAAGGGAACAATGCCATTGTTGACATATGAATCTGGTCCCTGCTACAGTTATGTTAGGTCAAGTATTAGTTACATGGTCGTGTTTTAGTTTCACTAACCCGCGTGATGCACACGCTCCTACTCACAGCGATTTGGCCTTCCAATGCTCATTTAAAAATTGAAATATTAGTGCATTTCCTCACCTACTGGGTTTATTTTATTCACCGTAGTGGTACTACAATGTCTTCAACGATAAACATTTGGACCAATAAATGGTCCTCATGATCAAGTTTATCAGGGAACACACCTTTTTGAATTATTATAATCGTGTACTACCACATCAACAATTTATGAAAGAAAAATGGAGGATTCAATGAAAACTGAATGACTAAAATGTCAAATAAGTAGGAAACTGATATTTCGTTATATAATTAATAAATAGTTAATTAGTTACTATTCCATTATTAATTATTAATTTTTTTTATCAATTTTATGGTATTTTGTTTTTACTGTATTTGACTTTTCAAAAAGCTCAATATTGAGATTTTTGAAACCACAATTTAGAAACAAAGTGATTTCAACCATATGATCTTATATACATCCAAGACATGGCATGTAGATCAACTCCATCACTGTCACCAATATAGTGACCAAACTTTACACATAAGGAACACAAAGTCATGTATTAGTTATAATTCTTCATCAGATACTATTATTTTATTACATATACTTTTTTTAGAAAAGTAAGAGAGAGAGAGAGAAACAAGTCCGGGACAAATAATCATATAAAAAAATACCAGTTAAATATATTTGAAAAGAGAATTGGAATTGGATTCAAAATTCTCTATTAATTTCTCTTTCATTCATTTGTCAAATCATCTCCATGTAATGCCAACCGCGTTCCGGTAAATTCCCCTAGTCGTATCCTTCCAACCGTTCCATATATAAAATGTCTCAAACCCCCTAACCTTTCTTACATCCCCAACAAGCTTCTAAGTGTGTAACTGTGTTAGAACAAGAGCTCAAAGATACAAAAAATTCAGGAAATTCAGAATTGAAGGACAAACAGATTCTGCAGATATAACATATAGCTAGTAGCATCAAGAAGTCTTGCTTGCCATGGCTGAGGATTTTCAAGCTGCTATCTGTGGTGAAAATTGGTGGAATAATATTAATCCAACAAGAAGTGTCTTTCCTCTTATGCCATCAACTTGTTCGGTGGCAGCAGCTGATCATGCAGGAAACTACAGCACTTGGCAAAGTACTACTGATTTCGTTGATTTGAAGGGAACAAGGTCTTGTGCTGAGCTGGAGACTGATAATAACTTGAGTTTTCTTGATGCTGAGAAGCCACAGCAGAGTGAAAGTGGTAGCATCTTGATCAATTCCACCTTACAAATGATGGGTTTTGGCAAGTCATCTTCAACTTCATCGAATTGGAATCAATCTTTATTGTAAGTTTAATTTTCAGAATATATATCAAAACAAATATATGGTGTTGTTATTAATTAGTACGGCCCAAAGCTTCCCACCATGGAAGAAAAAGTTATTTTTTCTTTTCTTTTTCTTATTGTTTCTTTTGAAAAAGGAACTTCATTTTATCAAGCATATGCTTATCTTTTGTGAACTTCTTTCTCTGCACAGAGGGAGCGGTTTTGATTCTGTGCTTCAAGAAGAAACAGGCATAGGTGGTGGCAGCCAAGTTTCCACCGTTGATGCTTTGAAGCCAATGAACCAAGAATTTTCCTTGGATCAGCAGAGTCTGAATTCTGTTGTTACAAGCACTGGATCATTATCTGGTGGTTTCCCAGTTGTTTCAGCCTCCTATGGTTACCCTTCAACATTGATACAAAGCTTATATGAGCCTGAGCCTCAACCACAACAACAGAACTCACTTTTCACCAACCCCTCCATGTCCTACTCATCATCTTCCGCAAACTATGGGATATGTTCCAATGAACTGTCACCAACTTGGTCCAAAGTTTCTTCCCTTCCCAAACCCTCAATGCCAAAGCAACAGCTCAGTGGATTGCACTTTTCCAACAACACTGCTTTCTGGAATTCTTCAGCCGAAGCACTTAATGACATAAGAGCAGGTGTTTTTACTTCATCACAAGCCCAATATCAAACGGCAAAATTTGAAGAGAAACCCAACTGCCCCAATACTCTATTAAACAAGGTAATTAATTAATTAATTAATTAATGGTTTCCAAGTTTATAAATAATCCATGGCTGGCTAGCTAGCTAGGGTTTTTTGTGGATTAAAGGTAATAATTTGGTTTAACTACTTCAGCTCAAGAGAGAAGAATCACCAGACGCAGCGAAGAAAAATTCTCCTGAGCCTGCATTCAAGAGGCAAAGAATTGAGACTCCATCTCCATTACCAACTTTTAAGGTACTTTAGTAATATATTCTATTTTCCATTATCAAAGCTTTATATATATATATATATATATATATACTGGTTAACTTTCATTTATAATAATAACTCTTTAGAATTGATCATGTTGATATGGATATATGGACAGGTTAGGAAAGAAAAGCTGGGGGACCGCATCACTGCTCTTCAGCAATTGGTTTCACCTTTCGGAAAGGTAAATTTTTTTGTATGTTCTTTCTTTCACTTTATTTTTTTTCCCTTCACGGCAGCTTTGACAATGATATGGTAGAATTTAAACCTTTACATTTTAGACTTTGAAGGGTAAATTGAAAACTCACCAGATATTATTATATTCTTGTTGATTTTAATAGACGGATACAGCATCCGTTCTTCACGAAGCCATCGAGTACATCAAGTTCCTCCATGACCAAGTCAGTGTATGTTTCCATTGTTCGAAGTTCTAACTTTGTTTTAAAGAAAACCCTAGTTATAATTTTTATATTCTACAAAAAGAAAATGTTAAACGACAAGGGTTTTCTTATGTGTTTAAATATAATTTTTGTTTCTTAATTTCAGGTTTTGAGCACTCCATATATGAAAAACAACGGAGCTCCCATTCAACACCAGCAGGTACTCCATAATATTTATGTCTGAATACTCTAGTTACACACACATGTACTAGGCATCTTGATTAATTCATTGCAGCTGTCATAATCACCGCAGTGAATTATATATATATGTTGCAATATAAACCGTTTGATAATTCTATATATGCTCATCCGTCCAACAGTTTACGTTACACTACATTAAATGTAGTGAATGTCCTAACAATAACTTGACTGTAGAGAATATATAATTAATATAGAGATTTCAATTGTGAATTTTGAAATATTTGTATATTTGTGTGTTTGAAGGATTGTGATAATCTGAAGGACTCAGAAGGGGCAAAACAAGATTTGAGAAGCCGAGGGCTGTGTTTGGTGCCGATTTCAAGCACATTCCCAGTGGCTAATGAGACCAGTGTTGATTTCTGGACGTCTACATTTGGAGGCGCACTCATTGGCAGGTAGAGACAAGTGGAGAACTCGTGACAATAATAACTATATATTTATAAATAAACTAAAAGGAAGAAGAAGAAGAAGAAAACACGATTATGCTAAAGAGAAAATTAAAGCTGAAGAGAACAAAAGAGCAAAAAAGAAAAAGGAAGCTACTCTTCAAAGAGGACACGTAAAGCAGAATGATGTACACTAGTAAATGATTAGTGACTACTGGAAGAGATCGAATAATAGATTAATTAGCTATAGGTGCTTTAAGAAGTTTTAGTGTTTTTATTATTAACATCGATGAGGGGCAGGAACAAGTGCTAAATTCAGAGGCATTTGACATATTAGATTAGAGTTTTTGTTGCTGCTGTGGTTAGAGAGTCAGTATTATATGCCTGAATTTAGCAGATGGGGCTAGCTAGCTAACACGCCTTTTGTTCCTGCTATAATCGATGTATTATTGTAGTATATATTTTGAATCATTAAAGGGGTTTTACACCAACTTTAATTTTTTTTATTATTTATATGAAAAAAAATAATCAAAATAAAGCGGATTATATTGTACCGTTCAATTAATGTTCATTTTTTTCAGGTTAATTTAATCTTTTATTTGCTTATTGTATTAAAACGGGCTAGTGGTTACATAGTGGCTTACTTACCACTTCCCGGTTTTAGGGTTATCTATCTCTCTTTGTTTACTCATTCAATTAGTGTGTTTATAAATAAATTATACACGAGGGCACGCGGCAATGGCTTTTCAACCTAGCACTTATCAAATCATTGTCTTTGGCAATGAATCATTATTCTCCATCCTTATAAATTCCTATCTTCCCAATCACAAAGCTTTTGTATATAGAAATATTCAGATTACGAGGCAAGATATGATACTGTATTTTTTTTTACAATAATATAATGAATTTAGTTATTACATTAATTTTTTATCGACAAATATTAATCCTTAATATTATTAGTTTTTATTATTACATCAATTATAATTTTTTTTTTAGAAAACTGACTTTCAATTGTACTTTTGTTTGTCAATATTAGCGTTGTCTTAAATCATAGTTGTTTTTTTTTACCCAAAAATCATAGTTGGTTGTTTTTTTATGTATCTAATATTTAACGAGAAGAATGATTATATATATATATATATATATATATATATATATATATATATATTAAATTTATTGATTTTTATAATAATTATTTTAACAATTAATTATAATTTAATGGTAATATAAAAAGTATTTTATACTATCCGTGCATGACTATTAAATTCATATTTAATATTTTTATTGAAAAATATAATTTTGAAATAAATTTTAAATGTTTTTCTGATTAAAATTTATATTTTACTTAATTGTTATAAAAAATTATATTAAAGATCATTATAAGTTTACAAAGTTTAACTTATATACGTACTTGACGGAATAACGAGACTCTACTTTATTTGTCTCTTTACTGGTGTGTGTTTGATTTCTCATCTCTTCCTATTTTAGCACATCCCATATATATATAAAGCTAAAAGGATTAACTTTTTGCATATTGTGTATATTTTGACGTGATTTTTACTCTCAACGTACGCATTAGATGTTATATACCATATGAGTGTCAATTAAGTAAAAAGTTGTTGATCTGATTGAAATTAAATTTGTATATGAAAATATAATTAATTAAAAATAAAGATCTCATTAGAGGTTATTCAGATTTTTATAAAAAAAAATTATCACAAAATTAATAAATACTTTATAATAAATAAATACTTTGCATGTTATAGATAAAAACACTTAATATAGACCAAGTGGAAGGAACAAGTGCTTCGTATGTGTGGAAGTATAAAGTGATGTTTATTACCTCTTTATTTCAGTTATTAATATTTTTTATTTAAAGATTTTATTCGCATGTAATTAATCGATGCAAATATTCACAGTACTGTTTAGATATTAATCATCTCATGCAGAATTTTCACATAGCAGCAATTTAGATATTAATATGTATGAACAACAATATTCAACAAGAGTTTGTAACTCTGTATTTTTTTCTCAACTTTGTACTTGTATATGAACAAAAGTATTTCTTGTACTTTCCATTAACTTTTACCTATTAAAAACATTATTTTTTATGTAATTTTTTTTATTCACACATGACATAAATAATTACCCCTTTTAAAAAATAAATTGTTTTCATGTAAATTTTTATCCTTCTGTGATGTAAAAACTTACTTTTATAAGTTAGATATTTATATAGTTTTACATATATAAAGTTTAATTTTCACCTTTTTATGATACAATCTATAACGTGTTCATATAAAATTTTCATTCACTTGGATTTTAAATATTTATCTTGTGATTTTAAAAATGAATATATATATATATATATATATATATATATATATATATATATTTATATTTATATTTTCAGTCTGTAGCGGTAATTAAAATGACTTGAGATGTAACATTTTTCATTCCTTGTGATATAAATATTCACCATTTTGATTTAAAAATAAATTATTTATAATATGTAATTTCCATCTCAGTTGAAAAAAAAATTGTTTATATAGTTTAGATATTAATATAAATTTATGTGAAGTTTTTATCATCGTATAATGTAGTTACAACACTGTAAGTATTTGGTTAAAGAGTAGTAAATAAAGGACGAAGATTAAATAGAAAAAGAATGATACAACTAACTACATAAACAAATATATCTTCATGTTGCATGAATGTAATATTAATATTTAAGAACAATATTGAATAATACTATTGTAAATTAAAAATAAATAAATATGTACGTAACACATGGTGAAGAACATTAATTTTAGAAGCATGCAACACGTGTGATACATTTAAGATGCAATACATGAAATGAATTATATACTACTATGACATTGTGTTACAGAGGAATATCAGATAAATCATTATTTGAGAATTTTGATAATACTTAACATGCAATTTTACACATTTTTTTATGGATTTATATATAATTAACGTACGAGAAAACAGTGAGTGAAAGGTGAATGAATCAAAGTAGGGAGAAGATAAATTAACCATGTATAAATAAAAGCTGATATATATGCAGACTTGATATAATAACGGTGGACCAAGGATATAGCAAAACAAGAATTTAAATAATGAGAAGAGGAATAAGCTTAAAGCTGAAGAGTGGGCGTATGAGAAGTGACTAATCATGAAAAAGTACCACTTTAGTAATTAAAAATGTAATGGCCAGTATCTCTTGGCAGAGGCTTATCATTTTAATTAATTTATTTACGACTTTATGAGTTGACGATCAAACGCTAAATATTGCACCATACCGTTACCTTGAAGCATCTCGGGATCATATATATCCACCCTTTGTCTGGAGTACTCCGTGGATATATCAATATCAAATCTTTTTTTTTTTTCCTGTATAAAGGTGTGGTTACTTAACATAAAAGAAGATACATAAAGGAATTTCATAAAGTAGGAAATAAAGAAAAAAAGACACGAAGCATCATTGCAATATAATAAAGCATGCGTATTATTAATGACTCCTCACACATCTTTCTTCTTTGGTTGATTTGGCTAATCAATAAGTCCGTGTTTCAATCTTGTAACTTAAGTTTTTATTCCTTCCTTTCTGATTTTGCTATGCCGTCATTCACACATCAAAATATCGCTTAAATGCATGTCAGATTCTTCCATAGCTCTCCCTTGAAAATTAAACTTTTTACCCCGTTTAGTATTGTCAACACAACAATATGCTAGCTTGACCTAAATGAAATGTTCTCATTTGAAAAGGACACAATGATTTTACGGTGCGATAATAAGTACAGATTCTGACTTAAGCATCATGTTACGTTGTCTCTGATTATTGATCCCAAATTATAAGAGTAATAATTAGCTAGGAATATGATGATATGCCAAACATGGGGCTAAAAGTAAAAAGTGAGAAATGTATTGGATTTGGGCTGGCAACTTGAGGTAGACAGACTCGAGGGAACTGCTTAGTGTGGGTATTACTGTTTGGCCCAAAAATCCATGTATGCATGGGCTTAAACATGATGAAGCCTAACCCACGCACACAAAGCATTCTGAAAGGTATTTAATTAGTCCTTGATACAAAGAATTAATTAGTTACACTTATTCGATTTTATATTTTAGCATACATGTGTTTTCTTTATTCCTTTACAAGTGCAGTGGGTTTTTAGTTTGCTCCTTTTAATTATTTATATTTAGTTCTCTCAAAAAATTAATTCTCACTCCAAAATTTATTTAATAATTCACAAATCAGTGTCGGATAGGGAATCCACTAGCTAGGCGAACGAGTGTTAAAATGGAAGGATTAATAAAATGATATACGATCATGTAACCTTCTAATAATCCTTTTCAAAACAAAAATATATAATGTTCAGTTCAGAGGCAAATTCTCTCATGCGAAGCTGTTCTCATGGAAATCTGTTTTTCTAATTAATCCAAGGGATCTTTTTATCCGGCTGCTTTGAGGACATAATCTGAGGACGGATTAGACCATCAAATTAGCATCTGTTTTGATCTATGTGGGGGTTCTGATTTTTTGTTAAAAAAAATGGTTCTAGTTCGGTAGTTATGAGTTGGGGTGAGGCAAATGAAGTAATTATATGCATGTTTAATGCATTTTGAGTTTATATGTATTGCTATGCACCAACCTGGTACATCTTGTGCCACTTCAGTTGGTTTTCAATAATAAAATTCATATATTGCTTCTTCAAATAAAAAATTTAATTAATCGTTCTTTTCCTTTTTCTTTAAACTCATTCATATATATATATATATATATATATATATATATATATATATATATATATATAGATATAGAATCCTTACTTAAAAAAACATATTATAGAATCAAATTATTAACTTATTTTAAAAATGATATATCACATGCAATGATCATAAGATATTATTGAAATAAATATGAGTTAATTATTAGCTAAAAGAAAATGTCAAAGTTGTGTAACATCTGATAGCTAATGAACTTTAACTTTTTCAGAATTGTCTAATCTAATTACTCTGCATCATCACCATAAAGTCAATAATTCTCCTTTCTTTTTCTCCCCTTATAAATATTTTATTAAAGCGTATCATATCATATCATATCATAAGTACATTCCAAATTAAATCTTTTTTTTACGGATCCATATTAAAGATATGTATAAAATTATGAAAAACGGGTGAGAATAAAGTTATAAAATAAGTCGGAAGAAACATTAGAGAACAATTCAATGTGACACTCCCTTAATATATAGTTAACAAATTAAAAGTATCGGAGTAGGACAGATGCCGTCTTGAACAGCATATTCTTTCCAAAAAAGAAATATATTATTTCTAATGTTGCCTTCTTAAATATACTGTATTTCTTTATTTTCTTTTACTTTTGTCTCTTTTTTATTTCTTCTTTTTCCAATCAGAATATCACATCTTTGTTTAAATAAATATATGAAATACCAAGGATCTAATTCAATTAATTAAATATGGTACGTGAATTATTATAAATATCTTTGATATTGGTTTTTAATTTTTACGGATAAGTTAATTAGCATGTTTTATAACATCTCTTCTCTCGAAGTTTGTTATGGTTATAAGAAGATATGATATGATAATAGGATTATAAAATCGAATACATATAAAAAGTTTAAGAGATGGGTGGAAAGAGCCAAACTGACCATGATGAGTTAATCTTTTATCTCTTTTAATTTCTGCTGATGAATATATAATTATTTGAGTCCTTACTTTTTTTTTTAATTTGATCCTAGTTAAGTTTGACTCTTTTTTTGTTTTATAGAAATTTATCAAAATCTAGTATACAAGACCGACCCAAGTATAAGGCGTCCTATGCTCTTGCTTTAGGCCTAAAAAATTGTTCAATATTAAAATTTATATAATTTCTATGGTGAAGCATCTTACACATGGTGTATATACGGTGAAACATCAAAGATGACTTGAAACAACATCAAAGATTATCGCTTCAGACTGAGTTATAACTTTTTCCGGGTATCTGATGATTGAGGATGAGGGTGAGGTTGAATGCCCAATCTTTGTGGTCCTTGTTATATAAATATCTTGGTTCGCATCATACCAAGATTTCACTTTCAGAACAAAACCTAAACTTTGATACTAAGCCTACCAAAATTTGTAACTATTTAATTTACCAAAAAATTAATAACAATATGACTGAGACGGGAATTTATTGCCAAATTATATATCTAGATAATCACTTTAATTATCAAGAAGCGCATGATTAGCACCGAGCTAGCTATCTTCCAGTATATATTAATCACCAAATTCTTGTTATTGACAACAAACACTGCATTACAGGATACATATATTATGACAATTAAGTGACAACAATTGTATCGAAGATGAAGTATTAATTCATCATTATCTCACACGTACGTACTTTTATTTTTTCTACTAACATGACCTTATTCTGGTTTGATATTAATAATAGGGTAACTGGAGAGAGAGTATAGTGTGGGAGATAGATGAATGAGATGTATCTTATCTATCCCTTGAGCTTTTTTGCAATGGCTGCAAAGTATTTACCCTGATGAAAAGCTTGAGCCAATTCCAAGTCACTAGGTTGCCTTGAGCCATCCCCGACAACAGTTCCTGAGCCATAAGGGGACCCACCTTTGACCTTCTCCATCTCATACATGCCATCTCCAAATGTGTACCCAACCGGAACAAAAATCATTCCATGGTGAACAAGCTGAGTGACAGAGGTCAACGGGGTCTCTTCTTGTCCACCTCCTTGAGAACTAGTGCTAGAGAAGAACCCTGCAGGTTTTCCTGCTAGTGCCTGTGTATGCCACAGCCCTATAGTGCCTTCTAAAAATGCTTTGAATTGAGAAGCCATGGTTCCAAATGTTGTTGGAAAACCGAACAGAAAGCCATCGGCATCGGCAAGCTCACGGGGTTTAATAATAGGAACATCATCACTCTTTGGAGGTGCTCCCTTCTTCACAAGGACTTCTTCAGACAGTGTTTCAGGTACCTGCCACAGTTTTGCTTCTACTCCCTCCACGGAAGCAGCACCTTTTTCTATCTCTCTAGCTAGCTTCTCAATGTGTCCATACGTAGAATAATAACTAAACATATATGCGATATGCAAATTCCAATCAGATTTTAACCATAGAGAAATAGTAGACGCTAGCTATAACTTCTTGAACAGGATATGATATACTATTATATATTATTGGTCTTATGATACTGATCAATATAAAAGTTTGTCAGAATTAACTGATAGAGCTTGCTTAGAAACTCTCTACTAGTCGTTTTTGAAAATAATATTGTAGGCTGAAATTCACCTATTAATTGCCCTTGGGAAACCCTCTTGTCCCCAAAAATTAAAGTCAAAACTCTTTCCCTTGGCTTCTATATCTTTTTATTTTTTATTTTATATTTTATGTGATATGATATACAGTCCAAAAATAAATATTTTTAGTGCAGGATATGCGGGGGAATCAAACTTAATTATAGATAAAAAAATGTAATTAAAGAAAAAGATCTTACCAAAGATTATTAGTTAGATTTTTTTAAAAAAAAATTAATCATAAATAAAATCAAGATATTTCACATCAATAATATAATGACTCAAAATTAATTACATATGAATAAAATAAATGGAATATATGGATTTATAAATTGACAAATTCTACAATAGTGAAGTGAATTTATTAGAGGTTTCAATCAACTTGACTCACTTGGGTTGGTTCACCATGAATTTAACTTGAATTACTTTTTTGGTATGCAAAAAAATACATAATCTAGCTCAACCCATCACAGTTTGTTGAATTAAATAAGTTGGCTCACAAACAAATTCACCTGATTTAAAAAAAAATACAGAAAAATGAAAAAAACCATAAATATAATAAGTCCAACAATACACTAATTCATAACAACAAACTTATAGAGAATTAAAAAATAAAATGAAAATTTGAACTCATAAGATACATTTAAATTTAAAAATAAAAAAAATGAGTTAACACATGTTGGTTCACCTCAATCGACACAAGTATTAAATGAGCCGAGCAAAATCAATCAAAAAATGAGCCTACATTTTTAATCCTCTGTTTAATCTGTAATTGAGTTGGACTGTATTGACTCATAAGTTAGAATTCATTTTGACATTATTAAGGAGAAAAGCATATAAGCCGACGAAAATAGAATGTATTACTGTATGTTCAAAGTCATCAGAGTAAGACAAGATGGAGGAGAAAGGAGAATGTCTTACACAATGTAAACCTTGGTAACCATTATTAGTAACCTATATTGCCCTGTGTTGTCTCCAAATATCCGTGGAAACCAAAAGGTGTTGATGAATGACACTTGACAAGGTACCTATACTTATAGTGTCACCTTTCACCATTTTTTTAGATTTAAAAAGTGGTGAGATTTTTTTAAAGTTAATGATAATATTTTTATAGTGATTTAGTTGGGGTTGTTACATGCACTTGGTACTTCCGTTGCAAACTTTGACACTCCTTAATGTCATGTTTGGATTTTCAATAACTATTCATGTTTTTTGTTGAGAGGGTTAAAATAAAAATTTAGACCGCCTAATGGTTAAGAAGCCTTATGCCTAGGCCGGCCTTGTCTCCCTCAATTATGTGATAACTTTATTATTATTATAAGAGAGCCATTTAATTAGTCGTATTGTTCCCAAAATTACATTTGCTATCACAGATTTTTTGTTGTGTACTGCTGGGCCGCCACACTTTTGGATAGTTGTTTTCATCTTTGAGCCTTTCTTGGCCAATCTTAATGAATTCTGTTAAAAAATATGCTTTTAAGGATTTTTCATACAGAAATTATCAAAAATAAAAGAACAGGACAAAAAAGAGAAAAAATGTTTCATCAAGAACATACGTAGGAATTTTTCTACTTTGTAATTATGCAATAATTTCTTTTAAGAAAATAATTATGTAGTAACTTATTTATTTAATCATTATTGTCTTTTGTCAATTATTACTATTATCATTTTTTTTATTGAGTTTCACTTTTGATTAGTCCAACTGTCCAAGACGATGGTGGCTGATGCATAATTGGTGGGTCAAATGGTCAATCCTCAAACTTACGTCATACAAACGGTTAGTAGCTAAAATCACGTCCATGTTCTCCATTAGTTTCACAATGATTTATAATTTCTTATACTATTGCACCATTATAACATACTTTGTGGATAAAAAAATCTGTCTTTTGCTCTTGAACTAGTGTCCTAGCTATCCTCTAATGTTGGGTTTTCTTCTTCTTTATTCTTAACATATAGAAAAAATAATATGCTATAAAATATAATTAAATTTTAAAATAATATATTTATATCTCATCCCATCATCCCATGTAATGTATATAGGTATTAATTATTTAAAAAATATAAAAACTTAAAACGTGGTTAAATAGAATTTTTATCACCATTAAAATAATAGTTTGTTACTACTATGAAATAAAAATTAATGCATAAATAAAAAATTTATTTATAAAATTAATTATTCAAAACATTTTACGTTCTTTGGAAAAAGTCCTTGTACATACAACAATTTTATTAGTTGATAGTTGTGTTTTTCATCGTTAAATAATGGGATTGGGTATAAGAATATAAGGAATGCTAGCAGCACACTTGATCTCTAAACTCTAATACACATTTTACTGTTGATTAAAATTTATGAAAAAATATAAAAGTAAGAGAGCCATTAAATGGTAACATGAGATTTAGGTGTGGAAAGTCATATAAGATTTTGGCAAGACAATTGGTTACATGAAGAGAGCTTTGCAAAACATGATATCAGAACAGCAGAATGAGGTAGTTGGAAAAGTGGGAAAAAATGGGTTGGTGAGGATTGGATTTGGGAATTTAAGTGGAGGAGGACGAGATTTCAGTGGGAAGAAGATTTGGTTGAAAATATGAATAATATGCTGAGGAATGTCTAGCCAAAGTTAGATAGGGAAGACAAATAGAAAGCTCTGAAGAATACTCGGTTAACTGAGCATATAAGGCTTTATACAGCTTACATCTGGATACTCATCAAAGCTATCACATTTTTTCGGTAATGTGGAAATTGTTTATTCTTCAAAACATTGTCATCTTCATATGGAAACTATGTAATGTATAGAAAGGTTGCCAACTATAATCTCAAGAAAAGAAACATTCAGTTGCATAGCAATAGTTGGTTGTGTCCTTATTTGTCAACAAGAAGAAGCCTAAACAGTGGCTCATGTTCTTTTCTTGCTCTAAGGTGACACAAATGTGGTTTGATTGTTATTCCTGGCTGCAACTCACGACAGTGCTACCAGAAAATCCACAAGCTCATTTCTAGCAACATAGTCTTATTGGGGGATCAAAGCAAACAACACAAGCTAGGTGCATGTATTTTTAGAGGAGGTAGTCTTGACAGAAACAAAACCGTGGAGGAGATTTTGTTAATGCTAGGTTGATGGGGAGATTTTTTGTAAAACACATGCTATACTATTGATGTGTTGGGTACATAGATAGGTGGGAATTAACTGGTACGGGAATATATATAGTTTAGTGTTTTATTTTGCGATAGCAGATTCTGTTGTAGAGGCATACATGTTTTTATGCAGCAACAAACTTGTAAGGGATGGTACCCCTTATATCCTGTACGCATTCTCCTCTTTAACTATATAATATACAAAAATACTAAACAGTACCTATCTATAAATTCAAATCCTTGACCTGATAGTGATCAATTTAACACAAAGCACACATTAGTTAGATGGCTGATAGTGATCAATTTTATTAGCACCGAGTTTCCAGTATTAATTACCAAATTCTTGTTATTGACAATAAAAACTGCATTACAGGATACGACGATGACAAGTGGTGACAACAATTGTATCGAAGATATATGAAGTATTACTTTATTCTCTCACACTTTTATTTTATTTTTGCTTCTAACATCTCATTTTATTTGACACAGAATATGGTGTGGGAGATATATGGAGGATAAAAATCATTGAGATCCCTTGAGCTTCTTTGCAATGCCCGCAAAGTACTTTCCCTGATGGAAAGCTTGAGCCAATTCCAATTCACTAGGCTGCCTTGAGCCATCTCCAGCATAAGTTCCTGCACCATATGGGGAGCCACCTTTCACCTTCTCCAACTCAAACATGCCACCGCCAAATGTGTATCCAATGGGGACAAAGATCAATCCATGGTGAACAAGCTGAGTAATAGATGTCAACCTGTTTAATCAAAAACAAACACTGGCTAAGGTTAGTTTTAGATGCCATGTTGAGTGGATACAAAATAAACATTAATGAAGAATTCAGTGACTCACGGGGTAGTTTCTTGGCCTCCTCCTTGAGAACTAGTGCTATAGAAGAACCCTGCGGCCTTTCCTGCTAGTGCCTGTGTACGCCAAAGGCCTCCAGTTGCATCAAAAAATGCTTTAAATTGAGCGGCCATAGATCCAAATCTTGTGGGAAAACCAAACAAAAAGCCATCAGCCTCAGGAAGCTCATTGGGAGTAATAATTGGAACATCACTCTTTGGAGGTGCTCCCAACTTAGCAAGGACTTCTTCAGGCAATGTTTCAGGTACCTGTTTAAGTGCAGAAAGGAAATTCCTTATTTCTTCTGAATTATATGAAGGGTGTATAGCATGGCTAAATCATTTTAAAGAAATTACTATGAATTCTTGAATACTTTGGTGACATGTCATGTCCTCAAGATTGAAAAATGTTGTCAATTCCTCCACACATCAATAATTCTACCAAATTAAAAGTTTCATTAATATCATCACTTATGCGCTGCTAAAAGAGGTTGAATAACTGAGCACTTATTGTTTGAATGAAAATGAAAAGAGTTTACAAACCTGCCACAGTTTTGCTTCTACTCCCTCCACAGAAGCAGCCCCTTTTTCTATCTCTCTAGCTAGCTTCTCAACATGTCCATACGTAGAATAATAACTAAACATGCGATGCAAATTCCAATCAGATTAACCATAGAGAAATACAGTAGACATTTAACTTCATGAGCAGGATATGATATACTATTATTGGTCTTGCTATATTGAACTTTAGGGGTGCGAAAAATTAGTTCGGTAAAAAATTTGAACCGATTACAAACTATTTAAACTGATTCAATTTTGTGTTCAAATAGTCAAACCGATTTGAAAACTGGTTCAGAATAGAATTAGTTTAAAAAAAATAGACTGATTATAAGAATAAGATTAGTTTCAAACTAGTTTTAACCAAACCAATTTTATAAAATCAATTCAGTTAACTGAATTGATTTTATAAAACAGTACACTTTTTTTTTTTCATTTACAATCCAATTTAATCTAAAATGGTTCTTTGATGGAGCTAGTAGCTTAGAAACTCTCTACTAGTCAAAGGGAGCACCGACATTTATGTAGGATGGAATTCACCAATTGCCTTTGTCAAACCCCTCTTCTCCCCGAACTTCCAAAGTCACAACTTTTTTTTTTTTTAAAGTGATATGATAACTAAAGGTGGCGTTAAATCAATTTATAATGAATATACAGTTCAAGAATCTAAAGTTCTAAACATTTCTACTGCAAGCATTTTGTTTATTCAAAGAAAGGACAAAAGGCTTCTTATCTACTCCCAATTTCCTTCCTCTATCTTCCAGAAACATAAAAGGGAGAGAACAGGATAAAGAAATAACAACATAACATAACAATGCAAAAATTTCTCCTCCTTGGCTGCAATAGTAAGAGCTGAAAAGCTATTAATTCATTCTCTCTTCCAAACAGATTTGATTTCAGGATTATGCAAATTTATGTTATTAGTATTTAATTTGGTTCCCTTGGATTCGACACAAGTTCAACTGCAAAGAAGTAACAGGTTCCAATTCTGGTTTGGTGACAGAAAGCAGAATCTCAAAATTTCAAGGAATATAAGACAAAACAGCATGAGATTATGGGAGCTATTCTACATGAATACAAACCCTCGATTCCTTCAAATACCATAAGGAAGTGACGAGATAATACATACACTAATAGTTGACTTTCCGTGGTGAAAATTCTTCACAAGTAAGACACATACTGTACGAAAAGTCAAAAACTTAAAGCCAATACTACTGAAGACTCACCACCCCTTCCTTCCCAATTCATCAATCTACAAATACTCAATACAATTATAAGAGATTAAGAAGAAAAAAAATTCCATCAATCAATCATTAATTATATGTGGAGAAAATAAAGCAGACCCAGGATACGAGGATTTATAAATCGATGAACTATACAAATACAATAGTAAAGTAATTAAGACTAAACCATCAAAGTAGGACAAAAAAAGAGGAAAGTTTGAATGTCTTACACAATGTAAACCTTGGTAGCCATTGGTAGTAATCTGTACTACTCTGTCTTGTCTCCCTGTCTCTGTAGCAACCAAAAGGAGTCGGTGAATGAAACCTTGACAATGTACCTATTCTTATAGTGTCGCTTATTATTATTATAGGAATGGCGTACGTTTAAGGATTTTCAATATAAAACTATGAAAAACATAAGAGCAGGAAAAAATGTTGATCAAGAAATGATCAACTCTTATCCAGAACATACCAACGAATTTTTTAACTTAGTAATAGTTATACAATACTAACATTTATTTGATCATTATTGTATTTGGTCAATTATTTTTCATATTTTATTATGATGAGTTCCAAGGCGTGGTGGGTGGTGCATGATTGGTGGGTCAATCCTCAAACTTACATCATACGACGGTGGAGTAGTTGGAATCACGTCCATGTTCACTCTTAGTTCACAATGATTTTTAATTTCTTATTATTGCACCATTATAACATACTTCTATGACTTAAATATGCCGTAACTGTGATAAGGAAACTTACCTTTTTTTTTTCCTATTATAAATATTGAACCCCTCTTCTCCTCGATTTGACTCGTATAATTCGTCTGTTTTAATAGAATAAATTGCCGTTACTTTCACCTATTTTTCATTTCTATAATCCACGAGTCAAGTTAGATAACACCCGTCCGCCCGTCCGGTTGTGTTTTTAAAATTTATAATTAAAAAGGTTAGAACTTTTCTTTTCTTAATCACTCAATTATTGTATGCATTTTTTTTTTGGTACATGTGTGCATAAATTTGATTAACTCTAAAAATTAATTTTAAATGTCAATTAGTTTTATCATTCTTTTAGGTGATACTTTGATATTTTTTGTACTTTATTTTACGTTTTATTTTTGTTGTCTAATTTAT
Source organism: Glycine soja (assembly GCF_004193775.1). Classification (NCBI taxonomy): domain Eukaryota; kingdom Viridiplantae; phylum Streptophyta; class Magnoliopsida; order Fabales; family Fabaceae; genus Glycine; species Glycine soja. The sequence continues at coordinate 43,329,239 of NC_041012.1, read as the reverse complement.
TAATTTTTAAATTCTTAGTCAAGTTAGTCTATTAGTAGTTGAAAATTAAGGGTTACTTGGGAGGCAACCCAAGCCTATTACATATAGAAGTTCCTAAGTACGCGCCTCCTATTGTGTACCTTGAAGCATATCCATCATTCACCTTTGATGGCAAGCCATGAGAAACCCTTGTGAAGTTTTTCCTTCATCTTACCACTCCTAGTTCACCTCATAACAAATTTGAATTTTATATATAAAAAAATGTGCACTAAAAGAGTTAATCTTACTATATTATAAATATCTTCTTTTTAAATAAATTTATTTTCTGTAAAAGAAATAGTACAGACATGAAAAAAAGATGTTTGAATTGTCGTATTCTCTTTCTTTCTCTCGTAGATATGGGACCCATGTATGCATAAACACCAGCAAGGCAGCAACAGTAATTAGTGGCTTTTGATGGACGAATACATGCCCGGGTTCCCATCATAGCGAATACTTGAGATGGGGAAACACAATGAGTCCATGCCAAATGTGCCCGAAAATGAATATAGGAGCAAATGAAGTATATTTGCCCAAAAGTAAACCAATCCCTGGGCTTGCTACGAAAAATATCATCTGATTTCTGATTTCAAATAGCATGACCTAATTTAAAAATTTCACCCAATTGAGCACGTCTAACATATTTTTTCATAGTAGCTGAATCGCTATAACTGACTCCATTTAGCTTGTCACCATTAAGCTTGTCACCATAGAACTCAACAATTACACATACTTGTTTGATACTATATTTCGATTCTGCCCTTTTAGAAGAACTGGCCATTTTGATCCTTTGGGACAACATGATGAATTTAGTAGATCTTTATAGGAGGCTCTTGGGATCAATATCGGCAATGCAATTCATCCAACGATAAGCCTAACTTGAATTATAGAGTTAGATACAATTAAACCCAAATAAACAACATGTTAAATATTGGGGTTATTACTCATTTTTGTAGGTTTTATTCTCAAATTATTTCTTCAATTAATATAAGAAATAGCAATAATAAATAATATATATAAAGAATTCTTTTATCCCATTCGGAAGGATATCATTTCATTTCATAATTATCTATGACTATCATCTTTGATCTTGCTTTCCTTTCTTTTGTTCTCTCTTTAACATTTACTAAAAAATTCTGTATACTTAGTGGAAGGGCCACTGAACATTCTACTCCGCAATCATGGCCTTTAACATCATAGAAGTTTTCTAAGTGAATGTTCCTAAGTTCACCGCTGACATAATTTTGTCGCCTAACTGCAAATGTTCTAATTCCAAGTTCCGGATTACTGATTATATATAGGTTCTGTTCTACGAGGTTGACACAGTAAGCTGACCTCTACCACTTTTATTAAGGAGATTTGGATTTGAATTTTGGAAAATGCGTAATACAAATGTAAATTAAGCATGGGAGGGAGGGAAAATATATTTTTTATTATATAATTATATTAAAGTATTAATTAATTAAATCATGAGATTACATATTTTTTATGTGATAAGATCAACTAATATTAAATGTCAAATTATAAAAAATTACATATTTAATCATTTTTATTAAAAAATTATCAATCAAATTGTTAAATATTACATATGTTTTTTTTTCTTAAAATATTATTTTATTGGATAATTAATTAAGAAAAATATATTGATTCAATTTGATGTAATAGTCCGTAAAATAAAAATACTACACGGTTACATGAGAATGAAAACAAGTATAAAAAGTTTACACTTACTTTCATTCTCATAGGTCGTTCTCATTTTATAACTGAAGATAAAGACTTAAATTTATAATATAAAGGTAAACTTATTTTCTTTTAATAATAAAAAATAGAAAACTGAAAAATGATATGGATGTTTGAGATTGACAACATGTTAGAATAATTTTCAGTAAGCTTTATAAAAAATATTTTTTTTTTTAACTTTGAGAGAGATTTTTAAAATAAATAAACATTTAAAAATAGTCTATCTTTAATACGTACTCTGGACTTTTGTTTTTGTCTATATAAGACTGACATATTTGGGCTTCGACTCAGCCCTTAGACAGGCTCTAAGTCGTCTTGGGCTGAAGTACGACAAATTTTCTAGGGCTTTGCTATAGGCTTCCCTCTCGTTGCTATTTAAACATCCTCAATTGTTTTTTTATAACATGAAAATACCCCTCACAAAGGAAATTAGTTTCCATTATATATGTCTACCACTTATACAACGAAAACTTGCTTCCATTGTGTAGTTGGATGCCTATATACAACAGAAATAAGCTTCGTTGTATAATATTTTTTCACACCCTTTGCTACACAATAGAAACCTTTTGTCATTGTGTATTTTTTTTTTTCGCGTACAGGAATGGTTCATCATGAACCAATTTTAAACTTAGCCGTGTTAAAATGCACCCTGAATAACAGAAAAAAGTACGTGATGAGCAAACAAATCTGGTGTCTGAATAAGCAACGTAAAGAAAACTAGACAATCTGACAAGCTTAGTAGCAACCTTAATAAAGCAAGCAGTGAGATTTACATTAATATTGATTAGGTAACCAGTGACTCAGCGAGTAAGGGTCTCTTTCGCGAACTTAGTGGAGGGTGAACTAACTCCCTGCCAAATACCACCAATAAAAACACGAAAGGCAATATGAACAAACTTTTAAAAATAATTCTAAAAGTAAAAGTAACTTTTTAATAAATAAAAGTTTTATATAAATTCCAGAGAGAGAGAGAGAGAAACTAAAAGAAAAAACGGAGTTAAACATTACAGGTTAAAAAAAGTTCCTAATCCAGAAGCAGAGTGGAATACTGAAATGTATTAAGACCAAACAAATTAGCAACTTGCCTCTGCAACATACAGGAGGTTCAACATGACATAATAAATCGAACAACCTCCTTGAGGGCCCCACCGAGTTAAAAGAAGCATGCATAGTAGTAAAAATACAAGGAGATCAAAGAAAAATTCCTGAAGCAATTTTCTATCAACCCTGACAATTAAACTTCAAGAACGTTCTCAATCTTAAGTTAGCATACTGGAGAAGGCGAGAAGCCATAATATTACAATAGACATAGAATCCAGAGTTTTTATTTTTTGGTTACAGAATTCACAGTTTATTTAGAAGGAAGAGATGTTTCTCATCTCTCAAGCTAAAATTGAACCATATATTCATTATCTGCAATTTCAGCATCTAGCACTTACTATGTAACGTACACAAACCCACTCAACCAAGGTGGGTTTGCTTCAACGGCCAAGAAAAAAACAAATAGGTGGTTCAGTGGTTTTGTACTAGCACAGTAGTAAGTAATGCTTTCGTACAAACCAAATATTCATAACACTTCCCTAACTCCTAGATAGCTCATTTATTTAAGGTAGATAAAGGTAATAAAATTATCTAGATGAAGCTTTCCATGCTACTACATGCCAAGTTGCCAACCAAACCTATCCACAGAAATAAAAATGAAGCAGCAATAACACACAATTTAGTGTGCTGCACCCTGTGCAGTGGATCTGGTGATGAATTTAGAAGAGGACAAAATTTAGGTACGATACTTTAAATGCCTTTTGATACTATTATTCAATTAAAATAAAAATTGTACTTCAACATGTAAAATATTGTACTTCAGTTTTTTTTTCTTCAGAAAAAGAAGACAAGTACTTCAAAGACCACACCAGCCGTCCGTCCCCTCCCCTTTAAATTGACCACCCCATATTGAAAGTAAATTGTCAATAACAGAACCATTCAAACAGACAGTTATTATACCAACAATGATATTTGGCCACTCTTTAATTACAAACACCTCATCCAACTTTTATCATTTTTCTTTATATCCCTTTTTTTTTTTTATGACACGAAAAAACTTTTCTTTTCTTGAGGGTGCTCTATATTTCTTCTTATTATATCATATCCGCTGTTATACTTCAATTTATTTTTTCTACTATTGTTTTGTCTCTCCAAATGCCAAATAACATACATGGTGTCACATATCATTTTTATCATTAGACATTCAGAGTACAGTACAATGGGTCAATGGCAGTCTATTACAGGGTAAAAAACTCTTATGCAACGTTTGATGCTCAGTTCCAAATCATAGTACAAGTCTGGAAGAGAAGATAAACAATAGAGGAGAATGATGGTATTCATTACACTTTTCAACACCTTCAATTCTTTTGTTTATAGCTGTTCAAAAGATTCTTTGGTCAAAATTTTCATAGAAACTGGACTATTTAATTACATCCATCGTGGTATCTAAAATACTTTTGGCCAATTAATTGGCGGCCAACACTATTATTTGTTCTATAAATAATTATTGAATTGAGCAATAATTATAAAGACATTGATTTCTAAAATTTCATACATTAGGATTACGGAATATATTTCATCCAAACATTAACTATTAATTATATGCATTAAGGAAAGTTTGTTTTCAAAAGCTCTGCCTGAAAAATTCTAAATTCTTAGATTGCATATTCTGAAGTAAGTTATTGTGATATGGCCATTCTCAAATGTACGCTTCGAGTGACATAACGTGGCCGCAAGGAAGTTGTTATCAGTTGCTTTCATTGAAGTGTTAACCCAGTATTGCATAGTTGCTTGGATTCCAAGAGAAATTTTCAGACAGGAAGGAAGCATAACAGTCCAATTGGAATTTCCAAAGGATGAACAAGAGAAAGCTATCCCATCAAATTATTTTTTTTCCAATGTACAACATACAAAAGAACCCTATATCTATATGATACAAGAAAAAAAAAAAAAAAGGATCTGTCATTTTGTACAGGAGGTCAGGTAGCTACCCATCAATATAGAATTTTACAAAAAAGGGGAAAACTCACCTGACCTCCACAGAGGAGGTCAAAACTGACCCTTCTCCATTCCATATCCAATTAAAGATGATTTTGAATACATAAAGTGGAAGCAAGATGAGTGTTGGATTGGTTTTGTTATTGTAGAATGAATCGAAGTGATATCCAAATTCCAAACTGAACTCAACTCAAGCGATGGGTGTTCCCACGGAGAAGCTGAACCAAACACGAGGAATTCCTTCTGACCGTAACATTATCATCCTCCACCAACCCTTGACATATTTCCAAAACCCCGTTTTTTAAAGCCTCGACAACAGTTTCTTGACTGTGACAACAGAGTGAATAAAGAGCCATAAGAGCATACTGAACTCCCCTGGAGCTTCCATTCCTGAAAACGCGCGTAAGAATCTGCACACACCCGCAAAACCGTTCCATCTGCTCCCTCCCCTCTTTGGATTTTGACAAAACCCCAATAACCTCAACGCTCCTCTCAAGTCCAGAATCGGCACACCGAAACAGAACGGGAACGGCGCCGCACTCCACCGCTTTACGCCGGTTATCAGGGAAGGAGCAGAGGGCGTAGAGCGCCGTGGCGGCTTCTTTTCTTTCCCTTCCCTTCCCGTCGCGGAGGAGTGTCACGAGGGCATTGATGGAGCCCGGGAAGGCTCCGATGGTGGCCTTGTTGACGTGGAGGACGGCGAGGCTGGTGAGGAGGGTGGCGGCGAGGGCGCGGCAGTCGGAGGGGGCGGCGGAGGAGAGGAGGAGAGAGATTAAAGGGGAGAGGAGGCCCTCGGCGACGAGGCCGACCTTGGCGTCGTCGTCCAGGGAGAGGTGGAGGAGCAGGGAGAGGGCGCGGTGGCGGAGGTCGGCGGCGGAGATGTGTTGGAGGAAGGTTAGGAGGGCGGGGACGAGGGCGGGGGAGTTGAAGAGGCGGCGGCGGAAGAGGGAGTCGGAGTGGGAGAGGCGCGTGAGGTGGTGGAGCGCGTGGAGTTTGGAGGGGAGAGGAGAGGAGGGAGAGGTGAGGGTGGAGATTAGGGTTTGAGGGTGTGAATTGCTACTATTGATGAGAGGGTTGATGGGGGCGTAGTTGGAGATTAAGCTTCGGAGGGCGTGGTTGGGGATGAGAGAAGAGTGTTCCGGGAGGGGCAGTTTGGTAATTGGGCAGGTGCGATGGCCGGCGTCGAGCCAGCGCTGGATGGAGGAGCGGTCGAAGGTGTGGCCGGAAGAGAGGATGACGGGGTCGGACATAATTTCCAGGGAAATCGGACACTTTAAGTACTCCGGAAGCTCAGCCTCAGCCGCCATTGTTTGTTAGTGAGAAGCCTTTACGAGGTTTCGTTTCCAAAATTCTTCTTATGGTCACACCTAGTCATTCTTCTGCTCTGTTTCCGCTGCAAATACCACACTACTACTATCCTTCTCCTTCCCCCCCAAATACTAATCCAAAAATAAACATTTTGCATCTTTAAATATTTATTGATTTTTAAAAATGAAAAATATTATATATATATTTATCTATTTGATCATGTATCATTTATTAATTTATTACTCGCCAAAAAATGGAGATACAATTAAAACTATTTTAGTATTAAAAAGTAAATACATTGGCCTAATTGGAAGATTTTCTCTTATTTCTGGTGGAAATTGGTTTATATTATTATTATTTTTTGTTGGACAGTGAAAAAATTCATAACAAAATTGTTTTATCCTCCTCTTAATGTATTGAATTTGTCTTATACAAATAAATATTATCTAAATTGAGAATAAAAATACTATTAAGAAATTTATAATTATTTAATTAATTGAGTTAGATGTGATTAATGTGATAACTAAATTAAGAAATGGAAGGGAATTGACGAAGATAGAGAGCTAGTATTCATAAATTTTTACATACAATAACTAAATTAAAAATATGCAATATATTTGAAACAAAGTACACAACCGACAACCCGCACGAGAATATAATTGAAGAACACGAACCACGTATTTGATCAGTAAGCCAAACGACTCGTATATACCTATGAATCTCCATTCTTGACACACCAACGTCAACGGCTCAAAAAGTCCAAATTTGTGAGCTGACGATTTCCGTCCTCACACGTGTTTTCCTCCTTGTGCCGCTTTCGTTTTATTTTCTCAAATACATATTTCCACGATTATTAAACATAATCATTAAAAATATTTTTCTTAAAAATCAAAAAGTGATTTTGATCGATCACGCAAATTACTTCATCTTGTGAAGTAGCGTTAAGTGTAAGATTATATATATGGTCGAATCATGATGGGTCTAGCAGGGTTAATTAAATAAAGATTGTTTCTCAAGATATCCCGCATCATCACGTGATTCTAATGAAATGAAATATTACTATTAGCAGTACTGCAAAAGAATATAAAAAGAATATGAGGAAAGAGATGCCCTTATCCCCGGGCAACGGATCAAAGGGATAGCTTGATCGATGTAAAAAAGAATTCCTCTCATCATCTCAAGTGTTGGAAAGTTTGTTTCCACTTGTGTAGTTGTATGTATCAGTATCAAGTAACATGCAGATTAAAGAATGCCGTTAATATATATTGCGTTTAGATTGAAAATGACACTTTCCATGCATCTAGAAAGTGGTATACAAAAAATGGGGAAGTGGATAATGAAGTACGACTCAGCATCAAAGTACCACGCAAGCTTGTAATCTCAATGGACACTAGACAGTAAATTCTATATGATATGATTGAAGATGATAAGATTAAATCTTTTACTTTTTCTGCAAAAGTGGATTTTTCGGGAGCTTATTACTTTCGTTTTTAGATCGTAAAGCAATTCTTTTGGAACCTTACTAGTCTATTTGGTAATTAAGGAAGTGGTAGAGAAATAGAAAAGAGAAAGATAACGAAGGTTGCTAGCTTGATGAAATTGCTTTACAAAAGGCGTACGTGTATAACAATATATTCTCTCGCAGTTAATTAAAACAGTTAGAAATGTATATAATGAAAAAAATTCATCAATTTTTAAACAATTGATGGTTACTATCAACAACGAATTACTATCTTGTAATTTTTTTTTCTTAATTTTCTCTTCTCTATTTCTTCTGTAAATCAAACACCTCTAAAATTGATCTTATTTCTCAGTTGTCACAATTTTTTTCTTCACTATTTTAATCTCTGATATTTCTTTCCCTCCTTATGATTATACATAAAATCATATTCACCTTCATCAACAACCTGATCAAGATTTCATATTCTTGTAGGTGTGTACAACAAATTTCAGGAAGAGGGCTAAATGGTGGAATGCTATTCTAAAGATGAAATGAAACAAGTTAGTGAAGAAGTAAGTAGGAGGCAATGACAATTAATACTAGAAAAATGCTAGTTGGGTATCCATGCACATAGAAGCGTGGGACGAGCATTATCTTGAACTATAATATTTATTTAGTAAGGGGAGAAAGGGACGGGGCTTGTAATGTAACAACTAACAAGCCAACAAAGTGAAGGGCATGAGGATCCGTACAATGATGAGCCACGGCTGACAGCTGTGCTGTGCAGAAAATGATGGACTCGAAACTGTTTTATTGTTAAGAAGGCTAAGATCAAGTGATAAAAAGGTTCCTCATTGGGGATGCAACGACCCTACGCAATTTTTGGACCACTTGGTGTCAATAACCATTTTTGGCCCATAGTTTCAATCTTAGTAGGGGCTCTAGCAATATGGGCTTGGCGTCTTGACTTGCAGGCCCTCTTCTAAGGGAAAGAATTTAGTTCACAAACTTTCCCTGTAAATATTGGATCCCAGTAAAAAGAATGAACTCATCAAGTCATCCCTGTAAATATAGGATCCTCTGGCTTCTTTTTGTGTTTCCATTATTGGCTGTTAACTTGAACCAAGTCCTGAAGTCGCTAGTGATTGATTGAGTTATGTCCGTGTATCTAGCTGGAATTATTAAGGATAAGAAAAGTGTTGAGAACAAATCTTGCTTTATTATATCTGATAGATTTTCTATATACATAATTGACAGTATGAATATGCTAAGATACAGTTGAATAACTCAACTGCTTAACTAACTCCAAATTGTAACAGTTTAACTAACACTAATACTCCTCAAGTTGGGAATTCCAGGTCTAAAATTTCCAGATTGGATATGAGAGGCGGAAAAACAGTAGCTGCTAGAGGTTTGCTGAAGACATCCGCGAGTTGATGGGCTGAGTTAACATTTCAACTTGGAGGATTGAACAGTTTCTTGAATGAAATGACAGTCAATATCTATATGCTTAGGCAGTTCATTTCATTTTTATCGGCCCAATGCTTAGAGAGTTCATGGAGGCCATGTGGATAGTTGATTGGTTGTCACAAAAACCATAGAGGAAGAAACTGAAAGTTCAAAATTTGAGGAAAGTCTTTGTAGCCAAATGACTTCACTTGCTATAATTGCAAGTGCCCAGCATTCACTTAGATTCAGTTGATAATCTAGAAACAGTAGGCTGTTTCTTTGATTTCCATGAAATCAAGGCATCTCTCAAGAAAACACAATCCAGTGGTTGACCACCTAGTATCAATACAACTCCCCCAATCTGCATCAGCAAAGCTGACAGATGAAGTTGGTTCACTTTTGTTTATATATATATTTTTTGGTAAATGGAATTAATTTTAAGTGTATAACATAGAAAACTTGTAAATACATATTTATACATAAATACCAACATTTTCTGAGTTATTATACACTTCAAATCAATTCCATTTACAATAAAAAAGTTAAACATCTTTACCTTTTACAAAATTAATTTTACTGATGATAGAATGAATTCTAAGAATCTAAAACCTAAAACAAACTACCTAAGCCCATGCTAAACTTATAATTTGTCCCAAAAAAGAAAAAGGTTTGCTAAACCTTTAACGATACAGTTGTAGAAGAGTTGAACAGATGTGAGTTGCTTTAAGGTCGTTACTTGTTGTTTTACTTTTGGGAGGGAATGGAGAACCAATTAATCACTTTGCCTTGAGAATGAGTTTGCGTAACTGATGTGACTGATCAGACACTTAGCCAAAAAGAAAAATAGTAACATTCTCATCACAGAGCCTACAACAAAAACAAGTCTAAGCGTGATGATTCCCAGTATCTGCTTTTGAATCAGAATGCAGAATGCCATGCATATTTATGTTCCATGGGTTAATGGCAGAGACATGTTCCTAAGGAGTCATTAGTCAACGACCCTCTACTAAAGTAACAGTTATGTCATTGGAACCAGAGTTCAGTCCACCACGTGATGATGAATTTGTCCCAGAGAAAAATCTCTCGGAATATAATCCTGGCCTTCCAGGTTGGGGGACCAACACACTCTCACTGTCGAACATCAAAAGCACTGATGACATTGTTGGCCTATCTTCTGGGTGCTGTTGAATGCATGACAGACCCACTTGAATACACCTTAGAGCTTCAGATGTAGGAAACTGATTCTCAAGCAATGCATCCATCAGCTCCAAGGCCCTATCTTCATTCCATAGCTTCCATGCCTAGCACATAATGCAAGTTATTCATTTAATGAGATTATGATATGCAAAATTCAATGTACGAATTACAAGAAGAAAAAAAATCATTATACTCACATGGCCTAGGAGATTCAGTTTGTGATCTGGGTGAATAAATCCTTTGTTTTTCTTGCCACTCAACAGCTCCAAGAGTAAAACCCCAAAGCTATAAACATCTGATTTGAAAGAGAAGTGTCCATCTATTGCATACTCTGGGGACATATATCCACTGTAACAATGGCAAAGGGTAAAATGATTTTAGCAGTTAAGTTCAGAAAAGCTGTGGAAAGTTAAAAGTCATATGCCATTGTGTCTTTGTGCTTACTAGGTTCCCACTATTCTCTTGGTCTTTGCTTCAGTTTGATCACCCCCAAACATTCTTGCCATTCCAAAGTCAGAAATTTTTGGGTTCATTTCACCATCTAAAAGAACATTGCTTGCTTTCAGGTCTCTATGGATTATTCTCAATCTTGAATCTCTGTGAAGGTAGAGAAGTCCCCGAGCAATGCCGATAATTATGTCTAGCCTCTTTTGCCAACTGAGCACAGAACGCTTGGTTTCATCTGATTAAGAATATTGCTAGTGTTATACAGTATATTTTGATCAAGTGAAACGTGTTTACTCAAAAAGTATGTGTTTCTATGTGTAGATGTGATTGTGGAGTAGTTGAGAAACCAACCAAATAATAAGGAGTCCAAGCTTCTGTTTGGCATGTATTCGTAGACCAACATTTTATCTTCTCCATGAATGCAACATCCCAGAAGCTTGACAAGATTTCGATGCTGAAGTTGGGAGATCAAAATGACCTCATTCTTGAACTCCTGCAGGCCTTGTCCAGAATTCTCTGACAGCCTCTTCACAGCTATTTCCTGTCCTGATGGAAGTTGACCCTACAAAATCCAACAGAGCCAAGATATTATCATTGTTGTTGTAAAACTGAGATGGAAAATAGCTTTTCTTGCAGGAGAACAGAATCGACAAGCTTGTTTGCTTGGTAAATGGAAAGTTTGACGGTCACTTTGAATATTTGGACTGATCTACTATTAGAAGATGACAATGAGTTTTATCAGAAAAGTTAACTTTTATTGAAAGAACATAATACTATTTTGAAGAGCATTTAGATATCTCAGATGGTGAAGTTATATAGACCGAAGAAATGAAAGTTCATTGTTTAAATGGGTTAAAACTTGAAATGGGCTTTTTCCTACTGTCCAATCTGCAGGGCAGTTGTTAGAGACTAGTATGCAGCAATGATTGAAATATCATTTTCTTTCTAATTAACTACAAAGAGAGAGTAATTTACTTTGTATACATGACCAAATCCTCCTTCTCCAATCTTGTTGTAAAGAGAGAAATTCTCGGTTGCGGCTTCAATTATGGCAATCTCAAACAATGGGAGTTTAAATTCATTTCTTTCACTCCTAGCTCTGCCAACACTAAACTGACTATCTGTCTCTTTGGCTGCTTACAGAGGCAAAGAGCCAAGGATTAATCAGTAATCTAATAAACGGACACTATGGTTTAAAAAGTACAATAGATCTATCTTCTCAAACTATAACTACAAGATATATTTACCTCTTTTTCTTCTGCATTTCTTAATTATCAACCATAATGCTGATACAATAATTGTTGAACTTACAAATGCAGTCACAGGAAACAGTATGAGTTTTTTCCTTTTGTTTCCATCAACATTTGGACCTAACACCACAAATAAGGAGAAAATATACAACATATATATGAACGTATTTTAAGAAAAATCAAAACTGCATTTACTATAGAGAAACAAAGAATCTTTAATATGATAAATAAACTATTGTACTAAAATAGTATTTGTTGGCTTACTCAAAAACAAGTGAGCCATATTTCTGAAGACGGCTAAAATTGGACTAAAACATGACATGGATCGGGAGCATATACCTTTAATCTTCTTACCTACTTCTGAAGCTGGAACTCTTACGTAAAAATCTTCTCCATTCACAGAAACCTCTCTTATATCAAATAAATCCCCAAACCATACAATACAGCCTTTGCCGCTTGCATTTACATCTAGTTTGGCATAAGCAACACAAGAGCAGTTCATGGAGCATTCTGCCTCACAGTGATCACTGCTGATGGTGTAGTTTGTATGAAACTCAGCAGCATCTGGTAGTTTCATTCCTGTAAACTGCTTAAATGTGTCTCCATTGCTGAAAACCTGTGAATTCTTCCTAACACATCCACCTGACCACTCATTCTTCTCCCATTCTTGCGGAAGCTTAGGATCAAAACCCTTCAAACATTTGCAAACAGGGGAGCTTTTGATGTTACAAGAACCATATGCACCACAAAGGCCATAATCATCACAGCGGTCCCCTTGAACTGAGAATTCTGAGAACCAACTGGAATGATGATCATTCCATGAAAAATGCTGAATCAAACCAGACTGACTCAGCACAAATCTTGAAACAATGGTGTCTTTGGTCTCATAAGAGTAAGACACTTCATCAGAATCAAAAACAAAAATGGGTTTGAAAACTGGATTTGCACTGAGAACTGGATCACCTTTGAATTGTTGCCCATACCATGGTCCACTTCTGAAGACCTTCTTGTTTCCCTTGTGAAGAAAAAGCTGAGGAATCCCCCGGGGATCCACACCGTAAGTGTATTCACCTGAAGAAGGATTAGAAGAGCTTTTCCAGGAAGTCAAATGTCGGTTCAAGCCAGTTTTGAAGTTCCAACCAAGCTTCATTCCTGGTATCAATGTGTCAGATGGATAATCAAAACTCTCCCACAAATGTCCCTCATTTCCGTAGTCCTTCAACACAAAGTTTCCAGAGTCTAGAAGATGTGCCACTGGGTTTCTTGCAGGTCCAGATGAGTTTGAAGACCATACAACACTTCCTGTGTGGCTGAGAAGGATGAGCTTGCCATTGTTGCTGAATGTTAAGGAGCCACCAGAGTTAACTAATGGTTTGTCTCTATTTGCAACCCAAATAACTGTCTGTTTTGGGATATGCTTGTACCATATTCCAAGATAGATGTGAGTGGAATTGCCAGGACTGAAGAAACCCAGTTCAAAATTTTGGGAAGGTGAGACTAGTGTCTGGTAGCCACTGATGGTTTGTGGTGGAGTTATTGCATCCTCTGCTTCCAAAGCTGTAGGAAACAAGGATAGCAAATAGCAACAAGTAACAAGAAATAAAAGGGTGAACTCTGTTCTCTCCATGAGTCATTCGATCCTTTCACGTTACTACTTATTATAAAAGAAAACTTTGGTTCTTTAATCTGGCTAGCTGTTACCAAAATCTTATGTTGATCACTCTGTGTATTTAATTGCCCTGTTAAATTAAGCAAAGTAATTCTACAAATGGGAGCAGGTGTACCTTGAGGGGCCTGTTTTCTTTTTGAAAGGTCAGATTTAATGTTCTATTTTTTTAACCATCGTGTAACTGTTGTTAGAAATTCATGTTGTGTGATTTTATGTATTTCAAAGCTTCATGATTGTTTGGTGTTGGAACTTTTAAAGCCTTTATAAATTAATGTGTCATTGAACCTTGCAAGCAAATCAGTAAGAGGTTTGAAGTTGTGTATCTAATTGGTAAGAAATCAGGTTTATATCCTACAATATCGTGAGTTTGAATCTCTTGATGTGAGAACCCGTTAGTGGATAATTGTAAGTTGCTCTGTGAATTCAAATTTAATACAATGAAAATGTGCAAAATTTTAATGTAAAATAATCCATATATAATTACCGTGAAATATTGAAGAGTTAATTTTATGTCTATCGTATGTAACGTCAACTTTAGGCCATCAGACTCAACAACACCAACCTTTTATTGTTAGGACAACATTGGAGCTACACCAAGAACAAGGAGGAAAGATGGGGCAAATTTTGAAATTTGTTACCACAAATTCATCTTATTCGTGGCTTTTGCAGATCTTAATCATGCTCGATAACTAAATAGTACAAAATTTTAACGTGACATGTCAAGTGATAGGAACTGCAGAGACTCTAGGTCAATGAGTGCTGGAAGATGTTGATAGCAGCAAAGACTTTTTACCAAACTCTACCAATAAAGAAATATATAACCATCCTTTGGTTTCTAAATAATAGAATGTTGTAAGTCTCGATATCCTTACCCCACATTCAAAACTTGTTTGTTTCTTTTCCAGTGTCTCCCTTTCTCTGCATCTAGAATCTATATTTTCCATTAACTTGTGTAGGTGGTGACCAAAACGTCAAAAATTTGGGAATATTGAACGAGAGTTTCTTGGTATACGCAAATATTTTCACTACTACTCATGTACGTAGTATGTATGATGTGATGTAACCTTGTTAATAATATATTACTTTCTTCTGCCCATGCACAGAGTGAAGTGAAGAAACTTGATGTAATTTCATATGCTTGCAATTAATCGCATGACCGAAAATTGGATTAACTCAAACTCCTCTGCCATCAATCCGCTGCTCTCCATCTCTTTTATGTAAATGCTTCCTCTTTTTTTTTTTTTTTCTTTTTTTGTCAAGAGATCAATTGATCATTCACTAAAATGTATAACGGCACTTACACAAGCGTACTTGATGTTAATCAGAGTGCTACAATCAAGCACGCATGCATACTGAAAGCTAACAAGATAGCAATCTTGAAAATACAAATCCAAAAAACAGAAACATATAAAATACACATATAAAGAAACCTAGAAAGTACCATGAGCTTTTTCTTTTCTTTGTAATTCCTTCTGAACATGCACGCGCTCCACAATATCATATAAATTAAGACAACTTAAATATCATATAAATTAAGACAACTTAAATCCAATCTCTGATTGTTAGACCAACTGCAATATGGAACTCAAACTTCTTCATTGAAAGGAATAAATGTGTCATATAGAGATAAAACAGTGGGAATTTTTTTTAAGTGATCCTCTAGGCTGTTTTTTCCCCCTTCAAATCTGCTCATGATTTGAACCACTCATCATTCATCTTGGGCTTTGTACATCATTTGACTTGGGTCGAGTTTAATTGGAAAAAATGGATTTTAAGAAGCTGAGAGATTTGGATGGTGGAGTTGCTATTTAAACCTCTTTTTGCTATTCAAATTGAGAGATGTGTCCACAAACAATATTACTTTTGAGAGAGGATATTCGGTCACGAAAAACATCTGTTTGGTTTTGACGGAGCAGTATAATATTAGATTTTTAGACTTGAAAGTTCAAAGTTTCAACTTGCAAAGGTTAATTTTTTCGTCAAGAAATTTCTGAGAAGGACGATTTCATTTTTAAAAGTTAATGTAATATTTCATTTTTCATAAACTAATTTAAAAATGATTTTAAAAATGATTGTTATTTGTAAATAAATAGAGTTTTAGAAAAATGATGAGACTTTTATAATTAAATAAATAAAGAAAAATAAATGTATTAAAATGATGGTGTGAGAGAAAATAAAAAATGTATTTTATTTATTCATTTGATAGGAAAGAAAATAAAGTTTCTTTTTATAAAATAATAAAAATAAATAGAGTAAACAATAGGCTTTGAGTACCCTAGCTATAAATAGACGCAGATCAGTTTTCAAAATGATACTTTCTACCCCTCCTCTTCTTCTCAATTTAGTTTTTCTCTCTCTTCCTTTTAAAACCCTCTCTTTTTCTAGTATACCATCAAACCTATCTTAGAAAAACGATGATCTTGGACTCATTTACCATTGGATCATCGTAAAATTTAAGCATCAGGTTCAGAACTCATTTCCGAACATTCCCGTTGGAAATTATGAAAACATGTCGGAGCTGAGAGAAATACCCCGTGCATCGTAGCTTTTTCTTTTCCCATAGAAACCCAAAACTGTCTCAGTAAAACTACGATCCTGGATTCGTTAATCGTTGGATTGTCGTGAAATTTTGATATGTGGTTCGTGATTTATTTCCGCACATCTTCACCATTGGGATTTGCAAAAAAAAAAGTCTATAAAGGGAGAAATACTTATCGCACGTAGATAATGGAATGAAGGCTTCAATCATTTCTCTTTCTCTCTAACATTTGAGAACCCTATTAGAGTAGTCAAAGGAAAAACTTGAGGAATCTCATGAAATTGCTAGAGATACCGCTATTGCTGTCACAATTGGGGAGTATTGAGAACATGTGTAGAGATCCTTAGAGTATAAACTCAAATGAGTTTTTGAGTGTTTTTGCAAATTTTGATTTTATCCTTACATTTATAATTGTGAATTATATATGTTTGACAAACCAATTGATATCCTAATGAGAAGTTGCTGTGAAATTGATGTGTTCTTGTATTGAGTGTGAACCCTTAAAAAAATTGAGTTTTTTTTATTAACGCGAATTATATTCTAAATAATATTCTTTAATGATTTATTTTATACAAATTATTATCTTGTTCTAACTCTCCCACGATGATGATCAACATGTTATTTATATATATATATATATATATATATATATATATATATATATTGTAACATTAAAATAATAAATTAAAAAAAGTTGTAAAGTTAATGCCTAGTAGTAATTTCTTTTGATGTAATCTTAAATTAATTGTTATAGAAACTCTTTTGATTAAAAATAATATAGTTTGATTTACTCTCTCTCTCTCTCTCTCTCTCTCTATATATATATATATATATATATATATATATATATATATATATATATATATATATATATATATATATATATATATATATATATATATATATATATATATATATGTTGTGTCATGCAAATATTATTTCTGTGTTATGCATATATGAGTTATGAAGCGTGATAAATTATTAAATGAGATTATAATATTGTTATGAAGATTGAGTAGTGCAAAGTGAAATGTGTCAATTTGTGAAATACGTATAAACATGATATGGTTGATTGTGACATAATGAGATGTGAAATTGTGAACATGAGTTTTAGTTGTGAGTAAGTGTGTGGTTAACACTTGATGTGACATTACTTATGTCGTGAGTTGTGAATTGTATAATAACCCGACCAATGTTTATCTTGAAAAAAATGTTAATGCGCAGTGTTAAAGGGAAAGTGTAGGTTTCCTATTTAGGAACTAATGTTGAATCGTAGCGCAATTGTGTTGAATGTGTTTAAAACACAAGTCTGAGGTCATGTGTATTGAACATGTAAAAATTGTTTTAAGGTTGGACCTTAATTAGGAGGGAGATGCCCTGACGGACTTTTCAGAATGTAGGCCTTGAGGATAAATACATCTGGTTTGAGTGCTCTTTTAAGTCCGTGCCGATCGCACATGGTTGGAGCATTCTCGCAAAACAGCATGACCCTGACTGGTCTCCTTATGATTTTACTTAGTGAGAGTAATCTGACGTACTCATTTTGTGGTGTGTTTTGTTATGTACTCCTAAGTGTCCCAGGGTGGTTTTTCACTGACGTGGTATCACATTGCATATAGGCTTGGGTCTTAACATAACTGTTGCATAACACTTGCTAATTGTTTATTATGAAATTGATGTGTTATCATGTCTTGATCGGATTGTGTGATTCATGTGTAATGTGATTAATGATTGAAAAGTAAATTTTAAATGACAAAGTGGTAGAATTATGTGAGTTATGTTTAAGTAAGTTGTATCTCATTTTATATGATATGTACATCTAGTTGTCTTGTTTCTCTATTAGTTAGGAATGTGATAACTCACTCCCCATGTGCTATTTGTGTTTGGATCCTGTGATGATCTTGAACCTTGTGTTCGTGGGAGCAGATGATTAGGTAGATGACTATGAAAAACCTCATGCTAGAGGACACGGGAACACAATGCTCTGATAGGATTTGACATTGGGGTATAAGTTTCTATATTAATTGCATGAAGTCTTGGACAAACTTGTTTTGAGCCGAGATAATTTATTATTTATTTGGACAAATTTTATTTTAATGTTAGAAAAGTGAATGTGAGTCTTTTATCTTTTGAAAGACTTGTATTTAAATGTGTTTTAAAAAAATAATTAATTATAAATTCTTGTTTCTTTTATTTTATATATATATATATATATATATATATATATATATATATATATATATATATATATATATATATATATATATATATATATATAGTGTTACAACAAAAGTCTTCACGTGTCACATAACTGGCAAATCACCATTCAAGGGCTCTCAATATTAAAATCTTCTAACAACAACCAAACTACTCTTGTTTGAACCGTGTTACTTTCCTTCTTTCCTATCCCTGGTCTGTCCTCCGTAGTGGAATATACAATAAGACCATTAACAGAAATTGCTTATATTATATATGACTAGAAGCCTTATGTTTATTCAGAAGTTAAAGACCATCACTTATTAAAATGTTAGGATGTAAAATGCAAGTGCAGCTTTATGTAATTGAAATAGGTTTTCAAATTTGACGAGGAGGAGATTGAGAATGAAGAGAATTGTTATCATTATTTTTGCTCTTGCTTGTCTATCAATCCTTCAGAAAATGTCATATAGATACCCAAGAACTCATTTCTGCGGGACAAAATTTTTCGCTTGGATTCTTCACTCCAGGGACCTCCAAAAGCCGCTACGTAGGGATATATATGGTACAAGAATATTATGCCTCAAACCATAGTTTGGGTAGCAAACAGAGATAATCCACTTAATGACACGAGTGGAAATTTAACCATTGCTGCTGATGGTAATATTGTACTTTTTGATGGAGCACCTAAAAAAAATTGAAGTCGTGAGGGAAATAAAAGGGGATTACCCACTTAACAGGACAGATATGAATTGCACAACATTAACATGGAACTTATATGCCATTACCATTAATGCGACGAGATTGTTACAGTTTGTTAAATGGAACACTATGATAGCAGATTAGCAGGAACTTGTCATCCTACCAATTCTCTCACCTTAACTAAAAATCAAGGGATTGTAACGTATTAGAAGAGCTCTTTAACAACAAATTAGTTTTTTTTTTTTCAATTATTTCAGTAATTTATGATCGAAAGAAATCAGTTTGACTTTGACTGAGCGATAAAATATTAGATTATTACTTATTAGAATTCAAAGTTTCAAATTGCAAACGTTAATTTATTCCTTAAGAAATTTGAGAATAAGGCTTTTATTTTTAAAATATAAAGGTTTTCACCTGTCATATCTTTTTATAACTGGTAAATCACCATCTCAATATTAAAAACTTCCAAAAAAAAAAAATAAACTTCTCATGAACTTTGAACCGTGCCACTTCCATTCTTCCTCATCCCTGGTCTGACTTGGGGGATTTTATAATAAGAGATATTAACTGAAATTGCTTATATGACTGGAAACCTTTTGT
The DNA here is from genome assembly GCF_004193775.1 of Glycine soja. Lineage (NCBI taxonomy): Eukaryota > Viridiplantae > Streptophyta > Magnoliopsida > Fabales > Fabaceae > Glycine > Glycine soja. The sequence goes on along the minus strand of NC_041012.1, from coordinate 43,309,644 downwards.
TATTGAATTTTAAAGTAAAAAACATTCTATCTATGATAGGATGTAAAATGCAAGTGCAGATCTGTGTCTGTAATTGAAATTGGAGGTCAAATATGAGGAGGAGGAGAGTGAGAATGAACAAAATTGTTATTATTTTTGCTTGTCTATCAATGCTTCAGAAAATGGCATATGCAGCTGATGCCTTGACTCCAACATCCTCCATTAATGATGGCCAAGAACTAATTTCTGCTGGACAAAATTTTTCTCTAGGATTCTTCACACCAGGAATCTCCAAAAGCCGCTACGTAGGGATATGGTACAAGAATATTATGCCTCAAACCGTGGTTTGGGTAGCAAATAGAGATTACCCACTCAATGACTCAAGTGGAAACTTAACCATTGTTGCTGGGAATATTGTACTTTTTGATGGATCAGGTAACAGGATATGGTCTACAAATTCATCAAGATCATCAATTCAAGAACCAATGGCAAAACTGCTGGATTCTGGAAATTTAGTCTTGATGGATGGAAAGAGCAGTGATTCTGATAGTTACATATGGCAAAGCTTTGATTATCCAACAGATACAACGTTACCTGGCTTGAAATTGGGTTGGGACAAGACCTCAGGTCTCAACAGATATTTGACTTCTTGGAAAAGTGCTAATGACCCTTCTGCTGGAAGCTTTACTTACGGCTTTCACCATAACGAAATTACTGAGTTTGTATTGCGCCAGGGAATGAAAATCACATTCAGAAGTGGGATTTGGGATGGCACTCGTTTAAATTCAGATGATTGGATATTTAATGAAATTACAGCCTTCAGGCCAATAATTTCAGTAACTAGCACTGAGGCACTGTATTGGGATGAACCTGGAGATAGATTGTCAAGGTTTGTGATGAAAGATGATGGAATGCTTCAAAGGTATATATGGGACAACAAAGTTCTTAAGTGGATTGAGATGTATGAGGCAAGAAAAGATTTTTGTGATGACTATGGAGCATGTGGGGTGAATGGTATTTGCAATATTAAGGATGTTCCTGTTTACTGTGATTGCTTGAAAGGCTTCAAACCCAAATCACAGGAAGAATGGAATTCATTTAATCGGTCTGGTGGGTGCATCAGGAGAACACCCTTAAACTGCACACAAGGTGATAGGTTTCAGAAATTAAGTGCGATAAAACTACCCAAGTTGTTGCAATTTTGGACTAATAATAGCATGAATCTTGAAGAATGCAAGGTGGAGTGCTTGAAGAACTGTTCTTGCACCGCATATGCAAATTCTGCCATGAATGAAGGGCCTCATGGATGCTTTCTTTGGTTTGGGGACTTGATTGACATTAGGAAGCTTATAAATGAAGAGGCTGGACAACTTGATCTTTACATAAAGTTAGCCGCTTCAGAAATAGGTATGCATGGGTTCTGCACTGTCATAACATCTTCTTTATTAGTATGAAAGGGGAAGTTAAAATTCAGGAGTCTTTGCTCCCTTTCAGGTCTCTTTCTGACCATTTTTTCATCCTAATGTCATGAACTATGTGTTTTGACATGCTTTTTCTAGGCAAACAGCAATAACATATAGCGAAAAGACAATTAGACAAATCATTCATTCATTTGCACTCTAATAAAATGTATTCTTGATTAGGTTTTCTTCTATGTTTAAATCTGCATTCTCTTGAAGAAGTATATGTTCTAAAACTTTAGCATCTGCTTGATTTTTGTGAAGAGTCCACTGCTAATGCTATTAAAAGGAGAAAGATAGCACTGATTATTTCAGCATCTTTGGTGGCACTGCTGCTTTTGTGTATTATTTTGTACCTTTCTAAGAAGTATATAAAAGAGAGGACCACTACTGATTTGGGTAAGATTCTTAAGCAAGTTAACTTGTTTATTCATATTATGAGTTGTTCTCAACTGTTATTCTATCATCCAAGAGGCAAAAGAAGCTTCTCATATCTTTGGTGGACAGAGACCTGAATATTTGAGAAGAAAGAACATAAACTGCATTAATAGCTATAGTTTACTGTGTGAAAAACCTTATTTGTTTCAAGGTTCAAGTTGATAAATTCAGCCTAGAGTTCAGATGATCATCAGATCAATTAAGCCTAGCAATCTTTCGCATCATGTTTTTGCTGTTTCAAAGTTTAAATAGAGAGGTAAAACCAAATAGTCAGACTAAATAGTATATAACACATATGCATGCAATGGTTGAGTATGTTTATCTTTGATAAGTTACCAAGAAAATGGCTGGCTGTGATAGGTTCAAGCCATGTGAAAATTGTTTCTTCTAGTCGCAGGTAATAGAAATCATAATGAACATCAAGCATCGCCTCTTTTTCATATAGACACTATTCTGGCTGCTACAAACAATTTTTCTACTGCAAACAAGATTGGAGAAGGTGGTTTTGGCCCAGTATACAGGGTAAATGTTTTTTTTTTCTTTCCATGAAGAAGTGTTTTATTTTTCATCATCAGTTTTAAATGTGTCCTATAAAATCAGGGTAAATTGGCAGATGGACAAGAAATAGCTGTGAAAAGGCTATCAAAAACCTCAAAGCAAGGCATCTCAGAGTTTATGAATGAAGTTGGATTGGTAGCCAAACTCCAACACCGTAATCTTGTGAGTATTTTGGGAGGGTGCACTCAAGGAGATGAAAGAATGTTAGTCTATGAATACATGGCAAATAGTAGCTTGGACCACTTCATTTTTGGTAATACATCCAATGCAAAAACACTTTCCATAATTTCCCTTGCTTACAACTTGGAAAAGCTCTGCTAGAATATCACCCATTATGCTACTTCAATCTTTTGCTTCAGATAACCTATTCTGTAATGGCTAAACAAGTTCTCTCTGATCTTCCTCAGATCCTACACAAAGAAAATTTTTGAATTGGAGGAAACGGTATGAAATTATTATGGGGATTTCTCGGGGACTACTTTATCTCCATCAAGATTCAAAGTTAACCATTATTCACAGGGATCTAAAAACTAGTAACATTCTACTAGACAGCGAATTGAACCCCAAAATTTCTGATTTTGGTCTTGCCCACATCTTTGAAGGAGATCATTCTACAGTAACAACAAAAAGAATTGTTGGGACAGTGTAAGGCTGTAAGCTATGTGATGAATTTCTGTGATTTACTTAGTATAATATACATTTTTATAGTATAATTTATTTTTAAAAGGCTTACTTATGTTTTTAATTCTTCAAATGAGGGGGGATCTGTTTTTTTTTTTTTGTTTCCCAAATAAATTCGAAAAATGTTCTTTTTAGTCTTTCCTCCAAATAAAAATTTACATTTTTTAAACATACTCTAATTTGAGGGATTAAAAACATAATTAGGCCTTTTTGAAAATATTAAGTTCATGTTGTTTATTGTTTTTGTGTGTAGTGGTTATATGTCCCCCGAGTATGCAGCAAATGGGCTTCTTTCCCTAAAGTCTGATGTATTCAGCTTTGGAGTTATAGTGTTAGAGATACTAAGTGGCATCAGAAATAATAATTTCTACCATTCAGATCATGAGCGCAATCTGTTGGTGCAGGTAAGGTAACCATCCAAGTGTAATGCAATATTGACTTTTCTATAAAAGTCGCTCCTAATCTTTCTTTTTAATACACTAATTTGTTTCATATTACTAGTATTAACCTTCTCTTAAAATACCTAGGCATGGAGATTATGGAAAGAAGGTCGAGCTGTGGAATTCATGGATGCTAATTTAGACCTTGCAACTATTCGATCAGAATTACTAAGGTGTCTGCAAGTTGGTCTCTTGTGTGTGCAAAAGTTACCAAAAGACAGACCAACTATGTCATCTGTGGTTTTCATGTTGAGCAATGAAAGCATTACACTTGCCCAACCAAAGAAGCCTGAATTCATTGAAGAAGGATTAGAGTTTCCAGGGTACAGCAACAATTCTATGACTATTACTCTATTAGAAGCTCGAAATTAGTTGCTAACTTACAGGTTCCATTGCAATTGCTATTAGGCCGTTTCGGTAATATTTTGTGAAAGAGAACCAGATTTGGATGAAAGAAAGAGCATTGTAGTAGGTGATTACATAAAGGCCCTAGCCCTGCACAATAACTTTCTTTTCTTAGTTATATTCTTATTAAAGGATATTTGCACTATATAGGAAAATAAAATAGAAAACAAGGCAGTGAGTCTCCAAAATCTGAAATAGACTAATGTTGACATCCTGTAGTGCCTCAGGGGTTTGTGTTCTTGGATATTCCAGTGCTCAAAGATCTTCCTTCAACACTTCGAATTAGCGGAACTCCAATGCTCTTCTCTGCTCATTTTAAGGTCAATTTTTCTCGTTTTCATTATCTAACACAAAAAACTAGGATTAAAATGAGTAAACTCTTAAGTAATACTAGAACAGGGTTTTATTTAAATGATTTTTTTTTCTTAGTATCATAAGTTACACTTTCTTAGAAAAATATAATTCATTTTCGACCAAGATAATTTTCAGAAAAAAAATATTTTTTTGTCTATAAAAAGAACTAATGATATAATTTCTAGAATTTTTCAATTCATTTCTATTTTGATATTATAATTTAGATTTTATCTGTTTGTTTTGTTGTAAATTTCTTCCTTTGAGGTTGAGTATAAAATTTTATTTTATAAAAAAAACAATCCACATGATTCTATTTGTTTTATTTGTTAAGTATTTATGTGACTAAAAAAACAGGGATCAAATAAAATATTGTGGAATTTGTAGAGATTGAATAGAAAAGTCACGTAATATTGAGACCTGAATATATAGACTTTTTTTTTTTACATAAAGATACTTATTTCATTTCATTTAAAATGGGATAAAAGATACAATTTGGAATATGATGAAATGTATGAGAGCTAACATAGGACATTGAAGCTATTGCTAGTTTACGAACAACAATGGTGACATTCCTCTTTAGAAAGAAAACTCAGCATTGAGTTTGAATAATTTTGTAACATGAGTCTACAAGGAGAAATCTGTCTTGGCTGTTACACGTTGCTGCAGCTCATCCACCACTGGTTTGCAAATTGCAGTCGAATTCGATGATCATACTATGACAGCACAGCTCTTGAATCCATTTAAGACCCCATGCCTGGGCCTCTTTTGAATTCGGAGTGTGTGTCTTTGCTTGAATTCATGGCGTATATATGCACAGCCCAATGATGTTGAAACCTGCGCGAGAGGTTGATGACTTCGTTGTTGATGATGCGCATTCCTAGCACGACTCCATTCTTCATAATACTGAAGCGCGGAACATATAGAGATCTGCAATAGAATCTCTGCTGACTCCCAAAGTTTCTGGTTTCTCCTTTTCCAAATACACCATAAAATCATAGACATTCTTATTTTATGCTCAGGTTCAAGGGAATTAATAAGAAGATCAAAGACCAAGTCACGTATACCTTCTCTCTCTCAGCTGCTTCAATCTTAATTTTGCTGTAATAATAAGTGCAATAAAAAATAAAAATAAAATTAGCTACATACCCTCCGAAACTTGAGCTTATCTTTCATGGTAAGGAATTAGTCCCACTGATTTTCCTAAAAACATTACGATGATTGCATCCTGCCAAGGCACCTTAAGCGATTAAACCACTTGTTCATCAGTGTAAAAATCTGGCTTTAACTTGTTGCTCTCCTCGTACTCAATCTTAAATAGATCATGATCATGACTAATGAGATCAATATTTTCCTTCCTTTGGAATTGCATCTTTACCTGCTAAAACCTTATCTCAAAATGAAACTGAATTACAACTGATTCCCCAATCATCTGGTGGCTTGGCCGGGGGAGATTGGGAAAGCAAAACTCCCCCTAAGACTTCATATATATGCATTAAATAATATAACAATGAAGTTACCCCTTTAGGTTTCTGAAGATTTTTTTTTGAAACAAATATATGTTTGCATATAACAGATATGTAAAAGTTTTTTATAAACCAAGGATGGGTGAAACTTCACAACAAACACAAGAGATCCTAATTCGTTTGACACTACAAACGTCATTGATCCTAAGCCACATGGGCGGACCCAGACGAGAATGAGAGGGAGGGCCAATCACAAAAAATAAAATTCATCTAGTAATTATATTTCATCAATTTTTATATAAATTTTTTATAATTTGATGTTCAAATATGTTAAATATTTACATTAATAATCTATCAAAATACACAACATATTTCTTATATGTCATGAAAATAAATTAATAATCAAATTTATACTAATTTTTAATAATTTTCTTTTTGATGTATACTAACAAATAGTCAATAAATATTTTATCTTTCATCTTATTATGTTGTGTAGTATTTGATACCAAAACATTAAATATCATATTTAGAAATTCATTTTTTTAGTGTGGTGTTAGTGTCTTTGAACTTTTGTTTCTTATCAAGGTTGCAATCGCAACTCATTCATTATTACAATGACTTTCATAATTTGAAAATTATAATATTTTTTAATCAATCCAATAACACTTGTTTATGTGAGATTCTTTCAATGACAATAAATAGAGTTTGTCAATTAGATATTAAAAAAAACTAATTATATAATAAGTAAAATTTGATAAAATATAACATTTAGATAAAATTTCTTTAAAAAATAAAACTATTGTTGATTTTATAATTTAAAAAAGTTTAAGAGATAAAAATTAATTATATAATAAGTAAAATTTGATAAAACAAAATATTGAGAAAAGGTTTCTTAAAAAAAGATTATTATTAATTTTATAATCTAAAAGAAGTTAAGAGATAAAAAATAATTTTATAATAAAAAATTATATTCAATTTCAAATCAAAATTTTAATTATTAAAGGGGTCTAACTTAATTAGTTCAGCAAGATGAATAAGTCTTATAAATTTTTTTAGTACCATCTTTGACTCATACTAATAAAAAAATCAAATTTTTACTTAATAAAAAGTATATTTTTTTATAGTAAATAAATAATAATCTATTTTTTAAAATGAAAAAAAAAAATCAGGAGGCCAAGGCCCCCCTCCCCATATGGTAGGTCCGTCCCTGCTAAGCCACCCACCTTGAAAATATCATTGATAAAAAAAAGATAAAAGGAAAATACAAAATAAGCATGAGGGATAAAATTAAAGTTGTGCATATTTATCGGAATTAAAACTAAATAAGAAAAAACATGATTGATTTAACACATTATAGAACAAATTAAAATTAATTATATATAAGTCAAGAAATATTACATCACAACAAAATATTTAACATATAAGTGTAAATATTTTTATTATTAGTATACTATTTAAAACATTACATATTATAAATATTACAAAAATTACATTGGAAAACAACATATTCAAAATATAAATATTTTTACTAATACTGTAATATATAAAATATTACCAATTAAAATTATTACAATTTTTAGGTCACATATTTTGTGTGATTGATTAAATAACATACAACTTTGTGAAGATTTCTCAATATATGACTGGATTATATTTTTGGAGTTGAGGAAATATATATATGACCGAAAATAAATATGAGAAACTTTAATATGCATTCATATAGAACTAAGACAAGAAATTAACAATAGCCTTTTAAAGAAGAATAAATTAAATGTACGTACAGTTATTAAAGTTGTCAACACATACTATAAATGAAGACAAACAAACTATTGACTATATATCACATTACATTTAATGAAAATTGTGTTATATGTTTATAATAGTATCTCATTCGTGCCCTGTAGTAATTATATGCATTATAATTACAATATACTTATAATATATATATATATATATATATATATATATATATATATATATATAATATTTGTATACTTAGTTTTATAACCTAATACAATGAATTTGACGGTATTAATTAAGTTGTCATCCTCATTCCACCTTCGTCAAATTTGACAGTCAATTTCAATAACAAATCTTTTTTATTGGGACTATTGACACTTAATTTTACAACCTAATTCAGTGAGAAGGTTTGACTTTTGATCAATCTATCTAAAGTGTACAATTGAAAACTTTCCTCTGTCATGAGTTACTTTTTAGTTTTTTTTAATTATAATATATTTTAACAATAATTAATTATATATATAATTGATTATTGAAATCATCTGATTTTCACACCGTCTAAAACACACTGTAACAACAATGATAGATTGTACATATAATTAATTATTGGAATAATCTAATCTTCAAAGTGACTCTTTAACCGGTCTAGTTGAGGATTTTTTCCTTTATTTCTGTGCACCTATTTGAATATTTTAATTGAGATTTTGTACTTGGTTTGATGTTAAAATTTTAAATTTTAATTGTTTTTTAAGTTTATCAAATGAGCTAATCTATATGTATAAGCTTTTTTATATCATATATATATAATAAGTATATTGTAATTATTAATTACTGTTATATTAATAATATTAAAAAATTGAATACCTTTGAAATGTTCAATAAATTATTTCTAATTTTAATACTAATTAATTTTCTATAATATTAAAATTAGAAATGATTTATTAAACATTTTAAACCTATTTAATATTATTAATATAACAATAATTATAATTACAACATACTTATAATATATATATATATATATATATATATATATATATATATATATAATATACTTATAATAAAGACAAACAAACTATTGATTATATAACATACTACATTTAAAAAAAGTTAAGTTATGTTCTATGTTTATGGTATAGTATCTCATTTGTACCAAGTAGTAAATAATATACTTATAATATATATATATATATATATATATATATATATATATATATATATTAAGTATACTATATTTTTTTATAAGTATATTATTTATAATGTATATATTTACTACAGGATACGGATGAGATACTGCTATAAACATATAATACTACTTTCATTAAATATAGTGTGTTATATAGTCAATAGTTTGTTTGTCTTCATTTATAGAATGTGCTGACAACTTTAATTACTGATTTTTATTGTATGTACTTTGAAGATTAGATATGATTATTTTAATAATTAATTATATGTATAATCTACTATTGTTGTTACATGGTGTTTGAGGTGGTGTGAAAATTAAATCATTTTAACAATCAATTATATGTATAATTGATATTGTAAAAATTGATTATAATCAGAAGAAGAAAAAAATTACAAAGTAACACATAGCAAAGGAGGAGAGTTTTCAATTGTATACTTAACAAATAGACTCAAAAGTGAAAACCTTTCTCACTTTAGTAGGTTGTACAATTAAGTGTCAGTATATAATCTCAATCTAAAAGCTGTGTTTGTTTGTCAAATCTGATGAAGAGGGGAATGAGGATGAACAAAGTTGTTACCATTATTTTTGCTTTAGTTTGTCAACCAATCCTTCAGAAAGCGTCATATGCAGGTGCTGCCTTGACCCAAACATCATCCATTACAGATGGCCAAGAACTCATTTCTGCTAGACAAATCTTTTCTCTTGGATTCTTCACTCCAAGAAGATCCAGCAGCCGCTACATAGGGATATGGTACAAGAACGTCAAACCTCAAACCGTGGTTTGGGTGGCAAACAGAGATAACCCACTTAATGACATAAGTGGAAATTTAACCATTGCTGCAGATGGGAACATTGTACTTTTTGATGGAGCAGGTAATAGAATATGGTCTACAAATATATATAGATCAATCGAAAGACCAATTGCAAAGTTGTTGGATTCAGGAAATTTAGTGTTGATGGATGCAAAGCATTGTGATTCTGATACATACATATGGCAAAGCTTTGATTACCCAACAGATACAATGTTACCTGGCATGAAATTGGGTTGGGATAAGACCTCAGATCTCAACAGATGTTTGACTTCTTGGAAGACTGCTAAAGACCCCTCTCCTGGAAGCTTTACTTACAGCTTCCTCCATATCGAATTTCCCGAGTTTTTAATCCGCCAGGGAATGGATATTACATTCAGAAGTGGGATTTGGGATGGCACTCGTTTTAATTCAGATGATTGGTTATTCAATGAAATTACAGCCTTCAGGCCACACATTTCAGTGTCTAGCAATGAGGTAGTGTATTGGGATGAGCCTGGAGATAGATTGTCAAGGTTTGTGATGAGGGGTGATGGACTGCTTCAAAGATATATATGGGACAACAAAACTCTAATGTGGATTGAGATGTATGAGATAAGAAAAGACTTTTGTGACAATTATGGAGTATGTGGGGTGAACGGTGTTTGCAATATTGAGGATGTGCCTGTTTACTGTGATTGCTTGAAAGGCTTCATACCATGTTCACAGGAAGAATGGGATTCATTTAACAGGTCTGGTGGGTGCATCAGGAGAACACCATTAAATTGCACACAAGATGACGGGTTTCAGAAGTTAAGCTGGGTAAAACTACCCATGCCATTGCAATTTTGTACTAATAATAGCATGAGTATTGAAGAATGTAGGGTGGAGTGCTTGAAGAACTGTTCATGCACCGCATATGCAAATTCGGCCATGAATGGAGGGCCACATGGCTGCTTGCTTTGGTTTGGGGACTTGATTGACATTAGGCAGCTTATAAATGAAAAGGGTGAACAACTTGACCTTTATGTAAGGTTAGCCGCTTCAGAAATAGGTATGCATGGGTTCTGCTTTAACATGGCATGTAATGTTTAACTTCATATTATGTCTCTATATATTAATATAGAACTTAGAAGTCTGTGCTGTGTTCCCTTTCAGGTCTCTTTCTGACCTTTTTTTTTCATCCTAATGTCACGATTAATCTGAACTATTTGTTTGACATGCTTTTTTCTAGGCAAACTGCTGCAACATATAGTGAAGATAGACAAATCATTCATTCATTGGCATTTTGATAAAATGTATTCTTGATTAGGTTTTCTTTTATGTTTACATCTGCGTTCTCTTGAAGAAATATGTGTTTTAAAACTTTACCATCTGCTTGATTCTTGTTAAGAGGCCATTGCTAAAGCTAGTAAAAGGAGAAAGATAGCACTGATTATTTCAGCATCATCTTTGGCACTGCTGCTTTTGTGTATTATTTTCTACCTTTGTAAGTATATAAAACCGAGGACCGCTACTGATTTGGGTAAGATTCTTAAGCAATTCAACTTGTTCAATTATTTATATTATGAGTTGTTCTCAACACTGATTCTTCCATCCCAGACCCACCCTTCTCATATCTTTGGTGGGCTTTGGAAATGTATATTTGAGAAGAGCATAAGCTGCATTAATAGCTATAGTTTACTGTGAGAAATTAGCATTTTTGTTTCAAGCATAGTTATTAGAATTTCACGATTCATGATTCGAATCTTACAATTCGGCAACCTACCTATTTGTATCATTAGATGAATTTTAAATAACTTTGTATCTTGCTATACATGAATGAATCTATGCAATTCAATATTATCGATACGATAACATGATTCAATGATTCATTATATTTTTTTTATAACTTTTCTTTCACCATTTTTCCTGAAAAATATCCAAAATTTATATAAACTTAAATTATTAAATGAAAAGGAATTAAAGGAACTCTTCTAAACTTATTCTATTCTATTATTCTACTACTTTATTTGTCATTCACTCATTCAATTATGTTGGAAAAAACCACCTAAATTGTGGTTATCTCTAGATAGAGGAGGTGTTGAAAGCCCCACATGATGGGTAACTGTGGGCAAAAAAGAAACATGTTAAAGTCTCACATTGACTAAAAATCATGTTGAGATAGATTATTTAAGTGGGAAATAATTCTCAACTTATAAGTCGGTTGTGTAGAGTTGAATTAGATACATAACTCATTTCTGGCATGGTATCAAAATTTATCCTAGGCTCATTGATGGGTCTCTTGTGTTTGTCACGCTAGAGGCAGATAGTTTTGAGTGTGCGGGAGGATGTTGGAAAAAGCCACCTAAATTGTGGTCACTCCTAAATAGAGAAGTGTGTTGAAAGTTCCACATGACAAGTAGTTGTGGATAAAAGGGAGACATGTTAAAATTGCACATTGACTAAAGATAGACTATATAAGTGGAAAACAATACTTATTTTACAAATAGGTTCATAACTCATTTCTGACAAAAGCTATTTAGGAGGGGGGGGGGGGGGGGGGTGTTTTTCCGTTCAACCACACTCAAGTGACTCAACCGAAGTTCCTCACTTAGCTTCCATTCCTTTAAAATAAAGCCTTCAAAAACTCATATATAACTAATAATTTCTTCATAAGACTTTGGTTAAGTTGTTTTATCTATTTTTTGTTTAAACTTTTTACATAGAACACTATATATATATATATATATTAAAGTAATTTTTTATTGTCTATAAGTCTTACAATTCGATACAAATTGTGATTTACAATTAAAAATTAACTCGATGATGAATCATGAATCTCTATTTGATAAAAAAAATAAAAAAAAAAATTGTTTCAGTCTTGATTTGATAACCTTGGATTCAAAGTTTAATTAGAGCAGTAGAACCAAATTATTAACAGACTAAAAAGTACATCATATATGTATGAAATGGTTGAATAAGCTTATTTTTGATAAATTACCAAGAAAATTGGTTTTGCTGTGATAGTTTCAAACCATGTGAAAATTGTTTCTTCTAGTCCCAGGTTGTAGAAATCATATTGAAGATCAAGCATTGCATCTTTTTGATATAGATATTATTCTGGCTGCTACAAACAACTTTTCTATTGAGAACAAGATTGGAGAAGGTGGTTTTGGTCCAGTATACAGGGTAAATATTCTTCTCCCCCCCCCCCATTAAGAAGTGTTATTTTATTTTTCATCATCAGTTTTAATTGCTTCCTATAAAATCAGGGTAAATTATCTAGTAGACAAGAAATAGCTGTGAAAAGACTATCAAAAACCTCAAAGCAAGGCATCTCAGAGTTCATGAATGAAGTTGGATTGGTAGCCAAATTCCAACATCGTAATCTTGTGAGTGTTTTGGGAGGGTGCACTCAAGGAGATGAAAGAATGTTAGTCTATGAATACATGGCAAATAGTAGCTTGGACCACTTTATTTTTGGTAATACCACCAATGCAAAAACACTGTAATTTCCCTTAGTTGCAAAAGCTCTGCTAGCATATGTCCCATTATACTATTTTTCTTCAGATAACCTATTCTGTAATGGCTAAGTGTGTTCTCTCTGATCTTCTTCAGATGCCGTACACAGAAAACTTTTGAAGTGGAGGAAACGATATGAAATTATTTTGGGGGTTGCCCGAGGATTACTTTATCTTCATCAGGATTCAAATCTAACCATCATTCATAGGGATCTAAAAACTAGTAACATTCTTCTAGACAAAGAATTTAACCCTAAAATTTCTGATTTTGGTCTGGCCCACATCTTTGAAGGAGACCATTCTACAGTAACAACAAAAAGAATTGTTGGGACAGTGTAAGCTATATGATGAATTTCTGTGATTTGCTTGGGATAGAATACTTTTTTTATAGTATAATTTATTTTAAAAAATAAAATCAAATTCATGCTGTTTATTGTTTGTGTGTCCAGTGGTTATATGTCCCCTGAGTATGCAGTAAATGGGCTTCTTTCCCTGAAGTCTGATGTATTTAGCTTCGGAGTTATAGTGTTAGAGATATTAAGTGGAATCAAAAATAATAATTTCAACCATCCAGATGACAGTAATCTGTTGGGGCAGGTAACCAAAACAAACCACATGCAATACAATATTGACTGATCTTTCTTAATTTGTTATAAGTCTAATTTTACCAGTATTAACCTTCTCTTAAGTCTTAAAATACCTAGGCATGGAGATTATGGATAGAGGGACGAGCTGTGGAATTCATGGATGTTAATTTGAACCTTGCAGCTATTCCATCAGAAATACTAAGGTGTCTGCACGTGGGTCTCTTGTGTGTTCAAAAACTACCTAAGGACAGACCAACTATGTCATCTGTGGTTTTCATGTTGAGCAATGAAAGCATTACACTTGCCCAACCAAAGCAGCCTGGATTCTTTGAAGAAGTGTTACAGTCTCAGGGGTGCAACAACAAGGAGAGTTTTAGTAACAATTCTCTGACTATTACTCAATTAGAAGGTCGAACTTAGTTGCTAATTTATAGATTCTATGGCAATTGTTGTTGGGTAGTTTGGTAATATTTTGTGACAGAGAACTAAATTTGGATGAAAGATATTAGGGCTTGTCCTAAGAGATTTTTGGTGTTCTGGCAAACGGAGAAAATTATGCCATCATAATCATTTGAATATTGTACTTCTTGCATTTTTTGTTGCAAAGTCATTAGTAATTCGTTAGTTATCATGATTCTTTAAAAAATCATCTTTAATAGAAATCAAAGCAAAACTATTACTCTATCTGACATAATAGATAGAGAATTAGATTTTAACATTTTAATCTCAATAAACCTTTTTCTATAGACGCAATATAAACAGGAATAATTAATATTACTTTGTAAATTGTGCATACATCAGGAAAATAATTAAATGTCTTCAAAAGGCTCAATTACTTTAAATTCTTTAAACAAAATTACTCCATCAAAGATCATAAGAATTATCATGTTATAAATTTCAATTTTTATTACTTTCTTTTTAATTTCCTAGCTTAACCCTCTTTATATTTTGCATCGGGCCATCATTGGCTTTGCTATAAATAGTAACATTGTACCCGTAAACCTAATTTCCAAAATTGTTAACAATTAGACACACAGTTGCAATGAAGAAACAATTAAACTTACCAAAAATCATTGGAGGCAGCTGCATAATGGAAAGAGAGATCAACAATAGTCGAATGCCACAGAGAAGCTTGCGGCGATTGACGGATGAAGGTTCATAGTTCAATTTCGAGATTCCAGCTGAGCAAGAGAGGTCACGATTAACGAATTGTGATTTACAACACAATTTTTTTACTGCGAAAGCACCTAGTCGCTACCCTCCACCATTGTTTCACGTCTTAGTTCTCATCGTTATGAAACAGCGAAGCGCCCACCACGACGACGGTGAGACACAAAATAGCATAAAGATTAAAAAGAACGAGACACAAATTGACAGTGAGAAGACACGACAGAAAGTGGTGCGGCGCAATTGTGTGTGCAAGTGACTGGCACGATGGGACAACAAGGAGATTAGAGGGAAAAGATAAAGCTAGAGATGCCCGATAAAAATTTGTGGGTAGAATTTTGTTGAGAAATGAAAACATGGTCGATAGACTGACTAATTACTATAGTAATTGTTTTCCTAAAAGAATATTGTTATTATTCTGTCTTTTAATATAATTTTAAAATTATATAAAAATATATTTTAATATTTATATAGACTAAATAAAAATATAAAACTCTTGCGGCCATTCAAAGTCATCATAGATGACATAAAGAGACCTAACATCATATTTTAATCCAAAATTTTAAGATTTAAATTTACAAGTCTTTTTTTTTATTTATATAATATTCAACTTTTCTATTTTTATTTGATGTCTGACTTCACCTTCCACTTGAATAACAGATGAAGAGAAGAAGAGATGAGAGGAGTTCCCTTATTGCATGAGTGATCAGTAAAAACTGGATATCATCGGCTGAAAGTAATTTCAAGCCTTAAGCTAAGGAGTGTGCTTTTCTTTTCACTGAAGTTATCTCTTACATATTACATTAAAGCAAGATCAATATAGATCTCAAAGATGCCGCAACTATCAGACAAAGGAAGATTTACAGAATACAGATTTTTTTTGTTGTAAGGAATATACAAATATGTTAGGTGACGTCATGATGGTTTCAAAGTATTTTGAGACTCCACAATCACATCATGACTATAATTGCGGCCTCATCACTCTCATTTTCCCACAATTACACCTAATATAAAGGTTTTTTTGCTGACCACAACCGTATTTTAGAATCGTATTGCTTCTTTGACTACCTAGCATCTAGTAATGTGACTGTGACTTGGTTCACACTCCATGATTCATCTTTCTTGCTTGAAGAAGAATCAGTCTCCGCAGGATTCTTCCCTATGGAAAACCCAGGGTTTCTGGGTTGTGGCATTAACACGGATTCACTACTCAGCATCAACAACACTGAAGACATTGTTGGCCTATCTTCTGCACGTTCTTGGACACACAAGAGTCCAACGTGTATGCATCTAAGAACTTCAGATGGTGAATATGAATCGCCAGTGGACGAATCAATGAGTTCCAATGCACTGCCATCTCTCCACTGCCTCCATGCCTACAACAAGAAAATATCATCAATTGTTTATTAACAGAAAATGATATTATCTACTAAGTAGCACTCTAATTAAAGTAGCACTCTCACGTACATTCCCTAGAAGATTCATATCTTCATTTGAGTAATAGAATCCTCTATTTTTCTTCCCAGTTATAATTTCCAGCACTAAAACTCCAAAGCTAAAAACATCAGATTTCACTGAGAAGTTCCCGTCCATAGCATATTCAGGAGACATATAGCCACTGCGCATTAGAAAAATATACAAAATAATAAGGTCACCATATTTAGTCTTAAAGAGAGTGCTATTTTGCGATATTGTGGTACTCACTATGTCCCAACAACTCTCGATGTGTTTGCTTCTGTCTGATTTGAGCCAAAAAGTCTAGCCATCCCAAAGTCTGATATCTTTGGGTTCATTTCACTGTCAAGTAGAATGTTGCTAGCCTTGAGATCCCTATGGATAATCCTAAATCTGGAATCATGGTGCAGATAAAGTAGCCCTCTAGCTATGCCGCATATAATGTTGAAGCGTCTTTTCCAGTCCAATATGGGTTTTTTGGCTTTGTCTGGAACATTATCATAAAGCATATTTGAATATAAAAATAAGACTAGATTAAGCAAAACATGTCTGCATTTAAAAAAACAAAAAACCTCAGGTATAGAATGCTACAAATACTTACCAAACAAAATGGAATCAAGACTTCTATTTTCCATGTACTCATACACTAGCAACCTCTCATGCATCTCAATGCAACAACCGAAGAGCCGAACAAGATTTCGATGTTGAAGCCTGACAATTAACTTGATTTCATTCTTAAATTCTTCAACTCCTTGCATGGAGCTTTTTGATAGCCTCTTGACAGCAATATCTTGGCCTTCCATCAACCTTCCCTGTTATATATACACACAAGCACTCCTATTAGTATGGTTTCTGTATGGGTGCTTTGTGATTTTGAGTTATGGTGGGAGCTATAAAAACAAACCTACCCTGTAAACAATACCAAATCCTCCTTGTCCAAGTTTATTTGCTTCAGAGAAGTTGTCTGTGGCCATTGTTATGGTATTAAAATCAAACATTGGCAACTCTATGTCATCCATGTTCCTTTCTCCTGAGTTTTTTCTATTAGTTGAAAACTTCCTTTGTACAGTCGTCAGCAAATCCCGACTTCTTTGGAAAGAACCTGGTTTTGTGGAAAGAACCAAGACAACACATGTCATCATCTAGCACCACAACATTTATACCGTATACTTAACATTATATGGAGGGGCATTACCTCTAGGGCCTGCCTTCACATTTGATATACTCAACAGTTTCCTCTTCTTCCAGAAAATGACAACCAATCCCAATATTATTACAGCTGCAGAAATTGTAATTCCTACAACCTCACCTATATGGTTTTTCTTGTGAGAGCCACCTCCAGATCCTATGTCATCTGTGAAACACAGGTTTCTTTTAGTACTCTTATCCACTTAATATTTGTTAGAAGACAGGTTTTCTAATGCTAACATGCACTAGCAATTTTCTTGTTATAAAAAATTTTAAACTAAAATGTATCAATGCGGGCAAAGTATATGTAACTAAATTGACTCTATAGTGTATCAATACTCTCTGTTCATCTCACATTAAACGTTCTACAGATAACAACATTATAAATGCAAAAAAATCAGGGAAAAAATGTAGATTTTTTGTTTCTTGTCGAAAAAAATATTGTAAACGTGAATGTAACCATTATGATTGAGAAAAGAATATAGCATTAGTCTGACCCGAAAAGAAAATCGAACGAGTCAAAAAGGTCGGGGATGAAAAAGGTCAGTGAAGAAATATAATTGCGTTCATATTTTATTATTTTCCAAAGTCAGAAAGATTGCCTCGACCTGCAGACAGAGATCTCTTTTTTCCTTTCCTTTAGGGCGGCACCAAGAAATTGAAAAAAAGAATCTTGTGAAAATTGAATGCTAAAAAAAATTGACCATTTATTTTTCAAATCAACAACTTTTTTTTTTCCATGAAACAAAGTAATGGTATCGTACCAGTTGAAAATTATTTTTTTGTTACTTATGTAAGCTTTTTTTCCGCAAAAGCTATACGCGGATATTTATGTAGTTAAACTCTAATTTAAGAAAATATAAAAAGTACTTTAAATTCAAGCATAATCACTTGAGTCTTTATGCGCAGTTTAGTCATTCAAAGATAATAGTTCTCATTGATTTCAGTTTAAATAGTTTTTTTTTTAAACTGAATTCAGTTTAAATAGCTTCCTAGTAAAATCATGAATTATACAGTAAGCATATACAGTATAAAAATAAAGATAAAATTGTGGATAAAAAATTAAAGGAAAATCTACCTGATTAAAAAAATGAGAACCCAAAATATTAAAAACTTTACCCAAAAGCTCAAAGAGGACGAGGATCGGTGGATGCAATAACTTTTCCTGTTTGAACTTTGAAAGACCTAATTCTTTTTTTCTTTTTCTTTTTTTTGTCTCTAGTGAAAGTCAAATTCCTCTGATTAAAAATATCCCAAATAATATATGCATTTAAATAAAAAAAATATCATATTTTTTCTCCAAACTTTCAATCCAAAAACTTATTTTAAGTCTCCAATTTTTTTTTTCCAAATCAAAATCCCAGCTAGTATATTCACATCGCAAGGAAACAAGCCGTGATGTAGATAGTTTTGTATGTTTCCCGTTGATTGATATGCCTACAAATTTTTATTTTGTAATTTTGATCGAGACAAACAGGTCATAGACTCCTAGTTTGGAAGGATTAGCGGGAGACTCAGCATGTGGAAACGTATTCCATACATCTCTCTGTCTTGTAGCCAAACCAACGTTTCCATCACAAAATGTAATTATTCTCATTCTCTTATTTTAAATATTATTATTTTTAGCAATTACTCTCATTATCGTAGTTTCAACACTAATCTAATCCAATCTAGTAACGTCAATTCCAAAAAAATTCTTAAATCATAATGACCTATTATTTTATAGGTGTTGTTAATCAGTATTCTTAAATATTGATTAAGGAACTAAAAAAATATATTTTTATTGTAAGAATAATAAGAGAAGGTAAAAAAGTTATCAATAATACAATTTTATTTTGTGTATTTTAAGATCAGTGTCTAACATTTGTCCTGTTTTATTATCTTTCTTTCAAAATGTTTCAATATTTTAATTCCATTCCAGCCAGCCAAATGCGTAAACACCCTTAGCCCAATTTCTAATAACCAACCGCACGAGTATGAAACAGCATAAAATTATTAGGTAGTATCGTACCACTGCATGTCCAATTTCTATGATCAATGCAATCTATATATTCAAGTTTTTTAATTTGGCAAAAAAATTAATAAGTTTTATACCAAATAATTTATTGTGGGACAGAGAATGGAAGATTCGAAAGCAGAACAGAACCAACAAACTGAGACATGGGAGAGAGCACGTACCTACGTCAGAAGCTGCTAATCTAACATAAAGATCTTGTCCACCCGCAGGATACAGCCTCATATCTATGAGTTCACCAGTCCACGTCACGCACCCGCTTCCACCGTTTGTGATCTCAATGTTGGCATAAGCAGTGCAAGAACAATTCTTACGGCACAAATCCTCACACTCCCTTAGGTTCATAGTCCTGTTCGCAAACACATAGGTTGTCTCTGGCAGCTTCACGTTCTCCAAATGCAAAAACTTGTCCCTCCCACAATCCAAATCCGTGTTCCTCACACACCCATCAGAACCATCTCTCAAATTCCACGCTTGCAAGTTCCTCGGCCTGAACCCTCCCACGCACGTGCAAACCGGCGAAGCGTTGGAGTCACACAAACCATAAGGACCACACTCTCTGTAGCCATCACACTGATCCTTACGCGCGTACCAAAACTTGGTCCAAGTGTTTCTACTTGGCACCCAAGTAAGACGCTGAAGTTCACCACCCGAAGTCAAAACCAGCCTCGACAAAATAGAACGGCTTCCAATGGAAAACAAATAGTACACACCATCTTTATCGTAAGAAAAATCAAACGTAATAGTATCTGTGTTGGGTTGCATCTCTGGCACCCCGCTGAATCTCTCACCATTCCAAGGGCCACTTCTGTATGTTATGTTCTGGTCATCCCTTAAGAAAATTTCTGGTATTCCACGAGTGTCTATCTTGAAAGAGTAATCTCCGCTTGAAGGGTCGCTCCCTGTGGCTTTCCACGATGTTAAGTGTTTCTCAACGCCAGTGTCTAGGTTCCACCCCATTTTCATGCCGGGTAAGAGCGTGTCTGTTGGGTAATCGAAGCTTTGCCAGAGATATTTTGTTGGGTCGGTTATGTTTGCTTCTCTGAGAACTAGGTTTCCTGTGTCCAGAAGCTGAAGCACGCGATTGTTGTTGTTGGCTTTGGTTGTTGCGTTGGAGGACCAAACGGGGTACTTCTTCATTGATGGATTTGTAAGGACTATGTTTCCGTTTTCTGCGATGGTTAGAAAACCATTGGAGTTCTCGAGAGGGTTGTCTCTGTTGGCTACCCATACTATGGTTCTGTCGTTGATGTTGCTGTACCATGTGCCTAAGTACCAAGTGGAATTGGTCCCCGGAAAGAAGCCTAGAGCGAAGACTTGGCTTGGGGATATGAGGGTTTGGTTGGTTAGAAGAATTTGTGTTGAGGTTAATGTGTCTGCGGAGAATGAAATTGTGATGTGTTGCGATGATGCCAAGAAGAAGCAAAAGAGGAAGAATAAGAAACCAGGCATGTTTGGAGAGAGAGAGAGAGGGAGGGAGAGAGTTGATGAAGTGTTTGGTGAGGAAGATAAATAATAGTTTCATTCCATAGTTTTGGACTGTGGTATTGTGGACGGTAGTGAGGAAATTAAGAAGGACAAATTGACCCTGGCATTGGCATTCATTCGCATCTTGGTCTAAGTTGTTTCTTCCTTTGAAAAGTGAACCCATCCTATTGTGTTACGCCAGTGACTCTCTTATGTGACTCTATTGTTTTTGCCCTGTCAACAGTGTGAATATGGTTTGCCATCCAAAAGATTTTCACAACTGCTTCTTGCATAAGTTGATTAGATGTTTAATGTTTTCTTTTTTACACAAATTAGATGCTTACTGTTATACTCCTTTTCCTTTTTCTTCTGTGCATGAATCATGACAAACTGGTGAAAATTTATTGATTCTATATATAAACTTACCAAAACATTCGTATACTCCATTTTTTTTTTACCGGAAACATTCATATATTGCATAAATAATTTATTTTTTTCATAAAATATTTATTTTATTTTCAGACGTGGAATCAAATCACAATATTGATGCGAGAACATATAAATACATTTATAAGTATTATTTGAATCTTAAGATGTTGATTGACCTTTTAAGATTCAAATTATTTAAATTTCTTATTATAAAAAGTAATAAATGCCAATAAGAGTGATTGAAACATATATACTATTTTTCTTTTATTTCTATAAATTAATCGTATTATCTTTATAAGTTTTTTGCCGCGTACTAATAAGAGTGTGTGAATTAATAAATATGAGATTGTTTTAGTTTAATTAATAATTTTAAATTTAAATCTTAAATATTTAGAGAGGACAATCATAAATGGTTACAAACAACTTAAATAAGATGGCAAACATTTGTCTCCACCACAAAATTCTTTGCCGTATGAAAGGGTGACTGGATCACAGTATAATTAACAAAGCTAGCTAATTATGCTTTAGTTCTGGTTTGGTAATGACTTTTTTTTTTCTCTTCCAAATCTGAACTTAGTTAATTATGTTTTAGTGGCGGCCCAATTAGGTGACCGAATTTGGTTGCAAGTACCAAGTATGGGCCATATTTTATAGGGTATTTTTAGTTTTATTTTTTTTTCAAGTTTTTTTAATTATTTAAAGATTTAATTTTTTTATTTTAGTCTCCATTACATAATAATAACTAGCATTAAGTGATGATTCAACAGTCACATATTATTTTTCTGGTAAAATATGTTTTAAATCTCTATATCAACACATCATCAATTATTTTAAACTAATAAAAATTTAAAATCATAGTTTATCAACAAAAATTAGGCGTTATTGTATTGTCAAATTTCTTATGGTATAATTTAACTAGTTGACAAGTCATTGTTACATCATCATGGATTTAAAAAAAAATTAAAGACTAAAATTGAAACAAAAAATCTTTTAAACAACTGAAATAAAATTTAAAAAAAGTATATCATCAATTTGAATTTCATAAAACCAAAAACTGATTGTGAGGTTTCTATTTGATATATCCCTCCATTAACAGATACATGTGTACAAAGGGCTCTCTTAGGTTAGAAAAAGTAAGTTAGGTTCTTCGGAAAGTTCGTAAAAGCACTAATAAATGGATCCAAAAAAACACTTGTCCTCTTTTTTTTTTTTTTTTTGAGACACTTGTCCTCTAATTGCGTCTTCATTCTTGTCCCACCAATAAAAAATTACAGGTTAATATTTTAAATGATATGTTAATTTTTAATTGATGAGTCAGGGATAGAGACACATCTAGAATCTGGAGAGGTGTTTTGAATCCACCATCATTTTTTTGTTCAGCACCAAACACTACACACTATTGCAGTAGAAAACCCGAATATTTGCATTAAATATTGGATACCAAATTCCCTTTTCCATGTCTCCATAATGTTAATTAGTGTCCTAAAAATATTAAATAAAGGAGTAAATTTTTATTATTATTAGTATTATTTATTTTTTATAGCCATCATAATTACAACTTTTGATTTTTTATGGAACTATCCCCACACACTAATTTTCGATCCACTATGATTTTTAATCTATTCTTAATTAAATTATTTTCCTGTAAAAAAAAGTTAACTTAAATCCTAATAAAAAAAATTCATTAATATTCCAATGCCTTCTTTAGTAATTTTGATATATAAATATGTAAACTATTAACTTCCTTAGAAAATACACACAAGAGCAACCTACCAAGTACCAACTATTGTATACATTAGTCCTAAAAATACGAAACTAGAACGGCGTCTTTAATTATAAATTTATAATGCTTCTTATACGACTTTTTTTTTTATTAATTTCTAGAGTACATTACATCTTGAGATTTAATAAAATTTGATTTGAAAGTGCTCCTCTTTTTTTTTACTCCACACAAATCTTCTTTAATTTGTATAAAAAATATATTATTTCCATTAACACTTTTTTTTTTTTAATTTCTTACAAAATTGTATAAAAGTTAAGGAACTAACTAGTGAGATCATAAACTTATTTATAGTCAGTAATTACGGCCGGCAAGTTATACTAAACGTTAACTTGAGTGAAGTCTGTCAACGAAGTTATAGTTTACTGATGACCAGTTATGTTTCCGTAATTCAAATTCTTTAAATAGCTCTTGTTTGTGGACAAAAATTGTATTTTGATGTTTACGTAATTCTAATTCATTAAATAATTTATTTCTAGACTCATTTTGATTCTAGATCCTCGTGACGAAAAGTAGTTGAAACTTGATCATGATGGGGTAGGAATTAAATTTTAAAACCATGGAATTTTCCAGGAAGTTCTATCCAACTCAGATAGATATTGTATCAAAGGAAGCTTCTTCAAAGAAAGTGGCCGTAAGTTTATTAATACGTTTGATGGAGAGGGGGGAATCATAAAATCGAGTTCTTCAAATGTCTAATAAGGCATTAGAGAAAAGGAGGATAGTGATAGAAGAGTGAAATATATTTACCCGTCTTTTGTTCAAGTGTTTTGATTTTGATAGAAATAAATAAAAATATATTTTTATTGATATTTAATTGATAAAATCTACGCCCCTTGGATAAAATTAGGATAAATTCCACTTACATTTCTTGAAATTTAATGACATTTTATCCAATATCCTTTTTTTTATATTACTTTGTCTTTCCTTAACTTAATATAATTTTGTAAGAAATTAAAAAAAAATGTGTTAATAAGAAAAAGAAAGGGACTAAATTCAACCTACTAAATAAATTAAGGGATAAAAAATAAATTTAACCTATAAATTAAAGAATATTTTTGTGGAGTGAAAAAAATAAATAAAGGAGTACTATCAAATCAAAATTTATTAAATCTCAAGAGATATGTAAGTGTAATTTATCCTTAAAAAGTACTGAAACAAAACGTATAAAAAGCATTATAATTAAAGACACCGTTCTACTTTTATATTTTTAGGACTATAGTTTACAATAGTTGGTAGGTTACTCTTATGTGTATTTTTTAAGGAATTTAATAGTTTAAATTTATATATCACCTTTAGAAATAGTGTACATGTTTTTTTTTTTTTTAAAGTGTGTACGTTAAATGAATTTTTACGTTGTGGTATATGCAATTTTAATTCTATTTTTTGCTCTTTCTAACTTACATTTTCCTGTCGAAACAAATCCTAAAAATATGTTAAAAAGAAAAGGACTATGAAAGTTAATGGCTGAAAATATATTTTATCTACTAAAGTAATTCCTGCAGTTGAAAATAATGGACAAATCACGTGTAAAAGAAAAAGCTAGTTTGTTGACTTTCGGACTTATTCTGTGCATGTGGAGCACGTACAAGAATCATGGTTGTTGTCCACCCAAGTTTTTCTGAAGACAAAATTACCTACACATGCATACATGTAACATGATAGCACCTGAAGTGAAGTCGACAAACTCAAATTTAAATTTTCTTTTTTTATGATGTGAAACTAGTTCAATTTTTCTATGTTGCATACTTGCCTACCCCATATAAAGTGATCCTAGTCATTTTTCATTCTATTTGTCAGGTAACAAATCACATTTCTGAAGTCTCAAAATACCAATTGTCATTGATATATACAAATGTGTATTCAATATTAAGAGTATAGTAAAGTTTAATTTCGCCAGGGTCATAAGGGAAAAACTAAAACAGTGAGCCCTATGAATGTATGTGTGAAGGGTGAAAGAGAAGTGCAAACAAAACTGACACAGAAAGGGACTGGAATCAATTTCTATCTCCCTACCACCATTGTGACTGTCAAATCATTTGAAACATCAAGGCCATCCATGTAAAATTGTCTGTCCTCAGTTCTCCTCATTGAAGTAATCAAAGGTTGCGTAGGCATGGGAAGAGTTGTTGCTTCACTTTCCAGCATCAACACCACAGCAGACATGTTTGGCCTGTGAGCTGCTGAATCTTGCACACATAACATCCCTATGTGTATGCATCTCAAAGCCTTGTTTCTAGGACTAGAATCACGAATGCAAGGATCAAGAAGCTCCATTGCTCTGTGTTCATTCCAAAGATGCCATGCCTACACCCATTCCATCATAAAACATTAGCTTCTTGCATTTCAATTAACTCTGTATTAAAAATGTTGCAACTAGACACACATTTATCAAACTAGTTTTTCTAAACAAGTTAGAAATTTCAGCAAAACTAAGAATTTGCATAACATATTTATGCAAATTGCACTGATACAAAAAAAAAAAGTTTAATAGGGTACTCACATATCCTATGAGGCTTGAGTCATCTGAGTGACGAAAGCTAGTGTTTCTGCGGCCACTCAAAATCTCTAGTAGTAATACACCAAAACTGTATACATCAGACTTGACTGAAAACAGACCTTCCATTGCATATTCAGGGGCCATATAACCACTGCAGCAGAGTTATATATTAAGATTAGTTTGGTCCAAGTAAAAATTTACAAATGGATGATTCAACATTCAAGCAAAATCAAAGCGTACTTACTAAGTACCAACTACTCTGTTCGTATTGGCTTCATTCTGGTTCCCACCAAATATCCTGGCCAAGCCAAAGTCTGATATTTTCGGGTTCATGTTTTCATCCAACAAAATGTTACTCGCTTTTAAATCTCGATGAATTATTCTAAGTCTTGAATCACGGTGCAAATAAAGTAATGCTCTCGCAATGCTTTCAATGATTTCAAAACGTCTTGTCCAAGGTAGTTGTGTTTGTTTGACTGGATCTGTCAAGGCGATAACCAAAAAGTGCAAAATTGTTAAGAAAAAATTATGTTAATTAAAAAATGCAGAAAGAAACAAGCATGGTTAATGTGAAGAAACATACCAAATAAAAAGCAATCCAAGCTTTTGTTTGGCATGTATTCATATACCAGCAACTTCTCTTCCCCTTGAATAGAGCAACCCATTAATCTAACTAAATTTCTGTGTTGTAGTTTGGCTATCAGCATCATTTCATTCTTGAACTCCTCTAAGCCTTGGCCAGACCGTCTTGAAAGCCTCTTAACAGCTATTTGTTCTCCGCCTGGAAGCTTTCCCTGGTAAATGGAGCAAATAATTTTCATTACATTTTAGCAAGACTTTTTTTATTACTAAAAGATGGGCTTAATAGAAGCATTTTTACCTTGTAGACAGGGCCAAAACCCCCTTGCCCAAGCTTATTTTCTTCAGAGAAATTGTTTGTGGCTATAGAAATGCAACTAAAATTGAAAACTGGAAATTCTGGTCCACTTAATTGGTTCCCCTCCAAAGTAAGGTCAGCTGATCCTGAAAATTCTGCTGACATCTCTCTGCTCTTGTTTTCATCAAAAACTGGTAGTACATTACTACTCTTGCAACAAGAAACTGAGGAAACTGTAGGCAGAACTAGAAAGAAAATGAGAAACACACACTAAGTCAAAATCAAAAACAGCATTTCAAATATCTAAGAAAAAAAGATTAGGATGCAGGGAGATGAATATTTCACCTTTCAGTTTTGCCTTGAATCTCCACACCAGCCATACAAAGATTCCTAGGCAGATTAACCCCGCCACAACAGTTGATATTATCACAATTCTGTTCGTTTTTCCACCATCATCTGTATAATTTGAAAACACAAAAGTCATGTATGTTATTAGAACCTGACCATCATAGAAGCTCGTGAGAAATTTTAAAGATTCTTCCCTTCTCATAATCTTCATATTCATAGACAATTTTAAAGTCAAAATCAAAATTGAAATGTTATTCATGGAAACAGAAATAAAAGGGACTCTTTACCTTACCTAAATCAGAATGAGCGAGGCGTATGTACAATGTATTTCCTCCACTTTCCAAATGTTGAATATCAACCAAGTCCCCATGCCACACCATGCACCCTAATCCATTAACATTAGCATACGCAGTACAAGAATCATTGCTAAAACACTCTCTGTCACAATCATTCGTGCCAACCACAAGTGCGAAATCCGGCAACTTCATAGACTTACGATCCAAGAACCCATCCTCTCCAACACTAACGCCAGTCCCGGAAGTAACATTAATCCTCTGAGCCTTGAGTGGAGTCATCCTCGTACACCCACCCGACCAGTTCCCCTTATCCCACTGATCCTTATGCTTCGGTTCAAAACCTCGTATGCAAGTACAAACAGGTACTAAATCCTCGGGGGACAACGTTAACACATCACACGCCGCGAAACTCCCACACTTGTTATAAACATCACACTCGTGAAAAGGCCCTTTTTGAATCTCGTTCCAACTTTTCTCATCTTCATTCCATCGGAACTCTCTCTCATACCCATCCCACCCTATTTGAAACCTCACCTTATCAGTGCCGTTTAAGGGGTTATATATGAAGTACCTACCACCTTTACCATCCCCATTAAGCGTGAAACCGTAAAGATAACTTGCTGCGATGGACAACCCTTGAAACATTCTACCATCCCAATACCCACTTCTCCACCTTCTTTTTTCCCCTTCCCAAACCACTATCTGAGGTAACCCTTCAGGATCCACCCCCATAGTGTAGTTTCCCTTTGAAGGATCCGTGGCTGATTTCCATGAAGTGAAGACATGGCTAGTGCTCAATCCACCCACTGACACCTTCATACCTGGCATGTATGTATCCGTTGGATTCTCGAAGCTTTGCCAAACCTCTTTCCTTTCGCATGTGAGTACGAGATTGCCATCGTCACGAAGAGTTGCTGAGGAGTTTTTGTTGTTATCATCAATGGAAACATTGGTGGACCAGACATGGTTCATGGCTCCATCGAGGACTACGAGGTTGCCGTCATTTGCGATTGTGATGGCTCCTACGGTGCCGTTGATGGGTTTGTCGCGGTTTGCCACCCATATAACTTCTGATCCGGGAATGTTGTCGTACCAAATTCCGACGTAGCGGGAAGAGGAGTTGTCGAAGCTGAAGAAACCCATCGCGAAGTTGAGCTCTTCTGAGACCAAAGTTTCATGCTCTTTGTCCCTGATCGTGACACCCTGCGTGATCCTGATCTTTGAACTAGCTGCTAAAGAAAACAAATTGTGGAAAGAAAAGAGAAAAAGATAAAAGGAGATCATCATCGCCGCTGCCATAGTATTATTATTCTTATTATTTCTTGGGGTGAGAGTGGCAGTGATGAAAGCATAAAAGGATAATTTTTTAGTTAGTGGGTGTGACTGTGATGAAATGAGAAAAGGGAGAAGATGGAACGTATTAATTTGACAGAATGAGTTTGGGATGAAGGGGGTGAAGAGGACCGGATTTCATTTATGAGAAGACACGTTTGTGTAGTGGTTGTTGAAAACACGGCTCGGAGATGAGAGAAAGAGTTGAAAATGGAACACGACGTCACACTCATTGTCATAGGCATAGCTATAGGTAACTTGATGTTAAAATTTTGTTTTTATTTGTCAAAGCAAAGAATGAATATTAAATAAAGAAAAAGGTACGGCATTAAGTTGTATTATTAATGACTAATCCTTGACTTAATGGCTTACAATGCGGCAGAGAAGAGAGACAAGAGAATCCACCTCAGCTGATACACATTATCGCACTTTCTTTTTCACGGCTATCCTTAGCATTAAAAAGTAACACAGTCTTACACTAATATACTTACTTACCTTAAATATGTTTTTTTAAGGTAAGATATATTCCTTTTTCTGCTACTTATTAAAAAAAATATTTTCCAATATGAAATTTTTATTTTTATTTTTCTTTTTATACTTGTTATTAATATAAGACGGTTAAGTGATAACATCACAAATAAAATGTTACATCATTCTTTTAATTTTCACGTGTTTAGATTATGTTTAGTAAAATATTTTGATTAATTTTAAATTTTTTTATTAATTAAAAAATTAATTTGATTATTTGATAAATAAATATTTTTAATAGCTTCTCAGTCTTTTTTAATTTTTTTATATTTTTTCCTATTTGTCCTTAATATATTTATTATATTTCCTATTTACCATTTTTAAATAAATTATAATTTTATTGTTTTTCAATTATTTTACATTTTTTAATTACTTTAATTGTTAATTTTACTAATCACTTATAATTTAATAAGTTTGTTTTTTTAATTTCCAATTAGTTTTGTTAAACATAATTTTAATAATTTTTAAAAATACACATTTAGAATTGACTTGACCGACTTTAAAATCGACTAATCAAATTTAACAAATCTCCATCTTCATTACAAATTTCATGAGGTTAAAGATAGGCAAAGGAGGAGCCACCGCTGCCACCACCGTCTAAAAGAAGTGATATGAAAGTGATAGCATAACATATAAATTATTGCTTAATGGTCTCATACCAACCACATGTATTGAAATCAAAAAATTGAAAACGTCAAATAAGAAAATAAATAAATAAATATATTAAATAAGAAGCAATCTAAAAAATAGGTATATTTCAAATAGGAAAAACATATATTAAGTCTAATTGTATTGCACACTACTATAATTTTAGGTGTACAAACCAAGAGAAAAATAGAAAATATCAATTTTTATTAGTTAAAATGAAAAATAAAAAAATGAAAGATTTTTAAAGACTTATAAGATTTTTTTATCCATAAAAATTAAATATAATATCACGGGTTTAGAACATTGAGAGAACATGCTCAATCACTTAAGCTAGACTTTCTTGGTAGATTTTTCTTTTCAACGGACATAAAATAAAAGTGGAAATTTGTGCTCTTTTTCATTTTTGTTTTAATTTCTTAAAAGGTTAAATATTTTTATAGTATAAAAAATTCAAAAATTATTTCTTACGGATTTTTTTAAAAATAAATTAAAAGTGGAAATTTTTTCTCTCTTTCATTTTTGTTTTAATTTCTTAAAAAGTTAAATAATTTTTAACATATAAAAATTAAAATATAAGTATTTTTATAATAAAATAATTTATAACAAGAAAAAAATGATTTTTAGATTAAAATATTTTAAATAATATAAAACACGTTCATTTATTTTTTTAATTTTATCTTATCGTATTTTTTCTCTCTATTTGACTTCTAATACAAACATAACATAAACGCCTACCAAACAAAACAAGTATAACATAAACGTGAGCGTGCCGAGTAATTCGAATATTATCTCACAATTTGTTTAATCATTTTTCTACGTACCAGCAACCGAAAATTCACCCAGAAAATAAAAACAGAATCGACCAAAAATAAAATAAAAATTAAGCGCGACTCTTTTAAATAATTAAGTCAAATTTTAAACTTAAGTTAAGTTATAACACTTAATCAATCAAATCCTAATAATTTACAAATAAAATCAACTCAGCTATCATTTTTTTTTTCTTATTCTGACTCTCTATCCTTTTCATTTAACAAAACAGTTGCCAACTCTGACATTTTCTTCTATTCTAAAATGAGTTTTACCAGTTTGCCAGTTTGGTGGCAAAACATTTAGCGTATATATGTATGAACGTGTGAATATGGAGGAAAATAAAACAAAAGTACTATTTTTTCGTTATTTAGAATAAGGAAGAAAGAATCTTTAACACTTCGTTTGTTTGCAAAAAGAGGGGAAGAAATGGATTGGAGAGGAACAAAAACCTTTAAAATCTGTTCCCTTCCTTCCTTGGTTGTTCTAAAAGGAAGAAAGAAAGTTCTGTGGAGTACACTAACATTTTTAAAGAAGCATGACTAAATTGACATTGTTTATTTATCATGTTTTTCCTTTTCTTTTTTAGATATATATGTCATTCTATTTATTTTCTCTTTTTTATTTTTTATTTTTTACATTAATTCAAAACTTTATTTCTTTTAATTTTATTTTTTATTAAACAATTCAAAACTCATCTCATTTTATTATACTCTTTTTCCGTTCTCTTTTTTCCTTTTTTTTCCTTCACTTTCTTTCATAAACTAAAAATAAGATGCTCCAAAACGATTAGTCTCCCTTCAAGTGGAGTGAACATGACGAGGGGGAAGCTTTTTTATTTTATTTTCTTTTTATAATTTTTGCAGTTAAATAAATGTTTTAGAATATATAATTAATTTTCTAAAAAATAATGAAAAGTAAGAGGCTCACTTTTCACGTCTTCCTCACATGTTTATGAGTTTTTTTTTCAAACATTAATTAATTCTTATAATTTTTATGCATATAAATCGAATGAGATAAACTTTATGTCTGGTATAAATAATTTCAAAATTATACTTGAAAAATAAATAAATAAAATTTAAAAATTTTAAAGGACTAGAGTATCATTAATTAAATAAGAAACTATTTTAAAAACATTTAAAATTTAGGATGACTCTGTACTATGAGTATATGATCAATTAAAAGATGAAGGCATAACTTAATAATTACTACTTTCAATATATATATATATATATATATATATATATATATATATATATATATATATATATTGATATTGATATTTTAAAGTACCATTAATTATCTTTTATACCAATATACAACCTTATTTAATAATTATTATAATAGTAATTTATTATATAAAAATATTATAATCTAAATATAACAACATTTCACATTAATTAAATATGTATTAAATAGTAGTATATTAAGCTCAAACATCAATCAGATATATAGAATCGAAGTAGTACTTGGTTTCGATAACTCTTGAATGGCGCCTGTTTGATGGAAAATTGGAAATTGCATGTACTTGGAATCTTTAGAGTTTAGACATTACGTATGAATGTGAAGTTGACT
The DNA here is from genome assembly GCF_004193775.1 of Glycine soja. Classification (NCBI taxonomy): domain Eukaryota; kingdom Viridiplantae; phylum Streptophyta; class Magnoliopsida; order Fabales; family Fabaceae; genus Glycine; species Glycine soja. The sequence continues at coordinate 43,277,651 of NC_041012.1, read as the reverse complement.
TTCAACAGTCAACTAAGAAAAATCGGAGCAGGGTCCAAATATTCTGCAAGTGGCAATTCACATATTTTTTGTTGCTTTCACAACTCTCACATATTTTTTCAACCGTATATTAGTAGCATTTGTTTTCCATTGTCGTGATCATGGTTACTAAAATACCTCAATTTTGGTTTTGAAATAATTCTCATATATTCATTAATTGAGTGATTACTTTAAGAATAATTTTTAGTAGAATTACTATATATATAATTTCAAGAATCCAATCGTTAAATATTTTATTATTTCAGTGGTCATGCATAGAGGTGGAAATGAGTCGAACAGCTTGTCGAGGGCCTTCTGCTCGATCTATGTAAGGCTCGACTCGCTTTGACTTATTTACTATAAAGGTCAAACTCAAACTTCTTAAAAAACATTTTTATATAAAAAGAGCAAGCTGAAACCATAAAAAAAATTTGTTAAACTTGACAAGCCGGCTTGTTTAACTACTACTACTAATAATAATAATAATAACTTTATTTTATCAAATCTTATCTTATCCAGATTTTATTCTATCTAGATTTTATTTCATCACATCTTATCTTATCTTGTCCATATTTTATTTTATTTCGTTTATGGGCTTTGACTTACAATAGATTTGTAAGCTCTGGGATTGAGGACCTATATAACAACACCAAGGTTTTAGTTTAGGGAGTTTTTTTTCGGAGAGGAGAATAATTCTAGGATTTTAGAATTCCAGTTTTGCACACTGTTCACGTAGAATAAAATTTATTTTCTGCAAATCATCTCTAATCCATACATTTTTTAATATTATGCTCTTTTTATTTTCTTTTAATATACTTTGTGCTTTAACGACTTGAATTCAATATGATTTTGTTTATTAATTATTTTTGGATTTATACATTACTTATACGAAATTTTATAAGTTTCTTTTTTTAGTTAGTATTTCACTAGGTTTTAAAATAATTAATTAATCAAAGACGTCTTTAAGCAGACTTTTAAATAGGCTCGTGGGCCAAGCCAGACTTTTATATAAGTCGAGCCAAGCCTAAAAAAAACTTATGACAGGTAATAGTCAAGCTCAAGCCTTACATATTCAACTCAGGTCAACTCAGGCCGAGCTCAAGCCTAATAAAGCTTGACTTGACTTTCATTTTCACCTCTAGACATGCACAATAATTTTTGAAAGAATCAAATATTCTAAGTTAGTTAATTTTATAATCAATTAATTATATTCTAAAAAAGTGTATTTTACGTTCAACTTAGGGTGACGCATGCCTTCTACACCTTCGTATAGTAGCTATTTCGTATAAAATAAGAGTGATAGCAACAACCTTGAATATCATATTTGGGCCTCAACTAATCTGGATAAAAATATAATAGAATAAAAAATAAAAAATATTAACAAAAAGATAAATGTTTTTTTCTAATGTTAATAATACTATCTAACATATTCTTTAGAACATATTTTTTATTATTATTATTATCTGAAGTTTTATTAGAAATTAAAAGATTCTATGAGTTTCATTTTTTATTTAATGAGTTACACTTATAATGTTATAATTTCTAATAAATTTTAATAAAAAATAAAAGGTGTGTTAGAAAATGCTGTATGTTGACATGTTATTTGTTAAGGTGTGGAATAAAAACACTATTCCTATTTTTATTTTAGAATATAAAAAATTAATGTTCCATAAACAGAGAAAAGATGGATGGTTACAAGTCTGTTTCCATCGGCCTTGTATGTTTGTGATAGTAATATTGTAAATGGAGCATCCATCTCTTTCTTGAGAGCAGCCTGCACCTAATGCTTTCTGCCTTTGGAGGAGGTGTTTAATGTCCTTCTCAAAGCAGGGATATGATTTCAATATAAGTATATTGTAATTATCTTAATTGATTTTAAATCAACAAAAAATACATTCTTATATTCTTATTTTACATATTTGTTTACTTTGAAAACAAACTAATCGAAGCATTATTGATGGAATTACATTTGTGAGTCTGTTGAGATGACTCTCTTCTGAACTCAATTTGTCATACTCAACTTCTATCTACCTTGCAAATTTGTGACAGTGACATTATTGATGGAATTTGAATTGTGACTCTGTTGAGACGACTCTCCTCTCAACTCAATTTGTCTTTGTATGAACGCGGGTTGCTGTGGAGGAGGAAAATTCACAATCTCACTATTAAGCATTGAAACCACAGTGGCCATAGTAGGCCTCTCCTTTGCTAATTCTTGTACACATAGAAGTCCGATGTGTATGCATCTCAATGTGTGATAGACATTATCGGGACTAAATATTTCTGGATCAACCAGAGATACAATCTCCTCTTCATTCCATAGTTTCCATGCCTTCAAAAAACAAAAAAAGAGATAAATGCTCGCTTGTAAATTTGAAGGTTTATCATAATTATTATTTGTAGTAAGTAGCAAAAGAAAGTAGAGATTTATGAATCAAACTAGGAATTAATTTGAAAAGGCTTACATATCCTAAGAGGCTCAATGACAGCTCGTGATTACGAAAACTTGAGTTTTTTCTACCACTAATTATTTCCAACAGCAAAACTCCAAAGCTAAAGACATCTGATTTCTCTGAAAACAGCCCTTCCATTGCATATTCAGGTGACATGTAGCCACTGCATTTAAATTTCAAGATGAAGTTAACTATTATGGTGCTTAGCATGATAATATGACCTTGGATAAAAAGAAGGAACACTTACTATGTTCCCACCACCCTTCTAGTATTGGCCTCATCTTCGCTGCCTCCAAAGATTTTGGCCATACCAAAATCTGATATTTTTGGATTCAATTCTCCATCCAACAAGATATTGCTTGGCTTCAGGTCTCTGTGTATTATCCTTAATCTAGAATCTCTATGGAGATAAAGCGAGCCTCTAGAGATTCCTTCAATTATATTAAATCGTTTTTGCCAATCTAAAACTACCTTTTTGACTGGATCTGAAGAAACAATAGACAGTGAGGTAATCTTGAAGAAGCTATATGAAAAGAAGAAAAATTGTCTTTTGAAATTTAGTAGTAAAGTACACTAGTGAAAAGATAAACGGCTTTCATATTTGTCCTCACAACAGAGATAAAAAAAATAAATAAATAACAAATCAAGGTGGACTAACCAAACAGATAAAAATCTAAACTCTTATTGGGCATGTACTCAAAGATCAACATCTTTTCCTCCCCTTCAATACAGCAACCTAGGAGTCTTACGAGATTACGGTGTTGAAGTTTTGAAATTACAGTCACTTCATTCATAAATTCTTCTGTCCCCTGTCTAGATGTTCTTGAAAGTCTTTTCACTGCTACTTCTTGTCCATCTTGCAATACTCCCTAGAAGAAAATTTTAATAAAATTTTCAAATTGCACAGATTATTGTTGGAATCAAACTTCACATGACTATGGTACCTTATACACTGAACCAAAACCACCCTGGCCTAGCTTATTAGCTAAATTGAAGTAATTTGTTGCAGTTGCAATGTTTTCAAAGTTAAATACTGGAAGGTCCTGGATTTTAACTTGATTCAGATCTCCACTAAGACCTGCATTTCGGTTTTCTGGAGGGGTTTCCCTCAGCACCAACGATGGTTGGCTTTCCATTCTTGCTGATTGCATGGACATGAACCAAAATCCAACACAACAGCCACCCGGGCACAGAAAAAAAGAAAATTCACAGAAGAAAAAAGACATCTGATTAGATTAAGTTTGCCATTAAAAATAAAGAACACGAATAGTTTAATAAAGTATTAAAATCAAGATTTTTAAAACAAACAAACATACCAGAACTCTTAGAAGTCCATGTCCACAAGAAATATGCACAAGTAGCAACAAGCAGTGTTCCTACTATCACTGTAACTATGATAATTGATGTCATGTTTCTCCCCACATCTGTATTGTATAGCAGTTAACATATATTCACATCAGAATCTGGATATTGGACTAGAAGTTGAATAAAGTATTTACAAGGTTCCGGATTTAAATACATTAGAGGAAAAAAAAAAACTTGCACTTACCGAGTTCTGAATGAGCTTGGCGAATGTAAAGATCAACTCCTCCACGTGAGAACCTTACTATGTCAATTAACTCTCCACTCCAAGACATACAGCCAATGGCAGCATCATATGCATATGCTGTACAAGAGCAATTATTCAGGCACTCAGTTCTGCATGTGTCAACAGAAACAGATGACTGGTGTGCAAAATCTGGCACTTTAGACATCTGCAGTTTCACAAACCCATCTTCTTTGCTGGCTCCACTCCTCTTACACTGCAGTGCTTCCCTTCTCACACATCCACTAGTCCAGTTTTGCCTATTCCATTCCTCTCGGTTTCTCGGCTCGAAACCTCTCAGACAGCTGCATATTATTGGCAACTTATTCGAATCACAGCTTCCATAAGCGCCGCAGAAGCCATAAATATCGCAGTTACTTTGTTGAATTACCCGCTTCCCAACTAGTTGTCTGTTGATCCAGGATGTGTAAACCATCCTGCCTTCTGGACTCAAGAAAATGGTGCCAAAGAAAGAATCATTTGGCAAAGTATAGGTTATCTGAACAGTTACGCTATTTTCCCTTTCTACGCTGAATCCATTCAGATATGCAGAAGTATACATCGTAGCCAAACCAATAAAAACCTAACCGTTCCATGGACCTGAGCATGGTTGTGTTTGATTCCAAACAAACACTTCAGGAACACTGAGACGCTCAAGGCTTCCAGAGAAGGTTCCAATGGCTGGATCAGAAAGGCTTTTCCACGAAGTAACTTTAACTTTCTCTCCTGTCACTTGGTTAGTGCTAATTATCATATTTGGTGTGAAAGTGTTAGAGGGGTGTTTGAAACTCTCCCATATTGTCTTGCCTGTGATGTTATCCAGCAAGACAAGGTTTCCGGTGTTTAGAAGTTGGGCAGTTGAATTGGATTCAATGTTTGAGACATTTGATGACCAAACCACTTGTTTTCTTCCATTCAGCACTACAAGGTTTCTGTCGTCGGATATGGTGACAACACCTGAAGAATCCTCTAGTGGTTGGCCTCTGTTGGCCACCCATATGACATTGGATTCGGAGAGATACCAGATTCCTACATAGCGATTTGATGTGTTTCCGGGGCTGAAGAATCCTAGCTTGAATGCACCATCGTTAGAGGTCACAGTTTCAGGGTCTTTCATTAATCGAGACACTGTAATGATGTCTAAGGCAGTGACCCAATTCATGTAAAAGTTTGACAGAATGAGAAAAACAGGTAACGTGTTTCCACCAGTACTGAATCCCATTGCCAGAACTGAACCAGTGTATTTTTTTTATGTTCAGGAATGGAAGACAATGCAAACGATTTACAATATCACACGTTAGAGCACCGTTTGTGAAATTTTATATCAAGAGTTGAACAGATAAAATTGATAATCATTTCCATGAGTGTCCAGTTCTTTTCAGTCTGAAATTTTACCTGGCATTTATAGGAAATACACTGTCAATATGTGAATTTTCGCGTGATCATTCAACTAAATTCTTTTGAAGAAAACTATGTTTGAGGTTGGAATATATCAACAAGTCCTTCCTCGACCCTCAAAATTCACTGCTTACATTTTATTGGCTGTGTGACTTCATATTTCACAATATTACTTCATTGACACGCCAATCCTGATAGAGATTGATGCTCTATTTGTGTGCTAAGATTCGTGCGTGTATTATACTCAGATTTTAATTCATGGATTTTTTTTTTTTGTATTACTTAAAAAGATGTATCATTTTACGCCATCAAGTAAAATTTCTTAACAAAATTTTTAAGCCTTGATTATGTGAAAACCAGTAACCTACTCAACTTATTTGATAAATATTATATAAAAGTATATTATAAATAACGTTAATGCGTGGAGATTAAAAGTGCATATATATATATATATATATATATATATATATATATATATATATTTGCTAGTACTAAATAAACAATATAATTATATATAAGACTAAACAAATAATTACTTATACTTTTAATAAGCAGATAGAAAAAATATTTTATTTAACCATAATTACCTGTTAAACTATTTAAATTCATTCCTTAACAAATTTGATATGCAGGAATGAGGTTTCTTTTGTTTCCATTCATAGGTTGCAATTCTTGTACGATTATAATCAACGAATTCCATGAGTTGAAAAATCTGAAATCCAATCTATTCATGAGTCTCATGATATGACCACTGACCAGTCAAAGTGTCACTATATGCGGTAGCCCAATAAATTAAAAACTGTATAACTTTGAAGGACAATACGTGCAGAATGATTACAAGTTACAATCTTGCCTCAATTGGATGAATAACAGCCAATTTTCCTTCTTTCGTATTATATCCACACATGACACAACTATTTTTCAACATAGGAAAACCAAAACCAATAAACAAGCCAGGAATAAAATTACAACAACGCTGACAAAAGAATGATAGCATCAACTAACAATGACAAACTCAGGAAAAATAAACCAAAAAAGAACAAATAATAACAAGGGGTAGAGAGAACACGTGAGTGAGCCTTGTTTAGAGTTCTACATCACAAGGGGCCCTTTCGAAACTCTTTCCTTTAGAAAAGTGCACCAAGACAGGAGAACAAAAAATCTTCAAAACACGATGCTTTGACTTCCACACTCCAACCTTGAACCTTATCCTTGCCCTCATCCACACATCCAACTCAATATCCCCAGAGGATCTCTCGAGCCTAAGGTCCTTAGGCACAGAATCATACAGGGCCACGGTTTGGGCCGTGAGGCCCACATGAAGCCTGGTCACATTCTTATGTGACTGGAAAAATGGCTGAACCGCATTGGTTGCTAGAGTTTGGTCCTCATAACGCACTGACACCTCCACAGTGTCATAGTATATGGAGACTCTAGAGTTGGGATTGTAGGATCTTATGGTGAAGTCAAAGTTGGCATAGAGGTGATTTGCATCGGTTAAGTTGAAGTTGTGGATTGCAGCATTCTCCACAGTGTATTCCAACCTTTTGGGCTTCAAAACTAGCCAAATTATGATCACAGCAATGCCCACAAGGATGATCAAGGCTAGTATGAAAATGGCAATGCAACGAAGAAGGTTTGAGCGTTTTGGCTTATTGGCTGCTCTAGACTGCGATTGTGTGGGAGGATGAGCCATTTTTCTGAAGGGGTGCTCTAATTCTATTAGGACAAGATAACTAGTGCTTTTGTTTGATTGAAGAAGCAAATCTAATGTGATGTTTATATATTGTTGTGAACTATAAGTCTACCTCTGAAACCTACCTCTGAAACCTTTTCTGTTAATTGGTATACTTCTATCGCTTTCAGAATTTCGTGCATGAAACTCAAGACATCTATGGGATTCTTTGGCCAACGATTTTGTTCCTTTCTTTAGATTCAAGTGTTATGTTACATACAGTAACATGCAATCGCAAGCAATATAGCTGTCGGCATAAAGTGCCTCGCTTATATAAAATTTTTATGCTGTATCATTCACAATACTTTAAAAAACACAAGAAAAATTATATAGAGATGTCATTGTTTGAGCCATTGCATTGTTTAACTTGGAAAATTTACAACAAAAGTGAGGGGTGGTGATGGGTGTTAAAAAAAAAGTGTACAACTCAATATATATGAGGAATAAGGATTTTAATGGCGTGTTCTTTAAAAATACATCTAATTACAATACTCTGTTTGGCTTTTTGCATTTTCTTAATACAATTGTGACAATAAGGTTTTTTTTTTTGAAGGAGTGACAATAAGGTTAGAACTTAGGATCTTGTGTAATTTTTTCCAACTCTCACCACTAAAATCAATCCAAATGGGTATTTTCTTTTTATTTTTTTTTAAAAATAATTGATGTTTCCTTTTTGAGCAAATTACACTCACACACCCCTGAGATTAATGCTTATTACACTTATATCCTCTATCTAAAATCATTTTTTTTTTGTTTTTTTTAAATAGTCATCGTTACTAATGATGTTAATTTTTGGTGAAATACCCTAAAAACCTCTATAACTCTTGTTCAAATCTACTCCCAATCCAAATTTACATCGGGTTTCGCCTACGAAAACACTATCAACTCACTCCTCACCTCCATTGTCAACTCCGTCGCCTTTGTCAACCACAACAATTTCACTGTTTCAGCCTCCTCCAACGCCGTCTACGGCCTCTTCGAATGTCGCGACACCTCATCAACGACCAATACTCTCGCTACGTGTCACTTGTGGTCACCCAGCTCAACAACCTCTGCTTCACCTCTTGCTGCGACGCATTGCAGCTTGACAACTGTTTCATCAAGTATGACAATGCGACCTTTATAGGGGTCGAGAACATGATGGCGATGTCACTATATCCTTACTTCTTTCTCCTTTTTCTCATTATCTTTGACAGTGTTAGTGGGTTAGAAGATCACAATGTAATGGATAGTAAAAAAAATAAGAGAGTCTTGTATATGATAAAAAAGGAGTGACATTGAATACAATAAACACTAACCTCATGGGAAGTATAATTTGCTTTTTTTTAAGTCAACAAATAACAAGTTTATCTCACTCTCGGCCTCTTAGCAGTTAGCATATATAAACCAGCCCAATAATTTTGTTGGTGCCATTTATCTATACAATGAATGAGACAGGCCTTAACTTACCTATACAATGAATAAGACGGGTCTTGAGCTTAACATGTCTTAGACATAGTTCTTAATCTTCATGTTGACAAATTTGTGATTAGCAACGGGGAGATGGAATTTACACCACCATTTTTTTTCTTCGCTTATATTCTTTATAGAAATAAGTTTTTTCATATGTTTATATCTTAATACAATGGAAACAAAAAAAATCACAAAAGTTAGTTTTCGTAATATATAAAAAAAATATAATATAGAAAATAATTTTCATAAAATTTGAAAAAAAAATTAGAGGATGTGAGACTGAGAGGAAAGAGCAATATTTTGGGAAATATAAAAAAATAAAGTAAAATTTATGAAAAAGAGCAAAAAAGGGAATGTGAATAGCTTGGGCCTTAGCAAGGCCTCGTAGGATCAAATGGGTTTTAGAAAAGGGGTTATTCTTCCTACATCCAACAAATTTCTTCAACACCCAACATATTTTTAAAAAAATTCTAACTTTACCTTTTTTTACTTCTTCGTTCCTTCATTTTCTCTTTTCTTCGTATAGCCTACGGATCGGCAATTTATAAGACACTGTTTATTTGGAATTTTTGATACGTTCGTTGGTTTCCTCCTTCTCCTCTGTGAAACTAGTGTTGGTATTGTTCATGGTGTGTGTTGTTCATGGCTCCTCCATAGTTTCTCCTCCGACAATTTCATGTCGTCCTCCGTGAGTTTCCTCTCCTCTTCTATCGTGAGTAGCGTTGCGTTGTCACTGATAAGTTTTTTTTCCTTCGTTTACTCCATACATATTGTTAATCTGTATGATTCATACGGATTGTCAATCCATATATTCAATACAGAAAGAAAAGTGCAGAGAAAGCAGAACTCACGATGGTGATTTTGGACAACGATGTACACCAACGACGACCACACACTGCTTGATGAAAACGAACCACGAATTAAAGAGAAGAAGATGCAAGAATTTGAGAGGACAATGAAAACGGCGTGAATGATGTAGCAGACGGATTCCCAATCCATAGTTCAAGTTAAAGTTAAATGAATAAGGAGTAAAATTAATTTTTTACTCAAAATGTTGGGTATAGAAATAGTATTAAGGGTGCAGGAAGAAAACGCCGTTAGTCCAGTGCCACACCACGTGTTCATACAGTGCTAGGCCAATTCGAACATATTAATTTTGCTTAGACGTTTGCCAATGGGACATATGCAAATTGTACTAGGCCTTTACATTTGAAAGCGCCACATAATTTTTATATATTCAAATCTTAGAATCCATTTGCATATGTGATATATATATATATATACAAAATGTGATACTTATTTTTAGAACTTATAATGTTTAACTTCTAAAAGCATTAAAAAAAGTTCAAAATAAACATTTATAAAAACTTATATAATAATCATAAATATTTTTAAGCATATCTTTTAATTTATAAGTCTCAAACAAAAAAGAAATAGAATAACCATATATAATCACTCATATATCAAACACTTTATTAACATACTATATATTTCTCTTTATTTATTTATTTATTTCTATTACATCATATTACCGATCATACATATATTTTTTTGTCGCACACTCTTGGTATCAATTAGCACTTAAAGTTTCTATGAACTTATTTCGAATGAAATATGATAGCCTAATGAGAGAGGATTCCTTTCATTCTAAATGTGGTGTTTACTCTATATAGTGACTATGTCAGCTTTAAAGGTTTCTTATGGTTCCAGCTTAGCCACCACGGTTTAGCTGATGCTTTCCTTGTTTCCCTGCTTTCCTTTGCTTACCCGGTTAGCACCAAAACTTATAATAATAATTGCATGTAATGCATATTGTCTTTAACGTGCCCATTTTATTAATGACCCCCAAAATATTTATGCAGGTGAAATGTATATCTTTTAAGGAAAAAGGCCAATGTGTAATCAAGAATTTTTGTTAAAAGAACAAGGTATCATGCTAGTATTAAATAATAATAAGTGCAACTAGAGATCCCCTTTACATCAAAACTAATCAGCTGCAGCAAAGGAGCTGGTGGTTCCTCATAAATCATATAATCAGCCTCCATATCACATGCGAGACTAACCATAGCATCTGCACACCTATTAGCCTCCTTATATATATGAATAACATAAACTGACCTCAATTTGTTTCATCAATTCTATTATTACTCGAACCAAGGGTGCTCCAGATATGCATCCAACTTCCCCTCCTTTAATGCTTTTTAACAACAGATTCTGAATCTACTTGCAGCAAGATATTTTGCATACCTTGATCTCTAGCAATACGGAAGCCCTGTAAAACTCCCCATAACTCAGCAAGAAAGGTTGTAGTGCACCCCACTTTTTCGCAAATCCTATTTTCCATCTGCCATGATGATCTCGCAGGAGACCTCCACAAGTAGCCATACCTTGTGATGATTTCAAAGATCCATCTGTATTCAAGCAAAACCAACCTTCAGGATGAGAACTCCATTTCCTCTTTGACATAATTTCCAGAGGGATTAAATTGAAGTTGGGCAGATTTGTATTTCTTCTAATAATGACAGATTTCTTCCCAAGGTTTGCATGCATAAACAAATGAATCATCATGTTGTTGTATGTTCCTCCAATACAAAAAATAATAGCAAGTTGTGGCCCATAATTCAGGCCAAGGAGAATAGCCTTGAGGACCAACATCACTCTTAAGATTAAATTCTATCAAATCCTGAAATTGCATACCAAAGAAATCACTTTTAAATTCTATAGCAACAAGGTGATTCCAACTTCATAGGGTCTTCGAATAGTCTCTTAAGACATGCATAGAAGTTTCTTGAACTAAGGGACAATGATTGCAATAAGGAGAACCAATTCCCCACTTTGCAAGCCTATACCTGTAGTTTCTAAATTATGAAAATTATTTATTTGTTTATAAGCACTAGACACCAAAAATTGGCTCAATTTGTTGTCTGACCATAACTCATGTCAGTTTTGTATCTGCTAAGATTACTCTGTGATTGAACAATTTTAAGCGCACAAATAATCCTGGCGTTGCTTTAGTGCATTTTAAGAGAATTTTTTTTTCCGTGTAATGAGTCCTGAAATATAAGTGCAACGCCCTTACTGTATGGAATACGTCAACACTAAATTTTACAGCACTTGAGAACAAGTGGTGATTGATTTTTTTTTTTTTTGAAGTTAAACATATTTATTTCATATCATTTTGAATAAGTGCATAGATACAAAGAGGCATCCACTCAAACAACTGGATACTAGCATGAAACCAAATGATTGTGTACCTTAATATCATACACAAATATGTACCTCAGGAACAAAGTATATGCCTGAATTTCCCTCTTTATAACTAAGATCTTGATGGGAAGAGTATACAATTAGAGATATAGCAATATCCTAGCGGTTTGACTTCTGAGTTTTCATCATTGATTGAATTGCCAATATTGACCACTTTATTTTTCTCTATTTCAGATTTGGTCCATTGTCATTTATTCTTTCCAAAAGCTTCTATTGTTAAGTGGTTTTTTGTTGTTGATATTTGATCAACTCACTTTTCATTTATTTAATTGAACATATCCTTAATCTATGTTACTTAGCACTACTGCCAGTTAGTATTATTAAATGCCATCCTTAAAGAATTACTGTTATATTAGAAGTCCAGAAAAGTCAAATCCCAAAGTTCCCAATTCTAACAAGTTGAAGGATTTCTGATAATCCATAAAACAAGACTTCTAGTCTATAAACATTATTGAATAATCATCTATTTAATATCTTCAGCATATAAAATGGCAGCTATTTTTACAGTTAAGATGATTCATATGGTTATCTGCCTTGCATCTCGGTAAGAGTTACATGGTTGTTGGAGTTAAACTGATTTTCTTGAGAAGAAGACTCTAAACTTGATGAACTTTGCTTCTGAACAAATCCGACTTGCCTAGGAGGAGGGAGGTGGGAAATCTCACTATTAAGCATCGAAAGCACAGTAGTCATAGTTGGTCTTGTTTTTGCAACTTCTTGCACGCATAGAAATGCTATGTGAATGCACCTAAAAATATGATTCTCGGATCCTGAAGCTGATATCTCTGGATCAACCAAAAAACTAATATTGTCTTCGTTCCATAGATTCCACGCCTAATTTAAAAACAGCATAGAACATGTGTGAAAATGAATGGAAATAATAGATAGCAACCAAAGGTAATTAAGAAAGTTCTGAGGTAGGAAGAGACATACATATCCTATAAGGCTGAGAGACTGGTCATCATTACGAAAACTAGTGTTTCTTTTTCCACTAATAATCTCCAATAACAAAACACCAAAGCTATAGATATCTGATTTCTCAGAAAACAGTCCTTCCATTGCATATTCCGGGGACATGTAGCCACTGTATTTATTTAGATCACAAACGAGTTAATTCTCAAAGCAAATAATATGCCAATAATGTCAAGTACAACTAGGCATATATACTTACTATGTGCCAACAACTCTTTTGGTATTAACTTCATCCTCGCCTTTATATATTCTAGCCAAACCAAAGTCTGATATTTTTGGATTCATCTCTGCATCTAGCAAGATATTGCTTGCCTTCAAATCTCTATGTATGATTTTTAATCTAGAATCTCTATGAAGATAGAGTAAGCCACGAGCAACTCCTTCAATTATATTAAAACGTTTTGTCCAGTCTAGCAGTTTCTGCCGGAGTGGGTCTGAAAAGAAAAAGAACAAGAATTTTTTTTAGCCAAAATGATTGCTAGCTTACAGGAACAGAATGAATTGGAATCAAAATAAACTGTTCATTTTTCATTTTACTAATGTTGAGTGACCTGAATGTTTAGAAGGTGAAATACATAGATGTATAAACTAACCAAAGATGAATGCATCTAAACTTTTATTTGGCATGAACTCATAGATGAGCATCTTTTCATCTCCTTCAACACAGCATCCGAGAAGTTTTACAAGATTGCGATGTTGTAGCTTAGAAATGACCCCCACTTCATTCATAAATTCTTCTAGACCTTGTCCAGATGCTTTGGCGAGTCTTTTCACTGCAATTTCCTGGCCATCTGGCAATAATCCCTAAGGCAAATTGAACAAAATTAAATTGGAAGAATTAGAAATACATGATATGTATATATGAATGCCACTAGACAAAATATATTACCTTGTACACCGGACCGAAACCGCCCTTTCCAAGCGTATTAGCTAAGTGAAAGTTGTCTGTGGCATTTGCAACGACTTCAAAATCAAATAGCGGTAGCTCATCCAGTTTAGCTGGTTTCTGGACCTCAGTCACCCTTTGACTCTGATTTTCTGGACATGTTCCAAATGAATTAATATTTCTGGAAAGAATAAAATAACAACTGTTCTTCTCATCTCGAATTTATATGAAATAATAAAAAAAAAAGTAAAAAACCACCCATGGAGAAACCATTTATAATCTGTTAGTGCTTAAATAAACTCCATTAAATGAGTAGAGATCGATATTCATCTTACTCTTTACTATTTAATTAGATCATAAATTCTTTCCAAAATACCTTTGTACCACAGAAAAGATGTCATGCTAAATTGTTAAAATAATGACCATTTGTATCATATTGCCTATGAAATATATACAATCTTTAAACTTCCAAACTCAAAGTTGTTATAAACTGTTTGTATTAAGCGAATAAGTGGTTGGCATCAAAGTTAGAAGCAGATATGGAAAAAAATAAGCACCATTTACTCTTCTTAAATATAAGTTTTCCTAATTCCATTAAGGCTTGATTATTACCCGAATCTTTAGCAGTTCCCTTCCACGAGTTAAATCTACGAATGGCTAGATAAGCACAGATGGCAAAGATAATTGTTCCAGCAGTTGCCACTGTAATTCCAATGATTAATCTCTTGCCTCTTGTCTTATTAGTATGCTCTTGTGCATTACCTACAAAAAGTTAAAAGAAATCCAGCATCAGACTAACAAACAATAAATTGTAAGAATATAATCTATCACTTGTTAAGGTTAAACACAAACAGAGAACAATGAAAAAACCTCATACTGGATTGAAATTCTGAACGGGCGAGACGGATGTAGAGATCAACTCCTGCAGTTTGGAATTTTTGTAAGTCAATTAAGTCTCTAGTCCAATACAAGCATCCAATGCCAGCATCATATGCATACGCCAAACAAGAGCAATTCTGCAAGCACTGCGTTCCACATTGACCTTCCTCGACATCCAACCTCTCCGCGAAGTCTGGAACTTTCATAGTTTCAAGTTTCAAAAATTGATCTTCTTGCTCATCTTCACTCCCATTTTTAAACCTCTCACACTTGAGTGGCACCTTTCTCACACACCCACTAGTCCAATTTTGCCTACTCCACTCCTCTTGATTCCTTGGTTCATATCCACTCAAACAGCTGCATATTGGTGAATTCTGCCCATTACAGCTTCCAAATGCCCCACACGTGCCATAAACATCACAATCAGAAATTCCCAAATCCAAAGTCAACGTGTGCTTTCTGTTATAATACCTTACCAATTTAAGCTTTCCTTGTGGAATCAAGGTAAGGATTCCAAACGAAGAAGGATCGGCGAAACTGTAAGTTAGATAAACAGTTTCATTCCCTTCATATCCTACATTCCATCCATACAAATACCCAGTTGACATCAGTGGTGTCCCAATGAAGATTCTACCATTCCATGGACCAGTCCTCCAATAAGGGCGAGTTCCATTAATCCACAAAAACACTTCTGGAGCATCCAAACGTTCAAGGGAAGCAGAGAAGTAGCCAGTAGAAGGATCAGAAGCGCTTTTCCTCGACACAAACCGTATTTTCTCACCTGTGATTCTGTTAGCACTGATCCTCATGGTTGGCACTGCTGAATCACAAGGATGCTTGAAGCTCTCCCATAGGGTCTGTCCAGTGGAGTCATCTTTCAGCACTAGATTCCCGGAACGTGAAAGTTGAGCGGTGGAAGTGATTGTTGCAGTGTTTGACACATTTGACGACCAAATAACATGGTTTTTTCCATCAACTAGCACGAGGTTACCGTCTTTGGAGATTTTCAAAACCCCAGAAGAATCTAAGAGTGGTTTGTTTCTGTTAGCTATCCATATGACGTTGGAGTCAGAGAGGTACCAGATTCCTACGTAGCGGTGTGTTGAATTTTGAGGGCTGAAGAAACCAAGTTTGAAGACACTGTCGTTTGAAGTTACTACTGTCTCTGAGTCTCTAATGGATTGAGAAGATGTAAGGGTGTCCGTGGCAGAGGTCAAACCCAGGAAAATGATGGGAAATACTATGAGCAAAGCATTTAGGAATCCCATAATATTAGTGCTCAACACTGTCACTGTGTCTGCAGAACTGTGAATATAGTGTGATGATGTCTTCTTAAACCATGCAACTGTGCAGTTAACGAGGTTTATGTCTATCCCGTGATTCATTCAAAATTCCTTTGGGACTTTTTATCTTTCTATTGTTGCGATCTGTCTGTTGAATAGAAGGCTCAATTAGTTTGATCCCCTACTGTTTTTTTAACCACCTATTTAGGAAAAAAAATCATTACGTGTTTTTGGTCAGTTGATTTTTACATGACATATAATCAAACTTCATTAACCTTCTCTTAAAGTAAAAAATTTCATTACGTATCATATGGTTGAGACTATAGTCACATGATAATCCCCTGACCATATAATAATTCGTTGTGAGATTAAAATCTTTACCTATTTTGTCAAATCCTAAAATATTTTTACAAGTTTAATTCTTTCAGTCGACTACAAAATTAATCTTTGGTTCTGAGTTTGTCATATTTAAAAATTTTCCTTCCTTCATAAAGATGTAATATGGGTAACCGAATTTAGGTTCTCTATAAATAAACTATATTATTAACTGAGTTAAACTCAGAATAAATTTTCAGTTTGTATTAACATAAAAATGAAATTTATAATTCAGGAAGCATATGCCATTGGGTTAGGACGGAATCAACTGATACTTAGAATGCAGAGCACTGTGAATTAAAAAAAAAAAAAAAAAACTCAATATTTTAACAAGAACTTTGTTGTCTTTTTATTATTTTAATATATTTTGAGTTTGTAATTTGATTTGCTTACGAACATTATAATTATCCGGAAATTACTCGTGTAAACGTGTGGATTGTTATATTTCTTTTCCCATTTAGTTGACTCACAGTGTTCCATTCAGCTGATGAAAGACTAGTTGCCTGCTTTATTATTTTTCTAGAGGGCCAGGTTTGTCCATATCTTGAAACCGTGAATAGTGAAGTCAACTTCATCCTATACAAAGGGACAAGTCAAGTCAATTAATTTGTTGCCTTGATGCTTTTGCGGCATGGAAGAGTTATATATAAAGGACTAATTATTCACTAAATAATCACATAAGCTGATAAGATTGTTATTAGTTTACCAATCTTTTTCTTAATTCATTTAGTTCACTATCTTTGACTTTCTCATATTTAAGAACTTACGAATGGAAACGCGTCCCGCGACCAGAATATCATATTTAAGAAGCCGCAGTTGTTGACCGAGGTTAGACTGCATTGAGCACCATTGAATGTTATCATGTTAACATCATTGCTAGCAAACTACTGATAAATGTCCTGCAGAAACCAGTTACTATCAGTTTGATTCTGGTTTAACTATGCCTTATACTCAAAAAGTTATTTTTTTAATCAGTAAAAATCAAACACAATATCTGAAATTTAAAACATTTATCCATATTATTTAATTAACTGAACTATACTCAGTAAATATTAAAACAAAAAAACTATAATTTACTCAAATATAAGCGACCCATTTATAAAAAAAAAATGTAAAACGACCATGTGTGACTGTGTTGGGCTTTGAAGCACTTTTAACGGTTTTAAATAAATGGCATCCTAACAAACAACCCTTCCCTTATATCTGCACGCTTTAAAGACTATATATATGTTAATTATTAAATTTTATTATGAAAATTCAGATTAAAATATAACAAATTAATTGTTAGATTTTTAACCGATCATGTGATATTTTTTTGTGGCAATCATGTGATATTTTTAAATAATCATGTAAGTAGTACTAATAATTCTCAAGAGAAAGAGATACGAAGGAAATAAACTAAGAGCATATGCATCGGTGGTATCCATTATCGTATCCAAGAAACAGAACGGTGCTTATCGAGTTGTTGTTGGAGCAGAATCTTAAAATAGGACACGAGTGCTTGTATAAGTACAAAAAAACTGTGGGACCTATTTGTTTGTATTTTTGTGAAAAAGTGATAAAATATAAGGATACGTGGTTATTTGTCGAACTTAATCAACTTAGGCCCTAAATTTTGTAGAGTTGCTGAATTGGAGAAGTAAGGTTGTTAAATTATAAAAGTATATATGAGTGATATGTAATTGTGAAACCCATTTAAGAACTTTAAAGTGGGGTGTTGGGTTGTAAATGCTCTGATAAACATTATAGGCAGAAGGTGGAAGCTGAGTTGGCCGATATTTGCTGTGAGATCATTTTCATGACGCATGAACATTTCATGTGATACATTATAGAAAAATGCATATGTAATGCATAAAGTATCACATTAGTTAAAAGAAAATCTTGTAAATCTTTTCCTGGTTATTGTATAGAAAAATGATGACCATCAGTTAATTGTTCTTTCAACATCAATAAAAGCTCTAATAATTAGAAATATATCATAAAAAATTCAACTTTTAGGGAGTTCAAATGATAACTAGTTAATTACAATTTCCAGTGCAAAGAATGCATAAAAGTGGCTCAATTAATTACAACTCCTTACAAGAATTACTATAAACCAAAACTTCTACTCTGCATTTACTTTTACGATAAAGGTAGTCAAATAATACCTTACTCAGACTTTAGGTACGCAATGGCTAATAGTAATAATCAACAATGTTACAAGAGAACAAACTTTGATATTGAAATTAAACCCAGCACACAAATTTAGTTCAAACTGATGACCTCCGTTTCAAGTTTGATGATAAAAATAGAAAATCAAGTTCATAGGTTCTGACAATAAATATCAATGTCTGATCTGGATTGTCTACAGTTTTTAAAAGTTCAAGATCTTTAGGAGTATATTCAGCCATAGGCCCATAGTTTTTTTATTCATAATTTGCTATCTACCTTGTATGCCTGTGACAGTAACATTGTTGATGGACTGTGTTATGTGATTCTGTTGAGATGAATCTGCACATGATACAATTTGCCTTTTGATGAATGCGGGATTTAATGGGGGAGGAAGATCGACAATCTCACTATTAAGCATTGAAACTACTGTAGCCATAAGTGGCCTTTCTTTTGCAAGTTCTTGTGAACAAAGAAGTCCTATGTGTATGCATCTCACAATGTCATTCACATTATTTGGATTCGATATTTCTGGGTCTATCAGTGATTGGATGTCCTTTTCATTCCATAATTTCCAAGCCTGGAATCAAAACAAGAATCAATTTATAAAAGTTAAAATAACTAAGCATTTTCACAATTATCAACAGGTGAATGTCTTTTCAAAACTAAGTAAATAATTTAGAAAGGCTTACAAATCCTAAGAGACTCAATGATTGGTCATGATCGAAGCAGCTGCTGATTTTTCTCCCACTAATAATCTCTAGCAACAAGACTCCAAAACCAAAGACATCTAATTTCTCAGAAACCAACCCTTGGAATGCATATTCTGGAGGCATATAACCACTGCATTTAAGCCATATATAACAAAGTTAAGTCACTCATCATGGAATAGTGGGAGAAAAATGTGAATGGCCACATATAACCTCTGCTGATTTTGATGTAGAAGAAGAGCTGCTTACAATGTTCCAACAACCCTTCTAGTATTGGCTTGCATATCATTTCCTCCAAATATTTTGGCCATACCAAAGTCTGATATTTTTGGATTCAGCTCTCCATCCAACAAGATGTTACTAACCTTTAAGTCTCTGTGTATAATTTTTATTCTAGAATCTCTGTGGAGATAAAGCAAACCCCTAGAGATTCCTTCAATTATATTGAAGCGTTTTGGCCAATCTAGATCCTGCTTTTTAGCTGGATCTGTAATAGAAACTAAAAGTTAAGTAAAATAATATTAAAGATATAATCGTATTCTGTTGAATAACAGAGTTTTTGGAATTGAAGGCCTCAATTGTTTAAGATACTCTTATAAGCATAGATAAGAAAGAATCTTGAACTAACCAAATAATATTACATCCAAACTCTTGTTAGGCATATACTCGTATACCAACATATTTTCCTCCTGTTCAATACAGCAACCAAGAAGTCTGACAAGATTGCGATGTTGAAGCCTTGAAATCACTAATACCTCATTCATACACTCTTCTAGCCCTTGTCCTGAGGTTTTTGAAAGTCTTTTCACTGCTATTTCGTGTCCATCTTTCAATTGTCCCTGATAGGCAATTAAAAACAAGATAGATTTTGTACTATTTTAATTAATGAAATTATTTGAAAATTGATGTTTACGCAAAACAAAACTTACCTTATATACTGAACCAAAACCTCCTTTACCTAGCTCGTTGGCCGAGTGAAAATTATTTGTAGCATTTACAAGTTCTTCAAAACTAAAAAACGGTAAGTGATCATTCAATTTGACTTGTTTCTGATCTTCGTTCATTCCTTGCCGTTGTGAATTTATTTTTCCTGTGATAATTAATACTTTATCATCACGTCAAACTAACTGCACGCAGTTGAGTATGAGATTTTACAGCAATTAGAATTAAATATTTAAATACTTAATTTGTACAACTATTTTATTTCAGATTATTATTTTTTAAGAAGTTCACCATCTCTTAATCCCTTCCTCTCCCTTCATTTTTCATTGCAGTAGCAAGCAACATATTTCTACAGAATATACATATTTCTCCTAGCAAAAGTAATTAAGGAAAATGAGGAATGACAGTAGGAATTTCAACTTGGCAGAAATCATTTTACATCTTTTCTAATTGCAGTGCCGCGAATATTCTTGACTCAAAAGTCAAAATAACACTATAATTTAACACACATACCTATTGATTTAGCAGTCCATTTCCGTGAGAGACAAACACAGCCAGCCAAGGCAACCATTCCTATAGTTATTCCAACTGGAATTAAAATTGTCTTGTGTCTTCTTTTGTCTGAATGTTTTTCTGCAGAAACACATATCAAAGAGCTTTGATTTACACTAATAGTACTTGAAATACGTTACAAAAAAAAACATACCAAGTTCTGATTCTGAAGGTGGCACACGAATGTAAAGATCAATCCCTCCACTTGAGAACTTCTGTATGTCGATCAAGTCTCCACTCCAAACCATGCATCCTATGCCATTGTCATATGCATAGGCCACACAAGAGCAATTCTCCAAACACTGTGCTCTGCATTCATCTTCCAAACAATCTAACCTTTGTACAAAGTCTGAAACTTTCATATTCTCAAGCCTCAAAAACCCATCTTTGCTGACTTCACTTCCATTTGTTTGTTCACCACATTGCAGTGGCTCACTCCTCACACATCCACTAGTCCAATTTTTTCTATTCCACTCCTCTACATATTTAGGTTTATATCCACTCAAACAGTTGCATATTGGTGAACTCTGCCAATTACAGCTTCCAAATGCCCCACAATGACCATAACGATCACATGAGTTTCCTTGCAACACCTCCCTCCACACTAACTTTCGGTCCCTCCACCATTCGATTGTAGGGTGACCCTGTGGATTCAAGGTCATGACTGCAAAGTAAGATTGACTTGGCAAATTGTAAGAAAGATAGACAGTTCCATCATCTTCATCATTCATCATATTCCATCCATATAGATAACCACGTGACATCTGAGGCGAGCCAATAAAAATCTGACCATTCCATGGACCAGTCCGATAATACGGTTGCGTTTCATTAATCCAGTAAAACACTTCTGGAATGTTGGGGCGTTCAAGAGTAGCAGAGTAGTACCCAAGAGAAGGATCAGAGGGACTTCTCCATGATGTTATGCGTACTTTCTCGTATGTTTTTTGGGTAATACTTAGTTTCATCTTTGGCACGAGAGCATGACAAGGATGTCGGAAACTCTCCCACATACTTTCTCCTGTGGCATCATCTATCAGGACTAGATTTCCGGTCTCTAAAAGTTTGGCAGTTGAATTGGTTGCAATATTATGTGTCACATTTGATGACCAAACAACCCTTTTGTTGCTATCTAGAACCACAAGATTGCCATCCTCAGAAATTTGAACAGTTCCGGAAGAGCTCGTCTTTAGTGGCTGGTTTCTGTTAGCTACCCATATGACATTGGAGTCAGAGAGATACCAGATTCCCAGGTAGCGATTTGATGAGTTTTGAGGGCTGAAGAATCCTAACTTGAAGACACTGTTAGGGGAGATGAGAGTGTGAGGGTCTGTGATGTATTGGCCTGATGTAATGGTATTGTTGGCAGAACTTAAGCACTGACAAAAACAGTAAACTATGAACAGAGCAAGTATGAGACTTGTGATATCCATAATCATTTCTGGTGAAGTGTTAGAAGAGAACTATGTTGAATGCTGATTCAGTAAGCCATCAAGTTATATGTTGAGATCCGGTCATCTGATAATGCTTCAATTAGTTGAGGCATACTAACAAAGTAGTACAACTTTTGAAGATATTATCTGTAAGTAAGTTGGAGTTCTGAGGGTTGACTCTGCTTTTAAATCACCAAACTTTTAAAAGTCCAACTTACATTATAAAAATAACAAATTCAGAAAGTTATTTAAAAAGGTAAGATAATTTTAATGGTAAACCACTCTAATATTGTGAAAAAGAAAACCCGTAAAAATATCCAAAAGTTATTTAAATAGTGTAAGATAAAAAATATTTACCCTTTTGATAGAAGATTTTCGAATTTATAGGACAATGAGACATTCACATTATCAATCTATTATTTTTCCTACTAAATCGTCAATAACTCGGTGAACTTATGCAGATATATTTTGTTCTTAATTTAACATTCTTAACTTATCTTTAGTATTCTTTTAAAAAAAATATATATTGATAATTAACCATGGCATCGTTGACTATGATATTATTTTTATTAAAAGAAAGTTGAAAGTCTACAGTACGAGTGTGGTCTTCCTTTAATATTATGACTTTAAATGTAGAGGTTAATACGTTGGGAACTCTTCAACCATCTTTCTGGTGTAGAGGTTAAATGTAGAGTAAAATTAAATGTAGCGGTTAATATCTTTTCAACTCGTCAACCATCTCACTGCTCATCCAGGACAAAAGACACTGATCGTAGTTGACTATAGTTATTTAGTATTTACTCATTCAAAATATTATTGTGTTCTCTATTTACCTTTTCTATGTTGGAAATAGACTCATAGAAGTCTATTTTGAAATATTTTATCTTATGATACATTAATTAACATATATCCTGGAAACTATCATGATAGGTAAGTGAATCCTTTTGTACATATTTAATTAGTGGAAAACTAATAGTAATAAGAATCGTAAAAAAAACAACAAAAATAAATTATATTTTTAATCCTTAAACTTTTAGAATTTTTGTTTTTAGTCCCTAAATTTTTTATTTTTGTTTTTAGTCCTTATTTTTTTCATCCTTACTTTAAATTCTTTTAAGAGATTAAAAGTAATAACAGAAAAAAAAAAGTTCAAGACTAAGGGAGTAAAGAAAATATTTTTTTTATTTTTCCACAAGCTCATTATATATTTTATTCAAATAATAATTTTAGACATCACCAATTTATATTTCTTTCCAAAATAAAAAGTAATATATAGGATTACATTTTTGCATCTTTCATTTCGTAATGATTATTTTTCACAAACGAAGTTGTGAAAGTCACTCCTTTTGGAAAAACATAATCTCAAAATATGAAAAAATAACTTAGATCAGTGGGCAAGAAAATAGGTGTGATCACCTCCATCATGGTTAAGGAAGTCAAAGGTTCCAATTTCCATACATTTACTATTTTTCGAAAAATCTATATTCTTATACATTTTCGCGTCCATGATTATGATTGTATTCCCTCATTTGTTCACTCTACTATCCTAAATGAAATGAAATGACTTTATTTTCTGTAAAAAAAACATATACCAGGAATTACTATGTATTTATATATAATATCATCCATGGCATATTACTCTAAACTTAATTATATTTCTTTTTAATAATTTTATAATACAAATATATGTAATAATACTTATTTTTAATATTCTCATTCAACAGTCACATTAATTACACGCACAACCGTATCATTCACATTATCCCGACAACCTTTTTCTCCTAAATTTTAACAAACATATATTTTTTTACAAGGAAAACATATGTTTTTACATATAAACATTATGGATTTTTTGTTTTATTTTAACACATATTTTACAATTACTAAATTTTATAATTTTACCTAATATTTTTAATATGTCTAAATTATATAATACACATCTATTTATAAACCCAGGCAAAGCGCGGGTCAATATCTAGTTAGGGGGTGTATTGGATTGGGATTTTGAGAGAATATTTTGACAAAAACAATCTTGAAGATTTTAAAAGATTATGTGGGATTGTACTGATTTTGTGGGATTTTAAAAGATTTTTTTTAAAAGACTTTTTACAATCAGGATTCTTAACCCAAGATTTTAATGGATTTCTAACACAGATTTTTAAGATTTCAAAGTACTTTATGGATTTTTAAGATTTTGAAAGATTAATACATTTTAAACAAAAAAATAACGGAAGTTACAAAAGTGAATGAAAGTTTTTCCAAGTGGGTCTCATCCAAAGCCAGAGTTGTTGCGCATAAGGGTTGACATCATGTTATACTGGTTTCGAAACCACTTCATCCGACTCAAATAATGACTATAAGTTTTAGGGAATTTAGTTTTTGCATTGAGTTGAGGAAGTATTATTCGTTCTACATTTTGTTTGCTAAGTGACCCATTGGCATCATGCAATCCCCTATTCATAGCATCCACCAAGAGGTGCAACAACTCATTGGTATCCTCCATAGTCCAAGATACATAATTATCTTTGTCTCTACTGTTTCCTTTGTTATTTTCTTGTGAATCCCCCATTTGATCGCTAATATATATATAAGAAACTAGTTATTTGACAAAAATAGTTATTGTTTCCTAATTGTCAAAAGTATAGTGACTATATCCCGAATAATATACAATTCAATAGAAAAACCAATAAAAAACTACATAATAATAAAATAAGAGTCATGCTAACATGCGCACTTAGGGCACATGTTAAGGATACTTCCAATAGTAACTATGTCTTAAAAACAATAATTTTTTACTTTTAAAAAAGTAAATTGCACAACTTTCAATACAAAATTTCTATACATAATACACTAACAAGTGTCTTAAGGGCACATGTTAGCATTTTCCATAAAAATAATACTCATATATCATAAAATCATTTAAAAAAAAAACTATTAACAAAATAACAATAATAATAACACAATAACAATTAAAAAATTATTAACACAATAATAATAATAATAACACGCTGTCAAAAAAATAATAATAACACATTAATAATTAACATTTTAATAATAACACAAGAAAATAATAATAATAATAATGGACGTTGTAAAAAAACAAGTTGAAGAAACAGAAAAAAAAAAGAGTTTTTTATTTTGATTTGCATATACAGTACTAAAAAAAAGCAATATGAAATCTTGATGCATATCAATTGTCATTCTTTTGATGCATATTCATTGCCTGAACGTTGAAAACAATATGAATACACCCTTTTCTTTTGATTTGCGTAATATACATATAGTATGAACAATATTGACTATCGATTGCCATTAAAAAAATAGGTAAAATTGATTGAAAAGTTGTAAGAGAATGAACCTGGTAGTGGTTTGTGTCTTGTTCGGCAGGAGAAGAAAAAGTCTTTGAAAGATTATGAAAAGTCTCAAGGGTTTGGGTGAGATTGTTGGAGGAGTATTTTATGTGTATTTCTAACTAAAAAGTCTCTCAAAATCCATTCCACAAAAGAATCCATCAAAATCTATTTACTTTTGAATACCAAAAGACATTTTAAAAGTGGTAAGAAATCTCAATTGAATACCAACAGATTTTGTTGCCCTGAAAAAAAAATCCTTATTGTCTTAATTGAATACCACAAGATTTGTTTATATTTTATAAAAGTCTTGATTGAATACCACAAGACTTTTTAATCATAAAAAAGTCTTTTAAAATCCTTTGAAATCTTAATCCAATACATCCCCTAAATAGTAATGGAAGGCAATAAAACATTTGCGCGATATTCAGCCAAAGCCCATATTGGGAAAACATTTCTATAGAATGGGTACGTAATGAACCAAGCAATTTCTCAAGTATACTCCAAGAGTTTCATGCCATAAATAAGTCAAATTAAACAAGAATTAAAAATGAAACTTAAGATTGATCATAGTCATACTATTGAATTCAAAAGATTGAGATTTGAGAGGTACTTGTCGGGCCCAATCGCCATCTTCTCATTGATAATTAATGAGTAACTTTGCTGCATTGTGAAGGGGAGTTGGATCTCTCTCGACCTATATACAAAATTAAAAAAGGAAGAAGAAAAACAATTATATAACATTTATTTTGGATATAGTAATAGTAATAAATAAACAAGTTGAAATCCAAGATACAATCAAATGGACATGTAGTCTCACACACGTGCACGTCAAAAGATACAATCAACATGAACTAGAGCCATTAAAGCCCAAGCTGTTTGTACAATATTTGTTCGACTTCCTTCAAGAGGTACGTACATTTTCATTATACACATACATTCATTAAGACATTATTAATAATATTACTTATAATTAGCATTAAAGTTTAACTAAACTATTACCACAAAATAATCATTTAATTACAAACCTTCCTTGGGCAAGAAAGATAACTCTCTCCCCACCCACCATCCTTATTTTGTATTTTGAGTAGAAATTTCACAGCTCTACGAATAGTAACACGATTTTTATAAGTCTTAAAAGCAAATAGACCTCCAAGTGCAAACCAAGAGCTGTAAGTGAAGCAAACTGCCCAATTTTCATACCAAGAACCATCCTCTAATTGTGTATCTTCAATGAATGTTACTGCTTTAGCAATGAAGTTCTATATCTCTTCCTTTCTATGCTCTGGATAAAGCCTTTTGAACAACACTAAAGCCTGAATTGCTGATGCAGTGCATTCAATATATTCGTGCTCAACTACTATGTCAGCAAAAAATTCCATAGGATTGAGTAGCTAGAAATTAACAAAGTTAATTTATCCATTCAATTAGGCAACAATAGTTTTTTGTTAATAATGAATTCATACACATTACAACATTAATTAATGTAACACTTACTTCCAACCATTTTTGAGTTCCTGCGGGCTCCCATGCAGTCATACCTCCATTTTTACTCTATAGTAATTAAAATTAAAGTTGTGTAAAAAAAAAGGATTGTGTACAAGAAAATTAAATATTAAGTAAACTTTGATAAAATGAAAGAAAAAAATCATTAAAGATTTTAAATTACAAAGAAAGATATGCATAATTAAAAAAATGGAAAAAAAATTTAAGAATGATACTGAAAAATAAATTACTCTAAAGATATTTCTAATTTAATATATTGAAGTACAGTGACTAAGATTTGGAGGAGAAATAAGTTTTAAAATAAATTAATTTAAAAGTTTATCCTCTTAAAATTTAAGGCGTAAAAAATAAAGTAAATGGAAAAAATGTATAAAAAAAAGAAAGTCTTAACATAAAAAGAAGAGTTCCGAAAGAAATTTAAGAGTTTTATAATAAAAGAAGTACAACAAAATTGAAATGACATGTCCTGTAGAAACAAAAAGTATAACAAAATAATCCCATTCTAATAATAACTACTGTGCATTATGCAACCCTTTACTTTCCATTTCCATATAACACAATAAGCATGGTATAAACAAAAATTAAGCAACAAAAGAAAAGGACAATTGATTACCTGAAGTGATAATATGAAATTGACTAAATCATATAACTTTTTAAGTTCTATTTTTTTCTCCCACGATATCTTGTGACAACATTGAAAAAAGTAGACAACATTGGAGCATAGGATAATTAATTAGTTAGGTTGATATATATAGAGAGCTAGGAAGGGAGAGGGAGGGAGAGTTTAATTGTTATATACTGTGAGTGTAAAGTTTTTTTTTATTAATCATTTATGATATATGTGACTTTTATTAGAATAAGACTAACTTTTTTAGATATAACTGTTTATGGTTGGTTGATGATGCGAAAAATCTTTACACAACAATGCATATCAATTAAATTCGTGTATATATATATATGAAGTTTTTTAACAAATTAAAATGTATGTGGCCTAGCTAAGAAGTTACTTACCTTCAAACATTCTGCAGTGGTATTAAAATCCTGCCACGCATGGTCTCTATAGCAAAAGTTCATCACCTTTTACAAATGTGATGACATCCTTTACCTCGTACATATATATACTAATAATAAAAAGAAATAAAAAATTAAACTTAATTAAAAGTTTTTAAAACACATTTAAATACAAGTCTTTTAAAGGATAAAAGGCTCACATTCACCTTTCTAACATCATACTAAAACTTGTTCAAATAATTAATAAATTATTTCGGCTCAAAACAAGGTTGTCCAATACCTTATACAATTAATATAACAACCTATACCCTAATGTCACATCCTATAAGAGTATTGTGTCCTGACGTCCTTCAGCACAAGGTTCATTAAAACAATTCATCTAGTCATTTGCTCCCCCGAATACAAAGTTCAAAATTATCACAGGATCCAAACACAAATAACAGAGGGAGTGAGTTATCACATTTCTAATTAATAGAGAAAAAAATAAGACAGCATATAGGTATAAATATTATATAACAAAATACAATTTACTTAAGCATAACTCACGTTATTTCAGCACACATCTCATTCATTTTCACAACATTCGCATACTCATTAGTCAAAACACAATATCATCAAATCAATCAATATAGAACAATACATAAGTGTTATGCAGCAGATACATTAAGATTCAATCCTATATGCAATGTGATACCATGTCAGTGAAAAACTTCGTCGGACGCCTAGGAGTACATGACAAGACAAACCACACACTAGCAAGTCAAGTCACTCTCACTAGATAATATCATAAGGAGACCAGTCAGGGTCACAGTGTTTTGCGAGAATGTTCCAACCATATGGGATCAATATAGGCTTAAAGGAGTACTTAAATCGGGTGACCTCAAAGGCCTACATTCCGAAGAGTCCATCAAAGCTTTTTCCTCCTGATTCAGGTCCAACCCAGAAAACATTTTAGCACACGGACTCTATCTATGAACTGTACAAAACACGACTCCTCAATTGTTCTCAAAATAGTTTCAACTCACCGCCCTTAAAAGATCTTATAATTAACTCACCACCCTTAAAAATCTTATAATTAACTCACTCTCGTTTAAGGGTCTTATAAAAATAATTTCTCCTTATAAAATAGAAACGAAGCCAATCAATATTCCTATCAAAATTAGTAGGCGTATCATTAAAATCCTTGTCTATGATAATTTTTTGTACATTTTTTTTTATTCTGGCAGTCAAAACAGAAACGAAGCCAATCAATTTTTTTTATTTCCGCTAGAAACATTTAAAATACAAAATTAGATTCTAGTAGTAAAAAACCACCGTAAATTATAAATTCTTTAAACCCACACGGTAGACAGGAACTAAAAGACCATTCTTCAAAATTTAGGGAATAAAAAGGACATTTAAATTTGTGAGACCAAAAGCAAAAATAACTCAAATTTAGATAACAAAACACATGTTTAAGCATTTCATATTATCGAAAAGAACCAATAGTTCCTTTCTATTTTTTTGTTCATTTGTTTTAAGTCCATTAACTTTTATCAAAACACAAGTCAGGTCTACAAAAGAAGATTTTAAAAATATCAAATATCATTGAATAGAATCGAAAATTATGATAATATTTAAATACAACAAAAAGAAGGAGGATGAACCCGGTGGTCAGGTTGTTAAGGATTAATCTTGAACGATTCACTTTAACGTGCACAACACATTTAATTTGAAATTATAACCATTTGCTTCAGATTGATCTCATATATCTTGCTAACTAAAAGAACACTTCGTCCTTTATATAATGAGATGAGTCCGTCTATGAACGGTATTCAATGAAATCGACGATAGCATACTTTCAACTATCAAATAAATGGCTTTAATATTCCTATTTTTTAACTACATAATTAGAAATTTTGTCTTTTCACTATGGAGTATTTTATAAGCTTGGATCTTAGGCCTGCTGTAGATCTAATTTTAGAATTTATTAAAGCTCTTCACTCATTTCCCAACATATTTCTACGAAAATGAAATAAAGCCTTTTTTTATCACAAGCTCAACGTTATTTCATATGAGTCTTTGATTTTTGCCAACATTATTCTTTTTATTTATTAGGAGGTCCCAGCGTGAATTGACGATTTAAAAAAACTCATATAACATATTACTCTTACTTTCCCATTTTGTTTCACGTTTAAGATTCTGACATAATTTTTTTTTTAAAAAAATTGCAGTTAATGTTATAGATTTTATAAAAAAAAATAATTATATAATTTTCAAATATACCAGTTGTTTTCCATATTAATTACATTCTCTTTCATTTATAATTCATATTAATATGCAGCCAAATGCCAACGTCAACCATTGTTCTACTGATCCAGGACATGCAAAAGACAGCGATCGATCGTGTAGTTGAGTAAATTTAATATGTTATAAATTCTTCAACCATATCACTGCTCATCCAGGACAAAAGACACTGATCGTAGTAAACCACGTGATGTGAAATAAATGAATTTGGTGCATATATTATCATTGTCCCGGTTTGAATAAAGTTTAAATAAATGAATTTTCTATGATCTTTTTGTGTAATTAAGTTTTAGTTTTTAATTCAATTGAAACTGAGATTTTGATGTGAAATAGATATATAGTGTGAGCTTATATTAATTTTTGTGAATAGAGTCAGATATTTCATGAAAATTATTATGATTAGTTGTTATCAATCATAAACAAGCATGTGTGGAATTTTAGATTAAGTTTGGTATTGCGAATTAAATAATTAATATTATTGTATCCGATGTCAAATGCATGTTTTACGAGAAATTTTTCTAGAGCTGACAAATACCCTTACCAATATAATGAGAAGGATACTATCCCTTAAAACCATTGTGATGACTGATGTCTACAAATTTTAAAATAGGAGTGGAAATATTAGTTAGAAGTTCATTTTCTTTTAAGAAAAAATGGCCTTGTTAAAATGACAAAATGCTCCAGATCTAAGGGTTCATTTCTGGTGTGTTTGATATAACATTCTGAATCGGTTAAAATTTAATCGATCTAGAAAAAGTTCTACAAGTACTGGGAGCAACATCTGTCGCGGAACTGACGCGAAACTCCCGTTTAAACCGATGTAAAACACTTTCCCTGTAGTAGTGAATTTAAAACCACATTAATTGAAACAAAATCTTGTAGCAAATAGTAGTATTAGTGAATCACTCCCTACAAGAATTACTATAAAGAAAAACCTCAACTTCGAATTTACATCTACAACGGTCGTCAAATAATACCTTACTCCTACTTTATGTACGCATTGACTTACCAATTTTGTCACAATAGAAATCTTTGATATTGAAATTAAACCCAACATACACCTTTAGTTAAAACCACATTTAAGTTTGATGATAAAAACATAAAATTACGTCTACAGTTTCGGAAGACAAATATATACATAAATACAGGATTTGGATTATATATATTTACAGTTTTAATGAGTTGAAATCGGCATGGGTATATTCATTTACAATTTTATCATTATTTGCTATCTACCTTGCATGTCTGTGACAGTAACATTGTTGATGGACTGTGTTCTGTGGTTCTGTCGAGATGACTCCGCAGACGATACAATTTGCCTATCGACAAATGCAGGATGTGATGGCCGAGGAAGATTGACAATCTCACTATTGAGCATTGAAACTACTGTAGCCATAATTGGCCTTTCGGTTGCAAGATTTTGCAAACAAAGAAGTCCGATGTGTATGCATCTCTCGATGTCATTCACATGATTTGGATTAGATATTTCAGGGTCTATCACGGATTGGATGTCCTTTTCATTCCATAATTTCCAAGCCTGAAACCAAAACAAGAATCAGCTTATAACAGTTAAAACAACTACAAATTTTCATAATTATCTACAAGTGATTGTGTATTTTCAAAACAAAGAACATAGTTTAGAAAGGCTTACAAATCCTAAGAGACTCATTGATTGGTCATGATCGTAATAGCTACTGATTTTTCTCCCACTAATAATCTCTAGCAACAAGACTCCAAAGCTAAAGACATCTAATTTCTCAGAAACCAGTCCTCGGAATGCATATTCTGGAGGCATATAACCACTGCAATTAAGCCATATATAACCACTCCAATCAAGCCACTGGATTATTATAGTGGTATAATCTTGATATAGAAGAGCTACTTACAATGTTCCAACAACCCTTCTAGTATTGGTCTGTATATCATTGCCTCCAAAGATTCTAGCCATACCAAAGTCAGATATTTTTGGATTTAGCTCTCCATCCAACAAGATGTTACTAACCTTTAAATCTCTGTGTATAATTTTTAGTCTAGAATCTCTGTGGAGATAAAGCAAACCTCGAGAGATTCCTTCAATAATGTTGAAGCGTTTTGGCCAATCTAGATCTTTCTTTTTGACTGGATCTGTAAGAACAAAATGAAAGTGAACATAAAATAATATTGGAGAAACAATCCTAATTCAATTGAATAACCAAGTTTCTTGAACTGAAGAACTCAATTGTTAAAGATACTCTTATACGCACAGATAAGAAAAAAGCTCGTACTAACCAAATAATATTACATCCAAACTCTTGTTAGGCATGTACTCGTATACCAACATATTTTCCTTCTTTTTAATACAGCAGCCAAGAAGTCTGACAAGATTGCGATGTTGAAGCTTTGATATAACTAAAACCTCATTCATACATTCTTCTAACCCTTGTCCAGAGGTTTTTGAAAGTCTTTTTACTGCTATTTCATGTCCATCTTTCAATTGTCCCTGGTAGAAAATCAAAAAAGAAAATAGATTTTGTGCACTTAATTACATGAAATTATTTGAAAATTGAGCTTTACACAAAACAAAACTTACCTTATATACTGAACCAAAACCTCCCTTGCCTAGTTCGTTGGCTGAGTGAAAATTGTTTGTAGCATTTACAAGTTCTTCAAAACTAAAAAGTGGCAACTGATCATGCAATTTGACTTCATTGTGATCTCTGTTCATTCTCTGTCTTAGTGAATATACATTACCTGTGACGAGTAATAATACTTTCTATTGTCAAGTCAAATTAACAGCACTTGAGTATCACCGATTATTAACTAGCTAAAACATGTCAACAGATATATTCTGGTAATTTTAAAATTAAATTAGTTTAAAAGTCAAATCAAATTTAGAGTTACAATAATTTTATCAAGTATTTTGTAATTGACAGGGAAATATTCAGCATTATAAGAACAATAAATGTAATGTTTAACTTGATTTGAGATTTTACAAAAAACAAAATCAAATATTTAAATCATTTGTACAGCTATTTCATTTCTGATAATTTTTTCAGAGGTTCAATAATCACGATCTCTTAATTTATCCTCTTCCTTCTCTTTTCGTTGCAGTGGGGAGCAACATATTTCTATAGAATTTATATACATATTCCGACCAAAAGTAATCTGGAAATGAGGAATGATACACAAATGTCAAATTGGCAGAAAACATTTTCATCTTTATCTAAATGCAGTTGGAAACCGTGAATATTCTTGAATCAAAATTAAACTATAATTTAACACACATACCTGTTGGTTTAGTAGTCCATTTCCATGAGAGATAAACACAGCCAACCAAAGTAATCGTTCCTATAGTTACTCCAACTGGAATTATAAATTTCCTGTGTTTTCTTTTATCTGCAAGTTTTTCTGCATAAACACAAGTCAAACAGCCCACTCATAGTAATTGAGATACTAAATTTTAGCGTCGAAATAGAGTTACAAGATTGATTTGGTGGATGAAGGGAGAAGGGAAGAGGGAGAGGTCATGGTTCGAATTCCTCCCATTAATAACTAACATTTACAGATTAAAAAAAACGGTAACAAACCAAGTTCTGAAGGTGGCACACGAATGTAAAGATCAACCCCTCCACTTGCGAATTTCTGTATGTCGATCAAGTCTCCACTCCAAACCATGCATCCAATGCCACTGTCATATGCGTAGGCCACGCAAGAGCAACTCTCCAAACACTGAGCTCTGCATTCATCTTTCAAATAATCTAATCTTCGTACAAAATCTGGCACTTTGATATTCTCAAGCCTCAAAAACCCATCTTTGCTGACTTTACTTCCATTTGTGTGTTCCCCACATTGCAGTGGCTCACTCCTTACACACCCACTAGTCCAATTTTTTCTATTCCACTCCTCCACATTTTTGGGCTTATATCCATTCAAACAGCTGCATATTGGAGAATCCTGCATACTACAGCTTCCAAATGCCCCACAATATCCATAAAGATCGCAGGAAGTTCTTTGCATCACCATCCTCTTAACTAACTTTTCATTGAACCACCAGGAGCATACAATTTGACCATGTGGATTCAAGGTCATGATTCCAAAGTAAGATTGATTTGGCAGAGTATAAGAAAGATAAACAGTTTCATCATCTACATCATTCATTATATTCCATCCACTTAGATAACCAGGTGACATCTCAGTTGAGCCAATAAAAATCTGGCTATTCCACGGACCAGACCGATGATATGGTCGCGTTTCATTCAACCAGAAAAACATTTCTGGAGTGTTTGGGTGTTCAAGAGTAGTAGAATAGTATCCAACAGAAGGATCAGAAGCACTTCTCCATGATGTTATGCGTATTTTCTCACCTGTTTTTTGGTTACTACCAAACTTCATCTTTGGCACGAGAGCATGACAAGGATGTCGGAAACTCTCCCATGTAGTTTGCCCCGATGCATCATCTAGGAGGACTAGATTTCCAGTCTCTAAAAGTTTGGCAGTTGAATTGGTTGCAATATTATGTGTCAAATTTGTTGACCAAACAGCCCTTTTGTTGCTATCTAATACCACGAGATTGCCATCCTCAGAAATTTGAACAGTTCCGGAAGAGCTCTTCTTTAGTGGCTGGTTTCTGTTAGCTACCCATATGACATTGGAGTCAGAGAGATACCAGATTCCCAGGTAGCGATTTGAAGAATTTTGAGGGCTGAAGAATCCTAGCTTGAAGGCACTATTAGCTGAGGTGAGAGTGTGAGGATCTCTGATGAATTGGCCTGGTGTAATGGTATCGTTGCCAGAACTTAAGCACTGACAAAAACAGCAAACTATGACCAGAGCAAGTATCAGACTTGTGAAATCCATAATCCGGGTAGAACAGAGCTGAATGTTTATTCAGTAATATAGCCAACATGTTATATGTTCAGATTATACTGCTTTGTATGATGGAAGGCCTTGGTCCACGTCCTTTAAGGCCTTAGGCCTCATTTTCTTATTTTATCGGCTAATATGTGTTGACTAAGATAAGCTATCATGCAAGTTGCATTGGACAATCGTTTGATGGCTAGTTGCTTGTCATAATTAATAGGAGAAACTTTTAGATTCAATTCTACATGTAACTTTGGTGCTATTCTTCAATGAGCATGGTCTTCCGTCTTAGAGTTTCTAACCTACAAAATAATGGTTTCCATTAATTTTTTTTAAAGAATATTGATGATAAAGTGGTCAAAGGTTGCAGCACAAGGTGTGCCCATTGCCCAAGCCCAACAGTGAGAACTAGTATAAAAATGCTCCCCACACCATGCTGTAATACAAAACTCAGCAAGTATTCTATATCTGCCCCGGGCTGCACCTGAAGACAATTATATCTTTGATTTTATTTTTTATATTACACACCGGGTCAGGCCGGGCCAAAAAGGCTCACTTTTATTTGGGTTGTCTCCTTAAGAGCCCAGGCTTGCCCTATTTGCAAGATTGACCCATTTTGCCAGCATAAAATACGAACGTATGTATGCAGCTTATCTAAAACATATATACTAGTTTCAGTCTTGAAAATGCTATTTGTTCGTTGAGTGAAGGGACTGTCATGTCTTGAACCTGGGACCAATAATGTTTGCAATAAGCAAACCATTATAGTTCAGTCTTGAAAATACTATAAACAGTAACGGTACCAACTTCCGAGGAATGTAGAAACTATGTGAGGCCAGAAATGTTGTTATCCAATTGCAAGGAGAAGCTATGGATTAGAACCCCATGAGTCATGCTGACGATGTGCCTAGGTGGCAAGGGGTGAAGAATGTGATGGATATGTTAGAGTAGAATTTTTTGCCAATACTCCTGTTATGCATGTTAGAATCTGTAAATTAAAATTGCCAAAATAATGATTCCTAATTACAAAATCTTAAGAAAAAAAAAAATAAGACGCAAATTTATTTACTACATGAACTTAGGTTGGCATACTGATCAAGAGTAATAGATCGTATGATTATTGATTGTATAATATCTTAGCAGCCTTAGCTTCATAAAGGATATGCAGTCTTGCAGAACCCTGTTTGAAACTTAGCATTGACCTGTAGTTTAGTCTATTGTTTGCAAATAAAATTCTCATTTTGATAAGGAAAAATATATTTGGACTGTTGGACACACTAAATGCTATTTAAACTAATCATTTTTTTCACTATATATTTTATCTATTTTTCTCCTCTCTCTTTTTGTGGAGATATTTTATCTATTTTTCTTCTCTTCTTTTTTTACCTACTTTTTTCACTCCTATTTTCTTCCTCTTTATTAAACAGTGTTAATAGGAAACCAAATAGGACGATAGTATCAATTTTGTTCAACAAGAAATGACTTTTTATTTCAAGTTTATGATCAATTTTCCCTTGAAAATATATGTATGAATGTGGTGATTGCTAAATTTTCGTTCAACTCAATTTTGGCCGTGTGGGAGAAGCTCATTATCTGTAACTAATTCCATTTTACTCAAAAAAAATTATAGGAATTAGCTAATTAATAATATTCCAAACATGATTAAAAATCTACTTTAATTGTGACTTTAATTAAGATTATCAGTTACATGATTTACATCAATATTTAATTTTTATTAATTTATTAAAATTAAAAATTAAAAATGTATTTAACTCGGCTCATTAAAGAAATAATAATTTATTTTTATTAATATTAATATATTAAAAAAACGGCTATTTTTTCTTTATAAATTTATTACAAAACAAGCAATGACTAATAAAAAGGAGAATTTATTTTTATTTGTCCGTGAACAAGAAGCTTTTCCCAATATTTTGGATAAAAACAATCATCAATGATTTGATTGATAGTAATTTTCGGGACATTAATTTATTTGTTTAAAGGATATAACGGTTTTCTTTCACATGAGTAACTTTTATTATTATCGACAAGCCATTGTAGGCCCAAGTCCTGTCACATACAAGCCGTACACAGTGCCTACTTTTGCGCAAACCATCTTTCATAGAAGCCACGTAACTATAGCATTCCAAACCCAATAAGACAGAATCAGCTAAATCCAAACCTTCGAAAACTACATGAAATTTCTATGATTTAACTCCTTTGTTTCTTCTCTTTTTAGAAATTCGGCAGCTTCCCTTGGCACTTTTGTGCCTTATATAGCCACGAGAGGACTTGTCAGAAGGAAACCAACAAAGTAAATGCCTCAGTCTTTTTCCAATCCATGATGCATTATTCCATTCCATCAAGGCATCTACCACTACCACATCAAAGTTGTGGCCTTGTGGGAAAAAATATTAACTTGTGTTTATAAACATGTAATATAACAAACCTATGGTCTTTGTAAGACAAAAAAAGGATGTAATGATTGTGCGTGAATGCATGTATCGATTATCATGTTATGATCCCTAGGAAAACTCTAGCATCCCAATTCAAAATATCTCAAAATTTATTATAAGATCCAAATTAGGGTACAAGGATAATCGTTAAACACCTAATAATCCAACTTGCATCTAGATTTAATTATGTGTGTGTGGGTCAACTCTTTGGACTACATGGCTAGCTCACGGCATCTTCTTGCTTTCGTTGTTTGTTACTTTTTCGTGTTTGGATTTGTCAGTGGCATGCAGCAGTCCAAAACCGAAGAAAGTACCAAATTTTTATGTCTCATGAATGAGAGGAAAATGCTAACCTCACGAGTCATTATTATGGCCATTTTGTACCTTCGTTAGTCACACTACAAGAGGTTCCCCGCACCTTCCACGAAAGAGTAACCCCTTTAGACAAGAAAATTAAAATCAGCCTCCAAATTGTTCAAGCAAAAATAGTGCCTAGCAACAACCCTTCCCGTCTCTTCGACCCTTTACAAAAAAAAACACTAATTTTTCCTTTACAAAAACCTTCGTCTGTACCAGAAATTGTCAATTTCTCATCAACCAATCCATCACTCTTTCCTTCCATTCTTCATCTGACTATATAAATGCACATACCCAGATTAACAACTTCCCCACAAAAAAAGTTCCTCTCTTTATTCTCACTATAGAGCCCAAACTCCATTCCTTTTCTTTCTTTTTTAGTCACAAGTGTAGTGTTGCATTGAGAAATTAACTAAGACTAATTAACCAATTAGCACCAATGGCGTCGAAGAAGAACACGGTTGTTTTTGAGGACTACTTCCCTGCAATGATGGAGAAACTGGGCACTGAGGGGTTCATGAAGGAGCTGACAAACGGATTTCAGTTGCTGATGGACAGAGAGAAGAAGGTGATAACGTTTGAGAGCTTGAAGAAGAACTCTGCATTGCTTGGGTTGGAAGGGATGAACGATGATGAGTTAAGGTGCATGCTGAGAGAAGGTGACCTTGATGGTGATGGTGCTCTGGATGAGATGGAGTTTTGCACCCTCATGTTCAGGTTGAGTCCTGCTTTGATGAACAACTCCAAGGAACTTTTGGAGGAAGCCATATACCCTTTTCATTAGTCCTTTTTTTATCCATAGAATTTGCAATACTGACGCGTTTTGCTCAACCAAGTAAGTTAGATCCCTTGATCTTTTCTCTTTTCTTTCTATCATTTTCTTTGTCCTCTTTTCACTCTCACTCAGCTCCTTAATCTTGTGTGTTCTAAGGTGGTTTTCATTTCTTGTTTTTGGTTTCTTTTTTAGTATTTTTTTTATGGAGCTGTTCTGTAGTGTGTAATTGCGGATTTCTGGTTAGTTGGTTGAAGTCTTATTCAACAATGCCATGCCACATATTAAGTTATTACTATTACTCTTTATTTTTGTCTATCAGGTTGCCTCCTACCATACGCGGTAAGCTATACATGCTGTTATGCATCAATATAGGCATCATAATATATTAAAAAAAAAAAGCATTGAAACAGCAATGTGGATGCTCTAACTCATGCTGACCTTTAATAAGCAACATTAATAAGCAATTTATTGTTGACTAAAAGTCCAAAACAGTCTAATTTATGTGCTGGGAATAATGGAAACGTTGAGATTTCATCAGAGCAAGAAGTAATCCAGGGGCAAATAAAGTAGCTTAAAACAGAGCACGTCAAGTGAAGGGAATTATCTATACGGAGATAATTTCATTTTCACCTGTTATTTGCCAAACCAGGGATTTTTTAGTGTAGTGTTACCATAACTACTTTATTCAATAGTGGTGTACCAATATCTAAATAATGCAATTATATAGATTAACTGCGGTGTATCAAATTGATTATACAAATGGACACCACTCCCACCCCCAATTTAGAAATCCAAGTGACGATGCCTTAATGATGGAGTAACTGATTCTTTTTTCATATTCTCCCCTTGGCCTGGACGGCACACAAAAGTGACAAATAGTCATATAGTCCAATATAGAATTATATTGCATATACAATATTTTTTATAATACTTTTTCACAATATTAGATATGAAATTAGTCCAAAAGTTAGTTAAAAACTAAAAAGTTAATTAGAAGTTAAAAGATGAAAATTGATAACTAAAAGATGAAAGCTGGTAGCCGAAAATTAAAAAGCTAGTTTATTAAATTATAATTATTCGACAAAAGTAGTTGTTAAAGTATTTATAAAATATAAAATAACTAAAAAAATAATAAAATTATGGTTTATTTAAAAAGGATAAACAAAAAATTTGACAAATATAATAAGAAAAAAAAGGAAAAAAATATTTTTTTAAGTAACGTTTAAAAAAATGTTAAAAATTATTAAAAAAAACTTATTTATCAAATAAGCAAATAAATTTTTTTATTAATAAAAAAATTAAAAATTAATTAAAATATCTTAACGAGCAATCATTATGTACCTAAATGTTATCATAACAATCTTTTCTTTCCACGATAATATTTTAAAATATCATTATATTATTTATACACGAACAAAAACATTTATGGTCCGTTCCGTAGAGATGAAAAAATAGAAAGGAAGTTAATTGAAATGAAAATTTTGAATTAAGGTATAAAAGTTTGAATCTCATCATTATTTATCTCATTTTTCACTCTCTTTTTGTCCAAACAAATCCACCCTTAAGGAAATGATGAGTTGATGACCCCATCGTAAAGGAAAAAAACGGATTTGGCAAATAAGCTGAAGATATTTGGCTTCGCTATCGCCATAAATGTCAGTTGAACGTAGAAGCGTCTTAAATACGCTCCACCGCATAATCAAGTTGAGGTTGAGGGTTTGGGACACCGGATGAACATGAAACCTAACAAGTTAACAAATGACCAGAGTCCCATTTAAGCAGAGATTCACTATATGCCTCTGAACTGATGGTGACTGTTTTAAATAACTGAAAGTTCACCACACTTTTCCCTTGGTTTGAATTGGATTATTTTCTATATTCCTTTTTTTTTGGTGGCGGGGGGGTCAAAACTCAAAACTCCTGCCCTTATCTAAAATTTGAAGCTGTCAAAAAAGTAAATGAGTAAGGTCATGAAAAATGAGAATATGGGAAGAGTTATTCATAACCATACAATCGCAATGGATAGTCAAGATTGGATTCAAATAAAACAATCTTAACCATCTATAATTAAGTCAAGATTAATTATCCAACCTATCAATATATAAGTCCCCTATAGTCATCAAAGAGCTATATTATCCATAAGTTCTACACGGTAATGATAAAATGATCATTTGTGCAATATTATTGTGTAACAAATGAGCACACATGCAAAACAGAAACTGCCATTGCCATTGCCATTGAGATAATGCACGTGCTTCATTCTACAGAAGCTACAAGGAGCCATGCTATTACACTAATCACTAAACCCCCATGGAGAGATATTGAGAACAATGAAATCATGGATAACATGTAAAGCAGCAAACATCAAGCTGGGTTTTAAATTGTTAGCGTGTTAATGTTGACGTACTTTGTTGATCAATCTCTTCTAAACAGGTAACGTTCAAGAAAATTGACCATTCAACATTAACAAGGTACAGACCACACATGTCCTATAGCAACCGGGCTGAGTGCAGAGCTGTTGCGGCTCCACACCACCACCAAAAAAGTAACAAAGAAAGGGTCTTTTCCCCAAAAAAGTCATCATTTTGGATAGAGGATGTCATAGTGACCAGGACGATATAGTAGTGTGATGAAAGGAATGTTCTTTTCAGAGCTGCAACTAGCATTTGGGAGATCACCAGCCACTGGCATGAAATCATGATGATTTACACTGACACCACCAGTATCACTTGAGCTGCGGTCAAGGTACACAACACGGACTGGAATGCCCAATGCATCTGAAAGGGCAGTAATGTGCACATGGTCGCTCTCTTCACCCATTGGTTCAACAGATGATTTGCAAAACTAAAAAATAAATAACATGATATTAAAATCAGAACACAGAGACCGTGGACAATTTTTCAACAATAGAGCTAATAGTTGTTTTCATTTTTGCCAGATTAACTTAACAACTAACAAGCAACTTTTTGAAGGATTATAAAAGTTCTCAACATTGAACAAACCTGCTCGACCGTTGTATTAGTTAAGCCTAGTATGAATGGTTCAAAAAATTCTGTGCGCTTTTGTATTGCGGCAGAGGTAACAAATCTGAAGAACATAACGACTGACAAAACAAATTTGTCAAGACATGTGGAAGAAATGAGATCCAGGCATTTAGGGTAGATTTTTAGTCACTCACCATAATCAGATACTGACTGATCTCGGCTTCTAAGAACAAGCTCTTCATGACTGTGATCATATCAATAAAAAGGTCATTCAAATAAAACCCCAGGGCAGATAGAAAAACAATAAGAAAATTAGATAAACAGTAAATTGTGATAATTAAATACTATTGGAGCATATCATGCTTGTGGTTCATGATTGTCAACCCAAATTCTTGGTGAAGGAAAAAGTTAACACCTTATGGAAGTCTCTTTCCCTTGAATAACAGATTCCAGCTGCTCAAGGAATAACTGAAATTTTTTACAACAATAGAATTAATCAAAAGTAAATTTATATATACCCTTAGATTATGAATAAAGTTGTATGTATGAGCTTTCTAACCTCTGGAAATGCCTCTACAGATTTAGAATTAGTACAAATAGAAGAAAAATATGCCAAAAATATTTCCAAATTCTTCCCCTTAGTAGAAAATTTTCTATAGACTGAACACAGAATATTGTATGATTTCCCCAATTATTTGAACCAGAAGTTTTTATTTCCCTCTTTAGTCAATTTTCATTCATTGGAAAATTACAACTTAAAAGAAAAGCAAGAAGTTGAGAATAGCTTCCAGTGCAACAAAAATAAAAATAGACCATAGCTCCAATCTATGTAAACTGTAAAGCACTTTGTCAGGTCCATAGGCATATCTGTTCAGGGCCCAGACTTTGCAGCTTCTATTGAAGTTGGTTTACTTTTTCGTATATGATTTTATAAGATATCAAGCTCACAGTGATTTGAAAGGGAAAGAGAAAAGAATAAAGAAAAGGCAATGATGATTATTGAAGATGGTAACTAGCTATCACATGATAATTAAGTCAGTCTACTTCATTTTAGTTTAATTTTGGGGAAACATTAAAAGAAAAAATGAGTTCAAATTTATTCCTACACAAACAAACTTACATAAGGATTATATAATGTGGTAATTCTGAAGACATGAATAGAAGTAATCACCCAATTCTCATACGACTAACAAGACTGTTAAGGAATTAAAACTGGAAAGATGAAAAATCTATTCAAACATTTCCCATTGTTTAAGGGCTTAATTTGTAGATATAAAAAGTATTGATAGCTACTTTCAACTACCACAATTTTTAGGAGAGATTAGTTCATGCACACAGTGCAATATCCCTATTTCCAAAAATAGCAATCAAAAGTATTTTTCAAATGTTAGTTGCGTGTAGTCCATTTTGCCAAGAGAATATTAAAATGTTAATAAATATCCCACGAGGATAAGGAATTGCAGTAGAAAAGTTACCGCAAAAAAATCTTCAAAAGTCAAGTCTGCATAACCCAAGGTCTGCAGTGCTTTTCTACTTTTTTCAACATTGGCTTGGATACGATCAACTTCTGCTTGGTCTTGACATTTCATAACATGCTCCTGAGAAAAAAAAAACAAAGAAAGTTTATGACAATCTATCATTGACCAAAATTATTAGAATATTTAGTTTCATACTCCATAGACCCCAAAATAGCCATCCAATGTAAGCAAAGGATATGCTTTTAAGCTAGATAAACCAAGACATACAAGATATGAAAACATAAAGCTTCGAAAGAAGCAGTTTCCATCTCCTCGAGTACGACGAATGGCAGCGTATTGCTCATCAAGCACCTGCATTAAGGGGAATAAGAAGGGAACTCAACAAACATGATAAGATGAAAGGAGAAAATAAAGCAAAAAATTAAACAGAGCTTAGAGGTTAGCAAACCTTTATTTTCTCCAGCAAGATAGGACTGCCTGATTTATATTCAGCAGCTAAGCTACTCAGTGGTTCCTGCCAATTTGTCACATGAAATCATTGTCCATACACTCATTATTGAAATTATAGTCCACCCCCTCCATCCCCAAAAGAAGTTGCAAAGAATAAAAAGGGACACAAAGTAATGCAATTTGAATGTAATGACTTGTGGTACTTTCCTCAAGCTCATATTCAAATAGATCAAATTCAGATCTTCAAGAGAGGGAAGTTATTAGCACTATACCCAGTAAACCAACTAAACCTAAATCGCTAGGTAAGAAATGAGAGAAGTTTCAAAGAGTTATGCACTAAGCCTTGCCTTGTCGCCCACAAATGGAACTTTCTTAGCCTCTTCAGACTGAATTGTATACTGCTGCTGCATTATGTCATCGTCCCCAAAATTGGTCCACCCATCAATTTCAGACCCTACAGCAGTCACACTCTTTATTTCCCCATCTTCCACAACAGCTTCTTTACTCTGCATTTTTCTCTCAAAAAAAGTTCAATATTTTTTACTATCCACTACTTTTCAGAACAAGCAACAACCTATTCACGAATTGTACAACCCTGCCAAAAATAATATCCGTTCATGTTAGTCTCAGAAACACTGTTAATATTTCACTGATGAAATTCAATTGAACTCATACCTCGGCGGCAACCATAATCTTAGGAATTTAAAGTATAGCAACAACATTAACAAAAATTGAATATATTGGCAATCAAAATCCAGCAATCGTTTATTTCCGTCACATCACAAGATGAATAAATTGGCGCACGCGGCAACATTAACATACAAACTATGGAAATTGAATAGAGACTAACCGGAAATTGATTGCATGGGCGGTGTTAGGAAAACCCTTTTCGGAGCAGCAACTGCAAATGAAAAGAGAATAAAAAACCACAGTGAAATCTGCTTCAATTCGCATTGAGAAATGAAAAAAATAAAAATAAAAAGAGCACGAAAAGGGGAATGTTTAACGGAACCTATGGCGATGAGAACTGAAAAGAGAAACCCCACAATCTAGGACAGTGAGGTGGAAGACTGAGATCAGTAAAAGCAAATCCCTAAATTCCCAACAGATGCGAAACGCATAAGCGTTAGCGTTTTATAGTGCACGGCGCTGACGGGTTAATTAATTAGAAGATTTTTATAAGTTATAGTAATTAATAATTAATCGTACATAAATATATTTTTTAAGGAAGTGTATTGGATTGAGATTTTGAGAGAATATTTTGACAAAAACAATCTTGAAGATTTTAAAAGATTATGTGAGATTGTATTGATTTTGTGGGATTTTAAAAGATTTTTTTTAAAAGACTTTTTAGAATCAGGATTCTTAACCCAAGATTTTAATGGATTTCTAACACAGATTTTTAAG
The DNA here is from genome assembly GCF_004193775.1 of Glycine soja. NCBI lineage: Eukaryota > Viridiplantae > Streptophyta > Magnoliopsida > Fabales > Fabaceae > Glycine > Glycine soja. Next base: position 43,232,670 of record NC_041012.1, on the reverse strand, counting down.
ATTTCAAAGTACTTTATGGATTTTTAAGATTTTGAAAGATTAATACATTTTAAACAAAAAAATAACGGAAGTTACAAAAGTGAATGAAAAAGATGATAAATAAATTATAATGTTTGAATAAAGAAAATAAAAACGATAGAAATTTTAAACCTTTTAATAACAAAGTCATTATTGCCTAAAAAAATAATAACAAAGTGATTCTCACTTCATGTTCGCCTAATTATTAGCATTTCTTCTCATATATGAACCTATATTAGTCCTCCATATATTAGCATCTTCTCGTTCCTGCTCTTGTGTTTGAACAATGGGTTCATAATACACTAACAAGTGTCTTAAGGGCACATGTTAGCATTTTCCATAAAAATAATACTCATATATCATAAAATCATTTAAAAAAAACTATTAACAAAATAACAATAATAATAACACAATAACAATTAAAAAATTATTAACACAATAATAATAATAATAACACGCTGTCAAAAAAATAATAATAACACATTAATAATTAATATTTTAATAATAACACAAGAAAATAATAATAATAATAATGGACGTTGTAAAAAAAACAAGTTGAAGAAACAGAAAAAAAAAAAAGTTTTTTATTTTGATTTGCATATACAGTACTAAAAAAAAGCAATATGAAATCTTGATGCATATCAATTGTCATTCTTTTGATGCATATTCATTGCCTGGACGTTGAAAACAATATGAATACGAAATCTTGAAGCATATACAGCACCCTTTTCTTTTGATTTGCGTAATATACATATAGTATGAACAATATTGACTATCGATTGTCATTAAAAAGTAGGTAAAATTGATTGAAAAGTTGTAAGAGAATAAACCTGGTAGTGGTTTGTGTCTTGTTCGGCAGGAGAAGAAAAAGTCTTTGGAAGATTATGAAAAGTCTCAAGGGTTTGGGTGAGATTGTTGGAGGAGTATTTTATGTGTATTTCTAACTAAAAAGTCTCTCAAAATCCATTCCACAAAAGAATCCATCAAAATCTATTTACTTTTGAATACCAAAAGACATTTTAAAAGTGGTAAGAAATCTCAATTGAATACCAACAGATTTTGTTGCCCTGAAAAAAAAATCTTTATTGTCTTAATTGAATACCACAAGATTTGTTTATATTTTATAAAAGTCTTGATTGAATACCACAAGACTTTTTAATCATAAAAAAGTCTTTTAAAATCCTTTGAAATCTTAATCCAATACACCCTAGGATAATATTGAGATGATATTTTTTTAATAGAATCTACATTTTAAAACATCGATGATAAAATATTTAGATTGAAACAATGTTTCATTTCAAATAAAATAATTTCGTTCATTTTGAAAGTTTTAAACCTTGTAAATGTAAAATTATGCCCTTGAAAATTTATATAATTCTAACCACAAGGTCTTCAGTTTCACTCTTTTAAAAGATTCATAATAAGTTTCTATATCAAACAGAATGAAAACTTTGAAAAGAAATAAAACATAAGTTAAATTATCTATTTGATTCTTTATCTTATTTTTTTCAATTTAATCTTTTATTTTTTATAAAGTTTATTTTGATTATTTTTTTATTTAAAATGATTCAAATTAGTCCCTACTATTAGTATTTTGTGACTTTCGTTGAATAGTTTATGTTTGTCATCATCGAAACCATCAGAGTCACAATGGGTTTCACTTATAGTATTTTTTTTTAAACACTCACTGATACCATATATGTGTTTGGTTTTTTAATTTGTAGATTAATTTTAGATCTATGATATTTGTGCTCGTTTGTTTACTTTTTTCTAATATGATGGATTTCATTCGTCGTTGGAAACATCATTAAAATAATTTGTGACAACAGAAGTGAACAATGCGACGACAACAATGATGATAATAGCATTCAAACTCATAATCATTGTAGCAGTAGTAGTGACACAACGAAGGAAGGAGCACTAGAGGGAGATTGTTGTGCAACTTTTTATTTGGTTTTGAATACAAGATTTGTAAATTCTCTCAAGTTTTTGAATCAAAATCAAAGATTGTTTTTGGGTTTTGCTTGTAAAGATATGCAATTTAGAAGCCCTAAACCAATTTTAAGAATTGTTGCAATTGTTTTTGGTTATGGGTTGGGGATGTTCTAGGTTCATGGAGGTTAGAACATGTTTTTGTGTATTTTTTCAAACTTTGTAAATATTATAGTAGGAGTTAAAAATTGTTGATGTGTATTAATTATAGTATGGAGATATTTCAGAAAAGAAATTATGTTTTTGTGGCGGGTTATCTTTATATTATTAATGGTGTTAAATTTGCTTTTAACAGAAGGACTATTTCGAATCAATTTAAAAACATAAAAGATTAAAATAATTTTTTTAGAAAATAAAAGATCAAATTAAAAAAAAAGTCATTTGACCTAAATATGTAAAAATGTATATATTTACTTTTTCTTCTTCTTTTGTCTTTTTCTTTCTTTCTAATCACATTATTTATTATATTTTTTATTTTATTTTAGTTTCATTTATCATATTTTTCAAGTGAACATATACTATGAGAAATGAAATTCAGACAAAAAATATATTGAGAAATTAATTTTAATTATGTAATTATAATTTATGCATCCTAATTTAACTTGTACAATCAGTTAAGTTGATTTAAGGAGATTTCAATCTTCTTTCAATTTTGATAAAGATGTGTAGTCATTATTAACTTGTATGATAAAAAAATTATAATTATCAAATTATTGATTATTAACAGATTGACAAGTGTACCAATTTTATCACAAGTAGTAAAGATTAAAATGGAAGTCCAAGGGTTAAATTTACAGGGACTTTGGTTGTACTTAAGTGATGCAACCCCAATTATTAAGCAATAAAGAGAAGAAGACATAGATAAAGAATTATAGGTGCGAAATTTGGAGTAAGACAAAGAAAAAGATGACAGAAAAAATAAACAACAATTTAAATGTGAAAAGATAAAATCAAAATGTAATTATGTTGGGACCTAACAGGCTTTATTTGCTTAAGATGTATGATTTTAGATTTTTCTCTATCAATTTGGTGAATTTTTCCTACCCACATCTATTAGAATACTTGTTTCTAGTGTCTCATGATGATAAGCCTATCTTACTTATCTATCTTTCAAATGTATTTGTAAAGACTCAATAAATAAAATGCATGAAGTTCTAATTTTATATGTTTGCTTTGATGCATACGCATAATGCAATCACTCTATGTCTAGCAATGATTTTATTAAGAAACCTTTTCCTTTGAGTTATATTAGAAATTATCCTCTCCCGAGCGACTAATTGTTGGTCGCTGAAAACTTGTTCCACTGGTCAGCGATGCTAATCGACAAGTGCACCGAGTCGCACAAGTAATATAGAACGATAAGAACCGAGTGTCGACATGGAACTTGTTTCAATCAGAGAGCATTCATTCAGTAAGTAAATATTTGTATAAAGCCAATAAATATAAAGAGAAGTTGTGTCTATAGTTTTGATTTAACTACAAAATTAACTATCTAAATGTGAGAGATAAACAAATGATTAAAACGTTGGGTCTTTCTACTGAACAAAATGATGTAATTAAGTGTTTTTCTCTATTTATGGTTGTTTATGTGTTTTATGCCGAAAACGACTACCCAAACTAGGATTCCTCTAGTGAATGAGTCTAATTCTATTTAAACTTTATTCTAGATTCCTTGTCGAACTTAGCCTAAATGAATTGCATTAGGATTACAGCATAATATAAACTAAACCCCTACACTTCGTGTCCAGACATACAGTTCTCTAGTCTGTTTTATCCAGTTCTAAGGATTTAAAGCACTTTCCAATGCTAAAAATCCTAACTTTATACACAAATGGGTGATCAAGCCACAAACACGCAAGAATTAAATACAGATAAAAGCAATGAACACGTAAAAACAACTTTAAATAGATAGTGAAGAGTTTTACATCAAAGCTTAGCAGAAATCCCCAACAAGAGATTTAGCCTTCCATTGCAAGTTAGCACCTTTCAGCACCAAGATGAGGTTTTTGAGGGAAAATTAAGATTACAAAGTGGTGGGGATGTCTCATTCACCTCCAAAACCCTAACAATCACTCCTAAACCTAAAATCCTCTTGAAAGCTGAGGCCTTCCGTTCAAGTTTTCCTCTCTTGCTCTGTTACGTCTTTCTTCCAAAGAACTCTCTCTATTTTCTTTTTTTTTTTTGTCAACTTTAGTCTTTTAAGGGTTTTTTGATCCTGAAGGCTCGCTTAGCGTCATTTTTCAGCTAAGCGCGAGTTAGTGGATTTTCGCTTAGGGAGTTGTACGCGCTGAGCGCGAGAAGAGACAAATGACTCGCTAAGCGAGTTGATGGCATGCTGGGCGCGTGCATGAATGACAAATTATCTTCTAGATTCTCCCAACTCGCTAAGCGAGCTGAGTGCCTCGCTTAGCGGATGTCACTCGCTAAGCGCATATGCCTCGCTTAGCGAAACACCAGCTGCTTCAACCTTCTTATTTTTTATCTTTTAGCCTGAAATTGAAGTTGAACCACATTAATTCACAATATTGGGAATATCTACTGAGTAAAATTAAACTCAACATAAAAAATATGTACAAACCTACAAAAAGAACCATAAGTTGGGAAAAAGATATAAGTTTCATGAAACTTTTCAATACAAAAGTTACTAATCCCTAAAATCGATTCATGTAAGACCTTTCTTGTATTTATGTTAAGGATTATCCTATCCCGAGCGACTAATCCCTAAAGATAATGCAAGAATGAATGATACATGAAATTAAAACAAGAAAAGACAATAGGAAAGAAAATACCTGATTGCATTGATAGATATGAAGCATTACAGTACATCTTTTGACTTTTTAGGCCTGTCAGGCCCTAACTTAGGGGGGTTTAGTCTCTCATTGTCATGAGAGACTTTTACACTTTAGGGGGTTGATGTGGATGGAAGAAGATGATGGATGACTAATAACAAGAAAATGGGGAATGGTTAAAGAGAGAGGGTTTCCCCTAAGGGATAGATCCAGTGTGTGAGTTCTTGTCTTCCCCCTTCTGCTTCCTACTCCTTTTATAGGTCTAAGGTAGTTTAATTTTTACGCGACCTCGCGCTAAGCGCGCCTTTGGACTTCTTCATGGGCCTTTTTCGCGCCAAGCGTGTATTGCGCGCTGGGCCAGTCTTGCGCGTTAAGTGAGCTTTCCAATTCTTCCAATTTTTCTTTAAGACTTTCTTTTAATTTTTGCATCAATTTTCCTTCATAGCACTTGAAATCTTCTTCTTTTAATTTCTATTAATAAAAAATTGTAAAGATATTAATTTCTTTATTATTTCATTAAAAACAACAGTAAAATAAAGAAATTATAATCATTTTTAGTCAAAATTAACTCAAATTTCACGGTTATCATTGCTCAATATGTTTGTTCTAGAAATTTGTCTAAACTTAGTTTGGATACGATAATCCGATATGGTACTTTTCCATTACGATGGTATGATATGTAATTTAATATGATAATCTAGTGTTTGAAATTGTATATGTAACACATTGTGTTACAATTAGGTGACTATATATTCTTTGTTACCTGCTGTTGTAATCACATAGAGAAAGAAAATCAGTTTTTTTTTTTTTTGCGAAGAAGGAAAATGAGTGTGGTGGTATTGCATGAATAGAGAGATTTAATGTGCATTTATTACATGGACTATTAGTATAATTTAACCGTCACATAATAAAATATTATTGTTTCAAGTTATTTTTTAACAATTTTAAAGCTTTGCAAATTTTATGGCCTCGTCACATGATTTTTTTCCTCTCCAATTTAGACTATTAAAACTCTTTTTTAGCATTTTTACATTATCAAAAAACTTGCAGTGTTTACTGGTGATCAATGTCATAAATAAGGAATGATTTGAGTATGATCCAAGGTTTTATATGTCAAGACTTGTGTCTCTACTATTAGTATAAGCTTTTGATATGAATATTAGAGTTGTCAAGTGAGCCAACTTCACTCTCCCAAGTTGGCCTGTCATAGGTTAACTTAACCTAATATACTTTTGGTGAAATAAGAAATAATCAACTCGATTCAAATTCCATGACGATTTAAAAAGTTACATGCACTTATAGTAATACAATTCAAGTCACAATTAAAAGTTCATACTAGGGAAAGGAATACACTGAAAAATAAATATTAGTTTTAGTGTCGCCATAAAAAACTAAGTTATAAAAAAAGGTATAAGGCGAATGGAAGAATCCCATCTATGTTACCATGCACGGTTTAATACTAGAGAATATGTTAACCTGTTAGGAGTTTGCGATATAACTATAATCTATGTATATGTTACTTTTTCTTAATCCATGTGTGTTTGTGGGTGTATTTGACCAACGACCCAAATTGGCTCACAACAAGTTCATACCGAGGGAAGCTTTGGCTAAATGAGTTGGTTTAATTTTGATTCAAAGCTTTGATGAGTTGACTTTTTATCAATCCAATCCATCTCAATATGAACTTACATAGTAGTGAGTCACATTGGATCATCTGTCATGACTCCTATCAATATTTTCAAGTATGATAATAAATATTTTTTTTTGTCATATTAATTGATATGATAGACAACTTTTAATCTAAGTTAAGTATATTTTCAACTATCTCAAGTTTTTTGGATGAACATATTTACAGTTATTTTAAAGTTTGATGATGAACCTTTTTCTAAGAATGACGGAATAATATGCCTAAAAGATTGCGATGATATATTTGATGTAGAGTAGTATGAGGAGATTTACACCAATGAGACATAATAATCACATAAGGGAACTTGATACCACACTTTAACTCAAAACCTTAAGACTTAGGTTTATGGGTCTTCTCCTCACTTGTATGGTGCTCAACTTTTTAACTTCTATTTGATGTGGGATTTCACCTCACACTTATACTCCAACAATCTCCCCCTCAAGTGTAATATAGATGGGATAAAGTATACAAGAGAACCTCCAAACAGATACAAGAGAACCTCTAACAAATGCACTAAAACGTGTTACAAACAGTCAAATCAAAACAAACCTCAATTGGTACAATAGAGACAAGAAGATAAAATCCTAAAATATAGAGCAAATAATGTAAAATATTTATCTCTCTCTGTAGATATCTTTTTCCCGATCCAACCAAACAATTTGAAGTTTCAAGTGTGTAGAACCTGTTGTCCAAAAATCAACCCGATCCAACGGTGAACGAATCCGCAGTTGCAATCTAAAAAACGCTCTCCGGTAGGTATACGAAAATCCCAATGATTTTCTCTCTCTATAAATTTTTTTCCCTCTCAAATGAGTCTCTCTCATTGTGTCTCACTCTCTAATATGATTCCTCTCCACTTAAATAAGTGAGACATACTTGCCTTCTTATTTGGGTCTTTACTCCACATAGGAAGATAACCCAAAAAACCTAATAAATCTCCCCCTCACAACTATGTGGAGGTGACAGCCAAACCGGTGATCTCAGAACAAGCTTCAAGCATCCCTATTACTGATGCCTTAGTCATCATATCAGTCCCACTAAAAGATTTCACCTTCAAAGGACCACAAATATTTGAATGCACAAATTCAAGTAACTCAGATTTTCTGATGGGGAAAATAGGTCTACGAAATAACAAACTTTATAACAAAGTAATAGACAACGAAAATAAATTTCTCCAAACTTGCAAGAACCCGTAAGGAGCATCAGTAAAGTATAGATCGCAAAATAGAAATTAAAGAAAACAAAGACACAATTTGTTTAACATGAAAAATCTCTCAATACAAGGATAAAAATCACATGTCATCTAGACCAAATAAATAACTTTACTATAATTAATGAAGATACAAGAGAACCTCCAACAAATACACTAAAATGTGCTACAAACAGTTAACACAATAAGTAAAATATACTAGCCTTCTTATTTGAATCTTTATTCTAGATAGGAATTTCAAAAAATTCTAACAAATTTGTCTAAAAGTAACTTTTAATTGTTCCCAAGCACCTTCCAGAAAAAAATTATTCCCGAGCATGACACTCCCCTCTTGACGAAAATCCTATAGCAGTAGTAGTATTTGACTCCTAATTTGCTCGATATTGCATATTGTTGAACGGACGTTTCCTAAAACCACAAAGATGGTGTGTGCGATGCGACGAGAGAACATGCCAAATTGGGCAATTGGCAACCTCTACACCAAAACCACCTACTCCAAGAGAAAATTGAGGCAAACCTCAAAGAGAAGCCCACAGAATTCACTGATCATTGTATTGACGCGTGTCTATTCGGAGGCTGCGCTATGCTAAAGTTCCTTCTTAAAAAATCAAAGCTAATATTTGGCCAATTGGTGTTGTCATGGTGTGGCTATGCAATGCATATGCAACTTTTCTGTTCACAATCAGAGGGACAGAATTAAGTGCATCCGTACACTATCATCAACGAGCAACCGCACATGGACAAAGAGTAACACCTAAAGCTCCATGATGTCAGCAGTGAGGATAATTAAATATATATATATATATATATATATATATATATATATATATATATATATATATATATATATATATATCAGTGACATCTGATGTGGCATGCTCTGGGTGGTGCTTAGCGAGTAAGCCACTTGAATAATATCTTATCTATCCGATTCTCGGTATGGAGTAAGAAATTTATGGAATTTATGGCATCATAATCATTTTGTCAATGGGTTTCGCACTTATTAGAACCAAAATTAGTCGGATATGCAATTTGTGAAAATCTCATCCAATATTCGGTCATGTGCATGCATTTTAAGCAAATTAGTCCAAAATTTCTCCAACATATTATAGCCATAATTATTGCACACCTACACCGATAAAATTGAAAGCGACTTTTCTATTTATTGTTTTTAGGTTAAATCATTAAAGAGTTAAATTAAAAAAATTGTGCATATATTTTTGTGTCCGAAACTATTCCTTTGGTTTGGTACTGACAAGAAGGACTAAATTTTAGCTTTACAATCGTTTAATATCAGAGAACCACTTTCCGTAAATACATATATCATCACCAAATTCTAACTCTCAAGTCTTAAGTACTGTACTGGTTGAAATTTGTCTTAATAACTTCATCCTATTTTCCTTGACCAAATCCACCTAAAAATTTCAATTGACTACATCAAGTTCAAACGCGGATGCTAACATATGACTAAAACTGGAAACGGAAATCATTAATGTGTTGAAAACTAACTGGTGGACCAACTATAGTTTTCTACCTTTTTTTCTCTAGTAAACAATTCACTTAATTCCTAAAATATACATACAACGTTATTATATTAGTCTTTAAATATGTATTCCATCAATTAAATTAATCTTTAGGAGTAATTTGACTTTTCAGATGCATATAAGCTTATTAGTTGCCATCATTCAAGATTCTTTAATTCCCGATCATTCAGGGAGAAATACTTTATATTTTAAAATGACAAATATCAGCGTTTACACTACAGTGATTACACAGTTTTTTTTCCCCTTCTTATTTCTCTCTCCCTCTGCCAAATTTTCCACCTAAGAGCGAGAAAGCAAAAATCTGTGATGAAAGACAAAGCAAGAGAGAATTTCAATAACTTGCAACTTGCCTACACCATATTTTTTTTTGTTCACAATTTAATATATGGTATCTAGCCTGTGGTGTGGCCATAACAAGAAGGGAGAGAAAACAAAATAATTTAAGGTTGAGATGAGGAAGTGTGAGCTCTGTAACAGTCCCGCGAAGTTGTTCTGCGAATCAGATCAAGCCAGCCTCTGTTGGAAATGCGATGCTAAGGTTCACAGTGCAAACTTCCTCGTCACCAAACATCCCAGGATTCTTCTCTGCCATGTTTGTCAATCACTAACAGCGTGGCACGGCACAGGACCCAAGTTTGTACCCACCATGTCAGTTTGCAACACTTGTGTCAACAACAATAGTACTGAGACCTGCAGCCAACAGAATCATGAAGACGATGATGATGATGGTACGGGAGAGGATCATGCAGAAAACGACGATGGTGGTGTGGCTGAAGATGATGATGATGATGATGATGAAGAAAATCAAGTGGTTCCATGGACATCTACACCACCACCCCCAGCTTCCACTTCTTCAAATAGTGTTACAACTAGTTCTACCAGGTTCTCTGATGTTGAAGAAGGTGGCTCCGATTAATAATTCCAATATCGTGATGGATAAAACTTCGATACAGTTTTTTAGGTGTTGTTCCTGCTGTTTTCTAATCAGAATTAGAGTTTTATTTCGAGAATTTATGTAATAAAAGTTTGCCTTAAAGAATTATATAAAACTTAAATTCTCGACTAAAGAACAGTGTAAACAACACATAGGAAATAATATATAAGTTCTATTGTCCTGGGTTCTTCTTCCTCTGTTCTTTTTTTTTTTCCTTTCTAATCTTGAGGATTTTTTACTTGTCACGTCTGTTCATAAAGTTACTAAGATACACCTTCAACTGCAAGGTTTTTTTTTCCTTATCTTTCCTTAAGTTTTTGTGATGTAATAATTATGAATCCACTTTCTCTTGTAGTAAATGCTGCTATCGATATGTTTGTTAATGTTGGCAAATATCAGAATATGCAACATAGTTGAATACAGAAGTTAAGAATGCCAGTGTCTCTAGTTGCTTATGAACCTTTGAGTCAATCTTTCATTCCTTCTCCGTTTGTTTTATCTGATTGCTTGATTTGCGAGATTTGAGTCCTCTCACAACATGTTAGTGTTTTCCAAGTGCCAACAGACACTACCTACTATTGATTTTGATTTTCTTGTTTTGGAAATAATGAAGGGTCACAATCATAGAGCATTCAACTTGCTGTTCTAATCAAAGATTTTGCCCACTTACATTAATTAATAGAATCCGTTAATTAATTATAGCAGTTTAATTTCATTTCATGCATTCAACTTCTGTTTGATGTGATAACATGGCTCTCCTTCCAGCACGAAATGTGAGGAAAATTGATTTATAACCTGTAATTTTCACTGACTGAAGAATTGTCTGATCTAGGATATTGCCTAGATTAGAATCTTTCTTATGTTTATAAATTAGTATACACGATGATCCCCTGGCATTAAATAAAATCGATCCTCACATAGATTTGTACGAATATAGAAGCAGGCCATGTCTTAGGTTAAAAATAAATAAAGGAAACAACAACCATCTCTAATGTGATTCACCGGTATAAAATATATGAGCTTATTAAGTTTTGTACCTGAGAATAAGGAAGTGGGACCAAGCAAATCCGACACCTTCACGTGCCTTCCATAAACATAATTTAGAATTTAAGTGCCAAGTTGAACATGGGATAGTACAATCCCAAAGAATGTTAAATTAAACTAATGTCAAGTTTGCAAACGAGATTTGAAGGAATCAATTTAAAAGGGGAATGGGATGGGAGCTAGGAATTATATATGCAATGACTGTGTGTGAAAATGAAATGGTTGCGTTACAAGAAGAGGGAACCAATGTATGGCTGTCAGTGTAAGCTTTTAATTAGTTGGCAAAATTTACCACCACGGACACGAGAGAGATATACTTTATGAGTTATCTGTGTTTATTCCTTGGATTCTTTCTGCTCCAAAGCCGTTGGTTTTTCTGATTTGTCTCTGATTGTACCATGTGTATATATGTATGAACCACAAGAGCAAAATATTCTGCATCATGGATATATATATCCTTTATCTTCAAATTATAGCCACTACTCTCCCTTTTGGTATCCCTCAAATGTCAAATGTCTTTTTCTCAACAAAGATGGTCTTATTAAGGTCAAGTGCTTTCTTTAAGTAACGAAATAAACACGAGGATATTACTTTGGATAATTTTTTTCTATAAATATAGGAAAAGAAATTAAGAAAATAAAATAAATTAAAATTAGTTTATATAGAAGTTAAAAATCTCTCATCTAGAAAAAGTTAGTCCGAGAAAGCTTATGCAAATTATATCAAATTCTAGGCAGTTTCAGATTAAGGAAAGGAAAAATAAAAGAAATGTTTGAATTGTAATTTTGGTTCTCTTAATTTTTTAAATTTATAATTTTTGATTTTTTTAATTTTTAATTATAATATTTGTTGTTTTTAGTTTTATAAATTTACGATTTTGATTTTCTTGATAGATTGTTAACTAATAATTATATTTACAAAGAAAAATAATAATAATGATTATTAAAGATATTAAATTAATTAAAAATTAAATAAAAATTATTAATGATTAGAAATTTTAATAAAAGATTATTAACTCAAGCATGTTATTAGAGTAAGTGAAGTCGTGGGTGCAAGACCGAATATAGAAAAGGTGAATATAATATTATGAAAAATTAGAATTAATAATTTTTTATTTAATTTTTTAATAATTAACTTAATGAATTAATTAATCAGAATTATTTATTAATAATCTATTAAAAGGATCAAAATTGTCAATTTATAACTCTAAAGAATTAAATATTACAATTAAAATTCAAATAATAAATAATCAAAATTATGAATTTAAAAAATTAGATACACTAAAATTATAATTTACCCAAGAAAATAAGGTCTCCATCTAAAAATTTCTCTTGCTTACACAAAAATTCAAAAACAAATAAAAAATAATCTGGCATTATTATGCTTGTCTGATTATCACCTTGGCAATCCTTGAGAGGATTTCAACCGTTAGCATGATTCATGAAAGTGACGAACTGTCAAAGGTAATCACAGGATACGCTAGATGACAATTTTGTTGTGCGTCTGTGTACACACACACCAAGAGAAAGACGTATGAACAGAATTTGTTTATTCTTTGATTTTTTTTATTCTTCTTTGGAATAGACTTTTACTTTTATGAGTTAAATTAAGTCTTTTTTTTATAAATTAAAAGTAATAATATTTTGTTACACAATTTTATTTTACTCATAACATAGTACTACTTAAAATATAACTAAGTCTCTAGTAGTGTTAGATAATATATTTATAAATATTTGAAATTTGATATACAAAATTGTTAGAATAATATCATATAATTTAATAATTTAATCGATAAAACAATTTTTTTTTATAAAAACTTACCCCATTTTGATTCATGGCACACATAATACATACATTTTTATCATAATTAATAAGAAATAATTAATTATTTATATTTTATATTAAATACAAGAATTTTAATAGTTTTAGTCAGTTGTGTTGATCAAATTGTTCGAGAATAACAAATTTTTTATGCGTTAAGTCAAAAGATATTTATATCTTAAATATGAATTAAGACTCCTAATTATTTTGATTAGATATAAATAAATACAAATAATAAAAATTGTATCTAATATGGTAGATCATAGTTTGTATATCTGATATAGCATTTAAATAATGTATTTAAAATTTTCATTTAATATTCTATGTATGAGATTCTTTCACGGAGAAAACATTCTTCCAGGATCTCTCAAAGTCCTATGAAGAACAAATGAAATTCATAATTTGAAATACATTGATCCTCATAAAAAAGTGTGTCTTATTGTTGTAGACCTATTATGATGAAAGAAGTCACTTCTCTACTGATGTCTAAATCACGCTAGCCTATCAACATAGACTTTGCATGAAAAATTGACGTGCATTAAATGCAAACATTCTAAATCTGACTCAAAACTTGAGACAAAGTGAAGAATCCAACTATTATGAGACAAAAATACTTGGAGAAGAATACTATATATAAAAGAAGGTTTGAAGAAACAACATATGAACAATCTATGCAAATTATTTTTTCTTGTAAAGTTTTCTATAAATTCTTGTAAAGATACAAAATTCTCAAAACACCTTGTATAGATTGAAAGAAAAGATTAAAAGTGTTAAGTGATATATCCGTTTGTAAGACGACTATATATTTTAGTCAGTGTGCAATCTTCACTACTAAAATAAGAATTTTTTATGATGCGTATTTTTTATGCTTTGTTGCAAAGATGGTTCCTAATTAGAGAAAAAGAAAGGTAAAGTTACTTAACTGATGTGTATATATGTAGCTTAACATGTGTTGTGTTGTCTTATGAGTTATGCTTCTATAGGATATGGATAGAGTTTGTATTCTTCATGATTGAAAAATTTTATTTCCTTCATTAAAATATGGATGTTGCAGATCATTTAAACCATATGTATGGCTTTGAGTTTGCTTAGTATCAATAGTGAACGAAGGCTATACTGATCTCTGACTTGCTAAGACTTGAATTGGAGCATAAGACAATTTTCAAACTTTTTCTCATTTTTTATGTAAGATTTAAGTTGAGGTCATTTGGGATTTATTATTATTTATGAATTTATACGTATGTACATGTATGTATTATTTTATTAATTAAAAAAAACAATCTAAGACAGTTTTTTGAAAAATCATATTAAAAAGTATATATTTTAAGATGATTTTTGAGAAAACTATCTTAAAATTCTCAGTATTTTAAATTTTATTAAAAAAAAGAAATTTTAAGATGGTTATTTGAAAAATCATCTTAAAAAATTTATATTTTAAGATGTTTCTTTAAAAGATCGTCTTAAAATAGACATTTTTTTTTCTAAGACAGTAAACCATCGTAGAATCCTCGCTATTTTAAAAAAAATATATTCTAAGATGATTATTTGCCTAAAAATTATTTTAGAATGATAACTTCTCTAAGATGGATTTATAGGAATTGTTGTGAAAAGTCAAAATTTTCTACGATGTTAGCTTCAAAAAATGTTCAAAATCATTTTTAAATGGGTTAGAAAAATGTCGTAGAAACATGTTTTTTAGTAGTACTTCTAACAAATCTTGTTGATGTGTTTAGAACCAACCGTCATTTGGTAAGACAAAATATTGAGTTTAAGTCAATCTTGAGATAGAATTTGCAAGTGTAAATGTAAGAGTGAGTGATAATGAATAATACTTATAACTTTGATAAGTTAGTTGGTGGTTCTAAAGAACTGGACGTAGTCTCAGGTTTGAAACAAATCGATATAAATTTTGTGTGTTTTTTTGTTGCTGGTTTGAGTTTGTTCTAGATCTTATATATCTTTCTGTGTTTTAAAGAATTATTTTTCTCATTGTCTAATAAAAATCTAATGAAAATCTTTTTAAGTGATTTTAGGTTTATATGCATCGGACAACAAAATATGGCGTCATCTTTAAAAAAAGTTTTTAAATTTCTAAAAAATATAATTTAACCTTCCTTCTATTTGCTTCAAGAGCATCAATTTTTTTAAAGGAAATTTGAGTTGATTTTTCTTAGTTAAAAATCATTTAATGTTGCATCGTTTACCTTTGGATTTAAATCATTCCATGTTAAAATACGTTGAACGATAGACCAACTCTTGTAGCATATGTAATATTGTATGGATTTAAATCTTTAGTCCCACTTTTAAGTCTCAAATCTTGCCTCACCAACAGAGTGTGTGTTGCATGTCATTAATGTTACCATGTCTATTTTGTTTCCATTCACAATATATCGCTGACATAATACCTGACCCTTCCTAACATAGAGTAGCGCACGATCATAAACAATTGACGACAGTTTCTTCTCGTGGCTTGGGGTTGAAATCAGATTCTCTGATGGTGTTCTCCACCACTATATATCCCGCTTGTATATTAAGAAGAAGAAAAATTTGCTGTGCATCAAAGAAACAACATGGTAAAAAACAATTTGCACTTGTACATCTTGCTCGGGATTGAAATCATATATCTCTTGATAATATTTTATAGCACCGTAACAGACTGAGTTATATTGTTGGATCATGCTTGATTCCTTTGTCATATTATATCTAATAAGAATGCAATCAAATAAGTGGTTTTTGCTAAGTCATTGGAATTGTTTTATATCTTAGTTAGATCTATCATCTTTGGATCGAAATAGGCTATGCTTCATTTATCACAACCGATTGTTTTTTCACAGCAGATTTATTTTAATTGGATTGTTTTTTTTTTTTCGTGCAGTGCTCTTGTTGCTTATTCCAACGATTTTTTAATTTTTTAATTTTTAATCCTGTTGTTATGTGTGTTAAACAACGTGGTTAGGGATTCCTTAAGGGCAATATGAGAATTAATACAAAATACATGTGTCATTTTAAATAATGTGTCAAAATTTGATTGGTGGAACACAAAATGCGACATTAAAATGGGACCGGTGATTTAAATCCATGTATATATGGGTTGAGTTTGAAAAAGTTTTAGCTTAATTTGATTATAATTTGACTTAATGATATATCTAACGTGAATTTTGACCTTGGTGTTGTAAAGAAAAAATAATATGGAGGATTAAAAAGGCTTTTAAAATTCAGAAAATCATACTTACATAAAAGCCCATTAAAACCGAGAAGTCCAGCCCATATATTTTTCGTTGTTTAGTGTGGTTTGCTGGAGGAAATGAATTGGAAGTTGAAGATCTGAAACCCTAATTATCCATCGATCGATCTGGTGTGGAGGGTGTGAATTGTGAATTTGTGATTGTGGGAAAAAGATGCCGCAGAGGCACTCGAAGAACAACAACGATCTTGCGTTCTTCACGTACGATGAGAAGCGAAAACTAGGTTATGGGACCCAGAAGGAGAGGTTGGGCAAGGACTCCATTAAGCCCTTCGATGCTTGCTCTCTCTGCCTCAAATCCCTAATTGATCCTATGAGCTGCCAGAAAGGCCATCTCTTTTGCAAAGAGTGCATTCTTCAGTGCCTCTTGTCTCAGAAGAAAGACATTCAAAGGTATGAAATTCATTTTAACAACAAAAACAACTTTCTCTTTCCCTCATTTTTTTTTCATCATCTGGTAATTGAGTTTGAAATTCTGTGGCTGAAATTGCAAAGCCTGTGATTGAAGTCTAAGCACATGCGTGATTGAAATTCGTGCTGATTGCTGGTGTACAGATTGGGAATACGTAATTATTAATTGAATCGTATTGGTCGTTCTGTAATTATCTTTGTTGGAGTAAGGATGGGTGGGATGGGTTTTGCCGTACCTTTTAATTGGAATTAATATGAAAAGTTTGAGATATATCAAGCTGTGCGGAATTGTGGTCTTTTGGGTTTGACGCTTTTTTGTGAACAAAGAATCTGCACAGTTTTGCTAGAATTTATAGATGGGGTTTTTCTTCAAGGCTAGTTTTTGTTCTTTCGCGTAATCAATCTGCTTCAGTATTTTCTAATGCCTTTGGAATTTGGATAGTTCAGCTGTGTAGTTTAAGGCATTCTTTCTGCATTTTCTGTGCTTTGTTTTGTGAACTTGAGCTGAATTTTATATGTTGCAACAGGGTAATGGTATAGCAGACCTAGAAGGGTGATATTCTGCTCATGAATTTTGCTTGTTTCATGTCTCTGTCTCGACAATTCTTTATGCAAACTGCTGACTGAAGATTTTATTCCATTGTGACATGCTCTTTGAAATTTGGGAGTTGAGACTTGAATTGGTAGAAAGCCTAACAAAATATTCTCAAATAAGAATATCCTTTGTGACTTTGTAATTTGATTGTGGAATGGTTTCCTGATGTGTGATGGTGACAATAGCTCCACTTTTTAAGCAAAATGTCATACTGTGTAATGTGCTTATTGGGATATCAAATGGATATATATACATGTTTGTATGCTATATGATGATTAAATATGAATAATAAAAACTGATAAGATTGAAATGCAAAGAAAACATTTAATTATTTAAAGAGCTATTATTTTGAAAATTTTGAGCAGGACACCCTTACTCAAACAAAATTTGGAAATAGGTTCATGAAAATCTTTAGTAAATTTGTATCTTTTTGTCTAATAAGTTTACTTGTTCCATAGGATTTGATTCTTTAACTTGCTAGCTCTTGATATTGATTTAATTGGGTTATTGTGAAAGAATACTACAGGATTGTGTGGACATCCTTATAGTGTATAGTTTAGCTGCAATTCTCTTGCTAATAAAAAGGATGAAATCCACAATTTTAGGTTGTTTTTTCTGCTTATGTTTGTTTACTTTGTTAATGAAATGACGATTGAGGTGATGTTTCAATAGTTGAGTAAATCAACTAACAAGAAAAGTGTTACTTTCTCTCATAAGTCATAACCATATCATTTACCTTGGGTATAGTCTATTTGATAAATGTCATATCATGATTGCCTATTTCTGGGAGCCACTAAAGTTCAATACTTTATTACATGCACTCGTTTTTTTTTTTTTTTAATTTATTCATTTATTTCCTTTGATATGGTTCCAGTTGACCATCATCACCAGATCTCCTTGAGCTTTTTCATTGGCTTGTTTAATTTTATTTTCCTTTGTCATCACTCATCAATGTTTATATATGTTATAATGCTTCCACTATTTTTTCTTAATATTCTCTCTAATCCTTTGAGATCCCTATTCTGTTTTGGATATTGCATGGGGTTATCTTGTGACACTATGTATTCTATCAACCATTGCTGAACGTTTGTAATTTTTCTTATAATAAAGAAAATGATTATACCAGTCGTATCACGAAGAATTTGCTGTTCTCCATGATTGTTGGTCTGAGTTCTTATGCAGAATAACTCACACTGATTTGCTCAGAACTTTTAAATCTATATTGTCTTTGTTTGTAATATGTTTTTCCTTGGTGTGGATAGGATACAATGGCTGTTATTTTGTGAACCTTAACCAAGTGGTTCTGACAATTATTGATATTTATAATAAAACAGGAAGCTTGCAGCCCATGCTGCTCAGCAGAAGCAAGAAAAAGAGGAGGAAGAAGAGAAGTTGAAGTTGCAAAAGGCTAAAGAGCTTGATGCATTTGATCAACAAAATCATGGTGCTGTACCACAATACAGCGACAGAAATTATAGTCGTGATAAGAATGGTTTCCATGGGGCAAACAGTGTGAAGGTCACTTCCTATGAGGAGGAAGCCCTTCGGACAATGAAGGCATTTTGGTTGCCTTCTGCTACACCAGAAGCTTCTATTAAAGTAGATGCACCTTCTAACAGTACTATCTGTCCGGAAGGCAATGAGAAACTGAAGTTAAAGACACTTTTCCCTGTGCAGTTTACTGAGGATACTACTGAGCAGAAAAAATCCAAGGCTCTTGACAAGACCTACATTTGCCCTAGCTGCAAAGTTACTCTCACCAACACAATGTCGCTTGTGGCCCTTAGTACATGTGGGCATGTATTTTGCAAGAAATGTGCTGACAGATTTATGGCTGTTGATAAAGTTTGTCTTGTTTGCAACAAGGCGTGTAAAGAGAGAAATTTGGTGAATTTGGAGAAGGGAGGGACAGGTTTTGCCGGTCATGGGGATCATCTTGAAGCCAGAGACTTCAAGCATTTGGGAAGCGGTAGTGGTTTAGGGCTGGTTAGACCTGCAATGAAAACTTGACGCTTTATTGATTTAGGTTGTTGGGTGTATGATATAGTCCATTCAGGAGAAGAAAATTGTGCTTTAACTTCTCTTGATGAAGTTACCTTGTTACCGCGATACACATTATTATCTGTCTTATTATCTTATGATGTTCTACTTCGTTTTATTTTATTTTTACTTTTTTTTTTGGTTTATCCCAGATAAACCTTTATAACGTAAAAAATCAGCTTGATTCATTAATGACTAGCGATTGGCAATGTTAAATGTAAATGGATGCATTCTCTGCTGTATTCTTATTTATTATTGTGAAAGGATGCTGGCTGTCAACACTGTAGGTTGGGAATCTGGTTTCTTTGCTGTCTTTGTGCTGTCCGGTGTCTATTCAAAATAACATTGTATAACAATTGTGTTAATATTTGATTGTGGATCCACTCTATGAAAATCATAAAAATCATGTAATTTTGAAGGGGCAGAGATAGTAGGGAAAGGGAAACCAAGTTCGTAGATTGGTGGGTGAGAAATCATCTACCATGTTTATGGAGTTTGTTAATTTGAAATTATTGATAGAGAGCTATAAAATTTTGATTGATAGTTGGTTGCCAACTTTGTTGGGATCTTTTCATTTTTGAAATTTGAATAGTAATACTGATTTTGATTACTGCATATAATTGCCAATTTGGTGTGACCGGGACTCGCAATAGTCCAGACAAATTTGTCTCAGCACGAGCATCTAACAGGGAAAGTAGATCTAACAATTAATTATTTTAGGGTTGAAATGTTGATTTTAATTCTTATAAAAAAATATAATTTTTAATCTTTACATTTTATTGATCGTGATTTTAGTCTCTGGTTAAAGATTAAAATGTTTGTATGTATAAGAATTAAAATCATAAATTTTTACATGGATTAAGATTAATATTTTTAAATATTTGAGCGATAAAAAGTTTATTCCAATTTTTTATATGCATATTCTTTTGCCCATTTTTTTTAGATGGATAAATCATTTTAATGTTTTTACACGCGTACTATTTTGTTGTTTGTGGAAAACATTCAATTTCTAAGGCACAAAATATAGCTGAAGCTGGCTTGTGTTCAGGGGGCAATGGCACATGACACGTTGTTTTTTATCCATATCTATAATTCATCACTTAGGTTAAATTAGTTTTTTTTTAATTTATTATTTAGGTTTAATTTAATCTTCTAATTTAAAAAAAATAATTTAGTCATCTAATTTTTAATATTAATTATTTTAAAAAAATATATATTTTATGATAATTTAAAATCATTTTTAGTAACAATTTTAAATTGTGATAAAATATGATTTCTTATAATTTAAATTTAAAAGTCAAATTAAATCTAAAAAATAAATTAAAGGAATAAATAACTAATTTAATTCTTATCTTATCCTAGTTACTAGTTATATTTGCCCATTTTTTATATTTTGTCCCTACCTCTATCTTTATATAAAGATGACATTGATATGGAAGGTAAGTTTCCAACCTTTTAAATTTTAACTCAAACTAATAAACTTGCTCATTGGTTGTTTCATTTGTTTCTATTTTTATTTTAAAAATTGGAAAAATATTGTGGAAGCTTCAGTTATTTGTAAACAGGCAAAAATATCCTTTGTTAAGAGTCACAAATCACGGATCACAGCAATTCAAATAATTACAACTTTTTTGATTCATAATTCGTAATTACAATTTGTACAAACAGTTTTTTAAGGGTTTGTATAAACAGTTAATTGGGGATATTAATCATTTCAAATCTAGGTAACGTTATTTAAATTTGGTCAAAACAAACAGCCTTTTTAACATTTCAAATTCTGTAATACACTAGTACAATTATTATAGTCACATAACTTACATTAATATTTTTTTATTTGTAGAAATTAAACACAATATAAAAAAATTTATAACTAATATTATATTATATTAATATAATCCCGATTAACTTTTAATTTTATTTTAATCTAACAACATTTCAACTTTTAAAATAAAGATCTCTTATTTTTTTATTCTAATGATCTCTATTGTGATTACTATATTCCAATTATCGGTCAAAACCTATAAAAACCATATTTTAGAAAACGCAACTTGTTACTTTGACAGTAAAATTGGCTTCACATCCAGCCCATTTAATCTTAATCCATTGAGTTGTGTTATTTTTATTATAATCCAACTTGCAAAAGACCTTGTCCTTTTTCTCCAATTTCAACTTTTGACTCTTCTCATCTCTTTAGCGAAAGCGAGTTGAAGATGTTATATTTGGAGATTTATTTATCCTATCACGATCGAGAATTTGATCACGTTTATTATTAGCAAAATTACCCGAATTGAGAAGAACCCAATCAAAATTAGTAGACCGTTAAGTAATCCTAATTAGCATGGGAAAATAAAATCTCCTTAGCTATACTCCCGTGAGGATGTGGTAAATGCAGTACCATCCAAATTGAGACACTTTTAGGGTTATGGGTCCCACACGCCATTATTACCCGCCAACCGAGGGATCACACTGTTGGTATTATTATATTATCGCCGAAACCAAACATCATCGTCCCACTTGCTTTGCTTTCATTACATAACCTACGCACAAAGCCACCGCAACACAACAGAAGAATCCTCAATTCTCATTGTCCCTGTTTTTTGTTTGGAGGGGAAAAAAAGATATTCTTTCTTCTTTTTGCTGAAACCCAATAAAGCGAAATCGCAAAGGGTGTCTTGGAAAAGGGTGGTTTCATTAAAAAGCAGGGATCTTTGGGGGGGAAAGAGAAGAGAATAGGGGCAAGCTTTGTTTTGGGGCAATGGGAGATTTGGAGAAGCAAGAGAGGGTGGAAGAGGATGCGGAAGGAGAGAAGGAGAGGCTTTTGGAGGGTATGGCGGTTTTGGATTTTGACATGCTTTGTTCCTCTGTGGCGTTGCAAAGTTCGCATGGGAGTTGGGGGAAGCTTGGGGGTGGGGATGGTGATGAGGAGCAACAAGGTGGGGTTTTGAGGATGTGGGAGGGTGAACTTCTCGATTGCTTTGATGATCGCCGCATCGCTTTTGAATCTGCATGGTAAGGTTTAATGATGTTTATGTGCTATTTTTTATTCGAAAAGTGAAGTAGTGTTTTGAGATTCTGTAAGATGTGAAGTTGTGTATTTTGAAAATTAAATTTGTTTTGGACGATGATAGATAGCGTTAGTTGTTGTCGTCTAAAGCTAAAGGCTAATTTTGAAACAAATGAAGTAGGTTATTGTAATTATTCATGCTTCATCTCTGGCTAGAGAAACCATTATGATGTTATAATTTTAGTTCTGTGAGACTTTTTTGGTCATTAGGAATGTCAATTATGGGACTGATATATTGTTATTTTCTCAATGTTGGGGCATTCGGGGGGGGGGGGGGGGGGGCATTGATTATTTTTTTGAGTTACTGATATATTTGATCGAGTTTTGACAGATTAAGTTAAATTAGTTTAGTTTGTTTGCTCAACTATATCTTTGGCCACTTTGCTTGCTCATTTACACATGTATTTATGTGAATGCCTTTCTGGCCAATGAAAGACTAAAATGCAAGATGACACATACATGGATAATGTGCTGAGGGTTTGTAGTTATTTACAAGGATTTGTTGTAATATATCATGTTTGTAAATAGTAGCTCATTTGGTGTTGCAGTTGTCCTTGTTACCGATTTGGGAAGAACATGAAGCTAGCTGGTTTTGGTTCTTGCTACATTCAGGTATATTTGAAGTTCTTGGAAACTCAACGAGCATTTGTTGTTTAAATTGTTCAAATCATAACTCCAACAAAAGGGAAAACACTTTTAGAATTGGCAATTTCTGTATCAATTTTTCTTTTAGAATATAGCTCTCTAAAGTTGAAATTTCCATGTTTTATTGCAGGCTATAGTTTATTTTCTTCTTGCTATTGGTGCCTTTGTTACTTCCATTGCCTATACTATCACGAGGACTCACTACTTCCTATACCTAGCTGTTGCATTCATCATTGCTGTTGGAGCATATTTAGGATTCTACCGAACTCGTATGCGAAAGAAATTCAACATCAAGGTGACTTTTTTCTTCCAGTACTGCAATTGTCTGTTACCATTTAATTATTCAGATTGGTTATTTACATTTTGTCTTGTTTGGACAAGACTCCTTTACAGTAAGGATGTATCCACCCTTATTTAGTTTAAAGAATTTAAGCTGATCTTGATCTTGACCCTCTTAAATTCAAGGGTGGATTATCCTTGTTTGCTTTAGAGACAATCTCACTTATAGGAGCTTTTTTATTTCTTGTTTTCTTTGTTTATAAAAACTATTGAGGATATTGTTTCATTATGCAACATACATATTCCCAAAATATTTGTAACAAAATTATTACTAGTGGAGCATTAATACTGACTCTGGTGTAAATATGGCTATTCACATAGATGGACTGGAGAATGGAATGTATAGTTTTAATTTTTCTGTTTAAGGATAACAAACTAGTGGTATAACATTGTTATTGTACTCACTTGTGAGAATACCAGGTTCAGCAGGTTCCTGCACATCTACTGAAATTATATAGATTTTTATCACATTGCATATAAGTTGCTTACATGACAGTTTATGATGTTTAAAAGGCTAGATATGATTTGAAAACATTTTGAACTGGATGAATCATTTATTTATCTTGCTGGCTTGCAGCGTATTTACTTTAGTTTGATTCTGTGGTGACCTTTCTAATGTGAGATCAAATGACAAAACTGTTATGTTGTCTTCTTTATCCTTTTATCATATATTTCATTTGGACTACTGTGGCAAATTTTATTTTGTATTTTGCCTGCATGCCCACATGTTGGAACATGAATGTTTAAATTTGATTCTTTGATCAACTGACTTTCTAATCTGTGGACTGTAATGCATGTTGACTTTATTTTTATTAGTCATGTCATGTGCTTTTATTTGTCTGTTTAATATATGTTGACTAACTTTGACAAATTTTGGCTGTGTTCGTATATCTTACACGCTATTGATTGTTGATTTTTCCAGGGTAGTGATAGTTCGTTGGATGATTTCGTGTACCATTTTGTCTGTCCTTGTTGTACGTTATGTCAGGTCATTTCAAAATTCTCTCTCTTTTGTAAATTGTAACTTTGGTTATGTTGATTGAGTTAACTGTAACTGAAATAAAGCTGTTGATAATTGAATATCTTTCATCCATAACCAAAATGGAGACATTTATAATTGGGAGTTATTTATTGTGTTGGATATTTGTATCTCTGTGATATATATTGCAGGAGTCAAGAACACTTGAGATGAACAATGTTCAAAACGGAACATGGCATGGTCGGGGTGACACAATATGTATAGGTGGATTTAGAGATGAAAGTAAAGCTCTCTGTGAGTTACGTCCTCCTTCTGTTGTGTCCATCATGCCTAATGATGAAAATTGCATGGAAAAGAGCACAGATGTTAGCAATGGATCTTGAGTCAAGGTAGTGGGGAAGCTTTGAAACAATGGTTCTTCATGATCTGAATTCTATCCCTAGTGTCTGCAGTGCATATTTCATTCCAAGTTCTCATCGAATTTCTCGGCCAAGAGATCAATGTAATGGCAGCTGCAACACAGGTTCATACTAAGGACAAAAATTGTTGTATGATGATTCCCTCTAGGAAATTAGGAATGCTTAATTATGTTGATTTTAAAACCATTCCGGGGGGAGATGTTAGCTTGCAAATGTGCATGCAGGGTATGTCATTCTCAACTAGTGGGGTCTTATTTTTACCAAACCCCTGCAGTATAGTTTGATTATATATTGTTGGAAGAATGCCATCGTAATTGTGTATTATAATGAACCATTATGTGTGTTCTCGCATCAAAGTTAGGTCGATTTTTCTTGAGGTATTTCGAGGCTTAATGAGGACCGTTACCTTATGAGCATCTCGCGAAGGCTCACGAAAGAGAATAAGAATGTTGATTAATATTTATCTCTTAATAAAAGCTAAGCGGATCAGGATTCAAATTATATTCTTAACTATGTTTAATCAAAGCTTAATACGATATAGTCAACAAAAATAAAAATAAAAAGCAAGCATAATATATCGGTAATTTCATATTCTTGGCTGCTTATACTATAAGAGAAAAGGGGTTATACATTGATATTGTAAAAAAATTTACAATGTGATCTAATTATAATTTATCATGTATGATAAAATTTATAATGAAATTATTGATTTTTATGATAATTATTTTAAAAGTCATATAAACGATAATTTATGATACGATGACGGTATAAAATTATTTTACACTGTAAATACATCATCATTAAACTCATACAATAAATAATATTTATGTGTATTTGTTATTTCTTTCGTTTCAGTATTGCTTACATTTTTTTTATTTTTTGGATAAGAACGTTAAATTTGGATTTCTTTTAACAGCCATTCATTTATTAACGTCTGTTATTTTTAACTTACTAAGTATATTTTAGGTCAATAATACACATGTGTATTTTTCCATATTTGTTGTTATTCAGGTAAGATGTATAATTTAATATATCTTAATATCAGATCATATAAGCCTCCTTTTTTTTATTCACATTATAACCATCATTTTTATTTTCAATTTTAATTACATGCATTTTAATTTTTCTTGAAACATAAAAGTGTATTAAATGGAAAGCTAAAGAATCAATCACATTGACACAAGTGATAATTATTTTTGTTTCTTAAAAGTTATCCTGAATTTTAATTGATCCTTGTTATGGAATAAATTATGTTGCAATGAGAATATCCAACTTGTGTTCGTTTAAAGTTTCCCATGAAGATTTGTGACTCCTTTTAGCCGGAACAAATTCGTACCAATATGGTTATAAATAAAAGGCAAAGCTAAAGAATGATGACTGAGGTTCTGTGAATGGCAATGGCTCTGGTAACGAGCCACTTGAATCTGATGGTGAAGTTGTTGTGTCTTTCAAGGATAGACCTACGGTGGATCTTTTCAAGCCAAGATTGAATATGATTTACTTGCCTTAGGATTAAAATTTTGACCATTTCCTTTCGTGGTCATTAATAAGATATCCATATGTCTGCCTGTGAAATAATTCTGTCCCAACCTTAATAAACGTTCAATCAGATTTAAATTATACGCAGTATATAAAGTACTTGTTACTGTTCTCCAACCAGAATTGGGTTTCACCTATCAGCCGTTTTATTTTATTGATTTGGTACATGTCACCTTACAACTTCCATTTGATTTAGTAATTTCTGAATTTCATTCTATGCAATAGATTACAGTAATTTCTTTTTGGTGAACAACACTCGAGCGAATCTCAACTCTCATTTGCGTCCTCTCTTGTTTTGGACTGAAACATGATTGTTTTCCTTTTCCCTCAGCTTTCTTCTTCTTGAGTTTGAGAAAATTGGAATTTTCTCCAGCAACATAGGCCATCAAATTCTTTGTCGTTTAGTGTTTCTCTCCAACACACTCACTAGAGTTTCTGTGCTTAAAAAGCTTGTATCTGCCATTAACTCCTTTGCTTCCATTCTCATCATGTCTTGCATCAAATCGAAGCACTTGGACAATGTCTCCTAAAACAACCACCATCAATATCTAGACGCTATATATAGCAACAAATAATCAAAACGTCTGCTTTAAAGGGTAGTGATTAAATGTAAAGTGTAAACTTACCTCATCTAGGTACTCACAGGCTGTAATTGAAGCTCTCAGAGTAGAATATTGCTGTGGGAATAGTTCATGAGATGCAAAGATAAGGCTAGTTGCAGCAATAGTTGAAGGTTTATACTCTAAAAACTTAATGCCTGCAGCCATAATAGCGATGCAATTCAGAGTTTGTGCTGGTTGAAATTGAAGATAAAATCAAGTTACATGTATGAATAGAAACAAGCACTTACCATTTTGAGCATTGAAGATTATCTCTGAAGCTCTATTTTTAAGTGTTTGCTTTAGTGATTGGTCTTTAATTTCAGCTAAAGAGATAAAGAAATGAAGGAAAGAAAAAGGCGTAATTGACCTCATGCGCCATTTCAGAGCCCCGAGAATAAGAAGCTCCATTCTCTGAATACTCTGAGCCTTAAAGTAACAACCTTCTTTCTGTTTCATTGATTGTAAATATCACATGTTCAAGTTACTTTGGCAAGGTTAGAGGTTGTCTTTCTATTAAAATGATTGCAATTTCGTGAATTTGAAGACTTACTTGCATATCCAAAATTGATAAAGTTGTGTTCTTCATCTTTGAAGCAAGAGAAAGACATGATATGACAAGAAGCCTGAGAAACCACGGCTTTCCCTGCTGCAATCTCAGAGGAATAATGGCATAAGGGTAAAAAATTGGAAATTATGGAATGCTATTAAGGTACAATTGTTCCAAGGTTTCCTTACTTTACTATGAGTAAACATAAGCTTAAAGGGGAATCGTTAGATATCTTCTTACCGGAATTTCTTGGCATGACATGAAACGGTGCAAGTAATTTATAGCAAGATAAGCTACAAATTGGTCCAATTTGCAAGAAACCTGAACCTGAAGAAACATAACAATATAACATAATGTAGCAAATGTGGCATGAAGGAGGGGGAGCTGAACCTTTTACATAGACATAACTTTCACCTGAAGAATGAGAGATATGGCTTCACCACAGAAAACGTGAAAATGTGTTGAACTTAAGCAGTTTGGTGAGGGCACGTGTTCAGATTCGGAGGCAAAGAGTTCTGATATAGTAAAGGTTTGCTCTTCTTCCAAGCTGACTAGTGGGTCTTCAAGATCAAACTCCATCTTCCCTTTCTTGATAACCTAGTCTATGTTCTACATTCTGTGCATTGTTGTTGAGGAATTCAATGCATGAGAAAGACAGAGACAAAAAGTCTCAAGATGGTAACTTTGTTGATGGAGAAAGAAAGAGAAGCTTCGCATTCTTTGTTGATAAAGTGATTGTGTTGGCCTTCTTTATTGGCAGTAGTAGCATTTACAAATACATTTTATGGAATATGGACTCTTTGCTCCTCACTCTTTCTCATCTATAGACATAGAAATCAGGAAAATCACAGAGAAGTGCCTATAGAGTTGCATTTTCTACCACCTCGCAAAGATAAGAAAAGTTCTACAGGTATGAAAATTTAGGAAAGAGAATATAATAATGTAGCATGCGCGTTTGATCTGAGATGGAAGTGACAATGTTTTGGTTAACAATAGGAGTGTCACCGTTACTTTCACCCACCCCACACACAAATGGTTGAATCACCATGTCCCACTGATATCATGACGTTCATAAAATTTTAAATTCTACCATTGGTGCTTACATATTCTAGGCAAAATTGCATATTCTTGTAATTCCCTTTTGTTTTCTGTGGTTGTTGATGCCATCTTTTGTGTTTTAATATTTCACTATAGAAGTTATCTACATTTCTGTTTAGTGAGTTTCAATTAATTTAAAACCTCTAATTATCCTTACTTTTAAAATGGAATGCATGCTATTGTATAATGTCTAATAATATCACCATAAGGGTTACTTGAAAAAAAATTCTAATAATATCACCATAAGGGTAAGTGGTCCTCTGCTTGATCTGGTAATTATGAGCATGGTAGAGACAGTTGTGGTATGCATTCACCCTCTTGACCGAGAAAAGCGCTGCTAAACATTGCACCATGCTGTTAAATCCATCGCTAAGTACAAGCTAGTAGCAGCTGGAAAACCAACTTGTCCTATTGGGACTTGTTGTCACACCCTTTCTAGTGTAAACAACTAAACATGAGTACCTATTGTTTTGTGTTTATTTGAGGAACAAATTGTGCTTATTAACAGCTAAACAATGTTTCATGGCATTCTTCTAATTAATTATGTCGTAATGCATAGCCATTTTTAGTTTCGGCTTTTGATATGAGTCACACCCCTTTTGCCCGGAAAAATAAAGGGAAAAAGCAAGAAAATTCTTATTCTCTTCAATGATGGCTATGAAATCTTTTCCTTATTCCCTTTGACTCGTTATTCCCTATCTGAATCCCCACAAGAACAAGAAGGAATCCTCTTTTACTATGACATCCTCAATAATAATAATAACTTTGACTCGATTTGATATTCTTTACTATTATTGTTAGACTCATTACGATTATGATAATACTTTTTTTATCCCACTCACTGTGATAGTGAAATTAATAATGTTGCAGAATATTAAACAGTTTCCATAGCTCATCATGTAACACTTATTCGGCTTTTGTGTTCGAGACATTAATGCAGAGTCGTTCACATGATGATGATCTAGACGAGAGAACGTGTCAGATACTCTCGCTTGAATTGACCGTGGTCTGAGTTGGGGATTATCTGTAACGTTTTGGCTATTGGGGTCTTGAGGGACATTCAATTGTCTTCGCCAACATGTATTACATGTGACTTGTGTTAGACATACATGATAGATCTAATTTAGTACTGTCTAAGTGTCAAATCTCATAAAAATTTCATGAATTTAAGATAAAGATAAATACAAAAGGAACGACAACTAAATCTTGATTAAATAAGTATACGTATAAAATAACCCAAAGCGGTTTAATCATGATGAAGCATGCTAGATTCATAAGACATAAAAGTGTGTACAAGATATGTCCTTGATGTCTCAAAGACTATTCTCACTTATATGATGTTCACTAATATATTCTTGAGTGGGACTCTTCTTCGGGGACGGAGAGATTTACACCAATAAGCCATGAGCAACTACATAAGAGAATTTGATATCACACTTTAACCTAAAATCTCAAGATTCAGGTTTATGGGTCTTATCCTCAGTTATATGGTACTCAAGTTTTTCACTTCTACCCAATGTGAGACTTCACCTGACACTTGTATTTCAACAGTTCTAATTCTAGATGTTTGTTTTTGATGCATGAGCATAATGCACTCTATGTCTAATAATGATTTTATTAAGATACTCTTTCCTTTGAGTTCTATTAGAAATTATCCTTTTTCGAACGATTAATC
This sequence comes from Glycine soja, assembly GCF_004193775.1. Lineage (NCBI taxonomy): Eukaryota > Viridiplantae > Streptophyta > Magnoliopsida > Fabales > Fabaceae > Glycine > Glycine soja. Next base: position 43,202,434 of record NC_041012.1, on the reverse strand, counting down.
CCTAAAACTGATGCATATTCTTTGTATTTCTATTAAGGATTATTCTCTTTCGAGCGCCTAACCCCTAAAGATGATGCAAGGACGAATGACACATGAAATTAAAATAAGAAAGAATAATAAAAAAGAAAACACTTGTTTGCATTGATAGATATAAAGCATATAATACATCTTTTGACTTTTTAGGCCTACTAGACCCTAACTAAGGGGGTTTAACCTCTCATGTTTAGGGACTGATGTGGATAAAAGAAGATGGATGGATAAAGGAGGAAAAAGGGATATTAGACATAGAAAGAAGGTTTCCCTTATTAGATATACTTAAGCTTAGAATGTATTTATTATAGAGCTTTGAGTCTCCGGGGTGGTGTAGGGATTGGTATCTCAGTGTGTAGGTTGTCCTTTGCTTCATACTCTTTTTATAGGCATAAGGTAACTTAATTTTCACGTGACCTTGCGCTGAGTGTGTCTTTGGATCTCCTCGTGGGTCTTCTTCACGAGGTCTTCTTCTCACTAAGCCTGAGTTTTCCCCTATTTAGCGAGGATACGCGCTAAGCGAACTGTCCAATCCTTTCAATTTTTCTTCAAGGCTTATTATTCCATTTTTTGCATCAATTTTTCCTCCAAAGCACTTGAAATCTTCTTCTTTTAAGTTCTGCTAATAAAAATCTATAAAGATATTAATTTTTTTTTTATTTCATTAAAAATAACAATAAAATAAAAAAATTATAATCATTCTTAGTTAAAATTGATTATCAAATTAATTCAAATTTCATTGTTATCACTTATCGTTTGTCATATCGCTCTAATCAGAGGATGAAATTTTTTCACTAATATTTTTTTTTAATTCTCTAATGTTTTAATACTATATATATATATATATATATATATATATATATATATATATATATATATATATATATATATATGAAAGGAGAAATTATTCATTAGATTGATTTAGAATTTGATATAGGTATTTATCTCTAAAAATTATGAGACAAGATTGTTACAAGATAGTTTCCAGTGTTAAATATCTGGCCGAAGTGAGATACTATAGAACTGAAATAATCGAAAACTTATTGCTAAAAATATATATAGTTCATAAGCACGGATTGAAATAATCATTTCTCTCTCTCTCTCCAATTTAAAAAAATTATACATTTTCATTAAAAAAAATCTTTAAAAAATAGTATATTTCCTGGTTTTTAATTTTTTTTTACTGAAATATAACTTTTTTAATTAGAGGGAAAAAAAAAACATCCACCATAAACAAACATTCATCATACACTAAGGCATCGTAAAAATAAAAGCCATACGATGGAAAGGTACGTACCATTACCAATAATGGTGTGAGGAAAATAAGATTTGTTTTGCGCGAATGGCACGAAGGTCTAATTAGCGTCCAACACGAAATATTAGACCACACGACACCGCTAATCCATTGGTCGACGTCAACTAATTATGTGGTCAAACGGATCATCCAAACTAAAGGCTTGTTCAAAACATGAGCCCAATTTACTTCGCTACAGATAAGCCCAATGCATTCTTATTGCCTTTTGCCAAAGGCAAGACCAGAACAAAAGAAAAATGCTCTCGGTGACTAAATAATATTCGACACAGTGAACAAAAAATCACTTTATTTTAAGTTTTTACAGTTCTATTTTGTGAAAAATAATCTCATTAAGACATTAACTAACCGCATCTTTTGTAATTTGAACAATGATTAACTGTGATATTGTCTTCCCTGTTATCTATTTGACCAAGTCAACGCCAACCAAGTCAAATTCTTATCTTTAAATTTTATATAGTAAACTATATATATGTAATAAAATATTCGCAAGTGAATCAATTATAGTTTTTAATTTATATTATTGGTGTCAAGTATATATATCCACGGGCCCAATCAATAATTAATCTCTGCAGACTGCAGCAAAACTTATTTTTAGAAGGATTATTTTTTCAAACATGTTTTTCCTCATTATAAGACTTGAAGTTGAACTTTGTTTAAGAGAAGTGAATTTCACTTAGATCAACGTAGAATTAGTGAATTAATTATAAAATTTTAATTAATTAGAAATTATCTTAAATGTAATTTCTTAAAGTAATTATTAAGTTCATATCACAAGTTATAATTAAATAACAGGGTCAAAAAATATCTTTGCGTTGTCAATTTTATTCTAATTAAATTCTTAATTATATTGCAGCGCCACTTTCCAATTTCCAATTTTTTTCCAACAGGAAAAGGCGGTTTTTGTTTGCATATTTTGAATTATTAGATGAAGATTGTTGTGTGTGCAGTTAACACTTAACAATTATCACCAAAAGGATTTTTTTATTTACGAGCACTATAACCGATATATTTTTTTTTATCGATATGTATTATTATAGATATATTATTTTACGTTGGTTTTTTTATTTTCAAGTTATTTAACAGACGCACGTTGTTGTCTGGTTGTTGGTGGTGCAGACAAATATAGCCGTATTTCAGTTTCCCGTATTTGGATGAGTACGCTTTTTTAGTTTGTTACTAATTATCATAATACAATTCGATGGTTAACGTTAGAGGAAAGAATGTGTAGTCTTCTTTCTTTTCATGCAACCTTTATTTGGTAGTTCATGCACGTAATGTTCTTTAGTAAACCATTAAAGAATATGCTTAAGTTGAGAGTTCCTGAAGAAACCTCTCTGGCCATTTCCCATTATTCCGGAATCAAATGTCTTCTTGAGTGTGTAACATTTTGAATCTTCTTTCCTTTTTCCTCACTCCAACTTCATTAATGTGAACTTCCGTGAAGCAAGTTTCACCATTTTCATTATAAGTATGACGTACGCCTCTTGATCAACCATTCTTCCATAACATTGTTGTCTTTGAAGTTTGAAGGTTTCTGTGTTTCTTCTAGACCATACCTATCTTTTACATCTACGCTATTTTTCAAAATTTAGTCTCAAAATAGGTACGCATGTATTAATTTAGCCTTCCTTATTCATTTTTGCTTTGATGGAAATTCGTTCATAGAGAAAAACAAGGAATAAAGATTTCCATCAAATGGTGGTGGTGTGCTATATATAGAACCTTTTCCCTACAATGTTTAATTAGTTAATTTCCAATTACCGTCGCTTAATTTAGTTGCACGATTATTTTCTAATGATTATTATGAGAAATTAAGATTATCTTTTGAATTTTTTGTATAATGATTTTTATATAAAAAAAAAAATAATCTTCGATCTACAGATTAGTAGGCTAATATTCCAAAAACCCCAGTCGTTTTGTTTCAACTTCTGAGTGTTTACTGGAAAATTAAGGAGTATTAGAGATATATAATGTTAGAACTAATAAATATTTTTAGATGCCAAAAACTAGTGCAAAGTCCGATTCGTCAGTTGATTAGGTATTTCCACAAGGAACCAATTCCAGTGGCATGGAAGAAACCAAGAATTGGATGGACCAAATTAAATTTTGATGGGTCTTGCAAATGTTTAAGTGGAAAAGCTAGCATTGGAGGGGTTGTTAGAAATCACAATGCAGAATTTTTGCTTGGCTATGCTGAATCCATTGGACAAGCCAATAGCACCATCGCTGAACTTACTGCACTTCGGAAAGGCCTCGAATTAGTGCTTGAAAATGGTTGGAATGATATTTGGCTTGAAGGAGATGCCAAAACACTGGTTGAAATTATAGTGAAAAGGAGAAAAGTTAGATGCACGGAAGTACAAAGACATATAAATCATATAAATACCATTCTGCCAGAGTTTAACAACTTCTTTGTGAGTCATATATACAGGGAAGGGAATAGGGCAGCTGATAAATTTGCTCAAATGGGCCATCACTTGGACCAGCCTAGAATTTGGAGACATCCTCCTGATGAATTGTTGGCTCAATTACTTGAAGATGCTCAAGGCAAAACTGTTCTTAGAAGGAAAGGATAAATCATAGTATATATTATTTTTTGTTGTTGTTTGTATATAGACAATATGAATTCTTTTTAGGCAAGATGATGTATATATGTGTTATAAATCTATCCTTGCACAGATATTGGATGTGTAGGAAGCAGAATTATAATTTGTTGTACATGTAATTATGTAAATGACCAACTAATTAACAATATTTGAAGTTCAAATTGCAAACAGTTGCATTTTATGCAAAACTTTTCTTGATTATGATTATTTGGACCAATATTCTGTCCTAATTTTACACACACGACCACATAGCCAAAAGGAAGGGCTTCTCATCAATTTATACAGAGGTGAATTACTGGAACAAAAATGGGGTTCATGAGATGGCATATTAAATTAAATACTATAGGAATCTGTCCTGTCTATTCACTTTTATAATGAGTTAATGGAAGTGACTTGCGCTGGAAGCAAATAAGCATGATTGATAATTTATACTTTATATCTTGATCCTTTTGAAGCTTCTATTTTGCACAATGTATGTAAAACTGAAAGCAACTATCTTATATTTAAGAGTCTCTCTTTTAAGATGATATTATTACACTAGACGAGGTTCTGGCTTCTCTTAAAATGCAACGATACACAATCAATAAAAATATTTCATTATAAAATTATGTTCCGTGTGCTTTTTATTTTTTAATTTTGTGGCACAAAAAAGAAAGTGCATTGCCAAAACAAATATGCGTAGTGCACTTTACGTGCCGCTGGTGCTGCAATCGAATTTCCCTTAATTTTCGGTCACTGGATCATATTATCCACAGGCAAACGTAGGCTACTATTTGAGCCCACAGCCCACGTTCAGATCGAAACCGCTCTTTAACTTCCACGTTTGAACTTGCAACTGCATATATATGTCACAGATAATTAATTTTAAATTATGGAGTATATTTTTTTCTATTCATGTCTAGTCATGACAAAAAAAAAGTGTTGCGAGTTACCTGTAATTATCATAGAATGATATTGTTATTGGAACACTCCATTTTGGAGTGCAAAGAAATGGAAAGGAAAAAAGAAAAAAAAAAGAGTAAAATATGTGATATATTATAAAGATATTGTATAACAAATAAAGATATTGTATAATACTACATATATTATTATTGCTTATTACATGCAAATTTCAGCAAAAATAAGTTATATGGATAATATATATAATTCTACTCTCTAGACCTAAACTTGAGCAAAAAAGAAAGTCTCTAGAGCTAAGTAGATGAAATAGCAGTACAAGATTCCATTCCAGTACAACTGACCAGTACAAATTTGAGAAGCAAACAACTAGTCAAGTACTGAAAAGGTAGTACAAATCAGTAAAGGTTAATTGGCATATATATAATTTCTAGTGCTTTGTCTAAGCTCGTTGTCCACGTGATATCACATGATATAAGAGATGCATTAGGCAGAAGAGAGAAATATGGATGATCTCATAGAGTACTGTGAGTGTAAACCCCCATATTGGAGAAACATCATTGAGTGCAGCGTTGATGAAGTCCTAAATAGTAAATAGCAACTACCCCTCGTGTTTCTCAGGTAGATGCTTAAATGGTTTTATTGACGCTGCACTCAATCATGTTTTTTTGCAATATGTGATATGCCGATCATGGATTCATGCTCCTTGGTGAAAGGTGTTTATGCATTTTATTTTATTTTTTTAAAGTATTTTATAATCCAAAGTTAAAGATTAATCTTTTAAAATATTAAGATTCATAATAAGAGATGGACTTCTCTTCCAAATACAAAGACCTAGAGATCAACTTCTTGGCCACATCAAGACAGGTTATGCTTCTCTATACCTTTTACCTTTTTTCACTTGGTCGGATGTTATGTGAAATCTTGCATTTTATTACCTTTTTTTTGGCATAAAAATTGAGCAATTATACACTTTTCAAGTATTGTAATTGCGGAAATTCAAGAGTGTTGCATCATGGCAATGACTCGTTTGTTTGACAGAGTCCATCACTAGGAATAATGTTTGATTGAATTAATATTTGTTTTGATAAAAACAGCATAATACATTCTTGGAATTTCTCAATATTTCTTGCAGCATGTATGGATGGGACTCGAGAAATAAAAAGTTCAAAGCTAGCTGCAACTCATGATTTTGTTGAATATATATGTCATGATCCATCATTGGAACAAGAAATACACAGATATTTGGGTCCTTGGTAGCCACAGAAGTTCTTCCTCGGATACTTGAATTTAGCCCCTCAAGAAAAATAAATGCAAACGAGTTTTTCTTTTTTGTACTATCTTGCTCGCTCTCTTGGAATTTTGTATGCATGCATAATTTCAACTTGTTCGGAATTATGTTTGCCTACTTCTTCTCTAGTTAAAATTTCTCAAATTGAGAATCATAACCAAATTAGCAAGTAGTATATATTGGTTATCTGATTCAACGCCAAATTAAAAGCGCAACTATTCCATTTGAACTCAACTTCAAAGACATTCGTGATAAAGGTAATTAAGACTTTACTTACCAAAAAAAAAAAAAAAACCTTAAGAAAAACTCATATATATCAATTTATGCTATATATAAATTCATTAAACTTTCAAATAAGCAATCCCGAACTTGCACACTTGATTTGTTTATTCAGGATCTTCTATAAAGGTAAAAGACTCGTAATCGGTTCATATTTTTAAAGTTCATTTGACATATGCTAATTGACAAAATAAACAAATAGATATAGGAATTTCAGCTTTGAAGACTGTGATCATATATTAGAATCATTCTCTTTTCAAATGCTTAAACAGATTGCAAAGTTTTAACAAAACAAAACAATTTAAGTTAGTAGTGTCCCTGTCCGTGTGTCATGATAAGAGAGCCAATCCTTTTTTATCAAATGTATGCAGCAGCATAACTGTGTACTCTATCTGCATTTAATTATAAGCACAAAATTTCAACACGAGAAAACTGAACTTCATCAAACAACACTTAATTACATTTGGAACTCTAATTTACATAACTGAGCCGCAAAAAAAATAAACTAGCCTCCGGCATAATTAAGGAACTATCTCATATACCATGCAATACTACCGTGTTGCTTTTAAACTGTCTATGGAGTAACATTGAGCATATATGGATCAATACAGGAAGTTATAATTATAGTGTTTTTTGGATCAATTGATATGGAATTATTTTAGTTTACTTAATAATAATAAGTCGTGAGCATAAAGTTACTTGAAGTACTTGAAAAATCTGTTACATGTAATGATTTTTATCTAACTCAAACTAATTTGCTTCCTATGGAAGTTGCATATGGTGTCTTACATGAAAAGAAAATTGTATAGTTAGCAGGCTTATTAATCATTCTTTTGGGTAAATTCCTGTTATCTAAAACTAGACATTAACAAGAAAATCTAAACATTCCACAATTTGATTCTTGAAAAAGCTTTCCAATTTTATCTCTTTCACACAAGTAATTTTCAGAAAGTACAATAAATATATATATAATACAAAAGTGTATGTCATACTGTTTAATCAGATATCAGTTTCATATACATGAGATTGCACAGAATCAACATATATCAAAAACATTGACTTTGATCTAAGACTTGAGAAACAAAAACATACACACTGTTATATGATAGACATAAAAAAATAACTAATCTAATTCAACTAAACCACATGGTCCCTGCATTGGCCAATCAAGTATTTTATTTTATCTACTCTTATCTCAATCTCAATTGCTTAATCAAAAGTCCAATGCTAATTAGTAAATCACAACACTGCATTGATTTCAGCCCAATAACACCAAGAATAGCAAATCTGTTCAGACAAATTCCTCAATAAGCAACCTGAATTTTGCAGTGACACAATTCTCAACCATATAAATGCTAAGTCCAACAAAAAAAAACAACGGAAAAAATAAAAAAGATAAAGCCAAATCAAAATTCATATATCATAGTATACTTTTTTCACAGAAGAGCATGCAGTATCAGGTGAGTAACCAAAAGATAAGAACGATTTTGATTTTATTGAAAGAGTATCGATGAAATCATGATCCTACATTCGAATTAAGAGACTAAATAGGACGCTATAGTTTCCAATAATTACGGGAATATGCCACGCCATGCTTAATAGAATTAGTAATTTCTTTTCTTTTCTTCCCCAATAAATACACTACTCTTTTAGCCTTAACCTCCTTTCTTTTCTTTCTTTTATTCCATTCCTCTGTTCTGCGTGCTCCGCTTCTACTTTCCCCAGCAAAAAAATCCCAATTCCGCCACAAAATAAAAATAAGAAATAAATCAAAGAATTGTCATTTTTTATGGGGAAAAAATCGAATCCGGCGGAGGGAGAAGAAGCGGTGCCGGAGCATCTGCGGTGCAGCCGTACGGACGGGCGGCAATGGCGGTGCCGGCGGCGAGTGAAGGAAAACCTAAAGCTGTGCGAGATTCACTATGTGCAAGCTCGGCGTCGGCAGCACAAGAAGACGCTGAAGCTGAAGAGAAAGAGGCAAAACGACGCCGTTGAGGCTCAGATTGGGGCAAAGCGGGACCGAAAATCGAGAGAGGCATTGGTGAATAGGAGGAACCAATTGGAGCTCATAAGGATGGTTCTGCAGAGAGAGGTTGAGAAGAAGAAGAAGAAGGAATCGCAATTGAATTTGAATTTGAATTTGCATTTGTATTCCAATCACGAGTTGAAGAAGGAACTTCCGAATGGTGTTATGGCTATTGCGTCCAATGTGGCTTCTTCTCGTTACTTCAGGTCCAAGAATGCTGACAGCGGCTCTGTTAGTAAGTTGCAGGTGGGTTTTGACTTTTGACTTTTTGTTTTCCACTACTTTTTTTTTTTTAAAGTGGTTGGAATTGTTTGTTTGATTTTTATTTTTTAAGGTTGTGCAGTGTGGACGAAGCATGAACAAGGGGAGGAGGAAGAAGTGTCATTGGTGTCAGAGAAGTGATTCTTGGAGTCTTGTAATGTGTTCAAGCTGCCAGAGAGAGTTTTTCTGCATGGAGTGCATTAAACAACGGTTGGAACTTGGAACTTATCTCGTTCATTTACTACCATTTTATAAGTTTCTTTTTTCATTGTGAATTGCTGGCTTCATTGTTATCCTTGCCTACAGGGTCGTGCTTTTTTTAATTGCTGTCGACATTATAGACTATGGTACATTTTGGACAATGCTGTCAAGTGTTGTTTGATCAGTAGATCACCTAGCTGTAGATTATTTGTGATGCAGTTCTAGAACTTCTTAGATGAAAGGATTAGATACCCCCTTCGAAGTAGTTCATAGCAAAGTCATTAAATTACCGTTATAGTGCCACCATAACACTATAATGTGGTGTTTTTTTATCCTTCTGCCATCGGCAATTTGTGAAGGGAGGCCCACTGTGGTGGCGCCATAGGCCACAATGGCGTGTTTATGTGGCAGAATTTTGGCCTTCCACCATAACTGTCATTGATAACATTGGTTCATAGAGATGTGTGGAATGATTCCCATGTGAAGAGAGTTTAATAAGAATAAAAGATTAAGGGAAGAAGAAAAAGCTTTCATGTTTGTGTAGATCCAATTCCAGACCACTCTCTTGTCCTGTTCTTTTGTACCACTTTTGGTATTAGTAATACCTCAACGATCAATAGTGACTAGAACTAGGATATTTAGTACGGACATTGTGACATAACTTCTTTTGCCTAAACCTTTTATGCTTATGATCAAAATATAAGACATTTCCCGATTTATTTGTTGAAAAAACTTTAGGTATTTTGATACTCAAAATGAGGTTAAGATGGCATGTCCAGTTTGTCGAGGAACTTGCACCTGTAAAGATTGCTTGTCAAGTCAATACGAAGACAGTGAAAGTAAGGTCTGACATCAAAGATGGATGCTTTACTTCTTCAACAATTTTTCTTTAGCAGCACTTGCTGACAGTTTGATTTTATGCCATATTTTTTCAGGAATATTTGGCTGGTAAAAACAGAGTTGATGGGATATTGCATTTTCATTATTTGGTCTGTATGCTCCTTCCTGTACTAAAACAAATAAAAGAAGACCACCATGTAGATGTAGAAGAAACAGCAAAAACTAAAGGTGGTAACTATTGTTCATCTGATATGATGGCTTCTAGATTAGTTTTGTTGATTACAACCTGGTTATCTTAGATGATTTTGTGCATGACAGGCAAAAGAACTTCTGATATTCTCATCAAGCCGGTTGATTTTGTCTGCAACGAGAAAAATTACTGGTAAGTTCTCTTCTGTTGATGTTATTAGGAAAATTCAAATGATTCTCTAGTGTTGCTCGCTAACAAATGTAAGTATCTGTTAAACACTGTCCCAGCAATTACTGCAAAACACCCATTTTGGATCTTCATAGAAGCTGCCTTAGTTGTTCCTACAGTCTTTGCTTAAGTTGTTCTCAGGCATTAAGTCAAGGAAGCACCTCTGAAGAAATCAACTCTTCTATATCCAACCTACCTGACAAAATAAATGCATGCATTTCTAGTGAAAGTCACCTTTTGGATGATAAGGTCATTTCTAATGGAAATTTAACTGATACCTCAACATTACTTGAGTGGACAAATTGTAATGGTGCTGGCATTGTGTCATGCCCACCTACAAAGCTTGGTGATTGTGGTGATAACCACCTTGATTTGAAATATGTCTTTCCCTTAAGTTGGATCAAAGAAATGGAAGTAAAGGCAGAAGAAATAGTTTGCAGCTATGACTTTCCTGAAACTTCGGATAAAAGTTCGAGCTGCTCACTGTGTGTTGACAAAGATCATAAAACTAGCAGATACAAGCAGTTACCGGAAGCAGCTCAAAGAGAAGATTCCAATGATAATTACTTATTTTATCCTACAATTTTGGACATCAGTTGCAATCATTTTGAACACTTTCGGAAACACTGGGGAAAAGGCCATCCTGTAGTAGTGCGAGATGTGCTCCAATGTACACCAAACCTTAGTTGGGATCCAGTGGTCATGTTCTGTACTTATCTTGAGAGGAGCATGACAAGATATGAGAATAATAAGGACTTACTTGAAGCTTGTTTGGACTGGTTTGAGGTCAGTTTATCAACATATTGTATGTGTTAAATAATTTTAAATTGATACTATGTATGTTGGTTGGGAAAAAAGGGTCAGCACCATCTTAGGAAATTATTATTGCAATTAATGTACTTGGTAATAAACTACATTTTAATGTCCATAGTTCTTCCTATTTTTTAACTGGCATGCATTGGTGCATATACACATCATATGCTCAGATCTGTGAAACATGAAAGAATGATGGATCTGATGTTGAGTGTTAAACCAGAAGACCATTGATAAAAGTGTGTAATAATAATTTTGGAACTCTTACTCTGACAGGTGGAGATTAACGTTAGTCAGTACTTTATTGGGCCACTTAAATGTCAACCTCAGAAAAATACTTGGCATGAGATGTTGAAACTTAAAGGATGGTTGTCTTCCCAACTATTCAAAGAACAGTTTCCAGCTCATTTTGCTGAAGTAATTGATGCTCTTCCGATTCAAGAATACATGAATCCCTTGTCTGGTCTTCTGAATTTAGCTGCAAATTTGCCACAGGGGAGTACAAAACATGACATAGGACCATATGTTTATATTTCATATGGCTGTGCTGACGAAGGAGATGATTTCGTGACAAATCTCTGTTACGACTCATATGATATGGTGTGTTCCCTAGTTATATTTCAGTTTTTTAATATATCTAGAGTAATATTTCCTGAAATTTTAGCTTATTTAATTAAAACTTACCATGGAAAGGTTACTTCAAATATTATGTGCTTCGGGTTTCAATATTTCCTTGAGACAAAATTGCTATGTTCATCTTTTGTGCGTGTATCCTGTCATGATAACTTTAGAGATGATTTCATCTTCTGAAGTAAAAAGCGTCCTCTTGAAATGCTTCCTATTGAGGAAAAGTTATGTCTTTGTATGCTTCAAAAACCCTGTTCCTTGCATATATGCTTGTTTTCAGGCGTCCGAGTAAAGCATGAAATTTTTTTCAATACAATTCAGGCTGCATCTTATATTCTTAAAATTGTTCAAATTTTACCATTGGTTTTGGTTTTAATAGCCATTGTCTTCATAGTTATAGTGAATATATTACTAAACTATGTCAAAAAGTAGCTATTACCACCAAAACAGCCAAATGTGCCGTTCACTGTGTCTGATTTGTAATTCCAGGTTAATATTATGGCATATAGCATGGACATTCCTCTCTCTACAGATCAACTTGCTAAAATAAGTAAGTTGTTGAAAAAACACAAAACTCTATGTCAGAAGGTGTCATCTAAAACTACTAGTGAGCATTCAGAAGACAGGGAACAAAATGGAATGCATAGTATAGTAAAAGAAGGAACTGACTTTCTCAGGAGAGTCAATAGAACATCTTCCATCTCTACTGAAGCCAAAACGATATCTAATCAGAAGTTAGACACCAATATTTCTGATGATGAAGAATGTGGTTCCGATTCTGAAACTGAAAAGGCACAAAGCTCTTTACCTTCCCACAGGAGGGTTCTAAGCACTGAACGGTCTCCAGATCATAATCCTAGAAATCCCTTTGAAAACTCAAACAGTGATAAAGGGAAGAAGTTTACTGAGAATTCTGCTGCTCATTGGGATGTCTTTCGAAGACAAGATGTGCCCAAGCTCTTAGAATACCTCAAAAGACACTCTGATGAATTTTCTTATACTAGTGAATGTCATGAGAAGGTAAGTTTAGAAGAAGACAATTTCTTAACAACATGATCTTGTCAGAGTTGATGATGATTAATTTTCTCTCACGTATGCAGATGGTTCATCCAATTCTGGATCAGAGCTTCTTTCTTGACAATACTCACAAGATGAGACTTAAGGAGGAGTTTAGTAAGTACACCCGTGTTTTATCATATATTGTAATTATAATCCTGCATAACTAAATCTAACTCACCTGTCACTGTTGCCAGAAATTGAACCATGGACTTTTGAGCAACATGTTGGAGAAGCTGTCATCATTCCTTCTGGATGTCCATACCAGATTAGGAATCCTAAGGTCTCTGTTACATTTGTATTAAAGATTTCTTACCCCATTTTTCTCTTTTTAAGTCAATTTAAAGAACAAAAACTTTAAACTATTCTTAACTGGATATAAATTATAAATTCTTGTTGAACTTGATGTTTACATTTTGAAATTTACTGACAATGTCAAATTTGAAGTTGTGTCTAAGAAATATCAAGTTATCGATGTTTACATTGTACCCATATTAAAAGAAAACAAAAAGATGGTCGCACTATTAATGGTCTTTCCACATTGCTGATAGAGGATATTATTATCTCAGCAATGATTTATGTTGCACTTTTTTTCTTAAATTTTTTGGTGCATGACAATTATTTGATTATTGATCTGCAGTGTTGTGTACATGTGGAATTGGAATTTGTGTCCCCTGAGAATGTCTCCGAGTGTATCCAGTTGATTGATGAGGTCCGGCTGCTTCCTGAAGACCATAAAGCAAAAGTAGAAAAGCTGGAGGTAGACTTCATACTAATAATAATTCCATTTACCAATTTATACATTTTTATATTAGATGTACACCTGAATTGACAAGCTTTGTTTCCTTTTTTATTTCATGAAAACAGGTGAAAAAAATGGCTCTTTATAGCATGAGTACAGCAATAAAAGAAATACGTGAGCTTACATGCAAAACATGATTGCACGAGCTAAAATATATTCTTAAGATTCATCTGAACCTCGCTCATGTCTCAGCCTCCATACCATGTATTCTTTTTGTATAGATTAGTTCTTAAACTCATCAAGATTTAGCAAGGTACTTCAATTGGTTACTTCCAGATTGTATTCTTTTTGTTTTTTATTACATCTGTCTTACCGGAATCTGAAATAAAAATTACATGGTCTGTATATATTTCTTTAATTGTTTATTTTTTGGAGCGAAATTTAAATAGAGAGAAAAAAATTATTCAGTCTCTGCATTACCATCTATTTGCTTCCCCTGTTTTTAAACTTCACTTGCTGTTTTCTTAAATTCGTTTAGCCGCTAGTTTTTAAACTTAACTTGCTCTGTTCGAGTGTGTTTAAGCTGGAGTGGTATGTAATAAGATAATAATTCAATATAAGTCTAAAACAATCAACAACTTTATTGTGCATATGCTTCAAACTCTTCAATCATTTCAGCTATACCTCTAACGTACTTAAGTATGGATTAGCTTCCATGAAGTATGGCATACAGATCCATTGTCTATGTTCGTTGACATTTTGAAATGCTATAAAACAGAATGTTACACGTTTTTTATTGTGAATTTAATTGGAGTATACTGTAAAGTTTTTTTTATACAATCATGTAACTAGAGATTCTCAATAGTAAACGTTTACATAGTTTTCACGTCAATTGTCTCGTGTATGAAAATAAGAAAGCAACAAAATTATGAATGAAAAATATTAACAAAAACATGCATTTGTTTAAAAAATTTACATCTGAAAATCAAGGAAAGAATAAAATAATTTTCTTTTAAAAAAGTTAACTGTCAATTTAAGGCCAGATTTTTTGTTTAATTTAACTTCAACTAAAAAATAAGCAGAAACTTTAAACGCATTCTCATGTCAGTAGGGTCTAACTATATCGTTCATTCATCCTGCGAGTAAAGAAGGGAGAGGAGATATATTCACCGTTTTATTGTTTCTACTTCCATTTTTGTTGTAAACTGTGACGCTCACAAAAATAACTTGGAAATTAACCAAGATAAATACAAGGGATAAATCTTTAAAAAAATTAAATAAAAAAACAAATGTGAGAGAGCCCTTAGGACAGATGTTTTTGTTTTGGGTTTTTATGTTAGTCAAAATTGTTTCTCAAGAGAGAGCCTCAACAAAGAAAGAAACTTCCTCCTCCCTAAGGGGCCATGAGTCCGTCAATTGTGTACGAAAGAGACTTTGCCCAATCAGCTCTAAGTAGCAATGTCTGCAATGTCTGCATCACATTGTACCCAGGATCAAGTTTTCGCTGCCAACCCTACAAATTAAACAAAAAAGGTTTTTATCCTTTGTTGTAAGGTAATAAGCTATTGTTTGTATGTATGGTCACATACATGATAAAATGAAGTAATTACCTCAAGAACTAAGGTTGTCACCATGACAGTACAAACATTGCCATCAATATTAACTCTATGACGCCTAACTTTCTCAAGTAATTGTTCCATGCACTCTGCAGGATGAACAATATCACCTTCTGGGGTGCCCCAAAAAGTAAATGACTCTTCCACCTCCTGTTAGAAAACAAATAGGAGACAATGAGACACATAGTTGGAGACCATATATGAACTTATAGAAGAAAATAAAATACATTTATCTTTAGAAAATTAAGCAGTCAAATAAAAACCAGCGTCAGGTTGGTACTTTCAAAACTGTAATAATAGAATATAATATCAATACACTTGTGCATATAAGTTTTGACCAAGATATCACAGAACAAAACCATAATAGTAAGGTCTTGTTTGATACTTCAATTGTAGTTTTCAAAAACTACTTTCAAATTTTAAAATGAAAAGAATAGAAAAACATGTCTGGATAACTGTTTTCTACATTGTTCCCAAAATTGCAGCTCTGAAAACAAGACTACAGAAACAACTTAGAGTTGTTTTGGTTTATTTGTTTTTAAATTTGATGATATTCTCATAATAAACAAAGCATCTTTTTGACCTCGTACAATGCATACTTGACAGATGTTAATATCTCATGCACAATTCTTTTAAAACTATTTTCAACATTTTTTTAACAAACAAGTGTTTTGTTTTCTTTTCAAAAACTATAGTGAAAAGAAATTTTAAAGCTGTTAAAATAAGCTTTTTTTCTAGAAAAGAGAGAATCATTTCAAACAAGACCTAAGTCTTCCAATGGAATTAATTAACTAAGCATTTGTAGATTGAATAACAAAGAATACAAGTTGAAGAAAAAAATACCTCAATGAAGGCCTCCGGATTTGGACAGTTCTGTTGATTTGACAAGTTCAGGGCACATTCTGCAGCAGTCCGGCCATCTCGGCGGGCAACAGCTTTAAAAAATTCCAGTAAATTTACTCTATCACTACCAGAGAGTTCGGCAGTCATGCCTACATCAAGGAAAACTACATGAGGCTTTGATTTGAAGAGCCGTTTTCGAGACTTGTTCTGAGACACTCGAACAAGGATATTTCCAGGATGCATATCTGCATGAATGAAGTTGTCCACCTGAAAGAAGACATTGCAATGTCTTGGAAGCTAAAACTTATGATGTTCAAGTTTAAAACTATTATGGGACCCCATGTTTCTTTTAGTTCGTACTAAGGATTAGGACACAATTGATAATACGAATATTATTAAATAGATCAAAATGTTCATTCAAAAAACAAACTATTATTTTGGTTAAAGAAAATTCAGTATAACTAAGACAAAAAAAACCTATTATAAATAATATAAGAAGTAGATCTAAACAATAAAACAACCAAGGCCAGCAAACTAAGTAAAGCTCGCCATATTCACAAAATCCCTCCAAATCTAAATAATGTATTGATCTGAAAACCAGTTCATCCCACAGTAAAGACAGTTTCTAGAAAAAGTGACAAATCATGGATATGAGAGATTTTATGTCATCAACCGTGATTATTTATGCTTTATGGTGCATAATAAATCAAGAATGCCCAAAATAAAAGCAATATGCTACTATGCCTAACCGCAAGATAATAGTAACACAAAAAACTGCTAATGAGAGATATTTTACCAGAAGCATTTTCAAAAGTGCATGAGTACCAATGTGGGCAAGAGCAGATTTAACCCGTTCATGTCCTTGAAGATCATCAACATAATATGAGACACTTTCACCCTTTTCATATGTTTCCACCAAAACAGCCGGGTGCACAAGTGGATAGACAGGCTTGGGGAAAGAAACATCCTTCCATCTACGGAAATTATAAATAAAGCGACTCAAATGGGCAGCTTCCCTAGCAAGGTCAACTTGAGACATCATGAAAACTGCAAATTGTTGTACACTCTCATCTAATCGTAACCAATTAAGAGCAGGAATGAACTTTGAAATTTTTGCCGCCAAATTAATAATAGCAAAATCCCGTCTAATTGACTCTCCCACGCCAGGATGTCTAACCTTAACTGCAACCAATAGTGGCTTTGCCTGCTGACCAGGATAACGACATTTTAGTGAAGCACGGTGAACTTGAGCAATGCTTCCAGATGCAACAGGAAGTTCTTCAAAATTGTCAAAAATTTCAGAAATTTTTCGGCCAAATGCTCTTTCTATAGTTTTCTTTGTGTAGCAGAAACTATGCTCAGGAGCTTTGGTATGAAGTTCTGAAAGCTTAGTGCATAGATCTCGAGGAAAGAGATCAGGCCGTGTAGCTGCCCACTGACCCCATTTTATGAATGCTGGACCTGATTTTTCTAGTGTGCGATGAACTACATGGAGCCACAGTTTCCTAAAGTTTGGTCCAAAACAATCTGCAAATGGTGCCATCACAATGCTAGGAGAGAATAATATTGCCAGATAGAGAGCCCTCATCAATAAGATAAGTCCTTCAACTATTATGAATGCAAATGTAAACATGTAATTATACCCATCTTGTGCACGCATATACAAACCATTCTGTGATGGGTAACGTTCTGCATCTGCCCAATTTTGCTGAGCTAATGCAAGCTCTCCACATGTAAATGCCAAAATACCAGGAACTAGCAAATAAGAACGAGCCAAAGCCAAGCTTACTGCCTGAGCAATCATATTTACGGTAGGAGGAAATGTACCATCACCACTGGAACAATACTTTCTGTACAGCCTTTTCCAAGCAATCTGGGAATGGTGCGTGACTGTATTACTTGCTGAGGTTACAGAAAAGTTCCTGAAAGAACCACGTTTACGAAAGCCTTCCCTTGTCCCATGCCACAAGAATGAACTGCATGCTTCACTTGGAAACTTATATTGCATGTACAACCGGCAGTGGTGGATATTCGGTCCAACTGAGACAACTGGCCCATTTTTACTCACTTCCAGGTATCTGCTATTGATTCTACAAACAGACTGGGCAGCTCTCCTTATATTTCTAAGCATCAAATATCTGCAAAAGTGCAAACCAATAACTATGTCAACTGCAACAATATTTCAATCACATAATTCAAGTTCAACTATGTTTCCCGTTATTCTATCCATAAATACTGTACAGAAATAAACCATTACTTTGGAAATGCTACCTACAGTGACTTCTCTTCACTCATGACCATAATAGGTATACATGTAGATGAGCATTAAATTTTACACGAGTGTACACAACGTCCATTCCTCCAAGAGGCATCAACAAGACGAAAACTCAGTTGATCCAGCTTATAATATGTCCCACTATAAGTTCCTGATTTTTTGGAGTCCCAATTCATTCCTACTTTGCCGGTATTACCTCTCATTTCCACTTATTTACCGCCTGCTATAAATATTAAAACGGAAAAAATTCTTAAAACAATTATAATACATTATGTTACACTCCAAGAAGGGATACATAGAGAACCTAATAAGGTTAGACATTTCAATTAGAAGGTAAGAGTTGATGTTTGTATACATTTCTTTTGGTAGAATAGATCTCTACCACTTCAAGATAGTGGTGAAGGCAATAAAATAGAAACATGGATGAAACTTTCATTACTCTGAGAACCACACACCCAGCTCTAATTGTGGATGTACATGAGATGATATTAGAGTCCCAAAATTGCAGAAGAATCAACAATTAGACCTTTAATATTTTTTTGGGTACCCCAGAATTGAAAAGGATCAACGATTCATACTCTGAGTCCAGATGCATTTCCCACATCAGAGATCACGGGTCTAAAATTCAACCACCTCACAAGGAAACACGCTAAAGATTTTATCTTTTAATCAAATAAACACACCCGCATCTATTCAATAGCCATAAAATCTACTGCGAAAAAAAAAAATCAATTCCCCAAAACGCGGAGGCGAAGCAAAATTGACAGAAAACAAAAAATAAAATAAAAGAAGCGAAGTGAAGAGTGAAAAAAAGAAGGAATGGAGAGAGAGAGGACCTGAGAAGGAAGAGAACATGCTATGGTGTATTGAAGAAATGAAATGGAATGGAAGACGTAACGAGCGATTAAGGAGGTGAGCCTCAGTTTTGTGCGATTGCAAGAACACGTCTGTCTTGTCTTTAAGTTAGAGGCGGTCATAACCAATACAAACCCTAAGGCCCAAGAAATTCATTTCATTTCTTTCCAAAAATGGAAAGCAATATTTAAAAAAAAAAATCAATAATGCAAAAGAGAGATCAGAGATCCATCAAATGGGAAAGTATCATTTTCACTTTCACTTGAAAATATTCGATATTAAACTTTATTATAAAAGGGGTGAGATTAAAACATAAAAGTTATGTAACAATTTTAAATAAATTTTAGTTAATCCAATTTGATCGGTTTAGTGATAGGTATTTGAGTAAGATGCATGAATTTTTAAGTTCAATCGAAAATAAAAAATGTATTTGAAAAGTGTTTTTGACATTATTACATATTTATAGATTATTATATATGATTAATTTATTGGTTTTGATGATAATCAGTAAAAAAAATTATATAAGTTCTATAATTATATTATTAAAATTTATTATTTTCATTCCTATATAAAAAGTATATATCTCACTCGCAATGTGAATTATCTTAAAATTTCTTTATATTTTTTAAAATAAAATATCTTTACTTTGATTCTTTATTAAAATATATATATATATATATATATATATAAATGATTTAAATATTTTATTCAGAGAAATATTAAATTTTTAAATGTTGATTTAGTGTAAATCCTTTAAAAGATTGACAAAATAATAATTTACAATTGTAAAAACCAATCTCTTGACTATTTTTTTTAATGACTAATGTGGTAAGAAATATGATTTTGGAGGATTAATTACCTTGATTTTTTTGTGTTACTATTTGACCAAAATATCAGCAGAAAAAAATATTTTTTACAAAAAAGAAAATACTTGTATTTAATTTAATTAAAATGTGAGACACAAATAAATAAATATGTATATATATATATAATAAGATTTTTTTAAGGATATATATATCACATACATATATATATATATATATATATATCAATATTAAAATTATCTTCTTCATAAATATAAAAAAATATTGAATATTTGACTAATACTTTCAAATAATTCTAGAGTTGTTAAAGTTGACCAATTCGCCTCTCCAGTTGGTTCATCATGAGTTGCTCAAGAACTGAACAAGCTCAATCCTATTAACTTTTTGGTGAGTAAAGAAAAGGGAAACTTAATTAAACCTTCCATGGTTCACCCCCGATGAATTAAATTCTAAGTGAGTCAGCTCTCAAAAAGAAATTTAATAGAAATTTACAATGTTTTGAGATATTTATTTAATTTTTTCTTCCATTTATTTTCAGTACATTGCACGGGTTATTATAGTAGTCCATCTTAACATTACAATTTAAAGGTTGATATAATAATGTAATTTTATACGAATGAAAATGAGTTATTTATCATAATAGCGTTCGATTTTCGTGTGTAGAATTTTCCAAGACCCACTGAGAGTCCATCTTAACTTTACAATTTCTATGGACCATAAGATCATTTAATGAGGGCAAGTGAAAACAATTCGCAGCCACAGTTTAGCACCTTTGTATGAAAGCTACGTATGTGTTGTGATATAAGCGAACGTGTCATTTTAAAGTGCAAGTAATTAAGCTAAGTTGTACACCAAAAAGAGAAACGAAGATGAACAGTGAACACAATGGGCTGTCCAACTGCAGCATATGAATGTAAAACGGGTTAAAAAGCTCAGCCCAATGAAATGTGTTGTAACGCACAATCTAATCTTTTTAGTTTTGGGGGTTGATATGGCTGATTCTCCTTTTATACAGAAAACTAAATTAATTTTCATCCTTCATTTTTTAGTAGTTTTTGTTTAATCTAATAATTATTGATGTTACACTGATGTGGGTGCTACAGTTGTGTTACACTGATGTTACTTTAAAAACCCTTCCCTCTACAAAAATTATCTTCCCTTTAAACCTTTATAATTTAAACGTCTTAACTAAAACTTTTAATTTTAAGATTTCGAGTGTGTAACTAATAGAGGCGAGTATCTAAAAAGAAAAAACTAAATTCAGCAAAAAAAAACAAAAAAAAAGCTAATAGAGGTGAATAAGTAAGTCCGTCTTGTACTGTAAGGCCCATATACAAAGGTCCGTAAATGGATGGGCTAATTTGTTTGAGCCCATATTTTAAATGAGTCTTTATCTATTTATTTATTTATTTTTATCTCTTAAGTGAGTGTAACTGATAAGTCTGAGGCCACCTGCGCACACCTTCAATTTGAAAATTTGAGGATTTTTCATAAATTATACCGAAGTTTGTAAAAGGAAAAAAAATATTATACCATTGCAGAACTATGTGTAAAAATATGATAGAAAAGGACAAATTAAAAAATATAAAATGTCTAAAATAATGTTAGAATGAAAAGAAAAAAAAAAGTTACAGAAGTAACAGAACTATACAGGATTATCAAATGGTTGGACCTTAACAGTGATCCCAGTCATCTAAAAATAGTCCGGCCACCAATCACACTTACACGTGTTGCTTTTTTGTGCAATATAGATGACTTTTTTTTTTTCTTTTTTTACTGTTGACTGCAATTGCTGTTGTTGTTTGTGTTTTTTTTTCTTTTTTTTTTTTTTGAAAGGTGTCTTGCTTTTTTCTATGACTTAAAAGCACGGTGGAATTGATCTAGTTATCCTAATAATAATTTAAGAATTATTGAAACCCAATATTTAGTCTTAACTCTTGATATTGATAATGATTACTGCTAGGGAAATTAGGTGGCAGGTGTACTTTTGCGGAGACTACAGATCTAATGGCTGACAACCTAATTATGAGATTTATCAGTGGAATCACATCATCAAGCTATCTTTCGACCGATCAAACTATAAATCGAATTTCGGTTGACTATATTGCAGCGAGAGTTGTTCCAAACTTTCCAATGGCCAATTCAATTTCTTTTGCTCCGCCCATAGTTTCAAGATATAATATATCTCTGGACAGTCACTTGTATTAACATGTATGCCGTTGAAAACTGTTGAACTTGAACCTTTAATTATATTTTTCGAGAAGCTTTTTATTTTTTTTGGGTCACATCTCTCAACACGAATAAATGAGCCTTACAAGCATGCATTTTTAAGTTTCTTTGTTAATCTTTTTGTTGAGCAGCGATATATATACAGGGACGCCGACGACGATAATAATAATAATAGTTGAAATGATTAAGTGAGAGAAAGATTGCCATTATCATAGTAGACACGTTGAAGAGTACATATTAGGTGCACTCTTTATTTATGGAAGCATTTGACAATTCATGTGGAAATTTAATCTATTTCAAACCATCTTCAATGAGGGGGTTAATTATAGCTATGCTCTAAACTATAGTAAGCGTTTCTATTTGGACCGTGGAGCTCAAAAGAAAAATGTCTTGAAGTATGTTGAATATTTCAAGGAAATAGATATATGGTGGGACTATGGTCGGTTGGACACTGCAAAACTTCAACTCAGGAAATTTAAGCAATTTTATATTGTACTAATTAAAGGGTTTAAATACATTTTTAAGTTTTACTTTTTTAATATATAGAAATTAAAAAAATGTTTTTTAATGAGAATTTGTGGGGAGATTAAACATTTTTTGTTATTTTTAAATGTAGAGAATAAAAATAAATTTTAATATAGATTAAAATAAAAAAATGTTATATTTCCTGTAATTAAAATTTACTTAATGTAATTATTTTATTTAAAATTACATGTATTTTCCATGGATTACGTATTTCTGTTTGAGTCGAATAACACTATTATAATCAAGAAAAGAAAATTTCTTTTAAATATTTAATATAATATATACAATTAGCTCTAAAAATTTAAATTTAAGATCATTAATTAAGTTAAAATAATCTCATACTAATTAATTAATTCATGTGCTTGACATTACTAAAAGCATTATTTAAATCAATGTGTGTCCATCAATTACTTGAATGTAAGTTTAAAAATTTATAGCAATTACATTGTTACTATGGATAAAAAATAGTTGGATAAGGGTAACCCTTATACCTATACATTGTTACTATGAAATGTGTGTCCACTAACTAATTAAGTTTTAAAAGGAAGAAACCGCGCGGTAGCAATCTTTTACATATCAGTTTACCATTAATTTTAGTTTTCTCACGAATGTCGACCTAGAAAGTTAATCTAGCTAGCTTTACAATTTTTTTTATCATACTAGCTTTACAATTTGATGAGTTAGAATGTTGTACAATAAGTAGGCTTAAGAGCCAAATTAATTACATACAAAAATATAATTAATATCATTAGTCAATATGGTCTAATGCAACAATAGAAAACTGGCCCACTATCTTTTTGTCCACACCCTTGTTCAGACGTATTGCACATTTTCTTGCTTAGGAGGTGCGCTTATATGTAGTCATGTCATCTCAAAGAAACTCATAATCAACAAAGCTAGAGAACATTGACAAAAACTAGAGATAAGAGAAAAGGGATCGAAAACTAAAAGAAGCGAAGACAACATGGATCCACTTTAAGTAGTGTTTACCTATTCAAAAACTTTGAAGTTCGAAACCGTTTTTCTTTGGTCGGTCGAGACAGAAAGCGAGGGTCACATTACAAATACATAGATGAGATTCAAATACTAGCCCATAATACACCAATATCCTTTCCTTAATAATGTTACAGATGGACATGCACGTCCCTATTGTGGGACACGTTAACTGATTAACTTTTTTCGTAACGACAAATACGACTTAATTCGTATACACCTTTTGCAAAGTCAATCATTTTTTTTTTGTTAACGTAACCGTGACGAACATATTACATGCGTACTAGTGACAAAGAGGGTAAGGGCTTCGGCAATGCAATCAGTAACCCAAAATTATGGACCTTCATATAATTAACGTGTGAGTAGGACAAGAGAAACAAATATGGCTAATTATTGCAAAACTATGCTTGAAAGGTAGTATGTGGTGGAAAACATGGAGTTGACCAAAAAATGTCCAACTTTCCTGCATGGATACTCATCGGAGGTACCCAAGTGTGATGTGATGAATATAATGCATCTATTAATTAAATAGAATGCCATCATATATATGATTCGTGGTTCCAGTAGTACTCCTAAATGATTGAGTTGTTTCACATTAATTATATTACCAAATAATTTCAATTTTTATACTACTTCTTTTAGACATAAATGAATAGCTAGTATTTATTTGATAAATAAGTGTCTGTTAAGGATTTCTATTTTTTGTAAACCCCTTATCTTTATTTCTTACGGTGATGACAGAATTTAATCCTAAATTTTAATGTCTGCCAAAAAAAGTATGAATTAAAAATATTGACATTATCCTTACAATCTATTGTTACTTGGAAAAAAAAATAATTTTTTCATTTTTTTTTTGGTATAGGTGGTATTTTTTAAAAAATTTCTTTGTAGTTTGGACCTATTATTTATAAAACAAAAGTCAAACTCCATTCTTTTCTAGCAGGAAATCCCAGGTCGTCATTCCTAAACAAATTAACTACCACGACCAGGAAGGGGGCATATATATATATATATATATATATATATATATATATATATATATATATATATATATATATATATATATATGCAAGGATACATGTATACACAATGAATTAAAATTGAATTCAATTGAAATAAAAATGAAAAAGGTGCATATAGCTAGCTAGCTAGCTAGCTAAATATGCATCACTGTAAGGTTTTAGCTTTTGTGTTTTAAAGCAAAAGGAATCGGAAGTCGACAGAAAGGACCTGATTGTCAGCACATATGGTCACGGATTTAGAGCATGTGGCAGAAACCATGTACAGCCAATTTCCAGTTATATAGAGGCGTGTCCATGTTAAAGAACAACTACAAACACAAAAGGACATGAAAAAATTAGGACTAGATTCTTGTTTGCTTCTGAGTAGAGTACTTCAATTTGCTGTGATAAAGAGAAACTAAAAAAACACATGCAAAATTCAAAATTCATATATGGACCGTACCTTCTACAGAACGATAAGAAATCGAATACACGTAATTGAAAAGTCATTTCACCTAACACCACAACTCTCGCATTTGCTTCTAGCAGCTCAATTCTGGATCAACAAACTTTAGTAATAACTTACATGTCATATAACTTAAGGGAGACTTCATTTCTTAATTTTTTTTAAAGAGTTTTGAAATAATTTGAATATATAATTATTTATATGTAGTTGAATATTTATAGTTTTATTTATTTAAGCAAGGTCTTAATTAATTTATATTGATGATTTACATCATGGAGTTGCTCTGAAAGGAAAATCAAACGATTTGGGCCCATTTTTTTCTTTCTCTATCAATTCCGTACATATTTGCAGATTTTTCTACCACCCTAATTCAAAATTAAGAGATAAAAAGGTAAAGAGGTCTTTCTATATGATATGATTTGTCTTGGTATGGTCATTATCTTTACTGCGGAATAAAATTACTTTCCACCAAAATTCTTTTGATTTTATTTATCTGATAAACCATATAAATCTTCAATCTTGACTTAGTTCCAAGCATATATATGTTGGTAATATATTATATTTTTATTTTATTTTTGAATTGGTATATAAATCCAGTGTGCTGGATGTATCGATCACAACTCAATTTTCTAGTTAGATTTCTAATGCTTTAGTATAAGGATTGGAGTACATCTTGTACTCTACAGAATATCATTTCATTGCTAACCAGAATAAAATTCAAAATTAAAGTCAGAGGTAGATTCCAATGGATCATGAAACACAAATCTATGTTTTAGAAGATAATAAGCCGTATAATTAAAGTGTAAAATAATAGGTTTCATATCGATGACATTCTTCATTCATTAAGATAAATGGATGTGTTAGTTTAATTTTAAGTTCTGGAAACTTCAAACCTAACTAGTTGTTGTATATAAGTACTATCTGCGTAATATAACACTTAAATAGTTTAATCAGTTGTTGTATTCAACTTTTACTGCCATGCAAGTCTGCAAACAGCGCAGCTTTTCAACTCAATCATGAACACAGTATTGCACGCAACCCAACTCGATTCCTGTTATAAGGAAACAACGGCGATCGAGTGTTTCACTTCAGTTTACAGTAACGCCGTTCCCGGTTCAACTAAACTTGGACCGGCTCCACTCCTCCATTATTGAATCCACGTGTCTCAAATGCTGACGCAATTAATAATCCTAATAGTAAACCAATTATTAATGGTAACGCTCTCATAAAATACTAAAAAGAAACACCACAAGAAGCACGTCTCGCCTTGTGTTGTGATTTCAATCAAAAGCAACATACGGGCTCCACACACTGCGGTGTCACCGCCATAGCATGGACACGTGCCCCTATATCTTTAAGTCAATGCCTCCTTCGCTCCAATTACCCATAATCCCTATGCAAATCATATTACTTTAACCATTACATACAGGTGTCCTGGACACGTGTCATTCACACATGCTCCGGCGTGCCGTCGCCGGTCTCCTCGCCAGTATCTTGGACTCACTGTCGGGATATCTGAAACCCTAGCTCATCATCGTTTCCTTCCCAAAGATTTCCTCACTACTCCATTCTCTTCACTTCAATTATTTTTATTTCTCTTTTTCCTTTCTATTTTTGGGTAATAACTTCTAATTGGAGAAAGGCTCATCAAAATATTATAAACACTAAGCATTCGATTTCAAAGAAAAACAATCTATATATATATATATAATGTAACTAGACAAGTAGTTGCCCTACCCAGAGAATATTGAATATTTTGTTACGCATCCTGTGAAACATGCAGCTGACAACAATACATTTTAAGAATTTAAATATATTAATACCAACTACTTTTCCTTTTTTATTTATTTTATGTTTTGCCATGGAATAAAACAAAAGATATGAACATTATTAATTTTGGCTTTTCTATTTCGGTAAAACACAGGTCGTGACTTGGAGGATATACTTGCCTTTAATTTAGCGCTTTTTCTTAAAGTAACACTTTCTAATCTATGGAGGGAAAGCACTAGCAGACATATGCATAGTACTATAGGTCTGTACTCTGTAGCAATAATAGAAACTTTATATAACTCAAAAAATAGATAAGGACGTTGGTACTTGCTAATAAAGTCAAAGATCAATTAATTAAGAAATTTAAACATTTGAAAATTTAATCAATAATGAAAATTAAGAAATGTTACAGGTATGAACCTACATCATGGATCCATAATCAAGCTATCCCAGAAAAGAAAAACAATTGGGGGACATGTGATATAATCGATCAACGTTTTGGTCGATTTAATCATTGAAGATCTATCTGATCACATTACATGAACTCATTCACATCTAAAATATCTGGGATTTCAAATTTCAACATGTTACTACTGTCATAGCTTTGGTCTCTCTCGTCTTCTGTGTTGCTCCCATTGATTATCGTGGAGTTCGAATTCAGCGGTGTGGGGCTTGACGAAGGTGTTGATAGAACTGAAGCGAAGCTGAAGTTCTGATGATTGCTGTTATTGGAATGAAAAGTTGAAGGTTCGGACACTTGAGGATACATGAGATTTTGATGACTATTAGAACTATAATAATTATTATAGCTTGATAACTGAGGCATATAGTCATCTGTTAAGGTGCTTAACGCAATCCCATCTTTGTGCCAATCACTTAGTTGTTGGTAACTGAAGTCTGTGAAAGTTGATGATGTATATTGGTCCACATTATTTGGCTCAACCAACTGTGGTTGAGTTAGAGGCATTGAAAAACAAGGGGTGCTGAACATGGTGCTGCATGCAGGCACTTCTTGAATTGGATCTTGATATTGGACAAAGTGTGGAACATGGTTCTGAATTTGAGGATCGCAAAGCTGATTCTGTTGACCTTTTTGAGCACACATGTCATCAGGGTCATGATTGTGTTGCTGCGAGGTGGAGAAGAGTGAAGAAGCCAATTTTAAAAGCTCAGGGTTCACCACGTACTGGTGCATGCCAAGGAGCCTTTGGATGTTGATTTGTGATGAACCATAGAAAGATGCGTTTAGAATGGAATTGATGTCCAATAGATCAAGTCGAGGACTGTGTGTCACTGGGTCAATTCCCATCCTCAGAAGCCTTTTTCTAATGTGAGTGTTCCAATAATTCTTTATTTCATTGTCAGTCCTTCCTGGTAAGCGAGATGCAATGGCAGACCATCTACACATAAATCCAATAATCCATTAGTATAATAATATTAATATAAACATTTATTACAGAAATAAAACTTCAATTTAAATGGAAGAACAACATTAATTAAAAGCACTTAAACTGTATGTAAGTGTTGTCTTAAATTTATTTGACTCAAGTTAGTTGTCATTTATTTAATTAATAACTTGACTGAAAGCTATAAAAGAAAAAAAATAGAAAGAAATTATAACTCACTTGTTGCCAAGAATGCTATGTAGTTGAATTATTGTCTCTTCCTCTTCAAATGAAAACCGACCTCGCTTTATATCTGGTCGTAGATAGTTTGTCCAACGGAGACGGCAACTCTTTCCACACCTTTGCAACCCTAATGAACCAAAATTAACCATTATTAGTTGAAATTAACAAAAAAAAAAAAAAAAAGAGAGCCATTTTGTTAAGTTTAGTTTAATTTGGTGACATACCAGCATTCTTTGGGAGTGTCCTCCAATTGCCATATCCATGTTTCTGAATGTAATCAATGAGTTTCTGGTCCTCCTCGGTTGTCCATGGTCCTTTCTTGAGGCCATTCTTGTCACAACAAGGTGCTCTCCCCATACTGCTAGCTAACTAATAAATGTTTTACCTTGTTGAGCAAATTTTTTGACCTACTTTGCTCAATGAGTGATATCTTGAAGCTGGCGAGAGATGGAGGAGAAAATATTTGAGACGTGAGAGAATAGGTAAATTAAGAAAGAGAAGAGAGGGAGAGAAAAATGGAGTTATGATAGTAGGGTCCTTAGTGGGACGTACTACATGCTTGAGGTATAAATAGGAAGAAAGTTAAGTTAAGAAACAAGGCAAGTCAAATTGATTCGGTGCCGTCCTTCCTGTTATATCTGTGGGCATTGGCTACGTGTCTCATCTAATCTATGAATATTTTTTCTCTATATATATCTAGCCATGCATATCTCGATCACTTGTTAAACTATTTTTTATGAATTTAATTTAAAATTATTTTATTATATTAACAAAAGTGTCTATTCATTAAATTCATAAAAAAAAAAATCATTTAAGATTATCATGGAGTGAAGTGTGAAGGCATCATTTTCCGGGGGTGTGACCACTCTAACTTTCTGGATTCATATTAGCTGTAATCAAAATCACACGCCACGTACCCCTCTGATCTCTCTATTACAGGGACTACACGGCGTTCATTTTCTTCCTTTATGCATGGACGTGGCTTCTCTTTTCTTCCTTTTGCCCAAAGCAAGCCTTTTATGTTGAATGACTAGCTGATCTGTTCTGTAGTACACATACTGTTTTAGATTTGTGTTTTTATTGACAACTCTCATATCTTGCTGCAAATCAAGCTGTCTTGCAAAGCCTGCATGAATTTTAATTATGATTGGGTAAAGTATATATTTGGTCTATATGTCTGTTATTTGTTCTTAATTTTTCTGTATATATGAAAAACATAATTAATCTGGTTTATATTTGCACAATTATATTTTTGTTATGAATATAACATTGCAAGGTTGACGTTATTACAAACAGAAAAAATACAAAAATTTAAAATATTTGGTATACGTGTTCGTAATCTTTATGGCTTTTGTATTTCACTCATTTTCATTTTGATCATACCCTTTATGTATTATACCTTTAATGAATATTAATACTATACTTTATAACAATAATTAAATTTAAAAAATCACACGTTATTAAAAACTTTTAATATGAGAAATATGCACTTGTGTTTGTAATAATTTTTTAAAAAAACGAACTTTCTCAAAAAAATATTAAATATATTTTTTAAAATAAACTAGACGAAACACACATAAAAAAAAATAGAAATTAATTAACTTATTAGGTTAATTGTTGGGCTTTAAGTTGAGCGAATGTTCATCCCAAATATATATCGTGTTATTCCAGGAAAGACATTTGAGCAAATGTATGTATTGTTTTAGTCACCATCTTAAATGTGTGTACATAATAAATGTAAAGAAGATTGAGGATGGGCATTTAATATACGCCGTGGCAATAATAGAGTTCGGTGTTTACCGAAATATAAAATATATACTCCGGTACTAACATTTATTAGGCATGATATGGGATAAGATCCATTTATCTAAATTATTATGAAAAGTTGGGTTTTTATTATTTTCTTATGTTCCTATACATATGCTACGCCTCTTATCAGCCTTTTGCAATCCGTTATCTGTTTCTGATACTGTTCCCTTTAACTTATTGTTAACGTCATATTTAACAATTAATATTAAAACAACTTCTAATATATCATTTGATATGACAGTATTTTACAAAAAAAAATAACAATAAAAATATATTGACAATATGGTTTTATATTTTTATTTAATTATAAATTTTCATATAAATTGTGGATAATATAAAAAAAATATACTTATGGTCAATGAAAATTAAACTCTTTTATGAAACTCCCATAAAAAAATCAGCGGAAAAACATTACTAATTAATTTGTTCATTTTCTCTTTAACTTGTGTTGCGAAAACGCGAAAGGGAACTTTCAAAACTTTATTGACTTATCCCTATACTTAGTGCGAGTGTTTCAAATTCAAACTACTAATTTCAATCCATTTCAGTTTCTCAGCTGCTTAAGCCATTTAGGACACATGCAAGGCTTACTTTTTATGAAAAGGGAAGAAACCATCTTTGAGTTTGACGGTATATGCTACATTTTTCATCCCAACAGGACTACAGTTATTGCTGAAGTAATGATTATGGTTTAAAATAAAACTTATTAAAACCCTCATCCTTCTTAAAAACATAATTATTTGTTAATATTTTAAGTATTTATAGTATCTTATCTCTTAAATACTAATTTGGCCTTAATGTATTTGTAGGCATAAACCGTCGTCTCAGAATACAGTTAGCTAGCTGTAAAACAATTACAAGTCAAATTTATATTTATACTTAATACTTCTCCCATATTATTCATATAAATGAGCTTTTACAGTAAACGAAAGCGATAGAGACACCATATGAGTCCATAATGTCCGACATTGAAGGGACTTTCCTTGGAAGAAAAATTTCATTATCCAACATTTTTTTAAAATATTTCAAAAGTATTTATGTTATCTTCTTCTTCTTCCTTTGTTCTTTTATTATTTTCTTCATACACCATTCATTTTCATTTTCTTTTGGTCAAGGTCCTCCTTTCTTATTGTGACGTTCAATCGATGTGTATTGTTGCGGGGATTCATTGGTAGTATGTGGTTATTGTCGTGGTTAGTGTTACGATATAATGGCGGAGGTATTTTTTTTCCTGCAACTTTTGTGTTAATAAACATGCAGATTTACAATCCGTAAGAATCATACCGATTGTCCATTCGTATAATGTATTTTTTAAAATTAAAAAATATATGTTTTTTAATAAATTGTTATAATTTTTTATAATATTTGTGTAAATATTATTACATTAATTGGATTTCTGTTTTTAGCCTTATTTGACCTATCCTATCACAATTGTTTTTTTTTTCATGGTGTTGCAACATGAAATATAAGGTGAACTAGGATTTGGGTTGTATGGAAAGTTATTTAAATGCTACATTGATATTTATATGTTTATATATAGATAAAGATAGATCCAAGAAAATATTAAAGGGGAGTTAATTTTTTATACACAATTATCAAATAAATTGTGAATTTCACACAAATATTTATTATTAATTTTATGTGTAAAACTAGAGATAAATTATGTAAATACTAACTTAATTAACACTCTATTTTGATATATTAACATACTTATGTAGAAGATTTTAAAATAAATTTCAACATGAAAATTGTTTAAAATAAATAGATTTATTTACAAATAATTAGAATTATGTATGGTGTCGTTAGGGATCATTAGTTTCTCATTGAATTTTTTTAAATGTTTTGTTAAGATAGATGAAAATCAATAAATATATGACAACATAATGTCCCAAGAAGTTAATATAAATGAAGACAATGGAAAAAAAATGATGTGTTTGAAAATATTGATTATTCTGATGTTTTCAATAATTCTCCGGTATTAATAAGATTTTATATTTTGTTAAAGTAAGTAAACAAAATTCGTAAATAAATTTTTTATTAAACAAAAATTATTAAAAATCAACTTAAATAAACAAATATAGTTAATTAATTAAATAAATATTTAAAATAAACAACAATAGTTATTTATAAAATAATTAAATAACAAAAAAATTAAAAATTAATTTTTAAATAAAGAAATTAATTGAATTAATAATTTATTAAATAATAAATAAATAAAAATAAACAAAATCCATATGATCATACAAATTCCCAATTTGTACTAACACAGTCAAAATTAAACTGAGATACAGGTACTCATAACGTTAGCGACAACAACGACACCACCAACAACAATGGTGAAGATGAAAGGAGGGATGAAGGGAGGGGAGAACAAAAGGGATTCGTGTCAGTACAACAGGAAGAACGAAAAATGGAACACAGGGGAGGATATGTGTGTAGGGAGGAGAGTTGTAATTCAATTTTAATTGAAGGACAATTTCGTTAATTTACTTTAATCATTAGGTGTAGAAGAAGGTCTTCTAATACAGGAAGAATAAATCGACATGGAAAAATTAGCGAGTGGGAGGAAAAGGATAAAATGTTCCTGATCATGAAGCCCAATTTTAGATGATTATCACCAGGATAAAAAATTATTAAGTAATCTAAAATTACCACACTTGTTTAGAGTACCAACCAATTTTTAAGTTACATATTTTTAACTTTTTTAATTTACAAAAAATACATTAGGAAAATTAATTTAATTATATGCTACCTGCAAGAAATTAAGAAGGACTATATTGATCTTGACCGCCTCATGATTTCTCCATCAAACAGGCATTTTTATCTCAGTGTGAGCAACATACTCCTATACTTCCATATATCTTTATAATTTGTTGCTAATTTCAAAATATACTTTTACTTATTTTATATAACAGTTTTAATACATTTTGTTTAGAAGAAATGAAATTTTATATTGGATCGATCGATGTGAACATTATAGTCTTGTATTTTATGAGTTGAGTTTTACTATTTATTTATTTATTTTAACTAGGCTATTATAAAATGTTTTGGAAACTCACCGCCGTGAATGTAGCTATACCATAGGGTCTATATATGTACTCATATTTCTAGTATTCAATATCTTTTTCTCATTTACTTATATTTATAAAAGTAATTTTCTCAACAGTCAACACACATATATACATATAACTATATAACAGATGTATCTAGTAAAAATATGAAAGGTAAGAAGAGTTAATCTTGATTGTCATAGATAGATGTTAAGATTATTTTTATCAAACACAAATTTAACCATGGTTTTTAAATATATCACCAATATTTACTCTTCAGTTTTCACATTGTCATTTTTCACTTAATACACGTTATACATATAATTGAGGTTCTTCGTTCGTACATATATGGTTAAGTGCTTTCGTGGATATTGATACTTTTGTTTTTTGTCATATTTTTCAAGATTCATGAATTGAAATGATGGTAAGGTGTGAAATTACTATTGGTTACTGCTTATACATTGTCTTGAAAAGTTCTCACCCAACTCTGCCTAATGCACTAGAAGGTATAAAGTCAAACGTTAATTTAATCAAGTACTGAGATTTCCTCGCATGATTTGTTTCCCCTTATGTTTTCTTTAATATTTCTCCTATCAGATAGCAACCATTTATGTAAACCTAACTCTACTCTTTTTGGCTTGGTCGCAACAGTTTGCCTCCCTCTAGAAAATGTTGAAGATTTTATATAAAAAAACTCTTAAATATTTGATGGTGTGGGAGCCATTGTTAAAGTATGTATGCTTATAAAATCAAACCCAACTCCGATCTCTACAATCTACTAAAGATTATGATAGGTTGATAAAGTTTTCGTGCTTGATATCCTAGAGACGTTGTCATGTCATGTAACGCAATCATCATATAGTATAGTTTATTGCGTGAATTCTTAAATACATTTTATCTCCAACTTTTTTTCCTTCCCTATGCCTAAAGAGCAATTATATCTTATTTTTTTTAGCTCGTAACCATCCACAAGAAGGTGTCCACGTGTAGTAAACAGGCATTTTGTTCACAAATTTGGTGGACTGCTGTCTTAGAGTTTGTTAATATTTGTTTTGACATATGAGCTGTTCAATAGCTCCAACAAACTTTGAAAAATATTTTATTTGTTTTATGGCATTATTTCCAGATACGAGATCCGAAGCTTGCGCGAATAAAGAGCTAGCACAACTATTTTAAGGTAATCACGCATATTTTTAAATTACCGTCGTCATCGTCTTCTCGTAGCTACTTCTATTGGTAAGAACTATATTCCAATCTAAATATTTAATTGATTTTGATGAAATATAAATCTAATTAATTGGCGAAAGATAAGCAAATTGAGACAATGCTATTGAATTTATAAAGAACACCTGGCCCTTGATGGAGCTCGAGAACTTTCCTGCATGAATTGGGGTTTAATTATATATAAAAGCTTTATAATTCTACAAATATAATGAAATAGGTAACGATCGAGTAGCCAATAGTTAAAGGCCGAAAATGATTTCAGGATACGGAAGGCTAACTCTAGAACTGTTCAGCAATTTTTAGTGTAGTATATCTCTTAAGAAAATCAAGGCTTTTGCATATATAAAAGGTAATAATTGGTACAGTTCTGTCGAAATCCAATTTATTTAGAAGATGTATTTCAATTCAAAGTGACAAACTTGTGTATGCATACAAAATTCTGGAATAGTGGAATTGGTAATCCGAAAAACATGCGGGATTACCCATTCTGGAATCTGGAATGAGTAATTTGGAAATGAGAAGTGCTCATTTTGTTGTCTATTCCGGACTATCCAATCTGGAATTATAACTAGATCCGCAGAAAACAGAAAGAAAGAAACAGAGGGTATTTTTGTTCATTCGAGTTTCCTATCGAGTGCAGGAAGCAAAGGCCAGGTAGTGAGTGACTTTGAACTGGGCTACAGGCTGAAACAGTGAAACCCAAAGTTCACCCTTGCATCTTGGAACCCAAAAATAATAATGTAAAAATAGCATTTTCTTTTATTAAATAAACAGGAAGAATTAGGCAATGGGGTTTGGTGTTGCTAGAAAATAGTGGATATCAATTATATTTCATATAAATGAAAATTTAAGAATATATGTGACAAAGGTTCAACAAAATTAATCAAAATACAAATCATTTCACAAAATAATGAGGATGAGCAATTCCACAAAACATCAAACTCTTGAAGTCTGATCGATAATCTGCAAAATCTTATCATGTAAATTGCTGTTGGTAACAAGGACACCGCCATAGGGAAATATAATCCGCCGGCCAACATGACCCACTGCAAGATCTATGTCGCTGCCTTGCCAGTCTGTTACCTGATCAAATTGGATATTATCAAATGAAACAATTTAAAAGAAAAAAAAATGGTCATCTTAAAAAAGTACACTTATTCATACAGCAATGTCTGGAATCATATACAAGTGTCCACGAATCATAAATCCGTGCTAAAACAACTTAACAGGCATTTCACAAATTCAAGGCTGGACAGAGTAACAGGGCAGAATTAAAAGGTTTCGACCGCTGTGCACAATCCACTACACCACATTATCAGTTTAGTTTATTACTACATATGAGAATTCCTTTGCAGCACTAAGAAATCCACTATGCCAAAGTACATCAAATAGCAAACAAACACTTGTTTAATTAGATGAAAAACGAAATTTAAACTACCTGCCATCAGTTATAGGGGGCACAACAATTATCTACAGTACTAATAGTTTCGCTGGAAATATTTGGAAGACATTATTCATGCGGTCATACCTTCAACTACATGTCAAACAGAAAAAAGAAAATGCGCAACAAGAATACAAGATGAAAGTATGAGATATTTTAACAGACCCAAAAATGATAAGAAAAAAAAACTACCTTTCCACCAGCTTCATGAACGCATATAATGCCAACAGCATGGTCCCATACCTACACAAGACCAAATAAAAAAAGTATCACTACGTAAATTATCCATCCAATTATAAACTTAAAAATTGATAGGATACCTCTATAATAGTCTTCTCGTTTGCTCAGAGAATGAAAATAGATGCTCTACCAGAGGCAACCATCAAATACTTGCATAAACTGCGTTGATCCATAAGAATGTCAAGAAATGAGCAAACAAAAGAAAGAAAAGATTAAAAACCAATGAAGCTTAAAGTTATTGGCGATTTTAACACCATGAGATGAAACTATCAACAAATTGCAAAAATAGTAATCACAGTTAATTTAATTAGTAATTACTAATTAGAGCAATAACTTCTCTGTTTAAACTTCAGATAAAGATATTAACAAAGACTTCCTTTCAGAGAGCAGACTGTAATTCTACTTTAAAAGTTACCTCAGGAAATGTAAGCAGTAAAAATAGAATAAGAATATAACACAAACTAATGATCGCTTCATAGATCAATTATCAGAAAAGTTTTGATTGGATGTAATCAAGTAAAAAACACATATAGATAATATTTCTGAGACCTTCCTCAACATGCTCCCAAAAGAAGAATTTGATTGCTCCCTACATTGCCAGCATTGCTTGGGGCATTAGATAAGGAATACAGTGGCAGTGATTCCCATGTTTGACTATCTGGAATACAAAAGCTTGCTTTATGTATTATGTCAGACCCATCAACAAAACATCTGGTCCACACACAAGGTGATTTGAGTTGGCTATTCAAACTTTTCATCCAAGTTCCTCAGCCGTTATGAGCAATCATTACAGTTCCTGATCCACCAAGAGAATCCCAACCCTCCTCAATCTCAGTAGAGGATTTCTCAGATAAGTCTTCCTCCCAGTTAGGGCAGCCCATAACACCAACAACAATCTCTCCTTCAACCACAAGAGCCAAACCAACCTGTTTTCTTTGGAAATCCATTAGACAATTTTTAAGATAATAATGACAAAGTCAGATCAACATATGATGCACTGTGAAGAAAATAACATTCATTGCAAGAATTCCTTATCTAAAGATATACATGCACAGCTTATTTGTACCCAGTCGTTGAGAGGAAAGTACATCATAGCTGAAACAATATCACAAGGTTTACTATACAACAAAGAGCATTTCCGGATGAAACCTCTAGGATTTCTCTGTCATAGACTATTACATTTATATGAAAAGAACTTCAAAAGGTATAAATTACATTATGACTTACCACATATAAGGCTTTGCCAGCCTTTAGAAAACCATGTGGGCCATCGATTGGGTTGAGCACCTGTATTTATTCAATGGACTTCCCATAAGTTATGATGGGGAAATTCAAACATGAGAAGTAAATATATAAATATCCAATATTAACCTTTAAATAGATAATGTCCCAATGGCTAATAGAAATTCACTTGTAAAAGTATGTAGCTTTCATAAAACAGCAAAAATAATTACCAACATTTTCTCATCTCCAGGAATGCAATGTGAACAAACATCTCATACAACAACATAGAAAAGGAAGTCATGAATCAAATTTTTAAGAAGCTATACTGCATCACTTTACAGCATTTAATTGAACTGCTTAGATATGCCCACCCAATATGTGGCCGGCTTTGATCCAAATACAAAAGCATCCTTGCCCCCTCTATCAATTGCTTCGAGTACATCATCTTGTGTCAATGGTTTACAAGTGGAACTAAGTGTGTCAGTTACTTCATTAAGAACAGTATCTGCCAAGTTTCTTGATAGCAAGAAAGCAGAGTCCTCCTCGGCCACCAAAGGTATAGAAGGGAACAGCTTATTTAACTCTGTTTTAATAACCACATAAGATATAAAACCAAAATTTTCAATCCCGTGAAAAGAATAATAACTTCTGACAAATCATTTTCAAGGCTACATGGTAATCCTAATACTAGACTAATTACATTAATACAAGGAAAATATGTTTTAGCAAACTAGTGTTTACAATTACATTTTCGATGAATCACATTGGCCAGAAATTATGAGTATTAATCAGATTTCATTGGCATTTTTTAAGTTTCACCGAGTCCTTTAAAATAATGTTCATCATATTGCTGTTATGTCCCCAAAAAGAAAAGCGACTCATGTAGAGCTGTAATTGACCACGTTAAGGACCTATTTAGATAAACTTATTAATAGGAGAAGAAAAACGAAATAAGCTTCTCCATAAACTAAAATTAGCTTATGTACAAGTTAAAAATAATTTTTGAAAAAGCTAATGAGAGAACTTCTACAAATTAGCTTATGGAGAGGCTTGTTTCTTTTTCCCTTCCTATTTTCTTATAAGTGCTTGTGAAGAAGTTTATCGAAACAGACCCTAAATAAAATTCATTACATTTACTCCACATTGGTTTCATTTCATACACGCATCACAATTAAGAAATATGTTAAGCTAATTGTTATATTTGACACGAGACTAAGTTAATACCCAAACTTATGAGAGCTTGAACTCCAAAATCTGCCACGGTCACTGGAGTCTGGTCATTTTTTTCAAGAACCTTCTCATCAGTTGAGAACAAGGATGATTTCACCTGCAGAGTGCGGGCATTTAACTCAAGTCACATAACATTCTTCAATGCACATAAAATACAAATGTAGCAGAATCACTTCTGAGTTCTGACGATTCCCCATACACACAAAAATTAAGAACAACTACAGACCAACCAAATATTGAGAGGGAAAAAAGGAGACAAAGAAGATTACTATTACATTAAGACAGAGACGGCAAGCCCTGCGAACTACGTCAACAGCGGCTTCAAGCTCTTTGTAATGCTTTGCGTTTTGCTGCGGAAATGGCAGGATCGCCCTAATGAATTGCAAATCGAAATGAGGGGAAATTCAGGCTTTGAGAGAAAATGAAATAGTTTCCTTTTAAGAAAAAAATACGTTGAAGCGGAAGGTGCTACTACAGCAACGACTGCGAGTGGCGGCACCGTTAAAGAATCGGACGGCGGAGACAGGTGAACGCAGGATATCAATCGCCATCAGTGTCGAGCGTTGAAGAGAGACACAAAATAGTGCAAGTGGAATTGCCTGTTGGTAATGAAAATAAATATATTTTTTTAAAAGTTTAATATGCATAGATTGCTTAAATATATATCTAGATTATTTTAAATATAATATTTCTATTCCACTAAGTTTTTATTAAAACAAAATAGTTGAATAATACTTTTTCAATCAAATGAGTCTGGTAATTGAGTTAGGTGTGAAAATACTATGCATTTCACTTTTTAAAGAGATTGATCTTGCTTATCTTAATGGAATTGAAATTCGAGCTTGCAACTGATGAGCTAATGCCAAGGTTGATTTAGCTGAAACAGATGCCAGAAAAATTCCCAGTGAAACTTATAAGAGTGTAAATGGTGAACTTAAAGCAGAAGAAAATAGTAATGACCTCATGTGGGCTGATACGAAAAATGCTGTTATGCACTCTATGCAAGTTGAACCCTGATAATTTTCTCTTGCAGCAATCACCTTTGAAGGTTGTATTTGGATTGGATTAAAAAATATATATTCTAGTAATATTAAGAAAAAATTATCTGGTTGACTGAATTGAACTTATGATGGATCGGTTTTCTCGCGACTTGTCTACGAATTAAAAAAAAATCATTAGGTTATAAGATAAAAATTTTAGGTGAGTTCTAAGACAATTATTCATGTCTTATAATTGTTGTTTATTAAAATCAAAAGAATTAAAATTGATCGTAATTAAGAACATTTGATGTTACGATTATATTTTTTTATAAAATTTTGAACTTTAAGTACCATAGAAGTTTAAATTTGTTTCTTTAAGAAGAATTTTTAATTTTTTTTTTTTTATATTAGGTAAGTCAATCTGTTTAATTCACTAATCAGTGATACGTTAAGATGAGTTAGTATTTTATAAACTCATTAAAAAGTGACTAGGGTTAGATTCACCCACCTATTAAATAAGTTAAGATAAGATATATATAATTAATTGAACTGATACATTTTGTTAGTTTTATCTATTGATCTTGAAACACATGATTTTTAGACATGATTTTAATTTTGTATTTTAAGCTTTATTCCCCCTCTTAATCAAAAGAAGAAATTGAGCTTGAAACTCTTCATAAGTCATTCAAAGACATCATTAGCTATACGTGTCTAAACAAAATTTTAAGTAAATCTTAACCTATTATGAGCTGTCCATATTATTATAGGTAAAGTAAATTATTTGGCATGTTAGCTATAGAAATATACTAACATTATAAGAAAGGAAAAATATTTTAATTTGTAGAAAAATATCAAACTAATATTTATTTAAATCAATG
Source organism: Glycine soja (assembly GCF_004193775.1). Taxonomy (NCBI): domain Eukaryota; kingdom Viridiplantae; phylum Streptophyta; class Magnoliopsida; order Fabales; family Fabaceae; genus Glycine; species Glycine soja. The sequence continues at coordinate 43,161,931 of NC_041012.1, read as the reverse complement.
ATGATTTTACTCAAAGTATATATATATATATATATGCAAATTTTAAGTAACACAAGTATATATATATATATATATATCAAAGAAAAACAGCAATGATGAAACTAGCTATACTACTTCATTAATCAGTACATTATTGAGGTCAATATTTTTTCTTACATAATTATAGAGGATAATCAAATAGTAATGAAGTTTAAACAAAATTGACAAAAATAACTAGCTAGACTACTTTAATTTTTATTATAAGAATTAAAAGAGAATTAAAATGTAAATTATATAGACTAAAAAAATCACTTTCAAACTATAAAAACTAAAAAAATACAAATCGTGAAACTATAAAAAACAAATGAGTAATTTAACCTTAATTTTATATGTTGTATTAATAAGACTTACATCAGTAAAAGAGTTATAATTCTTAGGCTAAATTATAATTTTGGTCCCCTTATTTATAAATTAAGACATTTAATCTTCTTATTTTTTAAAGTAAGTAATTTTGGTCTTTTTGACAGTTGACCATCTAAAGTAAAATGTTGATTTTGATGTGACATTAATGTTGATGTAGAACTTAGGTACACCATTGACATGATACTTATGTGAAAAAAATAAAATGAATTAAAAATAAAAAGTGTCTTAATAAGAATTGAAATCATGACTTTTTATTCATAGATAAGACCATAAACTACTAACACACTTCTTTTGTTTAGTTAAATATATTGACATTATTTTTTATGTGTCAATAGTCAAATGTTTTTTTTTCTTCAAATTATCAAAAATTTATAAAATTAAAAATATTTAATATATAAATATTTTTTATTTTATATTATATCATTTTATATGTTTTTATTTTGAGTAGTATATATATTTTATTTTACCAATTCATAGTTGAATTTCATAAATTAATATATAAATTGTTTATATTTTTTTGTAAATTTATTTTAATATACAGATTATTTTTACTATAATTATTCACATAAAATAAAAAAGATTTATATATATTGAATATTTTTTAATTTATAAATTTTGATAATTTGAAAAAAAATTATCAATATTTGACTAGTAATACATAAAAAATAACATTAATATAATTAACTAAATAAAATAAATATTTTATCGTCTCGTCCATGAATAATTTTATGTAAATAAATAGAATAAAATTAATTTGTACAATAAAATTAATTAAAAAATTATGGAAATAATTTACATATTAATTTATGAATTTAATTATAAATTGGTAAAATAAGAAATGTAAACTATTCAAATGAAAATATATAAAATGATATAAAATAAATTAAAAAGATTTATATATTAAATATTTTTTAATTTATAAATTTTGATAATTTGAAAATAATAATAACTCTTGATTAATTGTACATAAAAAATAATACTAAATTAAACAAAACAAGTATGACAGTGATTTATAATTTTGTCAATGAATAAAGCATCATGTCAATAATATTATGTCATATCATAAACAATGTTTGGTTTTAATCTATTGAGGAAAATATTAAAATTGTTTATTTTAAAAAATAGAAGGATTGAATGTTTTGATTTTAAAATAGAAACTAAAATTATAAAAAAATTAAAACTACAATTTAACACAATTCTTATCATGTCGTGGAAAATAAAAAAAAAAACATGTAAATTGCATTAGAAACGTAATCTTCTTTCTAGAGGTCACAAATATTTTCACTAGAGTGTATTAAAAATGATTTTTTATTAATTAATTGTCTAGAGGTCAACTCCAATGAGCGACTCCAGACATGTATTAACTATATTATTAAACCACACGATCGACAACAGAAGCATGCATTGCATAGCCCACTGCAACATAAACTCTCATGTGTATAACTGTATATACTAACAGTAAAATAAAATAAAATAACGATGGATGAGCCCCACAATAAAATAAAGGCAAGATTTGGATTTATATTAGTATAATGCAGTACATGGTATTGTTATATATTCTCAGCAAAGAATATTTTATTGTTGTATGAAACTATTATTATAAAATGAAGAATATTCCTGGTGACTAATTGGATAAAAACAATGAGCTGTATACAGTATACGTATACGGTGATAGAGTGGAAGCGATAAGCATGCACACGGTCAAAAGAGAAGAAAAACAGTTTCCTTACAGCGATTATTAGAAAGAAAGACAAGACATAACCGAAGGCAACAGCCAACAGAATTATTCTATTCTTACCTCAGTAATTATTTACTTGCCATTTTGACCGTTTCGCTAGCAATCCAAAATATTACGTGGCTTTGTGAATATAATCCTTTTAAATTCGATGCACCCGACACGTGTCCCCGCCCACAGAGTTATATATATGCAGCCCATAGACCTAAAGTTACTACCCAGTACCCAGACCAGAAGAAGACAAAACACAGCCGGTTGTTTCAACCTTTATCTCCGGTCAGCCCATGTTTTTGTTTGTTTTATAAATGTCCCTTGAACTTGGCCATTTTCTGCCAAATATTTGATCTCTCTTCTTAAGAAAAAAGGTGGATTATTCAAGAGATTCTGGGCATGAGCTTGAGGTACATGAGCAGGGTGATATACCAAGGTGGGATGAGAATGCTTCAGGGCATGAAGGAGCAATTAGGGTCTAATAAGTGTGACTCAACCATAAAGTCTCTGAACCTGAGGGATTCATCCTCTAAGCAGATCGCTTCTTGTCATCAGGCACATCCTTCAAACCTCCCAACAATGACAACAAGCTAAAACAGGCAGAAGACTCTCTCAGGACTGTCATGTACTTGAGTTGCTGGGTCCCAACTGATCCATCTTCTAATTCTAAGACCACATGCGCCATTGCATGCTTATATGTATAATATGGGATTTATTTATTAATTTTATACCTATCTTTGTATAAATGTACTTGCAGATGATGATTAAATCCATAATTCAAATGCCTATATTTTATATATACACACTGCTCTCAATTTCTTTAGCTTTTCTCATTTTTGCTTACATGACATGACTCGATTAACTTTTTTTATCTTCATTATTTCACCACTACTGAACACAAATCATTTGAAAGAAATTATGAGGCACCTGGATTTATGCAGAAGCAGTGCTAGCTCTTATTTTTATCTTTTGACAATTTTAAAAATTAATTAGGGAACACGTTCAATTCTTATTGCCGCCATTATAAATAAAATGAAATAAAATCTGAACACATATGTCTAGACAATGGCATTGCTTAACATAATTAATGAAAAAAGTTAGTTGATCACGCAAATTTTGTTGAAAATCTATAAGATGCTGAGCATTGAAAAGTTTTTAAACTGAAGTTGGTAAAGTTTACTGATCAAACACATAAAATAACATTGAAAACATGTTTAGGTATATATTTGTCTGTATGTATAATAATTGAAAATGAATAAATTTATTATTATTAAGTAAAGTAATAAATTAAGTATTCACATGTAATTTATAGAAAATATCGACATTAATTAGAGAAGAATAAAAATATTATTGTCTTTTTAATTTAACATGTACACAATTGAAAATATAATATTGTGTAACTTTCGCTTTATAAGTCAAAAGTTTCAGTCATTAACATATCAATATTTTTTTTTAACTTATGACTTTTCAAACAGAAAAGTCATTTTTTTTTTTGGCCCCCCAGCATTGGCTTGGGGCATTAGATAAGGAATACAGTGGCAGGTGATTCCCCATTGTTTGACTACTCTGGAATACAAAAGCTTGCTTATTGTATTATGTCAGACCCATCAACAAAACATCTGGTCCACACACAAGGTGATTTGAGTTGGCTATTCAAACTTTTCATCCAAGTTCCTTCAGCCGTTTTGAGCAATCATTACAGTTCCTGATCCACCAAGAGGAATCCCAACCCTCCTCATCTCAGTAGAGATTTTCTCAGATAAGTCTGCCTTCCTCCCAGTTAGGGCCAGCCATAACACCAACAACAATCTCTCCTTCACCACAAGAGCCAAACCAACCCTGTTTTTCTTTGGAAATCCATTAGACAATTTTTAAGATAATAATGACAAAGTCAGATCAACATATGAGCACTGTGAAGAAAATAACATTCATTGCAAGAATTCCTTATCTAAAGATATACATGCACAGCTTATTTGTACCCAGTCCGTTGAGAGGAAAGTACATCATAGCTGAAACAATATCAACATGGTTTACTATACAACAAAGAGCATTTCCGGATGAAACCTCTAGGATTTCTCTGTCATAGACTATTACATTTATATGAAAAAGAACTTCAAAAGGTATAAATTACATTATTGACTTACCACATACTAAGGCTTTGCCAGCCTTTAGAAAACCCATGTGGGCCATCGATTGGGTTGAGCACCTGTATTTTATTCAATGGACTTCCATAAGTTATGATGGGGAAATTCAAAACATGAGAAGTAAATATATAATAATACCAATATTAACCTTTAAATAGATAATGTCCCAATGGCTAATAGAAATTCATATTGTAAAGAGTATGTAGCTTTCATAAAACAGCAAAAATAATTACCAACATTTTCTCATCTCCAGGAATGCAATGTGAACAAACATTCATCATACAACAACATAGAAGAAGGAAGTCATGAATCAAATTTTTAATGAGCTATAACTGCATACTTTTACAGCATTTAATTGAACTGCTTAGATATGCCCATCCCAATATGTGGCCGGCCTTTGATCCAAATTACAAAAGCATCCTTGCCCCCTCTATCAATTGCTTCGAGTACATCATCTTGTGTCAATGGTTTACAAGTGGTAACTAAGTGTGTCAGTTACTTCATTAAGAACAGTAATCTGCCAAGTTTCTTGATAGCAAGAAAGCAGAGTCCTCTCTCGCCACCAAAGGTATAGAAGGGAACAGTTATTTAACTCTGTTTTAATAACCACATAAGATATAAAACCAAAATTTTCAATCCCGTGAAAAAATAATAACTTCTGAACAAATCATTTTCAAGGCTACATGGTAATCCTAATCTAGACTAATTACATTAATACAAGGAAAATATGTTTTTAGCAAACTAGTGTTTATCAATTACATTTCGATGAACTCACATTGGCCAGAAATTATGAGTATTAGATCAGATTTCATTGGCATTTTTTTAAGTTTCACCGAGTCCCTTTAAAATAATGTTCATCATATTGCTGTTATGTCCCCAAAAAGAAAAAAGCGACTCATGTAGAGCTGTAATTGACCACGTTAAGGACGCTATTTAGATAAACTTATTTAATAGGAGAAGAAAACGAAATATAAGCTTCTCCATAAACTAAAATTAGCTTATGTACAAGTTAAAAATAATTTTGAAAAAACTAATGAGAGAACTTCTACAAATTAGCTTATGGAGAGGCTTGTTTCTTTTTCCCTTCCTATTTTTCTTATAAGTGCTTGTGAAGAAGTTATCGAAACAGACCCTAAATAAATTCATTAATTTTACTCCACATTGGTTTCATTTCATACACGCATCACAATTAAGAAATATGTTAAGCTAATTGTTTATATTTGACACGAGACTAAGTTAATACCGAAACTTATGAAGCTTGAACTCCAAAATCTGCCACGGTCACTGGAGTCTGGTCATTTTTGTTCAAGAACCTTCTCATCAGTTGAGAGAACAAGGATGATTTCACCTGGCAGAGTGCGGTGCATTTTAACTCAAAGTCACATAACATTCTTCAATGCACATAAAATACAAATGTTAGCAGAATCATCTGAGTTCTGACGATTCCCCATACACAACAAAATTAAGAGAACAACTACAGACCAACCAAATATTGAGAGGGAAAAAAGGAGACAAAGAAGATTACTATTAACATATAGGACAGAGACGGCAAGCCCTGCGAACTACGTCAACAGCGGCTTCAAGCTCTTTGTAATGCTTTGCGTTTTGCTGCGGAAATGGCAGGATCGCCCTATTGAATTGCAAATCGAAATGAGGGGAGAATATCAGGCTTTGAGAGAAAATGAATAGTTTCCTTTTAAGAAAAAAATACGTTGAAAGCGGAATGTCACTACAGCAACGACTGCGAGTGGCGGCACCGTTTAAAGATCCGGGACGGCGGAGACAGGTGAACGCAGGATATCAATCGCCATCAGTGTCGAGCGTTGAAGAGAGACACAAAATAGTGCAAGTGGAATTGCCTTGTTGGTAATGAAAATAAATATATTTTTTAAAAGTTTTAATATGCATAGATTGCTTAAATATATATCTAGATTATTTTAAATATAATATTTCTATTCCACACTAAGTTTTTTTATTAAAACAAAAATAGTTGAATAATACTTTTTCAATCAATGAGTCTGGTAATTGAGTTAAGTGTGAAACTACTATGCATTTCACTTTTTAAAGAGATTGATCTTGCTTATCTTAATGGAATTGAAATTCGCAGCTTGCAACTGATGAGCTAAATGCCAAGGTTGATTTAGCTGAAACAGATGCCAGAAAATTCCCCCAGTGAAACTTAATAAGAGTGTAAATGGTGAACTTAAAGCAGAAGAAAATAGTAATGACCTCATGTGGGCTGATACGAAATGCTGTTATTGCACATCTATGCAAGTTGACCCTGATAATTTTCTCTTGCAGCAATCACCTTTGAAGGTTGTATTTGGGATTGGATTAAAAAATATATATTCTAGTAATATTAAGAAAAATTATCTGGTTGACTGAATTGAACTTATGATGGATCGGTTTTCCTCGCGACTTGTCTAACGAATTAAAAAAATTTCATTAGGTTATAAGATAAAAATTTTAGGTGAGTTCTAAGACAATTATTCATGTCTTATAATTGTTGTTTATTAAAATCAAAGGAATTAAAATTGATCGTAATTAAGAACATTTGATGTTACGATTATATTTTTTTATAAATTTTGAACTTTAAGTACCATAGAAGTTTTAAATTTGTTTCTTTAAAGAATGAATTTTAATTTTTTATTTTTTTTTATATTAGGTAAGTCAATCTGTTTAATTCACTAATCAGTGATACGTTAAGATGAGTTAGTGTTTTATAAACTCATTAAAGTGACTAGGGTTAGATTCACCCACCTATTAAAATAAAGTTAAGATAAGATATAGTATAATTAATTGAACTGATACATTTTGTTAGTTTTATCTATTGATCTTGAAACACATGATTTTTAGACATGATTTTTAATTTTGTATTTTAAGCTTTATTTCCCTCTTAATCAAAAGAAGAAATTGAGCTTGAAACTCTTCATAAGTCATTCAAAGACATCATTAGCTATACCGTGTCTTAAATCAAAATTTAAAGTAAATCTTAACCTATTATGAGCTGTCCATATTATTATAGGTAAAGTAAATTATTTGGCATGTTAGCTATAGAAATATACTAACATTAAATAGAAGGAAAAATATTTTAATTTGTAGAAAAATATCAAACTAAATATTATTTATCAATGATGATTTTTACTTCAAGTATATATATATCTATATTGCAAATTTTAAGTAACACAAGTATATATTTATATATATATCAAAGAAAACAGCAATGATGAAACTAGCTTAATACTACTTCATTAATCAGTACATTATTGAGGTCAATATTTTTCTTTACATATTATAGAGGAAATCAAATAGTAATGAAGTTTAAACAAAATTGACACAAAAATAACTAGCTAGACTACTTTAATTTTTTATTATAAGAATTAAAGAGAATTAAAATGTAAATTATATAGACTAAAAAAATCACTTTTCAAACTATAAAAACTAAAAAATACAAATCGTGAAACTATAAAAAACAAATGAGTAATTTAACCTTAATTTTATATGTTGTATTAATAAGATTACATCAGTAAAAGAGTTATAATTCTTAGGCTAAATTATAATTTTGGTCCCTTATTTATAAATTAAGACATTTATTCTTCTTATTTTTTTAAAGTAAGTAATTTTGGTCTTTTTGACAGTTTGACCATTCTAAAGTAAAATGTTGATTTTGATGTGACATTAATGTTGATGTAGAACTTAGGTACACCATTGACATGATACTTATGTGAAAAAAAATAAAATGATTAAAATAAAAAGTGTCTTAATAAGAATTGAAATACATGACTTTTTATTCATAGATAAGACATAAACTATAACACACTTCTTTTGTTTAGTTAAATATATTGACATTATTTTTTAATGTGTCAATAGTCAAATGTTTTTTTTTCTTCAAATTTCAAAAATTTATAAAATAAAATATTTAATATATAAATATTTTTTATATTTTATATTATATCATTTTATATGTTTTTATTTTGAGTAGTATATATATTTTATTTTACCAATTCATCAGTTGAATTTCATAAATTAATATATAAATTGTTGTATATTTTTTTGTAAATTTATTTTAATATACAGATTATTTTTACTATAAATTATTCACATAAAATAAAAAAGATTTTATATATATTGAATATTTTTAATTTATAAATTTGTGATTAATTTGAAAAAAAAATTATCATATTTGACTAGTTGAATACATAAAAAATAACATTAAATAATTAACTAAAAATAATATTTTAATCGTTCTCGTAATTTGGTGGACTGCTGTCTTAGAGTTTGTTAATATTTGTTTTGACATATGAGCTGTTCAATAGCTCCAACAAACTTTGAAAAATATTTTATTTGTTTTATGGCATTATTTCCAGATACGAGATCCGAAGCTTGCGCGAATAAAGAGCTAGCACAACTATTTTAAGGTAATCACGCATATTTTTAAATTACCGTCGTCATCGTCTTCTCGTAGCTACTTCTATTGGTAAGAACTATATTCCAATCTAAATATTTAATTGATTTTGATGAAATATAAATCTAATTAATTGGCGAAAGATAAGCAAATTGAGACAATGCTATTGAATTTATAAAGAACACCTGGCCCTTGATGGAGCTCGAGAACTTTCCTGCATGAATTGGGGTTTAATTATATATAAAAGCTTTATAATTCTACAAATATAATGAAATAGGTAACGATCGAGTAGCCAATAGTTAAAGGCCGAAAATGATTTCAGGATACGGAAGGCTAACTCTAGAACTGTTCAGCAATTTTTAGTGTAGTATATCTCTTAAGAAAATCAAGGCTTTTGCATATATAAAAGGTAATAATTGGTACAGTTCTGTCGAAATCCAATTTATTTAGAAGATGTATTTCAATTCAAAGTGACAAACTTGTGTATGCATACAAAATTCTGGAATAGTGGAATTGGTAATCCGAAAAACATGCGGGATTACCCATTCTGGAATCTGGAATGAGTAATTTGGAAATGAGAAGTGCTCATTTTGTTGTCTATTCCGGACTATCCAATCTGGAATTATAACTAGATCCGCAGAAAACAGAAAGAAAGAAACAGAGGGTATTTTTGTTCATTCGAGTTTCCTATCGAGTGCAGGAAGCAAAGGCCAGGTAGTGAGTGACTTTGAACTGGGCTACAGGCTGAAACAGTGAAACCCAAAGTTCACCCTTGCATCTTGGAACCCAAAAATAATAATGTAAAAATAGCATTTTCTTTTATTAAATAAACAGGAAGAATTAGGCAATGGGGTTTGGTGTTGCTAGAAAATAGTGGATATCAATTATATTTCATATAATGAAATTTAAGAATATATGTGACAAAGGTTCAACAAAATTAATCAAAATACAAATCATTTCACAAAATAATGAGGATGAGCAATTCCACAAAACATCAAACTCTTGAAGTCTGATCGATAATCTGCAAAATCTTATCATGTAAATTGCTGTTGGTAACAAGGACACCGCCATAGGGAAATATAATCCGCCGGCCAACATGACCCACTGCAAGATCTATGTCGCTGCCTTGCCAGTCTGTTACCTGATCAAATTGGATATTATCAAATGAAACAATTTAAAAGAAAAAAAAATGGTCATCTTAAAAAAGTACACTTATTCATACAGCAATGTCTGGAATCATATACAAGTGTCCACGAATCATAAATCCGTGCTAAAACAACTTAACAGGCATTTCACAAATTCAAGGCTGGACAGAGTAACAGGGCAGAATTAAAAGGTTTCGACCGCTGTGCACAATCCACTACACCACATTATCAGTTTAGTTTATTACTACATATGAGAATTCCTTTGCAGCACTAAGAAATCCACTATGCCAAAGTACATCAAATAGCAAACAAACACTTGTTTAATTAGATGAAAAACGAAATTTAAACTACCTGCCATCAGTTATAGGGGGCACAACAATTATCTACAGTACTAATAGTTTCGCTGGAAATATTTGGAAGACATTATTCATGCGGTCATACCTTCAACTACATGTCAAACAGAAAAAAGAAAATGCGCAACAAGAATACAAGATGAAAGTATGAGATATTTTAACAGACCCAAAAATGATAAGAAAAAAAACTACCTTTCCACCAGCTTCATGAACGCATATAATGCCAACAGCATGGTCCCATACCTACACAAGACCAAATAAAAAAAGTATCACTACGTAAATTATCCATCCAATTATAAACTTAAAAATTGATAGGATACCTCTATAATAGTCTTCTCGTTTGCTCAGAGAATGAAAATAGATGCTCTACCAGAGGCAACCATCAAATACTTGCATAAACTGCGTTGATCCATAAGAATGTCAAGAAATGAGCAAACAAAAGAAAGAAAAGATTAAAAACCAATGAAGCTTAAAGTTATTGGCGATTTTAACACCATGAGATGAAACTATCAACAAATTGCAAAAATAGTAATCACAGTTAATTTAATTAGTAATTACTAATTAGAGCAATAACTTCTCTGTTTAAACTTCAGATAAAGATATTAACAAAGACTTCCTTTCAGAGAGCAGACTGTAATTCTACTTTAAAAGTTACCTCAGGAAATGTAAGCAGTAAAAATAGAATAAGAATATAACACAAACTAATGATCGCTTCATAGATCAATTATCAGAAAAGTTTTGATTGGATGTAATCAAGTAAAAAACACATATAGATAATATTTCTGAGACCTTCCTCAACATGCTCCCAAAAGAAGAATTTGATTGCTCCCTACATTGCCAGCATTGCTTGGGGCATTAGATAAGGAATACAGTGGCAGTGATTCCCATGTTTGACTATCTGGAATACAAAAGCTTGCTTTATGTATTATGTCAGACCCATCAACAAAACATCTGGTCCACACACAAGGTGATTTGAGTTGGCTATTCAAACTTTTCATCCAAGTTCCTCAGCCGTTATGAGCAATCATTACAGTTCCTGATCCACCAAGAGAATCCCAACCCTCCTCAATCTCAGTAGAGGATTTCTCAGATAAGTCTTCCTCCCAGTTAGGGCAGCCCATAACACCAACAACAATCTCTCCTTCAACCACAAGAGCCAAACCAACCTGTTTTCTTTGGAAATCCATTAGACAATTTTTAAGATAATAATGACAAAGTCAGATCAACATATGATGCACTGTGAAGAAAATAACATTCATTGCAAGAATTCCTTATCTAAAGATATACATGCACAGCTTATTTGTACCCAGTCGTTGAGAGGAAAGTACATCATAGCTGAAACAATATCACAAGGTTTACTATACAACAAAGAGCATTTCCGGATGAAACCTCTAGGATTTCTCTGTCATAGACTATTACATTTATATGAAAAGAACTTCAAAAGGTATAAATTACATTATGACTTACCACATATAAGGCTTTGCCAGCCTTTAGAAAACCATGTGGGCCATCGATTGGGTTGAGCACCTGTATTTATTCAATGGACTTCCCATAAGTTATGATGGGGAAATTCAAACATGAGAAGTAAATATATAAATATCCAATATTAACCTTTAAATAGATAATGTCCCAATGGCTAATAGAAATTCACTTGTAAAAGTATGTAGCTTTCATAAAACAGCAAAAATAATTACCAACATTTTCTCATCTCCAGGAATGCAATGTGAACAAACATCTCATACAACAACATAGAAAAGGAAGTCATGAATCAAATTTTTAAGAAGCTATACTGCATCACTTTACAGCATTTAATTGAACTGCTTAGATATGCCCACCCAATATGTGGCCGGCTTTGATCCAAATACAAAAGCATCCTTGCCCCCTCTATCAATTGCTTCGAGTACATCATCTTGTGTCAATGGTTTACAAGTGGAACTAAGTGTGTCAGTTACTTCATTAAGAACAGTATCTGCCAAGTTTCTTGATAGCAAGAAAGCAGAGTCCTCCTCGGCCACCAAAGGTATAGAAGGGAACAGCTTATTTAACTCTGTTTTAATAACCACATAAGATATAAAACCAAAATTTTCAATCCCGTGAAAAGAATAATAACTTCTGACAAATCATTTTCAAGGCTACATGGTAATCCTAATACTAGACTAATTACATTAATACAAGGAAAATATGTTTTAGCAAACTAGTGTTTACAATTACATTTTCGATGAATCACATTGGCCAGAAATTATGAGTATTAATCAGATTTCATTGGCATTTTTTAAGTTTCACCGAGTCCTTTAAAATAATGTTCATCATATTGCTGTTATGTCCCCAAAAAGAAAAGCGACTCATGTAGAGCTGTAATTGACCACGTTAAGGACCTATTTAGATAAACTTATTAATAGGAGAAGAAAAACGAAATAAGCTTCTCCATAAACTAAAATTAGCTTATGTACAAGTTAAAAATAATTTTTGAAAAAGCTAATGAGAGAACTTCTACAAATTAGCTTATGGAGAGGCTTGTTTCTTTTTCCCTTCCTATTTTCTTATAAGTGCTTGTGAAGAAGTTTATCGAAACAGACCCTAAATAAAATTCATTACATTTACTCCACATTGGTTTCATTTCATACACGCATCACAATTAAGAAATATGTTAAGCTAATTGTTATATTTGACACGAGACTAAGTTAATACCCAAACTTATGAGAGCTTGAACTCCAAAATCTGCCACGGTCACTGGAGTCTGGTCATTTTTTTCAAGAACCTTCTCATCAGTTGAGAACAAGGATGATTTCACCTGCAGAGTGCGGGCATTTAACTCAAGTCACATAACATTCTTCAATGCACATAAAATACAAATGTAGCAGAATCACTTCTGAGTTCTGACGATTCCCCATACACACAAAAATTAAGAACAACTACAGACCAACCAAATATTGAGAGGGAAAAAAGGAGACAAAGAAGATTACTATTACATTAAGACAGAGACGGCAAGCCCTGCGAACTACGTCAACAGCGGCTTCAAGCTCTTTGTAATGCTTTGCGTTTTGCTGCGGAAATGGCAGGATCGCCCTAATGAATTGCAAATCGAAATGAGGGGAAATTCAGGCTTTGAGAGAAAATGAAATAGTTTCCTTTTAAGAAAAAAATACGTTGAAGCGGAAGGTGCTACTACAGCAACGACTGCGAGTGGCGGCACCGTTAAAGAATCGGACGGCGGAGACAGGTGAACGCAGGATATCAATCGCCATCAGTGTCGAGCGTTGAAGAGAGACACAAAATAGTGCAAGTGGAATTGCCTGTTGGTAATGAAAATAAATATATTTTTTTAAAAGTTTAATATGCATAGATTGCTTAAATATATATCTAGATTATTTTAAATATAATATTTCTATTCCACTAAGTTTTTATTAAAACAAAATAGTTGAATAATACTTTTTCAATCAAATGAGTCTGGTAATTGAGTTAGGTGTGAAAATACTATGCATTTCACTTTTTAAAGAGATTGATCTTGCTTATCTTAATGGAATTGAAATTCGAGCTTGCAACTGATGAGCTAATGCCAAGGTTGATTTAGCTGAAACAGATGCCAGAAAAATTCCCAGTGAAACTTATAAGAGTGTAAATGGTGAACTTAAAGCAGAAGAAAATAGTAATGACCTCATGTGGGCTGATACGAAAAATGCTGTTATGCACTCTATGCAAGTTGAACCCTGATAATTTTCTCTTGCAGCAATCACCTTTGAAGGTTGTATTTGGATTGGATTAAAAAATATATATTCTAGTAATATTAAGAAAAAATTATCTGGTTGACTGAATTGAACTTATGATGGATCGGTTTTCTCGCGACTTGTCTACGAATTAAAAAAAAATCATTAGGTTATAAGATAAAAATTTTAGGTGAGTTCTAAGACAATTATTCATGTCTTATAATTGTTGTTTATTAAAATCAAAAGAATTAAAATTGATCGTAATTAAGAACATTTGATGTTACGATTATATTTTTTTATAAAATTTTGAACTTTAAGTACCATAGAAGTTTAAATTTGTTTCTTTAAGAAGAATTTTTAATTTTTTTTTTTTTATATTAGGTAAGTCAATCTGTTTAATTCACTAATCAGTGATACGTTAAGATGAGTTAGTATTTTATAAACTCATTAAAAAGTGACTAGGGTTAGATTCACCCACCTATTAAATAAGTTAAGATAAGATATATATAATTAATTGAACTGATACATTTTGTTAGTTTTATCTATTGATCTTGAAACACATGATTTTTAGACATGATTTTAATTTTGTATTTTAAGCTTTATTCCCCCTCTTAATCAAAAGAAGAAATTGAGCTTGAAACTCTTCATAAGTCATTCAAAGACATCATTAGCTATACGTGTCTAAACAAAATTTTAAGTAAATCTTAACCTATTATGAGCTGTCCATATTATTATAGGTAAAGTAAATTATTTGGCATGTTAGCTATAGAAATATACTAACATTATAAGAAAGGAAAAATATTTTAATTTGTAGAAAAATATCAAACTAATATTTATTTAAATCAATGATGATTTTACTCAAAGTATATATATATATATATATGCAAATTTTAAGTAACACAAGTATATATATATATATATATATCAAAGAAAAACAGCAATGATGAAACTAGCTATACTACTTCATTAATCAGTACATTATTGAGGTCAATATTTTTTCTTACATAATTATAGAGGATAATCAAATAGTAATGAAGTTTAAACAAAATTGACAAAAATAACTAGCTAGACTACTTTAATTTTTATTATAAGAATTAAAAGAGAATTAAAATGTAAATTATATAGACTAAAAAAATCACTTTCAAACTATAAAAACTAAAAAAATACAAATCGTGAAACTATAAAAAACAAATGAGTAATTTAACCTTAATTTTATATGTTGTATTAATAAGACTTACATCAGTAAAAGAGTTATAATTCTTAGGCTAAATTATAATTTTGGTCCCCTTATTTATAAATTAAGACATTTAATCTTCTTATTTTTTAAAGTAAGTAATTTTGGTCTTTTTGACAGTTGACCATCTAAAGTAAAATGTTGATTTTGATGTGACATTAATGTTGATGTAGAACTTAGGTACACCATTGACATGATACTTATGTGAAAAAAATAAAATGAATTAAAAAATAAAAAGTGTCTTAATAAGAATTGAAATCATGACTTTTTATTCATAGATAAGACCATAAACTACTAACACACTTCTTTTGTTTAGTTAAATATATTGACATTATTTTTTATGTGTCAATAGTCAAATGTTTTTTTTTCTTCAAATTATCAAAAATTTATAAAATTAAAAATATTTAATATATAAATATTTTTTATTTTATATTATATCATTTTATATGTTTTTATTTTGAGTAGTATATATATTTTATTTTACCAATTCATAGTTGAATTTCATAAATTAATATATAAATTGTTTATATTTTTTTGTAAATTTATTTTAATATACAGATTATTTTTACTATAATTATTCACATAAAATAAAAAAGATTTATATATATTGAATATTTTTTAATTTATAAATTTTGATAATTTGAAAAAAAATTATCAATATTTGACTAGTAATACATAAAAAATAACATTAATATAATTAACTAAATAAAATAAATATTTTATCGTCTCGTCCATGAATAATTTTATGTAAATAAATAGAATAAAATTAATTTGTACAATAAAATTAATTAAAAAAATTATGGAAATAATTTACATATTAATTTATGAATTTTAATTATAAATTGGTAAAATAAGAAATGTAAACTATTCAAAATGAAAATATATAAAATGATATAAAATAAATTAAAAAGATTTATATATTAAATATTTTTTAATTTATAAATTTTGATAATTTGAAAAATAATAATAACTCTTGATTAATTGTACATAAAAAATAATACTAAATTAAACAAAACAAGTATGACAGTGATTTATAATTTTGTCAATGAATAAAGCATCATGTCAATAATATTATGTCATATCATAAACAATGTTTGGTTTTAATCTATTGAGGAAAATATTAAAATTGTTTATTTTAAAAAATAGAAGGATTGAATGTTTTGATTTTAAAATAGAAACTAAAATTATAAAAAAATTAAAACTACAATTTAACACAATTCTTATCATGTCGTGGAAAATAAAAAAAAAAACATGTAAATTGCATTAGAAACGTAATCTTCTTTCTAGAGGTCACAAATATTTTCACTAGAGTGTATTAAAAATGATTTTTTATTAATTAATTGTCTAGAGGTCAACTCCAATGAGCGACTCCAGACATGTATTAACTATATTATTAAACCACACGATCGACAACAGAAGCATGCATTGCATAGCCCACTGCAACATAAACCTCTCATGTGTATAACTGTATATACTAACAGTAAAATAAAATAAAATAACGATGGATGAGCCCCACAATAAAATAAAGGGCAAGATTTGGATTTATATTAGTATAATGCAGTACATGGTATTGTTATATATTCTCAGCAAAGAATATTTTATTGTTGTATGAAACTATTATTATAAAATGAAGAATATTCCTGGTGACTAATTGGATAAAAACAATGAGCTGTATACAGTATACGTATACGGTGATAGAGTGGAAGCGATAAGCATGCACACGGTCAAAAGAGAAGAAAAACAGTTTCCTTACAGCGATTAATTAGAAAGAAAGACAAGACATAACCGAAGGCAACAGCCAACAGAATTATTCTATTCTTACCTCAGTAATTATTTACTTGCCATTTTGACCGTTTCGCTAGCAATCCAAAATATTACGTGGCTTTGTGAATATAATCCTTTTAAATTCGATGCACCCGACACGTGTCCCCCGCCCACAGAGTTATATATATGCAGCCCATAGACCTAAAGTTACTACCCAGTACCCAGACCAGAAGAAGACAAAACACAGCCGGTTGTTTCAACCTTTATCTCCGGTCAGCCCATGTTTTTGTTTGTTTTATAAATGTCCCTTGAACTTGGCCATTTTCTGCCAAATATTTGATCTCTCTTCTTAAGAAAAAAGGTGATTATTCAAGAGATTCTGGGCATGAGCTTGAGGTACATGAGCAGGGTGATATACCAAGGTGGGATGAGAATGCTTCAGGGCATGAAGGAGCAATTAGGGTCTAATAAGTGTGACTCAACCATAAAGTCTCTGAACCTGAGGGATTCATCCTCTAAGCAGAATCGCTTCTTGTCATCAGGCACATCCTTCAAACCTCCCAACAATGACAACAAGCTAAAACAGGCAGAAGACTCTCTCAGGACTGTCATGTACTTGAGTTGCTGGGGTCCCAACTGATCCATCTTCTAATTCTAAGACCACATGCGCCATTGCATGCTTATATGTATAATATGGGATTTATTTATTAATTTTATACCTATCTTTGTATAAATGTACTTGCAGATGATGATTAAATCCATAATTCAAATGCCTATATTTTATATATACACACTGCTCTCAATTTCTTTAGCTTTTCTCAATTTTTGCTTACATGACATGACTCGATTAAACTTTTTTTTATCTTCATTATTTCACCACTACTGAACACAAATCATTTGAAAGAAATTATGAGGCACCTGGATTTATGCAGAAGCAGTGCTAGCTCTTATTTTTATCTTTTGACAATTTTAAAAATTAATTAGGGAACACGTTCAATTCTTATTGCCGCCATTATAAATAAAATGAAATAAAATCTGAACACATATGTCTAGACAATGGCATTGCTTAACATAATTAATTGAAAAAAAGTTAGTTGATCACGCAAATTTTGTTGAAAATCTATAAGATGCTGAGCATTGAAAAGTTTTTAAACTGAAGTTGGTAAAGTTTACTGATCAAACACATAAAATAACATTGAAAAACATGTTTAGGTATATATTTGTCTGTATGTATAATAATTGAAAATGAAATAAATTTATTATTATTAAGTAAAGTAAATAAATTAAGTATTCACATGTAATTTATAGAAAATATCGACATTAATTAGAGAAGAATAAAAAATATTATTGTCTTTTTAATTTAACATGTACACAATTGAAAAATATAATATTGTGTAACTTTCGCTTTATAAGTCAAAAGTTTCAGTCATTAACATATCAAATATTTTTTTTTTAACTTATGACTTTTCAAAACAGAAAAAGTCAATAATTAAATGTGCACAGGAAAACTTTCCATAATTTTTTTAAAAAATAAAATAAGGAGAAGCTTATTAGGTGTAGTCTGATTTGGGCTACATTTATAAAGTTAAAGGCCCAATCGTGTACCAGTTAGGGCTGGAGTTTGTCCAAATATAAGTGGGCTAAGGCCTATGCTCCCTGTAGTTTTCTTCCGCTTAAAACCACTTATTTTTATATTGTTCTTTAAAACTTATTTTTTCTTTAAAAAAATATATTTTACTTTACATTTAAAATTTTTAAGATAATATTAATAATTATTTTATTAATTTCACTCCTTCTTTCACTTATTTTATGTTTTTATCGTAAAATTAAATAGAATGTAATTTTTTAATAGTAAATACTAAAATAGATAACAATTTGGTTAAAAATTGTTAATTTGCTTATAAAAAACACTATATTTCTTAATTTTAATATGAATAAAAAATATGAACGAAAGAATATTAAAATGACATAAAAGAGAACAGAGAGAAAAGAAATGAGAATAACAGATAAGCCTCCCTCTCGCGTTGTAATGTTTCATCCCCAAATGCCCCATCCAAAACGAGACACTGAACACTGATACTCTCTTCACTCTCAGTGCTATCAGCAAGGAAAACCAGAGTACCCAAAGAAAAACTAATGATTTCACTACGACCCTATAACACATGTCTTGAAACAACAACGTTTCTCTTCAACCCTTCAAAGCTTGGAATCTCTAGACAAACCCAAACATGCATGATAGCACAAAGGAAAGCAACACCACGTAGAATAGAAGTCAAATGCAGTGGTGCAGAAAATAAGGGTGAGAGAACGTTTTTGACACTGGAGGAAGCTGGTTTGGTTGAGATATCAGGCTTGAGCACACATGAACGCTTTCTATGCCGTTTAACGGTACCTCTCTTCTCATATAATCTCTCCAAGGACTTACGTGTATTGTTTTTCATATTATATTCTAATTAGTTATGCTAACACTATTAAACTCTTATATAATTAACCATTTATTTGTTTTTGCTATAGATATCGTCGTTGAACTTGCTAAGAGTGATATCGGAGCAAGAAGGGTGTCCAATTGAGGAGCTCAATGCTGCCAAGATATGTGATTGGTTCCTCAAAGATAAGCTCAAAAGAGAACAGAACTTAGGCTCTGCGGTTCTTCAATGGGATGATAATTCCGACTACAAATTTTAATTTTCTATTTACTACTTGTTTCTTTCTTAAGTCACGAGTTTTCTAGGATTATGTTAATCGAGAAAGGGGTGACACTTTTTTTCGGTATTGGATTCTAAAATTCTTATGGTAAATGATTCGGATTGTTGACGCTGCTCAGGTTCCCTTTTTTTTTAGTATTTTCTCCTCTTCATAGTTACTGAATTAATTACAACTGCTGTAATTTGAAGAAACTTTCCTGGTTTGATGCCATTGGGTTTCCAAAATCTAATAATCCCTGTCATGGTTTCTTAATTATTACTTTCTTTAGCATTACATTTTTTTATTTATTTAGCCTTACTTCACTGAACATGAATCCACCAAAAAAAAAAAAAATACTTTACTAAACATGATGCATACAAAGTTTTATTATATACACAAACAAATTGTAAACATGATTAGTCTCTTATTTAATGTGTTAGAAAATATTCGTAGTTTATGATCTAAAACCAAAAAAATAGAAAAGTTATGTGTTTTAATAAAGAAAAAAATATAATAAAAATTATTATTAGAAAGAAATTTTATTTTATTATATATTTTAATAAATTGAAGAATTTTTGATAAAAAAAATCACAAAATAACAATTTAAAAGTTAGGAAATAACTTATAAAGGTGAAATTACATTAACTAATTATTAATTTGATATATTTTTTTACAATTTATAATTTTGCATTTAATCTTAAGCCTTAAATTAAATAAATTGAAAATAAAAAAAAGTGATAAATATGAAATATTTAACACAAGAGTCAAAAACTTCGATAAAAAAGGTAAATCAAACTAAACAAGGGAACATGCACTAAAAGAAATGAACATTTAAAAAAAAATCACTAAAAACATAATCACCCTTATAAAAAAATGGAAAAATTAGAAAAGGACAAAAAAAAAAAAGTTGGGATGTGAAAGCAGGAAGTGGCATTTGAATAGGAAGACTAGAATCCGCGGACTTAAGTTGTTAGAATTAGTTAGTGGGACCCGACACTGAAGCTTTGTCTTTAGAGATAGGGTCGACGACCACGTTGCTGCATCCCGTGCGTGGAAGTCATGGAAAAATCAGGCACAACAATCTAAAGGCAAAGTCTGGAATTTGTTCAAGCTTCGCTTTCTCACACCTCCAACTCTGTTTCTTCCCTTGCCAGATCGCTCCTCCCCGCACCTCGTCGTCTTAAGCTTCATCCTTCCAACAAGCTCTACTTCCCTTGTATGCTTTCCTCTTCTTCCAATCTTTCCCTCTACTTCTTTGCATCTGCTGCTTTTTATTCTTATTCCACTAGGTGGGGGTGCTTTTGGGCTTTCAATTAACCGTTCCAAAATTTGAATTTAATCACTATGCCTACTAATAAAAAACAGGTAGTTTTTGTAAAAAACAACAAACTTATTATATATGGAGTTTGTAATTGGATTGCAGGATAAAACTGTTTTACTAAAGAAGCTATTTTCTCTTTTTGTTTATGGACAATGATAATCGCCTTCTTTTTGTGACGTTGTATCCCCCTAATGTATCCTTGTATTAATTACTAATACTCTATAAAGAAAGTACTATATAAATCCATATGATTGATTCAAAGTCTCATCCTTGTGTTATGCCATTTGGTTCTTCTTTCTTGTCATGTGTAGAGCCGGGCAAGCAGGCTAAGAGTGCCGTCAGGATTAAAAACACCAGCAAATCCAATGTAGCTTTCAAGGTATACTCAAACAAACATGTACACCTCGTTATCTATGCCTTTGTTTTGCATATTGATGTTACTGAGGCACTTTCAACCAACGGTCTATTATGTTGAACATTACTACTGTGTCAAAGTTTTTGCAAAAGAATAATTCATCTATATAAATGAAGGAAGGAAGGAATTTTCATTTTTTTATCTCTGATTATTTTAATAATACTTATTCGTTCTTCTTTGTCTTTTTGTGCGTATTTAGTTTCAAACAAATGCACCCAAGAGCTGTTTCATGCGACCTCCTGGGGGAATTCTAGCACCTGGCGAGAGTATAATTGCAACTGGTAATATTTTTTTTTTTCATTTCTTCATGTTCCTTTTTGTGGAGCATAAGATTGTTTACAATGCCAAGTTATCTCTCTAATATGTATTTGGTTTGCTAGTGTTCAAGTTTATAGAGCATCCACTGAATAATGAAAAGCCACAAAAAACTGGAGTCAAATTTAAAATCACGAGCTTGAAGGTCAAAGGACCAATTGATTATGTCCCTGAAATGGTGAGTATTTCATCATCAATACAAGCTTACATTTGTTTCAATTTCTTTTGGGTGGATTCTTTCTGCCTCCCCTGTCTCGTACACAATAAAAATAAGCTCTGTTGTATATGCTTGGCTTTTCTCTTCATATATCAACCACTGTTGTTTTGAATCGTGGGTGTATGTTCTTCCTGTAAACAGTTTGATGAGCTGAAGGATCAAGTAACAGTGGAGCAGATTTTGCAGGTTGTTTTTCTGGATCCAGAGCGTAGCTGTCCTGTAAGTGCTGAATTTTTAAGTTTTCATTTGTACTTGGTGGCAATATTCCTGCATGTTAATTGTTACTTTTTTGCTTGTTCATATGTCTATTCTCTCTTACTAGTTACTACATTATTAGTTGTAAGTCCAACTAAAATGTAAATAAAGTATTTCAACTGCATTTACTCAACTATTTGCTGCTTAACAGTCTGTTTTATCTAAAGGAGGGGTGGAAAGGGAAGGGAATCTTTGTTTGATTTGAGTAAGGGAGAAATGAGTAAATTTACTGTTATTGTTATACCTATATTGTAGACAAGTAAAACAACTGATCTTAAATATTCAAACTAAGGATAATTTAGTCAGTACAATTCTCAAACTTTGAGCATCTTCTTTCCCCTCCAAATCCTCTCTCATTATTGACTCTCTTATCGCCCTCCCCTTCTCTCTATTTCTCTCCAATCAAACGTACTACTTTTAAGACATTAAGTACTTTGGTAAAAGTATTTTCTTATTTTGGTATACATGTTTATAAGCTTGCTACACATAATATACATTAACTAATTCCCGACGTATGATTGTATTGTTAAGGCTTTGGAAAAACTGAAGCTTCAGCTGGCTGAGGCTGATGCTGCTGTTGTTGAGGCACGTAAGAGAGCCCCAGAAGATGCAGGTCCTAAGATTCTCGGCGAAGGGCTTGTCATAGATGAATGGGTGAGTAAGTTTACTTATTTTTTTTATTGGAAAAGTTCCCTTGTAATATGTCACTTTTTTTACAAATGCTTCACACGTCTTCATCTACATCTCTGATTTTGTTTGCAGAAAGAGAGGAGGGAAAGATACCTGGCCAAGCAGCAGGGTGAAGTAGTAGTGGACTCTATATAGCTAAGTTTGAGTAGGAAATTGCGTTACTGCGGGGAAGATGACTTTAGGGAAACAATTATATTTAATCACAAAGTTTGGCTTAGAGAAAATTGTGGTGAATAAGTGTGAAGTCTCCTTTTGAGGAAACTATGATTGGATGAGAACATCCCCTGTTATGTACATAAGTGTCAGTGTCATTTGGTTTCATGGAATGATATTTTGACGGATGATTTGCTGTCATGGCATGGTTTCATGTCAAATGATAATTGTTGAGATTTTCATCCAGAAAAAGGGTTGATTCATGATATACAAGACAAAAATCTTAAGCATGGTGTGAAACTCTGAAATGTCTATCTTAATTAATCTTCGTTTATAAAGATACCTTTACGTAAATTAACTAAAATCTAATAGAATGAAATCTCGATGGTAATACTGATAAAATCATATCAATTAGGAAAAAAAAACTTAATATTCTTAACTAAATTAACTAAATGTTTATGTTGTGTATCTGATTAAGATACATAATGAAAAAATTTCATTGCACTGTGGGGTGTCAAATGTCAAAAGTATTTTTTGTCAGAAAACAAATTTCTATAAAGTAGGGGTTTTAATAGCAATTTGGTTTTGGGGTGCCAATCTCAATGCCATATTTACTGCTCAAATTCTTCATTTAGCCCAAAACGTAAAGCTAGGCGGAAAAGAACATATCAGACCGAACAATATTCTTTTTTATTCAGCCCAAATCATAAATACGTCGGTTTTCACCATTGATACCAGCTGCATTTTACATTATGAAATACTCTGCTGCTTTATTTAAGATCCATGTAATTAATCAAAATTAAAAAAAAGTGATTGATTTAGTTAATAACAGTACATTTGTCTTAAATTTATACCGTAAGTTCATAATTTTTTCCAAAATTATCATTACCATTAATACTTTTCTCTCTTTTAATTGTTATTAATACATTTTATGTCTTCTTTTAATGAGTAATATTTCTAGTATGAAAATAATTAATACAAAAATTATTATAGATTGAATCTTATAAAAAGAAACAAACATGAATTTTATAAATAAAACAGAATATATGCAACCATAAATTCAAAGCCCATCAGAGACAGAAAAAGAAAACATCTCTCTTTATTGTGAGTGTGTCTGTTTTTTATTAGTGTTCGTGGTTATGGAGGAAATCAAGTATTTCTATTACATTCTTTCGATAATATCACTTTTAATTTGGTATTTTTTTTCCTTCTCATTTTAAAACACTAGAATTAAAAATTTAATGATAATGATACATGTCAGCTATCGTGATTTTAATGGAACGAACACGTATTGATGGAGGACTAAAAAGATTATTGAAGGATGTCTTTTGACTAGTGTAGGGTGTCAATCAGTTGAATAATGCCCCAAAGTGGATGCAAAGACAACCGTTTGCAATCATAATCCAACCTTTTTATTGAAAATGAAAAAGATTTTACCCGTTAATTGATCTAATTTTCGTAGTAGCGTTTGGAACAAGCGAAGACTATAGTAAAAAACAAAATATAACTAACATTTTTTTTTAAAGGAGAATATAACTTAAACATGGGCACCGAACTTATGACAAATTTTTATGTTATTAAGTGGGTCATACCTACCACAATGCACACTTCTTCAACCATTAGTTAAGGTTTTTAGCATCAATTTCTTTTGCTTTTAGATATATTCAATCACAACTCTTTGTTCAAAAGAATGCTTCTTCTGGCCTTCAATAAACACAATCAATAAAATCATTTATTTGGGATGAGATCTTGGGAATTGGAAGAAGCATGGGTTTCCTGTGCCTTCCTCAACCCAACACCACCCTACTTGATACACATTTTCACAAGTTTCCCATTCATTAGTCCTCTTCCATTGGTTGCATATACGCAGTATAATAAATGCAGCCCAACACCTTTGATTTGACTTCACCACCGAAGCAAGAAGTTTGCTCTTTCCTCCTTCACAGAATCCAAGTGCCTCATTCTTCACCCAGACTTAGAAACTTACACTTTCACAATGTTAGTAATTTTCTACAACTCTAGAAGCTAATAGGGTTTAGTTAAGAGAAGCATAAACAGAAAGAGAAGGATGTAGGTTCATTTAGTTGTCTTATCTGAAAGATCCCAGGCAACAAGCATGCAAAGAATTGGCGTGTTGTGCTTTTCTCAATTAACAATAAGGAAACTGCTGCTACAGTATAAAAGACAAACTAGCTAAGAGACAAAGCAATACAGATGGGAAACTTCATCTATCACTATCTCTTTGCACATAATGCTAGATAGAGAGAAGCAAGATAGCCACTACTCACATGCTCCTCAAGGATTGATGTACTCCCCATGTGATCACACGATTCACGTATTTATACACGATATAATGTTTTTGGAACACACACTAGTATGGTAACTATCACCAGTGATTAATTACATTATTTTATGATATATAATACAGTACTAATAATAATAATAATAATAATATCATCCTTTTCTTCCTCACAACTGAACAGTCAAAGCTAAAAGCCTAAAAACAATGCCATAGTGTCCCCAAGAAAATCTACAACAAATCTTTCATGTTATCACTATTTTTCTTGTTACAATCTCAATAAAAAGGCTGAGCTACTCTTGTCATGAAGGCAAATGAAATAGTAAAACTGAAAACAAATTGAGATGAGGAAATCAAATTAGCAAAACTTGGAAAACAATTATGTAAAAATATACAGTTAAAAGGTGAAAAAAAAATACAATTACATTCAAGAGTGCCAGATTCCATTCAACATACTGCGGAACCGGTTTGTGGATAGCTTCCTCACAAGCCTCTTGGCATCAGAAGAAACCTCAGCTTCTGCAAGCCTCTCTATGTTTTTGGCATACCCGGAACTCACAATTTTTTTCCTCCCACTGTTGCAACTTGTTAGTGACATCAAGATAGAGATCAACAACTTTTTGTTACCTGAATTGCCCTCCCCTG
The DNA here is from genome assembly GCF_004193775.1 of Glycine soja. Lineage (NCBI taxonomy): Eukaryota > Viridiplantae > Streptophyta > Magnoliopsida > Fabales > Fabaceae > Glycine > Glycine soja. The sequence goes on along the minus strand of NC_041012.1, from coordinate 43,136,059 downwards.
GATCCAGCAATTGCAGAAGAAGAGCAATGTTTTGGTCATCCTGCACAAACCTCTTCCTATTTTTTGCCACCATAACCATTCCAGAGAGTGCCTCTGCTGCCATTTCTCTAACTTCAAATGATTTGGCATTCAGAAACTTCACAAGCTCAGCCATGAAGCCGGCATCGCCCAACGCCTTCTTAGCCTCCTCCGATGTTTCGCAGAATCTAAACGCCACCTTCAGCGCCAACTCCTGAACCAAAGCCTCCCCATTTCTCACATAATACATCAATTGATCCACAAAACCATAACTCAGCAAAACACTAACACAACTAGGCGAAGAAAAACACAAATTCTCAATAGCCCTCATCACAACCTCTCTTATTTTGGACGAACAAGTCCACTTAGGATCCAAAACACGCAAAAGAACACGAACCCCTCCTTCTTTAACCACCATCTGCCTAACCAAATCATCATCAGAGGCAATGTTCTTAATCAACTCAATAGAACTCACCTGAACTGTTTCATCCTTAGACCTCACAAGCCTCACAAAAGTGGAAACCACACCCTCCTCAACCATAAACCTCTTGATTTCCTCAACACCACAGAGATTCCTCAACACCCCACAAGCAGGACCAACCAATTCCCCTTTACACTCCACACTCTCACAAATCCTCAACAAAGCAGTGACACCCCCATGAGCCGAAACACACCACGCATTATCCGAATTCTCGGTCAACCTTTGCAAACACCTCGCAGCACCAACCTTCCCTACCTCACTCCCACATTCCAAAACCCGAATCAAAGGGGCAATAACCCCAGCACTGACCAAAACCCCTTTATGAGAATCAAACCCGGCAACCAAAGAAACAACCTTGGCAGCCTCCTCCACAACCTCAACCTCATTGCAACCTAGAAAATCCACCAACACGTGAACAAACTCAGAAACCTCAGCAACCAACTTCACATACTTTTCATCCTCCACAACCACCTCATGCAAGTTCACCAAAGCCTGCTTCTTCATACCCAAATCACCAACCTTCATTCGAGTCAATAAGTCCCTTAAGTAGAACCTCATGTCATCTTTGCAAGCTCCAAAGCCAGGCCTTGAAACCACAACGGCATAGCCATGCATCGACACATTCTTCTTGAATATCTCAGATAGCTTCTTGACGTGAGCTTCCAACTTTCCCAATGTCACGTCCAAGTCGCTCTGCATAAGAAGCTTTCCGCTGTAGGACAGATCCAAGCACCGCCGCGCCAGCTCGTGGCACTCCTCCGCCGTGCCCGTTATCGCCGGGAGCTCGCCGGAGAGTGACGTGGCATCTCCGGCGACGAGGGCCGAGTGGAGTTCCTCCAGCCTGCTCCGGATAAGTTGCCACTTTCCGGCGAAGACTCTGATCGAGAGGGAGAGGGAGATCAAGGAAGAGATGAGCGTGATGACTCGACGGAGACCGGAGACGGCGGTGGTCGACGGTTGTTCGTCACCCATTTCGGTTCTCAGAGCAAACCCATTTGGTTTCGGATGTGGGTATTATCTGACTAACGATGTCGGAGAGATTGTGATGTGGTTCTGACTTCAGATCTATACTTATCCTTCAGTTGATAGAAAGTTGGACTCTTTGTGTGTTTATTTACCGGAATACCCTTTTGGGTTTCTTTGTAAAATGACTATTCACAAATAATCGCATTTCTTAACATGTACAGTGCGTGTTTAATTTACGGTTTGCAGCCTTATAAACGTGTTTGTTCAGAGAGAAACGTATTTTTTTAGCATGGATAGTGCCTGTTTGGTTTATCGTTTACGGTCCCACAAACGTTCATTCACACTTTTTAAAATTGCAAACCACAAAGAAACTGCTAGGTGGAATAGAGAAAACGTGAGTTAGTTTACCGTTTGCAGCCTTATAAACATGTTTGTTCATAGATAAACATATCTTTTAGCATATATAATACGTGTTTGGTTTGTCATTTATAGTCTTACAAAAACGTTCATTCACACTTTCCAAAACTACCGGGTGGAATGAAAAAAAAAGTTACATACTTACATTCACCCTTTCTAAAAAAAAAATATGATTTTTAGAAATTAATAGTTAAAAGGTCATAATTTCTACATTTTCAATGAATTTTTAAACATGCTAATAATCATGTGTATTTGTTTGATTTTAGATGTGCCTATAAAATAACATTTGTTAAAAGAAGTTAATCTTAATATTTTGAAATATCCTGAATTCACAAAAATATTTTGGATGATCAATGGGACATGGGTATTTTTGTCAATGTGGTGGGAATAGGGCAACTCAATCTGTAGGGTGTTTTTGTTTGGAAAGAAGGGGGACAGTGCAGGTCCCAGAGAGAAAGGGAGGGTTCAGAGCAAGGTGATGTCTTTATGCTTCGTGAGTGAGGGATTTTGTATTGGTGCTTCAGCAAAGGTTAATTTGTCTATCCTGCTTCTTGCTTCTGCTTAATGCAAAATTGAAATGAAAATTTTGGATATGGGACAAAAAAAGGCAAGTAAATTATGGATCAACAAAAAGACAAGAAAGCCTTGTATAAGCATCTAGCGAGCGAGGCGTGCCTTGCAAAATGCACTTTTTACTATTATTTTCCCGGACACTGGTGGAAGTTATTAGGTAACGGTTATTCAAGTAAGAGCAGAAGTTGTATTAGTTACTAGTTCTGTAAATACAGGAGTCATACTTTTGCAGGCACTCTCATTACACCGAACAGGTACGAATTAACCTTCTTTTTTATCTTCATAATAATTTAGGAAACTGGAATCTCTGGATAGGGAGAATAACAGTAATCCTACTAGGAGATCTCAAGGAAGAAGAGGATATAAAATTATACAAGTTGTATTTTGAAGTTTTTATTCATATATATTGGAAAACAAGAAATTTTTATGGTATCTTTTGGCACATAAACCCTTTTCAGTTCTATGAATTCACTGTCAAAATTAATGTGTGTTTGGAAATGGACCAGGAACATAATTTTTCACATCAAAATGAAAACCAGTAGTCCTAACTTTCACGTTGTCATGTCAAGGACATGATTTGTTCACAGTAGAACATGTTTCCAAACTTGAATGTTTGTTATTTAACAAGCTTGTTTTGAGTTTATGATTTTTTTTCAATTTTTTAAATCACCGGCAGAGTAGCTTCTCTCTGAAACATATAAATCAAATTTAAGAAGTTATGTATCTTCCTTTAGGGACGTGAAAGTTACTAAGAATTTACTATCTTTCTATCAGCTCCAGAGTTTATTTATATGTCGGAGAATATGATTGAAGTCAAACCGAAACATTTATGACTTAGAACAAGTGTCGTATTTATTCAATTTAAAATGATATACTTCTGAAGAAGAAAAAAAATACATAGTTTGCCAAATGCCAATGGTCCAACTATATCCGGTGCATGATTTCTGCAACATCATAACATAAATCATGTAACTCTTAAATATTGTTTCTAGTGCATTGTCTCCATGAATTTGTTGACAAAACAGACCAACTGCAAATCAATTGAAGGGCACTAGAATGAAAGATGAGCCGAGAGAGTGGTATAACTATAATATTAGAGCAGCGTTTGAATAATAGTTGAGAGCAATGTAAGAGCAGAGGCACACACAGCTGTGAAGTGTGAATAGATGGAAAATGCAGATGGACCACACCACACAGTAATAAGGACAGAGCTTTGATTAGGAAAGCAAAAGCAAAGGGGCAGCTTTCAATGGCCTTGGAATGGGAATGACACTGCACACACCCCACCACCATGTGAACCCCCCTTTTGTATTAACCTTCAGCCAACAGTGACCTTTCGCATTGAAAGTGGAAGTGACTCTCATAACTAATTCAGAAAAAAGTTACTCTCTTTTCCTACCCTTTTTGTTGCTTGCAAACGGTTATCAAACATGAGTCCAATGAAAGCCAAAGGGGAATCACTAAATCACTACCATACAACCACCTCCCACTAAACAACATTCAGCAATGAAATCTCAACCGTTGGATCTCAGCTTCAAATGCCCAAATCAAATCAAATGATGCATACTACATCATAAAAAGTGTGCATGTTTTCAAGAGACAAACACGAGAGAGCGTGAGAAGAAGGTCCAAATGGTACTAGCCAGAGGCCACAGGCTCAAAGCAAAAGGGTAAAGCTGCCCCCATGTCATGACAATCCCGAAAAAAGCATTAAGATATTGACCAACCATCCCCCAATAGCAAGATCATCTTTTGCAAAATTTATGGTGGTTTACTATAGAAATAAGAAGAGGTAAAGAAAAGTAACATTGGTACGTGACAAATGGGATACTAGTACTAGGTAAAAAAGAAATACAAAAATTGAATAACTCAGGATGTGATTTGGAGTAAAGTTTCAACAATGTTAAAGGACAAAATTGTTATCTGATACTATATAGCATGTTTGGATACCAGTACCACATATAGTATTCTCTAGACCAGAAGTTCAGATTAGCGGGTCTAAACTGCAAAAAAGCTATTCAGTTTGATTTGTGCTCGTAGGGTCCTGCTGGTTGAGTGGGGGGAAAAACAAATTCATTGGAAAATACATGTTATTGCTATCCATACAACATAATTGCAATTTCAGTTCTGCACATCAGCACATGCCTCAATTCGGGGGCCAGGAACCCCGTATCTTGCAAATATGTCTCTCTATATCTTGGAAGCAAAGTGGGGCCCTTTTCTCTAATTTCATATTTTCATTCAGTTGTGCACTACTGGGCCTAAGTTACTTCATATCATGCTAAATGGATCCATCTTAGAATTGAATTTTACTTGCCTAAGGCTTTCTTCCACTTGTCAATGGATTGTGTTTTCATGTTTTGTAAGATTACCTAGCAATGATGATCATCATTTGAACTTCAATTTCACTGTTGAACCAAAACACTAGAGAATTACTGTCTAACCCTTCTCCATGTTAGTCAAGTAGAACTGTTTGCTATTTTGGGTTTTTTTTTACCCACTTATATATGTTAGGTACAGAATGTCATTAATTTAATGCAATGCTATCTACCTTTGAGTAGGCACGAAGTAAAATTCAAGACAGCAGAAAAGTCTGAAAATACCTTAGCTTTGAAGAGAAATGTATCTATAAAACAATATATTATATGTTCGTCAACTCAATGGAGGGGCAAGATGTTCCTAACCAATAACAATACTATTGGAGATTGTTTGATGTGGTTATAATATGGATTTAGTGTTAATTCCGTAAAATAAGAATAATCTGCTACGCAATCATTCCACTAAATTTGTTTATATAGAAATTGCTCAATTATTATCACAATGAATTTGTTTTCAGCTACAAGCAATCAAATATATATGACACGTAAAATTTTGACTTCTTTTAAACTACTTAAACTTGTCATTAGTATGTTCCTTCCTAATGCTAATGCTCTTGATATTATCTTGAATAAAAGACACGAATTCAGATCTGAGAATCTGTCCGTTATCAACCTCGATGTGATGTATTAAAGGAGTTAAATAGCAATCAATTCCTGCTTCTTTTGGACCCTTACAATTGTCGAAACCTAAGAACCAAAAAAGGTGGATATGAAACCGACCCCGCAAAGTATCATTGGTCGACTATTGCTTCTTTAATCTAATCACTTTCACATCAACCGTTAAAGAAACACCCCACGTTTCAATTAGAAAAATTATATACTTCAACTCCCAATATCACCATAATACATTTTCAAATTTAAATTGCCTACACATTTCCATGTCCTAATTATAGGTACAGAATATCTAACGTATTATATTTTCTGTTTAATTGTATATAAATGTCTTTGTTCATTTAATTACTTGCCACTGTTGCCAGGTTAATGTTTGACACATGTGTGCATGAAGTAAGCATGATGTCCATGCATTAAAATTTTATCTTTTTATTCAGAAAAAAAATGTCCATGCATTAAAAGCTGAGTAATCTTGACTATATGAGTTGAACACCAAGTGTAGCCATATATATGCATCAAACCCCAATCCCTATTCAATATCTTGACTTATGAATTTGATAATGAATGGTTATGGACCAGCTGCAGTGCTAGATATTATAACTTGTAATGCGAGAAAATGATGTGCCTATGGGGGATCATGCATGGGTCCTGCTCCTGCATGCATAGCCCAAAGACCATACGGTTATTATTAGCTAGAAATTTGAATAAGACGGCTTACCAAAACTTTGATTACATCTCATAATGCACTAACTTAATGTATAGGGAAAAGTACTGCCCTGTTTATAGATAATTAAATGCTGCATGATCAAATACTAATTAAACATGTATCTCATAACAACCATTTTAAATTCAAACCTCACGATCAAGTTAATGAAATTATTATACAGTATTACTTTGTGAATTGAGCTGGTAATGGTACCGGTTTCAGGCAATCATTGTATGTAAAGTGGTTGATTAAAACAGTGAGCAGGGGACCAATGCATACATAATATTTGAATTGAATCATGACTTGAAGAATTGTAACTGCTATCAGAGAGAAAGAGACTTGTGCTGCTGCCCAACTTGGAAAGAGTTTTATACTGAGGAATAAAACTGTAAGTCAATTGTTACTGTGAAACATTGTGTGTGCGCGTGTGTTTTCTTTTTTTGAAAAAAAAAAACAGGGAGTAGATTACTATTTTTTTAAAGGGTGTATATTACTTATTCAATTATATTTGTTATCATGATTTTATCTTCTAAAACAAGCAATAAGATGTTTTTATGTTAATTTTAAATTTTGCCTAATCTTTTTTTCATAAATTAATATATTATATAAGAAGAACTTACCTATAGAACAGAGTACTTACTTTGACCGTGATTGAGTATCCAGTGATGGTCATCTTGATATTTCAACATACCTATAAGAAGAACTTAGAATAAACTATCAAGGAGAGTACTTATTTCTCAAAGACAAATTGCATTAACTTCAAATAAACTTGGTGGTGGAACATAATTAAAAATGTTTCTAATACAAACTAAAAAAAACATTATTTAAATTATATAATGTATAATATATTTTTATGTCTGTGCCAAAAAACTAATAATGTATTTCAACAAATTGTTTTACTATTTTTATGCAATAAATTTCTTATATCTTAAATACTTTCTATGTGAAATAAAAATAAATGAGATATTAAGAAGTTATATATATATATAAAGAAGTTTTAAAAATATAAATATTAAATTTATTATCACAAAAAAAATAATTGAATTTTTAGTACAAATAATTTGATATAAATTATTAAAATACTCTAACACGAGATGTTAGCAAACATGCATAGGATGAATTGAAAATTGAAATCCATGTAAAAAATTTATAAAACAATGAAGTTAAGCGATTTTAATTTCAATAGACTGTAGCATTAGAGATATCTGGTTAGCCATAACAAAAAATTCTGGCAAGCAGAGCTAGGGGCAATTGGCAAGTTTGTGGAACTTTGGCGGATTGACCAATGGGTCAATAGGTCATGGCCCCAACGCTCATGCGTTCTGATTTTTCTTTTGAGCTGACCAATAAAAAGCTTTCCTTTTACTGTTGACCAAAACAAATGACTCTCATTTTTTAGGGGTTTTGTTGTTTTTTTGTTTCCTTTGCTTAGACAAGTCATGATCATCTTCCTTTTCCCCAAAATAGTGTTTTCCTAAACAATTTTCTGCTTTTTCTTTCTGTTTTAATAAAAAAAAATGTCATTTGTAAAGGAATCAGGCTGGCATTACAGAATTAGGTTATACTTAAGGCAATTGTATTTATATATAAACTAGATTCTTAAGCAAGGAACTAACATGCTTGGATGTCTATTTTTTAGATAAGTTTTCTGCTGGTTTCTTCTACATCCTAATAACTAACTACTATATATAAAGTAACTTCAATTTCAGGAAAATGCTTGAGAAATTTACCAGTCGGGGACCTTTATATGGCTCTAGGATTAAGTCTTGGACGATCACTCTCCTTAATAATTTTTTAAAATGCAAATTTTCCATAAATTTAACCATTAAATTATGTGATACCATTTTGAAAATCCTGCATGCCAAATTTTAGAAAATTATGCTGTTTTTTTATCGACAGTTTATGGTTGCTAGGATAAAATGGTGTGGACAGTCTTCTTATCCCTGGGGTAGGAATGTGAGTCAAGTTTTAACATGGCATAATGCTAAATTTCTTCTTTTTCTTTTTTATCTTCTTCTTAATCATCATTAAGTCAATCTTATATTTTCATCAATTTATATTTTTTTCGTAAAAAAAAAAAACAAACTGCATGCTTAGAAACTAATGGCAAACTTGAAAAATCACATCAAGTAGAAGCAACTTTCACATTAATTTTTTTTCTTTTTAATCTTTCTCGGCAAATTTGGTTCTAAACACGCAATAGAGATTTGTTTATTTAGAGTTCATTTACGTGTCAAGAATCCAATCATTAAGGGATTGGGACTTGGATACAACGGGGGAATATCTCTGATTGTTTGAAAGTGGACCTGGACGGATCAAGAAATCACATCTAGTCTGTGCAGGAAAGATTTGGCAGGAAAGATTTGCAGGAAAGACTAATAAAAATCACATATTTTTTCCCAATTACAAAACTAAATTGCAATTAGGAGAGTGCTCATGAATTTGGTCGGTTATTCTAATTCTTATAATCATAATTAATTAATAATTAAATTACAAATAATTATTATAATCATAACTATAACCAATTTTGTATAACTGATTATAATTTTATATAATTGATTATTATTCTTAAGACTCGATTAGATAACCTGTTATGAATACATAATTGATTATATGTACTAGATATACCTATAATTAGTTATATAACTGGTCATACATAAATAACTACTTATATAAATAATTATTTAACTAGCTTTTATGTTAAATTAAATTAATATTTTTTTATCTTCAATTAATTATTAAATTTTAAAAAATTATGTTCCTTATTTTTTTTTAGTAAGAACGCAATTATCCTTTAAATTATAATTTTATTTTATATATCAAGTTAAACTAACACATTTATTTTAATAAATAACACTATTTTTAATCATTTAATTACCTAAAAAATTAAGTTTAATATAAAATTAATTCCAGATGACAACATTAGAATGTTTTTCAAATTATTTTTAAATTTTTTTGATATATTTCATAAACTGATTTCTGAAAACATTAGAATTTAACATATTCAAACTTTAATTTCTAAAAAAGTTAATTTTTAACTCTTGAAAAATTGGTTTCGACAAGTAAGAAACATGTAACTACTAGATCTTAGTTCCAGTTCATATTTATTCATCATCAAAATCATCTCTTAAATCAGAATTCATAATATTTAATTATCATGAATTTTAATTATCATATATATATTTAAAATATCTATTTATAATAAACAGTTATCTTATACACTACACAAGCTATAATATTAGTTCAAAACTAAATATTAGAAGTGTTAAAATTTTATTATTTTTTATATTTAGTTTTTAAAATTATAATTTTTTATATATTCATAAATAATTTTTCAAAATATATTAAACACAATTTATAAACAAAAATTCAGCATATTTACTTATTTAAAAAAATATTTTGAAAATTAGTATTAAGAAAGATATATTTTTTTTAAAAGAAAAGAAGAAAAAAAAGAAATACGAGTGATTTTATATAATGATGAACACATGCAAATCACAAAATTCAAACCTAAGCTAAGAGTTGTAATTTGTAACCAATTTTTTTAACTAACTAGTTATATAATTATGAGTAATTTTTATAACTAATTTATTTGATCAATCCTAGTTGCAATCAATTCATTAATGATGACCAAATTGGAAAAATGGAAAAAGAACAAAACATTAATTGTAAAAACAAGAATGATTGGGTTCGAAAAACAAACTTAATCTGCAAAACTCGGAAACCAACTAATGCCACGACTCTAAATGGCGAGCATGCCTCAGCTGTTCGAGTTCGAACATCACCTAGCTTCCTTATTCAAAGAATAAATGGAATTGAAACAAAATTTTCCTATATGAAATTTATGATCAACGAGCTCTGCCACATTGCCAATGCAAAAGACTCTGGAAGATGTTGAGTTCCCTCAGATGCTACTTGAGTCCCTTCCAAAAATAAAACGTCTTGTCCAGTCTGAAACTACTAACGCTCTTGTACGCCAGCTTACTTGCTTACTGTTCAAAGGATTCAGAGAAGCTAAATAATAATGTCTCAAAATTCAGGCAGTTTTTGTGAATATAAAAATTGGTAAAAGGAACACAGTACCTTGCATAGACAGAATACCACAGCCATTGACTGCTATGGCCAATTGAAACCCAATCTCCAGGAAGCTGGGCAGCTGTCTGCTCTCCTCCCAAAGGAGCAAATTGACCTAAATGCTTGTACCTTGGGGACCAATCAACAATGTGCTAATGAGTAAAAACATTGGCGAATGGATAACCTTGAAATCGTATAAATGTAAAACATAATTGGGCCAAAGGTGGGAGCTATTTAGTTACCTAAAGGGTTTGAACCGATGGTGACCTTCTCCCCTGAACCTGAGAGGACCCTCTGGATTTTTTTCACACTCTTCCATCCGGTTAAAACACTTGGCCAGGTAAGTGCCTTGCTGAGATGCAACCTGTCATGAATTTTCAGAAATTCAATGTCAAATAACTGAGAAGCATGCATCTTATAAATACAGTTGTGAACGCCACAAGCAAATTATGTCATGAACCTGGGCTGTAGCAGGAAGAAATTTCATTTGAGAATCCACTTTGGAAAGTGCAGTTTTGAGTTCTTCAATATTCAGCTCAATTGATTCTTTTTTATCATCTCCCTTGGCTTCCTTCAATAAATCAGCAATGTTGCCCATCTGTTTATTCTTCAGATATAGCTCAACCTGAGGGTATCTTTCACAGATATCTTTCATGACCTCTTGAAATTGTATGACCGTAAGTGTTCCAGAATTGTCTTTGTCAGCCTTCTTAAAGATCGCCACAATATCTTCCTAAAATGGCCAAAATCAATTCACAATTAACAGAGAAAGATAACATTTGAATTGAAATGAATATTGTCAATTAATACAGCCCTCTAGATTGTCAATTAAGAAAATGTGCAATTTGTTTCTATTTCATAGAAGTTAAATATGTCTCTAACGAAAAATAAAACAAAGAAACTGTAAAAGCCAGATTAAAAATTGCATTACTAATTAGTCTATGGATAAGAATGTCACCTACTTACGCGTATGTAGACGCTAGGAAGCAAGTTAATTAGATATTATATAATGGAAATATTGTATAAATTACCATGACTTTTCGCTGGTTTATTGTGGCACAGTCACCGAGCGCGTAGACATTGTTGCACCCCTCAACTCTCAACCATTCGTCTGTAGCTAGGGCACGCCTGCTAGCCTGTTCAGAAGAGAAAAAGCAGAGTGAATGACAAATGACTACCAGAGAAACATGATATGGAATTTATGAAATAGCAGAGATACAATTCTAATTTCTCAATAACACACCTGACCAATTTGTGCCATAAAATCTTTAATAAATGGACGAGTGCCAATACCAGTTGACCAGACAGCCATTCCATACGGAATTGTCTTAATCTCTCCATTTTTCAGTTCTTTAGTGGAAATTTCTTTCTCAGATACCTTAACAACCATGGATCCTGTTTTCACATCAATCCCATCTCTTCGAAACTTGTCTTCAGCAAAAGCAGTGATTCTCTTGTCAAACCTATGAGAAGAGCAATTGAACATATCAAGTATGATAAACTAAATAACAAAAGATTCAAATGTTAATGTTCCTTTCAGATAAATATAAATAGTTAAAAATGTTTAGGTTATATACATAAACATGTCTGGTCCAGTTCAAACAGCCAGACTTTCTATATATTCCTCCTCACTAGCTGAACCATGAAATAATGATTTTCAGCGGTTAAAAATTGTGCAAAAAACTTTCCACTGAACAAACCCATGGAATCTGCGCAGTTAAAACCCATGACTGAATAAAATACCTTGGAAGCCTACTCACACACATATCAAACTATATGACCAGACAAGGTATGGAAGAAGTGTAATCTTACATGCCCAAGATATGATTGCCCGCCTCCAAAAGTGTAATTTTAACTAAATCTTTAATTCCAGGATATAAACGGACCAAATCCTCATTGACAAAATCATGAAGTGAGGCTGCAAACTCCACTCCAGTAGGTCCACCTCCAACAATAGCAAAATGAAGAATTCTCTTCTTCTCATCTTCACTAACATCAGGCAAATTTGCTCTTTCAAAGCAGTCAATAACTGTTCTTCTAATCTTTTGAGCATCTTCAACTTCCTGCACACCATGAGATATTAAATTCCAAAAAGCATGTCAAAAAACATAGAATCCGGTGCACAGATTGGTCACCAACCATAATAACAACAATTGATTTGACCCCTTCCCTCCTTCCCCTGACTATTTTTTCTTAACAGTTTTTTCTTAAATGCTGTACAGTATAAAATATGATAAAGGAAAAGAAGTAAGTTACCTTCAAAAAATGGCAATTCTCCGTCACTCCTGGAGTATTAAACGTATTGACATTAGCGCCCACCGCCACTATTAGGTAGTCATAATCCACAACAAATTCTTCTTTCCCATCCAAATTATTGTTCACACTAGATCGACAGTAAACTTTCCTATTTTCTGCATCAATCTTGAAACATTCTGCTTCACTGAATTGTACGTCCACCTTTTTCTGCTGAAAAGAAAACAAGAAAAAGGCCAGTTATAGCCCTTCACTGGAAACCTAAGCACCAGAATCTGCATATCCTAATAGCTAATAGTAACCGGTGAAAAACTAACATTGCCGTTGGGTTCGTTATGAGCTACAATTTTGTTAGTGTACTCAAACACAATAATTGTACGAAGAGAAATATGGAAGTCTAGCACAGCAGTGAAGGAAAATTTTACAATCATCAGACATGAGTCATATGACGCTTAAGAACAGAGCTCTGTTTACATCACAGAAAATAAAACAAAATGATGTCAATTGTCAAAACATTTCAACCGAAATGCAGTTGACTTAGACAACATTATCGGTGCTTTTTGAAGCAGAAACAAAATAATAATAATAATAATAATAATAATAATAATAATAATAATAATAATAATAATAATAATAATAATAATAATAAAGAACGTTTGTTAGATTATTAGAAGTATAAAATTCACTTAATATTTTTTTTTAAAGTAACTAAAAATATTTACTAATAATATTTGATATCTAACATTTCTCAGTTATGGTATAAGATATAATTAATACTAAATACTCTGTATTAGTAATAATATGAGCCTATAATTGACTTTTTGATTTTATATATTATGAACAAGATATATAGTTTAAAAGGAAAAAAATATAAAAATTTGTAAGAAAAAAAATCACTATTTTAGTAACATAAAAATAATTTATTTCATTAAAAATATTATAATTTTTTTACTGCCTAACCTTTGTAACTGATATAGATTAAAAAATGAAAATCATAAAAGTTGGTCAACAACAGCTTAAGATTTACTGTTGACAATGATTACTTATTGTAAATAGCATTATTTATATATGGGTGGCATGAAATTGACTATTGTTGATATAAAAAATGATTTCTGCTTATTCCTCGTTAAACGGGAAGTACTACAAGTGCAAAATTATTTAAGAGTTTATTTAAAGTTTAAACGTAACCCTCTAGAATTATTCATCAAATATTCACTACTCTCTTACAAACTCCCACATCAGGTCAAAGACGTACACCTAAAAAAAAGAGGAAATTATAGTTATTTTTTCCTGAAAGGTAATTAAACATCTTACCTAAAAAACTAAAAAATGCAGATAAACGGGCACTATATTAGTAAATGTTATTTTAACACTGTTTTACCACTTGTCTTTAAAAAAAAAACTGTTTTACCACTTGAGTTCAATTTTTAACAAGATATTTCTCAATCGACGTATAAATCGTATTGATATGCTATTAAAAAACATTAAATCATTGATTTTTTTAAAAATAATATATATATATATATATATATATATATATATATATATATATATATATATATATATTGATATTGTTAAAATTCGTATTGTTTATATTTAATTGTAGAGATAGTAACATATCAATACAAACAAGACACACAATAATATATATGTATATTAGCATGCATTATGCTACTGCAAAGAGTGTTCAACTTTAGCAAAAAAAATAATATCGTGGTAAGTGCAAGAAATAATATGGGCTTTTAAATGATCACCTTAAAAATATTGCGAACTGGTTCAACAATGCTGCGCGCTTCGACTGTCCCGCACGTAACGCTAGGCAGCAAAGGGGTGAATGCAAAGTAATTACGAGGCGAAACTACTTGAATCTCATATTTTGGATTGTTCAAATTCTTCATAAAACTTGTGGCCGCCCAACCAGTTCCCAGCACCACCACCTTCTTCTTCTCCGTAACTGCCTCTTCAGGTGCAACACTCTCACCATAAGCCCAAAGGCCACCACCACTGCATCAACCAACATGAACATTGATCATAAGATATCATAGATCTACATCTAGGCTATGTATTTAAATTTTGCTTGCATATAAATCCGAACGGATCGCCATAAATTTGATAAACTTAAATAGAGAATTGCTTGAAACAGAGGATTCTAGCAGCAAATGTGAACAGAAAATATGTTTGACATTTCAAAATCGAAACTATATTTCATATTTATAGCAATGCACGGATCTGAGTTTTTCCTTAAAAAAAAACCTAAACAATGGAGTGAAACTCGCTGTAAAGCAAAAATAGGATGAAACAAGCACACCCGCAACCCATATAACTGCGAAGCTGAATGATAAATGTGTTTTCTCTCCAATAACAATAATGAAAAAGAGAATATACCGAAAACAAGGCGAAGAATGAAGTTAAATATATGATCCGATACCTTACGGCGGTGCAGAGCAGTACAAGCTTAAGATGCGACTGGTTGTCACGGAAAGCACTAGAGAGACGGTGGAAGAAAGTGATACTCGACATTTTTTTTCTCGCAACGAAAGTGTTTGTCCAAAATTCGGGAAGAGAAAAGAGAGAGAGAGAGAGAGAAAGGAGTCAAAGAGAAAGAATGGAAAACGAAAACGCAAGCCAAGAAAATAGGAATGTGTTTTAGGGCTTTGGAGTCTCTCTCATGACGGTTCCATACGTTTATGCAGGGATTTGGCAGATTTGCCCTTTTTTTTACTTGGCGGCCAAGTTTGGACAGCGCGAATGCAAAACCCGACTCAGTTTTTTATTTTATTTTATTTTTATGCCGTATTTTAGTTTTTTTTGCTTTATAAAAAATAAAAAAAAGAACTTCACGCGTCCGTACTAGTGGGGCCACCTGGTTTGGTGGAGCAGTGAGCCCCTTTAAAAAAAATAATAATTATATCCCAAGATGAAAGTCAAACAGAAAATATTAGGGCAACATTTTTATTTCGAAAAGGTAGTTTAACGAGATAAAATAGAAAAGAATACGATAATTGTAATATGCTGTTTATCACAACAATAAAATATGATAATAATAATAATAATTAAAAATATATATGATAACATTATTTTATCTCCTATAATATATATTGTTTGTCGAATGTAACTTTTATTCTAAGAGAGTGTTTGTTACAATGAATTTGTTTTCTTATTCAAGAATCATATGAATTCTAGAAGTATGATTTTTAAAAATAAATAAATTTTGTTTTATTGATCATGAGTTTTATTATGAATACTTATATAAATTTCATGAGAATTAAAGAGTGATATTATATTATTGTTGTAAACTCTAATTATTTATCATATTAAATTATTTAATAAGATTAATAAGATATTTTATCATAGCAAATTTTATATGTAATATATTCAACCAATATAATACACAGTAGTATATTAATATTAATTTATAGGAGAATTTTTAATATTCATTCTAGTTAGTGTACATTAGCATTCGACATGGAAAAAAATAGATTAAAAATCATTAAATCTTTTATTTTTCAAAATTTAATTCAAAAATATTATCATACTTTATCATTTAACTTTAATAAAAATTCCCATATACACAGAAGAGAATCATGAATAAAAAAAGATATTCTTTTTAAAAATTAAATGATGAAATATCATAATATTCTTTAATTAAATTTTGAAAAACAAAATGATCAATGATTTTATAATCCAAATTTTTTTGTGTTAAATACTAATACATTCCAAGTAAGATGGATATTATCATTCCCCTAATTTAAAATTATATATATCTATATAATATTTTCGGTTGATTGCAATTTACAAGGAATATATCATTTACAAAAACTAACAAATCAGATACATTCTTATATCTCTTTAGCAAAACAGTTTCGTACCAGCAAGCATTTTTTCTTTCCCAAAATACTTAAAAAAATGTATTGGATTGAAGTCTACAAATATATTCCCTTTATTCTTGCAATGTAGAGGGTCTATAAAGTGTCAATCCTCCACTAACACTTACCTAATTAATAAGTAATCTCTTATTATTCCAATACATTTGAATATCCTTATTTCTTAACAGATATTTAATTATCTATAAATTACACATTATCAATAAAGTATAATTATTTATTAAATTTTATCTTAAATTATGTATTATCTTTAATATTATCTATAAATTACCGACTCTTAACCGAAAATTATATATGCAAATGTTATAATAATTCCTACTATCTCTCTTAACTCATATCTTAAGTGTCAAAATCTTTTATTTTATAGGTCTCTTCTCATGTTTTTTTAACAAAAAATATTCTCTTTTTTTAATCAAATTTATGTATATGTCTTATATAGGAATATTAAAAAAATCCCATATATATATATATTAAAAATGTTAAGAAATTTCGTTAAAGTACAGTTAACTGATAAAGACGGTAAATTAAATATTGTGTATACTAACGCTTTTTATGATATGAAAATAAAACGCCAGTATGGAAAATAATAAAAAGGATGAAAATTGCGGGTGCGAGACAAAGTATGCTTTGAAGATTGAACGGAGACGTTAGGAATTAGGAAGTGGGGACACACTCTCATTGAGGAATTGACTATTTAACATCACATGGCTGAGGACTGCACCTAATATGGAGGCTGCAAGCAATAAAGTTGGAGAATGGATACTGATCGACCAGGAGTATTTCTAGAACAAAAGTTTTTTATTTTATTTTTTAACATAAGCAAAACCCGAAAGAAACCCATAGGGATTTTATTATTCTACTACTTTTAAAAATATTCTTTAATAAAAGTGATAGATTGGGAGATACCTCTAAACTCCAATAATATTGAGTGTCAATGGTATACCGGTATAAATATTTTTTGAGTTCGGAGTCTTCTTTTTTTTTCCTGGACCGGAGTTTCATTCTCTTTTAAATTTTTTTATACAAATAAATACTTTTAATAATCACTAATTGTGGTTGTTTTTTCTTTTTTATTTTCCCTTTTTCTCTCTTTGTGCTCAAAGTTTCAAATTATGCATGATTGAGCGTTTTCTTTTAATATTATGTTTCTTAAAATTAGCTAAAAAGTAGTTAGAAGAAGTTGAAAAATCATCTTATTGAATCACATGTATTTAATAAAATGATCCACTGAACTAATTGAAAAATATGAAATTACATAAATGAATATAAAAATTTAATAATCACTAACCGTTGTTGTTTTTTCTCTTTGTATTTTCCCTGTTTTCTCCCTTTGTACTCTAAGTTTTGAATTATGCATGATTGACGGTTTCCTTTTTTAAAGTTATGTTTGAGAAAATTAATTAAAAAATTAGTTGAAAATTGAAAAAGAAAGATAATTTAAAGTTAAAAAATTATCTTATTGAATCATAAATGTTTGATAAAATCATCTAATAAAATCATCAAACCACCCATAAGAGGGAATCATTTTATTTTTTTGTTTGAGAGGGAATCTTTAGGATTGAAATCAACTGTCTCAAAGTATGTCCCTTTTCCCACCAATCATCTAACGTACGCCATGTCAATTAAGAAAATAAAATTTTTAATCTTGACGTTAAAACGTGGTTAAGGGTCTTGGCTGACCCACCCCTTTCTTTTCCATATATTAAACTCACAATTTGTTGCCTTGAAAGGGCATTTCCGTGGCTTCTCATGTTTGAAGTCAACAAACCTATACTACTTCTTCACTTTTGATTCTCTTGCCCTATGTCCTTTGATTTGGGAAAAAAAAAATGCTCAAAAGGTACGTATGAGAAACTCAATTAACAGAATAACATATGGGGGAATTGGTGGAGCAATCGAAAGGAAGTATGGAGTGTTTGTTGTTGGAAAAAGGGGAGGGAGTCAGTGAAGTGGCTAGGGGAAAAGTCGGAGAAGGACCAAGTCACACCCAAGAGGAAGACAAGAAGTTGAATGCATAACACGTTTATTTTTTACTCTAACTCGTTAAAATATTAAAAAAAAAAATAGTTGACTGTATAAATTTAATTGAATCATCGCCGTCTATATTCAGGAAAATGCTTTAATAGTACGAATAAAATTTCTCCATGCCAAAGATTACATTTGTTAAACAAATTAAAGAGAAAAGGTTGCATATTGCATATAGAACCATCAACTTTAACCATGAATGCTCCTAATAATAGTTATATGGGCTTGTTATTTGTGGTGTTGGCGAGTGCTTGTTGCTTGATTTGGCTAGCAATAATGGGAAAGAATATTAAAACCGAAAATAAAATAAGGTAATTTTGTGTAACACTTTGGGTAGAGTCTTGTCTACTTTCTGTGACGATGGAGACGAACATAAGCCGATGACCATACTTAATGGCGAAGAAGATTAGTCCATTACGCTCTGCAGATGTAGCCTTTATTATAGATATACAGTGTTATATGATCCTAAATATGAAATTGATATAACAGCCAATATAACTCAGCTGAATTTGGTCTGCTTCGCACACAAAGGGGTATATCGTCAGTGCATGGTATGTGAAACACGACGGAATATATCTCCTGGATCCTCGTAACATGAAAGAAATATTTCGCGTCAAATGGGAAATTTCGATTGATTATGAATAAGCTTTATCGTCCTTACATTGTTTTGGAAAAATAAATTAATTTATGTATTATCATAATGAAATTGTGCATGAGAACCAATTTAAAATTTGGTCTTAATCAATCACAGTTTGCAAAAACAAAATGTTGAAGAAATTAAACATGTGAAACCAAATATTTTATTTTATATGGTATTAACGTGCTCTCTAACGGATGAATATGAGTTTCATCCGCAGACGAGCCAATGCTCACTCTTTTACTAGGCGTCTAGATTCTATGTTAGTTTGCAAGTATTTTTTTTTATAATTCACCTGTCTATATTAATTCAATAATTCTCTTCTTAATGAAATGATATCAACCTCTTTTTGAAGTAGGAAAAAAAAACGCACAACTCAGTTGCCGCTGAACTCACTGGACAAATCTCAAGCATTTTTATTATTTTATGCTTGATAATAAAAGATTATCTCCACAAAGACTATATTATTAGTTATCGGAATACTCATAAAAAAATTAGTTCTCGGATAAAGTTCAAAAGAGATTAAGAAGAAGATCGATGAACAAAGAAAACAGGAATTAATTGTTAGATGACAAAAATTTCAAGAAACTTCTATTAAAGAATAAGAAAATAATTGCTAATTAAAGGAATGACGAATGCTAAAAAAAAAATTAAAAATGACGATCAAACTGTTTAGGAGGGAGACGTTTTATGAGATTAGATGATTCTGATTTTTAAATGTACAATTTTAGTTTGATTTACAAAATACTAGGTTTTATATCCGCTGATTAAAAAAATTAGATTTTATGTCCGTGCAATTCTACAAACATTTTCCATTATCCTGAAAATATCATCCTGTCCAGTATAGATATGTCTCAGACTCCAGGAGTCTTTGCCTGCCATGTCCATAATTGAGGTGTAGAAATGGTTAACACGTATATAACGTGTTTGTTTCTTCGTTTTCGGCCTTCAAATCATGTAAAAGCAAGATGCCAGTTATTTTCATAAAACGTTGCTTATGAATGTGTCAACATGATCCAATGTCTACACAAAGATGCTCATAATTGCTCCAAAAAACTTTGATATATTGTAACTGATATTTTAAAATTAAGTTATGTAGAATCAATTTTAAATCATTTATATAACTAAATTGTATGTTTAAAATAATTTAATTATAAATTTATATTAAAATGTATTCAAAGATACAAAATCACTTTTCTAATGCCAAAACAAAACAAACAGGTACTACACCCTTGTTAGACACTCCAATTTCGTTTTCATGAGAATTGGATTATGTTTGATCTTAAAATATTGGCTGGTGAACAAAAACAAACTTCAACGTAGGAATCTGGCTTGTGAGCTGAATCGGAAGGCATGTCAAGTGATTGTCTATGTCTTTTGTGGCAATTTCGAAAGTTGATAGATTGTTTAACAGGATCAATCTAATTGAGTGGAGCCCCTGAAATAAGCATCCCATTTCCGATGAACGCAGTACTGTCGTGCTTGAGAACAGTGAAAACATCTTAATTATTGATGAGGAGACTTGATTTGATGAGCATGCATCATCAGAAACTGGCTCAACATGGTAGGTACTGGGTTTATCTGGTTTAACCATTTCTCTCTACTATCTAGAATGTTTTAACCCGTTGAAAATTATATCAGAATTTTAAACTGGAGATATTTTTTTTAAAATCTATTCATGTATGCAAATAATTTAGTGCTAAATCATTCTAATTAAAAAAAAAACGTTGGATGCAAATAAGAATGAAATCAATCATACCAATTTTATTGAATTTGAACATGGAAATCTTGCTTCTACTTCCTTCAATATAATTTTGAGTGAGAATTAATTAAAAAAGTATTATTATCGATCAGCATTCATTGAGCTGCTGACAAAAAAAAAAGCCTTATTCATTGAGCTTATCTTCAATCTCATTTACACTTTAATTTCTTTTTATTTCTTATCCATTACTTATCATATTTATCATTTTTTTTCCTATTTTTCTTTTTACCCATATACTCCAAAAATGAAGTGTCTATTTAACATTTTTCTTAAAAAAAAAATAAAAAAGACGGGACAAAAAAGCCTAAGCACAAAGGGAGACCAGCAAACATTAGAATAAATCTTGACAAACCAAACTAGCTAGCTTAAAGAGGGATGGGCAGTGTGCTTTAACAAGGAACTCTGAAAGAGGAAGCCATGCATGGCCAACATTGTCCGAGTGATCAACACGTACGCTAGTTGCTTTATACTAACATATATATGTACATCCTGACGGTCCCCAAGCAAAGTGTAAAGATATTAATTAATATCTTAACCAAGGAAATGTTACCTGCATTTTCTTCATCGCAATCTTTAAAGACATTCACTCATTTTAAGGTCTGACTTGTTTATTGAATTGCCTTAATTTCTAAGTTCTAACACCCACTACCTTCTTTGATTTTGCTGCTACTAGCACTTGTGGCCCTCTGAATCACGATAGATGACACCCTGACCCTTGCCAATATTCTTCTTCGCCGAGGCATCAAGGTTAACCTTGATGGTGGTTTCCATCTAATAGCTAGGGATTCCTTCATGTTGACTATCCCCATGCATCTCATCACACTTAGTTGGCAGCAACAGTGAGTTCGCTTTCTTGATATCCAGAACCGCAGAGTATAGCCCATTTTCTGAAAATTTCCACACTAGGCAATCAATCATTGATGGAAAACAAAGGAAGAATAATAGACTGGATTTGTGTGGTAACATGTACTGTAAACAACCTTCAAAAAAATTAAAATAAGCGTTTAAAAAAATATTTTTTTTAAGTTTAAACAAATTCACCCATATATGATTTTATTTCCTGCCCTCTTGATCATCAAGAAATATTTATATGATAGGACTAAATTACAATATATTAATTGTAATGCTTTTAATTGTTGATTTTTCTGCAACTCATACATTATACTTCACACGGTTATACTTTATTCAATATTTTTGCTGGTTAGAATCTTCTACTGGTCAGAATCTTCTAAATAATCATTTTTGAAACATCAACAATCATTCGGTAATACTATCAAGATCAATAACTATTTTTACAAATAAACATGTAACTTTTTAACGTCTTGTCATACTCATGAGATATTTCATAAGTACTAGTATTAAAAAATTACATTCTCATAACATTTGAGAATGATCATTTTTGTCAACATCACTACTTTTGGCATTGTTACTACTACCATCATCTCTGTCATCACTATTTGCACTGCTATCATTGTCACGATTATCATCTTTACCTCCGACATCATCGTCCCAACCACTCCTCACTACCACCACACCAGAGTTGGCATCTACACAACCAGCACTCAACAACTAACATTTTTATCATCATCAACATTATTATTGTTATTATTGTTATTGTCACCATCATTATACAAATCTTGTTAAACTAATTTTAATAGGATAAAAAACTTTCAAAATAACTTTATTTTTAAACTGAAAATCAAAGAAAACTATAATATACAAACTAAAGAATTGTTTCTATTTTTAATTTTTGAAATTTATGATTAAAAACAATCCCAAACAGTCTTAGCTCTCAAATACTGTTTAACCCGTAAGTTTTTCATTTTACTAAAATTAAACCAAGAAGTTATGTGAATGATATTGAAAAAATTCACATCTAATTGGATTTCATATTAAAAGACACCTAGCCTGCACAAGTTGCGGGCTAAATAGGAAAATAATAATGAGAGTCGGATTTCAAATATCGTTTAATTAATATCATTAAATATAGGATTACAAGGAGTCTTTAAATTATTTTTAATAATAAATTTTATATTAAGATATAGGCTGAATTGTAATTTTTATCCCCAAATTTTTCAAATTTATAATTTGGGTTCTTTTGATTTTTAATTATATATAACATTTCATTTTCTTAATTTTATAAATTTGTGATTTTGGTCCCTTAATAAATTATTAACTAATAATTGTAATTACTAAAAATATTAAATTAATTATAAATTAAATAAAAATTATTAATTATTAAAAAAAACTTTTAAGGAAAAGAGGAGGAGCATAATGTGTGAAAAATTAAGATTAATTTTTTTTAATAATTAATGATTTTAATTAATTTATAATTAACTTGATAACTTAATTAATCATGACTATTTGTTAATAATGGACCAAAATTATCAATTTATAAGATTAAAAAATCAAAATCATAAATTTTAAAAAATAGAAGGAATAAAATCACAAGCTAAAATATATTACCTGTGAGAATAATTAGTTACTGGTATTTGCCACAAAACGACATTTATTCATTCTGAAAAAAAATTAAGCTTTTGAACAGAAATCCTGGTTGCACAGACAATCACAAACAGAAGGTTGTAAATTCCCTTGGAATTTGACGTCTCTCAACTTTTGATAGGCACCATGCGCGATACCGATAAAATCCTCAAAAACATGGACATATGGGTATATGTATAAACAAAGTGAATATGAGGTAATAAGAATCTTCTCTAGACAGCAAAACCTGAAGCCTAAATGCCTAAATTAATCTTTTACTTGTTTATTCCTAGACTCGTAGAGTGAAAGTCCCTTTCATTTGTCTCAACTGCTAAGAGAAATTTTAAGATATAAAAATTGATTCAAACTATTGTCAAAGTTTCTATTCACATTTATATTCTTATGTATTGGTATGTATCAAACAATAATGTTACTCTTAGTACGTCGTGTCACTTGTCACTCTCCCTTCAATCCATTTAACTTTTCTACCGCTACATGGGACATGCAAAGTGCAAACCGCTTCAAGTGGGGTATAGTGTTTGAACTTTGATTGAACCAAGTACTCACGCTATTTCAAATGCTACGTGGTAGGAGTGCCTTCAAAGTCCATTTTGGGGGTGCAAAGTATAACAAGTAACAACCAATCATTGACCAGACATATATAGGACCATATCATGTCATGGAGAAATTCTAAGATCCTCCTCACAACCGTTCAATTTTTATTAAATACTACATTTTGTAATTTAAATTGATTTTTTATTCTTAAAAATAAACTATCTTTATATATTTTGTTAGTTTAAAGCATGCAATTTTGTGTATAACATTTACAAGGCATCGTTAGAACAATACTTATTTTTGAAATCAACTTACCTTTGTTGAAAAAATGTCTATCATTTTATACTTTAACACATTTTAGTTATCAACAGAATAATTTTTTTACCAAAGATTTTTTTTAAAAAAAAGTATGATTGCAATTAGTATAATTAAGATTTTATTGCAATTCCCAACTACAATTATTACTATAGTACTAGGTTTTAAAAGTTTTCATAATCACACTATGACTGCAATTAGAATCACTTGCCCGCAAGTTAAATCTTAAACGCATAATCAAAACCTTGACTATAATATAGGAAAAATCTCACCATATGCATTAATTTGTAGAGTAACTAATGGAGATAGAGGGACGAATGGGGAGGGGTATCTTAGTCATTTAATGGCATTTGAATATTTGGGATTAGTGATTAATTCCACTTAAAGATTTGATAAGAGAGTAGTACAATGGTGACCACATCCAAAAGAGACATACTACTCTGCCATAATCCAAAGTAATTCCAAATCTCTAATTTTCCCTTTCCCTTATCCCAAAAACAAATCACATAATAATCCACCATGTTAATCTTTAGTAAACATCACACTAATTGCAACCAATCTCACCGGAAAAGGGGTCGTCCTCGCCGGAAAATTCCCTGTGCCTCGTCGGAGAAATATCAATCTCGATCAAATTCTCCTCATCGAAGTGAAACCCCACTTCCCTCTTCTTGCAACCGTCAAGAGCTATCTCAATTAACCCTTCCCTGTCTTCTTCATCCCATCTGAAGCACATGTTCTCCGGCGAGTCCCAGTTCTCCGTCGCCGGAAACCCACTCTCCGACGAGCTATCGGAGTCAGTTTCAGGGTAGTACCGTGACAACGACGGGTGCCTCAAAATACCCTCGTCACGTTTCTCATTTTGATTCTGCTCTGTTTCTTCACCTTCGTATATGACCTCCAACGGCGCTTTCACGTTCCACTCCACGAAAGACTCGTCAAAACGCGAACTTGATTGAAAACCCATTTGAGATTTTATCGTTGTTTGAGATTGGCTCGTGATCCACCTGTAAACATGATCCTGAGAATCGGTTTCCACCGGTTCAATGGGATTCCCCTGTTTCTCTTCTCTGTTTCCCCTGTTTTCTTCGTTTGCAATGGGTTCAGGTTCAACCGGGTTTTTCTTCTCTTCATTTTGAGACCTCTGAATTGCACCGAGACGGAGAAGGAGGAGCAAGAGAACCCCAGAGAGAAACAGCACGGGTGAGAAAACTATCTTCCAAAATAGATGAGGCAAATAAAGGAGAATCAAGAAACAGAAAGTGACAATGCATGAAAACAGAGGTTGGGAAGAGTGAACAGAGAGAAGGGAAAGTGTTTCTGTGCATAACGAGTTGATAATGAGCTTCGTTTCTAAAAGAAACTCGCTCTCCTCCTCCATTGGCTACAATTATACGTTGCAAAAGATAAATAACTATGATACCAAGAGAATAGGTGATGCTAAGAAAAGAAAAGCCATGAGCAGAGTCAGAAAAGTTAGAAAATGGAATGGTGAAAGGGAACAGTGTAGAGGAGGGCTTTAGACAGGGTGTAGTGTGGGATTTATAAGGCCTTTTTTGCGTGAGAAGAAGGCATGGAATAATAGGGTGGGAAGGAAAGGGGGTGTGTGGTCCTGTGTTATGCAATAACCAAGACGATCTTTTATGCATACACGAAAAAAATACAAATCCAACCTAAAAAGTTGTTATGCTTTTACACTTCTCAAACTCATCATTTTAATCAATCACTGTATTTGCCCCGTACTCAATTTAGGTTTTTATTCATGGAATCTATTCCATTTTTTATTTTAATTACCAATCCAAGACGTTGGTTTGAGGTCCGAATGGAGGTAAGTATTCCATTGTTTTTGGTAATTACTTTGCATAAATGTGAAACTTTACCCAAACCACATGCCATGCCGCGTAGACAGTCTATTTTGGGTAAAAAGGTTAAACATGTGATCATAGAAAGAAAAAAAGTTTAAAGTAATTTGGATATAATTAGTGAGCTTAATGTTTTTTTTGGTGTTAATGTATAAACTTTTACACTATTGTTTATTTAATTAAAAATCATTGTTATATGATTTGAGATATTATATAAGTCAATCAACTTATGTTATTTTAAATTATAATTTATTATTAAATAATAGTATAATTTTTTTTTACATAAGTGCATTTTAGTATGTACTATTAGTGTAATTTTTTTATATTATTAATCAATAAGAAATCATTTTTAGTATCCTTAAAAAAAGAACTTTTAATATGATTTTAAGATAACTATTATAAAAATCAACAAATTTTCAATATAAAATTATCCATTCATAACTTATTTTTTCATAATTTAAAATATAATAATTATGCGATATTAATATAAAATCTTTTATACTATCAACTAAAAACAAATCATCATTCGTATGATTTTTAATATAATTATTATAAAGGTTAATAAATTTATCATACATCATAGTTTAATTTATTATTAGATGATAATATAAATTTGTTTTATTTTATTAGTATATAATTTGTTTTTTTTTCATAATTTAGACGTTAATGACTATGCACTGTAAATATGTAAAAAATTTATTACATAGTTTTAAGATTGTATAAAAAAAAAATTGACTATATTTTCTTAAAATAATATAACACCTATCCAATTCATATTATTTTGTTTCCTACAAGAACTAAAAGATTCCAAAGATTTTTCCCTAGTGATTTCGAATTGGTTTAGTCCATTCCCTATTCTATTTTTAATATATGAAACTTTGTTAGATCCTTTGAACATATTGATTAAGATTAAATTTTTTTATCACATGCATGGAAAATGAAACTCCATAGATATATACTCAAATACATTTACTATTGATAAACACAACCAATAATAAAATGACACATTAATAAAATTTAAATAAAAAGAAAAAAAAACATAATTCTTTGTCTATTTCAGGATCCATTTATTTTCTTCAAATGTCCTTTCCTCCTTAGTACCTGACACCAACTTATAAAGACCCATTAAAAAAAAAAAAACTCATTTCTTTCTTTAAAGCCATGCTGCTCGCCAAATCAAACCAGCAGAAAAGAGTATTGATTGAAATAGATTTGCGGTACCAATCCTGTTATTAATGTTGATGGCGTTTGTCTCCTTAGATTTTGTAGCTTGTGACACCTTTTAAAAGAAATTTAGTTCATTTTTACTTTTTGTTTCCTTTTTCTATACTTGTTTATGGATCCAACCAGAGAAAACAAGGCCTAAAGTTTAACCTTGTTAGAATATATGCATGCACCGGAGAAATTTCAAAAATGGGGCCGTAAGTCGGAAATTGGCGACCTTGGCACCCAATCTGATAGAAAACACTCAAATTCATTGTTGTCATTTCTTGATAGAAGATTTATTTGAGGCAATCTGATAGGACACTTTCTTCACAATTTGGCAGAGCAACCAAAAATTGTTGTTGCACCAGAACTGAGTTGAGCTTTCTGAAGATTATGAAGTATTTCGGGGTAGAGAAAATAGTTTTTGTGGTTACAATTAGGTTGTAATCTTTGTTAAAATGATGACTTGCTTTTCTATCATTCACTTTTTCGCAATCTTACTTGTGAAGTAGCTTTGGCCTCGGCTTCAATCTTTTATTTATGAATTATGAATGGAGGGTGGAATGTTTAATTTCGAAAACGTATTTAATGGTTGAATTTATGTGTTTTCATTGGACGATCTAATAAAAATAAAATCCATGGTTAGTTAGTAGTAACAATATCTCAGAGTACCTTTTGTAATGTCGTTAAGAATAGTTAAATTATGTATATGTGATCTTTATTAAAAAAAAAAAGGAAGAATAAGAAAATTTAAAATTTTGCTAGTATTTCGGAACCTTATTGTACTATCACACTATGCCTGTGCGTATGGGGTTATGTATTGAACTATTCACCGAAAATGTATTGATGACTGTTGACTTTCGCTGCTTCAACCAAACCAGTCCTTTAATTAGCAATGCCATGATTGTGTTTATGCTTTATATTTCCTGCAATAAGAAAAGGCAAAGCTAACACTTCATGCATTAAGTATACAAGTTCAACAAGACATTAAATAAGGGACCCATTTGCCAAAAACTTCTAAAAACACTAAATTCATTGTATGTGTGTTGTATTAACAGCTCAGTAACATCCATGCAAAGATGATAGGGCAAACGAAGCAAACATTAGTTCTTGTTCATCAAATATCATAAATAGTTACTGAAAGCCAGCATACTCAGTTTCCACCTACAACTCCCGAGCTGCAAAATCATTACCAAGTTAAGAGCTCCATTATTCTCCCGATACTAATAGCATGTCTCTTCAATAGTTATTTGTTCCCCAACATTCCCTGCATTAAAAGCCCCACTATTGTACCCTACATTTGGGTCAGTTACAACCCACAAGCTTATTCCTTCCTCTTGGCTTAGGTTCATTTCCACCCAACCCAACACCTAAATTTCTCACATTGCTCAGTTTCCCCCCAGCATGACTTGTCAGCTTCCATAATTACGCATCAGCACTGTTCTATTCATCCTTCTTTCTTGCAACTCAATACACACAAATAATACATGCAATAAGTATCAAAGTTGGTGGTAATATGAACATTAAAAGTGTAGTTTCCTCGTGTTCCCTTTTGGACTTTTGAAGTGGCCCACTTATGGATTGCCACGTGCAGACATAGAGTTTACACCCTTCTGTCATTAAGCATCTCAGTAAATTCATATTGTACAATTTCCCATATGTACAATTTGACTGCAAATAAAGGTTGTGATTTCTGTCATTTGACTAAACTATCTTTTACTTAGAATTCAAATCAAGTAAGGCTACTGCTCCTTTTCACTTAGTTCATATGGACGAATATGATTGGGGGCCTGTAACCAGTTCTTCTAGTCATGGTCATCGATACTTTCTCACTGTTGATGATTTTTAAGACAGGTGGATTTTTTTTATGAGATCAAAGGCTAAAACTAAAAATCTTGTTTACATCTTTGTTACCTCTGTAAAGATTCAATTTGATTGCATGATTACATTAGGACTGATAATGGTGCTGAGTTTCTCTTGCCAGAAATTTATGCTACTCATGGAATTTTACCTCAAACTTCTTGTGTTAAGACACCTGAACAAAACTCTATTGTAGAACGAAAGCATTCACATATACTTAATCTGACTAGGTCTCTACGCTATCAAGCTCACATTTCCAAATCATTCTGGTTATATGCCATTAGCCATGCAGTTCATCTTATTAACAGGTTACCTTTATTGGTGACTCTCATTTCTTGGTGTTATTAGTTGTTGATCACCCTTCTAAATCTGAATACAGAATACTAACTGGCTAACTGCCACTATATGTGAGATTCAGTGGATCACTTACTTCTAGATCTTGAAAAGGCCTTCATCTTTCCCGCTTTACATGTGATAGACAATTCGTGCATCACATTACTTCTAATCATAATTTTCATGGACAACTAAACTTTTTGAAATTAACTATCACATTGTTCAAAGAAGTTAAGTGGCCACATTGTTTTTCATCATTTTGTCTCCAGGCTGTTTAGTTGAGGCACTGGAAAAACTCCCATTCTTTATTAAGTTCCTTTTCGACAATAATCCGACACCTTAACAGAACTTGCTTCCATAGAACTGTTCAGAGCATTGAACTTCTTTCCTCTTTTTTTTTTTTTTTTTCTTTTCCTTTTCCAATTACCGTTGTAGCCTAGTATTGGAAAGAATAAGTAACGTATTAAAATTTTAAATGCTTTGTAGATAGTCTTTAATTGGTTCACAAAAAGGATACATGCAAGCAATTCCATGCGAAACACTAACAGATATATATAATTTTGCAGAAAAACAATGACTTGTAGATTCACCTCCCCTGAAGTGAGAAGACAATTATATCCATACATGACTTGAATTGAAGTATTTTATGAATTTAACCAAAACTTCA
This sequence comes from Glycine soja, assembly GCF_004193775.1. Lineage (NCBI taxonomy): Eukaryota > Viridiplantae > Streptophyta > Magnoliopsida > Fabales > Fabaceae > Glycine > Glycine soja. The sequence continues at coordinate 43,105,997 of NC_041012.1, read as the reverse complement.
AGTCAAGGGTGGATGTACTCTTATCCTCTCACTACACATTTTCTTTATACAAATTCCTTTATAAGAAAAAACTAAATCATCAAACTTCTTCCATGGTTGCATTTGGTAATTAAGTGTATGAATGAACAGAAAACTACTAAACTATTTTTTCGTTTATATTTTTGCCTATAAAACAAACCTCACTTTATTACTTTCCATTCACGTACATAATTGAATAAAATAATAAATATCAGATACATGAACAGATATACATATATACAAATTTTTGCAGTCAGTGGAAGTGAAGCCTTGTTCCCCTTCACAACATTAATATATAGACAATCAGGTGGGCAAGCAGAATCTACATAGCAGTTAGAATTATCTTGGACGCTGAGAGGCATATCTTCCTGAATACGGCGTGTTAATAGGTGAACTTCCATATGTAGGTCTTGTAGTCGGTGTCCCATATGGGGAAAGTGAATCTGAGATAAGATAGCAACAAATAAGGATTGTATTAATTAAAAAATGTCAACAAAAATGGAAGAGAGTAACTACCAAATGTTGTTGGGGAGCGAGTATGCAGGTCAGGCTGGATACCTCTGTAGAAATGGCTGGAAACCTCTCTAGGATAATCGAAAGACATTGCCCTAGCCCTTGCTACTGGAGAGGATTCATTCATGCCACTCCTGTAGGCACCAGGATAAGGTTCCTTACAAGTGCTAAAATCAAAAGATATTGCCCTTGCACTTGCTATTGGAGAGGGTTCATTCATGCCACTCATGTAGGCATCAGGAAAAGCATCCCGAGAAACCATATTGTTCTCTACAATGTTTGGTCTGTATGGGCCACCCACAACAGAGTTGTTGTAATTCCGGATATCACCAGTCAGAATGGCACCGTAAGTTTGATTATAACCGGCAATATCTCTAGCAAAACAACTTGATTCTTTATTGGAATAGGGTTCACAAGAAGTGGGCGCTCTGGCAACATGCGGAATTTGACTTCCTGGATATACTCCAGAAAATGAATTCATACTCCCATTAAGTTCAGTCACATGATCATTTGCATTAACCTAAAGAACAGTTATTCCACCTAGGTATCAGCGTCATTGCCACAAAAACGGAATAAATGAGATGGTTAAGGTTTCAATTAGAAATATCTAAAATGAGCAAACCTGACTAACTTGACCAGGGGTCCCATAGATGGGAAGAGTGATAGGAGAATAAGAGCCTGGCAGATGAAGACCACTGCCAGAACCAAAGCGCACTGTTGTTAAGATCATTAAAAAGTAGCATCAAATAACAAACATACTGCAAGGTAAACAAATAACTGCGTGTAGATAAAAACCTGTCAAACTTCTTTTATTTTGAAAAGTGGACCCAGCAAAAGACTCAAAAGAACCTCCAGGGGATCATGTTGATGAGTTATTACAAGATATATATGCAAGATTCTGGTTCATCAGATCCAAATATTTCTGAGACTTGCCTTGGTTCAGTTCTACAAACATAACCTCAAAATACAAATAAATATTTAGGCAGAACATGAAGTAGACTAGGTTGCTAAATACCTGATAAAAAAATTCATCAGAACAAGGCATATCGTTGCTTTTAGGCAGAACATAATTAGCTGCCACAACCATAAACAGAATAAATAGGCCATAAGAAGAGTGTAAGTTAAGAGAAATAATGAACTTTTAACCATCAGATAACAAGTAAAGGAAATGAAAGAAAAATACCTATCATTTTATTCACAGCATCAGGTGGCACTTCTTTCCCCATTTCTGTAAATCTTTTATCATACCGTATCTTGAGCTCTTCCGGCTTTGGGAATACAACAACAGCAAACTGAAATGGACAAAAAAGTATATTACCAAATCCATAGAATATTTATCTTCCAAGCTCCAACAATCAGATAAATAGCTACCTTCTGATAATCAGCAAATGGCTCAAGCTTAGGCTTACGCGCACTTTTATAGACATTTGTCTGGTCAATTATATAATTGCGAGGTATATTAGCTGCCCTGGATAGCAGTACATTGAAAATTCGAGTAGCCCTATCCATCAAAAGATCAAATCTTTCACCATAGTTGTTTCTCCACAATAGTCCAGGTACCAGCGTAACATTGACTTTCAGCAAAAACTACAAACAGAAAACAATGATCACAACATTGGGCCAAGCAAAGCACAAACCTTCATCTGATCAAGAATTGAGTTTGTCCCAAGCAACACATAACGCTTCTCTGGATGATCTTTCACCCATTTTTCTGCCCATGTAGTCTTGCCTGAAGCTGGTAATCCCACCATCATTATCACTTCGCAATCCCTAGGTTCAGAAAAAGAAGGTCCGATCACTATGTTTCTGCCCTCCACAGTGGAGGCCCAAGGTTTGAACCCTTCTTAAGGAACAAGTCCATCTTCGACACTGAACTGCATCTGGACCACAACATTTTTCAACAGCACATGTGGAAAAAGGGCTGATGTCCATTGTAAGTTCCCTGGAGAAGAATCCGCCACTCCAAGGCGAGCTACATCAAATTGAGTCGCAGCACCCAACAATTTCCCAGTCTTGGAGAAACCAATAGAAGCCAGCGGTTTGCTTTCGAGGTCAACACAACAAACTATTGTATCACCAACACCAAACTTGTCACCAAAATCTAAGAATCTTCCACATTTTGAAAACTTGCCCGTGCCACCTTATCCAAAGCTCTGCCTGGACTCCCCTAGGTTTCCAACCGCATTGTCCCCTCTGGAAATCCCGAGGCAACAAATATGCTGCTGCTCAGGGGCAGTGTCCTCCATGTTAACCGTCTGTGCAGAAACCACTTTGCAGGCAAAACAATATCTACCTCTGGTTATTCCCACCTTAGCTCGGGCACCAGACCAGTAATAAGCAAACCCTTCCTCATGAAGGCCATATCGAACAAGTCCATTGCCATCAATATTGAAATCTAGCAATAAATCATCAAATTGTTAATTTTCCTAAGGTAACAGATAAATGAGTTAAACAAAGAAAGCAATAAAATATTTGACTATTTAGCATATAACTAAGTATTAACAGCTCAAGAAAATATTATGACGTTAAATTGACAAATCCCCAACCCATTTTCCCCTAAGAGAGCAATAACTTGCGATTCTTTCAATATTATAACAATTTTAACTCTTCAGCGTCAAATTTATTAAAGTGCTTGGGATAAGTCATAAGATGTTTGGTTTTCAATGAAAACAAGTAACAAGATGGATAGTAAAGAGAAAATGAGTGCAGGTGTTTCTGGAGTTCGAGGCCCAGAATTCCTCCAAAGAAAGGGATAAGATAAGGAAAAGAAACTTTGATTTCTGCTTGCAAATTCATTACATGGGTTGACAATTTATAAGCTTCATTTGCTAATTATTCGTTCCTTTTTTTGCAGGTTCTAGAGAAAGCTAGCAATAACAGAATTGCAACAATTATCCTAACAGAAAAAGCATATTCCCAACAGGATCATCCAAGGGCCCAATCCTGCAAGCCAACTCAGCAATCCTGCTCCTATTCTGTTAACGCTCGCCTCCTCATGGTTTGATTTGTCTGATGGTTGATTCATAACACCAAGTCACAGTCCGCAGGATTGAGAAGAACTTGCAGAGAAGAAGGAGATGCAACGGATTCAGATTCAGATTCAGATTCAGATTCCTTCGCCTTCTTGGATAACGAGTGAGGATCGTCGTCTTTCTCCGCGAAATGCCTTTTGTTCGAAGCCATTGTTATTTCTTAAGGACCGGCGCCAAACCACCAGAGCCACATGCATTTTATACTCACTAGGTACTCCTCCATCTTTGGGCTTAGCCCACTAATCCAATTAGAGAAAGGCTATTTCTTTCAACAGTTTCTTTTCTATTCACACCTCAATTTTTAATTTCAAATCATTATATATATTATTTTTAATAAGCAACAAGTGATTATATTGGTTTCATATTTCTAGGAATTAAATTTTGAAAGCATATAAAATTTTCATCCGATGAAATATTTCAATTTTTTAGAATTTAAATTCCAAAAAACTAAAAAAAAATACATATTTTAATAGATTAATTTATGAAAATCGTTTCTACTTGAGATTATTATTGTTGAGTTCATTGTGAATAATAGTTTCTCTAAAAACAAATATATAAATAAAATTATTGGATAAATAAAATTGGAGAATAAATACTACATAAGAAGAATCAAACAGTGTATAAATAAATAAATAAAAAATGGTACAAATGGTGGATATAACTTAAGTAAAACACAAAATTCATAGTGGATAAAAAATATTAAACTCATAGTATTGTACATAACTTCTTCGGTCTCATTTTCCTGTTAGGGGATCAGGTTGTTCTGGGTAATGAGATGTAAAGGAACCTCCTTTTCCTTTTTCTTTTTTTTTTCAGATACAGGAAGAACCAACGTCTCTGTGGAGAAGCTGTTGATTATTTGCGTGCAAATCGTAATTTAATACAACTTCAATTCACCGGTGAAAAAATTATAAATTTTAGGCAGCCTTTTACAATTATCAGCTATTCGTCACACATATGTGAAAAGCTTAGAATAAGTATTGGCATATATCTGTCTTCACTCTTTAGTCATGAATCCTAACAATAATAACTTCTGTTTTTTTTTTCTTTTGTATAATTTTCCCCCTGTTATCTTGAAAACAGCAATGCTGTTTATAATGTTGTTTGTACAAATCACACGAATTAGTTATGTAGATAAATTTCCTTCTTTAAAAATAAATATCAATTAAAATTAAAGCATAATAAGCTTTTGACAGAAATTGCATTGGTACAGATTTAACAAAAAAAATTGTACTAATTATTGTTTCTCTTCTGAAAATAGCAATGCTATTTTTTACAATGTTGTTTGCATGAATCACAAGATCATTAGCTACGTGGATCGATCAGTTTTCTTTTAAAAAAATAATTAAAAAATTTAAAATATAAATAAGCTTTTGACATAAATCACACTCTTACAGATTTTACGAAACTGTTTTTGTATTACAACATTCTCTTTTGAAAACAACAATTTTATGTTATTTTATACTGATGTTGTTTGTACGAGTCACAGGAATTAGCTATGTTGATCAATTTATTTTTCTTAATATAATAATATTCATAATTATTAGTTTCCATTTAAAAAAGCATTAAAATGTATTCGTAATTTCAAACCTGTTATCTATACTAAGAAAACCTCCACAGTTGTGCACCATAATAATGGCATGGCAATTTGCTTCCCTCCGGTTATTTAAAATTAAATTCCGATTTTTATAAGTAAAAAAATATTTTATTACCACATTTATGGAGATAATTTAAGAATTGTTTAAAATTATACAATTAAAACAAACAAGATATGTATAAATTGTTTAATTATAATTGGTATGATACACATTGTCAAGAAGAAGAAAAAATTAAATGAATTTCTCCTTAATTTCTCTATTATGATGAAATATCACAGAATTATAAATATCTTGTGAATCTTCTCTAGAAACTCCATTAAAGCAAAATGAATATATTGCCACAAGATGCGAATGGTATATAAACTCCCTAAATATAAAATTTCAAGTGCGAGAATTTGGGATCATTCCTTATATAACTTGTAATTTAGTACAAATTCAATTCACCCAAAAGAAATATAGAAATTTTTTAGTAGCCTTGTACAGTTATCCATTCTCCATTCTAACAAGCAAAGCTTTTCTCATGTTTTTCATTCCCATAAAAACATACTCAATTTAAAACCTCCATCTTTGTGCACCATGATAATGATATGGCAATTTGCTTCCCTCATTTGTTGGTAACAGTAATGAATAGGCAATGTTAGAGAAAAAATTAAAATTAATTTCTTCATAAATTTCTCTATTAAGAGTAAATATCAACCATTCCGTGGATGTTCGTCAAGAAACTCTATTAAAGCAAATTGAATCTTCTACAACAATATAATACAGAGAGAAAGGTAGACAAAATATTCAGAAAAAAAAAAATTAGAACTTTCTGATTTTATTAAGATAAGACAAAATATAATAATATCAACTATATGCCCTCAAATTTATCAAAATAGAAGGGACAAAGATTGACCTCTTTAAATTATGTTTTCTATTTGCCTATCCATGTGTACATAAATTTTCATAAAGTCCAATCTTGAAGGACGGATTTCAAGAAATGACCTATGAAAATTTAACGTGTGAAATTAAATAAGTCACTGACATCTTTCTGAGTAGATCTTAAACCTCTAATTTCCAGTATAATCTATTCACAATGTTCATCCTCTTCTCTAATCAATAATCGTTATCCTCAGTTATCCTTTCATGGCTCACTGGTCTTCATCCATGAAAGCAAACAAGACTTGCAAGACGTTGTCATCCAACTTCTTCCTATTCAACCTTGACTTTGCTTTCCTCAACACTCTGTTTGGGGCTTCAATTTCCTCAAACCCATTTACATCCTCCAAATCAAATGGATTAAGAAAACCAAAAGTTTTCTTCTTTGGTGTACTGATATCAAAATGCAATTTCTTAACCACTGTGGTCTGCATAGACAATATAATTAACGTTAAAATGATCAAATTACAAATACACCACTAATGCGTTTATCCTCATGTTACTGATACATACCGCTTCTCTAATCGTTTTGGATACATGAAAAAGCTGCTTCAAGTCTTCATGATCCACACCACACAACACTTGGACCTGTAATTAAGAAAACAGAAAACACATTTAAAATTAAAAACTTACATAAAGAATCAAAATGAAAGCTTGAAAATCATTCAAATAAAACCTAGAAAATTTCACAATTACCAAAACATCCTGAGGAAGGGCATCAAGGAGAGACCTCTTAGAGTTGAGAGAAACTCTGTCACGATATATTCTCTTCAATCGAGGAGACACTTTCACATCATCAGAAACAACAACCCTCTTTCTTCCTAGTGTTAGAGTATAAGTAAGACCATCAAATCCAACTGTCATGTTTCCAAGTGTAAATTTATCAACAATAAACACCTTTTTTTATTGCTGCAAAAATGTGCAATACCGTACAATATCTTACAACAACAAGCACTATTTATCAAATATTATTGCCACAAACTAACAAGGAAATTGTAGGACTATAAATGCAAATGTAGAAACAATCAATACTTTCCTAAATTAGTCATAAGAGAATCATTAAAAAAAGAGGAAAGAAAAATTTTAAGAGGAAGGAGACAAGAAACAAACATATTTTATTCATGAGAATAGGTAGCTACATTTATGAATGTTTCTATATACACAGTGAATGCTTGTTTATACTATCAAAGAAAGAATTAAAAAATTGATAAAATTGTAAATCTGGATTAAGAATGGATTCCTAAATATAACATTTTCAATAATATTATTCTTAGAAATATAATTAAATCCGTGAAACATACGTCTCCTAATAATTTTTTTTTAGTGTTATCTAATGCTTGTAAACTCTTTGTAGTGAGAAAAATCACTTCTTATGACCCTATAGATTGTAAAATAAATTGAATATGTTTTGATCAAGTTCACTAGCGATATTATCCTAATAATATAATTTATATCAAATTTTACATGTAATATAATATAATGTTTGTAAATCCTTTGCAGTTTCTTACAATCCCTTAAATTGTTAAATAAATTGCATATTTTAATGATCATAATCTTATGTTGTAATCAAATTTATCATCAGAATTTTGTCCTTTATAATAATCATATCCAAATCAAACAAAATTACGTCTAATAAAAAATACTTTGAGTATATAAAATAAAAATCTTCATATTGAGGATTTGAACTTGTAATCTAATCATAATTATTTACTTATATTTCAAATACTGTATTATAAAATAAAATAAAAATAATGTAATGAAATGTAGTATTTGAATCATATCAAACATTGCAAATAGATTTATATTTTGTGAGAACTTCAAATTTAATGGTTAAATTAATAAATTGTAACTTAAAAAAAAGTTATTAAAAAGGATTATTTTAAATCCTCATGTCAATTGATCATATTTCACAGACACACGTAGAGAGCGAGAACTTTTTCTTTTTCTTTTTGAATCAAGGGGGTTTAAAAGCCCGAAAACAAACAACCTAAGCTAAAATATATAGCATAAAAGTCTGCTTCCAACAAATTAAAAGCAAAAGAAGGAGGATCAATAAAAAACAATAAAAAAATCCCTATAGCTCCATGACTATGCTTGGCGAAGATATCAATCACTGAGTTACTCATTGTTATGTGGGGTGTAGGATAATATTGGCCAATGATGAGCAGCACTTAATTATTTCGGGTCTGGCACTGCTTGTGACTGACTTCCTCTATATTTGTTTTGGCTGTGAACAAAAAAAAAAAACTGAGTTACACATTGGGACGAGATTTGACCTTCTTTTATTACTTAATATTTTTTACTGCATAATATATGTATTTATGTATATCCACAAACTCCCTCATTTAAAAGTAGTCCTGTGGAAGCTTGTATCAATTCACTCCTTTCCTAAAGAGTTTTTATAGTATATTTGAACCAGAAAACTAGCTTAATGCATCACTAAACCAATCCCGTCGAGTTTACAGTTATAAATAGAACAACAATTCCACAGAAATTAGCACTTTACCATTACAATTTGATCACTACAGCAGAAAAAGGTTGCAAGGAGAGCAAGTACATTTTACTCCTGTATAAATTAAATTACAAGGTATGTAAACACAAAAGAGAACAAATTAAAGTCTACATTCTACATCATAGATCTTAATTCCAAGCATGAAACAACCTGAATTCTCTTGTGTTGATTACTGTGTATATATGAAAGAGAACAAATTAAAGTCTACATTCTACATCATAGATCTTAATTCCAAGCATGAAACAACCTGAATTCTCTTGTGTTGATTACTGTGTATATATGATAACTCCTTTTCCTTAGAAACTTTGAAAATCTAATTGAATAACTTGAAGGTAAGTTTATCCGGATGCTATCCTTCTAACCATATTGCTAAACTCTCTTTAAGTTCTTTTTTTATTACAAACACATATCCTTAATTAGTCACCATCCAAAGTCTACAATAACCAATCTTTTGAATGGGAGGGACGAACAAGACTGCGATCAGCCGTATGTTCAAATAAAACTATTTTGACTTCCGGCGATGCTTTCCAAGAGTCAAAAAGATGACTATATTTGGGTCCATCTGCTCTCCATAATTTAATACGACCATTCTTTGGTGTGACAAGAATTAGAGCCTCCAAATGGGTTGCTTTGCTCAGAAGGATCTTTACCAGTTGAAGTTCAGACTGTAGAAACTTGAAACCCTTGAGCTTAATATATTTGAGCCGATCAAAGTAGTGATCAAGTTTGTCCAGCTTAGGCTTCTGATGCAATTCCCAATACGGTCCACATTCAAAATTGTAATCATCAATCTACAACATAGTTTAGAGTCAACGTTAAGACAAAAAGAAATTAAGTTACAAGGATTAGAGATAAAATATAAAAGACTTGCATAATTTACACATGGTTATAAATATATAAAAATAAATGTAATGTTTTTTTTTATTAAAGTAAATCTAATAATAAAATATAATTCTTATTATTAAGATTTTGTATGTACATCGATAGTTAAGGGTAATTTATTGTCAGTAATCATGAATGTATACACTTTTTTGTTAGTGAATTTATATTAATTAAGAAGTAATATTTAAAAGCACAATCTTATATATGAATGGAACACTGAAAAACTTCTATCATTACCAGGGGAACTAATCAACCCTGGTCATCTTTAAGACTGAGGATTGGTGGTTCAAACCAAGCAGGAATGAAATATATAAAAGAAAAAAGTATAATATATTATTCCTAACTGGATGAAACTTTAGAATGTAAAAAGATCATATCAATCAGCAATTATAATTATTATTTGGAGATTAATTAATAGTATACTCACATCGATGAATAATTTCTCCAGAATAGGACACCGTTTCATTAACATGATGATATCGTATGGATTACAAAAAAGTCCTCCATTCATTATCAGGTGAAGCTCCCGGAGATTCAAAAAATTATAACATATTTCTCCAAAAACTCCATGATGAATCTTAGCCGTCAAAGCCTGAAATCCAATTATTCAAAAAAAACTGTCATCGTCAGCCTAACAAAAAGAATAAAATTCATGTGGTGCCTTTTAGGGTCATTCTTTCACCAGAATTGTAGTTATAGTTAATTTATATTTATATTTATATATATATATATATATATATATATATATATATATATATAATTCTATGATATTGCTTTTATTAGACATGTTACTGAAATGAAACTTGTTCAATTTTAAGTGAAACTTTAATTTTGTTAAGGGAATAATACAAACAGCATTTAGGAAACTCTATTTAAGTAATTTTGTCCAACAACCATGATTTAAAATTGAATGAAATGACAAAGAATCAACTAGATGTAATTAACTAGAAACAAATAATATATATACCTCAGGAATAAGGACTGAAGCTGAAAGAACAGTGACATTAGAGATATCACAGACCAGCTTTTCCAGCACAGAAGCCCGCAAGTACCTTCTGTTCCCAGCAGGCACAAAATTGAACAAGGCCTCACTCAATTGAGGTGCCTGGAATGTTATTGTGCTTGGTACGTGCCCACAATAGTGCACACACCGAAGAGTTGGGGAAACAACCTCAACCATTGACAAATTATTACACCCAGCTATTCTCAACATCTTGAAATATCTATGCTCGGCCGCATAGATCTCCACACGGGAAAGTTCAGCGCAGTGAAGCAAATCAATTGTCTGAAGCATCCTACATCGGACTATCAAAGTCTGAAGCCTTTCATTCCTGAGCGGGACATGCCACAGAATCAAACTTCTCAGATTGGTCAAACTTTGGAGCTTGAGTGGTAACTCGAATTCGCAGTGGACAAGCTTCAAAGAGCTCAAATTTTTGAGCTGGTTGAGAAAATCCTCGGTGAGTGTGTATCCCGGTCGGAGAAAATACAATTCGAGATCCTGGATTTTCTTCTCGACACAGATTCTGAGCCACTTGTCAAGCAACTCTTCAATTTCAACTGGGTCGATGTGGAGCTGAAATGAATCGATCAGATCACCCTTGTGTGTGTCGAACAGGTGATCCACTAATTTAGCGACGGATTCGCGGTTGCGTCGCATCGCTAACTCTCTGCCGAATATGAATTTGCGATTGAATTGCTTGCAATTCCGGAACTTGGATCCCTGGGTGCAATTCTGCGCTGCCACTTTAATGGGCAAGAAAGAGAAAACGTGCAACAAAATTTCAAGAGGAAGTTCTTCGAAAATGCGAGGAAGCAGTGACACTGATGACACTGATGACAATGCCAGTGAGTCGCTTCTAGCTCTCTTGGCCATTGGGAAATATAATTTAAGCGGAGAAAAATTTGGAGAGGAAGAGAAGGTAGTAATAAGGAATATAGGTTCTCAGGTTTCAACCAGTGATCAACCCAGAACCTGATGATTGAAAAATTTAGGGACATTGGACCTTTTTTTATAGCTGAACAACACACATGAAAATTAATGATGTTACCTTAAACGTTGTTGTTGTCGCAGGGTGATTATGTGGAATGTTATAAAGGAGGATGCGTTTTTTCTGACAAGTCTGGGCTTTTATTTATGGATGGTTTTTGGAATAATTAAAGATATATATGCATGCACTCACTCTTTCCCTTCTCAGTTCTCACCCGTTACAGAACATCAGTGACGTGGCCTTCATTTTCTGCTGGTCAAGCGCATGAAACGACATGTGCTTCTAATCGAGGCTATGTCGTTTCGCTTGTTATTGTTACGTGCATGCTTTTACCACCTCTTTTTCTCCAACCCAGATTGGTATGGTAAGGAGTCACACTATTACTGTCTCTGAGCTGTTACTTACTTTGCTCGTTTGTATTCTTCTACAATTTTCAAAATCTTTGTTTCAGCTATTAATGTTTTACCAAGTTGGCATTGTTACATACATTTTTTTATATCAAATGTATACAGCATAATTAATTTAATTACATATATATTAATTATATTTGATAGTTAAAAAATATTTTTATTACTGTATACGGAGTGCGTTTTTCTTTTGACTTTGGCTTTTGTTAAGCATATTTTTTCTCATTCATTGTATGTGGAACAAATTGTTTTGAAGTTTTGAGAAGTAACGTACTACCGTGTGAGAAATTTAACTCCATATATAACCAGGAATTTGACTTTCTTTTTTTTTATTACAGGGAATTTGACTGTTCTTGTTTTTTTTTTTAATTGGGAATTTGACCTTCTGTTACAGCATTTATTCACATACATGTATTGGAAAAAGAGACTTGTTATCAAATTCAAATTTACACTCAATTTCAGTTCTAACTTTTTATGCCAGTGGTCATTTTTGTTGGGGCCGGGAAAAAAACGCCACACAATGTTAATTTCACATTGCATGTTAAAATTTATCTTATGATAAGTAATAGCTACGGTGAGATAAACGCGAAATATACTACTAATATAGAATTTATTTTGGTTACATTCACTTTATATATATTTTTGTTATATATTATTATTAAAGAATGAAATAAAGCTACTTAAAAAAAATAATGCCCATAAAAATCGTAATAATTAATTATGCAACCACTTTTTTAATACATTATGCCAGAAAATGGAAATCAAAATGTTAAGAAATCGAGACCTGCAGCTATCTTTTAATTTTAATGAAAAATAGAGTTTCTTCTATTTTTTTTTTTAAAGTCGGTAATGAGGTATGCGTCACAATAACCAATTGAGTTTTGTTTGAAAATAAAACTACTTAAAAAAAGCTTTTAAAAATCAAATAAAAATAACTAATGAAATTAATTTTTTGCCTCTTTTGTGTAACTACAATTAAATATTAACGATTTCTAAAAATAAATATTTACAATATGATAGTTCAATGTTTGAAATTGTCTACATGAGCTAAAATTATGATTTTTTAAAAAAGTTATTAAATATCTCAATTAAAAAATAAGGGATTAAAATCTTAAATTTTTTAAAAGTGACAGATGAAATATCTTAATTAAAAAATAAGAATACTGACAGCATAAATTTTTTTAAAAAAAATAAAAGGACAAAAATTACATTTTAAATACGTTACTTTATTGAATTATGCATCTAAAAATAATCTAACTATTTTAATTTAAAATATTCTTTATTACCTTAATTAACTCATTTAATATTTTTTTTCATTTTGTTAGCCATTTTAACATCAAACTTACTATAGTTTCTGGTAATGACTAAAAAACAACTCCAATATATTTTTCTTAAGATATTGGTTAGTGCTAAGCATTTGGTCGGGTAGGTTGGATTCGGATCCAAAAGGCCCAATCCACCAGAAATTGAATTCTCAATTATATGGTCCATATCCGACCGATTTATCATTGGGTTGGTGTGGGCTCGGGTTAAACGGGTACGGATAAGATCGGGTGGGTTAATTCGGGTTTGGACTATGCCCTTTTTAAAATTAAAAAAAACAATTATTTTTAATCAGTTTTTCTAACACGAAATGGGCCTTTACTTGTCTTGCAACTGACTGACGTTTAAAATCTTAATTTTATTAGCCCATCAACATTTTTAGCCATTGTTGTCCAATTCCATAATTGTTATAATTTGTAGTTTTGGACCACAACTATTATTTGGGCCTTAACAAATTTATCACTTTCTCTCTTTACGCGTTAAGTATGCCGTGATTCTTGAATTGAGTCATTCAAACATTTAATCATAATGAATTAGGAGTAAAGCTACAAATATTGCAAAATTGGAGAAGAAATAAATCAAAATTATTACAAAATTGACAATTTAAAGAAAAGAAATGCAAGATTCCACAAATAAATTTCGGCCCATACTTTGTAGAAAATCAAGAGCAAATAAAAAATAATTTCATCTCCACCCTATAAATAATTTCTATAACAGATATGGCAAATAAAATATAACTGTCACCTGACACCTATACTCAATAATTCAATCCTTTCAAATCCATGGCAGAACCACGAGGGCCGAGGACTCTAAAACAATACTATAGCTACCACCAATGATGGACTTTGGACTTTCAAGAGCTAACCATTGACGTAAGAACTGTAAAATGTGTACTTCTTAGTTTAAAATATTCTAACAGATGTGGAGACAATTGTCCACACAGATTTTATTTTGTTTTTTAAACTATTTTTTTTGCCCTCGTAAAAAAAGTCTTATTCTCCTAATATATATTTTTAAAAATGAATAAAAAAATTATAAGATAAAAAGAATATATTAATGTTAATTTTATCACTTTATCACTTTAATTTTTATTATTCTCGCACCTTTATTACTAAATGCACCTTTATTACTAAATACGTGATAAGTGATAAAAATATACACCTTAACACAATTTTAAATAAAAAAAAAGAAAAAATTGTCATCAATTATTGTTATTTCTTAGATCGATCTTGTAGTTTTTAAAAAATGATTCAATATGATTTTTATTTTTAAAAAATTTAGTTAGATGTTTATTTTATGAGAAGGATTCAATTTAATTTCATTATTCTTTTATTTGCTCCAATTTTTTTAATAAGTAGATCTTAAATTGATTTTAAATAAGACTAAATTAAACCTATTTAAAAAATAAAATATCTAATTAAACATTTTAAAAGTAAAATACCATTATTTAAAAAAAACACGTGACCAAATTTAAGCAGAAAAATAAATTAGAAGAAAAAAGTTAAATAATTTTATTATAGATTATTTTCTTGTCCTAGGGAATAAAATTTCTATTTACTGAGAATGCCCTTTTTGAAAACTGAAATCTTTATCTGTCAACGCAAAAACATCACGCTCTCCCCCAAAAACTTGTTTTAGCCGCTCGTTGTTGCAGCTTCCCCCAATGACAACTGCAGAATGTAATGGCACACTCATTTTCCCTTTGAGATTCCCAGAGATATAATGTGACAAAGCTTCGTGTGTGTTGAAGAAGAAAATTTGTATCAATCATTCAGAGACAAAGCAAGGTATGCTTGAGACAAACCTGAGGAACTGGTGGTGAGCAGGTAAAGGTTTACAACAATTAAATGAGAGAATCAAGTGAGTGTAAATCATCATTCATCAGTTACCATTTCCTGAGTTTAGTAGTTACTCGCATTGTAATCCTTGGCTTATAGCATTTCCCTCTCTCAAACGCCAAAACCCGGTTTTAATTATCGTCAATAACGAACCGGGCGAGGGGGTGGGCCATCTCGGATATGGTCACCTTTAACGGCTCCGTGACGCCGCTTGCTCTTCTCGCCGACGGCCGTCTATGGTGATCGGATGGACTCCCACGGTGTTTGTCGATCGAAAAGGACGTCCTCGGGATCGTGGCCTGTGGGCCCTACATCAAAATCAAGAGCCTCGTGGAGACCCGAGACGGATGCTTCATCAGCAGTTCCCCTGCAAGGCTCGTTAGAAACGACGTCGTCTTTATGCCCTCCTCCGAGGAATCCCCCAGGCTCTGGTGCCAAAAGCTTGGTGAATTCATTGATTCTCTCGGTAAATTAAATTTCACCTTCTCTCGTTAGAAGTAATTTTGAGCTCTCTTATGTGACATTAATGCAGGTCGTCCTAAGAGTTTGTTGGTTTTTGTTAATCCGTTTGGTGGCAAGCAATCCGCTAAGAAGATTTTCGCTGAACAAGTGAAATCTCTTCTTGAAGATGCTCAAATCCAAATCACAGTCCAAGGTGCTCTAATTCTTCCACCATATTTCGTTGTTGTTGCTATTGCCCTTTCATTTGTAATTTTATGTTTGTTTGATATGATTTTCCTCAGAGACCAAGCATGAGCTCCATGCAAAGGAAGTGGCTCGTTCGCTGGATATTACTAAGTACCATGGGATTGTTTGTGTTAGTGGAGATGGAATTTTGGTTGAGGTTAGTTTCATTGCCATTACACTTGCAGCAATTGCTATCGTTATCATTATCATGTCCGTGATTACTGATTATTAATGCAAAATAATGACCATAATAGTGATAACATCACACTTTTTTACACCCTTCACGAATTCACGTTTCTGATGCAAAATATTGAGGAATAATTAATTCTGTGTTCCGTCCAACACTTGTTATTTGCATGATGGCAGTGATGGTTTTTCCTAATCTTGTTAGAAAAGAAAAAAATAAGAGAGAAAGAAAGAACAGGTTTGAGTTTTTTAGAGATGTTCTTAATGTATGAATGAACAAATTCGTTTCTACTCTGACTGAGGTATCCTTCCAAGATATGCTAATACTGAAGTGGTTTATTGGATCATGCTCACGGACTAATTGAAAAATATTTAGTCAATACCTCGACTCTGTTCTTTCCTGAGAAACTTTTTGGCCTCTGGGGATTAGGTTTTTGTGGACAATTCCAATGAAGCTCAGAAGATCTGAATGCAAGTTATGAAATCTGTGGGAAACCAAATAGCAATGGGGTTCACTTTTAAGTTTTGCCATGTAACCTGTGTATTCTAGAATACTTTTGCACTGGTTCACTTTTGATTTCTTGTTTATTAATTGTTTTTCTTAATCTGACAAACATTGCCCTTTTTAGTAGGTTGTAAATGGACTTCTTCAAAGAGAGGATTGGGATACGGCAATAAAGATGCCCCTTGGGGTAGTTCCTGCAGGTTTATCATCATCATCATCATCATTTTTTTTTGTTGATTAGGGTTTATCTAATTAGACTTTATCACTTTAAAGTGCTTATTGCTCAAGGGTGGGGAAATGAAGCTATTGTCTGTAATTTTTTTTATCAGTAATGGAGAGGTGAGGCTAGTATTATTCACTGGGTTTTTGTTAGGTTTATATTTTGGTATCTGTACACAATGAGTGCAAGGGTAAATACTAACTAGACAAATTTTGTTGTGCCAAACTAATAAGTTTTTCCATGGTTTGAAAGTACAGGAAATGGCATGGCAAAATCTCTTCTTGATTCAGTTGGGGATCCTTGTGAAGTAGCTAATGCCGTTCTTGCCATTATACGAGGTTTCAATCTATTTATGTCATTCAAACATGTCATGTCCCTTTTTTCTGTGCTGTTATATGTTTAAACTGTTTATTAAATACTGACAGGCAGTAAACGACCACTTGATGTGGCTACCATCACATAAGGGGAAACCAGATTTTTCAGTATATTGATGCTCGCATGGGGTAATTACTCTCACCATGTACTAGATTAATCCAATGAGATGGTGGCAGATGTGCTAAAACATCTAGGCTAACTGTTCACAATTTTTTCTTTCTCTTGATTTATCCAGACTTGGGTTTGCATATGATTCTGACCATGCAATTCACTTGACATATTATATGATATCCAGCGGAGGTATTATTCTATTTCAGATCTGGTGGCAGATATTGACATTGAGTCTGAAAAGTACCGGTGGATGGGAAGTGCTTGGCTAGATTTTTATGTTAGTAATCCATTTTATAACTTTTACATGTTTATTTATGATGTTTTTCTTTCACTTATATGTGTGTCTCTTATATGGATTATTGTTGCAATTATCTTCTACTCACTTGGTTTGATTGAAGGAACGTGAATGAAAAAAAAAAAAAAAAAAAAACCAAATTGCAGGTTACAGGTCATCTGCTTTAGTTTTGGGTATATCTGAAGTTGTTTTTGACTTTATGTAGAATGCCTTCTAATACTTAGTTCAGAAAATACACTTTGATTTCTAGCACTAGAATAAGATATGGGCTAGTTTGTTACAGATTAAAAAAAAGTGATTTTAATGAAAAATATTTTAGTGAATATTTTTTAGATATTTTAAAAAAGGTAGAAACTAATTTATGTTTGTTTATAATCATAAAAATCACTTTTTTTTTATAAAGAAACAACTGATTTTATGAGAAGCTAGAAGCTATTCAAAATAACTTCTGATTTAATCAGATTTTAGATTCTTTTCAGCTGTTGATTATTTTGAAAAGCTGAAACAAGCGCATGAAAACTAAAAAGGTGATTATTTTTTAAAAAGAAAATATATCTGTATGAAAAAAGTTGTGACAAACAGGCCCATAACTAGTAGCTACACACGCTTGACAAAAGTGCCAATCTAGTCCAATATACATATTGTTTACCTCTAGTTTTGTTGTTGTTTCTTTTCAGTTTCCAAGTAGTTTCTGTCTACTTGTATTTCTTAGGGTAATTATACATGTCTGTATATGTCTCTGAGAAACAGATCCAAAATATGAAGGAAAAAGAGAACTACATAATGGCTTTGTTGTAAGGACTAAGGACACTTGCCTTTGTTTTTAGGGGATGATAATTTCTTACTTCTAGTTAAATCCCTCATTTTGTTCATTTCTGATTTGAAGGGTGACTCTTACCTCCTTGATATTGTAATATGAATGACCCTTTAGTGGGGAACTCAAGTATAGGATGTAACATAACTATGCTTTTCTGACTTTGCTTTTGGTGCAATTTTGAATTTCATTGTAAAATTTGCACTGCAATTAGTTTTACAGATAAGTGATTGAACTTATTCATTGTTTTCTTTATTCACCGCTTTCCGGCTTCAGGGTCTCTGGGTCTGTCGACTCCTCAATTTGAGGCAATACATTGGATGTGTTTCTTTTGTGCCTGCACCTGGGTATGAAGCTTTTGGGGATCCCACAAGTTACCCTGGCAAATCTACTACTAGCAAAGGAAGCAACAGTGATCCAAGTGAAGCAGAACGTGCTAATTTGCAAAGGCTTTGCTATCTTACAGGGAAGGCCTTGGTCCCCAAAAGTTTTTTGAATTCTATTAATCTTACATCCAGTGATACGGATTTTTTTTTCTGAATGATCCAGATTTGTTTAATAAAAAATATATTTAAACTTATTCCCTTTCAACAAGATTTTCAAGAAACAAGAAAAAAATTCGTGACTAGCTCTGCTACTATGTTTACTTGTTTCTTATTAGCAATTACTATATTCACTTTATTCTTTAGTCACTCTTAGCAATTAGGACGTTTGTATCAGTTTATTGTATATCAAAAGCTTTTTATTTTTTTTTAATTTAATGTTCTCTTAATTATAAAATTTATTTTTTGGTTGTTGGAAAAGGGGGCATTTTTTTTTTATTGAATCAATATAAGCACACTTTGATCTAAGTATAAGAATTGGGAGAAAAAAAACATTGAAAAATCTTCAGTTTGTGGAGTTTTTCGGTGAGATATGAATACAAATTTCATAAATGACTGTGATGGAGAACATAACATCTGTTCTGTGAGTATCTATTTTATTTGAGAATTTTTAATTTTGCAAAAAATTATTAAATAAAATTGTAGTATGTAATCTTTAAGTCTCATTTATTATTTGTAATCCCCTTTGTTCCCCATAAAATTGTAGTTTGTAACCTTTGTTCCCAACTTCCCATATAGCCCACAAACGCAACAAGCATGGCCCGTGGGTGAATTTGGTTCTATTGGACGACAAAGTAGCAGCAAAACGTAAGCATCCAAACATTTTTAATTGAAAGAAATTAATAATAGTGAAAGAAAAAATATTTTCTTAGCATGGTTGAAACGATTTGCATATTTGGCTTTGAAGCAAAGTTAATAGCTATTGATACTGCCAAGCAGTCAATAGAAATTGTGTTTAGAAGCACCAAAAAAACTTGATTGATGCTATATGGGGGGTCAAAAATTTGACTGGTAGGCTTGTATTTCTTGCATCCTAGAGAATATCCGTGACTAAGCAATCCATAGTCTATATTTTTTGCCAACTTGGGTACTGTCAGAAGAGTTCTTGACAGTAAATGCCCCTTGAGGATCAAATGAAGCAGCCAAAGCATCAAGTTTGGAGGGACCTAACTGGAGAGATGAGGTTCAAGAGGAGAATCTACCCCCAAATTTGGGAAAAAGAGTAATTCATTCCCACGAAAAACACATAACATATTCCATATGGTTGTAATCCAACAGTGGCCGAATACCCTCACTGGTGCAAAGGATGTAAAGGGTTATATGCTCCAGTTCTTTTTTTTGTTTTGTTTTGAAAAAGTATATGCTCCAGTTCTAATAAAGATTAAAGTTCAATTAGTAAAACACTGGCTTACCTAGAGAGAGCCAAGTTGTAAAGTCATCCATTCTGTTTTCATTGGAAATATTCTTATTCAATTTTGCCACTTGAACCTTGCGTGAAGGTTACTCTAAATTTCTGCAATTGAGGAACGGTAGATCACACTAGTAGTGATTTCTTTTAGAAACTCAATTCAGAATCAAAGAGGTGACAATGTTGTTGCATTATCAAGCAAAAGAGTTAAGGATTGAATTCATCAAATTGTGGGAGAAAGCCACTTAGGAATCTGAAATTATTCTTGCCAATGTGAGCGATTATTATATCCAAGAACTGTAATTTGTCTCCACCCAATGGTTGAGGAATCATAAATGAGTAGCCACAACTTTTTTTTTATGAGAGGATGACTAGCCACAACTAATGTACAAATTATTAGATTGAGTTGCTATTGGTGTTGTTTTTAAGGATTTTTTTTTTATGAAATAGCCTGAAAGGCCCATAGAAAAACAAATAAATTATGCATTGATAGTATAAAAAGTTTTACTAAATCATTCAATCATAATTCATCATATATGATAAGTTTGTTGGCTTTTAAAATAATTATCTTAAAATAATTTAAATGGTGATTTATGATTAAATGATCGTGTAAAACTGTTTTATACAGTGTATAAACATTAAACTTTATTTTTAATTTTTGATATTGTATTTTGTAAATTAAAGTTTGAAGGCGCATAAAATGTTACGGGTCTTGCACTCTTGCTTTTGCTAACAAATACTAGTATATTTGAAGAGCTTGAGTTAAAAACATTAATACATATGCCCTAAAAAACATTAATACTTTATTTTCAATATTCTCAATTACTTTAAAATTGAATACTAACCGTAGTTTGGTAGAGAGTAGAGAAAACTGAAAAGAAAGGAAAAAAAAAGAAATTTAAATTAAAAAGAAAAGAAAAAGTTTAATTTTTTGTCTCGTGAAATCATCTATTTTTCTTTCATTTTCTATTTAACCAAACCCAAAAAAGCAGTTATTCGTATTTTTTTTTACTCTCCATTTTTTTTCTCTCCTTTATTCTCTTTCAACCGAACCATAAATTATTTTTATATTTTAATAAAATGAATGTTTTTATTAAATAGTAATATTCACTTACCAAAATACTTTAAAAATACACATTAACATCTTTCAAAATTTGAAACATTACAAGGTAGGAACATGTGTCATAAGCCATAATCATGGGTTATTGACTATTTATGTCAAAATTGAACCTAAAGTTTTTTGTCCTATTAGAGGTTACCAGTTGAGTCTATTATTATAAATATAAGATTTAATGTCATTTTTTATCTATTATGTTTCATAGTTATTTCGTTTTGGTATATTAAATTTTAAAAGTTTAATTCTGATTTTTTATGTTTTTTAAATGTATAATTTTGGTCATTTTTCAATTTTCTGTTAGAAACTTGAGTGTTTTGCTAATTTTTAAATTTTAAATGATTTAATGTCACTTTTGGTTCATTATGTTTTACAATTGTTTCACTTTAGTGCATTATGTTTTAAAAGTTTCATTCTAATCCTTTATGTTTGAAAAATGTATCATTTTGATCATTTTTTTCAATTTTTCATTAAAAAAGTTAGTGTCTAATAGTATTTTAAATTTTGAAATAATTAAGTTAACATAATGACGACTAAAAATTGTTGGTATCTTTTTTATTTAAAAAATTAAAAATTACTGAGTAAATGAACAAAATATGGATTTGAAACCACAAACAACAACAACTTTTACTCTCACATTATTATTATTATTTAATTTGATCATTTAATAATGATAATAATTACACTATTCTCAATTACAATGGATAATAATTACATTCACCAATTATTCTCAATTACAATGGGTAACGGTCATTTTTTTCTATTGTTTCGCCTCTTGTCATCGACCCAAAAAAATTGTTGCCCTACCCCTGCTTTTATTTCTGCCACAACCAACCTACATGACTGAAATTGCTGCCTCACCTAACAACAACAATTGTCTCATTGCCATCGCCATCACCAACAATAACATGTTGACGAATGCAAAGAAGAAGATCTGCAACACCCGGTTGTGGATGAGGATTGACCAGTCGGGCCAGTTAGAATCATCTTCCAATGAAGCATACCCTTCACCCCCTCTTTACATTGCTCATCTTTGCTTGACCTGTTTGTAGATGTTGGATGAGAAATACTCTACTTGCTCGGCCCAACCATGCGTGACAGTAGAGGTTTTTGCTCACAGACCTCACAAAGAGTCACATTGTGACTTTCTCATTTAGATATGGGTTAATTGGCAAGTTAGGATCATGCTTTTGTCTTTCGTTGAAGACAACTCCTGCATCGATCTCCCCTGCTTTTGTTTCCAATAATATAGTTGTATGAAAAATTTTGGTGGTTCTAGCGAAATTATGTGTTGATATCGTTCAATCTATGTGGTGTTGCATTTTTTACCATTTCAAGTCTAGAAGAGATGGTGATTTCTTTAGTTGTATATTTTTTAAAAATAATAATAAAGATAGTAACAATTTTTAACTGTCACGGTATAAAATTAATTATTTTCAAAGAGTTAATATTACTTTTGGTCCATTATGTTTCACACTGTTTCATTTTAGTCTATTAAGTTTTAAAATTTTTATTTTGGTCATTTATGTTTTTGAAAGGTATCGTTAGACATTTTTTAAAATTTAAAAATTAACAAAACATTAACGTTTCTAACGGAAAATTGAAAAATAAACAAAATTATATATTTCAAAATGAATTAAATTTTTAAAATTCAATATATTAAAATAAAACAATTATAAACTAAAAATAACACTAATATCAAACATTTCATGATAAGGGTCATTATCAAAGTCATATATATATATATATATATATATATATATATATAGTGACAATTAGTTTGCCTACGTAGACACGTAGAGTTATGAACGAATTATAAATAACAAAAGGTAATAATGGTTAAAAGCTCATATTTTTACGCAACTAAGAACTATGAATATAAAAGATTGGATAATTAAAGATAGTATATAAAGTAGCATAATTCTAATAACATTGGAGCGAAACATTTCAATTAATTTTAAACTTTTTTATTAATTAAAAAATTCATTTGATTATTTTATAATTAAACAATATCTTTTTAATATTTTTTAACATTTTTTAAATGTCACTTAAGTAATATTTTTTAAAATGTTAGTTTCTAATTTTTTACATTTTTTTTCATTTTTATCCATGATATATTTATTCATTTTTCTTGTTATTTTTTTAAATAAAACATGATTTTATTATTTTTCTATCATAACTATTTCAACGTTAATTTTATCAAACACTTATAATTTAATACGTTAATTTTTTAACTTTTAACTATTAAATAACTTTCTAACTAGTTTTATGGAACATATAAATATCAGCCGATATAGATAATATAGCTTATAGCTGAAATCTTTGTCTTGTTTTGTCCTTCCTTACCTAGCAATGTATCGCGGTAATGACAAGAATATTTCCTTATTATGTGCTCTATGCTTCTAACTTTCACTTATGTAGTTAAGTTCTTGTCTCGTTCCTTCTACTATTTTTTTTTCCCTTTCTTTTTGCCGATTAGTTCTATGCTACGAGTAATGGCATTTAGATCACAGATTTGTTCCTTCATGTGAATCAAATCGATGTTGCTTCTTGGCAGATGTGTTGGGGCGGCAAGACAAAGGCAACCTCTCACGCTTTATTTTGCTGCTATGTTCACTTTTGTTATTAATTTCCAGCACTTGAAGTCAAAGGATTTGTATCATAGGTAGCATGTGCTGTGTAACAAAGTGTCATAATAAAAGTAGTGAATTGAACGTCACGGTAATGCTTGATTAGTGGAATGAAAAAAAAATCCAAACGAAATTGAAAGGCAAATGAAAAGGAGATATAATTACAATTTTGATCTCTTAGTTTGGACTACGTGTAATTTTGGCCTGGTCTCTTAATTATTTTATTTCTGAAATTAAGTTAATTTGATCCCTCGGCCAATGCAACTTTAATTATTGTACTTGATAATCCTCGAATTATTTTTGGCGATAACAACTATGACCGTTATTGTCAATAATATTGTATAAATTTTTACATTTAGAAAATAATTTTTTATTTTTTATTTTTATTGCCAATAAAGGTTAGCCAAATTGATAAAAGATCAAATTCATATTGCACAAGAATTTTGATTCAAATTTTACTATCGACATGAGCACATTAATTGTTTGTGGACGATATATAAGTGCTTTTTTTTTTTAGATAACAGATATATAAGTACCTTTGTAACTTATATTTCGAACATATTTGAATTAGCCTTGAATTATTAATCAATTGTTGGCAATAATAAAAAGAAAACGTGTTGCTTTTTGGGAAGAAACAACCAACTAGGAAAACAACCAACTAGGAAAACAACATTGTTGCTATACATGGATCATAGATGCTTAGATAGATGTGGTCGAGATTGGTTTGTTAATCACTTTTGTGCCAAACAACGTGTGCCTATCTCTCACTATAGTGTTTATCATACTTCAGGACGAAAAATCAATTTGTTTCTTGTCCTGGTTCATATATCTCGATCCAACGATAAGTAAGGATGACTATAGAATTTTCCTACACCCGTCAAATTGGTTGTTGGCCTTGTCATTTTCAACCTGATGAATGCATGTATTTAGTTGGAAGATCCATTGCTGCAGAAATACTTGTTCTTGCATAGTTGTTTGCATACATGAATTCTCGGAACACTTCAATCATAAGTATCTTTAATTCGAAGGTAGCTAATTAATCTCCAAACTTAATTTATTGAAATAAGTTAATTTTAATT
The DNA here is from genome assembly GCF_004193775.1 of Glycine soja. Classification (NCBI taxonomy): domain Eukaryota; kingdom Viridiplantae; phylum Streptophyta; class Magnoliopsida; order Fabales; family Fabaceae; genus Glycine; species Glycine soja. The sequence continues at coordinate 43,081,158 of NC_041012.1, read as the reverse complement.
CAAAATCTAATACATTTGATTTTTTTGATATCAATTAAGGAAAAATATTCTCAAATGAACACATTCTAATGTAATATACAATAATAAATGATGATAATTAACTTCACATTCATGAATACAGTAAAAACTTATATACAAGAAAATCAAATAAATAATCTTCCCCACTCTAATTGCCTACTTATTTAGAAGCATAGAAAAATGATAATTCACATTAATAAAATTAAAAATAATATGATGTCGTTGATTAAAACTCTTTGAAAAAACTTAAGATGTATATTTCAGTAAACTTTTTTTATAACATTTAAAAAATTACTTGTTTCCACTGTTAATAATAAGATATTGTTTCCAAACTTTTAAATTATATCTAAAAAATAGTAAAACAAATAAATGAAATACTAGCTAATTATAGATATATATGTGTTTCGTATTGAATTTTATTTATGATAAGTTGAAGTTAAAAGAAAATAATAGAATGTTGTTATTGTGTTGTGATATATATATATATATATATATATAAATTATTATAAAATTCATTTTTAAGGCTTTAGAAGTTTTTATCCCTAATAATACTACTATATGTAATAATAAAGGAGTTTATTTTAATTGATTGAATATGACGTGGGAATGTTATATGAATAAAAAAATGTTTTATGTAATTTGGTAAATCTTTGTGTGTATTATTCCGATATTAATTAACATACAAGAGCCAGTCGTGTTTTGACTATGATTCTATTTAATTTTTGGACATTATCTCCACGCCGCTGCATTAATATTGACTTAAGTTCCGCAGCAATAGTAACAGAACAATAAAAGTCTCGAAGAATGAAAACTTAATTTCAAGGTACATAAAAATCTGAATTATATGTGCAGATATAGAGAGATAGTGAAGATTAAAAAATAATTAATTAATGGTTACATAACCACTTAAAAGTGACCAAGAGATTTTTTTAATCTTAATTTTATAAATTTAAACTAGAATATATATTTTAAAAATATTTCAACTGTAACATGGAAATTCATTTGATCAACGTTATTCGAAACATCACGTCAAAACTTGAAGAAAAAAACAAGAAGCGCGTGTTGCTAGAAGCTGCGTTCATTAAAGGCCATAGAAGTAGGTATTGGGAGTTGCGAATTATCAATTACGTGATTTCGTAGCGTGAGCTCGCGGGCCATGCAAGATAATTGGCTATTCTACCTTAACAATTCCCACTCTCACCTCAGCGCGTCAAAACATTACTAATCCACTCGCCCCTTCCATTCCTTTCACGTGCTCCCATTATCATCCTCATTCCCACGCGTCCGGCACCAGTCAAACCCCCCCTCTATTTACCGATCTGCCCTTGTCGTGTTTTTCCGTCTCAATTTTCCAACCTTTTTGTAGAACCACTTCACCAAATTTTACACCCTCAAATTGGAGTTTTACTGTTTATAGTTTGTAAGATATTATCACGATTTGCCATGTGCGTTTCTACTTTTACACTCTTGGATTACGGAAACATGTTACAGTATGTTATTCAAGCTAATTAATTTTATAGAAATGATCGATAAATAAATAACTAGAACATAAAGTTATGTGGTACTACTGCTAGTATTTTAAAATAATAGTATTACGTAACTTTTAAATAACTTTCAAATTTTATTATTTTATTAAATCAATCCATCGTGTTTGTTTTCTTACGATGTCTTCTTTTAATATGAAAACGGGCAAGGGCTAAACCACGTCAAGAAGAGACTGGTGGCGTAGTGTGTTTTAAAAGTTTCCTTGTTTTTTTTTTTTTTTGACATGAGATGATAACAATAAGAAGAAAAATAAATTAATAACGCTTTTTTTCTAACATAATCTTAATTTATAGTATTGAATAAAATTTTACATTAATGTGAATCTCATTAGGTTTGAATTAGAAAAAGAGGGTGCAAGAGAGTTATACTAATGATGATGTGAAATTTTCCCATTTTGTCCCTGGAGGAAGAAGAGAGAGAGAGAAAAGTTAGTATGAAAGGGAGGGAGAGAGAAACGACGACGCCGAATGAACAGTAGTGGTATAACAACAACAACAACTAGTTTTAAAAACCCCGTTTTTTTGTTTCTCTCACTTAACTTAAAAAACACTCACTACTACTTACGCACGCCCTTACTTTCTCTCTCTAAAACCCTTCTCGTTTTCTCTCTCTAATTGCAGATCAGGCCGCACCAACCGTTGCGGTTGTGGATTCGGTTGGGGTTCGGAGTCGCCATGGCTTCGGCTTCGTCTTCGTCCTCCAAGCTATGCTTCAATTCTGACTGCAAAGAATTGAAGTCCGAAAGACCTAAGAAAGGGTGGAGACTCCGCAGCGGAGAACTAGCAGAGCTTTGTGATCGATGCGGGTTAGTAAATTAATAACTTTTCACTGTTTTGTTGACTCACACTCTTCTGTTGATTTTTTTTTTTTTGAAAACAAAACTGTAATTTTTTTAAATTAATTTTTTTTATTTCCATGTTTCTGTTTTTTTTTTTTAATTTTGGATTTTGGAGCTAGCTACACGTGGCAGTTAGTTTAAGAGATTGGGATTATTAGTTGGCTGAGGTTTCTAGGTTTGGGCATTCCTCCTGCAAATTTGGATTAAGTTTATTGCTTTAGACCTTATGTATGTTGTTTTGAGGAAAAAAGAAAAAAACTTTCTAGAGAGTATTAGGTTTGTGCTTTGAATTATTTTTTTTTTAACGATAAGAAATAAACTTATGGTCTCTTCTAAAAAAAGAAATACACTTATGGTGGTTTTGAATTAAACTTATGGGTTCCACACACCGCTTTTCTAATTATGTAGCGTTTCAATTTGGAACAAGTTAAGCATAGAGACGGGGTTGGTGCTTCTCAAGTTATGTGGTTGTGGATCCATAACTTAGTATATTTGTTTGAGCGTGGGCATTGGTGGCATAGTTATTAATTAATACTGAGATATGGCACATGCAACTGGTCTTCGTGCTACCCAACTGTACTGTGAAAAGTTACTCAGTGCTGGTATTTCGCTTGCTATGTTACCCATATGCACTATTTTAACAGTCCCTGACCTCTTTATTAAATTTCTGATCACGGTTTAACTTAAAAACCCCATTCTTTTCCCTAGCCCATGCACCACTTATTATCTAAATAAAAAGGATTGGCCATCTCTGAGTTTGTGGCCTGATTTCTCTGGCAACTTCTGTATCTCTGATCTAATAGTGCCTATCAAATTCAAAGGAAAATTTTAGTGGATGGCTATAAGATGATAAGCACCCAAGCACTTAAGGGGAAAGAACCATCCCTTAGTAACTAGCTGTTAAGGGGAAAGAACCGAATAATGAAATACTCCACAGAGCATCTCATACTATTCAATGTGGGACTTTGCCATCCCATAATACCTAAGCCCCTATCATAAGACCAGCATTAGTAAATGTAGGGACAAGAGTGGTCTTCAAGGGCAAAACAAAAGTATAGTGGAGACGAGAATGCTGAAGTCAACTTTCAAGAAAATTTAAGATTAGGAATGGAGATGCCTGGGGAGAGAGTTTTGACTATTGGAGTAGATGATAATGGAAACTTGACTTAGGTGATTTGGTCACGTGATAAGGAGACCACTGGAGGCTCCAATGAGAAAGTGGATCAAACGAAGGGTAGTATGATTAAAAGAGGTAGAGGAGGACCTAAGAAATCTTGAGAAGAGAAACTTTTAAAAAGTATCTTGCTTTAAATTGTTTTAGTGAAAATTTGGTTTTTGTAGAGCTCAATAGTGATGATGATTGTTCCATGTGACCAATTGTACCTAGCAGGGAAATGGTGGGTTGTTGTAGTCAATGAAGGTCTATACCAAGACTTTGAACTCCTTCAACATTGAAAATTTGAAAGTTACAATTTTTTTGAGGAATGATAATTATATTATTTAAAATGTTTAATGTTATGTTTTATGGTTAATCATTTAGATTTTGGTTATTTTGGAGTTGTATGTGAGTTTAGTTTTCATATGCATTACTCCCTTCATTCCAGATTATGACGTTTTAGAGAGAAAAAAATTGCTCCAAAATAGATGTCATTTTACAAAACCAATGCTGCATTAAATACTTTTTATCCTTAATCAATACATAGTGGGAGTGGTGTATAGTAAGAGTAAATGAGTAATTAATTAGAGGAATAAATGGTATATTAGGAAGTTACCTAATATTTTTTATGAAATTCTACAAATTAATTGCATTCCTTAATTCCTGTGCTAAAATCTTAAACGTCCTATAATATGGAACAAAGGGAGTAGTAGTTTACTTATATGTTATTGCCATTTTGAATTATATTAAATATACCAAAAGTATTTACGTTAATGCAAAAGCACTATGCAATGTGCTATTTGCTGTAGCCTTATTCGGTAAGCAATTAATAACTACATTTTAGCATGAAGAAATTATCTCTTCTGAAGAGGGGGAGGGAAACTAAAGGAACTACTGTGTTTTTGGGCAACATTTTATTTTAAAAATAAGCCCTCACCATAGGAATCAGGAATAACATTGAGTGATACTAGGATTGGCCTAATTAAACTAAAGTTTACTATTAAGTATTAAATGGATGATTCCTTTTTGCTTCACTAGTTATGGATCTCCTTACTGGAGTCATGACTGCTGTTTTTTCTGTTGCTTCAGTAGATGTTAAGCAATGGAGGTTATTCTTTGTTTTTTTTTTCTAGTGATGGTTTTTGAAGCCATTTTTTCTTTAAATGAAGATATCTCTTTTCAATTCGTATGTATTTTTCAAATGCTTAGTTTGAGTTCTACATTTTCTTCTTCTCGTTATGATGACTCTGATATATTGTTTTCGATATTCATCTGAAAGAAGTTGTTTGTTTAGTTAATCTGAGTAAACTATTCTGTCTGAATGCTCACCTCAAATCAAATTCTGCCTTGTTCATCCCATATTATCTTCAGTCAATGTGATTCTCTAAATTATTTATATATTTATGCCTATGGTTGGATTATGTACAAACTGAATGGACGACATAAAGGATCTAATGTGTTATCTGGTCCAAAGAATTTTGTTCTTTCTGGCATAAGAGGTTTTAATAGGTTCAATAACAGAGGTTGAGCTTTTTGATTGCATAAACATTTGTTTTCACTGTACTTGATAACAAATGTCTTGATCAAGAATTTAATTGGCCATATGTAAATAATCATGCCTGTTGCTCATCATATGTGTTTTGATATTGTTTTCTTGCATGATGCATATGTGCTATTCCTTTTGTAAAATTCCGTTGTTCTGTGATACTTAGCTCTGCTTTTGAAGAAGGAAGGTTCTGTGAGATTTTTCACTCAAATGCTTCTGGTTGGAGGAGTTGTGAGACTTGTCTAAAGGTGAGGCAAATCTTTTTATGGTTGTTTGAAATGCTTTATTAACATTACTGTTACTATGTTTGCTGCAAAGAAATTTACATAGTTCCCAAAGCTGAGTTTGAATTATGTAGTTTTAACTGATGATTAATGTTGCTTGAATACTTTATTAATGTTACTGTTACTAACTTACTATGTTTGGTGCAAAGGGTTTGATATATGTTCCGGAATCTAGTTAGAATTATGTAGTTTTAACTGATGATTAATCATTCTTTGCAGCGGATTCATTGTGGGTGTATTGTTTCAAGTCATGCTTTTATGTTGTTGGATCCTGGAGGAATTGAATGTTATGCATGTGCCCGCAAAAGTATTATTTTGGTAAGTGTCTATTGTTTCCCTTAGTTGCAAATGCCCTTTCGTCACTTTTGGTTTATACCTTTAAATCTTGAACTCCATATCTAGTAATTAAGCTGCAATTGATAGTCCTGACATGATGCTTGGACAATCTCACCATTTACCTGTTTTGATAATTGGATAAAACAATTTTGGCATCGTAACTCTATTCTGTTATCTGTATCTCAGCCATCTAACCTGCCATGGCCACAGTCCTTTTCCCTTCAAAATCGTTTATCTGATCGACTTAGAGACCTATCTGCCAAAGGTTGGAGTCAGCTAGCTGGATCAGGTCCTGTACCATGGAAGCAAGCACCCAGTCTGTTCAATTCTGCTTCTTCATCTGACCTGATCCCAGAAGTGCCTTCTTTAGTTGAGTTATCCAATAGCTTTGACAAAATGTATTGCAATGAAAGGTTACCTGCCTCAGCCTTGGAAAAGAAAAATGAGGACTTGTCTGGAATACCAGTTAATTGGAACGTCAAGCTTGGCTCACGGGAGATGATGCTTATGAATGGTAATGCAGGCTTTGACATTCTCTGAACTTTCTACCTTTTCTGATATTCTGGTTTAGGAAGTCTTCCCTTGATAACATGAATCTTCATTATATTGCAGGAATGAGGAATGAGGACAAATCAAGTTCATGTTTAAATATGTGTCAACAGCCTTCTTCTCTGAAGGAAGAGTCATCTCCTCAACCATTTGGTTTGGCTGTGCCTAATTCATGCCAAAATGAAAGAAATGGTCAACTTGGGGTAACTGGAAGTCATCCACAACAAACTCCACCACCTCCAGGAAAGCAATTTAATGGCACTATGCATTTAGCACCTGATTCATCAGGTGAGGCTCAGATTCGCAATGGGCGGCCTCGAGCAGATTCCCGAGGAAGAAACCAGTTATTGCCACGGTACTGGCCAAGGTGTACAGATCTGGAGCTACAGCAAATTTCTATAGAGTATCCTTCAAATCAAATGATTGTAGTGTTGGTTTATATATAACTATTTTATTGCACTTCGTTTTCCAATTATGTCTAATGCCATACTGGAAGCTACAATACCTTAACTTTATCCCAGTTCAAATTCTGTAATTACTCCCTTGTTTCAGAAAACTTTGAGTGCTAGTGATGCTGGGCGAATTGGGCGTTTAGTGCTACCCAAGAAGTGTGCTGAGGTTGGTCTTGAGATTCTTCAAGCTACTTGGGGGATAGTATTTTTGGTTTGAGTATAAGTTCTGTGGATGCTTTATGTTCATAGTAAACTGAATTTAAAATTTATAATAATTAACAATTGACTCCTGGCCTTATGTGATGCCTGCATACCATAATTCTCTTGTTTTGCCCTGTAATTGTGTTTGATAGACTCCTTATTTTTAACATAAATTAATTAATATACACTGTCCAATGAGGAACTAGTTTTTGTGGTAATTAGTAAGTTCATATGATCTAATAATAATATTCTCCTTATTTGTAACGTAAATTAATTAATATACATTCTCTTATTATTTTCATGAATATTCAATCAATTGTTATATAATATTATTTTCTGCTCCATGAGACAGACCTACTTCCCACCAATTTCTCAGCCTGAAGGATTGCCTCTTAAAATCCTTGATGCAAAAGGCAAGGAATGGATATTTCAATTTCGCTTCTGGCCAAACAATAACAGCAGAATGTATGTTTTAGAGGGTGTCACTCCATGCATACAGTCCATGCAGTTGCAGGCTGGTGATACTGGTAAGACGTTGTCATGAAGGTGATTCATGTATCGGAATATATAGGAGTATTCTTCTTATTTACTTCCTGTTAAGTGAAACTAGCCTCATTAGTCAGATTTGCATGAATGCTCTTTATTGCCCTTGCTAAGAATTATAGGTTTAGTGTTGGGAAAGAAGAAAAAGAGATAAAGATGGCAAACAATGTTTTAACTTATGAGAAAAGTAGTGAAACCGTTTTTCTCTTTTGAGATTTTTTTGTTCTTTTCCCCAAAAAACTTGCATAATTATTTTTTATGATCATATCTTTTGATTGAAAATAGTTTTCTCTTTGGAAAAAAAGGTGCAAAAACAGTCCCTAAGTAAGGAAACAACCAAGAGACAATCTAAAGATATTCTTAATATTTTCCAACAGCCCTGTCTACTTCGGAATTCTTGCACAACTGACCTTGATGCTATTTTATTCAATTCAAAGGATTTTTGGTTTTCTAAAATTTCTTCCGTGAAAAAATGGCCTTGTAAAGCTGGACTTCTAGATTATTATGCTCCAAGATTTGCCTCATAATCCATGTTGAATCCTTTTGCCTTCTGTGCTTATGACTCCCCCCTGCAAAACCATTTGATTTGTTAATTGAGTTCTAGTTTTTTGGCTGACCTGAATTGTTTTTCTCAGTAACATTTAGCCGGTTGGAGCCAGAGGGAAGGTTGGTTATGGGATTTAGAAAGGCTTCAAGTGTCATGCCATCTGATCAGGTAATGTATAATTTTCTGAGGTGTACTTGTATGTTTTAATATAAATTGATTGAAGCTTTGTCTGTATAGGTCTATCATTAGCTGGATGCTTGTATGGATAATTATACATGTTTAATTAGTTAGGAGACTTACGCACAAATTCAGCACTTGCCTTAATTAAGATTTTTTGGGTACAGTCTGAAGTTTCTATCATGCCCTATTGTATGATTGGACTTCAATTTTGTATATTGTCTGATTGTTTGGACTTATAGTTGTGGGTATTTTCTAATAAAGGACAATTTATCAATTTAATAAATAATTTGCTATTTTTGTTTGCATATTTTGTTTTTTTAGCAAATCCTATATATATTTATATAGTTTGGTGAAAATCTGAACTTGTATACTGAAAGTTTACATATGCTATGTGCATATTTTGCTTTTTGCAGGACAATGAGACCAAGACTGGAAATGGATTTTCTGCACATGGTGAAGTTAGTATCAAATAGCTAACTGCATTGTAATTGCTAATGTTTGTCACTTAAGTTATTCTCATGGCTGCATTTTTCATCTGTCGTTTAGGTTGAATTGGCAGATCCTAATTCATGGTCTAAAGTTGATAAGTCAGGATACATAGCAAAAGAAGCACTGGGGAGCAAATCATTAATCTCTAGAAAAAGAAAGAGCAACATATTGAGCTCAAAGAGTAAACGTCTAAGAATTGAAAATGAGGATTTAATAGAGCTGAAGATTACATGGCAAGAAGCTCAAGGTCTGCTCCGACCCCCTCCTAGCCACATTCCAAGTATTGTGGTGATTGAAGGTTTTGAATTTGAGGAATATGAGGTACCTGTATTCTTGCTTCATATCAGAAAGGGTTATGGATTGCTGATGTTATTATACTTTTAGTAAAGTAATGACCTAAACCTTTCATTCAAACTTTCTTTCTTAATGTGATTTCCAATTAAAAAAACGATAACACATTTTCATCTTTGAAAAGTAATTCTTTATATCTTATAGTCACATAAAACTAACCAAATAACAGTTCTGATGTGTCCATGATGCAGGCCATATAATTAATCCACTGTGTAATCTTAGTTGAAACCTATAGTCAATCCAATATATTATAAGATTTGTGAGTAGAAATACTGAAGTTCACTAGTCATACTGGCTGAGCAGACAAGAAAGGGAAGGGAGACTAATGATCCTGAACTGGTCTTAGTTGAGTATTGTGTATGTTAAATCTTCTAATTCTGATACCTTTGTTCTTCCTCATCATCCAGCCCTTAAACTAAAACACGTCTCTGGTTTAAAATGCTGAAGTCACAGTCTCTAGAGTTGTACATCCAATGTTGGATTGGAATTTTACTGTCTGCCTTTGTTGTCATCTTTCTTGGTGCTTTATTTGATTGAAAGAGTTCTGGGAATTATTATGCATTGTGGAAACCTTCATGCTGAGAATGCTTTTACAGGAAGCTCCAGTGCTTGGGAAGCCAACAATTTTTACCAGTGATAGTGTGGGGTAAATCACTTATCCTTAATTAGATTTTGATCACTTTGTTTTTTTTCTTGGTTGTTTTTAAATTTTCTTTTCGTATTTGTTCACATATCTTTTACAGTCACGCAGACACACACACACACACATATAGTTTTTCTCAGAGAATGTGGAATGAATTTCTGTTGTATGCATAGCATTGCTAGTGGGAAACCTAGGATAATTTTTAATTATGATGATGATATATGGGATTTGATTTCATGTGGTTGCTCTCACCTCGAGACAAGCATTGGCTTTTGACTGTTTCTGTGCTTTCTGAGGGATGTTATATATATATTTTTATTGTTGTGCATGTCTTATCACTAAGTTCCCAAGAAATACATTAATTTCTCATTCAGACTGGGTGATATTTTTTAATTAAATTATATATGTAAATTAATTGCCAGCAATGATCTTTATTTGTGCCAGTGAAAAGATCCAGTGGGCTCAATGTGAAGATTGTTTCAAGTGGCGCAAATTGCCAGCAAGTGCGCTTCTTCCATCAAAATGGACGTGTTCTGATAATTCATGGGATCCAGAAAGGTAACAAGATTGATCGATTCTCTTAAATTCTCATTGGCATTTTTGGTCTCCTATGTTATCCTTAGCTTCTTCCTTTCCACTCCCTTTTGAGTGGCAAATACACAGTTGAAATTATTAAGCTTTCCTGAGTGAATAAGAATGTATTTCATATTTAAACAATTAGTATGGACCAAAAGTCATCCGTGATGTTCAAGAGGAGGGTGTCTTTCTGAACCTTAGATACATTATACATCTAGATAACATGTACATATGATTTTCCTTTCATAATAGAGTTGCAGTATATAAATGCATGTCTTGCTTTATTTTGGACTCAAGTAACCCTCAACTTAGCTCATGTTTATGTGTTCAAGGCACGTGATTAATTTATAAATCTAACAAGACTGTTCCACAGAATCATTTGCTCAAACTTTATAAACCTATGTTAGTATGTAACCAATATATTAGTGCATTATTTTTATTGAATTCTCTATGCTGCCAGATTTTCTTGTTCAGCTGCGCAAGAGCTGACAGCAGAGCAACTTGAGAATTTGCTACCTCCTTGTAATTCAGGTTTGAATTGTTTGATTGCTTCACTTGAAATCTTTAATATAACAAATTGCAACATTAGCCATTAGGGTATGAAAACTATGTTGTTAAATGCATTTGTTTGGCAGCTGTTCCCAAGAAAATGAAGGCCACCAAACAGGATCCCGATAATGCTGAAGCTTTGGAGGGACTTGACACCCTTGCAAATCTAGCTATCCTGGGAGAGGGTGAGGCACTCCCAGCATCCGCCCAGGCCACAACTAAGCATCCACGCCATAGACCTGGCTGCTCTTGCATTGTTTGCATTCAGCCTCCCAGTGGAAAGGGCCCCAAGCATAAGCAGACATGCACATGTAATGTATGCTTAACAGTGAAGCGACGATTCCGTACCCTTATGTTACGGCGTGAGAAGAAACAATCAGAAAAAGAAGCAGAGACAACTCGTAAAAAGCAACAGCAACAACATCCTCTACCATTACCTTCATCTGAAATTTTGCTTGATGAAGATTCCTTGCCCTGTAGTAACACAGGTGATAGTAGCCCAAACCAGAACAAAGAGGGTAATGATGGTTCTGATGATGATCCTAGCCGAATAAAATCATCTGCTTCGCCGTTCAAAGGCAAAATTGACCTCAATATCCAACCAGAGCGAGAAGAAGAATTATCACCTGGTTCGGATTCTGGCGGCATGATGAAGTTGCTCCATGATGCTACTGAGCGATATCTCAAACAGCAGACTGTGAACTCTGGTACTGGAGATTCATCAGGCAGTCAGTCACAGCTGGTAGGAGATGCAATGAGGGAAGATAAACTTAGCAATGGTGTTGCCCATGGCAGTAGTAGTCATAATACTGATAAGGAACATGCCCAATCTTTGCCTATGAATGTGTGAAAATCATATTGGCGCTAGCCATAATTGATACGTTCTTGCAAAGCTATATTGAAGTGGGGAAAGATTTTGCTGTACATTTTATCCACTTCGGCTTCTTGCTTTTTCTTGTTTGTACATAAAGAGGAGTAGGAAAAAATGGTGAGAAACCAATATATTCCGGTAATATAAGTGGGCATCATAGTGGTTTGTGTAGGAAAACTATGAAATGCAGCTGAATGGGTAGTAGGTTGAAGCTGTTTAGTTTCTTTGAGAGCTCACCGTGCCACCTGATTTCAACAACGTTGAAAATGTAACTATGCCTAATTTGTTCTCCCAATTTATTCTTAGCCTGTAAGATGTTTATACTTTCTAGTAACTGCTAGTTCTGTTCGCTGTTTCTCTTTATTGGAAATTTGGAGGCACACTTTCACCCGTTTTCAGCAAGCAACCTATGCTGTATACAATCAATGATGGCAGAGAAATATTGGCTGTTTTAAGGGGGGAAGTGCACTCGTCCATTGTTATTGCACTCGGTACAAATCTACCCGTGTAATTATTTATAGCCTCTGTTAAAATCGTAGTTGTCGTCATCTTACATGACCCTTTTTGGATTGAATAATCTGCCCTTAAACTTATGTTCGGCAAATTTAAATGACTTTGTTTGGATATGAATATATGATCAATCTGCGGCTAAAAGTCACTTACAGACGATATCTTTATCGCTAAGAGCAATGATTTTTAAATAAAAAAATAAATTAAAATTTTGTGTTTGTAATATTATAAGAGATGAAAAATAACTAAAAACGTTTATCTGGTAAATAATTTCTTTTCATTAACCTTAAATATTTAATTTTTAATACTTTACAAGAAAATATTAATAAATGCTTGTCAGAAATGCAATAATTAATTAATTAATCATCCACATTCATAAAATTTACTTTGTTCTCTAAAGTTAAATGCTAGTTCCATTACTTACTGTTAAAAATAAATAGAATATGTGGATGAAATGACTCGGCAATGCAAGTTTCCTGCAGTCTCTAATATATTTATCGTGTGAACATCTATTCGAATAGTGAGATTTCAGCTAAGAATACCCAAAAACACAAAATACCAAAATGGCTGAGGGGACAGAAAAAGAGGTGAGCAGAAAAAATCGCATTGCCACTTGTTAAAAATATGGGACGAGTAAACTTTGGTACATCCAATTTCTAAACGTCCTTCTATGATTAGTATCAAGTTAACTTGGCTGGTCCTCATTTGACATTAACCATGCACCTCTAATACCTCCACTACTTGAAAAAAGGAGGACTTTTTTGCCCTCAAAGCCTTTTGTTGGTGACAATCGGTTCCTTTTGCCTTTTGTCACCTTCGGCTTCCTCCCTGTTAGTAAAATTGATCATAATCCATAAGGAGGACGAAAAAGGACACAGACAATCCAGATGTGACAGAATTAACACAAAGCACAAAGCATTGTGTTACATCAAATCAAACCATCTGTGCCCTTACGATCTTTCTGCTACAAGTTTGATCAACAAAAAAAATAAAATCAATTAACACAAAAAATAAACCAACAAGAAAAAAAAGAAGTGTTAGTCACTGTTCATCAAGATGAACGACCTATTCTCAAGCTCCTTCAAGAAATACAGTGACCTGAAAGAACAGTCCCACATTGATGATGTGGAAGCTGGGAAGGAAAGTGTCAACCTCGATAAGTTCTTCGACGAGGTGGAGAATGTGAAAGAAGACATGAGACTAGTTGAGAAGTTGTATAGAAAACTGCAAGAGTCTAATGAAGAAAGCAAAATCGTTCACAATGCTAAAACCATGAAGGATCTTCGAGCCAGAATGGACCAAGATGTTCAGCAGGTTCTCAAACGCGTGAAACTCATAAAGGGCAAGCTTGAATCTCTCGAACGTTCCAATGCAGCCAACAGAAACATTCCAGGGTGTGGTCCAGGTTCCTCAGCGGATCGAACCCGAACCTCGGTGGTTAGTGGCTTAGGGAAGAAACTGAAGGACTTGATGGATGATTTTCAAGGGTTGAGGGCAAGAATGCAGAATGAGTACAAGGAAACCGTGGAACGAAGGTACTTCACCATCACAGGAGAAAAGGCTGATGAGGACACCATAGAGAACTTGATATCAAGTGGAGAAAGTGAGAGTTTTCTTCAGAGGGCGATTCAGGAACAAGGGAGGGGTCAGATAATGGACACCATATCGGAGATTCAAGAGAGACACGATGCTGTTAAGGAGATAGAGAAGAACTTGATTGAGCTGCATCAGGTGTTTTTGGACATGGCAGCTCTTGTTGAGTCTCAGGGTCAACAACTTAATAACATAGAGAGTCATGTGGCACGTGCGAGTTCTTTTGTGAGGAGAGGCACTGAGCAACTTCAAGATGCCAGAGAGTATCAAAAGAGTTCTAGGAAGTGGACTTGTTATGCCATTCTTCTTGGCATTGTGCTTGTTGTTGTGCTCCTGTTTCCTCTCTTGACATCACTTTTACCTCACTTATTGTATTGAAGAATATATGTATCTTGAAGAGTTTAATTATTTCCAACCCCAACATTAGATTTTGCATTATTCTGAAATGTTCAAGAGCTAAGTAGTACTACTAGCATGTGGCCATGCACGCACGCTGAAACATGAAACATATGCAGAAACATGAAACATTCAAGTGCTTTGTATGAAATTGTTGATGCAGGTGACCTTTTGAAGCCAAGAAAAAGCCACAGAACCAAGTTATTCTGAGTATTTTGGATTCCCATAGAGTTGTAATAGCAAGACAACAGTTCTAAACATGACAATGACAACGTTGTAATAGCAAGTTGACTCGCTTTGGAATGATTCCATTTTTGTCTTATATTCTTATTTTGTCTTGCCCGTTTATGATAATAATAGTAGAAGAACTTGATATTGGATTGATTGACCAGTAGAAAAAACATTAGATTTGGTTATACTATGAGAGAGGAAAACATCAAACAATTATAATAACACTCATGGTTATTTATGTGGAGTCATTTAATTTTATCTTTGACTGTGACTAAACATGTCGTGTTACTTGCTAATATGGGAAGATACAAATCCTATTCTGTATCGTCGGAATAAAATATTACAACACCTATAATAAAGTATTACAAGTTTTATTTTAAGGTAAATAGTCACTTTTGTAACTCAATGTATAATTTATTGATAAATGTATTCTTTAAAGATAAAAAATATAAAAATTTACTCTCTGAAAGTATAAAAAGTGCGATAAATATATTCGGCTGTTAACTTCGGTCCATCGTTATTAATAAAATAGTCTACGTGACACGGAGGGACAAATTTATCATTAAAATGATTGCCAACGATTGCCAGCATATAGAGACATATTTGTCATAATATTTTTTTAATTTTTTGTCTTCTCATCCCGCTGACAAATATGTTCCTGAAAGATAAAAATACAAAATTTAGTTTTCGAAAGTATAAAAATGTGACAAATATATTCAGATGTTAATAATAGATTGTGACTAATTATTATTATTATTATAGGTTTGTAATTTAGTGCTCTTACTCGTTTAGTACTTATGTCATGTATTTTTTAAATTGTCTTCTAATATATATATTTTTATTATATTGATTTCCTTGTCAAACCTTAATATTTGATATTAAAAAAAATTATCTTGTATCTTATAATTTTATTAAATTTTTACTAAATTTCTCACTTTTAATCTTTAAAATTATTCTATATCTCAATTTCAACTTAAGTACCTTCATATTTAGATTGAAAACAATACGTTAGAGAGTTTTCTAGTAGAAAGAATACAATTGGCTGCGGGACCAAATTTATTTATTTTAAAAAAATTAATCAACTATTTTTTTTTAAAAATATATCTTACAAAATTTAAACTAGATAAAGTTAAAGTGGAATTATAAGTCTTTTTCCTTAATCAATAAAATGTATATATATACCTCAAATATAAAAGAATTTTTTTAATAAACCTTATGTGTTTTCACTCGAGACAACACTTATTATACATAATATGAATGAAATGATGAAAATAATTACTAACAAATAAAGAACTCAAATAAATTTAAATAAAAAAATACAATAATGCTCAAACTAATAGAGACATAACTTCAAAACAAAACACAAAAAAAAAAAAAATAGGACGTAGAGTTGTATCTCTTGCTGATTTATGGGCTACAGCGACCTTATTGTATTTCATTTGACATACTGTGACAAAGTACGTAATAAAAATTAATAATTAATTGAAGAAAAAAATTCAAGAAATAAAAGGTTTTCATTTTTTAAAATGATAACTCAATTTTTTATATCATAAAATTAAAGAAATTTATTTTATTTGGGAAAATAAGTAGTTATATTTATTAATTAAAAAACTAATTAACAATTTGATAGATGGATAAATAGATAGGTAATCAAAGTATAGAGTTTAAATCTTAAGTTGTACTTTATTGTTTTTTTAATCTTTTTTTCCTAACTTCTCTCCTATACAATTCATTATTAACGTCCGAATATATTTGTCGCACTTTTTATACTTTTGGAAACTAAATTTTACATTTTCATCTTTCAGGGACACATTTATCAGCAGAGTGGAAAAACGAAAGGTCAAAAAAATATTATGACAAATATGTCTCTATGTTGACAATTCACGTCACCAATCATGTTGACAATCATTTCAGTGAAAAATTTGTCTCTTTATGTCACGTAGGTTATTTTATTACGTTGATAGACGGAAGTTAGCGGCCGGATATATTTATCGCACTTTTTGTATTTTTATCTTTCACGAACACATTTGTTAACAAATTATACATTGAGAGACAAAATTAACTATTTATCCTATCTTTTATCTACATTTAAGCATATAAATATTTAAAATAACATTTATAAACAGTGTATTATTTTATTATAATAAAGAATAAAATTCAGACACGTTGAACTATTTATGGATTTTTTTTCTTTTATGGTGCATCTTGCACAATCTTTGTACATATAAGGCTATAGCATGTTTCCCTACTTTTTATGTGTTCCTTGGTACATTTGTAGGATGTTGATGTCATACAATATATTTCCACCAATTTAATATGATAAATAAAACAATTTTTTTAACTTGTGCAGCTTTACATAAGATAAGCCTTATTAATTATTCACGCTTCAAATAACTAATTATTATGATTTCTTGAAGAAAAAAAAGTGATTTTGTCTCTCTTATTTCATTCCAAAATAGTCTTTATCTCGTTCTAACTAAAATATAAGATTATTAACCAAGTTATTTTGAAACTTCCTTTGATAAAGAAGTCTCAATATTACGGAGGAAATTATCTTCACTAAGTGGCTTTGACTTTTCCAAGCTATTTGGCATATTTTTTTTGAATGTGTGAAGCTGTGAAGGAGAACTTTCATTTTCATAAGCTTTGTTGCAGCCGGAGAATATCACGGTGATGACCCAAAAAATGGTTCCAATAGAATATTTAAATTGGACAGTTTTCAGAGGCGATGAATATGTATTAATTAATTATTATTTTATTGATAAGAAGAGAGAAATTATATCAAGGTGGTCTGAAAATTAAATGGGAAAGAGAAAACCACTTTTTTTAAGAAATCATAATAACTAGTTGAAGAGTGAATGATTAATAAAGCTTATCCAATGCAAAGTCGCACAGTTTTTTTTAAAAAAAAATCCTAAATAAAATCCTTGGCACGTTGAACAAGATTCAATAGTTTGATGACGGGTCTATGGTGCGAAAATGAGATCTTTCACATGTGCGTGAGTTTTGGAATCACAAGTTCAGGTTGGCCAAATGTAATCTGAGTCATAAGTCTCGTTATTAAAAAAAATCAAGGGTCAGGATTGCGTGAAGGCTACCGGTTAAAAAATTGATAGAACCTAAAATGGATGAAACACCAGATAGATAGACGAAGACTAGAAATTGCTGAATCAACTGCTCTAACCGAGAGAAGAAGTCGAAAGGCACAGATGCAAACAATCCTGACCCTTGATTTTTTTTAATAGCAAAACTTGCTGCTCAGATTACATTTGACCAACCAAAACTCACGTACGGTGGTGCGAAAGATCTTTCGTCTAGTTGATGTTTTGATACAGCCGAAATTGTAAACACACAATTTTGTGCAGCTAACATGAGTTTGAATCCAGTTATCATTTTTATAAAAATCTGTAAATTCAAACATTACACATAATTAAATCCCAAAGTTTAAAGTTTTAAATTAAAACTGAAGAATGTTTTTTCATAGCTAATTATTAAAATAATAATGTTCGAATACTATATATACCAAAAAGGTAATCCAAACTTGATCCAAAAATACAGTAATGTCTAATTTGGAGATCCCAATCCTAAACCCGTCAAGAATATAATTTTAAATTGAGACATGCTTAAGTAGTTTCCAAGTGTGCAGACAGGAAAAATCCTAATATTTTTTGTTATATTTTGTTTTTATTTTATTTTAGTTATTCCAGTAGAAACAAATTACACCAAATATTTTAAATCAGAGTAGGCCCATTAAACAAGGTATCACAATGTGTTACCCGAAACATGCATGGGGATTCTTTTCATTGTGATGTTTTTGTTCAGGGTATAGTCGTCCTCGCTTATTATCTTGTACAGCTTCTTGTTGCATATAAAATTACCGGAGAAAAGTAAGAGCTGAGAATGAAAATCATGTCGCATGCCTACAGTACGCTGAAGAATTATCAGTTACTCTGAACATCTTTCTAGCTTATTTTTCCCATAATGATCAAGACAGTTATTGCATAACTAGCTACTACTTGTAGCATAATTAAGAGGTAACCTTATTTCCAAATTAAACCATGGTTAATTAACACTTTACCACTTTCCCTAAAAATGTTATTAAAGGCTCCGGTTATATTCACCCTAAAAGTAAAAGCTACTGTCAATTATTAAAAGATCCTTAATCTTCCCATGTCACATGTTGAAAATTAAATGTAGTGTAATCCATCTAGGGATCTATTAGTAGTAGGGGAAGAAAAAGACAAACAACTTACAACTACAACTAAAGGAAAGAAACCCAGACCTCAAGCCTTGCCCATACTATAAACTATAAAGTAAAGTAAAAGCTTTAATGATTAGCACCAAAAAGCTATAATAAATTGAAAATTAATAAACTCTATAAGCTGTCAAGAAATAGATAAATGCTCTCCTACCAACACGACATTAATAAACATAAAATAAAGTATAAATAAATAAAAGCAGCAGAAAGCAAATATATTTACAAACATACCCCACTCAATCATGCACCAACATTGCCATGAAGGAACAGTAAGAAGAGTCAAGATGAAAATGAAGCTGCCGAGCCTGTTGTGGTGGTGTCAACTAATCAGCTGCATCCATCTTTGACAACCTTGCAATCCATTCCTTCATTTTTTGTTACCCCCTTCAAAATCATGTGATAAAGTAATTAATACATGTAACATACTCATGTGGGGATAGATATTAATATATCTCCAACATAGGCCTTCAGAATGGCCTCAGCAGCAAAGTTGTTGTACATTTCTCTCTGAAACTGAACACTAACACACACTGTTTTAGCCTTGTCTTTGTGAGAGTGGAGGATTGGAGAAGAGGACGGGACACGCGCAAAGAGAAAGGTTAGGTTCTGAAGAGCAAAACTAAAACTAAAAAGAGAGTGAGTTATTATGTATAGGAGGAACAGAAGGGAAATGGATCTAACATAATTTTGCAGGCATCGGAAGAGAAGAAAATGTGGAAAAATGAAAAATTTGTGTCAGAGAAAGCAGGAGTAACACGGTACAGGGATTGGCGTTGTGGGTTTCTCTAAGTTGGGTTTCAAGGTGAAAATAAAGGAACCAAACATGGAAAGGGACATAATCATGGTGAGGGGCATAGCATGGGCAAATGAAGGAGTTGAGGAAGGCATGAAAATCAATTTGCAGAGAGAGAAGGGAAATGCGTATGTTTATTGCCATTGGAATGAATGATGGATATATGGGTCTGTTCAATTATTACGCGATACGAGAATTAGGGGTTGCGTGTGGCTGAGCACATATTATTATTGCGGCTTACGGCATCGACGTGTAGCAGTGGAAAACAACTTCTCTTTCTTCCAATTTTTATTTACTGGTATTACTTATTACTCACTCTACCGTGGAGATTTAAATAGATCAAACAATTATCAATTGTTGGAATAATTCTTTTATTTTCTAAGCATTTACGGACCACCTTTCATGCATGTTTTTTTATCCAAGATTTAATTCACTTAAATTTTTAGTAATCAATATCATAAATATTTGGAAAAAATCAATAAATTCATTTGTGTTAGTAAGTTTAATTTTAACATATTATAATAATTTATTATTTAATTTTAAAATAATTATTTCTCTCTTCTCCCTCATCTCTATCCACATTAATTGATTATTTTAAAATTCAATCTTAAATTATTATAATATCCTTAAGTTAAACTTACACATACAAAAGAGTCTGTTGTTTTTTGTCTAAATATTTTTTATATTAATTATACTTATACTAAAAAAACAACATTAGCTTTTATACCTATTATATGACTAGTTACATTTTCATCATAAATTTATCATAATAAAGCCGTTTATATCATTTAGGGTGTGCAAAATTTGGTTATTGAAATGGTTCGTATCTAAACAGTAGCGGTTTTGTTTTCATGTAATCTGGTTCGAATTGGTTTTTTCACACCCATTAATATTATAATTTTTAAAAATAGATTAAAGAATCAATTATATTTATAGGTTAAGGAATCATATTTTTCATTAGTTGTATTTTTACTTTCGCTCCCCACATAGCTGCAGTACAAGGTTAGGCTCAAAAGTTGTTGGATTTTATAGAAAAGAATGTGCTTTTATTTTCTTTGAAACACTATTTCATATCCATAATGGGTTGCAGCCCAATAATCGTGTTGCGTATTGGGTAGGTTGAATTCAGATCTCATTGTAAGCATCTCAACATGTGCTGGTTCAAGTACAATTATATATTTATATTCGGTTTCTCTGGCCAAATTTTCATGTTTGAATTTTGTAAAAGAAAAAATTGTGATTGAGAAAGCATACTTTACTAGACATTATCCAACCAAATTAGTTAAAAAAAATTAGTTATTGACAAGATTAATGAATATTTTACACAAATATCATGGTGACAAAAAAAATCATAAAATTATGACTAGCTTGATTTATAATCAATTATGAACATTTGTATTGAAGACTATAAATTAGAGTCATTAAAATGGCTTGCAATCCCATGACCCAATCCAACCCATTATGTTGTTGTGCATGATTGGATTTTAAAAAAAAAAACTTTTTCCAATAATAACAAAAAATGGCCCAATCCACTTATGGCCCGATCCACTAGATTGAAAATGTGAGAGATTGGTTGGCCTACAAGTTACTTGGGTATTAAAAATAAAATAATCTTTTTAGAGTCTATGACAAATACTCATTTTTTTTAAACTGTTATTATGAAGCTTAAAATATTTGAATTTGATTGTAATTGATAATATTTGCACCAATAAAAATTGATATAAGTGATAACCAATTACATCTCTTGATTAAGTGGTTCAAGGTTCAAATTGATCCTTAGGTAGAGTTGGGTATGTGGGTAAACTCACCCCACAAAGTTCGTAATCCATGAAGTCTGCATTCTTAACAAACTCATGATTTTAAGCCCACACCATCCTCATACTCCATAGACTTAGCGAGCAGGCTCACATTTGACAGAAAAGTTAAAAAAGAAACTTAATTTTTAAAAATGTAATATTTGATCAATTTTAAATCATTTTAAAAACTAACTATGAATTATTTAATAAAAAAATATTTGTCCAAAATGGTAACATAATTTGCATCTTAAGCTACCAAAAAAATATTTTTTACATTATATTTACTTAATATATAATTCTATGATAAATCAAAATATTATATCACTAGTCACCGTTATTGAATTTTATAAAACACTTAAATTTTAAATATTTTTTTACTTTATTTACACCCTTATTTATTAGTATAATATATTTGTTATATTAGAATATAAAAAGCCCATAGGGACCATAATGTATGCAATTTAAATGGATTCAAAATATTAAGATTGATATACTATGCGAGTTTGGTGGGTGGCATGAGGGCCAAAGCCCATTTGCCTAACTTACTCTTGGGTATAAAATAAGTAATGTTGAGAGATGAATAATGTGCAATCCAAAAAGTCACATTATGAGTCATCATTTTTTTTTCTTTGTAAATATCGTTGTTCATCACACCTATTAAGATCTCCCACCATATCTTCCACCTTGATTTTATAACATACTTAATATTGTCAATCATTTGATGCTTTGGAAAATGAAGTTAAAGTAATGTTTTTTTTTCCACTAGTCAATGTTAATTGTTATAATATTAGTGGAAAAATCTGAACCCACAATCTCTCATTCTTCCTCTTTTCAATCTTATTCTAAATCATAAAATCAATCTTATAACTCCACTCAAATAATATATAATAAATCTAATTAGATAAAGGATTTATACATTTGAGAGAAAAATATAAGTATTTTTTCTTAGATACACTATTATCATTATCATGTATTAATCATTTTACAACAACGAGTTTGAACTAAAACCGTAGCCCTCATATGTTGATTTAAAAAAAAAACTTTTTTTTTTCCCGAATTGAACATATATTTCCAACCATGACTCAGAAGGGGAGAACAATAAATGAGTGATATATGATATTGAGGGTTGAGTGGGATCAACCTTTTTATAGATTGGAAAGTGCCAACTTAACATGGGATCAAGGCACCTATGTGATTTCTGTAAGCCTTTTTTTTAAAAAAAAACCTTTCCTATAGTTTATTCACCACGACAACCCACCTTCACTAGAATATAGAGAATTAAAAAGAGAAAAAAAATTTGTTTTTATATTTGTAGCTTCAATCTTTAAGAGGCAGAGGAGAAAATACAACATTTTCATCATATTTTTACTTTAATTATTAAAATAAAAATTTATATTACAGAGTACAGATTGAATCAACTAAAAAAATAAATTTATCAAGCTGTAGAAATCTAAAAGATCAAGAAAAACGAAAATTAAAGAATGATTTTTTTTTGAAAGGAATCAAAGAATGAAATTAAAAGCTTACTAGTAAGTAATTTGACCAAGTTTGGGCTTTTATTGGTTGAGCCTCTGTTCAGGCTAGTTGAGATCCAGCCCAGAGATAATAAACAGCAAAAAAACGAAACAATTCGAAGGGGAAAATCAAGCACGTTGAAACAGAGAATTCCCAAACCCTCTCTCTCTGTATCTGCGAACACCAAGTCCAACACCTCCAAACCTTCGTCAAAATTCATTCAAGTCGAAAGAGAGTGTGGTTTCTCAGATTTTCTACTCACACACACAGCGTTAGGGTTTTACAGAGATTGTGGAAATGGTAATTGCGCAAGATTTGTATCCATCAGAAGACGACCTTTTGTACGAAGAGGAGTTGCTTCGAAACCCTTTCAGCCTCAAGCTATGGTGGCGCTACCTGATTGCGCGTTCGGAAGCTCCGTTCAAGAAGCGCTTCGTCATTTACGAGCGGGCACTCAAGGCGCTTCCTGGAAGCTACAAGTTGTGGCACGCCTACCTCCGCGAGCGCCTCGACCTCGTTCGCAATCTTCCGGTGATTCACTCACAGTACGACACGCTCAACAACACCTTCGAGCGCGCCCTCGTAACGATGCACAAAATGCCGCGAATTTGGATCATGTACCTGCAAACCCTAACGAATCAGAAATTGATCACTCGCACACGCAGGACCTTCGATAGGGCTCTATGCGCGCTCCCTGTTACCCAGCATGACCGCATTTGGGAACCCTATCTTGTGTTTGTGAGCCAGAAAGGTATTCCTATTGAGACTTCTCTTCGGGTTTATCGCAGGTATTTGAAGTATGATCCTTCTCACATTGAGGATTTTATTGAGTTTTTGCTTAATTCGAGTCTCTGGCAAGAGTCTTCTGAGAGGCTGGCTTCTGTGCTCAATGATGACCAGTTTTACTCGATTAAGGGTAAGACCAAGCACCGGCTTTGGTTGGAGTTGTGTGATTTGCTCACTCGCCATGCGAATGAGGTGTCTGGGTTGAATGTGGATGCTATCATTAGGGGTGGGATTAGGAAGTTCACTGATGAGGTGGGTAGGCTTTGGACTTCGTTGGCTGAGTATTACATTAGGAGGGGCTTACATGAGAAGGCCAGGGATGTGTTTGAGGAGGGCATGTCTACTGTTATTACTGTCAGGGATTTTAGTGTTATATTTGATTCTTACTCGCAGTTTGAGGAGAGCATGCTTGCTTTCAAGATGGAGGAGATGAGGCTGAGTGATGAAGAGGATGGTGAGGAGGAGGGTGAAGAGAACGGTGTTGAGGAAGGGGATGAAGAGGATATTCGTTTTAAAGGAAGATTGGTGGAGGAGGATTTTGAGAGGAAGATTTTACATGGGTTTTGGTTGAATGACAAGAATGACATAGACTTGAGGTTGGCTCGGTTTGATTACCTTATGGAGAGGAGGCCTGAATTGGCTAACAGTGTGCTTTTGCGTCAAAATCCTCATAATGTAGAACAGTGGCACCGGAGGGTGAAGCTCTTTGAAGGGAATCCTACCAAGCAGATACTGACTTACACGGAAGCGGTGAGGACAATTGATCCCATGAAGGCAGTGGGAAAGCCTCATACATTGTGGGTTGCTTTTGCCAAACTGTATGAGCAGCACAAAGATATAGCCAATGCCCGGGTCATATTTGACAAGGCAGTGCAGGTGAACTACAAAACTGTGGATAATCTGGCTAGTGTCTGGTGTGAGTGGGCTGAAATGGAGTTGAAGTATAAAAATTTCAAAGGAGCACTTGAGCTGATGAGGCGGGCTACGGCAGAGCCATCCGTTGAGGTCAAGCGAAGAGGTAACCTCAGTTCACCTTGTTTACATTTTCTTCTTGCTAAGTGTGGGCAAAATATCCATTTGACCAAAACTTAACTTTTACTGGACCAGTCCTGTCCATTTTTAGTCCACTTTAATGGCTTTGGTAATCCTGGTTGAGAGTTGATCAAAACCATTTCTATCTTTGGTACGTATTACGTAAATAGTTGGCTTGCATCTGGAGCAGTAGTTTGTTATGTGTCCTAGCATGAATTCTACGTTTAGATGATGTAATAAGATAGTATTATGCTTGCTTTTGATGCTGTTTTCCTTTATTTAATGATGGTGATGTAAAAGGACTATAATGTTTTGTGTTTATTAATGTGTTGTATGAATGGTAATAATGTGCCAGGTACAAGGCTTTGAAGGGCTTGTTGTTGTGAATTGTGATCCTTTCCTGCTTTTCTTGATGGGCTGCTGTTAGTGTTGATAAGCTTGTTGAGTGCTTGAAGGATTTAATTGCTTTGCTTATTTGGATTCTGATAAGTAAAGGGGCCAAGCTACTTACTGGGCCTCTATTTTTTACACCTTTAATGCTTGTTAGTCCTGTTATTATGTATTCATATATGCACGGCCGTTTAAACTGTCATCGTAACTGACTTTTTAATAGTTGCTGTAATGATGGTTATTATTTGCTTATTGGCACAGCATGTTACTCTAGCTAGCTTAGAAAGGTGTAGGGTTTGGAATTTAGTGTCTGGGTAGGATTTATTGATTGTAGTGTGGTCATGTCATTATGCAGTGTTTACAGAGGTTTATTTTTAGTTGAACTCTATAAAGTTAAGGAAACAAGAGTCCAGAGGTTTATTTTTTTGAATGATGAGCAACTTGATTAACTGGTTTCATATCACATCCTTTGAGTTAGAATGCTGATGGTCTAGTAGTGCAGTTACATTCTCTTACGTGATAAAAATTATATATGGAATTACTTTTGGTCTTTTTTCTTCCAATAAATTCTTCAGTTGTTGTTATAGATATGTAATTGCTCTAATGTCTCTGGCCTGGAAAAACCTGCATAAACCTAGTTTTAAAAAAATGGATTGGATTTTAATCCAAACCACTTTAAATGGTTTGGTTTGGATATGGTTTGGATATGGATTGGATTTGTAAAAATCCTAACCATGCCCACCCTTAGTGCGTGTTTGGTTGAGTTCAAATTGAGAAGAAAGGGGAGGAAATTTTCAAAAATTAGTTTGGGTCCTACACCTCTTTCCCTCTACTTTAATTCTAATGTTTCTTCTCAATTCTCTTCCATTCTTTTCTCTTTTACACAACCAAACTCACCCTAACTTCTTCCCAATATGCTCTGCTTTAAGTTATGCTTTGTTTTTCATGTTTAGAGAGTGAACTAACTTTTAAATTTGCCTTATGCTTTACTTTTAGTGGCTGCTGATGGGAATGAACCAGTCCAGATGAAACTGCATAAATCCTTGAGATTGTGGACATTTTATGTTGATTTGGAGGAAAGCCTAGGTACTTTGGAGTCTACATGTGCTGTTTATGAGCGGATCTTGGATTTACGAATAGCCACGCCGCAAATAATCATCAATTATGCATACTTCCTGGAGGTATGGTGTACTGTTTTGGCACATTACATCTTTTGAATTTTGCTTCAACTGGTTTTGGCTGATTGACAATTCCTTACAATGATTTATGCAGGAACATAAATACTTTGAAGATGCTTTTAAAGTTTATGAAAGAGGTGTAAAGATATTTAAGTACCCACATGTTAAAGACATATGGGTTACATATCTCTCTAAATTTGTGAAGAGATATGGAAAGAATAAATTGGAGAGAGCAAGAGAACTATTTGAAAATGCAGTTGAATCGGTATATACATTTTTATTTATTTATTTATTGCCAAAATCTAAGTGTTCTTTAAGTATAATTTCTTTTCAAGTTTTTCATTGATGAACCTACAGCATGATTGTGTTCAAAGTGTCATTAAGGATAAATGTTATTTCTGTGTCAAATATTACTTTTGAATTTTTTTAATGCATTACAATGCTAACATAATCCTTCTTATGGATCATGCTTGCCAAACAGGCCCCAGCTGATCAAGTGAAACCACTTTACCTGCAATATGCCAAGCTGGAGGAGGACTATGGACTAGCGAAGCGAGCTATGAAGGTTTATGATCAAGCAACTAAGGCTGTTCCTAACAATGAGAAGTTAAGCATGTATGAAATATATATTGCTCGTGCAGCTGAGATATTTGGTGTACCCAAAACAAGGGAGATCTATGAACAGGCAATTGAATCTGGTCTTCCAGACAAGGATGTCAAAACCATGTGTTTGAAGTATGCTGAGTTGGAAAAAAGTTTGGGAGAAATTGACCGGGCCCGTGGAATATTTGTTTTTGCCTCTCAGTTTGCAGATCCACGATCTGATCCAGAATTTTGGAATAAGTGGCACGAGTTTGAGGTTCAGCATGGGAACGAAGATACTTTCAGAGAAATGCTTCGTATTAAGCGAAGTGTCTCTGCAAGCTACAGCCAGGTTACTTTAACTTTTCATTTTCCCTATAATTCTGTGACCCTGATATTTGGCATTTATTCTAATCTTGCTTCTACTGTTTTTCCAGACACATTTTATACTGCCTGAGTATCTGATGCAGAAGGATCAAACTGTGAATCTTGATGAGGCCAAAGACAAACTGAAACAGGCTGGAATCCCTGAGGACGAAATGGCTGCTTTAGAAAGACAATTAGCCCCAGCAGTTGACAATACAGTGACAAAAGATAGGAAGGTTGGGTTTGTGAGTGCTGGAGTGGAATCTCAGCTTGATAGAGGGGTAAAAACTAGTGCAAATCATGAGGATATTGAGTTACCAGAAGAAAGTGATTCTGATGATGATGATGATAAGATTGAAATTGCACAAAAAGATGTTCCTTCTGCTGTGTTTGGTGGTTTGATTAGAAAGAGAGATGAGAATGAAAATAATGGAGAAGTAGATGCTGCAAAAGATAAGGATAATGGAATACGGCTTGGTGCTCTTGAGAGAATGAAGAGGCTAAAACAAAATTAAATTTTTGGTCTGAGTATTCCCAATGAAATTTTGATTGCAGTGAAATTAGTTTTGGTTTGTGTTATGTACTATCAGTCTATCCAGAGATAATGAAGAAGACACTTTCTGACGATGCTAAATCGGTAAATCCCCAGTGGAGTCTTAATTATACTTATTTTATGGTGTTATAAAATGATTGCTAGGCCTAAATATTTCTTTGAACTTCATTTCCAACCTGTGTTTCTCCATTATTTTGCATCATTGATAACTTGAGACATGATTTTATATTTTCTTCTCTACAGGGAAAAAAACGCCACTATTTTTCCTGCAATGTGCAACAAGTTATCAGATCATAGTGAAGTACAAAACGGGGTACATGGTTGCTGATGTAGATTTGTCAAAAATAGAAAAAAACAAGTTGCAATTTAATTCTGCAGCCAGGATTTGAACCCATATATTCAACATTAGAATTAACTGAGTGTGCTACTGTATGTCACACCATTGCTGATACTGAGCAAATGCTCATTTAACATCCAAGAGGTTCTAATACGGAGCGAAAAAATTGAGTATGTCATTATTAGGTTTGTTTCATCAAATTACACAATCCTAATATGTAATTTATATATGAATCGATATCCATATTCCTAAACTTTTGTTTAGACTTTTTCCCTGATGTATATTGGCTTTAAACATGAGAAGTGTGTTCTTGTTACATGGTGAAAATGATGCATTGCAAACTTACTCTTTAAATCATCTTAGTAGGACATGTTTTCTTGTTCTGTGAGTTGACGCTATTGAAATTTGATGCATGCAGCATCAGGGAGTAATTCACTAGGAGAATATTACATGATGCATTATTTTTACATGAAAACTGGGTTGTTGGTTTAGTTTTCCAGTTTTGAAATTTCTCACTCATTATTTTATCTATATACACCATGTGTGTTATTTGTTGGTTGAGTTATATGTGGTTTTCTGAAATGTTTGAGTTCACTCTTTTCTTTACTTTAATGGTTGAAAACGAAGAGTGGGATCGGATGGAAAAATGGACCCAGACACAGGATGTAAAGTCATGGTTTGGCTTGGAATCTGGAATGACATAAAAAAATGTTATTATATTCAAATGTCTGGCCTTACGGGTTTCTTTATTCGTGTCAATGAAATTCAGCTCATGTGTATGTTTTAAGTTATGATGAATTAAAGTGTTACTGGTTGGGAGGATTTGCTTAGGTTCTGTTGCGATATGTTCAAATTTTGAGAATAGAACAATAGTACTATTACTCCTCTATCTCTCTTGGAAGCTTTATTTTGATGCTAAAAATATCTTATTCTAAAATACATGGATTTTTTCCCCCCTTGATGGCCTTTAGAAACAGTTGGCAAGAGGTGGTTTGATTGATTACAAAATTTCAGTCAACTAAGAAATTCATTCATTAATGCAAATATTGGTCCAAGAAGATGAAGGAAAATCATATTTACTGATTTGTTCTATAACATGGTCATCCTCGTGTATTCTTTGTCGCAGGACCTAACAAGCTTCCCTATTAGTGGATCTACTTAGCTTCTGCGAAGGTTTTTAGACCAACACACAAATAACTCTTTTGTAGGAAATTTGTACTGAAATGTGGATCTTCATGATATGATTCTACCTACTAGTTATATATCAGAGCATAAATGAGGAAATTCTGACATGCTAGGATGTAATCGATGGATGAACTGCTTTTGTATAGGATGGTTCAATGGAAACATGCTTACAATGACCTTGGAACACTAATGCAAAATGATGGCATCAACCTACTTTAGGTATAATTTGTTTGTTCCCTTTCTTGGTCTCATTTTAAAACCATGGATCACATTCGAATGACCCAGCAAAACAATATTGTCCGACACTTATCAGTTGAATTTTCCTACCATAATTATAAGTTCTCATATATATACACCCACGCATGATGTCAACATTCATGTTAATTATTGCAATATTTTAAATCCTTTACCAAGGAATCATTTTTCTCTACTTAATATACCCATTTTAAAAAGAATGCGCCATAAGGAAGTCCATTAACTTCATCTTTTTTACCCTTACACTTTCCTTTCGCTCTTATCAATGGTCGTTGCTACCCGAAATTATGTCTCTCATAATGATTTATGCGGTGCCCGTGTAATTCACTAATTCTTTAGAATGTAACATAGTCTTGATAGGATACAAAGGCATATTCCTCACACATGAGATAGCAAGCTCTCACCTTCCACAACGATTTCTTCAGGATTCTATATTTGTTCTATTTCCACTCTAATTCCTAATATTGCAACCTGACATTAAACTTTGTAGCGTGTCCCACCAATGACATGTTATAAATTCCAATTTCCTAACATACATCATTATAGTCCTCCGTCGCCAGCTAAATATAAGATCTTTTTTAAAAATTTGTTTTGTCCATACTCTTTTCTAATTTTTAGATATATTAATTATTTTTCTTTTTACATACTCTTACTTAATTATTATTTTTTAAATATTAATGAGAAACAAGTAAATGAATATAGATAAAATAAAAATAATTTTGAAATGATAATGCAAATAATTAATAAATTTAATACAGTAACTATTTTTTAAGGACATAAATTAATTGAAAATATCTTATAAGTAGAAACAAAGAAAGCAATGGAGAAATTTCATAGTAAAGTCTTATCCTAAAAATATAATTAACATATACTTTTTACTTGTACAAACACATTCTCAATCCTCAAATCTTATCCTTATATGTTGTTTAATTTTCTCATTTTTACTCAATTTGTGATTTTATCTCCAACACAAACAATCTGCTAGAGCATTTCCTATGCGCTTTGTAAAGACCAGCTTCACAGTGGTCAATTTGCGAGTAGACTCCATCAATCTTCAATCATTCCATGCAGAGCATTCGTTTGTGTACCATGCCTGACATGTAGGGTTGTCAATAGGGGCCAGCCCGCCATAAAAAGGCTAACCCGACCCGTCCCGCCAAGCAAAACGGGCTACCTTTCCTAGTCCGGTCTATTTCAAGCTGGTCCACTTGGGTTGCAAGCCACCCGTTAGCCCGCCAATTTTTTTTTCCAGATTTTGTATTATCCTTTATTGTTGTTGGTAACATCAATTTAACATTGTTTTTTATTGTTGTTGGTAACATCAATTTTGAATCTAACTCTTATCTCTTTATAATTTTTTATAACTAAAAATAAAAAATTGAAGTGAGGCTGACGCGGAGCCGTTGCTGTGGAGGGAGGCTATGAGGGGCTGAGGGTGAGGCTCTCGAAGTCCAATCGAAGATGTGAGGCTGATGGGGTTCAAAATCGAAAAAAAAGGGTGAGGGCTCGAGGTCAAGGGTGAGGGTCTTGAGAGAGAGGGCTCGAGAGAAGAGATTTAAGAGAATGAGAAATGAGATTCAATTCAAGAGGCCATGAGGGTTTGGTCTCGCTTGCATGCGTTTGGGCCATTTCAGAGTCCTTAATCTATTTTTTTAAAAGCACTAGCTTGCGGGCTGGCCAGCCCGCCGTTCCTGGCCCGGTTTGACACCCCTACTAACATGAGACATCGTATATTCTTTTGCAATCTAAAAGAAGTTGCCGATGCTAGAATATTTTCTTCTTGTTCTCGGAATACTCTTTTGCAATCTTAAAGAAGTTGTGGATGCTAGAATATTTTCTTCATGATCTTGGAATACCAGTCCAAAACCCAAAACCTGAGTTTGTCAGTGTTCTTGCTTGCTCGTCAAACCAAACTCCTTCACTTTGGAGCTAGCTACATCAACTTTTCATACTTTTTTTTTTAGAATCCACCCTTAGTTTAAGTATGACATGTAGAAGTTGTCATTCCTTCTAATTCATGAATAAATTTCTTTAAAATAACAGTCGACACAAGTTGTAGTTACTTATATCTCTTAACCAAATGATTAAAGATTTGAATCCTGATTGATCCTTAATTAAAGATTTATCGCTACTTTTTTGGGAGAGACAATTTTGTATCAATAGCATGGTTAAAAAAAATCAAAAAATTCTTCAGCACTAATGATCCGCAGCGGTATACTCAAAATGAACTGCTTTGTGTACCGTGAAAACCATGCATTCATTTTCTTCATATATATCCCATTTAAGCTGTCCCCCGGAATAAAAAGCTCATTGGGGAAATTTCACATGTGCTTCTTTTCGATTTCATGTGTTAAAAATCACCATAGTTAAAAAAGGTAATATGAAGTAATATGTTTAGACTAAAAGTAAATCATAAAATTTTAATTCTTTTTTCAATTTTCAATGTACGTTTCCAGTATACGTGATCATAATTTTCAATTTCTTTTTTCCTTTTGGTTCAGGAGGGGGAGATGTAGTCTCTGGGATTTTTTTTTGCCACCGAATTATTTAGGAGGGGACGGAAAAAGAAATTAGGAGGGAACACACAATTTTCAGTTTGGTCTTGTTTTTATTATCTTGATCCGTTTCTGGGTTGACTTTTACTCCGTGTCGACGCTCACAAGACGAAAGCTGGCGATCTTATATTCAATGTTTCAGACTTCGTTTCTTCTTTTCACATTGTTTTTTGTTTTTTTGGCAATTAGTTATTTTGTGGACTTTGAATTTGTTTTTTAGTTTGGGTGGTTAATTTAATTAGGAGCCACGTGTTACTTTTTTTTCCCAATGAATTTCTCCTTTGAATTTTATGTGGCCGAGTGTAAATTATATTCAAGTTTCTCATAGGCAGATGCCCTATCACTAGAGTATTGGGAGTTAATACATGTAAAACAGAATCTTTAGCTTTGTTCCGTAAATTTATCAATTAAAGAGTTTTATCGTTTACACATGATAAATTTATGCAGATTGATGACAAATACGTTTTTTTAATAAATTGTTAAATTGATTTAATTATGTAATTATATATAGTTGATTAACTATCACTAAAATGGCAGGGAACAGGCAACAGTCAATTAAGAAGGTACATGTTTATTTGAGATCATTAAATCTAGAGAAAGAATCTTTTTTTTTAAAGCACTTTATAAAAATAAAAGAAAAAAATAACAATACTTTAAATTTAAACCAATCACTCAATATAATTATTTATCAGACATATTTAACTGATAATATATATATATATATATATATACCCAAGACATGATTAAAAATGAGAGCAAAGAAATAGAATAGCAAACTAAACGTTACAGGCTTACATTCATGGTATTAATTACAGAGAAAGAGGTTTGACTAAAAA
Organism: Glycine soja; assembly: GCF_004193775.1. Taxonomy (NCBI): domain Eukaryota; kingdom Viridiplantae; phylum Streptophyta; class Magnoliopsida; order Fabales; family Fabaceae; genus Glycine; species Glycine soja. The sequence continues at coordinate 43,048,337 of NC_041012.1, read as the reverse complement.
AAATGACCCCGAAAAATTACAAAGAGGAACAACATTAATCCTAAGTTCCCCGAAGTGTTTTTTTGGTGTGTTTGTTTTCTAGCTAGCTAGCTAATTGATATTGAACATGAACCACATTTTTGGTATGTGGAGCATATAAAGGCACAAAACAAACAAATTAAAGAAATAATGATGATGAGCCTAACCCAACCATAAACTAATATATGGCAATAAAATAAATACCCCTACTGTCTACACCTGCAGAAATACTTACACTATATATGTTTTTTTGTTCTGTAAAATGAAAATATTGATTATGTTGAGGTTGAGATTAAGCGGCACCGCGGTTAATCATCTGCATGTACTGTTCTAAGGATTGTTGTCTTTGCAGCCTCATCTCTTGGTTGAACTTTTGTATGAAGGCTTCGACGCGACGATTCAACTCGTCTTGACTCAGCGAGGGTTCTTTCCGCAGCCTCCCGGACGACACACTCAGTGCATCGTTGAATGTCTCTTGGGGTTGTGGGGTCACGTTGCGGTTGTGCCACATGTCGGACTTCTTCATGTGCCTGCTCAATGGCATTGATCGACCCTCCGTTATGGCCTTCCACGTGCTCTCCAACGTCTCGTCCCGTTTTGCCTTAGCCACCACTCTCAACGCTCTCCCACCTACAACCATCCATGCACTTCGCTAAACGACAACCCTAGCGCGTATTCACGCATCAAAATAATAATAATTAGTAATTATTACCTTCTGAACTGGATTTAAGGAATTTCCGGTGAGTGAACCTAGCAGACACCAGTGGCTTCTCCTCCGGCGATGGAATCTCCGTCGAGTCTTTTCTCTTTAGTGCCACAACATCTTCTTCGATTACTTTCTTCTCCACTTCGAGAACGGCTTTTACTTGGAAAAGCGGTGGTTCTGGAACGGTGGGAGCGGGCATGGATTCAACACGTGGAGGAGTTGGCTCCGGAGATTGAGGGTTTGATGAGTGATGAAACCGTGAAGAAGCGACGATGGAGATGATGATGGCGTTGAGAACAACGAAGAGGTAAGGAGGCTTGAAACACAAGAGGAAGAAACTCCAAAGAAGAGGGAGGTTGGTGGCGGCGACTGGAAGAGAGACTCTGAGGCCTAACGCCGCGAACAAGACGGCGGCGGAGACGAGGAGAACTTTCCAAGAAAGCATATTCGCCAGAGAGAGAGAGAAAAGTTGATAAGCTTTTAACAGAGTGATGGAGAGAGATGTTGGAAAGAGAATAGAATTTATAGAGAAAAGAAGAGAGGGGAGTGTAGGTCCCAAGTTATCATCAAATCTTGGCCGTTGAATAGTGAATACACGGAGTTCATTATGGTCTATGCCGTGTAGGACCCTCCTTCCACGGAGTTGTTTGTTACTGCTTACGTTTACGTTGCATTGTCACCACTCACCCAGTGACTCGTAGTAGCCATTCTTTTTTTATTTTACTTTTTTTCTTTTCTACACGGAATTATTCGATATTATTAACTATTACTGCTTAATAATATTAACTACAGTGGTTACTAGTAGATGTGGACTGACATTTTACTTTATGTATGTATAATTATTCAGTTTAATTAATGATGCTGGTGGAGCCAATACAACGTATTCATCAACTTTTCTTAATCATGGGAACCAATTGATATTCTATAATCCCAAATGGAAGTAAAAGGTGATTTTTTTTTCTTCGCTTGTAAATCTTTTTCTGGGTTGAGGGTTTATAAGATATTGTAAGCGTCTGTATTAAGCTATCTAAAATACAACCACCAACGATGAATTAGAATTTAGCACATATCAAGTAAATATTTAGTAGAGAATGGTTTATAGTTATCAGAAGTGTGATGGTGAATTAGAATTTAGGATTTCTTATGGGAGGATAAATACACATGTTTCACGAGAAAGGAACGCTGTAGATTGATTGGTCGGTTGCGACAATGGCGATGGAGATGGAGTGGGTTTGGCTCGTTGACACTTTATTGTTCATAATCTTATTGGCTTGAATTTCAAATTTTTGGAAAAAAATTCGATAAAACTATATATTATTTAATATATACAAAATTTACATTTTTCAGAAAAGTTTAACAAATATCCTTTTCAGTGTACAACAAATACTTTAAAGTTTAAACATATATATACTTGCTTACATTCCCACCGATAAAACAAATATCTCTAAATAAAATATTAAATAATTCTGAATTATTTTATGACTTACATGTTTTTTTTAATATATATATATATATATATATATATATATATATATATATATATATATATATATATGTATGTATGTATATATGGATATTTTGTGTGTGGTTCAAGGTTTCCCTTCGTATGTGGCTTGAGTTATTTTAAAACTAATATCAGTGATGATTAACTAATAAACATTTATATATAATATATATAACGATAAAAATGTAAACATATATAATTTTTTATTTAATTCTTTTAAAATAATATATAATAATTAAGTTGCTTTTGCAAGCGAAACAAGTGCAACGTCAACAACAATCCACGTCAACGAAGACGTTGCTATATCAGCCAATTTTAATATCATTCTTTTTATATTTTTTTTTTAACTGACTAACGAGTTGTATTATACTGTAGAAAGGGATATGATAAAATCAATTTGAAAATTATGAGGACCAGAGTTTTAAAAATTGGAAAAATAGGATATTTCGAAATGAGTATCAGCTCAAATTTTAATGTTTCAAGTTAATTAAATATCAACGGGCTTATATGAGATAAATTCCGTCAATAATATTATGGAGTTCCTTTAAGAGCAATATTTAGGGGCTAAAAAAAACTACTATATATATATATATATCCCATTGAGTTTGCTCATAATAATGTTATTTGAGACTTTGTGCCTCTGCTCTCTGCTACTTTTCATGCAAATGAAGACAGCTAGGCCAAGGAAGAAGAATGACTTCTTTTAAGGGAACAAGGCTCGCACATGTGGAGTGGATAGTGGATACATATATATATATATATATATATATATATATATATATATATATATATATATATATATATATATATATATATTCGTGACATTCGATATCGATCATATAAACATTTTCTTTTTTCTTTTGGTCTATTCAATATCATATTAATTCTTAATTAAGTGACTATCTTAGTCATGGGTGGATCAGGCCCACAGGTGGGCCATCTTTAACATCTTAGAAAAAAAAAAGATCAACAAGAGGAAGAAAGGTCTATTAGTGTAGTGAACTCGTTAATTCCAATAAGAGGATTAAAAAATTATGTTGGTTTTAAGGTTAATTGAGTATAATATTTGCGAGAAAAAGACAATTTAACTGACTGATAATGACAATCAGATTCAAAGTTCTTTATTTGGACTTTCAAACCGTAATTTTAGGAGTTTCTGGATGAACTATACAAGACCACAAGAGGATCCGGATCCTCAAAATTGTTCTTTTGCTAGCTACAGTCCAGATGAACAATTACCCATTCCGAAAGGCACCAATCTCAACTCCACCAGCTGGTCTCTCCCGTTAAGAGATAAAATGGTCGGTTCAATATAAAAACAAAAACGTATGAAATTCACAGATTTCTTAAATTGAATCATAAAAATTGACTACTCGTCTTGTTGGTTTGAAGGACGAAATTGCCTTGCAATTCCATAAAAGGTCGAGACAAAAACTTATGTGTGATGCTGGGAAGCTAGCTAGGTAAAGGAAGCTTTCAAGAAGATATTCAGATAAATATAAAAAAAAATGTAATTCCGTTTTCATATTTGATATGATAATAGACTATTATTTAATACTTTAAATTATGTTTTTCGTATTTTGATTTTATAAGCACACAATTACACACAAACACACAAACAGCTGATATTGACTGTACAAGGATCCAAAATCCCAACGTACTAACCGTAACCATTCTTTTTTCGGTAGTGTTTAATTTTAATAAGATTAGAGCAGGTTTAAGTCAGGTCTTCTTTTTATTGAATGGGTCGCAAATCACCGTTCTTCATTAGGCAAGAAATAATAGTTTTCACGTATTTTAGTTAAGAGAGATATTTAAGGCTTAAGCGAATGAAAACTTAATTATGAAGTGGTTTAATAGGGTAGTCTTAAAATGAATTAGTCAGTAAATGATGCTAATTCAAAACAGGATGCTTGCATATTTTCATATTTGTTCATCTTCGTGAGGTATAAGGTTTTCATACAAAAATATGAATAGTTTATTTAAAACATTAAGTAACGTGTCATGATTTACCAAAGCAAAGGGTATTTGGTGGGTAACTGGTGAAGTTTAAGACTATTTTAATTGTCGGCAAACAACCTTGCTTTTGCACTTTCGTCATTATCCTGCAAATGCTAAGATAGTTTCTCATCCTCTCTTTGTTTAATGAGACCCTGAATACTGTTCACCAACCAGTTGTAGGCATTGAACCCCATAACTTGGCTTGGTTACCCAAAAGGATAAAGATAAAAAATAAATAAAAAAAAAAGTCTTCCTTTCAAATTGATAATACTCAATAGTCAATATGGAAACGTATGGAAGTACATGAATATTGGATAATGTAGGCCCAGTATTTATTATTTAACTAGGTGGTAACGTTCAGATCACAAACTACATCATAGTCATTTAGAGGAGTAGGAAGTCTCGCATGAATCATCCAAAACTATCCCTCTAACACGGTGATCATTAAATAAAGACTGTTTGTTTTGTAAGGAAAGATTATGGTGATTTGTTGAGAGATGATGAGAAATTAGACTAAAATGAGGGTGGTGATTGATAACACTGAAGAAAAAAGTGAGTAAGGAGTACGTGGAATGATAGGGTTAGTATCAGTATGTATGGTCAACAAGAAGTTAAGGATGGGAGTAACGGTAACAGTTAGCATACACGTGTGAATTCAAAAGGGTAGAATATGACTACCTTTTTTTTTTCTGTAGTCTTTAAGCAGTTTCTATGCACCGCCCATTGCTCATGAAAGGCCCAAATTGGCTTTGCAAGCCACGCCTGTAGGTTTAACAAGCAGCTATATTGGATTAAAATTTTAAAAGATTATTTATCTAAAATTTATTTTTGGATTTTAAAAGATTCGTTGAGAATATAATAATTTTTAAGTTTTTTTAAAAAAATTTATTATTAAAATTTTATAGTTTATATTTTAATAGATTTATAAAATACAAATTTATAAGATTTGAAAGGACATTATCAATTTTTAAGATTTTAATGAATTCCGTGGATTCTTTATAAAAAATTCAAAATTATTAAAAAAGATTCATGAATTTTACCCACTTAACACCTTAAATAAAATTCATCTTAAACAAAAAACTTTAAACCTGTTACATAATAAATTAATTTTTCCTAACAAATTTACAAGCACAATAAGCTCATTCCCATTTAATTATCAATCATGTTAATTGTATAAAGATTATATACCGCAGTGTCTGTTAGTAACATGAATACTTATAGTCATTTTCATGATAACGATCCTATCAAACAAAAAATACGTCCAACAATTATTCCAAACCTCATTCATATATATTATTCACTTATACAGAAATCAACTTCTTATGTTTATTAAAACTATATATTTCTCATGTTCATTTATATGTATAAGTATGTTATCAAGATGTCTCAAATTCAAAGAATTGAGAAGATTTCTCATATCACACGTTCCAAGACATGTTTACCATTGGTGGAAGAGTAAAAAAAATCATGAATGTTTATTACTTTCAACAAGAGACAAAAAATTATATGTGATGAGAAAAGAAAAACATACCAATTGGCACGAAAAGAAAGAAATAAATAAAAAATCTTATGAAATCTCAAGGGTTTGAGTGAAATTATTTAATGTGTATTTTCTACAAAAAGTCTCATGGAATCCATTAAAATTCTTCCCAATTAAGAAAGAATCCATCAAAATTTGTATAATTTTGAATAACAAAATATTTTTTTTATATTATAAAATTTTTTAATTGAATAATAACAAATTTTATTATTTTTCTTAAAAAATTCTAATAGTCTTAATTGAATATTTCAAGACCTTTTTTATCAAAAAAAATCTTTTACAATCCTAATTGAAGACATCCTCCAAAGTTTTACATGCATATATATATATATATATATATATATATATACTTTTTGTTTAATAAGTAATATATTCTTTTTAAGAAATCTATACATATATTATAGAACTAAATATCTGAATTTATTTTTTTTATATTATAAATTTTTTTAATTGAATAATAACAAATTTTATTATTTTTCTTAAAAAATTCTAATAGTCTTAATTGAATACTTCAAGACCTTTTTTATCAAAAAAAATCTTTTACAATCATAATTGAAGACATCCTCCAAAGTTTTACATGCATATATATATATATATATATATATATATATATATATATATATATATATATATATATATACTTTTTGTTTAATAAGTAATATATTCTTTTTAAGAAATCTATACATATATTATAGAACTAAATATCTGAATTTATTTTTTATTCTTTTCAAAAAATTAAATATTAATTTAATATGTTTTTTATTTAATTCTAAACCTTAAATTGAATATATATATATATATATATATATATATATATATATATATATATATATATATATATATATATATATATATATATACACATATATTTAGATATATTAAAAATGATATATATAAAAGAATTTGGGTGCATAAACCTTCTGAAAATTAAAATTTATAAGATACAATCCAAGTACAGCACTAGTCATATCTAGATAGAATTAGAATGTAAACGTAGAATCAATGGATCTTTTCAATTTTCAAATATTGGTCTATGGATCTTTTCTAAGAGTTGGGTGGAATTTTCTTCCTACACTATCCATTTTTTCTTCTACACCTCATATTTTTTATGATTCCAATAGGTATAGTTTATATGAATTGACAAAAATTTAAAAATATTTATAATTTTTTAAAATTTATATATATAAAAAAATACATTATTAAATCTGCATACTAATAACGTATTTATAACGTGAAAGTCACAATTTGAGACCTAAGTGTTGCTGCTAAATGAAGAAAATCTCGAGCTGGGTTCTGATTGAGCATGACCGCATGGGTGCCGCGGTTGTTTCATGTGAACAAAAAAAAAGACTCTTGCAGTTTCATGTAAAAAAAAAACTTTTGCAACACGTTTGTAAGCTTATTTTTAAAAGCTACAATTTTACCTATGAAGACAGAATTAAAGTGAATTTTTGGTTTAATTTTTATATAAAAAGTCTATCTATTATACATTTTTAACCAGATTTTAATTAAAAAAATTCATAGAAAAAAATAAAGATAGTTAAAATGATTAATCAACTTCAAGTTGATACTAAGAAATTAATGATTGTGTTAAAGCCATACAACAATTCAAGAAAATTAGAGAGCAGCTCAATTAGCTGGTAAAAGTGAAAATCGCCGTCTTTCAATGCTATAACCAGCGTACATGCCTCTCATTCCAGTCTTGAACGTTTCCAGCGAAAGAAAAATGCAACGTAAAAAAGGTTCCCTTTTCATGTTCCACAGAAACGCAATGGATGTCACTACTCATTAATGGTATACTGCGTATAGACGTTATGGACCTGTCTTTAACTTGATGCTTTATGTACAAAGTGGTGCATCTCATTAACAATAGCAAATCGATAATATGTGTCGCATAAGAACTCATTTTATGTTACGTTGAAAAATCCCCATAGGCATTCCAACCACGTTGTCAATCTAAGTCTAACTCTTACTAGTAATATGTGTGGGAGTGGGAGGATTGATGCATTTAAAATGGGTGGGCCCTCCACACAAATGCAGAAATTTGGGTTGGTGGGGATGCCTATCCAAAAGGTCATTGTGTATTTAATTTTTTCCCCCTAATCCCCACCTAAAATAATACACAATTTGACTGAATGCTGATGTTGTGAATTTGGCTATGGAGGATGGAAAACTGGAACTTGTACATCTTTGCGGAAGACTATTGCTAAATGTATATCAACACTGGAGTCATGCAAAATTAGCATGAGACATGGAGCAATCCAAACCAATGTTGGATGGACAAAGGAATTCAAGTTTGAGTTTATGTATATTGAGCAATCCAAACCATAAAAGTATCTGAGACAGTAACCAGAAACAACTATCATCCTAAGCAAATGACCATACGCTAGATAGTAGATATACTAGATAGCAAATAATAATATAATAAAGACTAATCTCTTTTAGTAGGCTTGGAAATTACAGCAACCAAAAAGGAAACGATACAGAGGTGGTGGATGGGGAATCTTGTACAGCACAATAACATTATTAAAAGAACACATCCACTTTGCATCAATGCTTTCAAGTATCTACTAGCGCCACAATAAACAGCTCTTAAATACATCTCTGTACGACTGTACCCTGAATTTTTCTTTTGACCTTATCATATCATTCATTTTTCTTGTTTTGTTTAAGCATTTTCTCAACTTCTCCACTATATGGTGCAGGATGATAAGCATACTGTTGAAGAACAGAAAAGATAACCATCTCTAGACATACCAAAATATTCTGCATTGCTTCCTCAATGTGCTCCACATCTAACCGCAAATGGCGAGATTGAATGACACCAGTTGCCGCTAAAAGCTCCAGCAACATTCCCTAAACATGGCCAAAGATAGTTCATTACTATAACAGAAACAGCCTTAATATCGAGGATAATATAAAAATATAGGCTAGGAAAAGAATTGACAGTAAATGTTGAGACAAATGGATGAATCAAGCAAATCTCAGTGTCAAATTGTCTCAAATTGATTTCTGATTTGTTTTCTTTCCCAATAAATAGACACAGTACAGGGATAAATATGGGAAGATTTTCCGATTTTCAACAACTAAATGTTGATATTCTCTAATTCCTAATTTCCACATTTTATACTAGGGATACAATTTTTAGTTTATTACACAGATCTGTAAATGAACAAAGACAGATTAATAAATATGGACAGATTCCTAGGCTAATATGCAGGAGGTATTGAAGATTTATTTATGAAATTTACTAATTAGATCCCAGGTCATCATTGTCTTTAGACCATGCAAATTGACTTTGCTTCCTCACCGCCAAAGTATTTAACATAAATACACCCCAAACTATAACACAATAGAAACTTATGGTGCCCAATTAATAAACATTAGTTTGATCAAGTGTTTTACAGCAACAATAACAACCAAACATTTTCCCAGTAGGTGAGATCGGTTACATGGATCAAAGTATCAAATAACAACAGCATAATGTTCTGTTGTAAATCATGACTACAGAAGAATTCTTAACCTCTAAAATCCTTCTTAATTGTTTTGTCTATAGTTTTTCTTAGCCTTTTTCTACCTCTAGCGATTATTTTACCTTCCATTTGATCTACTCTCCTCACCGAGTCTTCTAAGTCTTATCCACACATGCCCAGCCTATACCTATTTTGTCTACTGTCATCCAATCCAACACAACATTCTCATTTTTCCTACATTGAGTTTATTGTCTTGTTGGCTACACCAAAATAAATAAGTAAAAGCATTATGAAAAAAATAAAAAATAAAAACAAAGGAAAAATGGTTGAGAACCATCAGCTAGTCCAATTATTTATATTGATTCTATATGTAAACACAGGTTTTTTTGTTTTTTTGTTCTTTTTCTGTATGAGCTTACCTGCCAAAAGCAGAAGAAAACAATTCCTTTGATGCACAAGAATTTAGCTAGAGGTTTGTGTGGTGCCAGTTCTTTAGCAAACACATGGTAAAAGACCACCAGAGAATACAAGGCTAACGACACAGATATGTTGAGAACGATGGTGAATGCCCAGCTCAACCAAGTTGGATACAGCCCGACTAGCTGTAATGCAATCATCAGAACAGAACATACTGGACGGACAACAACAAACTGCCATGTCCAATATTTTAGAAGCTTCAAATTATGGTGGTTCAGCCGAACAGTACGAGGCTGCAGAAGATCAATTTACAAAATTGTGAATATTATGACATCACCAACATCATATACATCTGCAAATTTCTTGTGAGTAGATCAAATTCATTCTGCCCAAAATTTTAGCACAACTCAAAGTGTGCAGACTGCAGAAGCAAGCCATACCTGAAAAAGTGTCATTGGAAAAGAGTGGTGAATTTCCCTGCCTTTGATTTCATCTGGCACAATGTTTCTACTAATGGATATGTTAAGGTAACTATACATCAAAGCCAAAAACTTGGCAATGACCAAAGCTTCATAACATTCTTTAACTGACTCCAAAAAGGTGAAAAACTCCTTGCTTCCTCTGATATCCAAGAGACCCACAAAGGAGACAGCTGCATAGATTGGAGCCATGAGGATGATAATGATAATAGCCTTTTGCTCTTTCGGATTCTTCCAATAAAAGAGATGCTGAGACAGTAACTGCGACGTGAAATGCATGGAAAGCATAGCACAAAAGGCAGATCCCAGCACAGTAATCTGTGCAGCATTAAGTGTACTTATATCTATCATTTTTTCACTGTCTGAGATGAAAGCCTAGAAATCTCAAAACCTGCAAAAGAAATTGAGATGCATCAAATCAAACAAAAGGGAATTAGAGCATGAAACAATACCCTCAGAAAGGAAACTGAAATTAATACTATCAGCCCCACAGTTCAATTCATACTAATAAGAGGTCACTCAATTTCGTCATCAAGACCAAACCATGTTTGTTTCATAGCAACCTAGTTCCTCTCGAAATTCATATAAACAAGGACCACTTCGTTTTGAAAATGACAAATTTCGGGTTCGAAAGGAAGTAAAAAGCAAACTTGATTTACGAAAAACCAAAGGAAAATTGAAAGGAGTTCAAAAGTGAAAGCACGAAACGAAAATCACCTTAATCGACGCGATTCAACAGTTTCTTTCAATGGCAGCCGAAGCGATGAAAGAAAGTTATTTTTATAATAGTATAAGTTAATAACTGAGACACGTGGCATCAGTTCAGCTTGTCACCGTGGTATTGACATATTGTATTGTTTATTGGCTCATGTCAGCAATGGTGTGCGCTTATTAGGGGGATTGGACCGATTGGTCAACTGGGATGATGGAATGGCAAAAAAAGAGAAATTCAAATTGTATGCTACATTCTGAATTTATTTAATTCAGTACTAAAAACTCTAAGGATATCATAACAATTCTCATGGACAAAATTTAAACTGATAAAAAATAAGGATGTAAAATTAGAAAAAGAAATATTTTATTTTATTTTAATATTTATTTTCTTCATTTAGAGAGAATGCAATAAAATAAAAGTTTATTTTCTCAATAGTCTAGCTCAAAGTTATTGAACAGTTAGGCTGGATGGGAAACTGGTATGAAATCGAGTTTGTTATGAATGCCCTGAAATATGTACACATGCTTGAGCGAATAGTATCAAGTGCCTTTTTGAAAAACTATGGCTCTTCCAACTGTAATTCTAACACGGTCTGTAATGGAAGGCGGAAAAACTTCAAGATTGCTGCACGATCATGATTAAGCGCATGTTTGGTTTCACCTTTGATAATTGATTTTGGATTCACATTAATTTTGAATATTTTTTACATGTTAATTTCATGTTAGAAAAGAATTTAAAATTGAATATAAGTCCAAAATTGATTATAAATTAAAATAATTTTGAAAAAATTTTAAGTTAAATTCAAAAATTTGTAACTAATGAACCATATCACTTTAAAATTAATTATATAAAATCAATTTCATTTAAAGTTAATTTTATAAACGCTCATCCATATCATTACTTGAATAAAAGAAGCCAAGCTAGATTGAAAATCTATTGTAGTATTTTGATTTCTGTGTAATGTAAATGAAGTAATGTTATATTAACAAACCTTTTAGGGTTGACTCAATCGACACAATCCAAATAAAGTTTGCGAGTCTGATTAGTTTTAGAGATTCTTATATTTAAAAACAAATTAATGTATTATTACCCCGAAAGTTAAAATATTCATTTTTCCTAAAATCAATCCCTTGCAAAAGCCACAAAGAAGAGAGGCCAAAGAGAGTGTTTAAACAATTCACTTCTTGTCATATCAATTGATAAATACGGTGTAATTCCTTTAGCTGTAATTTTAAACCGCGACCTTATTAGAATCCTGAGATCTTAACAAAGAAAGAAGTCCAAACACAAAGGATCCAAAAGTATGTCACGAACTTCAGTATTTATGACAATTTTCATGGCAAAAGCAATATCTTCCCAATATGCTGGCTGCTTTCCATAAGCTGATGAGCCTTCGATGCCTCAGAAAGAGGGAAAGATTTGTAGACTACAGGCTTAACCTTTCCTTCGGCAATTGCAGGCCAAACATTCTTCTCCACTTCCACTAACAATCAAGGCTTTATTTTCCAGACTTCTATTACGTAAGCCAGACCCTGCACAGTATCCACCATATGACATTCACAAATGTTACGTTCAACCAAGTCTAAGTTAGATCTTACCATACTCCATAAAAAAGAGCTCACATTGAAATAATGAAAATGTTGGCCGTCTAATGTTTCCTCATACTACACTCATTTTCAAGAAGATCAAAACAAGTAGAAATTCAGAAGGGAATGTGCATATTCTTGCAGCAGGTAAGTCCAGAAGGAAAGTAACCACAGTGATATATAAGAAAGCAGAAATGCAGAAACATATATAAGAATGTGTGAAAAGTACAAACAGAATTCATTTGAAGTCATTGTAAAATTAAGAAAGTTTCCACTGTTTTCAATTTTCTGATTATTCTCCCCACTGCCCAAAATTTAGTAGTTCATAAACTACTTTGCATTTTTGTAGTTATTCACATAAGTGAGTGACTGAGTTTTGTTTTATTTTAATTTCTTCATCATCCAACATACAAGACATGGCACCATGAGTACACATGCACATACAAATGTTTACATGTAGAAACTGAATTTGAGCAAAAGCCTTCCATCAAAATTCAAGCTATCAAGATTTTTTTGATAGTAGGATGCTCCCATACAATCAAGAATAACATCAATTACAGTGTCAAGTCACGCTTCTCTGTAAAACTAGTAAAAAGCACAAACATTCGAGACCCTTAGGTGGAGGGTAGGAGCCTTTCCTCTGAATGGTATCTGCTCTGTTAAGGGCAGTGGTGCCCTTCATTTTCTTCTTCCTTCCACACGGAACGTATCACTCTCCTTTCCGATCTTCACGCTTTCTAGTTCTATCTCTCCGCTACGCTTCCGCTAGCTTATATGTCTATCTCACGCCCCCTCACTTGCGTCTTCTATCATTCTTTTTTTCTCTTCTGTAAAATAATTTTTGTTTCACGATTCTTAATTTTTTTTTATGTAATTATATGAAGCATCGAATTTAAACTTCGACCACGATATAAGAATTTAAATTTGCTAAATGTTAATTTTATATATAGTCGATCATATATTAAGAAAGTTTAGCTCGAGTGGTCAAGCATGTGAATTGTTGATTTTTGTAAACATTTAACATCTAAGGTCCGTTCCGATGATTTTTTTGTTTTTAGTTTTAAGTTTTTTAAATATTATAATTTTGGGTTTGAGTTTCCAGTTTTAGTTTATTTTGATTTCAATTTTTAAAAATTGTTGCAAATTGAAATATGCTAAAATAAGTCGAATGCTCTATTCTATGTTATCTCACACACCCACTCCATTATGAAATCATGCAATGTAAAGAAATTGACAAAAAATTAATTGGAAATAAAAAATAATAAAACATGCTAAAAATAAAATAAAAATATTGAAAAAAAGTGTAATGTATTTTCTTTTGAAAAGGCAAAATAAATTTCATTAGCATAAGAAACTCAAGGCTGTACTAACCAAGACCAAAAAACAAATACAAGATAATCTGCTCTATGATATAACATCAATCAATCTTTAATTCCCCCCCCCCCCCCCCCCCAATACTTAACAACATCATAATAACAAAAGAGGTTTGCCAACTCCAAAGACACGTTGCTCCCTGGACTGCATAATTAAACATCACCACCACATATTATTGGTGTTATTGTATATAGACTTAAATTTGGTATCTACACCAGTACACTCCAAAGTTTTTAGTCACCCCCAGTTTAGCTACCATTGTCATCTCCACAATCCATCATATTGGTTGTGTCCTCCCCTGTAGCTTCAAAATATACCACTCCACTCTCCTACATGTTGTAACTGTGAGCTTTATTATTTTGGTTGTCGATTCAAGGACAGAACAAATCCAAAGTAAACACACAAAAAATGCACACCATATATTTGTTCAAATTCCCCAATAAAAATCACTTTTACAGCCAACATCACCCATCCACCCCTAAAGAGCTGACTCCATGGTTGATTGTTGAGGCCGTAGAGATGGGGGAGTGGTGGAGCAGATCATGGAATAGGGAGAAAAGTAAATCAAAATGGATCCTCTCTATTGGGTAATCGAAGAGGTGAATACATGGGAGACATTCACCGTAAGTCTTGAGCAAATCACATAACCGAATTTGACCCCACATTTTAACCTAAAGTTCATCATTAGCTTAATAACAGAGACGTTCATCATTGGCTACTCTAATGAAAAATAAAAAACAATCCGTAGTTGCGACAAGATAGAGAATTAGAAATTATTGAAACGAAAATGCAACCACAGCAATCGAATTAAAATATTAAAAGGGGGGCAGTTAATAATAAGCAGATGGAAAATAAAAGGATAAAAAAGTTCGACTAACACAAGAAAAACAAAATCCTGCAATAGAAAAAGGGTAGCAAAACCCATAGAGAAAATTTGTTTGTATGATAAGGGGGCAAAAGAGACTAATCAACGGTTTGCATGATATCTTCGGGAGCGAACTTGGTACCCTTCTCCTTATCGGCGGCGGCGCGACCCTTGGCCTTGCGATCGAGAATGGCCTTACGGTCCTTGTCCAATTTGAGCTTGGTCAGCACAACCTTCGAGGGGTGAATCCCAACGTTGACGGTGGAACCATTCACCTTCTCGCGGGTTATGCGCTCAATGTGAATCACCCACTTTCGACGGTAGACCTGAGTCACCTTCCCCTCGCGACCCTTGTATGTTCCTCGCATCACCTGCACCTCGTCCTCCTTCCGTACTGGGATCGACCTCACGTTGTACTTAGACCGCAGCTCCGCCGACAGAGGGGCGCTCATAAGCACCCGCCGCACGCTCGACGGCGCCGTGAAATGAGCCTTTCGGCTCTTGCGGCGGCTGCTCGACACACGTGGATTGAACTTCATCTTCTCTCCCTGTTGCCGCCGCTGCTGCTTCCTAGGGTTTCTCTTTCCCTCCCTGCCTCCAATTTATCTTTCTTTTAACTCGCCTTATGGGCTTCTCTGTCTATATTGCAATATTCGGCCCAAACTCAAAGGCCCGCAAATCTGTTCACAATAATGCTACTTGGCATAACCAGTTCATTCCAGATTCCAGATTCCAGATTGGACTATTTATCATTTCCAAAAGCATTTAAATTTTAAAATACTGATAAATGATAACCTATTGCTTGCTTAATTAGTTATTAGGTTGTACTTCTTGATAAAATTTGAATTTAATTTATTGATTATAATAGTATGCCAGACTTTTTCAAGTAAAAAAAAATGAATTTGTTTACCTACAATGGTAGGAACTCGCACTTGACATAACATAAAAACTTGATTTGAATCCTCGTTTAGCCCGAGGGGAATTGGTGTGTGGTCATTCTATAGAGTTGAGTGTTCCTGCACTTAACAAATTGAATAATGATCAATGTTTCCCCAGCAATTAGGGGTGGTAACGAGCTAAACCAAACTTTATTAGACTTAAGTTCGGTTTGAGTTGAATACGCAAAGCTATTGGCTCATTATCTGTCATAGACTTTTATTAAATGCTCAACTCGGCTTACATAAAAAGAGTATAGTTTGGCCTACGAGCCTACTTAAAAGTCTGCTTAAAGACGTCTTTAACCAATTAATTATTTTAAAACCTAGTAAAATACTAATTAACAAAAGAAACTTATAAATTTTCGTATAAGTAATGTACAAATTCGAAAATAATTGATAAACAAAATCATATTGAATTCAAGTTATTTAAACACAAAGTATATCAAAAGAAAATGAAAAAAAGAGCATAATATTAAAAAAAATGAATTATAGATGATTTATACTAATATAACCAAATAAAAATATTTAAATTGTCTGAAAATGTCTTTATAAAACATTTTTTTGGAAGTATTAATCTGATTGCATTATCCTTTTAACTCTCTGAGCATTTTATGCCACTTCATCCTGTGATTCATAATATCATAAAAATGGTATAGATAACAGTTATTATTATTATTTAAACAAGCAGGCTTATCAAGTTTAACAAGCTTTTTTTTATAGTTTGACTTTGACCTTTTTATCTAAAAAAGCTTTTTAAAAAATTTGAGTTTCACCTTTACAGTAAACAAGACGAGCCTTTAATAAGCCGAATGGATATGTAAAATACAGGATTTCCAATCCTAGCAGGAAAAGGGGGGAACGGATACTCAATTTCAAGTGAGTAAACAAAATTCCATACTAGATATCATAGATACATATAGAATTCTATGGAAAGCCGTATTCGATGAAAGTCGTATGTACGACTTGGAGGGAGATCTTTCATATCTTTCGAGATCCACCCTACAATATGAGGCCAAAAAGCCAAAATAAATGATTTTATCCCTTATAAAAGTTATAAAAAAATGGATTCCTCCTTTCACGCTCATGTCACGGCGAGGTATTGCAGAAGAAAAAATCGCAAAATCTGATCCAATTTATCGTAATCGATTAGTTAACATGTTGGTTAACCGTATTCTGAAACATGGAAAAAAATCGTTGGCTTATCAAATTATCTATCGGCCCTTGATAAGCGACTCGGCTCATTTTCATTCCCGCCTGTAATTCTCGGGTCGTCATAATTTACCATTTTTAGAAAATAATTAATAATTTTATGAGGCTAAAAATTATTTGTGAGACATAATTATTAGTGTACAAAGGGATAATTACATACATTCATTATTTGTGGTTAAATACTTGGTGGAGAATTTCCATTCTAATAATTTCTTTCTTTTGTTAGTTGCTACTTTCATTACAAGTTGTGAAGGTGAAGGTAGAGAGGAGGTACTAGGTAGCAGCTAGCACCCGCAACAGTATTTTTTATCACAAGTGCATAACGATGCATCGGCATCATCCAGCCGTGCGTAAACCGTGATGTGAAGACCACTAACAACGTAACTACCGTATTGCTTGCTTGTAGGTAACAGTGCACCATAAGCAAACAACTCTATCTAAACTCCTTGTATATATAATGCTCCCCATCTTGCTTGTACTTGAAGTCAACTTGGATGATGCTTTCAAAATAGATATTGAATTCTTGCACTCAATCAAAACCATGTTACGTGTTCTTTCAAGCATAAATGCCTATATATCTGTAATGTGCCTTCCTGAAGAAAACAAATCATGTAAGGTCCGCAGAAAACAGAATTCTAGTGAAGAGATGGTTAGACTTGGACGTTTGTGGATGTCTCTTCTTCCATTTGGATTTCTCTTGTTCTTTAGTTCAGCTTTCATCAGAGTACCTGGTGCCCTTGCCTGGAGCAAAGAGGGTCATGTCATGACATGCCAAATTGCGCAGGTAAAATTCGATCCATTATGCAATTCCCACTTGGCCAATACAACAGAGTATTCACTATCGTAAGATTTAATGGTGGAATCTTAATAATTGAAAAGTAATTGACATTTGGTGTATGATAAATAACTAGGCACTTTTAGAGCCTGAGGCATCAGAAGCCGTGTACCAATTGTTACCTGACTATGTCAAAGGTAACTTATCATCCCTATGCATATGGCCTGACCAAATTAGACACTGGTACAAATATAGGTGGACAAGTCCACTTCATTTCATTGACACACCAGATAATGCTTGTTCTTTTCAGTATTCAAGTAAGCATTACTTCTATCTAGTAATTAATCTTATCATGTGCTCTCATTAAACCTTTGAATATTGATGCAAAATTTTGTTCCTTTTTGTTACCATAGGGGACTGCCATGATTCCCATGGCGTTGAGGATATGTGTGTTGCAGGTGCTGTGAAAAATTTCACTTCTCAACTCATGCATTACAAAGAGGGGACATCTGATCGGAGATGTAAGTATTTAAGTAGGTATTTGACTTTCTTTTTTTTTTTGCTAAGAATAACTTTATATGTTTTCTTTTATGCCTTTGGTTTCTGATCTTACAGATAATATGACTGAGGCGTTATTGTTCTTGTCACACTTCATGGGAGATATACATCAGGTATGCGTGTGAAAAGCTTTTCAAAGTCTTACCATGTTTTATTATATAGCTTTTTACCAATCACATTAACTAGAATTTTTGGGGACTTATATTTTCAGCCAATGCACGTTGGATTCACAACTGACGAAGGAGGAAACACGATAGAACTACACTGGTTTAGGCACAAATCAAATCTGCACCATGTATGCTTCAACTTCATCTCCATTCTTCATCCAGTATTCACAAACTTACTTCACGTAACTATTAATTTTGCTGTCTATCATTAGGTGTGGGACAGAGAAATAATTCTCACTGCATTAGCAGACTATTATGATAAGGATGTGAGCCTCCTTCTCCAAGACATTGAGAGGAACTACACTGATGTAAGACTAATTATAATTTGTCTGAGATCCTTCATTGTATTTATTAAACACGTGGATTCTTTGATTGATTCCAAACGAAATCAACAAAATCAATTTTCTTCTATTCAGGGGATATGGTCAGATGATATTACATCCTGGAAACATTGTAATGATATCTCTCAATGTGTAAATAAGTAAGCTCTCCCTCTCTTCCTCCTTCAGTTCCCACTATCTCTTTTTCTCTGGCTGTTAATGTTCACATTCCTCACATTTTGGAATCATGTAGTTGGGCCAAAGAGAGCATACAAATAGCTTGCAAATGGGGTTACGAAGGAGTTGAAGCTGGAGCAACTCTGGCAGGTGAATAATTCTACTACAGTTATTTAAGGACATGTAGACACAGAACTAACAAGATTGTGGTTTAGATGCTAAATAACTAATTCATGAAACTGCACCAACATTGATAAGTTTGAAGTTTTAGTATATCAGCATGAGATGAGTAGACTTTGTGCGCTTGATGCTTTTGTAGATGATTACTTCGACTCAAGGGTGCCATTTGTCATGAAACGAATTGCTCAGGGTGGAATTCGATTAGCCATGATTCTGAACAAGGTGTTTGCTGACTCTGAAGAAAGATTTGCAACAGCAACTTAGGCTCACAGACCCATCAATACAAAGTGTTTTGAATTTGTTAATAAGCACATGCTCTAACTTCATTCATTCTCAATTGTTAGTCCTTAGACCATTACCTTTCAGACAACCTGCCTTTGTTGCAAGTTATTTCAGCATGTACTAGGCATTGCAGTGATGTGTTTTCACTCAAGACTTTCTATTTTCTTTTTATATTAGACATGTCCATCGCTTGAGTCGTGCTTAAGGAATTCACATTAGGAGGTATCAAAAGGAAGAGGTCGTTTTTAAAAATTTTACACAAGAAAATAAACTAATAAATGAATAAAAGAGACTGAAATTTTTATAAAATTAGTCTCATTATAATATATATATATATATATATATATATATATATATATATATATATATATATATATATATATATATATATACCAATTAAAAAAAAGATGTGACATGGTTATTTTGCACTCAATGTATTCAAATTGATACTTTAAATTAAATTAATTTACACTTAAAATCACGCTAAAACTATAATCATCGTACAAATAAAATAATAAATAAATAAATTTAAAATAGTAAATAAATCATAATTAAATATGCATTTTTTATAATAAATATTTATTAATTTTTATCTAATATAAATCTACCAATGTGAATCAACTAAATTAATATTTTTATTAATCTTAATGAATTATATAATTGAGTCATATATAACATAACGACGAGTACTGCTTCTCAAGAATATATGTATCCATTTTGTATTTGGGGTGTGCGTTTTTAATACGAAACAAAAATGCATTTTCGATTTGTAATGTCTCGCAACTCAAAGAAAATTACTTATTTTACTTTAAAAAGAATATTTTAAAAAAATAACAAATGGGCCCAAAATCAGTATGACGTACCTCCTTAGCCAACAAATTAAGAGGAGTAGGGTATAGTTTATTCACTATATATCCATTTTTAATTTTTAATTACTAACAATTAGATTATATAAAACGTATAACAGTTAAAATAATAATTTAAAATTCTCATAAAAAATAATCAAATACATTTTATGTTTTTAAAATTTTAAATGATTTAATATTTTATTTATCCGATATTAAAGAAATTTATAGGAAGACATAATATCATCTTGTTAAAACGACACTGATGAAACATAGAACAGCATGATGGTACGAGTTTCATGGTTAAAGTAAATGATTTGCTGTGAAGCAACACAATAATTTTTGTGTACTATGATGGCAACAAAATCATTTTCGTTAAGGTCAAGTGGTCAACAAGAATCCCACGCGAAACCCAGCAGAGGTGACACGTGGTGGGTGGCTGTTGATAATTTCTGACAAATTCTTTACTGTCTTAGTTTTACTGTTCCAAGGTTTAAATTTGAGAGAAGGGTTCCCTCCTATATCTGTCATTTCACTGCTTTTTTTTTCTTCTATGCTTTGTTTGACAGTCTAGACTGGGAGTCTGGGACTGGAGTTCTCTGTTCATTGCTACGCGCCGTTCACCTGATATCATTTGTTCATTCATGTAATCATTAAACACTCCTCTCCAAAGGATCTTATGCTTCCTTCACAACCATTATTGTAGTAATAAATAAATAAACATATATACATTTCATTTCGCAAGTGAAAAAAAATGTCTGTGAATTATTATGCTTAATTAGAATGGAAAAACAAAACAAAACAGAAACAATTTCTCTTATTGAAAGTATGAATCTCTTGTGATAATTTTTCAGTAAGCGCAAGATGATTATAAAATCAATGATAGTATTCCTTAGCATGTCTTGGAGTGACCAAAATATGTTTAAAAAATGAAATATTACAACGGTAGTTTACTAGATGAAAGCATGCTTTAAATCAAAACCATAATCGACGGTGGACACCCCACCTCATAACATAAGATTGATTGATTAAGCTTTTGATTTAGACTGATCAAGTAACATCAATGATTGAATCCCATTCCGTATAGCACTAGCTATCTACAATTCATTCACATTCACAATGACATTGATTTAGTGGGCCCACAGTTAACTCAGGAAGAGAATCCAATCGGCGCCGTTGAGTTGGTCCACGTGGCCCACCACGTGAATGATCAACGGCCTCATGCATTTCCTTTCGGCTACTTTGTGTCCCCCGAGATAGAGAGACCCACCAACACAACACAACACACTGTGCTGTGCCTGTCTCTGCAACCGACGCAATGAAAGTGAGAGTGAAGGACAGACACATGAAAGAGAAGGACCCTTTTCTTTTTTCCTCAAACAAAGTCGTAAACAACATTATGGTTTCTCGTACCAACGTCATTTTTCTCATTTTTTATTTATTTATATAGCCGCACTTCGAGGCAGACAATGAATGGAATACAATACACCATCAATACCTAGTTCCAAAGAACGTTTTAAAATTTTTTTTTTAAAAAAAGGATGTTATAGAAGATTAGTGGGGAGGGAACAAGAACTCAATCACTGAGTTGTTCTTTAAGAAGCTGCGTTTGTGATATTTTCTCCTACCATTTCTGACTTTGTTTGAACTTTCACTCGCAGCTTCTTATTCTTGTGATTTAAGTTCCTCTACTCTCAGTCCAAGCTATTGTTTTGGTGGGTGTATATCAAGGTATTCATTTACTTTCATGGTGTTGCATGTTTTGTTTGTTCTTGGTTCAGGCATTCTGAAAACACTGCTTGCTGGGAATTCTTTATGTGTATAGACTGTAGTATTTGCATTCATTATGTTAGTGTCTGGTTCTCTTCTTCATGGTCACGGGGTTATGGTTCTTTTTGTTTTTGGAGTCATGGATGGGACTCAGGGGCTAGTGAAGTGACCGTGATTTGCTTGAAAAAAAAAATTGATGGAGAAAATGGTTATTGTTTATATCTTTAACATATGTAATAAGTGTCTCCCTTGTGCGTTCATACCATCATGTGTGTTGGTGGTTAGTAAATTGACAAAAAAATCCAAGTGAAACAAGATCTGGAAGACTGTTTGATTGCCAAAAACTAGTCTTTGTTACAAGCATGTTGATGTTAGTGTATATGGCCTTATAGGATTTGCAAAGTCCCCATTTGAGCATTTTCTAATGGCTTTTGTGTATCCCACTTTCCTTCATACAAGATGGGTTTGTTTTACCTTTGTGAACCTGACAATTTAGATCTTTCTACTTAGCTCTGCCTCTAAATTGCACAAATCCAAAGTGAGTTCAGATTCTATATTCCAAGCGTGTAGTTTTTGTTATCCTAGTTGAAGAAGCTTTAATTTCTGACTTGAGTGTGCCTGGATATGACTTTTACCCAAAACTGCGCGCAGGGCATAAGCTTAGCTCCGTTTTCATGAGAAACTAAGGAGCTCTGTAAACAAATTTGGTTTCGATGTATTGTTCTGTTTCAGGATATTTTAAGGTTCCTCCTTTAATTAAGTGTCGGGAAGCTATTGTTAGCAATTGTGAACGTTCATGCTTATCACGGATTGATCTTGTAACCGTGATTAATTTGTTTTCTATGACATTTTGGTCAATAAAGTATATCACTTTTTGTGAGTTTTGTCCAACAAGATTTTATAAAACTTTTGACAAATAAGAAATAGGATGCGTATTATTAGCATGATAGCAAGTGTTGCTGTATCATGACTTTGCCCAAATTACCATCACGGGGTTTTCTTTTCCTTTACTCCAATAGAAGACAATTAATGTAATGCATAACTCAATACAATGAAGCTTAAGGCAACCACACTTGTACCTTACATGTATCTGTTTCTTAAGAATTTTATTTTTTGTTAATAAGGTGGAGTGATATATAAAATGGAGGAGAGACCAGAAGCAGAACTGATATCTATACCGGCGACACCTAGGGTGTCGACGCCGGAGATACTGACACCGGGACAGAGGTCGCCAAGAGCAGCATCAAAGGAAGGAAAATCATGGACCCCAACTTCTTTTATATCACCAAGGTTTCTGAGTCCAATAGGGACGCCAATGAAGAGAGTGCTTGTAAACATGAAGGGTTACTTGGAGGAGGTGGGACACCTTACCAAACTCAACCCTCAAGATGCTTGGCTTCCCATCACCGAGTCTCGCAATGGAAATGCTCACTACGCTGCATTTCACAACCTCAATGCTGGTGTTGGCTTCCAGGCCCTCTTTTTGCCAGTTGCTTTTGCTTATCTTGGCTGGTACCTTTTCCTAGTAATTCACCACGTTACATTACATTTTGCATATGGTCAAAATTTCTGTTGTGAAACAGCATGCCTTTTTTATTGATGGCTTCCTTGTTTTTACAATTTTACTTGAAGGAATTTGTGGCATACTATATGATATCAATATAATTTCTAATCTTTTCCTCAAATTTGTTTAGACTTTGGGGCAAAGGAAAATATTACCATTTAATTTATTTTCTTAACCTTCCTACATGTAGATTATTATATCTTACCCCATGTTAAGTTCGTTTGATTTTAGTCAAATTAGCCTGTTGCTATCTTGCAAGATGACAGCACGCCTTTGTAACTAAAGTTTATTTATTTATTTCCATATGAAGGAATATCCCATGCTTTACTTTTGTAATGCGCATGCGAATTCTCTTTGTTTTCTTTCTCTTCTATTTGTAGGAGAAACTTTACTTTCATTCTCTAGAAAAAAGAAAATATTGTCTCTTGTCTTGGCCCTACGCATGAAAGTAAGATGGTTTTGAATTGCGGGGCATGCCTTTTACAAATATCAAAGTTCATCATAGATTTTATTGCTTGAATGGAAAGAATTTCAAACAAGGGGGTGGGGCGGCATCAAGATGCTTGCCAATTTGGCCCCTTTATTTTTTGGTTTTCCCAAAGTTCCATCAACTCACCATTGTCTAGGACTCTAGTGAACAGTTATAATTTTGTCCATATTACCTCTTTTTAATCAAATAGAGGGGCCCCGGATGTTGGTCATTCAAGAATGCATATTTTCAGAATAAAAAAATAAGTGAATGCATATTTTTATCATAATTTCCATTTTCTAATACTGTTCTGAAAGCACCTTTCCTGTCCTTTGACTATCTTTCTATTTCGAGACATCTAATAGTATGAAATTGTCCAAATGAGTTTATTAGAAAAGTTTGTATGCACTATAGAATATGAAATTTGTCCAATTTATTTTATGAAAAATATTTCACCCCACTTAGAAATACTTTATCCAAATATGTTGCAGGAGTTGGGGAATTCTTTCCTTAACCATAGCATATTGTTGGCAACTTTACACGTTATGGATTTTGGTTCAGCTTCACGAAGCAGTTCCAGGTAAAAGATACAACAGATATGTGGAGCTAGCACAAGCAGCATTTGGTAAGCTTGTTTTTCCATCGATTACTTTTTCTAGCAAGTTGATGTATAACAGAGATTAAAAAAAAACCTACATTAAAATGATGAAATGTTATGTAACATAGTTGATTCATATTATGGCCTTAATATTTGCGTTTTTGGATGTAAAGCCATCCTCAAAGAACTTGCTGGCTACTTAAACTAGATTGAAAATTTAGACACATGTAACATCCTATTCCTATGTATTTTATGTAATGTTTAGTTTCTACCTTCTTTTGCAGGGGAAAGATTAGGAGTCTGGCTTGCTCTCTTCCCAACTGTTTATTTGTCAGCAGGAACTGCAACAGCTTTGATTCTTATTGGAGGAGAGACCATGAAACTGTTCTTCCAAATAGTTTGTGGTCCCACGTGTACCTCAAATCCTTTAACCACAGTGGAGTGGTACTTGGTTTTCACTTCCCTATCCATTGTCCTGTCTCAGCTTCCAAACCTCAATTCAATAGCAGGACTCTCACTCATAGGGGCAGTGACAGCCATAACTTACTCCACCATGGTTTGGGTCCTCTCTGTAAGCCAACAAAGGCCACCCTCCATCTCATATGAACCCCTATCATTGTCACAACCTTCTGCTTCTGTATTTCTTGCCATGAATGCACTTGGAATTATAGCCTTTTCTTTCAGAGGCCACAATTTGGCCCTAGAAATTCAGGTACTTGTGAGTTGGCAATAAATTATTATTCTAGTATTTTATTTCTCTGTAGTTAATAATTTAGATATGCTCTTTGTTTTATTCAGTCCACCATGCCTTCAACTTTTAAGCACCCGGCTCGTGTGCCAATGTGGAAAGGAGCAAAGGTTGCTTATTTCTTCATTGCAATGTGCCTCTTCCCTATTGCTATTGGTGGCTTTTGGGCCTATGGCAACCAAGTAAGTAAACGGAAAACTAGATTCTTAATGTTAGTGTAAAACTATTTTACACATATATCTAATAAGATTTGATTATTTTACCGCATCATTCCATTCATTAATATAATGTGACCATAGGGTGAATTACTATTAGACATATGTGTAAAAAAGTTTAAATTTATGGTGCATATAAATTAATTTTTTTTTTATATTACTTCAATGTGCTTCTATAATCACCTTTTTGTATAATTGTATTCATCATGCATGATTGCATGCAGCATCCTTAATTTTTCCAATTTATTTTCTTACAGATGCCTCCAGGAGGGATTCTCACTGCTTTGTATGCATTTCACAGTCATGACATCTCAAGAGGAATATTAGCCTTAGCTTTCCTTCTTGTTGTGTTTAACTGCTTGAGCAGTTTCCAGATATACTCAATGCCTGCTTTTGACAGTTTTGAAGCTGGCTACACCAGTAGGACAAACCGTCCCTGCTCCATATGGGTGAGATCAGGCTTTAGAGTCTTCTATGGATTTGTCTCCTTCTTTATAGGAGTGGCACTTCCCTTCCTCTCAAGTCTTGCAGGTTTGTTAGGAGGACTCACTCTCCCAGTCACTTTTGCATACCCTTGCTTCATGTGGGTTCTCATAAAACAGCCACCAAAATATAGCTTCAACTGGTACTTCAACTGGATTCTCGGTTGGTTGGGGGTTGGTTTTAGCTTGGCCTTTTCCATTGGAGGTATTTGGAGCATTGTCAATGATGGGCTCAAATTTAAATTCTTCAAGCCCAATTAAAATTTTCAATAATAGGCCATGCAAATGCAGATGCACTATATAGTAATGCTACTCTTTAGGCGTTTTCCAATGGTCTAATATTTAGTGCATCTCTTCTGCCCTAAGCTATCTTTGGTGGAAGATTTGGTTCTATTGTGGTGGTAAAAGGAAAACCATATAATGAAGAGAATGATCCTTGCATGTTAAGTGGAGACAGGGTTAGACCTTGCAAGTTACTCAAGTTTAAAGAATATCTCTCCATGCCTTCACCGTTCCTCTTGATGTGGTTCTCTTATCTCTTGGTGCTATAGCTTGTTATGTTTAGAACAATTGGTGGTTTGCTCTTATTAATTTTTGTAATTGTAGAGACCTCCAGAACAAAAATCGTCAAAGTCTTTCAAATTGTACGTTGTAACCCGTGTGGTTTCAAAAGTGAATTTCGCAGCAAATCTATCCCCTCCTTTCATTTTTTTTTTATTTTTTATCTTTGTATTGGTGACTATTAATTTGGTTAATGAGAAGCAGATAAATCTTATATCAATCCAGTAAAAGACAAACTTCCTAAGGAAAATTGTTTATCCTAATAGTTTACTTAACGAAAACTGAAATAACCAATTCCAATATGCAGCTACAAGTCGTATATTTTCGGGTTATGATACTAATGGAATAACAGCGTTTATTGGAATAACAGTTATTTTTCCTTGGATCATATTTCAAAAGGCTACTGCTACTTTTTTGGCTAGAACAAAAACCTATACCTAATAATAAGCTCATACAAAATTGACTGCTATACTATCAAGACAATTTAATTTTTAAATTTTATTTTGCACTATGCATACCACTTGAAATCTTGCATGTGGTTGATGATGTACTTTAAAGAGAGATGAGAAAATGAAATAAATAAATCATTGAGTAAGAATTGTACTTCAAAGTTCAAATGCATTTAAGATTGCTTAAGCCATTACGTCAATTACGGACCAACTTCCTCAAAAATGAATAATGTATCATGTTATATTATTCTAC
The DNA here is from genome assembly GCF_004193775.1 of Glycine soja. NCBI lineage: Eukaryota > Viridiplantae > Streptophyta > Magnoliopsida > Fabales > Fabaceae > Glycine > Glycine soja. The sequence goes on along the minus strand of NC_041012.1, from coordinate 43,021,099 downwards.
TTGCTCATCTATTCTTTGAGTCTTGACCTTTCAAGGTTTATCCAATTATTTCTCCTTTCAAGAGCTTTAAAGCAGCACACTCACACTAGTTTGTCCTCTCCTAATAATCACTATCATCTCATGGAACAAAAGTTTAAGATTGTTTATGCGTCAATGAGGCAGTTAGTTAGCTTTTTTCTTTTTCCGAGTTGTTAAGATTATTCATCAAGTTATTTATCAGTTTTTTTGCTGATGACACAAGAGATTACGTATTTGATATGTGTTTTATATAGGACATGATTTGTTAATTTTAACAAAAGTTATTATTTATACGGATTTGTCAGAAAAGTTTGGAATTGCCTATAACATTCTTATCGTCAGTGAGTCGGATGCTTAAAGATTATAAAATTCAACGTTGATGACATAAGGGGTTACGTATTTTGTTTTTTCATTGAAAAAGATAACATAATGCATATTGATTAATAATTGGTGTTTGGTTTGAATGGAAAATTCAGAGGAAGTATTCGTCAATTACATTTGTATATTACTCGAGTAAAAAGGGTGAGAGGCAGAGGGTGTGGGGGAAGACACATGCAGTTAAGAATTGGAAAACGAGAGTCAAGTGGTCAATGGATATTTATGAAAACAAAAAAGAGAAAGAGGTCAATATAGGGGGCCCGATGCTACTCTCTCGGCTAACACATTAATTTTTTTCTTTTCTTTTTTATGTAATATGCATCACAATACATTATTATTTTACAAGATTTATTATTTGTTTTTATTGCTTCTAAAATATAATGTTTACAAATTGCCAATCAGAAAAGTAAAGTATTTTCCAATTTTGACACAGAAAAATATTTAAAACTTATATGAAATGAATAGAGTCGCTCCTAAAAATGTTCATATTACTTTTTCGTTTGATTTATTGTAAACAAATTAGTATATAAACCAAAATGTCAATTATTTATAACATATACATAAAAAGTATAATTTAAATATGATGCAAAAATCGAGATGCAAGAATATCAATGTGTTACAAAAATATTCCTACTTAATAATAAGATTTAAAGAAGACAATAGCGCCCACCGATGTTACTAAAATATAAATAAATACTCAATTTTATCTGTGGAAAAGTTATTTGATTTAATTTAATTTTTTAAAAAGTAATTAAATAATCTTACATGATACTAAAAAAGGTACTAATAACTTAACTTAATTCTTAAAAAAATTAAAATATTATTTATTATTAATTTTAAGCAGTAAATTAAGTATTTGTTTATAATTTAATCAGATTAAGATAAGCCTTGGTAATGGTGGGCAACTGAGCTTGATGAAATATTATTGAATAATAGGCTCCTTTCCTCGGGACATTGGATTTTGTCGTTTAGCCAAAACCCCGTCCAAATCAAAAGTGGCGTCTACAACGACTCTCTCTAATGTAATCTTTTTCTTTTCTTTTCTTTTAATATATTACATTTTAACTCTTTAAATAAAAACGTTTTGATTCAATTGGTAAATTTCTTCTTGCCAGCATCGATGTTAAGCTAGCTAACCTTCAAAAGATCGTATGACAGATACAAAACCCACCCACCTCAGCTCAATTCTTTAGCCCAACTATAAAAATTTATAACCTTGAAAGGAAAGAAGGGTACTAATTGCGAGATTAGTGATAGAAGAATAAGAAGTAACATGGTTAATTCCTTAATTAAGTTAAGTGCATAACAGAGTGTTGAAGGGTTGCTCATCAATTATTTCAAATTAAAGATTCCGCTTGTGGACAGCAATGATGTTTAAATAAAATTCCGATCACAAAATGTTCCACTTGAAGAGTAGAAGCCGGAAAATCCATTAAAAAAGAAAATTATGAAAATTCAGCTAAATGACACAGACCGAAGTCATTGCTCAAGAGGCACAAAAGAAAAATCTGTACAAAACTTTTGTTGAGGGTCCTAGTGGGAGAGGTGGTGAGGAGGTGCAACACATGATGTAGTAGTGCGTGAGAAGATGGCAGCAAGCGAATGAGCCAACCCCAAAACAATTGCAACCTTCACTTGTCCCCTCTTTGGAATTGGACGCCCAGAGAACCTCCTTGGGAAGCTTTTTCCATCGTTGATCATTCCACCTGCCATCACACTCTCAGTTCTTTCTGCTCCTCTTCTTGTGATGCTTCTATGTTCCTTCCACTTCCAGAGCTTCCACGTTTCGCTATTATATAGACCCCATCTTACCAAAGTGCCCCGCGTTTCGCCCTATAATTAAAAATCCCTTGCCACTGGTTTTTTGGACTCTTTCTTTGACCATCCATTACTCTCTATGCTCCTCACTGTGCTGCCACGCGTTAATTCAATTACATTCTATGTGACTCTGGTGTGGGTTTGGGACACCCCGCATTCTGCCCGGAATTAGCATCTTCCCATATTTTATTGTGTTTTTTCTAGTAACATATGCTAATTATTTGTGTAATATCCTACAATATGTACCAATTCATCTATTTCTCTCTTATTTTAACAATATTCTATGGTACAAAATAACTCTTTCCTTTCATCCCAAAGGATAAATTAATTAATTTTGGGTTAAACTTAAATATGTCTTTTATTCGTCTAAAAAAAGTCTATTCCATCAACATCTACAAAAAGGTCTATTTAATCAAGTGGTAGGGCTAAATGCGACGATTTCTATCGGCATTTTCCTTAGTGGAAAGAGGAGAATTATGAAAACTACGGTAATGATGTTGATGATTTTCACCATAATTGTTTGCACTGGCTGCTGAAAAGCAGAAAGTCCTCCTCTTGGTCATGGGAAAGCGAACTGAATTGAGTTGGGTACACGCACTCTATACAAAAAAGTTCTAAAGAAAAAGGTGAATCTGAATAGTGAGGTTGGACTTTGGAGGCCATACAAATACAACAAGCACTAATTAGTAATAGCAATAAAGAATTAATTAATTACAAATAAATTAGAAAACCAAATTCACAAAATTGGATGTGTCATTGTCCTATTAGCATTTTTTTTCTAATGAGAAAGGTGAGCAAAAGTGGGAGGGGATAGTGAATTGTGTCAGGGGAGGCAGTGCCTAAGATGATTCCATTACCCATTGTAGTTAAATTGTGCTATCCAATGCCCATCTCTCTGATTCTGTCTCTAAATATTGCTGGGGCGGTGCTATTCTAGTCTTCAGTCCAAGGATGTTGGCCAGCTATAACTGTGTGAACGTGACTTTCTTTTCTCTGCCTTTTCTTCTTCTTTTGTTTCTTACCGCTTTCATTCATTCCTTTCACATTCGCTACGCCCAACATACATGCAGATACAAGCTGTCGGATTTCTAGTTGCAAAATTCATTTTTGCATCTTTAATAAATTCAAAACACATAATTTTTTTTTTATTAAAATGCATGATTTAAATTAATTTAAGAAAACATTTCCATCTCATTTAACAGTTTAAAAGTAATTTCATCAAAATTGATTTTATAAAACTCTATACTAAACCGGTAGCAATATTGATTGTACTTCAGAAAAGCTTCTCTTCTCAAATTTAAATTCTTAGCTATAATAATTGAAAGAGATTATCTTTCTTTCTCTTTTATTTGTTATTATACTATAAATTTTTATGCAAAACTTTTGTGCCAAATTTCTCTGATTGAGAAAGTTCCACTGTTCTGTTACACTCCTTTTGGATATCAGAGAGCGCGGACTTGCCATTTGACTCTTTTGACCTTAGCCCACAAACATATATAAAGTGATTATGAGATCGATATGACAAGCACTATTCCATGTAAAGTAGCTAACGCGTGCAAATAGGCAATGGTAAATGACTCAATGCTGATATCTTCCTTTAGCATAACAAAAAAAAAAGGTTACTTTTCAATAATAATAAAAAGGTTAAAAAAAAAATTTGGACCGGTCTAATCGGGATCCAGTGACATATCCGGGTCGATTTTGCTATTGAACCGCTCCTGCATGTGACTCGGGATGGCTTGACCAAACCCGACCAATTTTGTGGAAACTCGGTAACCTAACCGATTTAAAAACTTAGATTGAGTTATGCACATTAAAAAAAATAGTGAAAGTGTAAAAAACTTATCCGCACTCTTTTTGTTTATTGAAAAACTGGACTTCTGACTCATTTTGTTTATTAAAAATTGGACTTATGTTTTATTTTAAATAGTTGTTATTTATCCTCTATTTATTATTAATACACTTCACTTGTGTTATCGACTTTAATACTTCAATTATTATTTTGGATTTTAGAGTATGAAATTATAGATGAATTTTTTTTAATTAAATAATATTAGTTATATACTTATATATAATATATACATAATTTAATTTTTTTTAATATAGATCAAATCAACCCAAACTAATTATTGACTCATCGATTGAACTATTGATCTACTAACCCATTATCTCGATCAGATCAATGATTGGATCGAATTTCACAACTATGTTATTAACACAATAAGAATCAAAATTTGTATTTTTTTTAAAGAATAATTGTATTGTGATTATGTAAGAAGTATGTATAGCTTTTTTAAAAAAAACCTTTTAGCAATCACTATGCGTTCTTAATGTATAGTTGATTTTATATTATTAACCAATTAAACCATACTACTCAATTAATACAGGAACTATCTAAGGAGTAATTTTACTGATATTGATTACGTAGATAAGGTGATGTAATGTTAATGATGGTGGCAAAGCGTCGTGGGGTTTAAAGTATATCCAAATACTTTAGAGATGTCATCTTACATTTGGGCTCCTTGAAAGAAAAAAAATCCAATCTAATTTTAACAACGCATCCAACGGTTTTTTTATATTGTGATAATATGCATATTATTCACGTGGAGAATATCATTGTTAAGGGTTAAAGTAATTAATGTCCACAAACCTTGCAAGTTAAAGCCAGGCTGATCCCACTCCCCACTATCTTTAAATCTCACCCGAGTTAATGGTTAAATATGCTTTCATCTTCTTTTTTAAAGTCTTTGATCAGACGGCGCCAACAAGGCACACAAAGTGTGTACATTCACACTTCCTGATCCATAACAATCTACCAAATTTATTTCTCTAAGCAGCAAGCAACCCAAAAAAGTGGAGAAGTTGCACTTAACAATACATTCTCAAAGATGTCACATTGCATTTAGACAAGTTGCGCATATCTTGGGAGGATCAATTGTAGAAATCATCCTTACGTACTGTTAAAGTTATCAATATCGAATTAATGAAGCTAACTGAATTTGCTTCTATTAGTTACCATGTAGTGGAGAGTATCGATCACAGCTTGTATTTCTAGATATGCAATTGATCTTAGGCCGATAAGATTCTTATATTAATTAAGCTGTAAGCTGGTTGTGGTAGATAGACAACTTTAATTTATTTTTTTTTATCAGCAAGATAAATGTTAGTTAAAAAATTTTATTTGAGAATTTGAATTCACCATCTCTTTCCTTCTTCTGCAATTATTAAGTCAATCTTATATTCATAACTTCTTAACACAATATTATTTTTAAAAAAATATAAAATAAAATACCAATTTTGTGTTTTGTGATGTAGAGTATCTAAAACTTTGGGTTGAAAAATATATCATGGTATTTGCAATTTGTTAGCATTAAGGTTGTTTCAGTGTCCTGAGGTTTAAGTCTTGGATATGCGATTGTTTTAAATATTTGGAGAGATAATTTTGTTATTCACAATAATTCTATTTGGCTCAAACAATATTGCTTCCACCAAAAAATACATGAGGTCGAGACAAAAAAAATCTAAGTTTAAGGTGAGGGCCTGAGGGGAGGATTTAATTAGTCTATGTAAGATCCTAAATTCAAACCTTTTTTTTTTTGTCCTTGATTAGAGATCATGGGTGTCTCCCCCCAATCTACTAAATCAAAAACTAATCTCACTCATGTGAATGCAATCAGATATGGAATCTTACGCCGCTATGTCAACCCTTGAATTCCTAAATTCAAACTTTGTTGTTGTAATTATATATGAGGATATATCATATGAGACAAGGATATCTTATTAGAGTAAGAAGATTAGATCTAAACTATATAACCTAACATGTATGATCAAGATTTAATGTTATGTAGCCATTTAAAAAGTCATATGATTTTTTAATATTAAATATTAATTGTCCATGTATAGTTATACAATCCATATTTAATTTTCTCACACTCATATGAGATGTTTTCTCTCAAAAGATATATCTTTTATATATATATATATATATATATATATATATATATATATATATATATATATATATATATATATATATATATATATATATATATATATATATATATATATTCACTTACTTTAAGAGTAACTCTTTTAAAGTTATTCTTCATCCTCATCGTTCATTTTTTTTAGATCTAATGGTTAAGATTACTTATGACAACTATTAGATATATATATAAAAAAAACAAATGATAAGGATGAAGAGTAACTCTAAAAGAATTACTCTTAAAATAAGTGGATCTCTCCATACAAAAAATTGGTTCTCTTGATTTATTGTATATAATTTCCAATCATATATATATATATATATATATATTCACTTACTTTAAGAGTAACTCTTTTAAAGTTATTCTTCATCCTCATCGTTCATTTTTTTTAGATCTAATGGTTAAGATTACTTATTACAACTATTAGATATATATAAAAAAAAACAAATGATAAGGATGAAGAGTAACTCTAAAAGAATTACTCTTAAAATAAGTGGATCTCTCCATACAAAAAATTGGTTCTCTTGATTTATTGTATATAATTTCCAATCATATATATATATATAATTTCCAACTTGTTGATTTATTGTTTTGCTGAAAATTTGGTTTTGTTTTACTTTCATGGAAAAGATCCAAATAAAAAATGAAATTATTGGTAACAAAAAATAGAATCGCCTTCTTTTTTCATTTCCTTTTTCTAACCAAACGCTTCTTTGTTTCTTTTTAATTTCAATAATGTTATGGTTCTTTTTTTTTCGAAAAGTAAATTATTACAGAGTCTCAAAATTTAAATCCCAAGCCATAAAATTTTAACATTTTAAAAAATTAAAGTTCTGTTTTGGGGTATTGATATGTATTGAAGAACCAAAAGTAAGGTAATGACACCCATGCCGGTGCCTGATGCGTCTATTTCCAAAACAAACGGTAGAGAGAAATTCGACAGAGACAATACTGGGGTTGTAGAGATGGCAGTCTTCAACTTCTCGAACGCAAGTTGAGCTACGGAGCTCCACTTGAAGTGGCCTCTAGTCAGTAAGGAGGTCAGAGGTGCTGCCATAGAAGTGTAGTTACAAATAAAATGACGATAGAACCTGGACAACCCTAAAAAACTCCATAGAGCCTTAAAGGATCGGGGAATTGGTCATTGTTGAATGACCTGAACCTTGGCATGAACTAGTTTCACATCTTGAGCTGAAACAAGATGATCCAGGTACTCGACCTGTCTTTGAGCAAAGGAACATTTGGATAACTTCAAAAAGAAACTGTTGTCCAAAAGTACCTAAGATGCTATGATTGGTAGTTCGGGAGGGTGGTAGGGATGACGAAATTTGGAAGAAGTCCTTGAATTTGTGGATGAGGGATGCTATTACTGGAATATCGAATGGTGAAGTAATGGTTTGGGTCGAAGGGGGCTCCTGGGATACTATACGAATACAGAAGAAACCATTGGCTCCATCTTTGCGGACTAGGTAACGTAGTTGTGGCGGAGTAATGGAACGTAGCTCTGAGTGAGTGTCCTCCTTCAATTCAACCACTCAACCAACACAAAGAAACTTCATCGTGAGATTATTGTAGTCCATGGGAACTAGCCCCAATGATTTCAACCATTGGACCCCAAGAACTAAGTCAGCACCACATAAGGACAAAATGTGGAGGTCAACAAAGAAGAGACGCTCTTGAACATGTACTTGAACACCTGCACAAAGCTGGAGGCACTCAATCTCGGCCATTTCCGACCAAGACCTAGAGCGGGTTCGTAGGTTTGGCTTGAAGGCCCAAAACATAGATCAGGTGCTTTTGAACAAAATTGTGGGTGTTACTCCCATCAATTAGTATAACCACTTCCTAGCCCGAAACGCAACCCACTAAGCGCAGATTTTCTAGCGCTAAATGACCTGATAATGCGTGAAGGCTAATCTGGGCCTAAGGAGAGCCTATGGCTTTTGGCGGTTCGGGTAAAGGATCTAGGAAGGGGGGGTCCTGTGTTGGATCATCATCTTCCTCTATGATGAGGAGAAACACCTTGGAGGTGCACTTATGACCACAATGATATTCCTCGTCGCAGTTGAAACAAATACCCTTATCACAACATGTCGCCAACTCGTCAGGGGACAACTGTTTGAAAGGGACAAACGACGATTTGGCCTGTGGTGATACGAAGGGAGATGACAGACTTGAACATGGTATGGTGGTAATGTAAGAGTGGGAGGAAGAGGCTTTCCACAAGACAAATGTGAAAGGTCTTGAAACTTCTCCTCGGGCAATCGAGCCAAGCCTACGACCTGAACCAATGTCAGAGGCTGGAGCACTTGAACCTCTTGACGAATTTGAAGGGTCGGGCTAGAGATAAAGCAACTCAAGAGAAAAGGGGGTGGAAGTCCAATGATATGATTCGCGAGCGATTCAAACTCGGAAAGGTAGTCATCGACAGAACCATGTTGGGTTAGCTTGTACAAGGCACCCGTGGGGTCGTCATACTATGAAGATGCAAATCGAGTCTCCAAAGCTTGCAAAAACCCAGGCCAAGAAGCCAATTGTCCATTGTGAGTCAACCACTGAAACCACGCTAATGTTGGACCATCCATGTAAAAGGAGGAAATGGTCAAACGATCCTGGTCTAGTGTTAAGTGGTATTTGAAAAATTGGGTGATCTTGAAGATCCATCCCAATGAATATGAGTCATCAAAAGGAGGTGCCTTAAGCTTCGTGCGATAAAGTTGGTAGAAAGAGAACTCGTGTGAGGTAAGGCTGAAGAAGAAAAAAGGGTCTATAGGTGAGATTTGAGATTGACAAATTTCTAAAAGAGTTCATCGAGTTTCAGGGACATGGAATTTCGATGCTTTCGTTGAGAAGTAAGTTCATTGGTTAAAGAGAACTGGTTGGAAGTAAGCTTGGGTATGACATCCTCAATACGGTCCATAGTGGACTTGGAGCAAGTTGAGTCAGCCATGGAAAAGCTCAATGAAAGCACCAATTGATATGTATTGAAGAACCAGAAGAAAGGTAAGCTTAGAATTCGAGGACTAGGGGCCTCCTTAACAAAGCAAAATGAAAATTTTGTGTTTATTACTTGTTGTTGCCTTCTTACATATTAGTCCTATATATAGCAAAACAATTACACAAAAGGAATTATGCAAATAACAAAAAAGGAATGAGGCAGGAAATGGCAGACAACATATCCTAACTAAGCCAATAACAGAACGTCGACTCATCATCCTTGTAATTGATTTTGTTATATGAAATCACTGAGGTGCTTTGTAGGATTAATTTTCCTCTTTGGTCTCCCTGTTGAGCCTTCATGTTGCTTCCTATCAGGTAGTTTTTAGTTGAGTTTCATTTTTTTTAAAATAACAATTAGTTTTTTTAGTTTTAATTTCAAAATTTTTTAAATCAATTTTAAAAATATGATTAGTTTCAAATAAATTTATTTTAAAAGTTTCATATTATATTAAAATTAATTTAAGAGGATTTTTGTGTGATGGTAATTATGTCAGCAACAATGACGATGATAGTATATCAATAGTGATTATGTTGGCGGTGGTTGTAGTGACAACCAATGTTGGTGGTGGTAGTGGTGACGAATGTAATATTAGTCATGACATTAAAAATGAGTATAAAAATATTTTAAAAATTATGTTTGAAACTCAAATAAAAAAACTCCCGATCACCCCTAACGGAGCCCAAATGTTAAGGTTTTATCTTTCAAAAGTGATAACTTCATCACTCTCTAGTCTCCCCCATTTGCACCGATAAATTCCCATCATTTTTGCTTGTCTCTGTGAACAACAAACAAGGAGGGCATGTGTCAATTTTCAGGGCAGTTGCACATGTCCATCTCTTTCTTTTTCTCTTCTGTATGTACCTCTATTGCATAACGTTTCTAAAATTTCTAAAAGTGTTAAATTTTTGCATATTTCTAATAAATATACTAGTTTTTGAAAACATATAAATTTAATTTCTAAAACATTAAATTCAACCACACACACAAAGATATTTCTAAAACAAAAATATTTGTCACATAACATAGTGGAGGTGTAGTAAAAAAAACAAGGAGGTGAGAAATCTTCGAAACAAAAACTGGCTTCTTCTCGTCTAGTTGTGTGGGTCAAGGCCCAAAAAATAAGCCCAACCATTCCTCGGCTTAGAGGAACATGGATGGTTTAGTAATTGCTTTGCGCACTAGGCAAATTGTTGATACTCCTAGTACAAGATGAAAAATTTTAATATTGCCCTTTCGTAAAGCTGATACGAATTGTAAATTCATAAGCCCATTAAGGATTCATAATCCGTAAGTCTAAGCTTACGGATTCGTAATCCATAAGAGATATACGGATTCGTAATCTGTTTATGGATTCGTAATCCATAAGTTTCATAATTCATAAATTTTACATATATAAATTTTGGTCTAATTATGTATTTTTTTACATATATAAATTTTCATAGGTTTCATAAAAATTTATATATGTAAATAATTTAATTATTAGATCAAAATTAATTGTCACATTAAAAAATTTAGTGTTATATATAACGACATTAATTATTTTATAACATAATTAATCTATTAATTCAGTTGATTAGAGCATTATGCTAATAACCTGAAAGTCACATGTTCAAATCTTGCATTAGTCATTAATTTGTAAAACATTTTTGAAAAAGAAAATTCTCTTATAGATTACTAATCCGTAATTGAATTACAAATTTGTATCTCTCTTACGGATGACGAATCCGTAAGCTTACACTTATTGGTTACGAATCTGTAATAGACTTACAGATTCATAATTCGTATTAACTTTACGGAAGTGCAATATTGGAATTGCCTTTCTTGTGTTGGGTGTACCAACAATTTACCTGGTGCACAAAGCAATTGGAGGATGGTTTGGACCAAAACCAACAAGTACCAAAATCTGTGACAAATGCTATATCCACTTCCATTTTCTTTTTATACAGCAGGTAAAGTCTGTTTGATTAACAAAGCAATTTTTTGTTTTTGACAGCAAAGCAAATTAATAACCATTAATTATACAACAAGAAAAATATCACTCTCATCAAAACTAGTTTCAGAAAACATGGGACATATTCTCTCATCCTTTAAATTATTTGTCTTCATCGACCATGTATAATAGATCAACTGGTATATACTACCATATATACACATCAGTAACATCCAATTTACATGCAAAGGAATGAATGAGATCATACTTCCATATGCTCCACGTCATAAAAGAATTGTTTATCCAGTTTAAATCATTATCATTAGAACCTAACAATGGCAACACTATGACTATAGTCTTCAAGTTATTGAAATTTTGTCAACATTAGCAGCATAATCAGTGTTCTAATCTTTCGGTTGTGGCTGATTTGCGTTTTCTTTCTTTCACACTCTCGCACGCTGGCCCATGAAACTGTATTAAATGTCCGTTTGTGTTTGCTGCAAAACGGAAGTTTACTGATCAACCATTGATAATATTTCTTCCATCCAACCAAATTAAAAAAAAAATGTATTTATAGATCTCAACCGTTGGATTTGTAAGGAAAAATTTGTCACGTTTTAATAGGAGAAATCCAAACAGGTGCTAAATCAAGTTACTATGTTGATTGGCGAATCGTCCAAGCAAAACAGTTTGGAGTTTCAAATCACAAACATCAACCGCACAATTACAATGTACCAATTTGGTATCATGAATCATTGAAAAGAAAAAAGTACCAATTACAAGGTGATTCGGCCATATCACTTACAATATCACCGACCAAAATCTTGAACTTGGATACCATTACATCTTAACTTATATTTTGCTTCTCCTTCAATGGTGGTTGTTGTTGTCACTAATTAGCCTCCATTATTGACCCAAATGACTAAATTCATTGGTTACATTTCCGAATGCGGCAAGAGAGTGATCGATTAGATCCAATTATGATTATGGTTATATATAATGTCTTTATGAGCTCATTAATTATGACTAGGTATAATGTATTTTCAGAAGTGCCTAGGTATAATGTATTAGTCAAACAGAGTTGAACATTTTGAAAAAGTTGTATAATTGGATTGGACCATGATATCACCAAATAGGTTTTGCGATTTTAGAGGAATCCATTAACGCTTAGTTGAATGATAAAGTATAATTGTCACAATATTTTTTTGGTTACATAATTGGCAGAATATGCAGCAGACAACTTAAAAATATATTTTTTCCGTATAGCCATGATGCAATTCTGTTTTATTTATTATTTATTTCATGAGAGTTCCCTTTGGTGGAATTAATTAATTTAGGACGATAAAGACCTCAACTCAAATCTATCTTTACCTTTTATCTGATAAACAACAAAAGAGTCAGTATCGAATATTAAAAAAGAGCATTTTAAAATTTAAATTCGATGCCAATCGTCCAATCCAAACAAATCCACTTTAAGTTGATACCCTTTTTTTTTTAATTTTTATAATATTTTTTTAAAAAAGCAGCCCTAATAATAATACAGTGAAATCTGAACTCTCCCTGGTCGTTACAAATAGGGTTGGTAATTCATTACCATCATTGCTGTCAAATACTACCAATTAATATCCCATTCGATTTTTGCTTCTCTCCCTTTCAACATTATAAAAAGAAAATTCACTATCCAACATTGATAAGAGAGAGAGATTTTTTGTACACTTCATAACATGTCTTCATATTTTCCAAGCTTTGGTACAAAAATCCCACGTATGGGGAAGGGGTACGATGATGTGTTGTTCACAGTGACCAACCAATTAGTTAAACCAGGTTCATGGTCCAACTATAAAGTCCCCTGCAACCTCTCAAAGCAACACATTAGCTTTGTATCGAAATTCGACCAAATTTGTTCTTCTCCTGTGATGATGGAGGACGAGCATAAAAAGTTGGATTCTTTGCCTGAATTTGGATTATCAGAGCCAGAGAAATATTCCAAGGAATTGGAGGTGGCTGTTAGAGCAGTGCAGATGGCGTGTTCCCTCTGCCAGAGAGTGCAGGACACTTTGATTTCCAACGCTCGGACCAATCATCGTCAGGTTCAGTCCAAGGATGACAATTCTCCGGTTACGGTTGCAGGTGAATGTTGTTTACTCAACTTGCTAGTTTGCTAAAGCTTTTGCTTCTCATAATTCTCTGTTTTTGCTCTGAATTCGTTGTTGGTGGGGGCTAGTTTTTTTTATAACTTTTAATGAAGTATGCTTGATTTTCCCAAATCGAGATTTTTTTTTCAAGCAAATGGGTTTAACCCAATTTGCCACGTGGATTTGTGCATTGGATACTATGTTATCTTGCACCAACTTTGAGGCAATGATGGTTTTTATAGCAATTGATATTTGAAGTTAGTTTACAAATTAAGAGGCATTTAATAAGTGTAGAATAATATTAATTTATGTAGTCTAAAATATGTTTATTTAATACAGTAAGATGTAAATGTGTTTTGAATAAGTTGTATGTGCAATATTCCTTGTAATGGTCGTATACCTTGATAAAAATAATTAATGAAATTTGAGATTTGATAAACATCAATACTTTTGAAAAACAAAAAAGCTGAAACAGAAAGTGGGATCATTGGCAGGAGTCAAGGATACTGAACTTCAGTCAAAATATATGTTTGAAAGATAGTTGAGGTCTGTTGAATGACTAAATTAGCGAGGAGACTTCACATTATGGCCTTTGCGGCTTTGCCTAAGTTGGGTTCATATCCAGTCAAATTATGACAAGTGGCTTGTTCTTTGGTTCTTAAAGACCAAAAAGGGAGGAGTGCTAACCTTGTCTCTGTGTTCTGATACACGAGGACATAACAAAATTAATACTTATTTTCTAAACTGGTTTTGAGTCAAGACAAAGTCATTGGCATGAAAAGTTACATTTGAATTTGGAGGTTTGATGGATTTTCAAAGGTTCACGTTTCTAATATAGGGAAATAATATGGTTGGTGAAACAAAGTGTCTATCAAACTATTTTGTTATACAGTACTGTAAAATATAAATTACTGCTAAAAGAAGGGGTATAAAAGTGGAGACACGGGGAATGGAACAGTGTAACAAGAACTAAAGTCCATATATTGGCGTTACCAGTTGGTTGATCTGCCATAGAAACCTTGTTCAATTCCCTTTTACAATCACAATTTCCCCCATATTGGATGTGGCTTCCAGGTAGAATAGCATATGATTCACTTTTGGTTTATATTCTGCTGTATTAAATGCTGACTTCAATGGCTCATCTTGTTCTACAAGCAAACCACTTGTGACTTAACTGAATTGTTTACCCTGATACACGTAAATATATTATTTTTCCTCAGTTTTGGTTGAATCAATTCAGATTCAAGGATATATGATTTTTCTTATGTTGCACACTGCTCTCTTGTCCTCCAAGAAAAGGACAAGGATATCTAAAACCTCTTTTCCTTTTGTTTACAAAATAAGAAATTCTATTAGAACAAAAGAATGAATACAAACGAAGAGGATAAGTATCATATTTAAAATAGTCCAAAGAAAAAAACATCGGAGGAAAAAATGTTTTAAAGTTTTTCACAGAAAAAACCTCTATAATCCCTTTAGATCTCTATCAAGAAGATTCTTGGAAAGACCATATACTGAGCCACCAAATAGAGGCTATAGGTCCTTGTTCTAACAAACACCTTGCTTGCTTACTTTTTCAAGTGTAACTGTATCTAGGACTTAGGAAGCAGCTTTCTTCTTTAGAAAAAAATATAAGTTTTCCAAAAGACTGATGATATTGTTCTCTATTGAAAAAAAAAATGAGGTAATTTTTCATATGAATGGTTAGATTAGACCTTTCTCGGTGTCATTTTACATTTTCAACTTCAGATTCTGATATTAGCATTGATTTGAATTAGTTGTAAACAAAATTGGAAATATATTTCATTAATCATAAATTCATGATTTTCATTGTGAAGTTGATCACATACCATATTCTCTTTGTAAATTTCCAATGTATGTATAATCATGGGTGACAATGACTTAAGTACAGATCTATATTCTATAATCAAATTTATGCTGCGTCCCTCAATTGTCAATATATTTCCTTGTAACTTTTGTCATGTGATGATTGAAGCTTATTTGGCTATGGTGGTGTTTTGTAAATAAAACTTTCTAAGCTTGATTGATCCATTCATACTCACAACATGTTTCATTTACCCTTCATTTTGCTATTAAAACAGATTGGAGTGTTCAAGCAATTGTCAGCTGGATGTTGTCAGAATGTTTAGGGAGTCAAAATGTCTCAATTGTTGCTGAAGAAGATGCTCAAACTCTCTCCGAGGCTAACGCATCTGAGCTGTTAGAAGCTGTGGTTGAAACTGTGAATCAATGTCTAGCCGAAGCACCTCGATTTGGAGTTCAGGAGCCAAAATCACCTCTTGGAACTTCAGATGTTCTTGAAATCATTAGTCGCTGCAACTCAACTGGGGGTCCCACTGGAAGATTTTGGGTACTGGATCCTGTTGATGGCACATTAGGATTTGTACGTGGAGATCAATATGCTGTAGCTCTAGCACTCATAGAGGATGGAGAAGTGAAACTTGGTGTTCTTGGATGTCCTAACTACCCAATGAGGAAGGAATGGTTAAGTTATCATCACCGATATCATAGGATTATATCCAAGTTGACACGTCCAGCTTCTGAAACTTGGAACAAAGGTTGTGTGCTATATGCTAAAAAGGGTAGTGAGAAGGCTTGGATGCAACCACTGCTCCATGTCAATAAGATGTTTGTGTGGCCAAACCATGCAAAACAAGTTTCTGTCTCTTCCATTGACAATCCTGCACTGGCCACTTTTTGTGAACCAGTTGAGAAGGCCAATTCAAGCCATTCTTTTACAGCAGGACTGGCTCACAGTGTTGGTCTCAGGTGCATTTATTTTTTCATTCAATCTTAGTATGAATTACCCTCTTGCTCTCCTATTTACTCTCTTGATTTTTACCTGTGTGGTTGTCAACCTATAGACATATATTAGCATGGCACTAATACTATCTTTTGTTATTTTTCAAGTATCTTTGTTAAACCAGCACTAGATGCACATTAAAATTTAAAGTTCTTGAGTAAGGTCCAATCATTAATTTAGTACCTGAGATAAAGAGGCTGATTAAATATGATATGGAAAGCAGAATTTTTGTGATGTGTAGTTTGCATATTCCTTACTTAAATGACTAGTTACTTTCCCATTTATCTATATGAAAATGATGAAAAATTAAAAATATCTTTAGTTTAGGAAAAAGACACAAACGCGACATAATTTATTATCTTAGTTTCAGCTTAATAAGATATCTCTTTTTCATCATGTATGCAGGAAACAGCCATTGAGGGTGTACAGCATGGTGAAATACGCAGCAATAGCTCGTGGGGATGCTGAGGTTTTCATGAAGTTTGCAAGGGCCGGTTACAAGGAGAAAATATGGGATCATGCTGCAGGCGTTATCATCATACAAGAAGCTGGTGGGATGGTAACAGATGCTGGAGGACTTCCCCTAGACTTCTCAAAAGGCTTATATTTAGAAGGCCTTGATCGTGGCATAGTTGCTTGTTCTGGAGCCACACTACATGCAAAGATCATTGATGCTGTTGATGCCAGCTGGGGCTCTTCTAGCCTTTGAGTCTGCTTCTATTAACTTACATGTATACATGGCAAAATAATGTCAATAATGATTCATCTTTTATTTTCTGTTTTACATAATTTCTTATAAATCCCCCTACCTCACCATCAGTTTATTTTTGATGTATTGCTAACAACATATGAGTTTGTTAGTCTGCAATTGTATTATTTGGCATTATAATAACGCCTAATTGTCATAATTTCTTAGCATACTGAATGCCATGTACTGAAAATGATTCTTCTTTAGAGGGATTCATGGACTTGTATACTGTTGCAACTCTATAGAATTGTTCACCTTCTGTGTAGCATCCAGCTTTTGGCCAAACTGCTAACCCTGTCGTACTCCTTTTCTTTTTTTCTTATTTTGTCCCAAACATTTCACATGTATACAAATCAGAAAGAAAATAAATTTAGGAGATGTATTTTCCTGGTGTGTATCATTTGGTCACGTGCAATACTGCAAGTGCACATGAACACATTAAAGTGGTCGTACTTGGTGATTCAATTCATTTTGAATACGTATACTTGGAACTGCCAGTTTGACAAATATATCAAAGGAATTCACCGATTGATAATGCTAAATTAATTGAACAACGCATTCAGCTGCATTCGTATACATATTATTTATATTTATATAACTTTTATCATTAAATTACTCTTAATTTCATTCTGTTTTCCACATGTTCACGGTCTAGTACTACTTCACATTAAATGGGAATTGAGGTGCTTGATATCAATTATCAATTTTTATAGTGTCTATTTGGATATGTGTTTGTATAATTAATTTTTGATTAACATGATTCTATAGAATTGTTTGTAAGTAAATATAAGTTTGTAGTTATTGTTTAGAAATTTGCAATCAAAATTGATTTTGTGTGTAATTACTAAAATGACTTAAGTTCAAGAGTATACTGTATTAATTCATTGGCAGTGGAGACAGGTAGGCTGCAGAGGAAACGCGTATTGGTAACATTGAGATGTTTGTTAGAAGAACACGTGAAGTTAATGAGGCTGCAAGTGCAACACAGTTTTTTACGACTTTTTCTTCTGCACAAATTGGTTTCACAAGTCAGAAACTTCATTTATTGCATTCAATTTGATGTTTTGATACCACAACTTTGACTTGTTTAGAGCTTAGCTGAGAATAGAAGGGCGACATGGTACTAAGTAGCCCTGTCTTAATTAGTAAAATACACTTTGACAAATGAACATGATGTTGCTAGAATTGAAGTGTGCAAAAGTATAACATCAAGTTTAATTCTCTTAACGTGTCTAATTTTAAAATGAAACATTTTTTTTCTTTCTTTTTGAATTTTAAGTTAAACAAATGGATAGAGAGAGGGAGATTTGATGGGTGGAAGTATGTCCATTATCCAAACTTGAAAGTCGTAAAAATAATGTGTGATAGGCCCGACCTTGTTGAATATGTTCAACTTGTTCAGTGGGGGGGGGGGGGGGGGGGGGGGGGTGATACTGATATGGCAAGTTTATTTCAAAAATCACACCGTACATTGTGGCTAGTGTTTGGTTCCATCATGCACCTATATATGTAGGGATGAGACAATCAGTGAATTCTTGAAAGAAACCTTTTTTGCTTATCTTCTTTGTAATTGTGGCTTTTCCAAGAGACTGATTCTAGGAAAATCGAATGTCTTAACTTTCTAGTTCACAATTAATTGTTTTTTAAATATAGAGATAACTAGCGCGTATCGAACTCTAGAACTTTTTCTTGGCATTATAATAACAACTAATTACAGCGAACCGAGAAATCAGAAAATTATTGTTTTGTCATGTGTTGAAACAAAGTTCTCCGTTCTAGTTCAAACTGGATGAGCAATTCTTCAAAAGTTTGAACGAATTTGATTAATGTATTATTCACTCTTTATATTTAGACATAATTAGAAAGTTATTGTATTTAGTTAGTAGTTAATTGGCTTATCTTTTGTATATAAATCATGCGTTTATGTTCTCTAAAGTAAGAGCTTAACTTTAAAGTAAAGTGAGCAATTTTAACTATTTAATTAAAAAATTAATAGTTAAATTTTAAATTATTAAAATATATAACAGTTAATAATCTTTAAAATTATTAATTTTTACTTTTTAAAGTAAACTCCTCACTTTGGAGGAGTAACATTCTGATTTTTAATTAAAAGTATATCACTTGAGTTATTAATAAGATTTATAAATATATGGATCTATCTAGTAAAAAAATTGATTCAAATCGGATTTTAATTGAATCTAAATCAAATTAAATTTTTTAATTAATTCAATAAAAAAGAAATAAACTATTTTATAAAATCAATTTGATTAATCGAATCAATTAATCGAACTAAGTTTTACTTTGAATATTTTTTTTATTTAAAAAATAATTTAAAATTGATCCGATCCTTAAAACTAATTTAAAATGGATTAAAAATCAATTTTATTTAAAAGTAATTTTTTTAAATCAGGAACTGATTTTCAAACGAATTTAAGTATTTAAATATAAAATTAAATCAATTAAAATAGTTTAAAATCAATTTTTTACCGAATTAATTTCTAATCTATCCCAATTCGTCCCATCACTGCATGTCTGCTAAAGGATCGACCAAAAGTAATCATACTTTGAAGTTTCAATTATCAAATTCAAGAATTGGCCTTGTAATTCTGAAACGAGAATGAAAGAAATGTCCATAGTTATGCTGATGAACGTGCACGCTGCAGACATACTTATGTATCTGGCCACTGGGGACACGCCGAAGCATTATGAGAAAGAAATGTCAAGTGTTGTTCTTTATTTTTTGGCTAAGCGCAATTGTTTAAATCTGTGCCTATTGGAGTAGTAGTTTATGCAATTAATTCAATTAACTTATATTTGATGAGTTGCATTTTTAGTAAATTATAATAAAAAAACAGCTCCTAGCACAAACTGTTTCCTTGTCAAAATCAGGTAATTATATCAATTAAAATTGTATTAGTTATAGCCTTTTAAAACTCTCTTATGAATTTAATATTGAACTGGTGAGGAGAATGTAAAATAGGAAAAAAAAATGACGACAATTTTTGTTTTCTGAAATAAAAAAGTCCTAATAGATTTTTTTTTCCGGTTTTAACACTACAGCCGATTGTGTTTGTTTTATATAAATTGTGCAATATATTCAGTATATATGCTGCTTATTAAAATTATTTAATTTCACAAATAAATAAATAAACAATTTACTGCCTGTTTGAACCTGCATCTAATTACTTAAAAAATTATGCTCAATATAATTTTGACATAGAAGCACATCCAAATTAAACATTCACTTATTTCATCTAGAACTCTAGTATTTCAGCATCTTATTGAACAACGTTAAACTACTAATATGATTTGAATTAGTTAAGAGTAACAAAACCTCCTTATTAAATTTTAACACGATTACATTCTTTTAAATAGTACAATCTATGCATATAGTAAAACTTGAAAAATAAAATAAATTTAATACATGTGATAAAACAACTTGACAAGACTTTTTTAAAAAAAATAAAAGTTTACACAAAATACAACGATGATATATAATTTTCACGTATAATTCAATTTTCTCTAGAATATGTTGCATCCTTTGAAAAGGAAAGCAATATGAAAGTTTGAAGGTCCACGACATAGGATGCCAAAGTTCAAGTCATTAAGACGCTTACTTTTCATGATGGATTAATGCGATATATAGATGCATTTGGTTAGTAGATTTCAAACCATGCATAGCTTTAATTAAAACGAGTTGTTGTGAGATAACTATGGTATGCTGAACATTAATTAAAATAACGGTGAGCATCAGCTTTGTTGTCTAGAATGGCGGTAACATTAATATAATTTTTAATCATAAACAAATTATATTACTAACTTCATCATTATTCACTTTAGACAAGTTTATTTTTGAAGGATTCACTTTAGACAAGTTAAATCCAATATTTATATTGGATTACTATGTCTCTAAAAGAAGGTTTTGAAATAAAATAGAAAAATAATCGATATCGATCACTTGTAAAAATAATTTTTATGTTTGTAATTAATTAAATGAAATATATTAACAGTATAATTTAATATAGTTAAATAAATGCATATCTTTGCAATTAGAACTATATTTATTAATTCAACTTATTTTTTCATTAGTAAGAGTTAAAAACAAATAAATGATCAATGCATGTTTAAATTTAAAAACACATTATATTTAATCAATTAAGTTTGATTTTCTTAGTTACTTATTGAAGTTAATATATATATATATATATATATATATATATATATATATATATATATATATATATATATATCTATAGTCAATGTTTAAATTTTCACAGCCAATAAAAGTCACTGTTGCTATTATTTTTATGAATGTTAATAAATTTATGTCTCTTAAAAAAATGAACTTTCTCTTTCACAAATTACTCTCCGCTTTCCCCCTCTTTTTCTCACACTATCTCTTGGTTCATCTTTTGTAAGCTAAAAGAAATTAATCCATTAAATAATTTTAATTTTAAATTTAATTATTATTTTAAACTTTAACTTCAATTTTTTTTTAACTTTTTTAAGAAAAAAACTTGAGTTAAAAAAATTGAGTCAAACGCACTTTTATACAAACTCGAGTGATATGCTAGTTTTATAAATAACACATGTAAGTGTTTCTAAATTAGATTTTAAATTTAATTTAATATAGTTTTATTTTTTTGTTCAATTTTTGGATTGGATTTTTATAATTTACTTGAAGACCCTACTTTTATTTACAACACAAGTATTTGCATCATAGCCTGATCAGTTTCAAGTGTATGTGCCAGGTGAGAAAAAAAAATCCATTGATATATAAACGCTCACGTTTTATTTATTTATTTATTTTTTGAAAGGGCTCTTTTTATTTGTGTTATTATGTTAAAATTTTCATTAGAAAAAATATGTAGGTTTCTAGTAAAAGTTACTTTGAGTTAAACCTAGATTTTCCTTCTGTGCCTATATTACTTTGAGTTTTATATTAAGGTTAGAAACATCAAAATTTGAAAAAAAAAAATATAAATGAGAAATAACTTTGGAGAATTAATTCTTCCATAGTCCTATTTTTTATTTTTTTTTTCATATTGGATAGCAGGTGAGACTCGTGAGTGGCCCTCCAAAGTTGACAAATTTAATGCATAGATGTATTCTTATAAAACGGCATGATGATAAACTTGAAATATAGTACTACTATATGCTTAGTGGATGTCCAAATATTTCTTTTGGAGAGGGGAATAAGCGATGGGTCATAAATAAATGAGAAAATTAATGCGTGTCTTAAAAATATTAATCCAACAATTGAAAATATATTTTTATCTGTAAAATATCAAAATATATTTTTCATCATGAATACAATCATATTTAAAATTTATCTCTGTAAATTTTTTGAGTAATTTTTTTTATCTTTTGTAAAATTGAAATATGTCACAT
Organism: Glycine soja; assembly: GCF_004193775.1. Lineage (NCBI taxonomy): Eukaryota > Viridiplantae > Streptophyta > Magnoliopsida > Fabales > Fabaceae > Glycine > Glycine soja. The sequence goes on along the minus strand of NC_041012.1, from coordinate 42,998,870 downwards.
TTTAAGTCAAACGTAAGTTTAAAATAAAATCGAATAATTTATAATTTAAATTTTAAAATATGATTTTTAAGATAAAAATTGTTACAAAATATAAAAAAGCCTCCACAAAATTTTGAACTTCTCTTCCCAAACCTTCTTCGTCTTCTTTCAAAGGGAGATTAATCATCATAAGTCATGTTTATTTGAAGTAGACTAAGAAAATTAATACAAATTTAGCATGTGTTTACAATTTGATTAGAGATGTGCAAGAAAATTGATAAAAAAAAAAATGTGTTTTTTTTATCTATAATTTGTTTGGTTTTTTTTTAGATCAGTTTGGTAACTTAAAACAGTTTAGATAAGTTTATGAACATTCTTAATTTCATAAGAGTTAGAGTATAACGTAATTAAACAAATCTAATATATGTGGGTGGATTTAAACAGGGGTAACAACTGAGATTTGGGGGAATCAGATACGAACATGTGAACTCCAATTTTGATGGGATTATCTTGGACTGCTGCAATGGATAGTGAAATTTCGGTATCATGTTGTAAACGAGCTAGTTGATGTCAGAAGGATCAATGGCTACCTTCTACTTCTACTTCCCATTCTTTAATGCTTTCTCAAATGTCTAACATAAATAACCATCAAATGGACCACTTGGCAGTATGTCAAGAAACTTAAAATACAGCTTTGTTCAGCCTTCAGAGAAAGAAACCGATTTGGAAAAAGCTTAAACCCCAACAAACAACTTTTGCAAATATATATGAAACTGAACTAGTACTTTTGTGGTGAAGTTACGCACTTAACTTCCCTTGTCCAGGTTAATTTCCATCATCTGCAATTAAAAATCAACTAGTGACATGTGTATTTAAAATCTATATAGCATAAGATAATCACGGAACTAAATTTTAGGGAGGATCCTATCTCTTATGCATGCATAGTTTTGCTAAATTTTAGCTTTTTATTTTATTTTAACTTCAGGGTTAGCCAATAGGCTACAAGTTAACCATGTGTAGGAGCTATACATACCATCAAATTCTGCAAAAGGTGATCAAACGAATCGTACAAAAATTTGACTTATAAGGAAATTGAACTTTTTAGTCACAGTTCCTAAAACAGTGTAACTTGAAAACCAAGGCATTTTATTTAACTCATGCATTGCAATATGATTTTGAATAAAATTTAGGTGTAGTGCAGTAAATGCAGATAGTATATATCATTTAGGTTTTTTTTATGTACAAAATTTTAACTCAAAACTTTGTTTAAGAGATCAAATTTTAATTCCATTCAGATCAACATATATATCAATTATTGGTATTATTATTTTTAAATTAAAAATCAAGTTTCGGTCAGATTCAAATTACTAAAATAAAACTATAATTTTAATTATAAAAAATGTCTCAAATACCCATGTAATATTGCATTTAAGTTTTGGTGTTTGATTTTATCACAAGATACTTGATGCATTAATATGATGAAGACATGGCGCGTATTGACTTCTTACTTTCATATGCTAGCTGGTGAAATTAGCATTAGCATTAGCATTAGCATCACATAATAGTAGTAGTAATAATAGTGGTTAGAATTGTGCTTTAAACTGGATCCAAACGGCAGAATAAGAGAGTGGGAAGTAAATATAATAAATGTAGCCAACCTACTAGAAGATCATAAATCACCCCATCTGTCCTCCATACCCTCCCAATAAATGTTTTTTCCCTTCCACTAACACATTTAAATATTCCTCCCCCAACTATCTCCCCTTTCTCAACTCTCAATCATATCACACACACAAACATATGCTACAAACTCCACTTCTTCAACACAAAAATCCGAAATTTGTGCTCCAACACAAAAAAATGAAACCTACAATCACCATTCTCTTGTTGTCTCTACTACTTCTCATAACTTCACCCTCCTTGGCAACCCGACCCGCATCCAACCCTGATCAAGTCAAGCACAACAAAAACAACAACCAAGGTGGTGGTGCTGGTGCTGGTGCTGGCGGGTTCTTTGGCCCTGGAGGAGGGTTCAGCATACCCGGTTTTGGAAACGGGTTTGGAAATGGCATCATAGGAGGAGGATACGGATCCGGGTATGGAGGTCCGAATGGAGGCTCCTCTAAAGGTGGTATCATTAGACCAACCGTTGTGTGCAAAGACAAAGGCCCTTGTTTCCAAAAGAAGGTTACTTGTCCAGCCAAGTGCTTCTCCTCTTTCAGCCGTTCCGGCAAGGGCTATGGCGGCGGAGGCGGCGGTGGTGGCTGCACCATTGATTGCAAAAAGAAGTGCATCGCTTATTGCTAAGCCATAATATGGTAGCACTTATCATCACTTGTACTAGTATTATTGCTAGTATTACTATTATTATTATTATGTATGCAATTAAACTTATATTATATGGTCATCTTGGTTACCCTTTTAGATAAATAAATGAAAAGTAGATACATCTCTATGTAGGTGGGTTTCTTTTTGGTGTTTTGGGTGTTGCTTTTGACTATTATATCTTGTTAAATCTATGGGTGGAAAAAAATATTATGAGACACTACTTGGTGGGTGAGAGGAGTGTTAAGCATGGGCTGTAATTTTGGTTACTAAATAATATAAAGATGGTGTATTATTAATTGCCTGCTGTTCCATTTTAAGTAATGATGTGGATTTGCTCTTCAACTTAATTTGGTCATTTTCGTTTCAATGCATTAACGAGCTTGTAGCCCACAGTGGAGCTGCAGTTTTGACATGAAATTCTCGTAGTATTGGATGTGGATGGTAAGAGATTAGGTCGTAGATGTGATATGAACCTTCAGCCCCAAACTCCAGATCTCATCCCTCACCCAACAATAAATGTAAAAACGTTCTATTAATGGATGTCTTTGCCAAAAATACAAGCCTTCAGTTTCTTTAAAATTTGGAAACTATTTAATAGTAGTACATTTCTTTCGATTATTGTGATAATTTAATAATTTAATGAAAATCACAAACGCTTAAGTCATCTATATACAATTTTGCTTTTGCATTAAATACGTGAAGGAATGCGTCGTCCATACTAGTCCTATATCAACTAGAGTAAGATTGTGTTTTTCGTAGAAGATATTTTGTTATCTATAAAAAAATTAATGAAAAGTTAACTCTTTTTTTTTTTTTTTTTTTACAGAAATGAAAAGTTAAAATTGCAAATTAGAAAATATACTACTCCTCCTGTATTAACATTGAATTTAAGGTTGTTAAATATTAATAGTACTAACTTATAAAGCATTAACGATTTAGGCACTGTAAGATTAATGAAGTACCTCTAAGCTCGTCGTCAAACGGTCAACATGTATCAGACCATTTTTTTAAAAACTATTTTTGTGGTTGTAACTTCCTAGTGTTAATATTCCGTTCTTATTCTCCTGCAAATTGTAAAAGTGATGCAATATATTTTTTCTGCATAAATAAATAACAAATATGAATGTTCCATATCCAAACGACAAATGGAAAAACTATTTTTCTTCCCATAAGTGAATCGCATGAATCTGAATCTATTCCAACCAGATATGCGAATCGTTTTAAATGATAACAATTTCTTTTTTCTTTTCTCACGAGTTCAATAATTATTATTCGAAAAGTTGACGGTACGCATACCATTTTAGTAGACACATATCGCATTCTAATAAATTTTAATTTGAGCTAATTAATTAACATGGCAATTAAATTATATATGGTTAAAATAGTTTGTGAACCAACACGTAAGAAAAGGGAAACAATGAGTAGGATAAATTAAGCAAGAGAAAACATTTTTACAAGATTTGTCATCATTTGATTTTAAATGGATGAACGCAAGGAATTGATTCTTATAGATTTGAACTTTTTTTAATTTCTAAATACATTAATTATTTTTTCATTTTTTCATGTTTAATTATTCTCTCTTCAAACATTAATAAAAATAAGTGAATATAGAAAAAGAATAAAATGGTAATTTTAGAATAATAATATAAATAATTAACAAATTTAATGCAATAATTATTTTTCTTAAACAGCATTAGTTAAAAGGATCTTAAATTAGGAATTAAAACAAGTAATAAGATTTTCAAAACACTTATTAAAAGTTATACAGTAATGTATTTTTCTCGTTTATTATATTTTAACTTAGTTATCAATAAAATATTTTTTCTTGAAAATTATTTAAATTTATAATCTAATATAATCCAAGGAATATTTGCTATTTATTGGACATCCTTGGATATTTCAGCCAGTTGTAGTCATACAACTATAATGGTCGGTCCCTGAGTTGCTGAGAATTGTTCCACAAAAAGTAAGCACACTTAATAACCCACCAATGTGACAAATGATGTTATGAATAGCAATCAAGAATGACACTAACACTATCTTTAATGAAAACTCGTAGTATCCCTTAAAGCAAAACAATAAATTTTTGCTGCCTTTTCACATTGCTTTAGCTTTAACTGCTTCTTTTTAAAGAATACTGTTATGGTTTTTTTGGGTTATTGCATTACACTGATTTTTCTTCATTAATAAAATGTATTCATCCAAGCACTGTACTATGTGTTTTTTGGGGTTATTGAAATACACTCATTTTTGCCCGCCCTTCCTTGCTCTTAATCGATTAAAAAAGATAAGACCCGCGAGATGTTGTCATCTAATTTCTTTTCAGTTAACCTTTGGAGTTTCAATTTCCTTAAACCCATTTGCACCTGAACAAAATGGATTAAGAAAAGCAAATGTCTTTGGTGTACAGATATCAAAATGTTCCTTAGCCATCATAGTCTGTAATAAACAATATAATTATCAATCAGAAATAATCAATAATTAAATTACACACAGCACTAACTAATTAACGTCATGTTACTTATACATACCACTTCTCTAATCATTTTTGAGACATGAAAAAGCTGCTTCAAATCTTTATGGTCCACACCACACAATGCTTGAACCTACAATGAAGAAAAATAGAAAATACATTTGAAAACTAAGACTTATAAACAATCAAAATTCAAGCTTAAAATTCACTCAAATAACAATTTCATAATTACCAGAATATCACGAGAAAGGGCTTCAAAGGGACATTTCTTAGAGTTGGAAGAGATTATACCACTGCACATCCTCTTCTTCAATGGAGGAGAAACTGAAACTAAAACCGTGACCCGCCATATTTCCAGGTGCAAATTTAACCCACCAACAAAAAACACGGTTTTTCTGCTGCTGCAAACTGCGCAACCCAACAACAAGAAGTGCCAGAGTCGGTACAGTTTTTCACGGTGATTTAAGAAGGAAATTTCAGTTTTCGTGGTGATGTGAGAAAGAAATAATTTGTTGGATTTCACTTTTATATAGTATACGGTTCTCTATTTCCAATCACCAATATTAGTGACTATTAGATTTATCTAATCGGATTTTATCGTTAAGATTCTGCTAGATTTTATACGTAATCTTAGTAAATCTTATTGACAAAATACAGATGGATATAAGATTGGATTTATCTAATGGTGTTTTATACACGAAAAGAATAATTCTTTGTAATATAATTGAACATTCTTAGCTAAAATCTGAAATTTTAGATTATATTAAATTTAAGAGATTAAAATCTGAAATATGATAGATTAGATTTAAAAGAGATTAAAATATGAAATTTTATTTACATAATTTTTATCTGTAAGATTCACCTACATTTTATACATAATCTTAGTAAATCTTATAGACAAAATACAAATAAATAAAATTTAATATTTTAATGTGAATTTTTAGATCAAACCTAAATAAATTAATAAAAAGGCATAAAATAAAATTTACTCATGTATATTCGTACAATCACTGCTAGCCTTTAAAATAATAAGACAAAACCAAAACTTAGAGGATCAACTCAATAAATTGAAGCACGTTTCTACCTACCACTGTACTATGTGTATGCTTCCTACTTATAATATACATCAACAAATACATTAACAAACAAGGTGAACAGGTAGCATGTTTTAGACAAGAGAAATAATTAAAAACAAAAAAGACCTCAGTAAAATAATTTCATCCGCAATATATATGTATACTAATTTACAATAGCAATTCAAACACAGGGCTTGACAAGGTAATTTATCATCTTGCAGCCCTCAATGCTCCTCTTGCAGCCTCCTGCTTCATCTCAGCAGCCTTACCACTGCCACGGAAGTACATATATACTTGCTGTATGCAAACAAACAAAAAAAGTGAACATGTACTTTGGTTATGTTCAGTCAAAGTGCTAAGTGTTTCCACTTTCCAAAAAAATTGAGATGTATATTCAAACCTGAATAACCCAGACACTGATCAATGTTTCAATGCAGAACAATCCAAATCCAACAAAGTAGAAAATCTACAGGTAAATGGAAAGAAAGAAAAGAAAAAAAAAAAGAAGTAAATTATCAATCGTTTAGAAGCAGGGAATTTTCATTGGACAAGGTTTTGCTTAAAATTGTCGCATGGATCGTGTGACAAATGGCAATTAACAGCATGTGGTAATAGTAAGTAGTTCAAGACAGTCATACTTACTCCAATCACTGCATGGTTACCCACCACATCTATGGCTGACAGAATGCCTCTGTACCAAAATGAGTACACAGCACCAAGTATTAGGCCCCCAAAAAGCAGAATAACACCAGCTTCTAGATAGTATTTTATTATATCCCAGAATTTATTGCTCTCACAAACATGGCTACCAGTTTGACTTTCTTAGTCATTCTAGAATCACTTAGATTTTAGCTCTGGTAATTTAGATGTAGTATAGTAATTATATACAAGTCCTAATTCAAGTCATGTCAAATTCTATAAATCTTTTCATATATACTTCTTTACTTTATTTCAGAAAAAATCAACAACAAAATCCTTTCTCCTACAATGCTACATGGATCAAGCAAAGCCATTGTATTTTCTACCAAAGACCAAGTTTTTCAAAAAGCCATTAAAAATTCTCAATCTTCATATTTCACGGGTAAAGCCGCATGTAAACAAAAAGGATTAAGCAATATTGTCATGTTAATGAAGTGTACATATATGAAGTTAACATACGTCAAGGATTTTCCTTTGAAAACTATGGGAGGAGCAACTGCAGCTAAGATACAGAATCCTAGGTGAAGCTGCAAGCACAAAGTGAAATAATAATAAGTAAATTTTGTTTGAAATGTGAAGCAAATCTTATTTGCATAAAAGCAAAACAGTCAATTTACCAGGTAAAACAAGAAAAACCATCCAAAATTCAAAGCACTGTCAGTCCTGCAAAAATAACAATGGAACAAATTCAAAATCAAGGGTGTAACCAAATTAGAATGATCAAAATATGCAAGCACACTTTGTTTGATTGTGCAGGATTGAAGCAGGAGGAGGGGGATTACCCAACAGAGTGACCAATTAGACCATGAGCCGAACAGTATAATATGCATGCTTATTAGTTACTAGTTTATTGTTCTCATGGACACTTCATGCAATATTATTGTCAGGACTGGGCATCTCATCAAGGTCTCTTGATGGTTGAGTGGAAAAAAGGCAATAGTATCATATTGTCAACAATAAGAGAAGACAAAAAAATAGAGGAATACAAGAAATTAACGAACTTGTACTTTTGAAAGTAATTGAAAAATAGATAGAACAGAAACAAAATGACTATGAAGAGGAAGACTAAATACCATCCCCAAGCAAAAAGGGAATAATGTGACAGCAGAAATATATTTAAATAATAAAGCAAAACCCCCTCCAAATATGTCATACAGAAAAGCAGATAGTTTAAGTGAGTATTCTGATCAAGCAACCATATTATTAAATCACAAAAGTAGTACATATCTGCAGAGGATCTTATTCTCCTTTTTTGAGGTACAATGACAGAATTTACATTTAAACTATGAGCACCCTCAAACTACCCAAAACCCCGAATCGTTAGCCCACTACTAGAGGTTTTATACTTCTGAGATCTCTGAATCTCATGGACAACAAATCTCTTCATTTAGCTTGACATCCCACTCACTGTTGGCCCAAAATATATATATATATATATAAAACTATGACCCAATGAATAACACCATCTTTTCAGCAGAATGGAGTAACAGAACTATGTAGTTGACCTCGAAATAGTTCTTCAACAATCAAAAAAGCTTGTTCGTTTGGTATAGATAAAAATTCAAAAGAATTAGTTCCTTTACTTATTAAAAACTTAATACAGTTACTGTTGATTTAGTTATGGACAGCACTAATTGTGTCAGAAATTTTATCACAATGTTAAAGCCTCGAGGTTGTTCCTTTAAAACACCATATGCTCTAGTCTCAATAACAATTTTATCTCACACAAGTGAAGCAATATAAATAGGAAAGTTTGCAATTGTATATTAGTTGGCAAAAATTAACCAGCCTAATGCCTGTTAAGTCTGGGAAATAATTACCTAAAAGCACGATATAATGGGCGATACCACAAGACATATGCTCCAGGAATTCCTGCTATGAAGTAGATAATAGCAAGAAACCATATTTTCACTCCTACAAAACAAGGACAAGTTCCATATGCATTTAATTTGTTGACAATATTTGGATTTTGAGCCATTTAATAACCCAGAAAATTCTTGCTTCATATCTAAACTGACCTTCTCCCTTAATCCAAGCTGAAGTGACAGCTACAATATTCCATGTGATGCACAATGCAAATCCTGCATAATATCATTTTTCATGATCAATAGTGGATGAAAGGATGGCTTAAAAACAACTCAATGAAATGAAAGAATGGCTTCAAACAACTCAAGAAAGAATGAAATAATCAAGGTGCATGAGACACCCTTAAGAATGGCTTAAAAACAACTCAATGATGCAAACCATATTGCAATGGAACAAAAGATGGGATAACTTACCTAACAATGAAGTAAATGCAACATACTGCAATCTTTGAAGATGAATTGGAATTTCATTAGCGATATCATGATGGATAATTGGGAAAAATGGCGGCCAATTCTTCTCCTCAAGAACAATTCCAGCTGTAAGATAATGTAATTACACACATGAAGAATAAAAGCAGACCAAAAATATTTATTGTTCAAGCAAAAAGCATGAGTTCAAACTTTGATAAGCACCCAAGCACTTGGGGAAACCTCCCTTAAATCTCATTTTTAACCTCTATACTGTCCATTCTTCTCCACTCTTGCACCCTATTCAGATTCTTGGAATTACAAAACGTAACAATCTTTAAGTACAAATTTAACCAGTAATTACTTTCACAAGGCATTAAAGATCCTCCATTGTATTGGGGGGCCGGGGGTTGGTGGATAAAGATGGACAGCAAGGATTGTGTAATATCCATTTTTCAAAATGTAAATTACCTCGTGCAGCAGCTTCTTCTTTCCGTCTGACTTCCTGCATTTTGATAAATTAATATATATAGAAATACAGCTGAACTTCCAGGTATGTGAAGTTAATAAGGAATCAGTAGAGAAGGCTTCTCATATACAAAGATAACAAAAAATAAATATCAGCAAACACATTCTAAACATACAACAGAAAACACCATAATTTGTAGAAGATAACATTTAAGAAGATGCATAATTGGAGATATAAGGTTGGTTTGGTGGTAAAGGGTGAAGGGAGGGAGGGATAGGTCGTGGGTTCAAATCTTCCCGCTAACAAAAACTAACAAACTAACAACTAACATTTGCTGATAAAAAAAAATGCATAATTCAATGGTCAACACATCATTTCAGATGCCCTCCTAATGTCCAAACTTTAAAAAATAATATAGCAACCACAGAATTAATCATTCATTAAGAAAAGGTTAGAATTACAGTTCATAATAGCAATAATAGTACAAATAAAAATAAAAATAATTTGGAACAATTAACCAGATGGATGGTTAAGTCAATAACTCAATATATATATAGTTTACACATTTACTGCTTGTCTAATTAATTGTTTCTGGACAAAACATTTTTGTTCCAGTAATTTATATATTCCACTGTCAATACTAGTTTTTCAGGATAAAATAATTATGTATGCAAGGGTAACAAGATTATATCATGGAGAAAAGAGGGTAAAAAGCAGAAAAGAAAAAAAGAAATCAAAAGACAACAAAAAACAGCATTGTTCAAGGTTCCAACCTGTGTAGTTTGTAGGTATCACTTATGGAAACCTCAACAATAAAGTGTACAAAAAGAGGTCATGAAATCGCTAACATACCTGTTCCCTTTTTCTCAATTCATTCTCCTTGGCTTGGAGTTCTTTCTCCTTCTTTTTCAAATCCTAATGTTAAAACAAATCATAATTAGAAAACCCACAATCAATTTTCACAACAATACATGTAATGCATTTATATATGAAAAAAAAAGAGGTTTGGGATTTCAACAGCCTCAATTTTTATTATACAGACCATTGATGGATCAAGACGTATATCAACTGTCGCACCAAAGCCGTAGTTATAATCAGCGGGTTCAGGATTAAGAGGAGATAGCCTTGAATTTGTGGCAGGGGCAACACTTCCAGGATTCTGAAAATTTTAGAACATCAAGATCCATAAGGTGTAGGCAAGAAATTGTGATTGATTTATTTTCACCTAGGGGAAAGATATGGGTAAAATGGTTTCCTTTGGAACACTAATGATTATTTTCGCTCTCTTACTACCTGTTTCAGCTCTATGAATGTTGAAACCATGACAATACAGAGAGGGGCGCGGGACAAAATAAAATACATTGGGCAATGTTTATCATCAATATTTTTTTTTGTGTGTGACTAATTATTCTGAGAAGTGTGCCATAGTCATTTGATATTTCATTATACTTTATAAAAAGGAAATGGTCAGGGACCAGAACATTATAGTTCAACAAGCACAAAGATTTAAGCAGAAAATAGTTTATGACTCCTCCTACTTTGCGAACAACATCACCAGTACAAGTTAGATCACTTAAGTTGAAGAAACAAGGTTGTTCACTAATGCACTTATGGGCTATGGCCATGACCTTTAAAATCATTCAAAAACAAATGCTCGCAAAATATTATGATTTACTGGTGCTTAATTAACAAACTCACTGTAGTGTAAAATGCACCCCCGCTATAACTTGATTGGCTTGATGTTTTTCCCCTTACAGCTGGTTCCTGTAAGTGTATACCAAATTTGAAGGATCAGGCAAGAGCATGTATTGTCAATAAACTACACGCACAATGTTAGAGCAACTAAATATAAAACTATTCCAACTGGGGATACCATATAATTTCAAACTTCATCCATTAATTTGTCATTAGCTAGGCTCATGACAGACTTGCTGTGTATCTTATCAGCTACAGCCACATAATTTGATCTTATCCGTTACCTTAAAAATTACTTACATTTCATCACCATGTATTCTATACAGCGAGTATAGACAAGCACAAAAAAGATATAAGTTTTGAAAGAGGAGTCTTTTGGGCTCAATTCCAAAGCAACCTTCTTAAAGACCAAAAAATGAGCAGAAAACTTAATATCCTACAAGGAAAATAAAATCATAGACAACCCAAAATCCCGTTTCTTCGGTAACATCAAATTCAAATATAGTAAGAAACAAGTCAGCTGACTAACAACCACAGAGAATTCCCAACCCAAAATCCAAAACAGTAACATATCCATTATTCCCGGTTCAAACACCACTGAACAAGATCAAATTCAGAAAAAAGAGCATACCCAGTTCGCAAAACTAAACTTTGAGAAAGCAACACTCGTGGGGAAGAGAGAAAGGGACTTACAGAGAAGGGATTGACTTCTTCTTCGTCGAAGGGGTTACTATCGTAGCGATGAGCCATGAGAAGAAGTTAACGGTCCTAACAAGAAACCAGCCTCGGAATTATAACCAGGGAATGCAAAGATCTGGTACTCTACAGAGAACAAAGTACAAAAGAGATAAAAATAAACAAATAATAATAAGGGGTTTTGGAATCTTGAAATTGGAAATATTGAAACTTGTCATGCAAGGGAAGGGAATTGGCAGCAAAAACAACAAGAAGGCAATAATGCCAGCAAATTAGACAGGAGAATGGTCTTTGGTCAGCTTCAGAGAAAGAGAGACTCTGTTTTCAAGTTTCAACGTTGCTATCATACAAATTATTTGGAAAAAAAAATTACTATATTTCAAAGAATTGAAGACAATGAATTAGTTGCTGAGCCTTAAACTACTGAATTAGTTGTTGATTATCGTACTTTATTTGTTTAGTATCGCATGTACTTGTGCTTGCATATTTGGCTTGAGACTTTAAGTTTATTTGAGTAATTTATGTACGAGCGTGATGAATTGTTAATAGATGTCATTATTTAAAAGCTCATCAAATATATTAATAGAAATTCATTTTTATGTACTATTAATATTGAAAAAACATTTTTTACTGTTGGCAAGTTTATCATTCACACACACACACACATATATATATATATATAAAATAGTTTATGATTAAAAGATAATGTAGTGTATAATTATTTATTAAAACATTTTCTAGTGATCATATATTTTAATTAAATTCATAAGAAAATAAATCTTAAAATTTATATTGGAATCTTTTAAATATTATATTAAATTTTTATTAATATGTTTATAAATATTATGTTCATATAATAATTATCTTATACGTGGGTCCACTCCAAGTTGATAATTCTCTATCATAGAACATTGTTTAAACTTTAGTCTATTTTATAACTTAGCATGTATGGAGTATTTAAATTATGAGAAATAATTTTGTAACATATTTTAAACAAAACTATTAAAAATAAGCCATTTTTAAAAATAATTTCATTCAAATACGTGTACTGTATACGTAAAATTGATATGGTTAACGTAAATATTGAGCTAATTGGCTATTAAGTAGAGCATGATCAAATCGTTTCTGCGTCCAAAATTAACCTATTAAAAAAATCAATGTCCGTTAAACCTAACCATGATCACGCTCTAATGACTTGCGTAAATAAATATATGGCAGGTTACTTCAAGTTGATTTTTATTTTCGGGAAGGTTGCTTCAAGTTGATAGATGAATTGAAAAGGTGCATCTTATACTCTTACCTTGGTTAAAAATAAAAATAAATCTTTTTTGCCTAAATGCGTACTGTAATAGTTTTTAGAAACAAAATAAATTTTTAAACCTTGATTCCGTATAATCTTTAGAGCTTTAAAACCGGTTTGTACGTCTTCTCAGTTCTCAGTGGAGATGCTAAATGTTTGTTGTTGCAATTGCAACTCTTAGGGATGCTGAAACACCTTTTTTTTCCTTCAATTAAATATTCTTTCCTTACGGTATTTTCATAAGAAAATGAGTTTAATTAATCTAAAAATAAATAATTCAAGAGTATAGGTACCTATACCAAATCCTCAGAGCCGTGCTTCATATAATATTACAGTTCAACTACTACTTTTTCGTTCTTATCATTAAGTAATTTTATTCATGTTTCTATATGTTTTCAGGGTCTTCGGTGTCTTTTGCCAAGAGAATTTGCTGAGATTTTTATAACTTAAAACTTAAAAGGATTGAATACATAATTGAGAAGACATAAATTATGAAAAATAATATTTCTAAGTTTCATTAAAAAGATGATATAACAAAAAAGAACATTATTACTTTAAAACAAACTGAACTAAATGCCCACCGAATTCCACTTTGTTTATAGAAAAAAAAAAAAAATCAGCTTCTACCTCAGCGTAACACTTAAAAACATAATACCTCGTCTCAACACACGGAAATGTGTATGTTTTAATGTTTGTATGCGTGTGAATACGAAGGCATTTAATTTTTGCATTTTTTTAGTTTAAATTGTAATAATGTTTGAACAAATACACCTTTGCAAGTTGAACCTATCTAGCAATTAAGTCTTCTCGTAAAGATTTTTGCATGGATTTTACTATCTAACTAGTTGTGCCTGTGTTCCAAACCTTTAATTGTTTCTGTTCAATCTTCAGCATACCTATTAAAATATCACAAACGTTATCCATTAAATTAATATATATAAAAAATTCTGTTTAGCTTGTTTTCATTAATATATTATCATATATATGCTAAAATAGCCTCCTCGTGACATGAATCATGGTATTGCACGCTTGCGTCCAATTGGCTAAATATTTTTAATATTATTTTGTATTCACCTATTGGCTTGGTAATGAGATATTTTAAACATCAATACTTCCTTTAGTTCCAAGAATTAATAAACTAATTGTTAAAACGATCTAGTACCTTGATTTAGATTTGACCTTCTAAAAATCAAATTAGATTAAAAAATATGGAACAAAATAGTGGTTGGAATGGAAGCCAAATTCTAATATTTTGTAACATAAATTATTATACTCTCCATTCTTTTTCAATTGACGTTTTAGCATATTTTTTTTGTTTCAGTTTAATTATCATTTTATAATATTAACGATTAATTATTTTTCTCCAACTCTACCCATAACTATTAATTAATGTGTATTTTTAGAAGAAAAAAAATTACTACAAAATAAGGAAATAAAAAAATGGTTAACAATTTTCATGAAAATTAAAACATTAATAAGATTTTTTAAAATTCTTGTATCACAAGATAAAACAATAAATAAAAAGAAATGGAAATAAAAATAACAGCAAGATCCGTAGCTGTCTGTTCTGTTCACTTGGCTGAAATTGCAAACTTGCCCAGTCTTTGGTTCAAACTAAAAATCAAAATAATTGGATGATTAATTACCACACAAACGTGCCATCTACGCTCTTTTGATCTTCTTCTATATGTTGAGGCTGTGTTCATTTCTTTTTTCCAAAAGGGACGAAAAAATTTATCTTCATTTTTTTATTAAAACAATTAGAATAGGAAAAAAAAACACTAATTCCCTTCACACCAATACTATAAGTAAAAAGTCAACGCCTTGAGTTGAATGTTTAATTCATGCTAGCAATCTGTTATTAATACATTGTGACGAAAGTTCTTGATATGTCTGACTTGTAATTGAGCAATACCCGCCACTAAATGAAACTTAACTTTTTATTCTTAAAATATTAATAATAGTTTTCAGTTAGCCATGACTGCATTAACTTATAAGGAAATACCATCTAAGAAACATATAAAAGCAAATAGAAGTGTTTACAAGTAGCCAACTAAAAACAACCAAAACCTAATTCATAGCAGATAGCTAGTGCCATCAACTCCGGTTCATAAAATCTCACCCATAAATACACAATGTCCTATCTTAAAAATAAAATGGGACCATAGATCACCAAAACCATCACATGATGGCAAACTCTTACCTTTGGATCCGTAACTAAGTTGCATATATGGTAATTAATTCGTAAATGCATTTAAACACGTAGGTAGGGGGTTGCAACTTGTAAAGAGAGAGAGAAAGGAAAGGGGTACCAAGAAAGTGCGAACCATAACAAGAGAATACAAAGAAAAATATCTCTTTTCTTTTCTCAAAATTGAATGAATTTACTCATCTACACAAACTAAAATATGCCTATAAATAAAGGTAATGCCCTGTGAATGAAACTTTAAGATATGCAACAAAGTTAAATATTGTTCTTAGGAAGGCGTTGGGTGTCACGCCGTTTTCTTATGCGTCTTTGGTCACTCTTAAAGGGATCAACCCAGTTTTTGTCTGCAGCAATGGCTTCATTCCACCGCTCTTTGAAGATTTCAAATTCCCATGTTGATTGCCTTCTTATCTGCTCAGTCCATATGTTAAGATGTAAACAGTAAATGCAAGTTATTCTTTGGTCAATACCACAACAACTGGTTTTTAAACTAAGCTTAAAAGACTCACCTCAGTTCGCACATCAATTCCTACTCCACCTTGTTTCTGCTTAGGAAAGGATAGAAAATCAACAATAAAGTGAATACTAAGGATTATTATGATTGTTAATGAAATAAGATAAGATTACAGACAAGAACCACAGAATGTCATTAAAACTATATACCATAGTTGTTCTTTGTGGCTTTGAAACCTAAAGAAAAAGAAACAAAAATTATTGACATGAAGCAAATGATCAACAACAAACTACTAAAAATGGTAGAATAATCCCTTTCACAGATCCTCAGCTAATTGCAAGAAAATTAGCTATACTGAGATCAACAATACAAGAATGGCTATCTTAATTCTTTAACAATTACCAATTACATTTCCAAACCATTTAAACGTTTCAAATGCTCAACATGCATACAAAAAAATGGTTTTCTTGTCAAGGATTAAAAGTTTTTTATTGAGAAAGAAAACAAATCTGAGAGCTAATTTTACTAAAACTGTGTAAGAAAATATGGTAAACTTTGGGAGGTAAGATCAAATAGATAATATCTAATCCATATTTGGTAACAAAATAGCAAACGACACAGGCTTTACTGGTGGTATAACTAAACCAACAAATTTGCCCAGACAAATGAATATAAGGCAAAAGGAACACTATTTTGTACATAACAAAATGATAAGTAACAAACAATGGTTGATCTTATGTTTAGGGTCATAAGAAATTTGATTCTGTAAAGTAGGAGTGGTAGCGCATGTAAGAGTATCTTCAAGTTACAGCTACTGAATATTGAATAATACCATGTTGGAGCACTTAGGCTATATTTTGACTTGCAGTGACACGGTACACATTAAGGAAGCTAACGGATACAAAATGAATTCCAACATTAGGAAAGGAGAAGGCATATACCTTTGTCATTCTGTGACCACTCCCCCCCAGAGTTTGTATTCCCTGGTGAAAAACATATTCGCTGTCAACAACTCCCACCTTTTTAGTTCGATCTCCCTGGAAGAATGACATTGATCTCATAATGATACTTATCATGCAGAAATGGTGGCAAAAAAAGTAAGGGCAGAACAGCCAGCCAAGTATACAAATGATAAAATTGAATAGATCAACACGTAACGCATTCCAAATTGGCATGCAAGTGATGTAGCATCAGAATGTGTAAAAGAATATTCAATAACTATATCTCTTGTAAGAAGCAGTAGTAATTGCTCAAGATCATATAACTAGGGTACTAGAAACTAGAGCAAAAGGTTTTTAGCTTAGCACAGGAAAGATCACTGCAGCATTGGTGGACACCATACACATGATTGGCAATCACTACCAATAAGCAAAAAGTAGAGTTACATCGCAACAAGAATCGTACAGAAAGACAAGTACCACCATGGTTTTTTCTTACCAGGATTCGAACCAGTGCCATATGAAATTGTCATACAACAATTGCCATACACACCAGGAATGCCAGTCAAGTGCCACCATGGTAAAAGAAAATGAAAAGGGAAAAAAAATTATGACCACCAAAAATGTCCAGAAAATGCATATTTTTCACCTGTGCACAATATCCTAGCTTCATATCCACTCCCCATCCATGGACAAGGTCATTCTGGAGAAAATACAAGTGATGCTGATGAGACAATATTGAACACCAATATATTGGACTATTTGATATATAAAAAAATTATTTCTAAGAATTTCATAAAGACAAGGTCAAACTTCACTAGGAACTCAGGAAGCCTGCCAAAACAAAATGCAAGCGAATCAAGCGAATCAGAAAAATTAGTTTTCAGCAGCCAGACAAAGGCAAACCTCATTTCAGAAAACCTATTTGTATTTTGCCAGCATTTTTGGTAACTTGAAAAACTGACACGGCTGAAAAAAACAATAATAAAACTCTGGACAAAAAATTGAAGTTGTCCACAGTAAGTACCGCAATAGTACAACTGGAAGAAACATAAGATTTGGAAAAGTTTGAAAGGATTCTTCAACATGTAGTTGGAACTTACATTTAATATTCCTAGGAACCATGGAAGTAATATTACCTGTATAAGATGCCAAGTACAGTACCAGGCAGATCGAGAGAAAACCGGAGCCATACCTTCCACAAACCTACACAAGTTGTTTTGAAGCTTTGTGTCATTCACAACACAACAAGCATGCCAAGACTTATCATAAATTGCCACAAAGGAATTTGTCTTATCATATTTCTTATGATGCTTTCAAAAGTCCAGAGAAAGAAAACATAGTATATTACAAGGTAATCAACTAAAACATAGCAAAACCAACAACATTTTTGATCTTATGACATAATTGAAGAGACAATTCCAGCATAGCATCATTTCAACTTCAAAATGAGTGCACCCAAAGCAATTCAAAGATAACATTCTCAAAAAGCAATCATGCAGAAAAGACCTAATAATAGGTTGCAGGTCATTCCATATATTTCTATGATTCCCTATTCAACCCTATTCTGCACTATCATCCTAGAAGCACCTAAAATAAAAACAAACAAAAAAAAATCAATAATAGTGGCTAACAAAATAAAAGAAATGAGTCATCTGAGACTGACATGAAACAGAACATAAGACAGTAGCACATGCCCCTTTGACCTAAGAAAATAATTTTTAAAACAGTAGTCATCTACATCTACATGATACACATACTTGTCTTTGATGTAATTGAGTTAGCCTCACAGTTCAAAAGCAATTTGGTTTGATTTTGTTATTAAATCAAAACTTTTGAGTCGACAATAAGCTAATATTTCCTAATTACAATATAAATAGAGGCTTGAATGAACTTCATAAGAAATTTAAACATATCCTGCCATCTTGATGGTAGATGGAGGGACAATAAAATGCATTGACAAGATCTGGCACAAACATCATGAAATATTACACAGCTCTAACAGGATCAAAGAAAGTAACAGTTACCCAGTGCATGGTGGTCCCTCACTTAAATCTGAACACCTTGTACTGCCTCTGCGTTCATAGACTCTTCTGCTTCAATTAAAACATCAAAGGTAAGTACAATAACCATTGTTTAGCAAGTGCTTATGGATAGACTAACAAAAAATCACCTATGAAATTTCTTGGTTCTAGCTCTAATTGTAATTTTATGATGTATCTCCGTTGAATTTGGGTCAAGAGCTGGTTGAGATATCTCCAAACCTTCTCTCTTTATAATTTCAACATATCTACAAAAAAAAGAAGCCTGTATTAATTCTTTCTTTGATTTGATGAGACAAAAGCCTGTAAGAGATGTTACTGACTAGCCTTACAATTAGAACAGGTTTAAGAATATAAACCCAACAAAAAACCTCTTTTGTCTGTTACCACCCCTGACAAGCAAAGATTTCATAGCAACCTAATGTAAGCTTAACAAACCTAAATAAGGATTAAGGATAATATAATCTTATAATGTATGGCAGAAAATTCAAAGTCAATTTCATTCAGCTATCAAATTCTAAAATGGAAAAAAAAAACATATCATCATGTAATAAATAAAATTGGATTCTTTTTTCATAAAATTAAGACCAGAATTCCAATAATTGCATGTTCATGGTAGCCTATATCAAGGCAGACTGCACATATATATCAAAATAGCAGCAGTAGGAAAGCAAAGAGGCATTCTTAATACCTTGAAGGTGAAAAATGCTCCACACCTAGATCCTCGTCCCAGAGAAAGATATAATCATAAATAGAGACAATATCTGGATGTAGAAACCTTTTTGCAAACCACCTGACAAAGAACTCATGAATTAATATGTAAGTTTGAAAAAAAATCAACTACATATATAAGTGAGTATGCATACACACGAATTATAAAATTATACATAAAACTACAAATCTTGGGAAACTATCACAAGAGAACCAGCAGTCTGATAGGCGCAGAGTTACAACACACTGAATACAGAAACCATAACAAAGCCATGTTAAAAGAGCCTGGGGTGAAACAGTGATACATTGCCCAATTCATCATATATAACCAGAAGATCCCCAATCCCATAGCCTTTCCTAGGCCTTAACATGATATAGTTATCTGATACATTTTCCATTTCAGTGGTGGTTCCCAACAGAATAATGGAAAGAAAAAATAATAATTAAGACTTTAATTTTAAGATATTGAGAGAAGCCAAAATGTTTACCAAATTTCCTTGGCATTTACATAGCCTAACTGGTTCATCCTCAGTCAAAGAGACATTTTTATTTTCAAAAAACCATTTACTTAATGAAGATACAATATGCCCCATTTATTTATCATTATAGTTTCCTCAAAATAATTAAAGCAAACTCCCTTCAATGAACATACTTCAGACACAGAAGAAAAAAAAAGACATCAGAGCGGCTGGTCCCATGTTTACCACTTTGTTTGATTCCGAGCAACAATATGTATGGCCTTGCTACTCCAGTCAAGATTCCACCATCCATCCACATTGCCATCATAATGGAATAAAATAATTGTGAAGTTTTCTCGAAGAAACTGAAATAAATGAAATTAGTTAAAGAATGCCGATTCAAATAATTTGAATAATCTAAGCATTCATCAAAAATACCTTTTGCACCATAGCATCAACATTCTGCTTTTGTTTAATACCAACTGGAACTGCCAGTAAGTTAGAGTTAGAGTAAACAGCCTGCAAATAAACGACCCCAAACAATCATTACAAATTCCCAAAAATTTAACTTATCTTCTGACAGTTTCAATAAAACCAAAATACAGAAGAATAATGCAAAAATTCTGACCTTTGATCTTGAATTACTTCTCGACCATAATGGTCTTAACTCCAAATCAGAATTATCATGTATTATACCTCGTGGCAAGCCTTTCAACTTCCCAGAAGTTGAAGGATACACCTGAACCAACAAGTTTAAAATATTTATTCAAATTACAAAATCATATTAGGTAAGAACTGTGACAAAGACAGGTTCATCACATAATTTTGAAAGCAATCATTGCCTTCATTTACTATAACCAGCATGGTGTTTGTAAAGCATCAAAGATCAAACCTAGAAAAAGGAGAATCAGAAAGCTACTTGGTCTAGTAATCTAACATTGTAGATTTTACCTTTGGTTGTCCCCAGAAACTCCATTTTTTGTCAATCTGATAGTGGCGGATGATAAACAGAAAAGGGGGGGAAATTAAGTTAGAACACTCAGCACCAGAATATGGTCATTTAACAGTGCTGTATTGACACGGTTATAGGACTCTCTGGATAAAGCAGTACCAATTGCTCTTTAATAAGATGCTAAATTGCTAAGTATCAATTAGCCACACATTTAATGAACATTTTGACCCTTTCTTATGACACATGCAATGATATCCCAAAGAATTCAACCGATCTCATACCTCTTCTTGGTGATACTGATACTTTGTAGTTCTATACACAATGAATAACATTATTGTGCACAAAACTGCCAGAAAAGGCAGCTGTTTCATCTTGAAACTTGATTTACCCTGCCCAAAAAACTACTGTTAAAACAATGATGTTACACATGAATCTTAAGAGCTAAATAATGTTTTACAACAAACTCTCCTAACAAAATCCAAAGTAATGAGATTAGATGAAAAGAGGACAAACCCCATCAGACAATCCACTCTTTTTTCTCATCAGCCATCTCAATGATTTGATCGACGTCATAGAAAATTGAATCTTTTATTCAGTCCTCATAACTGCTTGTTGTGACATAAATAAAGAATTAGAATTTTAGAAGCTATTTCAAGCCAATGTTTAACATATTTGTTTCTCAATAACATTGTATAATTTGGCATCAATAACACAAAATATATAGGCACGGAAAATGATCAAGCCCTAAAAAATATACTGTAGTACACACAGACATATATACTGAAAAAAAAAAAGGAAGGATTGACTTTGAGCTCAATTGGTGACACTACCTAAGGTCCAAAACAGAAAAAAAAAAAAAAAACATTATTGCAAAACTGAATTACCTTCATTAATGTGTAAAACCAGACCGCCAGAACACTTACTATATTTTGTGCAAAAGGAGATATTATGCTTGTGCAATTTGATAACTGACCCCAAAAAAAGAAAAGAGGTAATATTTGTGAATTGAAGAAAGAGAGGCATGAATTGAAACTTAAAAGGGAAATACATGCTTAGAATATTAGCGATGACTTACAATATAAGCACCAAGGAACACGGAAACACAACTGCAAACGTTGGATTTTCCACCAAGTACAAGGATCACATGAAAAAATTGTAAAAACGCACAGCTGTCAAAACATTGAACTACACTTGGAACCAAAAGTCCTTCGTTCACAACAAACCCCATTAGTTTTCCTCCCCATATAAATTAAACAGAAATACAAAATAAAATAAAATAAAAAGTGACTAAAAATAACTCCCCACCGATAATAACAGAGAAAACAACAACTCAATTCTCACCGACTGTTTCAGTCACAGATCTAACCCTCTCCACACGTTACCTATGATCTTTTGAAGAAGAGTAAAGTTTCACTTTCACTCAAAAAATTTAAAAACACAAAAACTAAAATACTTGACTGCTAAAACTGGCAACAAAATTGAAGATTTTCCAGCATCTTTTTACACCCCGGATCTTCTTCCCCTGGAGACCCAGAAGAGTAAAAGAGCTGAGGAAGCCAAGGAAGAGAGAAAGGGAAGGGAAGAGTCTCAGAAACTTAAAGGAGTAGCTAGAAAAGGCTGAAAGCAGCAAACTTTGAAGATCACATGACATACCGAGAACGGTGGCAGCTGAAGTGGCCAATCCCAGATGAAAATAAAAGAAAGATGATCAATGCAGAGAGAGAGAGAGAGAACAGAGAAGACAAGAAAAGAGAAGATGAAGAGGTTAAAAGGAGAACCTGAATGAATGCATGCGTGTATGTTGACTGATGACAAGTGCACTGTCTTGTTCTCACTCACTCGTGTCGATTCCTCCACTTTTCTTCTCATCCAAAACCAAAACCAAACTTAGCTAACTAAGCCAGAGTGGTAGCTTTATCAGTTCCTAACACCATCCATGTCTTTACTTGCTAATCACACCGTCACTTTCGCTCTCTGTCTCGTACTCTCGCCATTCCCTCTTTTCCTTCTTCTTCTTTCTTTTTTAATTCCTCTCCTTCTACCTTTGCATACAGACTTGGAATTTTCGCTAACCAAAACAGGATAGTATAATTTATTTTAAGTTAAACCGTTTTATAATTGTCCCAATAATAAATACTCCTACATAGCAAATGTAGAAAGTTAATAACCAAATAAGTAATCATTTGTAAGTCCTGACCTCTTATTTAGCTCTAAGTTTTTTTTTTTTGTTTTGTATCGTGTTAGTAATTATTTCTCTCTTTTAAAATTTATTTCATTTTTTATAATCATTTATTGTAAAAAAATATCAATCACATAAAAAAATGCCAGCTTTAATGGGTTTTATTTGAATTTAATTCAATTCCTAAAATTTTGCTTAATATCAATAAAATTGTGTGAGATTGTAGCAAGTATATGAGATTATGTTGGATATTTGTTTAAACAAAAACAGATGAACATATACTAATATTACATTTCAAAGTGTTTGTACAATAGTGCACAAGACTAAACCAACCACGTGAAGTCGAGGTTTGTAAGTTCGTTCTAGTTAATGAATGGAAAATGAAGTAGATCAGGGCGTAATGTGTGGTTGTGAAATTAAGTTTTCCTGACAAAGAAAAAATTAAAATAAAATGTTATGATACGAGGCATGGCCTTGTAATAATATAATAATAGTAACATTTTTTAGGTCACCCACGGTGGCTGTTTTTGAAGTCTGTTTAATTGAAAATAAACGTGTCCTGTCCTACTCACATTTGTTTCCCGTGAATATATAACAAATAAAATACTTCAACAGGTGATAAATAATTGAGTTATTAAATTTTATTCATCATAAGCAAGACCAAAAACATAAGTGCTTTTTTTTTGTTTTTTATAAGAACTTAAAACCGTCTCTTAAAACAAACTAAAAATCGTGATTTAGACCAAAAAAAAAACATTCTACTATCTTAGAGTAATAACTTTTTTCTTAAATTATTAATATAGGAATTCTAAGAGAAAGGCCAAACACACCATAAAAGTGTAAAATTTTCAATCATATGCAAGCAAAATAAAGAAAACAACTTTACTATTTTTGAATATTGTAGAGTTTGACGTGAAACAGCTTTGTCCAGTACGTTGATGCCACCTGCATTGCAATTACCAAAGCAGGATTCCGTCTATGTCTAGCATTGCTGCGTTTAATCGAAATTTTTTGAGAAACATACCAAAAAAAATTATTTCCACAAACATATATATCATTCTATTATTTACACAAACATATAATTTTATTATTCATAAAAAAATCCGAATTTACACTGTAATTTAATAATAAAAAAAAACCACGAAGAGGGTCACCGAGAAAATGGGTGTTTGTGGTTCGATGCTCAAAGTGATCGAGGACCTCTCAGCAAAAAAGAAGAACAACCACCGTCGAAGAAGAAGGAGCATTCTCAGAAGACGCATCTCTTCTAGAAAGATCGAAGCTAACAACGTTTCTCACTTTAATTCAGCTCTTCAAGCTTCTAATCACGCTTTTGGTGCTGGCTTCTGCTTCTTTTAGTTGTTTTTCTGGTTCAAATTTTTAAAAAAAATCACGTTGAGAATTGTGATTGCATGAGAATTCGGGTTTAAGAATCTGAATTCTCAACGTTTTTGTTGCATATTATTCTCAAAATTACAGTGTAAATTCGGATTCTTCTAATCTGAATTTACACTATCAATAATAAAATTATATGTTTGTGTAAATAATAGGGGATATGTATATTTGTATAAATATTTTTTTTATGTTTCTGAAAAAATTTCTCATTTAATCTGTTCCCAGTCACATAAACCAAAGTATTCTCTATCCATCGTCAAGCAACTGAGCAAGCCACATATAGGGTAGTACTATTATTTTTATTTTTAAGATAATATTAAAAAAACGACTAAAGTATGCGACAAAAGAATTCGCATAATTGGAATTGGAATAATGCACATTTAGTAATTTAATACTAAAGGATAAATGATAGCAATACATTTTTCTTGTTTAAGGAATATCTAAGAATCAAGTCATTCCATCATAAAAAATAAAAAATCAGCTCGTGCTATTTAAAAAAAACAATTTAAATAATAATTTTAACATTGAATAATCAAATATTAAATAAAATAAAAATGCTAGTGTGTTTTTTTCATTCTAATTTTAGAGTGTTTTTTTATATTCTGTATGGTATACAATTAAATTCACTAAAAACTTATATTATTTGATAAGTAACATGTCTAAAGTCATGAGTATGATATATTTTTTTTATATGTAGAAATAAAAAATAATGTTAAAAATTTATAATAATTAATTTATATTGTTTAATCAACTAAGTTATATTTCTTTACCTGTATGGATATATACTAGACTACAGCATTTGACAAAGGGTAAATTATTTGCAAAAGGGTTATAAATATAGGTGAAAAAAAAAAGGGAGCAGCTTTGTATCAATCATCGGGGCAGCAAAAGGTAATTAAGATTCAAAATGATTATGTAAATGAGCCTTTGGACCCGCACCATTAAAATGTGCCCCCTTATTCTTATTCTAGCTTAGGGTTTTAAGAAATCAACTGAAAAGGTGTTGTGCTAAGGAACCAACCTCACCTAACATAATACCCTAAGATCTCCACACACACACTCCCCATATATCCTCTCTCTCAAACATTCACCTATTACTGTTCATTAAATACTTTACGGAAATTGAATTGACCCTTTTTGTCACAACTAAAACGCATTCATGTTCTCAATTAATTTTCACACTCACACTTGTCGTGTGAATATGTGATGGAGATTATGATCCCACATGCACGCTGAGAAGATTTCATTACGGCAAAAAAAAAAAAAAGTAAATGTCATCACGGAATGCAGCCCTTTTGGCCTTTCTATTAAACAAGAAAATAATCTAAACAAAAATGGGGAGATTAAAAAAAGTAAAGAAACATTTTTTTTATTCTCTTATTTGGCTATATTATACAAAAAGGACTAGACAAGATTTAGATTTTTGAATGATAATTAATATGCAAATTTAAAAGCACAGCAGCAGGTGAAAAACTGAAAATCATACACAACACCAAAAAAAAAAAAAGAGAGCTCAAATATCCGAGAAACAAAGTTAGCGTAAAAATTGGTCTTCGAATATCAAGGATGGGCAAAAAAATTTATACCCAGGAATATCTGCAAATAAAATCTGCCGGTTGATTCTTTAAATGAGTATACGATATTTTTTATCCACTTGTTAATGAGTAGAGTACGGATATCATAATACAGATACCTACTGCCCTTAAAGTTATAAAAGGATCATATTATATTTATATATTACAAAGGAAATAACACTAATTCCTAAATCTAATTTTTTTTTTCCAACACACCAATAACAAATAATCTTATGTCTGACCCCTAGCCATTCACATTCCTATCCAATATCAGCAGTATTGGTGGCAAAAAAATCCCTGTATTACTTTACAGCTTCAAGAAGTCAGAGTCAACAAGAAAAAGTAATAACAAAGCCATTATTCTTATAAAATATAAAATATTGATATGAATAAAAGTTAAGATTCCCCAAACACACACACACAAAAAAAAAAAACTCTTCTTTAAAAATAATCAAAATGCATTATGAAAGAGAACTGTTGATATAAAACTGTTGGTGTAGATCGCACATTCTGTTACTGTTATTATTATTATTTTTGCTGCGTGCTAATGGAGCTGTAAACATTTTGAGTAATTTATTTTAAGTTCGATCAACGATAGGTCATCCAATTGGATTAGGAGATTCTATTAACATTATAATTATAAATAAAAAAACAGAAAAGGATCAAATTCGTATAAGACTATCTTTTTTTATATATTGCAAACGCATAAGACTATCTTTTAAAGAATAGTATAAAAGACGGGACTATTCATGAAACAACAAAAAAAAAACATCTGTATCCAACCTTACCAAAATTTATGTTAAAAAAGTTTTTTATTTTATTTTATTTGAAGGTATCCAACCATGCACACTTCAAATTATTAAACTAGGACATCTCACGTGTTACGTAATGAAAGAAGACAAAATAGACAAAAACATTGAAAATTTCATAATTTTTCTTATTTTGAAAAACATGAACACGTCAAAGCGAGGTAGCTAACCTAATATATATCATCAACATGTCTCACTATCTGATATTTATAGGTTTTTTTATTTCTTTCTTAATTTCCCATGTATAAAAAAACATTAATTAATATATATTTCAACTTTTCAAAAACTCTACGTAAATAATTAATGAAATTTGTTGCAGTCGTGTACAGTGAGATAGTTAGAAAAGATTTGGATAGGTTACATGAAATTATAAATTGAAACTATAATTAATGTACCAAAAAAGTAGATATTTATTAAATCTAAGTGTATATGCATACATTAATTACTTAAAAAAATCATTCATTAGGTCAACACAGCCATTATTTCCTTATTGAGTACTTAAGCTACTCTCTTGCATTATGATTTTTGAACCCGGGAGATTGTTTGAATTTTGTTGAGATCTGGTGATTTGTTTCATAGGCTGACCTATTTCAGTTTTTGGTATCAGATTTAAGTTACCAGCAGCTAGCAGGCCTTGGTATAGGAATATAGGATGATTCAGCCCGATTTTAGATTTGGTTTTGGGGAATGAAAAGTTGGCAAGTCTTAAGCCAAATATTTCTAATTAGAGATATGATACACACATAATAAATTGTACAATAATTTATACAATATCATATTTTATGTGTATATTATCAATCCCATCTTTTATTATAATTTAAAGTAAAAAAAAATCCCTTTTTTTCTCTCTTAGTCATATATTTAATTGTATAAATATCATTTCTCTCTTAATTATTACAATTATTACATGTTGGGATAGAGGATATAATATAATCAACAGATAGTTTTTTGGTACTGGTTTTCTTTGCTTAGTTTGCTGTTAGAGTCGGGTACCCCTTCTACCCTTCATCTTTCTCAATGAAATTTGTTTGTTGATAGAAAAAAAAATCCTCATCGACTTTTCGTTTCTTCATCATATATATAGTAGCACATTAAAATAACGTGCCGTAGATTTAAGTGGACTAAAGTGAAGAAATCTCTGCCCAAGTTTCATACTTATGTATATTGTATAACCCAATTATAGCTTTCATCTCATGCCATTTATATATACTAGTACGATACATGTCGATACGCAGGGTGTCGCCGACGGTTATATATGTTGTATATGAACTAAATAATGAATTTTAAATTGACAAAGAAAGTATTTGCATTACTATAAGGTACCGTGGTGCGAACAAAAAGAATAATGGCTATATTATATTTACATATATGATAGATGAGTTTGAACCAAAATCAAAAACAATGGACAAAGTTTGTAAATAGGCAAATGTCTATTTAGAATATCTTATGATTTCAAAATGTTGAAGTATAAGTGTGATATCGAATAAAAGTGAAAAAATTAAATAGAAGAAAATTCATAAACTTGATCTTTAAATTTTTTTATCAAAATGTAAGAGATATAAATTTGTTAACATTAAATATACTAAGAGAATTTAGAAATGCAAGAAAATTATTATATTTGATAACTCCATACCTAAATATGAATGCTATGACAAGCAATCTTCAAATATGCAAAATGTTAAATTTAGATGTCACTGTTATACATTTGGACACAATAAATTTCTTTAGTGCAAGATCTTAGTTGAAATATATGCAGGACAAAACCCAATTCAAAATTGTGGGGTTTATTATCTAGAGTCAAAGAAAAAAGACTGATAAATCAGCGCATTAAAACTGTCCATTCTTTGGGTATCATCCATAAAATAGGTTTATTATCAACTTTGTTCCATAGAAATTCTATTAAGTTGTAGCAATACAGAGTGGCCGCAAATTACCAATTTATCAACAATCTCACCATCTGCCATGCACCAATCATAATTGTTTTCCTTATCTCCACAATTATCAGCTGAGTCAAAAATTAATACTCAACCATATTCTGATATCTCAATCTTAACTAAGACAGCTAGCAAAGATAATGTGTCAGCCACTATAGTAAACAAAATTTGCTGAAACTTTAACTTTAAATCACCTAGAAAGATGCTATAAGCATTTTACCAACCATAAAGAGGGAAATAAACTCCATGACTGCATGAACTTGACCTTCGAAATATGATATGAGGATGACACTTTGGAAAGTCCATTCCAATCAATAGCTATTTATTTGTTAAACTATAATGAAACAAAATGCAATTTGCTAACAATTCGTCACTTAGGAAAAGTAGTTAGATGTGTGCAAAAGTGAACATAGTTTCATAATATAGTTATAGTTGAAGCAATCAAGCATACATAGTATGTCTCGTTCCAAAAAAACTCCAAAAAATTATGTTGGTTGAAGAAATTATGAATTAAGAAAAGGAAAATAATTAACATTATAATAGCATATAAATTGTTATAAAGTATAAACAATTAAATTTATACTCACCAAAGATTTTCGAAAACTTCCTTAAATACAACATTGGTGGTTGTTTTTATGGCATTTCCTTCTTAGTCATGTATTAATATCTTCAATCTTTTTTAACTTTGTATTCTTGAAAAAGCTACATATAATTGCTCATGGCTAAAAACTTGGCCAAGACAAATATAAGCCAATGAGTTTGTAAGGATTGACCTTGAGACTTATTAATGGTCATAACATAAGAAATAATTAGAGGAATTTGTCTCCTAATGAGCTTAAAAGATCATGGAGATTAGGAAAGGGATCAAGACTTTTTGAGGAATGTATATCGGATTTCCAATGTTCTTTCCAAACATGACCTTGACCTCAATGACATGATTTGAAAATCATGTGACTATTGATCTAGTCTCATTGCAAAGGCCTTCAGACTAATCAAGATTCCTTAACAATATGATAAGAGTGCCACGGTATTCCGACTTGAATTCAAACTACATATAGAGACATCACACAGTGGTGATTACATTGTATTGTACAATAATACATCAAATCAATAAATAAATATCTTTTTTTGAAATCCTCAATCTCTTTGATGCTTTCATTAATGAAGCATTCTTTAAGTTTTTAATACAGAGGAGATTGATTCCTAATTATAGATTAATATAAAAAGGAATCAAATCCAAGACAAAAAAATAACACAAAATACACTTTAATATAACAAATTGATTATAGTAAATTCATGGTAACAAACCTTTAGCTACTTTAATCTTGGCTAGTTGCAGTAAGATCACCACTGGCCCAGACTCCTTTTGATTCATATCCATGTAGGTTTTCAACTGGATTGCAAAGGCTCCCCACAAATTGCATGTGAGTGTATTACCCCTGGTAGCACAAAAAAATGACGAGAATTTGATAAAATAGAGTAAACATTGTAAAAGGTATGTTGACCTTCATTTACCTTTCATTCCTCGGAGTCGAAACAGTTTTCTTTAGGTCACTCTCAAGTTGCCATTGCTCTATATCAATTAACTCACCAATGATATCTGTTTATTTTATACATGGACGAAAAGAGATTAAAAAGAAAGAGACTTGCAAATCATTGTAATTAATGTATTAGAATATGATATACATTACAAATCAGATAAAAAAGAAAGAATCTTGTAAAGCAGAGTAATTAAAAAGAAAGTATGCTAATGAATAAATTAGCTATTAGGATATCATCACAAGCCTTTCCATTGTTAACCACCTCAAATTGAGTGAAATGATAGATATTTTGGGGTATGTCTGGTATATCTTGTTCCTTGACAATAGTTGATTTAGCAAAACATAACATGTAATGATGGTTTGATTCCCTAAATTCGCCAGTGTACTTCTCTACTTCAAAGTTTTGCTCAATATAAGTCTAGCCCTGTTTCAACAACCAGAATTAAAAAGATAATTGATAATGTTACCTTTTTGTCAACAAAGATCATTTCAACTATCCATTTTTGAGACCACAATCTGCTTCAAATATTTGTTATTCTCACAACCAATTTTCAGGTCTCTCTAGAATCATCGATCTCTTCAATGCTGATTACTTTCTGGGACATCCTTTGATTTTCCACCATATATAAAACACATGTAAAAGTAGTATTGACAACAAAGTGTCTAATAAGAGTGTTGATTATAACAGGGGATTTGGATTAGAAACAACCGGTTCTAGCCCACCATATTGTACATATCTTAAAAAGCTAGCAGCTAAATTCTGCCTAAATAAAAATAAATGTTGTCATAGTAAGCAACAATGTCTTTTATAACAAATAAAGTATTCTGATACATGAAGTAAATTTAGTAATATTTTTTCGAATAAAATAAAGACCAGTTAATTAGAATATGTTCTAGGTCCATGTATTTATATATAAAAAAAAAGGGTTAGAAAAGACAGAAAAAAATGAAGAACTAAACCACCAGATTTAGCTCAATTACCTAACTGAGCTCCAAATCACATTTGGCAATCATCCCACATGAACTTCTACATACGTTATTGTTTATCTTTCTTTTTTTATTCCAACTTGTTTAGCATGCGTGGAGACTATGCATATACGGTTCAGCTAGTAGACCTTAGTCATTGACAATTTTTTTTTACTACGTATCAAATCCTGTTTCTTTTGTAAAGACTATTTATCATATTAGAGGACACTTTAGAGTACTAAACTTGTCAACCTATCATTTGCATTTTCCCAAAAGAAGCAAAGTAATCGAGTGTGAAACCTGCAATACCAATGAGAAGATGAAGCAAGCTAAGACAAACTCTCTTGTTAGTACATTCTATTTGCTACTCTGATCTGATGAGCTATTAACAAAAAAAAGTATTGGCTATACAATGGGAAAGCAATATAGAGGATTAATCAAAGAAAACAAATCATGTGACCTACTGCTCAAGAAACAAAATTTTGTAACTGATTTTCACAATACTAATTAGTTAAACCTCACATTATTGGAAACGTATTATTTCCTTATTGACCCATATTGTTTGTCATTCCACACAGATACCACATACACCCTTGATAATTTAATTCCTTTGTTCCTGATTATTAAAAAGCATTCACCCCAAACAATTTTATTGTATCTTAACTTTCTCTATCTACACTTGTATATAAATCCATACTATTTGTAGTACTAATTTAGAGAGATCATTTTATTTTTTGTAGAACTCTGAACATGCAGGAAAGGTAAGGTTAGTCCTGTTTATAATTCTACATTTACTGGTGGAGTGAGTGACTATCTTATCCATCTCTAGTTGTTTACTGTTGTTTCTGGTTTGTTCTTTGTTTATTGCTGTTTGATCTTTGCCAACTCAATAATATAAAATATCTAAATTTTATTTATATGTTATTATATAACTAATAATAATAGAATATTTACCCATCTTAAATCAAATAATTAGTAAGAATGTCTTTAATTAAATATATTTTTCATAAATATATATAAGTTATATGATAATTTTATAAATATAAAAGAAATAAAAATAAAAATGAGTGACATTATAAATTTATGAATAAATATATAAATATGTATAACATCAATTTAAAATGATTTCTAAGATCAAATTTGAAATTCGATCTAATCAAATAAAAGAATTCTTTCCCATTCTTTGATCCATTTGGTTTTTGATTTATTGAGTTTTTAGTTCACATCAAATTGGATCAATGTATAAACACCTCCTATTTATATGACTTTAAGTTAACAAGTCAAGTCAGACTTTTAAAAGGTTAGACCAAACCTAAAAAATAACCTATCACATATAACATGTTTGACTTAAAGTCTTAAATTTTTTAAATAGGTTAAACCTATGTAAACCTATGTAAGCAGTCTTGTTTGTCCCAAACTATTTTCAAGCCTACTAGTTAAGATAGACAACAAACTTTATTCTGCCAGTTGTTGTTCTTGTGCTCTAATAATTATTTTTCGAGCAATTTGTGCCATATATTCGATTAATACAAATATTTAATCAATAAAGTAATACTAACATAAAATTTTGATCAATCAAGAACCAACATAAGGTCAACAAAAAATCAAGTTAATCACCCGCGTTAACATGCTCATCCATGAAAATTAGTGCACTTTTGCTACAATCAAAATTCGTACTTACAATTTACAACAACATTTAAATGCTGTAAACAAAAAAGTGACTACTTCCATTGGAAACTTCTCCATGTTAGTTACTACAGTTCAGAACTATTCCATATATTGTTGTTAGTTTCCCTCTGCAGCTTATCAAAGATCCTTTTGGTTGTTGCATGAGACTAGGTGCTTCATTAAAGCAAACAAAAAAATATTCTTATAACCAAAAGGAAAAGACTTTGTACAAAGAAACCTATTGGCTAAAGCACTATCACTTTGTCCTAACTCTTTTCTTTCCCTTCATTGGCATTGCAGGCCTCTGACCTGCAGCCCCACGTCCAACCTTTTTTGGTCGACCAAAACCTTTTTTCTTCACAGTTAAGGATTCCACTGAGGATGGAGATTCAACTTTACTAGGTTTCTTAGTTCCATGTGACACCCCAGATGCAGAGTTGTTGCCACCAACTGCCTTTGCAACTATTTTTCTGTTGCCTGGCCTTACACTTCTTGGTTTCACATGAGGATTATGCACAGGTAGTTTAATAGGAACATTGGTAGCTTGAGTGGTGACTTTGTTGCTCGTAGTACCCTTCAAAGTTTCCTTCATTTTTTTGGTCACAATGCCTCTTAGCAGTAGAACAGTTTTGTATTCACGAGTGCTCTTGGAGTAGAAGACTAAGGCATTGTTAGTGAGTAGGAGCAAGTCCCTGAAAAGTTCTACACTCGACTTAATTGTCTGGCTGCTAATTCTTGACCTTATAGTGTCAAAGTCCATATGTTGCCGGATCATTTTCTTGTACCTTCCTCTCTTCTGTAGTTAAATAGTAGTACACAAGTCATTTTAATGACTACTTAATGCCTTGGATCACCACTTGTAACAGTTTCAAAAAAAAAAAAAACAAAAAAAAATGCCAAGGTATGCAAATTCTACATATGCGGCTTGATGGTGTGATTGGTCATGGTAGGAAGGAGAGGTGAAATTTGATGAAGTGTAATATATGTATGAGTGAAAATGTAGTAATTAGTAGTTTCAATTTCATTTGTAAGTACATTGAAGAAACAGTTAAGGTTACTGAAATTTATATTCAGTCCTATTGCCTAGTACTTGCTAAACTAGAGGACCTTTGTATTTTGACTAGAACAAATGCACCGTAGAGAACAACAAACTACTATTATCACAAGCCACTAGTGAAAAATCAAATCCATTTGTCTGTGAGTAGCTTACTAAATCCAGTGCATCTGCATCTAAGAAACTAATGGACCTATCATCAAAGGCATTATGGTGAAAAAACTCAGAAACTAGCTATAGATGGAATAATATGAGACTTTAATTACACATACCTGACTATCAAGTCTGCGTCGGAAAGCCGGAGCACCTTTAGTTTCAAATATAAAATCCAAAATCTCCATCATGTCTTCCACCCTATCCTTTTTTAAGTTCCTATTTTGATCATCTACACCACATGATTTGGCAACTTCACCACAGTTGCTGGTCGAACTTTCTTTACACCATGACACAATGTCAGCCGAATCTAACAAGTCACTTTCCCCAACACTTGCTTCCTTCATATTTCTGCCACAATCCTTCCTCTTCCTCTTCCCTCTCCGTTTTTTAAGACTTCCTCCTTGTCCTTCGTATATAGTATGTGCCCGATTATCTACATTCAAAACTTTGGCCTGCTCAGTGGAGTGTGAAACCTCAGGCTTAGTCTCCATATCTTCCACAGACCGTGCTGGAACCGGACATTCAGGAGACCAGTTTGTCCTGGTTTCATGTGTGAAACTCCCAGCAGATAGCCCATCTTTTGATGTCTCTTTGGTGGAAGATTCAACTCTTTCCAATTTCTGTGAGGCTACATGTAACTTTGGACGAGCCGATCCTTTGTCAACATAACGATCATCTTTTTTCTCATTCTTTCCAGCCTTAAGGCTTTCAAGTTTAGATTCAAGAGACCTAAAAACAAAGATATTTTGTAAACTATACCCATATAAAGTATATTAGTTTTCCAACAATTCGAATGGATATTTTATTCAAGGCAAAGAAAAAAACTCACAGAAATTGAAACTTGTGTTTAAGAATGAATACTTTGTTGTCTTCTCACAAAAATCTGATCTTGAAGAGAAAAATAAATAAATGGAACTAACCCAATAGAATCTTCAGACACCTCCAGAGCTCTTTTCAGCTCTGCTACTCTAGTCTTCCTAAGTTCCTCAAACCAAGCCCTGAGAATGCCATTTTACCACAATACAATGAGATACAACACACAACTTCAATGAAATCTTCAAAAGGTATTTCATTAAATCTAAAACATGCACTAAAAACTTGGGATTTTTTTAAAAGAAATTTATTTTACTCACTTGTTCCCAGAGTACCGCTTTTGCAAGTCTTCATATTTGGCTTTACAGACCTGCAAAAATAATATCTTTTCCACAATTAATATTCACCAAGTAATTTTCTTTCATTTTTTTGTTATAAAGTATGAAGAAAATCAAACACTTCGTATTTCATTGAATAGCCAAATCTGACTCATGGTGGTATTTGATTTATTTTATATTTTATTTTTAGTTGACATTTTTCATATAATTATAAAAATGACATCTTAATTTTCATTTCTTTTATAATATATATATTAGAAACAACAAATATTGTAAAAATAAGATGATATTTTTGAAATTGTAAACTAAAGCACAAAAAATGAAGAGCAAAAGCAAATCAAACCCAAACTAAGTTGCAGTTCAACAAATCTAAAAATTCTCATCAATCATTTTTGTCCTTAACTTTACAAAATTCTCATATAGTAACTGATTTTACAAAATGATGTTGAAAAATAAAATAAAATAAAAAGACTGGCAAAGTTAAGGATTTTGCAAAGTTAGGGACTGAAGAGACTATACTGATAATCTCAGACTAAATTGGAGATTTAGTCATAAAGTAGTTTAATTTCCATCAAAGTAATTCTTTTAATGATATCATTGAAGATGTGATACAGATACGTCAAACCTCAAAAGTCACCAGTTAACTACGTCATATAAGGCATAGTATACTTCTTGACTTCTAGTACAGGAGCACAAGTTTCACACCTAAATTTATTGTGCTCACTTCATTCAACTATTAAGTTAGTTTTTGGTAGAAATGAAAGATGATAAAAAAAGAAGAAATAAACAATAAAGTTTCATATGACACGCACTCTTACTCTTTATTTTGATTTAAAATTTTGATTTTTTTTCTTTCTATTCTACCAAACATACACTAAGTTATCAACGCACAATGACAAGTTCATAAGATCAGCTAGTACTTAATTACTCAATGCGAGTCAAACAAAGACAAGAAAGCACAAAAGTGTGGTTTGGCCATTGACAAAATTATTTAGACATTTTACCCAAAATGGACATGCTAATCACGATTTTGGTGTGCCATGCATGTGCTGATGCTGATTAGCATAAATATAAAAGAAATAATTGGCTATTATCATTTATCATATATCATATCATAGAATAAACAAGCCAAAAGAATGTGTGCCACCTCACTGACCATGTGGAAGTTATGATGTAGAATGTGTAACGCATTAGGACTAAGTGATCAGCACCTATAGAGAACAATTGGCACGTGGAGGCCACCCATTGTATACATGACACGTGTCATCCACCGAATGGTCACTCTAACAATCTCTTTTGTGTACTATCTTTAGTTAATAATATTATTCTTTACTTAGGAAGGCCCAAGACTTGCTATTGGCTTGGAGTCACAATAGTTGATTTTCTTTTCCATTTGTTTGTTTAAAACAATCCTTGGTTTTCTATAACGACTCATAAAACGGACTAAAAATTCGTTGACTAATAATTCATCGTACTTTAATTGTTTTAACAAATAACCTATCAACTAGTTTGATATGAATTAATTATAACTTATAAGCTACGAAATCAGCCTAACGAGTCAAGAGAGATGGCTCACGAGTCACGACCGCGTAATGGTTGAGCCGTAGAATTTTAAAAATACACAAAATAAATAAAAAGAAAATTGCCTGAATATCAATATTTGGTTTTCCTAACTGCTAAGCTGCCTGCTTTATCTTTACTTTCTAGGTTTTTGGATTTCCATTTATACCCCCGTCATAAAATGCCATTTCCTTAGAAATGTCATCGACTAGAAAGACTATAAGTAACGGTTATTTTATAAGAAAAAATGACCTAGAAAATTCGGGGACCCTACGGGGCAACTTAACAAATACAATGAAATTTACCTTTTTTTTTATTTAAAAAAAAGCCCTTTTTATATAACAAACAAAAAATCCTTTGTCGTAATGCTGAAATCAACTCCTACCAAAATGTAAATACTGAAAATGAATTTATTATGGAAAAAATTCTAAATCTTTCACATCAATCCTTAAGTAATTTTTTTACTATTAAAATATATTTTACATATATTCATAAAATAGTAATTTTTTTACTATTAAAATATATTTTACATATATTCATAAAATATTAATTGCTTGGATTTTATATCATTCTTATCGAAGAAGATATCCCATTAATGAAAAACAATGAATTTCGGATTTAAACTTTAAAGTATAAAATATTGAATGATTTTATTTTATTTTATTTTTGAAAATTAGAGACAATAATCAAAGAAAAAACAAATTTATTTATTGAATTGTTAATTTTATTTTTTTTACCTCAGGTGTAATGATGTAGGGACAAACTGTTCGTGCCCGTAGCTCGGCGGCGACGACTTTCCAATTCCGGGCTCCGTAGCGGAGAACGGCGCCACCAAGGAGGAGCTCTTCCCAGGTGCCCCACCTCCCCATCACCTCCGTTCTCATCACCGTACACGTGCACGCCTCTGATAAAAAACTACAACAACCTTTTTTTAATGATATCCTATGCACCCGGCTCACGTTAGCAAACGCCGTCCTCGTTTTAAAAAGCCACCACACTCTCCGGCGACCAAAAGACCGTCAAAGACGGAATAAAAATGACTGGTGGCCGTGAAAAGAGGCTTCTTGGTATCGGAAAACCGGTTTCGGTGATGTGGGTACGGAGGAACAAGGCACAATAGCGGTTTTCGGGCGAAAATTTTGGGGAAAGAGTGGTTTATTCCGGTTTAAGGTGGTTTTCTGAGAGATTATGTTTTCTTGTATTTTTGGGGTTTGTTTTGTCGGGTAAAAGAATGCAAATTTAGATAACAGAGTATGCTTGAGACGAGAGGCTGAGATATTCTAATTGTTGTGCACAGAAAGGTTTCAACTTTGAAGTGAGAAGATCTCAACAGAAAATAATAACAACAAAAACAATAACAGCATAAGCAAATCGGAAAAAATAATGGATGATGAAACAATTGACAATTGTATTTTCCTAATTACGGGTCCTCTCTTTCTCTCTCTACCCCTATTTTCTCTCCCTCCATATGGAGTGTGTTTTATACGGGGAATTTTCGTACCAAATAACGATTATGCCCTCCACCACTTTATGTGTATTCTTTAAGGATAAAATGTAACTTTTGTCCTAATTTGTTAATAAATGTATTTTTTAAAAATAAAAATATAAAATTTAATTTAAAAAAAATAAAAAGTGTGACAAATATAATTTATGTTAATAAAATAATTTATATGATATATAAAATAAATTTTTCACTAAAATAATGAAATAATGATGAACGTGACCATTAAATAAACATGCTAGTAAGATATTATTTTTTGATGTAAATGTCAATAATTTTTTTGTATGATGAAAATGTTAATATTTTTTATTGGAAAAATGTCAATAATTTTTTTGAACCTAAATGTTAATATATTCTGTTAGACAAAAAATATTAATAAATTACTATTATTTAAAGAAAAAAAATGTCAATAATTTTTTATTAAACCTAAATATCAGTATATTTCTATTAGATTAGTTTGTTAGATTCAAAATTTTGTTTCATTTAAGAATAAAATATAATTTTAAGATAAATTTTCGCCATTTTTTATCCTTACAAGCATAACATTATAATAATCAATTAAAAAATATATTGACAAACATAATTTAAAACAAGCATAATAATAACGATAATATTAATTATCAATCATAATTTTTCTATCACAATAGAAATTATCAAAAATAAACATTGTACCGGTTTACCAAGATAAAACATTATAACAGTGTATTAGTCATTACGAATTTTTCCAAATTACCCTAAAATAGAAATATATATCATATTTAACTTCTTTGAATCTTAGCTATTTTATTAATAGTGACAGATGAAAGTTAACGACAAGATATATTTGTGACACTTTTACACTTTCGGATACTAAATTTTGTAATTTTCATTTTTGAGGAACGCATTTATCAGCAAATTACACATTCAAGGATAAAAGTAACTATTTACCCATTCATGTTCCCAAAGAATGGGAAGACGAAAAGCCAAGAAAATTTTATATGACAAATATGTCTTTATGTTGACAATTAGAGATAATCACTTTAATCATCATTTTAATGACAAATTCGTCTTTCTGCACCACGTAGGCTATTTTACGAAAGGTGACAGACTGTAGTTAACGGTCAATTATATTTATCGTATTTTTTATATTTTTTGGAACTAAATTTTATATTTTCATCTTTTAAAGACCAGTGAAATACATATTCACATTCAAGGAATAAAAATGACTATTTACTCATTATTTAATTAATGACTTTGGTTATCTTATTGTTATCATAGATTGCGAACTTTTTAAAGTGGGGGAAGGGTGCAAGACTAATATTAGAACGTGATGTTGAACAAGTTGTGTGTGGCCTCACTCACAGTCAGACGCACAGGTTCGGTCCATTCGTAATGAGATTTAAAGTAAAATTTAAGAATTTTTTATTTTAAATATAATATATATTTTTTTCAATATATGAGATCTTTTTTACTTATAAAAATTAATAATAAATAATATTTTTTTATGAACCTAAAGGTTAAACTTTATTTGTTTTATCAATGCGCCGCCGGCTTGCACACATGCTTTTTGGATTTGTCCATCTTCAAAATTCATATGCTTTGGTTTAGGTGTTTACTGATATTTTTTGCTTTATGATGGGTTTTTGTTTTTCTCGTGGTTGGTCCTGGGTACGTGTTACGATAGCACCATATTAAGATTGACGATGGAGAAATTTTGTTCTCAAGGTCAATATAATAACAAGAACTGGTTTGTTAGATTTTACAAGAAAAATTATGAGATGCCTTTTTTTTTTTCACTTCTATAATAATTCAATGTGTTGACCGCATTTTTTATATTCCTCTTTTTCTCTCCATCTCTAGTCCCTAAGAGGAGTTTCAACATAGGATTCGAATCCCTTATAGTTAGAGATTAAACTTCCATTGAATGACAAGTAACATTTAAATAGTTTCTACAAAAAGACACAATAATATATAACAAATTAAATAATCATTTTAGTAATTTTTTCTTTCAAAGTGGTCCTTTATTTTTCTAAAAAAAAAATCACTTTAATCACTTATCTTATTTAAAAGGTTCTAAATGATTTTTTATCTTTTAAAAAAATCGCTTTGTATCTAATTTTATTTAAGAGATTCAAAATAGTTTTTTAATTATTTAGATATATTTAACTTTATCTTTCATATAACACTCAGGATAAAAGATTATTTTAAATATATTTAAATAATTAAGGGATCAATTTGAATCTTTTAAATAAGATAAAAATAAATTTTAAAAAAATCAAACTAAAAGAGAAAAAGATAAAACAGCAAAATAATCAATCATTTAACCTCTATAAGATTATAAATAAACGGGTTTAAATAGTGAACTGATTAATGGCACGACAAAATAAAGCAAACACGAAACCTTAGTGTTACGCCAGTGGAAATGATAGGAGTTCCGTTATTTAACGCGGCATCTCCCACGCCACGTGTCAGTGACCCACAAATTAAACATTATAAACACCATCCACACTGGAGTTTACCCTGAAAGAACATGTTGTGTGGCTTCTTTTTTTTTTTTCATTTTTCTAATGACCACAACATTAGAGTTTAGAAGTCGTCTTGACCAAGAAATAAAATAAACTTAATTGCTAATCATATCAAGCGTAAAATGAAGCTCATTTGCTTGGCTTCTGCAACACCCGTAATTACATTACAGAACCAACAAAGTTGCATAGAATAAAGACCAAAAATATGATCATAGCGAATGATACAAGACCAGTTTGGACTTTGGAGCATCGTAAAAATGTGGCAGTAATTAGGTATAGGTT
The DNA here is from genome assembly GCF_004193775.1 of Glycine soja. Taxonomy (NCBI): domain Eukaryota; kingdom Viridiplantae; phylum Streptophyta; class Magnoliopsida; order Fabales; family Fabaceae; genus Glycine; species Glycine soja. The sequence goes on along the minus strand of NC_041012.1, from coordinate 42,957,844 downwards.
ATTATTTGATTTATTTAATTTTGTTGAATGCCATTTTTCTATTGTACATTTTCTTCCGTGAACAAAATAATAGCAAATATTATTTTAATATAAACGCAATATCAAATTATTTTTAATATACTGCCAATCTAAAATTTTATAATATTCAATTAATAGGATGACACCATAAGTATTGCTTTTAATTTAACTACTATTAAATAAGTAATTTTAATGATATGATGACGTAGGATTGTCTATAGTATAAAATTTCAGAATGTAGTCTAATCCACTGTCCAACTACTGCATAGCTTTAGTGACTAACCTATGTTCTTATAAGTCTTGTCTCGTAGAAATTTGAATTTTATTTTAAGAGAATCCAAAACCATTTTGGTCCAATAGCGTTAATCTACCTTAAGGACAATAAATTAAGCACAGTGGATAAGATTTTTAACATGATAACCCTGGAGGAACAGATAATATCCACTATAAACAAACAGAAGCTGGAGCAGTTTGAACAAAAAAATTGAAGATCCATTTCATTGAACATAGAACATGTGATATACATAGAAATATGCATGACTGCTACTACATACATCTGATTGATACATATGCTGATAGTCACTATTATAAGCAGTGACCAAGGTGCACCAACCCCACTTTGGGTCAGTATCACTACTAGTCTACTACCGGTAATAACCAGAAAACAAATTAAAAAACTACATGCAAGCAATAGCCAAGATCAGTGAAGTTATGGACACAAAGCCGTCAAGACTGTTGGAAGACCAAGATCCTCTCAGATGGCTGCTTCCACCTTTCAAGTGTCTTAACTCTTAAGATGAGGTAAAAGAACTTTCTCCCAAACATATCATTAGATATAGAGCTCTTCCATCAACAAAGCCGATGACAACAGCTAATAGAGCAAATCATCAAGACAAAATTGTAGGCTATGATCACAATAACCCAACATGAAACCTTCATGTTTTAAGCACAATCCTGCCTAAAAGCATATTGAGCCATGCTACTCCTTCACAATTTGGCTTTAAGTTCGTACAACATCATCTTCAGTTAGGACTGCTGAAGAACAAGATTTAGCTCTAAGGCAGACCTGGCTAATATACCACCCTTCCTGCAGCAACAAAAACGAAAAAAGGAGGCTGTGATTCTTGGTTTCTGAATTACATGTGAATGAGGTGTCAGTGAAAGTTGCAAGGTATTCAAAAAACTTCTGAACATCATTTTACTGAATTCAATCGAATCCTCCCCATATCCCTCACCAAAGAAGAGACCAAAAAATAATGAGAACCTTGATGGGATTGGGAAGAAAAGAAAGTGTACAAGTTAACAATACTTATTTAAGAAAACAGAGAGATTTGTGCTTGATAAAAAATTATTACCAGAAACATGAATAATCTGCCAAAAAGGGAAACAGAAATGCAATTTTCCCAATATAAGAATGTTATTTTCAATGTCAATTGAATTTTCAAAATTCTGAAATAGAGACCAGCAAGAGTCTTCCCTTATTTTCTATATTAAAAACCATAATTCTACAAAATTCTTTTCAATTTACATATTAGTCAGCAAAGCAACATTAAAGACTGCATGATTACCGTATCAGTATTGGAAGAGTCATTTGGATCTTTTGTAGTTCCATAAAGCACTTGTTGCAGCATTCCCGCCTGTCCTCGAGATTTCATACAAGTTAGCTTCATTCACATATAAAATACATGAGAAAGTGAAAAGAATAATTTGTGAAAACGGATGTCACCTTTCTTCTTGATGTAGATCGACACCAACAGAGGGAGGTGCTGAAACAGTTGCAAGTACTGTTGGACCAAAAACTGCTACGACCTTTAACAGCATATCCAGTGATACCTTGACATGTCTGCACATGAGAACAGAGTAAATGTCTATCACAAGTTGTTTTTTTTACATAGGCTGACAATACTGGTAACAAACATGATATGTAAAGCTCCTGTTGCAAGATATTGGCCCTCATATTACAGCATGCTAAAAAATGAGGAAAGTAATAGGGTCCTGTGTTCAAATCCCACCATGAGTTTTCAAGCCAGTAAAATATTAAACAATTACCTTTCTATCTTGCTATCCAGCAAGCCTGTGAGCACAGGAAGTAAGCAAGAAAATAAATCTAAGGTGAAAATTTCCATCCTTTCCACAAGGACACTGATAACATCCGCTTGAACCTGCATCAGTATGAAATTATTTTCAGGACTATATACTCAATAAGAAAACCATAAGTTTCAAGTTAGGAAGTACTAAAAATAACAAAAAATAAACCAACAAGTGGCATACAAATGCTTCATAAAATACGCACAGAGTGATCTGGCAGCTTTCTCAAAGCATTGGTAGCACCTTTAATATCATTGCGTTCCCAAAAATGCCGCACCACCTACAAAAGCACACATTATTACCACTAACCAGTTAGTGACGTTAATTACAAAACGGTTCGAGTTTTTCATCATTTTCTTTCTTTAGCCCTGTTTAGCAGATAATAGAGCTACCTATCAGCATTACAGCACGTGGCCTAACACTTTTATAAGTTCCCTGGCTAAGAATAATACAGACTGAAACATCAAGTATATTAATAAATAAGGACCAAGCACCCAAACAAATAATATTAATAACTAGCAAAAATTACCTGTAACTTTGTCAAGCGTGAACGAAGATTACTCAATGTTGCATCATGAGTTTGCATCAGACCTTCAATGATTTTCTCTTCATTTGCAGAGTTTGAATCCTCTTTATAAATTTGAGGCTCAACTTTCTGCAAATTATATAACAGAATAAACATGAATTAGTTGAACTAAGCCAAAGTAACAATTCGTGAAAATGAGTGCATGATTAAGTTTGATCTTTCACAATCTTTCAAGGCATATGATATTTCATTTGTTACTTAGCACATTATAAGAAAAGACAGTGAAATTTAGAGAAATCAAAACAGAAACAAGAGCAATGACATTAGAGCAATGTTCCAAATTCAGATAGGGATGCGTTCAGATAGAGGTTCAAGAGAAAAGATCTGAGAAGCTAACTCCTAAACTTAGGATATCATGAACAAAGTTAGAGTCTGTTTTAATACATAATAATTTTTTCAAAGATATTTATTTCCTCTAGACCAATTTAAGCAATTACATTTTATCTAGCTATTTTCAACCAACAACTATGAAATGCTGTAAATGGATTTTACACATAGCATTTAAACTAAAGTTCAATCTGGATACAAAAAAGAGCTTGCTTATTGCCAAAGCTCATTTAGATATGATGGGTCTAATTTTGTATTCTTTACTTTATTTTGTTGAATATGGGTTTCCTATCATAATAAGCTTAAAAATAAGTACAGATTACCTACTAAACTGGGACCTACTGACCTACATATAACAGTTTTTCAGTAAAAAAAAATAGAAGCTACAGTGAAGATGCTCAGATGCTACTTGCTAGTATCAAAAAAATTTTAAAACCAAGATAGAATTTTACCACTGTGTTAGGAGACTTATCAGTTTCAGATATTGTCTTGGGAAGGGGGGGCAAATTGTTTCGATCTTCATTGAAGGGAATTCTTTCCCTCCTCTCAAATACCACGGGTGTAGGAGATGCTTTAATTTGATCTTCATTGTGAACTTTTTCTCTTGTTTCATTTATTGTGGGGAGGAATACAGTAGTTTGATCTTCATTGATTTGAATCTTATCCCTTCGCTCAAACCTCTCAACCAATGACCGGGTCCTTCCTCGTACAACAGCAACTGCCAAAATAGAACATAAAAATATTCAATTTTCAGTGGGTTTAATAAAATATAAAGTTGCATATATAAGGGATTGGCAGATTGCAAACCTCCATTAACATATTTAACTGGACTAATCTCTTCCTTGCAGAGTGAGGATTCGTCACCTGAAACATAATGAGGATATCACTTGTAAACTCAAAAGACTCAACTTCAATCATAAATAATAAGCCAAGTATGCATTAAATCTGTGTTTGAATGACTTTACACATGGAAGTTCAGCTCTTTTACTAAAGCAGAGCCAAAATCTGAACAAGCTACTTGTCAGAATATCTGCTTGTTCACATCCCTAAAAAGAACTTATCTGTCAAGAATCTTGGCCAATAATTTATTCGCTATTTCTCAAAAGGAAATAGAAGTTGGAAATCAAAGGCAAGCTATACTACAGAGAATTTCATAACATCTTGGCAGATTTAAAAGCAGGGGCCCAATGTAAATATTTGCAAGTACGATGAAAGAACAAGAAACAAAATATGATTAGAAATTAGCTTTTTTTTAGAGGGTAAGGTAGCATGTGGCACAAACTAGAAATATAGTCCAGGATCAAAGGAAAAAAAAAACAGCAGTTCAATCGATGAGAAGTTGAATAGTTGAGGTCAATGAAGCTAACAATCTACCCGTGCTATAACTAAGGAGAGAGAATTTGTTCATACTTTATAGAAGTGGAAAAGTAAACTAGATAAAGGAGATTAAGAAAATAAGATAGGGAGATATAATCAGCATTCAGCAATAACTTGCATTTGATCAGCTCAGTGGTTAATGAAAAAGCTTACATTTTGTTTGTTCAGAAAATCTGCTTGGAGATAGAGTCTTGTCAAATTTGTCTGTAACACTCTTGATAGGATGTTTATCCTCACAAGATTCCTTAACTTCATTCTGAGATCCTAGATTCGGTTGGAATTTGGGTTCTTTTGTGCTGTCTAATTTAATAGCAGTATCACAAAAAGTTCCAGAATTCACATCTTCTGAAAACCTATCAACATCAAATCTGCCTGTGGATGCTCTTCTTACATGAGCTGGTCTAAGTAGCATTCCAGGTTTTGTCTTTGAAAAGGTGATGGTCTCTTTTTCTGATTTTGCTGAGACTTTACCATCAGGAGTGTCCCGAGGTACAATGTTTGGTGCAATGAAAGATTTTCTAATTGCTTGTTCATTTGATTTTACACGAGCTCCTGTTGCAGGACTCTGCTTCATTGTTCCCAAGTTGCAAATTTCCTTGAATTCCTCTGGGAGATCTACTTTTGTCGAACTTAAAGACCCTGATCTCTGTAAAGTAACAGGTTTCCCTCCAGAAGCTTTACATGGAAGAAAATACCATTTTATTAGATACACAATTGGCAAACAATCGGAATCATAATACACAGACACCAGAACTATGCAAGTATTTATGTATGTATCCTCATTCATCATGTCAAGAAATTCACTAGATGTTAGCATAAAAATTAAACCCACTTTAAGTAATTTCAACAAAACTGTAAACATATTCTTTGCGAAAACAACCCATTGATGCAATGGGGCTTCGTGTCAATTAATCTACTAGGTTGTACTATACAGTGCAGATTCTTGCAAGCTCAATTGTTTCAGAATCTTGACAAATCCAAATCTAAACCAAACTTAAACCAAGAGAAGTGATTCAGTACAAGTTAGGTCTATCAAGTTAACCAATACCAACAGGGAATATTTGTGTTGGCAAAGCATTAAATGCAGCAACACTCTGCCATCAAATGAGGCAATAACAGTGCAACTTATAGTACAGAATTTCAATTTCCAAAGAGTAACTAAGGAGAGACAAAAGAAGAAAAACAGTGGCTTACAGTCAATATATATATTCTTTATCTCCTTTGACTCATCAGGAGACATGCTGCGCGACCCAGAGGTTGGTCCTACATTAACTTCTACTTTCTCCAGTTTACTTCCCTGAAGACCAAGTTTTTGTTCTGTGCTTTCATTTTTCTTGGGATCCAAGCCAGTACCATATGGCTCAATAAGCTGAAATGTTGAAACTACCAGTCAGAATAAGGCTAACAGGAAATAAAGAATAAAACATCTATCTCAATATATTTCATTCAGACTAAAGGGATGGCAAGTGCGCATGTTACAGCTAATACCCATATTCTTTGAAATATTATCTCATCTATTTACTATTGAAAAATAAGTATATAAATCCAATCACTAGGAAAAATAATGAGCAATGGTAGAAAAAAAGATTTCTTCTCATGCAAACCTGGAGTGTTATTGCACTATATACTTCATTATATGTGCCGGAACTCTGTTTTCAAGTCTATTAGTTTTTCCCCAATTTCGGTATTGGCATAAGCAGGGGACAAGTGATGGCATCACACAGCCTTTATAAGTACAAATTCACAAGCACACTAGAGCTAAATCTATAATTATAACAGATAGATCATGTTTAAATTAAAAAGTAAAAGATTCTTGAAATTGATAATAGTGGATCCTACCGATATATCTGCTACCCAAACTCCAACAGAATTTCGGTAGAATGAGCACCCCAAAAGTTTCCCATCGTGAATACAAAGATCACCAAGTGTTGTCCATCCCATATCAATAGTATCATGACATATAACAGGTTCCCATGAATACACCTACAGCATATCAGAACATAGAAATGACATCTTAAATCAGTTCTAGATGCTGCATTAATAATTTATATAATCTAACATTGTAACTTTTTTTACCTTCAAACCATCTTCATGTCCAGTAAATAGGGCCCTTCCATCAGGATGAAAAGCTATTGAGCGTACCCCAGTAGCCTTACAAAAATAATAAGATATAATTCAAATAAGTATCATAAATTAAAAGCAATATAAACTATACTTATCAAAGAATATGTTTGTGTGTGTATGTGTGTGAGCTGCACTTGTGCTCGTGTTTGGCATTGTGGACAGTTAGGCATGCTTCAAAAGCAATAAGTTTGATACATATATGGTACTATATAGAATACTAGATCATTTTAGGAATCTATAAGCTTATAATTAAAACAAGACACACTAGAATCTGCAGGTTCCAGAAAATAAAAAATTAACCCTGACAAATGCAGAAAATAGAGAGACGTTCTTGTCCATAACTACATTAAAAAAACTTCACCAAAAACTTATCTACAACCAACAACAATGTGATGACAAACGGGAAAGAAGTGTAAAGAATGGTGATTCCACATACAAGTTGACAAAGTTACCATGGAAGTTAGTATGTAGTGGTGGTACAAAAACTTGTCTAGAGATTTTGTGAAGGAGAGAACAGACAGATACGCAAGCACAAATTATGGCATAAATCAATATAATTGTTTCCTTTCAAGCAGAGTAAGAAAGATTCAGAAAGTTTAGATACCTCAGGTCTAGCAGATCCAATCAGTTCAAAGGTTTCTAAATCCCAGAATTTCACTGTTCTATCTGCAGAACCTGCAAAACAGTTTGTGAATTTCAATAAGTTCTTTTTCATTAACTTATATATTAGAAATAAATCAGGACTAACATAACTCCAAAAGTTAGCTCAAGAGGGTTGGATTGCACAAGCCTTAAAATGATTTACTTTAGCCATATTCTTATCTAATGTGGGACATCTTAACATCATATTTATGGAAACAAGAAAAGTCCATTATTTAATTTGGGGCTAAAAAAAAATTAGTATAAACATGAAGAGTAGGCCAAGAAGGGAGGTTGTGCAAGGGACAGTACAATATGCCTTGTTAGTATTCATTATGATTTTTTTGCTCAGCTTTTGGATCTCTATTGTTTTATGTTTCTATCAGTTAATACAGCGAAATTTTTAGTGAGTACCATGCTTATCCCATGTTTTAAATTTGATTCTGCTATTAATTGTAATCACATTTCAATTATGATTTCTAGGCAGGACACGGTTCATGATTCGATAAAAATCATAAATCACAGTTAACTAGGAAAATATAGCACACAATCATTTTTTAGAGCTTAATTGATAGGTTTTATATTAATGCATGCTTTGCTTTTATATATTTGTGAGATAAAATATCTGGAAATGAGATATTTGATCTAGATGAAATTATAATTAAGCTAGGCAGATTCTAGACCTTGGTCAATTTAAATTTGATTAATTAGATTTAATATTTGGTTGCTGTTAGAATTTCTATTTTATCAATTTTTATCTAAATTAATTTTGTCTAACTAGATTGAGGAAATTTTTCAATACCTAGAAGTTAACCCTGAACTGGACTATACTAATGTACATTCATGCACTTGTGAGTTATTTCAAAACTTATGAAAGTGATAAAAACATTTGGCAGCCACTGCTAGAGATTTAGTTAAAATTAAAAGTTTTAGGTTTTTGTTAAATTGGCATTTCGGGAATCCACACCACTCGTTTCACAATTCAACAATTGCATATGTTAAAACTTTATTCACGAAATATTCATATAGCAGCATGTTAAATATTTTATATAAAATAAAATGCCAAGGCTGACCTCAATCTATATAAAAAGACATAAGAATCTACCAAAGAACAGCAAAAAAAATTCCAAATAAGAGGATATTTAATATTAACAGTTTTGTTAACATCAGCCTTTAGTGCTGAGGTTAAGCAATTAAAAGCATAAAGTTTTTATTGGGGAAAAAGAAAGCACTTATTATATTACACTTTTGTTTTTCCATGTAATGTTTCTTTTTCAATTAAAAGTTTCCAGTTTTAATTGTTTAAAATCAACCCTCAGGGTAGATGTTAACAAAACCATTAATATTTCAGTGCTCTAGTTTGGGTTACTTTGATCATCTAAAAATTATTGAGTTTCAAGATTAAAGTCTACTGCTCACTACTCATGTCGGCAGTGAATGATCCATCTGTGCAAACATAGGAAAGATGTGAAAACCTTATCCACCCCAGATTCTTATAATAGCATGTTAAGTACGTTACAGAAATGTCCAAGACTGAAGTCAATCTGTATTGGAAGAGCTATGGATCTAACAAAAGTCTGAGAAAGAATAAACAAAAAAGTGGGTCATTTAGTACTTTATGCTGGCTTTCTCAGATCATCTAAAATTAACAGGAAGTTTTGGGAGTTCAGAGTCTACTGCTCATTACTAAGGTCAGCAGTAAATGATCCATCCACGAAAATAAAGAATAAAACATGAATTATTTTGTACTTCTGTCACTGTTATTGTCATGAATGATCAAAACTGTAAACACTGATCACAGGTTTAAGGTTTGAATTTGTCAAATTTCAAATAAGATTGAACCCAAGACCAACCAAAAATTCTAACTATACTAAAGCATGATACTAGCCCACGTCTAGATCTAGCTATAAAACTCTTCAAATGATTTTCCATAAAATTTCTACCGTTTTTTTTAAATATTTAGATTTTAATGGCCCTAACTCTTAAATGCTTCAACTGATCAAAAGTTAGTAAATCACCTGTAGCCAGAAGAAACTCAAGCGGATGGAAATCTATTGATCTAATGTGTCCTTCATGGAACTTGAAGTCATGCAAGAGCTTCCCAGCTGTTAGATCCCACACCTATACATTGTAGTGATGCAGATTCTTGATATATTGGTATAAAAATTGTGTATGTTAATATCTACATTGCATGTTATAGCATCATGGATCTAAGAATGTCCATATTGTTACCTTCACAACATTATCAAATCCACCAGAAACAACCCAACGGCCATCTGGAGTGAATTTGATAATACTGATGCCCTGGCTATGACCCTTGTAAGTATGAATACATCCTTTTTTTCTGATGTCCCAAATCTTTAGATTAGTGTCCATGGAGCCAGATGCAAAAAATTCACCAAAGGGATGAAACTCAACAGCAGTACAATTGGATCTGTGTCCAGCAACAGTGCGAACCACTATACTTCAAGAACAACAACAAATATATTAGAAGCGTTATACTGATAATTTTTCAAAGGCGGGAACCTATATGGTAACCAAGAAATGAAAAATGTTTTAAGATTTCGAAATCAGCAGTAGTAGAAGACTCTATGAAGCATGGACACCTCTCTCGTTCGAAGTGTCGGACATGTTACACACCACGACTTGCCCGACACTTCTTATTAGGTGTCTGGTTTAAAAATTACTCTTTGTTGGCTTGAACACTTAAGTTGTCACCTTTACACAGCTAATACACTTGAAAAAACATAGAAGATTGGCTTAAAAAGATGAATATACTATCAATTTAGATATTTTGTTATATGTTACTCATTTCATTTAATTAGAATCTCTTTGTTTGTGTGCGAATGCGGTGTCCCTTTGCCCAATATTTTAGACATTAACCGTGTCGAAGTGTCCGGTGTCCATGTTAGAGTTCATGCTTCATGGGTAGCAGTACTTATGGAATCCCTTATAAAGTTATGCAAGCAAGGTATATGGCCAAACTGCCAAATTCACAATTCTTTAATCAAGTATTTATTTATAACCATCCAGTTTCATTTCTCTAGTTTACAGTCTAATGCTCCATAAATACACACCATTCTAGATTGTAATATTGGCCAAAGTTCATTCATCATAGTGTAGTGGACTAATTGACTTACTCTTTGCTTCTTCCAAATCCCAAAGCTTTATCACACCCGTCGATGCTCCACCAAGAACTAACACTTCTCCTGAGTCAAATGCAACGGATTCAACTGGACTAGTATGACCAGATAGACTCTGCATATATTTACAGTAAGTCAAGCATTGTTAGGTCACAGTTATACACGTGCCACCTGGCACTACTGCCATCAAAAGAAAGTCACACACAACTCATAAATATATTACAGATGATATATTATTATGATCTGCGTATGGTAGTAAATCCCAGTTTCGCAGTATCCTTCCTATAGTGACAATGCCAAAAATATAAAACAGATAAGTAAGGAAAACAAAACAAAACTTACTACATAATATAAACTGAAAGCAAATCCTTCAGTAAAATGCAATAACAATTGCAAAGCAAGTAGGGGACATCAGCAATAGACCCTCAATTAAAGTGGTCTGACCAATGGTGAATGATCCTAACTAGAATGCTAGAAAAACAAAGGCAGCAATAACACTGACCGTTATAGGAGTTGGTTTTCCAATAGTCCACAGATTGACCTTGTGATCATCCCCTCCTGTAATGAAAAGACGGCACGCCTTCTTTCCAATATTTAAACAATTGACGCTTGCTGAATGAGCCACAAATTCCTCTACAGTTTATTGGCTAAGGAATACACATTATTATCAAATACACTCAACAACAGATTGAAGAGGTAAATAACTAAATCAAAACCCCACAAATTAAAAATCACCCTTTAAGCTAAACCATCAAAATTTTATATCTTTCAATATCCGATTTCCAGAAGATCAGAGAGAGAAAAAAATGTGTGCAGATAAGGGAGGGGGAAAAAAACCTTGAAAATTCCCTTTAACTTCTGCAAAAATTTCCGGGAAACCAATTCGAACAAAAAAAAAAACAACTTTTCACCATAACTTCCAAAATTTGCATCACTTCTTTTTCCCCTGAAAACAAACACACCAAATCCCACCTTGCCGTCTCCCTATAACATGAAAACCAAAACCAAAAGGTAGAATTAGAAGAACCCCCCACCACCCCCACCCCCCAAAAAAAAAAGCTTTTGAAGCAACAAAGAAATACCTAACCTAGACTTCAATAGAAACTCAGCTACAAGTAAATAATTTTAATTTTTTTCTTTAAAAAAAAAAACAGTTTCGGTCTTCCAGATAAGCATTTTCTCCAGCAAAATACATTTATTTATTTATTCTTAAGAAAAGAAAGGATACGTATTTTGTATCCACGCTTTGCCATTTTTTGTTGGGCGCCTCAGAAAGCAGCTTGTGAAGCTGAAATGAAATTCCTTTCTTAACTGAAGAAGCAATTCAGAACTTGGGTCTACTGCAAAGATGGCTCCCCCTGCTGCTGCTACTTGTTACTAATCCACAACGATTCAGAACACAAAGAAGAAGAAAAAGAAGAGATTCTTCGGTGGGTGAAGATGGAAATCCGAAGCGGAAGGTAGGAATTGGATTAGATGTGTCAGATCAAAAATGGTCTCAAAAGAATAATAATAAAAAGAAGAAAAAGATGAAGAAGAAGAAGAATACAGATTCAACAGTGAGAAATGAGAAAGGGGAATGAAAATTATGGCTAGGAATTTATTTTTCTCAATAAATACTTTCCTCTCCTCTTGCTTTTTGTAAAATATTCATATTCATTTATTATTTCTTTTCTTTTCAGACATTAATTATGTGTGGAGCAACCAGCAAAGACGCGTCTGCGTTGCAGTGAAAAAAAAATTATTATAAGTGTTTAGACAGCAAAGATCTTGAGTTAAATTTTTGTGTTTATCATGTTTTTAGTATAAAAAAATGATTGAGAACTTAATGCTTTGTTTTTTAATTATGTTTCCCAAAAATATTTGTTTTCTTAGGAATAAAAATAATTGTTTTCAAAGTAGAAACATTATTATAAGTTTTTATAAATATTAAATACACTTATAAAATTTCTAAAACATAATTTTCATGGCTACTGTTCCCTCTTCGGACTCAAATGCCCTCCACATCTTGCTGTTATACTTGTGAAATTACCTAAAAGCCCGTTTATTTGTTGCTGACGTGTAATCACATTTGACATAGCTTTTTTTTAAAGTATATAATATAATATTTTTTGAGGCATGGATTAATTATTTTTATATTATATTTATTATTATTTGATGTGAGGTAAGAATTGCTCCGGTGACCGTGGTTTTATTCTATTTTATTGTGTATTGCACGTTAGTGTCTACACATAATCATTTTATTGTTTTTTTTAGGAAGAAACAATTTTATTCTATTTCATGCATAATATGTTTAAATCATATTTATTTATTATTATAAATTATAAACTTAAGCTATAAACCTTAAAGATATTTACTTACAAATACTTTTCTTTCTCTCTCTCTCTACCTAATTTATTGAGTAATTTAACTAATAATTGAACAAGAAGCAATTTGAAGATAATAAAAAGGAATGAAAATGACTTCCGTCGAACGACGAGAGATTCCTTATAACATAATCTTCCTTTCTTCATCTTTAATTTTTCATTATGTTGGGGAAAAGCTTTGAACGGGATATCTATGTTTCATTGTCATTCAATAATATGGATGGCCATATATCAACTACATTAAAAAACAGTTAGTGACGAGGATGAACTCTAGAGACTATAATCTATTCAGTAGATATATAAGTGATCTTCTTTTAGAACAAACTTCTTTTTTTTTTTTTCTTTTCAAAATGTCCGCAAATACCTTAATCTTTTAAAATATGAAAAGTTATTAGCTTTTTAAAAATCATAAATGTTTATTATATTGATTATTAATTTTAAAACTAAATGTTTGATTTCTAAGAATTAATATAATTATTATTTGTGATTTTAAATAACTAGAGTAAGATTTTTATATTCTTAGAAATTAACGTATTCATGTCAAACAGATTAATTAAAAAAACAAGTATGTTAATTACTATGATACTTACTTTTAAAGTGACCTTACTTCATCGTCATCTAATTGTAGCACATTCCCTTTCCTTTCTAGTGTGTGTGTCAAACAGTTAGGAGCTACCGGTGTATGATTTCCATTAACAAACAGGACATTGGTTTAGATCAAATGTTTCTTTCAATTAATTCGAATTTGTTGCAATCAAAATTTCTTAGAGTTAGTGCAGTGGGCCAATTTTCGCAAGCTAGAATTTAATTGCATGTGAGTGGTTGAATTTAGTGATTTCAAAATCTCAATTGCTCAAATCTTGTATACATGTTTATTACCAGAAGATATTAATGATTTTTTTTTCTTTCACAATTTATATGTTTAGGTATCATTCAAGTTCAATTAAACCTATTTTCAACATCAACTCAACACTCATCTTACTTCTACATTTATGTATTGAAATATGTAAAATTTATATTCAACGAAAATGATCAAATAAGTTTCCAACACATGAAAGATATGTGTATATATGCTCACTAACGAAGACGCATCATATATATACATGCGTTACACAACAACACGCTTCCTAAATATCAAATAACAATTGATAGAGATCACAAAAGAGAATAATCACGTACCAATATCATTTTGTTTTCACACAAATATGAACCTCTTGTAGAAGAGAAAGATGAAGCATATAAACAAAAGGTCATTCATCTAAGAGGTACGCAATCTTCTATAATTTTTATCATCTTCTAACTCTTATTTTTACGGAGTTTTTATTGGTAACTCGTTTTCATTGTCTGTTCGGAAGAATAAAAGAAGAATAGCACCCTCATTTTAATTATATTTGCAACAGAAAATTTATTCCTGTTGAGCTAGCGAATAACACATTATATTACATTATAAATAAAGCAATTATATGTAATGAAAAACATCTTCAAAGTGTGTTTAGGTAGGTGTTTTTAATTATTATTCTTAGGCAGGTGATGTAATTTTAGGTAATTTTGGCCTTGTAAAATTATTTTTTTTATTGAAAGTGAGTTTAAAGTAAAGTAATTTTAGTAAAAATATTTTGATGTGCTAAGAATTTTATAGAAATGTAATTACATTATTTAAGTAACATTACATATAAAATTACAGGAATAATTTTGTAAACACATGCCATTATTTTCCACCGCAAAAGAAAATGCTTCTACCAAAATCATGATTTTGGAAACAAAACCAATTCTCTACAAACTTTGGTCTATTTACTATTTACATTCATTGGACTTGATTTCTCTCCCTCAAATGATTTTTCCAACGGCAATGTGTGTGCCTTGTTGTCTTGGTTACCTTTTTCTCCCTCTATTGTTGCTTTTTGAACCTGCCGAAAAATATTACATGAAGTTTCTGAATTATTTATAAAGGAAGCCCGAATTAAAAGAAGAAAAAAGGTTTATCATGTTCGACTTCTCAATTCTATGATTGTGGGGTTGAATTGGGGAAAGTGAAATGTTTTTCATGTGCAAGACGGCAAGAGAATGTTTTGGCAAACACCACATTCACTGAAACATGAATGTTCCTTGCATCATGAGAATCATAGCCGTGACCCATATAAATGCAATAAGTAAAGATAAAGGGAATCATTGACTAAGCGTTGGCACCACAGCCTAATGTCTGCTCCAATAGATGAAACATTATTTTTCTAAACACAAATTTGAACTTAACAAACAAAATTAAAAATTCTCTTAAGCTTATAATATAGTTTCGTATTCATCTTTTTGAATGCTTAAAAATTGTGAGAAAAATTAAGCACAAAAAACTACAAGAAAAATATATTTTTTGTAGGCTTTTGGCCGGGATTATGTAAAAATAAAATCACCATATAAAAATTTCATCAGCCCATAAATGGATGCAGGGCACATGGATAGGAAAATGCATTATTCGTAGTACGTTTCTGTTACGATGTTAGGCTGCACTGTTTAGAACTTGTTTTGCACGGTTCTTTTCTTGTCATGTGTAGTTGTTGTGTACTCTATGACCCACGTTGTATTAATAAACGAACAAAAAAATCTATGATTAATTATTTTGAAACTTATTTCCTATTTCTAACATTTTTATTTTGTTTTCTTTCAATCCAATCCTATAAATAAAAATCCAAAGGTGGATTTTTGTGAAATGTGAACCAGTACACACAGACAGGAACGAACAAGAACAGAGATTCCTTGAAAGTCGTGGGCTGAAAATTATCGAACTAGTTCCATTTTCATACTAATTCCTTCATATTTTAAATTAATAATGAAATTAAACAACGTAAGTATTTGACTGACAAAAGGGAGAAAAATTGTCGTACAACCCGTGGCACCGTCATGGCAAGACAAGGTTTGTCGTTTGGCTCCTTTTTGAAAATTTTGATGTAGTCGTTTTCGATGTCAGCAACTTTCACCTCCATTGTAATGGGCTTTTACCTTTCTTTTTTTTTTCTTTTCTTTTTAAACGAGCACAAAACGACAAGGAAAATAATGCATCGAGAGGTGTTAGAATGTGACAACGACATTTGACCATGCTCTCTCTCACTGGGATCAATGTTTTGACATGGGCTACATTGTATATACTAGTCGCATTTGCAAGGATGATTCAAATATATTAAAATATATTTGATATAAAAGAATATAAAAATAAAATTATATTCAAACAATAAGTTTAATTATATTACTTTTCTATAAATGTGTATCATGTAATAATTAATTATAGAGTTTAATAGATGTTTTCAATTTTCATGTCTGTATAAATTATTAACCCTGTTTATTGTGTTTCTTACGAGAAAAAAAATAATTCAATTTTTTTTATAATAAATTAATAATTAGATAAGTTAAAAAAACCCTTTTAACAAGTTTATTAAAAGTTTAAAAAATAATTTCTTAAAAAATACCAAATCATGGTATGACTTCCTTTAAAAGTCAAGCAATTCATCCTTATTTGACGCCTTAAAGCATTGAGATCAAATTTAAGTCAATTTGGATTTTCTTAAAATGATATGAACTTTTCTTAAATTGAAATCTCTTAATTTTCAATGTAATATTTAAAAAATGTTATCTTTTTCTGATTCTCCGTTTAGTAAAGTTAGTACTTCGACTTAGTTTTCCGCTCCAAAAAAGCTCGTCCAAACACTAAAATATACAGTCACCGAATTATCGATACCCGCAATAATCTTTCTCCCAAGTAACTACACACTAGGACAACTTCGAGAATATCAGTTTATACCTCAATACAGATTTTCTACCATCAAAATAACAATAACATAAATAGCCATCACTAGCAAACCCCGGAATACAATTTGCACCAATGCCGTATCTTAAAAGGTGAAACAATTTTGAGGGGTTCATACTTTACATATGATACATAGCCCAAAATCATAGTGTCTACACCAATGTGTGCAAGGATGGAGGACATTTTCGTGAATCTGAGCCCATAACATGCTTGTTGACTATTATCTTAATAATTTAAAAAAAAAAAAAAAAAAAAAGAACAATGAAGTATAAACTATGGCACAACATTCCTGCTAACTCATAATTACATTAGTAAGCAGATTTTCCACACACAAGGAAAATATCTTTGGCTCACAAAATTTAACAAAGAAAAAATAGATAGGAAGATCTAGGAACCAAAGCTTATCTTCGGCTCCACATCTCCTTTTACATCATTCTCAAGAGATCTTGAACAATTTCTGACATTGCCGGCCGGAATTCAGGTTCACGCTGGAAAAAAAAATATGATAATAATATATTAATTTTTTGTATATATATAAATGATCGACAATAAGGTGATATCATATTTACAACTTGAATAAAAAGGCTATAAACTTATAATCCTTATTTTTCTTTCTTTATATTTCATCTTTTGACCTTTGCCTGAAAAAGAAAAAAACAATGAACATCGTGACATCAATCAGTGTCTAATATCTTAGCCATGGAGTTATTTAGTACGGATTGGCTATATGTTTTACAGTCGCGACAATATTCCTTAAAAGCTAATAGTGACTATTCATGACATAGTTGCACATTTCCAATTACACTAGACAAAAGGATTTAGAGACCATGTTATCTAGCCAAAAAGCAATGCATATATTGATATTTGATTATTAAAGATTACGTTTGTGCAATGCAAGCACAGGAGACAACATACATTACAACTCGAACATCACTTTTCCTAAAAGCATTATCACTTTCTCCTCCTTTTAGGCTTTGGTATAGAATAGTAGAACAGAAAATTACCAGCTATGATTCAGGAAGGATACTCCTAAATGGTTTCTGTATCCAATACTCAATGAATAGGTACACAATATCACTCAAGTACAAGTCAGTCCATGCAAAACTGAAATTTCTCTCCATTCAAATCGTGTGCCTATCCTTAAATGTTTTTGCTTACTTAATATATTTTATGGATCTTTTCGAAAACCTTGGGTGTTAGAAATAATGAAAACTATAATTATCTTATGGCTCAATTACTTATATTTTTTTAAATTATATTTCAATAAATCCTGCCATACCTGCTGCACCTTCTAATACTCACATCATATTCACGCAACTTAGATTACCTGTATACATGAAGAAACAATATCTGCAAAACGTGACAAGGACTTCATAGGATAGGCTCCGTTTAAGCAGGGGTCAACCATTTTTGACAATGCATCAATGTCATGGAGTTGAGGGACTGCCCATCTGACCAAAAATTGCTCTCCACGAGGCAGTGACCTAAAACATGCATGGTGTTTTTGCCAAATTCAATATTTTAAACATGGCTTCTGTTAAGCTGGTATCATTGTTGGAAAAGATAATGAACACAACTATCTTAGTTAGTAATGGAATTACTCACTTGTCATAGGATTTTCGTCCAGTGAGGAGTTCTAGCATTACGACACCAAAACTGAAGACATCACTTTGCTGCGTATAACTTCCAGACTCAAATTCTGGAGCACTGTAACCATAAGCTGTAAGGAGGCGTCCTGATAACTGAGATTATATGCACTGGTGTTAGTCGAAAGTAACAAAAATAGAAGAGCTAAACTTAAATCTTAGGTCCATAACCATATTTTTTTGCCATCTTGCACAAGGCTAAACTCTCAAATTTATGGAATAAAATACAATTTTCAGATATTGAATACTGGGAGAACTGGAATCTAAGTCATCAAGTTTTTATATCCTTCTGAGGGTTTCTGAAACCAGACAATTCATTTGAGTTCTTGGGACCTAAGATTTTTTATAATTAAAATTGCTAAGCAGCCATTTATTCCATAACAATGAATAGCACTACAAGAATGTCCAAAACATAGTTAAGATGCCTAAAGTACCAGATGTTTTCTTATGAGCCCAAGGCCCAAGCTAGATATCAGTCCAAAATTTACAGCTAAAGAAATTAAAACAAAAGAGATACCTGACCAGTAGAGCCAGAAGATAGTAATGGCCCTAATCCACAATCAGAGATGCACACTTCCAAATTGTCGCTCAGAAGAACATTAGCAGACCTAAAATTTCGATGCACAATAGATGGCCGAAAGCTCTCATGCAGATACCTTATTCATGAAAATCAAAGGTATATCAGAGTTAAGACTGTCAAGAAAAAAATAAAAATCAATGCCTTAGCGCCTATTGCTGACAGTCTAGAACATAACTGATTTATATTGACAGAAACTCAATTTTATGCCATGCTAAAAGACCTTCCACAATTGTACCAATGTCTAGTTAAGGAATATTCTAGGATAACAGTGACTGAAATATAAAAGCCATGTTTCCCACCTCCAAAAGGCATTACTTGCAGACCAATATTGAGTTTATCTAGCAAAATCATAAAATGGAAACAAATTTTGAGTTGGTCACTAAACTCACTCTAAAGCTCTTGCAGCTCCAAGTGCCACCTGAATGCGTGCATTCCATGGAAGTCTGATACGGTGATTGCCATCCCCATGCAGTGCATCATGTAGGGTTCCATTACTGCAATATTCATATACAAGTAGTCGTTGGTTATGCTCAGCACAGTAGCCCACAAGCCTTGCAATATTTGCATGCTGAATTTTTGAAATGCTGGACACCAGTTGAAGAAATTGTTCATGACTCTGACCCATGGAAGCAGTAGCATCCAATTTCCTCACAGCCAATAGCTACAAAGAACATTTGAAAGACATAATACGCATGTGAACACCAGTTAACTGAAGTGAAGCCAGGAAAATTAAGTAATTACACATCATCATTAGCAATGAAAATAAAAAGGGTTGTGCATAGAGCTTCAAAATTCATAATGCAGTATATTTATCATAATAAAGTATGAATGAAGCCAAAATCAATGGTGCACACACCCAGGATGGGCACAGTAATGCAACACTCAATATTAGCTGTTGGATTAGAACTATCTAAAATGGATAACCAGGAGTGCACAACTGCATGTTGTAGTGACTGATTGACTAGTAAAGGGGGAGTGTATTTGTATGTAGTACCAAGTGTTGCTACTTTCTGGTTTACTAAAAGCTCTCACTAACCAATATTAAAATTTGTTTTAAGAAATATCAATGATCAAATCAGTGTTCATGAATTTCATTTCTGCAGATCAACTGGCTGGACTGGACTACAATGACTTTGAGGACCAGACCAAACGACCCAATCAGAACTTGTTCTCAGATAGGTTGGAAGATTAGTTTTTGAGAGCATTGGTTGGGACCACATAGAAATAGAATATAAATTGGACTTGGATATAATTCAATATGATCACAACATAAATCAGTGACACACAGGCAAAAACTGAACAACACAAACAAGTTCTTCCTCTCTCAAGAAAACCCAGGCCTCAGCAAGACAAAAGGGCAAAACAGAAGTATTCCTATTGCTAAAAGAAAAAGATTAAAAACAAACAAGAAATGAATTGATAAGGAGAAGTATAACCACATTTGAGAGGCAATGAATACAAATTATGAAAGAATGTCAAATACCAGCTGATAAGCTGACATATTATTAGCTGATCAAAAAAAAAAGCTGACATATTATTATATAGCAATAAGAATCCTTTATGTATAAATAAAAACATACAAGCTGGAATAGTATTACCTTTCCATCAGGGAGCTCAGCCCGATAAACAGGCCCAAGTGTACCTTCCCCAATACAGTTTTCTTGGGAAAAGCTATTTGTATATTGTTGAAGCAATGCAACAGTATAAACTCTGATGGAATTTGACATAACTTGTCTTTCAGTTACTTGTGTAGTTATAGCAGGATTGATGATGACCTTCTCACCAGGACTGGTTGGGAGAAAGTGTTGTGGTGGTGGCTGTAAGGATGAAAGTTTGGAAGCCCCTCCAGTGTTGATTGATTCATGACCATTATTGCCTTCTGATGTTGCAGATACTACTTTCACATATATGTCTTGTTCTTCCTGAACCTTTGGAATGAAATTTGTACTTCTATTTGGTACTTCACATTTACCTTTCTCCTCTTGAAATTTGTACTTCTATTTGGCAAAACAGAAGTATTCCTATTGCTAAAAGAAAAAGATTAAAAACAAACAAGAAATGAATTGATAAGGAGAAGTATAACCACATTTGAGAGGCAATGAATACAAATTATGAAAGAATGTCAAATACCAGCTGATAAGCTGACATATTATTAGCTGATCAAAAAAAAAAGCTGACATATTATTATATAGCAATAAGAATCCTTTATGTATAAATAAAAACATACAAGCTGGAATAGTATTACCTTTCCATCAGGGAGCTCAGCCCGATAAACAGGCCCAAGTGTACCTTCCCCAATACAGTTTTCTTGGGAAAAGCTATTTGTATATTGTTGAAGCAATGCAACAGTATAAACTCTGATGGAATTTGACATAACTTGTCTTTCAGTTACTTGTGTAGTTATAGCAGGATTGATGATGACCTTCTCACCAGGACTGGTTGGGAGAAAGTGTTGTGGTGGTGGCTGTAAGGATGAAAGTTTGGAAGCCCCTCCAGTGTTGATTGATTCATGACCATTATTGCCTTCTGATGTTGCAGATACTACTTTCACATATATGTCTTGTTCTTCCTGAACCTTTGGAATGAAATTTGTACTTCTATTTGGTACTTCACATTTACCTTTCTCCTCTTGATTAGCTGTTTCAACATCAGAGTCACTGCATGTAGGTTTATTCAAAGGTCCCGCAAACACACCCACATCATCAAGTTTCTTAGCATTTTTCTTCTCCGGCCTTCTCTTAATGCACCTCAACATTACAAGACAAACTCCCAATACAATAAATACTAAAAGGCCTGCACCAGCAATCCAAATGACACTCTTAGCTATAACAGACTTCCTAGTACTTGCAGGCACTGGTGCTGTCAGGGCAGAAGGACCATGTGCCATTTTCCAAGGCGATTCTTGGGGGGATGAACCTATAGCTACAGGTGCAGGGGCCGCAGCAGGAGGTGATGGAATAATAGTAGTATTAAAGGGATTCCCATTTTTACTGCACAGGACATGCTACTATGTTAACTAGAATAAGGTAATGAATAGATTTATCCTATAATAATATGAAAAGCTACTATGACATGCATGAAACATCTGGAATAAAAGAATCATAGTGCAATAATTCATGATTTATTGTTATTTCTCGTATTGTAATAAAAAATGCAACAGGAAATTTTCCCATGTGGCTTCTGCTGGAAGATCAAAATTATCATACTTTGACCCAAGGTTTTGAAAAACGGGAACTTTGGCTAATAAGAGTACAAAACAGAACATGTCTGACCTGAAATTGGGGATAGTCAGCAATTTTGGAGGAATTGGCCCTGAGAATAAATTGTTCTCTATATTCCTACATGATAATAAGATCACAAGTAAAAAATTCTAGTTCTATGGATTGATGCAGTTGAAGGAGATACATATTATCCATTTATATATCTAAAAGGTATTTCGGTAGTAAGAATTGTACAGATCTTGGAGAGGCAGGTCTTGCAAAACATAAAGGGTCCCAGAAAGTTGATTGTTTTGCAAGTGTCTGCAAGTGCAAAATGAATAAATGAATCAATAACAATTAACACCTCATTACAAGTAGGAAAAAAGAATCTATTCATAGCAATAAATTTTACTCACAATGTGGTAAGAGATGATAAACTCCCTGTTGATGAAGGCAGCTGACCACTCAAGTTGTTATTTGACAAGTCCCTGAAGCATAGCATAAGATTTCCATAAATTTTGTATGGAAATGAAATAAAGACGTCAAATTGCCAATGCAATTTAACATCATTTTCTAACATAGTAATCAACTAGTAAACTGATGAAATAATCTAGAATTTAACTATTGAAAAGGATGCTTAATGATCTATGGGCAGCATTTATCTTTGAAAAAGAAGAAACATATGACAGAAAATAATAGCAAGTCAATATGGCATCATGAGTTGCAAATATCTTATGAACTTACAAGTTTGACAATTGAGTTAATAAGGACAAAGCATCTGGAATGCTTCCATTCAACCGATTTGCCGAGAGAGACCTAAATATTAAAAAGAATAATAACCGGTTAAATATACTTGAACACATGTATCTAGCAACAGACCATTTACTAAATACAACAATAAAGTCATGAATTTAGAGATGATAATGATAACATACAAGGTCCTCAGAGTAGGGGGCAAAGTAAATGGAATAGGCCCTTCAATGTGGTTGTTGCTAAGATCCCTGTACAATTGAAACAGAAAGCTTCATGAGGTTTCTAGCACAAATACTACTGGTCAAGAGCTAAATTTTCCCAATTAAGTAATCTAAACAAAACTGACTGCTCTTATAACCAGTAAATCATTGACTTTACGCAAATAGTAGCCTAGTGTACATATTTTCAGTAATTAACGGTTACTAAGGAAGCAAATGTAATGTAGCCGATTTACTCATTTTAAATCATAGTGGACATAAATACTTCTGAATCCAGTGATTCTGAAAAACAAGAAATGTTTGCATAACAATCAGCACAAGTATAATTATCTCGAAAAACACCACTTACAATTCTATAACTGATGGGAAATTCAAATTGCTGCCCAGCTGTCCACCCAAATTCATGCCTCCAAGGTGTCTGTCAAATATAAATTCCATAGAGCCTTATCCCAGGTGTTTACATTCAGCACTATCAATCAAACTACTCATGCAATGCAAAACTAAATGTAACACTGTGTTGGCATTTGAAACCAATTACCTAGAATATGAAAGCAATAACACAATTGTAACGAATAATAATAACTTAAGAAAGGGAGGATGGGCATACATTGCAGTTATGTTGGAGAAGACACAAGCCACACCTTGCCACAGTTCCAAACATGGATCTCCTCCCACGGGTTTCCACCCTTGAAGTGGTGGTGACCCCAGAGAAACATAAAGACTATTTATTGCTGCAACTGTGGCCGTAACACATAGCATAACATGCAAGATATTTAACCAAGTGAGATTAACCATCAACTTTCAAAGGAAGACAAGCATGACTAAGCAGAGAAAGCATTGCAGAATATACTATGTTGTGGAAAAAATCCAAACGTTGCATAATAATAAAAAAAAAGAGTAGTTATAAGCAAAAATAACAAATAAAGCAGAAATAGAACTTTATTTCTCTATTTATTTTGTTATTTTCTTTGGTTTTTTCTTACACCTTCCCTAAGAAGTAAAGGGAGCATGATATTTATAAAATAGAAAATAGAAATTAAACTAGGTATTAAGTATTAACAATACCATCAACCATGTCAGTATCTCCAACACAGAAAGTCCCAGAGAGAATCACCATGCAGGTGACAAAAATTCCAACATGCAACTCCAACTTCATGTTACTCATTTACTCAAAGGAGTATGCTGAAGTTAGTGAAGCTCAAAACTTAAAAACTGAAAACACACTACAGAACAGAACAAGACAAAGATAGAAACTTCCCCAAATAATCCGACGAAATTCTGAAAAGAGAAACAAACCCTTTTCAGAACAGAACCAAAACAAAAAAAAAAAGGGGAAATGAAAAATGGCAGAGAAAAATTGGCCAAAATGAAAAAGGTTTTAGTATGAGAAAGAAAATGGGAAAGAAGGAGACTTAGGATAAGAGGTAAGTGAAAAAGAAAAAGTGGAAAATGCAAGGAAGAGTTGAAAAAAGCCCTAAGGATGGTTGTTCGTAGAAAGGAAGTAGCGTCATCCAAAGCACATTAGTATACTGTGTTGTGTAGAGAGATACAAGGCACTGTGTTTCGTTTCTTTTTCTGTCTTTCTTCTCAAAAGCAGAGACAAACAGAGCGCTTTTTGAGCCATCATTCAAAAATTGTTTTGCATATTTAATTGTCTCTTGAGGGGTCCACCATCCGCGTCCGACACAGAAGGAATTATGGGATTTTTGTTACGTTTATTTGGACCAACGGTGGAATGGGAAGAAAAACGTTGTAGTTTGTACAACCTAAGATTGTAAGCAGTATCTATGAATTTGAAATTTTGTGTGGCAATAATTTGAATCTCACTGATATAGTAGTACCTATGAATTTATTGATATGATTATGTATAATTAAGGATTATTTTCGTATTTATTATTATAACGTTATTTTAATCATCTACAATCTACAAAATAGTAATTACCAGCTGTAAATACACATATTGAATACACTAAAATGTATAAATAAATAAAAAACTTCAACTATCCGTTAATTGCAAGATACTTTCACGTGGCTTAAGATATATTGATTATGTTTATTTCTTAACTTGTAATTTGTTGATAAATGTGTTCTTAAAAAATAAAAATATAAAATTTAATTTAAAAAAGTATAAAAAGTACAACAAATATATCCTGTCGTTAACTTGCGTTCGTCACCGTTAACAAAATAGAATACCTGATATAGAGGGACGAATTTATTCTAAAATGATTGTCAACATTGGTATCTCTAATTGTTAACATATGAACATATTTGTATATAATATTTTCTTGACTTTTCGTATTTTCAACTATAATGTGGTAAAGAAATAGCTCTAGCTGATGTCAGTTAGAAAATCCTAGTCAATGTCAGCAAAAAATCCTAATCGACGTCGACTAAGAAAATCTAATTGACATCAGCCAAAACACCCTATCTAACATCGGCTAAAAAAAATTGAAAAAACCTGAATGACAACGACTAAAAAAATCCTTGGTCAACATTAGCAAAAATTTCTCATGACTGACGTTAGTGAGAAAATAACTTTAACTAACATCATCTAAAAAAATCCTAATCGATATTGGTAAAAAATAGCTTTGATTGACATCTTACAAAAAAATTATGACAGAAAAAACCTCGACCAACGTCAGTGAAAAACAACTTATATCAATATTGACTATAAAAATTTTGGTCACCCGTAATTGTGAGTGTTGAACGAGAAAAAATCGCAAACAAGAATGTGAGTTAAAGTGAACATCTTTGAAAAAAGAATTTCAAATTCTATATTTTTTTTAGAGAATTTGAAATTCCACTTTTTTAGTCAATTAAAATTATTTATAAAAATACCATAAATTAAATCTATTTTCAAATACTTTATCCAAACAAGTTATTTTATCACGAATCTTTTTAAATTCCTTAAAAAAATAAATTTTCCTTTACTTCATCCAAACACACTATTAATTTTCTCATTCTTTTGTCATCCTTTGCTTTGAGAATTGGGGTTTCATGGCAGTTAGTATTGACTTGTGACACAGAATAAGCAATTTTAGTAAGAATTAGATTAGAGACGAGATGGTTGATAAATGGATGAAATAATTTAGATTGTCTTAAGAGTTAAAGTGGTGCAAAAGTACAATTTATATTTGCGTGAAGATCACATTTCCCACCAACGTACAACCCCTCGTTGTATGATATAAACTTTCAATGCCGTAAACAAAACCATGCGGTTAACTATGGGAAGCACCAAAGGGTTCTGAATCAAAACTGCTTGATTTTGAGTTTTCAACTAACGTTGTCAACTTTTACTAATTGGATGAAATGATAGGATCCTATTAATTTTGATTCCTTGAGATTTATGTAGTTACCTCTCTAGTATACATATTAAATTGGTTGCGAGTCGATCTCTATGATCAAGGGGGAAAAAAAAGCAAACCAGAATTTTTTCGTGTATCTTAATATTAAGTAATTTGCAAGTTTCATCTGCAACATGCATGATACTTAGAAATATTAGAAATAACAATTTTTGTGGAACTTTCACTTGGAATTAAAATGGAACAAACAAATCCAATCAATGGCCACCGGCCAGTTTAGTGTTATTATAGTAGACTATTATATCTTACACTAACTGAGAAAAGTAAATTATTATAGTAGATTATTATAGTTCGTATGCTTAATCATAATAATAATGGGAAGGTCCAATTGATTGATTACTTATTGTTACTCACAATTGTAGGTAGTTACCTAGTTAACTATAGAAGTTTTTTTTTTCCACGTAATTCATTCCCCTCACTTGTATATAAGTATAAGACCTGTATATATACAAGATAGATCAAGTTTAACCAAATTCCTCTAGATGAGTTTGAACTTTCTATGTTAGAATTTGTTACCATTTTTATATATATTTATTGTCCACAAAAGATTAATTCTATGGAAAGGACCATACGGGCAAAACTCTTGTTAATTGTTGTTTATTGAACAATACGTTCATTCTTCACCTCATTAATTAATCCTTAAATAGGCTGATTCTGGTTTAGTTTTGGAAGCAAACAAGGACAGCATAACAAAATTTGCAATAAGTCAATGTTTTAGCCGTTAGCATGGTGAATTCATTGCTCGTTTTCCTTCACCTACGTGTCTATTTAATATGGAATAAATACCATGTCCTACTCTTTAAAAGTTTTTTTTTTCTTCTAAAAAAAGTTTTTTTTTGTGTGCGTGTTAGGATGGGATTTGGAAAGCCCAAATATACCCTAAAACCAAAGTGGTTCAAAGATTACATTTGATGGGGTTAAATATCTGCATTATAATTATATTGTTTTATATAAATCTTCCTCTGCCACGCTTTGTTGTACTTGCTATGTAAGTTTAGAACTACTAATTATCGTCCTATTGCAATGTTGCCATTGTAGTGTGCCATATTTATTATTTAATGAAGAAAGAAAGGTACAAATAGTTGATACGGGTGGGATAACCCGATATTGGGCTTGAAAACGATTACATGCTTAACCGAGTTCAATATGCCACGAGCTGTCTCTGTACTCTGTAGTAGCTACTAGGCTTGGGCCTTAGGCCCATTTATTTGATTCTTGTTATTTTCTTTTCTCTTTTTACACCTTTTTGTTCTTTTTCCAAACAAAGAAAAAAAGGGGAAATTATTAAATGTTAGGAAATATTTATTGTACGAGCCAACACGAAACTGTGCATTTCATGCTTTCATTTTCGTAAAATATATCAATGCTACAAAATAACAAGTTCAATTTGTGATTTCTTTTGTCTTACATTTTCATTAAGTTGAATGCATCTTTTTTTTTTTAGCAGCTAGTTACATTCCATCTAATTTGAATTAAGAAAAATAAATTATTTAAGGAGATAAAATTCTTTCATCACTTATACTTTTTATCATAAGGTTGAAATTCATAATCTTACGTAAGAGAAAAATCAATTTCCTTTCTACTTATATTATTGGGTGTCGGAAAGTTTAACATTTGATTGCATATTCTTCAAGTAGCAAATATAAAAAAAATAAAAAATTGTTACTTTGATTAGAAGAAATTATGTATGAGGGGTTATCAAGACATGCTCCAACAGTAACAACAAATTAGTATAACCGACAAGTAAAGAGAACTTTTCATTACAAATTTAAGAAAAGCAGTTAGAGCATCTAGTAATAAAAACCTTCATTTACATCATTACAAGAATAGTTGCCATAAGATGGAGCAACAGTGGATGATGGTGAAGGAGGTTTTGTTTGATCAACGTGATGCAAAAATCTATATTTCTCGACGAGGGATGGTACTCATCCCAAAAAAGGTGCTTGCTTCTATCTTTGCACAGTTTTGATGCAGGTCGAATAATATTCCCGAAGGAGCAACACAGGGTGAGTCTGAGTTTTGGAATCCTAAGTTAAAATGGAGTGTTTACACTCTACACCCCTGTTTCTTAAAATATATGCTTCAACCGATGCTTACGCTTTGAGTGATGATTGCTTTTTTGTTAAAAAATAATGCTAACACTCATCTTCTTAATTTTGTTCTGATCTGTCCCATTTTGTCTTCCATTCTATTGTTCAACAATATGGATTTATTTTATGTTATCCGTTCCGCATGGACATGCTAATTTAAAAATTATATTATTCTAGTATACATACTTTATAATATTTTTTAACAGCTCATTCTCATCTTTGTCTCACATTTCTCGTTTTATATATCTCACATTTCTCTTTGTTCTTTTTCATCTATTTTCTAGATTCAGAAATAGTTGTTGCAATATATTCCGGCCAGTGAGGGAATATTAATCCTTTTTCAGACTTCAATTGGATCACAGCCACAAAATGTTTTTGATGAATGTTGAATCCTTAATTACATTATTTATGTTTACAAAACTCAATTAATGAAATAAGTCATTATTACTCGTAGCGACTAGTCATGTTTCTTTGCATTCTTTTTGTCTTGTAAGGCCTGTTCTGCATGCTGCATTATTCCACATCATTAACATATAGGTTGAAGGAAATAGAAAATAAGTAGATCTACCAGGTGGATGGCAGCGATAAGAAGTGATATAGTATTATACTAAATGTCAATCATGGTCAAATCTAAATAAGATATGATGAATCGTTAGTTCAACACAAAATACAATTACATTACATCATGTTACCTCTATTTAAATAGTACTACTATTGTATTGAAAATTAAACATACATATTTCTTGGGCTACTGCAATAATTTATCCTTGTCTGTGTAGTGGCCATGGGGTTGATATATAATAAGACCAAGCCATCACGTTTTGTACTGTCACGCTGCTCATGCATAAATGTAGGGTGGGCCAACACAACACAAGTGAGAAGAAGACCCAGATCCGCTTTATTTACCGTGCATTTTACATTGCTTTCCATTCCAATTAAGCTTAATAAGTACAATCCTCATCGTGTTTCTTCCTATATATTTTACTCGTCTTTTCAAACATTCAACGTTTTCACTTGCCAGCGTCACGGGCCAACAAAATATTAATTTTTCCAACGCAGATTAATTTGTTTCTCCATGTGGCTTTTCCATAGCAAGTCGTGGTCCAACGTCCAAGACATTACTATGTTGAGGCATCCTTGTAACAATAGTCATATCTTAATTATTTTATGCAAAATGAATTGAAACTGCACATAAAAGCGCCCATGCGGCCGTGGGATCCACCAAATGCATGTTTTTTTTTTTATCCAAGACAAGCACCATCAGAAAGGGTTATACAACCTAATTACTACTAGATCTTCCATTTGCAGTGTACCCCATGGTCCCTATTACCCTAATGACATATTTGTCCAATCTGTGCCATTATATATACATCAAAAAATTGTGTTGATGGATCCAAAGAAAACGATGGATTGTTAATATTATCATTAAATACATGAAAATATCATTGATATAAAATAATTCCCCTAGTTAATAAATAGTTAAAAGAATCGACAAGTCAGTTTTAATAGTAATAATACTTCTAAAAATGTGAAAAAATACGAATCTAGAAATACAATGAATTCAATCACTTATGTGATGAAGATTTGACTAGAATGGGCAAGGTCATGAAATCATGGGCCCTATGACACTGCCTCTTAGCTACATATATAAACCAATGATTATACTACTGTTTTTTCATTCTCATTGGACATTGCATATGTTAATTGGAACTCACGTGTGATGGGCGTGGGATTTCAAGCTGAACATATGTAATGAGAATTTCTTTTTAAAAAATTAAATAAAAAATTGTTTTTTATAATATTTTTTTATTAGAACAAATTTATGTGATAAATAAAGTTTATTAAAAATAAGATTTGTATATTTTGTAACAAATTATTTCTTAATAATAAAAAAATAATATTTATCTAACACTATAATTAAGTAAAAATAAAAAAAATATATAAAAGTGTGAATTTCTTAATTTTTTATTATTAAAATAAAATTTTATATAATTTTTTTATAATAACATGATATTATGAAAAAAAATTAACAAACACACTTAAAAAAATTCATAATAAAATGCTCTTGATCATCTGCTGCAGTCATAATAAAAGCTTGCAGAGAAAAACGATAGGCACAGATCAAGAGCCCGATCCGCAATTATTCTCTGCAGATTCTTTTTTCCTAACTTTTGTATATATAGCTATATATATTCATAGGACTGGATGAGCTGAATACCATGCACAAAATGACAGTTTCCTGTTTGCATTTTTACTTTTGGCTCTACGTATAAAGTTAAGCAAAGATATCTTTCGTCTCATTTTATAGTGTTTTATTTAAATATTAATTATTTTAATTATATATTTCTTTATAATAGTTAATCTAATGTTATGGATAAAAAAAATTAGTGTCCTTAAAATATTTAGAAATCATATTAAAAATGTATTCATGATATTTTTAATAATATTTATTCCTTAATAAAATTTATAAAGTATTTGGTAGAATGAAATGAAATAAAAATAAATTAAAATGAAATTTTTGAATTAAAGTAAATCATAAAAATGAGTATCATCTTATTGTACAATTCATTTCACTCATTTTCAGCTTAATTTCACATCAAACAGGGGCTAACATTTGTTATTTTTTATTTATGATAAATACTAAATAGTTAAATTTATCCTTAAAAGTGATAAGTGTCAATAAATTAATTCTTAAAAGATAAAAAATTTAAACTTAATTTTTAAATATATAAAAAGTGAGATAAATTAATTCTAAAAAAAATTAATTATAAATTAATCCTAAAATTTAAAACTTAATATCAAATTAATTATAAAAAATATAATTTATTATCTAATTAATCCTTAAACATTATATCTTATTAAAAAATTCTCTCACAAATTTATATATTTTATCCTAGATGAAATAATTTATATTTAGTTATTTACTCTTTTATTTATTTTAACATTACCCTTTAATTTTATCGGGATATTAATGTTCACTATCACTGCTTGTCTGTCCAATTGCTTTCATGAGCATTGGAGAGATCTTACAGTAATAAATGCCTTTGATTGACCTCTGCAAAGCTTCACACTTCCTTTTTCTAACTACCATTTCCTCCTTTTGTGCATCTTCTCTCGTGTCCTCTCCATCTTAAACCACTACTACTTTATCACTACACTACAACACTGCAACACTCTCTCTAATGGAACAAACCTTCCTCTTTCTCTTTCCCCCCACACATTAGCAACCTACGACCACTCTGCTTCACAATTCCAAAATGGGTTGCTGCGTCAGTAGTACCAACAGATCTCATTCTTCACCCTCAAGCAAGCCTTTTGACCGACCAAGATCTACCGCGAAAGGTTCAGAAAACAGAGCACCGCCACCGGAGGAAGAAACGGTGAAGGAAGTGTTGTCTGAAACACCCAAATGGAAGCCAAAATTCGAAGCGGAGAAGCCAACAGAGAGCGATGCTGAGAACGAGAAGGAGAAGCTGTTCGTCAAACCCGATGAGATCTCTGAGGTTTCTGAAGTTTGCAGTGTAAGTGAGAGCCTGTCCACACTCGCCGAAGAAGAAGCACGTCAAAGGGTCAACAGATCTCCGGCAAAGGTGCGCAAAGCACGCTCCTTTTCCGGCGAGTTCGGCTGCCGGAGGGAAATGACGGCGGGGAAGTCTCCGGCGAGGAGGCCGGAGCAGTCTCCGGGAAGAAGGAATATTGGGTCGGTGAGAGTTGTTCAAATGGCCAATGGTGGAACCGGGAGCCAGCCTCGCCGGCGAGACTCCGGCGAGAATTCCGGCCGCCGATCCAGGTCGCCGGGCACCCGCACCGACAGCGTGTCAACTAGATCCATCGTGGGTCGGAGCCCGTCGAAGAGGAGGACGCCTATGAATCAATCACCAGCTCGGGTCAGAAGCTGCGCGGCGGAGAGCGGTGGCCGGAAAATGGAGAATTCGAGCATGGAGGGTAAATGGCCTTCATCAGCTAATGAGTCACTAGAAAACCCACTTGTGTCGTTGGAATGCTTCATATTTCTCTAGAGTAGGTGAAATTAGGGTTAAAGTTAAAGTAGTTATTACTACTTGTCAGAGGTATTATTAGTAACTCGTAGTATTAATTTCTGTACTTTCTTTGTTTAATTAAGTAGTGTCTGATGACTGATGGTAAGCACTAAGCACTTGAATTGGGTGTAAATAGTTGAAGTCAATGGTCAATTGAATTGTAGGAGTCAGTTATTATTGGAGGGAAAGGGTGGTTGGACCCTACTTCTACTTGCATTGCAACATGGCCTTTTGGATAGTTGAATACGTAAATGGTTAAAAGAAAAAATTGACCTCTGTTTTACCTGCAGTGTTGTAGCAGTGCTCTTTTCTTTTTTCTCCCCCTGTAGCCTGTGGGTAGATTTTGCTTCTTCTACTTCACCTATTGGCAGGTTTGGAAAGATTGCGTTTCTGCCATATGTGATTCAGTCTTTACCAAAATATTCACCTTCGCTTTTTTGAAAGTGAAAGGTGAACTACATACAAAGATGAATGCCAATACAAAGCATGAAATTTATTCACTGTTTTATTATGGGGGAAAATGTATAATTAAAATCGGTTACGGCAGTGAGTAGTACTAGGGCTTTTTATGTTCCAACAACTAATTTATGAGATTAGCACTGGGATATTGGACATTCCACTAAAAAAAACACTGCATGTTCTTATGGAAGTGTGCTACCTGACCCACCTGATTGATTGTTTAACAAGAAATTTACATCTGTTGGAAATAAAATTCATATAAACAAATATCTAAAATCAATTCAGGTCAATATGTCATGTCATAAATTAATTAATATGGTCAAAAAGTGTTGCAGATTTTGTTTTTGGATAATACATCATTATACAAATTAATTTTATTCCACAACATCATGACGAAATCATAAAAAAATAAAAATAATTATTTATTATTTTAACTTTACCATAATATTTAAATGATTATTTTTCACCATAAACTTAATCAAAACTCATTAATAGTTCTTTTTGCCCGTCTCATTAGGAGTGTAAACGATTTTTTGTTATTATTGGTAGACGGTGTTACAAGGTGCTTAATTTTTTTTATAAGGTCTGAATGTGTTGAGGATCATTGTTTTGCATACAAAAAATGTTTTTTTATTACTTTTTTTTTCTTCTTTTTACTTATGGTTTTATTAGCTTGCATATCATGTAATAATTTTAATTCGTAATTATATTTATATATGGGGCATGGTTGGTTATAAGATTATTTATTTCTTTAGATTGTAACCCAAATAATGGTCATCAATTAATCACAACATGAAACTATATAAGTTGTTTTTAACAGTAAGCGCGTGCAAATATATTTAGGCCATGTTGGAATAAGCTTATCCAAAAGTATTAACAATTATTAATCAAACATTTTAATTAATATATTTCACTCACACACAATTTGACCCTGTATTGCACAGGATACATGTATGATTTAGTTGGTTGATAAAAAAAAAATGTACTGGCTAACGTCTTTAAAATTATATGCATCATCTTTTTTAGTCTCTAAAATTTTAAAGACTTGGAGATTTATTCGAATATTTAAAAAGGCATGCACCGCAAAACAAACTATTTGGACCACGTTTAATTAAGGTTATGTTTGAGAAACCGTTTGAGACACGTTCAACGAGATTTCTCGTGTTCCAACTTCCAATGGAGAAATTCTAAAACAACTAAGTGCACCATTCGTGCAAACCTTAGTTACGTTCTGTGGGAGGCCTATACAGGCACTAATAAGTGATAACCATTTGAAGACTCTGATGTTTCCAATCTCTTTGAGTGTTTTTTTATATTGAGCGAATGTAATAATAAGTAGTGTTGAGTTCGGTTCGAAGATTGAAAGGAAACTCGTGTTTTTAGCCGTTGGGGCTTTTAGAGCAGACAAGAAAAACTTAAGAGCAAACTGTTAAAGGTGCTTTCATTTGGCGGCTTTCCAATCTGGATAATATTTTTGGTGGCATATCAAGCATTTTGGACTGTTTCTTATAAGTCGTCCCTTTCGAGCACATAGACAAAACAGTTCATTTGCCATCAATCATGTTAAATTTTGTGGAGAAATAAGGAATGTCCAAAGCTCTAAGCTTAAAAAGTATCCCAGAAGAGGACCACAATGAATCAGATCCTATTGTGAACAACTATGGATTGCTTTGGCATTTTTTTAAAACTTTGGGGATTCGTCAATATATGCCACCACTCATTCAAAAGGGTCACGGTTTTGATTTTGCTTGAAACATCAAAACTCAAATCTACCCATTGTATTAAAATATGAAATATGAAAAATACTTTCTGAGTTCTCATTCACTCATTTTTTTTTCTTTTATCTCTTTTATTTCATTTTTTTCCATCCTTTTCTTCAATTTTTAATCACATTATCTATTATATTTTTTTGCCAAAGACTTTAACTATTATATTTATCACTTTTTTATTTATCTTTCCACGTCTCTTTCTTAATATCTATTATATTTAACACTCCATTTTAAGGTAGACTATATCCGTTGAAAAAATCACTTAAATTGTGATCATTCTTAGATAGAGAATATGTTGAAAGTCTCGCATTAACGATAGACAAAAGAAAACATGTTAAAGTCTTATGTCAACTAAAGATATTGTTTAACTTAAATTATATAAGTGGAGAACAATTCTTAATTTATAATTTAATTTTGTATGATTGAGTTAAATGCAAATTCACTTTCTGACAATATTAATACTATTATTCTTAAAATATACATATGGAAGGAGAATAAGTATAAAACAATCTTATATCATCTAATTACAATCCATCATGTATGAGAAAAATTGTTGACTTTTATGATAATTTTCTTAAAAATCTTATCAATAATGATTTATGATTAGATGATAATATAATTTTTTTTACACCGTCATAATTGCTAAACTCATCTTTTAAAGACTTGTATAATATTAAGAGTCTAATTTCAATTAATGTTGATATAAAATTTTAATATATCAATCAATAAAAAAATCTTAATATATTTTTAAAATAATTATTATAAAAGTAAATGATATATACACATACACATAGAGTATATAAAAAGATTTTTTTACATTGTTATTCAATTTTAAATTATCATATATAATAAGTTTATTCACTTTTATAATAATTAGTTTAAAAATATTATCAATCGTGATTTCTAATTTTTTTCCTTCAGAAATCATGATTTCTAATTGATTGAGTATTGAGTAAATAAAATAAAATATTAGATCAGAAAAAAACTTTAAAACTTAGTGTATAAATTGATGAAAAAATAATATTAATTTTTTTTGTATTTTAATTGTTTTAGAAAAAAAAATTATAAACAAAATTTTAGTTATCGATCCCTTAATTGTCTCTAGACTCCAAGTCACATGTTAACGAATATCATCTATATTATTTGACTCGAGAATGGATAGTATATTTTGGTTGAAAACAAGGCAATTTGTATCAGCTTAGTGGAACTAATCCACCGTGTTAGTTAGGACAAGAAATAAAATCGCGTTTTAATAAGAAACTTATTTGTAGAATCCTATAGAGCTTGCAATGTCCTTCGCCGTATGTTACGCAACACAAAATGGCCTTCCCAAACACACTATCCTCGACCATCACATGGAGAAAAAACAGCAACAATTTGAGTAGTAAAATATTATTTTGTTCCTTCTTCGGTTTGGATGTGAGGTTAAATTTCAACTTTTTTTAAAGCAGTATTTATTTTCTCAGTCACTTACGGCTCTTTAAAAATAAAATTCTTTGTACTTGATTGATCTCTAATTAGCCAATTTATTGCAACAGTGAAGGGAGGGGTCAATAGCAGCGAAGCTATTGATGATAATGAAAGTAAAGGTTAATAACAACTTAACTTCCGGTAGAAGTGGTGGTGAGGGGCAATATTAATATTGGTGACCGGTGTCTAGTGATGATAACGAGAGTACGTACGTGAGTTTTTCCGGAAAACAAAGAAAATTTTATTTTCATCATTAAAAAGTTGAGACTATTTTTTTTTAAAAAAAAAAACTGAAAAAATTGTCGGGAAAAGAAGAAAAAGTGAATTCAAGCTTTTAATTAAAAATATGTTATGTTTTCGAATTCAAGCTTTTAATTTATACTTTAATTAAAAATACCCAAACTTTGTTTTTTATATAAGGAGAAAAAGTGTTCAGTATTTTAAAAAAAAATACTAATAAGAAAAGTATAGATTTTAAAAGTCAGAGACAAAAGCCAAAATTAAAAAAAAAGGACTAAAAATACCATTGTTCCTCCTTGAAATTAACACCACCTATCAATTAAGTTTTAGAGATTAGAAACTATTAATTGAATTGGTCCTTAAAATTGGTACCACTAATCAAATTTTTTTTATAAGGGTACCACCAATATATTTGTGATATGTTTAGATAAACAAATTAATCGAGGTTTATCGAATAGTACTAATTATATAAGCATTTATAAATAAACTGTTTTTATAATAAAAAATAACCCTAAATTATTTCTGTAGAAGTTGCAAGTGGAAGTTTATTTTGCTAGGTCCAAATAAAACCTTCCAGGCTGGCCCAATTGAAAAAGTATCCCCATAGGCCTAACAGACGTAAATGGGTTGGAATTGGATGCTATGTTTCTGAGAAGCCCCATCTAAAGTCCAATCAGTCAAACAGCTTGTGGACGTCTGATTCAGAGGAGAGAAATAGAAGACATTTTGTTGAATTAAAGTATTAGGAGGTGTGGATCACATATAGTACAAAGTTTATGTGGTATATTATTTTACTCCTTTGAAACAAACACAGCCTAATAAAGTGCAATGATATTTGAAATCGCCCTGTGATCGAATCCAATACAGCCTCACATTATGTGGCACGAGAGAGATGCGAGAAGAGGGTAATCAAAGTATTTTTTTTTTATTTGATTCAAGCCCACGACCAATCTCTCTCACTTCCCTCACTCTCTTATTATCAAACCAATCTTATATCTGCCCAGCATAAATAAATGTAAATATATAACACATTTGGAAATATAACACACCAAATACTTATTTCTCCAATTTTTTATATTCTCCAGACAATCGCAATTGTGTGTGGTTCCGGGCTCTGCAACACGATTCAAAGCCCATGATAATGTAGCCGAATCCCTATCTTGTACTCTGACGAATAGTTGCACATGCATAAATGAATGAATGTTTGAATTATGAGGGCAAATATACTTCACATCCAAAACAAATCATCAGGAAGCGAATCAGGTACAAAATCTATTTAAAGAAAGGTGGGAGCATTTCAAAGCTTTCTCTCTTGATCAGGGTCAGGGTCCATGACAAGGATAAATGCTGTTAAAGGGGTGCCAAAATTACAATGGGAAACGTTTACCTTTAAGAAACAAAGTTGCATCGCATAGCTGATTAGTGGTGGCATGCATTAGAGAATAACAGAAATAAATGAAATAATTTCAATTAGTTTTTCTTTCAAAACCAATATATTCATGAGAATTAAAGACTAATTCATTTAAGTATTAAAGTCTATTTAAAAAACTGACATCTCCTAATAGTATTCTTATACACAGACTCCTAGATATCTTGGTTTTGATTAAGTTAATGTCTAGAGTTTTTACGTAGTGATATTTTGCAGCATTACCTTCTGATTAAAATCCATTGCTACCATAGATCCAAGAATATCGGCAACATAATTATAGCTACATACCCGAGAATTCCATATCAATTTAGGTCCAAAGACCAAACAAAATCATGATGGTAAAGATTACTCACGTGTCATTATCAGTGTGCCAACATTATTTTGAGTTTAGGCGTGCGTTTTTATCATGGTATATCGAGAACGGTCGTTGTTTGTGTGCAACATAAAAGAGGCTTTGATGGCTTGGTTTGGTGCACAACATTCCATGCAATTCAGAACCA
Source organism: Glycine soja (assembly GCF_004193775.1). Classification (NCBI taxonomy): domain Eukaryota; kingdom Viridiplantae; phylum Streptophyta; class Magnoliopsida; order Fabales; family Fabaceae; genus Glycine; species Glycine soja. Next base: position 42,919,627 of record NC_041012.1, on the reverse strand, counting down.
CTGATTTACACTATGGGAAATCCCAAAGCTTCAATTACACGGAAGAAACATTTGGACAGAGATGGATCTCATTATCAAACCCAATTTGCACTAAACTAAATCCTATGTACATGGTATACTATAAACTAATAAAGAGAGCAGCTCCTACATAAGATTCTACTCTTCACATAAAATTCATTTGACTCCTTGATGCAACATGCAGATTGCAGAACCATGTTATATTGAATTCTCTTCTTATACGTGGTTGATACTAGGCATGGTGTTGTAAGTGGAATATGGTAATGTGCTATGTTGATGTGAAGGCCATGAAATTCGTTCAGGGCAACATGGTGCAGGCACAGGGTGAGCAATGAAAGAAGGAGTCGCATCTCCAGGCATTAAAACTGAAACCCAGCTGGCATACAAACTCATCTGTACAAATTAGACAATCTGGTGAATTCAATTAATCCATGAATCATCAACATGAAATTAAAACTAGAACATTATTGGTTTAAAAGTTTATAACAAAAACTTTCTGGCTTTAAATGTACAACTAAAAAAAATTCCTACTATCTTCTACAATAGGTGAAACAAATTCTCTGATATCCAGCATAGTTGGAATGGGAGACTTACTTTACACTAAGTGTGGACCATAAATCAAACTACAAAGGACTTGACAAATCATTGTCCACTGCAAACTTCGGAGGAAAGCAACAAATGCTTTTGTATTTACTCAAAGTTCCTAAAGCCATTACTTTCAACGTCACATCACAAATTCAAGGCAATAGCATTAAATGTCTTGTTGATAACCACATGACTTCTTTTATGGTCAAGCAATTTAATGCATTACTGTTCCTATTTCCTAGTTTAATTCCAACACAATAAGCAAATTCATTAAGACTTTTCAAGAGAACCCGGCAAGTAAAAAGGAAAACAGAAAAATGTCAGCAAGGAGAAAGGAAATAATTCCTTATCACGGATTATCAGCAAGATTTAATGAGATTGGTTCTCTGAGACAGTATTACGATAGTGAGGATAAGAAAGCCATTTGATAAGAACATTTCAGACAGTGCAAGACAACCTCACAGGATGGAAAAGCAAATTAAATTATTTCATTTGCAATAAATTAAAAATAGTACTTATTTTTCTTTTCTTTTTTTAAATTGTAAAGCTAAAGCACTAATGAGTCCCCTAAACTAAACCATTTAAAGAAACAATGATTAAGCAGAACTGTGCTGCTAAATTATTTGCATCTAATACTAAACTTACAAACCAAGGCCATAGCTAGTGATATGCATCCCATCAATCATCAAAGAAATTAAAGTTAAAAAAATATTATGATTCACAATGTACACGGAATATTCTCTAGGTGGATCTCACTTATTTATAAAATTAAATAAAATATAAACAACACATTTATCAAACCCGACACTTCTGTTTCCCTTTCCATTCAATCTGGACGATTTATATAAGGCACCAACATCATCCAACACCGTATCATATATTTGACTTTTAACACACAATATTAAATAGAGTAGATTAAACATGTCCACCTAGATAATAACACAGAGACAACGGATCTAAAAAATATAGTGATGTAGATATTAACACATAGATTATGGATCCAAAAAAAATAGTACAGTAATAAATAAAAGGAGATTAAAAAAGTCTCTGTTTGCATATTTAGAACATGTTGAGAGCTTTCCTAATTTATAGTTATCACTGAAATCTTTACGACTTATTGAAGTTAGTGAGCTTCAAATCACTACCTCCTCAAGATATTAACAAAGGCAAATACTCCTAGTCACAGGCAGATGTTGAATGACTTAGTATTACAACTAGTTATTCAAGAATCAAAATCAATATTTTAAACTATTTTTCCCTCAGGGCATGACCTGTTAGTATAATATTAAAGTGACTTTTATATCATATAACTTTATTAATAAGAAAAATCTTACTCACGTGATCTTTGAGTGCCTGAGTGGCATCATTAGCATAAACAATAAAAAGAACCCCTGACTTGTGCCTAAGTGCAGAAGCATGTTCTCTAAATTACCATATTCTATATTCCATTAACACCACAATCAAATTCCCAATGTAATCCAAATGCCAAACAAATGAAGTATTAAAATTTTAAATCTTTTGTGGACTTTAGCGTTCAAAACTTGCATTAGCAAGTATACTAGGGAATCACATATTAATAATTTTGTTAAAGTTGAGAGAAACAACTCTACAGGCAATGTCCCAATCAAGTTGGTGCCCTCCAACAAAACAGCGAGGTTAGATAAGTAGGTGGACCTGGAGTGTTTCTCCAAAGTAATGGCACAGAGTAGACAACACAATTGTTGCATGGTAGTAGCTCATCATATGAAAGCTAAATCTACAATATTTAAAAAAAGTTAATGGCCAATGGCTAAGAAAGGATGTGTGATTAACTTCTGAATTATAGTAGCTAGTAGGACAGACAATCAATGACAAATATAAGAAGACCATAAATATAAGATTAACTTGTGTTGACCGTGTGTCGCAGACCACAAACACTGGCCATGTACGGCATCATTAAAAATTGGAGGTGATGGTGCAGTTGAGTGTCAAGGACAACAATGTGGGTCTCTACTCCCACACCAAGATGGATAAATAAGTCCAAAGACTCGTGGCTAGGGATCAATGATTTAACAGAAAACTTCTACAGAGAACCATGTCCTTATAAAAAGCAGAAGACAACACAATCCACTCATATATAATTAAGGTATTTGACTGAACGTGTAAATGCAAGGAGAATGAATGAAAAATTTGGTGGGGTTATCGTAGAGTTCTTAAGTTCAAATAACAAAAAAAGAAAAGAAAAGAAAATGTTTTGTCAGATACTAAATTCAGATTTGACAAGATTTAACCCTTTTGTTTTAAAGACAATATGAGGATAAGTCACGAAGAGGAGCTAAAAGGCTAAAACACAGTAAACTACTAGTGTACGTATCTCTTCATAAAACTGAAGAAAAACATAAGCATGTGAAAGTTTGGTCTATTTATTTAAGGATGGAAGAGGAACACCCTTTTAGTCTTAGGCCAACAGGAAAATCTTTAGGAAGACCATAGTGTTTGAGGAGAATATGAGAGCCAATGGAACAAGAAAATGCAGAGAAGGTCGCAGTAAGAGATCATGAATGTATAATTCTGAAGAAGGATAACATTGGAAGAGATGATGAAGAACAGAACAGATACATCTTGAATTGATTATTTGGACAGCAGAAGAATTCAATAGAGGAAAAAAATCCAACATTCTAATATGGGAAGCAAAGGCAAATTATGGGAGCGATATTCAACATCAAAAGATGCAAGTAAAAAAGCAACCTAGAAACAACCAAAAAATTAGGTAAAATAAAAGCTTTATGTCAGATAAGTAATCATCACTCATCCAAAAACCAAAATAACGACCCAAATTAAATGCATCCAGAAGTGGAAGAAGAAAGAGAAAAAATAATGCATTTTTTTAGCTCATTCTGTTTGGTTGAGGTTAAACTTGAACAAAAAAAAGAGGAGAAAAACAAGAAACAGTGACACTAAACAAGGAAGGCACTGTGTCTCCACCATTAACAACAGGAAACTTGAAGAACCAAGCCAAAAGCAAAAAAAAAGGCTTTCACATTGTCATGAATCTGCAATAAAAAGTGAATACTAACAAAGCAAACCCAAGAAAAGATGAGATTTTGAACACTCACTTTCGGTGAAGGGTGTCCAAGCTTCCCATTGAAGTCCATCTGAGAGCTCCGGCGACGGTTCCTGCCGCCGGACGGCAAAATGGGCGGCGAGGTAGGTTTGAGAAACCTCTCAAAGATAGCCATGACTAAGAACATGGAAACAAGAATGGCAGTGGCAACAAAGCCAAAAGAAACAGCATTCACAGAGCTATCGAAGCTGCTCCAATGCTGATCATACTCATCTCTCTGCACGTTCAGTAGTGGGGCCCCTATTGGTGGCCATCCACTGTTAATGTTATGCTCTCTCACCATTCTTTCTTCCTTTGTCTTGCTTAACTCCGTTTTACCATTCTTGCTTCTGTTAAGTTAAAAGCTTTGAGTTTGACCAAAAAAACTATTTGGTTTTTGTGGTTGCAGGCTTGCAGGAGAACACAAGACAGTGGAAGAGAATTATAGAGGTGGCACAACCACGAAAGAGCACGCTTACTACAAGTTCAGGTTTGGCTTTATACTTCTCAACAGCACTGTTAATTTGGGACTTCAAGCAACTATAGCAAGCATGTGGGGGGTGAAAAAAGGAGAAACTTTGGAATTTGGATTTAGGACCCTGTCTTTTGTTTTTCTGTCTGGATAAAATGATAAAAAGCTCTTTTACCCTTTGAAGTTGGTCTTTAGCTTTTACACCATTTTTTTGTTTTTAAAAAAATGACTTTGCTTATTGTTTTTTTTAATGGGTTGTTGTTTGGTAGACGCTAAAAATAAGATAGGTGAAAATAGAATGAATGAGTAGTAATAGATGAAAAATAAAATACAAATTAAAAGTATTTGGCTAAAGATAATTAGAGAAGAGGCCAGAAGAATTAATAAAGAGATAAGTGAAAATATGTAAAAAAAAAAGTATAAAGGAAATTGAAATCTTGTTTATTTATTCATTTGGTTTTTTGTCATCGACATGAGAATTTTTACTTTTGATCATGATTCTAGACCTTTCCCCTCTTCATTACTGTAAAATAATATTTCTCATTCTAATCCTAATCCTTTTATATATGATTGAAATTGCAAGCGGGAGATGACTGAAATTTTTTCCATGAAAAATGCTTCCATTCGGGGTTTTAAATTTTCACATCGAAAAAAAAAGGTTTTAAATTTCAATCATGCAAACTTTGCGTCTAATCAGAATTCGACATACTTTAATAAAACTTTGTGACTAATTTCTCAATCATATCCTCCAACACATAATATCACTTACATCTTTCATTCATCACTAAAAGAGATATCTTTGAGTTCCCAACCATAAGATCCTCCACAAATGTTTTTATTTAATTATTGTTTTAATAAATAAAAGAAGGCTTTGGGATTATAAAGTGTTATAGTCAAACTACGAACGTACATCCACAAACATATGTCGGGCAAAGCTTCAAAATGATCTCAAGATGATTTTGAGTTTTGAAGGTGACTGAGGGTGCTATATACTTGCAATATTCTAACGTTCAAGTGAGTACTGATTTTAGCAGAGTTTAAATATTGGAGAGAGAAAACACTTCCTGTTTTCTTCTCCATCGCAAAAAGAAATTCAGAATTATGAAGCTGTCTGTAAGGCTTGTATTTGTTTTTTTCTTTGAAAGTAAGGTATCCTTGAAGTTGGAGTTTGGAAGTCTTGAGATTAATCTTTTAAGATGTAAAAATTAATGAAGTAGGTTTTGTTCTTTTCAATAAAATCTTCTTTATACTTGGTCAAACTTTTGCTAGCATGTTTAAAAGATTTAATTATTTATCAATTGTGTTGAATCATTTTAGTTTGTGAGACCTGTATTTAATTTTTTAATTTATGTGAAATTAAAGAAGAAGAAAAATATAAAACGAAAGAAGAAGAAATAAGATAAAAATATAAAAAAAACTCTATTTGTTTGGAAAGATAAAGAAGAAAGAGATCAGACTTTTTTTTTTTACCCTTTAAAAAAATATAAAATATTCTTTTGGTCAGTCATTTTATTGTTTTAGTTTCAGTTTGATGTTTTAAGTTTAAAATTTTCATTTTAATACTTTGAAGTATTTTTGTTAAATTAAGTTAGTCATTTTGTTAGTTTAGTACATTAAATTGTTAGACAAATTGATAGTATGACCCATTTTGTCTAATAGAGAATGTTAAGGGACCAGAGGGGAAAAGAATAAGTAAAAAAACTGAATTAAAACAAGAAAAAGACAAAGAACACAAAGGTATTTTAACCTCTCTTTTTTTTTAACAAGAACTAATTAAAAAAATTTAGAGAGAAATTTATAAAGGAAACGGAATTATATACTTGAGTTTGTCAAAAGAATAAAAGCGTATATTTTAATATATAAAATATATTTTTAGTTATTATATTTTCGATCAAATGTGATTTATTTAATATTATTTTTCGATCAAATAATATACTTTAGTTATTATATTTTAGATCAAATGTGATTAACTTATTTAGTTCTAATACTATTCACATAAATTTTTATTTTTTTTAAAATTATAATAAGTATACAATTATAAATTAAAAAATATTTTTATTTAATTAAATTTTAAAATACATCACTTTTGTACTTATTTTAAAATTAAAATACTTGTATCCATAATATATATATATATATATATATAAAGCAAAAGTTATTGGTTACAAATAAGATACTGTCAAAAAAGAAATAAGCTGATAAGTTTGCATTAATTGCAAATGGTTAGAAAAGGGACCACATGAGCATGGCAGCAACTTTCAGAGATAAATTAAATTTTGAGAAGATTCTGTAGCAAAAAGAAGGCATAACTAACATTAGTTCATATAAATTATTTTATAGTCAAAGACTCAGACTAACAGCAATATAGACTGCTGCTGGAGAATTTCCTTCATCGGCTACCCCAGGATCCATTTCATAAGCTTTGTTCTTTTTGGCAGAATGGCCGGCTATGCTGATTGCTGATGAAGTAATTAAACTAATCAAATAATTGATTTTGAATTATTAAACACAGTTAAAAAAGTATTATGATGGATGAAAAACATATTTATACCCATAAGAAAAATACTAAAAGACCACACGATCAATCATAAATGACAGGATTAGTCAACACCCAAGGGACCTTTCTAAAAGAAAACGAATCCAATCATGGTGATCATGTACGTGTTCGTGCATACTTAAGCCTTCAGGTGGAGCTAGATAATGCAAATGCATACATAGGGGTTTGGCAGATGAAGAAAACAAAATACAAAGCACATGCACACATCCAATAATATATATGCATTGTCTCCTTTTTCAGGCTCCACCTGAACGATCGGTCATTTTAGGGCACTAATATTGTACTTTTACGTGAAATTATATATTTGTATCATTAAATAAATTTTATGCATGTCTATTTAAATTAAATAGAGAATAAAAGTCACAGAATTCGTTACGATTTGCATGATTTTACCTAAAAAATGTATAAATTAATTAGCTTTCTTTTTTGTGTGATACACAAGAATCTGAACTATTATGTATGTCGACCTTTCCGAGGCCCAAAAACCCGACATGTGGCCCTCTGATTGTCTCCAAGATCAATGGCTAAAGAAGCAAATCGTGTTCGTCAAGGCAGTGCTGTTGTACCAGAAAAAGAAAATCATTGTGTACTGTGATGTGAACCCTTCACGCGTGCATGCTTCAGCTGACACGTGCGTAACCAACAGTCATGTCATGCAGAGAGAGACTGAGTCCGATGGACCCTTTTCTTTCTAACTTTCTCTTCTTTTCAAGCTGCTCTGGTCAAAACTTTTGAGTGCTGCGTTGACCACTCCATAAAGGACTGGGAACCCTTTCAATTGGGCTTGGGCTTTCTATACTAGTTTGATGTTCAGGCTTTTAGGGTGGGTGTTGCCGGCCCAATATCTTGATCCATGAACCAGATTCTGGGCTTGTCCTTTCAAAGGGCTGCCCATTATTGTTTTGTTTGGGGAATGCTTTAGGTTAAATTAAATTAATTGTATCCTTTGCACTTTTGGCAATGCTTTAGTGGAGCAGTAAACAGTGACACCCATGTTTAATAAGCAACACTTTATATTCACATGAACCACACCTTAAACAATGTTTATATAGTGATTATGATTGTAGTGAGCTCAATAAAGCAAACCAATGCTACTTGCGCTCCGCTAAGTGGGGTAGCTTCGATTTCTTTTCTTTCACCTTGGGCTTTTGGGCCATAAAAATAATTATAAACATGTTTACGCATACACATAAGAATAATAGATATCCAGAAAAGCAGCAGAAAATATAAACTAGAAACTCGCAAGCCGACAACGGAAATATCATATCGACAAGAACAGTGATTAAGATTTATAAAGTTAAAAGTTAATTGTAGAAGATTTTGATCCCTAAATAGATAATCAGTGAAGAACATTAATGATTGCCATTAATGTGTTATGATAGTTTTCTGATGCTTATAAATGAATTTATTGTAATGAAAATAATTAAATATCATATGTAGATCTGTCTAACTGGTGAAATCGAAAACAAAATTTAAGGAAAATATTTTACTTTAAATATGATAGTTATATAGTATATTTTTTTTTTGTCGACATATATAGACTTATGGGTGCTTGTAATTTAGGTATTTATATAACTATAATCATACTGAATAAATGACTAGATTATAAGTGAGTATTATAACTATAACTAATTTTTAAAATATGAGTATAATTTGATATAATCCGTTGTTGTTTTTAAAATATGAGTATGAATAAATTAGTTATACAATCAATTATATAGCAAGGTCTAAAATCAATTACAAAACTGACTATGGATGATTAAAATATGTTATTTGAAATATCAATTTCTATAAAACTAGGTATAGTTTTATAATTATAACTATTTTTTAAATAAAAATTATTTATTTTGAAATACATAATAACTATAAAATTGGTTATAGTTTTGATATCTACTTTTATATAACTAACTATAGTTATAGGTATTTTTTTAGCATCCCTAGTTAGATTTATTGTCAAAGGACAATATATGATACTTTTTTATTTTATAAAACAATAATAACAAATATTTTTTTATAGATATAAAATTTAAGTTTTTAGTTATTTTACTTTTGGATGGATACTCTTATATATCCCCACCCCCGTAGCTTTATGCTATTGAAGATAGTAGTACGTGTTTAATTTGATATATGCCTTAATAAATGGTATCATGGTTTGTACTTTGGAACACCTGTTTGTTGCTAATTTGGGCCAAACAATCCTTTCTCCCAAAACTTTCCGCAAAGCAGATTGATAGTGACGGAGCTAACGTAAATCACGTGGATAGTTATTACAAATGATAATTAGCATTGCCTGCTTAAGGAACTCAAGTTACCGAAGTCAATTTTTTTTTTCTTTCTCAAATATATCTCCTTTAGAGATAGCCCTGTTGGAAGCATAGTGAGGTAGGCATTTTATGAAAGTAAAATTGCTCAAACATGAAATTAAAAAGATTAAAACTGCATCTTAAGCCATTTTCCTTTTATTTGTTAACTGGGTTGGAATTGTCATGAGGATTTGATCTGTAGCAAACAATTCAACCAAAGACAGAGCTGTCTTTCAAATGCATATATAGTGATCTAGCCAAAAAAAAAGTTATGCATTGATAATAACATATAGCTATAAATTAAACTTAAACCATTCTACATATTGTTTTTTTTTTTTTTTTTGAACTCTCAATTTAAGAGAGTTGCACAACACAGCAATGGCCACAAAGCTCTTTCTCACCCTCCAATTCCATTGGTTCAAAGCTCCTCCAAGCATCCCTGGTGGCTGAAGTGTCAAACATGTGCACAACAGACATAGTTCTTGGTAGTTCCCCACCTATCCTGTAACCTGCCAAGAAAAACAAACGAGTCCCAATTGGTGCCATAGTTAGGTACAGTCTTTGATCATTCGGAGGCCAATTCTCATAGTTGTCCTCTAATGTGGACAGGTTTCTCTTGTGCGATCCATCAACTTCATTCCAAAGTTTTCCATCATAGGCCTCAATGTGTCCCTTCCATGCATTCAGGCAATCCCCTGAACTCAAAAGTGTACCATTCACTGCCACTATCTGATTAGGTGGCACATCCAATTGCCACATCCCCGCTATCATGTCCCACTTCCCTGCTTGCGTGTCATACACCTCTGCTGAACTACGTTCCACTATGCTTGGCATTGTCTTATCCGAGTCTTCTCTCTCAGCAAACCCCCCAACTATGTAAACTTTCCCTTGCCACGTCACACCTATACATTTGTACCTTAAAATATGCAAATTAGGCAAAGGGATCCACTTGTCATTTTCGGGGTCGTACACCTCAGCCGATGAGATCCCCCGTGCTGGCCCGGCACATGACAGCGTGGACTTCCCCCCTGCCACGTAGATTTTGTTGTCACAAACTGTGCAAGCAAAATCATACCGTGCCACACCTAGTGGTGCACAATTGAACCATTGGTTGGTTCTAATGTTGTAACGGAGAACTGTTGCCACAACTTTGATACCCTCATCAACGTAGTCAGCACATTCATCAGATACATGAACCATTTCTTTGTGACAAATTTGGCCACCAATTATGTAAATAAAGTCCCCTAGGGAGACTATGGCAAAACCCTTTAAGATTTGGTCATCAATTAGGCCAGGAATTGTGCCTACATAGGTCCATGTGTTCATGGATGGGTAATATAGCTCAATTGAATTTGGGAGACTGACACCTGGGGTTGGTTCTCTAGGACAAAACACAGCAACCACTACATGATTGGAAAGAAGATTTTCTGGGGATGGTGGAGCTGTTGGTCTTGGTGGAGAAGGGAGCGAACCCATTGGAGTTTTTGGGAGAGTGTGCTAGTAGCCCAGTACTAGTGATATTTTCACTGAGTATTAATTCCTAAGTTTTGTGTGTCAATGGCAAGTGGGAAATGTAATAGTATAAAGGTGGGGGAGAGATATAGAGGAAAAATGACGGAGAAAACCAAAAGTTGGATCGTGAGCATCGACTAGGAAGAACACGTGGCGCTGAAATCAATGAATTTTCTTCTTGTGATAAGAGATGAAACATTTGGTGGTTATTGTACATGGTCATGTCTTATTTTGTTTAGCAAATGGGACAAAGATTATTATTTTCCGGATTTTCCAAGGTCTAGGTAGTAAACAGGATTTGAACAAATTTTTTATTTAATTAATCTCTTTGTGGCGTGTATTTTTAGGCTAGGACTTGTTTGGATGGGATTTGTTCTCTCTTTTGGTAGCAACATTTTCAATTACACACTATGTTTATTTTACAAACTAGAATATCAATTTGATTTTTCCAACAGTGCTGGGGTATCTCTTATGAGGAATGTGAATTATTGAAATGATGATGGCATGAGCATACCAAATTTAAGAATGACTTGTAGCGTAAGATTAGACTCTGCTTTTTAAGTCTAAAGTTGCCATTTATTGAGGGGGAAAAAGTAATGAGGTACTGAAATAATAGCCTCTTGGTTCAACCAAAAGGGAGAAAGGAGGAGGGTTAGAGAAATACTAAAAAATAAAAGTACCTTGTAGGCAATGTGACAAACACAAAAAAACAAAAGAGAGAGATAAATCCAAGAGAAACACGCTGGGAAAGCATCTAAAAAGATTGTAGCTTGGAAGCAAATCCAAATGAGATACTAGTGTATCACTGTATGATACATGAAGTGTGGGATCTGTGATGCTTCTCTTTTTTTCTTTTCACATTAAGCAAACACTAGTTCGGCTATCGGCATAGGTGTGCTTATCAAAAAATGGCACTTTGTTTTTTCTATGATGTATATGCTTTGGTTTAATAATACTGCATGCTTTTGCAATCTCGCCTCTTTATCTGCTTTTTTACCTTTGAAGATTTGGTGTACCATGACTGAGATTTTTTTAATGTCAGCGACAACAAACAAAGAGTCATGGCATGTGATTAGTAAACTAAACAAAATAGAGCATGCAACTTTGAGAATATAGATTGCCCATGAGGCAATTACTAGCACTATAGTATACTCCAATATGTGTAATTGCACGCATGACTCGCCCCTTGACATTTGTAACCGTGCAATGTGCATGACAAAGTTCATTTTGTTTTTTTTTTTTTTTACTTTTTTGCTACTCAAAGTATAACATGTTCTGTGTTTCACATTTGCCGGTTCTGTTAATTTGGGTATTCATAAAGGCTTATTGGGTTTTACTTGTACTCAATTTTCAATCCCAGGGCCCATTATTGGTGGCATCATTTGGACGACTGTAATGACAGAGAAAGAGTAGTGATTGTAACTAGTTGTAGCTGCACTCTGAAATTAACTATTTGACCAAAAGAGGCAATAGGGAAAGCAACAATACCTACACTGTATGGTAAATATCATACGGAGGAAACCCCTCGTTTGTTCGATTTTTGGGAACTTGCTCCCAAATTGCACGATGACGACTAATTGCTTGTTCTGAATGCAGTCAAGAATGAAGAATCATTCAAAGCAACAAAGGGCGACAAAGACATAGTGACAGAAAAAACTTTGTTGCCTAGTCAAAGATTGCAAAACTAATGGCCATAAACGGGAATAACATTTTAATGGGACATGCATAAGAAATTAAACCGGTTATGTGTGGGTTTGGTTTTTCAGTTGCAAGGATTGTGATTTGTGAGTGGGCACATGATCACCAAGAGGGAACTGGGGAATCACGCCTAACATAGAAGTCCAGCTAAGGCTGATAGGGATGGGAAGGTTAATGAATTAGCTAGAGAGAGTTGACAGTTGTGAGTGCTTCCCTTATTTTATGAACGTAACTAATTGGTCCTGCATGTGGATTCAATGTGAATATTAACACTACTTCTCTGTTTGCAGCCTGTGATCATAGACAAAAGGGTACAAAAATGTGGGGACACATTTGAAGGACCATAACATAACATGTGGACAATAAAATGTTTTACATAATCACCAAGTTTTATGAAATTCAATTGAATAATAAATAATATATCCATTTTATAATTTTATCCAATAAAAAATCTTTCTGTATGAAAAATTATAACAAAAATACAATGTATATGATATATATTAAACATAATAGTATAAATTTCACACATTTGGGTTGGGTTACTAACAAATAACAACGTATAATGAGAGAAAAGGACTTTGCATAGGGTACCAAGAGGGAAGAATGACAAGTCATCAAAAGGGTATCCCACCATAACATAAGGCAGCATGCAGTGGGGGGCAGTAGGCAGTGAGAACAAGATAGCAGGGACAGGAGGATAAGAGCTGCAGAATGAGACAAGAGAGAATTTAAATCAGGATATGTTTGTGTGGTGTGTAAAAAGCAAAAGTCAAAAAAGACTTTAGAGAAGAAGACAAAAAGTGAGAGAATCAGACTGGTGGCAGAAGGTAATCAGAGAAAGGCACATGGTTTCTGGTTTGGCTTGTACGGGAGACAAAGCAGTTTGGAGCTAAAAAGGCAACTTTGATTTGATTGATCACCATGGAGTTTCATTGCACACTTGCCATGTCCCTTTCTTTTATTACTGGTCCGTTATTTCTCTAGTAGTTCGTAGAGAAGAAAAACCCGTGCAATGGAACCTGCTTGCTTTGACTGGTGTTGCTGTTGCTACGGGAAATTGACTATCATCGAGGGTTTCCAAATTATAACGAATTAAAGTATGGTAAATGTGATAGTGATTCATTGGTCTTAGTTATATATTTTGGTTTCCTTATTGGTCTAACCGTTTTGAATCTAAAATTTTGCATTTTGACCAAATATAGATTAAGGAGGGAATTATTTTTCTTGATTGACGATAAATTTATCTTAAATTTATATATATATATATATATATATATTTAAATTATTCTTATTATTAATATTTATTTTTCATTTAATTGTTTGTTAATATATTATATATTTTTTTAATTTGAAGTATTTTTAGTCTAAAAATAATTAATAAAAAAATTACATATTAAGTCTAAGAAAATTATTTTATAGTTTATAAAATATCAAATATGCATGTCTCCTTTCACAGCTAACATCATAGTTTTTTTTTGTCATAGAAAAACTAATCTTTACTAGACTGAATTTTCGTTAATTAATGGTTAGCACACAAGGTGATTTTTTTTATTATGAAAAACTATATAACTATTTAAATAAAAAATAGATGTGCGAATAAAATTAAGTGAAAAATATTAATAAATAAAAGGGAAAACCATACAATTACTTACCAACCATTGCCACACAACCTAGATGTGGTGTTAATTAAACTGACTTGCATTATTTTGGTGGACCTGGCTGCTAGGGGGCAGTTATGCAATTTAATGTACGGTTTGGGGGTCAAAAAAATATTTTCCTTTTCAATTTATTTATGGACCTTCAATTTTAATTATTACGAATTACTAATTTACGTTTTTTGTTTTCACTGTGTTTTTCTTTAATTAAGTTTTACAATCTTAAATTCGTAATTTACTCTAATTAACTGGAACCCACAATTCAGGTAATATCTCGTGGCCTTAACAGGTTTTTATGGGAATAAATTTTGTTTTGCCCAGAATCCACATGGTTTAGAGGTTGAGGGCTTTGCAAGAATATTAATCGTACAAAAAAAAGAAGTGATACTTATAATAGACGTAAGAGAATAAACAAAATTGTTGTTCGGAATTTTCGGGGCAATTCAGATTTTGAAGGTTAATATCGAAATGAAAGAAGATAATGCAGTTCCGTAGAGTGAGGAAAAAGAAGGGTTTTTAGTTAAGAAAAAAATGGAGGAGAGAGAGATGGGGGGCATTGAATTGAATAGATTAGATTATACTAAAATTCGTTACACTGTCACAACAACATTCTGAATCGTGATAGACAAAGAAGCCTGCTTGTTAGACTTTGAGGCTCTCTGCCCATTGCAACCCCACATACCAACATCATTCTGTAATGTGTAATCTATAGAAGATGGAATTTCAGCATCCCAACGTAACCCCTATTCTCTCACTCCTATAGATAACTGTGCACGCGCACCTTCTTTCAAAGACCCCAAATATTTACCCTTTCCATTTCAGTGTTTCTTCTTCTCCATCACCAATTCACCATATAACCCCTTTTACCTTTCTCAACCCCTACACACACACACACACACACATACACAACCAGCATTGCTCTTTCTCTCTCATTTCTACTCTAAATATATCCACCATTACAACCTTCTTCTTGTTCTTATCTTGGAGAAAATTCTCTGTTTTGTGGAAGATGGGTTTGTTGGAGCGCTTGGAATGGGTGAATACTTATGGCAAGAAGCGTTGTAGGAGCTTGTTTTGGAGGGTGCGTGCTGCATTGAAGAGGGCATTCAAGAATGGGGGCAAGCAGAGACTCAAATTTCAATACGATCCTTCGAGTTATGCACTCAACTTCGATGATGGTTGTTGCGCGGCCAAGAAATTCATTGGTGATGCACGACTCATGGAGCTTACCGACATTCACAACAACACCTTGGTTTATGTGCTTTGGATCAAAACCAACTGAAGTTCTGCTTCTTCATTAAATTTTGTCATCTTTGCTGTTTAGTACTACTTAAGTTTCTTTTTTTTTTTTCTTTTTCTTTTTAATGTTTATGGTTTCGTAGATAAGAAAAGTATTGCAGGATTTTTCATGGAATTTGTTCTCTTCCCTTGTGTTAGTGTATAGCACCTTATATATTCTTAACTTCTGTTCTAAGCTACAACACTCGTTAGTCTACATTCTTCGCTAATTGTGTCTTGACCCAAAATTAAAAGCTACAACACGACAAGAGACTAAACAGTATCTGTCGGCTAAGTCCTTTTTAATTCAGTTCTCAAATTTTAATACTAATACTAAGTATTAAATTTCAACCACACATACTACTTCAACTTCTTAATTCAAGTTCGTCTGATGATGAGAGCAAATAGAGAGGTAGTGGCTAATGATCTAAGTCACGATAACAACAATATTAGTAACTACAATAGTATTGATTTTGTAGTTGTGATACTAATCATGATAGTGGTAGCAACTAATAATAGTGGTGGTCAAACTAATAATAGTGGTGGTCATAGGGACAATGAAAGTGGTCTTGTTATTATAGTGATGATGGTGGCAGTGACAACCAATTATGTTACTACCAACAATTGCATTAGTTTTAGATAACTAATATGGTATGTAGAGAAATTTAAACCAGTTTAAGCACTTCAAATAGGAGATTTCTCAGTTACCATAATCTTTAAATTTTAGAATGAAAATTACAAAATAAAATTACGTTTTTACATTTTAAAATTTGATTTTAATCAAACATTTTATCCCAAACAAGTTGCAGTCTTATTCAAGAAGCAACGTTAAATTGCTCTCTGCACATAGCAGTCACGCGTTTTCATCTTTTGCCAGAGAATAGTGTTTCTCATTAATGAAGCAGAGCAGCAAAGTGAATATTGTTGAAACGGTTCGTGGCAATCGAAAATAATGATAGGGTCGTCAGACTAGGGCTAACTTATACCATCATCATGGCATAGTAAACCTTAATATGCAACAGAATACCTTAACAAGCGGTCTAAGAAAAGAATTGGTGACTGTATTCACAAATCTTTTTGTACATGAGTATAAAACCAACGGAAGAGCTATCTACGAGGAAATGGATATCAATTTCAACAAATATCTTTCGATTAAAGTACATACACAATTTTTAATGCTAATCACTGCAATATCTTCATCTAGCACCTAAAATCCCCGAACTGAAATTAAAACGTTACAAGTATTCAAACAGCAGGATCTTCTAATGTAGCGGTGGATAGATCATTGACACGAGGATAAGCAGCTTTCTCATCCAGCTGGTTTTGGGCGCATAGCAGCATCTTCAACAGGCTTGGAAGTTTTGGGTCTGCCAAAAAAATTGATCAAGGTTACCAAATTCTGGAGCCCATTAGCAAATTTTTCAAATGGTGAAAATAAAACCGAGCATACTTGTAGTTTTTTAACATTTTAGATACAGCAAATCATCTTAATGGAACACTGGAACATAATACAAACTAGTGCAAGGAGAAAGCCCAGTTGGCAACAATTATAACGGATAAAAGAAAATTTTAACACCAATTATCATTCTATGCAGACATGCATATGAATTCAATTTTTCACCCCCAACATTGTCATCAACATTATGCACTTCATAATCCATAATGATATATATAATTTTTCAATTAATTTGATGTTTAGAAATTTTAAGAAAAAATAAACAAGACAAAAAAAAAATAAAAAAAAAATTCTCCTATTGGCGTTCACATTATGTGGATTCCAATCACATTTCAAATGCAGAAGTTGAACTCCACAAATAATTCCTGTAAAACCAAGCTATATCTTTCCATGAGGTGTGTAGAGGGAAGAAATAAAATCCGTGTAAACATGATTTTGGCATAGCCAATGGCATGTAAAGGAAACCAACAAGCCACAAAATGATTTATCCCAGTAGATGAACAGTCAGTCCTCTCAATATTCTCTTGGACTTTTGTGAAAGCAGGCATATAATTCAGATTGTTATTCACTTCCAAGCTCTAGAAGTTTGAATCCATCATTGAAGCATAAAACAAATCATCAGAAGTCAGTTGATTTACTCTAACAGAACAGACTGAACAGTGATTCAGGTGCCAATTTGGCAAAAGCTTCTATTATGTTCCCAGATTTTACACTTGCTGTTTCAATAAAACCTATATCTCAATCACAATCAAGAAAAACTTATAGAAATGCATAAAAATAACACATTCGTGTGAAAATTGAGTGCCAAACTAGATTTAAAACCCCCCAAGTTATATATGCGTAGAAACAGACTTCTGCAGCAAGCACAAACCTTTTTCATGGCTCTGGCTAGTAAGTATGGCTGCATTCACCTCACTTGCTGTCTTTAAACGCTGTGATATGTCAAGCAGCTCTCCAACAGGACAGTTAGAAACATCTTCAAAGGCAAGAAGTGCAACAGTCCTCTCCAACTCTTCCAAAAAACTTTGCTGAAATCCAACAGGCAAGTATTAGCCCCAAGTCTCTGAAACAGTTACATACAAATTTTCCACAATAACAATTTACTTTCCCATATTGGATTTTTCTTAACTACAAGCAATTAAAGTAAATTGACAATACAAACAAATAACCCATTAATGTAAAGGCCAGAATCCTAACAAAGATTTTATGGAAAAATGCAATTTAATACCCTGGACTTCAAATTTGGGTCGTATGCAATTTAGTCCTTGATGTTTTCAAAGGTGTATTTCACTTCCTAGCTTTTTTAAATATACAAAACAACCCTTCCGATACCCCATAGCAAGGAATTGTCTTATTGATAGCAAATTAACTAGCTACGAAAGGATTATTTTCCACACATTATAAAAATGGCTTGGGAATGAAATATACATTTTTATGTCAGAGAGCAAATTGCACACAACCCAAAATTCAGAATACTAATTTACATTCTTTCCAAGATTTTACATGAAAAGATAGAGATAAGAAAATTCATTTGATTAGATTTACATTTTCCTCTCCCCTTGGTGCAAGCTCCTCTTGGGCAAACTCTAGAGCTTCTTCTACTTTTCCATTCCGGATGAGTTCTATCAATCGTTGCTGTTGAAGATGGAAAAATAATTGGGGATTTGTGTCCAGTATCTGCAGACAGTATTTCAAAACAAAATGGATAAGACAATAACAAGTGATAGCTCTGAGGTGTACAAAATTGTTATGTATTTGATTGGATGCCAGACTAGTTTTAAGAAGAATGACACAAAAAAAAGTAGTGGGTATAAAAGAGGCATTAATCTGCAAGAAATAAATGTACACGCAAAAAATTAAGATACCAAACTAACCTTTGAAATAAAATATTGAAAAAAATGTAGAAGCGACGTAAGAAACAAGAATATGTAATGATGCACAGTGAATTAGTGCTTAGGAGTGAGAATAGGCCAAGCTTCTCATCAGGAACCTCTGACCTAGCACATGTTAATATTATGCTTAGGTGTCAAGTCAAACAAAGGCTTTCATTAAAAGCCTATTTAATTAAAAAGGCTATGCTTTAAGCCAGTCAAAAAGCCTTTTAGGCCAAACAGAATAAAGAAACAAAATCATGTCATAAGTCATAACTGAAGATGTGAACTGTGAAGCTAAAACCTCTATATTAGAAAAATGAAAACAGAATAAGGAAACAGTCAAATAAAGTGCATACTAACAATTATTGGGAAACAATGTGAATTTCTTTGATGAGAATTGGTGGAAAAAAAGTAGAAGATGGGGGGAAGTATCACTGAATCATGTGATTAGTACTGGTGATGCAGAATTGGTTGGATTGCACAATTCATTCATGTATCACGTGATTCAGAGTCATATGCAACTTACCACAAGATAAAAATAGCTAGCTTGGCAAATTGCAAGTTGCAAATTGTGCAATTTTTAGCATGTAGTATTAAGCAAGTTAGGATAGTTGGGTAGGAGATGGGATGGTAACCAACTGAAAGAGGCTAGGTCATATTCTATTTAAATTCTGCATACCTCCCTGCAGGCCTTGTTTTAAAAAAAATAAAGCAAAATACAAGCACTGTATATAAGACAAACAATCCCTGTCATTGGCATTGTTAACATGTGGACTACATTGCAATATCACTACCACATATTTATCCCATAGGGAAGTGCGTGTTTAGCTATCCAGCAGGTAAGAAATTGAATAATGCATGCATTACGTGTTATTGTACACTAAAAATAAATATGCATAGAAATGGGAAGTTATCACATCACAAAATAAATAAATAAAAGGAAGCCTACCTCCGGATTTAAGTCATTCACTTTTTCAATTGCATCCTCAACATTACCACTTTGTACTGCTTTCTTAACAGCCATGCGATCTGTTATTGTTGCAAGATCTATGTCTGCTGTAGATCAATAAGGAAAATCATAGCTGGATAAAGAATACAATCTCTTGCACTCATAGACCCAAAAATAAATAAATAAATAAATAAATTAATAAAAAGGATGCGTTCAGTTCCAGACTCCATTCGAAATTTCTCAGCAGCTTCAACATAGCCTTCGGTGACAAGGAAATTCATTACCAATTTATTCATGTCTTCTTTTCTAATCTTCACATCACTAAGCTTCTTCTCCCACTCTTCTCTTGTTATCAGTTTCTTAGATGCAGCCTTCACACAATAAATTACAAGGATAAAAAATCATTTGTCATGACATATATCGGAGTTAGTTCACTTTAATCACTTCCATGCAGTATGTAAAACATTGTCCACAATCAGTCCCATAAAAAGTAATACTTCCAGAAATAAGACTAAAATTGACTTCATATGCATCACATATTTCCCTCTATTCCTTTGTTGTCTATTCATTTGTTGTGTAAAACCGAAATAAATGAGAAAACAAAGACCTTGCTTGCTTGCTAAATTAATCTCCTCCCACAGAATCCAAATCCAAACCATTAGTTGTTCAGTATAAAACGAAGCACTCCTTCTATTTATATGAGGTGCTTGTGAAAATGTAGGAAAAACTAATCCACAAAATATAACAAATCTGAACCATCATTACGAGATTCTTTACAAGTCACATGGTAATGGAATATAGAACAAAGCATCAAGAGTTCTAAAATTCTTAAATGAGCACAAATTTTAGATCCTTTGCACCACCGACATTAAAATTAAACTAATTAAATATGTATTCACCATCCACAAAGGAAAAAGCTAGAGAGAGAGAGAGTCAAATACCATTGCCTCGATTTCTGCAAGTTGACGAATCTCAAGCAAGAACAATGACATCAGTGCACCCACTTAAACCCCATTTCTAGCCCTAAACGACACACGAGACGAGCTCCCTCACCTGAAAATCCGAACAACAAAGGCACCAAAACTGCAGGTCGTAGGTCAGCATCAACAATTTAAAAAAAATCAAAAAGCAGTCGCATTTTAAGTTTCCACATCCTTCCAAATCAACAAAATTAAAATCATCAAAACCCTATCGGCGGAAGGGGAAAACAAAATCCGCACGCGAGGGGATGAAAAAATTAAAGGCAGAAAGTGAATTCACCGCAAAATAAATTCCAAGAAATTGTGGTCGGTGGTTATTTTCCGGGAAAGTGGTTGTGAGTGGGTGTATCTCCGTCTTCGGAGGGTGCCGCCGGCGATCCCTTTCTTCCAAGTTGCTTCTAGAGTTCTGTTTCAATGTGATATACAGATATTTGCTTCGGTTTTCCTCATTGAGTTCGGATCCGCTTCGTTTTCTACCGGGTCTCAACTGGACCTGAACAAGGCCCAATCGATAACGAAAGAAAATCTTCTCATGTTATGTAATTTTTCAATTTGACTTTGTTTTATCAGGTGTTTTATTAATGAGATTAATGCCCATACATCATTATTTAGGGTAAAATTGTAAAAAGACTTTCCATACATAACCAATTACATTCCTTTATTTTGTCACATCATATAATAATAGTGTTTTAGTTAATTTAAAAATGTAACCTTAGGGCACTGCAGGTTTTCTACCTTTCACCCTCTCTCTCTCTCAAGAGTGTTGTTTCATGCACCTTTCTTTTTTGTCTTACCCAATTCTCAATTTTCACGTAGAGACACATGGGTTTCTGCATAATTACGTTGATGTATGACGTTCCCTGTAATAAGCATCAAATTGCGGCAGCGATAAACCATTTTGCCTTACTTTTCAGAACCAATAACACATACTGTCTTTGCTCATAATAGAGCAGTCATTGCAGCACCGTTGGGCATCATATGGTGGAGGCAGGAGGCAACGGCCACAATCAAGAGGGTGCAAAACGTAAACGTGTGACTGAGAACGTGGTGTACTGTAACTGCAGCATGTTGTTTACATTTTTAACTATTTTTTCCATCTATATTTAGTTAAATACTATGTGAGGTGTCAAAATAAAAGGATGTAATTGGTTGTGTATGCACATGTATAAATATTAATCTCTAAAACGATTTATTAGTGGATGTTTAGTTTTATCTTTTAAAAATTTAATTTATTTTTTTATTTTTTTATTCGGTCTAATTTTTTATCTTTTAAAAAGTTAACTAATAAAAATTAAATCAAACCAAAAAATAAAATAAAAGATTACATTAAACTTAAAAATAAAAAATAAAACTAAAATAAATGACCAAATACATGATTTTGTCGATCTTAAACAACAGTAATGAAATTAACCGGTAACTACCAGTTGTGTGGAAATTAATACGGCGTCGTACTATAGACATGACGTATGGTGATTCTCCGTGCCCGCGCGCGCACTATAACTTGAATAACAACCCAATCATAAGGCGAGCACGCCTTCTTAACGTGCGCACCCCCTACCCCCCTGCTCACCCCAAACCCTATTTAAACCTACATCCACGATTCACGAACGACTTTGTCCTTTCTCTCTCTAACTTTCCCTCTTTCTCTCTCTTCTTCCGAACACAACACGACGTTACGAAGAAAAGTCGCTTCACGAACCTTCTCAGAAACCTCCGCAGATTCTTCACGAACCCGCGCTTCACGCCTCCCTCTCTCCCTTTTTGGAATGGGATTGAAAACCTCATCGCTCTTCGATTTCGAGATTTGCCACCGGAGGTTTTGCTTTTGTGGCGACGCCTTCTGAAAAAAAAAAAACGAGTTAGGGTTTTGATTCGATCTTTTTAACTTCTTGGCGATGATGGCAAACGAGGTTTTTGATTACCCGTATCTCTTGGGCGACGACGGAGACGTCGCCAACGACGATAAGCTCTGCATCGATTTGGACACTGTTATGAGCGTTCTCGACGAGGACACCAATCCTTCCGAGGTATGGTTTTGTGCCTTTAATGAGTGTGCCGACGAATTCTCCCAATTTTTCAATGCTGTGAGTGGAGGTCATTGTGAATTCTGATCGGATTTAGTGGAATACTGGAATTCAACTGTTCAACTTTACCAATTGTTTGCAATAAATTATGTTCATGTTTCGGTGCCATTTGTATGATTGAATTCTTTGATTATATAAGATGTGGAACTGCTTGCAATGTTAATTTTCAATGGATGCAGTATTTCAGTTTCTCTTCTGTATGCTATGTTCACTGCAAAATGCGATTGTCGTGTTAAATCCCTTATTCCTAGAATCATCTTCAATAGTTGTCAGTGACTTATTGAGTCGGAAAGTCTTAGACTTAGGATCATGTATGGCTTATCCTGTTGGGCCATGAAACTTGGTAAAATCTGTTTGTACGCCTTCTTTTTTGTACCGTATGTATGAAGAATATTGTCATGATTTTTTCTGCACCTTTCATTTTCAATTCCTTGTTGTAATGTTGAAGGACATGTGGTATTTTATAACTAGTTTGTGCCGGTGTCACCGAAATCATCTTTTGTTTTAGTTAAATTTTTGAGGTGCTGAATGGGGTAGTGGGTGTTGATTCTTATACAGAAAAAGGGGCTTAACAATAGCATGGAGACTGAGAAGTCATAGCTTCTGTTGCTTTATGTTCCTATAGGTCTTTTCAATTAGTTTATGTTTGAAAACATCATTAAAATGATTGTTTACTTAATCCTTATGCCTCTTATGAATATCTAGAATTCATATGCAATATTATCTTTTATTCTAATCTTCTGGATATCATGCTGCAGAGTAGTCCTGAGGATTTTTCATTGAAAAATAATTCTCCTGGTGAAGCTGGCCTCCATGATAATTTTCTACTTCAAAATGGTATGTAAACTTATGTGGCCTTTTTTGGTCATTTCCTCTCCTTATTGGTTGTAATTAGTCTATTGAACTTTAGAAGAACATTCTTTAACTCTGAATATTGGATATAATATGTATTGTAGTTGCACTAATATTTTACAGTAGAGTCTAGACTGTTTCTCTTGCCTACTTACTTACTAGTGCCTCAAGTGCCACTTTGTCTTAAAATTTGACTTAGTGGTTTCAGATGGGTTACATTCTGAGATCAGGGGCTTAACTAGTTTATGTGATTCTGCAGGGAATTATGTCCTTGAATGTAAACATGAAAACCAGGGGCCTTCATCACAGATTTTTTCTTCCCCAAATGCTCTTGCTGGTGGTTTCAGGGACTCCTCCATGGTTGAAAGTGATGAAAATTGCTTCACAGAAATGACAGAAGTTTCTAATTGTGAGTTGCCTGCTTACATTGCAGACAGAAGGTTCCCTGTTCCTGAGGCGATTTCAAGCTGTGCAGCTGTCTGTGGAGATAATTTGAACCTGACTCCGTGGAAGCGTGAAAATGACAGCCAAATCAAGCATATAGGATATGATGCACAATCTGAATGTATGAAAAATCTTTACTGGGTTATCATTAGACAAAGACATTGGCAACTCGTTCATTCTTTAAAAATTTTACTTTAGATCATTGTTATGTTATACTTGAAACTTGGGCGGCAGTCTGATTATTTTTTATGCATGCAGATGCTTCACATGGCTCTATCATTGAGAATATTGATTTAAATTTTGGAGATTATGAAACATATATGGAAGACATTATTGGATTTTCTGGTAAACAAGAAAATGACTCATGTACATCTTTTGAAATGTCGTATGTGGATGCTGCTGATAGATCTTCACATGTTGCAACTTCAACTGATTCTTCTATTTGTCAAGGTTCCAATGTTCCCAATGATTTTAGTGACTATTATCCATCTTTGAATTGTTACCAAGGTATGGATGATAGACCTGTTGTTGCCAACAGTTCTGGTCGTTTGTCTAATGGTGTTTATCCTCACGTGCGGAAAAATGAAGAAATGATGAAGAACATGAAGGTTGCTAAAATGGAGTTATTTGCTGATACAAGTAGTGGCATGCATTCCGGCATTAATGGTGGGATATCTTTTCAAGATAGTCGATTTAGGTTTGCAGATAGTAAATATGCATCATCTTTTCCCGGTAATGTTCTCTTTGAAGACAATGCGTCAGTGCAACTTTCAAATTGTTGTTCATATATTTCGAGTGAAGTTCAATCACTTAATGTCAAAGCCGAAAGAGACGAACGGGTTATGCCTTACCAAAACTCTGTTCACAGTGATGATGCTGAGTTCAGTGTAGGTCAAGAGATGAAACAACTATCTGGTATTTTCCCTGCTGTTGGATGTCAGGGTAATGATTTCTTTAACTGCGAGGATGGGGTTACAATTGCAACAACTCAGAAAGCCAAATATTATCAAGATGGTGTCGATGGAGCTGCCAATAACTTTCCAGGAAACATGGGAAATTTGAATTTAAAACCATTAGACAAATCTTTGTATAATGCCCAGACATCTATTGCCAGTGGGAAGCAGTATAATTGTGTTATGAGTGAAGGAGAGGGCAAAGTAATCGAACATAGAAGTATTGATTCTCATCTTTCAAAAGGAAGTATTGAGACATCTAATACTGAAGACATCAATCACCCTGCACTTATAAGTCGATCAGCAGAGCTTGGGAATTCCCTTATTACATCAGAATCTTCTAGAGGGGGTTATACTCATTCTTATATGGCGGGAAGTGTGAGGCCCAAGGCACGTGACGAGCAGTACATATTACGAGTTGCATTGCAGGTTGACACTTTTTCTTTTATATTCCATAGCTCTTGGAAGTTTTAAGGGTATTCTTCGCACATGCAGCCATGTACATAAGTTGCTCCCCCCCCCCCCCCCCCCTTCAGTCTGGCATGATTTCAATTATATCCTTTAATAGTTATTGAAGGTATGATGTGAATAGATGAAATTTGGTGGAGACAGTAATGCATGTATTATTTTGAAATGTTATCTTTGGGATAGAGTTGGTTTATAATTGTCCCCGCACCCTCCCTGATTCTTGCTATATTCAAATTTTGCCTAGGCTTGTAGGACATATCATAATATCTTAATGTCCTGTGAACTTTTTGCTGTTTGTTGCAGGATCTATCCCAACCAAAGTCAGAGATTAGTCCACCAGATGGTCTGCTGGCAGTTCCTCTTTTACGACATCAGGTTACTTTGCAAGTCCAATCTTTTTTATTTTTTTAGGTGTTGTCTCTCCTTTAAAAATGTAAAGATAGGATTTTTAGGTCTGTTGTAATGTCTGGATCTGGAATTTGCCAGTCAAACAGAAAAAGGAACTTTTATTTGATTTATCTTGCAAGTGAATGAATTGCATCAATCGATGATGGAAACTAGGTATTTTCTTTCAAAAATATATGGACAACCCCCAATTAGAAATCAGAATCTTGACTTCCTCATTTCCACACTCGTAAAACAAGAAAACAAAAGACAGAAATATGAAATATTCCAGTGCTTCAACATTTCTAATGCCTGCCATAAAGCCTCCATTCTTAGTCACCTCATCCTTGCTTCCTTAGCTGCGCCTCCCCAGCAGGTTTTACGCGGTACACCTTACTCCTTCATGCAATGTGTGAAGGGTGGTTGAAAAGTAAACTCCCCATCGTGACCCTTAGTCACCTCATCCTTGCTGCCTTAGTAATCCAAGTAATAAGGCATTGAGGCCTAAGAATCAATTATTAGTAGTGTAATGTAATAATTAGTTATTTGTACCTCAAACTTCTGTAATTGATTCTTGCTCACAGAAGCACTAAGAAGTTTTGATTAGACAAAACAATCATTGAAACTAGTGTGCTTCAGTTTTTGAAAAAGATTTCTCTCATGTGTATGTCCTAGTTTCAATGATTGTGTTTTGTCTAATCAAAACTTATTTCCAAATTTCAGAAACTAAAGTGTTTTTTTTTCCTTGAAGGTTGAAAATTGTTCCTGAAGATATTTTGCTTTCCTTTTGAGGTTATATATTGTTGGTTAAATTTACAAAGTCTCTTGTGTGGTGGTTTGGTGTTTGTTATTCTGACTCCTATACAATCCTTTTCCTTTATAAGTTCAATCCAATTTTTGCTTTGATGCCCTGATAACTTGCTTACTCTGTATCTGAGTCACCCCCAACTAAAGTAGTTGCTATTTCAGAGAATTGCTCTATCATGGATGGTTCAGAAGGAAACGTCAAGTTTATACTGTTCTGGAGGAATTCTTGCAGATGATCAGGTCAGTGCACTGCACTCATAATCTGAGATGATAGTTGACTGTCAACAAGTATATGATTTCCTTGCACTCAATTGATTTAGAAGTTATTCTCTTGTAGGGTCTTGGGAAAACAGTGTCAACCATAGCTTTAATATTAAAGGAAAGACCTCCATTGCTGAATAAGTGCAGGAATGCCCAAAAATTTGAATTAGAAACTTTGAATCTGGATGCAGATGATGATCAGCTTCCTGAGAATGGAATAGTAAAGAACGAATCTAATATGTGTCAGGATTTGTCTAGTAGAAATCCAAACCAGAACATGAATTTGTTAGTGCCTGCGAAGGGAAGGCCATCTGCAGGAACCCTTATTGTTTGTCCAACAAGTGTCCTGCGGCAATGGGCCGAGGAGTTGCACAATAAGGTAACCTGCAAAGCAAAACTCTCTGTGCTAGTATATCATGGAAGCAATCGAACAAAAGATCCTTATGAGCTTGCCAAATATGATGTTGTTCTGACGACTTATTCAATTGTCAGCATGGAGGTTCCTAAGCAGCCTCTTGTTGACAAAGATGATGAAGAAAAAGGAACTTATGATGATCATGCAATATCAAGTAAGAAAAGGAAATGCCCTCCTAGTTCTAAAAGTGGAAAGAAGCGATTGGACAGTGCGATGCTTGAGGCTGTTGCTCGTCCTCTTGCAAAAGTGGCTTGGTTTAGAGTTGTCCTGGATGAGGCCCAGAGTATAAAGAATCACAGAACTCAAGTTGCAAGGGCCTGTTGGGGTCTTCGAGCCAAGCGTAGATGGTGCTTGTCGGGGACTCCTATCCAGAATGCAATTGACGATCTCTATAGTTACTTTAGATTTTTAAGATATGATCCTTATGCTGTGTACACTTCATTCTGTTCCACAATTAAGATCCCTATCAGCAGAAGTCCATCAAAAGGATACAGAAAGCTACAAGCTGTCTTAAAAACAATAATGTTACGTCGGACAAAAGGTAAACTTGCTTGCAAGAATCACATCATCACTTAAGTTGGTTAAATAATCTTTTGTGCTCTCTATCCTAGAGTATTGTCCTTTATTGTTTCCTAATATGTTTCAATTTCAATATTTTATGCTGTTCTCCATCTGCGTGATGGAAATTAAGTTAGAAACAGTTTTGAATCATAGATTATTACAGTTTCCATTTCTTGCACCCTTAGCAAGTTGATTATAAATGAATTCATTCTATTAAATAATTGCTGCTATCCCTTAAGTAAGACTTGTATATAACCTTGCTATGGTGATTATTTGCTGTAGGCTCACTTCTTGATGGGGAGCCTATCATTTCCTTGCCACCTAAATCTGTAGAGTTGAAAAAAGTGGAATTTTCACAGGAGGAACGAGATTTTTATTCCAAACTAGAGGCTGATTCCCGAGCACAGTTTCAGGTATGACCTGTTCTTTACTCTTATTATGGTCTTGAAACATTTAAATAATGAAAATCTCCCTTCCTCTCTCTCTTTAATATTGTCGTGCTCATTATTCTATTCCAAATCCAGGAGGATTGTACCTGGTAGTATACTTTAACGCCGATCCTTATTAAATTCCTATTGTCATGTCATAGGAATATGCTGATGCTGGAACTGTGAAGCAAAACTATGTTAACATTTTGTTGATGCTTTTGCGCCTTAGACAAGCGTGCGATCATCCTCTGCTTGTCAAACGTTACAATTCTAACTCTCTCTGGAAATCCTCAGTTGAGATGGCAAAGAATCTTCCTCAGGAAAAACGATTATCTCTTTTAAAATGTTTGGAGGCATCCTTGGCCCTCTGTGGTATCTGTAATGTATGTTTGACTGTATTTTTTTTGTAAATTAATATATGTTATATGGATTAGTGTAACTGATCTGTGTATGCATGAGATGTTTAATGTACGCACATATGTACATGTGTTAAGAAAAATGCAAGTTTTAGAGAGAAAGAAAAAGGGGAAACAATGGTGATTTGAGAAAACACAATACTCTAGTATTTAATCAGAAATTAAGTGATCTTATATTTTTTATTCCGAATTTCTATTTTCTAATACCTCTGCTTACAACTTTTACTTAATTCCTTTTCTTCGTTACTTATATTCTTTATCACTCTGCTTGCCATCTGATAGTTGTAACTGCTTTCAATCTGATAGTTGTAACCGTATATTATGGTACTGTTGGGGGTTGTGATTGAGGAAAATAAGAGTGTACTAAAAATAAGAGACTTGTTTTTTCTACTTGTTGCATTTCATGGTAGGTAGAAAGTAT
Organism: Glycine soja; assembly: GCF_004193775.1. Classification (NCBI taxonomy): domain Eukaryota; kingdom Viridiplantae; phylum Streptophyta; class Magnoliopsida; order Fabales; family Fabaceae; genus Glycine; species Glycine soja. The sequence continues at coordinate 42,890,714 of NC_041012.1, read as the reverse complement.
GATATTTATTTTCTTAAGCCCTCTTGCTTGATAAGAGTTAAAGTTGATAATAATGGGATTATCTTATAATTACCAATTTACCATATCATTATTTTAGTAATCCCAAGCCTGACTTCTCTGCTCTGATTTTCTTCTTACTTGGTTTCTATGCAGGACCCTCCTGAATATGCTGTTGTTTCAGTTTGTGGACATGTTTTTTGTAACCAGTGCATTTGTGAACATCTTACTGGTGATGACAATCAGTGCCCTGCTACAAACTGCACAACCCGACTAAGCATGTCTTCAGTGTTTTCCAAAGTCACACTGAATAGTTCTTTTTCTGAACAGGCTGGTGATAATTTGCCTGATTACTCTGGTTGTGAAGTGGAGGAATCTGAGTTTTTTTCTCAGGCTCAGCCATGCAATTCTTCAAAAATAAAGGCTGCACTTGAGGTGTTGCAGTTGTTGTCTAAACCACAATGCTGTGCTTCCCAAAACAATTCTGTGCAGAGCACTTCTGGGGAAAGTACTGATGGCCTTGGTAGTTCATCTAGTGCTGACAGAATGAAATCCTTAAATGAAATTCCCGAGAGTCAAAATGTGTTTGAGGAGAGAAGCTCTAATAATTCAGTCGGTGTAGGAGAGAAAGCTATAGTGTTTTCTCAGTGGACAAGGATGCTAGATTTACTTGAAGCATGTCTTAAGAATTCTTCAATCCAGTATAGAAGACTGGATGGAACAATGTCAGTCACTGCAAGAGATAAAGCTGTCAAAGATTTTAACACTCTCCCTGAGGTTTGTAAAGCTACATTATCAATAACCGAAGTTCTAAATTTTCCATGTCAGGAATATTTGGAACAATAGTCAACCCTGCCTAGTGGGAAATGGTTTTGGTTGTTTTTTGAATATTGGGAGTGAGGTACAAGTGATATTATTTGGTTCTATTTCTGTATTCAATATAATTGCTAATTATGATCTATGTTGTCTTTCAGGTTTCAGTTATGATTATGTCTTTAAAGGCTGCTAGTCTTGGTCTGAATATGGTTGCTGCCTGCCATGTTCTTATGCTAGATCTATGGTGGAATCCTACAACTGAAGATCAGGCAATAGACCGAGCCCATCGAATTGGACAAACTCGTCCTGTCACAGTTTTACGGTTAACCGTTAGAGATACAGTTGAAGACCGTATTTTAGCTCTGCAGGTATTTTCTTTAGGTTGCCTTAAACATGCTTTTTTTTAAAAAATTGCCTACGAAATTTATTATATTATTGTGGTTAGTAGTACACTTAGGGCAGTGTATGTGTTAAATTAATAGTAATGATAAAGTTGATCTAGTTGGTTTGTCGCCTTAAAAACAATTCTTGAGGGACAATTTAATGAACAAAACTTTTTGGAAGGAGATCGGAATACTGCTGAACTCTCAATGGACAATTGCACATATAAATGCATAGATTACAATGAGTTCACTAAGTGAGTTAGTCCTTTTCTGGTTCCCTTTGTTTATTGGGTTCTGTTTGCTGAATATTCTTTTACCAGTAGTATGCGTTTATGCATAACTCTGATTCTTGATGGGAGCTTTGAGCACATGCCTTTTGGGTTAAAGACAGATTTAATGTGTATGTATTTAAGTAGCATAAGAGAAAAAAAAATACTTAATGCAATAAAGTCTTGCTGCTGCATTATGGGTATAAAGGCTATAATTAGTTTATTTTATTGATGGGCTCATATAATTGTGTTCTGGTGCAAAATTTGCCTTTTTCTTTAATTAACATTTTTGTGGTTGAAGATGATTCTTTTATATATATATATATATATATATATATATATATAAGAATTATAGTATTCCTGAACAAAATTTAGTGGTTTACAGAGAATATGGAACTCGGCTAATCATATTTGTTTCTTTAAAAAATGTTGTACATTGGTTTATCTTTTTTCTCTGGTGCTTGCAATTTGGTCTTTGATTTCTTAAGCTTTTATCTGTATCTGGGCTTTACACATTTGTATTGGGTGGTCACTCACGATAGAAAATCTGTACTCTCTTCTTGCAGCAAAAAAAGCGAACAATGGTTGCATCTGCCTTTGGAGAGGATGGAACTGGTGGTCGTCAAAGTCGCCTTACAGTGGATGATCTAAAATACTTGTTCATGATGTGATTAGACATATATCCATACAGATATATAATTTTAATTTTTTGGATTGATGATTTTTTTCCTGGGAGCAGGCGCAGTGGGTTGTTCTTTTGGGGGGCAGCAGAAGAAACAGGGTGCTGGAAATATTGTAGCATGGCCTCTGTTGACATGAAGATTATATGAATTGTTTTCATAGAGAGATGATTCAATTGTTTACCTTGAAATTTTGGTTTAGTCGTTAAAATTTGTATAGGCTGTAGAGAATAGTAGCATAGACAGAAACATAGAAATTGTGCTCATTGTAAATAGTATAGATAGATAACATCTTTTTCCTTTTTCAATCTTGCTCTATTTAGTTTCTTTTAGTATGTGTTTGCATGCAGGATTTTAAAATTCTATCGTGTTTGGATAGAGTTTAAAAATACCAAAAAATTTAAAATGCAAAGTAATTTAAATGAAGGTAATCAAATTTCATTCAATTGCAAAATAACTTATTTGGGTTATTAATTTAATTTGGATCATTTGGTTAATATTTACTTGTCATCCTTTCAAAAGTCAAGTGTTTCGTGTCCACTATATCCTTCTACCTAAGAAACTTCTTTAATGGCAACGGTCCAAGATTCTAACTACTGTAATATTCTCATTAATGGACCAAGCATTAATCACGTTTGAAGCTTTGCAACACCGATAGCATTAAGGAATTTGTGTTGATGTCATCGGTTGCTATGGTGAGGATGTCAGAACTTGTACATTGACGAAACATGTGCAATGATTGATGTCGTGTGTGTGCCACGTACGTTAGAGTCCCGCAACAAAGGATGCTCAAGCGTTGAGTTTTCAATTCATGCCCTCATCCTGGTTGAGGAATATCATGCTTCAATGAGTTTTCAGTTGCAGGAGGTCGCTGAAAATCGATCTTGTGGAGTAAAATTTTGTTGTCAATAAGCAATGAAATCGAGTGGAAAGGAGCATGTGGTACTGTTGATAAGAGGCTTTGTTTTGGTGGTGATAAGCCTACTTCGGTGGGGTACTCTGGCTCAAATATGACTAGAGACATTGATTCCAGACTCATGGCTGGAGACATTGATTTCAGGAAGTCCACTTCGGGCTATTTGATTAAATTTGCAGGGGAAGCTATGACTTAGTAGACCAAACTATAGAGGTGTGTAGCTTTGTCTACTACAGAGATAGAATTCATCGTCATTACCGAATCTTGCAAGGAGTTGCTATGGGTGAAAAAATTCGTGCAAGAGCTTGATTTTGTTCAAGATAAATATCTACTATTTGTGGATAGTCAGAGTGCTACTCATCTTGGTAAGAACTTAACCTTTCATTCAAGGTCTAAGCATATTGATGTAAGATATCATTGGATACGAGATGCTTTAGATGCTAAGTTGTTTGAGTTGACCGAAATTCATACTGATGATAATGGTGCTGATATGATGACTAAGGCATTACCAGGAGGGAAGCTTGAAGATTGTTGTGAGATCGCCGGTTTGGTGGTCACCTCCACATAGTTGTGAGGGGGAGATTTGTTGGATTTTTTGGGCTCCCTTCCTATATGGAGTAAAGACCCAAATGAGAAAACTCAATTTGTCTCACTTGTTTAAGTGGAGAGGGTCAGATTAGGGTGTAAGAGAGAGACTTATTTGTAAGGGAAAACAGTTACAAAATATTGAGAGAGAAAGGAGAGGAAGAATCATTATGATTTTCGCACACCTAATAGAGCATTTTTCAAATTGTAACTGTGGATTCGTTCATTGTTGGCTTAGACTTATTTTTGGACAACAGGTTCTACAAACGTGATAATTCAAATTGTCCGATTGGATTCTGAAAAAGATATCTAGAGAGAGAGATAAGTGCTTCGCATTTCCTGCTTTGCATTTGGTGTTTTCCATCTTTTGGTTTTTCTATTGTAAGCATTGGTGTTTGGTTTTGGTTTGACTGTTTGTAACACGTTTTAGTATACTTGTTGGAGACTCTCTTGTACCTTTGTTGATTATAGTGGAATTATTTCTTTGTTCTGAACTACCTGTGATTTTTACCCTTACATTAAAGTGTTTTTCATGTTAAACAAATTGTATCTTTTGTGTGCTCTTAATTTTTATTTTGCGTTCGATATTTTATTGGTACTCCTAATAAATTCTTGCAAGTTTAAGGAAATTTATTTTAATTGCCTATTATTTTGTTATTAAGTTTTTAATATGTTGATGTGTTTTTCCCATCAAGAATGTGAGCAAGAATAAATGTGGTGGCTCGTGGTCCACAGGTGTACCCCTCGAATCTCCTCAACAATTGATATCAGAGCCGATGGTTCAAGTTGGTGACCGACTCAGACGAGTATGCAAGTACCGCAGGTGGCCAGAATGGCTAGCGGTACAGCGTGCCCCGCAGGTGGAGCGGGGTAGCCAGAATGGCTAGCGGGCAGGGCAAGTACCGCAGGTGGCCATGGCTATACTCGTGGATGATAAAGACTTTCGCTCGAGGGGGAGACTATCATGTGGAAGAGACTCACACTTGAGGGGGAGATGTGTTGGGTTACAAGTGTGAGGTGAAGTTCCACATTGGGTAGAAGTGGAAAGGTTAAACACCATATAAGTGAGGAGAAGACCCATAAACCTGAGCCTTAAGGTTTTGGGTTAGAGTGTGGTGTCAGGTCTCCTTATGTGGTGGCTCTCGTAGTCCACAGGTGTACCCCTCGAATCTCCCCAACAAGAATAAGAAGTAAGTAATAAGAATCAATGTTTATAAATAAATCCAACTTTCATTCCACTATATCTATTATTCACTGCCAGTGATATTCCCCGGCCGGTTACGCCTCACCTCGGTTCAATTTCTTGCTTTATCTATTGCGCATGCATGCACACCTTTTTCTGCCAGAATTGTCTATATATGTATTCAATCTTTTTGGTCAAGTTCCACGTTTGGAGTAACAAGCTAGGGCAGAGGATTTTTATAATCAAAGAAACAATTGTTGGGTAGCAAACATGCATGTGCTGTAAATCGTAACTAGCTGAGGAAAAAATATTCCAGCATGTAATAAGTAGATACAAAGGTTATAACTTGCAAGTAATTAATTACATGTTGTAACAAGTGATTTGTCTAAGTAATTTGATTCTTCTAAATAAAGTTTCGACTTTAAATGTTATAGATGAAAAAAATAAATATAAGTTAAAAGAAAATTCTATTAAAAATATCAATCAACAAACAAATATTAATTATTATCAAAAGGTAATAAATATTTCCTACCATAATTTTTTTTACATGTAGTATTGCTCATGTAAATTGTGGACTAGGTTCCTAGCTCCCCACTCCTTTCTTCTGCATGGCCCTTAACTATACAGTAACAATTAATTTCTGATTGATTTGACAATGAATTGACTCCATATTCCTGCGTGATCTTAATCCCATCTCTCATTTAGAAAGTGCGCCTTATCTTAGGATTAACTTGATTATGGGGTACTATAAGTTCTTAAACCTATTAAACATCTAGAAAATTGAAAAGGGACAAAAAAAGCTGATGCTTATCACTAAATGTTAATGTATGTACTCCAACTCTTGACAAATTGAACATTTACGTTCAGTGTCTAGTTGCCATATGAAGACGTGTCTCCTTCACGATCGAGGTAAATGGCCACACACCAGTTTCCGCACCCAAGAGGTGGAAATGAACAGCTCTATAGTCATGCCGCATTCTACTTGAAATATTGAATAAGGGGAAGAAGATCTATAATATATCATTTTGAGCTTAACAATCATTGTTTGTTTTTCTACCTTTGATCAGAGTCCTGCTTTGTGTTGGTGACTTGGTGGTCCTGAAATAATAAAAAATATAAATTAATACATAAAAATGAAGTTACAGTTAATTAAACAGGTGGACATCTATACTAATTATTGGCCATATAATTAATGCTGAGTTGATCGAGTTGTTGTTATGTGTGTAGCAATGCTCTTGTGATGTTATGTTTAGTCGATCGATCTTAATTCTCAAAGACCACATTTTCTGACAGTTTCATGTTCCTATAAGATCATTTCATTACCTAAGCCCACTTACACCTCGGCTATAGTATATATGGAGGTATGAATTATATATATTGTGCAACTATCACGTAATATTATTCTAATTCTAAATGTCTCCTATCAGCTGAATAAGCTAAATATGAATGTATTTACAACTAGGAAATTGAATTTATTTTTTTTAAGTATATTTGAGCTTTATAAATAAATAAAAATGTAATTTAGAAAAATGATCTTAATAAAAATATTAGTTATGTTTCTAAAAAAGATTAGTCATCGATAAAATTATAATGGATATTTCACACAAGAAACATGATAAAAAAAAGTTATGTATTCAATTTTTTTTTTCAATTTCTTCCCAAATAATAATAATATTTGAGACGATCGAATTGAAAAACTGCATTCGAACACTGACAAATAGAAAGAAATTAATTACTAAAAAGAATAATTTAAAGATGATATTTACCCATTCTTCAAATTAATAAAGTTGGAATAATCATCATCAAATAGTCACTGTTCAACGATCAACTTGCATTGATTACTTCTTGCATTCCTCTCGGCACTTAGGGTTCCCCTAGTTCAAGTCATAACGCACAAGGTTAGCCACAAAACTAAACCTTTCTACTTTGTGATGATGAGATTCTTGAAAATAGGTAGCTTTTCATTACATATTTTAGAGGGCAACGACCATTTTGGAATATATACCAAAATGCAATTTTCCTCTAATGACATGTTCATCAATCAACAAGAATATGGTCGTTGGTCAATATGCAGAGAGATATATACTGCTTGCCCTCTGTGACTTTGTATGGTCTTTTCGATATGACTATATATGCACCGAATAAAGACTACCCAACATTTTTTTCCATATATATATATATATATATATATATATATATATATATATATATATATATATATAAAGAGTATCCCTAATGATCAAGACTTAAAGACTAATTCTTCAAATTATTAATCAAGATATATTCAAGAGATTAATCTATCTATTTGCTCCCTCTCTCTCAAAAAAGATTAGCCTAGCTATGTCAACAAATGAACTTAAATGAATATTAGTCTTTAGAATAAAGTAATAAGTACTGTGTAACTATGATTTCTTTTCACGTGTACACTAATGATCAAGATAAAATCAATTCATCACTACTCATCAGTTTATCGATAAAACTGTATGTAGCTTTTATGAAGTGCACAACAAAATAAATAAATGATAATAGTTTTAAACTATTCTGCAAAACACAAGGCCTGCTGATTGGCTTACAGAAACAGGAATCTCGATCGACTTTATAAAGGAGATTTCTTAAATTTAGTTTGCAAATCTGAAACTGTTTCTTTAATATTTTCTTAGCTAGTTGTTATTATTTATTTTATTTTATTATATTAAATATTCCAAATTCTTTTTTTTTTAACTTATATATTGGCATCCACGTTTTACTTGTATTTTTATATCAGCCTATAAGAACGAACATTCACAATCAAAGTGGCTTAACGAGGTGGTTATAAAAAAAATATTATTTTAATATGATAAATGTGATTTTGAGTTATTTAAAAATTAAAAGAATTACTTATATAAATAATTATTACCGATAAATTACTTAAGTTTGCATTAAATAAAAAAATAGAATATTTGTAAATTAAATAACTTATTAATAAAAACTTTCATTGTAAAAAAAATAAAATTGTAGTGACAAAAGTTGTATTAGTTATGTGAATACCATTAAAAATATTCTCTGATCTTTACTCATTTTATTTCACCGATAATTTTCTCTGCTCCCACCGTACTCTAATTTTGTGGTTTCCAGTTTCCAGTTTCCAGTTTCCACCACGTATTTAGAGTTAAGCCTTGAGATTTGATGATAAACATGAAAAGCCACTCACAAATGCTTTGTTAATTTTTTTTAAGCAAATAATTGTGTTTAATCATTCCAAATAACGTTGCTTATCGCAATTACTGGTCCACAGTTAGTCACATCATCAGGACGTCAAACACTAATTTCATATTTTTATTTATTTATAAGATGTAAATTTAAAATAATATTTTATCTTTTTTATAACATTTAATTTATAATTTTTTATTAATTAATTAATTTTAGATTAGAAATATCATTTATTAAAAGAAGAGAAATAATATATTGACAAACAATTAAAACAGAAAAAAATATTAACACCAATTATAGTTTTGAAAAAAAATTATAAATTTAAAATAAATTTATTATCATTAATTAAATTAACAATTTTTTTAATCTTGATAATTATATAATTTAGTGTTATATATAATAACGGTGGAATTACATTTATTAATTCATCAATAAGTATCATTTGTATTTTATGAATATTTTAATTTTAAGTAAAGTATAAATATAAATTACTTTTAAACTTACCCCTAATCCGCATGTTTCTAACAATTTAGTGATTTACTTTTAAATATCTAATCATAATCCATCTTTTAAATAATCAATATTAAATACAGGAATCCTTAAATTACTGAAAGATAAATCTCTTTTCATCAAAGTTTTATCTAGTGGATATAAAAAACACAGGGTATCTTTGATGTACTTTGATTGAAATGTTTAATCGACTCTTAAACAAGAACTGCAGAAGCGTCATAATTCTAACCAATAAATTCTCCTTCGCTCATGCTGACCACGTTAGTTTGTCCTTTTTTGTGTGTGAAGGAACGTTAATTTGTCTTTTAGGAAGCATTATTCTTGCATAATACAATCAATAGCTAAATAATGTATTTTTTTTTTTCAGAAATCATTTGATGGGATTGATGATTGCAGCATAAATATAGAATAAAAGTAAGGAACAAAGATGGGTGCACTCTCAGTTTAGAGGATCGATCTCGATCCAGATGATGATGTATTATCAGATACAAATGCTATAAATTTAATTAATCAATGAGGTATATTTTTGTTGAAATTTTCTCAACAGTAATTCTTTTCTTCCTTTTCTTCATATCTTTCTATGTTTCCCATTAAAATAATTACATTAATTAATCTATATCTATCTATATCGATATACAGTAGTAAAATAGACTGCCCGTAAAAAAAAGTAAAATAGACTTAAATACAAATATTAAATTTAAAATTTAATCTTAATTTTAGTTTCATATTTCTATTAATTACTATCATGCTATTCAACTTCTCTAATTAAAAATAGTTTTTTCACAGCTCTAATTAATAATTATACTTTAAAAAATTAACAAATATATTACATATATTTAATGAAATATAATATTTAACCATATTTTTAAATTTAAATATCAATTATATTTAATAAAATAATGTTTTTTATAAATAATAAAGATAGTTCATATTTTAATTATATACCATGATTAATAAAATATTAAAAATATATTATATAATAAATACAACATTTAAATATTTAATCATTTTATTTATTTTACTACTTATTATATTTAATAAATAATATATTTTCAATAAAATATAATAAATTTTATATATTTTAAATATAATATATTTATTAAATTTAATAACTGTAATATATGTTTTAGAACACTAAAAGTTTTACAATATTTTAATGTCTAACATAATTATTTTGATGATATAAAAATATATTATTATTTTATCTCTTAATTTTCATTTAATAATATATCTCACTGCATACTATATTTAATAAATATGATATTTAATGTTATTGGGAAATTCCTTTGTAAAAAAATATTATTGGGAAATTAATTTTACTGATATACTAAATACGATATATTTAATAAATTTAAATAGATTAAATATATCCGTAAAACATAATAAAATACATAGTATATATATATATATATGCATTATAATTGTCAGTATGTATTTTAATAAATATATATTTAATATATGTACGTGTATTTTAATATGTTTAATAAATATATACATGTATTTTATTGAATATGTATTTAATAAAAGATGGAAAAAATTGGTAAAAATAATTTGGACACGTACAAAAGAAGAAGAAAAAAGTATTAATTAAAAGTATCAAACTTTTGTTTTTAACTTTGTCCAATGATATAATATGATCTATGTAGTCAAATTCACCTATTGAGATTGAGATAAGAATTTGTTATTTTTGTCAAATGATTATTTCAATAAAAAGTTGATAATTGATATTATTAATCTTAAAAAAAACACATTATGTTAAAGGTATTAATTACATTGAATTATTTATTATAAACTATAGTAATAGAAGTTTAATATTTTCACAAACTTTTTACATATTTAAATCATAATTTTCAGATCAAATTCAATTAAACCAATATTTAATATTTAGTATAGGCGAAGTGTCCGTGTGGTTTATTTTGTTTTCTTCTTATTGTCTTTTATCTATTTGGCAAGAAAAAAAAGAAGCGAATACTATTAATTTTAGAATATGATATACCTGTCTATATATAGAATATTTTTGGTAAAAATTAGGACAATCAATCATATCACACACTTTCTCCTGTTCTCAAACTTTTTTTATTTTTTATTTTCACATCAAATGGAGAAATTACTAATCAAAATTCAAATAAGAATAATTTCTTAAATAACCATCGTAAATATTTATAATTCATGTTAATTACTACATAATAAATTATTCAAGTGGAACCACCCCCAGATGAACACAATATATTGGAGGTTGCACTCAATTTTGTTGCATGCATGAATGCTCTAGAAGCTGCCTAACATCCATGACAAGGGTCATATCATCCCTGCCAGTCAACAAGAGAGGATAAAGATATTGCCAGGTTGGACTCTCTCATCGACCCAATCTGCTTTTCTAAATTCTAGCCATCCATAGCACTCAGTCAGTATAAATAGGTATGCAGTTCTCTTTGTCTATCAATCAAGTATAGAATAGAATAATATTAATCAATAGAAAATTTTGTTGTTGTGACTTGTTTCCATAATATTATGGACAATATAATCTACACTTTAGTTTTGATACTTTTTCTATCTCTGAAGGCCAGTAGTGTTTCTTCTAGAGATAGACAATGGGGCGGTGTGAGGAGAAAATTGAGCTTTGGGGATCATAATAATGGTGATCTTGTGACTAACTTGCCTGGCCAGCCTCCTGTAGATTTTCAGCACTATGCTGGATATGTCACAGTCAACGAAACCAATGGCCGAGCACTCTTTTATTGGTTCTATGAGGCCATGACCAAGCCTCAAGACAAACCATTAGTGCTGTGGCTTAATGGAGGTAAGTAAGCTTATATATATTGTGCTTTGATTACTGTGCCAACATGTTTGATTGGTTTAAACTAATGTGCCAGCATTATGTTTGATAGGTTCAAACTAAAATTGATCTAGCCTCTAACAAATTTTAAAAAATAAAGTTTCATTAAAACCCTAAACCCCAGTTCATTTGATGTTTCTTTTTTATATGTATGTTCTCTGACAAGGTGACAACGTGCCTTTATATTTTTGTTAAAAAAACTACAGGTCCTGGGTGCTCTTCTGTGGGATATGGAGCAACACAGGAGATTGGCCCATTTTTAGTGGACACCGATGGCAAGGGCCTTAAATTCAATAACTTTTCATGGAACAAAGGTATGAAATGTGAGATCTAGGACCACAAACATATGTACATATTAAAATTTGTTGACACAGTCCACCTAATTACTGCTTTCTAGTTTCTACTTTCTATGTTAACAATATTATAAAATTATGTTGAACCACACACACTAGTGCTCCATTATTTGTCCCTACATGATGATGATTGTTAATTGATGCTTAGAATTCTTGACATATATAAGTGGAATATGATAACGCAGAGGCCAACATTTTATTCCTGGAATCTCCTGTTGGAGTTGGCTTTTCCTATTCAAATACAACCAGCGAATATGCACGACTGGGAGATGACTTCACAGGTCTTAATTTTGATATCCTTGTTGTGTACATCAATATCAACTGTTACTAATTTTAATTTAATCAAGGTTAATCACATTTTCTATTGTTCCTAGATAGCTAGCTTAATTTTTCAATGTTCTCTGATAAATTTAACTGTGCTAGCTCTCTCTATCGACTGTTTGAAACAGCTAATGATGCTTACACTTTTCTGCACAATTGGTTCCTCAAGTTTCCATCATATATAACAAGGACATTTTATATAGCAGGAGAGAGCTATGCAGGTACTGATTACTTAAATTGAAACTAACAAACAAACCAATGAACCCGTCATTTATAGTCCTCTAAAGACTAAAGTGACCATGCGACACGCTTTAATTTTCAGGAAAGTATGTACCGGAGCTAGCTGAACTCATCCACGATAGAAACAAGGACCCTTCCCTTCACATTGATCTCAAGGGAATTTTGGTAGTCTTCCATAATTTTAATAGCTAATAATACCTAGCTACTAAACAGTTTGTTTGTTTCATATTTTGTTAAAAATAATCTTAGAATCGAGGTTGAAAGATGATTTCAAACGAAGAATTGAGTTTTAACCAATTGATTGTGCTTGAGAAAGGTGTTATAAAGAACAAAACTTAATGCAGAATTATAAATCTTATTAATATTGTTTAATTATAAAATTGGAGCTTTAATTTGCTAACTCGCATAAAGCTGCTTTATTATAGATGTAGGTTATCAAATCAAAATTCTAATTATGATTGGTAGTATATTGGAGAATATATACTACTAAAAACACTTACGTACTATACTTAAATTCTGTTTGTTTAAAAATAAGTTAAGAGGAATTGATTGTTAATTTAGATGGTATATATGATAGAACCACTTTTAAGATATATAGATATACATTTTTTAATTTCACATTCAAAATAAATTCTTAAAAATGAAATTTAAGAATTAAAATTTTTGTTTCTTTCAGAATTAACGTGACTTTTGCATCTACCGAAGAGGCGGTAAATAAAAATCAAAGTATATAAAGAACCTTGCTTTATTACCAAGAATATTTCCATTGTAGTTCAGCATATCTATACACGTTAGTTTCACGATGACCTATTACGCAAAGTCACATCATGTTCTATGAGCATCTTTACAGAGATAATTATGTATTAATTTTTTCATCAATAATTACGTACATACGTTTCATAGTTTCATCTCTGGTAGTTAGTGGATTGAATCCTTCTCATTAATTTAATGCTAGTAGAATGAAAATAACACATGTTATCCTTAATATATTTATTTTTAAGTTTTTTGCAGCTGGGCAACCCTGAAACATCTGATGCTGAGGACTGGTCAGGTATGGTTGATTATGCTTGGAGCCATGCAGTGATATCTGATGAAACTTACAAAACTATCAAAGCAAGCTGTGAGTTCAATAGCAGTGATCCGTGGAGTAACAAAGATTGTACTCAAGGAGTGGATGAAACACTCAAACAGTACAATGAAATTGATATCTACAGCCTCTACACCTCTGTCTGCTTCGCTAGTACAGCGCGGTCAAACGATCAATCCAAGAAAATGGTGATGAATCGCTCATCTAAAATGGTGAGTGTGATCAAAGAATGCATAATTAATTATATACACACACATAGTGAAATTAATTGAGAATTAACTTTTAACAAAAGTTTTATTGTCTGATGTTACTTTTAATATGTTGTTAGATAACTTGTATAAAACGAATATTGATGACCATTTCATAACCAAAAATGATGCAGGGATACATAGTGCTCATATACATGCACTGACTCAGAGAGCGAAAGCAAAAGAAGAGAAAAAAGTATAGATATAATAAAAAATATATATGATGTGATAAGAGAAGAAAGATAGTGTTAACATATCATTATTCATTCATTACTAGTTGTGAATATAAGGTATATGTTGTACTGACACTTGTGGATTTGGTTTACAGATGCCACGGATCATGGGAGGTTATGATCCATGTTTGGATAATTATGCTAAAACTTTTTATAATAGACCAGATGTTCAGAAGGCACTCCATGCCAGTGATGGTTACAATCTGAGGAATTGGAGTATTTGCAAGTACATACTATTTCATTTTCACTTTCTTTTTTGGTCAGGTTAATTACAAATGTACTTGTCCAAATTAATTAATAGAGTTATTGAACAACTTCATAATTTGTTATGATGTAATAGGATATTTCCTGTTCTTTTCTCTATATTAACCCTTTTTTAATGGTTAATTTAAATCAGTGAAAACATATTCAAGGGCTGGGCACAATCGAAGCCTTCTGTTATCCCAATCTACAAGAAGCTTATTTCAGCAGGACTTAGGATTTGGGTTTACAGGTAAATAATATTCTATTTCAACCTTCAAGTTCAAAACAAAGGTCCCTGCATGTGCTAGCTACCACGTACGTTTTCTCATGCATGGTTTTCTGTCTTTCCATTGTTGACCTCAGTGGAGACACTGATGGTAGGGTGCCAGTGCTATCAACAAGATACAGCTTAAGTATTCTAGGTTTGCCTATCACTAAGAGATGGAGGCCTTGGTACCATGAAAAGGAGGTAAGAGATCATGAATTGAAGGAATATTGCTTTTATTTTGTGTGTGTGAGAGAGGTATATATGCTCAATAGAAAGGGTTTAATAAGAAAAAGAAATTAAAGAGAGAATATATTTATTTCTATTAAATATTCTTTTATTTAATAATTTTTAAAATAAAAAAAATGATAAATTGGTAAATTTAAGGACATACTCTTTTGTTTATTTAAACATATTATATATATATATTACTCTTGTAATTTAATAACAGAAATTTATCCTCTAGTATCTTAATTTTCTTTCAAAACTCTACTCTTAAATATATCTTTGAATTATCTCTTTCGTATCTTTGCTTAAACCTTTAACTTTAGTACGTACAGGAAGCTATTGATTTAATTAAGATAACACTTCTGCTTAATTCATGTTTATTGTTTTAATTAGTAAAGTCTCGTGAAAATTACAAGAAAAATAAAAATTTCAGTAAAAATATATGAATGTTGAGAAATTAACTGAATCCGTTTTGAAATATTAGCTATAATTATTCTAATTTGATTGTTTATTTTTTTCCTTAAGTTATTTCTATTTTTAATTATTTTCTCTTCTTTAATTGTTTGAAATTCACGCACACAATTTATGTACGTATGATTAGATAGTAATGATTTTATTTGTATTTTAAAATTTTAAAATTCATTTTAATTAAAGTCTATGGACAAATTATTTAGTATTGTCATTAAATATTTATTTTTTAACGATATATTATATATATTCTCTCCTTGGAACAGGTTAGTGGGTGGTATCAAGAATACGAGGGGCTTACGTTTGCGACATTTCGGGGAGCTGGCCATGCAGTGCCTTGTTTCAAACCAAGCAACTCATTGGCATTCTTCTATTCCTTTCTTCTTGGAGAATCACCACCGTCCACAAAATAATCATATTCATCCTGAATTCATATATATATATAGAGAGAGAGAGAGAAAGTGATCTTTAACTTGTGAACTCCCGAAAGAAGTTTTTGCTTTTATCACAACATAATTTTCTGTCTAGCTAGCTAGTTGTCTATATCTTATCAAAATGTTAAGCAACCAATTAGCACAGATTTATATATATATATATATATATATATATATATATATATATATATATATATATATATATATATATATATATAAATAAAAGAGTGTTACTGGTTTTGGTTGAACGAACTTCTTTTTCAATTTTTTTTTATCGGTGATGATATATAATTCATATATTTATAAGTATAACTATGTGAACGGGTACAAGTAATACCGGAGATAATTCTTCGATTCGACGATTGTTGAAAATTATTATCTTAAATGATAATAACATACAATTTTTTTTTATTCTTCTTTATTTATAATTGTTTTTAATGGTTAAAATAATAATTGATACACTGGTTTTTGTTTAGAAAAAAATTTCTTCAAAAGAAAATTACTATAAAATAGGGTAGATTCAATTATAAATAATTTTCGTAATATGTAAAAAAGATAGTTAATAAATAAATAATCAAATAATGTGTATAAAATTTTGTGTATATATTTGTTAGACAAAGTTTTGACTTTAATAGTTGCCCCCCTCTGGTCTAGAGTTGGCTCCACCCCTGGTCGTGGTTATGGCCTGAAGGTGTGAATGGGATGAGATGGTTGCAACTTAATCATTAAGCATATCATAAAAATTTAGGGTAGACACAATAAAATTGATTTAAATTTACTGAAATCCAGTTTTTAACACACCTTCCTGAACCACTTGTTCTAATTGTTGAGGAAGTCTGCAATAAGAACGTTTAAGCAACACAAAACACACTTAAAATATTTTACATGGAAGTTTGTAAAAGGATGGTAAAATCTATTTAAACTCATCCGGGAATCAATTCATTAATTAATGCTGAATTGAAGTCCTAATAACTCTGTAGCTGTTTGGTAATCAATCTTCTTAGAAACAAAATTAGTTACACTCTAGGAAGAATATAAGATTAATTGTAAGAAAAATAATAATAAATATAATTAAAAATTTAACATGATTCGATACTTCTTGACTATATACATAAAATCATCTCAAAAATATTTTTTTATCACACAAATGATTACAAGATTGTAATTCACTCCAATTTTACAAACCCGAGTGCTACACTCAATGATTACAAGAAATTATAACACTCTCACATAAAGACATTTCTTTCAACAAAATGATTTTGATTCATAATCTCTTTTCTCACATATTCTCTCTTCATGCGTAGCTTTTTCATTAATTTTTTTCTCTATTTATAATAAAGATTGTCATTGACTATAATAAATTAATTCTTTTAAAAGTTAAAACAAAAATATTTATTCAAATAAGTTTCATATAGTAAAATATAATATTTTATTTAACATTTAAATCATTTAAAACTTAATGATAAAAATTCAATTTTGAATGCACCTTATTTTTTCATTTCCAACTCTACAGTTAACATCCCACAACGACAAATCTAGCTAAAGGAAGCCCCGGACAACATTGTGTGTCAAAGGAACCATTGCATGTCCTTTTCTTAAAGCAGGCTGTGAAACATGATGTGCAGTAAAAGTGGTCCTCTTGTGATGCTTAAAGCACGATTTGCTTTGAGACTGGTATTGGTGTTTTTTCCTTTGGCACTGATTGGAGAGGAACAACATCAAGTGGCTTTGATTTTTTACTCAAAGGAAGGTAGATTGCTTTGCTGATATCTTGAAGCATTGCTGTTTCGGAGTCATATCGATTACTGCAGTTGAAGAGCATGTGAAAAACTGAGACATGACAGCTGGAGATGATTGCTAGCCTTGGGCAAATCAGAATGTCCTTCAATAAGGACATGTTCAAGCAACTCTTTCTTCTTTTTATGGATCATCTCTGTCACTAAAGCAATCGATTCTTCAATACTTGACTCTGGTCCTCTACCATGTTCACCAAAACTCTGTTTATTTTCCCCTGTTCTTTTTCCTTCTGTAGATACACATGAAATATTTATATTCCATAAAAAAAAAAAAGTCAGGGATAAGATTGTAATTTTATTTGGGAACCCGTAAAAATATATAAGATATTTGAATTTAGTTTGGTGCCTAAAATAAGAAAATAAGGATCATTCGCCTGTACTTGATTTGAATTAAAGAATGATGTTAACTTATTTTAAATTAAGAATTTTTTGATATTTTGGGATTAAATATTTTTATTTTAAAATAAGAGATTAAAATTATAGCTTTTAAGAAATATGAGAATTAAATATTACTATTTTTAAAATAAAAGATAAAAATTATAAATTTTAAAAAATAAGAACATCAAAATTATATTTAAACCTTTAAAAATACTTGTTAATTACTATTTGACAAGTAAAGTCATGAATGACATTTAATCATTTAGATAACTGTTGGAAATATAACTATATAAGTGTAAAATAAAATCTCACGTGTCAAGTAGAAGTAAAAAAGTTAAATATGAAAAAAAAGATTTATAAATTTAAACCTTAAAATTTTGGGTTAAAATTTGATGTCAAGTTCACTTATATGTTAACTACAAATAACCATAAGTAGATTTGTAATGGCTTTCTATTGGGCTGGTCTCAGTTTCTGATTTGATAAGCTATGTTTAAGAAAACATGAGGCTGGAAGCACCAATGTATGAACAGCAATGGAGATCATGCCATATTTGAGGTAGTTATCTAATGATGGTGTTTGTCCCGTTTTGCTCCACTTTGCTTCTATGAGACAAGAATAGAATGTTTCATACCACTTCACAGAAGTAACAAGTTTGCCATGTTATTTTCTCTCATGAAAGAACAAAGTTGAAAATCACATCATAATCGAGGTTTTATACTTACAAGATCTTGCATGCTGTTAGTTATGTCATCATAAATTCCAACTTGTTGAAGGTACTTGGTAGAAGCTTCACTCACAAGATTATCCAGAGCTTGGAATATGACTTTGCTGTGGCCACTTAAGCCATTCGAGTCCCATATGTGATTTACAAGAACTTAATTAAGAAAATGGGGTCATTGATATTTGTTCTTGTTAAGAAAAGTTTCTTTGGTGTGTTTTTTACTACTGAGAGGGAAAATTTTACAGAATTTTAATAGCTTCTGACTGCATCAGTGAGGCCTTCCAAGTCATAGAAATCATCTGCAACTGTGATTATTATAGCACTCTTGGCCACTAACATTCGTATGTAAGAGTCATGTGGGACGGAAGTGGCAGCAGCTATAGCAAGGTAGCTTAGTTTTATCCCTGCCAAATCCCATGCCACTAAGACCCCATCTTACTTATACCCCAAATGAAAATAATGTTTTGTGAACCCACAAATTATTGATCATAGCATTGAATATATTAAATAAAAGTCCTGGAAAACTCAAATGATAGATCATAGCATTGACAAAATTCTAAAAAACTAGATCATACCACTTTAGTTCTTCCAGCTCCTTTTTGTAAATTGATTGCTTTAACTCATAGTTTTCGATCGCAAGTTGAAGCAGCTGATCATTATGCAGGTGTGATATCCTACGAAACACATAAATTGACTGCAAATGTTACTGAGTAGAGCAGTTATTCGGTTGATTATCATTAAATGTGGACTTTATTTAATTTGAATTTAAATTAATTCAAAACTCAATTTATTTTTTAAAAAATCAATATTAAGTTTAAATTTAAATTGGTTTAATAAGAATCAATTTTTATATTTAAAATATTTTTAAAATAAAGTGATAAAAACAAAAGAGTTAATTATGTTTTTAATTTCTAATTATTTTTTGCAAAATTCACTCTTAGTCCCTAAATAATATTTTTAGCATTTTTAATCCCTATATATTATTTATGCTAACGATTTTAATTTTAACTATCAAATAACAAAATTATTAATGACTTCAATTTTTACTATCTAATAAAAAATTAATTAATGACATAATAATTATAATTATGTGACTTGCCACATTGAATTTGATGAGTAATTATTTAATTTTTTTACACGTAATTTTTTTTTTGGCAAAAATTATGCATTTAGATTTTAATTTTTTAAATTAGTTGATGTCATCAAAATAAACTATTGATGAAGGATTAATAATGCATTTTATAAAAAAAATATTTAACGTAACTTTCTGTAAGATTTATTGATGACAAGTCAAGTGACTGCGACATCATCGGTCAAACTTAAGAGCTGATACTAAAAGTATTAACGTAAGATAAAATATAAGATATAAAACACAATTTTATTTAGAGACTGAAAATAATTAAATTTTGCAAAAACATAATTGAGCTAAGCACCTGTTATACGAGGTCTTTCCTTTCGACAGGGCATTGGCTTCATTTTCTTCGATCCACATTCTGTATTCCAAATGATCCAGACGAGCAATCCATGATATATTCAACTCGTAATTAATCTATTGGCAAATTAAAGTACATAAACACACTTTGCCTGAACAGTTAATTAATAATAAATTATACAATTAATAATTAATTAATTTAGCAGAGACTCACGTAAATTCTTAATTACTGGTTAATTATGACCCCATTATTGTTTTCCTTTCTTTACAGCATTAAGCTATCAAAATGCATGGTGTTGGTTGAAATACAAAGGATCGGGCTCCAATTATTCATCCTCACAGTGGTCCTTAATTAATTTGAACCGGGGTTATGTCTTCAATTATATATAAAAAGTGTCTCTGTATGGCAAAGCTGAAGGTAACACAGAATGTGATAGCTTTTTCTTTTTAATAGGCAAATGTAATATGTATATATATAATTGCACAAGAAGTGCTAAAAGACCACAATACTGGCGGAATCGAGTGTGGTAGTGCTGGTTTTTGTCATGTTGTACTCATGCATGCAACCCGTGACATTTTTCTTCTTCTTTCTTTTCTTTTTGGTGCTGTTGCTGTCTCCACGATGAAATGCCTTCTATTTAAGTTTGGAGAGGTATATAATCCATTATGCCTTTAGCATAATTAATTATATGTTTTTTATTTTTTTAAAAAAATTATTTTGTAAAAATTAACATTTTTTTAGTTTTTAGTAAATGGAAATTATGTTAATAATTAAATTTTTTATTTTTAAATATAAAAAAATTTAATATATTAAACATTCAAAGGTTTTAATATAAGTTTATGTTAAAAATGTCTCTTCTTAAAAATATATATCCCAAAAATATTCACAGCTAAATAATTCAAATGATTAATTCCTTTAATTAACTCTTAACTTCTACGTACAATCATATTACAATGATAATTTCAAAACTCTTTGAAATACATATATTTTAAAAGTGTCAAATTCATTATATATATTTATTAACCAATGAAGTTAAAACGAAAATAATTAACTTGATTAATTAATTAGTTCTATCACAATGGCCACAAAACAGTAATTAATATAGGTTTGACTCTCACAGCAACACTTATTTAATCACCCACTTGGTCACCTTTGGGAATTATAAAAAGAAAAAAGGGAAACGTATAAATCATATAAAGCACCAATTTAATTTGGAATTTAGTGGATACTACGAACGTATGGTCGGCAATTTGAAGATTGTATGTATTTTCCTTGAAAAAGACATTGCTTCCTCAACTTCACATTCTCCGCAGAACATAAGATTTGACGCTCCGTAGGTGTTAACCATTGTGCTTGAGAAGAACTCATAATCCTTTTCAACAAGACCTCGAATTTCTTCGTCATGTAAAAACCAACACAAACTCGCTGAAAAATAGTAGTGCATGACATTTCATTAGTCACGGCAAATAAAACTTTTAGCTCCCCTAACCCTAAGCCTAGCTTTTAAAATTTTTAATTTTAGAATTAAAAATTTTAATTCAAGAGTTGGAATATATGAAACAAATAATTAAGTTATTTAGTGATCAGTTTTCATACATGATGATACTTTGTAGCCATGATTGCGCAAGAGTTGGAATGCTAGAGAGTCTTTGTGAAGCTGCGGTGCAAGCATGGTACTTGGTTTTATCCATGATTCTTGTTTCACGTAATTCCTGAAAAAGCAAGAACTAATGAATTTCAAAGTAATCAAAACTGCAGACGTAATGCAAGAATTATTAAAAGCTTTATCAGTGTTAGTTTGAATTAATTTATTTAATAGTTTTGCTCACATTTAAAAATTCAGTTTATTGTTAGAACTTTTAAGAAAAAATAATGAAAGCCAATCATATAACCTATATTTAAAATGCTATTGAGAAAGCTTATCTAAAATAATTCATCGCTAAAAATTACGCAAATTAAAAAATGCACCATAATTAAATTAATAGGACGAACAACTGTGTGTTTTCAGTTTTCACTGATCAGCTAATGGTCCCCCGAGTGGGGTGTCCCCCTAATTCAAAAAAAAAAAAAAAAAACTAATGGTTCCCACTAGTTGTGTCACGTGCATTAATTATTAATTATATCCTTAAATAAAGCATGTAAGTACACGTGGTAATTTAAAACACGTACTATATTTCAGTTCTGTTACATATACTTTAGATTTCAATAGCTAGTAGCTCCTAATAAGTAAAGTATTCACTAAACGTGGGCAATTTTTGTTAGTTATTAAAATAATAATTCTTGATTATATATAATTTATTTATTAGTTAAAAAATTTATTTAATTGTTTAAAAAATAATTTTTTTATAGATTTTCACTAAATTTTAGTATTGTTTAAAACGTTAACTTTTAATTTTTATTTTTTAATACTTTTTCCCATTTTATTTTTAATATATTTATTAAATTTTCTGATTATTTTATAAAATAAATAATATTTTTATTATTTTTATATTATTTTACACTTTTCAATCATTTTAATAATTAATTTTTCACTACCAACTAACTTTTTATTGTTCAGTTAGCTTTCTAAGTAGTGTTGCTCTCCTTATTAATGAGTAAAAATTAAGTTCTCTAAAAAGTGAGAGACCTTCTATAAATTAATCCGTACACAAATTAATTTGAATTTATGAAGAAATTTATTTATTTTTTCCTTACATTCTTCTGGAAGAAGTACCTGTGAATAAGTTTACCAATTTGTATGTATGGTGCATTTTGTGAACTAAAATATTAATAACTTTCTGAATTGTTAATGCGCCTGTTTTGTACTGCTTAACAGCCAACATGGAAGCAATAGTGGCAGGAATAGTTTCAATGGGTGGATGACCAAAGGCATCACAATCTCCCCAGAAGCCTGCAGGGTTTTGATTTTTGAACATGGGTTTGGAAGGCTTATGAGTATCATAGCTAACCATGCAGTATCATATTCAGAAGGACACAAATAAAAATAGGGATCTACGTTCTTAAACATACTTCCCTTTAACTTTGCAACTCTTGATAGAATGGAGGACTGTGACGGTGAGAATTCCATTACAAGAAGATTTAGACGTACTCAAACTCAACTATAGTTCCTATTAGGAGGGGCTGATCCTATCTATTTATAGTCCTTTGCTACTCTAATTAGTGCTTTGGGGCCACCTCTGACCAGGCTTTTTGGAGTTGGAGGACGTATATATAATATAATAGAAGAATGTTGCCCATTTAATCCGTATTTAAATTTTTCTTTGATAATCTAAATTTATATTAATATATTAATATATTAATTAATGTAATTTAAGTAAATACTTACATTTTTAATTTCATATTAAGAAATTAATTTTGAAATTAAAATTGATTTTGAGTTAAATTATTTTAGATAAATTTTATATTGAATAAAAAATTATACTAAATTTTATTACTAGCTTATTTTTAAAATTAAAAAAAAAATCTAATTATAACTTATTTCACTTTAAATTTATTTTTTAATTAAAATTAACTTTATTTAAAATCATTTATATAATTATAAACACCCACACATATATACACTAATTAATTCTTTCTTTCGTACGTAAGTACGCGTCATACATTGAGAAAAAATATACTTAAACACTTCAAATATATTAAGAAAAAATACACTTGTAAGAGAGAAAAATACATATATAATAGATAATATAATTTTTTATAGAAAAAAATGAAAAATATTAATAAGAATTTAATGCTGATACGATTTATATATATAATATTTAAGATAATTTTGTTTAAATTCAAAATAATTTATGATAAATAATAATTTATGATTAGATATCAATAGAGTATAGTAGATGTAAGTTGCAACTCCAGACTACACTATAGTGGCAATGTGCCATACCCTTGTTGTGCCTTACTCACGTTGCAAATTCAGATTCTATTTTCAAATTATTCAGTTCTACAACACTATTTAATTTCCTTGTAACGTTCTCTCTTGCGTACCAGAATTATTTATGGGTTTTGTCAGTGTTCCCTTTTATGGTGTCACGGTTTGGTAACATGTCACTTTCTTGATAGCTCAATTACTCATCATCAACCAAGTTCTGATCTGGTCTATATTAACCTCCTTTGTGGTTGTGCATCCCAATGTCACATCTTGATATAAGAATTTGATGCTGATACACTCACAAATTTTTATTTGATTACAAATCATAATTTATATATATATATATATATATATATATATATATATATATATATATATATAATATTTCAGATAATTTTACTTAAATTCAAAAAAATTTATCATAAATTAGACAATACATAATTCATTTTGTCTATCCGAATTTTCCTTTAGGAAAGTTAATTCCAAAAAATGGTATTTTAAATCAAATTTATAAGAGGGGAGTTACACAGGGGTGGCACGGCGGAAGGGGAGCGGGGTCGGCGTTTCACTGTTTTGATTGAGGAAGAGTGCGTTGATGTCTTGAAGAGGGAAAATGCAACACGCAGGAAAATTAATTTCTAAAATTCAGGATATTTTGGGAAAAGAAATAGAAAATGGGAGTGTATTAGCAATAAAAAGGAATGGAAATAACAACTCCCAAACTAAATAACATAAATACATAATAACCCAATAAAATCCTTAAATCATTTATTTTATTTTTTTTTTCCTTTTGGACCTCATTTGGCGCATCCTATCATAAATCCTCTCCCATCCTCTTTTACCTCTCCAGCCCAAAAATAAATGAAAAGAACAAGTCAAATGAAAGAGGGAGAAACTAAAAAGATTGAAGAGCATTCAGAATTTCAGATCCTTAGGTCTTCCTAAGGTTTTATACGTTAATCCAAACATACAAACTAAAACTAACAAGTCAAATGTAGTATAAATCAAGTTATAAAAATCTTTTACACATTGATTAAATATAAATTAAATTTAAAAATTAAAGAATTCTTATTAGAATAAATAATTATTTTTATGTGTGTATAATACTAACAAATTCTTTTCTAAAAGATAAAAAAATAAAATTTAATCTATAAAATAAGATAAATTTATCTCATCAAAAACTTTCATTTTTTAATGTTAGAAAACTCAATTACCTAACATGCAAAAGACAAAAATAAAGTTACTCACAAATATACTTTTAAATTTAACAACTTTATTGCATTTTCGTTCTTAAAAAAATATAACTTATGAATAAATATATTCAATAAATTGAATCTGATCAAAATGTCAATTAAATGTAAAAATGTATTTGTTAATAATTTTAGATTTCATAACATTAACACATGAAAGTAAACGATAAGATAAAATTAACTCACTTTTTATATTTTTAAAGACTAATTTTTTTTTCATATTTAGAAATAAATTTATCAGTCCGATATATTTACTTTTAGAAAAAAAAAAAATTATTTATTATTGATAAGTGAAAGCGGATCTTTCGGGTCCAGGAAAAGATACAAAAGTACAACAAACAAAAATAATTAACTAATAATTGTTTGTTGTGTGGCGTTTGGATGCGCGTAAGTATCTACTAGAAAGACGTAGAAGCCGCTTTATATTGTTGCAGGAGGATGCGCGTCCAAGAGTAAGAAAAAGCCAATCCAAACACGGATTAATGAAATAATAGAGATTCATTGATTCAGATCTTGGAGACGATCGCTTTCTGAGTCAACCCTAGAACCTTACACGCGTCTGGGTAAAGACTTTTCCTTATCTCTGCGTACACTTCACCCACCCACTTCCTCCGTGCCAACTGCTCCCCCAGGCGCATTGCAGCCTCCACCGTGCTCTCCGCGCTATCGTGCGCCGAATCCACGATTCCCATCCTCACCGCCTCCGCCGCCGTTAGCTTCGCGCCGCCCAGCAC
Source organism: Glycine soja (assembly GCF_004193775.1). Classification (NCBI taxonomy): domain Eukaryota; kingdom Viridiplantae; phylum Streptophyta; class Magnoliopsida; order Fabales; family Fabaceae; genus Glycine; species Glycine soja. The sequence goes on along the minus strand of NC_041012.1, from coordinate 42,865,049 downwards.
CAAGTCGCGCATCACCGCCGGGGACCTGATCTTGGACCTTATGACGGCGGCGAAGTAGCCCGGCAGCGGCAGCCCGAGGTCTACCTCCGGCATGTAGAGCACGCCGCGGTCGCTGCGCATGAGGACGTAATCGTGGCTGACCGCGAGGAGGAACCCGGCGGCGGAGGCGTGGCCGTTGATGGCGACGATGGTGGGCATGGGAAGGGACATGATCGCCGCCAAGACGGGCTTGAGGGAGTCCACCATGAACTGGAGGCGGTCGGTGGCGGCGGAGGCGGAAGCGGCGGCGCGCGCCCAGGAAAGGTCGAAGCCGTTGGAGAAGAATTTGCCGGTGGCGGTGGTGACGAGGACGGAGCCGGGAGTGGCTTGAGATGCGAGACGGTTAAGCGTTGAGAGGAGGGAATCAATTAGGGTTGGGTTGAGGCGGTGTTGGACGTCGCCGTCGTCGCCGTCGAGGGTTAGTACCCAGGCGTTGCCACGCTTCTCGAGGCTACACATTTTTTCTTTTTCTTATCTACCCTTGAATTCGTCACCACCCTATAAGTGTTGCTTTCGCGTTTATTCAGAACTAAGTTACCCGTGCATTTGCATTGCTTGTTAACTTCCATCTAAAATGAGTTTAAGAGACATTTATACTAGGCTACTTTTGATTATCTATTTATTCGTTTATTAAATTATTAATTAGTTTTTTTAATTAATCAACTCTAAAATAAAATAAATTTCTTTTACTTTTATGATATAAAAAAATTAAGTTATTATTTTAAAAAAAGGAAAACCTTTTATTTCTTAAAATTTTTTGTAATTAATTATTAATATTTATTAAGTACTTGCCAAATAGAATAGAAGGTCCCTTCATTTCCTAAATTAGATAGAAATCCAACTCTATGTTCCAAAGTAAAAAATAAATTTTTGTATTTGTCTTCTTTTATTTTGTTTTGAAGTTAACCTCTTTATTAGTTTCAACATTATTGTATTTTTTATTTAAATTTATTTGTGTTTTTTATTTGTAAGTAATTATTCTCAATTAGAAGTACATGCAAGGAATTCTTTCATATTTAAGGTATATATATATATATATATATAAAACTAGTTGATTAAATTTTTTTAAAAATAAATAAATAAATTTAGTCCTACGATCGATTGTATTTTTTTTATTCAAAATTCTTGACATATTATTTTGAATCTAAATATATGGATACTTAAGTTGAAATTGAAATATGAAATCATTTTAAAGATTAAAGTGAGAAATTTGATCAAATTATAACATAGTTTTTTTTTAACAGCAAAAATTAAGGTTTGACAAGGAAATCAAAATAATAAAAATATATATTAAAAGATAATTTAAAAAATATATTGCATAAGTATTAAACGAATAAGAACATTAAACTATAAACACATAATAATAATAATAATAATGATCTATTATTAATGTCCGGATATGTTTGCTGCACTTTTTATACTTTTAGAGACTATAAATTTTGTATTTTCATCTTTCAGGAACGCATTTGTAGCGGAGTGAGAAGACGAAAAGTCAAAAAAATATTATGACAAATATGTCTCTATGCTGACATTCCGTACTGGTCATCATTTTACGTAGGCTATTTTATTAACGGTATCAGATGGAAGTTAACGGTTGGATATATTTTGTATTTTCATCTTTTGAGGACGTATTTGTCAACGAATTACACATTGAGAGACAAAAGTGACTATTTACCATTTATATTAATATAAATAAAATAGTTTAAGAGAGTTTTAGCTTTCATCTAAAATGAGTAAATAGTAATGTTATTTTGCGGATACATGTAAACAAATATTTTAATTTAATTAATTTTAGTCAAATAAATCAAACTTAAAATAACTACTTAAAAATATTAAATTAAATTGACTAACTCATTACATAAAATAAATCAAGTCTATTATAATGATAAGACAATATAATAACTTTCATCCAAAATAAGTAATGTTATTGTCGTGATATATGCAATATATGAAAAAAAATTGTTATTGAATAAGTAAATTATAACAATGCTAAATTTTAATAAGTTTTAAATTAAAAACTTACCTATTTGAGATTTTCAAAGACAATAATAATATTGATCAATGGTAAGTAATGTTGTTGTCTTGATGCCTGTAATATGGAAAAGAAATTTTAAAGAACTACTTGTAAATTAAATTAAATTGACACTACCTAATTAAAGGTTGTCAAAGACCTCTTTGAAAACAACATTAGTAGTAGTGTTTAATGATTTTTTCTCATTATTATTATCATGTATCAAAATCTTTAATCCTTGTTTGCTTTTAACTCTAGAAATAGCAACATACATTTGATTGATGGTGATTAAAGACAGGTCTAAGTAAGTATAATTCAACATTTTCAAGTGATTGACCTAAGTAAGTATAATTCAACATTTTCAAGTGATTGACCTTGAGCTTTGTTGATTGTCATGACAATAAGACTATGATAGGAAATTGTCTCCTAATCAATTTGAATGGCCAAGGTGATTCGGACGGAGACATACATATACGCGAAATATAAAAAAAATTCATTTTTTTTCATACATGACTTTTGCTTCAATGACACGATTTGCAAGCCTTGTAACAATTAATCTCCTTCAACTTGGTCTAAATTTTTTAATAACATGACTGAGGTTTCAATTTTGAGTTTGATTTTATGATTTAGGAGACCAAATCTTGTCAAAGCATTTAGAAATCCAGGTGTAATCGCATCAAAGACCTGGCTTTCAATTTTATCTATCTTGTCAATTGGGTTATCTTCTAAAACTATCTTCTACCTTGAGCATTGAATTACTGTCAATTTTGCTCTCAAAGTAGTCCTTAGTTAATTACAGGTCCTTGGATCGGTGAAATGTTGGCATAGAATCTATTTAGACTTTTATGCTAAGAAGGAAGCAAAATATCAAATGTACACCTTTGCCAATTCCAAGAGGTTAAGGCTTGAGGCAATAGAGTTTATTAGAGAAGGTTTAGAATATTGCAAATAAGAAACACTAAATGTTGTAGTCACATCTTTGAATAGATAACCCATAAACACACATCATGATTGATCCACTATATACATGCACTCAAATACAATACCAAATTGGAGGAACTTTTTCTCCCTAACAATTGAACTTATAATGTTAAAATTGAGTAAGAATCAATGACTTTTATGTCATATAGAAATAATAAAAAAGAAATACCTTCCAATCATTGATTGATAAAAGAGCTAAAGTAACTTCAATTTTGTTTTTACTTGGTAACATATGTAGTATGTTTGCACTATCACACTTGCCACTATATGCAATATCTTTCAAAATCAAAGATTGATATTGGAGCTACGGTTTATATGCTTGGTTAGTAATCAAAGAGTTAATATAATTAAGCACCACAGACAACTCATTGAAAGAAAATCCTGATCACAATAAATAGGGTCAGGCACTTAGCTGTTTTTAGTTAATATAATTAAACACCATAGATTAATCTAGACACTACCTACTCATTGAAATCGTAGATTAAATATAATTGTCAGCATCTAAAAGCCTAACAATTGATATACTCAAAGTGAGGATAAAAAAATGCAAAATCTAAAAAAAAATAAACATTAAAACACCAAAAAGAAAACATTAAACCTCAAGCTAAAACAAACAATGCAAATATGAAAACCCTTAAAACACAATAGTTTTTTTTATTTTCTCCTAACACCCCCTGTTCACGTTTTTTCTTTATACTGAGGAGAGATTACTAGAAAAAGAAGCTAAAGCCGTAAAAAGAAAATAGAAATTACAGAACATGTACCCCCATAAAAAAACAAATCATCCACATCAGAGCCTACAAAGTAACGAAAATCCTAAAGCCCCAAAACCAAAAAAATGATCAAATCGTTTGATTGTAGAAGGAGAACGAAATTATCAGGTATCAAACTGACCTTTGTTGACCTCAATTTTGAAATTTCTCCACAAATCTCCTCTTTTTTGCTCGCTTCTAGTCCTTCCTCTGCTCATGTTTTCTTGTCAACTTCACGAAGAGGAATAAGTGAAATTTGGTATGTGTCTCAACCATCATTTCATTCAAAGAGAGAAAGAGAAATGAGAAATTATTAAGAATAATGTTGTGTGTCATGATCTAAGAAAAATAGAGAAACAAAATGGTAGAGTCTTTCCCATAGCATTGACTGACATTTCTTGATCAAAGGATATTTGCTTATTGCTTAATAAAGTAAACTTATTATATTATTAAAGCAAAATGACAAATAAAATACAAAACACTAAACGTGTCAATTTTTTAGTTGGTCTAATTTTGTAAAATCAGTAACTTATTCTTCACTTATAGTAATAGTAGACTCGGGAGTAATCATTTTAATCTTAAAAAATATGATAGTGTATATATGTCCCAAATATATGGTGTGTAATCTTTATTTTTATTTAGTGACTAAAAAGATAACCTTTTTTTAATGAAGGACGAACCCAGATGATATGTTTTATATATTAAAAAGAAGAAAGAGAGAGACAAATTTTGTATTAATGACTAAAATGAAACAATTATTTAATAATTTCTTTAAGACTATTTATATAATAATTAAGAATATATTAGTAATTTGTTAAAATGAATTAAATAACAATAAAATGAAGTCCTGTTATTTATGTAACTTTCTCAAATTCATAAATGAATAATTAGAATTCAAATTCAAACTTTTAAAATCGACAAAACTTGATAGAAATAAATACTTGACCCGGACAGCGTTTTGCAGTAGGGGGGAATGAGGAGAGCCAGACTTCCTCAACATGTCTAGTTGTCGTGTTTAGTTGTTAGGCGGCCTCTAGAGCGGGAAAGCAGCAAAGTTTCTCACGGTAAGAAACTGTTTTATAACCCTTGGATATATAATATTTTTAATTAAAGGTGAAGATTATTGTGTTAAGTGATATATACAATATCAGTTTTTATAAGATCAATCTTAATAAAAGTCACTTTATTTATAAAAATGTTATCATATTTTTTTTTAACATTCATTTTCATAAAATCGATGTTAAATTAACAATATTAAAAATATTTTTTTAATAGTGTTGCCAATGTATTTTAATAATTTAATTCTCCATAAAATACAATTCATGTGTTAATCTTTCTTTAAATCAAATACCGAGGGTTTTTTTTTTCTAATAGGTGTGATGACTATAAAGCAAAATAGGTGTGATGACTATAAAGTTGAAGCACATTCCAACATATATAATTAAGTTGTTTAAAGGCTATAACTTGGAGATCTATAATCATATAATATATACTACATTGCATTCTTTTTATTGTTAACTAATGCAGAATATTGAGAATATTGTTGTATGATTTTGCATGATTGTGTTGATCCTAATTGTATTGAGAATATTACTGCATAATTTTGCTGATCCTAATTGATTCTATTTGTATTAATATTGATTGTTGTTGGTCGTTATTCATAACTTAGTTTTGTATTGAATATTTGCACAAAATTAGCATCTTACCTCCAATTTATGGTTCTATTTGTAAGAATTGTACATATTTTCATGTTTAGTGAGGTTTTATATAGTAGATACTCTAATTTTGTGAATTAATGTTGAAACCACTTCAATTTCAAGCTAAAAGAAGAGAAGGTTCAAATAGCTGATGACTCGCTAAGCGAGGTAGATCCGCTTAGCGAGTGACATCCGTTAAGCAAGACATACAGCTTACTTAGCGGGTTGGGAAACCCTAGAAGAGGATTAGTCAGAGATGTGCTCGCCCAGCGTGCCGCAAGCCCGCCCAACGAGGTCGTTGTCCCGTCTCGCTCTTAGCGCGCCCAACTCACTAAGTCAAAATTCACTTACTCTCACTTAGCGAGTCAGTCTCGCTAAGCGAGCCTTCACAAGTTGAAACGTCCAAGAGCCTTTAAAACACTGAAGTTGGCAGAAACAAGGGAGGAGTCGAAAAATAGAGCAAAAAGGAAAGCTGAAGCGACAAAGAGATAACAGCTAAGAGAGCTTAGGTTAGAGGAGTGAAATTAGGATTTTAAAGGCTGGAGGAGACATCCTCAACCATTCTTTGACTTTTTCTTTCACCAAACTTTGTTCCTTCTTGTATTGAGAGAATATTTCTTGTAATGGAAGGCAAAACTTCTTGGTTGGAAAGTTCTACTGAACCCTTAATGTAATACCCTTTCACTATCTATTTAATGTTGTTTTTTTTTTGTGTTTATTACTTCTATCTATGCTTATTTTTGCATGCTTATGGCTTGATCACCCATTTGTGTGTATAGTTAGGATTTTCAGCATTGGGAAATGCTTTAAAGCCTTAGAACTTGGTAGAGCAAGCTAGAAATTTGTATGTCTAGGAATGAAGTGCAGTGATCTAGTTCATATTATGTTGTAGACTTAATGCAACTCTTTTAGACTGAGTTTTTTGAAAGATCAAGAACAAGGTTTAAAGAGAGTTAGGCTCATTCACCAGAGGGATCTTGGTTTGAGTAATTTCTCAGTATAAGAAAACTAGGATAATATTAAATAGAGAAAAATACATAATAACATCAAGAAAAATTTAGTAGAACAACCCAACACTTTTACTTGACTGTTTTCACCCCTAAGTTTCTAGATATTTAGTTTTTATTCACAGAGACTGTAGTACATAATTCAACTTGATATTTACTTTGCTTTTAGTTTATACAAATGTTTGTATATTGGATGTACAGTTTCTGAGTGAAACAAATTCTCTGTGGACTTGACACTTGGTCTTACCGTTTTAATATACTACTTGTGTGAATCGATATATTTGCCGACACACGAACAATTATATTTTAATTTTATTTTGTATCTTGATCCCTTTATTATTAAGATCACTTATTTTTAGGTTAGAGAGTTGTATCAGATATGTTAGGAAAGGCTATAAGAGAAATTTTAGCTAGATGATTGGATGACCTTGTATATATATCTATCGATTGTTTCTAATAGAGGCAGAACAACAAATTCCATTTATTGTTTTCTTATGGTATCGAAGCCAAACTCTAATTAAAAAAAAGAGTGTTAAAGAATGGCGGATAAGCGCGATGAAGGATCATAAACGGTAAAGAGAACACCATCTCCATATGATCTAAGTTTGAATGACAATCCTGGAAGTGTGATCACCCAAGTCCAAACATGGGGTGCTTATCAGGACCGTGGGAGAGACATAAGTGTGCATGCAAATGCTACCCAGACTTCCAATGGAGGAACGATTTTGCCAGCGATGGATACAGACAAGGGCGGGTTGACAGGTTTAAGCAATAAGTAGTGGCAAACTTTAGTGATCTTCTGAACAATCATAAGAGGAAGCACCATAGAAAGAATGACAGGTAAAAACACGATGTGGATTATTGATACAGGAACCTCTAATCATGTGGTCACACCTAGATAGAAGGGTGTGTTAAAAGTCTCATATGGCGGATAGCCTTGAGGAAAAATAAGGTATGTTGAAGTCTCACATCGAATAAAGATAGTGTCAAGATAAACTATATAAGTGGAGAATAACCCTCACCTTACAGGCCGATTTTGTAGGATTGAGTTAAGCTCATGAAAAATCCACTTTCTGACCTGGTATCAAAGATTATCTTAAATGGATCCTGTAAACGTGGTCTAGTTCCCAAACCCAAATTTGAACATTTATTTTTAAAAACTTTTCATATTTAACTCAATTATAATTTAATTCTTAATTATTAATTATTTATTTATTAATTCCTACACAAATGTTTATGAGACATTAATTTTAATATGTATAGAGAAGGATTGTAGGAATTCTTTAATTATCCAAATGAAAACATTAATGGCATTGAAGACTTGAAAATCGCTGCTCTAGAGGGTCACATGGAAGCAAAATATGTATTCGGTATGATTTTACTGTGCTCACATGATGATGAATTGAGAAAACAAGGACTCGAGTATATGCGATTTATAAGGAAGTCCATGTGTATTATAAAATGCAGGAATAGGGTCAAACAATTTGTAGATCATTTATGGAAAGGTAATGGAATGCTAGTGCGCAATCGCATCCCTTTATGTCGTTGCAAGAACACATGCAAGGGGAGGAGGGTTAAGAAAGGTGTTTGGTCATTTTTAGATGATGATATTAATTTATGTGAATATAGTAGATGGGATCATGAGATAGATTTTTTTAATTGGTTATTCGATGTTTATTAGTTCTACTCTCTTCAAATAATTGTGTTAATTACAATACTAGTTTATATTATAGTAAAATTGTGATGGTATCAGATATTTTATTTGTGGAGCGTTAAGTGTTTAAGTATTTATGATAATTGTGTTAATTACAATGCCAATATATATATATATATATATATATATATATATATATATATATATATATATATATATATATATATATATATATATATATATATATATATAATTATCGTCTGAAAGTTGAAAGTAAAATCATCATGAAAAAACATAAATCTCAAATTAATAAACATAAAGGTCATTAACATGATTGGCAATATGATTTGTTATAAAGACTTATTTGCGTACATTTAACATTTGTTGATTTGCAAGGTCGATGCTTATTTGTGTACAATCTTATTTTGTATTTGAATTTTGTATGTTCATTTTTTTATATCAAGAGTATATATTCTTAAGAGAGTAAAAGACTAATCTTTCCAAGCTTAGATATTTATTTAAAGGATTAATCTCTAAAAAAAATTAATCACATATTTAAGAAATATTTTTATTTATCCATTATATTATATCATGTTGATGATTTTTATATTTATTGAATTGGGATTGGGAATTTTTTTTTGTAATAATTTTACTCGGTGCAATGATTTTACCGTTCAAAAGAGAAATGGAGTCATGGAATAATAATAACTAAAAGACATTAATTTAATTTTTTATCAATATGTATAAATAAAAAGATTTATCTTATGGAAGCAATTGTCCCATAGTTCCTAATTTGCATCCTACACAATAATAAATTTTTTTTTTATTATAATCGATTATACATATAACCAATTATTGAAATAATATAATTTTTACAATTATTTCAAACACACTCATAATCATATAAAATTGATGAATTGTCTTCCTGCTCTCAATTTTTTTTCTTCACTATTTTTTCTTGTGTTTAACTTTTTTTTTATTCATGGATTTAAAGTTTAAAGTTATGCATATTTTTTGGGCTTATCCACGTTTTTTTTAAATTACTTATCCACGATTTTTTTTTAAATTACTTATCCACGATTAAAATGTAGGTCCATAGCCGAGCCTTATATGAAGTCCATACTTTAGCCTAAAGTTGATGTTACTAAAAAAAAAAGTTCATACTACATACAGTCCGTACTCTCTCACTTAAAAAAATAAAATATCTATTTGGATATAAAAAAAAAAACCTTGCGGATGTTTTTATTTATTTATAATTTTTAAACTTGGATCTGACCTTGAGGTATTATAAAACCACTTCAGAACAGTTCCGTTAACAATAGTTCTAAAAAAAATTCTAATTACATCGGTTAAATAATCAATTTAAAAAGTTCACACATGCTATATCTCCTAAATTTATATTATACTCATAACTAATATAAAATGTTATTTTTAACCAATTCAGAAAATTTAATGTCCAATAGTACATATATAACATATCGAATAAACGTGGATAAGTTATGTTTTGAGTCTCTAAGTTTTTTGACATTTATGATTTTAATTCTAAAATATTTTGATAATTGGTCAACATTTTTGAACTTTTTTCCTCTAATATTTTTGTCATTTTGGTCCATTTTGACCGTTAAGTAATGACACCTTGTTGGTTTTATATTATTTTATTTTATTATGTTTTCTTGTAAGTTAAAAACTGTCAAAACTAAAATCATACGTTATCCAATAAACTTTTATTAAAATTGTCAGTTACATACTCGAGCAAATTAAAAAGTTATATTTACCTAGTGAATTAGAAAAAAAATGTTATAGTCATATATATATATATATATATATATATATATATATATATATATCTAAAATTTAATTACAAATTTATCAATTATTAAAAATATAAATAATTAAAAATATATATAAAGCAAGGACACGAAACATGATGAAAGATAATTGATTTGGTGAACAAAATAAAATTGACTTTTACTTGATACCTTATAAAGTTTAGCAAGAACAAAAACGTGATAAAACATATATAAGAGCTTAATTTATATTGTTGTTAGTATAAAAAATTAACACTATCAAATAATAAAAAATTATGATTGACATAATTTTAAAGATAATTATTGTAAAAAATTAAAATTTATCGTACATGATAATAAAATGTAATTGAATAATAATGTAAATAATTATTTTTAAATCATTTACACTATCAACACATATACTATTTCTAAAAAATAGATGATTTGGTAAACAATATATACAGAGACCTTTGCTTGCCGAGACCTTAGAAAGTCTATTAACACGTTTTTTTTTTTTTTATCAAATTAAAGAAACTTTCTCCACCTTAGAAAAACTAAACTTTTTTTATAACATTTTTCGTCGGAATCTTAATGCATGAATAAAAAATAAAAAGGCAGGACACATACCAAAGCAAAATGTGACAGGTATTTTTTATTTGTGACAAAATTAAATTGAACAGGATTTAAAACAAGAAAAACACTTTATTAACGTATTAATATGATCAAAACCTTCATAAATGGAACTAGAAAAACGCAGCCAAACTGTTATTGGGGAGAAAATTCATAATCAAAATTAATAGTAATAACTAATAAGTAGTAAAAAGTATGAAAAAAAGGCAAGAAGATTGCGTGGGTAAATTAACGATCAAGAAGTGTGTTTTTATTTTTATTTTTTAGTAGTTTTTTTTATTGGACAGAATATTTCTTGGTCAAAGGTTAAGAAATAATCTCTTAAAAAAAGATAAAACTCATGATTATGTGTTTAAAAGATACGGTTATGATCAATTATGTCACATTTAGTTAATTTTATTCTTTAATAATAGAACCGAACTTAATAAATGCATATTACTAAAATAAATATCCAAACTTAAAAATTAATGATCGTTAGCCTTACGAAAGAAATTAAAAAAACGGAGCTACTTGAATTTGTGTATTAAAAACGGTGTACTGAATTGGGGTTTACTGCTCCATTAAATATAAATTATTTCATAATAGCCAATAACATGGCGATACATTAGAGTCACACTTGAATTTCAATGAAAGGGATAACACGACAACTAAGTTTGGTGCTTTCTGAGCAGCCAATGCCATGGCGATACATAGAGCCAAGCAGCAAAAATGATGTACGTCATTTCCGGGTGAAGATTTGGCTTTAATCCAATTATCTAATCTTTGCGTACAATCAATTAAATCAAATACGTGATTATGACTCGGAATAATGAGACGTCATTAGATAGAAAAGTAAGGGGGCAAATCTTTTTCTCACCTCTCATGTATTACTATATATTTTTTCTTGTATATTTGGCTGCATACTGTCCACATATTTTGTTTTCCTTATTTTTTTTAACAGCCAACGTTTTTATTTTTAAAGTGTTGTGATTTCTCATTAAGTAGTGTGTGGATTGACTTACTCAGTCTCGAGTAATATTATTCCACTTTGACTCGGACAAAAGTAAATTATTAAAACACAGACAATTTTAGAAAAAAACAAATCCTATTCATGATCTGTTTAAACTATTACATGGTAGAATTTAACCTATATATAAAGACAAATATGTAAAAATAACGAATTAGTCTATGTCATTTAGGCTCGATATATATCGATTCAACTTAGTTACGATTTACGAAGTGACTTTCCTGGCTTGTCACTTTGGTTTTAGAGTTAGTTTAAATATTACTGCCTTTTTACTTCGTATAGTTATGACAAATTTTAAACAATTTTATGATATTTTAGCAAACAAATAAAAATAAATAGTGAAAAAAAAAAGCTTTGTTGTTTGCACTGAGAACTCACATTTTTAATTTGTTTTACGATTGTTTCAGAAGAATCTGACATTTTAATAGCTAATTATAACCATACTGACAGATGCAAACACGAGGCATATAGTATAACATGTACACACAGTTTGGTCGAGATTAATTTGAAGTGTCATGTGATGTCGTATCTGACATGATTTGTTTGAAACTAATGACATGAATATGATTAGTTATAACTCTTTAATCATTCTAGTCATTAAGCATACTTTCAACATAAAACACTACGCAAAAACTATACTGTCTATATATATTAAAGATCACTAATGAGATTTTTTTAACATATATTAGTTATTAACATAAGTAATAAATATTTTATATCAATAATATAGTCACCCAAAACTATACGGTTCTTGTAATATTTTTATAATAAACTTTTGTACTGATCCATAAAAATTTGTCCAAATTATAATGTCATTCTTTGTATTTTTTAAAATTTTACATGATATTTCTATTTTTTAATGCCTCCATTATTATTTTTTAATTATTTGAAACATATTTTACAGTTTACTCCTATTATATATAAAAAAAACACACTATGTATTTTTATAAAAAAAATATTATAAACATTAAAAAGATAGAAAAAACGTGTAAATTTTGAAGAAACTTTGTATGATGTCATTTTTCCTAAAAAATAAAGAGTTCAATATATGAAGTTTATTAGTTATATTATATACGCATTCAATCATATATGATAAGATTATTAATTTCTGAATTAATTAATTATGTTTAAAAACATATTTGAAATAATTTTAACTAATTAATAGTATAAAAGTCTTTAATGAAACAATTATATATCAAAATTAAACCCGTATACTAATCCACTTTTGTTATACTATGGTTTAAATGTACCATAATGTGGATTACTGGATTCAGATATTTCCAAGTCATAGCATATATAAAAGGTTTAATTATAAATGATCTTAAATTGAATCTTCCCTGACTGTTTAGATAATGATACAATATTATTCTATAATATTTTTTATTATATTGAATTATGCGTAACAAACTGTGTTTTGAATCGCCTTTTTTATTTTAGGTCAAATCGTGACTTGATTTAAGACTAAGATGATCAATGTTGTATATATTCAATATCTTTTTCATCTAGTAAATAGCATTTTTTTTTTGTTGGTACTAGTAATTAATAGAAAATTTAATTGGATGAAAATGTAGGAAGATTTAAATTTCTTCTATTGTCTAATCGCAACAACTTTAAGCAGTTGACATTTTAATTTTGGACATGTATATAAGAATCTTTTTATCTCTCTTTCTCATATATATCTTTTTTCTTAAAGTATCAAATGCCGAGAGAAGATGAAGAAATAAGGCGGTTATAGTCCTATGAGATATCATATAAATCCATATTGTTTTACGTTGCAATATTTTCATGTGACTTGAACTTGATTAGTAGTTACAAACAAACGGAGAAAAATTACAGCACGGTGGTCACACAATTTCCCTTGTTCGAAATAAGCCAGTGAACTATTCAACCAGTCTACTTAGCTTTCTCTCCCCCCTAGGTCCATCTAATCTTCTTCCCATATATCAAATAATGCTCTTTTACATAAGATTGTTTATATATTATAGATGTGCATGCACATTGCACCAAGGGCATTAATTTCTATCTGATAACTAAAGATTATTGTTTATATAATTGACTTTATTGTTTCTCTCACCAAAATATTTTTTTCATGCACGATGACTGCGGCCAACTTGTTAATAATAAAATCCAAACCAATATATATATATATATATATATATATATATATATATATATATATATATATAAATTAAACAAAAGTTATTGTTGCTGATACAGAACAGCAGTATTATATCGTATTCAGTTTAATATAAGCTTCAAAAAAAAAAACTCACAAAAATACAAGCGTACGGTCATGATCTCTCTCTCTCTCTAGTATGTTATGTATATATGGCTAATAAAACCCAAGTTAAATTAACTTATAATATAAACCTACAATGGCAGCTACATTATCCAACCCTTACCCGGTATATATACCCTAAGCCAAATTAACCACCCTAAGTATTCCAATTCATGCTTGGAAGTTGAAACTGTTGCCTCAATACACCATTACCAACAGGGCCAAGAAGCGCATTTGGGTGAAACGTTGTTGTGTTCTGTGGAAGGTGGCTAAGCAGAGAAACGAAGGAATTGTCTTCCTCAACAGTAGTGCTGTTTCCAGCATAATTAAGATCGTAATGGAATTGCCTGCTTGAAGAGGATGACCCTGTGCCATTCCAAAACTGTGACGAAAGTTCCCTTTTCATAGGGAAGTTTCCCTTTGAAGACACTTGTTGGGAATGATCAGAAACATCTTGCTGCATGCTCTGATGATCAACTCCAAAGATTCCATCAAAGAAATTATCATCATTTTCTACTCCAAGGGGTCCATAACTTGTGCTTCTAGAAGACGCAGTTTTGGAATCCTGAGGAGTGTTGTTATCATTAGCCATTGACAAAGTTGACATCATTGGTAGCATAGAAATCTCCCTAGAAATCTCCTTATTCTGCTCCATCAAAGGTAACCTTGGCAGGTGGGTACTGTTGCTTTTCTTGTATATTCGGCACAAAACCCAATCATCAAGCTTCAAATTAAAAAAAAATATATCACAAAATAAAAAATCAATTTTTAAACAAATTTCAACAACAACAATAAAAACCTTATTATATTAAACAAGATCGACTTTAAGGATCACACGAAACATTCTGCTTTGTTCAAAAAGGAATTCAACAAAAAAATAATTGAAGGATATGAATCATATACATGGCATGCATACCCTCAAGGAGTTTTTCTTGCCACTGTGTGCATGATCTGAAGCCGAAGAAGGAGGTTTTGAGCTAGAGTTTGAGGAGCTATCAGCAAGCCTGTACTCGTGCATGATCCAATTGGTTTTAACACCTTTTGGAGGCTTTCCACCATAGAAAACAAGTGATTTCTTGACTCCAACTTTGTTGTGGTGACCATGAGATGCAAGTATGGGCTTGTCAGTTCCGGTTGCTTTCCAATACCCAGAAGTAGCAGCTCTGTTAGGCCTTGTCCCATTTGGGTATTTCCTATCCCTTGGGCTGAAAAAGTACCATTCTTGATCACCAAAAGTTGCTTTACCTAAAAAAAACACACAAAAACACCAAAAGGAAAATAAATATTGGATCCAAAAATTCAATGGGTTCATAAGGTAAGCAATTAGTCATGGAAAAATATAAAGTGGGTTTGCATGAAAGGAGGAAAAGAAAAGGTGGTTTTGTGATGAAGTTGCATACTTGGGAGTTCCCATGGGTCAAACTTGTAGAGATCAACCTCGGCGATGATGGAAACAGGAAGAGGAACAGAGTCTGCTTTTTTCTTGAGGTACTGAACCACTAGCTCTTCATCTGTGGGGTGGAATCGAAACCCTGGAGGGAGTTGTGGGTGCTGAGAAAACTGAGATCCAGAAGATGATGAATCCATGCTATACATGACGATGATATGATGATGATGATAATGAGTCTTCACCTCTCTCCTTCAATTCTCATGCATACAATAACACAACTTTTTGAGCCTGGCTTTTTCTTTCTTTAGATTCTCTTATTTCTTTGCTCTCTCTTTCTTTTTATTATGGGTGGAAGAAGATTAGGCACTATGATTGAATCATTTCAATCAAAATAATAAAGTTGAGAGGAGGAAATTAAGAAAGGATGATCACATGACAAGGATTTGAGTTGTGTGAGATCAAGTAGGGTTGGGTGAGATAAATGTACCCAACGGGTGTCCGTGATTTGCGACACGTGGAAATCGAAGGAGGATGGTTCAACACGTGTAGGTGGGGACAATAGCAATAAAATATTACATGCATGGTCTCCAACTATCACATATTCATAGTAGTAATATTAAATTAGTACATATCTTACGTAAAAATTGATAGTCACAAAAATAATTCATCGGAATCTTAAAGTATGTAAAGATTTCTGGACAAGAACACAGCAGCAGGAAGAATAAGGATGGTTGGCTGGTTGTGTGAAGAGGGAGTTTGGAACTGCCAGTATACTTATGATGTCATGTTTTTCTTATGAAGACAAAGACAAACTTCCAATAAAATGAATGGTTGGAACCATGGTGGAGAAGAAAGTGGTAGGTGAAGTAAGGTTTCAAAATTCAAATGGTTTTTAAGATAATCTTTGTTCCATCACTATCAATATTATTCTTAGGATTATTGTTTTTAGAGGTTTTTTCACCACCTTTTAATTTGTTTTCATACAAGTCTCAATGTTTTTTTAATAATTAATGACTAATATTTGATCATGTATTTTTTTTTTGTTTTTGAATATCTTGTATTTTATTTAATGAAAGTAGAAACATAATAAAATTATTATACTTATATTTAGAGTAAAATATATGTATAAATAAATATTAATGATATATTAATTAATAAAAATCAGTGTACTGTTACTTTAAAAAGAAAGGCAGGCGCCATAAAACCACCATACTTTTATGTAAGTATTGTACGATGTCAAATTAATAGTTTTTGGTGCTTTCATCGTCGGTGTTTGGTTTGTTGAATTATCTGCAGAAACACTAAGATTATTTATTATTCACAGCGGGCGTAACTAAGAGATAATGTCATTGATAGCTATTTAATCAAAATTAGTAGTTGATAAAGGTGATTATTTTTTGTGTGATTTTAAAATAAGTTACACAAATGTATATTATATATTATCTAATTATAAATGTGATAGTGATTTATTTTGTTACATCATATAATTAAATTTAATTTTTTAATTTTTTTATAAATAAAACGTAAAGATCTACTTAAAGAATTTTTTTGTAAATTTGATATTACTTTTTATAATATACAAAATTGTTTTCTACGAACATATTGAACACAAACACTCTCAGAGCATCTCACGTTTGGCATTGTATGAACAATAACTTGCAGATTGCATCGCCGTTCAAAAACAAAACTTGTAGATTGCATCGCATTAGATAGAAATAAATGATTATCGGAAAATTGTTGAATCCCACACTGGCATATCACCCATGTACGTACTTATGCTGGTAACATCACCAAACAACAAAGAACCAACAATATAAGATATGATAAATTCAAGGCATAATTCACTATGCTTAATTTACTCTATATAATCTCACTAGCTAATTTAGACGAGGAAGTCCTTACAGGTGATCGCACCTGAATTTGGGAAATGTCTTTGAATATTTCGTCTAAGATTCTAATTATTACTCCGGTAAATATACTTCAACTCTAGACTGCAGTGTAAAACAAAAAAAAAAAAAAAAAAGAGTAAACATTTCTTTACTCAGTTTAAATTATTGATGAATATTATTTATTTTATTTTGCATATTATTTATTAACTTATAAAAGGTATATAATCACTAACTGCCACAGAAAATTTCCTGAAACGCATTCACCCAAGAAAATCCCCATACAGAACATGGGGATGCAGGCGAAACAAATTCAAAGCCTTGAGGAATCTTTAACAACTTCTGGAAAGTGTTTAAGTGTCAACCATAGTATTCAACCCTTATCTTAATTAAAGGGGTAAGAGATTATGCTTTTGAACCATCCTGTTGGAAGGATATGAATTCTTAAACTAACTCGTCTTCCATGTGCACATACGAAAATAAGCCTGGAAAAACCGAGAGTTTGTTAAAGATACAACTCTAGTTTCATGATTATCAGTTTCAAACTTTCAATAGTTGCCTCATCATATATACCAATTAAACTAGGAATTGCAAAGAAAAATGAAACAAAGGAACTACATGCGAAACGCGTAATGCACATGCTAATATATATATATATATATATATATATATGAGGAGTGCTATCATCACACTCTCAAACGGGGAAGGGGGTCATGCTTTTATGTAAATGGGTCTAAAAAAAAATGGAATAAGCATCCAAGAAGAAGTCATTGACAAGGATTTGAAAAGGAAGGTGTCAAGTTTGAGAATGAAAGAGAAAAGATCACTTGCAAGGGAACCATTAAGGATGACTTGTGTGCAGAGTTGAACCAGGTTATCAGAATTTTTTTCTTATTTATAAATGCACATTCATTGTCACTATTCATTAATAGTATGGTTTGACATAATTTTAGGTTACTATTTGACATGAATTCATCGTGTCTAGAGATGTAAATAACTATGTTTCAATAAAGTATTATGAATAAAAAATAAAATCCTTGTTTAATTGTTTAATTTCTAAATCAATTTTACTATTGATATATAAGTGCGTATGTATTTGTAATGTTAGGACATACTAGTATTCTAATAGACGAGGGTAAAAAAAATTTACCAAATTGATAGAGAAAAATATACAATAATACATTTTAGGCAAATAAGACATACTAGATCCCAAAAATATCACATTCTGAATTTATCTTTTTATCATCGTCTTTATCTTTTAATTTTCTTATCTTTTACATTAAAATTTATTATCAATTTTATCTTCTACTTTTTTATCTTTATCATCTTTTGATTTAAATCTCTTATCTTTTCTTTTAAATATTTATCTTATTTTCTACCTCTCTTTATCTTCTATTTTAAATATCCTATTTCTTGTTTATAAGTTTGATTTGCATCAATTTAAGTACAAATAAAATTTTATCTGATACTCGAACTTTTAAATACTTTATTACTTATGATAAATTGATACACTTGTCAACGAGTTAACACACATATACAAGCAAAGGATGGAGAATACAAGAATGGTAAATACTTATTTTTCGTCCAAATACTTGTTATAATCCGTGTTGGCATTGATTGAGAGTTGAGAGTGTGAGTGAACAAAAATGTTTGGCTTTGACTTTGCCGCTCTTGAGGTAAAGCCCCCGATAACGTGAGGAGAAGGGCATTGCTTCTCTTGATGAGGCAAATTTCCATAAGGAAGAGGAGAGAATTGCTTCTCTTATTTGCTTTCGTGAAGGAGGCAGTCGATTGTCGTTCGACAGCAATAACATTGGGGGTTGCAGTTTCCATATTCAATAATAAGAAAATAAAGAAAGAAAAAGAAGCAAACATAAACAACCGGTAACATATTGCAAAAATTGGTAGAACTATCTTGTATTTGGAATATGATACTACTGGTATCTTTTATATAATATTTTATTTTACTGAGAAAAAAAAATCTCTAACTGTAAACAGTTATATTTAGTTATATACTTACAATAACTCAACTAGTTCTAAGATATCAAGGGTATCTTATAGAAAAAAGTTCTCCTCCAAATGAAAAAATGACCTTAGGATTCAAATCCGCGTACAATTACAGGAAAAATAGGAATTTGTACCGAATCATTAACTACTTGTACTAATATGCATGTATTTCTTCCCTTGCTTCTATAGATTGATTATAGAATCATCATGAACAATACGATAAAAATAAAATAAAATAAATAAAAGGTAGGTGAATAGTAGACAGTTATATTGCATGTGTATATATAATATAGGCATAGTTGGCTTAAATACATTTTGGTATTTGTAATTTAGTGGTTTTTTATTTTTAGAAAAATTAATTTTAATTCTTACAAAATATATTTATTTTGTTTTTTGTCTTTAAAGTGTTTTAAATAGTATTTTTTCACTATTCGAAATATTTTTTTATTGCTGAAAGTATTATCTAAAATACTTTAAAGATAAAAAATAAAATAAATATATTTTATTGTAACTAAAACAAAAAAAATACATAAATAAAAAATATTAAATTATAGACAAAAATATATTTAAGCTAATTGAGTGTCTTTTTAATTTTAATTAGGCATTTACTTCAGCATTTCATCATTGGCCATTTGGCCATGCATGGGGCATCCGTGTGAGGCATTCGTTCCGAGCTTCATGATACAATTGATTTCTCATAATACACAATAGCAAAAACATTCATTATGCATTTCTGATCTCTATAATATTCGAAGAATCTTGCTATAAAGGTGAAAGATATGGTACTTTAGTTTTATGTATTTGCCTTGAATTCATTTACGCTTACAGGGTGGCAGTCTACTTGATAACATTGATCGCGCATATATTAATTAAATATTTCATTATATCGAAATATTATATTAAAGAGACAGCTACTGTATAAAATTACTAGTAATTGTTTATCAGTTTGTGTAGAAAACTAGGAATATAATATTCATAAATAAAGAATCCAATTATACATATGAATTTTTAGATATAAATTAAAGAATATTATTTGCATTGCATCTCCTAACCTAACCTAAGATATTTCGACTGGGAAAATATTTGTCAGATAACATCTAAAAAGAGAAAGAAAAATTAAAGAAAAGTATTATTTCAGTATGATGACATTTATAATGTGATAGAGAAAAAAATAAAAAAAGAAATAATTATATGATGTTGAAAATAAAATATAATCCATGTATAGCAAATCGGTAAATCCAATACGGATTGGTTAAGAGGTTCAAACGATTTTGCAGAAATTAAACATGTAATCAATTGAGTTAATAGGTTAATTATGTTATAAATAATGTCATTATATATAATAATAAATTTTCTAATATATATCTAATACATATAGATAATAAATTTTGTGACAATTTATTTTTATCTAATAATTATCATATTTACATATATAAATTATAAATAAAAATTATAAGTTTGATGAAAATTTAAATGCTTATGGAAATGATAAATAGTCCAATCTGGAATCTGGAATGAACCGGTTATGCCAAGTAGCATTATTGTGAACAGATTTGCGGGCCTTTGTGTTTGGGCCGAATATTGCAATATAGACAGAGAAGCCCATAAGGCGAGTTAAAAGAAAGATAAATTGGAGGCAGGGAGGGAAAGAGAAACCCTAGGAAGCAGCAGCGGCGGCAACAGGGAGAGAAGATGAAGTTCAATCCACGTGTGTCGAGCAGCCGCCGCAAGAGCCGAAAGGCTCATTTCACGGCGCCGTCGAGCGTGCGGCGGGTGCTTATGAGCGCCCCTCTGTCGGCGGAGCTGCGGTCCAAGTACAACGTGAGGTCGATCCCAGTACGGAAGGAGGACGAGGTGCAGGTGGTGCGAGGAACATACAAGGGTCGCGAGGGGAAGGTGACTCAGGTCTACCGTCGAAAGTGGGTGATTCACATTGAGCGCATAACCCGCGAGAAGGTGAATGGTTCCACCGTCAACGTTGGGATTCACCCCTCCAAGGTTGTGCTGACCAAGCTCAAATTGGACAAGGACCGTAAGGCCATTCTCGATCGCAAGGCCAAGGGTCGCGCCGCCTCCGATAAGGAGAAGGGTACCAAGTTCGCTCCCGAAGATATCATGCAAACCGTTGATTAGTCTCTTTTGCCCCCTTATCATACAAACTAATTTTCTCTACGGGTTTCGCTACCCTTTTTCTATTGCAGGATTTTGTTTTTCTTGTGTTAATCGAACTTTTTTATCCTTTTATTTTCCATCTGCTTATTATTAACTGCTCCCCTTTTAATATTTTAATTCGATTGCTGTGATTGCATTTTTGTTTCAATAATTTCTAATTCTCTATCTTGTCGCAGCTACGGATTGTCTTTTATTTTTCGTTAGAGTAGCCAATGATCAACGTCTCTGTTATTAAGCTAATGTAATAGTCATTATTCTTCCTTTGTATGTGAAAATTCAGAACTAGTGGTGACGTTGGATACTTTTCGTTTAGCTATGTGATTGTGGTGTGTATTTTATTTCATTGTTGTGTTGGGCTGTCTGCACGGTGCTGTGGATGATGAGATTGACAATTTTACAGTTATCCCTGGCTGATGTAGCAGGTGCTGAAAATTTGTAATCTGACACGCACTGTTACAATCCATGTTAAGTTCAACTTTTGTAATCTGCATCGGTGTAAAATTCAGCATGAAATTGGGTGCTTTGATTCACCAAGGTTTGGTCCTTTGAACTCAAGGGATGTTTTGTTTAATTGCTATTTATTAAATTTAACTGATAGCATTCTGCATACTTGGTAATCCAATCATTGCATTCCGAGCTTTCTTCTTGTGTAGGTCAAACATTATCATACATTTCAAACACAGGGCCTAAATTTTTTCATCATACCCCTCTTGCATTGTCTTGTGACTTTTTTAAAGGTTGAATCTTGTATTGGTTTTCTTTCTAGAGTTATCTACTTTAAGATATTGATATACGGTCATACCTAGTTTGCTTAATCTTGTTGACTGAATACTTGTGTACTCTCTTATGAAATGATCCACCTCCGCTCTTTATATATGCGGTTATTGATTTTTTCTGATCTGCATCAGTAAGCTATTGAGCTATCAAGCTATGAAAAAGTTAAAGTTTTTTACAATCTTCATTCATCTTTTAGTCTGAGTCCAAATGGAAGCCTAGGGGTGAAAAAACGAATTTATCTGTGTAAAGTACATAATTGATTCAGTTGTTTTAAAGGAAACATATATTTGGATCAGATTGAATAAGATAATCTATCTTTTCAAATTTTAAATTCAAATGAAACTGATTACCTATTTGGTTTTATTTTAAGAAATAAAACTAACTAATTACAATTATTCGGTTTAGTTTAGTTTTATCCGATTTTTCACAAAATCTGAATCAAATGAAAGCTAGTGAGTTGATCGGATTTTGTTGAATATTCATTTGTTGAAAACTTTGTTAATAAATCTATGATTTTTATTTATAATTTATATTTGTTAACAAATTAATTGTTGAAAAATTTATTATTTAAATTTATGTGTATTAAATATATATTAAAAATTTTAGTGTTACATAGTTTTTAGTCTTATTTTTTTAGTTAGAACATTTCATCTTTATTTTTAAAAAATTCACAATTTTAGTATTTTTCTTAATTGAAATACTTCGTCCCCTTGCATGTTTGATTTCTGACCATTAACTTTATATTTTTGAATTTTTTTTTTTGAAAAAATCATTTGGGTCACTTGCTGATTAGTCAATCCGTAAATCTGATTGGATTGTTCAGTAAAGTCTTTTACAGATTGGCCTCCTTATCAGCTTTAGGCAATACTGGACTTGTGCTGTTGTACTAGGTCTCCCAGCAATTATGTTGTCCCCTTCTGTGCTGGTGTGGGATTGGATCACAGCCCTGCATTGTTGCATTTCCAATTTTAAGTTCTGTTAGGCCCACGTATCAAACAGTTCCTTTTTTGGTGCAGTTAATTGTTTGATCCAATATTTTTTATACTCCAACCTATATTAACAATTGTATCATTGTCGACCCAAAAATAGAACTATTAGTGATTCAGATCATCGGAGATGTACTCACTCTATGCCCAACAAACATGTACAAGTTTCACTGGCACTTTGAAGAGATTTTCTGCTGTATGTAAGGAATTGAAAAAAAAATTGAGAAAAAAGGTATTTATTATATTAAAGAATATAACATTTATTTTTAAAAATAATTTAAATTGTTTATATGTCTTACTTATTAGTACTTTAAAGATAAGTTTTTTTATGAAAACAAGATAAGAAATTAATAAATAAAAAATTATTAAAAACTACAATAGAGTTGGATTAAAAATCCTGGTAAGAATATATATGTACATGTGTTTGGATATGAGCATTAAAAAAATTGATTTTGGTTATAATTGTTTTTGAAATGATGTAATTAATGTTTTGATTTTTATTATACAAACAAATTAATAGTAAAATTTG
Organism: Glycine soja; assembly: GCF_004193775.1. NCBI lineage: Eukaryota > Viridiplantae > Streptophyta > Magnoliopsida > Fabales > Fabaceae > Glycine > Glycine soja. Next base: position 42,841,460 of record NC_041012.1, on the reverse strand, counting down.
ATATAATTTATTTATTAAATGTGAAGTCATCTATAGTTAATTTTGGACTTGAAATTAATTTTTTCAACATAAAAGTAAACATATGAAAATTTATCTGAAATTATGTTAACTGATATTTTAATATGATTTTCGGGTATTCAATTTGAAAACCATGTAGTTTATTGATGATATTTTTGTAAAATCTTTTCATTTTTATTTTCTTAACAGGTACTTTAGGCACGCATTAACATCCTTTAATATTTAATGTATTTGTAAGCTCACAATAGACAACTCATGTTGAAAAGGTCAAAACTAAATGAGAGAAGGTAGGAGCTTTTCCATGAGAAATTGTGCAGAAAGAGGGATTCGGTCATTCGGAGAATCAAAAGGTGGATATTTCTCTTGCCAATCTGTATCCTCGTTCCTTGGCCAAATCTATTAACAATTGTTCTTTGGCAAAAATTGAATGATATTCCTTTTTTTTTTTTTACAGCTTAAGTTTTAACCGCACCAACGAAAGAAAAATTCCTTGAGCGCAAGCCTTGACGTCACGTAATAAGTTTATGATCTCGTTAGATGAGAGTTTCGTGCATTGGGTTGTCCTTTTGATGAAATAGCAATTTCATATGTTTTTCATTTTGTGTATGAACGAGGAATTGAATTCAGTCATTAGTTATTTGAATTCAAAAGCCATGACCTGAACTAGTTAGTTATTTGAATATGTTGGCAATACTTGGCATACCCCCTAGTGGGTGTATTCTTGCCTCCAGTTTGACAAATTCTTTGAAAAGGAACCTAATGAGGAAGTTCCCTTGTAGTCCTTTCTGAAGTAAAAGATGGCTCATAAGTCATTTAAAAATCATGTGCTTAATTAATTATACTAAACTTGCATAACATGTATAACCAACCACCAAGGCATAAATTAATGTATAAGAATGATCACCTCAAGGATTCAAGGTCAATAGTCGAATATGGCCTGACCACAATATGAAAGAAAATCAACGGAAGCTGTTATTAATAATGCTTTGAGGAACCCAAGTTTAACTCCGGCAGCAATTCTTAGTAAAGGGGAGTCAAGAACCTGATTTTGATTATTCATGCTGAACTGTTCAGAATTGGATTCATAAGATTGTCTACAAGTTAATGATGATGATGATGAGCAAGAAATTTATATGAGTCCCAAATGGTTGATCAGAATAAATATCAAAATCAGCAAAAGTAAAAATTTAGTTAGCTTCGTATTGCACAAATCAGGATTATAAATGCGAATCACTGGTAGTTGCGATTATTATGTGTTGTGGACCCAATACATGGATCCAGGCCCAAAACTGTCTCAAAACCTTACAAGGCATTACTATTCACACCTCCCTAGTTACTATTTAGACTAATGGATCAGTTTTTGATATAACATCTATATCTTTATATATATAAAAGGAGAAGGGTGAGGGTAGTTTTGGAAGATAAAATGAGAAGGATGGGGGTAGTTTCAGAAGAAAAACTAATTTTGGCCATCATCCTTTTTCCATTTAAATTAATACAATATTTCAATTTCTCATTAATTCAAAATAAGTTTTTGGAATGAATTTAAAGCAATGTCAAATTTATATTAACTTTTTGTAACAAAAAACTTTTAATGTGTGTCAATAGTTTTAAAAGCATTTTAACCAATAGTTAATGGTGGTTTCAATTGGTGGGCTTCATGTATCTTTTTAAGACATTTCAAAATTTGAATGCTATCATTAAATAAAAGAGTCATGAGAGTTTTCAACTCTCGAGAGAATTTGAAAGGATTCATTTGATATATTTAAACTTCACCTACCCTAACAAAGTAAAAGATATAATTTTTTCTCCCTACATGTTATATGTTTACTTTTTTTTTTTCGAATCCTTTTTCCACAAATCAAATTCTTTTTGGGATGCCAATTCCTTTCCCAAATCAGTTTCTTTTGTGTGTTTTTTTTTTCAATTGTTTGAAGTTGTTTTCCTGTTGCACATCTTTCATTTAAACATCAGGCCAAGTGTTCTTTTGGTTAATCTTATTCAGTTATATGTTAAAATCTTTTCTTTGATTTTTTATATGTTATCTGGTTTACAATCAAGCTAGTCTCAACTGAGGTTGGTACTTTTTATCCCCATCACAACATTATTATAATAATTATGCTTTATTACATTAGTAATCAAAACTTTACTTTTTTGGTTTTATATTAATTGTCAAAAGCAACACAAAATTGTGTTTCATTTTTTTTCAATTATTTATTCTATAGAATTGCATAAAACATTTTTGTACCCATTTGATTTACACTTTGCAAAAATTAAATTATAATGTTTGATTTCTTATTAGAAAATTTTCTTAAATGTGTTTATATTATGAATGTACTATTTAAAGGTTGTTTAATTATTTTCCTAAAAAAAATTAATTATACAATTGTAGGTACTTATTTAATAGTTTTAACTTGAAGCCTTATGATTTACACTATTGTGATCTTATTAGGTAAGTATGATCTTTTAGATGAATTTTTTTCTCACCCTTAATTTGGTATTTATGTATATATCCTTTATCTTCTCTCTACCCATTTGTTTTAAAGCTTTCAATCCTAAATTTGAAATTGGTATTCATGAACGTACATGACCACTCATTTTACTTTTCTTTCTATATTTCACAACTTCGATTGGAATTTCTCAGTGTAAGCTTCCATTTATCATTTCTTAATGTTGTCGCTTATGTGTGTGTGTTTTCCAAATTTCAAAAAGCACTGCATGCGACAGCTCCTTTTTAAAGCTCTTATCTATGTTCTTTAATTGTAACTGTCAACTTGAATTAGTTGTTTGCGGTATATTTCTTGGTAATTACTTGAATGGCATTGGACCAACATGCACTGTTGTGTTTTTGTGGCAACAATGAAAAACATGCACTAGATACAATATGAGAATCTCAAAAAAAGAGTATAAAATATTTAATGATTTGTTTAAATACTTACTTTTTAATGTGTCTAGGAGATTATGCACTTTTTTGTTTTGTTTTGTATTTTGATGTTTAATTCTCATTATTTTAGAATGCACCGAGGATGAAGCAAGAGACATACGGAATGTATTCTAACATGTTGGTGTTAAAGTAATGGAGTGTTTCTTGATTTTGTGAGTCAAATTGTGCAATTAAACCCTTGGTGATATAATTTTTTTCTCTCTCTCTTTTTAATTTTGCATTCTTTTTTTATATCCTTAATTTTACTTTAATATGGTTTAATTTCATATGCAAACATAATTAAAACTCATCCCACCATAGGCAAGATTAATTCTTGATTGTTTCATATCTTATGGGTTTTATTTATTTATTTAGTTATAAGTTGAGATTGAAAGGTCAAAATCACGTAATATAAATTTAAGTTACATCTTTTGTTTTTCTCGTTGGGATTTTTTTGTAGATTTAGATGGAGAGAAAATCTTTTTCAGTGAACAACACGGGAACCTTACAAACTTTTGGGAATTTAGGAATTTTCTAAATATTGATAGAGAAAGGTTCAAGTTGAAATATGAAAATAGTGATTAACATGTCAGACATGATTCATCTACACAAAATAGTAAGTAAGAAATCATGAAAGTAGGAGTCTTATAGGCACGCCAATATAAACAATTCTACCATGAGAAAATAGTAAAGACAAGTCAGCATAAGCATTCTATACCAAATACTGGCTATATAAATTCATTATTCAGAACACTTATTATTTTGCAAATGAATTATGATCTAACTAAGAGAATTGAACTTCTACTAATCTCTATTTTATAATATATATATATATATATTTGTCTAAACTTTGTGTTTTTTTCAATAAGAAAATTGTATTTTTAGATTTCTAAACTTAAAAAATATTACTAAAATTATAGGGTGTTGACGTGTTTACTAAAAAAATTTGTTCAATTAAAATTAATTTCTTTTATCTAATTAATATATATTTAATTACATAACAAAAATCAAATTAAATACAAACACTCATTATAATTTCTTTCATGAAAAAATAATATTTAAAGCCAGTTTTTAGGCTAATTATTTATTATCTTTTCCATTTAATAGATTATTTAAAAATTTCTCTAGACATTTTAAGATAAATTGATTAAAATAGAAATTATATGTAAAATATAAAAACATGTTTTTACTTTATGGGTAAAACACCATTTGTGTCCCTAAAATTGAAAAATATTGTCACATTAGATTCGGAAACTAATGAAATTCAAAATAAGTTTTTAGAATGTCAAATAATTTACTTACAATCACTTTAATTTTTAAACACATGTTAATCCTTAAAGTTTCATTTTGCATTTTGAACTAAATTTGATTAACACATATTGTAATTTCAGGATCTTAAAAAATATTACTTTTAGGCCTAATGAGACTGTGTTTTTAAGGACCCAATTGATATTTTATCTAACTTAAAAGGTATGAATAAAATTAATATCTAGCTTTTTTACAATAATAATTACTTATATCAAACTCATGCAGAGTTTTTGTATGAAATCAAATAGAAAAATTTACACTTAATTCATAAGAATGAACAATTTAAATAAAACCACATTAGCACCAACATTATTAGGATTAAATTAATTTTCTTTGTACAAATCAATTTTTACAAATCTCATTATACATTTTTTATTTATTATCTTATAACTAATGTAAATTATTGAAGAATTACTTTTATCTTGATAAATTTGATTTTTCTCTTATATGTGATGTTATATGTCACTTTATTAATTAGAATCTCAAAAAAGAAAGTTTTTTCCGCCCAAAACATAGGTGTTCTTATAATTTTGTTTTGTAGGTCAATTCGTCAATTAATTAGCATTTTCAATCTGTCAATTACATTGAAAAAAATTCATAATCACATTTTTTCATGAATCAAATGGGGATGTATATTTTTCATGAAAGTATTAACAAGAATTTAGACTTAACTTACAATATAAAGTATGACACATAGGACTGAGCATTTTCCTTAATAATAAGCAAGGAAATTTATACTCAATTGAAAGGAAAAACTTTTTTACTAAAGATTTTTATCCCATCAAAATTCAATTTTATTTTACATAATTAATATATATTTAATTACACATAAAAAAGATCAAATTGAATCAACTTATCAGTATTATTTTCTTTGCACAAATTTAGTGTTTAAAATTAATTTTTATGCAAAAAATTATTCATTTTTATTTATTAATTTCATACCTAAATAAATTATTCAAGATTTTTTTTACCTGAACAAATTCTAAATTTCTTTTATACATTGATATACATATACCAATATATTAAAATAAAAAGTTATATATAAACAAAAACACATGGGCATTAATTTTTTTATAAAAGCAATAAGTACAAAAGTTTTACTAAATTAACAGGAATAAACTTTTCAACCAAATTTTTTGTCCAATTAAATTTAAATTTTATTTTTACATAATTATTATATAATCCATGCAAAAAAAAAACAAATTAAATCAACATGTAAAATTATTCATTTATTTATTATCTTCTCACATAAATTAATTATTCATGATTTTTTCTATCTGAACAAACTTTAATTTTCTTCTCTCACGAAAAATTGATATGTATATGTCAATATATTAAAATAAAAATTATATATAAAATATAACACAGTTATTTTGTTATATATAAAAGAAGTAGAAGTTTTCACTTAACTCACTGGAAGAAAAAATTGATTAAAATCACATTAAATTTAAATTAATATGTTTAATTTATATTTTTAATTTTAATAATTTTAATTTAAAAGTATTTTTTATGGCTGTTTATTTCTTAATTTAAATACACTATTGAATATTTTGTTTTACAAACATGGAAAACATTAAAAAATATAACAAAAGCTAATGAATTTTTTCATGAAAGTATCAAGAGAAATTTACACTTAACTTATCATATAAAATATATAGAATATAACGCACAAGATGAACATATTTCATAAAATCAGGTAGATTTTTTTTTTATTAAATCCAAAGGGATAAACTTTTTATTAACTTTTTTGGCCCAATAAAAGTTAAAATTTATTTTACATAATTAATATATTTAATTACATAACAAAATCAAATTAAACCAACATAATTACTATGCTTTTCTTCAGAAAAAAATTAGTTTCTAAATTAATTTTTAAGCAAATAAAATATTCATGATTTTATTCTACCCAAAAAAAAATTATGTTTCTTTTAGAAACTGATATGCATATGCCAATATATCAAAATAAAGTTACATATAAAATATAACTCATAGTCATTATTTTTTTCTATATAGAGCAAGTAGAATTTTTCACTTAATTCATAGGATGAACAATTTGTCAATAATCATATTAATATTTAAATTATTATGGTCAATTAATATTTTTAATTATAATAATTTTGATTTGAATGTAGTTTTTATGATTTTTTTCTGATTTAAATAATTTATTGAATATTTTATTTTACGAACATAAAAAATATGTGGAAAAAATTAAATGGGAATGAATTATTTTTATGAAAGTATAAAACGAAAAGTTTAACAAATTATAAATCATACAAAATTCAAATAAAAGTTGTTAAATATCTTGTATATCCCGTGTAATGCACGGGTCAAAATCTAATAAAGTTTAATATTAGTAACACATAACAATATAAATTGGTTTAACTAACTTTCAGTAAAAAAAAAAAAAATTGGTCTAACTTTAAATTAGAAAAGTCTAAAGATTATATGGATAAATTTTTAATGTAATATAAAATTTCATAATCATATAGTAAAATAATTTTACTTTCTCAATAAATCAGAAATCATGATTATATATTTAAAGAAAATTATTGTAAAAATTAATAAACATATAAAATGAATTTTTATTAGTCAGAAATAAAAGACAATGAAATTGAAAAGTGAAATTATGGAGGAGTTTGAATGTTGCCTGAGTGGCTAGTTGGGTAAAGTAGTACCGGAGATTAGAGTGGAAAAGACCAAGCATTTTTGATGGCATTCAATTCACTCACTAATCAATAATCATAACAAAATGTCAACCACCAACATCCGGTGCACTATAGTGGTTCTTGTTATTGCACTGCCGTTGTTTCTTTACGCCTATATACTACTATTTTTGGAAATACGTACACTTGTACTTTTTTGGTACATTCATCACTTCTTCTATGCTATGCGCGTATCTCGCACATTTTATATTATTACGAAAAATCACGGTTTTTTTTTACATGAATGAAAGAATTGGTCTAAGAGGAGTGAAGACTGAAGTGGTAGGTAAATAAGTCCTTTGCAAATATATTTTTTTAGCTCAGAAGCTTTTTCTTTCTTGGATTCAAAGACTATTCTTTCCCCTTATTTTCATCAGCATAAAAAGAATAACACAATTAATTTTTAATTTTCTAAGATCTAATAATTTCATTAACAGTTTTATTAATTTATAGGTATTTTCGCTAAAGTTGTTAAATTTTATACATTAAAAAATAAGAGGACTCTAATTTTGTAAGTAATATATAAAATTAAAATAAAACTTATATATGTATGCATATTCTAATTTACATGAAAATATAATTTAATCTTATATATCATATTTTAAAAGACAATATTTAAAATTATAAAAATATAATAAATTAAAAAAGAATAAAATTTGAATTTTAAATTATTTTTGCTTAAATCTTATATTAATACTATTTTGCGATATTCAAATGACCATGTGGATCTAGTGATAAAGGAATGTTATTCACTCTAAAGATCATGATTTTAATTCTTACTCAATTATTTTTTTAAGTTCTTAATTAAGAAAATATTGATCTTTCTGGTCTAGTGTTTAAAATTTAACAATCAACAGTTAAAATTAATTCTCGGATTAAGATAATAAATTTTTAAATATAAAGACTCAAATAAAGTGTGTCATATTTTAATATATTTTATCGTCAATTAGCATTTTCTGTATGAAATTTTGTTCTCTCTAAGTTAATAGTGTTTACTTCATTATTGAGTAGTGTTAAACCTAGCTCAAACACCGATTTAAACACATGTAAATATCGGTTTTGGGTAATTCCAGCTTAACTAGTGATATTAGGTTGTTTGTCATACAGGATACTTGTGTTCTTTTAAAAAAAGCACAAACATATTTCCCCTTCACAAATAAGAGAGAGAAGAAAAACAGTTAAGATCGTATAAGCTCAAATTCTATATAAAATTAAGTTTTAAAAATACTACCAAAATAGTATATAAATTACAAAAATAAAACAATTTACCAAATAAATATCTAATTTCATCAAATTGTCTTTTAAACCAACCAAATACACTAACTTATAAATGTTTATAAGGAGGGGGAATGTTTTTTTTCCCTTGAGGGGGAAATGTTTGTTTAATAAACTTTTTTTTAAAGAAAAACCATTTTTTTTTTCAATAAAAACCATGTTTGAAAAAATTAGCTGAAAGCTAAAAAATTAGCTTATTAAATTAGAAATAAAAGTGTAAAATGAAAAAAAAAATTAAAATTAAAATTTATTTTAAAAGATAACAAGAAAAATGAATAAATATATAAAGGATAATAATGAAAAAAATATAAAAAAACTAAAAGATAAGAGGAAATATAAAAAATTAGAAATATAAAAAGATAAAAGCTAATTAATGTTTTAAAAAATACTATTTGAAATAATGTTTCAAAAAATGTTAAAAGTTATTAAAAAATTTATTTATCCAACAACCAAATGAACTTTTTAACTAGTAAAAGAATTAAAAACTAATTAAAATATATTGCATAGTCAAACTATTATTTCCTAAAACATAACAATTATTATTAACTCAAAGAATCAAACTATTATTATCATCTTGTTTTTTTACTAAATATTTCCTCTTATCTCAAATATAAAAAAATTAATTTTTATTTTAATACATAACTAATTTTATCTGTTTATTTAATATTATATCTCATCTTTAAAAATATTAATACAAAACTAGAAACCCGCTTTGCACTTTTTAATAGTCGTACGTAAAGAAGAAGCCCCGAATATACAGGATAAACTTCGTCACGCATTGGTGCCCTAGTTGCCGGTGGACGGTTTTAATCTTCCCAACTTTATATATGCACGGTGCATGTAATTTCTTTTATTTTTTATATGATTTTTTTTATTTTGTAAAAATTTTATGAATATAAAACATTACCTATTATCATAATAATATATCAAAGCTGAAAATAAGAAGAATAATATACAATGGATAAATAGAATACTAGTTGCGATTGCATTTTGCAGCATTGATTTGAACAATATATATATATATATATATATATATATATATATATATATATATATATATATATATATATATATATATATATATATATGTTGAAGAATATAATTAATAAATTAACTACAATTTATAGATTTTATCCTTGAAATTGTGACTTGTGTGATGTGTCCTAAAAATCCCGAATTGTGGATGAAATTAAATACTACAGCGCAAAATGGGTTTCCAAGCAAATTGCTATATATCAGAGAATAAAAGAAATTATACAATTAGATAGGCAAAGCACTACAAAAAATAGAACGAGAGAGGTGGGGGGCGGGGGGATTAATCAAAAAATTTGGTAATACAAATGAATTAATCAATGAATTTTGTAATACAAATGAATTAGTCAAAGCACTTCTTGTGCTTCTGTTTAGCCAATTTAAATAAATTTTGCATTTAAAAAAATATATAACTGAAGCCTAAACCAAATTATTAAGCGAATTCAGGCCACAGAATTGAGTGATCGATGTTAAAGGCATCGAGCATATGGTCTCTCTCATTAAGATCCCATATTATATATACGAAAAAAAATAAATGAATTTATGTTGTGGTTATCCAACAATATGAACATTGAAGCATTCAACGTTGTTGCTTCCTCGCGTGTTTCCTTTCTTCCTCTACCTCCCGCAAGTTCATGATCACCGCATCGGAAGCATTCCTTAGCCACTCCGACCAGTCCCTGAAATTAAAACCCATCACATCAAAGTTAATTAAATTAATCCCAAGTTCATATATAAATATAAAGTATAAACCATGAAACCAGAGGAGAAAAAGAAAGAGAGAGAGAACATGTATGTGTATGCAATTGTAGATATTTACCCATTCAAAGAATCAAACGTCAAACCCACGGTGTTTTTAGCTTCCTCAAGTGCTAAACTGAACCTCTGAAGCTCCTTTGGAGAACGTGTTCCGTTGTCCTTGACCACAAGCTGCGACGGTTTCACATCATAGAAAATCGGAACAACCCTTTTGTTGGACTCCATGAGAAGAGCTAGCTCGTGGAGGCAGAAATAGGAGTCACAATAACGAGGAGAGAAGACCGCAACACCAACCTTGCAACCTAGGATAGCCCTATCAATGTGGTCGAAAAGCCTATCCCCAGGTTTCATGTTCATGCTGTCCAAGAAGGACCTCACTCCCATCCTCGTAAGATTATCGTACAACAACCCCGAAACGTTCCTTTTTGTGTCTATCCCACGGTGGTTTATGAAGACATCGCATGCTGGACGAGCGATTTTGGCTATCATTTTGGCGGGTAAACGCTGCATGGCTCCTTCTACTAGCTACAATCTTAGACGCACGTTAACTACCTTATAAATTGTTTTGTTGGTATTTTGCAACGAAACTTTGTTTCTTCCTACTTAGTTGTGTTGTGTGTGTACTTGTGTATGTGTTTTCTTTGTAGGTGGGGGAGAGTTTTAAATATAGATAGGCTAGATCTGATGGACAAAGATGTGTGTTTATAAATCAATATATATATAGTGAAATTTTGTGGAAAAGGGGTTTCATTAAAGAACGAATTTTTTAATTAAACTTACGGAGTTTTGGTGGACTCGAGAAAATACTAGGTATTTGAAAGGAGAACTCAGAGAACAAAAAGAGTAAAAGCGTTTGAATTTCCTGACTATGGATCAAGATTTGGGAACACTTGTCCTTCAAAGACGTAATTACGTATCCTAGCTATTCTCTCTCTCTCTCTCTCTCTCTCTCTCTCTCTCTCTCTCTCTCTCTCTCTCTCTCTCTCTCTCTCTCTCTCTCTCTCTCTCTCTCTCTCTCTCTCTCTCTCTCTCTCTCTCTCTCTCTCTCGGCTACACGAATCTCTCTAACATGACATGGTCATTCTTTTACCTTAATTTTGTGGGAAATTTAACGGTTGTTTCCTTGAGTCCCCTTTAATTTTTACTCTCTTTTTTTGTGTAGAGGTCCATTTACTTAATGAGAGATAGTACTTAGCTATATCATATAGATATATATTATATATAAATTTAAGAAATATAAGATTAATTTGATGAAAAAATAAAGAAAAAGAAAAATAGATTATAGGTTCAAATTTTTTCACTAATAAAAAAATAATAAATTAACAGTATATATATTGAGAGAGAATTTCTATCTTTATAACATCTGTACAAGGACTTCAAAATTTACATTTTTTTAAAATAATAAAAAGCATTAACCATAATCTATATAAAATGCATAAAATGTAGTCGATAATTTTAAAATATTTTAAAATTTATTTTCTTTGGTACTAATATTTTAAGTAGACTATATTAAACTTTTATTGATGGCTGCTGTAATATTTATGAGAAAATTAATAACTTTTTTTAAAATTCCCTTAAACAATTAGAGAAAAAATAACTCTAAAATAAACCAATATAACCATGCACAATGTTAAGATGATTAAATATAACTAGATATAAATGCCGCCCAAAGATGCTGATAAAAGGGTTAAGAAATATAAAAAAAAAACCTATTTTCTCTTAAAAATATCAAAGAGTAATTAATTTCTTACAACTTTGGACGCCTTACTTGTTATTACACTGGCCTGATAATAACATAAATACTACTTTGCATAAATTAATGTTTTCTCTCTCCATGATACTGTAAAATATCGAAGAATTTGGAGAAAATATACATCATCATGAGAATTTTCCATCCTTGGCAAGTGTTGAATTAAGAATAGGTCTCAACTATAAATCTCAAAATGGTATACCTTGACAGAGCTATGTGTTAATTTCGTTTCATCTTTAATTTCTAACTGACACGAAATGGAATATTGAGTGGCAATTGAGCAGTACTACTGCGGTCAAGTATTCATTTGGAATTAAGAAACCACGGTATATATATGACTCGTCAATTGTTTACAAAAAATAAATAAATTGTTGCTTACATTTATTGAAGTTTGAAATTAATTAGAAATACCCTTGGTGTTTAGAGCCTAGTTGGTAGGTGGATTTATCTCACACACCCAACTGGTGTACACACTAAAGACACCTTAAAGTAATTTTATTATCAAGCACAAAAGTTAACGAGCTACAGGAAGAGTTATATTTTGGTAGTTTTAGGGAGCAATTGGGGTTAAGAACTTTGTGGGCTGGCTGAAATTTGTTCGTGCAGATGGATACACCTTGTATTCATTTCGCTGTTTTAATAAGAAATTAGTTTTACTAAGGGAAAAAAAATTTATCAAGCACAAATTGATCCTGGGAATGCATTATTTTTCTCGTCTTGTCTTTTCTTGATGGCTTTTAATTACAATACATGTGAACATACGTAGGGAAGGACCTATACAGGATGATATGGGGACATGCACATACCCCAATCAACATCATATTTTTGTCTTTTTAAGATGATATGGGGACTAATATAATATCAAGTTGTGATTTAAGTTTTATTGTCTTTAATTTATTATACATAAGTATAATCTTGTTCCCATTATACCTGAAATTTCTGGGTTGTTACCGAATATAAACATGATCGATTTCCCCTTTCGATTCATTGATCCTATTGAAAATTTAGTTTAAAGTTTTTAATTTCACTTTACAGAATAAGAGTGAAACAAGGTATGTATGTACATATGAGATTTTCAAAAAGTGCTAAAGAATTTCACAAAAAGTTCTATATATTAATACATAGCTAGGATAGTTGAACACGTGAAGTGCAACGATTTAAGATAAATAAATAAAAGACATCACATTCATACCTACGTAATTATGATATTGAAGTTATTTATTCTTTCGTGGATCGGGAAAGGGGATAAATGGGTTGATAGAGAATCATACTTTTAAAATTTGGTTTATTTATCGTCCTAAGATATAATAATTAAGTAACATTAACTACCTCCACAACTATATATTCCTTATAGTATTTATACTATTTCTATTGTTATATTTATTACACACATGCATTTTAACTGGTTTGACTAATAATTATTAGTCAAATCAATAACCTACTTCCATGATTGAGTCCAGAATTTAGTCAAGTTTAATAACATTACGAAATTATAACTGTTAATTAATTAAAATTTTAAAAATTAAGATTGACTGTGACAGAAGACAAACACACGAATAATAAATAATGAAGTTATAAAAAATCTGAACCATTAATTTGGGACCTTAATGAAAAAATTTAAAACAATCCATATTATATGTTGTCTTAGTTTCCTAAAAAAATGTTGTCTTAAAAAATGTTTTCTTGATATTAATATTACTTATATATAAAAAAATATTTTCAACTAAAATATATGAAATTGGATAGAAATTGAAGACTAATGTATCACACACTTGAATTCAGTTTTGAATTCCTTATAGTTTGAAGCCGGTACATTCACTTTCCCGACAAAGAACAAGGAAAAAGGCATTAGTCAATATAATTTATTTTGAAAGTTGAGTGTTCAAGTCTTGATTCAAGTCATGCACGTTGATTTCTGTTTACATCTTATACTGCATAAATTAAAGAATTTCAATTTGGTAAGTTGATGACATATCTTATACGTCTTTTAAAATTGCTACATTATTTTTCTTGATCTGCTACTCTTTTAATAATATAAACCATTTTGTCTTAATTTTATGTTTATAATTTGATATTCATAAATAAATGTAGATTAATTGCTGTTTGTGACTCTAATATCATTTTGAATTCAATTATACAGTTTTATGTGTTTTCTTTTTCAATTCAACATAGTGCATGTTTTAGAAATTGATTATGGATTTGACATTTAATATCAAAATGAATACGTACTAATTATAATTTTTTCGTTTTTCGCACTATGAACACCATTTTTTTTTTAAGTGCAGAGCATGTTTCCAAATACACTCAATATGTTTCAATTCGTCCTTGTGCTCGTTACGTCTCAGTGAAAATTGATATTTCACTGAGGTATATATTACGATTTTAATTTGGAGCAAACATTGGAAAACAGAAGAAGGGGAGTCTCTTTCAGGCATTGGTTTCAGCTTATAGCTTCTTCATGGACTCGTTCATTCACGCCCCTATTTTGGGTTCTTTTGTCTTTAAATTGGCTCAATGCATGTGACTGTTGAAATTACCTCAATAAGAAGCCACTGTTCAGACCATTTTTTGGTGCTAGCAGAGAAACTACCTACATTTTGAAAGGTTCAAATCAAAGGAACGAACGTTGGGAGCAAGCAAGTCAAAAGAACCATTCCAACCCGCTTTGTTTACTGTTTACGGAATTAAAATGAATAATCCTATGGACCATTTTATTTGCATCCCTTTAGTCCAACATGAAGGACTGCTAATTAAACCAAGTGATTTTATTTACAGCCATTTTGAGTTCATCTATCATATTATGGTTTAATTTGCGACTTTTCTTTTCATGGACTAAGTCATACCTATGACAGAACTTATGCCCAAAACATATTTCTTGCTGGCCTAAATAAAAGCTCTTCGACCCTCTTGGACAAAATAAATTAGAACCGAGCCATAACGGCTCAAATTACAAAATATTTTCTCATTTAAAGAAAAGTTATTTATTTTATTGATCTTTTAAGATAATTTTTAAAAATAAATAGATATTCTTTAAAATTTAAACTATTATCATAAAATTAATATATGAGAAGCTATTGTAGAATTCTTCATTAATTTAGTAAATAAATTAAAAAAAAATATTTTGGATCGATTTTGATCCATAAAATATTAATTAGATGCTCTATTGGATTTGGAAATAAAAAAAATGAATTTTTATTCATTCCTTAAATTATATGATCCATCCAATTTGATCTAATTAAACCATATTTTTAAAATAACTATACTTATGAATTTGTTTGGATTTTATATATTTTTTATGCATGCTTCAATTTTATATAGATAAACATCATAAACTAATTTTAGGGTAATTGGAATTTTTAACCACCTATAATCCCTACAAAATATTTAATTTATGATCCCAAAACATTGTGCTCGAGTAATTTTAGAGTTCACCTATATATCACGTCCAGCAATGAAAATAAATAAATTTCAATAGCTAAATGACTTCTTTTAATTAATAACAATTAACAAGTACATAATTTGGTTCGGATTTGAATTTTCGGTTAATATGCAATTTATAATAAATAAATGAGAATCGCCAATTATCTTGAGCCGTTATTTACAAAAAAGAATGTAATAGAATATTTCAATAAAGTTATTGGTGCTTCAAATTTAAGCTAATGACTTTTTCTATAATTAAATATTATATATATATATATATATATATATATATATATATATTATTTTTTTAGTACGAGTTTAGTTTTGTTAATGCACTAATGCTAAAAAAATGTGTACACACATCTAATCTATTTAGTAATTCTTTTCAACTAAAAATTCAAGTTAAATAAAAAAATAAGTAAATATGCATATATGATGAATATCTTAGTAAAATATTGTAGATTTCCTTAAATAATTGATTTTTTTTTTACTGTAAT
Source organism: Glycine soja (assembly GCF_004193775.1). Classification (NCBI taxonomy): domain Eukaryota; kingdom Viridiplantae; phylum Streptophyta; class Magnoliopsida; order Fabales; family Fabaceae; genus Glycine; species Glycine soja. The sequence continues at coordinate 42,825,776 of NC_041012.1, read as the reverse complement.
TGAATATTTACAATGTTGATTAATTTAATTTTATTCATATATATTCATATATATTATAAGAAAAATGTTTAAATAATATTTAGTTAAATTAGTTTTTAATGTTTTAGCAGTAATAATTTTAATTTCATATGCCATTTTTAAATAAACATATGCATAAGTTAATATACTCAATTTTTAATTTAATTTTACTTTTCCTGGTGTTTTTAAGACCCTCAATTTTTAAAAATTGATTAATTTAAGAGTTTATTTTTCATATTATCAGTATAATTTTTGTTTACATATTGAAACTTTAAAGGTAAATAAATGTGATTTTAAAATATTTATTGTAAAAATCAATAATCTTACTTTGATGATAATAATGTATTATTATATATAACAGTGTTAATCAATGAACTGTAATTATTATTTTTTAAAATTTAAATAGAGTTGAATGAATCCATTTCACCAGTAAACCATATATGAACCCATGTTTTCTGAAATATGACAAATCCAATATAAATAGAGCATGTGTTTTACTACAGTTCAGATTACAAACATGTCGTTTTTTCTTCTTCCTTGAACCCCAAACAAAACCGAAGTCAGATACAGTATTTGGCACATGTCGAAACAAGCATATCAAAAGTGACACACAAGAAATTCACGATTTAGCTGTTTTGTTATTATTTGCTTTATCTTATTTTTTGTCATTGATACTCATGTTTTTTATGTAATCTGAAATCGAATCAAATTTCTCCTCCCTATGTCTCTGTCTGATTGAGAAATGTAGGGTGCGGCCAAGCTCTATAATTCAATTTGTTTTTAGAGAACCCAAACTGCCCAAATTATACCAAACCCTCTCTCCCTCATTTGCATTAATAAGATTGAGATCAGCCCGTCTCTTCTCCAAAACTGAGAGTTTATTTTTGGTTGAGGACGTAAATCACCTTTTGTGCTAACTGCAAAAATATGTAGACAACCCCAAATCAAATTATCATTGGTTAATTATAGTAAGTAATAATTATTAAAATCATAATTTAAATTATTTTTCAAATTAGTATAAATTAATCACATCTTCCTTATTTTATTTGTTTGTTATTTATTTATTTATCTATTTATTTCTTGTCTTCTTTTTAGATTTTTAGGGTTTTACACAATGTTTTTTCCCTCTCCAACCTTTTGCTAAACTATTATCATTAGATTATTGAAATTAACTTTTTAAAAATTTTAAACCATGTGTTGGGTTGTGTAATACTTAATTTTATTAGTTTATGTGAATGTATGTGTACGAAGGTTTTGATGATGTCAAGATAAAAATAACACAAGTTTTATTTCAAGTACAAATTAAGACCAAAAAAACAAAGATCAAGAAAGAAAACTAAGTGTTAGTCTATTTTTGTTAAAGAGAGTCACTTAGTGATTGCAATCGATTACCAGGTAATTGATTGCAAGCAAAATTATTTTAAAAAGTTTGAAATTTTGAAATTTAAAAATTGAAATTGAAATTTGAAATTTGAAATCTATAATCGATTATCAAAAATTGTTATTGATTACCAGTGAAAAAATTTCAGAAAAACTTTTTGAAAAGACATATTTCTTCCAACCATTTTGAAAAGGCACAATGGACCTATATATATATGTTTGACTTCAAAAATTAAAAGAGAGATTCTAAGAGAACTTAATTGTCAAATGCTCTCTAAAGAACTATTGACCAAACACTTGCAAATCTATTGATAATTCTTATAAGATCTTCAATTTGTATCATCTACTCTATAAGATATAAATCTGTACATCTTAAAAACTCAGTTGTAATCAAGAGACTGTTTGTCTCTTAGCTTGTGAGAATCTCAAACACAAGGATGAGGAATTCTAAATTGTGTTCAAAGTCTGTAAAGGAGATAGTGAAAAATCTCAAGTGGGTTGCTTAAGGTCTGGAAGTGGTCAAACCAGTGAAATCGAGTTTACAATTCTCTCTTCCCTTATCTCATTTATTTTATTGCAACTAATCTTGTCTTGCACGTTTAAAGGAATATTGGTTAATTTAATTACGGCTTATTCTTCTGCATTCTAAGCTTATCATATGTCATTTAAAAGAGGATTAAAATTTGTCAGTGAAAAATTTTTGAAACTTAATTCACCCCCTCTGAAGTTATTGAGACCACTTGTCCAACAATTTAGTTTAAATTTTTATTTAAATCTAGGCTTAAATATATTTTTTGTATCGTATAATTTAGTATTTTTTATTTTATTTTTATTCTTATAATTTTTTTTGTTTTAGTTTTTCTAAAATGTGTTTGTTTTGTTTTAGTCCTTATACTTTAATAAAAAAAACAAAATAAATACAGTTTTGTAAGGATTAAAATGATTTTTTTTACATAAATAAAAAAATACTAAATTATAAAAAAATGTATTTAAGCCTTAAATATATTTTATTTAATTAGTTATACTTAATTTTAATAACTGGGTATTGTTTTGTAGTAAGTTACAGCAGAGAGTACGTACAATAAGACAAAAACAAGGCAACCGATATTTATGTAGAGCAACATTGGAAGTTGGGAATGTCCCATTTAAAATTTTAAAATAACATATTTGTTGTATAAAAAAAAAAATTAAGTAAATTGATTTGATTCAACAGATCGAGTAAGAAATACACCACACAACAAAAGAAGAAGGCTTTGGAGATTTTGATGGCGCTCGAATAATCAAAATAGTGGAAGGAAGAAGACTTTGGAGTCTGATGGTGCTCAAATCATGACTAAATGGAGAAAGATGATCTTGAAGGGATCAAACAAAACTTAACACATACATAAGAAATTGGTTTAGAAGTTGAAAAGAAATCATGTTCTATTGCATTGAAGCTCGACCAGTGTTATATTCCTGACAAATATATCCCATTTCAAAGTAACACAGTGTTGGATACAAGACCGAACTAAAAGCCTGTAAGAAAAGGCACACCCACCCTCTCAGGAAATTAAACTGTTATTGGTTCATCGACGAGAAAAATAAATTTTATCGCATTTAATTCGCCACATAATTAAAAAAAAAATGTGGACTATATTGGGTTTGGAAAACATGGAAAGTTGGGAGACTATCTTAGCCAAAAAAGCAAGGTAAGAAAATGATAGGCTGGACCTAAGAAGACTCAAAAGAGATAAAAACTAAGTAGACTAAAGATTTTATATTGGACGATGTTAGGTTATTTTGATAAATGTATGATATTTTGTCACTTTTGTGTATTCATTTTATTTTATTCCTTCAATTAAATGATGACACTTGTTAATTACTGTAGAATGAATTCGATGTATGTATCATCAAAATTTCGAGTGCCAATGAGACTAGCTAATGGCATCAACATGCTGGCCTCACAGTTGCCTATTGTGGTTTTCCTCGTCCTCTACCTCAAGCAAGTTCATGATCACAGCATCCTAAATCCGTCTTTGCAGCTCCATCCAGTACCTGAACAAATCAAAATCGAACTTATGGCGTTAATCATATTATGTTAAACAATATAAATATATACCAGAAAATTAATTTATATATATCAGTCAAGCTAGTTCTGCGAAAAAGGAGCAAGAAGAATAAGAAATCACTGTACCCATTTAAAGAGTCAAAGGTGACTCCTACAGTGTATTTAGTTTCTTCCAGAGCAGACGTGAACGTTTGGAGCACTTGAGGTGGACAACGTGCGTTGCCCTCAACCTGAAGCTGTGAGGGCTTGATGTCATAAAAGATAGGGACAACCCTTTTCTTGGACTCATGAAGAAGGGCAAGTTCGTGAAGACAGAAGTAGGAATTACAATAACGATTTGTGGGGACAGCAACACCAACCTTGGAGCTATGAATGGCTTTGTTGATATGCTCAAATAGCTTATGGCCAGGTTTCATGTTGATGGTGTCTAAGAAGGGTTTGATTCCCTTGTTCCTAAGATGATCATAGAGCAAAGGAACGAATGCTCCCTGCTGTCAAACTTGTGATAGTTTATGAAAACATCGTACACAGGCTGAGCAATATTACGGCACTGCTTGCCTCTAGGCTGATTCATGATCATTTTTGGTACGTGCATGCGTGTGCGTTAATTTCCTACTCTAAAGTCCAAACTATTTGTGGTTTTTCCTTGTGTGTTGTTTTCAGTCTTAGTGCATGCATGTGTATATATATAAACAAGGGGCAGAACAGTACGTGCATTTTCCTTTGATTAATTAATTCATAAACATTTTTCTCTAGAAGCCATGCATTTTAACGAGGGGAAACACGGTTCCATTGAAACCTTCGCATTTGAATATTCTGCATGTATGCATGCATATCCTAAAAAGTGAAAAGACTTGGTTAGAAATTAGAACATATTTTAAAAACTGAAAATTTGTTAATTAATAGATTTATTTAAATTCAGGAAAAGTGAAAATATGTTTAGATTTATTGTTTAGAACATATTTTACATCTTAATATATGGTGCTTAGTTTAGACTTGTTTTAAGTGTTTTGAAACTTAAACTTATAATTATATGTTGTAGAGAACACTATGAAAAGCATCTACTATTGATGCATATTTCAAAACAAAAGCTATCGAAGCCCATCAATCTCAAACTAGTAATTCATCAACTCTTCTATCAACCACACTTAAGTATATATAATTATATATAAACATGTTATAATTATCCGTCAAATTTTATTAAAATTAAATTAAAAACAAAAGTTAGAAGACAACAAAACTTCACACCATTCTTTCCCTTCTCTCTTTTAGTGAGTGATTTTAGGAAACATAATTGTTTCACTTCTTCATTTTATGAGTGATTTTTGAAACAGACGTACCACATTATTTTCTTTTCTTAATAAAATACCCATAATGAAGAAGCTTAATTCTTGCGATAAACAATTAACTTCCTTGAAAGCTATTTTTATAATTTCCAGCTTTTAAATGGACTCCTTCACGCTCCCGGTTATAGGGGCCCATGCGACAACTTTTTTAGTCCATTATTAAAGTAACATATATAGATCCACAATAATTTAAGTGGATAATTTCGAAAGCCCATTGCAGTTGTTCAATGGGTTGAGTTGAAGTTCGTTGAAATAAATTGCCAGAACGTAATTACAAGTAATGCGATTGGTAAATTTATTCGAAAATAATTCCATGTTTAAATTTCTTTTCTTGTTTTGAAATTACTAAAATCTAACTAAATTATAAAATTATTTTAAGTATATTGTATTAATTATTTTCTCTTAAATATATTTAACATTATTAGTTATATTTTAGAAAAAAATATGAAATTATGAAGAGAAAACTCATTAAATAAAGCTAAAACCCCACACCATCTTACAAATTCTAATAAAAATTAGTTAATAATAAAAAATATGTTTAAAATAAAATCCAGCCGTTAATATATTTCCGTTTAGCTTACTTTTATCTCCAAACAAAACAAAAGGTAAACCAATTTCTTACACGTGCAGACTTATGTTATGTCGTCAAAGTTTTAATTATATATTTTTTAAATAAACTTAAAAAACTTATTTTAATAAGTTACACGAAGAAATTTATTAAAATATTTTAAAAATAATTTATATAGATCATAAATTATTTTCATGAATTTAAATAAATTTTCTATAAACTCTTCTAAATGCCCTTAAAAATCTTAAGCTCTGTTAATTCCTGAGTTAACCATATATGAGACATTTATAGTTTAACTAGAGAATTTTAATTGAAAATATTGATTTATATTCGTTTTTTTTTATAATGAAGAGAACCTCTCCTGACGGTAAGTTTTATTAAATTTTAAAAAGTTACATCTTACATGGGGGCTTTTTTTATTGCCATGGTTTTCTTTCATTTGTCAGTATAATATTCTGGAACCATGTACTTTTGTAATAAGGCAGGCATTTCTAGTTTTCCAATTAAGGGTGATCAATTATTGGAAATAAAGCAAAAATTGCATTTTGCACATGTTCTGATATGAGTATGCAAGTGCATGTTTTAATAACTGATATATCCATATGAAAAAGATTGTTATTAATTTTAAAACCTTATTTTTTTTCTGAAAGAAAATTTAGGAAGGAATAACACTCCATTCAAGAAAAAGAAAAATCTTTGGACTCAAAAAGTAGTTTTATACTTACGTTTATCTTCTCCTAAAATAAGATAAAGAGACAAGTGAATGTTTGAACTTGTGACCTATTAGTTGCGAGATTTTATCTTATTCTACTGGGTCACTTTTTGTGGATTAAATCGATAAGCATAAATAAATAATGTATTTTAAGTGATTTTAATTGTAGTTTTTACATTGAAATGAGTATAGCATGTAAAGATGGGATAATTAATTTTAGTGTTAGAAAAAGGGTAAGTCTTGAAGAAAATATCAACGACATTGTCAAGTTGCATAAGAAATCTTGTCGCCTTGTTTTAGAAGCTGTTGATTGTCAATCGCACAACTCATTGAAACCCCACACATGCATATTGCCTTTTTCCAGCTAAAGTGAGCGATACAGCTGTTCGATAGTTGGCTTCAGATCCAAAACTCTATTTTTATTCAACAAAATCATCTTCTATATTATTCGGGGCTTTACGCTTTTCCATCGAGTAGTACACCAAATAAGGATTTTTTTAAATCAAATAATTCAAAATGTTTAGCTACAAATTTTATACTATAATTTAAACTCGAAGTATTTTGTATTGGATTTGAATTATAATTCGACTTGTTTTTTATGTTATTTGATAATTTAAGACTTCATAATTTTTAAGTTAAATATGAAGTACAAGCTTCCTAAGTTATATATGGAGTATATTTTAGTGACATAATTTTTCTTGAAGAGTTATATATTGATGTAATTTGAGTAAAAATAATTTTGTAAAACATCACTTAAAATATAACTATGCTGTGTTTTTTCCTCCCCTTACATGATATATACTAATACTGTAATATTTTTTTATAGAAAATATTTAAGGTTAATTAGAGGAGACTATTTATATTTTATAATTAAATAAAATCAGCAAGTTATTATAAGAAAATTTTCAATTAATTCAAACTCAAGTTGTGTATTTATTCACAAATGTAAAGTTGTAAACAAGCCAATCATCCTTATTTGATATTGCAATATAATTACATTCATTGTACAGAAGGAGTATGAAATGATTAAGCAGTAATAACTAACACTTAGCACCACTTGTACTGAAAATATTTTAAAAAAAGAAATCTATTTGTTTTTTTCCTCAATAAAAACTTAAAAAAATGTAAAGATTAAATATATGACCAGTTGATCAATTACTACAAAAGACAAACAACTGCTGTCTTCTTGATGATGCATGATGATGTATATATTATCCCCCTCATCACCACCCCAAAAACAGTAATTGTATATTACCCCTCATCCTTTAGTAAGTGTTTAATCAAACATATACATAAACGAGTTTAATTTTTATGTGTTTTTAGTATACAAAATTTTATAATGTGAATGAATAAAAAACAATTACCATTAAGATAGTTTTTTTGAAAATTAACAAACTTACAATGTTATCATATAACAGTATATAACAGTTTGCGATTAAATTACAAAATAAAAATCATTTAAACAGTCAATTGCATGTACTATTTATCTAATTTTCAATGGAATCAGCTGTCCTCTTAAAATCCTAATGAACATAAGGGGAAAAATGCAGTTCAAATTTGAACAAGAACAACCCAATGCCATTATTATTAAATCACACAGTCCTCTAATGAAACATATTCTTTCTCCAACTCGATAATTAATGGGCCTCTTTTGCAAGACCAAACGTGACCCACCAAACAGCGGAGAAAGCTTCCAATAATGTCTTTTATCAAATGATAATCTTTTGGAAACTTACTCACCGATATGTGTCTCAGTTTTTAAAAGCCAAAACCAAAACAAACAAACAAACAAAGTCATGAGCATATAAAAGCAACCAATAATAATAACACTCTTTCAACTGCCGTCATTAACACAAGATCTTAATTACCACCGTCACCTATGTAACATTTTTATATTTTTATTTTTTCTGAGTCTATAGAAGGAGGTGTTAGATAGTAATAGATACGCAGACAAAGCAGAAGGAGTCGCTATTGCATGTGGCCACGGCGTTGAAATCCTATATTATTATTGCCCCACTTCACACTCCATGTGCCATGCTGCATTTCCCTGCTGGCTCGCTAAACCTTTCTCTCACATAACACAAGGAAAATAAAAAAGGAACATATTCACTTCATTTCAGTTACTTCACCACAACATAACACTAACGTTGTTGTTGTCCAAGCATTCTCTTATGCTCTGACAGACACACTGGTTGGTTGACATGGATTCCAATTCCAAGGCCATTTTGGATTATGCTTTGTTTCAACTCACTCCAACCAGAACCAGGTGAGTTACGATCAGAAAAATCAAATTTTTCACTTAGTGGGGTGCTTTTGTTTTGACTCTGTGTGGTTGGTTGATGATGGTTTTCTTTGTAGATGTGAGTTGTTAGTGTTTTGTGGAGGTGTTCATCAGAAAATAGCTTCTGGGTTGTTTGAGCCTTTCGTTTCTCATCTCAAATTCCTCAAAGATGAGATCTCCAAAGGTGGATACTCAATTAAGCTTCTGCCTCCCAACAACGGTGCCTTCTGGTTCACCAGAGCCACGTTTGAGAGGTCATTGCTACTTTTGCTCATTTTGACTTTACCTTTTTGGCCTCTTAATGATTAATTATTCTTCATCTCTTCTTTGATCTCAAGAACTTTCTTGTGTGTATTCTAATCAAATTTAGAGAGCCCGTGAATCAATAGCCTCCATAATTAAAGCCTCTAATGCGCACATATTGTAATGGGAATGGTATCTGAATAAATTTTGAATTTTTTTTTCACACAATTAGTATAAGAGGTACCATTTTCTACTCAAATTACTACCAAGGATATCTCTTCATGGACCTTTGAACCGTAAATGATAACAATTATTTACTACTTAGATTCGTTTGGAGGTTACTTTTTTTTGGTCCCTACTAATAATTATTTCACAGCCCATCAATTTCTTATTAAAGTACATGGCAGTGTCAAATCAGTGGATTGATCAAGAAATTCCATCTCTTGAATGATTATTCATGATTTAGATATGGATTTTCTTTATTTGTATCCCCTGCTGCTCCATCCAGTACCTGCATTCTTTCAATTTAAGATTTATGAAGCTGATTCTGCTCTCTTTTTTTCTTTTGTGGTGGGGGCTATTTTACAGATTTGTGCGCTTTGTCAGCACACCCGCTATTCTGGAGAGGTTTGCTAGCCTTGAAAATGAAATTCTTCAGATCGAAAGTTCTTTTCAAGCTAATGCTCTATCGATGTCCATTGCAACTCCAGATGAAGGTATGGTTAGGATCAAGCTGCAACTTAAACATGTTTTAGGGATATTGCTGTATGAATTGTTTAGTGTTATGTGGTAGAATTAAATTCCAACAACAATACTTATTAAGTCAAACAACCATGAATCAATGAAGTAATATTGTGCATAATATTCCTTCACCCTAATCATGAGTTGCTTGAGTGAAGCTAGTTATTTAACTAAAATTTTATTGTGTATTAGGATCCGTACCACAAGCCAATGGCATCACAAAGAGGTTAAGTGATTCTACAAAGGTATTTAATTTCTGAAAAGAAATGTTAGAATTTCTTAATAATTTCTCAATTTTTCATAATTTACATTTTGTGTTTGCTTCAGTTAAATGATGTACTTGAAGGTGTTGACAATAAAGAAGAGGAAAACTCAAAGTAATTTTCTCTTCCCTCTTCAATGGTTGCTGTTGTTTGTTGATGAAATGTAATCTATTATGTCTCGCTAGTTCATTAGAAACATTTCCTTACACTTTGAATTGCTATAATGTTTAGGGTTTCACTGCATCGTCTGTTAGAGTCTCGAATAGCACTACTCCGGAAGGAGCAAGCAATGGCTTATACACGTGGTCTTGTTGCTGGATTTGAAATTGACAGCATTGATGATCTCATATACTTCGCAAATGCATTTGGAGCAGTCCGTTTAAGGTATGAACCGGAAAGATATAACTAACTAGTTCTTACTTGTAAACTGTAAAATGGAAACTATCGTCAATACTTATGATGTCAATGCTATTTTTCCAGCCTGTTTTTGGAAAGTAAATTTATTATCCTCAAAAGAACTTTCCCTTGCTTTTCCTGACTTAAAATTATTTAACAATTGACCCTACTTTGTAGATCATGAAATTTCACTTGTCTAAGGGGATCCCTCTTTTTGCTATGGAGGTTCAACTACCTTTGGATGTCAGTTCTCTCATTCCTTGTTATTTAAGGATTATTGAGAAAATGAGAACATATTCTTGTGAATTTTTTAGTTTCCTTTAAACTCTGAATTCCATCCTTTATGTCAGACTTACTAATGGACTATGCCATACATCAGTGTATCAGATTAGGGGGAAATTTCTATAAAACAGACCAGCTTTGTTACAATGAGATCTGCTACATAATTTAAAACTAGTATCCTATAGTTGTGGACCGGTGGATCCTGCCTCATTGGCATAAAACATTTAGCTTTCAAATAAATTTTAAGTCTTGATATTTATTGTATGTAGGGAAGCCTGCATTAATTTTAAGGAATTATGGAAGAAAAAGCATGCAGATGATCTTTGGATAAAAGAAGTAGCTGCTATGCAGTCAAGCTTACCACCAGCACTCTCATTGTCTGGATCATCAGGAATTATACTGGCAAATGATATAACCACCCATAATAGCTCTAAGGACAGCATTGCTTCTGGTGACGAAAATGTATCTCTGGAAACATCGAATTCTACTTTAAACAGAAAAGAAGGTATTCTTTTACCCTTTCTTCCTTTTCCTTTACCTAAATTATATCATGTCTTAAGAAAATTATACAAAGCTTTGGCATCCAAATCCAATCTCTGAATTTTAAATTAGATTATCATCATACTCAAACCAAACCCAATAATCAATTATATGCTATTCTATGCTTCTTTTTCTTGCATGTCATCTTTTAGATTTAGTGGGTTCAGCAACTAACATTTTTAGTTTTTCTTTATTTTCATTCTGAAAACTGTGGCTTGACTCATTACCTACAATTTTAGGCTAAATCAACCTGTTAAATGGTTTAAAATTGCTTGAAAAACTCAAATATGTTAATGTCAGGGAAATAGAAATCTAGGAAGAAAAGAGAACAAAAATAAGAAATGATGATAATGGTTTTGTTGAAATCAGAAAGATCTTACAATATGTAAGACTTGCAAAGATTTCTATTTTGTGTTTAGTTAATTTCAAGGAACTAATTTCATTCTGAAGCTTAAACCAGGAATCTGCTCACATAATGATGTCTGTTGGATGTAATAAAGCCATATTAAAGAGAGCGTAGAGATATCAGTTTTTGCTTCTATAAGCCATACGATGTTTATTTAATATCAAGGAATGTCATGTGCAGATGTGAACCTGCCTACACCAGATCAGAAACCTTCACATATGGCAAATGTTCATATGCCAATGCCCTGGCCTTACAATGTACCTCCATATATGTATAATCTTCAAAATCCGCAAATGCCTTCATACCAAGGATATCCTATGACTAATATGCAGTCTGTTCCTCCTTACCTTGTACCAAATATGCAATGGTCTCCTGAACTGGGAGTGAATCAGAAATCATCAGCAACCAAAAGGGATAAATCTCACAAGAAAAGAGCTGAAGAATATGAAGACCAGCAGACTGAGTCAAGTGAACCTGATTCTGGGAGTGAATCTGATTCAGATAAACAGAATCACTCCAGTCATTCTTCGAAGGATGATCTGAAGAGGAAAAAGCACAGAAGAAAGTCATCCGGAACAGTTGTGATTCGTAACATCAACTACATCACTCCAAAAAGGAGAAATGGAAATGAGGATGGAGGCTCTGATGAATCTTTAGAAGATGATGATGTCATCGATGACGAAACCATCAAACAAAAGGTTGGTGTTGCACTTGAATCTTTGCAAAAGGTCCATAAAGGTGAAAAACGTGCTAATGGAAAAAAAGCAGCAGTGCGGCACAATGTAACTAAATCACGTGATGCGACTGCAGAGGATCTCACTGAAAACTTGAGTGATGCCTCTGAAGGAGGAAAGAAAAATGACAACTGGGATGCATTCCAGAACCTTTTGAAGATTGATGAGGGGACCGGAACTGATGGACCAGAAAGGATGCAGTCAATTGATGTCCAGGATGAACATTTTGTGTTGAGAAGCTCGGAAGAAAGAATGCCAAACGGTGCTAGTTCATCTCCTAAATTTGATTTCAAACAAGTTTTGAAGAATCCTAAAGTTCCAAATGACTCCTTTATTGTGACTCGGAGAGATGGAGGAAATGAAGGTGGCTCCAAGCTGGATGAGTATGTAGACAAGTGTGGTCCAGTTACAAAGAGCAGGGAAAATATTGGTGAAGAAATGCTGTTATCACATAGATCAAAAGAACACGGTAATGAACTCAGTGATCCATTATCTACTTTTGCTGCTGACTCATTACAAACAAAGGGCAGAACAGAAGATGATTGGTTTGTTGTTGATAATTTGGAAAAGATGAGGAGCGCTGACCCCTCAATTGTGCCTGCAGTGTTTGATGGTGATTACACTTCATCAGTGAACGGTCATTCCCAATATGAGAAAAGAAGTGAACGAATTCTCATTGACGATTCCTTCATGATACAGGGTCAATTAGTAGATAATGATCGTTCTGACTCACAATGGAAGACGGACTTAAGTATGGTTGCAGATCTATCTGCTGCCAAGAAGCTTGAAAGTGATGCAGCAGCTGCTTCAAATGAGAAGAACCAGGAGCCAAGTGACCTCTTTGTAGTTCTAAAACGGGATTCTGGATTGGACTCTGTTGAGGCCTCACGGACAATGGACTATGAAATCGACTTTTCCTTCTCGGAGACTAATAGAAGATCCTCCATTGATGATTCTCATGAAAAGGTGAATGACAGCCTTCCTGTTAGTCCTGCGAAAACCAAAGTTTCTGGAACAAGAAGTTCTGAAAAAGATGGCAAGTCAAAAGCGCTGCGATGTTCCTCTGGGAAGGGCAAGCCTGAAATCATGTCTAGGGCCAGAAAGCCAGCTCTCCCTAAAAAGCCTGTAGTTCAGAAGAGCAAAAGGGAACAGGTATAGTGATTTGTCAATTCTTCAGTAGCATTGTTATATTTCACATAGCATTTATTATTAATCCTAATTCCTAACTCTTAATGATGTGTATGATGGTAAACAGGAAGATGAGATTAGACAGAAGATGGAAGAATTGCGGAACGAACGTCAGAGGAGAATTGCTGAAAGAACTGCATCCTCTGGTGTTGGTCGTGCCGCGACAAAGAAAGACCAAATTGAAGGTAAAACAGCAAGGATTTCTGCCAAGAGTGACAAGAATAAGGGAATCAGTTCTGTCAAGGTCAGGGGAATTTAGCAAGCCACACAGTAAAGTGTGTTTAAATAACCGTTGATTAAAATGAAATGAATAGTTTTGTTTTCTATATAATCTCAAAATATTTTGTTTTGTTTCACGGTTGTATATCAATAGATTCTTTATCAATTGTAGGTGAAAACTTGTCATAGGTTTTGTTGGATTGTATATCCCGGCATTCTTTGTTCTATGTAATGTATGAAACCTTTTATAAATAGTTTTTGTTTTTCTTCATATAATTGTGAATTTTGTTTTTCAGTTGTGATTCCATTGTCAGTTATGCTACCGCTAGGAAAAATAAAGAGAAACAACAGAAAAATTCAGAACTTCTTTCTGCAATGTTCTGATTTTTTTTCTTGAGTTTAATTTAATATAGAATGTGAATGTAAAATACTTTGCAGACGTTTATTAAGATTTGACTATTTTATCATGTTATTCTAATTATTAATATGATATGCTAACAAGGTAAATTTCTATTGGATATCTATGTTATGCTGAGTGTTCATAAATTAAACTCCTTTTGGTCAAGCTGCAATGTTCAAATCTTTGTCAAGGCTTCGCATTCGCACAAGCCAATGGCCATTGAATAGCCTGCTCCGAATCCCCAAACCAAATACAGTACATGTATTCAAGTATGAAAAGTCGTATTTGTTTTTTTAAAAATAGAAGGTAAATGCTCTAGTATATAAAAGAAGTTTCTACTTTGTCATTTCAAGAATTTTGGTCAATAAAATTGTTAGACAAAAGACGAATTTGATTTTAATTAAAAAAAGATCGTTGCTATGTGGTGCTTACATGTTAAGAAAAATAATCTTGGTTCCTTTCATATGATAGACTCAAAAATAGATTCTCCTCATTCTAGAGTCGGGGCAAACAACCAACATCAATAAAAATTTATATATAATTGGATGGGCAAATTGCTAAGTAATGGAGATTTTTTTTTAATTCAAACCCAATTTCAATTCCTTTTTTTAGGCATTAATAGTGTGTTTGTTTTTTCGTTTTGGCCTCTCAAATGGACGTTGAAGGCAAAGCTAGAAATTCTTGCTTTTCACAAAATGGTGCTTTGGAATGTACTCCAACTGAATGAATGCAACGTGTACACAAACATGCTCTAAGAAACTGGCGTTATTACTTATTTCATAACAAGTTGGAGCAACATAAGAAGCGGGGGAATTTGGTTTGGGAGGAAATTCAGTGTTTGTACCTACCATTCAAAACCTATGTTAAGTAGTTTGTTAAAAGTGGGAACTGAACAAAATTATTGAGTTGATTAAATATAGAAAATCCGAAGAGACATCTCAAAGGGTCGAAGCTGTTTAAAATTGTCTTATTTTTAGCAATGAGCCTGCCCATAATATACTATACACTGTTACAGGAAATTAGTTACAACCCGCCTATATACTATACACTGGTATATTCTGTTTTACTGTTTTAGTTCTCAACACAACTAGTTATATATTTTACTTTCTTTTTTTCTTCCTTTTTCTAATTAATTATTACGCCTCCCTTTTGTGAAAAGTGAGTGGAAAACAAAAGTACTCATCTGGTCTTTGATCATAAAAAAGTAGTCATTTTCCACATAGTATTTCCTGGATTGATAGCTTTATGTATGGTGTTTTTGAATTTGTCACAATTCCTGAACTACCAGTTTCTGTGTTGCGCATTAGTTAGCTATTGCTAATTGTGATGAAGACACAAAGCAATGCATAAACGCCAACAAAAAGCTCTCCATCAAACCCACGACATAGAAGTAGAAAGGTGCCTTTATAAACATTAGAGCTCACATTATTTAATTGTTGCTCCACCATTAGGTCTAACCCCCTAATTGCATGCATGTCTCGCATTTTCTTTCATCATTTCAATTTGAATATTCATTTCTGATTTTTTTTTTATTTCTTACAAAGGTTTGAATTCTCTTGTAAATTATTCTATAGAATTATTTTGTCTTTTAATTATCTTCAATAGGTTTTCATTTTGAGCTGAACATGTCAGCTTGCTTATACGCGCTTTGTGAAGTTGTGGTTCGCACATCATAATGTTTATTTTATTTCAGATTTGCAAGTCAATATAAGCAAACCAATTAAGACATGGCTAATGTCAGATTATGTGGTTTGAAGCCTATGCTCTTTGGACGAAAGTCATGTGTTTCTGAGGTAAGATTCTGACCTTTTTCTTGTTTCAACACGGGGTTGCAATATGAGCAAATACATACAGACTAAATCTTATTAGAACAAACTCAAAATCTGGATATTAGGATTTTAATACTTCTGACAAAGCCATTCCCATATATTTTGTCATTGTATTTTCCATGACATGATATGTTCCTTGCTTCAATTTTGCTTAGCATCGGAATTGTTATGTTGGCATAATACCTTTCATTCATCAAATTTTCTTTTGAAAGGTGTAATAAGTGGAAACACTTAGAGAACCTTCATGAGATAGAATTATAGAAAATTTCATTATCTAACGTTAAAAGGGGTCATTTATTGTACAAAATGTAGGGATTTCAATTTTAGCTATCCGAAATATTATTCAGATTTTGTATATGGGAATCCTTCTCAAAGTTTAATATGTGCAGTCAATGAAAAGCTCTACCACACCCAAGAAGTCTTCTATGGCTCAGAATGAAGGTCCAATTGAGTGGTCATTTGTTGGTGCGGACCAATTGATTTCAATGATGAAGGTCCATAAAAAGATCTTTGTCTTCAGGGACATCATGGACCTTGCTCCTCTGAATAGTTCTGCTTCCTTACATGAGGTACTTTATCTTTATGAATTATGACTTATTTCTATTAAATTGAATAATAAATAAATAAAAGATGACTTTGCCTACCTTTGTTTTTCATGCCATATTGCAGATGGTTATTACAACCTTGGAAGACCTTCAAAGGCTTTACCCGGGTATCATACCAAACGAAAAAGTGTCAGATATCAAGGACAAGTCTATAGATCAGGTTTCAACATGTAGCACATAAAACTATCCTAATTATGATTACAACAGAAATTTGTCTCCTAGAATACTAAATGTAGAAAATTTTCCTCTAGGGTCTTGCCTACTTCTGCCAGGCTTTAAAGTCTCTTGGAGAGTCTGGGATGATGAACAATGATTATATGGAAAAAAACAATTACGAGTCACCATCTTGTAAAAATAACACCAATATGCGGCAACTGGGTATGCTATTATCTCATTTTTCTTATCAAATAGTTAATCAGAAATTCAGAATTTCTGTCAAATATCTCTGTTGAATTTGGTAGAATTTCAGTTAATTGTCATTTTATTTGTTTCGCAGGTGAAACTATGTCGGCCACACTTGATTGTTTGATTAATATTGCTAGCGAAAAGTTTGATATCAGAGAAGATGACCCAAAAATTGGAAAAGTTATGTCCAAGTCCAACTCCTTTTCTGATAGCAGCTATTCTCCTATCACACCAAAATCTGTCCTTCCAGAACCCATGACCCCAAGACATTCTAGTACCACACCACTTCGGTCTCTCAGAATTCAAGCTGTGGCAAAGCTGAACCCAATTGATTTAAAGCGGTTATCTTACCATACGTCACCACCACACATGGAAATCTATAAGTTAGAGAAGGAACCAAGTATAAGCATGGAAATAATAGATCACAAAGCTGAAAATCATGGAAAAAACATTTCACAAGATATAGTTCTTCACTTAGACACAACTAGTGATCATGGGGAAACATATGATAAGCTATCAGTATCTCCCAAACCATTAGAAACACCTACCCTGCAGAAAAAAGCACCAGGGTTGGTATTGTCGCCACCACCACCACCCCTTCCCACAACATACACTGTCCCATTACTACCTCCAATGCCAACACCACCAGTGCTGCAGCCAAATATGGCACTGCTGCCACCACCACCACTGTCTTTGGGCTCAAGTTCAGCACTAGCATCACTGCCTATACCACCAGTGCCTTTGAAAATTGGATTAGCTCCAGCACCTCCACCACCAATGCCACGAGGAAACGGAGCTGCTGCTCCACCACCTCCTCCACCTGGAGCAGGGAGATCCTTGCGGCCTAAGGCAACTACCAAACTGAAAAGGTCAACACAATTAGGCAACCTGTATCGAACCCTCAAGGGAAAATTGGAAGGATCTAGCCTCAAAGGCAAATCATCCGATGGGAGAACCGGTGCAATTGGAGCCGGAAGCACTGGAGGAAAACAAGGAATGGCTGATGCTCTAGCAGAGATGGCAAAAAGGTATACAGTTTAGACAATCCACGGATCCAGACAATACTTTTGGTTAGTTTCCAAGTCTTGGAAACCAAATGTCTCACCACTTTCTGTTGTTATTTTTACTACTAGATCATCTTATTTTCAACAAATAGAAGAAGATGTTCAGAGGTACACAAAACATATCATAGAACTGAGATCTTCTATTACCAATTTCAAGACTAAGGATATGACAGAACTTGTTAAGTTCCATAAAGATGTTGAATCCGTTCTTGAGAATCTAACTGATGAATCACAAGTGAGTTTAGAAACTCCATTTATCTCCAATTTTGAATTAATGCACTACTGTATATATTATATTGATTGCTAGTTCTTTCAAGACCATGATACTAAAGTTCTATTGCTATGTAGGTGCTATCTCGGTTTGAAGGTTTTCCCTCAAAGAAGTTAGACGCTATAAGAATGGCTGCCGCACTTTATCTTAGGTTGGATTCAATACTTTCTGAGCTTCAAAATTGGAATATAGTGACTCCCATGGGTCAGTTCCTTGACAAGGTTGAACGTTATTTCAATAAGGTGATTCAGGATCCTTAGATTTATTATCCCCTCAATGATGCCATTGTTTTTTTTTTTAGTGTGTGTACATTCATTTCTAACTCACAAGACCAACATACAGATAAAAACAGAATTAGATGGTTTGGAGCGAACCAAAGATGAAGAATCCAAGAAATTCAAAGGCCACAACATCGAATTCGACTTCCACATCCTTATAAAAATCAAAGAAGCAATGGTGGATGTTTCCTCCAATTGCATGGAGCTAGCACTAAAGGTTAGAAAACAGTCACAAACCTACCCAATTTACTTTTGATCAAACCACCTTAGGATCATTTTGAATGATTAACTTTATGTTCATTTGCATAAAATCAATGCAGGAAAGGCGCAATGATGCTGCTGCCAGAGGTTCAGGATCAAACATTAGTGATGGAAAAAGAAAAGAATATGCTAAGTTGCTTTGGAGGGCTTTCCAATTGGCATTTCGGGTCTATACATTTGCTGGTGGACATGATGATCGTGCTGACAAGCTGACAAGAGAATTGGCTAAGGAAATAGAGAGTGGCCCCAACCAGCCATGATCTTGCACAAGCTTAATTTCTTGATATGCTTGATACTACAAATCAGCACTTTGTTTTCTCTCTCTTTCTGTTAGGGAGCTCTAAATCATGGTTTGAGCAAAAGCAAAAAAAAAAAAAAAAAACTTTTGCAGAATCGTAGTTTGTGACTTTCTCGGCTACAATACAATTCAAACAATATAGATGACTAAAAATTTGTCATGGTGAGGTTCTTCATCTACATAGTTAAAAAAAATCAGGGTTTTGCTTTTTTCTTTTTTTAAACAAGTCCATATCCATTTGTATATTAAATTATTGTTGGAGAAATGGAGTTATAATAGTATTTTATTGGAGGTAGTCTTGCTTGAAGAGGTTCAAAATCAATTGCGGGAACTCTTGCTACTGGAAGTACGGGGCTAGACTTGGTGCTTCACAGCTCCCTTTAAATTGTTTTTTCCTCTATCTATTGGTGTTTTTAAGTAATGAATTTCTCGTTCTCAATTCGCACATAGTAAATTCTATTCTTTCGGAATTAATTACATTTCTGATTCCTCTAGTTTAGATTATGTGTTAATTTAATTTTTTAAGTTTTTGTTAACTAGCTACCTCTATCTTTAAACTTTACAAATATCCTTCCTTTAATTTTTTTTTCTTACTTAACACCGTCAAATCTTCTTTTTTTTATTAAAAATTATCCAAATTGAATTGATTATTGTATTTCTACTCAGAATTTATTAACCAAAATATAAAATTTACCCAAATTAAAAAATCCCAAAACATTATTTTTGAAGAGCATAAATAATTAAGCTTAAAAAAGAAAATAAATTTAATATAACAATGAAAGTTTTAAAAAATTATTAATTTATATTTAAAAAATAAAGAAAATTACTTATACAAAAAAGAGTATAATAAGATATTAAAGTTCTATTTTTTTTATACTGGGTAGAAGGATAGTGTTTCGAAACCACTAATAACCCAAGCCTGTTACAGTTTGGGCTAGACAATCTATTATGGTAACCAAGCTTCGTCCATTTAGCCCAATTGACTTACAAACTCATTTTTATTTACGATAACCACATAATTGTTTTTGACAGAATGATAATCACACTTAATTTTATATGATATTTATTATTTAAGTTGATGCCATTAGACTAATTTACAAGAGATTTAATATATATATATATATATATATATATATATATATATATATATATATATATATATCATTGTCTTATAGTTTTAATTAATGTTGTTATTTAACATTAGGATTAAAATAAAAAAAATTAAATCTTTAATTAAGAGATTAAAATAAAATTAAGAACTAAAATAATTTTAAAAAACTCTAATTTATAAGGATCGAAATTTATTTAAACAATTAGCCTATTAAAAACTATTATTAGCTTTCCCACAGTCGACACCACCATTTTTGTACTCAAAAGAGAAAAAGATGGTCAGCTACTGAGGTGCAGTACCAATTAGATTTAATGATTTTGTACGATCGTAGTCTTTCTAACCAAGGCAGTAGTACATGTGTACTACCGAGCTGAATAATTTTCATAATAATTTCAGCTAAATGTTATAGACTATCTATATATGTTGAAGTAGCATCATTCCTTCACTACCAGTACCAACAAGCAACGAGCAGAAGCTAGCTCAATTTTGTTTTGTAGCAGTTCTTACATTTTCTCCTAACTTTGAGAGCATGGGTAACTTCTATTTTCTGGCGGGCTCCCCTTCTGATGCTAATAGTACGTGGGTCATACTCACACACGTTACTCCAACTTTGTACTAATTTTTTTATCAGTTAATTAATGTTAATTGTTAATTTTTCTTTTGTAAGAATGTTAGTAAAAGATTGGAAAATCAACCCTTCTTTTCTTTTCTTTTTTTCTTCTCCCTTAAATTCTTTCTAACTAAGTTATTAAGACAACCTTATAACTTTTACTCACAGCGTTAAATGGGTTTGTTGCCGATGCCAGAAGAATAGAGGCTCCCCATGTTCTCACCGTTAGCAGAAAACGGGGTGTCATATCACCCGTTCTTATCTGGATAAGACCACCAGGAACCATTATCAAGTTTGCCAGCACCCCCATCACTTATTCACTCTAGTATCCGGTATGGTGAGATTAATATATAGATGATAGATTTATATACCTTCTCGGGAATTATATATTTTATATTGCATATTAAGGTAAGGATAAGGATGTGTGTGTGTATATATATACTGTTTTCGTTAGGTGATGATAACGGATGCAGAACTTCTGTTTACAAAAGTTTTGTTTGAAACTGATTGCATTCGCCTTAAGCAGGCCTGGGATCGTTCTATTGGAGGGGATTATAGCTATTTTGGAGGATTAGTTTCTGACTACAGAACGAAATCTCGAAGTTTTGCAGCTTGTAGGCTCTGTCATGTTAAAAGAGGAAGCAATATGGAAGCTGATAGTCTTTTTAAGTTAGCTTATAATTTTGATGTGAGTAATACTGGTTGGAGGAACATCCTCACCAGATTTCTGCTCTCCTTATCTGATGTATTCTTTGTTTCCACGTGATTGGTAGTAATAAATATCAGATTCTCTTAAAAAAAGGATAAGAATGTATAAGTGTTATACGATTTTATTATTATTATTTATTACTAGAATTTACAGGTCATGAAAAAATAATTCTAATGTAGTGATATAAGATTATCTTATATTTACACATAAGAAAATTTTGTTTTCTTAGCATTTGGAAGTAAAAAAAGTGATTGCATTTTGAAATATAATTTTACATTTTGGATTTGACTATTCCAAACACCAAAAGGAGGTGTGAGAAATAACCGGAGATGAGGAAGCAACAACCTAACACGGTTTTTTTACCAATTAGGGATAAAAAAAATTCCAATTTTCTAATTGGGGTATATTTTAAAAAAATTACTTAAAACGGAATAAGATGTAATGTTACAACTTTTAACTCAGAAATCGTAACATCTGTTTCGACTTGTTATTTTTATTTTTTTTTTCTTAACTGAAGTCGTAAAATTTATAATTCAATTCAAATGTTTTTTTATGACTTTAAATTCAAAAATATTTTTATTTTTTATAAACTAAAATTGTAAAATTATTTATGACTTTTTTCGTAAAACCTTTTTTTTTATCTTTTTCTATTTTTTAACAGATTTTTTTTCTATTTGTACCCCTGTTTTTGTTTTGTTAACCTCTTTTTTCTCTTTGTAAATCTATTTTTTCTTTTAATTTATAATTATTTATGGTTGTATTTTTATTTTAAATAAAAAAATTTAAAAATATATTTAAATATATAATAAATAATATTAAGATGACCAAGATAATACTGTGATTCAAATTTACAAAGTTAAAAATAATAATGAATACTAATATCAAGAATGATTAAAATTGTAAAGTAGATTTACAACCTCAATAGATACTACTCCTTCACATGATATATTTTGTCTAGTTTGACTTATATACCATTGCATATTTACTATATACTTAAATATATTATTTAAATTTTTTGTTTAACATAAATATAAAATCGTAAATAATTGTAAATTAAAAGAAAAAATAGATTTACAAAAAGAAAAAAATGGTTAACAAAACAAAAACAGATGTACGAATAGAAAAAAAGAAGTTATTTAAAATAAAAAAGCATGTTTACGACTTCAAAGTCGTAAACCTTTTTAAATAAAAATTTACGACTTAAAACCAAGAAAAAAAATTCATAAATAATTTTAAGACTTCAGTTTAAAAAAGTAAAAATATTTACGACTTTAAAGTCATAAAAAAATAACATTTGAACTGAATTTTACGACTTCAGTCAAAAAAATAAAAAATAACAGTCAATCTGAGTTAGAAGTCGTAAGACCTGTTACGACTTATCAAATTTTGAATAATATTTTTAAAATATACCCCCGATTGAAAATTGAGAAATTTTTTACCCCTAATTGGTAAAAAAGCCACCTAACACCATACCATGGATAGTTGGGCTCTAGTACAAAATAGCAGCCAATCCTGGATGTTGCTAGGTGCACAAGGTATATTACTTGCGCATCCAATATTAAAATAAAATTTAAAAAATGTTCTTAAGTATTTTCTGTTTCTACATATTATGTAATTTGTATAACTCATACGGATTGGTTAATCCGTATGAATTATACGGATTATGTAATCCGTATGAATTAATTTATTAATAAATCAAAATTAATTATTATAAAATTTATTATTTAAATTTATATGCGCATTAAATATACATTAAAAAATTTAGTGTTATATATAACAATATTATTTATTTTATAACATAATTGATCTATTATTTTAGTTCGTGGTGCTAATAACGCGAAAGTCACAAGTTCGACTTCTGATTGGGTTATTAATTTGTAAAACATATTTTTGAATTTTTTTTAAAAAAAAACACTTATATGAGTCATACGAACTAATTAAAAAAAAGAATAAGCATTTTTTAATATTTTGCTTTTCAAACTAATTCATATTTTTCATGTTTTATCATTTTTTCCTAACTTTTTTTAATAGTCTCTGCACACTTAAAAACAAAGCAATAAAACACAGTCAATTTAACATTTAACTTAATGAAATAACATAAAGTAATAAAGAATAAAAAGAAATAACAATAAAATGGAATGATTTCAATCACTTTAGCTTCACGTTGTGCACAGATAGGGGACATTTCGTCGGAAACTCTGTACCTATATACAGTATACAAATAACAGAAACAACATCAGAGATTAACATGAAAATCAACACACGGGTAAAAATTTAAAAACGGAACCAAATATTAAACTAAATAACTGATTTGTCAATTTCCAATTGAGTTGTCAAAAGAAGAAATATAGAAGAGACAAACTTATAAACTCCTTGAAACCTCTTGAATAATGACAGCAGGGAATATTATTTTCCTGAGTTGTCAATTTCTAATTGGGGGACATAAAGGGAGGAGGGAATGGCGACAGCAGATATTGATCCGTGAATGGAGAAATTAATGCTAAGGTTTCTTATATCTGAGACTTTTCTAAGGGAAAAAAAGAAGTAATTAAGAGGGTACGTCTGTTTTTAATGCAGAGTTATGCATGAGAGAGCCTTATAGAGTGCAAAGAGTGCAAGTATTTTCTCTTCATACAGGGAACTGCTGCTCAAATTTTCCTTCCTTTTGTTTAAATTTTTTTCCCATTCTTTTAACGTTCAGAAAACGTATTTCCTTATTCAGCTTTTTTTGTAGCATTCTCTTCATTATAGTTGTTGTTAACGTGTTTGAGTATGATATAACATTGATCTCCATTATCTTTTGTTTTCATGCATGAACTTCGAGCATGCTGATTAACCGTTTTTATATTTTTCCTTTGATTGTTCTTTGAACCAAATTGCATAAAATTACTGTTCACCTGAAATGAATGGATCAAAACCTTTTCCGTTTATGGTCAATTGGTCACGTCAAACTAATTAAAAAATTAGTTGAAAGCTAAAAAATGAGCTGGTAACGAGAAATTAGTAGCTGAAAATTAAAAAAGTTAATTTATTAAATTAGAAATATTCAATAAAATTAATTTTTAAAATAGTTGAAAAATATAAAATGACAAGAAAAATAATAAAATAGTAATTTATTTTAAAAAAATTAATAATAAAAATAAATAAATATATTAAGAATAAAAATAAAAAAACATAAAAACTAAAAATTAATGTTTAAAAAAAGATTATTTCAAATAATATTTCAAAAAATACTGAAATTATTAAAAAAAACTTACTTACGAAACAATCAAATAAACCTTTTAGTAGGTAAATGTCTTGTCGAACATAATAAATTTTATATCTTATTTTTTCATTATTAGTTTTTTTTCCTATATATGTATATATATTTGTATTTTATTTTTCTTTATTTTTTAATTAATTATTTGTTTGTATTTATCATAATAAAATTAATTAAGTGTTTACAAACATTAACTAAAACAAGGGAAATATTAGTTTACACCAGCAACACAAATTTACTCAATATAATATTTAAAGTGTTTAAGTTACAGAATTAAAACTGGAAAACAATTTTTTACTCTTGACAAGAATCACAAGAAAAACAACATACTATTTTATTTATCAAGTATTCTCATATATATGATATCGCTGTAAATCAGCATAAGATAGGCTATTCCAATGCAGAAACCACGAATTTATTGTACAGGAACTATACTATCTCCTTCCGAATCACTCGCGTAATCGGAAATGCTTTTATAGGACCATGCATTACCACCATATTATATATCCGTATTACTACCATATATATATAAAAGAAGTTATATAAATAATTTTATTTTAATCTGCAATAAACTCTATCTTGATGTTTCTGATTTTGATGCGACCTTTCCCAAACCTTGGAACCAGCGTCACCATAACACTATCATCATTTTCTGCTCCCAAATCTTGCAACACATCCGTTAGTCCCAGCTTCAAAGAAGTAACGATGTTCTTGTTTTTATGCTTATGCGAGTGAGGCACACTCACAAAACTTCCTGCAAACTCTGAATTATCTGGTTTGATTAGCTTATAATCTTCACCATTAATAATCATATCAAATTTCACAGGTGTGTTCTTCTCAAACTCAATTCCTTCAACCACTAGAATCTCCTCCTTCTTGCTCCTAGACCTCTTTGGCCTCTTCACCATTGTCGTCACAACTGAATCCAACATCAATGGGAACTTCACATTCCTTGAAGTCTCAGCAACATGTGCTACAGTACCAACCTTTTGAACCCTAGACCTTTGCGGTGTGGGCCTAGAGTTTGACCATGGAATGTCTACATCTTGGTAAGCATACCCTAGCTTTCTCTCGTCTAGACAATCCTTAACCTTTACACGCACAAGATTTTTATTCTCATCGTAGAAGAGAAACCCAGATTCTAACCAATCTGAGTCAGTGAAATCTCGCCCACCAAGTGTCTTCTTCCATATGGACCATATCCTATCAAGATTAGAATGGTGAGAATAGAAAATGGGGTCTCTTGCAGCCGAATAGAAAGTACCCATGTCCTCAAAGTTTGGTTGGTTGCTATCACCAGTCCAAAGATGAACAGTGCCATGTGGAACGTTCTCTAAGGAGCCAGCACCAGCACCAAGGCTAAGCTCATCCCCAGCATGGTAAGCATCTCCAAGGAACGACGTGGGAGTCCTTCCATTAGACACAACTTGCCTATACATTATGGTGAGGTTGGTGGAGATATTTCCACCAGCACCAGGATTATCAATATTGAAGTCAAGATCTATGACTGTTGGGGGTTGATGATTGGCACTGCGGAGAGTGTCGTAAAGGGGTGATGTAGGGTTTGCATAAATGGAAGGAATTTGCATGCCTTGAGGAGAATCCCAGTTCCAAAATGGAATGGCAAAGGTTGGGTCATTGATCAAGCTTCCCAAGATCCTTTCATAGAAATAAAGATACCATCGGTGGAAAGGGAAGAAGATCCAAGAGCCGTGCACTTGAAGACCAACATTAGGGAATCCAACTAGCTTATATCCACATCACAATAAGCACAATGAGCGTTCGCTAGTTGGGTGAAATTACGTGGATCATCAGATGGGAGGTTTTTCATGAGGTTTAGGGCTCTTTCGAATTTGGCTACATAGTCATCATTGACCGAATGTGCGGCTGGTCTTACCCTCAAGGGTTGGTTAGAGGGAGGGAACTCAAAATCTATGATATTTGTAGAAGCAGATGGTGGGGGGCAACAATTGGTTGGTTCTGCACCCGCAGGTAGGTTTGGTGAATCGCATGTGGTTATGTCCGGGGATAGTGGTGCAGCAAATGCAAAAGGATTGTTGTTGTTAAGTGTAGAAGCACCACAAAATCCTCCTAAGCCAAATAGAACGCTTCTCCTATGTCCTACAATATGTGGAGGTTCTCCTTCGGAAGGGTTTGGTGTTGGATTGTTTTGGTTTCCACTGCATGTCACTCTTGGAATGTGATGGTGTTTTGGTTTTTTATATTTAGCGGATTGGAACTGTGAAAATGGATGCAAGGAAGAAGGGGGAGTGGTGGAGTAGGGAGAGAAATTGTTGACTGTGGACACGAAAGAGAGATGAGGGATAGATGCCATTTTTTATCTTAAAAATTTAGACCTTCTCAGCCCTTTTTATAATGAACTCGTGATGAAGAACTTTATCTCTTGAAATTGCGTGCGGTTGATAATCCACTAAAACAAATTTCTAACAAGAGCAGAAATAGTATGTCCACATTTAGCTAATCCAAATCCAAATTTGTAGCTGGTAATAGAGAAATTTGGGGCAAGAAATTGATTTTTTTTTTAATGTGAACTAGAAATAAAAAGAATGGAAAGTTTTTCACTACAAGAAATTACCTGTTTTGCGAAACTTGAATTGGAGAGTATGTTTTAATGTGAATTGCAACCGTGAGAAGACTTTTTGCATGCGCATGTAACTCCTTTCATTCTTTACATTGTGTAGATATTCCACCAAAAAAAAACATCTAGATATAATTTATAATAAAAAAATAAGTAAACAATTAATTAATACTAAAGAACTTGTATACATATAATTTTTTACTTTTGACAGTGAGTAAGATCACAATTATGATTTGATTTAAGAGTAGTAGGTAAGAGATTTCCAGTTTAAAAAGTGAAAGACATGCAATTTTTTTTATTTATAAAGGTAGCATATTAGCTAGGAGTTGAATTTATAATTTTTTCTACTTTAATTATTATTTATTACATCAGCTTCCTAACTATGGGAAGACGTACACCTCTCTATTTCCTAATTACAGCTTCCACACTACTGATTTCATGAACTAGCTTTTATGCAAAGAATTTCATGAACTAGCTAGTGTACGCGCGTTCTATCCTTTTTGTGACCAAGCATAGCCTAATCGAATAAAATAACGTATAGTTATAAACACTGACTTATTTAACGAAAGATATCAGGGAGAAAATCAAAGTGAACTTTAGCTAAATTAACCCAAGAAAAATGACAAACATATAGGATACTGAGCGAAGAATATTCAGTGGCAGTAAATAAAATCACTCCATATCTGACGTCCAAAACCAAAAGGGTAACTAACATCTAGCGAAATGTAAGACCCATAATTAATATCTATTGTTAATTTGTGACTGAAACTTAATCTTCAAAAAAATATTGGATGAAAGGTGAAACGTATAATAAGATGTATAGTGAATTCATACTATTTTAGGAAACACAAGGTAATACCCTACAAAGCATTTGGTAAATAAACAAAATATAGTATACGACTTCAAAGACTTTAGAAACGTACAAATGTCTTGATGATAGACAAGGGATAGAGATACTTCGATATATGTCACTTCGAAATCCAGTTTATTCTAACTCTAGTTACAGTTCTCTCTAACTTATCCTAACTTGGGTAGCAGCAGGATGTCGACTTTTCTTTTAAGAAAATAAAAATATATAAACAAGGAATCGCGCTCACCAATATGACTATTTTTTTAGGCTTGTACTCTAGAGACCTTAAAGGCCACATGTCTATTTCTTTAGTTTTTGATCCGGGTATTTTTTTTCCTACACTTCCCATATTATTTTGAAATTTGCACTTTTCATCTTGTTTTTGGAATTTCAAAAACAAGACGGGAAGTGCACGAAGCAATTGCCTTTCTATCTTTTGTCTAGACTTTTTTACTGCTGAATCTTTTATCTAGACTTGTGCTTCTTAAGTTTTTTTTAGGCCTATTTTTTCTTTTTTACAAAAAAAAGTAGAAAGGTGTTTTGACTCATTAAATTCTTGTTTCTTCTCTTATCTTAAGGTTAATGACACATTAAGACTAGTAGAACGTTAGAGTAACTAATTATGTTTGGTTCCGAAGGGTTTTCTTACAGTCAGTTTCTTGGAAAACGCATATTATATATCGGATTAAATAATATTATGTTAATTATTTCAGAATAAACTCAAAAAAATTGCAACTTAATTTTAATTAACATAGACTAATTATAAATAATTTCATAAAATTCTTGATTGTTTGCTCACTTTAATTGTGCCACCCTACGCTGTCAGTTTAATAAACACAATATAGGTTTTATGTTAAACTTTGCAACTAAATCATACAAATTAAAAATTCATAAAACCTCAAAACGTTACTTTACTTAATTATACTTTCACAGGAATTTAAATTTAAATTTCACTTTTAATTATTCTTAATCACTTACTCACATATTATGTGAAGACAAGTCTTAAAATTCTCTCCAACAAGAAAAACTCCGTACTAAAAATTTTGCTTATTTATGAAGAGACATGCATGAATATTATATCCTTCTTAATATAACCCTATATCTTTCTTGAAGTCCTGCCGTCATCTTGCCATTCCGTTGGTATTATTAAGATTGTCCAGCTTCGATGCTACACGGTCTCTATACTCTAATTTTTCTAAGGCAAAAAACCACTTTAGTAGACTTCCCTTAACCTGTATTGTACACTAAACTTTAAACTGTGAATAGAATTTTCAAAACAGATTGTTTCCATAGAGATGCTATTAATTTCCATATGGTATGCTATCTGATGGTGAAAGCCCTCCAGGCTCCAAAGTCCAATGGTTGTGATCATGCATGCATTAGATTACACCACGTAAGAATTTCTCCATAAAAATTCAAGGGGAGTAATTAGCTAACTTTTTTTTTAATCAGCCAATCAAATATTATAAAATTAATGGTACCAGAGGTACGGAAAGGTGAAACGTAAGTGTAACATTATAAGGGTAATTAGCTAACTTAAATCTACGTACCTACCATGCATGAGACGTATTGTAAGATATATATAAACTAAATTTTCTAATATTATATAGAAGTCAGGTTAATTTTTTTTATTTTAAACCAATATAAGTGTAACATTAACTAAAATAATTTATCAGGATTAGTGTGATCGATATTTATTTTATGCCAGCAACAAGCATATATATAGTGCGCATGCGCATTCACGAATTTACTCAATACATGTATTTAAAGTGTTTAAGAAACAAACTTAAAAGTGGTAAACCATTTTTACTCATGGGAAGAATCACAATTAAAAAAAACATTATTTCATTTATCAAGTATTATTGAATCAGCATAGGATAGGCTATAAATTTCAATACAAATTAAGTCACAAATTTATGGTATAGAAAATACATTATATCACCTTGTGAGTTACCCACGTCATTGGAAACTAGGAACCATATATCACCACACAATCACATACATACACACACACACATATATATATATATATATATATATATATATATATATATATATATATATATATATATATAATTTTCAATCCGCAAGAAGCTTTATTTTGATGCCTCTGATTTTGACACGCCCTTTACCATACCTTGGAACCAGCGTCACCCTAACACTGTCATCATCTTCGGCTTCCAATTCTTCCAACAAATCCGTAAGTCCCAGCCTCAAACAAGTAATGATGTCCTTGTTTTTGTGCTTATGTGAATGAGGCACACTCACGAAGCTTCCTGCAAATTCTGTATTATCTGGTCGAATTTGCTTATCATCTTCGTCATTAATAAACACATCAAACTTCACAGGTGTGTTTCTCTCAAACTCAATCCCTTCAATCACCAAAACCTCTTCCTCCTCTTCCTTCTCCTTCCTGCTCCTCGACTTGTTTGGCCTTTTAACCATTGTGCTCACAACTGAATCCAACACTAGTGGGAACTTCACATTCCTTGAAGTCTCAGCAGCACGTGCTGCACCAACACCAAAATTTTGTGCTAGTGCAACCTTTTGAACCCTAGACCTTCGCGGTGTGGGCCTAGAGTTTAACCATGGAATGTCTACATCTTGGTAAACATACCCTAGTTTTCTCTCGTCAAGACAATCTTTAACCTTTACTCGCACAAGGTTCTTATTCTCATCGTAGAAGAGAAACCCAGATTCTAACCAATCCGAGTCAGTAAAATCCTTTCTTTTCCCACCAAGCGTTTTCCATATGGACCACATCCTATCAATGTTAGAATGGTGAGAAAAAAAAATCGGGTCTCTAGCAGCCGAATAGAAAGTTCCCATGTCCTCAATGTTAGGTTGGTTGATATCACCGGTCCATAAATGAACAGAGCCATGTGGAACGTTCTCTACGGATCCAAAACCCGGGTCAGGCTCATCTCCAGCACGGTAAGGATTTCCAAGGAACAACGTAGGAGTCTTCCCATTAGACACAACTTGCCTATACATTATGGTGAGGTTGTTGGAAATTTTTCCATTGGAAATAGGATCCTCGAGATTGAAGTCGAGGTCTACAAGTGTTGGGGGTTGATGATTGGCATTGCGAAGAGTGTCATAAAGGGGTGATTTAGGGTCTGCGTAAATGGAAGGAAGTTGCATGCCATCAGGAGCATCCCAGTTCCAAAACGGAAGGGCAAAGGTTGGATCATTGATCAAGCTCCCCAAGATCTTTTCATAGAAATAGAGATACCATCGATGGAAAGGGAAGAAGAGCCAAGAGTTGTGGATTTGGAGATCAAGGTCAGGGAACCCAACTTGGTGATATGCACCATCACAATAAGCACAATGAACATTGGCTTGTTGGGTGAAATTACGTGGATCATCAGAGGGGAGTTTTTTCATGAGGTCAAGGGCTTTTTTGTATTTGGCTAGATATTCATCGTTGACCAAATGTGCCGCTGGTCTTACCCTCAAGGGTTGGTTAGAAGGAGGGAACTTGAAATCTATGATTTTGGAAGATGGGGGGCAACAATTGGTGGGATTTGCACCCGCGGGTGTGTCTGGTGGACCACATGTGTTTAGGTCTGGAGGAGATATTGGAGCTGCAAAGGCAAAAGGGTTGTTGTTAAGAGTAACTGCACCACAAAGCCCTCCTAGGCCAAGTAGAACATTCCTCCTATGTCCTACAATATGTGATAGTTCTCCTTCGGATGGGTTTGGTGTTGGATTGTTTTGGTTTTCACTGCATGTGGTTCTAGGAATGTGATGGCGTTTTGGCTTTCTATTTTTAGTGGATTGGAATTGTGAAATTGGATGCAAGGAAGAAGGGGGAGTGGTGGAGGAGTTGGAAGAGGCATTATTGACTACGGACACGAAGGAAAAAGGACATTTAGATGCCATTTTTTTATGATAAAAGTTTAGGCCTTTTCAGCCTTTCTTATAATGAAGTGGTCATGAACAACTTTCTTTGAGATGACGTGTGGTTTGTGATCCCTAAAGCAAACTTCCACGAGAGCAGAAACAATATGTTGACATTTTAGAATGGGGATTCAAATCGGAGCCTGCTAATTGTTGAATTTAATACCAACGTGTGCAATTTGACCTCTAACGGCTGGCTTGTTGTACTGATATAGTAATATCTGACGGTTATTGTTTACTTCATTGAGATTTCTTTGGCATCTATATATATAAAGTCCAAATATACATATTCAAATCATAATGGTTTACACGCAATTAATGTCGAAGCACGTAATCTTGAAAACTCTCACGAGACTTGGGAGAAAATTAAGTATGCATGCATGAATTTAAGTACTGCATCGGTGAAAAGAATTGAAGTCTTTTGCATGCTGAATGTAGTTTTCTCGAATATTTACAATCATTGTGTTTTAATATTCTACAATTGACCTTTAACATATACTATAACTGTTCTTTTTTTTATTGCTTTCTCTTTTTTGTTACACCGTCTATAATATTGTTTCCCTTAATTATCTCTTTTTTCTTACAACTATTGATTGCTACACTACTAATTAAGGAATGTTTAATGGATATAAAATATTATGATGTTAAGATTTAAAAAAACATCTTTTTTGACGTAATATTATCTCATATATATATATATATCATTGTTAACTCATCAAACTGAAAATTTATGAAATTTATTTATACTTAGATGGATATATTCTTAATTTTTAAATAATTAATAAATTAGATTAAAGATTTAAGAGATGAAAAATTAAAATTAAATTGATATAAAATTAAACTAATTATCCAAAACAAGAGTTAGAAAAACAAACACTTTGTGGATTGTGAAGGTAGATGAATATGTTGGGAATTAATTTTTTAAAATTATTCTTGATATAATGTTAATTATTTTTTTCTTGTTCAATATTATTCCAATTTTATCTATATCTACTCATATATTATAATTTAAGTGAAAGAGTTTAATTTATTCAATTTTTCCCCTAGTCCCATAAAAGAATAAACTAAATAAATTGCATTAAAAATAAAGATGTATAAACAGACTAAATAACATTATTTTATCTTTATATATACATGAATTATTTTGATATCATTTTTCAATTTTTAGAAGATAAGCATTTCACAATACCTAAATCCTAAAACAGATACATGAATATGGATGATCACATCATCATCAACAAAATTAAGCACAATAAAATTATAATTATTTATACAGAAATGAGTGATAAAAGAGGAAAAATTTAACAATTTTTATATGATTTAATCATAAAATATGTCTATGTAATGCCGTTATCAATTATATCTTTGATAATTACGATAATGAAATATATTTTTCTTAAAAAACGTTATCTCTTTAAACTATAATTTTTTTAATATCTCATTATTAATTACGAAATAATTAGATTTTAATTTTTTTAAACATGAATTATTTGAATTAAAAAAAACGAAATAATTATAAGAAAGACCTGAGGTAGTAACACTTTTCCTCCTTTTTTTTTTGGATCAGCGTAACATTTTTCCTTAGTTGCGCCTCTGATGTAAATACGTAGTGAAAATCCAAATTGGCGGATTCAACATCTCGTCACGAATCCAGACTGTCTTTTAGATCTAAAGATTTTTGGAAGAATTTTTTTTTTTTAAATTATTCATATGTGTGTTAACTAGTTAACAATTATATCAAATTTATCATAAATAATAAAAAAACTCAGAAGTTCGACCCCAAAAACTCTTATTTGTATTTAAATTCATGTAAACCTAATTTACAATCAATAGATAAAGAGTTTAAAATAAAAGATATAAAAAGATAAAAGATAGAATAATTTTTTTTAAAAAAAAAGATAAGAGATAAAGATAAAGCAGATAAAATATTTAAGTTAAAAAATGATAAAGATAAAAAGATAAGATAAAAAAAATAAAAAATAAGAGAAATAGAAGATGAAGATAAAAAAGATAAATTCAAAATGTAATAATGTTGAGACCTAGCTTGTTTTATTTGATTAAAATGTATTATTTTATATTTTTCTCTATCAGTTTGGTAAATTTTTTTCCTACTTACATCTGTTAAAATAAAATACTTGTCCCTAATACCTCAGGATGACAAGTCTATCTTTGCAAAGACTCAATAGATAAAATACATAAAATTTTAATTCTAGATGTTTGCTTTAATGCATGGGCATAATACAATCGCTCTATGTCTAGCAATGATTTTATTAAGATATCCCTTCCATTTAGTTCTATTAGAAATTGTCTTCTGTCGAGCGATTAATTCCCAAAATAGATGGATGCAAAACCTTCCTTATTTTTCTAGTAAGGATTATCCTGTATAATACATGAAAGAATGGATAATATGAAAGAAAACACCTATTTGCATTAATAGATATGAAGTGTACAATACTTTTTAGGTATGCCAAATCGTAACTAGGAATTTAACCTCTCATAACCACATGGGACCTTACACTTGAAAAGGGGTAGAGAAATTGATGGAGAAGAATGGATGAAAAAAGGACATAAAAAAAAAATTTCCTACTAGAAATACTTAGGCTATGTATTCATTAGAAAGTTACGAGCCTCCGGAGGTGGTGTGTCTTTTCTCCTTGGCTTAACTCTCTTCTTAGGTGGACTAGGGCTGATGTCAAAAAAATTTCTTATTCATATTTTTTATATTTTTAAGATTTTTTTTGCTTTTAATCTCTTTTTTTCATTTTTGTAAGACATAAATAAATAAATAAAATATAAATTTCTAACATTTAAGTAAAAAATAACTCTAAATCAATATTTTTAATATATTTTTATCATAAAAAATAATTCATATTTAACTCTTATAACTGTGAATGAAACAATATGTTATAGTTGTTAGATCTGTCTAATATTAATGCTAGCTGTCAAAGATGGTTCGGTCCCTGTCCTTCGAAATTCGATGGCTACATCCACTGATGAATTTTGGACTGGAGCAATATGTTACTACTATTTGTTATCTGCGTATTAAATATTAATACTGCCATAAGAGATAATATGGATTTTGGATTGGAGCAATACTGTCATAAGGTTCTTGCCCTTGCCAAATTCGATCGAGGGCCACTTCCACAAATGAATTTTGGATTGGAGCAATTAATCTGCTATTTGTTACTATCTGTGTACTAATATACTGTCATAGGTGGTTCGGTTCTCGGTTCTTTGAATTAATTTTGGATTGGAGCCTCGACGAGACACACATCATGTGAAGGTGGCAATATTATGTGTAGTTTGATGGTACCATCTAGCATCAAATAGCTACTGTGGATGCACAAGGGTCCTATGTTTACAATGCTTGATATCAAACGGAGTATTTTTGGAATATTCTCACGTGGAAAGAGTTTGGTCACTGGATTGACTTTTTTGTTATCTCATAAATGATCGGAATTTAATCGATCGATTTGACTTTGTAATTAAATAAATTATACTTTCAAATTTTTTAGTGAAATCGAAATAAAGACAAATTTGTCTAAATTCATCTCACAAATACTCTACTTAAAATGTATTCATCCTGTGTAAAATCATCATCCTAATTATATATATATATATATAGATATATATATACACACACACTAAAGAGGATTTCTTTCTCCTTTCATTTTTTATCATAGTGAATTTTATATCTTTAGATATTTTTTTATTATTATTTTACAATTGATGGATTTAATTAAATTTCATTGTTAGGCGTACGTTCAAAACTAAAGTTGATATAATTAAACTGTGACGTTCGATTGACGTTAATCCACTAACTTGCATGCATCAATAATTTGACAATCATATTATTTTATTTAGAATGAGAATTTCTGATATGCCTTGCTGCAGGCTCACAAGTTCTGGTTTTGACAGGGGACGTCCATATAAGTACTTGTACTTCTACTTTGTAACCTAAGCTACTGAGAGTTTTTCATTTATTTTATTGATGTTTATGGCTTCTGTTTTTTTGCAGGTTTATGTCTAGTAGTGTTGGCATCCATTAACGTTCCTCTTCACCCAATTTGGGCATGCCTCATACTGGAGTTGGTAGCTGATCTTCAACATATATTTTACTTATCAGAAAAGAAAAAAAAATACTAAAATGGACTCCTTAATTAAGTTAAATCTTTGCTTAGCATATACATGCACTTTAATAAGATCATTTTCTAGACAAATTGAAAGACTATCAATGCTAAGAAATTCCAAAACAATTAGCAGGATTAGGCATCTCTGGTGGTCTGATAATGACCCAATAGTAAACAATTTAAAAGACCCAACAACAGTTTATATTATAAGAGTTGTTTCTTCACTTATATATATATATATTTAATTAGTCATATCTATAGACAATGATCTCGACAATGTGCGATCTCCATCCAACAGTACCTTGTACTGAATTTCTTTGAATCACGTTATCGATCTTATCTTAAATCTCTTTATACATGTATAACCTACTAGTTAACGTATACTATTAGGTAACCTGTTCTGTAGTGGTTTAGGTGTGGCCGTGTGGGTGATCCTCCATCTTTCGTCCAAATCTAGTCGGGTTGAACCCTTAACTCACTGCCATGTCACTTTTTTTATTTTTAAAATCCACTTGCTTGTACTTTAGTTGCAAATCAAATATAAAAGATAATGGCTGTATTAGGCGCCGCTGACATAAAACTTTAGCAAACTGAATCTTTCTGACACGAATCAACTTAAGAAAATAAATTAATTCATTGTGACAGAGATGAGATGTTATATATGATGTTGGACGAAGTACACGTACTAGATAAGATAGGAATATATAAATTATTGCATTAGAGAAACTTAGGTCAATACCTCTTGTAGAGAAAGCTGATAAAATACCAATTATAGCCAGGGGCGGAGCGTGGACGTGACAGGAGGCCGTCATGGCCCCCAAACTTTTTTTGAAAGTGCATATATATGCATATGCTATATTATTTGATAGAATATAAAAAAATTTCAATAAAGAAAAAATATAAGGTTGTTGGGGGCATAGAAGTAGTTTATGGATGGTGGATTACTTTGTAATTGCATGTTTGATCTCATTCAGATAAAAGTATGCTCCGCATTATCTAATGTATATCTATTATATATAGGCCTCATCGTGCAACTGACCTTGAAGGTTATTGGCAGGTTCGTATTTTTCTCACAATACAAGTAGTGCAAAATTAAAGTAATTAATACATCTGTTAATAATTTGTTTATTATTATATAATCTTACGAGTTCTAAAAGTTATTAAAATTTTAGTATATAAAATAATATAATGATTAAGGGTGAATAACTCATTAAAAACATTAAATTATAAGAAAATAAAAAATAAAAATATCTTTTAAAATTATTAACTTGATCCCACGTACCATATATATTATATAAAAATATAAATCACTAAACTCTCTTTTTGTTCATGTATTTGACTATCTTTTAAATTAAATTATAGTCTTCACTCTTCTTAATGTTTCTTTGATTTCATCTGCCTGTCCGGGTCACTTGACAAGGAGGTTCTTTCCAATTTGACATGTTCGTATTATCTATATTTGTGGTTAGCAAATTAATATTGATATTTGGTTTCTATTTTTTTATGAGAAGGTGTGGGATTGAGTAGAATTAATTTACATTTGTTCATAAAGCTTCGCTCTCTATCTTGTTTTTATTTCGCCACATAAAAATAATGTCTGCACCGCATAAATACTATTTTTTGTTTAACCAAAATTACATTTTTGGTCCCCTAGTTTATTTTCAGTTTCGAATTTGGTTCTTCAGTAATTTAATTCACGAATTTGGTCCTTCTATTTTCTAAAACCGTGCAATGTTAGTCCCCCAAATCACAATTGGATGTTGACTAAGTGATATTGACTGCCACATGTCATGTTCTGATTGGTCAATGAGTATTTCATCTTTCATGGAGTTGACATTTAATCAGAACATGACACGTGACAGTTATCATCTAATAAGAACGTGACATGTGACAGTCAACATCACTTGTTAATGGTCAATGTCCAATTATAGCTTGGGGGACCAACATTGTACGATTTTTACAAAATAGGAGGACCAAATCAAATTCATAACAGGGGATCAAATCCAAAACTGAAGATAATCTGGGAAACTAAATTTACAATTTTACCTTTTGTTTACAAAGAATAGCATATTTGTATGTCATATTATTAACATTAATCCATAATGTGTAAATTGATAAAAATTTGAAACAAATAATTTGTTATGGAATATAGTATTTATTTTTATCATTTACTTTGATATTTTTTTTGTTAACTTTGATTTACACGGCAACTTAATTAAATTTTACGTATATAATATAATATTGTATATCTAACTTATTTATTAAATTTTATTTTGATCCCCAAAAATTTAGGTCAAGCTCCGTCACTGCTTGTAGCTTGGACATATGTAAAGAAGCCTTTGTGACTCAAATAAGGAGAATGGATTAGATTGTAAATTTGTAATGAAGTAACTTGATAACAAGTTAGAGGCAAAGGGAGACAGAGAAGAATTATTTATAAATGTGATTTATGAAATGTAATCTATTTTATCTAGTTGCATTCAATAGTATATAATGGTTGACATAACCATTTTTTTAATCATATGATCAAAAGTTTAATTTATATGTATGTCATATTTTTTTATCGATAGGAATAAAGATAGATATTAAAAAATTTAGAATAACTCATATATTTTATTTAACTAATTGAATTAAACTTTTTCAATTAAATATGTGTATAAAAGAACATATGTTAAAAAAAATAACTCATTAAATAAATTTTAGTATCTTAAAAATTAGTATTTGATTCTTGACTAAGAAATATCCTAGTTGACACAAAATTCTTAAAATTCTTGCCTAATAGGAAGAAAAAGAGAGGCTTGATTTGATATGTTTAACTTTTAAGTTATCATA
This sequence comes from Glycine soja, assembly GCF_004193775.1. Taxonomy (NCBI): domain Eukaryota; kingdom Viridiplantae; phylum Streptophyta; class Magnoliopsida; order Fabales; family Fabaceae; genus Glycine; species Glycine soja. The sequence goes on along the minus strand of NC_041012.1, from coordinate 42,786,998 downwards.
AATGATTTAGGTAGACTTATCTTCCTAATCCATATTTAAAAAATATTTAAACTCATGCATCCTTTTTTTTTTGTTTTACCTATGGATTTTTTGCTGGTGAAAATAATTAATTTAATACTACTTACCATGCATATAGTATTTTTACGTTAAAAGATGGAATAAAAAAAAATTAAATCATAACTTTAGGCCATTCAAAAAACATTTAAGACTATAAATATTTAATAGAAGAACTAATTAATTACTTAACAATAGAACCCTATTTTCTTTTCTTTTTTTGGTGAAATACTTCATTGAAATTTTCCACACGAAAAGTCAAAATACATATCCAAAACACAACTAGATGCACGAAATAACCTTTTTTACGAGACCTGAGGCTGAGAGTAAGCATTAATGTGAAGTGCACCCCGTGAGAAAAGTCTTTTGCATAAACTGAATGTATCTAGTCTCAACATTATTATAACAAAAATTATTTCATACAAGAAATTTATCTCTTTAACGAGACTTAAAGAGTATGTTTCAATGTGAGCCGCACCCGTGAGAAAAGTCTTTTGCATTCATCGATCGAATGTAACTCATTTCAATATGTTTACATTGTGCATTCTACTTAAATTTAAATAAAACAGTAATAATGTACACAAAACATAATAATTAAAATTTCCTAAATGAAAACTCGTTACATATTTTTTGCCTTTAAATCTCAAATTGAAATTCGAATTTACAAAATGGCTATAAAATGTTTTCTTTGATCCATATAATGCCTATTTTTTTCTCAATAGAATCATTAACATCTTCAATAGATAAACTCTTTTAACTTTAGCCCAAAAAAATCTATATTCATTTATAGCCTGAGGAGACGTATAATTCATTTTATATTGTATTTTTCTCGTAATAAGGCCCACAGCATTAGAGAGTAGCACAAGTAAAATTCAAAACTAGGGAAAGACGTGCATAACCGAGGATCTAGAAAATCTAATTCCAAAGTTCTACTATATCTATATGTGTCGGATAATTGTAGGAATTTTTTTTAATAATCTCATCTACTTGGTTTTCTCTCCAATTGAATTTTAATCCTATATGCATTTTTAATATAAATTGTATTTATGATAAATAAAAATAAAATTAATTTGATAAAAATATAAATGAATTTCAAGAAATGTTTACACATTTCAAATATAAGATTAAAAAAAATAATACAATTAAGACAAAATTGAAGTTGGTGGTCCAGCAAACCAAAACTAGCAAGTCATGCCGTAGCGTTTGGTTTGGTATCCTACAGAAGCTTAGCTAACATGGAAATTAAGGTCGGTGGGAAATTTCTCGCATAGCAAATTATAAATGTATCTAAATATTAATAGTCAATTTTCTTAAAAAGTCAAATTTATTTATTTATTTATTTGAAACAAGTAAAATTATATTAAATATCTTAAAAAATATTTATGATTAAATTATAATTCTATCTATGCAAATAAGGAAGAAAATCCACTTCATTATTTTTCTATATAAAATATAAGTTTAGCAAATGTAGCCATTCAATTATATAATCTTATTTTAATTGTTAGGGTGGTTATAACATGTTTAATAATTTGAATATTAATTATTAAATAATATATAAATATGAAAAAAAGTGAATCTCCGCATTTCAAATAATAATTAGAGGTGTATATGGGGTTTGGATCAACTCAATAAGCAATCATCTGCAAGGGAAAAATCTAGGTTGATTTGGACCATCTATTTGGTTTGGATTTTAAAACTGCAAACTTTGTCATATCAAGTGTTGAATTAGGACGTGTGAAATTTGGAGCTACTTTGTATAATTACTAAAATCCAGAGCTGGCACGTATTAAGATGGACGTGGTTAAGGTGGATTCTCGGACTTCATACGTGGGTTTTGAAAGACACCTTTATTAAGAAACATGAGGGGAAACTTGTAAAACAAAGAAATTCAATGTTCCAGTAAATATATGAGTTAGGAGATAAAATAAGTATATGCTTAAATGTAGGCTCGAGTGAGCGATAAAGAGAGATGTGCACAAGCTTGTTACTCTGTGTTTGTGTGTTTGGAATTGTGTTGAGGGTTCGATGGAACCTGGTATTTATAGGAGTGAAGCATAGATAAAGTTAGAGATAAGATAAATTGTAGCTTATAGATAAAAGTTAGAAGATAGTTGTACCTTATAGATAATGTGTGACCTTGAAGATAATTAACTACATGCTAATAGATAAAGGTATTCAAATATATTCAAATATTAATAGGTTAGAGATAATCTGTTGGTTAGGGAGTCCAACTACTAAGGACCGAGTGTTCGTGCTTCTATTACAGGGTTGGCATGGAGGGCTAACACGTGTCTAAAAGTGTCATATAGAATGCCACGTGTATTTTATGGGTTCTGGACGGTACAACTAATATGCTATGTCCTTTTGTGATCAAGCATTGCCTAATGAAAAAGAATGAGAAAAAGATTAAAATAACATAAAGGATCATCGTTTGGACACACTGACTTATACAATGAAACATATCAAGGAGAATAGTGAAGTGACCTTTAGCTAAACACAAGAATAACACTAACAAAAAAAAGATATTGAGTAAAGAAACTCCAGAGTAAATATGAACTCACCATATTTGTGTTAATCACGTTCAAATTAACCAAAAGGGAAAGTGACGTAAAATGAAAGATCCATAATATCTAAAATTTAATTTTCAAACAAATTAAATATTGGATGAAAGATAAAACATATAGGAAGACGTATGTGATATATATAAGTAGATAATAAGTTTCACTTTTTGAATTACTTTTTGAAATTGAATCATGCTCAAACTTAAATTTTAAGCAGTCGCAGTGAATGGAGAAAATCACTAAATTCCAAATCCAATCTCCCAGTCATTTGATTCCATGCTAAACATCAGAATTTTCTAAAGGGTTTTTTCGAAAAGTTTCAAACATGGTTGACGAAATAGGTGGATTTGGCGACTTTTAGTGAATAATAAGGCGTTCACCCGAGCAAACATGTCAAAGTCAATGAGTGTAAGGTGTGAGTAATGAGATTAAGATGTATACCATTAGATATGATGATATTAGAGATGGTAATGGGGTGGGTCGGAAACAAGTTTGACCCTCTTCATCTTCATTCCCACAAAAGACGAGACATATATGTGTATAAAAGAAACGAGTTTAGAATTTCAATACTCATTCCCATACCGTCAGATTTTGTTGAGTTTAGATATACCTATGGGTAATCCATTATACTTTTTTATAATTTTAATTTACTTATATATATATATATATATTAAATAATTATATATTAAAATTTTAATTATATTTTGATTCAAAACAATATATAAGTACAATAAATAACAAATAAATTAAAGTTAAAAAATTAAGAATTCAATTATGGTAATACAGAGTCCCACAAACGATAGCATTTATTCAAAACATTTCTAGGTGCTTTCCAAGGTTCACTTGCCAACAATTTTTTTAGAGAAACTTATACACTGCCTGAATTAAATTACCAAAATAAAGAAGACATTCTTGAATAGTAGTAAAAAGTAAAAAGAAAAAGAAAGACAGAAGATAGATTAACAAAAGCAACTGATGGATGAGAAGGCCAAAATTTCATCTTTCAGCAATCTTAAACAAAGGAGAAATTATACCCTGTATCTCTTGCAACGACTATCATAATAGCTCCTCCTGAATACACCAGTTAATATTTCAGATATGACTTGCTAGCGGGCCAACATATAGGTCCAAGAGAGATCTATCAGCCTTCTTGGTTCAAGGACTACTGTTAAGAGTGTGGGCCTAATTAGACTAATTGCTTGTTATTTCCGTAGCAGTTGCTTCCTACGCCTCCATTAAGTTGAGTTGCTACCACTAGCAACCGGTTTTCTTTCAAAAAAGTGGGTCAAAGATACAAAAAATAATATAAAAATTGAAAAAAGAAAACAATTAACCGTGTCTATTTTTGTAAGAATTTTCAAAATGTCCCTGCACAAAGTGTTTCCTTTTGTTTTAATGTTATACGGTATCCTACCAAAAACAAAAACAAAAAAATGTTACACAGTAGTACCTATTCGTAACATTAAGTCATTCATTTATTATTATTTTTTAAATCATTCATTTGTAACATTAAATTTTTGTTTTAACGATCATTTCTAAATTAACTATATTTTGTATAGGTTTGTAGTGTATAACTATGCATCTAGAAAGCATTTTTTCAAACATCAATTCTCTCAATTGCTCTTATATTTATTTATTTATTTTACAAAAAAGGTAGAAAAAGGAAAAAAAAAAAGTTATTCAAATCCGGCACGATGTACCAATGGAAGAACACATGCTTGCTTAGAAGTTAGAAGTTGAAAGTAGCATCATTTTCATATCAATATGATAAGAATACTCCCTATGTGTTTTTTTTCTCCCTCGTATTCAATTCCCAACAACCTTGTCTCGTTATGCCTTTCCAAACAATCACTGCCACGTCATCATAGACTGGATTCTGATGCTATCCTATCCTAATTAGTAATTATGTAACAAAACCATTTCTCGTAGTATTACTTTATAAAAATTCTTTTTTTCTTTTTTGGGAAATATTTCATGACTGCAGTGTGCTCTAACTATTCAGCCAAATCGAAGTTACACACAAAAGCGGAGATTATGTGGCCCAGAACATTACTAGATTTATAATATGATAATATACATTTCTGGTGACTCTTTACCACTTAGCACAATATTTTATTCTCCTTCCTAACAAATTAAAAATTAACATTAACTTTTTTTAAAAAATACTATACTTTATCCACGCCCATATAAAAGTTTAAACATTTCAAATCAGTTCCGACGTGCATATTATTATTAAAAACGGCTAGCACGTTAGTTGTTTTTTCATCTTTATCTACTTTTCTTGTTCGGATAGAACTCCCACGTTGATACACGGTTTCTCTCTTCGCATTGCAACTATATATATTAAACATGAACAACTCATTCATCCTATCATATCATTGCACTAAATCTCATTCTTCATCTGCAGCTATTTGGATTACTGATATTGGTGCATTTTTTTTAGAAAGTGTGTACTCTTTTTGGTGACATTGGAAGCTAACTCATAGACAGAGGCAAAGATGTTGGGAATTTTCAAGCAGAAGTTAGTTAATGCACCCAAGGAGCTGAACAGTCCAGCTTCTTTGAATTCATGCACTAAGCCTAAGCTAAGTCATGAAGTCCTGAAGGATTTCATGTCCTGCAATTCCTCCAATGCTTTCTCCATGTGCTTTGGGAGTGATGCTTTGCTAGCCTATTCCCCTTCAAACAAGCCCTCCATTCATCATAGGTATGCTTAATTTAACAAGTACATTCCCTTTTCAAATTCCATGGCAGATTGGTTAATGAATCTATTAATTGTTTGTGAAATGGATTTATGAATTATTGAGTTGTATTGCTAATACAAAAGAAAAAATGTGTCACAGGTTGTTTAGTGGTTTGGATAACATATACTGTGTCTTCCTGGGTGGCCTGCACAACCTTAGCATGCTCAACAAGCAGTATGGGCTATCAAAAGGAACAAATGAGGCCAGGTTTATCATTGAAGCGTATCGAACTCTTCGCGACAGGGGTCCATATCCAGTTGATCAAGTCCTCAAAGAACTTGAAGGCAGTTTCGGATTTGTGATATATGACAACAAGGATGGAACAGTTTTTGTTGCATCTGTAAGTCTCTTTTTTTTATCTCTACAATATTGGAACATGTGTATTGGGAATAGAAAAGGAATGTGTGACTTGACAATGTATAAATGGTGTTATTAATTTTTCTGGGACTGATTACCCATATGTTGTTTGTGTTTGAGCAGGGTTCTAATGGCCATATTGGGCTCTACTGGGGAATTGCAGCGGATGGTTCGGTTACAATTTCTGAAAATCTGGAGCTTATAAAAGCAAGCTGTGCTAAATCATTTGCACCATTTCCTACTGGTATGCAAATTTGATTTCTCTCTACCTTTGCAAAATCAGATTTTGTAATTTAAGTTTGGCAAAATTACAATTAATAAAGGATTCCATTGATAATGTCGCCATCAAATGTTGCAGCATTGATTCTAAACCACCGTTCAGATTACATTTTCTTCATTTCTTGTCATAGTAATACAATTATAAGACATGGACATTGAAAGGGTAACTACATTTCAAAGAGTGACTTGTGTCTAGATTCTAGAATTTAAAGCATAACCGGTTGAAATTGCAGGGTGTATGTTTCATAGTGAGCACGGTCTCATGAACTTTGAACATCCAACACAGAAGATGAAAGCAATGCCTCGGATTGACAGCGAGGGAGTTATGTGCGGGGCCAACTTCAATGTTGACTCTCAGTCAAAGATCCAGGTGATGCCACGTGTTGGAAGTGAAGCTAATTGGGCAACTTGGGGCTAACAAGCTTAGCTGATTTAATCTTAGTCCAACATTTTTTTTCTAAGTGGTTAAAAGAGGAACATAGTGTGATGAGTGTGACTCTTTGCTTTTCTCTTTTGGTTCCATTGTTGTGTACATATTCATGCTTCAAAGTTGAACATGACTATGGTAATTGTATAATATGAATAACAAGTGTTACACAACATTTATTTGTTATTAAATCTTTCCTCCCAAAAGGAAGCAGGGCAGGACAAAATCAAGCACACTTGTTCCATTGAGTGTACACAGCATGGCTCGGTGGTCGGTCAACTTAAATTGTGGCAAATAGATCCTTCTTGAGTATAATACTTCCATTAAAATATTTGCATACAAATAAAAATACGATATATGTGAAAAAGAAAATTCTGTTGGTAACTTTTTATATTTGGTTGTTGGATAGATTAAAAAAAAGCAGCCCATAGATCATATGGCTATATGATGAATTCCTCTTGTCCAACCCGCCAGCATAAAATTAAACATTCCCTCATAAGACCATCCATCCACCCAACCATTTGGAAATATACCACAATGCAAGGACCTATTGGTCCACATTCCATCACAAAATGTTCCAAATAACCCCCATTATGCTGTGATCAGCAAAGACCAAATACTTGTCTAAAACTGGAGATGCTTCACAACACCAGATGCTCCAGATAATCCTGTAAACAATGCTTGATTCAAATATCAGAATTTAAAAAATCAGTTTTGGCTACGCTTTAGTCTATACTCTGCCCACAACACCAGGTCTCATTGTGCCTGCTTTCCTAGCAATCTTTAACCAAAGGTAACATATGTAATTTGGATGTCAGAGTTGCAAGGAAAGTTAAAGTTTAGCAGGTTGCCTTGTAATCATCACTCATCGGTTCTGTTCCGCACTATCTGAAATTGGCTTCACAAATTTACTCAAACTTACTCTTGGGAAGAATCACAATGAAAACAACATTACTGTATTTATCAGGTAAGAATTCTAAAACATTGATGGGGATAGATATCGGGAACTTTCATCAAGAAACCTCAAGGACAACATGACTGAGTAATTGTCATCAGTTTTAAAATAGAACACATGTAACTAATATTATAAACTTAACAATAAAGAATGAAGTGTTATAGTATCACTTATTTTTTTCAGTTTCTTTTCATTAACTGATAACATTATCTTACTCATAATCGATATGAAACTCATGGTAAAAGTAACACAATTAGATATCAACACACAATAATAGAACTTGTGAACCAGCAATACTGATGTGAAATGAACCCTAAGCAGTAAAATTGAATCAAAATGAACCTACATATACTGAACCAACATTATGGAGACCACATGCATATGCTGAATCAACATTACTGAACTAGTAAGTAGTAACATAATCAAATAGCCAATACTGAACATGAACCAAAATCTGCCCTGAACCTAAACCAGAACTAATACAGTAATACTGAACCAATATTAACCAATACTTCAACATATGTTTCTCCAACACAAATAAGATTAGGTACTTGGTGAATTTTGGGACAACTGACCTCACAAGCTTTTAAATTTTTCTTAATATAAAATACAAGCACAATTATAAATTGTCTCCATAATTTAAAAAGCAGTAACAAAATTAACCTATAATACAAGTATTACACCCCACAAATTTATTTATATGCATAAGTATTTCCTTCACTCTGCAAGAAGCCGTGTCTTGATGGCTCTGATTTTGACACGTCCATCCCTGGGAACGAGCGTGACGACAACACTGTCATCATCGTCAGCGCCCAAATCTTCCAACAAATCCGTTAATCCCAGACTCATGGAAGTAACGATCTTTTTGTTATTTGAGTGAGGCAGACTCGCAAAGCTTCCTGCAAACTCGGTGTGATCGGGGCGGATTTCGTTATAATCATCGGCGTTAATGATGACATCGAACTTGGCATGTGTGTTTCCCTCAAACTCGATCCCTTCAATCACGAGAACCTCCTCCTCCTCTTCCTTCTGCTTCTTGCTCCTCGACTTGCTTGGCCTCTTCACCACCGTGCTCACAGCGGAATCCAACACCAGAGGGAACATGGGTGTGGGAGCAGCAGAGGCAAAAGGTATGTTCTTGTTGTTCAGAGACATAACAGCAGCGCCGCAAAATCCTCCTAGGCCAAGTAGAACGTTCCTCCGATGTGGGAGCTTTTCTCCTTCGAGTGTGTTTTCACTGCATGCAATTTTACTAATGTGGTGGCGTATTGGTTTTCTATATTTGGCAGATTGGAATTGTGAAAATGTGGGAGTGGTGGTGGTGATGAGGTTGTGAGAGACAAATGACAACGAAGAGATTAATGCCATTTTTTTATTTAATTTAAAAATTTAGATATTTTCAGACATTTTATTACGAATGAAGAACTCGTTAGGGCCGTCTCAACCTAGGTCTAGAGCCTTTTTTATTTGGGCCACTCCTTGGGTTTTAGTGGCCTGCCTGTCTTTTACGACTTTAGGTTAATTAAAAATCACGAGCTATCTATCTATTAGAGGCGGTCAAAATTCACATGAAAATTAAAAATAATCGTAAAATATTAACATACTTTTTATTTTAAATATATCTCTACTTTATCTCTTTTACATTGACAGCAATATAATTTGAACCAACAATTCCTTAAAAGCTATTCTAAAACCCTCACTATTAGGATAAATGTTAAAAATTAAGTGAAAAGTAATGGTATAATTAAAATAATAATAATAATTAATGTATCTTGAATTTTGAAAAAAAGAAACAAATAGATTTTTTCTCTTCAAAATGTCAATGGTAAATAACATTATAGGAATGAGCATTAGCCATTGCCAGTTGACATAATGAAAATTCAGTGGCCAGTGTTTGTCCAAATGAATCTGTTTGAACATGCCGCTATCGAATATTGATCCATTAACACTGAGCGCTCCTACCCGACTAAAGTAAAGTCTAGGCATTCATGTTTCCTTTAGTGCGTGTTTTGATTTATGTTAGATCATTTAGAATTGCATTGAAATATCATTTAAAGAGATTTTAGGTAAGTGTTAAGGATTCTATAAAATAAAAAAGGTAAATGTTCAAGAATTAATTACAAGTCCAAGATTGATTTTAAATTTAAAAAAGTTTTAAGTAATTTTTTTCATTAGATAAAAGTTTTGTACATAAATAACTTTCACATCAAAATCAGTTTTTAGAATAATTAATTTTACAAAAATTCATCCAAATGCAAACTATAATTAAAGAGCCCAAGATCTTAATCATAAATCCAACTCTAGAATCTCATACTTCCATTCCAATCTGAGACTCAACTCCAATGCCTTTCAATTGAATCTTAACATATTGTTGTTATATAAATATAAATAATGATATACAGTACCAACAATAATTCTATGAAAGTTAACAACCTGACGTGTTGGATTTATATTGGAAGATAACTTCATTCCATATCCTCTCTTGAATGATTGTGTTATCTACTGTTAGACTTGAATCTGCGTACTTTCGTGCTTATCACTTCAGTACTATAAAGCATTGTTATATAAATTTAGGTAGGAGAAAGATACTTGCAGTGTACATTCACTAGAGATAGTGCTGAAAATAATTAATAAAGGTTTATGGAATGTCATAGGACATACAAATAGGACAATACATACATCCAAAAGTTAGATACAGAAGTCCTCCCCTTCTGCGCAGTTTGATTCATCTCTGAATATGTTTTAAGGTTACATCAACATTTTCTAATACTGATTAACGCATAATTCATTGACACTACATATAATTCCTTTGTGTAACATTTTAGTCATCATATTTTACCATATTCCTGTATTATAAGACTCCTCCCTATGTAAAAGTATGAGAGAAAGTCATTTTATACGGTCTTATCTTTACATACACAAATAGATTATTTTTGGATTCAAACCCATGGATCATCAAGATACAACTTTATCATATACGGTCTTTTCTACGCCACTAAATCTATCTTAAAAAAATGATGATTTTGGATTCATTCATCATTGGATCGTCATGAAATTTGAACACCAGGTTCTGAATTCATTTCCAAATATTTTCAACGTTGGAAATTACTAAAAAATGTCGAAGCGGAGAGAAATACCCTTTGCATAATAGTTTTTTCTTTTTCCACAGAAATCTAAAACTATCTCAGTAAAACTATGATCTCAGACTCGTTAATCGTTAGACTGTTGTGAAATTTTGATATGTGGTTCAGGATTCATTTACGCACATCTTCACCGTTGGGATTTACAAAATAACGTCTCTGGAGGGAGAAATACTCATTGCACGTAGACAGTGGAATGGAGACTTCAATCACTTCTCCTTCTCTCTAACGTTTGGGTACCCTATCAGAGCAGTCAGAGAAAAAACTTGAGGAATCCTAGGAAACCGCTAGAGATGTCGCTATTGCTGTCACAATACACACATGAGCCCGGTAAGAGATAAGGGATGAGTTTATCACAATTGGAGTTAGAATGAACATGTGTAGGGGTTCTTAAAAGATCAAATGGAGGTTTATTTTGGGATGTTTATTGTATTAAAATTCTTCTTGTATGATTATGTAAAATTGTTTGAAGGGTTTTACTCCCCGGGAATTGAGAAATATTTTTGTATAATTTATTTGTGTTTTGAATAAGATTAGCATAATAAATAGTTATATTGGAATTATGAAATTATGATTGAAATTGTATATAAGTGATAAATTGAATATATGATTAATTGTAAAATAATATATTACTTTGAGATTATAATATTGTTATGGAGATTGAGTATAAGTGCAAAGTTGAATGTGTTAAATTGTGAGATACACATAAATATAAGATGGTTGATTGTGACATAATGAGATGTGAAGTTGTGAACATGAGTTTTAGTTGTGAATAAGTGTGTAGTTAACACTTGATGTGACATTACTTTATTGTGAGCTGTGAATTATACAATAATCCGACCAGTGTTTATCTTGAGAAAAATGCTGATGCGCAGTGTTAAAGGGAAAATGCAGGTTTCCTAGTTAGGAACCAGTATTAAATTGTAGTGCAATGTGTTAAACGTGTTTGAAACACAAGTGTGAGATCGTGAGTATTGTATAATTCATGAGTAGTGTCTGCTTATAATATTATTGTTGAAATCGAGTATAAGTATAAAGTTGAACATATGTTAATTTGTGAGATACATGTAAACCTGTGATGGTGGATTGTGACATTATGAGATGTTAAATTGTGGACATGATATTTAGTTGTGAATAAGTGTGTGTGTTTAACACTTATGTGACAATAATTGTGTTGTGAGCTTTAAATTATACAATAACTCGATCAGTGTTTATATTGAGAAAAATGTTTATGCGCAGTGTTAAAGAGAAAGTGTAGGTTCCTAGTTACTAACCAATGTTAAATTGTAGCGTAATGTGTTAAACGTGTTTAAAACACGAGTGTGAGGTCATGAGTATTGTATAATTCACGAGCAGTGTCTGCTTGCAAAAAATTGTTTTAGGGGTTGGACCTGAATCAAGAAGGTGAGACCCTAACGGATTCTTCGGAGTTTAGGCCTTGGGGGTAAAGACACTCAATTTGAGTGCTCCTTTAAACCTATGTTGATTTCATATGGTTGGAGCATTCTCACAAAACGAAGTGACTCTGACTGGTCACCTTATGATTACACTTAATGAGAGTGACCTGACATACTCATTGTGTGATGTGTCTTGTTATGTACTCGTAGGTGTCCCAGGATGATTTTTCACTGACATGATATCACATTACATGTAAGTTTGAGTCTTAGTATAATTGTTGCATAACGCTTGCTAATTGTTTATTATGAAATTAATGAGTATTATTGCGTCTTGACTCGAGTATGTGATTCATGTGTAATGTGATTAGTGATTGAAAAACGAATTTTAAAAATAAAGTGGTGAAGTGACGTGGGTTGTATTAAGTTGAGTTATGTTATAAATATTTTCATAATTTATTTTGATTAGGTCTTGTTTATTTGTTTTGTTATTTTTTTTTATAACTCACTTCATGTGTACTATTTGTGTTTAGATCTTGTGATGATCTCGAACCTTGTGTTCGTGGGAGCAAATGATTAGGTGGATGACTTTAAAGAATTTCGTGTCAGAGGACGTTGGGACACAGTGTTCTGATAGAATGTGACATTGGAGATGAGTTTTTATTTTAATTGCATGATATTATTTTATTTTATTTTATCTTATTGATTTAACAAAATATTTTTTGTAAACTTTGACGGTCTTGTTTTGAGCCGAATATATTTTTAATAAGTGAGTAAATGTGAACCTTTTATCCACATAAATTTGTTGATCAATATTTTTATATATTTTATTTATTTATATGTATGTCAGGGTAGAAAATATCATAGAGAGCCTAGTGGGAGGCCTAAGGCAATGACCTAATTGCCCTTACCATTGCCACGGCACTGTATAGGTTATACATGATAAGGACACTAATATTATTCTACAAGTTAAATCTGAATTTGATACAGTTACATTTCAAAACCCTGAGGATATCTTCTATTATGTGCAAAAATTCATACCTGAAAGGGTTCTACTATTGGTCCATGGCTATGCAATCATAGAAGAAACGACAAGCATAAACAAACCCTGAAAATACGGTGGGCCAAAGATACACACACTGTTGTATTAAACAGGAACAAATATTAAAGCACCATGTGAAGTATAAGCCCACAGATAAACGATCCGTGAGGAATATAATAGTAACAGAATATCATAACATCAATAAACTACTCTGGAACCAGAATTCCTTATGGCCCAGAAGCAAAGAATGATTCTCAACAAGTGGTGGTGATGAATCTTGGCCAATCAAATCCATGCTATATCATTCCAATTTCCAACACATGCATATATATACATATCCACAAGAATCTTCCATCACATTCTGTCAGTTCAGCTGTGCTGGAGCAGACCCCATGTCTCAATAGTAATCCCCATCACAAGGCACTCAGAAACCATTAAAGAAATACTACAAAACAAACAAAAAAAAATTCCCTATACTTGTGAATAATGCTAAACTACTTGGATACAACATTAATGTAACATTTTATTACAGGAAATTATGATAGAGAGATGAACAGGAAAACTCATTGGGTTACAGTTAATTGGATTTGGACCCCCTTGCTTGAATCTGAAGCTGAAACTAAAATAAGACAGCTCCAAATACTTCTCTTTGCAAGACTTACAAGTGCAGAAAGACCAGTGGATAATATGATATGATCCATCTGCCACTTCCTCTCATGGCTTTGTGATTTGCAGATATCTCCTCAAACCATCAAAGTGTGGCATAATATAGAAATATGATCCATCTGAAAACAATAACACTTACTAATCCCTATGAAACACAAAAACGCCACAATTAATTAATAACTAATCTATAGACATGGGTTACTATTTTCATTTTTTTTCCTTTTCTTTTGTCAGGGTTTGATATCAGAATCATCCCAAGGAACATTTAGATCAGTTGAGACCAAGGAATCAATGTCCTCCCAAGTCCAATAGTTTGACATTTCCAAGCCAGAACTTGTTGCAGCTATCTCCCATGGCTGTGTGTTGGTGCCTCCGCTAGCGTTGGGCATTATGCTGTTGATGGTTGGCTCCTCCGTTATTTTGAACTCTTCACCATAGTTATACACACTGGAGGATCGCAAAGAGGACGATATTGCACATTGGTTTGTGTCAAAGGAGTTTGATGTTGTGAAGGGGAAGAGAAGGCTTTGACTTTGAGGAAAAGGCACAGTTGAACTGAGAAAGATGCCATTACCAATACCAAAGTCTTTGCCTTCTTCTGAGTCTTTGGTACTCATCATCAGATTCTGTTGTGGCAGGCACAAGGATTGGTAGAGAGAGGAAGGTGTGGTTTTGTGATCATCCACTGCAAAAAGAGGAATTGTGATGGGGGTATTCAACTCACCATCCATGTTGGTATTTGAGGTGGTGGTGGTGGTGCTAATAGAATTTGTGGCCGTGGCTGTGTTTGGAGTGGTTGATTTCTTGACTCGCTTATTCTTCCTGCCACCACCAACAGGAACATTGCGTAGAGTTCCACCTTTAGTCCAGTGCCTCTTGCAAGCTCTGCAGTAATGGCGAGGCTGAGACTTGTTGTAGTTGTTGTAGTAACAAAATTTGGTGTTAATAGAGTCACATCTTGGACACTTCAAAGGCTCTGATGGCTGAGTTTGTTGCTGTTGTTTCCTCATAGGAGGAGGCTTTGGGAGCTCCAAGTTTTGAGCCTCCAACAAGGTCTGGTTCCAATCAAGTCCTCTATTAGAAACCTGCTTAGAACTCAAACCCATATCTTAAAAGACACCCCCTTGAAAGTACTAGTAACCAGAAAACAATAGTTTTTTTTCCTTTTTCTATGCAATTTTGATGAGAAAAGGTGGCAATTTGGAAAAAAATTATCCGTTTGATCGAGATGTGAGAAGAGAAATCAATCTGAAGGATAGCAAGAGGATCAGATTGCTGCTTATAGCCCAAACCTTGTGAAGGTCTAAGGAAATTGATGAATGGAAGTGGTTTGATAGAAGGAAAGACCTAGGAAGATGAGAAGAAGTGAGCATGTCTTTTCTCTAATCTGTCTATATCTTAATACCTATTATGGCCTTATCTATCTGTAAAGGATCAATAATTATAACAAGAAGACCATAAAAATTACTTGAAGTAGTGTGTGGTGAAAGAGAGAGAGAGGGTGTGTGTGATTGATTGCTACTTGTTGAGTGGAGGAAAATGAAATCCCATAAAACTTATGCAGACTATGGTAACAGCTTCTATTTTGGTTCTCTCCACACATAAGTATTTTAAAAGGGGAAATGTGGGGAGATGCTTAACCCCTAAGGTGAAGGTGGGTGGGTGGCACGTGGACGGTTTTAGGCCATTGATAGTGCTTTGTGTTATGGCTGTAAAAAGGAACGTAGAAGATGTGCATGATCCTGTGCTATAATAATTTAAGTAGCAAACTTGGCCACCAATACAAACACAAAGTTGGCAAAAAAGAAGGCAAGTACATTAGGGTCATGTTTTTTTCTTAATTTGATTGACATTATAGGAAAGGGAAGAGTGGTAATAGTGGGGCCTAAGATTCTTAGGAAGGTTAAAAACAGTTGGCAACACATGGTTTCTTGTGTGACACAAAGCTGAGAGTGGATGTATGTAGTGGTGGTGTTCTATGAAGTATGAACCTATATATGTCATTTGATTATATGTTGTGAGTTGGGTATATCTATATATTGCATGCACGTGTTGGTCTCGTATCTTTGGCCTATAGGTTTTGTTGATTGAACAATTCATGATATGTTAGCTCGACGCAAATTTTAAAAAATATATAAATAAAGTTTTAGCTTGTGGTTCTCGTATAATTTGTTTTTTTATATAAGAAAACATAGAATTGGTAATTGGTATTACGTTTAATTTTGTTTCAGTAGAGGAGAGTTTGATGCAGTACTTCAGGTGGTATATATACAGTATGCACTTGTTTGTTAGAGAGGATAACCCAAATTCTAGTGATTATTTATTTGGACGAGCAGGTGGCAAGTACTATACGATTTGTTGCTCAGAGTCATCACAACAACCCATGGTCAAATATCAGGTAAAAAAAAAAAACTGAGGCTAATAAGTTGAACCTTTGGAACGTTTAAAACAAGGGAAATGTTGTGGAAATCATTTCATATTAGTTTTTCTATATTAACAAGTTGTTAATAAAATTCATTCAACAAAAACAAGTTGTTAATAAAATTTAAACCTATAATCTTTATCTAAATTCTACAAACCTCAATTAAAGCAATTAATTAATAATATGTTTGACTGAGATTCAGATTGATTTCGCAGAAACTAACAAAAAGTTAATACCCTGTATTCGCCACTATAATTGAGAGGGCGAGCTCATGCTCCGTAGTTTTTACTAGAGACTACTATCACCATAAATTACATTTATTATATAAAAAAAACTAAACAAATAGTTCAAATTTTTGCTAAAATGTGTTCACAGAGAATAAACAGGAAGAAGAACAGAGATATATTTATTGAAATATGTCGTAAAATATTGTATAAACAATTGAATCGTTATAAAGTTTTTTAAATGACTAGTGGAAGGTGTCATATTAATTTGAATGTCTTGACACGAATTCATGTACAATGGGTTGATATCAGCCGACACTTGTGAGCAAAGAATGTGAATTTCAAGCCAATTACACCAAATTTTGAATTTTATCATAATCAACATTATCAAATTCGAAAGTTTAAGGAAAATTTTTATAAAATCGATTCATAAACTCAATTCATAGATTTATAAAAGTCTACTTCATATAAAAATAATAACAAAATATTTATAAATAACATATCAATTAAACATTTTAACAACATAATAAAGTAAGATAGTAAATTATAAATTTTATAATACTTAAATAATCAAGTCTAGTAATGCATCACTACTAGATGATAACTTGCAAATGTTATAGGAGTGATAGAGCATTCTCATTGAGGATTTGATGTTATTAGAGGTGAGAATTTTTTTATTCGTGAACAGCAATGAAGATATGTTGAATACTAAAAAGATAAAAAATAATTTAAAATAAATTATGTTTTCGTCTAATTTTTTTAACTTGCTGACTCTTTGATTCAATGGTAAACTTGACAGTCATGGAGTTTACTTAAAATTTATTGGATTTACTCAAAATCTACTAAAAAAAGAATTTACACATAAATTAATTCACAAAAGATAAGTACACTCATTAATTGAGTTAAGTCAAGTTCGATAATCATGATCACAATTACTAAAGAAAATACTAAAAACAAATGCTAAGAAATTTCGGAAAAAACATGACTAAACGGTTTGATTTTTCTTTCTTTACCCTGATACATAACCCTTTCTTCCGAAATCTCCTCGGTGCTTATTGATGTAAAAAAATGCATTTTTTTTCGACCTTTCATAATTCTGGATAGAATTTATATGAAGTAATAAATATATAAACTAACTAAAGGTACTATTTTGCACATATTTTTTTTTATTATCATTTTACACATGTTTATTTAGTTTGTTTTAATTTCTAATTATTCATATTTGATATCACCTATAAAAGAAACTCAATGCAAATGGATGAAATAAATTTCACGCATGAATAAATGAACAAATAATCACACGGTAATAATGTCTCCCACTTGGTGCTGGTTACAGTCACAAGATTAATTATTATTGTGAATAAGAAAGCAAAAGCCACATGCACATATATAATTAAGCCATGACTAGGGTAAGATATCACAATTAAGTGTGCTTGATTGCATTCACCATGTTCAAAGATGGGTTTTTCAAATCAGTGTCTTAAAGAATCAATAATAAAGAAATGTTAGAAACATATTAAAATTATAATGAAGCACACTAATGATAGTTTTTAGTACAAAATTTTCAAATTGTTACACTTAAGATATTGATTAGTAGTAGTATTTTTTTCTTTAATGGTTAATTTGCAAGGAAACCAATCTTTGTCGGTTGGTTAGGTAAAGGGTCTCGTGTGAAGGAATGCTACATGACAAATCAAAGAATGTTTGTTGGACAAATATGAAAACGACACAGTGAATTAAGTCTATGTTGAACTCACTTAACTCCGGGAAGAGTTAATAATGTCCAACTAAGATGCCACCTAAAGTCCTAAACTACTATTATGTCCGTTGAAATAAAAATAAAAATAAAAAATCGATTAAGGGTCAAAACAAGAGATTCTCATTCTCGTGTTCATGCTTTGGTGGCTCTTAGTGTAACAGGTGGACCCAGCAACCATGTAGTTTTAGTTTCGTAATCGTTTGACTTAATCGTTCAATTTTTCACCCTAACAAATTAACATTTACCTATTGCCTATAAAAAAAATTGTCATTGCTTATCTTAAGAAGACACGTGTTGTAACATCACGGGACAATTGGGCCATCTGATTGAACTATTTGAGCCTTTGATGCTCTTAGGAAAATCGATTGCAACGTTGCGATTGCGATGTTTCTTTATCTTATCGGTTAAGTGACCCAATTTGACATTTTCCATCACTATATATCTATTATTTGAAGAAAATGTAGCTTAATTCTTTGGTAATAATAGTTGTTGTGGAGGTTTTTTTTAGGGACGATGATGGCTTAACTATAAGGGATTTTTTTTAGTCAATTATAAAGGGAAGTGTTATTGTAAGTTTATAAGGATCTATTCCTAGCTTTCGAGTGGGGTTTTGCTACCATGTGACATTTTGCTATTGCGAAAGTTATAAAAGGTGTGTTTTTTTCTCTTTAAAATGATTAGAGAAGAAACAAATAATTGATTTGGAAGATTGCATATTATGGTGTAAATGTTTGTTGAAATAAGTGGAATGTGGACACGAAATTATCCTCTGTAGTATGTGGACAAACATATGCAATTTTTTTTTAGGTTTTTATTACAACACGAAAGTGATATACTGATTGAGTGATTGTCTGATTGATTAAGAGACAATACGTATAACTATGAGACTGCGAAATCTAACGATGGCATTTGAGAATCTGTTTAAATTAAGTATCCTTGTACGTGTAAGAACCAATCTAAATTGTCAAAAGTTGGGAAAATAGACCCCTTGTACTATGCTTTGTATCTGCTATCTGCTTTATTTCATGTTTAAAAAATTAGATCAGCCGATTCAGTTAAAATTCCAGTGAATACCAGTGGGAGTTAGGTTTAGTGAATAGTAATGGAAGTTAGGTTTAATGAATAGTAGTGAAAGCAGTTATAATCTTTCATAATACAGTGAAACAAGATTTGAATTTTTCTTAGAACTTATGTTCACATTTAATGTTTCTGTTGTGATGTATTATTGAAAATCAAATGTTAACCTAAAAAAAATGTCTCATTATACCTTGAATAAAATTGATTTCAAAAGAAGATACTTGTCTAACTAAAAAGAATGGTAAACCAATCAAATATTCAAAGGAAAAGATTATTTAACCTCCTAAACTTCATTTTTTGAAAATAAGGTGTTGCATGTCTCTCTTATCCATTTGCGCAATTACCTTTTTAATAAAATAAGTATAATATATTCATCGCATACTTATATCTAAGAAAATAATATTACTATATAAATATTAATCAACAAGAACACACCAATAAAACTTTATGAGCATATGTTTAACAAGCACACTAAAACAAAAGGGAACCCCAGTATTGGTATCCGCAGTTATTTTTCGTTATTGTAAAATTAATTAAATATTCTTACCTAAATATATAATTGATAATATTAGCTTTGTAATCTGTATTTTTAATTTGTTTTACTCATTATTAATTAAGAAGTGATTCTCGAGTTTTACTATTCCTTTTAATTAGTTTTCATGCATGAGTTGAATGATAGGAATAGCAAGCGACCTAAGTGTAATGATAAATTAAATTTATCATTTGTTTGATAAAGTCCATCTTATAAAAAAAAAAAGAGAATATATGGTTACTATTTTAAGTATTTCGGTGAGTTACACTAATACTAGTAGAAAATCTCTCTCTCTCTCTTTCCTTCACCTTACTGGCGATGCCTCAACATCATTCCCCACACAACCCTTCACTCCCATGACTACTCAACCCCTTGAGTTAATTTTTAGTGATTTTAATCACTTTTGAGGATGACCTAATCATGACCTGACGCTTCCAATTTAATTTGGCAAACTTGATTTGATTTAGACTAGTCTCAACTCACTATATTAATACTACTACACAATCTTTAACTTTAAATTCTGAAAATGTAAAAAAAAAAATCTTTAAAAAAAAAAGTTCCACATTACAAATTTTAAGTAAACAATAAATAATAATATTGAATTAATAAGATATTGAGTAAAAGTATGGTTAAATAAAATCTAATAATATAAAATTCAATTGAGGAAAAATTTTAAAAAAAAAACAGAAATTAGGCATTTTTCATAAAAGCCGAAGGAATAATTATACTAAAATTCAAAGCACAAGCTGGGCTTGAACAACGTCGTACACACAGTGCTACAAAATCTTCCTACCAAGCATATGTCCTCAGTAAATCTTAGTATCATTTCCTAAACAAGCATAAATCCACAACGCCTTAGGAATTAGTGTTCTGGCACTGGGACTTGACTTCTCCATCAATGTAGCCAAAAATAAAATGCACCACATGAATAAAAAAATTTGACAATGCAGCTTGATATAAAAAAAAAAAAAAAGAGATAAATCAGCAAGATTTTTTTTTGGTTATGTTTAAGAATGGGACAAAAGTAATTTTTAACCGTGAAAATTGTATTAATTATTAATTACAAATTAACCTTGGACTTTGGAGTGTACGTAGAATTGATTGATATATTTAACTTTATTTTATAGTTGAATCTGTAAATTTTGGTGTGAAAGATTGAAAATGAAAAGGATTTATGATCTTATAGAAAATAATACATTGATTTGTTTTTTTTTATTGACAAATGTTAATTGTTAATTTTTATTAACACATGAGGATCAAATTCCTTATTTTTTTTATATTTTTTTTCTTAACCACTCAATTAATCTTATATTCTCTTATATTGACTTGCTTAAATTCAGTATATTGTGCAAAATATAAAATGTTTTTCCCATAACTTACATACTATCATACTTTTTAGAATGACTTTCAAAATTAGGGGCATTTGCTTTCATTTTTTCTCATTTAGAGTGACTTCAAAATCTCTTCCTAAATCTTTTTTATTGACTAATCAGTTGAAATTGCTCCGAGCATGAATTCTATAAGTCAAAATCAAACCTAAATTGATAGTATTTTTTTGAATTATTTTTAAATTTATACTACCTTTATAATCAGACACATGTTTCCATAAAAATTACACATAATATCAAAAAGACTTACAACACTAACATACCTTACTCAACCAACTAAAATAAACTCCCTTAATAATCAACTGAACTAGATTTCTTTAGTATCGAAGACATTCTTATTATCATATGTGAATAACCAAGACCTATGCCACATCAACTCTATGTATTAAATTAAGTGTACATTGTATAAATATCTAAAACTAATTTCACGTATCATACCACACATTTTAATATAAAATTTGTAACGTTCGACCACTCATAATTATTAATATCAATTAATAAAACTATTAAACCCTACCCTATGACGTTTATGTTATTATGTTCCAACTTCCACCACTCCCCAAATAGACATTATTGTTTATTTACAAAGTTTTGCAAGGAAAAAAGTGTCAATTAAATTAAATGAAAAAGCAAAGCCAACAATTTGAATTTAAACAGATTTTTACATGTTACCAAGAAAGAAAAAAACAGATTTTACCACTCTTGATTCAAAAGTTTTTGTCTTCCAAAAGAAAACAGAAAATATTACCATAAAATGTCATTTAAAGAACAAAAGGAAATGAAAACTACAAATATAGTAGTAAGAATAACTTATTCCTCTAAGTAACATGCATTCATGTCGGCCAGAATCCGTAAAGCCTTGGTAGGATTCATCGTATTGAATTTTCAACTAAAGCTTGACTACCACGTTCTCTGCATGGAGTCTTCATTGTATTATATATAGTCGTATATAATTATATATTCTTATCAATTGAGACCCCTGCTAACAACAAATTCTCAACTCATGGCTCATGGAATGTTAGAACTTGCCCAGTAGAAAAGGGTAGCAGCCCCCCCATCTTCCAGCAAAAGAAACGAACTAGGCGCACCCTAAAACTTGAAGTCTCTCTTCTTTGACTTGCCCTCCTTTTCTTGCATCTTTCTTTTCCTCTTCTTCTCGTTCTGTATCAGATAACAACATTAATTATAAGTCGCATTGGCAAGTTAGCAACTATAATATATGATTTTGAATGGTGAATGTAACACACCTCTGCAACCATGTCACTGAAATCTTCACGCTGACTACGCAACTTCTCTTCTTCCCTTGCTTCTTCGTACCTGTACTCATCCAATAGAGGTAAGAAACCACTGCCTCATAAACCTTACACAACTAACCAACTCTAAAAAATTAGAAAATAAAAAAATTCATACTTCGCGGGCAAAACATTTTCCATGGCTTCCAACTCTTCAGGCTGTAAAGTGACATCTACTTTATCTGTCTTCTGACCTCTAAGCAGATCAACCTGAAAATGCCAAAGCCAGAATGCATGAAACATGCTACTCTTCAAAACAAAACAAATATCATCATCATAACCAACCGCATAAAAAACTCTTACCCTTTTAGCACCTGACTTGTCCTGTGTGCCAGTGCCAACCACATAACTGCAGAGAGGAGGAAAAGAAAACGTGGCAACTCAGCAAACAAACTAAGTGTGCATGGAAAAATAAATATGCTATTCAAATACTATAAAAAAGGAGGTACAAGTATTGCATACGTGTGAGTGGTTCCAAGCAAAGTTCCAGGAGCAATTTTTTCTTCCTTCTCTTCGAGTACCTACATAGAAAACAACAAACAGTAATTACATAACAAGTCAAATCAGAAGTCAAGGATGAAAAACAGCAATTAAAAAGACTCACTTGATAAAGAGGCCTCTCAGGCTCCTTCCTCTGTTGCTTCCGGAGGTCAATAACATCAGGTGTTTCCACTCCAGTGGGAGTGCTGAGGTGAAAATGCATAGGAAAAGGGTTAAGAGATGAGATGATAAGAAATTTACACTCAAAGATCTGTTAACTATTCTATCCATGAGATTAGTTCATTTTGAGTGCTAAATGTTCCTTACAGTTATACATATATTTACTCTCAAACAATCATTAATTGTAATAGTAGTAATAAACAAGCAGAAAAACAGAAATGCTAAATGTTCAAATGAAATTCTACGAAACCATTTTACTAATTCTGAACCATCAATTGATTGTTTTCCTTTTTCCTTTTGTTAAATGTTTAAAAGTAGAGCATGTTAGGTTGTGATCAAATGTTAGGGGCAAAAAAAATATTTTAAGTTTTCTTAATAAGATTTTTGATTATGTGCTTTAGTTAACAACAGTTAACACAATAAGCTAATCCAAAGACATCTAATCATGCCACATCATTAGTAAAGGATTCTCACAAGTTAATACCTAAATGAATAATAGCAATACTGATCACAAAAAATGTTAGTTACTCTTATCAACCTGAGCCACTTTAAAACACCTATGCTACCCATCATAATAGTAAACAAAAAATGTTAATACCTTGACAGACTATCAACAGACTGAATACCAGCTTCAAGTTCCTCCTCCTCCATTTCTTCTTCTTCTTCCTCCTCCTCCTCCTCCTCTTCCTCTTCCTCTTCCTCTTCCAAGTCTCCCCAATGCTTGGTCTTATCAACTGGCTCTTCCTGCATCATGAGAACATTAAGTAAAATGTCAAGATGGAATACCACAATGAATTTAATAACCATTTTTTAGTTGATATATTATCACAATCCTATGTACAACTTATTATTTTTATTTCTTGCCCAAAGAAAGATTGCACTCAATCAATGACAGGACTGTTTCTTATGAGTTAAAGTGAGAAATAATGTTTTTTCCCAATCACTAGGAAGGAACCATTAGTGTGTTTTCACCAAGCAGCTGAAGCCTTGTGAATTCTTGGTTCATGACATAGTAATATGCTTATCTGAACCTCTGACCATTTGATTCAGAGTTTAATCCTAGTTGTTTTAATTCTTATAAATAAAAGTCAAATTTCAGCAAAGAGTAGGGTGCGTTCATGCATTATTCAAGCTTCAAACCTAAAAGACTCTTAGGTGGGGCATGTTAGATGAAAACCACTCATGACCTTTAAAACAGCATAACTTTTGGGATTGTGAGTTCATGATAAAAGGAATGGTGATAAGCACTATATTGAGTTTTGGACATGCAAGATGACCATACATGCATTTATTTTTTCCCACTTCTCTCGTTTTCATCTATAAAATGTTTGTCCTATCAAAACACAGGATAAAAACACCAAAACAAAATTTCACATGCAAGGAAACAAGAAGGAATTCCATAAGCTTTAAGGCAATTCAACTCCGGCCTTAAACCAAACCTCATAGTTAGGCTGATCTTGTTGTTGAACACCAAAAACATCTCCATACAGTGGACGCCCATACTGTTCACATGAAGAATTGAAGACAAGTAAACAACATGTCAGTGAGATAAAAGAATGGGGGACTCTTCACTGAAAAAGAAGAATTAAGGAACCTATCAATTTAAAAAAAATGATAAAAAAACAGTGAATATGTAAAAAAATATATACTTCATCAACAGGAGGCTTGCCCCATCCACCAGGATGATAACCAAAGCTAGCTCCAGGGGGGATAGGAGCATTCAGTCCAGGGATTTTCAGATGAGGATATGATGGTGGAGGACCATATCTCTGAAAAAATCATATTTAATGGGGTCAAAAGGCCAGTAACAGAATATGAAAAATGCAACAGAAGACGCTATAATATTACCTGCATATTAATAAGCCAAGGAGGAGGAGAACCTTCAGGCATACCAAGAGCTTCTTTCAATTCATGTGATAACATGCCAGGTTTCATCTCCCTCAACTTCACCTGTGCACCAACCAATGACATCATATAAAAAAATAAGATCCTTTTCAGTCAAAAGATATGCTTAAATAAAATCTAATAACAAAATTAAAACTGGTGAGTAGGCAAGGAACTTTGACACTCGAAACAGAACAATGTACACCTCTATTAAAAGGACAAAGAAAGAAATTTAAACTCTTAGACTGGAACTTCAAATTGAATACCTATAGAAGTTCAAATTCAAACCCCAAAAAAATAATAACATCCTGACAAACAAAATATTGCAAATGAAAGGACGGAAATACATTTATAACATATTTCAAACAATACATACCACTTAATAACTTTATTTAGCTTCTTCCATCAATCATAAAATTTTCATTTTTTCCACGAGTGGAGATGGTACATAGAAATTCCTAACCTAAATATAATTACACACGCTATATTCCAGTCAACTCATTCATTTCATCAACTACCTATTGCTCCACATTAAAGAACCACTCCCTACTAAAATAACAAGAATGAGATTCTAATAGGGTCCGCGTCATAAACTAATACAAGAAAATTAAAATGAAAAATGTTGCAACAGAAAAATAAGCACAACAAAAACAAAAGTTATAGTAGTTCAAATCTCCCTACATTACTGTAGCGCGGGTAATACCTCAAACTCTTTTCCTTCATGATACAGGTCTCCAAGAGAGGTCAGTTTAGGCTTTGTTTGGTATTTAAAGAATGCATCATGAAGAACCTGGCAACCAATAAAAAGAACTAAGGATGAGAATAGTTCTGAAACTAGAGTAAACAAAAACCAAGCAAGCAATGCAAATGGTGCAAAACCAAAGGCAAACACAAATGAAACCTGATAATCTATATCCATTTTCCCCATTTTTGGTTGCATGC
Organism: Glycine soja; assembly: GCF_004193775.1. Lineage (NCBI taxonomy): Eukaryota > Viridiplantae > Streptophyta > Magnoliopsida > Fabales > Fabaceae > Glycine > Glycine soja. The sequence continues at coordinate 42,761,199 of NC_041012.1, read as the reverse complement.
GCTCCCTTTGCTTTTGTTTCAGCTTCTTACTATCCTCTTTCTCAATATAAGCCTGCATGAGACAACATATGACAATTAAAAAACAGCGACTACAGCAATGATTTAGGTAAATTAATTAAAAGACACACACATGTAAAGAGCACAGAAAACTTCTAATATATATAAATATATTAAGTTGTTGGGAAGAGAAAATTAAACAGAGGATGTGAAACGAAAGCTGTATCTAGTACCAGCCACACTCACAAGGCTATCCCATTAACATCCTCAATATTATAGATCAATACCACACAATATGTTGATTTTAAGACAGACCACCAACACTTTAGAGTAATGCAAACTTCTTATTAAAATGAAAAACCATCCATCGATCAAAATATAAATAACAAAATTCTAAAACTTAAAAGCGCTTCTTCCAGAATCAGAAGCTCATAATCTAACATCAGGAAGAAAAAAAAAGTAACAGCTTATAATAGTGCATAGAAATGCAGCTTCAAGGTCACAAATAGCACATATCACAGAATATTTAATTTATTTTTGTAGGAAGTCACTCCAAATTAAAATCATAACGCATGCAAACAGATTATTTCTTGAAAAACATACGCAAAAGATCATATTACCTGTCTGATTTTCTCAATTCCAGTGGCAGCAATGAAATCAGGAAGCTGAAAGGGTGGTTTCTCTATACCTCGTTTACCCTGCCAAGAAAAGATAATAATTGATGAGATATAAGTACTTTATGTGGACATACACTATGTAATTGGGCTAAGTAATATCAATCATAAAAAATTGAAGATAAGACGAATTCAGCCCGAGCATTAAGCACAATGGAAAGGCATCTGAAAATTCAAAGCAGAACTATTAGCATCTTTGTCATAAATAAATGCCCATTAAAATTATGCAAATATGTCATATGATTATTCATTATAGATCCCCATTATTTAACATAATGCAAGCTCCATATTCCCATTCAATCTAACAGATAATAAAAGAGAAATGACTCAAGGTTGCCCATTGCCAAACACCTACAAGTCCAGGGTTGGTGATTGCCTCAGCAGCTCCCCTGCAAGCACCACATACATACAGATAAGAGAAACCTTATCAACGTTATCTTCCTCACCCTATCACTACATCCCTCATGCAGGCTACAACTATCAGACATACTTGCATCACATCTTGAACCCATAACTATCAATTTAGAATGCAGATTTACCTGTAAAAATTTTCTCTTCTGACACCAATGCCTAGGTACAGGTACAGTATTCCGATAAGACTTCAAGAACACCAGCAACTTTGGGTCTGATGCAGTAGCATCCCACACCTTAAAAATGAAAAAGAAACCATTATATAACATTTGCATATTAATGGCCATGAGACCAAACTAATAGTGGGAGGGGAATGCCCAACAATTGAAATCTAAGCATGCTACACAAAAAATATCCTACCTCAACAACATCTGGCCTCAAGCAAATTTGTTTCAGTTCAGCAATTTTCATCCTCCGTTGAAGCTGAACAAAAAAAAAATAAACTTTTTTTAGAATAATTATCAAAGGGAAGACAAGTAAAAAATGAATAAACAGAAGAAAATGTGTATAATCATGTTACAAATTACTACACCTTTTTCTTCTTGTTTGAGATGCCTTTCTCTTTTTGCTCATTATCGTTTTCTTCCTCTTCAGAATCAGAATTAGCCTTCTTATTAGTTGCTGCATTTTCTTCTGAACCATCCTTCTTATCAGTATCCTAGTTGTATAATAACAAACTTTCAGTCAAAATATACAAAGAAGATGTAATGATAAGAAGACAATTGAGACATAAGATTACCTCCAAAGCAGTGGCATCAGTGAAAGTAAATTTCTCAAAGATTTTTCTAAACTCTTCATCCATGCCTTCAACTAACTCTGCCTTCTCCGGTACGTACTCAATTTCAATTTGTTCAACAAGCTGCAATTGAAGAAAATTAACAACAAAATTTGTGCACTAATGACTATATTTCAAATATCATCCAGAAAAATTCAATCTATGATTAAAAGGAAACAATGATCTGCTGCAAGACATGATCTAATCACCTATAAACCTTCCAAAACACTCAACAATGAGACTCAATGCAATAATTACAGTAATTGGTCCAGTTTAAGAACTTCAACCGAAAAAAGTAAATTTGCAACGGAAGAATAACTAGTCCGAATACACAGATCATTCTCCAATCTTTTCCCTCCAATTCCCTTTCACCAAGCAAAGCCCTAGAGATTCTCTCACTCTCAACCAAAGGCCCTGAAACGCAACGAGCTCTATTCAAGTACGAAAACCCTAGTTTCACGTCAATATTGTTTGAACTAACATTCAGAATCAATTTCCTATGAATCTATCTTTCCCGGCGATTAAGCTATTATCGATTACAAACTTCCAATGGAGTAGGAACAATAACCAACGCAGCAAAGCCTATGAAAGTATCAAAGTAATTAAAAAATAGATGGAAGAGAACCTGTTTTGAATCGTTGTTCTCTTTCGCATCGTCACTCTCTTCGGAAGAGTTAGGAACCGGGGCCTCAGATGCCTTGTTGTTCTTCTTCTGCTTCCGGCGGCGGCGGCGGCGGTCGTTCTCCCGCGATTTCTTGCCCGTGGCGGTGGAATCGTTGGAGCTGGCAACGACGCCGTTCTGGTAGGGAATCGTTTCAGCGGCCATCGTTGAAGGTTTCTGCGGAATGAGAAATTCGATTAACTACAAGAGTGTTCAGTGTGAGAGATAAGAATCAAGAGTGAAGAAGATGATGAAGAAATGCAGAAGCTGAGGAAGATGGGTAAGTAAATAACTAGGCACCCAAACAGTCCTCCAACTTGCGCACGTGCAACGGTGTGAGATATTTTGGGCCCTTAGGCTTTTGGTTGGGCTATAACGCCGTCTAAGAAGATGAAGATGTGAAGGAGAACGCCTTGCTATTCTCACCCCGCTTTTCTTTCTTCCCATCCCATTCTTTGTTTGATAATTCTGCATTACGAAAATATCACAGACGGAAATGCTAACAGAATACAAACAAAAACACGTTTTACATTATTAAATTTTTGTATATAATTATTGTCTATTTTATCCAAAAAAATATTAGCATTCTATGACTAAATTAAGATACTTGATAGCATTAAATAAGATCATAAGAAAAAGAAAATTGAATGAAGAAAAAAAAAGATAAAAAGAGAAGAAAAATCTAAGTCCCAAAGTCAAAAATATTAATCCATAGTTAAAAAATATTAATTAACCAGGTCATCAAGTTGGTTCGGATTGAAAAAACATAAATCTAATAAATAAACCAAATATATACGGTTTAGTTTATATTCAAAAATAAAATAATCAAACAAATTCAAATAATTTTAATTTATTCTGTTTGAAATATCAAGTTCATGGAGTCAATTTTTTTTTACCGTGAGAATTAAACATCATCACAAATCTTATTTAATTAATTGAGTTAAACTCTATTAATGTTTATGGAGTCAATTTAATTTTACAAACACCCTTACTATATCAAAAGAAATAAAAGAATATTATTGAAATGATTAAATATTCATAATCTGTATTCTTTAAATTTAATTTAAATTTCATGTTTTATTAAACTTTGAATTTTCGTGAAGTTTTAATTATAATAATATATTCATTAAATTCTTGACAAATTATTCGTTATTTTTGTCAGTATATATTGAGATTATTAATTTCTGTTAAATAAACAATTTTCGATTTTCTAATTTTTTTTAAAACAAAACATGTATAGAAGTATTTAAATATTTTATATTTTTTAACTAATAATCAAATTGATTTAATTAATATTTTACATAATAGAATATTTGGAAATTAGTTTTGAAATCAAATTTTATTAACTTTAAAATATTTTTTATATTTTCTAAATTAAAATTTTAAAATATATTCATTACCTGAAATAAAAAAATATTACTGAGATGAGAAAATAATATAGGCAAATAAATTTGATATTTTAAAATACTTATATTTGTATTCTTTATATTTAATTTATAAACCAAAAATTGTAGTTAAGTTTTGAAATTTAATCACAAAAATATATTTATTAAATAAATTTTATATTATTTATGGAATTATTTTTAATATATATTAAAATTATTGAATTTTGTTTAAATATCTTTTAATCTTCTAAAAAAATATCATTGTTTAGATATTGCAAGTATATTTTACGAGATGTAAATTCCACTTGAATCTAAAAAATACTATTGAGTATTGATATATTTTTATAATTATTAAATATTTTATATCTTTTTAATTAATATGATTTTTTTATTAAAGCCGATTCAATAGTGCATTAAAAAATATTGTGTAAACTGTAGAAAAAAAATAGTGTAAAACAATTGATGCTTTGGTATAGCAAAAAGTGACTAAAGGGCCCATAGGCAAAGGGGGTTATAAAAGGGAAAACACTATGAATCTGTTATTCCAGAAATACCCTCGCCGACGGTGGAAGCCTCTTTTCCAAACCGGTGACACAGCTCAGCACCACGATGGTCTAAATTGGAGTTCAACACGCGCTAAAGGACGTGTTTCCACGCGCTACGGCAATCTCCCTCCGTACTGTACGATGACGTGTCGTCAATTGAGAGGCGAGGCTCCTGAGAAAAGCACGAACAGCAACGACAGAACCTGAGACATTTTTTTTTCCTCACCCTCAAAATACGTTTCTTTGAGTCCAAAGCGCGCACTGTGGAAATTCTTAACACATCGTTTGGCCAAAACCGAAATTAACAAAAACTCATTTTTCCAATGGAGTGCCAGTTTTTCCTTCCTCCTTAAAATTGTTCCTTCCCCCATTCAATCCCTTTCTGCATTTCAGATCTAAGACCATAATTGGGTTCCTCGCTCTCTAAAGAACAAGGGACTCCAATTTGGGTACTGTACTAGTTTATAAAGATTTCATTTTTATTATAAAATATTTAAGGGTGGGGGCTAGAGAAGGAGAGGAATGGGGTTAGTTGGGGTCCAAGAAAACGGGAACGGTAATGGAGATGGAATCTCTGAGATTCCGTTGGGGACTAAAACAAAATACATTAAGATGACCTCTGATCCAGTTGAGGAAGATGAAGAAGTTCTGCAGAGCAGAAAGTACGAGACCAAAAAATATATCTTTGCATGTGCCGTTTTTGCTTCTCTCAATTCCGTGCTTCTCGGCTATGGTAGGTAATTCTATTTCTTTTTTCTTCGTTTTTATGCAATTGGGTGGGTTCCTTTAAATATTTTATTAATTTTGGTTTTGGTTTTGGTTTTGGTTTTGGTTTTAATTTTGATCTGCTGGTAAATTCCCCAATATGTTTGTCAATAAAAAAATTAAAAATAAAGTAGATGAGGTGTTGTCTTTTGCGGGACTTGATACCTTGTTTTTAGGACTTTGGTAAGATAATTAAGTTTATAACGATCGTATATAGTGATGCATGTAAAATCCAGGGCCGTTTGTGTAATTTGCAACAGCGGTTTTGTGTTTTGGGGAGAATCTTTTCCCAGGGCCTAGATGCCAAGTCTTATATCAGATAGGTGCTTTGCTCGAGTATGTAGGCAATTTTACTGTCAGACACTCACTAGCAATTGAACATGCAAACCTTAAATCCTCTCCAATAGTCTAACTATTGAACGAGAACGTATTGTTTGTGTCTTGTTTGTGGTCATGTTCTATTAATTTATTTATAATATTGACTACATAAACACCACAGTGTGTATTTATTTAGAATTACAATTTAGTAGGAATACATCGAGCTTTTAAAGGATTTTTCACTATTATGTAATCATATGTTGTCATATAATAAAAATCATTAACTTTTCTAATAATTACTACTTTAAACAGAAATGCTAATAATAGTAAAATGTGTGTCAGAGAATGTGTTGGTAGCATTCATCTGACTTTAAAAGTCATGTCTAAGTTAATTTGTAAGTAGTCGACAGTGTAAAAGTTTTTTTCACTATATATCAAAATTAAACTCATTTTTTTATGCTATTAATAGGGATCAAAACTAAGACCCTAGTTGGTTGTCTTTGGTTTGCAGATGTGGGTGTTATGAGTGGAGCAATTATATTCATTCAGGAGGATCTGAAGATAACTGAGGTTCAGCAAGAAGTACTAGTTGGAATTTTGAGCATAATATCCCTGTTGGGTAGTTTAGCTGGTGGAAAGACATCTGACGCGATTGGCCGAAAATGGACAATTGGTTTGGCAGCAGTTATCTTCCAAACAGGTGGAGCTGTTATGGCTCTTGCTCCATCCTTCAAAGTGTTGATGATAGGCAGACTCATGGCTGGGGTGGGTATAGGTTTTGGTGTCATGATTGCACCCGTCTATATTGCCGAAATTTCTCCTGCCATTGCTAGGGGATCTCTTACCTCTTTCCCTGAGATATTTATAAATTTTGGAATCCTTCTCGGCTACATATCAAACTATGCATTTTCGAGGCTTCCAGCGCATATAAATTGGAGGATAATGCTTGGTGTGGGACTTATCCCTTCACTTGTTATTGCTATTGCACTGTTTGTCATACCTGAATCCCCAAGATGGCTAGTGGTGCAGAACAGGATTGAAGAAGCTAGAGCAGTGTTGTTAAAGATAAATGAGAGTGAGAAGGAGGCCGAAGAAAAGTTGCAAGAGATTCAGGCAGCTGCAGGGTCAGCTAATGCTGGCAAGTATGAACCGAAAGCTGTCTGGAAAGAAATATTGTGCCCTACTCCTCCAGTTAGAAGAATGCTTATAACCGGTTGTGGAATTCAGTGTTTCCAGCAGATTACAGGCATAGATACAACTGTATACTATAGTCCCACAATTTTCAAGAATGCTGGGATCACTGGCAACTCTGAGCTTCTTGCAGCAACAGTTGCTGTTGGGTTCACCAAAACTCTGTTCATCTTGATAGCCATATTTCTCATTGACAAATTGGGGAGAAAACCTTTGCTTTACGCGAGCACAATTGGGATGACAGTATGTTTATTTAGCCTGAGCTTGTCTCTAGCTATTCTGAGTCATGCAAAAGTTGGGATCGCATTAGCAATTCTTGCAGTGTGTGGAAATGTTGCTTCGTTCTCGGTGGGACTCGGCCCCATATGCTGGGTTTTGTCATCCGAGATATTTCCTTTGAGACTTAGAGCTCAAGCATCAGCTCTTGGAGCGGTGGGAAGTAGGGTGAGCAGTGGTGCAATCTCCATGTCGTTCCTCTCAGTCTCTCGCGCTATCACCGTGGCAGGAACATTCTTTGTTTTTGGCGTTGTTTCATGTTGTGCTGTTGCCTTTGTTCATTATTGTGTTCCAGAGACGAGAGGGAAGACTTTGGAGGAAATTGAAGTACTCTTTAAAGACGAGGATGATTTGCAAGAGAGTGAGGTGGAAATGGGAGATGTAGAGTGTCTGATGCAGAAGTCATGAGTTGGTGGCACACCAAATGTTTAAAACTAAATTCCCAGATATTTCCAATCTAGTATCATACTGGTTTGGTTCTTTGTAATAGCGGGCATTTCTGCTCTTACATCATAAAGGATTTGTTCTGCGTGGAGAGGGACATGGTTTATACTTTATAGTATTTCCTAACATCAAGCCACCAGCACCAATGTAAGGCTTTAGTATATCTTAATGTTTATATGTATTCCATTATTTTTTACAGTCTGTTGAAGATGAGTTGATATAGCATTGTTTAATGTAGCCATAATCGGAATTCTATTGTCTCTTTCGCGTCACGTGCTTTTTGTGTCTCCATTTACAATTTTATATTGTAGGAGTGAGTGATTGTTTGGGGCGTAGCCTCCCCCCCCCCCCCCCCCATTCCATTTAATTTATTTAATGCGATTCTTTCGTTTTTTTATTTCTATATTGAATGTCATATATTCAAAGAATTTTGTTACTGAAATTTGAATGTCATAGCCGTTTTTTAAGATTAGCAATAATGAATATCTTGTAAATTTGAATCCTATGTTGCTTGGCGAAACGCTTCTGCCTTCCATTGCATTTTCCTATATCAACAGGCTCCTCACATTAAAAAGAAAAAAAAAAAAACAGAGAATCCTCCTGAGTGTGGACGAAATACAAGCCATTTTGTTTAGGACAGGAGACTCCTTCTTTGGTTTGACCCGTTAAGAAACTATTTTATCTTTTTTACTTAAGCTCAATTATTCATAGTTCACCTTTTATTTAATTAAGAATCAAAAACAAATATTATAAAATTTACAATAACTCAGACACATCAGAGTTATGAAATCTTTGAGTAACAAACATCAATAAGATCTGATCTGTCTTCAAGGCATTACTAATAAAATCCAAAACTGCATCATATATATGAAAATGATTAAAGCATACTCATGCCATGCTTGGCCATGAGATCCGCAACCTAATTAGACACCCGTAATACATGAACCCAACTTACATGACCTTCATACTTATGATTTATGAATGTCATGGATAGGCTTAACCACGAATTAGCCCAAGGATGTAAAGAGAGAGCGATACCCTTTGAAAGTGATGCCTTTAACTGAGAAGGATGACAAGAGAGGGGACACAAGATCAAAGAAAGTTGAGACGAGACCACCACGTTGATTGCTAAAGCGCTTCCGCAAATATCAATATAAAGGCAAAGCAACAACCCCTTGACATTAATAAATACCCACGTCGCATTTATGGGTTTGAAGTCTGAAGATGTTGTGTTGTAGAATATAAACTAAAAAATCACATCTCCACTTAAAATTGGAGAGATCGAGTTCAAATTTACGTAAATTAAGGCTTTGATTCTGTGGAATTTATCCTCACATTTTATATGATTCTGTAATATACATTCTTTTTTTATTATAGACTTTAAAGTGATAATGCAACTTAATAGCTGATAAGAGAGTTCAACAACAACAAAAAAAAAAACCTGACATAGTAATTTACAACACAATAAGTTGACAGGAAAAATTATTATTGTTAATATTATAATTTCGTTGAGACCTAAGAATTTCTCAAATTTCGTTACCAAATTTAAAGAAGTGAGTCGGCAAGAAAAATGTGTTTGAACTAACAGTGGATAAATCCTTGACACCCGAAAGTAGGTGGATCACCTATCTGCATGTGCCACGCTACTCTCTACATGAAAAACAACCTCCTCCCTCTTCCCTTGTCTCTTTTCTTGGGTGATCCATACACAATTAGTATCAACATGACTAAACACAAAATATAGAATAAAGTTGTATGCTTAATAAAAAAAAACTTGTATGATTAATTAGTCCTCAGAGGCCTAACGTCACTGGTTTTTGGCAGAAACAACTAGCTATTATGACTACATGACCTGTTCGGACGTGAGCCAAACTTTTCATTTATGCAAAAGATTATGTTAAAAGGTGCTATGCAGTAATTTCCCCAAACATATGCGAAACAAGAATATAAGCCAAAATCAAAACCAAGGGGAATGGGATAGAAAGCGAATGTCACGTGTAAGGAAAATTAAAGTAGGTGCCCTATTAAGATTGGAAGTTGGGAAATCACTTTCACAATTTAATTGTCCCAAGCAAGATGAATTTCATGAATATCGATCAATTTTTACTTTCCACTAGTGAACTGCAATTCCAATCCAAAGGCAAACATGTCGCGCTCTTCACCATTCAGTGTTACCGAGAAAGAAAATGACAGAAGCTTTTCACTTTATAGATCCTTCAAAGAGATACAACAAATATATTATACAAGGGTGAAGGTTCCAATTTTAACCTTCTAATATATCCTTTGTTTATATATAGTCGAGACACAATTGGTCCCCATAACAATATGCAACACAAACATTGCTTATGACTATTTTAACTTAAAACTTGTCATTCTAACAATCTAACTCACTAATTACAAACTCTGATTAATATAAAGTAAAAATTACAAACATAAAAACTAGCTAAATGTTGCAGAAGATGCAACAACTAGAAATGATACTATCCACAATGCTTCCCTTGACTACTTTAAGCTTCCTACTATGCCTGTTCCACAGGTGCACTGCAAAGCTTTCTTTGCGAATTTGCTCCATTTTATTGATCAACCATTTGGAACTAATCTCATCTCTAAACAAACTCCTAATCCCTCTCCAATCCACAGGATAGAACGCAGAAGGAGGAAGCACAGTGAAATTGAATCCTGGTCTCCCACTCACCCTAGACACCACCCTAGAGATCAAGTAAGGACCATTGTGCCCCCACTTGTTCCCATCAAAGGTGAGTGCAAACTCCTCAATGAACTTGAAAAGCAAAGGGTGCTTCTTGTCAAATATCAACACTGCATTGTTCAAGCGGCTCCACTTGCCGGTTTTGGTATCAAAGTTCTGTGCCCCAATGGTGTTCCTCAGCTTGGAGAAGCTCTTTAAAACCACAACATCTAAGTCTATGTAAGTGCCTCCAAACTTGTACAAGAGAGCAAGCCTAAGCAAATTGGAGAGGTTTTGCCCCAAAGAGACTTCACCAGGATCCACATTCCCTTCCTTCAAACGGTTGAACCATGTTTCAGCATGTGTGTCCTTGAATATGTAACCGAAATCTGGAGCAACAGCCATGACTTTGAAACCGTTGCTCACAAATGGTTTCAGAATCTGAGTTCCAGCGTTAGAGTCTAGGGACTTTGACACTATGACCAAACAAGCTTCAGGGTGAGACTTGAACAAGCTCTCCATAGAGAATAACTCCCTCTCACCAAATCCCTTCAAGGAAGAAATCCAAGTCATGAAGAACCTCTCCTTGCAAGAAGAATGAGAATTGTTGAAGAATGCTTTGAGTCTGGCATGGAAAAATGGAACTGGGAAGTGAGATTCTGAACGCACGCTTCTGAGGCCACGCTTGTGCTTCTTGACTCTTCTACTAGGCCTCTGAATAGTTGAAAAGGAAAAGCTTTCAGTGGAGTTTTGAAGAAGGGGCAAGTGGGGGTTCTTGAAGAGAGGTGAATTGAGGGAAGAAGAGAACTTGGAGTTGGAGAGGGTGGTGGTGGTTGGGGATTTAGGGACATGGACAGAGAAGACGGTGAAAGCGTTGTAAGATAAAAGGAGGAGAAGAAAGAGAGCGAAAAATGATGTGGGTAGGGAGAAGAGTAGAGAAAGCATGGATCTTTTGAGGTGGTGCAGTTGAAGAAACGAGAAGTGGAGCAGAGAGTACTGGGAGCGTTTGGCGCTTTGCTCCATTGGGTGAAACATGGAGAAGGAAGGAAGGAGAGGTTCAAAATGTTTCAAGTTTCTCCTTCTCGAGGCAGAGAAAGTGGAAGAACATTTGCATTAAAAATTGCGAAAATTTAGAAAAGAAACTGCTTTTAAAGTTTTTTTTTAAAAAAAGTTTCAACTTCCATGCTAGCCAAGCATGTTTTCGTTTGTTTGTTTCTTTTGTTTTGGCTCAGCTAGCGTTGCTGTCTAAGATAACACTACTTCATTGGGAAATATCTTAGGCTGGGTACAATACACAATTATAATTATTGCTATATTGATTATTAATTAATTCATTCACCAAGCAAGGAGTATTTTGATCAAATAAACATTCTTAAAATTAATAGTGTACTTGTAGTAATTAATGTTTAGCATTTTATGTAGTAGTGCAAAGACGATTTCATGTCTATCTCACTCTTAACTTTATTTACGTTTGGTTGGAGAGAAAATAAAATTATAAAAACATATCATGAAATATATTTTTATTTAGTTGAAGTGCATAAGGTTAAAGATCAAGCAAAATAAAATATTTTTATTTTTTTATCAAAAAATGACAAGTGACATATCGTAATTTTTTATCTAAATAATTATAAGTAAGAATAATAAAAACACTACATTTATTTATTTATATTTTAAACAAGTATACTTTATATTTAATTTTTTCTCATTTTGAACTTAATTTTCTTAAAACTATCTTTAAAATAAACCAATAACAAAAAAAAAACTTAAGAAGTAGTAATAGTTTTATCGGAAAAAAAGTAATAACTGTTTACCGATAATTCACATGTTCACATGCATTTACATTTATTTACTTTTCAAAATATTAATTTTTGGGTATATTGAAAAAATAAATAAGAGAGAGCTAACCTTTTATGGGAGTTGAATCTTGCACCTTCTTTTCTATATCTTACACCTCTCTCTTCAAGGTAAAATTACGATAATATCCTTAATGAAACCTCAATCCTAACTTTTCTCTCCCTCAAAATCCAATCAACTCCTTTCCCCTCTGAGCTCCCACGTTTCCTTACTTCATCGCCTTCCTCCTTTGACTTGATCGGTAAGTCCCTACTTCCTCCTCTTTCTTTCGTTTTTAGTGGATGTGGGTTTTGGTTTGACATTGTGAATGGGGGTGGGGGTGGGTTTTGGTTTGGATCAAGGGGGGGTAGGGTGGGTTCATACTAGGCTTTCGGAACAAGTATTCTCGAATAGCTTTCCGAAATTATTATTCCTGAAGGCTATTCCAAAATGTCAGTTTCGAAAGGCTATTTTGGAATGCTTTGTTCCGGAAGGCTATTCAAGGCTTTTTTTAAAATAAAAAAAATTAAAACTTTTCAGGTCCCTTTAATTTTCATTTAAAATTATTTGTCATAATTATTTTGTGGGTTTAACTTTTTTTTATTTACGTCTATAATCATCCATTGACTAATAAATATATTAATCCACTGTATATTTTGTTTTAGAATTTGTATGATCACTCTTTGTTCTTCATCGATATTATAATATTCAATCATGATTGACTAAGAAATATATTCATCCATTGTAAATTTTGTTTTAGAATTTGTATGATCATCCTTTGTTCTTCATAGATTATATATTTTTAAAGTTAACCTGGGAAGAGTAAGGTGGAAATTCATACTTCTTTATGTAATCAACTAGTATTTGGAATTGTAGATTGGATCAATTTCCACCACTAATACTCAATGAAACCTCACAGAAATAGTTATGGATAGTTGTTGTGATTACAAATTCAATCTCTTTGGTTTGACATTGCAAATGGGTTTCCTATCTAGTATGTGTAGTATATGTTATTGATATTTGATAACAATGATAGACACATTTTATGAGTACTTGGATAAATGCAATAATTTAATTTTCATTTGAATTCCTCTCAACCTATATGAATTTATATTCATATTTGCAACGCTTTTAACCTATCTGGTTGTAGAATCTTATGACTAAAATTTAATGTTCATATGGCGCGTACAAAAAGAGTTAGTTTTGATGGTGATGATGACAATGATAGATGCAATAGATCAACAATGTCTAAACGGAGGCAACGTGTAGAAGCTCAATAGGTGGACCCTTTTGGAGCAACCCGTGCAAGTGGAGTCTATCGAGCATGTTGACCAAGTCCAGGTTGTTTAGGAAGTGGAGCCTCTTGAGCATGTGCAACCTGTGGACTAGCAGGAGCCAGAACCAGATGTTGGATTTCTAGGTGGCCCTAAGGAGACATCACTACTAACCTTATATACTGATCATGTGGCCTGGGAAGTATAAGGTGGCATGGTAAACTACTATACTTGTTTGAATATTTAAAATTGATTCAATCATCGAAAGTTTTTTTTTTGTTTTGGGACTTATTTAGTAATTATATATGTTATTGTAGGAACATGGTGAGCTTAAATTAGTATCACATGGGAGAAATTTGCAATTAGAGATTGTGCTACATGAGCAAATACACGATATGGTCAAAAGGGTCTAGTTTATTCCCGTTGACTACATGTAGTTATCAGATAATAGACAAGGGATTCTTGTTTGCTTTTGCTGAAAGATGGCACACAAAGACAAACACCTTCCATCTGCTCGTGGAAAAGATGACAGTAACACTTGATGATGTGGCATCCTTACTTGACATTCCTATTACTGGTGCTTTTTACAATTATGAACATATGGATAAAGAAGAAGCAATTATCGTGCTTGTGGAGCTACTTGGAGTTGAATATAAAGATGCCTTTGATGAGACAAAGAAAATAAGAGGGGAACAATTCAGTTTAAGTTGGTTGCAGGGTGCATATGAGGAAATGTGTGAAGAAGAGAGATGGGATGAGGCAGCAAAAGCCTATTTGTTTCATCTAGTTGGTTGTACCTTATTTGCTAATAAAAATGCAACCTATGTGGAGGTAAAATTCTTAGATTTTTTGTGACTTCGAAGGATGTTCTAGGTATTCATGGGGGACAATTACCTTGCCATATATTTATGAGCATCTTACTAGTGTTAGTTTTGTTGGGAAAAAGTAGATTAGTGGCTATGCCACTCTTCTTCAGGTAATTAAGTGTCTATAAATTGTTTGTTATATTATTAACATCATCATTGATGAACTGAGTATATACTTTCTTGGTGACACATGGATGGATCTATTAGCATTTTGTAACCATTGGTGCCAAGGATGATGTCTTGGGATATGAAGAGACGTCTCCACGCGTCAACTGGTGGTCAAATAAGTCATTTTTGTTGAGAATAGGAAACTAATTGATGAGCTGACCATCAAGGGAGTTAAGCGGACTTCATATGATACGTATAGGACTCATCGTTCGTTTGAGAATATATCCTTATTCTCTAGATATATTTGTTTGGGCCTAAATTTGCACCTTTATTTGCTAGAGAGGGTGTTGCGCCAGTATGAATATCACCAAAATATTCCCTGACACCCTTTTGTGCTCACTGATGAGATTATCACCCCACAACAGGTTGACGATAGGTGGTTGCACTTGCAGAATCACTTAATCCAGCCCATAATGGGTGTAGTTCAGCCAAGAGATTGTGATGTTGGTTATTATGTGTGGTTATACACAATCTCACATCCTTTTGTCCAACCAAGATACTATGCTCCACCCCTTGATGCAACTAAGGATCTTACCCATCTACAATTCAGGCACATCCTGCAGTTGTACGTATAAATGAATTTACTTTCATAATGTGTATATTATTCTGACATTTACTTACTTCTTTGTTGTATGTATTGTAGGAAACATGTCATAGGACTGGTCAACTACTGCATCGTATGATTGATCATAGGTTGGTTACCCAAGGTACTAATGTATATTTTGTGATTAAAGAGACATTAGCATTAGCATGTGGAGTAATTGATGATGATCATCTAAACACTAGTAAGGCACGAGGTGGCACCAAAGGTGAGTGTGGTAGAGTAAAAAATTGACAGTTGTTGGATTGCATTAATTCCTAAATTGTTTGTTTATTTGTTCACTTTATGTCTATGTTAAGACTAACTGATCAATTGTGGTAATTGACTTATTATATTTATCATTAGTGAATGTATGAACTTATAGTCTTTATCTTTAGTGAATGTATGAATTGACAAATTATGCATATGTAATTTATTTTTATTTAGTGAATGTATGATCTGTCAAATGTACCTACATAAATGAGGGAAAAGACTTTTTTTAGTTGAACTGTTGGATACAACATCGAGCCAAAAGAGAAATAAACCTTCCATTATGAGACAAAGTGGGTTCCGACTATGTAGTGGGGTTCTATCATGCATAATACATTAGATAAAATACATATCATGTTTAACCATAATCATGACTACAAAAATTAAAAGATTCTTTCTAATATGAGATGGTAGAAACTACATAAACATAATTGACTACACCAAAAATGACAAAAAATATTACATAAATCAATCATCTCCAAGGTTGACATAATCATATCTAACAACTATTAATTATGAAAAATGTTGTATGCAACCAACATAAGGGGTGACTCATTCTTTTGCTAGTGGATGACAATGTGTGGACCACAACACATGAAGCCCCGGTATTGGACAATGATCTCTCAAATGTACCTACGTGACATAATTAAAAACATAGTCATATTGTGAAAGTCTACTTTATATTATGTTATGACTCTTAGCATAACAAATGGTTTACCTAAACAAAATGATTCTCATTAACATGACTTATGCATATGATATGATGCACGAAAGTATCTTTTTGAGGTTGAGTTCTAAGAGGGGGAAAACTAATGTTGCATACCTTGAAACAAATCTACGCAGTCTCTTATACAATTGTACATTAAAAGTATGACCAACAATGTGAATGTTATGTTCGAATGAGGCTTTAATTTCATTATGCAGCATAATGATCATAATGTTCATTGCATCCCAATATTTACACAAGTCTACCATGCTAGTCTGTAGCAACTACTTCAACACCCAATGGGTAGACTCAACCCTACAAAATAAGTTTGTGACAAACGTTGCACCGGAATGAACATTATATATAAATACTAGTTTAATATACCATGGGTTATAAGTTAACTATCTATTGGTTGTTGTGTTACCCAAGTGCATGACTTTATTTGTCCATGCCTTTACAAATCTTTCCTTGTGCGGGATCAACCAAGTTTCTTTAACATAGGCAACAAACTCATGCCAAGATGCACATACAACTTTAAACTTTGTCACATGATCTTCATAGGCACACTTTGTAGGACAATCCATAACAAAAATCCACACCTCCATCACTTGATCCCAGGCCTCTTTGAGAGTTACTTGTTGTTTGCACTTTACTTTGACATTTTTATCAATATAAAATTAGCACAACAAATTATGTGAATTAGGAAACATAATTTTTATTGCATTCATCAAAGTTAGATCTTTGTCTGTGACAATCACTTTTGGAAATTCATCATATCTACGAAAAGGGCCTCTGAACCTTTCAAGTGTCTGCACAAAGTTTTTTTCACGTTCAGCTTCCATATAAGCAAAAGCACCAGAAAATGTCAGCCTAATACAAGTAACACCAACAATCTCAAACAAAGGTAGCCTATATTTGTTGGTTTTGTACGTACTATTCATGAAGAACACTATGTTAAATGCATTCAACAACTTTATCGCATCAGGATGTGTCCAAAATATGCCACACACGACTTCTTCATCATTCGTTACATGCCAATGAATATACCATGCTCTAACAAATACATTAAATGTTGCATTTCTATTTTGAAGCCTCTAAGAGAGATCTTCGATATGTAGTTCTGGTACTATACACTTGTCTAATGGTGGTGGCATTTTTGTCGTTGTGTTCTTTCAATAACAAAAGAATATTTTTAGGTTTCGCCATACTCTTTGTCATATTAGTAAGCATTGTCTTCTCATCATAAGTTAGTCGATCAACATATGAATGATTGACCAATGTCTTAGTAACATCATGATTATGAGACCCATACATGACCCTAAGTACCCATCCTTCACTAGTCTTTAGTGGTCTTCCTTTCAACCTAAAAGAACAAACACATTTTCTAGTCCCAGTGTTTGCCTTTGCATCTTTTTTGTATTGTCTATATTTGTCACCCTTCTCACAACCTAAGATGACAAATGTCTTCCTTCTAGGTTGTTTTCCTGTGTCTGAACTCAAAATGATAACAACAAAACTCAACTCAAATGCAACCTCCCAAATCCATTTCAATAATTTATCTCAAGTATAAAAAACCTACATAAGTAACATACAACATTTTTTTGAATAAACTACCTATTAATTATAATGATGATATTATTACATTCACAGTTGTAAATTTTTTGCTACAATCTTCATTTTTAACGGTATCATCCATATTCATGTCAACTTCATCAAACATCTTGTTGAAGTAATCATCATCCATACAAACTAAAACTGTAAAATAAAAAATTACTAAAATTGTAAAATAACAAAATCAAATTTGCTTTTGGAATGACCATTCTTTAACCAAAAAATACTTTTGGAATAGCGTTTCTATAAGCATGAAAAGATGTTCCAGAAATGCCTTTTCAGAAGCAAAAAGTACATTTTGGAACAAGCTTTCTAAAATGGATAAGCTTCCAGAAAAGGTGTTCTGGAACAATCTTTTTCGGGATGTTCATTTTGGAAGCAATACTGGGCCTACAGAAAGCCCGCTCCAGAAGAAGCACTTGCACTTCGGTACAGGGTCTTTGGAAAGGTTTTTTGGCTTTCGAAAAGGCTTATTAGGAAGAAAAATATTCCAGAAAGGTGTTACTTTTGGAATAGGTGTTCTGGAAACCTTTTTTTGGAAACCAAAAAACAAGGGAGGTGTAGTGCGCTGAAATGTACCTTGTATGGAGAGTTGGATGAGGAGAGCGCTAAAACCTTTGCCGTCGTTGGAAAAACACTTCAGTTGGAACCTTTGGCGTAGTTGGAACCTTTGGCGCTGAAAAGAAGATGTGTTATGGTAAGAAGAGAAGAAGGAATGGAAGGGTCCATGGGAGGAAGAAGGGGAAGAAAAAGAAGAAGATACAAGGGATAGGGGTAGGTTGGGGTTTTTAAAAAATGGGAGGTGCAGAATGCAATTAGGGAAGTGTAGAATATAAGTGCACCTCTTAAGGGCTGGACCAGCCCGTTCTAGTTGTGGGCTACCTATTGTGCCAATCTCAGCACTCACGAACATTTCATACTCTATTCTCGTACTTGGTTCGAAAGCTTCTCAGTCATTTCAATTGTTCCGAGATCAACCTTGGATCAG
Source organism: Glycine soja (assembly GCF_004193775.1). Taxonomy (NCBI): domain Eukaryota; kingdom Viridiplantae; phylum Streptophyta; class Magnoliopsida; order Fabales; family Fabaceae; genus Glycine; species Glycine soja. The sequence continues at coordinate 42,742,775 of NC_041012.1, read as the reverse complement.
GTATTTCTCTTCGCTTTCTTTTTCCTTTCACAAACACTTGAATTGAACCATCAACGTTCAATGCTGAACCCAATCAAATCCTTCTATTCTTCTATTTCTTCAGTTTTCTCAATATTAACTTGTATTTGGTTCAACCACTACTTGTTTCCCCCCCCCTTTAATTCGATATTTCTTCACACTTTTTCGGTTCGAATCCTTGTAAATAATTGTTTCGCTTCAACTTAATCATTCAATTTGAAATAAATAGTAAAACTGCGTTTGATTCTCCAATGTTTTCATTTCCAGGTTTAGGGAATGGCTGCAATCTTAGCTCGAAAATCACTCCTTGCTCTTCGTGCGCGCCAATTGGTAACATTAATCTGATTCCGATTCTTCGTTATTTGTGGATATGAAAGAAACAAGAAAAAAAGAAACTTCTTAATTAGATGCTGATTGAGTTGAGAAAACCAAATGTTATCTGATCTGAATACCCTATATTTCTACCCTTTCCTTCCCTAATTTCTATTCTTAGGTTCCAAGCCGTGAACTGGATTTTTTTTTTTGTCTATTCTGATTTCTGACTTGTTATGTGAATTAAGTATGGATCATTTTAATTGTAGGATGCCAAAATGTTTAGGTTAATTCATAATACCATCCCTTGTTGTTTTTGCTTGTTTAGGCTGTAAGCGGTCAAGGGCTGCACAGCTCCCAATACTATGGCCTTCGGTTAAGTGCACACTCCTTCTCTACCAAAAGAGGTCTGTCCTTTCTCTTACCATCTTTGCCGACATATTTTCTGCACCCTTATAGAATGGTTAGAACTTAGAAAGCAAAATTATTAAGGACTGACTGACTATGAATGTTGATTGTTTTCTGCACCAAATTATCTATGGCATGTACAATGACAATCATGATCCAGTTACTGTTCAATAAATGAACTTCCTGAAAGGGGGCAATGAGCTACATTGAACTGTAGTATTAAAAATTGTATGCATTCCTTGAGGACATTTCAGTTGGTAGAGCTGTGTGACATGCAAGGAAAGTGCGCAGGTTGAAACACTGCAATGCACTCCCCGCTCCTCACTGTGGTGGCACTGGCCCCTGTGAGTTTTTACCCCAGTCCCCTCACTTTAACACCCCCATCCCCCCCTAAAAAAGCAGATAAATAAGTGGGTCAAGGGAATGACTTTCAGAATTGTTTATAGTGAACAAACATGACATTCTTTAACTTCACATAATACCTTCACTAGCATGCCATCTTCATATATATAATAATTTTGAGATGCACAAATTGCAGAGGATGAGGAAAGGGAGCAACTCGCAAAGGACATTTCAAAGGATTGGAGTTCTGGTATTTATTTGGAAGGCCTTTTGTTTTCAGTTTGATTGTTGTGTTTTTTCTCTAATGTGAGTAATTCATTGCTGATGCTCTGGATGACAGTCTTTGAACGTAGCATTAACACTCTCTTTCTCACTGAAATGGTTCGAGGACTAATGCTGACTCTGAAATACTTCTTTGAAACAAAAGTTACAGTAAGTGTCTTCTAAAACTGTTTGCTGGCCAATACTGTTGCAGCTTCTAATTAAATGCTTAATGCATGACTTCTTTGATGCAGATCAATTATCCATTTGAGAAAGGCCCTTTGAGCCCTCGTTTCCGTGGTGAACATGCACTCCGGCGATATCCAACAGGGGAGGAACGTTGTATTGCTTGCAAACTTTGTGAGGCTGTAAGGCTTTGACTGTTTATGCAATAATTTTGGTTTCACAATGATCCTTGAGCATACTACCGAATGGCATATAACTGCTGGACAGCATTTTCCTGTTTCTTTTGTAAACTGGACTACTAATAAGTTTGACAACTTTTAAGCCTATTTTATATATTCCAGTTGTGTCTAGATGTTACCAAGTGTAACATGTCATTGGTTAATGCAGAAACAAATGTGCAGCTGTTTTTGTATTCGAATAACACTACACAAAGTGTAAGGCTTAGACCCTTGGTAGGTTTATGAATCTGTGCCTGTCATTAGTTGAATCAGGTATAGAAAAAATACTTGCAATTACTAAGAGGTAGAAATCTGTCTAATTGGGTTGTCCCAAATAGATCTGTCAAAGACAAACCCCGCTCTCATCCTTGGAGGATGTAATAGGTATATTTTCCTATACATCAATAATAGCAGTTTTATTTACTTTGAAATATTTTCTTTTTAACTGAGACAGTGGTACTACTGCCGCATTGTCTCTCTATGGAGGATAAATAAATAGAGCTAATCGAGGACAGGGATAAAAGCACATTAATATATACAGGGGGGGTTAAGGAGAATATCTGGATAACAATTCAGTCTCAAACCATAGGTTTTGAGATCAAACATGTAGCAGTCTCTAAATAGTGAAATCCAGATAGTGCATAAACAGACTATTTGATAGGCTAGTGAATATAATTCTAAATTAAAACTATCATTTACCAGAAATCCTAAAGTATTTATAATCCATTACATATTTCCATTGTCCTAATATTCCTTTTCCATGTTTTATTTCTCCCTTTTTATACTTCCCCCATTTCTCTCCTTCCTGTCAGTAGTCAGCAGCTGTATGTTATTATTCTAAATAATATTTCTTTTATTAGATATGTCCTGCACAAGCAATCACAATTGAGGCTGAGGAGCGAGAAGATGGCAGCCGCAGGACAACTCGGTGAATTACCAGCCTTATCTGCTCCCTCTTTTTTTTCCCTCACTGCATTCTTGCTCTCTTATTTGTTAAATCTCAGGTATGATATTGACATGACCAAGTGCATCTATTGTGGATTTTGTCAAGAGGCATGCCCTGTTGATGCCATTGTCGAAGGACCAAACTTTGAATTTGCTACTGAGACTCATGAGGTTCGTTTCATTTCCTTTATGTTGAATTATATAAATACGATCTGTTAGTACTTGCTAACAATTGTTTCTATTGTTCTTTATTATTAATTATTATGTTTAATTACTATTTATTAGTACATGCCAGTAATTGTTTATTTACTTATTTCTTTATTTCTGGTTATTGTTTATCTGTTGCAGGAGCTTTTATATGACAAGGAGAAGCTGCTTGAAAATGGGGACCGATGGGAGACTGAAATTGCAGAGAACCTGAGATCTGAAAGCCTTTATCGCTGAAATTTTCCATGTGATCCTTGCCTGTTGCTTTTTCCGTCTAATTGGGCAATGATAAATAAAATGACCAGCGCATGATTTTAAAGAACTGTATGCATACACGATTGTTACATCAGTTTTTTTTTTCTTTTGTCAATGTTTGCGTTGCTGTTAAGTGTACAATATTGATGACTTTTATCTCCTTGAGATCTTGAACAAATGTGGAAATAATTGAATTTTTCAACAAATTGATGCCCTTGAAGCATACTAATTGATCCTTAGAAAATGGAAGCACTGATGCAGTGCAGCTTTCAGAATCTAAATTTATTAAGGATTCGGTGGTTGACAGCATGTATCAATTCTTATAATCATAAACTGCACCACATTCTTGGATGTCTTTTTACTTTATTCTTGGATCTCCTTGCTTAGCATATCGAAGAGCTTCCGCCAAGATTTATACATTTTGTAGGCGATATAATGTTGGTTAGAGTCAGAGAATAAAAAGAAAACAAACGACAAGTTATAAATGTAAAGACTAATTTTAAGAGTATCAATTTTGCTTAAATATAAATAACAAGGAATATTTGAATTATAAGTTTAGTAAGAGGCGCACAATTCTATCATAAAGGTAAATTTGGAGAACTTGTCTTAACACAATCCTAAATACTTAAATCTATATTTGAATTATAAGTTATTTTTACCTATTCTGCACGAGAAAGGGCACGGACAACGTCGTTTGAAGCATGTACTATGTTATTGGTCAAAGGATCCATTGAGATAAGAGTGTAATTTTGAAATAAGTTTAGAGTGCATTGTCTTCTAGTAAAACATTGGGGGACATCTAATTGTAATTTACTGTCGTCATAATGATTTAACAAACATGCAGGACTTATTTGATAATCTATATCTATATTATATACAAAGGAAAGCAACTTGCTAGAATAGACTTAGCAGGAGATCAATGATTTAAGTTTAGTTATCCCTGGATTTATGCAACAACTTAGCTTCTATTCTGTGCAGACTGTTTGATCTGCTGGCCTAGCAACAGATTACCATCCAGTGCAAGGATGAAGAATAATCTGTTTTAGATTGTCAGTATGGGCTGCTACTGTATGTCCACGATGGATAGTGTTCATTGGGGTGAAAAATGTTGCACTCGACATCCTCAGTCATTAAAAATAAGTCTATTTCGGACCTTATGCTACCAGTTGCTCCCACTTCCTTGTCTGCTCTGAGAAATTTTGCAATTTTAAGTCTCAGAACTTCAGTGCTATCAAGCAAATAATGTGAAAAAAATTTCAATTTGGTTGCTGTGACCAGGTAATATATCAGTAACTACAGAAGGTCACAGCCAAAATATGAATCATGAAGTTAGAAATGTGTATGAAGTGATACTTTCTGCACTTAAAAGAGTTTCCAACTTCCAATAAAGACCAGCCATTGTTTCCAACCACAAACACCACAATACAAAACATGAACTGTGAGAGAAACAACTGATCAAACTCCCTGTTCATAGCAACTTTAGGCTTCAAAATTCAAATCAAAATTGAATACAGTTCACAGCAGAACCTTACAGAATTCCAAGTTCGAACTACCTAATTGGACTTGGTAGAATTTACAACGCAGCAACAGTGGTACAAAAATTTCGCATTATATCGTGAGCTTAACGAGGCCTTACAATTGGATGGAGGTAAACCCAGATATCTGGTTTCATTGTGAAACCGCCTGGAGTGCATCCATCCAATTGTAAACACCTGTGATCGACGTAAGTTATAGGAAGGAACAATGTGATATAAGTTTGGTGATTAATCCACAGTAATAGGTATGTTGAGTATAAATAGAGATGGGTGTGGATGAGTCTTGTGTGGAGACTCGAGAAGAGAGAAATAAGTTGGGAAGGGCTTCTCTTCTAGTGTGGGGGTTACGTACTGTCACTTATGAAAAGGGATTGAAAGTGAATTTATGCTAGTGCATGCTAGAGTCATAAATAAGAGAAGATCAAAAGAGGGTTCGAGAGGAGGAACGAGAATCAAAGGGTGTTGTCCTGTGAGAGAGTGCTGTTGTGTGCTGCATAGTTTGTGTGGTCCTTTCAGAGAGTGAGTGAACGTTGCGATTTTCAGGTTAAATTTAATGACAGTCTGCAAGCAAGTTAAGTTTGCTGGAACTTAATTTATCCCTTGCATGAAAATGGGAAAAAGCTAGCCATGAAGTAAGAGAGAAAGAGTTGCGTAGCGTGAGAAAATGGATCACTATCCGTGCTATGGGGATGGTAGGAGTGGAGGCAAAAATCGAAAAGCATACTTTTTGTCGCAGACTAATGCATGAAGCAGGTTTGTTTACACCAAATAATATGGAATAGAAATTTGGATGACAAAATTTATGAATATTAAAAATTTGGGTTATAAAATTTATAAAATAATGATAATTGGGTAATAAAATGTGTAATTAAGTCTAAATTTTATTAACTTAATATTACTAATTTAATATATTATGTTGTGATATATTTTTAATTTGATTTTATATTAGAAATTAGGCAGCTAAAAGTCTATCGAGTCGCATCGAACTCAATTGGTCCAATGGTGCTAAACAAGTTGGGTGATATGGGTAAAAAATACTCATTTCTATTTAGGTCACTTTTTTTAGAATTAAACATGACCCATTTTGCCAAGCTAACAAAAGGTAGTCTACTATTACATTTAAATATTAGTAGTTTATTGTTTGAGCGAATGAAGTGTGTGATCTCATCTAGATAAGTTAAAGGGTAAACACATCCAACATATTACAGTTGCACTTGAGAGAAAAAGGAATTAAAAAATAATTAAGAGTGGAAGATGTCTATAAAAAAACTATCAAAAGAGACATTACTTTTATAGGATAAATAATTATTTTGATCCGTAAAATATAAACGTATAAATTGAAGATTTTTAGTCCATAAAAGAGTGAAAATCATGATTTATTTTTGAATGCGTAAAAAATATGATAATTAAATATTATTATATTAGTTAATATAAATTTGGTTATAAAAAAACTCAGTATTAAATTGGTTTTTTAATATTAAAACTTAATAGAAAATTATTTCACAAAACTTAACTGTAGGAATTAATTGCTGCGCTTCTTACAAATTTGGGAACTTAATTAAAATTTTCCTTATTTCAGGATTTAATTCTCATTAATCTTCTTTTGTATTAAGATGGTATGGGATATATAAATTATATAGATTTTTTTTGTGACCTTCCAATTGGTAGGAATAGTTTCTGTGGAAGGTGAACCAGGATTATTACTATAAAATAACAGAATGAGAAAAAAAAATCTTTATTTCGTTTAACGCTCGACATTATTGTTAATTTACAAGCTTATACATTTTTTTATATTTTATTTAATGGAATTACACATTGTTAGAGTATCGTAATCTTGATTTACGTTTTCTGGATCTAGGGTTTCTCTATACAGCTAGTTCTTCATAATCATCCCATCGTCCTCCTTTCTTAATTGGCATCGTCAAACCCATCGGAGTAGTAAACCCCACCAGATTGCTGGCAGAATCAATCACTTGAGACTCAGGCAGAGACATTGAGGTTGATGATTTGAATTTTTGGATTTTTCATCGTGAATCGCGGATCTAATGTTTCTTCAGAAAACAAAGTCTAATATTCTTTTATAACGAATCTAAAGCATTCTTGTTAAAAGAAACTTGAATTTTTTTTTTCTGTGAAAGTCCCAACAAAGCTTTTGCGATTGTAAAGAAGAAAAAAAAGGAGGAAACAAATGCCGACGTCTATGGTGTACCATGGAGAGATGGCAGTGGGAGAGGTAAAGATATACCCAGAAGAGAACAAGAACATGGATCTGAAAGAAATCAGAATAAGTCACTTCTCACAACCTAGTGAAAGGTGTCCACCGCTTGCAGTGCTTCACACAATTACTTCTTTTGGTATTTGCTTCAAAATGGAGTCATCGACCTCACAGAAACGACAACAGCAAGATGCACTCTTTCATTTGCACTCCTCATGTATCAGAGAGAACAAGGTATAATCAGCAAAACTTGTAAAAGTGAAACCCAGTATTCAACTTTTTAAAGAAAAAGAAGAAAAAAGAAACTCTATTCCAAAACAAGCATATTATGGACTCTGGACAGAATCTCGGATGATGATGACTTATTTTGAAGTTGCACTTGCACCCAAGTACTTGGCAATTCGGAATTTTCGTAATATTTGTCTCAACTAATTGAATCTATTGATTTAAAGTTTAGAACCCCAGATGTTGTGGGAACTGTCTAATTGGTTGCCCTGCATTAATTAATGACTTCCTTTACTCAGACTGAATCCGAACTGCGTTATGAAGATTGGCTTTTGTTTCTTGTGAATCTTGTAACATATTTTTGCCAAGGTTTGCTTGCTATGTTGGGTAGCATGTGATGATAGTCTAATGTAGCATCCATATTGGTCCAAATTACAACAGAATGATTAATTATCGATAGTTTCAAGGGCAGTCTAAAATAAACTAGAATGATTTCAAATTTAAAACAGAACAGCAAATATATTGATCGTGTATCCCTACATAACAAATGTGTGCTTTGCTTACATAATAAGAGAGATTAACCATGAGAGATACTTTTGATCTTTTCACAACAAATTTTAGAGAAATCCTGATTTTTTAGTTTGGCACTGTATCCATCTTTAACATTTTGCAATGCTTGCTAGATTAAAACCTTTTCAAATTTTGTTTCTTGTACATGGTCGTCAATTTTCCTTTTTTCTAATTTCTCTTGCTTGAGTTTAACCACAATTTCAATTTTCAATATTGGCTGGTGCAGACTGCTGTAATGCCAGTGCGTGGGGAAGAAATACACTTGGTTGCAATGTATTCACGGAATAATGATAGGCCTTGTTTCTGGGGATTTATTGTTGCCTCTGGACTTTACAATTCATGTCTTACAATGTTAAATCTGAGATGTTTGGGTATAGTGTTTGATCTGGACGAAACCCTTGTAGTGGCAAATACAATGCGTTCTTTTGAGGATAAAATTGAGGTGCTCCATAGAAAAATGAACTCTGAGGTCAATCCGCAACAAATTTCTGCTATGCAGGCAGAGATCAAGCGATATTTAGATGACAAGAATATATTGAAGGAATATGCTGAAAATGATCAAGTTGTTGATAATGGGAAAGTGATAAAAATTCAATCTGAGAGTGTTCCAGCATTGTCTGATAGTCATCAGCCTATAGTTCGACCACTGATCCGATTACAAGAAAAGAATATTATTCTGACACGCATCAATCCACAGGTATGTAATTTTTCTTTATCCATTTATTTGATTGTAAAATGCCGTGTCTTGGGATCAAGCATCTTCCTTTGGAGTTACTTTTCTACGTTGGTTCTGTATGATTTCATTCCATTAGTGTGAATTTTAGCTTTTTATCATTCAGATTGGAGATTATTAATTATATGGTTATTAATTACATAATGGTGTTCTAAAATGCCCTGTGCTCAAAGCATGTGTTTATGTTTCTCTAGCACAGTCTTTCATGTTTAATTGGATGATTTCAACATGAATGGATGGTACATGTTTTCTGTAGTTTCTTATAATTAAAACATGTAGACTTGTCAGAATCATTGGTCCAACAATAACTTGTGTCTTTGGAAAGATTCGTGATACTAGTGTTCTTGTGAGGTTGAGACCTGCATGGGAAGATCTCCGGAGCTACCTGACTGCAAGAGGGCGCAAGCGTTTTGAGGTTTTTGTTTGCACAATGGCTGAGAGGGACTATGCACTAGAAATGTGGAGGCTTCTTGATCCAGAATTGAATTTGATAAATTCGAAAGAACTGCTAGATCGTATTGTTTGTGTCAAGTCAGGTAAGTGGCATTTTTTTGAAACATTCAATTATCTTTGTTTTCAAATGAGAAGCTTTACATGTGTAATGGAGTAGATAAAGGAAGCAAATTAAAAGGATGACAATAGCTCGAATTTTAAATTTTCAAATTCATAGCAGTTTTTCTGCTGCAACTGTTCATTTATTTTTTGTGCTTCTTGTGTGTTTCAATATATTATAATAGGTTTAAAGAAATCATTGTTTAATGTATTCCAAAATGGCTTATGCCATCTGAAGATGGCATTGGTAATTGATGATCGCTTGAAAGTGTGGGATGAGAAAGACCAGCCTCGGGTGCATGTTGTCCCTGCATTTGCTCCATATTACACTCCTCAAGCTGAAGTAATTTCACTTACCTATATAATGTGATACTAATATACATAAAATTTCATTGTTTCTGTAGTGTTCTGAACTGATTAAACTTGTTTATCTTGTAGGCAAGCAATGCAGTCCCTTTCTTGTGTCTTGCAAGAAATGTTGCTTGCAATGTTAGGGGTGGCTTCTTCAAGTAAGAACTAAACCTAAGTTTTATTAAATAGACTTTTTTTTTACACCCGAACAAAAAGGAGGGGGATCTCGCCTATTTTCTCTAACAAAATGTACAAACCTTTATTATAATTATAACTTGATTTATGAGAACATTACTTCTCTCAAACAAATATAAAGGTAGACAAGCAGAATTCTTAGACCTGATTATGGCCTCTGATTTGGTGACAGGGATTTTGATGATGGTCTTTTACAGAAGATCCCTCTAATTGCTTACGAAGATGATATCAAAGATATACCTTCTCCCGATGTGAGCAATTATCTAGTTTCGGAGGTTAGTGTACTACTGTACATTTAACTTTAAGTATACATGTTATTAACCAATACTATAATCTGCTGGGTTTTAGTATGGTGAAATTTAAGCAGAATGCGAATCATTTAATTTGATCATATGTATGTGTCTGTTTTTTGTTTTTCAGGATGATGCATCTGCTTCCAATGGAAATAAAAATTTGCTTCTATTTGATGGCATGGCAGATGCTGAGGTAGAAAGAAGATTAAAGGTAACAACCTAGTCTGAATAAATGGGATATCTGATTTACATATCATTAAACATTGAGTTTGTTATCATTGTAACTCTACTTGCTTTCAGGATGCAATATCAGCTTCTTCAACTATCCTTGCATTGACTGCTAATATAGATCCTAGGCTTGCTTTCACTTCTTCTCTTCAATACACAATGGTGTCTTCTTCCGGAACAGTTCCACCCCCAACAGCACAAGCATCTGTAGTGCAATTTGGCAATGTTCAGTTTCCTCAACCTAATACTCTAGTTAAGCCTATGAGTCAAGTTACCCATCCAGGACTGAGCTTGCATAGTTCTCCTGCCAGAGAAGAGGGTGAATTACCTGAATCAGAATTAGACCTAGATACCAGGCGTAGGTTTCTCATATTGCAACATGGTCAAGATACAAGGGAGCGCATGGCAAGTGAACCCCCATTTCCTGTTAGACATCCTGCACAAGTTTCTGCTCCTGCTTCCAGTGTCCCATCACGTAGGGGATGGTTTTCTGTAGAAGAGGAAATGGGTCCACAACAACTAAATTTGCCAGTACCCAAAGAATTCCCTGTAGATTCTGAACCATTTCATATTGAGAAGCGCTGGCCCCGTCATCCATCCTTTTTCTCTAAGGTTGGCGATTCTATTTCCTCTGATAGAGTTTTCCATGAGAGCCATCAAAGATTGCCAAAGGAGGTAGTGCTTATAATGAATTTCAGTATATTATGCTCAAAGTTTTGCTGGAGGATCGTACTCTTAGATTATTTAGTAATTTAGATAGTTAGTTAGTTATACCTAAGATAATTGCATTGCAGGTGCATCATAGGGATGATCGCTCAAGATTAAGCCAATCACTCTCTAGTTATCATTCTTTACCAGGTAAATCAGCACTTGTATTCAAAGAATTAGTTGCTTCTATTGTTTTATGTTATCATTAGAATGACATTATACCATGGTTGTCATGAAGGTGATGACATTCCCTTGAGTGGTTCATCTTACAGCAACAGGGATTTTGACTCTGAATCTGGACGTTCTCTATTCCATGCTGATACTACAGCTGGAGTATTACAGGAAATTGCACTGAATTGTGGAACTAAAGTGAGTGGAAATATATGTGTCTGTAACATAATAGTTAGATGGCATTGTTGCATAATGCATGCATGGATTATGATCCCAATGTACCATTTAAAGTTTCTGTTGCTTTAATGCGAACAGGTGGAATTTTTGTCTTCGTTAGTGGCTAGCACAGAACTGCAATTCTCCATTGAGGTATGTTTCATTCTGGGTAGCAATATCTTCTGTGTCCTTGTTGATTATGTTTGCATGTAATTTATATATTATATTTCTTCTGGACATCAGTTTAGTTATGATATAGTTTGATTTCTATTAATTTAGAGTAAAATACTTATTTTAAAATCAATGAATCTGCCCTGTCGTAATTTTTCTATACTTAATTAAATGCAAGAAACTTATTGGTACAGTTTTTATTAATTATATGACTTCGATTTACTAAACACAGGGTTGGGTGTGCAGTGTGCTATATCTCAATGAGTAGATTTGAAATTGTTGGCTTTATTGTTTTATCTGGAATTAATTTCATAATTGCTTTAATCAAAGGCTCAAATTCTGTTCCATATTGCTACCTATACAGTGGTGTCACTTACAAAATATGTCCTCCATTATATTTTTTGAAAATTTGTTAATTTGCTTCAACTTGATGTCAATCTTACACGCAGGCATGGTTTGCTGGAAAAAAGATTGGTGAAGGATTTGGTAGAACTAGAAGGGAAGCTCAAAGTAAGGCTGCTGGGTGTTCAATCAAACAATTGGCTGGTAAGCTTTTCTAAATTTGTTAATTATAACTTGACGTGGCATTTTATTTTACCCCCTTTTTTTTTAATGATTTTGTAGATATATATATGTCTCATGCTAAGGATGATTCTGGTTCCACTTATGGTGATGTTAGTGGGTTTCATGGTTCAAACAACGATGGTTTTGTGAGTAGTGGTAATTCTCTTGGTAATCAGCTATTGCCTAAAGAAGAGTCAGGCTCATTTTCAACTGCATCTGAGTCATCTAGGGTTTCAGATTCTAGGTTGGAAGTCTCTAAAAGGTCAACAGATTCAATTTCTGCCCTCAAAGAATTGGTAAGCTTTTTAATTATTAGAGAAACCAATTGTGGCCCTTTTATTCATCTTATGCTATGTCAAATTTTGTTATTGATATACTATAAATTCTAAATTCTACTTTTTTAGTGCATGATGGAGGGTCTTGCTGCCAGTTTTCAATCTCCACCAGCTTCAGCATCAACACATTTAACTCAGAAAGATGAAGTGCATGCACAGGTTTGTAATTGATGTCAAGGTTATCAAATCAAGATTCAAATGGTGAATTGCCAAGCTAATTTTTTATCCGGAATCATAATATTTAGAGACTATGAAAAATAACTTAAAATATACCAAATAAATGATATATAGTGTTCAATGCAATAATTTTAAACTAGAAATAGATACAACAACTTAACCAAGTCTCATAAAACAAAATTATTAGTTATATCCGAGTTTGTGAAGCCTCTACTTTAGAAGGATGGAAACTATACAATGAAATAGTCAAATAGAGTTGAATAAGTAGTGAGTAACAAATAAAGTAGTGGAGTAATCAAATTTGATAAGTTCAGAAGTGGTCCTTCAATTCTTTTTCATTTGACAATTGAAGTTGTATGACTTTTCAATTTATTTCATGAGAATTGGTGAGAGAAAAGTAAAAAAAAAAATGAAAAAATAACGAATCGTTGAATCATGTAATTCGTATTGATGATTGAAATTGTACTAATTCATTCATGTATTGTAAGATTCAAAATTATTTGAGATTCATCTTATCATATGAATCAATAGGTAGCTGATTTGTATTGAATCATAAGATTCAATTTGTGAATAACTATGATTAACGCATGTGCTTCAGTAGGTTGCACAAATTGGGTTAAAAATATTTTCAAATTTTTCTAAACTAGCCATTGTTAATTAATGATTCTGGTTCTTTATTTTGTGTAGCTGCAGAACTTGCATTTCTTGTGCTGATGTCCTAGATTTTTCCCATGTTTGTCCCATTAGGCAGTTAGGTATTCCCATGTTGAAATTACACAATATACCAGTGTTGTGATAGGTACTGATTCAGAATTAGTGAAAGAATAAATGCAAGTGTTCATCGCAATATTTCAGATCCTGATATTGCTTCCAAAAACCGATCTTCCGCTAAACAAAATGCCCCTAGTGTTCTCCCCCTATCTCTTTATAGCCTATCTCTGCCAATCTGATGGGTTATAAATGACCATCACTAACTAACTCTAATTAACCACTCCATTGGGCTTATCGCTTACCTAACATGTTACTTTGATTTATGGTAGTTTATTCATTTTGTTTTGAGGCGGAGAATTGGATAGGTGCCTATGTATGAGCTTTGGGAACAAAATCCTTTTTAGCATTTTGAATCTGGTATAGTGTAGTAGCATTGCAACAGCATACTTGTAGGGATTATAATCTATAAAAGAAGCCTTCTCTGCCATAATACATTTTTATCTTCTCTTTTTTAATTTGATTTGTGCACTTTTAGTATAATGTTTTACATTGTCGGCCAATTAGAAATCATAGTGGGTATGACTTTTAAATGGTTTTTGTTAAAGTCAAAACACTAACCAAGTAACCGTACATGGAAACTGTGATTGGATGACAGTGTAAAAACACTTTACACTGTCAATGCATACACTATTTTCTCTTCCTTTTTTATCCTACGCTGTAAATACTGCTTAGTCCTGGCAATGTTTTAAAAAAGTTCTGAAAGTTCTTAAACAATTTTCTCATGTTTTAGGTTGAAATAGATGGTCAGATCTTTGGTAAAGGGTTTGGAGTAACATGGGAAGAGGCTAAAATGCAGGTATACTATTTTCTTTTTATGAAATGTTAGTATTGTTTACATATGTGTGTGTCTATGTAAAAATGAATTTGATTAACTTCTCTCATATGGTGTTGGGGTGCTAATATGCCTTTTTAATTTTCAGGCTGCCAAGAAGGCACTTGGAAGTCTAAGAACAATGTTTAATCAAGGTTCTCTAAAGAGGCATGGTTCGCCCAGGTCTGTTATTTTGACCAGCAGATCTGGTATATTTGATTTTCCTTTAGGTTTTACTACACAATGGGCAAACTTAGATCTTTAGGTAAAAAAAATGCTTTCCATGTTTTCTTCCTTGATTGAGAATTGAGTAGTTCAATTTTTACAATACAGTAGTGAGCGCAAAATACAAGCAATGTATGAGTATGAGCCATACTTTGTTACAGTTTCTATTGTTTCCTTTGACTTAAATTAGGTTTATCTTGTCTTTTATTGGGCAATATTGACAATTATAAGTCAACATGATGACAGAGAAAACTGATTGGACAAAGCGTCATACATACAATATCAGCTTCTGTAACAATGAAGTACTTATTTTTTAATTTTTAATCTTTATACCTCCCCTAAGGGTTTCAGTATTTTGTATTTGTCTTATTGTTTCTTCTTATTATGTTGCAAAATCAGGTCAATGCAAGGATTGGCAAATAAACGTCTAAAGCCAGAATATCCTCCAACTCTGCAGCGGGTTCCCTATTCTGCTAGATATCCCCGGAATGCTCCTCTTGTCCCTTGAAAAGCATAACTGGATTTTCATCTCACTTAATCATTGTGGCTTTTGCTGGGACATGTCTTTGTTACCGAGGCAATGATACAGGGAATGGCTGTTGGTCGGATGGCTTCCAGTTTAGTGGCTGTCTGGTCTGTCAGTCTTTTTGTTCAAATCCAATTCGAAGTAGAACACCCACTTTTTATATCAATTTAAGATACTCAGTCCTCTCAGAAGAGTGGGGTTAGATACTGGACAAATATTTGGGGATGTGTTGGTCCTCCCAGACAATGCAATGCCAACTGTGCGTGTCTGGAAAAGCTGACAACAGTCCAAAAGACAATGGATGAGGCAATCCCACATGCTGCAATTGTTCTTCTGTGACGTTTATACTTGGTGCCAGAGAGTAGCTAATTGGAATTGAGCATTTGATTCATGTTTTTATTAACTGAAGTCGTGATACACCAGTACAGGTCTTTTGAGTCGGTTTTCACTAACCTTACCAATTCTTTTTAGCTATAGTCATCATACACCTTTCAATACAGCCGTACAGGTTCTTTTACACTTGAAGTTGGTTTTCATTAACATTACCTGTTAATAATACTATAATAGTGTTTCCTGCCACTGACAGTTCTATCACTACTTCAGAGACACTGTTATTTATGAATTTTTGAGGTAGTACAGTTTTCACTTTTGATTATTTTTGTAACCCCCCCCCCCCCAAGTCTTTTGGTGAGGGAATTATTGCTTTGTGCAATAGAAATCCCTCACAAATCACAATCGCAGGTGCTTGTATCTGAATTTGATGTTAAGAAATTGGAGCTATGCACGATTTTGTATTTGAGGTGTACCTGTAATAACATGTTATTCTCTGGCTTTCTGCTAAATACTCGATTATACCCTTGAAGATTACTTGTGCTCACTGTTTTGAAATACTCGATTATACTGCTAATAACTTTGTTATAAAAAAGAAAGTAGATATAATACTCACAAAAAGGGATGGGGTGGTAGGAAATGATTTTACGAAAACACTAACTTTGCACAAGGATGCAAGGATGGAGTGTAGTCATTCATAGTGGAATCGTTTGGAATGGACTGGAGTGAAAAGGTAAAAGAATACCACTTTATTTTGACGGAGTTCTCTTCAATGGTAATTTATAGAATGGACTGAACTGCAAATTTGACTTCCAATACTGCCAGAAACTGGGGTTGGAAGGTAGTTTGTCAAATACTATCACAAAGGTGTGAATTTCCTAGAGGAGCACTTAGCTATGTATACCTACCGTTGAGGCTTCAAAACTTTGGTCTACTTGCAGAACGAGCCAGAGTTGCTAACAAAATTGGAAAGATTGGTGTCGTCAAAGTCAATTATGGCAAGGGTGATGAGAGTTATAAAGTTGGCTTGATGATTGAAGAGAGAAGTGGGAGTGAGAGGTTGTGGGTTCAAATTCTTTCACTAACCAAAATTAATCGGTGACATTGGATGATAAAAAAAAAAAAATGACCGGGGTGATAAGCCAAATTCTTGAAAGCTTTTGTTTGAAATGGCTAGTGAGAAAAACACTTGGATTCTCTAGTTTTCGAACAAGAAAATGGAATTAAATGTGATTAGATCAATGGTAGCAAAAGTGATTTGGAATTAAATTTATTTTGTAAAATTATGTTTGAAGCAATGCGTTTTATCTTTGAATATTTTTATTATATAAATAAATTAATGGTAAAATTTAGTAAAAAAAAATTATTTAACTTAAAAGTTACTTAAAATTATTTCAACTTAAAATTATTTCTAAAATCATAATCAATTTTTCAATGTAAATTCAAATATCTAAAATTTTACCAAATAATAATGTTCTTTGTTTAACTTGTTTAAATTAAGATGAAATATAATGAAACATGATAGAAGCATAAAAATGTGAAACTAATTTGTTTTCAACATTTTATACAAAAATATTATAATAAAATAATTTTATTTCATTTCTTTTTGTTCTGCTATATATTAAGCATTCAAATTCAAAGTAATTAAAAATAAGAGTTATATCAACACTAAAATATCAATTTGATTCATGAATAAAATATGATGAATAATTATAATTTATATAATTAAATTATTGTATATAAAAAATATTTACTTCATACTTTTTATAAATATTGGATGAATTTGTTTAAACTTAAAAATATTAAAATAAATTTTTATATAAGCATTTTTTGAAAATAAACAAAAAATTATTTTTTTAAACATAAACAATTTAGACAAATACACTAAGAAAACAAAAAAACTACTCATTTTATTAAAGTAAACATTTATTTTAACAAAAGATTGAAACAAAGTGAGGATTAAAATGTTAAAAAATAAAAAATTAGTAAAAAATTTACAAACTATGGATGTAAATTATAAGCAATATGTTTATCGATTAATTATGGATGTAAATAGTGAGTTGGAGTTGGTATGGAGTATACGATTGTTTGATCTTTTTCTAACTTAGTCAATGATGAATTTCTCAAGGACACCAAGCTCGATCAACCATATCAAACATATGTCAAGCGTCATTTATGGTTACCAAATACTAGTACTTTGGTGTTCTAAAATAATTATTGACATTTAAGGTTCCGTGTAAAGATTAAAAGAATAGGCACAAAAAATTTTAACATGAAAAATGCATTTTTAAAGCTCCTAAAATAATATTATTTATTTTGAAATATAATTACTTATAAAGTTTTTTACCTCTTGAAGATATTATTTTTTTGTAAAATAATAAAAGCATTATTGATAAAATAGTTCAATAAAAAATTTCTTCTTGTTTTGGTAAAAAATGAGTTATTTATATTTTTTTTGCTGAAATATTTATATAATTAATACTGTCTAAATAAAAAATGTTTTCTTGCACGATCCATTTCATATCAACATTTTAAAACTGTTGCCGTCAAATTTTCGGTTAGCAGCTATGTGTCTTTTCTGTTTTTAAAATTATTCTTCTAGTTTTTTTTCTAACGGAACATAATTCTTCCAGTTAATCATTCATTTAAATGCATTTGTTTTTACAAAATAGATATCGAAAGTATTTAATTAACTTAATTGTTTATGGTACAAGTCATTTTAAAAAACATTGTAATAATATTAGCTCCTTTTTTTTAAACGATATTAGCTCCTTTTTTTTAAACGATATTAGCTCCTATTTGACTTCTCAGAATATTTTGTTTCTTAAAAACCAATATTTTGAGATACAATCAAAATACAAAAATAATATTTAAGTAATAAATTTTCTTTATAAATAAATATTACTCCAAATATTTTTCATTATTTTAATATAAAAATAATCTATTAATGATGAATCAAACTTAAGTTATTTAATTTTTGTCGCATATATTATGTTATAATATTTATAATTTTTTTGGTGTTAGTATAATATTAATATTTATTTATAGATTATTGATGGATTTTCACTTTTTCTTTTGTATTATTCACCGTTAAGTATTTAAAAAGTACAAACAAGTTTAGTGGCACGCTCAACCTCCGTCAAAGCAAAGAAACAGTGTTTCATCATTTGGGTTTCGCAGAAGAGAGAGAAACCCATTTCTAGAGAGAGAAACTCGCAGTCGCAGACATGTCTTCCTTCGATGCCTTCGCCGACGACTTGAACGTCAACTCTTCTTCCACTCGCCAGCACGACGATGACGAGGACAACTTCTCTGGCTACGGCGGCTACTCCTCCTTCACCGGAGGATTCTCCGCCGACGGAGATGTCGCCGTCGATCACTCCGCCGCCGCGTCGCCGGAGATCTACGGCTTCACTGATTCGAATCCCGCTTACTCTCAGTCTCCCTTCGAATCGGCCACCGTAGAGAACGAAAACGGAAACGGATACGGCGACGGCGACGGTGTTTTTGTCTCCGACGGTCCGGTGCTTCCTCCGCCGACGGAGATGGAGCCGGAGGAAGGTTACGCTCTTCGCGAGTGGCGCCGGTGAGTGGTTGTTTGCAATTTCTCTTCCGATCGTGAATTCTTTGGATCTCGCTTGAATCTGCTTAGATCTGTGATGGTTTTGCTTTATTCCAGAAGTTTTCTAGCAAAGTTTCTCGCGCTTGCTTGTAATAAGTTAGGATTATGAATCGGGAGTGGGAAAGCTTGATGATCTTATTTGTAGAAAACAAATTGATGAACTTAGGTTAATACGATTTCACTTGAAGCAGTTGGTTGAGCTGTGGTAAGATATGTAGATGTGATGTTTTGTAGAGATTTAGTGTAACTGTGTTAGTATGCTAGGGAGTAGGGAGGAATTGATTTATATCCACCAATTGTAAGGCTATGCTTCGATGGATTAAGTTTGGAGAATAATAAGGGAGGGGGTGATTGATTTTTCACTCATGGATGTTGGATTTCTATAGTCTATAGTTATTGTGTGGTGAGCTATTTTTTAGGGTAAATTGCATGGCACGAAAAAACATTTAACTTAAGGTTGCGGTTCAAACTGAATTTCAATCCCTGTGCAAATTCGATGATTTTTAGGGTTTGTCTGTGTGCTCAGTTAATTTTATTAGATGTTGGCCAAACAATAATCATTGTTTGACCCCTTGTCCTTTGGAATTAGATAATCAATTGATCAAACTCAAATTGACCCTTGTTGGGCTTTTAGATCAGGCAAGCAGTTTTCAAAGAACTTGAACGATGATAAATCTTGAAGAGGATTGCATCAGATTCTCCTGATCTTGGATTGTTGTGATTGTGTGCTATGGAAGCTATGCTTTATACAATTTAATTTAGTGTGCTTCTTAAATAGATCCCGATGGTTGAATTTTTTATCTCCTTTTCTCTTTCATCCTTTCATGTGCTTTTGGGAGTAGTTGATATTGGACTATCTGGTTATGTTAATAAACTGATTTATGATGTGTAAAAAAGCTAAAAAGGAAATTAACTCTTGGAAATATATGATAATGATAGCAGCATATGTTAGCAGATGCTACTATCAGGCCCCAATACCCCTGAAACATATTTCCACCGAGTTAATGTTTTTGCTTGCCCTGAATAACCTGTTTGTTCTACATTATTTGAATAGAAAAGTGAATTTTCCCTCCTTGATTTATAAGGTTTTACAATGTTCTCTTCTCTCATTCCATGGTGGTTCTCATAGTAGTCAATGGTGTGCTATAGCAGAGTAGTGGAGTAGCCCTAGGTTGGTATGGGATTCAAATAGCAGAGCAGTTTTCAATAGCGGTCATTGTGGGTGTAATAGTGACCAAAATAGCAGCTTTTCTCATATTATGGCAGCGCTACCATAAAAACTCAATTTTATCCCTGGTTCAATGTTATTTATTTATTTTTGTAAAATTGTGATTTCTCCCCCATTTTCTAATGCATTTTTTGCTTCAAAAACATAATAGGATTTGAAACCCTTCTTCCTTGACCATTCCACAAAATGCCTTACCCTTCTCCCCCATTGTTTATCCATGTTCCTTCACTTTACATTCTGCTCATTTTTATTTAATTTGTTTTTTTCTATTAATTTCACAATCATCTTTCATTTTTTGTCTTCATTACTGTATTGTTATTATAAGCTTCTAGATTGATGGTGATTGTGTGCATAAACTTTGACTTTTTATTTATCATGAATTTCCTTAATTTTTTTTGTTTTTTGTTTTTGAGATTTATGTGTAGGATAGATTATTTAGTTGGAATTAATAATGGCTTAGGATAATATGTTTATTTCACACTAATAAAGTTAATACCATTAATAAATTGAATCCAAAAATTATTGTGATTAATCTAAACCTCCTGTTTATATAGTTATAAGAGGCAAAATTAGTTGTGAACTTGATGAAAGAACAATTATTTTCTTAATTTTTCATCTTGGGCCAATAAAGATTAAGATCTATTGCAAGTTTGCTGAATTCGGTTGTTATAAAAAAAAATGTCTTTTGCTTTCCTTGTGCAGTCAAAATGCCATTCAGCTAGAGGAGAAGGAGAAAAGGGAAAAAGAAATGAGATTGAAGATTATTGAAGAAGCTGAGGAGTATAAGGTGGCTTTCTATGAGAAGAGGAAGCTTAATGTTGAGACTAACAAGGTTCAGAATAGAGAAAGGGAGAAGGTAAGTTGCATCATGACATCATCTTTGGCCAGATATATATATATTTTCCTGTTCCCTTAATTGTAGAAAATGAAGTTTGTTTGTGGAGCAGTTATTCGTGGCCAATCAAGAGAAGTTTCACAAAGAGGCAGACAAAGCTTATTGGAAAACCATTGCAGAGCTCATTCCTCGTGAGGTTCCCAACATTGAAAAGAAAAGAGGCAAAAAGGATCAGGACAAGAAGCCATCAATTACGGTCATCCAAGGCCCAAAGCCTGGCAAACCCACGGATCTGTCTAGGTTGCGGCAAATACTGTTAAAGCTGAAGCATACACCACCACCTCACATGATTCCTCCACCACCGGCTCCTGCTAAAGACGCCAAAGATAATAAGGATGGAAAAGAGAAAGCAGCATCAAAAGCAACTGGATCTGCAGCAGAAGGTGCACCTGATTCACAGCCAAAGGATGCCACCTCTAATGGCCTCACAGAAGAACCCCAGAAAGAAGCTCCTGCCACTGAGGAGCAGCCTGCTGCATGATTTTGTCTATGATACTTTGGTTCCCCCTCAATCTTTCTTCTGCCACCCCTTTCTCCACCCTGCAGTCTTTAATGAATCTTTTTGCCCTGCTATTAGTTTCTAATGCTTATCGGTTGCATTTTATTATTATTAACTTTAAGGTTTTGTATGAATTAAATCCATTATTAACAATTATGACGTGGAGATTCAATGATCATGGGTTTAAATAGTACATCCTTTTAGACAGAGTATATGTTGGAATAATTGCTGTCTGGTGGTGTCAAATAGACAAATACAATGTTTAATATTTTTCAGTTGTTTAAATTTCCATTGTATGTACCTGATTCTGGTTTCGTTATTTGTAGGGTAAAATTTAATTTTAGCCATGACTTAATTTAGTTTTAGTTCTTTAAAAAAGGTTAGCCTTTATAAATTTTAATTTGTTTAAAAATATTTTGTATCATATTTATTCATGATATGCAATAGATTGATACATGCATTACAAGTTATTTTGAAATGTTTAACGATATTGTATGGTTAGAGACATATGTTACATTAAAATTAAATTTAACTATATTTATATGGATTAAAATATATTTAATCTTACTTTAGTAAGTAATTAATGGGCATGGGTATATGTTGTATCTTTTATTGGCAGGCATGCCGATCTGTGAGTTGCCTGCCACTTTTCAAATTTCCATTCTGACTGTTTTTGTCAGATGCGAGAGTTTGCACAAGTTGTCAGATGATCGAGACAATGCATGAAGTATTCAAAGCGAAAAATGATCTAGTTACGGTGTTGAAATAATTGAGCTAAAATATTTTAAAGCTAATCAAACTAAAAGTTTAATAAATCTTTTATAGTAGTGTTTGCATTTTTTTTAGTTACGGATGTACACATAGTTTATAATTATATGGATCATAGCACTCATAAAGATGTTTATTTTTTAGTTTTTTTTAGGTACTTCTTTTTGCAGTAAAAAAAAGTCTATATCTTTTTGTTTCGTTGATCTCCTGTTGTTTTGAGTTTCTATTGTATTGGCACTTATCGTTGTTTTTTATTGCTGTTACGGATTTAAGTCATGTACGAACTACAAAACTTATGCTCAGTTATTTGTGTCCTGTGATAGTTTAATAATTAAATAAATTATTGAGGGATTTAAAAAATAATGAATAAGATTAAGATCTACTAATAAAATACTTCGATGCATTAAATGAGGTTTCAAACTATGTCTAGTTGTTTGACTTTACTGAGTGTTAAAGTTTTAGGATTTGACTTATGAAAATGAAAGAATGTAAAAAGTGAAAGTTGAGAATGTATCTTATCTACCATTGATTTAAATAAAAATACCTTATAAGTTTAAATGTTTAATTCATTTTAAATTAATAATAAATGCATTTTTCTTTTTATTTTACATATTTCCTCACTTAAAAAAGACAAAGGCAAAGTCGTGTTACTATTGCATTTATTACCAAGGCACGTGAGAAATAGAAAGCGGCCAGCAACTCAAGTCAACTCAACTAATCTCTCTCTCTCCCTCCGTGATTCAAGCAGCGCTGCTCCCCAATTTCCTACCATAACCAACAAAACTAATTTAAGATAAATGTAAAACAGACATGCTTTGGTTTCAACATGCACTAGCACCAAATTGCTTTCATGCCATGTTATATTATATTCTTTGGAAAAAAATTGAAACAAAATAATAGAAGACTATCACATAATCTTTTAAGAAACAAACATTACTTTTTTACTCCATTTGCAACCCTGCAATTCACATTACCGTGGGGTCACTTGAGTAATAGTAATAATAGAAGAGATAGGGTTTGAGTTATTTCTAGAGGATTCTCCTTCGTTTGTGAAGAATCCTGGCGCTGTAAGTTCTTTCTCATTGAGTTGGATTGCCTTGGATAGCATATCAACAACTTGTATCATCAATGGCCTTCTATTTGCTGCTGACTGTGTGCAGAAAAGAGCAACCTTCATGTACCTGATTACCTCTTCCTCAGGAAATTCTTCCATGTCTTGATCTACAAACTCCAACAATTTCCTCTCTTCATAAAGTTGCCAGGCCTGTTAGACTAAATAATGATCATTAAGTCCAATCCGAAGTTCCACACTTAGAATAACAAACGACATATGTTACAGGGTTACTGATATTTTTAGTCCTTCAAAAAAAATGGGCCGTCTTTGGTTTTAGTTCCACTATTAAAATTATAACGTTTTCATCCTTATATTTTTGAAGTATCCAAACTTTAGTTCTTAAAAGCATAAGCTTTTGCTGTTAGATTTAGGAACTAAAATTTGAGTATTTCAAAAATACACTGACGAAAACTTATGATATTCTAAATTTTGGAGACTAAAACTAGAGATGACTTATTTTTCAAGGACTAAAAACACTGATAACCCTATCTTGCAAATATTTGGTTCAAGAAAAACATTGGAATTAATGTATTATGGTACATGGAACAAGGTAGCTAATGGAAAGAGCAGTTCAGAAACAAGTGGAGTGGAGAGATAATCAATAAACAAGTGGTAGTGAATAATAAGGATATGCTAGGATTTCATAGGCTCAATAATATTAACTTGGATACTTCACAAAACATAAAATGTATAATGTTGCAAAGTAACTCATAAATATAGGAAAGGAAACAATGACTAAGTACCCATTCCAAGAGGAATTTGTGTGATCCTCCCCCGTTTGTCCTTCTGGCACTGCTTCTGCCACTAATTATTTCAAGTATAAGAACCCCAAAGCTGTATATATCAGCCTTCTTGGTTAACTGGCCACCTAATGCATATTCCGGTGCTAAGTAACCTCTTTAGATTAAAACCAAAGCAGGATATAGTATTAGTAAGTTTCATAATCCATAATCTAAGTATAAATTGACCAAATTTTGAAATGCAAATAATTATAAACAAGTGGATAACTTCAAACATCACTATTTTCCAAACAATAAATTGGAGCATACCTAATCCAGTAACTATAAATATAACACAAGTTGTTCCCAAAAAAAACATACGTTGTTCCAGCAATTCTTGTGCTAATGTGAGTGACGTCATCTGGAAATAATTTAGCCAGCCCAAAATCACCTATTTTGGGATTGAAATCTCTGTCAAGTAGTACATTACTAGCTTTGATGTCTCTGTGTACAATAGGTGGTGAAAGTTCTTCATGAAGAAATGCAAGACCCTTAGCAATACCTAGACAAATAGCAGACCTTTTTCTCCATTCTAGTTTCATGTTTTTATTCCTTGTGCCTACAAAAGGATGGAAAATGGAAAGGAAGGTTACATGCATGTTTCAATCTCTCATCTGTATATGATTTAATTTGTGATTTGATAATTTGCACCAAGCATTTGACATATTTACCAAGTAGGGCACTATTAAGGCTTCCATTTTCCACATGCTCGTAGACTAATGTACGACTAGGTCCTTGAATGCAGAATCCAATCAATTCAACAAGGTTTGAATGTTTAACATTTGACAAAGTTTTAATTTCAGTCAAAAATTCGCGAACTCCCTGCTTTGACCAAACTGAGAGAGTCTTCACTGCTATACGCCTTCCATCTCTTAAGGTTCCCTAACAAAATTGTAACATGGGTATTTAGAATGGCTTAACATCAATAAGAGTATAAAATGGTAATATGTGATGCAATGTCTTGGCACCTTATACTCTTCCTCAGCTTAAATAATTTAGCATAGATACAGTGTCCTCAAATTGAATTATTTATTTTTATGGTGTGTATGCATAAGAGAATTAAATTTTAGTTTATTCTGTTTTATTTTGGGAAAGAAATAACCTATTGATATATAAGTACTAGAATGTAGTATGCATATAGTTTTGGACATTCCCCCAGGATCCTAATGTTGAAAACCAAGAGGAAAAAAAAAGAGTACAAGTGTAATGATATTCTTAATATCCCAAAAACAATGTATTGATGTTTTTTCCATTGCAAAGTGTGGAATACTAGCCGATCTAAAATTGGCTTGTACTTCCCATTTTGACTCTCAAAAGTGATATTCAGCAGCATGAGAAATAGGGAGGGGGAGAGATAGACTGCAAATAGCAATAACGAGCAACATAAACCCCTCTGAAGAATTTTAAGTTCAAGTTGCTAACATTCATATCAAGTCCATGGATGAAACTTATATTGGCATAAGTAACCTGAATACCTGGTAAACGGTTCCAAAACCTCCTCGTCCTATCTTATTCTTTGGATTATAATTATCAGTTGCTAATCTCAGTTCTTTATCAGAAAATTGCCTTACATTATCTAGCGGATAGCCTGCACAGCAAAAGAATAAAAACATGAGGCAATATACGTATAGAAATGGAAAGAAATTTTTAAAAAAAATGGTAAGTAAGGAATTCTAGGAAAAGACATTTCCAGTTAAAAACCGTTGACCACAAAACCATTAAAATGATACACACACGTGTGAGTGCTGCTAACCATTAAAACCAATATATATACAATCTTTACCACGCATAAATGATAATGAAATTGTAAAATATAAGTAACCACCAAATCCTCACCATCAATTTCACCAGGAACATAAGAAGGGCGTTTTGCCTTTATAGATTTGGCTCCAAAGCAGCCACAAGTCATAATGATCCTACTATATTGCCGCTATACTCTGCAATTGGCATAATCTTACATTCTAACATAAGCAAAATACAAGTTTTGTACATTTATATCTCATACTATTAAGAGACACAGCCATGTGCTGGCATGGGCACCCCAATAGGAAATTAGACCATGTTTTTAATTTTTTAAGATGGAAAACGGCATGCATGGTGTATTCAAATCAAAGAATCAAACACAAAACTGTAGGATAAAATTCAGTTTGTCTCTTTCTCTCTAATTCTATCAGGAACAGATAACTGACACACACGCACAAAAGTTCAGAGAATAAAACCCATTGCCTTAATATTTGATTTTGATTTTGGTTGAACTTGAACCCAAAAAGATTAAAACTTAAAAAAAACCAAATACAGAAACCTTCTGAGTTTCTAAACAAGTTAAGACATGGGAATTTTTTTTTTCAAAAAAAAAAAAACAAACAGGTGTTAGTTTTGAGATTGAGAAAATGACTACCTGGTCTGGTTGATAAGAGAATTAAGGTGGAAACACAGGTGTAATAATATTAATAGGCCTTAAAGTTGAATGCAGAATGCAGAATCAGAAACCAAAAACTGAAAGGTGATGTAATGTGAAAATAGAGTTAGTTAGTCGTCACATGATTGAAATAATGTTGGATTTAGCCGGCAGCTGTTCATTTATTATTTAAATGAAAATTATGAAAGTGCTGTTTGGTGTAGTTTGTGTCCCAATAAATAAGTCACATATCTCACATGCTGTGACTTTGCCTCTTGCACCGTTCCCACTTGCTCACACTGTTACTGACAGTGACTCTTCCTATTTTTAGTTGCAGCTCCACCTTTTTTTGTTGGGTCAATGCCATCTCCAACCACGCGTATATATGCTTTCTATTTTATGAAATGATTTATGTCATCACCATGCGTATGTTTTACTATGTTTTAGTCTTTTGTTTTTTAGTTTTGTTTAGATTTAGTTTAGTCTTTTATTTTTTGATTAATTCATTTGTAGCTAGTTATTCTTATTAGATTTGGGTGGTTGGTTATGAATGGTCCTATCAAGTATTGCAGGTTATTTAGGCATACTTGGCCCCTCAAGCAAAAGTAAATAAGAGTTAAACAATTAAAAGCTTTTAGCTGCAAGATGTGATGGCAACTATATATTGTAATCAATTATCATCTTCAAATGAAGAAAGTAGTTGTTACTTTTGTAACTATAATACCCCGAAATTCAAAAACACTATTATAAAATAAGCATAACTCAAGGGAGAAGAATGCATACTCTTTTATTGGATGATCATTTGTTTAAATACAGATCTGTTGTAACAGGAAGCAATAATAACGGACTTCCTAAATAATAATCAACCACTAACATAGCTACTAAGTAACAGAAAATAAAACAACTAATCCTAGAAACTTGGTCAAATAATTAGTAGAAAATAACAAACTAACAGGCAACTGTTGATACACGTTCAACACTCCTCCATGTATCAAGTCCAAGTTTCTCTCTTAGTAGCTCAAATCTGCTTCTTGGAAGAGCTTTGGTGAATATATCTGACAGCTGATCTTCAGTCTTGCGATACTTCAAGCACACTGCACCACCTCTGTACATCTCTAAGGAAGAATAATTTGATGTTGAAATACTTCGTTTTTCCATGAAACACTGGATTTTTAGAGATGATTATGGTTGCTTGATTGTCCACCATTACTTCAATAGTTGTATCTTGCTCCAAGTGCAAATCAGTTAGTATTTTCCTTAACCATAAGGCTTGATTAACAGCTGTTGTGGCTGCTATAAATTCTACTTCAGCGGTTGATTGTGCAACAGTTTCTTGTTTTTTGGAACACCAAGAGAACATCCTTGATCCAAAGCTAAAAGCCTGAGGTGTTTTTCATGTCATCTAAAGACCCTGCTCAATCACTATCATAATAACCTTGCAACTTGAAATTTTTGTGAATATAAGTATACAGGTTTTGATGATGCCAAAGTATTCACTTAATAAGCTCTGATTGATTCAAGGTCAAACAAACAAGATCAAGAAAAGATAAGGTCTTAATCCATTTGTTAAAAGAATCTCATATTGATTGATATAGGTTTTGGCCTCAAAGTTTATTTTTGAAGTGTTTTTAAAAAGATTGATCAGTTCAAAATAAGTATTTTTGAACTAGTAATCGATTACCAGGAGTTGTAATCAATTACCAGAGACACATTGCACATGGCTTTTCAAAAGTTTTTGAAATTTGAATTTTTAAATTCTTGTAATTGATTACCAAGTTTTAGCAATTGATTACCAACAACGAGACTTTAGAAAATCCTTTGAAAAGTCACGACTCTTCAAAATTTAAATTTAACTGTGTAATCAATTACCAGAATGCTGTAATCGATTACCCATGAAAGAATTTCAGAAAATATTTTGAAAAGACACATCTCTTCAAAATTGTTTTTGAACAGCCACCAAAGGGCCTATATATATATGTCTTGACTTCAAAAATATTAAGAGATTTAAAAAAAAAAAAGAACCTGATTATCAAATTCTCTAAAAAACTACTATTTGGTCAAACACTTACAAATCAATTGAGAATTCTTCTAAGATTTTTAATTTGTATCATCTGCTCAAAAGGAGAGAAATCTTTCTATACATCTTATAAACACAGTTGTAATTAAGAGATTGTTCGTCTCTTGACTTGTGAGAACCCTGAACACAACGGTGAGGGATCCCAAGGTGTGTTTAAAGGTTGTAAAGAGTTTACAAAGATAGTGAAAAATCTCAAATGAATTACTTGAGGACTGAACGTAGGCACGAAAAGTGGTCGAACTAGGATTAAACAAGTTTTCAATTCTCTCTATCCTTATCTCGGTTATTTTTATTGCACTTATTTTGTCTTGCATAATTGAAGAGCATTATCGAATTAATTGCATCTTCATCTTTTATATTCTGAACCTATCACATATTTTAAAAAGGGAATTAAAACTTGTTAATCGAAAAAATTCTTTAAAACTTAATTCACCTCCTCTTAAGTTATTGAGGCCACTTGTTCAACAATTTTGTGATTGACTAAATTTCATGCCATAATTTAAGGTCTCCTGGACATACCTTAGCACCCTTTTTGCTGCTTTCAAATGGGATTGTTTTGCATAATTCATCAATTTTGAAAGTACATTTACAACATACAAGATATTTGGTCTTGTTGTTGTGAGATACATTAAGCAACCAATTAAACTTCTGTAGAGTGCTTCTTCTACTTGTGTTCTGAACCATCATCCTTGCATAAATTCTCCTTTTGACACATAGGAGTGTTCACCCTTTACAATTCTCCATGTTGAATTTCTTCAGGATCTTCTTTGCATACTTCCTCTGACAGATGAAAATATCACCTTTGTTCTGCTTAACCTTCATACCAAGGAAATAGGACATTTCTCCTAGGTTTGTCATCTCAAATACTTGCATCATATCATCCTTGAACTGTTGAATAAGTTCAACATTACTGCCAGTGACTAAAAGATCATCAACATACAAAAGAGATCACAATGAAGTTAGCTTGATCACCTTTGATGTATAAATTAGATTCATTAAGACTTTTAACTAAGCCTAGTTTTGATAAGTACTCATCAATCCTGTTGTACTGGGCTATTGGGGCTTGTTTCAAACCATACAAAGCCTTTTTTAATAGATAGAATTTGTCCCCATGTCCTTTCATAAGGAAACCTTCATGTTGCTCAACATAGATTTCTTCCTCCAAAAATCCATTTAAGAAAGCTGACTTGACATCAAGTTGGCAGATTTTCCATCCATTTTGTGTTGCGATAACTAGCAATATCCTAATGGTATCCTGCCTTGCAACCGGAGCAAAAGTATCAAAGAAATATACTCCAAAAATTTGAGCATACCCCTTTAATACTAACCATGCTTTGTGTTTGTTGATTGAGCCATCTGCATTCAGCTTTGTTCTAAACATCCACTTCACACCTATGACTTTTCTGTGTTCAGGTCTTTCAACGAGTTCCCAAGTTTGATTTTTATCAATTATGGCAAGCTTATCTTGCATTGTATCCCTTCATTTTGGATCCTCCTTTGCATCCCAATATCATGTAGGTTCTAGAACTGCTGCATTGCATCTTTCATAAATATTTTAGGGCAATCTAGTGCCTTTCATGGGTACATCATCAATTAGCTCATCTTGATCTTGCAAAGGGCCATCTATTGACATTTTCTCAGTATCATTCTAGCTCCATTTCTCATTCTCCATGAATTACAGACCTCTACTTATAAGAATTTTCCTTGTGTGAGGTTGGAAAACTCTACAAGCTTTAGATACTGAACTGTAACCCACAAAGATATCGGGTTCAACTTTCTTGTCTAGCTTGTCTCTCTTAATTTGAGGCACATAAGTAAAGCGCAAACATCCAAATACTTTAAAAAATTTCAAGAAGGGTTTATAACCATACCAAGCCTCAAAAGGAGTCTTCTCATCTACTGCTTTGGTGGGAAGTCTATTTAGCAAAAATACTGCAGTGTTTGTAGCTTTCGCCCAATATGCCTTAGGTAACTCTTTCTCATGAAACATACATCTGACCATTTCCAAGATTGTTTGATTCTTTCTTTCACTAACCCCATTTTGTTTAGAGGTGTAAGAAGCTGTTAATTGATGTTCAATGTCTGCTTCCTCACAAAACATGATGAGTTATGCTGAAGTGTACTCCTTACCATTATCAGACCTCAAAGCTTGAATCATGCAGCCACTTTGCTTTTTAATCCACTGCTTAAATATCCAAAATAAACTTGCAACCTTTGACTTAGACTTGAGAAAGTAAATCCAACACATTCTGGTGAAATCATCTACAAAGATAATGTAATATTTACTCTCTTTAAGTGAAGTGGTCCTTTGAGGTCCGCCAAATTTGTGTGAATTAACTGCAGCTTCTCTATTGCTCTCCAAGTTGATTGTTTGAAGAGTAATCTTGGTTGCTTGCCATATTAACATGTTTCACAGTTTGGTAATTCAGAATCTAAATGAGGTAATCCATGAACCAACTCCTTTCATTGCATGTTCAACATAACTGCATGATGAAAATGGCCTAATCTTTTGTGCCAGACTTCTATATTATTTATAGTAACTGGATAGGCTGCTTGCTCTTCCTCCAATGGATCAAATGAGAAACTTTTGCCTCTCCTTCTGATATTGAAAATTTCCTTGTCATTGACATCTTTAATCAAACAGTGCTTATTTTGAAAGATGACTTTAAACCCCTTCTCAATCAATTATCCCACACTTAGTAAGTTTTGATGAATATCAGGTACATACAAAACATCGTAAAGTAATTTTGTACCTGCACAACTTTCAATGGCTACAGTTCCCTTTTTTTCAACAGTGATAAGATCACCATTGCCAATTCTAACTTTTGATACCTGTGATTTGTTCAACTCTCTAAAAAGCTCTTGATCGTGGGTCATGTGGTTGGTACAACCATTATCCATTAGCCAACATTCACTTGAGTTGTTGCTTGTAAAACATGTTGCTACAAATAATTGCTCTTCTTCTTGTTGATTTGCAACTTAAGCCACATTCTTTTGTTGAAAATTGCTTTTGCAAATTCTCACATGATGCCCTAACTTGTTGCACTTTTCACACTTAACATTAGGTCTTCTCCAGCATTTGAAAGGAGGATGACCCATTATGCCACAGTGCTTGTAAGGAGGAAATCCTTTGTTGTTTCCATTATTGTTGCTAATGTTAACTACTGCTTCTTGGGTGTTGAAATTTTTCTTCTTGTATTTCTTCCACTTGTTTTTCTCTCCTTGGTTAGTTTGCAATTTAGCTTGTAATGCTCCTTCCACAGAACCCTCAACCTTCATTTTTCTTCTTTGTTCCTGGGCTGGTAAAGCATTTACAAGTTCTACCAAGGTATGTTTTGACAGATCTTTAGTATTCTCCAAGGATGTAATAGTAGTCTCAAATCTTTCAGGGATAGTCACCAGTATTTTCTCAACTATTCTTGAGTCGGAAAAATTAGAACTAAGCAATCTTACTTTGTTAGCAATGCTAAGAAGCTTGTTAGCATACTTTTTAATTGTTTTGGACTCCTTCATTTTTTGCATCTCAAATTCTCTAACCAGATTTAGGGCTTGCATTCCTTTAATCCTTTCATCTCCTTCGTATTCATTCTAGAGGAAACTTCAAATTTCATATAGTGATTTAATGGTCATGATTCTAGTGAAAATTTCTTATGAGACAACAACAAACAAAGTAACTCTTGCCTTTAACTTTCTTGCTTTCCTTTCTTTTTGATTTTTTATCAGAGCTATTGTTGGATTAGTTGGTAAGGGAAGAACTTTGTAGTCTTCCTCAATAGCTTCCCAGAGATCATTTGCCTCTAGATGTGTCTTCATTCTCGCTGCCCAGATTTGATAATTGTCACCATCAAACATAGGTGGTGCTAGTGCTGTATATGATGTTTTGGAATCCATTTATCAGATGAATTGAAGCAAGATATTTAGGTTTTTTTGTGATAGGTTTCACTCAGTTCACTCACAAGTCATTCTTAAGAAGAAGGTTGTAGATACCAATTTGTTGTAAAATAAGCGTAACGCACAAACTTAAGGGAGATGAATACATACTCTTTTATTAAATGATCATCTGTTTAAATACAAATTATTGTAATAGAAAGAAACAATAATAACGGACTTTCTAAATAAACACTAACATAACAACTACTAAGTAATAGAAAATAAAGCAGCTAATGCTAAAAACTAAACAATTAGTAAAAAAATAACAAATTAATAGGCTGATACACGTTCAACAAACACATAGATGCTATATTTGATGGTCTTCCAAAGGATTACTATGGTTTTGTAACCTCTATTCTCGTTGGTTTAAGTCATACTCATCAATACCTCAAATGTGGCCTTATACATGGCATAAGAAGATTAAAGAAAATTAGAGGAACATGATGTTTTGACGACATCGTTACTGATATTGGTACATATGCAATAGATATCAATGTCAGGTATGTGGCAAGATTGGTCACCTAGCTTGCTTTCTATTGCTATCACAAATGTGATTAACAATTCCTTAATCCTAACTCGGTTTATAACTTTGTTACTCAAGAACACGGTGGTAATGTGAGCAATGATAGGAGATATTAAGTTAATTAATTCTGATAATTATTACTTTTAATCAAAATAATTACTGTACTTAAAAGTTACAAATAAAAACACAAAAATAGTTACAATTAAATTTCACGGGTCATTGAGTTTCACATAACTGAACTGATATACTTCAAATTAAAAATGAACAAGTTTTATTATGTTAATTTAAGTTCATTTTTTTGCACATAAACGAACTCAAATCAATTTAATTAATCTGATTTGTTTCTATATATTTCGTTTGTTCTTTCGTATTGCTTCAAAACAGTTCAACCCTTTCATTGAAGTTTCAACTTTTTGTGCACCTTAAGATGTCCACCTAATTGGATATAGTCGAATAACATAACATCATATAAATTTCAAACGAAAAGAAGGAACATGTGACTTTTTGTGTGGACATATTTTCTATACAAGGAACTGACGAAATATACATTTTCATTATAAAGTCCAATTAACCTATATCTTTGACTAATAAGATTATATGGAATTCCCGTGAATGCTGAAAATAACATGCAGATTA
This sequence comes from Glycine soja, assembly GCF_004193775.1. Classification (NCBI taxonomy): domain Eukaryota; kingdom Viridiplantae; phylum Streptophyta; class Magnoliopsida; order Fabales; family Fabaceae; genus Glycine; species Glycine soja. The sequence continues at coordinate 42,709,252 of NC_041012.1, read as the reverse complement.
TCATCAACTCTTTGTTATAGGAAGAGAGAATTAGAAGAAAGAGATAAGGCGTTTTCTATTTTAAAACATGTCTTCTGGTGTTTTGGAATGGTGGAGCAATGGGGGAAAATGACGTTGCGTCCAGTTTCAAATTAATCTCTTCAACTTGACAAAGATAAAAAAAAAAAAAAAAAACAAAAACAAAAAAAGAACTAGAAAATAGAGAATTTTTTGTGTAGTGATTAAAGTACGTAAGTTGTTACTTTAATTTTATTTTTATTAAATTGTAAGGATAATAACATAATCATTTAACATAATTATTTTTTATCCAATTAAATAGATGAAGAAAGAATTTAACTTATTTTAATGTATTTTATTTCTTAATTATCTTATTTTCAATAGTTTAAAATATACTTATTTATTATTATTATTATTATTATTATTATTATTATTATTATTATCTTTTTTTTCCTTGATAATTAACCATGCTATTTTTACCCTATTTCTTTCTTCGTAATTCTTGTTACTACATAAGTCACTTGATTAATACATAATCATTATTCAGACAATTTTTAGCTATAAATTCTTAAGTTATTACATAAAGCGCGTAGAATAAAATCAACTAAGTTTACCTATAAGAAGAATATCTGAATGGAAATAAAAGCATAAAGGCTGCTAAAGAACGCACAGGGCAAATGAAAAGGTATATAAATGAAAAGTTACAAAAGAAAGACAACAAATAAAATTATAAAGGTTTTTTCAGCCAAGGAATGCTAACCACACTAAAGCTGTTGAGATTTCAACCAGGTTGACACCCCAACTACTAAAGGACTAATGCAGCAAACCAAGAAATTCATTAACAAAAGAAAAGGAACAAGAGCAACATAACCAAAATCATGGGGGACATAAAAACCAAACTCATGAGCAAAACTAAGAAAACCTGTAATTAGGTAAACCTATCTTGTTCCTATTGAGCTCTGCTGCCAAAGAAAAAGGGGTTAGAATCCCACCAGTAGAACCCAAGCATATCTGCACAAGTATTGTCTTTCCTATAAATATATCCAACTACAAAAATTGAAATATTTAGTTAAAACTATTCAATTCAGCCATCTATTCCTAAGAGAATAAGGAATCAAAGAAACATCAGCAAAAGCTTGGACCTCTAAAGTTGAATCATATTCCAACCAGAGATTAGACCAAATAAGTCTGTTAGCCAACTCAAAATGGTCTGACCACTCCCATGACTTCAGCAAAAGAAGGGCTCTAAGTGTCCAGAAATTCAGCAAAAAAACCTTGAAAAGAGCCTATGTGATCCCTAAAAATGTCATCACAACCTGTCATATCAGAGCAATCATAAGTTGAGTCATCCACTCAGATAAAAGATAAAATGTTGAATGATATAAGATATATAAAAGGAAAAGATATTTATAAAACAAAGGTTTGTGTTAATTTGATAGATGTTGTGATGATTTTTTTACTACAGTTTAAAATTGTACACTTAGTACTATTTATAACGTACTCTAAATTAAATGTTAAATTTCAACAATTAAAAAAATAATACTAAATGAAATATAAATGGTTCCAGACTACATTAGCTAGAGGACTATCCTAAAAACATTAATTAAGAAAATAATAAATGAAATATAAATTTTATTAAAATTTACAATAAAAAATGAAAGTACATTAATGTTAGAAAAAAATTCATTGTTGATAAAAAAAAATGTGTATGAAATACTAGTATTTGTTAAAAAATATTTATCACCAAATGGATGAATTGACATGAGATTGTTATATTTAATTCAAATTTTGGAATTCAGATTTTAGATTTTACATATACAATACATTAAAATACTTTAAAAAATAATTTTACTATTTATAATTATTTATTCACTTTAGGTTATATTTGATACTATTAGTTGAAAAATTAATTTTTTTTCTTAACATTTTGGTTCATGGTTCAGTAGGAAAAAAAGAATTTTAATTAATTTAAAATTCAATTAAAAGATAAGTAAAATATGATTAAAAATTATTTTTATTAAAATTGAACTTGAATAATAGTCAAATGATCTAATCTTAATTTCAATAAATTAATTATTTGTGATCAATTAGTTCCTTGGTTGAAAAAACTAGTTAAGTATGCGCTTGAATTAGATAAGGTAATTACCATTTAATGTTATCCTTAAAATATTTATATCGTTCAAAGTACATTTATCCCATAGCCCCCATTGCTGTTTTTATATATAATCAATTCATGGGATACATCTACGATGCGGAGATCATATATGTGCGTGGTCAAAACTATTTGGTCAAGTGAATTGATGTCCCTCAAAATCAGCTTTGAATTGACACATTGTAAGTCCAAGAAAATAAAACGAATTTGCAATACATTCCTATTAATTACGCTATCCATCACATTATTAAGAATGAAATAAAATGAGGGGCCTCAAATAGAAAGAACCCGATAGAGAAAATGCAAACTCGATGGATGCAGAATAGAACTGCAAAAGTCTACGACCAGTAGAAAAAATCTACGTACGTATCATTTGTAATTAATACCAACCTTTTTGCATCATTGAGTTAGCACGTACTTTGCTTTGAGTCGATGGAGAAGTTGTAAAAAAATGCCAACATAAAATTAAATAACAAAAACAAAACCGAAAAAAAAAAGGGTACTGATGCTAAGAATTAGAGAATGATTATGGAAGCAAAGGTCGGAAAAATATCATGGAAGACAACATTTTCACAGTTAATCGAGATAAAACGTGGGAGGGGTGTTTAGTCTAACACCGATCAAATTGTGTGTAATATGCACTGTAAATTATATATATTGACATCTCTCAAAATTTGATTAAATTCTTTCTGGCACTCCTTATTTTTCTATTCCTAAATTAACTCTTTTGAATTGTTTAAAACATATTATTATTATTTTTTACAGAATTTCAAAACATTAACTATACCGTGTAGGTTGTTATAAATATTGAAAAACACGAGATTATGTGTAATATGAACAAACTTTGAGTATAAATATTTTTTTAAGGTGCAGTATAATTTACTTTTAAAAACGATATATACTAATAATAATAATAACATTCTGAAGACAATATAATTTATTAAATTCTAAAATAATAGCATACTCATAATTACAATGACTATATAATTTAATTTAAATTTAAAAATAATAATAATTGTGATAATTTAACTAACAAGTGGTTAGTTCAAGTTGTAATAAGTTCAAATCTTTTAAACAAATAATTAAGATTCAAATATTTATGAGTAAATGACATCAATCTTCCTTAGGATAGTCCAATGTAATATTTTTCAAATTACATAAATCTCCCTTTTATTTAAGAGCTACACTAACCTCCTTTATGATAGTCCAATGTAATGTTTTTCAACCAACGGGGTGTCAATGTATATCACAATTTTGAAAAGCAAATGGAACTTCCCGGTTCAATCGGGAACTAGCCTGATAATGGATCCATACATTCTAAAAATCAGAACATTTTCAGAACCAATGAGAATAGGTAAATATTATATCCTATTTTTTAGATCCTTTTTTTTATACTAATTTATAATTTATAATTTTTTTAAAAAAAATTTATATTATTTTATTGCTTCAAAATATTATATAGCTAAATTATTAGTTTGGTCCTCTAATTTATTTTCACTCTTCTATTTGGTCCTCTAATTATTAAATGGTTCAATTAGATTTTCTAATATTTTAAAATGGTTCAATTAGGCTCTCTTCCGTACAAAGTGGAGTTAACAGTGTCAATTTTATCTTTTATGATAGTTAAAAACCGCTAATAACTAATTTTCATGTATTAACAATTTCAAAACCACCACTAATTGTTTTTAAATGAAAAAACACAAATTAGTTCTTTAAAATAATGAATATATCATATAAAACCTTAACCAAATCCCAAATCAAATCTCATATCATGACATGTGTGCCTAAGGTTGGACAGAAGAATTTAACTAAACTGTTTTAAAAAAATTAGAGGACTCAATTAAATCATTTAATAATTAAAGGATCAAATCGAACATTAAAAATAAATTAGAAGATCAAAATAATAATTTGACTATTATATAATATTAAAAATATAAAATCAATTCAATTGCGATTATATCATTAAACCTTGAATAAGTTTTTTCATTGGTTTAATGACTGATTAAGTTTTTTAAATATTATGGTATATATTTAAATAACTAAGGAGATATTAACGTAATATAGAAAAATATGTCGATGTATATTTTTAAATAATTATGAGGGGTTAATGTAAGAGTAGATAAAAGTATATGTGTTTGCATAATTTACTCAATGTTTATGTATGAAGAAAACTTGATTGAAAAGTGCTAGTATCAAGAGAGAAAACTAAGTTACTCAATGTTTATGTAGGAAGAAAACTTGATTGAAAAGTGCCAAGAACAAAACTAGGTTATTTTAATTGAGGTGGCTAAAATACATCATTAAAGAAGAATTATTTTCTATTATTATAAAATATTATATATGATAAACAACAATCACTTTATTAATTCAAAAGTTTAATAATCCTTTAATATGTAGGATAACATGAAAAGTAATTTTGATCGTAGAGTGTTGATTAAAAAAATAACTTAAACTTTGGAATTTTATAAACACTTGTGTACACAAAAGTTTCACAAATTGAAACAAACTTCCTTAATTTGAAAACTTGTTTTTTTTAATTAAAGTGAATGAATTTTTTTTTTCTTATTATTATATTAGGGAGCAAATATCTTAGAATTTTGCATTGATATCTATTTATCATATTTTGATGATGTATGATGGGTGATAGAGACAAAACAAGGGCAGTTATAAGTTGTGGGAGCGGATACCGTTGGTTCCCACTACACTACTGACAGAAAGGGAAAGGGGAAAAAAGCTAAGGACAAAAACTGCTCATGAAATCAAAATCAAGTATTGTAAACTGTGGTACAGTGAGAGAGACACATGTCTCTGCCGACGATTCCTGTACTGTGAGTGTGTCCTCTTTTCCTTCCAAAATAAATAAATTATTAGTGTCAGACAATGCACAAATTCCACACTCCCATGTCCACCTACACCCTCTTTCTTCTTCATCTCAATCTCAAAAGTAAAATACACTGAATCCAACTACCAACTTCACCTTGGGTTTTGTAATTCACTCTGCTTTGTCTACCATCACAAGAAATTACCAGCTAGCTAGTAGTTCTATAACACTAAATGTGTATGATTTTCATCATTTTTTTTTAATACTCCATGTATTTAATTTTTTTATTTATAAAAATATTTTATAATGAAAATTAATTAAAATTATTAGACCACTCAAACAATTTCTCAAACCTCACATGCATCACCCTTTTAATAAAATAAACAATAAAAATATAAAGAGAAATATGATCTATATATCTTCTAACATATTCTATTAAATATATTCTTTATTATTATTATCAAAATTTATTAAAAATTATATTTTTTTTTGTGAAATTCACTCATAATAAATTTCTGTCATAATTTTAAACAAAATTAAACTAATAGTAAATAAATGTCTTTTAAAAATGTGTGTTAGATAATATTTTATAAAAAAATCTTAGATTATCATATATATATATACATATAATGTATAATAATTTTTTTTACAGTAATAATTATTTCAAAACTCTTACAAATTGGGTTTTCATAAAAAAAATTATTTGTACGTCACTATTAAAATTAAAACTCATGTAAATTTATATATAAGAAAAAAGGATCATTTAATGATAAGTTTTATACCATCCTCAAATCATAAAATAATAAATTTATTAATTTTTAAAATAATTTATATCAAATTTAAATAACAGAAATTAACTTTATATGTAAACCCGAAACTACACTAAACCCACTAACAATCCCTTGTTTTCTTCTTTCTCTTGCATCTGTCGCCTTCAGTTGCGACTTTCCGCCACTTGCACCCTCTCTTTCTCTTGTTTCGTGTATAAATAAACATTATATCATAGCCTCTTCTTTTGGGTTATGAATCAAATTGCTGCTATAAAGGACCCAGAGGAGGGTTCCGAGAAGAAGAAGAAGAGCAATGAAGCAATAAGTGGCGAAGAAAAAAAAGAGGATCCAATGGAGCAGGAAATGGAATCACTCACCCCTGCCACCGTCTTTTGCATTAGGCTCAAGCAACCCAAGTCCAATTTGCTCTACAAAATGAGTGTCCCTGAAATTTGTCGCAATTTCAGGTATCTCTACACTTGCATGACTTGAATTTTGCGCTATCAGCCTTGAACTTTGTGTTTGAGCAGTAATAAGTAAACTACTAATTCTTGTTATATCGGAAATAGCTTCCTTTAATCTTTTGTGTCACTGAACTTGGGATTACCATGTCTATAGTAGTAAGATTTTTCAGTGTTTTTATCATAATTTAGTTTATCTGTTGACTTCAAGAGTTGGCTATGTAAGTTTGTATCCACTAACAAAGCAGGGGAGCTAGATCAAACTAAAGATGATCGTGAATCGTGATGCTGTTTCAATAAGGATAGACACCATAGTCAAGAAATATGTACCTATTGTTAAACCAACCTCAGACCTAACTCATTAACATTTGGTGGTATAGAATAAAAAAACATTGATTTGTGGTCTGCAAATCTGTAGTGTCTTATTAGTATTAATTCTGTTAAGTAGTGTTCCAGTCCAAACAGAGAATGTGACCTACAAAAAGCCTTTGACTACCAGATAGGTTTGTCAAGAAGGAGATGCTCCTGATTAGAACAAGAAAAACTGTAAATTGGATTTACACAATGCATACTAGAAGTGTTAGTACTTAGTAGTTCAAAATATTGCATTTAGATAGGATGACTGGCAAATAGAATCAAGTGCAGAAGAGGTTCTTAATAATGCTTCATGTCCGAAGGATTTCCATTTCATTTGACCACTTTGGTGAAAATATCCTTTTATGCCTTCTGGATTTTGTATAACCTTTTTAGTTTAGGATACTTATTTTGGAGGATACTGGCTCAGTGCATTGCTTTCCTTTGAATAAAATCATATTTTAGAAAATAAAGAGAGGATATCAATGCCTTGGGCAGAGAATCATGGAAAAATATAAAATTTGCAATATAGTTTTCCTTGAAAATGTGGATTGAGAAAAATTCCGGTCTGTCATCTGCTAAATTTTTTCAAACAAATATTATTCCTGCATATTTGTTTGATTGTTCCAAATTGTGAGAGGAAGATTTGTGGAAATTGTACAATCAGTCAAGTCATTACCTTTCTGTGTTGCTTGAAAATCAACATAGTAAACAACTTGTCTTTAGTACCCGCATTGTTTTCATTTCAGTGGTACTAGTGCCATTATTCTTACATGAGGGAACCACATTAGTTCATGCTTATGCTTTTGCTATCATTTTAACAGGAGTTTTGTTTTAACATCTTTTATTGTCTGAATTATAATTAAACTGTTTTATTTTTCTCCATATCAATATAAGCTTGAACAAACTTCATCTCTCACTTAAATATTTATATAAGCATCTTTGGGAAATGGGAAGTTGATTAATATGTAGATCAGTAGATGATCAACTTCCTTGGATGTACTTCATAATGCTGTGGAGTGTGGACGCTGGTTTAGCCAGTGCTCCGTACTTCGATGGGCACACACATATTATCTCACAAGTCACAACAATTCCTAAGACAATGTAGGCTGGTTTTTCATGGTTGATAGTTTATGAATCTGTTGGTGTAAAATTGGGATTATGTATTTGATCTTCTGAGCATATTATTTTATGTCCTTTATGGTATTCTAATTCTGGCGCTGTCCCTTTTTAAAAGAATTTATTGATTTTTTTCCTAGTGCTGTTTCCTGGTGTGGAAAACTGAATGCTATAGCTTGTGCTTCTGAAACGTGTGCAAGGATTCCAAGGTTAGTTTTATCCAGTAGTCATGTTTCCTGGGTGAAAATATTTGATTATGTGCTAAAATGTTTGTTTAAAATATGACTATTGGTTTGGATAACTGAAAGTTGATGGAAAAATTTAAGAGCCAAAAAACAGATTAGATTATTTTGAGGGTCCATTGAATTTTAGCATTTATGGATGAATTCAAGAACATTTGATTAATGTTTCAAAATTCAAACTTTCCCAATTGCTTTTATTCTATTGTGATACCCAGGCCAGAAGAAGCACTAGGAAAAGATATTATGGGATATATCTTTTTGTATATTTATCTAGGTGACTGTCTCTTGGATCTTCTTTTTCTGACTGGTTTACATAATAATTTTCTTGCTCTTAACCAGTTTCCTCATTTGTTGGCAAATGAATTTGTCAATCGACTTTAAGTTTTTGTCCTGCTTGGTTTCTACTTTCTAGTAATATTGTAAAAGGTTTATATTATATGCATTTTATAGGCATATTCATTTGTTAGACAGACCCACAAGCAAATTTGAATGAATAGGGTTTATGGCAAAAAGACTTGTTCACATGCTAAATAGGCTTTGCATAATGATGTCCAATGCTTATATCATTTATGTAATATGCTTCCAATATTTGTTCAAGTATTAAATTTATATAGACAAACAGTCACATATGATGTCTAACCCTGCTCAGTTGTGTGTACCCAGTAGTTACTTTAGCTTGCTGACACCCCTGTATGTCTGCTTTTACTGGCAATTTTTGTAACGGTTATTAATGTTTCTTTTTTCTAAAGCTCAACCGGAAATCCACCATTTTGGATCCCTATACATATTGTGATCCCAGAGAGGCCGACTGAATGTGCAGTATTCAATGTCATTGCAGGTATTTTGATGTCACTGCTTCCTTCTATAATCATGGATGTTGCAGTTTTACTGTTCTGTTGGTGTTGTTTGATCTTATTTTTCACTCTGGCAGGAATGCCAAAATTGGCTTAACAATGGTAAAATTAGGTGTTTGTCTTTTTCAATTTCATTATGATAGTAATGCAGTCAAACACTGATTTTAATAAACCCTTGGTATTATTCTTCTGCGGATACTGATATCAGTGTACTATAAACACCTGTGGGTGGATTTACAATGAAAGGTAAATACTGAAACAAAAACAGAAACAGATGAAGTGGGGTATACGAGAAACCCTACCCTCTCCTTTGATTGCCTTCTAGCAGTCTGTTTACTGATATCCCAACCCCTTCTTTGATTGCCTTATTGGCAATCTGTTACACCAATTTTTCCTTCCTGAGATTTCAATACCCCCTGATTGTCTTTTTTGCATCTGATATATTCCAAGGTCCAGATCCTCTGTGCCCCTTCCTAATATAACCCTTAGTAATTGGTGATTTCCTAGCACATTACCAGCATAAAGGTTCTGCCAAATCCATGAGGCTGTTCGACATTGTTTTCTTGCATAAACTAATTATGGATTTGGGAATATAAAATTCAGGTGTAAGGCCACAAGTTGAAAACACAGAAGAAATCTTTTAATTTTCAGAACTTTTGGTCTTGGCACTTGTATATGTTGAATTAAGCCAACTCTTGGAGGATCTTGATCTGGATAGCCTTTAAGCATCATTTCAGATGTTATTGACACAAGTGTTCACACTTTTTGAAGTTAAATGATTTAATGTTTGGGGTATCAAGTATCAACGGAAAGGTCTGAAGAATTTCCTTGATGACAATATTCAAAAAATTGCCACCATTATCGTTATTATCATTGTAACCAATTTACATGGAATATTTTTCATAAATTACATCTCATTTGTAATATTGGTAAAACGAAAAAGTAGTCAAATTGAATCTGAACAATTAACAATTAGCTCATCTATTCTTTTCTTCTTGCCCTCAAATTGGTGCTATTTCTTGTCTTTTTTTTTTTTTTTTTTTCTGGGCTTTTAGTTTCTGAACTGAACTGCTTCACTATCTATGTATGTGTGTCTATATAAATTTTGAAATTTGATCAGTTGAACTGTATGCCTTCACAGATTCTCCTCGTGATTCTGTCCAGTTCATCGAATGGTCCCCCACCTGCTGTCCTCGTGCATTATTGGTAGCAAATTTCCATGGGAGAGTAACTATTTGGACTCAACCGTCTCAAGTAAGTCAGAGTTACTTAAGTAGATACTTCTACAATCACAATTTCCTGCATAACATGGTTGTGTAGTATAATTGCAAGTGCTCTGTCATTGACTTTTATGTGGCCATGGATTTAATTATTAAGTTTGTTGTTCGTCTGTAAAATAATACATGTTACTATTGCTAAAACTTACCCCAAACTCTATAGATGTCTATTATTGAGATGGTTTTTCTAAATCACAGAATGGAATCTTTAGCTATGTATTATACCCTAGCTCTACAAGGAGGTTAATGAAATTGACTTAGCGCTTGTGTGTGCCTTTGAATCGATCTTTTGTCCAACTTTAACCTTCTCTTGCTTCTCCATTATTCATATATGCTTTTCTTGTTTATTTGTTACTGATTTCTTGTCCATTCAGGGGCAAGCTAATCTTGCACTTGATGCTAGCTGCTGGTTGCGAGAGCATGAGTGGCGGCAAGATATTGCAGTTGTTACGAAGTGGCTATCAGGGGTCTCCCTGGTATGCAAACAATGTCTCTTCTATGTGATGTTTAAATTTTCTGCATATCATTTTTGAGGAATTGTTATAATATTTTTTATTTATCCAATTTTGCCCTTAAACAATTGTTCCTAAAAAACATACTCTTTTTAAACAATTGTCTCTTAAAAAATTCTATCTCTAAACATTATTCTCTAAAAACTGTTTATGAGAGAGCTTTTTTAGAGATAAATTCTTAGAGGGGGTGAATTTTTATTTTTTTTAGATAAGGAAAACTTTGTTTAGAGAGACAATTTTTTTAAGCTAAATGGGTAATTCATATTTTCCCTAGAAAATCCCACAATTTGGAGGAACTTTTAATTGTTAACAAAACGTGAAGAGAAAGATTTTGTAGGATTAGTGAAAAATCCCTAATTCCCCTTTAGTCACAATGTCATTGCATTGTGCTGACTTACAACTTATACTGTAGCAAGCTTGCACACACACACATGGATCCTGTGTAATTCAATATGGTGATTCTGATATTTTTTAATCCAATTTAATTGTGTATTTGAAAAAATCAGTATAGGTGGCTTTCATCTAAACCAAGTGGTCCTGCCAATTCAAGGTCAACATTTGAAGAAAAGTTTCTTTCACAACAATGTCAAACTTCAGGTATTTTTTTCCATTTGCCATTATGATTGCCTTTTTTTCCAGTAATTTTTTTCACTGTAGCAGTTATGAGATATCAAAAGAAATACTACTTTTGACATTGTATTTTGTCATTTTTGGTAATATTTGTTTTTTTTCCTTTTCCAATGAACCATCTGAAAAAGCTTAAGCTAAAATTATATCTTCCACGGTGCAATCCAACAAGGATTTTTCATGCACAGATTAGATGTTGGAAGAAGAGGGACTTGTGTGTGTGTTGGGATTAGGGTTTGAGGGTCATATGGTCCATATGTATACTCTTTGTAATTTAGTTGATCATAGCGTATGATTCTGTTTCACCAGAGGACACAAGTCTATCGATTTCTCTTATTATTTTCCACTTTACATCGGGTTATAGCAATTTTCCATTTTGCTTTTCTGATTTTGACAATAGAAGTATCTTCGGGAAGACAAGTAATTTGAAGTGAAGTACTATACTTAATCTTCCTTCCACTTTTGATTGAGTTTGGCTTTTAATTATGATACTGAACCATCTTAGTGTCTGGCTGATGCTTATCAAGCCCTGATTCTTCTAGCGAGATGTGCTATATCGGACACTCATGTCATGATGACACTTGTAATGTGTCTATGTCTATGTCATGTTCTGTTTCCGTGCTTGTTAGTCTTAATATTAACACAATTACACAATTTGTATGTTGACGGTGTAGTGTTGACAACCATGGAAATGCCTGAAATTAGAACTTTTTTCCTCTCTTTATTTGATTGCTTATTTCAGTTATTTTTTTAATAATTCGTTTTACATGTTCATTTTAATATGTATATTAAAATTGCTGTATGCTAGTGTGTCTGACACATGGGTTTGTTTTGATTTCAGCTAGATGGCCCAATTTTCTTTGTGTCTGTTCTGTGCTTTCGTCAGGCTCTGTTCAACTTCATTGGTCTCAGTGGCCTCCTCAGAATGCAACACCACCCAAATGGTTTTGCACTAGTAAAGGACCATTGGGTTGTGGCCCCAGTGGCATTATGGCTGGTGATGCTATCATTACAGACAGTGGTGCCATGCATGTGGCAGGTGTGCCAATTGTTAATCCATCCACCATTGTTGTTTGGGAGGTTATGCCTGGGCCTGGTAATGGTTTCCAAGTAATTCCTAGAACAAGTACCAATAATGGTGTTCCACCTCCTCTTAGCTCACCCAACTGGACTGGTTTTGCACCTTTAGCTGCATATTTATTTAGTTGGCAAGATCATCTATTATCTGAAGAAAAACAAGGGAAAAACCAGACAAACCAAAACCTTGGTGATTCTATACCACTTAACTGTTCACCGGTTTCAAATTTTTCAGCATATGTGAGTCCTGAAACTGCAGCTCAAACTGCTGCAACCACTACATGGGGTTCTGGTGTAACAGCAGTAGCTTTTGATCCAACTTGTGGTGGTTCCGTGATAGCTGTTGTGATAGCTGAGGGTATGGACCTGATTCTTGATCTTTTTTCACACAATTTATATTTGTTCTGTGCTATGGCATACCTTCATTAATAATGATTTTGTTCCTTCAGTTTCAATATATTCTTCTGACATATAATTTACATCATGGTTATTGAACTCGAGTTAACTCGTTAACTCTTACGAGTTTACGAGTCCACTTACCCTCTGAGTTAACTCGTGTGTAAACTTTTTTTTTAGTAGACTCTGAGTCTTCTATAAACTCTAAGTAAACTTGGTAGACTTTCGAGTTTACCATTGAGTCAACAAGTTAAAAAAATTAGATCAAAATATAAGTCATTTTGGATTGTTTTCTGTTTGTCTAATGTTCAACATACCTTCATTTAGTGTGTTGTTCCCGAATAATAAAATTCTCACCTTTAATAACACCAAACTTTTGTTCTCTAATAACATCAAATCCTCGATGGGAGTGATCTACCACTACTATAACATCTGCAAGTTATTATCTAGTAGTGATGCATTACTAGACTTGATTATTTAAATATTGTGAAATTTATGATTTACTATTTTGCTTTATTATATTGTTAATTGGTATGTTATTTATAGATATTTTGTTATTATTTTTATATGAAGTGGACTCTTACGAGTCTACGAGTTAAATCCACGAGTCGAGTCTAGGGAACTCTCACTAGTCTACGTAAACTCTTGAGTTTGATAACCTTGATTTACATTATCATTATTTTACCCATTTTTATGATTGAGTCCTAGTGAATATCACTTAGATCTGAAAACTTTATTGTGTTTAATTGTTTATCTGTTCAAGTTATTAATCCATCGTATTTGTGAACATTTCACTTAGATATGAATAACAAGTTAGGGAGTAATTATACAATGTTGAAGACACACTAGGGATCAGATTTCACTTGGTTTTCTAACCATTAATTAGAATTCTGACCTAAATCTAAACAATCAATTGATGGGAAACCATTAAAGTCATGGAGAAGAGTTAAAATACTAAAGCTCCAAATAAAGTCATTCTGAATCAAATTAAATCACGTATAAATCTTAATAATTAAAGCCCAAGACCTGTTTAATTTTGGAATACATGGGTTTGTAATTGAAACCAATAAATTGATTAAATAACCTTTCATTGTGGTCAAACTACTTGTCTTTTTAATAACAGCTATGCGTTATGAAACAAAAGGAATTTAAATATCCACAATTGAGAAGAAAAAATTGAATGTCAAATGATAGTATGATACAAATGGAGCATATGAAGGTTATGCATGTTCCCTGCAAATAATCGTGTTTCCAGTCTTGGACTACTCATCCTTGAACAAGTTGGACATTTTAGCCATGACCAACTAAAGTAACATACTGGAAGGACCCATGTGTTTTATCTAGCCATCTCTACATCTTTAGATTTCGTGACAATGCTATCTGTGATTTATGTTTGGCAGAATTTATGCCATAGTTTCTTGTGCATTGATCATTGAGCTAGGAAATTGATATTATATTTATAAGTATATAATTTATCTTACCTTTGTAGGACAGTACATGTCCCCATATGATCCAGATGAGGGCCCATCAATCACAGGGTGGAGAGTGCAACTCTGGGAATCATCTTTACAGCATGTTGTCCTTCATCCAATATTTGGGAATCCCACTTCCAGTATGGGTGGACAGCCTCCTATGCAAACTGTTTGGCAGACCAAAGTGGACCTGAGCATTCCACCAACAAATGATTTCAAGAATCATCAAGCTCCAGCAGTTGGAATGAACACTGACATTCAAAAGGTATCCGAGTTTGGTTTTGATAAGTCAAAAAGGGTCAATTTTGATCCTTTTGATCTTCCAAGTGATGTTAGGGCACTTGCACGAATTGTATACTCTCCTCATGGTGGTGAAATTGCCATTGCTTTTCTTCGGGGTGGAGTGCACATCTTTTCTGGTCCAAATTTTGCACCTGTAGACAACTATCAGATTAGTGTTGGATCTGCAATTGCTGCTCCTGCTTTTTCTTCAACAAGCTGCTGTTCAGCTTCTGTTTGGCATGACCCAAGCAAAGATCAGACAATTTTGAAAATAATCCGGGTTCTTCCTCCTGCTATTCCAACTAGTCAAGTAAAGACCAACTCATCAAACTGGGAGCGTGCAATTGCTGAAAGGTGATTTCTTAAAACCCTTCTCAGTATATGACATGTTAATGCTTTCTTATTTCTTTTACATAACTCAGTGGAGGTTGTGATTTATTTCCCTTTTCAATTGTTTATTTTGTTGCGAACTGACATCTGTTAGGAAAAGCAGGTTTTGGTGGAGCCTTTTGGTTGGAGTTAATTGGTGGGATGCTGTGGGCTGTACACAGAGTGCTGCTGAGGATGGTATTGGTAAGGAGGTGCAAATTATTTAGTCATGTCGAAGTTAGTGCCAGGGGAATTAGAGAAAAGGGATAAAGCAATTTGCTTTGTTTCATATATGCATTCTACTATGAAGCAACTGCACAATGTGCCATTGATGCTCTGTATTGATGAGTTTCTTTGTTTTTTCCTTTTTCTGTTTCAGTTTCACTCAACAGTGTTATCGCAGTCTTGGATGCAGACTTCCATTCTCTTCCTTCTGCTCAGCACAGACAACAGTATTGTCCTGTATACTTCTCTGAACTTTCACCATTAGCTTTCGTAGTTATCTTCTTCATTGTTAGGTCCTGGGGTGTCTTATTATTTTTCTGTTGTTTCATAGTGTTTCTGGGATATAATATTACCTGGATAATGGACCTTGCAGTAGATACTTGTTATTAGCAATTTTATCTCTATCTCATAGTTTTAACTATTGGCTTCCTTATAGGACTTTATGCTGACACAACTTGATGTTCATTTCCACCTGATGATCCTGTCATCCTGCTTTGTTTCCCTTCTTGTTTTACTATGTTTCCTGTTGGCACAGATCTCCCCCCTTCCTCAAAGTTCTAATATTGGCTTTGACATTCTTAATTATTTTTTTAGCCATTTCATTGGATTGTTTCAATTTATGTTAGTCTAGTATGAATCTCATTTTAAATCTTTTCAGTACCTTCTGAGATCCACTTGAACTAAACTTTCAGTATCCCTGTCCTGTGTCTTTCAATTATTGTTATAAAGTTAAACAATATTTTACTTTCAGTTTCTCCTGTTTATTGGTGTTTTTATGAAGACGTGTGGAAATGGGCGTGTTGATGCTTTTTGGGCTAAAAATAGCTTGGTTTTGTATGATTGCAGAGTCTAGACAGGATAAAGTGTAGGCTGCTTGAAGGGGCAAATGCTCAAGAGGTCAGGGCAATGGTTCTGGATATGCAAGCTAGGTTGTTGTTGGATATGCTTGGGAAGGGAATTGAGTCTGCTTTGATAAATCCTTCAGCTTTAGTGCCCGATCCATGGCAAGTATCTAGTGAGACATTAACCAGCATTGACCCTGAAGCAGTGGCTGTTGAACCTGCACTAGTTCCATGTGTTCAGGTTTGCTTTGGTCTCTGTTGTAATCATGTGCTCCTTATTTTGTTTAATGAGAAGATCTACACTCAGCTTTCTGGTGTAGCAATGGTTAACTGCATGGTTCAGTCCGCATACTTTGTTTTGTATGCACTTGGCATACATTTTATTTATATTCATTTGTTAAGAAAACTGATTTTTTTTTTACATATAGTAAACAATACCCGCCAACCTATTGAACATGTAATATTATTAAAACCTTTGATTCTCTCTCTTTGTTCAATAAGCTGACATTTTTTTTTAATTTGTTTAACATTTGACTGTATATACATCTCAGAATTGTTTCAATATTACTCAGGCTTATGTTGATTCAGTTCTTGATCTAGCTTCACACTTTATCACCCGGTTGCGGCGTTATGCAAGTTTCTGCCGTACATTGGCAAGTCATGCTGTAACTGCAGGGACGGGAAATAACCGAAATGTGGTAGCTAGTCCTGCCCAATGTTCTGCAACTCCTGCAACAAGTCAGGGTAAATGTGCAATGATATGATATTGTATTGTTTTTTTTAATAGTTTGTTTTATTCTATTAAAATTTGTTTCATTTTATTTATAACAAATCAGATAGATCCTTACTTCTAAAGTCTTGTCATTATGGATCTACTATAGAAGCAAGGATTTGGTGCTCTGTTTTTTATTCTCACAAAAAACTCAGTTGTCCAACCTTGAATACCTTTATTTGTCTTTCTATCATCATTACCTTTATTCTTTATATTACATTTTGATATGGTTATAATTTTTCCCTTCATGTTTGAATAGTTTTCTAGAAGGTTGGATAGGATAAAATCAGATCTCATTTGATCTTTGATTTTCTTCTATAATCAAATTTGATCTTGTTTTTATTTTGATTTATCCTTGATTTTCTCCTATCTTTAATTTAATTTACTTTGCAATCAGATTGGCTGGAGAATCTCTCTAACCAATTTTACCTATTCTTATCCTCATTGTAACTCTCTCTTAATCAATGAATAAGAAAATCATTCTCTTCTATACTACTTTACATACCAAATTAAAGCAAAAACAACGTTGTCCAGGAGGTCAAAATGGGACAACCAGTTCTAGTGGAAGCACACAGATGCAAGCTTGGGTACAAGGGGCCATTGCCAAGATTAGTAGCACTACTGACGGAGTGTCCAACCCGGTTCCTAACCCCCCCATCAGTGGTCCTTCGTCCTTTATGCCCATAAGCATTAATACAGGAACTTTCCCTGGAACACCTGCAGTTCGACTTATTGGGGACTGTCATTTCCTCCATAGATTATGCCAACTGTTGCTCTTCTGTTTTTTCTTTCGACGAGCACAACAACCCCGCTATGCGGGAGGTGTACAGAGAACTGCTGACACAAATCTACAAAAACCTCAACCTAATGCTTCTGTCCCTGGCAAGGTGGAGGAAATTGCAAAACCAGTGTCAACTGTGGTTAGGCCAGATGATGGTCAGGCTGGTCGAGTTAGTCAACTTGTGCCTGCATCAAAAGGAGGTGAAGAACCATCTCCAGGGCGTTCAAGAATTGGTACTGGAAATGCTGGCCTAGGATATACATATGAAGAGGTATAACTATATTATGACTTGTCTGAAAGCGCTCCTATTTCAGTGATTTATGACTGACATAAATGTGTTTCAAAAGTCAACATAATCCTCTCTTGTACTTACGTAGGTTAACTGTTAACTTATGGTCTTACTACACTGGTAATGCAGGTCAAGGTTCTTTTTCTAGTACTTATGGATCTATGTCGCCGAACTGCTGGCTTGCAACACCCGTTGCCAGTTTCTCAGGTGGGGAGTAATAACATACAGGTTCGGCTGCATTATATTGATGGGAACTACACTGTACTGCCTGAGGTTGTGGAAGCAGCCCTTGGCCCCCATATGCAGGTTACTTTCTGTTTTCCCATTTCAAAGTCAGTATTTTTGGCAGACAAACAAATTCATGATTTTGAAAACAAGATGTAATAGCGATACCTGCTAGTCAAGTAGGACTAGAAAGGGCTCTATTGTCTTTCTTCAGTAACGATGCTTTTTTGACGAAGTTTCTGATTTAGTGATGGAGCACACTGTTAGATTATGTAGGAGCATTTGATGATTGAATGTTGTGCTTTTTAAAAAATATATGTTTTTGTTCTTTTTGGGTGCATTAAAATGTGTTTGTTTCCTTGGAATAAGTGACTATCTTTCCTGTGAATTAATCCTGCCCTCAAAACTAAATAAAAACTGGCTATGCAGAACATGCCCCGTCCTAGAGGTGCTGATGCTGCTGGTCTTCTACTACGTGAGCTAGAACTCCATCCTCCAGCTGAAGAGTGGCATAGACGGAATATGTTTGGTGGACCTTGGTCTGATCCAGATGATTTGGATTCTGCAAATGATGCACCAAAACTTATTAGTTTAAATCCACTTGATTCCAGCTCATTGGAAAATTGTGATGTCTACTATGGAGCCAATGGCTTATGGCCAAGGAAGCGCAGGATGTCTGAACGAGATGCAGCTTTTGGGTTGAACACTTCTGTGGGCCTGGGAGCATACCTTGGTATAATGGGATCTCGAAGAGATGTTGTTACTGCATTGTGGAAAACTGGCCTTGAAGGGATCTGGTACAAGGTATGGAAAGAAACTTTGTTTGGTTTTTTGTGTTGTTTTATATCCTCCATATGTGCATGTAAGGTTTTATAACCTATTAAATGTTTGGTATTTAGTACGGTCCAAGAGTTATTCTTTTTAATCTTTGATAAAGTCATGGCGGTTTTCTCTTGATAGATGCAAGACAAATTGCTAATTGACAACCGATGTAAATGAAATGTTGAATGATTGAAAATTTTAGCAGTGTCAGACTTGTTAATCTGGCTAACATGGACCAAATTTGTAAACAAAGCCATTCCTTCAATGATGCCTAGAAATTAGTAATAGACACTTCTCTTTCTTCTTCCTGACCTTTTAATTTCATTATCTGCTTGCATGTAAATATTATTTTACTTTCTCATTCTCCATTTTACTTCTGTTTGATACAGTGTATAAGATGTCTGCGGCAGACTTGTGCTTTTGCCTCACCAGCTTCCACCAATCTTCCCAGTCAAAATGACCGGGAGATTTGGTGGATCAGCCGCTGGGCTTATGGATGTCCAATGTGTGGTGGAACATGGGTTCGAGTTGTATAGCTGGCTTCAATACAAAATTGTCATTTGAGTTTCTCTTTTGGTGAGGGAAGAATTGCTTGTATTTTACCTGCAGAAACTGAAGGTGGATGGAATTGTACAGGAGAGGAGACATGTAGATTACCTGACAGGTTCTTTATCAGTATGTTGTCATTAAAAGTGACCAAACGAACTTGGATTTGAGTATTATTCTACTGATCACTATGTAAAGTTCCAAGAGTTATCAACTAATTCACCTAGATCTCAAATTTCTTTGGAATTATGATCATGTGATTCGTGTTACACCGCCAAAATTAGGTATTATCCTTGTGATGTTTGTAGTTGCTCCTTCAACATCTATGGTTTAGGATTTTTAACCCTTAAAATTGACTTGAGTGCACCATATCAAGCACAACATATGGTGATATCATGCAAGGCATATTAATTTTCCTTTTACTCATCACAAGTTAGTTGGATGATCATTTGGTCATAATTTTTTTCTTTCACCGTGCGTCTTTTCTGTCAAATGCTTTATGTTTATTTTTGGAATTAGTAATCTAGAAGATTGAATAATTAGGAATTTGGATCAGATTATTCTAATTTAAATCAGAATCAGATTACTTTGATTTGATTTGATCCTTTTTTATTTACTTTCCATTTTATATTTATTATGTAATCAGGCAGCCTTGCCTATATATGTATCCTTATTATTTATGAAATAATATAGTGAAAGTATTTCTTCCTCTCCTATAATTTTTCTCTAGCAGTCCCTAAAACCACTTGGTATTATAGCTTCTACTTTGATCATGTAGTAGCCCACCATGGAAAAAACCACTACAACCAAAGAAAATTCCTCCACCATGTCTTCCATGAATTCTGGAGGTACTAAAACTACATCCCTGGTTGCATCTGATTCTCTATCCATGGGTATCAATTTACAACTTTTAATCCAAAAGTTGAATGGTAAAAACTACATTAAATGGGCTCGTTCCGTGAAACTAGCCCTTGAGGGCAAGGAAAAGTTGGACTACCTACCAGGAGACATCCCTCAACTAGGACACTCTAATCATTCTCTCCCAAAATGAAAGTTAGAAAATTGGTGCCAATCAACTCAATGGACTCTCGTCCGTTGGGAAGCCATTCTTATTCCTCCCAACCGCGAAAGATGTATAGGAGGTTGTCCACTATTGTTATTCTGATTTGGAGAACTCTTCCTAGATTTATGAACTCAAGAGTTTTACAATTTTAATTATATGGTTTCTTGTCCTATTCATGCAATTATATGCATTATCTAATTAAATAGCATTAGAATAGGAAAAAAGTAGCGAAGGCTTATTAAAATTGTTATTTTATCATTTGTTTATGTACCAAAAATCCAATGCAACTCATAACCACATTACTTAAATTGAATTTCGTTGTTCATGTCCTTTTAGTATTAAAAAATTAAATTAAACTAAATATTTTAATGTTTTAACTTCAAAAAGCATGCATGTATATATAAGAGAAACTATAAGAGAAGATAATTAGGTATAGCAAAAGTGGCAACAAAAATACAATTTTCTAAAACAGATTTTAAATTAAATTTACAAAACATATTATTTATTTTAATTATCCTCTAAAATATAGTTCTTAAAAATTACAAAGCAAAACTAAATCTCACATAATTAATAATGTATCATAGTTTTAGAGAGCATAATACATCTTTGCTTTGGGATCATATGTTTACCATGCTCCCTTGCATAACAAAGTTACCAAGCACTAACGTTACCGATTGCCAAATTAACAATTGAACCATCCTTATTAGTAAAAGAGGCTAAAGAAAATTCTTCGAGCTATATCTCATTTGGTTTTTTCATCCACCTCACACCTATCAACGCTTGGTCCTTCACATTCATAGTGAACATAAGTGAAGTTATTCATACCAAAATTGTTTAAAAAATAAGAAAAAATGAAAAAGATGTTTCAAAAAATGACGAATATTACTTTCGATCCTTGAGGAGGTACCACACGGGAAAAAAATTTCCTTGAATGAAATATGACTTTGAAATAAGGACGACATGCCCTTCCTAAATTCACTTTCTTATCCCCAAAAGGGAACCTCATTTAAATACAAAACAGTTTGAACCATATTTTGATTTTGTCCTTGAGATCAAACAATTTTGCAAGTGAACAAAAGGATGTAAAAACAAATGTTTTACTTTTTCTTGTTTAAAATGATTTTTCTTAAAAATATATATTCATGTAATTGCCCCATAAAGAGATTGTTCATCACCAATGATAACATTCACTTCATCTTCATTGTAGCAATCTTTGAAGTAGTGGCTTCCCCTTGCATCATCAAATAAGGTGTCCTAGTAACCAATGAAATTACACTTGAAGAAGAATGTTTTATGTGCTTATATCTTGCTTACAAGAGCTGCTGCAATGTTAATTATATCATTTCTTGTCTTATCCATGCTATTATATGCGTTTTCTAGTTAAATAACATTAGATTAGAAAAAAATAGCAAAGGTTTACTAAAATTGTTATTTTATCATTTGTTTATATACCAAGAAATATATGCAACTCACAATCACATTATTTAAATTAAATTTCGTTGTTCATGTCCTTTCAGTATTAAATAATTAAATTAAATCAAATATTTTATTGTTTTAACTTTAAACAACATGCATGTATGACTCATAAACATTGCGTGTTATGACATATTTGTAAGTACACATAAAAGTACACAAACATGTACACCTCAACAAACATATATATATAAACATAACGCACATACACATGCATGCATGCATGTATATATAAGAGAAACTATAAGAGAAGATAATTAATTGTAACAAAAATGACAAAAAAATATAATTTTCTAAAACTGATTTTAAATTAAGTTTACAAAACATATTATTTATTTTAATTATCTTCTAAAATATAGTTCTTAAAAATTAAAAAGCAAAACTAAATCTCATATCATTAATCATGTATTATAGTTTTGGAAAGGATAATTCTATCTTTGCTTTGGGATGATATGCTTAGCATGCTCCCTTGCATAACAAAGCGACCAAGCACTAATGTTAAATATTGGCAAATTAACACTTGAACCATCCTTATTTATGTAATTGTCTCATAAAGAGATTGTTTATCACCAATGATAAAATTCACTTCACCTTCAATGCAGTAATCTTTGAAGCAATGGCTTCCCATTGCATCCTCAAATAAGGTGTCTTGGTAATCAATGAAATTACGCTTAAATAAGAATGTTTTATGTCCTTATATCTTCCTGTCATTGTTGGTGCAATTTTAATTATATCGTTTCTTGTCCTATCCATCTATTATATGCATTCTCTAATTAAATAATATTAGATTAAGAAAAAATAGTGAAGGTTTATTAAAATTGTTATTTTATCATTTGTTTATGTACCAAGCACATTGCATAAATTGAATTTTGTTGTTCATGTCCTTTTAGTATTAAAAAATTAAATTAAACCAAATATTTTTTTTGTTTTAACTTTAAAAAGCATGCACATATGACACATAAACATTTCATGTTATGCCATATTTGTGTGTAGACATACATAAATGTACACAAACATATACACCTGAACAAACATGTGTATATAAACATAACACACAGATATGCACGCACATACACATGCATGGATGTATATATGGGAGAAACTATAAGAGAAGATAATTAAGTGTAGCAAAAGTGGCAACAAAAATAAAATTTTCTAAAATAGATTTTAAATTAAATTTACAAAACATATGATTTATTTTAATTATCTTTTAAAATATAATTCTTAAAAATTAAAAAGCAAAACTAAATGTCACATAATTAATCATGTATAATAGTTTTAGAGAGGATAATGCTATCTTTGTTTTGGGATGATATATGCTTAGATGTTCCCTTGCATAACAAAGCGACTAAGCCCTTACTAAGCACTAACATTACATTGGAAGATTAACAATTGAATCATCCTTATTAGTAAAAGAGGCTAAAGAAAATTTTCCGAGCTATAACTCATCTTTTTCATCCACCTCACACACCCTGTAGTATTAACCCTTGTCCTTCACAATCATATTCAACATAAGTAAAGTTATGGATACAGAGATTGTTTAAAAAATAAGAGAAAATGAAAAAAGATGGTTCAAAAAACTATGAATATTACTTTCTATCATTGAGGAGTTACCACATGAGAAAAAATTTGTTTCATGCATGAAATATGACTCTAAAGTAAGGACATCATGTCTTTCCTATCCCAAAAGGGAACCTCCTTAAAATACAGAAGAGCTTGAACCATAGGCTGATTCTTGTCCTTGAGCTCTAATAAATTCTAGTCCAGTAATATTAGTCCGCACAACTTTGATCACACAATTTTACAAGTGAACAAAAAGATGTAAAAATAAATGTTTTAATTTTTCTTGTTCAAAATGATTACTCTTAAAAATATATATTTATGTAATTGTCCCATAAAGAGATTATTCACTTGATAACAAAGCGACCATGAAATTTTTTGAATATTCCTCTTCTATTAGAAGCATCCAAATCACACACATTTTTTACAAAATCAACACAAATCCTCACTGTTCGTCCCTCCCTCTATTATACCAACCTCACGCTAAATGTAGCGTTGTCCTTTATGAAAGTTGTCTGGTTGATATTAAAGTAGCATACTCTGCGTGTTTGGATATCATACGAAATCGGTTTTGGGTACTAAAATTACGGTGTTACCATCAATTTCGAAAAATAACAATATGTTATTTTAGTTCCATCGTGAGATTGGCCACAATTTTATTTTACAGTGCCACCCTTCCAAACACACTCTGTTTAACATATATTTTTAAAGCCAAAACGAGGCTATTCTAGGACAAAAAAATGGGTGAAACTATATTGTATTTGACATAACCAACACGTTCAAAGAAAATAAATAAGTCTACATATGTTTAAATTGAACAAATTCATAAAATACTTCTAAAAGAAATTCACTTGTATTAGTTATTTATTTTTTATCCGTAAAAAATAAAAACAATATAATTTTTTTTTATAATACTCATATACTTTACATAAACAACTAAATTAGATCCATGTATACAAACTATCCATGTTTATGAAAAAATATTACATAACTCTCTTAGTTTACAAATAAAACAATTATCCTTAAACGTCACTCTCAAGCATTCTAAGGGGCAATTAACCTCTACCACTCCAAGTTCGTGGCACTTACAATGAAAGTTCACATACCCTCTTAGAAGATAAAACTCCTACTATCAAGTGCAAGGCCATCGGTTTAAAAATCAATGCTTTTTTTATATTAAAAATTACAATAAAATGACATTATCTATATTAAAATATTACATTTTTTCTATAAAAACTTGAGATTAAGACATTAACAAGCTGAAAGGCAAAGCTGAATTTCAGGATGTCTTAATTCCACTTTCAACGTACGTTGAGTTAAATTGCAAATTGTTCATTGATCTTTAATATATCATTTTGTTCTTTCAAGGAATTTCCTTCTCAAAGAATTAGTAACTTGATTATAACCCATAAAAATAAGTGAAAAAGGCTATGCCTAATTTGCAAAAAAACTACAAGAAAAAGTGGGATGAAGAACACAATTTTAATTTGTTTGCCATTGATTCTAAACATGCAACTGCATAAAATGACCTCTGTTGAAAAAAACTTTCTAGCTTCTTCCTCTGTTACGAACTCAATCAAAAGACCTGCTACAGACAATTTCCATTTGCACTAAAATTGGATGGCATTACACAATTTGATTGATTGTGTCGACAAAAAATAAAGTTCTGTCAGGGTTAGTACCTAAAAGAGACAGCGAACTCAATACGATAAGAGTACAGAGTCATAACGCTTCTAGAGCAACCATATGATCACGAGTACCAATTCAAGCCAAACCAAAAAATGGAATGGGTTTTTCCATCTTTAAGAATTCCATAAAATGTTTAGATTTCTAAATTGAATATTCCAGTAGTTAATTTAGCATTTTAAAAAAATAAGTGATGCAAGAGAAAGTAAAAAAAGATGAGAGATCCTTTACAAGAATGATTGATTTGTTAGAATTTAGAAAGGAGGATGTGATAATACTATGCAAATTGGTGTATTTTCCATAGCTCACTATTTGTTCTGTGCTGGTACAAAGAAATTAGCTTCTTCTGAATTCTGATTTGCAGTATTTTGATCACTAAGTAACCATTAAAGACATTTTAATAATGTTTCAGTAACAATTAACCAAATAACGAGAGATATAATTAACAAAAAATAATATTAGTCCCACTTAGGGAATATTTAGTACTAAAAGAAACCAACATCGTATGGAAAAACAAGCAGCCTATATTAGTAGCCAACGTGAAGACAAAATTTAAGAAGCTATATTAGCTTACTATTTTTACAAAACCACCATGAAGATAAATATGCTCAGGAAATCAGTAACTTGTCCTGCCATCACCCTCAGTTATCACGTCCTGGAAGGTTCCATTGCTAGGAATCATGGGCAAGACATGCTCTTGATGGGGTACAATGACATCAAGAAGATAGGGGCCAGGGGTCTCCAGCATTTTCTGAATTGCCGCTCTAAGGTCTTCTTTCTTGGTCACACGAGCTGCCGGTATCCCACAAGCATCAGCAAACTTCAACATATTGGGGTATATGGCATTCTCATTAGAGGGGTCTCCCAGATATGTGTGAGCCCTGTTAGACTTATAGAACCGATCCTCCCACTGAACAACCATACCCAAGTGTTGATTATTCAACAACAATATCTTAACAGGGAGCTTCTCCACCTTGATGGTGGCCAGCTCCTGAACATTCATCATAAAACTCCCATCACCATCAATGTCAACCACAACCGCACCGGGATTAGCCACAGCCGCACCAATGGCAGCCGGCAATCCAAACCCCATAGCACCAAGACCACCGGATGTTAACCACTGCCTAGGCCTCTTGTACTTGTAAAACTGAGCAGCCCACATCTGGTGCTGTCCAACTCCGGTACTCACAATAGCTTCCCCATTGGTTAACTCGTCAAGAACCTGTATAGCATACTGAGGAGAAATCTCTTTCTCAAAAGTCTTATAACTCAAAGGAAACCTTCGCTTCTGCTCATTCAGTTCTTCCCTCCAACCTCTAAAATCAAGCTTCCCTGCAACCCCTCTGCTCTCTAACACGCGATTAATCCCCTTCAATGCCAACTTCAAATCCGCACAAACCGACACATGCGGCTGCTTGTTCTTCCCAATCTCAGCTGAATCAATATCAATGTGAACAATCTTAGCCCGGCTCGCAAAAGCCTCAAGCTTCCCGGTGACACGGTCATCAAACCTCACCCCAAACGCAAGCAAAAGATCAGCCCTATCCACAGCATAATTAGCATAAACAGTCCCATGCATCCCAAGCATCTGAAGAGAATTATCATCAGCAATGGGATAAGCACCAAGACCCATCAAAGTGCTAGCAACAGGAACACCGGTGAGCTCGACAAAACGCCGCAATTCCTCACTAGAATTCAAACAACCACCACCAACATACAAAACCGGTTTCTTAGATTCCATAACCAACCTCACAATAAGCTCCAAATGTTTCTCATTAGGAGACTTAGGCAACCTAGACGTGTAACCAGGTAACCTAATTGGTTGATCCCAATTAGGAATCGCAAGCTGTTGCTGAATATCTTTAGGTATATCAATTAACACAGGGCCAGGTCTACCCGAAGTGGCTAAGAAAAACGCTTCATTAACGATTCTAGGAATGTCATCAACATCGAGAACGAGATAGTTATGCTTAGTGATGGAACGTGTTACCTCGACGATGGGGGTTTCTTGGAAGGCGTCTGTGCCGATCATGCGGCGGGGGACCTGGCCGGTGATGGCGACGAGGGGGACGCTGTCAAGCAAGGCGTCGGCGAGGCCGGAGACGAGGTTGGTGGCGCCGGGGCCGGAGGTGGCGATGCAGACGCCGGGGAGGCCGGAAGAGCGGGCGTAGCCCTCGGCGGCGAAGACGCCGCCCTGTTCGTGGCGAGGGAGGACGTTGCGGATGGAGGATGAGCGAGTGAGCGCCTGGTGGATCTCCATGGAGGCGCCTCCGGGGTAGGCGAAGACGTCCGTCACGCCCTGCCGCTCCAGCGCCTCCACGAGGATGTCGGCGCCCTTGCGGGGCTCATCGAGGCCGAATCGGGAGGCGAAAGCTTCAGCGGCGGCGGTGGAGGATTTCGTGGTTGCATCGGATAGGGCGCTGGAGATTCTGAGAGAACGGCGCTGGGAGTGATGGGGGCTGTATGGGATTGCGAAACGCACAAAGGGATTCGGGGAATGGGATGATGAAGGGAGGACGCTGAACGCAGCTTTTGGGGCAGTTATAGCCGCCATCTTCCAATACCACAATAATCTAAAGCCAGGCCCTAATAATCTATATAAAAACTGAATTCTCCCTGCTGCTCCCACATTTTAACTGTGTTTATGCTTTTCACTTTTCATTCATTAACCTATTTTAATTTATTATTATTTTTATTCAAATTCAAACATTTCATGAATTAACTTAGGTTTAATTACTGTTTTATTTTAGTTCTTGAATTTTGGTTATATTTTTTTTTTTTAGTTTCTGAAATTTAAAAATAATTTTTAGTCTTTATATTTTGAAAATGATATTTTTTAATTTTTAACATAATAATAAATTGATCCTTTATGGTGATGTGTAATTACTTTGTAAGATTTATTGTTTTATTATATGAAGTAGTGTTTAAATTTATTGTTTTATTATATGAAGTAGTGTTTAAATTTATTGTTTTTTACATAATTTTTTTATTTGTTGTCTTGTTTTATTTACTATTGTTTATTTTAATGAAATTCCTATTTTAATATAATGTTCATTGTTTTAATTATAACATTATTTGTTTTAAATTTTTAACAAAGTATTTGATCTTCAAACAAAAAAAAATGGGGCAATACAATATTAATTAAAAACTTAAAATTGTAATTACATAATAATACACTTTGGCATATAATATATATAAAAAAAAACACATATAAATAATACTATAATGACATTTTAAACAGGCACAAAACAGTTGAGTATGATATAATTATAAGTGGTCAAATTTTAGTTTGCATGGACCGAAAAGAAAAGCAAAAGCGTGGTAGGAAATGTGTAGGGCATGCAGCAAAATTGTAATTCACACATGCCCAGCACGAAGAAAGAGAGAAAGAAGTATAATCTAAGTTGAGAATCAACAAAAATAAATATTGTTGGTTTAATTATAAACACATACGTTTAAATGTCTTGACAACCTTCGAGAGGGAGAGTTAAGATCGTACTGGTACAGATGGGGAAATATGCCCTTAAAATGTATCAATGCTATACGGATCCTCTAAAAAAAAGTCTGTTATACGGATTGTTGGACCCAGGCTTTCATCCATTTAGCAATAATAGAGTTTAATAACAGGGTATTACTATTGGCCCTTATCATTCCTCTTATCCTTGCAAAACTTAAACTTTTTTAAAAAATCATTTTATCTTTATTGTCAAACATTTCACCCTCCTTCTTCCCCTTCTTCTTATCTATATCCTCCTTCTCTTCATCCCCTATTAAATACAAGCTTGAAATACAATTTTATTGTGATTTTTGTTAAGTACATGATGGAAGTATATTTTTATTTTGTATTTTCAAAACAAAAATTAAATACATAACTAAAATATGATTCTACTGTGATCTTTGTTGAAACATAATCATATTTTGGTTATAATTAAAAAGAGTAATAAAAAAGATAATGTGTGTCGTTATTAATATAATTTATATCAAAATTAATTTAACTAGAAAAAATAATTTAATTCTACAGCTAATTTTTTGTGAAAAAATATCTAACGGGAAGACGTTTTCATGGTATAAAAAAAGTGCAAAAAAACTACACAATGAAAATTTGTTTCCATTTTGGATTTTATACACAGAAACATGTTTTTGCAAAAATATATTTCCCTCATGTATTTTTTTGGACCTCCTTCTTATACAACGGAAACATGTATTCATTGTTATGTTTGAGACTGAAAAAATATACAATAAAATTATGATTACGTTGTATATATATATATAATAAAATCACAATTCTATTATAATAAAAAAGGTGCAAAAATCATATAACAGTATAATCATGATTTTGTTGTGTATTTCATTTAATAAAATTATAATTTCATGGGGAGGATAATTCTAAAATAAAAAATTTCAGATCCTAGGGACCAAGAGCAATTTGAATAAGATCAATGATAACTCCCACCGAATAAAAGCAATAATAAAAATGAGATAGACTAACTAGTGAGGCATCTAGGTTTGGGTTTGTTCATCCTTTTTTTCACCCAACAAAGTGGGCTCTAGAGGGAAATGCTTGAGCTCCACTAACGACCTCTTCCCATAGGGAGTTCTGTTCATTCTCCTTCTAGAGTCATGAACATCTCCAGTGGATCGAGCAATTGTTCACAAGAAATTAGAATTACATTCAATTTATTTCAGATAAAGAAAAAGAAAAGAAAGTTCAGTCAATTAATAGAATCGATCAGGAACTTTGTTCTAACACTAAGACAATGTATGCCTTAGTCTCAAAATATTTGAATTAATGGCAAGCAGCACAATATTTGCAGAACTACATCTTCATGTTCCAGCTTTACTTCAAATGAGATTGGAGAAAACAAATATGCACGCACGGGAAAGAAACTCAACCAATTACTATGGTTTGATATAAGGAAGGTATAAGTGTGGTTGTTCTACTATAAACAAGTGTAGCACAATATCTATTTTGCGCCTGCTTTGTTTTGCTGCATAAGGTAAATAAGTTTGGACAATAATTATTTCAATAAAAGATTAAATTCAAATAAGATTTAGCCTTCTTTAATATATTGATTTATGTTCAATATAATCACTTGATTTGATTAATCAAACATCTTATCTTATTGTCTATAAAAAAAACATCTTGTCTTATTCTTCAGGCGCTTGATTTTCTCCTCAGATATTGTACAGTGAAAATAAAATAAAATAATAATAATAATAATAATAATAATAAATTTCACAGCCAACTTAAAGCGTTTATCCCATCTCTCTTCTCTTAAGGTTATGTTTGAAAATTTTAACTAAAAAATTAGTGGGGGCCGAAAAGCTAATTAATAGTTGGTAGTTAGAAATTGAAAAATTAACTTATTAAATTAAAAATATTTGTTAAAATCAATTATTGAAGTAACTGAAAAGTATAAAATAAAAAAATATCATGAATTTATTTTTAAAAAATAACAAGAAAAATAAATAAATATATCAAATATATATATATATATATATATATATATGAAAAACTAAAAATTAAAAAATAATGTTTTAAATGAGTAACTTTTCAAAAATTGTCAGAAATTATTAAAAAAACTATTAAAAAAATAAAAAATAACTAAAATATTTTACCTAAATAATCTAATCCACATGTCATTCGTAGGTTTGCTAAAAGGCAGATTTCCATTTCCCTAACAAATGGAGAGGATCTGGACTTTCTTTTTAGTTTTTGGCTTCTTGTTATGTTTCTCAATTTGCAGTGTTTAAACTTAAATTGGTATCCACAAATTTGTGCCCCCAATAAATATTTGGAAAAAGAAGCACGGGGATATTGGAGCCACACAAATAAGTGTTCGTGTGCAGCCATATTCCCTGGACGTAGCTCCTATGCTAATTCCTAATCGTGCGCCCTTCATAAGAACACGTGACGCGACTTTGCATGCTGTACTGATCACCCTCTAGAGAAACCCAGAAAACCAACCTACCACGCAACCCTAGACCACAACCACATAGGCCCACTATGATTAATAGATATTTTTATTTCATAAGGTCCGGTAATTTAAGGTATAAGTTGCAAGACCCACTAACATTCTCAGCTTTAAATTCCTAACATACCAAACTCTCTATTATCTATTGTTTGGTGAAGAATAAACAAAGTAAAGAGAAAAAAAAATAGGTGAAAATTAGAAATTGAGTGTGTTTAAGAGAGGAAATAAAAGCTGAGTTAATCACATCAATGACATGGGGGTATAAAACTTTCTTCCTTTAGTTATTGCAGTTAAACTCTGCGATCAATGGATTTAAGTGTTTGGTTGAGTTATTCTCTTAATTTTAGTTAAACCACACTTTTCAAGTCCAAGAGATGCGTCTCAACTCTCAACACTCAACAGTGTTGATAACAGTCATCACACCAACTCCACCATTTTGGCTGTAGGATGGGATTGGGGTTCGGGATTGCACACTTTCAAAAAATTAATATTGTGTTGACTGTGGCCTGTGGGATGGGGGTTTGTACTTTTGTGATCACAACAATCTGGTGCTGTCAAGTGGGTTGGTGTTCTTTTTTTACCATTGGTTAAATTTACGTTGTATTTACATTGTATGGCTTATACCAAGTGAGCATTTCTTGTGGTATCACTTAGTTTTAATAAAAAAAATTACCTTACTAAGAAAACCACTTTTCAAGAAACTCTTTTTTTCTAAATATTCTTAGATGTTATCTTGGTAAATTAACATAGGTTTTCTGATTAAAACATTATTTTTCTCATCCTTCAAAGTTCAAATGTCGTTAACTTCTATAGGATGGCGAACCAAAGGAAAATTAATTAAAAATAATTATATTTTAAAAAAGATGGCAATTAAAAATTATGGTAAGTGTATGGTTAATATTTATTTAGAAATGTTGTATTTTTAATCAATATCTTAATTAATTATTGTTCTAATGACAAGTGTTAAGATTTATTAAACACTCTTTAATGCTAGTTGTGTTTAAACACTTATTTTTATGTTTTTTTTGCCGGTATTTAAACTCTTATTAATATGTTTTAAATTTATTTTAGGAGGTGCCAATTGGTTGGAATACATCTTGAGGAAATTGATTAGAAAGAAAGTGGATGAATTTTATCAGATGAAACAAGCAAGGTGCCAAAAGGAAAAAAGTCGGTTTCTGACACGGAATACACAAATGATGTGATTGGTCAGGTCATGTGACATTTTTTGGTAACAAATACTAATAGAATTGTTCTTTAATTTTAGTGAAACGGAAAAGGTTTTAGTAGCTAAATTAATACATAAAGAAGAACAAGGATGTCAATCATCGAGTAACATTGAGCCATGACATGAAGTATAGAGAACAAACGCGCTGCTGATTGATTCGTATGTTATTTTTGGCTTTAATTAGAAAGAACAACTCATAACGAAATTTAGGCTCTATAAATATACTATAACTAGTAATCTAGTATTAGTAACAACTAAACCACGTGGGAGGAAGCATAAAAAGCAACTATTAAATAGACTCAAGAGAATAATGATTAGAGATATTCAATCATTTCTCACGGCACATCATAAAATATACAAGTATAGTTGATTCATTAGGGTTCTTTCATGATAGAGATTACGAAAGGTAAACAAGTTTGGCACGGTGTGAAAGTTTTTATAAGCAATTTTCACCGTTGGATACCTTAGATTTTTAATTAATGGCTAAAATTCATTTATTTTTCTCTTTTTTATATTCCTTTTTTTCTTCACTTTCCCAATTTGACCCTCAACCTCTCCTCCTCCGTCACGTGACCAAACCTTCACTTCCCCTCTCAGCCTCCCACGTTGTTGTCGCCACCATCACCTATTGCACTGGTCTCCGTCCTAGTGCGACCAAACGTTCACTCTCTTAACGCGCCGGCACGGTCGGGAAACGATAGTGAAAACTGAAATTGATCAACAAGAAGCATTTCGGCAACGCTTCTCTTTCTCTCTCTTCGTGCTTTGACCCGTTTCTCGTTCATTTGACTCCGAATCAGAATTTGGGTCTAGGGTTGGGTCTGGTTACTTTCTCTTCTTCCTCATTCGTTGACCCTTTCTGATGTTACGACCATTACTGTTTCTGATTCTGCTTCATTGTTTTCTTGTTCTGAAACTGTGTTGGGTGGAAGAAATTTTTTAGCTTTCGTTGTTTTCTATTTCTTCTTCTCTAGCCTCTTGTAGATTAACCTCTTATTCTTTGGTTTTAAGGCTCTTTGGATGTGAATGAGATTCAGGGTGTGTTAAAGTTTCTCATTTGTTAATTCTGCATGCCAGGAACATGTTGGCACCACTCTCATGGTTTGAGCGTTCATGTCCATCTTCTTTGCTGTGTAATTGTGTGAGAGCCAATTATAATTAAACCCCATCCATTCTTACCAAGGTTTTATTTAGCCGTCGGTGGTGGAAATGAATGTGGCGTTGATGGAGACAGTGGAGGTACCGAGGAAGACAAAAGGCGAGGGTAATATAGTAGTATGAGGCAAAAAGGAGAAAAGATAAAAAGGAAAAAACATCATCTATTTGATTAAAAATAAAAATATCTAACGACACACATTAACTCTCGCACCATGCGAGATTTGTTTGTCTTTTGCAAACAATTTATTATACTATATGTCTGAAAATAGGATTTTGTTACTTATTTAGATAGCCATTAGACTCAATCAGTTATTTATTGTTTTGGCGTTTAATTTGGAATTTGGTAATGTGTTTGGTTTTAAGTCAGGATGCTATAGTATGCGCAAGACACTAAATCATTAAAGGTTTTTTTATATATAATTGTTTTTTTATATTATATATTATTATTCGATTTACCTTTATAATTTATGAAACTTTGATTTATTTTATGCATGAATATATTCTGAAAAATTTTATTATATGCATATATATATATATATATATATATATATATATATATATATATATATATATATATGAAATCAAATACATAATATTATGTTTTAATTATGAAATTATATGTGAGAATCTTATTCATAATTATATTATATATTGATTTTGAAATGCATAATATAATTTATTCTCATATGATTAAGTTTTATATTTAAGTGATCTTAATAATTTTGATTGATTATGAATTAGCCACAACATCTATATTTTGATTAAAATTATATATTAAGTTGTTTAAAGATCATATAAGGAATTAGACATAATATTGTGATTAATTGTACTTTATATAATGAATTTTATCCCACAAGAATTTTTATTATATTTGTATAATTAGTTGGGATAAAATGACATATTATTTTTCATGGTTTACCCACAAGCATCATGAGTTATGCATAATTTGTCAATTTTATCATAAAGTAAATATTTGTGATAGAAATTAAATTATTTTCATGTTGTACCCGTAAAACATGAATTTAAGTATGTAATTTGATTATTCTATCATAAGCTTTAATTTTTTCTTGTTAAATTAAAAATTTTGCCCACAGACAATTTTTATGTCACAAGATTCAATTTTTTTTGTATGTTTACATTGGTAAAAGATACAATTAAGATTAATATGCCTCAAAATTTGACATAAATCTTTGAATTTTACAGCTTCTTAAATTGTTAGTTTGTCTCTGATATTCAATGTGATGCTCCCGGACTCAAAGGAGATAACTATAAGATATGGAAAAAGAGAATTCTTCTGCAATTGGGGTGGATGGACATAGATTATGCTATAAGGAAAGACAAATCATCTGCAATCATTGATGAAAGTAGTCCAGCTAATGTTGCGCTATATGAGCAGTGGGAATGATCCAACCAGTTCAGGGTGATGTTCATTAAGACCAAAGTCTCGACTGGAATACATGATTCTGTTGACCAGCATGAAAAGGTCCGAGACTTGCTTAAGGCCATTGATGACCAATTTGTCACTTCAGATAAGACTTTAGCAAACATCCTGATCATGAAGTTCTCCTCTCTTCGGCTCACCAATGTAAAAGGTGTGTGTGAGTACATAATAAAAATGTGAGATATTTCATCTCAACTTAAGTGTATGCTTAAGTGTGCACAAGGCCTGACAATGCTTTTACAGTTGGAATGTTAGAAAGAGATTAGAGTAATCAAGACATTGACCATTGGAGAGCTGCTAAGAAAGTGATGAGGTACCTTCAAGGTACCAAAGAATACATGTTTATGTATAGACAGACAAACAATCTAGATGTGATTGGTTATTCAGACTCAGACTTTGTTAGTTGTGTTAACTCTCGCAAATTAACATCTGGGTACATTTTTATGATGGTTGGTGGAGCTATTTCATGGAGGAGTGTTAAGCAAACTTTGAGTGTTACTTCTACCATGGAAGTTGAGTTTGTCTCTTGTTTTGAGGCTACATCACATGATGTATGACATAAGAGTTTTATTTTTGGGTTGAAGATAGTTGATACTATTTCAAGGCCTTTGAGAATTTTCTGTGATAACTCAGTTGTTGTCTTAATGACTAAGAATAACAAAAGTGGAAGTCGAAGTAAGCACATCGACATTAAGTACTTGGCCATTAGAGAAAGAGTAAAAGACAAAAAAGTGATCATTGAGCATATAAGCATTAAGTTGATGATCGCTGATCCTTTAATTAAGGGCTTCCCACCGTTTAAATTTTAGGATCATGTAGAAAGAATGAGACTTGGTTCCACTTTATGATTGTATACAGACATGTTAAAATTGAAACTTTTTATATTGTAATATTTTCTCATATTTAGGTGTACATTTATTTATTTGAGAAAAATTATGTTTTGGACCAAGAATAAACATTGAGTTTATTCATTAAGTTTTATTATCACCTTGAGTATACTACTAGAAAATTGAGCATATTGTAATACATGGATGATATTACTCGTTATAAGAGAAACTATCACTATGATTCATATATTTATTTCTTGAGAAGATTGAACATTGACTTAATCATTCAGTCAAAACATTTGGATCATGTGAGAGAATGTAATAATTTTGGTCTAAACATTTTTGGAAAATGAAAAGTTTCATCAGTTTTGGAATTGAGAAGTCAAATTGAATTATTACTAATGGGTGGTAATGACCACTAATAAATGGTAATGACTACTAAATGTATTATTGATGGTAAAATGCCTATATATAACACATGCATCGGGTCACCAAGTTCACCTCTTCCAATTCATCGGATACATCGTCTAGAGAGAGTGAGAGCTTGAAAGAACCAAAATAAGATAATTTTTTCATGACAATGACTGGATGTATAATTTGATTTTTATTTTTCGCAATTTTCTTAATAACTTATGTTTCCTTTTGTAGTTTGTAACAAATGATTCGTGTTTTGTAACAAAACTACGGCCAAATTTAAAAAATGACATAGAATCTAGCATTTCTATCTTTAAAGTAAAAAATTGTGCATTTGTTGCTTTGAAAGTAAAAATACTTTTGCAGCACGTTAAGTGAGTTGGTTCACCCAACCAAACGCATGAAATTGATTATAAGAAAATGAATATAATTCAAACACACTAACAATACTTTTGCCTCTTTTTTAAGGAGCAAACACGTGGCATAGTTTGTGTAATAAAGTTTCAAATAATAGGAAGACACACTTCAATGCATTGTTTGAATTGGCCAAGGGAGCAATTGTAAGGAGAAAAAAATTACTACCATTTCTTTAAACGAAAAGTGTAAAAAAAATTATTCATTTTTTCGTGTTTCATAGTGTTCAATGCTTGTGTTATGCCAATGTTTTTTAATACCAAACCCAATTTTTGCAGTGAAAAAGATACCAAATCTAATTTTAGTGCGTAGTTATGAATAGATTATAAAGCTTTCAAATATTTTTTATAATATAAATCTGAATTACCATTGAAGAGTTATTTTCGAATTAATGAAGCATTTTTAAAAGTTCTTAAAAATGTTGTCATTTAAGATAATCATTTTAAATTATTTACAAAGGGGATAATATATATATATATATAAATCCCAACTTATATAAATGTGAGAAATAGAATGGATTTATATATGCATGAATGAATTTAATTTAGATTATATTTGATCAATTTTTAAAATAAATTTTAAATTCAAATTACTTTAAAAAATATAATTTAATATTTTTAATAAAAAAATTGCTTTTATATTAACTATTGTGAATTGCACTGAAATAAATTAATTTATAAATACCCGCGTGTTTGAATCAGCATTACGAAACTGTGGACATTTTACTACATTTAAAAAAAAAATGAACGCTGTTTTAACGTGAAACGTGAAGATCGGACGTTGATCCAGACATACACGCTATACATGGTGCGAATGTGGGGTTCTTGAGCATTAGGAGACAATTTTTTAAAAAACTTTATCAAATAGATGCAGTTTTTAATTATTTTTCAATTTGGGGTAAGTGGAGGATGGTTACCACTTAAGATACAAAAATAATAAGAATTTTGGAACTTCTGTTTTTTTTTTTAATGAAGTCATAAACTATTTTATAATTTTTGTTATTTTATTAATTCTTATTTTTATTTTAAAATTAAATAAACTAAACTATACAACTTTAAAGCTGCTAATTATAGTGTGACTTTAAAGTATTATTAATTATTTTTTACAATTAATCATACAAAAATAGTAAAAATATATGTTAAAATAATTTATTAATGTACTTTCAAATTTAGAGTTTACAAATGTCAAAGGTAGACATAGTGTATATGGAGAGTGAAAAATGTAAAATAGAACCTGATATTTATGACATGAGATAGCTTTGGATCCTTTGTGAGAGCTGACATAACAACTCTTATAAATAATGTTTAGCTTGTAAGATAATAGCTAATAGATAAATTATAGCTTAAAGATAAATTCATCATTCCGAGATAAATAAGTCCCTGCAACATGATAAAGAAT
This sequence comes from Glycine soja, assembly GCF_004193775.1. NCBI lineage: Eukaryota > Viridiplantae > Streptophyta > Magnoliopsida > Fabales > Fabaceae > Glycine > Glycine soja. The sequence goes on along the minus strand of NC_041012.1, from coordinate 42,671,331 downwards.
CATAATATTATCATTAAAATTCAAATATATAGATATTTGTTAATATCTTGTTAGCCCGCCCGCCCACTAGGGATGTTGTGTTCGTGCTCGGGTGACAAGGAAGGACTGACGTGCATATTATAACGCTATGTCACTTGTCTAAATTTTTTATATTTCGAACAATACAATCAATAAAAAAAATTCTTAAAATAAAGAAAACATAATACATTAAAATAAATGGAACAATAACAATTTTCCACAAACATAAAATTAGAAAGTACACACAATATTAAGGATTGATTTGTTTATATGAATAATTATTATGATTATATCATTTAGTTTTACACGTTGAGTATTTATTAGCTTTATTTGAAATTGATTTGTTTATCTCGTTATGCATGTGACTAATGACTGATCTTTTCGATGTGTCTTGTTGTTTTGAAGGATTAGATATATAGTATGGACCAAAATGTTGAGACCATTTATCTTCCTTTTCAAGGAAATGAAAATAATGTTGATAAACTTTGTATATATTTTTTTTAAGAGTCATCATAAAGTCTAATATCGCTTAAGAGTCGAGGGTGTGAAACATTTATAAATACTCTCTTCTCTCAACCCACCAAGATGTTTTTTTTAATTCTCTTGCAAATAATGATTAATAATATTAGAAACATAAATATAGAAACTAAATAATTTACAAATAATAATTTATAACATTAGAAAGAAAAAAGTTACAAAAAAGATAAACAAGTGCACCACTTTAAAGTCGTAACCTTCTTATTTTCATTTAATAAATAATTAAAAAACTATCCCATTAATAAAGTAAGTAGAAAAAAAATACCCCTTAATGATCAAAACCCCGCGAATGTGTGATGGATTATGGATGGTGGGGCACCAAAGTAGTTATGGTAAACCCAAAATCAGGAAAATAATAATAATGGAGAAAAATAAAAGAAGTGTTGTAATTGATGGCGTGAAAACGAGACAGCGACGACAATGACCAAAAACGACACAGCATTCGTTTGGTCATTCTCTTAAGTAAGTAATAAATATCCTTCTGGATTTCCATATTTTTGTTACATTATTTTGAAAATACCGAAAATATACTCAATTGCCAATTGGCACCGGGTAGTGATTATTTATAGAGGAGTACTGATAAAAGAAGATAGTTTTTTTTTAAAAAAAAATAGATTAAAAATGTTTTTAATTTTATAATATATCATTTTTTTAGTTTTAGTCTATATAAAAATATTTTTTAAGAAAATAATTCTTGTAAATTTTTTTTGATACTTGTTATGTTTGTTTTAATCCTTGCAATATACTCATTTTTTCGTTTTTGTCCTTCTAACATGTACATAATTTACTTTTAGTTTCTACCATTTTTTTTTAAAGAGACTAACTCAAAATAAACAAATATTATATGGTAGGAATTAAAATGAAAAAATAATACAGTACAAGAAGTAAAAATACTATTAAAAATAGATAAAAGTTTGTATTTATTATTTTACATTTTGGGATAAATAAGATGAGAAAAAAATGATAGACAAATGCTAACAAAAAAGAAAATGTAAAAAAAAAGTAGAAATATATTTGTGATATCAGAATGTGGTACCAATTCCGGACGCCAGCCAAAATAACGTTGGGAAGGCCCCATCTGGAACCCTACAACCGTAAGCAGTAGCATCGATAAGGGTTTTACTGGCTATTCCGGTAACGAGCTCCCTATAAGTATGCCAACGTCTTCCACCTCTTTCTCAGCCAAATTCCTCGCTCATTTTCACAAACTTGGTTTTTGTTCTTCCAACAACCCAAATCTCAAACCTCTCCCTCTCTCTCTCTTGTGATTCTCTTTCTTTCTCTCTCTTCAAACTTGGACAGTTTATGGCAGCAGCTAGATTGTCGGGGCATGAATTGTCCGATCTGTGTCTTGGGAAACCGCCGCTCAGGTCCCTCTCCGTCCGCGACACCGTAGCCGACGCCCTCGCCGCCTTGAAGAGGATCGACGACACCTACGTCAGCGTCTGGAACTGTAACCACTCTTTCATTCGAAAACAACAACCTCAAATTAAATCCCAGGAACAGCTCCAATGCTGCTGCACCTGCATCGGTAAGGTTTGCATGGTCGACATCATCTGCTTCCTCTCCAAACCCCAAAACCTCTCTTCACCTTCCGCCGCCTTTCTTTCCCCAATCTCCGCTCTCCTCCACGACAACTCCGCCGTCCTCGTCCGCCACCTCCCACCCACCGCCAGGTACCATTTCCATTCATCTAAATCTATGCGCTGGCACCGCGTACGTGTTTATGTGGCTATCTTAATTCTGCCTTTTATTTTCTTTGACTTATTAAAATATAAAACTGAAGAAAAAAACAGAATGCCGGCCCTATTTTTCTTATATAGAATTAAATTCAAATTAATGTGATTTTCTTTTTTACCTTTGACTTCTCGTTCTATATTGTAACAATCACCTTTTACAAAATCGGAGGAGAAAGTAGTAATCATGCAATACAACATATAAAATTTGTGGTCAAATTAAAAAATAAATACTCCAATTATGATAAAGTATTAGTTGAATAAAACTTAATTGCAAATTTTTTGAGGTGCTTTTATTGTTCTTTTTCAATCAGAATTGGGTGGTCAAATGAAGATTTGCTTGAGTAAAAACTCCAATTATTCTGATTAACAATAAGAAGAAAAATATCAATTAGCCAACTACATTCTCGTACATATTAGTATTGTATAGAAAACGATAAAGTAATAGCATTTTTTGCACATCTAGTGTTGTATGCTGAATAGAGCATAGGACAGGGGAAAATTGTTGCGTATTTCGGAATTATGATGGTCTCTCTACATGGCATATGAACATATGATTGTTATTAATTATTTTTTATGAATTGAAAAATTCAAATGTGTTAGTTGGTAGAGATTGATTGAGACTATAAAAACATGGTGATATATGGAACTATCAAATAATTTTTCACCTATGTAGTGTGATGATTTTTGGGTTGTAATGTATCTGGTAATTGTTTGCAGTTTACTGGAGGCTATAGATGTTATGCACGAAGGGGTGCAGAACCTGGTGATACCAATACAAATCCAGTTTGAATCTTTGAACTCCAACAACGTGCACCACAATGACAACACCACCTACTGTTGGCTAACTCAAGAGGACGTGTTCCGCTACCTCCTTAACTCAATTGGTGTGTTTTCCCCAACACCGGGGAACCCCATCAACACCTTAGGCGTCATTGACACACAAAACCTTTTTGCAGTGTGCTATGACGACCCTGCCTCCTCTATCTTGGACCTCTTGGCCTTGTCCCTCTTATACCAAAGTTCCATCGCCATCGTCGACCCAAATGGCAAGTTTGGTGGCGAAATCTCCCCTGTCATGCTCAACTCCTGCGACGAATCCGTTGTGCCGGCTATAGCCACCCTCTCTGCCGGTGACCTCACTGCCTACATCGACTGTGGTGGGCCACCGGAGGACTTAGTGCAGTTAGTGAAAGAGAGGGTGAAAGAGAAGGTGGAGGAGCAGAACCTGTTGGAATTGCTTGGCGATGAAACAACAGGAACAGGACTTACTTCATGGTCTTCTTTTTCTTCTAGTTGTTCTTCTGATGAAGAGTTTTGCTCTGGGAAGAATTGGAAGCTTGGAGGGTACTCTGCAAGGGTTGGGAGAAGGTCTGAAGCCATTGTTTGCTACCGTTGGAGCTCTTTAGTTGCTGTGATGATTCAAGCATTGGCACATCGTGTGAGTTACGTGTGGGTTGTGGAAGAGGATGGAACCTTGACGGGGATTGTTACTTTCCAAGGAATGTTGAAGGTTTTCAGAGACCACCTCAAATCCATGTGCTAACAGTTACTTTAAAACTACTACATTACATGATGATGATGATGATGCAGATAACGACTACTATATGCTACCACTTCAGCTAATTTGTTGTAATAAAAATCCGCTTGCAAATGATCTCTTTTGGCTTTGTCGAAGAATCGAGATATGAAGTAGATAGCACGGATTTGTGCCTAGGCACAAATCAATTTTGCTTTTTGTTTACCTACCCGTGATTTTCTTTTGCTTAAATTTGGCCTCCCAAGATGTTCCATCATGTAATTTAGTTTTCAAAGGAAAAAATCTTAAAGAGTTTAATTTCCATATAATCATACAGTTTAATTTTTTTACTGCTGTTTACTTACATTATTAATTAATTAGAAATCATTATTCTTGATTCAATCAAATAATGGCATCTAGAAAAGATGAAAGTAGTAGCATTCTACAGTTTCATCAAATAATGGAGCAAACAATTTTTAATATAAGAATCTCAAAAGTTTCGACAGTTCATGAAAAACAAGCATTCTAATGAGATTTTAGTCTCAAATAAAAAACAGGGGATGCGGCAAAATTGGTAGACACAATATACTTAATTGGATTTAGTCTATGGAAACTTATTAAGTGGAAATTTTCAAATTTAGTTAAATCCTGGAATTCACAATGGACAATCCTAAACTAAATTCAGATTTTTAAAAACAAAGAAAACTTCATAAATTTACAATATAATATGTCCTTGAATTTTTATTTGTTTTTTTTATTGGACCTTTCATCTATCCTTATTAAAAATTAATTACAGCTAATTAATTACAATTATTCTCGCCTTTGCTAGTTTTAAACCTAGTATTTTTAATAGAGTTCTTCAACTAGTATTTTTTTCACAAACCTGTCCAAGTTTCACTTCTCCCTATAATAACTTTATACAATTGACTTGAACAACTAGTATTTTGTTGTTGCTCCAACTAACTGATAATGTGGTTTGCTAACCTTTTTTCAATATGTTATTTACTTTCTTTACAAATCTCTCAAAACAAAGTGTTAAGAAAATTTGTAGTTACAAATTTCTTGATAAGCAGATGAAATTATTACTTAATAGACTAAAGCGCTGTATTAGTAAAGTCTCAGTTTATACTTTATAGCAAATTTCATATCTTACAAGATATCATAAAAGAGCTTGACCCCCATGCTGTTATTTTTCTATTAAGCATGTATCGTAAATTTGAAGTTCGTATGTGTTATAAGCAGCTAAGATTTAACTGAATCAAATGACAAGATGATTTTAACCATAAATTTAATCCTAGATTAAGTGAAGGACTTATTAGGACAGTATTTATAATTTAAGGTACAATTAAAACAAATTAACATTTAAAAATATCTACATGTAAAATAAATGTATGATCGACTGATCGTGCCATTTTCTATGGATGGCATTAACATATACTGTATAAAAGATACAGACCCCTTTGAAATGTCAAATTCATTTTCTGGGAAAAGCTAAGCACGAAAGCTACGTGGTACGTGCAAGTTGCAACGCAACGTAATTTGTTGCAGAAACTGCATTATTGCATATATTTCTTTGATAGAAGTTTTATTTATTTCTCTCTTAAGCTTGTTGCCACAAAATATGAAAAAAGTAAATACAATTTAATATTTGAATTATTTTATTTTATAAACAGAACAATGACGTGATTGATTTTTATGTTGTATTTTTTGACAATGGTATCGATTGTTAGAAAAAGACTGTTGAGGTCTTGAGGATACTAAATTGTTCCCACAAATGATCTTTTTCTTACTGGTTACTAAAAAGCAAGTATTGTCAACATTCAATGCGACCTTTGATAAATACTACTAGTCTACTAAAATTAAAAAGGAAGGGAGCGAGTACTTTATTTGCTAGTAATGTTTGATAATTGATCTTTTTTGACTAAAGAGAATGATCCTAACAACTAACAAAAATTAACAACTTAACAACTAACATTAGTCTCTAAAAAAACTAAAGAGAATGATCTTTGATAAGTATTGGGTGATTGTAAACCTAAGAGACAGTTGAGGATACCAAAATTGTTCCAATAAATGATATTTTTCTTACACGTTTTCTATTCCTACGGAGTAGTTGCTTTTAGGTGAGTGTACTCAAATTGGCTTTCTCAAGGAGTTGAGTAGCCATTGATAACTTTATAATTACTGTACTAAACTACTAATTAGTGCCACAGTTACTTGATTGAGGATTGCAGTAGCACACAGAGGCACTATCTTCACTTCGCCTTGTCGCTAGCTGTTGTAATTTGTAATAGTATTGTGTTGAAAGAATCTTGAATGAAAACGAACATTACATAAAATTTGATGTTGAGGTGGTTCTACCGCAAGAAATATTAAAGTTATACAACCAATTTGGTATTCAAGAATTAAATTATCAGGGAACCAAATGCAAAATTGGACCTAAAGTGGGGACCAAAAGTGTAATTTTGCTTAAAAATAATAATAAAATCAAGGGAGGGAAATAACAAAAAAGATTTTGTAAATAGCAAAGGCCACAACATAACCATTATAAGGACGATTTTTGGTCCAAAACAAAATTTAAGTTTAGTCATGGATAATTACTTCATATACATCTCAAATTGATTTCTGCACCTGATCCCGAATATAAAATCACGTTCCGGAAAGATCTTTCTGAAATGTAAAAAATTATATTCTATAAAATCCTTTCTAGGATGTAATTTTACATTCCAAAATAGATGTTCCGAAAGCTTAAAAGGGTGCAGGAAGTAACTGTCTCATATGTACCCGTCTTTACATATCTACGAGAAGCCCAGCCCATTAATTTACCTGGCCATTTTTATTCGCATTTGCTTTTGCATCGCCACATGTACATTTGCCTGTTATCTAAATTCCAATTTACTTCTTCTCTTTTTTATTTTTGAGAATACAATTTACTTCTTCTCAAGACTTCAAAAACGAACAAAATGAGATTTATTTATTTTTAGACTAAGAAGAAAATTAAAGCCAGTGAAAAAAAAAAGCACCGTCAAATCTTAAGAAAGTTGCTTAAATCCGAACTAGAAAAATTAGTTTGGAATGTGTGCATCACACGTCACACACAAGTTTTTCATTCAATAATACGCATACTTGATATAATAATATATGGACTACATTTTTAGTTTTAGATTTAGAGAAATAACAAAGTTTATTACCTAATTCAACAATTGACTAGAGAATTCATTTACCTGTTGCATCAATAAGTCCATCCTACGTCCTCTCACAAATATCACTAATCTAACATGTGTAGATAATTTGTGTTTAAGGCAAATGATATATTAAAGTGTGTATATCTTCGTAAAAGAAAAGTTTATAGATTAATTTATAGTATGACGAGTGATAACACTTGTTTATGATGGGGTGAGTTGGACACCACCCAATCTATTTTCAATGGACCTAATCCTTGCATCAACCTACCCCTCCTTCATTAACTCACCCAACCAAGAAGATATTTTTCTGCCATCTCCTTCGTTCCCCAAGCGACATTCTCTCCCAACATAAACCCACCCTTGTTTAATTTTGACTTAAATATTCCTTCTCTTCCACCTATTAAATCACTACTAGATTTTGTCAAGGAATAAAGATAAATAGTGTAATTTGCTTCTTTTTTTATTGATAAAGAAACTTGTGTTTTTCTAATGTTATTAATTTCAAAGTATCGGACTTCGTAAGCTCCAGAAAAAAGAATAAAAACATGACGACAAATGTGATCGACAAAATTGTGGCATGTTAGCGATTAATACTAGCATGGGTATGGATTGATGGCATTCCGCAAAAATTACTAGCATAGGAGAGAAAAAAGGTGGATCGATGGCACCTAATCCTATAGTTTATGATTGAACTCATTTCATTAGATGGGTTGCGTATTACACTGCGTTACCTTGAAAAACACTCTATTTGAAGAGAATGAATGACAGTGTTGGATATTGCGTGCTTCTTATAAATACCCTTGAAGAGTATAAAACTTTAATCAATGTTCACCATTACTAATAATTTTTTTTCGTAAACCTTTGATAGTGCCACTGTTTTACCTTCTTTTTTTTTTTTAATCAGCAAACAAGATATTTCATTAAGAAAAAGGATAAGGGTACAAGGGGTACCCACCCCACCCCTTACTAAGATTCCTATCCTCTAACCCAAGAAAAAGAGTTCCCATCTAGGCTATTATTTCTGTAAAACAATATTAAAAAAATATTAATTGATCAATTTAGTTTCTATTCTCAAAGTAATGGATATTAAAACTATTTTCAAATTATTTTTGTTGCATTCGACCCGAACTAGCTAGGCAATACATGTTTCTCACTGGTTTTCGAATGGGACCCTAATGGCTTATGGATCCTAGTATAAAAAACAGGGAGATGCTAATTAAGAAATTATTCTGTTGTTAAGAATTGGAACAAAAAGAATACATGCTTTTACGATTTAAACCATATCTTCGTTAATTATTGGATCATCTCATCGACAATTGAAAAATAATAGTAAACTTATAAGTAATTTAATGGATGCTAGGTAAGTGGTTGATTGTTGGCTGTTGTGGCAACAAAATCATGGGAGCTATTTTCTTTATTTCTGGTACGCAATCATTAACATATACCATTAGAATATGTTAATGATTGCATAAGGTTCGGGCACCCACTATGCCTCTTACACATATAATATATATATATATATATATATATATATATATATATATATATATATATATATATATATATTTTGCTGATTAAAAAAAAACTATTAGAATATGTTATTCTCAGTCTTAGTTTATTTTAGACTTTTAGATTTTGAGTAGTTACATATTAACATTCTAAATAGTGCAAATACTATATTGAAAATTCATTATTTTTCTTTATTGAGTTTCTTTTGACATATTATAATTACATTACTTAGATAGACTACTTATATTTCTTTCTGTATATATGATAAGGTGTATTACTAACCCCACTAGAGCTACAACTACAACTAAAGAAATAATATAAAACTATGAATATCAATCTTCTGTGTTTTCATTTAATTATATTCGGTTATAAAACAATAACAGCTCATAAAACAATAATTATTGAAATTTAAAATCCCTTTGCCAAGTGGGCTTCCTAGTTTCTGGTATGGGACGACCCATTTCCTTTGCGATGTGGCTTTGAGGATCTAAAATGGACCCAGTGACTTTGGTTAAAGGGGATATCTTTGCGATGTTTATTATAAAGCCTGGGAATGAAGGAGATTTTTCTTGAGTAGTCCGTGACGGATATTACTCACTCACATCATTCACTTAATACTAACATATGTGAAAAGAAAACCTGATATGAGTTTTTTTTTTTAGAGAAGTAATATGAGTTTAATTTCTATTGCAGTACATTTTCTACTTTATTAGTTAATTAAAAATAATTTTAAAATAATTATCAAAAAAGACTATAAAATTATTATATATAATTTATGATTACATAACAATTTAAGTTTTTTATATTATGAGAATATTTTAATTACCTCGATTAGTATTGCAATAGTTAGAATATAATGAGTTTATTCATATTAATTGAATAAAAAAATCGGCAATTAATTGATAAGAATGATTGACGTGTATTTAATTAACTATTATAATATAAATCAAGGGCTCTAGTTAAATGAATTTAGCAGAGTGTGCATGAATGGATAAAATAATATATAAGAAATTATTGTGTTTAATTTTATGGATAATTGAATATGATGTGAATGTTGTAAATTTCTTAATATTGTGTTTAATTTTATGGATAAAAAAATATACAAAATCCTTTTATTGTTATAAATTAAAAAATTATGTAATTTATATCATAATTCAATTATATATATATATATATATATATATATATATATATATAATATTTATTATTTTTTAAAATAATTAGAACGAAACGAATGCATGGTGTACACTCTACATTAAACTCAAATTAAAATACTTGTTATACTATTCTTTTTTTGTGTGTGTGGTGCTAGTTATAATATTCATTACAGAATAGCTTCAAATTGGTATTATAATAGCAATCATTAAACAATAATTCATAGAGTCTATAAAAAAATTAATTCACGGAGGAAATATTTGTATGATAAATTAATTTATACAATTATAAATTTAAAAATAAAGAGAGAGAGAGAGAAGTAAGTGTGATATAAGGTAATAAATTGGATGAATGAAGATAAAAGTATTAGTATTGTAGAAAATATTCTAAAAGTTATATAAATAATATATCTCATTATGGATCTGTTGTTCGGAACGAAAAAAACCATTGCTAAAAAAAAAAGAAGTACTTACAAAACAACGAACATAATCGAAATATCCAAAACTATAATGTTTTTTTTTTGTTGCTTTTTTATACTTTTTTAAAAAGGACAATTGAAATATTGAATACTTTCAATCCTTCAAAATGAAAAGCAACCAGATCTTTTCAAACTTCCCTAAGGAAAGTTGAAAAATAATAAGCTTTTACTTTAACGGTTTTAAGTTTTAACTTATTAAAAATTTGTTTTTTTTTATACTATTTTTTTATTTTATGTTTTTAGTCTTTCAGTGAAACATATTCCATTACATTTGATAAAAAAACATGTTAAAATTAAGAAACTGGTTTTCTAACACACTTTTTTTATTATTGGTTAAAATTTATAAATTTATCTCTAACACATTATTTTTTAAACTTTTATCACATTTTTTATTATTAGTTAAAATCTATTAAAAAAATATTATTTTATGATCTTCTTTCTTATTTAATGAGTTTACACATAATTTTATCTTTTTTGATAAAATTTATTTATTAATAAAATGTTTGTTAAAAAAAATTCTAAAAACTAGAAAGTTTATTGCTACTACTGATCTTTATTATTATTTTTTTGTTTTCCTATAGTCAAGTTGAATACTTTTTCTTTAGGATAAAATATATTTGTTACTCTTCTAAATTTTCAAAAGTTATTTTTGTTCCTTTAAATTTAATTTTTTATTCATCTTTATTTAATTTTGAAATATATGCTTCCCATTCTCTAAATTTTAAATAAACAATTTGTGTCCTCAAGGTACTCTATAAAAAATGAAAAAAACGCATAATTCATTAAAAAACAATTATGTATTCATAGAGTGTAAATTAATCTTATATAAAATTAACTTTCAAAGTGACATTAATAATTATTTATGATTAACTAATAATATAAAATTATTTTATAAACATTAAACTGTAATTAATTCTCCAACTATGATTAAAGGTTCTTAGTCCAACGATGTAACTAGTCCCTCTCAGAAATGGAGCTTGAGTTCCTAAACTCCATTCTTATTTATGAATTGCAAAGGGGGATGAAGCAGACAAAGTTCTCTTTTGTGAGGGGATCCATGTTTTATGACTATTTTTTCATCCTACTCATGCTGTCACAAAAAGGACAATATGGATGGCTGAAAAAAGCTACTAACTCCTATCTCCAGGGATCCAAAGCTAGATATACAATCTACTCAAAATATATTGTCAGTGTTCATATCGGAAGGGTCGCTTAGAGACCTCTTGTTGAGGGTGACTTACTAGAAATACAATTGTTATACATTCTGTGACTTTAATAATAATTTCAAACAATCATAATTCATAAAATATAAATGTGTCACTTTTAATATAATTTTTTTACATTTAATTACTAATTTAATTTTTATATTTTTTAAATTTATTTTTTAATCCTTATAATTAATAAAATAAACCTTTTAATCCGTGCTATTTATATTTTATTTTTTTAAAAAAAAATTATCATTAAAATTTTTTAATCACTAAAAAATTTTAATGATAAAGATTTTTATAAAATTAAAATAGAAACTTCAAAAATTAAAAAATTCACTTATTAAATCTCATCAACAAAAAATAAATATTCACTTAGAGATGCTACAAGAATAAATTTCAAAAATGACATTTAGTGATTCATTAACTGTATAAAAAAATAAAATTATTAGTGTATACCGATTAAACCCTTACATAAAAGAAATGTATGTTGTAACAAGCTCGTAACAGTGGAAATGAATCCTCTCTGATTCTTTTTCCACCATTTCTTTCACTTTATAAGTTCTTAGGAAAAAAACAATGAAGATAATTGATACTGTATGGAAAGTAACATTTATTTTGTCCAAAACTTAATAATAAAAGAAGTGAAGAGAAGAAGAAATGGAGAAGATTCAAACAGCCCAAAAGCATAATTATAAACATGAAAAGCAATTAACGGGAAACAACAAAAGGCAGGGATGACAAAAATGTAATTAGTAGGGAGGGGATGCGTAGGACGCGTAGCCATCGGTGGTGCGTAGAGGGAAAGCTATAAAGCCTAAAAATAAGGTAAAGTGGATAAGAATTGGTTAATATTTATTTAATTGTTTAATTAATTAATCAATAGTATAGTATGTGCGGTAGCTACGCCACGTGTCCTACCGAAAGCTTTTGGTGATGGCTTTGAAGAAGTGTGTGAGTGTCAGTCATGCCTATAGGCTATAGTTCAGTTGAGAGAGAGAAAGCATGAAAATTTGTAGTGGGTTTTGGTTTTGGTTTTGGAGTTGGGTTTATAATCTTCAATCTTGTTTGGGAGAGAGAGAGAGAGAGAGAGATGTACATAGCTTCCATGGGAAGGTCTTTCAAGGACTCCTTGAAACTGCTTGAAGCTGATATTCACCATGCCAATACCCTGTTAGTTTCTCTCTTCTTTCTTTCTTTCATCACTCCTTTCATTTCAGTTTTTTTTTCATACCCCTTGTAGAAAAGTCAGTTTTTGTGATCAAAGTTTTTATTTTTGTTTTTAAGTGTTAGACTCAGACACCCTTTGTTTATTTCTTCTGAAAAAAAAAAGGGTTTTGTTTTTATATTTTGTAACTGGATCATCATCGTGATTGAAGTTTATTTTGGTCTAGGAAATGATTCTCCGGGGTTTAGCCTCTGATCTTTGCTTTCCTTCTCAGTCAACCGCCAATTTTCTTCATAAATATGGTGCATTTAATTTTGCTGCAAATTCATGGTTTGAAGTAATTCTATTTTTTTTATCCTCTCAACTTGTGGAAAATTACTGCTTCAGAAACCCGGACACCAACAAATGGTGGACTTCTTCATCTGGCTTCCCGCCTCATGTTTTGTTTGCTTACTACTAGTGACATAGTATATATATATATATATATATCTAACTTTTGGTTTTTAATTTTGTAAATGACTGTATTTTTCTGTTTCATCCTGTATCTTATGCCCAAAACTTTTAGAATTTGGACTTTCATTAACGCTGGATTCATGCGGTTATGATGAGAAGATTTGTTATTGTTTTCATGAATTTATTTATTTTGGATTGTTTTGTGTTTATAGTGACAATTTTTTCTCCTCTCATGATGTGTGTGACATTGTCACTTGTTGGCAGGGGTTGAGTGGTCCCCCGAGTGATTTGGCTGGCTAGCAAATAGTGCATGATGATTTTACCAATTCGTTTCTTCCTGATCTCTGATATACAGTGCATTAGCTTTCTGAGCTACATTGTCATTCTGTGCCTTGTTGTTTGTGCGCGTGTCTTTATTCTTTTTTAGTTTAGTATTTTGAAGTAATGAAGTTTGTTGTGTGTATGATGAGCCTTTAGTGAAATTTGTCTAGAGATGCTACAGATAACAGACTTGAGTTCTGAATGGTGTCCTTTGGAAGGTTGCCTTTTCTTCCTCTCATGCTAACCTTCTGGCTTATATTTACCGCTTCATATTGCAAATGGATGTGTAGGGCGTCAGATTTTCCAAGGGAATATGATGGGACCTGCCTTCAGATGAGAATGTCATACAGTCCAGCAGCACACCTGTTTCTCTTTTTTGTGCAATGGACAGACTGCAATCTTGCTGGAGCCCTTGGACTGTTAAGAATCCTAATATACAAAGTAAGGTTTAAGGTGTTTTGGTTTTTGGATGTTAACTGGGAAATTTGGTCAAAGTCACAACTGACAAATTTTCCTCATGCTGCAGGTGTATGTGGATGGGACAACTACCATGTCTACCCTTGAAAGAAAAGCAAGTATTAGGGAATTCTATGGTATAACATCCTTTATTATTTTAATGTAATAATTAACACATTTGTTTGCATTTTAGTGTATATGAATTGCTGATGTATTGAATTTCTGCATTGATCAGCAATCATATATCCCTCTTTAGTGCAACTGCAAGAAAGTGTGGCAGATACAGAGGATAAAAAACAGAAGGCTGTATGCATGGAGAGGTATCGCAAAAGAGATGATGAGGAGCACAGACAGCCTTCAGACATAGACATTGAAAGAGAAGAAGAATGTGGAATATGCATGGAGATGAATAGTAAGATTGTGTTGCCTGACTGCAACCATGTCATGTGCCTGACATGTTACCATGAATGGTACTTCCTCTCACTGATGCTCTCACATTTCCTTATTTATGGCCATGAACTGTTCATGTTTATTTGGGAAAGTGCTTTATGGATGTGTTTTATTTGGTTCTTTTAATTTCATGACTTATAGTTAGAACTGAATAGCATAAACTTTTCCCCTTTCCCTACACCAGTCTATTTATTTATCTTACTCCCTTTAACAAACTAACTACCTACTATTCTAATTGTCTTAACTAACTCCCCCTTCCCTCTCTTCTAACTCCTAACATAAAAACTCTTCTTAACTTAGCGAAATGAAATAGCATTTTATCATGTATTATTATAATATTGCAGTGATTAGAAAGGAAAAGTGTGTTGCTATTTTGTTGTGGAACTATTTTTGGATATCCAACCTGATTATATTCATTAGAGATCTCAGTTGAAGAGAGTTGAAAGAAACAATTTATAATTTAATTATTACTTCTTAGAATTAGGCACAAAGTAATCTTGGATAAGCTAACACTCTTGTGAGCTTGCCAAGCATACACATTTCCCTTGGGGGTCAATTGTAGGTTAATGGTTTAATTGGAATTGAATGAGAAGTATACTATGGATTTGATTATGAAGCCAACTATTGTCCTTTGGACTTTGATTATTAGATTACATAATTATTGAAGTGGTCTGAAGTGAACTGTCTGGTTAGGATGGCTAGGCATGCACTTCAATCTTCTATTTGGTGTTGTTTGTTTTGATCAAATGCGTTTCACTTGTAAGTTGTATTACATCTTTTGACTGGATGGAATCATTAAAGAGTTGTCTCTCCAGGCTCTTGATGCATTGTCTGCCCGTGTGTTGATGGTCAATCTGCCAATCTGCCATTATGATGTTAACTGGTTATGTTATGCTAAGCAACTCAATATCAGCTATTCTTTTCAATAGAAGGCCATAACAACTTAAATCTAGCCATGCACTGGAACTGCTTTTAGATCTTGTATGGTTTGTCCAAACCTGTTTCAATTTGCTTGGTGTGACATATGACTTTCTCTCATTAGTTCTCTAACCAAATCTCCATGCTTGAGATCAGATTCTCATTTAAATTTATGCATCATCATATGAGATGTATTTTTTTGGTGTTCTCTTTTATTCCTCCCCATATCTCAGTATATGAAATTTTAGTTGTTGTCATCATTCCTACCAGTGCATGCTTGAGTGTTCTCTGCTTGTTTGATGGAAAGCTTCACGTAATTTGCTATGTATTGCAGGAGGACAAGATCACAGTCATGCCCATTTTGCCGTAACAGTCTTAAGAGAGTAAACTCAGGTGATCTCTGGGTGTTCACTGATAATAGGGATGTAGTAGACATGGCAACAGCGACAAGGGAGAATCTTAGAAGGCTTTTCATGTACATAGATAAGTTGCCTTTGGTCATTCCAGACTTTCTCTTTGACACATATGACTCTCACCTAAGATGAGTGTTTGCAACAGCCAGATTTTACTGTCTCTGGTGTGTGGTCTTGGAGGGTTAGTTCCTTTCAATTTAGCAATGTAAACTCAAAAATGTAATTTGATAAATTTAGTTTATATAAAGTTGCAGTGTTGCTTCCTACGTCTTTCAGAAGTATCCAGCCCTGTGTTTACTGTGGGTTGGTGGTGAAGTTGAGATGGTAAATTGTATGTAGGTCATTTGTATATCCTGTACAGATTGAATTACTTGTTACGAAGAGGTTTGCTTATTCTGTGCCTCTAATTATTGTTAAAAATGTGAATCTCTTGAGTTTAGAAATACCTCCTCCCTCCCTAAACTAATAGTATTATATTATTGAATGCATTTGATGGGATATCAATTGCCAACTTCATCGTAACAACTTGGCTAATGCTCTTTCCTTTGTTGTAGTGGGATTTGGCATCCACTTCCGTACCAAAATGGAAAAAGATCATATGCAGTTGGAATAATAGCTGTATCTGAACTGTGGTGTAATTATTCATTTACCCAAGGGTCCACATTTGTTTTGCAACTTTTGTTTTACAAGAAAATGAAATATATTTTTATCTATGGGACTGTAGATGATCCGAATTCGGACTAACGTTGACACTTGACATGGAACTGCCTAATGTGACTAATGTTACATAAAGTGGTTGCGTGTCTTTTATTTTAGAGAGAAGCATTTTTATATGACTACAAGTCTAAATTCAGTGCTTGTTGCTTTAGGCGTTGGTAAAGGTGTTGCAGGGTATAGCAATTGGAACTAAAAAAAAGTTCAGATTTAATTTGGGTTCTAAAATGAAGGATGATCCTTGTAAATGCCTACTTATTTAGGGCTTTTAGCTGATTTTTGCTGATTAAACTTCCATTGGACCATGATTGGATCTCGTTAAGAAGGTCTGCATTTAATTTTTGCTTAAAATTTAAAGCTCAAGTCCATCCCATTTTGTCATATCTAGGTGCATGTGAAGTGAAAGAGCTGATATAAATCCCTTCTCACGAAATGGCGCTAGAATGTTATAAAATGTGAATCTCTTCAATCGGATGCAAGTGTTTGCAAATTTCTTCAACCAGCACATGACAGATATTCACGTAATTGATTTTTTTACTTTATTCAACGGAGAACCTGAATTTACCCTACCGAAAAACTTACTTTTATAGTAGTTTCTTTGAGTAGATAGTGTTTTTCTTTATTACTCCTAGTCTCGGGTAAGATTTTTTTTTTTCTTAAGAAGGACGTTAAAATTAGAAGTCTTTTAATCATTGTCTTAAGAAAAATAATTATTGAAAATTACATTGAACATGTATTAAAATTAAAAATCATGGTAAGTTGTATTAAAAATATTTAAACAGAAAAGAACAATTTCAGTAAACATATATATCATAAAATTATATTTGAAGAAAGCAAATTTGTGTATTTTATTTTGAATGTCTTGTTGATATATGGCTTAATTACCTTTTTGGTCTATATAGTTGTAATATTTTTTTTTTCTTTTAAACTTATATATTGTTTCATATAGTTGTAATTTTTTTTACTCATCAGGTCCTTGCTGATAAGTGTTGACTAACGTCGTTTGAAACGGACACCACTGGTTATCATCATCAAAACTTCCACAGATATAAACTACCACCACCACCTAGAAGTCTGTCGCGAATTAAAGACCTACACCTCCAGCAATGGTTATGGCGAATTGAATAGAAGACTCACACCTCCAATGGTGCTTGCAGGTTGTTGAGAAAGATCTACTCTAAGGGTTATATATATATATATATATATATATATATATATATATATATATATATATATATATATATATATATATATATATATATATAGTACAAGGTTTTTTCAAATTGAAAATGACATCTTCAAAACAATAGATGAAGATAACTAAAAACATAAAAAAATGACAATTATGATATCAAAGTGAGATATTTTAAATTACAGGAACCAAGAGAAATATGTTGTAACCACATTGACCAAACAAGATATTTATGAAAATTGTAGCCGTTGTGGAAGGGTGGAAGCCATGAAGAGCGGCTTAGAAAAGATATATCTGGCATAAATAAACTACTAAAAAACACATTTGGAAGCAGACAAGACTAAGTGGTTAAAATAAAAGTAAAATAAAAATGAAAGCATCTAATAGTAGTAGCCCACAAGATTACCAAAGGTTAATAACAAAAGTGGATTTGTTTAGGCCGCTACATCCATCCAGGGCGAGTGAGGGTCATGTAATTATGTCCTCTCTCTATTCTTAGGCACTTTCCTATTTCTTTCTCATTCCTCTGTATAAATAAAAACACATTGTTCATTCATCAAGTTTGTGCCGTGAGAGAAGAAGGGAGAGAAAAGAAAATGGGTAGAGGAGAAGATCGAGAAGGGGTCGCAGCAGCCGGGGGCTTTTTCTGGTCCTACACCGACGAACCCCATGCCACACGACGTCGTCTGATCCTCTCCAAATACCCTCAAATCAAACAACTCTTTGGCCCCGACCACTCCGCTTTTTTCAAGGTTTCCCCTTTTCCATTCAAATATCGATTTTTTCTTTTCTGGGTTCCTTCCCATTTCTTCAATTTTTATGGTTGCCTGTGGTTTTGGGTTCTGGGTTCTTGTCATTCTTATTCTTCAACCAATGTTCACATTATCAAGTATTTGCTTTATTTTCCCAATTTCATGTTTTTCTTATCTGTGTGTCTGCCAATTTGCACACCTCCTTGTTATTATTTCACTCTTTTCTAATGGATGCCAACTTTCCTTCAATTGGTTTGACAATGTGTGTATTTGAAACTGAGCCACTACTGAAGAGGAATCTACATTGATGTAGTAATCATATGTATGTATACCACTTAGATCTCTTGAGAAAATTCAAGTTGTACAAATCTTTCAAGTTTCAAAAATAAAGTGATGAAGTTGATATCTTTGCAGTGTAAATTTAGACTGTCAACTAATCTGAAATCATGATAGGTATCCCTTAGTGTAAAAGTTAACAAACTTATCATATACAATACAACCATTTATGATTGGATCACAATGTAAAAACCTTTTAAACTGTTAGTACATAAACTATTTATTAAAAAAAATGGCCGTGTACTTTATTGTTTTATTATTAAGTGGTAATTTATTTGAAGATATGTACATTACATTAGATTATGATATGGATTTGAAATGTATTTTAGGTGGATGGATAAGTTTCTACTAATCTGGGTAGGGTGTGTTAATATAGTGTTTGAAATTTGTGTTGTTGCAGATTAGTGGAGTTGTTTTGCTTCAGCTTGGTACTGGTGCTTTACTCCATGATGCTGGCTGGCTGAAGATTTTTTTAGTAGCATACTTTTTTGGTTCATTTCTCAACCAAAACCTCTTTTTGGCTATCCATGAGTTGAGTCACAACCTGGCCTTCTCAACTCCAGTCTACAACCGTTGGTTAGGGATTTTTGCCAACCTCCCTGTAGGTGTGCCCATGTCTGTTACCTTCCAAAAGTATCACTTGGAGCACCACCGCTTCCAAGGTGTAGATGGCATTGATATGGATGTCCCTAGCCTCACTGAAGTCCGTCTTGTGAAAAATATGATTGCAAAAACCATTTGGGTCTTTTTACAGCTCTTCTTTTATGCATTTAGACCTCTCTTTCTTAAGCCAAAACCTCCTGGCATTTGGGAATTCATCAACTTCTCTGTTCAGATAGCACTTGATGTGTCGATGGTTTACTTTTTTGGCTGGAAAGCCCTTGCCTATTTGATACTTTCCTCATTTCTTGGTGGTGGGATGCATCCAATGGCTGCTCACTTCATTTCAGAGCATTATGTGTTCAATCCTGACCAGGAGACTTATTCTTACTATGGACCTCTGAATTATCTAGCTTGGCATGTGGGATACCATAATGAACACCATGATTTCCCAAGAATTCCTGGAAACAAGCTTTACAAGGTGAAGGAGATTGCTCCGGAGTTTTATGATAGTTTAGCATCCTACAGATCTTGGAGCCAGATCATTTACATGTACATTATGGATCGAACAGTTGGACCTTTTAGCCGAATGAAGAGAAAATCCAGTAAAGCCGAATAGATGTTCTAATACACATCATTCATCCCCCCTCCCCCTTTTGATGTCTCCTATTTTGGACAATTTTTATGTGCAACAGAAGAATGTAATGTAGTTTTTGACCCAAATAGCAAGTCATTTGTTCATTAGCCAACATTTTGTGCAAAATATTTTTGGTTTTGGGGATTCCTCCTTCAATTCAAATGCACACATGTTCTCCTTCTCCCCCCTCTCTCTCTTGCGCACACACATGCTAGAAAATGTTCATGATGAATAAAAATATAAAATACCCACAAAATGCAAAGTCTTGTTGAGTGGCTGAGCATTTTACTTAAGGAATGGGAGACTAAATGGAAAATAATCATCATTATTTTAGTCTATATACTTGAGCGGTTGTGCCTATGAACTAGTCACATTAGGACAACGTTATAGCAATTATTTAAGTGATTCTTTCCGGTTTTTTGGGTCAACAGAGCTAAGTTGCAAAAAATAAACTCATTGCTATACCTATCCTGTTACAGATATTGAAGTTTGACTTAATAAAGTCATTCTTGCAAATAATTTTCATGTTGGATTCTTAGGCAAGTCCAGAAAGGCCAGTATGATTGGCAACCCTAGATAATATCAAAAACCAGATTATAAACTCGTGATATGAACAAAAGAAATAAACTATCAACTAGATTTGAAAACATAAGACATAGACCTGTTTTCCGTTATTCTGTCAAAAAAACAACCAAAGATTTTGAGCAACGACCTTGGTCAAGCTGTTGTAGTTGCCATTGCCACCATCATAGACACCAAAGCGCAGAGGAATGAATTATTGTTCAATAATGTTTGGCTTCCGAAAACGATGATGGATGCAGTAGGTAAGATACTATTATACACAAATATTTTAAATTATCTTACCCGGTTTGTTAATAAACCAGTTGCTGTGGTGTAGTGGTTATCACGTTAGTCTTACACACTAAGGGTCCCCAGTTCGATCCTGGGCAGCAACATTATTGTCATTATTTTTTTTACAATTAAAAAAAAGAATTTTCAAGGTGAATACTCTGACTGTGAAAACCTACATTTTGGATGGCCTTTCAAAAAGTTTAAATCTCTTTTCAAATTATGTAAAGTGTAAACATTGTTTATTTTTTCTTATGAAATTGTGTAAACATCATTGTTTAGTTTCTCTCCGAATTGTGTAATATAAATAAAATTAACGTTATCTAACAAGAAACAAGGACTAGTTCAATCTCAATTACTAAATGCTAGATAAATAAACTAAAGAAAAAATAATATAGGTATTGATAACATAAAATAAATTTACATTATCATTTAATTATAAATTAATAAATCATCCTATATAAAATTCTTATTTAATTTTATAATAATTATCAAGTCATATCAACAATGAATTTTGATTAATTGTCTGTATAAATTTTTTACACTAACAAATGACAATGTATGACAGCAAATTAAACTATAAATAAATAAAATTAATAATAGTGAGGATTTTTTCTTAAGATAAGATGGAAGGATGACTAATGTGATAAGGTTGGGACAATCCTAACTAGGTTGACATCCACAACCATGAAACAAACGCAGTCACCTCTGAAATATCATTAATAAAAGGAAAAAGAAACTAACAAGCACCTTGGGGGACATAGACCAAACCCAAGCAAGAGATAACAACCACTTAGACTTGTAGTTAGATAAAGATCGTCTATGATTTACATAAAAAGGAAGCTATGATGAAGTGAGGGATAAAATCCCACCAGCAAAAAGAAATTTTAGAAGTATAGTGATTAGTGCGTTGTCAATCTATCTGGACAGGTGTTTTTTTGTGAGAGATTTCCATTGGCATTGCAGCTGGCATGATCTGACATCCCACGTGGGCAGCAAAACAACCAATAAAATAAGGCCAGGCCCATCTGTGTTGCACTTCATCCAAGAACGAATAACCAGAGGCTTCTTAGGATGACCCACCACATTCAAAGCTTTCAGATTAGCAAATTCATCTATGCTAAGGAGCATAAAATTGGGTGTTGCTAGGTGCACCCAGCATTATTGTTGGTGCACCCAGCATTTAAGATGAAATAATGAAAATATCTTTGATCCGTAAGCTATTTAAGTTGATCCGTAAAAGTCTTACGGATCAACTTGATCCGTAAGCTTTTTACGGATCAAGTTGATCCGTATTGTTCCGTAAAAGGCTTACGGATCAAGTTGATCTGTATCAACCTTACGGATCAACATGATTCGTATGATTTATGGATCATCCTCACACATCCATCACAAATGCCAAAAAAGCGTAAGGGCAATTTTGGTATTTTAATAAAATGCTGGGTGCACCAACAATAATGCTGGTGCACCTAGCAACACCCCATAAAATTAAAGGAGTCACCGCCCAGCTTGACACTAGTCCAGATAGACACAAAAATTTGCTGAAATGGGATAAGCTTGTTCTGGAATTAATAATAGCCAGGATGGAAACAAACATCTAATGTACTAACATTTTTTTTTATTACCGAGTATTAAATTTCAACTTCAACTTAAAAAAAAAAGTTTCAACTTCCAACGAATTATCATAGTAAGATGATGATGGGAAGCAAATTTCGTAATTCAAATTGCTTTAGTCAAGAATGCATTCATTACGTAGCAACTACTATGAAGATTAATTATCACCACAGATCTATTTTATGCCATTAAATTAAAATAACAATATTTTTTGCCACTCATCTAATCTAATTAAATGAAGAGAAATTTCTCCATTCCTTTCCTTATTTCTATTAATCTAAACAACACATTTTTTCAATCTATTTTTCTTTTTTCTTTTTTTTATCTTGTCTGTCTGGTTGTATTTTATATAATATAATGTGTTATATTTTTATCTTCATGTTCTAAAAAAAAATAAAATTTTATCATAATAATTTAGATACTAATGACAATGTTAATCTCCATGAATTAAGCAAAAAAAAAAAAAATACTTACTTTAAGAATAAAAAACATTCAAATAAAAAAATTCATCCACGTAAGAATTTTCAACATTGATTGAACAAAATCTTAAGTTAAAAAGTTTATACCTGAAAGTTCAGTGAAAATTTTCCTGCCTATTTTTATAAAAATAAAATAAAATTATCCATGTATGTTATATTTTATGTGATAAGTTAAATTTAAAATTTTCTTCATAAATTCATGAAAAATATTGATCCCTATTTGCTATAATTTTTTTTCATAATTTCTAAGATGATAAATAAAATATTTAATAAATTATTTAAATAAGGAAAGAGATAGTAATATAAAAATACATTCAAATTAACATTATTATAATAAAAAATATATAATTTCACGATAATAGTATAGATTATTTTGACTGCAGGTAAGTTGTTTTTTTATGTGAATTAGGTGAAAATTTCTACTTGTGTTTTATAAGAAGAAAAAAATTAATCCCTAAGTGTTATAATTTACATATAATTTTCATTCTAATATAAATATACTTTTAAATGCATAAAAAAAATTCCAGATTAAAGAAAATCATAAATAATTTATTTAAGTTAGAATATAATAAATAAATAACTATGTTTAAAAATTACTTTCAGATACTAATTTTGCTTGGAAAAAATAATAGTCGTTATGTTGATTTAATTTGATTTTTTATGTATTCAAATATATATTATTTTTGCAAAAGAAGTTTTAACTTTGATTGAAAAAGATATTTCGTAAAAAGTTTATTTTGTGAGTTCAGTGTAATTTTTCATAAGAAATTGTTCACCCATGTGTAAGTAAGTCTAATTTCACTGCATATTTTAATAAAAATATGTTTAATTGTACATTATTTTATAAATTTTACCATTTAAGTTTTTAATTTTTATATTTACCACCTCTAAAGAACTTTTTTTTTTTACAAAACTAGGTGATTTTGGAAAACTATACTAAATTAGGTGGTTTCAAAAACTATTTAACAAAGAGAAATAATTTTAACTTTTAACATTAATTTGTAACCCACATGATCATAAAATTTATAAAAATAAAAATTTAGATAATAAAATTTGTGAAAAAAACTTCAATGGTAAAATCTGAGAAATTATGAAAGTAGGGTGATGAAATTTTCGAAAATCAAACTTGAGTTTGCAAAATAATAAAATTTTGACGGTAAAATTTGTAATTATCGGTAAAAAAATATTCATCTCATTTTGTTCAATACATATAATTTTTTAATATTAATAAATAAAATTATTTTTATATCCCATAAAGGATTCTTTAACATAACAACACATTTTATTTTTTAAAAATGTTTAATGCTATTTAATAAAATTACGATTAACATGTTAAATTTTAAACGTTGATAAAACTTTTAAGGATTTTTTGAAACATTAAACATTAAAGGGTGAATTTTCGAATGTCTTGTTTATTTGATTGATTCAAATTCTTTTAACATATCATTTTGATTGATTCAAATATTAATATAAGTATAAATTCTCACTGATTGGAAAAATTGTCAAATGTGCTTATTGGATTTGATTGACACATTAAATGCTATTTAATAAAAAAATATAACTCTAAAAATTGCATACTGCAATAATAATATATTTCCAAAAATATTCCCACCTACTTTATTTTATATATATATATATATATATATATATATATATATATAATATTACTTTTTTTAACAGAAAATTATATTCTCAACCTAACATCCTCAACATATTTAATTCAATTTTTCACCATACCTTACGGGGTTTAATTTTTCAGATTTATTTATTAATAATAATTTGACTGTTAGGATTTTCTTTTTATAACTTATGAGTTTAATTTAAAAATAAATATATTTATTATAATATTTTTAATCAACAAATAAGAGGATATATTACTGTATAAGAACACAAAGGGGTGCCCAAAACCCGTTACAAAAAGAGAAGCTAAGGCTCCTGTACAAATGATACAAAACCTTGGTCCCTTTCACGATCTCGATCCTTTTTCCCACTCCCTCCTCGATCTCGCAACATGGATGGTTCTTGCAGCTCCTGAGAATCAAGGAAGAGGAGGGAAAACAAGGATAGGGTGCGTATTCAGATCTGGGAAATTATTGAAAACCTAATGAGTCTCTAAGACTGTTAGTCCTGTGTCTTCCTCTGCGGCCATTGTGCTTCTTCTGGCTTCTCTAATGCTCTCCATTCCACATCCAAATTCTCTCTTTCCCGGAATCATCTACACCCTATCATCAACAACCATAATCATGAGGGATATAAAACAAAAGTTAAGCATAATTATACATCTAGTTAACTTTACTATAATTAAATGCATAATCTAAATTATCATGTGCATGAAAAATATATTTTTCTAATAATAAAGTGTCGATAATAATATAAAAAACAAAATTAAAAATTTACTATTAATAGATTAATTAATAACCAGTTAAATATTTCTTTTAGAATATGATGAATATATAGATCCCATGAGTACACCTGCAATTTGATTGTGTCCACAAAAGATCCTCTTTAGCTGCTAGCACAATTATTAGAACACCCAATCAGACTCGTGGCAGTGAACAGTGAAGATTCTTTTGTAACATTCCTTTTCCTTTGTAATCAAATTTAAACTTGTGAACCACGTTTAACGGATTGAATATAATTGAGAATTAAATTTGTAAATAAATTTAAAGAAGATTCTAATCAAAATTTGTAATTTTATCTTTTTTTTTATAATTCATGAATTTAATTTGTGAATAAATATATTTATTATAAATTTAATTAGAGCAAAATTAACTGTATAAGTTTAATTTTCAGATTTAGTTGTTAATGATGATTTGACTGTTACCATTGTTTTTAACAATTTACAAATTTATTTTGTGTAGGTTGAAAAAAACCATAAGTTAGTGATTATAATAATATACTTCCAATACAAAATCTTCAATAATTTTTTTTTATGGATTAATGACTAATCTAATGAATGGCACTGATTAGTAGGACCATCAAAATCAAATACAAGCTTAAGTTTTTTTTACTTTCAATGCAGGACCTGCCGACTTCAGGAATTCTGGTCTCTATCAACAGTATATGGGCCAAGGTCAAGTCCAAGTATTAAGGTAGATAGATATTCCTTCGGTCCCAAAATAATGTTTTGTTTTACACTATTTATTTTACACAGATAAAATAATAATAAATAAATAATAAAATAATAATAAATAAATAATAAAATAATAATTTTAAAAATTAATCTTATCTTATCATTAATTTTATCGTCCATCATTAATATTATAAGAAATATAAATAGAAAAAGTTTAATATTACATTAAAAAATTATAATTATAATTATTTTGATTTTTTTTCTTTTATACAATAATCATAATGGACTAAAGGAAGTATTAGCTAACTAGATATTATTCTTTCATCAATACTTATTTTTTTGGTAAAATTTATTAGCCGTTGTTTTATTTTATTAATTAATCCAAAAACTGAAATAAAATTTTCTTGGACCACCAATTTAATCATTGGCTGTCTCCAAATGGTAGCGTTGAATGTGAAAAACTGAAAATTAAATTGCATCATTTGCATGGAGAAAGAAAAAATAAAAGAATGCTAATTAAGACAGTCATTTTCCTAAAAAAAATCAATACAGTGATTAAGGAATAAAAACAGAAAACAATAGTAGCATTTAACAATTTCAATATATTTTTATTATAATTTTGAATAAGTTCTTTATTTATTAATTCATGAAATAACATTTTTGAAATACTAGTTAGTACTTATAGCATTATTCAAATACGAAAATGAAACAGAAACCGACAACCCTGCAAGAGTGCAAGGTTTCCATGTGCGCCAGGTCGTACTGTTGCTGACAATGGAGAACGTGGAATCCATCCAGTCAGTGATTATTTATTACTGATTAGAATTTAGCAATAGTTTGGTATGTCTATGTCGTTTAAATTAATTATACACATGATTTTAAATTAAATCAAATTACTAGTACTTTCTTGATTCTTCACCCAAACAAAAAACTATTAAAACTTAATTATTTTCTATTAAAGTATTGATTTAATTCAGATAATTCATTATCTGCTATCTAAGCTAGCAAATCTGAAGTTGATATGATATACAGTACCTTTTTCTTGAGGAAGATATGATATACCATAAAAGTTAAAATCATGTGACCCCTTAGTTTTTGTTGTCATCTAACAGAGAAGATAGTGTCTTAAGCTGACATCTGTACTCTTCTGCAGTAACCATACCATAGGCATAAATAATCGAACTATCAAAGAAAAGAGAGCAGAATAGTGAGAGTGAGAGATGGATCAGTTTTTGTGGAGGGTGTTGCCTTTGCTTACAATCCTTGTTTCCTTTGGAGTGTTCTTCTACTTGCAGGATTCTTACACAGCACAGTTATTTCCTCTCATAAAGGTTCACTATCTATTCACTTGGTTCTTTTTTCATGCTTTTTGATTCATGATTATGTCTGCATCACCGGTAAAAGTTAAAAAATCAGTAACCTTTTAGCTCAACTATGACTTCAAAATTGTGCTCAAGACTATCTTGTTTTTGCCACTATAGTCCCTGAATTTTTTACTTAAAAGTTTGAAATTTTTGTTATGACAATTTCAACTGCCATGGTCTGAGAATTGAAGAGGATGTGGGTTTGGGGAGTTATGTAATGAGGGTTGAATATCGTTGACTTTTCGTGCTACAGTTACCGCGGGATAAGTGCAGCCTTCTTCCCCATCGCCACTTCTGGATATCCAGCAAACGTATTGTGACCCCACAAGGGATCATTTCTGGTTCAGGTTTTGCTTTTTTAAACCTTGATTATTATTATTATTATTATTATTGAGTAGTGCTATCTAGTAGGAATGTTGCTAACACGAATTGTTACGAATTCAAAAACAGACAATCAAATTAATTGTATTAACATCCAGGTAGAGAGCGGATAATAACTATCTGCAATAAATTTTAGAATCCTTACATTTTGTGCAGCTTGGTATGATAACTGTTCGTACTAAACTACTAATTATCATCATCCTTTTGTTTTACTCTTTTCATTTTGTTCCGTGAGGTTGTAAAGGTTTTGGTGTAAAGTAAGGTCTTGGAAGTTAGGAGTTAGGACTCACTTGAGTGGCACTAGCATCAATTCATTAGTGAAGAACATATTTTCTTTTGACCATTTGTTGTTTCAATTGTACATGTAAAACTTTCACCAGGCTATCACTATGTACACATGTTAATTGTTTTTAACAGTGGAGATAAATGATGGGAAAATAATATCTGTCGTTGAGGGACATGCTATTCAGGGGAAGCCTAAGCAAGAAGAAGTAATTGATTATGGAGATGCTGTTATCATGCCTGGCTTGATTGATGTGTAAGATATGGAAATCATCTTCTCGTTGTTTATTTTTGACATTAGGCAAGAATTTATTAGAGAGTAGGAATTGTGGACTAGAAGAAGACTTGATTATCAGCTCCAGTTGTTTCAATTTATGTCTAAACATGATTTTCGTGTGTCATCCTCCCTCTAATTATTTGAATTACTTACTTTGGCAGGCACGTACATCTTAATGAGCCTGGAAGAACTGAGTGGGAAGGATTTGATACTGGTACCAGAGCTGCTGCTGCTGGTATGCGGATGTTCTTCTTCTATTGATCTACACATTTTCTTCATTAGTAGTATACCTTGGAACTTGATTGGATATTTCAAGGGACATCTTGATAACTATTTCTTGTGCTTCTTAAGTGCATCTAGATTTCAAGCTTAGGACAAAGAAAACAATAACTTGTTATGACTTATCATTTTTCTCTCTCTTCTAATGATAGTTTTCCTGTCTATGTTAACTGTTTTCAATATGCATAACTTATTTAGTTTGGTTTATATGCACATTAAATAGATCTGTTCCAACACTTTCAACAGGTGGTGTAACCACAGTGGTTGACATGCCTCTAAACTGTTACCCTACAACTGTGTCTAAGGAAAAACTGAAACTTAAGGTATTAGTGATTGATCCTATATGTGTGTTTAAATAATATCCATCCTCTTTTGATGAATCTTTTCATTTCAAAGAGATATTAGGAGTTCATTCTGACATACATCATTAATTTTTTCCTTGCAATTAAAGTTCTGACAATTTTCCACTTGTTTCCAGCTTGATGCTGCAGAGGATAAAATCTATGTTGATGTTGGTATGACCAACAATCTCTGCCTTAGCATACAATTAACTGAGTTACTGAGGTATTTTTTATAATCTTATACAGGATTTTGGGGAGGCCTAATCCCTGAAAATGCACTTAATACAAGTATTCTTGATGGTCTCTTAAGTGCTGGTGTTCTTGGTGTGAAGGTATACATTTGAAAACTTATGCATTGTTATTGCTACTTTGGTTAGAGGTCAATGACATATTAAGTGGGGTCAACTTAAAGAAGTTAATTATTACATTAGATACTTCATCTAGCATTTTTATTTATTTACTCTAGTGTTGAAAATATATATGGATACTGGACATTTCCGGGCTCTGTCTCTTGTTAGTATATATCTTTGAAGTGGTTTGGCACTATCTTCCTGAATTTTTGTGTTCATTTATCATCTCATCATCTTGGAATTAAACATGATTTCTTCAAAATATGTCTTGACATGAGTTGTCTCTTCACAATGCAAGCCATCATATATCTGTAGGATAATATCTGTTGCCTTTTGGTCTGACTCTTTTTCTCCCTTTGCATTTGTAGTCTTTTATGTGTCCTTCAGGAATAGATGACTTCCCCATGGCTACTATTGACCATATCAAGGTACTTTCCTTCCAAAGTATGAGTTGTAAAATTATAGCTGAGATTTTTTTCTAATCAGTTCATTGCACTTCTTTATATTTCTTTGCATACCCAATTCTGCTTACGTTACAACATGGCATGGGATTGTTCCTTTGCTTGATATACTGTGGTTTGCTAGCATTACTTTTCACTCATAAAAGATCTTCTAGGGTAATGTTTTATATTAAGGAGCCTCTTTCCTTTCTGGCCTTGTTCAATTGTTTTACAATTTGTCAGGCAGGATTGTCTGTGTTGGCAAAATATAGAAGGCCTATAGTTGTGCATGCTGAGATTCAACAAGATTTTGAAAATCATTTGGAGCTTAATGAGGATAACCTTGATCCACGTGCTTACTTGACCTATCTCAATACCAGGCCACCTTCATGGTAAGGCATTTTAAGTCTTTGATTTCTGAATAAATAAACATGCCATTAAGCCATAAATTTATTCCAGATAAATAATTTGTTATGCTTGTTCCTTCTGTCATGTCGAGACATAAAATTGGTTAGACTATTGCTTAAACACATCCTAAGGTTTTACAGCTGAATTAGCTCACCAAAGGCTTTGGTTCGAATTGGTAATTAGCTCTCTTCTTTGAGGGAAAGGTGTGGGCTTCCTAATTGAGTTGAAATATGAGCCTCAATGAGGTGAAGGCTGTGACTGAGGGTGTTGAGAACATAAAAGCACCCCTGTTCTAGAGCATTGTACTTATTTTTAATGCAAAAGAGCCTTGTACTTTTTATAACATGAAGTGGTTAGGAAGACATGACTCTCAAGATGTTTTGGAATATTTTAAGAGAACCTAGCCGTATGAAAAATCAGTCCAGTATGTTTATCTATGATGCATTCTATTTGAAATCTTGGATGAGCACAATATCATGTATCTTTAATTGGCAGAATGCTCATTAAGTTTCCAGAAAAAAATATTTTAGCTCTTTACTTTTCCAGGGAGGAGGCAGCCATTAAACAACTTGTAAGTGTTACGAAGGACACAAGAAAAGGTGGCCCTTTAGAAGGAGCACATGTTCACATCGTCCACTTGTCTGATTCAAGTGCTTCCTTAGATCTGATTAAGGTTTTGTGTGCATTGAGTTGCCTGATTAAAATTAAAAATGGAATTTACCAATTGATATGAGTGCTGATGCTATAAATTTATCTTGTACAGGAAGCAAAAAGTCATGGTGACAGCATAAGTGTTGAGACTTGTCCTCATTACTTAGCTTTCACGTCTGAAGAGATACCAAATGGGGATACTCGTTTTAAGTGTTCCCCACCCATTCGTGATGCATACAACAAAGACAAATTATGGGAGGCTGTATTAGTACGCTTCCTCTCCAAAAATACAAACTATTCTCTTTCTTTTATGATCATTTATGATCTCATCTGTTTTTTACATGTTTTATTATTCATTTCAGGAGGGACACATTGACCTATTAAGTACTGATCATTCACCAACTGTGCCTGAACTCAAGCTTATGGAGGAGGGTGACTTCTTAAAAGCTTGGGGGGGCATATCATCTTTGCAGGTTAGTGATTTTTCATGCAGTGAAGTTAAACACTTTTCTTACTGCAATAATATAAACCTATTTGAAATCAATTGTAAATCTACAAGTTTATCATTGAATGAATACTTAGTCACAGTCATATGGAGAATACAAATATCTGGTGAGTATATCCATTGTAGTTTTATTATTTGTAATTATCCATTGTTTTAGTATTCGTTCTAGTGATATAAAATATTCTTGAGATTCCACTGAATGACGATAATGGGCATTTGGAAGAGCTTATGAATACTTCCTTTTGGAAGACTTCCTTAAGTTCTTCTAGCTCATTTCAATACACTTCTGGTGTAGCTTATCAAAATAAGCTCTTCTAAACTTATTTGATTGAGTTTCATGATCAAATTTATAAATAAACCTTCACGTGATAAGAGCTTAATTTGCTTACACAAATGCAACCTAAAACTGTGGCTTTCAAAGACAATTTTATATAAAAATGTTTTGAAGTTGTAACTAGAGGATGAGAATAAAGCATGCAGTCATCCTAAGGACCATGGTGATTGATTTATGCCATATTTTAATCAGAAAGCCATGAGATAGTTTCCTTTTTTCAGATTTTCAGTTGAATTTGATATGTTTTATATTGCAACTATGGATGTTATAATTGGTCTAAGGACTAACTAATGTTCTATTGGGAGACATGTAGTTTAATCTTCCAGTGACGTGGTCATATGGGAAGAAATATGGACTTACTCTGGAACAATTGTCTTTATTGTGGAGCAAGAAACCTGCAACACTGGCGGGGTTAGAATCAAAGGTGTTTCCTTCTTTGCCTCTGACTTAGTATAGTATAATTAATAATTATAGTTTTATTCCCTTGATTCTGAATATATACACTATAAAAAAATATTGCAATCTGATTAACTAAAATAAACTGCATTTTAATTTTATTATTTTCATTTCTACTTGGAACAATGTTAGTTAGCATTATTCTTTTGAAGCAAGTAACTGAAAATATAAATAAAAGAAATATTATCTCTATGATTTGGTTGCGTAATTTTTATTTTCCTTAAGAAGGCTGTGTGACAAGACACTTGAATATTTACTCGTGAGATTGTCAAGTCAATGTGTATGCTTCTATGAAAATAATTCCAATTCAAGTCTAACTAAATTTTCATTTATGCTTTAGGGGACCATTGCAGTTGGAAACCATGCAGATATTGTAGTTTGGCAACCAGAGCTGGAGTTTGACCTGGATGATGATTATCCTGTTTTCATCAAACATTCTGTATGTTTACCCTGTTATTAAACTCATTCTGTCTATGACTTTCTTTGTTCTTAATTGTAAGTTAAACTTAAAACCATTTCAAACTGTTTATATGGTGGCTTCTTGCTAATGTTTTCTTGTTTGTCAAATTGCAGTTGATCAGAAAAATAGATGCTAGAGGAACCAAATTGTTCCTCCCACTACTTCTATAAAAAAAAAAAGAAAAAAAGTTCCTCTCATTCTAAACCATATCATTTATTTATTGATTTATTTTGCTGATTCCTTTGCTCTTAGGAGGAACCATTAAAAAAAAGATTTTTCACCGTTTCATAAAGATCCAGTGCTTCTCACTTTATTAATAAATCCTGTTTGTATTATATGATTTTTCATGTTATGAAGAAAATATATTTGGCTGTTTTTGTGAATCCCATATGTAAAACAATGACCTTTTGGTATTTAGGAGCTCTCTGCTTACATGGGAAGAAGGTTATCCGGAAAAGTTTTGGAGACTTTTGTCAGAGGAAACCTTGTGTTTAAGGATGGGAAGCATGCTCCTGCACCCTGTGGTGTTCAAATTTTAGCCAAATGAGTTAGTTAAATATTGGTGATCCCCATTACTTTCCAAACTCATCTCAATTTCATTTGGTTCTCTAAGAGTTCATGATATGCTAATCATGATCCTTATTCATGTTGTAGACAGGTTTCTTTCAGATGCTAGTTTCGTTGGGACCTAAATAAGAGATGGAAGTAGCTGCTGGCGTCGACCATTGACCTAGCATTCTCCTTCTCATAGACTAGTGCATTACCATATGTATTATTGTCGTTTGAATGTTAGGACAATGACATAATAATGTTCTTTTCTTGAATGTGTATGTAGGTTACAATTGTACAAATTCTAAAGTTCCTCTCTTCGCATATCATTTCATGAAAAGAATATGCATGTTTCCTAACTAAGAAGCATCATGTTAACATAGTCCTGATCAATTTGTAAGGGAATATAACAGAGAAGAAAAAAAAAGAATCCTCTCGTCCATTTGAAATCTTGCAGTTAGATTCTTCTTCTTTTAGTACATGGGAGGCAGAAAAACAGAAATAAAAACTAGCCACCAGACTAGATAAAAGATGACAAGCAACATCAAACAATCTTATCATGCTGTGTAGCTTTAGCATTTTTTTTGGGCTGATATGAAATCAATTTTATTTTGAACCTTTTTGTTTCGAAATGGTGTTTCCTCTTACGATTATTGATCATTTTTTCCTACTGAAGCATATATACTGAAAATTATTCATTTTGAAAACAAAATATATCTCACCAAAAAAATTATTATAAATTAAATTTATAGATTATTTTTTAACATGTAAAATAGATTATGTGATAGATTATTGATTTTTTAAATGAATTTTACTTTTCATACTTGACCTCTCCTTTCATGTGATCTGATGACTCTGTCCCTGCACATGAAAGGATAGTGTAGAAGAGTAAATAGCAAAATTCAATTTATGGTGATAGATATGTTTACATGTTACTGTTAGTTAACCGTATAACACGAAAAAGAATTATTAGTTTATCAAATTATTTAGCAAATTATGGAAAAGATTCAACAAAAGACAAGCAAACCTACTATGTATCTTACGTCAAACAACATGTGAACTGTGAAGTAACTCTCAACGTAGCAAAAAAACAAGACACATAGCGGATTTACTCGTCAAGTTTCAATTGAAATATCTTTTTTGGTACAAGTTCCTGTTGAATTGAAATATGCTACACACAAAGAAAAACACTTGCAATTAATTGGTTGTCAAGGGTATCTCGAAAAGTTAAAAGATCAATAATTCTTTTAACAATTCAAAATTAGAAAAAAAACTTGATCATATACTGTGAAAAAATAGTAAAAAATAGAATGATTAATCCTTTTTCTTTTACTTTTGGAAGGGTGCTATTACACCAACAGCCCGCCATGCATGTGGTCCACGGGCACCACATCGTACTGTTGCTGACATTGAAGAGCGTGGAATTCACTGATTAGGAATGGGATGCATATGGATTTATTTTCTCTTTTATTATTCTTCGCAAGGCTTTGTTCTTTGGTTTAGACCCATAGGATAAAGTGAGACTTAAAAAAAATTAAATTAAATTAGTTATACATTTTATTTTTTTAACTAAAATAAATTAAGAAAATTTGATTTTTTTTATTCAAGTATATATTGATTCAACTTAGATAAAACATACTACCTTCCTATTATTACTTATTTCTTATATATATATATATATATATATATATATATATATATATATATATATATATATATATATATATATATACACACACTAGAGGTAGTATCAAAAAATGAGTAATTTCATCTATCATCAGAATATTTTTTTTTATAGATTATATAATTATAACAATTTTGATTTTTATATTTAATTTAATACCATTTTTTTATTTCAATTCAAAATAAATGTAAACTAAGTTTTCTATAACGTTTTAAATGACGGATAAAAGTTCTCAAATAATTTACAGTAATATTTATGTATGTACATATTTTCAAAATTGCATAATCTTACTAAAAAGTTAACTATAAATAATATGATAAAAAATAATTTCTTTGGTACCCTCATAAATTTTGAGGATTTTGGTATGCAAATTTTTAACCAACAGTTATTAAGTTACATTATCATGTCATTATTTTGATATTTAGTAATAAATTTATTATATATTTCAATCTGTTAAATGACATATCAGTTTTGTTAGACGACCCTTTTAACATCACAACTCTCATCTGAATGCTCCTTTGTGCCATTTCATTTGAAGCCTTTTACTAAGACTGGAATTTTTACACCAAATATACCAAATCGTGTTTTTTTTTTTTCTCTTTCTCTCCAAACCCCAAAACGCTATTGTGATTGTGCAAACACCTTCATGACTGTGTTGTGTCAAAACTGAAAACTCCAATATGAGTGTGTCGTAATTCTTCCCTCCACATGTGTTATCGTTGCCTACATATATAGGAAGTGCAAAAAAGAGAGAAATAGTAAATCAAATGCTGCCTTTTGGTACCAACCATAGGTGGCGGGGAAACTATAGTAACGAGCAATCAATAGACAGTCCCAGGTATTTAACTGTGATGATGAGTTTCGTCAAAGAATTAGGTAAAAAAGTAATAATTGACAGTTCCATGTATTTAACTCTGATGAGTTTCGTCAAAGAAATTAAGTGAAAAGTAATTATAAGTTTTAATTAACAACCAGATAGAACGTAAGAGATTAATTGATTAAGTGGAATACGAAGAAGGAAACATAGCTTCGATACCAATCAATTGTAGTCTGTCATTTTTTGGTTTAGTGGTGAGCTATAATTTCGGTTAGACTGGATTACATTGATTAAGCACTGTTTTTATATTTTTCCGTACGATAATTAATTTGAAAATTCCTTTGAATTCCAGTAAATATTTCTAATAATTAAATATCAAAATTAAAATGAATAAAAAAATTTAACTTAAAAACTATTGGTTAAAAATCAACAGTATTAGAACCCCCAAAATTTGTGGGATACCAAAAACATTCTCACAATAAAATTTATCACATAATAATTTAAAGTTTTTTTTAAATATGTAAAAAGAATTAAAAACTTGAATGAGAGTCTAAGGTGGCTGCCTTTTGGCCTTGTGTAGCCATGACCTTGACTTAGTTAAAAATTAATTCTTTTGATTCTTATTAAAAAAAAGTTAACTCTTTAAGTTTTGATTGTTTTGTATACATATCAAATCAAAATATTTTCTTTTATTCATAGCTTATTTTAATAAATTTTAAAATGTGTGAAATTACTTTAAATTTTTTATTTGAATCTAGCAGTTATTTTTTTTAATAGAGAAATATGAATTAAAAAATATTTTATTAATCTTGAAATAATTGAAGTTTTTAGAAAGTTAACTAATGCAGTTAGTAACATTAAATTTATTTCTTGTCAATTTTTTTAAAATTTATTAAAAATTTATATTAGTATTTTCTAAAATCATCCTCAAGATTAATGAGACTCATAATCTCATCTTTTCCACTTAATTAATTATCTGTGTTATTTATCTGCTTCCATCTTTAAGAGGGAGAAAGCTTTTTTCCTATTAATTTATAGTATTTATGGTTAATTTATTGACTTCAAAAACTATAAAATAATTAAAAATATTTTGATAAAAAATAATTAATATAAAAATAATTTGAAGAGAATATTTTGTAAAAAGGGAGAAACAAATTTCTCAAAAGAATGGTCTATATAAGAGCAAAGATAGTACCATAAGCATTAATAATACTTGTAATTATTATCCTTGCTATGAAAAAATTAAAAAAATTAATTCAATTTGAAATCAACTATATTTTTAAAACAATATGAAATGAATTACTATAAGACATTGAAATTATTTAATTACTAGACTTTAATTGACAAATTTATAGTTTAAAATGTTAGAATAATAAAATAAAAATTAATGAGTTACGATCAGAATAAAATTCAAATAGAAGATAGAAGGTGAGGTGGATGGTTAAATGAGAAGTAAAAGAGAGAAATGAAGCATACTCAAGTTTCTCCTGCTAACAAAACTGACATTCTTAACAAATAACATTTTTTCATAAAAAAATAGGATTCAAATAATTTGTTGCCTTAACATTCCAACATAAATTCTTAGACACGCGTCTGGTCTTAAGCTAATCTGACATTTGTAATATGCTGTGTCTGTTGTAATAGTCGTACCATAATGAAACTATAAAAGGAGAGAGAGCACAAATGGTGGAGATAGTGAGAAATGGAGCAGTTTGTATGGAGGGTGTTGCCTTTACTCACAATCCTCATGTCTTTAGTAGTATTCTTCTACTTGCAGGATTCTTACAGGGCCCATTTACATCCTCTCGTAAAGGTCCACCATCTATTCATATTCATATTCATTCTTTCTCATGCTTTTTGATTCATGATTATGTTAACAAAAGTTATAAACCAGTTTTGAAATTTTAAAAAAACATTAAGCTCAACTTTGACTTAAAAGTTGTGCTCATGGCTTTCTCCTTTTTTGCCACTATATATAATCACTGTAACTAGCTTGAAACTTTTGTTGTATGATAATCTCAACTGCTATATATGGTCTGAGAACTGAATTTTGTGCCACAGTTACCGCGGAGTAAGTGCAGTCTTCTTCCCCATCGTCATTTCTGGATAACCAGCAAACGCATTGTGACCCCACAAGGGATCATTTCTGGTTCAGGTTTTGCTTCTTTAATTAACCCTTTATTCATTATATTTTGTTTGAGTAACTCTTTTCATTTTGTCCTGTGAGGATGTAAAGCTTTTCGCATAATGTAAAGTTGTTGGATTTTTTTTTCTTTCTTTCTAAACGTGTTTAGAAAAGGATTGCTTTTGATGGAAGATACTTGTAATAAAATAAAAAGAAAAGTGAGGTTCTGAGAAAAGATCCAAGACAAATATTTCTATTCTCTAAAGATCATCCTAAAATAAAGGATAGATAAAAAAAAATACTACCTCCTTAAATATTTTTCTTAATTACTTTATAACAGATGATATAAATTAATAAGATAAACTCGTTTTTTTTTCCTTATAAAGACCGGAAAAAAAAGACGGGCACACATTTACTAAGTAACTAAATGGGAAGAATGAGATGATAAGTCCTACTAATTTTAAGTATAAAAATAATATAAATTACTAACAAATTTAATGTTATTAATTAAATTAATCAACTTTTTTAAATATCATGAATTAGTTAAAAAAACATTTATATTCAGGGACGAATGTAATAAAAAGGACACACTTGCGGTGAAGGTCTTAGGAGTTAGGACTCACTTTGTGGCTCTAGCACCAATTCATTTGGGAACTGAAGACCATGTTATCTCTTGATCATTTGTTGTTTCCAAGTTCATTAACGGCACCAATTGTACAAGTTAATCTCTTTCACCAGACTTTGTACTTATGTTAATTAATTATTTTTATTTGTGGACCATTAACAGTGGAGATAAATGAAGGGAAAATAATATCTGTCATCAAGGGATATAGTAAGCAGGGGAAGTCTAAGCAAGAAAAAATAATTGATTATGGAGGTGCTGTTGTCATGCCTGGCTTGATTGATGTGTAAGACGTGAAAATAATCTTCTTATTGTTTATTGCTGCCATTGTTCTGTAGATGCATGTTCTAAATACATCAATATTGAAAACTGTAATAATAATTTTGGGTATGCAAGAATTTATAAGAGAGCAAGAAGGAATGGCACTTAATGAAGAAAATATAGTAAAAAATTTCCTAAGGTTTGGTCATGTGAGAAGAAGACCAATAGAAGAAGTGGTAAAGAGTTAATCCGATGGAAGATAGCCTGATAATTATAGGTAGATGGAGAGTGGAAAACCAAGAAAAACTCCAAGTTAGAGACTATTAAGAAGGAACACATTGGCATTGTTTGATCCACATAGATGTCCTCACTTATTGTGATATAAAATATT
The DNA here is from genome assembly GCF_004193775.1 of Glycine soja. NCBI lineage: Eukaryota > Viridiplantae > Streptophyta > Magnoliopsida > Fabales > Fabaceae > Glycine > Glycine soja. The sequence continues at coordinate 42,632,590 of NC_041012.1, read as the reverse complement.
AAAGTTACAGTGGAAATGTGGTTCTAATTCCTTCTTCTTATTGAGTTTGTTTCATTAATCTTGGTAGCAGTTGTTACAAGTAAAATTCATTTCGAACAATTAGATTCTTGCATACCATATGCATTATTATAAAAGAAGCAGGCTCGCAAAGAAAACAGTTTCGTATCCTTTTTGTTTCTGTTAATTTTTAGAAGAAAAACAAATTGTATTATGAGTAGGAATGGTAGACTAGAAGAGTTGATTATCAATACCTTAATAATCTGTGGAATTCCATATGGTTCAATTTTTATATCTTTAACACAATTTCCGTCTGTCGTCCTCCCTCTAATTATTTAAATTACTTACATTGGCAGGCACGTACATCTTGATGAGCCAGGAAGAACTGCGTGGGAAGGATTTGATACTGGTACCAGAGCTGCTGCTGCTGGTATGCAGATTTTCTTCCTCTATCGATCAACACATTTCGTTTATTAGTAGTATACCTTAGAGACATGATAGGATATTTCAGGGAAAATCTTAATATATTTTTCCTATGTTTCTTATGTACATGTACATTTCAAGCTTAGAACAAAGAAAACAGTAACTTGTTTTGACTTATCAGTCCTCATCTGATGTTACTTAGTGGATAACTTCAATAATTTTTCACCCTCTTCCTAATGATAGTTGCCTGTCTATGGCAACTGTTGTTGATATGCATAACTTATTTATTTTTGGTTTATATACATTAAATAGATCTGTTTCAACTTTCAACAGGTGGTGTAACAACAGTGGTTGACATGCCTCTGAACAATCACCCTACAACTGTGTCTAGGGAAACACTGAAACTTAAGGTATCAGTGATTGATCTTGCTTGTACTTTTAAATTTTTATGAAGTAATAAGTTTATCTATATAACAAGTTATAATATTCATCCTCTTTTGATGAATCTCTTCATTTCAAAGAGATAGAAGGAGGAGTTCCTTCTGATATATATCATTTAAAATTTTCCATGCAATTAAATGCTGATCGTGTATGGATAATCTGTCTTTGATGGTGTTGAATTTGCTAGGTTACTTATGGTTAAATGTTAAATTGAATAATGTCTTCTTCCTGACACAATTTTCCACCTGTTTTCAGCTTGAAGCTGCAGAGAATAAAATCTATGTCGATGTTGGTATGACCAACAAACTCTGCCTTAACATACAATTAATTGAGTTTCTGAGTTTTTTTTATAATCTTATACAGGATTTTGGGGAGGCCTAATCCCTGAAAATGCACATAATACAAGTATTCTTGAAGGTCTCCTAAGTGCTGGTGTTCTTGGTTTGAAGGTAACCATTTGAAAGCTTATGCATTACTATTGCAACTTTCCTTAGAGGTCAAGGACATATTCAGTGGGGTCAATTTCATGATTCAACCTTTTTAAAGAAGTTAATTACATTAGATAATTTACCTAGCATTAATTTGATTTAGGTACCATAGTGCCGAGAATATATGAATTCTAGACATTTCCAGGCGCTGGCTCTCTCCTTAGTATACATCTTTGAAGTAGTTTGGCATTATCTTGCTGGGGATTTCTGAATTTGTGTTCCTATATCAACTTGAAATTATACATGATTTCTACAAAATATATGTTATAGCATGATGAGTTGTCTCTCCTCAATGCAGGCCATCATATATCTGTATGATAATATCTATTGCCTTTTGATCTGACTCCTTTTTTATTTCCTTTTTGTGTTTGTAGTCTTTTATGTGTCCTTCAGGAATTAGTGACTTTCCTTTGACTACTATTCACCATATCAAGGTACTTTCCTTTGACTACTATTCACCATATCAAGTTATAGCTGGGAATCTTTTTTAATCAGTTCATGTCACTTCTTTATATTTCTTTGCATACCTAATTCCGCTTGCATATAAACATGGCATGGGATTGTTGCTTTGATTGATATACTGTTATCTGCTCGCATTACTTTCCACTCATAAAAGATCTGCTGGGGTAATGTTTTACACTAAGGAGTAGCTTTCTTTTTGGCCTTGTTCAGTTGTTTACAAATGTATTTGTCAGGAGGGATTGTCTGTGTTAGCAAAATATAGAAGGCCTTTACTTGTGCATTCTGAGATTCAACAACATTCTAAAAAACATTTGGAGCTTAATGATAAAGGTGGTCCACGTGCTTACTTGACCTATCTCCACACTAGGCCACCTTCATGGTAAGTTATTTTAAGGCTTTGTTTTCTTGATAAAAAGACATGCCATTAAGCCATAATTTGTATAACAGGAAATAAACTTGACTCAATCTCAAGATGTTTTTGAATATTTTAAAAGACTCTAACAGCATGAAATATCCGTCCAGATTATTTTTCTATTATGCAATCCATTTGGAATCTTGGATGAGCACAATATCATGTATCTTCAATTGACATAATGCTAACATGAAATTCCCAGAACAAATTATTAAAGTTCTTCTTTACTTTTCCAGGGAGGAAGCAGCCATTAAAGAACTTGTAGGTGTTACGAAGGACACAAGAAAAGGTGGTCCTTTAGAAGGAGCACATGTTCACGTGGTTCACTTGTCTGATTCAAGTGCTTCCTTAGATCTGATTAAGGTATTGCGTGCATTGAGTTGCCTGGTTAAAATCAAATATGGAATTTACCAATTGATATGAGTGCTAATGTTATACATTTATATTGTACAGGAAGCAAAACGTCGTGGTGACAGCATAAGTGTTGAGACTTGTCCCCATTACTTAGCTTTCTCGTCTGAAGAGATACCAAATGGAGATACTCGTTTTAAGTGTTCCCCGCCCATTCGTGATGCATACAACAGAGAAAAATTATGGGAGGCTGTATTAGTATGCTTCCTCTCCCAAATACAAAGTATTGTCTTACTCTAATCATTTATGACCTCATCAGCTTTTTACATGTTTTATTCTTCATTTCAGGAGGGACACATTGACCTATTAAGTTCTGATCATTCACCAACTGTGCCTCAACTCAAGCTTCTAGAGGAGGGTGACTTCTTGAAGGCTTGGGGAGGAGTAACATCTTTGCAGGTTAATGAATTTTCTTACAGTGAAGTTAGACCATCTTTCTTATGGGAAGTTTTTCCGAGCTTATTAAAATAGCTCATGACTTTCATAAGTTGTTTACAGCCCATGGTAACGAGTTTCTTGATGTAACTTATCAAAATAAGCTCTTTTTAACTTATTCCAATAAAACTCCACGATCAAAATTAATGACGTAAACCTTCATGTGATAAGTTTACGTAAATGCACCCTAAAACTGTTGCTTCTAAATTATATATAAAAAGATTTGAAGTTATAATTCGAGGGTGAGCATAGAGCATAAAGCATGCAGTCATCCTTAAGGACCATGATGATGAATTTAAGCAAGATTTTAATAAGGCATGTGCTAGTTTGCTTGTTTCAGACTTTCAGTTGAATTTGATTTGTTTATAGTGCAATTGTGAATGCTATAATTGGTCTAATGACTAACTGAAGTTCTATTGGGAGACTTGTAGTTTGATCTTCCAGTGACGTGGTCTTATGGGAAGAAACATGGACTAACTCTGGAACAGTTGTCGTTATTGTGGAGCAAGAAACCTGCAACATTTGCGGGGTTAGAATCAAAGGTGTTTATAATTACAGTTTTAATCCCTTGATTTTGTATATGCTCTAAAAATATTATTGCAATCTGTTTAACTAAACTAAATTGAAGTCTAATTTTATTGTTTTCATTTCTACTTGGAACAATGTTAGCATTATTCTTTTGAAGCAAGTAACTGAAAAATATAAACAAGAAAAGTAAGATTTTGGTCTGGACCTGCCAACTAAGGAGCAAGGATTGAACCCAACGCCTTTTAGTCATGCTATTTCAATCCTAATATAGTCAACCCTCATTGCCTCGAGATTGTCTAAAAGAAATGATCCTTATGCTTTTTGCCTCGAGATTGCTACAAGATTGTCTAACATAGCAACCTAAGAGATGGTTCTTTTGACGTGCTACTAAAATACTATCATTTACTGAAAGAATTAACTTTAAATTAAAACAGATAGCTCTTATCTCTATGATTTGGTTGTGTATTTTTTTTTAAAAAAGCCACATGGTAAGGCCTTTAAATATTTACTCGTGAGATTGCCAAGTCAATTTCTATTCTCAGAAAATAATTTCAGTTGAAATCTGACTAAATTTACATCTGCTGTTTTAGGGGGCCATTGCAGTTGGAAACCATGCAGATATTGTAGTTTGGAAACCAGAGGTGGAGTTTGACCTGAATGAAGATTATCCTGTTTTCCTTAAACATCCTGTACGTGTCATAAATTTTCTTTAATCTGTTATTAAACTCATTCTGTCTATGACTTTCTTTGTTCTTAATAAGAAGTTAATTCATTTTCTCTTAGGAAACACCATTAACAAAAATAAAATAAGATTTTTCACCCTTTCATTAAGATCTAGTGTTTCCCACTTTACAGTACATGCTGTTAATATGATATGATTTTCAACATATTAAGAAAATAAATTTGTCTGTTTTTGTGAACCCCATATATATAAAATAAAACAATGACCTTTTTGGTATATAGAGCCTCTCTGCTTATATGGGAAGAAGGCTATCCGGAAAAGTTTTGGAGACTTTTGTCAGAGGAAACCTTGTGTTTAAGAAAGGAAAGCATGCTCCTTCAGCCTGTGGTGTTCCAATTCTAGCCAAATGAATTAGTTAAATATTGGTGATCCCCATAACTTTCCAAACTCATCTCAATTTCATTTGGTTCTCTCACGAGTTCATGATATGCTTGTCATGATCCTTATTCATGTTGTAGGCAGGTTTCTTTCAGATACTAGTTTCTTTGGGGCATAATAAGAGATAGAAGTAGCTGCCGGCAGCATTCTCCTTCTCATCGACTAGTTCATACCATGTATTATTGCAGTTTGGAGTGACTTACTTGAATGTTTATGTAGATTTATAATTTTACAAATTCTAAAGTTTCTGTCTTCACATATCATTGCATGAAATGAATATGCATGTTTCCTAGCTAAGAAACATCATGTTAACATAAACCCGGTCTAATTGTGAGGCAATAAATAGAGAAATAAAAGAAACAGAAACCTTTCATCTATTTATAATCTTGCAAGTAGATTTTTCTTCTTTTAGTGCATTGGAGAGAGAAAAACAGAAGCAGAAACAAAAACTAAAAGTGAAGTTGGCTTACTGGAAGATATATATTCAATTTGAAAATTCTAAGTTCTAAGGTAAATTATCTGTAGGCCCTCCTAAGACAAACCAATTTGTGCTTGAAAACTTAGGTTTGTCATAAATATAGAAGCTGAGTTTGAAGTTGTTTCTACTGGTAAACTAGATAACATGTTTACAATGAGAAAGAATTTTCATAATACACCTCTGATAGAGATATTAGTCAAGGATCATAAATATAGAGACATTCTTTTAAGCCTTCCTTCAGTAAATCATTTGGTTGACAATCCACTTGAGGTAGGTGCTTTAAGTGCTTCTCAAATGTAATACATTATTTCAAAATTATGCTTGAAGTCACTCTAATCATAACACCAAATCTATTTCATTGATACATAAATGTACTCACCAATTCAAATATTTCATTAAATTCAATTTGTAACCGACTAATAAAACACCTTGATTTATAAGTGGTGGACCGTAGTTTCTTGATGCCTCTCGAGAATTGAATTTTGTTTTGGTGAAGTAGAGTCAATAGTTGGAACTAGAAGGTCCGTCAATGATGTCGAATCACGTCTATCCAATATATAGATTTTAGCAATTGAATGTGGACTAGTACAACTGAGTCATTTTTACATGTTGCTCTGTACAGAATTTGAATACATTTACATAGATGGGCCCCACTTTTGCCCTTGCAGGTATGAGAAGAGACACCTAGATCACTCTGTCTTTCAGTCACGTAAATACTCTTTTCTATATAGTCCAAAGTTGCAAATGGATAAGCGTGGTTGGATTGGTGCGATATATATCAGTCACATAAAATATTGTTTTTCCAATAGTCCAAAGCTAAGTTACTTATGGATAGACGTAATTGGTTTGGTCCATGCTTACGGATAAACACAAATGACAATAGAGATTTCGGGAGGGGTTATTATTGGAGAAAATATATCTCAAATCTATATGCTTGAAAATAATTAAAAATAAAAAACAATACTAATTTATATAATGGTCTTAGTAAAAATTTAATAATACAAAAAAAAAAAATTTGTTCGGAGAGTAATTGGACTGTTTTCTAAGACTGGCATTGAAATAGACAGACCAATATGAATTTTGGTACATGTAACTTGTATCTTGGTTACGTATTATTACACGTATATCCCCACGGAATCTGAAACCATCCTGTGAGGTTGCCACGTGCATAATCTCCAATGTCACTATTTGTAAGTTTGTGAATTTTTTAATGGTTCCATCACAAAATAGTTGAACCTAAGTCCTATGGAAGTCTATAATTAAACCAGCTTTGAGGATACTATAGCACAAGCTGAAGAGCCATTGAATTTGAACTAACCAAACTAATAAGCAAAAATGTTGGCGGTGTTTGCAAAAGCCATTGGAAAACCACCGGAGGAACTGAGGCTTCCGGCAATGGGGTCCAATAATTCAAGACCCCAGAAGAAATTGTACAGAAATTTCAATCTTTGTGGCCGGATTCTGCGGTTTACAACCTTCCACATGGGAATTTTATGGCACTGTCCCATGAAGATGAAAGTCCAATACACCCCAGGTAGTTATAAAGTTTATTAGATTTATTTATCTGTTTGCATTTCTCATGGCTATGAAATGGCTTTCTATAAAGAAACATGAGTACGATTAGTTCAATGTAGTTCTTAACTTTGAATTCTCGTCATGCGTTTCAACCAAAACTACACTGGAAAACCGTGGTATTCAACTAAAACTTGGCTACTATGTGAACTTGTAAAATCACGTTTAGATATCAGCTAACGTGATTTTAACTAAATATTCACATGTTTAGTCCAACTTTGAAGTATTGATTCTAGTCCAAAATCAATTTTTAGTTGAAGTTATTTAAGTAGCATTTAAATAGGATAAAATAATTTACACTATCTTGATTAGAAATCTATAGAATCAATCAATGTATTATAAGATTTTGTTATGTTCTCGTATTGAGAAAGGATTTATCTAGAAGAAAATTTTATGTTTGATTTTTTTTATGTAAATTTTTCTTAGACTAACAACAATCATGAAGGTATCTAAGACAAAAAAAACTATTTAAACATAAATCATTTTATTTCAAAATTAATTTTAGGAAGGTGTATTTAATAAGGATTTCAAAAGATTTTAAAAGATTTTTTCTTTGGATAAAAAAGTCTTCATATTCAATCAATATTTTTAAATAATTAAAATAAATCTTGTGGCATTCAATCAAGATTATTAGAATTTTTTAAGAAGTTCAATAAAATATTTGATATTTAATTAAGATTTTTTACAACTTAAAGAAAATCTTGTGATATTTAAAAGTATATAAATTTTGATGGATTCTTTCCTAAGACGAATTTTAATGGATTTCATGAGACTTTAGTAGAAAATTCTTAGAATGAATTTTAATAAATTTCATGAGACTTTAATAGAAAATACACATTAAACAATCTTATCCAAACTATTGAGATTTCATGAGACTTTTTTTTTTCTTTTTCTTTCTTTTCCTGTCATTTGATATATTTTTCTTTTCTCATCACACATAACTCTTTCTCTCTTTGTTGAAAGTGATAAACATTCATATTTTTTTTACTCTTTTAACTAATGGTCAACATATCTTGAAAAGTGTGATATGAAAGATTTGCCTAATTCTTTAAATCAATAATAAATGTAAATATATATGAACATTAACAATATATAATTTTAATGAGCGTGAGAAGTTGAGTCATGTTTAAGTTGATAAATATATAAATGAAGTTTGAGATAATTGTTGGACATGTTTTTTGTTTGATAGAATTGTTATTGTGAGAAAGATTACAAGCATTTATTTTACTAGTAAACATTGGGGTATATAATTTTTATACAATTAAAATAATTGATGATTGAAGGAGAATGAATCTATTGTACTTCTAAATATGCTAGAAGAGATTGATTTGGCACGCTGATGATTCTTTGTATAAGAAAATTTTACTTAAAGTATTAGGTGAACAATACTCATGGATCTTTATCAATAATTTTAAATATTTTTTAAAAATTTATAGAGTTCTTTAAAATCTTAAAATACATAATGTCCTTTCAAATTTTGTGAATCCATATTTTATAAATTCATTAAAATCTGAACTATAAAATCCTAATCATAAAATCTCTTAAAAAAAATCTTAAAAATCATTACATTCTGACAAAGTCTTTTAAAATTTACAGGATTTTTTTATGTCAAAATAACCTTTTAAAATTTTAATCCAATATACCCCTTTAACTAAAATTAATTTAATCAATGTCATTTAAAATCAATTTTGTAAACATTCACCAAAACACACTAATTCCTCATTGTTGTGAATGTATATGCAGGTCTATTGTTGTTTTGGATGATATCTTTTGCATTTTTATGGGATCTCTAGCAAACATAGCTGAGCTTAGACATCATTATGGGCTCGCAAGACAAGCAACAGAAGCCATGATTGTGATTGAAGCCTATAAGGCCCTAAGAGATCGCGCTCCCTACCCACCTGACCAAGTTGTTAAACATCTTGATGGAAAATTCGCATTCATCATCTTTGATGCCAAGACATATACTCTTTTTAAAGCCAGGGTGAGTTTTGATGATCACAAATGGGTCACTTTTTTGTTTTCTCTTACTCTACTTAGATAGGTATATAGTTAGTGTTGGTTTTGACATAGTTGCTTGCTGCATATGTTAGGATCGTGAAGGAAGTGTGAAATTTCAATGGGGAATGGCAAGAGATGGATCCTTAGTCTGTTCTGATGACCCTACAATCATCAGAGAGGGATGTGGAAACATCATATAGTTAAAATAAAAATTCATGTCCCAATGTCACATCTTATCTGAGTATTGTGTCCTGACATCTTCCAACACAACGTTTCTTAAAGCAATTCATCTAGTTATCTGCTCTCACAAACATAAGGTTGAGATCATCACAATATTTAAACACAAACAACACATAGGGGAGTGAGTTATCACATTCCTAAACATGTAAAGATAAACGAAAACACACACATACATATAATATAAGTATAACAAGCTCAACTTACCACAATTCACATCATTTTACCACTCATTGCATAACGTCACTGATAACTGTAAAATTTAAGTTTAATTGATAATTAATTTTAACTAAGAATGATTAGAATTCCTTTACTTTAGTGTTGTTTTTAATGAAATAATAATGAATTTAATATCATGTGAATTTTTAACTAGCAGGATTCAGAAGTAAATTACAAGTGCTTTGGAAGAAAATCGATGCAAAAACTTAAAGAAAAAGCCTTAAAGAAAAAAGTAAAAAAGGGACAGCTTGCTTAGCGCACAAGTTAGGCTCAGCGCACCTCCTCGGTTTGCTGGCAAGCTCAAGCTTAGCGCAAAAAAAAACCCACGAAGAAACTTAAAGGCACACTTAGTGCGAAATCCCACGCTAAACGCGTGATCGCCTCGCTAATCTCAGACATTGTCATGCCCAACGCGTGATCACCCCGCTAAGCCCAGAAAGGGTGCACTTAGGGTGATGTCACATGAATTTTAAGCTACCTTGGATCTATAAAAAGATTAGGATGCAAAGGAGAAAGATACACTGAGACTTAGAGTTTTCTATTAAATACACCTAAAACCTGAGCATCTCTCATAGGAAAAACCCTTTCTCTTTAGCCATTCTTCCCTTTTTCTTTATCAACCTGTTTTCTTCTTTCATCCATATTAACCCCTAAAGTGTAAATCCTCTCATGGTCATGAGAGACTAAGCCCCCTCTGTTGGGAGCCTAACATGCAACACCTTTGTAATGTAACTTCTTTTACTATCTATTAAATGTGATTTCTGTTTCTATGGTCTTTTTTCTACTTTTCATTGTATTGTATAGTCTGATCATCCTTGCATTTGTTTAGGAATTATACATTGGGAAATGATAATTTTTAAAGAACTAGGAAATGACATCTAAACAACTCATTCCTAGGGATAGAGTGATCTTGTTTTGCCTATGCATACATCTTCATCCTTCATGGAATTTATTGTTTTATCTCTTCAAAGAGATTTGGGAGAAAAAATAGAAAAATTAGGCTCGTGAGGGATCTGGGTCGTGTCTCAGTAGATGTGGGTGGAAATTGGAATATCATTAAATAGAGAAACACATTAATATTGCATCAAGGAAAGTTAGACATGGTATCTTCTATCTTTATTTGTATCTTCTATCTTTATCATTTTTTAATTTAAATATTTATCTTATCTTTTACATCTCTTTATCTTTTATTTTAAATTCCTTATCTCTTGCTTGTAAATTGGCTCTGCATCAATCTAAGTACAAACAAAATTCTTGTGGACTCGACACTTAGACTTCCGTTTTACTTTACTATTCGTGACAAATTAGTACACTTGCTAACGAGTTAACAATCACTTGCCCCCAAGGATTTAATCACAAATCACATTCACACAATTCATTATCCACCATCACGCAACAAGTCACAATGATCATTACACAGACGTATGCAATAGATACACTAAGACTTAATGTTATATGCAATGTGGTGTCATGTTAGTGAAAAATAATACCAGGGCGCCTAGGAGTACATATCAAGATACACCACACAATGAGTATGTTAGGTCACTCTCACTAAGTGAAATCATAAGGTGACCAGTCATGATCACTATGTTTTGCGAGAATATTTCAATCATATGGGATCAACATAGGCTTAAAGAAGCATTCAAACCGATTGTATTTACCCTGAAGGCCTAAACTCTGAAGAATCTGTTAGGACCTCACCTTCTTGATTCAGGTCCAACCCCTAAAATAACTTTTGCATACAAACACTGCTCATGAATTATACAATACCTATAATCTCACACTTATTTTCAAAACATGTTTAACACAATGCCCTACAATTTAACACCTCGGGTTCTTAACTTGGAGTCCTACACTTTCCTTTTAACACCTCACGTATTGTGCTACAATTTAACACTCTAGGTTCCTAACTTGGAATCCTACACTTTCCTTTTAACACCCTGCACATTGTATTACAATTTAACACCTCAGGTTCCTAACTTGGAACCCTACACTTTCTTTTTAACACCCCGTACATAAACATTTTTCTCAAGGTAAACATTAGTTAAATTATTGTATAATTCACAACTCAAAACATTAGTAATATCACATTAAGTATTAACCATAGACTTATTCATAACCATTTTCCATGTCCACAATTTAACACCTCCCAACATCACAATCCACCATGACATGTTCACGTGTACCACACAAATTAACACATGCTCAACTTGTCATTTATACTCAATCTCAATCACAATTCATAATATACAAATAGTATTACATATATAAACACACACAATATATAAATAACTAAACACACAAATATTCTAATCATGAATTTACAAAGTGAAATATAATCAAACAAAACCGCAGCAAGGATTCACTAGTACTTTAGAAGAATCTTATAGTTAAGTAGACTTTGACCAATTTTAAGGAATAACAATATAAAACAATATATAAACTCATACTAAATATTAAAACTAAAAGAATAATCGAGAATGTCATTCTATTAGCGTATTCTAATTCCAAATTATAATATTAATTTCAAACTATATATAAAAAACCCCTTAAAAGCACGAAAAGGAAAAAAAATACAAAATTAATATCGCAATCCCTCTTACAATAATCTCTCCTTACTTAATTTCGTTAATTCACGCTAATTAGAAAAAAAAAATTCAATTTCTAGAATTCACACTTAACACAAGAACACATTAATTTTACAATAATTTCTAAAAACACATTTATTTTATTTACCTTAAAACCATTATTTTAATTAATAAAACTATTTCTCTTTATTTATTTAATTATAAAAATCTCATTATTTTTCTAAAACTCTATTTATTTTTAAATAAAACACTTTTTAATTTATTTTAAAAAAACCAATTATTACAAATAGTCTTTTCTTTAATATTATTTCTTCTAATTAGTGCGTGCTTGATTTCACGTCCAAAAATTGTTTTGAGTCCGAAATTAATTTTAGATGCATTTTCATATGTTTGATTTTATGTTAAATAAGAATTAAAAAATTATTCTTAGTTGAAACAACTTTGAATAACTTTTATGTTGGATTAAATTCAAAATTTTATGGTGAATTTTATTCTTGATTTTATAATAAAAATATTTAAACATAAATCTGATAATTTCAAAATCAATTTTAATAAAAATTAATTTCATGTTGATCCAAACAAACAATGTTTTCTTTCCATAAACCTAAGTGCGAAACTATTTTTCAAGAAACCTGATAAACATACAACTATTTCAACAACACTTTGTTGCTGTACATTATTCAGCAATTATTGGCGGTGTGTTCTAATGTATACGTTGTTATTACATATGATCTTGTCCAGAAACGTTTCAGCCTGGGCAGCATTGACTTGGACTTGGCTATCATGCTAAGAACATAAATCTTGATGTGGCCATTTTGAGGTACCCCATGCTTGTGAGTGTCAAGTGTTTAAATAGCAAAGGCTTGCGATTAATTGCATGGTTTGAGGACTACAAAGTGGGGTATGAAGTTCAAGTTTGTGGGATTTAAATACCGGATTTTGTGCATTTAACTTGCTGTCATGGTTCTTGTGTGAATAAAGAGAAAAACATAAATATGTTCCTATTGTCTACTGCTAAAAAAATTGTGTTAATATATTATTTGCTTTTTTTTAGTATAGTTTACATATATTTGTCTTAAAAATGAAAGCATGCTAGTTTTAGTCTTATATTTTTTTATCATCTAAAATTTGAAATCCAATATTATTTGTTTTTTCTAAAACACGTCTTTGATTTTTTTTATCTCTGAAATAAAAAATATATTTTTGATCCTTAAAATTCCTTTTAAGCTAGATATATAATGTTTAAGGGCTTTAGAAAAAAAAATGAGGCATTACATGTTGACATAGTATCAAAAACACTAGTTTTTGTCATTTGAAATAGTCATTTGACTTTCTATTAAACACATAAATAATTAATGACTGTCACGTAATAATAAGGATTAATAAATTAGCTTATTTGAAGATATGAAAAGCATATTTAAAATTACGAAAATTAGGGAAAATAAATTATGAAATTGTGAGGAAAAAATAAGAAGGAGCATTAATAAGGGGAAATAAATAAGAAAATTAGAGCATTGTGTTTAATTTTACACATCAAATTAATAATAAATAGTTTTATGAAATTCATTATTTATTAAAATTTTGATATTTAAATAGTTATGTTAAAAAAATTGACTCCTCTTTTTTGAGGTAAAATTTTTTACTTCCCTTTTAATACATTTATGGATCTTTCTTGTTCATTTTGATAGTTTTTCTCCCAACTCTTGTATAATCATGTATTAAGTTAATGTTATTATGAAAATTTCATTAATATTGTCTATGTTCTATATTAAACATTATTGGTGAAGTAAAATAAGTGTTTAACAGTAAATAGCAAAAGAAATTAAACTAGTATACTAATAAAATATTATTAAATTTGCTACTGTTAAATACTCATCATATGTCGCATCAAAATTCCAGTGTAATATTTCTATGATACTTTGAAATGTGAACTTGTGGAGAGAGATAAACAACTTCTCGAGGAAGTTGTCTTTTATTTTTTACAGAAACGTGCCAAGGAAGTTTTCAATGGGGATGCACGTTTAAAAAAGAAAGCAAACATTAGCGTGTCATTACTAAGTAACATATTCTTTTCACAATAATTTTTTTATTAGTTAAAATTTATTTAAAAATAAAATTATAAATGATATCTTTTTGACATAAAATTTTATAAGTAATATTTAATAAATAAGAAGTCAGACTTCTACGATTTTATTATTTTTTAATAAATTTTAACCAATAATAAAAAATAAAATATTGTAAAACATGTAATGAGTGGAGTAATAATAAGTAGTTAAGTAGTGTTTCTGAAAATTTAAAACATTAAATAAGCGTTAAAACATGTAATAATTTATTGATAAAAATATTTTTATTTTTGGCATTTTGAGTTGCATCTATAAATACTACTAAACTATATTTAGAATAAAATGTATTGGGCTTCTCCTAAATTCCCTCTTCTGAGTTCTCTTCTTACAGTCACACCAGCCCAGCACCGCCCCCCCAGGTATGCTTTCGTGTTCGTGACTCACTCACTCCAAATTCTTATTCTTTTCTTTGCTTCGCCATTGATTTTCGCAATTTGCGTGACAAAACCTCACAAAAACTTCGTTCTTTTCCCTCATATTTTATCTATTTTTTTTTTTTGCTTGCCTCCATTTCGATTCCTATTTTTAATTTTTCAATTGTTCCCGAGAAATGAATAACTGTATGAATGGGATTACGATGATTCCGATATCATGTTTTCTTTGCCGAGAAGAAATCTCACTAAGGTTTTCTTTGCTACTTTAGAATGCGTGCTCCACTCATTCCCCAAGCCAAACCCTCTTTGACATTTTCTTTTCTTTCTTTACAGTTCTTATTAATCGATTTACGGACACATAGGGGTTTCACTTTTCTCTACGCAGGTGCATTCTCTACCACGCAAGTTTTGATTTTATGCTTAGGGATGTGAATGTGATCATTTTTATAATTCCCCTGTTGCATTGAATTTTGGAAAGAGTGGCCAATTCTGTGTTCATTGTGTGTCTTTTATTTTCTGTGTCAGATTAATTGAGATGGAAGTCTCTGGGCAGAATATTGTGAAATGTGATGAAGAGAAAGCATTGAAGTGCTTGCTTGATGCCTTTGGCTCAGTTTTTTCTCTTGAAGAGATTGCTTCTGCCTATTGCAAGGCGAGCCGCAATGCGGACTTGGCTGGGGAAATGTTGTATGAAATGAAGGGAAGTTCCTCAGGATCATCTACAACCCTTGATTCATCTAATGCAGATGTTATGACTGAAGGGTCTTCTGAGTCATCAGATGCATATTCCCTTGAGAATTCTTTCCAAGAAAGGAAAACTTCAAGGCCCAAAGGTCGCCCGATTTCAATGGGTACTGTTTCTAGCGTTATTGGGAAGGATTATGGTAGACCTGCCCGATCAGCAAATGGGTCTTTTGCTTCAGTAAAACCAACTAAGTTGGATGCAAAATCACTACCCATGACTGGAATCTGGCGTGAGAAGGGCAAGGCAGATGTTTCCATTTCGAAGCATGATCAGCTTCACCAGGACATGGAAGATTTCTTATTTAAAATGCTTGGAGAGGGCTTTCAGCTTGACAGAAATATGATACGCCAAGTTCTTGGTATGAAATTTTCACTTTTTTTTTTGGCTGTTTTGAAATGATATTGAAGCTATTTTCTTGTCTCTTGTCTGTTGAGATTTAATATATTTTTTATTTACAGCCTGTGGTCGCTTTGCCGCCATAGCAGTGCTATAACACTCTATTTGTAACCCTGGTTTGAATCATTATTGATTGTTTAACTGATATTTCATTTTTTTCTTTGTATAATTTCTTACAGTATTAGCTATCCATTTCTAAGAAGATTTCCTCATATATTACTCAACTGAAAGTACTTATTTTGAAAGAAGCAAATTATTTTAATACCACATTTCATTATATTATTATTTAGTTATTTGATCATGATTATGATGGGCTTGCATATGTGTGTTGTTTTAATAGTTTAATGTTGTCCAGTATTAACTACGAGATGTCTACAAAATGTAATAGTTTATTGGTTTGATCTGATGCAAGTCTTGGATGCTCTCTATCTGGACTTGACTTGGCCAATTTAACATTCAAATTTCTATCTTGGGTGCCATTATGTTCTTATGTGAACAAACCTGATTTTACTTTGTTTTATCAATTCTTACTTTTAGTATCAAGTATAGAAGTATATTGACTTGACTATTTACTAAATGCTTCATTCTACTAAGTACTGACAACTAGTGTGTATATCTTATTTATTAATTATAAATTTCATGGCTGGGTCAAGTAACACATAGGCTGAACTATATTATTGTTGCCATTATCTCTTTAGTTTGTATTAACAGCTGACTAATTTTATTGGAAGCATGCAGATACTTGTGGGTATGATATACAGAAGGTACAAAAAGACTTCTTATGCGGGGTTCATATCAGTATCTACATATTTATATATTTTTTTGCATTCATAATTTCATGTAGGATCGAAACAATGTAAATTTGACAAGGATACTTTTCATTTGTTTATTTTTCCTGGTTTATCAAGTAAAATGACATGGAGATTATTAATGATCATGGAGATTATTAAGCATGCAGATACTTGTGTTTCCTAGTGTCATTTCTAATTTCCATGGCATCATTTTTGTGCATTTAGAATTAGCACTTGTTACCTAAGCCTAATAAAATATTTATTGCAATCATCCAGAGCTTGAGGAAACTACTAGATCGATCAAATATGGCTTCAGGCAAAAGGACAGCTGTTGTTGGTGATTCGGCTGGTAGAGTAAGTATGAATACCAAGATTATTTATTTAAGTTTGAAGCTCAGCCCAGATTAATTATGCTACTTTCTTTCAATTATGCTTGGTTGAAGATATTATAATTTGCAAATTTTGAAATTCCTTTTCAATGGGTGCAAGGATTTGGAAATCCACCTCAGGACAGATTTTATGGAAAGGAGAGGGTTACCTCCTGTAATCCTGTTGTGAAAGTTGTTTGCCACATGCCACCAGCCTTCCTCTTGAATGATGTCTAATGATGATATACATGAATTGTTTCTGTAACCAAATCATTTGAAAGGAGTTATAAGGTTGGTTTGGTAGTAAGAGGAGAAGCGAGGGTGGGAAAGGTCGTGGGTTCGATTTTCCCTGCTAACAAAAAAACTATTAACAACTGACATTTGCTGATCAAAAAGAAAAAAAATTTCCTGACAATTCTTTCATTGTTGGCTATGTCTATTATAGGTTGTTTTATTCTTGCTCTTGATTATTATCGAAGAATAAAAGTACAAAAGTAGCTTTTGGCTTCTTGTTCTGCTTTGTTGGTGATGGTTTTGTTTCTATTAGTTTATTACTTTCAACTTTTGTTCAGAAAATTATATCTTGATGTTTACATTAAAATTCTGATGGTCATCTAGATTCTTAGATTGCTGTTCAAGCTAACTGTACTTTAACAGTTTACAGATATGAAACCAAAATCTGAAGCACCTTCGACTCAAAGAAAGTCTCAGGATTTAAATTATACCAGAGGGTATATTTTACTTTTTGTTTCTACTTCATTTTTTTTTCTTTTAATATCTACTACTTTTTGCATCATCCTATTTACCTTTAAAGATCAGGGAGTTCTACTTTATCATTTGTTTCAATTGAAGTTATGCTCTTACGGCATAATCAACTCATTTTATGATGTTTTGGGTTATAATTTATTTTCTTTATAATAGTGATGGAAACATAGCTTCCACTAAAGAAGCGGAATTTCAACAGAAACAAAAACACAACCTTCAGAAAGCAGTATTGTCTACTTTGTTTAATTATCAAGGGCATTCTGAGGAGGCTCCTAAAAGAACTGTGAAGGATTTTAATAAGAAATCACGATATGGGCATGTGGTTTTTGAACCTCCCAAAGACTTCCCAGAAGAATTCGATTTTGACATGGACTTCTCACGACAAGAAAATATAGATGGTACTTCATTTTACTCTGGACTAATGGATTCCTATTTCTTTTTATGGTTATATAAGTTCGTTTGTTTAGCTACATGACTTTTGTAGAAGCAGATTTGTGTTATATTTTATTGATCACAAGCTCTATCTAGTACGAGAGGATAGATTTTTTCATTTTCTGAAAATCTATTTTATGATGCTGTGGCCTGTGGCTATGACTTGTATGTACTTCCTAAGCTGGAGGATTATTGCCTTGCAAATAGTTGATTCATATGCTGCTCTGCTGTTGGCCAAGTATTGGAATTTAGGAAGAATTGGTGATGCATTCCTAGTAGCAAAATGCAAAAGCAATTAATCTTGTTTTGAAATTGAGTTTTACGTTACATGAAGATTGAGTTCTGTGTATGGCAGATCCAGAGGACGAGGAAGAATACAAGAATGTGCGTAGAGCTGTGAAGGAGTACCGAGGGACAATGAATGAATATTATAAAGCAGTATGTTGCATTCTTTGTTTTAGTTATATTTAGTTCCACATTTAATCATTAGATAGTTACTTGGTAGAATAACTTGGTGCGGGGTCTTTGCGATGGACACTATAAGGACTAATGGGTCACTTGTTACTTCAGGCAGTTGATTCATTTGCAAAGGGGGATCAAATGAAAGCAGAAAAACTGTTAGAACAGGTAAGGTTTTGATAGAATTGTGCCTAGCAATAAGTTGCTTTGTAGTATGATTAATGTAGACTTTTTTCATGACTTCTATGTATTCGTTTCATTGGTATATTTTATTCTTGTGCACAGTGCTTCATCTTGCTTTCAGTTTTTTTTAACTACTGTTGTTTAATAAAGGAGGCTCCTTGGAGTGTCTAGGATTAGTTGCCATTATTTCAGAAATTACGATTTTTAAACGAGAAAAGTTATTATATTTTGTTTGTGTTGAAGATATCATGAGTTCCAACAATCTTATTTGTCAATGATAATGGAAAGCCTTAACCAGACACATTTTAGTTATAACAAGTTTCTCAAATTTTATCATTCACTGGTGCATCCTATGGTGATGACAGGGGCAATTTTTTCTAAGAAAGGCTCACGATGCTGATGAAGAATCTAACAAAATGATTCTTGAAACCAGGTAAATCTCCTCTGCTCTTAAAGTTGCATTGCTTCGTTTCTATTCTGCTAAGGACATTGTCTCCGTATTGAAAATTTGTATGGTAATTGGTAAGTAATACAATATTTCTTTTATTATATCTGTTGGCAGAAATACTGAAGCACAAGAAATGGTGCTTGACTTGCGTGACCATGGTTCAAAAGAGGCTATACGTCTACTAAAGTGTCATCTTTCTTCGCTTTCTGGCATTCCATGTAAGTTATGGCATTGTTCTACTGATGACTACTACTATAATTTATCGATTCTTTTAAATTTTCCTCCCTGTTCTCTATGGTAATTTCAATATTTCCTTATCTCCATCAGCATTCGAGTACCTCAAGGTTATCGTTGATGCAAATGATAAAGATAACACTAAAGGGTCTCGCAGACGACTACGGGTATTCAAACTGTTAGAGCAGGAATCTATAACATGGGTTGAAGGAGAAACTGCTGATACAATATTGATCCGCTTGGCTAGCATAGAGCGTAAACGCTTGAGTTTTGTCAAAACATAGAATGCCCTTTGTAATTGATTATGGTAAAACTTGGCATTAGGGTTGTGATTTGTGGAACTATTGGTTGTTCGGCCATAGTTTCATCAATTTTTTGTAACATTTTATGAAAGACTTAAATATGTTTTTGACCCCTGATATATATACTCGAATTTTGCATTTAGTTCCTAATAATTTTTTTCTTTACAATAGGTCCCTTATATTTGAAAAGTTTTATGAGGTTTTTACCGTTATAAGAGATCCGTTAGTTGTTGATGTAGTCATTAACTCTAGACGTCAACAAGTTATTTGTGATGTCACGTCGGATTAAATGTGACGTGTAAGTTTATCAATTGTCGTCTGACATGACATCATATTTTAATTAACACAAAAAAAATAAAAAATTAGGATTCTTATAATGAAAACGTTGTCGTTTGAGTATAGAATGAGGTTGTGTTTTCTTTCCTTAGCACTAGTTATAGCGATGGAGAAGAGGAGTCTGATGGTCTAAGATTTGCAATGGTGCACCTTTATATAGTGATGGGTTGGATGTCCTCTAGTCTAGAAAAGAGAATAACATCCATGAGAGTTTCTTCTTCGTGATTTGGGTACTATGCATTTGTTGTTGGTGCAACAAACCGACAATTCAACTAACATCTCAAATCAAGAAACATCCAAACAAGATATTTTGACAACGGGATGAGTGAAATGTAAGAAATTTTACTTTTGACATAGTTGGTTCCATGTAGTTGTACAATGTGTAGGAAGATAAGAAGTGTAAATTTTGGGTGTGGGATGATGATTTACCAAAATATTTAAATCATGATTTTGGAAATGTAGAGGTTAATCTTTATCTTTCACAAGTGGAGGAGTTGAAGCATAAGATTATAGCAACGAAAAGAAACTTGCATCACATGATGAAAGAATTCATTTGTATGATGAACAAGTTCAAGGATTGAAGAAGATGCTTACAAAAGAAGAGGCTCAATCTCGACGATATGCCAATGATGTTGAAGAATTATGGAAAAAATAGCAAAATAACAGATGAAGACAAGCATTGGAAGGAAAAGGGTGAATGTTCTAGGATGCATTGTGGTCTTCCTTTGGTGTTTGATGTGTGTTGTCACCATTGCATAGATGATACAAACTATTATTGTTTCTTGAGATGTACTTATTCAAATTGTGTTGTGATCAAATTTAAGGTGGTGGGTTTGGTATTTAGTTATTGTAAGCACAAGTTTGTATGAACACGTTCAGTCATGACACTTCTTGGGTCAGGTCCCTACTAAATTGCAAATTTTGTATCAAGTCCCTATATGAAATCTCTATTTTTATTCATTTTAATTTAATTCAAATATGATGTCATGTCAGATGATATGTTATTGGCTTATGTGTCACATCTAACCTGACGTGGCATCATAGGTAACTTACTTCCGTATAGAGTTAACCGCCATATTAGCAAATAACGGATTCCTGACAAGGACCTCGAATAAAGCTTTTCAAATATCAGGGACATATCACAAATAACGGGTATATATCAAGGATCAAAAACATATTTAATCCTTTTTAAAATATGGGACACCCAAATCAATAAATAAATTAGTTCGCACTTGATGCATGCTATTTTTCAAAACATTGATTGTGTTTGCATGGCAATAAAATTCAAATTTTGCTTGAGCAATTTTAACTTGTGGTAACTGATATTGTCACATTATTCTTGAGATCTTAGTTACATTTTTGTAGACCTTGCATTGTCACATTATTTTTGAAATTTCCTCCATTTTTTACTTTAATAATAAGTCCCATTTTACGATTTTAAACCATTTTTTGTAGGCCCCACAAGGGACTCACCTTCTAATATTTATTATAATTTATTTTAAATATTAAAAAATAATTTTTAAATATGAAAAAATAATTCAAAAATTTAAAAATTTATTAATAATTAAAATATTTATTCATCAAGATATTTGTCCTCTTCTTATGACATTGAGATAGTCGTTACAAATATGATCCAATGGGTTTTCATTAATGATAAATTACATTGGAGAAACTCGACCTTATAAACAATTCAACTACCGAAACACCTAATCAATGTTAAACACCTATTATTGACAAATAATATTCACTTAAATGAATAATTGTCAATTTTTTTAATTTTCTATTTCCTATGTGCACCCTCCCTCTCCTCCCTTAGCATATCTTTTTCCCCCTTCCTTCTTAGCTCCCCACCCTCTCCTTCCTCTTTCTCCTTCTTCTCTACCCCACCCTCTCCTCTCTTTCCCTTCTCCTTTTCTCCCTTCTTCTCTAATGCCACCCCCTCCCCCTCTCCTCCCTCCTTTTTTTTGTTTTCCTTTCTTCTCCCCCCCCCCTCTCACCCCCACCCTCTCCTTCCTTTGAATGACCTTGCATAAAGGCAAGTTTGGTGGTCCTTCATCCAGATTTGTTTTCAAATTGGCGTTGATCAAACTTTATCGTAACTTGAACGAATGGGTTCAAAGACAAGCGTCTCTAGATTTGTTTTTTTTTTGTTTTTAATTAATGATTTTTGTTCAATGCAAGGTTGAGATCTATGTTGGTGTTGTTGTGTATCTGGTTGTTCTTCTCCTTAGAGCTTCCTTTTTTGTATGTTGTTAGTTGTTGCTTCTCACGGGATGTTGAGAGAGAGAGAGAATAAAAAATCAATTTTTTTTAAATGATTGTAAATCTTGATAATTCTTCTATAAGAATTGGATCTCCATGTGGAGATCCAACATTCTCCTCCAATAATGGATCTTAACAAGATTAAATCAAGGTTAAAATTTTCTTGCAATACTCTTTATTGGAAATGTTCTTACAACACTATCTTATTGCAAACTTTCACCTAAAAAATGAAATGAAAGTGCAATAAACTTTGGTATTCAATTATACCTTTTACCATAATTGATTATGCACCTTTTTTTTTCTATAACACACCACTTTCAAATTCATTTTCTTGCAAGGACATATTCAATTATGCATTTTGACATAATCGATTACTCATCTTCCTTTTTTTTATAACCATAGACCAACATATAATCATAAAAGTAAAAAAAAAAAAAGTTTTGTTCTTAAAAAATGACAAATACATGGATAGAATTGATATTATAAAAATGCTTCATTTTAATTACTTACTAAATCACTTTAATTTAAATTTCATTCCTTTCCATTTCTTCTCTTTTATTCTTTTCATTAACATAAGCTAGAAAGAATACTTCAGAGCCTTTCGAAGGTTGGCAAATTTACAGCAGTTGATAATTGAAGACAGCAGTTAACCTGCAAAATACTCATAACGTGTAATTTAGTGGAAAATCCATGATAAAAGTAACTGTAGTGCCTACCACTATTCCCGTTATCATTATCGGGCTGTTAAGTATTCAGATGTTTTAATGCCTACCACGTTCGTTTCAACAAGTTACTCTTTTTAACATTCATCATGAAAATACCAATATTCTCTCTACATATTCAGAAAATGGCCAAGAAGAAACTAACGGCTAAAAACAATATATTCTCCTTCGTTAGTTCATAGATTGACACACCTCTTTCATTACTTTAAGGAGCAAAAGCGTCAAAATCACAAGAAATGCAATTAGGCCGTTGTCACAGCAAATTCTTCCACCATGGACGCCGAACAACAACCCCAACTAATGGTGTGCTCCTCCATTTTATTTTGGTCAAGTCCCTTCTTTCTATTTTAAATCTTACTTTCTATACAAATAAATTGTAAGTATTAGTTAGTCACTACTCACTAGACAACTTTTATGTAACAGTTATTATCCTCAGAACATTTTTTATCCTTACTATGGTATTATTCTATAACTATTTTACATGCATTGTTTATTTTTTGAGGGTTGAATTTATCAGGAAGAGCAAGAGCTCCAGTACGTAGCTGCAATTGGCGAGCATCCAAGCCCTAGTGCAATGCGCCGTCCTCTACTCATACGTGAAGGAACGCACGTGGTTCCAGTGTACGAGAGGTTACGTGGATAATAATATAACAAAAATTTACAGCATTATTTATTTAAATTAAATTCAAAATTAAAAGTAACATCTTGATATAATTCTCAATATATTTTTTTTGTTATAATTGTCGATATATTTATTAACGTAATTTTGAAAAAATCATTATTCTTTTTATATAAAAAAAATTCATTATTCATTCCTTAACTTGCCTTAAGAGCATTTCATATAGTATTTAAAAATTAATTATCATTTTTTTTCAATAAAAAAACATTTTTTTGTCAAAATAAATTAAAAGAATACATATTTGATCGTTGTGATTTTATAAGATCAATGTTTTTATTCTGGTACGGAAGTATTGTAGATTTAAATAGATGCATAAATAATATCTAAAGAAGTATTCTAGATACTTCCCGATTTAAAACAAAACTTGGGTTGCGGCGTTGAAACTTAACGTGGAAGAAAGTAGTTAGCGTCAACCGTCCCTCTCGGGCCTTCGTTCAGCACAGTTAGGAAATACATAAAGAAGAAACGCGTTTTGTCGTCCCTTTCTGAGCGTAACTCTTTGTTTCGGACTTGACCCCTAAATTCGCGCCCATTCCCACCACATCACATCCCTCTTTTCTATAAATTCCCAATCCCTTTCCCAGTTTCCACCAAAACCTAAACCTAAACCTAAACCTAAACCTAAACATAAACTGAATTTCCCAAATCCCCTTCCCAATTTTCACCAAAACCTAATACTCCCAAACCAATCTTCGATCATGGCCGCCGAATCACAACCTCAACTAATCGTACGTTCTATCCATTTTATTTGCTTTCCATCCTTATTATTCTATTTTCCATGTGTTGGTTTGAATTTTCAGAATGAGACTATTCTATTTCCGACATGTTTGTTGTTATCTACGGTTTTGCTTTGATTGGTTTTTTTTGGAATGAGAGTATTCTATTGTTCAGGTTTTGTTTATTTATCTAGGGTTTGAATTTGATTGAAATTCCAGGATGAGATTCTATTTGCCATGTTTTGTTTATTTATCTAGGTTTTGAATTTGATTGAATTTTCAGGAAGAGAGAAGAGAGGAGCAAGAACTTAAGTACCTGGAATTTGTGCAATTCGCGACCATCCAGGCCCTGATGCGCTGCGCCATCCTCTACTCCTACGCCAAGGAGCGCGCGGGTCCTCTGAAGCCCGGCGTCAACACCGTCGAGGAGGCCGTGAAGACCGTCGTGGCTCCGGTCTACGACAGGTTCCACCTCGTCCCCGGCGAGGTCCTCAAATACGCCGATCGCAAGGTCGCCGAATTGGACCGCCACGTTCCCTCCAACGTGAAGAAGGTCTCCTCCCAGGCCCGCTCCGTCGTCTCCGAAGTCCGCCGTGATGGTGTCTCCGCCTACGCCAAAATCGTTTACTCGAAGTATGAGCCCACGGCGGAGCAGTGTGCCGTCTCCGCATGGAGGAAGCTCAACCAGCTTCCGCTCTTCCCTCAGGTTGCCAATGTCGTGTTGCCCAAGGCTGCCTACTGCACTGAGAAGTACAATGAGGCGGTTGTTTCCTCTGCTGAGAAAGGTTATAGGGTTTCTGCTTATCTTCCTTTGGTGCCTACTGAGAAGATCGCCAAAGTCTTCGGTGGAAACTGATCTCGTTCTATTGCGTTTTTTAATTTCTATTTTTCTTACTTTCTTTACATACAAAGGTGGTGTTGCTAGTTACTACTACTGTGTTAGTGTGAGTTGGATTCGATATTTGATAATGTGAATGTTCTGTTTTGTTAATTTACAATATCATAATATAAAATAATTTCTCTCAATACCAAGAAAACCAGATTAAACTCCCTGAAAATACTAAAGCATTGCCACTGACAAATTTTGAATATGGTAAGCACTGTCATTTTAGTTCTTGAATTTGATTAAACTAAACTAGTCTCTGACTATTTGGATTGCCTCTGATTTTGTTTTTTTCCTTCCGTTAAGTGGTATATCTTGAACTTAACGGTTATGAACACATGGCGTATTAGTTAGGCTTATGATAGTGTCACATTATAAATCCTTAAAAACAATATGAAAAATGCCTCTAAATTTGTGGAAAAAGGAGACTTGCAGAAGTTAGCATTTGGAGCCAATATTATTAGTAAGTTCTACAAAAAGATTGTTTAGTACAAAAACATTTACAAAGAATGGACATTGTAAATGGATGACTTCTTTAGCTTCATTTAGAAAATAAGGTTTGCATATATTCCTACCCTGTGAATAAGATAAATTAAACCGCATTTGCATAAAATGGCTTGAAGTGAATCACATCACCCTGAATACTTCCAGAGGTATGGTAAAGTCATTATGATTTGCAGACTTCAATTATAACTGTCTCATTAATTCCAAAAAAAACAGATAAAACCAAAACACAAGTGTGATTTCGTATGTATTTACATTCCATCATGTCAAATACTATTTTAGAGTTTAAGATCATTCATGAACAAGGAATGATATCCCAAAGGAAGGACCATTTCTTCTTTCTTCTAAAATGTGGCATTGCATTAATAAGGGTTTTGAAAGTTTTGCTAAATATCTCTCCCTAAATTAGCCGAAGACTCTAAGCAGATATTTCTATGCCAAACTTTAAATTTTAATTGAGAGCTTTAAAATGCTTTTACTTACAAAACAATTTTTTTTTCATTTTTTTATATCTTAGAATTCAGAAATGTGCATTAAAAATTTTAAAAGTATTTCTTCAACTTTTATCCAAACACAACTTTAACAAATTCATAAAAGTTTACTCTAGTATATCTATTAAGCTTTTTCCGAGACACCAATTCACGACAAAAACGAATAGGAAATATTTATTCACTACATTAGTATATCTCTATCAAGCTGAGACACCAATTCACGACAAAAATATCTATTCATTACATTTGTTTCAACTCATCACAATATCATTTTCAATTCATATATAAAAAAATATTACTTTCAATTCTTGTTTTAATACAGGATTTTTTTATTTCAATTATTCAGGGACAAACCCAAATCTAAAAGACAAAGAATAGAACTAACTTTCATATTATTAACATGACACTCTAACCAACTCAATTAATAAGTTAATTATATTAAAAAATAATTAATATCATTATATATAACACTAAAAATTTTGAAATATATTTAATGCTCATAAATTTAGATAATAAATTTTATGACAATTAATTTTGTATAATAATTAATATGTTTACATATATGAATCCATCCAATTATTATGCGCTGTTTTATCCCATGCTTGAAAAGCAACTGTCAACCATACGCAGAAAATCTGTGAACATCCCAATCTATCAACTTTCAACAATCCTTTGACTAGAGCACTTAGAAATTCACCACAAACTGTTCAAGGAATCCATCCAATTACTATGCATTGCAAGTCATAGTAATCATTGTACCTAATATGAACTTAGATAACCAATTTGGCAATTACTACTAGCGGCAACAAGTTAAATATCAACCCATAAATTTAAAATGTAATACGTACATCAAGAGCATGCATAGTTCGATTGCTCCCTTCCACAGGCATGGGCCAATAGCAATGGTTCCGAACCACCCGTGAAAAAAACCACAAAAGAATTGACACATCAATTGTTTCCGACTGACACCTTTATTTAACTGTCTCTTTGCCATGTTTTTGTTGAAATATACTAGTTTAAAGTATGTGTCTAACAACACCATCAACATCATCCGGCGGAAAATTTACATGTATCGACGGTTACCTATAAAATAGTTTGTATTCATTTCAAAAAAATTGTGACAACAAAAGACTCGCTAGGCATGCAATGATGGTACAAGAGAAAAGTAAGTGTTAAAAGTTCACACGAACGCTAATAATTATCAAAACACAAATCGTATCATTGTAAGAAAAACTAAAGTTCCAAATGACATGATGAATGAACAGTGCATAGCACGATCAAGAATCCAATGAGAGCTTTTCAAGTTCACGGAATCCTTGACTGGAAGCTTTTTTTAACTCCAAAGCTCTCTTGTAAGGTGGGGCAATAGGGGGCTGCACAGGATCCAAGCTCTGATATGTTCCCCCAGCAACTTTAGGTAGTGGATATGAGCGATCAGAATCATACCCACTGAGGTCACCACAAGCTAGAAATGGGATATACACCTTATTAGGGCCTTCCAACCAACCACTACAACAATCTGCAACCCATATGCATTAATTACTTGAGACCAAAGCCATTAAAGTCAAGTACACATGATGATACAATGAAATCAGCAAAATGATATTTCTCAGGGTTATGATAACTAAACATACAGTATTGAGAAATAACTTTATGAAGCTGAATATTCTAGTCCATAATTGCTTGCATAGATTTACTATAACGATGTATAATGTATATGTACCTGTATCATCTACCCCCGAGGGACTTCCAACCTTCTCAAGAAGGCGATGAAGATCTTTCGGATTGAACCCTTCAGGAGGGGAATAGTTTTCACAAACCGCAAATGCCTCTGCAAGGGTGAAACGCCTAGAATTAGCACAAATAGCATTAACCGCCTAACAAACTATATCCTTGGCATAGTTAGGGAGATCAAAACTATCTTAGACACCTGTAATTGCAAGGTGTTCGGAGGCAAAGGAGTTGCAGCTATATTTCACACGTGGTATATTCAAAGTTCATAACTTAATATATATTTGCTAGATAATAGATAAGCTTCTGTCAAATCTAACTAATGTCATGACTGCCAATTCCTATGTAATGTCGTGATTGCAAATTCCTAAGCAATGGTAAATCATCCTGCATAATCATAAAGAAAATATAAAGAGACAAAAAAGTATGCATATCAAAAAACAGCAAGAAAGTTGTGGAAAATTAAAATCCTTACCTATGCTTGAATTACGGCTGCTTTTTGGTTTTGCGAACGTCACTACAGGGAAAAATAATTTTAGCTGCAAACAAAAAGGTGACTGTGTAATGATGATTCTAGTATTACAGGAAAAAAAAATTCAAGAAAACTAAGTAATAAAAGAAGACCGGGGAACTTTCAGGGACAGTGATTTTCCTTTACTACTTTCCAATTATTACGTTGAGTATTTGGCAGAAAGGATAACTGCTTAACAATTTCACAACTACAACTAAAATTTTAGATTCAGTCATGAGTAGGTTCAAAATCACAACCAGACAAAAGGCATACCCACAGTGATGTAATTGGTTCACAAAAATTATCTTTACTTATGCGAGTGTACTTTTATTTATCAAGAAAGTAACTTAATGGTGCTCCTTTTCTTTCAAAGTACAATTATTTTGTAGCAGTTTAGAATCCAATTGGTTCATCATTTCCCTTTAGAATGTTGGTGTAACTCACTGTGGTAAGTTTTTTCATAACTTTTCCATAAAAAAAACTACACATTTTATGATGATCTAACTGCCAAAGTCAGAAATCTTTGTGGTATTTGGATTACTTTCATTGCTTTCTAAGGTTTGCAACGTTCATTCATTCTTAACCATTTCCAGAGAGGCAGAGACAATCATTTATTGACACCGTTTTGGAAAAGCTAACTGAAAAGTGGTCAAGACGTGAATGCAAAACATACTTACACTAATGTTAAACTATGCACATGAGCAAGTCTTCACTTTCTAAAACTTCAAATACCTGACAATATAGAAGGCTTGTGTCCTTTCCTCTGAATATCAACTTCCCTCCTTCCTTAAGTACATGAGTAACAATTGTCAACCCCTGCAAGGAAACTAGTTAGCATCAATCTGCAACAAAAATCCAACAAGATAGCCAAAGAAACTCATGAACCTCTTTGTAAATCAAGAAGTAACCCATTCAATATAGATCATATACTGTGCACTAGTATCAGTATGTGCTTAATAGAAATGAGAGTAGAATTGATTCAAAATAAGAAGCAAAAATCAATAAATCCTTGTTTCACAAGAGGGTAAAGAGGAACAGATAATAAAGCAGTGATCACTGATTTTATAACTTTCAAATTTTTTACATCCCTAATTTGCAATAATGATAATGTGAACATGTACTATCCAGATGGAAAAAAGATTAAAAAAAAAAGTGCAAACAACAAGAAAAGGATAGAAACTAAATACTTACTGGAAGTATGAGTTGGGATTGTACAAACTCATCCATGTCATGAAGGCCAGTAACTGCAAAAAAGGAAACTTGCTTTCTTGACTACAAACAAAATAGTAAGAGTTTTTCTAGGAATGTTTTACAATTGACATGTAATAATAACAAGACAAATTCTGGTGTGGCCCTTGATTGAGAGTAATTGTTGCGAGTACCATAGAAGTTGAGGCACCAAAATGTCACTTCTTATGCAGCTTTTCATAAAAATAATTTTCGTGTGAAATTGCACTTCTCTAATATGGTGTATGAAGAGATTATCAAGTTAAATTGAGCATTCTTTACCATCAGGAGCACCATCACACACAACCAGGTCAGCCTTGCAACCATCAAAATGTCTAATGACCTGAACAAATCAAGCCAAAGAGGGGGGTTCACAAAATAAATAAAAAGTAGCTTACCAAAACAAAGCAAGCAGCGCATGTAGTTGAAATTCAAATAAAGAAACAAATATACTGTAAATGAAATTCATAAGACATACACATGCTTCAATGGGGAACCAAAACTAAATCACTAATTAACATTATCTTTCCAATACCTTGCCTTCATTTACATAAAATATTTAAAAAGGTAGAAGGAAAAAGTTGAAAAGGAAAACATGCAATTTCTTGATGAAATTTGAGGAGCCAAGTTTAGATGAGAAAAAGAGTCATATATTTTCTATTTCTACCTAGACATGCAGCTTGTTCAACACATCTTCCAAATAAAATAATCTATGAAAAAACTAAGGTGATTATGCTATATATAATATATACCACTTCAGCTGTCCGAGCATTAGTTATATCACCCTGCACCTGGATGACACCTTCAATTGGAGCCATTGGTTGCAAATCAATAGCTACAATAAGAGGAAGATTTTCATCCCTGCATACATGATGCAGCAAGAAATTGATGATATTGATAGAGACAGAGAGATAATACAAGTGATTCAATAAGACACATTTTTTTTAATAAAAGAAAGAAAGAATTTATTAAGACAAAGAGTTTGGAGGATAGAGGATCCTCCTATATGTAAAAGGGCAACACAAACAGAGAATTAATAAGAAGAAATCAATGAAGGAGGCCTACAAAATCCATCAACATATCTGTAAGGGAAACTCCCTTGAAAAGACCATATATTTTAGACCAAATACGAAGCAAAATGCCTAATCTTATCCCATATCAGCTGCTGCAATAAAACCTCCTTAAAGATATGAGTTATACTCCAACCAAGTGCCCCAAACCCCTAAGTGTAGCATATAAAAATTTATTTCTTTACTTCAACTAAAACAATTTAAGATAATCATATAAAAATGATCTAAAAACCTAGGGTGCACACTACATTCACCAAAAATGGCAAGCAATGAATTCAGATAGAAATAGCATTTAAGCAATGTAAGAACAGATGATAGACTATAATTCTGAGTTTGCACTCACATAACACACACACATCAGGGCAGCAACTTTGCTTCATTGATGTTTTTCTTCTTTTTTTCTTTGTTGTTTGTTTTCGTTTTAACAAAGAGGATCCATAATCCTTCAAACTCTTTGTAATTTTCTTCTCTTCGTCTTGGTGCACTTCTTATTTTATAATAACAATAGTTATCAATTGTACACATTGACTAACAAAAATTTTTTTTGATGGAGCTTAATCTTAATCCTAAGTCATGGCACGAATGTACAGGATGGGAACATCAACATCAAGGAAATCTAAGAGTATAGAACTTTCAAAGAAAGCCAACTTACTTTGCATCAGGTGCAAGCTTGGCTGGTAGATACAATTTACGACTCAAAACCTATAAATAAGAACAAGTATTATGGACTTAGCATTGATGGCTATAAAACAAGACCAGGGAATGCATGGTCTTGATTTTTTACCCTTCCTGTGAATGCATGGTAATAACTTATACCATATATTTTGTGTCATTATTCTAGCATCAATAACTTATGTCCATGTGCCCGATGGACCTTGGTTCCCATTCTTCACAGTGCTAATTTTTTTAAGCAAAACAGTAAATCATGAATTGTTTTTTAAGTTTGAGAAGCTAAAGCATAAGAACAGTAGAGTAAAAATGAAATACTATGCTAAAAGTCTGCTTGCTTAATAGTTCATACGTCATGACAGTGATAATTTCATCACTTGTACCTGACTCCAGCTACCTGGGGCAGCACATAAATCTACAACACGCTTCACTCCTGCAAAAAGTAAATAAATAAAAAGTTAATCTCAAAGCTGAGAGCAAGGGTTATTTGCTGGCACTTTTTCTATATAAATATTCAGGACAGAGGCTCTGCTATAAAATTACAGCAAACCCAAACAGTTAAAGACAGGCTTTCATGGGGAAGGCAGGCACCCACCTTCAAAAAGGTTGAATTCCTCGTCTATCTGAAGGAGTTTAAAGGCACTTCGAGCACGCCAACCTTCTTCTTTTGCTTTCCGGTAATAGATATCCTGAAAACCAATTTAGCTAAGCATGAATGCAACCCTACAAAAAGAAGAAGAACACTCTGTAATACAAATCAATCATACCCTCTTATCCCTTGAAGCTTTCCCCATGGTTTATCGCTCACTTGCCCTGCCACAAATTTCAGAAACAAACCCCTGATGCCAACAACTGACAAAACCAAATAAGAACAAACACCTGAAATAAAAACAAGAAGAAATTTAAAAAAATAAAAGACGTTGTATTTTTTCATATATTTTTTTTAGCCATTCCCTCAAACACCTGGTGCGCACATACACAAACCCTCCTTTCACACTTACTTAGCTTAAAAGCCCCTAAGTTTGTTAACCCCAGATTAAATTACAACTTCCATAACCTATCAAAACTGCACCAAGCCACAGAATTTCACAATCCTAACATTGAAAAGAAAACCATGCACCTTTCTGACTTGAACGGTCCAACGATCACCGCTGCTACAATACAACACACTCACTAGCTACCTATGTTATGTTATAGTATATACTATAAATACTATATATTACACACACGTAACCAAATTGGAAGATTTTGTGGCAGTAACTGGGTCAACCCGTTTTCACAACCTATGAAGGCTCAGAATCTGAATCAAATAGCAATTCGTGCTCAGCAACAACTCCTCACAAAAGCCATAGTGGGGCTTGGATTTTATTTTTGATCTCGTGTTGCGTCCAGAATGATCATCAGAAGTAATATGGAAAGTGCAAGAATAAATTCCAGAAGTGTAGAAAAAAATGCTATAGTGGGGCTTGGATTTTATTTTTGAGCTTGAATTAAACATGAACATTTTTAATCCCATGCAATCAAGACTTAATGTAGGCTTATCATGCAAAAACCTACTAAAAGCCCCAAAAACCAAGCTTTTACAAGGATTGAGCTTCATTTTAGAGGCTCAAATAAAATTCATATTTTTTTTTAGCCTGCTATAACTGCCACTTGCATTAGGACGGGGCAGATAACCCATTTTGCCACCTTTAACAAAAATAGAAAAAAAAGGTTTGATGAAAATAATATTTCTTGTTTTTAAAATAAGAGCAAATTATATTTGTCTCTGCTAAGAGATGTTTATATTATACTCTTCTCTCATTATTTTAAAAAAAATATTTTTTTCTCAAACTCAGCTGACTTCTCAACTCCGGTATATCATCAGGACTTTCAATACCACTGTGACAGATATTTCATCCTTTCTAACCTATCACTAGCATTGCAGGCATGAGGCATCCATTCATATCCTAACAGAATTTGATGAGATGACAATAGTCTGGTTAGTTCATGTGCAATCAAGTGTCATAGAACAAAAATTTGCACTCCCTGTACCTGGTTTTTGTAATAGAAAGCTGCAACACTCATATCAAAATATATACTATACATTAACAAGATGCAAAGCGTATAAAAATTTAAAATGCAGACAATAATAATGTACATTGCACTAGTTCCAGTCTTCCAGAAAGTACAAAGAAGGACAAGACTCACTGAATATCGTTGTTATACTTGTGAAATTTGAAGTCTATACATTGAATATACATTACACTTTCGTCACTGGATTGCCCTGACTTAATACGGCAGCACAAGAATGGAATAAATCACATTGATTCTACATATCAACATACAAACGCTGAGACTAGTCAATTTCAATCTTACGAAGTCATATACATCATTGCTTGGAACCATTCTACACGTCAAAACTTAATTGACCCTCTCTTATCCCCACTAGGCAGTACACAAATTTGAACCCAATCTGTTGTTGGACATCTCTAGCTCAACCCAGCTACATCCTGCCACTTTCTTCAATCCAGTCCCTCTCATACTCTTCCGAACCTTTTTAGCATCATCCCACCGTTCAGAACTCGCATACATATTAGACAGCAAAGCAAGGGTACCAACACCAACACTTTTCCCCTTGAGGTGTCCCCTAATCCATTCAGACATCTTCTCATTCCTATGAATTTTGCAAGCCTGAAGAAGAGCCCCCCAAATGGGCCCTTCAGCTTCAACAGGCATACTTCTAAGGAAAGCCTCAGCCTCCTCAAACAAACCAGCACGTCCATACATGTCCACCATGCAACCATAATGCCTCATCTGCGGCACAATGCCATAAAAATCCCTCATTGCTTTGAAAAACATAACCCCTTCATTCAGCAACCCTGCATGGCTGCATGCAGACAACACCCCAATAAACGTAACATTGTCAGGTTCAACCCCTTCAACCAACATGCGTGAAAACAACTCCAATGTGTTTCTCTCGTAACCGTTCATGGCTAGTCCACAAATAAAGGTGCCCCACGAGATAACATCCTTGTGCACTATCATATCAAAAACCCTAAACCCCATTTGCATGTCTCCACACTTCACATACATGTTAAGCAAAGCATTCCCAATATTTCCATCAACCACAAGGTCGTGTCTTGAGTCAATATACGAATGCACCCACTGCCCCAAACTCAAGGTTCCAATAGAGGCACAAGCTGATAAAACAGTTACTATAGTTGCATCATTAGGCTGAGCTTCCTCACTAAGCACCATTCGTTTAAACACAGCAAAAGCCTCTTCACAATAGCCACCACGCGCGTAACCCATCAACAACGTGGTCCAAGAAACCACGTCTCTCACAAACATTTTATCGAACACGTTCTGTGCATTCTTCAACGCTCCACACTTGGCGTACAAATCCAACACAGCATTGCCAAAGATAACATTCCCGTCGAAGATTAACAACCGCAGTCCATAAGCATGAACAGACTTGGCGAGTCTCAGAGACCCGAGAGAGGAACAGGCGCACAACGCGGCAACGAGGGTGGCGGCATTGGGCCTGACGATTTTGGGCTTCGCGTACATGTTGATAAAATGGTGAAGGGCTTGGGCCTCGAAGCCGGACTTGGCGAGGCCCGAGATGAGTGAGGTCCATGAAACGACGTCGGGGGAGGGAATGGATCGGAAGAGGTTTGAGGCGGAGACGACGTCGTTGTGGGCGAGGTAGAAGTGGAGGAGCGAGTTCTGGAGGAAGAGGTCGAGGTAGCGCCCCGATTTGACGAGGTGCGCGTGGATTTCGAGGGCTTTGGAGCGCGCGTTGTGGAAGGAGCAGGCTTTGAGGGCGTGGGTGAAGGTGTAGTGGTTGTGGGAGAAAGGCTGTGAGAGCATCTGGTTATAAAGATCAAAGAAAGCATTTCGAGAATTCGTGAGTTGTGACAGTAAGGGGTTCAAGAATTGGGGGTTAGGGTTTGTGAGGAGTTGTTGTTGAGCACGAATTACTATTTGATTCAGATTCGGAGCCTTCA
This sequence comes from Glycine soja, assembly GCF_004193775.1. Classification (NCBI taxonomy): domain Eukaryota; kingdom Viridiplantae; phylum Streptophyta; class Magnoliopsida; order Fabales; family Fabaceae; genus Glycine; species Glycine soja. The sequence goes on along the minus strand of NC_041012.1, from coordinate 42,597,365 downwards.
TATGTTGTGAAAACGGGTTGACCCGGTTACTGTCACAAAATCATCCAATTCAGTTACGGGTATGTAACATATAGTATTTATAGTATATACTATAACATAACATAGGTAGCTAGTGAATGTGTTGTATTGTAGCAGCGGTGATGGTTGCACCGTTCAAGTCAGAGACTAGTTTAGGTTAATCAAATTCAAGAACTAAAATGACAGTGCTTACCATATTCAAACTTTGTGGCATTTAATTAATTTAACGATAATTAAAAGTGACTGGCCTGGAGGGGTTGGGAGAACCTACCGCGTTTGCGAAGGTCACGAATGATGCGTTGAAGTTCTGCGAGACGAAGCTAATTCCCCTTGAACACCCAATCGTCGAGCACAGGTACCACACTAGTGTTGGGATTTCCAAGGGGGCTGATTTTCGAATGCAGGTTAGGTTTCTTCGGCCTGCTCGCAACTGCAATGATTCTGCGAAGAAGAATATCTCTTCTCTGCGCTAGGGTTTGTTTGCTTCTCTATCTCTTCTTCTAACACTGACAAGGCTGGACACGACGCTCTGCCTCGCTCCGCCATGGGTTACGGGCCTTAAGCTTTATTAATGGGTTTCTACTTTGGACCAACCATCTGAATTAAGTACTTTTTAATTTTTTTTGTTCTAAACAAAAATAGCTTAATTTGAGTTAGCTTTATATATAGTAGGAGACTTATATTTTTTCAATTAAAAAAATGCACTAAAAGTATAAAATACTATCTAATCATAACTTGTAATTGGATGGAAAATGTAGAATGGTTCTATATTGTTAGTATATAATTTTTTTTCATTTTTTTTTAGGTGTTGAAATTATTGAAATTTTTATAGATGAAAACTTTCAAGAATAAGAATTTTAAATTAATTCTTATCTTTGGACTGTGACCAATTAATTTCGAATATCTTTATGATTAGTTGGGATATTTTCTTACTATATGGTAACAAATTTATTCTTAGAGCACACTTAAGAAGGAAACTATGGAAGTAAAGGCAGTGGAAATCTGTTATATAAGCTCATCACACACACCAAATGTAAGTCGAAACAATAATAAAAACCTAAATAAGGTCCACAAGTTAGTTAACTACAACAATAGTACTGGAACTGACAAAGAGAAGGCAAGTATTTTAGTAAAACTTGCTGTATTCTTGAAGTGGTCGATCGTGCTTAATTAATTACTCTTCTTCTATATATAGTACTTGACTAGAACGTACGTTTTCTTTTTTACTTTTCCATTTCTAATTTTCACGTTTCCTATGTTTTGCTTGAAGAAAGGAAAGCATAACAACTATGCGGAAGAATATGTGTGTATGTACATTGTACAGTGTAAAAGCATAATGTTTAAATAAAGACGCTTGGAATGGAGTCCAATCAAGTTATTACAAGGTGGCAACAATATTATGTAAAACAAATAGTAGTAGTACTAATTAAATATCGCGCATTCAGTGTGCATTTATAAATAAATATATGTGAAATATTAAAATTAAAAATTGTATTAAACTGTTTTGATTATTATGGGCTTAATATCTACACGGACTAAAAATTTAGTAGGAGTACTTGATCAATACTTATACGACATTGCCAACCCAAGCTAAACTAAATTTCAACCTTAATGTGTTTGTGTTTTTTTATATTGAAGCAAGATATGAAATGCAAAAAACATTATACCCATGTTCGGATAAGTTTCTTCATAAAACACATTAAAAAAATTAAGAATAAAAAAATAAAATAAACTTCTCTTACAAATTAAAAATAGCTTATGGATCATTTTAAACCATAGTATTATACTTAAGCAGACCAAGACAGACAGTGATTAATTTTTTGGTTGCACTCATGACTATTATTGTAATTAAGATTCTCAAAATTCATAGTTATCCGAAAATATTAAAAATATATGTAAAATATAAGGAAAAGGAGTTTGGGATGTTTGAAATTGAAAAACACATAAATAAGAACTAATTAAAGTAAAGTAATTATTTGCCAGCAAATATTATAAAAATTAGTTTGGAATATTTTGAACAGCTTACCCACTTTTTCATAATTAGCTTTTGGAAAGTCCCTTTTTCAGGATAAGACCTTAATTATATATTTTATGAATTTCTTACATATATACAAATGCATGTAAATTATTATAAAACAATAAGTAAAAAACTAGCTGTTAGGAGACAAAAAAAGTACAAAAAATGGTTCCTCTTTAGTATTATATGCTAAAACTAATATTTGGCAAAAGCAGATATGTTATTCAAAATATATAATGATAGAGTGCAAAGAAAAAATTAAAACAATAGTAACTTATTTGCTGAATTAGTAAAAAAATGCAATAATAAATTTTTTCTTTAATTTTTAATAACTAATCTCACTTTAAAAAAATATTATGTATAATGACAACAATAAGATTTAAATCTACAAGTTGGTACATATTATCCAAATTAATCTCTCTTGGAAGTTAATATACATATTCTTATCTAAAAAAATGAGCTATACTCCCCTAGAAAAGCACAATCTCTCTCTTCTATAAAAGAAACACACAACCCAATCTCTTAATATAGATGAATTTATAATAATTTTACTTATTTTTTTCCTTCATTTTATTTTTCATGTAACACAACACAACAAAACATCAAGCTCTAATAGAATGAACCCATGTCCAGAAGGTCATATTGGAGCCACATTTTTCTCCCTACACAACAAGTTGCGTAGAAAAGTCACAGGAAAAAGATGATGGTGATAACCAATTCCTTAATTTCTACGCCAAATCCATATTCAAATATATTCCGTAATCACATAACAAATGGGGGCAGCGGACTCGACAGAGATATAATTTCAGATGTCATAACAAACAACAAAAGTATGTGTAGGGCCTGCACTACCACCTCAAAAGCAACGCTGATTAGAAGAGTATCCAAAAGTTACCTCGTTATGTTAAGCTTCAATTCAACATCAGCAAAAACAAACATTGTTCCAAAACATGAAATGTTAAAATGAAAGAGTAATTTAACATCTATTTTGCATACATATATTGTCATTTAAAATCAAGGAATAAATTAAATTATCCATTATCCATCCATATTTGATTTTATCAAACTTAAATTTCAACGTATGAAGCAACTGATTATTCTCTAGAGAACAGAACAAAATCACATGAACCACTACAGGCAATAATTGAACCCTGCCTACTTCCTAATGCAAATTTGATTAGCCCAAGCCAGATAGTAACAAAAATTGTTCACGGTCTATCATTTGTGCTTGACGCGTGAGAAGTAACGGAGAAAGTATCAAAAAATTTAATTGAGTCCATAAAGTTCACTTGTACCACTAACTTTAATTGAGTTTTTTTTTCTCACCTTGACAACATGGTTTGAAATATGCGTGAGTATTATTAATTTATTATTAGCCATTGGCATTTCAATTTGCAGTTTCATATGGTAAAATTGAACATGTGGACATTATCACATTATGTCTCAAAAGGTTAAAAATCTAATACTGCTTGCTTCTTAACATTAAAAGACGCAAACCTTAAAATACCTATAAACCACACCTAAGCTGCTCAATATTGCAAATCTGGCTCTAAGTTGTTTAACACTAAAGAATTTGAATACAATAATAATACAAATTTATTTGTGTCAGGTTTGCTTTAAAACACTTGGCAGATGTGATCCAGAATGGAACTGAAAGGGCAAGGACAAATAGAAATCTCTGGAGGAAGCTTTTTGATAAGGACAAGTAATGTCTGAGAAGTGAGAAATATATAACATTTGAAAACTGAGCACCAACAGTGGCTACATAATCCAATAATCTGCTTCAATGTATAAAGAAACAAAGAATGCTATATGTTAAGGAAGAAATGAGAAAACTAGGAAAGAATTGTATATCACTAACCATACCTATCAATGCCATAAAGAACAATGACTCTCAATGGTGTCTTACATGAATCTTCAAAATCTGTAGAAAATATTAGCAGCATTGGGATTTACATGATACTGCAAGCCACCCGGGGAAATACAATATTAAGGTCACTGCATCTTTGTGATTGCTAATGAACAAAACATAAAAAAAATGTTATAAAAGTTTAAAGCATATGTTTAGCTCAGACAAGTAATCTCCGACCTGTCCTTACAAAATTCATTTCTTATAGTTAAATTTATAATAATTACTCAAAATTTCTAGTTAGTTCATTTTGTTTCATTTGTATGGCATGTATGCAAGACACTAAGACAGTACAACCAAAAATTGAGCTCTGAGCCTCAGACAGAATGAGTGCATCCAACAAAGTCATAAAGTATGAGTTATGACCTAGGAAATAAAAGTGCAGTGAGGCCATAATGGAGGAACATTTTTCTCACTAAGAATTCCCTGCTTAACAGTAGTAGCATGAAAAGGCCACAAAAAAAAAAGAAAGAAGATTAAGCAATTCCCCAATTTTCACGCAAACCCCATATTCAAACTTATTCCCTCCTCCTCTCTCTTTCTCCCATTGCACAACATATGGGGGCTTTGGTATCATAACTTCAGATTTTAGAAACATAACCGAAGACAAAGAGGCAGCAAAAAGCAGGTGTAGACCCTTCAACACCAGCTCAAAAGCAACACTGATTAGAAGAGTATCCACTATCCATCATTTTCCTCCCCTTTCTCTCTCTTTGTTACTACCTCTTACATTAACCTTAACATTTTCATTCTTGTCTCCCTCTTGAGTCTTCATGGCTCCACCACTTTGTCTTTTTTACCTAAACCCCTTTTCTCTTAGAAATTATATCCCAATATTGCTGCTGTTCACACTTCAGACTATGCCTCACAATTAGCTTCATAATGGTAGGCCTTCTACTCCCACATTAGTGATGGTAAGTTAGGATTCCACAACATGTCCATGTGTGCATGTCTCACGCACGTATATGAGCCTTGTTTGTTCTCTTGCACCTATATGCCTTTAAATGTCCTTGAAACGAAACATTCACCCTCTTAAGGATTTAACTTCAACCTTACTAATTACCACACCTTCTTTCCATTTTTCTAGCTAGCTAGCATGTTTCCTTAAAATAATTTGGTCTATATATACTCCTTTGCCAACCTTTCCAACTGTCCCCTCTAACAGCTACTCCCTCTCTGCCTCTCTTTCTCTCTGTCAGACATAAAAGAAAAATTGAAATAATTTGCTTTTTGTGCAATTGGAAGTCTCATATATTGCTCTTCAAATGTTGAGAAAAAGTAAGAGAGTAAGCTTCAGTCCTGATGTCAATGAAAAAACAACCATGTTTCTCAAAAATGGTGTGTTAGGAAACAGGAAGAGGGTCATTGGAAGTTGGAGTTTCTCAAGATTACCCAAAGACCCTTTGTTGTCACCTGTAAGATTCATACTACGGCTTGGAGCAAAGGTAGCAAGTTCCATTAGAGTTATTTCTATGGGAAGGAGATCCTCCAGGAAGGTTTCTTCATCCACTTTGGTAAGGTCACATTCATTGTCAGACCCTAATGACTCATCGTATCGTGCTAAGGCTGTAGAAGATTGCATTGAGTTCTTGCATTCATCATCCTCTAGGGAGAGACCCAGTTGAGTCTCTCTATACAAATCTTGGTTGGAAAAGTCTTTTCAAGGTTGCTGCATGCAACATACGTATCATGTATGTATATTAAAAAAGGATATGATATGCTTTCTTGATTTCAATTGTCATGTTCATTAGTACAAAAATAGAGATCAATCCTTTTGTTGTCACTTCGGCAATGGAGTTTGAGTAGAGACATTAGCATAAAACATTGGCTCAAATCATAGTTTGAATTGAAGACTGTAGTCTTTTCCGTTTATTGGAATATATTAATGTGGTTATCAGTTTTCATTTGTTTCTTGACCATTATTATGCGAATCTGAATACTGTCCAATTGTCTCTTCTTTTTCTTTTTTTGTCCTTACACAAATAAATTATAGTTTTCTTCCCAAAAAAACAGGATGGTTTTCTCGATTTTAACTTGATTTGTCTCTGAACATTCAAATTCGAAGTATGCAACAATCAAATTCTTTTATGGCACCGCGGATCACCTTCATTGTGTAATTTTATAGCTGTAATGAATAAAAAATGGACAATTATTTTATGCAAATAGACAAAGGACAAATTCAAGACCGAGGTAATATAATTGACTGTTAAACTATCGGTAATAAAATATGTTTCGAAACATTTCTATTTCTATTTATTTATTTGATAAAATATAAAAACAAACAATTCAAACACGCATCTAAATGAAATGATTGTTGATGACGAATTACGATCTTAATTATACCACTGAACCGACTATTTAGAATGGGTTGTGAGCTTTGCATGAATTTAAACCACTCAAGATATGTATCCTATTGATTGTTGAGATGTTATATTCATACAATAAAATTATACAATCTATATGATACTTATTTTTTTCCTTTATTTCTTCCCTGGAGATTACTTCCCTTACCTTACATTTCTTTTTTTCTCTCTTAAAAGTTGTATAAATAAAACTTCCCTTTAATAATTAATTACACTAGACCCACCCCACAGCACCAAGACAGGACTCAGGATCATCCACTTCCTAGGCTTCTGTTTTATCCCACACTTGAAAAGCAACTGTCAACCATAAGCTGAAAATCTGTGAACATCCCAATCTATCAACTTTCAACAATCCTTTGACTAGAGCACTAGAAATTCACCACAAACTGTCCAAGGAATCCATCCAATTACCATGCATTGCAAGTCATAGTAATCATTATACCTAATATGAACTTAGATAACCAATTTGGCAATTACTACTAGCGGCAACAAGTTAAATATAAACCCATAAATTAAAAATGTAATACGTACATCAAGAGCATGCAATGTTCGATTGCTCCCTTCCACAGGCATGGGTCAATCGCAATGGTTCCGAACCACCCCTGTGAAAAAGACCACAAAAGAATTGACACATCAATTGTTTCCGACTGACACCTTTATTTAACTTGTCTCTTTGCCTTGTTTTTGTTGAAATATACTAGTTTAAAGTATGTGTCTAACAACACCATCAACATCATCCAGCGGAACAGTTACATGTATGGACGGTTACCTATAAAATAGTTTGTATTCATTTCAAAAAAATTGTGACAACAAAAGACTCGCTAGGCATGTAATGATGGTACAAGAGAAAAGTAAGCGTTAAAAGTTCACACGAACGCTAATAATTATCAAAACACAAATCATATCATTGAAAGAATAACTAAAGTTCCGAATGACATGATGAATGAACAGTGCATAGCACGATCAAGAATCCAATGAGAGCTTTTCAAGTTCACGGAATCCTTGACTGGAAGCTTTTTTTAACTCCAAAGCTCTCTTGTAAGGTGGGGCAATAGGGGGCTGCACAGGATCCAAGCTCTGATATGTTCCCCCAGCAACTTTAGGTAGTGGATATGAGCGATCAGAATCATACCCACTGAGGTCACCACAACCTAGAAATGGGATATACACCTTATTAGGGCCTTCCAACCAACCACTACAACAATCTGCAACCCATATGCATTAATTACTTGAGACCAAAGCCATTAAAGTCAAGTACACATGATGATACAATGGAATCAGCAAAATGATATTTCTCAGGGTTATGATAACTAAACATACAGTATTGAGAAATAACTTTATGAAGCTGAATATTCTAGTCCATAATTGCTTGCATAGATTTACTATAAGGGAATGTATATATACCTGTATCATCTACCCCCGAGGGACTTCCAACCTTCTCAAGAAGGCGATGAAGATCTTTCGGATTGAACCCTTCAGGAGGGGAATAGTTTTCACAAACCGCAAATGCCTCTGCAAGGGTGAAACGCCTAGAATTAGCACAAATAACATTACCCACCTAACAAACTATATCCTTGGCATAGTTAGGGAGATCAAAACTATCTTAGACACCTGTAATTGCAAGGTGTTCGGAGGCAAAGGAGTTGCAGCTATATTTAACACGTGGTATATTCAAAGTTCATAACTTAATATATATTTGCAAGATAATAGATAAGCTTCTGTCAAATCTAACTAATGTCATGACTGCCAATTCCTATGTAATTTCGTGATTGCAAATTCCTAAGCAATGGTAAATCATCCTACATAATCATAAAGAAAATATAGAGACAAAAAAGTATGCATATCAAAAAACAGCAAGAAAGTTGTGGGAAATTAAAATCCTTACCTATGCTGGAATTACGGCTGCTTTTTTGTTTTGCGAACGTCACTATAGGGAAAAATAATTTTAGCTGCAAACAAAAAGGTGACAGTGTGTAATGATGATTCTAGTATTACAGGAAAAAAAATCAAGAAAACTAAGTAATAAAAGAAGACCGGGGAACTTTCAGAGACAGTGATTTTCCTTTACTGCTTTCCAATTATTACGTTGAGTATTTGGCAGAAAGGATAACTGCTTAACAATTTCACAACTACAACTAAAATTTTAGATTCAGTCATGAGTAGGTTCAAAATCACAACCAGACAAAAGGCATACACACAGTGATGTAATTGGTTCACAAAAATTATCTTTACTTATGTGAGTGTACTTTTATTTATCAAGAAAGTAACTTAATGGTGCTCCTTTTCTTTCAAAATACAATTATTTTGTAGCAGTTTAGAATCCAATTGGTTCATCAGTTCCCTTTAGAATGTTGATGTAACTCACTGTGGTAAGTTTTTTCATAACTTTTCCACAAAAAAAACTACACATTTTATGATGATCTAACTGCCAAAGCCAGAAATCTTTGTGGTATTTGGATTACTTTCATTGCTTTCTAAGGTTTGCAACGTTCATTCATTCTTAACCATTTCCAGAGAGGCAGAGACAATCATTTATTGGCACCATTTTGCAAAAGCTAACTGAAAAGTGGTCAAGACGTGAATGCAAAACATACTTACACTAATGTTAAACTATGCACATGAGCAAGTCTTCACTTTCTAAAACTTCAAATATCTGACAATATAGAAGGCTTGTGTCCTTTCCTCTGAATATCTTTGCAATAAACTTCCCTCCTTCCTTAAGTACATGAGTAACAATTGTCAACCCCTGCAAGGAAACTAGTTAGCATCAATCTGCAACAAAAATCCAACAAGATACACAAAGAAACTCATGAAACTCCTTGTAAATCAAGAAGTAACACATTAAATATAGATCATATACTGTGCACTAGTATCAGAATGTGCTTAATAGAAATGAGAGTAGAATTGATTCAAAATAAGAAGCAAAAACCAATAAATCCTTGTTTCACAAGAGGGTAAAGAGGAACAGATAATAAAGGAGTGATCACTGATTTTATAACTTTCAAATTTTTTACATCCCTAATTTGCAATAATGATAATGTGAACATGTACTATCCAGATGGGAAAAAGATAAGAAAAAAAAAAGTGCAAACAACAAGAAAAGGATAGAAACTAAATACTTACTGCAAGTATGAGTTGGGATTGTACAAACTCATCCATGTCATGAAGGCCAGTAACTGCAAAAAAGGAAACTTGCTTTCTTGACTACAAACAAAATAGTAAGAGTTTTTCTAGGAATGTTTTACAATTGACATGTAATAATAACAAGACAAATTCTGGTGTGGCCCTTGATTGAGAGTAATTGTTGTGAGTACCATAGAAGTTGAGACTTAACCAAAATGTCACTTCTTATGTAGCTTTTCATAAAAATAATTTTCGTGTGAAATTGCACTTCTCTAATATTGTGTGTGAAGACATTATCAAGTTAAATTGAGCATTATTTACCATCAGGAGCACCATCACACACAACCAGGTCAGCCTTGCAACCATCAAAATGTCTAATGACCTGAACAAATCAAGCCAAAGAAGAGGGGGGTTCACAAAATAAATAAAAAGTAGCTTACCAAAACAAAGCAAGCAACGCATGTAGTTGAAATTCAAATAAAGAAACAAATATACTGTAAATGAAATTCATAAGACATACACATGCTTCAATGGGGAACCAAAACTAAATCACTAATTAACATTATCTTTCCAATACCTTGCCTTCATTTACATAAAATATTTAAAAAGGTAGAAGGAAAAAGTAGAAAAGGAAAACATGCAATTTCTTGATGAAATTTGAGGAGCCAAGTTTAGATGAGAAAAAGAGTCATATTTTCTATTTCTACCTAGACATGCAGCTTGTTCAACACATTTTCCAAATAAAATAATCTATGAAAAAACTAAGGTAATTATGCTATATATAATATATACCACTTCAGCTGTCCGAGCATTAGTTATATCACCCTGCACCTGGATGACACCTTCAATTGGAGCCATTGGTTGCAAATCAATAGCTACAATAAGAGGAAGATTTTCATCCCTGCATGCATGATGCAGCAAGAAATTGATGATATTGATAGAGACAGAGAGATAATACAAGTGATTCAATAAGACGCATTTTTTTTAATAAAAGAAAGAAAGAATTTATTAAGACAAAGAGTTTGGAGGATAGAGGATCCTCCTATATGTAAAAGGGCAACACAAACAGAGAATTAATAAGAAGAAATCAATGAAGGAGGCCTACAAAATCCATCAACATATCTGTAAGGGAAACTCCCTTGAAAAGACCATATATTTTAGACCAAATACGAAGCAAAATGCCTTATCTTATCCCATATCAGCTGCTGCAATAAAACCTCCTTAAAGATATGAGTTATACTCCAACCAAGTGCCCCAAACCCCTAAGTGTAGCATACATTTCCCATTTCTACCAAAACTTTATTTCTTTACTTCAACTAAAACAATTTAAGATAATCATATAAAAATGATCTAAAAACCTAGGGTGCACACTACATTCACCAAAAATGGCAAGCAATGAATTCAGATAGAAATAGCATTAAAGCAATGTAAGAACAGATGATAGACTATAATTCTGAGTTTGCACTCACATAACACACACACACACACACATCTGGGCAGCAGCTTTGCTTCATTGATGTTTTTCTTCTTTTTTTCTTTGTTGTTTGTTTTCGTTTTAACAAATAGGATCCATAATCCTTCAAACTCTTGGTGGCTATTGCGAAGAGGCTTTTGCTGTGTTTAAACGAATGGTGCTTAGTGAGGAAGCTGAGCCTAATGAAGCAACTATAGTAACTGTTTTATCAGCGTGTGCCTCTATTGGAACCTTGAGTTTGGGGCAGTGGGTGCATTCGTATATTGACTCAAGACACGACCTTGTGGTTGATGAAAATATTGGGAATGCTTTGCTTAACATGTATGTGAAGTGTGGAGACATGCAAATGGGGTTTAGGGTTTTTGATATGATAGTGCACAAGGATGTTATCTCGTGGGGCACCTTTATTTGTGGACTAGCCATGAACGGTTACGAGAGAAACACATTGGAGTTGTTTTCACGCATGTTGGTTGAAGGGGTTGAACCTGACAATGTTACGTTTATTGGGGTGTTGTCTGCATGCAGCCATGCAGGGTTGCTGAATGAAGGGGTTATGTTTTTCAAAGCAATGAGGGATTTTTACGGCATTGTGCCGCAGATGAGGCATTATGGTTGCATGGTGGACATGTATGGACGTGCTGGTTTGTTTGAGGAGGCTGAGGCTCTCCTTAGAAGAATGCCTGTTGAAGCTGAAGGGCCCATTTGGGGGGCTCTTCTTCAGGCTTGCAAAATTCATAGGAATGAGAAGATGTCTGAATGGATTAGGGGACACCTCAAGGGGAAAAGTGTTGGTGTTGGTACTCTTGCTTTGCTGTCTAATATGTATGCGAGTTCTGAACGGTGGGATGATGCTAAAAAGGTTCGGAAGAGTATGAGAGGGACTGGATTGAAGAAAGTGGCAGGATGTAGCTGGGTTGAGCTAGAGATGTCCAACAACAGATTGGGTTCAAATTTGTGTGCTGCCTAGTGGGGATAAGAGAGGGTCAATTAAGTTTTGACGTATAGAATGGTTCCAAGCAATGATGTATATGACTTCGTAAGATTGAAATTGACTAGTCTCAGCGTTTGTATGTTGATACGTAGAATCAATGTGATTTATTCCATTCTTGTGCTGCCGTATTAAGTCAGGGCAATCCAGTGACGAAAGTGTAATGTATATTCAATATATAGACTTCAAATTTCACAAGTATAACAACGATATTCAGTGAGTCTTGTCCTTCTTTGTACTTTCTGGAAGACTGGAACTAGTGCAATGTACATGATTATTGTCTGCATTTTAAATTTTTATACGCTTTGCATCTTGTTAATGTATAGTATATATTTTGATATGTGTCTTGCAGCTCTCTCTATTACAAAAACCAGGTACAGGGAGTGAAAATTTTTGTTCTATGACACTTGATTGCACATGAACTAACCAGACTATTGTCATCTCATCAAATTCTGTTAGGATATGAATGGATGCCTCATGCCTGCAATGCTAGTGATAGGTTAGAGAGGATGAAATATCTGTCACAGAGGTAATGAAAGTCCTGATGAAAAACTGGAGTTCGGAAAGTCAGCTGAGTTTGAGAAAAAAATATTTTTTTTAAAATAATGAGAGAAGAGTATAATATAAACATGTCTTAGCAGAGACAAATATAATCTGCTCTTATTTTAAAAACAAGAAATATTATTTTCATCAAACCTTTTTTTTTCTATTTTTGTTAAAGGTGGCAAAATGGGTTATCTGCCCCGTCCTAATGCAAGTGGCAGTTATAGCAGGCTAAGAAAAAAAATATGAATTTTATTTGAGCCTCTAAAATGAAGCTCAATCCTTGTAAAAGCTTGGTTTTTTGGGGCTTTTAGTAGGTTTTTGCAGGATAAGCCTACATTAAGTCTTAATTGCATCGGATTAAAAATGTTCATGTTTAATTCAAGCTCAAAATTAAAATCCAAGCCCCACTATGGCATTTTTTTCTACACTTCCGGAATTTATTGCTGCACTTTCCATATTACTTCTGATGATCATTCTGGACGCAACACGAGAAATACAGGAAGCAATTACCCATATTTTATGGGACAGGTTCAAGCCAACCCTACTTATTTGACTCATGGGCTTTCTTACTGCACCCAATATAATTGTTAGTACATCCAATAAATCAGTATGATTCTCGTTTTATCCGTTTGTAAAACTGATATGAATTGCTCATTGCGTAAGTCGTTCAAATGATTTTTTTTAAAAAATATGTTTTAGGAATTAATTTAAAAGGAATGATCCAAATAAGAATGATTTTCGCATTATTAACACAACGTTCTAAGCAACTGAACTAATAAATTAATTATATTATAAAATAATTAATATTGTTATATGTAACACTAAAATTTTTAATGTATATTTAATATACATGTAAAATTAGATAATAAATTTTGTGACAATTAATTTTGATTAATAATTAATTTTTTTTTACATATATAAATTTTAAATAAAAATCATATATTTATTAACATAAATCTACTAATGCATTTTTTGATCTTATTATAATTGATTTTGATCTAATAATGTATTTTTTTCATATATAAATTTTAAATAAAAATCATAAGTTTCATAAAATTTCATATATGTAAACATATTAATTATTATATCAAAATTAATTGTCACAAAATTTATTATCTAAATTTACATGTACATTAAATATATATTAAAAAATTTTGTATTATATATATCGACATTAATTATTTTATAATATAATTGACTTATTAATTAAATTGGTTAGAGTGTTGTGCTAATAAGGCGAAAATCACCTTTATTTTTTGCCTTTTAGATTTGGGCTTGTCCCTAATAATTGAAATAAAAAATCTTGTATTAAAACAAGAATTGAAAGTAATATTTTTTTATATATGAATTGAAAATGATATTGTGATTAGTTCAAACAAATGTAGTGAATAGATATTTCCTATTTGTTTTTGTCGTGAATTGGAGTCAGAAAAGGCTTGATAGATATACTTGAGTAAACTTTTATGAATTTGTTAAAGTTGTGTTTGGATAAAAGTTGAAAAAATACTTTTAAAATTTTTAATGCACATTCCTGAATTCTAAGATATAAAATAAAAAATGAAAAAAAATGTTGTTTTGTAAGTAAAAGCATTTTAAAGCTCTCAATTAAAATTTAAGTTTGGCATAGAAGAAGAAAGAAGAAATGGTCCTTCCTTGGGGATATCATTCCTTGTTCATGAATGATCTTAAACTCTAATTTTTTTTTTTTTTGGGAAAAATGTAAATTATATTAAACCTAAAATGATACAAAAATAAACGGGGCATCCCGCAGCTAGAGAAAATCAAAAGTCTCCCTAATACAAGAAGGCCTATATCAAGATGTTAAAACAAATGCAATAGGTGCGTTTGTCTATACATAAGAAACTTAATCTTGCTAATAACCTCTATTACAGAAATTTGATAATCTTCAAAAATCAGCTTGTTCCTAGATAGCCAGATGCAGTAATTGTAATTGCTATAGCCAGACAACGTAATTCTCCTTGAATACCTGATGTGGATCTGCCCCTAATTAAAGAGTCAGTAATGCGCTGTAAAGAAGTGAAATGCTCGCGGAAAGGAGCCAAATCACGAATGTGAGCCCAAACTTGGAGAGATTTCCTGCAAGAAATGAACAAATGAGCATTTGACTTAGTCTCATTTGAACATAAAGGGTAAATGAAACCCTTGTTCAAAAAAGCAACTTTGTCAAGAGTAACCGGCCGATTCCTTTTAGCAAGCCACAGACCACAGAATGAAAGACATCTTAGGGGACATTGCTGAGTTTCATATAATAGAACACCAACTAATAGTAGGCTTGACACCTCTAATGTATTTATAGACTTTGCCAACAAGCAATTATTCATTGGTGTTCCAAGATTGAATCTTTTTTTTGGTCTCTTCCGTACCTAACTTTTGGAGATAATAAAATCTCTTATTTAAATGATTTTCTTTATCAAAGCTGAATCTGATGAAGAAGTATTTAATTTCACACGTATTTGACACGATGGAATGTTACAAATTCTTAATTACATCAAAATTTAATATCATGAATGATACTTTGTAGTAACTTAGACCACAGTAGTGGGACCGCTCCTGCACGATGGCACATGGCATTCAATTTCCTGTCGTTTTGTTTTAGTTCATTTGCAATACGTTTTTTTGCGTCTTCTCATTTCTGACTCATCATGAGGATAAGATTGGGACCCAATACATGCCAAGTACATTTTTGTTATTTAACACAGCTATACGTACATTTATTCCACATCCTTTAAGGTTCTAATATTATTAACGTATACTTCAATTTCTTTTCCATCTCACTTTTACTTTAATAATTTCCATAATTTTCTCTTTATTTCTTAACTTATGATTTATCACATCTATTAGTTTCTCTTCCTTTTCTTTTTCTTTCTATCCATCCCTCACTTCTTTCCATACGCTTAAAAAATTGTGTGTAGATTCTAGATTGATATTTTTCCTTGACATTTACAGCCAGGACCAAGGTTTGTCAAATTATCCAGTCGGTTGGTTAAAGAGCATCCGATGAAAGAGAGGGTAACCAAGTTACAATAGTGTTTTTCAAAATATATATATAATATTAATTATCATATCTTACATTTTTCTTTCTTCTCTTTTTTTTATCTTTCATCTTATTGTAAGAAATACCGTAAAAAAGCAAAAATAACGTTACTCAATGTGAAGACAGGGGAATTCTCTGTAAACAGGGATCAATCATTTTATATATTGAGTATTCTACGAATACGAATGTCTCTGGATGTAAAATAAATCTGTGGAGCATATGGGACTTTAAATCAAATACTGTTTTAAACATAAAATGATGATTTTTTTAAAGAAGACATAAAAATTATGTAGATTAATAATAATCTGCATGTTTCACATATTTATATTAGCTTAAGGTCAATTATGATAGATAGGATATTAAAAAATATATATGATAGATAGGATTTTAAATTTTATCATCACAATACTTATTAGAATTTTTTTGTTTTAATCTTTTTATTTTCTTATTTATTTCTATGTCGCTCTTCCTTATACCTCCTACATCCAAAAATGCAATACAGAACGACAATTATCCTTTATTTTCTTGGTTATATTCAGTTTTCTACATGTACATTATAAACTTTATCAGCAGAGTAGAGATGATAGCATAGAATAATAAAATAAAATAAACAAACGGTGTGTAAGTTTCCATGCTAAAAGCACAACTAATAAGACACAGCCTAACTTTAATAATAATTAATTGTCAATTGTAGGATTTTAAATAATAATTTAAATTAAAGTCATTGAATCATAGTTTATCTTGTACAGTGTCAATGTTCCAGTTCGGCAGACAAATTTGATAAGGTACTCTCCGCTGCGGTTTTTTTTTTCTTTTTAATTCCTGTTATTGTGTAAATAAATTAGAAATAACATGTGCCGAAGGAAAAATTGACACTAAAAAGACAAAGATTCTATTTAATTTATACGTTCATAAAGTTTTTCTAAAAAATAATAAAAGAATTCATTTGTTTCAAAATAATTTTAAATTAAAGATAAAATATTTTTTTGGAATCTATTTTATTTTCCCAAAAAAAAACTAATTTTTTACTCGAGAGCCTTAGTTTATTACAAGCAAAAGCAAAATCAAAATTCAAAAATAAGGTGAAAAGAAACTTACAATATATTATTAATCATTACTTAATTGTATAGTAAAGAATAATTGGCACATGGGTATTCATAAATATTTTTTTATAATACTAATATACTTTTTGGGGTCAATGCTTGCTGGCAGATGTTTAAGTGAATCGACAAAAAAAATTATTTGTGGACATCGTATATCGGTTTGATTGGACAATTTTTTATAATTACTTATAGTAAAAAAATTAAGAAATAAAAAATCTATAAGCTAAAATTAATTTATAATTTAAAAATCAATTCTAAAGAAGATAATATAGGAGAATTTTTACAAATTAACTTGTGAATGTTTTTAAAATTTATTTGTCTTCTTATAAGTACTTCTAGATTAATAGACCCTTAATAAAATATTAATATATCATTTCTCACATGAAATTCATCTTAAAATTGATCACTATGAGTGTTACATGGTGTCCTAATTAACAACTCAGAGAAACTTATGATAGGTCATTATCACGCTTTCTGCAAACACCTGTCGCTCACAAACGTCAAATGAAACAATTCAACATGCACTAGCACTACCATGGTTTGTGAGAGTGAACAGTACAGTGGTTGAAGAAGCAAATCAGATCTTATCCATTCCATTCATAAAAGATGAATTATATATACGCATAGCTTTCCCCCTCCCCCTAAACTAATGGAATTCTCAAACTTTATTGGTTGAAACAAAAGACATTATCTTGGAAGAAAAATATTTCATGGACACTCATTCATTGTACAATAAGACACCTAGAGAAAGAAAAATAAAATAAAAAAATATAAATATTTATAATCTTGATAGGAAAAAAGAGATAAAGATAAATTAGAAGTGGTGGTAAGATGTTTGTGTATGATTATTCATCTTAAAATACATGACCCTCGTACAATACAATGCATGTAAATGATAATAAAGAAACACATAACAATTTGCTAATTTGCTACTCAAGTGTGAGTGCAAAGCTGTGAACATGCAATGCATGTGTATTAGTTCTGAGGCTTATAGATAACGAAGGAATAAGTCATTATCACGAACTTGCAGGAAATATGCAGAGAATTTTTTACTACTTGCCAATAGATCAAGTGTAAACACATTAGGATCAGCCTAATAGTGACAAAATTTAATAGTTTATAGATTCAAAGTTTAAATCTTATTATTGTCTTATTCTTATATATACACACACACCAAAAAAGAGGTTTAATAAAACGAATAGAAGTGTAGATGCAGTTTTGTGCAATATAGACTCACAAGCTCTTTAGCCTGTGATAATTCACTATTTCACTCAATGATCTATCAAGTTTTTAAAGCTTGCATCTCTTGCCTTCTTTACAAAGTATACAATAGATAATGAGAGAAAATAATGTCAAGTGCTCACTTAGAAGACAATAAGACAAAGAAGGAAGCAGCAAAAGAGAAAAATAGAAATTCTGTTCAAAGATTTATGTGCCTGCATCTCTTGCCTTCTCAGTCTAGGGGTAGCACTTCCCATCAGCTGATAAGAATTTGGGTATGCATACAAGTTTTCTGGGTTGCCAAACACCCTGGCATAAACCATCTCCCCAAACATCCCAGTCACAGGGTGGTGATGGGATCCAAGATTGAGCATTTGTGAAGTGGCATCATCCTCTTCTTGGTATGGATGAGAGGTGAAGTAGTGACCCTGATAAGGATTACGATATGGAAGGTGCTGACCCCTTTGAGATGTTGCCAAAAGGGCTTGAGCACATGAAGCAGATGGTCTTGGTGGTATAAAAACATCACAAGAAGCTGTTTTGCCTTCAGCTGTGGTAGCGGCATGGCCACGGCCATAGAGTGGAACCATTGTGCTGTTGGATATATCAGCCTTGCAAACGGGGCATTGTGGATGCTCATCAGGTGGAAGAGAATCACTTTGGACATGGAGCCACTTGTAGATGCATGGCCAGCAGTAGAGGTGACCACAAAGTGTCACCACTGGCTCATGTGCAAAGTCTAAGCAGATGTTACAATCAAAACAACCATTGGGGTTTTCTGCCTCAGTCACAGCATTTGGGATGGTTTTCAAATCCCGGGAAATGTAGTGCTGAAATGCCATGAATTGGTGAAAATCAAGGAACCCCTTTTCACAATTTTGGTCACCAGTGGTTCTTTAGACCTGGAAATACCAAGAAAAAACAACTTATTACACAGAAAATGTGGGGAGTTAACTTGATAGATGGTTAAGAAGAAATGAAACCAACAATGGGGTATGAAAGCATAAACAACCAAGTTGATATCTAGCAAAAGAAAATGTCAATAGAGTAGAAGACTATCCATATTGGAAACAACAATTAATGAGATACATGTAATTCAATTTAGCCATTAAGAAGTAGGAAATCCATCACCCAAGCAAGGACATGTCATCAGACCAAATACAACTCTCGTTCACAAGCAAACTGTGCTTATTAAGTACTACCATTAATGTAAGCAAACTGCTTACGTTTCCAATTTCAAAGTCTTTTCTCAACATAAAAATTCTAAAGCAACAAGTCCACCAACTCAAATGCATCACTGAGATCAGACAGACATCACCCATCTTTTTCTAGCAAATGTGTAAACAAAGATGCCCAAATTTCAAGTGACAGAGCCTTTACGGTTCCTATGGTCCACAGCAAGCAAACATCATATCAAATCTATCCAATCATGCTTATAAGCATACAAGCTATATAGCAAAGACAACCAATCACAACACCTATGCAGGTGCCAGAGAAGTTAGTAAGTTACCCTTTTAGGAGGTCAATCAAAGTATGCGGTGAAAATCCAAAGGCTAAATTGCATCATATGAATATGCAAATAGTAGTTTCCAGATTGAAATCTAGAAAACCAGGATTCACTAAACACACAAATGCAGAGTGCTGGATGTCTCATGTCTATAACCCAGAATCAAGAAGCATCCACTTGCCCAGAATGCTTTGATAACAAAAAGGCTTCATAAGTGTAAAAAAACAAAAAAATTGCCACCAATTATCTCTCTGGAAAGATGTCCCAGACACTTCCATGGAATAAGTCAACATATCTCAACAATCATCGAGAGTTTAAGATCAATGTTAAAAAGTCAGCAAAAACACAAGATCTACCCAATACAAATTAAATCAAACGACAACACCCAGAGAACTTCATTAATTTACAAGGAAGAAATTACAAAGCTAAAAAACAAAACAAGAACTCGATTATGCTGATGATGGTAAAGAAAAACCTTGGATGTGGAAGTTTTCCTAACACAGATTATGGAATCCAGGAGACCAAAGAGGATAACAAGAAGGAAATTGCATACCCAGATGAAAAAAGAGAACAGCTTTGGCTCTGAGGAGTTTCAAAGAGGATGAAGACAAAGTATGAGTGTGTGCCGGTTGGGATGTAGTATATATAGAGAAACATTAAAATGCGTAAATTACTCTAATCAAAAGGTGTAGAAGTTGAAGATGTTTGTTTTCTTCAAAAAGTACGTTTAGTGGGAAGCAACACAGATATTATTATAAAGTTCTGTAGTCACGTTAATGAAAACTTATGATAAAATAAAATTATCAACGCATATCAACGTACACCTGGAAACGCGGTGAATTGGGTTAAATAGAGAAGTTAAAGAGAGAAAATAATAAATGTTGTAATCAAAACAGGAAATAAAATAACGAAAATGAGGTGGAAATGACATGACAAACCGTCTCAGAGGCATATAAACTTACATCTTAAAAAAACGAGAACCAGTAAAAAAAAAAAACGAGAAAAGTTAACAGAGAAAGAAATAATACAGAAAAGTATTTTATCTGTAGTTTTACATATAAATTTAATAATTATTATTTTTAAGATTTTTTATTTATTAAATGATCGTTTATTTGAAGTTAAATAATTAAATAATTGTGTAAAAAATCTTCTCTTTTAATACATTCCTGAATCTGAATCTGTTCGAAATCTTAATTTTATTCTAAATTTTTTTGTCAACAATTTTTTTTATCTTTTATTATTATGTAATTTTATTTCATTTTTTTTTGCATTGTTTATTTTTTGAATAAAATATTTTGAATTATATTTTTTTTCTCCAATGAAAATTAAAGAAATAATAGATTTTCAATAAAATTAAGGAAAAATTTGACAATATTATAATTATATACAAATTTAATGCTAATAATTAAATTAAATAACTTTTTATTAACGTAAATTAGTGAATTATATCTTATAAAAATCAATAAATTATTTTCAAAATTATATTTGATAATCAGAGGCAAATAGAGTATTTGATATCTAACGCTGAATCAAATATATTAAGAAATTTGTAGGTTTGGAAGGAATTACTAGTCTTTGACTGAGGAGTAAGAGATACTCTTCGGGACCAGGAAAAAAAACTTGTGGTTGAAGATGATCTCAATCCTACTTTCTTTGCCAAGTAATTTTTAGGAATAATACCTTGTATTAGTTTTCAAAATTATAAGTATTAGTTTTCAAAATTATAAGTATTAGTTAATTTAATATTTAATATCATAAAAAGTTTTTTTTAAAATGTTTAAACTACATATATTTTTCACTATTTCTTAGAGACAATCCTATTCAGTAGTGTAAAACACTACGATAAAATTCTCTGTCCATCAATTTATGTTTTTAAAATTAATATTAGTAATTAATTTAATTCCTCCCATCACAAAATTGATCAATTTAATTCTTCAATTTGAAAACTATTGTTAACTTACCTCTAAATTTGACAACTGTCAGTTAGAGTCAATCATGCTAGAGACCTTTGGTGCATAATAAAATTAGGCATTATGATGATTGAAAATTATTAAAGTCATGAATGAAATTGACCCACTTTTTTTTATTAAGGAATAAAATGACTGGTGCTTACTAATTTTGTGGACAGAAAATTCTTTTATATAATTTCAGAGAAGAAAAGCTGCTAATTATAATTTCATACACAGTACTAATTTGATGATTTACTTAATAATTAATTTAATTGATAATAATAAATTGATTTTAAAATTATAATTTTTTTCTAAGGTTATATTTATCATTATTATTTTTTCTTTTTTAATTGATTTTCAATACATATTTTAATTAGAGATATTTTATTTTAAAAATAATTAATGTAAATAACATTACAAATTAATAAATCTTATAAAAAATATAATTTTAAATTTAGATCTTATAAATAAAAATTGACATGAATACGACATGTGAAAGTTTGCATATTTAACATTGATGCCTAAAAGGTTGCATATATTGTAGGTCTGTAGTAATAAGATTATAATTATATTAGGTAAAATTAATTGAAAAACTAGTTTATTAAATTGTAAGTGATTAATAAAACTAACTGTTGGAGTAGTGTAGTTGAGAAGTATAAAATGATTAAAAAATAATAAAATCATGATTTATCTAAAAATGTAAGCAGAAAATTTGATAAATATATTAAATATAAAAGGAAATAAAATATAAAATTAGAAACTATAATTTTTAAAAAAATGCTAGAAGGTATTGAGAAACTATTAAAAAAATTGTTTACTAAATAATCAAATGAATTTTTCAGCTAGTTAAAAAAAAACTAAAAATTAACTGAAATATCTTGTCGAAATATATGTTTATGTTCAATAAAACTAGCTGAAAGTTACAAAATTAATTTATTGAGTTATAAGTATTCGTTAAAACTAGCTGTTGAAATAGTTAAAAAAAATGTAAAATGACTTAAAAATAATAATTATTTTAAAAGGATAAATAAGAAATTTGATAAATATATTAAGGATAACAAAAAATATATATATAAAACTAGAAGTTAAAAAATTAGTGTTTTAAAAATGTTATTTCAATTAACGTTTTTAAAAAAATACTAGAAGCTATTAAAAAGTTTGTTTATCAAGCTGTCAAGTGAACTTTTCAACTAATAAAAAAAAGTTAAAAATTAACTAAAATGTCTTATCAAATATAGATTATGTTTGAAAAGTCAAGTGGTACTTAAAAGTTAATAACCGGAAGCTAAAAAGCTAGCTTATAAAATTAAAAGTGTTTAATTAAACTAGCGGTTAAAGTAGTTGAAAAACGTAAAATAATAAAATTATGATTTATTTAAAAAAAGTAATAAGAAAAATGAATAAATACATAAAAGATAAAAGTGAAAAAAATATAAAGAGCTAATAAAAAAATGTTAGTTGAATTAACATTTTAAAAAATATTAAAAATTATTAAAAAAAATTTATTTATTAAACAATTAAATAAAATTTTCAACTAATAAAAAAATTAAAATTTAACTGAAATACCCCACATAATCTATCTATCACGAATATGCTCTAGGTGTATTTTGGTTCAACTTGTGTTTTAACTTCAAGCTTCCGATTTTTTTTTTTTTCATATACAAGCTTCTGATTTTAATATATAAGCTATCTTGTTTTTGCCTTGCAGACGTGACTCAGTGGAGGCTCCCAACCATGAAGGTGTTCTATGTAGGAATGTTCTTGTTTCTTCCAATAGTAGAAGCATTGAGATAAAAAAGAAAAAAAAGTAAAAGTATTGACATTCTTCATTTTTCGTATGGCCAGTTAGGTAATATTTGTTTTTTTAGTGTTTACAAATTATATTAAAGTAAAAAAACTAAAAGTTTTAATTTTAATATTAAAAGGCTTTGGTTTATATTTTAAAGTTTAAAAACTATTTCCAATTAAACTTTTTTAGATAATATATTATTTTATTACGAGGATTGAAACAGAGAAGAAAAAAGAAAAATCAAAATAAAAACCTTTTAAGATTATTCTTAAAATTATTTTTTTTATAAAAAAAACAATCCATTTAATCCGTTTTTTTTCCTTTTGAGAAGAAGACAAATTTAAAATACTTTAGATTGAATTCTAACTTTTTCAAGTTTCTAATAAATTTCTCTACTTAGTTTTTGTAAGAAGCTTAAATTTATGAATTTTTCATTAAAAAGTACTTTTAATTTTAAGATTTTTTAAAATTAGGATAAATTAATTTTCATTCTGTTGAAGTTTAAGAGTTTGAACTTATGAAAAAATAAAGAAGTTATTCCAATAATGGCACATTAAAAAAATGAGATATAAAAAAGTAGAACACAATAACCCCACGTCATGTAACATATCCCGCGGATTATGAAAACATATTTATTGTGACAGATGGCAAAGCAATAAAGATATGGATATGAAAATAATTACGAAGTGTGGTTCACTGAATAAAAGCAAGTGACCTGAATCTTGAAAAAAATGTGCTTTTGTTACTTTTGTATTTAGGGGAGGGGCGGGGCAAAAGCTTTTTCTTTTTCAAGGTCGAAACCCTTCTTTTGTTTTAAACCATGATAAAATGTGTTCCTCATTTGGACCTACACCTACTAATAACCAACGAGAAAAGACCCATGTAACCATCATGGTAACCAACGTCAAACATGTAATTTCCAATATATATGTTTTGTTTTAAATTCGTTAGACATTTGAGTATTTAGGACAGACTATAAATTTGTTTAATTTTTGGTTTTGTGCTTGAATTTGAATCTGTCCAAAATTTGTTCCAGATTCGAAACCGAATAACGGATGCATCATTTATTTTAATATCGAATTCGATTTAAAATCTGTATCAAATTTATATCAAGAAGTGAACTCACAGAAAATTACAAAGAGTGAAAGATTTGTTGTATTCATTCACTGATATGGCTTATATACATAGTGGGCAAGTATATCAATTGCTATACGTGAGCAAGTACCTATGGCAGAATTAACCAGCAGATTGATCTAAGAAAAATGACATGTATATGATCAGGCTCCCTTCTTCTTCTGGTCTTTTGTAGATTTGACCTCTCTTGTAAACATTCTTGGAGCTCCTTTAAACGCTCTTACTTCACATAAAAACATTTGTTTTTGTTAAGTAACTCCTTAATTAAATTTAGAACCTCTCATTCATTATGCGTTCATAGCATAGGCTCAAACTAAACATATAACACATTAGAGTAAAATATATTGATATAGGAAGGATGCTACGGTGGTCAAGTATGTAAATTTGTGTATAATGCACAATTTTTTTAACCTTAGATTAGTCTTTGTTACATCATGGTATCTTGACTTTCCACGCCGGATCCTTTCTCCTCGGACTGTGCACTTGTGTTTTCAAGTGTGTGCTATTGGGCCACTCTTAGGAGTCCTTCTATGTTTGGGCCTGCTGGCCTGCATTGTTTATTGATGGAAAAAAAAAAAGTGTAGAAGGAAGAGATGAAGAAAAAGTTGTTGAGCATAGATAAGTAGAGATTAGAGAGTGACGCTATTAGCTCGAGCAGGAAACAAGAACCACAACCTCAGCCTGTGTCAGTTGAGGGAAAATGGGCACTTGTGGGATTGTCTTGTTGACCAAACCTTCCCCTAAGCCATGGCCACTTCGGACATCCTCACGACGCACTCTTCCCCGCATTCGCTGCTGCTCTGCTTCTTCTACTTCAGAGCTTTCCCCAGGTCAATGATCAATTATGTATTAACTTCTCTCATCCACTTTGCTAATTAATGAAAACCCACCAAACAAACAGGTCCATGGATGGTGGGTCATTGCCAAGTTTTATTCTTGCCCGTGGATGGATACTTCGGATTTTTCTTCTTCTTTCTGTTATTTGGCTGTTGCTCACATTTCTATTATAGGATAGGAAGTAGGAACAGGCCCGTGTTTATTTTTTGTTTCCTCAAATTATTATATTCTACTTATGTGTGCTTAGGAGGAAAAAGGGTATTTTTTATATATTTTTTTATAGTTATTCTGCCTGTATTTCTTCAAGTTGTATTTGTTATAAGTTATAACTCAATGGCTCATGCCAACTCCACAAGCTTAGTAGTGTGAGGCAAAAGAGGGTGAAGGAGAGGCCCAGAGAGCCATCTATAAAGGAATACTATTCAGAATGGTCACATTCATAGTTTGTAGTTTCTAAATTAGGATATTGAGTCATGCAGGTTGCCCAATAGTGGTTTAAGCCACTAAACAGTGTTTTGGGCAGAAATTCCAGGACTCAATTTTTCTTTGCTAGTTGACATTTGATTCGATGTGTGCAGTATTATAATATTTCACCAGGCTACTCGATGAATTCCACCTTCATGTACCATAGTATAGTGTTAATGATCCACCTGTAGATTTTCAGTTGAAAATATTTGCTTTGGCAGATCTGACTCAAGAAGTGGTTTTGTACATTTACAAGTTTGATTTCTTTGATTGGTCTTTCATTCTAGAATTAACTGTCAAAAACTCTATGATATTTAGTGTGTGTCTAAATTATCCACAGAAAACTTTGTAGACATTTACTCCAACTTGTATTAAAGTTGATTTTCTGGTGCCTTCATGCAGATAAGCTTCCAACTAGTATTGATTTGTCTGTAACTGGTGGTGCCTATGATTTCTCAAAAGCAACAACATCACTAACAAATGAGTTAATCTCTTCACCAAAGAAAGTGACTCTTTTAAGGCACGGTCTTAGCACTTGGAATTCAGAAAGTAGGATTCAGGTTTGCATTCTACTTTATTATGGGGTTTGGGGGCTCGGTTTGTAAATGCAGGGATAGTTTTTCTCTCCGTTATGTTCTCATTCTGAAATGCCTTGTTGATCATTTGAACTTTACCGAGAGCTGTTCAAAAAATCGCATACCCTTGTTTCTTAGGACTGAACTCACTGAAGTTTTTGTTTGATATTTAGATGTTTCACATTCAACATCATTTACTGCATATGCCATCCACTGTCATTAAATTGATCATATGTGTTCAGGGAAGCTCAGATTTGTCTGTATTAACTGAAGTTGGGGAAGAGCAAGCAAAAAGGTGCAAAAAAGCCTTGGAAAATATATACTTTGACCAGTGTTTTGCAAGTCCAATATCTCGTGCCAAGGTTAGGGGCTAGTGAAATTATAATTCTCATGCTTGCCAATACTGATCATCATTTTATTGAAATGGTTGGGGGTGTTTGGTGTAGCAAACGGCTGAAATTATATGGCAATGGAGGGAAAATCCATTGGTTTATCTTGATTCGCTTAAAGAGATATCTCTCTATCACCTTGAAGGCATGAAAAATGGTGAGACTGCCTCTGCCCAACTTGAAAAATTCTGAACGAGCATCTTTTTACATGTTTGTGGCTTTAGTTTTATATTATAGGGATATGGATTTGGCATGTCTAAAGTAAGGTAAAAGTAAAAGTAATGGTATATCCACCCATGATTTGAATTGAATACCCTCATAAACTTAGTCCACTTTAAATCGAGTGGATGCACCTTAGTCAGTTTACACACTTTCTTACTTTTGAGTAGTCAAATCCATATCATACATTGCATTTGTCACTTTAGTGTTGACTGTTGAGATGCTTCAATTGATTATTATCTTATTATCATTATTGGCAGTTAAATTTTTTAGTTTTTGATAGAAAAAATAACTTCACTTGTTAAAGTTAATGCTACTGAGTGTTGATATGTTTTCATTTTATATCACTGTTCTATCTGTATCATTCCCACCATTCTTTATAATTAAACTAAATCAGTACGTTCCTAATTTGGAGGCAGTGGATGCTATGCAAATATATCCCAAAGAGTATACAATCTGGAGAGAAGATCCAGCCAATTTTCTCATGAATGGTAGATATCCGGTACGAGATCTCTGGAAAGCTGCAAAAGATTGTTGGAAGGAGATGTTGTTGTCACCTGTAAGATTTCTTTGTAGTTGCTACTTTGTTTCCCAATTAATGTTTTCTTCCAACAAGATTTATCTTATTATTCAGGGAGAAAGCTTTCTGGTTGTGACTCACAAATCCATATTGAGGGCATTAACTTGCACTGCTTTAGGCCTGGGCCCAGAGAGGTAAGAATTGCTGGTTATGCAATTAAATATTTAAACTGATATTGGGCCTACTTAATGAAAAAATGTACTTTGGTTTTAATTGAGTCTAAACCTGCACCATCAGTGTAAAAGTTTTACATTTGCAACCGATTAGAAATAATCATTTGTACAATAATTATTATAAAAGTCAAGGTAATAATTGTTGACAGTGTAAACAACTTTTACATTGTGAGTGCATGAATTATTTATTCATTTTAATATTACTGGCTATTCCCCTAGTTAAAAGAAATGCCAAGCGTTTAGCTTTGATAGATACTTCCATATCTTTTTTAGGATGGATAACTTGATAGTATTGACAATTTTGTTATGGTATTGCTGTTGATTGTAATGCATGTTGCAAGTCAAAAGATGAACTTATCAGGTGTTGTTTCCACTCCTGCATCTAATGTGTGGATTTCAACAGCCCTCTTTCCATTTTGTTAATTATTGTCTCAGTTAATAGTCTGGAATGGGCTACAGAAGTTAATGATTGATTGAATGGTTGAAACTTATCACTTCTTTTTGACTACTTTAAATTTAAATTAGCGTGCTTGAAATTAATGTCAATAAGACCTCTTGCTGCCATATCTAGCAGTTGACATTTTGACATTGGTCATAATATTCAGGTTTCGTTCTATTGATATTAACAATGGTGGGATATGTGTGTTCAACTTCAATGTCAGAGGAGAAGCAATGCTTGAGGCTTTAAATATGACGGCTCATATGTACAGTGATCATGTCTATCCTGGCTAGTGCAAAGTTACATCGAGGAAGACAACAATTGTTGTTTTTATAGTTGATTGAAATATACCATGGAACAGCACCAGTGAAGATTTGATGTGGAATTTTCGTTTTAATTATATGAACTTCCGAATCTTTGGCAAGTGGGGGGGGGGTCCAACTATTTAGCAGGTTCGTCCAATGCTTTTATAGCAGGGGGATTTGACATAGCCCTCTCTCCCTTTGATATAGATATTTAGAAACGGAGAAATTAAAGTACTACTATAATTTATGCAAATTAGTTACGGGATTTGTACTGAGTTTGTTCAATCTTGTCATTTTTTAATAAATAAATATTGTTTGATGCCGTGTCGTGAGCAAACTCATCATTCTTTTTATGATAAATATATTGTTTAATGTTGTACTATAATTTATTTTACATGAAGATTTATGTATACTTGTATGAATATCTTGTTAGGGATCAAAATAAGTCTGCAAGCAACGTTTGTTTTGCAGTGCGGGTAATAATGAAGATTTATTGATGAGGGTGGTGGATGATATTTATAATGATTGAATGTCTACAATTTATTTTAAGGGTCTTGCTAGGTTTTATTAGAAACCATATGAGAATGCATTTTAAAATAATAAGAGAATACATTTTTCCGCATTCTAATATTTTTTGTCTTTTAGTTTTATAATCAGTCGTCCTACGTTTGTCCTGTATTTATAATCTCTTGTCGAGAATAATCCTGGGTGCTGGTGTTAGTATTGCCGTGCGGGTAAGGTAAGTAGAGCACAGCTGTTTTAGATTTAGTAAGTGTGGGGAATGTTATATTTTAGGCATGGAATTCCATTCGTGGTTGCGGCTATTCAATAAATGTAATTTTCCCGTTAAATTAGAGCATGTGGGCCAACTCAAAACAATGTTTGCATTATGCGCACTGCTACAAGCATGTGCATGAGAATGAGACAAAGCCTTAGGAATAGAACACAATGGGTTGTAGGGTTTATATGCTTTCGTGCGTCCTGAGTTGCCCACTCATCAACCATACCAATAATCAGATTTGGAGGGAGGAGCTTTACCTTGTTCTGCTCTGGCCTTGCATGGCATAAGAATTTGGGTTTATTTAATTAACAGTATACGTGACCAAAGTGTGTTTGAAGAATCGTATATTTCTAAATCCTGACGATATCTTATACTGCTAGTCTACTACTATATATTTTTTGTTGCCTAATTAAGTATACAAATAAGATGAGTTGTGTTGGACCCTCAACTCAACTAAAGAAGAAACAAGGAAATTCCGTAAGAATAAAAAACAAAAGAAATTACTTAAAAGGTGTGAGATGCCTTTTGAATCTGATTAATAAGACCAAACTTGAAATAATGATTATCTTAAAGCAAGTGAAAGTGGTAGCATATCCCAGATAAGGACACAAAACAAGCCATTTGGCCTGAAGCAACACGTGCTGCACGTGCCGGTGTACAGCAACATAGATAAATAAGTACAATTTTATACATCATCTTTGTTATATTAGATTAAAAAATTCAAAATTACGACATCAAATCCCCACGCACCCAGCGTCACACCGATCAGAGCCGTCGTTTATTCATCATCACAAACGGTCCCTAAACCCCGTGCGGGACCCTCAAAACCCACGCGCGTTGTCGTTTCATGGTAAAATTAACTGCTTATTACTACCATATAATTCTCCAAATATAACCGTTTCTTCATCCACTTAAAAGTTAAAACCCCTCTTCAAAAGCCACTATCATTGGAGCGTGGGTTACACCCTGATCCCCAGCGCGTAGAGCAAAAAAGCTACACAGTGGAGATCAAAAGTTTCAGTTCTTTTTCGTGTAAGTTTGCATCTCCTCCTCTCCACTCCCAGACACTTTCTTCGCAGTTCCTGCTTCCGCCATAGCAAAAAAATAGAGTGAAACTAGCTCACAACGACAAATTCCAGAGAAAATGAAAAAAACGCTGCTAACTCAATGCCTTAAAAAACGCTTTAGTTAGCAACTAACCGTTTAACCCTTAACGTTGTCATTTCCGTTACCATGAATTTAAGACAGCGACCCGTCGCCGCGCGCGGCGGCGCCACCAACCTGCCGCGGCCGCCTCCGCTGAACTCCGTCTTCAACATTATCCCCGTGCATGACCTCTTCACGGACCATCCGTCGCTCCGGTACCCGGAGGTGCGCGCCGCCGCGGCGGCTCTTCGCACCGTCGGCGACCTCCCGAAGCACCAGTTCATGCGGTGGGAACCGGAGATGGACCTTCTGGACTGGCTCCGGTTACTCTTCGGCTTCCAACTGGACAACGCGCGGAACCAGAGGGAGCACCTGGTTCTCCACCTCGCGAACTCGCAGATGCGCCTCGAGCCGCCGCCGGTGATCGTCGACGCGCTCGACGCCGGCGTGCTGCGGCGGTTCCGGCGAAAGCTCCTCCACAACTACTCCGCGTGGTGCTCGTTCCTCGGCCTGAAGTCGAACGTGCTTCTCTCGCGCCGCCGCGACCCAACGGATCTTCGGCGCGAGTTGCTGTACGTGTCGCTTTATCTTCTGGTTTGGGGAGAGGCCGGTAACCTTCGTTTCACTCCCGAGTGTCTTTGTTATATTTATCATTTCATGGCGAAGGAGCTTAATCATGTTATAGATGAACACGGTGATCCTGATACTGGTCGTCCTTATATGCCTACGGTTTCTGGTGAATTAGGGTTTTTGAAGTCTGTGATTATGCCTATTTATAATACTATTAAGGTTGAGGTTGATAGTAGCAGAAATGGAAAGGCTCCGCACTCTGCGTGGAGAAATTATGATGACATTAATGAGTATTTCTGGAGTAGGAGGTGTTTGAAGAGACTCGGGTGGCCTTTGAATTTTGAATGTAATTTTTTCGGTACCACGCCGAAGGAGAAGAGGGTGGGGAAGACGGGGTTTGTGGAGCAGAGGTCGTTTTGGAATGTTTATAAGAGTTTTGATAGGCTCTGGGTGATGCTGATTTTGTTCTTTCAGGCTGCCATTATTGTTGCTTGGGAGGGTACCACTTATCCATGGGAGGCGTTGGAGAAAAGGGATGTGCAGGTCAAGATGTTGACTGTGTTTATCACTTGGAGTGCTCTGAGGTTTCTTCAATCGGTGCTTGATGCCGGGACTCAGTATAGCTTGGTTACTAGAGAGACCAGGTGGCTTGGAGTGAGGATGGCGCTGAAGAGCATGGCTGCCATAATGTGGACTGTTTTGTTTTCGGTCTTTTATGGAATGATTTGGATTGAGAAGGGTTCTAGGCCAATCTGGTCTGATGCGGCCAATCAGAGGATTTATACATTTCTTAAAGTTGTCCTTTTCTTTCTTATCCCGGAGCTGTTGGCGTTGGTGCTGTTCGTGGTGCCATGGTTGCGGAATGTCATTGAGGAATCAGACTGGAAAATAGTATACTTGTTGACATGGTGGTTTCATACCCGGATTTTTGTGGGTCGGGGTGTGAGACAAGCGCTAATAGATAATGTAAAGTATACTGTTTTCTGGGTAGCAGTATTAGCTTCGAAGTTTTCATTCAGTTATTTATTTCAGATCGAGCCTCTAGTTGCTCCAACAAAGGCTCTTTTGAATCTTAAGAACATTCGTTATAAATGGCACGAGTTTTTCAACAACACCAACAGGGTAGCAGTTGTCTTGCTATGGGTACCTGTTGTGCTGGTATACTTAATGGATTTGCAGATATGGTATTCAATTTTCTCTGCCTTTTATGGCGCGGCAATTGGTTTGTTCTCGCATTTGGGTGAAATTCGGAATGTGACACAACTCAGACTTAGATTTCAGTTCTTTGCCAGTGCAATGCAGTTCAATCTGATGCCAGAGGAGAAGCTGCTAAGTCAGCAAGCTACACTGTTAAAGAAGCTTCGTGATGCCATCCACAGGTTGAAACTGCGATATGGACTTGGTCAGCCCTTCAATAAGATTGAATCAAGCCAAGTGGATGCTACCAGGTTTGCCTTAATATGGAATGAGATTATGATAACTTTCAGGGAGGAAGATATCATCAGCGATCGAGAACTTGAGCTCTTGAAACTGCCGCCAAATTGCTGGAATATTAGGGTTATTCGATGGCCGTGTTCCCTTCTCTGTAATGAGCTGCTGCTTGCTGTCAGTCAGGCCAAAGAGCTGGAAAATGAGTCTGACTGGTCACTTTGGTTGAAAATATGCAAGAATGAGTATCGCCGGTGTGCTGTCATTGAAGCTTATGATAGTGTTAAATATTTGTTTCCCAAGGTTCTTAAAGCTGAAAAAGAAGAGTATTCCATTATGACTAATATATTCGGGGTCATAGACAGCTACATTCAGACGGGGAAGTTAACAGAAGCATACAAGATGTCTCGGCTACCACAGATACATGGTAAGGTGAGTGAATTTGTTCAGCTTTTGATACAACCAGAGAGAGATATGAATAAGGCTGTAAATTTGTTGCAAGCTTTGTATGAACTTTTTGTTCGAGAGTTCCCAAAAGTGAAGAGGACCATCATCCAGCTACGTGAAGAAGGTCTGGCACGACGAAGTTCAACAGCTGATGAAGGACTCATCTTTGAGAATGCTGTGAAGTTTCCTGATGCTGGAGATGCAGTCTTTACTGAGCAGCTCAGACGATTGCACACAATTCTTACTTCAAGAGACTCAATGCACAATGTCCCATTGAATCTCGAGGCACGACGACGAATTGCTTTCTTTACCAATTCTTTGTTTATGAACATTCCCCGTGCTCCCTATGTTGAAAAAATGATGGCTTTCAGTGTTTTGACCCCATATTATGATGAGGAAGTATTGTATGGCAAAGAGGCTCTCCGAAAGGAGAATGAGGATGGTATTACTACTTTGTTTTATCTGCAGAAGATTTATGAAGATGAATGGAAAAATTTTATGGAAAGGATGCATAGAGAAGGGTTGAAAGATGAGGAGGACTTCTGGACTACAGAAAAGGCCCGGGATCTCCGCCTTTGGGTATCCCATAGAGGACAAACATTGTCTCGCACGGTTAGGGGGATGATGTATTATTATAGGGCCCTTAAGATGCTTGCATTCCTTGATTCAGCATCTGAGATGGATGTAAGACAGGGATCAGAACATGGTTCAATGAACCAAAACAGCAGCTTAAATGGCCTACCCTCAAACGGACCTTCATCTTTACAGACAAATCTCAGGCCGGCAGATAGCAGTGTGTCCATGTTATTCAAGGGACATGAATATGGGAGTGCACTGATGAAGTTCACGTATGTGGTGGCATGTCAAATGTATGGGCGCCACAAGGCAGACAAGAATCCCCGTGCGGACGAGATATTGTATTTGATGCAAAACAACGAGGCACTTCGAGTGGCGTATGTTGATGAGGTTTCTTTAGGGAGGGAGGGGACTGAATATTACTCCGTTCTTGTGAAGTATGATCAGCAGTTGCAGAGTGAGGTTGAGATTTATCGGATCAGGTTGCCTGGTCCTTTAAAACTTGGAGAAGGGAAACCGGAAAATCAGAATCATGCCATAATCTTTACACGGGGTGATGCAGTCCAGACCATTGATATGAATCAAGACAATTATTTTGAGGAGGCTCTCAAAATGCGGAATCTGTTGGAGGAGTTCAATGCATACTATGGTATTAAGAAACCAACCATTTTGGGGGTCCGAGAAAATATCTTCACAGGATCTGTTTCCTCACTTGCATGGTTCATGTCAGCTCAAGACACAAGTTTTGTGACACTGGGTCAGCGTGTTCTGGCAAACCCTTTGAAAGTACGAATGCACTATGGTCATCCGGACGTGTTTGACAGATTCTGGTTCTTGGGTCGGGGTGGAGTCAGCAAGGCCTCCAGAGTGATCAATATCAGCGAAGATATTTTTGCCGGTTTCAATTGTACCCTGCGAGGTGGCAATGTGACACATCACGAATATATACAGGTAGGCAAAGGAAGAGATGTTGGTTTGAATCAGATATCCATGTTTGAGGCCAAGGTTGCTAGTGGGAATGGTGAGCAGGTCCTGAGCAGAGATGTGTACCGGCTAGGCCATAGATTAGACTTCTTTCGCATGCTTTCAGTGTTCTACACAACCATAGGATTTTACTTTAACTCCATGGTTATTGTACTGATGGTTTATGCCTTCCTTTGGGGCCGCCTTTATATGGCTCTCAGTGGTATTGAACATGCAGCCTTGAAAAATGCTACCAACAATAAAGCCCTTGGTGCAGTCCTAAATCAGCAGTTTGCTATCCAGGTTGGTATCTTCACTGCGCTCCCAATGATTTTCGAAAACTCTCTTGAGCATGGGTTCCTTCCAGCTCTTTGGGACTTCTTGACAATGCAGTTGCAGCTTGCATCACTATTTTACACATTCTCTTTGGGAACTCGCACACATTTCTTTGGTCGGACTATACTTCATGGTGGTGCCAAGTACCGAGCAACAGGTCGTGGTTTCGTTGTGGCACACAAGAGTTTTGCTGAGAACTATCGACTATATGCTCGAAGCCATTTTGCGAAGGGTATTGAACTTGGGATTATTTTAATTGTGTATGCTGCTCATAGTCCTTTGGCTAGGGATACTTTTGTGTACATAGCTATGACAATCTCAAGTTGGTTTCTTGTAGTTTCATGGATAATGTCTCCTTTTGTCTTCAATCCCTCTGGGTTTGATTGGTTGAAGACTGTATATGACTTTGAAGATTTTATAAATTGGATATGGTATCCTGGTGGTCCCTTCAAAAAGGCAGAACATAGCTGGGAAACATGGTGGTATGAGGAGCAAGACCATTTAAAAACAACCGGTATATGGGGGAAGCTGTTGGAAATCATTTTAAACCTTCGATTCTTCTTCTTTCAGTATGGCATTGTTTATCAGCTGGGTATTGCAGGTGGAAATAATAGTATAGCTGTTTACTTGCTGTCTTGGATAGTCATGGTTGTGATTGTTGCCATTTATATCATCATGGCATATGCCCGGGATAAATTTGCTACAAAGGAGCACTTATATTATCGATTAGTTCAGCTTCTTGTGATTGTAATCACAGTTCTTGTACTTTTCCTCCTACTGGAGTTCGCCCATTTAAAATTTATTGATCTTCTGTCAAGCTTCTTGGCATTCGTTCCAACAGGATGGGGAATGATTTCAATCGCCCTGGTGCTTAGGCCTTTTCTGCAGACAACTAAAGTGTGGGAAACTGTTGTTTCCTTGGCTCGTCTATATGATTTGCTGTTTGGGGTTATTGTTATGGCTCCAATGGCAATTGTATCATGGTTACCTGGATTTCAATCAATGCAAACTAGGATTCTCTTTAATGAAGCTTTCAGCAGGGGTCTCCAGATATCTCGAATAGTTAGTGGCAAGAAGTCTGTTTAAGATGGTAATTGGAGGTAACTTTCACATCATGTTCTTTATAATATGTATAGACCATTAATTGAATATGAAGACTTCATGATATTTGTCGTTGCTAAGTAATTAATTACACTGAAGCTGAATTTTACCAAGTAAACTACAATTTACTATAGTGTGTAGAGATTAGGAAGTTGCTCCTTGAAACAGTTTGCTACTGAGCTAAGCCATGCATTCGTAATATAATATGCATGTGCAGGTCTCATCTAAAACCAAAGGGCTACTATGCCTAGATGCTGAGAGATGCGTTTCTGTATTTTTCCAGGTAGTAGTATCAACTTGATAGTGGATCAGTACAAGTTACCAGTTTCTAACACAAGGTTGAGGACCACTAATGGATTCAAAGCTCGTTAAATTGCCATGGCAAATGGATGCCTACAATTAAATCCATGTATGTAAATATCAAAAGCAAAATAGTTGTTTCTTAATTTCCACACAATTTTCGTTAAAGCGTTTACTGTAACTCTTTAAATGTTGATGAATCACACGTTTATTGTTTTAACAAGGTCAATGTTTTATTTAGGGTTTGAAAAAATTGTCCATTTTGGGGTCATCCAAATTTTCTCTTTGCTAATTGCTATATAGTATTTTTTTTTTTAATTTTCTAGCATGCTGCAAATATTTGTGAAAGAAGTTGGATAAAAATATGCACTTGCCTTATATATTACCTAAAGCTATGAATGTTAATGTTAATATGTAAAGCTCCGATATATTAGTATCTCTATCATTCTTATACCATTGCCTTATTAATCATAGTTTTGTTCTTGATAATTTTTTTATATTTCTAATTCAAATTTTGGTATTTATTCTCAGGTTATTCAATGTGAAAACGTAAAGGTTTAGCTTTCTCTCAGTGACACTGGTGGCTCAAATTTTGGTATTTAATTTTAGGTTATTCCCATTGACATAATCTATCAAGGAAGAAGTCTCTGATTTGTCTTGTAATTTTCCTGCTACACAGGTTGTGAATCTCTAGTTTAGTATTGGAGGATTATCAGCAGATGTTTTGCCTGTGTCTGTCATTGACAATTGACTTAATGTACATCCTCTGTTCATATGTAGTGCAACCTACTCTAACCAACACGACATTGCCACTGAATCAACGTTATTTTAGGCTTAACATTGTTTATCAGCATGCACCTTTTGTTGAACAACTGCCAATGCCATGAATCCTGCACGCATGAACACTATAAAAATTTTGCCTTGCATATTTTGAATTTGAATTTTACAAATTGGAAAATCACCTAAATCACTATGATAAAAACACTTGTTACTCTTTTTCTTCAATTAATTCAAGTTACTATAAAGATTTGCCTTTAAGTAAGAACTCATTTTCACAAAAATAATAATTTAATATTTTTATTTAGTAATAATTAACTTTTCATTGTTCTAAGTAGAACTGAGTTCAGAATTCTTAAGTAGGTTTGAGTTAGATTCAATATTTTACAATAATTACAAGCTTACCCCAAAAAAGTATATTATTTTTTAATTATACATTGACAATGTGTAAAAAATTTGTATATTATTTTTTAATTATAAAGTGTCATGTATAATAAGCATTAATTTTTGTAATAATTAAAAGTTACATTTAAGATAATTTTTAATTGAGATATAATATGCAATTTTTATACTGACGTGACATTTTAATTATTTTTTAAACTAAAAGGTTATTTTAAAATTATGCCTTTATTTAGCTCCCTAGAGATTCCCCAATTTTTGGTTATTATCGACTAGTTTTACATAGAATTTTTTCCTTGATTGTTTTAATTTTCGGCAGAAGTCTGCCTTTTTAATATTTCTTTTCGGGATGATGAGTCAGCTCAATTTGATAACAAGATATTCGGTATAGTATTCAATAGAAGAAAGCTCTTGCACCATTAACACAAGACATAGGATCCATAGTGATTCTCTCGTAATAATAAAATACCTGTAAGATGATTTAGCTAGGTAGATTTAATTTGTAGGATAAAGAACAATTAAAATTATTGAAAACTAAGTGAATATTCTGTACCAATATCATGGTAATTAAAAAACTAGGTGTGAATGATTCATAATTAGTGTTAGCTATGGGAACTGTCAACTAACACCACTGCTTTTTTTCTCCTTTTCATCAATAGTAGTAGAGCTTTACTTTGGGATTAACCAAGCAATCAAGGAATTTGTATTGTCTCGTAAAATTGTTTGGTCAAAAGTTGTGTAATCTAAACAGAAATAATAACAAGTCCTCATCTGCTCAGCATGTGTTTTTCTCTCCAAAAAAATTCCGCAAGAAAAAGATGATCTATAGGTGTCTCTCAAAGGAGGTTGCACGCGGTTTCGTTATATGGGTAAAATCCTCCTCTACTGCTATATCCTGCAGTGTATACCTTTCTTCTATTGCAATTTATGCCTTCCAAAACTAAATAAAAAATGTTGGAGGATAAAAATCATTTTACAAAATGCAGTCAATGCATCATAAATCGTCATTGCCAATAACAGGTACTTTCTCATAAGCAGTACTTTCTCTGAACCTCTTTGGAAGAATGCACCGACTACCAAATCTCTGCTGAAAGTATACAAGGAGAGCAAACAAAATACCACCACTAGGGATTATGATGTCCCAGGCTGTGGAATAAAAATCCATTCTATGGTTTGCATATATATATGATAAATCAAGGTACCATGCCGAACTGTGGGCTCTATAAAGATCGTATGCATGGGGCAGTATACGAACAATGGTTGTCCCAACATAAAAGGAAGATGCTAGAGGTTTCCCATCTGAGTTAAATATTATGTTAAGCAGAATCTGTGGGAGCAGAAAACCATCCAGGAGCCAACCGGCATAACATTTAAAGTCTTCCCAGA
This sequence comes from Glycine soja, assembly GCF_004193775.1. Classification (NCBI taxonomy): domain Eukaryota; kingdom Viridiplantae; phylum Streptophyta; class Magnoliopsida; order Fabales; family Fabaceae; genus Glycine; species Glycine soja. The sequence continues at coordinate 42,558,977 of NC_041012.1, read as the reverse complement.
GGGAAGGAGGTCGGTAAAAATGTTCTCGAGGAAGCCTAAACTTGTGGCGTGAAAGTTGGAATGGTCTAAATCTTTTTTGGTGAGAAGTCTTCCATATGTGCACCAACCAAGCAGTCAGTCCACCACCAATGTACAATGGTAAAGTGATATAAAGAACTTTTTTTTCAGAACCCCACAGACCAGGATGGCTTCCCTCACCCTGTCTTGAGGACCAGATCAATTGTACAAGGCACAACTCAAGAAGAAAGGCTACCATTGTCACCATCCTCAGGACTACCTCATTCACTTCAAGCCAGCCTCCACTACCAAGAAAAGTATTCTGCACGCTGTCGTTCCCCATGAATAAAGCTTCAAAGTTCAATATCAGGGGAATCATGTGTCCTAGAGTAATAACAGTGAGCATCACAACAGAAATGTAAGGAAGGACATCCGGGTGCTTTTTCTCATGGAGAAGTTGCAATCCTACAAACACACAAACAAGTGTGTTTGATACCAATACCATAATTAACTCAAAATCCATTCTCCAAATGGAAGACCTGCTTGGTTTCTGTAAATGGAATATGAAGACAACTGAAGGGGATCAAAATAATAAGGGTCTGACATTTGTCGTGTGCTTTCTATAGTTCCTGTAAGAGATTCACCTCCTTTTGCATTCAATGGAGGAAACTGAACATTAACCATGAATTCACAGTCCAGAGTCTCATTCTTTATCAGTATTTTGTCTGTTGACCTCAAATGCTGACATCCTATCATACACAAAACTCCAGTATTCCTATTGTAAATTCCTTCAGCCCCAATTTTGACTTTGGTTGATGAGACTCCTCTGCCAAACTTGAAATCAGCAGGGGAATTAAAGCTTATTGTATAGCTGACATTCAACAAATTATCTGTTTGAATACCACGTGCTTTCGGATTTCCTGTTGTCAACACAAATGGAACCCCATATGACTGTCCACTATGAATTTGATCACCGACAAATAGTGGCGATGAGTGTCCTGGAGCTACTTGCCTTCTGCTGTTTGTCACTAACATGCTAAATGCCATATCAGAAGAATATCCATCCGGATAGTATTTCCCTTCCCTTTAGCATTCATCTTTTCCGCACAAGATTTTCTCACCCTCTCAGTATCAGCATACTTGTATTGGAAACCTTGGAGGCTTTTTGATACCCTTGATGAACCCTGAAATCCAACCTTCCTAAAGTACCCAGATTCACCAACCACTTTGTCACTCCAAATCTGCCCCAAAACCGTACTCCTGTTCCTCAAAGATAAAACTGCAGGAAACCTGAAACTGAGCCTAATCTTGCAATCTCCAACATAAGGATTAACCGAAGATTCAGTGAAGTTCAAGATCCAGCATGCAACCGCACATAGTTGATTCTCCTTCTCATCCCACATCCCCTCAGAAACCAATGTCGTATTTGGATGAAACGGAAACACAGCATCCTGGTAGCTGGATTCGGGAAAACCCAATAGCATCTGAACCTTCTGCCTCTCCGCACATTGAGTGGCATGAAGCAGCATTAAATCAGGCAATTCTCCACCACTACCACCAACAGGATTGCAACTACCATTACCACAGTGACTCCCATATTCCAATTCAAACTTATCCGTGTGTCCAAGAAAAGTAGTGCAAGCACCTTGGCTTAAGTTTCTAAGGGACAAACCCTCCCCATCAGATCCACTTCCACAACCATTATCCTTTTCATTCCCAGCTATTGTAAACCTGTAATTCGAACTGAGACAAAGCCAATATCGAAATAGGTTCAAAATATTGCAAATTATTCTTGTCATCAAAACTTTCTAGTGTTCCACTTATCAAACAATCCAAAAGGCTTAAATCTCTAGGGTAACGAAGCTTAAGAACAACATTAGCGTTTTGCATGTTAACATGAGACGATCCTATTCCGAACATACATAGGTTACCAGAAGAGCGCGACCAAAATCCACTCAGAGAAACGCGCATCCACTGCAAAACTCCCCAATGCGTCACTCTCCGGCCCGGATAAACCTGCCGGAGCGACCTTCCCGGCGCCGGCGTCGCTCCTCTTCGCTGCTGAAGAAGCATTCGCCCGTGTAATTCGAACACGCCGTCGCTCGCGCTTCGGCGAACGGAGGTCACGCGTCACGACGCGCGGTTCTTCATCGAGACGGATCGGTTGAAGAATCGGTGGCCGCCGGCAAAGTAGCCAAATTGGAACCGGAGCTCGTCGGCGACGCCGGGGAAGGTTCCTTCGGCGGAACGAGAGGGCGGTGCAGGGACATGGTGGTTGCAGAGGCGAGCGTAGGTCGATTCGAAAGTCAAATCTGAAGGATTAAGTGATACAGAGGAATAGAAAAGGAAGAAGATGAAGAGAGGGTTCGATGATGGAGTTCCCATTGCTGAATCTACGTGTCACATTTGGATGGTGAATTCGATTTCTAGGGTTTTAGAATTTCAAAAATGGGATTTACGTGTAAAGGAAGAATGTGAATTGGAACTTAGAAGTAGAAGACAGGACAGAGCACTTCAGAACGCGGTGACAGCCAAGCTCATGTCGCATCTATTAGGCTTTTTTTTTTTTTAATATTATAACTTATTTTTTATTTTTCTTTTGATAAAATTGACTTGAATTTTGTCTCTAACACTGATTTTACTTATTCGAATAAGATTATTTTCCATAAAAAAAAATACATATGATCGAGATCTGAGAGATATTTGAGAGAGAGAAAAGTGTGGCGAATTATTTAAAGGAAAAATGCCAATAATATATTGTTTAATACACTATTTTAAACACATTTTACTATAATTGAAATCTATTAAAATCATTATACTTATTTAATGAAAACTCTACTTGTAGTTTTGTAGCTTTTACTTTTTAATAATTTTTAATCAAAATAATAGAGACCGCGTTGCACATATTTTAACCAAGCAAAAGATTGTTACCATGACTTGTTTACTTCTTAATCCTTCTGTTCCAAGTAATATGTTTAGTTGTTCAGTCTTCTCATAACTGGCTCTTATGCTACACGCAATATCCAATCGAGGTGATATATATTAGAAAGAAACATTCTTCATTCCTTTGAAAGGGATCCTATGATTAATGTTTCCTATGCTGAATATAATCTGTCTATTTAAATTAGCAATATGTGTATTCATTGTATATAATTAGATTTTCCTAATTATAGGAATTAGAATAATTGTGCTATTTATGGCTGTAAATATTTCTTTGATAATATAGATGATATCACGATCAATGAAAATCAGAAAAACAGAGATTCTGACAAAAGCCACAGAAATAGCTATAGTCAAGTGATCAGTGATACCTTCACCAAACTCCCTAACCCCTTCTTTAGCAGTCATAGCGCATTTAAAATCATCATCAAACATATTAAAGGACACTTCAAGCAAACCACTCCAATCACTGTGCTTCTTATTTTACATTCTCACATCTTCAAGCCATTACATAGTACATATGATACATTACATACCACAGGGTATTTTTATTATCAATACATCTTCACCACTTCTTTTATTTTGGGAGGGGGTGGTGGTTTACAAGAGGATATTGGTATTTTTTTATCAAGCACACATTTGATATTATACAAGATAAGTGAAAACAAATTAATATTACACATAAAGTTTGAATATCCTTGACAGAAAGCTGGACGGCTTATTCACAACAAGGTAGAACAGACAATTACTTTTGCATCTCAGCAAACTGGCTGCAATCGATTCCCTTGTCAGAAAATGCCTCTACTAGCTTTGGGAAGAGCTTAGCAAGCATTATTTTAAATCCAGTAGAAGTTCCCTTTTGGTTTTCATGCTCAGCTTTTCCACCACCAAAACCACATCCTATAGGAGCTCCTTCAAGATATGCCTTACAAGCCAAAAGTATATGTTTGGAGCATTGTCTAAAGTGCTCTTCCACCAATGCCTCAAAATGCTGCAATAAGAGTCGTTTTTAGTCACATTTCCATCTATATAACTATATTCAAAGATTAAGATGGCACTATTTTCTTTTCAACTATTAACTATAGGTATTTAGTCATTGTCATAATAATATAGAGGCAAACTAAAGTAGAGAGAAGTGGTCATTTTACCTTGGGAGGCTTTCTTAATAGATACAAAATGGATTTGCAGGTGACAAGGAAAGCATTTTCATTGTAACTCACTGAGTTTCTCTCCCCTTCGGCTCTACCAATTTGTTGATCATATCCAGCCTCATTGAAATAAGGCTTATCATTAAGTACAAGGGCCTGCAGAGAAAGAAGGACTTGAAGAATTGTGGAAGCTCCAGGGTTCCAAACTTCGGTGTCTGTACCAGTCCACGTGTTTAGGAGACTCAGACAGACTTTCCCGGACTCATACAAATTAGGATTCAATCGTAGCCCGCCGGAATTATAATGCACCATCTGCATGGGATTAAAAATGTCATAATGACAGGATGAGAGCTGGTTCAGAAACAAATATGCAGCTTTCTTAGTAAGGATGCTGAATACTAAGTGGAGGGAGTTAACATGCATGTAAATGAAAAGAATTATAAAAGCACCGCAAAACTACATTCCAAAGCTTACAGGGGGTTCGCTGGGATACTCTGGAGGGAAACATATATCAAAGAAAAACAAGCCATCGTGATAAGGTGTCCCTGATGCACCAACAATGGCTGCTCGCATGAGATCCATTCTTTCTTCAAAAACACGGACATAAATAGTTTCTGTTTGTGCAAATAAATATTGTATGTCAATTTTGCAGAAAGGCGTGATGGAAATTTACAGTATACATGAAGAGATGTCCCTTTTTCATTTTTGACTAGTAAATACCTACTCATTTTCAGATCAGTTGCAGATTAAATCTTAATGACCAACAAAGCTAACAAAGTTACATACTATATTCAGTTAAACTTATGGATTCCAACTTCTAAAAGATAGAATTCTGACGATTTTTGGTTAATCTTTATAGCGGCCACCAATTTAATTCCCATATTGCAGTAATCTACACAATATAAGGGTCCTGGTCTTCCTAAAATTGAAACTTGTCTCTAATATAATCTTCAGTGTTTTCCTTCCAGATTAAAATGGCTAAAGGAATTAAAGCAGGATCGATCCCTGTCCATATATTGACAGGGCTATATGGACAGGGACCTGCAACTGCTGCAATGCATATATAATTTTGTAGCCTGATTTTAGCCATTGTATAACAATATATGCTCCAAAGCATATAAAATAATATGGCTCAAAATAAATAAGAAGAAGTGTGCACCAGGAAGATTTTTCTCCAGGATGCTCCATTCTTGTTGTACCTTCTTCACCCAACCCTTTTTAAACTACAAAGGAACAAAAATAGGAAAATTTTTTAGCCCCAATGCTTCCAATGTATGTATAATGTCACTGTTAGTGATGATGTTCCGATTTCTGACCTGAGATGATGTCAATCCTTTCCCCTCTTGAATAAAGTGGTGATCTGAGCAATTATCAATTACATCAAACTGCTTCAACTGATCTAAACTGTTTTTGTTGTCTAAAGAAACTGGAAAATCATTCCTCTTATGAGTCCTAATAACTTCACAAATGTCTCCAGAAGACTGCATCTTGCTCACTGGATGTGATTCAGATTCAGGGCCACAAGTGTCCAAATCTTTCTTATCAAGACAACCAGATTCATTTCCCTCTTCAAACGTAGGGACTGGGCAGAATTTGCCAGAAAGTGATGTTACACCAAGTGTTTTGAATATGCTGGCCTTAATACTGGAGAAAAGTTCAAAGGCAGCTTGTGGAAGGGAAGAGGAACTACTTTCTCCTGGATGCTCACAATTATCTCTATAGCCATCACAATCTAACAAGCCCTAATCATCAAAGTGATATTCAGTTTATGACTAGACAATCAGTGATAAACTCAACAATTATAATCTCATCGAAAACGATCCATAATTTTGAAGAAGAGTTTGAAAGTTCTATTTTATTTTTCTCTTGCTATTAACTACATGTCTTTTCACTATAATTTCGAAGATGAATCCTCAGTATTTCAATGTCCTGATAAATAATCCTCATAAATATTTGATTACTATACAAGCATAAACATTATGCACATATGGATGTACATAGATATAAGACACAGAGAAGTTATTGCCCTCACCTTTCCCTTCTTGTCTGATGGTTGACTTACAATCATCTCTTGAGTCAACTCCTCAACATTTGCTTCATAAGAAACAGGGGTTGCAGTTGAACCTTCGTGCTTATCAATTCGAAAAATTTCATAAGGTGCAACCTGTAGGGGCACAAATAAACTTGTAATGACCTCCTGTAGATGTAGGGCAACAAAATAGTGTATAAATTACAGTAGAACCTAAGAAAGAAGTGTTCTTAAAAGACTACTATTGCTTCAGTTACAATAGAACGTAAGAAAGAATTGTTCTTATGTGACTAATGTTGTTGCAGTTACAATAGAACATAAGAAAGAATTGTTCTTGAGTGACTAATATAGTTGCAGTCTAAGTTCAGCAGAATTATCATATAAGTATGATGTAGTCCAAGTTTAGTGTCATAACTTGTAGTTATTTACCAATTATTACTAAATCTAGATTTTGATAAAGAAAGGAAAGAATTTTCTTTTGTATCCCAAAAGAATGGAAAGGATCATTTTAAACCATCCTTAAGTACACCAAACAGCTGCTACAAACAAACCCTCTTTTCAGCCAAGAAAGATTTTATACCTCAGACAACACAGCCACACAGTTCCAGGTACAAGGAAGATGGAGGAGAGGAGGGAATCACTAAACTGATTGGATCTATCATTATATATAAAACTGTTCATCTAGAAATTGCAGATATGGGAAGAGTTGACCTCATATAAGTTCTACATCATACATAGCCATTAGCATCATTAACTACAACATATTGAGTACATAAAAATTTAAGTCATACCTTGGTTGTTAAACCAGTAGCCCATTTCACCTCCATGTCACCATCTTCAAAACCAGTAACATTGCCAATGCAGGAGAGGTAACTGTTATCTGCATACTTATTCGGATGACTGATTTGGTCCCAGTTTATCAGAGGAACTTCCACATTCAAGTCAGTCACTGACTTCGCATTATCTTTATCAGCTTGGTAGCCAAGCTGTTTTTGAGCCTCCTTGAACACAATATCACCAAAACAACAGGAGTAATCTGGGTGCTCGACAAGTTCATAGGCACTCACAGTTTCAATCATTGTGTCTCCAGCTAAATTATCTGTCTCAGATGTGGGAACAGTTCTCCAGTGTACCTTTACAGTATGCTCTTTTGCATCCATGGAAAGAACAACACCCCATCTTTGATTGCTAGGCTTAAGAGGATCATCGGAAGCACCTTTTTCCAGCACAAACTGCTGGGGCCAAAATTCATGAGTGTTTATGACATTCACTGGGACTAAGTTGTGTGGATCCAATCCCAAAGTATGTTCACCATTTTGCCAAACAACATCAACTTTGGTCTTTATCTTTTCAATTAGAAATAATTCCCCAATGTTAAGATTTCTTCTCTTATATCCTCTAGCCATACCCTGCTCATTATAAGGATCACAGGTAGATGCATCTTGAATAATCTGTTCCTTTTGATCCACAACTGGGAGCATGCACCAGTCACCAAGTTGCCAATTTGTATGTGAAAAACAGGACAACAAGGTCAAGTTTTTGGAATCTTGCCAGCATGGAGGAACACTCACATTAAAATTGGAACCCAAAAGAACAGAGGCAAGCCAATTAACATACACCAAACCTGCTTCCACAGCACAAACAGTTCCTTCATCATGATTGTCTTTCCAGGTGCCACCCAGCCATCTAGCTGGTTTAGAAGCTGTGGAGGTATTAACCTTTACTCTCTGCCCGGGATAGTATGGATATTGTGAATCTTCAAGAAAATTATGAGTCAGTGGTAAGAGCTTATCTTTTTCCAAGGTAATGACCTCACATTTAGTTCCATCATCAAACAATATAGTCACTCTGTCTACTACCCTCTGAACCCGGCCAATCCATGGCCCCTTAATTACACAATCACCTTCTGAAATGGAGCGAATCTTCACAAGTTTCTTGGAGTTCACATTTTTCAATTTCTTTCCTTGAACATTTTCCAAGTCCACCAACACATCAAGACTTGTGACCCTCCCCATCTGTCCGGATGGATTTGAGGAGGTGCAGACCACATCCCCATGGACAAATGCCCTCTCAAATGAGAGAAAATCATCTATCCTCCCAATGCTTTCCTCTAAACTTGATAATATGCTCCGAGCTTGTCTACCATATTGAAAATCAATATCCTCTTGATCCTCACTGCTGCTGCCGTCACTGAAAGTCTCCCAATCCAAATCAGTCATGTGAGCATCCATCTACTAGATGCCTGTCATAATGTGTTCATGGTAACATCAATAAAATGATTCCAATAAAATACCTAACTTCATAACACAACAAGCAAAGAGTAGAGTTGTTAGTCAATATCAACCGAAATTCTGACCAGACTGAGAAATAGATGGAATCAACATTAATCAGCAGTCAGTAATAAGATGTAGATTTTATTTTAAACTCTCAATTTTACTAATGATCTATAACTGAGAAAATTGTTAGTAATATCATTTCGTTATTGAGCAAAACCTAGAGTAAGTATGGTAAGTTTAGACAACAAAATTTTAACAAGGAATATTAACAATAAATAGGGATTTAAGAGTATCCTTACCTTCTCAAGCAAATAGAAGCATTGAAATCCAGGGGGTATTGAGGTCCACAACAGATGTATGGATATTGACTTCAAAGGATATTTGTGTACAATGCAAAATGTGTCTGATTGATACTGATGTTTGTCACAGATAGTAAGCCAGTTTATTAACAATATATCTTGACTAATGAAACAGGAAAGTTAATGGCAAAGGATATTTGCCTGATAGGATAAAAGGAGTCACTCAAAGACTCCAAAATGCCAAAGGAGATTTGCCCAGTTGAACGGGAATTTCCAGAGAAAGAACCTCTTGTGAAAGCTTCCCAAAACAAGTACCAAGAAACTACAACTATTTGACTATCAGATGATTTTTTTGTGTTTTTCTGGAAGAAAAACCTTGGAAGTAATGCCAAAGTAGATTTGCCCTGGTGGAAAGTGAGGAGTTCCTAGTGGAATAACCTCAGAATGGTAATAATTTTTTTATGGAAGATGGCAGAATTTTTTTTTCACATATATTTTTACTGCCAGGAATTCAACCAAAGGAAATAAAGTAACTTTTGCCAAAGGAGAGTTGCCCAAATACAGTTAAAGTGTTGAACCTTTAAACATAAATGAGTTTCAGATAGTTATAAATTTGCCTCTTCCAAGATTGGAACATAGAAGCTATACTGCCAAAGGAGATTTGCCCACGATGAAGCCGAACACAACAGGTCTGGTCTATCAGGAATGCTTTTCAACAGTAAAAACCAATTAACACACATTCTCTGCTCCTTGATTACAACAAGGGGCTGTTATTCGATCACCCGTCTGAAAGAACTTCCAACTTGAAACTCACTTGCCATTGCCAGAAGCCAAAGTAGCATCTATTACAAGATCATTTCTTTTCAACCTGCAACAAGTAGACTAATCAATACTTTCTTCAACCACTTTCATATACAAAGAAAATGGAAACATCCAAATAGTGAGATAGCAATTATAATAGTTAAGATGGCAACATTTTTTAAATATATCGTCCTAATTCACGAGGCAAGAAAAAAATGAGACTTGGATTAAATTAATGAACTCTAAAGGGGTCATTTTGTTTAGACTAAATAAGAGTAGAAATTATTTTAGAAAATGATAACTAATGATTTTCTGAACATTCGTTCCATACATATAACTATATAAGGATGCGTGCAAGTTAGTATTGCTGCTGAAGCACAAAATCTATTCTACTACTAGCATCCAACAAAAAAAGTCAAAAGCTAAGGCTGCCATTGCACGCAACCCATAGATTTTCTGCATATCATGTTTTTTTCAAAAAAAAAAATTATTGAAAAAGGTCCAATTCCTCTGCATATCTAATTTTATTCCAAAAAAAATACTAATTGAAAAAGGTTCAATTCCCACAGTATCTAATTGGTCTTTGGAAGAGACATGGAGAGAAATAAGGCTATCAAACTTATCCACAGAAAAAATGATATTTACCATCCATGGTCCACCAAACAATAATTAATTTCTGGCAATCAAATAAACCTCAACTTTATTGCTTTCCTTTGTTGGAAAAACAATATGAAACATTCCTTCAGAACATGAAAGTTCTTCTAATTGATTAACTCAATCGTGTTCCATGAAAAACAACAATATCAAATCCAACACAATCAAATACAAAAAAAAAAAAAATTCCAAAATTAGGATGAATAAATTCATCATAACCACAATAAAAATAAGTAAATCCACCCCGAGAATAACAAGGAAAAAAAAGGTGAGTTTGAAGAGGCAAGGGACTGTACCATTTGAACCACAGAGAAGGTTGGACACATGATCTATCTCACAGTTATAGAAGACCCAAGACCAAGAAACTTCATGACTCTAAACTCCGAAATGAAGAAACACAATCCTGAACATAACAAGTTGAAAGAAGGTGACTCCCAAAAAGTTGGTTTCAGTTTCAAAAGGAGGTTGATGTTCAGATAGGCCTAGTTCCACGCCCAGTTCCTCCATCATCCACTCCACCACCGAATTTTGGAACCATTTTTCAGGGACAAGACATGCAATTGCACACTTTCTCTTGTGAAATGCTCTAATTCAGAGGATGTGGGAACTACTTTAGACTTAGGTGGTACTTGTTGTGCCCTTTTTGTTTTAACCAATAGAGGGTGCTTATTAATTGATTGAAATTGAACCCTTGGCCAAAAACAAAATATACCCAACAGTGTCAGACACAGATACTGTTGTACAAAATAAGCTACACTTTTTGACATGTACGATTGGGGTAATTAAATTAAAAAATATTCGTTCTAGAATAAAGTAAGTAAAATTAAAATTTCGACGGACTCGGAATGAATTGAATTAAACCCGATCAGTTTATTTGTTTTTATTTATAGTTTACCAAAAAATTAGAAAAACAGAACCATCTTTTTCCTTACATTCATACCAAATAAAATATAAAAACAAAGATTTTATTTTCTTCTATACTCCACCCTCGTTGTTAATATTGAGGGCAGATATGTCATTACAGTAATACTGAAACCACCAAATGTTTTTTCCCTAGAAAGAAAAGCAACTAAATGGTAGACCCTTTTGTTCCTTCTGTCCCTCTTCGTCTTTTTCCCAATAATGCTTCATAATTAAGCCCATTTGCTAAACTGGGAAAGTACTTGGTGCCACTATGTCGCGATGAAATATGCTTTAATTAATGTTACATGTTAAACTGACTCATTCAAATAGGAGATTGACTTTTCTAAAACCACGGGAGTAATCCTCTAAATTACAATAATAATCATTAACTAAGAAATTATCATTTAAACTTATAACTAACTTTAAATTTAGTTTTACCTGTACTTAATTTTATCAGAATTTTTAGTTGTTGATTTTAATCAATAATTATAAGTATATTTTACTCTCTCAAGTGCATCTCCTTAATTTAAAAGAGTCAAATTTCAAGTATAAAGTTTGAGAATTTTATATTTGACTTTATCTAATCATAATAAAGTTAAGAATATTTAATATATTCAATTCTTAATTTTATTTATTTTTTAAAATATAATTTTTTAGACAAGAAAATGAGAAATCTATTTTTTTTCCTAATTTATATATTTTTAAATATTGAACTCAATAACTTGTATTCGACCCAATTCAATAATTATCACATTGGATCGGGTTGTCCTTTTCAAAGTAAACATAGCTTAATTGATCGACTTTCACCTATTTGAGTTTTTCTTTCATTTTTTATGTCCGACTCGTATTTATCTTTAATGTTGTGACACAGTACTGACAGTAGTAAATACTGTTTGATTTGATTTAAAATTATGATATTAATGTTTAATTATTAAATATAAATAGAAATATGAGTTTAAATTCATTTTAATATATGTGACAAAAAAATTAATTTTAATATTTTACATTATAGTGACGTGGTGTTTGTTCTAATTATCAAATAGTCATATACTCTTCGGGTGACTTACGAAAACTCCTTAAAAGATACCTCAATGCTTTTAGTTCAATTGATTTTCCACTTCACAATACACAAACACAAACACATTTATTTATTTTGAAAGTTAGTTAAAATAGTTCCGGCAATCAATCTCTTCAAATAGTTATGCACTCATGTTAATTGATTGGTAATTGTATCAATTTTATCAAAAGTATTAAAGTACTTGGGAGTTCAAGTATTCACAGAGTTTTTAAGTGATGCAAATCCAATTATTAAACAATGAAAAGAAATAAAATAATAGATAAAAATAAGATAAGAGATAAAATAAAGATTTAAAAGAAAAGATAATAAATTTAAAAATAAAAATAGAAGATAGAAAAGATAAAATATTTAAATTAAGAGATGATAAAGATAAAAGAAAATCGAAAATAAAAAGAGAAAGATAAATTCTCTCCGAATGTGATAATATTGGGTCCTAGTAGGCTGAAACTACTTATGATATGATATAATTAATTTTCTCTATTTTATAGAATCTTCGTTTCCACTCGCACCTACCGAATTATCCTATCTTTTGTTTTCCGCATGAAGAGCTTAATTTATTTATCATTTTCTCCAAAGTTCTTTGATGAGATAAGATAACCAACTGCAAAAGAGATGCAAAATTACGTGGGCAAAATAAATATTAATTTATTTCTAGTAGTGAATTTATTAAGATACCCTTCCCCAGTTCTCTAGAAAATAATCATTTTTCAATGTATTATCCTCTAAACAATATATGGTTGATCAAACTATAATAACATAAAAACACAATAACATAAAAGCACAAAAGAATAATAGAAACAGAATTGCATTAAATAAATAATAGACAAAGGATTACATTACAAGCATTTTGGCCTCCAAGTACCCAACAAGAAGGGGTTTAGCCTCTCATGGCCATGACCATGAAAGACTTTACAATTCAGGGATTAATGAAAGAAGGTGATAAATGACTAATAACAAGAAAAGAGGTGACTAAGGATAGAGGGTTTCCCCTAAGGGATCGACCCAACTGAGTCTGTCCTTTCCCTTCTTGGTTTGACTCTCTTTTTATAGTTATTGAAATAGACTTGGGTTTAATGCAAAAAATCTTTCTTATTGATATTTTTTGTATCTTTTTATTTTATTTTAATCCTTTCTTTTCATATCTCCAAGCCATAGATAAGAAAAATATCAATTCTTATCATTTAAGCCAAAGATAATTATTAAATAAATATTTTTAAAAATATTTTCCTCTTAAGTGCTTGAAATCTTCTTCTTTTGAATTCTATTAATCAAAGATAGCAAAGATATTAATTTTTTTATTATTTCATTAAAAACAACAGTAAAAGTAAAGAAATTGTCGTCAAAATTAACTATCAAATTTACTTATATTTCGAAGTTATCAACTTAATCATAGTATTAATTTCCAGTTTCTAGCCATTAAAAGAAGGGTTATCTCAAGTAGTTTTTCTCTTGGATGTCCTAGAGAACTACATAAGTTACTTTTCCATGGCAAATAGAGAGATAGATATTTTTGGTCTTCAAAATTGAGTGGGATTGTTTTGCATATATAAAAGCACGTACGTAGTATTAGCTAGCATGATCCAAAGAACAAATTCCTCAAAACAAAAAAATATATTCAAAGAACAAAAGGGACAACGATTCTTTAGGAATGTTCGTAGAAACAAAAGTCTTTGTATCTTTTTCTTTTCCTAGTATAGTAGACTGTATACGCTACATCGATAAGTTCTTTTCTTATCACAAAATGAGAGGAGGTAATCAGTTTTGTTTTATAGATACCTGAACTGAAACCAAAAGATAAGAAGCATTTTCTTCTCTAAATATTAAAAAGTGTTGAAAGAATGTGACTTGGCCTAACCGCACTAAGACACTATCTAGATGCAAAGGTAAAAAAAGACCACTAACTGAAAATTCCCAATTCCTTACGACTTTTCTCACTTTCCTATGAGGCCATATGCAGTTTTAAACCTTACTCTTTTCAAAAAAAAATTCGTTGGGTGGATTTCACTCATTTCAAATTGACAGTTCTTTTTTGCATTTTGTTACTTTGTTTTGTTGTGCATGTGCCCTTGATTTGATTCCATATTCCTATATCATTCTTGATTTAGTTATTTTGGTGTTTCTTATGTGATACGAAGCAAGAAATGAAGCAAATGTCGAGAGAGTCCCGACATCCAATGGATTTTGGATTGTGATTCAGTGCTTTGTGTAAGGAGGTTCATCTTCAGTTGATAGTTTTTTCATATATGATGCTTTTAGGGTCTAGTTATTGAGTTTGGCTTATTTAGCCAACACCTTGGTTTAATTTGCCTAAAGTCTCCATAGAGGGGTCTAGTACACAAGGCATGAAACCTCAGCTTTTTAACTTCTTGACTCAATCTAATCCTACACTTATGTTTTTTTACCAATAAGAAATGCACCATGACGTATCATCCTCACAATAAGGGGAGAATGCTATTGCTACTTAGTCAAACCACAGGTCACACAAGTTTCTTTCAGACGCCTGAACTAGGAATTAAGCAACACAAAATGCTTGAGTCATCAAAGGTTTTAAGTGTATGTAAGAAGTTTCTGAATATTAGTTTGTCTACATTTTATTAAGATGGGGGGCATCAAACATCTTTCACAGTAACTTTATTCTGCTACACAATTTTTGTAAATGCTCGTACGGATATAATTGCTCTTCAACTTTTCGAAACTGTGACATTAATTATTTACATAGTGGATTCCTTGCATTTAAACAATTATCTAGGCAAATCTACACCAATTGGTAGTGCTTATTATTAATAGAGAAATTTTACTACATGAGGCCTTGGAGAAGGACACCAGTTCGAATATTCAGAGACTATTCCTCCTTGTGCAACTTTTTTTTTTCCGTGGCATGCAATATAGTTTTCAGAATATGATGCCAATTTTCAAGGAATCCAGTGAAAGCTAAGCTCCATGTTGGTATAGACTTTACAACAGGATTGAGCCATCTGTGAACCATTAATTATAATTAAATATTTTCTGAAATGGGTGTGTACATACGTGTCAGTTTTGTCTCTTGTGTTTGTGCGGGTTTGTCATATGACAATCGAGAGATATTAACCGATGAAGGTGCATAGGGAACTATTCTAGCTACTTCCCAATATTAAACCACTAAATTGAATATCACTGGTGGGATTTTTTTCACATTATAGTGCTTTTCATAAAGGTTTTAAATTAAAATAAGATCCACAACAACATTAATTAATACTTGTGGGGGGGAAAACATCACCTAAAAGTGTCTACCAAAACAATGTTTTCATGCTCATCCTGAATCTGTTCAACACCACAGCTAGCCACTCCAAATTGAAATGTTCTCTTATATAAATATCAAGATTAATGTCAAAGTAAAATCGCATTTTGATGTCATCCTTCCATGCTAACTTTCTAATCTTGCTACTAATTAATAACACAATTAGAGACCAGACTTCCAATATTTTGAGAACTTTTCCAACACCAAAAAGTTCAGCCATGGCCCACAAAACAACATGTTTCATATCTAGCACGGTAAATAAATGGTTGAGAACAAAAGGCATTGTCTAGATCAACTGCAGCAAAAGTGCCAAGTTTGGCTGTTTATTGTCTATAACTAAAAGGGGAAATTTTAATTAAGAGGATTTTAGCACTGAGGAAGATATATGATCAGATTTTATTGAGAGCCAAGAGGGAGGGAGGGATGCTTTTCTACATGGTAATCATAACTATACAGAATATAGATTCAACAATTAGCTTGTTACTTTATCCTAGTAGGAAATTAAATGCATGCATGTCTATATTCTATTTCCCCCACCCCCACCCCCACCTTAAAAGTGCCATATATTATTTTAAAGCTTCTTCATAATCTATTTAATCTTCTTGTTAATTAAGCTATCGGTGAGCATAAAATGTTTTAAACTTTCATTTAGTGGATCGATATTTGAAGCAATGTGATTTGGTGACAACCTTTGCATTACAGAAGGGCAAAAAAATTATAAAATTTGGGGTTACCTTTGCATTTAAAGGGGAAAATGGAAAACTTTGCTTAATAGTAAGACTTGTTCTCTAGCTGTTTCACTGTTTGTTTACTTGATCAGCCTTTGTCAATTATATTTATTTTCCCCCTTAAACCTACGAGTTAGTGCATCCACACTCTGACTTCCAATTTAGGAAGGAAAGGATATTCAAAGGTAGGTTTATAATTGGTCCTCCACTATTAATAAAATAATCATTCCAATGAATTATAGAACCACTAGCTTGATAGTGCTTAAACGCATGAAGTAGGTTTCGTAGACAACCCTATATAAAAAAAAAGGTTTCGTAGACAACGTGGACTTTTACACAAGCATCAATAGCTTAAAAAAAAATGCGTTCCTATTTTCCTTGCTTTTTTTCGGTAATTGAAAAATATAAGTCAGAATTTTAATAACCCAATCATAAATTGTTATATAATTTTAAAAATATTGGCTTTCATAATAATTATTGCTCTAAAAAGACATATTTAGTACATATAATTTATAATTAATTAAAAATATACAATTATTTATGTTATATCGCATATTACATTTATTACTTCTCTCTCATACTATTTTTTTAATCTTTGTTCGTAGACAATGAGTATCCACAAAACATTTTTTGAAAATAATGAGGGTGGACACCCATATACTAGTTGACACTTAAAAGAAATGAAAATTGAGAAGTGAGAACGAATATATATATATATATATATAATAGGCTGATATAACGTGATAGAAGAAGAAAAACAGACCAAATAATAAAGGTTAGTATTTGTAATAGAGAAATTTTCACATGGTATCACTCAACACCTTTTAACAAAATAATAGCCACGTGTAAAAGGCTACCAGCAATAATATATAGTGGCACTTTGGGCTGATTAAGATTTAAATATTTTTAATTTAAATAAAAGTTTTATTTAATAAAAAAATAAACAATTTATCAAATAAAAAATTAAATATATTAAATATTTAATTTATGTTATCTTAAAATATCTTAAATTTATCATCATCATTATTATCATCATCATATTGGTAATGACAACTCTAATCATAATAATGATCATAATAATGATTATTATGATAATCATCTTATCACAAATTAAAATTTTAAAATATTTAATTTTTTATTTAATAAATCTTTTAAAAAATTAAAAATAAAATAAAATTTTAATTTTAATTTAAAATGTTTTAATTTTAATCTTTTATTTTAATCTAATAATTGAGATGGATCATTCTTACATAAAATGATGGCATCCATATATATATATATACTAAAGTGCTATATATTTTATATTATATGGCACCATGGCGGTAAGCCAAGTGGGAGCTGCGGAAGTGCTTTACAGTATGCCAAAGTCTTTGTATATAGTACTTAGACCCCATAGATCCACTTAGTTTATTTAAATGGAGATCTTCTTCATTCCTTTGGATCTCTTTGACCTTGACCCTTGCAAGCACGCATTGCAACGATCCATACAATTAAGACACAGAAAGATTGCCGTGAGTTAGAGCATGCATGAGAAAAATTTGATACATAAGTTATTTTGTTATAAAATTCTTAAATTAAATCCATAGCTAATTTTGGACATTCAAATGTCTTGTAATTAATTAAAAGGACGTTCATATGTTTTTATCAAATAGTAGAAAGTGACCCTAAAAAATTAGTAAAAAGTAATTCTATCATTCCTCTTCAAGCTTAACATGCATGCATATCTATACAAATGAATGTTAAAAAAATATATACTATAAAGAGTATGTTAAAAAATGTGATCCAATCATTTCTCTTTTAGCATATAAGCGGGGGGAGGTTTTTGTAAGTTTTATACATTTGATTTTGATTTTGGTATTGCGGAATTAAGAAAATGACACCGAGGAAATAGGTTCATCCTAGCCAGCTTGGCAAGTTCAAGGTCAATCATTGTGATACATATATGTTTGCCCACCCCTTTTTGCATGCACTACTCTATCCAATTAATCAAGCACAAGAGGGAATGAGATGATATAGGATTGAAATTGTAGAAATGTAAAGCTTTTATTATCGTCTCTAATGTCCCATTTCGTAATAGTATTAATTTAATTAGTTAATTTGAATATGAGTTTTGACGGATAATGGTCTCTAATTTGGAAAAAGGGGTGGCCATCAAGGAAAGAAATACTCCAATACCCGCAACCACAAGGAAAGAGCTTTTATTAGTTAACCCAGGATGTTCTTAATTACTTTTAATTTTCTGTAGTTGTTTTCTTCTCTCACCCAAAGCATTCACACATTTGGCAGCAGCTGCAATACAATCATAATTTACAACATAATAATGAAACGTCTAAACTATATCATCGACCTTAAAACTGGAAATTTGAAGCTAGGATGCAAGTTTTAACGTTGTTCTATAATTTTTACAGAGGAAAATTGCCGCAAAACTATAGATTTGGTTTGTATACGAAGAGCAGTAATCACCCATGCTTTTCAGTAAAAAATAAAAATAAAAGTACTAGCTTTCACCACGTTTATCAAGGGTATTAGTAGAAAAAATAATTAATAATTATACTACATTAAAAAGTTAAAATAACACGTATTTTAATAACTATTTTTTTTCTTTTTACACAACGTTTATATTATGCAACGGAGTGAGTAATTAGTGGCTTTTATAGTAATTGGTATAAAAAAATTACCATAATCATAATTTACCTATTATTATTTAACTAGTTGATTAAAAATAATTATAAAAATTAACAACATATGACAAGCTTTTATTATAACGTCCAAACCATGGCTGTTATAAAAAAATTGGTTATATATCTAAAACCGATTATGAAATTAGTTATATATCTTAAATTAATAATTGATTTTGGCCTTTAAAAATAGTTTTAGTCTTTAAATATAATTTTAATTAAACATGACACAATTTTTAATGCATAAATCGGTCGCATATCCTCTTTTTTTTTTTACTGTCATCGGTTGCATATCCTAAACCGATTGTATAACCGATTTTTTTTTTTTAATATGTATAACAGATTATGGTAATAGTTAGGTTAAATTAGTTTTTTCTCAAATTTATTATTTAGGTTTAATTTGTTCTTTAGTTTTTTTGTTTTGTTTAATTTGAACCTTTAATTTTTAAAATTGATTCAATTTGATTCTCTTGTCTTTTTTTTTAATTTAGTTCTTTAACTTTTAAAACGGATTCATTTTTTTAGAAAATGTATATTTTGTAGCGATTTTGAACTATCTCAATGGCTAATGGCTGATTTCATACAATTTAGACTAAAGGATTAAATTGAATTGATTTACAAAATTAGAGGACTAAATTAAAACAAAAAAAACTAACAGGTCAAAATGAATTTAATCACAAATTATTATCTATATGACTTTTAAAGTAATTATCATAAAAGTCAATATTATGATATATGTTGAGTGGTGAGTGGATAACATTGTAAATTCTTTTACCCCATGTATAATCTCTTTTCTTATAATTATATATCTTAGATTAATAATTAATTTTGGCCTTTAAAAATAATTTTAATTAAATATCACACAATATTTAATGCAAAAACTATCGTATTGAAGATGATGACAAATATATTTCTCCCTCTAATTTTGAACAGTTAAACTTAATTTTAATTATATTGGTGTTCAAGTTCTCTAATTTTAATGTTTTGGTTAAGTCCAATAAATTTAAAATGTTGAATTATCTAAATTCAAATTTTGATAATTTTATAAAAATATTTTTTATAAGTTTTAACTTTTGAGTTTATTAAATTCAAATACAATTAAATATTATTTAGGTTAAATTACTCATTTTGTCCCTATAGTTTCATGATTCTTATCTTTTTAGTTCCTATAGTTTGAAAGTGATTTTTTTAGTCCCTATAATTTACATTTTAATTCTCTTTTAGTCCCGTAGTTTAAAAGTATTTTTTTTAGTCTTTATTGTATTTTAATTCTCTTTTAGTCCCTATAGTTTGAAAGTGATATTTTTAGTCCTTATAATTTATATTTTAATTACCTTTTAGTCTTTACTACAAAAAAATATAAAAATAATTAGCTATAAATTAGTTATAAATTATCAATTATTTTTTTATTACAAATTATCTTACGATAAATTAGTTACGAATTACTTACTAATATTTTTGTAGTTAATTGTAATTGATAATATTACTCATATTTTGATGGTAAGGACTAAAATGAAATTAAAATATAAAATATATGGACTAAAAAGATTACTTTCAAACTATAGGAACTAAAAAAAAATACAAATTATAAGGATTAAAAATATCACTTTGAAAACTAAAGGGATTAAAAAAATTAAAATATTTATAAAAACTTAAAAAAATCACTTTCAAATTATAGGAATAAAAAAAGTAAAAATCATGAAACTATAAGAATCAAACGAGTAATTTAATCTATTTTTTAATACTAAACTATGCTCTATAACATTCTTAATTAGGGACAAAGGGATGAGACAAATCCTAAAAAGATATATTGTTTAATCTCTTTTTGAAGATGACAAAAAAACAAGAACAATATTCATTTGCATACTATAGTAGAGAAGACGTCAATCAAACAAACAATACTCGTGTTTTTAGGCTTTTTCATTGAGATTTGATAGCGATCCAAAATATTTCCTCTTTCCATGGTGATTTTGCCTTTGTGAGTGACTTGTACAATTTGTCTTTTTTTATTATTTCATTTCATGATTCATTCCAAGCAGAATGCGGGTCTTTGTATTTTTTAAATTAATCTTTATAGTTTTTTTTGAATAAATTTGCATCCTTAAAATAAATAAACATGTAGCTTTGTATGAAAATAATTAACTAAAACTAAAAGACATTTATCTACAACTTTATTTTCTCTTGAAGATAATTGGTATCGCAATTATTTTATCCATTGCCAAAGTAATTGAATAAGATTGATTATATTTGAACATCCTAAATTTACAAAAATTATTCATATTTTTATTTTTGTGTATTTTTTTCCTATTATATTACACATTACAAGAATTGTGATTTTTAGTAACTAAAAAATTGTGATGAAAATTCAAATTGTCACTAATAATACACCATATGTGACTAAATTTTATTTTATCACTAATATTATTTACAATAGTTATAAAAAAAGTTGTCACTATAATTTTATTATTAGTGACAAAAAAACACTTGTCAATAATATCTACATATTTTATTTTCATATTTAAAATTGTTACTTGTGCACATTCTAGTAGTCAACATTATTAAGATATTTATGGCAAAAATAAGAAAAATGAGTTTGTCATAAATATTATATTTTATTAGTCTATTTATTTTCAATTACAATTGATAAATTATTCATCATTAAAAATTTAAAGTAATTATGAGATAATAAGTAATTGACAAATTATTCATCATTCAAAATTTAAAGCAAAAAAAAAAAAAGAGTTGAACCTATAACCTCTTACTATGAGAAGCAAACCAAACCACTAAAGTAAATTAAGTGAGAATTAATTGATTTATTTACATTTTATGTTATAAATTTGCATATTGTATTATTAATATTGCATTATTAGTATTTTATTATTTATATTTTTTAGTTATAAAATCTTATTTATTTTTTATTTATATCTTATTATTTATAAATAACAAAATATAAATAAGATAATATAAATAAATAAAAATATAAATGAAATATATAAATAATAACATATAAATAAAAAAATATAATGATGCAAATATAAAATAATAACATATAAATAAGAAAACATAAATAACATCATATAAATAAAAAAATTATAATGATCCAAATATAAATAATAAAATGTAATCAATGAAATATTAGTTATCTTATAAATGTAAATTTTAAAATTATTTACTAGTCATTAATACAAATATTTGTATTAATTAATTAATTAATTATCACTAATCATTGAATTTTTAAACTTTTGTTGTAAACTCGCTTTAAATTATTTATTGGAGTTTTAAAACACATATATTAATTTTTTTTGTGACCTTAAAATATTATTAGAATAAAATATTATATTTTGATTGTAC
This sequence comes from Glycine soja, assembly GCF_004193775.1. Taxonomy (NCBI): domain Eukaryota; kingdom Viridiplantae; phylum Streptophyta; class Magnoliopsida; order Fabales; family Fabaceae; genus Glycine; species Glycine soja. Next base: position 42,536,818 of record NC_041012.1, on the reverse strand, counting down.
ATGTATTTTAATAGAATTCTTGACTAGTATCTTTTAATTTGATTTATGCATTATTGTTATGTCAATATTTTAAAAATTGAATTTTGAATGAATTTAAATTAATATAACTTAATTTGACCAAATAGGTAATTTCAATTTTATTGAGCTATCAATATATTATGGTTAAAGAGTTGGTATGATAAGTAAATTTAATATTTTATTGCCCTAATAAAATTTAAATTTATTTATTATATAATTAATTATAATTTTAATTATTATAAAATTTTTGAAAAGTTAAAATTTTGGTTAGAGTTATCTTTTATCATATAATTAATTATAATTTCAGCTATTATAAAATTAAAAAAAATCAATTTTTGGTTTGAGAGTCTTACCTTTTATTATATAATTAATTATAACTATAAATATTATAAAAATAATAAAAAAATGATTTTCAACTGAGCCAAATAATATTGTGTGATCTATATAGGTAATCTCATTTAATAGAATAAGATTTTGTTTTTATTGTTATTATTTGTTGTATTATAAAATTTAAGAATTGAATTTAATATGCAATTCATAAGTTAAAATATAATTACGCTAATTTTATAATTTAATTTAAATAGATAAATATGATAGATAACTAAACCCATTAATATAACTAATTTGTTGTTGTTAATTTAAAAGTGAATATAAATTTTATTTAAAATAACACTGAAATGATTTTATTGAACGAGTGTCAACTAATAAATTAATATGCATTGAAAATGACTGTCAATTGAAATTTTGGATAAGCAATTAAAAATACTAATCCGATCAAAATATTGATATTGTTCAATTATATCATCCCCGAACAATGGTTTAGGGGTGGATTGTTTTCTTTATTGTCATCAAATGCTTTTGCATTATTTTTCCAAGAATAATCACGAGGCAAAAATCGACGACTTCTAATATAAGAAAATTTTCCTACATTTAGTAACCATGAAAACCATGTATCTATCACCTTGATATGAATTTATCTTTTCTTTTAAACCGATTAAAAGTCTAGATTTATTTTTTATTTAATTATCTAAGTTTACCATTATTTTTAGAATGCAGAGAATTACAAAGAATCAAGCAAAAATAGAAACTTTAGGGTTGTCCAAATTGGCCACCATTTTCAAGGATAAAATTCAAAAAGCTAAAAAAAAGGATAAAAAGAAGGTCAATGATCATGATGATGAAGACTATGTACCTGAATATAAAGGGGGACTTGGATCAAATTCTTTAAGTAAACATTACGAGAACGACAAACATGATGAGTTTGTTGCTATAAATGATCTTGAGGAGTAACGAAAAAGAAATGTAACTCTTGAAATTTTTTCAATATAATGTTAATATACATTATTTTCTTAATAAATGAGTGGGGTGGTTTTGTGAGTGAGAGTAAGATATATTCTCAATAAAATTTACTCTTGCTTAAAAAATAAAATTAGTTAGTGATTAAGTGTGTTGTAAGTGTATCATTTGATGCTAAGAAGTTAAATTTGGAGAATTGATTAATTTTAATTGAAAAGTGTATATATGTTGTTTATGAATTGGTATTCTTTTAGGCGTGAAAAAAATTTAGATATAATTTTTCCATTAAATATTCAGAATTTCTTGATTTATTACAATTATAGTTTATATCATACACAAGTTTAACTTGTATTTTATTTCTTATTTTTATGATTAATCGTTGTAATTGATAGATGATGAAATCATGGATATTGAATTCTAAAAGAGTCTATAATGATTCATCCATACATCACTCTCTTGATAAAGAAGTGAAGCAGTCTCTATCTAATAATGCATCTCCTGTCTCATAATTGACCAATGTAAAACAAGTTGAATCAAATGCAGGTACCTTTGTAGAATAATCTTTAATAAAAAATTATCATTGAAAATGTTATAATTTATCTTATTTATTTTAGGCAAGCATGTCATAAAGAAGGGACGTGGGTATATAATAAACGTAAAATTTCAAAAGAAAAAGGAAAATCTTATGGCAAAGGAAAAAAGTATCAACATCTAATTTCCTCCACCATTTTATAAGATTTGCGGAAAATATGCAAAATATTTCAAGTTTGAGGCACAAGTGTGTATTCGCCAGAAAGCTCCTTTATAAGTTAATGGTTTGAGTGAAATTAGTAAGGATGATGTAGACAAAATGTGATGACATATGAAGGTTAATATATAATTAGGTCAATTATATTTAATTTATTTATATATTTGAATATTAGTTATATCTTCAAATTGATTTGATAATGTATCTTGATAATATTTAATTTTTACTTTTTCTGATAAAAACGTATGATATAAGGATGCTTTTAGTTTATGTGACGAGGTGAAAGAATATGTAATGAAGCAAATTCAATCTCAATACAAGAATAAACTTTATTATTTTGAATAATTTTTTTTAATAGGTTTATACTTATAGTATAAAATCATTTATACTTTGATGTAGGAAAGAAGCTTGACAAACAAAGCTAATTGAAACAAGTAAGAAATAAAATCAATTATTGACACAAAATCAATTGTGCAAAAGGCATTTGAAATGGTAACATCTTTTAATATTTATATTCATTTTCTTATAAGTTATATAATAATAAATCATTTTTTATTTTGTGATTGTTTTTATATGCTATGCGAAAGTTTGGTGAAAGTTATATAAAGGCATCATGCATTAGATTATATTATTTAATTTGTCTTTTACTATATTTAATTTTAACAGAAAGAAGATTCAATATCTGGTGAATGATCAGATGTTGTGGAAGTTTGAAAGGTCACCCACATGAGATCTAATATGGTAAAGAAAAAAATTCATTTTAAAGTCTTGATGTCAATATTAGAATTAAAAGCATTAATTGTATTATGATATCACATGTAGTTATATTTTTGTGAAATGTTTTTCTTTCCATTTGTCAACTAATAATGTGAAGATTTTAATGTAATTATGAAAATTATACATACTTTTTCCACATTGTATAGGAAGCTTTGGAGAATGTGAGTGATATATATCAAGAGGAAATTTTAAAAGCTCTTGTACCACTTGTTGAACATTTTGTCATGGTATTAGGAAGAAAGTCAAAGCATTCTTTAGGTATTGGTAGTGCACCAATAACAAAGAAGTTTTCACACAAACAAATTATTCAAAATCAACTTGAAAATGCACAAAATCGAGCAAATAATTTAGAGTTGGACATGCAAAAGTTGACAAATATTATAAAAAGTAAGAAAATGTCATTGCCCAACTTCATATTAAAGTACAATCCCAACGAGAGTTGATTGAAACTAATCGAGAACAAATGAAGCAAAATCTTGAAAATGAAGCGAAGCGCCAAATTGTAGACGTATTGGAAGAATTATCGACTTCTGGATCACCTACTAACTCAAGTGCTCATGTTAGTAATACGAAACTCTTTTATTGAATATTTTCTTTTAGACTTATTATGTACTCATTTTTCTAAAACCAAGATAACAATTTTTTTATCTGATTTATTTTTTTATATTTATTTGCAGGATTGAAATGTACGAAAATATTACTTATTGTAGTTTTGGGATTGAAACTTATGAAAATATTATTTTTTATTGTGATGTTGAAACTTTAATGTTATAGGGTTTGTATTTGATTTTATTATTTTTATGAGAATCTAAATATTGCATTAATGTATTTGATTTACGTATTTTTGGATATTATTATTTTAGTTTATCGTTCAACATGTAATGACTTTGTTATATTTTAATGTAAACTTTGATTTATTTGATTTTTTAACTTTTATTTTAATGATAATTATTGTAGCATTTAAAAATAATTTTCAATGCATTATTGATATATTTAAAAAATAATAGTGATAATAAAACATATTTTATTTAAAAATAATAATAATAATAATAATAATCATCATCATCATCATATTAATTGCAATTAATAACTAGTTGTGTCGAAAAATTGACACTAATAATAATTTTATCATTACTTACTTTATCATTATAAACTCTTCCAAGAAATTAGTGGTGATTGACATATTATTAACAACGAGTGACCAATCAAAATATTGTCACTAAATATTTCTAATAACGATTTTTTAAGTTTTTAGTCACAATTTTTTTCATCACGAAAGATATATTTTTTTATAATGACATCATCAATTTTATCAATTATTTATGTCTCTTGTATTTTCATCTCTCTTATGATATAAACACCTTAACAAGAAAACTCAGGGATGAAACCTTGAAGGCCATGATTTATGACTAACCACCATGCCTTTGTTCCAAGAATAATTTTCCATTGAATAAAGACTAAAGAGTCTTTCTTGCTACAAAGATGGTGAAAAAGTAATGGAAGATGCATGAATGAATAGGTATTTAGTTTCTCTTGTTAAGAGAGAAAGAGAGATGCGTTCAATAATATAAGTGGCGGCGACGACAGTTTTTTGTTTTTTACACATAAAAAAATAATGCATTTTTTCTTAGATTGTCTCGATATCCAAAATTCATACTAAATTCTAACTAATTCACATTGAATTGAATTATTTATGTGGAGAAAAATTACAGGGTACACATTTATTTTTATAATTATGTTATAGTAAGTAATTATCAAATTTGTTAATAACTAATTTGATTGATTATTTTTAGTAGATTTTTTTTTCTAATTATATTTTTTTCATTCACAAAACACATACTTAAAATATTTTCTTAGAATTTTGAATGTAGTTCTACTCAAACCAGAAACTTGTTAATACATTTATTGAATTATATATAACTAATTTTTATATGATTCTAACATTTATGCATCTATCTCTAATTGATAATTATGAAAATATTTTTTTATAGAAACTATAATATATTTTTAATTTCTGTAAATGTGACTAAAATTTTCATTTTTGTTTTTTATTTTAGTTTTGTTAACTTTAATCTTTATAAATTTTAAATTTTCTCAAAATATTTTTTGTTATTTAGTAGTAACATGGCACATGAATGATTATTCTAAAATAATATGCAATATGACATGGCACATGCATGATTATTATGTGATAAATATGCAAGTTACATTGTAATTTTAGTCTCCTTAATTTTATAAATTAACGGTTTTGATTCCCTGATAAATAATTAACTAAAAATTATGTTAATAGAGTTATTAAGTTAATTATAAATTAAATAAAAATTATTAATCATTTAAAAATTTTAATAAAAGATTATTAACTCTAAGATATTAAAAAAAAAATCTAAGATGGTCCTCGTGCTAGTGGGGTTGCATGTGATAGTGATTGTGGAAAAGATGTTTGCTTGCATAGGAAAGGGGTGCATAGTGATGTGGTGGATTAGGTAATAATTAATGATTCTTTTATTAACTTAATAAAATCACAATTATTTGTTAATAATTGATTGGGAAAATTAAAATCATCAATTTATAAAACTAAAAAAATCAAATATTATAATTAAAAATTAAGAAGACTAAAATTATTTATTTAAAAAAATAAGATATCAAAATTATCATTTAATCAAATATGTAATATGACATGTCTAAATGTTTATCACATAACCAATAAGCAATAGAAACTATTTTTAAATGTTTAAAATTTTGTGAAGATTAACGATGTTTACATACACTAATAATATCTTGCCCTTTATTAAATTATCCCAATCCGTTAATAACGTGTCCATGAGTCAAATGAAGGAGAATTTCAAATAGAAAAGATCTAGAGGATTTGATTGGTTTCCATGTTCAAGAACATGTGCGTGCTAACTTGTGGAGGGTAACAACTAACAATACAGCAGATGCGACACCTCAAAATTTTTATCCAACCAAATTTCTTATCCTTATTTTTGTTAGCTGATCATATTTCACCTACTCTTAAGTGCTTACTCATGTCCGTTTTTGGGGAATTGCTTTGGGCACCTACCCATTGCCTAGCAAACTTAACTAAAATGACAAAAATATTCTTCATTTTCTTTTTAAAAGTGTTCCAATTTTTTTTCCTTCCACTACAGTGCTCTTCTTCATCTTCTCCGTTTGCATTCTCCGCACCTCCACCTCTGCTGCCACCATTGTAGTCGTCATAGTGGGGGGATTGAGAATCCGTATAAAGTATAAGGATGGTCAATTCATATGCTTCTTACGGATCAATAATCCATATAAAATTTACTGATTGTCAATCCATATTCTTCATAGGGATTAAATATATAAATTCTCAATCCGTATGTTAAATTAAATTTACGGATTATTAATCCGCATAATTAATTTAACTTACAAATTAATAATCCGTATGTATTACACAAAAAAAGAAAAACACTCATTACTCTTTCTTTCTTGTAAGTTAGCTTGACTTTTTTTTTGGTCTCTAGTATTCTACATTTCAATTGTTATATAAAATCTTTTACACGAAAATATACGGGAATTAAAATCTTTTTTTATATCATATTTTATTGTTTTTGTTTTTTATGTTTTATTTTTTGTTGTTTGTAATTTGTCTACTTATTAATAACACGTGATTAAAATTAACTAATATTCTTATTTTTAAATTACAAAAATGTAAATTTTGTCGTCCGGCCCCAACTACGTTTCTAGTCGTGACAATTTAAATTTTCAAATATAGCTGTTTCACATAAACCTTGATATAAATTAAATTTTAAAAAAATAATTATAAAATAAGAGAAAAATATTATACACTAATATTAAAAAATAATATTATATTATCATCTGATAAAAAAATCACTATTTAGGATAAATTGATTGAGTTTTATAAAAATTACTTCAAAAATCATATTAACAATGATTTATAGTTAAATAACACAATCACTTGATTAGCATTAAACTCTAGAATTAATACCCCATTCGGTAAATAAGTGATAGAATGTAATTCCTTTCGCTTTATGTTAGCTTGGTTACATTTTTTTATTCTTTTAATTCATTAGATTAAAATATTTGATATCTTAAAAGTGAGAATAGAAAATTCAAAAGAGAAAAATCGTATAAAAAAATTATATGGAAAATGTGTGTATTGAAACTTTTTATCCCTAATTTTAAACTTTTAGAAGCATATGTACGCAAAACACGTTTTAAAATGTCTCTCTCTCTAGAAAGTGACGTTTTAACTTCTGTTGTTAGTTATATTTCAAAGTGTGTTTTCTTATTTTAAAACACTTTGTTTTTCTATCTCTTGAAATTAATTTCAAAGTGTGTATTCTTATTTTAGAGAAGTTAGTTTTTTAATACTCATATTTTTTGTGTACAATCAGAAACGGAACTGAGTTGAATGGGCTATCGTCCCCCTAAATGACAAAAGTTACTGAACATTCCTTATAAAAATTAAATATTTGCTCCCTTTTCCTTGTCCCCTTCCCCTTCTAATCTTGCTTTTAGTCCCCCTTCACTTCGTTTTTCACCTTTACATAATTATTTTCAGCCCACTATTTTTCTATAAATATATACTTATTGTATGTTGTATAGTCAAAATAATTATAAACCAATCAGATTACTAGTATTTGTTTTACAGAAGATTAATAGTATTTTTTAAAACTCTCGAACTTAATAAATAACGAAAGTATTAAATGCATTTTCTCTTTAATTTTGGTTTAGCCTTTGCTCAAGTTAAATAACGAAAGTATGCTAACAAATGGATTCATAATTTTATTTTTTTGTAATAATAGCCAGAGCAAACCTTCAGATTGTTAAATAACTAAAGTATTAAACGCACTAATTATTATATCTTCTTTTATTAATTATAGTAGCACTGACTATTTCGTTTGCTATATAATTTTAAGAAAATATATGTTAATTGGTTTTAATTATGTTATATTTTTACTGTTTTAATTATTGAATTATTGGTTTCAAATATGTTTTCTTATTTATAATTTTATGTTACATTTTAAATTGTTTTTAATTTGGTAGATAAATTAATTTATATGAGAAAAAATAATTTTAATTATAAATCATTGTTGATTTCATTTAGGCTTAATTGCATATTTTATCATCAATTGTCATTATTTTATAAATTTTTCCATCCAATTTTTTGTTTGAATTTTATGATTCAGTTTTTTTTTATACATTTTATCATGTTGGTAACAAAGTAACATTATTTTGCAAAAATTGATAATTTTTTTAGTGACATGATCAGTTTCGGTAAAATGGGTAGAAATTAAAAGTTTTAGTAATAAAATTTGTAAATTATAAAACTTCGAGTGAGTGATAAAATATGCAATTAAACCTTTAACTTATTAAGTGTTAAATTTTCGTCCCTCGGCCAAAACAAATGTTTCTGGTGTTGTCCCTCTATATGATGGTGGCATTGAAGTTAGAACATATAATCATTTACATTCTACTTAAATGATGTACTATTAGGCTAGCCCTGATTAATGAATATAATTAACTTTAATTTTATCTATCTTACTTTATATATATATATATATATATATATATATATATATATATATATATATATATATATATATATATATATATATATATATATATATATATATATATATATATATATTTATTTATATAAGATATAAGATGACTAAGGAAAGAAAAAGACTTTTTGGTTAGAAATTGACTAGACTAACTGCACAACCTGACCCCATTCCAATTTCTAGAAAAAAGAATAATATAATTTGTTATGCTTTGACAAAACAATAAAGAAAAACTGGAAAATTAAGAGCTAGCGAACTATATGTTTAATTAATTTAGGAGGAAATCTAACTGAATGAGTATTAGCTTTCTGGGTTTTGATTCCGCACACAATACATTTGAGTGTGCAAAAACTCAATTTGTAAGAAAATAAAAAATTAATGATCGTAAAAATAAAAACATGTGCATAATTATTGTTTCTGCATGTGATTCTATTTTAACCCAATCAGTGTCAGCCATTCACGCTTAAAAATAAAAACATGTGCATGATTATTGTTTCTGCTCGCAAAAAAGAACAAAGTGGAACTATCTTGTTAACTGGAGATATATAAATTTATCAATTACTTTAGCGTTGTTCATGAGAAATTAGAATTTCTTTTAATTTTTACAAAATTTATTTATGCTTGTGCATATATAAAGGAGAAAATGCTCCATCCGCTCTTGCATCGATGGAGCATATGTGCTGAGTCATTGCATGCTTAAATATAATTCAGTCCATGAAAAATATGCATGATACAGTACTAATTATTTTAGTCTTGATATTTAATTATTTGAATTTTATTAATTTTAAACATTTAATGACAATAAAATACAATATATTACTATATGTTAGCCAGTCTATAAAAAAGCATAATTCTTTTACAATGAACAAGAATGATATAATTTAAAGATATATTAACAGAAAAATAATTTACTATTACGTAATCTTAGCTAGCTAGTCAATTAGTAAAACGTGTGGAATGAAAGCGAATTCCTGCGGGGACCCGTAGGCATCAACTATGTCATGCATTGAATAAAACCAAAGAGGAAAGTGGAAAACATTAAAACAAATATGAACCCGTGCCGCAATCAGAAACCAAAACCAATGAAATCTAGTCATCTACGAAATTTTGAGTAGAGTGTTTATGTATTTCAAGTTGTTGCAAATTAAATATGCTCACGTATACTAAAAAGCGTAAATTAAAAGAGAGTTCCATCATCTCTTAGGACAAGAGTTTAGAAACTTGAGTTAGATAGGATATTTAATCTCTTAGATTGGTCATACTTTTGAGTTTGTGCTGAGTGCTGAAAAAACTAAAAATTATCTTAATTACTTATTATGTTTTAACACATAAGAACTATCACGCATTGAATGTTTTCAAAATTGAAGTTAAACTTTGAAAGAAGATCCCATTTTTAATTTACAAAATTTAGTTGGAAATTAAGCTTGTCCCGTAATTTTCGAAATTAATGGGGCAACCGTGCTTGACCCCATTCCCATCACCATCAGTGCTACAATTCACATTGATAGAGCGAGATTCGTTCGATGCATCATTAATGATTTGCTTGTTTGCTTGACAAGAGTGAGGAGATATGTTCATTGATGGAGAGCTTTAATTGGCGAAGGAATTTTTGTGCTCGAGCTCAAAATCCTTGACGAGGCTCATCTATATTGTTTGCAATTGGTGCATATCCAAGAAAAGAATCATATATAATTTTTAAAGTCATTTCTACATCGATTTATTTTGAATCAAGGTAAAATGTTTTTTTACATCAGTTAACTAATAAAAGATGTAAAATAATTGATTTTGATTGCAAAGTTAATCGTCACTACGTCATCTTCTACAACAATAATTAAATAACTCACATAAAAAAAGCATCGTAAAATCTTATTCCTATCATAATGAATCATATAAAATCTTATGTTGACAAAGAGGTTAATTATGTTGGTTTTATAATAAACAAAATAAAAGTAAATAAATCGCTGATCCTATATACAAGTAATTCAAAAAGATCAATAAAAACGATTAAATATAATAATTAGTTTTAATTAATAATATCATAAATTATATATCATTAATAAACTTGATAATTAATCAAGGTTAATTTTTTTAACAACTAACATACTTGGAAGTTATCCTATGTTTTATAATTAGAATAAAAAAAATATTCTTTTTTATTTCTTATATAAAATATAAAAAATAATATTAGATATAAAAAGTGTAACTTAATTAATTAATTATGATACACGCGAATGTTATAAATTTTTTGGTATTATATTTAATTCTTATTGATATTTTTTCCCATTTATACTAAGAAAGTGGAGAAAAATATCCTATAAATGATACTATTAATTAATTGAATTCAATCACGCCTTACCTGCATAAGGCTCGATTCAAAAAGAATGGTTCATCAAACACGATTTCCATAGTACATATACCACTCGAATTTCAACATTGGCTTCCCACGAGTAATTGCAATATTCTAATTACATGTAACCAAAATCTCGAATTAAAAAGATGATAAAAAAGATGCAATCAGCATTGGTGAAAGCTGCAAGCACAACATTTGAAAGAAACCCACCAAGCATTTTTTTTTATTTGTCTATTAGATAATTTTTTTCAAAGTACATTAACTGTTATTTCTTCATCATACGTGTCACGTAATAATTCGATAATAAATTAATACTCCACTATTAAGGATAGTTAGAAATGATATAGGTATCAGGATCCTCACTGTGCGTGGTAATTATCTTTACAATTAGATCATATGGATTTGACTTGATCCCAATAAATAATAATAAAAAAAAAAGAATGATAGAATACTATAAAAAAATTCAAAATAACTTAAAAACAGTAGTACTAGATTGTAACATTTACTTGTTATTAACTTAAGTAGACAAATTATAAAAATCATATAATAATAAAAGTGTATTAAAATATATATTATAATTATACTTCTCTTTATACATAGTCTGTTCAAACTTTCGCACGTCTTTTTAGTTTGGTAATATAATAGAATATAAGAAGTAATTTAACTCGTTTTAAATTAAGCAAAACTAATATCACACTACATAGTACAATGAAAAGGACTGGTCTCTGCGTGTTTTTGTTGGCTCTATCCTACTCAAAATTTCATGGTTTTGGTTTCTGATATTATCTACTTACTCATGTGGCTCATATTCGTTTAATTCTTGCGTTTACCTCTTTTTTTTTTATTATTCAAAGTATGATCGATGTATGCATGATGCTTACAGGTCTTCGTATAGGGTTCGCTTGCATTTGACACGTTTTACTTGACTAAAAGATGAAATTAAATTATTTAAATACATATTTTAAATAACTATGCTTTTTTTAGGCTAACATGTAATACATTTTATTTTGATGTAAATAAGTTTTAAGAAAATAATATCATATTTTTGTGGACTAAAACCATGCAAGTACATGTTTCCTGGATGCTTGAAACGAAGCCATTTCTTCGTTTATAAAAAGCGTGTATTTGAGAAAATAGAAACTCGACTGCCTCATGAACAACGTTAATTAAGGTAATTGATTAATTTTTTCTCTGGATAACAACATATTTGTTATTTTTGAGCCAGTTGAGCATATATGGCTGAAATTAAACTTAGCGTGTCTGACACTGATAGCTCCAGACACGCCTAAATATTATATAGAAATACAGTTAGAGGTCCTCTTAAATTAATTAAAACAACATTTAGTTCGTCATTAACTTTCCAATTTTTTTTCTTTATTATGTCAAAGCATAACAAATGCACTAATATATCTTTTTTACTGTTTAAATATATACTAAGCTTAAATGTGAAAGTTTTGAAGCCTGTAAGAGATGCTTAAAGGTAAGAAAATTTAAATTGTTAGAGCTTGAAACTTAGGTCCAAATTTAAAGAAGAATGCATGTGAAAGTGAAATTGTCTCACGGTTGTCAGGTACGGTTGCATGCAATTTTAGCACTGATGGTGATGGGAATGGGGTCAAGCACGGTTGGCCCATTAATTTCGAAAATTACGGGACAAGCTTAATTTCCAACTAAATTTTGTAAATTAAAAATGGGATCTTCTTTCAAAGTTCAACTTCAAATTTGAAAACATTCAATGCGTGATAGTTCTTATGTGTTAAAACATAATAAGTAACTAAGATAATTTTTAGTTTTTTCAGCACTCAGCACAAACTCAAAAGTATGACCAATCTAAGAGATTAAATATCCTATCTAACTCAAGTTTCTAAACTCTTGTCCAAAGCTCGTCAAGGATTTTGAGCTCGAGCACAAAAATTCCTTCGCCAATTAAAGCTCTCCATCAATGAACATATCTCCTCACTCTTGTCAAGAACCATTGTCAAGCAAACAAGCAAATCATGCAGAAGAAGAATCGCAACAATGATGCATAGAACAATCTCGCTCTTTCATCATCGTGTGTCGTTCGCAACCAAAAAATTAAAATTGATTGTTTCCAAGGAGTTTTAGTTCAAAGGAGCTTCCCAGAATAAGAATCCAAGCCAATTCGTGACGGAGGTCGCCGTCGAGGCACTCCACAATGGGACACACCACGAACCACAAGAAGTTTATTTGGATCTACGAGAAGTTTAAATAGCATAGATCATTTGCTTGTTTGTTTGAATATATGAGGTTTGGTACTCTAATTGTTTGGATGTGAAAGGAAAGGGAGACACAGATTCGAAGAATGGGCAAGGAAATACTAAATCGATTCTATTAGTGATTCAAACATTCGTCAAAAACTACATCATGTGAATAACTTAGTTGTAAAATATTCTTTTTAACCGATGTAAAATGGAATTTCTATAGTAGTGATTAAATATTAGAGTTGTTAAACGACGGTTTGTCTTTATATGTACACATATCTATATTAATTAAATTAATTAATTAGTATATTTGCAAGCCATTTGGTATATGTGTAGAGATCAATATAGTTAATAACATACTAGTTTAGCTTTAAACGTGCCTATATATGTCTTACTAACTTAATGCTGGCTAGCATAGACATCCCAAACTCAGGAAAAAAAAGAGGCCATTTAGACCTAGAAAAGGACTAGGTAAAAATCAAGCACATTTAGTATATGTATAGAAATTATCTCTCAAGAAATCATTAGTTTGATGACATTAAACTTGATTCTTTTAAATAAGATATTAACTTTAAGTTTCGTGAATGAAAAAGAAAATATAATTTAAAAAGACATTTCACTAAAGATAATAAGTCAAGTTTAACTGACAGAAAAAATTAGTCAGATATTTAACACTAATATTATGGATATAAAAAAATAGATCTCCTCTCTCCTTTTTTCCACTTATTAACAATTTAATTATGTCATTGTATTGAACAGTCACTTATTTTCCTTCTTAACGTGATTCACATTGTTTCCAACGGTTTCATTTTTGGACAGTTCTGTACGTAAAAAATCTCCCACTCGTTTACAGCATTCAGTTGGCAGTTTATGGGTTTCTCCAGCTATAAATATATATGGTTCTTAATATATTACCAGATCATCAAAACTCAAAAGCACACGCAATTCTACTATCCTAACTGTTGTGTAATATAGTAAAGGAACACATACAGGAGAAAACATATACTTCAGATTTTAGCACTTTCAGAATGGCTATGGTAAAAGAAATTATGGGACAACGTATGGTGGAAGCATTTTGTTCTGATGTTTCAAGATGTTCTTCACAACCTAACCGTTTCTGCATTAAGAGGCAGAAAACAGTTTCCATACTTCCCACTTTCTCGGAGCTGAAGACGATGTTGCAACTACCTGCCCCATATTCGCAACCACCATTTATCAAATTAGATGAGTCTTCCAAGAGAGACCTTGCCTTGAATCCGATGAGTGTGACCATAACGGGAACTATAACCATCAAGAATAGTGATATTACTGATCATAAGGAGATGATGGCCATGATGCTTCAACACTTTGGTACTTTCAAAAATGCTCTTCATGAAAGAGGAATAATTGTGTTGCAGCTAGTTAGCACCGAAATTGACCCGAGTAAGCCCTATCTTCTTTGCATCAATAATATCCTTATATTAGTTAATTTGTATGCACTTTGTTATGTTTTCAGATATTTATTAGTATATGACTTATTTGAGTGGCCTATAAAATTGTAGGAACGATGGAGCCAAAACTGAGCAACCCAGTTGAATTGGAGTGGTTGAAATGCTATAAGGTGGGGGCTGAGAGGTCCACATACAAAGTAGAATTTGAGATAGATTCAGATTTTGGGTTCCCGGTAGCTATTACTGTGACAAACAAATACGACAAAGAGATCTTTTTGGAAGGCTTTTCCATTGAAGGTGTTGTGGATATTGCCTGCAATTCTTGGATTCAACCTGAGAAGGTTCATCCAGAGGAGAGAGTTTTCTTTAGCAACAAGGTAATTGATATTTTGTTTGTTAATTGCATGAAAAACTATATTGTATGGTCTCAAACTAGAATGTGTTCATGGTTTCAACTAATTTTTACCTGTCACTTAATCAAGTTTTATCAACACTTTTGAAAACTACCAACGTGTCACGTAAAAATTGGCACTGAGTTGATTACATTTTGCATGGATGTAATTAAGCAGGCATACTTACCATGTCATACACCAGCGGGTCTGAAAAAGCTAAGAAAAGAGGAACTGAAGCAGCTTAGAGGTAATGGAAAAGGAGTGAGAAGGGGATGTGAAAGAGTGTATGACTATGATGTCTACAATGACTTGGGAAATCCAGACAAAGGACAAGAACATGTGAGGCCAATATTAGGGACCAGAGACTACCCATGTCCCAGACGCTGCAGAACCGGTCGTCCTCATGCCACAACCGGTGAGTTTCATTTCACGATAAATTTAATATTAACACACGTGTACTCTCACCCCTCCTCCATATACTTTTTCACATCAATAACTATAACATTATAGCATAATTATCCATCACAATATATTATATATGATAAATTTATTAATTTTAAAAATAATTATTAAATGGTGATTTATGATTCAGTTAGTTACAGTATAAAACTCGTTTTATTATACAAATTTTGTGTATGAAAAGTATTACACAAAAAATAAATCCTTTACATGAATTTTATTAAAAAGGTTTTCAAGTTTGGTAAAGGCAAATTAAAAATGGAAATATACAGTTTACAAAAATATTTAGAACAAATTATACTATAAAAAGGTACATATACTTTTTAATGGTATACAATATACAATATGAAAAGCCTATTTATATTTCGTTGGTTATATATCTAGTCTTTACCATATATTCACGTTTCCTTTTTAAACCATGACAGACGAGAAGTATGAGTCCCCTATAAATTCATCCGTGGAAAGTTATGTGCCAAGAGATGAAGCTTTTGAAGGTGTGAGAAAGGAAGCTCTTGATGTGGAAAAGTTAAAAGGGGCAACCCGGAATTTGATTCCCTTCATAAGAACTTGTATCACCAAGTGTGGAAATTTCAAGCAGCTTTCAGATGTTCAACAGATATACAAGAGAAAGCACGTTGATAAAATGAAACCCGAGAACGTAACCACAACAAAATGGCCTCTACCTATGAATATGATGAGCAAGATCCAAAATGACGTGGAAGAGTATTTTAAATTCGATACTCCGCGTATTATCAATGGTGGTACGTATACCTAAGCTAGCAATATCAAACTAATTATCTTCATTCCAAACAGTTTATGATGAAAATATTCTAACAAGAAAAATGTTCCTTGTATTTTCAGGGAATTGTTGTTGCATAAAAGATGAAGAACTTGGGCGTCAAGCATTGGCCGGTATCAACCCTCTAAGCATAAAAAGACTTGAGGTAATTATAAAACATATAACAATACTAAGAGATTAAGCAAGCTCAACTAGTCAGATCCTAGAGTGGTTATGTACTTATGTCTGGTTTAAATATTACAAGTCCATCACTGTTCAACCATAAATTAGCCTGTTAAAATCAAATAAAGATTCGGAAGTTTCATTCGTGATTTCAATCTCTGCTTCCATCGTTAAAATCTTGCTCTGAATTTATTAAATTTAGCAAATACATATATTGATTTCTATCTTTTATTTTGGTACATGTATTGATTTGTATTTTACTCTTAAATTTTTTATAGACTTTCCCACCCGTCAGTGATCTGGATCCTTCCATATACGGTGCCCAAAAGTCTGCCCTAAAAGAAGAACACATAATAAGCCATTTGGATGGAATGCCTGTACAACAGGTAAATAAGTCAATGAATTCCATTTTTTATATTATTTGAGCAATTTAATTAGTTGTCAGTTATTCTCAACTTCATCAGTCACAACTACAAAGATTCCTTTCTTTTTGTGTGTGTTGGGAGTTTGAAGTTTTACATTTTCTATTTGTGCAGGCAATGGCAGAAAAGAAGCTATTCATGTTGGATTATCATGATGCCTATCTCCCATTTCTGAATGGCATCAATGCTCGTGAAGATAGGAAAGCTTATGCAACTCGCACCATCTTGTATTTGACAAGACTAGGTACTTTGAAGCCTATTGCCATCGAGTTGAGTCTTCCAGAATCGAAACAGGTCCTTACCCCTCCATTGGATGCCACCTCTCATTGGTTGTGGCAAATTGCCAAAGCCCATGTTTGCTCCAATGACGCTGGTGTTCACCAACTTGTCCATCATTGGTATGCAATTCAACCAAACCCTTTAACTATCAATTATCCAATATTCACTATAGTTACCTGACATGGAATTTGATGTTTGTTGAACAGGTTGAGAACCCACGCATGCATGGAGCCATTCATCATAGCTGCTCATCGCCAACTAAGTGCAATGCACCCGGTTTTCAAACTTCTAAAGCCTCATTTGAAACACACGTTGCAAATAAATGCATTGGCTCGTGAGGCTCTCATCAACGAAGGAGGCATCATTGAGACTGATTTTTCTTCTGGCAAATACAGCACTGAGATTATCTCAGCTGCTTATAAAGATTGGTGGCGTTTTGACATGGAAGCCCTTCCTGCTGATCTCATTAGAAGGTTCGTATACTTAGACTCATACATGAATACAATAATACATGTCATTATTATCGTGGAGACACAGCAACTAGCTATCACACGAAAACAATTATTTGTGCACTTCTCTCTTTAAATAACGTACAAAATTATGAATTTATGATCTCATTATCTTGTTCTAATCAATATGCAGGGGACTAGCAGAACCTGATCCAACACATCCCCATGGACTAAGACTACTGATTGAAGACTACCCTTATGCAAATGATGGACTTCTTATATGGTTTGCTTTGGAGAACTTGGTTAGGACTTATGTGAACTACTATTACAGTGATAGGATCATGGTTCGATCTGATAGTGAGCTTCAATCATGGTATAGTGAGGTCACCAATGTTGGCCACGCTGATCATGCAAATGCAAGTTGGTGGCCCACACTCTCCACTCCTAGTGATCTTACTTCAATACTCACCACACTCATATGGGTTGCTTCAGTTCAGCATTCAGCTGTGAATTTTGGGCAATACCCTCTTGGTGGGTATGTCCCAATGCGTTCCCCACACATGAAGAAGTTGTTGCCCAAAGAGGATGATTTAGAGTACAAAGAATTTTTGGAGGACCCAGAAGGATACTTGCTGTCTTGCTTGCCAAATATGTTTGAAACCACCAAGTTTCTAGCAGTGGTTAACATACTTTCTCAGCATTCGCCTGATGAAGAGTACATGGGGCAGAGGAAGGACTTGTCAGATTGGACTGGCGACCCTGAAATCATAAAGGCATTCTATGAGTTTTCCATGGATATAAAGAGAATAGAAAAGGAGATTGACAAGAGAAATAAAGACACAACACGTAGAAATAGATGTGGTGCTGGAATTCCACCATATGAGTTGCTCGTAGCCTCCTCGGCTCCTGGAGTTACAGGTAGAGGAGTGCCAAATAGCATAAGTATATAGAAGTCATGTAAAGATACAAATACTTTCGCTCCTAATTCCAAACAATACGTTACCAGTAGATCCCATTAGGTGAAACTTTTGGTGTTAGCAATGTTAAAGGTAGCACTGATCACGTCTCGGACAATAGTCATTGAATTAGGTAAAAGTCAATAGTCATAGAGTAATGATACACTTCTAAAAGAATTTTATAACATTTTATAATTTTCCCCTCTTATTACTTTTATCCTTTTTTCTCTCATAAGTTGTAAAAATTGTTGTATAAAATTTATCTATTAATAGTATTATCCATAGACAAAATGAAGTTGCAAAAGTATGTACTTGTGTAGCAGAGATATTGGAATAAACAAAGACTGAATACTATTTGAGTAATATTTTTCCATTAATTGAGCATTTACCCAATTTGTAGCACCTCTAAACGTAGACTGAAATGTAATGACTAAATTCTACTGTGAAAGACTGCTAGCAATATTGTATGATGCTTTTTCTTAATACAATATAATTAACATCCTACATGGGAACGCAGCGTGAAAGACACAAATTATGTGCTAGTAACACGGATTGTGTGATCTTACCTAAAGTACAAATTTACATTCAAAACATATATACGCATATAAAATAACAGATGTGAAAAATATCCTTTAAATCACTACTAACATTTTATTAAACTTGGTTTGAAAATGCATGTGAGATCCCACCTAAAATACAAATTTACATCCAAACACATATATGCATATAA
Source organism: Glycine soja (assembly GCF_004193775.1). Classification (NCBI taxonomy): domain Eukaryota; kingdom Viridiplantae; phylum Streptophyta; class Magnoliopsida; order Fabales; family Fabaceae; genus Glycine; species Glycine soja. The sequence goes on along the minus strand of NC_041012.1, from coordinate 42,517,759 downwards.
AAAAAAAAAAAGCAGATGTGAAAAGTTACCTTGAAAAATGCATAAGGTGATCGTTTACAATATTCAAGTCACAATCACAAATTAAGGTAAAGTTGCAAATTAACAACTTCAAATATAAAAGATGTTGGATTTTGACAGCACATAAAACTAAAACGCCAAAAGAAAGCAGCCCAACTCTCTCATCATCTCCATCTGGATTGCATCTTCTTCTCCAACTACATCAAATTCATATCAAAATTAGGAACCCCACATCATCTAGACGAGCAAACCAACAAAACCAATAGCATCCTCTACAACTTGAATCAAGTTGTCTTCTATTCAGAGTGCCCAAATCCAAGTTTATATTTAAATATTTAATGTTATATGAACTTCCATCATATCAACAATCTAACCAATAGCCATGGTCAGATGAAAGATCCAGGTTATACTCAATAGCCTTTCTAGCATATGACAGCAATGTTAAATAAACCCACTTGATGATTATCTTGACATTTTCACAGAAGCAAAACAGAGGAATATAAAAGTCAAAGTAGAGAGTAAATAGCAGAGAAGTCAAAGAGGAGAGCAAAACCGGAACAGCAAAACAGAGAGAATTAAAAATTGATACCATAATACTCAAGAACAAAGAATGAGAGGCACTCCTTGCAACAAAGTTTTAGGGTTTTGGGATTTGAGAGAAAGCAAAGAAGAGCTTGACAGATTGAAAGACAACAAATTAAAAGGACTCAGGTTGAGAGAGTTGGGATGAGTGAGAGAACAATAACATTCATATTAGGTTAAAAACAATTCACTTAGGATGTGTCATAATCGAAGGTCACTCAATTAATCAAGCAGTACTACCATGAACTTAAGCATAAAGGAGCATGGTGACAATTATCAGAGACACAAATCTATGCAATAATTGTCACTCTACTCTATGCTGTCTTCGGACTTGGTTTCATCAGCGGTACCAGCAAAACACTTCATCAATCCGAATGAAATTTCTCAACATACATACTCAAATGGCTTCATTCAGATATACGCGTCAACTGCTCTTTACAATTGCTGCATCAGCTAAGTCCGCAGAGTTTGTAAATTCTAAGCATTGATATGAAAAGAGGATCCTCAAAATTAAATGAAAACAATACACTGATTTGACAGATGCACCATTAGTTTCTGATTTCTGTGATCCCAAACTCTTTAATCTTAACAAACCAATAAAACATCCCACTGTTGTTCACCCCAACCTACAAACACAACAACTTCACTAACATGCACAGTCGCACACCTTCGGATCATTTTCCCAGTTTATAACAATCCTCAAACTCGACACACTGGCTACAGCACTCAATGTCACTCTGCTGAACATCAGCTGAAAATTAAGAGAAAACTGTCTCAAGTCCACACCCCACAGGAATTAGAAAAGTTTGATTTTGGAAGATTAATATCTCAAATCACAATGAACTGCAGCAAAAAAACTTACGCATAATCTGGTAAGATTATTGACCATTTTCTGTAATTGAAGCAGGGAAGGCAAAATTGACAAGTTTATAACGTATCTCTAACCACAGATTTGATAAGAAAGAAAGCCAGGTGAGATCCGATTTTTACAAGGTAAATCCAAAGCTGGAAACGTAAATAAAAAAATAAAAAAGAAAGAGGGAAGCTAATCATACTTCTCCCTCCAAGAGTAAACAAGGAAGAAAACCCACGAAAGGGCCAAGAGAAAATCGCCAACAGTCTGGCGGAGCCAATCCCAAGCGAGATCCTCAACCTTGCGTTCAAAGTAGACCCTCCACATCGCCATGAAGAGGTGGAGGAGCGTGCAACCCTTGGCGAAGAAGACCTGAAAGTCACGATCTTTAACAAAAGAGACCATGAAGAGGAGGAACCCAATTGCGACAAGGAGCAAGCCGGAGAAGGAATCGGAGGTCTTGATGAGAAGCTGGTCGTGCGGCGTGGATCCCAAGAGCTTGGTGGCGGCCTGCACTCCGTGGCCGAAGGTGTAGACCTCCTTCATGTAGAACATCATCAGCCCCCCACATGTCACTGCTATTAACGAGTGCAGGATGCAGATCACCAGAAATGCCGATGACGATGATGCCATTCGACTTCTCATTTCATCATCTCTAAAACCCTAATAACCTCATCATGCCTTTGCTTTGCTTCTGGATGCACCCACCCATCCTAAATTTTCTTCTTTCTTTTTAACTAAAACTATATATTTATTGGACGAAAATAGCCTACATGGAAGAAAATATCTAAGTTACCCTTATAAGACCAAAATGTAACTAATTCTTCTATTGAACCTAAACATCAATATAATTCTATTGGATTATCTTCTATTGAACCTAAACATCAATATAATTCTATTACACATCTAAAGACACAAAGGTAATTTTTTACCCATTCATATTTAGAGAATAGGAAGACGAAAACATCATATAACAAATATGTTCGTTGAAAATTAAAGATGATTAAATTGACAATCATTTCAATGACAAATTCATCTATTTGTGTTACGTAAGTTATTTCATTGACAATCAAATATATTGATCACACTTTTTACCTTTTAAATGATTAAATTTTATATTTTGATGTTTCTATAATACATCTATCAGCAAATTATATTATACATTCGGGCAATGATTGTTTATCCCCTATTTATTTAGGGCTCAAGATTCCATAACTTTAACGCAAGTGAGGGTCATGCTAAGATAAGGATCCCGTGGGACCCCTCTCTCATTCCGTTCTCTTGCCAGGATAACACGTATTCTTATAAATGGCATGCCACATCAAATAAATAGAAGACTTAAGTGTATGTTTTATCCTCAATTTTATGAAATATATTTTATTTTTTCAATAAATTGTTTTGACTTATTTTACTTTCATTTTTTAAGAAATTTGTAATTTTTTTTCTTTTATTTTATTTCTATTATAATTTTTATTTTTATTCTAATTTTTTTTTGACAAATTTTATCTCTAATTTTTGTGTTTATTAATAAAAAATGACTAAAAATAAAATTCACAGTTTCTTAAAAGTTGAAGATAAAATATGACAAAAATTAAAAAGTACAATTAAACTTAAATAGAAATAATACAACTTTAGATAGATTAACTTTGCAAATTTTAGCGTGTAAATGTACATGCTGTAAAAAAACGTGTAAATATATTTTGGAAAGTAGTCAAACATATCACAAAATTGAATTTTCTATTCAAAATAAGTTTAAAACAGTCTAAAGGAAAACCACACATAATTCCTTCTCTTTTCATTGAAGGTAATACAAACATTTATGTGCAAGATTTCATAATTTTTTTTATAAAAAAAATCGTTATATCAATTTTCAGCTGAACTCAAAAGACAAATATTCATCAATGTTACTAATAGATGACAAAGACAATAATTTTGGACATTTTTGAAGCCAAGAGAGTCATTTGAGATAGCTGGAAAAGAAAATTAACAAGAATAAATAATTAAAAAGATTATCAATATATGGTTGGGATTAGACACTAAGCTCAATGAGACTCAAAATACATTTTCATTTTATTTCCTTAATTAGGGAGTAGCTAATGACAAGTTTACTAAAATTGATTTCAATGTCAGGTTCAATAGAGGAACCAAGGGGGAAACAATGGTGCGTTGAGAAACTTTTTTTTATTGAAGAGTAAGAGTGGGTCGTGAATATATTTTTCATGGAGTACAAGTGAGAGCGACTACACTTTATCCTATAGTAATGGAGCAACAGAGTGGGTTACCACATGTGAGGAATTTGGTCGCAAGTGACAACCCTGATATCATGATAATTATTGAGGATTTTTTAACTCTATATACAACAAAAAAGAATAACGATGAACGAATTGCACAAAGTAAAAAGAATGAGGGGCGTCTATGCGGAACCGATACAACACTCATCTTCCCTCCGGGGCTGTGCTATGAAAATGATTTGTGTAGGTGGAATGCCAAAACCAAAATGATCAATCATATAATCACACAAACAAAACTGTATAATTTGCTTCCATGTTTATGTCCCTGCCTCCGGCCACGACTTTACGGTGGCGCCTAGAGCCTGGTCTCCGATCTCTTCCACGCCTTCCAGGGCCTCTCCTAGCAACCTTTTCCGGCAAAGTTTCTAGAGGAGGAGGAGGACTGAGAGCAATAGCCACTGGAGCAACCAGGCGCTCCAATATATCCCTATGGTATTTCTGTATGCAACCAAAAAATATTTACATTACAATTAAGGTGTGCATGACCATGAAATCACAAAATGTCATATATAATAAATTTGTTGACTATTAAAATAATTATCTTAAGAGTCATATCAACAATGATTTCTGATTGATAGGTAGTATAAAATATTATTACACTAACAGCACCTAGAATTTGAAGTCCTTCCAATTTTAGTTGAGTAAAGAGTTGATACAATATATGTTGTATAAAGAGTTGATATGTCCACTGTATAAGGAGATTTTATACTATCATTTAATCAGAAATTATTGTGTCATAAATTTGTTGACTTTCACAGTAACAACTTCAAAAGTCATACTATATTTTCTGATTGGTTGACAATGTAAAAATGTAAAAAAAGTTCTACCGATAGCATAAAAATTATATATATATATATATATATATATATATATATATATATATATATATATATATATATATATATATATTATAGATCAATCATATTGTATTACAAGAAGCCTCTGGTCTGAGATCATTTTACACGAACGAAATAAAACATTTACCTGAACTACAAAGTTGCGTCTTTCACAATCCAAGAACATGAGAAAATGAAAATCCACCCTGGACAAAAGTTTGTCCCTGACAGTTGAGAAACTAATCTGGTCCCTAGAAGTGAATCGGTCAACTTCATTGAACCAAAGACATGTAAAAAGATCACTAATGGGAACATGCTCTCGTACTATTACACATCCTTCAGGAACATCTGCAAATTAGCCATCAAGGTTGAGAAATGAAATGAACCAGAACCAGTTGCATCTCATCCAACAAGGAAACATGAAGTTTAGCTTACCACTTATAAGAGGAAGTTTGGCCTCTGTATATGGAGTCAGTCCTTCATTCTTGTAAAACTCAATCTGAAAGTCAATAGAGGCATTCTCATACTTTCCAGCAGCTTTATTTGCTTCGGCCTCAACAAATACATCAAAGCGTCTATAATGTTTAGATATTGCAAAAGTTGCATTCTTCCTCCACAAAAACCTAAATAAGGATGAGAACAATTAATGTGCCAACACATGTATTCTATCAAGAAAATCTCACATAAACCTAGTACAAAGTCAGCATAGGTATGATTATGTGTCGCTTAATAAATAATATTCAGGGATATACCCCAAAAGGCATATATGAAAATCCAATAAAAACTCAACCTTGATTTTCATGCAAGATACATTATAAATGGTCGATAGCCACCCAACCAAGATGGAAAACAAGACTTGACATAGAGCAGGAGGAAGAGAAAGATCAGAAGAGGAAATGGTAAAACCAACATATAGAGCAGTGGACAGAAGAAGCTGCTAATCATTAAATTTTAGTATCCAAATAATAGTTTCATACACTAAAGTAGGCAATTGCCAAGATTCTAGTACTTCAAACCAAAAACAATGAAGCTATAATCCTATAAAAAAAATGTCCTAGTGGTAAGCTCTACAAGGTGATAACTGAACTCTGTTTATGCTAGCTCCTGATGAGTACTAATGCTGATGAAATAGCAATTTGGATTTTGAAGAAATGCCTATGTTGCATGGAGACAATTTATTATCTTAATTCATAATAAGAGCAAGCTAAGATGAAGATCTCTGATCTAATCTTATACACGGCAATGTTTTGATTTACACAGCATGTCTTAGGCTTGCACTCTGTGTGAGCATAGCTTTGTTAGTCCAGATGGGAATTTCTAGATATAGCAATCTAAATGGTATCTTAGGACCTGGAAGTTAAGGAAGACAGTAAATGACTCAAACATGATTTATTAGGAGCTCAATAGAGCTACTGTTCCTTTATGGAGGATAAATTTGAACCAGGACCAGAATAGGGTTTATTAAATTTCAGATTTAAGTTATCCTCACTTTTCATTGCTATGCTCTTTAAAGACTACCTACTGGTATTTAATCCACTGAAATAGGCAATAGAGGCAGTTCCACATCTTGAATTTTAGCAACCATATTAAATGCAATAAACTCTCTATTGTAAGACCAGTTATAAGTTTTCTTCATTAAAACTATACTGGCATTCACCACAACATCTCAATTAAAGACAAATATAGTCGCCTTTGATGGTCTAGAAAGAGTAAGATGCCATCATGTGTGGGAAGGAAATCACATAGTCGAACTTCCAAAATTTTCAATGGCATGTTATGACACAAAGAACCAGAAAGATATGTTAAGAGCAAAAACTACACAGGACAATATCGTGCAATTGTGACACTGAATAAAAAATTCACAAATAACCATTCTTGGTAAAACCAATAAACATACTACTGGCATATATCAAGCTTCACAACTCCTAGTGCATCTGTAGTTGTAAGCAGTACCATTAAGGTGGAAATAAAATCATTGAGTCAATTCTTCACATGCAGTATACTGTATCTATCACGAGAAGAATTAGAAAGATGAATCTCATATCAGACGATGTACAGATGTAGGACTGAAATGTGATCTACACAACTTTCACATGTAAAATGAATCAGTATATTGTATTAAAGAGCAATACTGAAATATACCTTTCAAGGATTTGATATGGATCAACAACAAGCTCAAGCTTTCCATCAAGCCATATAGAATAGTGGGCATTTGGAACCATTCTATGCAACAGAAGCTTTGGAATCTGCAGAAAAGATAGCTTAAGTTACAAGTACATAAAAGTACTATTTTATGAACAAGAAAATACAACAGTGTCTGACTGAGATATTTTTGTTATTTTAAACCAAAAGGAAAAATTATATTTGAATGAAAAGAAAAGCAATAATCAGATCATAAAGAAAAGAGCAATTATTTAAATCAGATCGTAAACAAATGAGTATATGACTAACAACAACTATGCTAATTTCTTGATGGTGCTAGCTGGCATATAATTCTCACCTTCCCTGTGCGTCTTGGATCTGTATAAGGAAGATTATGAGCAACAATAATTCTCCACAAACCAATCTTCTTTCTGGTCCCCAGCCTGCCAGAAATCCTCAAATATTTCTCTGTTTCTTCATCTACAAACATAAGGAAGCATACTGTCTCCTTTGAATAATCACTTATATTTGTTGGCTCGTTTATCTCGTCAAAATTTCCTGAACAACAGATATAATTCATTAGCAACATGCCAGATTAAACATCTAAATGAAAGCAAAAACCACATAATACAAACCAAATATGGCTGATGCAACAACTACGCCGTGACACTGCTCCATTTCAAGGAGGTCATCTTCATCCATGTCAAATCCTGTGTTGCGGCCAGGTTTAGTTCCTCTAACAAATCTGAATGATGTACACATGCATCATTGTAGATGCAGAATGGACAGATGTGAGTAAAAGGATAGGAGAAATACCCTTTATTACTGAAACAAACAAATTATAACCACAAACAGCCTTCTTCAGTACTCATAGATATACAGAAGGGAAACATCCAACAAAACACGAAACATACCCACAGTGCACACTCATTGACTCTCGTATATCAAAAGATTCATTTCTCTGCCTCAAAGTAGGATATCCACCAAAGTCCGAACCACCAAATTCACCATCCCTGCTAAGAGTTTCCTCATAGATAAATGCTAAGTTCTTAAGTACTGGAGAAGGTGACGGAAACTTTGGCATAAGTGCAATGGCTTCATCCACGGGAAGGTAACATACTGGGCATGCTGAAACACAAACAAGCCAAAATGTTCAGGATCATACCACTAATGTTAAGCAACCTAAAATATTCACCTGCCTTCCATATCCTCATAAACTACCCTAGCTCAAGAAACTTACTAATATCTGCAGGGAAGAGGGACACTATTGAAAATACCTTATAAAATTACCTAACATAAGATATGTGCAGAAACAATAGAGTAAAACAAGATCTTACGTCGTGGCCCAGTTCGCTTTTTATCTGCCGGTGGAGGAGGAAGTGTGAAAGTATTACAGGGATGACCAGAAGGAAGAGTGTAACCCAGAAAATAGCTCGGGGGAGGAGGAGGTAGAACTGAAATTGTAGTGAAGCCCTTGATATTTGCACCAGCGATCAAAGATGGAGAAACACCTATAGACATATTTCCATTAACACTAATGTTATGAACACTGTTCCCCTCCTGTGAATCTTCATCTGAAAGCAAGCCAAATTTTATATCAAAGCCGAAATCATGTGAATCACAAAACATGCTTTCTTCCTCCACCTTCAGCAAAACACGTGGCATGCATTGATTCCTATAACCAATAAATCAAATTCGAACCTACGTTTGATGCTTCCAATGCAACATGATAGTAAAGTAACAGAATCCACCACACCAGCCAGCACCACAATCACATCACATTAATTATTAAAACTAAAAAGTTTAGATATATTGAATAATAAAGAGAAAGTGTGAGAAATTGAGGAACCTTTTCCAACGTACAAAACCCAGATGAAAACAGCAGCGGAGATGGTAAAGAGACAGAGCATTCCGACCTTCTTTCTGCCAGCAAACTTGAAGATCCAAAGGAAGAACCTGTCTTTCTCCTTCAGCGTCTTGGTGGGTTTGCGTGCTGATTGAATAAGCGACACACCATTGTTCTGTAGCTGCTGCTGCTGCTTCTCCAAAGACCCATAACTCCCAGAACGAATACCCAATGATCCACCACTCATCTTATTATCTCTAAAATCTCAGACGCCCCTTTCATTGCCCTCTCATTAAAATTTCCCTCATTTCAATGGAATTACACTTCAGCAATGCCACTCTCACTTCCAACTCACCAATGAAAACAAAACCAATTCTCGAATCTTTTTTTCTATCAGTGAGTGTTTGAACAGAAACAAAAAACGGAGTGGCAGGAGCAGGGGAAAATCAAATCGAACTCATGCATTTAGAAAAGCCAACAGAAACTCGATTGTGTTGCGGCACTGAAACGAAAACTGGGTCCCTAGAAAAATCCCCCCTTTCTTCGAAACAGGGGATGAATCAAGTTTTTTTTTCTTTGTTCTAATTGACCCAGTAGGGTTTTTAGCAGAGAAAATCTGCGTTTTCTGAAATCTGACACCTGGAAGAAATCTGGGATCAAAATATTCAAGTGGTATTTATATGTAATTTTTTTATATTTATTACTGCTGCTGGTTCTGAAAAGTAGCAATCTCATACTAGAAACATTAATGGAATATTTACGCCAGGGTAAAATATTTTTTTAAAAAAAGTAAATAGTAAAAAAAAAAAAAACTGTAATAAATATATTCATCTTGTTAACGTCTACGTGGCATATTTAGAGACGAATTTATTAATGCACTAGAGGAATCAAAATGACTATTTATCTATAATATATTTTAATCTTTATTTTTCCTTTTTTAATCGTTACAAGCTTAACGTTACAATAAACACTAAAAAAATAAAAAAGCAGATATAAGTTAAAGCAAACATAATAGTATGCATAATATTGATTAATAAACATAATTGGTCTATTATTCTTAATTTTCTAACGTGATAATACCTTATCCAAAATATCATATTATGCACAATCATTACGTTAATCTTTACAAAAAAAAATGAAACTCAACTTGATTTTATCAATGTCTAATGTTGTCATAATAAAAATTCCAAAGCAACATATAAATTATACTTATTAATCAATATTATGCTTATTATTATATTTGTTCTAAGTTATGTTTGATTTCCTATTTTTTTTCAAGTGCTTATTTATGTGTGGTACAATTAAAAAAGGAGAATATGAAGATTAAATTATATTTTTATAAATAGACATTTTCGTCTCTAGACGTATAGAGTATTGACAAATTCATTCATGAATGTGTCATGTATGTTCTTTCATTAACGGTGATAGACACAATACGGATGAATGAATTTGTCCCATTTTTTTCACTTTCGAAACTAAGATTTGAATTTCCATATTTTAGAGATGAATTTATCGGTGCTCTACACAATTAAAAACAAAAATGATTATTTACCCTTTAAAAAATGTAAAAATTTGTAATGGACTTTTTTCAGAGAATTGAGGAGAGATTTAACTATGTCAATCCCAAATATTTATATGATCAAATTTATGAATTTAAACTCAACATAGTAACCACTCAATAATAATTAAGACAAAAATTAATCCAAATTGACTTGTAGATTCAACATATTAATCATAATATTATAAGTCTAGAATATATAATTATTGTTAAATAATATATAATATAGATTTTAAGATAAATGATATCAACATAAATTAAATATAATATTATGTTAAATAAAATAATTTTTTTTTACTAAATTGATGTAAAAGTTAAAATAATTTATGAAAATAATATATATTTAAATTAAATTTTTTCTTTAGGATGAATTTATTTGGTGTGTTGTGCAAAACATTTTGGCTTGTATGTGTACCAATGAAATGCAAAACATAGGAGAAGTTGTTATGTGTATTTTAGATAAATTCTATATCTTGATCTTATTTTAATATAACCAGCCAATTTTATTTTTACTTTTCTAAGTTTTAAAAATGTTAAATTGTTAATTAAAGTTTCATAATATATATATTTAAGTTAATTCATTTAAGAATAAAATACAACTTTGATCCTTTTATGTTGTTTAATCCATAATTTTAGTCTAAAGTCTATATTTTTTATATATTTTAATTGATTATATTATTTTTTGACGGTGACTAAAATGATTATGTCAGAATTAGGTTCAAATTGACTAAAGTTTTTAGCCTTCATTTAATCATAATTTTTCAATATAGTCGATCATAAACTGAATTTAATAAATTTTAGTTTTTAAAAAACATCTTTTGGTAATTACTAGTATTATCGGTTGCTGGTTTTTTTTTTATAAAAAAAACTAGTATTATCGGTAATTAATAATATTCTTTATGTATTATATGAATTTAAAAAAGAATCAATCTTTAATATTTTTTAATACTTTCAGCAAAAAATTAATCTTTAATACTTCTAACAAGGCATTGAATTGTATTTTTAGTATTTCTTTCCATACTTTCAATTTAGGGGAAGTCAAAATCAATAGTATCAAACTAATTTACTAAAACTTAAATTTGTTTTTCTTAAAAAAAACTTAAATTTATTTCAAGATTAATATAAAATTTATTCTATTTAAAAAATGTAAATATTACAATTCAAATATTAAAAAATGTAAAGATATTTCATATTTTTAAATTTGTTCAAAAAAGTTATGAAAAGAATTGATATGCATACAAAATAATGAAACCACCCGACCAATTAATTTTTTATAAGAATTGATTCGACTGAATGTTTGATCTTATCAATATTATTTTGGTTAAAATGTAACTTTTATTCTTTTATATTTTTAAATTTGGGATTTTAATCTTCTTATTTTTTAATTAAGACATTTCATTTTTTGAGTTTTTAAAAGTTTGTAATTTTAATTTTCTATTTTTTAGTTGAGACATTTTATCTCTCACTTTTAAAAAATTATTAATTTTAGTCATTGTGACTAATTTCAAATGGAATTATGTACTCTGTAAACGTTAACTAACACATGTTTATCTATTTTTTCACATGACAAATGTGTTTTTAAAAATGATTTAATTTCTAACAAACTTATTTTATTAAAAAAATGCATAGTCAAGTCTAAAATTGAAAAAGAAGTCTAAAATTGTATATTTTTAAAAAAGTGAGAATGAAATGTCTTAATTAAAAAATAAAAAGACTAATATTATGGATTTTTCAAAAGTGAGAAATAAATTATCTCGATTAAAAAATAAGAGGACTAAAATCACAGATTTTAAAAAATAGGGAGACAAAAATTACATTTTAGTCTATTATTTTTATCAAAATATTTTCTTATATAGATTGTACTATTTGTATGAAATTTAATTTCTATTTATTTCAATATCCCATTTTTTATAGTTCAAGCAAATGCAAAATAATTTTTTTTCTAAATTTTCCTAATAACTTAATGATGATAGCAGCAATTGGGGGTATGTGGTGAGTTGAGGAACAAGAGAGTGGGGGTGGGGTGTAAAGGGAAGGGTAAAATAGGAATGTAACTAAAAAATAAGGTCAAATTGTAATTTTGGTCATCTTATTATTTTTCTGCAATTTTGCAGTTTTTGTTTTTTTTTCATAATTTTAATTAGTTAAATTATTTTTATGGTATTTAAATAAATATATTAGATCTGTGGTTCAATTAAAAAAAAAGTTTTATGATTGGATCAAAATTGTGATTTTTTAAATAGAAAAATTAAAATTACAATAGAAAAATTGAAATTACAAAAATTAAAAGAAGGGTCAAAATTGAGAATTAAAAATTATAAAGAGACTAAAATTACAATAAAAAAAAAAAACCATGAAGTTGGAAGATGAAAGGAAGATGAAAAAGGGAGCGTGAAATTTTTTTTGTGAACAATATCATTTTTGTGTAGGTGTTGTATCTCGTTGCAAACATTCCAAAGCAATGTTTTGTGTGAAGCAACTACCCCCTTGCTTTTGCTTGAACGCTGGTTTGAAGGTTGGGAATCGAGAAACGAACATATTATTAAATAAGTTAAACTTAGACCTTATCACTTTAATGAAGTTCAAGCTTAAACATGTCAAAGTGTAACCTATCTTCACCTATTTCTATTTTAAGTTGTGATGAATAATGTCAAGGGTAAGATAATAAGAACAACAATAACAACACTCATGATAATAAATTAATAATAACTTATGTTAATAAACAATTGTAATAGTGATTATACAAATTAAAGTAATAACAATAGTGATGACTTTGATTGGATAGTACATTATGATAATGATAATATGTAGATTTTTTAAGTGATTGAAATGTACCTTGAGAGTATGAGTAATTCATTTTTGTAATTAAAAACTAAAATTTGATGACTTTTTAAATTGAGCTTAAATAATTTCAAGACCGTGTCTAATTAAACTCCACATGAGCCAAACATATTTTATTTTTAAAAATGTATTTAAAAACTAACACTTACACCCACTCCAAAGAAACTCCGATATTTATATTTTTCTTTTCATTTTGTTACATCGTTCGAAGTAAAATGAGTTTTCTTTCAAACTTGTTAGCAACCTAGCATGCATGTAAAATTATTTCAGCTGTATTTTCCAAACATAATCAATCATCAAGATCTGTATACACTATACAAAGTGATGGTCCCATATTTTTAACCCGTTATCTGCTGGTTTCCAATTTAAGTGTGACATTGTTAGAATTATAGAGAGTAATTTTCTCATTTGGTAAAACTTATCGTCAATTTTGTTGCTTCCTTATGCAGAATAGTTTCGTTGTCTTTCGATCCTTTTCTTCAAAACATCACTCATTAACAGCCTAAACACAATGAGAAAATACAACAAATTGATGACACAATTGACACCCGAATTTCTTCCACTAACTTCAGCTGAAAATAACATTTTTTAAAGAAACCAGCCCTTTTGTGTACAAAAATTAAACGATAAAATCAATTCTAGGCAAGTTAGTCATTGATTAAATTTGATTTTACTTAATAACTTAAAGAATATAATTCATGGGAAGGGCGTTGCACATCACCGTCATTTGTTTTGAATTATGTAAGCAGCGCAATTGCTTACTACTAATGGTGTGTATCAATTGATTTATAATTGTTTCAATTTTATTATATATTGTCTTGAGTTGAGTTTGAATTTTAAATATCACCTATAATATCCTATCAGATTGGAGGAGAATTGCCTTCAATAAAAAAATATATCTTTTTTAATTTAATATTATATTACTAATTAAATCATATTTAAATAAAAAGGTCAATTTTTTTAATAATAATACATCTAAAACATTCATCGTATCAAAACTTTATATATATAAATTGTTCTGCTCAATTTTTTAATTAAAATTAAAACATCTAAAATTGAGTTTAAAGATGAGTCCAATCCAATGTATCAATTTTGTTACATTTCAACATAAAATCAACTGTCACTTAATAAAATGATCCAACAAATATATAAACTATATTTCAAGAATTGAGGCAAATGATATGATAATTTTCCTAATAAACTTCCTTTTTACCGCACAATACTTGTACCAAAAGAATACTTTAATAATTCGTTTTCCATACTTTAAATTCTGATTTTCTCATCAGACATTGACACTTTGATAATCAGTTATAATTTATAAATTTGTTTAACATGGTTTTTCATATGTGGAAGAGAACCAGTCCCCACAACCATCGATTCCGATATGAATTTGTCAATTCATTGGATTTATTTATGGAATCATGCATTTCTTGAAGAAGTTGCTTTCCAAGTTTTGTCTGCTTTTGTAATATACAAGCAAGTTGCATACCATGCCATTATTAGACAACCACAAGTATATAGGACACCATAATATCTTATCTTACGTTTAGAATTTGAATAACATAGAAGTTTGCTAATATCTGAATTTCATCTCTAACTTATTAAACACATCTAGCTCCAACCTATTTTAATTTTTCCTTTTTCTCTTTAATTGGCCAGGATTTTCCAACACAATTACGTGAACTAATTACTAATTACTAATTACTAACTATAAGATTCCCTCAGCAAGTACTTAAATGCTCAAACTTTGCTCTTTATTGTAAGAGGACCACTTTTATTTTATTTATTTTTTTCTTCGTAGAGGACCACTTATATACTCAGCTTATGTTAATGTTTTAATTTATTTTGAACACATAAAAAATTGAATGGTGAAAATTGAACCATAGAAAATAAACAAAGCAACAAGCTAGCAACCAGTGCTGCAATCATGAGAAAAATAAAAGATGCATCTGAACCGTAAAAAAAAGAAAGGTGCCTCTGAAACTTATTCTCAGAACTTAATTGGGTCTTATTAATGTGCATGCATACACATATTAAGAATGCTATTATACTAATGACTTTATCGGTGTAAAAATTAACTTTTTACTTTATCGATCAATCATTAAATATTATTAATATGTATCTAATTAAGATTATTATTATTAAAATTAACAAATTTGTCATGTACATGATTTGTAATCTTGCAAAAGTTAACCTAGTAAATATACGCCCTTGAAGCAAAAGGGCAGCCATGAATTACTTCAAGTGATGATTTTTACGCCACGGAAAAAAGTAAAAAGTAAAATGGTTTGTCATATCTTTTTCTTGCTCATCAGTTATGTTTCCCTTATCCAGGATATGTATAAGGTAATCTTTTAATCCTTTTGTCGTACTTATTGCAAATGATAATTTAATATTTAATATTTTAAAAGTATATTCTAACAGTTATTAATGAAGGACTACAATGATTTACAGGCTACTTTATACAAATCTTACTTATTTATCCTTGATAAGTTTTACATTTACGGCATACACAAACTGAGAATCCTATTCTGAAGAGATAATTAAAAATTATTCAGTTAATAACAAATTAACAATCGATACCAAATAATTCCTAACATTCTTTGTTTTCTAAAAGTAAGTACATTAAATTGTCTTGTCTAATAGCAATAAAAATAAAAATGAAGGATCTTATACAACAACAACAACGCCTTATCCTACTAGGTGGGGTCGGCTACATGGATCAACTTCCGCCATAATGTTCTATCAAGTACCATACTTCTATCCAAACCATTAATTTCGAGATCCTTTTTTATAACCATAATGAAGGATCTTATAAAAGTACAATAATTAACATTTTTTTTTTATGCATGCTTTATGCTTAGTCTTTGTCATAACAACCTTCCACTGTTAATAGAGTCACTAATATGAACGTCTGAGTTTCTTTTATAAGTCAACAAGTACTTGGTCTCATTCCCTTTCAAGACATGAAACTTCTGAAAGCATGATAGCTAATAAGAGAAAGACGCAACCCATTTCGAAAGCAACAGCTAAGCATAGTAACCACTTTCTTGCACCAGAATCAAATTATACAAGTTCCAACTATTATTTATATATGTAACGTCTAATCATAGCCCAATTTCTACATTATTAAGTGATTATGAAAACTAACCACCACTCCAGCTAAGCAATGTGATATCTTCGTATCTTCTAATTGTTGAGTGCAATAACAAATTTTGAAACAGAAATAACCACGTACGTACACTCTCTAGTATTTATATATTCAAATTAATACGCTAAATCACTCCTTTCGCCAATCATAATCTGGAATATATGTATTAAATTTATTGATGGATACAATAATAATAGCTATAAATATTTAATATGGGCTACAAGGTTGATGAAGTTGAAAAATCAAACTTAAAATAATAATAAAAAAGAAGTTGAAAAATCAAACTTAGAATTAAAGGAGTGAAGGATTAATTAGGATCTTGATGACAGCTATCGATGATCAATCCCAAACGGCTCCCCTCGACTTTTTACGAGTTTTGATAATTAAACACGTATATTAATATAAGCTTGACATTTGATTCAATTTTTATTCATAGTCAAACGAAATGGCTTTGGCACAACACCGCAGTCCTCAAAGAAGAAGGGCTATGGAATGTTTGGACTTTTTGGAGGGAGAAAATAGGGGATTTTTTTTTTAATCTCTCTTTGTAGTTTGATGTTTTTTTTTATCATATTTCAAAAATTAGTTTCCAGAATGTATTTTTGCACTCCAGAAACAATTAGAAAGAAAAATAAAGATAAAAAAAGAAAAAGCAATTTGGAGCACAAGAAGTGCAAACCCAAACTTCCGAGCCACCAAAAGGGGCAAATATGTTGCTAGTACACTAATACTTCCTTTGGCGTGAGAAGGTAGAAAATTAGTTAAATAAATAGTAAAATTTTGTAAAATTCATATTTTTACTCTCTATTTTAATTTAAAATTTTCATCTCTTTTATTTCCACTCTACCAAATATATACTAAGTTAAATATTAATAATACACTCTTTTGTATATATTTTATTATTGATCAAAATTTATTTAAAATTATAAATATTTTTTAGTCTCACTTTTTGTTAGGACTCTTTCGTACTTTTGTAATTTTTAATTAATTTTAACTAATAATACGTGGCTAGTACTTCTGATAGAAAAAAAAAAAAACTGGAAAAGATGTGAAGACAATAAACAGGATACAGATAAAATAAAATGGGCCTAAGGAAGATTGATAAGACCAGTAGTGAACTATCTAGACCCACCTTGAAAATATAAAGGCCTGGATTTAAAGATGAAGCCCATTAGTTAGGTTTGGGTAAGTAATGGATATCTTTTCGTTCAATCCCGAAGAAAATATTAAACATTGTTATGCCTTTAGCTCCATAATTTAAAATTTTACATCTAATAATAATAAAATTTAAAATTTTCTAGCAATTAAAAGAAACTATAAAATGTGGATGTCGGTGTTACTTTATCTTGGAAGTTGAAAGTACATTTTAGAATCCAGGAAAACTGAGCAAGTGGGACGATGACTCTGGGAATACGGTTTTTAACTTTTAATTAATTAATTAATTAAAGTGGCTGCTGAACACTGTTTATAAGATATTTTTATATTGTTTTCATTTTTGTTTGATATTATGATTATCTGTCTTTGCATCCGACATCAACAACCTACACGTAAGCCTTGCGTAGATACAACTTTTACAGAAAGGGATTGAAAATCTAACTTTATTAGAACTATGTTACGGTTTAAACTACTGTAAAATTAACATTAAATTGTTTTCTATTTTAACAATCTTTCCAATAATGCAACGTGTGTGTCTGTGGTTCTACATTTTCATATATTTATAACATAACCTCTTCCTCTACTTTTCTTATAATTGACACGGTAATTATAAAAAAATTACATATTATTCTTTTATCCATAATTTTTTAATATTCAAAAATTACTTTCAACCTCAAGTCATTCAAACTGAGACATGCAAAAGTATATTGTAGTTATTTGCAACGTCAATTCCAGAGTGTGGTCACGGAAAATCATGGCCACGAGGGGTAGGAAATCAAAATATCAAATCACCGTGCAATATATAAAAAAAATGATTTATATTAGTGACGGTCAAAGAGGATAAAATATTACTGCTACTTTTTTCTTCCCCAACAGAGAAAAGGCTGCAAGAAACAATAATAGCAGTGTGTGTAAGTTTGACCTCCTGAGCCTGGATGACAAACCTCCCAAACAAAAGAAATTGAGGCATTGTGCACTTAATTAAATTAATAATTTTATATTATTTTAAAAATAAAACAATTTATTAGTACAAAATTCTTCTCGACAAAACAAAAAAAAAAACTCAAAAGAAAAATAAATACTAAGATTTGATCTCATGAGTTACAGGGTTGATCCATTAATGTGAAGGGAAAAGAAAAGAGGTAAGAAATTTTGAATTTGATTCTCTAGACTAATAAAAAATTAACAATTAGCCATTAATATTTATTAATAAAAAATTCTCTTAAACTTATAACATTCATTGGATGTATTAATTTCATCATAGTTTTTTATTGATATTCAAGGTAAAATCACTTTTGTATGAAATGTAATGGCAGATTTGTTGTCGTTTGACTCCTTATTATGAAATATAATGCTAGATTTTGTTATCAACCACCCCAGATGATATTTTTCAGGATCTGGCTTTTGGGTCAACTTTATTTTGTTTTGTTTATTTATTAATGATTTGTTTTGTTTATCATGAAAGTAAAAGGAAATGAAGAGAAAGGAAGGAAAGAGACAAAAAAAAGGTGAGAGGATTTTTAAGTTGATTGATACGAGAGAAAATACAAAGGAAAAAAATGGTTGTAACTTTTATTTTTCCTTATTTAGTTGTTAAAAGGTGAAAGAAAATAATAGACATGTACCTAAAATGACATAAATATGCTGCACTAAGAAATGAGGTGTGAGAATCAATCATCAAGATAAAAAAATATATATTTGGAATAACATTTTTTTATACAGAAAAAATTTATTATTATTATTATTATTATTGGGAGAAATAGAAAGAGAGGGTGGTTGAGATTTTTTACAAAAGTACAAGTTTTTTTTTTTTCCTTTCAAAAGATACAAATTTGAATTCTATTGCAGTTACTTAATAGAAGAGTATATAGGAGAAAAAAAAGAAGAAGATGGAATGAATTTTTGTATAAACTAAGATGAGTTCCTTATCAGCATATAATTTATATATGTCCTCTTAAGAGATATTCATCATATTTTTTTTCTTTTAAAAATACTTCTATAAAAACTTACTAAAACAAACTTATACGCATTCAAATGTTTATCGCACTTACACAGGGAAGGAGAGAATAACTTTTTGTAGGCAACTTTTTCTTTATAAATTAAATTTTTTTATTTTTTCTTTCATCTAGGTATATTATTAGTGCATAACTTATTATTGTTGTGTTAAGGATCTAACTCACACGCATAAAAAAATGGATTGTTGTAAATCCAATCTATATTTTTCATTTCTTCACTTTTAAAAGTAGTTTGAAATGGTGAAATTTATTTATTTATTTTCACCTTCATCTTTACCTCAATTATTTATTTCAAAATCTACATTAATAAACACAACATCTCAAAATTAAGTTTACCTAACAAACAATCTCTTGGCTCCCCTTTCAATCGTAAGGTAAAAAAGAAAAAAAAAATCCTCTCCATTATTGGAATTTTTCAATAGGAAAGAATTCAAATTTTCCAATAGGAGAAAAAAATTGTCTCTCACACTAAAAAATTTCAGTACTGAAGAGGGACACAGACTCATTACAAACGTGCTATACTTTGATATTTATAGGTTTTACTTTTTTTAAAAAAGAAACATTAGGTTATATTTTATAAAGAAGATAATTTTTTTTGAAAGACAAAAAGTAGAATAAAGTGTATTAATTCCTCCTGAGGTTGAGGTTTCGTGTAATTATACGAATACATTTTATTTTTAATCATCACAACCAACTCTCTTGTAAGGAATATTAGTGTAATATAAAAGGAAGTGTTAGTGAAATATTTTCAAACATAAAAAAATAATTTATATAAAAATAGAAAAAAGTTATATTATGTGTAATTTGAAAAAAATTAAGGAGATGTCAATGTAAAAGAATGTCTTTTAGTTATGAGTTTAGACACAAACTTCAATGTCAAAAAAATTAAAAAGATGTTTGGATAAGCTTTTATTCTAAAATTACAAAGGACTTATTTTTACTTGTCTTAAAAAATGAGAAGATCCTGTTAAACATGATTTCAACAACAAATCAAATACACTCTAATTTTCACTAGAAGCTCAACATGGAAGAAGATGCCATGAAAGATTGAACAATACATCATGTCACACGAATTTCACTAAATCCTCAATATTTAAGACAATGTGTTGATGCATGATTTTGGGAAGCTTCCCAAATATTATTTTTACTCATCATCAACATCTGAAGTGTTAGTGAAATATTTTCAAACATAAAAAAATAATTTGTATAAAAATAGAAAAAAGTTATATTATGTGTAATTTGAAAAAAATTAAGGAGATGTCAATGTAAAAGAATGTATTTGAGTTATGAGTTTAGACACAAACTTCAATGTAAAAAAAAAATAAAAAGATGTTTGGATAAGCTTTTATTCTAAAACTATAAAGGACTTATTTTTACTTGTCTTAAAAAATGAGAAGATCCAGTTAAACATGATTCCAACAAAAAATCAAATATACTCTAATTTTCACTAGAAGCTCAACATGGAAGAAGATGCCATGAAAGATTGAACAATACATCATGTCATAGGAATTTCACTAAATCCTCAATATTTAAGACAATGTGTTGATGCATGATTTTGGGAAGCTTCCCAAATATTATTTTTACTCATCATCAACATTTGAAAGGTCCGAACAATGATAATGATTTATATGTGGGCTATAACTAAATTTGTTTTCCGATAGGCCCATTCTAGCTATTACTCAACACCTCAAATCATTTTTTTTATAGAAAAAAAAGTTATGCATTAGTGCAAAAAAATTTATATATTAATTCAATCACAATTTATCATTATGATAAGTATTTTAACTTTTAAAATAATTATCTTAAAATAATTCAAATGATAATTTATGAATAAATAATATTTTACAATATTAATACGTGCATATTAAATTCTTTTTTTACTATGCAAACGCCTCAAATCATTAATAGTAGGTCTCATTTCTCCCTTATCTCTTTATAACAAAATGTTGTCTAGATATACTTACACAAGTGAGAAAGAAGTAATTTTGAATTGATAATTAATTAACTCATCTATATTATTTTTTCTTTCCATCCATACTGAAATTAAAGGTCTTTTTATATCCATATCTTAACCAGTAATCCCAATTGGTATTATAATATCTATCCATTGTCGTCATTGCTACAAAAAAAACCAAACTTTGCGGTTTATTTTATCGTTCTTAATTCCTATAGTCCCATATGGCGAGACGGGTATAGTGAAGGGAAAGTGACCGCCGTAGAAGGAGACATTTATCATTTATGAATTGGCGTATGAACGCAGAAGCATTCAAGCTACAGAGTTTTTTTATTACTCATCCACACTTATTTTTAGCGTAAAAAAATCGTTGCATTTCCATTTTCCAAATTCCTATATTATTTTTCGTTGCCGGCATGCCGCTGTCTTGTGTAGTTAATTTCACGAAACATAGATGTCATGCTACATCGTTTCATATGCCACCAAAAAAGGAAGTTCGCAGGTTCCTTTTGACCAACGAAGCTTTGGCATTTTATGTTTTATAAAAATGTATTGATTAGATTTGACCTCCTTATTATTTCCATACACTCAAATAACCAAGTAATATAGTTTTTAAATCTTGATTATTCTCACTCTCGTAATTTTTTTTTATTTAAATTAAATTCAAATATATCTAAAACAAAACAAAAATCTCACCTCTCCTCTTCTCAATTTGATACATTACTTGAACGTTGAATCACAATAAAGAAAATATATTAATAATTAATATTTATCGATTAAAAAGTAATAAAAAAGACATTAAATTTGATCGACGAGTTAATATACTACATAAACAAAATACAGAAAACAAATGTATATAGGTTGTAGTACGTATGTATTTGTTTTTAAGTAGAGTGAATAGTGATATATGTCATATAGTGTGCCTGAAATCAATATATTTTCTTTTCAAACTTAAATTCTTTCAATAATCAATAGCCTCTGATCAAGAAGATTCGTTGGCATAAAGTTATCGCATATGGTTGTTTTTCATTTGATTTTGTCTATAGAAGAAATAATCGATTACGTTTTAAGACTGATTCAGTCAGACTTTATAAAATATTTTATATGTCCAATATAGAGTAATGATATATCTTTGGAAGTAGTAGAAGAATTAGGATTTAGAATTACTCATCTGTCAATATAAACAACATTACTTAACGCCTAAATGGTGATCAAGGAGTTCAAATAGTTGACTCACGAAATTTCCAATGCCACCATTTTTCATCCAATATTTCCAATCCCACCATTTTTCCTACATTCTCAAGTCTTTCTCACTCTCACCTGCTTCAGTTTAAGTGTTAAAACTTAAAACTCTTTCATCCTTTGTACTTAATCATTCTTCTATTTACCCATACATGACACACCCCTCTGTTTGTTCTCTGCTAAAGACATGATCAGACACAAGCACACACACCATCTTCCATCAATTCTTCTCTCAATTCTCTTTCTTTTCAACTCAACATGTGCCATAGATTTCGTCTTCAACGGCTTCAACTCCTCTGAAGTGTTGCTCTTTGGCAACGCCACCGTCGATTCTCGAATTCTAACACTCACCCACCAGCAAAGATTCTCCGTCGGTCGTGCCTTGTACAACAAAAAAATCCCCACCAAGAAACCAAACTCTTCTCGCGTGTATCCTTTCTCCACCTCTTTCATCTTTGCCATGGCACCGTTTGAAGACACTCTTCCGGGGCACGGCTTAGTTTTCATCTTCACCCCTGTCACTGGCATCCAAGGCACAAGTTCAGCCCAACACCTTGGTCTGTTCAACCTCACCAACAACGGCAACTCAAGTAATCACGTGTTCGGTGTTGAGTTCGACGTGTTCCAGAACCAAGAGTTCGATGACATCGACGCCAACCATGTTGGGATTGACATAAACTCTCTTAAATCTTATGTTTCCCATGATGCTGGATATTGGCCAGATGGCGCTGACAAATCCTTTAAGGAGTTGACGCTTAACAGTGGTGAGAATTACCAAGTTTGGATTGACTATGAAGATTCTTGGATTAATGTTACCATGGCACCGGTGGGTATGAAAAGGCCTAGTAGGCCTTTGTTGAATGTTTCTCTCAACTTATCTCAGGTTTTTGAGGATGAAATGTTTGTTGGGTTTACTAGTGCCACTGGCCAATTAGTTGAGAGTCATAAGATTTTGGGGTGGAGTTTCAGTAATGAGAAATTTTCATTAAGTGATGAACTTATTACTACCGGGTTACCATCTTTTGTTCTTCCAAAAGATTCAATTTTTAAGTCCAAGGGGTTTGTTGCAGGGTTTACTGTTGGAGTTTTCTTTGTTATTTGTCTCCTTGTTTTGTTGGCACTGTTTTTGATTCAGAGAAAGCGTGAGAAAGAAAGGAAGAGGATGGAAATGGAAGACTGGGAGTTGGAGTATTGGCCACACAGAATGACATATGAAGAAATTGAGGCAGCAACAAAGGGGTTCTCTGAGGAGAATGTGATTGGGGTTGGTGGGAATGGGAAAGTCTACAAGGGTGTTCTACGAGGAGGGGTGGAGGTTGCTGTGAAGCGCATTTCTCATGAAAATGATGGTTTGCGAGAGTTTCTTGCTGAAGTTTCAAGTCTTGGGAGACTGAAGCAAAGGAATCTGGTGGGGTTGAGAGGTTGGTGCAAGAAAGATGTTGGGAATTTCTTGTTAATTTATGACTACATGGAAAATGGGAGCTTGGACAAGAGGGTGTTTGATTGTGATGAGAGCAAGATGTTAAGTTATGAAGACAGGATAAGGATTCTAAAAGATGTGGCTTTTGCAGTGTTGTACTTGCATGAGGGGTGGGAAGATAAGGTTGTGCACAGGGACATCAAGGCCAGTAATGTTCTACTTGATAAGGATATGAATGGAAGGCTCGGAGATTTTGGGTTAGCCAGAATGCATAGCCATGGTCAAGTTGCTAGCACCACAAAATTGGTTGGAACAGTGGGGTACATGGCCCCTGAAGTTTTTAAGACTGGAAGAGCTTCCACTCAGACAGATGTTTACATGTTTGGAATCTTGATTTTGGAGGTCTTGTGTGGAAGGAGACCTTTAGAAGAAGGTAAGCCACCTTTGGTGGAGTGGATTTGGCAACTAATGGTACAAGGGCAAGTTGAGTGTGCACTGGATGAAAGGCTAAGGGCTAAGGGAGAGTTCAATGTGCAAGAAATGGAGAGGGTAATGCACTTGGGTTTGTTGTGTGCCTACCCTGAACCAAAGACCAGACCCACAATGAGACAAGTGGTGAATGTTTTAGAGGGGAAGAATGAGGTAGAGGACTCAGAAATTGAGAATATGGATACCTATTTGCTCCAACAGTTAAAATCAAGGGACATATTGTCTGAATATTCTCAGTATTTTAGCTATACGTCACACCCAACTTTCCAAGATATTCGTCTCTCTTCCTCAATGTCTCTTACATGGTCCGAATCTGTAGTTGAGGGTAGGTGAACTTGTGTCATGAATGACAACATAGAATTTGGATTCATTTTCTGGCAGCAGGAGTTGGATTTGGTGCTAGCGGAGACTGTGAGGCCAAAGCGCATGCATCATTTAGCAAATTCATTTATCATCTTATCGGATTGGTTTGGAAGAAGAAATATATTTTTCTTTTTTACAATTCAACTTATACACAGTCCAATTTTATAGTTTTGAATTTTTTGTTGTACAGAATGTACCATTATAGATTTTGATCTGATATATTATGCTTGATTAGCTCTATTGTATAAATTATTGCTTTGACAGAACTCTAGGCCAAACCAAACTCTACCCTGATTTTATAATTCACGACACTATTATAGAAGGAATCTGCCAGTTAATTTCCCAAGAGCCATCATAAGAACTTTTAGCTTTTTGGTTAACGTGAGGAAGCAAAATAAGAAGATTGATTATCGTTAGGTGGGAATTTTGGCAGCAGTCGCTGAATCTGCACCTAATAAGCAAAGCTATATTGACATCACCAAGAAACGAGTGGCATTTTTTCACTTGTAAGCTGTGAGAACTTAAATCAGAAGAATGTAGTTATTTGTCAACAAGCTTGCGGCGTCCATGATCCTAGCTTGCCATACCATCAACTAAGGCTATAATTTCAAGTCTCTTTAACTACAATTACAGCCATATTAGTCACATTCATTTGCAATCTTCTAGTAGAGTAGTAAAAATCACAATGAAATTATAACCTGACTCCAATTTAAAACTTTACCATCAAAATCGATCTATGGTCTAGTGGTAGAATAGAAAAGTGCTGCCAGCTGGAACCTGGTGCATTAATTCTGCGTGATAGCCCACCCGCCAACAATTTGGTTCTTTCTTCTATTTTTTTAAGGAAACACTCCATCAAAAATTGAAGATAAGATAACACGTTTAATGTTTTCATTCATGACACTGCCCACTGAATCATGAGATCTGAGTCAACTGACACAGCAAAACCACGAGAGTTAAATTATGAGATGACAAAAATCACGTCTCGTGTTATAGCTTGGTTTCCGCCGAATCAAGTGAACCATTAGTGTAGCATACTGTTAGACGTTAGTTTTACGAGTTGAACGACCAAATTTTCCATCCCAAGTGATCCAGTTTTCATTTATTATGGGACATTATCGAACCAGTACTTTTTAGATTTTGGGAAACGTATGATCCGGTGATACTTTTTCCATAATACTTGCCAAAGATTGCCGGTGGATGAATTTAAATGATTTCATTGTGAACTCTTAAGTCTTAACTGATCAAATGTTTAGAAATATGAATTGTCTGCGAACAATTTATTATGAATAGAACTACTCACTAATTTTGTTTATAAATTATAAGAAAGGAATAAACTCTTGTGGTACATCTAAGAGGATTCTGCCTGTTCCATTGGCTTGGCAGTGACGTTTCTAAACAAGTGCATACACAGTAGGAATATAAAAAAATTAGAGGGAGGTGGTGCGGTCCACGCGCTTTGACAAATAAAAATCCATATTTATTGAATTGGTTTTGGAGTTGGACAACTGAAAGCAGCATTCAGCTAAAATAGCAGAAAGGAAGAGGTAAACAAAGGGCGGAAAAGGCAATGCATCTAGCCCCCAAGAATAGGGTTAGGTTGGTTTTTTTAAATGCTCTATTTCATTGTAATTCCCCTTGCCATTGGTACATGTCAATTTTGAGATATTTGTTATTATTATTATTTAACTATATTGAATGTTTATTTACCTAATAATGATATTTTAGATGAATTTTATATTTTTGGACTTTATTAAACTTAAATGCAAATCTTGATTAATTTTTTAATTTTATTTCATTTTGACATTTTGTTCTAATTTAGGACATGACTTAGGTTCTAGTGATTTGATTGAAGTGATCTTGGGGTCTACGAAAAACTCAAATAAAGATCTATACTTTTCATGCAGAGGTTCTGAGTGGATACAATGTGGAATGTGAATGAATTTGTGTTTGAAGTTGTAAACGACGTTCTACCTAGGCAACCTGATACGTGTGTAGTGTTTTAAGCATATCTTGAATTGTAAAGGTTGAAATGAAATGGGACAAGTTCCAAAATTTTAAGGATAAACTTCTCCACAACTTTTATGAAGACACCTAAAGTCAATTCAGTCATTTGGAGGGACAAACTATTTGATAGCAGCGATGCACAATATTGAGCCTGTATCTCGACTAGTCTTTATTTATGTCATTAATTTTGTGTGTGTACGTCTTCTTGTCTTTTGGGATTACTTTTGTTTTAGGTTTTTTAAGATGAAAATAGGGAGGCCAAAAGAGAATGGTATCCCAGTGACTTGGCTGAAGTTGAAAGGATATAAGGGTAATTTTGGTGTAGATTAGAGGCAGAGATTGAACTGAAGTGTATTTCGCATGAAATATTATGGGGTTAAAATCATGGTTGAATTACATAGTACAGTATATCGGAGTATGTGAATAAGATGGGACTGAGAAGTTGGGTGCGCAAGAACAGCTGAATTGCTGATTTTATGAAAGAAGGTCTACTCTTGATTATTAATTACTAGCCATGTTTCTGTTAAGAGGGAAAACCAAATACATATGTAAATATCAACCATGTATGTCTACTCGCCTCATCAAATCAAAATCTCCAAAAAAATGGTCTGGATTTTTAATGGTAATTCAGTTTCTTGTCATCTCCATCATCGATGATGCCACATTATTTTTAAGCTTTGGCATTTTAGGCTTGTCTTTGGTCGCTGGTCTTATATTAAAAACTTCCATGCTTTTGTTTGTTCTCTCTGATTTCAAAGATAGGATTAGATTACAAATAATAGGCTGAACTTTTTTAGGTAGTCAATTACGTATGTCATAAAAAGAAACCATATTAATTTAATTAAATCCTTATCTTCACAACAGGTTATTATGAACTTAATATCTAAATCCTGTTCTGCTATAATTTTAATTGTCTTACTTTTTCATTGTATTAATAACCAGTAAGTATTAAATAGTTTCATTTAAAAATTTTCAATTTCTCATTTTCTTCTACCATATATACCCCAGAGAGCCTTATGGTTTATGACTTTATGTTACACAAATTTTTGCTTCCCGAGGAAGGAAATTGCTAAAGGGAATTTTTGTTATTGAAAAAGAGGATGGAAATTGACATGCTCCTCTTGCATGCAATTTCAATGGGGCTGTAAATCTGCTGCTCAAACGCATTCATGCAAAATGTACCTATTCAGTTTGCATTCTCCTTAAAATCCTTAGCATCATTTACCATGCCAAGCAGCAAGTGTTTCTCCAACTGAGGACACTAATTCCTATATATTTATATCGCATCAAGCTTCTTTGCCTTTCAATAATTTTCTATTTACTTTTTGCACATCTATCCAGCTGCATTAGCTTACTAAAATCCTCCACATATTTGCTTTTTTCCACCATTTTTTTCTTCATTCAACACACTCAGCCTATTGTAACACAATTCTTCCCCCATGTCAAAAGACAGGGAGGAGTTTTCCACCGAGATTGTGCAGAGAGGTGTTGAGAACTCTGGCCCAAATGCTGGCTTTCTTTCTTTCTCTGTGAAAGTGAAGCCTAGACTGCCAGATTTCCTTAGTTCAGTTAATCTAAAATATGTGAAATTGGGTTATGGCTACCTCATTAGCCATCGCTTGTACTTGTTGCTGGCACCACCTCTCCTTGCAGCCTTCATTGCTCGTATTGGAAAGTTCACTTGGCAAGACCTCTATGAGAAATATGGTTTCATTGAGATTCTATTTATATCAGGACTTTTGGGCCTAATGCTATATTTTTATATTGACTTAACACCCGGCTCTACCTATTTGCTTGATTTCTCATGTTTTCGCCCTTCAGATGAATGCAAGGTAAAAACAAACACACTTTTTTCTTAACTAGTAGTTACTCTTCACATACCACACAAGAGTGTGGATGAGTTTTAACTTTTATGTCATCTTTAGTCTATCATCGTTGTTTAGTTTTTGAGTAAGTTGAGTATGCATTTATAATTTTATAATTTAACTACAAACTGTTGTGTATAATATGTTTGTTAACTTTACAATAACTACCTTAAAAGTCACACTAACATATATACAAACCTGAACTTAGTCTTTTGGCAATATGCTTGAGGGGGTAAACTTATTTATTCATACATTCAATGTTGGCATGTATTCAATAATAGGGCATTTATGCAGATCTCTAAGGCAGAGTTCATTGAGTTAGCCAAAAAATCTGGGAATTTCAATGATACTGCCATTGAGTTTCAAGAACGAGTTCTTAAGAAATCTGGCATTGGCGATGAGACCTACCTGCCAAAAAGAGTTTTTCACCCTGGTTACAGAAACTCACTGAATGATGGCAGACAAGAGGTATCCATGGTGATGTTTGGGGCAATTAAGGACCTTCTTGCTGCCACAAAAGTGAAACCAAAAGATATCAGAATCCTGATAGTAAACTGTGGAATACTAAACACCACCCCATCACTCTCATCAATGATAGTAAACCATTTCAAGCTTAGGCATGACATCCATAGCTTCAACCTTGGTGGGATGGGTTGTGCTGCTGGAATTACAGCTATTGATCTTGCTAAAGACCTTCTGGATGCTTATCCAAGAACTTATGCACTTGTAGTTAGCACAGAAGCTGTAAGCTCAACATGGTACAGTGGCAATGATATTGGCATGCTGCTTCCCAATTGCTTCTTCAGAATGGGAGCTGCAGCCATCATGCTCTCAAACTTTCACCTAGATAGATGGTGCGCCAAGTATGAACTCAAACAGGTATTTCTCGATAGAATTTGACTCCTCTAAAGTGAAATGAGAAAGCAATTATATATTTACTGTACTACATACTCCAATTTAAAGGAAAAAAACTTATAAGCAGTTCTTTATGTTGCTATTATCTAATTAGAATAGGAGTTTTATCTTACTAATCTATGTAATGTAGGTTTACATTAAAGCTTAACATAGATTATCAAAGTAAAACTTCAGTTCTGATTAGACAACAATACAAAAAGCACTACTGTGTATAATTTTTGTCCATAAAGAGTGGATACACCTCTACTATGTTACTTTACACATGTACCTCTTCATGACATTATAACTTTTGTTTTCTAAGAGATCAATTTTAGGATCTCTATCTTAATGCTTTGAGCTATGACTAATGCATGTGGCAGCTGGTCCGAACTCACAAAGGGATGAACAACAGAAGCTACAAAAGCATACATCAAAGGGAAGATAGTGAAGGGAGGAAGGGCATTTCTGTGAGTAAAGATGTAATTGAAGTTGGAGGCCATGCACTAAAGGCCAACATCACCACACTAGGTCCACTAGTGCTACCCGTTTCAGAGCAGCTTCACTTCTTCACCAACTTGATCTTCAAGAAAAGGAAAACAAAGCCATACATTCCTGATTACAAGCTGGCGTTCGAGCACATGTGCATTCTGGCAACGAGCAAGAAAGTGCTGGATGAGATTCAGAAGAACTTGGAGCTCACAGAGGAATACATGGAAGCATCAAGGAAGACATTGGAGCGATTTGGCAACACATCAAGCAGCAGCATTTGGTATGAACTGGCTTATCTTGAGTTGAACTCAAGGATCAAAAGGGGTGATCGGGTTTGCCAAATAGCTCTTGGGGCAGGGTTCATGTGTAACAGTGTTGTGTGGAAGGCTCTTAGGAATGTTGGGAGACCCAAGCAGAGTCCTTGGATTGAGGATGATAGCTGAACTAGTAGTAGCAGCTACATAACTCGATTGCATGCTGCCTTAGGTCCATATTATGTACAATGGAAAAAGACATAAATTTAAATAAATTAAAACAAAAGGAGAAACATTAGGACTTGATTGAGAAAGATCACCATGGTTTAAACTTTAGAAGGGCCACGTGTTCATCAAGATCAAGAGGAGTATTAATTAGGAGATTGGAAAATTTAATTTTACAAAATATTTTGAAGAATAAAACGCTGGAAGCTAGTTCTCGAAATTTCTACCAGAATTGGCTTATCATGACCTCATACAAAATCAAAATATTTTACTAATTTTAGTATTAAATTAGTTGTTCTCACCAAGAATTTTTTTTGCTTTAGCAGCCTGTTCCTGAAAAAACGAGGGCAGTCTCAATTGTGGTGTTAGTGAAAGAAAGGCTTCAAACTAAAGAACAAAAATTTAAAATACAATTGGAAGAGGAAATCACACCGTTTTGGTCTTTGAAATTGTAACACCTTCTCAACTTAGTCCCTGAAATTAACGAAACATTTTTTAAAAAAAAATCTCTGAAATTGGGTTGCATTAGTCATGTAGAACCAAAATGTCACGACCATTTGTTAACACTCTTAAGTCTTAACCGTGCTGAATTGACACATTCAGACTCAGTGCTGAGAAATCTTTATCTTCCACTGTCAGAGGAGGAATGGCGTTACCTTCTGAACGGAAAACTTGGTCCAGCAATTTCAACACTGTATTTGGTTCAAGTCTCATACATATCCTACATTTTACCTTCAGTTGGGGGACAATGAAGTAGTTGCTTCATTGCACAATTGCAAACACTTTGATTTTTTCACATTTGTAGAATTTACATGGGCTAAATGCATGTTTGGTTTCCAGTTGAAATTACTGTAATGCACGTTTTAACGTAGATCTAATGGAAAAAAATAAAATAAAAGTAAAAGGAAGGGTCTTGATCCTTTGATTTTGTCATCGGATTTCCAAGCATGCACTGAGTTGCAGTTAGAAAGGAAACCCACCCTTGTTTTAATCATGGAAATTAAAGACTTCTCAACAATGAGAGTAGTATTTGAAAAATGTCTCTAATATCGCCGGAACGGTTTGAGTCGGCCCCTCCTGAGATGTTGGCCAAACGATCCAATACTTGATGATGAACGTAAGATATAATGAAATATAAGGCAAAAAATATACAAAGTTGGGATATTATTAAATACTTTTTTACTTTAACTTTTTATTAGTTGAATTATGCAATATCTTATAATTTTATCTATTAAATATTTTATTTTATTTTTAATTAGACAGATTTAATTAACTTTTAATGGGGTGTTATATTTAAAATGATAAATTATTATATGATTAAATTATCATCTTCGCTTAACTGATAAATATATATATATATATATATATATATATATATATATATATATATATATATATATATATATATATATATATATTAATAAACAAAGTACAGTTAAAATATAATAATATATATATAATGCTTTAATTAATAAACTAAAACATTAAATGACTTTTTCCTGCATTTAGACCCTGAGTACACATCAGTGACAGTGTCAATGGTTAATACCAATGTTACACGTGTAATGTCCTAAAAAAACGTGTAATGTCATTAATTGTGAATACTAATCATTCTAGAGTCAACTAACAACAATGAGTAGTGAAGTAATGAATAGTCAAAATTTTGAAAATAAAAGGCAAAAATACATTAACAAAAGAGTTACAAAATTCAGAAAACCATGGAAATAAAGGTAGAAAATATACTACTATTAACTAGCATATTAAGTCATTATTTTATTATGCAAGTGCTTATGAGAACAACGCCAGCCGAGGCCCAAATAAGAACAACAATTCCTCTATCCTCATCTAATTTTTAATATCGTAAAAGATCTAAACAGATATTTATAAAAAAAATTGGAAATGATTAGAACTGTGGGGTAGTGTTAGGAGAATGGATATAATCACAAAGTTTTGTTTTATTCTATTTTCTTCGACTTTACCATTTTTAATGAAATTAAAATGTACTGCATTTTGATTTTTCAAGATTTGTTTTGTTTTATTTTTAAAATACCCCAAACATAAATAATAAATTAGGAGTTAATGTATTATAGTCTACTATAATTATCTTTGTGTACACCAAACACTGCATGAGATATCTATCTTCTGGATATCGCATTCAAAATCATGCATTATTATTATTATTATTATTATTATTATTATATACAACGGTGGAATCATTCACATGCATTCTTAATTTTGCTGATTCTTTCCTTACGCAGGTTCAATTGCACAAGACAAGCTACGATCGAAGCCGACCAAATTTAGTATCAAAGTGGATATGTTCTTCAGTTATTGAGCTCATGACCTTATACGAAAAAAAATATTGAACTCGTGAAAACGTCTCATATCTACTATTGGTTGCATTTTTATCTAAACTAGTAAAAAAAAAAAGCACTCGATGCCTAGATTTGAAAATTAATTATATATGTAATTGGGTATAACTTATTTTAAAAAAATATAACTGTCCTTAAAAGTTAAAATAAAATATTATAGTAATTTATAATAATTGAGAATAAAAATATTCAGAAGAGATACGACACCAAATGAAAATACTTCTTTTATAATAGTTATAGATAATGATTGCTTTTATTTCATTATTTGAATTTGGATGATATTTTTTTAAGTATTTTATATTATTTTTAATTGGAATTATAAGAAAAATTATACAAAATACACCAATTAGCATACTTAATTATATAAGAAGGATTGATTCTCTTAAATAAAATTAATTAAATGTCATAAAGATTGAATGGATTTTTATAGAATAATGTTAATAATTTCGATAATATTATTTAAGATAACAAATATTTCAACAAAGATTGAATGAAATTGAAAAGAAAATGTTAAACAAATCAATTATAATAATTGAACGAATAATTTTGTACCCTTATATATAAGCTTGAAAGAAAAAATGTTAATAAAATGTTTTATTTTTTTTGTCAAAAAATATTATTAATTTTAAAAAGGTCTCATCTTAAGATTTGCTTTAAATAAAAAAAATTTTAGAGGAAGTCTAAACCTCTTGTGTATATAATTCACTCTTTAAATAATACATCGACTAATTACTAAATAAAAGAATTTATAAGAAAAAGTAGGGCCAGAAAAACTCGTGAACTTAAAAAGACAATTATTGTCTAGCTATAAATACGATTCTACTTTTAAGTCTCTTCTAAGATAAGGGAAATATACTTTAAAAGATAAAGTATATATATATATTTCAAAATTTATTATAATTGTACTTAATCTTTATCATAAATGTACTCTCTTTTTTTTTAATTCACGGTCAAAATTTGCTTTCACCTCACCTACCCAACGGCCAACATTAATCACTATCAAATACAAATCTCTCGCTTTCTGATAACGAATTAACAACCTAATGACTGGAATGATCCTCTCATTCTGTGTATCAATTATCTGTTAGGTTGCATTGCATTACATGTGTCTGCAAAGTTCAAACTACATAGACTGTCTTCATTGCTATTGCCAGCCTAGATACGCCAAAA
Organism: Glycine soja; assembly: GCF_004193775.1. Lineage (NCBI taxonomy): Eukaryota > Viridiplantae > Streptophyta > Magnoliopsida > Fabales > Fabaceae > Glycine > Glycine soja. Next base: position 42,483,727 of record NC_041012.1, on the reverse strand, counting down.
GTAGCACAGCACAACATTATGTGCACCTAAATATGGGTAATTTGTCAGACTAATCTCTCCATAACTATAAATCGGACAATCAATACCGATTATGGCACTTGATTTAGTTTCATAACTAGATTAATGATCAAACTGCCTTGTTATAGTCTCAAATATGATTCAAAAATCATGCATGTCCTGCTAGACTGACTGAAACTTATGTTAATAGCTGATGTTCTAAGAACCTTATTTATCAGGTACAACTAGGTTCTTAGTTGCTTTCTTTCTGTTATTGTATTTCCACAGCATAAAAAAATCACGCTTGCCAATAAAAAAATAACATTTTTTTCATATTTAATAAAAAATGAAATCATTCATTCGATCGAAAAGAATTTTTAGAATATTTATGTGAGAATAAAAGTTAAAAAAGATTTATTCCTACTTTCATAGACAGAAATAAATAGAAAAAGTCCGTGTAAATAATTTGTAAATCTTCTAAATTACTTACATTTTTTTAATTCTATAAATTGTCTATTTTTAGTTCCGCTATACTGTGAACCACGGTCACAACTCACAATCATCATAATTCACAACTACTATTGGGGTCCTTATTATTGCTATTGTTAGGACCACCACAATATGAGCTATCACCACTTCAATAACTCATGTATATATATTTTTTTTAAAAAAAAACAAGGCCATAAAATTTTCATGTAAGTGATTTCAACAAGGCTAACACTTCAATACACTAGATATTTGTCCCGACAAAAGATAATTAGATGGGTTGCTTGTTCTGTCTAATCTAATGCGTTGGAGGCAAGTCTCAATTAAAAGTTGAATATAATGTGTTAAAGGATACAAGTCATTGATGACCGCAAGATAACTAATATGATAAGTTGATCACATAAATTAAAGCCATCATACTTGAAAGTCATTGATGACCGCAAGTATTTGGCTGTTAAGACAAGAATTTAACAAATTATCATGTCACATGTATATATAATTTTTATTTATTTATTATTAGTACTTAAATGAAAGAGTCGTAAATAACCTGATTTAAAAAACAAAAGTTAAAGAATTGAATTGGCAAAAGAATATTAAAAATAACATTTTTTCTGATGTATTTATATGGATATTGAAGAAAAATTAATACATTCTACTAGATATTTCCAATTACTTATGGAATGAGTTTTTTTTTTCTAGACATAATAAGTAGTTTTTAGTGATATTTTATATTTTTATTTCATAATGGTTAAATAAGTAATCAGACTCATCAATAAAAAAAAATCAATTGCTGATATTTCTACACATTCATAATGTATTATGCATATACATTTAATATTAATCATTTGTTTTATTTAGCAATAACGAATAGTCGTTTTACTTTATAAAGTTAGTCGGTCACCATAGAGAAATCATATCCATTAAAAACCTACGCATCAAAATATCTATTTAAAACCCTAAAAATCCATTTGGTGATCAAAATATGATAAAATATATGAATAGGATCGGAATATGATAATATAAGGATTTAAATGCTTTTTTCCATGCTATTTAGCATTTTTTTTCATTTTTGTTATTATAAAAAAATATTTTAGTCATTACAAAATGTGTTTATTTTTGTTTTTCATCTTTAAAGCGCTTTAAATAACGTTTTTCATTGTTCAAACCATTTTTTTGGCGTTTAAAATACTATCTAAAGCTCTTTAAGAACAGAAAACAAAACAAATGCATTTTGCAAGGTCTAAAATAAAAAAAAAATACAAAGACATAAATAAAGGAAAACATTAAATTACAAGGACAAAAAATATATTTAAGCCTGATATTGAGTAGGATAAACTTTAATCTCATCCAATGTTTTATGCATACCATTAAACAAACTTGATAACAATAAGAGGTGGTATTGACAATGACAACAACAATACTAGTAGTGACATGATGATAGTGGTTGTTGTGGGAACAATGACTGTGATGATGATAACAACAATGATAATGATGATAGTGATAATAGGGATGACGATTGTAATAGTGGTGAGATAATGATGGTGGTGAAAATGATAGAGATATAATGATGATTATAGTGACGACAATGATGATGATAATGCAATGGTAGTGGTGGTTGCGACAATAGCGAAAATGAGAGAATGATTGTGACAATAATACAATGGTGATAGTCATGACAACAATGATAATGATAATATATAATGAAATGGTGGAATGGTGGTGATGAAAATATTAGTGACAATGATGATAATAATAAGGTTGGTGACACTCATAATGATATCAACAATACCTGTAATGATAATGGGATGGTGAACATAAAAAAGGGAGAGAAAATCCCTGCTATTTTACTTTCTAACTCAACTTTTCTCTTAAGATAAAAAAAAAATACTACACCAACATGATCAAATAAACAATAAAATAAGTAATTTATATCATGTTAGTGTAACAATCAATTGATTACAACAATGATAAGATAATTATTTTATATTATTCAATCCTATCATGACCACCAAAGAAACCTAAAAGTTTAACTTACACATTAAACATAAGAAAGTTATTAAAAATACAGTTAAACTTTTATTTAAAAATCGTTTGATTAAAAACTTTGTACCAGTTATATCAAGTGGGGAAAAGTTTTTATGCAATTATTGGCATTGAAGAAGAAAAACAAACAGTATATATGTATATATATATATATATATATATATATATATATATATATATATATATATATATATATATATATATATATATATATAAACAAACAAACAAACAGTGGTGTTGATTCACGTACACTCATCGAAAAGAATAGAAGCTTTAAAAGATCACACAAATAACATTTTTTTTATGTTGGTCAATGCATTTATTATTTTCTTACCTTCCTGTGTTGTCATTATTGGACACTCGTATTGGTCGTATTCGTAAAGTGCATTTGGATAAGAGAGCTAGACAACAAATTGTGAGCAATCAGTCAATCTCAATGTTAATATTGTAAAAACGCATAAAGACATGTTAACATTGTAACAGACAACACACAAGTCTTCGTGGGTTGATTTTGATTATATTTCATGCTACTTGTTTAACTCATGCATAATGGGAGAGAGCAAATGTTTTATGAATAATTTGATTTTTACAAAATTGTTTTAATATTGATTATTTATTATTATTTTAATTAATTTATTAAATAAATAAATAAATAAATGTTAATACTTTTTTATATTTCTAAAGCATTAAATATATTTACTCTTACTTAATATTTACCTTAGATAAAATATAGGAAATATTAATTAAAAATATTATAAGTTAATATAACGTTATATAATAATAGAGGAGAATGCGTAAATTGTTATAAAATTTTCCAAATAAAAATATTATTTATTATTTATAGGGTAAATGAATGGATGTAGTTGAGATGTGGACTAGTTTAACAAAAATTTGCTCTCCGTCTCTCTTTTCTCTATTCTGTGGTACATCTTCTTAGTTATTTTTAAAAGTTAAATTATTGTAAATATATTAATTTAACAATTTTAAATAACATATACTATTTTAAATTTTTTTATATCAAACTTTTTTATTTTTTGAAATTCAAATTCAACTCTTTTTTATTTACTAAGTATGTTTTAACAATTTCAAATATTTTTTATTCTCTAATATAATTAATTTTTATATTACACCTAAATTAATAATTCGTATTTCATTATACTTTTTTATATGTTTTTCCTCTCTAATATTTTTCAGATTTAATTTTATATTTTACTTAAATCTATACATTTTTATTTTATGTTTGACTTGAATCTTAACATTTTTATTTTATATTTTACTTGAGTCTATATATTTTTATTTTAAATTTTAACTAAATTATCTTATCTCTTAAATAAAAAAATAAAATATAAGAATATTTGGTAAAATAATTAGCCAAAAAAATAAATTTATTTTATTTTAAAAAACAATCGATTATTTTTAAAATATAAAATTTGATCTAGTATAGTACAGTTTAAAAGATAAAAAATAAAAAATCTAATTAATTTTTTTATTATTACTTAAAGAGAGGAAAAACAAGAAATATACTAGCCAACAAAAAATGCATGCATGATACTCCATCATGGCATGTCTTATTTTAAGTTGATACAAAATTTGACAAAAAAAAAAAAAAGTTAATAGAAAATTTCTGTATGATGATTGATGACAGATGAATAGAGTCCGTATATAATAAGCTGTAGGTATATTTGTGGAGTTGTGTGTGTGTTTTTATTCGGAGGTGGGGCATAAAAATGATTGTACTTGTAGGACGTAAAATTACAAAAAAGTCCTCCAGTTTGTTCCTCCCCCAGGCCGCACCGAACCTTTCTCCAATCGGAATGAATGTTTTATCCACAAGACGCCGCGTATTTCACCACCTTCTTGAAACAATAATCATCCTCTAAACGACGTTTGGGCCCCACCAGTTAATTATCAATCGGATAAGATCTAAATTGCACGTTCCTGATTCTGCAACGTTGCATCCATCACACCACAACATTGCTATAGGCCCTCCCTGCCTGCTTATTTCCACTTTTCCTTTTTGCCTTAAATGATGCCATGTTTTAAATTATTTTATTTAATATCATATGAGAATATGATTATAACTTAAGGAATCTGGCAGTATTTTTTTTCATGAAAAATGATAATGCGTAATATTAATAATACATTAACTTATTATGTTGTTAAGAAGTCTAGTAGTATAATTACATCTGTAATTTTTTTTTAATAAGTTATACTATTTTTTTTAATCTCTTATCAAAACTAGTTTTAACATCATTAATTTTTTAAATTGAAAAAAAATTAAAAAACTCTTATCAAATAAAATTACAAGTGATTATCTTATCAAACTTTTTCTATTATATCAACATTACTATTTGACAATAAATATTAAAATAAAAATAAAATCTAAGTACTAAAATCAAAACAATAATACCTCTTATTTTATAAGACCAAAAAATTATTTAAATATTTTTTTAAAACATGTGATAAATATATAATAATAGAAATTCTATTTTTGATTGTGTATATATAAGAGTGTTGAATATGCACCTATGTTAAATATTTGAAGGAATAATTTTATCGTTGCTCATAATAAATTTATGGAACTTAACTTGAATTGTCTTTTTGATAAAAAAAAATGTAACTCGGATAAAGAATAAATTTATTAATATGTGACTTAGATAAAGAACAAATTTATTAAAAGATATAAAAATATTGCTTGGATCATCTTTTTTACACTTTAAAAAGTAATGTTATCCTATATTTGTGTTGTGATGTTTTACTTGTTTGTGAAGAAATAATGCATGGCCAAAGGCATAAAAAACGAGAGATGAATATTCGAGTATTATCCAGATGATGATTGGGATAGACAAAGGGTAGGTTGGAAATTGGAATTATTGGAGTGAACTGACGTGGATTCTTACTGTATGAGCCGAACCACATGATTGGTCAGATCTGAATCATCCAATTGAGAGCGGCCACATTCGCAACCTCATGTGCGCGGCGGACAGAGACCAGGTGGGCCCCACCCAACCCCAGTTCGGGTATAAAGCTCATTGACAAACATGATCCAAATGTGAGTCAGACAGACAAACAAACTACTGCTACGTTAATCATGGGTCCAACCTCTATGGCCGCCGGAAGAGTCACGAGGTTTTTGGCCAGGCACTACCCTCTCGAGCACCACCGTGATAACGCCGATGTTGAGTTCGACTTTCTTGATGATATTGGAGAAGCCTTGTTAGCTCAAAGTGCTAGCAGTGATGAGTGCGGTCACCCCAATGAAATGGAGGAACAGTTCGACCAAGACGAGGATCACAGAGATACCGTCGAGGAGAATAGAACCTTTTGGGACAAACAACACCAGCTTTTGCAGGTAACAATTCATTACTTAATCCACCCAATACCTTCCTCAATTTAATTACTAATTTGCTAGCTACTGTACGCCTATCTAAGAAACTTGCATGCACCCTGTTAATTTATTTTGATTTTTTTAAATGTTCTCGTTAGATTAAATTGTTTTTTTTTTATATAGTTTTTCTATATTACATGTTTTACCTTATGTGATTTATCATGTGTCATCAAGTTAATAAATTGACGAAAAAATGATTTAGTCTATCAACAGATGTGTTTTTTTATCTATAGATCAAAGAAAATAATGAGATGATGGATCAAAATGTATTTAAGTTGTTTTTGGTTATCTGCAAAGAAAAATATAAATTAAGGAGTATATATCTGTTTTAACCAATTAAGTAGGGTTAAATTTAGTGCAGGCCAGTATATGCAGAACTAGTTCTTCGGAGTCACGGATAAGGCATGCCACCAAAGAAGCGCTTCAGGAAATTCAAAGCGCGGAAACTGTGTGCGGTTGTGGCAGACAGGTGGCTGTGATCACAACTTGTCGAAACTGTTTGATGAGAGAAGTTTCTAGGCGGCTTCAGAAAGCAGGTTATGATAGTGCTATTTGCAAAACTAAATGGAGAAGCTCACCCGATATCCCATCAGGTATATATTCACATTAATTTCAACCACTTGCATTTTTTTCCCTGTTTTTTGAATCCAAAGAGATCTTCTGGTGGGTCTTAAGATAAGATTCCTATAGTAAACTACATTATCCCCTTTTAATCCCACCTAGGTAAAGTCCCTGTCGAATTATAACTGGACTATGCAAAAGTATTTATTGTGATTAAACTATTATTAGTCAGCACTTTAGCTAGTATAGGACAGTATTCATAAGATTTGAACTAGTGGATATGCATTGTATCTGTCATATTCATTAAAAAATGTAAAAAAAATAAAATGTTTAGAGACATCTAGTTGAAGATATAAAACATGTTCCAAAGGGCCTAGTGAGTCTCCGAAGGCCACCTCGCCTAAACATTCTATTATAAAATGTGTTTTTAACTTTTCTTACCAAATTATATATTGGGTGGTAGGTGTACTTAAAAAGTGAGGGAAAAAAATCTCCAAATAAAAACTTGGGAAACTATAGGTTAGGACTTAGGACAACTTGTTGTTTAATTAAATTTAAAACATTATAAGTTTATTGATCCTTCTATGGAAACTATGTGCAGGGGAACACAATTTTTTGGATGTGATAGACAGCACAAAGAAGGGGGAGGTGAGGGTGATTGTGGAGCTGAATTTCAGAGGAGAGTTTGAGATGGCAAGGGGAAGTGAAGACTACAACCGACTTGTTAGGAGGCTTCCAGAGGTGTTTGTGGGGAAGGTGGAGAGACTGAGCAACCTAATAAAGATATTGTGTATGGGAGCCAAAAGGTGCATGAAGGAAAAGAAAATGCACATGGGGCCATGGAGGAAGCATAGGTACATGCAAGCTAAGTGGTTAGGTCCATGTGAAAGGAACACTTCCCCAACCTCACTTTCAGTGAGGTATAATTCTGAGAGGATACTGCCAAGGCCAAAGGCATCCATGTTGACTGTTGATCTGCTAGAGAAGCCTTCCCAATATGCATTGCACTGCTGTTGAGGTTGTGTAATATAATTCTAAGAGAGAGAACCACCTTTTTTTGTTTATTTTGGTAATTAATTAATTCCCCTCCCTAAAAAGGTGAATATTAAATGAGTGATTCGCAAATTAATGTCCTATACACATGTACGTAAAAACAAATTATGGAAATGAATGTGCAGTTCAAAGCTGCCTTTTAAAATTTCATAGATCACTTTTAAACCTAATTAAGAACAATATTTGTCTTTCATCAAATTTGCTAATCTTTTACATGCAAAATGCCAAACTATTTGATGAAAACATAGTGTATACAAACTCAAAAAGACCTTTTTCAATTGGTGTATATAAAGAAATGGTATAAAATAGAGTATCATAAGGGTGGGAAGTATTGTATTTAGCAAAAATAGATTTTGCTTGTAAAGAGAGAATTTGGATTGTTGAGTTTCCCCATCTAGACTCCTCTTTTATAGTCACTGACGTACAAACTTTGCATTATTCATCGCAATAATACTCCACTTTCTCTCTTAAAAAAACAAAGTATTTTATTTTGCTAGTATAAAAACAAACTTTAATTCCGGACTAACCGCATGTCACCCATGAAGATTAACTCCTTGCTGTCTAAATCAATAAATCATACTGGAGATTGCTATTTTGGGTACAAGTGAACATTGCAACGGACTATTTGCGATGACAGGATTCAGGCACTCGAGTGAATCCCATCTAGTTTGTATGTTTTTTTGTTTCTTCAAAGGGTAATTCATCGTAAATGTCCAACAATACTTATAAAAGCACAAAATGTTACACACGTTTTTTATCAGTACGTAGGAAAATATTTTCTTCATTTGTGTTCAGAAGCATTGGGAGTTTTACTCTTATGAGTATGTTTGAATATAATGTTAAAAGTTTTTTTTGATAACTTTTGAGAGTTTTTTTTTTTTGAAAATATATAATTTTTTTCAATAAAGAAGCTCTCAAAAGCATTCATATGTATCCAAACAAGCCTATAAATAGTTACTCATTTCATTTCTTTGAGTATCCTATTCGACAGAAAATATGAGAGCTTTGGTTGTTCTCTCATTTTATAGAGATATATGCATTCTCCAATTATAAGAGAGTGTGATTGTTCTCTTCTTATGTCTTTGATTTTTTTTTTTTATTATCAGTTGAAGGTTTGATACGTTAAAATATTGTATCTCGATTTCTATTTTTCTGAACACTAATTTATTACTCTACAGAACACAAAGCTACTAATAGTTTCCAGAAAGAAGCAAGTTATATAACATGCCAACAAATGTAGGATCAAATACGTCGATAAGCAACATTAATTGCCCCCACTAGCTTTCGTCCATAAGTATCATTAACTAAATTATGTTGACAATTGATTTCAGGGATGATTCAACACGAAAGAATGTACTGTACGTATACTAGTATACTCCATTAGTTTCCCCGGTCTTCAATTCATCAGTGCAACATGGAAAGGAAAAAAAAATCTTAATCCATTGGACTCCTTCAATTAGGTTAGACAGTTGTGTTTATGGAACTCTCGTAGTAGTTAATTCTACACCTACTACTTTATAGCTTGAGAGATGCTTATGTTGAGGACTAATTTGTGCCTACAATGCCAACCATTAATTAGAAAACAAGCATTTTTAGTTATTTGCTGGAGATAAGCATAGTAAACAGTAAAGATTAATAATTATATTTTAATATTTTAAAATAATATTAATATTGAAATAAAACAATTATTATTTATTTCACTCAGTTCAATATCCAAATAATGCAATTCTATTCTACTAAAATGTATTCAGATCATAGAATATAGGCTTTAATTTATTATGTTTCATTATTTTCTATTTTAATTCATTTTATGTCATCATTTTTTTCTATCAGTTCGAACATAGTCTTTAAAACAACTTGAGTGAATCCCATGTAGCTTGTATTCAGATATGCAATTTTCACACTATAGCCAATGACGTGTGTAGTTGTGTTCAGGTCGATTTTTCAAAACACACCCCCATCTTTACTTGTACATCTCCTATATCTTATTATTTTTCAATAAGTGGAAGGAGGTGTAAAAGTGTAAATGGAAGGTGTATTAGCATAAGCCTTCGGTCTTTATCTTTTAGCCCAGTGATGACATAGCTTGTGGACTGGTCCAAAGTCCACATGTATTTTTCGACTTAGCCCAAACCACCGATCTGCTTTTCTCTTCCTGGCATCATTTGGGTTCGAACTTCGAAGGGTAATAACGCTCCAAAATTAGTGGGTTTTAGTAAGCTTGGCCCAAGTTCAAAACGGCAAAAATAATGTTGAAAAGAATAAATAGAAAGAGATAAGAGATGTTTTTATTAGATTTTTTAAGAATATTCTCATTAAAAAATATCTCTTAAAAATACTCTTATTCCATATAATTATTTTTGAATTTATATAAAGAGGGGATTTTCTATTTTTGACGAATATATTTTTTATTAACTTCTAAATATACAAATTTCTTTACATTTTTGGAATCAAGATTTCAAAAGCATATAAATTGTCAAATATTACATTCATATCAAGTTATTCTGCACCCAATTAATATGATTTGAAATTGTCATTCTTTTTTTCTAAACCGAAATCAAACAGAACTGATGCATGTGGCACTCTTAGGCATCCGTGCGAACCGTACCTTCAAAGCTTTGCCCATTTGATTTTGTTAAACTATTAAACTATATAATAATATAAACTTTACTTCACATCAATTTAGCAATAACTCCATCCAGTGTTGCTATAAATAAATAAATGAGAAAGCCTTACACGTAACACTCCCATCCGTACCAATTCCTCCAATAGCGACACTTGGAATCCTCCACTCACCACGTTTCAATCTTTCTTTTTTTTTCATTCATTCATTCATTCCAAAACCAACACACCCGTTTTCTCTGACTTCCTCCTTGTGGTCCCCACATTCCACCACCGCACTACAACCTAACCCCACCCCTCATCATCACCATCTCCCTATGCACATGCATCATCTATTTCATACGACATGTCTTCTATTATCCCCCCAACCCACAACCAAACCTACATACATACCATGCCATACCTTACCTATGATGATGACTCATCTTTCCAAATTCTATAACCGACACACACTACATCTTAGCTCCTCTTGAAATCAATTCTGCGGTCCATTTCCTTCCAAAAATGTTCCAAATATATTCTTTAATATTTTTTTAACGTATTGGTACATGATAATATTATAATATACAAAATGAGTATTTTATATTTAAGGTAACTAAAATTTGAACAATAGATCATTCCATTAAGACACATAACCTACAATCATCACTTTATTTTGAAAGTTGTAGTTGGTATATTATTCTTTAACACATCTCGCTCTATTATTAATGATAATTTATTTAAAAAATAATTAAATAAGAAATAGAATTACCACTGACTGTATTGATCAGTTCATGCAAAATTAATCAAGAAAAATGTGTTAAAAAAAGTGTTGCTGTAAATTTTGGTTTTTTTAATAACAAGTGTTGCTGTAATTTGTGTTCCTCCCAGTAACGTACGGTATAATATCCTTGTATTGACCGTACTAAATATTACACTACTAAAATTAAAAACAAAGAAAGAAAGAAAGAAAGATATCCTCTACAGTCTCCACCTGTCTTTCTCTTTCTTTATGGAAAAAGATGGTATTAGGTGCAGCATTTTTCTATCCTTGCAAATGTAAAAGCAGGTATTGGCAAACAGAAACACCCTTTCTAGCATTGCGATTTGATCTCTCCACCTTGGTGAAAGCCTTGTGAAACATAAGGTAATGCATGCTTTATTATTAGTATTTTGCATGCATCATTTGCTTTACCTTTTTTTCTTCTTTTTAAAATCTGGATTACCCTTATCTGTTAATAGTTTAATGTGTTTGCGATTCTTTTAATACAATAATTGGTCTTTTTTTTTTCTCAGTGGCCATTAGGGACGTAATCATGGTTGTTTCTTCATTATCAACACAAAAATTAGTCATTTTTTTTTGTTGTTGTATATTTTATGGTTTTTGTTCAATTTATTTGTTTTGTTAGATGGATTAATTTATTGACATATCTGTGGGGGGATTTTCCAGGCTTTTACAGAAGGTGGAATTTTGACTAGAAGGGATGTTTGGCTGTTGAGTTTATGGAGGGTCAAGCTCTTTGTTGAATAGTGTTTGTGTTGCCTTTATCTGCAACTTTTAATTGAACCAATCCTACCCTTTTTATGAACATATGAAAAGATCGGTTTTTTGTGGTTCCTCCACTCATTGTTGTTGAAGGGTCTCGCGAAATCAATCAAGTTTTGAGACCTGTTTTCTGGTAGAGGTGTAAGTACAAGATCTTAATAATAAGGATTTTGTACAAAGGAAAAGTTGAGAATAAGATGGGGGAAGATGGTTATTCTTGGATTAGGAGGACAAAATTTTCACACACTGTCTGCCATCGTTTGGATCCTGCTAGGTTAGGCTCTATTCCTATCAGTGTTCAGTCAGAGCAAAAATCAAGGCCTGCTGCCTCAAAGGCTCAGAGACACCCCATAACAAACAAGCAGAGATCTTTGTCACCATTGCCTGAGACTTATCTTTCTGAGGCCTTCAGGGAAGCTAGACATGAACAGAAGAGGTTCTCCACGCCGAATCCCCGGAGGGAAAAGAGGATTATGGGGAAGTTGTTGAACAAAGATTCTAGGGAGACTAAGGAATCAAGTTCAAAGTCACCTTCGCATAGTCCAAATAGGCAAGTGAAGTCAAAGAACCGCAAGGATTCAGCATGGACTAAGCTTTTGGACAATGGTGGAGGAAAGATTACTGCTGTGGAAACAGCTGAAGAGTGGAATGTTGACATGTCTCAATTGTTTTTTGGCCTAAAGTTTGCTCATGGTGCACATAGTCGACTTTACCATGGTGTATATAAGGAGGAGGCTGTTGCTGTTAAAATCATTATGGTACCTGAGGATGATGAAAATGGAGCTTTGGCTTCTCGATTAGAGAAACAGTTCATTAGAGAAGTCACCCTTTTATCTCGTCTTCACCATCAAAATGTCATAAAGGTGATAACATTTTGCCTCCTATTTTTGTATATGCTGATTGCAATGTATATATGCTTAGTCTGGATGCTGTCTTTTATGCCTTTTTAAGTAAGGTTAGCGTATCTGTTGTTTTGTTCTACTTACTGGATTGAATTTAAAACTTTACATCATGTTGAAATATTAAGTTTTAAAAGTATGCATACTACTTTATTCATCCTATCTCATTTATTTTGGTCCAATTTCATATGATATTAAGATGATTTACGAGGATGCTAATTCAGATGCATTTCTTTGTGTGTTTTGATCTGATTACAGTTCTCAGCAGCATGCAGAAAGCCACCGGTTTATTGTATTATCACAGAATATCTGGCGGAAGGTTCCTTGAGGGCATATTTGCATAAATTGGAACACCAAACTGTTTCTCTACAAAAGCTAATAGCTTTTGCTCTGGATATTGCTCGCGGAATGGAATATATACATTCTCAAGGTGTCATTCATCGAGACCTTAAACCAGAGAATGTCCTAATCAACGAAGACAATCACCTTAAAATTGCCGATTTTGGCATTGCATGTGAGGAAGCATCTTGTGACTTATTGGCTGATGACCCTGGCACCTACCGTTGGATGGCACCTGAGATGATCAAAAGGAAATCCTATGGGAAAAAGGTTGATGTCTACAGTTTTGGGCTTATGATATGGGAGATGTTGACTGGAACGATACCATATGAGGATATGAATCCAATACAGGCTGCTTTTGCAGTAGTAAATAAGGTGTGTTCTGTTGTAATTTAAGTCATGTAGTTTTGTAATGTGAATATCTCTCTTTATTTGTCCCTTCATCATTCATTGCCAGAATTCTTTTTAAAAGCCCTGTATTATCCTGGCCTTTAATGGATTGTTCTTTGTGCAAACTGCCTTTGCATTTCTCTAATGCTTGCTAAAGGTTCAGATCCCATTCTCCCACCCCAAAGCCCACTTTGCCATCTGTGGTTTCTTATTGTTTTTTAGAGTTTGAGGTTGTTACAGACCTTTTTGAATGACCAGCATGGAAGAGTAGTGCAAACTAAGCTTCTTACAATTGGTCATTCATTTGGCTTGCAGCTAGACAAGGTATGCTCCGCTAGTGATACTTTTGGAGGAAATCAAACTCTATTGCCACCGAATAATATTCCTACAAGTTTATTCCCATCCTATAATGTACACTACGGTTTATAGCAAAACCAAGTGTTTTGACAGCTGAGAGCCTTTGGTCAAGGCCTCCTTTTCTTAGAAAACAACACGGAGTAGTACAAATTTGATTAATCCATGACTTGGGTTTCCAACTGATTCAAAAGGAAGTCAAATTGAAGTATAAATTTTAATACATACATTAAAATATTTTGTATGCCAATAACTCCTTGAGTGATATAACATAATAGTTAGTAGATTAGAAAGAATAAAGCTTATTTATTTCATAGGATCAACAAATATGCGAAGGGTTTTGCAGCAAACCGCTTAATTTCTTGTTGGTATTTGATTTGCTTGACTCTAGAGTAAATTAATAGTTGGTCAGCTATCTTTTGTTACCATATTTCTTCTCTTGTTTTAAAACTCAAATAACAGAGTTCACGCATAAAGTACTTATATTTCTGTTATGTGTTATCGTGTTTCTTCAGAATTCAAGGCCGGTTATTCCATCAAACTGCCCTCCTGCGATGCGAGCTTTAATTGAGCAATGTTGGAGCTTGCAACCAGACAAGAGGCCTGAGTTCTGGCAGGTTGTGAAGATATTAGAGCAATTTGAATCTTCACTTGCCAGTGATGGAACCCTGAGCCTGGTGCCAAATCCTTGTTGGGATCATAAGAAAGGGCTTCTTCATTGGATTCAAAAGCTTGGTCCCTTGCACCAAAATAGTGGCCCTGTGCCTAAACCCAAATTCACATGAATCTTCCAAGTGTCCTCCTGGCCTGGCTTTTATTGTACACCGGGTCCATTGTAATTAAAAATGAAAGGTTTGTTTTTCAGGTTCTCTGGTTGTGTAGTCACTTTATGACATTCATGTGATAGTATATTGATTTTTAGGCTTGCACATAAAGGTGAAAGCATCTTTTTTTTTGCGAAGTGTGCATACAAAACTTGTACGAAACTCTTGCTTCATGTGTAGTTGGTTGTAGTTGACACTTCACCCCAAAAGTTAAACACTCCTCTTCCACTTTCCTCCCCTTACAAATGAAAATTTATAATTCCGGTGTGAGTGCTGCTTCTTCCAATAGGTAAAAAAGTAGATTCTTTTATGGCTTTTTTTTTTTAATATTTAATACATGTACTAACAATGTAGAGGTTTTATACATTGTCATTTACATAGAATCAACTATGTATAGGAAGTTTTTTTACTTTTATAATAATTATGTTAAAAGTTATATAAAAAATTATTTTGGATTGGTTGCCAGTAATTTTACATGAACAATATATGTTTATTAAACTCCCTTTTATTCGTTACATCATGCACTCAATAGTTTTTCTAATATCGAGATTCTAATTCTACATTTGAAGGGTCAATTGTTTTTTTACTGATGTTCCGAATTATGCAATTCGGAACTAGTGAGATGTTGCGTTCTTGATAGTACTTTGTTTTACCCCCCGCATCTTGCAAATGAGGTTACCATCCATTCTTTGGTTAAATTGAATAGGGGCATGGAATTATCGCTAGGTGATATGAAAGACTAGTAATAAATTTAAGGGTGTTGTTTTCGGCATCCGGCATTTTTGCTAGGACACCTAGCAACATAGGTGAAAGGGTTAAAAGATCCTTCACCTGTTTATTATAAAAGCGTTACAGTGACTCGTTCGTCCGAGTTACTAACCCTTATGCCGCTATGCTTCTTCCTCTTCGTGGTGTCCTTTTTCTGCTTCTTGGTGTTCTCCTTCTTCGTAGTCTCCTTGTTCTTTTGCCTCTTCTTCACCCACACTCATTCTTCACGTGCACTGTTTCTTCTTTCTAGTTGGTGGTGGTGGTGGTTTGTGGTTCTTGCTGGTTTCGGTTCTTCTTCTTAGTTGGGTCATCCTCTTTGAGGTAAGAAGTAGTTATTCGTTCCCAGTTTATGTTTATTGTTGTTGATCTTTTGAATGATTGTATTGATTTTCGATGTTGATGTTGTTAAATGATTGTATTCGTTCCCTCTTTAAGTTGTTATTAGTTTGATGTTGTTGTATTGAAGCACTGTAGAAGAAAAAGGAAGAACAAAAATGATGTTTTTTGGGAAAAAAATCATTGACAATCAGTATGAATATCTGTATGGATTTCTTTTTAAATTGTTTTTTTCAATTTTTTTTTTGTTTTCAAATTTTTTTAATTTTTTTGTTGGATTTTTTGTGTAGAATATTTTTTAATTGAAAATATATATTTTTCAATTATTTTTAAATTGTTTTTTAGCGTAATTTTGTTTTGTAATAGTTAGTGTAATTTTATAATTTTTTCTGATTTATTTGTTAAGTATTAATTTTATTTATAAAACCAAAAAAAAATATTTTAGTTATTACTAAGATTAGATTAGATTGTTAAGACTAACATTAGATTAGATTAGATTGCTAAGACTAATATTAGATTAGATTGCTAAAAATAAGATTAAATTGGCCAAAAATTTAATTTTATATATTATAATATTATATTTGTTAAGATACAACAACATATAAACAAACACAACATTTTTATTTAAGTCAACACTTAAACAAATCAACAAAAATAAAAAATAATATTCATACTTATTAGTGATTGTCTTTCCTAGATGCATCACTTTGTTGGTCTATGCTTTTACAAATTTTTCTTTGTACGAAATCACCCATGTTTGACACACATAGTCCACAAACATAGGTTACAGGGAGCAAATCATTTTAAAGTTTTTAAGGTACTCATAAAAAGAACTCTCATATGGACAGTCAACCAAACTCTCCTAAGCCTCCATCACATAATCCCATGCATTTTTTTAAGCAATCAAAATTTTGCATTTTGCCTTTACATTCTTGTCAATGTGAAACAAAGACAAGTTCGTAGTATTCGGGAATACAGTTTTCACTGGATTCATCAAAGACAAATATCTATCGGTGATAATAACCCCAGGAAGTGCATCAACTTTCATGAAAAGATCCTGAAATCGTTGTAAAGCCCAAACAACATTATTAAGACGTTCTTCTTCCAAGTAAGCAAAAGTAGCGGAAAATGTCATTCCTGTTGGTGTAATACCAACAATATCAAACAACGACAGTTTGTACTTATTTGTTTTGTAGGTACTGTTAATCAAGAAAATCAAATTACAAGAATTGATTAATTTTACTGCATCGGGATGACTCCAGAACAAGTCACATACAACATTATCATCCTACATCCTATGTCAGTGAATATATTGATCTCGATCAAGCAGCATCATGAACTGTTGCATTTCGGTGTTACTCTTTCTTATGGAAGACCAATAAGCATGTTTGACATTATAAATTTGTTTGATTGTTGTATAACTATTGGCATTGTGCTCCTTCAACATCAAGGGAATATTTCTTGGCTTCACCATGGACTTCGTCATATCAGCAACAACAATTTTCTCATCTTTAGTCCGTCGACCCGCATATGGATGTCCAACTAATGACTTTATCATTTCATGGTTGTGAACCCCATAAATTAATTTTACCATCCATCCTTCTCCTCTCAAAATTGGCTTCGCACACAACTTAAACGGGCATCCACATTTTCTACTGTCAGTGCATGTTCTTACCAAATCATTCTTCTTAGGTCTATACTCACCACTCCTTTCGCAAGCTATTAACAAAAATAAGGTCCTTCCTCTAACACCAATATTGGTGTCTTATTTCATTATCACGACAACAAATCCAATGTCATGAGCCACCAATTGAGCCTAATGTAAAACTTCATCACGGCTAGCAAACAACTATAATACAATTCAAAAAAGATTTAAGATCAATAGACATTTATGTAATCTAATTATTGTACCAACAACAAATTAGACAAACACCCGAGAAGTATTAAAAGCATCAGAGCAATCAATGTGTTCTACTTTCACGCCAGCATCTTCCTTATTTTCAACATTCATATCAACTTTTTCAGACATAATATTATCATACATCCATTGTTCTACGTCCATCTTAAAAAAATATTTAACAAATTCAATGATAAAAAAAATACAACTTAAAAAAATTATACAATCACTTCATTTGTTATCAATACAAATATAGCTCTATACAAAAATAAAATAAAAATATATTCTACATCATATAACCACATACTATGTTTTTAATACATATCTTCATTAAAATATCATTCAATAAATATCATATAAATTCTAATAAATACATCATTCAATAAAATATCAAATTTGTTTAATTATTAATCACTATAATAAACATGTAAATACATAATTCAGTTAAATGTATAGACAAAATTATTTTAGCAATCTAATATTACTTTTACCAATCCAATTACTAAATTATTTTCAATTAATTACTAAAATAATTTTAAGCAATTTAATGTTAGTTTTAACAATTTTTAAAAGTTTATATATATTATCATTTTTTTTACCAATCTAAATACTAAATACATTTTTTTTTATTTTTTTATATCACTATAAAATAATATCACCAAATCAAAATTTTTAAAACTGCTAAAATTATTACAAAAAAAATTACATTACAAAAAATATTAAATATATAATTCAGAAAATCTTATTTACAATTTTAAAAAAAATTAAAACCTACGGATCAACAATCCGTATGTTTCTAAAAAAATTTCACGTACCTCTTCTTCTCCGGTGACGAATAACGATCCAACTTCACCGTATACTTCTAAACAATGCAATTACCCCATCGGAGATAAAAAAAAAAAACATTTAAAAAAGGAGCCTAACGGAAGCTAATGGAAGCAACTTACAATAAAGAGTGAGATTTGGCGGGGGGAAAAAAGGCGCTACAAAAATGAAAAACAGATGCAGCTATTTATAACTAAAAATATCCTTTTCGAAAATTGTTGGGTGTCCCAGAAAAATGGTGGGTGCCCCAAGCCCTTGCCTAAATTTAAACTCTACAATTGGTTTTTGTTGAAGTTCTATAATTATAATTCTGTAATACAAAAATCACAACTGTAATCTATTTTTTTTGGAATATAATTAAAAAAAATACAAAACACTAGTGAAAATAAGATTCCGGAATTCAATATAACTATACTCCACATGTGATATTATTTCCCAAATTAAACAGTTAAACTACAGGTTTTAGTTTCCGGTAATGATACAGATATTTCGGAAATATTCAACAGAATTCTGAAATATCTAATTCGTAGGCCAGTAAACAAATGGGCAAAACCAGGTAGGTACAAACATTCATCTGTGAGAGGGTGCGTGGTGGGGGTAATTGAGGGATATTAAAAATTATGGAGTGCAGGTAGAAAATTGTGGGGTGCAGAAGCAAAGGTCTCCATGAATTTTATTTTTATTTGTTTAGATTTGGATTCTGATCAGACCTGTCTATACTATTTTATTGAGTGATCCTGTCTAGGAGTCTTTCCATGGGCTGGTAATTCTTTCAATTCTCTCCCATAAAAAAAATATAATATCTTATTTGTTGTTAATAGGATTGTTTTTGAAGAAATATACATGTAAGAAAAACCAATTCTTTTAGAATTTTTATATTCTCTTAGAATAAAAAAATAAAACTATTATTCTTAAAAAAAATACTACAAAAAGATGCAATCATATCTCCCAAATAAAGTGGCTTGTAAGATAGACTTGCAAGTCATAAATCATAATAGACACGAAAAATGGGGGTTGCAAGCGATTTGTGAGCCGCTACATTGCTTGAATGAAGTAAGAATTAGGGAGGAGAAAATTACAGAACAAGAAAGATAAAAGAAAATAAAAGAACATCTCTTTTTTAAACGAGTTAAAAATAGTTATGAAAGAGATTTTGGGATGGTAGGGAAGAGAAACTGAGAGAGGGAGAAAGCGGGTGTTAGGTTTTGTTTTTTTCTTCTTTTTCTGAATGGATTGGACAAAGAGTCCAACTTAGGTTTTGTTTTTATTTCAACTTTATTGAATAATTTTTTATAGCATGAAAAATTAATTTTATATTAAGAAAAATGATAAGAAAAAGTTTAAATTGTTACAGTTAAATATGTTTTTTGCTTGAATAGAAATTATATGATTTTATATATTTATCTTTTATGTTCTATTTCTTCATTCAAATAGATTAAAAAGAACTTTTTTACATTTTTATTTTCATTTATTCAAATAATATATGTTCTTTATTTTTATTTTTTTATTTCTCTTGTTTCTTTTCCTCTTATGCTTTTCTCTATATTTTATTACTCATCCAATATAAAAGTAAGTCTTATATAACAATTTTTTAATTGAATAAAATGATCTAAATATATTTTTAAAATAAGAGCATACATGAGTCATTTAAAAAGAACGAATGGTCGTGAAAGGAATTTGCCTATTGAAATATGCCACATGTTTTAAGAGATAAAAGGAAAATAATAATTATTAATTACAATAATTATTAAGATTAAAAGAATGTTATAATTTGCCAAATATATTTTATCATTTTTAGTTTTTAATTAAAAGATTGTTTTACATTTTCCACTCTAAAATACAGGTTATATTTTAAGGAGGTCAAATACTTATTTAGGAAAAAACCCATTTGCAGGAACTGAATTGTTTGAAATCCTAAAAACAAATTGCATTGGATGATTCTATATTACTGTATTTATTTCTCTTCAAAAAAAAAAAAACTACTATATTTATTTTTATTAGAATTCATCTGCTACTCCCACGTGGAAAATAAAGTTTACGTGCTCTTTCGTATTTTATTGCTGCTTTTGGTGATAGGATGAACATATGAGACATAATGCTGATGTGAGCTACATGAGGTCAGGTTTCATTTATCATTCCCAATTGAAATGACTGATAACAGTAAAACTTAAATGCTACTAGAGTAATTAAGCATGATAGTTTATTTTCCTAATCTCTAGTTAAGCATAAAGTAAAATAAAATTATTTTAAATTATATTATATATCGTTTAACGTTAAATAAATAAATAATCTAAATATTATTTTAAAAATTGAATATATTACTTTTCGCAAACAATTTCAATTAGATATTAAGATGATTATCAATATGATTTTTTAAACATAATATTCAATATAAAAATGTAGAATATTTAGAATTTTGCAAACAAACAAAAATATTTTCTCTTCTAACCGTATGAACTTAATTATTATTTACTTATTAAAAATACAATATCAATTAAATATTTTCAAAATATTATTAGGATGAATTTAATTAATATTTACTTATATTTCAGTCCAAAATATACATGATTTTTTTTTTGTAATGAAGAAAAAATACAACTAAAATATTAGGTACCAAAAGCAGATTTTGACTACTGCTGTTTCTTTATTTATTTATTTTTTTTTTGAGTGGTCGAAGATACTTTATTTATAACTATTAGAAAAGAAATAATTTTATTTTATATATTTTTAGAAATATTTTATTCTCGATTGTTATAATATTTTTTAATTTCTAATAATAATTATATCTTTTAAATATTAAATAATAATATAAAATTATTTTACAGAAATTAAATTGGGACAATAATATGCAATTAGCACGTGATGTTTTTGCTCGCAAAATTTGGAATTGGATCCCTCACAAGTAACTTTGAGATTTTATTATTTATATATAACTCTTTTAATTTATCAGTCTTTTCTAAGTATAATATTTAATCCTGTAAGTGTGTAAGTGTAAGAGACTTCCACTATAGCAAAAAAGAGTAAAAAGTGTTGTCCCGCCAAACTGACTTTTCCCCAAAATCACGTGCAATCATGGTTCCACTTTGGGACCAATACGACAAATTAAATTAATCCATACACTGTCTAGCCAACAAGGTATGATAAGGATCCGGTAGAATAGACATTATAAACAAAATAGCACTAGTATTAAACAAGACCCTGTCAAATTAATTGTGACTTTTTCTTCTAAAATTTTCAGTTTTTAAAGCAAACTAGCCCCCTATGTAATATTGATAAATAAAAACCAGTTGTTCTACGTCATGTGAAAGGTTTAACATGTTGTCAAGGATGCGACTGAACAATAAATATAATTCAGATAAAACCAAATTTAAATCATTAAATATAATTAAGATGCATTTTTAAATTAATTTCAACTATAGGTTTTATATATTGCAATACATGTTATGATGAGAAAAATTCATTTGAGGCAAACCGACCACTTAGTAGAGGTAAATAGGGGTCATGAGTTTAGCTAAAATATCAGTCATTTTAGAGTAGAGGAAATAATTTAAAAATTATATTTTTAAAAAATATTTTTTCTCTAAGGTGTTTATAATTGAAATTTGATATTAAAAATAAAAAATAGTTATTAAAAATATTTTAAAATATTTTTCATTAAATCAAATAAATAATTAAAATTTATTTATATTTAAGTCTATTATATTTAATTGATGACATTTCTTTTGCGTGGGTAGTATATTTTTTAGGGGATTTTGGAATATTTAAAAATAAAACAATAATCAATGAGTAATAATGGACTCGTACTTTAAAACTTTAAACTGACAGCCCACACACGGCAATTAAATTTGCCTTTATATCATGACAGTATGGGATAAATGCCCGTCCTTTTCGTTATAAGACTGCATCTACGATAAGTGACTCGTGGTTAACGTTAATGAATTGTTTAACGATCTAAATGGTGATGCAATGACATACGATTTTGGTGTGTTTATACAAATAAAAATGATTTATTTAATAGGAAAATTTATATTTGATTCTTATCATATAAAAAAATTTTGAATCAGCATTAATCATACAATATGAATATGATTAACCTTTGATATTCAATGAGTTGGAAAAATTCATGGATTACTTGAATGAATACCATTGAAGATGCTCTGATAGGTAGGCAACCTTAGAGATCATTTAGTAAGAGATAATTTTTTGGTTTTCAGAATCACAGGTTAAAAAATTTAGTTTCTCATATTTAATATGTATTTTTTTAAAAATAATATTCTTAAAAAAATGATGTTTTCTAATAATGTTTTTAATCAATTTCTCACCAAAATGTTATCACAAGGGAGGTGAACTTCTTTTTTCGAGCTTAATTTTTCTACTACTATAATAAAAATATTATATTATTCTTTATTAAATTATATAATGTGATAAATTATTAAATAATCAGTAAAAATATGTAAAATTATTTGATTCTTAAAAAATTTATCTAAAAATTTTCAATGATCAATCAAATAAATTTTATTTATTTTAAATAAGCATGAGTACGAGGATTCATGATTTTTAGACATGAAAAATCTTCTCTATCAAGCATTCTCCTAGGCAAAGTTTGGTTGAGTGAAGCAGAATGAAAAAAATAGGAATTTAAATTAAAATGAATTGAAAAAGTCGTTCATGAGACTCACACTAACAAGTAAAAATTTGATTAAATTGCATTTTTGGTTCTTATAATTAGAAATTCATACTTTTAGTTTTTTTATTTCTAAATCAAGATATTTAGTTCTATTATTTTAAAAAATAAACAATTTTGGTCATTTTATTAATTAATCATCCAAAATCAAATGTTGATTTTAATGTGATATATTGATACTGACGTGAAACATACGTAGACTATTAAGACTATTGACATGATGTTTATGTGAAAAAAAATTAAATGAAGTAAAAAATAAAAAAAGTTTTTTTTCATAGAAATTGAACTCATAATCCTTTATTCATAAACAAAATAATAAATCATTAAGACATTTGCCTTATTTAGTAAACAAATTAACACTATTTTTTATCTATCATTAGTCAAGAGGTATTAATTTTTTTTTCAAATCATTAAAATTCATAAATAAGAAAAAAATTAATATATAAATATTTTTAATTTTACATAAATAATTAGAGTAAAAATAAGCTATATATTAAAATAATTTTTTTAAAAAATATGTAAATAATTTATACATTATTTTATGAAATTTAATTATAAATTGGTAAATAAAAATAAAAATATGTAAACTATTCAAAATAAAATAAAAAATATTTATATATTAAATATTTTTTTAATTTATATATATTTAAAAAATAACTTTTGACTGATGATGCATAAAAAATAATATTAATGTAGTTAACTAAATAAAAATAAATGATTTAGTTATTTATTACTTTCTTTATTAATAAAGGATTATGCCTTCAATTTTTATTAAGACGTTTTTTATTTCTTATTTTATTTAATATTTTTTCATAAAAGTATCATACTAACGATTTACATAAATTTTATGTCAATATCAATATGACACATCAAATCAATGTTTGATTTTAGGTGGTTAACGGTGGGAAGAATCAATTTTTTTTAGAAATTATTCAAAAACTAAAGGTCTTAATTTAGAAATAAGAAAACAAAAATCATGAATTTAAAATTATAGGAAGAATAAAACTTTAATTTAACCTATTTTTTTTTTCTCATTTTAAACTTATTTAAACACAATCAAACTATGATTTAATTGTTTAGTTGGAGTAGGAACGAGGATTGGAGCTAATAAGTATTCAAAAATGGATATTGTTATATTGATCAGCAGTAGTATTTAATTTGAAGGATATTGATTCAGGAATCAATTAAAAAAAAAAATAGTTAGTTCAAATTAAATACTACTGCTGATAACGAATGAATGAGTCGTCCCTAGCTAGTTCTCATCACAGTAGATTATATGAAGAAAAAAAAACTCATAATGCCTTTGTGACTTTTTATCTGATATATATTCAGTACTTAAACTATGGTTTTGTTGTTCCTTTCGTGGAGTCCATGTTTTGGTTCTATAGGGGTTGATGTTAAAAAGAAAAAGGGTTGCAAATAACACCGAATATGGTTAGATTTTAGGTGGAAAATGTGGCAAGTGACAAGTTGCCTCCAAATGATAGGTTGCTTCGTCGTCCATAAATACCAATGACTGAAGCTTTTTCATTCTTTTCAGGCAAAACAGTAGCAAGATAGGTATGTGTTCTGGAGTGTCTAAACTGTTCTTGTGTAAGATTTATTAGGAGAAAAGAATTGAAGTTGGATAGATAACAACGTAATTATTAACAACTTTGTTTCACGAAATCTTATTACATGGATTTCTTTTAATTAAGAATATAGACCCAAAATAGTCTTTGACAAAACACAGTAGAATATCTTAGTGAAATTAATCTTCTCGTTTTTTTTTTTTCATTCTTAGCTAGTGATCATTGCTCCGACTTCCCTTTGTTTCAAAATTCAGAGGGTTTTAAGTATATCTCTTTTTACTTGGTCAATTAAATTATAGCCAATGTGCTTTATTGTTATTTTAGTCCAAAGGCCCTAGCTATTTGCATAGTTTTATTTTATTTTACGTACTACTGATTC
The DNA here is from genome assembly GCF_004193775.1 of Glycine soja. NCBI lineage: Eukaryota > Viridiplantae > Streptophyta > Magnoliopsida > Fabales > Fabaceae > Glycine > Glycine soja. The sequence continues at coordinate 42,458,786 of NC_041012.1, read as the reverse complement.
ATCTTAATTTGTATTCTGTTATCAAGAAACAAGGTATTAAAGAATCACACTTTATGGTTGAAGTGCTTGATATAAGAATAATGCATTATCATATTATATCTGAATAACGAAGGCATAAAAGTCATAATTTCATTGACTAAGCAAAAAAAAACCCAAAATCATATGAGACAAAGGGGCACCAAAACAATTATATATCTTGTTTTTTTTGTAGAGATATTCTACGGTACTCTAGAAATTTAAAGATTTTTATACTGTTATTAAGAAACCGTACGTCTCTCCTTCCTTGTCTTTTAATTTTTATGTGTCCAAACTCATTGAATATTATTTACTTGAAAAACAACAATATTCTAATTAAAACCATTAGATTTCTTTGGATATCATAATAACCATTTTTATTTTTAATCTGAACACAACCATTTGCAAGCTCTCCATAGTATATGAAAGATTTCCTCCTTCTTAATAACATTAGACTTTACCAAGGAAATACAGCCTGAGTGATTAAACATGATTAAACAGTATGTATGCATTATTATAATCTTCTAACATCGAAGAGGCCCCACCTAAAGTGTCATAAAAAAAGATCGTGTTTCTTCGTGATCTAATCTCGATCATCAATCCTGTTCAGTATATGCTTATTAAGGTCATGTTTGGTTCAAAATAAAGAAAAAATAAGTTATTTAAGACACAAATGGAGTGAATATGTTTGGTTCTGGTGATTTTGAAGAGAATAAAGTTATAAATTTCTCTTTTTCCAGTTAGAGTAAAATCAATTTTTTTTCATAAAAATCAATTTTTTAGACATCAAAAATTGATTTTTTGTTTCTTTGATTTTTAGAAAAAAATTCAAATTTTTAGCCAAAAAAATGATGTTTTAGGTACAACAAATGGATTTTCTTTGACTCAAAAAATATTATTTATCACCTATTTCTCTTAAATCAAACAATATAATATATCATTTTATATTTATTTTCTTTTTTGTTTTTCAAATTATTTCTCTTCTATTTTTATCTATCTTATTTCTTTCCTTTAAATACAAACACATCCTAATAGTATTCCTACTTTTGCAGGTAAAAAATATTTTCTAATTAGAATTGAAGCTCAAGACTCTATTTTTGTTGTAACTCTTCATGAAGTTATCATGACAGATGTGAAACTTATACGTGAGAGGCCCAGTTAATTGATGCACTTGTTGGCCCTATGACATTGTCGCTGTGGTTAAGGCACTTGCTCATGTCAACGATAATGTTGCAGGAGTCAAGTCAGCAAACAGAAAACAGCAGCGTATATCATGTTGGTTCAATCCCAAGTGATACTGTAATCTTCATCACGGTTGCGCTGCAAATTCGATATTGTAAAAAATTATGAACAAATACAGATGATGATATATTGTGATACAGTCACAATTGCAGTTGCAAATACTTAAAAAAATCTTGAGGTTGTTGCGGTCACAATTTCAGTTATAAATTGTTTTTTTAAGGTGGTCAGCTGGTCATGAAGTGAGGTGAGGTAGTTTCCATTGAAATGACTTAGTGTGTGTTTGGAAATGTGATGAATTATGTTCTAAAAATCATGATAGCCTTAAAATTAATTACTCTCTGGTGTGGTGTACGTAAAATTATGGTGAGATACCGTGATTTTTGAGTCCTCACCCAGTAATCAAAACACACTATTAAACTAACGGTGTAAACCTACGTACGTGGCTGTGGAGGTTGTAATATAAAGTTTCCAATAGTGGAACTTTGAAAAAATGGTAGGTGGGATTTGCAGCTGGTTATCAATTTGCAGGAGATCTTCTTGCTATTTTTCGGAGAGAAAACAAAGAGGAATTGAACTGGGAAGGAGAAAAAGCTTTGAGATATGAGATTTAGAGAAAAACAGAGAGAAGATCTTCTTGCTATTCTCATTAAGAACTAGTTTGGAATTTCAAGAACTAAGTTGGATTATCTACGTGACACATCATCTCACTAAGTCATTTGCCATATTATAGGTTAGCTCAAGAGTAAACCAATAAGCTCCTTTAGGTCTATCAATAAAAAAAAGAAATTTATTTTTAGTATTTAATATAAAGCAAAAAAAACCTTTATATATTGAAAAAAAATCATATATATTAATAAAAAAATATCAGCATATAATTTTTATTTAAAGTAATATTTTCTTAAAAATTTATTTTAAGTACCTACCGTTGGATTAGTCCTCATCAAAGTCGTATACAATGCAAAAGATCATTTAGGCCGTTGCCTTAAGCCCCAAATTGTGGCCATTGTAGAGTGATTCAATTCCATGCTTCCATAGATAAAACTGTGTTACGTTTAATTCATTACTAATAGCCTAAGTATAAAAAGTGTCAAGATTTAAAACTGATTGAAGATTTGAAGTCACAGCAGAAACGTTACAGTTTTAAGCCAATATTTAATGTTATCTATCTATTTTCAGTGTTTCCATTATTTGAATAATATATACAACCAAATGATATCTTAATAATAATAATAATAATAAATTGCTAATAATAATTCTACCTATAAAAATGCTAAACTTGAGCTATTTTTAATGTTAATAACTAATTATTAATTTCGAATCTTCTTAGTTATTTAGTTCATTCTTTTTTGTCTTTATCTTCATATGCTTTTGAAGATCTGAAATGAATTGTTTAAATAATTTTACAGCTCAAATTAAAAGTTTTAAAAAATTAATATTTAATTAGTATTGCATTAAGTCGTTTTAAAAATTGTCTTAGGCGTCGAAATATCTATATATACAAGGCCCTGGTCCTAATCAACTGTGTAAATCTATTATTGTCTAATGTTATGGAGTTTACTTGACAGAAGCACAAATTTCGTTCAATTATAATTAATTAACTTATTAGTTAGAAAGCATGTGATTAATTTCTCTGTTAAGGGAGGACAAACATGCCCCATCGTATTTTTTTTTACAAACAATTCAAGTGTTCCCTTAAAAATGTTTTATTAATCGAAAAGAAACAATAAACTTTAAGTGATTTGACCAAAGCTAGCTAGGGCCACGACAATGCGTCCCCACCACTATTCCAATCACTGAACTTTGATCAGTAGCATCTAATAATATTATCTTGCTTTTCTAAAAGACATTAAGGATTCAAAGCAACTGACACTATTATATGAGAAGCGTTCTCTTTTCATGGAATGAGTATTTTCAGCTGTTGAAGTTGAGATACAGAAATCTGTTGGCTGGAGTATTGACATGGAGAACAACCCTAGTTCATCCAGAGTTGACAGAAAATTCATTGAGAGGAATAGAAGAAATCAAATGAAAGCTCTCTTTCGCAAACTAAACTCACTTGTGCCTCATCAAAGATCAAAGGTTTTCCTGTCTTTCACACTACTCCTTCTCTTAGCTGCTCATATATTGTATACAAGCAAAGTTATACGTAGTAAGAGTGATGATATTTTGACATTTAAAATTTGTAAACACTTCACCAAAACCTTAATTCTCTTTATCTCTATCTTCTCTCTCATTATATCATAAATTATCAATCTTATCTGTCATTTTTTTCTTTTCTTATATCTCTCGAGATATCTACACCCCTTGAAGTGTCCAAATATATGTTTTCATGTAATAAAAACTAAATAGTAATAGTTGGACGAGACCTAATTGCACATTCAAAGAGTGCAAATAGCTCAATATATGATATATATTTTTCATTTTTTTCTCTTTTTTTTCTTGTCATATTGCATCATCAATCATATCAATCACTTAATATTTCTTATTTATTTTCATCCCTCTCTTGCTGTCTACACTCTACACCTCTTAAGTCTTGAGTGTGATCAAGATTCTTTTTTCTAGTTTGACAGATGATTATTCTTTCGTTTGAATCTGTTGTAGGAGGCCATTCCACTGCCGGATCAGCTAGAAGAAGCCACAAACTACATAAAGAAACTACAGATTAATCTGGAGAAAATGAAGGACAAGAAGAACATGCTACTAGGAAATGAAAGGCCAAATGAGAGAATGAATAATGATGGAAGGAGGGTGGGATTAAAATCTCCACGGATTGAAATCCAACAAATGGGTTCAGCCTTAGAGGTTGTTCTAATAACTGGGTTGGATTCTCAGTTCATGTTCGGTGAAACCATTCGTGTTCTTCATGAAGAAGGAGTAGATGTTGTTAACGCTAGTTATAAAGTTATTGAAGATGCAGTTTTCCATTCAATACACTGTCAGGTGAGCTATATATAAATCCAACCGCTATCTGATCTTTCATTTGTATATATGCAACTAGAGGAATTATTATATGATTAAGGAGTACTATGCTTCCCATCAATTTTAATTTGACATATGTGATATGTGTTATTAACTCTTCTTATAAATTTAAAATATCAATCATATGCAACCTAAAAAGTTGGTCAGAACTATAGTTTGAACCATGTAATAATTTCATTATCTGAGTCTGGTTGCATTTTACAGGACAAGGAAGAAACTGCCAACGGAGCTGCGAGGATATCTGAGAGGTTGAAGAACTTCATCCATGATTCTAGCTACAATGCTTTTTAAATGGGAGTCATTATTATTATTATATACTCAATTTTTCTTCCATTTCATTTTACATAAGTTTTCTTTCTACTTTATTTTTCTTATATCATTTCTTTTATGTATCACTTTCTTCTTCTTTTTCTCTGTTTTTCTTTTACTTCCATCTGTTCCCCCCATATATGGAATGTACACGTAGCCTTAACTTTTTCCTAGTGTAAGACGCGTAAATTGGGAATGTTTGCTGTAACCATTTTGGTGGAAATCTAATTAAATACGGATAATTCTAGAGGATACTACTACTACCATTTTACTATCTAAGTATCTAGCTAGCAAGTAAATTCACATTGTCTGCTTGATGTCTCCTTGTTTCACGGAAATTAGTAGTCTTATTTTACTGTACTTCCACTTCTGCTCAGGATACTCAGACAGACTTTCTGAACCAAAAGATAGAGTTACATTATTTTTGTGCAAATCTTTCAGCAGTTTTTATATAATTTTGTTTTTAAGTTAATTTCTCTTCATCATATTATTAATTTATTTCACATAAAACTAAATAAAAGTTAATAAATTAGTTAATAATAACTAAAATTTAAAAAATTAATTTATTAAATTATAAGTGTTCATTCAAATGAATCTTAAAAATATAAAATATAAAAAAATAATAAAATTGTGATTTATTTAAAAAGATAATAAAATTTTTTGATAATATATTAAGGTTAAAAGAAAGAAAAATATAAAAAAAAACTTTAAATTAAAAACTATTGTTTTAAAATATATTATTTTGAGTAGCAATACTAAAAATTATAAAAAAAATTGTTTATCAAATAGTAAAAAAAATTAACAAATAAAAAAAGTTAGAAACTAATTAAAATAAATTATTGAACATAGTTTGTATATTTTTTTTCTTTTAATTATAAAAAAAGTTATTAAACTTTTTGCATAAATAAATCCTCCGTGTCATATATGTACGTGGCATTTGTATTATTTTTGGAAATTATAAACGAAATGAAAAGTCTCCAAGACTAAAATATTCCAAAGTGGGAGGTTAGCGTCTCGCATGTTTATAGAGAGGCGAATATGATAATTGGTTGCCTTGATTCATGGCTTATGGACAACAATTAGGCTTGTATTGTCATTAACTCATTATAGACATCCCACCGGCTGTGTTATCTTTTTTCTTGAATATGTAATGGGTTATCTACATTTCATACTATTCATTTCTACCTGCTATGCTTGAGGCTTCCCTATGCAAAAATAAAAAATAAAAATCCAACTAAATTTTAATATGAATAGAACACACACATATTCTTTCATTTCAAACCACAAATAAATAACAAATAACTTATTCTCTCAATTAAATACACAACTTGAAACATGATTGTCCTTACTCATTCAATTTGAACTTTTAATATTCTTTTTTAAATATACATTTCACTCACTACTCCCATGGCCAATTAAAAAATTTCTTTTCGACTATATCAAACTAATTTTATTTTATTCGTATACTTGATTTTTAAGATATATTAACTGTTTAACAGGTTTCATTCCTAGCATTAGTACAACTTGCGCCCTATTAGAGAACACATTAAAGAAAATTGATCCGATTTGGGATAGTGAATTTTTAGAAGGCCAATATTTTTTATATTTAATTTAGTCCTTTATTTTTTTTAAAAAAAAATTAACTTGGGTCTTGATTTATTTTTGGTTAACTTAATTTTTTATTTTAAAAAATTTATTTTGGTTCTTTATTTTTTTTTAAAAAAAATTAGTTAAAAGTGAAGTGGAGGGGAAGGAGAGAAAGTTGAACAAAAAATCACTTTTAAATGATTAACGATATTAGTTTAAATAGACTAAATGATTAAACTGAAAAAAAAAGATAAATGATCAAATTGAAAAAAAAAACAAGCGATTAAATTGAAAAAAAGAAGATAAATGATCAAAGTAAATTTTTTAAAAGAAAAATGATTAAAATGAAAAAAAAAAAGATAAATAATCAAATTAAATTTTATAAAAAAATAAATAATCAAACTGAAAAAGAAAAAATAAATGACCAAATAAGTTTTTTAGAATTGTTACTCGTGTTAATCAAATGGCTAAAAATCTCTCTGTTATCTAGGAATTCCAAATTTAGAAGCCCTACTAATTTGTAGGGATTGATGCATCAGATTGGTTATGCATCAAATTTAGAAACCATATGGGAATTTTAAAACAAGTTTCTCAAAACTCTTCAAAATAACATTTTGGTATTTTAAATCCACCCCATAAAAAAAATAGTCAAAAAAAGAGATTCTATAATTTATTTTGTATTTCTGAATTTTGAGATGATCGAAGATTTTTAGTTCGAATTTATTGTAAAATAACGTCCAGTTTTTATGCTCGGTAAGTATTTGAAGTTAATTTTTGTTAGTAGTTGAAAATTCATTTAATTTAATTATTTGGTAAACAAATTTTTTTAGTAATTTTTTAGTAGTTTCTTGTATTTTTTGAAATAAAAAATGTTAGACGCTAGTTTTTAATTTTTTATATTTTCTTTTATTTTTATCTTCAATATATTTATTTATTTTCCTAATTATTTTTTTTAATAATTTACGATTTTATTATTTTTTTGTCATTCTCCACCTTTTAGTTACTTCAATAATTAATTTTACCAAACATTTATAGTTTAATAGGATAATTTTTCAATTAATTTTCTCAAATATAATAAAAAATAATGTTATATAAAGTTTAATATAGATATCGACAAATGATTGATTCAAATGATATTGGATTGTGTCCTTCCTTAAATAAAATTGATGTTCAAATTTTGTGAATGAAATTAAAATGTGATTGGATGGTTAATGAAATACTTCACTAAAGGTGGGTAAGATTTTTGAACAAAATAAAACTAGTGAATGTTCCATATACAAAAAGAAGTCCAATATATCTTTAATGAAAGAGAGTAACGTCGATGAATGGATATTTTTTTTCCTCAATTAATCAAGAACAAATGAATTGAGAGATATAAAATTAATTGAATAATTAAGAAAAAAAAGAAGGTGAAAAAAAAGGTGTCAACAAGAACTTTTATAGGGAAAAAATGTTGACTACAAAACATCCCCCCAACTAATAGAATTTCTCAATAAAAAGAACTATAATGTTATAAGAGTTTACAAGTCATGTTACAATAACATATAATTGTTCCAACACATATATTAATTCTTTTTCCTGCATAAATTAGAATAATCCTCTATCATGATCATAAGAGTGATCATATATATTTTACAACAACATACAGTGAGAATGGTCAGTTGTAAGTTTATAGTTCTACGTCGTACATATTGCTACCTTTCGATCCCTATTATATATTGCTGTTTAGATTTTGCTTTCTCATGCTTTCGGTTACACATAAAAGTTGCAAAATCTGATGAAAAGGTCTTTATTAATTTAATTATATAACTAGGGTTACCATGTTTCTATATATTTAAATATTCAGTTTGGAGAAAAAGTAAGGGAACGTGAAAGAAAAGAAAAGGACAATGAATCTATAATCAGGAAACATTAATTAATAAATTATAGCTTTTCGTTTCGACAAACGATAAGTTCATTGTTTTTTTATTCCCTCTACTTTTTTTTACGTATTGTTTTTTATTTTTATTTTTTATTTGCGCAACAAGGAGGTGTTTTGTTTTTTTCAATCTTCTTAGGGGGTGGGTGGGTGAATTAACGAGGAGTTGTTTCATTCATGCGTGACAATAGGGCGAATTTGGCTCTCCTTATTACTCTTGTTACTTCAAAAGATGGGACATGTTCGAAAATTTGGAGAAACAAACATAAAAAATTTAAATCCAACCTTGTAACACTTCTAATAATAGCCCTTACACAACATCTCTTTATAAGTTGAAAATATAGTTTTTTTTTTCTAAAATACATTGAGCCGTAAATACATAAAGATCTAAAATAGAATTACAAAATTCCTAAAACTAACCATATCTAATAAAAAGAAAAAAAATAACTTGTAAAGGGGTAAAACAAAAGAGCGTTGCTGTTGAAAAAAAAGGGAATAATACTTGTCGCCAAAACAGATAGTTATCACTAATTGCTATAGCGCAAATCACACTAGAAGAAAGTAGAAACAAAATGCTTAGGATATAAGAATCTTAAAAATAGAAATGAATATACAATTATAAGATTTACATCACAACCACAATCAGTTACAAGTATGGGTACAAAACAAGTAAAACAATCCAATCACAAAATCTATTATGATTAATATTTATGATTTAATATGTTTTTAGTAATAAAAATATGTTTCTGATTTTTATAAAATAAATCAATTTTAATTTTGGTGAACACAATAATATGATAGGATAAACATCTTTTATTTTAATAGGATATTTGTTGTGTGAATAAATATGATAATGTTATCCTATTTTTTATATTATTTTATTGGTCTAATGTAATTATTATCCTAATGGGAGATCAAGTTGGGTTAGGAAACACCAAAATAAGATAATCTCTTTTTCTTCTTTTTCCTTCTCTGTTTCTCTATTTATATATTATGATTTTTTATTAAACATAATATATAATAATTTGATACGTACATCTAAAGTGTATTATAAATCAAAATATTCATAATTAAGAGGAAATAAATTATATACTAATAATATAAAATAATTTTACATTATCATCCAATTATAAATTTATAACCTACCATTTATAAGAATTTGCCTTCTATGCTAACTAACATAAAACTAAAAGTTATATTAATGATAATTTGTCATCGAATAAAAGTGTAAAATTGTTTTACATCATTAGTATGATCGTTAAACTTTATTTATAATATATAATTATAAAAAATAATAATTTTATCATTTGAATATAATTTGTAGTAATATGCTATCTTGCATGGTGTTTACCAATCATTACGTAGGATAACAGCTTATTATATCATATTGTACCATATTTTGTTCATAAAATGAGCCCTTAATATTTATTAAAATTAAAATCTGCTTACAAAAGCTAGGTTTCTCAATAAGTTCATTGAAGATTGACAGCTCAAAATATGGTGGGCTAAGGTCAAATTAAGCCCAATATATCATTTAGGTAAAAAAATAAAATCCACTAACTCAGAGTCCAACCCACACATGGTTTGCGTAAATAAGAGGCATCGCAAGGGCAAACACATGACAAAAAAGAGAGTATAAAACATTATTTTCGAATTAGGGTTTCTGACTGATCTCCCTCTCTCTGCTCTCTGAGCACACCTCCACTCTGTTCCTCAGATTCATCACCACCTTGCGTTGCGCCAATGGGAAAAGCATTCGACATCGGAGCCGTTCCGTTCAACGCCGAGGGGTGGGGTCCGCCGGACAGCACCATCACCGGCAGCAACATCAACCTCCCTCTGAACGTCCCCTTCGCCCCCTTCTCCCGCTCCGACAAATTGGGCCGCATCGCCGACTGGACCCGCAACTTCAACAACCCGACCCGCTCCAAGAACCCCGCTGACGCCGTCTTTGACTTCACGAACGACGACGACGACGACACCTTCCGCCTCGTCGACCCCAAGCCCCCGCCGCGCCCCAAATTTGGTCCCAAGTGGCGCTTCCCGCAGCAGCGCCAGCTCCCTCAGCGCCGCGACGAAGAAGTCGAGGCGAAGAAGCGCGAGCAGGAGAAGGAACGCGCCCGCCGAGATCGTCTCTACCACATGAACCGCTCAAACCCTAATCAGCAGCGCCGTGAAGCCGCTGTTTTCAAATCCTCCGTCGATATCCAACCCGAATGGAACATGCACGACCAGATCCCCTTCAGCACCTTCTCCAAGCTCTCCTTCACCGTTCCCGAACCCGAAGACCTTCTCCTCTGCGGCGCTCTGGAATACTACGACCGCACTTACGATCGCATCACGCCCAAAAACGAACGCCGCCTCGAACGCTTCAAGAATCGAAACTTCTTCAAAGTCACCACCACCGACGACCCCATCATTCGCAGACTCGCCAACGAGGACAAGGCCACCGTTTTCGCCACCGACACGATTCTGTCCACTCTCATGTGTGCCCCTCGTTCTGTTTATTCCTGGGACATTGTCGTCCAGCGTGTCGGAAACAAGCTTTTCTTTGATAAGCGCGATGGGTCGCAGCTCGATTTGCTCTCTGTTCATGAAACCTCGCAGGAGCCATTGCCTGAGTCGAAGGATGATATTAACTCTGCCCATTCGTTGAGCGTTGAGGCTGCTTATATCAACCAGAATTTCTCTCAGCAGGTGCTTATTAGGGATGGGAATAAGGTTACTTTTGATGAGGCTAACCCTTTTGCTAATGAAGGTGAGGAGGTTGCTTCTGTCGCTTATAGGTATAGGAGGTGGAAGCTTGATGATGATATGTATCTTGTTGCGAGGTGTGAGGTTCATAGTGTTGTTGACGTGAACAAGCAGAGGTCGTTCCTTACTTTGAATGCGTTGAATGAGTTTGATCCCAAGTATTCGGGTGTGGACTGGAGGCAGAAGTTGGAGACTCAGAGGGGTGCTGTGTTGGCCACTGAGCTTAAGAACAATGCAAATAAGTTGGCTAAGTGGACTGCTCAGGCTCTTTTGGCGAGCGCGGATACGATGAAGTTGGGGTATGTGTCGAGGATTCATCCCCGTGATCATTTCAATCATGTGATTTTGGCTGTGGTTGGATATAAACCCAGGGACTTTGCGGCACAGATTAATTTGAACACGACGAATATGTGGGGGATTGTGAAGTCTATTGTGGATTTGTGCATGAAATTGAATGAGGGGAAGTATGTTCTTGTGAAAGATCCATCTAAGCCCCAGGTTAGGATTTACGAGGTTCCTGCGGATGCTTTTGAAAATGACTACGTGGAGGAGCCACTTCCGGAGGATGAACAAGTTCAGCCTCCATCAGAGGGTGCTGAGGGGGGAGAGGCAACTACTACAACTAATGACGTGGAAGATAAGCAGATAGATGGTCAAGCTTAAAAAGGTAATTGTATTGAATCTGGTTCATACTCTAGTTGGTTTTATTAATGTTATTATAGATGCTTGTATCTTGTGCCCGTTTTGTGGGGGTGGGTTATGAAAATGCGTCTGCTCTGCTTAATGATCTGTGACTCTTCCTTTGCATGTTGAGATGACATGGTGTATTATGTTGTTGCTTTAGAGGTCATAGTCGTATATTAGCTTTCCTTTAAATAATTTGTGTTGAACATGTTGGTTTTAGTCCATACCTTTTAAAAAAATGGGTTGTCTATTGAGGTGCTCTAGTCCTTATTTCAAAACCTGAATGTTCCAACAAGTAGTGTTCGAAGACCTTTCTAATTAACTTGCTAGTATTAGAAAATGGACAACTGCATTTAAGTTGGTGGAAAGTTGGAAATGGCTTGGTCAAGTAAATAAGGCTATAATTGATGAAGTTGTAAATTCCCTGAATTCCAAGTGATGACTTTGCTGATAAAAGTTCTTTATCATATTCTTCGCAATAGATTATTGATCATGCAACATGTTTTATTAGTGCACCAATACGTTAAAAACATTAACATGCTGATAAAGTTACTGAATCTTAAATGTGCATGCGTAAGGAATACTCAGTATAAAGGAGAAAAAGTGATATTGATTGAAGGCGAAAGAAGACATGTCATGTAGTCATTTAACTTTCTATAACTAGTAAGTTTGGTAGTTGTAATAGTTTTGCTGTCGATGTGGGTGAACTTGAAGTGACCAATGACTTGTAGTGTTTCATTTGATAGCGCTAGAAAAGGCTCAAAACGCAGGTCATGTTGGCGAGGTCAGAACCTTGTTGTGTGATCACTAATGATAATCAATTATCTTTTATGTATTCTTATTTCATTGTTTTAAGACTTTAAGTTGGAACCCTTCATTCCTTTCTTTATGTTTATTGGCGAGATATTAGGTTTTTTAAGGATATTCAATTATTGTAGGTCAATTACCAATGCGTACAGTTTAATGTCGTTTGATATGCGGAAGTCATAATATTGATATGGTATTCTGCTAACAGTATATATTCGTATATGACTTTTATTTTTTGGGTCGGTGCAGGTCATTTTTTTATTGGAGTTGATGGCCGTTCATTTGGAAAAAAAGATCGTACTCGGATAAATTTTCTTTAACACTGCTTATTTGTCGGCCAAAATTTTGCAATATGTGATGTTCCTTTTGGACCAAAAGTTTAAAGCAAAACTTCTTAGTGTTTTTTTTCTATGCTACAGCTGTTTATGATTTACAGACCTTAGCATATTTAAGTGGAACCACCAAAGCAGTAATATCTTTCAAAATTGTATTACGCTCATTTGGGCTTAGGGTTATTATTGTGGTTTACAAATTTCCATGTTTGCACAGAGTGATCTTGAGATTCGCAAGCTACAAACATTTTGGTTTGTTATCGTATTGTAAACGACCAAATTAGATAAAAACATGCTTTTATTTCTTGTATTTTTTGTCTGAACATGCTTTATTTCTTGTATTTTTGGTCTGATACAAATATACAATTATAGGCCATGTGAGACATGAATGAGGAAATGAAGTAATTGTAGAAAATAAGCAAAAATGTCAAGAAATTAAAATTTAGGATAAGTAATGGAGATAAATCAAGAAATTAAGAAACACGTGATTTTTTTTAATGCTCTCCTTCAAGCTGGTGAATAAATATTTATTATTTGCTTTTAGTCAAAAAAATATTTATTATTTTGTAGTTTGAAGGAAAGACTTAAAAGCTGCTTTGTAGGGATTCTCTTTTGAATATATGATTTGTTAATTGATGTAACGAAGTAATTGTTTATAACTCTATTAAATGTTGGTCTGTCGCTGGAATTTTGTCATTTTGTAGTGGGTTATTAGCAACACTAACAGTTATCACAAAATAACTTATGCTACAATTTTATTTAGATGTCATCAAGTCTTGATCTTGTTACTATATTTTGCTTCTAGTTCATTTATGTCACGAATTACTTTGTTGGGATATCTTTTTCTAATTGATCCTGCACATGTCTGTGTTTGTGTACACCTTGATGGATAGCTTTTTCCTTTCTTAAATAACAATAATCTTTCTGGTTTCCTCTTTAAATTCTTAAGATTCTTGTCTTTGGCTTGTAAATAACCGACACTTGTAAGAGTAGAAAATGAGGAGATACAATACATTGGTCAACAAACTAAAATCAACGTGTGCACCTCAGTTTTTAGAAAAGTTAAACGAAAAGAACTTCTATAAAAATCAATTATAAAATCTTCATCAGGAGTATATAAAATATGAGTACTAAGTACTAAACATTTATGCAAGAAAAATCATCAAATAGTCTAAACTTAAGAAAATCAGAAATAATAAATATCAAAATAGGTATATTTATTATAAAATTATTCTTACTGTTTAATTAATATAATTATTAAACAATTCCGAACCTTATGGGTGGATTGTTTGATTTAAGATATTTTAAAGAACTTCCACATATAATATTGAAAATAATTTTGACATTTTACATTAATTGATGGAAGAAAAAAAAAATCTTAATTTCCAATCATTTCTATATATGAAAAAAAATGGTCAAAGTTTTGGTTTCAGCTTTCTATAAATTAGTGTCTGATCCTAACCTCATAGTGCACAACCATCTCTCTCATTTCTCTATCTCACACACCCACTTGAGTAGAAAAATGGCTAAAGCCTTGACATTATTCATGTTCCTACTGAGCTTTATCACTGTGTTTGAACCCAATTCACTCTCCTAAACACCAACACCCTCCACACCACCATATCTCTCCCACTCTTACACCTCATCCCCATTCACCATCCCACCCTTCACATCTTCACCATCATCATCATCACCATGGTCATCACCATCATCATCATCATTATCCGACCCATGCACCTCATCCTTCAGTTCTCTCTCTTAACCATGCTCCAGCTCCGACTCCTGCACATCATTATAAAAAAAACCTGCTTTGCAACGTTGAACCTCTGATGATGTTTGAGCGCAAACATCTCCAATAAAAATTTATTTGCGTTGTGGGAGTTGTTTTTATTTTTTTATACTCAGTTATGTTAAATTGATTGATATATGCTTCCATTTTTTTATTGTTTCAGGGATGGAGGCTTATGAGCCTAAAGTTGTAATGATGGAGGTTCAATGCTTAAATTATATTGTAATAGATTTTATTTGAAACAAAAGGATTTAATATAGAAAATGTGTGGTTAGTTTTGAATATCCATTTTTGAAAAACAAGGCTTTTGTAACGAATTTGCTTAAGCTCCATCTCATATCTCTTGTATGGGAAAATTTTGGGGAAAATGCACGTTAAATATTTTGTTAATGTTTCTGTCATGAACGTACCACCAGACCAGAAGTTTTAAAAAGTATATAACGTGCATTTTCTCCGAAATTTTCCACCTGTGCAATTAAACCCTAATCGCACAAAACTAAGCGAAGTAATTGCTCGAATTCAAATCTGCCCTGCGTTGATGTAGAATAGATTGGGCAAATTTTTGTGGCTGCGTTTCATCTCTTTTCTCTGAATTCTCAAGAGCCTTGAAATAATTTCCCCATATTTTTCATTCTGCTACTGTTTTTCTATGAAACTTTCTGTTACTAGTTTAGGAGAGAACAAAAAAAAAAAGATTTTCGGGAGGGATTAGGTAGTAGAAAAACAATTCGATACATGATGTTTGTAAAAGAGAAAAGTACTTTCTAATATACATGACGATAACTTGTTGTCTTTTTATGTGTCTATCTTCTCTATGAATTAATGAGAAAATGTCCAACTCTCTAACATTCAGCGTGGAAAGTTGACTTATCATTATAGGAAGGATAGAATGAATTGTGTTTCTCAATGTTCTTAAGAAAGTATTTTCAATAATTCACTTTTAGTGAAATGAAAAAAAAAGTGTTAAAAAAAGGATTTCTAGAAGAAATACATAAATGAAATGCATGTATCAATAAAAAAGAAAGGTGTAAATACGAATAGCCACAATTTTTTTGGCTGGATTGAGTCATGTTATTGGGTTGGATCGAATTATATTACTGGGCCTTTATTGCGCTAAATAGCACTATTGTTTCTTGCACTTCCATAAATTGTTACTAGCACCTCAAACAATATGGAAAGCCCAATTCAGAATGTAATTTACATTCCAGATTGGATTTTCTGGAATGTAATGGGTGCTGCTAAAAATTTATGGAGGTGCAGGAAGTTTTAGCCACTGTAGTATGTTTGGATTAGTTTTACAGTAAAAATAATCAATTATTTTTTATGATAAAAGTAAAACAATAAATAATTATTTTTACTTTTTCATTATAGCACCATGATTTTTAAGGTAAAATTTAGAGCAAATTACAAAAACATCACTTTTGTTTTACTCATTACACAAGGATTTCCTCTTATTTTTCAACCTACAAAAAACTCTATTTTTTGCATTCCCGTTATAGCGGTCCTCCTTGTGCTTCAAACGACGTTAACTTGGTCTGGTCACATGACTAACACTTTATTCGTGAGATTTTTTTTTTTTTTTTTCTCAAAGCACCCTCATCTCTACAATTACTTACTCATCCCTTGTATTTTATACATATTACATATGCATTCCCTGTATTTTTTAAATGTTAGGCATGATACTCCTTTATTATTTCATATCTAGATTGACAATTTGCACTGCCATATTTATTGAGAATACAAACTTGTCAATTTTGTATTATCCAAACACATTAGAAGTGGTTCTAAACAATAAACAATTCAGAATTATAAAATGTGTGAGGTGCAAATGTTGAATTCCAATGCATGGC
Source organism: Glycine soja (assembly GCF_004193775.1). Lineage (NCBI taxonomy): Eukaryota > Viridiplantae > Streptophyta > Magnoliopsida > Fabales > Fabaceae > Glycine > Glycine soja. The sequence goes on along the minus strand of NC_041012.1, from coordinate 42,442,520 downwards.
TAAAAGGATAATGCGGTTATTGTTAGGAAAGGAATATGAGATTGTTTATACTTCATATGAATAGGATGCTGCAAAATCTAACGTAGCCAAACAAGGCACAAGGAGGCATAAAGCGTGACAGGGAATGAGGATGGTTTTTCTTCGGCCTCTGTTAGTCAATGCCAAATATTAAACCCTTTTTGACTATTTTTTTTACTTTATGTGTCACCACATCGGTCCCACTTCTGTTTCTCTAAAATTCCTAACACCAGCATTTGCAATCCCTTACCCATCCAACTCAACTCACACTAGTCGCGCGTGTTTACTTTTTTCACCTTCTTATCTATATATTCACTCTTAGTATGCTCCTAGATTAACTTTTGTGTATTACACGTCAAAATTATAAATATTAAGGTATAAAATGTGTTTTAGAACTTCTTGCACCATGATGATTTTGGTTTTTGTGCTTTTTATAATTAGTGATTTTTTTTTTATATAGAACTCATGAATTTATGATACATGGCTGAGAGATGAAATTTGTCAATTATAAAAATATAAGAAGCATAATTATTGTTTTTAAAAATACAGAAATTAAGATATAAGACCAATTTTGGTCGAAAAATCAAAGAATTGAAAATACATTGTACCTTTTTTTTATAGGACAGATACATTGTACCTATATTTCAAATATATATATATATATATATATATATATATATATATATATATATATATATATATATATATATATATATATATATAATGTATGGTAGGAATTTGTACAAAGTTGACTTCTATAGTGGCTCAAATGAAATAAAGTGTATCTTGGTCCAATATTTTCCATTAAAATTGTTGAATGTGAAAGAGTATTGATAGTTGCAAGGGTCGTTTTTCATGGTGGTAATTTTTTTCTGTGAGACATGATAATTATGAATATATACCATAATATCATATTTAAATGGTCAATATTAAAAAGAATGCACATGAATTTTAAGTAGTCACGTAATCACTAACTATTTTTTGTAAACCACTAACTAATTTTTATTTTGGATCATTCATATATAATTATATTATCTAAATTTATAATTTTCATTCATCACAATAACTAATTGTCCCACTTGATACACATACCACACTATATTGCTCCCATTATACGCACAAAAAGTAATTTTACCCTTTTTAAAAAGAATTATATTATTATTTTTTCAAAATATTTATAAATTAAATGAATTGGATTGTTTTAAATTCTCCTCTCTTCAAAATTCATTGATCAAGTTTAGTGTTTTGTTCAAATTTAGGAAATTTCAGAATGTTGCTTTCTTTAAAATTATAGTTTTTTTTTTACTAAATTACGTTAAATTTATGATTTCAGAACCTTTTAAATCTTTGCATATTCTAAAGTTTTCCTAAATTCTCATTTTTAGCAAAAAAATAATATTTGAGATTTTATAGAGAGAATAAATGACAGGACGATCTATTTATAACAATAATAAAATTACAAATTTAAATTTAAATTTAAATTTATTAAATTTCTAAAATTAATAATTAATCATAACAGAGATCCAAATTAAAAGTTATTAAATTTATAAAATTAATAATTAATCATAACAGAGAGGTCCAAATTGTACTAAAACTTTTTTTTTATTTGAAACAACAAGTTATCTTTTTTTTATTATTGAAGATAACATCTTATACTAATATATTAGAACATAATTAATAAATAATTTTATCTTTAAGTATGTAGTCATAAGTCTAATATGTGTATAAAAAAATATTTATTGGAAGAAGTCAATTTTTTAAATTAATCTCGATATCTTACAAGATTAGTATTTGAATTTCGGTTAAATATAACTTTTCAGAAATAAAAAGTGAAATAACACGGAACTGATATGTTGAGATTAAAGAAATACTATGTCACCTAAATTGTTGTTGAAAAGGAAAAAAAAATGCCAATTCCTCATTCTTGAATGGTTTTTTGGAAAAAATATCATTAAGATTTTGCGTGGAAAAAATGGATTTTCTTGAATACCAAAACCATCATTCCATCAACTAATTAGTCATAATGTCATACCATATAATGAAATAAATTATTCTAAAATTATTTTTAAAGACATTATCAAATCTATTTGATTGTTATATAATTGTTTTCCACTGTTTGTTTGCATCAGTAATTATATTGTAGCATAAGAAAATTGAATATAATCAATATATACTAAGGCTTTGGTCAGTTTGAATATTTTTCATTCTTTTCAGCAAAGTTTTCTCTATAATAGTAATTAAAAATGTGGGTGAACATATTTTTTTCTCCATCCATATCTATTTCTTTTCATTAATGTCCTCTTTATACCAATCATTCATTTGAATAATAATAATAATAATAATAATTTTCTTGATGCATGTTATCATGAAGCAGAATTTAATATATACTTAATATATATTTATTGTTAGTATAAAAGTTTTTATACTATTAATAAGTCAAAAATAATTTATTTATTATTTTAAAACAATTATTAAAAAATTCAATAAAGTTAATATACATAATAATTTACAATTAACCGCATATTTTTTTAATAGAATCGACTATATCAATGTAGTATTATTTTCTTCTAAGAAAAAAAAAATCCAATTTTGCATGTTAGATTTTCTAATGAATAGTTTGACTAGAGTGTAGTGTAGCACACAAGAGGTGCATAGCGCGTAGGGAGCGAAGGAGAGGAGAAGAGAATCTAAGGTCCCTACGAAACATTTCATTTTCATTTCATTTCTTTCTTTACCAAAACAAAGTTAAAAGAAAAAATAAATAAAATAAAAGTCTCATCTCTTTTATTTACACACATCTTCTTTCTTTTTTCTTTTTCTCTCTCAGACTCTCATCAAAGTCATTACCAATGGACTCCATTTCCCCAAAACCTCAAGAGAATAATAATAATAATAATAATAATATTCCGAAGCCCATGACGAGATCAGAACCCGCGAACTCGTACCCAACAACGTTCGTCCAAGCGGACACAACCTCGTTCAAGCAAGTAGTCCAAATGCTAACCGGTTCCTCGGAGACAGCAAAGCAAGCCGCCGCCGCCGCCGCCGCCGCCTCCTCCTCCTCCTCCTCCTCGAAACCTGCGAACCCGATCCCACCCATGAAATCCATACCCAACAAGAAGCAGCAGCCGCATTTTTCTAAGCTCTACGAGCGCAGAACAAACTCCCTCAACCTCAGGAACAGTCTCCACATCAACCCCCTCACCTCGTTTTTCTCGAACCACACTAATTCCCCGCGAAAAGCCGACATCCTCTCCCCCAGCATCCTTGACTTCCCCGCACTCGTCCTCAGCCCCGTCACGCCTCTCATACCCGACCCTTTCGACCGATCCAACGCTGCCATTGATTCCGAAGCTGAAGTCAAAGCCATCAAAGAGAAAGGTTTCTTCTTGCATCCTTCTCCCAGAGACAAAGCTCAACCCCTCTTGCTCCCTCTCTTCCCCACAACTTCTCCCAGAGCCTCCTCAGGTCCTTCTTCTTCCGCTCCTCCTTCTTAGAATTGTTTTTTTTAATTATTATTTGCTTTCCCATTTTGTGTAAGATTCTTAATTCATATATATATAATTTATGTTTTAATTAATTACTGCCATTCATGCCGATTAGAGGGGTGAGGAGTTTCAGAAAATTTGTAATGGTTGGTTAATTATCAAGAGAATGGAATAATCTTAATTGCTTCAATTGTATGTAGTAAAAATTATTCTGCCGTCTTTCAGTAAAATGCTCCGTTTCGAGTTCGTTTAATTTGTGCGAGGAAATTAAAAAGTTGAATTCCAAAATGTGAATTTTGGTTAACCTAAATCCATTTTAGCGATTGTAGTGGGATGTACGTATGTACGATGTATCTACTTTTATCCTTTTGCTGTACTTTTTTTTTTTTTTTCACATTCAACTCGTTCAATTATTGTTTTCGCAGTTAAATTTTAATGGCTTTTAAAGCTGCGTAAAACTGTTTTTAATCAAATTAATTTTTAATTATTGAATGAAATTGAGAGGCGCGTTTAAATTAATTTTAGATAAACCCACTTGGGTCCACTTAGTGGTGGAGTGTTTTAGTAGTACTAGTTTGTATGAATTCTTATTAGATTTTAATCTTAGTAATGTTAATTATTGCACACCAAAAAAATTATTTTTTGATAATAAATTTTATATTACAAAAAAATCTCTTATGAGAATAGAACTTAATTTTGATTTTTAGTCAAACAAGTTCTGACACATTGTTTGAACAAGAGAAAGGGAGTTATGGAGGGCATTTATAATTAGAGATGATATTCATAATTAGCAAAATTAATAATACAACTCTTTAGGAAGTGCAGTCTTTATAGAGAAGGTAGGGACTAGTATAGCGAAGAAACCGGCATGAGAGAGTGAGAATGAAAAGAGAGAGAAGTGTTGGTTTGAAAATCAAATTGCATTTGCAAAGGCAGCTTTGGGCTAGCTGTCATACAAAGCGTAGAAGAATGGGGAAGGAATCTTGGCCTGTCTGATGTCTTTCTCAATGAGGGAAAGATCCCAAGGATTGAGATGAAGATAGGCATTGTATGTGCTGCTTGTGTTGTAAGCATGTAGTAGTTTTCATATACTATGTGCCCCAAACACCATCAACCTATATCCATAACATGGTTTCAATTGAAAATAAAAATTAAAAAAAAATGTTTTTTTAACGTTTAATTTTTCTTAATTATGAAAAGTTTATGTAAGTTGAATTTTAGAAATTATTTGAATCAGAGTATGTCTTAAGGCATATTAAACATTTAGATAGGTACTTATAAATGTTTATCATTGAGATATAAATCTTTTCAATTACAAATTAATTATACAATGTGATAGTGAACATAAACCTTTCATAAATTTTGAAAATTGCCGGACTTATTAAGTAGTATTAATAAGAAGTAAAAGTTGCTTGATGATAATTAGATGGAGGGAGGCGACATGTACAGTTTGAGCCATTAATTTATTTTCTTTCATTTGCTTCGTTTTTCCACTGTAGAAGGGTAGGGACCCCGTTACGTTGAATGTAAAGCTTTGGACAGCCGTAAAAGCAATCATGCGAACTCTTTCTCCGATTCAGTATTTTAATTTTCCTTTTTGACTCGAAGGAGACCAGAAATGAAGTGAATGGGGACATGAGAAAAGGAGGGAAGGGAAGTGGGGCTTGTGATGATGAAAGGGAAGAAAAGATGGGAGGTAGTGATGGGAACGTGAGAGCTAGAAAACAGGGTGTTGAGTGTGCTTCTTGTTTGTTTGTGTACGCTATACATATGATTTTTGCGGACTTAGCAACTCATGGTTGGTGCTGCATTAATTGAGAATTTGAAACTTATACATGTGCACTGCTCGGAGACCCTTGTTGCCTTCTGCTTACCCCTTATCAAGGTCATCTTCTATTTCCCTCTCGCAATCATTTTCGGGAGAAAAAATATATATAAAACATGTCACATGTGGCATGTTTTCATTTGATGTATTATTGATAATCATCCTTCATAAGTCCATCGATCTTTTTGCGCCATGACAAAAATTCAAGCATAACATCTTTGACTATATCTTCTCTACCTTTGAATTCTTCATACAAGTCACTGCTATGGTCCATAGGCCTTTATTTTTTTTTTTTTATTGTTGAAATATAATATATAAGCTTAATTGTATTTTTTTTATCTCATAAATATTACAATTATGCAATTTTTACTTGTTATTTGATTCGTGTACTACCGCGCGCGGATCAATTACCTTAGTAATGTAAGAGACTTGCATCATGAAGGTTGCAAACTAGAAAGTTGGTTGTATTATGGTTATTTCTCAACGAAAGTCTTGTGATTCCTCAACAAGACTTGCATATGTCTTTAGAATAGGAGAGGAGAAACAATTTCATACTTTTTTGGTTCTAAACTAAATGTTATTTTAGGTTATTTTACATAAATAAAGAAGAATGACTAAATAGATGAAAATGAATAACTCAAAAGGTTAGTGTACGTGAGGATATAAGATCGGGTTGCATTCTCAAGTGAAACCGATCTATTTATTAAAATAAATAGATGAAAATATATTATATATAATGATGTATAATTAAATGATAATATAAAATCATTTTATACTAAAAGTGAATAAACAGTTTTACATTGATTCTTTCAAAAAAATCTTAATAAGACAAATCAAAACTTAAAATCTTAATTAACAATCGAGTGCATTAATCAATTGATGTGAAAATGTTTTTTTAGTCATTAGTCAATATTTTGAATTTTTATTAGTAAATATATAATTATATTAAATACTTATAAATCCATCATAAAAAGGTGTATTCCAAAACTCAAATCCTTATTGGTGATAAAATAACTGGAATGGAGAACCAAGTAAAGAAAGGAAGAGACGTTTATTTAAGGAAAGAAAAAAGTAATGAAACTTTGGAAAAGCACGCATAGCATATAAATGTCAATATTTTGTATTTCCTCCATGCTGATATAACAAGAAGAATGTAAACAGATGTTACATAGAGAAATAGAAAAAGACCAAGTTGTTTTCCACCTTACATTAATTAATATATCTCACAACAGCAATAATTAAACAAGACAAAGAATTAATATAGTAAAATAAGATCACCATACTTTAAAATATGCAAATTGTTAGAACCAAGGAAGTTGTTGCAACAAATTATATATGCTACTCAGGAATCTCAATAAGAAGATCAAGAGTGTCCTTAGCCACATGCCACAATATAGCTTCCTCTTTGTTGTGGCTTTTTTTTGTTCTTCAATCTAACTGGTGTCTCTGGCACAGTGTGTGATGGCAATGCAACCACGACTGTAAGGGTTTGCCCTACCCCTTTCGTTGCAATTGTAGTAGGAACGTCCACGCCTACCGCATGGTATCTGGTTACTTCTAAGGGCTGCATAGCTGATGTACCTAGCTCTGCCTTTTCCAGGATGGCCATGCATCAGTGACCGAGGTGTTGATTCTGAACTCATCAAAAACTCATTGTCATCTACAATGAGATCAGCATCACCGTTAGAGATAATAGAGTCAAATTCTTCTATTGTTGTAGATGCAAATTCATCTATTGTGGCATATGTTTCAGCCACCATGGCCAGTGCCAGGAGAAGGAACACAAGCCATGCTTTGGAACTCATTTTAGATGGAAACTTTAATTGTGGAGAGAAAGAGAGGAAAAGGGTCTCTCTTAAATTGCCATTTTCCCTGCCCTTCCTGCCAGAGGGAGGGGAAAAGAAAAAGCTGGGAAGGTTGTTAATTAGTTTAATATGTTGGGGTAGAAAGTTAGAACTAGCTAGAGGGTGTGTGTTTTATGTGTGGCTGTAATTTGTGATGTAACTTGATTTTGGGGTGCATGTGCCCGTTTTTCTCTCTCATATGGTTTTGGTGACTGTTAATGCTATATATACACAGAAAGATTTCCCTTTCATTGTCAACAATATTTCTTATTAACAAACATGTCTGCCATGGCATGCATGCTCATCTGCAAAGAATTGAAATGCATAATTTGTTAGCCTAACTGTCAATAAGTACTGGTTTGCCGAATTTAGTTCTAAAATTGACTTTGGTCTTCAAAGGTTATGTGCTTCCTATATTTTTTCCAAAAGTCTGAAAATATCACGGAAGGTTTGTTAGTTGAAAAGTTTTTAAATATTTAAACATTATAATTTTTGGGAAACTTGATTATTGAAAATCATGATTATTAGAAATGCGCAATTGATTATAATTAATATATTGCATAAGAAATAAATATTTTCGTGTTTTATTACATTATAATTTTCTTGGGTATATAAGTATTATTTACAAATATGTCCTTTATTAAAAAATGATTAAATCATCTCCTCAATAATTTCGACATTTATTATTATTATTTTTGTCTTTGTATTCATAAAATCACATTATAAAAGTCAATCATTAATTCCAGTCGTCAAAATTGGTATCACAATAAAAAAATAAATACAAATTATCTATATCATGTAATCTTTAACAAGAACAATGCCAAATTAACATAAAAACTTTAGACATGAAAAACACCTAAAAGTGTAAAAATATAAAAAATAAAATATACCATAAACATAATATAACAATAGTGAAGACCGAAAATTTTGGATAAACAAGATCATGATGGATTCTACTTTGTAATTACAAAAAAGAATAACATAGTCATTTTTACATAATTAAAACTTTTCCTCCAATCAGGAAACTTGGATTCCCAACTCTCCTCTCCTTGAAAATGTTTTTTTGTCAAAAAGTGAGCTAAAATTCATTCATAATTTTCTAAGAATTTTTTTTATTAACTACATATCAAATATAAAAATCATAGTTTCCCAACATAGTATCCTAGAAAAATTAAAAACTTTCTGCTGCCAATCACTCCCTCAGACAATTGTTTGATTAAGGTTGGACTGCACATGTGCTGGCCATTTGCCCCTCACCAATTTTCCTATTTTGGTTTGTACTTACAGATCATAAACAGTAACCAGTTGATCCAAAGGTCAATTGGACAACCAACATGGGTTCATGGGCCTTGTCCAAAACTCTACCCAAGTAATCATGGAAAATTATGTTTCTTCATCTTTTTTCCTCACCAAGGACAAGATAAATAAATAAACAAAGAATACTCACCACTCACCAGCCGATGTAGGTGATTTTTTTTCTTTTATTTATTTTTTAACAGAAGTTTTATTTGAAAAAAACCAATTCAAAGAGTTGATACAGTAACTAAAAAGCTACACTCAACAGTTCGATTATTTAGTTGGAACCTTAACCTATATATCCTCACGAAAAAGAAAAATAATTTTCCAACATGTACGTATTAAGATAATCATTTAATGCTATGTTTAGATAATACATTTAAAATAGTCATATTTAGATATATGTTATGTTCTATTAAATAATATCAACAAGTTTTAAAATTTAAAAAAGTAAAATTCAATAATTTGTTTATAATAGATTAAAAAAATCATATTTATATAATTAAAGATATTTAAACGCAACTTTGTAAAGGACATTTTATGAAAATCAAAATAATTATTTGAAAACAAATATAAATTTAGTAATGTTTGAGACTTGAGAGTAATGCCAATTATATTGAGTTTGTCTAAAGGCCCAATCAGCAACACAACTTTTTTAGTATGTCTCTTTTAGTTATGAGTGATAAAATGGACCCTTCCGTTGCCCTATCATTCCATTAACTAGACAAAAACGGGATGAGGTAAAGCAAGCAAACTCACTTTTAATGAAACGGATTGAAAACCCTTGTCATACTTTAACAATTGACTTGTCAAAAAAGAGAAAGTAGGACGGAGAATTACTGAATCAACCCATTAAAAATAATATAAAAATATAAATATAAAATCCAAACATACATTCATATATATATATATATATATATATATATATATATATATATATATATATATATATATTATTTGTTATTTAAAATATTCTAAATAAAATAAAAACATAATAATAAAATATTATTAATATAATAACTATATTAATTATTTTTTTTAAAAGAGAGAAAAAAAATTCACGATTAACCAAACCCAGTTCACCATACCCTATTTCCTAGTTACATATGTGTAGACAAAACCTCAACTTGTCACACAAAAACATGTTAAACAGATTGGCCTGAAAGTCTAATTCACTTTAACCCCGCCCCCCCTACTTCTAGTTTTGTCATGGTGTTTTCTCCCTTCCTAGAATAAGTCACTAATTTAATTCATTAAGTCTTATTATTTTTTAAATGATTCTTAAAGTAATAGAATTGCATAAGCAATTCCTTAAGTATTAAATATTTATAAACATATCTTTAAAAATATCTATAAATAAATTTAGTGTCTATAACATTTAGGGATTAACTTTAAAGATTTTTCAATATTAAGAGATTATTTATTATAACATCTAATATTAAGAAAAAATATTTTTTTCATTTTAGAGATAATTTAGGAGAAATAATAGTATTTTAAAGATCAAATTGACTATTTATTCTTCCTTTTTATAGTATTGTAGTATTGTGCTTCTGAGTTTGTCAGCACTTTCTCTTGCTGCATATCTCAATCACCGCGCAGCTAGTTAACATGTAACCTAGGATTCCCCAATAACGGTGGAAATCTTAACAAATGTGTGAAGGACGCGAGTGAAAAACAATCAAAAAGTGTATTCTGCCACATCATGCATTTATGGGTAATAGGTACCTAAGCCAAGCCTTTAATTTAATACAAATTGATAATTCACAACATTCTGGAAGGGTAAGGAAGAATTTATTCTCCAACGTTAACCACAACTTGGGTCAAAAATTCATCTTTGGCGACTAATTAAGTTAATTAGCATCTTCACTTTGTACGTAGGATATTTGTGCACTCTACACTGAAATTAAACTTCCATCTGACCTCTGATAAATTTCCATTCAAGAGTGACATAGAATTATAGAAATATGCGTGTCAAACCCATTTAACACTTCACGTTTATGGTTCATTGGACACGTTATATATATGGTAAGTTAATATAAAGGATTTAGCTTCTTTTTTGGACAAATAAAAGGATTAAGCTAGCATGTACTACATGCAAGTAAGATGATTTAAATGAAGAAAAGTATAAGAAGTTATTTGTGATTGTAATATATAAAATTTTTAATTTATTTTTTGAAGAAAAAATTATACTTTCACTAAACCTTATACAATAAATTCTTATCTTGTCATGTGTATCATAAATAAGCTTCGTGAATTTAACAGTAACGTTATATAAGTAGGACACAAATAAAATTGCATTTTCATCTGCAAATTAATGTCAACAAAGTTGTTTAGGTTATTTTAGGCCACGTCATGCTTGTGAAATTTGTTAACCTCGTAAGATTATAGCATTATTTTCATTACTATTATGAAATGGGTAGACTCCAAATGAGAGATCGTAGATATCATCCAGGTGGTACATCAGCAACTGAACACTTGTATAAAATTATATATCCGCCCATTAAATTAAAGGATATAGAAATATACCACACTCGATTACGTTAGAAAGTTGTTTAAGGCTTTCTAACAAATAAGTACAGTTCTAAAATCCGTTTGCTCAAACACCAACAAATCTTCCTTAATCGAACAATAGGTATTGCTAAATTTTTCATTCTGACAACGATGAAATCCAACCAAAATAAAATTTTGCTCTCACATATATTTTTCTTTCAAATTAATTTTATAAGATTGAATTAGATCAAAATTCATATTATAAGAAAAATATTAACATGATATTAATTACTACTTTATTGTTTAAAATTGTCTTTATCTAATCTTAAATATTTCATACACTTAATATAAATGACAAATGAATAATAGTAAATATCATATTAGAAAGTTAATTAAAAATAATTTTAATATAAATCAGCATACTTATTACATTTATTTTTTAATTTATGTGTTATCTTCTTGAGTATTCAAATAAAAAGAAAAGGATAATATTCATTATCAACATCAAACGTTATTTTAATATATCGTACTGTTATGTATAGAAAATTAATGAATCATATAATTAATATAGATCCGTAGTATTGTGTTTGATAAGCTACTTTGACCAAATTAGATAAAAGTTTATTTGTTAGCAAATGCCACTCTTTTTTATAGTAAAAGATTCAAATGATAGACAATATAACCAATGCATCTAAATAATTACTAGAAAATTAATTGCAAATCACTGAAGAAGGCGAGGAAGCTACCCTCTGGCTTCTTTCAGTTCTTTGATTGGTCCCTTCAAATTAATTTCTATGCTATGAGATCAAATTAAAAGACCATAACAATTCACAATATTCAAAGAGCATGGTATTTCCAGCTTCTTTAGCAGAGATGATCACCTCAATCATAAGCACTTGCTGTAGGATGGAGACGAGACAAGTGGGACCCTGGAACATGTTAAGTTCATGAATAATATCAACTTTGAATTCTGCCATGAAACGGATATCAAAGCACTAACCAAACAACAACTACGTAGGCCCCCCCAGCCCTAACGTCTCTATCCATCAATATGTTATATTCATAGAAAATGTTTTATAATCCAAGTTAGTGCTCTTTTAATTTAGTTTGTGTCTCCATCCTTCTTAACCAAACTCATGTGATCACTAGAATTTTGGTTAGGATATTATCATATTAACTAACCCCCAAATTGGTGAGATGATTATGCTGATGATCATGAACACAAAGGCATGCTACGCGTGGTTTGCTTTTCCGTACGGATAATTCTTTCTACACACTTTCATCAATGGCTCACATCTCTGCCATATATATACCTATGTGGAAGAATCAAAGTTTAAGTGTATAAGAAATAACTTACTTTTAACTATAATCAGATAACGAATATATATAAAAATAAATCTAAAGTAATTAACAAATGTATGCGTTTAAAATTCAGTTTGGTAGTTTTTCTTTGGATCTATTCAGACGGGTAATTAAGATAAAGCGTGTAAGTTTTAACTTGACCAAGTAATTTATTTTTCTTTTAGACAATCAAAACGCCAGTCAAAAGTTTATGTTTATCTGAAGCGTTAATTAAATGCGAAGATATTTTGGTGGCATAAACATTGAAATAAAGAGGAAAGATCAATCAAAAGAAAAAATATTGCTATACTATATATAACTCTTTTTGCAACAGTCAGCCATGGAAAAGAATTCACCGTTTGGATTTTTATATGATAATGATAATGATAGAAGTAGATTTTTGTTAGCAAATACTCTTTCTTTCTCATATAGTTGAGCAGAATGAGAATTAAATTTTTATATTATCAACTAATTAAATTTTTTATATAAATTTGTTATATATAATTATTTGTAATTAAATAATAGTATAAAAATTATATGTAAATATGCTGTAATTTAACATTTATTTTAAATTTTTTGCATATATTATTTAAATAAAACACATCATGCTACTTCAATTTATCACTCTTTACGTAAGTTGTAATAAGTCTTGGGATTCAGGCACTCACATAAAGACATTCTTCAGTGTAGGAGAAGAGTATTTGGAAATTGAATTGAATTCATAACCTTCCAACTACCCTTCAGCACGACCAGTCGATCATGCACACATGTGCAGTCAAACCTTTGTGACGTGGCAATGTGACGTAAAATTAGATCATTGAAAATGTCATGGTAAACTATAAAATTTTATTTAATCAAGAATTCATCCTTAACTTATGTATGAAATCACAATTAAAAATATCAATTTATCTTAAAATAAACTGATTTAATAAGAGATAATTAATTAAATATCAAATCATTTTTTTAAATATATCTAAATAAACAAAAAATAAAAGTTTATTTAATCATTTATAGGAAAATTATCCGTGAACAAATATTATTCATATATGTTAAACTAATAAGAAAATTAATAGGTGAAATATTTCTATTTAAAATTTTTATTACCAATTTTTTTAACATTTAGAATTGAGCTAACCATTCGTGTGAGTTTTTTTTATCGGTAGAAATTAAACATAAGATCACGCTTTTATGTGGAGTTTAGTAAATTCTTTAAAAATTCATGAGTAAATAATTAACTAAATGTATTAGGCTTAACGCAAAGTATAGTTTTTTAACTTTTAAGTTAGAAAAAATTATATTATCTGAGTTAATAAAACTATTGTTAGTATGATAGTATTTAAGATAATTATTATAGAAAATAATAAATTTATTATATTTATAATTGACGATAATATAAAATTATTTTATTTTATGTTAATGTATAACTTATCATGAGTTTCAGGGTTCGAGGATATATAATCTAAAAATATGTTAGATTTTGGGAGTATGGAGAGCAAAGGTGGAGTAGGCAAAATCCGACCCGATCCGACCGCTTGTTGTTGATTAGTACTAATTTGTCGCTTTTATTCGAATTGTGATGCTATAGTTCGAGCCTTCTTTGTCAATTGGTTTCAGCTTTGGTAGAACGTTTGTGTCATTGAAGATATTGAGATTTGAGTTAACAGTATGGACTAACTAAATCTACTTCAATTCGGATAATTGATTGGCTGACATTATTATTTGAGATTACTTTTGATAATTGTCGGTATAAAAATATAATTTTACACCGTGAATGAATTAAAAACTATATATTACAAATATGAATTTTAAAATAATTATTGTTATATCCTCTCACAATCCCATATCAATTATGTACCGTCTTAGACATAAGTCTCAATACCACACTTAAAACAGTTAGTCATGGGAAGATTCTAGTGTTCAGAATCATTTTTTTGACATAACTAATATCTTAACATTTAATAATTGTATTTCAAATGTTACTGTTATTAATTACATAAATCAATCATTTAATTGTATTTTAAATTTTGTTAATTTTATTTGTGTTTTAATTTTTAAATCTTTGTTGTCCTTTTTTATGCAATTGAAATTATATAATTGTCCCTAAAACTTTTGAGGGAGAAGTTTTTTATAGTGTATATTACTTTAAGTAATAAAAGAAAAGATACATTATTATAATATATATTTTAAATAGAAAATATGAATTAATTTTATATTTTAAATCAATAGTTAATGAATTGTAATTCAAATTTTACAATTTTAATTACATTAATGAATCAAATCAGTCACTTAATTGTATTTTTAATTTTTAATTGTATTTAAAATTTAAAAATTTTGTTACTTTTTTATGCAATTGACGTTACATGATTGTCCCTAAAACTTTTGGGAGGAAAATTTCTTGGACAGTGTATATACACTACTTTGAGTAATATTAAAGGGTTATGTAAAAATAAAATAAAATAAAGCTCTTATTATTTCTCTGAAAACGCTTTACGTAGGTGAGCAATAGCAAGTGAGTAGAGTAAACTAGAAAATTTTAAACATGAGCAATTATATAAATAAACATAATAATATATTTTAATTTAAAATCTTAAAACTTAAATTTATGAATGTTACTTTTTACTTATATAATACTTAAGCTTTTGATTCCTATAATATCGTACTTTACTTTCTTGTTTTCCAATAGTAGTAGGAAATTGATATGTTTTTTTTTTTGGGTGAATTATAGGAAATTGAGATGTGTTTAATCTGATGTAAAATGTGTTTTACTAAGTTATTGAACTTTTGCTCAATTGATCATGTATTGTATATCGTGAATCACTACAAGTCATTGTGTTCCAAGATGCACACAGATAGTTTGTCTTGGTTCACCAAGTGATCCTTCATATTTAGTCATAGAAATAGATGATGATGATAAAACACTTTATTTTATTCGTTTTACATTTTTCTTGTGCCAAGTAGAAAGAAAAAAAAAAACAATATGAAAAGCCAGAATATGGTTAAGATTGTTGTCTTGTATTCAATCTCCTCATCATAATCCTACCTTTTTACTTTGTCTGTTTCACAACTGAAACCCCAGCAAGTGGTCCAACTCTTCTTGCTTCTTCCCTTCTCCGCTTCCATGTTCCTCTCTCTCAAAGCTTTCACTTTCTGCTTCATTTGTTGCTGCTACAGTTTTTCACCCATGAATATCTTCTTCATTTGGTAATCTTTGCTTTCTAAATTCTAGCCTTCATTTTCAGTGCGTAGTTGCTTAATTTACCTTAAAGGATAACAAAATCTTTTTGTTTTGCTTTGTTTATTATCTCCGTCCTTCGTTGATGTGGGTGTTTTTTCTTATTATTGCCAGTTTAATTTCATCAATTCAGTTCTGATATGAGTTTGAAACTTGCAACTCCCAAAAACTTTGTTGTTCTCGCATGTTTGCCCCTTATGTTGTGTTCTAGTGTGTAGTATGGATATTGGGGAGGTAGAAAACTGCTATGCTAGTCTGATTGATACTTTAATTCTCAAAAAATTCATACTTGGCTATTTTTGTATTCTCTTACTTTCTTTTTCTCAAACATGGTTATCTCTGGTCCTGAATTATTTCATATATATGTACTTATTCTCAAAGATGATGAGTATGTTCTGCTCAAATAAGGTCACTGTCGTTTCTTTCCTTAAGAAGTAGTCTGCATAGATCACAACCTTAGAGTTAGTTATTATATTTAGGATGCGTGTTTTCTCTGAATGTAAAAAAAAGAAAAAGTACTTAAGCTCCTGGTATCATGTGCTTAATTGTCTGTTATCCTTTTTGTCGGTTTGGTATCCCTTGAAATTTGAGGTGGAAAATTCAGGGGCTAGTCCCTTTTTTTTTTTTGCTTATTTTATATTATTTTTTCTCTTATTGCGCATCCTTGAATTTTTCTTTCTCCTTTTCAAAAGGACGCAAAACTGACCTTTTCTCTTAAAACTCCTTTCGATCTACCCATTTTTTCAGTCATTAAATTTTGCTTGATGTTGAAATGAACATTGGAGTCTAGTGTGCTTTGTTCTCACAATATAAAGAACTTACTCTGCTCATATTAGAATTTAATAAAAATCACATGACAGAAGTATATACTTCATATAATGGTGGCCATGTATTGCATTAAATAAGGGGGAGCAATTGCATCAATGGTTGCATTGACCACAGTCATTGATCTACAAAAGTTCATCCAAGTTGCGATGACAAAAATTTCCATGGATACATTGAATAGAACATCAATGCTCTAGAAATTTATATTTTAGCATTGGAACTAAATTTCATATGTGTGATTCTGGCTTCCTTATATCCAGACTTTCAACCATGCTGCTGATTAACATTTTTATATTCATATTGTGCGGTTAGTTTTTGAAAATTTTCCCCTATCCTTGTACCAAGAATGACACTACTTACTAATAGGTCTGGTTTGTGCTAAGCAGATGCATCACCTTTGAAGGAAGCCCTTCAGTTTCGATCATGGCAACCAATCCATCTCATTTGCCTGGAATTCATAATGAAGAAAAAGTTGTCTCAGAGGTGACTTTCTGAAACTATCATTCCTTTTTATGCATTAGGTCTGGGAAATGTAACTTAATTGATATCCTTTCAACTGTGTAATGTTCATTTTTTCAGATTGGGAATTCTGAAAAGCAGTTGTGGGCATTGATCCATTCCAAAGGCCTTTTGCACTCTGATGCTCAAGACTTGTACCACAGGGTCCGGTCTAGTTATGAGAGAATAATCTTGAGTAATCACATGTTCTCAGAACTTCAGGATGTTGAATATTCTTTGTGGAAGCTGCACTATAAGCATATTGATGAATTTCGCAAAATAATAAAGAAAACCTCTGGTAATGTGGAGAGCAAAAAATCAGGAATGCCACAAAATCGTGCTGTGCAGGGAGACAGTGGCAATAATTTAAAGTTATTCAAGATATTTCTGACTGAGGCTGTTGAGTTTTACCAAACTCTGATTGTAAAACTTAGAAAACATTATGGAGTCCCAGTAGAGGCTTTATTTTATAAAAAGGGTTGGAACTCTGCCTCTGTTGAACCAGATGTCATGGAGAAATGCGAGTATTTATGTCATCGCTGCTTAGTTTGTATGGGGGATCTTGCCAGGTACAAACAACAATGTGAAAACCCTGATACTCAAAATCATAATTGGTCAGTTGCTGCTGCCCATTATTTGGAAGCAACAAGGATTTGGCCAGACAGTGGTAACCCGCAAAATCAGGTAAATGTTTCTTATCAATTGCAGCGTTGCATAATAGAAACTTTTATCATTTATTTGTGTTTTTTTTCTTCAAATTATGATAACCTTGTTTATTTGCAGTTGGCTGTACTGGCAACATATATTGGTGATGAATTTCTTGCTCTTTACCACTGTGTAAGAAGTTTAGCTGTTAAAGAACCTTTTCCTGATGCCTGGAACAATCTTATCTTGTTGTTTGAGAAGGTAATATGATATTAAGGCTCTTTGATACACTGCAATTCATTCTATCTATTGTTCAATGTTTCTAAGCTTCTTATACTTTCATCTTCTCAAGTGTCTCTATTAATGATCTTGCAGAACAGGTCATCTCCTCTGGAATATGTTTCCAGCAAAATCTGTTTAGATTTCTTGAAACCTTCTCGAAGAATTGGTGAAGAGACCAAGGTGCAATGGGAAGATGATAGCTCAAACTGCAACAAGTTTGAAGGCAAAAGTAGTCATTTAAAAAAGTTATGGTCTCTTGTGGTCAGAACAATAAGCTTCCTCTTCATATCGTCAAGGTATATATCTTGGATTCATTTCATTTTGTTTCAAAATGTTCTTGGCATTTTGCCTTGCCTTTTTTTATTCCTTGTATTTCCCTCTTGTTGTCAAATTGAGTCTTTCATATTCACAGTATCCTTGACTAGTATTTCTTCTTGAACACATGTATTGAGTTCACAGTTAATAACTAATTTATTGCATAGGGTTTCAAGTCACCTCAAAGTAGTTAGTATTTACATTTCCTTGTGTGTGAATACATTTTATGTTTCGAGTATCATATAAAGAGCTTTTCTATTTTACACCTTCTCTACCTCAAAAGAAAGATACTGATGATAGGTTTCTAATTGCACTGATTATTGCTGCATGCATGTTACTTATAAATAAGATGGAGAATAAGTACTTTTGTCGTTGGCAGTCCAAAATATTTAGAAATCTAGTTGCTCTTCTGAGTTATGAGCTGGTTAAGAGGTTTAAAGAAGAAACTGATTCTGGGCCTGTATCGTCTGAAGCACCAATGAACAGTTAAGCTGCACAGCTGAAGAAATTTTGTAGTTGATTTTGAGATGACAAACGTAGACATTGGATTCCATATAATGCTTTTGAGTATTATGTCTTTATTCAAAGTAGTGTCATCATATGCCTACATTGTTAGTTTATGCCAGACTGTGCCAGACCAAATTGTTCAAGTCAACAAATTACTCATATAATTTAGATTAATGTGTACTTTTAGCTCCTTTTATTATGTGTTCTGAATTTCTGATGTCGTTTACCCCTTATCTCTTGAAACAGTTTAGAGGAATTCTCTATTGCGTTGGCATCTACAATTGGAGAGTTGGATAAAACGATGGAGCTAGAAGATACAGAACTAAAGACCATGTTGGAATCCTATAGTCAAATGGATTTAGCCAGAAGAGGTCCTTTCCGAGCTATACAAGTAGTTTCTGTTCTCATATTTTCCCTAACGAATCTGATTGATAAACTTGGAAAAGATGAATCAGAAAACAAAAATGATGGACAGTTAATGCAACTGGCATTAACTGCTGCATTCAGCTTGATGGGACGTTTCATTGAAAGATGCCTAAAGGCTAGTTCTTTGATACATTGCCCCTTGTTGCCCTCAGTGCTAGTTTTTGTGGAGTGGTGTTCAAGCATACATGAAGTATGTGCAACCGATCAAAAGAGTACAATAGCTATATCTTATTTTTTTGAAATGTTTGTTGAACTTCTAAATCATCTAAAGGATGACAAAAAGGAAACCGAGAAGCATCTTGATAGAACTCCTCTTTGGGAGGATTATGAGTTAAGGGGCTTTGTACCTATAGCTTGTTCATATCTCTCATTGGATTTTTGCGGTAATTGGGAACACATAGACAACTTTGAAAGTGGAATTGAATTGCGTACTGAGCGCATCCGAGAAGCAGCAATCAAGATAGCAAGCAGTTCAAATAATTGGCAGAAGTGGATTACATGTGATAAATTAGGAAACAAATTTTATCTGGCTAGATCAGATCAAGATCATGACAAGAAAGAAACAAAAAATGTGGAGTCCAACAGCCATAGTACAAAATTGGAAGAGCCTAATCAGCAAACCAACAAAGACACGGGAGAACAGGGTAAATGGATGGTAAAGGATAATCTAAGTAGCTCCAGCACCAATGGAAAATCTTCTGTAGTGGAAGAAGAGGAAGTTATTCTCTTCAGACCTCTCACAAGGTACAATTCAGCTCCATCACACTGCTCTATCTCTACTGATGACAAGATGACACCAAAAGACAAGGACAACCAGAGCTTACTGTCCGATGATTGTTTGCACCGTGCTAGTTCTCTACTTTTGGCACAAAACCCAGCTCAAACTCAAAGTGATCCATGGGAATTCAGCATTTTGGATTTCAGGAGTGACAAATCATTCAAACAGCAAGAATCTTCAACAAGGGAATCAAATGCACATACTTTCTCTGAAGCCCCAATCTCTGCTGGCCCTCCTTCTCTCAATGCTTGGGTCCTTGATAGAGGAAGCTTGAGCCACAACAGAAACAATGGGACAAATGGCCTTAGTGAGCACAGGTTGCAGCCCATTGAGGAAATAGCTTCTTCATCCTTGGCCAGTATTTCCATCAATAAAGCTGAGAATTCAGTCACAAGTTCAATGGTTGAGTCTTCAAACTTCCATTACTCCTCTTCTGCTACATATTCCCTTCCAGTACCTTCTGCTCCATTACTTCCTGATAATGCTGCATGGTTTACTGATGCACAATCTAGTTTATCTTCTCCATTATTTCCTGACAACTCAGTACCAAAAAGTGGTTATCCAGATTGGAGTTCTACTTATGGACCACATGGATATGATCCTAGATTTCCTGTTCTATCAAGTGGATACACACCACCTGGCAGAATGACTTCTTCGGAATGGCTGCGTTGGTACAGAGAAAATTACAAACCTGAAAGGACTAACAATTACATGCAGCCCACTCATTTGAATAGTCCTGGTCCTGGTAATCATGTGAACGTTCCCTATCATGATACTTACAGGTTTGGTCAATTTGATAGATGGAGCAACCCTTTGCCATCTAACCAGTACACATATATGGAGTCCCCAGGGCCCCCACCATTGCAGCCAGGTTTTTTGTCTGCTTTTGGTGAGCACAAAGGAAGTGTCTACAACAATTTTCAAAGACCAACCCCTTATGGGTGTGGTGTAGTGACAGACCCGAGGAATGAGCCACAGTCTCTATTAGAGTGTCTGAAGGAGAAGGAATGGCGACTCCAGCCGGATCCTAATGTCAGAGGGCCTACATTCATGGGAAATTAGAAATTCTATCTGAAACTTTTTTTTTTACTTTTGTGCACTTTGGTTCCATAACAAGCATCAAAACAGGAAAGACGTGCGCATATATGCATAGAGATGTTTCGGTCATTTCTTGAATGAATTGAGGAACTCCAAAGAAAGTGGATGAAGTATCCTCCATTCCAGTTTTTATCTCATGGAAATCTGCACTTCTTTTCTTAATCATCTGTTCTAGGATATGCATGTAAAATATGTATATTTAGAAGAGGAAATCGTCATTCTTAGAAGTGGACACATGATTTCTGAAAACAAGGTTACTAGCCATGTTTGCTGATATATACGAGATTATCTACGGTGAGATATAAATTGTAAAGACATATATGATGCCAGAATTATGGTTGAGTATGTTATATCCAAAAATTATGGCTTAGGAAAGCCAAGTAAATGATGCCATATGTCTTTAACCATGGCAGTAAAAACAATTTTTTAAATCCTGATCCCACCTGTAATTTTACATAAAATAAAAAGTGAGGTCAATATTTAGCAAATGCAAAAAAAAGGAAAGGTAAGAAGGAAAGCACAAATTTGGACGTCTACGTTTGTTTGAAGATAGAATCAGATACTCGTACGTATCATAAGTCAAACCAGTTATCTTCAAAGCTTTAGCTCCTGTTGTGAATGAGTTTATACTTTGTTCTGCATCTTTTTAGGCTTTTGTGACTTCCCTGTTTATTCCATCTTGTAACTGGGTTTTGACTCTCTCTCTTCTTTTCTTTCGTTTTTCCTATTTCAGGGCCCAAAGTTGACTTTTGCGATGATGGGTCTGTATCTTGGCATTTGTTTCTTGGACTCCCACAATTGAATCCAACACATTCTATTGTAAATTTACATTTAGGAGTGAAATTTTGAAATGCAAGGGGAAGTGCAAGATACGAATAAGGGAGTGCAAGATTCAAATGCCTTGTCTCTTACAATTAGGTTGGGCTTAGCATTCTCTCTTAGTGCTTCCTGTCGTATTCATTGTTCAAATCTGTGTCGCAAAGTCAAATTAAAGATTTATACAGTTATACAGGCACTTAGTCCTAAATGGAAATTAAGGGACGAAGTATAATATCATGAGCCTAGGCCTAGATTTTAGAGGTTTTCACTTAAATCTCTACAAAATAATATATTATTTTTGGTCATAAGGTAAATAAGATATCTTTTTAAGGGTCTAAAGCCTTCTCTGATAGTAGAATATTAGTCCTTTAAAATATTTTTTTTTATAAAAACAACTCACTTTAATCCTTAAAAATCACAACGTACGATTATATTGGTCTTGTTTAAGTACCAATGTTTTTCGTTAAAAGGGACTCTAAAAAATATGTATCACTTGATTGTCTTCATTATTCGTGTTCCATCATGTTTGAGATTTTGAATTCAGATAAAGAATTAACCTTAATTCTCATCCCGTGAATTTCATAAATTTCCCTTCGAGAGTTTCTTAATCACAAGATTAAAATTTTCCTATCAATTTTGAGGTAAACATAGTTGCGCATAGTTACGTGTTTATTATTTTGTTTGCAGTATATTCACTCACTTTTATTGTGTAGGCTTCCCAAAGCGCACAATCATGCATTGTACTGGATTGATGATAGCACACCATTCATAAAGTTCACATTAATGACTCTGTACTGTGCTCTGATGTGTCATTTATTTGTAAGAGTTGTTCCATGTTTTAAAACTTGCATGTTACTCACTAGTTATGATACTGATGTTTCGGTGCGAGAGCAAGAGCATTAGCAGGTAAAAAAATTAATGCAAATATGATTTTTTGCATGTCTTGCACGATATCATTAGGGAACTTATTCAGTCAAGCGAATCCATGCATCTAAATTATGAGACCCTTGTCAATTAGAGTTTGCATAGGCTTTTCCTTGCATTGGCAGTGTTCAAAATACAAACTAGCCTAGTCTCTATTGAACATGAAATGTTGCAAAGTGACCCATCTAGATTGTAGAGACAAGCAGAAAGAGCAAATTAATAACTATGAAACATTACAAAACAAGACATAATATATTTAGATTGGGAGGATTTATATGGATACTTCATGTAAACGTCTGAAAATAACTTTTGGTGATTTTATTTTCTTAGTTGATGAACACTACAGCAACCAAAAATTCTAGTTGAAGTCATGAGGAACATACTGCTGGCTGAAGATGTCTGTCCCCTTTGTCACTGACTCTTTCTTGTCTTCTCCTTATGTTTTTCTTTCTTTAGTTTGACGAAACAGAAACATGAGCAGGAGGAGAACTGTAACAAGAACTTCATTTCTCTCATAATCTGCTAGCTGTTATGACCAAATTGGAGGATGTGATGCATATAGAGCTCCAGCCTTACTATATTGTAATAATTCCTCTTTGATGCTAATCTTGCCTTGCAGATAGGTGTGTACTTTCCATTCCTTGGAATTCACACCTCTTACTTTTATTTTAATTCAGATTTTTTTTTTTTCTTTGAATCAAACACACCCAAAAAGATGCTTAAAACCTAATGTTCCTGGTTTGGATTTTTCTTTTCCCATGTGTCTCTTTGCATATGTTAAGGCTCGTTAATTATCCATTTACAACTAACTTTGATTAGTTGATTAACTATGTGTTCTTGAAAAAATCATTATTTCTCTCTCTCTCTCTCTCTCTCTTATTTATTTTATATACTCACTTGTTTATAATCTCTCTTTCCACTAAAAAATAATAATTAATTGTTCTATTTTACTGCATGTCAGGAAATAAAAATGGAGTATAGTTTTAAAAAATCTTTACAAAAAAATTAATTCGTAGTACGTTGTTTCTATAAGAAAATAAAAAAATATATACATAGAGATTTACTTTTCATTTTATATTTTTATTCTTTTTATTGAAATCGTGAAGCAGTTGACGAATTCGTTTAATTTTTCTCCATAATTATGATATTATATTAATAAAATTTATTTACTGCTTCAACCATGTATAAAAAGAAATGTTAAGATGCATAAAAATATTACTTCTTCAACGGTGTATTGGTTTAGCTTAATAAAAAACCATACAGAGCTTTTTGATTACCTTGAGTTTTCTAATGTTTTGTTTTGTCGGTCTGAATCTCTCTCTATATTATTACTAAGTTTGAGTGATATTAATTGATTTTCCAGTGAAAATAGAGAGGATAAATAAGTGAGTCTATAAAATAAATAAGAGAGAGAAATAATGATTTTTTTTCAAGAATACATAATTAATGAACTAATCAAATTTAGTTGCAAATGAATAATTAATGACTCTTAATCTGTTCAAAGGTGCAAAGGTTTTTAGACACTTTTATTAATTGGAAATTGGAAAATTGTATTCATTCGGGTACGGAAAATTCAAGGTATAGGCATCTTTCATTTAATTCAAATGAAAAATTGACAATAAAACTAACTCTTTTTTTAAGTTATACGGGTCGGATTCGAACACAGTTTTTTTTATCGGTTCTTATAGAATTTCTTAGGACAATTGCCATACGTGCTAAGAATGCCGGTACAATAAAACTAACTCCTTCAATAGCACTTCCTTATGTTAAGATATTGTACCCAAACGACTAGAGTCGCTTCTTAAACAATTAAATTTCTCAAGCAGTTTTTTTTTTTGAGTAATTTCACGAGCAGTTTAAGCAATTTAGTTGTAACGTTTATCAATTACTTTGCAGAAAACAAATTTAGAGGACAGACAATAGCAATTCAAGAGGCTAATTAGGCTAGGAAAGGTTGTGGTTTCGACGGTGCTCATAATTATTCCCAAATTCCTGTTCTAACTGAATCTTGAATTAAGCTCAACTACTAATCACCCCTCTAATTATTACTCCATCAATAGAGTTTGTTCATGTACTACTAATATGTTTTCCCTCTAATTATTTTTCTGTTAAAACAGACAAAAACTAATGAAAAATGATAATTGATTATTTTAAAATCAACTTTACTATTTTTTATCTAAAAAAAGATAAATGAAATACTCAAAAAGAGGAAATTTATTCAATATTGTTATTTTTAAGTCTGATGACTTTAAGAGTAAAAAAATTGAAAGTGTATTTTTTTTGTCCAAGAGTAAGGGATATATATAGGCAAATTACTAAGAGAGGGAACCGGGTAGGTAGGTGCATCAGGAACGCCCCCACAACATATTTGGCAACAGAGGCTATTAAACATGCCTCAATTCTTAATTACTTGTCTTGGATGAGACGCAATATTCTATTTCTGCGTTTCCAAGGAAAAGGAAATTTTCATTTACGGTATAGAATACCAAAATGAGTCAATGAGATGGCAATAAGCCAGTGATGTGAGACCAAATGGACCAAAACATTAGTGGTTCCACTTCACATCACAAAACATGTGCATGCTGCAGTTTTGATACCTCGCAAAGTTATAAAACAACGTGATGAATAAAATTATGAGAATTCCAATTTTATTATAGTCTATTTTATCTGGTTGAATATGATATGTTAATATTATAAATTTTTTGATATCGTATTGAATTTATACAGATTAAATACTAATTTTGTTAATAAATTAAATTAGTATTTTTTGTTGCTTCATAAATCAGATTAGTTTAATCTTCTCAGATATATTATTGGATCTATTTTTTTAAAGAAATATATTATTGAATCTTAGTTGAGTGTAATTGAATTCAAATGAATAAACTTTTCAAAAAAAATTATTGAGCAGAAATAAAGATAAATCGGTTTGAATCCATCCATCTCCCTCAAACCCCAAAAATGAACTAATAAGAGTTATTTTATCTTGACAATGGGTCCAAATTTGAATTTTAAAAAATACTAATTACATTAAAATTTATGCAAAAAAATATTTCTTTAATAATTTTACCCAAATCCTGCAATTATTAAAAAAGGAAATGCAATCCAGGTCCAGGCACACGCAACCCTAGTTAATAGGTTACGTTGGTTTGGTTCCCCTGGAGAGTAAGGTGGGTCCCACAATAGAGCGATGGTACAGTAACACCTCTCTCTCTATATATACCTTAAAACCGATTCTTGTTTGTTTCTTTTTCTTTTGCATGGCACTGTCGCTGCTTGCCGCTTAGTTACTTCACAACACTCCATCTCTTCTTTTCTCTTCGCAATTCATCTGTTACAGTTCCCCTTTTTATTCTCTCTCTCGTTCGATTTCTATATTCCCAATTCTCTCTTCTCCTTCACCAACCCGGATCGAATTGTATGAACCGCAGAGTACTGCTGTAGAGGCAGCTTAGGCATTTTCACCATCATCATGGCCACGCCTCCTATTGATCGCTGGGACGCTGATAAAATGTAGGTCTAATCTTTTTATAAAATAATCCTCTTTTTTAAATTTCAATTTACTTGTCGTTTTAATACGGTGAATTAAATCTTGAATTTTGGCTCTGCAGACTTCGATTATATTTGCATGATTATATGATCAAAAGGGGAATGCACAACGCTGCTGAGATTTTCAAGAAGGAAGCACAAGTTCCCGATCACCCTGTTTGTATGTCATACCCTGCATCCTTTATTACTTAATTCTACTATCCAATTGTATATATTCACACACGCACGTTGAAAGTGTTGGTATTTTAATTAAATTTGCTATATATTCTTTTCATATGTTGAAATCATTGGAAGCGCTAGCTACCATCTATTCGGATTGAAATACCCTATGGCCTATAGGGTTCACTCAAATTCATAATTCTGCATCAACTATAGGTCTCTGAGTTCAATTTTTGGTTATTCTCTTTCTTCCTTCTTAAGTTATTTAAATTAATTACTATGAATCCTCGTTTCACCTTCTGATATGCCTTTACTTTGGAAAGGGGTAACCTAGCCGGTAGCCACCTTTATACTTAGCATTTGTTTTAACAAAAAAATATCAAAATATTTTTTTTTAAAAAAACTTTGGAATTCCAATGTTTGGTTGAAATTAAAGTTGGGAAAATGCATTTGCCAATTCTAATGCACATTTCAGAATTCCAATATACAAAATGAGGAAGGAATAATTTATTGCTTTGGAAGTAAAAGTACTCTTGAGCTCTGCGAATTGAAATCCAAACATGCAATTAAGTAAAGTTCTGTAGAAGCTATCCTATATGGTCCTTTTGTTGTAAGAAGGTGGTGATATATATGGGATGCACATTTCAGTGATTACATAGCATACTGAACTTAATATTCATGATTTCATGTACTTCAGCTCAATTAATATTATAAATTACCAGCTACCTAGATTGAATTGATATTGATGTATACTATGCTCACTTATCATTTTAAATCATGCTGGAAATTGATTGAGCAGACATGAATTTTTTAGATTCAGTGGTTGATTCTCCAGATGGATTTCTGCTTGAATGGTGGTCTATTTTCTATGAGGTATTTAACTCTAGGCAAGGGAAGGACCTAGAGACTGGGCCAGGGTCCTCTAGTAAGGTGGTGATCACTAACTATATGATAAAGTTGGTCTTATTTTGTGTTGTTCAATGTTTTATTCAAGCAGTAAAGAGTAATTTATTTGTCAAATTTCAGGTCCCAATGATGACACATAATGCAAGGAATAATGCTCCCCCGAGAATCCCTCAAATATCAATGAGTGAGCAGAGAACTCCACAATTTCAAGTCAACTCCAGCTTTAACAACATGATGGCTCAACCAGCCGTTTGTGTAATACCTTCAACAATGTACAATAAAGAAGAGCATCTTGGATATCTGCCCGAAAATGTTGAACCAAGTTTGCATGATGTTATAAAAAATAACCTGACGTTCTTGTCAGGGATTAGTTCAAAGTAACGTAAAGATGTGTGATTTTTTATTTATTTATTTTAATGGTTTTTGTTGTGTGTTTTGCTTTCATACTCCTGCAGTTCCTTATTCCTCTCAAACCCATAAGCGAGTTTGCATTATCATCTTTCACTGTGATATGAAATAATTTACATAAGGTTCTTTTGATCTTATGTGACACTAGTGCTGTTACTTTATATATACAAATTTAAAATGTTAGCAGCTCTGGTAAGAAAAAAGAAAATTTCTGTTAAATTGAAGGAAGTATATTCTCAACTGTTGTTACTTTTTAAATTGGCTTTATGAAGCGATGAAACGCCCTTCACTGTGTCTCTTTACATTATTCTTTCTACTGTTCTCTGTTTTGTCAGTTATCCACCGCAAGATGTACTAAGCAAGCAGGCCCAGAAGCAAGTCTTTAAGGTATGGTCCAGTTCACCTACATATAATTATGAGAATCACAAATTCAGTGCATAAGTGTAACAAATTTACTTTATTTATATTTTCAGGATAGTAGAGTTGGCATGA
This sequence comes from Glycine soja, assembly GCF_004193775.1. NCBI lineage: Eukaryota > Viridiplantae > Streptophyta > Magnoliopsida > Fabales > Fabaceae > Glycine > Glycine soja. Next base: position 42,414,358 of record NC_041012.1, on the reverse strand, counting down.
GTGTGGAGAGGGATATACCTAGGGACCCACTGGATGTAATGCAAAAAACAATGCTTCCTTTAGATGGACTTCATGAAACAAGTATATATTTCTTGAACCCATTATTGTAGTTCTTGCATTTTTTCCCTTTTGCTCTGGAATCTGGAAAGTCTTACCGTTTTATACCCTACTTTCTTCTTTCTCTATTTTTTCAATTGTGGTGAGCTTTGCATTATAATATAATAAGAAAAATGCATGCGACTTGTCTCTGACTCTTTGTTATTCTTATTTTGTTTAAAACAGATATAAGTATAGCATTACACCTTTTGCTTCATTTTTAGTTTGATGATCTCTTAAAGAGGCACCCTAGTATGACCCAGAAGTCATTACCTTCAGTTTTATCATTACACTTTTTGCTTTATTTTTGGTTTTGGTGTAGAATTCTGGGAAAAACGGTTTACTAAGTCTCTAAAATCGATGCTTTAGTACCCTGTTCCCCAAATAGATGTAAATAATTAAATTTGTGTTCAACTATTTACAACAAGAACTTCCCCCCAAGCTGATTAGTTCTTATTATATCGTTGTTTTGGGATCTTGATGGTTCGTTTTCTTTGCAGAAACCAATGAAGCTCTCAATATAGTGCCACTAAATGGATGGCCAATAAATGTACGTGATGGAATATGCTTCTGGAATCTTTTGAACAACAAATTCTACATGCTTTCAGCTTTTCTATGAACTTCCATTTAAGTGTATATGAAAGTTTGTCGTTGATATTATCTGGATATTAACCAAGACTTGTTGGGTCTGCAGAACCAAGTACTAACTTCACCTTTGCAAACACCAAATTGTCGACAGAAGTGTCAAATGTTGAAAACACAAAATCAGGATGCAATCCTTGCTCAAGCAATTGCAGGTACTTCTAAAAATCAGACTTCCACAGTTCCTGAAAACTCTAGCAAATGCAACACTACGAAGATTTCTGAGACTGAATCAAGTGATAAGGATAAGCAGGTATGGAGTTGTGTCCTATTGTTGGATATTCCAAAAGACATACTCTCTCCATTCCTATTTATAAGATTCAAGTTTAAAATGATACTTGTTCCTTTTTATATATAAGACTTAATACATAATATTTTTTTCATTAATTATTTTTAAACTAGAAATATCTCTCGTTAAAAGAAGAGAGAAAATGTATTGACAACCAATTAGAAAAGAGATGAGTATTAATGATAATAATAGTTTTGGAAAAAGTTATAAATTTAAGATAAATTTATTGTTATCAACTAAATTAACTCTTTTTCTTAATCTTGATGAATTAGGTAATTGGATTTTATAACGAAGAAAGTATTTGTTCTAATTTGGATTTTGAAGAAGCTGAAATTTTGATAACAGTAGGGACAAATCTTGCAACAAAATGATGTATCATACAAGAGAGCATAGTTCACAATCTTTTCTCTTCGATGGTAAACTTCAGTTGTCATTTTTGAACTCGAAGGATTCAAAAGTTTAAATACATAAAAACTAAAAAGGGAAGAAGAAAAGAACCAGTGCAATTATGCTATGGTCTTTGAATTGGACACTATGGTTTTCATGAAGATCCGTTGCATTTGAAATAATTTGTGTTATGATTTCATCTCCCTCTTCATGGAATAAGCTATTGTTTGTCATTATTAATCAAAGGTAGGAATGAACATTTCATCTCATTCAAGCTGATATATACATTATGATTCTTAAGGTTATCTAAATATTCCATATGAATCTGTGTTTCCAGTTGTTGACTTCCTTTGTAACAAACTAATTTTATGACAGATGATAAACCAAATGATTACAACTGTAGAGCATCAACACCAGCAGGATCAACAAATGCAGATGCAGTTCCAGAATGTTGAGGCATGTTTTTCTATAATTTAAAATTCCAAATTATTGAACTTTACCTTATTGATGACAGAAAATGACTGGTGCATGTGTATCTGAAATATACTTGTATTTAATCAGAATAACAGAAAAAGAAAGACAACAGAATCCATAAGACCTGGAGAAAGTGCCCGGGTACGATGCATAAACCTTCAAAGAAAATCCTGAAAATCTTTTCATTCCTACCCAAAAACAGCTTTGTTTAAAGCCATTACCATTGTTGTTATTTTTTTTCTTTTTTCGGTCAACGGGATTCCTTATTTACTATCTTTTAACTTTTTGTTCTTTCCATTCCATGGAATGCAAACAATAGAACTGTGAGGATACAGCCAATGGAAAACCTTTGGATGAAAATGTGGAGTCTTTCCTGTCTTTAGAAAATGAACACGCTGATCATAAAATTGCACCCTTCAGAAATCTGAAACGAACTTCAGCCACATGCAGAAATGAAAAAAAAGGTAATATACCACAGCTTCAAGAAAATAGTATTGCCTTAATTCAGTTCATGTATTAAACCAGCTGATCATAATTTAGTATTTATAGAAACACCAGATACTGATGTGAGGCCATAGAAACTTTCTAGTTTTGTATCATCTTAGAATTTTCTAGTTCCAGAGAAATGTATGTAGTTTGAGTGCCAAAAATCTTTATATAGGGTTGAAATCAACTCTCATAATATGATAGAAACTAGACACTAAACAGTTATGGCAAGGTCAAAAACGAAATTGAAATAAAATTAAGTAAAATATACTATAGTCAATTCAATATCAAAAGTTATATTTGGCAATTATATTTATTAAATGTTTATTAATCTCTAGCATAAGAATTTCCACCCATTATGGTAGGTTTTTCATTCAATGAGGTTGGTTGCCTTCATTCAAGCAAAAGCAAGGTTTTGTCTAGCCATTTTTCATCGGATGGAAAAGTTTTGGCAAGTGCTGGACATGAGAAGAAGGTAATACGATGCAATAAATTTTCAAATTCTAGTTTTGTTTATTCATTCAGAATCATTGCCTAGGTATTTTCCTTGTGTTCAGAACTTATTGTAGTTTATGATGACAGGTTTTCATTTGGAACATGGAAAATTTTGATTGTGTAACTACTACAGAAACACATTCACTTCTTGTTACAGATGTTCGGTTTAGACCAGGTTCAACTATCTTTGCAACTTCGTCCTTTGATAGATCTGTGAGACTATGGGATGCAGCCAGAGTAAGTTGTCACTTGTCACATTTGTCTTGGTTGTCTTTATGTATATTTGATAACTTCAAATCTTCAATATTGTTTAGAGTATGGATCATCTCCATCCTACCCTCTGCTTGCTTTCAATTTTTATTTCTTGTTTACACTTTCTCCTTCTTTTGTTTTTTGCAGTCAATTTAATACTGTTTTTTGTTTCATGATATAGCCAACCAGTTCTCTGCTCAAACTTACTGGGCATGCCGAACAAGTAATGTCATTGGACTTCCACCCAAGAAAAGTGGACCTTCTTTGCTCATGTGATAGTAATGATGTAATTCGAATGTGGAATATCAATCAAGGTGTTTGCATGCATATCACTAAGGTCAGTTTTACACCCACTGTTTTCTTTTGGAAGGATAGATTTTCCAGTACGTGAAATTGTCATGATAAGTAATCAGTAGAAGTGGAGTTTTTCCAAACTGCATAATGAATATTTTAATTAATAAATTATCTTGAATTCACAGTTCACACTAACATTCTTTATTGTTTTCATAGCTTTATTCATCAAATCACCAACTCAGTAAGCATGCAGCAGCACACGTTATTAGCATATTGTGATGTTCTTTTAGTTAGACTTGATGTTCCCATTCATATGCTTAGACACTTACTGTAAAAACACGAAGCCAACTATAAGTACTGATATGATAATGATGAATTTCAGGGAGGTAGTAAACAGGTCAGATTCCAGCCTAGTTTTGGGAAGTTTTTGGCTACTGCTACAGAAAATAATATCAAAATATTTGATGTGGAGACCGACAGTCTTCTGTACAATCTAGAGGTAACCTTCGAGGTTAATGCATGCTTATAATGTATCATAACCCCTAATTTAACTCCAATCAGTTGAAATTCGAGTTTTGCAACATGTATCATTACTAAATTTCATTTCCTTCTAGGGACATGTTAATGATGTTCTCTCCATTTGTTGGGATAAAAATGGAAACTATGTTGCCTCCGTCAGTGAAGATACTGCACGTATCTGGTCATCAGACGGAAAATGCATAAGTGAATTGCATTCAACCGGAAACAAGTTCCAATCATGCGTATTTCATCCAGAATATCATAACCTCTTAGTTATTGGTGGCTATCAGGTAAACTCTTCATCCGGTATTAGATTGATATTTTTGTCGGTGCCTTCTGTATTATTCCTAACAAAGTTACAAGGACGAACTCTTGGCTTTTTGAAATTTCTTTCTTTTATTTATTTAGGCTAAGAGACCAAGTGCACCACCTTGTATATGACCACTATCTTCTTGAACATTACATGTGCATCGCATAGAATAGTTTTCAAGTCTAGTGTTTTGATATGGATTCCTTTGAAAATGAATAATGATTTATGCTTAGGTATTTTCATGTATACAGTGGTAATAGATCCATGTTGCCTCTGTGTTACATAATGTTAGCAAACTTGATTTGTAATATCTTTCCTTCAGTATTTGCTTGTCATATTAACAACTCTTCTTCCACATACGTAGCAAATACATTATAATGTCTACAATTTATTGCATTGCAGTCCCTGGAATTGTGGAGTCCCTCTGAGAGCAGTAAAACATGGGCTGTTCCAGCTCACAAGGGATTAATTGCTGGACTAGCAGATTCTTCCGAAAATGAAATGGTTGCCTCAGCTAGCCATGATCATTGCGTGAAACTATGGAAATGAGAATTTGAAAGCATAACTGCGTCAAGGTGTTAATTATGGGAGGCTTTCGCATTACAGTATTTCTTCTCCTGCTACATTTTTTCCGATTAATATTAGATCATTATTCTATTGGTAAAAGGTATAACGTTATATACAATCTTATAGAGGGAAAAAAAAATACCGTACAGGGTTCTTGACTGAGCCGACCTGGTATAGTGCGCACATGATACAAACTTTTGTGGCATTGTTTCCCATTGGAAATTGGAAAAGTGGACATCTCAAGAAACTCCAATGCTTCATTCGAACGATGCTCAAGTAGTTCAAGTTTTTTAAAATGGCAGAGTCTCGTATTCATTGGTAGGGCATTGCAACACGGTGGGATGAGTTTAACTCTTTTTTTTATCCAGCAAAACGCAGGTCGAGTTCCAGGATTAATATAAAAGAGATAAGTTTAAAATTATACAATCTAGTTGTGTCTTTATCGAATTTTATCGGATTCGAAAAAACTCCCAAAGAATGTTATAATATTTGTTTTTAAAATTTTAATTTACTTATGCATCAAAGGATTTTTTTAAGGCTAAATAAATCATATATTAAATTATTAATGATATTTAATTATATTTCATAATTAATATACAGTAAATGTATTATAAATTTAATAAATTATATCACCAAGACTTTGTAGAAATGTTAATGTCTTCAAGGTAACTCACCCGTTTCCTATAAAAGCGGATGTTTGATTTGCAGTCGAAATGTTATGTTCAAATGAAAACCCACCAGATAAAAACAAAATGAACATAAAAACAAGTGATGTATCCTTTTATTTTTTTTTAACCATGATGTTGATACAACAGAAAAAAAAAATCTTCATTGAGAACCTTGAGCTCACATAATATGAATATTTTTCTCCCAATATAATTTATTTCATATATAAGGATTAATTAGGATATAAATCTTGAACCACTTAGTTAAAAGACACAAATCACTACCACTTGATTATGCATTTTTTTATATGATTAGTTATGATGTTCTAAGTGTATTTTTAAGGTTTAATTTAATCCTCTAATATTTAAAATTGGTTTAATTTGGTTTTATAGTCTAAATTAAATTAATAGTGTTAGGGACATGCTAAGGTCATTATACTTTGTGATTGTTTAAAATCAACATTAAGTGCACATTTTTTAACATCATCATTTAATGTAGACAACAAAACCAAAATAAACTAATTTTAAAAATTAGAGGATTAAATTGAAAAAAAAATTAAAGAATTAAATAAAACCTAAAAAATAAATTAAAAGATCGAAATTAATTTAACCTCTTTTTTTTTATGAAGTCTGGCCTGGCCTAAGCATAATTTAGGCTAGGCTATAAGTTCATGACGAACGACCTAGCCTATTTCCTCACTAGTAGTGGGTGAGAAATTTTAAATGAGAGAGGGTAAGGGCAATATAGTCTTTTTAAAAATTAAGGGAAATAAAAAGGTGTGAACTTAGCTAAAAGGGGGAGTGGATTACATGGGCCAACCCAGATGCGTAGCAGTTTGAAGGTTGGATTTCTGGTTATGGGTTGGTTGGGCCCAATTATTCAATGAAGAAAAACAACGTCACCGTCACGCCGGTAATTCAAAAACCCTAATTTCATTTATCTTTCACTTACCCACAGGGAGGCGAACAGAGAAACTCAGAGACCCGAAGGCAGATTTCAAGATGAAGGTTTGTTGTCCTCTGAAACCCTAATTTTGCTTTCTGCTTCGATTTCTTGCCATTGGGACTAATTATGTCCGCACACAACTTCTTTTGCAGTTCAACATTGCGAATCCCACCACCGGTTGTCAGAAGAAGCTGGAGATCGATGATGACCTGAAGCTGTAAGTTTTCATCATTTTATTTTTCCGTTAATCTATTTTCCCTTTGTTGTGTAATTAGTAATTACCAACAGTGTCCTTGGATAAATTGCTAACTTAAAAAATGTGAATTTGGTTAATATATGTTATTCCGTAGAAGTTATCTGAAGAGATTGTGTTCCTTGACGTTATTGGGCTATGCAATTTGATGTTAAAATGTCTCGTAGCATTTCTATGCTCGCACTGGTAAATAATGGGACTGGGAATCTGTGTTGTTTAAATTTTGATTGGTTTTGGGACTTGTTTTCCTGTTATGATAATTCTGTTTTTAATTGCAGGCGAGCATTTTGGGACAAGAGGATCTCACAAGAGGTTGTTGGTGATGCTCTGGGTGAGGTATGGTTTTGGCTGGAATCCTTCCACAGTGCAGTGTTTCCTGAGAAACATTGATCAATGATTGGCTTATTCTCCTTTTCTTGTTTTGCTACTTGCAGGAATTCAAAGGTTATGTCTTCAAAATTACTGGAGGTTGCGACAAGCAAGGATTTCCAATGAAGCAAGGAGTGTTGACCCCTGGTCGTGTTCGCCTCTTGCTGCATAGAGGTATGTCTATTCTGAAGCCTTTTGTATTTTGCTGATTATAAATACATCCTAATTATTAGTTTGAAGCATTCATTCAACTCACGTGTTCTATATTTGAATTTGGGTATGCCTTGAATATTTTGTAAATGATTACTCTTCGTCATACCTCTTTGTTTAACAACTCGTGTTTTTTTTATTCCTTTTCTTTCAAGTAAGGTCATGTTTATTTGTTTTTTAGGTACTGCTTTTTCATAACCAATTTATGTTATTGGTCCAATGTTAAATTTCTGTTTGTTGCTTACCTGAGCAGGAACTCCTTGTTTCCGTGGTTACGGAAGGCGCAATGGAGAGCGTAGGAGGAAGTCTGTTCGTGGGTGCATTGTCAGCCCTGACCTCTCTGTTCTCAACTTGGTAATTGTGAAGAAGGGTGAAAATGATTTGCCTGGCCTGACAGATGTTGAAAAGCCAAGAATGAGGGGTCCAAAGAGAGCTTCCAAAATCCGCAAGCTTTTCAACCTGTCTAAGGAGGATGATGTGAGGAAGTATGTCAACACCTATAGGAGAACATTTACAACTAAAAATGGTAAAGTGTCTTCTCTCTGTAAATGTTCTATAGAGATTTATTTTTTCCTTAAGAATAAATTACAAGTCTAACCCATTTATACCTGTGATCTTTTCTGGTGCCTGCTTCCTACCTCTAAGTTTGAATTTATCAAATTTGTTTGTTTGAAGGTGACTACATTAACAGAGCTTATCTGTTTTATGAAATTTTCTTTTGAAACTTACCTATAATCCTGTATATAGTTTGTATTTTGTTTGCAGCAAGTATTTATCTAAATCATCCATTCAGAGGTTTATGTGTGTAGCAAAATAGGACTTTTGATAAAAATGTGTTTTCTTCTAGTCATTCTTTTTGAAAAATCTTAAAAAATTAGCACATGTATCTTAAGAGGTTATCTAGGTATCTGCTATGATCTCACTTCTCGTTCAAATTTGAAAACTTTGTTTTGCATATTTATGCTGTTTTTTGATGGAGGACCCATTGAAGGAGATTATTTTTGGATATACAAATTGTGATGGTTTCTAATCTGAGTTACATATGTTTGGTTGCAGGGAAAAAGGTGAGCAAAGCTCCGAAGATACAACGACTGGTCACTCCCCTGACCCTCCAAAGAAAGAGGGCAAGGATTGCAGATAAGAAGAAGAGAATCGCCAAAGCAAAATCGGAGGCAGCAGAGTACCAGAAACTTCTTGCCTCCAGATTGAAGGAGCAGAGAGATCGCCGGAGTGAGAGCTTGGCTAAGAGAAGATCCAAGCTTTCCAGTGCAACTAAACAAGCAGCCACAGCATAAAGCTGCTTTCAGACAGATGAAGTTTAATCTTCGCTCTAGTTTTTGATAAGTCTCATTTCATGATCCCTTTCTTTTGGTATTTTGGTATTCAAATACTTTTTTAAAGTATTACTTTTATGCTTTGCTCGACAGTTTAATGGAATTTATGTTTTTTTCTTTGCTGGAATTAGTGACTTTTTGAAGTTGATATTTATACGCTGGCATATTTTTTCTACCCTCGCATTCTTGCTATAAAAGTTTTCCTCTCAACATTCTACTCCTGCTGCGGCCAACCTTCTACCATAGCCATTAGCCAAGCATGAACTTCTTTCAAAGAAATTGAAATAAAGGAATATTTTAAAATATTTTATTAATCTTGAGACATTTTTAGTGCAAATTTTTTTTAAAAATATTTTCTTAATTGTGAAAACAATATTCAAATATCTCTTTTTGGTAATACAATTTAATGTAACCACTATTGTTAACTCATGTAATATGCATTATTATGCTTGAGTTTATAGATTTAAACTACAGTGTGATCATTTTATATAAAAAAATATTTTATATAATGAAGCATTTTAGTAAAAAAAAAAAATTAACTCGCATATAATCACTACCATTTTACCAAGGGAGTAAAAAAAATCACCACCACTTTCGTTTTTGTTGTGACCATTATAACTAGCTATATATTGTCTCCTATTGTTGTTATTGTACCGTCGTTACTATTAATTTCTCATTACAAGTATTGTTATTGCTCTCACCATTACTATTAGTTTGATTCCATCTATATTGTTGCCTCCCCTTCAAAGTTCAAACAACTCGCTATTATAATGATGTGGAAAATAATTGTAGGATTTAAATTTGAAATAATGATACTGAAATTTAAAAAGAAAACTATTTAAAATAAAAAAAAAATTGATAACTAAAAACTTGTTTTGATTTGTAAACATTTGAAAACTTATTTTGGAATAATATATTTTATGTATGTCTCTCTTGAGTTAATCCATGAATCAAACAAAACACATTATATTTAACGATCAAATTGTGCCCATTTAATTAACAAGTTTAGTTTTCAATTTAAGCTTTATCTCATTTAATTTAGGCTTAATTGTAAATTTTATCATTAAATTTTCATTAATTTACAAATTTTATCACTTAAATTTTATTTTTACAAATTTTACTATATAACTTTCATAATTTTTTAGATTTTACCGTTCAAATTATTTTTTATATCAATTTTACCATCAAACTTTTAAAATATCGTAAAATTTACTATCTATTTTTTTAAATATTTTATCATGTTAATAAGAAACACATGTGAAAAAATTATTTTTTAAATTTTTTACATCGATTGTAATTATAACTTATGTCATAGGTTAAAATCATCTATTTTTAATAAATAATTTTAAAATCACTGAATTTGATATATAATTTAAAAAATTTATTTTATTAAAACTCAAGTGATAAAATTCAAGAAAAGAAAAATAAAATTTATAAAATAATAAAAATTAGAGAGATAAAATTTATAATTAATTCTTTAATTTATAAACCAAACTCATGAATGTATCTAATAAGGCTAATCTCGAACTAACATTCAGTAAAACTTCATTAATAAAATATTATGACTTTTTTCTTGTTTGGATCAAATATTATGCCTTGAGTGATCCTAAATTTATGTAAACATACAAAATTGGCCAATAGCATTGATTCCCATTGTAAATGCGGTGGGGCTTATTTGATCAACAAAAGATTGGCTTATATTGGACTTACTGAACTACTTGGGCAACAGAGAGCTACTCATTTTCTTCACATCAATCTCAACCGACCAACGAAGAACGTGGCAAATTGCCGAGAACACGTGGCAGGCTCAAACACACGTGCCAAAGCCCTTGTTTGCCACCTTTTCATTCCAACATGCAGCTCTCCCAAAACGCTGTCAAACCATTCAAGCTTTTAGCCGATCAAATTCACGTAGAAACGAAACTGAACTCAACTTCAACTCAGTATATATAACCAAACCACACCCAAGAGAAAAACCTAAAAACAAGATATGGCAGCCATGTTCTTAACCAGAAGCGCGCTTTTTCGCTTTTCAAAGTCTCTCCCTTATGCCCCTTCACTCTCCCTTAAACCCTCCATGGTCACTTTCTCCTCTACTCCCAATTCAGGCGTAAGTTCATCACAATCACAACTTTATGTTTCTTCTAATGGGTTCTATTCTGATTCTTATGTATATGTTGGAGATTTCACTTTCACTAATGATACATCCAAATAATAGTATATATAAACTGGGTGCAATTTTTTTTTGTGTTTTAGTTGTTGTTGAGTCTATTAGGTCATTCATTCATGAAAAATTTATTACATAGTTGGACACTATGGTCTCAAATAATATTCATGTGAGATATAACTAAGTTACTTGAGTTATGCTCCAACATAAACTTTTATGTTTTTGTTTAAATGTTTTGCAGTGGAGAAATGCAGCAGAAGGAGGAAGAAGAGACGGAAGAACCAATTGGACGTATGATTCTGCCGAGGCAAGGCGCGAGGCAGATGAAATGTCTGAGAGTGCCAAAGAAACGATGAATGAAGGCTATGACAGGGCCAAGGATCAAGCGCGGGAAGCCAAAGACAGAACAAAGGATTTCGCACACGACGCAAAGGAGAAGACGAAGGACGCTGCGGGGTCGATAAGGGACAGGGCGGAGAGCGCGGCGGAGAAGACGAAAGAGTATGCTTACGACACAAAAGAGAGTGCCAAGGACGCGGCGGGAACGGTGGCGGACAAGAGTAGGGAGGGGGCTGAGAGGACGAAGGAGAAGACGGAGGAGGTGGCGGCGTCGGCGGGGGAGGCGCTGAAGAACGTGGGGGAGAAGGCGAAGCAGGGCGTGCAAGGGGCGTGGGAGACGGCGAAGGACACTACGCAGAAGATCAAGGAGACGGTGGTTGGCAAGGATGATGATGATGATGATGATCATGGTGATGGTCATGGTGGTCTTAAGGATGATGATGTTGTGGAGATGAGGAGGAGAGTTGGTAAGAGATTACCATGAGAAGGGTTATTAGAGAACACAAAATCAATGGCTTCATTTAGTACTTCCATTTCTTACTATTATGCCGTATCTATGTATTTATGTTTCTAGTGATGTTTTTTTCTTCTTTTTTTTTCAACATGCGGATAACTTGGGGATATCAAGGTTGTTAGTTAATATGGGCATAATCTTTTTGTCCAGCCATGATATCCTCTTGGAATAAAAGTTTATATATTAATCATATTTCTTCCGTATTTCATATTCCGTTGCTATCATGCATCATCAATTTCAGTTAGGTAGCATTCTAAGTACAAAGTTAACAAAATCAAACCATGCACAATACATTAGTGATTTTCTGGTTTCTATAAGAGCATTTGTATGTTGTTTATATCATATAGTGGGTAGTGACTAGGGAGGTAGGATAGATAGGGGATATTTATATGACCTGTAAATATAAAAAAAATAATTGAAAATGTTAATAATTAGTCGTTAATTTTTTAATTTTTCTTGGTAAAAGAATTCAAACTTCACGCAAGTCAATCTTTTTTTTTTCTATTCACGATCAGGTCACAATCTTTTTTTTTTTTTTTTCACGATCAGGTCAATCTTATTTCTCTATTAAATATCAAATGTTGGCATGTTAGGTATGGGTTTCGAAGCTAAGTTTTAGAAAACTTTTCTTGGGTATAATCAATTCATCAAATTCATAAACAAATAAATTTCATAATTTCTTTGGTAACAAGTAAACCAGTGCTGTAATATATATTTTGGTCGAATAACAGCAGATTAGAGCGCCAAACAGAGAAAGAAGGGAACTTTTGCAACAACGAATTCTTCACAGCAACAAAAAAGAGTTGAGAAAAAGAATAACTTTAATGGGTTAGAGGATGTTCAGTCCGTGTCTACATTTTTTTTGCAATTTCAGACTAAAAAATAAATTTAAGGACAGAAATTAATCATGAAAAAGTGAAAGTGGTCCTTTAATAAGGAGAACTAACCGGACTTTATGCTTGCAGTTTTTTTTTTTAATGGAATGCTCCCGAGATATTCATGGCATTTGATATGCCAAAAAGATAATTGTAAATAAACAAGGAAACCTCCCAAATAATACTTTCAACTGTATCTCCATATGCTTCTTGTTGTATTAAAGAAAATTAAAAAAAATATGATTGTTGTTGCGATATTGAAAATAATATGCTATATTTTTTAATTTACAATTTAATTTGTAGCATAAAATATATAATTAAAGGGCATCAAAGTTTGATCAAACTGCAAAACTAGCGACAGACCCAAAATTACTACAAAACTTCGGCTTCTCTTCAGGTCCTTGTGCTGACTTATGATGACTAAAACAGCATCTAAAAATAAATAATTAACATGATGAAAATTAAATTATGTTAACTACTTTTGTCGCAACCACCATCAAATGTCAATTTTCAATGATAAATTAATAAAAGAAACATATATCATGCTACATCAGTCACTTGTATTTTTTTTCTCTTCCCTTCCAATTTGTCATTGAAAATCCAGGTCAGGCATAGCCACCATTTCATTCACCATTGTTTTTCTCATCGTTTCACACTTTCCGAGACACTACTCAAAGATCACCTCTATGGATTACAAGGAACCTCAGGATTTAAGAGTGAAGGAGATGCAAAGAATCCCCAACAACCCCAAAAGTGTCCTAGATGCGACTCTCTCAACACGAAATTTTGCTATTACAACAACTATAGTCTGTCACGGCCTCGTTACTTTTCCAAATCATGCAGGAGGTCCTGGACTCAAGCTGATGTTGGATTTTTTGGACTCCCTTCTTATGTGGAATAAATGTCCAAATAAGAAGGTCGGTATATCTCATTTATTTAAATGGAAAGAAATTAGATTAGAGACTGAAAGAGACTCATTTGAGAGGAAAAATAATTACAAATGATTGAGAGAAAGAAAGGAGAGGAAAATCATTGTAATTTTCAAAAGATATTGATAAAGAGATAAGTATTTCACATTATTTACTTTATATTTTGGAGTTTTATCTTTTTATCTCTGTTGTATCAATTGAGGATTTGGTTTTGATTTGACTATTTGTAATAAGTTTTTTACACTTGTCAAAGGTTCTCTTGTATCTTCTGAACGACCCTGTTATCTTCATTGATTATAGTGAAATTATCTCTTGTATCGTATATTTTGTGTTTTATACTTTATTGGTGATCCTCACATAATCTTACAAGTTTGGAAAAATTTATTTCTGTTCTATTTTGATTTGATTTTTATGTTTCTTCAACTGAGTTCTGTTTTCATTTTTATGTGAGAGATTTTAAGCTTATCTATGAGTGATATTGCTAAAGTGTAGTATAATCTTTATTTTATGAAATAGGTTAAGTATATTAATTTTAACATGATATAGAGTTATAATTAGAATATATCATCAATCTCATTGATCAATTGGCATAAAATTATTTTACTCTAATTATTGGTCAATTCTGTTAAATGTTTGGAGGGAGACAATGATCCTATTGAAGATTGTATCCTATAGAAAATATATGTGGTCTGTATAAAAAAAAGAAGTCACTGCTAGATATTGAATCTTGCAAACTTCACACTCCACCGGTGTTAATCTTTTGGAATTGAGTTAAATTTAAATTTTAAGAGTTTATTTATTTATATATATTTTTTTGCAGCCAAGAAATGCAGCTGAACGAAGCAGAGACGCAGGATATGATTCTGCAGAGGCAAGAGGCAAGGCAGATGAAATGTCAAAAGAGCAAGCACAAGAAGTGAAAGAAAGCACCAAAGAATACGCACAAGACGCAGAGGGACGTGAGGGAAAGAGCAGAGTGTGCAAAAGAGAAGGATGATGATGTTGTGGAGTTGAAGAGAAGAGTTATGGTGAGAAGGGTTATTAGAAAATCAATGTTTTCATTTAGTATACAGTGTTCTGGTGTGTGTTAATGTTTCTAGTTCCACTTCTCAACATGCGAATAAGTTGGACATGTATAAGTTGTTAGTTGACATGGGCAAAATCTGTTTGTTCAGCTTAAGGTGAGTGCACATTTCCCTCTTGGAATAAAAGTTTATACTCGTTGTCGTATCAATTCCAGTTAGGTAGCATTCTACGTACTAATTTAACGAAACAAAGAAAGAAAAAACTATGCACTCGTTGTCGTAGAGGAAATTTTTGTTTAATTTTAGGGATATTTTAATAGAATTTTAAGCCACAAAAAAAAATTAAATATTGCTGTCTTATGTGTGTGTTTCGAATGCTTGTAAAAAAAAAAAAGTGTGTTTCGAAGGTAATTTTTTATAACACAATTAAATTTCATAACTTATTGGGAAGAACAAATTAAATAGATAGTGTTGCAGACACCACTTCAAGCGGAGTTGAGCACATATTTTTTCTCCTTTTGGGTCAATGAGTCTATTATTTTTTTGACGAACGACTTTATCCTCATAGCCCAATGAAAGTGCCACGAACGTTCTCTGGGCCAAATTGTAATGCCATGGCCCGCAGGTTCCTACATTTGATGGACAACATACTGCAAAACATCGCAAGGACCAAAAAACCCATAAAACTTTTGTCTTCTCTTAATTTGCCCTTGTTTGGTTCAATGCCGTACAGACTTATGATTAATACAACATCTAAAGATAAACAATTAATATGATGAAAATTAAATTGTATAAAACTACAAATTTTAAATAAGTTCAGATTTGTTTTGACTACATTTGTCACAACCACAACCAAATGTAATTTTCATTGATAAATTAACAAAAAAAACAAAAATCATGGCATGTCGTATGGATGGTTATTTGGGAACATTAATTCAGGAATCTATATTCTTAAGAATTTACATGGTATATTTTTGGTGATGTGAATTATTTATTGACTACTCATATTGGTCAAAGAATCTATCATTGTCTCTTTCAATTATAATTTTTTTCATAATATACAGTGATGCAGAGAAGTTGGAGAAGAAGTGGTAGGGTGTGTGTGGGAGCAGTTGTAACCCCTCTATGATATAACGTCAGCACCATCTCCGTTGATTGCATCATGGTTTGGCTTGTCCAAGAAGCAATAACGTGGTACATTTGTATACCCCTCACTCCAGTTTAGTTCTGATTAGACTTGTGAGTACTGGACCATGAAGATGAAGGTAAAATGATATTAATTAATTAATTTATTTTAAGGTAACTAACAACACCCATCTTATGATGTCAGCGCACTTCCCCTCCATAAGACACATTTATCTTCTATCGGAAACTAACAAAAATAGAAATTCAATTTTATTAATGTTTGGCGGTCGAAGGACATGGTCCCTGCTTTGCTCTAACAAAAATAACCATTGACCTTTATTTTACTTGGACCATGTATGCAAATTTGAACCAATTACTGCCAAATCAACCATTAAATTTGTTTATCTTTAAAGAAAAACCTAAGAATAAGAAATGATACCTAGTTCAAGGAAAGAAAACTTGCGAAATCAATCATGTTTTAAGAAGAGTTTTTCTTTTCAATTGTGTTTTTTTTTAATTAAGATTTTATCACAATACAATTTAAGTAATCATTAAAAGAAATAAATTGTTAAATGATACAATTTAAGTAATTATCAAAAGAAATAAATTGTAAAATATTTTTTAAAAAAATAATATTAAATAAATAACTAAAAATTAATATCCTTTCTAAATCTCTAACTCTTAATTACTTTTTGTTATGCTTAACTATTAAATTACTAAAGACAAACAAAGAGTTAAAATAATTGTTATAAAATAATCAACTTAACATACATTTTCATATATAGAAATTTTAAATAATTAACAATTTTGCTCATAAGAAAATAAAAATTAATGAAAACGAAACTAAAAGAAAAAAGTAAGTATTAAAATTTAAAATAAGACAAAAGTAAAAGGAAAAAAGTATTAAAATCTAAAATGCATTAATCTAATTGTTTGGTGCTTGACATTTTAACTCCAATTGAACATAATTCGATGTTCATAAGTGTTAAAAGAATTGACTTTGAATTTAAAAATTAATTTTGATTAGAACAACCTCAAATGATTTATGTTTTATATAAAAAATCTGTTATTTTAAAATTAATTTCATTCCAATTTTTTCAATTTTTACCCAATCACACAATAATATATATCCAGAATGAATATGAATTTTTCAATTAAAAATTAAAAGAGCAGCAGTGGGATGCAATGCAATGAAATGAAAAAGAGAGAAAGAAGGGTAGAGGAAGGAAGGAGAGAGGAAATAGAAAGAGAGAGAGAAAGAGAGTTGCACAGTTCTGACATAGCCACCATTTCTCTTGGGTCTTTGGTCTTTCCTTGCCTCTACAGCCGCCTCATCCCTCAGGCTCTTCCTCGTGGTCCTTATTCTATACCCTAATACTACCATCATCTATGATTCTATTATTTCCTCCTTTTTTCTCTCTCTAATCGCTTCTCACTTTTCTGAGACTCACAACACAAATTGATAGAGAAACATAAAACATCACCTCTGTGAATTACAAGTCTCAGGTGGTGTTTGTTTGTTTGTTCCCACTCTTTGTGTCCTTTTTGTCAATCAAACCTCTAAATTCTCATTGCATTCCTCAGGGTTGTTCACTTTTCTTTTAAATAATTGCCCCCTAAATTAAGTACCTCTCTTCCCGATTGAGACCCTTCCGTTTTGGACTTTTTGTCCACGTTGCATATCAATTCAGAATCGCCCAATTTTACATGCCAAGTTTCCACCTTTCCTAATCTTTTTCCATATACACAACACTTCAAAGTTCAAAACACGGAAATTTATTGTATTTCAAGATCGTCAGAATCCACCAAGATTTCACAGGATCGATCCTATTGAATTAATACCATTTACACACAAATTAGATATTCCCTTAAAAGTTTTTTGCTTTGTTTTTTTTATTTTTTTTTTATGGAAATTTGAGATACCCCAGTTGTTCTTTTTGTTAAAATAAAATTGTGGGTAGGTGGGAACTCATGCACAAGGTAAGTTTCTGTGGTTTTGGTCATTGTAGATTCTCAGATACATTTCGCAGACACGTAGAACTCAAATACAACCCCTCAAATCTGAAATCCCCACACACTTTTCACTCTTTACTTTCCCTTATTACCTGCATGCTCCTCCAAGCCACCACCAACCACCACCTATAGTTTCTAGTATATATACACACAAGACAACACATCACTCAAACATCACACACACAGACACAGAAACACAAAAGTCAAAAGTCGAGATGGAGCAACGAGTTGGAGAAGGAGGTGGCATGAACAAGCAACCTCGAGATTCAAGAGTGAAGGAGATTCAACAAGGTGATGCACAAGTTCATGCTCAGGCTCCTCAACAACCCCAAAAATGTCCTCGATGTGACTCTCTCAACACCAAATTTTGCTACTACAACAACTACAGCCTGTCACAGCCTCGTTACTTTTGCAAAACATGCAGGAGGTACTGGACTCAAGGTGGAACCTTGAGGAACGTTCCTGTTGGTGGCGGTTGCCGCAAGGGGAAGCGAGCCAAGACTTCTAACTCATCATCTTCATCGGAGAATATAAATTCTTCTTTCCGGTCACTTCCTCTACAACAACCGCAAGGGATGGTGGTTCAAACTCAAGCACCACCCTTAACATCGGTAGTGAAGGCTAAAGACCCTTCTTCAGTTGTGGCTTCACCCTTTTACCAAAGTGGTGGATACTTGTCTTCTTTGGCTGCTATGCATTCACTCAACCCGTCATCATCACACCCTTTTGATCAGTCTCTAAATGTTATTGCGGGGAGTGACGCCTTGCGTTCTTCCAATTTGGGCCTTCTATCTGGTTTCAATGTTCAGCGCCCAATTGGGCAAATTTGTCCACCGTACTTGTATCATCAAATGGGGAGTGATGAAAGGGAGATGGTGTCTCTGTATGAACAAGGTTTGGTTAATCCATCTTCATCCAGCATGGCTAATACTAATACTAATACTAATGGCAGTGGTGTTTCTCAGCATGATTGGCCTCAGAGCTTCATCAATAATAATGTTAGTAATAGAGCCTCTGATGCCTCTTTGTGGAGCACCATCAGCACCACTATTGGTGGTAACTCTGAGAGGACTAGTACTAGTGGTGTTGGTGTTGATGTTGGTGCTGGTTCTTCTTCTTTCGTCACGAATCAATGGCCTAATCTTCCAGGGTATGGTCCTCCACCGTGATTTCATTCACCTGTTGCACCCTGAGAATCCTTCAAGTCGTACTTCTGAACAATTGATTTGTCTTTTACCTGCTTCATGATCTGTTTGATGTCCTTTAGTTAGGTACATGATAATCTTGTAGCATAGGTTAGTTATCGGTAGCAGGTGTATTGGTCTTGGTTGATTGTGCAAACATTGGACCGTAGAGAAATTTTGTGTTGTTGGTGTAGTTGATGTAAACGGTGGATCAGTGACCGTAGTAGCATTTTATTTCTTCCAGTGTCATAGATAGTTGAATAGAGAATTTCTGGGTTGGTTGGGTCAGGTTGGTTCGAAACTTTTTACACATAATTTTATAATTATACAGTTATCAGGTGAAGTTTTTTTATCCTGTGCCTTTTTACTTATTGACTAGATCAAAGCATAGTATGATTTGTTAGTTTAAACCAAAGTCTAAAAGGAATGTAAAATTCCAAATTAACGAGGCAACTTTGCTAAATACATGCACAAAGGGAGTAATGTCTTTGGTGAAAAAGTTGATGGAATGGTTCCATATTCGGCATGTGGGTGACTGAAGATCCAAATTCTCTTTCACTTTAAAGAGTCCCGTTTGTTTTACTTCCAATTGTGCTTTGTGCGCTTTACTATTGCTCTTCAGCTTCCTGTGCCTCATTACTAGTATCAGATTCTCGTTTTCGAAAATTGATAGTATATATAACATGATATGTAATAATGTAATTATATTTATATATATAATTTTTCTATACATTTAAAAAAAATAACTTTTTATAGTCTAGTTTGTGTTAAAAAAAAAAAAAGCATTTTCTCCGTACCATGTATGAGGGAATGTCAATCTTACTTAACTAAGGAGCATGTCAATCTTACTCCTCCAAGCTAATAATGCATGCAAACTGTTGCTTGTCCTTGTATTTCGACGTTGTCAATTACAAAAAAAAAAAAGGGGGCATGTGACCTGCATGGGTTTCCCTGATTATCTAACCCACTGTCCACATGGGTGTTTCTTTCTTTCTTATTTTCGCCCTTTTCTTTTGGCAGGACTATACATGGTTTAAATGATGGTTGATGTTCGTATAACTGTTCCACAATATAAATAGGAGCAAGCTTAACTAAACTATAGAAAATTAAATTAAAGTACGTTAGAGGCAAGTGGTTCAGTTGATTTTGCATCTCGTTAAAACCAATATATATTTATTATGCGTATGAATGTATGCTTGTATTACGGTTCCAAACCTTTTAAAAATATGTTCAGATTATAAATTTTTTTCTTTCAATAAGTATTTTTACCACTTTCTAACAAAATAAATGATGATTTAAAACATAACTTAAGTAACTGGTCCAACGTAATTGATAAATGGTTAAATTTTTTACGAATGTTGACTGAAATTTGATTTTTTTTTTTATCATATGTATGTAAAAGATTTTGTTGAAAATTCACTTTGCCGATTTACGTTCCGATGATTATTCTCATAGTTTCTGATTATGTAAATACTTTGTTTTCAGATAAACAAAATAACTTGAGTAATTAATTCAATTCAATTAAAAAATTGCATAGGACGACTTAATTGGGATAAAAAATTTAAAATTGCACGTAAAAATATCTTCACCCTAGCTAGCATATTAGCGTTGCTGTACACACGAGACGAGCTTAAGCGGTGTCATGGAAAAGTGGCCTAGGGAGGAAGTGAGCAAAAAATGTACGAAAATAGCACCACTGTGGTGTGGTCACTGGTCACCAAAAACCAGTTTAGCATAATTCTGGCTAAGCATTTCATTAGGGGTGGCAATTTAACAAATTTTTGCTTGGCAGGTATCTATGTTAATGATAGTAGAGAAATTTCTCACAAGATGAACTTGGTTCAAATTTAGATTCTTATCTCTAAAAAATTTGGAGACTAACGTGAGCGTGAATACTTCGTTATCTACTAATACATTTTTCGTATGTTTGATTACATGTTTGAATGTAAACTTATGTGATTTTTTGTTTGGATAAAAGATATATCAATTGCAATTTGACGTGATTTTCTGAATTACCACTGACTTTTAGGAGTAATAGAGAGAGAAGAAACAGGTAGGTGAAAAAAAAGAAAAATATGTGAACAATAGAAGGAAATCAATTACTTGTTTGATTCAAAGGATGAAAATAATATTAAAAAGATAAAAATAATAACTTAGTATTGTTTGGTACGTGAGATTTAAAGTGGAATTAATTTTGAAAGTGAGTTATCTATTTTTACTTATTTCTCTTCTCATTTCTTCTTTATTTTTTTTACCAAATACATTTATTTTCCATTTTATTTCTCACATATTTTTACTTTATTTCTTTTCTCTCTACTATAGAGCTGAGTGTGTGAATTGTTTTTACCAGTATGGGTACCATCTATTTTTTTTTTTAATATTTCATTGCTATTCCATCCTATCAAACAACCAATATTCTTCCACTTTCCCTCCCTTCTTTCCTCTCCTTCATTCTTCTCCTCTATTTCATCATGGGTATCAAATAGAGGGTTAGTGTGTTGGCTACTCATCCAAAAAAATGGATGCAGGTAACATGAATGCATATTTTGCATTATTTCTATCCATTGGACGTGAAAATGTGGTAGCACGCACATTTTTTTCAAGCTAAACCTTAAATTGTAGAATGTAACAAGACTAACCTTAAATTGTAGATTGAAGGTTAAACTAACTAGCTAATATTTAAGGGCTCCTCACATTTTGCATTGAGATGACCTGACTTATTTAATAATTGTCCTTGCACTTTATCAACAAATTCTACACTTAAAAATATCATAATTGAAGAGTAAAATATTTTTTAGTTGTTTGTAAGTAAACTTAGTTTTGGTCCTCAAACTTCAATTTTTAATTTACAAAAATAATAATTTTTGTCATACTTAACATACGTCGTTAATCATAAAAAGAAACAAAAATTACTGTTTTTATAAAGTTTATAGAACAAATTGATGAAAGTTAAAAAGTTTATAGAACAAATTGGTGAAAGTTAAAGTTGGAAAACTTAAACTAAGTTTCACCAAATTGATAAAACTATGTGTACATGTGTGTATGTGTGTTTTCATTCTAAGATGCATAATGTTACCTGAATTTCTTACTAACTTGAATTTCAGAGTCTTTTTATCACAATATTTGTTCATTGTTATTAACCAAAAGTATAAGAGTAACTACTAAAAATTCCAAGAGTATAAGTTTGACCCATTACCCATATACATATGCATGGGTCCAGCTCGAATAACCATGTTTAGAGAATGAAAGTGTAAAGTACTACATTACTCATGTTTGTTATTACGGCTTAGGAGTAAAATATTTATTAAATTTATTAATTACATGTTCATTTTTTTTCTATGACTTGATCGATATATATAAAATTGTGTTGACTTTGGTGATACTATTGATTTTCTAAACAAACAAAGAATAAGTGTGTTCAATGAGATTAAAAAGAGAAAGAGAAAATATGTTAAAGGAACTGAATATGATAGTAAAAGAAAGCATATCAAATATATATGTTCAGAGATGTAGATCAATTGATTGATTTGAATACGCAAATTATTATAAAATACGTACGCATCACATTACATACTAGGCAACCAATATAAGTAGTTTAATAAATAACAGTATTTCGATACAAAGGTTAACCCTGCAGGAGCCACTTTTGTAAAGCCTTAGAATGGAAGTCACAGAGAAAATGAGAACGTGGGAGCGAGTGGGGAACCTTGTACATCATGTCTTGCTGACTCTGCTCCTTCAACTCTACATATGGTCGTGTTTGCTTAAAGCTGTTAGTGACACATGCACGGAGGAACAATCCAGTGTCTGGCTTTATCACCACAATCTAATCCACCATGATTTTGATGTATGTATGCGTGGGGTGGGACTCTCTTTTTTCTCGCGCTGTGTGAGAAAATATATCATTAGTAACATAGCATGAGCTAGTGGTGGTGGACCCCTTATCTATGCCATCAAAAATTAATATCAATGGGACTCGTCACCCTTCATCTACACCTCTGTTGCTTCGCCCATCTCCTATTAGGATCCACTAGTTTCTCAGATTAATTAAGCAGCCACTTTTTTCTTTGTCTATTTGCTTTGCCAATTATTTTCGTAAGCTCTACTGATTCATCTAAATTCATTCATTCATTTCAATTCATGGTTCTATCTGTGTTTTTTTTTTCTGAAAAAAATAATTTTACCTAAGCTACTTGACACTTATGTCACATCTGATATGTGTTAAATGAGTAGATGTGTTAAAGTTGTATGAATTGGTGATTTCCTATCTCAAACGAAGCTAGCTAGAGTATGGGCAACATCTTGTCTCCTCATAAACTCATCCTTGAGTTTGTAAAAGTTATATGGATTGGTGATTTCCTATCTTAGACGACGCTATTATAATTGGTAATTTTGACCGTTTTTCACCAAAACAAAATATATCTGACTGCATGTGGTGATTTCCTATCTTAGACGACGCTATTATAAATGGTATTTTTGACCGTTTTTCATCAAAACAAAATATATCTGACTGCATGTGTAATGTGACCCACAGAAATAATTGACTACAATCAACACTCGTTTGATTTTATTTTTTTTCAGTTTCGTCTTTTATGTTTAATTTCTTTTTGCTTTAATTCTTTAAAAAAATGTCATTAATAAATCAAATTATCCCTTCTTTCAGTTTATCACATTAGTTAACTTAGTCAACTTAATTAATTACATGTAAAAAATTATAAGAAACATCATTGCTATAAACATTTGTCACAACCAAAATCAACATCTGAATACAAAAAACTAACAAAAGTGATCAATTTATTAGTATAACAAACAAACTTCAAGACATCAAAGTAAAAATCTTTTTAAAGTTAAGAATTAATGTGAAATTGAAAAAACTCAAATGAGGAATCCAAATTATATTAGCCAAAATAATTTATTTTTCATTATATGATGAAGTTATCTAATATATATTAGAGCCAATTCCTTACCAATTAAACAAAAAAATAGTTATTTAATTACAACTTTGTCAAATAATTAATTATGAAGTTATCTCACATTTTACTAGTTTTTCTTCTAAAATTATTGTTTTTATTTTAAAAAGAAACAGACTTATATCACTATTAATAACTAAAGAAGCAATATAACCAGAAATATGCTGGAAAATATGGAGAATAGGATAAGATGGTAGTGCTTTAAGAAGAGAATGAACCACACCAATAACTTGCCTCCTAGCATAATCAATGTGGAAAAGGTTTAATTCAATGGAAGTAAGGACGGACATTTATACTAGATACTGCCAAACTCAAAAAAATCAACAGCAACGGCTTTTAATTTGTCCACTTGTTGCAGTCAGATTCAAAGCACACTTGTTGCAGCCCCATTTCGATAGCAACTTGAATAGCAAAGAGTAAACCCATAGGCTTCTCCTTCCTGGACATCAATACAAGGCCATCACATTCCCAAACGTATCTCTAATGCCAATTCCGAATCCAGTGCTACAGTTCTTTAGGGAATGATGAATTATCAACATTGCATTTCATAGTGCCTTGAGGAGGTGGTATATGAATCAAGGAGTTATGATCAATATTCAGATTCTGATTGAAATATCAGAATGATTCTTACATTCCCATAGCATTTCATTTCTTCTCCGCCGCAATCGATGTTGAGGATCAATTCCATTCATGACTCATGAAACTGAAAAAGACCTCTGTAAAAGAATTCTGATGCAGCAATAAATCATCTATAACGTGCGCGTCTAATTAATATTGAGCACGCTTTAACTGGACAACTAAAAAAATATATGGCAAGTTGACTCAATATTAGAATCACACAATGGCCAAATTGAAGAACAGTCCACACCTCGGTTCCTTAGATTTTCCCGTGTAGGAAAACATTATTATTTATTGTATTGTCTGCATGCACGCACGCCACAGTACGTAGGAATTGCGCAGGATTACTGTAGATTAAATTTAATAGTATAACTTTTTTTTATGTAATATTCTACAGAAAATTCACTCAAACTCATTTTATGGCTACAAATTACTATTTTCTTTTATATAGAAAATACTGAAAATGATTCTTTAATTGAGTTTTTTACCGCCATTATTTAATTGTTTTTTGAAACTCAGTTTTGAATTTGAAACCTTTGACCGTACAAATTAAGATTTTCCTTTTAATGCTACTTTTTTAAATTTTTATCCTTTTTAATTTACTTATTCTTATTACTTTTGATTTTCTAGTAAAACAAAATCACTTTTACCAAAATTCAGATTATGTCAATGATAACTTATAGAAGTTGTCCCTATTCTCAACTTGTATGTACACACTACACAGCATGATCATAGGCTCCTCACAACTGTAAATTAACAAACAGTAAGCATTGACTTATAAAAGTGAAGGCATCAACAAATCCAAAACAGAGAAAAAAAAGGTGTGTATGGTGGTGATGGAATTTATTCGATTCTTTTCTTTAGCCTGAAGAACAAGGCATATTATTCCCTAACACATATTTCAACCTAGTTTTGACTTGGTTCCAACAACTAAACATTTTCGAACATTCCCTTGCTTTATTTTTCTATTAATTTTTTGGGATTCCGTGTGAGTAAAGTTTTGAAAGTTTGACGCTATCATACCAAAAAATTTTAATATAAGCCTTCGCACACGCGTATTTTGTCCTGGTTTAGTTGCTGTCTTCAACAGAAAAAGGTTGTGCTTGTGAGTTGTGACGAAATCTATGCACTCATGCAATACAACTGCTCGTGTCTGGTTTGTGACCAGTTGTCGTATTTTTACTTGGCTTCCATCAAGAATGATGTTGGTGGAGGGTTTTTCTGGTTTAAAAATAAATATTTAGCCAAAATGTTTTTAATGAATTTGGTGGGGTGTGGGAAAACGGCAAAGATTATGTTGCTGAAAAATATTAGTATTATTTTAGACTCTCGTTTTCATTGGTAATATAAAATACAATATATTATTATGTTAGATTATGTTGGTTGAAAACCATGGGAACAAGTTTTGGGGGTCTACAGATAAGTCAGCGCAGGGGCGGGGGAGTTGAAGAGAAACACATATATTTATAAAATATCATATTATTGATCTTAAAAAAATATCATTTTATATTTGTGTATTTTTTTCACTTGAAAATAATTAAGCCAATTCAAATATCTATGTATATAACAGTGCCATAAAAATTTTCGATAAACCTATATTTTTATCACATCGCTGTATAAAACTTGAGTTATCCTGTTCTTTTGAACATTTTTTGGAGTGAGTTAGGTTCAAGAAAATTTTAATATGGTGAAATATGTTTTTAGTTTTTGTATGTTTCGGTAAATTTTGATTTTAGTTCCTAAATTTTAATTTGATTTCTGGATTTTATAAAAGCAGTGGTTTCGTCTTTCTTTACGGTGAAAATCGTTTGTGCGAAAGAATGAAAATCAATATTTTTTAAAAGTTTAAGAATTAAATTAATCAAAATTAAATTACGAGGATTAAATATACAATTTTTTTTATCAAAAGTACATGAAATAAAAAATATATTTTATCCTTTTTATATGATAGCACACCATATTATGTCTTAATATCTACAAATGTTCAGTTTTGCAAATTTTAAGATAGAAATTCAATAAAGTTTATGACACTAAAATATCAATTCAATGAAGTTTTTTTTAATGTGTATAAAGATAAGAAATAAAATTTTATATAAACTATCCAAACCACCCCCAACTAGCCCAACCCTAGTATGTCTCTTGCATTGATATATATAATAGAGTATATATGCGAATAAATTTTTTTAAATACTATTTTTAATCAAATAATATAATTAAAATGATGAAAAATCAAAGTAAGTCATATATTTAATTTATTTATTTTCTAGAAGAAATTGTATACTAATGTTAGACATTAATTTTTTCTTAGTTAATATAACTTTTGTCGAAAAGAATTTACGTAAATATTAAACTTATACTAATAATATGATGTATTGTGTATACTAGGGTATAACATTATTTTTTTTACTGAAAAATATACTCCTTTATGTTAGTATATAATGTATTGTATCATATTATTAGTATATAGATTTATAGTATCTATATTAAAAGCTTAATTTCTGTTAATTAAATACTACTAAAATAGAATTCTAATTCTTTTTTTATATGACATCTTTTTAGTATTCTTATAAAAAAATTGTGCAAGTTTTTTTTCCTAACAGAGCAAAACAGTGAATTAATGAACTTAAAGCTTGAGTGACACATATTTGTCCAAAAATGTCTCAACAGTTGGGACTCATGACTTTCTTATTTATATACATATTTTTTTTTTAGTCTCCCAGAGTAAAACTTGTTTGCCAATACTTCCCATAGAGTCTAACTAAACTAGTTTTGCCCAATTATCATTTGTAATATGGCCATATATATTCTTTTAAGTTCGGCCCTCAGGCCCAAATCTTGTTTTCACTTATGGTTTGGAGGCCTTTGGTATGTTCACCCCCATAAAAATACGTTTTTGTTATGTATCTCTCAGTAATAATTAAGTTTTATTGTGATAGTCTTTTATGTTATTTTGAATAGTTCCAGTATCATCGTAATCTTTATTATAAATTAGTAAACTTTCTATGGATCAATGCTTTGAGCTTAATTCTGACGGGAGTTCCCTTGGTAATCCGGGACTTGCAGAGTTATTGGTCATCAATCAAGGTTTGCTCTTGGCGTGGACTATTGGCATCAGGTATCTCATTTGCGAAACTGACTCAAAGCTGGTTGTGGTTTTCATAACAGCAGGAGTCTTGCCCTTTCATGTTTATGCTCCCTTAGTCAACCATATTCACAGTTTTGTTCCTAAGGAGTGGAATGTCTCTATTAATCACACTTTTAGAGAGGGGAATAATTGTGCGGATCTCTTGGCTAAGAGAGGTTCTTCTTCTCCATGTGAGACCTAAGTGTTTTGTGTTTGTTGTTATTTCTGAGTGATAAAAAAAATAGTAAACTTTCTTATAATCATTTAATATTCTAACTTTCTCTCTTTGATTTTCTTCTCTTTCTTTACTTCATCGTTTTCTAACTTTCTGTTATATTTACTACAAGTTTATTTCATGAACATTCTAGTATTTACAAGAAGTTTATTTCAAATAAATTCTAATCAAAAGAAATTAGTTCAGGTTCAGTTTTAGCTCCCATCCAGGTTTCATGTCCCAGAATATTCAAGCTTAATTGGTTGAGGAATAATTTGATAAAACTAAGATACGGGCTATTTATTTGCTTCGACTGTTTGGTGGATTTGGTGATGGAGAAATTGATGAGGAAAAATGGGATATCTCTCATCATGTCATCAAGAATTAATATAAATCTGCTGTATGGAGATTTGGTTCTTGTTGAACGTGAGCTTGGTAGTGCACGTGATGGTTCTCATTCCTTGAGTCTCCTTTGGGAAGTTGCACGTTAAACCATTGATCATTGATGGAATTTAGCTGCCTTCCTCACTCTCTTCGGATTGGAAACTGAGATCATGAAGCAGCTAGTTGGAAAGTGGGGTTTTCTTCATTTGATGGTACTACTACTACTGCTGCTGCTGCTGATGCCATAAAAGCTGAAACTTTAGCTTTGCTGCATGGACAGGCCCAAGTGGGGTTTTCTTAATTAATTTACACCCATTTTACCACTAATTTTATACCCCATAAAGGGTGTGAAAAAAAGAAATATTAACCTGGTACTAACACCCTGTTACGTACCCCAGCCTATCCAGAACGTGATCTGTTGCTCACCCATGCAATGCGGGTTACATTTGATTTACCTTAAAAATATGGAACTAAAATATAGCCCAGTAAGTTAATTATGGTGTAAATGTTACGAGAGATAGGTTACATGAAGGCTTTTTTTTTTTTTTTTTTTGCTTCTCAATAAGTTTGAAGAAGTATAATCTTTTTATTGAAAAAGTATTTGTTATATGAAAATATAATATTTTTTTGTTATAAAATTGTTGTTATGCATCACTTAAAATTGAAATATTGAGGAAATGTCCCTTCTCACTGTAGGACAGCACGAGTCCAAACACTGCTTAAGTTCCTATCGTGAGCAAGAGATATTAGCTAGATTCCCTAGGCCATCTTACAGTTACATACCATTTCAGCATGCTCATTTGTTTTCAATATTGTGAAGTATCTGAAAAGATATATATATATATATATATATATATATATATATATATATATATATATATATATATATGGATAAATAAAAGCAAATATTCTGTGCATGGACCAAAGTTAGTTTCTCAGAACCAATAGATAGAACAAGGTTGAACACATATAAGCACCAAACCACCGACATACATTAAATCATTAATCACCTAAAGCCAAGTAAATAATCCCCCTCTCTTCTATACCATTATACCAGATATGCCCAATATATTCCCATTCTCACCCTATCCAAAACAAAAATCATCACAAAGTTAACAAAAATGAAACCAATATTAGTTCCTTTCTTTAAGGACAGCATCATACCCAGTAAATCCTCTACCTCACCTAGCTAATCACAGATAGTAGTACATTACAAGACAAGAAAAAAGAAAAGGAAATGTCATCGCATATGTACATAACAAAATGAAAGACCAACTTACTTAACTATGGAGAACTTCAATTCAACACAAAGCATTTCCATAGAGAACACTACTGCGCAGCAACTGTGAGACGATGAGAGAAGAGGATCCGAGGTTCCTCTCAGAGCAATATATGCAATTCTTTTCCCAACGACCTTGACACATAAAACCAACAGGGCTGAAGAGAAATTTATATATATTTGCAGGATGCAGCTGACATGATCACTCCGATCCAAACTCCTCTCACCTTTAGGCTTTAGCTTTCCCATTTTCTTACAAGTATCACTTTTCCTCTCTTTTCATTAAATTTTGATGTAATTAATTAAGTAAACCAAAAACCCATTTTGGCCCAAAAGAAAGAAGAACAAAAAGAAAAAGAAGAAAGTAGCAGCAACGAGACAGAAGGGGGAGACAAACTTGAAAACCATACTTCTTGATTCGATTGGATTTGTATTTTTCTAGATCAGAGAAGTGACTGATGAACCAATATTAGCAGCTTGATCGTTCCAAACACCCAAAGCTGTTGCCGCTGAATTATTCCAATAAAGAGAAGGATCGTACAAGCCCACATGCTGGATCTGGCTTTGGCAAGCAGCACCATTATTCCACTCCAACCTGTTGTTTTGTCCTAATTCTACTTTCACGTCTTTTAAGGCCACCATCCCTGCCTCACTGCTATGATCACTTGCCATTTGCAACTGCTCTAGTGGGGTTAAGCCTAAGCCATGCTGGAAAGTGTTGGTGCTATCAACACCATCTGTCATGAACTTCTGTTGAAGCAAAGAAGAGCTCAAAAGAGAAGACATAGCTGGAGTAGTAGTACTAGTGGTGGATGTATAACTTGAAAGAAGCGTATTGTTTGAACCAAACCAGTTTCTGTAACCGTTATTATCACTAGCTTCATTGGACAAAACCCCGGATGAAAAACCTAATCCAAGGGCATTATTCAGCTGAAGATCAAACCCGGAGCTGGAGATTCTAGAACCGAACCTAGAGAACAATGGAAGATTCACATCGCTAGAGCTACTTGGTAAGCCATAAAACAAAGGGTTGATGTGATTTGAGGTTGAAGCAGTGTCGATCGGGGGTTGTAGTGGAGCAGAAGAAGAGTTAGAAGAATTATTAGAAGCAGCAGTGTCAATGGCAGCAGAAGAAGGGTTTGTCGTTATTAATGGACGCTTGACACGCTTGTTTCTTCTGCAGCCTCCACCAACAGGAACGTTTCTGAGAGTTCCACCTCTTGTCCAATAGCGCTTGCAGGCTTTGCAGAAGTGCCGTGGCTGAGACAAACTGTAGTTGTTGTAGTAGCAGAACTTGGTGTTTGATGAGTCACAACGAGGGCACTTGGGGGCTTCTTGTTGTTGTTGCTGCTGCTGCACAAGCTGATCTTGACCTGGTTTTTCCAATACCTTATTATTGTTGTTGTTACTACTTCCACCGTTGGAACCCATCAAGACCTTGTGATCATCCACCTGATGATGAAAATATTTAGAGGGTAAGAAAAATTAATAAAAATATACAAAGTAAGGGAGACCCAGTTTAAGGTGGCGTTGTTCTAGGGTATGATAACAACACACACAGTGGAGATATTCTCTTCCAAAAGCAAAGCAACAAAATTGCACTGGTCATGTATTTGTCTAATTAATATGTGTGTGAGAGAGAAATGGAGAACCTGTGGCCATTGGTTGGTCGTTGGAGGGATGGCTACCATTTTCTCACAGTTAGCCGACATTTTGCTCGTTAGAAGGAATCCTTGAAAACAAAGAGTAAAGAGACAAAGAACAGATATATGAGACTCGCTAGCTTGAAGGTTTCAAATAGTAATCTAATGTGATGTGAGCTTTAACTGAGGGAGTGAGAGACTCAAAATTTGAAGTTGTCGATCACCATATAGCTAGCAATAAGCAATTCATGAACTTAATTATTTAACTACTGTAGGATGATAATATATATTAAATTGGTCTTACTAACCATTGTTATAAACAAAATAATCGAAGTTCTTTATTTTTTTATTAAAAACCACCGCATGCAACGCATTAATAATATTAAATATTATATTTTTATTTTTTATTCGTTTTTAATTTTCAATCGTTACCCTGAAGGATAATCCTCAGCAAAATTGATATTAGAATTATATCAGTTGCTTTACTGTAAAGAAAAAATGTGTAGTTGCACGTACAACGTAGTTTGATTTCACGTGGCGAGTTTGCTCTAATACTAGAATCTAGATTTAGATTTAGATTAGATGATTACTAGTTAAACAATTATGATTTTTTTACATTTCAAATTTTAATTTTGTATCATTTTATGCATTTTGCTTTTCTTTTTATCTTACAAGATTGCCTCTAAAAAAATACCTTAGGAAAGGAAAACAAAAACTTGTATAAGATTGAATTAAATTAATGCAGATACTAAAATGATTTTAATTAATATTTATGTAGTGCATGTTAATGTAATTTTTTTGCCGAATCGATTGATAAGAACTTATTATAAAAATTAATAAACTTATACTACCGATCATAATTTATAAATTAGTTGAATAAGGTTTAGCTTATAAATTATAAATTAGTGGAATTAATAAGTTATCATATACTTTTAATTTAGTCATATAAATTTATAAAATAATCAAATAAATAATTTATAAATTAGTTGAATAAGGTTTAGCTTATAAATTATAAATTAGTGGAATTAATAAGTTATCATATACTTTTAATTAAGTCATATAAATTTATAAAATAATCAAATAAATAATTTATAAATTAGTTGAATAAGGTTTAGCTTATAAATTATAAATTAGTGGAATTAATAAGTTATCATATACTTTTAATTTAGTCATATAAATTTATAAAATAATCAAATAAATTATAAATTAACTGAAATATAACATGCCAAATACACTACTAAAAAACAAAAAATAAAATAAAATACAAGAGGCAATGGTGGTACAGCAAAAATGAGTGATTGAAAAATGAAAGGCAAGAGCCAAGAAGCCTGATATAAGTATACATGATGTATACTTTTTTTCACTCATCAAAAGTATACAGGAAAACGTAATATTTAAAATACAAAAAAAATTATTCTGGTAAAAAAATATTAATAATTTTTAATAATTAAAATCTTTAAAATGTGTCTGAGAGTTACAGAGACCATCAGTATTCAGTCATTTCAGGAGACGCTGGTTCCGCGCATTACTACCTAACATTCCCTCGTAGTTGTGCAGACTACAGATAGAATCTGATAAATAGGTACGAAGAGGGAATCTCCAAAAGCCCAATGCCCTATGAGAGGAAAAAAACTCCATTTCAACGTTGTTCTAATTAGTAGTAATTACTAATTGCTGTAGTAATTTTAATACAAAAATTCAGCAATTAGATTTCTAAAGTGTTAAATAGTTCTGTTACTTCTTTGGACAAGAATACTAATGTGAAATTTCAACTTAACCAAAATATGAGAAAACATGCCATTTGTATTAACCATAATATACTAGTATGTAGACGAATAGACCATATTATGAGTATAATTACAAATAAAACCTTTGTCTTTTATACAGGGATTAAAAGGGTGAGACAATTGCATAAATTATTAAAGAACAGAAAACTATGGTATCAATTTTAAGACTTTTAATTAAAATACTTTGTATTAAAAACAATTATTATCTATAATGATTTTATCCAAGTTAGCTTGAATCAATGAGATGATTATTATAATATGCAAACATTGGTGAGTTAAAAAATGAAGGAAAACTGAGAACTACATATATTTGTGTTGTCATGGACCAAAAGTTTCCAAATGAAAGGGACCAAAAGCCATCATCTTAAGAACCTAGGAAGGCCACACTTTGCACTTAAGAAGCTCTTGCTTTGCTATGCTCGTTCTTTCTCCTCTCCCGCGTAATTTGGCCACGACATTTTTTTGGTTTATTAATTACTGGATATATAAAAACTTATTATGAAAGAATCATTAAAAAATTAATATTTTATTTTTAAATTATTAAATTTCTTTAAAATGTGAAATGCTTCTTAATATTATATTGCTTGGTAAGAATTCATAATTTTTTTAATCAAAGGTAACAAAACCGTTAATGGGGGTGTCAGAAAGAGACAGAGAAAGGGCTTGGAAGAGTGAGGAGATGGAGCCTTGAGGTGCAGAATCATGTGGTGGCAGCTCAGCTTCTAAGGAAAAGGAATTAAAGTGAGATTAAAGCAAAGCACAGATGGGGAACAAATGGATTTTGTAGTCTCCCAAGGGATCTTCTACTCCTCTCAACTTCCCATCATTATTCTTCAGCTGTTCAAATCTATTTTATTATACTTTAAAGATTTTTGGTAACTGAAATATCACTACACTCTTGCTTTTTTTGACACTTATAAGATTGTATATTATTTATAAACAAATATCAGGCATAAAATCATTAAAAAATAAGGAGAAGTGTATATAAACGTTTAGATATACATTATGTAAATAAAATTTTCATATCAATGTAAGCTAATTCAAAAACGCCAGTATAGATAAATGTAAGCAAATATTGACACTATTATATATTCACCGGTCGAAAACCAATCACAGTGGGTCATTATATAATTTAACATGTTACTAGCTAATAATACTATTATTGTGTAAGAAGAAATAAATTTAGACCACTAAATCAATATGTCAATATGTTTATCCATAATAGGTGAATATCTTAATTTTAGGGATGTTTAACGCCCTTCAAAAACCATATTTTTACATTTAAAGAATTTTTTGGTTTGTACTAAGTTTTTTAACCAGACATAAAGTATTCAACTATCTCTATTAAAATACCTTAAAAAAACTATTTCTTTTAAAAATTAATTCTTATCTCATCTGAATTTGACATAAAGGTAATCTTTGAAAAATCCAATTTTGAATGATTTTTTTTCCTTTCTTTTAATTAGAAAAGGCAAACTGTATGTTAATTGCTGTAAAACTCACATTATGTATGGCCGTGTTCAAGAAAGACTTAGATCCATTATATATAGAGCCTTACAGAGTTATATAATTACCTTACCTTTACAAAAGAGGCTAATTTCACAACTAGAACTTGCCACCTTTTTTTTACAGCACTAGAACATACTAAGACTCTCCTTCAAAAGGGTGAGATATATATAAAGAAAATGTTTTTTTTTTTTCTAGAATCTAATCCCAACCTTATCCTAACTAAAAATGTGTAGAGATTATTTCTAAATTTCGAAGGCCAAGATATTAAATATGTATTTGGTTTTATATTGAATGATCTAGAATGAAATTAAAATACCAATTAATTAATGTGATATTAGGTAAATCTTTACATATTTAGTTGTATATTAAGAAATTAATTATAAGTTTAAAATTGATTTATGAATTGAAGTAACTTTTAATAGTTTTTAGGTTAGATAATTTTCTTATAAAATTTTATTGTTAACTTACTTTTATAATAAAAATATATAAGCATAAATCACATTATTTCAAAATTAATTTTAGATAAATCAATTTTTAAAAATTTATATTTCATTTAAAATCAATTTTCTCTAACACCCATCTAAACACACACTCATAAAAGGTAACAATGTTATATTGTCGTGTCATGGTTTACTTTAACTATTTAAATAAAATAATAGTGAAAAGAACCATTCATATATAAAAAATATATGTTTAGATAAAATCATTGTGTAGAAAAATTGAACATTTGAATCATTTTTATATTTATTTTAAACAAAACTTACCTTATTTCTGAACCAATCTATTTTTATACGAATTTAAATAACTAGGATTTAAAAGAATAAATAGACATGCACTGACATTGTAATTTTAATACATCAATTACAAATAGTCATGTATGCAAAAATTATTTATTTTTATAATATTTATGTTGAAATTTATACGATGATTTATAATTTAGTATATAGTATAAAAACTCTTACACAGAAAATATAACTATATTGAACTTAATTTATGTACTGTTGTTTAATTGTGTTTAAAAACACCTATTGTTGATTGGTTGTAGTGAAGTTAATAAACTGTAACCATGATGAGCATATATAAAAAAATAAACTCTAACCATGATGAATTTTCTTAAAATATTAGTAAGTCGAATCTTGAAGCCATTAACACTAGAATGGCTTATTTAATCACAGTACCTATCTATACCGAAAAAAAAAATTGAAAGTTGACGGACACACCATTGGACTCTTTGTTAATTGCTTAATTTCGGTTAGAAACCTTTATTTGATGACATTTAATGTAGAGAACAGAGTGAGTGGTGTGTTTGTTACAATGTGAATTAACAAAAGAAACACGGGAAACTACAGGATGAGTGAATGAGAATATATATATTTATTTTGTGTGAGACATATACTTGCCTATAGTGACAGAAGTCAATGTGATTTTATTTTTTTTATATGTAGTTGCAGATCTGGTATGGACTTCTACATTTTTTCTCTGAGTGCAAGTTTTAATCTCCTTCTAACGGGAGATTCTTTGACACCTATAAGAGCTAGTTCAGTAGTTATAACTGAAGAAATTATACTTGTGATTTGAACTAGTGAAGTAATCCTCTAAATGGAATTTTGGTGACAATCTCATCATGTTATTGGTATCCTATCCAATAGAATTGAAGATAGCCTGTTAAAAAACCCAAAATTTAGCATAATAAGTGACATGAGTTATTCAAGATTTTATGAGATTTGAAAGTAATTAATTAATAGCATTATATAGATCCTTTACACTTTTAGTATACGTACTATTTACTCTTAAAAGAATATGATAATACTGTGTCATGGAAGAGAAAATCAAAATATAGTTGTAACAAGATTGATTAGGTCTATTAATCTATTTTTTGTGGTTTTCCTATAACATGGCATTGTTAAATTTTTGAGTGACAAGAGAAGATGCAGAATCAACTTTAGAGAGTTAGAGATGGAGGTGGAAGTGGGTCCTCCCTACCCACACCCACTAATCGGTCGGGACCCATCACCGGCGGACAAGAGATTCCAATTTGGCAAGCATGAAAGAAACCCAACGCGCACGTTAAAGAGAAGGGAACCCTGTAATTCTGCAAACAGATAGAGAGATAAAGCTTAGGCCTTGGGGGGACCAAAGCATCAACTCAAGCCAACTGTACTCATCAAAAACTGACAGCAATGCACCCTAAACAATGTGCAGACAAAGATCTCACTCCCTCCATTTCAGATTCACTTTTTTTTTTTATATAAAAATTTTAGTTGAACTAAATCCTTAGGATTCATTGTAATTGAGTCACATCTCATGATTAAAAAAATATTTATAAAAATACTTATAAATTATCAATTAATAAGTTTTCATAGCAAAATCAAATTCATGTTTTTTTAAAATATAAATGTTTATTCCGACTGAATCAATCAATGTTGTTGGTTAGTTTTATTTTGTTAGTGCCTCTCACTGTTTTTGCTTGGAAATCTTCATGTCTGCAACTCAAATTACTTTTTTGCCTCCTTGTTTTTTGTCCTTTTCCTTCCTAGGCTCTCGGCAACACTGACTAGTTACTATTCCCCCCTGATATGTAAAAGGCACGCTTTTGTCCAAGCCAAGGGTGCCCGAATAATTCTATTTCTTTTCTTTATCATCCCTGTGCACAATGTTTATGCTAAAAAGATAAAAATGAATGGATTTGTTAGAGTCACATATTACTATGAACTCACACATCATGCATAGCATGTACCTCCTGTACTTTGTGTACAGACCATCATGGCTGTCTTGTAATCCAAAAAGAGAAATTGTTTCTGTACATTGTACAACAACGTTTAGATAGAAAGAAAGAAATGAGAAAAATGTGTAATAAAATTAGTGATTAAATTGATAAATAGAGAGAGAACAAAAAATAATGTTAATAGAAGTGTTGTAAGGAAAATGTTGTGGGAATATTGTAATTTAGATCAGACAAGAGGGAAACAAATGCTAATGATATATATTAGGGTTCATGGTGGTTGAATAGGGCAATTTTGATGGCAAGAAAAGATGAGGATTTTGATGTGAGTTTCCCCCGGCCATAATTCAACTCGTTGACAACCCATTTAGGTTCTAAATTAAGGGAATAATTCCTAAATCATATGATTGCTTTGTATATCTTTAAATGTTGGAACTTTGTTGAAAAATGGATGCCATGAAGGTAGTATGACACTTCAGGGTGTGATTCACTAGCATTTTGCCATGCACGTCATCACTCCCAGATCCAATTCCAATGAACCATATTAATTAAAACAAAAAGTCTTAGCCTATTCAAGATACAACAATGTTAAATATCAACGCTATCCACTTTGATATTGCAATCAACAACAGAAAACAAAAGTGGCTGGAAATTAACCAATTAACTGTTGCATCCATTATTTTTTCTCCTACTTTTGAGTCTTGTTTTTATGGGTGTATCCATGGTATCTTAGTCAATGATTAATATCTAAAGATAATGATATCTATTTAAGAGTATGAAATCCTTCTCAATATATTGTTCCATATACATAGAGACTTAAGTATTAAACCCTGATGACGTGTTTAGAAGATAAAGTTGTCTTACTAATTAATCATACCACAATACTTAACTATATGTATTTGTAATATTACTTTCTGATTTCCATCATAGCATGGTTTTATTTTATTTTTAAAAAAGTATTATAGTTATATTGGAGAAATTATGTTACTGACGTTCCTGTTTTTCGTATTGTTAATTGCTAACAAATCCAAATCAAGGTGTGGCAATATAAAATGAGCCACTTGATAATAGTGGAGAGTAATTAACAGAGAATAGTGAACAGTCACACCAGGGAATTGGACCACAGGCATGCACCAAGCATAGAAAATTCCAGTATACGGTCTTTTGATACAGAATCTATCACTAAAATTAAGTCACGTTTGGTTCGGACTGTTTCTTAAGGAAGTTTTAACACCCTTCAATCCCGTGGTGTCTGAGAATGTTGGCGAGGGATTATTTTACAGTATTATAATACGTACTGCAATATGTCCTACACCACTACTATTTTAATCTTTTCCTCTTTCCCTTGGAATCCTTTTGTTTGAAGATTCTTCCACTTTGACAATATTAAGAGACTAATCGGTATTATTATAAGTATGAAAATGAATAAATAAAAAATCGAAAGGATAATGATCGCAAGCAACCTGTCAACAGCTCTTATTTGCAAATATGAAATTTCTGTGTCAGTATTATTATATGATTAATGACTATCTAAATGATAACACCTTCGTAATTATGTGTTTACTCAAATTCCCTTCGTTTGTATTTTTCTTCTTGTCTGTTATACACAGTTGTTGCGAAGCAGATATATGGCGAGCAATTTTCAGTGTGCGATTATTTTAGTACCATCAGTCAGCTATGGGCCCTGATTATGATTTTCAAAGAAATTGTATTCAAGTTAGGTCCACAAACCTTACACTACAGCGTTTCCTAGAAAAGTCCAACATAAGTTGTAGGGTGTAATCCTTTCTAAATCAGTAGTTAATCACCCTCGATCAATTATCATTTACGATTAATTATTTTCCATTTAGTGACTGAATTAGATGCAATATCTATCTCAGTTGTTCCCCTGATACTTCAACTTCCTTACCAAATTATCCCAAAATAAGTATGATGATTGACAGGAAGCTAATATCACGAGCCCATAAAAAATCTATAAGGTTTTAATATACTTTTTGTGTTCATAATTTACCTCAATTTGATTTTATTCTCTATACTAAACACTTGATTTTTAGTTCTTATATTAATAATTTCATTCTGTTTGAGTTTTGGTATCTGCCACCAGCAATATGCCACATATGTATTCTAGAACAGATAAACATCAAAAGTAATGTTTAATAAATTATAATGACCGAAATTTAAATGGAATGGAACTATAAGAATCCAAAAATAGCTAAACTTCTAGAGTATAGAGACAAAAATAAAAATCAAGGTAAATAATAGAAACAAAAAATATATAATAATGAACCAGGAAGAGTGCGCTTAGATTATGTGAATCTGCTGAGAACTACGGGTACTAAAAGCCAAATTTTATGACTAGCTAATAACTACAGGGCTAGGATCATAAAATCTTTGTAAGCAACGGAAATCAGATATTCTAGTTCTGTTGATAGCTTTGGGCAATTAAAATTTATAGTTATCACAAACAATTACTATTTACTGGTACCAGTGCTGCCTGGCTAGTACAAACACGAAGCTAAAAGCTATAATTACATGTCTCGAGTCATCTTTGCAATGGACAATATTTGGAGATTTTATACAGAGCAAGATATATCTTGCATAGAACCTCAAAATTGGTTAACACACAACACAAAAGCCTCGTGCAATTAAGTTCATCATATCTGACATGAACCAAGCAGAGTTACTACTATGATTGGTTTCGTACCTGATAAGAAAATCCACATCCCAGATTCACATGTTCCCTACTTTTCATTTAACATTATGCAAACACATTGCTTTCTCTTTCTTTATCATTCCCACAATAATTATACCCTTAGTTAGAAATGTGCTGGACTAGTGATTTGAACCATAGAAGGTTGATTTGGGATATTGGTGTGACATCTAAAGAGAAAAATAGAATAGAAAATTAGTTGTTAAAGTGCTTTGGATACGTGCAAAGAAAAAAAATAGCGATCAATGAACTGGGTAAATAACATAATATTTAGTTCTTTAAGAAGGAATCGAGAGAAATAAAAAATTGAAATTGAAGGAAATTATTAAAAATAATTTCATATAGTGAATAACATCCCTAAAAACATTATTATTTTTAATCAACTGATCCGTGTAGCCGTCTAGCCGAACTATGTAGAATATAACTATTGTTGGAGGATACCAGTAAGTAAGAGTGTATGTGCCAAAGTGCAATATAAAAAGAAACTCTTGTATCATTGTTATTAATTGAGAATAATCTTTGATGAGTTGAAATTTTGAAATTTTTCTGTACAGCTGAAGTTCTATATTTGGTAGAGGACACAAAAATTTCATATACTACGGATACATGCACTTGGTCTTAGCTGCATGTTTACAACATACACCAATCATATGTCAAACATATATATATATATATATATATATATATATATATATATATCTGTTCATGAAGCACCGTTCATAGTTTTGAGTGGTCCACTACAAGAGGCTGTTCTTACCTTCCTATTGACGATACATGCCAATTTTTCTACCTCAATAATTGAATGAATTTTTCCATCTCATGAGTTTGATAAAACAAAACCT
Organism: Glycine soja; assembly: GCF_004193775.1. Classification (NCBI taxonomy): domain Eukaryota; kingdom Viridiplantae; phylum Streptophyta; class Magnoliopsida; order Fabales; family Fabaceae; genus Glycine; species Glycine soja. Next base: position 42,373,797 of record NC_041012.1, on the reverse strand, counting down.
CAAAACACTCCTTATCAGCAATTTTTTTATCAGAACACTCCACTACATCGGTCTAAACTAATAATATATAAAGAGTGTATATTGAATGAAATGTTTCTGTTTTACATATCAACTAAAGAAAAAGAAAAAATAATTTGAACCGTTTCTGTCCTTGGCCGATGAGACGAATTAATCATGTTCAGATATTATATTGGCATCTCTGCATGCTCAAACTTCTCATATTGCTTCAACCAATTAACTCAGTCCTGTTTGTTACTTCGGCTTTAACCTATTGGTACAGACATGAATAATTTTGAATTTGAGGTTTGGTATCATTAGACTATAACACTGTGCGCTTTACATTATATATATAAGCTAGCTACCACTTCCTTTTCGATCGTCTTTGAATTAATTATTTATTTATTTACTTTCTGTCCCAGAGAATCATTTCCGGATTATAATGTAGGACTATGATTAATACCTTACAAAAAGCATCTGTAGAGGAATGATTAAACACAACAAATCCCACCAGCTTTCCCTCCTACTGTGTAATCGTTACAGCTATTCCTCACTAGCAGTGCCACTGTTTCACCACCAATTTTTCTTGTACCTTCTACTACGTTCTTACCTTCATTATTCATTATTTAATCCAACAATTAATCCTTCACAGTTCTATAGAGTTTAATTATTTGAAAATTACTTCATGAATTCTACTACGTTCTTACCTTCAATTCATTTTATCACTTTTGATAATATTGTAATTTGTAAATGATTTTATTTTCATTTTAAAGTAAAACAAATCATAAAAAGATAACAGTATAAGTATGGAAAACATTATCAATTCTACTACCTAACAAGTGTTTAGGTAGAATAACTCCTGTGCATGATAAATAAAACATATACCTGTGCAAGTTTGGAAAACTAATTTCACCTGATGTGTCTGCTAATTAAGTTTTGACTTTTCTACGAACTGAGTCAATATATACCTATTCCCTGATAATTACATCATAGCATATATAATTGCTGGTTTATCGTATGGGACAATTTTGCGATCGGGTTCTCAATCACTCACACACCAACTTCCGTATATAATAAGAACACAATTTGACAATTGTCCCATCATGACAATGATAGTGAAAACGATATAGTATTTTTTTTTATCCCCATTCTTATAAAGGAAACATTGTTGCCCTATAACTATTGAAATTTCCACTTGATATATAGCAATATAGCGGGTAGCCTCCCACAGTTTGAAAAATGGGGCAAGCAGCAAAGCGACATTTGTGCAACAAATAAAATATGCAATGCTGGAAGAGGTTGGCGAGCTCTAGGAAACCAATTTCTATGCTTGGATATTAAGAAATGAGAGGATGTTGGGCCAATGATATACCCATATGAAAAGCTGCATGATTTATATATAGGTGGCTGATTATTGTGAATTAACAACTTATAGAACGCAATTTAATCTGGAGAAAGCCATTGATCTAGCCGTGTTAAGCTAGCTACTTGAAGCACCATAATACTATATTAGACGATAATGGGGTCCCCAAGTCAGCACACCTTCATCAACGTGGCCTACCAAATAGAAAAACTCTCCTTTTATTGATATGGCCACACATCATAGAATTTAAAGAATAGAAGAGGAGTATTAAGAAAGTAACTCACTGTATTACTAACAAGATTTAATATAATTGATAAATTATTAGATTTTTTAAGTATGCTAACAAAGATTTTGTTAAAAAAAATATATTTTCATGATCTTCTTGAAATATTTGGGAGATTAGTGTCATTACTTGTGACTTTTGACTTTAGAGAATAAAAATATCTTAAGAGAAAAAAGAAAAAAAAAACTCATTCTATTTGATTAAAATTTTAATGTTGGGCGATCACAAGTGACCACTTTCTCTCTCAGCCCTTAGGTTTGGGCTATCACATCTGCTTTATGGGGTGGGGGAAAGTGGGTAGATAGTGGTTTAAAATTTAAATCAATAGAATTGGGTCGCTTCACCTATTTTTAATCAATACTGGGCCACTGTAATATTGCAGCCTTATCTACCATTTTACTTGGATTGGGCCTAATACAACTCACTTAAAAACAATACAGTGTTGTTAGATGCACTAGTATTTTTTTTTATATTTTATGAATTAATTTAAATTAATGAAATAGGAGTTGAACATGTGACTTTTACATTATTAACACAAAATTCTAACCAAATGAACTAATAGATAAATTATGTTATAAAATAAATAATATTGTTATATATAACATTAAATTTTTAATATATATTTAATGCGCATGTAAATTTAAATAATAAATTTTGTGATAATTAATTTTGATATAATTTATACGATTAATGAATTTGTATGTATTTTTAATTTATTAATAAATTATTTTTTTAATATTAAATGTTTTTTATTTATAAAAAAACATACGAATTATATCAAAATTATCAAAATATTTTTTTAGCTAATTCGTATGAGTTGTATCAAAATTAATCGTCACAAAATTTATTATTTAAATTTACATGTACAATAAATGTACATTAGAAAGTTTAGTGTTATATATAACAACATTATTTATTTTATAACATAATTGATATATTAACTTAGTTGATTAGAGTATCGTGCTAATAACGTGAAAGTCACATATTCATATCTCTTTTATAGAAGGACAAAACGGAAAAATCATACAATTACATAGTATACCACTAATTTTACTGGGTGCATGTAGCAATGTGCAGTGATTGATTTATCCATTCCGAACAAAACGAAAAGATCCATTTATTGTAAATGATGCATTAGTTCATTTATTGTGCTTTACGGATTGTTAGGTATTCCGAACAAAACGAAAAGATCAATTTATACTAACTTTACTTTTAATTTCTTTATAATTTAAGTTGTTATTTGTATTTCTTATCTAGTTAAAAAAATAAGCACTTTAAGTTATTATAATAGGCTCATTAATGTTAATATGTCATACTTAAACATTTATTTAACATAAATTTATGAATATAACACATTAGAAGAAAAAAATTATTTTTTTAACTTTTTATTAACATGTCATTTTAATTTGAATTAAAAGAGACATAACAAGAAAACAATTCAACTCATTATGAAAATAAAAAAATAATATAATTTTTACTATACAATTATAAATATTTTTTTAAAATCTTTTGGACCTCTTTTAGCCATGAATTCTAGACCGTCAAACTTTTGAACTATGTCTAGGGTCGGCTCCGAGTGAAATTTTTTTATTAGAAATGATTAGTTAGATTTTTCGACAAAAACTAATTATTTAATAAATATTTTACACTAATATTATAGTGATAATATAAGTTACGTTAATATTTTGCTTACAAGTTAATAAATGTTAAATTGCTAGATTAATTTGTTTAAAATAAAATAGAAATGATAGTTTGCATAGTTTTAAGAAAATAATAACCAGACTTAGTTCAGGAGTAATCTTATGTCCTTATTGAAGAGAATTAAGAAGATGGCGACAAATTAATAAATGTTGATTTAGTTGGTAAGAGATATATAAGTATCAATGTAAGTATTTAGTGAACTTTGAGACACATTATAATCCTGATTAATTCTGATATCCAACTCACTTAAAATTTTAGTAAAAAAATGGCAACAAAATAAATCAAATGCAACTAAAAAAATAGAAAAATATTAAATGTGATAAAAGGCAAGTAGTAAAGACAATAAACTTTTAACTTATATCAAATTAGGCAGGTGTAAGATTCTATAAACTTTTAGTTTTCACTCTTTTAGATGTCAGATGCTAAAATTTGGAATAAAATCATATGGAATATTAATAAAGTGTCTTTAAGATGATTTAACTTATTTAAAGTGAGAAAGTAAAATTTTATTTATAATTAGTTTAAAAGGTCACAGTGCTCCTTTAGTTGGATTGATTGACTAATATACTATAAATTCTTCATTTTGCATAAAAATATTTATATATATCATAATTAAGTTTACTTAATATTTATGTTTTGAAATAATTAAAAACATCAAACAAAATAAATTAAATACTATTAAACAAAATTCTAAATAATCCATGAGATTGATACCATAGGGTAAAATTTCGTTACATTTACAAGTAAAAAATAATTTATTTATAAGAAAAATTCGTGTTCAATTATTTTCATATATAAAATTTATTTAAGCTCACACAATTACACACTACAAGGCATTTCTCATCCAATGAATTGATGAACATGCATGACTCCGACTTAGGAAGAAAAAAAAAAAAGGAATTCCCTGACAAAACATATTAGCCTTGAGGTTTAAGTGCTCCCTCACATGTGACGATTCCACTGGGTTTTGAATCCACGTTATCTTTGGTGGCGAACATATTCTGTGTCCATTCCATTGATGATACCGCAGAAGCAAAACAAACAATAATGTCGGTCATCAAATGGTTCTTGGTTCACATCTATATTCGTTCATGTGATCGAATTCAAAGTTTTAGAGAATTTGATTCGCCATTACATCGCTATTGGATGCAAATACATGAACTCTGCATTGTTTTGTCAGCAACCGGCTCAATTTATCTGTCATCTATTCTATTGTATTCCGTTTAATTAATAATAATAATAGATTTATCACATGTTTGATAAAGATTAACTAAAAAAACATTTTTTTTAAAAACATGGTGAATGCATCATTATCATTATATTCCACATTCTGGAGGTGAAACACCCATGCTAACGTCTCTATACACACGATTTTGAAGAAAATAAAAAACAACAAGATATTAGTTGATATGAAGGTTATAGTATAATATGAAGTGGTACAATAATGTTTTTGACTTTTTCATTGGTAACTAATAATATCATACACCAATGAAATATATTAATTTACTTTATTAATAAAATTATTTGTTTTTTTAACAAAAGAATTATTATTATTATTGTTATTGTTATTATTTGTTAATATAATATATATTATAGTATTGGTATAAGTCTAAATTTATAACTTAATTTTCATTAAGATTAGGTTATGGTTTTTAAGTCATTTAAGTTAGTTTTTAATTTTTTTTATTAGTTGAAAAATTTATTTAACTGTTTAGTAAATAATTTATTTAAAATAATTTTTAACATTTTTTAGTAATTTCTATATTTTTTGAATGAAACATTACTTAAAGTGACGTTTTCTAAAACATTAATTTTTAATTTTTATATTTTATTATATTTTTATCCTTAAAATATTTATTCTATTTTTTTATTATCCTTTTTAAGTTTATCATTTTACATTTTTTAAGTAATTTCAATAGTTAATTTTATCAATCACGTGTGATTTAACAAACTAGCTTAAAAGTTTTCAGTCAAATTTTAGTTAGAAGTTCGGTTTTCAACTTTATTTTTTAGTTAATTTTATTAAACATAACCTTAGTATATACAAATGAGTAAATCTCTACTTTAGTCTTTGGATTTAACCCATAGGATTATCACATGTGGGAGAATTATTTATTTAGTGAGAAAACAATTTATTTAATGAAAAAATATGTATTTTATTTTTTATGTACAAAATTTATTTGAGTCAATCACTCAGCAATAACTATACATTATGAGTGAGATTAATCTCTAAACCAATGAATTAGAAGAGCCGTGATCTTTGTCTCAGAAAAATAATCCCTAAATTTATTAGCTGCTAACATAATAATTTATGAAATTAAAAAAAAATGTCAAATGAGTTCTGAAATTGAAATTGCTATTATTACAATCCATAAATTTCATTACTATTATTATAATGCATTAGTTTACAATTTATTATCATTGTAGTTAGTAACATAACTAAATGACTTATAGATTTTAATTTCAGATTTTTTTTTTACATTTTTTGGAGGGGGGTTACTCTTATACAAACGAATATGAGATAAATTAATCTAGCAGATTTTTTTCAGTAGTATATGAAATTTTACTTTGTAATGTAGTTTAATCCCAAAATTGATTTACTTTTTAAAAGCGTCTTAGGTTCTCAATTTATAGAATCCACTATCTCACTTTAATCCGTTAACTTGCTATAAATTCATGTATTTAAGGATTATCGCATGTATATACGTAAAATGTGTAGGAAAAATATGTTCTTTTATCTCTTAAAATAACTCAAAATTCAATTTGAATCCCTATAAAAAAATTCAACATATTTTATTCTTCATATTTACTAAAAGTGATGATGCAGTTTTAATCCTTCTTTAAGAACTAAAAACATTGCTATAAAAAAAAGACTAAGAACTTATTTTTCTATTAAAATGCATGACTAAAAAACTATTAAATTTTTATGAGAACTAATAAAAAACATTTAGGATTAAATTATATGTAGAAGAGTGGGCTAAATTTCGTACTCACTCCTCCATAAAAATTAAAAACATTGGAATTTCAACGTGCATTTGAATTGAGATAAACCTAGTTCACTTTTGAAACAGTGAGTAAATATACCGAAATTATGGTCCAGTAGGACACAGAGACTGAAACTACCTTAGAGAGAGAGAGAGAGAGAGAGAGGGGGCTAGCTTTACACGATAATAACTTGATGAAAACTTCTTCCACTGCCTCCTCTATAGTATACCTGTGTGCCTCTCTTCCTTTCTCGACGTAGAGTCTAGCTATAGGTAAAGAATTTTATGACATGGTTGAATTGAATCATCTCATGAATGGTTAACTTGAGTGGGAATTAATAGGTCGAGTTTGAAAATTCAAAGGAGAGTAGCCATTGGCATTGAATATTCTATAAAAAACAAACAAAATAGTTCACTTTCAGAGATGTTTCCCTCGTACCAGTGGGGACCAATACACAATAAACGATAATAATGAATAAAAAGTGGTCCTAGCTAGCGAGAAGATAATGGAAACAATAAGGACGGTAACCCAGGTGAGGTGAGAGTATAGCTGGCCAATTTGTTGCACTGTAGTTGGCTCTGCACCAAAATCATGTAAATTGTAAAGTGGGAACAAACTAAGCAAGAGATCCAAAAACCAAAAGATCCAATCCAACACACACCATGCAATAGTTGCTATTCGTACGTAGTCAGATAGGCCAAAACTTGTTAAATCAATTCGCCGTATCTTCTCCCTTTCCTTTCAATAATTCAGATGCACGCTTCGCTTCACCAACGAATCGTCCCCCACACCCCCTCCTCATCTTGTCCACGATAAGGACTATCATTCATTTTATTAGTGTATGTTACATCCAGAATATTACTATTTCTCTCACATTTCTAATCTTTTTATTTATGCTATTTTTTTAGAAATCACATGTATAGTTGAAGGGAGGTAATATGCTTGAGTCAAATAGAATTATTAGGAATATGATTTTTTTTTTTAATATTTAATGCATCTTTATATTTAGAAACTCAAATTTAAAATTATTAACATGTGTGAGTTGATTCGCATCTTTAATGATTTTTAATTTAGACCATCTATCTATGCACCTTTATTTTTATGATAAAAATACGAAAACTAAATTTAATTAAGTTTCTGTCTCTCTCTCTCTCTTTTTTGTTTTTTAACCGTGAAAAAAGGAATGTAAAAATGGAATAAGAAATTAAGAACGTAAAAATATCATTACTAGATCATCAAATATGTATAGCACTTGAAAGAGAGGGAGAGAGGGGGCCCCACTTTCTTTTCTTCAAAAATTTGAGCACAGACTTCTGTTGTCTTCTAATAATTACCACTGCTTTGTAGCTAGAAGACAGAAAAAAATTTGTCCATGCAGACGACAAGATACTTAAACCATGCACTGATATTGGTGTTCTATTTTCTTATATTTACTATTATTTTCGTGTTGGATTTTATCTCTTGAACGTGATTGGATGATCCGTACCAATAAAAAGGAACGTGAGTGGATTTACCTGGCAGAGCCGCGCCATAAAAGGCACAAAGTTTTCACTTAGGACATGATATTTGAACACCCATTATTTTTTAACTTCTGACTAAATTTTATTTATTTTTTCCTATCATATTGTAGTACTTTAATCTCAATTAGGTATGATATTTAAATACTCATTTCTTTTAAACTATATACCTATAATATTAATATTTTTGTCTCTTACTAAGTGTTATTTATTTGGCATTTTAAGTAGCCATATATTATTTTTCCTTTTCAATTTGTAATAATAATTTTATCAGAAAAATATTATTAAAAAATAGAGTATAAAGGTAGTATAATTCATAAACAAAAGTATTACGAAACAAATAATAATCATTAATTTTGATTTATTCTTTTCTATAATATTTTACATAACTTAAACTTTTTTTAATCTCTCTTTAATTTACTTTAGTCTACTTTTTTCTCTCTTTATTTTCTAACTACAAAAAAATATGAGTAAAAATAAAATTTCTCATTGATTTTTCATGGATTAATTATTTATTGAATTCATGAACTTGATTAAATTAAGAATTCCTTGATCTTCGTTTTTTTTTTCTTCAGTTTTTTTTCCCGTTCTTGAACGTTGACTGTAATTAATTGCAAGGTGCCAAATAAGGATATTAAAGAACCCAGGCGCGGATGGCTGAGAGCCACTAAAATGGAAACGAGTTCTTATCAAATTAAAAGGAATCAATATAGTCTATGTAGATTCTCTTACTAAGCTATCGCCTATCAGCAAGTATTATCTAGATAAAATTCTTGTGAAACAAAAATCCAAGCGTAGCAGAGGGAGAATAAATGGTTTTGTAGTCTTTGCTAGGTCTCCTTGCACTTTAGTTGGCTAGCTAGTTGCAACCTTCCACTTTAAGAAATTTTTTTTTTTCACACTGTCCTTATAGTGGTGACATGCATGCTTTTGTTTGTATCAGAATTAAAATGGAGAGGAAAAAAAATAAGATGCCAGGAAAGAAGTAAAAATGATAGAAAGATAGTAAAAAAGAATTAAAGAAAATTATTTTTACTTGTTTGGATGAGTGAAAACAAAATAAAAACAAATAAAAAAAATATTTTTATTCTAAAAAATGTTTAATTAAATTTATTTATTATTTTTCAAAAAGTTTTATTTTAAAAAATGTTTAATTCTTCATAAATTGTAACAAAAAATAAAAAAAGGAGATCATGTTCATCCTATTTCATGCTAATTTGAGGAAAAAGTGTTTCCAGGTTAGCTCTGTAGAAATAATTAGATCTTCTTATTTTCCCTTCAAGGGTGACAAATTATTATTTCTATTTTTTCTTCTTTTTTTTCATTTCCTTTCACTCTATTTTTTTACCTAACCAAACAAGTAGTAAAAGAGAATACAGAGAAGTGAAGGGGAAAAAAGAAGAAGAGAAATTATGGATATTTTTTCATTTATTTTAAAACTAATAGCTTATTTCTTTTAATTTTATGATTTTTTTATAAAAGAAATAATTATTTCTTTACATTTAAACTAAAGCAATATGTTAAAAATATGATATGTAAGTACGAGTGGTGTAATTAAAATAGATGAGTCATAAACACATGTGTAAAATTATTAAATGAAAAAAGTATGATGAGAAAATGTTCAATGTTATTTCACTATTACCCTCTCAAGGTGGCAACCAATAAATGAAGACCCTATGTGGTCCACACTCATTCTCTCATTCTATTTACCTTTCTAGTTTTTCTATTTATATGTGGACAACTCCTTGACTTCTATGTAACTTTTTCTAGCTAGCTAGATCATCAATCTCTCTTTCAGTTTTCCTTGAACCTATGGACGGAAGTTGGAGTGAGGGAAAAAGGAGCATGAGTTACAAGGAGGAGGATGAGTACGAAGAAGAGGAAGAGGAGGAGGTGAGTGAGTATGGAGATGATGGTAAGAAAAAGAGGGTGGTGAGTAATAAGAGAGGGTCCAAAGCTGGAGGCTCAGTGCCACCTTCATGTCAAGTTGATGGTTGCAACGCTGATCTAAGTGAAGCTAAGCCCTACCATAGGCGTCACAAGGTTTGTGAGTACCATGCCAAGGCTCCTGCTGTAGTCATTGGAGATCAGCACCAACGGTTTTGCCAACAATGTAGTAGGTAGGTTGAGAACCTTAATCTATTTGAAGTATTTAAACGACTCCTTTTTCTTTGTGTGTGTGTGTGTGTGAATCCATCTTTATAGTGTGTGTGTGAAGAGGTTTGTTTAGAATTGTGTCTTATATACCTTTTGCCCTTTGCAATCAACCCTAGCCAGAGACAACTATTAGGGTATACCTTGTTGAAATGTCAACTATCAACTATATGAAATGTGTCTAATTAAGCTTGTTTGGTGTTTAAAATTTTGTTAATTTTATTCACTTTGAAATGTGTCTAATCTTATCTTGTGCTCTCTCTCTTTTTTTTAGTAAAGCTTGTTCTGTGCTTAAAATTTCGTGAATTTTATTATTCACTTTCATTTCAGTTCTACCTAGCACAGATTGGTAAACTAATACCTGTGACAACGTGTTCCTAAAATTTTTTTACTGCTTCCCAAATGGAAAAAAATAAAAATAATCTTAACTACAGTATTATTGATACACTACCATGATTATGCATTAAGGTGCACTTTATATTTATATATACAACTCATGAGCATATTTAAAAACTATTTATGGAATGTGCTCAAATTTGATCCTATTACCCCCAACATTCTATACAAAGGTACGATATATTCTAGATGACTAACTATTTTGTGTTAAAACAGGGATATTGGTCTGCATTGAAGGATAACATAGAATCATTCTAAATGGCATTTTAATACACCAAATATATATAGCATTTTCACTTTAGTGACCATTTATAAATTTTGGAATCATGCTTTTAACCCATGAAGTTGACAAAACAAAAGGTGTTCACGTTTTAATCCATGAAGTTGGAGAATCTTCCATGGAGATGGAAAATCATCATCAGGATGATTTCGTATCATCTGATTGTCAACAATTTTGATTTAGGCATATGATTTTGGTTAATTAATACACACTCATCAATAAATGGCACATTCTTCCATTTAAAAAGACAATTTGAACAATAGCAATTATGAACCAACTATTTTGAAATTTCAAGCTAACTACTTGAATTCACAAAGGGTTTTAGAATCAAATTTTTAATTCTTTTAGGTAGCCTCTTCACTATTTTTTACAGAAAAAGAAAAGACTCTCGTCAAAATTCTACAAAAATTAAAATACTTAAGCCAATTTTAATTTTTGAAATAAGTTTAATTCATTTACTCTTTTATTTTCTTTTTCTAGAAGTACATATTTTAAAAGAAAACATATCCTAATAGAACCTAAATGAAATGAGTTGCACCTGTGAACTTGTACTTGTACAAACTAATTAATGTTCTTTGTGAACAGGAACAAAATTCTCTGTCTACAAATTTCCAATGACTTCACTCTTGAATAATTTCAATTTCCAGGTTTCATGAGCTATCAGAATTCGATGACTCAAAAAGGAGTTGCAGAAGACGTTTGGCTGGACATAATGAGAGGCGTCGCAAAAATGCATCTGAGTATCACGGACTTTGATGAGATGGACAACAATAAATATTTGTGCAAGATAATATAACAATAACAACAACAAAAAGAAAGCCTTTTGTCTTAGGTGAGCAAGGCAAGACAAGCAGCAACAAATAATTTAAATAATGTCTCCCATAATATATGTTATTGGCCTATATATGAGAAAAAGCTCTATCTTCAAATTTTTTTCACATATATATATATATATATATATATATATATATATATGCTAAAATTGCTGTGGGGTAATTAATTATATCCAAGAGAATATTATAAAAAAAATTGCTTCCCATTAATATATATATTTGCGTGCTTGTTCATTCTTTTTAGCATAAATTTCTCTGTTATATTGTACTTTAAAGAGTAACGATCAGTGTCCTAAAACTAGAACAAAAAATATTGCCCAAAAGATGAATGTAAGATTTCAGCCCTACCTTGTTTAAGGAAAATTCAGTTCTTTGTCACTCTTGAACAAACAAATATCTGTGGGTGGCATTCTAATTCTAAGTTAATATTGCTACATGTTATTTAAAAAAAAATATTGAACCAAAATTATTTACAGTCTTCAGTTTGCTCGTAAAAAAGATCATTTATAGTCAAAGATTATTTTGCTATTGTTCTTCCCTTCTTCGACATTTATTGCAATATTTTGAAACACAAACATACATGGCACACCATTTAGGCAATTATTTACATAAGAAGTTTGAAAATTGTTTACATATATGGTTCCTTTTGGTTTGGGGTTGCTTACCAAAGCATAAAAATGTATTTTGGCTTGATCCTAGTTTAGCATGTGGATTTTATATAGAAGCTTAAGTCATTAGTTACAATCTTAATTCTTAGCATATCTTATTTCTTTTTTTTTTGGTGGATCATTTCTTCTTTCTAAGATTAAGAAATAAGATATGTAAAAATAAAGATATGGTTAAGATATACTTTATATTTTTGACAAATAACTGGGCAAAAATAAGATATAATAGAAAATAGAAAGGCAAAACGCATAATCCTTTTATATTTAGCACTAAGAATATGTCGTCCGTTTTAGACCCATCCCGGTATATCGGGTCAATCCAAGAAAGATTAGAGGGTACATAAATGAAGCATGTGTCTACTATTTTATCATCTTAATTACATTCTCAACTTTCAACTTAGAGATCACATTCCAGTTGAGTAATTTTTTGTGTGTAGAAATTAAACATAATATTAAAAAATTTACAACACTCACACATAAAATTCAATTAATTAAATTAGATCCCATTAATTTTCCATTGAGACATCTAAATTATTATTTTTTTAAATTGACAACATATATATATATATATAACCTCCAATGGAAAAGCCCAAAAACATAAAATGATATTATTATTTTTATTAAACCTATTTTTTTGTTAAGTTTGAGTATTTATCATAATTTTAAAATCAACATCTTTACATAATATTAGCATCACATTTTTTAAGTTTAAAAAAATCTTATACTTGGATATTTAATCAGCCAAAAAATACATGCACTTGGAGTACCAATGACAAGTAAAACTCAACCAAAACATTGAAGTTCTACACTGAGCTTCAGTTAGAAAATTATTAAAATACTTAACGTATTTAATTAATAACTTATTTATAATTAATCATAAATTTGAATGAAAATGTTCAAAATTATTTATTAATAATAACTAAGTTATTAATTTATCTATAATTAATTCAATTTATGCCTCACTTGTTTATCTACAATTGTATCCACCATTTGGAGGAGGAAAAAAGAAACTCCTTTAGTTTTTTTAAGCTATATATTAGCAAAAAGGTTAATTAAGTTGTAGTAAGAAGTAAGAACAATGTTAACCAAACACATATCTAAACAGTTGAAACAGATCAACGTGTGCTCAACTGGACTCAATCATCACTTTCTCTTATAGTATTTAATTATTTTATCTTCTTTAAGCAATTTGTTCTAGCATTATACATGCATATGAATCTATAGGCATGTACATTACCTTAGTTTTCTGTACAAAATATTGTATATTGCGTTTGACATAATATACAAATTGTTTTTGACGTCTCTATGTTTACCTAAAAATAAAAATTCAGACAAGCACAGTGTTTATCTTTCCACTCATCTAAGTAAAGGAAATTTGAGTTTTTTTTTTATAAAGAGGATATTTGAGTTTTATATATAATAAAACATAGCATAATCATATAAAAATGAAAGCAAATATTAAAGAGAATACAAATAAAAAGAAAATTCAACATTTTTTGTGAAAATCTTAAAAAATTAACAAACTTATATATCGTGTCTCAAGTAAATTAAGAAGAATGACTTCGATTGGGTAGGGAAATAAAAAATAGTATATATGTTGGAGTGAAAGGGAAAAAAAATTAGTTAAAACTAATCTTAACTGAAGGGGGAGGGAGGAAGATGAAGTAAATGGCATCCAACTACACCTAATCTCACCAGAATTATACTCGAGTTACGTATGCAACGGAGTATACTCAATGAATACATGTATCCTCCTTAAAAAAAAAAACAAAAATGAGTACATTTATCCAGTTCATACCCAATATGAGTATGACATGACTAATCAATGCTTGAGAAGAGATGATAGTAAATTCTTTCTTATTTCCTTCCTTTGAAGCACTTCATAGATTAATTACAAAATACGAGTTTTTGAATTTCTAATTATCTTATCAATTATTCTGTCAAACAAAATTATGTTATCAATTATTCATTATCACATCCAAGTATCCAACTATTTGGAGAAGTTGATTGTAAAGTGGCAGTATGAGAGAAACAAGCGAATTGGAAACCATAACTATATTATTATTCCTAAAAAATGTAAATTATGATCCATAACTTTTGTAACTAAGCCTAAAACTTAGCACTTGCTTATTCTGAAAATGACTTAACTTTGTCATGAAGCTTGTTAAGTAATACTTACAAATTCCTACAATTCCTTTCACAACTCCTTAGAATCTACATTTAAAAGTTTAAATTCAGTGTACATAACTAGATTCTTAACTACTCAATCAATCATGAATATATGACAAAACTTTTAACACCACACTTTAAGTGTCTTGGTAGTTGGTATAACTGGAAATGGAGAAAAAGTTCAGCAAACAAATGCAAACACTTGCCTAGAACTAGTGCTTAGTAAGTAAATGGTTGAAATTAGATGCCCCTGATGTTAATTTTCTGTCCTCTCTAGTCTCTATCAGAGCATTAAGCAGTTGAAATTTTAAAAAAATGAAACAAAATCTCCATCTTCACTCTGCTTTCAAATTTCCTCAACAGTCGTTGTGTAGCACAGTAGCAGAGCAGAATTCAAAGAATAATTATCAAATAATAATGAAAAAAATGAGTGGATAAAAATTGAATTGTGCATGTGCTCATATTACTCATGTGAATAATCTGTCCTTGAGTGAATCATTTGTATTGAACATCCAAGTAACTTGTCCGAATCGGACCTTATTAAATGTATTTATTTATAGGTTTAAATACTAGGCCTTACAGTTTAATATTTTTTTTATTATTATAAAATTATTTTTTATTTTTTCTTGATAAATTATGTTTTTTTTATTTTTTATCATTAAAATGCTTTAGATAATACTTCTAAAAAATATTATTTAAAACGTTATAAAAACGAAAAACAAAATAAATATAATTTACAAAGATCAAAAATTAAAAAATAATTTTACAAGAACCAAAAAGTGAAAAACAGGAAAATACTAAATTACAAATACTAAAAAAGATACTTAAGCCTTATTTATATTTTCATAAAATTGATTCAAACAAAATTAATTTGCGTTTGAAAAATATATTATAAAATGATTTTAAAAGAATTATGAATTAATTATATTTTTAATAAAATTAGTTTAATCCTATTAAAAAATTAAAACTCGTAAAATAGAAATAGGATTTACAAAATTTAATAAGCCTTACATAAAGTTAACACAATAATAAAACATGTTATACAATATGTTATAAACATTTCTTGTAACATTGACACAAATAATAGTAATTTGTATCCTCTAATCAAGTGGTTCAGAATTTGAATCTCGATTGATCCTTGAATATAAAATAAATCGTGTTAGAAGAAGAATATCTATCTTGAGTAATTCATAATTTTTGATAAAAATTAATCACTACTGTTTTTTTACTAAATGCAAACTTATTGAGTCCCAACAAGAAATGAGACTTAATTTTATAAAACTGTTTTGATTAAAATTGAGTTTAAAATAAAATAATTTATATTTTAAACCTTTATCTTAAAAATAATTTTATCATAAAATTTAAGTATAAAATTTGTAACAGAAGATAAAAACTGTTTATTCTTTAACCAAACACACTTCTAACCAATAGTTAATCAGTTCAAATATATTACATGCATGATTCTCCCGTGCAAGGTCTCAAATTTAAGTTATGCATGAAATAAATAACAAAAAAATTCCTACGAGATAGTTTCAACAAAAATTCCTCTTATATATAGAAAATACATATTGTTGTCTTAAAAAATGCTTTAAAAAAAAAACAAAAATTGTTACACCTTAAACACGTTTGGGTACATAATTGCCTCTCCCAATCATGTTGTTAGTGGTGAATTTTGATTTTACAAAAACAAGTATTGCGTAATCAGAGTGATTTCTTAACAAAACTGCATACATAACCAAGATACAAATCAGAACTAAGGAGCACAGTTGAAATTTTAGATTTAGAAAAAAAATCATTAGTTAAGATGAATCATCAAATATATAACGATTTAAAACCAATTGTTTTCCCTTGTAATAGCAACCATTGAATCCCATATGCTCCAGAATCATACGATATAAAACTAAAAATGTCTTCCTGGCCTTACTAGAATAATTAATTTATAGGAATGTCAATGCCTAATAATATGATAAACATGAATTGTGTAACTCAATTGGAATATGTGAATGTTATAAACGTGTTGATACGATGTTTAATTTTTACGAATAAAAAAAATAAAATAACCACGAATCAGCCGCCTAACAACCTCTGGCATGCATTTTTATTTCCTCAACAATTTTTAAGGGAAACGACTGATGCGACATACCATTATCATCTACATTTTTTTTTGCTGGTATCCATTGTCATTTTACATACATAGAGCATGACAAGAACAGTAAAAGCACTTTAAAAAGTAAGATGGTTGATATCAAATTAAATTTGGAAAGTTGAAGTAACTCTTGACAAAATTGCTCTGATCAACAACTCTTTTGTATATATCAAATTTCAATAATCCAATTGCTAAATTAAAAATTGTTTTAGAGTGTGTTTGGATGGAGGAATTTAAAATTATAAGAAATTTTAAATTCTAAGAATTTCAAATACTTCAATTGAAATTCTTTTATTTTCAAAATTGTGTTTGGATAAAAAAAAAGTTAAAATTATGAGGGTGAAAAAAAATGAATGAAAAAAAAGAAAAGATATGATTGGTGTGCTAATTATACGTGTTCCTCTATGTTTTCAGGTCTAATCAATGTTTCACGGTATTTTTTGAAGAAGACGCTAAGAAGAGAATTTCAATTTCTCACCTTTTAGAAGGAAATTAAAATTTCAGATTTTTAGTTGTTTAAAATTCTGTTTTAAAATTCCGAAATTTTAAATTATTCACAAAAAAACATCCAAACAATAAATTCTAGATTACAGAAATTCAAATTCTCCGATAAATTACTTTCGTTAAAAATTCTGTATCCAAACATACTCTTAAGTAAATCAGATATACAAAAGTTTATAAATTTTAAAACTATTTGATATTTTACTAAATATAATCAACTTAACAAATAATATTTTTTTAAATAAAAGTAAATGTCGAATATTAAATTACCTAAATATAAAGTTTAGTTTATCTAAAATTTGATGTGCACCATCGTTGAGATAATATCAAAATATTTTAATGGTTGGATTATTGAATATATATATATATATATATATACACAAAAGTTGAACAAAGTAACTCTATCAAGAGTTTCTCCTATAATTACTTAATCTCAACCAAAGTACAAAACAAAAGTAACTGTCTTATGTAAAATCAGTTTTAAACTTTAATTAAGTACTAGTATAATCGTTTAGAGATTCTAGAAAATTTATTTCCTTGATTTTCTTTGGCTAACAATCTAGGGCAGAAGATTTCAGTCCAAAGATTTTAATCAACGGAAGTGTAGTCATTGACAAGTTGTATGTTGGCAAAGCTTTGCCATGGTCATTTAGGTAAACTTTGTCACTTCATCAGAGATCATAACTTACTAGCAATAACTTCCTTAGAAATCACTCCACTCTTTCCAGCATTGAAAATGTCCTTTCTTTCAGCAATAAACTTAGCAAACCGAGAACCCTTCTCTTTACTTTTATTGTCTGTAACCGACTGAGGTGGATCATGCATAGGATGGGGATTAGGATATGATGGCCGCATCAATGCCCATACAGATGAAAGGTATTCGTTCGGTTCGTCTAGAATCCGTAGAAGTGATAAATCCTCCATGGCTGCAGCGGAAAAAGCCACATCATCAGATGTCAACATACCATGGGTACAAAGTAGAAAAATAATTTGTATATTTGCCTCCTATTATAACCAGTTTTCCTAGATTTCTGATTTCTAATGTTACTAATTATTGTCATTTAGTGTTGTGTTCCTTTTGGTACTTGTTAGACAAGGAGAGGTGAGATGGGAACACCATGGATAATATTCATTTTGGGACTAAACAATTGGTTAAAAAGCAAACCTTTTGAGAAGTTGACGATGGGTGCCAAAGCAGCAGATGGAATGCTAAAATTAAGTTGAGGTATTATTGCTCCTCCACTATGCCTTGCATTGCTGTGTCAAAAACATCTAATTAATGATGGAAATTTAATCTACAACCATTCAGGAACAATCAATAAAGAAAATTAAAATCACAAAAGCTTATATTACACAGATAAACAATTGGACCAGACAGAGCAGGCTGAGCTCCTATGAGTAAATTAGGATCAAGAAAAGACAGCATCATGCTGCACAGACAGAAAGTCTCAAAGCTAAAGAATTTCATCCAAAAAGATCATTATTGTCTTCAAAACATGAATTCAGTAAAAAAGGCAAGGCAAATTTTGAATTGAAGATTATAGGCTGTCTCGGAACAATATCTGCTGGCAATCTAACACACAAGGAAATCAAATCAAACAATAGACCACCTACTTATATTCTTATTTCAAAACAGGAATAGGATAAGGTGGTAACATTATATTTCAAGTTGGTGGCATTACCTTGTAACCAGGCCAATCATGTGACCATCTGAATTGATAATAGCACCACCACTAGCACCAGGATGAATAGCAGCTGTTGTTTCAAGCATTGCTGGGAAGTGCTCATGGTTGTGGAGATGTTCTGGCTGAACGGACAGATAAGATTGAGGAGTCTTTGCCTCAACCACTTTTGCTACCACACCAGAGCAAACAGATGGGAAGAATCCTAAAGAAAATAGATAACTTCCAAGGTTAGACAAAGAAATAGAAAGAAAACCCACAGCAATTAAATTGGTTCTTTATAAAATCGGATACAACTCATCAGACTGATCACCCCAACAACAAATTATCATATATAGAAACATATGTCATAGCCAAAAGAATTCAAGAACATCATGGAATGTATCCCATTTCATAGAAATATCATTTGCATTGATGCATAAGATCCTTGATGGTTTTAAAAACAAGCTTGTTTCACTTTGTTTTGAAAGGTAAGAATAATACATACAACAATAGAATAAAAAAAGCAAAAGCCTAAAGATTAAAATACTCAAGTATTTTTGTCTAGTTTTGATTGTGGGGTTGATCATAATGTTTAGGGCACTATGACTTCAGTTAACTATATACTTTTAATCCTTGTCTAGGGTTGTACTTAAACTTATATTTTAAACTATCATCTAAGCATTATTGAGGGGTTTATAATATAATAGTAGGAACTAGGAAATCTCAATCCTTATGATTTCATCACCCAATATTCTTTAGACAAGTTTGTCAAGGACGAGCAATCCAAACAATTCCAAAAATGGTTTTTTGAAGCATTCTTCGGCTGATATGCTAAATGATGTATAAGAGGGAACCGGCAGCATTAGAAGAGCATAGAATTTTATGCTGACAAATCCTAAACACATCCAGAAAAAGTATTCGTGCAACCAGATAAGCCATTCACATAAGCAATCGTTCATTTTTGGCACAACTCTGTTGCTGAGGAAGACTCTTTGTTGTAGTTCCCAATAAATATAGTTGGAACTGCTGAAGCAGGAATTCCAAACACAAAATCAAATAAACATGAGGAATAATAAAAATTTTATTGGAAGTTCAGCATGGCAGATATGTGATTATGAGCAACATTACCCTTCACTTTATAGCAGGACATCTAACCAGAAAGAAACTGATCAACTGGATCAGCAAGGACATACCGTGCTTTGGGCCAAATAATCCATGGCCAATGACAAATGCCTGTGATCCTGTGGATGGCCTAGAAAAATTCATTGTTATAGGCAAAAGATCATCTGGAACAGATTCAAGCTGCAGTAAGGCAACATCCCATGGTCCTTTACAAACATACACTACTTTTGCATCACACCAAACCCAAGATTTGATATGATCAAGACGTACACGTATGTTTCTATGGTTGTCATAAGTTGGACTCGACTTATATCCCCCCTGCTCATTCGCAGCGAAAGGATAAAGAATTGGCATCTTCAACGGTGAAGTTTGACTAACTTGATTGCTCTCAACTCTGTTAACAACATATGCAGTTCCCTCCAACATGGAAGAAATCTTTTCTGAATTAGTTCCATATCCTCCTCCATTTACATGTTCTTTCCCGAATCTCCATGGTTCCAACAGATGAGCATTTGTAAGTATGAGACCTTGACTATTTAGTAAAACACCAGATGCCCATACTCCATCACCAATAGTAACAAGACAGACAGAAGTCATTGCCTTCTCAATTGGTAATGGTGACGAGCTACCAAAATATAAATGCTCGTGTTTATTCCTAGAGCAAACATCTAATTTGTCAGTGTCAGAAAAAGGTACACTTCCTGCAGCATAAAGGTTGCCCTCCTGATTACATAAACCTTTCTGTGTGTTCTGAGGCCTCTTGTGCAGCAAGCCACTAGAAGCAGTCACAATGGCATCCCATGGAATCACCAGCTGTAACCAAATACTAGCGTTTTGCATGATGTGTTAAATTGGAGGATTAGATAATGTTGACCAAGGAGAATGCAATCATGGTACCTGGATTTCCGCTCCATACGCCTTCTGTCTGAATGGTCTGATCAGGACACCAATAAGACATGCATGCTCACTGAAAACTGGACTGCCTTCCATTCCTGGTAGATAGAGTGTCAAAATAGAGCCAGAACCACTTCCATAAATGACCAATGGATTATGCAACAGAGAAATGGCTCACACCAGGAAGACAGCGTATGTCAGCCATCAGCAACGATCCATCAGATGAATGAGGAGGATAGCAGTTTGCAATGCATCCTACAGAGATGCTGATTCAAGCAAGCAACCATATCAAAGAACTGAATGACATAAAATTTGTCAAACATTGCAATCCAATTCACTGCACTGACTGCAGTTATAGAGACAAAATAACTGCTTGTACAACTCAACACATAGGTGATCCCAACAGCTCATGGAAATAGTTTGACATAAAGTGACAAAGAACAAGTGAGAAGAGTTTGACAATTTTTGAAGTAACTGCCAGATTTTGTTATTGTATTTTTTTTCTTTTATCCAAACAATATAATAATAATACCTGTTAAAAAAGTGCATAGGTGACAGGACTCCAAAAGGAGATCCAACTGCCAGAAGAAAATCACCTCTTTTATTCATGGCAGATACTTTACTATCCAGCAAGTCCTAATAAAACCACCAACCAGTTATTTTCACTAGTCTTGATGGGCCAACAAAGAATACCAATAGAAAAATCATTTCGCATGTAATTATCATGTTACAATAACGGTTTGTAAAAGGAATCCAAGTAGAGAAAATAAGATAAATAAAAACAAAAAATACCCTGAAAGATAAAGAAACACTAAGAATTGCCATTCGAGTAAGTGATTTGTACACAAGACTTGCACTGCCAGATCCTCCCGCAGCCAATCTTTCCTGAAATTTCATTAAGATTTATCATTCTTCATCTGAAAATATTAAGTTTCCTTTTACACATCATGATCATGGAGATGTTATTCCAAAGGCAGTTTACACCATCAAGAAGAATGATACTTTAATAAGTAGAAGAACACAAGAGTATAGAAACCAATTTTAAGATGAGGTGCAAATCCATTAACAAATGAACAATATGATATTTTGCAGTTGAACCAATAAATTTGATTACAAAAATATACAAACATAATAACAATTAAGGTTTTTCGAGAAACAACTTTCCCAAAAGCGTGAATCATTAGGTAAAGACCCATGAATAGTAGCTTTATAAATAGCATGCCCCCTGACCCCTCACAGAAACTCCCTTTGCACTTGAAGCATGAACAACGCATAGGCCCACTTTGCCTTGTGCTCTCAATTCAACTTTTAGTTAGAAGAATGAAGCTAACAAGGATCACTCTCTACTAGACTACTAGGTCTTAAAAGGTATGATACCATGTTGAGAAAAACAGATAGAGAGAAAAGAGGAGCTTAAGCTAAAAATGTGAATTTCAAGTTTCAACTAGATGTATCCCATAACACAATATTTAATTAATAAATATCATAAATACAAGGTACAATTTTCCTTCTATTTACATAATACAATGAACCAAGACATTTACATAATAATATACATTTTTGACAAAGGTGAATCCTAAATATCAGTGAATCTAATACAGAGATTATGAGTATTAACATTCAACCAAAAACATAATATGAATAACAAAAAATATTTATCAAGGCATAACTTTCTAAACTTTAAAAAACTTTTTCCATTATGTAATATCAGGTACATGGATGTTCCATCATAAATTATGTATATACATAAATTATTGACCTCTAAATTCTTCTTAGTGTTTTTCCTTATAGTTTTTCTGTCTCCCTCTTTCTCTAGCAATTGGGCTTCAATTCAACTGATTAACTCTGTTTACTGAGGCTTTTACAGGTCTTCTCCACACATCCAAATCACAAAAGGCAAGTTTCTGCCATCATACTTCCTATTTCATTACTCAACAGGGATATCTCTTCACGTACAAGTACAAATTTATAAACTAAACTAATTCATAGCAACAGGAGAAAGCACATTCATGAAGAACAACTAACCCGAGGATGAGTTTGAAAAAAATCTTTGGAAGGTTGAGAATCATTATTGTAAGATGCCAAAGACCAACCAACCTCCCATTCATGCTCTGGCAAGCCCAAAGACGCTTCAATAAGTGACTGGAGACAATTCGATGAAGCAGGAATATCAACCTGCATGATGCAGAAATATTATTAGCATTGAACCAACACATAATGGTTGAATAAAGTATATAAAGAAAGGGAAAAACAATCCTGGCATGTTAAGAAACCAATGTTACAAATTATAAATAAACCATCATACAGAAGTCAAACCACATGAACCCTAATATT
This sequence comes from Glycine soja, assembly GCF_004193775.1. Classification (NCBI taxonomy): domain Eukaryota; kingdom Viridiplantae; phylum Streptophyta; class Magnoliopsida; order Fabales; family Fabaceae; genus Glycine; species Glycine soja. Next base: position 42,350,793 of record NC_041012.1, on the reverse strand, counting down.
AATTTTTTGTCCAAAAACAGATGATGCTATGAACCAAAAGTTCACCATCAACTTTTAAAGAAAATGAACAGATGTGTCAAAAACCTATGAAATCAAGAGAAAAATCAATATACAATCCAGATATAATGTCAGGAATTAAGATGACATCAGACTAACCTAGTCATATACATTAACGAGTCTCAACCTCTAAACTCATGTCATTCACAATGATAAGTATATTATAAAACTGAACCAGTCAATTAAAATTATAGTGTCAGGTGCACCACATCATTAACTGTTTAAATGACAGCATAATAAGGATCTAAAAGGTTCAAAATGCCTACTAATGACAAAAGCTGTGCCAAAAGCCAACAAGGAGTTCCCCGATTGGATTTTTCATTGGTTTCCTCGGTCATAACATCAATCTGAACACCGGCAATCAAGTCTGGCCTACCCTGAAAAGCACATGTTACACAATTTAAAATGCACACGCAGAAAACAAGTTTACTAAATATAAAACAAAGAAAGCTAGCCACTATCCAACTTTACCAATTACGAAGTGCATGCTTAGATAAATTTTTACATAAACACCTCTAAGAGAAGAAAATAAGAAACAAAAATGAAATAAGTTTCTCCATAAGCTAAAACTAGCTTATGCATAAGTTAAAAACCGTTTTTAAGAAAAGCTAATATGAGAGAACTTCTACAAATAAGCTTATGCATAAGCTAATTTTAGCTTATATAAAAGTTCATTTCATTTTTTCTTCTTATTTTCTTCTTCTAGAAGTGCTAATAGAGAAGTTTATCCAAACAGGTCCTAAATCTAGCAGCACCAACCTGAGGAATATTGTCTCTCTGTTGAGGTGACAGAAAAGGCTCAACAACTGAAGCAACCGTTACAACCAATACCCTATCCTCACAGTTATCACCATTAAGACGCGTAGCTACTTGAGAATCACAAAGAGTATCAGGTACAAGTACCCCCGAAGCTGAAAGGGTTGTTTCACCAGAACTACACATACTCAGAAGGAGAAAACCAAAACCCACCGCCATAAGTGCATAAAAAAACCAAACTTTGAGAAACGAAAAACAAAATAAGATTAAGGGTGGGGTTAGAAACCGGTATTGATGAAAAGCGTGATTTCTCATCTTCAACCCTTTTGGGTCCTGAAAAGTTAATTGCAAGCTGAGTGAGCGATGATAAATGATAATAGAGTATGAGGCGTTTGAGAAGAGAGAAAGAGAAACTCACAGGGCCACGAACTCTGACCATAACTGCGAAATTCCGAGCAAAATTAACGGCATCCGACAGAACCATTTTTCCTGGTTGGGACCTGGGAGGAATTTGGGACATCCAGTGACTATGATCAAGTTGAAGTTATAAGTTATTATTTTTTACGCTAAATTATAATTTTATTGTTTCTAGATTTTTAAATTTATGATTTGGGTCTTTGGACTTTTAATTATAATATTTGATTTTTTTAATTTTATAAATTCATCAGGATAAATTATTAATTAATAATTGTAATTATTAGATATATTAAATTAATTATAAATTAAATAAAAATTATTAATTATTATAAAATTTTAATAAAAGACTATTAACTTTATGCAACAGTGAGATTGAAAGGGGTGATTAAGGAAAGGAGGAACAACACCATATTTTGAAGAATTAAAATTATTAATAATTTTTATTATTTTTTAATAATTAATTATTTTAATTAATTTATAATTAATTTAATAACTTAATTAATTAAAATTAGTTGTTCATAATCTATTACGAAAACTAAAATTACCGATTTATAAAACTAAAGAGATTAAATTTTACAATTAAAATCCAAGAAGACTGAAATGATAAATTTAAAGGAAGCATGAATGCTCTTAGAGACCAATAACTTTTGCTTTTCTTGTATCAGAGTAAAAAGTTAATTTGATTGTATAAGCCTATTTGGTAGTTAATTTAAGAGCTAATTATATTTTCCATTATTTGTTAACAGCTATCCACATACTATTTTTACTCCGTCATGTGTTGTATTATAGTAATTTGAGTGAATAAGAATAATCTTTCACTATTTTTTTTCTCTAATTCTTTGAAATTTTTTCACAATAATAAATTTTTGATGTCATTCTTAAAAGATTATCATAGGAATACAACTCATTTGTAATGATGATCTAACGAACATAGGATCCAATCTTTGTGACTGATATTGAGACACTTCAATTGGTTTAAGAAGCGCAACTTGAGAAGAATTGTCACTTGTCTTTCAATTATGGTGAATGTTGTTAATGGACCACATTATAATAATTCACAAAACACCTTGCAATCACAATCTACTACCTAAAATCATGGTGGAATTCAATTCCCTAGTCCTTGAGGATGAAATTGTTGAGGTCACAATCACGGTTGCATTCGCAATCACAATCTTACTTCCTCGGTTTCCTTCTTTCAATAGTGGGTCTGTCTTGAACTTTTTGATCTGTCACGTGACTCACATAGACTTTGAGACCTTTTATGTATTTAATTAGATCATGTCTTGTATATAGGCTTTCAAGCTAGGCTAGGCCTTTGTGCAAGTTAGGCTTTGGCCTTAATAAATTATTTTTAACAGATAACAAGTCAGGCTTAGGCTTAATGATAGTGATGCGAGCCAGGCTTAGGTCCACCAAAGCCTAGCCTGACCTGACCTATTTTTACCCCTAACTACAACCTAGAGCTTCCACCACCAAATTCTATTTGCATATATTTTGTGATGCAGATTGGGAAAGTGATTTAGTTGATCACAAATCAACTTTTGATTTTGTGTTTTCTTTGGATTGACTTTGGCCTATGCCATTGTAGAGATCATATGAATTTAATCTTTGTTGATGGAACTTGGTATTTCATAGGACACTTTGTTGCTTTACTATGTCGACCTTTGTCAATGCAAAGATCAAATGGACTTAATAATCTTTGTTCAGGAACTTGAATTTTCATGACACTTTATTGCTTTACTATGTCAACCTTGGTGCTATTGTTCTATCTCATATGACACTTTATTGTTTTTTTGAAACAATATAAAAAATGATTTTTTACATCAATTGGTTCACTTCTTGCATCAGTTGTTTAACATTACATTGATTATTTAACAACTGATATAAGAAGCCTAACATGACATAACATAAACTTTCAATTAATTTACACCTAATTTAATTAATCTTGTTAAATATGTGAATTATTTATATTATCATTTTAAAATTATATTTTTCTTATCTCTCTATTCACTCAATTGTTTCTTATTAATGTTTAGAGAAAAAAAATAATTAAGGAATAATATGTAAAATAAAAATAATTAATGCATCTAAAAATTAGAAAATGATCTTATAAAGAGAGATAAAAAAATTTATAAAAAAAATCTTAGAAACCAAAAAAGTAATTTTTTACCCCGATGATTTTTCCTTTCTTAAAACAAAAACATTTTTCCTCAAAGTAAATTATAAAATATCCAAAACAGTCTCCACTCAAATTTGATGGACAACTAAAGAAAATCATATCAAAGTAATTTTTTTGTTTAATTACTCATTTGGTCCCTATAATTTTATCATTTGTACCTTTTAGTCCTTATAGTTTTAAAGTAATTTTTTTAGTATTTGTAATTTACATTTTAATTCTCTTTTAGTTCCTGTAGTTTGAAAGTAATATTTTTAGTCCTTATAATTTTCATTTTAATTCTCTTTTATCTCTATAATTTGAAAGTGATCTTTTTAATCTTTTTACTTTATATTTTAATTTTCTTTTAGTCCTTACCATTAAAATATAAGTAATATTATCAATTACAATTAACTACAAAAATATTGATAAATAATCTGTAATTAATTTATCGCAAGATAATTTATAATAAAAAATAGTTGATAATTTATAACTTATTTGTAACTAATTATTTTTATAAAAAAATTTGTGGTAAGGACTAAAAAGTAATTAAAATAAAAATTATAGGGACTAAAATATCATTTTCAAACTATAGAAACTAAAAGACAATTAAAATACAAACTATAAGAACTAAAAAAACTATTTTTAAACTATAAGGACTAAAAAAATCACTTTCAAACTATAACGATTAAAAAATACGAATCTAAAATAATAAGAATTAAATAAATAATTTAATCTTTTTTTACCTGCTCATTAAAAGTATCATATACATGCATTATATAAACAATATGTTTTTTTTTTCTCTTTTTAGTTTTTTTTTATCTTTGATTCATCACTAGAGATTAAACCCAACTGTATAAGAGTTTGTCTTCTCTGTATTAAAATCAAATATAATTTTATATAATAATTATTTATCTACTTGTATAAATAAATAATTATATATACTGACATATTCTAATTTAGACATTAATTTTATATATTATTTGATGTAAAATCCATAAGAATTGAATATAATACCAAAAAATTTATAATACTCACACACTTTATTTAACTAATTAAATTACCTTTCCTTGATAAAACAAATTACACTATTAACTAATTTAAAATAATTTTTAAGTAATTACTACAAAAATTAACAAATTTTGATTGTAGAATATCCTATAATTAAATGATAATGTAAAAAAATGTATTTATTTTAATTAAATTCTTAAATTTAATCTCATTTTAAAATTTATTTTTATCATAAATTTTGGTATGACAAGACGTGAAGATGCACAATTTTTTTTTAAATGAAGGGAAGATGCACAATACTTATATAAACCATTAAATAATTTATAGCATTAAACACTGTACAAGTTTGTTGTAAAGAAGCCGAGCTCATTATGATGGCCATATCTATCAGTTGTGTGCTATTAAGGCTCATCGATTTTTTTTCTTCACTAGCAATACTCCATTGAGTGCCACACCGCTCCTATTCATTAATCCATTGACATTTCATTTTCAATGCATTAATTCATCTAACAAATTCTCTCTATGCGCAATAAAACTCAAAGCCACATTGAGGCTCAGCTCATGCACTCTCTTCTCTTTTTATCTAGAATCACATATATAATTGATAAAGGGCATGCCCTTATTTCTCCTTAAGAATGAGACCAAAATGAAGAAAGACATCAGAAGTTGCTGCTACAATGAAGGGTCAACCTCCACTCACAACAAGCAAAATAATACTTGCAAGGTAAGCTCACTAGCACTGCAGGATCTCATGCTGCAATTTGAGTTAGAAGCTAAGCTTAGTGATGATTTCAGTGGAATAATGATGAACGACTCGAACATTTTGAGGTCTACAAGGAAAGCATTGAATCAGTATCCGAGGTTGTCACTTGATGGTGGTAGAGATGCTATGAACCGGTCAAGTTTTGGCAACATACAAGGAAGAAGATCAGTTTGCTGTGATAGAAGACTAAAGGGAGGGTTAATAGAAGAGAATAATGATTTAGGATCCAAGTTAAGGTTTGGTGAGGGTATGTCTTTGCCACATACTTTGGCAGGGGAGAGTGTGGTGTGGTGTAAACCAGGGGTTGTGGCCAGGTTAATGGGCCTAGAGGCTATACCATTGCCAGTGAGTAGCATAAGATCTGATAACAAGGAGAAGATCCTTTCTGTTTTTAGGATGCAAAACCCAAGGAGGAGATTTAGAGAGGCATGAATTTTGTGACATTTCTAGCAATGTTGAGTTATACTTAAATTAGAAGAAGCAATGCTGATATATTGTAGCTAGTTGAGGAAAAGTTTAATTGCACTGGGGGATAGTGTGTTCTAGCATTCTACTATTTTATTTGATACTGTTTCAATGATGCTTCACAAAATCACAAGTCATAGGACTAATGGTGACAAAATTTGATACCATTTTAATGATTTTCTGTTTTCAATTTATTCCTTTCACTTTTATTTGCTACTTTTGCAGTAGATAGTAGATACAGAGTCGAATCTTGATTTAAATTGATATGATTGTTATGGTATTTTGTTCCCTGGTTCGTAATTGTTTGGCAGGATTGTACATATTAACACGAAAGCAAACAATTCTTAGAGGATGGACGCGTTGAAGAATAATATAAGACTATTGAAATTCCTTTTTTTTTTTTTATAATGAAACAATTGAAATTTCTTAAAATCATGTTTTTAAATCAAATAATTGCATATAAATTTTTTAACGTACCAACATTAAGTTAGTACAAGTAAAATTGGTCTCAAATTTCTTAAATCAAAATAAAAATCCGTTGTAGATGAATTACTAATAAAATTGATAAACACTTTACGTCATAACATAGTTATCTTAAAAAATGTTTGCCTTAAATTAGAGATTTCCTTAAATATTTCATCAACATGTTGAATAATTAAGTTTGTAAATTCAAAAATAAAAACTCAATACCTGAAAAAATTAAAAATTCAAATTCAAACGCATCAGTCAAATTCAACCTGAATATCCTCTAACTTGAACTAATGCATTTCACCGCACAATGATATTAATATTGCTAAATCAATCTTGGAAAACAAGTTAGCCTTTCTCTTAAAGAACTTAAACAGTGTTTTCTTTTTTGAGTAGTAGAACAAGAAAGCATTTTCAACTGAATAGGACGTTAATAATATCTTGAGGGTGTCCATAGAAATTCATCTAGAAAGTTCTGTATAGGCTCAATCAGCAAGCAATTCACTCAATTAAAAATATGGCATCAAGAGAACGGTTTGAATCTCCTCGAATGACATTTCTGTCCATAAAATTTCATTAGTTATAAACAAGAAATACATTTTAATTAGTAGAAAAAGATTATATCAGATTTTGATGGTGGAAGTTTTTAATAAAAGATCAAGTAAAAAAAAATATCATACTTAAGACTTAAGAGGATTTATTATCGAATTTAAATCCATACCGTGGAAAATATGACCCAAATAGTGTAATCTATAGATAAATAACGCGTCAAGATTTTCTAAAATGATCATTATTTCAATATTTGTAAAAAATAAAAATAAAAATTCAACCACCAGTGTTTCTATTAGACGTTTGTCTCCAAAGTCTAGGATAAGCTTGCTTGGTAGGCCCTTCCCTTTGGTTTGGATAAGAAAAAGGAAGACAAAGAGGAGAACAAAATACAGAAAATAACTTTTTTTATTTAATTAAAAATGAAAGATGCATTTTTAAAAAACAAAATTTATTTTTTCTATTTAATTTAAATTTGGAATTTTCTCTCTTAAGAAAGGATAAGCTTCTGCCAAAGGCTGGTCCAAAATACAAATCAATACGCAAAAGCTGACAATGAAAGGATATCGAATTTATTTTATTTTTCCTAAAAGTTAAATATCAAAACAGAAAAGTCAAGGTTTGGCGAAATTATCAACGGGCTGATCTTAAATTTTTGATACTATTCAAACTACGGATAAGTTAACTCTATCTCCATTACATCATTTATTTACTTATAAAACGAGAAGGTTAGTGAATCCAAAAAACATCAATTATTAGTATTAAATACTACAAGTACTTATATATGGATGATTAGGACAGCCACCAATTTTGTCCGATGTAAACATTACAAAGTGAATTATTACGAGAAGACAGAGCGAATCTGTAAAGATCGATGACACTTATCTCACTGATTAAAATATTCTATGGTGTTTAGCCAAAACAAATCCCACGGCAAAATCTAAAATTTAATCATTTTTTTTTTTTTTTGTACAGAAAAATATCGTAACTTTCAACATATCATCATAACTTTGAACATATGTAATTATATTTTAGTTGAGTTGAAGTTGCATAAATACAGATGGCACTGACTAGTTACAGATTTAGAAAATATAATATTTATTTATTTTAATATATATTAATCATTTAACAGAGGGAGAAAAAGATTAACCAATTGCCAAAGTTGAAGGCAGATCTGGCTTAACAAAACATAGCATACTGATGCTAATTACGGTAATTATTTAGCATTTTACATTCACTTGCTCAAAATCAAACACGCTAGTAATATATATTTGAGTCAGCAACAGAGCAATTAATTTCCGACGCATAATGGTAGTAGTAGATTCAAACGTGGCAGGTGCTTAACGAAAAACGACAATATTTACATGCAACCCACGGTTTTCTTAGCTTATCCTTTCAGCGGTGCCTGCTTCTGGTCTCCCCACTGTACAGCCTGCAATCACATACAACTCGCTTCATTATACCGCAATATACATACATATCAACCGTCGATTTCTCACAAGATCTAACGGCTCACATCACCCCAATCCTATTATACATATTTTTTACAACTTAGCAGACAAAAATCACCCCTTGTAATTTCTTTTAATAAAAACAAAAAATATGAATCAACTTGTTATTATGTATGCATGCAAAGTTGTTGATGAGTTATGGCCAAAAGAACGTAGCAACGCCAACAAATCAAAGGTTGCCAAAAATGAATTCATAATTTGTAAAGTTTTTTTATTAAAAGAAGAAACAATAATATTACCAGTCGTAGACAGTGGGAGTGTTGGGAAGTGGTTTGTCAAACATCTGAGCACCGATGGTCTTTGTGGCGGAGTTGCTCCCAGGATGGAAGACGCTCCTCCAAACGTTGTCAGCTTTACGCGCGGATCCCGGTGTCGTTGGAGTCGTGGGAGTCATCGGGGTTGTCGGTGTCGACGGCATCGACAACGTCTTCTGCAGCTTGCTACTGTCTCCTTCATCAACTATATCAACAATCAAACACTAATCAATTAATTACAAATAGTTTTCCCTAGCTCTCTCTTATTATAGTGTTATATATAAAAAGGATACGTACTAGTTTTGAGGGTGGTGAGTTTTCTGAGCTTGCCAAGGCCACGCTCAGGTTGAGGGCCAGCAACAACGTCATCCCAGAGCTTCTCTAGCAGAACCATCTTGGAAGCAAGTCTTTAATCGATGGATGAAAAGAAAAAGTGAGTAATGAGGTTGTGCAGGTTCTATTTATAGAAGGGTGATCGTTAGTAAAAGTGGGATGGAGTGTTTTGCTGCTTCCAAGTGTAACTTTATTTTTGTTACGGTGTGGTGATGGGGAGTGGATATAGCAACAAAATGAGGTGGAAAGAGTGAGTTGGATAAGGATGAAGACCTGGTAAATGTGGGGCCCGCGATATAATATCTTTACCTTTGGTTAGTAGGTGGGTAGTGTGGGTTCCTTCACAAGTGTACAGATGAAGAAATTATAATTAGTATGTTTCCTTTGTCCTATTCTTCATGCATTGTAATGGGATAAGGACTTCAATTCATCGCGGACCCCATGCCTTGTTGCTTGCTATGTTTTCTTTTATGCAATGGTCTCTCCATGAATCCTTCGAAGGAACCATCTAGATTTGGAGACAATGATAGTAATTCATAATTGTATGCATAATTATTTGATCATTTTTAAAAAATTAACTAAAAATAATTATTTGAATTTCTTTGCAAAATTTTGTAAATGCTTGACTATATATATTTATATAGTTAGATGTTACAGATGGCTATAAATAACATTTTTAAAATAAAAAAGTTTATAAATAAATTTATTTATTCTTTTTACCTATATAAGTAATATACATCAAGTTTAGTTTTGAGATTTTAGAATTTTTCGTCTCTTTCAATATTTTTCTCCACTCTTCTCCTCCACCTCTTGTTCAGTCATTTTCATCTTTGTTTAGTTTTCACTTGATGTAGTAAAAGTGGGTCGAACCAATTTAAACTCACTCCATAAAATACATGATTTCAACTTTAAATTTTGATCAACAATTAAATATGGGTCTATTTAGTGAGCTTGGACAACAAAAAATCATGCTAAATGGGATTGGGCTTCATTTTGGTTTGGGCTTGGGTTGAACCAATGACTCACATTAAGCTTGTGATCGGGACGAATTGAACGTCATTGGTGAAATGTGGAGCCAAATCTGATCATGATTCGATTAGGGCTTAGTCTGAGGAAAAACAAATACAATTTCGGCTTTCATCAACTTGATCCTCAAATTTATAAGCCTGGATTGAATCATCGTTTTTTTTTTTTGCATGACCTATTATGACTTGCAATTTGAGCTCGCAAAAGACTCCCTCAAACTAGCTTATAAAATGTTAGATTTCAACTTTAATTTTTAACACGAATAACATTCGGACCTTTTTAGCACAATTTGGGCTTAGCTAAAAAAAAAAGTGCAAATGAAACTTTCACGAATTGGACCTTTCACGCTCAGTCTTCTTCAATCTTTAAGCATCTTCTCTTCTCTGACATCAGTGGTTATGGTAATCTTGCACTTCAAAATGGATTTGAAATGAAATTTCTTTATTTTTTAATCATATTATTAATGTAAAATATTTATCAATTTTATTGATAACTTTAAAATGACAGTGATAAATGTGATCTCAACCACAACTTAGGTAGGGTTGATGAAATAGAGAAATGTTTCACATGTGATGTGAGATAGAAAAGTATCACTCAATAAATTTCCTTCATAAAAAATATCGCACTAAAAAATTTTCATGGTTACACGTTTTATACGCTTAAATAAAGCCTCTAATCCGATTAAATTGAGTTGGTTTACACACTTCAAAATGACAACCAGACAAATGAATCCAAACAAATATTTCTTTCGTCTGTTTTTTTTTTTTGAGCAATACATCGATACCAACCCTTTTTTTTAGCCAGTTCCAACACCAATGGAATTTTTTCCTTCATTTTTTTGGGTATTATTTTCATTTTATTTAAAAATATTTCAACATCAACTCAACCATACTATATACTACAGGATTGGTTTAGAAATTTCAAAACTCAGACCAACTCACCCCAAGAATGGATTTAATGTACTGAAGAGCACAGTAATCTTGGCATCAACCATCACTCATACATTACAAAATTTAATCTATAACCTTAATCTATTGGGCCACATAAAGTCATATACTATATTTTAGTCGGATAGTGTAGAAACAAATTGAAGGTTGATTCACCTTTGGACTTTCAAGTCCACATATTATAAATTGTAAATAAGCAGAAAAATCACGTACATCATTATGAGAAAATCCAAAAATATTCATTATAATTTTCCTTTTCCCATTAGTTCTTAATATTATCATACTTCAATACTAGCGATTTAATATTCCTCATTGTACCTTTTACCAGTCAACCTCTAAAAAAATGCATAGTTATTTCTATTCGGTGATTAAAATCCCAAGGCATAATTGTTAAACTTGGATTCCTTCTCAAACCAAGGAAGGGTCGCAGTTACACTCGTACCTCTTCAAGAAAGCAAGTATATACTTATTACAAAATTAAAATTAACATGACACTTCAATGACTACTTGGGCTAGTATCCAACAGCCGTCGCACGTCGGTAATGTAGCTACATGTTGATGTAAAAACCAGAATAGAAAACGACAAGGAAACGTATTAACTGTGATGATTTCACTGCAAAGAAATAATAACAAATCATCTGTCCACTCTTAATCTACCAACACTTGCCATCCTCGTAGGATCAGCCACTTGAGCAAGCTATATAGACGGTGTGTCACATAAGCTTTGAGATTTGACAATGACCTTCAGAAAGAAAATATATTTACACTCTACCTTCGTAATATCCACCCATACGCAGACTCCTCAATGAATATACTGGCCAAACGGAAGATGTGACAAATACTCTGACTAAAGATGACAAACTCCATACCCAAACTCAGTTCAATAGGCTACTCAAACTTGGAGGCCGAAAAGTTAATAACATGTTGGCAGCAAAGAGAGTTGATAAATGATAATGTACTAGTCATGTCCCCTATGTAACTTGATCTTTGTTCACCAATTATTATTTATCATTTTTTCTTGATCCAACATGTTAATTTCTCAAGAAATGCCTCCAAAATTAAATATGCATATTGGTTTGCCTCCACCACAAAGCGGACAACAAAAAGAAAAATATAAAACCAGAACAACTTCGACTCGGCAGAACACATTCCAACTGAATTGAAGTGGTCCCAGTGTCTAGCGAGTTTCTGCATATATATAAGTTTTCAACCCACATAACCATTTTGGTTTTAAATCAATGGACGGAAACAAGCTCACCTCACATGTGGCGGATGATAGCATTTCGTATTCATTGGACTCGCTCTCTTTTAGTGGCCTTGTTTGTATTCAAGACCACCAACCAAAGCTCCCTTCTCCTAACCGGGCTAAACACTACCAGGTAAGCAAGCATGACCCAGAATTTGAATTTACTAGCACTAAAGCAAACTTGAATTCTGCTGTCAATCCAATCAAGATCACTCCTGCTGACCAACTAATTTCCAATGGTCGGCTTCAACCACAAGCACTGGCCATCCAAACAAATCAGTCTCTGCTCACAAATCTACCCAGTTCCTCAAGCTCATTACTAGCAACCCGTAGCAGCAGTAAGATGCCAAGTGGTAGAACAGACAGCAAAATGAAATATCACGAACAACTTAACAAAGCAAGCAAACATACAAACAAGAAAAGCACGGTGACAAGGACAGGGTTTGGCCAGAAAATGAAGTCTTTTCTATCACCATGCCGTGAATGCCAAACCATTAAGCAAGGTGCTGTTAAAGCACAAACTGTTCCAGGAGAAAATCTCAAAATTTACTGACATAAGGTTTATTTTCTGTGATTCTCTCACGCAAGACCAGAAAATGTAATCAGGAATCTAGATTTATGCAGTTAAATAGTTGCTTAAAAGAATACAAATGGCATGCTTCATTTCAATGTCAGTTACTACTGCAGTAATGGCACCAAATGATCAACATTACAAACCTGTACACTAAGGATAATTTCTATCATTGTTGTTTTATTTGGTTGGTTAAGGCTATAAAAGATACTATGTGCTTGTTTGATCATTTGTTATACAGCTTGCCATTGACTTTCTATTTTGCCAGCTCAAGATCTTAATATGTTCAAATACAAATTTAAGATGCATATGTTACCTAGAGGTCCAAGTATCTAACATGTTGGGCATTACTAAGAAAAGCTCCAGCACTTGTGCATTTCGAGCCTCTAAAGAAAGAATATCTCTTCACCTTTTTGTCTTTCCTGGTCTGGATGAAGATTTCTTGAAAATATGTTGACCCCAACCCAAGGCATCTAATATCCACCTTCCCACTTCCTAGTTAAGGTGCGTGGATGTACCTTGGATATTAACCACTGATGATAGTGATATGTAAATTATCAAGCATAAATGGTGCATAATCAACAGCTACTAAAGCCTGGTGCATTGATGCACATTTCTTGAAGGTTGCATTTCATGTTGACTAATAAAACTCAGAAATCAGAATGGTAACTGATTGCCACTTGGAGTGGATAATATGAATATGTGCCAAGAAAGCGATTGTTTGTTTTATGTAAAATGTAAAAAATGAATACAGGAAACAGAAGCTTAAAGACTCAGAAGTAAATGTGGCACAAGATAAACAGTATTACAGTAATGAACAACAGAAACTTTATCGGTGATTTGGTAAAAGTGCCCAACAACAATGTAGATATCGACGTGTGCACACAGCTATAAATTCTACTTGATAAAGTTCAAATTTAACTTTTACCAGTATCTCATATAACAGTTATAATTTTATCATACATTGAATCCTATAAACTATGGAGTGTGTCTGGGTTTAACTATATTTAGAGATTATAATTTGTTTCCATAAAAAACAATTTATAATCATGTTTTCTCTTGTTTGGTATTATTGGTGAAAAATCTTATTATAATCTATTACAAAGGAAAAAAAAAATCAAATAATCAAGATTGTAGAGATTATGATTAAAAACTAACACATTATTTTCTAACTAAGTTTTGTTTTCCCATTTTATCCTCAACAATTGATCAATCACACACAAAATCAACTACTACAAATAACTTAATACGCTTTTTTATAAAGTTACTATATAAACTAATTTTGGACAATTCATACGACATAGATTTACCTTTAAATCACTCTTCACATAACATATCCAAAATAAAACTTATTTCACATAATCAATTATATCTATTTATAATCAACTATTGAACTAATCTCTAAAAGTAATACGATAAAAACACACAATGACACAAAAATGCAGAAAGTGAATGGATAAGGGGCTGTTTGGTTTGTTGAAAATCAGAATTAATATTCTGATTTTATTAATATTCTGAATATCACAATCTTGCCACTGCTACTGCAGATATTTTGTGGATCCAGAATTTTCTTTAAGAACTTGCAGTGCCTCATCTCACCCTTGCTATCTACTGTGATAATTTCAATGGTGTCAACCTTGCTCATAATCTCATTCTTCATGCACAAAGCAAGCACATGGAACTTGATTTGTCTTTTGTCAAGGAAAAGTTCTAGCTAAGCAATTGGTTGTGCGACACATTCTTAGCCTCAATCAGTGGCAGATCTTCTGACCAAGCCTCTCTCTCCTACTTGTTTTCTTCTCTTGAGGACCAAGCTCAATGTGTCTAAGCCACCTGCAGTTTCGAGGGGGGAGGGTAAGAGAATACTCTTCTTGAGTATCTCTCTATTGTTCTATTGTTTTCCTCTTTATGTACTTTATTGTATTGCCTTCCTTTGTATCTATCCTTGACAGTTAAACTATCACTGTAAAACAGTTATAACTATCTATTCTTGAGTAAACTCACTGACGCAAACAATCCTATGAATTTTTTTGGGGTGGACAATCAACGTGCTAACTCACACAGGATATTGCTAGTTGTTTGGATTGCAAGTTTCAACAGCTGAAGACCTTTATTCCTCTCTGTAGTCTGCTCTAAATGTTGTTGTTGCCGTCACCTGACACATTGCCATCATCGTCACGAAACCTTGTCAACAGACACATCCTGTATCTTGCAAAGGTGCTTGGCTGAACTATCGAGGCACTTGCAGTGTTTAGATTTCATAAATCTTAGCTTGTAGTGCTCTTTGACTAACATGTGTTCAGAAATTGGTTATATTATTTGTCGCTTGGTGTTGTTTGGTACGTGTTGGCCTGTTTAGGTGTTTTTTGTTTGTGCCTATTATTTTTTCTCCTTAGTTATTTGTGACCTATTATAAGTTATTAGTTATTGTTCTTATCTATTCATAAAAAATAGTTATTGTTCTTATCTGTGCTATTTTTTTATGTATGTGCCTGTATATTAATTTTTCATTTTAAGAAAGATCTTATGATCTTCCCCTTTCAATCCTCGAATGATTCTCGAGTTTGACAACATTAGTTATAATTGACTCTCAGTCCAGGTAGTATAAATAGGGTTGTAAGTCGGTGAGTGTTATATCTTATACACTTATAAACTTCAATACAATTTTTGTTTACTTAAACTCTGTAAATATAATATCCTAACATGTTGAGGAAGAGTGTTGTAGAAAGTACATGTATGACATGTTTAATTAGTTTTCAACACATGTAACAACTAGAAATAGAGAGAATGAGAGAGAGAGAAACTAAAATTTGTGGAACTGTGAGATCTAATTTCATTCCCAAACAGTTTCAGTTACCTGTAGCTTTTATAGAGATCTATGCGACTTGCAGAGCAAGTTTCTAAGAATTGCAGAGAAAGTTTCTAAGAGTTAGCTGCCAGCTGTCACTTGACAACTGGACTACTAACTTCCATACTCTAATCTCACTTAACCGAGTACAATACTCACATACCCCCCCCCCCCCCTCCACAAACTTAAGGTGGGTGAGCTTGAGAGAGCTCAAACACCTTTAGTTTGTTCCTAATAAACTGAAATCTGGTAGGAGAGAGGGGATTTGTGAGAAGGTCCGCCCACTGGTCCAGAGCTGGTATGTGAACCACAGAGAGTTTGTTGCTCAGAACTTTTTCTCTTACAAAGAAGAGATCAATCTCCATATGTTTGGTTCTTGCATGAAGAACGGGATTATGTGCTAGTGCCACAGCACTTTGTTTATCAAAGAGAATGAGAGGCTTGGAAGTAGGAACACCAAGTTCTTGAAGTAAGCTCTGAAGCCACATGATGTCAACTGAAATTTGAGTTAAGCTTCTGTACTCTGCTTCTGTGCTAGAGCAGGCTACCACTTACTGTTTTCTGGACCACCAGGAGATCAGATTTGGGTCCAAGAAAATAGCTGCACCAGATGTGGATCTTCGGTCATCGGGGTCAGCAGCCCAGTCAGCATCATAGTAAGCATGCAGACTTAAGGGCTGATGAAGAGAGGCTAGTAGAAATCTGAGACCAAAGTGTAGAGTACC
The DNA here is from genome assembly GCF_004193775.1 of Glycine soja. Taxonomy (NCBI): domain Eukaryota; kingdom Viridiplantae; phylum Streptophyta; class Magnoliopsida; order Fabales; family Fabaceae; genus Glycine; species Glycine soja. The sequence continues at coordinate 42,334,691 of NC_041012.1, read as the reverse complement.
CTTCAAATATCGGAGGATTCTTTTTACTGCAGTCCAGTGGGACTCCAAGGGTCTGGACATGAACTGACAGACTTTGTTCACAGCAAAGCTGATTTCGGGTCTGGTGATAGTGGCATATTGAAGAGCCCCAACTACTGACCTGTACAGAGTGGGATCTTGGAGGAGATCATTTCCAGCTCTGGAGAGCTTCAAGGTAGTCACCATTGGAAAAGAGATTGATTTGGCTTCAGCCATGTCAGTCTTGTGCAGAAGGTCTCTAATGTATTTACTCTGAGTGAGTAAAAGAGAACCAGAAGAAGTGTGATGAACTTCTACCAAGAAAGTAATTGACCAAGCTGTTTCAGAGCAAAGGTGGAATTTAGATGACCAACCAGAGTCTGTATAAGAGAATTGGAGCTTCCAGTAATGATGATATCATCAACATAGACCAAAAGGTAAACAACATTTTTGTCCTTTTTGTAGATGAAGAGAGAAGGGTCACATTGGCTGGTGTGAAACCCAAACTGCAGTAAGGTACTTTGGAGTCTTTCAAACCACTGTCTAGGGGATTGTTTGAGCCCATAGAGAGCCTTGTCCAGTCTGCAGACAAGTGATTTATCTTGTGAAGAGAACCCAGGAGGCTGTTGCATGTATATGGTTTCATGAAGAAGACCATTGAGGAAGGCATTGTTGACATCCAATTGATGTAAGCCCCAGTGATGACTGAGTGCCGATGTGAGAATGAGTCTAATAGTGGTAGGTTTGACCACCAGAGAAAAAGTTTTATTGAAATCAAACCCCTGCACTTGATGAAAGTCTTTTGTCACCAATCTGGCCATGTACCTATTAAAGGAGCCAGCAGGATTCTCCTTGACTCAAAATATCCATTTGCAGCCTATGGCTTGACGACCAGGAAGGAGAGGAACAAGAGTCCAAGTCTTGTTATTAAGTAAAGCATTATACTCAGCTTGCATAGCAGTCTGCCAATTAGGATCTTGTAGTGCCTGTTTGACAGATTCGGACTCAGTGTGTGAGGAATAATGAGAGATTTAGTCTGGTTTGAACAAGACCAGACTTAGCCCTGGTCTGCATAGGGTGAGAATTTTGAGGAATAGGATATTGAAGGGCTGACTCAGAGGAATTTGAATTAGATGCAGTGGCAGTGGAAGAGGGAGCTTCTGGGTTAGAAGTAGTACCAACTGGTTGAGTAGCAACTGACTGAGAGTCGGGTTTGAGGAGGTGGATTGGGTGTAAAGGTTTGAGGAGGGGAAGAGGGATTAGACGTATTGTTTTGTGAAGAAGTGGATGAACTCTGTATAGTGGTTGGAGTGGGGATAAAGGGTGTTGGACCAACAAGGGGAATGTTTGCAGAAAAGGAAGATGAGGATGGTAGGGATGAAGGAGAACTGGGTTTAGAAAACAGATCAGCATTTGGAAATCTTGTCTCATTAAACACAACATCTTTGGAAATGAAAACTTTTCCACTAGGAGATAAGCACTTATAGCCTTTATGACTTGTAGAGCACCCTAGAAAAAGACACTCATGAGATCTAAAGTCCAATTTATGAGAGTTGTAGGGTCTTAGAAAAGGAAAACAAGCACACCCGAAAGCTTTAAGATGCTGATATGTAGGAGGTTGACTAGTTAGAACAGTATAAGGGACAGAAAACTTCAAATAAGTAGTGGTAGTCTATTTATAAGGTGAACAGAAGTGACAAAAGCATGGTCCCAGAATTCAAGCGGCATAGAAGCATGACTAAGAAGAGTGAGACTTGGCAATGTGTGTGAGGACAAGCAACTCTGTGAATTATCCCCAACTCTGAGAAATTTGTCGACAGGTCTAAACTCTCCCCCCGCCCCGCCCTGCCCCCCCCCCCCCCCCCTCCCAATCTGTTTGTAATGCCTTAAGAGGATTATTATATTGCAACTCAACCATGTTTTTAAACTGTTTAAAGACAGTGAAAGTATCAGCTTTGGTTTTAGAGAATATATCCAAGTGAACCTTGAATAAGCATCAACAAAGGACAACTAATAGCGAAAACCACCAAATGAAGGCATAGGGGAAGTATTAAGAATTGTACATTAAATAGTGTGCTCATACAATTTTATTTCTACATCTGTGCATTAAATAGCCAATCTGCAATAAATGCTATCCTACAGCTGAGATAACTAATCAAAGAGATAATTACAGTTGTATACAATGTTGTTAATGGCGGAAAGCCAAAAATCCGCCATAAAAATATGGCGGATAGCGTAGCGGAAAATGCCGGATGTCATGGCGGACAAAAAAAAAATATACATATATATAAACTCATTGAAATTGAAAAAAACAATGGTTCAAATAGCAAAAAAAAATAAAAATGGGACTGTCAAAAGTAAATAGAGGGTGTCAAACAGCAAAAACAAAACTAAAAAAAAATTAAAGCTTGTGCGCACCACTCTGAGTTGGATCGCGATGTTCACTACCTTCGTGTGGGTCGTCGCTGCCGTTCGTGCCGGTGCTCGTCGCCGTCGTGGGTCGTCGCTGCTGGCTGCGTTTTGCGTGCGGGGGGTCGTGGCTGGATGCAGGGGTTGCGCTTTTAGTTGGAGGAGGGTTGCGTTCTGATTCAACTTTGCATGGGAGGGGAGGGCTGTGCTTTTGATTAAGTTACCGGGTAGGGTTGGTTCAGGTCAGCCCAACTCCTACCACGGGAAAAAAACAAGAAAAACGCTATTTCTGCCATGCCGCCATAGCGCCGCCATTCGAAAGCCGCCACGCCACCGCTATTCGGTGGCATTTTTTCAAAAAATCGTCACGCTTTTCCGCCATTGCGCCCTCATGGCCGCCATTTGACAACACTGGTTGTATAATCATGCAAGATCTGTTGTTTTGAATGACCAACAAATTTGTGCCAATAATAACATATTCTGCAATTTGTGCCAATTAATAAATAATATTCTGCTAATCAATTCCATTGACATCCCCCCTTAAATTGATGTTGGTAAGTCTAAAAGCATCAATTTGTTGACTAGGAAATTAAGGTGCTAACGTGTCAAGGATTTTGTGAGAATGTCAGTGAGTTGAACAGATGTAGAAACACGAGGCAAGGTGATAATTCGATGGTCATACGCCTCCCAAATTGAGTGGCAATCAACCTCTATGTGCTTCATTCTTTCATGGTAAATAGGATTTTTGGCAATTTGAATGGCACTTGTATTGTCAGCATGCAGTGCAGTTGGTTTTGCTTGTGAAAAACCAAGCTCTAAAAGGAGACCGCGTAGCCAAATAATCTCAAAGCATGCAATAGACATGGTGTGGTATTCTGCTTTAGTTGATGATTTGGAGACTGAGTCTTGTTTCTTGCATTTCCAAGAGATTGGAGCTTCCCCTAAGAACTTACACCAGCCACTAGTGGGTTTCCGTGTGTCTGGACATCCAGCCCAATCAAAATCATTGTAAGCTTGAAGTTGTGTCGATGCACCAGTGGGGAAGAAAAGACCACGGCTGGAAGTACCAAATAGATACTTAATAATATGGTGTATTGCCGAAAGATGCAAATGCCGAGGAAATTGCATGAATTTGCTAACTGTGTGGACAGCAAACGAGATGTCTGGTCTGGTGATGGTTAGGTAAATAAGACTTTCAACCAGCTTACGATAGAAAGTTGGTCATGTAGAAGGTCACCATCTCGTCACAATTTCAGATTAATTTCCATTGGAGTGTCAATAGGAGCAAAATTAGTGAGACCAGTTAATTGAATTACATGTTGAATATATCTGTGCTAATTGACAAAAATTCCTTTATGTTGAAAGTGTACTTCTAATCCCAAGAAATAAGTGAGTTGGCCAAGGTCTTTCATGTGAAAAGTTGAATGCAACAATCTCTTGATTGTATTGATAGCCTCTTAATCTGATCCATTGACCATAATATCGTCCACAAAAACAAGAAGTATGACAATTCTAAGCTCCTTTGTATGAAAAGTGACGGATCATACTTGTTTTGTATGAAGGAAAAACTAAGCAATGTTGTGTGAAACTTTTCAAACCATATTCTCAGTGTCTGTTTCAATCCATATAAAGAACACTTCAATTTGGAAACAGCATTAGGCAAAGGTGAAGGCATACTGGTAGGAAATCTGATGTAAACTTCCGCCTTGAGGTCCCCATAGAGGAATGCGTTCTTAACATCCATCTAGTGTACTTGCCAAGATTCAGATGCAGCAATAGCAAGAATAGTGCGCCCAATAGTCATTTTGATCACAGGTGCAAAAGGTCTCCTCATAATTAAGGCCAAATTCTTGTTTATTTCCAAGAACAACCAGCCTGGCCTTGTATCGATTGATTGATCCATCCGAATAAAGTTTTATATTGAATACAAATTTGCTGCCAAGGGGTTTGGTAGAAGAAGGACAGGTTACAACATCCCATGTCTGGTTTTCTTCTAGTGCTAGAAGTTTTGTTTCAATAACTTTTTTCCAACATTTATGCTCCATGGCCTGTCTATAAGACGAAGGAATAGGAAAAGATGCTATAGTTGCTGTCAATGATAAAGGGGGAGAAAAACCATACTTTTCTGGTGGTTTACTAACGCAAGTACTGCGACACAAAGGAGCTGGTGCTAGATGAAGCACTGGATCAGCAGCCAGAGATTGATTGGGAAGGGGCCTTGGAGGTATGGATGGTGGATTTGATGGAATAGTCTGACGTCTTTGATACACCAATAAAGGTTGTGGTGCTGGTTTTCCTACAAAATTGTTAGGAAACAATGGCAAAACAAATGTTGATGTAGAAGAGGGAGTGTTTTGGTTAGTTGGAAAAAAATATGTATCTTCTTGAAAGATGACATTTCTAGAAACTCAAAGCCTATGTAGATTAGGATCATAACACACAAATCCTTTATGGTGGGCAAAATAACTAAGAAAAACACATTTAGCAGATTGAGCTATGAGTTTGGTGCGTTCTTGTAGGGGAAGGTGGACATAACAAATATAACCAAAAGTGGGTAGATTGGAATAAGTGGGTTTTGTGACCAAATAACCTGAAGAAAGAAGAATCATTGTTTAATGATTGAAAAGGAAGGCGGTTAATAAGGTGGACAGCATTGGAGAAAGCCTCACACCAAAATCGAGGTGCCACAAAAGATTCCAACAAAAGGGTACGGACAACATCAAGAAGATGATAATTTTTCCTTTCAGCTACCCCATTCTGTTGGGGTGTGGAAGGACATGACCTTTGAGATAAAACGTTATTTGTTTGCGAGAATTCCTGAAACAAATGATGTATATCCCCCCCCCCCCTTGTCGGAATGCAAAATTTTAATCTTGGAAGAAAATTGGGTCCGAACATAGACATGAAAATTTTTTAAAACAGAGAATGCTTCATCTTTAGAGCACAAAAAATAGGCCCAAGTGAAATGGGTATAGTCATTAATAAAAGTGATGAAGTATTTGTAATTAGCATGGGATATAACCGGTGTAATCCCCCATAGATCACTATAAATCATATCAAAAGGCTGATTTACCTTTGATTTATGAATTGAAAATGGTAAAATTTTACTTTTCCCAAATTTGCAAGAGTTGCAATCAAATTGAACAGCACTAAGAGATGGGAAAATTCTGTTACCAAGAACACTAGATTTCAGTAAGTCATGAAGTACATAAGAGTTTGGGTGACCAAGGCACTTATGCCATATTTGAAAATTAACAATAGCTAAGTTACAAGAAACAAAAGGCAAAAAAGAACATTGAGATTGAGAGAAATAAAGAGGAAAAAGACATCCGACTTTAGGCCCCTTCGCGGTCATCTTCCTTGATTGTTGATCCTGCACACAAGACAACCAGATTTTGAGAATGCAACTTTGCAATCATTATCAACTAGTTGACCAACAAAAATAAGATTGCAAGTGAGACCAGGGGAAACAAAACAATTGGTTAAAGAGGAGGAAATGTCACTAATAGTTGTGATTGGTAGTCTGTTTCCATCAACAGTATGAATTTGAAGGTTACCAGAATATCTTGTGACATTTTTAAGGGACTCAGCACTGTTAGTCATGTGATTGGATGTACCAGAGTCAAAATACCACAGAGTACAAGAAGAAAAAGGTTTACCTGAAAGTCCTAAAGCAGAAAATGCAAAAATTATTATTTGTTGAACCATTTCAAGGGTCATTGGTTGCACAAAGGCAGGAGCATTTTGATTCGCAAAACCACCAACAGTAGAAGGACCAACCGCAGCAGTAAAGGCTGCTTCAGTTTTTCTTGGTGGTCTTATGTGGCATTCTTTAATGATATGGCCATCTTTTTTGCAGTAATTGAAAAACTTTTTAGGATAGTGTGAAGCAAAATGTCCAAGTTATTTGCAACAAAAACATTGTACAACACTTAGGTCTCGACATTTAGGTTTTCCTTGTACAGCATATGCAACTGGAAAAAAGCCAGATTTTTATTGTTCCATGGATGCTTGAGTTAAGAGACATTGTTTTTTCACGAAGAAGCTCATTGAGAGATGTATCCAAGGATGGGACAGGAGCTCTATTCATGAGATTGGACCGAATACCCTCAAAATCAAATCTCAATTTCATAAGAAATTGATCTCTTTTGTAGTCTCATGAACTTGTTGCACCACAATTTGACAAATCTTCAGACATTGTCCTATTGAAATATGACAATTTCATGTTCCAGCTGGAACCTTCTAGCAGTATTATTTTGGCTATAAATCTTCTTGAGATAGGCCTACATCTTGGCTGCAATGTTGAATGGTCAAAGATTGAGAACAATAGGAGGATCAGCAAAGCCTATGATCCATGTCATGACTTGGGCATCCTTAACTTCCCACACAACATATTCATTCATCTGGTTTTTTCTTTGTTAAGAGCAGAACTGGTGCCATCAACATGACCCCAAAGGTTCTTACCTTTGACAAATATCTGAAACAGGAATGCCCAGACAGAATGGTTCTTGCCATTAAGGCAAATGAATAAGATATCATACTTGTCACTAGACATAAGGCTAAGGAAAAAAAAAAGTTAATCACGCAAGAAATCACAAAAGGAACAAGGAGCAAGAACCGGATAGTCTTGCAAAACAAAGAGGCTAGGAATTTTGGACAGAACTATGACAGGATCGCAACCTAGACTGATACCATATTAGAATAAGAAAGTTGCAGATGAAAAACTGTGTTATCTCCTATGGAGAATTCTGCATTAAATAGTGCTTATACAATTTGACTTCTACATCTGTGCATTAAATAGGCAATCTGCCATAAATGTTATCCTACAGCTGGGATAATTAATTAAGGAGATAATTACAGCTGTATAATCATGTAAGATCTGCTGTTTTGAATGGCCAACAAATATGTGCTAATGATAACAAATATTCTGCAATCCGTCTAAATTAATAACTAATATTCTGCTAATCAATTCCATTGATAGGAAGGTCCCCATAAATCACTGTAAACAAGTTCTAAAGGTTTAGAGTAAGTAGTAGTGGACAAAGAAGGAGCATGCAACCTGTGACATTTGCCAGCAGAACAAAAGAAAGTAGTCTCTTTATTTGATATGGGTATATTACAATGATTCAATACAAGTTTGAGAGTATGATCATTGGAGTGTCCGCTCCCAAGCGGACATGCCACATAAACCTAGAACTAGGACAAAGAACAGTAGATACAGATGTTGTTTGTGAATCAGAATTAGAGACTAAACAATTTGCTGGAAAAGACAACTTGGACTAAGGCTGCAAGTGGATGCTTGGAAACTGGTACAAGCCATCAGAACCCATTGGGCCTCAAAGTAGAATTTCTTCAGTTGCCTGAGATTTCACAAGACAATAGTCAGCATGAAACTCAAAGAAAACTAATTTATCCTTAGCAAAGCCACTGATCAGATTTTTGGTGATTGAGGGAACATGAAGCAAACTATGCAATGACAAAGTGACATTAGGTTTAATAGGTGACTGAAAATAACAGGATCCAGAGGAAGAAATGTGCAGACCTTGTCCATCACCAATGAAAATTTGGTCTGGACATTCAAAGGAGCTGGGTTGGCAAATGTTATTCTGATCTGCAGTGACATTATAGGATGCTCCCGAGTCTGGGAACCAAGTGCTGTTAGTTGTAGGACATGCACCAAGTATTCCTCAATTGGTGATCATAGCACTGGGAAGATTTTGTGCTTGTTGTTGAGGCTAAGATTGTTGAAATTGCTAAGGGAATTGCACTTGCTTTGGCATCATTCCCCATGAGTTGGAAGAAATGGGGAAACTGTTAGGTTGATAAGCTCCATAGTTCTGCTGTGCAGCAATGAATGAATTCCAAGGATTCAAAGAAATCTGAAATCCTTGAAAATTAGCAGGTATTTGAGGTTGATAATTCTGATCGTAATGACTATAGCAATCCGAGGCTAGATGTCCGTACTTGAAACAGACTTCACACTGCACATTAGCAAACCAACCACCTCGACCCCGGCCACCGCCGCGACCATGTCCAGAGCCACGAAAACCAAAATTCGAGTTGTAGTTTGAATTTGCATTTTCAGAAGCAACATTTGCTTGAGCAGAGGAGGAGGATTGTTGTAGCGATTTTGAGGAAGGGACTTCAGTCAGATTTAGCGAAGCGGTTTCAGAGGTGAGCTTCTTCTACAACTTTTCCAAATGCATCTCGTGCGCTAGAAGGAGAGCTTCAACTTCCTCGGTTTGCATCGACTGAAATTTGCTTTCAAAGATTGAAATCACTAAGTTGTAGTCAAAAGGTAAACCTTTGAGGATAACATCAACATGTTGTGCCGGTGTGATCGGATCTCTGACAGAAGCTAGCGCATTAGCCAAAGCTTTGATGCGCAAAAGAAATTCCGAAACGGATTTGTTATAAAGAGTAGTAGATCGCAACTCTATGAATTTGACGAGCTTTTACTCGAGTTAGCTTCTGAAAGTGATCATGAATTTTCTCCCACACTTGAAAGGAGTTAACAGACCCTAGAACACGCAACAAAATCAAGCTAGAAAGAGCTGATGGAAGCTATGTGAGGAGTATTTGATCTTGTATCTCCCATGCAGTGTACGCAGGATTCACAGCGCCTGAATCCTGATCAGCTTCACTTGCATATCGAAGAGGAATATTCGGACACACTAGATATCAATGTAGTTGATGTGCTTTGATCACTGGTTCTACTTGTTGCCTCCACTGCAAGAAGTTTGAATCAGTGAGCTTCTTAGATATTGAGTGCGAGAAAGCAGAAAATGAAGAAGTAGTGGAAGGAGGAGGAGAAGATTCGGCCATTGTAGGACCTTCAAGCTCTAGATACCAAACTAGAAGGAGAGAGAGAGAGAGAAAGAAACTAAAATTTGTGGAACTGTGAGATCTAATTTCACTCCCAGACAGTTTCAGTTACACTGTAGCTTTTATAGAGATCTGAGACTTGCAGAGCAAGCTTCTAACAGTTAGCTGCCAGCTGTCACTTGACAGCTTGACTACTAACTTCCACACTCTAATCTCACTTAACCGAGTACAATATTCACATAGTACCATATGTAACATGTCATTAGGACATTATTAGCATTTATTATTGTATTCCATTCATCTAAGTAAAAATATGATAGTGTGTTAGTCTAAATTAGACACACGTTTTCATAAAATCTAATAAAATAATTAGGTACTTTTTGCAAAAATTGAGACATTGCCAATGATCAAGAGAAACATAGAAGACAGAAGGGATGAGAAAACCCTTGATACATGACACAAACCAAATAAAAAAATGCTGACCTAAGTCTTAAATATAAAAAAAAATGACATTTTACATAGGCATAGGTGTAAATGATGGAACAAAGTACTATTGATGATTAAGCAAAATGAGATGATTACCTTAGTGAAAAAAGTTCAGAATTTCTCCTGATTAGCATAATCCATGGTTGAAGAGTAACACAGATATGTCATCCATAAAGATAAGAAGCTGAAATTCGCAACTAAAAACTATGATAAACAAAATAATAGAACTATACATCACATTACCGAGGGACTTGAACTTGCAGTTATTTTGCAAAGTTTTCTCTATAGTCAATAATAAACATAACAAGAAACCTTGATAAGCAGATAAATATGAATGCTAAGATTGACAGTTAGGACATTAAAAGACCTTTCCAACAAATTGCAACTTCTAAAGCTCTAGTCTCTTTATATGTTAGGAATTAGTTAAACTATATTAGAATAGATGAGTAGAATTACTCCCTGTTCTGTTATAACTACTAAACTACAGTTAGCTATGTTAGTAATGATAGATAACCTCAACTAACCTATCTTAGGTTAGTTGACAGTTACTACTGTCAGTTGTAATAGTTGTTTAGCTCTAGTATAAATACTAGAGATGTAACTGATTTCAGTTGAGTTGGTTAATATCAAAAACTCCATTTCTGAAGTTTGAGATTTTCTCTCCTTTTTTTTTCTGAAATCCTTTTAAACTATATCAAGGTTTTAAATAGCATGCTATAAGGCTGCTATAGCTATGTGGTGGAGTGGCACCTTGCCACTATAGGGGCCATTGTAGCATAGCAGTTTAGTGTAGTGCACATCACAAACAAAATAAAAGTTGTAGCACTATGTGTTGATTGAAAACAAAAACTTTGAACACTAACAGGCTTGTTTGGTTGCTATTTTTGGGATTTCAATTTCCAAAAAAGTATTTTGCTTATAATCAATCGAAGAGTTGTAGTTTCTCACATGATCACATTCTCTCTATATCCAACCCTTGTTATGTGTATGACATCTCACGACCTTGTTTCTCTCTTGAGAATTCTCTTCTTCCCAACAATAGTGTATGGCCACTGGTGCCTCTAACAACTGCATCTAGACTCTCTTCTTTATTCTCTTTAACAAACCTCTGCCTCACTCTTCTCAATTCAGTAACCATTGCCTCTTCTTCTTCAGACATGGAAACATCCTCTCAAAAGGAAGGATTTACAACTGCATCATCATTGTCTTATAGTGGATTGGTTAAGCCCAAATTATCTTGACATGGCACAATAGTGGAATAGTTTCAAAGATAACAAGGCAATAACATGTAATTTTTGTGAGAAAACAACTATCAAGGGAATTACTAGGGCCAAAAGACACTAAATGGGAATGAGGAATAACGTTGGAGCTTGTAAGAAAAGTAGAAAACTCCACCTAAAGTAAGCATTGTTGAGGGAAGCCTATCAGAAGAAACAAGAAGAAAAATATGCAAACATGAATGAGTTGCAAGACCAAGTTGAGATAGAAGAGAAACCATCAAACTGGGGAAAGTCAAGAAGCAAATAAGCATAAAATCACGCTAGTGACAACGAAGCTAAACTAAGAACTATCTAATGTTGTAAATTCAAAAAAGTTCAAATTAATGGTTGAGGCGATTGGGAATTAGGGCCCTCGTCTAAAGGTTCCAAGCTACTATGAGTGTAGAGTTCCATCCTATAAGGATTTGGAATACACATAGGGATTGTTGAAAGAGTCATGAAGAACATGTATTGTATGAATGTTCAATTACGTAGGATGCAAGGATGGATAAAAGGAATAGAACCTTGATAAAAAAATTTGGTGAATTGTCCAGGGGATCAATGTTTGTGAAGAATGTTGATGCTTCTGTGTGCATGAAGACCAAGAAGAAATTATTAGAGCTCTTGAATAGTCTTGTTAAGGAGATTGGAGAACAAAATGTTGCACAACTGATTATGGACAACAAAAGTAATTATTTGTTGGCTGGTAAAAATTATTTTTTATTAGTTTCATAATTTTAATTAATTGTTAGTTTGTTACTCATTTAAGTTTATTGATTCCAGTCTTAGTGAAATTTTCAGAAGCCAAGAGAAAACTTTTGTATTGAACTCTATGTGCTGCCCATTGCATAAACTCGATACAAGAGGGCATTAGGATGAAGGCTACAGCTAAAAAAGCAATAGTAAATAACGGCTGAAGTGGCCACGATAGGGTGGAGTGGGGCTAAACAACAACAAGGTGTGGTGCAGACAATGTTCATCTCGATTTCATGACGCAGACAGAGCGACCGCAATAGCCGCAGGCGGGGCATCCACAATCCTGCTCTTGAGGCGTTTTGCTCCCACGACAATTAAGCCCTTCTAGAATCCCCAAAGTAACTTCATTTTGTAATCGTTGGTGAGGGTATTTTGGGGTTTTTCCAGGTAACAACCTAACATTAGCAGGAATTTGTCATGAATAATTCATGTTTGGTATAACGAGTTTTACATTATTGGCTGTTGAGGATCTAACCGTCCTCCTTAACCCAAGCTTGGGACTGGCTATGAAAAAATATAGGCGGAATACATATACATACATACATACATACATACATACATACATATATATATATATATATATCAATAAAGTAGTAACAAATGGTTAGTAGGAGAAAAAGGAAGAGATAGATGCCAAAGATGATTTGGTTTTTCATAATGACAACTTGACTTGGGGAGCTATTGCCAATTTAGCTGCTGTGGAGTGTGGATGAGACTTTTAACATACACTAGGCAGCGAGCAAAAGACTGAGGAGAGGTGTTGCTGCTACACCTTCAGCAGAATTAGAAGTTGATGAAGTTCAAGAGGAGGAAGACAATCTACAGCTGTAATAATAGTGAAAATGATAAAGACTTGGGTTTAGAAGATGATGTTTGATTATTCCTATCTAGGAAACTTGTGTTTAACTTATTTATTTACATCTTTTGTTTAAGAAACCTGTGACTTTTTATTATTAATTATGTATGTCATGAATTTTCAATAATTTTTATCATTTTGAGAATTAATGTATATAGTATACATTATATAAACTAAATAAATATTTCAAAACAGTGGCTATCCTGCTCCTGCTATAGCATTTTTGGAGCCGACCGATACACACCGCTATCCAGGATTTAAAGCACTGAACTATATAGTACAGGACATCAATATATATACAAAAAACAAAAATGTTATTAAACAACTAAATCTAATTATGTAAATTAAGGGAACTAAGGTATCCTCACAAACAAAGCAATTCATGCAAGTTTTCTCTAGAATGGAATAAGCAAGAGAAGGCATGGATATAACAATAAGCAAATATTTGAAAGAAAATTCAAAACCAAAACATTCCAAATCAACCTTCTGTATGAAAAAGAGAGCCTCAGACAGAACTTTTCATGAACTAGGATCAGCCAACTGATCAGAAACTGTACAAAAAGGTGTTTGGCTTGCATATCAAGATTTTCCATATTTATTGACATATCCCTGCAAATCAAAGATAATTCTGTCAAATGAAAGACATATCACAATCAAACAACAATATCCTTGCACTTTCATTGAAAAATCACTAACACTTATATAAAAGGGGATAAAACACTTACATTAACCAGCTTTGCAATTTTCACCTGACTTGAAGAAACATATTGCTTAGCAGTATCTATGGTCGGAATCTGATGGGGTTCCAAGGTGTTAACAACCTTGTCAACTGATTTTTTGACTATCATTATATGTGTGTCCTTGCTAAGACGACCCTCGTGCCAAGCTGGTTTTAACAACTCTTTAACATGATCAATAAGAACCGCGCGGAAAAATTTCAGTGCCTTCGATTCCTTCTGCATGCTGCCATCCATCTGAAAGTCGACATCCATTTCATGATTTTTCTTATCCCTGTCTACTCTCTTCTTTTTACGCCCTGATCCTTCACCATGACATCTAGCATCACACTCAGTCAAATCTCTCTCTTTTTTTTTATTATCTGCAACCTCAAAGGTATGTTGCCCCATGCCCATTTTACCTTGATAGTGTACATAAGTTCCTGATGTTATCTCTGTTTCAGGTGGAAGACAATCTTTTTCACGAGGAAGACAATTTTTATTTGGCTCATTTTCACAAAATTTATTATGAGATGATACAGAACTTTTGTCATCATTAAGATTGGCCATGTGTTTCCCAACTACAGCAGAATCACCATATGTCCGAACCTGTGATGATGCCTGTATATTTGATCCATGAATTAAAAGGGAAGCCTTCAAAGACCCATCTCCTATATTAGGTATTTCAATGCTATCACGAAGAGGGTCATAAAGATCTCCAGGAGATGATACATTCATAGAAGTAATAAAAAAAGATGGTCGAAAGGGCACAGAAGGTTCCCAATCATAAGAACAGATTTTTGATTTATATCCAGCAGGATATGATGGAACCCTAGACAAATTAACAAGAGAAAAATCTTCCCGCCCTGAACCAGAACCAGAACCAGAGAAAGTGGACTTAGATGTGAGATATTCTTTGTCAGTGTTCAAAAATTTTTTAGAATCCACATTACTAAAAGACAGTGAACGTCCTGATTGGGCTAGAATCTGCTGGGAGAGTGGCATACTTGAAGCTGGAAATTGAGAAACCAGGCTCGAATTTGGTGAATGGCTCAAAAGTGTGGAAGTATATCCTTTGTACATATGTTGGTTCCTAAGAGTAGCCATTCCATCTGCACGAGTTGAAGTCAAAGAAAGATTTGAGCTAAAATAGTTGTCTGATGCACTAAATGGAAATCTATTCTCTGGAACCAAGTTGTCCCTCAGCGGAAACTTCTGTTTTTCTTGAGATGGATGCCAACTAGGAGTTGTTTCTTGCTGATTCTGCATGCTCATATTGAAAGGAAATTCAGAAGAATGCATTGCAGATATGTTTTCAAGTTAAGCAGTAAATGAAACTAGAGTACTAACCATCCTTGATCTCTCAACATTTTCCCTAACACCTGTTACAGGGCAATATCTTTATTAGAAATATGGTTACAGAGCAGATTCCTGAACAGCTTGAACAAACAAGTTACATGACATACCTTCTTCCACTTTCAACTGTCTCTTCTGATGAGTAGTAACTAAGTCTGCTTCAGCCTCCTGGTCAATATTGGCCCCAGTATCTTTTATATGAAGAAAGCTACAAGAACTACCTCTGATACACCATCCTTTAGCAAAAAAATCACATATAATTCTGGGGCGTTTGTTTCCATCTTTAATCTCAGCACCAGGAGACAGACTTCTAGTCCTGCTATCAGGAGGAGTTAATCAGTAAAACTTAATGGTTAGAAACTATGTGCAAACTAATTTAAACAAATTGGTAAAGGACAGAAAACTACTTCTGGAAGAGACAGCATGTTTGTATAAATTAAACTTTACTCTATTACAATGTAGAAGAACAAAACAAACTAAAATGAACAGACCTTGATGTCATTTGTTTCACATTATCCCTTGACTCTATCTCCGACTGCATGATTTTGATTCTAGAATTCTGACCACCATTAGAATCTTCAACAAGGCAATCTCTTGGTAGGGGGCCAATAACCATATCTTGTACAGTATCACTAGATGACTTGGTGGCCCTGGCCCTGGAATCAATATTATTATCACCACATAAATTAGCTTTGCTATTGCAACCTGGCTCACTGTATCCTCCAAATGTTTCATTCTGCAGAAGCGATCCAGCATTTTCAACTTCAACATCGAATACTTGACTTCTGTAATCTTCAACAGAAGTCAGATTTTCTCTTGATTTTGGATGGCTCGAAAATTCATATTTCAGGGGAAGCTCGTCCTTTTCCAATGTAGGTATCTCACTTTTTTTTAGCATGGCATCATTCTCTTCCAAGCAATGCATACTAGATGGTGGCATCACTTCAGGGTTTTCAGCCACAGAAGAAACTGGTCCCAAGATTTTGTCTTGCCCCTCAAACTCCATATGTTGGCTCGAATCTACAATAGAAGATAAAAATTAAATCAAGAATATGAAAGATGCATACAGAAAAAAAAAAAAGGAAACCAAATAGACAAAAGGTCCTGACGAGTGTCCCAACTATCCTCTTGTTGATATAGGACTTCAAATAATTTGACCTTATATAATTATTTGTTCCTAAATACAAACTATTATTTTTTCTATATCCATAATTATTAAAGGATGAAAATACGTAACAAGTTAACTTGTTTCTAAATACACAAGTACACACATATCTGGAGGTGATTAGACACTGAAAGAAAAGAGGAAAGTAAAGCTAAGGTAGGTCAAGATGTTCTCTAAAATATGAAAACAAGAAGCAACTCAAGAAAGAAGTGTGGCCAGCCAATCTGCTTGTACATTTAGAATACCAAAAGCTAAGGTAACTCTTTTGAAACAGCCATGGACAGAACACCAAAAAGAAGCCAAAAACAAACAAAATCGTATCATAAAGTAAATTAGTAACAAAGAGACATCCTCAAAGATGTGAACATTCTGCTTCAAGGTTCACCAAAGGACTGCATGATTATTTAATTCTCTGATCGGTCAAAATTTTCATTTGTTACTGTTGAAAAGAAGAATTAATATTTTGATTCTATTAATAATAATAGAGGTTTATTGGCACATTATCTTTGATTTAGAGGAGACATAATACCCTCAATTTATTTGTAATTCTTAGATTTTTAAAACGTGAGTTTAGGCCTAACTCAACTCCAAAAGCTAGCTCAAGGGGTGAGGGTTACTCCTCACTTATATATTCTATCTTGGCTTTATCTTTAGCCGGTGTGGGACTTGGATTTTTTCCAATACATCCCCTCACATCCAGCACTTTTTAGGCTGGTGCGTGGATAACATGGTGGGTGGCCTTTTAAATCAATCTTGGATATGCTCTAATATCATCTTAGATTTTTAGAATATGAGTTTAGGCCTAACTTAACCTCAAAAGCTAGCTCAAGGGGTGAGGGTTGTCCCTCACTTAAATATTCTATCTTGGCTTTATCTTTAACCAATGTGGGACTTCAATTTTTTCCAATAGTAATTAATGTATTTAACCTATACAAACACGCATCCATTGTGTACTCTAACACGGTTTTCAGTTCATTATACCTCTGTTTTCTCCTATTTTTAACATGGTATCTGAGCTTGGTAGAGGTATAAAGAAAGTCGTACCTCACCAAAGACCCACTGTCCCCGGTGCACCCTTCTACTCACCACACCTTTTCCAACGATCTTTTTCATTTTTTTCCAATTTCTGACAACTTTTCCGGCCATCGCTAGCATCGCAACTCCAATGACCTTTCCAACTGGCAAAACCATTGTTCAACTTGCTGGTTGCCAATCTGTCCATCCCCGGCAACCGCTTGCTCAGCCAACCCTTCATGCACACCCCACGTACCTGATCTCTGTTGCGCCAGACAAGCACCAAACAGCATCTTTTCCGGTGTGTCTGGCACTATTTCTGGCTGCAACTCTGGTGCCTAGGTCGCCCACCCAATGCAATCCAACCCTCCAAGTTTCATCCTGATTTGAGCTCGTTTACCAGTACTTTATTTGTAAACCGATGGTTTAGGTACTGTTTGGTTTGCAATTTTGGGCAGTGTGCAGTACACTTTTTACGTATTTTGCATTTTTGGTTCATGTCTCTCTAGACAATGGCTTCCACTAGCCTTGTGATACATGGCCCTTTTCAAGTAAGGGAGAACTCCATAGAAATTAGAAGGAGGAAAGGAAATAGAAACTAAATTCTGAATTCATTCTTCTCTTTCCTTTTACAGCACCATTACATTCAATTTATAGTTGCAACATGATACTAACCTGCACTATGCACTACCATAACACGCTCCACAATTTCCTAACAAACTCAGCAACAAACTTCTAGAATCTCCTAATTGATTCATATTTTCTATACTTTCTGATATAATAAAATCAACACTATTAATGAAAGACATGCATGTTCCTATTGGGCCTAACAACAAGAGAATATGGACTTAAGTGAATTGGGCCATAACAACTTGCTATGTCCTAGATGCCCATGTCTATGTCCTAGATGCATTGGCCCTAGTCTTTGTCCCAGATGCGACTATGTCTCAGGTGCTCTAGTGTCTAGTCCCAACGACTTTGTCCAGCTGCATTGGTCTCACCTTCTATTTAAATAATTTGGGTCTCCAACATTATTAGTTTGAAGCTTCCAAATGTGGTTTCAAGAAGAACAGACCCTGCTATGCTTGCCAGAATTTTCTCTGCTGATGATCATTCCAGCTATCTGGCAAAGATATTTTTTCTAGTAATGTTCTCCAACTTTGGAAACATCCTATTGTTTTTTGGTGGAACTCAATTTTTATGTTTTTATTTATTTGTTGGAAATAGATTATTTTCTTGTAACAAGCTAAAGCTTGGTAAGCTTCAGCTTGAAGGGGAGTGTCGAAATTCAAAATTAATATTTTGATTATATTAATAATAGCGGTTTATAGGCACATTATATTTGATTTAAAGGAAACATAACATCCTCTATTTATGTGTAATTAATGTATTTAACCTATATAAACATGGTTACTTTGATTATACCTTTGAGGAAACATAGCATCCTCTGACACACAGTTTTCAGTTCATTATACCTTTGATTTCTCTTAATTTTAACAGTTACTTTGCATATCAATATATTCATACCAAACGGCTTCTCTGAAAGGTAAAACACAACTCTTCCACTATATCCGTACACCTAGAGTTTCCATTTTCTCATGCATTCACGATTGGTAGCATTCAACAATTGTGGAGCAGCAATGGTGCCACCACAAAGTTTGAATGGCAGTGTTTTTATTAACAGCAGTCATTGTGGATAGCAGCCTTTCACGGTGCTAGAGTGAGGCATTTTGAAAAACCCAATTTTGACCATCGAAACAGAATCATTTTGAGATGTTCTTTTGGGGAAAAGTTGAAATTTCCCTCCTCCTTTTCAGCACTTTTAATACACAGGTAGTTTTTCTTTGTTTTCAGAAAAAAGTTGAAACAACAATGCCATTTGATATGTTAATACACAAAAGTCAAAAACCACATAAACTCAATGACAATCAACATGTGAGGCAGCACCAGAGAGAGCAATGAGCAACACAGCATCGAAAAGGAAAAGGAAAACAAAAACATGGCATATAGTGGATAAAATTAAGAATGAAAATCACTATTAATTTATGAGAAGAAAAACCTTGGCGATCCTTATCGGCATCGAGTGGAGAACCTGGCACCGCCAATTTGTCCTCCTCCTTCTCCTCCATTGCTTCTTGTTGTTGTTTTTTTTGTTGTTCCTTCACTGCTTCTTCTGCTTCTTGTTGCTGTTGTCGCTCTTCCTTCTTCTCCTCCACTGTCTCTTGCTGTTGTTGTTGTTGTTCCTCATCTTCTTTCTCCTCCTTCTCTTCGACTTCGACTTCTTCTTCCTCCTCCTCCTCCTCCTCGACTTCGACTTCTTCTTCCTCCTCCTCCTCTTCGACTTCTTCTTCCTCCCCCTCCTCCTCCTCTTCGACTTCTTCTTCCTCCCCCTCCTCTTCCACTTCGACTTCTTCTTCCTCTTCCTCCTCCATTTCTTCTGCTCGTTGTTCGCTCTCCTCTTCTTCTTCCTCCACCTCTATCTCTTCTAATTCTTCCTCTTCCTCTTCCTCTTCTACTTCTTCCTCGACCACTTCCTCTTCCTCTTCCTCTTCCTCTTCTACTTCTTCCTCGACCACTTCCTCTTCCTCTTCCTCTTCTTCATCAACCTCGTCTTCTTCTACTTCTTCTCCTTCTACCTCTTCCTCCTCCACTTCTTCCTCCTCCTCTTCCTCCTCCTCTATTTCTTCTTCTTCTTCTTCTTCTTCTTCGTCAAGCGATGGATCGATTTCGTCATCGTTGGCGACGGGAGAATCGGGGAGCGACATTGGATTGAATTGGATTTGGAAGCGCAGAGAATGAGAGAAAGAGGTTAAAACTCTGCGCAGGGAATCCCTAAATCGAATTGGAAATCAAGCAGTGGCAAGGGGCGGAGACACACAACGCAACACAGAAACCAAACCCAAACTCGTCGTTACTGATGATACTGATATATAGCAACACAACACAAGAATGAATCAGAAAGCTCCGCGCTGACGTGTCCGTCAGAATCCTGCTTCCAGAGGTAGAGCCCACCCACCACGTCTTCTCTCCTACGTGTCGCTCGATAACCCTAGTCTCTTTCTTTTTCTAGTCCAAACCCAACAATTTTACTCAATTTTTTTAGGGTGTAATTTGAAAAAAATGTACGAGTATAATTTATTATTTTTTAATAAGTCCATTTCCCTTCTGGGTATGCATTTGGATGCGGCGCATGTACCTTCCGACAAGTTTTGGGCCTTATACCGCAAACATTACAACAAGAATAACTTGGGTGTTGCTAGGTGCACTCCCAATATTTTTCCTTAATATCCAAAATGTTCTCGTCTCATTATTTTTTTTTAAGTTATTTTTTCTTATTAAGTGATGATCTATAAGTAATTTTTCACATACAGATCAACTTGATCCGTATGAATTATACAGATGAAGTTGATCCATAAATATAAAGTTCATTTATATAAAACATACCAATCAAGTTGATTCATATAATTTATATGAATGAAGTTCATCTATATAAAGCATACGGATCAAGTTCATCTGTATGCTTTATACGGATGAACTTCATCCGTATAAATCATATGGATGAAATTCATCCATATTGGTTTTTTGCTTTTTTTTAATTCCTTAAAGTTTTATTTTTTTAATTATTAATATGTTAAATTATCATTTGTGCATTAAAAAAATTTACTATTACAAAATTTAATATATATATTAAATCTTGTAATAGTAAATATTTTTTATTTATAAAAAAATATACGGATTAACTAATTCGTATGATTTATATCAAAATTAATTGTCAAAAAAATTATTATTTAAATTTACATGCGCATTAAATATACATTATAAATTTTAGTGTTATGTACAATAACATTATTTATTTTATAATGTAATTAACTCATTAACTCAGTTGGTTAGAGCGTTATGCTAATAACTTGAAAATTACAGGTTTGATTCTTGCTTGGGCCATTAATTTTTAATTAATTCATCACAAATATTTTTCAAAACAAATTTTAAAAAAAAAACTTTTGAATTGGGCTACATTCGTATGACACTACATCAGTATAGATGTACTCATATAGATGAAGTTCATCCGTATCCGTATGATGAAAGGACAAAATTGGAAAAATGTAAAATTGTTAGGTGTATTGGCAATTTCGTTGGGTGCGTGTAGCAACACGGAATAATTTTGACTTGTAATTTATTTATGTACACGTGCATTTAGAGATAATTTATCATATGGCTAATTTTGTTTATTTTATTTGGTTTTAATTACTCAAACTAAGAGTGAGTTTCTTGAATATTTTTTTTCAAATCGAAGTCAGTCGTTATGATCAAATTGTAAGATAATTATCATATAGATTGAGAATTCCAATCTAAGAGTCTGCTTGCATATCATACACATTACGTATCACATTCAATATCGTCTAATACTGATTACCATGATTGATAAAGTTAGTCGATTGGCATTCAACGAGTTTGTAATGAAAATATAAACACACTCTAATGGCGTGTTTGTTTTTTTAAAACATAAAACTCAATTCACATCTGCATTAATAATGCTTTGAATACACTGTGGTATGTAATCAAAAACCTAGTGACTAGCCTGAAACCTCGCCCCCTTAGCTAAACACCAATTTTTTATATATGTCCTATTTCATTTACGATATTATTGTGTTTTTATATTTAGTATCAATACAATTTATTATTTTGAGATTTAATATTTAGAAAATAAAAAAAAAATCGTGATTAGGAAGGTTATAGTAACAAGAGCCATTGTAAAATTTGTTTATACATTGAAAAAATTTATTTTTTTATTAATAGACTATGAAGAAAAAAAGAATAATTAAAAAATCAAATAATTATTCATTAAAGTCTCAATTATTTAATGATCAGTATTAAACTACACTGTATAGTTGAAAAACAAAAGATGAAAATTTGTTTATTTACATCAAGCTTACTAGGAGCTCATTCAAGACTTACTCAAACTTACTCAAGAGAAAAATAAAGCTTTGATTTTGACTCATCGAGATAAAGATAGGGAAAAAAAAATTGTGGTTTATGGATTAGTCAAATAAATGCAGTAATTCAAGGAAATCCTAAAGTATATTATATTTATAGTAATTTAGTATATAGTCCATACATGAGACAATTTCTTCTTAATCATAAAATAGTTGCACAAATAGTTATATTAAAAGATAATTGTCTTTTTATAATTGGCAATGATATCATAAAAACCAAAAAATCCTCTTAGACTTTAATCTAGGAAGGTATATAATAGAAATTTGTTTGTTTTGATAGTTTTATCAAATGAATTTTTACCATATAATAAAGCTATCAGAATAAACAACCACGCTAAATTAAAAAATCTTCTTTATTACTTATTATCTTTTTTCTTACAACGTAAAAATCTAATTTAAATTGTTGTAATTTTTTAACAAAACATCAATCAATGTTAATTCAGATCTCAATTCAAAGTTGGATTTCAAATTATTTATTTCTATATTTTTTGTTAAAGTAGTAGTTCTAGCAATTGAGACACTTTTTTCAAATTATTTTTCATTATTAAGAAAAGATAACGAAGATAAAATACGAGCTTGTTTTATAACAATTGCTATTAATCGTTGTTGTTTTAAGGTTAATCTATTTACATGTCGAGATAATATTTTTCTTGTTCACTAATAAATCGACTAATTAAACCCATGTTTTTAGAATCAATTCAGTCCCCCAATTGGATCGGGGACAATCGCTTACGAAAAGATCGCTTGAATTTAATAAAGAGTCGCTTAGATTTTTCTATGGTCTATTTATTCCTATTCAAAAAATCACATTTATTATAAGAAATACAAAAAAGGATTTGCTTTTCTATTCTTACTTTCTTTTTTTAATATATGTTGTTATACACTAATATATGTATATAATTCAACAGTAAAGTATAGAATATAGATAGATTTATCTATATAAATATGAAAAAGGTGAGGAGCGAAATTTGTTTATCTGTTAACAAAACATATCTCAAAGTTTGCATAAAACTTGAGTTTATGTTTGCAAGCATACAAAATAACTCCTAAGTCATATTGAACTATAAACCCCCCTGTCCCCCCCGCTGACGACCCCTTTACAATCAAGCTCCATAATAATGTTTTGATAATCAAGCTTGATAATCCAATTAATGGCTTCTAAGCATGCTAGAGCTTTCGCCTCAAAGGGGAAAAATATCATAATAGAAAGAGACTAGGGTTATCAGAGTGACACGTTAAAAAAAAAGATGTGGTGAGTGCGATCTACCTCTAGAAACAAAATTTTGACGGACAATGTTGATTCATTCGTGTTGTGTTGTGTTGACAAAACAATCGAAAACATTTATATTACAAGAACTAAAACCAAATATCTTCAAATCATAAAAAAAAACGACATTAACATAACATTTAATGGTACCTGAAGGGGTTTCAGCCAACTTAGAATGAGAATTCATTGTTGAGGTTGGATCAGATTTTTTTTCCAAACCTTGAGGATGACGCCTCCTGTTATTGAGCACAAAATTCCAATTAAGATGACATTTCCTATTATTTTAGGTGGCAAAAACAACCCATGACATATAAATAATTTTTAAATCACTCATTTTTAGTGTTGTAGTTTTATTTTATTAGTTGTTTTGAAAAATAATCTGAATTGTGCATATAATTACTATTGTGATTTTAAGTAGAGTGGTGAATGACATTCAATGTTTTATGTTATGAATGAGACATGTTAGTTGTCTATCTTTTTTTCCCCAATTTTTTAAATGAACGTGCACAATAAATATTAACAATTTTTAGAAAGTTTGTTTCACGGGTAGATTTTTTAGTCCTGAAACTATTAGAGGGGAAAAAATAATCTCGCATTTACTACAAAGTAATAAAACAATTAACCCTAAGTATATTTTTTTACTCGAGTAAGCCACAATCTCGCATTCAGCCAATATTTAATCTTAGTGAAAGGGAATACTTATTTCAATGGGACAAAAATCTCATTTATAAGTAAAAATGTGCATCTTCCTACCCTCTATCACACTTTTCTGTTAATGATTAATTCATTTATGTTTTATAATTTTTGTCATTCTCAATTTTTTTTTTCATGTACCAATTTTTATTTACCGCCAATTACATGAATTTTACCCACAATTTTTTTTCCATGGTCAATTGTTCCTTGCATTTTTTATGAGGCGCAAATATGTATAACTATATTTTGGGTTATGCACTGGTGAATAGTGAGAGGGGTTTTGTCAATGAACCGTGAAATAGATAACATTTTAAGGATAATTTGTTTGTTATTTTGAAATATATAATAAAGTTGTTTGTTTTATGGAAAAAAAATCTTTAATGTAATAAGAATATTTTAATAATTATAATATATATTTTTGAGAAAAAAATAATTTAATCAAACAAATATTTTAATTATTTTTGGAAATATAAAAAACATTTTTAAATAATTTTATAGTTAATCAAACACATTTTTAATTAAACAAAGAGGATAACATTTTCATGTTTTATTCCCAAGAATAATATTTTCGAAATTAAAAAAATTATCCGTCAAACAAACTCACCTTTAGATATCTCTTAATCTTTTTATCATTGTTTTTTTTGTTTGTAAAAACTTAAATCAGTATTTTTTTTAGTAGCAAACTTATTCCATTTTTCTTATGATTCTGTTAAGTAATATAATATGACACATGATAGAAGGAGCAGGACCAAGATAAGAGTTAGATATCCTGGCTAATTCATGAACAAGGTTTGTGCACTATGTTATGATATGCCCAAAGTTGAAAAGATCCTCCTTTATACAGCGCAGACTTCCCACAAACCTTTGGCAACCTCGTTCTATAATCATGGTCTATATTGATAAATTTATTATTGTCTACGTATATTTTTTTTCAATGCAATATTATCTAGATCATTTCATGCATGTATATCCTTTGTTAAAATTAATCTATATGATAATTACAATTACAATTCCTTTACTCAATACACATTCCTCGCAGAAAATATAAAGAAAATTTTCAACTGATTACAAAATGAAAAAAATTAAGACCCAGTGAAGAAAAGTGACAGCAAGATTCCAAGTGAAGATGATAGATAGGGCATGAAATTCCTCTAAATTTTGACCCTTCATCCCATGCGCTGCGTCCACGGGGGTGACGTCCTCCGATGACTGCGCCCTATTCCAATCCTTCTCCAATGTCAAACATCCAAACCAAGAAACTCTTCTCCACCGTCCGATAAAAATAACAATTATTCCTTCGCGCTTTTCAATTCTCAAGGACAATAACGTAATTCAGTTAACCACCATAGTTTAATTAATTAATTTGGTAATTTCTCGGTGAACTTACATTATTTATTCTACGTGTCCCTCTCTTTCCTCACTCACTCACGTTACTGTTGTCGTTTCATAGCAACAAAAATGCACAATCCACCTCCAACTAGCAATTACTACTCTCTTGGATATAAATGCAATATAATATATAAACGCTATTTGTATTTTCTTTTCTGAGAGAAAATAACTAAATAAGTGGGGCTCACATGCAAGTAGAAAAATTAACAAAGGACCACGATACACCCACTCCAACGAAACTCAAATCTAGCCGTCAAAAAGCGGGACCACAAACAGCGACGACGCAGAGTGCGGACCTACCCTAATAACACAACACGTCAACATCACCTCTAAATTAATCTCTAACCATTAAATGATCATTAAGACCGTTGAGACGGTTCGCGCCTGCACTAATCGTGATAAGGCTTAGCACCACCGAAACACCCGTTCCTTTCATTCATTCATCACGAGTCAACTAAAAAACGTAGTAGCGAGTGAATGTGAATTTGTGAATTTTCCATTTCCAACTGTTTGTGTAGTGTTGCTGCGAAGTGCAGACACGTTCGAGCGCTCTCTCTTTCTCTCTCTAGAAAAAAGTTGGGATGTGAGAGAGAGGAGAAGAAGTAGAAGAAGCGAAGATGCCGAACATAGCAACGTTTCGCTTCCTTCTGCTGTGGATGCTCTTCCTCTGCTTTGCCTGTACTGCGCGTGCAGCTCAACGAGGTGAACTTCTCTATTTTGCATTGAAGTTGGGATAAGGTTGATGCATAAGGATTTTGGTTTGGATTTGTTTGAATTTCATTTTGTTGTGCTTTCAATTAAGTTATAGAGGTTAAAAAATGCGCGTGTGTGACGTGGAATTGATGCTTGAAGTTGAATCTGAGTAATGTATGGGTGCATTTGATTTCATCTGGAGCGTCAGAAATTGCTCATGGATTAGAGAAAGCCCAAATAAAGCAGTTTTTCACTTATTTATTTTTCATTTAAATTGTTTTTGGGTTTCAATCACATTAGCTAACCAACAAGTCATTGGTCTTAGTGATTCTGGACTCGGTCCCTTAAACAAGGTTTTGGTTTCAAGTCTTGTGATGAAAAAAAACGTGATTGAGAGTGGAGAATCTCACTAAAAAAGGCTAGTCAGGTTTTCTAACAGATATTAGTTGTTGGTAAAGCTGGTAGATACTTTGTACCAATTACATGATTAAAAAAAACACATTAGGTAATGCCAGAAGGCCTCACTGAGTTAAAAAGGAAAAAAAATGAAAAAATAATGACATCATCGAATTAATTTCAGCAACTTACTATTTTGCTCATACTGTGAAGGGTTATTTAAGTTTGAATGGTTCATGGAAGACATTTCTCCTTAGTGGAGTACTTTGATCTTAAAAACATAAGAAGTACAGAGCATGTACAAATTATAGAACTAGCTAAGTTTAACCCCTAATTTAATAATTTATCATGATTCATGAAACTGCTTTATTGGGGTTACACGTTGCACAAACTGTATTATTTAATTGAGCAACACTCATGTGTGTGTGCATGTAATCTATTGACAATCTACAAAGTGACTTACAGTGAAAAGTAGTTGCTAGCTACATTGCAGTTGCTGTTGGTGAATTTCCTTGTCAACGAACCCAGCATGATTGCTTGCACATTCCAAAGGATTAGGATTTTCTTAATTTTAATATTTTATCCCCTTTGAGCTGATTTAAATTTCTGATGCCTCATATTCATTGCAGGGCCATTTGCCATGCGGATTAGCTGTGGAGCTCGTCAGAATGTTCAAACAAAACCAACCACTACCCTTTGGTATAAAGACTTTGGATATACAGGAGGCATTCCCACTAATGCAAAGACATCAAGTTACATTGCCCCTCCTCTCAAGACTCTTCGTTATTTCCCCTTGTCTGAAGGTCCTTCAAATTGCTACAACATTAATAGAGTGCCAAAGGGGCACTACTCAATAAGGATATTTTTTGGACTTGTTGCACAGGCTAGAGCTACCGATGAACCTCTATTTGACATCTCAATTCAAGGAACTCAAATATATTCTTTGAAATCAGGTTGGACCACTCAGGATGATCAAGCATTTACTGAAGCCCAGGTATTTCTTATGGATGGTTCAGTCTCAATCTGTTTTCATGGCACGGGTCACGGAGATCCAGCAATTCTTTCAATCGAGATTCTTCAAATCGATAATAAAGCTTATTATTTTGGATCGCAGTGGAGTCAAGGGATAATACTCAGAACAGTCAAAAGACTGAGTTGTGGGTTTGGGCAGTCAAAGTATGGTGTGGATTATGGTGCAGATCCCCGGGGAGGCGACAGATTTTGGCAACATACTGAAACTTTTGGTGAGGATTCTGATCGACCTAGATCTGTTGAAACTAGAATCAAACAGGCTTCACATCCACCAAACTTTTATCCTGAAACTCTTTATCGATCAGCACTTGTTAGTACTAGTAGCCAGCCTGAGTTAACATATACATTGGATGTGGATCCCAACAAAAACTATTCTGTTTGGTTACATTTTGCTGAGATTGATAACTCAGTGACTGCTGAAGGTCAAAGGGTCTTTGACATTATGATAAATGGTGATGTTGCTTTTAAAGATGTTGACATTGTGAAATTGAGTGGGGATCGTTATACTGCCCTTGTGCTTAATACGACTGTTATCGTTAATGGGAGAACTTTGACTATAGCTTTGAGCCCAAAAGATGGTAGTTTTGCCATAATCAATGCCATTGAGATAATGGAGGTTATAATGGCTGAGTCAAAAACATTATCAGATGAAGGTACATACGGCATCCCATGTTTTCAACATGAATTTTCATACTGATGTGTAATATTTATTATGTAATTAAATAAAATGCGGGTTGACTATTTGAAATTCATATTAATCCCTCGCAATCTGGAATTTTTCAGGTTTAAGGCAAGCAATTACATATAACATAATATTTACAATCCTAGGAATTTATCAGTGATAGAACTATACATTCTCTGGCCTTTTTTTCCCTCATATTAATTAACACTTCTCATGATACTCATTATTTTTGGGGCTGTCATTGTGAATAAAACACGAAATTTGTTTAGACTTTGGACCAAGTTATGTGCTGGCATTTGCTACTTTTAGATGCATTATCATACTTCTTAGGTTACTTTGTGTTGCCAAATTTTTCCTTAACAGATTTCTGCTGTTGTTCTTGCATCCTCTTCCTTTTAGGGATGACATTCAAGCCTAGTATTGATTTGTTGCTTTATGATACTGTTATATTTAGTTGTTCTCTGTTTTATGTACTATTAATGGCAGCAAATGTGATTTCTGTTAATCCAAATGCATATAAAATCTTGCTTGTTGATTGTTGGTCTTTTACTCTAGTTATGGCTTTACAAAAATTGAAGAAGGCTTTGGGGCTTCCTCCCAGGTTTGGTTGGAATGGTGATCCATGCGTTCCCCAACAACATCCATGGACTGGAGCCGATTGCCGATTAGACAAAAGTAGCAGCAAATGGGTCATTGATGGACTGTAATTTCTTATAACCCTTATTGCATATTTGGTTGTGTGGTAGCATGAATAAAAACTTGTTAATTCTTTCACTTTGTTTTTTTTTTTTCCGTCATTCTTTTCTTTATTTTTGTACCAAAACCAAGAATAAAAACTTTTCTGCAGCATTAGAGCTTCGAAGTATGAATCCCATAAAAAAAGTAAAATAAAATTAGAAGACTTTGTCTATTTGTATGTCTTTGTGCACAATGATAACTTACATTCAAACATTGATATATATATATATATATATATATATATATATTATTCTTCACTCATTTGCAAAGTTTAATTTTTACTTACTTTATGAAGTCATTCTTTATATGTTTGTTATTTGAGGGAGTAACCCTTACATTGACCCTCCCCTTTATTAAAATTTCTTTGGGCCCTGATTGTATTCATTGGTCAAAATAAACTTACAACTCCACTCTACATTTACCTAAGAGATTGGTAGCACTAGGGTACAAAGCCATTGTATTTTGCTTTGAAAGCTGTGTTGAATATTCAATCTCAATATCTTAATAACTTGGTGCTGTATCTGTTGATGAACAGTGGTCTTGACAATCAAGGTCTGAAGGGTTTTTTGCCAAATGACATTACCAGACTTCATAATCTGCAAATCCTGTGAGTATGAAATAGTTTCCTTTCATGAAAACATTATTATTTGTGTCATGGCATTGCATATATGTACGAATTATGCTCAATATATTGATAACAAAACCTTTGCTTATCAAATAACAAGCTACATGACAAGTACTGATATAGTGATATTGAATAATTTGTCTGACCTTTTTTTTTTTCTTTTTAATTTCACTATTCCAGTATTCCCTAAGATATAGAAAAATCGAGCATGTTCATTTTCATATTCCTTATACTTATGTTACTTGTGCATCACAGAAATTTGAGTGGAAACAGCATTCAGGGGCCTATTCCATCCCCACTTGGAACAATAGCTAGCTTGCAAGTGCTGTAAGTGATTCCTTGTTCTTCTTAGTTCTTTTGGCAGATTAATTTATTTGTCTTTATTTCTTAGGTCATACAATATATGGTACAATATCAATATGTTATTCTCATCTTCAGCACAGGTGCATTAGGAATTGATGTCAGCTCTAGTCCTGTCTTCAAATTTTCAGTGTGAATTAAGCCTTTAGAGGAATTAGTGGACAAGATATACTTGGCATGAAATATGAATTTGTATACGTACTTTTTTTTTTTTGACATACATTTGTAGTCCCTAACTAATCTTCATAATTCATACATACTATTGGGACTTCTTACATAAACTGAATCACATGTGTTGCTCCAAAACTATGTATGAAGCTAAAACATCTAAAATAAAGAACAAGCAGGATGTGAAAGGGAAACTGTTCCTCTTATGTAATTTGTTTGACTCCGCTTCTTCATGCTTTGATTAAACCTCTTTGAGATTAGCTATTTAGCTTCACTGTTAAATTATGAAGCTTTGAATCTTTGCTTTGGCTATCATGGTGATATGATTTCTGAATGCCATGTACACGTGCAGTGACCTATCCTACAACTTTTTCAATGGTTCAATTCCTGAAAGCCTTGGACAATTGACATCGTTACAAAGACTGTAAGATTTCTTGGTGTTTAACTTACCATAAGACAAATAACTAAATGAGAAGTCCATATTAAAAAATCTTAATGCAGGAACCTTAATGGGAACTTCCTGTCTGGAAGGGTCCCAGCAACTCTTGGAGGAAGACTTCTGCATGGGGCTAGCTTCAAGTATGTTGTCAAATGTTAAACTCTAGCATAAATTTATAAAGAATATTTATATGCAACGAGAGGAGATGCATATCTATATGCCATTCCTCCACTTTCTCTGTGATTATGGTTGCTAAATCTACACTTGCGGATTGCTGCAGTTTCACTGATAATGCAGGCCTATGTGGCATACCTGGATTACCTACTTGTGGACCTCACCTTTCTGGTGGTGCTAAAGTTGGCATTGGGTTAGGTGTTTCTTTTACTCTTCTACTTCTTATTACCGGTTCAGTTTGCTGGTGGAAAAGGCGGCAGAATATCCTCCGGGTTCAGCAAATTACAGGTAAGAATGCTAATTTGCAGGTATAGTTATCTTAGTAAAATGTCATTGGGTCGAGTTTATATTACTTGTATTTTGCACTTATACTTAAAAACATTAATATAAGCTGGCACAAGGCCAGCGTTATATTAAAAACATTAATACAGATGGGCACAAGCCCAGCATTTATTTTCTATTTTGAAGTCTTCTAAACATAACCTTGCATTGAGTAAGAATTATTTTGAGAATTTGAAATAAACACACATTTATATGGAACCATTGGGAGAATTAGTAATATAGTAATGTGTTTTGCTGATCTTTGCTGCCCTAAAGGCAATGGATAAAAATATAATAAATAATTTTTTTTCTAGAAAACATGGTAAAAAGATATTAATATGTCGGTTAAAAATAAATCACTTTTAATTTTTAACCATTGTTCTTGGTAAAATCGTTAGTAATGTAGTGTTATTTTTGGTCCACTTTGCATACTTGCATTTCAACTTTTTCCCTTGCTCTCTCTATACAACCTTCAGTATTTTCCCAGGATAAAAGAAATTTGAATTTGAGGGAATTTGTCACTTGAAACTTGGGTTGAATTAGTAAAACTGGTGAATGTGCCACAGTGAACATTGTTTAGCATTGAGAAATTAAGATTATCTTGAATGAAAAATTTATACTCTTGATTTTCTTTGGTAGCAAGGGCAGCTCCATATGCGAAAGCAAGGACCCAATTTTCACGTGACATCCAGATGACAAGGCATAATAATAATAATAATGCGGAGAATGGACCTATTTTGCTTTCACGATAATACCCCATGTTTCTGGTATCTTTTGGGGACAATCCTAGCATTCTTCTGTTTCCCATCTTAAATTGCTTCTTTTAATTAAAGAATCCTCAATGGCAGGCAGGGTAATCTGATCTTCTGATTGCCGTTCCCCACAGCGTGCTTCCCCAAATATCGACAACAATTTTTTAGCCCATTGAATCATTTACAAGCTGGGAACCTTCTTAATTTGTAAATCAGAAATTTGTACATTATGTTTGCGTTTTCATTTCCCACTCTGTTTGAACTTGTATACAGGTTTTCTCTTTTTACTATTTTAGGAGAGGATTTGTAACATTTTAAAAGTTGAAATGCAAATAGAAATCTTAATGTTCTATGAAGTACGGTAAGCAAGGTCAATTTACATAATACGCGCTACAGTTTTCATTTATATCGTGTATGATTGTTTATGCGTTGATAAGGAAAAAACCAAACAAATTGCCAAATTTGCGTCAGGAGGAAATTGGTTTCTAATTTGAAGTAGGTTATTTAGGTAAGAATAACAAGTCACAGTAACGGTATCGAATAAAACCCAAAACGTGTCCCATGCTTAAATTGTTTCACTCAAATATATAGATTATTATGGGAAGAATTTAGTTCCAGACATTTAGAATGGTGCTTTATTATTTGTCTTAATGCGTTCAATTAATTTATACGTCCTCGAACTATTTAATAACTTTTAATTCAGTCTCTGAATTATATTTTTAAATTAGATCTTTGAATTTGTGTTTGTTTTTTAATTTTTTGGTTTCAGAAAATTAGGAGGAAAGGATGACACTTCAGTCCAAGATAGAAAAAATTTTCAGACTCAAAGAACATTTACAGAAATACTTACATTTACTTCACTCAGAGAGAATTTAAACCTATGACCTGTCAAATGCAAGACCTATCTTGCTCCACTCGACCCATCTCTCGGGGTTATTTGTTTTTTAATTGGATTTTGTTAACACCCAATTAAAAACAAATTTAGGACACAATTAAAAACAAATTTAGCTCAAGGACGTATTTTAAAAATTGTTATAGTTTAGGGGCCCAATTAGAAATTGTTGAATTTTTGGAGGCTAGAATTACCTTAGACTGGTATTCTCATCTATGTCGCTCTGAAGGTTCTAAATTTAGTATTGGGTGAAAATTTTGGTTTGCAGAAGTAAGAATACTAACCTATAAAGACTTGATAATTTTTAATCGGATCTTCAAATTATTTATCATTTTTAAATAGGTCATTAAACTTGTATTTATTTTTTAATTAAGTTCTAAAATGAGACTTAATTAAGAAATAAATACAAGTTAAGAATTCGATTAAAAACCTAATTAAAAGTTTAAATATTTGAAGGACCTATAGATTAATTTAACCTTGTTACTCTTGAACCTATAAGACTGGCATGTTATATCTCTATCTTAGGCCCGTCGGGCCGGACTTAACCTAAAGTAGATTGTTATGGTAATAATACTAATAATAAATTATGTGTAAATAAAAAATTTATTTCTTGGCATATTTTTTATACATTTAAGTCATACTTCTATCATATTTAATTAAATTTATATATTGCACCGTTATTACATATAGTAATTATGACTTTATGTCTCTAAATATTTATCGAAGAAGAAAATAAACAGATAAAATAAGTTAGTTTATACATAAATATTATGTAAAAATGAAAATAAGTGTTGAGAAATTTTTTATTTGTATGAGTATTCATTAAAAACAAATATTCAAATGAATTGTTAGAGTATTTATTTCATGATATATAAGTAAAAGAAGCTACAAAGATGGGTATTTATTTCAGATAATGAATTGTTTGAGTATTACAAGTCATTTATATGCATACGCAGTCAAGTTGTTTGATAGACACAACAAACTGAACAGTAATGAAAACATCGCACAGACACACAAAAAGGAACAAATAAAAAAAAGTTGCCGTCCTATCATATCATCATCATCACAGTCATAGAGTATACAAAGTGAAACCAAAAGGCAAATTTTGAGAAACAATTTTTTTTTTTGTTATGTAAAATCACTTGTCCTCGTGCAGGGGGAGAATCATCCAAAGATGGTCCAAACGCGACCAACAAAAATGTGTTCCGATAACTTGATACGGCAATTTACTTTGTTTTTTTTATCCTTTATGAATCATCGAGTGTTCTTTTTTATATATATAAATAAAATGCATATATAACTTTATTTTTTTCACTTAGAAGTAAACTAAATGTTGATTAGTAGGCTTAGTAGATATCAAAGTCTAAAATCTAAGCACGCATGCTAAATTTTCTTGAAGCAAAGGTGATAAATTAAGAACAATGAATCATCATAAAAGAAAGTAGAGGAGAAAAAGGTAAAATAGGATTCACGTGAACATTATTACATCCGTATCTGTAGGCATATAAACTGTGCCCGTCTGGTTGGTGCAGTGAGTCTGAACCCCGCACCCCTGTCTTTCACCACTCCCACTTTTCAAATTTAATTAGAAAAAATTTGTAAAATTGAGACAGAGAATCGAATCGGTTTGGTCCTGCAAATTGAAAGTAATAATAAAAAGTGAGAGATGAGAGAGGACAGAGCCCAACAGAACAGAGTCAAACACGCCAAGTAGAGCAGAGAAAGCCCATAATATAGAGTGGTGTGGCCCAACTCTACCTGTTCCCTGCAACTCAGACACTCTTCCACGTGGGAGTCTCTGTCACTGCACCAACCCCACACACACCCTTTCCCTTTCATTACGTCAACCCAAATTCCCATAAAACCACTTCTCCCACCCTCCACTATTCATAATCCCAATAATATTTTAATTTATGTCAGGCGCCGCTCAGCAAACGCCGTACACATCCAGTAGGGCTTACGTCACACCCGTCACTCCCCCCCTTCCCACACGTCTCATCAAGCGGCGGCTCCAACATCAATCATCCACCGTCCGATCCTTCCCCCCATCCCCTGATCAACATCAACGGCTCTCATCTAAAGCCCACCCATTTTATCCACACATTTCCAAGTGTGTGCGTCTATATATAAACCCAAAAGGCCAACCAAAGAGAAAGAGAGTGTGGTGGTGCCGGCCAGCCGACAATTACGGGAGGTTATGTGGGTCCCTCCACTTTTATATACACAACAACAACACACATACTAGTCATTTGTTGTTGTTGTGTTTGTGTTTGTGTTCTCTCCTTTCATTAACGTTGTGTTGGGTTTGCTAGTGTACTTGGTTTTCATTATGGCGTCTTCTTCAGCCTCTCGTGAGGGACACTACAGAGGAGTTAGGAAGCGACCATGGGGACGCTACGCTGCAGAAATAAGAGATCCGTGGAAGAAGACACGTGTCTGGCTGGGCACATTCGATACTCCCGAGGAAGCCGCCCTCGCCTACGACGGCGCCGCCCGCTCCCTCCGCGGCGCCAAG
This sequence comes from Glycine soja, assembly GCF_004193775.1. Classification (NCBI taxonomy): domain Eukaryota; kingdom Viridiplantae; phylum Streptophyta; class Magnoliopsida; order Fabales; family Fabaceae; genus Glycine; species Glycine soja. Next base: position 42,299,722 of record NC_041012.1, on the reverse strand, counting down.
GCCAAGACCAACTTCCCTCCGGCGCCGCCTCTCTGCCTCGACCTCAACGTCCCTTCCTCCGATCACCGCTGGCCCCACGTCCCCCCTCGCAGCCTCGTCCTCAGCGAGTTCCTCCACACCGCCGTTCTCAGAGACATTGAACCGCCGCAACTACCTTTTCCACCCGCCGCCGCCATCGTCGCTCACCGAAGCCCCCACGCCGGGGGAGTTCAGGTGGTGGAGAGTTCTCCAACGGCGTCGTTTTTGGGTCTCGTTAGGCGCGGCATCCCCATCGACTTGAACGAACCCCCACCCTTGTGGCTATGAATAATGAATGAACCCTGACTAGGTTTCTTTCGACGTCGTTTTATGTTCCCTAGTATTATCTACTACTACTCCCATGTTTTTTCATTTTAATTTTCCCTCAGCATGCTTAGGTTTTTATTAGTAGCGTTGTACGTTCATCGTAGAGGGAGTAGTCGTATGTATCTGTCCATGTGAGTCTAACATTAGGTTAATGGAAGGGGAAAAAAACTGCTATGATATTTTGTATATACAGTACATTTTTTTTATATTTTCCTTTATCAATGTCTCTACGCATTTTGTCGTTGTACGTAGTACTATGTTATTCGCCGATCTAATTTAGTGGATTATGTTGGGATTTTTTTCATGATTATGTAGGTTTGAAAAACTGGTTATGTTGTGTTGTGAAGTGGTGTTTGGTTGGGTTATGTTGGTGCAAAGTGTGGGTTAATTTATTGCGTTGTGTTGGGTTTGGCGCTTTTGGAATGTTGGGCGGCGTAGTAGACTAACCGACGAGGGATTGAGAAGCGTTTGATGCGGTTGGGACCACCTAGGAAAGAGAAATGGAGCGCGTGGTTTGAGACGCGCGAGTGGGGTTTCTTTATTCTGTGAGAAGCGGGAACTGCGAAGCGAGCGTGTGGGTATCAGCATGATGGCATTCCTTTTTCTAGTCAGACCTCTGGTTCTTATCATTTTTGCAGCGTACATTTTCCACAACTCTTAGACCTATTCGCTATCCAAAGCGCGTGTCCTTCCTAATATTACTTTGTCAGGGTAGAGACTAAAGAGAGACACATGTGAATCAATATTTTATAAAATAAACAATTATCCAAATAGACTTCGGAATATATTATATTATATTATGCTGAGGATTGGATAACAATTTGTTAGTATTGGTTTAGGACAATAATTACCTAATAGTAATTATTCTTATTATTGTTATGGCCAAAACTGATGAAGCCGGGGAATTGGAATACAAATATTTCATTCTTTAACATCACTATAAAAAATTTATAGTATTACTTTAAATAATAACCTTACTTTTTTTTATTAATCTTTACTATATCACTAACTACACTTATTTCTTTCATGATTTATAGAAATATTTTCCACAATTTTATCGTATTAAAATTATAAGTTATAAAGTGTAGATGTTTGGCCCATACTCCAGGAATCCTAACATTTTTTACTGTTGCATTTTGAATGAGTAGTAGCACAACTAGTGAAACAGTATAGTTAATTTAAGACTGAAAATACACTATTCTAAAATAATTTTTTATTTTAATTTATTTTAAAATAATAGGTTTTTAGGAACTTTAAGCTATTTCTCTCCCCTTGTAAAAAAAAATCTATTTCTGACAATAATACTCTTAAATATACTTAAGAGAATAAATTAATACTTACACTTAAAAAACATTATTTATAAAAGCAAGTTGTAAATAGTAGTAGAATATATTTATTATTGGTGGATAGTATAATAATTTATAACAAGAATGTTCTAAATCAAAAGTATTTTTTGTTCAAATTAATATCAATTAAAACATTATCGATCAATTTGTCACAATTTCAAAAAATAATAATTGTTTTAAAATGGAAGCAATAATAGTGTGTGAAGGTGAGAAATACTATAGTACAGTACAACAGTCATTTAGCCTATGTTGGGAAGCAACAATAGTATATGTTCGGTAGATTGAAAATAAAAAAAGATGAAAATTTTAAATTGGAAAATAAAAATAAAAATTTCACGAAATTTTACAGTTTTTTTCAATCTCTACCAAATGAATCATTAGGAATCAAGCACATTACTAATATGACGGCTTGAAAAAGTAGCTTTTACTTGATGTTCGTGATATCAAATCACCCGATATTTTTATTTATTATTATATTTCTTAAGCTAATTCATTGGAGAAGAGTAAATCAAATGTTAATCAGTGTTTTAAGAAAATTTAATGAACAATAAAAAATTACTATACGTAAAATGCATTGTTCGTAATTTTTACACTCTTTTGATTTTGAAATAACTTTTTTTTATAATTCTTTAATAATGTCTCAACTTAACGGTAAATATCAAGTAGTTTTTATTTTTACAAAATCTTTGTATCTGTTTGATAAAAATATTACTAGTAAATATTTTTAATATTTCATAGATATTAAATTAAACTTTTATTTTCCATAAAATATTTCAAAAACTTTGTAGACAAATTTTTAAGCAAAATATTAGATTACATAGTCATATTAAATGCAGCTGTACATTTTTCGATATTTTTTTTAAAAAATATTATTCCCTCTGTCTCAAAATTATTACAATTTATTCTTTGGAAAAAAAAAATCTCTAATGCTCTCATTTTTTATTGAGATATTTAAATAATTGTTTTAATTTTGTCTTATAATAAATAATATATTTATCGAAATTAAGAGGAAAAACATTGATATTTTAGTAAAAGTGTTTTTGTGTTTATTTGTCTTTCTCTGAAAATTTTAAGAAAAAATGGAATATTTTTTATATGTAAAAATTAAATATGATATCAAAATATTAATAACACTCAGGTATCTGTTTAAACCAATGCTAGACTCATATATAAAAAGAGGGGATGAATATAAGATAATAGAGGTTGTTTTGTTGAAGTCAAATAAACTAAAAATAGAAGAAAATTATTTTCTAAAGTTTGAAAACTAGAATCGTGAAAAAAAATAGGTAGGTCAAAAACTCTTTTATTGAATGGTTTACTTTATTAAAAATATTTTGTTAAATATTGAATGAGATGAAGTATTTGTAAACCAAGTGTTTCCTCAATGCCCATTATTATTATTACTTTTTTATTTGTTAATTAGTGCTACAAACGAAGTCTAATACGTGGTAACTTAAAAAAAGGAAAAAACTTGAAGGGTTAATAAATATACGTCATCAAGAGAAGGGAAAGGGAAATGTGGTGTAGTAATACGTGGTGTGCATTTATGGGGTCAAACTATATATAGAGATCTCTCAGCCTACGGATGTGACGCAAGGAAATGAAGGATTCTTGATCGATGGGTGACTTTAACGCTATTTATTGATTGTTCCTTTCCTTGTGTCTCCAAAGGTAACACTCCCACTTCACTTTTAATTAATTCATTTATAAAAGTTTTAAACTAATTAATTTAGTAAATAATATTACATTTATCTTAAATTTATATATTTTTTGCAAAATTATTTATAATATTAATGAGACATAATGACATAAAGTTAAGCTTTTAAAAATATTTTTTCATTTTTAAATTCTTTTAATCTCTCATCAATAATATATTTATCTTTTACTTTTTATTTATTATATGTGAAGAGACAACAAAAATTGCTAAAATGCAAAATTATAATTTAAAAATGCTCAAAGTGATGTTTTATAGGAGTAATATCTTTAATTCAGTTAATCATTAAAAACAAACGCGTTTAATTACATTAATTTTTCATCAAATATTTAAAATTATTAATGTTCGTTAATATCTAATTTTATTTCACTGAGATAGCAATAAACATTATTGCAAGGTTTTTTTTTTTCTTTTTTGAGAATAACATTATTCCAAAGTTAAAAACTGCAATTATGTGGAGTAGTATTTTACAAGAGTTGTAGTGGGTTAGCTTGGGTTTTTGCGAGGTGATGCAGTGATATTATTATGGCAAGAATGTGAGCAATTCAAACCCAATTGTCAGAAAACTATTATGAGCACACAGTTGGGTGACAAAAAGACGCAAGACTGCAAAAGTACAAACTCAACCCATTACCCATTTACCCCCACACGCAAATAACCCCCCTTTACCATTCTCTAGAACCATACACACTATTGTTGAAAATTAATACTGCATTATTTTCTTTTTCTAACGATTACTATTGACACATATTAAGCATATTTCGTTAATTATTTATAATCAGAGTTAACAGATCCTCTCTTCGATTTAAATATTCCAAAAGAAACACATATATAATGGTCTAAATTAAAAATAAACATTAACTAGTTTATTATATTTAATTGACTTTTCAAAATTAGTAAAACTATAACAAATTATATTTCCTCCCTCACAAAATAATTTAAGTCCACAATTATTTTATACAAACAAAAAAAAGTAATAAATAAATGAAATGAAATGGAGTATTAATTTTTTAAAATTAACCTTATGTCATAATTAATTGATTTATGAAAATTCATTATTAATATATAAAAAGTACAATTAAAAAATAACTAATGTTATACATTAAAAACTAAAATAATAATTATTTTAAAATATTGTTTTTCTTTATAATACGACAAATAAAATATTTTTTTTTGTAGTGATTCCAAGCCTGTATAAACTATCCAATTAATTTTATTTTTTTTACAAAATCAAATATCTAATTACCATTTTTTTAATTTACATACTTAATTAAAATTTTCTAAGATAGTTCAAAGACTTAATAATATATTAAATCTATTTTATTTTTTATTTATGATATCAAATTTCATATTATGTTATTATTACTTCAAAGTATTACAAAATTTTATATTTTTACTTTTTTAGCATGTCAAAAAACTGTTTATATTTTTTAGTTGTGTTTAACTCTTACGACTAATAATATACAAATTATTATTTATTTTAAACATTCAACCAATATTTTTCATTTCGTGAGTTGTAAGATTCATTTATTAGTTAAATAAAAAGAAAAAGATTGTTGAGTATCTTTTATCAACAATTTTTTTTTATTCTTATGTTATAAATTTCATCATACTTATTTTTTATTTTTGGGTATTAAATAATATATTGTGATAGTATTTAAAGTTTGTTACCTATTGATGAATGATGATTATAGCATTACAGTATTAATAATTAATATTTAGCAATAATAGAATGTATTATGATTGTTGTGGATATATTGGTAATAGGGAGGGGTGAGGCATACCATAGCTGATAATCTGGGCCCAGCCGGCCGTCATTTCACAGTCTCTGGCGTGTCTGATTTGACCATTCTACCATGTCATGTGGTGGGCCCCACATCGTGAGAGGAAAACGTGGCGTGTTTCTGGCGAGAAGCCCCATCACCCACCGCAAACGTCACGCAACACGCTCAACGCCCCGCACCTCCTTTTTCTTCTCTTTTTTAGTTTTGAAACAACACAACAACATCATATGCATCTTCTCATAGTCACCTTTAGTTGTTGACCGCCCCTATACCTTCCTTGGATCTATCATCCCAATCCTGTTAGGAATCCAGCTTTTAGACCAAACCTTTTTTCATAACTTTTATAATTACAATATACTGTTACTACAAATATAATGTATAGTAAGCTTGTCATTATAAATATATGCTATCATGAGATTGATGGTTAACTTTTATAATTAATTATTAATGTCAAAATAGTTATACTAATAATACATGTAAATTAACACCTTTCATTTTACATACTCCATGATTCAGCACCTAAAATATTGTTTGAATTGAAATAAACTGCACCAAATATTCTTATTTAAACCTTAGCCGTCCAGATCTGCAACCTTCATGAAGGCCATCACTTCCTAGATCTGCAACCTTCAAGCCCAGCACGGTCGCGTTTCAGAAGGCTCTCGAAGCTCGCCAACAGCTTGTGAATGCTTTCGTCGCGGTTTCATGCAGAATCGCGTTCTGGATTCTTTTAAACTATTTTTTGTTATTTTCCTTAGTAGCACAACAACAATTGATTTAGTGAATCATTGCAATGCTCACTGGGTGTTTGATTTTAGTCCTATAGTTTCTTGTTCATGGTTAAAGAATCACCATCAAAACAGAGAAAGGAAGAGGAGAAAGCATTGTTCGCGGTCCGTCAGACTAAGAAACGAAGGCCCGTAACATGGTCCTGGACATGAGTGTTGCAGAATCAAGAAAGAGATAGGGGTAGGGAAGCAGAAAATTACATTATGATCCTTTTTAGTCGTGAATATTTTTATTACATCATATTAGATGGATGGAAGGATATTTTGAGGAAATTTTCAAAAAATAAATTATTAAAATATATATTTTTAAAATAAAATAAATAATTAACTTATCTAAATTTTGAATTTAAAATAACAAATTACTTATTTTTAAATTGCATAAGTCCATTTCACCCATGTGTATCGATGTTACACGGCATAACCTTCGTAATTTGCTCATGTTTGAACCTTTTTTCGAAAAGTAAAATTGCATTATTCTTAGTGAAAGATTGAAATTTATATATTAAATTAATTCAGGTCACGTGAAACATAGAGCCAAATGCCCAAATAGAATTCAGTGAACAGACAATAATAAGATGTATCAAAGAGGTCTATGGAGTATTTTTCTTTTTTGGTGAACAGGTCAACAGAATATTTGTTTTTCCCATTCGAAGATCGTGATAATTATTACATTTTACAAGTAAATTCTAAAGGTTAGAGGATCAGCCCATTGTTTTTCCCATTCTTTGATCGACCAAATATCTTTATTTATTTCCATATATCGTATTTCTCTTTTGAATGGCAAACAATGTCTAAGGGAGTAGTTTATTTTTTTATTAGCAACAGCTGTTTCTAATACTGTCACATAGAGAGCATCACCTTCATAGAAAAAAAAAAACATGGGTGTATATTCGTTGTGTGTATAATTTGAAAATAGCCGCCCTAGCGGCTGTTCTTGTTAGGGGTAGGCTGCGCGTAGTTTGACTTAAAATATAATTTTGGATGAAGGCAATCCCACCCACACAGATTCGCAGGGCCCATAAAACAATTTCTGCAAGGTTTGAAAACAAAATCAAAGTGGGTTCTTACTTAGCTTCAATAAAGTAGTTCCTTATAAAGTCAAGAACTGAAACATACTATCTGCTTTTATGCATACACGAATATTGCTTCGATTCTATACCCATTGATAACCCATTTCCTTACGATTTAAACGACATTCATGTGTATGCGTCATAATCACTCCCATACTATACGTAATTGTGGAAATCGTTTCGTTTGAGTTTACTTGGACCTGTAAACCAGCAAGTCAAATTCGTGTACAACTAGAACTGTTAAACAGGTGGGTCCAGTTTGTTTCGGCCGATTAAGGTATTTAACCAACTTGATATTTTGTCATGTTAAGTATTAACTTGCTTTAATCTTGACCCCCCAAGAGAATTGCTTTATTGGGCCTAAACAAATCACTCAATCATGGTGCATAAATATTAATTTAAAGGAGTGATTACATCCGTCATGCACTGTTTTATCGTGTTTATCTATTGTACACTGTTATAGTGATCTTTTTAATAACATCCTGTGTTTTTTTAAGTGTTGTTTGCTATTTCCAATTAATAATCATTGAAAGAAGAAAAAAGTAATTGCATTTATTTTTCATAAACATTGCGCACATTTTTTATATTTGGTACCCTCTCATTCTATAAATTATACCAATATATTTTACATTATGTATTAGGATTTAGGTTTTATCTCTAAAAAAAAAATCTTTTTTTTTTCTCATTTTTTACGTGACCTAGGAATGATTAATCCCTTAAGATACAAATATTCATGTAAGAGTCTGATCTTTGTCTATTAAAGGACAATCTTTTCATTTGATCTCTCATTTTTATTATTTTTTAAAATGAGTCATTTATAAAGCATTTTTCTTTATCGAATAGTGCATTTGTTGGTTTTTGATGGAAAAGAATATTTTATTTTACACTAATTAGAAACAAAATTAAAAATAAGAGATCAAATAAAAAAATCAGAATTTTTTATAGAATAAAAAACTTAAGCTTATATATTATATTATTATTATTATTATTATACCAGACACTTTTTACTATTTTAAAATTATACTTATCTTTCATACTTTATATAAAATTCACATATCAAGTACTTTATATGGAAGAAAATAATTTTTCAAAGCGTTGAGGCATAGTATAATAAGTGTTAACAGATTGGACCGAATAAATAAATAAATTTAAAGTGGTCATTCTTAATCTGTGTAAACTATACTGATAAAGGGCACACTCGTTGATTAGACTCTACTTGCCAGCATTCGTTAGTACCTTCATCTTACATATTGCTGCTATTTTGTTGTGATTAAGGTGGAGCTAGTGGACACAGATAGAGTGTACACTATAAGTTTACAGAATTTCAAATTATTTAATATTCAATATAAAAATTAGCATAATATAAACATTTGTAACACATGAAAATAATAACAATTTAATTATCTTCTTTTGATTATTTAAATTTTACAAGATTTGACATTAGATAATATTATACTTAACTAAATCTACCAATCTACGTGAAAAACTATCAAGTCTATGCATATATATAATATGTATATATATAAAAGCCAGTCACAAAATAGAGCATGAAATATTTGAAAAACTACACTTTTCTTTCATAGTTTATATAATGAACGGCTCTATATTTTTTTTATAGACATGGTATATATAATGCTCGTTATCGTGATTCATGAGATCAACCATTGAATATATGATGATTATTATTTTGCCTACTAACTTGAAATGAAAAGCGGGGACCATTTCATGGGTTTTTCATAACCTAGTAGTGCCTTGAATTCAAAAGTTGTTTGTTTGATGGACCACTTGAAGATCATGTTAGTTTTTGTCTCATTCACTCATGACCATATAGCTGAACAGACATTCCTCAAAGGTCCTATAAAGAATTATCATTTGGCTTTGGCTTTTTTATAAAGTCAATTACTGGATCATTAAATCTTTGCTATCTATTTTTATTGCTCCCTCCTTTTTAGGCCATTTCTTGTAGGCTTTTCTCATGAAAAGAAAATACCCCGTATGCAGAAAAGTTTACCTGAAAGTTGAGGAAAATGAACACTAAACAGAATTGCAAATCAATACATGCACACACAAGTCATCCATTCCAATAACTCGAACGGTCAAGCCACACTTTCAAGTCATAGTGGAAAGCATGATTATAAAATATAAAGCTGCATGCCCCACTAATATTTTGTACTGCGATACTATTGTACATATATAGTTTTTAATTGATGTGCAAAGCCATTCATCTTGAAGAATACTATATTCGTTAGCAACAACTCTAGATCCTTTTTTTAAATAAAATAATCTGTGGATACCCATTTCACAAAGATTAAATTCTGATTTCTTTTATAACATAACACCAATAATAAACTGGTGATATAAAGTTAATTTGGTGATAAAGGATGAAAGAAGAAAAAGATAGGTTGTCAGTTTGAATCTTTCTATTAACAAAAACTAACAATTAAAATTTATCGATATATAGAAACACAAATAATAAACTTTCTAGAATTTCTGAGAATGATAGAATTTTGCAGATATTATCAAGGATGAGAACCAAATTAAGGGGATTGCTTTAGCTGAGATAATATGAAATTCTCTTATAATTTGAATTTGATTTTTATAAAATAATAATATGAAACTCAAGATCCTATATTGCGGAAGGGTGTACAAACACATACAATAAAAGAGAAATAAATTTAGATAAATTAAGCTTCTTTGTTGCCTCAACCGGGGTGGGCCAAGGATGAATAATCCAGAGAAAATGATCAGAATCGAAATGTGCAACTGCATTTCATTTACAAGGCACAATAGATTAATTTTAAAAGGACTTTGCATATATAGGCTAAAATATTATATAAGAGAAAAAGCAAGAGCATTCATATCATGTTCCGACTGTTTTATAAACAAGTCCTTGACAATGACAATAGTAATAATAACCCATGACCCATCACATAAGTTGATTGCTCAATTTTTTCAGCGGATAGAGACAAATTCTTCTAGATAGGAAAGTGATCACTTAGATGATAATAATAATATGCTATTGTAAAAAAATATAAAATAACGACTTTAAAGAGGGGCATGCTGAAGGGCTCCATTCACCATGTAAGTATTGACAGCTGCTTTTTCTCTTTGACTATAATAGGGTTACAACTAATTACCAGTCTATTATGCCACAAATTTCATGATTCTAAAGAGCTGGTCTTTAGCTGAATAACTTCACACATGAATAACAGGAGCAGGACAGCAAAGAACTTAAAACTTAATCGTGTATTTTGACATGATATATACTTTGCCCATTTAGTGTCCAAGAACTAGGGAAGTATCAATTTTGAAATACTCTTCTCAAAATTCATATTGAGGACAATAAACAAGCCACCATATACACTAACAGATCCAAAATTGCTCCATAATTGAAATGGTAGTTTGGCTGTCATAAAACTTGCACTGCATCATTTGAGAATGACCCAAATACCCAATAACCGCATATATGTTGTCCGGACTCCAGATTGTTTCTCAATGGCAAATTAAAAATATTAGAAATTCCCTTTAAGAAATTTAACCTTAATGACTAAGTAATTTCAAAGTTGTTATATTTTGACAATATTATCACTTGCATTCCGTAGCACAATGATGCTTTTGCCGGAACTCAAATCATTTAGGGTAGAAATGAAAGGAGTATGTCTGCTGCTTAAACCAAAAAAGGGAAAGGAAGAAACTTCTCTATTCCTTTTATTTCTTAACCATCTGCCAGTCTATGAATGAGAAAATTAGGGATCAAGGAGTTCAGCACTAAACAGTTAGAGAATGTTATTTACTAATGTCAAAGGAAAACTTGCATAATTCAGCTTGTGAAAGTTATTTCTACAGTATTCACATAACTTTCATAAACAGAATTCTAGCACGCGGGACACCCCACTAACAGTTCAACATAATGGGTGTCGTCATATAAAAAAAAAAATCACAATAGGAATTAGGACATAAGGTATTATATTGATGTTTGTTTGTAACCATGTCCTGAATTGGCCTCCATTTCAACACGGTCAATAGTAGTTTCCGCGTTAACGAGGGTCTTGGTACGCAATTTCGGACGCGGCCTCTAACAGTCTAATTAACCTCAGCTTCAGGAAATTTCCTTGAATTGAAGGCATCCCTCTCACCAATAGGAAAATTCCAAAATAACGTTTCACGTGCAAGTGTGAGATCATGAAACCAAACTTTGTACCATTTTTATTTCCTCATATTTTATCTCATACTTTTTTCTCTAGTTATTGAAAAATCATTAAAAAAATTAGTAAGAATTTAATAGATAGTTTTGTTAAAAAGTAGCTAGCTAGCATAGAATACAAACTCAATAGTCTCCAAAACAATTTACTTGTAAGTTGTAGCAATCTATTCCGCACGTTATAAATGGGGTCTCCCCTAGTGTTAACAGGTTTTCAACTCAAAGATATGCAATCAAAATTCAATATTTTACCCTATCAAATTCATTATTTCAAGCCCATAACAGGGATTAGGCACAGAAATATTCTCTCTTTTTTTGGCAATTGAAATTAAAATTTATAGGAACACGAGCCCTCTCATCCAATAAAAACGTGCAAAGGGAGAGGCAAAAAGCCTCATACACCACTTTCGGAACCGTAACAGTGCTCCATGTTAATACTTAAGTTCTGTTTTACCATTGCAATACAAATGAATGAAGGTTCTTAAATAATGTGAAAATAAAAGACCCACAAAAAGAGTGTCAATAATCCAAATTGGGATCTTGGGTTGAAAATGGTTTTAATGAGTATAGATGTAGGTAGTTATTTGTAAAATTTGATGGAAAAAGATGTGAATACAATTAGCCTAGTACCTGCCCATATATAAAACATAAAATCTGTAGAAACTTACTAGACTTAATAAAATACTTTTTAATAATGTTTTTTTATGACTGTATTGTTATTCAATATATTTTATTTATTATTTTTTTATAATTTATTGAAGTGTGCACAATAGACTATAAATACTTAAATATCTAATAGATAAAAATATGAATATGATTTTTTTACTCGAATGAATATAAAAGTTATTATCCAAATAAGTATACGTATAAGTCGATGTGGATATTTTTTTTTAAAATGTAATTATGGAAATGAGTATGACCATAGTACTATACCATTCTTATAAAAGAAAATTAAGTTCATATTATTAAATATTTTATGTTATACTTGTCAAAATAGTTATATTATATTATAATAATATATTTTACAATTTCTTTTATTTCTCTTAATACTATTTTTTATATTTCTATATGTTATTATTTTCTTGTAATTAAAAAATGTAATGTATAAAGTAATATCTCTTACACTATGTTTAGTAGAGATGAAAAAAAAATTTAAAAAAAAAAAGAAAAAGAAAAATAGGAGGAAAAATGAAAAAAAATCATTTTCTAAAGTCAACTTTCTTTTAATGTTTTTTTATTTTCTCTTTAATTAAATAAAATAAAAATATCATTTTGCGTATTTTTTTTCTCAAATTTCTTTTCTTTTATTTTCATTTTTTCCTAAGCACCCCTTATTAAAAGATAGGATACAGTGGTCAAATTCAAATATTCCAAATCCACTGCGTACTTTTGGGGCCTATATTTTGGTTTTTCAATTTCAACGCGCCGAGAAGGAAACTATGCGACAGGAAGGGATTGAAAGTTGAGAGTAGTTGCAGGCTTTTTTTTTATTCTTTTATTTTTACGATTTATTCTTTCTCCATTTTTTTTCACAAAAGGTGTCACCTCAATGCACAACAATAAATTTTAAATTAAATCTTCAATAAAGAGAAAAAGGACACCAGCCGTCCATACCTAACCATTTTTTATCATTTCGTTTTTTCTTCTGTGAGTGCTCTTCCACTGAGTTCGAGTAATTATATTCATATTTTTTATTTATACTGTACATAAATAACTGTAGTAGCAAATTATAAATTCGGTGCTTTATAAAAAAGAGTGTCATCGCCTAAGTTTTCAAAGACAAACTAATCATTATGACTTATGAGTATTAATATTCTTTATTTTTCTGCAAAACGCACACACATATAAACTATTATTATATTATTTATTATGCTAGGTTGTAACCTTAATTATATTTTTGCATAATCATCTATTTTACTTAATAATTTTAATTATATTATACTCTTTCGCTTTTATATAAGATCCAATTACTTAATTTATTAATATTAAATAAAATAATAAATTTAATTGATAATAATAAATTTATTTTAAATTTATAATATTTTATGAAATTATTATTATTATTAATATTTTTCTTTTAATGAGTGATATTTTTAGTATAAAAATAATTAATATAAAATATATTATAAATTACATATTATAAATAGGTACTCGTATATTTTAAACTTGTTCCCTTTAAATAGAAACAGAGGAATTACTTAGAGTTTAATTTCTAAACCGTAAAAGGTTTTATATTGCATAAATCCAGCAGAAATGGCTTTAAGTTTAACTTTTAGGATTCGTTTTATAAAAAATAAATTTTTTTACACATACACAGTAACAGTTTCTAATTAGGTAACCTTGTAAAATCTCAGTGCATGAACTTGTTCTCTTATACTTACATAAAATGTTATTTTAGTAAGTTTTCCAAATGAAAAGTAATTAAGCCTTGCAAATATCTAAGGTAGAAAAAGAACACATTATCATCTCATAATAAAATAAGAAGCAAGTAGTAAGGTTAAAAAAGCGTTTGAGTAGAATGGTTTTAATGATGATGAAGGCATCCCCCATGTTCGAACGGAACGGAATGCGTAACAGTAATGGCTACATAGGGTCCCACAGATGCACCCGCCGCCGTAGCTGTCTGTCTCTGTCCCAAACGTCACCTTGATTCCTGCACCATTTTTTAATTTTCCTCTCTCACACGTGTACCCTTAGTAATAAATCATTTCAAAAGTTATCAATATCATTTTTAACAACTTTTTAATTATTAAATTATTCTTTATTTTGTACTAATAATTATCTTTGTATTTAAATATTTTCCATAAAATAAAAATATTTTCTTTTCACGCAACAATCTCGTTATTATTATTTTCTCCATCTTATTATAATTATCATCATACATATTATAAGAGATACTAGAATTAACAAATAACTGTTAAATATAAAAAATTATACCTATTTTAAGACTTTTTTCCTTTTTATATAATGATTATTATGGAAAGAAGAAAGTAGCTTTCATCATAACTATTTTAAAAAATATACCTAGTACAATTTATGATTCTTTTACATTTAATTCGTCTTATTTTTTAATTCAGTTCGATGTAGACATGATAATTAAATTCAATTTCGACTTGATTTTGATGGTCAAATACACCTTCTTCTTTTCTTAATTAAACGGAGGCTATAAGCCATTACATGGTAGGAGAAATCCACCTTATCTTGTGTCAAGCTTAAGTTTTTTCTCAAAACAATGTCGAATTAAAGTTCTGGAATATGAACCCTTGCCTTGCACAGTTGCACCATACACATACACACGCGCATATACTGTAATTTTTGCATTCTATCTATGCTAGAATTCATAATACATTTTTAAGCTCTATTTTTTATAATTATTGAAAATCTGAACTTCTAATTAAATTGTTATAATTATTATATATTTTAACTTACAGTATTATTTAAATAATAAAATTGAAATTATAAAATAAATTGGTACTATTTTTAAAAATTTGTATCCATGTTGTTTATTCATTTTAAATGTTATATAAATTAAAATATAATTAGTTATTTAATATATAATTTATTTAAAATTACAATAAGTAATTTAATTTTTTTAAAAGGTAAATAGATTTCCCTAAGGTTTTCTACCTCAGATAAAGATAGAATTAGATTTGGTTTTTAATTTTTTACACCTATGTCTTTTAAACAAACCAAACTAAGCCTACCATTAAAAAAATAAACGAGAATAACTAAATAATTTGAGATTATTATAATTTAATCAAATATAAATTTAAGTCTTAAATATATAATTACATTAAATATTTATAAAAAAATTGTTATTCAGCTTAAATAAAAATGATTAACTGATTAAAAAGGATGTGAGAATATTATAAATTATTTGTTATCATATTCAATTCCTATAAATAAATAAAATAAAAATATATGTTGTGATTTAAACAAGAAAAAAAAAACCCACCCTAAACCATCCTCATTGTTTCTCGTACTTCAATGAGAATGGAAAACACTTTTTTATATTAGTGTTGAATTGATTGAGAAACCGGGTTCAGTTATGTATATATGTATAGTCTTACATTTTTATATTAAAAATTAAACAAGAAAAATAGTTATACATCTCATTACAATCTATTATATATAATAAATTTATTAATATTTAAAATAATTCAAATAATGCTATATATTAAATGATAGGATAAAATTATTTCATAAAGATGATAAATATTAAACTCTAAAAAATATTTATATTGAAAACTAGGCGTAAAGAATTCATGCCGTGTAATTGTGATTACTTGTGCGATTCTCCAACTCAACTAGTGTGATTGATAAAGTTTGATATAATTAGTAAATAAATAAAAATTTAAAATTTTTTATTTTTATTTAACTTTTAATTGTATATGCAATTTTTTTACTAAAAGATGTTAAACTCACTTTAATATATTTTTTAATTAAATTAATCTTTAAATTTAAGAGCATTGAAAACATAGTTACTTATGCTAGTTGCTCAAGAATCACCATGATTTATATAGGCAACGTAGTTTAACTTTTTTTTATCAATAAAAAATTACTTTTTGAAACCAAGAATTAGCAGAAAAATGAGAAAATTTAAGTTAGTTACTCATTTTAACAATCTTAATGATTAAGGTCAATTTTTTTATATAGAATTCTTAAATTTACGTAATAATTAAAGCTCACAAATTCATTTATCTTTTTTTACTGTGGAAAGCTTAGAAATTTAAGAAAAATAACAAGTAATCATATACTTTCCCCCCACTACTGTGAAAAGCTCACATATTTAAGCTCACAATATAAATACTCTTAGTTAGAGAATTCCCTAGAGAGAGAGTAAAAAAAGAAGAAAAAAAAAAACCCCGAAGCGATTAAGAATTTAAGATCCAAGCAGAGAACAAAATCCATGGTTATTCTGAAACCAAAACAAAAGAGAATCCTCAATTATTTGCCTCCACTGGTGATCCTTCATAATAAAGCAGCATCTTGGCATATCAAATTTTAATCAATACTTTATCAAATTGACAAACTAAAGCGTGAATAATTCGTTTTCAGTCGACATTTTCTCTTTTAATTTAATGCAACTTATGAAATGTTGCAATCCGGAGGAAAGTGCTGCGCAGCCATAGAGTGCCCCACTAATCCCTTACTTATGCCAGGTGTTAAGGAGAATGATTGCTATTTACCTAATCGCCGGAATAATTAGTCAATTTTTTATTTTGCTAGTAAAACATTAACTAATGATATTTAAATATATAATTAGATATTTTTTTGACTGAAAATATATAATTAGACATTAAGAGAATAAATAAATGTAAACATTTGGTTAAAAAAAAAAAAAGGTAAACAGGTAGCTTCTATTTTTAGTTACTCGGTATATCTTTTCATGGATCCATCGAAATACAAATTAATATTCCTGAACATATTTTTCAGTAATATTTTCTGATGGCAGTTGTAAAGTTATGCATCAGTTAAGAATCAAGGACACCAGGAGTTTATAAACACTTTCTCTTCTCAATTTATTGTGGATCCTTTTAGAAAGATTAGATTGTGATGGTCATCAAAGTGGATAATACCTCAAATAGGATATCTTAATCATATTTATATTTATGGATTTAAGGTTAAAAACATTGACACAAGAAAGAAAATCTAGATCATTCTTATTCTTTAGCTTTGACTCGTTACTTATAAAGTTTTACATCATTTAGGAGTCGAGATCACTTGTTGTCTATAAATATCATCTTCTATCAAGTCAGTAAGACATCTTTTATAAAGATAAAATTATGATAATTATCAAACACTTGAATAAATAATATTTTAAATATGATAACATTGCGGATTTAAAATCAAAACAGATTCTAATTTTAAACTATTTATTGTATAAAAAAATCTATAATTCACCTATACAATACTAATAACAAATGTGAAAAATACATTTTTGACGTGCGTTTTTAAACTTTTGTAAAACCCATTTGATCAAGTTTTTAAGTTTTTATGTTGATGATTGTATTATACCTATTTTACCATAATTTTGTAAAGTGACTGAGTTGGGTGGTAATAATAATAAAATAAAAGTAGTACCACAATAATAAAAATGATTTATCCGGTGTAATTTTTCACATGTTAAGTTCATTAATAACTCACCTTCATTCAATCTTAATTAGCTAATTAATTGTACAATTTTTTTTGGAGAGAGTAATTATGTCTCTCCTATTTATTTTATACATCCACTTCAGTATAATCTCTCTTTTCCCATTAAACTAACACTAATTACTAACAGTTTTTAAGTAAACTTACAAAATAAAATAAATGACAAAAATAATTATTTTTTATGATAAATCATGATTAATATCTGTAACATAAAATGAAAAAAATAAAATTTAGATAAATTTATATGTAATGCTGTATTTTTTTGTGCCTCAACCAAAGAGTAACAACCATTGCATAAGGTGTCTCAATTAATATTTGTTACATAAAATGTCTTTTTCTTTTACCAAGAAAGTATTTTTTCATTTGCTGATGGATCATATACTACTACGTACTCTTGATTATAAGGGTGATGATGGTTAATATACTACGATTGTTATATTTTTTTCTATACTATTTTTTATAATACCACCACTGTTATTTTTTTTTTTTGTTACACAATGTTTATAACAATTTGATTAATAATTACAGCATTATATATGAAATTTATCTAAAATTTTCTTTCTGCATTTTATCAAACAAATATTAATCATGATTTTTTAAAATAATCATTTAATGGGCCATTTTTATAAGATATGAGATTATCTGTTTTTAACTGTAAAAATAAATATTTATTTTGTTATACTCTAAACAAATAACGCTTGATTAAGTTAATATTTCTGCATTTGTTATACTGTTATTTATTTTGTAAGTTTACATAAAAACTGTAAATAATTAATATTAGTTTAATGGAAAAAGATAAATTACATTAAAATGAGTCTTGTATAATTAATTAATTAATTAAAATTGGTTAAAAATAGATTATTAATGAAGCTTAAAATAAAAAGGAAAAAAGAAGGGAGAGCGTAGATAATGATTACGCAGTAGGCAGAGGTAGGGTCCCACCAAAAGCAGCAGCCGTGGTTGGAATAGTGGGTCCCACAGTTTTTGCATTACACGTGCATGGCAAATGGGATGTGCACTCAACATCACATTTCCGCCTTCATTCAAACTCCCTACTCCACGCAGCATTCCTATTCTTCCTTTTCATTTAGTTGTATGAAAATAAAATAAGCAAAAATTTAAAATTTGATATGCAACATAAAAAAAGGAAGGAAAAATTTAGACTTTTGTTTCTTAAATTCAATTTCTTCTATTAATTTTAGAATTTGAAAAAATTAAATAAAAACTTATAATCAAAGCATTTAAAATATGTTTTCGTCTTTTAGAATTCTAAACCTATAATGAACGCGAATTATGTGAGACACATGTTAGTATGTTACGGAAAAGAACATTATTCTTCATGAAAATCAACTTAAAAATTCTATTTTTTAACATGATTTTTTGAAAATCATCTTAAAATTTTTAATTTTTTATAGTTTTAAAATAAAAATATATATTTTAAGACGATTTTTATTAAAATTGATATAAAAATTTGTTTTCTAAAGCAATTTAAAAATTATCATAAAAAATATTAATTTTTCCCAACGTTAAATTTAAAAAAAAAAAGTTAGAAATTATCTTAAAAAATGTCAAATAATCAACTTTAAAAGCCTTTTTTCAATAGTGTTTCCTTTTATGAAAAAAGCGTATTAGGATGGAAAGAAAGTGTGCATAGCCATGAGAGTCCATGACATACTTGTATAATCTTATTTTATTTTCTTTGATGGGTAAAGGCTACATATGCCATCCCATGCCATGCATCAGTGACAAATTTTAAATTTGCTTTCCAAAGGTGAATGCATAGATAGCTTTGATTTCTGGTTCTCTTTCTTCTCTATCCAACAACTCAAGTAAACTATTATTATTTTCATTTGTTTTAATTCCTGCCTGATTCACATTATTGGAATCCTTCAACTAACCAATTTTGCATCCTAACCACAAGAGGCCAAAAAAAAATAGCTATAAAAACATCACTTGGCTAAATATTACGCGGCACACGTCATGCTGTAATACATTATTTTATAATTAAAAAATTGTACAAGATGGCCGGTGATTGCAACATCTGAATTCTGAACAACTTATTAGGCTAGGCCCTAGTGTTAGCCCACAGGACCACACTCAATATTCAACTAAGAAAACTAAAGTGTGGAAAGAAAAAAGTCTTTTCTGCAGTGTATGAAACCAAGGATATGTTTCCTAGAGGAGATATTGAGAGTAAAAATGTTTTTAAATGGTGAGAACCACTTATATTATTTACTTTTAGTCATTTTTTATCTATTTTTTTTTTCAATCAATTTTTTTTATGTCTCACTTACTTTTACTCGTTAATTTTATTTTTATCTATTTGATATCTTTCCATCCTACCAAACAGGGTGGAACTGGAAGGGAACTACTTATTGACAAAAAGGAAAAAGGAAGGGAGCTAATAGAGTGCTTGGTGCCAAAGGTATGCTAAATAGGAATAAGAAACCAAATGTTTGGGTAGCACCCAATCTATCGTGAAGCACCGCTTAAGTGTTTTGTTTGTGGGGTCTGTAAAAGTCGGCAGGGGCATAATTAAGTTACACAATGTTTATTTTTCTTCTTCTTTTCTTTGTATATTTTCAAACGTCATCTTGAATTTGATTAAGCTTCTTGCAGTTTTGCTATCGATCGAGTGCTCAATCTATTCCGTCTAGGCAAAGTAAAGAGCCATCTTAACTAAAGCGAAACAGTTTTTTTTTTTTCTTTTGCAATAAATTTTATTCCCTCCATTGCGAGCTAGTTTAAATACAACTACAAATTAAAGAACTTTAAATACGTTAATAACGTTCAACATACCAAAAGCTTACCAAAATAATCAATGAAAACAATGCTCATTAGGAAATTGTCAATCATCGGGACTTTTTCTCCCCCTTTTATTCAAGTCCAAAGAAAATAGCGATAGATGTACAATTGTCTTTGATGGAATTATTTATTTAAAAAAGGTATGATGAAAGGGAATATATAAAAAAAAAGAAAATAGGATTCAATGAACCAAAATATGGCAAAGATGCACTCTCCCATAAATAAGCGTTATTCGTATTTTTTTGTGGCACAATCATGCTTCATGAGAATTGAGAATTAATCCCTTTTAAAATATATACAATATTACAATTAGACGTCTCTTTTGAGTTTTGATAAATAATTCTTTGTCTATTACGCGTCTGCTAAAGATTTATTTGCCTATTCAATATATCTAACTACTTTCTAGTTTCTTATGCTTGCCCTCTATGTTTGCGTGGGTTTGGCAAGGAACCTTCGTCTATTATGGAATCAAATAACGCATGATCTTACGCTCCGGCTGCAAAGTCATCTAATCATGCTCAAGTCACATGCTGAGTTCGACCAAATAAAAAAGATCACTTGCTGGGTTTGAAGCTCAGTTTATAAAATTGTATACTGCAACGTTCGTTGTTGAAAGGTATTACTAAAATTCTAAACACGAACCATTTCATGTCACATGCGTACACATATCATTGGATGCTAAAATAGAGTAAAACAGCGTGTATTGTAAAATTTACAAAATATTTTGTCGTAAATTTGAAAGAAAAAATTTGAAAATCCAACATCCATGGTAAAAGGAAATACTTTTTAAGTGAATGTTTTGTATGTATTTTGAAAGAACTACTAAAAGTGGTGGATCTACGACCTCGAGTCGGTGTAGGTGATAGAATAATAATTATTGTTATAATAAAATATAAAGACATAAATGTTAAAATTATAAAGTTTTAGTATATGTATTCAAATAAATTACATATCTTGTAATTGAAGGTAAAAAAAATGGTAAGTAGTGGTTTCAAATATATAAAATAGAAGGGATAAAAATATATAAAAAAAAAAACTCAATATATTTGCTTGTAATATCATAAAGTCGGATTGCATTTACACACCCTCAAACATATGTAGATCAATTATTGGCTACACAAGGTTTACTACGTAAGATTCCACTTGAGCTTCCTTTGCATTGCGTCAATGGAGTTCTCCTTCTAACGATATAGTAATGGCATAGCAGCATAACTCTGACGTCCAAGTCCAGGGATGCATGAATGAATTATGCGTACTTGCTTGAGATTGTTATGGAATATCAATAAAGAACACAAATGGTGTGTTAGGTTGTCCTTCGGTCATTATGAGTTTGTCACAACTTATCCAAAAAAAATTGTTGTATGATATGACAATTGTTTTTCACATGTAGGATTTATCTTGTTGTATGATAAAACAAGTGTCCTTCATATGTAGGGTTTATGTTAGTAGAGGTTGTGTCATTAATAACAATGGTTATGTGATTTTGGGGATTGATAGTTAGCTAGACAGAAGAATATTCTTGAGAATCATTGTATATAAGGATAAGTAGAGTAATTAATCACTAGAGTTTAGTCAGTAAACCAAAGTTATTCAACCTTATTATCCTTCTATTTCAATATCAAGGTTGAATGAATAAATATGAGTTTAGAAAGTTTAAATAATATGTCTTCCTCAATCAGACTGTAATTTGATCTCTTCATTCTCATTTTCTATGCACTTTGTGTCGGAGACTAGGGGAATTTTGTGTCCTTCTGGATCGGATTGTAATTCGATCCCTCCATACTAGACCTCACTAATCAACTGATAATCTCATCGCTTCCTTGTGCGATAAAGGCCAATCCAATTATCCTCGAGAAATACAGCATTAAGAGGAACACTCTATAACCATAAGACAACTTGACCTGCGAAGGTCCAGCTAGCACAAATAAATATGATGACACAATAATATTTTAAGAATATGATTAGGCATTATGATGTGTCATAATAATGGACCCATGAACGTCAGAAAGACAAACTCCACACACAAAGATAAATAGCCCTCCCCTTGACCTGAGACAACAAATTAAGTTTTACAATGCTTTAGATTAAGTTGTCTCCCTTAAAAAAAAGTCTTTTTCGAAACAGATAAATGATTATAAATTTTTAAAAAAATAATTTTAAAAATTTTCTTTTACTACTGGAGTCATTTGTTTTTTTTTTTTTTTTAAAAAAAACACGGCATATTTTCTCTCAGCTAGCACGTAAGATTTTCTTAAAAGGGCTAATTGAATGACCTTTACATACTTTACTTAATTTTTGACCATTATGAAATTCATTTTCATCATTCAAACTTCTAACCCTATCCTTCTCTGAAATGTTAATTTGGAAGATAGATCGAAATGAGTGTGGCAGCTGTCGTGTAGTTACATACCCCACGCACCAATGGACGCTGGAGTCACCTTGAAGAGAGAGGCAAGAAGAGCCACATGTCACGTGGCGGCGGGTCAATCAATCAACGCCAACAACAACGACCACTACTACCAAGTACGCTTCACCCACATCTTTTCTTTCCTTCTTCCCCATTCATTCATATTCAATTCCCCTAACTCATTCCGGCCAACATCATTAACATAAATTGAAAAAGTATATCACAATCAAAATTATGCAAACTTTCCGTGTTAATTTCATTGAACCAAATTATGGCTGCAAACCAAAAACATTACACCGCAGTACATAATCAATTAAAACGAAAGAAAAACCCGATAACCATTTCGTGATTTAAGAAACAACAGGATGAAACCGGTGGTGGTTCCTCTATGTCGCAAAAAATTGAGACAATCATACCGCCTACGTATTCACATACTTTCTTTTCTTTCCCTTCCCTTCCCTCGTTATTTTCCCTTATCGGAGGCTGCTACTTTCTCTACTTATATAAAAAAAAACTAACGAGAAATTCATAATCCGAAACACAAAAAAAAAAAACAAAAAACTAAAGGGGTGAGTCAGACTTTGGATCAAGCGATCTCATGCGGAGGAGGATGGTTAAGGTCCAGATCGAAGATTCTAGAACCGTTCCCCTTAACCTCGCCTTCATTATGGTTCAGATCGATAACAGAGGAAGAGTCCGAGTCGCTCGTCGTCGCGTGGAACTCACTCGCCGCAACGGGATGATGATTGTAGCCAAACGCAAAGCCACGTGGACCGGCCATGCCGGCGCGTAGGACAGCGTCGAAGTACAAAACCTGATTTGCCGCAGGCACCGCGCCGGTAAAAACCGGGAACTGGTGCTGGAAGGGGAATCGAGCGGATGCGACGGCGGCGGGGGCGAGGTTGAGGTCTAGAGGCGAGGAATCGGCGGCGACGTCGCGGTCGCGGCTGGAGGACTCGACGGTGCTGCTCTGGCTGGGGCTCGAGTTCTTAACATTTTCCAAAGGGAGAGGGAAGTTTGTCTTGGCCTTAGGGCCGCGAAACTCTCGTGCTGCGGCGTCGTAGGCACGCGCTGCCTCCTCCGCCGTGTCGAAGGTTCCGAGCCAGACGCGGCTCTTCTTGCCGGGATCTCTGATCTCCGCGGCGTATCTCCCCCACGGCCTCTTTCTCACTCCACGAAAATGCACCTCCTTCACCCCGCTGTTACCGTTACCGTTAGCCTTAGCGTTGCTTGTCTTATGATCCCTCGGCGCCATAATAGTAATTAAACTTGTTTTTTTATTCCGTTATTGCGGAGACGGAGTTTTGTGGCAGAGCGTGAGAGAAAAGTAAGAAAATGATAAACAAGCATAGGCATACAGATGAGATGAGATGCACCTAAGTGGGAGGGAGCAGGCGCGTATTTTATAGATGGGGATGGGATGGGATGGGCCATGCATGATGCATGATGAATCCGAGAGAGAGAGAGAGAGACAGTCAACGATGAATTTGACTGTGCTGTGGGACAATGCAAATTACGTGGCATGTGGGTTGTCCAGACAGCAGACAAAGGAGTTGGTTTCGTCTCATCATCACATCATCCTACTTATCCTACGGCTGCGCTGTGGTGCGGGCAACCCTTTCTCTCCCACGCGCCTGTCTGTCTTAAATGAAACTTGCATTTATTTTTGTGGTTAGCGTTTTTATTTGCGGTGGTTAGGTGGTGATTTGTCGGAATATGGGCAGCTTTATTTTCTTTGAATTGCCTTAATTTGTGAAACTGTAATAAATTAAAAATGGGGTGGAGGAAGAGGATAGAGATGGTGTAGTAGTAGCAGCAGCAGTAGTAGTACATACGTAGAAAAGTTGTCGGCGGAATCTTCTGTCTCGCCGCGTGACTTGATAGTATTATCTGATTATATTTTAGTAATGAATGAATTATTACGCGTCATGAGTGATGGCTGCTATTGTTTATGGGCATGGGAAACGCTCATGGACCAAGACAAACCAATCTGCGGCGGCTAATTATTCTTTCTTCCATACAATACGAAGGAAACGTGGACACGCGCGCTCCCACACTTCAACGCGTCTTCGTTAACCTCACTATTATAATGGGACTTTTTTTGGTTAGGTTAGATGGATTTCATTTCCTCTCCACCATATATTTTCATTCTATTTTTAATCTATGATTGAGATCGTCCCATATTTTCATGTCTCCAAAAATCTCATGTTTAGAGTATTTTATTATACTACTGTACTTGATTTAAAATACATTGTTCCGCAGTGCGATACAAATCCGACCTAAAAATATAACAAGTTTATTTGTCAAGATCCAAATCTAACTCAATCGGTGTGAGGTTATGTTATGCTAACCACCTCCCACTACTCTCAGTCTCTCTCACCAACCTGCTCCTTTCCTTGTTAGTTCCTGCGACCATCCCGACCCGCTTGTTATTCCCCCCCCCTTTTTTTTTTATTAGATTAGTTTTACTGAGAAAACTCATCTATTTAGTGCTTAGTCATAATTCACGAGGTATTAAATTATGTAAGTTTTGAAGAATGAGGGATCAGGCGACTTTTTTAATTGTATTAAAATACTAGTACTCCATAACTGCTGTACATTAGATGATATTATTATTATTATTTTGTTTTTGACATGTGAAGAATAAACTGGGGCTGATCTTGTAATTACGGAAAAGTTTTTCATGTATGATTATAGCGATTCAAATATAATGCTTAAAATTTATTTTTCTGAATAGATTTTTTATTTTTTTTACTGCAATAGACTATGTACTTTTTTATTTTTTGAGAGTATAGACGATATGTACTTATTTATGTGTAAGTTTCAACATTCCTATAAACTAATGTTTAAACATATGGCCTAATATGTAAAAAAAAAAAAAAAAAAAACACATATGGACTAATTTTGATCTCAAATTTGACCAATAATTTACACCAATATTGTTGAGATATACACAATTTAGAGAATTCTAGAGTATCATTTTCAACACTCTGATCTTCATTAGGCATTCTCATTATTATTATTTTTTCTTTTAAAGAACATTTTTCCCGTAACTAGCAAAAATAATTGTCTCAATCATCTCATCTTACTTTTTCTTTTTAAACTATAGCTGTGTATTTGATCTTCAATTTTAACCGTATTTTTCCTTCTCCTAACATCTATCCTCCTTTCAAGATGGTGTACTTTGATGCACAATAGTACATTAAATATAGGTACATCTTAATTTTAGCAGAAAATCGAACCTCAGTTTACCGCATTCTGCTGTAACTAACCTCTTTCCCTACACCTAATCCCAGTTGGTAATCCTTAGTGGTCTATATCTCTTTCAATTTACCATATCTTATCTTTATTTCTATATATTGAATTTCAGTATTTTTTAAAAGAATTTGTTAATAATATTTGATGAAAATGAAATTATTTCATTCTCACCTCATTCACAAATCAATATTTTTTTATATCTGCAAAATATTTTTATTCTCCTTTACGGGAACTTTTGTACCAAACATATCACGTTAGATTTTTTTTCATATATACCAAACATATCCTCGGTGTATAAGAAAAAAATCCTTATAGGTTTCGGCTAGCATTAATGAACATTCATTAATATACGTTCAATTCAATGTTTTCGTAATTATAGGTCCACGTCTACCATCTAGAAGTCCATATTATTGTGGCTGTGAGTCGTTAACAAGTACTATAGATGGAGTTGATGAAGAGGAGCATGTGTTTAGTGTCAAGTGCGAGGTGAACCAATTGAAAACGAAGTAAAACACAGAAGCGTATGGTCAAACTTCGTTTGATATGAAACGGCAATAATTTCTCTGTTCTCCACCAAGTGAACACGCAAGCTATAGGCTAATAAAAAGTAAAAACACACAAACACAAAACAAGAAATAGACAGGCTCCATTAATAAGTGACAGAACCGCTGGCCATTATTTACACAGATACCTTAGGGGCAAGGAGAAATTCACAGGGATTCTTGCCGGAGCAAATATCTATGAGTTGATTTGAGATTGTGACCTATTTTAGGCTTGGGTCTTTTTCAATTAGGGGTGAAAACAAGCTAATTTTGCCAAAACTAAATGTTTTTTAAATGTTTTTATTCTATTATTATGTTTAGCCCTTATAGAAAAGAAAAACCCTTTATTTACTAAGTACTCTGTTTCAGTTTTTTTTTTATATATAAATAGAGTGACTCAATTTTTAATTTTATAAATTCGACTCAAAAATAATATTCAAACTTTGAATCATTCCATCTTCATTTAATTCCTTTGCTTTATTTGGTTACATGAACGCATAAAATTGGTGACTATATTAAAATTGTTTCCATTCAAAACAAATTTACAAGTGTTCATGACTCAGCTTATTACTAATATTCTTTGGCGCCCTCTTGCACCGATCATTAAACATTGAGAATAGTTAATGCCTTGCATAAAAATATGTTCTTACTTCACTTGGCTGAGAGATGTGTGATTTCTAAAGCGATACAAGCATTTTGTGAAAGTAGACATTAGCATCATTAATAACATTACTGAAAGTTTTTTATCGGTTAAAAAATAATTACTTGTTATATTTTAATGTAAGAAATATATCTGTTTCGAACTAAAATTATTATTATTATTTTCTAAACAACTTCACCCAATACATAAAATAAAAAATATTATTTAGTAACTATGCTTCAAGTTGTTAAAGAAATTAATAGAATATATTGAGCATAACTTAACTGTTATTCTTATAAAAATCTATTTTGTCTAGTCTATGTTGAAAAATTAAATTGATAAATTTTACATTGAACACAAATTTATTAAACATTGCATTTTATCCTTAAAAAAAAATTAAACATTGTATTTTACTAAAATAATTAAAGGAGATACAAGGAAAGCTATTTTGTTTGTGTTTGAAAAAAAACGGAAACTTGCGAAGACAGAGTCAAGTGATCAATTATATTACCTCTAGAAGGGAGGCAGGAGTGAGTGGTCATTTGAGGTTTGGAATTTTTTATATGAATTGTGAAACTTTTTAATAAGACTAAAGGACTTAATCTTATAAAAATATAAATTAAAAATCAAGCTCAACATATATTCGCTACCAAAATATCTTCCATTCTATTTTATCCATGGATGGGATTTTAAATCTAAGCAAGACGTTGATTAACGATTATAATAAATTTGTTTGGCAAAATATTAGTAATAATTTTCACACAGTGGTTGAAAGATGTTGTTGATCTGAGATTATGTCATATGTGGGTTGTCCCATACGGCCACAGAACGTTTGTGGGGTCCACGAAAACGAAAAATTGGGTTTTGACGTGAAATTCTTGCGCGCTATGGTCTGGCTACAAGAATTTCTCTCAATGTCTATCTTTATCCGTACTGTTATTTTAGTTGGCACTTAGCAGCAGCAGCCATAAGGACATGTCCAACACGTGTAAACAACAGAATATGTGAACATTTCGAATTACAACAAGACAACAACAAGACCCGGTAACAATCTTTGGTCATTGGTCCCATAACATTGAAAATGTGATTAACACGTGTTCCCTTTTCCCATTTTTTGACTCAACTAGGGATGTTGGCTGGTTGGCTTATGTCGATTTTGATTAAATTAATTTTCACAATTTTTTTAAATTCAATTGAACTTATTTATAAATGATCTGGTTCAATTTAAATTAATGGGTTACACATTTAAATTTTATGTTTTTTTTCTCCTTAGAACTATTATTTTATATTATGATTCATCTAAATATTTAATACAATTAACACAATATTATCACATGTCTAAAATTAATAAAATTGATTCATTTAATAATATTGACATAATATTCTAAAATATATTGATACAAATTAAAATAAAATATTCTTCAATAAAATTTACTATATTAATTTAAATCATAATTATTTTCTACAAATTAATTTCTTATAATAAACTTTATTATCATCAAATTTGTTATAACTAGATTTGTTGTAATTAAATTTACTAAAACAAATGAATATAATATGATTCATTAATATTATAAACATAACCGAAATAATAAATATAAAAAAAGTAAAATAATTAACGATATACTTGAAAATAATACCTTAAAAAGTTTCAACCTAGTAATTCTAACACTTGAAATTTCAATATTATTTAAAACCAAATAAAAAATTTTAAAAATTTTAATTGATTCAATTTGTTTTTGACCAAATATATAAATTTAAATTCATGATCTAATGTGTACATGAAATATCTGAATAATTCAATTCAAATTAATTTAAATCAATTCATATTCACGAATAACTGTATCCATTAACAACTGTACACTCAACTCATAGTGATAGCCTTCGCATTCACATCATCTTCTTTGTGTGGCTGCGAATTACTTCCACCGTGTTATATTGCACGTCTTTAAAATATTTTTAATTTCTTAATGATATTTTTTTTATCTAAATAGGTAAATAAAATTTCTACTGCATTTTAACGCTTTTAAGATTGAAAACAATTATTTATTATAATGATTTATATAATTATTTTTTTTTTCTGTATTACTAAATGCTAATAAATAATGTGAGACGAAACAATTTTTTATTATATTTAAAAAGAAATCAGAAGAAAGAGAAGGGTTTATCATTTTACAAGAAAAACAAAATCAACCCTGGCTGCTAACTGGGCTATTTCGTGTCAAACGCACACTGCCGTCCTCATTAAACGTGTTGACGAAATATAAGCTTTAATTTCATGTATAAAACAATAATCTTATACTGTATGTGTCTAAACGTACCATCTCTTTAATTGTGTTTTGTTTTTTATTAAAAAGATTTGGAAGTACAATTTTTTAAAATAAAATATAAAAGTTGTTTGTTAAGTATTAATTTGAAAACATATTTAGAAATTAAAATGATGTTTGCTAAATTTATTTTGAAAGTTTTTTTTTTCCTTAATTGCATGATGCGGTAAGAAAAACAGAACAAAAAATAGAAATAATTTATAACTGTTTTGGATTCTAGACCGTCCGATCAAGGTGATCGATGATTATCATGAAGAGAGGATGCTCACTTCTTGACCTAATGCTTAAAGGGTTGTGTACTGTTTTGTGAGAAATGATGCAATTATCATGAACAAAGGATGCTCACTTGAAGCACTTATTGGCCTATATCATCGAAAGGATGAAAGTAACTAGGATGTATGACATAAAAGATTAATCACAATGAACTAAGGGATGCAACCATAGAATGACTTGGTAATTTAGATACACCCCATACAAATACAATACCTAAAACTTGACAAAGTAGACACATTATTATACGAGAATGTTGTGATGAGGCAAAGGGAACATCGCATTTTGATATGTTAGGAAGACGAAGCAACACTGCCAACCAAAGATGTGGTGACAAAGCAAAAGGTGCAGTGCATCCTAATATTTCATGCAAGGGGTCACAAATGTAGCATCGATGTGCATTAGAGATTTGTCTTGTGATATAAGGACAAAAGGGACCACCCACTATGAATAGAAGAAGGGTCACCACCTTTGCTGCGGATTCACGAGTAGGGCAACAACTTGCGAAGGTCTATTCGGGTTACTTCGACTTAGGAACTCCTCCATAGGCAACGACGTTCTTTAGCATAACGACTTTTTATTTTTAAAAATAAACTAAATAAATATAATTTTGAAAAAGAAGTTTCTAATACAAATGTTTTTGTTTCTTAATTATAAATAAAATATGATTGTTAAGAACAATTTTTAAATAGGATCTTTTTTTTTTCTAGACAGGTAAATTGGTTTATAATAAATACTTTTTTTTATAAATTTGGTATTTTTATTTTTTCTCAAGTTTGGAAGAGTTAATTAAATTCTTTTAATTTTGAACCATCACAATATCTACGGCTAGTTCTTATTTTTTGGTAAAGACTAAAATAATTTCTCCTAAATTTTAAATTTAATATGGTTGACAAATATTTCTTAAATATATATTTGTTAGAAAATATCGATTCCTTAGAAAAATCTCAATATCTTAATAGATTTGTGTCAAGTAGAGAATATCAGAATTCATAAAAGAAAGACAACAGGATCTTATTTTTTTCGTTAAAGTTTTTGTAATACTTGCCAGAATAATTTGTTTCTATTTTATTTTTGAAATGAATTCATTGAACTTGGTGAGGCACAGAACAACGGTATCAGACATCCACCCGTAACAAAACCAGAAAGGAGATGCACTAAGATTCAGAAAGTTAACTACCCCCTGTGCCCCCAATAAAAATTTAAGAGCAGCATCAACATTCCACACCTTCAAAAGAAAAAATTGCAAGTCAACCATAAGCAAGTGATATTATTATTTTTTCTATTGTAACCTGCTGGCCGGCCAAGTTTAATTAATTCAACTTGTATACGTTGGAACCTTCCTGATTCGTGTTGGGAGGTTTGATCTTCTTAAATTCTATTCCCATGTGCTCCTTAAACTAACAACAATTTCGACTGCATGAATATTATTGTCAAATTACGACTAAAGCGTACTGCATATCCAAATGTGAACCTATGACTCCATAATAAATTGGCACCGATTTGACATGGAATTCGTTTTTTCCCCTAATTTGTCGCCACTAGGCATTTAATTATAATCTATATATTCAGATTCCTTTGGCATACCTGGTTGAACAAGCATGAATGAAACTGACTTAGTTCCACAAGAACAAAAATCACCATTAAAAACTTGTTCAATCTTCGTGTATGCTTGATATCTAAGCGAAGCTAAAAGTGGAAAATCAAACGAGTGCAAATTACGCTACAAAACGAAAAAATAAAGGCAAATACTGAGTCAAATCATCCATACCCCCCAGGGATAAATAAATACTAAGCATGTTAA
The DNA here is from genome assembly GCF_004193775.1 of Glycine soja. NCBI lineage: Eukaryota > Viridiplantae > Streptophyta > Magnoliopsida > Fabales > Fabaceae > Glycine > Glycine soja. Next base: position 42,268,268 of record NC_041012.1, on the reverse strand, counting down.
GAATTCGATAACTTGAAGGGCAAAAAAAAAAAAATGTTAAAAATATAGAGTTCCTCTTGAAAGTGAATTAGTTGTGTTCAGAAAACAACATGCACCTTAGAACGAGTGCGCATCGCCAATCGCTATCTAAGCCTTCACTTGCCGGGAAAATAAAGGAAATTGACCTGACAAACATATAAACCCAATGCGCAATAATGTTTCTTATTAGATAAGTTAAAAGAAGCACACCCTAATTGAATAAAAATATGTAAAAGCAGTTTTCTCTATTCCTTTTTTGTTAATTCCCCCCGTAGATTTTCAACATAAAATTGCTCGTTAAGTGTAGCCTTAAAAGAATCTAAATTAGGTAGACAAAATTGTTTGAGTGGACTTAATAGTAACCGTGCATCGCATTTAACACGAGTAAGACAGGAAACTGTAAATCCTTTATTACAATATATATTTTTTTCTTCTGAAACCTGTATGGCTTAAGAAAATTATTGATTGAGTTAGCTACGGAAAAGAATCATTACTGTAAAACGCATTTTTTATTTTAAATCGGCCTCCATTAATTTGGATAAAAAAATATATCTGTTTGTATTCCAAAAAAAAGTTTTTTTTATGGAGTACATATATTCTCAACAGGAATTGACAATAAAATTATTTTGTTGAATATTTAACACAATTATATATTTAAGACATAAACTTAAAACCTTTACTTAAGGTTAAACAACTTTATACTCGTTAATTCAATGATCTCCATGTTCGATGGTTAAAAAAAGTTTTTGTTTATGCATACTTAATTAAAAAGTTTTATTATATCAACATGTCATTGACTTAAATGAAATTAAATTTGACTTTTGTAAATAAGATTTTAAATTTAAACTTTATAAATGAAAAAATATCTAAAGGCTCAAAATACTGTCAACATATATACTATTCCATTCTTCTGCCTGAAGTCATGTTGATCTCTTATTACGACGGGATAAAGCTTATCTTTTCTGCATCTAGTTTACAACTAGTCTTGTCTAACTAAGATCTCTCAAAAACTATTCTAAGGCATACCCTTAAGGTGCCATAACATCGTATATATTAGCAACATATAATCCACACCTAATTGATAGGCATGCATCTTATTTATTCACGTTATACATTATGACAAATATTAGTCATTTTTAAATTTATGAATATTGGACATCAATTTCCAGTGAAAAATAGTTTCATTACAGAAAATATGATCAGAATAAGCACTTAATATAGTAGCTAAATGAGCCAACCAGTCTGAAGTAAATTCATACAAATTAGCCCTAATTATTAATATCAGTAGGAATCACTTTTATTTTATTATAAATATTGGGTTGAATTGAGTGGATCTTATTTAAATAAGAATTTCTTTTCCTTTTTTCTTATTTTTTATAAATAAATAAAAGATTCGATAGAAACTAAGAAAATAAAAAAAATAGTTTAGGGTTTGGGTCTGGCTTTGGGGGCATTAATTATCCGTTTGTGTCTTTACATAAGCTATCATGACGGGCTCGTTCTACACCCCAAATAAAAACAAATTTCGGCTCATTTGGGTGGGCTTTTACAAGGTCCGTAAAACAGTAAGGTGCATGGATAAACGTAGTTTTGGGTGGTGCACCCAGCACCCGTGGTGAAATGGCAAAATTGCCCTTCACCCTAATACTATAAAAACTCAATTTTTTGTCCGTGCGCCGCTTCTTCGTCTCCTACGCCGCTTCTTCTCCTCCGACGCCGCTTCTTCGTCTTCCTCTTCCTCTTTCATCTTCGTCTTCCTCTTCCGCTTCCTCTGTTGGTGCTCGTTGATTGTTTCTCTTCCACCGTTGGTGCTTGTTCCTCTTCCTCTGTCACCGTTGGTGCTTGTTGCTCTTCGTCTTCCGCTGTGCATTGATGCTGTGCCGCTAGGGAAAGCTTAAACCATGAACCAGAATAGATCACGTGTCGCCCTTCTTCGTTTCCAACAAAAAAATTGACATTTTTTAGGAAAAACTCATACGTATCAACATCTGTATGGTTTTTTTTTTTTTTTTTTTAATAAATTAAAATTTAAGAATGAATTGCTAAAATTAAGATGCGATTTTTTTTAATATATTAGTTAGTACTAAAATTAAGATTAGATGGTGAAACAATTCATTTTTAATATTGTTATAAAAAATATGGAAATCAAAATTTAATATATAAGATAATGATTTAGTAATTATAAAAATATATTAAAAATATTGAAACTAAAATTGTTATATATTTGATTTAGTAGTTATACAAAATATTAAAATCAAAATTTAAAATTTAAAATATGATAAGATTGTTAACTTAAGATAAAGATTGAAATCAAATTTTAAAATATATTAGTTATTACTAAGATTATATTATATTGCTAAAATTAAGATTAGATTAGTGAAATAATTAATTTTCAATATTGTTATAAAAAATATAGAAACCAAAATTTAAGATATAATCAGATTGTAAGTTTAAGATAATGATTTAGTAGTTATAAAAAATATTTTAAAAAATATTGAAACCAAAATTTAAGATTTAAAATTTATTTATGAATCCATATGTTTTAATTTTTTTTAGATTTTTTTTTTCATTTAATTAATTTACAAAATTTGATAATTAAACAAATTTGATATTTAATTGAATGATGTATTTAAATATTTATTATAATGATTAAAAATAAATAAATATGATATTTTTTTACATATATAAATACTTATTAAACCTATCATTTTTATTTATAATTTATATATGTAAATAAATTAATTATTATATAAAAAATAATCATCACAAAATTTATTATGTAAATTTACATATACATTAAATTTAAATTTAAATTTTAGTGTTATATATAACGACACTATTTACGTATAACATAATGTGTCTATTAGCTCAGTTGATTTGAGTGTTCTATAATGTAGGTGACACAAGTTCAATTCCTTTTTGGGACACTAATTTTAAATTAAATCGTAAATTATATTTTTGAAAAAAAAAAAATCTTATGGACCACGTACGGATTAACAATCCGTATAATCTGTGAAAAAGTAAAAGACATTTTCGTCTTTTCACTTATTCTTGGTTGTCTCAGTAAAAATGTTGGGTGCCCCTAAAAAGTCCTGATAGTTTTCTATGTGTTGTTTTTGTAGTTTGTTGTTTGTTTTTTGTATTTTGTTTTTGTTTTTGAGGAATGATGCACTTAGTGTTTTAGTCATTGATTAATTTGACTTTTTAAATCATTGAACATGACTTGGAATTATGGAATAAATTGCTTAAAATTATTATAAAAAAGTATATCACATAAGTTGTTCACGATTTTTGGCTAAAATCCACAACATAAATACCAGTTTCAAAAGTTATTCTGATAAATTCATCCAAACTGGGGCCTTATTATTAACTACACCTTGCATTCATTAAATCATGCTCCACTTATTTTTGGGTTTTAAAATGTTTTTATGTTTGATACAAAATCAAAACTATTAGAACGGGCCTAGGCCCAGCCCAATTAGTTTAACCTTATCATATAGTGGACCCCTGGCTCGTGTGAAAAATTCACGAATACTTTTTATTTATTTTAGACTTGGAGCATCTTCTAGACTTCTAAGATACGAAATTAACGAAGTATTTTTAATAAAAGTTTACTTAAAATATAAAAAAATGAAATAAGAGATTCAAAGGAAGCATTCATATTCCGAGGAAAGAAACAAAAACATCTTAAAAGAGCTGAAAGAGCCTAAGAGAGCACTCTTGCACCTGAAGCTACACAAACAAATTGAAAATTCAAATACAGCCAAAGGTGATCTCCATTGGGAGATCTTTATCGCTTATATATATATATATATATATATATATTAAGAATCTTTATTGTTAAGATTTTTTTATTGGAGCAAATTTTTGTGAACTATCTGTTAAACATTGGTGCTTAACATGTGAGTGAGGCCGAATAAACCACTTTCAATAATAAATAATATTTATACAATTAAAAAATAAAAATAAGATATATTTATAGGATAAAAATAATAAATGTGTAATGATGAGACCCATTCAAGATGTGTAGAAATTAAATAGTGAAAAAAAAGAGATGTTGAGTTGAAGAGAAGAGTTGTTAAATTATAAAGGGTAAAAAGAAGTAATGATAACTGTGACAATCATTTTTTTAATATATAATTATGACATCCTCGATATCCTATTTTATGATCTAAAGTCTACAGGGCACCAAGTGCCAAAAATTAATGTAGCCTTGCATACAAGTATTCTGTATTGGGATTTAAAAGGTTTTTAAGCTTGTTATTAAAGAAAACAATATAGATTTCCTATGTGTCAATTGACACCAAACATTGGGTTTTCCTTCTCAAATTAGTTTTATGCAATTATACAAAATCACTTCTAACCTCAGTGTGCTCGTGTTAAGATGTATTGCAAACTTGGTTTTGCACAATCTTAATTGTGTATATAATTTAATCGGTTAAATTAGGTTTAAATTGAAGTAATTTATGTATAAAAGAGGCAAAACGAATATTATTAGTAATTGTAGGCAAGACTTAATACAAGTGTGTCAAATCAAACCAAATAGTACATAAATTAAGTTTTTGTACACCTATGCTCTGAAATTAAGTTTTGTAGTAAAACTTAATATTAATATCATAGACTTGTTTTGGCTCAACACCGATTTTAGAGTTGAAAAATCCTGTTTGAGACAGGATGAAAAAGTAAAACCATACATCTTGAAAAATGGCCGAAGGCAAGTTTAGTGTTGCAATTGCAAACATGGGGTTTGAGCCATGCAATAGTGTATATTGCGTAAAAGAGCATAGATGGACAAAACATTAGGCCCTGGAAACGAAAACAGAAAGCACAATTCTCATTGAAGCAGTATGCTCAAAGAATTAGAGTAACAATAAAAAAAAGTATGGTCAAAGAATTCTAGGAAGAAACAAGTTTCAAAGGCATAAAAAAGATAGCTCTGTACTTTCCATTATGTAATGAAAATGATCTCCCCCCTCCTCATGGTTCATCTATACTAAGGTTCACTCCACGCACTTCAGGTTTCAGAAGAACTAACCCCTTGTTTTTATGAATTGTCTTTGATAGTCTACTCATTGAATTGTAGATTACAACAAAACCGTTAACTCAACAAGTATTCCTCTTCCACAAAGCGACACTATTCAATTATATAGTTACATAGATATAGGTTCTTAGTGTAGTATTTATTATTTTGAACCTTTCGTCTCATAAGCTTATTGCTTTCCTGCGACCAAATTGCAAAAAATCTAAAACGAATAAGGACGGAGTGGAAAAAAACAAAAGTACTTCAACTTTCAACTTATGTGTTCAAAAGGTGAAAGAGGAAGTGAAGGTACCAAACCAAACCACCAAACCAATGGAAGATGGCAGAGTACTTCACCACACCCAACTCTACCAATAATTAATGTTACAAATTCCGGAATTTGAACATATAACGATTTGTCACCTGTAGGAAATTATAGCCCCATTTCCCATACTCACAGCATATATATATATATGCCACAAGATCATGGTATTTTGTATTTTCAGAGCACCATAGATGGTTGGCATTGGCAAGTTGAGAGAAATATATATATAAATAGACATTTAACATTTATTCATTCTGATAAATAAAAGCAAGCTGGATTTTTTATTGATGCAATAAATAAAGAAAATATTACAAGAATAAGCATTCATCTGGGTGAAGAAGATATTCAGAGCTTCAATTTAATTTATTTGCGACATACATCGTGGTCCATCCTATTCCTACGCTAAAAAGCTAAAATATTTACAAAAGCGTGACGGAAGGTGCAAGTAATAGCAGACAACATAGTCTGCTCTGCTCTGCTTTGTTGATTGTTCTGGTCACGACTCTACTCTACCACACAACGAACCCCAAGAAACTGCATGCAGTGAAACAAAATAAGAGGTAGCCATTAATTAATTTGCAGAATGAAGAAAAATGAGTATGTACCTGAGAGAGAGAGAGAGAGAGTGGAGAGCAATGTGTTGTTGGGTGAGAGCATGGAAAAAGCCACTCCTGTGCAACCTAACACCAACACTTCCATCATCTTTAATTTCTTTCTACACAACAGTTAGCTTATCAGGTTCAGAGGCAGATAAGGGTTATGGTTAACAAAGCACAACAATTAGAATCATTTTAAGAGGAAAAGGTCGGTTCAGTGCATCGCTCCTTCCTCAATATTTTATACACCATTATCTAACAACCATCAATTCACCAAAAAGTAATAAAATGAAACAAAATAAAGATTTAATTAACTTATCCAATTTAGTCCCTATAGTTAATAAGTGACTTTTTTAGTCTCTCTAGTTTATCTTTTAATTCTTAATAAGTCCTTACCGTTAAAATTACTGTTAACTTATTGTTGCAAAACTCCCTCGCACCGCATCCCACCACAAAACTCCCACCGCATTTTCAATTCATCTCACTCTCGGCCATTGTCGTCCATTGTTGGGAATTAAAACTCATTGTAATTTGCTTCAACCAAGTGTTGGCCAGACATTTAAAATGATTCATGCTTTATTGCGAGTAAATTAAAACTAGTAATTTAAGAAGCATGAATTAAAACTCTATTGTTGTAATCAACTGAAAACCAAACGTGTTCTTCTTTAACAGAGGAAGGCAGGTTAAGGTACCCAGAGCTCATCAAGGTTGATTTATTGCGAGTGTGGAAGGAGTTTAAGGTTATTTATGTCATGAACTGAAAGGAATTTGGGTGCGAGATGTCGTGCGGTGTAAGGTGCTATGCGTGCGAGAACACACCTGAGGTTCTCTTGACAAAATAAGGTAATGGTGTTAAACAATTTTAATGGTAGAAACCTACTTGAAATTAAAAGATAAACTACATGGATTAAAAAAATCACTTATTAACTATAGGGACTAAATTAGATAAGTTTAAAAACTATTGGAAATAAATAAATAATTAAACCTAAAATAAAATATTGTTTAACAGGCCAGCTATATTCTCAATTATTTCCAAGGATTTTCGTATGATTTAGGTTTTGATTACCCATAAGGTACCTTAAATAAAAACATAAAAAATTGAATAAACAAGGAATAATCTTGCTAAAAAGCTCATCAATATTTCACATCACTGATGTGATAATCCATTGTAACAAGTTTGTTATTTTTTTTTTATCCAAGATTTTCTGGTTTGAAATTATAGGTATTTTCAGGTGGCAAAATTCTTCAATCAAATACTCAACATAATTGTATATTCATAATAACTCAAATTTAAAATAGTTTTTTTTTGAATGAATAATCACAAGTTAAATTAAAACAACGTACACCAATTAATCTATGATCTATGATAATATATAGAAGTCAAAGCACAGAGTGTGTGTTGGCAACTCAACAATATTTTTTATATTCTTTTGCCACATAAATACTTTTGATATCAACTTCTAATTCATTTCCTCTCTTTCTACTCATATGGAGAAGGGAAATTCTTTTCACCAACATGCATGGAATTTGCTTAAAATTTTCAAATTAATGAGACTTGGCAGTTACATTATTGATAACATTTATTAATCACTCAAAATAGTTCTCAACTAATTTAATGTGCAAACAATATTTTTTTATGCATACAAATAACAATTTAAAACTTTCTATACATAGTTTAATAATAATAATAATAATAATAATAATAATAATTAAATGATGACTAATTTTTTAATTTTTTAATGATTGAAAGGAAAAAACTTGACAATGTAAAAATTTGTACTTGATAAATTATATATATCATTAACGTATTTGCTTTTTATACAATCAAATAATTAAATTTTTTTATAAAAAAATAAAAATAATTTGAGGTATAACTTTGTAAATTGTTATTATAAAGATAAAATAATTTATCATACTTGACCATTTATAAATAAACGATAATATATATATTTTATAATTACATTCTAATAAAATTCTAAAAATAATATTAAATATTGTGAACACAAAAAAGATAATTAATATAGAATTTTATCTGAATACATTAATTAACAATGTAAATGCTTTTTGCATTGATGCTCGAGGGTCTTATTAATTAGTAACTTTAGGTATTGATTAAAAAATTAAAATGATAAAATATTTATGAGAGAAATTATAAGAAAGTATAAAAAAATTACAGAAAAATTAATTTTTCATATCTAAAAATATTTTTTTCTTTTAATTCTTTAATCAATCTTTCAAGAAACTAAAATATCATTTGTAAAGTATTGAAATCAAAACTAATCTTTATGAAAAACATTGAGAAACTTAAAATATTTTACCCTAAAAAAGTAATGTGAGAAACACAGTCACGTGAGTGTGACGATAGGAGTGGAAACGACGTGTCGCTTCAATTTGAAGGGAAGTGCAATGGAACGTGCGAAAAAAGTGCATCAATCTGGTAGTTCTTCTGGGTAGGGCTTGTGAAAGAGTCTTACAGAGAAGAGTGAGTGTGTGTGATAATAATTGGGATCAACTAATCAATCAATTTGAATGGCATCATCCAATTCGGCTCAGCTAGAAGGGAACAAACCCGCAAAGAGAAAACCCGTGTTCACCAAAGTGGATCAGCTCAAACCTGGAACCAACGGTCACACGTTGGTGGCTAAGGTCTTGTCCTCCGACACCGTCGTACACAAACCGCGACCCTCTTCCGCCCACAACCTCAAACCCACTGTCATCGCCGAGTGCCTCATCGGCGACGACACCGGCACCATCGTCTTCACCGCTCGCAACGAACAAGGTACTCCAATTTCACCTACCCATCTTCGTAATTTTTTTTTTCGAGTTATGATAATTTCCCAGTTATCAAAACCAAAAATTTCCATGTGAGCACTGTTTTATTTGTCTCAATTTTTAGTTTTTTTCATTTGGGGCTTTTCTGTTTTCGATCTGCATTGTTCTGGGGTTTGTGAGATTACTGTTTCATTTTCAATGATTCATCTCAAAGTCGGAATGGGAAGGTGTTTCGTTTTCAATTATGCATCTGGGTCTATCATGGTGGTGACTGGTGAGTGGTTCTTAAGTGGCTGATTCAAGAGATAAGATAAGCTTTCATTCCCAAATATTTTTGGTTGGCAAGCATGATACCCTGATAGTTTTTAATCCTAATCATTTAGATGCAATCTTTTTCTTCTGCTTTATTGATCTTAAAACAAGGGGTTTGATTCAGTTATTTAATGTGTTAACCAGCATAGAATTGATATATTCCTGTGCCTCTTATTCTGTTCGTGTGATGAAGGTTGAATTTTGATTGTATGTCCCCTCAAGGAGTCAAGGTGTTGATGTGAACTATGAATCTGATATGATAGTCTGGGTGAACCTTATTGTGGGAATGAAAGTGTGATTGTGGTAATTGGAGAGTGGTAACAACATGGTTCCATTTCATGCGTTTTGTGATGGAAAAAAGTGTTGTCAGAAGGTGACACTCACGAGATCAGGTGTCTTAATTTTAGTTTTATATTCCAAATCCAAACTACTTCTATCAAAGTTTTTGGTTCATGCTCGTTTGCACCCATTTAATTATTTTTACCTGGGTCTAACTTTTTGTTATTATTTCTCTAGTTATTTCATGATCTCTGATGTTCATGGGATTGCATAACCAGGAATGCCCCTTTCATCAGCTTTTTTCTGCAAGATTAATTTTTGCTTCTTTGAAACACGGGGACTTTGTCTTATATTTTACTGTGTCTACACTGATGATCAACATCTTGGCTTTGGTTTTGTACTTTTCCAGATGCACATTCTTGAATAACTTCACACTCTTTGTTATTGCCTTCTATTTTATTGTTTTTTATTGACAAATGTTAATTGTTAACTTGTTAGTTTTCATTAGCAGGGGGATTTAACCCGCGACCTTTCATCCCTTCCCTTCTTTCTTAACCACCCAACCAATCTTAAATCTCTATTATTTTTTTATTGTAGTTTGGTAAATTTATTATGTTTTGATAATAGGATCCCGGGAGTTAGAAAATGGTGATGATATCTTTAGACTTTGTTAGGAACAATGACAGGAAGGAAAATGGGAGCAGGGTTATGAAAGTTTGATGCATATAGACAAGATATTCATGTGACATTTGCTTATTTCACTCCTTTTCTCATTCTTTCCATTTTCACCTAGTAAAACCTTAGTAATGAGTTTAATTTGTTTGAAGATCTCATACTCTGTATGTATGTATAAGCATTTGTGCATTGAGGGAATATTTTTTAATGGAAGTTACATTGAATGTATTTCCAAGGTAGGTAATATGCATATTGAATCTATTGATATATGTACAGGCAGAAGATACAAGGCTCCAATTAATGTTCTATGTATGTGATAAGGTGGCCTTTTTTTCTCCTGTGCAGTTGATATGATGAAGGCTGGAGCTACAGTAATTATTCGCAATGCAAAGATTGACATGTTCAAGGGATCAATGAGGATGGCTGTTGACAAATGGGGCCGTGTTGAGGTAACTGATCCTGCAGATTTTGAAGTTAAAGAGGATAACAACCTATCTCTGGTTGAATATGAATTGGTGAACGTGGTTGAAGAATAATCCCATAGAAGAGTGCAAAAATAGCTTTATGATTTGTTTATGGTGCAATGGATAATCCCTAAAGGTAAAACTTAACTGGTAATGGATGGTTGGTATACATTCTCACTTTAATTAGCCTGTATTTCCCCTTTAACATGCTTGACATTTTGAGTTAAGTTGATGTCACTTGAACAGCCTTTGTGTCAAGCGATCAATATCTGCTATTATCTTCATCAGCAACTGTATTCAATGATCTTAAGAAAAGTATAATATTTTGTTAATATAATTATCCTTATCACCATACCATGTTTTTTTGCAGTTTCCTGTGCTTTGACCTGCACTCTATTATGTATTGATATACATAGGTACGAGCTGTGTTCACGTTAATGTAGTAGCGTAATCATTATTTATGTCTTTTAGCTCAATTAAGAAGAAAATATAGTTGTTAAATATTTGGGTTAAAATTAACAGTCCATAAATTCTGTTTTGGCAAAATGAAATTCGAAGATCACAGAATCATTATTTCCCGCTCATAAATAGTGAATATTTTCCCCATGTGTATGATAAGGAAATTTTATTCTCTACTATAGACCTAGTATCTTGAATTTGAAACGTTATGAGGCAATTGAAAATTAAATTCTCATTCGTTAGGCTAGAGTCCTACTAATTACGACAATGGTAAAAATTTTGTTGCCAGGAAAATTAGCGTACATGTAATCCAAATTTATTGGTTTGATTGCATTGAATTTTGAACCCTTACCTATTGATTAAGGACCCCAATCAGCAAACCACAAGATGAACTGGCAAGAGTTGTTCCTCGTCTTTTATACATACCCCATTTTTTAAGGTATCACATTTGCATGCTGCAGATTCATTGCGTCTCGTTTAGTCACTTGTGCCTTGAATTTTCTTCTAATTTGGCAAAATAAAAAAAGGTGTACTGTTCATTGTTTGTAGTACTAAAATGGATAAATCACTTTTCTATATCAACCTAAAATTTCAAAGCTTATTTATTCTCCATGTCAACCTAAAGTACAAAAATGTCTCTAATATGCACCAAACATAAAAAAATGGTACATCAATTCAACCTCTAATTTTAACTTTATATTGTTTATTAATTTATGGAAATTCATCTTTCCCTTTTTAATGTCCCTAAACAATTGGCCAAGGAGTTATCAGAATCCAAGGTTATCTTTTCTGACCACCACAACCATCCTCCACGCACACCTTCCACGAGGCCATGGTGCCACCACAAGCAGAATTTGCGAGGCAAGCCAGAAAGGATGAGAGGAAAAGGTGTAATGATAGTGGAAATTTGACACAATATAATTGCATTTCCGTGGTTGAGGTCAAGGGGTGAAAGGATGAGTAATGACGGTAACAACATAAAATTGCCATTTTATCTTTTTTTCTTCTTCTCTTGTTTTAATTAAAACTATTCATTTATTTTTATTGGATCTTTTTAAATTAATGATTCGGATTACTTGGTGTATTGTTTCATATATCTTATTTAGGATCCATTAAACTTATAAATTGAATAAAATACAAAGCTGCCAAAAGACTGTCCATAATATGGGTAAATTGCTAAGAATATATAAGAATGCCATAAATTGTGACTTCTATCATACCGATTATCTGGTGAAAATTATTAGATGCGTGACATGTGATGCCTCAGTCATTTGTTTGCAATTTTTTATGGATGCTGCGTAAGACGGTATAGCAAGGTAGAAAAACATTAATAGGCTCCCCAGGCCATTTTTATGTTTTCTAATTTCATTGCTCATTTGCTAATAAGTATATTTAGCATGATCTTATGTGTTGCATTTCGTTCGCGAGCATAATTCTACTCCGTCAAAAGAAAAATCCACTCAGACAAGTTACTGAAAATGAGAGCCAATTGCAACATGGCTCCTCATCTCATCTCCATCCAAATTAAACGGTTGACGTCTTAATTGATTGTGCTCACTGGAGTATTACCGACATTAGTCTAAAACATGCTCGTGTAACAGAGAAAATAAGGGCAATGTTTACTAACACTTGGAGTAAGTAAACCATTTCCAAGAACAGGGTGAAGTAAATCATTGTAAATCGCAAGTAATGAAATGTTACAATAATGTACTAAAAGAGTCATCATCATACCTAAGCATGGTACCCGCTCTGGATGCATGTACAATTTATATGTCTTCGAGGTTTCATATTCAACGAAGGAGAAAAATCTCTAAGCAGTCCTAAAAATGTAAACTGAAATCCATACAAAGTATGTGCAGATGCACCGCACCCACAAACAGCAATCATCCATCTAGAATTCAAGAAGACAATAACTTGAGAAAATTCAAATCAATACACTATCATACTAATGTACAATAGTAAATGTTAAAATGTAAATCATTTAGATACAAAACATAAATCCATCGAGGTCAGGGAAAGCAAGGCAAAATGGAAATGACGAAACATTACATGGCTACTCCTCAAGCCTAAAAGCCAAAGAGCAAATGATCACGACCCTAAACAAGAAAACAGCCATGTCAAAATAAAAAGTTGCAAAGACAGTCTAAATGTATAAAAAACTTTGTAGCGGCAGTATATTTAAAAGTACGCGATCTCAACAAATTGCCCATTTTACACAGACGTGTTAAGTTTAATAAATTCCAAATCACGAGCTTACAGACCAGAAATTGTGGCATTCAGCATCACCCTGAGATTATTAACAGCATCCAAGTCAACAAGAACTACAATTTTTAAGTGACATTTTGCAAACAATTTGAATCTTAAGTTTGACATAGAACACTGCAACATCATAATAATGTTTTTTCTACTGCAGTAATAAACTAAATAAGTAACTGTTACATTCTGCATGGAGGTTCATTTCAAATTATATGTATTATCAATGAGTGTGATAGTTCGATATAAGTGTGGTTATGGATGACATTAAATTTCATATGAACATTCCCACTACCATACATACAGTATAAATACAAATAGTATCTAGAAATTAATATCAAAATGAAATTATAAAGTCCAAACTAATTGTTACCAATTTAGGGTCATTCATTTACTTTCAGCAAATACTTGTTTGACATTAAGGCATACACTAACAACTAAAAAAAATCCCAAAAGAAAAAAATTACTTGACCACCTTTTTTTAAGCGCATCTACATAAAACCTTGCTCGAACCCTCTGTCATACATCATCATTACAATCTGAGTGAATACAATCAATCAGTATGATCTTCATGTGATTATCTCTAAGTGAATGTTAATTAATAGAGGTCTACAAATTTAAGAAAATGGGATGCACTAACTAAGACAATCCATAATACTTTTTTTAAGAGAAGGAGAATGAGATAGAGAGGAGCATTGCTCATTAACTCATAGTGAAAGTTCTTTGTTATGAGAAGCTATAGCAGATAAATTAATGTAATTGGGGAACTACTAAGAAATACCATTGAATTGCACCATAGCCCCACATTAGTTTTCATGAGATATGGTTTTCAGTATCTCATTTTACATTCAATTTAGAAATTTTATGCTCTTCCTAATCTACGGAAGTCAAGTTCTCAAAGCTTCAAAACCCAAAATTTGAAACAAATCCATGTGACACCATCTTTGATGCTTGGTCTTCATCTAGTCTTCTCTTGCCCTACAAAGAGGAAAAAATATACATCCTTTCATTGTGAGAGCAAGAGAGAGAACCTAACCCAAAAAACAAAAAAAAACTGAAATGTTTGAACAGCAAAAATAGTTGGCCATAAGCACCCACCACTTTCATTTGACACAAACCTTCCCTACCCATCTGGAATGCGTAAGCAGAAAAATATAAGAAAACATTTTTTTATCTAGTAAAAAAAGTTTACACCCTATTTGTGTGTAACACAAAAAAACAGAGAAAGAAGTGAAGTCAATGTTGCACTATCAATTGAACAGCAATGAAAGTACTAAGCGAGACTTTCATAGGGTAGCAAAATTCAATTTTCAAATAATCCATTATGGAAATCAAAATGATATAAAGAAAAATCATTCACCCATTATATTCTAGACAAAACCCATCCATAAATAAAGAAGAAGAAATCACAATTAGAAATTAGAACTCACAGACCCAAGTAAAATGGTGTTTGCAGACAATCAGGTAGAATAACAATTCATTTCATTTCATTACAGAATCCAATGTTGGCATTTCATAACAATTAGCTCTTGTATGAATCATGTCTCATTTCAGAAAATGGAAGTAAAGAGAAAAGGGAGGGAATACCTTCAGGGGTCCAACCGTAGGAGTGGCGAGACACAGAGAGCATCGAATTCAGCAATGCAGAAGCAGTAGCACTGTGATAAGGAAGCATCGATTCCACGCAGAAACTCGCTTCCACCGGTAACCTATATATATTCCGCCAAATAAATAAAATGTTTGAGAAAATGCGATAGAGATAGAGAGAAAGAGGAACAGCGTTACCTGAAAACGCGATTGGAGATTGAGGTTTGCTTTGGGAGCCGAAACGGAGATCGTGCAGGCTTCGTTCTAGCTCCGGCAGCCAGATTTGCCGCACCGGCAGCTCGGGAGACGGCGGAGCGCAGCAAACACCTGGCGGCGGACATCGTCAAGAATCAACACCAAGGGGTTTTGCCTTCCGGTTCTGGGGTTTTGCATTTTTTTTTTGCTTTGTTCCTACTTTCGCTCAAGCGCGATGGGCTTGGATTCTCTTTTTGGATTGCTGCTACATTGGACTTCCTTGGGCCTAGTAACATCAAGTGCTTCTTCATTGGGCTATTGCTTCATGCATCCCAAAATTTGCATCCTGCACCTTTCTGAAATGTTTTTTTCACCTACTGGATTTGACCATCTGAAATGTAGAAGGTGTAACCATTCCGGAATGTAATTTTTGATTCCGGATTGGCCAACCCAGAAGCTAAAAAGAGTGCAGGAAGCAACAACCTCTTTAATTACTTCACCCATCAATAAAGTAAATTGTTTATTATAAGAAAAAATAACATTTAAAGTAAAGTTTTCGATAAAATATGTATTATCCTCAGTATTATTTAAGTTCTGTAATAAAGTGAAAAAAATATAAATGTGTCTATTATTAATTTAACTCTTACGATTTCACTTTAAATCCGAGGGGAAAATTCCAATGATATTGTTATAGAAAGTAGAAAGGGCAATAGCGACTGGTGCGGTGACGTGCGTTGAGATTGTAGTTAATGTATCTACACCTAAGTGGGTCATGCACGTACTTTCTCATATGGCATCCAGCTTCCATTTTTTGACTTCAGTGCTGATATGACTAATATTCACATCTATATGTACCCGTATCTGTCAGATTCCAGGCCCTACAAATTTGGATCCCCCCGAATACGCTTTTAGCAATGCTCCAAATTATGCTTTATCATGTCTTGCTCTTGTTTTGAACTTTAAGACACCAGAATTTATAAGGATGGTTTGCTTGGGTTTGTGTGATTTTCCAACTAACCCAAAATTTAAATGGTTGTACCGCAAGTGAAAATATTAGTAAAATGAACTATAGTCAAAAGGTAAAACAGAAAAAAAGCAATTAAACTTGGATTCTAGTATGAAAATACAAGTAACCTTTTTTTATTATATTTCCATAGTATGTAGTAAAACAAAGATACAACAAACTTGGGGAAACTTAAAACGGGTCGTGTAAGAAAAACTGGCTGAAATAACTCGAAATCATTAGTGAATAATTGGTATTCTCAAATGGAACAATGATGTTCTAGTTCCTTGAACTCTTCTTACACTTTCTAATCTTTAGCAAGGGTATGCAAATGACTCGAGACATATCCATTCCTTGTACTTTAGAGCCATCAGAACCGGAACTCTTCGCTAATTTCTTCTTCCTTTCTTCAAACCTCAGTGAGTTTGGGAAGTACAAGCGTCCTCTGTCACCTGGTCTAATTCCAATTAGCTGTGCAAGGGATACACTGTTGTCTTGGAAGAACGATGCTGTTGACTGCTTGTTGCAACATAAGAAGAGTAATCACAAGGTTTAATTCAATTATTATAGGAATTGCTAGTATTAATGTTGGAAAAAAAAGGAGAAGAAATTCAATGCTCCAGGAAATTATGACACTAGGCATATATGATTATTTTTTTTCTTATTTTTTGAGATTAGCCTTGAATTTATTTTAAATTCTAAAAATTTGGTCAATAATATTGACCACAAGAGAGCTTATTCTCATCTTTGGGAAAATGGGAAAATAAATGCCAGCTACATGTGGGTGTCACAAGATTCCTTTCCACCAATAACGGGGAAGCTCTCAAGTCCTAAGGACTAGAAATTAAGCTGTCATTAGTTTCATTTGTACACACTTGCCTTGGACAGTTGGACATTATTAATGTTCCAAAGTGATATTTCTTCAATGACAATGAGTAAAAGCATTATATCAAACCAACTGTGAGAAAGGAATAAGAATAGAACACCTCAGTATCAAGGTTAGAGGATGAAAATGAAGAGAAACTGGTGGATGGCACGTGCAATTGGTAAGGGGCCATTGAAGCTGCTGGGAGGGATTCCCCAACTCTAAGTCTCATCATGTTCAAGAAGCCAAGCCCAAATGGCCAACCAATAGGCATGTCATCATTCTGAGAAGAGATGACAGAGAAATTAGCAATACTAGATACTTTCATCGTGTTTAAATAAGTGCAAATGAAAGGTTACATAATTTCAGTAAAAAAGATATGCATGTCAAAAAACCATCAATGCCTTAATTACAAGAATTTTCAAAAGTACTATGTGAAAATTAAATTTATGATGAATAAAATGATATCTCCTGATCTCCTCTATTGGAACGTTTAAAATCATACAATAGATATTATCAGTACATAACACCTATTATGTTATATGCACTTAATTTCATCATACTGTATGATTTCAATTCCTGAACATGGATCAAGTTGATCTCACTAAAGATTATGGTTTTCACATTCTCTTAATTGAAAGAATAACTAAATGGGCAGGGAATGTAAACCCAAAAACTTGAAAATGTGAAACAAAGCCTCTGTAAATATGATTTGTATGGTGTAGGTTTCTCCTAATTATGAAAAGAAAAAAAATGACAATCGATCTAAGAAAAGATAAGGGGGAAAGGAAGCTGTACTGAATTGGAGAAATTACAGTGATGTTTCTATTCAATAGATAGCAAGCTAAAAAAAAAGTAGTGCAATACGGAAGGTACCATTGCTGCCACTTTTTGGTAAGGGTTAAGTGTCAAGAGAAACTGTCTCACTTTCTTACATTGTTGGAGTTCTACTATGATATCCTCCTCGTGGTAGAAGTATCTATTCTTCGCTATATGAATCTAGTTGATATGACAATGCAACTCTTTCCTAGCAGAAGTGGACAGTCTTAATATTATTTTCCTAAAGTCCATCATAAGCTTTTCTAATAATGAAGTATATCCATCAAAAGAATCACATACAGGGGTAAAGTCAGCAAGATATTTGTGTCTTTAGATTCCAAGGTTCAGACAACTCATTCTGATCAACTGGGAAGGTAGGTTCCATCTCAGTAAATTCTATCGGATACTAATCCAGTAATCCTCGTTTCTATACTTATTTAAAGAATCCTCACAAATCACAACTAAAGCTTCAAGCATTTTTTTTTTACAACTTTACAAGGATAATTATTGCAAATTTAGTTGTTTGTTTCTTATTCATACATTAGTTTTTCTACTTATCACCATGATGCCTAACTGAGGCTAATTTTCCACTCAGAAATGTAAAAGAAAAATATCCCGGAAATAATAAGGGATATAAAGTTGGGAAAAAAAGTGATGGAGAGTGAACTGTCGGCAAAATTAGCAAATGATTGGTGTTCAGCGTATGCTTAAAAATGCAATATTACGATTGTGGTCTATATGGGCTCATTTTTCAGATATTTTCAAATATATTATTATTAACTCGTGTTGTACATCTTAAACTGTTTCTTATTTTGTTCCCTCCTGCTTTTAGATTTGGCCCACTTCATTTGCAACTCACTCGGACTTATACTTATCAATATAAAATATAAAGATTAGTAACTCAAAATAAGATGGATGGTTGTACAGATAATTTTTTCCATTGAGACAGACATTTCGATGAAACTGCACCTACACCATCTAATCATGACATGAACAATTTGATATGCCTCTCTCATGGCTATAACTCTTTAGCTACTAAAATTATTAACATCCAATTAGGGGACCAGTATTTTTTCACCCCGTTTTCGGTACTACATTAAAAAAGAGAACATGTTGATATAATTAGGACTGATGTATCGGTTCAAGTTACATTCCAACAATTATGTTAGGACAACAAACTTTGATGGTTTTAATGAAACGTTAGTTCAAGTGACTACCGATTCAGCAACTACTAACATTATGGTGCTAACCAAAGACACTAATAGGGTCTTTACTTTATGTCAGTCCATCTGGAAAATTCAAATGCCATGCACCTTGGTAGACAGGTTATCTTTTCTTCATATCAATCCATTTGGAAAATACAAACTTTGCATACTTGGATGACATGCAAGATTACTTTTCAGAAAACTATTCACAAAACATTTCAAATCCTAGAACCAACAACAAACTAACAAAATAGCAGGAATTCAATTCACATTTCATAAAACCTGACAATCAAGAATTGTAATAATCTAACAAGATAGAACAAAATAAAATCTGTGCCTTAGGAACTGATTCTTATCTACTGCAGGATATAGACTAAGCATCCATAGAGAGCAAAACCAGAGCCAGAAAAAAGGTTCAGTTTCATTCCAGTTTAAACACTTAACAGTCCAAACATATTGACATCTGTGGATCAAATTACATTAAACAGACCCCAAAAGATGTCTTGATCTTTCACTGACAAAACAGTGAACCAACTGATAAACAAGCTGAAAAGGTAGTAGATGGGGACAAGAGATACTGAATGCCAGAAGAAAATGGAGAAAGAAGGCACAATGTGAGAAATGAGAAAACCTTTGTTCTTATTAGTGCAAAAAAATACAAGGAAAGCACAAAATTAGTACCTCTGCAAGCATGGTGTCTCTGCCCTCCCCTGAGAAGTTTATGGGAAAATGGTGATCACAGAGAAAACTGAGAGCAAAGTAAAAAAAAAAAATGTTTTGAGGAAACCAATGGTGAATTTACGTGTCTCCTAACTAGTATTCTTCCTTAAACATCAGACATTTAAGAATCTGGTCCCACTGGACCTGCAGAACATAACTTGAGCTAAGCCTTTTGTTTTGAGAAACTGTATGCATATAATTTGTTTGTGCAATAAGTAAAATAAAATACACAAGAGAGAGAAAGAAATGTACCATGAGAGGATTTATCTAATAGAAAGAAATGTACCATGAGAGGATTTATCTAATAGAAAGAAACGAAGAAAAAAATAACACCACAAAAGGTATTAGATGAATAATATTATAATACAACCCTTTAATTTTTACCCTAAGAATTCAAATTTTGATAAGTAAAATCAAAGCAAAGAATTAACATAGCAATAAAGAATAAGAAAGATAATGATAAATTAATAACAGATAGAGCAACATATAATTGGAATAAGGCTTTAATTTAGTGCCATATTCAAAATTTCTTACGTATAACACTTGAGAAAAAGAAAAGGAGTGTAGTAGTAATTGATAAGTGATACAAGAGAAGTGAAGAGGTGTTATTCCTTTATGGGGCATTTAGCTTTTGAGTTTGGTGGAGAAGGAGACATCAAAACGGTTGGGAAGATATATCTGATCTATTATGCGATGTTTGGCTTAATTAGTAAAAGTGATGGATTTTTTAAACATTTTCTGTCGCCATTGATTGGTGAAAAAGCGCTTAAGTGGCAGCAAATTACTTCGCTGTTATAATCAGCGGTTGCTTATTGCAACACGCAAGTGAAATCTTTGTTCAAGTTACACGTAACTGAATTTTGTTTACTATGGATACTGTTTGGTACGACACGGTACAGTTTGTTTGTTTGTTTTTTCTTTCTGAATGTAACACTATAATTTAATTTGAACTTATATTTTATTATATTATTTCTGATTTCAAATATAAATTTTTTTATTATCTCAAATATAATAAAATTTTAAGTAATTTGATCTTATTTAATATTATCATATCTAAAATATTTTTTATTTAATTGATATGTTATTTTCAATAACTATATTGATGTAATTAATTATGATAACTAATTTTCTTAATTAATTAGTCTGATATTTTTTTTTCTTATAGTATTTGAGAATAGATAGAGGGAGTATGTTAGGTTTTGTTCGTTGGAATTGAACATAATTAGAAGATTTACCACTTCACTTACTTTGTTCAATTAATTAAGTTAGATTTTCTTTGGTATATGAAGTAATTTTTAGTTGAGTCTATAGAGTAATTTTTAGATAATTTTGTTTGGAGATCACAAAATAAATTTTTTATTTATTGATTTCATTTTTTATTTTTCAAGACTTATCCATAGATATTTTTAATTGTGTAGAATAATTTTTGTTGAACATATCAAAATTAGTTTTTAAAATATAATATTAGAATAAATAAAAATTATAATAAAAATATTTTTATTAATTTTTTGTTTTTTTAAATGTTCACATATAACATGTGGATATATGCTTAATGGGGGTTAGCATGCGGGTAATGGGGTAAATAATGGGTAACTATTATTCATATTCGTCTTGTCTTATATGTTGTCACTCTTAATTCTAATAACTTTTTCATTACTATAGTCATGATTTGTGTGTAATATGTGTAATATCGATATTTTTTTTCAGAAATATTGATGTTTTTAATTTAATAAAAAAATATTATTAGAAGTAGGTAGCAGAAGTACCACAATACACATGATAATAATTATAAGAGGGACTTGGTGCAACGTAACTACGTAAGTACTACTGTACTAGTATTGTAGCAATACCGGCCAATTTTTTAAATCGGTCATATATGGATCGACTTGGTGCCAAACGATCAATTGTCAAGGTTGTATCAGTTGGGCAGTGGGCTTACTATTCTCACACTCATTTTTACTAACTTGATCCCCTGAACTTTTTTTATTTTTTCTTTCAAAAATACTATTAACAAAAACACGTTTATGTAATGGTCAGTATTTTTTTTATGGTAAGATTTGAAGACAATATCATACGATGTACAATAACTCATGACCTTATTCAACTAAATGAATTAGATTCCCTCAATTTTTGTAATGGTGAGTATACAACTTAAAGTTGTTTCCGTTTAGTTAAGGAATTTCAAACACCCCTTTCACCGATAAACCTATATATCAATCATCCCTTTCATCAATTACCAATATCAGCACTTATGTTAACATGTATCAATACCATTATTAATATGAGTAAAGTGATAATTGGCTTACTTAAATAAGTCAAAATAAGAGAAGTGAATATAATTGTACGGAATAAGTTTAACATAACATGAAATAATATAAAATAGGTGACGTGAGAATGAAAGATTACAAAATAAGTATAACATAACAGAACATGAAACCATACAAATTACAAAAACAGTGAAACAATTCTGTAGATATATACAAGATAAAGTCCATAACATAAAATCCAGGTCTTGTTCCTCCTCTTCCTTTTATATGTATGTACACCTTGTTGGAATGTCTGAACGTAGAGTCTCAATGTTTCCTGTGTGAGAGTATGATGGTGGGTGCCGTAAGTGGCCATCCTCATATCAAGTAAGGTCTAAAGATTGTAAGTTATCCTTTCAACAAAACCGCACTCATGATGCTTTTGCTTAAATAAGGCTGAAATCATCAAAATTGATGATCTTGGAGGGAGATATGCTTTTGCTTCTGATTTGTACGTTCTGGTAAAAAAATTCCTCTATGTAAATATATGTTCTAGAAAAGTTTGGTTTAAGAAATAAAATAGATACATGTATAAATATGTTACATGCTCAGACATATACATTAAAAGAATCTGAAATGCCCTTTATTTAGGCAGGAAAAAAAATTGCTTCTATGACAAACACAATATTTACTACTTTTTAATATATAATGATTTCTATAGTTTTTTTTTTGGGCTGTTTTTTCTTTTCTGTAATGAGCAAGAAGTTAATGAACTCTGATATTTATATTTTTTGGTGAATATTAATGAACTCTGGTATGGCCATACGCAAATTTGATTATGCCAGGGAGAACAAGTATGTGGGAGAAACATTTTCCTCTACGTCATTCGATGGTACCATTGATGAATTTCCAGATTACTCTACCCAAATCATGAAATGGGTCTCCATACTCATAAATTTACCCGTCTATAATTGTCCAGTGTATATTACCATTCCAGGCCATTTTAGTAACCCTCAAGTGTCTCAGATTTTGACCACAGGAGGAGTTAGGTGTTTTAGGTTACCGGTCAATTCATATGAAACCTAACACTTTCAATTTCAACACCCCACTCTCTCTTTTGATCTTCTCTAATCTGAATTGAAATGGTTATTTTGTTATTTGGGTTAAATTCATTGCCAATAAGATGCTCTATTCTGATTATTTAATTAATTACAAGCTGCCTACCTCAAGACTTTGGATTCCATAAAATGTACTTTTCCATCGTATTAGGGAATTTCCATACTTTTTTTATGGAAATTTTTTGGGTCAACTGTATATTTGGTTTCTTAGAACATCTCAAAAATCAATTTTAGGCTTTAAATTATATTTTTTTTGTTAATATATAATTTAACTGAAACATATGTTTTCAGTCACTGATTAAAGTCTAAAACCATGTAACTTATAGTAAATATACAACCTAAAATACATATTAAGTTTTTTTTATAGAAACTAAAATCAAATTTCGAGATATTTTTAGTGATAAAAAATATATTTTATCGAAACAAATTTATAAACTTAGGTTTTCTACAAGCTACACGAGTACTACTATTACACAGTTACATTGAAAACATAACGTAGTATCACAAAACAGTACATGATTATGAATTATATGTAAATATTAAATTAACCTTAAACGATTTTTAAATTACTAATTAGTGTATTATTATAAGATTATTTTATAAATAAAGAAGATGTGTGACTTATGTGAAAATGTCAATAACTTCCCACTTCTATGTTCAAAATAATGGTGACCTCTTGAATTCAGTGGCATCAAGCCTACAGTTATGACTTATGCAAATAAACAGTTTTTTTTTTTTTTGTTAAAAAAATCGATGTGTTTTCCGCACCGTAATTCGCGGGGAAACTATTGGCCAGTTGATTTGTTTCAACGTCATAAGTTCATAACATGTGCTTTAATGTATCCTCATCTGTAAGGAAAGTTTTGTTTCTAAATTATTTTGTCAAATGGTTGCCCAGTACAGTTCAATTTATGTGGCAGCAGATAAAGACATGTAACAGGCAATACAGCCGTAGTGACTAATTATTCCGCTAGGTAGACATAGCTGTTCACATTTGTTTCTTGCCACACTAATTAAACATTCATCAATCAATAATATAGTAGTTGAAACAAATTTTCCACCTACAAGTAATTTGCGTCAGTCCCCCTACAAGTAAGCCACAAGATTATCTCAATTTAGTGGGACATATTATGTACTTTCTTTCTATGAATATGATCAAATCTTGATCTTCCTTATTTGCATATAACTAGATAGTAAAACACCAAATTGCAGTGTTGAGTGACCGGAGATTTGTATTTTTAACAAATTCAGCTGTTAAAACTAAACTGGCAAATTTTAAAAAATTAAAAAGGGGAAGTCCTTCAATGAATGAACCAACTTGAACAGAGAAAGGGAGTGCACCACTCAACTTCAGTATACAATGTTCAAATTAAAAATGGTATCTATCTGAATTTCAGGGTAGATGGAGTAGGTAAGGAAAAATGGGATTTTTAAAACTATTATCTTGTTATTTCTGTTTGTCTGTGTGCCAGCCACTTTTCTAGTCTACCCTCGTATTGTGCTGCTTTGAAAGACAAAAAAAAAAATAAAAAAATAACGAACAAAAAATATATAACTTACCAAAAAGGGAACAAAAGAAAAATAAAAATGAGAGCAAGAAACAAGCTTACTTCACAATATTATACAACTTATTAGTTAAGCAAAAATTACTCATGCTCTCGTAGAGGTATTTCCAGATCATGACAGAGACAACGCAATCCGGAAGCAAGACTTAATAGAAGTACTACTAAGTAAAAAATAAAATAAAAGCCCTTCATAGTTAACATATCCTTTAACTTTGTGTTTTCTTGAATCTAAAACACAATAAAAACATTAAACACCCATAGTGGATACTCAAAAGTATAGTGAACTCTTTACTTTGCCAATGATCCAAGCTCATGGCTCGAAGTTCTCATGTTCATCTTCAAACTCCTGCTGGTTCTGGTTCCCGTTGTAGTTGCCACCTCTGTTGTTGTACCAGTTGTTAGTGTTCACTTCCCTTGATGAGTCACCATAGTTTGTTGGATTGTACTTCTCGGCGGCAACGTCATGAAAGTATTTTCCACCCTCCAAAAACCTTGTGTCACTCATTCCTTGCCTCTCACCATTGTACCCGTTAACGGCATTGTTGTTGTTGTAAGTATTGTACCTGTTATTGTTAGCATTGTAATTGTTGTTGTTGTTGTAGGAGTATATGCCATTGGCAGCATCGTTGTTGTAGTACTTCTGGTTGTTGTTCTGATAGGAGTTGTGATACTTGTTGTTGTTGTTGTTGTTGTATTCTTCTTCTGTGTACTTTGTGTCACTTAACTCATATTGGTTACCCTCATAAGAATCCTTGTTGTTGTTGTAACCGGTTTCGGAGAACCTTGTGTTATAGGCATCATTGTTGTAATACTTGTTGTTGGAGTTCTCAAACTCGGTCTTGTAGGGGTGGTAAGAAGTGGGGTTGGTGGTGGTGGAAGGGACTTGGTTATACTCATCATGATGACCATATAGGCCATAGCTGTTTTCAGTCTCCGGAATGAAAGGTGGTTGTTGCTCTGGCTTGTTCACTTCTGGTGCTTCTTTGTTGGGAAGTTCTGTCTCTTTGACACTGTTTTTGTCAAAATGGGTGACTTTGCTGAAGAACTGGCTGTCTCTTGCACTGATTTGAAGAGCAAACAAAAGGGTGGTGAGGAAAAGGAAAGAAATGTAGTTTGATGAGGGAGCCATTGGTAACAGAAGAGAGGGAAGGTGGTCTATACTGATGAGAAGTTGTGCTTGCCTAACTATCTTTATATAGAGGTTCTTAAACCTTTCTTTTTCTCTCTCCCTTCAAAATTTTCCCACTTATTAGGTGTAAATGGGACGAAGTTGAATGGTTGTGGTCCCTCAGAAAGAAACTTTAGCTGATTAACCATGTAATTGGATCCCATCCATATGTGATGTGTGTCATGAAGTAACTACTAGTAGTTGTTTTAGGTGCA
Source organism: Glycine soja (assembly GCF_004193775.1). NCBI lineage: Eukaryota > Viridiplantae > Streptophyta > Magnoliopsida > Fabales > Fabaceae > Glycine > Glycine soja. Next base: position 42,242,389 of record NC_041012.1, on the reverse strand, counting down.
TTTTGAGGTGATAATTTGCACAGATGTGAATCATGGTAATTCAAACAGGCATTAAAACTATCTAATAAATATTAATTAAAATTTCTTAAAAATAAAAAAAAATATAAATTTTACTACGAGTATGATTTATTTAATAAATTTTTAACTAAGACATGTTAAGAATTAAATAATGTGTTAATAGTCGTCTTCAAACTAAAATGAGTCCTTCTTATTTCCATTTTTATTTTTAGTCATATTATGTAATAATGTGAGGACCGAGGACTCTGCTTGTATCGTTAAGGAAAGCAGCATCACTGTAAGTGCAAAAGTCTAGTCATTAGTTGGATTCAAAGCTTTCTCTTAGCCTCGCCCTAAGGGAGCTTACCATTTAATTAGCGTCTTTGATATTTCTTTTATTGCAAGCTAACTCTTTATTGGCTAGTAGTTGTACCATAGATTATGACGCAACCATTGCATTCGTAGGTGGTAGTTTTCATTCCCGTTGGATTCCAGCCTTAAGAAGGTTCTATGTTTGATTTACATTCATATCTAGAGCGGTCCATAAACACACTAAAGTGGTATTGATGGTGCTATCAATTGTCAAAAAAATGATGCAATCAAACTCTATCCACTCGAATAAAGATCTCGGTTCTAAATCATTGTATTTTAGTAATATATTATGTACAAATATGAATTTGGCTCGCCCATATAAAACTAGAAGTATCAATCGTTAGAATTGTGATAAAAGATTATATAATGGATTATAAAATTATTAAAATGTAATATTTTCATATTTTTAATTAGTAGTTACATAATTTTATGTTTATCCATCTATAATACATCTCATTCTTAAAGACTCAACTTATTATTACGTGTAGATATTTATTCTTTGAGGCCCTCCTCTCCAAGTCGTAATTAAATAAAATAAATGGTTGCGCGTGGTAGACCTGACATATTGATTAACGGTAAATAGACGCCAAAATTAGCTTTCACATTTTAGTATTTTTGGACGCATAGTCATCATATATCATAACTCCATCGATCATGGTATTCCCACCGAAAAAAATACGGTGATTGATTAAGATATAGTCCAAAAATAAAACTCAGTTGTAAAATTAATGAAAGACTTATATAACGGGGCATATGATATTGATAATGTTCTAAAAAAGTTGAAGCTTGGAAGAAGATAAGGGGACAAAGGAAGAATGAAAACAAGAAGGAGGGAAGGAAAGGCCTAGCCGAGTAATTATGCGTGGATTGAGGAGTTGGTGGGACACGAAAACAATAGCATTTGGTGCACACAGTATGTGCCTTCCATGCTTTGTCTACCTTGAGAGTGAGGGTCCTCGAGCAAGGGTTTCTTATTCAATCTTCCTTTGGGGAAGTGCATACTCAAAGTCAGTGTCGGGTCTGTAACTGAATTAGACTTATATCTCTTTTGGTTTTCGCAATTTTAAATTTGAGTAAATTACTAAGACAAACTCTTAAAATTAATGATTTCGCTTAATATCAGTAATGAAGACTCTTTTGATAAATGAAATAAAGGTGAAATTCACTTTCAAGGATGTTATTATTACTTCAAACTGTGACAAAACAAAATGTGTTCCTTAACCTAAATAAGCATACTTTTGCATTATACTACTCCGGATCATTATGCAAATCCAAGTTCATGGTGTTGGTAAGATACAGGGGTAACAGGACACTTTGTGACTGTGTCAGGTGTAAGGTGTGGTGGAGTAGAATTTAGCCTCTTTTTGTTTTTTTTTTTTATAAATCTCGTTTTTGGTTAGGTTTGTTGATTTACTAATCTGCTCTTGTACATTTTTAAGGGTGCAATTGTTGTCATACATACCAACTACTTTGGGGTCACTCATGAAATTATTAGGGATGGTGATGTTACTAAATTTTCTTGATGTAGGTATATGTAATGAAGGAGGGGGCAAGGTGGAATCTACATGTAACTGAATTGGTTGCATTAAGCACAGACAAGAAAAAAAAGTCTTGAATAGGTTGCCAAGATGTTGCATGTATTAGGTGGAAGTCTCAACAGACGAAAATAAAATCCAAATCAGTTTTTTTTTGTGTGTGTATTTCTGACAATTTTATTATTTTCAGATATTGCATTTCTTGCAAACAGTTCGATAAACTGTGTAAAAGCAATTAGGAGAACCATCATAAGCAGGTACACGCAAAGAAAGAGTGGAATAAACAATCTGACATTGAGAAATTTATGGCAAACAGGTTTCCGTGTAGCATTTGTGTCCAGATCTGAGATCTGTGCCTTTCTCTGCTCAAGATTTATTTTTTATTTGGTTATTAGATTACCCAACAAAGGGTGGAAGAGGGTGCACCTACAATCATTCATGGATTTTAATTTTATAAAGGAAAAGTGTTAAAAATTAAAATTCTGTTACTGGACTAGTCTGAATCCCCCCTCAAAAAGAGTAAAATGGTTAGACGGTTAAATCCTGTACCATAATTAGAAAGAAAACTGGTTTGATTGAGGCATTGAGCAAAGTTGTTTGAAATATCTGTTTAGAAGATGATAAATATTTTCCAAAGCATATTTTTAAATGTATTTTAATTCAGGTGGATAACCAGAGAAAAAAAGTAAGTTCTGACAGTATATTTTCAACTAATAATTCTATCAAAGTGCAAAAATTAACAAAATGAGTTGTGTTATGGTCAATAAATGAAATTCTATCCAAGTTTAAAAGATAATAAACTAAAAAATAGTCAGTTCTGATACTATATTTTCAACATGCGCTCAAGAATACAATTTTCATTGGTATTTTTAAGAACTGCAGTTATTTGTAAATTGCATCGAACATTACTGATTAACTTATCTTTTCTTACACTAACCCTTTTGTTTTCTTGGATTATTTTATTCTTTCTTCCGTGTTAGATGGTCCTGAAATTAATTGCGTAATTGGCGGAACAATACTTTATGGCCTTTCCAGTTTCCAGAGGAAAATAAAAAAAATGAAAAAAGAGTGAAAGTTGACGAAGTGAAACACGTTCCATTATAGAAGATGATTGATCAATTAGTCCAAGAGAGAAACACGTTCCATTTCAAAGACTTTGACTTTTTCTGCCTTATTCACAGCACTTATTGACGGCAAAAAAAAAGGCTTTCACTTGGAGCTTGTATTTGTTGCTCCATTATGGCAAATATGAAGGTGTTGGTTGTCATTTGCTTGTAAATAATTGGTACAACAATTTAAGCAGTAGAGAGAAAATAAAAAATGGATTATTCATACAACAATTTAAGCAACAACATTTCCTTTGTCACCTTATTTATTACAAGTTTGCTTTGTTTGTCTAATCTACACACACTATTAGTCAGGCATTTTGGTTTGTTCCTGCCTAGGATCCAATCTAACACCGAGGAACAACAATAGCTAGTTGCATGTCGAATTTACTCATAATTAAGAAAGACAAGAGAAAAGGATGTGACAGAAAGAGAGAAAAAAATGATACTAGGATGAAAGGGGTGTGCGTCAATCTTGAGAGTCAAGCGGGTTCCAAAACATAAAGGACAACAACAAAAGATTGGGTAATAGAACTGGTAAAAAAGGGTTAACATTTCTGCGAAGTTTCCTAGCCATTCTTTTCCTAACATAAGCCCTTCTTTGTTGGGGTTCCCACTGCGCTTCTTCGACTCCCTCTGTGAGAATCAGTGGTGGGGGTTGGTGGAAGGGGCACTTGGATCTCCAAGAGGTTTGAGGAGGTGCGTTTCCCAATACCCTTTTGAGGAAGAATGAGCGTAGCCATGTTTTGAGAAGCTGAGGGTTGGAAGAACAGAGGAATGGAGGGTAGTCCCAGTTGAGATAGCAGGGGATTTGAGTGGCGATGAAGAATTGAGAGTGGAGGGATGGGGTGGTTGTGGGGCTTGTTAGGATGTGGGTTAAGGCTTGCACCCTCTGTTCCCACGATGTTTCTTCCATGGCTCAAACAAGGATCAGATAAGGTATTATGATTCCACAGATAAGGCCAAAGTAAAGAGTTTAGTTCCGTTATTGTCCCCGCCCGACCTTAGCAACACACGTAAACAACGTAATATTATTCTCTAGACCAAAAAAAAGAGACTGTAAGTCCTTTTATTTCCTTAACAAAGCACCAAGTTATTCCACGAAAAAAAATATAAGTGCATTTTTTTTTTTTTACAATGATCACACTAATATTAAAATATATGATCTCATCATGCATTCTACTCTAAGTCTCTAACTTTCCACCACTAAGCCGACCTTAGTGTGTGTTTACTTTATGATTATTTAAATTCGTGTTAATATTAGGGTTTATTTATGTTTTTTTTACGTTAATTTGCAAATTAACGTGTATTTTGAACGTTGATCCAGACAAGTGCTAAGTAAAAATTCTAACTTTGCCATCATGCTTAATTAATATGATGACATGAGTTATGGTTGGAAACAAAAATAAGAGTTCATTTATCCAAAGAGTAATAATTGTGTGATGAATTAAACTTGACATATTATCAATCCATTAGAGTCGGTCTAATAGTTGAGTTGGGATAAATATGAAGATTTAAGTTTCATTCTCATTGTCTTCATTGTAAAAAAAAAATCTTGATAAATTATATAAAAAATAATAATTAAGCATGACATAATAACAATGCTTGAAATTTATGCTTATGTGAACAACAACTAGCGCAGTGAGATAACACTCCATTTATCACTTCATTTGTTAACAAAATACAAAAAATTAAAGAACTAAAACGACCGAAATAATTTTATGGAGACTAAAAACAAATACTCAGATTATACGAACTAAAAAGATATTGAATATCTGATTCACATCTGGGATGTAATTTTCCATGTCTAAATTGAAGCTACTAATTGTAACTCTTGCATCATTTGTTGATTTGACAAGATTCTTTCCCTACTCAATGTATTTCGAAACACAGGGATTTACTATCCAGATGGATATGTACAGGCAAAATAGTTATATAAAATGCTCAGTATTCTCGGCTACTTGCAACCATACACTGATACAAGATCAAAACTACAGTAGTCCACCATCACTGAGAAACATTCTTGAAGCAGAAATGTTCGAAGAAAGTTGTCAGCAGTTTGTAGCTGTAGAAAGAAGTACGGGGACAATTTTCTGTTCAGTTTAAAAAAAAAAAAAACAAACTTGCCTGCCAGGTCATTATGAAGAGAGCAACATCCAGGCACTCATTAATGGAAAGGTGATTAGAGCAGAAGCCTGAAAACATGTAACTTTGGTCAAAGAATGACACATTATAAAGAACTTCTAAAATCCTAGAATTTATTCTTCTAAAAGTTTTATACTAGATAAAGTAAACTGAAAGCTTTAAGCATACCAGGAAGAAGACTAATTCATCATTTGCAATAGACGCAGTCAATTCATTTCTCTCCATCAGATCTTTGATAAAACCTTGAAGCTACAGACATCACACATGTTAAAATTTTTGCAGCTGCTTAGATATTGAATTTCTAGAAAGTGGAAAGCCTTAAAATATCAAACAAAACAAAACTCAGCAGGCCTCACTTTATCCCCCAAAACAATAGAAGTTCAAAAATTAGAAATTCAGAATGCACAGTGCTGGAATAGTAGTATGAGAAACCATGTGATATCACAAAACTTCAAATAAAATATCAAATTTGTACAGAGAATGTACTTCACATTCTCATAAATGAAAAAGAACCATTTTCTTTAACAAATTTGAAATATCTATAAAATATTAACTAAACTTATATATTTCAAGCAGACCTGATGGTGATATTTTTTGGTCAATGAAGAGCATCTCTTCAACTGATCCAAAGTCTGTGAGATGAGTGAACTGACTATAGTCCTTTCACCAAATACATATGAATGAAGTGCCCGAAGATCATCAAGAAGGACGTTGATAAACTATGGAACAAAAAATGATACAGAAAGAGAGATTAGAAATTATGACTAATGGAATATATAACTCTACTCACTGTTAGGAAGCTTTAGCAATTTCTCACATATTTAAATCAGAAATGTCACACCGGATGAGTGTACTTAGTTCAACTGCAAACTGGATTAAGTATTAATTATCTTTACATTAACAAATTTGTTTGAATCACTCAAACTAGTTATTCAAAACACTTAAATTTACCTTCATGAATGTGCATCTTGTTACACTTGTTAGCCTTTGAGCCTTTAAAGTCCTCATCTTTGCACATACACACGCAAGTGGGCAAATAGAAAATAAATGAGAAGCTCAAAAAACACATGAAACATGAACAGAAAGATGTAATCATGTTAAGGTTTCCAAAAATATATAAACTAGAAAATAAAATTTATATACTTTGGTAATGTGAAGAGCCTGCTCAAGATGCTGAACTTGAATCCACTGTTCATTCACAATGTCACCCATCTGGAATGGAAAAGATGAATAGCATCAACTAATGCAAGGATTTATAATCTATCTCAACCAAGCCTCATTAATGTGTTGGAAAATAAATTGCATATGAAGCAAGCAAATTCATAATGGGCATTTATATAAGCTGAAATCTCTGTGAGCTACAACATATTATACTTTGCATTAGAATGGATTTATATGTATTCCTAAACTGACTTTCTTGCCACATGGATACTTATGCCTTCCATTTGATGTGCCATGCCCACCAGTGCCACACTGTTAGGGTTGGATATGAAAAGCTATTGCAGAAAGAGAGTGGAGAACTGATAGAAATAAGAGAGAGTTTTGCAAAAAAGGGAGAGTCTCCCCAAGGGTTTCCCTGTACAACCAAAGATGGTTCTGTTATTCAATTATCAGAGAATGAATCCAAGTACAGTGAGTCCCCTATTTAACTGCCCAGCCTCTTGTAACTAACTGAGTCTTTTAACTGCCTAACTGATAGCAACTAGCAAGATTTCTTAGTTGCCTCCTATTCCTAGAGTGTACATCATCCAAATCCCTGACTCATTGTGTTGGGCCTTTACACCCACTAACGAGCTTGCTACCTGGTAGTTCACTAGAAAAGGTCAAGTTAAAAAACTCTATTTACACTATATCATATAGTTAATTTACACACAAGCAACTGTTTTCTCTTTTGGTTACTCTTGAGCCTGAGAATTCCTACTCAAAGAATAGAGAATTAACAGTATACAACATGAAATAGTTAAAGTATTTCAGAAAAAGAGAAAAAAGAAAGACTTCCTATATATAATGTCTGCAGTTGCTCTCAATACTTAAGGCTCTTTCCAGGCATCCTCAGTGTACAGTTCTTAGTGTATGCACAAGAGTGTCTTTGAATATGGGATTCAGTAATTATAATGGATAAAATATAATGAATACTTACAAACTGTTGGGAAATCATTCAATTCTTTAATATGCATAAGGAAGAAGTCTCCAATGATCGGACCATATTAACCACTAAAACCAGGTGTTAAACAGGAAAAATCATATATGAAATAAAATAAAACAGAATAAACAACATAAATAATAATAAATGATAGCATAGACAATACACAAACCTTTTCAACTCTTGAGGTAAGCTCTTCCAGTTTCTCTTCAGCATCTTGTGCTTTAGATTCCAAAATATGAAGATCAAAGTTGTTCCTTCTCAAGGTATGCCAAAGAAGTTGTACCTAAGCATTTCCAATCCTATTTCTCAAATCAGTTGAACTTTCAATAAAATCCAGAAAACAAAAAAGCTGTAAATTATCCACTTTTACACGAACAATCAAGAGAAGTAACAGGGGACTGGGGAGGGAACAAAGTAACATAGCTCCAGGAACCATGGTTGGGGAACAAATACCTCTTCCTCCAGAGCTGTATACTGTCTCTCAGAATGCAATGAATCAGCCTGCAAGAAGAATAACACATGGTTCTCAAATATTAAAAAAATAAATTAAGAAGGCATGCCATCCATCTGAATAAAGAACTAATTGCAACTTGCCTTGGTCACATATACTGGGTCAAGAAGGTCAAATTAAGTGAATAATAAGGTCTAGCAAAAGATCTACTATCTATGAATAAGAAAATGCACTATGCTTTATTTTTATTTTCATTGTAGAGACTAGAGTGGAAGAAAAACCTTCATTGCAGAGAGAGTAGAATGCAGATGGTGAATTTTTTCCGATAATTCATTCATTCGCCTCTCACACTCTTCCAGGTGCGCATCCCTTTCCTTTAATCTTGTGTTACTTTCTTCAAGAACCGATTCTGCATTCAAATTATTCCACCGAATGAAACGCAAAAGAACAAAAAAAAGTTCTCAAACATAAAATGGAAATCGATATACAAAAAAGAAGCAAATATAAGCGCACCGCACATAAGATGAAGTATTGAGAGGAGAGTGGTTACCTAAGTGAGCGATTTTGAGGTTGATTTGGCTGATTTGGGAGGCGTAGTGGTAGTTTGGTTGAGTTTGAGCAGAAACAGAAAGCGAAGTGGGAAGAAGAAGAAGAACAGGAAGAAGCAGCGCCAACGCCATAGTGATGCAGCAGAAGCTTCTCTTTCTTCTCTAGTCTTCGCTCTTTCCCTCCCTATGCAAGAGAAGTGCACACTGCAGACACTACGAGAACCAAAACGAATCAAACCATTTTCTCAAGCGAAAAGATTATTATTTATTTAATAAAAACTATTTTAAGGAAAGAAAACTCACCCTAAAATAATAATATTATTATGGACTCATTTATAAGTTTTTTATTTTTTAACTTCTAACTTCTAACTTATAATTTATTTTTTAAAAAAGAAACTTATAGCATAAATTTTTTTAGCAAACTAATAAGTTAGTCTTAAAATCCATAACATAGCATATATATTTTTAAAAAATAATCATCATGCTACTAGTTTTTCATCTAAGTTTTAAATAAAAGGTGAAGATGTAAAAGATATTTTCACTTTTAAAAGGAATGCAGAAAAATGTCCATTAGATGAAATTTATATAATTTTTAAAAAATAATATTTAATGATTTTTTTTTTATATTTGATTGGAGAACAACATCAATAATATTATATTATGGTATTGTATCTAAGTTTTTTCCTATTAAAATTAGTTATTTTTAGGTTGGATACAAAAATAAAATAAAAATATTTTTTATGTTCGAATTTTTTTTTGTTATGAAAAAGTCTTTCTTTAAGCATATGAAGTCTACCTTAAAAAACAGTAAAGATTTTTACATTATTTTTTATACAGAGATTTTTACATTATTGATTAAAAAGAAATTATCCTTTTTGAATAAGTATTACTTATAAGATAATTTGTGAGTAAATGAAATAAGTTTTTTGTAAGTAAATATATATACTTTTTATATTGTAAATTAGAATAAATGAATAATTAATTTGGAGAGTTATGTCTCACTCCTCCCACCGTCCTTTAACACTCTCAATATTGCATTTCTTCTCTATTCTGGTTTTTGAAAATACTTATATTTCATATATTACTCCTTCAAATAGTAAAAATTCTCAACTATTTTAAAGTACCTCGATTTTTTTTTTGTATATTAATGTTTAATATTCTTAACCGTCTAAATCTTTTAATGCACCTTATTTTATCTTACATTTTTTAAAATTAGATTTTAATAGTTTTCTAAAAAAATGATTAATAATTTATTTATTTAAATATATTAAATTTTAATTATATATATATATATATATATTACCTTGTACGATGAACAGACAAAATACTAGTTTAAATAAACAATTATGAATCATTATTCACATGTCACAACCGAATCTTGCATTTCAGCGACTCAAGATTAATGAAAATTACTTTAGTATCGATATCGATTTTCAGTCAGGTAGGTTAAGATACAGTGAGTCAATCACCAGAAGTAATAGTAATTTTCCCCGAAGTAACGGGACAACAAATTAAGCAAATGTACTTCAGGGCTAGACTAGTGAACTTTGTTGTCATGGGTCATGACCAAAATTTTATTATTCTAAATGAGCAAGATATTACAATTTTTCATTGTCCCTTTTCTTCTGGCCTCCCCAAACAAAACTAAAATTTCTAATAATGAGATCAGAGAGGGCATCGGCAGGGATCAATTTTCCATGTCCTCTCTGCATAATCTTGAATGGTTCTGTCACTGCTAAATCTCCCAGAGCCAGCAACACTAAGGATACTCATCTTGATCCACTTCTCTGGTTCAACAAATGCTTTATCGGCAGCAGCCTGTTATCATATTTAATCAAGGTTAAATTTCAATATTAAATAAAAAAACTGATGGTAATATAAATGGTTAGGAGACTAAAAAAAAAAAGAACGAAAGTACCTGTGCCTCAAGGTAACTGCCAAAATCAGGGCCAAGCAGATAGAAATCATTACCAATTTCCACCGTGTCACATAAGGATTCGAAGTAGTCTTTATGACCAAAATATCCATCTCGAACCATCCTAATGGTATTTTAGTATACTTAATTTTAGTCATTGAATAATAATATATTAATGGTTAACAAAATAAAAATTGAACTGTGATCAGAAATTTTATCTGCAATTGTTAATAATCCACGTATACTTTCAAGATGGAAGTTATTTATTTATTTACCTTAACACGCGAGCAAATTGTAGAGGTACTTTTAAAGTAGATCCTTTTTCACGCAGTTCTGCAACTTCCTGCACTTTTGCACCAAAGAGAAACTGCAACAAGTGTAGACATTAGGAGCTGTTACGTGGGATATTAACAAAAGTTTCCAAACATCATCAAAGAAAGCCTCCATTATTATATGATATTACAATTATTCATAAAGCTTGAGCATGAAATTAAATTTCCTCATGAGCAATTGTAGGTAGGCAATCATGAAGCCAAGGCTGAGTTTAGTCAAGCCAACTACAAGATTCTATGCCTTCTAGGAAAAAGGATACATAGGTATGTAAAAAAGCACTATCTGAGTACAGATCAGCACATGTCCCGATCAGATTTACGGACAGAATCTTATAGATGAAAAGAAATTAGGAAATATGCCAAAGCAACTTGATTCTCAAATTTCAGAAACTTTCTCAATTTTCATAAGAGCACATTTTGATTTTGTGTTGAGAAACATGAAAACATCATGTATGTTATCACTCACCAAGTTATCCGATCCTATTTCTTCAATTATTTCTATCGTAGATCCATCTGCCGTAGCTAAAAGTAAACATCCATTCATCATAAATTTCATGCTCCCAGTTCCTGAAGCTTCATGTCCTGCAGTGCTACAAGATAATTATTGCTGTCAACATGTCACAAACTTGTATTGCACTTCTCAAAACTAATTTTTTTTAAAAAAAAGAAGGGAAAAAGGTATGAAAAATATAAATTGCACAACATTGAGCAAGAATAAGGTTCTCAAGCCCACAGCCCAATGGGTCATGTGGTAATTGGTGCATGTGAATATATTAATACAAAATATTACAAAAACCTTAATTTGCTAAAAGATGAAAAATTGGATAGCATAAAAATACCTGTTCCGTGATTGATTTTAAAAAAAGATGAAACATGAAAAAACAAAAGAGGAAGCACAAGTCTAAATATTTGTTACTCAATAAATCAGGTGACAACTTTTTGTGCCATGCACAATACCACTCAAAGGTAAAAATACACATCAATTTGGCCAAACCCCATCAACATAATGGGAAACAACTAGCAAACCCAAGTGGGCTCATATTCAACTCATACCCAGCACAACCCCCTGCTCCACCTCTGCTGTGTATCAACCACCAAACAATAGACCAGAAAAAAAAAGTGCTGAATCAACTTCTTGTACTATGTTGTTCTGCATGTGCTCATGTTGTCCATCAATATACATCAAATGCAGCCTAAGACTAAAAATCACACAGAATATGAAGATTGTATCCAGTCTTGAAACAGTGGGGGGACTATACATGTTCTTGCTCAAACTGACGGTGATGTACTGGTTATAACTTAAATTCAACTCTATCAAAAGATACATCTTTCACAATAGCTATTCCAGCTGTATATGACCCCCACTACCCATATCTCTTTTATTTGAAACTTTCTACTCTTTCTTGCTCATTATGAGCATGGCACATATCAAGCATGATGAGAAATGAGGCAGACTAATATGCTACTCATTAGTAACATCAATAAGCCTTAAAAAAGGCACTATAACGAACGTTAAATTAGCAAACCTTAAATGTTGAGAAAGGTCAGCCCCTGGTATTACCAATTCAGCAACAGAGACATTATAATCAGGGATAAAAACCTACAAAATAACAACAAAAATAGATCAACAAAGGATATGCCAAAAACAAAATACAATATACTTAACACTGCCATACTGAATTGTACTATATAATGAGAAATGCTAACAAAAAGAAAGAACAAGGATGATAAAAAAAAAACACAAATGAACAGTTGTGACTTAAAACTTGCCAATTTCAGAAGATCTCCAATATCAGTGTCATTATTGATTTTTTCTGCCACAGCATGAGAAAGTTTGATAATCTTCTTAGCAATTTCATAACCAGGAGCTGCTTTCCCACCAATTATGCAAACACGGGGTACAACTTTCCTCCTGTCATTCTTGTCCATATTCTGCAAGAAAGCAATGAATAAATACAAAATAGTAGTTGATTCCTCAGTATAACTCCAAGTGGAAAGTGATGATCATTATGTATGTAGGTGATGATTAGGAATTTAAACCATAACTGAGGGGGGTATCAGATTCTAGGATAGTTGCTAAGCTAAAAAATTGCTTGCTCAAGTGCAGAAAGAAAAAAGATCATAATAATTAGTGAAAGAAGATTTTAAATTCCAAAGTCTTAGAATGTGAATTTGGGCCTAACTCAACCCCAAAAAGCTAGCTCATGGGGAGAGGATTGCCCTCCACTTATATACTCTATCTTGACCTTATCTCTAGCCAATGTGGAACTTGAGTTCTTCCCAACACAAAGGAACAACAACATATTTTTATTTTAATGAAAAAAGAAATTATTTTGCTACTTGAAACTAGCATTATTTTATAAGATCTTTTAGCACCAAAGAACACACATTTACCTTGATACAATCATATCTATGGATTATTCCAAGTATATTAAGCAATTGTCTTTTGTATTCATGTATACGCTTCACCTGAACATCAAACATAGCATCCAAACTGACCTGCAATCAAGAAAGATATAAGAAAATATAACTTCTATGGTAGTAATGAAAAAGAGAAGAAAAGTTCAGGTAAAATTATGTCACTAAAACCTTCACACCACTCATTGTTTCGATGTATTCAGCAAGCCTCATTTTATTGACCTTTTTAACCTACAATATCAAAAGGGCAGAAAGACATATCAGAGCAGATCATATCTAGTTTCTCCTAATCTAAAGAGATTCTACAAATAATAAATATAACTTAAAAAATTACCATTTTCCATTCTTGATGGAAATCAGTATTGTCAACAAGATCTCTCAATCCTGTCAGAAGGTCGGCATTACGAATCCAAGCCTCAGTTCCTAGCCATTTTGATATAAGAGCACATAAACTGGGATTGCTCACAACAATCCACCGACGCTGACAAATATCAATTCACTGGCTTGTTAGTTGTTGCACAGTCCACACATAATCACACATTTCTTTAATGAACAATAGCTGCAAACTTGCAATTGTCAAGTACCACAAACAAAATTTACTCTTAAGAGAAATAGGTACAAATAATTGTAAAAGAAGCATCTTAAACTTATATGGCCAATGACAACACTTTAAGAAGTAATCAAGATACACAAGTCTTCCAACAATGGAACTCACAAGGAGGTAAGAAATTTCATATAGGGAAACTAGATTTGTGTATTTCTATTGAGTATTGACAACCTTTATAGTAGTCACAAACAACAATTCTATATGTCTATTATCTATATAAAGAAAGATAACTCTTCCAACAGATACACCAAATTCAAGAGTAAGCTACTTACGCCATTTGATATAACTATACATACATAGCTGGAGAACAACAGTTGCATTACATACATACTGTAATAGTAACTGATTTTCTACCTGGGTTACACCATTTGTCTTGTATTGAAATTTTTCAGGCCATAGCTCATAGAAGTCCTGCAAAGTTGAACCACTAATTTATTGCTTTATGATTTCAAAATCAGCCAAGGTGATAAGCACAGTGAAGTGATTGGCATGATTAATTCATACCTTAAATGTATTCATTTTCAGTGTATCTAAATGTAATTTTGAAACACCATTCACAGCATGGGAGCCAACAATTGACAAGTTGGCCATTCGAATGCTCTGCAAATAAAATACATAATCACAAAAAATATTTATGATGTAAATATACAATTCGTTAAACAAAACATGTGGAGATTGATTTGTTTTTGGTCAGAGAAAAGGTGCTCAATAAACAACTGTCAATTCTGCACATCCCTGTTCAGGATCAACGGGCTGACTCTCACCAAGCCTCTCCCTCCTACTAGTAGATTTTTGCATCTCAGGTCCAAGCTCAATGTGTTTGAGCCCAGTTCTACAGCATGCTGTCAACAGTTAGTTCAGTTCCATTTTAGTTGTAACTCCTTAGAATTGTGAGTATGGGCCTATCTCAATCCCAAAAGCTAGCTCATAGGGTGAGGGTTGTCCCCCCACTTTTATGCTCTATCTTAGCCTAATCTCTAGTTGACATTGGACTTGGATTTTCCCAATACACCCCCTCATGCCCAAAACTTTTGGGCTTAGTGCGTAGACAATATGGTGGGTGATCCTTTAATGGATCTAGGATAGGCTCTGATACCATCTTAATCTTAGAATGTGGGTTGTGGATCTAACCCAACCCCACAAAATCGGCTTGTAAGGTTAGGGTTGTCCCCCACTTATATGCTCTATCTCGGCATTATCTCTAGCCAATGCGGAACTTTGGTTTTTCCTAATACTCCTGAAATAGTTAGTTGCAATGATAGTTAGGTTAATCCTTGTATAATATCATCTCTATAACCAAACCACTAGATTTGACTCATTCAATACAATTTAGAAATCTTTCACTTAAATTTTCTACTCTCAGTTTCTCTGGGTTTCTCTAGAAACTAATATCTGCTAGTTGTTTTCCAAACTTTCAAATAGAACGATGCTGCCAATGAAACATTAGTGAGTTGCCCACACCTACCTGAACTGAGGGAACCTGCTGTGGTATTGAAGCCACCACTGATCCATGGAAATACATGGTAAATTGGCATCTGTTATGACTTACCATGTAACTTATTCAATTCCTAATAGCTCAAACTTTGAGTGCATATTCTTTCTTTCAGATATTAGAGCCTCAATTCATTAAGTTTTTCTTTTAAGAATTAGTATACAACTATACATAACGCTAGACATTATTATCCGATAGTCAAATTGCATAACTTGCAATATTCATAGTAAGAAAAATAAGCGCATGCAAAAAGAAATTCTAGCCTACCATAATTACCAGATTAAGCATTGACAAATTGCTCTAGAGTACCTTCACAGCACCTTCTTCAACAATTGACATCCGGGACAGCCGGTTGTAATCTAAACCAATCTTTTTCTTCAACTCTTCCATAAATTTAAAATTTATTTCATATAAAATCTGAAAAGGGCAATTAAAATACTTGGTAAATATAATTATTTTATAATAAAATTTAAAATTTATTTCATATAAAATCTGAAAAGGGCAATTAAAATACTTGGTAAATATAATTATTTTATAATAAAAAATTAAGAAAAAAAGAAGTACTTTTATGAGAACAAAGAACAAAAACAATTTAGATTCATCAACATTTCCTTTCTGAATTACTGAAATTTAGGGTTTAACATGGAAAACTTCCTAGAAAAATAAGTGGACAATGCAATCAAATTTTCCCATGCTTTGGCCAAACATAAAAGGTGAAAAAAGGATCAAACGTATCTGTTTTCTGCCACTCAATTTGCTGGTGAAATGCATATGTAAGGTAAAACACTACATAAAATACATAAAATCGAAGTGTGTCTTGATGAACATACTTGTAAATGACGAGGGAGAAGGCTGCCAAGCAGATCAACAGGGATTTTCTCTAGTCCTTCAGCTACCACTGTGTGAGTTGTAAAAGAGAAAACTTTGCATGCAATGTCCCATGCTTTATTCCAGACCAGATGTTCTTCATCAACTAATATTCGCATAATTTCAGCAATTGAAAGAGATGGATGGGTGTCATTTAGATGGAGAGCAACCTAATTATAGGAGAGGAAAAGCTTAAGTTGCAAGACAGTAGTGAGAACTCAATTATGTCACTAGTGATAATCTAATGCATACAATAAATATTAACTCATCCACTTTAACATATACTGAACAACAGATAGAAATCTGACAGGGCTGGAGAGTGGTTAGTTAGGATAGTTAGTTAGAATAGTTAGATAAATGAAGTTGTAGAGATAGGGAATTAGCAGGGTAGAAGAGTGGGAATTCTGTTTTGTTATCATGTGGGAAACCGAGCATTAGCTCTGTTGTAGCAAGGAGAAACTATTTATGAAGGGGAAACCCTTCAAAAGAGAATCCTCTCCTTAGATTCTTCATAATTCTGTAAACACTGGACACTGCCAAAGCATTCTTTCTCCATTTTTCTTTTCTCTCTCCCTAAAAACTCAGAATAACCCATGTCTAGCCTGGGATAACCTGAAAACTCCATAAATCCTAATGGAACAGAATCACTACAAAAAAAAAAAAAAACAGTGACAGCAAGAAATGGCCATGGGATAATCTGGAACTTTGAATGGTCAGTCGAATTTCAGAACCTTCTCACCATGACAGGAACATTAAGAAAATATGTAAACTACATATTGATAGTCTTGCAACAGAGTGATTAGGAATCACCATACCAATTAACAACCAAACGTGAAAGTACAAATTATTTGACAATGAACCTTATCTGGCAACTCATCAAAGTTATTATGTGCTTCTTTAAACCTTCGGATGATGTCTTGTAACGATGCTGAGACAAAGAAATATTGTTGTTTCAATCTCAGCTCCTTCCCCTGAAAAACACACTCAAAGTGGTAATGTGATAAGAGGAATTGAATACTCTTCATCCTTCAAAATGAGGCAAAATGACTACAAAGCCAAAATTTATCCTATTCGTGAAAAATTCAAGTGACTAAATAAACTTCCTAATGTAATGCACTAATGTTTCTATACCAACTGTTACGCCATACAAGGCAATCAATATTGTGCGGGAGGCAACTAAAACAAACTAAAATAGAATACGAGGAATTATTAAGAAAGCTTGAGAAACATAACAAAGTAATGCACAACACCACACATTAATGAAGGAAAACTTTGAGAACAAAAGCAGAATATAATTAAAAAAAAACCTCTGTTCATTCAACAATTGGAACCAAGTTCCTTCACTAAGCTTCACCCATAATTTTTGGCAGATAATCAATTCTATAAACAATTATGTTGAGTCAATAAAAAAACAGAGAAATTTCAACATAAAAGATCATTTTAAAACAACTGCATAAGACACAAAAAGGTCAATGTAAGATTCTACTAAGTAAAGCTTTATACATGGGAGTCTCTGGTTCTTACAATCATAAACCCACAACCAAACATATGGCACTGCTAGCTTTCATTATCAACAACAGAGACAGAGTGCAAGTGCCAAGTTCTGAACAGATAATAGCAACAACTACATCATAATTTAAAAATAATAATTAGGGCATACCTGATGATTACGGTCATCAGGGTACAAAACATTACTTATAGTTTCTGCCCTTTGTCTGTTGACAACAGAATTAATGTAGTCTCCAGTGTTATAGGCCTCCTACAAAAATCAATAGGAAAAAAGGGTTCAATAGCTCACCCTAAGCCCAAATAAAAGAAAGAGATATGCCAAACTAAACTGAAAATAATGAACTACAGCAGACCACTCTCAGAAAAAGGTATGACATACAGAATTAATGACCTAAATTGAATAATTTATTGTAAACCTATATTATTATATCATCATGCAAATAATTTATCCCAAATTTGGAGCAGATATTTATTCTTAAGAAAGGAATTACCAAATCAAATTTATTACTAGGTTTAGCCGCCCATAGTCGAAGGTTGATGGTATTTCTTGTCCCGTAACCAGGTATTGGGTTGTCATAAGCCACAGCTTCTACCTGTAATTCAGGAAGAACAAGTTCCTCATCAACATTATGCACATTCCACAAGTCTAAAAGTAATGCAACACAGGTAGCAGTAGGCATAGATCTAAAATTATTTGAAATTATGTTCTTGAAAAAAGTATCATTACAAACCAAATTAAAAATACTACTCTTACCGTCTCTCCAGGGACCCAAACTTGATGTTTTTCTCCATTCATCTCAACCTCTTCAACAGTCCCATAGAACTAATCATCCAGAAAAACATAGAGATGCAATCAGTTTGTAATTTTCAGTTGAATGGTGATAAAGTGAAAGAAAGGCAATAATATGAACAGAAACCATAAAATGATTCAAAAGGCATAACAGATGGAAGCCTGGCAAACCTTCACTTCATATGTTACATGAATCCGTTCTATCTCCCAAGGGTTTCCATAGTTCAGCCAATAATCAGGTTGCTCATGTTGAAAGCCATCCACTATGATCTGACGAAACAGCCCATATTCATATCGCAGCCCATAACTGCAAAGTGAAGATCAAGTCCACAAATTCAGCTAACAGCACCATCTTTAAATAAGAGGCATATTTGTTTTCTATACAACAAAGAGCAAAATAAGTATACTTCTGTTTGCATGCACAGTTCCAGAATCATCAAGAAGGTTGAAACTTAAAACGAACATAAGAATAACACTGCAAAATTAACTGATCAATAAGACATAATCCTCTATGGTACTCAAGGTTTCAGAAGTACAATTAGTACAGAAACTGGTAAAAAGTATTGTTGACAATAAATAGAAGAACTTCTAAATTCATACAGTTTTAGGATAAGACACTCAGAATGTGAACTACGTTTGACAATAGCACCATAAATGCACACAATGTAAGAACTTCCAAATTCATACAGTTTTGTTGACAATAAAATAGAAACTAGGCTGTTGAGACACAATTTCATTCTTATTTGACAATAGCACCATAAATGCACACAATGTATATACTGTTGAGACTTGGAAAGGCTTTGGGGCTTCTTAACAACTAAATGTGGCCAAAAAACTTAATATTAGATGTCCAAGATTATAAGGCCAACTTCACAGCTCACAGCCTATACCTACGTTTAGAATATTCATTAAAAAAATGAAAACAGTAAGGTGAAAACATTACTGTATCAAACCTACTAATAAAATTTACAACAAATCAGAAGGTCACACCGTACCCCCATGCAGGATAATCCAAAGTTGCTAAAGAATCCATTTGGCATGCTGATAGACGAGCAAGGCCACCATTTCCTAAGGCGGCATCTCCTTCCTTGTCATGGATGTCACATACATGTATATTAAGGGGATAAAAATAACACCATTGAAGGCTCACTCTGAGATAATAAATCTAAAACAATAAACTGGAAAATAAAAAATGGTAAAATTAAACGTTAATAACACCTGCTCTGCCACAACTTCAAACTCAAATCCAAGTTGGCTTAGGGCTTCTGCATATTGATCCTGGATGCCAAGATTGATGACACTATTTGACAAGGAACGACCTGATATCGAAAAAAAAAACATGTGTTCTTAAGAATTGGAAACAAGAACAGCAGCAATTGAACACTTTCACAAGAACAACCATTCATCAGATGAACGAAACAGTTCAGCATCAATTTATTTAATTGTTTGACTTTGCTAAGACATAAATCTAAGAAGAATTTTTTACTGCTTTAGTTTCCTTCGTGCTTAAACCATCAGAGTACTAAAATGCATGGATACTTATATCAGAATGCAACATAATATACATAAATATATAATTAAAAAATCTTATTTTTATAATATGGTATAATTGGAGAAATCCAAATGTCTTATCATAAAATTAATCCAAGAGAATACTAACGTTATTGGTGAATGTCAGTTGTATTGTATTCTATGAGTTCATTTGGTTATATAGAATTTCATAATTAATTAATAATTAACAAGAAAGGAAAGACTTGAAAAGGGAAAAAGATTTCTGAATCACTTGAGGAAATCCTCAGTGGGACAGAGTAATAAAACATGATTGACATTCACTAATTTGAGAAAACTAAGAAAGGAAAATAAGTCAGAAAATATACAAATAAAATCCTAATTATTAACAGCAAATATAAAGCCCCTAAAACAGGAGATACTTTCCAAGAGAAAGTTTAATATATTTTTTTTTTATCACATATAGATGACAAAACTTATATTTGTAAAAAAAAAATATAAACTAACTTGATGAATGAAATAAATAGGAATTAAAGGTTAACGTGCCAAACAAATTTTAGGACGTCACTTTAAGTACCCATAAGAAACTCAAGCGAAAGGAAGTAGAGGCGCTTAGGTTTTGTTCTCTTGACGTAAACATGAGTATCATGCCAGCGTTCAATCAACCGGTCTCTTACACTGTGTGACAAAGCCTACAAATACCATCAAACAAAATCAATTTTTTGTTGATAGCCATTAAAAATATGACCAACAGTCAACCAAAACACTTTAATATATTATTTGATGCCCTATATGCCCTGTATAACCTTCAAGGGTGCAATCTCAAGATGTCAAACAGATAAAATTTAGTGGAATAAGCTTTAACTTTTCATATCTGAAGACTGAGTTCCTTCTACAACAAAGTTTGTTGGACAAAATGCAAGCATGAATAACAATAAGCCATGTATTTTTTATTTGTAGGAATAAACACGGTACCAAGTGGTTTACAACACTCACACACTCTGCTCAACCAACTGAGATATACATATGCCATGTATAAGTATTCCTTCAAGGCTTCAACTGTTTATTGCAGATACAAAATCTCCAATAAGAATATCATAATGACACATCTATCATCAAATTACCTTGTCACCCCTCATCCCCTCAGCATTTTTCACTTAAGGAAAGGGTCCAATGGATGCTCTAAGACTGCTGGTTAAAGAGCATTTAATATATCATATTAAATAATTATAATTGCTTAAAAAAGAGAGTATAAATTATCTTCTTGTTTTTTATATAATAAATGTTTTCTTTTCCAATAAATACTTTCTATTTTTGTTTCCTTAGGAGTGTACTTAGGATCCTGTTTGCCTTGAAGGAAACCTTACCTGTCATAAACTTCTAGTTATTAGGATTCCTAGAGAGGATTTTTTATTAGGTTTCAAACATTGTGGATTACTAAACTTGATAAGAAAAAACGGTTTTGCTAACCATTTTCTTTCCCAAAGGTAATGACTGAGGAATTAAAGGGGGGAAATTTCGTTTTTTTTTTAAAATGAGGGGGCAATTTCATTTACCAAAAAGAAAAGTATAAAGCATTTTTTTATCAATAAATGTAATATTTAATGTCATGAATGTATCCCCATCACATTTCTAACTAAAACCTTTTGCTTATTTATTTATTCTTTTTTTTAATTGAATGATTTATTTATTTATTCAATAACCATTGTCCAGTGGTTAGAGAATTAGATAAAATAATCTAAATACTTCGCTATTCACATATCAAATAAATTGTTGTCATACCATTAATTCATGGTTAACTGAAACAGGTTCCCATAATTAATCGCGTTTCAATAAGTTATAGGCTTAGGATGTTACAAAGTTTATGCAAAAAAAAAAAACTTCTAAAAAGACATTTCGAAACTTGTGGAGTACCATAAACCTTTCCTACAAATCACATTGAATTTAATCATTAACATATTGCCTCAATTAGCAATACCTTTTTCTGTTCTCTAATTATATAACTCTTTTCACGCTTCTCTATAATTCAATTTCTTTTTTCTCTTTCTCTCACGATCACATTATACATCTTATCTTTGAGTTTATGCAGCTATTTTAAATACTTAAAGGGAGCCGCTCACAATGCTTGGCAATCCTTGGTAGAGCTTACTTATTAGTATTTTAAGTGGTCCTATCGGACTCACCCAGAATTACTTCCCGTGGAGTGAGTGTGTGTGTCTTCCACCAAAAAAATCTTATCTCATACTCTTTGCTCTGTTCATATCTCTCTGTCATACAAATTCTCTTTTCCTATACCCCTATCCACACTTGAACTACACACGCAACATGCAGCAAAGCAAATTACAAAGTATATTAAGCTGAAAGTTAAAAGGCAGCGCACCTGATACGCTTCAAAATCGTCAAAGCTAAAGCGTGACCTGGCCACGGTGTACTCAACATGATTCAGAATATCCTTTTGAAGAGTGAGAGGGTCGTTCTTCAGAAACCCGTCCATTAAGCTGAACATTCTCTCCGCTTTCGCGCGACGCTCCCCGATCGCTTCCGCCAGTCCAGGCCTCCGCACTACAATCCCCCGGTTTGCCGCCGATCTCGTCACCGAGATCGTGCCGTTGCCGCCATCGTCTTCGCCGGCGATGGCCTCCGCCAAGGCTCGCTTGATCCTCTGGAGGCTATCGGAGTCCTCAATTTTGTTGCCATGGGAGTCGGTGACGAAGAACGTCTTGACGAAGAAATCTCCCTCGAATTCAACGGTGGCACGGTCGACCGTGAGGCCGAGGACCTTGAAGACCCTGGTGATGACCTGGAGGAGGCCGATCTGGTTGCGGGCACGGATGACAAAGGCGGTGGAGTCGGCGGAATCGGAGTTGTCAACAGCGATGGTGGAGGTGGAGGTGGAGATGGATTCGCTGGTGGAAGCTCGCAGCAGAATTCTCCAGTGAGCGACGGTGAGAGAACGGGGGATGGAGAGCGAGGAGAAGTGTGTGAGAGAAGGGAATGGAACTGGAGAGAGTTGATTCGGAAATGGAGTGAGGTGAGGGAACGAAATAATGGTTTGCATTTTGGTTTGGGAAGGAAGGAAGGAAGGGTTTAGAATTAGCGAAGTGGTGACATGAGAGAGTTCAGAGTGTGTGTGGTATGAGTCAAATGGAAGATATGAGAAAGAGAAAGATAATAGCGGGAAGCGTGATGGGTTACTACAGCTTACAACTACCTCACCTGCTTGCTTTTAGAAGGAGTTTGCCTTTCCGATTAGAGGACACAAGATGCTTATGATATGGCACTCATACTTTCCCACTCCTCAACACGTGATCAAACTTAAAACTATATTTTTGGATATATAATATAAAATTATAAAATACTTTATTTTTTATGTATAAAAAACTATTAGTTTTTTACTTTTATTTTTTCTATTTGTAGAAATCAAAATGAGGAAGAAAATGTTTATTTCTTAAGTTTAAATTTATTTTTTATGCACTGTTTTTAGTTAAGTAAAAAAAAGTTTTACAAAATCTGCCTTTATAATTTTTAAAATTATTATTATAAAAGTCTACGGTCTTATTACATATACAGAGAAAAAAATTTTATAATTTGATAATAACAAAATATTATACTGTCAATATCATGATATTTATATTTTATTTTATGCATTAAAAAACCGGATAAAATAAGGTCTAAAGTTTAATTTTTATGTATAGAATATTTTTTATACTAATAAGTATATTATATATAAATTTTAAAATAATTACTATATAAAAATCAACAAACTTAGATTCAAAGACATTAATATATTCAAGAGGAGAGATTAATAGGTTTTTTTTTTACAAATTTACACGTGGCTCTGCATTTTAACTTTTTTTTCTCTTGCATTTTCAAAATGGGCCACTGTGCTATTTCTTGTGCTCTGCAAAACAGGCCCATTGCTCTAGTTAGACTAAAAAACACAAGTGGTCACTATCTCCAACCGATGCGTATCTATCACAAAATTCCGGTAGTGAAATCAATTTTATTTTCTAGTGAAAGATTATGAGTTCAAATCTTCACTCTAACCCGGGTTACACTGCATTATATTTGTTTTTTTTCTTTAGTAACAAAATTGTGACTTGATTAAGAAGTAAATTTATTTGTTAAACCTTAGAATTTGGATTAATAAATAAACTTTAAGAGTGTTGCAATAATAATTGATGCAAATATGTTAAATTAGGACATATATCTTAGGATTAAAGAAAGTATGTAAAAATCATTGAGAAAACATACAAATATGTTAGATTGGTTGGTGTTATTGATATAATGACCCCAACTGAACCTATAAATTAGCTTAGGAATTACATTTTTATGATTATTGTCTAAAAAACAAACACAATTCAAAATAAAACAACTTGCTTCAAAAACGCAAATAATCAAAGAATAGTGAGTTAAATAAATCCACAATCAAGCATTTAGAAGTTTTTAACAATGCCCATCAGCAATGCAAACCAATTTAAATAATAAATATAAACAATTCCAATAATGTAAATGACGTATTGTATTGAATTTCTTCCTCAATTAATTTCCTTGCAATACGACAAATCATAGAACTCTCCAGAACTCTACCACTAAACTAACTAATTTTTCCAACCTCGCCTCCTATTTAAGCTAAATACCTATCCTTCCAAGCTCCAATCTCTGTAACTAACTATTGATAATAACTTGTTCTTGATATTTGGGACTCTACCCCCACACACACACAAAAAGGGCTTCTTTCTTGCCAAAACATTGTGGTTATCTTGAGAAACAGCTCCAAGGGTGAAAGAACCCCAAATATAAAAACATAAAAGCAAAAACATAAAGAAAGAAGAATAGAAACGTTAAAAAAAATAGAAATAAAATGGTAACAGAAAAGAACAAAAAATATAAAAAGGAAAAAAAGAACTAAAAAAAAAAAGCAAAACTGAAAAAGATAGTAAAAAAAATTCTGACATTTCAAGATCTTCCCTTGAATCAAATCACTGGGGCCCAACGGAGAAAATGTACGAAACTTCCAGTTGTGTGCTTTACCTATGATAATTGGGACTGGAATGAGGTATCAGCAGCATAAGTTCTAAATTAATTTCTCTTTCATTATTTGTATCGCCTTGCATTCTTATGCAATAAAATTTGCATTTTATTGCTACAAAGAATGTACAAAGGCTATGCTCCAAATTAATGTCATTCTATTCCAAGGTGTTTTCTATATATAAAAAAAGAGAATAAATTAGATAATGTAAGGGAAAAGGGGGAATGAGAAAGAAAGAAAGAAAAAAGTCCTTACAATCACAATAAAACAGCAGATAAATGTGTAAGTTTAAAAATAATTACATTTCTATCCATTTCCAATCAGCATGTTGGTTACTCATTTGTTTAAAGATAAGAATTAAGAGAAATAACCTCACAAAAGTAAATAATTCTACTATAAAATTATATATAATTTATAGTATAATTAGATTTTAGCGTTCATTTCATTGTTATTAAGGCTATGGTCATAGGCTATCTATTAAGCATATGCTTATTTTGCATTTTTCCCCCTTGGGGTGGAGAACTACATTCTAATCACGTTAAGTGAAAAAATGTTTGCTCCAAAACTGTGTAGAAAATAGATTAAAAATATATATCATGTCATGTCAAAAGGCAATTGAACTAAAGACCAAGCATAAATTATGCACTCGGCTTAACAAATGTGCTCCAGTGTTTTCATACAAAAATCCAGGAAAGATTGACAGTGTTACCACATATATAAAAAATAAATCAATTGCATAATGGTTCTCAACAAATAATCGTTTGTTGCTCAACCGCTCTTTTTTCTTGCTATCATATCCACCCTTCCAAATCAGATAATAAAAGATTATTTCCACCTGATTAAAGTATTATTGTTTTAGCATAATTATATTAATTGATCATTATTCTTTGTTTGAATGAAAGTTGTAACACTTCATTTTTGGTAAAATAAATTAAAATAATTTTTTATTTAAAAATAAATAAAGTTTTAGAAAATGATGAGGTTTTTTAATTAATAAATAAAGAGAAATAACTTTATTAATTAAAATAATGATTTAAAGAAAAATAGAAAGGATATTTTATTTATTCATTTGATAGGAAATAAAATAAAGTTCTTTTTTATATAAAAAAAATAGAGTAAATAAAAAGACTACAGTATCTTACCTATAAATGTAATAGGTCACTCTTTACATTTACGATACGTCTCTGCGCTCTCTCTTCCTCTCAAATCGGTTTAACCTTCTTTCTTTTCCAAAACCCTCTCTCCTGCATACACTCAAACCTATCTCAGTAAAACAATAATTCTAGACTCGTTAACCGTTGGATCGTCGTGAAACTTGAAAGTGTGGTTCGGAACTTATTTTAGTACACACCCACCGTTGGGATTTTCACGATAATGTTTGTGGTAGAAGAAATATTCTTTACACTGAGTTTTCTCTTTTCTCACATACACCCAAAACATGTCCTAGTAAACCTTTGATCCCAGACTCATCAATTGTTAGATCATTGTGAAATTTGGACGCCAACTTCGGAACCCATTTCCATACATTCTCACTATTGTGATTCACAAAATAATGTTTTTGCATAGATAAATTAGTATCACACGTTGATAGTAAAATAAAGGCTACAATCTTTTTCTCTTCTCTCTAACACTTAGAAACTCTAACAGAGCAAACATAGGAAAAGTTTGAGGAATCTTAGAAAACTGTTAGAGACGCCTCTATCACTACCAGAGTACACACATCAACCCGCTTAGAGGTAAGGAATGAGTTTATCACAATTAGGGATAGAATCAACATGTGTAGGGATCCTCAAGGGATCAAATTGAGATTTATTTTAGGATATTTATTGAATTTTAATTTTTCCTTTATGATTATAAATACGATATTGTTGTATTTGATGAACCAATTGATGTCCTAATACGAATTGGTCGATAAAATTGAGTGCTCTTAGTGTTTTCGTGTTTTTAACCTAAGATTTTGATTCATTGATTTTGATATGATTGTGTGAAATTATTTGAGGGGTTTTACTCCCCATGCTATGAGAAACATTTTTGTATAAATTGTTTGTACTTTGGACAAGATTTTCTAGATTGACATGATAAATTGTTATATTGAGATTATGAAAATTGTGATTAAAATTGTGCCTAAGTGATAAATTGAATATGTGATGAATTGTGAGATAACATTCTGCTTTGAGATCATAACATTGTCATTGGGATAAAGTATAAGTGCAAAGTTGAACATGCGTTGATTTGTGAGAT
Source organism: Glycine soja (assembly GCF_004193775.1). Taxonomy (NCBI): domain Eukaryota; kingdom Viridiplantae; phylum Streptophyta; class Magnoliopsida; order Fabales; family Fabaceae; genus Glycine; species Glycine soja. The sequence continues at coordinate 42,215,377 of NC_041012.1, read as the reverse complement.
ATATGTAAACATGTGATGATGGATTGTGACGTTGTGATATGTTGAAATTGTGGATATGAAATTTGATTGTGAATAAGTGTGTAGTTAACACTTGATGTGGTAATACTTGTGGTGTGACCTGTGAATTATACGATAATCCGACTGGTGTTTACCTTGAGAAAAATGTTTATGTGCAGTGTTAAAGGGAAAATGTAGGATTCCTAGTTAGGAACCTAAAGTGTTAAATTATAGCGCAATGCGTTAAACGTGTTTGAAACACGAGTGTGAAGTTGTGGGTATTGTATAATTCATAAGCAGTGTCAACGTGCAAAAATTGTTTTAGAGGTTGGACCTGAATCAGAAAGGTGAGACCCTAACGGATTCTTCGAAATTTAGGCCTTAGAGGTAAAGACACTCAGTTTGAGTGCTCTTTTAAGCCTACGTTGATCCCATATGGTTGGAGCATTCTTGCAAAACAGAGTGACCTTGATTGGTCACCTTATGATTTTACTTAGTGAGAGTGACTTGACATACCCATTGTGTGGTGTGTCTTGTTATGTACTCCTAAATGCCTCAATGTGGTTTTTCAATGACATGGTATCACATTGTATATAGGCTTGAGTCTTAGTATAATTGTTGCATAAAGCTTACTGATTATCTATTATGAAATCGATGAGTCTTATTACGTCTTGACCCGAATGTGTGATTCATGTGTAATGTGATTGATGATTGAAAATGAATTTTAAATGATAAAGTGGTGAAGTGACGTGGATTGTATTAAGTTGAACTATGTTATAAATACTTCCATAATTTATTTTGATTACGTCTTTGTTTATTTGTGTTTTTTAGAAATGTGATCACTCACTCCCTACGTATTGTTTGTATTTGAATCTTGTGATGATCTCGAACCTTGTGTTCATGGGAACAGATGACTAGGTGGATGACTTTAAAGAACCTTGTGCTAGAAGATGCGGGGACACAATACTCTGATAGGATGTGACATTGAGGATGAATTTTTATTTTAATTGCATGATGTTATTTTATTTTATTTTACTTCACTAAATTAACAAATTTTCATTTGTAAACTTTGGCGACCTTGTTCTAAGCCGGATATGCTTTTAATAAGTTTTATTTGGTAATAGTGAAGTGAATGCGAACCTTTTACTCACGTGAATTTGTTTATATGTATTTTTATATGTTTTATTTATATATATGTCGGGATAGAAGGTGTCACACCAACAATAGCAAGGTCAACTGCAACATTTTTTGATCCCTCTGACATTGCTTTTGAACGGTAATATTTCACTATGGGCAATTTGGTGAAGTAGATTGCATATACGATGATACAAACTAACTCAAAGAATGTGGAGATTGCTAAGAAAAGTACTGCAAAAATAAGAAAATACAGACAAGTTTATAGAATAAATTAATTTCAATATATAAATAAGAAAATATGTAAACCTGTTAATAATTAGACTCAGTCAACTGAGTTGAGCACCAACAACATTGCTTTATATAAATTAATACAATAAGAGTACCAACAACATTACACTGAATAGATCCTATGAAATTAATTTCAATATATAAATAAGAAAATATGTAAACCGACCAATAATTAGATTTAGCCAATTGAGTTTAGCACTAACAACATTACTTTTTCTAAACAGGACCCCATTTCAACCATACATTTAAAATAACAATCACATTTCAGATCATGCTTCTATTGAGAAAACAATCAAGATATTTCAATTTTGAGCATAAAGTTCAAATGACATGTTCATGTTTTTGCCTAATAAATCCCCTACCTAGCATCAAATAACTCTAAAAATTAAAATTACATATTCTATTCATTGTTGTACTTAAAATACTCCCTGTAGACTTTTATCGTTGCAGCATGAGCAAGTATGAGGTGGTGTGTAACCGACTCACAAGTAGAATCACCAGCGATGCAATTAGCAAAACACTTGGAGCATCTATTGGGTGGGGATCCACCACTTGCATAACCTTCGGTGCTTAACACTATCACCAAATTCCTTAAAGCATACTTCTGCATAATTTGCAAAATGTTGCAAAATCAAAGTACCAATTCTTCAGGGAGTGAATAATAAAAATAATTTATTTCATCATCTTAAACCAATCATTAAGTAAAAACCTTTTGATAAGAGTGACACATATTATTAAGATCTTGAAGGGAAATTCATAAGAAAAAAGTAGTGGGTAGCAAAAGAATACCATTTTTGAGGCCTATTGGACTCTTCGGTGTAAAGATCTACAATAAAGTCAAAGCAAATGTTAACAAATCAGGGCAAGTAAATGACCATTGTCAGTAAGAACAAAGGAGAGAATCAAAGCATACCATCCCGACTCATTCTCAGTTAGAAACGTTTTCTTTGAAACACTATTAACTACTCTAGTATTTAGAATTAAAAGTAATAAGAAAATCATCAAATCAGCCTTGACTGTGTTCATTTCTAGGATTTAGGATATAAATAAATGACACCAAAGTTCAAATCTTTTAGTCAAGACCACAATCTATGCATAATATAAAAATTAGGATTAGCACCTGTATAATGTCGTAACCATATATAATATATATGTGTGAGTATGTTAAACATAACAACATGAGTTACAATATAAACCCGCAAAGAATCTGTAGTACATTTCAAACAATTCCAAACTTGAAGTTAACTTAGCAATTTGATAAAGAAGACCAAAATCCTAATTCCCAAATTAAGGTCCAAACTCATTCTAGTCATTATCTATTCAAACACCTTTTCCAACATACAAAGAAGCTACAATTATTCTCTATATTGAGTCAACATCTCAAATGCAAAGTCACAAAGTTGCAATTTTAGGCAACTTACAACAATAACAGCAGTAGCCAAACAGTTTCATCTTTTAGGTTTAGCTCTTGATGACCCCTCAAACCCTAAGGCGTAAAAAAATGAGGAAAATAAAAGGGACTTACCAAAGTTTCAGAAACCTCTTATTATGCTTCGAGAAAGATAACCTATTATTTCTCATTTAAACCCTCAAGCCCAAACCAAAACTGAAAAAAAAATTAGAATGACAAAAAAATAAAATCAACCCAAAGATGAAAAGAGATGTTAAGCACTGAAATCCAATTTCAAACCCTAACTAAAATATAAAAAAAAAGAATAAAGATAAGAAGAGAATCATATCAAAAACAAAAAAATACAACATCAACATAAATATGCTTTATGAACACTTTTAAGTTTAATCCTTAATAATCTAACCTTGAAACCTAAGAGAATAAGTTAATAAACTCAGAAGCACCGAGCGTGGCTGATTATTTTAAGGAGTAATTTTGTGTACTTACTTAGGTAAATATATTCAAACCGCTAAAGTAAGGAACTAGGTGTAGGTCCATTAAAATACAAGTGGCACCTGATTATAAAGCTCGTCCAAAAAAATGCATGTATCCTAGAGGAACCACCGAAGGTTCCAGTCTAGGGGTGGGAATATGTCAGGTTGGTCTACAGGAGCTTACGACCTGACCTACATAAAGCCTGACCTGAACTGGGCTATTTAATTAAAAGATTAGACTCAGGTTTTTTTAAAAGCATATTAAATTAAATAGACCAAGCTTATGCTTATTAAAAAATCTTATAAGTCTGATAGGCCGGCCTATATATATATACTTATATTATTTTTTGGGTATAATTAATTTTATTTTTGAAACTAACAGACTTTGATTACACTGCTCCATAACTTCTATTTCTATAATCAAGTAAGACTTTAATTACAATTTAGGTGTGAGTCATGTGTCCCTTTATATTTTTTATTATTTTTATTGACTTTTGTATTCATGTTAATGTTTCCTTTTCCTTTAACTTTTCTATTATGTTCTTCCTATTTCAAAATATTAAAGATTTAATGTGAAGAAGGCTTTTAAAAAGGTTATTAGGCTAGGCTTCTAAAAAGTCAGACCAAGTCAAAATAAAAGTCTTTGATTGGTTATAGGTCAGGTTCAGGTCTCAAAAATTCATCGTAGGCTAGACTCAGGCCTTTCAAAGCCTGGCCTGGCCTGACCTATTCCCACCCCTAGATTCCACACTCATCTAGTCTTGTTGGCGTCCTTCTAGACAGATATTTTTCATTCTCATTCTCTACTAATAATATTATATAATGTAGTATTAAAGTTTTATAAAATATTTTCAATCATTACCTATAATCTAATCCACCAACAGAATAGTTCAGAATCTTGAACCTTCAAGGCCATCCCCAAAACCCCATTCAACAGTGAAAGAGTATGGGTGTGGACTACTATAAGATTTTGCAGGTTGACAAGAATGCCACTGATGAAGAGTTGAAGAAAGCTTGCTATGAAATGGCACCCTGATAAGAATCCAAGCAATAAGAAAGAGGCTGAGACTAAGTTTAAACAGATATCTGAAGCCTATGAGGTTGGTTTGGTTATTTATTTCTTCCCTCACCCTATAAACTTCCTCTGCTCAATTTCTAATACAAAGAATTTATATTTCTTCTCATTAAGCTAAGACTATGGATTAGTTTTTATGTAGTTTACATGTTTGTAGTACTCTAAATAAGATAATGTTTGTTTTTAATTCCTTAAAAATAAATAATTTCTTCTTACCTTTTTACTTATTAAAATGTGTCAAATGTGTTGGAATTTTCGAATAATTAATGTGGGCTAATATTATAAGATAATTATATTAGTTATTTATCATTAATGAGTTTTATTTTATGTGATAAATTAAGTGAGCCCGTTAGACAACTATGAACTTATGTTACATATAGTTTTTTCCTCCGAGTTATGAAGGTCCTATTAAAGAATAAAGATGTTCCGATCGAGGAAGAACCATGAAGCAACCGGTTACCTACAGATTCAGATTCCGCTGTGTTTGTTGATCAATCATTATGGATCCAGATATTCTTAAAACTCTTCCTGATAATATAAGGTAATGTGTTCTTGGTGGTTATTGGTATTTTATTAAGATCCCTAAAATGCCAACAAAATGTGTTTTTTTTTTCATGTAAATTTTTAGTCTCTCATTTGTGAAAATAAAAAGCATATATAACAAAATTTCATACAGAAGAAATTAAAAAGCAATTGAAGGATTGAAAGCTAACATTGTCTTGTACTAAAAATATATTTGACACCTTTTATACTTATTTGCAAAGTTGCTTTCTCTAATATAGAATCTAAGTTAGTGCATTGGTTTGGTGCAGGTTCTGAGTGATCCCCAGAAGAGAGCAATCTATGATGAGTACGGAGAAGAAGGGCTTAAAGGGCAAGTGCCACCCCCAGATGCTGGTGGACATACATTCTTCCAAACTAGGGATGGCCCAACAACGTTCAGGTTCAATCCAAGAAACGCAAATGACATTTTTGCCGAGTTTTTCGGGTTCTCGAGCCCATTTGGTGGTGGTGGCCGTGGCAGTGGCAGCAATGGAATGAGGGGTGGTTCCTTCGGTGGAATATTTGGTGATGATATATTTAGTTCATTTGGAGAAGGAAGGACCATGAGTCGGCAAGGTACACGCAAAGCACCTCCCATCGAGAAGACATTGCCTTGCACCCTTGAGGAGCTCTATAAGGGGACTACCAAAAAGATGAAGATCTCTAGGGAAATTGTTGATGCCAGCGGGTAAGTCCTCTTCTTTGTTTGCTTTGCCTGCAATTTCAATATTATACTATAAGCTAAATTTCATTAATTATGTTGGTAGATTCTGTTAAAAGTTTTAACCAAAAAGAAAATATGTATTTGACATCCGAAAGTTATTTGACACCTAAAAAGATAAAGAGAAATAAGTGTTATTCACGGGATGTCTACAATAAGTGACTGTTGAAATATCATCACTCAAGTTTTAATAGTTCATGACTTGTTGTTCTAAACCCAAAAGCACATAATAAATATTTAGTTAGAACTATTACATTGATCCATGCACTCAGAGTACGTAAATGACTTGGTATATATCAAATTCATTCATATAATTCATGACTATGGCTGTTGTATATTAAGAAGTTGCTATAGAATTTGATATAGATATAGATATAGAATTTCCTTAAAAAAAAAAGTTGATATAGAAATGAAAAAATTGACCCATCTCTAGTCATATTGATTGTTTTAATACATTATGAATTGTTTATGTTTTGGATTTCTTTTCTTGTTTGCAGGAAAACTTTGCCGGTGGAGGAAATCTTAACCATTGAAATTAAACGTGGGTGGAAAAGGGGGACAAAGATTATGTTCCCTGAGAAAGGAAACGAGCAGTCAAATGTTATTGCTTCGGATCTTGTGTTTGTTATTGACGAGAAACCTCACCCTGTGTTTACCAGAGATGGTAATGATTTGGTTGTGACACAAAAGGTGTCACTTGCGGAAGCTCTAACGGGCTATACTGTCCATCTTTCAACACTCGATGGCAGGGTTCTCAACATTCCCGTAAACAATGTGATTCATCCAACCTATGAAGAGATGGTTCCCAGAGAAGGTATGCCAATTCCAAAAGACCCTTCAAAAAGGGGTAATCTTAGGATCAAATTCCCAGCAAAGTTGACGTCAGAGCAGAAAGTCGGAATTAAGAAACTTCTGCCGTATTGAACTGTATCTTGTGTGTATAGTCTTCCAATTTGCTCTAATTCTTCTCTTTTTCCTCTTTAAATTTAGGTAGCTTTAGTTTGTGTAGTTTGCGTGTAATGGGGCCAAGAGTTGGAGAGGTAATGGTATGCCATTTTGAAAAACGGTTGATATTGATTGTATACTTAAAATTGTGGTAGCATGTGTTGATAGTTAAACTTTGGACGTAATAGCTATGTGATTCTGAAAATGGGTTGACTCCATAATATGCGAAATGTGACGTTAATTTTTGGTCACAGCAAACTACTATGACAGGATTAAAATTACATGTTCCAATTGGTTATTCCCTTTCCTATTTGTCTAATGGATTGAAAAATAACACATTACTAAAAAAAGATATTTCTTCTAAGTTTTCTATAAACATAATTTCTTTCTCGTCAAGCGGTATACTTCTTTAAACTAAACATTTACAAGGAAAACACTGGTTTGAAATTGAATAAGTTAATAATAGTGGCAAAGTAAAAGGCAACTAAGGCTAACGAACAATTTGAACTCCCAGCCTCTAAAATTAAAGGAGCAATAGTCCATGCTTGTATAGCTGTCACGGGATGAGCAGAAGAACATTCTCCATACAGATAATCTGATAGGTAGGCTCATCTGCGATAAAGGAAAAATAGTAGTTGAGCAGAAGAATTGATAAGTTGAACAAACATGTCACAGTTGTTGAATTTGGATTAAGATGATTGAAGTGAATGTAAAATGAGAGGAGCATTGAAAAAGTAAAGTGACAATACCATCCCCGTCATCTACATCATTATAATCATCTTCATCTTCATCGTCATCAAAATCTATATTCTGCAAGATTTTATTTGAGTTAGTTAGGCACTTAAATTTTTAGCTTTTCTTTAAACAGGGAAGCGAAAAAACAAAGCTTAGCAACAGTATGCTTCATAACATAAAACAAAACATACAACCGTAACAAGAGGGAAAACAGTTAAATAACTCTTCAAACTACTAACATCAGACACTGACTGCTAAATTTTTTCATGAATTGACAGGGCATTCCCTTGTGCCACCTCCACCATGTCAAATTAACTAATTAAGCAACTTCAAAAAATCCATTTACTAACAATTTCATTGAATGCTGAAAAAGGTTAATACCACCACCTGTTGTCAAAGGAAGAAAGTGCAATATGTGTGTGCAACATTTAAGCAAATGCCACGTTCAATATAGAATTTATTTCTATAATTTAAAAGAAACCTAACAAATCTCAGAGCAAGAACAAGTTAGACCAAACATCACAATTCTCATCATCTAATTCTCTTTTACTTTCCAAGTTTTATAATTTTCTGTTGTATACTTTTCAACTGGGGGAAGAGCATATCATGTGTAAATTTAGAACAGATGCCATGTTTGACATGGAATCCACTTAAAATTTCAAAGAAACCTAACAAAGCAAAAGATAGACTAAATCCTTGATGTTTCTGTTTTCTTTTCCAAACCTACTCTTTTATCTTTTTCGGTTTTATATTTTGTTTGGGGTCAGAAGGGGCAAAGCAATTGTGGATAGCTAATGAATCATCAGTTGGATCTGCAGGATCTTGCACAATCATAAAGCCCAATTTGCCAAGGTTATTTATGTTAATGAGAGACTTAATTTCTCCTATGAAGAAGAGGGGAAGATCAAGATGATATACTGCTACAGCTAAGAAGCTTGCCTCCACTATCAACTTAAAAATTAAAGGTGTTTTCTGAATATCTATTTTAAAAATTAAAATTTTAAAGGTCATGCTCAACTCTTGACATATTTCAACAAAATGGTTTTAATTTAGACACAGTAAACCATATAAATGCAAGCTTTTCATAGACAAATGCTGGAAGGTTTAGTTTTTACCTTCTTTAACTTCAATTTGAAAATTTTGCTGGGTAAGTTTTTGAGGATAAAATGTATTATTATACATCATAGAGATGAGAGAGAACCATCTTGAGTCCTAGAAAGGCAAAATTAACACATTAAAGTAGAGGTTATAGTGGAACCTGATTATAATCATCATCATTAATATCTTCTTCATCCTCCTCTTGTGCATTTTCATCCTCATCTCCATCTTCTCCATCTTTCTTTTCATTTTCATCATTTTCCTCTTTGCCCTGCATGTGAAAGAATCATCAACATAGAATTTCATTGGAGAAGTGAAGGTTGCCCAACAGTAGAATCTGAAAAGAAATACAATATTCATTTGGACCAAATGCAATCTTACTCCCAAAACTAATTATCTAGTGCTCAACATTCCTTGAAGTTTGCTAATGGAGAGTTGCAGCAATGGTAGTTGTGGTGATGGTGGTAGTAACAATGCAAGGACACTGGGTGTAGTAGTGATAACAAAATTGTCGACAACAGTGGTGGAGGCAATACTAATGGGATTAGCACTGGTGATGACAACAATGATGGCATTGGTGTAGTGGCAAAGGTTGTGGCAGTGTTCGCAATTATGGTGGTAATAAATAGTGGTGATGGTGAAAGCAGCAGAGGAGGTTGTTGAAGTATCAATCTGAGGTTCTAGTAACTTATTACACCTTATTATATGTGTGGGTTAAAGACTGCCTCTTATTAATTTTGGCTTCTTTCAATTACAAATCTTAGGATCCAGATTAAGAATTGAGAATATCTTCAGCTAGTTATAGCTCAATTCCTTGAAAATGTTATTAAGAATTAAAACACTAATTTTAAAATATATACTAAGCCTGAAATTAAAAATTATAGTTTCAATTTCCATTCCATGTGCCACAAAGAACCTAAAGTGCCACTCCATGTGCTATCAAGCATTTATACAATAATATTACAATCTAGAATAGAGTGTTGCATCCATACGTACATATATACTGCTCAGTAAAACAGCATATATGCAATACTTAAGTAATGAGAATTTCATAAATTTCTTTCAAGTATGTGTTTGGTTTGGCGTTACAGAACTGATTCTGGGTCCAGAATTTATTCTGAGTTGAAGTAACTTTTGAGTTGGATTAGAAAATTTATAATAAATTTTACTTCTAACTTAATTCTATAATGAAAATATCAAAACAAAATCAGGTCATTTCAAAATCAATTTTGCAAAATCAATTTTGTCAAGACTCATCCAAACACGCACTAAGCTTATTCTGTGCTAATCTCAAAATGTACTCACAATAGAAATTTAACCAATGCTAATACCACATAAAAGGAGAAAGTTCTTATGAAATGATTAAACCTGACTCTGGGTTCCATTGAAACTTTTTTCTTCTCGACGCACGCTTAGATTCACCTGAAAACACCAAATTAGGTTTAAATCATGTGTTAACGGGAACCTCAAACCCATAATTTTTAAAAAAAAAAAAATGAAACATAATACCTTGAACTAACTCCTGAGGAAAATCTTTGAACATTAAAACTTGTTCGAGAGAGTCACGAGTAAAATCGTTCTTCTTCCTGTCTGAGAATTTAGCAATGTGCATACTTTGCCTCTTCTTAGAGGTTTTGGCCTCAAGAAAATAAGGAAAGGCTTCCCAATAATTTAGAAGGTTATTATTCCAAGCAAGCAACTTTTTTGTATCATTATGAATATCATCAATGTTAACATCAGGCAAAGTAACAGCCTCTGGAAAAAAGATCAAATGGAAGTTGAGAGGCAAATGCAGTAAATCCACCTCCTCTGCTTGACATCTCAGCCTTTTCGGAACACGTTTGGGTCTTTGGAGGTTTTGGGCTTAAGCCCCTTCCATTAATTTAATATTGGTCATTTGGCTTCATAGCCCCGTAGAACACGTCTCTATCTAAAATCATTATTACGGTTAAGAATGTTTTAATTCAGCTTATTTCATATCTAAAAATTAATCAAATTTAAACTTAGATTACTGATTAAGAATCACAAGATTCTAGTACATTTAATTCCTAATTGGAGTATACTCCAATATACTAATAATAATAATATGATTATAAAAAAAAATTATTATAAATCCGTCTCATACGATCTTTTCAGCTCGTGCATCGCATGGAGATATATTATAAAAATAAATATGAATAATTCAACAATTTAAATTGTTATAAAATATGAATAAGTCCTTTTCCTTTTTATCTTGCAGGATAAAAAGTCCTTTTCATAAAAATAAAAAAACAATATTTTCTTAAACTGAATTGATGTATAATGATCAAAGTTTTAAAAAAACAAACGTTTTTACTCACTAAATTTCTTATCTTGAAATTTTGCGCAGTTTCAGATTTAGAATTGTTGATCAGAAAAGGTTGAGGGTGAAGAAAGAGACTAGTGAAAAGCAAGTATGGGGATGGACTACTATGGGATTTTGGAGGTTGACAGGAATGCCTCAGATGAAGAGTTGAAGAGAGCCTACAGAAAGCTTGCAATGAAATGGCACCCTGACAAGAACCCAACCAATAAGAAAGAGGCTGAGATTCAATTCAAACAGATATCTGAATCCTACGAGGTAACATCATGGTCCTTGATTTGTTGTGTTGTGTCGGTGTTAGATCCTATGTTTAATTTGTCTTGGTGGGTTGTGTTTTCCAACTTTCCGTTGCTTTGTCCATTGTGTTGATCCTTCCTTCCTTTCAGTTTCATGGATAAACCTGGACCTTGGTTTTAGCTTCTGCCTTTGGTAGTTAAGCATCAGTCATGGTTTGACTTCATGTTGAGGAAGCTATTGGGAGGCTTGTAATCTATAGAGCCCCAATTCCAGTTCATTTCATTCTATGATAATTTTGCCTTGATTCAATTCTCTTGCCAATATGATTATTGGTTGATTTAGATGGCCGATTGATCATTCAAGTTGTATTTTTCATATTATTATGCATCATCTAGCTTGCAGGGGCTATTACCATAGTTTGTGATCTATGTTTGACTAGATAAATCATAATTTACAAGTTATTTAGAATAGTTTGCTGAGTCGTTTAGTTGATTGCCACTCAGATACACTGGCTTGTTCTACATTCTTCACATGATTGCCTGGTTACAAACTGCACATTTGTTGACATACTGAGTTGTTGTATCCTTATTTTTTGAGGGGCTGTGCGAACTGTGAAATCAATATAGAATGTGACTTGGTATATATTGGTTTGGTTTCATGTAGGTTCTTAGTGATCCCCAGAAGAGAGCAATTTTTGATCGGTATGGAGAAGGTGGCCTTAATGGTGGAATGCAAACACCGGATGAAGGTGTGGCTTCCTTCTTCCGAACTGGGGATGGCCCAACAGCATTTAGGTTCAATCCCAGAAACGCAAACAACATTTTTGCAGAAGTGTTTGGGTGTTCAAGCCCATTTGGTGGAATGGGAAGGGGGTTTGGCTGTGGTGGCAGTGGCAGAGGCAGAGGCATGGGCATGGGGGGTGGATCGTGGGTGTCAAGGTCCTTTGGTGGAATGTTTGGCAATGACATGTTTAGAGAAGGCAGGTCAATGAATCAAGGTCCACGCCGCAAGGCACCTCCCATTGAAAATACATTGCTTTGCAGCCTTGAGGAGCTCTACAAGGGGAGTACCAGAAAGATGAAAATCTCTAGGGAAATTACACATGCAAGCGGGTAAGTGCTCTTTGCCTGGTATTCCAATTTACAATCGTTTGTACTTACAAACCTTCTCTTAACTAAATGTCTTGAACAGAATGAGTTCTGTTGTTGGATTCTTAAAACTAAAATCTTGTTACGTTTCTTTCTTATTTATCTAAGCCAAAAAAATGTGATTGCTACTTTAGATAATTGTTAGTTAGACGTCCTATTTGTTGGATTTCCTTCTTATATATTGTTTCATGGATAATCAGTTGATGCTACAAATTTTAGCAATCTGCTCATTTTTCTCCTCCTCCCCTCCTTTTTCTTTGGGTCAATGAGTTTTCATGGTTGGATAAGGATTGGTTGTACAGACTCATCTGCTACAATCTTGATTTGTTCACTGCATTTGTGCCATTACTCATTGTTGGGTCAGGAGTTGCTACTGATTGAACATTAATTAGGTGAGATCTAGGAATGAAAATAGACTAAGTGAGGTCAGCCCTTGCCAAGCTTGGGTTGACCTGCTTTATAATCTCCGGACTCAAGTCTGGCCAGTTAGCATTTTTTTAGCTTTGGTGCGGCCTGTCTTATTAGTCTGTATAAACTTTAAACGCCTATTTCATAGTAAGTTTTAAATAGGTTGATCTGTCTATCCTTAAACAGATTAATAGGCTTATAACAGAATTCTAAAGAAGATATTTAGAGAAGATATTTTGAGAAAAGGAAAATGTAAGAAAAGGAAAGTCAGTTTCATTAACCACTTGACTTGAGTGTACAGATTGGTATTTATAGACAGGGCTGTTATTAGAACAGCTGTCATAACTAACTAACTAGTCTAGTTACAACTAACTAACTAGTGTAAAGCTACCCTACACTGCAGTTGAATAACTGCAGCTCTCTTACAATACTCTAATAATAGTTTAATAGCTTACAAGTTAAATAGACGTATACTAAACAAGTCAATAAACTTACTAGGTAACAAACATACGAAAACAGATTGCATTTTATAGCCATTACAACCAGCTCAAGTCAGAAACGAAATACTTTAGTTGATAAAATAATGATATAATATTACATGTTAACTATTAAAAATGATATTATTTACAAACAAGTCAGTTCGTCAAGCCTAATAGGTTTTCTTAAAAGTTCACAACTTGACCTACTTAACCAGTGTAGGTGGTCAGTGTTTTTAATTTTTAATTTATCACTCAACTGTTCAAAATGTGCATACCTGACTCCCTCGGCTACCTTTCTTCTGGTTATTGTGTTTACACTTGACTTTACATAGGTGACTTTTCTAGGCTGTTTGAATTATGCAATTCTTTCATATGTTATGTGTGCCTATATAAGCACAGCCACGTAAATTGATATAATTTCTCTCCTCTATATTTATGTTTGCAGGAGAATTTTTCTGGTGGAGGAAATATTAAACATTGAAATCCATCCGGGCTGGAAAAAGGGAACCAAAATCACTTTCCCAGAGAAAGGAAATGAGCAGCCAAATGTCATTGCTGCAGATCTTGTGTTTATTATTGATGAGAAACCTCACAGCGTATTTACAAGAGATGGTTATGATTTGGTTGTTACACAAAAGATATCACTTAAAGAAGCTGAAGCTCTAACAGGCTACACCATCCAACTTACAACTCTAGATGGCAGGGGTCTGAACATCATCATAAACAATGTGACTGATCCAGATTATGAAGAAGTGGTCACAGGGGAAGGTATGCCAATTTCCAAAGATCCTTCAAAGAAGGGTAACCTTAGGATCAAATTCAACATCGAAATCCCAGACATAGTTGGTGCCTGAGTGGAAAGCCAGAATTGAGAAATATCTGGCACTATAAGAGTGTCAACTTTTGCAGAGAATGTATCTAGTAAATAATAGTCTTTGGTTTTGTTCACATTCTTTGCCTCCTTTTTCCTCTTTATTTAGATGAATGTGGCTTGTTTAATTTGTGTATGCGTTAACAATGTCATTCAGGAAAATAACATCCGACATATTAGATCGAGGTGTAATGTTTTTTACTTTACGGGTGACAAAGAGTACTTCAATTGTGTGTGGCATTAGAGTACGTTACTTAGTTAAAGTCTTAACAGCACGTGCAAAATGCGAACAGCTTGTAGTTAGAAGAGTATGCCGCTAATTCCTCTGTTAAGCACCTCCTAAAATGGTTGATGTATACCCACCTTGTGTGTCAATTTCAAATAGTCCAAACAATAAGGCATAATAAAAATTTATTAATTAATGAGTCTATTACAAGGCCAGGTTAAAAAAATACAAAAACAAAATGAGGTTGGCTACAAAGCCCTCTGCTTCAAGATTCTTAAAAATACAAGGCTCCATTTTGCATGGATAATATACACTAAATCTACTCAACCATAAACTCTTCAAGCCATGACATGACTTGGGGCTCAGGTGTTTGTAAAGCTGCAATATCAAAAATGTAATGCAGCCTTCAGGTGCAAATCCCTTCATTGACCAATTAAAAATTCATGTTCTAATCAGAAGAATCTTCGGACAAAGCCGAGTCTGAGCCTCCAACATTTACTACCGTATTTGGGATCCCATCTGAACCCTCACTCATAACATCTGCTTCTGAATCTTCCTCTTCATTCTCCTCAATGCCATTGTCATTAAGTTCTTCAAAAGCATCCACATCTTCATCACTCATTCCAACCAAACCCCTACTCCATCTGTTGGGGGGAACACCATTAAAACCTACCTCCCAGTTTCCTTGATCATATTCCACAGCTTGAGCATTGTCGTCATCAGACTCCACCTCTTCAGCACTGTTACTATTGTCAGCAGCCACCCCAATGTGTACCGGAGTCATGGGACTCGCCTTTTCTCCATCCCATTCCTCATCCAAGTTTCTCACCGGTTCTCTATCAATCTTGTAGCTATGACTGGCTGTCGTATGGCCAAGCAACAAATCTTCAACAGCTCTCTTTCCCATTCTCCGCTTCCTTATGGTTCGGCGACCTCGCCCAGCACCTTGTCCTTGTGTTCCTCGAGCCTGCTGTTTTAATCTGTGACTTAGATTGTCAGTGACCTTAGCATTCTTACGACCACCATCTCGTTTAGAATTGCACACTCTTTTAGCCAGCTTTTTACCCCGTCCTTGTTCATTAGTCCCTCGACCACGTTTGTTGCCATTTCGTACAATTTTCTTAGGAACAGATTTATCTTTAGTGAATTCATCATGGACAAATTCGGCTGGTTCAACCTCCCTATTAGATTTCATGTGAGTATATCTTGATGGAAGCTTCTGCGAAAAGCAAGTTAGATGCATTATTGATACATAAAAATATCATGAAAAATTTCCAGATAAAGACCCAGACACTCAAAATAAGACAAAAGGAACATAAATTTAAGGGGAACTTAACACCCAATCTGCTTCTAGTCTATCAGACACAATAGCTCAGCCTCAGCTTTTTCAGATAAAAATGAAAGTTGCAACGCAGCTTATGTGTAGCAAACCTTTCATGGTAACATCAAATCCTGTTACTTAAGACTAAAAGCACTCTACTATAAAGGAAAAATGAGACTCACTATGTATTCTCTTGCTTCTTTCTCCTCACAAGGCTCAAGTCTTTCAAGCTTTACATAGCTGATGGATGAATCAATCTCAAAAAGCCTGAGAGACAAAGCTGCAGTCGTTAGTGGAACCCATGGAAGCACAGCAACAGATTCAGGATCAGTTGAAGCCTGCACAGAACGTTCTGACATACTGCTTGATCCCAACAATTCATCTGTTGTAGAGAAGTTCAACGACAGAAAATCTCGCCGTAGTGATCTCTCAAAAAGGGTCAATATCTGCAAAATGGGTTTTTATGGGTTTTTAATTCATGTCTGATTAAGCATATGATGCACAGATATAAAATCTAGAACTTTTAAGAATTGAAAGGGCACGAAACCTGTAAAAGTTCCTCAACAGAAGATGATTTGCTCAACTTTATGCCCCAGTGCTTCCTAACATCATTGATCCAATTTGTTTCAAATGCTTCAGAAAGAACAGATACCTGTAAATCAAAATGTGAATACAATATACTCCTCAAAAGTCAAACTAACAGGGAAAAAAAAAAGAGGGCACAAAATAACAGTTTAAAATTTAATAGAAAACAATGTTCAAGGTGAAAGCAGAGTTAACATTAACTCACCTCCATACAGGCCAACAGGACCTTAAGCAATCTTGTCCGCAAGGGAAGAGAATATTCCAAAATACAATTATCTTTGGATAACTTGTCTCGACATTGAAATGCATGTTTAGAAAAATTAAATCCATTATTTGAGGGAAAAGTCTGGTGGCAGGAATTGCAATGAGAGTCTTCAACAAAATAAAGATTGAGACATATATCACAAATGTCCATCTGAGGTTTGCATCTCTTTATCCCATATTTCATTGCACATAAAACCGATGAATTATAACATTCTTTCCACAACCACTTCTGAAAATCTTGATACCTTCTCAATGCAGCTTTCTTCTCACTCTCAGTTTTCCCAAGCTCAATTTTGAAGGATGATGAAGTTTCAGATGGATCAGCATTCAAGTCATGAAGGGTACTGCTAGGACTGCCAGATCCAGCATTGTGCTCAGGGATAGAACATGCTTCATTAGCTTCAATTTTAATAGAAAATTCGCCCCTGCTTCCATTTTTGGCACAACATGCATTCCTCTTTCGAACATTTTCTTTAAAGGAATTCTCAATCTTTAGCAACATTAAGCGCAAATGAGATTCCCTGATCCCACGTGAATCCAATGATGTCAAAAGAGCATCAAAGGCCTGCATTTTAATGGTGGGATAAATAAAAATGAAACTTTGATAAAAAGACATACAAAATAATTACCATGAATAAAAGCACAAGGCAAATGTTTAAATTTCAGAGGCTATCCTTAGTAATTCCATTTGCTAATGATCAGATATTGCCGTGGAAAAAATTAAATTTAGAGGTAATATCTCTTAGGATTCTAAAAGGAGACTTGCAGTGCCCTAAGTCCTTAGATGCATGTCATTAAAGTGTGCACTGAAATATAAGAAACTATCAAAACCAAGGTACAATTTAGTTGATCAGCTTAAGGAAAAAACTGAATAAACAATTTACCTCTTCAGAATCAATAAGCCTCCACTTGCCATCATGATATTCAACAAAGATCCTGCCTGAACCAGGATCATTGCTAGAAGCAGAAGCAACAAACTGCCAATATCGGTTACGTCTGCGATCTTGTCCAAGGGGTAAAGACCTGTAGACATACATCTCCTCTGCTATGTGGGCAATATAAGATTTCAACTGTGAACGTGATCTTTTCGAATATTGTGCAGATACCTGAGTCTGAGAGATATCTGCACCAGTACCTGAGCCAAAATCTTGAATTGATGAGCACTTCTCCATAGGCATGCTCTGTGCTACAGGATCTCCTTTTTGGTTTTCTGCAGTGCTGGGTGATGCTTCATTATTAATATTGTTAATATTAATGTCAAGCATTGGGCTTAGGTTGCCCTCCATAGCTGGATAAGTGTATGGTGTTTCAACTTTATTCCCAGTAAGTGATGGAAAATCTAATTTACTAATATTATCATCTTTCAGACGAACTTTATCTATCTGTGCTTCAGCCCACATTTGTTTCTTCAGAGCATTTGCTGATTCCAGTCGATCCTACAATACTCGCTATGTCAACTTAAAATCTAAATAAAAATAAACTTAAGAAACACATTAGACAGGAAAGAATTGCACCTCAAGAACAACACGGATCGAATTTCCTTCATTTGCCACACCAACCAATGCAACAAGAGCGTTTAGACGCTCCTCTACACTAAGATCAGAATATTCTCCTTCGGTAAGCCCTAGAATCCAGGACTCTCCAGATTTGCTTTCATCAATTTCCATATTATCTTGATCAAGATTGCTAGCATTTAAATCTTCACAAGCAACAGGCTGTCTGGTGACAGAAATTGGACAATCAGCATCCTTCGAACCATTCTTAGGAAAACAAGGTAGATCTGTATCAAACTCTTTTTGAATAAGATCTACATTGTGACCCAAATTTTCTTTTCCATTTGATGAGCAAATGTTTGTGTCCTCATACTGTTCAGAATTTTGGTTTGCACTTGAAGGATTTACTAAATCATCATCTTCAGGATCCTCATCAACTTCATCACTTTCTGACTCCTCTTCTCTTTCAACATCATCAGCATCTTCACCAGCTAGAAACCCATTTTCAAATATCTGAATTTTCTTTCTTGCTTCTGAAAGAATGGAGTCAGCATCAGCAGGATTCTTTCTGAATGCATCTCGTACACAATATGTTGATGGAGCAATTCTTTCAAACAATTTAGTGTCTCTTGTCAAAGCAACAGAAATTGATGCTTCAGGTGTTTTGCTGGTCGTCAGGTCCCGAAGACCAGATTTCTGACAGGAAAAGAGACATAAGAACAAAGCTGACAGTTTCTAAAAGAGCACTTGATACAAAGATAAACAATTCACCTGAATTTTTTCTGCAAGCTCTAGTACTGTCAAACCCTTACTACCCTCCAGCGAGAGAACATGAAAAGCTGCAAATTTAACTGTTCCAGGAGTTAGCCGGTGCCTTGATCTTCGAGGAGCTAACAGACCTCTCTCTTGCATTTTGGCCACAGCACTTTCAGCTGCTGAACCATTACGAAGTGTAGAAATTATATCTTTGCAACTTTTTCCCTGCAATTACATAAACATTTTGAACCACTTAATCAATGAAAGAAAAGTAAGACAAAAAAAATTCATTGTTAATTTAAAATGTGTGCAAAATCATAAATGCTCATTGCTCAATGGAAGTATTCAATATAACAAAAAGCTCATACAGATCCAGTGAACTGAGATGATAACACAAATATGTTTCAGCCGATAGGCACTAAAATATGGCAGCTTTCAGTTTGAACTGAACATTAATATACAAAATAAAGAAAAATGAACCTCGTCTTTATCAATTGCATATGACCATGTAATATTTCTTTTCTTCAGCTGTGGTCCTAATCCCGCAGACAATGCTAACTGTCGGAAAACTTCTGGCCATGTCAATTGATTTAAGTTCTTCTGCCAATTTCGTATGTCAAAGCCCCATGCATATGCCTAAAACATAATAAAGTGAACATTTTCAGAGTCAACAGTCTCAGACCAAACTAGTATGTCTCAAAAGGAAAGATAAAATCTAAGATATATTTCAACTTACTCCTTCCACAATCTCTGGATGGCCACCTCCAGGATTAGCAGCACCATTCTGGTTCATCCCTAATCCTGTAGAAGGCGTCCTTGCAACATCTTCAATGTCTTTTATTATCACTTTGAGAAGAACAACATGAATCTCACCCAACAATCTAGAATCCTGCAATCAAATGGTTTGAATTGAACATGCATAATGAGCAAAGGGTGCACAGAAATCCAGTTCAGCTGCAGCACAAAATCAAAAGCAGAGGCCAGATTTACTCACATAGTCGTGAAATGCCTGTACAAACTCGTCAAGAGTAAAAGGCCATAAATCAAGTACATCAGCAAAAGTAATCAAGAATCTCCAAACCTGAAATAGAACAATAGACCACAGCTTTTGAACTTTAAATTCAGAATCCTCAATTTAAGCTTAAAAAACAAATAAAGAACAACAAGAATGACCTCAGTCTAACATACAAGCAAGCTTAACAGAAACAACCTTCACTATAATATGTGGTAGACAAGAGCAACATTAAAATAACATTTCAAATCATGAACTGAGTCAACTGACATATAGATCAATATCAGAAACTGTGAAAGGGTAAAGTCTCCCTTCCCCCTTTTGACAGTATGGAGTACCAGAACAAGAGATAATTGGTTCAAAGCAACATTAACCTACACTACCATATAACGATGAGGGCAATAAGAACATACCATGAGAAGGTTGCCGATATTCTGTTCTGAGTCAATCCAGGGCTGGATAGCAAATGGTTTTCTCAGCTTTACACTCTTGGGTGGAAATATACACAACGAATCTACAGTACAACATGTATCAGGAGTAAAACCCAATTATGTTACATTACAAAAAGCAACATAATGATAAACTCCTTACCCCTAAATGATTCAAGGTTTTGCAAAGTATCAAGATCAATATGAATAATAGATGAAAGCCCCTTGCTTGCAGCAGCCAACTCCATCAATTCCAGTTGTTCATCCTCGATAAGCTCCATAGATTCTTTAGCTATTCTCCGAGCATTTGCCTTCTCAAGGGCAGCTTTCCTCCTCTCTTCCTCCTTCTCTTTGCGGATCTCTTCTTTTTGCCTCCTTTTCTCAGCCTTTTTTAAGAAAGGCCACAACAAAAAGGAGAGTAAGGTACATAAAAAATCCACAGATGTTTGAATATATTTGCCAAAGGAAGGCTATAAAACATAGGCTTTAAAAATCTTACTCTTAAATGTTCTTTCAACAAAAACTTTTCCCTTCGTTCCATTTCCCGTCTTTGCTCACGCCTTGATCTTTCCTCTTCTCGTTGTTTCTCACGCATCAACCTCTCTTCTTCCTTCCTTCTTTCACGATCTTGTCTTTCCATTTCTTTCCTCATTCGCTCTTCACTCTAAAAGGGAGAGGGAAAATAGAGGGGTTAGCTACAGAGAAAGGGATGTTGTTTAAGCTCTATACAGTGTATGGTGCCACAGTAGTAGGCAAAGTTCATTTTAATAAAACCTTTCGTCTGAGGTTATCTTGTTTCTCAAGCTCTTTTCGCATCCTCATTTCATAGGCTTCAACTTCCTTTGCAACTTTGGTTTCATCACTCTACATAAATAATGTTAAAAATATATATCAAGCTCCGCAAAAAAAATGTATTAACATAGCTAAGGAAAATGACAAAATAATACTTAGCAAAAATTAAAAATTAAATTAATACCTTTCGTTTCCTCTCCATCCTCAATACTGCATCGTTATGGGAAACTTGCCCACCAGCTAAAGCATAAGGATTGTCTTGTCCAACAATTGGGTGATCAGTAAGATGGGAGTTCATTCCAGTGCTGGTTATGTTTGTGTGAGGTTCCCTTTTGGGTGCAACATCATTGTCTCGAGGAGGAGATGGATAGGTAATCACTAGCTTGTCCTGCTGTTGAGACAAAAGGCGAACATGAGAAGAATGACTTTGGGGAGCATGAACTCTGGGTTGCTGTTCATTTCCAAGGGGAAAAGGAGTTCTGGTAGGACCATCCATTGGATCATGTAAATGAGGTAGGTTCAGTTGTCCATAAACATCGGATCTAATGCCAGACTGGTTTGGAAGAAAAGGGTATTCATGGAATGTCCTTGCTATAGCCTGAAATGGAGCTCGTTTAAAATCAAAATATCATATGAAACAACCAAAGAGCAAGATTTGACAGTAAATATAATCCAAATATGAATAAATAAAAGCAAGTTTTTCTCAAACTATCTAAACTGAGGAAAGACAGTGTACAAGTATTTTTTTCGAATAAAGTACATTCAATTCAAATAAATCATTGTTATTCAATATTCATGGGAATACAAAATAAACCCTTGACTAGAATAAAGAATAAACAGCATATCAAGTGAATACCTAAGTCTACACCAGTGTTGTCAATAGTGGATCACGGAAAGCTAAAAATCCCCAATACCATATAACGGATAGCGTCGCGAGCAAATAGCAGAAGCCGCATAGCAGTTGAAATAGAATATATATAATAATTAAATATGTATAAAAAATTAAGATATATGCAAATAAAAATAAGCTGGATAAACATTAACATAAATATTTACTCAAAAGTTAAATTGTTCAAGACAAAATATGTTGGAAACAAAAAAAAAACAGCTAAAAAGATTAAAAAAGAAAGAAGAAAGACAAAGATTAAGAAAAAAAAAGTTTGTCACCTGTAAAAAACACAGGCGCTGCCGCGCTGGACTGAAGAAGGATGGACTCTGGAAGGTTCTGAGTGTGGGAGGAAGGGTGTACGTAGAGAAGTTTAAGTAATGAAATATGCTACTGTTGGGCCTATTTTAGTATAAGAAAGCCCAAGTGGCTGACTCCATGTTTAAAAAGTCAAGTGAGTAAAAAAAATTGAGTAAAACAAAACAAATAAGCCCAAACAAATTTCATGAGATATTCATAATTATCAATAAGCCCATGTTCAAAACTAATCAGACTCTTCAAAAAATCACGTGAGCCCAAATTGTCCAAGACCCACAAGCCCAAACTTCAGTCATCTTCACAAAAACCCTAAATCTTGCCTCAACTCTGCTCTGCCATGGCTGAAGAACTAGGACCCTCTACAATTTATTGAAGGGAGACACAACATCGGCGACGCGCATGGCAGCCACGACAAGCAAAGTGGCCGTGATGTTGTTTTCTGCAATGCAATGCCATCGCGATAGCGTTTTAGTGCTCGCTGCGTGCTATTTGACAACACTGGTCTACACATCTACATTAAATCTTCTTTTTTCCTTTTACACAAATAAAATCCAAATAAATGGTAGAGGCTAAAGTAATAATAAGCCCGATATTGCAGAAGGAAGATTATAGGGGGTGTGGATGGCATGTTTTTAGAGGAAAGTTGTAATTGAGAGGGAACCAGAGGAGCCTTGAACTCCAATTGATGAGAGATGTGTTTGCATTGAATTTTGATTTTCTGTTCAATTGTACCATACAATTGTTTCCTTTTCAGAATATTCCAAGTCCTATCATAATTTTACAGACCTATACACTAAGCAGTTAGAGCATAACAAAAACCAACCTTATTTGCCCTAGCATCGTGTCTTTCATATATTTTACTGTCATAGGCAAGACTTGGCCGCTTCTGCTGTTCCGTAACAGCTGCACCAAAAGAAAATAGTAGAAGTGTGAGTAGTCAAACAAGTGCACATGCAACACATCACAGACAAGTATTCATTGAGTAAACCTCACTGTAGTATCTAATATGCTTTCGTCATTTTAGTCCCTTCACTAAAAGTTCACTTTGGTCCCCAAATTTGGAACACATAATTCAACTTAACCCTTGTCAATAAAAATGTAAGGTCCAATGTGAATTGTGTTTCCCAAATATAGGAACTAAAGTGAAGTTTTAGTAAAGTTAGACTCAAATAATCAGCAGATACAATATCATACTAAAACGTGAGTTTACTCATTAATCATCAGAAACTTATAAGTTATTACATAAAAGTAACGCTTCTAACAATACTTTCAGGTTGAAAAATCAGTCAGAAAGAAGACAAGCAAAGCTAAAAAAGAACATTTCATCCCTGCTTCCTATGATACTCTTAAACAGAACACCCAAGAAACTAATTTACCCATTACCACTTAACAAAATAAAAAACACATACATATCAAAAATAGAAACTCCATAGTTAACGTCATTATCATGATACCTAAGTAGAAACATACAATGAAAAGACAATAACTAAAGCAAGCATGCAAGACAAGTTCATTTAAACAGTTGAATTGCATATCCCATAAAAACCCAATAAAATAAACATACAATCATACATTGATAGAGTTCACTAAATTCAACCCAAGTACCCAACCATCCACCAAGTCAAAGAATCAAAGACCATACCTAAGGGTGCCCCAAATGCATCCGGCGGCAACGGATCAAACTCCACTCCAAGAATAGGTCCATCTTCCCTCAAAGGCTCCCCCAACTGAGCCTCCACACAAGCAATTGCTCTAAGCTCCATTATAGTCTGTGGTGACTCATAGTACCCCCGAGGCACCACATTCCTCAACTCCGACCGGGCAAACGGGCTGGACCCCGAACCTGACCCGGATCCATATTCAACACCCACTTCAGGCCCCAACTTGGGCTCCTCCACCGGAGAATCCGGCAACGCCGCTGCCTTTCGCGGCTTCTTTGACGGCAACTCCTTCTTGTCCTTCAACCGCCGGTGACAGAACCACATCTGCAACTGCCGATCCGACAACCCCAACTTCTCCGACAACTCCACCCTCATAGTCTCCGACGGGTAATTCTCAACTAAAAACCAAAAACAAAAAATTTGAACAAAAAAAAAAGTGAACAATAAAAAAGCCTAGAAATTGAACAAGAAAAAAAATAAAATAAAATAAAAAAAGGTTAACGATAACAAACCAGCATAAGCTTTCTCGAGCGTTTCAAGCTGAAACGGCGTCTTCATCTGACGCTTGGGCTTGCTCAGACCCTCACTCGAATTCCCAATTTTGCTGTTACTTTCATTGTTGTTGTTGTTGTTGTTGTTATCATTGCTGTTTTCTTCCTTCTTCACGTCGTTGTTCTCTGCCTCGGCCTCCATCGATCGAGATCGAACCTCTTTCCACCTTCAAACCCTAGGAATCCACAACGAAGCCACAAAAAGAAACCCAACCAAGCAGCACAGAGAAGAAAAGGGGAAAATAATAATAATTAGGGCAACCGAATAGAATCGATTTTGGTGTTTCTTTGTTTTTATTTATTTTTGTCATCTCTTTTTTTCTCTTTGGAAATCAAAAAAATTCCGTGATAGTCAAGGAATGGAAAGGCACAGAATTATTATCCTCTCTGATGAAAAATAAATAAATAGTTTAAATTGAAAAGATAAAAAAGAAAAGCAGCGTGTAATAAGAGATTGAAAAGAAAGAACAAGGAAGATGAAGAATAAAAGAACAAATCCAAAACAAATAATAAAACATAAAACAATAGTAATAAAAAGAATGAAAATTGTTGATAAACAAAAATAATAACCCAACAACAACAACAACAACCACCACAACAGTTGCTCTTCTTGACTGCTATAACTCCTTTCATATTAATTTTTTTTAGTTATTAATTAGAATAGCAATCTTAATCTGTTTTTCTTCTCTCTTTTTTATTTGGTTTTTTATGAACGAACGGTGTGATCGCTTGATGCTCGTGTCAAACAGGAGGGCCAACTACAAAACAAAACCCCAAGAAAGAAGAATGCCTTTTTTTTTTTCTTTTCTTTTCTTTATGTTTCTAAATTTTGTGTTTTTTATTAATAACTAAAATGAAATCTTTCTCTCACTGGTGACTCTGCGTGTGTTTTTGATGAACTTTTTATTCCGAGGTTCTTTTCTTTTCTTGTCTGGCGTTTGATTTTTCTTCGTTGAATTTTCTTTTGGTTTTGGTTTTGCTTTTCTTTGTATAATTAATATTATTATTTTACTTTTCAATGTAACTTGGTCAATTCATAAGTGTGTGAGGGAATCGGAGACAGAAGAATTACTGGATCGGATCGATGATAAGGTTCCTGTTGTTGTGGACCCCTCAATGGTTCTTTCGGCTGCCACATACACTGATTTTCTTCCTGCACCCATCATATTTTTCTTTTACATCCAACCATAATTCTAACATTGTCCTTCCGGAAAGCTGATTGTGAATTCGTAATAGTCTTATTTATTAGGATGATATTTTAATCAACTGATTTAATAATTTAATTATGTTATAAAATAATTAAAATCATTATATATAACACTAAAATTTCTAATATATATTTTTTATATATATAAGTTCACATAATAAATTTTATATCAATTAATTTTAATCTAATAATATATTTTTTACATATATCAATTTTAAATAAAAATCATAAATTTATTAATGTATTTTATATATATATATTAAAAAAATACATTATTAGATCAAAATTAATTATTATAAAATTTATTATATAAACTTATGTGTATTAAATATACATTAAAAATTCTAGTGATATATATAACGATATTAATTATATTATAATATAATTAATTTATTAGTTCAGTTGATTAGAACGTCGTACTAATATCTAAAAGTCATAGATTTCATCTTGCATGAGTCAATAATTTTAAATTAACTCGTAAAATATTTTTTTAAAAATTTAAACAAATCCACAATCCGTAAGGCAATTAAGGATTTGCAAATCCGTATGAGGATGCGTGCAGAAGAAAATGCCCCACATACATCATCAACTGGGCTTCGCATTGGACTTACAGTGTTCTTTGGGCCTGAAGAATGGTCTCATCTCATTTCACCAAGGATCAAGATTCAGCAATCAATCATCAAACGTTTCTCTCTTCCATTGACCAAAAGGAAAAACATTTTTTTCTTCTCACGAGAAAGTAAAAAAAAAATAGTTAATTTACAGTAATTACATTGTGGACGCTAAAATAGTAATTTGATACAATTTTCGGATATTTAGAGTTATTATATTATTATAAACTAATAAATTGAATAGTTTCCCTTCTTGAAATGCAGTACAATTTGAGACCAAATTCAACATTTGATATATTTTTTTTACCTTGGAATTGCACATGTTTGAGTTTATGATAATATCACACCCGTTGGTTGGTGTGTGGACTCATTCTAAGTTTTTGAAAATTTTCAACTAATGGTCAAAGGAACAAAATGGTTCAACTAACAAAAGTTTTACAATCATTACTGTGGGTGATCGAGTCAAAGGATACAAGTAAAAGTGTGTTCTAGGCTGGTTTAGGTTTGTTTTAGTCAAATTTATAATTCAATTCAGTTAAATTTGATTATTTTGATTTAGTTTGATTTTTAACTTTTTTAAAAAACTTAATTCAACTTAATTTATTTATGAATAGTTTGGTTCGTTTCAGATCAATGAGTTATTCATTTAAATTTGATCTTTTTTTCTTATAACTACTATTTTATATCATGATTCATCCAAATATTCAATACAATTAAAATAATATTATCAAATGTCTAAAAATAGTAAAATTAATTAATCTAATATCATCAACATAATATTTTAAAATAGACAAATACAAAATAAAATAGATATATTGTTCAACGAGAAATATTATAATAGTCTAAATCACAATTATTTTCTATGAACTAAATTCCTACAATACGCTTTGCTGCAACCAGATTTGCTGAAACACATGAATAAAATATGATCTATTAATATTATAAACATAACAACAAAAATAAATATGAAAAAGATGAAACAAATAACAATGTACTTAAAAGTAATACCTTAAAAAGTTCTAATACTAATAGTTCCAACACTTTACAATTCCAATATTTGGAGTCCAAATATTAACAGTATTTTAAGCTAAATCAAACAACTCTACAAGTTTTAATCAATTCCGTTCAATTTTGACCAAAATACATAAATGATCCAACTAAAATTTTCGGGTCGGTTTGAGACGATTCAGATTTACAGATGACCCGTATCCATGTTTCCTAGGTACAAGACTCCAATGAGTCATATCTCTCAGGCAGGCAATATTGCAAAAAGGTATATAGTATTTGTGATTTTTTTTCTTTTATTTTTTTAATAATATTGGTAGAAAAGAAATTATTGATCCTATGCAAATTGTTTTTGTTCCTTATAAAGAGGCTAAATTTTGTTTATTCCAAAAATATCGTACAAAATCATGATTCTATTATATAACAACTTATAAAATTAACAACAAAAACACGTATTTCCGTTGTGGTGCAAAATCGTTGTAATTCAAGGGATGCATACAAAACATTCAATGAAAAGGTGTTTTCGCATATAAAATCCAAAACAGATACACGTTTCGTAGTATAATTTGTTCACACCTCATTTTTATACCATCGAATGTTTCCTGGTAGGTGTTTTTTTCTTGAAAAATTATTTGCAAAATCAAGTTACTTTTTTTTTACTTGAATTAATTTTGATACAAATTATATCAATGATCACACGCATTATTGTTTTTAACAATAATCAAATTAATTGTCATATAAATTATCTTTTTTTATTTAAATTTAAATTAATGTAACATAAATTACTCTTTTTAATTGTAATTAAAATAATATCATGAACGAATTTGATTATGATAAATAAAAGTAATTCTTATTCTTATAATAATTAATAATTAATTTGATTACTTTTAAAAATGATAAAATGTATCCAATTAATTTAATTTTAAATGATATTGAGTACTATTTAAAATAATAAATTATATCATAATCAATTTGATTAATTAAAAAAAGATAACTTATATTTATAATTTATAAAAAATCATAAAAATACATACTAAAAATATGATTTTATTATGTGTCTCAATAAAAATTAAAAGGAATTATGTTTTCATTGTTTATTTTTTAAAATACTAAATAAAAATGCAATTTCTTTGTGTGTGGCAACAAAGATGACAATCGTGTTTTTGTGATGTATTTAAAAGGGATGACGAGGAGAGCACAGGTAAAAGGAAGGATGAACATAGAGGTAAAATGATTTTTTTTCAAGGATTTTAAAGTTTTGTAGGAACCAGCAGCAATTATTATAGGAGTAGTAACACCCGCGGGGAAAATAGCAGGGCCCGTTGAGTGGCTCAAAGGTGAAGAAATAAAGCCCACGTTGCCACGCACGATGGCAGTCCATTACAAGCGATTGAGACAACATTTTTGCGGCATAAACATATACACTTCCATTCTCTTCGCGACAATCGTACCAATAACGATAACGATGTTGCACTCCCAAAAAACAAGGTAACCATGCTATCCTTATTGAATTTTCGGAGATCTAGCTATATTTCCGTTTAAAATATTTGAAACATTTTTTTTTTTCTAAATTTTATTTGAATGGTTTCATTTCAATTTAATCTTTAGTTAACACGGCTCGCGGAGGTTGACATTTGATGGTTCATATGCATCGTACTGCAGAAGACCTATTTGATGAAATGCGTGAGTAAAACAAACTCCATTATTGGAGCCAGCTACCTTGTGAGAAAATAGCGTTGGATGTTTCCTAAACATATACCATTTTTAAGTATTTATAATATAAATTGGAGTTATGGGTAGTAAAACTTTGTTCAAGTGGCCAAAGCAAATCACAAATTCCCTAGTTGTGCAGTTAATCAAGGCAGAAAAGGACGTGCACAAAGCTGTGAACATGTTTGATTCTGCAACTGCTGAGTATGGTAATGGGTTTCGTCATGATCATGAAACTTTTGGTCTTATCATCTCTAGGTTAGTCACTGTGAACCAGTTTAGACCAGCGGAAGGGATGCTGGAGAGAATGAAGCAAGAAAAATGCATGGTTACAGAGGACATATTTTTAAGTATATGTAGGGGTTATGGACGCGTGCATAGGCCCCTTGATGCCATCAGGGTTTTCCACAAGATGGAAGGTTTTCAGCTTAGGCCAACACAAAAGGCATACCTTACAATACTTGATATTCTTGTGGAGGAAAACCATGTAAAGAGGGCTATTGGTTTTTACCGTGAGATGAGAGAATTGGGTATTCCATCTAGCGTTGTTTCTCTCAATATTTTGATCAAGGCCCTCTGCAAAAACAAGGAGACTGTTGATTCTGCTTTACGAATATTTCAGGAGATGCCCAACCGTGGATGTCAGCCGGATTCATATACGTATGGTACATTGATTAATGGGCTGTGTAGACTCGGAAATATCAGTGAGGCAAAGGAACTATTCAAAGAGATGGAGCAAAAAGGTTTTTCAGCTTCTGTTGTTACCTATACTAGTTTGATACATGGCTTGTGTCAGTCTAATAATTTGGATGAAGCTATAGGATTGCTTGAAGAAATGAAAAGAAATGACATTGAGCCAAATGTTTTTACTTATAGTTCTCTGATGGATGGTTTATGTAAAGGTGGTCATTCATCACAAGCAATGCAGTTATTAGAAGTAATGGACAAAAAGCACCATTTGCCTAACATGGTCACTTATAGTACTTTAATCAATGGACTGTGCAAAGAAAGAAAGCTTCGTGAGGCTGTGGAGATTCTTGACAGGATGAGGATTCAAGGCTTGAAACCAAATGCAGGGTTGTATGGAAAAATCATAAGTGGCCTCTGTGCTGCAGGCAGTTATCAAGAAGCTGCAAACTTCATTGATGAGATGGTGCTTGGTGGTATCTCACCAAATCGAGCAAGTTGGAGCCTTCATGTTAGGATGCATAACATGGTAGTCCAGGGCCTTTGTAATAATGTTGATCCACCTCGTGCATTTCAGTTGTATCTTAGTATGCGCACTAGGTGCATCTCTGTTGAAATTGACACTTTTGATTGTTTAGTCAAATGTTTTTGCAAGAGAGGAGACCTGCACAAAGCTGCTCGGATTCTTGAAGAGATGGTATTAGATGGTTGCATTCCAGATGAGGGAGTATGGAATGTAGTAATTGGTGGACTTTGGGACCGGAAAAAAGTGAGAGAAGCCACTGAGCAATTGCTGGTTGAGCTGCAGCAGAAGTTTGTCGAAGCTGAAAGTTGAAGTTTGTGGTTCCATAGATTACATATATGCATTGAATTGTTCTTACTGAAAACCTTTGGCATCACATGGTCCCCTGACTTCTTTCTGTTGTAAAAGGTTGTTATTTAATTGCTAATGGAAATGTGTTATGCGCAGAAAGCTTGCTTATTAAATTA
The DNA here is from genome assembly GCF_004193775.1 of Glycine soja. NCBI lineage: Eukaryota > Viridiplantae > Streptophyta > Magnoliopsida > Fabales > Fabaceae > Glycine > Glycine soja. Next base: position 42,184,967 of record NC_041012.1, on the reverse strand, counting down.
TTATTGTATTTAGTCTTGGTTAACTTTATGCTGAGCCCTTTAATTGCATGTTTGGTATTTGTGCTAAGTAAATCTGTAATTTTTTATTGTATAGTTTAGCCATCTTTTAAATGCAATGAGTTGATCATCATGTGACTCCACCGCTAAAAAATAGAAAAAGAGATTCTTGAATTTCTAGGCAATTGCTGTATCTTTAGAACCCCCCTAAAGTTCAGGAACTGAATTTCAGGTGTCTAAATTCAGTTTATAGAATTACACAAGTACAGGAATTCAATTCTACTAGTCTTTTTTTTTTGGGGGAACTTCATATAATTACTAGTTCCTGTGAATCCTGTCTAAATTATTGTATCATGGAATTTGAAGAAAAATATTTTTCTTGAAAAGATAGTTTTATCTTTAGCTTTTACAATTTTGACAGCTAATCTATTGCAGATCCAAACTAACATTTTCTCCTCTTATTTTCAGTGACTGACCATGCACATATTCGCAGAGTGCAATTCATATGGCCTGACTCCTCAGGGAAATAATTTATTAGAATTTTGTTTAATGTTGGATTCACATTATGCACATATTTTTTACAAAAGGGGAATACAAGCTACTAGATAGCCACTTAATGATGAATGATGATGAGTTAACATTATTATTAACTACGGGGTAAAGTACTTCATTGACTTATTGAATAACCACTCTTGAATATTTACAAATTCGGGCTGATTACTATCAAGTTTTTCTGGATGTATACTCTTTTAAATCTGAATTAAGCAGCGGTCCCTTGTTAATGGATATAAGACTATTAAAGAAAGACAAGTGTTTAAGGAAAGATTCAATTCGTTGAAAAGTTGCTCAAGCAATCAGCTCCCCATTAAAAAAAAAAAAAAAACTAACTTGGCGTAAAATGTTGCTTGCGTGATGATAATGCTGATAAGTTCTAATGAATGGATTGACGGAGAAGTCCTTCTAGTTTAAGCCAGGTTTAAATACATTAAACAAAAGCATTGAAAAATTAAATTGAATAATATACGATTTAAATAATAAATTTCAATTGAATATAAGTAAATGGTTCCAAGCACAAGAATGAATCCAACCAACTAAATTTTTGAAATCGGTGACATTAACAAAGATTAATATAAACAGAACTGGACGATTAATCTGTTGAAAGGGGGAAGCCAATTCCATGTCTCTGTGTAGGAAATGCAACAAAGAACATGCTGCCCAAAACGCCAATACCCACTGGCAATGCTGTGAGGATTTCCTGTGTCTCAGTTGAGGGTGCTGGAAAGAAGCAATTCACCACATTCTGATCAAACAATGCAATTGCTGCAAATACCAAAACTGACATCACTGCATGCATGAAATCTATTAACTTTAGGCGATATTTTGCGGCAAGTTGAGGTGGAAGGGTGGTTGATCCATCAATGACCCACAAGCCCCTGAGGGTGGCAAACCCATAACAGATGCTCCCCTTGCTGTCTCGGAAGCTATCAGTTAAACATGACATGAAGCATGAGGCACCACAGAGAGATACAAGTGCAGCAGTCATGGCCTTGCTGACAGAGTCACAGTTGCCAACATTTGTGAAGATCGGGGACAGAAGTTGGAAAGCAAGGACTGTGCCAGTTGGTAAAAGGTTGCCCAAATGTGCGGTGCTCTGAAATGTCTGGCTAATGGCTTTCTGAATCAGATTCCTCTCTGCTTCTGGCACCTCACTATTTCTCAGGAGTGGTAGCCTTTCTTCATTCTCCTCATTCTGAGAATCATCACTTTCTATTTTGATGTCCATGGCTTGTAGAAGTAGAACCTTTTAGCAGCCTCTGGTGTTTCTGTTTTGGTCACCTTTGTCTTTGCAGCATAGGTTTGGTGAAAAGGTGTCTATATAAGGTCAGAATATTTGAGTAGAGCCAAAGAGAGGGAAAGGAAAGGAAGAGAAGGGAGGTTTGTCATTACTTGCAAGAAACACAAACTAAAAACTTGATAAAGCAGCTTTCACGAGATTCCTCAAAGCAGTTAGTTAGAAGTAACTAAAAGGTTTTGAATCCAAACGTTTGCGGAAAAAAGTAGGATAAGAGGTCTGTTTCATGGGTTCTTCTTTCAGGGTGAGTGTACACTGCCCCAAGTTACACGTTAGTTACAACCTGTTAGCACAATTCATGCTGTTAGAATAATGAATATAAAATGGACAAAATTCAGATATACTTGTCCAAGTGTTTTAAATTAAAGTTAAGAGTTTCATGTCAGTAACTTATCCTGATCTTTAATGTAAATCTTTATTACTCGAGTTACTGTGATAAAATTTTAATTATGAATGAAGAGACAACGTCAAGATTGAAAATCACTCAAGGAACTAAAAGTTGCTATTTTAACTATACGTACACGGTACATTACAGTGACACATGGTTTGCATGTCTTTTTTCAATTATTAACGATCCGATAATAGCCGAGTTTAGGGCCAAAGGGAATGTTTGGCTGAGACGAAATAACTAGAAACTGAGTTTTTGTTTGGTATAGGTTTGCCTATTTTGCAATGCGTATGCGGAGGCTGTCTTATTTTCTTCTTTTTTTGTTGGTTATCTTCTGTATCCTTTTCTGTAATTTCCGCTATTTGTACTGTGTCTCTCTAAATTTTTAAAATAAAAAAATAAAAATTAAATACTGTTAATAAAAAAATGACAGTAATAAAAACTAACAACATAAAAGTAGTAAAAAGTTAATGTATTTTTTTTAAAAAAATTTAAGGATCAAATTATTTAATGAAATGTATCAAATGAAATAATTTTCATTATTAATAGTTTGAGGATGATTTTAATATAACTATTGACAACTATTAAAACTTACCATTTACTCTTAATTTATTCTTATCAGAGTATGAACAAACAGAAGAAGAAGAAAAACTAGGAATAGATAGTATTCATCACCGTATAATATCCCTCTTAGAAATAGAAGAAAAAGTAAAAATAAATAGTGCATCGTACTAATATTATAAAGATTATTATATTTTCATCTAATCACAATAATTATTTAAATAATAATAATAATAATAATAATAATAATAATAATAATAATTTCTTATTAGTTGATAATGTAAAATCAATTTATATTCAAAATGCATAAACTTTAAACTCTCAAAAGTATATGCTTGAACTGTTGAACAGATAGTTTAATCTTGTCAGAATGAAATCTTCTGCTTCCATTTACTAGTGTTTTCTTGATAGCTTCTCTCTCTCTTTTCCAATTAACAGTTTTTTCTCCTAGTAATTTTTTATGTTGACTTGATACTTGATAGTTTTTAAAGTAGAATCAAGAATGACAGTGAAAAGATAGAGATTTGACTCATATATTGCGGGATTAAAAGTTTCTCACTATTTGAATTCTAAAACCACAGGTCCACAGGCCTAAAAGAAAAACTCATTGGGCTCCCATGTAGGCTCATATTGCAAACATACAGGCTTTTGTCCAACTCCTTTGAAATCGAGTAATAATAAAACTTCTTTACTTAATGGAAAATATTTTAGAGGTTTTTTAAACAATAAATTAAGAATGTTAAATTTAGTTTAAAATCATTTTATTTTCATTTTGAGTACACTTTATTTTTAAATTTATATTTAAAATTTAAATGAAAACTCACAATAGTGCTTTTTGTGCTGATTTTAGGAGGCTTTAGTTTCTGCCAATCGTTATATAACTTTTGTCTATTGCTGACCAAAACAATATATATATATATATATATATATATATATATATATATATATATATATATATATATAACAACGTGTGTCAATCATAAAATTAAAAATGGTATTATTTCGAGTCTTATTTTAACACAAAAAATTATTCCCACTTGAATCAGTTAATTTGTGTCGTAAATGCCACTATCCAATAGTAAATGATTCTTCTACGCAGCAGTTCATTAAAATATTCAATATCCCGTATATGTTCAAGATTCATTTGCTGAATGCTGACGTGCTATTAATAATCACGAACATTTTTAAGACCCTGAAGCTGCTTTCTTGTTGGACAGACACGAACCATATTGGGTTAGGTTATGCAGCTAATAGTTTGAGTGATTAGGAATATATTGTAAATTAAAGCATTATTATAACGATTTGGAGGACATCTGTCATTAATAATTTGAGGTAATGAAAATAATATAATGTAGCACTATTTTAAAACAACTTTTGTCACCTTAAGATAAGATGACTTTCTTTCTATAGATAAATTAACTATATATTGTTGACTCAACTACCCCAACAGCTACAAGCCTTTATTCTATAGTAAAAACTCATATAGCTATTGATCGTTACAGTAAAAATAGTTTTGGTGGATGATGCAAAAATCAACTGAGGACTAATTAAAACATATTTGTTTTATACTTTTATCAGTGGGATGGTGCTGAAATGCGTGTAAGTTTGATCGAAAGAAATTTTCTTTTTTCTTCGACAAACCATGAGTTAGTATATTATGTGTATAGCAGTGACTAAAATTAAAGCTAATCCAAATATACTACTAGATTTCCTGCAAGATGAATTGGGATGCATTCGAGAGCAAGGCTATCCTTTACAATGTGACAATTCACAAATTCTCTACTCTCTAGGGTAACCAAAAGTCCAAAACCATCTTAAGCATTTTATATATAATCCTTATAAAAATATGAGTGTATGCGTCCACAGATTGTGATCAGTCTTTTCTTTATCTCAAGTCAGAGAGGAAAGAACAATGTAGTTTTTGGAAATGAAATTTTAATATAGAGAGCTTACTTTTATTGACTTCAAGTAATTGAAGGCAATTTTAACAAGATGCAATGAGATTTTATTGCACCAAGGAAATGGAATTGAAAAGAAAGGAAAGAGCTATTTATACCATCTTCATAGGTACAAAGGCGTACATATGTATGAATGTATATGTTCAATGCTGGTTGCTGGAGAAATAAAGTAATTATAACATGTAGACATATAAGATCCTAAAAAATTCGTTGACCAGAAATTTTTTTAGTAAGTATTTTCAACTCTCGTCAAACTAGTATTAAGTACTCTTAAATAGGTATTGTAGCTTCATTTGTTTTTAATTCCTAACCCACATTGTTCCTCTTATTTATTTATTTTGTATTTTCTGAGGGGGAATCTTGAGGGAATAAAAGCTCGAGAGTAAAATCTGGTCCTATTATTTATTTATATTTGGTTGCAAAGCACTTTAATATACTTATGATTAGAGTTTCTTCTCCCCGTTCGCATAGAAATATTATATTATACATCATGAGGATATGTTCTCCTGCAATGGTGTGTAGCTTAAGATGATGCTCATAAATCTCGGGAAAAAATGATATATTTGGGGGGCTATTTTCTTTTTTTCTCAGAACACTTTTTTTTTTGTGTGTGTGTGCTGTAAGTTGATGAAAATTGGACAACGGAATTGAAGGATCATCATGATTACAACCCTTAATTAATTACTACTCTAAAATTATGTCCTTAGTCTTTTTTGTCCATAAAATTATGTCTTCAAGATTATGAGACTCCTGACCCCAAGTGGACCCTTATTAATTATTGGACTAATTGAATCAATAACAGCAGTAGCCAGTAAACACTTATTTGAAGCACAGGGACTAGCTAGCATGTAAATCACTCTGATAAAGATGTAATCAATCACTTTATAAGCCACGTCTCAACTTGATTGTTTTTAATCATGAAGAGAGAGAGAGAGAGGCGTAGATAAAGTGATGATGGTTGCATGGACTGTAAAAAGCTAGCCACTCTTTTACGCCACATAGATAACATAAATAGCTAGGCTCTTCAGCGCAAACAAGTATGTTTTGATAGAGCAATAGCCTATCAAAATCATGAAGGAGAAATCTTTTCCTCTCCCTAATTATTGACACCCTGAACTTTTTGTTAAATCGGCTCAGCTTTCTGTTTCTAGTACTAATTGATTTGTTTCCCACCTTTTCCCTCAATTTGAGGATTGGTGGCCAAACAAATCCACATTGATAATGCATCCATGATGATAATGTTACATTACATGGTGTGCACTCCACAACACATAACATGATCTCAGTGAAAGTGAGTATTGCTTATGATGATATCAACCTCTAGCTTCTCTTTTCTACAGCAGAAAAAATAATTTTCTTTTTGTCTTTCTATATATTGAGATGTATTTTTCAGTGAAAGCAATATTTACTAACAAAATGTAGTGACGAAAAGCTAAAGTTCACATGCTGTGTTTTTACACCTTTTAAGTCTAGTCAATAATAGTGGTATTGCCACTCAGTTTCTGTATGAAGGGTCTACAAGCACTACATTATATAATCCCAAGAACTTGTCCAAACGTGGGGACCCTACTATACTAATCTTGGGCGTATTGTCAAATGGAAATGACATGAAGGAATCAATCCCATAATAACACTTTGAAGGCCTTCCATTTGTCTGAGTTCCTCTACCTATTACTTTCTCTACATTTCTTTTTTTGTATTTTTCTTTTATACTCAAATAAGGAGGACCTTAAACCTTCGGTTCCAGCATTAGATGAAAAGTTCCAACAAAACATGGTTTTGTACTCTAGTGCTCCGTATAGTCCAATTGCCATGCCATACCTCTACCACCCAATTCCACTTTACCTCATTCTTCCAAGCACATGTGACTGGATCGATGGATACGATAGATAGTTGCAAAATGCAAGAAATTAACAAGACACATACATGCCTTGGGTATCCGTCCATCAATCACTTGTCGTCCATCTTGGGATGTTGTCTCTTATTGAATCTTCTAAGTTCCCATGATTAAATTATGAGCATTGATAAAATGGTATCCAAAATAGTGGTGAATTGGGATATCTAGAAAAAAGAGAAAGATAAAGTAAAAAGATATATAAAGAGTGATACGATAAAAAGAAAATTAAACACATTATTTAGTTTATATGTATGTGTATCAAATTGCCAATTTTGTTCTTATACGTATAGACAACAGAGAACCAAATCGAAAACATCAAACGTATCAAGACCCATTAATATTATCTTTTTCGTATAGAGACTAAATTAATAATTAATAATCTATTACACATGTAAGGACTAAATTATATGTTTAAATATAAAAAAAATAAGAGAAAAGAAGAAAATAGAATAAAAACAAAATGGAAGAGAAGAGTAAGTGTAGACTAAATATTTCCTTAAAATTATATCTCTAACTAAGTGCCTTTTAATGCCAGGTGACACTCCAAAGTCCATCGGCCTATTTGGGGTAAAAGGAAAAACTATAGGCCTGCCCATTTTATCGTTTACTGGGTGTCCCTATATGGCTATGTTTAGGCCAACGCTATGCATATTTAATGATTAAAATTTTTATTTAATTTAAGACTTCGCATTTCTTGAATGGTAATTTGGATCTATATTCTATCATGCATACTCTGACTTTACAAGTGCCAAGTGGATCTATATTCTATCATGCATTTTAACTTAATTAGTTGAGATCCTAATTATATTATGACTGTCACTTCTACTATTTCCCCCCACACATTCACTTTATTGAGGAGATAGTATATATCTAGCACATATAGATACCCAACTCGGGCAAACGGGTGAACCAGGTAGCCCCAACCCGATATATCTAAGTCACAAAGCACAATCAGTCATATCTTATCCTATATATGCCAATGCTATTATCATTGGAGTGGATGAAGAGGAATTTCTTTCGGTTCATTTCCCATTATCCCTAAACAGCTAAACAATACCACGTGATAGAAGATTAGAAGCAATGCACAACATACATAATATTGCAATCAAACAATACATTATTTGGACCCTAGAATTTGATACTAGGTAGGCAGTTCCCGTTATGAAACAAATCATGACCCTGACCTATCTATCTCTTTGACATCAAAATGGCATCCACATCATCACCAGTTTAGAGAGCCCTTGATACCTCTATGATTGTTTTAAATGAAAAATATCTTTGGTTTAACATGGAAATATATGTGTGTGTGTGTGCGGGGCGTAAATTTGTGCATTAAGTTAGATGCCTAATTAAATCACTAATAATATATACTCCTTCCCTTCCCCCACCTCTCAGTCAATTCAAAAGGCTTTCAAACGTGTAGCAAATTCCAATCTAGCTATACCAATTGAAATTGTTTGCTTTATTTTACACTAGTCAAAAAGATTCCTAATTGATTGATGCTTGATATGTGAAGGAATCATGAATCATGACAAAGAAACAAAACTAAAGTAATTAAGGGTTGGTGTGAGTTCAACTTTGATGGCATAGTGGTAGTTTATAGAATATGCAAGCTTTTCCTCCCATGAACCATGATTTATTTTTTAAAACAACATAGCAAGAGTACATGCTTGGAATATATACAGCTAATCTACTAATTTTCAACTTGCTCCTCTCAAAAAGAATGTGCTTTAAACTTGTGTTATGTTAAACAATTCAGATCAAAGGAATAAACATCTACAGGGATCTTCCCCAAATCTCCTTTAATTCACTAATCATGCACAGTAGTAGGAAACAAGAGATTTCGTACCAAAAGAAGAGAAAGCTACACCAAAATGGGGAAAAAGAATTCCCCATAGTGGCTGCAAACTTAGACAGAGAAAAGTGGGGGAAATGGTGGCATGGGGGGGTAATGCTAGTAGACTTAAAATATAAGACGACAATAATGAATGTGGTCTGGAACAGGCTCAAATGGGTTGGAAGTTGGATCCACCATTACCTTAATTTACTTACTATACTAGCCTTTTTGTGTCTTTGTCTAGCTTAATAGTTAATATAATGGATCAGGGCTATAACCTTGCCTCAAAGTTTGTAAAAGCTTTCTTTTTAGGCCCCACAGATTTTCTCCTGGGGCTCCACCGTATATATAGCTCTTGATCTTTTTATAGTGATGCTGGCTGCTATGTACTCTTCTAAAAGGTAGTATTGCTTTAAAATATCTTATGATTGTTTTTCTAATAGAAGATAGTAGCAAGAGTGTGTGACATCTTGGAATCAGGAAAATGTTTAGTTGGGTTTCTGTTTGTTGGACGGTTGTTGGACCACTATATTCTTTTGCATCCGACAAAGAAAACAAGATGAAAAACCTGTTGCTATCTTTTCTATTTTATATATTTGTAAATTTAATATATAAAGCAGATTTTAAGTCGTCATGGACGACAAGAAGGTGCTTTAGATAGTCCACATAGCCTGGACCACGAGCTAGAATGGAAAAAAAAAAAATTTAGACTATTATTGTGTATTTTGTTGATAAAGGAGTGAATATATTAAGGCTTTTTCTTTTGCAACTCTTTTGGGCAAAATACATGCAGCTTTTTTTTTTTGGTTTTTGTTTAATTTCGTGTAGTGAAATCTTGCATCATCTGTTACAAACACCTTCACCTTTTCTCTGTTTCTTTTTCCTTTGGAGATTTTGGAATGTGAACTGTATTTTCATCATTTTATCATGATAACTGTGTGTATATGAATGGGAATTATGAATTGGACATTTTTTATACTTATAATTAAAGTTTAGGGCCTGTGTGTGTGGGTGAGTGGATGTCGTAAGTTCATCTATAATTGAACTACCATTATAATTTTAAAAGTTATTATAAAAATTATACAACTAAAAATATTATTATACAAAAAGTATTCTTTTAATGAGTTTGACACAGAGGTTGTCAATTGTTTCGTGGAGATTGAATCTTTGTGGTTGATTTAATTAGTAGGGTTGTGATAACTTGTTCTCTGAAAGCCACTACACCGTTGTTGTTGTAGTAATAAAAACTCTGACTTAATGATCTGCTTTATAATTATTGTTATAATTTTTTATTGATAAATATTAGTTGTGAGTATTATTAATTTTTGTTAACAAAAGATTCAAATTCATGATTTTTTTTCTTTTTTTTCTTCATTATTAAATCAATCATATATCTCTATTATCATTGTCCTCATTATTATCATCATCCTTGTATTAATTTGATCGATTTTAAATGGAATTGAAGGACAATAATCTCCGAATTGAGATCGGTGAGATGCTAATCATAGGTTCCAAGAACTACTTCTTGTTTGACATGCTGATAATGGCGTTGAAAAAGAAGTTTCAAACATTTACTAATTTGAACCATAGACAATGTGTGAGTGTGGGTGGGGGGTGGCATATGCTGCAAATTAACATGTTGGCCGGCTCAAGGTTCATCCTGATCTCATCCTCTCCATGTTCACTAAAATCGCTCACAGCATCTCTAATATGAGTTTTAATCTTCAAAATTGTTTTATGTCATCTAAGAAAAAAAATCATTTTTTAACACTAACAAAACAAATTACTTTAAACATATATAATCAGCTAAATTTAATGTAACAAATAATTTAAATTAATAAAATGAAAATATTATACCTAAAAAACTTGTGACATATAAGTTGATGTTCCTGCTTAATGGAACATAAGGAGTAAATATAGTTATTAGACATATTCCACACACGCAATATAAATAGAGGAGAGCACAAGTATATTTAAAGGAAGTAGATAATTTACTTCATTTTTGTACTCTCCTAGTTTCAGGCTGAGCCATGTACATCCATAATCTTAAACCAACATATCACTATATGTTAGGCCCATTTTTTTAATGTCTCTTGGGAAGCTTGGCCTATGAACGATCACACTAGTTATTATTTAGATATTTGACAGTTTAGAATATAAGATCCAGAATAAGAAGAGATCTCCCAAAAATTGAATGACTATACAGCAGCTCAATCCCTTTCGGACCTGAAAAAAATACAAGTCACTTTTTGAATGCCTTAGTTACAAGGCATTGTCATGTTTCCATCTGAAATTTTTTCGTGACCAAAACATTTTAGTTGACTTAAGGAATAAAGTTTGTGAGCCTCTCAAGGCTTCATTGAAAAACCAAAACTATTACGATAATTTCTAAAAAGAAATTATATTTCAAGTGGTCAAATTAATAATGTTAACATTAAACTGTAACTTAATAATTACGTTAGTAATTCATTAACTTGTCAAGTTATTAAAAAAACGAACAAGACCAACAAGAGAATCATGTAATTTTTTTGATAAATTATATTTGTAAATCTCGTTAACTGGCTTAATTTCATCAATCATTTTCGGCATATGAGGATTATAGTTAATATATTCTTAAAGTGGAGTTTATACAAAAAGGAAAAATAATAACCTTTCCTTATAACTTAAATTTTGATGAATTAAAAAGTGTAAAAAGAAAATTCCTACACTGTGTAAGGGAAACGCTTTTAAGCAAGCCGTATAAAGTGTACAAAAGCACTTGAACTGTTATAATTTATTCTACCTCCCCCGTATACAAAATCATAGCCTATGCTTACTTTTCTACGTTCTACCAAACCAAAAAGCAACTAGTTAGGCTGTGTAGTGTATAAGGTAAACGCATTTTTTTATAATAAAAGGTAAACGCTTTTATGTTTGAATATCACAAGCATGCTGTATAAAGTGTAAAAAGAGACCTATACAATTCAGTCATAATTTATTCTTCTCCCCCGTATACAAAATCATGGCCTCTATATATGCTTGTTTTACGTTCTTGTGTTGTTTCTACCAAACCAAAACGAGAAAAGGGAATGAAGAGTTTCACTCCTAAGTGCCAACAGAAAGGTTCGGGTGGGGCAAGCAGTATGAGATGTAATAATAATACACAATCATGGGAAGACAAACATGGTAACGTTAGACTGTCCAGTCTTGTTCTTGACAAATACCCTTGCCATAAATAATTTTCAAAAACAAACCCAATATATATTTGTTGATCTTAATTATATTTGAAGATTATAATTAATTTACTAGTTGGCTGCAGCTAGCTATCTAGCATGATCAGTGGTGGCCGCGGGTGATATGCATTGACATTTGATATATATATATATATATATATATATTCAAAAACAGTCTTTACCTAATTATTCCTGTTCATGTTAACAAAAGATATAAAAGAAAATAACAAATGCTAAGCAGGTACAACGACTTACGAGTTAACAAGATAAAAGTTCAAAAAAAAAAACTTGGTAAAACATATCAAATATTAATTCTGAACCTGTGTGTACTTATTCGCAGAACTATAAGAAAATTACTAATCACTACTCTTCCCTTTCTACATTCTTCCAAACTAAAGTCATAGATGCTACTCGGTCTTGCACACGAAAATAGTATTGATAAGAATGGCCAAATTTTCTAATTTAATAATTTTGGATTAGAAGAATGGTAGTGTTACATTATACTTTAATTAGTATTAAGTAAAATCTATCTAGATTTTGTTAAATTATAAATTATATTCCCCATTGAATATTATTTATACTTATCCTACATATATGTTAACTATAGAAGTTTTTTTTAGGTGAACTATAGAAGTGTAAGATAATATTAACTATTATATTTAACACCCCTATATCAATTGGATTGGCCGATTCTTAATGAATTCTAAGATTGTCCGAATTTGAAAATTATTTGAACTATCAATCTAGTCGATTCTACCTCTAAAGTAATATAGATGTCATTACCTTAAAAATCAGATCGAATTAGCCAATTTGACCGAAATAGTCTAATTAGTGGTTTGTTAATTCTTAAAACAATAGTAGCATTTTAATGAATAAAGAATCGGTCAAAACGTTTCAAAACTGGCAAAAATCGATGTCAAAAAATTAGTTTGAACCTATATTTTTAAATTAATCTAAAATAATTTTAAGACAAACAAAAAATAAATATTAATTTAAAGATTTCAGTTAAATATAAGTTATTTTTTCCATTTTATAAAATATATAATTTAAAGGTTATAGTAATTTTTTATATCTTAGTTTTTCCTAAATTTATATTTTTTATCATTTAAAATTTTATATAGTTTTAAAAATATAAATTTAATTACTGCCAGTTTAACTAAAATTTAACCGTGTGAACTCGGAATTTCGCACACACACAAATTATTATTTCAACTTTAAAATTTTAAAATTCGCTATTTAAAACTTAACATATACTACTTATACTCTTCATTTTAAAAGAATTAAAAATCACTAAGAACTACTCCTATAAACACCGCGCATACAACCTCATTAATAAATCCCAAGAGATCTTGAGAATTAAAGATCAAGATACCGTGTGTGATATGCGGGATACTGAAATTTATTGCTGAGTTCAATGACTTAAAATTTCTTATAAATAAATGAACATGGCTCATTCATGGTGAATCATTATTTTATAGTGACAATTAAGCTAATTCTATAATCAAGATGGTCTGCTTTCTCGAAACAAAATGAGGCAAACACAAGACCTTAATTTGAACACCAAGTTTCCAAGCATTGCTACTATACTCCCCAACACAAGACCTTAATTTGAACGCCATGGTTTCAAGCATTGCTACGTAGTCGTTGGTTTTTTAAATATTCGTCTCAGAGGAATAGGATAAACTTAACTTGGCGTTAATAACAAGAGTCTTGATAACTTGTGTCAAAGTTGAGATTTCAATAAATAGTAATACTACATAGTAATTTTTTTATTTATTAGAAAGCACGGTGAAATTACATTGAGAATCACAAGATGGCGAGTTCATAACAACTCGTTAATTTTTAAAATATTTGTCTCATAGGATTAGGATAATCTTTTTTTTTAAATGATCACAAAAAAATTAGAATTTATAGGACCTTATGCAAGCTACTAAAATTCAGGCCGATTATAATAAGTTTTATTCTAATAAAAGATTAAAAAAATAAAGGTTAAATTATTTTCACTTAATTTATTTAATTAATAAATTCAGTTTGATTGCTTTATTTTTAAAATTTTTAATTATGTCCTTTTATTTTTTAAAAATTCAGCGATGTCTCTAATTTTTAAATGGGTTTAATTTGATTTTTTTATAAGCTCTGAACATTTTAAAAATTACACCAAATTTGACTTTAAATGCTATCAAATTAAAATCATTTTAAAAAAATAGAAACTTAATTAAATTTAAAAAAAAAAATTAAAAATTTTAAAAATAAAAAACTTAACTGAACCTAAGAAATAAATTTAAAAAATATTTTAATAAAAAAAGTCTCATTAATATTAAAAATAATTTTAGAAAACATATAAATTTATGAAAAAATTGATACTATTAATTAAATTAATTCTGTTAATCTTTATGAATGAGTAGTTAATAGGATTTTTTTAGGAAGTTAAAAAAATTGAATTACTATATAATTAAAATTAATAGCTTTTGTAATAAATATATAAAAAGTTACGTACATTAAAGATGGCTTCAGTAAATCAAAATGAAGGAGTTAACACAAGAAAATGACGGTTTTCCCGACATTTGACTGAGATTGACAAAATAGCAGTTTCATTGAAACTTGAAAAGTGTCTATTTGCATGACGCTTTGCTTTGCGTTTCCTCTGAATCTGAGAACCGTCAGAAAGCTACAGTGACTCCGTGAACCTCATCCATCCAGTGTTGCCGTACAGCCGCCACAAAATGAACCATTTCTTCTCGTTTCTCGTTCCCCTTCAAACACCACCGTCACACTGCTATTGGCTCCTTCTCCATTCTTCAATGCCTTTTTTGAGTTGTTTGACACTTGCAAGTTTTGTCATGTACTAACATTTATCACCCTTTTATTATTATTAATAATTAATGGTCCTTCGTCGTTTGTGAAATCAATATCACCGTCCGAATATTATTTTTGGTCATTATTGTACTAATTAGAAACTTCCGAAACGATAACAACAACTTATATTTATTATATATATATCAAGTTGAAGAAATGCTCTATAATTTATAAGTTTGGCCCCCCTACTTGATTCATTCAAATCTGCTTGATAAACAAATCCCTATCCATTAAATCATATCCATTTGATTTTGATGTCCTATTAGCCGAATACAAACAATTTTAAGCAATATGAAGTACTACTACTTTATTTCAAATTATTCGTGTCTAAAACGGCATTTTCCACGACATTTATAAAAGGAACTCAATAACTACTTCGTACCAAGGGTTGTTTGCGATAACATAGACATCAATGCAAAGCCTTTCATTTTTTAGATAAATACCAGCCAGTATTCCACGATGTAGAGTCACAAACACAATCATATATTCCCAAAAATGTAGCTTGTTGAAACCATTAGACAACTTGAATGCAATTTATGATGTCATTAAAACATTACTCGATTTTTATTTTATATAAACTCCTTTCATAAATAATATGCAATAGGATACAACAATATTCATTGTTGTTTGTTTTGCTCACGCAATTCTTAGTCTACTAAACAATAAACATCATGATATGTTGGTTGTAACTGGCACGGGTAATGTATCTTTTTCCTCACCGGTTCAGACTCCAAATTCACGTTGATTGTCACAAACATTCCAGTGTTCCACTAACATTTGCTTTTTCCTTTATGTAGTCACAACAGTTATTATTTCGCACCACTTTATGAAAGTAAACGGTTGTTGTTTGTTACTACTATATTTTCTTTTCTTTATCTTGTAGCCAAATAGTCACGTGTCATTATTTCCGGATAGTTTAATAGGAGTTTACATATTGAAAAACACTACCTACTATTCTCTCTTTTTGTAGCATAATACTTGCTATGTGTTAGTGATTTTCTCCCTCTGACTAGACACTAATAATCAATATAGATTACTTGAGAGATCATTTTGCTACGTACCAATGAACTTGCACATGGTGTATCTACCGCTAACTACTAATTAACTCGTTATGATGTATATATCAAGCTTGGGTAGATCTGAAAACTCACATCTTGGGAGTTTCAACCTTGATCTTGATGGTAATATATATTTTTGAGTACATGTGAGGAATGCCTCTTACACAATAATTAAATTAATACTAAGATTTCTCTTCAAGATCAAATCTAGTAATTCATGTGGCCTAGACTTAACAAAACAAATGCTCCACAAATTTTTATCAAGTCAAAGCATTTTTTTAAGACAACTTCCCAATATAGTGATATAAATATACAGATTCTAGTTTTCTTTTTTTGGGATAGAATTTGTAGAATTAATAGGCGCGCAAATAATTAAAAGCATGTCATTTAAATGCTGCTCATTTTTTAAATTCTTAAAACTATAGTTGTTAATAAAAAAACAAAATAAATTGAAATTTATTTTATCATCATTTTAATAATTTGTTTTTAAATTGATAATTATAGTTCCATATTTTATTTTGTAAATACATCTTTCCAACACAAAGTTTTTATTTTTGTTTTTTAAAATACACTTAGAATATACTAAGACAAAAAATAGTTTTTTACGTTGCCATCTAATTACTAATAAATACATAAATAAGATTTTTTTTATTTTTATAATAATTAAATTTTATATAATTCTTCTAAATTTATAAGTTAAAATATTTTTTATATATTACTATTCGAATGGAATAAAATTACTTAGAGTAACAAAACTCTTTCTGAGTGTATAAGGGTAAAATAATTTGAAGTTGTAGATACAATAATTAAAAAAATATCTTTCTAATCCTTAATACATTAAACATGCTTGTTTTTTTTGGAGAGCATATTATACATTATTACATTATGCTGAATAAAAGAAGGTATTACTAGAGTTTATCTAATTTTAGTTATCTTTCCTTTTCTGTATAAAAAAAAAAAGATTGATGAGAAGTGATTAGAAGGCAGTGATTTGTGGTGAAGCATCAAATCTGAGGAGTCTTTATAGAGACACAGAGCCAAAAACCTCTCTTGCCAGTTGCGAGCTCAGTAGAAAGCAAAGCTCACTGCAGTGCGACGAGACCAAGGCTGTTTTTTCTGTTCCTAAACACAGAAACAATGCTGCAACTGCTTCCTGTCTTCCTTCTTCTCCTCCTGGAACAAGCGTCTTTGATTTCTGGGCTGAACCAAGATGGTTTGTATCTGTACGAGTGGAAGCAATCTCTTGACGACCCGGACTCCTCCCTCTCCTCCTGGAACAACCGCGACGCCACCCCTTGCAACTGGGCCGGCGTCACCTGCGGCCCAAGCAACACCACCGTCACCGCACTTGACCTCTCCAACTTCAACCTTTCCGGCCCATTCTCCGCCTCCCTCCTCTGCCGCCTCCCCAACCTCACCTCCATCATCCTCTTCAACAACTCCATCAACCAAACCCTCCCTCTCCAAATTTCTCTCTGCACCCCCCTCCTACACCTCGACCTCTCCCAAAACCTCCTCACCGGCTTCCTCCCCCACACCCTCCCCCTCCTCCCTAACCTCCTCCACCTCGACCTCACCGGCAACAACTTTTCCGGCCCCATCCCTCCCTCCTTCGCCACCTTCCCCAACCTCCAAACACTCTCCCTCGTTTACAACCTCCTCGACGACGTCGTTTCACCTTCTCTCTTCAACATCACGACCCTCAAAACGCTCAACCTCTCCTTCAACCCTTTTCTCCCTTCACCCATCCCTCACTCCCTCGGCAACCTCACTAACTTAGAAACGCTCTGGCTCAGCGGCTGCAACCTCGTGGGCCCCATCCCGGAATCCCTCGGGAACCTCGTCAACCTTCGCGTCTTGGACTTCTCCTTCAACAACCTCTACGGTCCCATCCCTAGTTCGCTCACTCGCCTCACCGCTCTCACGCAGATTGAGTTCTACAACAACTCTCTCTCCGCTGAGTTTCCCAAGGGAATGTCCAACCTCACTTCGCTGAGGCTCATTGATGTTTCCATGAACCATTTGAGTGGGACCATTCCTGATGAATTGTGCCGTTTGCCTCTCGAGAGTCTTAACCTCTACGAGAACCGCTTCACCGGCGAGTTGCCGCCGAGTATTGCAGATTCACCCAACCTCTATGAACTCAGATTGTTCGGGAACAAGCTCGCCGGGAAGTTGCCGGAGAATTTGGGGAAGAATGCTCCGTTGAAGTGGCTTGATGTTTCTACAAACCGGTTCTCCGGCGGGATTCCGGAGAGTCTCTGCGAGCATGGTGAGTTGGAGGAGTTGTTGATGCTTGAGAATGAGTTCTCCGGGGAGATTCCGGCGAGTTTGGGCGGCTGTCGGAGGTTGTCGCGTGTGAGGTTGGGTACGAACCGGTTGTCCGGCGAGGTTCCGGCGGGTATGTGGGGTCTTCCGCATGTGTATTTGCTTGAACTGGGGAATAACTCGTTTAGTGGTCCAATCGCCAGGACCATTGCTGGGGCGAGGAATTTGTCGTTGTTGATTTTGTCCAAGAACAATTTCTCCGGTGTCATTCCCGACGAGATTGGGTGGTTGGAGAATCTTCAAGAGTTTTCTGGTGCTGATAACAACTTCAATGGGTCGTTGCCTGGGAGTATTGTGAATCTTGGGCAGCTTGGGACTCTTGATCTTCACAACAATGAGCTCTCTGGGGAGCTTCCCAAGGGGATTCAATCGTGGAAGAAACTCAATGACTTGAATTTGGCTAATAATGAAATTGGTGGGAAGATTCCTGATGAAATTGGTATTTTGTCAGTGTTAAATTTTCTTGATCTTTCCAACAATGAAATTTCTGGGAATGTTCCTCTTGGGTTGCAGAATTTGAAGCTCAATCTGCTCAACTTGTCTTATAATAGGCTTTCTGGAAGGCTTCCTCCACTGCTGGCTAAGGATATGTACAGGGCTAGTTTTATGGGTAATCCTGGCTTGTGTGGCGATTTCAAAGGCTTGTGTGATGGCAAAGGGGATGATGATAATAGTAAGGGTTTTGTGTGGATTCTGCGAGCTATTTTTATAGTTGCCTCTTTGGTGTTTGTTGTTGGTGTGGTATGGTTCTACTTCAGGTATAGGAATTTCAAGAATGCTGGGAGATCTGTTGATAAATCGAAGTGGACGTTGATGTCGTTTCATAAACTGGGTTTTAGCGAAGATGAGATCTTGAATTGCCTCGACGAAGATAATGTGATAGGAAGCGGGTCGTCCGGGAAGGTTTACAAGGTTGTGCTTACCAGCGGGGAATCTGTTGCCGTGAAGAAGATATGGGGCGGGGTCAAAAAGGAAATAGATAGCGGAGATGTTGAGAAGGGTCATCAGTTTCGTCAAGACAGTTCTTTTGATGCAGAGGTTGAAACTTTGGGCAAAATTAGGCACAAGAACATTGTCAAGTTGTGGTGTTGCTGCACCACTAGGGACAGCAAGCTATTGGTTTATGAGTATATGCCGAATGGTAGTCTGGGGGATTTGCTGCATAGCAATAAAGGAGGGTTGTTGGATTGGCCAACTAGGTACAAGATAGCTGTTGATGCTGCAGAAGGCCTCTCTTATTTGCATCATGACTGTGTTCCTTCAATTGTTCATAGAGATGTGAAATCTAACAACATCTTGTTGGATGGGGACTTCGGTGCAAGAGTGGCAGATTTTGGAGTAGCTAAGGTAGTCGATGCCACCGGGAAAGGAACTAAATCCATGTCCGTCATAGCTGGGTCTTGTGGGTACATTGCACCAGGTTAGCAGAAATTTTGAATTGTTCATTTCCAGTTTTTCTTCTTGTTCGATTTTATTAAAGTTTAGTTTGAGAAAGCTTTATGTGTTAAGCACTTAAGCTTGGTGTCTAAGTAGTATATAGAAGATCTGTGCAGGATAATCCTTTTGTGCCCATAGAAGTAATGCCAGTAAATTATACCAATGTTAACTGATAAATTAAGCTTAGTATCAAAATGGTTTCTTTTGCTTGGCATTACTAGCTGCTATTCAATGTTTTGTTTTGCGATAATTATCAGCTTCCACGTCTCTTTGGAGCCAAACTGACATGATTCTTTCTTTCTGCAGAATATGCATACACGCTTAGAGTGAATGAGAAGAGTGACATATATAGTTTTGGTGTTGTCATACTTGAGTTGGTTACTGGAAGGAGGCCCATAGACCCTGAATTTGGGGAAAAAGATTTGGTTATGTGGGCGTGCAACACCTTGGATCAGAAAGGTGTTGACCATGTGATCGACTCGAGGCTTGATTCTTGTTTCAAAGAAGAAATTTGCAAGGTCCTCAACATTGGTCTCATGTGCACTAGTCCTCTTCCAATCAACCGGCCTGCAATGAGAAGAGTGGTGAAGATGTTGCAAGAGGTGGGCACAGAGAACCAAACGAAACCTGCCAAGAAAGATGGAAAGTTGTCCCCTTATTACTATGACGATGGTTCGGATCATGGAAGTGTTGCTTAGCTCAAGTTCTTGCAAGGGGAAAAGTTCCAAGCTTTTCTTTAACTCAACGGAGCCAAATTCCCCCTCGTGTTTTTTCACTCGTGGTTTGCTTTACAAAAGTTGGTTAAAGAAAAGGGGGAGAGAATTGTTTTTGGGGTTGAAAATAGAGTGAAGTTCAAGTTTTTTGCCCTCTAAAGTTGGTCGACATGAAGGCGCGTCCCTACTAAATTTAAATTGGTGTCTGCATTAAATACCACTTGTGTATTCGGAAATGATATATTATTCTCACTGCTAAAATAGATGTGACCCGTCTCTGGCATGGGTCACGGGTGAATGTTAGAGTTGTAAAATCAGTAGTGGCTTCTAAATTTCAAATAGAAAATGATCCCTATAGTAATTTCAGTTAACTTCAATCACGAGATAGAAAAATGATATCAACAGATTGGGGGAATCTATATCTAAATCATGCTTAAATCTGCTAGTAATTTTCTGAATGTTCCAGTTTAAATGCTTTGACTATGGTCCGCATAAAAATTTACTTCTCACAGTGCTCAATCTCAGGTATGTGCTGGGTACAGCTATAGGAGTTGAGTTAATGAGGTGGTTAGGCAGGCCTTGTCCTTCGTGGACCCTCTTGTTTAATTGCAGGTTCCATCTATTTGTGTTGCCTACTAGTCTGGTCTACCCTTACTTCTGTCTGTGATAAATGATGATGGGGTATCATATCACCGTATAAGGGTATCCATTTGTATAATGATCAGTCAGTGGCAGTGCATTATAGTAATGGTCTTTTAGCTGAATATAGCATATTGGAATCTTGCCAAATCTTGGCTAATTCTTATTCTGGCTTCTGCTTATTTTTTGACAACCATTCCATTGTGTAGAGAAAAGGTAATTCAAATTATTGTAAGATTGTCCTTTTGAACTACTACACTTGAAGTTGAATTTGTCTGTAAAATCTAAAAAAGTAGTTGCACTAACCAACAGTGGGATACGACACCGTATTACTGGTTTTTTTGCACATGTCCGATTATGCATTTTGTTGAGGTGTTTCACAAGTGTATCAAATCGTTCTAAGTAGTAATTTTCGGAAGTCTGAGTATCGTTTTTACAGGAATTTTATTGTACTTTATTGAATATTCTTCAATTTATAAGTAAAAGTAACTAGTAAAATCAGGAATAGGCACAAGAATAAATTGTTACGGCTAGTTCAAATAATTTAGGAAGACAATTGATGAAAATGCCAAGACCGAACAAACCTAATTGGTTTAGGATGCATGAATTTATGATGTTAATTACTAATGCAGTTGAATTAATTCTACCCATATCTATTAATTTTACTTGTCCGTGATGCCTCACGATGACAAGCCTATTTTAATTATCTATTTTTCAAATGCCTTTGTGAAGATTCAATAATTAAAATGCATTAAAGTTAAATTCTAGATGTTGCTAAATGCATGGACATTGAGTCATCATTCTATGACTAGCAACGGCAGCCCGACAATTCTTTTCTTAATTTGTTCTTTTAGGTGTTACCCTTTTCCAAGCGTATAATCCCTAAAATTGATGCATGCATTACTTCTTAAACCCTTAGTAGGAAATACCCTCGAGCGAATAAAACCCAAAAGAAATTTAAGACATAAATGCAAGATAAAAAGAAAATAATTAGAACATAAAACTTGGAATGAATCCTCTTTGCATTGATAACTCTTGAAGTACACCATATATCGTTGGCTTTTTAGGCCTGTTAGGCCCTGGCTAGGGGATTAGCCGCTCATGGCCATTGATGGACTTTACGACTGGGGTGAAAGAAAGAATAGATAAAAAAACAAAGAATATAGAGAAAAAGGGAAGAGCTCAGGCTTGGAGAATGCTGAGAGAAGTGTTTTGAGGCGAAGTGTCCGTTCTCCCTTGGCTTGGATCTCTATTTATAGGCGTAGAAATGGGTTTTGGGCCTTCAAAGGCGCGCTTAACGCGTGCTGCAGGCTTAGCGTGTGTTTCTGTTGGATTGCGCGCTTGGCGTGTGCCTCGTGCTTAGCGCGCGTAACGAATCCTGCATCTTCGTGCTTAACGCCTCGCTTAGCGCTTGTGCTGCCTTGCACGCTTAGCGTGTGACGCGTATTAAGCGCGTGTGTTGGGTTGGACCTGTTCTAGGTTTTCTTCTTTTTTTTTAATTTTTGCTGCCTTTTTACTTGTTGTACCTCCAGTTTTGATATCTGTGGCAAAAAATTCAAACTTAATTAATTTCTAACTTTTAATTACTAATAACTACTAAATAATTAATTTCAAATCAAAATTTGACTAATTTTCTATTATTAATTCACAATTATTTAGCAGTTATCACATTTCAATTGTATGCAGGTGTTTTACTACTCTATGCTTCACGATTCACACCAGTTTTTATGGCTCATTTAGTTCAATGGCTCCTCAAACGTGCCATTGCTTTGTGTTGTAGTATAAGTTATGAATGAGTGCTAAGCGTGTGTAATTTAATTTTACCAATTCAAGTATACAACGATTAAATTATTTAACATCGTCGTTGCAAATGATTTTACTCCTCTAAACTGGGGTGTAAAAAATGCAAAATTATAACCTTAGTGATGATAAAATACATGGATATACGCACTCAATCTATTTTATTGGTTTTTAAAATACATGTTTGCTTCTCTGTTTGGATTTTAGAACGTCCATGCAAATGTTTTCTCACAAAGTCGTCAGAAGAATCAGCATCTATACAAGCATGGCCTAAATATAAGTTACTCTAAAGTGCATATTTTATTTTAGAAGAATAACTTTTTATTGCAAACAATATGCACATATTGCATTTAAGATTAATTAAAATGTTTGTAAGCATATAATTATATAGTCAATTTTTTCTTAAACAAAATCACTTTAAACACGTAGAACCAATGCAGATGTTATCAGTAGTAGCTTCTGTTATAACGTAAGATTGTGTTCGGTTTAAATGAAACGGGAGGATGTCACAATTTTATTTCCATTGTGTTTGGTTTTAGGGAAACGATAGGAAGATTTTTTTTTTTACTTTGTTTAATTAAAAAATTTAGAGGGGAATTAAAACTTCTCTATTTTGTATCTCTTCCGATATTGAAAAAAAAAATGAAGACAAAATATTTATAATTTTTAAATTGTGCTAACTTAATTACCCTGAAATCTTATTTTAATTCCCATCCCTTCCAATAATATTAATAAAGGCAAAATAACATTATAATTTTTCTCCTTTCCTTGCATACCAAATAAGAGATTTCAACTCTTCTTCCCTTCTCTTGAACTGAAAAATGAGTTTTTCTTGTCTTTTTTCCTTTCCACACCTCCCTTCCATTAAAATCCCTCTTTTTTTTTTTCTCTCCTTTAATCAAATACACTATTACCTCCGATCCTATATGTAAACAAAAGGAATTAAAAGTTTTTTTCTACCAAAAATATTTACTAAATAGATATATAATGCCCTTTAACTGTGAATATCACAACATTCTGGCCTCTATTCCTAATTCTTCAAATTCAAATTTTCGATGGAAAGTGTTATCTTCAAAGCGAATTTCAAAGTGTTCAGTTTTTGCTTTCAGCATAATGTATAAAATTATAGAAGGCAATGTTCAAACATGAAATTCTCAACGTAATGGGAGACAGAAAATCAATCTCAATAATGATGACAGAGATCTCTAACCACTTTGTTGAACCAATGCAACTAAGTTAAGAAGCTTGATCCCTCTAAATATTTGTAAATAAAATGAAGAAGCACAAAATATTTATCGATGATTACTAATCTGCAAAAAAGAGGCGGGCTTTGCTTCATGGACCAAGGTATGAATCATAGGCATGCTGTATTGTAACAAACAAAAATAACCTATGGCATGAGGTTCAAACCGAAAGGAGATTCACAAATGTGATGGACATGATAGCACTCTTCATGAGAGTGATTTAACTCTTGCAAATGTCAAATAGCCTGTGTGACCTCGAGCTTCACCACAAGGTCTAGCCATGACAGAAGAAATAGATGGACTGCTGCTGCTTAGTACATAGCTTCCATCAGAGCATTGTCTCCTCTTGCTAGGAAGAGAACCATTGCCATCCCCACATAAGCTTTGCATTTTCTCTTCCCGAACTTCATATGTGCGTAAGAGTACCTCAAATGTCCTTATATCTTTTTACATAGGCAAACATTGACAAGGGAATTCTGTCAGTCTTTATGCAAGTTGCATATATATTACATTAAAGAGAAAGAAATAGCACACATTAGGAAAATCAGAAAATATAGAGGGGGGCAGAAAGAAGAAAAAGTAAAACACAGAACTACCTGTGAAGCAGGTTCGGAGTGTTTCACATGTTCGCTGTACTTGTTCGATACAAGGAGAGAAAGAGCACAGTGTGCCATCATGTCTTAATACTTTTGCAGCAGAAGGGATGACAAGCCAAGGTTGAGGTAGATCCAGAAATACAGAGTCAGCCATGCCAGTAAAGGTATCAGGAAATCCTTCACCCTGAATGTCCCTAACTTGCACAGTGACTAAGCTGCTTAGACCTGTCCTCTCAAAATCAGCCCTACAAAGAAGAAAAAAAAGTAATTATACGACAGGAATGATTTAACATTCTACATAACTTTCTAAAAAGAGAGTAATGTACAGGGCAAAATTATAAACTGGTTTCTACATCCATTTTTTCCCGACATCCTAGAAAGCTAAATCCTGTTGAGAGGAATCCTAACATGATCTAAGAACATAGCAGAGAACTAGTATATCAAGTAATACAGAACAGAAGCAAGCATTTTGAATTATGTAGTATCTGATCACCGAATATCTTGCACACAATTTGATAAGAATAATAAAAACAAGAGGCAAAGATAATAAAACAATACTTTAAATTTCATCCTCTTTCATGCTATCAATATCATCTAATTATACGTTAGGACATCATTTAAAGGGTTTGGCTTCCCAGAAATAAGTTGTGATAGCCAAATTTCTTTCAATGAATTGACAATACATGATTGGTTGATAGTGGAAATCCATAAAAGCAAACCAGAAGACGCAGGTGAAAGCTACATACAAATATACTAAACATCATATTATTATGTCAAATATGATTTGCCAATTTCTATAGGGAAAATCACAATATTTCTTCCTTATTCGTTACCTAGCTGATGCAGCCCTTTGTTCATGGAAATCAAACGTATAGACGTGTCCTGAAGGAGCAACTGCCCTTGCAAGCGAAGTAGTCAACGATCCACTTCCAGTTCCAGATTCAAGAACCACGCAACCAGGAACAATCTCCAAGTACATGATAACAAAGCTAATATCTGCAATGTACAGAATCTGAGTCCTGTGGTTCAATACCAGAGTCCACAATTCTGGTGTGGGAGCTAACAAGTACACAAAGCCACCCTTACTGCTGACTACTTTAGACCCAAACGGCTTTCCTATCCATTCCGAATGTTTAAAAACACCAAAACGATTTTGCAGGACTGATCCCTCAGACACTGTTACAGCCTTCATAATGTCATGCCTTTCATAAACAATAACCAAATCCCCATTATTAATTGGTCGATTAAATGATAACTTTTTTGCAGGATGAAGGGCCAACATCTTTAGAAGTCCTCAAGTCTTTCAGCTCAGACAAAAGGAACAATTATCTGATAACCAAAAAAGAGAGAAACCAATGACATATATATATGATGTTCAAAGGGAGCATCGCATTCAAATCAAAATTAATTGAAGACAACATTAACTACAAACTTCTGCATTCTATTTAGTCCCAAAACTCATACAGAAAACTTGAGCACAAAACTGATTAAGGTAAAAGAGAAAGATGAAAACTTGCACTACCCTGATTCCCTGAATAAACGAGGTTAGCAACAATGAATTAAGAATTTTTCTTTATTTTATATTTTTATGAATTATTAATAACCTGTTACACCGTTGCCGTTATAATGATAGTGCGAAGTGTGTTTCTAGCACAAAATCTCTCTTTTTCGAAACAGAACATTGACATCCAAAAAATTAGTGTAGAAGAAGAACCAAATGAGTCACAAAAATTGGAGCACATTCAGCAACAAGAAAAGAGAGAATGAATGGAAGCTGAAAACGAACCAGGTCTTTGAGTTGAACAGGCTTGTTTTTTTTTTTTTTAATCTTCGTTCGTCAAATTGAAAACTCTTGCGTATCCGATCAGAGTTTCGAAGCTATCTCTGTGTTACTTGGGCCAATGACGGCACGGTGCTAAACGAAGGGATTTTAACCTAAGAAATGAATTTTCAAAATTAATAAAAGGGTTATTTTCGTCCCTTTGTAGTTCAAAGATCAAAATTTAAATTTTAGTCTTCCAAATTTAAAAAATCAATAAATCTATTCATTTATTAACCTACACTAAAAATTCTTTTAATGAAAGAGTTGAGACAATCTTATGAACGCTTTACATATTTATGAATAAAAATAACTATTTATTTAAAATATAATTTAAGCTTTAACTATATTCTTTTTTAACTGTTACAAACATAATATTATAATAATCACTTAAAAAATAGAAAAACATAATAATAATAAACTAGTTGAGTCTCATATTTTAGATAATCGTTAAAAAGGAAAATAAATAAAAATTAAATTATATTTTGAGTAAATAATCATTTTTATCTTTGAATATATAGAACGGTGACAAATTCGCTCATGTATCATGCAGACTCTTTCATTAAGAGTAACAGACGTAAGTTAACATATGAATGAATTTATTTTATTTTTTTTTACTTTTAAAGACTAAAATTTGAATTTTTATCTTTTGAAAATAAATTTATTAGCACTTTACATAATTAAATATGAAAATAACTATTTACTCTTAATAAAAAAGTGTTAAACAAAATATGTTGCTAGCTGCTAACAAGGGTTCTAGTTAAATTGGTTAAGTAAGGTGAGTAAGTGAGAATTATAAATTCTTTCATATTGTGTTGGATTTTTATGAATAAAAAAATTATATTACTAAAAATTTTGATTTATTGATTAGGATTGGATTAGGTACAACCAAAACTATGGAAGGAACTGGTTTGTCACCCAAGAATTCAATCAACTGTCAAGTACTTTTAAATTATAAATTGATAAAAAAAACTTTTAAGATTAATACGTTTTAGATTTTAGAGCTTAACGGTTCTTCAAATTTTCTATTTTCTTTCTTTTTAGTCATTTTATTTAGTGTTACCAAATGTCTTTAAATTGGTCATGTTTATTATGCATTTTTTATTATATTCTGGATACAGAAATTAGTGATACACATAAAGTAAATAACTATAAAATGATGTTTTTCCTGTAATAAATAAATAATTAATTATTTAAAAGATAAGTTTACCTTTCGTTAATATAAAATTAAATATTTATTGAGTAGAGATAAAAATTAGAAAAAAAAAATTGTTTTTTATTACAACCCGATAAATTGAACAAAACTAACCAGATCTTAATTGGATTAGTTTGATTCTAATTGTCTTAAAAAATTTAAATCTTACCCAAACTAATCCATTCAAATATAACTTGTTACTACCCATTAAAACCTAACAAGTATTCAGGGTATTTTAAATTTAACCGAAACATAAACATAAAAGTATTTCAAACAAAATATTTAAACCCATGAAATATTTTTTTGTGAGTGTTTTAATTTTTTAACATAGATGAAAAAATGTCATGTCCAGAGAGAAAGAACTACACCCCTCGAATCACCCTTGTCCATTAAAGCCGCTAGATGAAGATGGAACCAACCATCCTAAAGTTTGCTTCCATGATAAATTACCAAATTCACAACATCTTTTACCACAGAAAGGATTATGTTGGGAGTAATTTGCTCAAGATAGAAGTCAAGGATGGAGATAGGCAATAGCCTTGATGTTATACTGATGACAATATGTTACATGAGTTATATCTATCATGAAAGGGCATTTATGATAATGATGCTTTTGGGGGTTTCCTACTATGTGAGATCGATGGAAGGCTATTCGAAGACCACTTGAGGGCATTGATATAGTCAATGTGGGTTCTTACATGGTTAAATTTGACTTGGCTAAAGAGGGAGACAAGTTAAGTCATAGGTAGGGACCTGGAATTTTTTTCCTTTCCACTATCTTGTAGTTAGAAAAAGGGTCCCAAATTTGGTTTTGCCAAATGTAACAATTGATAGAATCTTGATTCAAATAAATTTTCCTAGTCCTAGTATATTGAGTATTATGATTCAAGGGACCTCTTGTCACTAGTGTTAGTTATGGGTCGGCCATTTAGGTTTGATGTAAAAATTATTGACACGTCAAGGGGCTAAGTTTGCAGGAGTATGTGGGGAGATTGTCCTAGACCAATTCATGGAGGGAAGAGTTTGGTTCAATGTTTAATACAAAGGTTTACATTTCTTATGCTAGCATCGTAGTTATTATCATACTAATAAGAGTTGTGTAAAGCTTGAAGTTAATAACCGATATAAAAAAAGTTGTTTTTATGCTAGTTTAATGTTTGATGTAAAAAAAGTCTTACATTCCACACTAGTGGGATCTTCATTGGTCACGTAACCAACGTAAAATCCTCATTCTAACCAATCACACTTTCTATATGCCCTTATATATATACTTGTATTTTAATTTTAGTTGAAGTACTTTATCAAGCTGCATCATGATATATTTTAACACTCATGAGTACTTTACCAATGACACCTTTTCTTCGTAAAAAAAAAAAAAAGAGAAAGAAAACTCTAGAATACACTTTTCTAATAAGTACTTGTTCGCAAAATGTTATCCTTATTCACAAGTATTCCGGCCTCTATTCCTCATGTTTCCACATGATCGTTAAAATATGGTCTAGGACTCAAGGGAATATGATAATATCTACAGTTGGGGTGTGAACACTGGTGGCTTATCAAAGAAACTGGATACATGAAGCTGAAGGCAAGCCCTTTTTACACCACGATTGAGTAGTTTTATGTTAATTATATCACAGTAATAAGATACAAGCATGAATGAGAGTTTCCTTTCCTTCAGAATTGGGCAGGATGTGTTGCACACTAGAGATTCATCCTTAAGCTTTGATTATACATCTGACTATATCATGAACTTACAATTGAAGATGTTGGATTTTTGGTTTTTCAAAATAGACCTTGATGTGATGACAGCTACTAGAGCAATACTAGCACTTTACTTCTCTCTCTCTTTCTTTCTTTCTATAAGCACACTCATCAACATATCCTTCCACCAAATCCAGCAATCAGATCCTTGGTTGTCTGATATATTACAAATTAAAATAATAAGGTGAAGAAGCATCATAAAAGATTTATTATATCTCATGGCATTAATTGGTGGGCCTTCTCAGAGCTAGGAGCCAAGCCCAGCATGATCATGATCATGAAGAGAGCAAGCTAGGACCCAAATACTATTTTCTCATGCATTTTTGTGGTTTCCATTAGTAGCCTGTAGCCTTATAGCTATGTTTATGGCGGGAAATTACTTGATTTTAGCCATTCCAGATTCCAGCGCAGTTCTCTGCTCACTTCCATCAATTCAATTGATAGTAAACAGAGATGCTTCCTTCTCTTATTATTTATTGTTATTCTATTATCAGTTTCAATTATGCATTTTAAATAAGGCTCTCCTTTTGTTGTTATTGTTATTATGATTATGTTCAATTATTATTACTATTGAATTTGAAAGAGACACTTGTTGAGATATTCTTCATTGCGTATATAGTATTTAAGTTTTTTACTAGTAATTTTTTAGTTTATAAATCTCTCAATTAAACATCACAGAATAAAAATTAATATCTGATTCTAGCTAGTATATTTTTTTACAATAAAATATAATCCTTATTCTTGAAACATAAGAATCTTTATCATTGGACATCAGTTTTTACATTTTTTGAAAACTTTCAAAATTAGTTACTTTTAGTTGGCAGTGGATTTATAAATTTTTCTTAGTGACAATAAATCATTTTTAATATTTTTATGAAAGTAAAATATTATAAGATACTACAAAATATATAATATGATAAAAAAATATAAAATACTTAAACTTCTATAAATAACATTTGTCATCTAGGCATTTCATACTTTGAAAATGTTCTATCAATACCAATTTAGTGTGTGAAATGTAACATCGTTCATTACAATAATCAATCCTAAGAC
Organism: Glycine soja; assembly: GCF_004193775.1. Taxonomy (NCBI): domain Eukaryota; kingdom Viridiplantae; phylum Streptophyta; class Magnoliopsida; order Fabales; family Fabaceae; genus Glycine; species Glycine soja. The sequence continues at coordinate 42,154,766 of NC_041012.1, read as the reverse complement.
ATCATTAATTCTTATTTTTTTTTATATCAAGAACACAATAAAATAAAAATGTTCCTAACAGAATTATACGATTGAAGTTTTGAAAATATATGTGTTTTACTTACTTCTTGAAGTAAGTAATTTGAGTTTTTGTTATCTTTGCTTTAACATAATTTCTTCATTTTCTTTTTTCTTCTCAATCCTTGAGCAATCCACTAATGCTAAGAGAAACTATTTATTTATATAATTCTAAGAAAATAAATTGTTTACCCTTATATAAGTGTTGTACTTAATTTAAATTATATCTTTTAATATTTATTTAACCAATCTTTCTTTATCTCTTATTTTTATTATCTTTATCTAATCTAATATATTATTATACTAATATCTTTTTTTTTTAAATATAACAATCTAATATATTAAAAAAATTTAATCTATTTTTTCTTTTACTAAAACATATATTTAGATAATTTTTATTTGACTAATTATTTGATTATTTTTAGGATGTTACATAAAACGGTGTGCACTATGCTTTATTTTATTTTTTGTTAATGTAACATAACGAGAATTTAAGTAAATGATTTGGATTTGAGAATATAGTTTTTGTATTGGATGTTGCAATTTTTTTTTATATACGTTAACAAATAAAACAAAAATCTGTGAAGGCAGCAGATAAGGTGCATCCGCCTGTGATTATTAGTATTTCTTATAGAATTTTTGTTTCCTTGAAGATGAAATACGTCATTAATTTCTCTTTTTTTTTAATTCAAAATGTTCAATTTTAAATTATAATAATATCTTTTTATAATAAAGATTACAATATTAAAGATTCTAAACATTTTCATAAGTCTGACTCAAAGAACAAGTATACGGAACACAACTCAGTAAGCTGTCTCTAATTAGACAGAGTCTTTAGTTATAGCTCTTTCGTATCGCACCGCCACACGTCCTGTACTCCTGCTTTCCATGTGGAATAAAAAAGTTCGTACACAAAATGTTACATAAATAATACATACTCGAAGACAAAATCTAAAAGAAAGGAGGGAAATAGATTGCTACACAATGAGCAAATTTTGGTGGAAATAGTTTAATTTAAAAGCACTACAGAACCCATGGATATTGCCCCACCAAACAATCAACATTACATGATTACGTGTACACAAACAATTGGTAAGCTAAAATTAATATTAGGGTGACCAAAATGCTTTTAGATTAGTACTATGATATAATTTAAAATGTGATCATGCTGCCATCCCACCTCAGCACAAACGAGGAATCCATAGTCAGTGGATGCATCTAAAAAAAAAAAAGAATAGAGCAATGACTCCATTATTTAATAAACCAAACTTTCCCCGGGTTACTTTAAATTATTATGGGATGTAAGAGACCGCAATGTAACAAATTAAGTCTCTAATTTTATAGATGCACTAGCATTTAATTACTGTGAGAAAGATTTTTTTTTTTTTTGCTAGTCAGGAAGATAATGTGTTAAACACACCTTTCAATTAAATGTAAACATAAGTACATGTTTGTGTTATCGTTTACAAGTTAAGAATGCATGTTTGTGAAAGGATATCTTTTATACATTAAAAATGCATTGAAATAATAATCACAACCTGCAGGGTGAGTCCGTGGAAAGTTAAAATAATTAAAACTTAAACTTTAGGTCTATTAATATTTATATTAATTTTTAAAGTAAAAAATGTCACACAGTTAAATAAAAGACTTCAAATATCATTATTTTCTTTAAAATAAAAAAATTTCTCTCAATTTTTATTTTAGATTTTACTTTCTGACGGGTCGATCCTGAACACAACAAATGACTACACACAAACATGTGCTAAAACCATTAGTTGTGTTAGAGTAAAAAAATGATATCCCTAGTCTTTTACTTTAACATATCATTTTAACAGTTTCTCATATAAACATAATTAAATTATAATAATTAATATACAACCCACTTTTAATGATAAATTATTCTTTTTATATATTTTCTTTCTTACATAAAAAGTATACAATTTTATATATTATAGAAATAGAATTTGTCAATAATATGAGAGGTAGGGCTGGGCAGCTATCAACTACCACAACTAATCTGACCAATCTATCGATCCATCCACCCGTTTTGTCAAGCTTATGCCCTCTTTTTTCCTTTTCAACTGTGTTTGATATCTCCCCATCACAGTGAAATGTATATATATAAACTTCTTTCCACACACCTCTTTGACAAATTAACCATCCAATCCCACATTTCTTCCTTCAACTCTAAAAATCACAACACTAAAAAATGAACCATGTTGAGCATATCGCTTATGACATGGTCATGATCACTCTTTCCATGTCTCTCATCGTCCTCGCCATCATCCTCTTCCTTGCTTGCAAGAAGAAGCCCGTTGAATCCGAAGAAACACTCCCCGTGAAGCTTTGTGCTCGTGCACACCCCTTGATGGAAATCGATGCTGCCACCGATGGCTTCAACCCCAGGAGAATCATTGGCCAGGGTCGCTTAGGAACCGTGTATGCAGGGACACTGGACAAAGAAAAAGAACAACTTGTAGCCTTGAAGCGTATTCACCCTTTTCTTGTGTTGAGCAATGCAGGGTTTGGTTTCTCATCCGTGTTGAAGTGGCTCTCCTTGGCTCAACACCCCAACGTGGTTCCAATCATAGGGTTCTCAGAAGCACCCGGTGAGAGAGTTATTGTGATGGAGTTTGTGCACATGGCAAGCTTGGACTTCTACTTGCACCAAAACCAAGATGGGGCTTCACTTTTGGATTGGAACAAGAGGTTCAGGATTGCAGCTGGAGTAGCAAGAGGGCTTCAATACCTGCATGAAGTGGTGGCACCAAACATAGTACATGGGTGTGTCAAGTCCTCTAATATTCTCATTGATGTTAACTTTTGTGCTAGGATTTGTGATTATGGGCTTAACTTTTTGGCACCTGTGGAAAAGAGGGGGATAGTGGGGTATGTGGATGATGAGTATTGGAGTGAAAGAAGGGGTGGTGTAGCTACCAAGGAAAGTGATGTTTATGGGTTAGGGGTGGTTTTGTTGGAGCTTTTAAGTGGGAAAGGGTGTGAGGGAGGGTTGTTGGTGAAGTGGGCTTTGCCTTTGATAAGAGAAACCAGTTTCAGTGAACTTTTGGATCCTAGGTTGGTTATTCCTTCTGACATGAAGCCTTTGGTTAGATTAGCCAAAGTTGTTTCAGCTTGTGTTGGTAATTCACGGAAATGTAGGCCTTCGGTGGCTCAAGTGGCAACCATTTTGAACAACTTAGAAACGGAAGTGTGTCTCTGACTCTGATCTTCATGATGATGATGTAGTCAAAAGTCAAATTGATTGAGCAAATTGCCTTCCAATTTTGTTCAAATTACCTAGAATTTCAATACAAAAAGCACGCGTTTCTAGTAAGAAAACAAAAGTTGGTCTTATCATATGATTAGTTACCAAAATGATTAAAATGAAGAGGACAATATTACTGAGGTAAGTTAGGTGAGTTTGACATTCATCGGATGGCAGTAATTGGTAAGAAAATTGATAGATTTTGATGAGGGAGGGGCCTTATATGGCTTATCCCCAATGTTGTGACAGGCTAAGGAGGCAGAGAATCATTTTTGGTGGGGAATTTTGAAATAGAAAGGTGGGACGGTGTCGTTGTCGTTAGGACGGTGAATATTAATCGCTAGCTAGTTCCGTGTTGCATGGGGATCCTTTTGCTAATGAAAGTGACCTTCTCAATTATCTCTCTTTATTTTTATTTTATTTTTCACTCTCAGTTTCCATCAGCTTTTAATGTGTGTATGTGTAGTTATGTAGCTATTTTTTCCAGCTTGTCACTACTTTAGTCATACCTGGTTTTAGATTTAATGCCGTTTATAAGTTTATAGAAAGCTTTTTAACAGTCCTTATAAAAAAATAATTAGTATAGCCTAACATTCGAGTCTTGAAGTTAAATATTTGAAAGAAATTTTTTATCTGCTATCTTAATGATTATTTTTAGTAGAGAATACTTGTGATCTTTATTAAAAGAAAAAAAAATTAAAATAAATTAAACTCACATATTTACCAAAAAAAATAATAAACTCACATATCATAACTTTGCAATTTAATCGTTTTAACTAATTCAATGACACAATATTAATATAATCTTACGTATCATTTATATTAGATATTTATATTTACTATTCTAGTATCAATTAATAACAAACTTTTTTTAGGAGCTCAATTAATAGTATACAATTAGTGTCATTTTAGTAAGTAGAATTTTATATGTTTGATTCTCTCTAAATTAAATACGGTTTTAATTGAGGTTCATGTATAAATAAAAATTTTGATTAAATAATTAAATTCCTCATATTGTAAATATTTTTGGGTTGAACAAATTTGTTTATAACATAAAGTACTCATATTCTAGATAAAGAATTAATTAATTTTACAAAAATAAAAATTTATTTTATACAAATTGTATATTCGTCATATCATCTTATAGGTACCTACCTACCTGCTCATACCAGACATACCTCAACGAATTACTCTCATTAATTAAACAAAAAATGTTGGTAGTATTCAATATCTTAACTATGAAATTAAAGCTATTATATAGTTGACTAAGGATATATAATTCATGACCAACAAACTTTTTTTTTACAGAATTTACCAACAAACTTAAAGAAACAACAATATTGCACTACAATTACAATGATAAAGATACTTGACCACAACAGTAAAATGTTAGAATTTTTAATTTTAACAGCAGAAGATCAAGTTATTAAAATAAAATTTGTGAGTTGCGATTATAAAATTTTAAACAGGATTTTCTATTTTAAATTAATATATTAGATAAGTGAGGGTATGAAATAAGCTAAATAATATCTAATTACATACAATTTTGTAAAACAAATACACATATGTACATCTAGATTTATGTAACCCACTGTAGATATTTTTTTGCTAAATAAAAGAATTTTCACTCGTAGAACCACTAAGATCAACCTAATAGTACGTACAAGGTCATAAATTCAAACTTCAGTGTAATTATTATAAAAAATAATAAAATAATTTCCACTCGCTTAAGCCTTTTTGTACAAAATAAACAATATCAAGGGATTTAAAAATATCATTAGCGGGTTGCTTCCCACATGCATTAGGCCAATTACTTGGGCACCCAGCATTTTTGCTGGGACACCCACTAGTTTTTGAAAATACCCTTATGGGTACTTTTGGTTAGAAATAGGAAGTTTGGTTTTTTATTTTTGCAGTGTCTTTTTTTTTTTTTTTTCTTCACAAAATCTCACACTCTCAGTGTAAGTTGTTTTCGTTAGCTTTCGTTAGTCTCCTTTTCTGACCTTTTCTTGTCTTTGGTGGTATACGTGTGTTGTTCAAAAAGATACGGTGAAGTTAGGTTGTTATTCGTCGCTGGAGAAGAAGAGGTACGTAAAAAAATTTTAGAAACATACGAATTGTCAATCCGTATGACTCATATGGATCATCAATCCGTATGACTCATATGGATCATCAATCCGTATAGCCGTACAGATTGACAATCCATGTGGTCATACGGAGCTAATCCGTATAATCATAATCCGTATGAGTAATCCGAACTGACAATCTATATGTTTCGAATTTTTTTTAAAAAATTTTAAATCTGCATTACCATACAGTGATTAATAATTAAATTTTAAATATTAAATTTTGGTTTCAATATTTTTAATAACTATCAAATTTAATATATTTTTAAATTTGATTTCAATCATTATGTTAAACTAACAATCTTATCATATTTCAAATTTTAAATTTTTGTTTCAATATTTTTTATAAGTACCAAATTAAATATATTTTTAAATTTGATCTCAATCATTATCTTAAACTAACAATCTTATCATATCTTAAACCTTGGTTTTCATATTTTTTATAACTACCAAATTTGATATATTTTTAAATTTGATTCCAATTATTATCTTAAACCAAAAATCTTATCGTATTTTAAATTTTGGTTTCAATATTTTTTATAACTATCCAATTTGATATATTTTTAAATTTGATTTCAGTCATCATATTAAACTAACAATCTTATCATATCTTAAATTTTGGTTTCAATATGTTTTATAACTACAAAATTTAATATATTTTTAAATTTGATTTCAATCATTATCTTAAACTAATAATCTTATCATATTTTAAATTTTAAATCTTGGTTCCCATATTTTTTATAACTATCAAATTAAATATATTTTAAAATTTGATTTCAATCATTATCTTAAACTAACAATCTTATCATATTTTAAATTTTAAATTTTGATTTCATAATTTTTATAATTAACAAATTTATTGTACAATTAAAAATTATGTTTAAATATTTTTATAACAAATTTTAATTATTTAAAATTTACGTTTAAATATTTTTTGTAACTAAAAAATTTAAATTATTTTTAATTATGATTTCAATATTTTTCATAAATAAAAAATTCAACATCTTTTAAATATTTGTTTTAATTTTTTTTAAAAGTTAAACAAATATAATATAACAATATTGAAAATTAATTGTTTCACCAATCTAATCTTAATTTTAGCAATCTAATCTTAATTTTAGCAATTTAATCTAATCTAATCTTAATTTTAACTAATATATATTTTTTATAAATAAAATTAATACTTAACATATAAATCAGAAAACAATTATAAAATTTCACTAACATTACAAAACAATATTACACTACAAAAAAATTTAAATAATAATTGACAAATATATATTTACAATGTAAACAAAAATTTCAAAAAAAAAATTTAGAAGAAATAAATTGAAAAAAAATAATTTAACAAAAAAAAATCGATACGAATCAACAATTTGTGTGGGTCATACGGATTGCCAATCCGTATGACCCATATGGATTGATGATCCGTATGGGGTTTTTCTGGAAAAATGTCATTTTTATTTGCAATATTGCTTCAAACAACAACATCAAACTAATATCAACAACATGCAACACCCACAAAGAAAGAAGAAGAAGCAGCAACAGAGTGAAACGACACAGGGAAGAGGAAGAAGAAGAAGAACCACAGCGGTACAAGAAGTGGAGGAAAAAGAAGGAAAGAAGAAGAATCACAGCCGCGCAAGAAGTGAAGGAAGAAGAAGAACCGCAACCACAACATGCGTGAAGGAGAACGAAGAAGAAGAAGGAGAATGAAGGAGACCACCACGAGAAGGAAGAAGCACAGCACGAAGGAAGAAGAATCATTGCAGCATACGAATGCGCACTGTAACCGTATTTATATTCATAGGGTGAAGGACATTTTAGTCCTTTCACCTAGGGTGCTAGGTGTCCCAACAAAATTACTGGATGCCCAAAGTAACACCCCAACACTAGTCATTAATTCGACTATCCTGGGCCAACCCTTTGAGCAATTGGGAGTGCAAAAAACAAGGGTTTTTCTTTGTGCACCTAGCACAATTGCTGTTACACCCAACACAACAACGCAATTTCAATTTTGTCATTCCATAAAGCTGATACGGATTGTCAATCCGTAAGTGGTCCAAACGATTTTTTAAAATTAATGACCCATGTAAGAATCGAATATGCGACTTTCGTGTTATTAGCACGATGTTCTAATCAACTAAGTTAATAGGTCAATTATGTTATAAAATCATTAATATCGTTATATATAATACTAAATTTTTTTATGTATATTTAATGCAAATGTAAATTTAAATAATAAATTTTGATCTAATAATTAATTTATTTACATATATTAATTTTTATGAAACTTATGATTTTTATTTAAAATTTATACATGTAAAAAAATACATTATTAGATCAAAATTAATTGTAATAAGGTCAAAAAATACATTAGTAATTTTATGTTAATAAACTTATGATTTTTATTTACAATTTATATAGGTAAAAAAATTAATTATTAGATCAAAATTAATCGTCATAAAATTTATTATCTAAATTTACATGTACGTTAAATATACATTAGAAATTTTAGTGTTATATATAACAATATTAATTATTTTATAATATAATTAACTTATTAACTTAGTTGGTTAGAGTGTCGTACTAATAACTTGAAAGTTACATGTTCAATTCCTACATGAGCCATTAATTTTTAAATTAATTCGTAAAATATATTTTTGAAAAAAATTTAATACAATCGTTAGCTTTACAAAAGGATAAAATTGAAATTACATATATTATGCTGGGTGTACCAACAATTTGATGGGTACGAAAAGCAATGTCCAGAATACAATAACCTAGATTGGAACCACACACAAGGTTTTGGGCTTTCGGTATATGTTTAGGCCATGGGGTGGGGTGGTGCAACACAGATCCGTGACTCATATTTAACGATTTTTCTTGGGACAAAACTTAAATGCAAGTAATTACGTGCTTTTGTACTGTTGATCATAATTAGAGTTTATTCTTCGCAATTTACAGAAATCTTCAATGTAAAAGTTGTATTAGGTGAATTACTGAGCTGAAGAATACTTTTGAGTATAAAATTTAAATACAGTTCTTTAAGTGTTTTCAATATGATTTTTTTTAAAATTAGAATTAAAGTTCTATTTTGCTGATAATGGAAATGCCAAAGCGTGGACTCTATATTATGGCATTTTTACGTGTGAAATAGAACCATAGTTAGGGTATAATGCGTTCCTTGGAAAATCCTACCCATTTTCATCCTATATGAACAGTCAGTCAGTCATGTCTAGACTAATTGACGCATAACAACCAGTCAGCCACCTTCTAGAAAATCTGAGATGTTAAAATCACAGGAAACTAAGATAGTTTTAAATTGTTGTACGTATAAAACGTCTTAATTTGTTTAATTAGTTAAGAAAAGCACTAATTAAAAACATATTTCTATATTTATTAAAAAATGTCATTAATAATCATACTATTTGTGGACCTTAAAAGCATAATGTTAAAGCAAACATCTCCCTAGTAGAAGTACACGTTGACATATTGTATCATTGTGTAGCTTCCCATATACAAGTGTTAGGTTCACTGTTCATTTCTTTTATGTCACTTCTTTCTATACAAACAACTGACAATTTGCGGTAATAAGATTCAATCTAATTAACTTGACATTACTTTGATCCATATAAAATATAGAAATGTGATATACATACAATAATTTATATGACAGTTTGTATAACATTATTTTATGTTCAACCCAAAAATATTTACAATACGATGAAATTAATTATTATTTTATCCAAAGTTTTATTTACACATGAAACTCATTTAAAATCTTATGTAGAGAGAATCAAACATTTTTTTGACTGATAGAGAGAATTAAACATAGAAAACAACAATTTACAAATTATTAAGGTCAAGGGTTATGTCCAAATTCCAATCCTAAAAATTAAAAGGTTTACTCAAATATTTTCATATAGACATGAAAAACCAAAAAGATGAAACGAGAACATTCAAATTAGAAAGAAAAACAAAGAGATAAATTATCTTCAACTTGATTCTCATGATGCTCTAATCTCTTAGGTTTCGACACCTTCAAACTATCCCTAAAAGAAGTATTTAATACCTAGGGCTAAAAGAGCTCAAGCCTAACACAAATTAAAAGAAAAAAAAAATCGCTGAAAATAGAGTACTTAACCGCACATCTCAGTTGTGGCTACCATTATCCATGGTGAAATTGTGACGAGCTCAACTTGAAAAATCTCTCTTACCAATAGTCAATATTGTCAAGGGACCCACCACAGTCAAGGCGTGATCAAATTCAGCAAAGGTCTCTCTTTACAAAAATTGTGGATAAATATTTATTGATGTTAGGCACTATTTGTATGTCGTTTTAATTTTTATAAGTTAAGATATGTTCAAAATACTACACCTATGTCAAGTTGTCTAGATATAACTAATTTTCTCTGTGGTCCCTTTATAATTCAATCAAAGTCTCCTCATGGAAAGTCTTTGTTTAAGTTTTTCATAAACAATAGACACCAAAATAACCTTAATCACATTATTGGAGCTCAAGTTATGACTGATTTTATTTCTCTTGCTTTAGTTCATTCCACAAATAATCTTTTCTAATTAAAATCACAAAAATACAACCTAGTGTAAGAAAAAAAATCATAAACAACATAAATTAAATAAATAATGATGCATAAATCTAACACAAAATACATGCAAAACAAGTATAAAACATGACACAAAGGAAAACTCCGTGTAGTACTTTCATAACTAATCAACTTGATCTAATATAAGTATTTTAACTTTTTTTTTCTTTTTTACTTTCCCCCCTTTTTTATATTTTTAGAAAAATTATACAAAATATATAAATATAGAATTTTCTAACTTGCACTCATTTGTTTGCTTTAGAAAAAATGTTTTAGCAAACTACACCACCTATTTAGTTTTTAGTACATTAGAAAAACAAATTTATAACTTGCTAAAATATTGTTCTTTCTAAAAAGCAACGATTTAATACACACTAACAAATCTTTATAGAATTTACTAATTTATATTCATTTGTTTTTTAACAACAACTATGCTAATTAGCTTATTCATAACTCGAATACTCGAATTTGAGACTTCTAATTAAACTAGAATAATCTCATGCAAGTTAACCCACTCCTTGATGATATTATAACTTGTTAAAATACTCATTCTAAAAAAAATTAAGTATATATTAACAAATTCATATAAATATATGTTTATATGATTCTTTCTAAATCTTTTCATTTTTTAAATATTTTCTTTTCAAATTAATTATATTCTATCGTAAAAAAAATTATAACTTCTATTTTTTTAATATAACTTTAAAGTTGTAACTATTTTTTTTAGAAAAATTATTTTAGATGTCCTAAATTATTTAGGACATCAAAGTCATAAATATTTATAAATATTTTTTTAATTAATTAATAGTGATTTTAGTTTTTTTTTTCATTATTAGTTTTATTTAATATTTTTGTATATTATTTTATTTAATGTTTTCTATATTTTTATATATTATATTATTTAATATATTTTTTACATTATTTTATTTAATATTTTTTTTCATAATGTTAAGAATTATTATTTGTTTTTTAAATTAAAAAAAATAATATAAATTAATTAAATTTAAATAAAAATATAAAAATGTACTATATATGTATGTATAATACATTTTAATATTTTTATTTAAATTTAATTCTTTTATATATTTTTTTTCTAATTTACAAAACAACTAATAATCTTTTAAAATTAGTAAAAAGTATGAAAAATATTAAAATAATAATATAGAAAATATATTAAATAAAACAATATACAAAAATATAGAAAATATTAAATAAAAAACAATGTACAAATATAGAAAATATTAAATATTTTTTATGTATAAAAATATAAAAAATATTAAATAAAACTAACAATGAAAATAAATTAAATTATTTAATAATTAATTTTTAAAAAATTATTTACGACTGCTAAAACAAAAATAAAAAAATTAAAATACTTACTACTTTAAAGTCGTATTAAAAAATAAATAAAAATCATAAATTTTTTTACAATTTTAATAGGAAAGAAAAAAAAGTTATAAAAAATCTTATGACTTTGTACTAAAAAATGGTAAGATATCTTATAACTTATTTTTTTTAGGAATGAAGTTAAATTTTACTCCCATATCTAATGATTTTGAAAGAAAAAAACTGTATACTTTTTATCTTCCCTTGTGCGTACGTATACTATATACGGTATTCTGCGGAAAACATCGTCGTCCGAAAAAAACAAGAAGCTTAACGCCTAAGCTTCTCTCGCCTGGCTTCTTGGAGAAGCTCTCAAAAACGTGTTGGCGGATGTCACGTCGGAAAAATAATTAATAAATGGCTCTGCTTCTCTCTGTCCGTCTCTACTTTTCATACTTTGAAGTCAACATCCAAACCAGATCATATTTATATTATTCCAAGTCCATTTATACAAATTCAATGCAAATCCCTCCAACGTCCAAACGTCGATGACTTCGGCAGCAAGTGTCTTGTACTGTACCATATCATAATCTATTGTTTAATGGAAAACACTTAGATGCTAAAACATGTGATAACAGTATGAAATGAGATCACTTCAATCCTCTGGTTAGCAAAATGTAACAATATTCATAAAAAATGTAACAATACATTATTAATATTACGTTGTCTTTTTATTTTTTTTATCTTTTAATTATTGTGTTTAAGATCATGGTACGTAGATTAACAAAATTGTTTACGAAATTCTCTGAATATTGTACCATGTTTTGCGTGAAACTTTGAACGCATTTTCGTTGGGTTCAGAAGACAATATACGTGGAATAATTGTTTGGTATGGGTGTTAAATGTTAATAAAGGGGAGTAACAGGACTATACTTATAAAAGAAAAGATTAAAATCTAAAATAAATTCAACTTCTTTCTTAAATTAAAAATTAACTCATGCATTTCAACTTTTGAAAGAATTAAATATGAATTTCTATGAGAGTTTACATAAATCATAAACGTATTCTTCATGTTACGTTCTTGATCGGTTCGTATGTACATGTCTCTTCTGATGTGTATGAATTTTCACATATCTTTAACTGCACTAAATTTTGACGCTGCAGCTAACACAAATAAACTCTAGAGTGGTGAAACGTCTTAAGAAGAATCAGGTTGCTCCATCTCCACTCTTTGCTACCACCACCTTTTCCCCCATCTTTTTAACTCGGGTAATATAAGATTAATTATAATAGTGCTTGTCTTTCTTTTTGCTAGTAAAGTTTTAATATTAATTCATGTATAATTAATAACGATACCCTTTTTAATTGCTCAATTAGGTAAAGTGTAATTAGTTGTATTGTATCCGGAACAAAGTCTCCCTAACTAGGACGCACTTATTCCGTTGTAAAAGCGTATATACGAGAGCGTAGCCAAACGTGACCTCCAAGCAACCTTCCCTATATCTAGACCCACCTTTTATTTCTCACCTTTTTTTAATAAGCTCTATATCCTCTCTCTCTCTCTCTCTCTCTCTCTGAACAAGAGCCTGCAGCCAGAGTTAGAGGGAAATCAAGCACGGCTCAATCATCGAATCATAGAGAACACATACAGAAGAAGGAAAAGTGGAACCCTGGTACGATTAAATTCTCGATCTCTTTCAGTAATTTGAAGTTGATTCAGAACAACCGAGTCCCTAAAGAGACAAAGCTACTAGCTTTACCTTTCCTCACTCCTTTTCATCTCTATTTTTTTTTTTTTTTTTGTATTTTACTAGGAAGCTGATATTGTAGGAAGGTTTGCAAGAAAACGGATTTTGTTTTGAGATATATGCATGTGCAAGTGCATAGGGAAATTAACAAAAAATAAGATGACATGGTGCAATGACTCTGACGAGAATAGGGTTATTGAATCAATCACGCCAAGAATAACTATTACTCCTAACACTGATGACAAAAAGCTCACCCAAGAAATTAGAACCACAGCATGCCCCTCGTGCGGCCATAACATTGCATTCAAAGATAAGGTACTTATTATATTGTCGGTAAATATTTTGTTTTATAATTTAAAATTTATAAAAATATATTATTTGCATTAATTTTATTTTTATAAAAATAAAATATTTATCTTAGAATTTGTTACATAAAATTAAAATTCTTATTTTTTGAGATTTTACTTTTGGAGGATCAAACGCAATTAACTCATTATTTTAAATTTTTTGGAATTTTATTAATACTGTTGTTCTTTTATTTAATCTGGGGTTATGCATCTTCTTTTTATTTATTTATTTTATTTTCTAACACTTATAACCTATAAATGTTTGTGCTTTTTCTCTTTTAAGTTGTTTTTTGTTTATATATGAACCAATCTCTTATTAGTTTGTGTTGTACGTGTGTGGTGAAATATTAGGGTGGAATCCATGACTTGCCGGGGTTACCAGCTGGAGTTAAGTTTGACCCAAATGACCAAGAAATATTAGAACATTTGGAGGCAAAAGTTGCGTCTGATGCATGCAAGCTTCATCCCCTAATTGATGAGTTCATACCAACGCTCGAAGGCGAGAATGGGATCTGTTATACACACCCAGAAAAACTACCAGGTGCTTCATGTTTTAATTACTTTATTTTATTTTAATTATTTTTCTGTCTAATTAATTATTAGTATAGTTTCGTGTTTTAGAATACCTATCGCATATATGTTATATACACATCATTGAAATTCTCATTAATCGGGAGACACGTACGTCTTGATGTGCACGATACCGCATGCATGAAATTAATTGTTTTAGTAATGAAATAATTTATTTTCCTTTGAAAAGGATCTCTAATCATAAGGCGGTTCAAATTTGAAAATGACAGCAGAACATTTTATGCACTCTATATAAAATGAGATCTCAAAAATTAACATTATCATACAATATCTTTGGTTTTAACATGACTTTCATAAACATTCTTCTTATTTTTTTTAGAGATACCAAAGATTTTAAGATGGCTAGAAATTCTAGCATGTGAAATTGGGGATAAAAATAAACGGATAGCTGAAATAAAAAAAATTACAAGTGTAAACAATCATGCATTTCTTCATTCGTCGTTCTTGCAATTGCTCCGTCCAGTACTCCTTGTATGTGTCATTCTTAAGTTGATATTTTCAAAGAAGAAGCACATGGGAGAAGCACGCACCTCTTTTATATAACTTCTTGTTCAAGTATGTTGCAAGAAAGTTCTTATGTTAGCAATGACTACCAAACTGATCAAAAGTGGCATCCTATCTTACATAGCCATGTAGCAAGAGTAATGTAAATGTCAGCCCTTAATTTTCAGCAATATTTTTTATTTTATGACATATTTCAACATGATACCAAATAGAGGATTGTTGTCGGCTAATTGTATCAACAAAAGAAAAATGAGGTTGCTGCCGTTTTACTCTTAATGAGGAGCTTTCTCAATTTCTTACTCGATTCAACTTTTATAAATATACACTCATTTTCTCTTATATTTCATTTTCATCAAATTTTCTTTTAAAGTTATCTTTTTTTTTTTTACTTGCATATCATTTATTATACCTATTTTTTTCTCCTTACCTTTTCTTTTTTGTTTTTTTTTTATCTCTCTTCTTTTCATCTAAATACATTTCACAAACGGATATATGTCTAAATTTTTCCTACTGGATAATACCCACTTTTTTTATGAGATTCAATTCCCAAACATCACAAATTAAAAAGGGTAGCTTTTTTCTGGCATCCCTTGTGGGATGTGGAATTAGTAGAATGAAGAGAGATGTTGAGAAATAAAATATATGCCATTATAAAGAAAGAAAGAAATAGAAATTAAGAAAAATAAAGATCGATGTAAAGGAATGTAAGGAAAAACGAGTATGAAAAATTTAAAATTCTATATAAACTGAATTACTATTTTTTTTTACTTTAATATATTTATGTGAGAGCTAATAGAAATAAAAAATATATATTCCAAGTCTTAGTATTAAAGCATTTTTTTTCTATGTGGTGCTTCAACGACACCCTCAAAGAGAGTGTTGATTCATGTTAATTAATTTGGATTAATCTTTAATATAGTCATCGACTAATACAAGCCATTTTTTTATGTTTAATTGATGTAGAGCTAGCAATTCATCAGTACTGATACATAAATAATGCAACGATTCATGTAATTAATGTGTACACCTCCTCTTTCTCATGTTTTCCGTAACCTTTTGAATTATTAATAAGATAATGATAATGAATGCCTTATTGTTTCAATAACTTCATTCTTTTTTTCTCAGCATTTCAACCACTTCATTAATGGTCATTATTTGTTTTTATCTTTCTTTTCATATCATATTAATTAACTATCATACTTTCTCTTTCTTTTCTCAGTTTATCACTCTAGATATCAAGTAAACTTTGTGGGTCCCTTCATCATTTTTCATAGTAACATTCCTCAATATACAGTGTTTCCTTAATTACACAATTAATAATTCCTCTTTTTTTTTATTATGGGTCTGGCTCCTCTGAAATGAGTGTCTTCAGAGAATAAAGTGTAGTCTCAATTGTTGATATTTATCTTATCAACATATTCCTCTTTTCAGATGAGACAATTCCTTTCATTATATATGTTGTGTTTTATGAATATGCATAAATCTCATAACCAGAAGATTCCTTTAAAATGCGAGAGATATAAGAAATTGTTCTATATATGAAACAATATATGCAGGAGTTAGCAAAGATGGGCAGATCCGCCATTTCTTTCACAGGCCCTCAAAAGCATACACGACTGGAACAAGGAAAAGAAGAAAGGTTCACACTGATGATGAAGGAATTGAAACAAGATGGCACAAAACGGGAAAAACTAGAGCAGTTTTTGCATCTGGTGGTGCAGTGAAAGGTTTTAAGAAAATACTAGTACTCTACACCAACTATGGAAGGCAAAAGAAGCCTGAGAAAACTTACTGGGTGATGCATCAATACCATCTTGGCAATACTGAAGAAGAGAAAGATGGAGAACTAGTTGTTTCAAAAGTCTTCTACCAAACACAACCTAGACAATGTGTTAATCCCATTATCATAAAGGACCCGTACGAAAAAATGTTGAATGGTGGAAGTGTCCAAGACAGCACAAATACATCAATAACTAAAACTACTGCAACTCTTTTGGATTGCTACAATGCTCCTTACATAGATTATGATCATGCCCATGCGAGTCATAATAGGGAAAGTTCCTCACAACTAATAATTCCCAGCTCGGTTGTTCAGGTTGATGGCTCTTATATTCGCTCAACAATGGATGCAAAGAAAGCAAGATTTGAAAGTAACACTGGGAAGAGCTTCTAGGTAGACAAGCAGTGACAATGATTTACAGCATGTCCTCCATATTGTTTCCATTACTAATTGAGTAATAGTATTTATATGTGAAATTAGACTGAAGGAATTCCAAGGGTTGGAAAAATATAGGTTTTTCCTTGAATTATTGAGATCAATATGGCGCAGGCATGATGGACTTTCCCATAATTGACCCTGGTTGAAGTTGAGAGACAAGCAAGAAGGTATATATATTTGCGGTACTGTAGTTTGATTTTAATTTTAGGGTACATGTATATTCGTAAAATGTGTTTATACTTTATAGATATTACAATACGTGGTAGGGTTATCGTTTATTGACAACTCTTCAGAACTATGTCAGTCTATATATTATGTTTTGTCTAGAATTGAACTTTTCACCCCCTCAATCCTGAAAAAATTGCTGAGATGTTTCATTATTATTATATTATACATCTCAGCAACTTTGCTGGGAAGTTTCAAGTTTGTCCCTCTTGATGTTTTTCCCCCTCTTTCCTTTGGTCGTTGATACAATAGAACCTTCTTTTTCTTTGAAAGGTTGATTGTAAAATAACGTCAAGATCGTAGAATTTTCTTATTTATGATTCTAAATCGCGTTTCCAACTGCTATGATGCGGACTACGGCTGTTATAACGTGATATTATTATATGTTTGTACTTTGTTTGCTTAATATAAAAAAAAATTTATAATTATTCTAATTATTTATATATTTTTCTCATAAAATAACATAATTTTTCATTTGTTTTAAGACTTGATATTCCTAACATTCTATATGGTTATACTCATTCAATTATTGACACTTAGAAATTAGAATAGAAGATTAAAATCAGAATTTTTATTTTTTTTACAAAAAATGAAATAAAATGATGCTAAGGTTTCGTTGCGGTTTTAATATGATTTCAATATAATTACGTTGTAGTATTTTATGTGATTGAAATTTACATCACAATTGTGGACAGATATAGTTGTAGACATCAGTGCAACAATAATATTGTTGTCACAATTGTAGTTGTGGACAGTTGTGGACTGTAATTTAAAATTTATGATTTTCATGTTTTCATTGTGGAAGAATTTTTATTGTTTTTATCTTTTTTGAGTTGCTTTAATATTATTCAGATAATGTTATAAAAAAATTATATAATTAGCCTATAAAAAATCACTATATGAATTTAAAATAAATTTATAAAAACTAAAAAATTTATATAATAATATTAATTAAATAATAGTATAAAAAAACTTATATTTATATTGTGAGAAATCCTAATTAAATTTAATGTTATTACTAATTACATGCATTGCATTGAGTGCTCTAAATTAGAACCTTCTTGTTTTCTTTCTCCACAAGCATTCTAGTTAAGAAATTATCCCGTTAATATCTTAATTGAAATATTATCCACTAACTTATTGACTAAGGTCAAGTACCAAAAGCGTACGCGACAAGAAAAGAAAATGTGGAACTTTGAATGCCAGAAATAATTGGAAAGGGCCTGCCTCAAGGATCATATCCCCTTCGTTAATTACTAGTACTACGTACGCCCAGCGAGAATAAACCAATCTACAAATTAATTAAGTACAAACTAAGGGGAAAAGAAATCATTTCATTGCAGAAGTTCAAGGTCTTCTTAATGTTCTTAAAAAAACAAAAAGTTTTCTTAATTAATGAATTATATTACGTATTAATATGTATACAATAAATTTACGTGATATTTTTTAAAGCATTATTATTTTGTGTTTCTATTTATCTCTTTAATTATTATACAAATATATAATTTTCTTTCTTAATTTGAATGTTAATCCAACAAACTTATTAAAAGCATGTTGTCATTGCTTTTCTGGGTATTCATTGTCAAGTTAATATTACTTTTTATCTTACATTAGATTTTAAGTTTAATATCTTTGAAATTTTAGTATAATTTTTTTCATAGTGTCAACTAAATAGAAATTAGTATTAACAATTTTTAAGATAATTATTATATTAGATAACAAATTTATCATACATACTAATAGTATGATAAGATGATAATATAAATTTTTCTTACATTATTCATAACCTATTTTCCTTTTTTTAATGTTATTGAGGTACGTGTAAATTGAGTTACGCCAATCAATAGTAATTAACATTAATAGTTGAATTTTTTCAAACTTATTTTTTAAATTGAGTGTTTTTTAATAAAAACAAACCATTTTTTTTGTTTTTTTAATGTGTTTGTTAATTTAAACTATTTTTACTTAAAATAAATAATTTTATGCTTATTTTAAAAAGTAAATCATACCTTTTTAAAAAAAAACATTTTTTATAAAAAATACTTATTTTAATATTTTTTTTAAAAGTTTAAACAAACTTAGTGATTTGTTTGCTGGGTTCCAAAATCAATAACTATCCTGAAAATTCTCTCATTAAGCATGGGCTGTCATTAGTTGTCTATTTTCTTTATGAAAAAAAGTTAGTTGACTATAAGTTGTAAACATGTATGAAACCTAACTATGTTGGTAGGTACGATCTTAATAGTAGATATACGCTATGCATGCTTTTCAACTTAGTTAAGACTTCCTGATCTGGCATTCAATTCGCCAATGGTGGAAAGGAATGAAACTTGTTACGTACGGTTTTCATTTTAATATTATAGTTTTGCTATAGATTCTTTGCAATTGGTACTTTGTGAGCTTGTCGAGTGGAAGTTGCTTGCTGTGATTCTGTGAAGAAACCATAACCATGTTAGTATATATATAAGTTACCGCATGAAGCAACACATACAAATGTAATGTGAGACAGGTACCCTCCATTCATATGTTGGTACTTTGTCACGTAGACATGCAACCAAAAGTCATTAAGGGATTCCGTTTGATTTGTTTTTAAGTTTTTCCATCATGCAATTTTAAGTGTTTTCTCCTAGGACAGTATATAATACGCTTCAACCCATATTTTTTTTTATGCTCTCTTCTCATCAAACACGTCACGAAACTCATGAGGAAGCTTGGGGAAATCAAGTCCAATTTGGAATCAACTGTTGTTGCTGTTTTTATAGCCAATGAAACAACCAATGAAGAGAATTCTGCAATTACTGGAGTTGTTGTGGATGTCAAAGATGGTCTCCTCGATAAGCTCAAGGATGGCCTTCTTTAAGTCTTTCTTATCCCATCCATGTATCTCTTGCATTTGTAAATTAAAATTAAAGAAATGTGTAAGTACCTCTGAATTTCTCTCTTTGAAAAACTTTAGTACCAATTTCAATTCCAATTGTAATGTTTCTACAAGTTTTATATTTGTGCTTGTGCACTTTTTCTGCTCAGGTAACGGATCGACATGGCCGATAATAGGAAAAAAATTGAAGAGTAATTTTCTTTTCAAATAAATGTTAATTTTTAACCATCAACATTTTAGTTCAGGGTGTATATAATTAGGATTTCAAAAGATTTTAAAATATTCTAAAAAATTCTTAAGATACTTAATTAAAATTTTTAAATAATTAAAATAAATATATCTTATGATATTCAATTAAGAATATTAGAATTTTTTAAGGAATGTAAGAAAGTTTATTAGTATTTAATTAAGTTTTTTACAACTTAAAAAAAATCTTTTGGTATTTAAAAGTATACAAATTTTCATAAATTTTTTCTTAGGATAGATTTTAATGGATTTCATCAAATATTTTAGTAAAAATACACATTAAAAATTATCATCCAAACTCTTAAGATTTCGTGAGATTTTTTTCTTTTTTTTCTTACTAATTAAAATGTTTTTTTTCATCATACATAATTCATTGTCTTTTTATTGAAAGCAATAGACATTTATAATTTTTTTATTCTTTTGACCAAGGGACATGTCCTAGAACATATGATATGAGAAATTTTTCTAATTTTTTGAATTTAAAATTGGATATCTTGATTATGTGCTTATACATATAAATGATTTTAAATAATATATATATATATATATATATATATATATATATATATATATATATATATATATATATATATATATATATAAACATAAGAAATATATAGTTTTAATGTGTGAGAAATTGACTCATGTATAAATGGGATTTAAAATAATTGTTAGACATGATTTTTGTTTGATTTTTATACAATTAACATGATGATGATTGAAGGAAAATGAGTTTATTGTACTTATAAAGATGCTAGGAAAAATTTATTTGTTTTGTAACAGATTTATGATTCTTTTTATAGGATGATGAATTTTATTTAAAGTACTAAATAAAAAAAATCATGAATCTTTATTAATAATTTAGAATGTTTTATAAAAAATACATGAAATTCTTTAAAATTTTAAAAATTCATAATATGTTTTCAAATCTTATAAATTCATATTTTATAAATCCATTAAAATTTGAACCACAAAATCTTAATTATAAAAGTCTTTTAAAAAAATCTTTAAAATTATTACATTCTAATAAAATCTTTTAAAGTCCACTAAACTTTTTTACACCAAAATAATTATTTAAACTTCTATTTCAATACACTCTCTTAAATTCTAAGATTAAAATTACTAATTTTTTTAAATACGTTGATCAAGGTGTTGTTTAATTGTGAGGAGGGAAGATGAGAGGAGAGAAGAGAATTGGTGAGAAAAGAAAAGAATTATAGGTAAGAAATATAGGAGAATAGAATGGAAATTTTTGAATTAAAGTTAGTTAGTAAATAATAAAAAAGAAATATTGAAGTTGAGTAAATGAACATTTTAACCTTTTTAAAATATAATACTTACACCACCAAGCACTATAAGCCATTTTAATCATTCACTGATGCTTTTTTTTTTTTTTTTTACTTAGCCGGTTTCGATCTTATTTTCTTTTGTCAATTGGTTGTGATCCTATTATTCCAGTGAATAGGCACAAGAATGAAAATTCTATTATCAAACAAAAATTTATCCTTCCCCTCTCTCTCTCTTGTTTCCTCTGTGTCTCTCACCCACTTTATCCCCTGTTTCCCTTTTTACAACTTTTCTTCACCAACAAGTTTGCAATTGGAAGTTCACCAACATATCGCATACCATACAAATCACAGATCTGAATCCATTCCAAATTTAAATTTCAAACCCACAAAAATCTATATTTAGGAAATAAAAAATCAACAAAATTCTCACAGAAAGTAATTCATTCATTTCAAATATCAAACCTTCAAACCAAATTATACAATTCCAGAGCAACTAAAATTGAAATAAAAAATGGTCAGAGATGTTGACAAGGCCAGCAGATCCAGGGACGGTGTCGGTGGCGACCAGCAAAGAGGCGGGAGAGGATTTTTTCATGGTGTGGTTGGCGACGACAGATGGAAGGTCGTCGGTGTGGTGGTGGTGGGTATCGCCGGCGAAGTCAGAATGAGCAGCAGGGTTTAAGCAGGAGAGAAGACAAGTATGAGAGTCACTGTGAAAAAAAACAGAATTAGAATTTGAATAGAGAATAGAAATAACTAAAAAAAAATTGAGTTTTTTTTGTTATTAATTATTAAATCTTTTTTTTTAAACAAAATTATGATTTTGGTAAAGAATTGTTGTTTATTAATTGTTACTTAGTACTAATAAAAAAATTAATAATTACTTATAATATTTTAATTAAAATTTGTTTTCAAATATAATTTTACAAATTTTTTTTGAGATACATTAGTAATAAAAAAAGAATTTGAAACTTTTTTTTTTTCCTAAAACCCTTACTTGGTTGTTTGGGCCTTAAATCAGCCCTATGAGCAACAAAAGAGAGTAGGGAATTTGTAGGGGTATTTTTGGTGGACACCCCACAAAACATTAAAAGGACAAAAATATATTTCATTTCTTCACATATTGATGATTCGTATGATTCATATGAATCGATGATTTGTATGTGAATTTTTTTTAACTCATACGGATCAACAATTTGTATGAGTTTTTTTTTTTTTTTACGGATTGTCAATCCGTATGGGCCTACGGATTCCCAATCCGTACGTGGCCCATAGGATTTTATTTTTATTTTTTTTCAAAAATATAATTTATGATTTAATTTAAAATTAATGGTTCAAGTAGGGATCAAATTTGTGTCTCCTACATTATTAAGAAAATACTCAAACTAACTGAACTAATAAACATATTATACTATAAACAAATAGTGTCGCTATATATAATAGACATAATTTATATAATGAGCTTTCCAATATATAAAATATATTTTTCAAATTTGTTTAAAATTTAGTAATCTTATACTTTACAATGCAAAATCAACTAATAAAATTTAGTTTTTTTAAAAAAAAAAAGTAATACCCACTAAATCTAATAATCAACTACTAATGGTGTAAATTGCACTTGAAAGACACCTAAAATTCTAAAATATATATTGTTTGAAAATAAAGTAATACATTTTTACAAAATATCCTTAATTTAGTATCAACTCTTAATTACTATTTTTTTTAAAAATTGTTTACAAATTTTTTGGAATCCCACAAAAATACGACCTTAATGATCCAATTTATATACTATTGCGATAGTAAAAAAATTAAAATTTTTTTTTTTTTAGAAATTTTTTATTAATTTACTTTATTTACAAAATTTGATAATTAAACAAATTTGATATTTAATTGAATGATGTATTCAGATATTTTTTTTATAGCAATTGATAATTAAATAAATTTGATATTTTTTTACATATGTAAATACTTATTAAACCTATGATTTTTATTTATAATTTATATATGTAAACAAATTAATTATTAGATAAAAAATAATCATCAAAAAATTTATTATGTAAATTTACATATACATTAGATATAAATTAAAAATTTTAATGTTATATATAACGACACTATTTATTTATAATATAATATGTCTATTAATTTAGTTGATTTGAGTGATCTATTAATAATGCAGGAAACATGTTTGAGTATGAGTTAAAACTTATACGAATTATCAATCCATAAAAAAAAAAAGTGAAGGACATTTTCATTTTTGTACTGTTTTATTGGGTGCCTCAGAAAAATGTTAGATATCCCTGTAAATTCCCAAGAGAGTACGAGAGATAGCAGGGAGGGTCAGAGGAGGCTGAGGGCAAGATTGGAAAAGGAGATGCGCACTGACAATTTCTCTTCATATCTGTTCATACGAGAGAAAGAAAATAAAACGTGTGGGTCCCACAATTTTTTTTTAATTTCTGCTCAAATCATTACAACCAAAGCACTCATATATTCCTAATTCTTTGTTGTTTTTTTTTTCCTTTTCTCATTAACTTAGGTGCAATTAAACTGACACTAAATATCTTAATTTTAAAAAAAAATTAAAATTACAAAATACATAAAACATAAAATAAAGAAATTAAAATTATATTTTAACCTTAAATTTACATTAAATCAAACATTTTACTGTTTATTAAATTTTTATTTTTTTATTTTATGTAAAAATATATAAATTTATTAAAAAATATAGTGTAATTTTTTTATATTATTATTTAATCGCATTATTTTTTACATTATCTAATGACATGATCATGTATTGTAAATTTAATAATATATATAATGATTATGAATTCATACCTAAATTTTTAATTGATTCTCAAGCATACTGGTTACAACTATGCACATGATTTGAAAGTATACTAACATTTACTAATTATTTTTTAATCCGTTCTTCAGGAACAAAAGGGATGCTCAACTAAAAGGCTAATCTAAATATATGGTTTGAAACTAATTTAATATCCATTGTTAGTAGCGTTAACTTACAAATAAACACCGAATACAACTATACAAAATCTACTGAATACAACTAACTCGAGCATTTAATTTAACAAATGAAGATCAGACCATCATCTCTTTGGCCAACCGGAGTCATTACTAGCAAGCCAACTAAACACATACAGTATAATGATTAATGAAGCTAAAACTGAAAAATCGAATTAACAAAACACTTATGGTCTAGATGCGAGCCACCATGACATAAATGAAATTTGTATGGCCCACACCCTTGTTAGAGGCCTCTACTGGTGGACATGATTACATGCTATGCCATTGCCTATGACTTCTGAAGAACACATTTCTCGTACAGAGCAAGGATAGCTTTCTTGTTGGGATTCTTCAACTCAAGCAGCTGATCACCGTAGTTGTGTTTTGTCAGCTCTTGCTTGAGCTTCTGGATGGTAAACTTTTTATAATCATCCTCGTTAGTTTGCTGACTATAGTTGTCTTCATCACCTCCAATGGAACTAACATCTTCCAGATGTGAAAACTTAAGTGGACTAGATGTACTCTTAGATCTCTTAGTTCCCCTTAAGATTCTAGGGCTCGAATCCATGTCCTGACCAGATTCTACACCTATATCATCTACCCTCAAACGCTTTCCACGAGAGGCAGTTTTTAGCTCACTGTCCAATATTGTTTCATTCAGTTGAAACTTAGTCAGTTCTTGATGGAGAGAATCAATTTTTGCTTGTGCAGACTGTAACTGGAGAGAGAGAGAGTCGGCCCTGCTATTTGCCTGAGCACATGCTTCACGTTCTGTTTCCAAAAGTTGATCAAGAATCTGTGTGCTATTTCGCCTCTGTGTTCCATCTTTCTCCAAGAGTGAATCTATATCCTTCTCTCTCTGTCCCACCTTTTCCTCTAGTGTTGAAACCCTAACAAGTGCATCTTTCTCTGAATCCCTCACTCTTTGCAATTCACCTTCCAAATTATCTTTCTCCCTCTCCAAATTTTCAATTTTCCTCTCAGCCCTTTCAATATGTGCCAGTCTCTCAATTGCAAGCCTCTGCATCTCGCTCATCTCCTTCTGAGCCAAGTTGGCTTCAGCCCTAGCTTTGTCAGCTACTTCAGTAGCCCTTACAGCTTCTTTTTCAGCAATTTGACATCTTTCCTGAACTTCCTCAAATTTTATGCACTCGGTGTTGTACTTCTCCTTTAGATGGTTAATCTCCTGTTGAATTACCATTACATCCTTCTCATATGACTGAGCCCTAGCATTTTCAGTTTTCAATCTCTCAATCAACTTTTTAATTTCAAGCCTCAGTGGTGATATCTCTGACTCATAATTTCTTATTTTTGACTCAGCAGCCTGCACACATTTCTACCATCAGACATGGTATTTAAACCCTAAAGGTCAACAAGTGTACAATAGACAATACAAAAAAATCAATTGCAAAAGTATCCAAGTTGACTTCAGGTATCAAATGAGTTTCTCTGGTTTAAATCAAGTGCTACTCGGTTAAAACACCAACCATGGCACTTAACACAATCAAGTTAAGAATTCCTAATACTCTCAACTCCAATCATCAGTTTTTATTTTATTTTATTTTTATTGGTGGGGGAGGGGGAGGGTGAAAGAAATAGGTCAGAGTATCAAATAAAAAACAAAATTCATTATAAACATGCACAAGATAAATCTTGTCATTACTGAGAGCCCTTGAAGTGTTCCGTGGGACAAATAGTCCGTCTGGTATGAAAAAGATATGAAGGTGGAAGTGAAAGCAAAGGAGTATACAAAACAGTTTTCTTGAATTATCTTAGCAGGCATGAATCTTACCTTCAATTCCAATTTCAAAGTTGTTAAACACTGCTCAGCATGCTCAATTTTGGCAGTTTTCTCCTTTATTTTATCTTCCTGTATAAACCAACAAGGAGAAACGAATAAGAACTCCATTCTCCATCCCATTCATCATATACAACATTAATAAGCTCATTGAACTTTATGCAACAGCAATTCTAGGTAACCAGCAATTTGCAAAAGTGCAGAGCAGGAATATCAGAGAGCCTACCTTTTCAGCCAAAGTGCTAGAAAATTCCTCTCTTAAAGCATCTTCCCTCAATTGTGATTGCTTGTTTGTGTACTCCTGCACAATTGCTGCCTTCTCTAGAGCAGCTTTTGCTTCTCTAACAGCAATTTCATACTTCCGCTTCCACTCTTCAGCCTCCTCCTGAGCAGACTGGGATTGCTCCCTTGCTGCAGCCAACCTTGCTTCAGCAGCACTACTATGTGACTTGAGGGCTGCTATTTCAGAACTAGCTTGGTCTTCCTCAGATTTATGCCTTGATAAAACTTGTTCATATTTTCTTTTCCAATCCATGGATTCTTGCTTGGTAGAATCCAATGTTTTTGATAAGCTAGAATATCTCTCATCCAATGAGCGACAGCTAGCCCTCAGTTCAGTAATGCGATTCATATATTCATCAGTTAGTTGCTTCTTATCATTGATGGCATCCTCATAGCGTTTAATATACTCAGACTTTTCACTTTCACTGGTTTCCAGTCTCTTATTAAGCAGGGCAATCTTATCTTCAGTCAATCGATAGTTTAAACTGAGAGAACTCTTGTCAGATTCAACTTTATTTATCAGTCTCCTGGTTAGGTCTAGTACCGGGCCTTCAAAACTAGGGCAACCGACAAGTAAACTATTAAAAGTCAATTTTAAAAGAAACAATTAAAAACAATTTCTGCAGACAAACCTTTGTTGTAAGAAGACAGCAAGTTTTTGCCACTTCTCTGGAGCTTGAATGGATTTTTCATATTCACATAAAAGAGCATCAAGAACCTGCATAAGATATACATAATCAAGTCAGTTTGTCATTTCAATAAAGCCACCCTACTAACATGAATATTTGCAGTTAGCCAAACAACAATTACCTTGGCAACATTATCTATCTTTGCATCGGAAGCATTACAAGCTGCCCTTAGCCTCTTTTCCATAGACTGTATGGCATTAGAGCATTGTAGATCAGCTTCCATATACGCATTCCTCTTATAATCCTGTCCAGAGTCAATAAAATAGAAGCATAACATACAATATTAGGCCACTCCCCAAAAAGAAAAGATGGCATACCCCTTAAAAATAACTAGTGTAATAATTATAGTAAAGTTAGGTTAGTCAAAGGTCAAAAACCAGAATTCATTTTAATAATTCTTTAAATTTTTAACAGAAGCAGTAAGCACCACGTGATGCTTGCCAATAAGAAAAGGAAACAAATCTAAACGATTGTCACAGACCAATAAGAAAGAACAAATCTAATTTGATTGAGTAATTAATTGACAGGAAAGGAGAGAATTCTCCTTCCAAGGGTCTCTTCTCCTTCAAAACTGAGCAACTGCTTGGTTTCCAAATTATATCAATTAAAATACAAACAGAAGGACTACTAATGAACACAATTATATAGCCAAAATAAAACTTTATCTGCCCTATATGAAATATTCTATTTAGAACAGAAACCACACAAGCGATCCTATGTAGCACCAACCAGAAAACATATTTACTTAAAGATTCTAAGTGCAAACTAGCAGAAACACTGCCAGGCTCCCAATAAGGAGCTGATGCAGCAGAGAAACACAGGAGCACAAAAGCTTCCTTATCAAGAGTGTACCAAAAGACAGGAAGAAGGGACATTTTTCAATGTGGCCGATCATTTAGTCCCATGTACAAATGCCCAAAAAAAAGTAAGATTATTACAATCTTGGTAATGGTAGAAGTCTAGAAGATGACATGTACCTGATAACAGGGAAATTATCCAAACAAAAGTGGGAGAAGATGAACATAAAATTTCATACAGGGGGCAATTCCCAATTTCAACTTTTAGGACAAGGTTGAGCTTCAAGGAGATGGCACTGATATAACCCAAGACAAAGAATTATAGAAGAATAAAAGAAATATGATGCAAAGCAGTTGGAGCAGTTACAAAAACTTAGTTGCATGATTAAGAGTAGCTACAAAATTGATTGTGGTTAGCATTGTATGAATAAGGGCGTAGCTAAAGTAATAGGAAAGAGTAGAAGAGGTTTCATTCTGAATTATTAGCATTTGAGGAGCTAACTAGAAGCGCAATTGTTAAAGGGCAAACCATTTGAAGGGGAAACCCTTGGAAGGTCAATTCTCTCTTTTTTTTCTGCTTTCCATTCAGTAAACATTACAGAAATGATCATGCTTTTTGTCTATTCTGTTTTCTCATTTCCCTATCCAAAATCACAGACTAAATTGTGGATTTGTAAGATACCTGACTAAAAAAAAATTATATCTACTCTGATATGCAAATAAGTTTTACCAAATAAAGTTTAATCAGTTAATTGCACTCAAATAATTTTGAATATACAATACCTCAAATGCCTTTTTGAGGAATTTCTGCAGCATGCCTTCATATTTTGTTCTTACTGAACCAACCCCTACAGCACTAGCAGTAAAGGCTGCCATTGAAATTCGAACTGCCTTTTCATGTGCTTCCCTCAAAGCAGCCTACAAGCATTGTAATTAGAAAAGGAAAGGAAAATAAATATATAATCACCATTCAATTTCAATTTGAATAACTAACCTCCTCAGGAGGCTTAGTACAGTCAAAAGAGGACATATAAATCTCGGCAGCAGAATCATAAGCTTTACGACACTCAGCTTCTTCAACACTCTGCAAGTCAACACTCAGCAACAATAAATGCAAACCAAAACTAAGGAATTTATGCTTGAAAAAATTTCCATCCCAACTTATATTTTACTTCCATTACTGAATCCTATTACATATACATGGTAAGAAGTACATATGGAATCCTCACAGGTATTAGTTCACAAACCAGAAAAAAAAAACAAAAACCATTCACATTAAAAGGAAGGGCATAGAAGAATACAGTACACA
Source organism: Glycine soja (assembly GCF_004193775.1). NCBI lineage: Eukaryota > Viridiplantae > Streptophyta > Magnoliopsida > Fabales > Fabaceae > Glycine > Glycine soja. The sequence continues at coordinate 42,125,440 of NC_041012.1, read as the reverse complement.
ATTGATGTGAAGAAATTTCACAGCAGAACTTTCAACTTCCAAATGAATTTTTTGGTGGTTGTGAAAATAATGAATATATGACACATGTACAAGCTAAATAAATAACCATTGTGTTAGGATGGCCCCTGTTAATTAGGCCTTGTAAGTTGAGAGTTGGCCGTATAATCTTAAATTAGGCTGTATAATAATGAATATATGACACATGTACAAGCTAATAATCATTGTAATTAGGCCTTGTCAGTTAAGAATTGGGTGGGAGAAACCAGAATCTAGAATTCCTGGGCCAAAGCTTTAAAAAGTATAATGAGAATCTTAAACAAAAATAAAGATGGTAAAATGTAAAACAGGACAACAGCTGTCAAAAAGTCATATTATGCAATGAGCCACTAATGTTTCTGAAAACATATTCATTATATTATTTTATTAGTTATTGCCACGTATGGCCAAAATTAGAAACATAGTTTAATAACATTAAAAAATTCCTTTTATGATATGATATTCTCACATGCAGCCTTGGTTTAATGATGGACAAACTGACCTGCCAGGAGGAAGAAATTGTAGGCACAGCACCATGATTGAGAGCATCCAGATAAGATTCAGTGATTCCAATCAACACAGGACCTGTCATCATAGTTGCCCCAACTTGTTTTGGCCTTGCTCTCTCAAAAACAAACTTCGTCAGAGTATCCAGGCTAGATCGAAATTCAGGCCGTAATTTTTCCAACTGCACATTGAAGATAAAAATTTCAAGTCATGAGACAACAAAATGAATGACAAAAGAATATGGTAACTGGTAAAACACCAACCGATATCTGATCAAGTCGCTGTAGATCATTTTCATCGTTCAGAGGTCGCACAAGAGTGAAGCATTCTCTATCTGGGAATAAAGCCCGAATGGAATCTCGAATCTACTGATTGATATTGTCAGAAAATTAGCAATTCAGAAGAATAAACCAAGTTCATCATTTGCGATTTGCTAATAATGCTATAAAAGCTTACAAAACGGATTTGGTTTAAAATATAGTGCACAACTATAATGAGAGCATGCATTACAATAAAAGAAAATAAGCCACAGAAGGATTTGAGTAAATGGAAAGCAGACAGGGCAATACTAGATTGACCTTCCTGATAAATTCATGAACAAGACTTAAGTGATGTTCTATAGTTACTTTTGGTGCTATTTTCCAATGAAAACACAAGTGTAACAGTTCATCAATGAAAATATAAAATGTGTAATAATCGTTACACATGTTGTATTTTCATTGGGAAATAGCCCCAAAAATAACTATAAAACAACCCCTAAGTTTTGTCCTTAATGCATCTCTATCTGATTATTTTATTCCCCATATTATTTCATGTATTTTTAGATATAGCAAAAACCGAGTATGGTCTGTATTTGTAAGGACACTTGTGTTTGGTTTTAGAGTTACCACAGCTTTCAATGCACTGCACGGATGCTTTAACACGTTCAACGTGAAAATAAACATGCCTTCAGTTTTCAAGTTGTTAGCATGGAAGAGAAGGGACTCAAAAAGTAATTAGGGGGAGTTAGAACTGTAAGTTAAGGACAGTTAGAACAGTTAGAGAAAGTTAGAGCAGGACAGCAGCTAGTTAGAACATATCAGTTAAATAAATATTGAGGATAGAAGGTGTTGCAAAAGGGTCTTTTATCCATAGGGAATTGCTGCATTAAAGTCAACGGTTCATGAATGTTCAGATTAATGCATAGTGCTTGTATTGTGTACTTATTGGATTCCATTTATATTTACAGTTAAATGTAATTAATTCTGAAATGTATATAAATATATATCTTGCTTGGTGCATTTTCACTCCAGTGTTTCATTAAGAGAATTAGAAAGTCTGTAAGAAAGGGGAAACCCTTTGTGAAGGGGAAAACCTTGGAGGAAAATCATTTATCCTATTCTCATGCATTCAATAAAATTGTCAAGTAAAGAATTTCCAATTTATTTAAGGATCGTAATCAGATGGATAAGCCTTGTGAATTGATAATAATGGTTTCTGTGAAAAAATAAAGAACTAAAATAGGAAGTAGAAAGATACCTCGTTTTTAGCAGTTATATCTTTTCCACTCCCTTGGAAAGGCCTCAAAGCAATTTCCAGATAGTCACGGGGTGTTATTTTTCTGTTATCTTCTACGAGGTCCAAATAGAAGTCCTGCCAGCAAGAGGAATGACAAAAATAAGGCAAAGACTGAAACTAGACACCAGAAGTAAGCTAAGATAACATCAAAAGCTCAAAGCACAAGATCAAAAAATAAGAATCTCAAGTTTCCAAAATATGTGATGGAACGGTGACAAAAGGTTTCTAAACATCATACTCTTAGAAGCCAAACAAAAATAGGGGAAAACTGTCCCAGTTCAGATGTAGAACTCCTTCCTCCAGATGCTCTAACACGAATGTGCTTTGTCATCTGAGTGACAAGAGAAAGTCGATCAAGGGCAGCCTCATCAATACCACCCATCTAGACAAGAGAGAAGAGGGAATAAATTTGTATGCTCGGTAGTGGACCCACAAACTGGTCACTAATCGTTAAAAATCAAATAATATGGAGAAGTAAAAGCACTCTCAATTATGACTAAATATAGGATTCCATGAGTTGCCCCAACCTGGTTATAAATGAACATGCTAGACAAAAGGACAGCTAAGGAGAAGATCTGGGTGCTGTATGTTCCCTGTACATTGAGAAAAAAGAGAGGAAAAGAACATTACAATGGTTGGAAATGGGCTAGCTACATATACACAAGAAACTAAATACGGAAAGTAGTATGGTATTACTACAGTAGCTAGCATCAATATCCAAAATCCAAACTGATTAGAACACCAAACAAACATAAAATAGAAGGAAGCATATGTCTTTCACTTAGAGAACCCAAGCTAACCGTTTGATCATAAGCATCTATTCCTTCACTGTCTAATAGCAGGAGATTGTACTCTGTTCCATCAAGGGCAGTCCTCTTCAACGGTGCACTCCACAACCATAGTCCTTTGGTACATGGTCGATGTGTTGATGCTACCTGAAATCCACTAGTCCTCCCCAAAAGCTGCAATAAGGATTAGGGTAATGAGAACACAGTCTCAACTCTTTTTATCACCAGACTGTTTAAGTAATCTGTGCACAAAGTAGTTACTCAAAATGAGACTGGGTTTCATGACAGCTGGGAATTAGTACATGGTCAGTTAATTAGAAAGTTGGCTAGTGTGCCAACTGTAACTGACATGTCAGATTGTGTAATAGAGGAAGTTAATCTCTTAGCTTAGATGTATAAATAGGAACATTGTATGATATATGGACAACTTTTCAGATTAATAACATCAAACACTTTTCATTCTCAATTTCTCTCCAATATTTTCTTCTACTTCCTCACACTTTCTCTCTGTTACTAGCTAGATTCTTTTGTCGCATTTCACTCTAACAAACATATCCAAGAAGGGAGGAGGAGAAAGCAATGCCAGAAGAAAAGTCATATTTCATACCGATAAAAAAAAAAGCATCAGAGCTAATAACATTTTCTGAAGAGGCAAAATATTTACTTAAAGGCACCACTAAAATGGTTTAACAAGAGGTTGCTTTCTTTGATCTTATAGTTCATGACAGTAACAGACAGAATAGCAGCATAAACTCCAAACCCAATGCATAAAATTACAAACCATCACTCGGATTCACTTCAACCTCAATGTCAAAGAGTTTAACTCACATGAGAAAACTGTTCTCAACTTTTTTCGCTTCCACACCATAATAGGCTATAATAATAGGTAATATCAAATTAACAATTTACAAAGCACAGACACATCCACTACATACTGCGTTTCATTAGGTAGATAAAAACGTATTCAGTGCCTCTAACAGCACGAAACGCTCTTCCACAATCCTAACATACAATACTACAATGCCTATAAATAAATTATAAGTTGTTAAACCCTAAAGTCCAAAGGAAGAATCATTCATTGACTTCAATTAAAAAATTAACCTGATTCAGAATGAAACTCTTGCCCTGGCGAGCACGGCCGCACACAGAGACCACGCCGACGGGTTCCTTGACGAGCTGAAGCGTGGCGACGGCTTCGGGGTCCATGCGGAACCGTCCATTCTCATCGCAATAGACAAGGCGAATTGGCCTCGCCGGACCGGTCACCGGGGACGAAGAAGGCGTCGCCGCCGGTGAGGCATCGGCGGCATTGTCCCTTCCTCGATTGAAATTGAAATACTTTATCATATTCTTCTACTTTGGTTCCCTCTCTTGAGTTGAAAACCGGGGAAACAAGAGCAGAGAAACGTTTAAACTTGCAGAGGGAAACCCTTCCAAATGACCATATTGACCCTGTACTGTTCTGACGGTGCCCTTAAGGTGTTATCCCCGCCAGGACCACTCAGTCAATTTACCTTAACCTACTTTCGTTTTTTAGTTAATCACACAAACTAACTTATAGTAATTAAAAATCTGATTAAATATTTTTGTTCCATTTCAGTATTTTTATTTTATTTTATTAGAATTTTAAATTTTTACTTTAGTATATTAAATTTAAAAAGTTTTATTTTAATTTTTTATGTTTTTTAAATTTTTATTTTAATTACTTTTTTATTTTTCATTAAAAATATTAATATTCAATCAATGGTTCAAATTTTAAAATAATTAATTATTTTAAATATTATTATAAATTAATTATTTTACTTATATTTAGTATTCCATCAAAATTTTAATTGATTTGAAACATGAGTATTTTGTTTAAACAAAATTAAGAAATTCGTCTTTTAAAATAATAGACAGATGTGATTAAAAGGATGTCAGATGGGGAAAGTTGAAACCCTAAACAAAATGATGACATGCATTGTGATTTGCCAAGGGATTCATTGTTCTCCCTCTTCCGACATTAGCAAGGGAAAGAATGGGAACAACAATAGACCAACGCGACCTCCTTTGAGTCTTCACCGATGGATTTGCACATGTGAGGTTTTGTTACCGATTTCTGAAAGCATGGTTGTGAGCATAATTTTAGAAGTTTCCTTGTCTTTTGACAAACAATTGACCATGGAGAAGCTCCACCACCAAAAGGTTTCCATCGGGGACAGCCACACAATAACAACTAGATTTGCGGTGATAATCACATTGTCAAGCACTTGATACGCAACTAAAGCCCAATAAATGCACAGAAAGTCACAAATGAGAACATTGGGCCAAAGGGTGGAATGCCAGATAGGCCCAAATGTGTGAGACAAAGGTCAAAAAGGCATGAGGATTTTGTGTAATCTTCTAGAAAGAATATGTGGATGACTCAGCTAAATTTTGTTATTATTATTTAAGATTTACAACGATCAATAGATTCCAATATTGTTAGCACTGTAAGGATCCTTGGCCACCTAGAAATCGATCCATGAGACTAGGAATATTGTTAGCATTTGATAGTCTTTAAAAATGAGAATGAAATGAATAATCAGTAGCAAAAAAAAAGGATCTTAATCCCAATTTTTCTCCTTATTTTTCCTCTTCCTTATCTTTTTTTTCCAAGGAGTATTCTCCAGCTCGAATTGGAAACCAATTATGTTTTGAAACTTGCATTATTTGGTGCTTTCATTGCCTCTCACAATGCCTCCCAAGCCTGAAAAACACGAGAACTCTAATGAAGAACTCATGACACAAATGAAGGCGATGCAAATTAGCATTAACGCCATTACAAAACAACATGATACCTTCTAGAAATTTATCTCTACCTAATTACCCAACATCATCAGAGACCATATTGCCATACAAGCATCACCCTCCACTAATTCTAAATACACATCACCCATCATTAAACCTCCCAAAATTTCTTTCCTACCTTTTGAAAAGTCTAATCCCTTAGATTGGTTGTTCCAAACAGATCAATAATTTGATCTTACCCAGATCCCTGATTATCAACATATGACCTATGTTCCCTTTTTCATGAAGGGAGAAGTTGGTACAAGTGGATGGTCAACAATCACCAAATTTCTACATGGGAAGCCTTTACTAAGGCCTTAAATTTCAGATTTGGTCCTCTTAAGTTTGACAACCACTAAGCTTCATTTTTTAAGCTTTAGCAGCAAGGGAAGGCTGTTGAGTACTAACAACAATTTGAAATCCTTTCTAATAGGGTAATTGGGATGCCTATAAAAATGTTACCTAACTGTTTTATTTATGGTTTGAAAAAGGGAATACAACATGAGCTTTTCATTTTAAAACAACATTCCCTATCACACACAATTGACTTAGCCAAGCTATTAGAAGCCAAATTCACAGCCTTGAAACCTTCTCAACCTAAATTCCTTGGACCTGCACCTCCCACCTCTAATCCAAACACTACCCAAACTGCCATCCCCATCCAACCCTGTTGTCTCACACCACAAGAAAATGTATGATCGTTGCAATAAAGGCTTATGCTATAATTGCGACCAAAAGTTCAACCCTGGGCATAATTGTTAATAGAAACAGTTCCACCTATTACTATCCGAAGAAAACCCAATTGATGAGGAAGAAGCCAACACCTCTACTACGGATCCTACTAATCCAGGGCCATTAGTTGTAGTTTCTACTGACTCCAGTCTGATCCTTCCCTCATCAGAGCATTTTCAACTCTCCCAAGTTGCCTTTAATGGGCCACCCTTATCACAAACTTTGTGAATCCATGGCAAAATACGTGAGTTGGTTGTTACCATACTCATAGATTCTGGAAGCACTCATAATATTATGCAACCTCCGGTTGCCGAGTTCCTTAAACTACCAATTTTGGCAGTCAATTCCTTTTATATTGTAGTAGGAAATGAGGCTTCTATTAAATGTGAAAAGAGCTGTTCAGATGTGCCAGTTTTAATTTCTGAACAAGTGTTTTCGATTCCTCTTCCCATCTTGCCAATTCATGGGTAAGATCTAGTCCTTGGGGTGCAGTGGTTACAAACACTAAGGGGATTTCTCTCAAACTACAACATACCTTCTATTCAATTTTTCTACCAAGATAAACCCATTACTCTTATTAGCTCATCATCCAATACCCCTATTTCAGCCACACTGGTCCAATTCAATCGTTTCCTTGTCACCGATGCAATAGCCTTAGTTCATAGCATTACTGTATCCCTCATTGACCCTTCCATTAACCCTTCTACCAACCTTGATACCGCTAACTTGGACCCTACTTTAGCTTAAATTCTTTAGCAATTTACAACCATATTCAACATCCCTCATGGATTTCCCCTTCATAGATAACATGACCATCAATTCACCTACTGCCCGACTCCACCCCAGTGAATGTCAAGCCTTATTGTTACCCTCACTGTCAATAGAAGATCATGACACACATGATTCAAGAGATGTTGAAAGAGGGCATCATTCGACCTAGCGTCAGCCCTTTCTCCTTCCCTGTTCTTTTGGTTCGCAAGAAAGATGACACTTGGCATTTTTGTGTTAATTATAGAGCTCCCAATGCCATAACTATCAAGGATAGGTTTCATATCCCAACTATGGATGAATTAATTTATGAGCTTCATGGGTCTACCATTTTTTCTAAATTAGACTTGCGTTCCAGATATCATCAAATATTACTTGCACCAAAAGATGCTTTCAAAATAGCTTTTCGAACTGCTGATAGCCATTTTGAGTTCCTTGTCATGCCCTTCGACCTTTCAAATGCACCATCAACCTTTCAAGCTACCATGAGTGAGGTATTTTGCTCCCTTCTTCACAAGTTTGTCTTAGTCTTCTTTAGTGATATTCTAGTATACATTCCAGACTAAGAATCTCACCTAGGTCATCCACACCAAGTACTTAAGCTACTAGCCACTCACCGTTTGTTTGCTAAGTTTTTGAAATGTCAATTTGGAGTCAATCAAGTTACTTATTTAGGCCATATAATTACTAGCGAAAGAGTGGAAGTTGATCCCGAGAAAATAAAAGCCATTCAAGATTGGCCAGTTCCACTCTTGGTTACCTCCCTTCGGGGTTTTTTAGGTCTCAAAGGGTACTACAACAAGTTTGTGCATTATTATGCCTTAATAGCTAGCCCCTTAACATATTTACTCAAGAAACAAGGATTTAATTGGATACCACAAGCAGATGCAATGTTCACAAAATTAAAGAAGGCTATGGCATCCTTACTTGTCCTAGGCATTCTCGATTTCAACTAAACCTTTGATGACCTACTTTAGCAAGAAATTGTGCCCAAAAATATAGGCAGCATCAGCCTATGAGAAAGAGATTATGCGATTATTGTTGCAGTAAAGAAATGGTGCCATTATCTCCCAGGGTGCCACTTCAAGATCTATACTGACCAAAAAAGCCTCAGGGGGGTCCTTTCTCAAACCATACAAAACCCCTGCCCAACAACAATGGTTGACTAAATTTCTAAGGTATGATTATGAATTCTATACACACCTGACCGTTTTAATGTTGTTGCATATTCACTTTCAAGAATGCCAAGCCCCCCTGAAGTAGTGTTCATAGGAATTTCAGTCTGTTAGACGTTTTTCATATCCCAACTTCAAGAGTTCTACGCTTCCACAACGGTGGGAAAGGCGTTGTTGACCAAATTTTCCCAAACCATAGCTTCCAGTCATTTTAGTGTACAACACGGTCTCCTATATTTTAGATGGCATTTTTTATTCCGGTAGAAATGGAATTGCAATCCAAACTGATCAGAGAGTATCATGCGACTCCAGAGGGGGGACACTCAGGGAATAAAGGAACTCTGGTGTGACTCAGTCGTTTTCTCTTGGCCTAACATGACTAAGGCGGTCAAGGAGTTCATCAAAACCTACACAGTATGCTAATAAAACAAATATTCAACCTATAAACCTTATGGATTCTTGCAACCCCTACTAATACCCCAATAAGTTTAGGAAGACTTATCTATGGATTTTGTGATCAACTTGCCTCCCTTGAATGGCAAAACTACCATATGGGTTATTGTGGACCGCTTGACCAAATATGCTTATTTTATAACTCTGTCGCCTTAGTTTTCAGTAACCCACTCTGGCTTCCATTTTAATTTCTGAAGTGTACATGTTGCACGACATGCCCCATTCGATTAGCAGTGATCGGGATAAGCTCTTTGTTAGCCATTTTTGGCGAGAACTGTTTTGAATCCATGGGACTACCTTGTCCTATAGAAGTGCCCACCACCCAGAGTCTGACAGATAAACCAAGGTTACCAACCGGACCCTTGAGACCTATTTGTGCTGCTTTGTTGAGGATTCGCCCAAACTTTGGTCTCAGTTCTTGGCTCTTGCAAAGCACTGGTACAATACTCCATACCAATAAGCAATTTGGATGACTCCTTTTAATATTGTTAGAGCACTATAAGGATCCTTGGCCACCTGGCAACTGATCCATGAGACTAGGAATATTGTTAGCATTTGTTAGTACTTAAAAATGAGAATGAAAAGAATAATCAGCAGCAAGAAAAAAAAAAGTATCTCGATCCCAATTTCCTTTCATATTTTTTCTCTTTCTTCATTTTTCTTTAAGGAGTATTTTCCAACTCGAATTGAAGATCAGTTCTGTTCTAAAACTTGCATTAACACCTTGATTGTAGCATTTGAGAGATGCTAGATGTAGTGTGGTGTAACACTTGGAAGAAACTCCACCATGAGTAGGAGAAAAAGGTTGCACTAGAGGATGACACGAGCAAGTTCCACAATGATGTTTTTACTTAAGAGTCCTAATATTTTTAAGCACATAGATAAAAACATATGGCTGGCACAAATATTTCTTTCTATCTCTTAGTATAGTATTTGAAGAAGAAGAAGAGATCTTGTGTATTTTCTATGCAATTGTGGGAGAAGAAGAAGAGATCTTGTGTATTTTCTATGCAATGCAATTGTGGGTTGGTTGACTTAGTCTAGTTAATAACATCCTATGTACTTATAAATTTCCTTAATTTTTATTTCCTTAATTTTTAATTACCATTTGTTCTTTTTAATTTTATAAATTTGTGATTTTGATCTCATGATAGATTATTAACTAATAATTATGATTATTAAAGATATTAAATTAATTATAAATTAAATAAAAATTATTCATCATAAAAAAACTTAAACAAAAGACTATTAAACAGTATTATAAAAAATTATGATTAATAATTTTTTATTTAATTATTTAATAATTAATAATTTTGATTATTTTATAATTAACTTAATAATTTAAATAATCATAAAGACTAATGTTATAATTAAAATTTAAAGAAACTAAAATCATAATTTAATACGCAAGAATGCTAACAACACTGTTGTTGATGATTGTGAAAATATTTTAAAAATTACTAATTTTTGTGTCTCGCTTCTTATTAATTATTTCGCTATGACAATTTAGAAATGAAATCCACCAAGAACTATGGTTTCAATCAATTTTAAAAAATCAGATGGGAGTTTTAGAAAATTGCAGAGAAGTGTTATTAGCATTCATTTTCTTTTACAGTTCTTTTAAAAAAAAAACTATAACAGTGAATTTACCGTAACAAAGAGTCCAAAAATTAAAAGTCATAATATAAATATAATAACACAACACATCTTTTACCTCTTTATTACACTAATTCCATCTGGTTTAATTTCCCTTTACAATTTATCGAGAAGAGGAAAAACGTTACTGGAAGCATAATTAGAGATCGTTTTGTGATAAATTATTGAGATCCAATTGATGAACTTGTACGTCAACATCAACTAATTGAAACAAAATGTACAATATCTCTCTTCCAGACTTTTCAACACAAGGGAGTTGTTAACAACGCAGTTTCTCATCTTGCCCAGTTAAGAGACGCAGGAAAAGAAAAATAAAACACAAAAAAGGAGGGAATTGAACCTAAGAAAATTAATTTCGCTATATCTAATTAATTTCCCACTCGAGAAAATAGGTTTAAAAAAAAAAGAGCAGATGTAGAAAAAAAAGATGGAGGTAGCTAGAGTAAGAGTCAGAGCCACAAGGCACCAGCATCCTTCAAGATGGGAACCAATTCACCTGAGATATGAGTGGCCATAACTCTTTCCAACCCTCCGAACAACTTGCCGGCCAGGAACACCGCCGGAAACTGCACCGTTTCGGCGCCCTGCGGGGACAGGTGGAGAGCAACGGCGGCTTCGTGGTCCTCGTCCACCTCGTACACGGGAGGGTTCACTCCCAGACCTTGTAACAACCTTTTTACCACGTGGCACATGCAGCATCCCCGTTTTCCAATGATTACCACCGCGTTCTCCGATACCATTGTGGCAGCTTTGGATGGATAGGTGCCATTGGATTCTTTGATTCCTCCTGCGTGTGGCATGCCACGTGCTCCTATGGGGATGAAGCTTCTGTGGGAAATGGCTTGGTGCATGGTGGAGAGAGAAGTGTGGGAGGAGGGGAGGATTAGTGGAGGGTAGAGGTGGAAATATAAATAAGGGTGAGAACTGTTGTCAAAGGCAGTTACGCAATTCTACGTCACCGCTGTTGTGGGTGACGCGGTCAACACATTCCTGGAAGTTACATCCATGATGAAATTAATGCTTAGCTGAGATGCTCCTCTCTCATGTTTGTTTTGTCCCATTACTTCACTAGGTATCATAGTAAAATTCTTATTTTGGAGGTGAGCTAGCTAACTTGCTTGCTAACGCAAGTTATTATTATTATTCAATAATTAATTTCCTCTCTCTCCAATTTGCTTGTTATATTTAGGATAAATAGTTATTTTTATCCTTAGTCGTGTAATTTATTTATAAATGCATACTAAATTATAAATTTTAATTTCTAAAAATATAAAAAATGCGATAAATATAAGTTAACTTGCATTCGTCATAGTTAATAAAATAATATACGTGATACAAAAAGATAAATTTATCATGAAAATGATTGTCAACCTAATCATATCTAATTGACAGCATATGAGCATATTTGTCATATAAATACATACATTTCAAAAATATAAAATTTTAGTCATCAAAAATATAAAAAGTATGAATGTGATTAAATATATCTGGATATATTTGTAACACTTTTGGGAAATATTATTATATAATAAATATGTTCCTATATTGGTAATCGGATGGTTACCAATTATTTCAGACAAATTCATTTATTTGTGTCATGTAGGTTATTTTATTGACACTGACGAACTGAAGTTAACGGTTGAATATATTTATTACACTTTTTTTATATTTTGAGACACTAAATTTTATATTTTCTTCTTTTATATACATTCAACGAATTACAAATTAAAAGTAGCTATTTATCCTAATATTTATGAGTTATTTTCTGGTCCAATTGCTACCGTACCCCTCTGGCCAAAAAGCGAAGTCGTATAAATGTTAAGTGATTTAACATTGTCATTTTGTCATGCAAAGTCTAGTTTAATTAGTAAAAAAAAATTGGTGAAAGCATAAACAGCGGTCACCTGGCACCGGCCAGAGGTAGAGTTCACGGATATTACTACTGACAAGTCTTGTTCTACTCACAGTAAAGGACGGTGCAGCAAAACGACAACGTTCTGATTACGTCGTTATCCATTTGCACGAACTCCATTCGCTGGCCACGTGGTTGCGGGAACCAGAGTGATCATCGCCGTCCACATGTTCTGGAGCTGTCGTTTTTCGAAAACTGGGTTTAGTGTGGATGGTTCACCTCCACTACACGTTTTCCTTGAGCTTCTTTATTCTTTTTAATTCAAATAAAATAAAATGGTCTCACACGGTTTAACTTGACGATAAGATTCATTTGGCATTCACCAAATGTTTATGAATTATAACACGTTATAGGCTCACTCAATTATAACACCGTGTTATCTAAGCAGGCACATGTCACTCTCCTTTGGACTTCAACATAAAGTTCATTAATGCTACTGTAATTTTCCTTGCCTCTCATCTCTTGAACTTCGATATATAACGTACTTAGCAAAAAAATAAAATGACAGTGTAGTTTAAATTTCACCCTCTGCATACAGCGGTTAGTTAGTTGTACCTCATTTTGTTTGGTTGAGATTTTTCTCTATACTGCACAAACAGAAAGTTTGTACAGCCTTATAAATATGTTATGCTCGAACTTGGAAAAAGAAAATCTTCGATCAAATTATCATTTGAAGGCTTGAACATTGAACTAGATACACAATAAAAATGTGATTAACTAAATCATAAAATAAGTGAAAATGAAATGATACCCAATATGAATATCATATAAATATTTTATTAGGTAGTAGCATGTTCTGTCATTTATATATATTTTTTTAATCCAAAATTGAACGTGATGTTTTGTAGTTTATAGTCATATATGCAAGGTAAATATATCTCTCTTCACGTTGTCCCATTCAATTAATGTATATACATCTTAATTAATGTCGTTTCTGAGTATGAGTTTAGAGTGGAGAAAAACAAAAAACAGTGTGCCGAGAATCTAACTAGTAACTAAAGTTACAAAATTATTTGTGCCAGGGTGTTTTAATTGGCCTATAACAATAAAATTCATTTCTTCAAATTTGAAAATGAGATAGTTCTTGTTTTTTCTTTCATATAATCACGTTCCTTTTGTCAACGCACAGTTTCAGGATCTTTATATTGTCACTTGCCACTTCTCCAATAAGGTTAGGAAGGTGGAGCAGATTTGGGCTAAACTGTTTGACAACTAAGTATTTATACTTATATATAATCACTAACTATTTAACTATCTATCAATCCGTATCTGTGTGCACGTAAGTATTAAAATAGGTTAGGCCTAACTAGATTTTATTTCTAAATTACCTTAATCTGTTTTTTAAAAAAAATCAATGCTCAAACTTGATTTGCTATCTGTTATAATCTTTAATTTTCTAGATTTTACCTAATTTATTTTTTATCCACTTTTTTTCTGTCCATTCTATTTTCTCTTTACCAAACAAGGAATAACGTTAATTTTTATAAGTTGCATGAATTTTTTTTATCAAACATGGAGAGTAATATCCTTTTTTCTTTTGGGGCCAAACAAGGAGAAATCTTGCTTAATTGATTGAACCAGTGAATAATTATAAACCTCCTCCTACTTAGAATTCAATTCTCACAATAAAATAAAATAAAAAGCAGCGCGCCCCAAAAGAAGTTGCCAAGGTACAGTAGAAGAATCCAAGTAAACACATTATTTTTTCTCATAAATAAAAATTACAGGCAAGTATCTTGTCTTCTATCGTAATAAACATCAAAGATCCCACGCACCAAAAAGAGAAGATAACAATGGAATCGGAAGCAATGTCAAATAACTATTTAGTCTAAAAAGGAGATGCTAATTCTACTGTTACATTGTGTGCACGTTACACGCCTGGCGTGACGACACCACGCTTGACCCCTTTATATATGCCGGAGGAAATTATGTGCCTCTTTACATTTTTTAAGAATAAAAACAAACTAAAAGAGAGAGGATGGAAATTAAATAAGAAATAAGAGTGGACAGGGAGAGAAAAAGAAGTTAAATATAAAAAATGAAATAAATATGATAATTACTTTTTATCTCACATCAAATCAAATGAGATTTTTTTATTGTGAAAAATAAGATCTATTGGTAACTATGAGTATAGATTCTATTTGAATAGTTAAATTAAAAAGAAAATACATTTAACTTTTTAAAGTGGTTATGCAACTAATAATTTTTAATTTTGATCGTTCATATATGTAGTTATGTGATTCAAATATTTATATATATATTTTTTAAATATCACTTAATACTTTCTATATATATATATTAGATGTGGAATCCGAGTATCTTCGTATGTATTAGATGAAAAAGTAAAAATGTAAGTATATAAAATTATTCTACCTCTTCAGATCGAGCAGCTTATGTATTCCATATATCTGACACTTGAATACATATATATGCCATCTCTGTCCGGAAAATTTCCAAACTTCTTTCATCTTATGATGTTTCGCATGTGATTCATAAGAGTTTTGAATTATTTTCATGACAGTTTAGGTTGCCATATTATGATCATTATTAGAGTTGATTAAAATTTATTGGTAAGAGGGAATGTGAATATTTAAACCAAATTTTCATTTTAATGACGAAAATTAAGCTTGCTCTTAACAATGGAACCTCCAAGTGTAGGGCCGGTTTATGTATGTATGAACAACTATTCACACCAAGAAAAAAACCTTTCGACTTGTGCAGTCTGAAATGCTAGGTGGCACAATGGATGCATTATCACTGTTGTTGATAAGTCCTTGCTAACTAGTTGATTGAATTTCTTGCCAGACAACCGTTATCTGCTTTTCCAAGTCTTTAGCCAGCAAAAGCATGGAAACAAATAAAATAGTATAGTCTATGTATTTCATCATTTGTCACTTATATCTTCTCCATTCAATCACTTTCGTCCCATGTAAAGTTAAAACCATGGACTGATCAACCTAGGCTACCCTCCACCACCATATTTTATAAAGAATCTCCAAAGGGGCCACACAATCCAATATCTATATTATTCCAAATTTCCTTTGTACGCAAAATTTGACTTTCCAATGGTTTTAAAATGCGTATTGGGTAATCACTAAAATATACACCAATCGGTGGCGCACACAAATCATCCCGCATATAGTCTCCACATTTTATGCACGTCATTTTATTGGAGGTTGATGACGTATCCAGTGATGAAAGTCTCCATTATATATTTAATATTTTACTACGTACCTGAAAGCCAAGCTGATAAAATCATAAAACAATCTATATAATTATATATATCGCCAATAATGCCATTCCTTCGTCTGTTCAATATTTTCACGTCTTTTTCACTTATGTATATATATAGCAATTGAATTTGCCAACTCAACAACTAAAGAGAAATGTATAGACTTTCAAATTCAATCAGGTTCTAGTTTTTTTCTTTAATTTTAAAATTGCTTGTCAAGAGGCTATAACTTTAAATTTATTAGTATCTTTGAATGAGTAAATTTAAGATTTTGAGAAATTTTAAATTCTAAGAATTTCAAATGTTTGAATTGAAATTCTTTTATTTTTAAATTTTTTTATTTGGATAAAAAAATTAAAATTGTGAGGGTGTAAGAAAATGAATACAAAGAGAAGAGAAGATATGATTGATGTGTTAAAAAAGAAGAATATTAATGCGATATAGGAAATCGTAGAAGAACTATGACACTACCATATCCGATTACAGCATTCAGTCAACTTGAGGATAAATGTTATAAAGGAAATACATAAATTTTTTGAAATGTTCTTCCATCAAGAAGAAATTTTCAATTTCTCACATTTTAGAAGGAAATTAAAATTTCACATTTTTAGTTGTTTAAAATTTTATTTTAAAATTTCAAAAATTTAAATTCATCAGAAAAAAACTTTCAAACAATGAATTTTAGATTAAAGAAATTTAAATTCTCTAATAAATTATTTTTCTCAGTTAAAATTCTCTATTCAAACACACTTGTTTTTTTAGATTAAAGGATATATTTTTGTTAAACAAGAAACCAAACTTAAGGCATCTACTTGCTTTTTTTTTGTACAGTAAAAATTTAATTTAGATGAGGGGAAGGCACACCCTCTTGAAATGTTAGGGAAGATCACTAAACTTAACAAAGAATTTACGTGTCCCTTGCAATGTGAGAGGATACCACTATTTTTAGTGAAGACTTACGGAGAAATTTACATATTATCAACCAAATGGAGAAGCAATATATACATGTGTGTGTAAATGAAAATTTACTTGTTAACATATAAACACCCGGTATTCCAAGACCATATAATAATTTCACATATGTATAGCTTAATTTATATCTCCAATAATCATGACTAACTAGAAAGCTTATAAATGCTATTCAAAGTTGCAGGTTAAATCCTTGAAATGAACTTAGATTTGATGCCTGATTCTCGGATTCTTGTTGTTCACTCACTATTTCTCCTTGTGTAATATTAACATTCATGTGCTTATTAACATCTAATGGACGATCCATAAAATTGGAGAGCGATGCACCAAGCCTGAAAGAAGGCGAAGCCTCTAGTGAAGTTTCAAGTGAAAGCGAAGTGTCTAAGCTTGTGCCTTGTGAATATGGATTCCTAAGAGCCATATTCTTCTTGGCCTTATCCTGCCAAATTTGGATTCCTCTAATCACATTCTCTGTAAACACAACTTTTCTCATCGAGGTACCCATCTGTTACACATTGCATGTTATGTAACAAAACATTAGTAGAAAATACGAAGCAAACAACCTGAAATAATGACAAAATTTGCAGTAATAGAATTTCTAAGAAACAGATAAATATGTGATGCTGTGGAAATTAATTGCACTATTACGAGTGATCAGAGTTATAATTAGTTACGGTTTGATTGTGTACCTGAGTTACCAAAGCATAAAGTGGTAGTGTTACATAGCCACAAAGAATTTGTACTGAAACAACCATAGCTACCCTTATGATGATATTCTCAATTTCTTCATGAAAGCATGATCTGATGCCGAATCGGATCTGTACTTCACAGAAAACAATAAGTTATTCCGAAACAAAGAATAATTTTTTTCATATCCTCCATTTGTTTTTGCTATCTTCTCCTTTTTGTCAAGTAATGTTGCACAGCTAAAAGGTAATTGTTAAATAAATTATAGAAAGTACCAATTATTTATCCAATGATCAGTATACTAATTCTAATTCTAACTCATTGTGGAAGGAAAAAATTGACAAAAAGGCTCTGGCTATACAGTATTTTCAATTTCCTTTAATACATTCTCTCTTCATTTTCTTTATTTTCCATCTCGCTTTTTTTTAAAACTTCTCTTTTAAGAACACAAATTTGTCAATTATGAGGAACTTACCGAAGTCCATGTGAAAAATGCTAGTTGAAAGGAATTCTGCATGATGCAAAACACTCTAATAATGAGTTTAAATATATGTTTTCCAAGATTAAGAATTAAGAATGTATGGTGTTGTTAAAGAATAACCTGAAACAATATGAAGCTAATGAGATGAAGCAGCAGCTTGGGCCATCCAAACCAGAAAAAGTGGTCACTGGGCCTCACAAGCAAAGTTCCTTTGATCATATGGGATTTGTCATGACTATCCAAACACATATCTGTTATTATGCTTTGTAGCTTTGTTCCCACCAATAAAAGCACCTGTGCAAAACATAAATATCACCTATATCCTATGTATGACAAAAGTACCATGACTAAAAAAATAGGTTCGATTACATACTAAGCTATCCTTACCATTAGCGGAATAAAAGGCAGCCAGAAATGGCTGTAGAATGCTGCAGAACAAAAAGGGGAAAAAAGAAAAAGCAATTAGATGTAACATGGCTCATTTATTTGTATCAGAATCTTCTTTTATCATAAATTATATAGTAGTTTAATACTTACCATTTGCATTGAAGAATATGTAAAGTACAGAGAAGATCCAAATCCACCAGCTGCAACAATATGCTCACAAAATACAATTATATTTCTGATAAATGTTAAGATTAATTCAGTCGCGTTTTTATTCAAGTCATGGTAGGTAGTTAATTAGTACCTTAATCCCACGACAACTCCAAAATCATTCTCCAGAGCCCGTTCTATATATTTTTGGAAATCAAAGTTACTTTCTTCTGAAAAATGGGCCTAGGATAATAGTATAGCAACAAAGTGTAATAATTAGATATTTCACCCTATAATACCAATATTACCAAAAAAGTCATGATATGAACCCAAACTACTTTATTGAAAAATTAGCGTTACCATGATGAATCCATGTCTAAGAGTGAAGTAATCAACCTTGGGGACAGATCTATAAAATTGTCTAACAAGACAGACCTGGACAAATTAAAAGGGTAAAGTTAGAAAAATAAATAAAAGAACCACTCAATAAAGACAGTGGAAGATAGATTAGTTAATAGCTAAAATAAAATTTTATAAATCCAACAATTTAACTTTTTCAACTTACAGGCCAATACATTACAGAATTGTTACTCCAATAGTTAAGATGCCGCTTTCCAAATGGTGTCTGACGAGTGAGCTGAAACCTCCGTGGATCTACACTTCCAAAGCAAGTAATGAAATTAATGAAGTTTCCTGGATTTTTGTATTTTAAATAGTAGTAATAAATATGTTTTGAAGTGTTTCAACTTTCCAATATGCTTTGAAGTTATGTTTCAACACTTTTTAAAAGAGTAGGAAATAATAGTAAGTATAAATTCACTTAATTATATTAAAATTTAGAAAGAAAGAGCTATTAGTGGTCATCATTTTGGATATTTTGGAAAGAAAAAAAATCAACTGTAACACTTATTAGACGAGGAGAGCAATTCTAAAGTGGGTTAATTTTTCTTTTGGGTAAATTGTGAAATTCACCTAAATGTAGTAACAAATTAATTCTTAAATAATAAAAAATACAGATTTAATTCCTAAATGTACAACAAATTAATCATGTCTTTAAAATTGTGAAATTATTTTATCATTAAATTATAATTTTTAAAGACTAATTTGATAATAAGTTATATTTTTCAAGAATCAATTTGACATTAAATTATATAGTTTAAGGATTAATTTGTTATTAAATTATCTATATAATTAATTTGTTGTATTTTTTGTTTATTTAAAAATTTAATTTAATTTTTTATTTTCAGAAATCAATTTATTAGCGCTCAAACTTTTTGGAATGAATTTTACGATTTACTCTTTTCTTTTCTACATGCCACAATAATTTAGCTGGTTATTTTTTTGTATTTGGTTTACGATTACCAATTTTTGAAAGCAGTTTATTCAAGACATAGTAGGATGTTAAATGGATACTTCTCCTAACATATATTCTCAAACCTGGTTTACCACTATCTACGTTAGTTAGCTGGTTAATTTATGGGATAAAATGATAAAGAGAAAACATTTAAAGATAATGCTATTAATATTTACTCCTTTCTAACGCTTCATAAATCATAACTATGCACGCGCGACTACACGATTTTTTTTTTTTTTTGAGGTATCAACTACACGGTTGCTTTTAAGTTTTAACTGAACTGAGGGAAATAATTTTATATAGGAACGGTCAATGGTATAAAATTTGAAATATCTTTTTTTTTCAAAAAAAGAAATTTTTGAAATATTTTATTAAAATGGACATAAGCCAAAAAAAGTACTTGAATAGCGTACTTTTTTTTTCTTTTTTGTCAATCAAAGAAAAAGAATACAGGTTATGACTATGGTATAAGGCATACCTCCCCTGTGGAAAAGTTTGAAGTGGATATATGCAACAAGAAAATATAAATATGACAAACGAAGGAAAATAAATGCACCCCAATGACACTTCCCTATCACAAGAAGGTAGCATCCCTGTAGCGTACGTTAGTCCACAGGTTGCTATCTCACTGTAGTAAATTCAAAGGTCGAATACAAAATAGTGTAAACAGCGCCACAAATGTTCAAATCATTGAATTGTATAAGCTTTTTATTTGCTTTGTTATATTATACCATCTATTATGTCATGATGATTTAGTCTTCTTTTTTGACAAATCACAACCAAAGTATAATGAAAACAGTACAAGAAATTAATGAGATAGCTAGCTAAGACTTACCATATGCAAACTGATATTCCAATGTTTTAGTTTCTCCTTCCCAAGACTCCCAACGCCTCATCTGCATGCCTCCAAGGACCGTCACAACCAAATTAAAGTAAGTTTGTCAAACACAAGTCCAACATCCCCTTAATTGTGAGGAATATTGGCTCAGAGAAAGTAACATAATTAGGTCATGTTTGTATTAAATGTGTGGCCTAGCTTATATAGATTCCTAGCTTTAATTAAACCCTCAACTTGGTGTAGAAATGAAGGAGAGGGAGAAAAGGAAATGTTGAAAGAAAGATTAGTCACCTTCGCCATTCCAAGACCAAAGGTGAGAATGCAGGAAACAACATGGCACACAGCCAGATGAAAGATGAAGTATTGCAGCTCTCTGACACCTTCCCTCGACAACAATGATACTTTTCCCTGTGGACACATGCAGCACCACCCAAAACATTCAAATATGGAAAATGTCGCCAACATAGTTTATCATACACTTCTTTTTAAAAACACATTTTACTGTTAAGTTGGTTATAGTTTTCACTCATAATCTAGTTTTTAAGAATTAGCACTCCTCTTAAAATATACATCTAAAAGTAACTATGTAAGGCTGAATGGAATATGTAAAATTTTCAGGAGTTTATTTTTTGGTATCGCAAAAAATTTATATTTACAAAAGGACTCAAACCCGGCCCACTGGTTTTCTCTTCCAATAACCTTGCCTTATGTGATGTTTTAACCTGAGTGCCTTTCTCTAAAGTTTCCAACCGAAGTTCCATCATCAAGTAGAAAACTAGAAAACCAACTTCCAATTACAAGAATTCATTGATGATACACATGCACACACACAACACACAACACACTTATTGACACAGTTATATGCTTATATATTAATTTGCTTACCTGCTCTGCACATTTTGTTTCTTCCTCAGCATCGTCAAAAGCTATGCTTGCGCAGGGAATAAGAGTTTCACCTACACCCTTTGGAATGCAAATATTTGCAATTGATTTTTCGCTCACCGTTAGCAGCAGAGATGTGAAACCCAAAAGCATCAATTCTGCACCGAAAATAGGCAAATACTATCACGTTGTTTGTCTTAAAGAGTGAAAGGAAAAACTAATTAATACCAACTCATTTCTCTCTAAGCTAGCTTCATGCATGTGATCTGGAAATTAATTAAGCTTACCTGTTTTAATCTTTTCAAGAGCCTCAGTGAGGGATTTCCTCCTTTTCCTTTTGAAATACTGAAGTACATGAAAGAATTAGTTAGATATAGATACCCTATATTAATTACTTGGCATAGGTGAAGAAAGAAGAATGAATTCATGATCCGTGTGTTGGTTTGTTCTAATTAAGTGTGGCTTGTGTCTGAAGAAAAAGTTGAAACCCGAAAGTAACAATATTATTATATATACCCTGGCCAATATATGGAGCAAATGCTCAATAAAAATGGAGATAACTATCATTATGAAGCAAACTGTTGCCACAGCCCATGTTGGTGTGTTCTCTAAAGTTGTCTCTGAAACATTAGCCATCTTATTTCTCAACTATGCAAACTAGCTATATATATAGACTATAGTCGTCTAATATGGAAATACTAATTTCTTTGTTATCAAGGCATGACTTGACTAACCAATTTCTCACATGTTGCGCCAGGTGTGACGTTTACTCAGCCACGGCATAAAATATTAGGCTAACCAAAACAAGTGCAATTAGAAGAGTAAATAGACGCGTAATCCAACAAATTAAAATTACGGAATAGTAAAAGGTACATGAAAACAATCAACCACAGGAATTAGTAGCTTTATTACTTGTCAACACACGGTTTCACCCATCTTTTTCAGGAGTGAAAATCATATAACTAAGACACAGGATCATTGCAACAAATAGTAAAATCTAAAGCCAATTTTAATTTTTTTTATTTAAAAATAAGAGAGTTACATGGTAAATCATTTTACTAAAAAAAGGTGATTTTTTTTGTTAATATTATAAAAACTAATAACTATTTTTTTTATTAATGACCTATCTTGAACATAAAACTACAAAGATTCTTCACATCAACATAATCTTTTTTTTAGGGGAGATCAGCATATTCTTGATCAAATATGAAATTCAGGTTAAATCCATTCTACATTCATATAATATTGTAACATGTTTATTATGATCATTTTTACTGTATCTTAAACATTTATTATTTAGGAGACAATTAATTTTCTATCGGTTTTGAATTTATATTACAATGACAGTATGTACAAAATTTCTAGTTTTTTATGAGTTGGTCAAAATTCCCACCATTTCTCCAAACATTTAGAAATTAGCTAAAAAAAATTAGTAATTATTTTGTAGCAAATCTCTAAAAAGAGTTAACTACAAAATTGCTACAATATTTTTGGCAGCATGAAACAAGTAGCTAATTAACTAGGAAAAATAATCCTAGTTAATTTGTAGTAATACATTGCTCAATTTTTTTTGTTCCTAGCTATGTAACTATGTTATTTTCATAGTAAATTTGTAGCTAATCTATAGCTAAAATTATTCTATATCTATAGTAATTTAAAAATTATTTTCTAGTTAATTCCTAGCTTATATATCAAAACACGTAAGATAAAGAAGAACCATATTCCTAATCATGCAAAACAATTTTTTTTTTTTTGCAACATATAAAATTAGAAAGTCACAACAGAACAAATGATAAAATCCTAAAGGTCCAATTTTTTTGCAAAATAAAGTTAAATTAATGTAATCTCAAACAATCTTTCTCTAAATCAACAATCTTGTGCCTAAAGGTCCAATTTGCTTTAACACTATGCTGCCAAGGAGCACCAACATTCATTATGAGTCCTCATGATCCTCCTCAGTTGCTCTAGCTTGGGAGTCACCAAAGAAAGATATAATGGGCTCCAACACAGGCATTAAACGATTATCAACAAAAGAAGTCATGGCAACATTTACAGCTTCCTTAATAAACTTCTTGTGTAGAAATTCAAATGTGGGAGGGACCTATGATCTTTGAAGATGAAGTAGCCATAGTTCCAAAAATTTGTCTCTTCTTTGAATCTGACACATCTGCCCACACTGTTGAATCAACCAATGGATGCTTTGAAGAGTCTTCTCCATACTTTTCCAACATTATGGTGTCATATGACTCCTAAAATAATATATAAAAAACCATAAATTAGCATATGTTCTCATTTTTCTTCTACAAAATTTAAATATCAATGCAATAATCTGCTGGCCAAAGTACTTAAATATAAGAAAAAGTGAGTACCTAAAAGCAAAAGTACTAGTGGATTGAACAGTGATACAACTTCATATTTCTGAACTGGTGGCATAAGTATGTAGAAAATACCTTTCTTGCAATGTAAAATTATTACTTAAGAGACTTTTACTTAGCCAAGACAGTGTGGCTTGGCCAATAGCTTCTTGACAAGCTAGAACTTATGTAGCTACTGCCATAGAGAAAGGAAATTTACTATGGCAAAACATAAACTATAACATCACAAACAATCAAGCTCAAATTTCATTGTTTATCCCTAAGATCTATGCACACAACAACAAGATTCAAAACCAAAAAACCCAAACAATCAGAATCAATCTAGGATCCAATTACAAGTTGAAATCCAAACGCACACACATAGAAGCAGTAATAAATCAACTGAAATATAAAAGCAAAGAAAGTAAGGAAGGAGGGGAGAATCTTACCTCCTTTCAGTCACGTCTCCTTCTCACCTCATGAAATGTATCTTTGAACAAAACAAAAAAAATCAACATTAAAAAAAAAAGTCTCAAAGATGCCATAAACACGTCTTTTCAAGAAATCCTAAATGATAAGGAGACACAAATAGAGAGTTGAAGCCATTAGTTAAGACACACATGAGCAAGAGCTTGAGAGTTGAGATACCATCAAACACTAACAATAACAATCGATTATTATATTTAACTAAAGTAGCTAATTTCTCCTCACATAAACAAAACCCTACAAAGGTAGCTTTTATATCGCTGAAGCACTGATACACGGTATCCTTGTTCCTATTTCCTAAAATAAATCTCTCATCCTCATACAAGTATGGATTCCAGTTTTCAGTATATATTGTGATTTATGGACAGAACCATATACATAACAAAAAAAAAAAAAAATTATATTACTAACTTAAAAGACAAGTGGAACATATCAAGCAACCTGGAGATTTTGACATGACTAAACAAGCTGAAACAAGAAAAATAATTATAGCATCTCCCTTCTTCACAACACCAATATCTTTCAGATAATTTGCAAGCTAAAACAAGAAAAATATTAAATCACTACGAATTTCCATTGTTTTTCTGGCAAGAGAAACAAAACATATTAGCTCTTAGTATACAGAGGAAAATCAGAAGCAAACCTACCTAAAATTGAATACCAACAGTACATCCACACAATCTCAAATCCAAAGAACATGCAATCCCTAAATAAAAATGGAAATAAAAATTACAACAGCAGTTCTATCTAATAGATTTGAGATATGCAACGAACTTTCGGTGTAGCACTTGACGAGATTTGAAATTAGGAGTTACCGAAAAAGTGGCCAAAATAATAGGAAAGTAGATAGGTTTCGTTGTGGTTGACACAAGGAAGGCTTTGATAGGAGTAGATTTGTAAGATGCTTACCGTGGTGGGCGGAAATAGCTTTGATGGTCGCAGCTTGGATTGGGCAAAATCAGAAGGCAAGGCCTATGGTGGCCGAAATCAACCTCCGTGGCGGCGGAGCAGAGAGAGTGAGGGAGCCAGGTCGAGCAAAGGCCCCAGAGTGAGAGTGAAACCCCCCAAACGCAAAAACCTAAAAGAGATAAATAATATTTAATTTTAATTTAATATTAACTAAAAAAATAAATATGATAGTTAATATATAATTAATTAACTACAAATTACTTATAAATTTTATTCCTAGTTAAAATAGCAAATTGTAAAACTTCTGCGTGTTCGATTCCTAGACTTATTTTTAGAAGAAGAGAATATCATATTTAGTTTATTTATGTCACAACAATCATGTTCAATAAAACAAAATAAAGGCGGAGCTAAAACTTCCTGGACTCTCACTGTTATTTCTTGTTGCGCCCCTGTGCATTTTCGAAAATGAAATATAAATTGTTCATTTTTCCTTTAGCTCAGAATTTGGGGTATTTTATCCTGCACGTACAGAGTGCAGAAAGTAACAGCCCTCAAAACTTCACTTCAAAACCTGTAAGTGATTTTTTCTTTTTTTTGAAGTTTGGATCCAAAAAAATGTTATACTTTTTTCATTTTTTTTCACAATATATTTTAAAATTCCTTTTTTTATCTCTATATCTCTCTTATTTTAATCACGATACTTCTGCTCTGTTCTTATCGCTTTTAATGTTCACAATATGATTGTTGAAAAAAAAAACTGCATGTTTTAAATGAAAAGTGCAACCACATGTCTTTTTAAGTTAATTGAACTGATATATACTATTTTTTTCATTGATATATACTATTTTTTTCTTAAACTTGTGTTAGTTGCACTTTGTTTATTTTTAAAATTTAAATAACTTTTGAGTTTTGTTAACAGGTATTCTAAAAAATATTGATTAAAATGCATTAAATTCATTCTTCTGAAGAGCTTTAACTACTTTTAAAAAGTAAGTATTAAATGGCATTTATATTTTAAAGGCAATAAATACTTTATTTTTAGTGGTCAATTTTTTTGTTATTTTTTATTCTTTAACTAATGTATACACTAGATAGCATTTTGTTTATTGGCATGTTATGGGTGTGACAAGAAGTATTTGGTTACTTTGCCGATTATTACTTTTTGTTAAAAAAATTAATGGATCATCTTTAATAAAAAAAAATCAATCATATTTTTTTTATCTATAAACATTCAAATTTAAGACTTTATTTTAAAAAATTAAATTCAGTTTCACTCAAAACATTAGTTAACATTCAACATAACTATTTGAAATTTGGACTAAAATACATGTACAGAAACACAAGTAGAAATACATGAGAGAAAAAAAAGGGGGGGGAGGGGGGATATCACTGCAACATTTATGACACATGGTCCCAAGTCCCAACCGAAAGTTATGATAGTCATCTTAATAGTACACCATTCAGTTTATGGTTACATTACTTACATGTACGATCTTACGATCTGATAGGCAATTAGAGATGTTGCGCTGCTTCACTATTTTTCACCATAAATGTTACATTCACTTTCTCTTCTTTTTCGGTTCATAAACTTTAAGGTGGAAAGGTAACTAAAACAACACTTATCTAGTTACCCTACTCTAAAGTTAGGAATAGGAGTGAGGGAACAAGCCCTGTAAAACCTTAACTTATTGAAGTCAATTTTTTCAATTGTTCAACATATTAAGGAAAAAAGAAGAAGAGGAAATTCTCAAATAAAATTAGCGTTTTCCATATATATATATAAAAAACCTTGAGTTTCACTCATTATGCAATCAAACTTAAAGTCAAGCTTGATCAAACATTTAATGAGTAAGGGTAACAAATAGTTTAATTCACTTACACCGTTAAAGAATACCAACACTTGACTTAAAGACGTGATCAAACCGGCACAGTCAATGTGTTATATTAGGACTTCGGAGGAATAGTTTTTAAGAGAAACGAACTAATCATTGTTGATTGAATACTAACCACTTCAGTGTCCAGAAATCACTGAGAAGTTCAGCTAAAGAACGTTCTCCCTAGTGTTTCGAGATCCTCAAGAAGGATCCATGGTCTTTCGGTTGAAATTTTAACATCTTGCGTCTAACAAATACATTCAACTTTACGTGCCAAATAGAAGATTAATATGCATAGGATTACAGAATTAGTTTTTACTCGAGTATGTATCTCTTACAGGTCACATTGCCTATGAGCAAACCATTAATACACAAGCACTTCAACTTGGTCATAGCCAACAAATATGACACACAAATAATAACAATTTTCCTCCTTACTTAAATCCAAAGCACATAACCAGAGCATACTAAGGACCCGTTTTTCGGCTCATCTCATTCCAGTGTCATATATTGCGCACGCATGATTCTAAATTCAATACTGCAATACACCCTGCAAAAAGTAGGAAGAATTATCCACAATCAGTGTGAAGCATGAGTTGAACAATTACACCCTGCATGTCTAGGACAGGAAACATAGATCACTTACCTTGGTGCAGTTACTTCCAACTCCCTTACTCGGAAGGGAATGGCCGGGATGGAACTCATCTTCAACAAGTCTAGTAAAGGAAGGTCCAGAACTCAATGGTAAAGTGATGGTAGAGGCTGACGCCTCTTTCTTTGCAAGATGTGTGTCCTCAGTCAATGAAAAACCAAAGAGTCTGCAACTACTTTTACATGAGGAAACCAACTCTTGACTGCTTCTCAATGCTGACACTGATTCATGTGGCCGTGAACTACCCAACTGGTTATGAACATCAAACATACCCAAAGAACTAGCACCTTCGGGAGCTAGCGTGGATAAAATAGGATCATCGAATGGGGAAGATGCAAATGTTCTACCTTTCACTTCAGATGTGTATAAACCTTGGTAATGGACTCTACCCTCCATTTCCTTATCACGTTTGTTTTTATTATAATCACAGTTTGAAACTGGATTAACTGCTTGCTGGAACATTAACACAGATGATGGAGATGATACTTGTGCAGGTGTAACAGATGCATGCAAATATGGAGCATTGTCATGCATCTGTGCAGACCATCCATTTCTGGTGTTAAGCAACTGACAGCCATCATATAGTCCATAGCAACCATTTGCTCGAGCCTCCTCAATAGATAAGACTCTTCCATATGGTTGGCTTGGAAGAATTTCTTGACCTTGCAAGACCTTCTGGAACCGGAAAGATTCACTAAAGCCTATGCCATTGCAGGAAAAATCAGACGCTGGATGCGGCATTCTGATATTATTTCCTGTTGGAGGAATCCCTGAACAGTTTGAACCAGGATAGCACCTCCCTAACTCGTATAACCGGGGACTCTGAGCATTAATACCATCAAAGGGAGTATTAACACCCAAAATTTCTTGACCTTGCAAGACCTTCCGGAACCTTAACGATTCCCCAAAGTCTGATGCTCCAATCCCATCTGACATGCATGAGTAACAAATTAATGAAATTATCAATATTATTGCATGGGGAAGCATGGCTCAAAAACATTTCTCTTTTAAGAACACAGGCTTAGTGACTTACCGGGAGTGGGAAATTCCAGCTTCACTGAAGTCATTCCAATCCTGGTCCTCTTCAAACCAGCTGACATCAAGTTACTGGAATTTGAAGCAGAACCAGATGGCTCAATTTCCCATGGGGAAACCCTATTGCGCCTAGCAGCTTCTATGTCATCCCACCTTACCTGTAAAAATGATAAAGAACATATGGCTGTAATCAATTATATCATAGTACTATAGAAATGACATCTCAGAATAAATCATAATCAACAATAGGGTAGTGACATATAGGAACCGCCGTGTCCATTATGAATGAATACAATCAAATCTTTTGTAGTTTAACAAGTTGACATACAAAACAAAGGTGAGCATGAAACTTAGACAGAATTAACAATATTAAAAACGATGATAATCATTGACCTGCAATATACAATATGCCAAGTAGGACTTAAAAAGAGATATGTTGTTGGCAGCTGGAAGGAGAAAAGCAAATAAGCTCTCCAGTTACTAATTAGTGTTCAAAGACAAGCCAACTTTGGCTGAAACAATTCCTATCAAACTTGTATTCCATCACTAAGCACGGAACACAACTTAATCTATAAGTTCACATTATAGCCAAATTACACGATAATTAAATTTTCCATACAATTAATTATGAATTATGGCAGTAAAAAATGATGTGAACTATGATTTTCATTCAAAATGATATTTGTCAAGCTGATAGCCTACGTATAGGCTGCCCAACAAAAAGGGTTGGGGATACTACTAAATATTCCCATGAGTAATTTAATAAATATATATGTATTTTCTTTCCTGATGTTTTTCTTTGATTTGAGACACGTATGCTCAAAGGCAGATCAATGGAAGTTCTTACATCCTTCAGAGTTTGTAAACCCAATTCATACATGGAATTATTTTTACTGAATTTGACGCAGAAGGAAAATCAAAAAGAAAGAAGCATATGTGTAAATATCTAACAATAAAAAAATAGCATCAAATAAAGACACATGGAACTATAAAGGATTTGATATTTGTTTACAGCTTCTTCAGAAAAGTGAAAATAAGAACAAGAAAATGTGCCATAACTAAATTATGAAATTTGTTGGTTATAACAAGGAAAAAAGCAGTAATAAGTAGTATTGCTTCTATCCAGCAAAATTTCGATCCAAAACTAATGTGAAAAGCACAAAAATGTAAAAGTGTCGAAATAATATAAGTCTAGAAAATCATGAGCTGCAAATCTCCGGATGAGTATGGACTGTATCTTTCCAAAATGAGCTGAAAATGATCATAAGCATTACGATATCAAGCCTTACAGCTTACAACACACAATCTCGTGCACATGAACATTAACAATATTAAAGGAAGTTAGAATCACCAAAGCTGACATACCAGTAGGCATCTCCATTTTGATCCGAGCCATCTAACTGGATCAACATCACTAATTCCAGCAATTAATCCAGTGCATCTGCCAATAGAAGTTAGACCCAGATAAGTTATTGATAGGTCATCAATATTTAGCAGGAACAAGCATGATAATTGACAAACCTTCGCTCTGCCGCGTCTTCAGTTTCAAAACGCATCCTGAACCTCATTCCAACTGAATAAGAACAGTCAAGGCTCTTTAAGAATTTGTGAACAGGTATGATGAATTCTGAAGAGCTGAACCTATAAAGGAACAGTGAATTATAAGACTTCAATCACATACCATGGTAATTGGATAAACTGTTAGCTTGACTTTTTTTTTAACTCGAATCTTATTAAAACAAACGAAGCATACAGAGAAAATGGAAATTTTAAAAATCATTAAAATATTCAATTACTAATGGGAAGAAACTAGGGACTTCAATGCAGTTTGTTTTCTTCTATTAAACCAAATCTCCGGTCCAGCACCTTAAAATAGAAGAGCTGAGGTGAAATGGGAAATTTTCAATTAGACGTCATAAACTAATCATCTTTCAGAATTCAGAATCCCTATCTCCATCTCCATCTTATACAAACAGAAAAAACTCCATAATAACTGTGCACAGGAACTGACAAATTTACAGATTTCCTTCACTAACTCCTGGGGAAGGTACAGGTGAATAAAGAAAAAAATACCTTGGATTGTAGCAAACACTAAATGCACATCTTGTAGATAATGCATTAACAACACCCTTGAGAGTTGCAGGATTCAATTGCTGACCAGAGGGAACTGCAAACGAACCAGCACTTTTCAACTGAGCTGCCCTGCGAATCCCTAATCTCAGTTCTCCATCGTCGCCCCTGATTTAAATTATAAAATGTTAGTTGAAGTTAGGAATATTAGCTCATATTCATATTAGATAGGAACTCCAAAAATGATACCTAAGAAACAACACAGCATCTCCAGAAACAAGCTTCTTTTTGTTCACAAATGCACTCCACCCAGTTGTGAGCAGATGCCTCCGTGGTTGGCCTGCTCACTCACATAAAGTCAAAAAATAAAAACTCCAAGTATTCAACTGGCTATGTATTAGTATGTTTAATGTTAGTAAGTGAAATACCCCTATATATATGTCGAAACCTCCATTCCAAGCCATGAAGATCCTTTGCCACAAGCTCTTGTGAAGGTCTCTGTTGACTGTAATCCTAAAAGTAACCGTGGACTATAAATTAAAAATGCTACAAAAAAATATCCAAAGCATACTCCAAGATCTTGATATCATGGAGAAACACATTTCAAAGCATCTACAAGATCAGGCTTGAATTTAGAATATCAAAATAGGAAAAGCAAATTAGAACATTCAGCAAAACACTAGAACACAATTCCTATGGCGAGAAATCAATGCTTCATAATTACCAGGGGAGGAAAGCAATCTTCAGCTGCTCGCCGGGGCACCGAGAATCCACCATGAGTGCTGGTGTCTGAAGCTGTGAGAGTCTTGCAGAACATATGGGGAGTTGTTGACTTCACTATAGCTTCAGTATCCTCCTCTTCCCCATCAGCAACAATTTCCCCTTCCCGCAAGCTTTGCTCCACTTGCTGTAATCAAGTTCAAGTTCAAGCAAAATTAAAACTAAAATAAGCTAATAAAGACACTCTTCATCACTTAATACCCCTCTTTCCTCTCCTTTTCATTCCTACAATAAAATAACAATACGAGACTTTTCTGTGCATCTATTTCTCCCAGATAACATCATATCGAAAGGGCTAGTAACATGGATATAGAAAGAAAACAAAACTGAGTTAAGCACATAGTCTACTTTATGTCTCCTTTGGTTTCCAGAGCCTTGACATTCTGCTTAATCAAACAAATCCATTATAACTAGTCCGTTTAGTCAAATTTTATCTGACCCTTAAGACATAGATAGGTTGAGATATCTTTCTGCAAGCTTCCCCCAAACCCAAAATGAACCAAAGTAAAATTAACATCATTGATAAGCCTCACCTCACTTTCAGGAACCAACAACACTTGGCAATACACTTCATCGCTCCCTTCCTCTGCCTGCTCAGAAAAAGCACAACCATACATCAAAATTTCATGTAAAGTCCAAAAAACAGGTCACCCCAATAAACCAAAAGAACCAGAAGTAGGAACAAAATGGGGGGAGGGGGATGTTCGTTTCTTCATTCATAAATTTTTAAACTTGACAAGGAAACATGAATTTTTCTCAGCACGCAGACATAACAAAAAAGCACAGATACAAAACCCCATAAAGAAACCAAATTTAAGAAATAGAGGAAATCCTGAGCCGACAACATTGGTTTTGTTTTGTTTTGCCCGATGAAAGAAAGAAAAAAAAAGTGAAGAACAACACACTTACATGGAGCTTGACATCAAGGACACGACAGAACACGTGGGGTGGGATATCATAAGCAGTGACCGGAAAATCCTGAACATGCTCAAAGTGTCCCTGTGGCAAGTACACAACAACACTTCCTTTCTTCGGCAGAGAGATCAAAGGGCCCGCACACGCGTGCCACAGTTCCAAGCACACAGAAGGAGGAGTAGGAGGAACAACCAAGGTTGAAGCAGAAGTGCTTATCCCCGAGTGAGAAGAAGAAGAAGAATATGAAGCTGGAGAAGAAGCAGATAATGGAGCAGCTTCATCATCTTCCGTGGTGTTCAGATCGATCAACCCCATAGCAACAAAAATCTCTTTGCAATGTGAACAAATCTAACAAGTGAAGGAGAGGTTTGGAAGAAGGAGTTGAAGGTTGGAATGAATGGTTTCATGCCTGCAGCATTTTCCGAGAGCGTGAGGTGTTGTTGAGTAACTTTGGCATTGCTAAAAGAGGCTGTGACCCAATACTCTCCAAAAAGAAAGAGACCCTCTTTCTCTCTCTCATTCTCTCACTACTCTATATGATATGAGTTATCACTCTCTCTGCTGTATTTTTTTTTAAATTTTTTTTTACTTTTGTTTCTTTTTGGAGGGTTCTTTTCTTTTTTTACTTTATGTTATGGCATGGGGGAAAGAGGGTGTGTATTTTGGGGTAGCATCAAATCAAGCTTTCAGTGAGATTTAAGTTGGAGTCATATAAAAATGGGAGCTTTGTATCCCCTCTTGTTTTATTTTACTCGTCTTCTGAGAGCTGAAGCAGCAGAGCAGTGGTGCAGTTGCTGCTGCAATGCTGAGACTGTTGGGTTTGATGTGTGGCAGAAAGAGAGAGAGAGGTGCAAACAAACATGGCTACAAGAACAAAGACTGTAGTAGTGGTAGTGCCTCACTTTGTGAGGTTAAAGACCAATAAAAAAATATCACAAACTGAATAAAAAGGTATTTAAGACTGTACGGTATCCCTGTATTTCCGGGCGGATGTCTATTCTGTCCCCTTCTACTTCACCAAATCTCACACCTATCCCTCTCTGCTTAATGCTCTTCCCTTCCCTAGCTTCCCTAAGCCAAGCTTTCAATTAAATTTGGTCATCATCACCCACCCTGTTATATTTACAACTTACAACTTGCTTATTAGATCTCACTTCCCATATGACGACTTTACTCCAGATTTTGTTTGTTGACCATCATATAGTTCCTTATCTACGGAGATTCTCCAACCACTTTAGTACGTGTACATTGTTAAAATGTGATTTCAAAGGCCAAAATACCAGTATTTGCAACATTTTTTTTTCATTATGCCATATGCAAATATGATAACAGACACATGTTAACAGTTAACACAAATGGTTAAGAACAAAAGACTAACTTTCACATTCTCCTCTCTATATGTATGGGTTTGATGACGTCATTTAACTTGTTTCATAGATAAGTCTCTTCAAAAATCTCTAGTGACTTCTAAACTTTTGAATAATTGCGATCTAGGGGAAATTGTTTGCATCTCAAACATGTGTAATGATCCTTTAAGTGAGTCTCTAATAGCATCTCCTACAAGCTAGTTGTGCCTTGTTGGATAGAAATTGAAAATGTTTCTCCAATCTATATGCTATGACATGAGACATTTATTCCCATTAACTGATTTTGTTGATAACATAAACCTAATGATTCATCTTTAGTTGTCTCTCAGTCTTTTTTATTAGTCTAATTTTATTTAAAACAAAATCATATTCAATGACAATCTATAAATAATTAGAAAATTTTTTGAATTTAATTTTAAAATATTACTGAATAAAAAAATATTATTAATCAATTGAAAAACATTTTAAATATGTTTAAAAGTAAATATTAAAACATGAATAATCTTTATCATATGACAATTTATATTTGAGTAATAACAAAAACACTGATATTATCAATGTATTTTAATTAAGTTAAAATATTTATGAGTGAAACTCATTTTGTAAATAACATTCAGATCCCATTGGTGTAGAATAAGTATTTTGCTTGCTTCCTGTTGAGCCTGAATCATTATTGATGCACCTTATTATTGCTCCTATTTGGCAGGCTTTGGTGGTTAATGTTGACAATTAACCAAAAACAAAGACAAGTGAAAGACAAAGGGGGTTTTATATAGAAAGTTGCATAATGGTTTTAAGCATTCATCTTTTCGCATCAGAAACGGCCAATTACTTTGCCTACCCAAGTTTTGACTTTGCCATTTGGGTCCTATCATCATTATTAGCTGTTTTCTTAGACAAAAAGTAATGACAAATCCAAATCACTCTGGCTAACCAATTATGCAACCGGTAAATTAATGAACAGCTTTATGCTTTGTAGCCTAGATCATAGTCTTTTGAGGCCACTCTTTACAAGTTTGGAGTTATTCGTTGCTTCTAATATACATATATATTATAGTACTTTAATCATCAGTCTCCATACTGTGAAGAAAAGTTCTTTATTAAGCTACCTGAGTAATAAATAAATCGTGACAGAATTTGTTGTCTTTTATTTATCAACATAGTTTTTTCATTTCTTAAAAAACTATAATATGACAATATCACTTAAATATATTATTGATCAAGCCATGAGTGATATGCCTGAAATTTAAAAGGTCATGCATATGCATATTAAAGAATTATCTACGGGATATTTATAGTTAAAGAATTGCCTACATGACATATGTTAAAAGAATTTGTTACACGTAAATTATTAATAGGATAATAGCTCTTTAGACTCAAAGGAGACACCTTAAAGGAGATGGCTATTATCAACATAGTTCTTTTTTGTTTCAAAGGAGTCACTTCGGATGACTGTTAGATGGAATTATTGATCAAGAAAGAATTTGAAAATCGTATCCAAGTGTTGTGTTATTAAGATTTCTTCAACTACACGCGTTATTTTTGTCAACATTGTGTAAGTTAGCAAGGAATGTTTCTGTTATGTGGTGAAAAAAGAATAAAAGGGAGAGACAGAAGAAAATGATCTATGGAGAGAGATGATTACACATATCTAATATCTACATCACACAATCAAATGGTTATTGGAATATACAGATAGCAAACACTAATTTTTATTAAAAAAAATATATACTTTTTTTAGACACAATTAATGAATCTTGGGTTTTCAATCTATGATCATCGTAATAAGTAGCGGTAACTATGTAACGAAGATGGTAGAGAGGAAAATTTCTTGGGCGAGGATAATTGATGGCAAAAAATCAATATAATTTTTTAAGATTTTTTACACATGATTTTTTTAGTTTTTTTGTGTGAAATAATTTTTTTAAATTTGAGTAATGCTAAGTGAGATTTTTTTTGAATAAAAAACAGATACCAAGAGACTTATCTAGCTAGCTGAACTAGTCTCTCTGGTTTATTTATTTAAAAAAATCAAATCAATAATAAAAAATTAATAATTAAAAACTATTTCAATAATTTATTTTAAGTAAAATGTAAGAATCAATCGTAAGTCATTCAATTATTAAGGTAAAATTAAAAATTTATAACAAATGATAAAAAATTAACTATTTAAATTTAAATAATTGAACGACTTACGATAGATTCTTACATTTTACCTAAAATGTTCAAAATTTCCTCCCATACTTTATAAGAGAAACAGAATTGCTTACTACACTTTTAAAAAAATATTTTGAGTATTTAATTCAGTTATATATTGAGAACTTAAATTCTAGAACATCATATGCTAATTAATTCATGCCTTTCATGCAACTCTTTAATGTTTTAAATGATATTTAATATAATTATATATTTAGAACTCAAATTCTTTTATGCTCTCACACAGATCGTTGAAGTTAAAGTACTTGCACCACCTCTTGAGAAGTTCCATATGATTGTGAAGGGAATTTTTTGCACCTGTGACTGTGAAGATGCTTTGAATAGCACTAATCACTAGTATATATATATATATTGATCTGAGAAGAACGTCGTTTTAAGATTTTTTATTTGGCTATTATTGGAGCACTTTTATGGGTATCAAACTTATAGGCAGCTGTAACTGTAATACACCGACTTGAAGCGGCCTCCACCGTCAGGGATACAGACAGGAAAAAAAAAATCACCCAAAAATGAACGTGAGATTTTAACAAATTAATGCAAAATTATAAGAGATTGATCCGTCTGAGAAAAAAGTTTTTTATTTTTTTAGTTTTGTTTTTTTAATTTATAGAAGAAATTGTGAAACTAATTTTTTGTTTTTTTTTTCTTATACAAACTTAAAAAAACAAGAACAAGTGAAAATGAAAATATAAATAGGAACCTTTTTTTTTCAGGCAAACAAGTTGCCAATCATTATCCTAATCCACGCATGTTTTATACAATTGAATCTATGGTTTTTATGTTTGAATAAAAAACTATGGGTTTTTTTTAACGGAGCATGGATGGTTATTGAATCAGTAATTGTAAGGCTTTTAATTTTTTACGCCGAACAGTAAAAGTTGTAAGGCTTTAATTAGTGTCTGTTAAGGATTTAAATCTGAATCTAAAGTTTATTTTGAGTTAAAACAATTACAGATAATTTTTGTGTTGAATAATTTTATATAAATTTCGCTATTAACTTATCTTTCAGAATAAAAATATCAATGCAAATCTAAAAAACAATAAAAATATCAATATATAAATTACTTTAATTCCTATAACATTAACTTTTACCGAAAATAATTTTATTACAAATCCAATTTTATAAACGCCTACGCAAATATACACAATACTATTTTGAAAAGGTATGTTTCTTACGTACGGGAGAGCTATAGTTTAATTCTGCATCAAAGCCTAATATTGCATGTAACATCCTTATTAAATCACATTACATGAGAAGAATTTAGAAATTGCGCAGGTATGAGGTTATAGAATTAAGGATAATTTAAAAGAATTAATTAATAATATTTATATCAATAAAATGTATCTACCGTTTTAGTACCTCATCACTTAAGAACTTTATAGTTAAACGTGTTTTACTTAAAGTAGTTATGAGATGGATGACATTTTGTCAAATTTTTCAAAAAACATGTGAATGAAGATAAAGCACGTTAAAAAGTCTTTGTGTTGATTTGTGGGATCAGTCATTGATCTTGAAAGCAAGCATAACTGATTTTTAAGGTTTCGAAAAGGATTACATATAGAGGATTATGATCGGTGGAGGGTTCTAACCAACAATAATGTTGAGTAAAGTATCACCGCGTGAAGTGCTGTAGTGTGAGAATTGCCGAGAAGTAAAAAATGAGGAATGTTACATTGCATATCTAACAAAAAAAACATAAAAACTTATATGATAAGTTATAACAATCAAAAGAATCTAGATCTATTGGTTGAACTAGGTGCATGAATATTCTAAATCTCTTAGTATTGTTTTTGATTCTTATCGATAAAAAAAAATTAAAACAAGCACATATATTTATCGGTTGTTTATTTTAGTTTAAATTTTAAGAAATAACTGTTTATTTTCTAGAATAATATAAATTCAATAAAATAAGTAATTTTGAGTGAAATAAAATAAAAAAATGCTTTCATCAACCAAATAATAAATAGCATTGAACATTTTGGTAGAATTTTGACATGACACCACACCTGTAATAAAAATATCAATGTTATCTAAAAAAGATCCTTAAATATATGTTTGGTTGTTGCTTAGGTGAACCACTTGATAGATGGTCTATTATAGATTATTAATAGTGGTCTTTAGATTAATTTGATGTTCATAGTGTTATGGTGTATTCTCTGCACAATAATACAATCTATTTCCTTCTAACTCAACAATTATCGTTGACAACCGCTGATAGTCGTTATCAGTAGCCGCCACCGAAGATAATTTTTGACGAGGACATTTCATTTTTTTAAATATTTTTCTTTCCTCCTTAAAGCAAAATCAAAACACTTTAACAAACATTCTCATCAACATCGCGTTGATAGTCATGATTTTGGCCACTACCATCGTCACTTATATGACATCCTATACGGCAAGCATGTTTTCCACCACCAAATTCTTTTGTCAAGAATGAAAACCTTTAGGGACATAGAATGAGAAAAATAATGTGTGTCGTCAACTTTGACGACAGTTGTGTCCCCTTGTCAATGTCACAAGCTTACACGACAACAATGTTGTTGGCGAGAAAACCAAATATAGGTTTCTTAACAGGAGCATAACAACAACAAAACCTCATTATGAAAAATAAGCTATTATTGTTTTCATGGTGTTTGTCGACATGATTTGGGTGCAAAACAGGTTGTATCAAACAACAATAACAAACATATCAAAATTGCGCAATGGTGATTTGGTGGGTGCATGACTGACTTGCCATGGTTTGACAGGTTAATGACAAGCTTGTCGGTAACGACGTCAATGTGAAAGGAGTGAAAAAAATTGAAATGCCATTGTCAAAAATCACCTCTGGCGGAGACACATGGAGTAGATGATGAGAGTGGTTGAAATGCATACAAATCTACCAGATCTACAAAAGCATATTTGCAACGGTATTAGATGTACAACAACAGATCTAGATTGAATCTTGCTTGATTGTTGTTGCTTCGATAGTATGGATGGGAAAAAGGGTGACGCATACCTTCGAATAGGTTGTGATACTTGTCGAAGCAGTTCGACAATGACAAAAATGTGGTGGCAGAATAATGAGAAAGGAGGGAAAAGAAGAATCAATGAGAAAAAAGGGAAAAGAGAAAATGTTACAATGTGGAAGGATCTATGATAATACAATACAAATT
Source organism: Glycine soja (assembly GCF_004193775.1). Lineage (NCBI taxonomy): Eukaryota > Viridiplantae > Streptophyta > Magnoliopsida > Fabales > Fabaceae > Glycine > Glycine soja. The sequence goes on along the minus strand of NC_041012.1, from coordinate 42,086,256 downwards.
TATGTATCTAATAGTTGTAAAGAGTGATGTATAACGAACTTCATGACTTAGTGACCTATGCTATAATTGACCCATTTTTTTTGTCTCCATAAGTTATCGTTATCGTTTTCTTTTTTTTTATTTTTTTATCTTTGCAAGTTTTTTTTTTTTAATTTTATCAAGTTTGTGTCTTTTCAATTTCTGCCCTTATAAGATATTTTACTCATTTTAAGTTCTTATAAATTTATACTTTTTTAATTTTAATGCTTATAAGCACGAGTTTATGAAAAATTTAAAATTTAAAGAGACAAAAATAAAAAAATATATAAATTTACATGAACTACAAATAAACAAAATATAAACTAAAATTAGAAAAGTAATAATTTAGAGGGACTAAAATATATTTAAAAAAAACTAAAAATAAAAAAACAATAACTTTCAAGAACAAAAAATATATTAAAGCAAAAAAAGAAATAGTAATTATATAGTTTCTAGTGTATAAGTTCAACCAAACACTAGAGAATCAAAGCAAATTGAGGAGAGAAATTGGGTTGCATGGTTGGTTGCTCTGGACGGTATTTGGCAAATTTATCATAAAGTCCTTGAGTGGCTGGGTCCTTCCCCTTACAGAGGAATAAAAAAGAAAGAGGGCAAATCCATAAATTGAGTTTGTGAGTGCATGGACCAAAGTGTGCAATTTCAGTGGCAGTAATGAAAAGGGTAAAAAGTCTAGGACCCAATGCCCCCTACTTGGATAACCCGAACAAAACGGGTTACCACTCACTGCCTAAACCGGTTAATCCATTGCCTCTTACTTTTATCCTAATCTGGAAACTGCAAACCCCTTCTACTCCACGCTCCTCTATAGGCCAGTGGTGGTGTTGGTGCAAAATAATGCACTGGGAAGCTGACAAAAGTAGAGAGAGCCATGTTCCATACGTGTTTTCCTCCTTATGCTAATTATGTGCTCTTTCGTTTCTGGATTTCCCTATCCTCAATTATTATCTAAGAGATAACCCTTTTCATACCTAACCAGTGTCCGTTAATGTTAGTTTCTATAAAGCCTGTATTACAAAAAATCAAACTAAATATGTTTGGAATGATTCTGCTTTTATTTTTTAAATATAAATTTTGTTTAGTTCACATAGAATTAAATTTAAAACACTTTTAAATTAAAATAAGTAATTTTAGTATATTTTTTTTAATTTTCAAATACAACGTTCTCCATGTTCTATAAAATTCTTTAAAATATGGGATATTAAATTAGGCTGGAATTATGTGATCTGAAAAAATTCTTAATATATTGAATTTAATTTATACAATACAAATCAATTAAAAAATTTGGACCAATTCGAGTTATAAAGATGAAATGAATCATTAACATCCTATCAATTATACATGTCTAAGAAAGTATGGATGCCAATTTTATTTTTTTTTATAGAAAAAGTACGCATGAGTATTCCTTAGGACAGGGTACTTTTCTCTGTGTTGATTATGTCACACTCTAAATAGTATGAACTCCAATAAGTTGACATTTTTTTTTTATTTTTTTACTTTTTGTTTGACATTACTAATGTATAAAAGAAAGGAACATGATAATTGATTTTGGGTATAAAAAAAGATTCATTTGAACATCAACATCAGCAACCCATATATTCCATTATTGATCAAATTATTCAAGAAAACAGTTCCCTGCCAACCATTAATTAGCTGGGTTATTTGTTCATTTTCCATAAGGATTGAATTTGAATTTGTTCATCAACGTACGATTTTCATAACCAATATTATTGTTTTTTTAATTATAACGGGAAAGTAGTAAATATTTATAATTTTTCAATATTATTTTTCATAACATTAATTTGATTCGATATGAAAAGTTTTGAAATTATCACCAAATGAGGAAAATGCGTCTTGCATAAAAAAATAAAATTTATTTTATTATATAAAAATAAAGACTTAAAGCTTTGTGTGTGTTTGGTAAGTTCATTTGTTAGTTTATAAACTATTTTGATCGGCTTACAAGTTATGAGTTAATTGTTAACAAACCCTTCATGAAAAAAAAACTTTAAAAGTTTGAAGTCATAAAAAAGTCTAGAGTTTTGAGTCCTAAGTACTTCGTTACAATAGGCTTTAATAAATTAATATATGGCCTAAACGGCATATACGTGTAAGGAGAAGGATGCGGTCTAAGAAATTTAACATGAGAGGGTTATGTGAATTTATCTCATGCATAACTTTTAAACACAAATTTATATCACTTTTCCATAAAAAAAATTAAATAATTTTAGTGGCAGAGGATTTGAAACCCAACTCATAACATAGACAAAAAATTTCACTCACATCCTCAAAATCATTAAGGTCGATCACTATCACATACTGTACAAAATATTTCACACCCATTGCAAAAAATATTGAGCAAAGCTTGACAGGTTTTCAAATTCAGGGACGAGAATTTAATTTCTGGAATAGATATTTTAACACTGTTAAAAGCTATCCTTTTATTATATCTAGGATAGATATTTCATGTATGCACCAGTATAAATGTTGTTTTATCCGAGCATGTGGGAGGGCATGCATGCATATGTGCATGTCATATTGACCCTCATCACCTACATACATGATCCAAATGCAAACACCCTCCTCTCTCCCCCACTTGGCCCTCCATCAATGCAAGGCAGCAAGCTGCATGATATTACAACACATCACCCAACCAAACCCCACATTATATATACTATCATTCTCCTTATATGTGGTTCCCAACCACTCCTAGACCATAACATAACATCTTCCAAAAATTTACTTCATCTTCTTATCTTAACCAAACAGGGCCCCAGAAAGCAACTTGAGAGGCGCGTGCAGCTCACGCGGTACATTATAGAGCGTGGAGAGAAAGAATAGAAAGTGGAAAGGGGCAGAGAGTTTAGAAAGAGTTGCAGGGGGTGGGGGGTACAGAAAACCCTCGACTTTTACGCGGGTGCTGTCTATCTTTTCTCTCTCACCTCTTTCATCGTACTTTAGTCATGTCATCCGTCTCATTTGCACGCGCCCCAATGGTGAGGAGGCTACTTTCGTCATTTCGGTGGAGGTGGGCCCCGCTCGAGGGTTACCAAAAGGAACTAGACCGGTCTTTGTCTCCATCAGAGGCTGTCGGCTACCGTCAAGTGGGTTAAGATCGGACGGTCACGATTCGTCAAAACTCAATTAAAGTAATCGTAGAGACCCACACACTATTTCTCTCTGTATGGGAACGTGATACCTGGAATCTAGAGACCCACCATAAGGATGGATTTTTTTTTGTGCTACGTGACACTGTATCCTCTGCTTCATACAGCTTCACATTAGTGCTCTTTTATCCTATTTTATGTTGTGACACAACCAAGACCTATGGATCCCTTTCAACCTGTATTGGGATGTGTAGTAATCTGTGAAACAAACATATATTTAAGTGTGGGTTTGTTTTTTTGAAGGAAAGCAGAATTAAAAAAAAAAAATAGAAAGTGCTATGATTTTAATGTTATTTAGCAAGAAAAAATTAGAATAAATAAAATTTTGGACGTGTAAAAAAGTAGATTAATTTGTCTTTTTTTATTCATCATTAAATTTATTTATTTTTATTTCTTAAGAACTAATTTATCAGTGTCTTGCATTTTTAATGATGAATTTATTAATTGCATATCCAAAAGAAAATTTTGGATGTATAAAAAAGAAAAAGAAAAATTTACGCAATGATATAAGTATCCTGAAAGAAAAAATGGAAACAAGATTAAAAAAAATATTAATTTAGTCTTTATATATAAGGAAAAGTCAACTTTTTACTACTTTTCTTCTAATTTGGGGTAAACCAAAATTATTGTGAGACCCAACTAAAACTTTCTTTCATCTCATGTTATCAAATAAACCAAATGATCAAAGGGATCAATATTCCAAAATTTTCCTTCGTCTTAATTTTTCTTCTATTTTCAGTGGTAACAACTAAAGTGCTACTCTCCTCTTATTTGTTGGATAGAAATGAAGGAAAAAAAGAGTTAAATTTAAAATATGAATATTTTGAAACGTGATACATATTTAATAATTTTTAAAATATTATATTTTGTATTTATCTTTCTGTTTTATTTTATTATTTATTATATTTTAAATTTTAAATTTTCTCTCTCTTTCACTCTTATTTGTATATTTTATTACACATTTTATTGTATAAATATTATTTCTCTTAATTTTTATTGTTTGTTTGAGAGGAAAAATAAAAAAATAAACTTATTTTTCTCCAAATTGAAATAAAATGGAAAATAAATGATATATAACTGTTTATTTATTTAAAAAATATAATATAAAAATATTGTTACACGATTTATTATTTCTTTTTTACTTTCTTTTCTATTCATTTAAACAAGCAGAGAGAGAAGGTTAGTCAATTCAATTTTTTTCTATTCATCTAAACGATATTCTTTTATTTCTATTTTTATTATTTTTATTATTTATTCCTATTTTTTTCTCTATTTTATTTCATACAAAACATTGGTGTGTACTTGTTTTTTTTATCGTCACATATTCTATACGCCTATTAAGAAATTTAATTTAGTTGGTTAATCATGATTTACATGACGAACTGAGTTGTTAGTGTGGATTTGATTTAATTTATTTTTGATAAAAAACATTTAATCTTATTAGTTTTTTAAGAGAATTTTAAAAGATGAGGTATTATGGCTAGATTTGTGTATGTAATAGGAGGTTCATTATATATAAGATTATTTATTTCTTCATTGACAGTTATATTCTTCTTTTGGTCTTAGAAGATTGAATGCTGGCTCAAATAGGGAAAATAGAGTGAAGTACACTGCAATGCAAAGGCTCAGCTAGGGGTCTAGCGGCATAGGTGGGACTCTTGTTGTCAGGGGAAGCAGAAGTAATTAGATTTGAATTTTTCTGTGTGGCATTTTTTACCACCATAATTTGATGTTGCAAGAAAAAATAAAAGTAATTAGAATAGTGCATTAGTATCATGATTTTTTTGTATTTTACGTATTTTTTAATAAATTATTATTTTTGTTGCTATTTTGTCTTAAAGGTTAGTATTTGTCAAATAATTACAATAAATTATGCGTTCATCTCTCTTTTTGAAAGAAGCGATGAAAATTAAAACAAACTTCTTTAAAGAGAGTGAATTAACTTTTGAAATGAGAAAATTCTTTCACATAATTCACTTAAAATTTTAAGAAAAGTCAGCATACTTTTTAGTATAAAAAAAAATCCCAGTTCGTTCCTATGTTTAGTAGAAACAGCACTTGGAAATGATTTATCTTTCTCTTTTCTTCAATTGGAAAAACATGATTTTAAAAGGGCAACTACTACTTCTTAACATGTTTTGGAATCTCTGATTAATGTACAATGTGTGTCAGTGTCCTCGTAGAGTCAACAAAAATCCATCCTTTTTCTTTTTTACCGAGAATTTTATGGAGAATATGTAGTACATAATATCCATTAATTAGTAAATTTTATATATTTATATTGTGAATTGAAATTTCCATCTTAACCTTGAAGATAGTTTTTATTTTATTTTTCTTAGAAAGTGAGCTGAAATCTAATCTAACCTTAAAAATTAAGTTATATATTTTATCTTAGATCTTATTTTTTCTTAAGGTAAAATTTAAATGTTTTTTGATACACTCCTTCATCCTAACACTTTTAAATTGATTGTGTTGAATAATATAGTAAATATCATTTTATAATATGAGTTTGAAGTTGAATTAAATTCAAACTCATATTTTGTCCACCTGGGATGCGGATGAAAGCAATGGAGGATAAAATTGATCGGGATTGAAAAATAATCCATTTTCCGTTTTGTCAAGTACTATGTCAAATTTTACTAAAAAAAGTTTTATATCAAATCAGTAATGATTTTTTTTATAAACGTGCATTATTTTATTTTTTTGCACAAACTTCACATGAGGTGGTCTGCAATGTGTATAATTGATTTTGGGCAACAAAATTGCTGATATAGTTTTTGTGAAGTTAATAACAGAAATATTAATGTGAATAACATGACTAAACAATATATGTATTATGGGGAAAATTAATTATGTTGTTGAGTCCATTTTGCTTGTTAAATTTTGTGAAGTCAAGGATTGATTCATGGCTTAACTGTAGGAAAAAATGATCAAGTCCCTTGAATATCAATAATTTATCATATGACGTTGTTGCATTTCTTTTCTTTCTTCTCGAATCTCAGTTTTTCTCCGGATTGGTTTGTGGTGTTGGTCCCTCTCGCTGTGGCACTTGTATTCTTATGTTGTTATATTTTTCTGAGAAACAGAATATGTCGTTTTCAATGGACTCGTTGAGCTTTTGCAGTCATCAGAATTATAATTATTAATTTGTGTTTGTGGAACTTGAGTAGTCTACGTCACACGCATGTCTGAATAGGGGCTATGATCATAGGCTGGCTCACTTCTTTCCAAGCTATGGACCATGAAATTATTAGCTTATAAATGAAGTACGTGATATTTTTTCTTAGTATCATCACCATATCTTTCACATTCTCTTCCTCCTAGATAATGTAGGTATATATTTTATACTTTAAATATGTAAAAAAAAGTCTCATGTCTAATAAAGAATTGTTAATCTTAAGACAAAACGAATATTCGAAAATAATTATATCCTTTAATTAATAAGTTATCTTCCTACTCGTGCGCGCATGTTATCATTAATTTTTAAGAAGACATTTAGGTACGAAAGGAAAATTGTAATACATGACTCTCAACATCGTGTTAGACACCAAAACATCTCAAAATTTAAACACGAAAAAAATGGTTGTAGTCACTATACTGAATGCATGCTTGTTCTCATCCATCAACTCCTTCTATCAAAATTATTTTAAAGTGATAACGACTTCTTTCATGAAGATGATAAAATAGGTTTGTTGAGAAATACTCTGACCAACAAAAATGAATATACTGGAATTCAACAGAACTCCAATCCTTCAGACAACGTGTGTTTGGCTGAATTTATTTTAGAAAATAATCACTTATTTTTGTTAATTTTAGAACAGAGACATGTTTGTTTTTATTAAGAGAGTCTAAATCAGCTTGTTGAACAAAGATTATATGAACTGGTATAAAAAAATACAATTTTTTAAAAAGTTTATAAGCTGAATCAAATATAGTAGTATTAATCCAGTTACTTGGAAAAGTAGGTCAATATTACTACTCATTTCAATGGACCATTTAGCCCAAAGTGTGAAACCCAGTGAACTGACATTTGAACTGCAGAATAGGGACAAGGCCCATAATGACTAGGCTAGGCACTAGCTAGGCAGGCAAGGACAAAATTGGGTATTTGGTTTAGACTTTAGAAGGAGTTCCATAGCGCAATTATGGGTGGAAAAACGACAGTTTTGTTCTAATTAGCAAAAAAGCCGGACATATTAATTCGCAGGTCTTAATTCTACATTTCTGATTAAAAATGTCGTGTCATGTTTGTTTAACATAAATCAATTTCATCAATGTCGATTGGGTGGTCCAAATGATAAATAACTTAAAATTTTCGTTAATTAAAGTCTTCAGATTAAAAAATAGGTTGTAAGAGAGTTTTATCTTTTTAAAACCTGTATTAACTTGTCTCGTACTTGACTTTAAATTTTTATAAGGATAGTTTTTAGATTAAAACCCATAAAGAAACCTGATAATATATAGGTCGTCTAATTTATTTTGGTATGGGTTAAACAACTAGGATAGAATTGATCCAAATTTATAATGACACAAATAAATACTTTTAATGATGAGTTTAATAGTCATATATACTGGAAATAGAAAATAATTTTATATTATCTTTTAATTACAAATCATGAATGATATTTTAAAATAATTATTATAAAAATTAGCAAACTTATTATATATAATAAATTATAATTAAATAATAATATAAAATTATTTTATACTGTGAATACATAAAATACTTTCTCTTTAATTATTTCAGAAAGTTGTGACTATAAGATTTACCCCTCGAAAACTCATTTCATCACTAAATTCAATATATTGTGTTGTCAAATTTGTCATTTTTGTGTTCCTATGCTTTACTTCTCTTACAAGAACGAGATCATTTTAAATTTAAAAAAAAAACTAATTTGTCACTTAAACCAATTTTTTGTGTGTATTCAGGAGACTTTTATTTAGTATTCAACTAGTCTTCCTCTTATCACATAAGCCTATCTTTGGAATAAAATGATATTTTAGTTGCAATTTCATGCCTAAACCAAGAATTAAATCCTAGACTTTGGTTAAAAAATTTAAATACCATATTAGTTGTGCCAATAATTTTACATGTCACTGTTTAAACTTTAATATTTGTGACACAACAATAACCAAGCGTGTTCTTTTTAAAGCTTATATAAAGTTTGGTTAGGCCTTATAAAGTTTAAGCTTGATCTACTTTTCTAATCTAAAGTCTTATGCTTGTCTTTTTTATCAGATATAAGATCTTTAAAAGTTTAACGTAGCCTAAAAATCTATTTAATAGTGAAACCTATTAAATAGTGAAAAAAAAGTTACAAATAAGCTAATGACCTAAAATTATGCGTAGGTTAACAAACTTAAGTATTTAACTAGAGTACCAAATATATAATTAATTTCAAGACATTATAATATAAATTTAATACAATAATAATTATATTATTATAGATATATTCATCATTATCAATCTATCATTATTATTGTTATTATTATTTACTTAAATAAGTCAACTTAATAAAGTTAAAAGATTTTTAACAGCTCAAAGCCTCAACTTTCTAATTAAATTAACTCAAATAAATCAGTTTAAATTTAATAAATATAACTAACTTAAGCTTAATATAAATTACACCATCATTGACCGTAAGACTCAACAACAGACACGCTAATATATTTCTACCCCCTTTTGCCACACACACTAAGCCACTCCTTTAAATTAGTCTCTAATCTCAATTATGGAATATGAGAGAAAAGTTACACTATTTGAATATTTATTTATGATTTTAGCCTTCTTATCGAATTCCGTGCAAGCAAGTCACTCACTTGTGCCAAAAGCAATTAGGCAATTAGCCATAAATGTGGCATTCAGGACTTTAGATCAAGCTGCCACGCTATTGTCATTTGCAAATTACAAGTAAAAAACAAAGCTTTGCTTGTAAGAAAAATAATCCTTGTTAGTTTTTTTATACAAAATATTCCTTGTTATTCAACAGTCTAATTGGCATTTTTTTGGCAAAAAAATCGTAATTGCTCATATAAGTTAAAATCGAGGATAATAATTACATAAAATCCTTAAGAAGATGTGAAATTATCGTTGAATTCTTAAGGTTTTGTGTAATGTTTGCTTGAGTTGCAATCTATTTTTATCTTCACCAATTAATGTTGGATAACCATATGATTAGGTAAACCAACTAACTTTGTTACAACCTAGCATGCGTTGCACATTCCTTCTTGCACTTCAAGTTAACATATATCTTTTGAATTCGAATTGTGCATAGAATAAATAGTGCATATACAAATAATATAAAAGAGCTTTATATTGTTGATTGGTTTACATGATAAGTTTGTTAATTTTTATACTAATTATCTTGAAAAATCATATTATAATTTCTTATTGATAGTCCGTGTAAATTTTGGTATATATAAATTATGCTCATCTTATATATTCTCTGTTGGTTTTTGTGATTTAAAACTATTTTGTACTAGTATTTGATATTGTAGGATAGTAGTTATACAATTTTCAATATAATCGCAGTCTCTTTTCTTTTTCTTTTTATTTGCCAATCTAGTATTATATATTAATTCATCGAGAAGATAAGCAAAATATTTGACATGCATATACTTTTTCTTTCATCTTACTTCCACTCTATTTTTTATCACTATCATTTGTCACATTTATTATTTTCTCTCTTTTTTCTCTTTTTTTTTTTCTTTCTTTCCACCCACATATACAAAGAAAAAGGGTGAATATTTATCATTACTCTGAAAATATATTGCGTTCATACATCTTATTGAATTTGTGCTTCATTATCAACCATTGCTTGTTCCTTGCTAGAAATCTTACTTCACTAGTTAAAGCCTCCTCTCTTCGCCATCTGAAATTGGTTTCCCTGAGACTGATTAGAATGCAAAGGCCTTGAATTAGAGTCAAGATAAAGGAGAACCAGCACCATAACCACTGAGCAAATAAACATGGGTATTGGCCCAAAGAACCAAAGCAGCAAATCTAGAGCAAAATAGAGGGCACGAAGACCAAGTGACCAGAAATCACCTCCCCGTATGACTGCTATTTCCACACTACTCACTGGGATAAAACTATCTGGGGTGCTTATCAAATAGTTTGCATGAACAAAGTGTCTTGCTGATTGAACAAAGCATGAGAAAGCAACGAGGAAGCAGGTTAATAGGCAAATGTACTTGATGGAAATAGTGTTTGGACTGGTGTCACCATAGATTAATTGACTCTGGAAGAAAATGTTGGATCTGTTGGCAATCCAAGCTCCAATAAGGGAACACAGAGTCAAAGAGACTGAGGCCAAGAATGTAGCAGCTGTAGTGTTGGATTAAATAACAGACAGAGCTGTGCTAACATCCCTTTTTTCTGCCTGGTCATTACCAATGTTAAAAAACAAGGAAAATAATTAAAAGGGGTTTCAATCAAATAAAAGAAAGGATCATAAGGATATTATACTTGCCTGCATAATTCTTTCAACCCAAATTCTCTTGTCATTGTTCTCAAATCCCATGACTGTAGTGTGAGGCTGATTGACATATTTGCAAAGCAGGAAGAGGTGATAAACAAACATGATCAGCAACCCGGATGGGACCAAAATCAAATCCAGGTACTCCTTATGGAACTGCATATTTATGTTGTTCCTTTCTTTGAGTCCTGACTGAGAAGTGGTGGAGGATTGGGTTTCTATTATCAAAGCCTTCAGTTATAAACAACTAAACTATATGAAATTCCTTGATCATCTTTCCAATTAGCATTTAATTTGCTTCAAGGATCATTGATCTTCCGTGATTTGACAACCAATAGCAACTTGCTAAACTTTCCCACCCTATTTTATTACAAATCCTTGGAATTATTGATAGTACAGCTCGAAAACTAATGAAAGGAAGAAAGAAAATGGTTTAAGGGGAACAAAAGGCGTTGCCAAGAAGAAACAAGTTTTGTATTCCAAAATGTTCGAATCTGAACAGGATAAAGATAAACCACTGATCTACACAAGGGTTGCCTAAATAGCGGAGGCAACATGTAATATATAATTAAATTAAAATAAAATAAATAATTCTTAGAACTAGGCGGTAATTTTTTTTAATACCGGCATAAAAAAATTTATACCACTTAAATTAAAAATGGAATGACGTGATTAAAAAAATACATAAACTCATTTGAATAACACTTAATCCAATATGAATAATAACATACGCAATTGATCACCTCTTGCCCCTGAAGCCAGATTGGTTTAAGATGGGTTGAATTGCTAATTATTTATAAAATTTTATTTGAATACAACAGTACAACAAATTATTCGATCAAGACATCACGAAAAATTCCATGATTAATATTTACACAAGTTGTGTCCTGTTCCTCAGTCCACAGCCGAATCAATATCACTGTGGATAAAATTAGCCTACTAGCAAAAGCGTCAGCCTTCTCAGTGACACAGTCACCAAACCTAACCTCAAATACAAGCAAAAGATCACACCTAGGCACAGCATAATTAGCATAAACAGTTCCATGCATCCGAAGCATTCGGAGGTAATTCTCATCAGCAGTGGAGTGGGATAAGCACCTAGACACATCAAAGTACTAGCAACTGGAACCCCAATGAGGTCACAAAACACCTCAATTCCTTCCTAGAGTTCAAACAATCACCAACCACATATAAAACCAGTTTCTTAGATTCCAAGAGTCCAAGACCAACCTAACAATAAATAAGCTTTAAATGTGCCTCTTGGGAGACTTGGAAAACCTATTCTACCCAGGTAACCTAATCGGTCTGGGTACTTATCCCACTGCTGATGAGAATTCCCTCCAGATGCTTGGGATTCTGTGTTAATTCTAGAATTCTGATATATTTTTAATCATTCCCAGTAAATTTTCTTCCAGGGATACTGAAAATAATCTGTGGGAAGGAATGCATTCGCAAAAGGGAGATGGAAGACATTGATATTCCAGTAATTCATGAACCAACCATATTTTATGCCACTAATGGCTTTTTATAGACACAACAAATTTCTATATAATCCAAACAATTTTTTAATTTTTTTTATCAGGGTGTACTTTCCAATGGGAGAGAGATCACTGTTAAGAGGCTTTCCAAGAACTCTGAGCAAGGGCTGCAGGAGGTTCAAAACTGAACTTCAGTCAATAGCCAAATTTCAGCACCAATCTTGTTGGCTGTTGCATTCAACAAAAAGAGAAACTCTTGATTTATGAGTTTATTCCCAACAGAAGTATGGACTAGTTTATTTTGTTCCTTGTCTTAACCATCCTAGTTAATGGTTCTCTTTGACAATTACCATCATGTAGATTTCATGCTAACGTTGGACGTTATTGACATCTCAGATGATGGTAGAAGAAAATTAATAGATCGAACTAGAGCTTCCAAATTATTAGAAGGATAGCTCATGGCCTAGTTATAAAGAAAAACAAAAACCTTACAAACACTTGGATTTCTTCAATTTCCTCTTTGATAATTCAGTTAGAAGTCTTCCGTCTTAGCAAGTCATGCAAATTAAGCTCATTGATCTTAGCAGCTAGAATGAAGTCATTCTGTGTCAGCCCACCTACATAAACATGGATTACTTCAGAATTCAGATAATGCCCATATTTGGATATAAAAAAATGAAGTATGACGTAAAAAAAATAAGAAAAATAACACATTAACTAACAAAGAAGGGGAAATTTGAGACGAATTTAAACAGAGTTGGAAAGAAGCAATGATGCTGTCCAAGCTAGACTCAGGAATTGATTCACTGTTAACCATGAAAGAGAGGGATCAAGCACTTAATTTGTACCCAAAGCTGATAGCTTCAGTCCAGGAACCATTGGGGTAGGCAGGGGATTTGAAATAGCCATATTAGCTCTTTGATGCAATTCACAAATGTAATTGCTCTGAGTCTCTGAAATAGTAGGCGATCACCCGTAGACGTAGAAACTAGGAACTAGAACTACCTCAATAATACCCAAGTAGTGTAGAGGTTCAAGGTATTTTATCATGAATATGAAATGAAGCTCTGAGATAAGTTGATAGATTTCTAAACTGGAACATTATGAATGTAGAAGTGAGTAAGATGAAAAGAGAAGGGTCACTCTTGGCTGCTATAAAGCCAAAAGAATGAAGAGCATGGCACAGATTTGAAAACAAGAACTGGGGGTTTGTTTAAGCCCATGAAGAGCTTATCAATATAGGTAAATTTTTCCTAAAACATAATCTTGTGATATTTTTATTTCTTAGAAACCAACTTTGATTATATAATGAAATATTCATACCCACAGAATGCGTCCAAATCTCTATAGTAACATTATTCCAGCCAACAAGGTGAAGATCAGGATGATGACCTACATTATAAACATCTTATTATACTTTCTATTTTTCCCATAACATCAATAGAAACAGGGTGTGGGTGAAAGAAGTAGAAACAGAAGCAGAAAACAACACCTTCAGCTTCAGCAAGACCAGCTATTATCCTGAAAAATTCCAATCCTTTGGTAAAAGTCTTTACTTTCCATGATCTCCTCAATTTCAACACACCATCCTCATTAACCAAATTCCACTGGGCAATCTGATCACTTAATGTTAGTAACAAAAAAACATGGATTCTTAAATTGACAGAAGTTGAATCAGGGTTTTAAATAGCCACCCCTATCCGCAACAGGAGGAGCTGCCGCAGCAGAGTGGTTTAGTGTGGTGGTCATAGCAAACCAAATTGTGGGCCACCGAATAATAAGGGCCGTAGCAGAGCTATATATTGCTTCCAAAAAAGTCTTCTGAACATATGAATGTCACTAATTTTGAGTAATTTTTTTTAATCATTTTTTTGAGAATTTATACATATATATATAGTATACATAATTTAAACTAGTACATAAAAAATTTAAAAATAGCTGCTGTTCTGCTATCTGGCTGCTATCAAGGATTTAAAACATTTGAGTTGAATGTTTTAAGGATAACATAAACCTGTTGAAGCATTGTGCGTGCTGCATCCTCGGTCATGGGCTGCAAGTCCTTTGTATTGCACGGTACACAGTTCTCAGTTGATAAGTCTGAAAAAAAAAAAGAAATTTATAGTAATAACAAGTGTTATCAAACGCCTACAGTGAAAGATGTTGTAGGTAGAACGTAGACGCACCTTTGTTGGTAGTGCAAAATGTAGAGCTTGTGTGAACAGAAGAGACTCCAGGTGGGTCCTTAATCTTATATAATTCAGAATTTATTCTAAACGTAACAGAGTGAAATCAGTGAATGAAGGGAACAAAACAATGATAGAAAGCGAAGAAACAGAATTAGAGGAAATTACCGTGCCGGCGTGTATGAATAATAATAGGTTTGGGAAAAGGGTGATAATGGTGGCTTGGATAGAGCTAGCAGAGGATGACGAACAAGAAGAAGGCGATTCATTTCGTCGACGCTGCAAAGAGGCCTAATTTGAAGTACTCAGTTCTGTCCCGCTGTGTTTTTAGGCTGTTCAGACTTCACAGGGCTCCATATGCAGGGATGTGGGAAGAAAATAAAATAAAATACCCGAACGAACCGATTCAAAATTGAACCAAATCGCTTTGCAGAACCAAACTGAATCAAACTACTATATAAAATCGATTCGGTTAAACCGAACCATTTTTAAGAAAAATTAACTTCGGATCAGTTCTTTAGAAAATCTGATTCAATATGAGTAAAAAATAGATAATTTAATTGAACCGACGCAAATCCAACTTAAAAAATCCAAATTGTTTTAAAAACAAACTCAAACCAATCCACTTAAAAAGAGTGATTCGATTAATCAGACTATTCTTATAAAATAAATTGAAAATGGATTGGTTTCAAATATAAGTTGTCTTTGATTTGTATTTTTATTTTTCTATTTTATTTTTTGAAAACTGTTTTCATTTTTAAAATATTAAAATTCTAAAAATATGTTTGGTTTGATTTCTTGTTTTCTGTTTTTAAGAAATAAAAATATTGAAAATACATTTTCAAAAGGAAATGTATATTTAGATTTATTTAAAATTACATTTCTTGCAATCGTATTTTCATTTTACTCAAAATGAAATTCTTGGTCTCAACTAGGGTTATTTTTGCCCGGCCTTCATGATACTCTTTTTGGATGATCAAACTAAGGTTAATGGCGGCCAACCTCTGATAGGGTTATTTTTTGGTTGACCTTAGCCAAAGCTATTTTCAATCACTATGGTTAATTTTGGCTGATTTTGCCCAAGGCTATTTTCGGGTGACCTCGTCTACGATTAATTTTGGTCAACCTCAGTTAGGGTTACTTTTTGCCGACCTTGACCAAGGTTATTTCAGCCAACCTTGATTAGGGTTAATTTTGGTTGATCTTGAGCGGGATTATTTTCAGCCAACCTCAAGTAGGGTTAATTTTGGTTGATTTTGACCAACCTCTTTTATACAATTTTTTTACATACTCTTTTATTAAAAAAATAAAGAAACATGATACTGAAAATATATATTTGAATTATGAAAATTAAAAAAAGTGGTCTAACTTTTTGGGCCTTAGCCCACAAGACTTTGTGGGTTTTTTGGCCCTATGGTCATTTATATATGTGACCCATTTGGCCTTAATCAACATGGACCAAAGTCAAATGGATTGTTAACTCGTTGACGAGTCCATCAATTCGTCAAAGTAGTAAAGTAAAACGAAAGTTCGAGTGTCGAATCCACATGTACTTTGTTTGTACGTAGAGGTAATTTTCAAGCAATTAATGAATTGATTTAAATATTTGTAATTTAGAACATTAAAGCAATTAACAGAAAATTAAACTAATTATCTAACATGTACAAGGAAATAAAAATAAACACTCAGAGCGTTGAAGCGACGGTTGATTTAGAATATGAATATGTTGGGGCTTGGCCTACCAAAATGACTCTTGTTGTAATGTTAATGATTTTTCTCTATTTAATCCTATTCCAATTATCATCTACATTTACTCATATACTCTAGCCATGATTCCTCATATAAAATAACTTAATTTACCTAATTCTTCTCCTAATCCCTTAAGAGATAAACTAGTTAAATTGAATTGTTAACGGAGATGCATACAGCCTGCTAAATAAAAACATTCTATCCCTGAAGATGCATTATCTAAATGCCCTTTTCCAGTTCTTAAGAGACAAACATTTCCCAATGCTTAAACCTTGAACATAGCATGAATATGGGTAATAAAATTACAAGCATGAAATTAAGCACTGAAAAGAGACAATGAAATTGAAATAACATTAAATAGACAGTAAAAGTCATTACATCAAGAGTGTTTGGTTCCTAAACTCCCAACAATGGGTGATTTAGCCTCTCAATGTCATAAGAGGCTTACAATTGCAAAAGTGGTGAAGAGTAGTGAGGAAAAGAGGAAAAAAATTGAGATTGAGGGAAAAAATGACTCCTAATGGTTGATTTCCTTTCTTCTTGGACGAACCCTAGCCTTTGCTCTTTGTGGGATGCTCAATCTTTTTGTGAAAACCGAATTATCTACTTCCCCCTTCCCATCTTCCTTTGACATGCAGCTTTGTGATGTTATCTTTTCATGACCTCGCGTTAAGCGCAACTTTGTCATGTTAAGCAAGAAGTAAGTGGTCATGCGCTAAGTGCGTGAGGCACGCTAAGCGCGCCTTCACGTGACATCAGGTTCTCTATGTGACTTCTTCGCGTTGAGCGAGTGCTATCGCCTACTAAGTGACTGTGTTGCGCTGAGTGGGTATGACGCGTTAAACGAGAGTTTTCATATCTTCAACTTCTTTTTCAAACTTTATTCTGTGTTTTTGTAACAAATATAATACCAAAACAATATATATTTATCCGTTTAAACACCAACTGGACAAAAAATTAGATGATGTCAAAATTTTAATTATTCATACAAAAAGAAAAAAGAGAAAATCTAATAATCTTTATATAACTTAATTACAAAATATATGTATGTACAACAGTTATTACTGACACATTTGATGGCTCTACTTTTCCCATGGAAAATTGGAAATTCAACCATCATGTACTAAGGCTGGTCTACTCTAAAAAAAAAAGGCCGGTTCGGCTTTCTGGCTTCTTCATTGTATATTGGGTATGGGCCAATATATTTAGGTTCAGTTTTTTTTTGTTTTTGTTTTATTTCCGTTTCTTTCTGCTTGGAAGGCATGCAGAAGCAAAAAAAAAGAAAAAAGTATACCGAAATGCTTTTAAGTTTTTTATTTATAAAAAAATACTTATTTAAAATTTGTCTATATGCATGCCTTTGTAACTTCTTCCCTTCATATATATATATATATATATATATATATATATATATATATATAGAGAGAGAGAGAGAGAGAGAGAGAGAGAGAGAGAGAGAGAGAGAGAGTAGTAAGTAGCAACTGTTTTATGCGTAGATGAAGGATAAGTAGTACCTGTTATTGACACAAATTTCGTATAGGATAAAGAATTTAGACATGCTTATTTTTGTGGGACATTAATTGAAAGGAAACGAGAGATAACAAGTGGTGTGAACTTAGTGTTAAGGAAATTTGTGTAAAAAAATCACAACTCTTTTCTAGATGGTTATAATAACTTTAATTTTGTTATATTTGATTGTAAATGGAATATATTTCACGAAAGTTAAAGTAGCAAATATTTACCTGTGGTTGTGGATGCCATTGTGCTATAGCAGCTAACCGCAATCAAGATCGAGTGTAAAGTTAGACTGATGATCATTGTTATCAGGAGTGAAAACAAATAAATAAACGTAAACTTAATTATAATCCAGTGTCAACTTATCATTATTGAAGAAAGTTGTTTTTTGGGTTAATTATTTTTCCTTTTTGACCATCTCTTAAATATCTCCCAGTCACTATTTACGATTAAGCATATTATAAAAATGACTACAGTAAATTTTAAATAAAAGACGGCGATATTTTATGTTTCTTCATTTTTTACGGTTCTAGTCGATGCCCTTATTTTTGGTGTAGTACCAAAACAACATAATTTAAACCCAATTGCAGTTAATAATCTTCTACTGCATTCGAACTGGCCATTGTTTTTGCCATTTTCTTATTCATTAATTTAATCCCTCATTTTGTTTGAGACAAAATTTGTTTGACAAAAATAGAAAAATAATTAATGACTAAATATAGTATATCTCTTTGTTATAAAAGAAGTTAAATTGATTGATTATGTCAATTTTAATATAAAATTAACTAACAATTTAAAATATAGCTACTAATTTATTTATTTTATTAATTCCAAGATAAAATCAATTGGATCTCTAAGATGGAGGTTTTCAATTGAGTTCAACAACCTATTTATTTTCTAGATTCGTTTTCTGATCTGGCTCCAAAATGGTCCAAAAATTAGCTTTCTTCAGTCTTCCCCCGTGGCCACTGCCCCCACTGCGCTAAAAATAAAAGTAAAAGAGGACTGGATTATTATTTTTTCAGGTTCCTCGTCGAACTTTGAAGAACTTCATTTAGAAGTTAGAACCCAACTTTGAATTGTTTGCATTTAGAAACAGAAAAAAGGCTTTTATGATTTTTATTATTAAAGAGGGCATTCAATTATCAACTTGGTTTTGTCTTCCTCTCAATACTGTTCCATAAACACCCAACAACATGAAAAAAATAAACGTGATACGAGTTAAATGTAAAATGTTCATTTTTCTTTGGTCAAGTTTTCAAACCACGTGAAACTGCTGTGGCGACCCTCTAGTCTCAATTCTTCAAACATGCATATTTGTCCTCCACTTATATTTTTATTTCAAAACCTCCAATATTAACACAACACCTCTTCTTTTTGGCAAGAGAAAGATTAAAAAATATAGAGAAGAATGTTTTGACTGGGTGGTCAATGTAACATGTTATTTTATGTGATAATTATAAATTTTATAAATTAATTTTTAAATAAAAGGTGAAGTCTGTGATGGATCATTTGAACATATGATCCACCCGTGCACCACCAAAATATGACTGATTATTAGAGGTAAACATGGCACAGTGCCGGTAGCTACAGTATCAAATATGTTTTTTTTAAAATTGCAAAATGGTCCCTGCAACTATAGATTAGGCACCTACCAGCGTCACCTGTGGTATTAAGGACAGGCTTGAACATATCTTCAGTGATTTGTTTCCACTGCATTGTCATCTTATTTTGTTATCTAATGTCATTTGCTGAAGTGGATTAAATATAGCACCGATGTAAAATAGTCTACCCCTTTTTATGATGTCGTCTATGACAACGGTCGTAAACCGATGTAGAATGATCCAATTATCCGATATAGAATGTAACTTTTCTAGTAGTAGCTTTTCTAGTAGTGGGAAGATTAAAGTTAAACTTATCACAACAAGCCAATTAAACATGAACAAATCAAATAACAATCATTGGAAAAAAGCCCTCTACAAATGATTCAAAATACCTAGAAAACAACTCGGATAAACTCTCAACCAATTTAGCGCATAAGAATTTTTATGAAGAAAAGTAGTTACTGTGTGGGTTAAGAATGCCTATACTTGTATAAAAAGTAGCACGAGAATACAAAGTAGGGGGAAGCGTCAATGAGAACAATGAAGGTGATGTGCACGAGACTTGTTCTTAAGAAAGATTTGAAATCTTTTCAATGTTTTTTAACATTGATTATAGAACTAAGATTGCAATCATGTTTCTCACTCTTCTCTCAGGCTCGTCCTTCTTTGCGCCCACAACCTTGTCAACTTTCTTCCCTTTCTTCACCAACACGAACGTCAGCATCATCGAAAACTCTTGTGTCACATCTTATTCCCCAAAATAATCAAACGCAGAAAAGTAAAAAAAAAAACATTCACGAAAACAAAAATTGGAATCAATTAAGAAGAGGAAGACAAATTTGGAAGCAAAAATAACCGGTAATTCGTTGACTGGGGTGTAAGCGGATGGGGTCACCTTAAATTAGAATTGATCCAAGGCTAATTGACCTCAATGGGTTATATTTATAAACTTATTACCTAATAGGGTCTGTTTCAAAACTTATTCGCGATGGGGTCTCTTTTTATAAGCATTTCGTCGTCCGAGTTGGCGAAACAACGTGAACAGTGGTGTTTCGCCATTGTGACTGGCGAAATAGGGGGAGGGTGGGGGTGTTTCACCATTGTGACTAGCGAAATAGGGGTAGGGGTTGGGTTTCGTCATTGTGGCTGGCGAAATAGAGGGGCAAGGTGTTACTGTAAAACTGGTCCCACATCTCTTTCGTAGAGGAAGATGATGGAAGGTGGTGGCTGATTCTCGAAGGCAGTTTAAGGAGAAGGGCGTCCAGTTGGGAGTCGAGGCGGTGTGTAGCGACATGGAGAACATCAAGACATCGTTCTGTTTGAGCTGGGACCAAGATTCTTTGGGACAGGTGCTAAACTGAGTGACTTTTGCCGCAACAGACCTTGGGACCCTGATATTACTTTTGGGTAGCCATGATTTGAAGTCCCAACACCTTGAGGACAAGGTGTTTTTGATGGGCTCGGGAATGATACAGATGCATCAGGGGGGTACGAATGACACAGAGGGGTCTGCAGGAAGTAAGCACCAAAGGTCCAAAGAGGAAGGAACGTACAGCATAGTTGACATCATGCATACACGCACCGTAGGTAGGAAAAGCACAAATCATATGATAGCATCGTGTCTTCTAGAAGATGCGTAGGTAGTGGAATAAAATCATATTTGCTTTTAGGATATTTCGTTTTCGTTTTTGCTTGTTGGGACTTGTCCCCTCTATAGCAGCTATATATGTAAGAAATGGCGCTTCTAAGGATATCAGAAAAATATAGCAGAAAAGTTCTCCCTTTCTCTTAGGATGCTGCTTGGT
The DNA here is from genome assembly GCF_004193775.1 of Glycine soja. NCBI lineage: Eukaryota > Viridiplantae > Streptophyta > Magnoliopsida > Fabales > Fabaceae > Glycine > Glycine soja. The sequence goes on along the minus strand of NC_041012.1, from coordinate 42,065,241 downwards.
CCTCCAACTCCAAGCTCTAACACACTTACACCCGTATATTGACGTCAATTTGATGTTAGTGAACTCTTCGGACATGACATGAATCGTTGGCTCTATGAATCTTCAAGGACTGCACTACGACACCGAGAAATCTATCACAACCTAATGTTTATGTCGCTGTTCAAAGGAGGAAAAAAACAATTTCATATCCAACATTGGGGGGGGGGGGGGGGGGATTGAGATCTAGGAATTTACGAGTTTAGTGGTCTCTTTTGAAGTGGAGCTGCCATAGCGTCGACGAGTGGAAAGAAGTGACACGAGAATTCTCCGACAAAAACCACGGCATGTTGGAGAGATAGCCGCGAATAAACTGATTAAGATTTCACTTTACCCAAAAAGACCAACATTGACACCACCCCACGTTGGCTACAGGCATACACCATAACGACAGTAGACTTCGTCACCTCCCCCATTGATCTCTATCAAGCTAAGGTTTTACTTTCTCAAATAAACCAAAAACTTAATTACGTAACAGTCCAACTCTTATATTCTATAACGATCAAACTACAAAATTGCCTAACTATCTATCTATAAGTGTCGAGTATTTAATATTATTCAATATCATTTAATCTCATCCGTCAAAAATTTTAATATTATATCTTACTAAGCCTTCATGGCCCACCTGTGGACCAATTACTTCAGTCCATCGTAGAATCTACCAAAGTGAAATATCTTCTAAATAAAAGCCTTAAAAAGTCAAAGATTTAACTGGCACCAAACAATTCATTTAAAAATTAGGTAGTTTTTTTTAAAAAGAAACAAGTGAAAGGAGGTGAAAAGTTAGAAACAAAGACTGTTATAAGACTTCTAGTAACTGAGGGGGCCCACTAGTTTTATCCAGATGGGCACTCGATCATCCCACACTCTTTTTCTTATTTCTTTCACCATACATAAAATTATATAAATTTTTAAAAGTTTAATTATTCATTTCATCCTTATAATTTTATCATTTATATTTTAATTTTTATAGTTTTGAAATGGTTTTTTAGTTCCTATAATTTACATTTTAATTTTTTTTTAGTTCATATAGTTTGAAAGTGATTTTTTTAGTCCTTATCATTTACATTTTAATTTCTTTGTAGTTTCTATAATTTAAAAGTGATTTTTTTTAGTCTCTATATTTTATATTTTAATTTTCTTTTAGTCCTTACCATCAAAACATGAGTAATATTATTGATTACAATTAACTACAAACATATTAGTAAGTAATTCGTAATTAATTTATCTCAAGATAATTTGTAATAAAAAAATAATTGATAATTTATAACTAATTTGTAGATAATTATTTTTATATGTTTTTTATAGTAAGGGCTCTTAGCTCATTGGTAAGTGCATCAAATGGTCACAAGTAGTAAAGTTACTTGGAAGTCTGAGGTCGAATCGACATGAACATTGTTCGTACTTGAGTTGGTGTATATTTCAATTTTTAAGCAAGATAAGAGTAAAAGAGATAAAAAAAATTGCATATGTAAAATTTTAAAAAAGTAAGGGATAAGAAGGATAAGAAATTTAAAATAAAAGATAAAGAAAGATAGGAGATAGGATAAAAATTTTAAGATATAAGAGATTTAAAGATAAAAAAAATAGATAAGAAATTTTAAGATAAAAGATAAGAAAAATAGAAGATAAAGATGATGATAATATGCTTGAATGCTTAAAGATAAATTCAGAATTTAAAATATGTTAGACCTAGCATGCCAAAACTACCTGTGATGCAACTTTAATAATTTTTTTCTATATAATGTTATTTCAGTTTCCACCCATATCTATTATGATACTCTATATTTGATTTCCCGCATGAAGAGTCAAACTTATTATTTTCTCTCCCAAATTCATTTGCAAAGATAAAATAGTAAATCGTATTAAGAATAAAGATGTATGAAATAGGCTAAACAAACATTATTCTGTTCCTAGCAATGATTTCATTTAGATGTCAAACAATGCATGAGTATGGCTGATCAGACCACAATCAACAACCATGAAGCACAGAAAAGAACAAGAAAAACCAGAATGTAGATAATAAGGAAGAGCTACATTACAAAAGGTTGGCCTGACAGACTCCCAACAATGGGAGTTTAGCTTCTCATAGTCATGAGAGACTTTATGGGGTTGATGGGATAAAAGAAGAAAAGGAATAAATAGAAGATGAGAAGAAAATAAGAGGCTCTTAGGATGTATTCACTAGTTTAGGTGGGTCTTTTTCCATTACTTCTTACTAGGCATAAGGTAACTTAAAATTCACGCGATCTCACGCTAAACTGGCCTCCTGGGTTTAGCGAGTATGCCAATTAGAGCTTAGTACCGGATTTACGCTAAGCGCACCTTTGGATTTTTTTCGTGGGTCTTCCTTACACTAAGCTTTTGTTGGTCCAATCTTTAACTTTTTTTTTAAAGTTTTTGCATCAATTTTTCCCTCAAAATCACTTGTAATTTTTTCTTTTGAATCCTATCCTGTTGATCATAATTTAAAATAATATTAAAATCCTCATTATTTTATTAAAACCAACATTAAAGGAGTGAAATTTTAATTATTTTTAGACAAAATTGACTATCAATTAAACTTAAATTTTACAGTTATCAAGGACTAAAAGATAATTAAAATACAAATTATATGGACTAAAAAAATCACTTTCAAACTATAAGAACTAAAAGAAAATTAAAATATAAACAATAAAGACTAAAAATATCACTTTTAAACTATATAGACTAAAGAATTAAACTATTAATCATAAAAATTAAAAAAATATATTTTTAAACTATAAAAACTAAAAAATAAAAATTATAAAATTATAGAGATGAAATGAATAATTTAATCATTTTTAAATAGATTCAAGCGTAGCAAGTTTGACACTTGAATGTAACTGTCATTGTCATGACAGATCAACTGTAATTTCACTCTTTGCCCTTGGAAAATCACCGATGTTGTACTTGTTCTTTGTCTCCGTTTTCAATTTCCGCTCGTTGATCTCGTTTTCTTTCCAACTCAGATAGCACGCCTAAACACAAACAACTGAAAAGGTAACATCACACTATATTTGTCTACTCGATATTCATTCATTCCTCTGAGAGAATCCGGGATTAATAGTTTAATCTTCTGTACAAGATTTTGTGTTACTTTACAGATGGATTCCAAAATATTTTACACAACCAAATCTCATAGTAAAACTTTATAGAAGACGTACCGTTTAAATGTTAAAATTCTACAATCAAATGGGCATCAAAATTTGTTGCCAATAATAAAATAACAATGACTAAATTTATCTCTTTGAAATAAAAGAAATAAAATTGATTGATTTTGTCAAATTTTGATATGAAATTAACTAACAAGTTCAAAATATAGCAACTGCTTATTTATTTATTTATTATAATTAGAAGATTAAATTAGCTTGTGATAATGCCAAATTAGTGTTTAATTGGTTGTGTTAAGAGAAAAGAGAGATTTTTTGAGAGGGAGAGAAAAGAGAGATAAACAAAAAAAGATAATGTTGTATGAATTATTGTATTTTTTTTAGATTAAAATGTAATTTTTATTCTCCTATTTTTTTAAGTTGATTTTAGTTTTTCTATTTTTTATTGAGATATTTTGTTATTCATTTTTAAAAAAATCATAATTTAAATTTTTTATTTTTTAATTGAGATATTTTATATTCTATTTTAAAAAATTTGTGATTTTAGTCCTATTGGTCAATTTTAAATTTGTTGAATGTGTACTTTTTTATATTTTTTTAATGAATTAAACTTATTAATAATTAAATAATTTTAAAAAATATTTATCATGTATATAATAAATAAATAGTTGTCCGTTAACATTTATAAAATATATAAATTAATGTTTGAAATCCATCATAATAATTAAAATTTTGAATATTTTAAATATGAGAATGAAATATTGCAATTAAAAAATAAAAAATTGAAATGAAATAATGAATTTTTTAAAGTAAAAAATGAAATATTTTAGTTAAAAAATAAAAAACTAAAAAAATAAAAGAATAAAAATTACATTTTAATCTATTATTTTATGAGTGAAAAACAAGAGGAACAACAAAACAGAACAGATCCTGGCGAGAGAAACACTCCTCGCAGTATGAATTATTGCATGTGTATGACGTATCTATGGTGTTTGATTTAACATGTGTTTAAGTGGGTGTTGGCATCCTACATATATGTTTGCAAAACCATATCAATTTGTGAGAGAAAATGCCAAAACTATTCTTAGGTGATTCTTGTAAAATTAATTAAATAAATATTTTAAAGATATAAAAGAATAAATTATAAACAATTTAAAATTAAAAATTAGAAGTTAGTGTTTAAAAAATCATAGAAGTCACTAAAAAAATATTAAAAGCCAATTAAAAGAAAGTTTTTTTATCGAAGAGTCAAATAAATTTTTCGTATAATTACTAATTTTTTTTTACCTAAATTGTAATGTAATGTGTAAGAATAATTTTTTTACCTGAGTTTAAGGATCAATTTAATAATAAATTATATTTTTTAAATATTAATTTTATATTAAATTACAAAATTTAAAAATTAATTTATCATTAAGCTATCTACCATATCAATTTATCAAACTTTTTATATAAAAACCAAATTAATTTTTTTTTAAAATAATCTATCACTTGAAGGAACAAAAATGGGTATTTATCATTATTTTTTCCTTCAAAAATCATGCTTAGACTTTTATGAAGCGTATGAAGTATGAAGTGCAATATTGTAATTATGAAGGAAAAGTGATGGCAAATCCAAAACAAAACCCACCAAACAACAAATAGAAAAGTTAGTCCCACTCTTCCATGCGTGTCCCAAAAACCTCTCTTCTCTGCCACAAAATATTCTATGCCCCCAACCTTTTCCCATTTGTGCTATTCCATAGATATATGCCAAGTCCAAAACCACTTGCCAACTTGCCATTCCTTCAAAAACCAAAGCCAGACCGACCCTAAGAAGAAACCAACAAACATGGGAAGCAAGAAAACCTACGAGGAAGAAGAAAGCACGGCTCTATTTTCCCATTCCCAAACACAAACAGACTTGCTGTTACCCTTCAACGAGAACGACCCACAGGACATGGTCATATACCAAGTCCTCCACGAAGCCAATGCTCTCACCAACACATTCCTCCCTCAGCCCACCAGAAACATAACAAAGAAGCACTACAGAGGAGTCCGCCGCCGTCCTTGGGGAAAATACGCCGCTGAGATTCGCGACTCGGCGCGCCACGGCGCCAGGATATGGCTCGGCACCTTCCAAACCGCTGAAGAGGCTGCCATGGCTTATGACCGAGCCGCGTTCAAGATGAGGGGCTCCAAGGCTTTGCTCAATTTCCCAGCTGAAATTGTTGCTGCTGCTACTGCAACAGAGTTATCTTTCAAAAGTAGTAGTAATAATAATAATAATAATAATAATAACAATCCCGATGCTGTTTCTGATTCCAGTGCTGGTAGCTCTTGCACGAACAATTCCACTTGGGTAAATAGGAATCAGTCAGAAATCACAAGTGGCACAGGTTAGCTAAATGGTGTTGAAGTTGAACAATTAATTGTAGAAATCTTTTTTTGTTTCTTTTTCTCAATCGTTTTGGTTTGTTATAACTATTATAATTATTTGTATCTGTCTGTCCAACTGGACAACAAAAATTAATTAATTGAATGTGATACCATGATCATGCATGGGTTAAAATTATAATGGTTAGTGATTTTTCTTCTTCTTCACCTCTCGTAAAAAATCTTTTGGTTTTAGTGTTAATTAATTGTTCTTTGTTTTTATGTCTGTTATATGGGTCCCTAGAATCTGTGTTTAAAGATAGCCTAGTACTGTTTGAAGTAATGGGAAAAGTGACCATAGGATCACCAACACACTAATAAGAGTGCTCCTTTTCTCAACGGCTTATGTTTAAGCTATAATGAAACTGCACTACTGTGCTTTTTTTTTTTCTTCTTATATAAGATGTGATTGCAACGTCACCTTATAGCACCAACTCCTCTTTGGATTACTACTATTATGTTTAAGCTATAAAGAACAATTTCAGAACTACTATTTGTTAAGGATGGATGAATGTCACATCAAGTATGCATTCATTAAGGACAGTAATATTAAATATAAAGTCTATATTTCATTATATTGCAAAAATGAAAACCATTATTATCTAACTTAACAATAGTCAAGGGAAAAAATGGTTTTCCATTTGTCCTTTGTCAACCTCGTGCTTTGAAGTTTGAATTGTATTTCCCCCTCCCTTAATTTTGTTAAAATTGACCAAAATTTCTCTCCTGAATTTTGATTTGTTGATAAAAAAAATTAAAGACTAATATGTGTTTAGTTTATTTTTAATTATTGAAAATTTTAAAAAATTATTAAATTTCAATTTAGAATAAAAAATAGATTAAAAAACAAACAAATAAAGATAAATTATCATTCTTAGTCTGTGTGGTAACTGTTGAAAGACAATTTCATAACAGGCCGGGTTCAAATTTGGTAAGAGAAATAAATAAATATAATATTATAGTAATTTGAGATGATTGAAATTTTTTTATTTGGCTAACTACAGGAGTAGTACGTGAAATGTATTTTCATTTTAGAAAATATGTTGTTAATACTCTTCTTATTCTATTAAATTTAACTATAATTAAAATGCTAAAAAATCAAGATATCCAATTATGAGCATAAATAATTCTTATATTACGATCAATTTTATCCTTTCATTCTAAATATCTCACAAAATACTTAAAACAATATTAAGCATTTATTCTACTTAAAAGACAAAATAAAAATAAAAATTGGTTCTAGTCATTTTACTTTATAAATCTATGAAACGTGAAGTGTGAGGTTCGTTTCTAATAATGCGTTCCTCCATTTTTTTTTCATTTTTTGAGGTACCCTTTTCTCATTCTTTAATCTCATCCTTTTTTTTAACTCTTTATAAGACTTGTTATAAATCCCACCTTAAAAAAGAAAAGAAAAAGAAAAGTTATGCCGCATTAATACAGTGGATGAATCGGTGATATGTGCCGTGAACATGTGTGCACATTGGCATATAGACAAATTGATTAAAGCAAAACAAAATTGGCCTAACTCGGAGCAACTTGTATGGTCCCCAAAAAATCATCAGTGATATTGACAATTTTATTCACCCAACTGTTAGAGGAAATAACAACATTATTCTCAAGTCTTTCTTCGCATTTCAGAGAGCTCCCTTATAACAAGGTCGATCACCCTAAAATAGGAAAAAAATCTAAATGAAAAAAAAAGGAAAAGGAATGCTAACAATACATTTTTTTTTTTATTATTGACTGAAATATATAAAAAAATAATTTTTTTAGGTCTTACTCTTACATCTTATTTAATGAGTATGATTTTATAGTTCACAATATATTTTAATTAATGACAAAAATTATGTTAGAAACAAAAAGTGTATTATTGGCCCGACGGATGATTTATGCAGAATTAAAGTCTCACCCTCAACGAGTTAAAAAAATTCAAATAGCTTTACAATCAAACCAGAAATTAATTAATTATATAGAAAGAACATTCTTCTCAACTTTTGCAAGAGATACTTTTGTAAAATAATGGCTCAACTTTTGTGTGTCTTTGCACCGAAATCAGGAAAAACTAAACAGGTTATATAGAACTGGGGCATGCTTTGTGGTCCTTCATTGAAAATGAAAAATATTGCAATGGTCTTCACACCAGTCCAAGATTTGCATAGGCCTTGGACAGTCCAATCATAAAGATACGAGGATTGGAAATCAATGTTTCCAATTATTTTAGTTTTTTTTTATGAAATAATTAAAATATTTAAGTAATTTTTAAACTATTGAATATTTATCATTTATTGATATATTTGAGTAAAGTTTAAGGACTACTTTATAATACTCGTAAAAAAAGGACTACTTTATAATACTTTAAAAACTACTCGATGATCAACACGGATTTAATTCAGTTTGACAAGTAATAGTAATTAATAATTACTAATTTTTTTTGAAGAGGCGAAAGAAAGATATTATTCATTCAGCAAAAAAAAAAAAGAAGAAGATATTATTAATAAGAATTGGGTCTACCACAAGATGTGGTTCTCCAAAAAAACATACATGAATACACCAGCCGGTGCAAAATTCTGCAGCAAAACATAAAATCTCTACCCGAATTTAATCTGCCAGATTTATGGACATGAGCTAAAAGAACCGGACACCTGCCATCACATCACAGCATCTGATACTGCATATGCCATTTTGTAACAACACTATAGGCCCACCTAAACATGCAAAAAAAAAAAAAATTCCATACCAGCCAAAGTAATAATAATAATAATAATAATAATAATAATAATAATAATAATAATAATAATAATAATAATAATAATAATAATAATAATTCAGTTTGATATTACTATTATTATCATTGTACTCGAATGCAACCACATTAGTTAGTACAAATTTTATGATAAGCAAATAACCTTATTACCGTCATTTTGCAGTTTAACGCTCTTTTATCCCTTTACTGGACCTTGAAAATAATTTAGAAAATAGTTTTGAGCTCTAATTAATAAGGAATGAAACATAAATGACAAAACTCAGTTTTCTGAAATGCTATTGTACACATGAATCATGATCTTTTTAGATATTCTTTCTTCCTGCCAAATCATTAACTTAGCAGTTTGATGACAAATACAGCAAAAAAATATGCAAAATATGTGACAAAATGGCTACAATATTTCTATATATGACCACCTTAAAGACTAATAAACTATTGTAATTAATTGTGAGTATTCTGTCAAAAAGAAGACAGTAAACTGTCCAAATAATCACTTCCTAGGTCCTGAAATACAAAAGCACCTAGTTCATTTTCTACCATGCATTCCAACTTTTTTGTTGCAGGTTGTTCATTCACCATATCATCAAATGCTTCCCTTTCCATTGATGCTCTCTTCCTGGAGTTGATTAATTTTTCTTTGTTCCCTATGCATGTGCAAGCAAGATGATTAGTTCCTTTGTGGTCACATGCTAAAGCATTTGCACCCCTCTCAAGTGGGAAATTAAGGTATGCCTTTGGACCTCTAATCCTCAAAGCAGCCTTGTCATAAGCCAAAGCTGCTTCTTCAGCAGTGTCAAATGTTCCTAGCCAAACTCTAGCACCTTTCTTGGATGAGTCTCTAATCTCCGCAGCATATTTACCCCATGGCCTTCTCCTAACTCCCCTGTAGTGTTTTGTAATTGCCTTCTCTATTCTCAGAGCATCTTCCACCTTGTTACGAGTTTCATTAGCACTTCCAATTTCCAAGTTGTTATGGCTAGAATCTTCTCTATTGCTTGTGTTAGGTAGAATAATACCATCTAAAACTTCTTCCCAGAAATCAGCTCCCATTGATATCCACCTCCCTAAACTTGGAAGCCTTTGTAGAATTTCCATGGACCCTTCTCTTCCATCAAGGTTAGGAAGTTCTTCCCAAGAGTTTGAAGATTCTGCTGCATCACCTTTTCTTCCATCTGCTCCATCACTGCTCATAATTTTGGCCCACACATTCTCAAGAATCCCTTCAGAAGTTGCACCATGATTACTATGAATATCCATTTTGGTAATGAAAGGTGGAATAAGTGATATTATGAGTCTTATATAAAACTAGACATGCATTCATGCAATGTGAAAGGCAATTTGACAGCTCATCAGGTTTGCTTTAATATGATAAATGAATGGAAACACAATTGGAAACTTGTGCATTAATGCACCTACCAGCTATGTTTAAGGAGGATTTCAGGATTTTCAACACCATGACACGTTTAATAAAAATGGGTTACATTTTTTTATTGCTTCATTCTTGACTTGTGTACTTGTTCAATCATTTGGGACTTCATCCCATGCTGATTTTGTATACCTTGTGCGTTGTATTGGAATACGTTCCTTAAATTCATGGATCAAACATTACGAAACAGAGAGGCAGAAGCATTTGAAAGCTGGCATGGGTGGACTTTGTTGCTTTTTTTATTGAAGTTTGGAACCATTATAAGTTTGGTAGAACTAATTTAATGGTTTGGTAAGTCAAACCAAAACCGATTGCCCAAATTTAATTTACAGGGGATGCAAGTTAAACAAAGTTAAACGAAACTTATTACTAGGCTCAATGTAGAAAATAATAATAGTCCTTGTATGAAATCATGACATAATTTGCTGAAAATTACTTGAGTATCAGGGAAAAAGTAAAGGTATGAAAGGATAATTAAAAAACCTACTAACACTTAATTATTTATGACAAAATCAGAGATTATTAAATTATTTTTGACGTATTGATCACGTAAATCAACCAACCAACAAATTAAGTTACCTTAAAAACTAAAAGGTAAAGCTTTATTGTTGGGAGTTATCTTATTTAATTTCATTCAAATTAGTCTAATTCTCGATATAATAAAATTTATGAAACCCTTCCTCTTGGCAAAATTTCTGGATCTAAAATCTCACTAGTGGGCTAATTAATTCCATCATGACTTTTTCCTCCCGACTGTTCATGAGGTTTACATCACTTCTTATGTCCATTGGTAGAAGTATTATTGTCTAAGCATAATTTATTTGACTTTGAAAGATAAATCCAAGCGAATATACAACAGTGCTACGAACCCATTCCAAATCAAAACAAGGTGGCGTGAAGGAATCCACAATGGGAATTTCTTGGGGCGAAAGAATATTGAGTTTGATTAAGGGAGTGATGGATTAATGGAAGGTTGATTAAAAAAAAACACGAAACAATGCACACGGTTGGACCTTAAAAAATTGATATCTACAACGCCAGAACCGGGGAAGGCTTCTTAGCACTAATGCAAATTGTTGGTTGGTGTATGCAAAATGAAAATGCGGCACTGGGCTCTTGATTCGATGAACCAAACGGCGCAGGTGCTTTGCAAATTTGTGTTTGGTGAAAGAAATTCAAAAAGGGTCAATCAGTTCATATGAATCAGCCTTACTACTATTCAGGAATATTTTTCGTAACATTGACTTCAGCATATTTCCAGATTGCGTGGTTTTGACATAGAAATGCCTATTCCTATGAACTACATTTCTAATAGACTTGGGCTGGATTTGTTTTGTGTGTTGGCCCTTTGTATGTACCCTACGGAAAACGATAGGATGATGCTAGGTGCACCCAGCACTTAATGATAAAAGTCTAAAATACCCTTGTCTTTTTTTAAAAAAATTTGTGCACCCAGCCTCTTCTTCTTCCGCGATTGCGAGTGCCCCTTCTTCTTGTTCAGCCCACGCCCGATTTATCTTTTTCTTTTGTTCTTCTTCAGCATTATTGTTGTTGTGTTCGTGGTGCTTTGAAGGTTCTTCTCTTCCGACAGGACATGCATTGTGCTACTCTACTGTCGACTGTCGAGGTAAACCTCTTCTCCCTTTTGTTGTGTTGTTTGCGTTTCTGCTTCCATTTTTGCTGGTGTAGTGTAGTTTGTAGGGATTTAGTTGATCCGCATAGGAATTTAGGTTATCCGCACTAGAGATATGTTAGGATTTAGATGATCTGCAATAGGATTTAGATGATCCATAATGTGTTTTGATCCGCAACAAACATACGAATCAAGTTGATCCGTATGCTTCTCAGGGATCAACTTGATCCGTATGCTTCTTGCTGATTAAGTTGATCCATAAGAGGCATACAGATCAACTTGATCCGTATGTGTTCTACGGATCAACTTGATCCATGAGAAGCATACGGATCAAGTTGATTCGTAGTGCTTCATACGGATCAACTTGATCCGTATTACCTTATTTTAATTTTAAAAAAAATGCCAAATAGGTTTTTATTTATGAAAAATGTTTGTTATTAGGATTTAGGGTTAGTTTTGAGGGTTGTAGGTTGAAGTAGAATACGAAAGAATAATGAAATAAGTTTCAAATTATGCTGTAATTGTTTGATGTTGATATTGCTTTGAAATTTGATTATGCTACATTGTTTGGTTTGTATTGTACTGTTTGATTTGTTTGAACATGAACATGTTGATATTGGTTTGGAAAACCTTAAGCCAAGAATAGAAATGGAATGTTGTTTAATAGATAAGTCAAACTTGCTAAGCTCAAATCAGTAAAGGCACTAGAACAAAAAATTCATTTGAAAGAAAAGTGACCATAAAACTTGAAGTGAATCTTGTTTAACAAATAAGTCAAGCTTGCTTAACAACACTCATAACTGACTTGATTTACTTAAGCTCATATGTTTCCTGTTTGGGCTTTGTTTATGGCCTAGTCAAACTCAGTTAGAACTCAGAAGGGTAACTTGCCCATATAATATAAAAAATCTCCTGCATATGTGGTTTAGGCAAAAGTGCAAAATTTCAAACTTGGCCCTAGATAAAATACTTAATGAAAACTTCATAATAAGTGTAAACCTGTTATTTTCTAGTCCAATTAGGAAGCCAGCTTCAGCTAGGGCTGCCAAGAGGCTTCTTGTCCCACATCTTTTCCAGTCACGGCATACGAGGATTAAGTCAACTGACTTCCTATCCTAGCATCTTTTCCATTTCTATTCTTGGTTCCTAGCCGTATGAAATCTGAGTTAAACCAAATGAAAACCTTAAGGGCATAAGTTGATTTTAGGGGATAGGAGGAACTCAACCTTCTTACCTTTTTAATTACTTATCCTATAAGTAGTTATGGAGAATTTCATTGGCATACCGAACCACATATTTTAGATAAGTATTTTGGCTATTAATTACATTGCGATGAATTTGCTAAACATATACATATACAATTTGTATATGTTTAGGATGGCAACTTGCTAACAAAATGGTATATGGTGTCCGTCCAATCGTTGATGAGTATGACAAGTTAATAGAGTATGTTTGCTTGGAGGGTTTGGATTGGGAAATGGCAGAAAAGCTACATGAGGAAATGAAAGGGAGTGGTTTGCGTCTGAAGGGCATGATGAGGGTTAAGTGAAACCAATGTTTACACCACTACAACAATACTCTCAGCCTCGACAACCTCCTTGTCCATCTCCTTGACAGCTCTAATCAAACCCCTTGTCATGCCTTTGAGACGCAAACCACTCCCTTTCATTTCCTTCTGTAGCTTTTCTGCCATTTCCTAATCCAAAGCCTTCAAGCAGAGAGACTGTATTAACTTGTCATACTTATAAACGATTATTAATCTTTTACTGTCAGTCACAATAACTCATGATTAGTAAAATGCACAAACCCTATATCATTCTACATATGATTTTAATCAATTACACGTATAAACAATTAAATTATTTTTTAAAATCACAACAGAAACAAACTTATAATTTAAAAAAATTTAAACTTAAATAAATGTTACAAATTCAAAATCTGTATAAACCTTACGGATCAACTTAATCCGTATGATTTATGGACCACCCCCACTCATGCACACCCAGCACAAATGCGTACCTCATATGTCGCCGTTGACGAATCAACCACCACAACAATGAACATCGGCCCCTTCACCTTCACCGAAGCTCACCTATCGCAAGAAAAAATCACACGGAAGAGAGAAAACGGAAGAAAAAAAAAGCTTCACAGCTAAAAGCATTGCGCACCCACCTTTTTAACGAAGAAGATAGACAAGGGACATTTATGATATTTTTAAAAAATGTTGAGTGCACCAACAATAATGTTGGATACACCTAGCATCACCCAAAATGATATGAGGGTATCCCCAACAAGAAGAGACATCAATGTCAAAGTAATAAAAGCATGAATAATATTATATTCTCTTACAAATGTTTTTATTAATTTATAGAAAAATAGTAAATAAAAAATAAATATATTTAATTTTTTGAATAAGTGTGACAAAATGAGTTGGACTAGTCCAAACTAACTTGATGAAATATAGGTCTTAAATTTTAAATTTTGAGTCTGAAATAAATTTCAATCTTTTCAATCCAATTCGATAAACTAAAATGCAAAAACCTGCTAAAAATCCTAATAAATTGAGTTTTTTTAAGGGTTTGAGCTTCATTTTAAAAGTCCAAATTAATTTTAAGCTTTTTGGGTCCGGCATATATGCTATAGCATGCAATCTGCATCGGCTTGACCCACATTAGATTGAGTATCCTACCACCTGTAGTTTTGAAAATATCAAAATTAATTGATATTTTCCATATAAATAAGACGATATTGTAGAATAATTTTAAAAAACATTGAGGTCCCTCTTTTTTTCGTTTTGAATACATGTCTCCCTTTCAGTGCTTAGTGTCAATAATATATATATATATATATATATATATATATATATATATATATATATATATATATATATATATATATATATATATTTTTTTTTTTTTCCTGCTAAATGTTATATAAAATTTTAAAAAGTACAATTTTTAATGCATGTTTTTTCTTATAAGTTTTCCTGCGTGAGTTGTTGGCTAAACGGTATCCTTATTGAAGTTTGGATGTGTATAGGAAAACAAGGGTAGCAAATTCTATTTTTCCCCATATTTTTAACCCCATATTTCCACCTCTCTTTGTCTCTAATAAATTTACATCTATGTACCACCATTATTTTACAATATAATTCATTTAAACAAATGCAAGTTCAGTATAACCTAAAAGAGAAAAAATAAGCACACTCAAAAAAAGTACAAAGGACAACTTATATACGAGCTGAGTGTAGCAAGTCCCCGAGAGCATTTCATGTCATCTTGTATGCGTTATGCCAATAGAGGCCTACTTTTTTTACGAAATTATATTCGATCGTACTATTTAATAACCATTTTTTAATCAAAACAAAATTACCTAATTTTTTAATAATCATCTGAAATTGATCATACATTCAGGAAATATATAGGCTATTGATCGAATAGTATTGATGTCGATACAAAAAACATTGTTTAGTGAAAAAGGGAGAAGTTTTTTTAACATAAAGATGGGATAACAGAAAGTTATTGTTTTGATTTTAGGGTGCTTTTTTAAGATATGTGTATACAATACACACGTGTATAAGATATAATAAGACAAATAAAATTGTATGTACGTATAATTGATATCAAACAGTACAAACCGATATTGAAGGCCACATATAGTTTGACACTTGTCAGTCTAGTGATTTTTTTATATATTTAAAATAGGCCTAAAAATTTGAGCTAAGAATGTAAAAAGGGAAAGTTGAATCATAACCTTTCATCAATAAAGAAACCAATGTCTTTTATCAACAAAGAAACCAATGTACTATAATCACGTTATATGTGCAACACTGCGCGCAGGTGTATTTATAGGTGGATGCTTGAAGCGCTATATATGTGATCGTGCTGTTTATGACAACTACATTACATTAGCTATGCTTTTATATCTGCTTTATTTGAACTATCATTTGATGTTTATGCTGTAAGCTAGCTTTGATGAAAATGAATAGCTAAATCATATATGGGATATATTTTTTTGTCATACGTAAGTTGATGCTTTTCAAAATCCGGTTATATATTTCTGAAATAAACCAGTTGATAGTGTGTGTTGCATCATTTTCTTTTCACTAATAGAAGAACATGATTAATTAATCGTATCTAAATATTGTTCAAACCGTCCTTTAATTTTAGCAGACTATATATTATATTATTTTATTCAAATTTCAAGCTTTGTGTGATCTGTCTCCACGTTATTTTCCGTATATGATATTATAATATATTAATATCATGGGTAAATAGAAGGAAATGTTTGATTCGATTTGCCAACTAAAGCACACACTAAATTCATATTAAAAAAAGTTACAGATAAAACATCATACTTCACAGGGTTATTTTGCTCATGAAAATTAGCCTTGTCCAGTTGTGTACTTGACCTATAATAACTCTATAAATAAGAGTCATTCGTCTCAGTATCCCAGTCCAAAGTTCAAAAACATCTTCAACCAACTTGATTCCCATTTTGAACCTCATTCAGTTGGCATGGGAATCTCTAATACACACTTGTTTCTTTCTCTTGTGCAGATTTTCATTCTATGCTTGCTATGTTTCATGGCCAAAGTTGAAGCTTCAAACCAAAAGCTTTCAGGCTTTTATGTGTTTGGAGACTCCACGGTAGACCCAGGAAACAATAACTACATAAAAACACCTTTTAGGAGCAATTTTCCACCGTACGGAAGGGACTTTTCCAACCAAGTTCCTACAGGGAGATTTACCAATGGGAGGCTTGCCACTGATTACATTGGTAATTAATTATCAACTTATAAGCTTGCTTTCTTTGATATGTATATAAACTTATAACTTACATTGAGTAACTTTGTGATGTGTTTAAAATGCACTGCAGCTTCATACGTAGGTCTCAAGAAAGATGTTCTTCCACCTTATTTGGACCCAAACCTCAGAATTGAGGAGCTGATGACAGGAGTCAGTTTTGCCTCCGCTGGTTCTGGCTTTGACCCACTTACACCAAGCATGACAGTAATATCTCACTTACTTTCTTTCTTAACTTCTTTGTGTTGTAGACTTGTAGTGCTGGTCCAAAAACAGTCTCTTTCACCATTAGTTTTCTCCTACTTTATGCATCTAGTCATATTTACTGGGACATATATTTGGGCACCCATTATCTTATTGTACACCTAGTGATCATCAAGAAAGAGAAAAACTTATAGATAGGATATATGTGATATCATGAAGTGATAGGAAAAAAAATAAAGAAAAATGATAGGTGTTAATTAAGTGTTCAAATATCATAATTCTATTTACTATGACAAAGAAGGTTGTAATATTTAATAAATTTTAATTAATAATAAAAAATATATCCAAAAAAAGTGTAGCACAAAAGATTTATGACACCTCAATATTATTTTACATCACGAGGAATAAAGAGAGAAGATAAAAAAAAATTAGGTAATAAGTTTTTTTTGCACAGTAAAAAATATTATATTAACAAAAACAGTTTGCCACAAGGGATGACAAATTATAGCAAGTTACAGAGCAAATGCCTGCAATAGGTGTTAATGATATATAGGTGTCAAACTATAGCAAGTTACAGAGCAAATGAAAAAAGCCTGCAATAGGTGTTAATGATATATATGTGTAATGTATATATCATTCCTCAAGTGTATTACCTTTTCCTATGATTTACCAAAGTGGAGATCAAACTGATGCATACAATTTAATGAGAAATTCTCTATTTATTTCAGAACGTAATTCCAATAGAAAAGCAGTTGGAGTATCTTAGAGAATGCAGAAAGAGGTTGGAGGATGCATTGGGTAAGCGAAGAATTGAAAATCATGTGAAGAATGCAGTGTTCTTCCTCAGTGCCGGTACGAATGACTTCGTTCTTAATTATTTTGCTATACCGGCACGAAGAAAGAGCTACAGTATTCTGGCATACCAGCAGTTCTTAATCCAACACGTGAGAGAATTTATACAGGTTTGCTTCAATTACGTACTCCCTCGCTATAAATTAATTATTTCAAAGTTTAGCTTCCATGCTAGTAGTATTTATGTTTGAATCTTTTTACGAGTGTACGTGGCTATAATGAAGCCATACATTAAATGACTATTTCTTTTATATACTCTTCCCGACTCAAAATAACTTTAATTAATGATTGAAGAATTGTACTAAAAATACTTACAAATTTACCACATAAAAAATTGAAACATACCAGAAGTACTCACAGTCACACTGCTTTGTTGATTAGGGACCTAATTAACTTTTGTTTCCGCATTATTGTCATTAATTTATAGTAACGGGAAACCCTATTTACTTAATCAAGTTGTATTATAAACATTCTCCATAATTTATTTTGGGCAACTGAATTGGGATTTCTACATTTTAAAATGCCCAATGAAAAGGGATATTCAACAACCTACTTTTGTCGATGAAACTTCTATTAATAAATAAAAGCACACTGCAACATGTCGAAAGAGAGGAATAAAGAAGAAGACACTCAGACAATTGAATGGTTGCCAATAATAATGAAGAGAGGGACAATATGAAAACTATTGGCCTGACTCAAACTCAACCCCACATACCTTGAAACCAAATTAACTTCACTTCAATAACAAACAAAAAATGCGGTGAAACAAATTGCTTGCTGTGCCAAGAATATGGGCATATGGCAGTAAAACAATACGTATATAGAAGAAGTGTGGATCCTTTAGTGGTTGGCACCGTCGTCAACATACATGTCCCTGCTTTTAACATTGAAAAATGTTTAGTGGACACCAATTGACATGTCCACAGACCACAGCCACACTAATTATTAAGAGAGAATAAAGTAAAAGAAAAAAAATTGATAAATGTGTAACGTAATGTAAAGCATAAGAATAAGTTTTTTTTTTATCAGTGCGGTAAGAATAAGAATGATGATAAGAAAAATATTTTTTTAGCCATGATAATGGAAAATGAGAAATATAGAGTATTAATTAAGTATTTATATTATTGGGTGTCCATAAAATATATTAAAATGTACTAATAATATAAAATATTATTATCCTCCAAGTCAATCATGAAGTGTTAGGTATAATACATTTGTTAATCTTTATGATAATCGTCGTGAAAAAAAACTTTATGATAGTCGTTTCAAAAATTATATTTATAATAAATTTTAATTGATTAAAAAAGTAAAAAAAAATTAGACTGGTAATATATCTAAATTCAACTCTTTATTTTTTTAGTTTAATGTTTTGGTCTACATTTTTATTTGATGTCATTTTACAATTATAATCAATATTTTTTCTATATTTTTTTTACCCTTTTAGTTAACTAATGTATATCTTTGAAGAAATTAATTAAATGAAAGATAGAGAAAATTAGTTTTTATTTAATTAGAACACTAATTAATTATAGAAACAACTCAGTAATTGGAGAGAGTAGCATAGAGACAACTCAGTAGTACTTAATATTAATTATCATAAGAAAATATTATAGTAATAACATTTTCTAAAATACTTTTTTTGTTTACCAATCTAAAATACTTTTTTAAAGATCGTTCTTCGTTCAAATAAACCAAAATGCAATCCATTTATTACCAAGATTATCCACTTACCTTGGAACTGGAGTCTGGAGACCTATACAATATATATGCATGAATGTTATGAACTGCAGAATGTAAGTTAATTGTATATATATATATTTTTGGTGAAGGTAAGTTAATTGCATTAAAATGGTTAATTAATACTAGTAATTAACTAGACCACAGGCAATGACGTGGCCTGTCATGTATCTTGTATAAGTTTTCCATTTTTATAAACTCTATGGCTGCTATGAGAGCCTGAGAAGAAAATAACTCTGTCTTGCCTCTAATTAAATTGGGTCCTGTACACCTTTCTCGACCTCTGGGTTAAATTGAGGTCATGTATTTATTAAAAATATTTATTATAAAAACAAATGTAATATTTTTAAGAATAATTAAAGTATTTAATAAAATGCACCAATTTTTTAAATTGTATCCCTATAACATTAGTTAGTGAAATTTTTTAATAGATAAAATAACTATTATAAACTTCCCCACGAAGGTTAATTCAAACAATCAAAAGTATCAAAATCATTATAAAAAACATTTTATTTATAAACCTATCAAGTGTGGATCACAGGATCTTAACAAGTGTTATACACTTATAATGTGGAGTAACAATTCAAGGTTTTGGCGAATATACCTAATACAAAAAAGTATGTTGAAAACCATGCTCCTACGTTTTTGGGCCAAATTTATGTCAGCTATATGGAAGTAGTATGTTGACTATGTTCTTGCTCAATTGATGCTGATGCAGTTCTGTCCCATCTCACGATGTCCGTCCCAATTAATACGATACATGACTTACTTGAAGAAACCTTTTTAATATCAGTAGTTAATATTTTTTTATTTATTATAACTTGATGACTATTATTAATAGTTTTTATTTCTTATTATAAATTTATATTCTTAGAATCGAGTCGTATCTTGATCCATGATACTTAACTTCTAATATGTATCTAAGCATTTGAGGTTAAGATACTGTATATCTTTCTCATTAGATTGTATTCCGATCTAAATCAAGTCCCTCTTAAATTAGAAATAAACCGATTAAAATTCCCGATTATAATCTCAAAAAGACTCCAATCATAACACATGTTGAGACTTTGGAAATGTGATAGGATTTTCCTACAAACCATGACAACTCAGCTTGAGAGGGTGAGATGAATAACATGCGAAATTACATCCCATGAATCCCGAGATTTGGTTTAACATCTTGATACACTATAATGACACATTAATGACCGAATGTATGTGTTCTAAGCAAAGATAAAATGGCCCTTTTTTGACCTAAAAAGACAAGTTATATATTACAGTTCATAGTGTTTTGGATTAAGTTGTCTCCACTACAAACAAAACCTTTTTTGGAACAAAATTTATTACTTTATTTACATTAGAAGGGCTTGAACTTTTTTGTTTATCATATTATTTACAAACAAAACCTTTGGTAAATTCTATGCTTGAGTTTGAATTGTAGCCCTTACTAGTGATGAATATATAAAATTTTCTTAATGGAGACAACTTTTTTATAATATTTATATAAAAAATATTACATTTTTTACAAAATACATAAGGTTAAGATAAAAGAATCAAAAAAACTTTTTTTACATGAAAATAAAATACTTAAAGCTTCTACCTATTACTTTGCTGGTTAGCTTCTATTATTACATATATCCTTTGTGTATTTTTTATTTATTTTAAAATGTATGATTTTTTTATTATTAATACTATAAAAAATTAAGAACATAAGTGGTAAAATTAGTACTATTTTATTTTTTTCTTTTATCTCTTATAATTTTTTTATACCAATTTATTTTAAAAAATTATCTTATTGAGACAATACTAATTCTTATTTTTTGCTCCTATAAAAAAATTAGTATTGTCTCAATAACATAATTGACAAATATATTTAATAATTCTTATTGGTGTCTCAATAAGATAATTGACAACGGTAGGGGAATTTTTTTTTATCTGGAGGAACTATTACATTCACAATCTTATATGTGCATCCATGTAGGAGACGCCATCAGGCATTTAGAATTTTAGAAATTTTGCACAAGTTTACATAGTGCCTTAAAACCGAAGAACAAAGTTAACTGAATTAAAAATCACTGCAAAGAAAAAAAACAACTCAAGTGGAATCCTTTGTATATTGCATTTGACCTCCTATCCTTCTATGTTACATTGTTTTTTCTCAACTAATTGTTAATTTTTATTAAAAAAAAAAGAAATTAAATCCTTAATTTTTTCTATTTTATTCTTTTTTAATTATTCAACCAACCTTATATCTTTATCCTTCTATGTTACATGTAACATGAGTATATAAGTTAGTCTCACATCACTTCAGTATACAAATATGTTGTCTATTCACCTGTTGCATCAAGCAGTTTCAATTAATTTTCATACTATACGATGAGGATTCCCAAACGAAGTGAAACTAACTAATACCAAAAATAATTTGTTCAGGATTTGTTGGCAGAAGGTGCTCGAAAAATTGCAATAAGTGGAGTACCTCCAATGGGATGCCTACCGTTCATGATCACCTTGAATTCCCCTAATGCATTTTTTCAGCGTGATTGTATTGACAAATATTCCTCCATTGCAAGAGATTACAATCTACTCCTTCAACATGAATTGCACGCAATGCAATTGCAGCTCAATATGTCTACTCCAGATGCTAAGATCTATTATGTTGACATATATAAACCCATAGCCGATATGATTCAAATGCGGAAAAGATTTGGTTTGTAATAATTGCTTGAGATAACTATTTTTCTTCAAAGGAAAATATTACAAAATAGTTTATCCCCTGACATTTTTTGTTTGTTTGTTTGTGCTAGGCTTTGATGAGGTTGATAGTGGCTGTTGTGGAAGTGGGTACATTGAAGCATCAATTTTGTGTAATAAGCTTTCAAATGTGTGCGTTGATCCATCAAAGTATGTATTCTGGGATTCAATTCACCCAACAGAAAAGACATACCACAACATCTTCTTGGCTAGCCTGTCCACCATTGATTTCATTGTCAATAACTAGAATAATTAGTTCCTAATGATACATTCCTTCGTTTTCTTCTTATCGATTATGGGGTCCCACATTCAATGTATTTCTTCTTCCCCCTAGTAGTATATGCCAAAGTGGCATATATACAAAATAAAATCTGATCAATAATGTGATCAACGTACGCCAATCAAATAGGTTCTAAACACATCTTATGACTGCACAATACCATCCATTTCTTTCCCCTCTCCCTCATAAATGTGTTATACATATAAACACAAATAACATGCTAAATTTCATCTTAAATGAATTGACATTAATTAAGTGAAGTTTATACAAACAACTAGCACTCTATAATCGAGATAGACAATATAAGAATTTCCAAGAAAGCAAGAATTCTCATTAATTTCATGGTTATCACGCAAGCCCAAAACAACTAAGAAGAATAAGGACCACTAAGAGCCTAAGCCAATCAATAATCTTATATAATGTACGGGCTCTCAAATTTGATGTGTGTTCTTTTTCTTCACCCCTCCCCCCTAAAGAAAGCAATATGGGCCGGATTTATCAATTGGATGTATATATACGACAGTCAATGTTAAGGATAAAGGTTTGAGAGGTAAAAATCATTGAAAGTCAATGGTGAGGACATCACATAAGGGATAGCGTTCCATGTATATATATGATCGGTACTGATGACGTCCAAATATGACATGATGGTAAGAATTAAATGAGTAACAATTTAAGGATTGATTAAGTAATGTTTTAAATATATGGATTAAATTAATCTAAAAGATTGACATAATGATATAAAGTCTTGTTCTATATACATAAATAAAAATAATCTATTTAATAAGAGAATATATGTTTGATTCCGACTATGTGTAAAATTTGATTGAGTCAGCGATAATCACGCATCGCAAACGAAATTAGTCTTTGATTCAATGAGTTAAAAAATATCCATGGTTTCTGACCTAGAACAAAATAAAATATGTGAACCAAATTAAGATTTTTTTTTGTGTGTATAAATAAAATATGTGGACCAAATTAAGATTTTTTTTTTTGTGTATAATAGTTGTACTGAAATTTAAACTTATAACTTTATGCATTCTATTTTAATCTCTCACTACTAAACCAACCTTAATGAGTTACTACTAAACCAACCTTAATGAGTTATCACATTTAGAATGTGTTACGCATAAAAATACATCGTACAAGTGGTTAATTATTTTTAAAGGCAAAATAAGTATATATTATCAATATTAAGGAAGGATTTACATTAGATATGTACAAGTTGTACAGTATGATATACAGTTAAAAAATTAGCTATCATTCTAAAAGGCCAAATTACTAATAATTACCTTGCGAACCTTATTTGAATGATAATTTTAAGGCAATTATATTATCTCAGTATTTCAAGGGTTCTAAACTTTATTTCTCCTTTTTAATAGTTAATTTGCAAATAAATTAGAATAAGCTTAGGGTGCATATTTTGGTAATTTTTTTATCTTAATTTTTGTTTATTTTGGATGTAGAAGTAAGAGGATTAAAGTGGCAGCTAACGGTGGGACCAAAGCAAGGAAATATTGAAGAGTTGCACATCATTTAGGGCTTGAACATGGCTTTTTTGAGGCTTAAGCATGACTTTCTATATATGTTAGGCTTAAGCATGGATATTATGGGGCTTAAGTCCCATGCTTCATAGACTCAAATTTTCAGCAACATAATGGTGCTTAAGTATGATAAAACCGGTGCTTAAGTCTCAAACTACACGTGACAATCTTTAAACCAACACAAGCCATAGCCTTTTAAAAGCCCTAAGGATGGAAATTCACAACAAATTTGGTTTGGGGGGAGTCATCTAGGTTAGGGTGAAGGCTAGGAAGCTCTTCCTTGCCCTCCATCTTTATGTAGACATTATAATTATTAATCTATGTTTATTTTTCATTATTAAGTGTTCTTTACATTAATGTTTGTTTTGGCTTGATCACTTTTTTGCTTGATGTTGTGATTTGAATTGTCATTGTAAAATGCTTTTGAACTTATAAATGGAGAAAAATACCTATTGGGTTTTATGTCTAAGGATGGAACACAACTTGTTAGTCGTCTTTTAATTCTTGTTTTTAAAATAAGTCACTTGGTTAGGCTAGACAAAGAATTGTTAGTTTAGTTAAGGGACTTAGGCTTTTTCTATCCGAGAATCAGAATTTGAGTAGATGGTAATAATTAAATTTTGAATTAGATGAGTGACATTTGTATGTATGAGGAGATGGTTTGGTGAAACCAACCTAACACTTTTATCCATTGTTGTTTTACTTATTTCTTTTACTACAAGTGTTCGTAAAAATTATCAAAAAGAGTTTCTTGTTCTTTTACTCTTTAATTTTTTGTTTATTTAAGTTCTTGTTATTTACATTGTTGTAATCAAATTATAATTGTTATTTTCGAAAGTCATAATTAGTGAACATTGTTATTTTGTTGAGTATTACGTGATTCTCTGTAAATATCATATTTGAACTTTCATTTTATATTATATGTATGATTTGGTATACTTACTAAAAAAACAATTAATAGTTACCCCATACAAAAAGACCAAAAAGTTCAAATCGAATCAGAACTCCAAAAGGTTGAGTCAAGAGTAAATGCACTCCCCTGCATTGTGCACCATGATGAGAAAAAAAAATACCTCGAGGAGTCCCTTTTTTTTTTTTTTTATAAAATCAACTACCACGAAATAGTTGATCTTTATGTGTGCTACATGAATTCAGGCTTATTACCTTTAAATATATTTTTTATTGATAAATGTTAGTTATTAATAATTAATTTTTGTTAATAGAGAATCAAATCTATGATTTTTTTTTTCCTCTTTTGTTCTCCTTTAATCACTGAACCCATCTTATATCTCCATCACTTCAAAATATAATTTTGTTCCTCAAAGAATTAAGGGGTTAATGATTCACACAATGATCATTAGAGATGAAGTCAATGACAATAGGAATTAAATAGATGACAATATATTACACTTATAAAAATTAATTTCATAATTTTTTAAAGATTAAAACCAATAAATTAAGAATGCACTATGTGTTAAAGCTTTTGTATGACAATGTGTGTAACAAGTTGTGACGATTAATATGGGATTGTAGCCGTTCTGGTATAGAATTAATTAATATTAGTAGTTTTTTAGATTATATAAACTTTAATAATTAATCAAATTAGTCGTTGAAAGATGTTGTTATGATAATTTGTTTAAATTAGCCTCCTTGTTACTAATCTTTACTCGAGTTAATTAAAAGAGATGCATGCCAAGTGCATGTTAGCGTACGTCAGATGCATAAGTGACAAACAGATGTTAGTTAGTCCTGCACTTCTTTTTCTCCTTGACCAGCCCTCCCTCTTTTCATCTATTTCCCCTAAAAAGTGAATACAAGAACAAAAACACAACTTCCTTCACCCTGCACTTCTTTCTCAACCCATTTGCTTGCTCTAACCCCACCTCTATTTCTGCAAAAAATGCTAGTTCATGGTGCTAGATGATTTTTCTCTCAAACCTGATGAATTCTCAAGACTCACCACTCCTCACACCCTTCTCCTAATTATCACCAAAGAAACAAGCTTGGAAAAATTAAACTCAACCTCATTGCATTGTTTGAGAGAGCTCAGATCATCCATCAATATAACAAATACTTATCCGAGAACACCAAGATTTTCCCTTGCTGCACCGCTAACATAGGACAAGGCCTTTAAACTACCCAACAATACGCGCGTTGAAGTATAAGTTGTTTCATTTGCATATTGGAATAATCCCGGTCAAAATTAGGACAAACCACATTGGCCAAGTTGTAACAAGTGTTGAAACCGTATCAGATGCTGGTTTGATACCAAGTACAATTAATGCCTTTATAATCAACACAGTGGCTTAATTTGAGTAAAAAAGGATGAGATGTATGCTTAATCAATTAGATGGTATAGATATCTCTTTCGTCAACACCAATGACCCAAAAAAGAAGATAAGGATCACCAACTTGAGCTACTTTCACGATAGCAATTAAAACCATTATGTATCTTGTCTTCCACAATATTGCCACTGAAAACATTTTCCATACACAGTGAGTCAGGATTCAGGAAGGACCCTCAATTTGTCAAGCTAAATTAGTTGAGCCTTTCCAACGCTATGTCAGGCTAAACCGCACTCCAATAATTGAAGTAGACAATGTAAGACTTTCCACGCTGAAAGCCAACAACAACTAAGAATGAGGAACACTAGGAGCTTAGGCCAAACAATATTCTTTTCTTATAAGTTTCTTGGCTTTGCATGAAAGTGACTTATTTCCCCGCCCTCAACCCTATGCATCCTTCCCAACTTTGAAAAAAAAAATACTAGTATTACGCAGTCTAGAACCAATATGCATGATCCCAAGTCTCAACTAAGCCTATAATTAAGTATATATAGCATGTAATCGTGTATTATTAATTCTTTCTCAGAAAAAATTTAATGCCTGTAACATTGAAATTGGTTTGGATAATGGATATGTGATAGTACATAACTACCTGATAATTAATTTCTACCAACTTTTGACATCAAATTTGGGAGCATATAAAGGATGAACGGAAAATTGGAAGATCACAGGTTTGTTAGACAAAGAAGAATGGCTTCAGAAAGTATCATCCACTCCCTATAATCATATTCCATAATCAATCTGATGACTTGTAATTTCTGGATTTAGAGCTGTAGATCTTTGACTTGTGTGTGTGTGTTACATGGTTCCAGAAGTTATTAATGTATTAATTTTCATAGGATTATGATAGTATTTGTAGTTCTGAAATTCTAAAAATTTAATTTACCAAAATTTGATTGTAAAATCAATTATTGCACAGCCTGCAGATTTAAATCCTACAGTTTATGTATTGTTTGAAACTACATGGGGTCTTTTTCCACATTGATACAAAGAAATTTTGACATACAGGCATCATATATTAAATTGGTGGCGCTGTCAAAAGAAGTTACTAATAAAAGATTCAATGGCCTCATTAGCTATTATCTTGTACATCTTTTGCGTTGGATGAACAGCATCCCAGAATACATATTTGTCTGGATCTGAACAAGTATCCACCCCTTTGCATGAATCTCCATATTCTACTGTCCCCGTCCCAACACATCCTTTTGAACCATCGACAAAACCTGCCATCAACCCAAATGAGGATCATAAAAAACTATGTCAAGGACCAATTAAAGACTCTTTCACCTAAAGCAACCTTAAATTATTGAAATTTTATATATATCTATTAATATATGAATCCTTTTTCCTTTGTTGCCCTTAAACTAAAACAAGTGGTTTATCAGTTAAACTTATTTTATTAAGTAAGATTTTGATTTTTAATCTTATATATGAAAAAACGTTATTAAGAGAAAGAAAATTTCATTAAAAATAACTAGTCAGATTTTCCGATTAAAATTAATCATCTATAAAATCAATAGATATTTTCTGATAATAACATGATAAAAAAAGTCAACCATAAATATATAACATTATTCATGTCTCACAAAAGTTATAATAAAAGCAATTAACTTCAGGAACAACAAAAGGCACCTAAAGGAGTAGTAAACATGGCATACTAACCGTATTTTTTAGGGTTGACGACGGCACGTTGGATCATACCATAAACATCAACCAAAGCAGTCTTTAAGCCGAGCTTTGTCTTTAAGTTGTTTAATTGCTGTAATAATTTTGCATTGAATGAGTAAGCAACGCTGTTTAAACTTTTATCACAGCCTTCAACGTTCCTAATTGTCTTGATTAGTGGAATGCATCCCAGAGGTAGGACCCCTACAATGATCAACCTCCTGGCACCCAGTCTATGCATTGCCTGTAGCCACCAAATTACATTCATGATCAGTCATACTCCATTTCATTTCACTTCATATGTTCGGTTTTCAAAGGGTACCGATCTTGACTCGTAGATTAATTATAAAATAGTACAATTTATTTATATTAAAATTATATCTTAATTTCCTAATATTTCATGTCACTTACAAATTATAGTTATATCTGATAAGAGAGTCATTATTATGTAAAAGTGAGATGAATAAACTTAGGTCAACACTTCTTTTGTCGTGTGATAACCTAAAAAATTATATATATTTTTTTAAAAAAACTTACTTCATTCATATATTTTAATCTTATTAATTCATGATAAAATTTAAATAGTCAATATTTATTCTCCTCAATGTCTTGTAGAAAAAATCTCACTATAAACATTATCTTAAACTTTTAATAAAAAATTAAAGTTTTCTTCTGAAAGATCAATTAAAAGATGCGGAAGGAGCATGCGTTTGCAATTAATAAAAGGCTCTCAGATTGTTCCATTGGTGAGACATTCTGGTTACTTCCATCATTTAAAAAAAAAGATTGAATGGGACTGCTCTTTTACGATGATACATATGGAAAGGGATAAGCATCATTAACATATTTGAGGCAGTCAAAGCTAAGGACACTTCAACAAGTAATACTGCACAATTAGAGGTAACTTCATCAAACTATATAAAACTGCTTTTTTTTCTTCTTTTTTTACAAAACTATCTAAAACTGCTAATCACACAATTAATAGCACTTTATTATTGGTGTTATTTTCAGCGGGGAGCTATCAACCTGGGGCCTGGGCCTCCCGACATACAGGCCCATCCAGTGCAAGAAAATGTAATCCATGTACCAACAAAATTAAATGCAAAGCTGTAAAGTAGGAGAGAGTATTGTACCGAAAAAAGTAGGCAGAGTATTAAAGTCAATGGAATCAAAATTTCATTTTCTTGCCAAAGAATACTAGAAAAGCAACGACTTCGGCGAGCAGTTAGTTTTTAGTTTTCTTTTAGTTGGAAAGTATGTTGGCCAATATTAGTAATGTTTGTGTTTTTTTATACTGAAATTAGTAGTGTTTGATAAATACAAGCGTATGCTATTTTAAACCATTTGAAATGTTTTAAGATATATAATAATTTAAACAAAAAATGCAATTAAAAAAAATGATTTTTAAATAAAAAATATAACACCTCAAAATTAGTTTTTTTTAAAAATATGATTATCCAAAAAAATTATCTGTAAAATAAAATTAAAAAAAATGTAACATATAAATATGTCTATTTATATTTATATTATAGATAATTTAGTGAACAGATAACACGTGAATGTAGTAATTGAGTTAAGGTGGTGAAAGAGGGAATTACCTCAACGTCCTTAGAGAAGCGGGAGAGCAAGAAATTCTCAAATTCAAGCAAGCTGAATTGCTTAGGGCGAGTAGGTTCCAAGAAATAGTTCTGCAGAAAGTCATTTGTACCCATACTAATTATATACAACGCATTTCTTGTAATAAATTCTGCCCTTTCTTCACCCACCGCATTTTTCAAGTGTATCTTATAATGCGCAAAATACTCGATCTGTTTGGAAACGGACAAAACATTCTGTTTCATCAAAAGTTGAAGCCAATTAATTAGTCACAAAAATAATTATTCAAATGCTTCTTAATTGGCTTTTTATTTAATTAATATGTATGTTGCATAACAAAGGGTCATATAGAATGTATGTACCGAAACTTCAGCAGTGTAATCATCAAAACCTGTGGCTGCTGATGCAAAACTAACACCATATTGCAGATCTTCTGGTTTCAAATTTGGATCAAGAAAAGGTGGAATCGCTTTTCTGTACCCCAATGCTTCAGCTGCACGTATGTTTGGAAACACTCATACTCATAGTTTACTACATGCAATAGAAGATAGGCTTCTTCTAACATGAGAAGAAAAATAACGTAGAAACATGTGATGTGAATAAAGGAACTAAGGAAGCATATTTTTTATGGAAACTCATGCTGTTCGTGAGATGATATCACTATTGTACTAGTCTAGCCAAAATTAAAGTAGCTTGCGATCACGTCCTCTTTTTAGATTAATGCTTAGTTCCATTTCACAGATCTAGAACAGAGTTAGGTCCTAAGCTATTGAATGATTTTATGTGTTATATATATAGAAGAATAATGATGTATGGACATTCTATGTTATTTGACACTTTTAGAGAGAAAGAGAGAGGGAGAGAAAAAAAAACAAGAGAAAAGTATAAATGTGAATATAATATAATAAAAGGTGAGAAGTAAAGAAAAATAAAACGTGTTTAATGGATGCTTATAAGAAAAATCAAGGTATATATTTATGTATCATTAACCTAGATAGAAACCATCTTTTATGATTTTATATACATCAGCAACACAGCATTAATAATACATTAGATATGTCTTCACCTAATAATAGTCTGTGTTTTTGACAATTGACATAGTACTAGCTACTGTAGTATGGAAGCTTTTATGACAAGTAATCTAAAATTCTATCCTTGTCCTCTCCGTTCTTTTAATTAAAAGTTGAATTCAAGGTAAGGTAGGTAAGTCGGTACATTAAGTCAATTTAGATCATTTTTATAAACACATTTTTTCGGATCTTGTCCACATGCTCTATCTTTCTGAGGTTATTATGGGGAGACTTGTACTGATTTACACCCTCCCTTAAGGATTTTTTTTCGTAAAAATTTCAGCGAGAGACTTTTCACTTGAGACTTAAGAGTACCCCTATACCTACTTGGTACCTTACAGATCAGTTTGGTAACAATTGATCAAAACACCTAAGGTTTTATAAACACGTTTATGGAGGAGGAAAATAAAATTAAAAAATATCTCAACTTTTAAAAAGTCTTTTGGGTGTTTGTGGGACATGTTTATTTGTGTTCTTATCCAACTCAAATTTTTGATAGGGTTGATTTTTTGAACTAGAACCCAACCGAAACATATGGGACAAGAACAAATCAATTCATCTTGTTGGCATAATATATTAATTTTAATATTATATATAATTAAATCATTAAATTATGAAAATATACACCTACAATTGAGATATTTTTTATGATGATTTTAAAATTAATAATAACAATATGAATATAAATATCATGTTAGACAAATTAAACATGATTCAATAATTTAGTTATTTAAAAAATTATAAATTTTAAAAGAATATATGATATTTGATTAGGTCGAATGATTCAAAGTATAACCTAAACTCATCATCAAAATAATTAGGTTCAATTTCTTTTAAAAAAATACCTGTTAAAAATTCCTTCAAGAAAAACTGAATTTGTGGGACAAGACAAGTGATTAACACCCTATCATTTTTTATTTCTTAATTTTTTTTATAAGTGCTTATTAATAAATTTAAAATTGTTAAATGCTAACTAGTGCTATTAATATATACAAATATATATATATATTTTTTAAAATAGCCAACAATGTTGCTTAGAAATTAGCTAGAACATCATTATCTTTTGCTATTATCCAGAACTTTGATCATATTTCAAGTTGTATGTTATATATTTTGAATGCAAATGAAATAACTTTATAAAAAGAAAAACTAATAATATCCTTAGGACACAAGTTAATGAATTAAAAAAGGATTATTTTTTATTAAAATACATAAATTACACTATTCATAATTATTTTTGTACTTTTCTATAGTTTCTATAATAAACATTTTCTTCTTTTAAGAACATTAGTTAGCTAAATCCTTTAAAGTTTAATAATATTACTCTTGTTAATGTGAAAAAAATTACATTATCAATCAATACAAAATATTATTAATATAACTTTTAAGCTAATTATTTTAAAATTAGCAAACTATATATAAAAAAGAAGGTCAGGGTTAGATGACAAATGGAAAGTTACTTTACATTGTAAACGAATAGCATATTTTGCTGTAAGCTTTTCTAAAACAAACTCTTTATGTTCTCCTAGTAACCTACTCATGCCATAGGAAAAGTGATGAAAACAAAGGAAAGGGGGGTTTGAGTTTTTTCTTACCAACGAAGTCTGTGGCAAGTCTCCCATTACTAAACCTTCCAGTTGGGCGGCTGTCAAAGAAGTCTTTCCCATAAGGAGGAAAGTTGCTTTTCATAGTGGTGTGAAGGGCATTGTTGTTCCCTGAATCAACACTTGAGTCTCCAAAAACTAGGAGGCAAGACACGTTATGCTTTGCTGCCACTTGCCTCACTTGTTGATTAATGTCCACAGCAACTGAATAACATGGCATCATCATCATCATGGCCATTGCTAGTGCTAGTATCATTTTCACCAATATTAACTGTAGTTCCATTAGCCTCACTAAGGAATGCAGAGGAGTTCAGAACTCAAGTGAGAACTTTAACTACTAATGTGTGTATTCAACAATCCCATGCATCACCATTTAAATAAACCACGTAAGGATCCTATGTGGTAAGTGGTTGCTGGAGCATTTATAAAACGGTTCCCTAAATTAATTACAGCATTTAAAGTTTAAAACTACCACTATCCCTTGCCTGGCCTCCTCTTTAAATGGAAAAAGAAGAACTCCGAGCCACGAACTGTAGTTCCTTTACTCCAAATGTAACTCAGATTGAGACTTATTGCAAATATCTCATGTGCAATATTGGTGGAGTTTGGTTTTGGTTCCACTCTGTACGACAATAATGGACTCTTTATTATTTTTTATGAAGTTCTACTGGACGATTTTATTTACTGCTATATTTTGGGTCTGTTGGAATATGATGGTATAACGTGTTATCAATATTCTTAACCTTTTAATATTTCGAAGAAAAAAAAAGAGAGACAGACAGAGTGCATATATTTCGAAAAATGGTAACAATCATGATAAGTTTATCATGCATTTAATTGTTGTGTATTGATTGTTTATAAAATTGAGAAAATGTAAAAATTACTATATTTCTTAAAAAAAATTGTTGAGTAGTACAATCCAATATACATCTACTATAGATTGTTTAATAGTCTCTAAGGATATTTTATCTACTTGTCAATTTTGCTCATTATTTTCAATTCGTATATTGAAAACAGATCAATGAAAGAGAGGATCATATAATACAAAAATACATAAACATAACCATACGTTATAACACATTTTATTTGTCTCGTTTTACCGCTCATTCAAAAAGTTGTCTTCAAAATACTGTTGCTAATCACTCTATGTATTATCATTTGTACTAAACTTTTGTTTTAAGCTTTAAAAGACTCTCTTGTCTATAACAATCTAAAATCGTACTCCATCTATTTTATTATAATTGTTATTTTAGATTATTTTACATAAATAAAAATAATAATAAATGAATGAGAAATAATAACATTTTTACAAAACTAATCTTATAATTATTAATTTAATTTTAAATTTTATTGTTCATCATTAATATTATTAGAGATATAAGTAAACAAACATAATTAATGTTAGATTAAAATATTAAAATAACAATTATTTTATATTTTTTTACACCACAATTACTATAAGACCAAATAAATATATATTAATAGGGAGTATATCAAACGAGAATACTTTATTATAGTGAAAAATTAGAACTATAAATGTACATTATTAAAATTTATTTCAATGGTCAATTTAAACGCTAAATTACCAATTCAACACTTTAACATTGTTTTTCAATCTTATTACTTCAATCCGTTCTTCCATTTAACATTTGCATTGGTGGCTTGCTGCACGATCCTTCCAATTTTTTTGCATAAAAGAAGCAAGCATAGAACCAAATAAAATATTGTTGCAATCATGTTATGGAGGTCTCACTCAAATTGAAGAGCACTGACTAAATCCTGCATGCCGCCTGCAATCAATGATATTGGTTACTCATTAAAAGTTGTTCTCCAATGCTACACACATGCTTTTCGATTGCTGTTTTTTCAAGAGCATCTCCAGTTTAATATATCAACAACAACAACAAAATATTATCAACAAAATTATCCTTTCAAAAAAATAAACAAAAATTATAGTATTTTACTCAGATCCATCCCTATTCACATGTTACTATATCATTTAAATCAAATCTTTTAATAATTTATATTTTCAATTAGGATTGATTTGGGTAAACAATTTAATTAATTACTTATTAAATTAATTAATAAATACTTATCATATAATCAGTTATGTATACAATGTTTGACTAGATTATACTTTTGTTCTCTTACATATTATAATTGTGTAATTTTACTTATTTGAGTTTTGATTGTGCAAATTGTATTATTCAGGTATTGTAATTCTAGGATTTTCATCACTTTGTTGATTTATCATTCAATATTTAACTTTTTTTTTTTTTTGCCTGATATTAGATAATGACATATTAGAAGATTTAAAAATTAACAGGTGACCTGACACATATTGATGTGACATAAATTATACTCTTAGGTCACATAATTGTGAAAGAAAATAACATCATTTACTTTTCTATTAGTAAAATCTAATGAATATTTAATGAAAGACAAACAAATGGACTAAAATTGTTTAATTGTGATATATGAAGGATTCAATTTGTACAATTAAAACTTGAGAAATCAAAATTACATATTTGAGATACTTAAGAGACAAAAAAATATAATCAAACCAAAATATTTTTATAATTGAAGATAAATAATATTAAATTGATTTTATATAAGTTACATGTTATTTTTAGAAAATATTATAATTTTTTATTGAAATAAGTTAAAACTAAATTTATGGACATATTATTTTTGTAAGTTTTCTTAAACATTTATACAAGTATTTTAGGTCATTATGCCATACAATAAATTTAAATAAGTGTTAGAACATAATGAGTTAAAGATATACTTTAATATCATGTTAGAATGTAAATTTAAGTTTAACTCAATCTTACATAACTAAACTTGTAAAATAAAAATTATTTCTCATTTATATATTTTTTAATATTATTTTTAATCAATGTAAGACTTGAACAATTATCTTTGCCGATAACTATCAATGGGAGACTTCAAGACATTCTCTCCTTATCCCATTACTATCTGTCCACAATTAGAGTGACTTATGAACAGTAGGTTTTTTTTTTTTTTAAAAAAAAAACAAACCTTTCTATTATTTAACTTGTCTACCTATTGATCGATATGTTAAGCAATAAGGCAAAGAAAAAGTTAAAAATAATTATTTTATTGTTTCAATTAAATATAAAGAACACCGCACTCTACATTTAAGTGCTTGAGGCACTGCATGGGGTGGTCTCGGGTTTCTTTAGTTTTTTTTTTTTTTCCTGTATCTTTTAGGTACCTGCTGTGGTTGGGTTTTGCACATCTTGTATATAAACAATTAACTTAATTCAATATATAATTTTTTGCTGTGCAAAAAAACAAAGTACGCATATTCAAAAATCAAAATGGTTATTATTTATACCAAAAAAAAAAGCTTCTGAAGCTGAGAATGTGAAATTGAATTATAGCTTTTTTATCTGACAAGTAAGAGAAGAGTGAATGATAATCGTCAAGTTATGCATACATTTTAATTTTACTATCTTCTAGTGTTGTCAATAATCCGTTGTAGTCTAGTTGGTTAGGATATTCGGCTCTCACCCGAAAGACCCGGGTTCAAGTCCCGGCAACGGAATAAAGTTTTAGCTTCACAAATCGAATTTATACTACTAGGTTTATTGGCTTAACGAGTTAAAGATAGTTTTTTTTTTTCTTTGCCCTAAGAGACATGGAGGCTTTTAGTGGTGGTAATGATTTGCCATGAGGCCCTTTTAATCTTCCACCATAAAAGGAGGCGTTGGGGATGGTAGCAAGTAGCCTTTCATAATATATAGATAAGTGGTCTATTTTATGTTGGTGATCTCCTTCCAAAAGAGGATATATTATATTATTGTAATAAATTTTTATATTTTTTTCTAAGGAGCTTTAGTCGTGGTAGCTTACTAGCTTTTACAATATAACGTGATTCATTTTTCTTTTATGAACACCATGTATTGATCGATGGACTGACTTTTTATTTTATGCTCCTGGTAGCTAACTTACATAGTAGTGGTAGCTTACAGCTTGTTTATTATTCAACTACAAGATTACATATATACACTTGACGGTGGATGTTCTCCACCGAAAAAAGGTGGCTCTA
Source organism: Glycine soja (assembly GCF_004193775.1). Taxonomy (NCBI): domain Eukaryota; kingdom Viridiplantae; phylum Streptophyta; class Magnoliopsida; order Fabales; family Fabaceae; genus Glycine; species Glycine soja. The sequence continues at coordinate 42,029,307 of NC_041012.1, read as the reverse complement.
ATGGTAGTAGCTTTTCAGAAATATAAGATTCAACGTTTGACTTCTATGCATCACTGAAGCTTTTTGCAGTTCTATTCACACTCTGGTACGTAGGGCAAAGTGCTCTAGTCAACATTATAGAAGGCTATGAATCATCCATTGAAAGTTTGAAATGAACTTAATTAATTAACACTAAAAAGCAAAAGTACAGTTCATTTTGACAAAGATTTTCATGTATGTAATCAATGCGCTTATGCGCGCATTATACGATCAGTTGGATATATAGTATAATTTTTCTAGTAAGAAAACGTTTTTACTTTTTATTACAAGACAAGGCCGTGGAGAATGGAATATCACACCAACCAAAGAAAGTGTAAGCCCTATTGTGTTTAACAGTTAAGTATTTAAGTTGAAAGTATGTGTTGTGTTCTAATATTCTAATAACTAGTTACTGAGAATAATTAATTGAGAATGTAATCGGATGATGTAAGGTTGTGTGTAGGTTTGTAGATTGCAACAGAACAATGTTTAATAGTTTTTTTTTTTTTTAATTTTCTCTCTGTCTATATATAATTCAATATTTCTATTTCAAATTTAATTTATTTCAACGGAATATTTTTGTATTGAATATTTTAATACATAATATATCAGTTTATTTCATTTATTCAAACAACATTTTGACAATTTTTTCAATATAAAACTATTTTTAGTTTTTTATTTGAATCCAAAAAATTATACTATATCAAAATTATTCAAGTAAAGAATTGAAAGAAGTGTTAACTAAAAGAAAAAAAATTAACACTCCAATAAAATATTAGACTATATCAAAAGATTTTTTAAAAAATGTATGCAATTATAGAATACTATTAGAAATACACATAATGGTTGCTAGAGTTCTAAAAGAGATTTTTTAAAATTAAAATTATTAGTATTTTAGTTCGTGCAATGAACATGATAAATGTTAATTTATTCCATATAATTAAAATAATTTTAAATATATAAATTATATTACAATTAAAAATCAAAAAGAAAAAATCGTGAATTTGAAAAATTAATAGAATGAAATTACAATTTAGCAAAAAAATTAGCATAAGGTTGATAATTAATAATTTAATATGACATTAAATTTCTCAATATTTTTGTCTTATACCTAAAAATTTGTAGACAAAATCCTCCAACAAAAGTACAAAAGATTGAGGATTAGGAATTGGCCGAAAGAAGAAGAGAGACATGAATGAAAGTAAGAAGAAGGCAAATTCAAAAAGAAAGGGTGAACAAACCATTTTGCATAAAGGAGTTTGTAACTTCCTTTAAACAAATAGCCATGGATAAATAAAAGAAGCATGTCCCACCCACCAGACCAGACAGAGATTATGAAAAGAAAGAAAGCCGAGAAGCATTAAAGACGTGTCACAATTCTAACAGGCTGCACGAAACATGAGCTGATTCCGTAGCTCTTATTTTCTTATCACATGGAAGAGGGGACAAGTGAGGGCTGTTCTAAGGGGTCCCTCAAAAACTATACCAGCCTACACACTATCCAGCTCAGAGAGAGCAAATGATTCTAAGTTTGCTCAGCCACTTCACACTGTCTGCAAGAGCATTTGTACAGACACAAATTGATTTGAAAATATTAATTTTGTGATACTTCTGCTTCTGGTGTCCCTGTCTAGTATTCATTCAAAAGTAACTTTGCAAGGCAGTCAAGATTTCCTGAGGGTGTTACTTTTTTTTCTTTTTATTTATCTTCTATTATAAAATATTTATGTTAAGTAAAATTAACTGAAAAATTAATTAAAAATTTAGTTGAAAATTAATAATTGAAAGTTAAAAATTAATTTATTAAATTTTAAGTGTTTGATAAAATTAACTAGCTAAAAAATAATATAAAATGACAAAAATAATAATATCACGATTTATTTAGAAAAAATAATGAAAAAATTTGATAAATATATTAAGAATAAAAAAATATAAAAAATAAGAAGTTAGAAACTATCATTTTAAAAATAGTTACTTTAAATAATATTTCAAAAAATATTAAAAATTACTGAAAAATTATTTATCGAACAATCAAACAAACTTTTCAATTAATAAAAAAAAATTAAAAACTAATTAAAATATCTTATTCATCATAATCATAAACTGATCTAGAATCTGGATTATTTTTACTTCTTTTTTAATTGTTTAAATGTGTAATTTTTAATAAATATTAATTTTTAAAATATTAACTATTTTTATACAAAAAATTAAAATTAATATCAATATAAAACCCCAGGGGGAAAACGTGTAGCAGATTGCGTGTACCCAACTCTTGATTAATGACAACAAAAAATGTTGAACAGTGAACACCGCGAGAGATAGTACAGAATCAATATTTTACAATTATGAATCCACGGTTCCATTTTTTTTTCCATCCTTTTATTGGTTCATTTTGATAAATAAAAAAAAAGGTTCAATTATAGTTTAAATTCCTTTAATTTGAATTGTTTGTGATTTTAATTCTTCAAGTTTTACTATCCAATTAATCGATGTTCAATTCAGTTTTTCTTAAAAAATTGCTTAATTTTTTTAGAATACAATATTAATTCTAAATCTATTTAAGAACACCTTACTAATCCCCCTAATATCGAATACATTTTATATTTTCAAAACATTAAAAATATTTACTTTTTCATTTAATACATTCTTTAAAATAGTAAAAATATTTATAAGGAGATTTGTAGAAAGAACTCATACAATAAAATCATCCATGGAGAGTAGAAAGAACCCAAAGTCTTGTTTCAAGTTCAGGTCTACAATAGATATTAGGAAGAAGGGAGTGGAACCTTCAACAGCTTTATTGGTGGAATCAAGGTTATCAATGGTAGATAGTGGAATATGGCAGAAGGCCAAATATAAACATGCCATTGCAGCCATTGGTGCCGTCCGGCCTCCATTCACAAATTGCTTATGGCAGAAGAGTCGAAAAATGCCATGTTATAGCATTATGGTGGCAGTTTTATAATGGTTATTTAACAATTTTGGGTGGAACCAGTTAAGAGTAACAGTTACCCAGATAAGTAGTCATCAAGTATTAGCTTGTTTTGTCCAAAAGGGATCCAAACTCTATTCCCATATGGCAGAACGAACAGGGACAATCTAAGGCATTCTTTGAACTAAATAGTGTTACAAAATGGGGTCACTACTACATTGGGGAACAAAGAACTTCAACTAGAATGAATAAACACATAATGCGAATGTCTTGCATTTGGTCTTTCTGACGGAAGAGTCAAAATTCAAGCTCAACTTCATCAAGCCAGATCAACCGCTGATCAAGATTCTGCTGCATCAACTGTATTCCAGAATGATATGAATTGTTAATGATATTCTTATAACAGAAAAGATGAGCATTTCTCATTCAAAATTAAAGTAACATCATCAACTCACTTTGGTGAATTTGAATCAAGCTGCATGGTAACTGGTCCATCATTAACCAAATCTACCTGCTCTCCATCACAAGATTAAGGATTGTTAACATAGGCAGCGTAAGTAATTGTCACGCAATAAAGGCACCCTGCACAGGGACTGAAGGGCACAACTTTACCTTCATCATTGCTCCGAATACACCGTCTGCATAAGAAATTGAAAGGAGCTTAAGGGTAGGGACCAGCAGAATTAAAATGAATCAGTACAAAGCAACAAATTAAACTAAAACTCCTTGAAGGAAATCAGTATTGACAAGTCTCAGAGAGCAACTAATTATTTCCAGGGCCATGGAAAACAAATTCAACAGTTATCATGATCTTAGGTATTTTCAAGATTATGATTTTACAATTTACAAGCGATCAGCCAAAAGATTTGGTTGTTACAATGTTGATAAGAATGAACGCAGGCATTGCACATTGCATGTCAAACAAATTTTTGAATTAACAATAAGTTGAATTGATACATAGAGTGCATGAAAATACATCACTGGCATTTGTCTCTGACTCTTTGTGGACCACAATACACAACCTTTTAATATTAGTCCTTACTACATAGCAGTACTACCATATAACTCTGCTTTGTTAGGGGATAGAAGATTCAAGATTCGTAAATAACCTGAATTTTTGCAGAGGAAAACGTGTTCAACACTCCAATCCAACTCACTATATGTACATACGGATACGGATCCCCTGCAGTTGGAAAAATAACTGCAGGGGGTTCACTGGTTTAATTAAATCTTACACCTTTCATTCTTTTTTAATTTTATTTTTCATTCAAATTTTATGTAAGTAAAAGTAATAGTTGCGATCCATGCGGATTAAAAAAACTGCAGAGGATCGTGATCCATGTACGTACATTACGTCAAGTACTTCTAACTTAGATTTCTTTAAAGAGGATAATCTTTCAACAGTCACTTATTTTAAACATCTCATCAATAATTTTCATTTATCTTTATTTTTATTTTCCTATCACGTCATATCGCTTATTATACCTATATTTTTCTCTTTTTTCACTCTCTCTAGGTGTCAAAAATCTTTTTTCTTCTTTAAATATATGAATGGAAAAATGCATAGCTATTTCAATTTATTACTCTAACATGAGATAAAACAAAAATAAAATAGGGTAAATAATACATGCTGGGACACTATAAAAAGATTTATGTTACCTAATCACAAGTTATCACATATTAATTCACCAAAAAAAAAAGTTATCACCTATGAAAAATTTGTTTATTTTTATAATAACTTTCTTAAAAGTTATTTCAACAATTATCTCAGATAGGTTAACAATGTAAAATTGTTTAACCTGACAATATAATATCACATTTCTTATAGTAAATTATATTAACCCCTTGTTAGTTGCTATTCATGAGTTAGTTTGATGTTGAATATTTGCAAGAAAATAGTGTTTTACCTCCAATTTATGGTTCTTTTTGTACGAATTGTACATATTATTCTGTTTAGTATGATTTTATAGAGTAGATACTCCAATTTTGTGAATTAATGTTGAATCTAACTCATTTTCAAACCAAAGAAGAGAATGTTCAAGTAGCTGATGACTCGCTCAGCGAGACGGATCCACTCAGCTGCTTAGCGAGACATTTGCTTAGTGGGTTGAAAAATCCTAGAAGAGGATAAGTCAGAGATGTGCTCGCCCAGCGCGCAGCCAGTCCGCCCAGCGAGGACGTTGTCTCTTCTCGCGCTCAGCACGCCCATTCTCGCTAATCCAAAATTCACTTACTCTCGCTTAGGGAGTCAGTCTCGCTAAGCGAGCCTTCAGGAGCTGAAAGGTCTAAGAGCCTTTAAAACATTGAAGTTATCGGAAATAAAGAGAGTTTTGGGAGGAGAGCGCATTTTTTGGGAGAACAAGAGACAGAAAGAGAGCAACAAAGAGAGCTTAGGTGAGAAGGAGTGAAGTTTAGGATTTAGAGGTTGTAGGAGACATCCTCAACCATCTTTTGCCATTTTCTTTCACTCAAAGCTATTCCTTCCTTGTATTGTGAGATTGCATTGCTTGTAATGGAAGGCTAAGTCTCTTTGTTGGGGAGTTCTACTGAAAAACCTTATGTAACACTCTTACTATCCATTTAATGTTATTTTTATGTGTTCATTGTTTCTAAGTATGTTTATTTTACATGCTTGTGGCTTGATCACCCATTTATATGTATAATTAGGATTTTTAGCATTGGGAAATCCTTTAAAGCCTTAGAACTTGATAGAGCAAGCTAGAAATCTGTATGTTTAGGAATGAAGTGCAGTGATCTAGTTCATATTATGTTGTAGGCTTAATGTCACTCTTTTAGACTAAGTTTGTTGAGGGATCAAAGACGAAGTTTAAAGAGAGTTAGACTCATTTACTAGAAGTATCTTGGTTTGAGTAGTTTCTCAAGATAAGAACATTATGATAACGTTAAATAAAGAAAAATACATATTAAACATCAAGGGAAATTCAGTAGAATGACCCAATGCTCTTAACATATAGTTGTTCACCTTCATAGCTTTATATTTTGTTTATATTCAAATAGGTTTTCTAGTACAGATCTTAACATTTACCTTGCCTTTAATCCATACAAATGTTTACATACTGAATATACGAGGTCTGAGTGAAACAAATTCTCTGAGGATACGATACTCGGTCTTACTGTTTTATACTACTTGTACGAATCGGTACACTTGTCAACGTTTGCGAACACCCCTCTCCCAATGCTGTTCCTTTTTTATCCCTGTTGTTTACAAACTACAAAACATTACCCGACTAACACCCCTTTTCACTGAGCTCTTCTGATAGTTTGAAAAATACTACATTATACAACCTAGAAGGAGTTGTCTGTGTGTGAAAATCTCAGTTTAATTTGCTGTCTTTATTTTTTATAATGAATTTACTGTATTTATTAATTATTATAGAAAAAGAGAAATGAAAGTTGAAAGATAGATAACATAACATACCCTTGATTGCATCAGAGTTATAGGCATTCCTAAACCTGTCAACTAAAGAGGCATAGAATGGCTTGGCTCTCTGAGGTGCCATCGCAACGTGAAAATCCGGTTTGTTACCCTTCAGGAATCCATACAACGTAAACTGACTCACTATTAAATAAAAGCACAAAATAATAAAATAAACTATAATTTTTGCATCCAATATATAATTAAGATTGAAAATGCGAATACTCACTTACTCACCCAACAAAACTTGATAATTTTTCTGCATTACACTGTGGTCCCACGCTTTGCCCGTATTTTCATTTGGGAACAGCCTCATATTCAAGACCTTTCGACATCTGTTAATTAATAAAGTAAAGATAAGTTGAGTAATGAGTAATGAGAAGTTGAAATTGGATTGAAAGGGGGTAAAGACATGTAATCGGCGTCGGCGTCGGAATCAGAGTCGTGGATTCCGACGAGGACGAGAAGGCCGGGGCCGATCTCGGAGACGATGCGGCCTTCGACCTCGACGGAGGCAGAGGCCACGCGCTGAACCACCGCTCTCATTGCAGTAGTCACTGCGTTTCTTCTTCTTCTTCTTCTCACAGTAACAGTGGAGGTCGAGGTCGAGGTCTCAATTCTATGTATGTCTCCCACACGTGGAACCCTACACGGCGGCACCAATTGCAATTGCATCTTTAATTCATCTTTATCGTTGAATCGTTGTGTTGAATTAGATTTTCTCATATGTTTAAATATTTTTTCTCCTTTTCTATTTCCGTGTACTTATTTCTAACATTCTTTTAGCTTCATCAGTTACATTTTTTCTCATCAGAAAAAAAAGGTCGCCTCTTCTTTATCTTAAAAAAAATCTATTTAATATGAAATTAAAGTTATATTTGAAGTTATGATTATAATTTTAATTATTTTGAAATTAAAATAAATTTAGCATTATATTTTGTTTCGAGTAAATAATTTATGCACCGCTGATGTAAAAAAATTATATTATCAATCATCATTAATTTTATAAAGTTATTTTAAAAGTAATATTTAATAATGAATTTTAATTAAATGACAATACATAGAAATTATAATTATTGTTTATCAATAACTAAGCACGGTTTATCGTTGGAAGAGGGTATTCTATTTTTTTATTGTGCTCCTCCTTTGGTGTAATTTCTGTTTAGTTTGTTTGCTTGTTAATCAATAACTATTGATCTTAATGGTGTATATTTGTAATAAGAGAAGTTAAAATATTTTGAAATAGTTTTGTTTGTATACAATTTTACATACCAATTAAAATAACTTTACCTCATATGTAAGTTGGAACAAGATCAATAGTAACTTGTGTTCATTAGACCTTTGGTATAGAATAAACACTCGGTCTCCCATGAAAAAAGATATATGTAAGTTGGAAGTGAACAAAAACAATTTTAATACAATTGCTGATGTTGGTTCTTAAAATTAAGTAACTTGAGAATATTATTTGAACAAATGAGTTCGTATATACAGAGTATTTCTCAGACAAAAAAAAATGTGTTGTAGAGTTGTACACAGTATTTCTAAATCAAAATGAGAATTATTATGTTGTAGAGTTGTAGTCATGCATAATCTTATTCACTATGTTTGTACAATACGAACACAGAATTCACTATCTGATCGTATGTATGTTCTATATATTTGCAGACATTTGTAACTAGGGCCACATATTTTGTAGCTTCAGATAGAATAGTTGCCTTTAACGGTTCTATTTAAGCACATTGGAAGAGTTAAAGAGCCCACTACAGATGATGTTATTCGTGAAAAAGGCTATAAACTTCACAAAAGATTGATTGACAGTGTCTGGTAATCTACATGAGATCCTAAGGTACACCAAAAGCAGTGTCTACTATTGCAACTACTTTGAAGTGTTGGTGATTCCTAAATCATGAGTTGTCATCTGAACCTCTGGGGGTGGAGAAGGTAGCATTAAAATTCCGGGTAGCGGAGAAGCCATTTCCTGCTGATGCTCAGGGGAAACAGTCATGTTCACGCGATCCCATCTCAAAGAACAATCAGTCACAACCTGTTCCTGTGCCTCACTTGAATTATTGATCTTTTTGTTAAAAATCTGTTTTGCATGTGTAATCACCTTTTCCCACACTTTATGATCACTTGGTGTGTCATTGCCTTCTGGTGCCACTGCTTGACATTGGTGACAGGATTTTACTAGAGACTGGATGGCTGATAGTAGCACACAAATGGTGGAAGTGGCACCTGAGATGACATATAGAATCCATAAACTTCTCAGCTTCAAACTGTCCGTATCATCGGAGGTCACGTTGGAGCATGATGCCGGTGAGGTAATCAACCACTTCTCTTCCAATCTCTTCAGCTCTGCTTTTTTTTCTGAGAGATGTAATATAGCTTTTGACACGTCTCTGGCCAGTGGCGAGCCTTTCTGGAACATCTGCATTAGATTATTTGAAAATTCTGTCATAACTTAAAGAGTAATACTAAACTCCATAAACATTTTGTATTCATCCATCCGAGTAAGTATGTAAAACTGTGTCAACAAAATCTATAGCAAAATTGTCTGATTCCCTAACATTGTATTTGTTGAGATTGAAAATCATAGCCCAAACATAAAAGAAAAACTGCACAAACACACAATTGCATATGCACGCGCGCGCACATACTATGGATTTAAATTTGTTTAACGTATTACCAAAGCTTCTAGATATATCTAATGATGGGTGAAATAGAATGATATGTTATGATTCACCAAAATAAAAAAAATGATATTTTATGATGGAACTTCCATACCATAGCCCCTAATTTGGAGGGAATGAAAAGAGAGATTTTGGATGAAATATAATGCATTTCATCAGGTTCCATTTATCCATTCCATTCTATCCTGTTTTATACAATCCAAGCAATGGAACCTTGTGTCATATTCCAAACATAATTCTATTATCTAGGTGAACTTTTATATCTGAAGTAAGAATCCAATAGTGTATCAATCTTTAATTGAATTTGCAGTCTATCCTGATCATAATCCACTATGCATCAAAGATAAATACTCCCTTATTTGCTCACTTAAAAGAAAAAACTCTCTTATGAGTTTTTTCGTGTTTAATATTGGCAAATGCTAATCATGGTCTTTAAGGTATTGATTAAGAAATTCATAGAAACGATGGAATCCACCCTTTTTTTTATATATGTCCTATTTTATTTACTATTACTTGTTATATTTTTTTATATCTAGGATCAATACAATTTATTATTTTGAGATTGAATATTTAGAAAAAATATATATAAAAAAAATCGTGGTTGGGGAGGTTATAATAGCAAGAGTCATTGGATTTTTTTTATATATTAGAAGAATCCAATTTTGTTATTAATAGATTGGGAAGAAGAAAAGAATAACTAAAAAATCAAATAATTATTCATCAAAGTCTCAATTATTCAATGACATATATAACTAGGAATAGGAGGACAAAAATTCAAAAAATATTTTTATTGGGATGCGGAAAATAAATGTGTTTTTCTTTTATTCCTTAACTAATGTTCTAGGACCCTTTAATACATTCCATTATCCCTCTATATATATTGTAGTGAAGTGAATTAGTATGACAAATTATTTTTCCATTATTCCTCTATATATATTTTGATGATAAGAAAAATATGACAAATTATATTATCACTTACAAAGCCCAGTCCTCCAAATCTGGTTCTGGGAGTGAAACCAATGTATCTGTTGCAGCATTCACTTATGAACACCTTTTCATATGGGAGTTCAAGAAAGGCAGCTGCTATACTGTTATTTTTAAACGCACCATCGTAGTTGTATTCATCAGTAACATTTATGATGTTCTCAGGCTTAAAATTTTCTACTTTCTCCAGGAACGACCGAACAAATGAGTCACCATCACAACCAATTTTCATGTTGTTCCTCTTCAACCACTGAATGTCTGTGACATTTGGTTGCAGTTGTTTAACTGTGAGCATTGAAGAAAGACTAGCAGTGTAGCATGAAGTAAGGATCAGAACTAGCAAGAGCCATGAGACCATCACCATACGAGTTAAGTTGCAACTCATTTTTTCCCCTGCATGATGAAAAATCCTTATTACTCAAGTTTAATTCACATTTTCCATTCAGGAAAATTTCTTTAACCATTTTGCTTGCTTTGCATAGTTCTATTTGACGTAAAAAAAATGCTAGGAATTCTGAGATTGATACTCACTATGAGCGAAGAACAGAGACGAGAAGGTAAACCAAAGAGCTGTACTGATCTGGCTCTTCCAATTGCCATGAAACTCAGGATTGGATTCTCTCTCAAGGTACCAAACTGCTAACATTGTGTAAATCAAAATGGCACCTGTAACCATCCACAGTTCCCAGGTAAAGGGCTTTGTGAACATCCATGCTGACTCTTCTGACTTTGATGGAACTATCATTGACAATCCTGATTCTGCATATGGCACTGTAAAATCCACGTACTGCATTCTTTCCTCTAGTATGGTCATGTCCCCAACGACAGCATCATAAGTCTTCCATCATTATTTAACCACAAGACAATGAAAAAGTAGTCCAAATCAATAAAGGAAAACAAATTCATACTCTACATTTAAAATAGTTAAGTAGTATTTAGTACAAATTAGAGTTATTCCTAATTGCTGCTAATTATTAGTGAACTTTGTTATATACTCTTAATTTGATGGCTTCTCTTTGAAGATATTGTCACTGAAAAGGTAAGCTGTCCTTATAAAACAACCAGCCAAGTTTTCAATTAAAAGGGATGATAAGCAAATAAAGAGCAATATCATATCTGACCAAATGAGGCAAATTCACTTCAAAGAAAACTAATGATAATGAAAGAAATAACATTTGCCTGTCTATCGTAGTAAGGAAAAAGGGAAAGAGATTTGATACCTTGTTATAAACAAGCTGAACCAAATCATTATAGGTTCCATCAATGGGATAATATTGATATGGCAAGTCATACCCCAAAAGGGGGAGCACACTCTGAAAAATATCAATGCAGAATCCACTATATATTTTTTTATTCTGATCATAGTTGACAAACTTGGAAAATGAGGTTCTGTTTCGGACTGCGATTCTCAATGGATTTTGTTTAGTAGGCATTTTCCAGCCCTTTGGATCATGCTTCAGATCCCCGGGCCAACGTACACCATTGAAACATTTTGTATTACCTGCAACATTATATCCACCTTGTCCTATAGGGAGGTTTGTGGTGAACCCATGTTGTTGACTCCAAAAGCATACTTCCTTGTAACTCCTCCCAGCCACATTTACTATCCTCAAAATAGGATTCTGCAGGAGTTGTCCATCTTCAAATTGAATTTGACCACTTAAACCAAGAAAGTTGCTAGACAGTATTTCTCTTAGTAAATTCTTTGGGCTGCTAGTGTTTCTACCGGCCATTCTGTCTACTGCTTGAGTCACAATTTTAATGCTGTCATATGCTTGCAAAGCATAAAATCCTGGGTAGCGATTATCTTCCTCAGCATTCTTAGGCCAAAATTTTTTCCGGAATTGAGCCTCAAAATCTTGGTACTCAGTGCTGTTTTCGGAGTAGTAGGTCTTGATTCCTAAAGCTCCTTCCATATAGGAAATAGAAGACTTGTTGACAGAGTCCAGCAAATTAGTTATGCTCTCTGGGTGTATCCAAACTGATTCTTTGTCCACGAGTCCCATTTTTGAGGCTTCTTTAAACAAATGAATCGCCATTTCAAATGAAGATTGCAGCACAATGAACACACGAGATTGTGTTTGCCACAACTTAAGCAACTCTTCACGTACAAGCCCGCCTGGATCATGTAGAGAAGAAATAGGTGGAAGAACTAAGTGGTATTCAATCATTGAACCTACATCCTGGAGGGCCTCAGATAGCAGTGCTAGCATACCATAATCTCCACCATATGCATCATCTTCATAGATGGCAACTACTCTCTGCCAATTATAAGTTTGCACTATATCTGCAATACATTTGATATATGTTGTACTACTGTTAGCCAGTCTCACCAAAAAAGGCCATCGCTCTGTCATCAATGGTGGGGTAATTGTAGGTTCTGCAAATGCTATGATAGGAACTTGAGCTTGGCTTCCTATTTCAGCCACTAGAGCTGCTTCTGACCATTTGTGCATCCCTATAATCACTTGCACCTTTTGCTTATAAATCATCTCTTCAACTGCAAGAAAAGGCCTCACATTCTTCAATCTACACATTTAAGAAAGGGTGAAATGTGTTTTAAGTCCCATCAAAATTGATTTTAGTCTCTACATTTTAATAATGATGGTTTTGGTTCTCGCATTTCTTAAATATGATGGATTTCGTTCTCAGTTAAGTCAAAACGAAGTATAGGGCCAAGGGTAAAATCCGCCACATTTTATAAATACGAGATCTAAAATCACCATTTTAAAATATGGCTACTAACCAACTTTGACCAAATCTTGAGAGATCCAAAACACATTTCACCCTTTAAGAAATTTTAACTTAGCCAGTGCTAGATATACTAACCAAGAGTGATGGCTCTGAGGGGATCCTTGGTGGAGTTCCGAAAATAGAGAGCCAACTTGTAGGTCCTTGAAGTGCTATTGTAACTTTGAGCAGCAATGTCCAGGGCTACTTGCTGTTCTTTCCCAATGCGAGAATTAACATCAATGATAGCCCCAATAGATATAACTTTGTTATTTGCATTTGTAGCTTCATTTTGGTAGCCACTAATGAGACCAAGAGAGATGAGTAAATAAAAGAGCCAAATCATTGCTAGTGTTTGAGGAATAGTTGAAAGGAAATGCATTTTGCTTCAATATGTTTTGCTCACATAACATATTAGCCTTTGCTGAAAACTGAGTATGGACAGGCTGCCTAGGCCTTATTATATGTCATATGAGTGAAATTTCGAGGAAAAGAAGGCAATGAAAGAGAAATTAATAGTACTTGGATGCTAAGGATTCTTGTGGGGACATGGAACTATAACTTTGGGTCAATCATGTGAAGATGTTGACTCCATACTTAAAGACAAAGTTGGGAATCAGAAGAAGGATATAGACAAGGCTGGCGGTTAATGAGTGGCAACGCGGAAAGTCAGTCTTGTCACCAAATAAGTAAGGCATATTCTTGTAGTTCCAACTTGCGAGGAAGTAATTGTGAGGAGGACCAGCTCGTTAGATAGGATTAGTCTAGGATTTGGACAAACCTGGTAGAATATAAAATGGATGAAATTTTTTGTTTCAATACCATGTAGCAGTAAACAGAAGTTGAAGCTCGTAATATCGGATTAGTTTTTTGAGTTAAATTACTTTCAATCCAAATATGCATCCACATTTCCATCATGCCAAACACTCTTTCGTCTCAACATGGAGATAACAAGGGTACTACTACTCACATTTATCTATGCATTAGAGGAAAGGAAAGATAGGTTGGTTTCCAATTGAAGAAAAAAAAAATCCATACTTTAGGGAATAGAATCAATAGTTAAGCAATCATTTAAATCTAACTGAATAATATTTATATTTAATCAAATTAGATTAATTATATAAACTCAAATTTTAAGATGGTATCAAAAGTTAATTATATAAACTCATAGGTTTATTCTTAGGCCTGAGGGGGCATTCCTAGGTGTAACTGAGTGTGTTGAGATCCCATGTCAAGTAGACATATGGCTAATGCATGTAATCTTTAAAAGATTTAACAATCCTTATCACATAATTAGTTGGTTTTGTGTGATTGAGTTGGACCCTAATTAAGTCCAAATTATAAGAAAGTGTGCTTAAGATTTCTAAGTTTAGGCTTTAAGAATGCAGAAAGGAAGTGTTGGCAGATTTTGGATGGAAGTATACTATACGTGCAACGCGGCAGATACGCCAACCAGACACAGACAGAGCATCCATATCCACAAGTTCATAAGAGAAAACAACTGCCGTAGTAGACTAGACTGATCATAGCAACTTGCAATAAGTTGGGACAATTAATTTGTTATATTTGGCATGAAATACTTCTTGAGACGACTAAGTTGGGTGGGACCTACGACAGTCGTAGATAACTTGAGAAGTTGACCCCAAACTTATGGACAGTTTGGCCTGGACCACAAAACGAACAGACCAAGCAAAACATGAACTCAGTCTTTCCACACACAAGGGAAGTAAGTTTAGAATTTAGCATATAACATTTGGAACTGTATTGGAAGTTTGGTTATGAAAATTCATGTCGGCCAACGTACTATGACTTCCATATAGATGATCAGACTGATAAACATTATTCCTGCCGTTATTTTGAATGCATATCTGGTCGTTATTTTGAACTTTAAAAAAATTGTGGCAATGATTCTGCTGCAATTATCAGCCTTAAGTTTAGCATCTTATGTTACGTGTGTCTTTCTCTGTTCAAGACACATGTTTGGCCATGGACTTTGTCATAGTACCTAGAAAAATAAAACCCTATTTTTCATGACATCAAAATATAAATGTATTAAACATCAACGTTGATGGATGAGTTTCAGAAAAAAAAAAAAAAAGTTGCTGGATGAGAAAGTTAGAGTACAATTCTTTGAGAAAATTGGTAATTAAAATAAAAAGTAATTTCTCCAAAACAAACAAACTCTTGTATATAAACATTGTCTGATCAAAGTTCTAGGTCAACACATGATTTTTGAGTCAACTATATATAATAGTTTCTTCCTTAAGGACTAATATATGATATTAATTAGAGGTAGAAAAAAATATAATATGAAGTTGTGTATACTGTGATAAAATATTTTTACATAATAATTTATGAAGGTATTAAAAATAATAATTAATTTATTTTAATCATCAATAATAACTACAGAGCTTATCCTAACATTTAGTTAGCCATTCATCTTTAGAATTATTTTTGTTAATTTTTAAAAATTAATTAAACCGGAGACTCAGGGCACTAAAACAACAAAACTACATGCATTAGTATTAAGCAATGCAAGATAGGAGAAGGAGAAGCCCATAAGGATTTATTTTGAGAATGTCTCCCCTTAGGCCTTAACCCATTGAGATTGAAAATTGACAAAGCCAACCGGAAAGCATGGAGTTCTGCCAAACGACACAGTCATCTTTGCCACGATCGAATCACTTTTGGCTACTTATCCATTAATTAAACCTTTCTTTAAAATAAACAACGCCTTTGTGCGTTCACTTTCCACGGTCAAACATACCTCCAAGCTCCCTAAGAAATTTCGCAATTACACTATCATGGAAATTGAGTTTAGCTAATTAAGTGATTAACGAACCTTTTTTCACATCTGTATATATCATAATCCAAATATCACCGCTAATTAAGAGCACAGCAATTATGGGTTCCGAGAACCATCACCACCACCACCAAATTAAATCCAACAGCAACGTGACATAGGCATGTTAAGATTGTTAAATTTACGCATGCAGGATGCCGCCAAATCCACCGTCTCCCAAACACAATAGAGCCGTTCTGTGGTTTACCCGACCACCGCCTCCACCACATTGTTAAATCCAACACCAGCACAAGCAAACATTTTAGGATTGTTTAAGTTAATTTCTACTGGTTCAACGTGTTTAGGATTTGTTTCACCTTTGATTCAATAATCTCTTCTATTAAGCGATTAGTTGGCCTTCTTTTCTCCTGTTTTTCTGCTTAGTCAAATAACCGTAGGCTGTTATTTCTTTTATCTACTTTCATTGTCACAAAGGTGTACAATGCCTTAGACTCTGTTAAATTAATGGAATGAGATTTTATTGTTCTCTGCAGTCTGCATGCAGATTGCACCAAACCAATAATTATGAAGCACCTTTCTCTCGGATGTATCCTTAATTGGTTTTTACATGTAATTAATGCTAGCTCTCGGATAGGATGGTAGTCCAGATTTAATTTCCATAGATGATAATTAGTTTAGTTTAATATTTTTTTTACTTTTCTTTCCTAATGCAATCTCAAATACTGATCATTTCTTTCCGCAATCTCAAACCTAAAACATTAGACAACAAAGGTTGGGAATTTTAAAGGTATCTAGCCTTTAGCCCTATACTATACTATACAGAACAGCAAAGATGATATTATATACTAATTTCAATTAATTAATCAATACATGTAAATTTATTTGTGTGATTTGTGCAACATGCCAGAGTCTACAGCATATCTTTGACAGCTGACATAGAACGCTGTAGATTAGCCACATCATCAGAGGTGCTTATACTCTCCCACCTTGAGGAATTCTGACGATGTGTTCCACTAAAAGTTGCAGCTCTGCCTAAAGTTTTGTTATTCATAGTATTGTAAAAGCCTGTACTGATTATAATTGCCTTCTTCCAAACACTATTATCATCATTAGCAGTTATATTGCCTTGAAGTTGAGCTTTCTCTTCATGATGATAATGGTTGTGGTCGTCATGTAACCATTTCGTCAATAAGGCCCTCACGAAGCAGATGGTGGATATGGCAGCACTTATGATATAGAGACCCCAAAAGTTGTGGAGGGTCAGGCTCTCAGTTTCTGGAGATGTTGAGCCATTTGAGCATTCATTTGGAGGGGTCAACCATATCTCTTCCAAAGTTTTTAGCTTTCCCATTTCTGCTAGTGTTAAAATGGCTCCTGAAAAGTCTCTTGCCATGGGAGATCCCTTTTGAAATACCTGCACATATAATACAGCCAGTGTAAGAAAACCAAATCTTCTGTTATTTAGTTTAGTGTCTGTTCAAGGACTACAAAACAGGTTTCCATTTCCAAAGGTTTCCCCATGCAGATAAAGTAAATTTTGATCTTAGGTGTTTTTTATATCAGAATTGCAGTTTTATCACCAAAATTACAGAGGTAAAATTCCATTTCTAATTAGAGAACAGCACAAAACACTTAAGAGCAGCCACTGAGTTTTGTCAATATACTTCCTCCTAGTAATATTGCATCACTAAAATATAAAGTTTATTGTGGAAGTTAAGTCTACAGAGTAATATAAAAACAGAACTTGAGAGTGCAAAATACATAATTACAGTTGGAGAATGAGTTGTAACAACTTACAAAGCCAAGTCCTCCAAATTTATTGGCAGCTGTAACTGCAGTGTAATCCTTGCAGTACTTATTCATGAAAACCTTCTCATAGGGGCTCTCAAGAAAGAGGGCAGAAATATTTTTGCTTTTGAATTTATTCAAAATGTCATCTTCTCCGTTGACCTCTATTATTTGCTGCGGATGGAAATCATACACGTTTATGATGTAATTCTTTACAAAGGAGCTGATATCACAACCAACTGATAAGTTGTTTTGCTTTAGCCAATCAATATCTCTTCCTGAATTCAATCGTTTGACAGTAAGCATTGAGGAAAGGTTGGCAGTGTAGCTTGAGGTTAGAACAAACACAAGAAATAGCCATACTCCAACCACTACTCGTGCAGAGTTGCTGTTTATTTTCTCCTCTGAGGTACATCAAAATTAGGCATGTGTTAGAATTTGTTTGCAAAAGGAAGGCTTAGATTTTCCAATTGAAGAAGATATCTTTATGAAATCTAACTAAAGTTTTTCTCTATAAACATATTTTTTTGGGTATTGCAACTCAAAGGTGCCACTGAATCTCCTATATAATTACCAACAAGTTTTATATTATAAGTCAAACATTTCCTGATCATTGCAAGACGGAAGAAGCATTGCTGTAGATTTTAAACAATTTTAATATTCCCTCTTTATATATAGTTTTATCCATACATTTCAGGTCACTTTGTATAAGATTTGTCTGAAATGGCAACTTGACTCAAATAGCACAAACTACAATGGTCTATACACTAAATTACCAATCGATTTTGGCTTTGAATATAACATAACAAAAAGGAAACTTTATGAATTTTCGTTATTTGTATATTTATACTTACTGTGAGCAAAAAATAGAGAAGAAAAAGCAAACCACAGCGTGGTGCTGAACTGATTTTTCAATGGTCCACCAAAATCTGGATTCAAGTGATGCTCCAGGAACCATATGATAAACATTGTGTAGATGAGGATTCCAATAGTTGCGATCCACATTTCCCAGCTAAAAGGTTTCATAAACAACCATGCTGACCCTTCAGTCTCTATTGGAAGAATAAGTGATAAGCCTGACTCAGTGTATGGCTGAGTGAACCACACATCCTTTGATCGTTCAGCAAGTATTGTTACATCTCCTACAATAACATCATGGGACTGCAATTGATTTTTGTCCAAAACAGAAGCATTAGTTTTCTTTTCCCTTTCTGTTTTAGAAAAAAATTGAAATACTAAAAATTTCTAATAAGAGGATATAGTTTAAAAAGTATACCAGAAAGCATTTTGGGTTGAGACATTCAAACAATAAAAATGCTTCGGGGTGAATATATTTTCCTTGACAAATGATGTTGTTTGTGCCAATTTGGTGCAGAATGAGAATACAAGTTTTGGATTGTTCAAATACAAAGGTCAACTAAGGCAGTAAATTAAGAAACAATTTGCTTTAGTTTTGATATGCATATGATGTTTGGTCTATGTGGTAATGTTATGTTGTGGTGTGCAACGCATATATTGAAGATGAGACGAAAATAGCAAACTCAAGCATACTAGAACTTAATGCGTTCAGAAGGTAAAGATTTTACCTTGTTTATGACATTCAGTAGAAGTTTATCATAGGATTCATTAAAGGGGTGAAACACATAAGGCATCCCAGAATACTTGTCACTCAGAATTTTCCGTGCCTCGTGGAAAAGATCAATACAGAAACCACTATATTGCTTTTGGGAGTCTTCCTTCAAAAAATTAACAAAAGCAGGGTTTGTGGGAATTGCCACTTTTAAAGGTTCTGTATCCGTAGGCATTTTCCATCCAATAGGATCAGCAGAAATTAGGCCTCCTGGCCAAACCACTGGGCCGGCTAAGTTATTTGTAGCATAATCACCCCCAAGAGATCCAGCAAACTTGAATTTTGGGGTCCAAAAGTCCAATTCCTTGTAGTCCCTATTAACCACATTGATGACTCTCAATACTGCAGTGTTGGATAGATGATTTCCTTGGAATCTTATATTACCACTTAAACCATTAAAATTGCTAGACAAAATTTTCTCCAAGAACACCCTTGGCTTTGAGTTACTAGATTTTCTATTCATTTTCTCTAAGGCCTCTGTAATGATTATAACACTATCATAAGCTCGTAATGCATCTGATCCTGGTTTAGTGCCTGCTGTTTCAGCATGCTCAGATTGGAAATTTTCCTGCAAATGAGTATAAGCAGTAGAATTTGTAGAATAGTAGGTTTTGATTCCTAAAGTACCTTCCATAGAGGATAAAACAGATTTATTTGCAAAGTCCAACATACTTGTGATCCCCTCGTTGATTATCCAAGCCGAATCTTTCCCCAAGAATCCAATCTTCTTGGCTTCTCTGAACAAGTGAGTTACCATAGGGAATGATGCTTGAAGTACAACAAAAACACGAGATTTTAGTGGCAACAGCTTAAACAATTCATCAAGAACAACCCCTTTTGGATCAGATAAAGAAGTGAAATGTGGAAGAACCAATCGGTTCTCAATCTGCGCGTTACCCTTTTGGAGAGCCTCGGAAAAGAGGCTTAACAATCCAGAATCACCACTATAAGGGTTGTCTTCATATATAGCTATAACCTTCTGCCAGTTGTACGCGTGGATAATATCTGCTATGCAGTTCATGTGTGCAGCCTGATCTTTAGCCATTTGAATCAAAAAAGGCCAACGATGTTGCATTAAAGGAGGGACTATTGAAGGAGAAGAAAATGAAATAATTGGAATTTGAGCTTTGTTTCCAAGGTCAGCAACTAGAGCTGCTTCTTGCCATGTCCCCATGCCAACAATCACTTTAACTTTCTTCTTCATGATTAGTTCTTCAGCTGGAAACAAGAAGCAGCATGATATTCTATAAGCAGTGCATAATGAAATTAAAAAAGTAAAAAAAATAAAATCAAATAGTGCTCACCAGCTGAAGCTGCTTGTAATGGGATTCCCCCAGAGTTACTAAAGAAAAGGTTTATGTTATGATTCTTTGAATAATTATTGAAACTTTGAGATGCAATTTGCATGGCTCTTCTCTGTTGTTTTCCAGCCACTGAATTGACATCAATGACCACACCAACACTTATATTTTGGAAACTGTAGGCAACCTGAGCTCCAATAATAAGGAGAAGCAAGGTTGTTAGAGAAGGCCAAAGCAAAAGATTTGACAGTGCTTTGGAAGTTTGGGCATGAAAATTCATATTGGCTCTCATCTCAAGTAATTAATGTAACTCACATAAAATCAAATATCATCAGAGTGATGTTATGTTCCTATAAAAGAAATAAATACACACATGGTGGAGAAACTGGTCATAAATCATAATCCTGCAGTAGAATGGAATGTTAGATTATAACTTTCGTGGCACTCATTCTGCTCTAACACAAGTCTGAAATTTAGCTTCTTGACTTCTATTACTTTGAAATATGTTTCCACGACAAAAAAAAAAAAAAAAACACGTTAAGAGAATGGAACGGATATTTCTTTTCTTTTCTTTAATAATGGAAACAGATATTTCATGAGTTGGGTATTTGAAACGTCAATATAGATGGCTCGGAAGATTCAGGAATTGCGGCAGGATATCATTCTAAATCTTGATCCCTTTCCTGAAAGATTAGCTTATTATAGCTTATTGTATTTATGTTTAAATATATTTTTATCTCTATAATATACCGTTTTCTTGGTTTTATCTTTTTAATTGTTGTAAACTATTTTTATATAAATGATCATGGTAAATTTTATTTATTTTGGTTCTTGTTATTTAATTTTAGTGCTTATAATTTTTATAATAATTATTTTAAGTTTTATACTAAAATTAGTTAATAATGAGAAAAACTTCTATGCTGAAAATGCTTGATTATTAAACTTTTTGTTTGCGTTTGTATATTTTTTAAGCAATTTGTGTTTGTATCTTGTATTTTGTGTTCTCTTTTTTTATTTTCTCATTTCCGCAGTACAGGATAGTGCGTGGAGAAGATCCCAAGCCTCTTTTGGGACCGGAATGGCATCAGCACAAATGGACTAAGCTATTAGATGAGTTGAATATGGCAGCATCTACATTACATTTCCAGAAGCCATTTTGAGGTTTCGTCCAATGGATAATGCTTCGATGAGAAACTGCAGTAACCTGAGAAGATTTTCGAGCATGCTTCCATTCATGGAGGAACTCAAGAGTCTGCGAGATATATCTTTGAGGATTAATTAGTTTCAGTATTCGACCAAATTTTGTCATTTCAACTGCGCCAATTATACACCAAAGGGTCAAGGAAAAAATGATTTGTTGATTGTCCAGCATGTCAAGGAGGTGAAATACCAATTCGTTAGTTCCTTCGACTTGATTAACACTACTAGATATTCTTGCTCCATAGACTTGCAACTTCCCAAAATATTGAATAGTTTGGTCACACACTCACACCCTAAGAAAGTGTGTCATTAGTTCATTCTCAAAGTTAGTAATTATTATTAAGATATAACATGAAAAATAAATAAAACTAGAGGGATACAATTGAATATTGACAAATATCTATATGATAATAAGTTATGAAATTATTAAAATTTTAACAATTTTTTAATCAACAGTAATGACTACACAGTTTATATTATATTTATGTTTTGTAAGTTTTTAAAATTAACGTGAATAGGTAATGTGTTTTTTTTTCCTCTAAAAAGTTTTTTTTACTGCAATAGCTAATGTTTTATAACAATGAAACTGATTATAACATACTACTGTTTATAACTATATGATGCAATTATTAATTATGATTCATCTAATTTATTTTAATTTTTAATGTATTTTAAGATATTTGGGATGTGCGCAAAGCAAAGTGCTTATGGATAAAAAAAAAGTTCTTAATAATAAACTACTAAAATAATGGACTGTAAAACTAGGTTATAAACTACTAAAATAATTATCAAACACATTAGACTACGGTGGATAGCACAATTCTCTGCACCACTGAATTCCAATTACTACAAGCCCTGATAACCTTCAAATCACAAATCCACCACCTAAGCCAAACAAAACCACACCCAGCCAGAGACAAATACAGAAAACGTGAAACCCACCTTGCCACTGACGCGTCGAACCCGCGGTGGGAACCAGCGAGCATCGTCGTCGTCGTTTACGAAGTTCTTCCATGTTCCCCCGCGGTCTCCAAGTGGCGGTCGTGAAGCATTCTCCTTTCCGCCACCACCGTCCGAGTTCGACACCACGTGGAGGCCTTTCTCCGCCGAGTCTTTGCCGCTTCAAACTTTTCCAACTCTTCCTCTCCGACGCGTCGCCGAGTCGCTGTTCATCTTCTTCCTCTTATAACGGAGCACTATACTTTTGTTTTCTCAAATCCTCTTCTCTTTTGTTTTCTATCCGATCCACAATGATCCTCTTTAGTTTGTTTATTGTGTGATTATATTCTGAAGTTGGTGACTGATTTCTGAAATTGGGTTTGAATATCAGAGATTTGAGTTTGAATTGGGTATTTTTATAAATTAAAATTATTACAATGACAGCTAAAAGTGGTCATAATATTTAAACCATTTTTTTGTATTTCAATTGTTTTTCATGGAAATATTATTACACATAGTAGTAGTTTTTAGTATTAGTTATATTAGATTAATTATTTTAAAATTTAAATATTAACAGAAAACTAGTGTTTTAAATGAAAAATTAAAAAAAAGACTAAAATAATATATTTTAAAAATATAAAAATTATAATAAAACTCTTAAAATTTAATATAGCAAAATGAAATAATTATAAAATATAATATGAAAAGTGATCTTAAGTCAATTTTATATTTGTTTGTCCCTCAATTAAAGCCAACAACCATTACTTTCTATTTTACTCATTCGTTATTTTTTCTTTCATTAATTGGTTCTTCCTTTTCCATTCAGAATACCATTCCCTACATGGGTTGGTTTTGAAAGTTCAGTTTTCTGCTGCTGGAAGAATTTAATGAAAAATATTAAATACCAACAACCATTATTTCCAATTATACCTTACCCATTTATTGTATTTGGAGCAAATAATAATGGCCTGAATTAAATTGATAGCTCTACCAAAAAATAGGTGATTTGTTTGGGTGGTTCACAAACCCTACTTCACATTTGCACTGCATATATCATAATCCAGACATTCCCACTAGCCACACCAAGTAGCTGACGATTATGGTTTCAAAGTCATTGTTGATTGGCACGATCCTTGTGCATGCATTGCTAATCTCCCATTTTAGTTTCATAAGCAATGCTTCTAATTCTCAAGTCTCCCATGGCTCATTCTTGGATTCCCCTCACAAGCTCATCAAGACAATTAAAAGAGGCAGGCTGTTGCTGTATCCACCGCCTCCTAAACTCAATGTATCTCCTTATTGTCGTCAGGCACGACCACGAACACCACCATCACCACTAACACCGCCGCCATCACCACCACCACCACCAAATTAAATCCAACAGCAGCATAAGCAAGTTAAGATCGTGGAAGTTTCCTTGTAATTAGGATCTAGTAGTTCAACTTGTAATAGGATTAATTAGTTTCAATAGTGATTCAATAATTAGTTGGTTGTTCTTTTTCTATTTTTGAACTTAGTCAAATACCTCGCACGTTCTTAAGAATCTAAGTCGTGGGCTGTTATTTCCTTTGATCTACTTTCCTTGTAAAGCTATAAAATGGCTTAGAGTCGTGGAAGAAAAGGATTGTGTTGTTGTGATTCTTTGAATTATTATTGAAAGTTTGAGCTGCAATATGCATGGCTCTCTTCTGTTGTTTTCCAGCCTCTGAATTGGCATCAATTACCACGCCGACACTTGTATTTTGGAAACTGTAGGCAACCTGAGCTCCAATAAGGCACTTGAATAGGAGAAGCAAGATTGTTAGAGAAGGCCAAAGCAAAAGATATGAACCTGCTTTGTAAGTTTGGGCATGAAAATTCATATTGGTTCTCAAGTAATATAACTGACTTAAAACTTAAATTTCAATAGAGTGATGTTACATTCTTGTAAATGTAATGAAAAATATACACACATATGGTGGAAATTAAAACTGGTCAGTGGTTAGAAATCATAATCCTGCAGTAGAATGGAATGTTGGATTATATCTTTCGTGGCATTTCTGCTCTAACACAAATCTGAAATTTAGCATCTTGACTTGTATTACGTTGAAATATGTTTCCACGTACGACAAAAAAGCACGTAAAGATTTTTTTCATTTCTCTTAATCGAACCCTGTCCCAGTAAATAGAGAATGGAACAGATATTTCATGAGTTAGGTATTTGAAACGTATCGATGGCTGAGAAGATTCAGGAATTGCGACAGAGTTATTCTAATCCCTTTCCTGTACGAAAGATTAGCTTGTTATAGCTTATTGTATTTATGTTTAAATATGTTTTTATTCTTATAATGTATAGTTTTCTTGGCGTTTTACCTTCTTATTTGTTGGTAAATTTATTATTTTATTTTTTTTATAAAAATGTTCATGGTAAATTTTATTTATTTTGGTTCTTGTTATTTAATTTTTGTTTTGTAATTTTTGTTTTAATTTTTAAACATTTTAAAGTTATTCACGAAGAAATTTTTAAATTATATTGTAGTGATTAAAATTGGATAAATATCTAATTTAATCCTTGAATTTATAAAGCATTGATTTTGGGTTTCTGATTTTTTTTAAAAATAAAATTTTGTCCCTTAATTTATAAAAAGTGCAACAGATTTGTTCCACTATTTATTTGTTCTGTTAACAGAAATGACAAAATTTACATGGAATCATTGGATTGTTATAAAGTTAAGAAATTTATTGAGTGTGTTGCTGACTCAAATGGACGAAATTGTCATATGAAGTTTCAATGGACCAATTTGTCCACCCAGACACATTTTCATTTATTTTCTCTTTTTTCTTTCATTCTCAAATTTACCCTTTTGTTTTTTTCTCTTCTTTCTCTTTCTTCCTCGTCTTCTCCTCTCCTTCTACGCTTCTATGTCAAAGACCACAATGGTGACACTGCGATGGTGGGGGCCACAGACACAATGCGACGGTTCAAGGAGCAACATCGTCCTTATGAAGGAGGTAGTGTACGAATGGTGGATGGGAAAAATAGAAAGGTAGAAGAGGAAGTTAAAACAAAAGAGCGTCCTGTCGAAAATCACCTTTGACGATGGTGAATGATAGCGCTTATGTTGCTTTGAGTAACTGTCATGCCAGAGCAGCATCAGGTAATAGCATAGTAGTTCTTGGTGGCTCAAATTGGGTGAGGGGATTGTGGGTTATAGGATTAAGTATGAGTGTTCTTGCTACAATGCATCAACTTCAAACCTTTGATTTGGTGTGTGTAAAGTACCACAAATCAAATCATCTTTAAAAATGAGTCATTGGACAAAGAAGAATTACTTAACAAAATAAAGTTTTTTGCTTGGGATTGTCTTCGAGGCTTGTCAAATGGATTCACAAATGATAAATGTTGTGCATAAGTATATTTTGTAATTAAGTCACATAAAAATTATTGGATTTCCCCTCTTTTATTGCTTCTTTTTGTGGGAATCATTAGGATTTTGACATCCTCTAAGTTTTTGTCCAGTAAATGATTAAACTAGTAAATTTATACTATTTGGTGATGCATTTTTTTATAGAAACATAGAAGAAGGCGTGGGAGAGAGTTGAAGGCCTGAAGACTCTCACTTAGCGTGCCACACTCGCTCAGCGTGATGCGGTTGCTTAGCAGGCAGACCTCGCTTAGCATGAAGAAGCCACCTAGGGAAGCCAAATGTCACGTGAAGGCGCGCTTAACGCGTAGCCACTTACTTCTCACTTAGCGCGAGGTCACGAAGAAAATAGAACTGAGTTGCATTTTAAGTGAGGAAAAAGGAGGGAAAGAATGTATTCAGTTTTCCCACATTGAAGAACAACTAGGGCACGTCCAAGAAGAGAAGAATCAACCATTGGGAGCCATCACTTTCCTTCCTCACCATTTTCCCTCCATTCTCTTCCACCACCTTCACCCTTTTTGTAATTTTAAGCCTCTCATGATAATGAGAGGCTAAACCACTTATTGTTGAGAGCTTAACAACCAAACACTCTTGATGCAATGACTCTTACTATATATGTAATGTTATTTCAGTTTCATTGTCTCTTTTTTTACTTATTTTCATGTTTGTGGTTTGATTATCCATATTTATGCTATGTTTTAGGATTTAGGCATTAGAAAATATTTATCTCTTAAGAACTGAAAAATAACATCTAAATAATTCATCTTTGGGGATAATATGATGTTATTTAGCTTATTTTATGCATCTCTGTTCATAATGTAATTCAACTACTTTATCTTTTAAGGGATTAGAAGAAGAATTAAATGAATTAGACTATTTTGTGTGAGAAATCATGACTAGAATATATGAGTATATGTAGGTAATAATTGAAATAATATTTAATAGAGAAAAATCATTAACATTGCAGCAAAAATAGTTTTGATAGGCCAAGCCCCTAACACATCCGTAATTTTGCACCAACCATTGCTTCACCGCTCTAAGTGTTTTTTTTTCTCGCCTTGCACATGCTAGCTAATTAGTTTAATTTTATGTCAATTTACTTTTAATGTCACATGTTACTAATAGTTGAACCAATTCATTAATTGATTGAAAATTGGATATACACAACTCTGAATATAATCAAAGTCTTTGTGGACTCGACATTCGAATTTTTATTTTACTTTATTATTTGGACGAATTGATATACTTACCAATGAATTAACAACATACTTATTCACTTTATGGGGGGTGCCAAGTGCTCTATATGCCATAAAGCCTGAATTGTGGTATGCTAAAAAAAAGTGCTATATATTGAAATCTTAATTCCACTTGTTAATAAAGAAAAAAAAAACATATATTATACAAGTATATAAGGTCTTTGAGTTCAATAAAATAAATTTTAGGTTAAAAAGGAAAGCAATGAACAAAAGAATAGATGGTGTTGGTATTCCATGTTTTTCTTCTACACATACATACTCTTGTAAGTTGCTCATTTGCCATTCAATAATAAAAGACAAAAGAAGTGCAAAAGAACACAAGAGATGTTGGAAAAATTAATTTTTTTTCATTGGGTGAATCCTATTGAAGAAAGACGGACAGAAGAGTCGAAGGAAATTATTGATTACTTGCAAAAGGAGTTGAAGACTATAAAATACTTCATTTTTCTTTTGTTTTTGTGTTATTGCAGTTTCTCTTTGGTTAGTTCACATGTGGTGTCTGAGTTGTTAGAAACCACTAAAACAGAAATGTAATGCTAGATTTAGTGTGTAGTTATTTGTGGTGGATTAATTTGATATTTATGTGTTAAATTTAGGAATTTAAATGACATTAAATAATATTATTTAGGAATTGATTTGTCAGTTGTTTTATAGAAAATGAGGCCGTGGAAATGATTGTCAAAGATAAGGAATCCTCTTATTGGAGGCTTTGTCTCTCACTCTCATTTAGAGAAGAAGGGAACACCAAAAGATACAAATGGTGGACATTGGTGAAAATGAATAACAAATGTTGATCCCTTTTAATATTACTCAAGTAATAAAAAGTAAAATAGAATTTTCTAACAAATTAGTCATTTAATTTTTATATGATAATGTAATGTAACTGAGTGAGTCAGTAGCACACACAACAAAATTTCCACTATCAATTATGTCCAACAGACCATATAGACATCGTCAATTTCATTTAACAAAGATGTTTGATACTGAATGTACTTTTTTAAATTTAAGGACAAATTTTATTTTTTCATAATTTAAAGACCTAAATATTGGTGTTTTACAAATTTAATGACTAAATTAATTATTTATCCAATTAAAAATCATTACTATGTTAATCACCCATACATAAACATGTCTTCATCAGTAAATAATATTTTTTTGGTGGTTTTTAAATGTTATGTTAAAATTAATAGCAAACATTAACTGTAAACAGAAGAAACTCATGAAAAGATTATGTTGAACCAAATTTAAAAGATAAAAAATTAAATTTAATGTGTCTGACGAATTAATTTGATACAAGTAACTTTTCTTATTTTCCGTCAAATCCAAATAATCACATGCTGCTTTTAAATGTTTACCCGTGTTTATTGGTACATCTCATGCAAATTTCCTTTTGTACAATATTTTCTTAAATTTTGAAATAACTAATTACTTTAATCTTCAATTTTAAAATTAATTATGTTACTTGTTTCATCAAAATTTAAAACATTAACAAAATACAAAACACTGCTATCTTTAGCAAAAAAAAATAAAAATATTAGAATGAGAATTTAAAAAGCATAAAAGAAAAACAAAATAAAAATTTTAAAATTTAATATAAAAAATCTCCTAAAAAATAATATAATAAAATAAAACTCTTAAAAAGATAAAAAAAAATGAAAATTAAACCTTTAAAATTTGGTATATTAAAATATAATAAACCAAAAATACACCCATAAATAATATGACAAGTGTCGTTCACAGAAGCTTGCTAAGAAATTTGGCAACTTTATCCTGGAAATTGGTGCTTTGATTAAGTGATTAACAAATCCGCCATCTTCACATCTGTATACATATCATAATCCAGACTCCCCGCTAAACACAACAATTATGGGCTCTAAGACACTGTTGATTGGCTTGATCCTTGTGCATGCATTGCTACTTTCCTATTTTAGTTTCATAACCAATGCTTCCGATTCTGATCACAGGTCATTGTTGAATTTCCCTCACCCTCACATGCTGCAGGTCAAGACAATTAAACGCAGGATCCCGACTCCACCGCCTCCGAAACCTAATGGACCCATTCAAATTAAGCCGCCATATCCTAGAAGCCGAGCACCGCCTCCGCCGCCAAATTAAATCTAGCAACAGCATGTTATGATTGTTCAAGTTTCTTAGTAATTAGGGCTTACTGCCTCAACGTGTTTTGTTTAGGATTTGCTTCACGGTTTCACTATTGTTTCAGTAGTCTCTATTATTATTATTATTATTGTACATTCCCACTAGCCATACCAAGTAGCTGACTGACGATTATGTGGTAGGATTAGTAGTCGTTCAATAATCCCTATTATTAAGGGATTAATTAGTTGGTTGTTCTTTTTCTCTTTTTGAACTTAGTCAAATACCACGCACGATCTTAACTCTTAAGAATCTAAGTCGTGCGCTGCTATTTCCTTTTATCTACTTTCCTTGTAAAGCTATAAAATGGCTTAGACTATGTTCAATGGAATGCAATTTTTCTTGAACGCAAAAAACTATGTTGCTTTCTCAATGTCGACTCTTGGAGCAATGTAGGAAAGCAGCACTTGTTAGTTGCTATTTCATGAAATTGTTTGAAATTAAGGCTCAGGAGCAAAGTAACCCCAACTGATCCGGATTAGATTTTTCCATACACACAAACTTAGATTGAATCCTTGACCACATATTCAAGGGACAAGGTTATATGTCAACTATGCAGACTACACCATATTAGTAGTAGTTTACAGCATATCTTTGACTGCTGATTGAGAACTCTGTGGATTAGCCACATCATCAGAAGTGCTTATGCTCTGCCATCTTGAGGAATTCCGGCGACGTGTAAGCTGCATTCCACCAAAAGTTGCAGCTCTACCTAAAGTTTTGTTATTCACATTATTGTAAAAGCCTGTACCAATTCTGAGTGCTTTCTTCCAAACACTATCATCATCAGCTGTTGCACTGTCTTGATGTTGATCTTCCTCTTCAATATGGTTATGCTTATTTAAGTGATTTTTCAATAAGGCCATCACAAAGCATATGGTGGATATGGCAGCACATATGATATAGAGACCCCAAAAGTTGTGGAGGGTCAGGCTCTCAGTTTCTGGAGATGTTGAGCCGTTTGAGCATTCCTTGGAAGGGGTCAACCATTTCTCTTCCAAAGTTTTTAGTGCTCCATTTTCCGCTAGTGTTAAAAAGGCTTCAGAAAAGTCTTTTGCCATGGGAGATCCTTTTTGAAATACCTGCACATATGATAGTCAGTGGAAGAAAAACAAGTCTGAAATCTTCTGTTATTTAGTATAATATCAATTCAAGGACTACAAAACAAGTTTCCATTTCCAAAGGTTTTCTCAGAATGAATATAATTTGGATAGATTAAACCATGATTTTAGGTGTTTTGCATATTGTTTTCCATTTCAAAGGTTTTCTAATTGGATTTTTACCTCAGTTGTGCTGATCTTTTAATGCAAACCTTTTTTATCAAGCAGATTACTAGCTGAAACTCCATTTCTAATTAGAGAACACCACCAACACTTAAAAGGGCAGCCACTAAGTTTTTCCTATATAATTCCTCCTATTTTTAGAGTAATTTTGCTGCATCTCTAAATTTTTTTTTGTGGAAGTTAACTCTACAGAGTAAAAAATGAACAAACTCATCTGACATTCGTAGTATAAAACAGAATTTGAGAGTGCTAAATACATAACTACGGTTGGAAAAGGAGTTGTAAGCAGTAAGCACTTACAAAGCCCAGTCCTCCAAATTTATAGGTAGCTGTAATTGCAGTGTAATCCTTGCAGTACTTATTCAAGAAAACCTTCTCATACGGGCTCTCAAGAAAGAGGGCAGAAATATTTTTGCTTTTGAATTTATCCACAATGTCATGTTCACCATCCACCTCTATTATTTGCTGTGGTGTGAAATTATACACATTTATCATGTAGTTCTTTACAAACGAACTGCTGTTATCACAACCAACTGATAAGTTGTTTTGCTTTAGCCACTCAACATCTCTTCCAGATTTCAATCGTTTGACAGTAAGTAATGACGAAAGATTGGCAGTGTAGCTTGAGGTTAGAACAAACACAAGAAATAGCCATACACCAACTACTACTCGTGCAGAGTTGCTGTTTATTTTCTCCTCTGAGGCACATCAAAATCAGATATGTGTCAGAATTAGTTTGCAAAAACAAGGTTTTAGGTTTTCCAATCGAAGAAGAAATCCTTATGAAATCTAACATTTAAAGTTTTTCTCTAAACACGATTTTTTGAAGTATTGCAACTCTTAAGTGCTACTCTTTATATATTGTTTTATCCATACTTTTGAAGCCACTGTGTATAAGATTTGTACAAGATGGCAGCTTGACTCAGAAATAGCACAAACGAAAATGGCCCATACTAAATTACCAATCGATTTTAGCTCTGAATGTAATACTAAGAAAAAGGAAAGTGAGAGAGTTTTCATTATTTATACATTTATACTTACTATGAGCAAAAAATAGAGAAGAAAAAGCAAACCACAGTGTTGTGCTGATCTGATTTTTCAATGGTCCACCAAAATCTGGATTCAAGTGATGCTCCAGGAACCATACGATAAACATTGTGTAGATGAGGATTCCAATAGTTGCGATCCACATTTCCGAGCTAAAAGGTTTCATAAACAACCATGCTGACCCTTCAGTCTCTATTGGAAGAATAAGTGATAAGCCTGACTCAGTGTATGGCTGAGTGAACCACACATCCTTTGATCGTTCAGCAAGTATTGTTACATCTCCTACAATAACATCATGGGACTGCAATTGATTTTTGTCCAAAACAGAAGCATTAGTTTTCTTTTCCCTTTCTGTTTTAGAATAAAATTGAAATACTAAAAATTTCTAATAAGAGGATATAGTTTAAAAAGTATACCAGAAAGCATTTTGGGTTGAGACATTCAAACAATAAAAATGCTTCGGGGTGAATATATTTTCCTTGACAAATGATGTTGTTTGTGCCAATTTGGTGCAGAATGAGAATACAAGTTTTGGATTGTTCAAATACAAAGGTCAACTAAGGCAGTAAATTAAGAAACAATTTGCTTTAGTTTTGATATGCATATGATGTTTGGTCTATGTGGTAATGTTATGTTGTGGTGTGCAACGCATATATTGAAGATGAGACGAAAATAGCAAACACAAGCATACTAGAACTTAATGCGTTCAGAAGGCAAAGATTTTACCTTGTTTATGACATTCTGTAGAAGTTTATCATAGGATTCATTAAAGGGGTGAAACTCATAAGGCATCCCAGAATACTTGTCACTCAGAATTTTCCGTGCCTCGTGGAAAAGATCAATACAGAAACCACTATATTGCTTTTGGGAGTCTTCCTTCAAAAAATTAACAAAAGCAGGGTTTGTGGGAATTGCCACTTTTAAACGTTCTGTATCCGTAGGCATTTTCCATCCAATAGGATCAGCAGAAATTAGGCCTCCTGGCCAAACCACTGGGCCAGCTAAGTTATTTGTAGCATAATCACCCCTTGTCTCTCTGTCTTTCAGTATTTCAAGAGATCCAGCAAACTTGAATTTTGGGGTCCAAAAGTCCAATTCCTTGTATTCCCTATTAACCACATTGATGACTCTCAATACTGCAGTGTTGGATAGATGACTTCCTTGGAATCTTATATTACCACTTAAACCATTAAAATTGCTAGATAAAATTTTCTCCAAGAACACCCTTGGCTTTGAGTTACTAGATTTTCTATTCATTTTCTCTAAGGCCTCTGTAATGATTATAACACTATCATAAGCTCGTAATGCATCTGATCCTGGTTTAGTGCCTGCTGTTTCAGCATGCTCAGATTGGAAATTTTCCTGCAAATGAGTATAAGCAGTAGAATTTGTAGAATAGTAGGTTTTGATTCCTAAAGTACCTTCCATAGAGGATAAAACAGATTTATTTGCAAAGTCCAACATACTTGTGATCCCCTCGTTGATTATCCAAGCCGAATCTTTCCCCAAGAATCCAATCTTCTTGGCTTCTCTGAACAAGTGAGTTACCATAGGGAATGATGCTTGAAGTACAACAAAAACACGAGATTTTAGTGGCAACAGCTTAAGCAATTCATCAAGAACAACCCCTTTTGGATCAGATAAAGAAGTGAAATGTGGAAGAACCAATCGGTTCTCAATCTGCGCGTTACCCTTTTGGAGAGCCTCGGAAAAGAGGCTTAACAATCCAGAATCACCACTATAAGGGTTGTCTTCATATATAGCTATAACCTTCTGCCAGTTGTACGCGTGGATAATATCTGCTATGCAGTTCATGTGTGCAGCCTGATCTTTAGCCATTTGAATCAAAAAAGGCCAACGATGTTGCATTAAAGGAGGGACTATTGAAGGAGAAGAAAATGAAATAATTGGAATTTGAGCTTTGTTTCCAAGGTCAGCAGCTAGAGCTGCTTCTTGCCATGTCCCCATGCCAACAATCACTTTAACTTTCTTCTTCATGATTAGTTCTTCAGCTGGAAACAAGAAGCAGCAAGATATTCTATAAAGAGTGCTTAAATGAAATTAAGAAAGTAAAAAAATAATTAAATATTCATCATCAAATAGTGCTTACCAGCTGAAGCTGCTTGTAAAGGGATTCCACCAGAGTCGTGGAAGAAAAGGATTATGTTGTTGTGATTCTTTGAGTTATTATTGAAAGTTTGAGCTGCAATATGCATGGCTCTCTTCTGTTGTTTTCCAACCTCTGAATTGGCATCAATTACCACGCCAACACTTGTATTTTGGAAACTGTAGGCAACCTGAGCTCCAATAAGGCACTTGAATAGGAGAAGCAAGATTTTTAGAGAAGGCCAAAGCAAAAGATATTTACCTGCTTTGTAAGTTTGGGCATGAAAATTCATATTGGCTCTCAAGTAATATAACTGACTTAAAACTTAAATTTCGACAGAGTGATGTTACATTCTTGTAATGAAATATGTATGCTCAGAAATCATGATCCTATAATAGAATGGAATGTTAGAACTTTAGTGATGATCATTCTGCTGCAAATATCAGTTTGAAAGTTTGTATCTTGACTAGTAGTAGTATTAAGTTGAAACGTAACAAATTTTCCGTTTTTTATTCTTGGATTGGACCCTGGCTGAGTAAATGGAGAATAGGAAAGATATTTCATGACAATATGATATTAAGTTAGACATTTGAAACGTCAATACGGATGGCTGAGAAGAGGTTGAGGAATCGCAATTGGACCTCATCCCTTTCCCGTACGAAAATTAGCTTATTTTAATTTTCTTTGTGTTTATTATATTTATTTATTGCAGCTAATACTTAAGAATTGTCACTTTATTGAAACATTTTTAGATTTTTTTCTGAAAATAATTTTAAAATTTATTTAAGTTGTTTTGAGCTTATCTCATGAAAACATTGCAAAGGTAAAATAAAAAAATAGTCTCATATAAGCTTTATAAAAATCCATTAGTATAAGTCATATTGTGTTTATAAATTTGTTCATCTTGTACTTAAAATCTTTCAAAACAAAATCTTGTATTTAAAATAACATATTTGAAAAAATATCGAGATAACTTTTTTGAAAAACAAAAGTAATTTTTTATATTTAAAACTAAGTTAATTCATATGATATATTTTATTTAAGCTTCCCGGACATTTATTTAAGGAAATATATACTTGGTGAATCTAAACAAGCTCGAGATTCCGCCAAACATAATAACTTAGACTCAACAAAATCCATTAATCTTGCCCAACTCTACATAGTATTATGCAATTTATATTTTCTAAAATGAATTATAAATTCTTTTTTTTATTTAAATCAATATCTTTAATGTAATACTTTTTTAGTATAAGACCAAATCTATCCTTACTTAGATATCAAACTAAAGACTACACACTACTTTTTTAGTATAAGACCTAAGGTCAGAATTTCAGCCAACAGCACTTAATTAAGTGACATAAACTAAACTATTCTGTTTCTAAAACAAAACACACATGGGTTTGGGCCAAGTGAAATTGGGTCCTCTGGAGCAAAAGGATCCAAGAGGAGAATTCTGAAGGAGTCGGCGGTCATCGTGCGTTGGGGCGATGAACAATTGAACAAACCAAACATGTCGCAGTTCTGGAAGCCAGGGACGGAGAGGCCTCAGGGTCGCGTGGTGGACGATGAAGAAGGCGGTGTTCTCTTCTTGTCCGGCTCTCACCATTCCTCTTCTTCTTCTCGATACGGCTACGCCAGCATCGATAAGCAGCGCCAGCGTTTGCCTGTGTTCAAGTACCGCACCGCCATTCTCTACCTCGTCGAGACTCGCGCCACCACTATCATCGTCGGCGAAACCGGAAGTGGCAAAACCACTCAAATTCCTCAGGTCATCTTCCTCCAAATTCAAATTCAAATGCAAATTTCATGTGACTAACAGTTTGCATTGTGCATTGCAGTACCTGAAGGAAGCAGGTTGGGCCGCTGGTGGCAGACTCATTGCTTGCACTCAACCTAGGCGACTTGCCGTTCAGGTCACTTCTTCGCATCATATCACTCATTCTTCAATTCATCATTCACAGTTCTCTCTGATCGCAAATCTTATCTCTTTGCTTTTACAGGCTGTTGCTTCCAGAGTTGCCGAAGAAATGGGAGTAAAACTCGGTGAAGAGGTTGGCTACACCATTAGGTTTGAAGATGTTACCAAACCGGTGAGCATCTCTCTCTGACTCTCTTCAATTATCACTTATTTGCATCTTATGTTTGTTGTCATTTTACTCTTGCACACACTTGCGTATATATAATTTATGTTAATATCACAGACAAGAAGGATGAAATAAAATAAATAGTAGAAGAGGAGAGTTGATTAGATGATAACGAATGAGTGGAGTTGTTACAACATTTTTTTTTCTCGTTTTGTGTCAGCACAGGATGTAACTGTGCTAAAGTTCTTAACTGATGGAGTGCTGCTAAGGGAAATGATGGACGATCCTCTTTTGACCAAATACAGGTACTTGTTATCACCTTTTTTAACATTTCGATGAAATATTTACTTCAAATGTTACATGCATACGTTACCTGTATAACTATTATGAAAATGACATTATTATGTGTACAGAAATTGTGAGTTAGATGTCAAAGTGCCTGGACGAGCATTTGAGCATGAACTAGAGAAACTGCGGCAGTTGTATTTTATTTTATCGACAAATTTCAATTGTTAGTTTGTTAGTTTCTTGTTAGCAAGAGGGATCGAACCCACGACCTTTCCCTCCTTTTCTTCTTTCTTAACCGCCCAACCAACCTTATATCTCCTACTATGGCAGTTGTATGAAGGCAGTTCAGCATCCTATCTTTTGTTATGTTCTTTTTTAAAACATCAAGACTAATGGTGTTCTTTTCCTTCTTTATGAAGTCGCTAGCAGACTTCGAGATTGTCCTTGTGTATCTTTCTTTTTGGTGCCCTTGAATTTTGCCAGTTTTTAATTTAACAGATTTCCTAACCCTCCCCATAGGCAGTATAGCAACAGAGGTTTTCAGGGGATATTAGTCTAGCTCTTATACAAAACAAGTTAATTGACTATTGAGACTTTAAATGTTGTCCATGCAAATGCTAATTGTTAAATTGTTATATAAATAGTGTTCATTATACTGAATTTTACACCTTTTTTTTGTGGCCATGCCAAGTAGCAAGGACCCTATATTCGTTTCTATGAAAAAGATGCTATATTCCCTTTTCCTGTTCTGAACTCCTTTTACGCCGACCTCTGTAAATACTTGTTGCAGTGTTATAATGCTGGATGAGGCTCATGAAAGGTCAATATCAACTGACATTTTGCTTGGACTATTGAAAAAGGTATTAAATGTACGGGCACAACATATCTATAGGAATAAAATGCTGTTCTTTTTTTGGTAATTAAAAACTGGCCTCTTTATTTTTAATTTTTTTTAATCTTTTAATTTGTATGAATTCTGTTTGCTACTTTTCTAGATTCAACGGCGTCGGCCAGAGTTGCGGTTGATTATCTCATCTGCTACTATTGAAGCAAAGTCGATGTCTGACTTCTTTCGAATGAGGTTTTCTTCTGCTCGTGCTATGTTTCAATTGTTCAGACTTTTATTTACACTTCAACATTCTTCTGAAAGCTGTATTCATAGAATTTATCTTCATAAAAATGTCACAAGATTTTATCAAGAAAATTGCTTGTCTGATTTTAAGATTCACCTGGATCATATTTAGACAGCCACCAAAAAAACAAACCTGCAAAAAGATAAGGTTTCTCTATCAGAATCCAAATTCATCATCAGTGGAGGACATTTTTATCCATACATAAATACACCTATATCTGTTTGCATTTAGTTGTTTGTAATGCTAATATTATTCTCTCAAAGAAATGACCTTGTGATGCTAGATCATTGTCTAATCAGTAGCTTTAAACTGTCATGTTTCAACACTCTTCCTCTCTGCTGCACCCACAAAAGCACAATGGAAAAAAAAAATATAACCTTTGCAATACCATATTTAATCCAGTTTGGTTGTTTCTCCTTTCTTTAGACTATGGGTAAAATTTGGCCACATTTGGTAAGCATTTGTTTGTTATTGTTAGCATGCCTGTCTAGTAGTGTCTAATATTAACATTGTTATATTAGTTGCTTACTTTTCCCATTTGGTAAGCATAACTGATAAAACCAGAATTCACTATAGGGATTATAGTAAATCCAGACAACAAAGCTCTAATTACAATATGAAAATGCAGAAAAATGTTGAAAAAGAAAGAAAATATCATAAGTATACTTATCTGCCCTATGGCAAGAGCCACCTAAGACTACCCAATTGATTGCGTATCTCTCATTCCCTCTTCCCTTATATCCCCACCCAGCCTCTAACTTCACCTCATGCTTCCCACACTTCTTGCCACATATAAAAGATTGTTACAGCATATGCAGATCCCTCTTTTTGCCTATTACCTATATAGGAGTGCCTAACAAACTCTCCTGGATTCACTGTTAAGCTGACTAGTTCTGTACTTGTTGTACTTAGTTACAACCATTAGGATTGTGTCCAATTCACCATACCTGTTACTTATTATCTAATATATAATACCAAATTACTGAATTGTTTAAAATTAAAAGTATTCTGGATTTTTTGTGTTGAGTATTCAGATGTTGATTGTCACCTGAAAAAGCAGTCACTTATACAACAATGTGTTCTATTAACAGAAAAAAGCGCCGAGAACCTGAAAACGAGGAGCATGGACTACAAGTGGAACCTGTAATCTTATCAGTTGAGGTACTATTTTTGGGATTATGACTCGTGCTTTCATGCCTACTGTTTTCTAAGTGCATTTGTTTGAAGCAAAACCAGTGTTGTTAATGGCGGATCGCGGTTCATGGCGGAAAGCCAAAAATCCGCCATAAAAATATGGTGGATGGTGTAGTGGAAAAGGGCAGATGTCATGGCGGACAAAAAAAGAATACATATATATAATTATAAATAACAAAGTACCAACACTAAATAAACTCATTGAAATTGAAAAAAACAATGGATTGCATTCAAATAAACTAAAAAAGTTAAAAAAGTTTCATGAGTTCATACAATAAAAGAGGACTGAACAGAAAAAAAAAACGTGACGTCAAATAGGAAAAAAAATAAAAATGGGACTGTCAAAAATAAAAAAAGAGTGTCAAATAGAAAAATGAAAAAAAAGCTGCAGACATAAAAAACGGATGTCAAACAGAAAAAAAAAGGAAAAAAAAAAACAAAAAAAAGGCACCACTGTCCGTCGTCCACAATATTCGTCTTCGTCGTCATGCTGCCATGCATCATGCTGCCGTTCGTCACCGCCGTTCATGGTGCTGCTGGTCACTGCGACGCTGCTGGGTGCGGTTGCTGGTCGCTGCTTCGCGGGGTCATGCTGCTGCCGGTCGTCGCTGCTGGTAGTGGTGGCTGCTGGGTGCGGGTGCTGGTTCGCTGCTGTTCTGTTTCTGTTCGTGGCTGCTGCGCTTTTCAAAATATATTATCGGGTAGGGTTGGGTCAGGTCAGCCCAACACCTACTGCGAAAAAACAAAAAAGGCCACTATTCTGCCTTTCCCGCTATTCCACCATGACCCGCCATGGCGCCACCATTAGCAACCCGCCACACCACCGCTATTCGGTGGCGTTTTTTCAAAATTCCGCCACGCTTTTCCGCCATGGCC
Source organism: Glycine soja (assembly GCF_004193775.1). Lineage (NCBI taxonomy): Eukaryota > Viridiplantae > Streptophyta > Magnoliopsida > Fabales > Fabaceae > Glycine > Glycine soja. The sequence continues at coordinate 41,990,027 of NC_041012.1, read as the reverse complement.
GCCATTTGATAACACTGGGCAAAACATATTCATATTTAAGGTCACTTGCATCTCCCTTGCCCTTGAATTTGCTTTCAACAAGGTTATGTATTGGTTTCTCTCTAGTTCTCTGCCTATGATTGTTTCAGTGTGGTATCTGATCCAATGACAGAACTGGGCTGCTATTGTATTGCTATCTTCCTTCTTTCCTTTGTTCTTTTTTTTACAATTGTTATTATTATTATTAAATTTTTCCTGCCTGTCTGTATCATCTCCCTGGTGTATTTCTTTTCCATTTAATATTAATTTTCACAAAGAAACACCTCACTTTTCAGAACTACAATATAATTTGGAAATATTTTAATTAAGTGGGGCATTGCTATGACTTTGTGATTTCCAGGTTAAAGTTTTCGATATACAAAATACAAATACATTATTATGCTTTATGCTTTATGATTTTTAGGGTAGAGGCTTCAATGTACAAATTAATTATTCTGAGGAACCTGTCCAAGACTATGTTCAAGCTGCTGTTTCAACAGTACTCTTGATCCATGAGCGGGTATGTTATCTTATATCGAAACAGGATAACTTCAACTAATGCATTCTATTTGTGAGGCATTTTAAATCAGTGTAGTGTACTCTTGATCCATGAGCGGGTATGTTATCTTATATCGAAACAGGATAACTTCAACTAATGCATTCTATTTGTGAGGCATTTTAAATCAGTGTAGTGTACTCTTGATCCAAAATATGAGTGCTCATTTTGATGCATACTATAGTAACTAGTAACTATACATTTCTGCTGTTGATGTAAGCAGAAAGTCAGATTTATCTAAATAGTTAAAACAAAAACAAAATGGATTGAAATGGTTGTTTGGTCTTTCTTATCTCTCCTTAGGAGCCTGCAGGAGACGTTCTAGTGTTCCTTACTGGACAAGATGATATTGATGCTTCTGTTCAGTTACTTAATGATGAGGTTCAAACTACTGGAAAGCACTCTTCAGGTACACACTCTGAATAATTATTATTTGGACTGTTAGCTTTTGATGTCTTTAATTACTGACAACAAAAATGAGTAAAATATGTATAAATTTTTGTGTTTTCCGAACATAACAAGAAAATGATTTCATATCTTTAAGTCTTCAATGAGATACAACTAATGCATGGAATTTTCTTTGTTCCAGGATTGATTGTTTTGCCCCTGTATTCAGGACTTTCACGCGCTGAACAGGTTAGAAATACATCTGTGGGTTTACTTGTCAAAAATTTGTTTCTATACTTATTATAATTGTAATTTCTGAATGGAGTGATACTTGTTTTACATTCTCTCAGGAGTTAGTGTTCTCTCAAGCCCCTCGAGGAAAGAGAAAAGTGATCATTTCTACTAATATAGCAGAAACATCACTGACGTTGGAAGTAACATCTCTTTTACCATAAGTTTGACTATGCCTATGGTTAGAGACAAGATCCTCCTTATCCATTCTTATTTTTCTAATCATGCAGGGAATTGTCTATGTTGTTGACAGTGGATTCTCTAAACAGCGGTTCTACAATCCGGTATTTTCATTTTGTTGTTTCTATTAAAGAGATATAGTAATGATCCCTATATTGATTTGTTCCTGTTTTTGGTTTATAAATGTCACTTGATCTATCTTTACTTCCATTCAAGTTTCGTTTTTGATCTCCATTTTTCATCTAAGATTGTTCCACTGCAGAGGAGTTATCTTCACTTTCCACTTCTGCCCTGGTATTTTCTTAAAAATTTAAAAAAGCTTCATCAATTTTTTATGTAACTTATTTAAATTTTATACAAGTCATTGTTGGTTCATGAAGGATTTAAAACCTTAAAATTTTCAATATATATTGGGATGACGATTTCTCAGTTATGATATACTAATGAATTTTAAATTAACATTTATTCTGTATTTTCTTCATTATTCACTTTATTAGAATTTATCCACTAAATTTTTATTAATTCTCGTTGGCTCAGATTTCTTGATGTCTCCAAGTGTAATTTTATTTCTGGAAGCTGTCCCTTCTCCATTCTTCTCCTCTCCCTTACTCAGATTTTTTATGTCTCCAAGGTTAATTTTCTTCCATGCTTTGTAATAGATTTCTGATATTGAAAATCTGGTTGTGGCACCAATCTCTAGAGCTTCTGCTAGACAAAGAGCTGGTAGGGCTGGACGAGTTCGACCAGGAAAGTGTTACAGGTGTAGTAGTTAGTTACCTTCAACTGTTTAATGAACATGTTTCACTATGAATTATGATTTTTTAACCTAGTCACCTGTTGCTTCAGAGATAAGAGATCGACTTTTGTATGTGGTAACTGATTTTCTTCCAAAGAACCACAATTATTTAACTAAATATTAACTTAATTTTTTTAATCTGGTTTGGAGGATATCTTTTCCTGTCTACTTTGTAGTTTGTGGTCATAACCTTCCTTTGTCTCTCTCTCTCTCTCTATATATGGAGAGAGTCATATATATCTCTATATATAGAGAAAGAGAGAGAGGAGGGATCAAATTACACCGGTGTAACTTTGACAACTATTACATCATTTTATAATTTTCAACTAGATAATATTTTCTTAAAACTCACCGTTGGATTAAAAGTTTCTTTCACATAGATCACATATGCAAAATTTCATGTTAATCCAAAATCATTTGCTACCTCTTTCATATAAATTAAAATCAATGTAATATAAACATTTCAAATACTAAAATATGAATTATTTGATTACCTTCTTGCTGCTGTTCAATTTTGACAAAATTTGACACAAAAGATCTTGGTAATACATAGATATAATTCATCGGTTGGATCAATAAAAATCGCATTTTATATCATGTTATAGAAATGATGTAATAGTGGTCAAAGTTATACCGGTGTAATTTGATTCCTCCTCATATGTGTGTGTTCTGATATCATATTAAGTATTCCATTCATGAAGTTGGTATTGCTTCTTCAATTTCGCGGTGTAATAATGGTCATTGTGTTTTACTAATTTTTTTTAATGGTTGTTTATTGTATTCTGTTTTGTGTTCCTGTTACCGTGTCAACATCTCAAATTGTAATTTGTATCTTGTAAATGTTAACTTTGGCAATCATTCACTGAGCCCATGATTGCAACCAGGCTATATACAGAAGAATATTTTCTTAACCACATGTCTAATGAGGGGATTCCAGAGATACAGAGATCAAGTATGGTCTCCTGCGTTATCCAGGTTAGTAACTGTTATGGAATAATTTCACAGAAACAGAAGTATTTTAGCCTGGTTTATTTTTTAGTGTTACCACCATTATCTGTTATTTCTTTTTCTCCTAGCATGGAACTTTTTGACTGGGATGATATTTTTCTGATCAATAGAATGACGACTAATGAAAAGTTGCATCATTGCTATTTTGAATTATCATGAATTTGTTTGAATTTAATAAATAATAAAAAAGGGTATTTGTTCCCCATATATGATAATTTAATTAAAAAAAATCAAGATTAACCAGAGAGAGGGAAAGAGGAAGTTGCATTCGAAACTTCAGTGTTTTTGACAATTCATTTTATCAACTCTTTTCTTCCAATGAATTTAGTGCGCCTTTATTTTTTTCCTGGCCTGGTATTTACTAACTCTTTTTCATGGTCTGGTATTTTTGTTACTTGGCTTATGGCTAATTTTAAGGGGGGTTTCTCTTCTAATATGGAAGATGTTGAACAACTTTGTTGCATTCTTTAGCCTCTTCCCCTTAGTTGTCCATCACCTCTACTAAAATTTATCAATTTTATCCACAAAAGAAAAAGCTTAGTAGTATAGTGTTTGATGAGATGGATTGTCCAATTATCACCTCTACCTTTTCTGATATTACTGATATCATTTCATTGGAGTGCTATTACTGGAATATTGTTCGATGTAATAGTGTGTGTCGGTAGATCAAGTTAATGATCAATCCTAAAATTAATTACTTGACACTTTTTTCTGGTTATTTCCAGTTAAAGGCCTTGGGGATTGATAATATCTTGGGCTTTGACTGGCCAGCGTCTCCATCTACTGAAGCAATGATCCGAGCATTAGAAATTCTCTACTCACTTAGGGTTTTGGATGATGATGCTAAGCTGACTTCACCAACTGGATTTCAAGTTGCAGAGATTCCACTTGTAAATTTCTCTTACCACAAAAATCATGTTTGATTCATTTGTTAAATGCTTCATCTCTATTTGTAGAATTATAAAGACTTGTTTTATTCACCATGGGCCTAGGGTTAGTCCTAAGTACAGTAGACATATAGAGTCTATTGAGAAAAATCCAAGCCCCACTTCGGTTAGAGATCAAACCAATATAGAGTATATAAGTGTGTGGGGGGGGGGGGGGGGGCAACCCTCACCCTAAGAGCTAGTTTTTGGGGTTGAGTTAGACCCAAACCCACATTTTAAGAGAGTCATTTAGTGGTCAGGATAAAAAAAGATAGGACGAATAAGCTATCATATCCTGTGTTTTTAATGTATTGTTTGGTGAGCTGACAAGATAGGATAAGCTTATCCTGTCATGTTCATTAGTTCAAAAATTATCCAGAAGAGGGAGCTAGGTTAGGAACAGGTAGGATTGGATAGAGAAAATTTCCACCTTTCAGGCTTTCACCTTGCTACTACGCAATTGTTTTGCTCCACCACCACCACTACCACAATTGTTGCTACGATGTACCAGCATTGTTGCCACCACAACCATTGCTACTGTTGCCATCACTACTATTGCTGCTGCCATCACTAGCATGTATCATGATTGCTTCTATAATTGTTACCTCTACTGACACAACCACTATCACTACATTTGCCAGGATCCGATGGTCTCAAAAATGATAATTGCTTCCAGTCAACTTGGGTGTTCAGAGGAGATAATCACCATTGCTGCTGTTCTTTCCGTCCAGGTGAATCTTTTTGCTGTAGTCATGACCATAAATAATTGTTTTAGATACAAATTTTAATAAAATTCTGTGTAAGAATCAATTTTCATGCTGACATTGGGAAATATTAAATGAACTCTATCTGTATATCATCACAAATATATAGCTGAACATTAATGTATAGAGCAGTTGACCTTAATTTCAAATTATCTATGTATACAGTCTATCTGGATCTCAGGGAGAGGGATACAAAAGGAATCAGATGAAGCAAAATTGAGATTTGCTGCTGCGGAGGTACTTTAGTTTGCGTTTTTTCTGACTCACTTTTTCTATTTAAAACCGTAATTTCCTCTACATTATTTGTGTGATATAACTGTTTATCTGTAGCAATATGATGTATGAAGTATTTTTTTTATTCGTAAATGTGATCTTTTGATAATTGGTACAATTACAGGGTGACCATGTAACGTTCCTTAATGTATATAAGGGGTTTCATCAGTCTGGTAAATCTTCACAGTGGTGTCACAAGAACTATGTAAACTACCATGCCATGGTGTGTATATGGTTAGCAATTTTGCACAATTTAGGCATTTCAATATGTCCTTTCCAATATTCATGTTGACATGGATGCTTAAATTGCACAGAGAAAGGTTCTTGAAGTTAGAGAACAACTCAAAAGAATTGCCAAGAGGATAGGCTTAGTCTTAAAATCTTGCGAAAGTGATATGCAGGTTGGTTTTTTTTTTCTTTATACTTACTGATTATGATTTATTTTTTTAAAACTGTCTTCAATCTTCTCCTGATTTATTCTCTGTTGGGTGCTTAAATAGTCAAAGTTATGGAAAGCTCTGCACTAGTGTAATTATTATTTTATTGATCCTGTCCCATTCTTTGGTTTTTCGCCCTACTACATGATTTCACTTTCAGTTCCTTGGTTTTATGGCCCGTTTGGACAAACAACTTAATTAAGGTCCTATTGTTGTTTTAGTAATTGAAGGGGAAAAAACGGTTAAACTGTTTTTATATAAGCTATATATTTTTTTCATAAGCTATCATGGAGAGCTTATTGAAATAAGCTAAAAACAACTTATGGGCGTGTCATAAGTCATTTTAATATTTTCATAAGCTCTTCCAAACACATACATGAGTGCTTATGTCATAAGTCCAAATAAGTTGTACACTTTCTTTAAAATGGGGCTAGGTTATAAGGTGCATATTTAAATGTTATACCTTTCCAGGTGGTCAGAAAAGCAGTCACTGCTGGCTTTTTCGCTAATGCATGCCATCTAGAGGTGAGATACTTCTTGACACACTAAAATACATGCGTTTCTCTTTCATTTTCATGTATATTACCATTTTTCACCACAAATTTTGTAGTGAAGCAAATCATTTGACTTGGTTAAATTTTGTTTCTGTACCTTGTTAAAAGGAATACAGTCATAACGGGATGTATAAGACGTTAAGAGGATCACAGGAAGTTTATATTCATCCATCATCAGTGCTATTCAGGTTAGTACAAACTGAGTTTGTGAAAGTTTTGTATTATGTGCACTACTATTTTTGCTTTAGAAGATCAAGTAATGTTGGGTATCAAGCTGTCTGAATTCGAGGAATAAGGAACCTCCAGACTAAACAAGGGAAGAAGGAGACTGATAACTTTTGCTTCATCTATTTCAGACCGTATATATAACTCGTGCAAATTGCTAAATGACAAATACAGAAAATAACAAAATGCAAAAAGCAATAATCAGAATTGTGCAATAACAAATAACAATTATTCTGGCAGATTCTCCTTTAGTGCGAGCATATCCGTGAATAACAGAATCTGTTAGGATCCTTCAAACATAATCTTCTAAACGCTTGGGTGGGTTGCTCCCCCTTTTAGGCCTTTCATTGCTCTGCTGTTGGCCCATATTCCTCTGCCTATCAAGTAACCTGGAATACTAAAACAGAAATCCTGTAGTCTCTTCCGGTGTCTGTTGAACTTCTGACTTTTGTATCTTTTTTCTTCCTTTTTTTCTAGGGGATACAATGAAATATTTTAATAGATGATCTCTGTATCTGAAGTTAACCTAAAATTGTGTTCTTTTGCAGAGTAAATCCAAAGTGGGTTATTTACAATTCTCTTGTATCAACTGATCGACAATACATGCGTAATGTCATAACCATAGATCCCTCATGTCTATTGGAGGCTGCTCCTCACTTCTACCAGCTACAGCAATCTAATCATCTTCTTCGCTGATTTGCCGTAGGCTAATTAACTGTGTCTGAGGCGAAGGAAAGAAATTGTTAATATATGACAAATTTCAGTTCAAGTAGAGCAGATTAACCAGTGGTGTTAGGACTCTCCTGTGTGTAAATTGCATACTTTGTCAAGGCTATTGGAAGTCTTTTTTAATCCTCTGTAGTCCTCAGGGCTGTTATTGTCTCAATGCCTTTATAGTTGTTAATTATTGTTTAAGGATAAGGAACGAAAAGGTTTATTTTTTTATTAAGAAATTGCAAACTCTAGAATGTTTTCTTGTTTGTAATCTTTGAAGGCAATCGTGGGCTATGGCTTTTGAAAAGTGTAATGCTTTATTCTTTAAATGTGATGGGCATATTTTGTAAAATAAAATATAAAACTATTGGAACTTGCAGAAAAAAAAGAGATTAAATTGGAGGAAAATTATCATTCAAATTCATAAAAGAGAATATCTATGTAAAGGCTCACAATTAATTTAAAATTTCTAATCAATCAAATCTATCATCAGATTTATTTAAAACTAAATTAACTAAAAAAAAGATAAAAATACACATCAATAACAATTTTTTTTTATCAAAACTTATTCAAAATTCAAATAACAATTTTTCTATCAAAACTTATTCAAAATTCGAATAACAATTTTTTCATGACTACTCCTTGAAATTTGTTGTGTTAGTGTTAAGCTCTCCATGATCTTCAAACTTGATATAGAAAGCGTTTTTTTAGTCATTATGTCTACAAGTTGGCCATCAATTTCAGTTTAAACCACTGTCTTATCCAATTTAATTACTCTCAGGATTTATCATGTCAAATTCATCTTGCATAAACTTTAATGACTTCAAATTAGTGTGATCAAATCTTTCATGCCAAACATCAAGCTCAATCAATTTTGACAATAGAATTATGAACTTCAACTAAATTAAACTTCACATAAAAATTGTTTTCAATCCTTTCACATTTCATGATAAAGGGCAATATTTTAGATTCGTTCTCTTCAATGATAAAACAATATTTTGTTTCAACTAATGTTGTGAAATTATGTATTATATGTATTGTTATAGATATTTATGTAGAATAATAAGATTTTTTATTTTTAAATCACAAGTAAATTGTTTATTAAATATATTTTTATTGATTCAAACAGTATTTTCGAATGATCACTTTTTGTTATATATAATTGATACCACTTCTCTTAAATTGTATGTAAAATTAAAGTATTATCCAAGGAATTAATGTCCCTATCATGATCATTATATACAATTTTTAATCATATTTTTTCTGCTAAATGTCATTGTTTTAAAAATATTTCTAATATGTTAACATATCATTTTATACTAAAAACCAAAACTGCAATAGTATCTCAACTATGATAATAAGTACTTACTTTGTTACATGGAAACAATATTTCACAATAAGTTGCATAATTATAATCTATACTATAGTTTATCAACTTATTTAAAATGCTTAATTAAGTGTTTAAATGAGTTTGAGGCATGATGTTTTTTAAATACAATTATCACTGTTTTCTAAATTTAAATCATTCATTAAATGTGTATAAGCTGACATATTTATTTTTAATTCTAAACTTAATAATGAAATAATGTTTTCAAATCATTGTAATTAGGATGAACAAAACAAAGGATTAAATCGTTTAATCTAATTCCATCAATATTATATTATAAAGGAATATTTTTTTTTTTGTATTTTTTAGTTTTTAGACAAAGGAACAAATGTTTACATAGTTATGTTTATAAAAATAGTTACTTTTTTGTATTATGTTTCAATTGTATTAAAAATATATAAGACTTTACTTTTTATAATTATGTCATTATCTAAATTTTAAGAAAATAATTACATACTACTTGCAAAATTTGAAGTTTTATAATGACATAAAATAGTTCTCTGTCCCTAATTTAATTCTTATTTTTTTTCTAGAATTATATGTAATAAGCATTGTCCAGTAAAAAATGAGACAGAATCTTAATTTTTCTCATTAAAGGATGTTATTTTTGGGATAATAATAAATGATTAAAGCCGACGGGAGGGAATCCCTCTCCCACCAAATTGATTTGCCTACATGTATTTCATATATAAATGTATAACACAATCAATGAAACCAGTCATAGACTCACATTGTAAGATATATCACAAAAAAAAAAACTGTACTAGAAGAATGAGAGTACCGATTCATTCTCGTTGGAATAGTTAAATTATACTCATTGAATACATTCTCAGGTTTTGTATGAATTGGTTCATTATGTGTTGAGATTCAGATTCACCTGATTTTGTCTATTAATCCACAGTCACCATACATAGATGTTATGGTTGATAGTGTGTGGTGGAACCTAAATCATCAAATATTGGAGCATAAGGAACATTGGGAAGATTGCTTGATATAGGTAGGCGAAGAAGGTATAGTTTTTTTTAGTAAAATTGTACTTTTGGTCTCCTGTTTTAGTTTCAATTTAGCAGATCTCCCACTAATTTAATTCACAAATTGGATCTACCTATTTTGTAAAATTTTAAAATGTTCCCTGAAAATTGGATCTACCTATTTTGTAAAATTTTAAAATGTTCCCTGAAGACGTTGACAGTTAAGGTTCAGACATTGACTACCACATGTCATATGAGAGATTCCTTGGAAATGCTTGCATTGAGCGAGAGAGTTCGGTGCAGAATTTCAAGAGCCTCTACATGTGACCGTTAAATTTAACGTATCTCCAATTGAGGTTCTAGGGATCAACATGACAGGATTTTATAAAATAGGGGACCCAATTTGTGAATTAAATTAATGGGGGACCAAATGCGAAATTAGATTTAAAATGGGAGACTAAAAATATAATTTTATCTTTATTTTTCTTGAAATTGGAGGATGTGGGGATGAAATTTCATGCAAAAGGATAGGAATTGGAATGATGGGAAACAAAAATGTAAATCCTCTTAAATAAACAGTTATTTAATTTCTAAGTTCTTTAATCTATAGAACTAAACAATAAAAAAATATATGTATTTTTTTCAAGATTTGACTCAGTAAAAGTATATTTTCCAACGAAAATATAAATAACAATGATTGATTAAAAATTTAATAGTTAAAATTAAAATCTTAACAACTTGAAATATTTTCTATAGGTATATATTATTCATTTTATTATAATTTCAACCATCAACGTTTAAACTGTCTCTTCAAAAATCAATATTTAAATCAACAATTATCATTTCATTTTGGTTTTTAAAGTTTGTGAGTTTTATTTTATAATTAACAGAATTCAGATAACTAATTAATAAAATTATGTGAAAAAATAATATATTAAAAGATATGTTACTAAAATCTTTCTAGATTTGGTTCAGCAAAAAATATATTTTATAGGTAAAATATAAATAATAATCATTAATTATAATATTGATAATTAAGATCTTATGAATCACTTAATATATTTCCTCTCTAAATTTTAAAAAATATCTTAAACAAAGAGATTTCAGTAGTCCTTTATTAAGAGTATTGTTTTTAATGTTGTTAAGAGTTAAGACACATATTCTTATCCTAATCTCATAGGTTGATTAACTAAACTAAGTGATTAAATACAAATGATTAATGTATGAAATTAAAGTTGAATAATTTGGGTAACATTCATGGTAGAAAAAAAAAAGATGAGTATGCATGAGTGTGCAAATAGAATAAAAATTGATTTATTTTATCCTTACATGCTATCTATTTTTAATCCATAATCCAAAATATATTTATTTGTCATCTCTAATGGCTATACTCATCTCTAGTGTGCATCAGTGTGCATATATATTTATTGGTTTGTTCACCACTTCTGCCACCATAATGTGGTTTTTTCACTTTCCTTAGAGTTGTTGAGAGACAAGTCCATGAAACTAAGCACTAATCATGCAGAGAGGATTCAGGATCAGGAAATACTTTTGTGCATGCAAGCTGGGTGAAGCTTAGAAGCGTTTGGGTAGACAACATTGATAAATTGTTCTATTTTCAATGTCTTTTATACAAATAGAAGGGGATAACCGGTGTTTGTAGCTTCTTGGATTTCCTTTTCTTCACTTCTTGAACATATTAGAAATCTATATATTTTTGCCCAAACCACTTCATAAACAGTAAAAAGTTTGTATATTAGGTTAAAATGTAATTTTTATTTTTCTATTTTTTTAAATATATATTTTTAGTTCTCTTTTTCTATTTTTAATTTAAACATTTTATGTCCCATTTTTTAAAAATTTACGATTTTAGTCCTTCATTTTCTAATTAAGACATTTTGTCTCCTACTATTAAAAAATCATTGTGTTCAATCTCAAAGTTGATGCATGTACTCTATACATGTTATGCACATGATATTTTTTTTTAAATTATTTAGTTGCTAACAAACTTGATTTATTAAAAAAGAATTTAAGGAGTACACCATCAATAACAAGTTTGAAATTGATAAGGAAATTAAAATCATAGATTTTAAAAAATGAGAGACGGGATGTCTCAATTAAAAAATTAGAGAATTAAAATAGTAAACTTTTAAAATTAATAATATAAAATATGTCAATTAAAAAAGAAGAGAACTAAAATCACATATTTAAAAAAAAGGATAAAAATTAAATTTTAATTTTTTTTTTATCATTCTTGTACAACTTTTCTTAGTCTCTAGGATTCTTCCTTCTTTCATGCTTTTTTCCTTGGTCTTAGCTTTGTGCTTGGTACTAACACCTTAAAGGATTATTCTCTATTGTCTCCAAGTTTTGATATGTTTGGCTCTTGCCCAATTCTTTTGTTCTCAGGTCTCCACTTGGTTGTGTCCTACCTGGTCACAATTTGTGTTAATTATGTTTTTATTTGATTTTTTTTACATAAAATCATAATTATATTCTACCTTTATCTGGTATTGGTTTGTGAACCTTAATTTTAAAGGATGATATAAAATTAACAAAATTATAATACATATATAAATTTTTTTTTATTTTATTTCATAATTAAATATATAAAAGCACCCACATGAATGGGTCGATCATGTAATCTTTACTCATTAGGATGATCATCCTCACTTCATCATAATTAATAGTCCTTTTTCATTTATGTTAGCAGCAGAACGTCCAAATCCAATTATAGATTGGAATTCTCTTATCAAATATTAAAGTCATTAATAGGTACTCTTAAAAAATGGCATTAGTATTTAGTAGTTACTTTTAATAAAGAAAAAAATCTGTCAAGAACGAAATTAAATTGTAGTTTAAATTTTGAGTAATTGGTAGTATTTTTTTTTTTATCAATGCCAGTTGTTAATATAACAAACAGGTGGTCTAATGTGTGAGCAACAAAAATTATCACTTTCATTTTTTCTTAAAGATGTATACTTATGGTGGTAAGTTGGAGGAGCCAACTAAGGCGCAGGCGCACATACATATATATATATATATATCAATTTCATCCAGAAATGTAATGATATCTCATACATTAATTTGAGTGAAAAATTATGAGAATATATTCAAAAGATTCAGTTATTTGTTGTTATTTTTCTTGGACTTGATAAGAAATATATCTCTCAAGTTTTTTTATTCAAGAAAAGTTAGATTTCAGAAAAAATGAAAATATAACAATTGAAAAGTTGAAAAAAAAGTGTAACTTATACTTAATTTGATGAGAAGTTGGACTAATTCACCAAGTGGTTAATTTGACTAAAATTGAGTTTATTTTATTAAATAAAGTCTTGAATGATGATTAAATAAGTTTTTTTTTTTTACCAAAACTAATGATCAATAAGCATAATATTAATATTATGGTGACAAAATAATTAAACTAATAAATCAAATTTCACATAATATTATTTGGTATCCTAAGTAAATAAATTGAAATACAAGCATTGACAAACAAGCGAGAAAATTGTGACGTAAACAATCCAACACTCATTACAAAAAACATACCAATACTAATTCAAACTAAGGAATATATCCAAATGAAAACATACCAATACTAATTTAAACTAAGGAATATATCCAAATGAAAGGAGAAAATTAACAAATAATTAACAATATATTCACTACTTAATTTAGTGTCTTTCTATATCTACTATGGTAGATCCATCACAGCTCTGAGTCCTTCTCCCGGATCTTTCCCTGTTACTAACCATCCTATGAAAAGATCCTATTCTCAAACCTGAACATCCCACCCTCTCCAATTCATTACCATCTGGTAGCTCATCACCACCCTCAGCTGGTGGTGCTGTGGGTTGGACTTGGTTGTGAAGCCGTGTGGCACCTAAATGACCATGTTCTGGTTGCACCTTTGGGTCAACCACGGTGCGGCAAATTGGGCATGTGGTGTTAGAATTAAACCATTTATCAACACAATCAACATGAAAAATGTGCTTACAATTTGGTAACACCCTACTGATTGTATCTTCCACAATAGTGCCTAAGCAAACCGAGCACTCTACAACTTCTTCACCTTGCTTGAATTGGTCCGTTTGCTTGTACAAGAGCTTAGGCAGGGAAGCTATGATCAAAGGGTCAAGGCCAGAGTTGCGTGGCTCCACAGAACTCACATCAATTGGTGCAATTTGAGTGCTGATTTGATAAAGAAGGTCGTTTTGGCGTCTCCTTTGTTGGCGTCTAATGAAATATTTTACACAAAAATGGAAGATGATGATTAATAAGATCATACCAAATAATGAGAAAGCTGCTGCTAGCATCACCTGAAGGCCTATACCAAGTGGCTCCTCACCATCTTTGTCTTTAGACATGCTTGATTGGTTTCAATTTCAATCTAAGGTATATGGAGATATGGTTTTGGTTAATTTATTTTGTTTCTACGGAATATATTGTCCGGCTTCAGGTGGAAATTATTGGTTGGTTTGGTGGGTGGAAAAGAAGATTGGAACACGAAAATTAAATTGAAGCCTTTCATTTGAATCTTAATTTTGTTTCCGTCAATGTTATTGACTTTGGGGTGATAAACGAGTTTCTCGGGTATGTGGAGTTATTGATCCATGGGGTCAATTGTAGACTTCTCGCTACATTACAGAGTTAATTTCATTGAAAAAAATTGTTTAGATTTTGACTTGTTGTACACATTAATAAACTATGCTATCACGCGCTGCTACTTTTTCCTATATTTTAATTGACCCATGGATAATAACTTATCAAATTGAATAAAATAATATTTATCATCTTTATTTTCTTTTGTATTATTCAATAAAAAGACTAGAAATTTCATGCATTACAATTTAAAAAGAAAATAAGAAAAAATATATATGGTTCAAGATGGTACGTCGTATAGAATAAATATTAATCAGATATTCATTTACTAATATCTGGGATTCAGTATCAAGGCAGCATTAGTTTTAAAATTTATGGAAATGACCTTAACTGTATTGGAGCACATAATTATTTTCACTTAGGTAGATAGAAAGAATATTTTCTATTAAATTGAAGGGGTCAATTATAATTTTGATCCCTAATTTTTCAAATTCATGATTTGGTCTCTTTAATTTTTAATTATAACATTTGGTCATCTTAATTTTATAAAAATTTTATTTTAATCCCTAATAGATTATTAACTAATAATAGTAATTATTAAAGATATTAAATTAAATTGAAATCATTAATCATTAAATCTTTTTAATAAAAGACTATTAACCATAGTGTGATGTCACTAATGGAGTCATGTGCGACATTGAAGGTAAAAAAAAGGTGTTTGCAAAGAAACAGAATACAATATTGTGGAAATTTAAAATTAATAATTTTTTATTTAATTTTTTTATTAACTAATAATTTTGATTAATTTGTAATTAACTTAATAACTTAATTAATCATAATTATTTATTAATAATATATCAGATGGATCAAAATCACTCATTTATAAGACTAGAGGATCAAATGTTATAATTAAAATCTAAGAGGACAAAAATAATAAATTTGAAAAATTAATGGGACTAAAATCACAATTTAACCAAAATAGAATAAAAAGTGCTAGCAACTGATAATAGTTAAAAATCTACATATTAGACAGAAAATTAATGGTTAATTTTTATTTTTTTTATCCAAAAGTTTTTTTTTTTTGTATTGTCTCAATTCTCAAATTAACTAATGATTTTTGAAGGATCTAATTTACTGATAATAATATTGTTTTTTCCACTTTCAATATTCATAAGACACTCATTTAAATTTAAATGTTTGATTCCTGGGTAACTTTAAATATTTTAAATGATGTACGAGATCTTTTATTTAAAAGAAAATAAATCTGAACAACCACAATTCCACAAATATATTGTCAAAATGACTTAGCGTGGTTACTAATTTTGAAATTATTATCATAACTCATCCAATCCAAGAATCAAATTGAATATTTTTATTAATCTTTGGATTAATTCTATCAATTCTTTCAGTTATGTAGCAAGTAGCATTGCTCTTAATCTTTCATCTCTTGTATTGGAAAACATTACTAAAAAGGTGATGACTTTAACTATACTAAATTATTATGGTAAAAATATACTTTTTTAAAAGTATTGTAATAACTCTGACTTAGTGGTGCCAAAAGGGGATTCAGCTTGTTGAAAACATAAATTGAGCTAATAAAATTTAGGCTAAAAAATATTTTATCTCAATCCAATCCTACCCAAAATATTTATTAGCTTGATATAGATTGATTTGTAGTAGGTCAGGCTAACTTATTAACCCAAAATTTTAAAAATTAAAAAAACCTTATTTTTTATTAGTTTAATATATATAGTCTTCTATTTGTTTAAGATATATAAATGTTATTATTTATGTATCTAAAAATAAATAAATAAATCCTTTTCTTTTCTTTATAAATTTTCCCATTTATTTATTCTATATATATATATATATATATATATATATAAAATAAGAAATGATTTGTGATAGTTTATAAAATTTTGTTTTTATTTAAATACTTTATACGTATTTCCCTATGTCAAATTATACAAATTAATGAAACGTTATATTTACATAACATTCTCACTAGTTATTGGACGAAATATATATGATATGAGAAACTTGATTGTAATAATTGGAAAATTATCATGATTAAATGTGAATAATTAAACTTAGAAGATCAAATTATGAGAAATAAATATGAACAACTAAAATTTGAAATATGAAAATAAGTATAATTTTTTTCTCCATAGAAATCAAACACAAGATCATGTGATTTATAACATTCACATACCATATTCAATCAATTGAACTAAACTCCTTAATAAATATGTGTTAAATATAGAATTACAAATACCATCAAATCTGAAAAGTTTAGTCAAAGTTTCTTTTAAAATAAAAGTTTAGTTAAAATATGATAAAATTAGAAAGATTCTATATGCATGAAATTAAGATTTAATTAGAGAAAGATTTGAGTTTTTATTGAGTAAAATTTGATGTTTTTTTTTGTTAAATTAGGTTTTTGTCTTCTAATTTATTTCTTTGGTTCAAATTAATCCTCTAATTTTTTGGATTCAATTAGATCTTCTAATTTTAAAATAGGTTTAATTAAGTTCTCATGGTCAATTTCATTCAAATCGTTAATGGTGGAATCCTACATGATTGTAACATGTTATCTTTTTGTAGCTGAACACCGTTAACGATTTAGACAAAAATCAACGTTAATGGTAAAATTTTATGTGATCGTGATGTGATGTCTTCTTATGGTCGAATACCATTAACAATTTAGATAAAATTAACCTAATTAAACCTATTTAAAATTAGAACCTAGTTGAACTTGAAAAAAATTATAGGAGCAAATCAAACAAAAAAATTATTGGACCAAATTGAACCAAAAAATTAATTTAACTTTTTTTGGATAAATTTTGAGTAAAAAACATTGAAAACAGTTTAATCAATTCATTTAATTTTTATGAATTTTGGGTAGAAAATGAAAACTTAAGGGTTCTAATTAAACAATAATGAACAACAAAACTAAATTTACTTATTTTAAAAATTAAATAAATATACTTAATTGAATAAAAAATTAAAAGATTAATATCGTATTTCAAAATAAAAGGATAAAAAATCAAATGAAAATTGTTATATTTAAAACTCAAGTTAAAACCTTCTCGAAAAGGAGTGAAGTTTAGTAGATTAAATATGATGTGTAAGTATTGTAAATTTTCTGATATCATGTTTAATTCTTACGGGTAAAAAAACTCTATCCGAACTAAAAAAAACTACTAGTCTAGGAAGCAACCACACTAATGCCAGACCAGCACCAACATATATGAGGAAAAACAGTTTTGTGAATAAAGACCGTAGTGCTTGGTGAGCTGCCATGTCTGTTTTTACTTTCTATGGCCACTTACGCATTATAGAAAACATAAAGAAAATTCAAAATGAGAGATATACAAGAGATAACCTTCTTAAGAAGCTGCAGCAGAAAGTATTATAAGTTGAACAAATGAAAGCTATTACAATTATGTCATTACTTAGCGTTTGAACAATTCCCAACCAGAACGAAAGAAGGTATGAGTTTATCATGTGAATGAGATTTCTGTTCTATTTCTATTTTCTAAGTTCTTCTTGCGGGATGATTTGGGAACCTAAATAGGGATCGTAGAAAATGACAACAAATTGATAGAATGATAATGAGTGAACCTGACTGACTGCTATTTTTATTCTCTATGCAAGGTGAAAATACTTGATCAAGTGTCTATTTGAAAATATATATTGTACCAAGCATAATTTTTTTTATTCGTAGGATCAACTGTATGAGAAAATTTAAATACTTTTAAACCTTGCCCAACCAATTAAGAATATAGCCTTTTCAGCCAATTTGGTATAAATAATATTAAACACAAAGCCAGGTAGGATTGCTCTATTAGTGATGTTTAACAAACATGATGAAAAATACTACATTGATTCAAGGTAGTAAAATTGAAGTAGCAGATTAGTTATGTAACGAACGTAGCTTTTTATGATTCAACTGAGATAAAAGTCTTCATTCAATAAATAAGAACAAAATATTAGAACCGAAAAATAAAATAAAAATAAGGGGTGACTAGTCCACGACAATATTAAGAAAGCTAATAATAGCACAAGAACCCAAGCTTAACAAGAAAATAAGCTTCAAAAAGTCAAATAAAATAAGGAGTGACTAGTGGAATATAGAAGATTAAGAAAGCTAACGTGAGTACCAGAACTCAACTATAACAAAAAAATAATTCAAGTATAACAAAATAAAAATGAATAATTTAAATATTGTAGGTCAAATTAACAAATTGGTCCCGTAGCTCAGTTGGTTAGAGCGCTGGTCTTATGAGCCGGAGGTCGCGAGTTCGAGCCTCGCCGGGACCAATTTTAAATTATATTTAGTTTTGGTCCACATCTGACACAGCTTAATGATAAAGTAGGTGACGCTGTACCGGAAACAATCATCGTTCACGCCTATCTGTCACGTCTTGATTTCCAACCAAAGGCCGACAACCTTCCACGTCCGAAACCTTAATTTAAGGATCCCTTCTCTATCTGCAGAAAAGTTTGTATATTCATTAACCAGACAACTACATTATACAGAAAAGTTTCTATATCTGTTTTGTCTTCATGACATATCTGTTTTTTGTGTATGCCTCTAAAAGAAAAAAGTTTGTATATTATTTTTGTTACATTAATTTATAATAAACAAAAATTATCAAAAATTCTAATATACTCCCTTGTTTAGTAAAAAAAATATATATATATTGTTTTAGTTTCTAAATTTGGTTGAGTGTGTTTTTTTAGTTCTTAAATTTTAACAAATTATTATTTTTAATCCTTAGCATAATAAAAATATTATATTTAAGAATTTATGACTCAAATAACATTAAAATAAAAGTTTTAGACTATCAATGTAAAAAGTATTTCTTTCGTTCCAAAATATGTATTAAATTTAAAAGAAAATTATCTCAAAATATTGTTGCATTTAATTTTTTGATGTTGTATTAATTATTTTTTCAGCAATGATTCTAGTAAGTCTGACTTTAGTTTATTAATATGAAGGTTAGTTTATAAAATTATTATTATTATTATTTATTCTGGGACAGGGAGGTATTGTTTCATTTTCTTCTCTTCTCTTGTCTTTTTTTTATATATACTAAAATCTTCTCTCCTTTTGTCTTTCTATCTGTATGTGTATAGTTTTGTGAAAATATATTTCCAAAAATATGTGGAAAATAAATAATAATTGAATAGAAGAGCCAGAAAGGCAAGAAATTAGTTCCGCTGTCGTTGTAGGTTTTCTTGCCGAGTTCTTCAAAAATCCAACCATGCCATATCACGATACTCTCTCTCTCTGTCCTCTGTGGCAGGACTACACGTACTGACCCCATCACCATGTATTTGTAATTCGTCGGTTGTCGCTTTCATAGAGATAAAGTCTTTTCCTTTTTTATTTATTTTATTTTTTATACTTATATCCATCTTTCACTCAACTTATACGTTATTAGATGAGGGAATTAAAGCTGGTATTGGGTCATGGCAATCCACATTTCACAATTCACACCCACCTTTTATTATTTTGCTGACTCTCTCTCTTTCTCCTTTTCTTCCTCTTTACTTCTACACTAATATATCATTTTCCCCCACCCCCTCATTTCTTTGTTGCCAGTTCAAGAAAACAAAAAAAGTTCTCCTTTGAAACTTCTCTGGTATGTCTGTCATTCTCACCCCTACTTGCATTCTTGTTTCTCTTCTTGTGATTCTCAGAATTCCCATTTGCATGCTTGTTTTGGGCATATTCCTTCTTTGTTTTTCAGAAGTTGAGTTGTTGATCCATGTGTTTTTTATGTGCTGTTTTGGTAGATCACAATATGAGTTTGTTTAAATTTCTCTTATGAGTTTTGCTGACTTGGCTGTTATTATTGTCGGGAAGACAAAAAAGAGTTGCTTTTTGGTATCAACTCTAACAGCATGTCCTATATTCATAACTACAGTTAGCTTCAATATTCGCAATTTTTACTGCTTTCTATTTTAAGTGTCTCAAACTGTGATCCAATCTCTAGCTCTTCTGATCATAATGTGATTGCTGGTAGGATGATATATTTGTAACATAATCTTTCATGGGTGGCATAGAATATACATGGACTTCATTACGAACAACATACACAAGAGAATTCCTTTGTCGAGCTTTCAATTAAAAGCATCTATTTCTGTATAGAGACTAATGAAATGTTTGAAGAAGTAAGTCTAAGTGTCTAACTGTCTAAGGTTTTCATTTACCTTCTTCTTCTTCGGGTTTTTTTTTTGTATGGATGGATCTCTTGTAATTATGAACAACATACTATATCTGTATTAATGGAGAGTAATGTGCTAATGTTTGTTATATTCATTCCCAGGGCTATGTTATTTTGAAAGAAGTTACTTCGCATCAAGAATGGGTTCAGGTGATTGGTTTAAGACAATAATTAGCTTAAGAAAATCAAAACAAGGTAGATCAAAGAAAGCAAAGGTATAATGCAATTCCTGTCATTTTTTGTTTAGTTATCTAATTCTTGCAATGATGCAGAAATGTCAATCTGTTGGATTTAAACCTATATATTTCCATTATTCTCCTAAAAAACTGAATTAATCACCGTAGATGTTGTTTGCAAAAGCAACTTTATCACTTTATTTATCATTTAGGCTGCATCAATACCTTCTATTACCAAGTATGATAATTTATTTTGCATGAGAGCCATTGTAATGAGAATGTTTCTCTCTCTATCTGGCCACATTTTGAGACAGGGTATCTTAGCTCAAGAGAAACTAAATGCATCAAAGTCAAACAGCTATCCAGGAAAAGAGTCTGGTGGTTTAGCAAATGGTACTAAAAGTGAAAACCTTGTGTCAGCTGGGGTGTCAGTTGAAACTATTGCTGCAAAAAGGATCCAGACTGCATTCCGAGCTTATAAGGTGTGTTGAGTTGAAAATTTTGCAGAGACAGGTTCTTATACAGGATAACTCTACTCTGACTTTTTTGATTGAGCATGTCCTTAGCAATCATACTTCTGTTTGTATATTTCATTATTCCACTGCGAATGTTTATGTACTATTGTACCATTATTGCTGGTATGTCAGCTTTCAGATTGCATTATAGAGGGGTATATGATAGCTGAGTTTTTGTTTGTAGGAAAAATTATTGCTGAGAGTGCATAATCCTATTGTAATTAAATTACAATGTTTACACACAAACATACACACGTTATATAATTTAAGATATATCTACAGTATTGGATGATGTGAAGGACGTTGCAAAATGTGAGTTAAATCAATGTGCTCTTAATTTTATGAATTAATTGTTAAAGTGTATTTGGAGTTTTGGACTAATACATTAGGATGGCAAGGGTTCGATTGACCTTTTTTTCACCATTTCATGAAACTAATATGTTCTCAAGATTAGGAGTTCTAATACAGAGATTCTTCTATTATTGTTATGTTAAAATTGAATTTTTGGATTCTGCTATTATTTATGAGCAAAGAGTGATATCTTAGCTCTCTATCGTGACACCTTTTCCCTGTTCATTAATTATAATTGGATGCTGTAGCTCTTCAAGACAAGCATGAATTGGTAAATCTTTGTCTATTCTCTTAAATTCCACCTTTTATTTAAAGACTCATTTCTGCTTGTCAACAATTTAATTTTATTGCTACTAACAAAATTGGCTACTATAGAGACAGTTCATAAGTATGTGACTTCTTTCACAAGGTGTTACATGTTGACTCTTGATTATTGTCCAAATATGCATGCTGTTGATGATTATAAAGATGTATAGATGTAGGTTTGTGTTACTTATTTATAATAGTTCAAACCTGTGTTAATATCTTCGAATGGTCTTTGTTTTTGCAACTCTGACTTTTAAACTATCCAGGCTAGAAAAGCTTTACGTCGCATGAAAGGATTTACAAAACTGAAGATCCTAACAGAAGGTTTCTCTGTTAAAAAGCAAGCCAGTACAGCTATAACATACCTTCATTCATGGAGCAAGATACAAGTTGAGATTAGAGCTCGCCGAATCTGTATGGTAACCGAAGACAAGATCAGGAGGAAGAAACTGGAGTCTCAATTAAAACTGGAGGCAAAGCTTCATGATCTGGAGGTAATCTTTAGCTTGCCCTAATTTTCTTTAAGTTTGTGTAAGTCTTAAATTTTTTTTTTTTTTAAAAAAAAAGATATTTTCTTCCAATGCTCTCTCTAATGGATCTGCACTTTTATCTGTTTATTTGATGAAGGTAAATGCTGTATTTTAGTTATCTTGAACCTTGGTTTTGGTTTTAAGTGGTGACTCTTTCATATTGTGCTAGAAATTATTAGATGCATGTTTACTTTTATAGAAATTTTATGGTCTGCCTGGAACTGCATTTTCTATATTCTACAGTTTAAAGTTAAATTGCATTGCAAAATATGCATAAAATGTGTTCTTAATAAAAAGAAAAACAATTCCGGACATTAGTGCTTGAAATTTTCTATCATTTTAACACTGATCTAATATTTTGCTAGATACACAAGCTTGTTTGAACTCAATCCAATTAATCTTGTTCTAAGCACTAGACAGCATAAATTGCAGGTTGAATGGTGTGGTGGTTCTGAAACCAAGGAGGAAATCCTTGGAAGGATACATGACAGGGAAGAAGCAGCAGTTAAGCGTGAAAGAGCCATGGCATATGCCTTTTCCCATCAGGTAGGTTAGTTAGTCTTGGGAATGTATCAATATCCTGTTTCACCTGATCCTACTGATAATCACATGCATATCTTATGAATCATACTAGTGGAGGGCCAACTCTAGTCAGAGCCAATTGCTAGGTAATTATGAACTTAGCAAAGCTAATTGGGGTTGGAGTTGGAAGGAACGCTGGATTGCTGCTCGTCCATGGGAAAGCCGTGTCCCTAGCTTATCCATCACCCCGAAGAAATCTCAACACAAGCAGCCAAGCCCGAGCAAAGTTCAGAAGGATAAGAACACATCAACACCTAAAACTCCCGTCTCGGTTAAACCTCCTTCAGCCAACGCAAAAGGCACTTCAAAAGCTAGGAGATTGTCTTATCCAACAACTGAGAAAACTGTGGTTCAAGGAGTGCAATGAGTTCTCTGGATGGGTTGTTAAGATAAATCACAATTTTTAAGTATCAAGCCTTTTTGATAACTTGAAATTTTCAATTGGTTACAGTCCATAAAAAGCCAACTTATTTATTTATTGATTGCTTCCAATTTGTGCATATGAGCGTGACTGAAATTCAAACCACTGCAGAGAATGTGTTAACAGACCTGCTTGTGGGTGCGATTTGTTGATTGCTTCTGTTTATTATCTTTTTCAATCTTGTATATTCAAATTCAAGAGAGATTGTAGATAGAACAATATATCTATTTTTTTCCTTCTCTGTTGTAATAGAAAATTTCCAATATGTGATCAAGTTGTTGACTTCGTCATGGTTTATTATTACCATATTGAGATGACTTGTGCAACTTCCTAGTGTTTCTGCTCCATTTATAATTATGTTACAAAAATAATGCATACATATATATGTATTTTTACCATAATACTTATTATTTTGCAAGAGTCAACACAGATATTTAGTGACAAATCACGTGTAATACAACCAGTTGAATAATTTCATTTACAATGCTTTGAAACGCTCCCAAACTATGCCAAATGTAAAATTTGGGGTTTGTAATGCAAAATCATTATATAAAATTACTAATGACATGTTTGGTTCAATTTTTTTTAGAGAAATGGTTATTGTTTGAAATTCTCTAAGAAAGTTATATTAGGGGTCATTATTATTGTTTTAAATAAGATCATATACACATGCAATAATGGTTACGATATGTCAAATAATTGCAGAACAACTCCTACATGATAGTGGAGGGTGGAAAGAGTACCGATTAGTTGGAGTTGGCAGGTGATTAATTATGCTTGATAATTGCCATCACCTACTTGCTGCATCTATCTTAATGTCCAACTAAGGAGGGAATAGAATCATCTGTTAAACTACCACGATCTGATTACTCTTAAATGTTCGTTTTAATCAGCTTATTTTTTTATATTTAAAATAACATATAATTAAAATTTTGTTGAGAGCTTTAAAAAAATCTCCAAAAAGTAAGCCTACCCTAAAATACATTAAGTTCAGTGCCAATGTGTCCATTTATTATAATTATTTGGTGGGGTCACTTTTTTCAATCCGAATATTTTTAAAATGCCTGAAAACGTAATTATTATAATTGTCAAAATATTTTTTTAAAAAATAAAGTAATTTAATATTTTATTCCATTTTTTTGGATAAAATAATTCCATTTCAAACATATGTGAAATTTTATTATAATTGTATTTGTTTTGAAAAATGAGATTGAATATAAATTTTACCAAAATTAAATATCACTCAATTTAAAATAAAAAAATGGCTTTAAAATCCGATAATTCAACAAAAAAATAATGATTAATTTTACCATTTCATAATAAATTAATAACTACAAAATTAAAGATTAAGTACTTCGTAATTTTAGAGCTGACATGTTGAGCATAGTCCAATGGGTTCGTTAGTCCAAACAACCCATAATTAAAGCTAGGTAGTTACTTTTTGTACCTTCAATTTGCTTCCTGCACCTTTTTGGAATACAAAATATATTCCGAATTAGGTGCAAGAACTATGGGAGCGCAAGAAGCAACTGCCTTAAAAAAATCTTTTATGTGTCAGTTAAATAATTTTTCTTATTTTGATATCAATTCAAACATAGTATTGAAAAAAATAATTAAAGTGAAAGATTACAAATTTACATAATTGAAATCTAGATGTTCACTGATATTGAATAAAAAATTTCTCGTTGACATGGTAAATAACAGACAATTTACTTAATTTTACAAAATTTTTTATTTATTTCATAACTTTGTAAAACATCATTTTTTTCAATCATAAATGTCAGGAAAAAATATAATAAAAATAAAATAATGGCGTTTTACAAAATTAAAGATTAAAGTGATACTTTTATAGAATCATAAATTAAAATGATCAATAAATTTTTTTTGTCAAATAAAATG
This sequence comes from Glycine soja, assembly GCF_004193775.1. Classification (NCBI taxonomy): domain Eukaryota; kingdom Viridiplantae; phylum Streptophyta; class Magnoliopsida; order Fabales; family Fabaceae; genus Glycine; species Glycine soja. The sequence goes on along the minus strand of NC_041012.1, from coordinate 41,964,922 downwards.
ATCGATACTTAGAGAACAATAATGCTAGAGATATATTGCTAATAATGCAATAGCCATATATAGGGCCAATAAGGCAATAGCTAAAGGGGCAATAGAGCATTAGAGCCTGCATTTCCTATAAAATGAAACACCACCCTAAGGCCTGGCCCCCCTCCCCCTAACAAAAAGCTTTTGTTTTTTGTTTCTATTAATTTTCCAATTTTTCATCTGTTATGTGCCCATTTCCTATTGCAAAGTTTACTGGTGCAACTAGCAGATGACACTGACAATTTCTCAGTTTGGATAAACGGTTTCATTAAGCATCTATTAAATAATTGTTTATCATATAAATACTCATATATAAGTTGTTTTTTATAATTTTAAAAAATGAAATTAAATTGTTTCCATACAAGTTATAAGTTTAAAATTATCTTGGAATGCTTGTTAAAATAAGCTGTAAGCCTGTAACGTATCAAAAGTTATCTCCACAAGTTTTCTTACACTTTTTTTCTTTCCAAAACTAAGTTTCTCACTGTTACACAAATGCTTCTGCGATAAGAGATTAGTCACAGTTTTTTCTTTAAAAGAAAATGGAATCCAATGGAATTTAGTGGTTTAAACACTGACACATTAACAATCGTACGCTACAAATAAATGTTTTATTACATGTAAACATGGATCGCGAGTGTACAACTAAAATAACGTAATCGGTTCCTGAGAACTCGTCATTAAAAGCCGGCATTTTGGATAGCCATAACGTTATCGTCTCATAACTGGCCCTTGTCTTTTTAATGTGACTCAGTACCAAAGAGATTCATCCAACTAAAAGAGCAATAATATAATCTTAAGACCAATGTTGAAATCAGAAACCTAACAACATGGATCAATACTTGGTACATTTCTAATTCCTTCAGTTACTGTCCAATTTGTTGCATTAAACATTTTTCCATTTCTGATCTTCCTTAGCTGTCATTGGGTGAAAAAGGAAAGCTAAGTTATTTGGACCCATAGTTTCTAGCACGAAAATTGCACTTGCCATAACTCCTTGTTGTCTGATTAGTTTGAAGAATTTCAGTTGCATGTGTGTGTCATAAATGTGATATTAGGATTGGAGACAGTAAAACTGCAGAGACACATCATTGCTGGTTGTGACAAGTGACTGATAAAGAATGAAGAGGATGTAGCCATTCATGTGGCACCTTTTCGTTTCAAGGACATTAATATTTGTTGCCAAAAACAGGTATTCCTTCACATCATTCAATCATAGAACCTGTACCATTCTACCATCGACCCTTTTTCATTAATTTCTACAAGTTCAAATATCATTAGTGCATGCTACTATATAATATGGTATTATGATAAGTAGTTAACTGCCACTCATGGCTTCTATTGTGAGAAGATAGTTTTTTCTCTCTCCAAGTTCATGGATTCTTCAAACTCCAATGGAGCATCACAGAGGCTCCTGGACTTGGCTCAACGGCTCCGCCTGTACAAACCCCCACCATTCCCTGAAGACATCTTGGATCAGATCATGGAAGAGAAGGGAGATAAGGTTGTCTCAGAAGTGAGTTACACGAAATCAGCCACCCCAATTGCTCAAAACACAGCAAAAATCGGATACAAGAGAGCTGCTGTTTTGATCTGCATCTTTGAAGGGGATGCTGGGGATCTGAGAGTGATACTCACTAAGCGCTCTTCCAAGCTTTCCACTTACTCTGGTCAGTTACGTTTCATACATTTGATGTTTGCTTAAAGATTTTAAATGTAGTACAATTTATGTGACAATGTTTTGTACTTTTTTAAGATGTTGATAGATTAAATATGACATGTTTGAAAAATGTTTTTCTCCTTTCCCTTCATATCTAAGCACTGTGACTCGATAGGGAATGAAATGAGGATCGTGTGTATTGCATGTTGCTGACATTTTTTTGCAGGTCAAGTGGCCTTGCCTGGTGGGAAAGCGGAGGAGGGGGATAAGGATGATGGGGACACTGCAAAAAGAGAGGCAATGGAGGAAATTGGGTTGGATCCTGAACTTGTCGATGTTGTTACTGTTCTTGAACCATTTTTCTCTAAGGTATAGGTTCCGTTTTACACCTCCCCATGTAGGAGTAATTGATATAACTTTGATTGACATGGTTGTGATCAATTGGTTTTTACTTCTTTTGTAGTACCTCATGAGAGTGGTTCCTGTCATTGGCATTCTTCATGACAAAAAAGCGTTCAAACCTGTTCTGAATCCTGCTGAAGTAGAAGCTGTATTTGATGCACCTTTAGAAATGTTTCTTAAGGTCCGCTCTTAGTTTTATTTCTGTATTATGTGTTTTACATTCCTCTATATTAATTCATCTAGAAAGTGTCTAATGTCATTATATTAACCAGGATGAAAAAAGGAGTCAAAAGAAGATGCAGTGCATGGGAGAGAATTATCTGATACATTTGTTTGACTATGAAATCGAACATAAAAAATTCCTTATATGGGGTTTGACTGCTGGGATCTTGATAAGGGCTGCATCAGTTGTGTACCAACGACCTCCAGCCTTCATGGAGCAGAATCCTAAATTCAAGCTTCCTCGGGATTTAACTATGTAATAATGCATTGAATTTGACATTTAATGTATTTTTGCCCTTAACATGTGCTCATTCTACTATTCATCCACAATTGTAGATTTCAAGAGTAGGTAGGTATTTATATGTACTAAGAAAGGAAAAGTGTCCAGGCACTTGGAATTCAAATTCCTACTTACAGAATGTCATCAGTAAGTTTCATTGGTTTACTCCAAAAGATGTACTATCAAGAATCTTAGAATTTAGAATAAACCATTGATTTCATTTTTAAAGTATTACCTTTTGTCTCTCCTAAATAGTAGTTAAAAGTAAACAAATCATGTAAACAATTCCTTAAGTATTAAAAATTATACTAAATAATCTTTTAAGTATTAAAAAATATTTTAAATTAATCCCTGAATATTAGTAAAATATATCAATGTAGGACTAAATTGATTTTTTTGACTGAAGGGACAAAATTGATAAATATTCATTATTTTGTGGACTATTTTGTTATATTAAGAATTATCCATGAGGGAGGAGGGAGTGTATAGTATTTAAGGGACCAATTAATAGTTTAGTATTTGGAGCATTATAAACATATTAATTTTTCGGTCTTCATTATAATTATCATGTAAAAATAATTATTATTTTAATTTTTTTAACATAATGAATTTTTTTATATATAATATTAATGATGTAATATAAAATCTGAAAATAAATGAATAATAATGTAAAATTAATTTTATAAAATAAAATAGTAGAGATATAAGGGGAGAAGTGAGAAACGTGAAGTGGTGCAACAAGGGAATGGGTTCGAACAGTACGGAGACAGGAGGTATTCATAATTCGCCCTCTTCCTCTAATGATCTCATCACCAAATCAAAACTCACCGTTTTGAAGAAGAATAAGAGAGCAGCAGTTCTGATCTGCGTCTTCGAAGGCGGCGATGGGAATCTGCGAGTATTTCTCACCCAGCGGGCTTCCTCTCTCTCAACCCACTCCGGTCTCACCTCATGCTTTCCAATGCAATGTTTCGCTTCATTTTTATTTCAGCATACTAACTGAAATGGGTTCCATTGCAGGTGAGGTTTCTTTGCCAGGTGGCAAGAGAGAAGAAGGTGATGCTGACGATGTGCAAACTGCGCTGAGAGAGGCTAAGGAGGAAATTGGCTTGGACCCTTCTCTTGTTTCTGTACTCACTCTTCTCCCACCCTTTCATACTAAGGTATATATATATATATATATATATATATATATACATATATATGTCTCTCTCTTTTCAATTTCATCTTAGATTTAACTGTTCCTCACTCAAAGTTACAAAAACATTTAATCTAATTTATTAGTAAACCATTCAATCGAATTGCACGAATTCATTTCTTAGATTCTGAGCGAGTGGCAGTGCTGTCATGTTAACACACTCAGCTGATTAACCACCCTCCTGCCCACAAGTTCCAACCATTATGGGCTTGGGGATGTTATTCAGGATTCTTAATCAGATCAGTTATGTTTATCAACTCTAGAGTTAGCTAGTATTTTACTCTCTTTAGTATCTTACTACCCTCAGAATCATGTTTTGTATTGAATTATTAACTGTTGAGCTCATATATGTATCTCACTATCTTTATAAGGTTAAAGCTTCTTCATTTATGCCCAGTTTCGATTGGCTTTTAGCTTACGAGAGATTTTCAATTATAAAACTCTTTTATTAGGACTCTTTTAAACCAATAATGCAGAGTTTTCCTCAGTTTATCAGTGCTTATGGAGAAATTGGATGAGGTAGCTTCTAAAAAGGTCTAGGTGCATGAGTTGGTTGACAAGTTTAATTCAATTTTACATTCTTGATTCATTATATTTTCTTCTTGTGACTGATTCGAGTGTGTAGAAATATACAAATTTAGCTGGTTTTGACACCATTTAACTATTAAGACACATATTACCCAGGCTCAAGTTCATTAGTTCGTAGTGCAATTTTACATTCTATTTTATTTCAGTCTATTATTTTCTTTGATGATTCAATCCGAATATTTAAATATATGCATAACTCAATACCCTGACAAAGTGGTTTTTAAATGCAGTATGGTGTTACAATAATACCCGTGGTAGGAGTACTGTCCGACAAAGATGCATTTTCTCCAATTTTAAATTCAACTGAAGTTGAAGCAATATTTGATGTTCCATTGGAGATGTTCCTCAAGGTTTATGCTAGTGTTCCTCTTCTCACTTAAAAATTTGTAAACTTATTTTTTTTCCCTGGTGGAAATGTTGGTGCCCTTTTTGACATAAATGCAAATGAACTTAATTTCTGACACCATGGTTTGAATGCAGAACGATAACAGAAGAGCCGAGGAAAGAGAATGGATGGGGGAGAAACATCTTGTACATTATTTTGATTATGAGGATGGGAATAACAAGTATGTGATATGGGCTATAACTGCTGCAATCTTGATTAGGGCGGCTACTCTTTTACTTCAGCGACCACCTGCTTTTCTAGAGCAGAGACCTAAAATATGGGGAGGAATGACTGAAAATGGCATATGATAATACTAGGAGGAGTTCCAAATAATGATTTTGTCTTTTAAGTTTGTATAATAATTTAACACTTGAAGCTGCATTTTTTAGAAATGAAGCATATATTTGCTTCTGCGTTAGATTCAATGGGATCTACATTAGAAGGAATGAAGATTAACAATCTCACATTTAGTGTGTTTGGAAACTTATTAATAAGATTCATATGTTAAGAAAATTGCTTCAAAATCAGAAAAAGACACAGAAGCTACTGGGAGTTGTTTCTGCCGGATGGTGTAAAGTTTTTGCTAAAGAGAATCCCAAACATGTGGTTACTGTGTGTTTGGAAACCCATTTTATACTTGCTTCATTCAGCAAAACCACGTCCAGCAATAACATGAATGCAGAAGTTGTTCTTGTTAGCTTCCGAGTGATGTAGATCTGAATGGATATGAGAAGCAAACAAACATACTAAAGAATTAGAGAGACGAATTGAGAGAGACTTGGAGAGTTAGTGGATACGTATATATGAAGCGCTGCTTGACAGAGGAATAATAATGGCCACGAGAATATTAAAAAAATGGAGTTCCACTAACAACTTATGAAGTTAATCTTGGAGTGTATTTTGCTATGATTCTTCTAATAATTAACCTTCTTGATGCCAATGGGAAATGTTGATTGAGTCACAACCGTTTGTTAATTGATTCAAGTAGAAAAAAGTTGTGGTGTGATTAACTAAAAGTTTTTAACAAAATAGTAAGTTTTTTTTTTTCTTTCAAATTTATGCTAATATAAGAACCACAGTCTCGACATCCCACCCAAGTTTAAGAAAATTGTAAAGGCTACAAATAACAGAAGAAATTAGAGAATGACTCTTGCACGTTAAATGCTCGGAATTTCCTGTGTAGAAGGAACTCATGAATCTTATTGATGTTTAACGACAATGAAAATCTCCACAGAAAAGGTAAAATGTAAATAATGAAGTAGCATTATACTCATGGAATACCACAGAATACAAACCGTGTTACATCTATGATCCTCAGCTGAATACCTCATAAAATTTCTCAGTGACAAGTAAACCTGAGTCTATAGACTCCAAGGGATCCTTTCTAAGACGGTGTCTCAAGCAGTTAGGGATGACAGTAGCAATATCCTCGGCACTTACGTTGTCTCTTCCCTTCAGAGCAGCCAGAGCTTTTGCAGCTCTATTTGTTACTATGTCTCCTCTTAATCCATCCACATTCAACTCAGCACACACCTTGGAGATTTTCACCTTGAGATCTTGATCAATTTGAACAGAAGAAAGAACACTCCTTGCTGAGGTAATTTGTTGTTGGAGCTTCTCTTGCTCAGCTTTGTAAGAATCTCGAAATTCCTTTGGATTTTTGTCAAATCGACCTCTCTCCTCCACAATCTTCACTCTGAGCTCAGCATCCCTAACAGTTCCAACTTGAGCATGCATTCCAAACCTATCTAGCAGCTGCGGCCGGAGCTCCCCTTCTTCGGGGTTGCCTGAGCCAATTAGGATAAACCGTGCAGGATGCGAGATAGAAATTCCCTCTCTCTCTACTGTGTTCCATCCTGATGCAGCAGAATCCAACAACACATCCACCAAGTGATCATCCAAAAGATTAACTTCATCAACATATAAGATTCCCCTATTAGCTTTAGCCAGTAGTCCAGGCTCAAATGCCTTGACACCCTCAGTCAGGGCTTTCTCAATGTCAATCGTTCCACACACTCTATCTTCTGTAGCTCCCAATGGCAAATCAACCATGTTAATTTTGGTCAAGACAACAGAAAGTTCCTCTCCTTGAAGTACACGCTCTCTGACTTCAACACCCATGAATTCTGGATCTTGTGGGTCTGAGTTATAAGGGTCACCAGCAACAACCTTGATTTCGGGAAGTAAATCAACCAATGACCTGACCGTTGTAGATTTCCCTGTGCCCCTATCCCCCATGATCATTACACCTCCAATCTTAGGATCAATCACATTAAGGAGAAGACAAAGCTTCATCTCATCTTGTCCAACTATGGCAGAAAATGGGTATACTGGCCTCTGGCTTTCTTTAGAAGCAATACTCTGAGCCTGGATACGAAAAGTTTACAGGGTTAGATTATTGTAACACTCACACAACCACACAAAGAATCAAAATGCAAAGGCCTGGCCCCCAATCCTTAATTTCTAAGAAATCTAGCACTAATTTTGAACGGAAAAAATGCATGACAAAAATATAAGTTCACATACTGCCTCATTTACATTCCTCTATTTTTCGCCTTGCTATTTTCCGCCAATCAACCACACTCTAAATGTGCATGTGAATGGTAACAGAAACCATCTACGTTTAAAGGGAAAAGAAAAATGAATAAATAATATATGCACTAACAATGTAAAAGTGTTTTATACTTTTATACTATTATCCAATCATGAACTGCAGTCATGCACGGTAAGTTTGTTAAATTTTACAACAGTTATCTTAAAGGTCATACAAAAAATGATTTTGGATTAATTGATAATGTAAAGCCTTTATATTACCGTGCATGTTGATTAAACCCAAGAAAAGTATCACAAATTCACAATATAGTCTAAAAATTGTCTTCTGCCCATAATTTGTTTAAAATTCACTAGGAATGAATGCTCAATGACTCAACACACACAACACACAAAAGAATGGAAATCTTTACAACAATTAATCTCGGGTGCACCTAGTATATCCACCCAATGCAATTCAAAACACAGGCAAAGACACTGAAAGAACATCTAGACCTCAAAAATCCAATATCCTACCTACCTGTTCTACAGAGTTAACTTCAGTGGCAACATTGGTAACCGAGAGCTGAGCCCTTCCCTTTATGCCATGGATTCCAATTCCTCCATAAAACTTCCGCCCATAGTTCTGCCCTGCAAATTCACAACCACTCAACTAAGATTCTAAGTTCAAACTATCACATAATGCCCACAAAGACCCACCTTCCATTTCCAGCTACAACCCCCCAGGCAAAATAAAATCACAACTTTAGCACAGAGAAGCAAAATATATGAAATGGGTTTGCAGCACACCATCCAAAACAAGATATTAGAGGCAAAAAACAGACAAAAAACATAGACTTTGCAAGCAATGTACCTGAAGTTAGAGAGAGAGTGTGAATGGAAGGCTTGGAAGAAGAAGAAGAGAAGTAGCGCGAAGGCAGAACCGCAATTGAAGAAGTGCCCAAGGCGGACGCCATAACCGGAGAAGAGAAGAGAAGACAGACTGTATGCTATGTAGCAGTTTGTTTCTTTTGTCTTTTATTCACCATTCGTAGCAGCTGGCGTGCTTCCTATTGGCCTCCCAGACTTCGGATAAGAAGATAGATAGATTTCATTCTTCTCTCTCTGTTCTTTTTTAATTGAAAAAATAACTCAATTAATCATTCCTCAAAGTTTTCAATTTTATTTTTAAATAATACCAGTATCCTTTTTATTTAGGAGACCATGTATCCTTACAATTACATACATCTTTGTTTTTAAGACTAAAAATATTGATCAACTTCTACATATTCTCCTAATCAAGCTTTTAAGACAAAAACGATATGTATTTATTTTTTTAATACTATTAAATAGTCTCTATTAAGGATATGAGGTCATTGTATGGTAACATTTTAATAATCACGTACATGCCATTGATGTCAAAACTTGACAATAAAAATAAATATAAGTTTTGTGGTCATTCACAAAAGCACCGGAATTAGGTGGCCTTCTTAGTTTCCTATGATTTTTTTAACCCGAATCCATTGAGCCTAAGGCCATCCGAGTAAAACTAGAATTCAAATGGTGAAAATGCAGGATGCAAGGAGTCGCTTACATCTACACGAGACAAAAGGTGTGTGTTCTCCAATCATATGCTCACTAAAAAAAATTGAGATTAATGTTAAAAATTGTAGCGTTATTTTAAGGATATCTCACATTTCTTTCATCATTTGTATGATGATTTTTTTTTCCTTTCTTTTTCTTTGAAAGATTCAATACCTTCACTTCTACTTTCCTTCATTTTAAATCCATGAGTAACTTATGCTTGTAATTCAGGATAAAGGTTTTAACCGCATGCAAAAATTCTGATACTTAAATCAATAATAAATTAAGGAAAGTAACAATGTTTTATAACAACAAACAAACTATTTGATTATTAAGGGAATTCTAATATTGATAGGGGCGGAAATGTTAGTGGGTGCCATTGATTATGAAGGGAATTCTAATATTCAATGGCAAAACTAACATCTTCACTTGTTTACATCAAATCAATGGCTCAACTCTCAAGCCACATCTATATGTGGCTCAGCCACTGCTCTTGGCTATTGCAAAACACTTTCATGTCTTCTCTGAAAGCAGGCAACGCAGCCTCTCTCAAAGTCACCAAAACCTTGAACCCCTCTTTCTTCTCTGAAGTGGCTGTTGAATAAGGCAAAAAAAAGCAAGGCTCAACACTCCCAAGTAAGTTCCTTCCAAGGGGCAAAACAGTAACTGGGCCACCCCACCCAAAGTCCACAGTTGAATGGCCCAAGTGCCTCCAATCCGTGAACCCACTAACCTCTTTTCCCGCAGTGATTCCATCAGCAAAATGCAGCTCCTGATAATCGATGTAGGACTTAACATACTCATCAGTGACATTGCTTTTACTCTTTTTTATTAGCTCTGCGGTTTCGCAAACGGGTTTCTCTATCAAATCTTTGGCACTAAGTTGTACGTACATTGGCACACAACCATTACCCCAATAGCCACCAGGCAGTGGTGGCTTTACCAGTCTCCGTATGTTAATTGAGTATGCAAACTTCACCTTTTCATCAGCCTGGATTCCCGAGGCCCTGACCCTGTCGTGGCAAATAGAATGGTCAGAAACATGGTAAATCGTTCATTGGAGACAAACAATATTGCTCATATCATCATGAAAATATAAAGTTCTAATACTGATTCGCAATTCTCCGCAAGTAATTGAATAGATTATTCTTTTCATATATTGTATTTTAATTTTTTAAGGGACAATTTTAACAAAACATTAGCATCAAACAAAATGCAAGGGGCGATTTTTTCTTCTTTATCTACTACTTTATTTAAAATCATGACATCTAACATGTACGTTATTTTCCTCCCTTATTTTAATTTTTTTATACGACAAAATCAGAGGAAACGATCTAATTAAGAGTCATACTCTTTTTTTTAGTAGAAATTAAAAATAAATACAACAAAGTTTACAACACTTACATATTATATTTAATCAATTGAACTAGATTCTTTTACCGAACAAAGTTTCCAACACCCATATATTCTATTTAATAATTGAGCTAGATTCTTTTACCGACCAAGAGTGCATCTTGATAATCATATGAATCAATTGTAAACTTAATCGAAAAATTGAATATATTATCAATTTAATCCTCAAAATACTATTATCTCTAAAGTAATAAAATTGTTAAAGTAATCCTTGAAATTTCTAATATTCATCACTTCAGTCCTAAATTAATCTATTTTAGTAAAATTTAGAGACCAATCTGAAGATTTTTTTTTTTTAATATGTAAAGACTACTTACCATAGTTCTACTATTTTTAATACTACTGTTTTACTGTTGTTTTTTATGTTATTGCGAAAAATCTATGAGCTTGACTAATAACTAATTTTACTACTAAAATAAACTAACAATCAACTTATCCTAATACTAGAACGAACATTTGAACAAAAAAAAAAGAACGAGCATTTAATCTTAAGAAATTGACTTAGGACCTGTTTATTTTATACCAAGAATTAACTCTTCATACCAATAATATATGTTCTGATGTATAACTTGTAACTGAGATGATCTCATGCAGAGATTTCAGTGAATTCTTGAAAATTAAATTTAAAATGATTGTGGCACTTACTTAGCCCTCCAGATGTAGGCACCAAGAGCCTCAAAAACGGTGAAGTTCAACCCAGATTGCTCCAACAAGGTCCTCTTGAAATTGTCCAAGCACTCATCCTTCACGTGAAAGCACTCTCTCGCGACCCCACCAACACTCTGTTGGTACGGCAAAACTCCCTTCTCCAAACGCAGAAACTCCCCAATCAACGGCGAATCCACCAGGGGCGGGTCCCTGGGACCCAGCAACCTCGCACGGTCCCAAACCGGGTCCAACGTTATCCGGGTCGCCCCACGCGCCAGCTCCGCCACCGCATTGAAGAACAGCGTCCCGCCCATGCCGTCGCAGAGCGCGTGGTGCATCGCCGCGCCGAGGGTGAATCCCCCGCACGCGAACACCGTCACCTGGAGCATGCACGGGTGCTCCATCCCCTCCTCGGGTCCCGGGTCGGGCACTAACTGCTCCAAGAAGCTCGAGGCCGGGTTGTCGAGGAAGTTCACGGACTCGAGGGTGAAGTCCGCGGTGGCGCGGATGAGGGGGATGCCCTGGCCGGCGACGCACCAGAGTTGGAGGCGGTGGGGGGAGGTTTGTTGGCGGCGGAGGGTGGCGGTGAGGGGGTAGAAGTGGGGGAGGGCGTGGGAGAGGGAGGAGGAGATGACGTGGAAGGGGTCGAGGGAGGTTGTTGTTGTTGTTGAGGTGTACGCGCGGAGGTAGCGGAAGGTGAGGTGGAGGTTGGGATCAGTGTCGAGGTGGGAGAGAGGGAAGGGGTGGTCTTGGAGAAAAGGAGGGTGGGAAGGGAAGATCAAAGTGCGTTCTGAGGTTTTGATCCTTTGCATGCTTAAGTGTATCTATGTTCCGTTGTTCTTGTTGTTTACAAGTTTCTTTTATTGTTGTGTGTTGTGTTCTGCGCTTTGGGGAGTCACTGTCTCACACCAAACCCAGAGACATACTAATACATAGGCATGGCATGACTCCTGCTGTGAGTTTGTACCAAAAAATGACTCGTTCGGTGAGAAGATGGGACGACGACGTGGAGCATGCTGCACCCCATGACCATGAGCTCACCAAACACAGTAGCACTGTAACACACACCACCTACCCTACAGCATTCCTCATTATGTGACCCACTATTAAAATGATTGTTTTTTTGGGGGTAAGGCTAACTGTAAAGTTTTAAGATAAAATATTTACATTCTTAATTAATTATAAATAATTTAGATATAACTTTTTAATAAAACTCAATAATCTTATAATATTCGTCAATTTAAAAAAAATGACCAAGTTTATAAAACTCAACAATTAGGAAGCTTTAACCTATACTACAATCTTATCATTGATTCTTATGATTGATCTAAAATTCAAAGATGCACCATTTTTCTTATGATAAATTGGATGTAGTTGTTACGATTCTAACAACCATTTTCTCATTATTTTTCATAAAAGTTTATTCATTATTTTCTTTATCAATGTGTAACTTTTTTTTTAATAAATTTAAGATATCTATCGATAAAAATTAATGACTAATCTTTCAGATACTAAAAATTATTTAAGGGGTTAACTTTTTTTAATATTTTTTTTCATACGCATAAAGGTGAAATTGAATCTTTGATCATATATTTAAATGATAAAATTATCTATTAATTATGTCAGATCATTATCTTGGTTCAATAAACAATTCTAAATAAATTTTTATTTAACTTTTCAATGACATTGAAATTTAAAGAGACTCCATTCTCAACAACAAATGCACATTTAGCAACTTGTATATGAGAGGTGCTAAATAAGTGCAAGCTCCAATGAGGCAATGACACTATCTTATGAAGCAATGGTGCTTATAAAGCAAATAGGTGATAAGCATTGGTGATGGCCTAAGAAAGAACTAGTGTCACTTGATTTGTTATACTTCCTTCTTTTAAAAGCAATACTACCAATCACCAAAGAGTCGAAAGATTTAACCCTGATTTTTTCTTTTCCCGTTCGTAGGTATCCGTTCAATTCTCCTTCAGTCATTTCAAAATAGAGGGCTATAGAATGGCATCTCAGTTCTCAGTATCTCTGTGCTTATCCAATAAATAAATAGAAGTACTGAAGTCGTCTGTTCTTCCTGCTTTATAATAATGTTTGACGTTAGCCGCACGCTTTTTTTATTTTGTCCGAAGGCATGTTTGGAAAGTTAGATAACCTCACAAATAGGGGTGTAAGGGTGTGAATGACCCCTAAATTTGAATTGATACAAATTAACTTAAATAATTTACATTGGATAATTTTTGTATTTAAATAAGCCTTGAATTAAATCAATTAAATCAATTAAATCAAATTTTAGATTATATTACAAGTTTTAATATGTGAAATTGTTAATCCCTTAATTTGTAATAATTATTATTAATATATATAATATATAATATATATTTTTAATTTTTAAAAATCAAATAATATTAATTACATAGACTTATCAACCTGAATCGAATAAGTATTAATACATTCTTAATCTTCAGGATCAAAGCGACAAGAGTTTTATGGATTAAAACTACTTCAAATGAGTTTCTAAAAATATTTTAGATCTATTTACAAAAAGTAAGTCTCATAATATCACATTAATTTTGATAGAAAAAAATACTTGAAACGCATGCTCATCCTTATTGAAATTCCTTAAGGTATGTTTAATTTTTTTATCTCTCATAAATAGATAAATAACACAATTGTGTTTAGTTTTCTTAATAAAAAATTTAAGTTATAAAAAATATTATATTTTAAAAAAGAACAGACAACATTAAATAATTTAACTTGTTAACCTAACACAAACGGTTTACAAATAAATTAGTTTGAGTTAAGTTTTAAATTTTTGCCTTAAAATTTTTTTAATCATGAATTTAATTAAACTAACACAACTTACTAGTCACATGTGACAAAAGTATAGCAACTTTTTCGAGCTCTGCAGGTGTCAGCTTCGAGCCAATAGGAAGGAAGAAGTGAATTACTTGTTCAAATTGTGCAACTACTATTTGTGGAAACGAAAAATAGAACATAGATTTGCCTTTATAGCGCAGACGAATTGGTGATGCGGTTGTGTCGTGTCCTAGTATTCATCGAGTCATCATAGTACCAAACAGCTCCATTACTGGAGGAGAACGCAAGAAAATTATTTGAGTTGATGAGTTTGAGAACTTGGAATTTTGCTCAAGTGAGACTAAAATATTGTAATACAAACTCTTAATTAAATTCTTTCTCTCTCGCTAATCACTATATATACTTGGTACCTCTGCACAGCTCTTACATTCTCATAGATAAATACATTTTATCATATTACTTAACACGGTTTAAGATCAGTCAGTGCTCGCATTGAAAATGCTGAAACTGAAATCTTCCTTCTGGCTGTGCCTTATTCTTGTGTTCCTCTCATTATCGAGTTGTAAATCCCGTCCTCTCGGAACTCCAACTAGTTTGAAGAGCTTTCCAGCCCAAGATTTAAGTTATGGAGCCCATGCTAGTCTGAGGAGCAGGTTCTTGGAATTTCAAGAAAGCCCACGTAAGCCTGGAAGACTTGCCCCTGAAGGCCCAGACCCAAAGCATCATTGATCAAGCCCGAGACAAAATTTTATGTGTTGCTTTAATTCCTAAAATATAATGTATTTTATTTTTGGTCTCTAAAAGTTTTTATTTTACTTTTGGTACCTGTAAAACTCTTTTATTAATATTTTGTTTTAGTTTATATATATATATATATTATTTGGTTTTAGTCCCTATAATATTTGTTCATTATGAATTAGTCTCTTCAAAAAATATTTGATAGGGACTAAAAATAAAAAATAAATTATCTACATGTTATAAGAACTAAAATAAAAATATATATATATATTAGAAGGATTAAAATAAAAAAAATAAATTTTACAAAACCAAAATTCAAGAAAAAAATTTAGAGACCAAAAATAAAATAGGACTATATTTGAGAAACCAAAAACATTTTAAGTCATAACAAAAATTATATACAGTTGCTTAGGTGTTATTGTATTGTTTTCTAATTAAAGTTGGAGTTTTCACTTTAATAACCTGCATACTTATGCGAACTTTAATATTTTTATTACATGTCAAATTTATTTTACCCATTTTGCACCAAGGAAAATGAGCTAAAGAATTTGTAATGTATCTTCAGTCTTCACAACATGACAATACAAACAAAAAGTCATGCAAAAGAATCGAAATTGCGTCTAGTCAAACTTTTCAAACGACAAAACTTTTTGTCCAAGAGGAAAAATTAAAAGTTCTTTGCAATCGTGTGTAGCATAGTGATGGATGATGATATGTGGAAACCACGTTAGTTTGGCACATCAGTTTTTTCACTTTTTTATCGTCTAAACAATAAGAATGATGAATGCATGATGCATGAGCATATATGATATTTGGATAGTTGGCTACTTGGCTTTATATGCATTAATTTTTTAATCTGGCTTATATTAATCAATGTGCCTTTAGATGCCAATTTGCCTTCTCTTTTGACAATGCATGAATTTAATTATGTGATAATTACCGAGTCCCAAGTACAGTCCAAATGACTGCCAATTTGGAATGGTAATAATGGTAAGAGACCAAGAGTTAATTCTTATCATTTTTCTTTGTAGGCGCGATCAATTGATTTTTCCTGTAATTGCCAAAATTTTATTTGGTAGATTACTCTTCTTAGAAAGATTATTAATGACATTTAAGGACTAGTTAAATAGTAATAAACAAATAAAATTACTTACAATCTAAGCTTACGGTTATCCCTAAAAAAAAAAGCTTATGGGTGAACCTATGCTAATAGTTCTAACAAATCATTGTATTGCTGTAAGTTAAAAAAAAAATATTGTATGTAATATGACATTAATATAACTGTTACAGTTTTATCAGCATTTCTCCAAGTCTTCATATAAGGAAAATAAATACTCCTTCAACTTTACTTCTTTTACAAGTAGATACTTTACACTTTAGTTTCATTCCAATTATTCCTTAAACTGTACTCTCTTTTACAAATAAATGTGACAATCTCCACAAACCGTGATGATGTAATTTTGTTCAACTTTCTTTAATTTACAAATAAAATATTAAAAAATAATTTTTAATAAATTATCAATTACCATAAACTTTTGTAAATGCATATATTTTTTAATTATAAATGTTATTTTCTTAAAAAAAGAATGAATGAGCCGTAATTGTTTTGCTTTAAGTATTTACTTTTTTTTCACCAAAAAAAGTATTTTTATCCAAGACTACTAATAAACTCATGAAATTGAAGTTTATGAAATCCACATTCACAGAAGCTCAATACGGATGGATCGATGCCAGTCTCTTTTTGGTCGCTATTGGAGTGTATCTAACAACAAACTTTAGACGGTTTTCTTTTTGTCATATCACAAATTCCAGATGATGCCGGCATGCTGATGAGGACTTATTTGACCTCATCAATTAGCTAAACTTTAACCAGAAAACTGACTTCAGATATCCTGCCAGTACTTACTATACTATTGTCTCCATGCCATATCCAAATGGCTCTAATTCATGTGAATTCTGAGGCCATAGAATGTATATATCTAGCATTCTACGTACAAACTTTCATATTGGTTCATTCACATTCAAGAAAGAAGAAAATTAAAAATTCCTTTAGAGTGTGTTTGGATCAGAGATTTAGGAATTCTAGAAAATTTTAAATTTTAGAAATTTCAATTACTTTCAATTGTCAAAATTTCTTGTTTGAATAAAGAATTCTTTGTTATCTTTATTTTTCCCAAATTATCCCTCTATCCCTTGGAGTGTCCTCTTCACCACCAGTCCACTCCACTGCCCCGTCATTGGACTTGAGAAACCTACAAACCAGATCACTCTCACACCCTCCACGTCTTAGCCTTGCCAAACCTCCACGTAACAAGCAACAGTAACAATCGATGACAATGACGACCGCATTTCTATAGAGACATTACTGAACAACTGTGTTGCCGTAGAGACAGTATCCCACGGCAGCATCAAATAGATATGAGAACTCACTGTCATTGCTTGATCGACAACGAAGACTGCATTGCTACAGCAACCACGACGATGTTGATTAGATCTGAGAAGTCAACACTATCGAATAGATCTACCGTGGTAATGGAGGAGAGGCCAAGAGCTAGGATCTATGAGAGCAAGTGGACAATGTGACATTTTGAGCATGTGAGAGTGAGTGCAAACAACGCGACTCCTCCGACTCCGAGAGCGAACAAGCTTCCGCCTCTCTGAAAGCCACTAGGAATTTTAGAATTCCTTCATCTTTGAAAGAAATTAAAATTCCCAATTTATAGTTAAAAACAAATTCCATTTTAAAATGCCAAAATTTTAAATTTCTTCTAATGGAGCATTCAAACAGATTATTTAGGGAGAGAATTTTAAATCCTCTAGATAATTAGTTTCCCGTCCAAACACACTGTTACAGAAATAACATTTGACAGGCCAATAATAGACATTACCCAACATATTGTTTTCCTCAGAGAATAGCTACAACAAAAGGACGATCCAAATACTATGGGGTAATATACTGTATTAACATATCTTTCCATAACGACAAAAGCACAACAACCCCAAGAAGAGGCACGTACCCCTTTTGTAATTTGTCATTCTATTACTGCAGAAATGACTTCAGTGGGTCATTAGGGTCAATATCAGCAATAAGTGGGAGATCAACTGGTATAGATTCTAGATTCAAGCCTTCTTCTCTCAGCTTTGTAATTACTTCCTCAAAAACAACTTGATTGCCGCTTTGCGTGAGATGCAAACCATCACTGGATTTAAGTAACCAAAATCATAAATTCATATCAAAACCAAATATATAATCACAACACACTCTTCGATTCATAATTGTATAAAGCAAGAAATTAAAGGCAATTGCATATAGAGAAATGAGTGCAGGCACTAATTAATTATCCATATTATACAACTAAATTCTAGGAAAAACCAAATCACATTGTTTGTACCATCATAAAGTAACTAAATTTTTAGTTCAGTGGTCTTTAAATTTTTTATCAAACCATACCCATCAAAGAATGATATTCTTCCATGCAAACTCTACCAAATTGGCAATTATGGCATAACTGAAGCATACACATAGCAGGAACACAGTAGATGTAAAGTTGAAAAACCAATTCAGCAATGAAAACCTCGATACTCTCGTAAAATTGTGGTACGATGTAACAACAATTCGAAACACATTCAGTTATATTACAGGACAAAGCCATCATGTTTGTCAGCATTTTAAATTTAAGTGGTAACTATTGTCAATATAGGTGCAAGAGTATATAAAAAGATGCAAAAGTATATATGATGCAAGCTTGAAAATATATAAAGCTAAAAGTTTTGTGAGACCATAGATAATCTTTATTCCAATCAGGGTACTGTTGCATTTTGGTCCAGAGATCAACCACAGGGATTCCACATTCCCCAGCCACACCAATGCATGCTCTAGCATACTCACCGGCAGCTTCATTTGTCCTTTCAGGAAGACCCTGTGGATTTTCTACATACGGATATCTGCAAAAGATTTATAGAAATTTACCCAATCGATCGAGTTTAACCTCTATTGTATTGTATCTCTATTTAAATCATATAAGCGGAGAAAATCTAATAAAAGCAGTGACAACATGAGGCACAAAGGGCCAATAAAACAGTACCTACAACGTGCATCCTCATCTATTGGAGGAGGAGTTATGAGGAGAACAAGAGTTGTGGGCCATCGCTTCTGCATTTCAAAGGAAAACTTGCAATATTTAATTTTATCATTTATACAAGAGGGTTAGAATAGAAACAAATATATTGATTTGATTTGATTTTAAAAAAAAAATCCTCCACTGCAAGGAGGCATTTCTTTCAAGGTTTTAAGAAAGATTTCCAAGAATGTGCACTTAGGAATATCATACTGCCAGGTACAGGTTTTGTAAAAACATTCACAGAAATTGACTGATTCTCAGGAATATAAAGTAACAAGCACTGCTTTCAATGCTGTGCATGTGCATGTTTGCCAGAACATTTGTAATATAGATTTTTAGTAAAATTAATTTTACAAAATTGATTTTAAAATAAATAATTTATTGTTTGAATGTTTTTATCTTGATCGAAAACTTAACTTAATGTAAATTTTTCAATCCAATACAAAAACTACTTTTATTACTTCTCCTCAAACCAAGGTTTTAAGGAAAAACTAATTTTCTGTTAAAAGTTTCTTTTTTACTTTATAGTAACAAATATATGTATCTTTACTAAAATCAGATCATACTTTCGACCATATAACCAAACACACTTCATTTTTCCAATGTTGAAAGGTAGAGGCTGATTCTAATCTACCTGGTCCAGAAAAAGGCTATATACTCCTTCTATTTCTATATATAACATCCAATCAAGATTAAAAAATATGGTTAATTTACTTGATAACAATAAATTTATCTTAAATTTATAATTTTTATTGTAAAAAACTATCATTGTCATTAATACTTCTCTCTCTTCTATTAGATTGACAATACATTTTCCTTTTTCTTTTAAAAGGAATACTTCTAGTAAAAAATAATTAATGCAAATAATACTTTTAATTTGATTTTATAAAAAATAACAAATATTATTTTAAATTTAAATCTTATAAATAATAAAGGGAGTATTATATTGAAAAGAAAAATGTTTTTGGGACATCCTTAACTTGAGAGAGAAAAAAAAGAAATAAATAATTGATTTGATTGATAATGTAATATGATAAGAAAAAAAAATATTAATTGAGTGTTTGAAATTTTTGGATGTAAATATATAATCAATCATATCGAAAGAATGAGGGAAGGCTTTTTTTGTTTTGGTGTAATATGGAGCTAGCTAGGGTCTTGCTTTTTATAAAAACTTTTATCCCAAGAGCAAATAATGGATAAAATGGAAGTGCATTGGAGTCAGACAAATACAGAAAATGTAATACTGTAACAGAGATCTTCCATAGCTATTTGCTCGATCCAGTAAAACCCAGAAGTTATATAGTAGCGTTTCATACAAAATAAATGCACGACGTCCAACGTTGGTCTCGTGAACAAAGAGATAACTTGCTATTGAGATTTGCCATACACAAGATGGTTGAATGTCTGGCTCATCTAAACGACAAAGAAACTAGATATTTTTTTTCCTAAAAAAGAACTCAGATATATTTATGGCAAACTGGAAATCAACTGTGTGACTAAAAACACTAATTATATATTTTATTAGATTAGGACCGAGTTTTTTAACAATTTAAATTTTCTTTTATATTCTTCTTGAATAAAATTATTACGGATACATGCCTTATACTTTTAATTTTTCTTAAATATTTTATTTTTAATAAATTTATGTACTTCTTACACTTTACGTGAATTTATAAACATTTTTATGATACATTTATAACTTATATTTAGTTCCTACAAAAGAGAAAGTGCATATAAAGTAAAAATAAATAAATAAAGGTATACCCCTTATAAACTTATTCAATTTCAATGCAAGGGCAATCCATCCTTAGTTTATTACTTTACACATCTTATCATATTAGGAATTAAATTCTTATTACTTGTACTCCATAACAAACTAGCTAGTAGCTTCTACTTTTCTCTACAACATCCTTTCAAACTTTTGCCGATGAATATAGTCCATACATTCATTATACATATGTATCTTCCCATTAAACTAAAATACATATATAATACAAGTACGCATTCATTAGACCCGTGGGCCTCAGCAAGGAGCAATACCCGTCCTCCTGGAATGCGGGGGCAGATGATGCCTTTAGTCTGTAAGAAGGAGTAATTATTGTATGTTCTAACTAATTCTTGTTCATAGTTTTAATCAATTTTCATATATAATATAAAATAGACAATTAACATTCCTGTAACATGGAAAGATGATGTCTTAGTCCTTAAGGAGAGGCACCAATTCTTTCTTTGAGTCCTAAATGTGGGTCTTCCCATATCACGCTAACATTCCTACCTAACAGCTCATGGTCGACCAAACCGAATAATATAATTGCATGGGAGCCAAAGAAAGACACGAGAAAGAAGACACAAAAGAGTTTAGGTCGTGAAAACAACGGTAGGCTCCCTCCAACTAACCCTTCCCAGTTTCCCCGAAAGAAAACCAATAAAAAGGTGCAACTTTACACAAACATCTCGTGCAAACTCCACTCCCATGGAAAAATAAAAAATAAAAACAAAGCAAAGAAGAATCAGGGTCCCTTATGACAGCGTATCTTATGGTCAAGTGGCAAACAACAACCACACTTCCCATACCCACGGCCACGCACGTGTGTTAGCTGAAACCACCTCTCACTTCTCAATTCATGAAACCCCACAACCATATTGACCAGAAAATCATCATAACACTTGACCCCACCAAATGACAAATAATTAACCCTTTCGTGACATGCAATATACGCAACCAAAGCACGCTTATCAACTCCGCAAGAGTCAAAACTCTAAACTAAAATAAACAAACCCTTTTCACGTCACTTAAAAACAGTGTCACTGTGTCAGTGACCGACCCTTTTCCGGGTTTCAACACCCTACAACTACAACTAAGGTCCATGGTTGTGATGTCAAGATTTTTCAATTATTTGTGATGGTAATTGAAATCACATTAATCATATTTTTATGTGATTTTCCGCGATCCTGATATTTAAAACCTTGACTACAACTTTTGCCTAATCATTTTAATCTAAACACTTGCTGCAAGCAACAGAGACTAATTTACCTTGAAGAAGGAAACAATGGAGTGAAGATTCTGCTTGTATTCATGGAGAGGGACGTGTTGAAAAGCAGAACACCTATCCGGAACACAAGCGTCGTTGGCCCCAAAGAAAACACTCAAAGCAATTGGCGCTGTTCCGGTTCCACCGTCACCGCCATGTGACGCAGGGAAAACCCTCTCCAACACCTTCAACGCCCACCGAGTGTTGTATCCGCTGTAACCTCTTAGCACCACATCAGCCTGAGACCAACAACCCCATTTGCCAAAAAAACGTAAACTTTACCTTAAAATTGTCGACAAAAACAAAACGAAATCACATGGAAATTAACGTGGTTGGTTAAAACTACAATACGAGGAATTAATACCGTGCGAGAGAAATGGTGGGCGAGAGAAGCACCCCATCCACCAACCGAGAAAGATTCTTCAGTGATTGAATCACCGAAGAGATAAATCTTTGGCCTTGTCATGATGGAGAAGAGTTTTTTTTTTTTTTTTTTGGCTTAGTGGAAATGGAGGGGTGGCTCTGAACTAGACTCGCTCACTGTACTCTAGAGTGTGGTTTGGTTTGGTGGGTGCAAGTGAAGAAATGAATGAATGGAGAATGCAGATTTGATTGCGTTTACTTACGCTGCTATGCTATGCTACGATGTTGATGCAATATTGGTCATTTGATAAAGCTGACAATCCTTTTTAGGTTTTGGTGGAAAAAGGCTGCAAATATTTAAATGCACCCAATTCATTGCATTGCACTAAAAAGGCATGTGCTGACAAAGACACTACCAGGGGGCGGCGAGCGACAGGGACAGATGGGGCTCCAGCACTTGCAATTTTTAATCAGCAGAACTGATTTTTTTTTTTTTTTTGAGTTACTGTTGATCCCCATTCTAATTGTTTACATTCCGGTCTTATTGTATAATATTCAATATAATTATGCTTTTATTGTATATTTTTCTTATTTTTTTAGACATAATAATAGAATCATGATTCTATTGTTATTTTTGTTTGATACCCCTTTAACATATAATTACATTTCTATTGTTATATTTTTTTCATAATGATTTTGTTGTGTCAAAGAAAACAACAAAATCATGATTCAAATATTTTTTTTCAAAAAAAATAATGGAATTTTGATTTTGATATAGACAAATCTACAATAAAATTACGATTTCATTAAATACAAAATGAAGGGAAAAAAATAACTAGGTCAGGGGCACAAATCAGAGGGGAAGGATAATGGAAGGGTTGGGAAGGGAGAGAATGAGCAAAGAGTTTTGGGGGCAGAATGGTATTTTTCCTTAGAGGTTGGGAGCCAAAAGCAATTTTAGATGAGGCCAATAGCAACATTTTTGAACAGTTTATAAAGTATGATCCATTCAAGTCTGGGACCTTTTGTAGTCCAACCCAATCCTATAAATTGATACACACTGGGCCAAGGAAACAATTGGGCCGATCAGTTAAATAATAGGGTCGTTCTTCTCCGCATTGGAAGCGGAATCACCATTCTGACCTCCTTACTCGTTACACTACTTTCCCCCCTTTTCGCCTTGCAGCAGTGATCGAGATGCTGGGAAAGACGAGGAAGGTTTCGGCGCGTGGCGAATCCGTGGCGGCGAACTACGCCTTCGGTCCCTCCGAAGATGACGTAATCATCAAGCACAGGCTTCTCACGCGCACCACCACCACCAGGGGCGACCCTCCCTTGAAGAAGCTTCAGAAGAAGTTCACCTCGTTCGTCTCCGAAGTGGACAAGGACGAAGACAACAACTACAACGAATGCGACAAGCTCGCCAGAGCCTTTCTGCAGGAGCTGACGACATTCGAGATTCCTCTTCTGAAGAGCAAGGCGATTGTGGAGGCCAACATTAGGGAGAAGGAGAATTTCAACGAGTTGAAGGAGGAAATGAATCGCCAGATCCTGCAGGCGCAGGATGACATTGAGGATCTCAAGAAGCAGCTTGAGGAGAGCAAGGTTGAGAGAAGGCACAAGGAGGAGTGCGAGGCTATTAGGAAGTTGATTGCCATGCAGCCCCCGAGGTCCGAGACTATGAAGGTTATTTCAGAGTTGGAGAACGAAATTGCCGCTTTGGACGCCGAGAACACGGCTGGTTCGAGGTTGTTGGAGCTCAGGAAGAAGCAATTTGCGCTGTTGTTACATGTGGTATGCACAATTTGCGCTGAAATTTTCTGATAGTGTAGATACTTGATTTTTTTAAATTAGGTCTACAGAATTTAACCGTTGTTATGAATGGTGTGATTATAATGAGAAGGGATTACTGAAAATTGAGCACACTAATGACACTATAGATTTGTCTTTTATTTTGATTAAGATTCAAATGACAACAATATTCGGATGAAACCACTAATGTATGTGAAAAACTACACTCACTGAAAATAAAGAGTATGTTACCAGACACAGAGTATGTTAGAAATTACAGACACAGACTATTCTTTGAGGTGGTAGGGGGACATGTATAGGTGTAGCTCGTTTAGTTTGGGTCTGATTTTTAGAATTAGAACTCATTAGGCAAGTGAATAGCCCGGATTAAAGCAGGGTGGATGGAGAAACAGAGAAATGGAGAGAAAATGAAGGAGCAAAAAGAATGGTAAAATAGATAGAGGACATCGTGTAAACAGAAAAATAAACGAAGCTGTGGGGTAAGATAATATGCCCTTGAGCTCACATCTAAGACATGTTTGCAAAAGGTTTTAAGTGGGAAAGGTTGGCCTGACACTAATTTTGGATCAGTAGTGACTGGATTTGGAATGGATGGCTGGGGAAAGACAAATGAGTTACTTGTGGAAACGGACAGCTGGCAACATGGAGTGGAGAAGTAAAAATTGAGGAAGATTTGTCTAAGAGGGAGGTGAGGGTCTAAGTGAGGGCAGACAATCATTATGCAGTAAATTTAAGGAGAGCGGCTTTGGGTGGCAGTATTCCCTGGTGCCTGGGGAAACCATTGTGTCTCTGTTTCGGTTATACCTTACTGTTTTCTACAGTTTTCTGCATTTGTATTTGAATAAACCAGAGGACTGCCTCTGCATTTGAAGGAGCTAGTCCCCTAATATTATTAGTTTATTTTAACATAAGTCTAAGTTTTGACACGCCTGAAGACTAAAATATGTCTTAAACTTACAAAGTCAAAGAGAAACAAGAGGATGCAAGGTATTTGAAAGGGATAGTTGAAGCTTATAAAACAGTGTTTCAGCCTTCAGGGTTATTTGATTGGGGCATTCAACAATTACATTGATGATTAGGGTGACAATTGTCTAATTATATAAATACATTAGCTGGTCTGGGCCCGAACAAGTTGTAAATTGTAATTTTTTAATTTATCATGTAACATGTGTGGATAATGAAATCATTCTGCAATATTTTCTATTTGAAGAGGACTTCAGTGTGAATGTCTTTTAATTCCCCTGGGTATTAAATCGGGACCATGTGTTTTTCTACAAAAATGACCCGTATTCAGCATTTTGAAAGAGTTCCAATCTCTCATTCTCATCCTTGATACATTTCAGTTATTGCCTGTTGCCTTGTTTTTATTTATTGAATTGTAGAATGAAAGATTTATATCTCTGTTATGCTTACCTGTGTTGGCAGTGCAAACTGAAACACTTGAATTTAATGAGTTTATAGTGTTTCAGTGAGGCTCTTTGGTTCAAGAATTTCTCAATAAGTTTTGTATTTTCTATTTGTCTATTTTTTCCCATGTCACGTGAACTTTGTTCTTCAGTATGTTGTGTTTCATAGCCTATATCTTATGAACTGTAACCATCATGATTTCCAAAATTGGGACAGGTGATATATCTTGTTTAATATCTGTTAATTGAGATAAGACTATTCTTAGTGATATTGTCTGTTGTCCTTGTCGCCAATGTTTAACTGTTGATGTTAATATTTATTCCACTTCCTCTCCTTCCTGCAGGTGGATGAGTTGCAGAACACAATAGAGGAAGAGCAGAAGAGCCTAGTCGAGGAGATGAGAATGGCAACCGAGGAGCTTAAGAATGGGATGGAGGACACAAATGGGGGGGCGGAAGCAATGGCAATTGACTAGTAACTAGATTGAATATCAGTCTTCCTGTTGTAACATTTCTATCGTGTTTTTTTTTTCCTACAGTGATTAGGAACCATATGTAAATGAAACATCAGTATTATGCTAGTGCTTAGACCTTAGTAAAACTAATGCTTTTTTCCTATAAAAAAAAAAGGGAACTACTAAATGCACTTCGATTGGATTTTTCTACCAATTTTGTCTAGCCAATCCTTCAATATAGTTGTGTTTTGTCCACTTCATATTTTCTTTTTTATTGTATTAGTGTAGCACTATCTAAACCATACAAACTGGGGTATGACGATTTTTAGAAACAAGAGTATAATTATAGTAGGTACTACTAATGAAATGTTGAATTTGTATTTGTATGCTTATTAGACAAATGTTAGGAATATACTCTTTGTGCAGGCTGGAGTTTGTTAAAAAATACAATTGTTTTTGGATTTTACTGTACTTATTAAAAAGTTTTCCTTTTGAATTTGTAATTTTAAATTAATTTTAATCAACAATAAAGAATGTATTCAATAGAGTTTATTTGAAAGAGTATTGTTAACGTTTTTCAAGTAATTATACATGATATACTACAACTTCAGTGACATTACATTTATTATGGTTGTAATTTTTATTCCATTAAAATTAATTTTATAGTAAAGATATTTTTATATGGAAGTTGTTATTAGGGATGAAAATGAGTCGAGTCGTTTGTTAAGTGCCTTTGGCTCGGGTCTATTTAAGGTTTGGTTGGACTTGACTTATTTATTATGAAGGTCGAGTTTAAGTTTTTTTAAAAACTTTTTTAGATAAAAATGCTAAAGCCAAACAATAAAAAAAGTTTGTTAAGCTTAACAAAGTGGCTTGTTTAAGTAGTAATAATAATAATAATAATAATAATAATAATACTTTTAAAGAAAAGAATGCTTTGTAGAAACATTTTTAAATAATTTAAATATTTTTATTTGGTTATATTAGTATAAATCATCTTTAATCTATATATTTTTTAATATTATGCTCTCTTTTTTCATTTTCTTTTGATATACTTTGTGTTTTAACAACTTGAATTCAATATGATTTTGTTTATCAATTATTTTTGAATTTGTACATTACTTATATGAAATTTTATAAGTTTTTTTTAATTAGTATTTCACTAGGTTTTAAAATAAATAATTGATAAAAACGTCTTTAAACGACCTTTTAAACAGGTTCGTAAGCTAAACTAGACTTTTACTTTTATGTGGATCGAACCAAACCTTAAAATTTTTATTCCATTAAAATTAATTTTACAATAAAGGTAACTTTTTCATATAGAAGTTGCTATTGCCTACTAAGTTTTAATAAAAAAAATATTATTGCCTTTGTTATCAAATCGAACCTGAATAGTCTCCAATTTTAAAAAACCTCCAAAGAATCTTCGCTTGAAATATTTCGTTTTGTGAAAAAAAATGTTAAAAGTAAATATGATATAAAAAATTTCAATCATTAGATTAATTAGCTTACTGATATTCCTAAATTTGATTTTTTTATATTAAATGCTATGGCTCCACATTTTTTTTATATCTCCCATTGTATCGTCGACACTCTGACCCGTGACCCGGTTTACTTAACTTGGCTCCGGCGATGTCAATGAGAAGATGAAAAATGCAATATTCCGACCTTTCTTCTCGTCGCGTGGCTTCTGCACTTCGCTCATCTCACACCATCAACCATTTCCGCAAAACCATGACTTCATTCCTCCCTCTACTTCGTTTTCCAATGCTCTGCAGCTTTACATTAATTCCGAGACTCCTTCCCACGGCCAAAAGATCCATTCCAGCATTCTGAAATCTGGGTTTGTTCCAAACACAAATATTTCCATCAAACTACTTATATTGTACCTCAAATGTAATTGCTTGAGGTATGCACGCCAGGTGTTTGATGATTTGCGGGACAGAACTTTGTCTGCTTATAATTATATGATTAGTGGCTATCTCAAACAAGACCAAGTTGAAGAGTCTCTTGGTTTAGTTCATAGGCTTTTAGTGTCTGGTGAGAAGCCTGATGGCTTTACTTTTTCAATGATTTTAAAGGCGTCTACTTCTGGGTGTAATGTTGCGCTGCTTGGTGATCTGGGTAGAATGGTGCATACCCAGATCCTTAAATCTGATATTGAGAGAGATGAAGTTCTTTGTACTGCACTGATTGACTCTTATGTTAAGAATGGGAGGGTTGCTTACGCGAGGACTGTGTTTGATGTGATGTCGGAGAAGAATGTGGTATGTTCAACATCCCTCATCTCCGGTTACATGAATCAAGGGTCTATTGAAGATGCTGAATGTATATTTCTGAAAACGATGGACAAGGATGTGGTGGCATTTAATGCGATGATAGAAGGCTACAGCAAGACATCTGAATATGCCATGAGATCTCTTGAAGTTTACATTGACATGCAAAGGTTGAACTTTAGGCCAAATGTTTCTACATTTGCCAGCGTAATTGGTGCTTGCTCCATGCTTGCGGCATTTGAAATTGGGCAACAAGTACAAAGTCAGCTTATGAAGACTCCATTTTATGCCGACATAAAACTGGGAAGTGCCCTTATAGACATGTATGCCAAATGTGGAAGAGTTGTGGATGCTCGAAGAGTTTTTGACTGCATGCTTAAGAAGAATGTTTTTTCATGGACATCTATGATTGATGGATATGGGAAGAATGGGTTTCCTGATGAAGCACTTCAGCTATTTGGAAAGATCCAAACAGAATATGGCATTGTGCCCAATTATGTGACATTCCTTAGTGCTCTTTCAGCTTGTGCACATGCTGGACTTGTAGATAAGGGTTGGGAGATCTTTCAGAGCATGGAGAATGAATACTTGGTAAAGCCAGGAATGGAGCATTATGCTTGCATGGTTGATCTGTTAGGTCGAGCAGGGATGCTGAATCAGGCTTGGGAGTTTGTCATGAGGATGCCTGAGAGACCGAATTTGGATGTGTGGGCTGCTTTACTTAGTTCTTGCAGACTCCATGGTAATTTAGAGATGGCAAAATTAGCTGCAAATGAGCTTTTTAAGCTGAATGCTACTGGAAGACCGGGGGCATATGTTGCACTATCTAATACTTTGGCAGCTGCTGGGAAATGGGAAAGTGTAACTGAGCTTAGAGAAATAATGAAGGAGAGAGGAATATCCAAGGACACTGGCCGAAGTTGGGTTGGAGCTGATAGTGTCTTTTAGTTTTTATAAAAGGTGCAAAGATGCACGACAACATTTTTTTTAAATGAGATGATCCCTCTAGATTGCTTCTTGTGCTTCTAACAATAATGTAAAGTATTTATTGAAATATGAAACAATGTTTGATGAAGTGGAGATACAATGGTGGCTTTAAGAGGAAGTTGCAGAAAGTATGGTTCAAGGAGGTTAATCACAACTGATCAAATAGAAGAAAACACAAAATGCAGTTACTGACTATTTTGAGCAAGGCTGAAGTCAAGTCCGGCTGCTGCAAACTATATAAATTATTATATATGTGTATGCATATAACCACAATCTCAATCATTAAATTTTTCAATCAATATTTGTAACTCTTCGTTTTACTCTTTATAGTGAAATTTAGAGGAAATTAATCTGTTCATCAAATTCATATGGCAGACGGGCGAATTAGTTTTCTTTTGTCTTGAATAATGGTTCTTACCTAAAAAGCAAAAGGCAAATTGTTGTGCCATACAGTAGTAGTTAGAGGGATACACACAGAGGGAAGAGATTTCTGATATGAACCTTAGCGTATCGCCATGACAATTTCTTTTAGTATAAGGGGGTTTAGAATTTCTAACACATTGATATTGGATAAAATGTACGGGGTATTCACTAAAACATGTAATAGCCATTCCCTCGGGATTCTTCAGCTTAACTAGTAGTATCAAATTTGAATTTTAGATATATAATTATATTAAATATTTAGGGGGAGAATTTTTCTGCCTACAATAGTCTTACCTGATTCGAGTAAATTGTTTCTCATGAAGAATAATTTTCGTTTGTTAAAAAAAATTCTATCTTAATCTAGCAATAATGACCCACGCTATAGAAATAAAAAATGTAATTTGAAGTCAGTTAAAAACATGCTCTAGTACAAATTAAGCATGCGGTCCCAAAGTGATAATTAAGCAGTGAAGCTTGGGAGACACGAACTTAAAAGAAGTAGGGTTTGGATCCTATTATCCATTATCCTAATAATCCAGCCCCATCTTTGAACGAAAATGGATTAGTTGCCCATTTCACACATTCACATATTCAACAAATCCAAGTTATTAGTCAAGGATTTGAACCAATAGCAAATCTATCTAGATTAATCTTTGAACCCCCACCCTTGTCACTAAAAAAAAGAGTTGATTGGCGGTATGGCATATGAATAAGAACGTTTTTTTATCTAAAAAGTACCTCTGCTTTAAAATGACTAACGAATTGTATAGTATAGTATATAGTATATTTTTCAAATAATTTATCTATTTTTAATTTATATCTTAAAATATTTATAAAAAAAAATTATAATTGTGCATCGTGATAGTTTTATTTATAATGACTATACCTGGTTTATGTAGTATTGATGACTTGTAATTATTTTAAGAATTCGCTGAATCCAATTCTAGACATCGTGTCGTGTCCGTATCTTGATTTCAATCCTCAGTTGATAGCCCCCCCCAGTTGAACACATCACATTCAATGATTCAATCTTAGCATGGGCAACGCAGACTTGGCGTCACACAATTGTATTTTGCAACAGCCACGTCTAATTAATTTCCCCAAAAATAAAATAAAATTAAAATTAAACTTTATCTATAACGCTAAGAAAGTCGCGTAAGCAGATAATAAGGTTGGTTAATCATGTACTAAGACGTGATAAACGTGGAGTTTTGGTATTCGTAATTAAAATCAACCCTTACCCTATTCTTTTTAGCAATAGGATCAGTACTGGTGGCTAACTAGCACCTAACTACGTGTTTCTGTATGCTTGTTTTATTTTGTTTTTTCTTCTTAACCCATTTTACTAATACTTATAGTATTCTCCGTCAATGCTCTCTAGTTTATATTGTAAGTATTTGGCTTTTCCTAAGTTAAAAGCTTCAAGAGATAGTAAGCAATATCTGGAAAAGAAGATCAAATTGGCAACCATTAAATCAAACCATGTGTTGTTGCTCTGAAGACTGTGAGTGCAGGCCTCTTGGGTTTTTGTTGGGCCTGCCTTTTGCCTTCTTGTCTCTCCTCATCTCCCTTGTGGGTGTGGTTGTTTGGATAGTTGGGTAAGTCCCTCTTTTTTCTCTACTAATTCAAGTACCCTCTTAATAATTTTGGTTCTTTGATTCAAAATATTGAGCATAAGTTATGTGTGTGAATTTTCATGCCGTGGCAGGTTGCTTTTGACATGCATATGCCCATGTTGTCTTTGTGTGACCATCATAGTTGAGTTTGCTCT
The DNA here is from genome assembly GCF_004193775.1 of Glycine soja. Lineage (NCBI taxonomy): Eukaryota > Viridiplantae > Streptophyta > Magnoliopsida > Fabales > Fabaceae > Glycine > Glycine soja. The sequence goes on along the minus strand of NC_041012.1, from coordinate 41,933,779 downwards.
GGCGCTGATCAAGGCTCCGATAGTGGTTATGGAGTGGTTCATCTCCAAGATTCCATGTTAGATATTTGTATTTTTAAAGTGGTAGATGCGAATTTTGGTGGATTCTTTTGTGAATTGCCTTCTTAGTTGATTCATGTATTTGATTAAATTATGTCCAAATGAATGTAAGGAATTTTTCATTTCCCCAATGGGAAAAAAAATTATATTTCTTCTGTGTCATTGTATTTTGACAATCACGATCGATGAGATTTTAAAGTAATTACTATACAAATTAGAAGAAAATAATACATCCATTAACCTTTACAATTTTATAAATATCATACATAAATATCTTTTATACTCTGAAGTCTACTATTGTTATCGTCTGTGTGATTGTTGTGGTTTTTTTTTTTTACTTTTGTGAATGATTGGGCTAGTGTACATACTTAATATTGTTAAGTCTAGAGAATGCAAACGTTGTTATGGATAGTGTGTTTATAATGAGAAGGGGTCATATTGTGTTGTTGCAAGAATAACACTTACTGGGTGACATGCTTCTTTGAAAATAGAGTACACTGTAAAATATGTTGGTGGAAATTTAGGAGTAGTGTAGAATAGTCTTTTTTAGCCTATCAAGATTACGTGTTGTTCTTTGAGGTTGCTGGGAGACGTGCTTGTATATAGGTGTAGCCCTTTTAGTTTGGGTCTAATTATTTTTAGAGGTAGAGCTTGTCTTGAAAGTGAATAAAGTGAGTCAAAACAGAGAAGTGAAGAGAAAATGAAGGACCAACCAAAAAAGAATGCAAAAACAGAAATAGAGGACATTATGCAAACAGAAAAATAAACAAAGTGGGTGGGGTGGGGGTAAGAAGTTGATATGTCCTTGAGGTCACTGCATCAAAAATAAAAAGTAATGGAAAAAAAAAAAACATAGATAAAAATAAACGTTGCAAGGAAGTTAATTTAATAATAAAAATTTTAAAGGGACAAAAATAAGATCAATCAAAAGATGAAAAATAAGAGAGAAAAAAAAGTAATACGTAAAAGGAACTAAGGAAGTGTCTGGCCAAATGAAAGGTGAAATGTTTATGCAAAATTTTCATTGGCATATACATACATGAGTTATTTAACTAAGTCAATTCAGTTAAATTATTTAATATTGTAAATTTTGATATTTTTCTTTGATTTTTACATATGAAAATAAATCTGACACAAATTTTGTGACAAATATAAGAAGTTATATTATATCTACCATAATAATTATAATTACGATAAATTATTATAAAATTATCATAATTATAAAAAAATATTACATAAAAATTAATAAGTTGATTAACATATTATATAAATTCAAAATTCATTGATTTTATTGATTAATTTAATTATCAGATATATTTGTTATATTATCTTAATTACTATAATTATATGTAATTATTTGGTTTTATTAATTAAAAAATAAATAGTAAATATGTTGTTGTTCAGGTTGAACTTAGGTTTAAACTTTAAGTAATGTCTTGAGTTTAAACGATTTTGATAGAAACAATCTAATTAAAAAGAAAAATCTACTAAAGATAAATATAAAATAACTTAACAAAGATTAGATATTAATAAAATAAATGGTAGATATTTCAAACAAAAGTTATGGCAAAAAAAATATATAATTGAAAAAAATGTATGATGATGTCATGTAATTTTGTTTAAATTTTTACTATAATAAAGATATTTTTGTTATATATAATTGGTTGATAATTAAAAATTAATTAATTAATAAAGATATTTTTGTTATACTGATCTATACATGCACATCAATTTAAATAACATATTCAAATCAAACAGCGAAAATTAAAATATTATGACCGTACCTATAACCATTGTAAATCGAATGTGAAACGACACACACACGAACCTGAAAGACAATTTTATTCTTTCATACCCTTACTCCAGATAGATAGTGCATTTTTTTAGATAGATGAGTGAGTTTAGTGATACAAAAGGAGAGCACCTCATTCTCTTTGTCGTTATTATCATAACGTGAGATAAAAGTTATCAGTGAGATGAGTTCGTGATTTGTTAGTAGAAGTGGTTACAAATATGTTGCAAAGACATGTATGTTGAATGTGAATAAAAAATATACCAGATTCGAAAATAACAAAATTTTCTAAAATAATAAAATAAAATAATAAAGGACTTGGAACATGAACGTGGACTTCCTACATAAGAAATCATTTACAACAAATTATAAGGAATGCATATGTTTTGGTTAACTATAATAAAAGCATAAATTGATGTTTTGCGGATGTTTAGGGGAAGAAAGTGCAGAATGAGATCAATTTGTGAAGAGCGATGGATTGCAATGGTTGCTTTTGTGGCAGTTTCTTCTTCAGCAAGCTTGTTGGTGGCATGCCCATACAGATCCATGTTCAGCTTCGGTGATTCACTTGCAGACACTGGCAACTTGTATCTCAGTTCCCACCCACCCACCGACCACTGCTTTTTCCCTCCCTACGGTCAAACCTTCTTTCACCATGTCTCTGGACGCTGCTCTGATGGCCGCCTCATCATCGATTTCATCGGTATCATCACTTTTTATTTTTCATTTCACTTATAAATATTGTCTGTAACGTTATCTGTTGTGTGCAGCTGAGTCACTGGGACTTCCACTGGTGAAACCGTATTTTGGTGGATGGAATGTGGAAGAGGGAGCCAATTTTGCTGTTATTGGAGCCACTGCGTTAGACTACAGTTTCTTTCAAGACAGGGGCATTTCCATTCCAACCAATTATTCTTTAACAATTCAATTGAACTGGTTCAAGGAATTGCTTACTGCTCTCTGCAATTCATCCACAAGTAACTTTCTTCATCATCATCATCATTTACATTTACCGAAACTGAACTTTTCTTATTTTATTTCAAATTACTATTTGTTTTGGTGTTCCTCACTTTTGATAATGAAACGTTACATTCGGGTAATGCGAATCCCTGTCATTATTCTGAATATACCATTCGTAATCGTAGCATAACAGCAGCGTCTTTTGGAAAGATAATTGCTTAATGCTTACCAATTATTTGGACTGTGCTGTGCACCAAGGAGAAGACGACTTTTTTTTATCTTTTTATTTTTTCGCTTTATTATTTTATTACCGGACTAATAAAAAACTCTTCCACGTGATTTTAAAATTTTTCAGCGTGCTCTCAACTACTTCTGTTTTTTTTATAAAAAAATTTGACATTAGCATGATTAAGCCCTTTGATTATCAATGAGATTAATCCTCTCTCATAATTTAGTCACATTTAAAATATTTCATCTTTTTCTAAGGATTAATCTTATAATTTAGTCACATTTTAAATATTTCATCTCTTTATTATTTTTTAATGTAGTCTTTAAAATTATTTAAAGAATATAAAATTATTAATGAAACTCATTAAATAAGAAATGAATTCACAAATTTTGATGATTTTCCATAATATTTAAGTCAATATTAAAGAAAATCATTATAAAAATTAATAAATTTATCAAATATATATTAAATTTCACATAATTTGGGCATTTGATAGTATGTTAACTAGTAATATAGGCATTTACTTTTATATTAAATAATATTTCCTCATCAAAATAAAATAGTACAATGAAATAGGAGTTAATTTTTTATTTGCATGAAATTTTATAAAAATAATTCATTTTAACTGTTAAATTGATTTTTTTTTCATATTCTACATAGTTGAGGGACCTCCTCCCCCACCTCTACCCATATAAAAATAATATGGTTCAGGACCTGTTTAAAATATATATAAAAAAAAAATCAGGAATCTTATTAAAAAATTTCAAATCTCTACAAGCCAGTATTGTCACCTTTGCAGGTTGAGAACAATGAATTTAGAACCTACAAAGTTGTAAGTAGAGGTGAGAATATTAATCTACAGAGGTTAAAATAGTGGTCCGCATTTGTTTTTAATGATTTTTTTTTCAATTGAGTCTATGAACTTATATTTATTTTCTCTAATTAAAAAATAATAAAAGTTTAGACACCTAATTTAAAAAATTGAAGAACCTAATTAAAAATTGTTAAATAGTTTAGGAAGTTGCAAATTAATTTAACTGATTTTCTAACTTTACGGGGAACTTATTAACATTTATGAAATTATGTGTGAGACGTATTTAATTAAAGAGTAAGACTCGTGTACTTTATTAATCATAATAAATTTTTACTAATTATAAAGACTTTTAAATAAAACATTATTAGTATTTTTCATAATTTTATATACTTTTGATATTCTACACAAAGACAAGCAATAATTTATAGAAAAGGCAAAACAAAGTTACAGTCTCATGCCCTAAAATTCGAATACAAAATCCAATTTGATGCAAATATGGTAATATCAAATTCTGAATATTGGTTTAATCTTGCAGATTGCCATGAAATTGTTGAGAACTCATTATTTCTTATGGGTGAAATCGGAGGAAACGATTTCAATTATCTTTTCTTTCAACAAAAGAGCATAGCAGAGATTAAATCATATGTGCCATATGTGATCAATGCAATAGCTTCAGCTATCAATGTAAGTTTTTTTTTTTTAATAAACCCTTAATTTGTTATTCTAAAATTACATGTTATCACATTAATCTTAAAAAAAATGGTCACAAATTTGTATTTCAAGCACTATGTGTCTACTATCACCGCTCTAATTCTCAATTTTATATATATGATGAGCTAATAAAATGATTATATTCTACTTTTATGGATTAATATGGTGACAAAAATCTTTTTCTTGATTATAGTAATGACAAAAAAAAATCGAGGATTTATTTGATGATTAAATTTTTTGGAGTATTAAGGTGGTAACATTTTTTTTTTACTGAAAAGGTGGTAACATATGTAATTGCGAAGGATTAAATTAGAGATTTATATATTTCTTTTTTGTTTTATAATCTCTTACTAATCTTTCTTATTTCAGCTTTAAAGCATACTCAAAGTCTTTTGTACTTTTTTTTTCTTTACAGGAATTGATTGGTCTAGGCGCTCGCACGCTCATGGTTCCTGGGAATTTACCAATAGGATGTAGTGTAATTTATTTAACGATTTATGAAACCATAGATAAAACCCAGTATGACCAATTTGGGTGTTTGAAGTGGTTAAACGAGTTTGGTGAATATTACAACCATAAACTACAAAGTGAATTAGATAAGCTTCGAGTATTTCATCCTCGTGCTAATATCATTTATGCAGATTATTACAATGCTGCATTGCCTTTATATCGTGATCCCACAAAGTTTGGTAATTCAACCTTCTCAACTTCTGTTGTAATTTAGCAGAAGTTTGTTTTCAATAATGCTTTCACAATGCATCTTCATACTTCAACACCACAATACTTAACAAATTATAACATTGAGATTTATATTTTGATTCCTGTGCAGGTTTTACTGATCTTAAAATCTGTTGTGGAATGGGAGGACCATACAATTTCAATAAATTAACAAATTGTGGCAATCCAAGCGTGATTGCTTGTGATGATCCTTCTAAGCATATTGGATGGGATGGTGTTCATTTAACTGAGGCTGCATATAGATTTATTGCCAAAGGTTTAATAAAAGGACCATATTCTCTCCCTCAATTTAGTACCCTGTGTTTCAGGAATGTAAGCTTTGGCTATTTCAATAGCTAAATTGTTTCTTCTTTTTAAATGAATTGAGAATTCAATATAGTTGCCATTATAATATGGTCCATATACATATCTTTCAAGAATATAATTATCAATTTTTACAACCATGGTCTTTAAGATTGTCCATGACAAATTGACAATGATATCAAAAGTGTTATTTATTTGTTTATCTAAAAATGCTAATTTATACTAGATTAAACTCTCATGATCTATTAGTTCTTCAATGTTGTTCATGAACTCCGTGTAAAACAAAGTGGCATCATTCAATTTCTTCTTAGCCAACATTAGTCTTGCTTCTAAAATCAAGTCATCCTAAAAGTCCATTTTCCCAAAATCTTTGTAAAAATTTAAGCAAATCTTTCATATCAAACAACGTTGCAAAGTTTCCAAAGAAAAACCAACTTTTTATCCACCACCATTCACATCAACATTGTTACTGCTATTCATTATATTATGATTATCATCATTACAAGTTTACAACCACCTAGTAACTATTGCCATGACTGTCATTCTCCATGTGTTGAAGATAGGCTGAAAAACCAAGGATCAACAAGATGAAAAAAAAATTCAACAACATACATTTGAAGATCTAAAGAACGCAAAACATTTCCTATAACTCAGGTTGTTTTCAATAAATTATCTCTTACACACATTGTTTGGAAAAGAGTGGATTATAGTGGTATTGAGAATGACCTAAGTTTTGGATGATGAGTAAGTGACTAAAAAGGTGACAGGCAAATTTTAAGTTTAAAAGAAGTGTCAAATAGGTTTTGGGTTTTGAGCATGTTGTTAAAATCCTTTCAAGTTGATTATTTATTAAAGTTTAAGATTTTTGAGTTGTCACATTATACGTCTTAAAAAGTAAAATTGATAAAAATGTTATACTAAATCACTTAGAGTGCGTTTGGATAGAGAATTTTAATTGAGGAAAATAATTTATCAGAAAATTTGAATTTCTGTAATTTAGAATTCATTGTTTGGATGCTTTTTATAAAGAATTTAAAATTTTAGAATTTTAAAACAGAATTTTAAACAATTAAAAATCTGGAATTTCAATTTCCTTCTAAAAAGTGAGAAATTGAAATTTTCTTCTTACATTCCTCTTCAAGAAACACCATCCGAACTCTTAAGATATCGATCGAGTATGAGCATAGAGAAACACGTATAACTAATACACCAACAATATCTTCTCTTTTTTTATTCATTTTTTTTCATCCTCATAATTTTAATTTTTTTTATCCAAACACAAAATTTTAAAAATAAATGAATTTCAATTGAAGTATTTAAAATTCTTAAAATTTTAAATTTCTCAAAATTTTAAATTTCTTCATCCAAACACACTCTAAAAAAATTTGATTTTTGTTTTGAAAGTTTGTTTTATATAAGAGTTTTAAGACATTAAGTTTTTAAGTAAGTAAATAACATATTTTAAAAACCATTAAGTCCTACTCATAATTTATATTGGATGTAAATTGCGCTTGAAGTGTTTGAACGATATGACTATAAATATATATAAAAAAGCCGTGTTTACCAAAGTTTCTACCAATTGTAATATAATACTGTATTTGTTATTTGGTTATCGTGGACAATGCAGATTTGTTGAATAAATAATACTTAATATTTGAGTTATAAGATCAATTCAGAAAAAAAAAATTATAAGATTGATTGAATGATTAAAAAAAATTAGAGAAAAATATTATATATTCAATCTTATTAAAAAAATTAAAAAATTAAAAATTAATATTTATCAATAAAAAAAATAAAGGATGCATTCTCATCCATCACCCATTTCATATTTATTGTTTTCTATTTGAAGGATGACTAGACAAATCTAATAACATCTTTATAGGCTGTGTAGACTAGTCTCGGAGCAAGCCATTGGCGTGTAAGAGATTAGGTAACATAGATACCCTTAATCAATCAATAGAAAAACTAAAGAACACAGTTAATAATACTATTAAAGAATTAAAAAGGTAGAAACAAACCAAGGCGCTGGCAACAAGGAATGGGTGGATTCAGAAACCGGCAAAGGAATTGGTGCAAACAAATCTACTCAGAAAGAGAATATTGGCAAGTTTTTTCCTATTAAAACGTCAAAAGTGGAATAGTCTTGGCTGTCACACACCCTTCCCATTTGGGAGTGTTAATGTGTTGCGGTGGTATTTACGAATATTAAAGTCCACGAAAACAAAAAATGTGAAACAACAAGGCCTAAGTTGCCTGTTTTTGGATCCCGCAAACAAATAGCACATGGTTTTGGAAACCCCTACATAAACCCCTCCCTGTCGCTCCATCCACAGTCACAGTCACAGTCACAGACACACGTCAAAATATCCAATCATTTCACATGGAAAGTGCCACTCAAGTCGGTGCGGCGGCTCAGCCCAGCTCAGCTTCAGCGTCGGTGATTCCCTCCGCCTTCGACGGCACCCTGGGCCGTCACCTTGCTCGCCGCCTCGCCGAGACCGGTGTCAGGGACGTCTTCTCCGTTCCCGGCGACTTCAACTTGACGCTCCTCGACCACCTCATCGCCGAGCCGAGTCTCAACCTCGTCGGCTGCTGCAACGAGCTCAACGCCGGCTACGCCGCCGACGGCTACGCGCGCGCCAAGGGCGTCGGCGCCTGCGTGGTCACCTTCACCGTCGGCGGACTCAGCGTCCTCAACGCCATCGCCGGAGCTTACAGCGAGAATTTGCCAGTGATTTGCATCGTCGGAGGACCCAATTCCAACGACTACGGCACCAACCGGATCCTCCACCACACCATCGGTTTACCCGATTTCACCCAAGAGCTTCGGTGCTTTCAGGCCATCACGTGTTTTCAGGTGAACACTGAGTGTGAATGAAATTGAACATTCTCTGATTAGTATCATTGGTGTTGAATAACTTGGTGTAATTTCTTTGATTCTTCAGGCAGTGGTGAATAACTTGGACGATGCGCATGAACTTATTGACACTGCAATTTCTACTGCTTTGAAGGAAAGCAAGCCTGTTTATATCAGCATAAGTTGTAACCTTCCTGGAATTCCTCATCCAACTTTTGCTAGAGACCCCGTGCCATTCTTTCTTGCACCTAAGTACGTATTTCTTGGCTTTTCTATTTTCTTAAAAACATAAGTGTATCTGTGTGGTGAAGTGACATGAATAATGTTTGTTCTTGCATCCACATTTGGCGTTAGTTTAATGGTGAGAATAAAATATTTGATTTTATGTAGGGTAAGCAATCAAGAAGGATTAGAAGCAGCAGTGGAAGCAACGGCTGCTTTACTGAACAACGCTGTGAAGCCAGTGATTGTGGGTGGGCCAAAACTAAGGGTAGCAAAGGCACAAAAGGCCTTTCTGGAGTTTGCAGAAGCAAGTGGATATCCAATAGCAGTTATGCCGTCCGGGAAGGGACTAGTACCAGAGCATCATCCACATTTCATTGGGACATACTGGGGTGCTGTCAGCTCTAGCTTTTGTGGGGAAATTGTGGAGTCTGCTGATGCATATGTTTTTGTTGGCCCCATCTTCAATGACTATAGCTCCGTTGGATACTCGTTGTTGATAAAGAAGGAGAAAGCCATAATAGTGCAGCCTAATCGGGTAACCATTGGCAATGGTCCTTCCTTGGGCTGGGTTTTCATGGCTGATTTCTTAACTGCATTGGCTAAAAAAGTGAAGACCAACACCGCAGCTGTGGAGAATTACCGGCGTATCTATGTCCCACCAGGCATTCCTCTGAGGCGAGAGAAGGATGAACCACTTAGAGTTAATGTTCTATTCAAGCACATTCAAGTAAGTTCTATTTATAGCCTCCTTCAAATTTTTAGATCAAGCGGTTCTTTGGCTGGGATTGGAATTGGAGTTCTCTACCTGTTATGCTACTTTGTTCTATAACTAAGATTTCATTCTAAACTTGTGTTCTGTTTTTATGCTTAAGTACAAGATAGTTATCATCATTTATTCTGTCTAGGCTTGAACATTATGAGCTCCACATACGGGATTATATTTATTTAATTGAAATCATTGCCATGGTCTTGCTTACCAACTGATTTTAGGTCCAGTAGTTTTCATCTATCATGGTAGTAACTGCATGATTCCTTAATCAGATTCATCACGTTAAACCATCTAACAGTCTTCATAAGTAGCTTCATGGTTTGTGTATATCTGTTAATTGTGAGTGGCCTAGAATTGTGAAACATTGCACAAAAACGTGGAACATAGCAGTTTCAGATTATTCACATAACATTACTAAATATGCGAGATTATTTGCTTTCAATAAGATTAATATATTTAAGCAAGTTTTGCCCTTTAGGCCAGTAATTGAATGTGTTGAACAGGAACTGCTAAGCGGAGATACTGCTGTAATAGCTGAAACTGGAGACTCATGGTTCAACTGTCAGAAGCTCCATCTGCCTGAGAATTGCGGGTGAGTCATTAACTATGACTGCATTGAGCAATATGCTAATTGCGACTTTTATATTGTTGGAATTAACATTGTCAAATTTGAATTCCATCTTGCAGGTATGAATTCCAGATGCAGTATGGATCCATTGGTTGGTCAGTAGGTGCTACTCTTGGATATGCACAGGCTGCAACAGACAAGCGTGTAATTGCTTGCATTGGTGATGGCAGTTTTCAGGTTAGTAAGATTATAAGAATACAAACTATCTGTGTCCAGAATATTAAAGACAATATACATATGTTTTTCTTTTTTATTCATTGTTCACCTAGTATGAAATTTTGTCCAAAATGGAAGCTCCACCATAAACCATGGCTGAATGGCTATAATCACACGTGCTAACAACTTGATGGATGCTACTATATTATATATTTTTTTAAGAGAAACTAAGCTTGGGGAAGAGTTATTTCATTAAGAAATAAAGTATATCCCTGTAGAGATATGATAGTCCTTGCATCAATCAAGTTAGTTACATCAGTAGGTAATCAGGTGAATAAATTATTAGAAATTAAATTTGAAAGTGAGGTGTAAGTTCACCAAAATGCATTAGCACCATTTGGATATTATACTTTATAAGAATATGTTGACTTCATTTGATTCAAGTACCTGACCTCAACTAATAGGGAAATGATTTAGTTGCTGCCGATGTTGAAATTAAAAGTGAATTCCTTTGAAGTAAGGTTATCTCAACCATTATTACACATCCAAGACGTTTGTATAATGAGGAGCATCAACAGAAAGTAAACATGTTCATTATTTTATTTTCTGCCTGATGAATGAATCACATGGACTTATAGTTCCCCTTATTTAGGTAACAGCACAGGATATTTCAACAATGATTCGCTGTGGACAAAAGACCATCATCTTTCTCATCAATAATGGAGGTTATACAATTGAAGTTGAGATTCATGATGGTCCATACAATGTGATAAAGAATTGGGACTACACTCGCTTTGTGGACGCTATCCATAATGGGCAAGGCAAATGCTGGACTGCCAAGGTTAGTATAAATTTAATAATGATTAAATATGGTTTAGTCCTTATAAATATGGTTAAATTTGGTTTTAGTTCTCTAATTTTTTTTTCATTGATTTTGTTCTTAAACAAAATTTAAATTTTATATACTATGATAATTGTTGGTGAATAATGCCTTGTGCAATCATTGGTCTTTCTTTAATGCTAATTATCATTTATAGTTAGTAGCATTAGATGGCTGGACTCTGTTTAGTTGTTAGTGAAAAGGCCTGTTATTTTGTAAGTTGGTAGTAATTTCCTGCTCTTTAAATACCTAAAAAAATTATTTTGTAAGTTGTTTGCTCGTGGTACCAAAGGACTGTTATTGTTGAGTGTAGGTACGTACAGAGGATGATCTGACTGAAGCAATTGCAAAAGCTACTGGACCACAGAAAGATTCACTATGTTTTATAGAAGTTTTTGTACACAAGGATGACACCAGCAAAGAATTGCTGGAATGGGGATCTCGTGTTGCTGCTGCTAACAGTCGTCCTCCTAATCCTCAATAGAAAATCATTTCCTAATTATTGGCCTGTTTTGTGTATTTTGTTGAATAGAGTTCCACTACTGGATATTTACAAGAGAAAAACGACAAAAATGAAAAATAAGTTGAAATAAATGTTTGCTTTTCCAGATTTGTATCTGGTCTCGTGTTGCTGACTTGTTGACTTGTTGTAATCATGAACTATTATTGCTTTGTAATAATGTCTTGTATAATGGAATTGTTAATGAATCAAAGAGGATATAGCCATTGTATGTAAATTCATGTGCTGATAACACGATTGATATTGAGAAAGACTATGATGCCTATTCCACAAAATGGGAACAGATGTTAATCCCTTATTTATTGTGTACTATAGTTTGCATTTTTGCTTCATGTTTTGGATTGTTTGTTTTGAAAAAAAAAAACTTTTTTTTTGGTTTCCACATTTTTATTCTAAATATTTGTACATAAGATGATAAAGAGTATTTATTGTCTTCAACATTTCTTATATAATTTTTTAGAAACAGGAAAAAGTGAAAATAATGTAACATGCTTATAATATTTATATTTTTTTGCATTAAAACTTTGGAATAAAAAAATATCAATCTAGGCCCTAAGGTAAGGAAAAGTCTTCGTACTTATATTCACCTTATTCTAGAGACAAATATGATTATTTTTTTTGAGGGAAAGACAAATAGGATTTGAAACTTATAAGTTGTAACTTGTCATATACAATATGGTATTTTACTCCTTACCATCAATCCTTAAAAACTTTGCACCTCGGATTCTTTAAAGAAGTAAAAGGGAAAATATTTTTGTTGAGATGCAAAAATATGCAACCCCTCCTCCCATGATTTTAAAATAGACTCCCATATGATTTTCAACAAAATTTTCCTTTTTTTATTCTTTTTAATAAATAAAAAATTTCTGTTTTATAAAAAGAAAAGCATTAAAAATCTTAATTCAATAGACTCATGTACGTGTGATTGATGATAAAACTGTGATTTATCTTATTAGTGCTGTGTGTCTGAAACGTTATCTCTTTGGAGTTGTTGGTCATATTTACTTATATTTTATGAGTTTTTGTTGTGTGCAGCTGAGTCACTTGGAATTCCACTGATAAAACCGCATTTGGGAATCAAGAATTTTGGGGGATCAGGGATGGATGGAATGTGGAAGGGGGAACCAATTTAGCTGTTCTTTGAAGAGAGGGGCATTCCTTTCTCAACCAATTATGCTTTGACAGTTCAACGAATTGCTTGCTGCTCTCTGCAATTCTTCCTGTCAATTAATTTCTCTCATCACTAGAGTCACATTGCAGTTGTTGTTTAAATATTTGTATGGAAATATGATAAAACAAAAAACATTTTATTATCTTCAACATTTCTTATAACATTTTTTTGAAATAGAAAAAGTGGAGATGATGAAATATTTTTATAATATTTATTAAAAACAGACAAAATAAAAAAAATGTTTTCTTAACCTAGACAAGTTTTTGTATATTTTACTGTTTAATTGGGAAAAGAAAACAAAACATGAGTAGCTAAAAAAGTCCTTCCTTTAGGGAGAGGGAAAATCAAAGAGAGAGAAAATATTGAAATGATAACTTTACTTATTTTTTATATTAAAAATTTAGGGCAAAAAAAATCTCAATTTTTAAGTAGCAAAAATCTTTATTTTTATATTCACCTTATTCTGAAAAGGCAAAATATTTGGAACTTGTGACTTGTCATCTATACAATATGTTAGGTATTTTACTCAATTCCAGCACTCCAGCTTAAAAGTATTGTACCACTGTCTAATTCTTTGAATTGTGATTTTAAATATATTTTGTTACGAAATAAATCATTTTAATAGCCTTTCAAGTGCTTGTGACCATTGAATTAGACTTTTTTCGAAATATTGATGAAAAAATGAAAGAATAAAAATCGATACCAACACTATATGTGGTGGATATGTTTTGTAGTTGATAAACCGATTCATTAATTTATTTTCTGCCCGATTAATGAATCACATCACATGGACTTGTAGTTTCCCTTATTTAGGGACCAGCGCAGGACATTTCAACCACTTTTTCTTTTTTTACGAAATAAGTAATTAAAAAAGATACGTATCAAATTTGAGTTATTTTTAAACTATTTGCATATATCGATCACCTTTATTACTTTTTTTCTTGCGATTTGATTTTGGATGTTATACCGGCTGAATTAGAATCCGGTCCTTATTGAGATTGTCTTACAACAATTATCATAAGGACCAAGAATGTTGGTCACTATTATTTTTATTTCTTTTTTTTTATCACATTGTTCATTATATATATATATATATATATATATATATATATATATATATATATATATATATATATATTATTTTCCTTCACTTATCTTTTTTCCATATTCCTCTTTTGGCTTATATTATTACTATTTTTATTTTTTGGCAAAATTTTTTAAAAAACTTACAAACTTTTCTACCAAATTCGTTAAAAAAACAAAAAATTAATGATAAAAAGTACAATTAAATCTTATTTTTATTCTATTCAACAATCCATTGAAAAAATGAGGTGAACGCTCACAATTTTCTATTAAATATTTTATTTTGGAAATACTATAGTAATATATTAATATATTAAGAATATTGAAACTCGAACATCTTTTAATTACAAACATTTCATTAATGCATGTTACTTCTCTCAATTTTTTTTATTACATTATATCATATTTCATACTTATATTTTTTTGTCTCCCATTTCTTTTTCTAACTAGGTTTTCAAAGATCACAGTGTCCAGTAATTATTTTTTATAGGCTTAAATAATATTTTGATCCTACAATAAATAGAAGTTTTTTTTATTATAATCCTTTAAAGATTTTTATTTTAATTTTAGTCTCTTTAATTTTTTTCGGTCTTTATTATCAAGTAATAATATCAATTAATGATGTAATAACGATATTTGTAATCCATTGACTTATCACATGATCAAAGAATCTAATAAAATTATCATATTTTTTATAAATTATATTTTAAAATTTTCATATGTTCAAACTAGTTGATGATGTTATACTAGTAAATAGGGAATTTTAGAAAATTATATTTGATTATTTTATCATACTTCTTAATAATATAGCAAGTTAAATAATTGTCGATGCCGTTGTTATATAGTTAATGTTGTTATTTGATAGTGATGATTAAAAAAATTACAAAACAAAAACTAAAAAACTCTTTAAATGACTAAAAAATTTCCTATTTTATAAGGAGTAAAAGATTATTTCAATTTTTTTCCTATTAAAATGACCATTCTGCTTTTGCTAAATATGTAGGTGAGAACCTTTTTTTCTCTATTCATCTCTATATATATTATTGAGAATATTTATGACATTAAGTGTGAAACTCATTTAATTAAAGGCTAAGACTTATTAATTCCATTAATCTTAAGAAATTTCAAATAATAATAAAGAAATTTGTATACAATAACAACAACGATGTTAAAAATTAGAATCCACGTAAACAACTCAAAATCCTTTCTAGTAAGTTGATTTTAATGAGTTAATTAATAATAAAGAATGTGTTAAATAAGATGTTACTAATAGTTTTCATAATTTATATTTTTTATATTCTACATGAAGATGAGAGGACTTGTTTATAGAAAGTGAAGACAAAGTTATGGTCCCGTGCCCTACAAACCCAACTACAATTCAATTTGACAATATTGATTTATAAATTTAGGTTTAATCTTGCATGTTGCCATGAAGTTGTTAGAAACTCATTATTTCTCGCGGGTGAAATTGGTGGAAACGATTTCAATCATGCTTTCTTTATACGAAAAAACATAGAAGAAGTTAAAACATATGGGCCATATGTAATCAACGCAATATCTTCGGCATTTTATTTTTATTTATAAAAATCATAAAGCATATAACCATTAGATAAACATATTTAAATAATAAACACATTATATATATATATATATATATATATATATATATATATATATATATATATGTGTGTGTGTGTGTGTGTGTGGGGGGGGGGGGAAGAAGCAACATTATTATAATTGTTGGTTGGAAAAAGTGTAAAAAAAAAAACCCTTGTACCCATAAGAAAAATGGATTTTTAAGATTTTGAAACCTGAATTAAGAAATATCATAAATGGATTTCGGCCCTCTCTGCCCAAAAGTTTTAATTGTTATCATCTTGGTTAATTGTTTCATCACCTATTATCTCCTAAATTACTGAATCAAATATTAATTTCACTTGTGATATGTGATTATCATTCATCAAAGATATTTTACATAAAATAAAAATTGAATACAAATCTTCCATTAAATAAATCATCTTCTTTATTTATGTGAATGTAATGAGATTTTATACCAGTACACTAATCTTTTATTTTTTTAAAGTAAATTCTAATTTTTCTTGTCTAAAATTGAATATCTTATCACATTAATTTGATGATAAATTTTTTTGAATTAGTGGTAACATATGTCATCCGAAGATTTATCTTTTTGTTTTATAATCCCTGACTATTTTTTTTCTTTCTATTTTAGCTTTGAAGAATGCTCAAAGCCTTTTGTACTTTTTTTTCATTACAGGAATTGATTGGTCTAGGGGCTCGCACGCTCATTGTTCCAGGGAATTTTCCAATAGGATGTAGTGCAAGCTATTTAACAATCTACGAAACCGTAGATAAGAACCAATATGGGTGTTTAAAGTGGTTAACCAAGTTCGCCGAATATTACCACCATGAGCTCCAAAGTGAATTAGATAAGCTTCGAGGACTTTATCCTCGTGCTAATATCATCTATGCTGATTATTACAATGCTGCATTCACTTTATATCGTGATCCTACCAAGTTTGGTAATTCAACCTTTTCAACTCCCATTGTAATTTAGATGTTTCTTTCAAACCACAATCCACATTCATCAACAACATTGCTTCATACTTATAATGTTGTGATTTATATTTTGATTCCTATGTAGGTTTTACTGATCTTAAAGTCTGTTGTGGAATGGGAGGTCCATACAATTACAACACAACAGCAGATTGTGGCAATCCAGGCGTGAGTGCTTGTGATGATCCTTCGAAGCATATTGGGTGGGATAATGTTCACTTGACTGAAGCTGCATATAGAATAATTGCTGAAGGTTTAATGAAAGGACCATATTGTCTCCCCCAAATTAATACCTCATGCTTGATGAATGTAAGCTCTGGCTATTTCAATAGCTAAAATGTTTCTTATGATGAAGTGAAGTGAAATAAATTCAATGTACCTACCACTATAGTATGATTTTCATATGACATACATATCTTTCAAGAATATAATTATCAACTTTTACAATCATAGTCTTTAAGATTAACAGTGATAATGATATCAACAATTTTATTTTTTCAACAAAAATTGCAACTTGCTACTAATGGAAATTCATTGGAAATGTATGGATAGAACAGGTTCTCATAAACCAAAGCATATATAAGGTGGGTCTTGGATGATTATGGGAGAAGAGAATAGGAAAAAGATTATGAATTCAATTTCCTCTACTAATAAAAATTAGCATTCTAACAAATTAACATCATCGATTAATAAAAAAGTTCTCTCAATCAGTTGATGCTTTAATATTATCCTTAAATTCAATATATAAAATGAGTAAAGTAGCATTTTAGTTCTTGAAAGTGTATAACTATATTACACTGGTCTTTAAAATTAAGAGAATTCTAAATAAGTATTTGAAAATGCAGCACAATTAAAAAAAATCACTACGAATAATATTATTAACATATTTAGGTGACTATAAAGACAATAAACAGTTAAATTTATAAACTTTTATGAAACTATTGGAAATTTCAAGAACTTATTTAGAATTCTTTTTTAGTTTTTGAACTAATGATTAATGTGATAACATGTTACACTTTTGAAGATGAACAAAATTATGGTTTACTTTATAAAAAAAAATAGTGATACTTTTGATTTCTTATTCTTAACCAAATTTGGATCCTCTCCATCACTTTATCATCTAGTCTTCTTTATCAGTTAAATGACCAAATAATCAATAAACATTGTTCAAAGTATAAACTAAGGTTTTACATGGACAAAATAATTCATTGAATCGATTTGGGTTATAAGGTAACAATTTAGCAAGCATACTAAATCAAACTAGCTAGTATCAATGAGTATTCAAGATTGTCTCCACAGGACTTGCACAATATTTGGTTCAATCGGCACGATTTACTAGTTAAGATTTAATGAAAAGATGAAGTAATTGACATAAGTGTACTTAAAAATCAAATTAAAATGAAAAGAGATGAATTATTTCTTTTTGGAAATTTTGTAAACACTTAAAATGTGTTTTGTTAAGCATTGAAATTCATGTTCAATGAAAAAACACGTGTTTCAAGATAAAAAGCTAAAATAATGTGAGATAAGCTTTCTTTTTAACAGACCCTTACAATGCAATTGAATAAAATTTAATTAATGGAGGTTGTCGGGGTTGAACTTTGCGAAAACGTGCTCACAATTTTCTTCAATCCTTAATTATTTTGATGGAATGAGATCAAATTCCCGGACCACTAAACTCCTAATTCCTTAGAAGTATTAATATTATTAGAGAAATCTGCTCTGAGCACAAGCATTAAGAAAGAGCAATGAATCCAAACTCATTCCTAATATAAATAACTGCTTTTTTTTTTCTTTCAATTGTGACTTCATTTTTCAATATGAAATAAAAATAAAACTGCTTGGTAAATTTATTTTGAGAATATGTCTTGAAACAGGATTAAAAACAGAATTAATTGTTTCCTTGTTTCTAGAATTAAAAAAGCCAAAGTGAAAATAGAAACAGCATGTAACTGTTTGTGTTCTTCAGTTTTAAAATCAATTTAATTGGAAATAATTTTGAAAATTAACTTTTACAAGGAAGTTACTCATATAATTAATCACCGTGCAGTGAACGGTGCCTTTTTGCCACTACATATAATGCATTGGATTTTAGATACACACATAGAGACAATTGGAAATTTGTAGCATGCTTTATCACCCTTCATAAGTGCATATACTGATACTAGTTTCTAAAATTTATTTCATCCGGTAAGTGCACTATTCTAAATTGTAATTTTGAGACTTTCAATTACTGGCACTAAGTTTTTAATTTAGCTTCCACTCACAATCTATAGTATTGGTCCTAATTGTAATTTTCTACATTTTTCTAATTGATGTATTTTAAATAAATTTACTTCTATTGTTAATTGCCTTGTACTGCTTCTTTCATTCTAATAAAATTCCTTTACATTTTTTATAATTGAAAATCTTTATAATTGTGATTGAAAGTATAAAATTAATGTTGATTATTGGCTATTTAAGAGATCTACCGGTTGATATGCAAAAAATAACAAAAAAAAAATTATCTTAGAAAGTCTACGTTCTAAAATGATTTATTTTCAAAAAATTATCTTAGAATTCTCAATTTTTAATTTAAAAAAAATATTCTAAGACGATTTTTAATGAAATCGTATTAGAATAATAATTTTTTAAGATGATTTTTGTAAAAAAACGTCATAAAAAGTCTTGATTTTCCTCAACATTGACTTCAAAGATGATTTAAAATTATCCTTAAATATGTCAAAAAGCTGTCGTGAAAACTTTTTTTTCTTTTTAACAGACCCTTACAATGCAATTGAATAAAATTTAATTAATGGAGGTTGTTGGAGTTGTGAAAATAAGAGAGATGAAACAAGAGTAAACAATCTAATTTATATATATATATATATATATAAACTATAAATTTTAATTATATAAAATAAATATTTATTATGTGCAATGCATAAACTAAAATACTAGTTTGATTTATATTTTTATATTAAAATTTTAGGGTAAAATAAATATATGAATTTAAGAAAAGTCATCATACTTTTATTCGTCTTATTCAAAAGAGGCGAAATATTTGGAAGTTGTGACTTGTCATATATATAACAGGGTATCTTACTCCTTTCCGTCCGTCCTTAAAACTTTTATAACTCTAATTCTTTGAATTGTGATTTTACATATATTTTTTTTTTACGAAATACATCATTCTAATAACCTTTCAATTTTCAATGAAAATGAATTAGACTTTGTTCGAAGTATCGATGAAAATGACAGTATTAAAATCGACACCAATATTCTATGTGGTGGACATGGTGTGTAGTTGGTGAACATTTACGTACTTGATCACTTTACATAATTTTAAAATGAAAATTAAAACCATGAAACCATGTTAAGAAGCTATAAACCGATATTCTAAAATCGGCAACACTAAAACCAAACAAGCTATATGTAATAGTCCTAAAACTTGTATGTAGGAGTTAATCAGTTATTCCATAAATTACACATTTGCCAGTACATAAAGGGTGAGCTTAATCTGATAAGTTCAATATTTTATTTATTATCATAGATTCATACTATTGTTTTTTCTAACTTGGATTATATGTGGTGGACATGTTTAATTTTTTTGTATTGCATGGACAAAGAGAGACTGAGATTTTATGAATCGAACAAGAACAAATTAATTGATATTTGCAAATGTGTAGTAGCGGACAATGAGGTCAATTTGTGAAGAGCGATGGATTGCAATTGTTGGTTTTGTGGTAGTTTTTTCTTCAGCAACCATATTGGCAGCATGCCCTTACAAATCAATCTTCAGCTTCGGTGATTCATTTGCAGACACTGGCAACTTGTATTTTAGCTCCCACCCACCTTCCCATCACTGCTTTTTCCCTCCCTACGGTCAAACCTTCTTTCACCGGGTCACCGGACGCTGCTCCGATGGCCGCCTCATAATCGATTTCATCGGTATATCATCTTTGTGTATGTGCATGTTATGTGTTTGAGATTATTACAATTTTTATATTGTGCAGCTGAGTCACTGGGACTTCCACTGCTGAAACCATATTTGGGAATGAAGAAGAAGAATGTTGTTGGGGGAGCAAATTTTGCTGTTATTGGAGCCACGGCGTTAGACTTAAGCTTCTTTGAAGAGAGGGGCATTTCTATCCCTACCCATTATTCTTTGACAGTTCAATTGAATTGGTTCAAGGAACTGCTTCCTTCTCTCTGCAATTCTTCCGCAGGTAACTTCATCATCCTCTCCTTCAGATTTTCAACTTAACTTTTACAGGTTTATATTTAGAAATTGGATTTTATATATTTTCAAAATAGATTCGCCTGTACTTTGGATTCTTCCAACTCTGTCTCAACTTCAATATTTTTTTTTAAATAGTTGTATGTTATTAATATTTTTTACTTAATAAGTAAATTTTATATAACAGAATATTATATTTATATTAATATTTATTTTTCTTGAAATATATATCGTAAAATATACTTTAATTGTAGTTACAAATTTTCTTAATTTATAATTTAACTGTACGTATGTTTATTTATTACGTTCACAAATTTTGTTCTAAATATTTCGAATCTTTCTCGGGTCAATTGTTTTTTTTGTTTTGTTTTGAAAGGAGGTCAATTTTAATTTTAAAAATAGAAATAGATAATCCTGACAATAAGATAAACAAGGATAAGTCCGTTCACGAACACTACACCAACACATCCACCTTTTTTAAGTATTTTTTTTTAATTCTTTTTTCATTTAGTAGCTTTTGTGATTGATATTTTTCAACCAAGCATGAAAAAACAAGGGCCTAAAAATCAAAGAAGCATGGAACCATCATCGATTACTGAGCAGCCTGACACTGACTGCTTTTTTTATTTTATAAATTAAAATGCGTCATTATAATATTTTGGTAAAAAGCAAAGTTCGATGATATTTAAACTTATAATCATAATTTTTTATATACATTATGTAAAAAAATATTTTATTATTTCAATTATATATAAATGATGTAAATGTAATATTTTTTTATTCTGGATTAAATATAACATATTTTAATTTTCTTAAAAAACATTAATTTTTTTTATAAAAATGAAAAAAAATGCATTTTTTAATTTTATGAGATAAATAATATATTTAAGCTAAAGTTTTTATTTTGGTGATTCCCACTCATGAAATGTCGCATTCCAGGCCCGGCTATGGCGAATTCCTGTCTTTATTCAATTTTGGAAATATTTAACTGCCGAAACAACTTTGCTCATCTTTATCTATAATCTATAAATATATAAAAATCTTGTCTAACGTTTTGCCGTGGCAATCTGTCAAGTCCATATAATTTAAAATAATGTTAGAGTAAATAATACTGTTTTTTTTTTAATTATACAAATATTTCTGCCTTTTTATATAAGTTGCAGCAATTTCCCTTATAGATGAATTTAGCCTAATGTTTTAAACAAATAAAGAGGTCAATATAATACTGTAAAAAAAAGTAATAATATATATATATATATATATATATATATATATATATATATATATATATATAAGATGTTAGTGTAGTATTTTATAACAATTAAGAAAAGTTAGTGTAGAAACAGAAAATTAAAAAAAAAATTGCTGTAACTTCACGAAAATGTATAGATAATTACTGTAATTTACTCATAATATTATTATCCATCAATATAATAAAACGATCAAAATTATTGAAATCCTGGTGGACGGGACAATTTCTCCGGCTGTTTATATCACAAAAATATTCATAATGAATATAGAATCTCATTCAATTTATCCAGACCTATCATCTTTAAGCCGATTTGGATTAATTAATAATAAAGAATGTGTTAAATAAAATGTTAGTAATACTTTTCATAATTTTATATTCTTATATTCAACGTGAAGACAAACATTATTTTATAGAAAGTGAAGACAAAGTTACGTTCCCATGCCTTAAAAATCCAACAATAATCCAGCTTGATAATGCTGATATTTCAATTAAGGTTTAAACTTGCAGACTGCCATGAAGTAGTTGGAAACTCATTATTTCTTATGGGTGAAATTGGAGGAAATGATTTCAACTATCTTTTATTTCAACAAAGGAGCATAGCAGAGGTTAAAACATTTGTGCCGTATGTGATCAAGGCAATAACTTCAGCTGTCAACGTAAGTTTTATTATTTTTGTTTGAGTAAATCCTTAATTTGCTCTTCCAATTTTCCATATGTTATCACTTATCACATTAGTACTCTGAAAATTCTTTTATCAACAAATAGGTCAATACTTTAGTTCTTCAAAGATTTTATTATCAAATCAGTAATTCAAAAAAAAATTTATCACCACTTTAATACTCTATTTTAGGTATTTTATGGATTGATACAATGATAGATTCTATTTTTGTGGAATGATTTGGTGACAATTTTTTAAAGATTAAAGTAGTGACAAAAATAAAATATGAATATTAATTTGATGATTAAATTTGTTCACGTAGTGATAACATATGTAACTCCAAGTCCAATGAGTTAAATTAAAGATTTACTCCTTTTATTTTATAATCTGTTACCAATTTTTCTGATTTTAGTTTTGATGCATACCCAAAGACTAATACTTTTTTTTTTGAATTACAGGAGTTGATTGGTTTAGGGGCTCGCACGCTCATAGTTCCTGGGAATATACCATTGGGATGTAGTATAACGTATTTAACAATCTATGAAACCATGGATAAGAACCAATATGACCAATATGGGTGCTTGAAGTGGTTAAATAAGTTCGCCGAATATTACAACCAAAAGCTCCAAAGTGAATTACATAGGCTTCAGGGACTTCACTCTCATGCTAATATCATTTATGCTGATTATTACAATGCCATATTGTCATTATATCGTGATCCCACAATGTTTGGTAATTCAACTTCCTCAACTCGTAGTGTAATTTAATACCATTCTATTCTAACACTTTCATAGTGTAGCTTGATACTTAAGCAAAGCATATTAATTAAGGACTATAATTGTGATTTATATTTTGATGTCTATGTAGGTTTTACTAATCTTAAAACCTGTTGTGGAATGGGAGGTCCATATAATTACAACGCATCAGCAGATTGTGGGGATCCAGGAGTGAATGCTTGTGATGATCCTTCTAAGCATATTGGATGGGATGGTGTTCACCTGACTGAGGCTGCATATAGAATAATTGCTCAAGGTTTAATAAAAGGACCATATTGTCTCCCCCGATTTAATACCTTGTGCTTGATAAACACTAGTTATGGCCATTTCAATAGCTAAAATGTATCTTTGATGAAATGAAGTGAAATAAATTCAATGTAGCTAACACTATAACATGATTTGCATAAGACGCCCATATCTTTCAATAATAATATAACTGTTAGTTTCATTTCTATTTATAAAAGAACGATTTTTTTTTATAACACTCAATTCATAATAGTTATATTTTGTAAAGATATTTTAATTATTTTTAATTTTTTATTAGTTAAAAAATTTATTTTACTATTCGATAAATAAGATTTTTTTTATATAATTTCTAACGTGTTTTCTGAAACATTAGTTAAAGTAATCTTTTTTATTTATAAAAAATATAAAATATAAAAAAATAATAAAATTATGATTTAATTATAAAAAAGTAAAAATAAATATGAATAGATACATTGAGGAGGATTAAAAAAAACATATAAAAAGTCAAGAGTTAAAAACAATAGCATTTAAAAAAAATGTTAAAAGTTAAAAAAATTATTTATCAACCAGTTAAATAAATTTTTTATCTAATAAAAAAAATAAAAATTAACTAAAATATATTAGCAATATAACCTAAATTAAAATACTGTTAATTGTACCAACAAAAAATTAGAATAGAAGAGAAAGGGAATTATTGTGAAAGAGGTAGTTTTGTGAATTTGCTTGCTATCCCTCACACATTCTTAGACGGATTGAGAATAGAACCCACGATTTCGTTTTGTGAACACATATGAAGGATTAGTGTACTCAATTGTTTGACTATGAAGATTGTGATAGTTAATTAGATTATATCAAAAGATCATTTAGACACAATGTCAAATTCAAAATTTGGAAATCTTATCACACACTAAACAGTAAGTGTAGACTAGAATTATTTTAAAATATCAAATTATTTTTTAATTGTCACAAATTGCTTTATTAAGGAAATAAATAAATTTTCTTTTGTCATGATTAAGAAATAATTTAAAATGATTTTTAATTGTAACAAATTATTTAAAAAATAATAAAAATTTGCAAAAGTAAAATCGTATTTTAAAATATGATTTTTTTATATAAATTCATATTTTAAAGCACCATTTATCTATTTTGGTAATAATACTATTTTGGTGTAAAAGCCGAATTCACACTCCCTAGTCCCTACCACATATCTCCCCACCCATGAGCAATACGGGCAAAATGTATAATTATTGAACAGCGGAACATACGATGATCACCCGCCACCATGCCTTTGTCCGCTAAAATTAGTTCGCTGCAACGACAAATACAAAGGTTGCGTATCGTGCTAGTGCTACTACTACTACTTGCTGCTACTGTCACTGCTTGCTACACCTCACTCTTCAGCTTCGGAGATTCCCTCACTGATACCGGCAACTTGTACTTCATTTCCCCTCGTCAGAGCCCCGATTGCTTGCTCCCTCCCTACGGACAAACCCATTTTCATCGCCCCAATGGACGATGCTCCGATGGACGCCTTATCCTCGATTTCCTCGGTATTGTACAAATTCCTCCATACCCACTTGCTTTTTCAGTCAATTTCTGGCATAAAAGTTCATTCTTTTTGCTGCTTTTTTTTTTTTTTGAAGCCGAGTCTCTGGGGCTTCCGTATGTGAAACCGTATCTGGGTTTCAAGAACGGCGCGGTGAAACGCGGGAATATTGAGCAGGGAGTGAATTTTGCGGTGGCCGGAGCCACGGCGCTGGACCGCGGTTTCTTTGAAGAAAAGGGGTTCGCTGTTGATGTGACCGCAAACTTTTCTCTGGGGGTTCAGTTAGATTGGTTCAAGGAATTGCTGCCTTCTCTCTGCAATTCTTCTTCAAGTAAAGCTATCTTTTCTTTCTTTTTTTGAATAATTATTTTATTCAAAAAATTGTTTTATTCAAATATAAAATTTTAAAAAGAATGCATTTCACTATTTTATCAAAAATTTTGAAAAGGAAAAAATTTAATTTCCAAACAAAAAATTTTGAAATTGAAAAAATTTAATTTTTTTATTCAAACACAAAATTAAAAAAAAATAAAAGAATTTAAATTGAAACATTTTAAATTATCTCATCCAAATTCACTTTTAAATAATTATTACAAAATTCAATAATTTCATTAAAGTTTAAATTTGATACACTTTCACTATAAATTTTGTGTACTCTCAATCAACCAGATAGAAATGGTAGTGGGCATTACTTTTACTTTTAAGGTGGTTATGGTTAAAGTCAACAAATTTACCAGTGATCGGATAATAGCAAAGAATTTTTTTTTACTATAAATGTAATTATTAAATTTTTTGTAACAATTAGTTTAGAAGTCATCGTGAAGGTGAGTTTTAATTGATTGATAGTGTAAATACTGCCACTCTATCAAAATTAAGCTTATATGAATAAATACTTTGATTATGATAGTATATCCAATTGATTTAAATATTCAGTAGGCCAGTCCAGCTTAGTATTTAAACATTTAAGATTTTCATTCACTTCATTGCTCTTTGGGTATTTATTAGAATGCATTTCCATTTTGTGGATGATCGAGGGTCTTGCATCCTGTTCTTTTTTCTTTCTCTTTAGAGCCTCTCTGTTTTTTTCGATGTTTTGTATCAAGACTTATCTAGCCTTGGCACATATTGTGCTAAGGTTAGTTTTATTATATATTCTTTTGGCTTCTTAAAAAAAATTAGAGTGCTTTTCCATGATAAAAACTTTAAAATCCTCTTATCAAGTGTTGTCTATAACTATTTAATGTGTAAGGAGGAAGAGGAAATAGTTAAATGAATCTTAAAATTTGATAAGCAAGAGTTCATTCTCATGCTTTTTCTGCAAATGTTGTTATGTCAGCATGTTGGTGATTCCTAACCCTAGCTATTTCCAATGGCATATGGGATTTCATTCTTGCAGGCTGCAAAAAAGTTATTGGCAGCTCCTTATTTATTGTGGGAGAGATTGGAGGCAATGATTATGGCTATCCTTTGTCTGAAACAACCGCATTTGGAGATCTTGTGACTTACATACCCCAAGTAATATCTGTAATCACTTCAGCAATCAGGGTAAGAATGTGATTCAATTATTTAGTAGTGGGCTAGTAGCCATTGTGATATCTTTTCATGTTCAAATTCCATTGTAATTAATGAATCAGTAGTGTTTTCTTGACACCCTTCTATGGAGTGTAAAATGGATGGAAGAGAAAGGTTTGAGGAAAGAAAAGAGGAAGAAAGAAAAAGTGGGAGAAGTGATAAGAAAAGTAAGAATGAAACAGAAAGTTGTTATGAATTATGTTGAGTATTTGGCAAAATAAGCTTTTACTTATTTCTTGGAGGGAGAAGCGTTCTTGAAGAAAAAAAATGCTACTGCATCTTGGGATGACTAATGGTTAACGCCAGCAAAAGTTAGTCCAATTGGTAAGGATTAGACTCATTTTATAAGGACATGAGTTCAAATAGTGAGTACTTGAGACCTCACCTAAACTTTTATTCACAAAAAAGAAAAAGAAGACTGATGGCTAACAATTAGGTTACTGCTTCTTGGAAATTATTTTTCTATTTAAAAATGTTCCATTTCATCCAACAAGACAATTTTGTTTTGATGCATGCTTCCATCGGTGAGACTGTTATTAGTTTCTTTTGAGAAACCAAGGATTTGTGATTTCTTTTAAGTCATTGGCTAAATATTGGATGGCTTATTAATTTATGCAGGAATTGATTGATTTAGGGGCTGTAACGTTTATGGTTCCTGGAAGTTTACCACTTGGATGCAATCCAGCCTATTTAACAATTTTTGCGACTATAGATAAAGAGGAGTATGACCAAGCTGGCTGTTTGAAATGGTTAAATACGTTCTATGAATACCACAATGAGCTGCTCCAGATTGAAATAAATCGGCTTCGAGTGCTATATCCTCTTACCAATATCATTTATGCAGATTATTTCAACGCTGCATTGGAGTTTTACAATTCTCCAGAACAATTTGGTAGATCTATCCTCTTAGCTTTTTGTGTCATATCAACGTTTCTGGGTTGCAACTTGCAAGTAACAGAAAAGTTTAGTCATATCCATGTGCCATCAATCAGTAGTACTAATTGGATTGGAATAACTAATATAAGTGAATACAATGGAACTAAATTTTAGGTTAAGTACTTGAGTTCACATTTAATATATGAACAAAACTTAGATGCAACTCCTAAAGTGTTGGTGTTGTTTTCTATTCAGAATTAGAGTTTTATTTCAGTAACTGATACAAATGTTTAATGTAAATCTTCATTATGTAAATTACGAAGATGAAACTCTAATTTTGATTGGAGAACAACATCAGAAACAGTAGTTAAGGTAATGGATTTATGTTGTTAGGATATTTGTGATGTTGATCATTCAGTATGGCATTATAGCATGGCCTCTTGTTTTGGAAGAGTGATACTAGGATTTACTTTGATGTCATTACAGGGTTTGGTGGAAATGTTCTCAAAGTTTGTTGTGGAGGTGGGGGTCCTTACAATTACAATGAAACGGCCATGTGTGGGGACGCAGGAGTGGTTGCTTGTGATGATCCTTCACAATATGTTAGCTGGGATGGCTATCATTTGACCGAGGCTGCTTATAGATGGATGACCAAAGGTTTATTAGATGGGCCATACACAATTCCTAAATTTAATGTCTCGTGTTTCATAGGTGAAACCATCAGAGATTTTAATAACTATGCAATGAAATATAAATCAATGTAAAATATCCACGTATTTGATGAGGTTTAAGTAGTACTCCAATAAGGTGATTTTCACTGCCTCGTGCAGTTGTATCTGTTTAATGAATGAATAATGCATAACGTTTTTTAGCAGCACCTGTATGTAAAATGATGTTTAATGAATAGTATATGATTGCATGCTTTAGCATAATTAATACCGACTTCAGCTAAGAATTGTACCATTTACTTTAAAATGCTATTTATTATTCATTTATTGTTTTAAACATTAATTTTAATACACTATAATTATTACTCATGCACTAATGTATGCATTAGTTTCATAATTAAAGAAGAAAAGATAATTGTTAGGAGTTTGGCAAGTGTACCAAATATTCAAGTAATAAAGTCTCGGAAGTCCGACGATCAAATTACATAGGATTATTTTGGATATTTTTAATTTATAAGGGAAAAATAAAAGAGAGGGATAGAAGAAAGAAAAGGAAGCAATAATAGTGAATGTTAAGCAATAGAAAGCGAAAGAATTAAAAGCAGAATAATTAAAGAGGAAATTCAATGGAATGCAAGTGTTAGGACCTAGTATGTCTTGTTTGCCTAAGATGTATGATTCTATGATTTTTCTTTATCAATTCAAGTGATTTTATTCTATCAACATATGTTTATTTACTTATCCCTAATTCCTCAGGATGACAAACCTATTTTATTTATCTATCTCCTAAATTCCTTTGAAAAGATTCAACAAATAAAATGTATGAAGTCTAAATTCTAGATGTTTGCAAAAATGTATGGGCATAAAATTATCATTCTATGTCTAGCAATGATTTTCTTATGAAATCTTTTCTTTTTGTTTTATTAGAAGTTACCATCTCTCGAACGTTTAACCCCTAAAATTAATGCATGCATATTTTCTTTAAATCTTATTTAGAATTTATCCTCTCCTAAGCGTCTAATCCCCAAAAGAATATAAAGATGAATAATGCAAGATAAGAATAGAAAAGATAATAGAATAGAAAAATCTAAAAAGGACTCCTGTTGCATTGATAAATATGAGAAGTACATCATACATTGTTGACTTTTTAGGCCTGTCAGACCCTAACTAGTGATTTAACCACTCATGACTATGAGGACTTTACAATGAGAGGGTTGAAAGAAAGAAAGGAATAAAAATGATGAAAAAAAGAAGAGAATTCCCAAATGAAGAGTTCTCAAGCTCTAAGGTAATAGTGAAAATGCTTTTAGACTCGGTGTGTTATTTTTCCTTGGACTAACTCTCTATTTATAGTTACTAAAGTGGGCTTTGGGCCTTCGCAGGCTCGTTTAGTGCACTTTATTCCATTGGATCACGTGCTTAACGCATGTTGCACCCTGAACTCAAATTCTGGCTCTCATGCTTAACATCTCGCTTAGCGCTTGTGTCTTCTATCTCGCGCTTAGCGTGAACTGTGTATTAAGTGTGACACTGGACTGGACCTTTTTTTATTTCTTCTTTTTTTTCTTCGTTATTTCTCACTTTTTACTTTTAGCACCTCCAGTTTTTATATCTGTAGTCAAAATTCAATTAAACATCAATTCTTTAATATTTAAGTACAAATAACTGCTAAATAATTATTTTTAAAGATAATTTAACAATTATCAATAATTTTCTAAAGCCAGGCGAGACATGGCAAAATAATAGAGAATATGTAAAAAGAAAGTGTTATATTACGTTGGCAACATTTCTCTTATTTTAGTTACACCCATATATATTTTAGCTGCAGAAACTTAAAGCCAACACTCCATCGTATCAGTTTAGACAACAAACTTTATTGTCTGTCATTTTTAAGATTTAAGAAAATATTAGTATATTATAAAATTTTATTTGTCTTCGTATTTTCACCGGGTGAAATGAAAATACATAAATAGAGTGAATGTAATTTAATCAAATATAATTATAATAGTTTAATAGAAGAAGAGATTGATTATAAAATGAAAGAAAAAACTAGTCTATATACATTGGTAATATAAACAAATTTTTCATTATCATTTAATTATAAATAATTATTTATATAATAAATTGATTGAATTTTATAATAAATACTTAAAAAGTTATATGAATATTGATTTATGTTCCATTATTGATTAGTTCAAAAGTTTTTTCCATGAACAATGTATAGTCATTAAATTTGCATGGAATCCATATTCATTCGTTGTTATTGATAGCAAGATTGTTTTCATTGAACATTAAACTTGTATTTTGTTTTTGTGACAAATGGATTGGATAGTTATCCTTATGTTGAAAGATTCATGTTGAGTCCCTTTGATGACTCATTGTTGATATTTTTTATGCGTGTAAGTTCAAAAGAGGGACTACTTACAAAAAACACTCTGACACTTAAGTTAGAGTTCGATTCAGAGCTATTAATTATATCCAGTGAATACTTAAGAGTGAATCAATCTTCTTACTTAGGGACTCTTTTCTTTATATATTGATTTTACTAGACCTAAGATCTATGGGCATACATGTTCTGATTACCAATTAGATAATATGTTTCTTAATCCTCCTTAGGTACTTCTCATCAAGTAATTATCCTTAAGCGGATTTATTGACGATAATTATGGCCGAACAATACTCGTCACTTATATACGTTGAAGGCTTAGACGTGTTAGTGTGAAATATGAGGTGTATGGCGGAGAGTGCATTCCGCTTCAAAGTATATTGCATCAAGTATCTTTTCGTCCTAATCGAATACCTATCCAATATAAGTTTTTTGTAATTTCTGTGTCTAATACATAAAAGGATACATATCGAAGCTATGCAAACCAGCTTCGTGAGCTTTCACGTCCAATGACTTTGTCAATGCGTGTCCAAAGATGCTCTCCATCCTATCAATGTGAAAGCCTAATTGTCCCGTTGAATTAATCATATTAATTAAGCTGACTAACACAAAATAATGGAATGGTTTTGACATGTTTTATTTTTTTTTAATTTTCTTTTAATAAAATTAGAATATACAAGTACTTTTTTTTTTATCACATTCCGGTTTATTCATCAAATGTACTAAAAATATATATACTGATAAAAAATTCAGATGTTGACATCTCTCAGCACGGCTACCATATTGTAGTATTAAATACACATTTGACCTTCACTGAATGAACACCACTTTCAACCACAAAAAGATTTTGTCTGCCAACAGTTTATTAATTTTTTTAGGTGTCGGTACACTTGCTACTGGTTGGGTATAATTAAGTTTACAGATGCTCCATTGATAATTATCTCGAGTTTGGTTTGTTGGTGGACCAATTTTGTCGTTCCCTCTAAACTCTTCCACGTCGTCCATTAATTTACTATTAATCCATTTTTATGCATTCTGAGATTTTTTGTACTGTACATAATCTTTCAGTTTCATATGTGTAATTGAGTCTTGACTTAATTGTTTGTGATTTTTTATATTCATTGATTTTTTTATTTATACTTAATTGTTTGTGTTGTGTTCAAGTTATACTAATTTATGATCTTTTATATTTAAGAAAAAAAGATACCAATAATATACCATAAATAATATAATAAAGTAATTAAGATATAAAAGTTAAAATTTAATTATTTAAATATTATCCGAATTCAATTCTTAATAAAAATAATTTTTAGATTTTACTTATCTTTCGTTAATTTCAAATTAATCATAATTTCTTTTTTCTCATGAACAAAAGATTTAAAAAAATACACTAACCAGCATTGCAGTGTGCAAAGTTGATAATATATTATTACCGGATAATCATCTATCTAATAGCCAGAAAAGCAAGAGACCTTCAGTGGAGGAAAACAAGATTAATTTTGGACCTTAACAACATGCAATTCCTCTTTAGCTAAAAGATGAACAAAAAAGTATAACCAGAATCGTTTTGTATGTTTAATTCTCAACGGTGATTATTATAACCATGCTAGTATCTTAATTAGTTGCTATCGTCCTCTACGGTTCACAGTTGAAACTAATCAGAAACTAATAATGTCCAACCATAATAAAAACTTCAGTTAAATGCACACATCTTACAACTCACTACTCTTTCTTGAATCAAATAGTTGACCGAGTATCACACATATCAAACTGAAAGATGAGAAAAAAATGTGAGAATATTTAAAGCTCAACTACATAAGTGGTTTATATAACTCTACCTCATAACT
The DNA here is from genome assembly GCF_004193775.1 of Glycine soja. Lineage (NCBI taxonomy): Eukaryota > Viridiplantae > Streptophyta > Magnoliopsida > Fabales > Fabaceae > Glycine > Glycine soja. The sequence goes on along the minus strand of NC_041012.1, from coordinate 41,901,266 downwards.
ATTATTTATACTCTACTTATATGCGTGTTCTTGTTCAACCACCTTCTGATCTTCATCTTCATAGAGAAAGTATGAAGATCTATATTTTGCTAGTCATTATAACTTCCTTCACATTTGGTTTCATTGAGAAAGTTGTTTCAAATCCAAGTTCTCGTCCATATACGGCAATTTTCAACTTTGGTGACTCTCTAAGTGACACCGGCAATTTCCTTGCATCTGGTGCCATTTTATTCCCAGTTATCGGAAAGCTTCCTTATGGTCAAACCTTTTTTAAACGTGCAACCGGTCGTTGCTCAGATGGACGACTAATGATTGATTTTATAGGTATGATGTGTAAATATAACCACTATCTCTTGCATCTAAAAGAGAGAAGAAAATAAAATTTTAACTATGTACATTTGAGCTCATTATATTATACTACTCATTTGTCATGAATTTTGAATGTAGCTGAGGCATATGACTTGCCATATTTACCACCCTATCTGGCACTTACCAAAGACCAATACATTCAACGTGGAGTGAATTTTGCCGTTGCCGGAGCCACAGCACTTGATGCAAAATTCTTCATCGAAGCAGGACTTGCAAAATATCTATGGACAAATAATTCATTGAACATTCAGCTTGGCTGGTTTAAGAAACTCAAACCCTCACTTTGCACCACTAAACAAGGTAACATTGACCACCAAATTAAGGAAACACTTGTTTGAAATTTCCAACAATTGAATTTTAACTTTTGTCCCCTTAATTACTGACATTTGACAGATTGTGATAGCTACTTCAAACGCTCTCTCTTTCTGGTGGGGGAGATAGGTGGTAATGATTATAACTATGCTGCCATTGCTGGAAATGTTACTCAACTTCAATCTACTGTTCCTCCAGTCGTTGAAGCAATAACAATGGCCATCAATGTATATCTCTCCTCAGTTTTTTTTTTTTTTAATTAGTAAATGTTAGTTTATTAGGTTTGTTAGAAATGTCAGGTCTTTAATATCTGTCTCAAGTCAATTTGTTGATAACATAAATGCGTGAAGTATTCTATTCCATCAAATTCATTATACTTTCCCTCCTTGTTTTGCTAGGGATTGATAGCTGAAGGAGCAAGGGAGCTGTTGGTGCCGGGGAATTTTCCAATTGGATGCTCTGCGCTATACCTAACTTTATTTAGAAGCGAGAACAAGGAGGACTATGATGAAAGTGGATGCTTGAAAACTTTCAATGGTTTTGCAGAGTACCATAACAGGGAGCTCAAGCTAGCCTTGGAGACACTAAGGAAAAAGAATCCTCACGCAAGGATATTGTATGCTGACTATTATGGTGCTGCCAAACGTTTCTTCCATGCACCAGGACACCATGGTTAGTTCTTAGTTTGTTGTGCAGTGTTTCTATATCGATTAGAATTGTCTTTAGTAAAGAATATATGTAGTCTATACACAAAAAAAAATAAAAAAATTACTTGAACAACTTGTTTGAATGCGATAGATTTATCAGTTAAATTATTTATGGTGTAATGTTTTCTTTTTGAAAATATATATGTACAATATTTTTGTTGGACTCGGTAGGACATTTCTTTTCAAATTATTAGACTCACCTAAATTCGTATACTTTGATTACATGTGAAGGGTTTACTAATGGAGCGTTGAGAGCATGCTGTGGTGGAGGTGGACCCTTCAATTTCAACATTTCCGCAAGGTGTGGTCACACAGGTTCAAAAGCATGTGCAGATCCGTCCACATATGCAAATTGGGATGGAATTCATTTGACAGAAGCAGCTTATAGGTACATCGCCAAAGGTCTAATTTACGGTCCATTCTCATATCCTCCCCTCAAGACCTCTCCCAACAAGATAGCCTAGTGTTGGTGTTGATGGAAAAAAATCTATAACAATGACCTCCAAATAATAAAATGTTAGGCCGTTTATATTGTTATAAGTATTGTCTGGATTTCAATATAGGGGCCAAAGCTTTTTTTACAATAAATTTGAGTCACAATCAAACGCATATGTAGGACCTGCACTTAATAGCAATTCTTTGTTGACTTCCAAGTGTAGCATTGGCTTCGGCACATCTTTATGTTTGGATGGGTACGTGAATGTATAGAAAAAAAAAAAAATAGAGATGAGAGTTAGAGGAGAAATGCACCAAGTTGTTGATTCAAATGTTTGGTTTCATGTTAAGAATCATGAGAATTGATTTTTATCTCTAATTGCACTTGATTTTATTAAAAATATTTATGATTGGTAATTAATAGATAAAATTGATATCATTCAAAACTTCAAGACTTCAGTTCCACTAAAAATGATAAAAAAATATAATTTTTGCCATGGATTGAAAAGTTAATATTAAGTTTTATAATGAAATTGTTTTCAAGATAAAAAGTTCAATAATAAATTAATCACTTCATAATATGGGATCTAGCACACTTAGTTGATTGTGAGTATTGATAATGTCTTTAATTCTCATAATAAAAAAATTAATCACTTTATTTTAAAATAAAATTTACATGCTACATGAAACTTGAAATCAATAGTCTATCAAATTCACTATAATTTCAACAACTTTGATTTTTTACGCTTAATTTACATTTTTTTTATTTTTCACACGTCTTATTCTCTTAAATAATCCATATTTATAGCAATAAAATAAACTGTGAGTCTAACATGAAATGTGGCTCCCCTAGCTAGAAACTGAGCAACATCATTTGTCTCTTTACAAACTATATCTTTAGTTTGGATTATTCGCAAGTAATTATTTACATCTTAACAAAATAGAACCTACGTCTGAATTATTAGCATTAAAAGAGTTTATCCTATCTGGTACAAGTTTGCAATCCATTATCAAAATAACATGAGTCAAACCAAAATCAAGATTAGTGTGAAAATTTAGATCCTGTTTGGGGTGATTGTCAATTTATAATGTTGAAATGTTATTTTAAAATCAATACATGTTCGGCAAAATCTGTTGAGAGTTTTGAATTTTACTAAATTTTAAAACTATTTTTACCATAAACACAAACAAAAAAGAATATAAGTTCTACAATTTTGGGGTTGATTCTACCCTTGTCTTTTCTCAAACGTGGTCCTCTCTCTGGCTGGTGTTGCTACTGCTCTCTCGTTCCATTCTGGTTTGTTTCTCTCCTCTGTTCATGCTGGTACTCTGTCTCCTCCGTTCACGTGCTGTAGTCTCCTTCGTTGCTTCGCGTCGATCACCACCCACTGCAACTGCTCGTGCCCTAGTCCTCCTTTTCCTACACCACATCTTACTTTTTTTTTAGGCAATTATAAATAATAAATAATGTCTTAACCTTTCAATAAGTACCCATAATTAATCTAAAACCACTGGTTTCACGTTTTTACAGAACCTGAAAACAACTCCATTTAGTAGTCGGGGTTGTTGGCTTGCATCATAGAAAAACATTACTATGCAGTGAATTTCGTTGCAGTTTTTGCAGTTATTTTTTTATACAACCATTTCCAAAATTTCAGTGAGTGTATTCTCTTTGCCGCATTCTCTCTTTCTCTCACTGTTTTTATGTGATTTGATTTGTTCTATTAAGATCTTGTTTGATATTATTTTTTATAATTTGTTAAGATGTTGTTGAAACTGAGTTGAATATGTGTTTGAGTCGAATTTGAGTACAATTATCCCTTGATCTATTATGTTAAGATCCTTTCTATTCTTTTAAGATTCAAATGGAAAAATCATTTTTCTTTAAAAAAGTGCAGTTCGGAAAATTTATTATTATGTTCTGTTTGTGTTACTTATGGATTTGTGTTGTTGATTAAAATTTTTGGTGAAGAAATTAGCAAAGAATGCCTTATCTTATTAATTGAATTCCATATGTTGTACAATTATTTATTTTTTTAATACTTTTTAATTATTTATTATGTTAATTGTTTTAATATTTTTTATATTACATAATTTCACAATAAAACGTGATAAAATATAACAATGAACTTATTTTATATTTTTTCAATTTATAATGGCATCTAAAATTATAAAACTGAATCTCTCACTCAAAACTAAAATTGAGTTGAGTTTAAAGAAAACCACATTAGGGTCCTTAAATATCATTGAAAAGAGATTACATATCATTCCAAAGTACATTAACATAAATACAATAATAACAAGAGATAATACACAAAATATGCAAACTATAAAAACAAGTAGTTTATCTCGTACCGAAACTTTTGTGTAATAATCCTATCAAATGTTATGTAAAAAAAAAAAAAATCGATGAATCCACGTGTTACAGAATAAATATGAGATGAAGTCTCATAATAAAAGTAAAAAAAAGTTAATAAACATCATATAAGTAGAAAAAAGACTTATAAATCCAAACTTTAGGACATTGATATTTATTTTCCTCGAATTCCCCCAAAGTATATAATGTATATATATAAGTGCCATGGGTGGTACTAAGGGATCACAAAAGATCCGAAAGGCATCAAGAACCATTCCATTTTGACATAAAAAATGATCTACGTACACGGTTCTTATTTAAATAATCGACGTAGAAAATGATACTAATTTAAATAATCAACGTAGAAAATGATACGTAAGCAAAGTAGCACCTGAAAACGGGTATGGTTTTTTTTACCGAATGATACTCATATCATCTCATTCATAATTAAAGGGAGTATATGATGCTTGAATCGACGAAATACACACTTTTTAACTATTTGTCCTATCTAGGCCAGATGGAAACAACCATAAACATAGTACGTAACAGAGGGGAAAAAACAACTAGGAATCCCAAATGGGACCAAAGGCTGGAATTCCATCTGCTTTGCATGAATTGACAACATCTCTGCTCCCTTCTGGATTACTTGTGACAATTACCACTTCAACATTCCATTTCTTTGCAGCAGTAACACTCAATTGAGACACGTTTGGCCTACCCTGCACAGCAGTATCATGGATTATAAGCTTCTCTTTTAAGTCCCCACTTACCATTTCCTTAATTTCCTCACCAAAGTTTTGCTCAACACCCTTTGCCACCCAAAGCAGATAAACATCCGCTTTAGATGGCTGCAAAAGGAACGAAAGAAACACGCAAATTCCCGACCCAGTGGCCACCAACAAGACCCTATCATACATGTTCACCAAATAAGGGAGTCCCGCAAAGTGCACTTGGCGAACCCACAAATGGCTTGGTGGGTTTGAGACCAAAGACTTGGTGAAATCACCAACTGCACCTGCAAGCATCATGTGCTCTTTCTTCCCATCCGAGATTATGCCAAAAGCATGCCACTCAGAGAGTGGAGAGGGGCTAATCCTACCAAGTATCCCTGCCTTTATCCCTCCCTCTAACTTTATCATTGAAGCATGGCCAGAAGCACTTGACACTTTCACAGCAACACGTCTCACAGTCAACCATGGCAAGATTATTTGCACGGTTATAGTCACTGTGAACCAATACTCTTGGCTTCTAACCAACCTTGATCCGAGTTCTTTTGAGTAGGATTTGGATTTAGGGTCATAAGAAATAGTAAGCATGATGAAAGCCCAAAGGAGACACAAGGCCATCCATCCAGCAAAACGATGTGTCCTCTCAAACACATTGTGATGGAGATGGCGAACAAGCGGGAATGCAGCCAAAGAAGAGAGACAAAGAAGGCCAAGAATGGCAGAGGAAACACCAATAATCTCTGGTGAAGTGTTGTCTCTATCTTTAAGAGTGAGGACTAATGCATACACCAGCCATGCAATCGAAGACACGCCACAACCACTGTGTATGCCTCCCAAGCTTTGTAAAAGAGAAGTGGTGGCTGTTTTGAGGAAGAGAGGCACCCAGGACCTTCCAAGGGTCTTCACCGCAAGCCAAAAGACAAGACGCAAGAAGGCCTCACTTCGACAGAGAGTTAAGGCGAGTATGTTCCCAATAGAGAATAGAGCAGCTCTATTCCTTGCATAGGGAAAATTCCCTGTGGCTGCAAGAACCAAGCCAGTAACGTTAAAGGTTAAGCAAAGCATGAAAAGTCGCTTGTACACAGTGAACAAGCCTTGATCTAGAAGTATGACTGAGAGTCTTGATTCGTTTTTTCTTGAAGGCTTTGAGGGTTGCTCAGACTTGCTAGTGCTACCAACAATACCATTATTGTGCACAGCGGCAAGTTGGTTTTGTTTCTCTACATCGTAGGTTTTTTCAAAGATGCTTTCAGGAGCATCTTCTTCTTCATCGTCGTCGTCGAGGTCACAGAAATGGCTACTGACACTGCTGAAGGATCTTTGTGATGAAGAAGGGAAGACTCTGGAAGTGTCTAAAGGCCAAATTCGTTTGCTGTTTGAGAGGCTTTGGGATGTGGGTGTAGTTACTATTGCAAAGGGATCAGCGTGAGGTTTCACCTCAAAGGCCACGCCTCGGCAACTTGAGAATCTCGTTGGGGTTTCCATTGTTGGGTTGAGTGGCCTCTCAAAGAGGAAAGGTTTATCACTTTGTGCAAATCCAAAGAAATAGGAATTTGGAACCAAAGGTTATTCTAGAATGGGTTTGTTCTTCGTGCAAAGGTTGTTTATATTTATAGGTCGTTATTCCCATGCAGTTGGATGTTATATTCTTCGCCCATCAGTATGACTTTCCATTTTTAAACAGTCAATTAATTCTTTAAATATTTAGATCAAAGAAAATCTTGGAAGATTATAGAATGAGCTGAATTTCTTTTTTTTAACCAGAAAATGAACTGAATCTGATAGATATTATATTTCATTGGAAAAAAATTAATATTTCAAAGTAAAAAATAATATCATATATAATTATTTTTATCTTTCATTTATTTTTTAAAATTTTCTTTATAGATACATAATCATTCCATTTTATTAATGGCTTAAACAAGGTTGGATGGTAGGTAGCATGGAACCATGAATCATTTTCATTTATTGAATTAGTAAGTACGTAATCACCGTAAACTCCATTGTGCATGTCAGGCACGTGTCATTAAAGAAATAAATAAAGTCAAACGTCCTTGCAGTTGTTGCCATTTAAGCGTAGAAGGGAAAGTCATATCTATTCTCTAACTCTAACTTGTCAGACCTTGACCAGTTCAGCTGATCATTTCTATTTGTCTTCATTCTCACCATGGACGAGTGACGGTACGTGATATCATGCCTACTTAGTTTTAATCAATAAACACGTCCTGCTATTAATTTTTAAAATTGAAATTCTTAATTATTTTATCTAAATTTCTAGATTTAATTATCTACTATTATTTTTAGTTCTAAACATATTTTAACACAGATTAATTATTGGATTACTTTTACTAGCAAACATATTTTAATGTGTTATAGCTAAAAATAAATTATTTAAATATTATTTAAATTTGATTCTTTAGGAAAATAATTCTTAATCCAACTTTATTTATCCCGTTAAATTTCAAATTAGTTATGATTTTTTTCTCATTAATTAGAGTTAAAGACAAAAAAAATAAGTAAGCATATTTTCATTTTCATTTTTCCATTTCCTTCCCGGCCACTAGGCCAGCTTAACTGCCGGTTCTTATAAATAAATTAATTAATTAAACAACTGCCGGTTCTTAATTATATGTTTTCCCGATACAAATATACCGATAAGAGTTTATAAGTGTACATTAATTTTCATGCAGAGTAATGGGATTGTTACTGTTTTCAATTGTTTTTGCATAGTTTTAAGCTCCTGATGACCTTACAAAGATAAAATGTTCATCAACCATCCAACGTACTACTTTGAGCCACTCATTATAAGTTTTAAATATTTGATTATATATAAGAAAAAAATTATCTTTAAGAGAATTAAATCTGAACCATATAATTAAATATAAATAGCATAACCAAACCTTCTCATTTTTCTTAACTCGTGATTGCGAGTTTTAATCAATCCCTCTTTTATGGCGAATTCAATTTGATTCCAGTCATAAGTTTAAACTACAAAAAGTTTAACAATCTTTAGTAAGTGTAAATATGCTATGACCTTGAAGAAGCACAAGCAATGTCATATATAAGTATAATAATATAAACAGGAAATATAACACCTGGAATCCTTTATGCAAAATGGCTTAAAATTCATGGTTTTATGACAAAGTCATATATGACTCATAGCAGCCTTTCGGGCGGCTACAATAGTCAGTCAAGAATGAAGAGAGATGGGAATAAAAGAAAGTAGACGAGAATGAAAACAGAGAAAGACGAAGGAGGAAAGCATTGGTTTATGCCCACCGGGCTGAAAGGAGACTTTCTGGCCAGTGAAAAAGACAAGACTTTATTTTCATGGCTGTCATGAGTTTTCAGAGCGATGCTGATCTCATTCTTCATATGGAATATTATTACACAGTACACACAACTAGCTACACCATCCAGTGATGTGTATTATATCCTAATAATGACGAAGAATGGCTTGGCGTCCAGCTAGCATTGGCTACAACGTCAAATTTAGGGCATTCATTTTGAATGTGGTCAGCTTTAAAATTATTCTTCATGTATATAACCATTAATCCAAGATGGATTTACTTGGTGGAGTTTTAAAATCAAGTTTCTTCAATTAATATTGTCAATAATAAACTATTTTAAATCATTTCTAAATTAATTTTTATTGACTAAAAAAATTGACAATTCATTTTTTAAAATGTATATATTTTTATTTTATGTATTTTTAATATTAAAATAAATTTTTTAAGATTAAATTAATTTTACATAATATTTTTATTTTTAAAAACATATTCTTTTATTGAGTGAGGTAGTAAATTTAAACATTTTAAATTATTCACCAAACAGTTCTATTTTAAAATTAAAAGAAATGGAAATTAAACATGGTCAAAATTTGTGCATACGAGTATCATTTTTGCAACAAAATATTTAATTTAAACCAAGGATTGGCTTTGTTCCTTTGAGAACTTACATTTAATTCTAGAAAGTATCAATAAGTTGACTTTAACATGGAGAATGATCTGGTGAAATTTGCTCAGCTACGGTCTGCTCATATATAGTGTGGTCAATGTCAATGTGTGCTTGTGCTGAATTATTCATGGGAGTGATTTAGCAAGCATATCATATTCTCGATCGTCAGAAATATCAGTCTCCGTATTTTCTCATTTTCTGTGATGTTATGGGTATTTGCGTGTTGCGTGTTTCAAACTAAGCAAGCAGCTTCAACTTCCATTTTAAACTTGTAGATGTATAATAAAATGTGACGCTCTTACCATGCCTCAGTATGGGCATATGACAACATTTTTAAACAGATTCAATATATAATATAAATTGTCATTTCCTATATTAATGTCTTAATCTTATGTACAGATTAATAATTTATTAAGGTTTTATAATTAATTCATTATATTCTAGTATTTTACTCTCTTAATATATAAGATGACTTAACCATTATTCAATCTATTTTATAATATTGTAGGACTTAGATAGAATTTAGGTAATTTTGATTTTGGAAAACTTATTTTTATGCATTATAAATATAACATTCTATAAGGAATTCGTGTATTTTGAAAAATAATCTAACTTCTTTTATATAACTTAATATTTTTATTGGAGTTTTAATTTCTTTTTTTTAATAATTCTCTTAGTACTTCAAATTTTGAAACTATATCATCAATATGAGAAAGTTCATTAAATCAAGACCATTCAAAATTAATATATTTTTTTCAATTCATCTGCATTTATAATTGTGAATATTTTAAATTTAAATAAAAAATAAAATATAGTAAAGAAATTTCAAATCAAATCTTAATAGAAGAAATAGTTTGATCATGTTAAAATTGTTCCAAACATTATTTTTGAAAATAACTCTTAGGTATTCATTATGTGAGTGAAAAAGATAGTATTATTACCCGTGAGAACATTAATTTCTTATTTAATTGAATAAATAGTCCAGCATTATCAGTAACAAGAATTTTTTTTCTCATTGTAATTGAATAAAAATGACATGTCTAATAAATTAATTAATTTTTATAATAATCATTTTAAAATCACATGTACAATCACTTTTATTAGTTGATATCATGAAACTTTTTTCGATCGTTGATCATGCATAAAAATGATTTAATTTCCTTCTCTTAATAAGTGAATTTCCATCTTCCAACGACAGTATATTATAGACTTCCACTTCTAGTTAGTAATAATGACAATAATACTTATTAATGAGAATAAAGTGGATCCAAGAGAATTACCTTAATCACCTTTCCCTCTCTGGCCTACAAAGAAATTTTTCTATACATTGTCATATCAAGTATCTTATTGCACATCAAGTAAGTAGTTGGTACAACATCCCTCCCCCATACCTTCGCATAGCGAGGAGCCTCTGGGGGTACCAAGTTTTTTTTTTTATTGTCATATCAAGTATCTTATTGCACACCAAGTAAGTTGTTGGTACACCTAATATAACATGCATAATTTTAATTTTATTTTTTTGTAAAATTGTTATGAATTGCAAATTTATATGAGACACTAATTTGTAAGTGATCCATACGATTTTTTTAAAAAAATTTAAAAATATGTTTTATGAATTAATGATTCAAGCAGAAATCAAACATGTAATTTTCGTATTATTAACATAATTCTCTATTCAAATGAGCTAATAAGTTAATTGTATTGTAAAATAATTAATGTTGTTATATATAATAGTAAAATTTCTAATGTAAATTTAATTCACATATAAATTTACATAATAAATTTTGTGATAATTAATTTTGATCTAATAATTAATTTGTTTATATATGTAAATTGTAGAAAAAAGACATTATTAGCATAAATATACTAATGTATTTTTTGATTTTATTACAATTAATTTTGATTTAATAATATATTTTTTACATATATAAATTTTAAATAAAAATCATAGGTTTCATAAAAATTTATATGTGTAAATAAATTAATTATTAGATCAAAATTAATTGTTACAATTTATTATGTAAATTTATATGTGCATTAAATATACATTAAAAATTTTAATATTATATATAACGACATTAATTATTTTAAAACATAATTAATATATTAAATCAGTTAATTATTTTAAAATTATATATAACGACATTATATTTTACAGAATATCTTATTTTGCCAAAAAAATATGAAAGACATTTATTTCATTGTGTAAAATATTAAAAAAAGATAAATAACAATAAAATTAGTAGTTAATTCAATGACAAAAAAGTATTGCAATAAAAAATGATATCAAGAATTAGAGAAATAAAGTATTCACTTAAGGGATCTTCGTTGAGACTTAGTAATAAAATTAAAAACAAAAAATATTGAGTACATCTAAAATAAAATAAAAAAATAGATCATAAAATCAAAATGACTTATTTTACTGATAATAAAAATTATTTAAGCCATAAAAAATTACATTTTTCAAATTAAAGTTCGACAAACAAAAGTTGACAGCTGCCATTATTCAACCAATACTCCATTCTTTCAAAACGATTATCGCGTGAGGCTTCTTATATACAAAGGGTTACACCATGCAGATAAATAAAAAAACAAAGGATTACATAATAAACAAATCCAATTAGTTAATATTTTCTCCAATCGACAACAACCTCAAATGTGAAACTTAACGAAATAAAGGCATTCTCAAGTCTCAATTAATTAAGGATCAAAAGTCATCTTCTTCATGATCCATCAGCTTCCACGAACCATCGTTTTGTTGAAACATACCCTTATTCTTTTCGATCCTCCATGACACTGGCACAAGCAATTCATCTTTTAGAGCATCCAAGGTCTTATTCACAAGTGCAATATCGCGATGAACCTCTAAATTGAATCCTCCTTTGCTCCCTTGTGTTCCTGCCACTCCATGCAAGTAAGCCTCCAAATTATGCCAACTTGAAGGATTCCCAGGACTCTTCAAGTACATCGATTTTCGGGTATCGATCTTCAACTCCTCACCCACATCCGAATACCCAACAAGAGGGTAGTTTGGAACAATATCCAACTCGTTTCGAATGCGTATGGTTGTCAGATCTTTATAGCCAGAAAAAACCTTCTGAAAGTTTATGTCACCAACTCTTGGGCTTGCAAACACAATGGCAGTGACTGGAGAAGCCTTGAGAGATGGATCATTTGGCTTGTTGTACCCGTTTGTAACAATGTCCACCGCATTAAGGGTTGCAATTGCAGCACCTAAACTGTGACCGGTTATAGTTATGCTTATTTCTTCATTCTTATATAGCTCCACCAGTCTTCTCACCTCACTTAGGACCTGCACATAATATTAATTGTTTTTATATATAGATAAATCAACATCAAGAAAACAATGTTTTTCTGTCTTTTAATTTGAAGCAGAAAGTATTCATGTTATCAACATTAATTACTTAATATGATTTCCTAGCTTAAGTTTAGTTGTTTCAAAGATCGATATCACTAAATTTTCTCTCCCTTTGAATAGCAAAAATCAATAATTAGTTATTAATATTCTGCGCCTATTTGTTAATTTTATTTATTTATTAAAAGAACAAGAAAGAAGACAATCAAGACAGATAAAAAGGATAGACGATCTTCTTCTAAAAAAAAAAGATAGACGATCTGATTTCAGCAACTGAAATGCACTTCATAAGTTTCATTATCTGAATATTAAAACTTTAAATCTATATGGGAGCAAATTCTTAAATGGATTGAAGTTACTCATGAACCTAAAACTTGGGATGTAGAACTTAAGTGGACTATTTGAGAAACCGGAAAGAAATGGTGGAAAGCTAAACTCCTAAAACTAGCACTCACTGAAACTCTTTACGAGGTGTGGTTATATAGAAATGATGAAATTTTAAAAAATAATGTGAATAGAAATATAGTTGATCATATCATAGATAATATAGTATACAGGGGCTGGTATAACAATAAGCTTAGAAAGCATATAGTAACTTTGATGCTATAGGGCTTGGGTTTTTTCTTTTGTCGAAGGATGCTGGTTGGATCTCATGAGATCGTCATGTACTTATCTGATTTTTGAATTAATATTTTTTTTTTATTCGAACTTTAAATCTATAAGCAATATTCAATATATCCAATTTTGTCTACCTCTCAGTGTCGCCACCTAACTTTTTTTTTATTCATCTTTTTTCATATACACATCTAACAAATAAAAAAAAGTTAGGTGATTCAAAATCATTGTAGTCCCAACTAATTTTATTGCATATACATATAATAAAATAAAGTGTTATTAGTTTTTTCTTAAATTAATGGTCTCAATTAATCTTTATAGACACATAATTAAATATTAATTTTTTTATAAATTAAAAATCTTAAATACATGTCATACATAAATTGGCCAGAATCATAAAGGCAGTGTTCCATAACAATCTAATAATTTTCCCTGAAAGTTACATTCCAAAATCAATGAAATAACTTTTTTGTAATTCAATTTTTCTGTCCTAGGTTAGAAATTACACTCTTCATCTAATTCATTTGATTAGAGAGATTATTAATCTTATTAATTTATGATATGTAAACATTACTGCATTAATTTTTTTTAATTACAAACAATAAGATTGAAATTCCTAGACTAAATAAATTATTTTTATTTATGTGAACGAAATAAGATCTTATATTAATTTTTTATTTATTCATTTTAATTCAATTGTATTTAAGAAACAATTTCCTTTCATATCATGTTTTATGAAAAGCGATGACAACATTAAATTTCCCAGAGAATTAAAAGAAAATAGAAATATTAGATGTATACACATACCTGGCTTCTAGCACTGGTCTGGTTAAAGGGAGAACGAGGGTCTTCAGAGGTGTAAATGGAGTACCAACCCTGGTGCACTTTAGGATCAGTGTTCTTACCAAACACTTTAGGAGCAGGAACCAACAGAAACTGAAGATCATTAACCCACTCCAACGTCTGCACCGTGCCTCTCCACACAATCACAATGTCCCTTCTCCCCAACGCCGCTTTCCCTTCATCCGTGGCCACCGCAACATACCCTATCCAATTCGATTCCCTGCTCCAAGCCTCCCTAGAAAACGACTTTATGATGAAGGCATCAGGGACGTCGATTTCCGACGTTGCATACAGAAACTTTGTCACGGAATACGTGTAGGGGTTGCCATTCACCAAAGCAACTTTGGAGAAGAAACTCTTTTTGGCGTATCTGCAGCTTCCGGCATACTTTGATGCTTTCTCCGTGTTGAAAGCATCGTATGCCGCTTGAGCCATTTCGCCGTAGAGTATGATGTAGCGGCGGAGATCAATGTCCAGAGGGTCTATCAGACCCTTCCAATGATCTTGGCCACTGAGTTGTCGCCATTTTTTCGCTATGCTGCTATTCATGATCTTCTTTTCCTTACCGATCCACCTTTTGATCAACGATGCTATATATGGAACCAGAGAGAACTTCCTCTTCATGTATTTATTCCTAAATATATAATTAGATGACTCTCTGCCTTTGGAAGGGGTGTGAATATGAAAGCCACTAGGCTTAGTTATTGTTGTAAGTTCTAATCAATCATATACAGCACATGCTTGCCAGTGTCTCTGTGGTCAGGGTTCCAACTCCTCAAGTTTACATAGAAAAATTTGTGTTATAATATCAAACTCTTATCTAAATTTATCCTATCATATAATTCAATTGATAGCACAGTCTAAATTTATGGGTGAAAAAATAAATTTAATTTATACATAATACATTTTTAGAGAAACGAAAAGATGTAAATATAATTAAATTTTAGACTAAGTTGTGAATACTTCGGACACTCTTCAAAGAATAAAAAATAATAATTACTATGATTATACAAGAAATTGAATAAATTTAAATACTTTTGATAACTTAATCATTGATTCTCCATGAGAAATATCTAGGTTCCCTTAAAAAACAACTATATATATAATATAAAAACATGATATGAAGTTTATAACATAAGCTAGGTTCCACCTCCAAAAAAAACATAAGGTTCGAATTAATTGGATACAAGATATATATGTTTACAATTCAATTGCATGGAATATAATATTCAATCATTTTATTTAATCTTTCTAACGGACTTTTGAAATATAATTTAATAAAATCTCACTTAATTTTGCTCGAGTTTTTAATTAATATTTAATTAAAAAATATAATGAAATCCAAAAAACATGGAGACAAGATTTGGATCTTGTTCAAATATAGTCCATCCAGATGGCGTTCAGCCTCGCGCGTGTTGTATAAATAATTGAAGGGCCTCTCGTTTAATTAAAATAGCGATGTAATAAATAAAAAAATCAGTGGTCCCGTCTTTTAAAATAGATGTGACAATGATCGTAATAATGTTAATGATAGTAATTATTTGTAGATACTTCTAAAATTTATAGTTAAATATTATATCTTTTCCCGCAAACCATGTCATATATAATTATCAGTTTCTGAGAAATAGTATTCTTTTAACCAACATCATGTTATCCTATGACTTATATATCCAGACGGATAGAATATTGACGGTTTTCAAGGCACTCTTTACTAAAAAAAAAAAAAAAGCAATCGGACATCGCTGATGTTCTTAAAACATTAGTTAAAAAAATTTTAAGAAAAATATTCATTTAAAAATTATTAAAAAAACGTAAAAAAAAAAACTATAAGTAAAATTTTTTTTCATCACTCAGTAAAAATATATTTTAAATTTCTTAATTAACGTGCTTACAACATAAATTAGTATTTTCCTAATAATTAATAAATAATAACATAACAATACTCCAAAGTTTAAGTTTCCCAGCAATTTCAACGCCGCAAGCAAAGGTTTCACCCCTTTAAAGGCGATCTAAGTACGTGGAGTAATGGCTGTGAAGTCGTGTTATGTACTTTGTATTTCCTGTCCTTACAAACTTGCCTTCAAAGACCATTTGTCTCTTGCAGGGTAAATACCAAATAGGCTTGGTCCCACAGAAACTTTCCTGTTTGCGAACAATGATCTTTTTCAAGATTTGAATCATTGATGCTGCAAATAAAGTATAACTTCGCAATATGATTTCACTACCCATCAAATTACTTTTCAAAATTGAGATTCTCAAACAACAATAAGATTTTCTTAAAAAAACATTATAATATATATATATATATATATATATATTATTAAATTTCTTTAAACATAATAGTTTTACGCTTTACAACAATTATATTGCCATAGATCGAAGAATTTAGCGTTGTTTAACATACGTCGCGCACATTAATTGAAATTAGAGATATAAATTGACCTAGCCATAATTATATTCCTGTCTGTCCTTGGAATTTTTTGTCCTAAAGTAGATACTAGATTCTTCTTTAATAAAGATTTTTAAGTTGAGTTCTTGAACTCAAAAATTCTTGTCAACTAAATCTATTATTATTTTTATTTAAAAGTTTTTCATGTTGGAGGTTAAATTTTAGGAAAAGAACCCTTAAAAATCTTTTTTTTTTAATTTTTTTTAATATCATTTGAGAAAAAAGAAATTTTATTTTTGCAAGTTCAAAAATCTAAATTAAGTTCTACAACTAAAATAAAAAATAATAAAAATTATTCCATCTTATGTTATATCATGAGACTTATAAAAATAATTAAAAACTCAAAATAAATTCTTTTAAAATATAATGAGACTTATAAAAATGGTTCAAAAACTCAAAATAAATTCTTCTAAAGATATTGTTTAGCCTTCTAAGTTACAAACACTATTTAACAAATGCCACTATGCTACACGCAGACAGTTATCAAGATGCTGCCAAGTTGAAGAAGGCAGGTATTTGCAACTCATTGATTAGATGCTTTGCGTAACTTGTCAAAATAAATTAAGGTTAAAGTGGTAAAGCTAAGCTAAATCAAGAAAAAGAATAAGACTGGCACGCCTACCAGGGATTTCATGTCTGTAGGAGACGTTAGTCTCAACACAATTTTCATCATTAGAGCATATTCTTAATTTAATGTGTAAATATGAGTAAATTTGCCTTAAGAATGAGTTTAATTAATTTTATTAACTTATAGCATTGTTTAACTTGTATAACATTTCTTCCCAGATAAAATAGTGTTTAAATTTATAACTTCTAAATTATTATAATTTTTTTCACTTTTATCCTTAATATTTTTTATAAAATTCATCTTTTATCCTATCTTAATATTTAATTAAAAAAAACTTTTATTTTCACGTTCAGAATGTCTTTATCCCTCCTCAAGTCAACAATCTGCCACTGTCCCTCTGCTTCCGTCCTCCGCATTCCGTAATAGTATAAGAATGTATTTTTATATTAAGGTACGTGTGACCCAACACTGCTAACTAGTAACTACAATATGAAAATTAGTTTTTACAATGTAAAAGATTTAAATTAATGAGTAGGTCGTGAAGTATTTAACCATTTTAAATTAAATTCTGAATTTTTTTTTTATCAATTGGGTTGTTTAACTTGTATTTTTTTAAAAAAATTTAATATTTATGTACTAACAATGTAAAATAATTTTACACCTTCATCCAATCATAAATCATTGCTTGAATTATTTTAAAAATGAATAAACTTATCATACAAAGATGTGATTGTATGATTGTGTAAAACTTTTTATATTAATGTAGTGTATAATTTTTTTCTTTTTTTAATTAGGTTCCTAATACAAGGACCTAATTAAAAAAAAATATATAAGTTCAGGAATCTAATTAAAAATAATACAAGTTTAGAAATCTAATTGAAAAAAAAATTGGTAAAAATTTAGGGACTTGCATAGTAATTAAATCATGTTAAACCTATATTATAGAAAATAATTAACGGAAGAGCTGCAAAAAGTAACAAAATGAAAGACCAAGATGGTCCGATACGACGTTAGAGATAAGAAAAAAAAAAGCAAGAATGAGAGAAGGGGTGTAGATGTCTTAGGGGTGGTGTGATTCGTGTGACGGTGAGCAAAAGAAGGGGATCATGAATGGGGGTGTGGTGGGAAGGTTGTAGGGAGGAAAGGAGGGTGAAGGTGTGAATAACAATTCCCTTTTTTTTATCAGCCATTAGAATTTATGTGTGTGTGTTAGTTATTGAGTACATAGTGAGGTCCAAGCTCTCACAAAAGACTTAAGTCAGAACATTACACCAATGAAAATATCAGCTTATGTATCCAGTACCAACAACACTAGACATGGATAAAATAGAATTTGAATCTGCCAAAAACAATGCTGCAAAACAAAAGATATGAATTCTATCTCCACAACACCAACTATATGCTATGAAACTAAACCAGAACTAACCTCATCATAACAAGCGAAACCAAGCATAAGATTATGGAGACGTCAAGCACACAGTTGGGTTCACTTGCCCCTGCACAAACGAATAATTGAAGTCTTTGCAATATTCCTTCATCCAAGACCACATCGCAAACATAATTCTCTGCCAAATTTGTTCAACCTCAAAGTTACTTCCTTCAAAAAGCATTGCATTTCTTTGTTGCCAAATGGCCCACACAATTGCACTCCAACCCATTTGCTACCAATTACCCTATAAACCATGAATAGCAATTCCCTATCTCTTACTTGGATAGACCAAACTTCTTGCACTTCATTCATTGCTTTCTGCACCTTCAAATGTTTTAAAATTCCTATATTACCCTCTCTTTATCATGGAATGGTCATTCCAGAATTTGGTATTCCAAAATAGGTTTTTCGGATTACCAATATATTATAGGAATAGCTATTTTGTGATATCATTTTCATATTTTGAAATAGTTATTCCAAAAGTGTATAAGTAAACTAGAAACCTATTTCGAAATAGTTATTTCAAAATATAAAAATCATATTTCAAATTGTTATTCTGAAATAAGGTGACACCCTTTTCTTGGTTTTGGAGTCCCCTTCAACTCAATATTTTCAGTCTTGATTTTGGGTGGCAAATACCCCTCCAGCTCAACCACATTCTTATGTTTAAGATTCCCAACAACCTCCATGAGCTGCTCAAAGTTCCTCTCCTTTTTCCAACAACCATCTCCTTCAATCTCTTCACAATAATAGTGCTAACTCTAGCGCAACCTTATGTGCAACACCAAATATCCTTATCCTCAGTAACTTAAAGTCCTTTTTTTCAACAGCCACCTCCCTTTTGCAACATTTGAGCAAAGGAATTCACATTCTTCTTGTTAGGGTCAGCTGGAGGTGGGGGCGCCATGGTTGTTGCGGTCAGGTGGAGGTAGGAATGATAATGGGTGCAGGCACGGGTAGTGGCTACCCACTACCCACCCTGCATGCTAGAAAATCCGATCATACCCGCCCCTTCAATCCTACGGGTATCCGCATAGACAACTACCTGCAAATTTTGTGTAAACTGGCAAATACCAAGGGTATCCATGAATATTAAAAAAAATTGTTTGGCAAAAGAAGGAAATTTTATTATATCATAAGAATAATCACAAGATGTGCCTTTACATTGAGAGAAGAATATATGTCTCACCAACTCAACACGAGAATTGTTGTAGGCAGCCAATAAAATTATCCTATGGCCCCAAATATCTCACAGTATCATGGTACAATCCCTTCTCCATCACATGTTTATTTGTGAAGATCTATTTTGAGTCAGAAAATTGATTGATGTTAATTAAGTGCTTTTATATCATTTTCCTTATTATTTAGGGTACCCACAAATTGATTGCTATAGTGCAAAAGTAGTGCTATCTAGGTTAACATAATACAAGGGTATT
Source organism: Glycine soja (assembly GCF_004193775.1). Classification (NCBI taxonomy): domain Eukaryota; kingdom Viridiplantae; phylum Streptophyta; class Magnoliopsida; order Fabales; family Fabaceae; genus Glycine; species Glycine soja. The sequence continues at coordinate 41,881,686 of NC_041012.1, read as the reverse complement.
TTGGTATTTCAATGGGTAACAGGTACCCACCATTGTGGGTTACCATGATACCTGCCCTCGCCCGTTTAATATGCGGGTTGACAAAATACATGTACCTGTTACCTATGGGTACCCATCAAGTATCCATTACAGATTTTGTCCATGAATATCTACTGGCACAATGTATTTTGCCATCCCTAGAGGTGGAGTTGGTGGCGCGATGGTTGTTGGGGTTGGATGGAGGTGGTGGTGCGTTGGTTGTTGGAGTTGGGTGGAGGTGACGACTAGGGTTGTGCAGGTGAGGGAAGGGGGTGTTGGTTGTCACACAAAGAAGGATGATTTTGTCCTTTGATTATTATTAAGGAGTACTGGAAGCAAAAAGGAGAGTACGTGAAGTAATTCCCCAAAAAATATTAAGGCATAGGCTTGCTATTTTGTTTCGGTCTATGAGAGAATCTTGCTGAAGTATTGAACTTCCTAATACAAGGCTATACCCAGTTCAATTCAGTGGGCTTGATCCATACATATATGAGCTATGACCCATGTGAAGCTAATCCACGAAATGAATAGAGTTTTCTCTTTTATCATTTTGTTATTACTTTATAAAAAAATGAAAACACTATGCATTAATTTTTTTTTTTTTACTTGGTCTATTCTTTTGGGATGTTATTTATGTTATTCGAATTCAATTTTATTTATATTTTCAAATAATTAACTGAATTGAAAAGCATTCAAATATAAAAAATACATAATAAAATTAATCTTTTTCTTGAATAAGAATAATAATTCTATCTCAATTTATTCCAACTACATTCTCACTATGTCAAATCATTATTCTGTATGTTAAAATATACATAAAATTACAAATCAATGGCTTGTTTCAAGAATTAAAAGAGAATTAAAATATAAACTATATAAACTAAAAAAATTACTTCCAAATTATATAAACTAAAAAAATAAGAACTATAAAATTATAGAAATCAAATAAATAATTTAACTTTTAAAAAAAAACTATATACCATATTTGCTTGTCTTCTACGGACGCCTCTCCTGTGGGCATAATGGGACGCCCTTTAAACCACCAAAAGGTCCTTCCTGAAAATAGAAAAATAATACCGAATATCATATATATATATATATATATATATTATTTTTTTCGGTCTATAGTGTTAATGAGTTTTGGTCCCAAAATTATTTTATTTTATATAGGAGGAAACCTGTTATCCAACTCAAATATAATTACTTCTCATGAAAAATATATATGATTTGTAAATAAAATAAAAAAATGAAAGCAAACAGTTTATAACAGGTAAAATAAGTAACTAAAATATGGAGAGAACGAGTGAAACTTCAGTTCTGACAACGGATACTACAGAAAGGGGTAAAAAAGTAAAACTTGAGTTATAATTAATAGGTATAATTTATTCCTCAATTTTAAATATTTTTTATTTTAATAATTATTAGTCAATGATAATGCACACGCACATATTTTAATTTAATTTGTTATTTTATCTTGACCTAAAAATAATCATCAATGCACAAATAATCATGCAATGTCTTATTTGAAATTCCTTTTTGCTTTCGTCCGAAGGCATATTGTGTTTGTCCCATCACTCCTATGCATTCGATATCATAAGATTTCTTCGTTTCTCAATTTGATCCTAACTCAAATTAGTTTCCGCCCAATTCTGATTGAGCTAACAAAGCAATTTCGACTTTTAATTACACTTTAACTTTCAAACCCTTCAAATCTAAGAAAGGAAAGTCTTCACGCCAGAAACAAATTTGGGTACTTTTGGTGTCACAAAATTCTATGAAGTCCAACATAAACAAAAATCCCTAGTGTCCTTTATACCTTACTAAATCAATCTTCTAACCTATAATTAGCAATATTATGAGCTTCTCAGTGTTTTCTTTTACACATCCTGCTCTCTTGATTAGATGTCGAATATTGGATATAAACTATATTTGATCAGATAATATTTTTTTCTCTAATATTTATTAGAGTAAAACCGGATCGATTTTTAAATAGTTTTAATTATATATAAAAATTACAGCGTCACTAGCTATATAAAAAATAAAGGTTTTTTTTCGTAAATATTTCCTACTTTTTCCTAATCTACACTACTTTGCAATTTAATTTTCATTATGCACTACTTTAAACTTTTTCTCTCATTTTTGTTTTTTTTTTAATTTAAAATATTATAAAATAAAAATATTATTATATAATTTTTTTAATTAGTTTTAAAATTAATTATTTATTAAATTAAATTTTATAATTTTGTTTTTTTTATTTTTTTAAAGAAAATAATATATATAAAGTAACTAAAAAATTGTACTCTAATTTTATCCAATATCTTTATTTTTCTTTATCTGTATATTATTTTCTTAAAAAAAATAAAAAAAAACAAAATTATAAAATTTAATTTAATAAATAATTAATTTTAAAACTAATTAAAAAAATTATATAATATAATATTTACATTTTATAATATTTTAAATTTAAAAAAAAAAAGAAAAAAAAAAGAAAAAAGTCTCAGGTAGTATATTGAGAATTAAATCATAAAATAAAATAGATTAAAAAAATCAGAAAAAATATATTTACGGAAAAAAACCAAAAATAAACATTTATAATCTATAAACATGCAATCAAAATGTTACTTTTATTTTTATATATAACAAATAATCAGTTGATTAATATTTTCCGAGGAGTGAAGTGTGTTCATCGTAATGTGTGCCCTCTGTAATATTTTCCCTCAAGCGGCAAAATCACCAAATTGGGTCTCATTTACAAATTAATTATCAAAATGGGCCTGTTTCATTTTTATTTATCAAGGGGGTCTGTTATTTTACTACAAAGCGCTTACCTGAGGGGTGCGTTCCACCAGAACGCGACACGTGGCGTGACTTCACAGGACGATAGGACAGGGGTGGAAGTGGTGGCCTGTCAGGCACGACCACTAGTGGTGGCCTGCCAGGCGCTACCAGTAGTGGTGGGGCCCCAGGCGCGACCACTAGTGGTAGCCTGTCAAGCACGTCCACTAGTGGTGGCCCAGCCACGTCCCTCTTCCGTATAAAACCCCTTCCCCTCCATTTCATTTTCACACAAAAACGATGAAGTGAGCTCAGTTGAAACGTGTTGAAGCGCTTTATACCCGTTAGAATTACTCTAAATAAATTAAATACTGTCACAACAATTTCCTACTTCGCACACTTATGACGCAAAACAATCGGCATTTATTTTTAATGTCTATGTATAAATTTTGGCTATTAAAAAAATATACCAACAACATAAATAATTATGAGCTTAACTAATAATAATAATAATGTGCTAGACATAAAAACTACTACAATAAATAATTATTGTCATCAACAAACAAATATAACATAATTATAACCAAAAATTAAATTATTAAGTTACCAAAAATTACTAATTATCACACAAAAAATATAAACAAAATTACTATTTCATTTTATAGTTCGTGTCAATTTGTTTATGCACCTACAAAATATAATCATTATTATCATCAACAAAATAAATATTAATTAATGCTATAATGTATCGAAGATAAAAAATATTTACTAGTTTTGAGCAAAATTTCTAACGGGTATAAAGCGCTTCAACACGTTTCAACTGAGTTCACTTCAACGTTTTTGTGTGAAAATGAAATTGAGGGGAAGGGGTTTTATAGGGAAGAGGGACATGGTTGGGCCCACCACTAGTGGACGTGCCTGACAAGCTACCACTAGTGGTCGCGCCTGGGGCCCCACCACTACTGGTAGCGCCTGGGGCCCCACCACTAATGGTCGTGCCTGGCAGGCCACCACTTCCACCCCTGTCCCATCGTCCTGTCAAGCCACGCCACGTGTCGCGTTCTGGTGGAACGCGCCCCTCAGGTAAGTGCTTTGTAGTAAAATAACAGACCCCCTTAGTAAATAAAAATGAAACAAACTCATTTTAGTAATTAATTTGTAAAAGGGATCCAATTGGGTGATTTTGCCCCCTCAAGCTTCACTTGTTAGTTGTTTCTCTCTATGTCTCCTTCCTATCCTGAGACAGACACTCGGACAGCGACATGTTTTGTTAGTGTTAGGTTTCATTTCCTATGACATTGCAAACCAGAAAACTCTAATCCTAATATCCTCCATCCCCATTTGACCGCAATGGTAGCGGGCAAGGCCAAGCTCTCGATGGGTTTTCCCAAGTCCCCGACGCCCCCTACTCCTCCGCATTCAACCCCCGGAAGGTCCTCCTTCACGCGCTCTTTCGGTGCATACTTCTCACGCTCCTCCTCTCGGTGCATATCAAACCACCAAAACAATGCAAACGAAATGAATGAAACCACCAACCTGATAAAAAGCGTGAACCCTCAATCACGAGAATGCAGGGGAGGGAAGAGCAAACCGCAAACAGTTAAAAAACCCTACAAGCAGTAAGACAGTGAAAGGGAAAATGGGTTTACTTTATTTTTGATTTCTTTTTAACCTAATTTTTCAATTCAATCCTTGCCTTGCCACATAATATTGCTGACTTGGACTCAAACCTGCCACATTGGGATGCTTACGTTTGCCAAATAGATATTTGACTAACGGAGGAAATTAGATTTTAACAGCAGGGACTTATTTGCATAACGGAGGTAAAGTTAGAGACTATTATGAATTAAAATTTAAGTCAGGGACTAATATACAAAGTGGTTACAATCTGAGGGACTAAATTGTCTATTCACTCATTTATAATCTATAAACATGCAATCAAAATGTTACTTTTATTTTTATATATAACAAATAAACATTTGATTAATATTTTCCGAGAAGTGAAGTGTGTTCATAGTAATGTGTGCCCTCTTTAATATTTTCCCTCAAGCTTCACTTGTTAGTTGTTTCTCTCTATGTCTCTTTCCCATCCCGAGACAGACACTCAGATAGCGACATGTTTTGTTAGTGTTAGGTTTCATTTCCTATGACATTGCAAACCAGAAAACTCTAATCCTAATATCCTCCATCCCCATTTGACCGCAATGGTAGCTGGCAAGGCCAAGCTCTCGATGGGTTTTCCCAAGTCCCCGGCGCCCCCTACTCCTCCGCATTCAACCCCCGGAAGGTCCTCCTTCACGCGCTCTTTCGGTGCATACTTCTCACGCTCCTCCTCTCAGGTTCAACCCCGCCCCTCCGAAGTCCTCGACCTCCTCCGTCTCGTCGAGGACCTCCGCGAGAGAGAGTCTCGCCTCAAAACAGAGCTTCTCGAACACAAACTCCTCAAGGAAACACTCGCCATTGTTCCCGTTCTCGAGAACGAGATTTCCATAAAGAACTCGCAAATTGAAAGCAATGCCAAGAAGATGGAACAACTGGAGGCTGAGAATGAGAAACTGGGGAACGAGCTCCAAGAACTGAAGCTCCGAATGAAAGAAGAGAAAACAGAGAATCTGAGAAAAATACAAGCTTTGGAGAATGAGATAGCGGAGCTCAAGAAAACGGCGTCGGATCACGTTTGCAAGGCGCTGGTAAACAACGAGCATTCTTCGCTTGAATGCAAGTCGTTGGAAAACGACGAGCATTTGCAAACGACGAGCATTCTTCAAGCACATTTGGAGGTGCCAGTGAGGCCAAATTTTATTAGGAGTTTAAAGAAAACGGCGTTGGATTATAGAAGCTTGAACCACAAACAGTTTGAAGCTACTGTTGTTGTTGCGGATTTTAAACAAGAGGTGGCGGAAAGTCAAAGGCCGCGCCGTGACTCGGAGGAACTCATCGATTCTATTGAGTCCAACTTAACCAGATCACGTGCGCCTCGTGTTCCCAAACCGCCGCCGAGACGGTCTTTGCCTTCTTCGACTCTGCATTCTTCTTCCTCTGATTCTAAGAACGGCAATGTTGAAAAAGAGCCTGTGATTTTACAACTTCCGAGGGTGGCGCCGCCTCCTCCGCCACCTCCTCCCATGGCTGCGTCTAAGGCTGCTCCGCCTCCTCCGCCACCGCCGCCGAAGGGGAGTAGGCAGGTTTCGGCGAAGGTGAGGAAGATACCGGAAGTGGTGGAGTTCTACCACTCGTTAATGAGGAGGGAATCGCAGTCCCGGCGGGAATCGCTCTCCGGCGTGGTGGAAGTGCCGCCTGCGGCGGCGAATCCACGTGACATGATCGGCGAGATTGAGAACCGTTCATCTCACCTGCTCGCAGTAAGTGTGTGTCCTGATTTTGCAGAAAATTGCGATTTTGCCACTGGTGTCAGTGTCAAATGCAAAGTACTTACTAACGTGCTTTAATTTGAAATGGATTTTTTTTTTCTGCACATAAGACAGTGGTTAAATTCGAATTTGGATGCTCACTACTTTGACAATGCACCAAATAAGATAGTCATCACTTTATGGAATCACTTTTTTAATTGTCGAACTAGAAAAGGAAAAGGAAAAAAAAAATATTCCATTAACTGAAAATCAATTACTGTCGAACAGTGTTATTAGTTTTAGGTACGTGATTAGTGCCTAATTGCATTCAGTTTAGCATAAACAAAGATGATTTTGCTTTTTGTCCAGTTTCTTGCATTAACAAATAGGTAATCTTTCATTACTTTCAGATAAAAACCGATGTTGAAACACAAGGAGACTTTATTCGATGCTTAATCAAAGAAGTGGAGGGTGCTGCATTTACAGACATTGAAGACGTTGTGCTCTTTGTTAAATGGCTTGATGACGAGCTTTCTTATTTGGTACTTCATTTTTTATAATAATATTTCTACACAATTTTTCACATATTTTTTGTTTTTGTTTTTATATCTATATCTTCATAAAAATTTGCATAAGAATGTTAAGTGCAGATAGCATCAGATTAGTTTTTAATTTTATATTATTTTTATCACTTGTTCTACGCTTGCATTTAGATTAAGATTTGTTTTTGTTTTAGGTGGATGAAAGAGCAGTGCTGAAACACTTCGATTGGCCAGAGCAGAAGGCCGATGCCCTGCGTGAGGCTGCGTTTGGGTATTGTGATCTGAAGAAGCTAGAATCCGAGGCTTCGTCGTTTCGTGATGATCCTCGGCAGCCATGTGGTCCAGCCCTCAAGAAGATGCAGGCTCTCTTTGAAAAGTATGTGTATTCCTGACCCACATGTGAATTTAACATAATTTGTAAAATGTTAATTGAACGTTGATTTGCACATAGCCTCATCAAAGAACACTCTAATGTTGTGTTAAAAAAAATGGGTTGCATGGCAGATTAGAGCATGGGGTTTTCAATATCTCGAGAATGAGAGAGTCAGCAACAAATAGATACAAAGTCTTCCACATACCTGTCCAATGGATGCTTGATAATGGTTTTGTTAGCCAGGTAATTTCCATGCATCAATTTGGAAGCTACATTACTCATGCTTAATTTACACGATCAATTGTCTTCAATGTCTCACTGACTGATGGCCAAAAGTTGTTTCAATTGATTTATATGGTGTTTGGATAACACCAAGTATGAATTCTACTTCTCAAAATCACGGTAGTACCATAAAAAAGTAAAATCAACTATTTGTTGTTTTGCCTTCATCATGACAAAATAATTGATTATTTCCAACTATGAATCTAATCCAAACACACTATTAGTATTAGACTATTCCAAATGATTTATTTTGTGGATTTCTGACAGAATTGTTTCAGTCTTATTTGTTTAATAGCGTTTGTTCATAAATATCAATTCCTTAAATTTCATCATGTCAGGAATGATACAACCCAAACACTAAAAAACATTTGCGTTGGTAAAGTTAACTACTCTATGTCTTGTCTGGTGTAATCAACAAGATGCAGTGCTGGTAGCAAAATGACAAAGCAATGGTTGGGTTCTTACTTGTTTCTGTGCATATCTCTGCATGTGCAGTAGCGAACATGTGAACTCACAGATCTCTAAAACCCATCCGTTCGTCTGTGTAGTGTTTTAAAATTGAATAAAGAACTGGAGATTCTCTATTCTTGACCGTTAATATCTTTGTCGCACTCAAATGGCACTAGGAAGGGTTATGGATAGTACATCGTACAATCACTATGCTTTAAATAATTACATGAATAATAGAGTAACAAAAGGGCCATATCTTTCTTGCATGCAAATAAAAAACATAATGAGGATTGGATAGCTTGGTAGGTTGCTATTTACAATTTCTAGCGCCACATAGTGAAGAATGATAAGGTAAATTCACAAATGTTGGTTGGCTCAATTCAATTTTGTTTTTGTACCTGCAACGTTATGTTGTGACAGATGAAACTGGCATCTGTGAAATTAGCCATGAAGTACATGAAGAGAGTCTCTGGTGAGCTTGAGACAAGTGGTGGTGGTGGTCCTGAAGAAGAGGAGCTCATTGTCCAAGGAGTTAGATTTGCATTTCGAGTACATCAGGTAAATCATACATATATGTTCGAACAATAATACAAAACAGGTGCCTGTTATAATGCCAGAGAGAGCATATAGGGGCCATTTTTGAAAAATGAGTTGTTTGTTGATGTGTTTTGGCAGTTTGCTGGAGGGTTTGATGTGGAGACAATGAGAGCATTCCAAGAATTGAGAGATAAAGCGAGGTCATGCAATCTTCAATGTCATAGCCAGCAACAGAAATTCTTTTGTAGGTCTGCAACCTGCTAGTCAATAGTCATGATGGAGCAAACATAGCTTCAGAAAAATTAGTAGCACCGGTTTTGCTGTATAGATAGTGACATTTTGCTTGTGAATACCAATAGAATGGCCATCATTTTACCGGGTGCAATCATAATTCATCATTCATTAAATTATGGCTTAAATACTTTTTTTCTCCTTACATTTTAGATTCTTCATTTTCATCCTTGCATATTTTTTGTTTGGTTTTACTACCGGTAAACTATATTTGTTTTATTTTTTTTCTTTAAATATTTTAGATAACATTTTTTTATTGTTCAAAACACTTATTGTTTAAAATGTTATTTAAAGTATTTTAGATAACATTTTTTTATTGTTCAAAACACTTATTATTTAAATTGTTATTTAAAGTATTTTAAGGATAAAAAGTAAAATAAATATGTTTTATCGAGATTAAAACAAAGAAACAAAATTGTAAGGACAAAAATAAAAAAATACTAAATTAAAAAAAGTATTTAAATCTTGTGTACCTTAAATTATTAATGAAGACTGAGAAAGGGAAACGAGACATGCACTCAACCAGTAGCACCTATTTTTTTCCTCTCGTTCACGTTGGTGTTGTTATTCCCCCAAAACCACTTCCTTAATAGTGTCTTTTTTTTTTTTTTTTTTAATTTTAGCGAATCCTGATACTAGTATTTTGTTTACATGATTCATTCATATCCATTGACTGATTTAGTTGAGACGGTTGTTCTTTTGTGGCTAATAAAAACTTATATATAACCTTTTTTTATTAATTCAATGTAATTACGAAACTGAACATAAGAAATAAATTAGAAAAAAAATAGTGCTACAAAGATTTCAATAAAAAGGTAGAGTTGTATTGTCTATTAATAAGCACCAGCTGTTATTCACTTTTCTTAAGACTGATATCATTTTATTGAATAAAAAATAGTCAAATTAATTAGTACATGCAAGATAAAACACTACTAGTCATGTTATTCACTTGAATGCTAAAAATTATATATAGTTGTGGTCCTAAGTATGTATTAATCTTGATATTAGTCCTTAAATGTGTATATTCCATCAGTCAAATTAATTCTCAACACTCATGAATATTAATTTGATAAAAAGAAATGCACTTTGAAGAATTTTAACTTTTTTTTATCACTTAAGAATGAATATCCTTCGGGATCAATTGGACTATTCGTTCTTTTAAAATATAATGAAACTTAAAAGGAATTATATAATACTTTCTAGGGGGCGAGGAGATGAGTGTTAACATGACTAATATTTTATAATAACGTTATTTTTTAAATGCAAAGATGAGAATTTATAATAACATTAGTGATGCACATTTCCATGTGTTACTTTTTCAGCCATTTATCATTCCATTGGTTCCTTATTTTATCCTTTGACAAATCACAATCCATCCAAGGTCCAGCAATGGAGAATCCGAGTGCAGGAGAGAACAGAAGCCACCGTCTAGAATCTAGAAACCACCTCTAATCGTAATATATGAGCACCAGTGTAACTAAAATAGGCGCCCATTTGCTTAAATGACCGGACTTTCATTTCAATTCCAAATCCAATTCACTCTTACGGTTCAACTTAGTTCAAGGATTGCAATACTTTAGTGGAAATGCGCTGAAATAATAATTAGACTATAGACTCTTACCATACTCACGCTACGCGCGTGTAACTTAAAAAACTTGTAAATTTCCTCTCTTTATTCTTAAATTATCTGTAGCCTTTCAAATACTGTACTATTTTGTTTTCCCCTCTCTTTAAATATTTTCCATGTTTATATAGGTAGTCTTACTGAGGTAATAAATATTTGTTTCAATGTCATTGAATTTTTTTAGACACAATGACTATTATTGTACAGAAATAATGATATGTATTTTAAAAAATCCGTAACATCTCACCCAACATTTATAACAATATGATGTGTGAGTGTTTTTTTTCCTGAATGTGCGTGTGTGGGGTGGATATGAGTGAATCCTATTTTAGATTTTGGTTTAGTGAGACTAAGAGTGATAAGTGTGAGGGATTTTCTTCCTGTCCTCGTCATTTTTCTTCTACACCTAACCATGAGAGTGAAAAGCTAAAGACATCCTTACTTATAGTTATTACGGATTATCAATCCGTAAGATCATTACGAATCCACAATTCGTAAGACCATTATGGATTGTCAATCTATAAGGCCATGAATCTCACGCACGTCATGTCCACTCCCTCCCCCTCCCTAGCCAGCGTTATCATGAGGATCTCAGCAGCCTCACGCAACTCCGGCTTGGCGATGCCACTAGGTGGGACGAGAGGGAGGGCAATGGCCATGAAGGACACAAGGGCAGGGAGTGCCACGGGGTCCAGCCCTGCCTTGGAGGCATCAAGGGAAGAGATGGTGGTGGCAAAGTACGTAGGCAGCGTGAGGGGGAGGCGCTCCGAGGTGAGGTTGAAGCCGAGGGCGGCAGCAGTGGCGAGGAGGTGGCGGTGCTACGGTGCGGCAGAGTTGGCATAGTGGTTCACGAAGTGGTACGACGCAGCGGTCGATGAGGTTTGTGGCGCAGCGGAGTTGGCGCGGCGGTGACAAGGAGGTAAACCCGGCCATTATGGATTCACAATCCATAAGAATCATACGGATAATCCGTATGATTTTTATGAATTACAAATTCATGTGTTTTTGAAATATTTTTTTAAAAAAAGAAGATAATTTTAAAATATTTCAAAAAGTATTGGATGTGAAAGATTTTCTTCCGGGAAGATAATCCCTAAGTATGAACTTCTTTTGGTACGTATGAGTGATAAATGTGCGTTTTTTTATTTTTGGTCAAGTTATAAATGGACATCTATAAATGGGTAGCGCATAACATAAGGCCTGCCATGACTATTCATGACCTTTCCTTGGCTAACATTTGATTGAAGGCAGATTTATCATCAATTTTAATGCCACGGGAATAGATTCTACATGCTGGAATCCTCCTCCTATTGATTCCGTCAAAGTCAATCGTGATGCCTCCATCTGATAGAAGGTATTTCTTGTGTGAATTTTATTACAAAGTTGAGGACTTTTTTTTATCACCATTGCTGAGCTTTAGGCGATTTTCCATGGTCTCCAGTTGACTTGGAACTGTGATTTCAGGAAAATTACAGTTGAATCTGACTCTTTCCGAGTCTTTCACTTGGTTAATCAAGGGTGTTCAAATTATATATTTGTATCAAATTTTATAAAAATTAAACAATAAAGAAGGTGATTAAATTATTCATAATATTATATATATATATATATATATATATATTACGTCAATTTTAATTTATATAAATAAAATATTAAATAATGCTGGATTAACTTTGTGTCTGTTGCGTGAGATATTTGGTCAGTGAACCTATACTAAGAGAAAGTAGAAATAATGGCTCATTTAGCAAGGTTTCATCCTCTAACCGTTGATTAGGATGGATGTGTGTTGATTGATGAAGAAATTTTAACCAAAGAGGAGAAGGTTGTTTGGTCCAATAAGTCTGATAGTTTAGCAAGGGACATTTAGATGAAGGCTAACATCTATAAAGCAAATCACCTCTAACTTATTGACATGTCAAAGACTAACTATGGGTCCTATACCACTTTCTCGACTGTATTAGTTGGGTTTCTAAATTTATGCCCTCTAGCGCATTTCACATTGTGCAATAGTGAATTTTACGCGTGATGTTTATATACTAGGTTAGTAGGTTAGCCTAGGTGTCACTTCTCAAAGTCCTTTTTAGTTCGATCTAATTGTTATATTTTTGTCCCTTTGCACATTAACCTAATAATGATTAGCAAAGAAAAATGAAATAATTGTATAGTTTACGTAAACAGCATTCTCATGTTTCACTGTCGACATGCTTGAAAGTAGTAGTAAAATGCAGTAAGACCCTTTCCTAATTTCTTGGAAGGAAGGAAACAGTTTCATAGTTGCAATAAGTCAATAACCTTGTAGCTGTCACAAGTATGGGATGTTATACATGGCCGGTGCATCAATCAATAATAGAGTTCAACATCATTCTGTTATTCAATCTTGGTATGCAACAATTTTGATCTCTAACGAACTTATTTTGTGTTGTAAATTATTCTTCCAAGAATCCTATATATAATTTTACAATTAAGTTCCACCCCTCTTTAGTATCTATATATTCCCCCCCAAATAATAAAGAAATTCTAAATTCACTAGCTGAATATATAACCACGGGATAAAGAGAAGGATCAATTTGTATGGGGCCTTCACCTTCATCTGGTAAGAACTGCATATAGGAGCTGGTTCCAAGTGTCAGGTAATCCTGGTAGGCACCAGTGGCTGCAGTCATTGCCTTTATGGGACCCACTATAAGCAGAAGGGTGAGCATCTTTCCTTAACTGTGAGAGGAGTGTTATATCAAGTAGATAAACTGGAGTACTCATCTTCCTTAACACATTGTTCAATGTGGTAGTTGCTGGAGGTAGACCTGCTGGATATGCTGATCCAGATATTGGTTGAAGCTCTCCACTACAGGTTTTTTTTGGTTGGTTCCAATCCTTGCCTCTGTTTGAATTACAAAGATATCCTCAAATACGTTTCAGTTCTGAAATATTGCAAATATCAAATACTTCTAATAATCTTACTTCTAACCCATTTTTGTTCCATTTTCTTTTATTGTTTTCTGATGGTTATGTAAAACATTCATTACACAAGGTTTTATATTTATGGTCTTCATTTATATCTCTTTGTTTATATATTAACATCTTGTGATTTTTGTCTAAACTATTATTGATATTTGCTTGATTTTCAATTAAATCAATCTTATAAACAAGGGAATTTTGAACACAAATTTTAGTTATTGATAAATGATAAGTATGGAAAATCAGCTAATGTTATAATCTCAATTATACGTATCTTGCAAAATACAAACTACAAAGCAAAATTGGGCCTTTGCTCCAATCAACTTTTAAGAGAAAGAAGAGAGAAGGGGTTACTTACTGATAATGTCCAGGAGAAATGCCTTGAAAGAAGACTTTAGTTTTGGAAGGATCAACATTCTGTTCAACCCATTTAGCCCAAGTGGTTAAACCTTTATTGTATGCCTCCAAACGGTCCATGTCCTTAACCAGATTGTGTCCATCTCTAATATAATCCCATCTGAAAATATGACCATTATCAACAACCGTTAGGTCAGAGCGGAAAACAAAAGGGCCAGTGAATCAATGAGGTAATATTCACAGCAGAATCAAATGCTGACTGTAAAAATCTTTGAACTTGCGATTCTACATTAAAATAGATCCTCCCATGTTAAATTTAAATGTAATGAGATTATGTTGAAATTTTGTACTATTTATCTTTATCCTAATAGGTATTAAATTTTTTGCAGCAACTATAATGATTGATTCTAAATAAACCAAGCATACCCTTGAGATTTTCCAGTGTGGGTCCACCAATGCCACGAGTTGAAAATGAGCATGTCCATGCCTTTCCACGCATTTCCAGCAACAATGGAGTCCAATGTAAGCACTGGCCCCACATTTTCTCGAATTATGTCTACCAAATACGGTGTGCGGTATAGCTGTATAGTTAGTCCATAGTCCTGCACAAAGTCACCCAATGGCTAATCATTATCAATACACTTTGCATGGCTCAGTGTCAATTTGCATTTACATTATACCCACATATGAGATACTATATGACAAACCAAACAATAAATAAAGTGCATAACAACTAGAACTCACGATAAGCATTCATCCAAATCCAATTCTTATATATAAAATAAAAGTTAACTGATATTCATATATTATTTTTGTATTACTTTTTAACAATAAAATAAAAACACATGTTTTTGCTTACATATGGATTTTGCATGATCTCTTATTCTAGGAAAAAGTATCAAATATGATGATGATGGTGATAAAGAAAATTAAATTTTTCTATCTTCAACATAACCTCATCCCGTTATTATAAAACAAGAAACGATAAAGATCTAACATACTTCATGTCTAATTTTGTTTTCAATAATTATCACAGTATGAAAGTGATCTAAAGTAATTCGACATAACATCATTTTCAAAAGGGGAAGCATGTATTGGTATGCATAAAATATTCACGTGAAAAATAATAACAATCTACAAGACTACAACCATGTTCTGTTCTGTTCTGTCAAAGTCACTTTTTAAATATAATAATGCTATCCTTTCACTTTATGCTACACACTTTTATAATTATTAATAATTAATTATTAACTATTATATGTTAATAATAATTTTCACTATCATTTTGAAATTGATTAGTAAAGAATTAAAATAATAAATTATCAACAAAATAAAAGTCAACTAAGAAAATATGAAAGAGATATAATTTGAATATACTTTTATATATATAAAAATAGAAGCGAGGACAATTAGGTAAAATAAAGCTAAAATTAGAGGGATATACTATATATTTATTGGAGTAGTTAACTATAAAGCACTGGAAAACGGTGATTATTCAAACTGCAAGATTTGTCAACTTCTTCACGTGAATAATTCTCAGAATAAAATTTACAGGGCGGCAAGACACTAGATCGCTCTGATCAGAGCTTTAGCTGAATTCATTTGCGTTTCCACCTAATGTCAATATACTTGGGAATTGCTACCTAGTGATTGAGATCTGAAATTTAGAGCTTTAAAATTTTATGTATTTTGTAGCTTAACAATATTAACACGCCATATAAATCGTTTTCAAATAGCAAGCCATGCCAACTACAGTGTCATGTTCAGTGATTGATATCAAACAAACTAACATAATGAACCAAATAATTGCGGGAGTCTCCAAGTTGTAATCACAGGTTGGCATGCACAATCTGTCATCTACCTTAGATAAATTCTACAATTTATTGTCAAAGTCAGGTCCTTCTCCTAATAATAAGTAGAATTTTGGGTTCCCTACAATGAAAATTACTATTGGCGGTTGTTTTCTCCTCTTTTTCTTTTGGGACATTGGTACTTTTTATTTCTATTCTTTATTTTGAACATTTGATTGCTCGTGGCCCAGCAAAAGGAATCTTCTCTTGCCTAAGGAACTATTCAAAGGTATATTATTAAAGCGTTAGTTCATCATATCCGCCCCCGTAACTTTGTTGGCAATGTTTTTCGCATACTTAAATCCATGTAGTTCCGACCTTCCGCCTATCAACTTTTGGAAGAAAAAAAATTCAAAAATGGAAAATTCAATCTAGCTTCCCTTCCAACCTCATTTCTACATTTCTATATTAAAAATGACAAGTGTCATGTGTGGTTTACATTTTTTCTAACCCATTGGCCATTTGGGTCAAGCTAATTAGCTTACTTAAAGTTTTAAGTTTAGACTTTATGGTCACTTATTGTACCAAAAAAAAAGTAACATTTTTTCTAGTTTTTATCTCAAAATCTAGCTTGAATTTTGTAAAACATGGGGCTGGAGAAAACTAGGAAATTAACAAAGGAAGAACCAACATGGAGCATAATTGAGAAGCAAATAAGGAGATGAAAAATGAAGAGAATTAATGAGACAACGATATGAAAATAAAAGTAATACAAAAGCAAACCTGGAAGGTCACAGTGGACAGTGATTCATTTCTCAAAAAGCCGGTCTTGGCATTTGGCACCGACGCGTGAATCACACAGGTCAGTGATCTCCACATATTCAGACTCAGTGAGTCACCCACAAACATTATCTTCTTACCCCTCCACCTGTTCAGGAAATCCACACCATCGAACCTACACCAGAAATATCGCTGTGATATTTACAAAAAGTCATTTATCAAACACTTTCTAGAAGAGTTTTATTAGTCATGTTCCCTCACAGTTTGGCATAAGAATAATAGAGGGACCAAAAAAAAACAAACAAACATGAGTAGGCTGATATACAAGAGAGTAAAAGGTTAAACATGTTTCTCAATTGTGCTATTCAACGTGAAATCTGGAAACAAAAGTGGTTGGTCTCTTCCACAAAATCAAATTGAAGAATTATTGCCAAATCCCATTTATCAAGCACTTCCAAAATTCACTTGGTTAGTGAATGTTTGGTAACAAGCTGAGTTGAACTTGCCATGATTTTCTGAAGCAACAAATAATTACTTTTGTGATGATATCACCAGATTTTATTCTTACCGTGAATCCAAACATACTATTAATCTATTTCAAGTTATTTTTTTTGTGGAAAAATGGAGATACAACATATGAAAGCTATATTTCAATGTTACCTATATAAACTAGTGCTCAAATATGTTTCCATATTGTTCAAAACATAAAATGTAATTATTTCAAAGTTGTACTTTGATCAAAACTACAATTTCACGCCAACTTATGCTGACCTTTAATAACACTAATAGTAACTGAAAAATAGTACAAAAAAATAATTAAGAAATCACATCAAAGTTTCGTTGTTTTTTTTCCTTTCATAAATATTGAATCTGGGAACAATGTTAATATATGAATTCAGAAAGTTGGCAATACCTGGGTAAGGCACATGATTCAGGTTTCCAAGCGTATTTGAGGTACTGCTTGTCAGGTCTTCCATACTTTTGGCAATCAAACTGGGGATCAATGAAAGGGCATGTTGAAGAGTTATAGAGAGGATAAGAAGTGTCAACCACCCAACTTCCCAGGAACAAATTGCACCCATTTGCTACAACTAGATTATTCCCTCTCAAGCCACTCACATTGTGGAACTTTGCAGCTCTTGCTTGGTGCAGGGACAAGAACCAAAACAGGCAGAGCAGAGACAGAGTAGTAGTGATCCTGAAACCCATAAAAAGATTTATGAGCCTAAAAAAATGAAAGATAAATAATGGGACTGTGAATGACACTTGTGTGTGCTTATGGGTCATATATAGGACGGAGAGACACGACAAAAAGAAATGCTTGGTGGGTTCCCATGGTGGGGTGCTATAGGACACTGTTTTTTTTTTTTCTTCTTCTCTCTCTCTCTTACAAGGGGGAAATCTTGGGATGGATTTGTGTTTGTGGTTATGGGATTTGAAAATGAAAAAGGTTTGTTTTTATGGGGAAAATCAAATGTTACTTACCACTTAACGGGGTGAACTGAAATGTTCTTTGCATTCCATTCCATCGGTCTAGTAGTCACCACCTAAATTGTCACGGGCCAAAGGTAATCTGTTTCAATAAACTAGTGTGCATTTGACCTATGCAACTCAAGGGATATTTATATTCAGCCTCTCTATATATATTTAAGGTAAATATTAACTTTTAAGATTTACTAACTTTTAGTCTCTAGATTTTTTAGAATTTTGGTTTTTAATTTTTTTTTATAGGTTAACGTCTCTTAACTTTTTTGGCGAGTCCTTTTAATAAAATAAAAAAAAAGATGAAAAAATAAAGAATTAAAAATAAGGAAAAAAAGAAGAAGTTACCTAACGTCGTTGAAAATCAGGATAAAATAATATATATTTATTACTAATAGGAAAATACGTTTTATAGGAAAGTAGATTATGAATTTGAGGAAATAAAATATTCTCTCATTATTAACATTTATTGTAACTGTATAATACAATATTCGTGTTGTTATTATATACATGTTTTTACCCCTAAAAAAATTATATACATGATTTTCATTTAAATTTTTTTCCTATTTTCATTTAAAATTATTTACTGTAGATTGTGTATATATTAATTTTAGTTTATATTTTTTAAGAAAAAATTTATATATATATATATATATATGAGAGAGAAATGTTATACATTGATGGTATAAAATATTTTACATAATTATTCAATTATAATCTATTATGTATGTGATAAAATTATTAACTTTTTTAAAATAATTATTTTAAAATAAACATGTCAACCCAATTTTATTTATATAAACTAGTCAATCTAATCTGACTTATCTAACCTGTTAAAAAATTAATATTATAAAATTAGTCATCAAAAAATATAATATATTTTTTAACTCAATAGTTGATATTTAAAAGATGATAATAAATTTCCAAGGTATGTTTATTTGTTTTAAATTATAATCACTCCAAAATTTTGCCTTTGACACTTCACAATTTTAAACCAAAAAAGTTAATCAAATCATAATGATTTATTCATCTACATTAATTTACTTCAAACTTCAAAGAAAGGCCAAAGGACTGGAAAACTATATTCAACCTGTCGTTTGACCATTGGGTTGTGAAGGTTGGTGGGTTAAACCTCTCAACTTATTCAACTCGTTGAAGCATGTTACATGGATCAATTCAATCCATTTTAACATCCTTAATATTCTTTGAGATTAGAATATCATTGTCTTAAACAGGACATAATCCTCCCTCCATCTGGCGGTTGCAACCGTCAGTTTGGGCTCCTAAATAAACCAACAGACCTTGCAAGCCACTAAAGCCCAAAAGGCAGCTTAGATTCTTTTTCTAGTTTAGTGGTCTCAACTCTCAACAAACCCACTACACTACGCAAGCCATGTCATCCACAAGCACGCACCAAATTGGGTTGGACCCATATACCATTTGGTTATCGTCCATTGTGGCAGGTCTTATGCTCATAGCATGCAATAAAGACCAATATGTCTTTTCTATTACTTTATACTCTTGCACACTCGCACGACAACAATAACACCAATTGTAACGATTTTGCACTATTAGCCTAAAAAATTTAAAATAATACCACAACATTTGATTAGAAAATACCGTAACTGAGAGTAATCCCCTCTATCTTGTCACGCTGATGTTGATGTGTGAATGTAATTAAAATGTTTGAGATATCAAAATTCTGCTTTTTTTGTATTGCATGATTCTTCCAAAATACTAAGATGCTATCACTATAAATGTTACATGATATTTTTTATAAAGTAATGTATATATTTGTTTATTTATCTTTATAGATAATTTTTGGTTAATTTAAAATTATAGAATTTATCTTTATTAATGAAAACATATTCATAATTTTAAATCATATTTTTAATAAATAATCTAATTAATTGAAATTTCCAATATTTATAGATAGTTTTAAGTTAATTTAATATTATAGAAATACCTTTATACATATTGATAATAATTAATTTAATTTTTCAAAATTTTAAATATTTCTCCCAGACTTCTTTATTTTTTTATTAATATAAAGGTAAAGATATGGGTTTTTTTTTTTGCTTTGATTTATTTTTTAAAATATTTGATAATTTTTTAAATTTTTTTGCAAAAATAAAACATTATTTGATGAAATGATTTTGATATAATTTTAAAAGAATAATAGGGAAAATAATACATATTATACGTTATTTATGTATTTTTCGTTGTAAAAAAAAACTTCAAACATATGTACTAGGTTACGATTTTTTGTTTTGTAAAACTGATGATAACAAATTTATAAACAGAAAGCAAAATCCTCTAAAGTGAGAAGAGTACTAAAAATACATAAGTTCTTCCGCATAACTCTTGTTTTTATTTTCTTCTAGGGTTAGAAATTCCCGCTACGGTAAAATCAATACGTAGCACATTAATCGCAGTTGGCTATTTCGTGCATTCTTTAATTGATTCATCCAGACGCAAAACGACAGAGAAAAGAGTAGTACAGTGGTCAGATTTGACTCATGACCTGCTTTCACGAATTGCTAATGCTCTAGGGCCTAGTTGGGTGTAATGATTCTTGGTTTCTGGTGTATGAAGAAGAATGTAAATCTCACTCTCAGTGTTCATCACTTCTGAGCCACGAGAATAAACGCTACACAATCAACATCCCAGAATTGCGTGGAGCGACCTATCTTGCATCATATAAAGGATGGTTACTTCTCTTTTGCCACGGTTCGTTGTTCTTCTTTAGTTCCTTTTCCAGGGCAACAATAGAGCTTCCAAATTGTCCTTTTGCTGAAGCAACTACTGAGCATGTTCAAGAACTTTCATCTGCCCCAACTTCTCAAGATTGCATTGTTGTTGTGGTTAACCGCATTAGTGATTCTGAATTGGAATTGTTTAGGAATCGCCGTGGGGAGAACCAATGGGTTCGGTTTAAGTAGAGTAAGAGCAGCTTTGTTTCATGGAGGGGAGGAATTTCACTTTTTGGACGGGGATGATAAGTTGGTTACCTTTAGTGCTTCTAAAACCAAGCAATGCGAAGAATATCGTTTATCATCATATGATAAATCTGCCAAGGATGCATTTAAATTGCACTCTACCATAAGCAAAAACCATTTTCAATTGCAGGATAAGAAGAGAAAATTGGGATTATTATTAGAGGAGTTACGGGTTTTTTTCTACCAATTGGGACCCTCCCTTAAGGATTTATTGCTAAGGATTTGAATTTTTTTTTTATTCTCTTAGGCTTTCTTTGTTTTAGGGTACTGTCTACGTGTTACTGTCTACTATCAATTCTGTCGGTTATATGGATTAAAAAGTCTTGAGGACACATTAGTTGAACACTTCACACGGCCGTTAGTTATTAGTTAAAAGTGAGAGTGCCTAGCTACTTGGATTGGAGATTCAAAATGGATTTTTTGATTTTATATATGTTTCAATTTGTTTTAACTTCTTGTCACTTTTAATTTATTATTTTATCTTTATATTTCAAATTGAATTTTAATATTTTTTTTAAAAAAAAGTTATGAACAGTTAAAAATAATTTTATATCACAATATAAATATAATTGATTATAAATCTAAATACAATTATGCATATAATATTTATTAAGAATTTTATTTTTAATATAATTTATATAAAATAAACATTTTATCATGTACATTGCGCACAAGCTAAAATACTAATTTATGTTAAATAATATTTAAATTTAATTTAAAAATAAAGATGAACGAGTGACTTTCAAGCCTGGCCTGCCATTTTTTCAAAGAAAGTAGTTTTATGAGTTTTTCTTTAACAAACAAATTTTAAGGAATTTTTTTATTAAATTTTATTTATTTTTATCTATAATTTTTAATATCTTAAGTTTGAAGTAAAATTTTAACGTTTTTAAAATAAATTATTATTAATAATTATTAATTTTATCATCACAATATCAATATTTATCATGAATCTAAAGTATTCATTTGTTACAAATTTTAGTTATAATAATTTATAAATTTAGAATTATTTATTATAAAATAAACATCTTTTCCGTGTAACAGAATCTAAAATACTAGCTAATTTTTCTAGATGGAAAAAATTTGGTTTTTCTTTCCAAGCTATACCTTTTCTCTCATATTTTTTCTCAAATTACACATGATTTTAGAAAATTTCTCAATATACATCATTTTCATGTTACATTGGAAAGTAGGATTTGGTCATCAGGACTTTTGCACTTTTTTTTAAAATTAATTTGTATGTTTAAATTTTTATTTTAATTTAAATTATTAAAATAATACAAATATTATATTATATAAATATATTTTTAATTGATTTTAAAAATAATTTTTAATAAGAAAATAATATTATTAAATATAATTACTTATCTTGTATTATTTAATTTATATAAGACATTTTGTCGGTGAACATTTTTTTTAAATCTTAATTTTATCTAATAATATATTTGCTTTAATAAAAAAATTAAAACTTTTAATATTATTAAAATAATATTTTTTTAATTAAAAAATTTAAAATTTTTAATATTATTAAAATAATATTTTGTTATTAAAATATAACGGAAGATTTCTCAATATACATTATTTTCATTTTTCATGCTGCATTGGAAACCTCGACTTTCGTATGGACTGTTTTTTTAATTAATTGAACTTTTATAATAACTTAATATGTAATTTATTTTAAATTTTTTAGAAAATAAAATTTAAAAAAAATGCAAGGCAAATAAATTTCTCCAAACTTGATAAAATTTGAAAAAAGTGAGATTGAGTTGAACTTTTTTATCATTGCCTTTATAATTAAATTCGACCTCAAAATTGTCTTACTTTTTGTGGAGTAGAAAGAGGCAATACTTCTCTTTTCCGTTATCACACCTATATTATATGAATGTGTTTTATCTTGTTTTTCTTCAAACTATATTATAAATACTTTTTAGGATAATACTTACTTCATATAGTCTTTTATATAAGAAACAAATTGGGAGTATTTGATAATATGATTTTGAAAATAATTTTAAAAAGATAAAAAGGGAGAAAAAATACGTTATAAGTTATTTATTCATTTAACATTGTAAAAATAAAAATAAAAATCCATAGAAAAACAAGATAAAGTATTTGATAGTATGATTTTAAATATCACAATGTTATCTATGAAAAAGGATGAGATTGTGATATTCTCACAAAATATAAGTTATTACCTATCTTCTATTTTTATTTAATTTTTACGTAATAAATTTATTTTGAATTTTAAAAACTGGTTATAATATTTTTGGAATGTGATTGTTGTGAATAAAATATATATCATGTTGTGAAATAAATTCCCCTAATAATAATAATTAATTAAAAATAAAGGTTGAAGTTAAATAAATTTTAAAATTTGCTATATATTTGATTTTATCATAATTCTTAAAATTTTTTTTTAATCAACAATTGTATTATACTTTACTCTCTTAAAAATATATTTTTCTCTCATTTTCGACAATTGTATAGTTAAATATTAGTTTTTTGAAATATATCTAAATATCTTTAAATTGAAAATAAACTATTTAGTGAAAAAAAATATTATGGTTCAATTTTGTAGGATATTGTTAAGATTTTTTCAGAAAAATCTAAACAATATCCCCAGATGATAAAATCAGTAGAACTCTCTCCTCTAGAGATATAAAGAATCAAAAGCCAAATCCTACGATGAAAAAAATCCAATAACCAAAGCCGCAGCTTAGTATTTATATGAATCTGCGCAGGTGTGACCTCAAAGCTAGGTTGATTTAGCAAGATGACAAGGGACTGGTCAAATCTGCCTCGTGACCTTGTTTCACAAATTGTGAGTGGTCTAGGGCTTATTGACTTTCTCAGTTTCCGTGGTGTTTGCGAAGATTGGCGCGTGGCTTCTTCCACACTTTCCTCTGAAGTTAAAGAATCTCTTAGGTGTGATCCTTGGTTTCTCATCTATGAAGAAGAGGAAGATTCTCACTCTCAGTGTTCCCTTCTGAGCCCTGAGAATAAACGCTACACCATCAACATCCCAGAACTGCATGGAGCAGCATGCCTTGCATCATATAAAGGATGGTTACTTCTCTTTCGCCACGGTTCGTTGTTCTTCTTTAGTCCCTTTTCCAGGGCAACAATAGAGCTTCCAAATTGTCCTTTCGCTGAAGCAACTAATGAGCATGTTGCAGCGTTTTCATCTGCCCCCACTTCTAAAGATTGCATTGTTACTGTTGTCAACCGCATCAGTGATTCTGAGTTGGAACTCTTCTTCATTTGCAGAGGGGAGAGTGAATGGTCCACGCGCTGCTATGATGGCTATAAGCTTAGTACAATGACAACAGCTTTGTTTTGTGAAGGCAAGGAATTTCACTTTCTGGACGTGGATAATCGATTGGCTATCTTTGATTCTGAAACCAAAGAATGGAACAGGTACAACTATCGTATATGTCGTGAACGATCAAGGGATCAACCTGCATCATCGGTTAGAACATTGAGCTATGTGGTACGTAAAAACGTTTTTCAGGATAAGAATACCAGAAAAATGGGGTTATTAGAAGAAAATGATTCGATTTCTACATGCGGGACTGCAATTCCACACCCTAAAGGTGAATTTCATCGGATCGTGATTAAGAGTGAAAGCATTGAGGCAGCAGCAACTCAACCTGAAAGCCGTCATCTTAAAGGGGTATGGATCCAACCCATATATTTTTATGTTCCTCCTGGCCTAACATGGTAAGTTGTTAGGGTTTCACTTTTTATGTTTTTAGGGTTCTTATTTTGCTGACTCTTTCATGGGTTTGTTATTTATTTCAAACATGGGATTTTATTGATTGATCATCGGCTGTAGATCAAAACCATTTTATTTTAAGAAATTTTATTTTCTTCTTGTGCGCTTTCTTTATTTTTGTCTCGAGTGTGTGTCTATCGAACTCTTCACAGGATTATTGCAAAATGTTGGCTAAGTGAGAGTGCCTGCTGCTTGGATTGGAGATTCAAAAGATGATTTTAAACAAATGTTTGCTTTCTTAGTTTATGTTTAGGAATTAATTTTGAGTTGATATTTTTTATATTGAATAAAAAAATTATATTAAATCTAAATCATTTAATTTCAAAATCATTTTTTAACAAAAATCAATAATATAAAATTAATTTTAATTTAATTTTTTGAATGCACACCCAAACATGGAACAACATTACCGCTGCGGAATTGTTTTTGAACCTTAAAAATTCCTATTCTAGTTCTGTTCTTTGTCTATGATCATGCAAACACTCATGCCTGTGCTGCTAAACCCTTGTGCTAGTTATAATTTTGAAGACAAGTTTTCAAAAACAAGATGTCTATGTAATGTATCAATAACTACATTTATATATATATATATATATATATATATATTTTTTTTTTTTTTCCCAGAAAAAATTAAAAACCCACATTTGTATGACATGCACTGATCCAGATCGTCGTCTGACTCAAGATTTAATTCCCGTGTGCTAGCGCATACTCTGTATACAATGTTCAACAATTTTTTCAGGCTTAATTATGTTTTTACTTTTTAGTATCTCAAATAATTTGTATTTTATAGTCTTTTAAATTTGAAAAATATTTTTTTTTGGTCCCTCGCCTGAAATAAAAACTTGTATTTTTAAGTCTCTCAAATCTTGGCGGAAGAACTAAAAATAGCAAATATAAAACACAGTATACATTTAAGATCTAACAATAAAACTTCAAAATAACAAAATCAGATAGTCTTTTTTATCATTCAAATTATCACTAAGTTTAGAAACTGGCTAGTACTGGATGGAGAAATGGTTCTTAAACACCCATCAACCGGCCTGTTTAATACTCATGAAGGAAAGCGATAAAATAAAGAAGAATGTTTAGGGAAAAATAATAAATGTCAATAAAGTTTAATTTATAGAATAGTAAGATATAAATATCATTACTCGATCGTATGAAAGATACGAAATATCTTAAGAAAATGACACTAAAGCCCAATTTCTATACGAAATATCAAAATAATAGAAAAGTCTATTCCATTTTGTTTGATTTATTTCATGAAATTTGTTTACTATTTAGAATATTCAATCATAACCTTAAAAAGAAATGCTATGCTAAGTGATAGAAAATTAGAAACAAAGCCCAAGTTGGGACTTTTACATTTCTGCTCTGTTCTATTTTGTAGCCCAAACTAACAGCCACAGAATAAATTTTAAAAAATTGAAAAAATAAAGAGTAGTGGAGATGCAGGGGATCGAACCCTGTACCTCTCGCATGCAAAGCGAGCGCTCTACCATTTGAGCTACATCCCCATTTATAAGAATTATCAAGATAAAATAATTACAAAATTTATCCCCAACGTGAATATGAGAAAAGAACATGATCCTTTGTCCCTCATCCCTTTATGAAACTTGAAAACTAGTGAAACGGAGAGGTGAAGGGGAAAAAAAAAAGAGTAGAGTGGATAATGGCTTCGTTATCGCTTTGCATAGCCATGAGAGCACCCACTCCCTCAGCTTCTCTCATTCTCACTACCCCAAAACCATCTTCACTCTCTTTGAACCTTACCCGCACTTGCTCCAGCGCTCGCTCTCCGCTCCTCCATTGCTCCTTCCTCTCTTCTCCTTCCCATCTCTCTTCCCCTTCCTCCGTTTCAGGTATTTCTCGCCTTTATTTCCCATCTAGATATTTGTTTTTTTTCCACTTCCATTCGGTTCCTTCACTAATTATTATTTGGGTCGTTTTGAATTTCGATTTTCTGGGTGAATTTCCATTGTACCTTGTTTCCCATGGTTTTGTGTACTTTTTTTTTTTGGGAAGTGTTGATAGGGGTTGATGTTGCTAATGGGTTTTGAAAAAAAAATGTTTTTGTTGTTGGGATTAATTTAACTTGAACATGGGTACGTTTTGGAACGGAAGTTGTTCATGTGGGTTTTAAAAGAGATTTTTTTTTTTTTTTGTCAATTTGAGCCAAATAGGAGTTGATGCCACTACCGATAACTATGTAGCAAACTATCAACATTATTTTCACACTGGCCTTATATTGCTACTATTATTTGTAATAGTAACACTTTAAAATGCTTGCATTTTTCGCCTTTTGGTTTTCGGATTAAGTACAATTAGAGACGCCACTGGTGATGTCTGAATATGTAATTTAGTTGGAATAGATCCAATGAGCTTGCTTCCTGCTTCATGACTGAATTCCAGATTGAGGAGAACCACTTTATTTTTAATCCTACGATCCCTCAATTGTAAATTTTATGATGCTAAATTGTAGCAGCGATGCTTTTAATTGTTGTGATGAAAATTCTTATTCTTTCTGTAATGATTGTCATCTGGTATTAGTAGTACCTATTGCCATCCGTAACATGTTGATGTGACACAAACATAATTGATTCCTGAACTCTTATTGCTAGAAAGTAAAGGATTCTGGTAGGTTATGATGGAGAAAAGACTCAAATGGGATCCATAGCCTGTGTCAGTTAGGAATACCTCAATGCCAGACATAGGGAACTCAAGCCATACCTCATTCTTACATTAAAATTCAACATATTTTGCCAATGAAACTTTCTGGCAAATAACTGGGCAAAGAAAAGGAGAAATTGTGGGCAGAAGAAGGGAAGATACTAGCTATGATTTGTTTGGAGCATTTGTTTAATGTTGCATATAAGTATATGACCATAGCTGTTCTGTTGAATCTGACTAGCTAGCTGACTTCACCTAGTCGAATAAGGCTTTTGTTGTTGATTTGCTTAATCCACATGTTTAAGATAAAATTCTTGTTCAGATTTAGTTTGACTTGATCTCAACTGAATTTTCAATGTTAAGGCTTGTCACTTGGATTGGATTTGACATCTAATGTTGGGACCAGAAGAGGAAAAGGTTCTGGCCTAGTTGTGAGGGCAGGCAAGGCTGCTCTTTGTCTGACTAAGAGAAGCAGATCAAGAAAATCATTGGCACGCACTCATGGTTTCCGCAAAAGAATGAGCACACCAGGTGGAAGAGCTGTTTTAAGGCGACGACGTGCCAAAGGACGGAGAGTCCTATGCACCAAGACCCACCCAAATAGTGGGAAATAGTGGTGAAAAGGGCTTACATCTGTTCTATTTCAGTGGTTAAATTTAATGTATTGATTCATCCAAACTTGTCTGCATTTCAAGATTTTCATTTTCCCCCTAAAAGTGGTTTTTCACTTTTTTGTACCCTGTATTTGTAAAATGTTTACTATTTTGTAGCCTTACTTTTCGTCTCTGTCATCTATAATTCTTGCCAAGTTGCATCTACATTTGCTTCAAAGATGTTTACTACAAAACGAATCACAAATCAGACTTGATGGAATGTCAAACAAGATAATTGATTTTGCATGTAAATTACTTGTGCTATGTTAACAACTGGTATTTTTTCTTTGTATTTTGTTTTCAATAAAATTATTGAGGGTGCATTATGTAATTGAGTACATTCCGGTGCTGTTCTTTCTACCCAAATTTTAAACTGCTTGTTTGTTTGTTCTAACATATCTTTCATTTGGCTGCTGTGGTATATTACGTATTGTGCACAAAGTCAAATTGCCCACCTTAAATTAAATGGTGCATTACTGCATTGGACAAGATACTTTTAGTCTTTCAGCGTTGAGATTTCCTTTCTTTTCTTTTCTGCTGTGTTCCTTGAAGAGGATGCTTATCGGGAAAAAAAAAAAGAGACAGTAGTGCAGCAGTATTTTCGACGGAAAGTATAAGCCACATGATTTTTTTTTCTTTCTAGTTAATGTCTGTTTGCTTGATCGTAAAATATATTTGAAGGTACCAGTACAACTTTGTTATATTCAGTATCTAATGAAATCCAATTAGATCTTAGCTTTCAACAAGTGGTACAATGACACTGTTGAGTCTTGGGTAACATATTGTTGGTGTATGAGTATGTGACATTGATACTTGTATGATACATTTCTCTTTTAAGTTATGTGGGATGCATCTAGATGTGTACTTAGTGAGTATTTTCAAATTGTATTTTTTAAGTTTATTAATTGATGTGTTGAAGATATGATAGGACTACGATACAGCTTAGCACACATCATATTATTGTTTACTAAGATGAATTATAGGTTATGTTAATATATTAGATTTTATCTTAACATTAAATGACATTAAGTAAAAATTGTCTAACAAATATACAAGTTATACTTTAAGAATTAAGATAGAGGATATAAGATCTTTTAATACTTTCTTCACAAATGTCATTAGAACATTCGAATCTATCAGAATATGTGATTTAACCAGATGTAGTATGAATTATTTTTTACTTATAAGTTAGATCAAATTATAAGTGATATACCTCACTTTCTATTTATTATTATATTTTATAAACCTTTATTATTTACAATAAAGTACTTTAGACTCAACAAAATTTGTTTTTATGAATAAAATTCAAATTTTTTAATGATATCACTCAAGTTTTTATGATCAATGCCATGATAGCTACCTGAATTTCTTAGAAAGAATAACTCAGTTTTGTATAAGGAATAATGAAATAACTAATTGATCATGAATTGGAACTGAAGAAAAAATGAGTATAATTTCTTCATTTTTTGCTTGTGATATTAACTTCTTCATTCTTTATATATAAAAAAATCCCTTCTTCATTCTTTATTATGGAGTAGCATATGGCGTAAAAAAAAGTGTGGAGTAGTATACTGATAAAAAAAAAAGTATGGAGTAGTATTTATAAAGATTAATCATCTATGAGGCGTTGGAAATTTCTACTTAGTATAGTGTCTTGATTTTTTAACATTAACTCCATGCATGCATTTTACATAAATTAACGTTAAACCCGTATTTCTATGTAAAAAGATAGTTTGAAGTGCTAAAATACTTCCTCTAAAAAAACAGTGCTTAAAGGATGTTACTGTATTTAATTTAAGGATAAA
Source organism: Glycine soja (assembly GCF_004193775.1). Lineage (NCBI taxonomy): Eukaryota > Viridiplantae > Streptophyta > Magnoliopsida > Fabales > Fabaceae > Glycine > Glycine soja. Next base: position 41,852,178 of record NC_041012.1, on the reverse strand, counting down.
TGAACAATTTTATTTGAATGTGTTATGAAGTGATAAATTGATTCTAAAAAGATGAAAATTATAAATTTAATCTTGTAATAATAATAAGAAAAACAATTATTTTACTTTTAAAATTTGAAGTAATTGAAATGTGATTAAATATATACGAATGTAATTATATGCGTAAATTTTTAATTGAAATTTCTCTATTTTTTTATAGTATATATAAAAAGATAAGATATATATATATATACCTCCGCACATTTTTAGATGTTTAACATTTATTTTCTATATCGAAACAATCGACGTTTTAAAATAAGTCCAATTCCTTTATTTTCTAATTATATTCCTATTTGATAATCAATATTGACTTTTACTTCCTCCAATTTTGTTTAAGACCAAAATTAAAAATTATGCTTAGTTCTTTTTATATATAAAACCTAATCGATAATGTTTTATGCATTAATATTTTTTTAAAACAAAATACTCTTAAATATGAGTTATTTGTCTGCGTTCAATAAATAGTAAATAGAACATATTAATGTCTTAGGTTCTTAAGTTCTTTGAAGGTATAACTTTGTCTAGTTTAAAAAGCATTTTGAAAACCTTACTTTTACTATTAGCCAATAAAAATTAAAACAGGAAATATATTAATGATGAGAGATATTAAAGAAATTAAATTAATAATAATATTTTAAAAAAATTACGTTTTATTAATATTAGGATAATTTTGATTAAAAAAATAATTTAAGAAATTTAATTTTATTAATTAAATTAGCTATTTTTTTAATGATGATGAATTAATTAATTGAGTCTCTAGAAGTCAATAATTTAATGGAGTACTATATTATTAAGTTATTAAAATAAAATTATATATATTGACCTGTATATATATAGAAGAAAACTGTTTTTGTGTTTTCTGGTCAACCTTAAACAAGCAGTAGACATCGGTGTGCAGGGGCGGATCCAGTGAGGAAACTTAGGGGGTCAAATATAATTTAGATAAATGTATATTAAAAAAAATTCAAATTAATTACTTTTTATATAAAAAATTCCAATAAATTATGTTCCAAATATTTATTTAAGTAAGTTTGGATAAATGGATGATATAATTGAACATTTAATGTACTTTTTAAAAGTTTATACAATGCTGTTTAAAGTCATAAATTAATTTGAAGATAGATTCATACACTCAAAACTAGAAGTAGATTAAAGACTAATAAATAATGTCAAGAATGAAATTGAGACGAGTGAAACAAAATAATAATAATAATAAATGATAAGTATCGGTATGTCTAAAAAATTGAAGTTATTTCTTATGTAGTATTTATAAACTTATCTTATAGATAAAGGTTAATATTAAATGGTAGTATCATTTAAATTCTCAAATTAATTATAGACGGAGTTGAGAACGACTTCCCAGAGGAGCGCATAGTTGGCGACGAAGCACATCATGAGCAGCGCGGCGAGGGGGACGGCGTTGTTGACCGTGCCGATTTTTGGGAGTGCACAAATCCAATTTCTGAACACTTAGGCTAAGTTTGATTACTATTTTTCAAAAAAATAAAAACTGTTTTTTAACATTAAAAAAATCAAAAACTTGTTTGGTGAATAAAAAATGTAAATGGTTTGAGATTTGATAATGCAGATGAATGCATTCTTAGTTCCTCACTCCATTAGTGATGCCAGACAAGCTGTGCCCGTAGTAATACTATTGGCCTATCTCAAAGAAATATCTTTTAGATGTTTCAGTTTTCTACAAGAAAAGGATATTATGGGGAAAAAAAATACGAAAAGGGAAGTCTACCTAGCAATGAGGAGAGGTGAATATAGCAATTGTCTATCATTTTCATGCATGTTTGAAATATATTTTTATAAAATTAAAATTTTAAATTGAGACAAACATAATTAATTGTTTAAGTTCTGCCAAAATGTAAAAAGGGTGAGAGTATTTAAATAGAGAATATGTGTGTGTGTGTATATATATATATATATATATATATATATATATATATATATATATATATATATATATATATATATATATATATGATGTTTAAAATATTCATAAATTTCTTTGAGAAATTGGTGTTCAAAATTTTAAAAAGTATTTAACTTATGTTAAATTTAAATATTTTTGTAAATTTAAAATATGAAATGATAAAACAATTCAATTAATTATATTGTAAATAAAAAATTAGTTTTATAATATTTATAGATTATAAAATACATTTAAAAAAATTGAAGAAGTAAAATTAATTAAATTAGATGCAAAGGTTGAAATCAAATATTAATTAAAATAAATTATTATTTGAATTTTGAATAGATAATTTATATTTCATTAGTACCAATATAATGAGTTGTTACAGGTGTTTAATTAATATTATTTTTGTCTCTTGAGAAGAAAAAGTACTAAGTTTGCATAATAGGAGTAGTTTTATTAAATATTATTTAATTATATAGATTTTGCAAAAGTAATATACTCATTGAAATGACCTTTGTATAGTTTTTTTTTTTTTACTTCAAATAAGTATTTAATATATAAAACACTTCAGTGATTCCAATTTTAAATAAGAATTTGTTTAGGGAAAAAAAAAGAAAAATCTATAGAAAATATTCATTATAGGTAATATATATATTATTTTTTATCAGTGATCGTTAAAGTATATTATTATGAACTGTGAACATGTTTGACTCTTTCCATCCTGCCTATGCAAAAGGCGAAACGGGTTTTAAGTCGATAATGTATTTATTGGATGTAGACATGTATTTATTGATAATGAATAGTTATAATAGCAAATCCCATGTATTTATTGGATGCAGACATGCATAGAAGTCGATCATGTTTTCAAGTCAAACTTAAAGAAACAATAGACATCGGTTTAAGAGGGAAAGTCATATATCCTTAATCACACGTATATACCAACTTTTCTTATAAATTCATGAAAAAATTTAGTGACATAAAATTGATGAGTAACATTTAATCTTGAATCCTTAAGAAAACATTTAGTTAGTCATACATAATGAATCTAATTTCTTTATAAAGTTAATGTAATTAAACTTTCACGAATCAGAAATTATTGTTAATAACTTTAAAAATAATATTTCATACACGAGAGTTGATAATTTAATGAGTATAAAAACTTTTTAGACCGTTAATGTATTGACTTATTCTTGGATGAACTTTAGGTTTTCTAGTGTATCGATATATATTTTTTTATAACGCCAAATCGGAGCTAACGTAAAGGAAAATTAGTAGAAAAACACTACAAGAACTCAGAAAAGAGAACCGTAAACAAACTGAAGCTCTATAATGGAACAGCAAAAATTAAAGAACGAGATATTTATATACAACAGAAACTAGATTATTTTGTTCTCAATATTCTCAACAATACAACAGCTCTGACATGTCTTTGTTTATCGTCAACTAGATCAAAACCCAACAAACAAAAAATATTTTTCACAAAAATATTATCGCATTCAGAGTACTCGAGCGTTATCACCAGTCGCTGTATTCTGATGGTAGTAAATAAACAGGAACACCAGGTAGGGGGGAATTTGAACTTGCCATATAAGATTTCGCATAAACATGTCAATTCACCTACAATTCTCAATTCATTGTCAGTATAAAAAATTGGACAACAGGCGTTGAAAAAGTTGTTGATAAAGGAAAAATAAAATAAATCATACCTTGTATCTTGTGAAATACAGACAGCAACAGTAAGATTCAGAGTCAAATGATGGTAATTTCACTGGCTCTTCTCGTTAATCATTAACGTCTGGTATCAATTAAGCCATTAACTTGCGACTTCATGTATCTGTCTATTAAGTCAACTAGAGATCTTATCAGTGACCTCGGGTCATAAATTATACCTACTTTAGGATCTCTTAGGGAGTCAACAACTATCTGCAAATTTAAGAATAGTAAGATGGTCATAAACAAAGTAAAATACATCATAAAAATTACCATGGATCCTGTACGAAAATAAGAATACTCATATCCATCATGAATATGATCCCGTGTTAAATCACTAATCTGTAACAGTATTAAAGATATGATTAAGGTCTGCGTACCGAATGACTACTATAATTTTCAGGTATGTGAACTGTGAGCACATAAACAAAAGCAATTGCTTAAAGTTGGCACGGGTTAAATCACTGGATTGACTGTTTAAAGAAGTTTTACATTAAGAGTAAATCAAAATTAATTCTTAGACAGCATGCCAGATCCATTCATCATTCATGAACTTGTCCACACTCCACTGTAAAATTCAAAAGAAACAATCTTGGAATATATCTCCTTGTGCTAAACAAAAGAGATTCTATCCATTCAATAATTTGTTAATGAACAGATTTGAAAAACATACCACGTCAAATATTCCTTGGGCAGCCAGACAGTCCACATCAACTGGAATTTCACCATTTCTTGGTACCAAAAGGGTATTTATATAGTGACTTGGCTGCATCAAATATAAACAGCACATAAATTACTTTCATTACGCTATTCATTGTGTCCTGTGTTTTTTGGTTTTCATTTATTATGATGATTGTATCTAAAGTTGATGAAACATGTTAATTTTTACATACTGAGTATTTCATGTTGTATCAAAGGAAAATATTTACATAACACTAATGAAACAGTTAAGGTAGTATTTTTCTTGGGATTACATGTGTGACAAAAATGGCTACTTTTTTTTATGAGGTTTCTTAGAAAACCTGCTAGGAACCAAGAATTGAAATGAGGAAGAAAAGAAAGGATTTTATTGGCTAGTAAGAAAACAGAAAGTAGGGAACAAAAACTCTCCACCAAGGGTTTCTGCTTCAGAAAGGATTTCTCCTTTCACAAAGAGCTAATACTCAATTTACAATGATACCAAATCTGCTTCTCTCCTATCATTCTTCCTCTATTTATATCTAATAAACCCCTCTAACTAAGTAACTAACTCATTAATAGTCCAACTATCTTAACTAACTCTCCCTTCTCCGTATATCCTAACAAAACCCAATAGTAAAAAGAATTCACAGAAAAATAAAAATAGAGGTCACACACTGCACTTCACTTCATACAACTAATTCTGCCGAGGAAAAGAATATAATTTGTCCTTTTTAAAAAAATGTGATTTTCAATTAGCTTTGGCACTAAGGAAATAAGTAATTTGTAGAGATACCAAAAATAAATAATATATTAATCAAAGAATGTGTAAACTCTGCATTGATGGGATATTTGCAGCTGAAAAGAGGGGGAAAGTGAAATTTATCCAATAGATCAATCAATCATTTTTAGATTTTAACCGTGTACTGCTTTCAACAGGATAAAAAGTGGGCATTGAAACTATATAATCTGATCTCTCTTTAAAGAGTCATGTGAATCAAATACTTTATTTTGAACAAGAATTGATAGAATAATTTTTCGTATGACACTAAGCAGTTTCAATAGAGAATAAATTATCACTCACGGGATTCTGTAAGCGATTGTTAGGCTCTCCATATGTTCGATTTAGAGCATCCGTAATGGCAGTTACAAAACAAGAAGCTGAAAACCCATTAGTTTCCCGGTCCCGTGTTCCATTTAGCACAAGTACCTGCCATTTTTTCAATCAAATTAGCAATAATCGAGCTGAAAAAGTATGGCTTTAAATGTTTGAGAGATTGCCAAATCTAATCCAACATGACACCACTGAAATAACTGAGAGAACATTCTGAACCTCATGCATGGAATAGCTCAGCAAAACTTTGCAATTATGCAAGAATTAATTTCCACTTAATAACACTAAGCTTCACATATCTAGAAACATGCTTACAAATTGAATAATAAAGGCATGTGACTTGATGGCAGCATCCAAAGTCACTACATGTATGAGATTAGAAAGCAAGGGACTATGGGAACAGAGATTTTTGTGCCCATATTAAAAGATATCAGCTTATGGTCCATTTTCCCTCAGTGTGAAGCAGTCAAGCCAAGTTGTACAACTTTAAAACTATTTCTTCCGCAACAAACAAGTAATCTTGTCAAGTCTATATTCTCTATTTTGAGGGTAGAAGATTTCTATTACATGTTCAGCAAATAACCAAAGACAATGCAAAAAGTAACATGACAAGGAAATACCTTGAGGCAGGACTTTGAAGAAATAATCTCCCCAATTCCCAGTAACACCTAGAATAATTTTTAAGTCAGTAAACATTTAATGGGAGAACCAAATTGTCGCAAGGAATAAAAGCTAGAAGTTGTTCCAACAAATTAGATAATTAAGTAAAAATGGCACGATAAATACTGGAGTTGAACAATCATGTTTTCCACATTTTAGACACAATCTCAATGCATTCACAATACCAACAGCATAGAGGGCCAAGCATCTAAACCTCAACTGCTAAAATGTTTGTTTAAGCTTCTTTTTTATTTATTTAAAAAAACACTTCTTTTAATAAAATAAGTAGTTTTATGCTTTTTTGATGTGTTTGTCTAAACTGTTTTAAAAAAACAAAATTTTTCTGCTTTTTTTTTTAGAAGCAACTCCTGTCTACTTAAAAAAATCATTTTTGTCAGATTTTTTTTAAAGTTTAAACAAACTGTCCCATAATCATCAAAGGTGTCAATTCCAAGGGTCAATTCTACCATGTGAGATCACAAACATCAACAAAACTAATTGTCAGTATCTTTACCAGTGAGGGGCAGATTGAAGTAAAAAGGGAGCCCATGCCATACACAATGCAGTCTACATTATTTAACTGCTCTAATACAGCCGCATTAGCTGAGGGAAAGACCTATTCAAAGAAGAGAAAAAGAAGTTCCAATTATAAATTGTTTTTAAGTTTGCAACTATATAGCCAAAATCATATTAAGATTTCCTACAGTAAGATAAGCAAGTTTAAAAGTTACTGAGTATTGATATTTTCATCACAGAAGCAAACAAATAAAAACAGCACCGACCTTCAAAATATAAGATGTTGCTTACTACCCTTGCAGAATTAGCTGTATTTAGCTCCATGATATAAGCCATCAGGCCATTGGCCTGGTGGTCACCCACTTGGTAACAAGTGTTTCCCCCTCCCCACAGTTCAAGTTTTCTGGCGCAAACAAGGAGAGTTTCTAGTCGTGTGTATCATTACAATAAGAATGGCTGTATGTATCATTACAATAAGAATGGCTCTCCTCCACATCAGGTTCTCTAATTGACATTCAACTAGAATGAAGGTTTCTAGTTTATTGATATTTTGTTATTTGTGTTTACTGTTTCTTTTCTGTCAACAGCATGTCTTATCCTCCATCTCATATGACTTCTTTATTCTAACATTAACAAAAGAAAAAACACATTTTTTAAAATCTAATATCATGTTAAATACTTTAAAGAAAGACAGAATACATATCCATGCCAATTATTGGATAACTTTCCCTAGTTTCTTTCTACAAAATTTTCATTTACAACAAAAATAATTAAATAAATGCCTTCTCTGGTGGCATCTTCCATATAATGCATTTCTTCTACCTATTGTTGATGGCAATGCATAACATGATGTGAGAGACATATACAGCAAATGTCCTTCAACAAAATGGTGAAAAAGTAGGCCCAACAAGACACAGTACTTACCTCATGGAGCAAATTTTTTCCCTCGCTAGACATGTAGAACACCCGTTTTATTTTCGAAGGAAGTGCTGGAGCTGAAAAGCTTTCCTACCCATGAAAATATAAAATTTTAACACCAGAAATACAATATATAGAGAAAATGTATCTAGTGCGAGGGCCTTTTTATGTGAGAGTAAGAAAAGTAAATCTGGACCAAAGATCTTATCATGAAAGGTTAAATGTTAAACTGCAAGCCATGGAAGTTTTTTAAAAAAATTCATGACTTTTTGAAAAATGTATAATTGCATAGCCTAGATTTACTTCTGTCATTTGTAAAAAATGGCTTTCACACACACACACACACACACACACACAAGAACCAGCCCAGCAGCACTGTAAAATCTCAATCAAGTGAATGAACAAATTACATAGACTTTACTTCCACTTGATTGGACTTACCAATCACTATTATGTAATTACTAACTAGGTGTGTGTATGAGAAAATAATTTCTATATTCTACTTTATTATCAATATCCATCATTACTTTGGAAGGTAAAATTCCCTCAAAAAAGAACAGGCAAAATCAAAGGAATAAACTAATCATTTCTATTTTTCAATTTAAAATCAATATCCACCATTACTTTGGAAGGTAAATTCCCTCACCCGATTTTATAAAAGAACAGGCAAAATCAAAGGAATACACTAATTCTGAAAATCTATCGTTTCTAAATTTTTCCAAGAGCTCATCTATTTCAAACTCAATTAGCTCCCAACATCAGCTTAAACTCCAGGTCATTAATAACCCAAAAATATCATTACTAAATTACGATGACTATTGGATCCCCTTGAAGAACAAGTGCTCATTTCCTTTCATTAAGAGACTTGAAAGAACATGCAAGCTTTCATCTCAGGCAAGTTCCCTTCACATCCTTGGAGATTTAAACAAATTATCATTGGAGTAGACATAATGTACAAAAAAAATACACTGGCATACCTTCTTAATAAGCTCCATTGTTCCACTGGTTGGATGAGAAATTTCATTTTGTCCCCGTATTATAGTTCCATCCTATGTGGATGTAAGAGAATAAAAATATATTGCAATAACTATTAAAATAACAGATCAAACATTTTTGTGAATTCTTATATCATTTTTTTTATAGTTATTATATCATGTTCTTTTGACAAGAACAGATAAATTTTCCCTCAGAATAGTGATAAGCTGATAAACCATAGTTGTACAGTTAAATAGATTTATAGCATACCCACAATTCACACCCTAAAGTAAGTCTGTCATTGGTTGAAATCACAGGTAGAACCAGGCTTTCAGGGGGAATATCTGAAACCCGTGAAAATAAAAATATGGCAGCATCCAAGGACTGAAAAAATATGCGTGCTCCTGCAAAAAAGAAATTCCCAATGCTGCATAGTTTATAAAAGTCAGTTACAATGTTTTAATGTCTCACACCAAAAGGTCAACCAGCTGGAAAGGATAATTATTATGTGTAATTTGGACATGAAACCAGCTTGGAAAAAACCAATTTATCTCCAAGTAATAAATTATGCTTTCACCATTCACTAATGCCCGATAGAACCTTGGGAGAACCACACCACAAAAGCTAGCTGTTGTAGTTAGAGAGCCCGAGGCCTTATAAATGCCTCACTAGAATCTCATACTACCAATGTGGGACTCAAGGCCCATACCTTGCAATTGGATCTTAACAAGTTCACAACTCAACCCACTGGCAATTGCCACATTCCAAAATCTAGAACTTTAAATTCTCTCCACTGATGAAAGTAGAAAGAAACAACAAAAGAGTTAAGGGGCACCATGCCTAATCTGTTTTTTTTTTGTTGTTGAATACCATATGCCCTCTCTGCTTCTAATGCAATGGGAAGCCACTTTTCTCATTATAGCATGATGAATATAATCAATAAAAACAAGCTTATTTAGGGGGAGAAATAACTATGGCAAAAAAAAACACAGCAAGCATGTTACTGAATTAGAAATAAGGGACCTGCCGTTGCTGAAACAAAATGATTCTTCGGCCCGGCAGAGAATCTGTAAAAGGACCAAAAAGAAAGCACAAATTTAATGACAAATTATAAAAAAAATGCCAAAAAGATTGAAAAAAAACTTGATCAAAAGCAACTAAGCAACTAAGCAATTATCCAAAACAAACCTTTCCATTGCTATTTTGGCCCTCCTACCCTCCCGGATTTCTTATGTTATGTGAATTGGGGAAGGTTATTTTAAGGTAAAAAATAAAAGAGGTATCGGGTGGAATTTTGCTAAACCTCAAAGGAAATGAATGCAGTTTACCCCCCCAAAAAAAAGATCATTGGGAAGATATGCAATAAAAAATAAGAGAGCGAGATCCTTTAAGAGGCAACCAAGAAATATTCAGAAATAGCCCCAGTTTGTTTGTAGAAGTCACCTGACTCTGGAAATAAACCAGAAAAGCTCGAATAGTCTCCCTGTAGGGTTTTGACACACCTTTCCATAAAAAGTGATCACCTTCCACAATAGAGTACCTATAAGTCACAAGGAATGAAGTAATACTTTAAAAAAAAAGATGCACACAAAATATAACACATAATGACCTTTACAAAATAACTTCTTTTCAGAGTTCCAAACACTCAAATACATGGGTTCTGATATTCAAACACTCACTTTATCTTTCATGATTCCATCTCCTTTTCCACCACATTTTTTTTTCCTATTTCTCTCTCCATTTCTTATAATATCACCTATCACATATTTCACTTTCACTCTTTTTTTTTCCTACCTCTTTTTTCCCTACACCTATCCCCACCCAAAATTAGGGTGGAGACTGGGACAATTCAACAATTTTACTAAATATATTACAAAAATAAGGGTCAGAGAGTATAGGAGAATGTTATGATTCCAAAAAAATTGAAGAGGCCATGACTCCTGGCCTCCCACATTAGGTAACAAATTACCGCTCCTAAATGCCACAACTTGGCTATTAGCGCACTATTAACTCAAAATGCCTAGCCCAACACAGTAACACTTAAAGCAAGTAACATGAAGAAAGGGGACCAAGCCAAAATATCCATAATTCAACCAGAAAGTATGAGGCATTGGGCAAGCAACAACAATAATTAAGAATGTGGTACCAACCATTCTGATTTAGCTTGCAGTGGATCAAGTGGTAGACGATGCCCAAGCAAATTCCGAACTGCGAGAGCCTCAACGGTACTCTGATCAGACAACCTCAGGCACCTGGAACGTATGTCTCCAACAGCAGGACCACCTGCAACGCACGCACGCACCCAATCAATCAAAATCCCTAATTCCTCGCCCCCGAAATTTGGTTCCACAAAAATTCCCAAATGTAGAAACACTAGTAATCATAATTATTAATTTAACATAACGCAGTACCGAGAACACGAACAATCTCAGCAGTGCTTCCTCCATCGTCGGAAACGGGGAGAACGTGAGCGACGCGGGTGGTGAAATTCTTGAGCTCCTCGACGACGCCGTTGAAGGCGGTCCCACCGGAAAAGACGAGCAGAGCGGGCTGAGGGTGAGGGTGAGGAGGGTTAGGGTTTGAATAACAGCGGCGATGGTGATGGTGGTGCTGCTGCGACGGAGAGGTAGCCATTGAAGACGAGGAAGAAGAAAACGATGATGAGAGGATTCTGGTACAAGTTGGGAAGGAGAGGGGAAGGGTATTACAGAAGGTGGGACCCAACCATGTGTCCACCATGCTCGCGAAACTTGTGTTGTGTACGCTAAATTACTTTTGTGACTTTGCAGCGTCGTACTCCACTATGTGCCACCTTCAAATTAGGTATAATGTAAAATGACATAAGTAACCCTAATATAAAATCTCATGTGATCTATTAAAGATGTATTTGATTTGTATTTTCTGTATTGACAACTGTTTTCATTTTCACACGACTAGAATTTTGAAAATATTTTTGATTTAATTTTTTGTTTTTTACTTTCAAGAAATAAAAAAATTAAAAATGTGTTTTCAAAAGGAGATGTATTTTTAGATTTACTTAAAATTACAATATTTGTCACCTCTTTTTTATTTTACAAATGAGGTTCCTGGTTTCAACTGAAAATGAGATTACATTGTTTTCAGTTTTTGATTTATTTGAAAAAATATTTTTACCGAAAATAAAAACAAACCAAACACATTTCTATCATCATTTTCTATTTTTAGTAAAAATAAAAACAGAAAATAACCAAACAAAATACCCCTAAACTTGCCATTTTTCTCATGAATAATCGTGAGCTCCCACTAATTCTTGGAAAAAATTGCATGTGTGAAACCTTGTGTTGGAAGCCCAAAACCGAGGGAAACAATGCCCGGTAGGTGCTGGAAAATTTGATTTCAAAAACCTTGGTTGAATTAAAACTCAAGGGCCTAAACGGCTAAACCATGTTTTGGCCCAAAACTTAATAAAAATTTCATTATTTAATCGGGACTGGACATGAGGACAGTATGTTGGCTAAATGATATTTATTCATTTAATTTGTAAAAAATTTAGTCATATTTTCATAAGCTAAATCAAGATTTAGCTAAAATAGGAAATTATATTATTATTAAATCTGTTGTTGTCATGTAACTATTACAAACTTTGTATCTTATGTTAACTAAAAAACTTATCCATGCGTTCATTTAAATAATTATATATCTAATAGTAAGTATTAAGGGGTGTTTGGTTTGATTATTTTCTGTTTTCATGTTCACGGAAAACAGAAAACAGTGATGAAAATGTGTTTGATTAAATTTCTGAAAACATTTTCAGAGTGACAATGAAAACAGGAAACAACCAGAAAATGAAAACAATAAATTCTCATTTTCAGTGTTTTCAGTTGAGAACACAAACCTCACTTCATGTAAAATGAAATTGCGTGGCAATAAATGTAATTTTAAGTAAATCTAAAAATACAAGAAGACAAGAAATCAATATATCATATATTTTCAATATTTTTATTTCAAAAATAAGAAGTCAAACCAAACATGTTTTTAGAATCCTAATCTTTTGAAAATGAAAACAGGTTTCAGAAAATGAAAACTAAACACACTCAACTTTTAACCTAATGCATGTTAAGTGGTGCTAAATAAAGGAGATAGTATATTTTTTCTATCGGTAAGAATCATGATCTCAAATCCATTATTTTGTGTTAGAAAGGATGTTTGTAAAATGTAGAAACAAATTTATAATTCTCTTCGTTCAAGATGAATCACTCTGATTTGATGATATTGAAGAAATTAGGGATTAATGGACACCCTAGGAAAGCCAACAAAATTAATGAGGTTATTTGATATTCTCCCAAGCTGAACTGGCTTAAATGTAACTATGATGGATCAACAAAAAGTAGTCTTGGAAGAGCTGGTTGTGGAGGTATTTTAGAAATTCCAAGGGTTCTCCCATTGGTTGTTTCACAACTCCTCTAGGGTCCAAAATTCTCTGTTTTCTGAGATTATGGGCGCCATTATTGCAATAGAGTTGGCTAATAAAAAAGGTTGGAAGAATCTTTGGCTGGAGTGCGATTCAATGTTGGTGGAAAAATAGGTGGTTGAATTGTATAGATCTAACAAGAAATATGTTTTTTTCAGTTGGTCACATTTACAGAGAGAACAACTCTTGTGCAGACTTCGTTGTCTCTCATGCTTCTTCTATTTCTGATTTTTGCTGGTGGGACACTTCCTCTTTTTTTGTTGCAGCAAAAATGAATAGGAAAAAAATAGGATTGAGGAATAGTCGCAGTCATACCCAACCGAAAAAGTATGTTATCCAAGGGCATTTCAAGTAGTTGTAATAAAACCTGACCAGTTGATCCTTTAGCTTTTTCGGCGATACGAACGTATTTAAGCAATTGTCGTTCTGCCTTCTTATTCACCAAACCTTCTTATTCTCGTTTCCTCATTAATAGGGGTTCTTCCGGAACTGCTTGTAGAAGAAAGAAGATTCTCTGCTTTTTCTCTTCCAACAAGGGATCCTGTTCATCCACTCAAGCGCATTGGATCGTTGGTTAGCGTGGGTGGGCATCTCACTCCCTCAAGTATTTACAATGTCACATTGGGCTTTGGCCGAGTGAACCCCTTTTGATAGACGAGCTTAAGCTAGGTTCAGGATAGATAGATGGGTGTGTAGAATGTGATACGATGCATAGCCCTTTCATCAGTATGGGACTGATTGAAGACAGATTCATTTGCATACTTATACTCTTTCTTATTTCTATTTGAAAAAATTTCGTAATGTCTCCCGAGTCGTTCTCTAAAAAAACTAAAATAATCGGGAGATAGCTTGCCTATTCATTTTTTTTACTAGAGGTTAGTGAAAAGAAAGATTTTCTTTTTTCTATTCGATTTTAGAATAAAAAAATTTTGTTACCTAACTATAGGTTCTTATAGTTTCTACCAGCTTGAGTTTTGGTTCTGGTCCCCTCAAGCTGCTCTTTTTTTATCAATAATATTTCTTTCTTGGTATGTGTCTTAGGATTTTTAATGTTTGTAGTGTCAACCTAGTTAGAATCTCTTACATTATTGTAAAGTCATTAACCAAGGTTCATTAAAAAAAGTAGAAGAATCAATCATCAATTCCCTTGGAACCAAATGTATAAACATTTACCTAAAATTACATTAGATGATATTTCAATATTATTTAAGATGATGTGTTGCACCAAAATTATGTTCCTCTCCCTTGTTCAAACCAAAGCAACAAAGGATTAAATCTATATTTTTATGGTGACATCGTGATTTTGTGGGGTTAAATCAATTATTTGTGTTGTTATCCAAATATACTATCAATATGTCTCTTGAAATATTGAAGTGATTATGAAAAGCACTTGCGTTTTTTTATTTAAATCAATTAGTTTGAATTTCTAATATTCAACGAGTTCCTGTGATTGGAAACTTTTCATTTATATCTGTCAACATTTACAATGTTGTAGAAAGAAATGTCAAGGTGACATTTTTCACGTTTTGTTCTCATAAAGTGATGCCCGTCAATGGCTGGTGCCAAACAATAGCACATATCACCAAAGCCTAAACTGCTAAAACCAAGTCAATTTCAAATTTTAAGGGGAGAAAAAAAAAAGGTTAAGAGAATAACCCCTTAGTAAGGCAAACTCTTGGAACTAGTGCTAATAATCAAAGACTTCAATTTAGAAGACTCCCCTGCTGCATTTGCCCTCTGCGTTATTATTTCCATATTCCTATTTAAACTTTGTTTCACCAAACTCTTCATCAATCTCTTCCCTTCTTTTGCTTCTCTTTGATTCACAGGTGACCCCATTGCAAATCTTGGTGTTTGTGGACCAGAATGTGGACCCATTTTCGTTTGCCTTTCATCCTTAAACCATTGCAATAGTTTCATTGCTCTCTTCTGAGCCAAATTACTCCCCAATAAAACCACTTCAAGAAGCACCGGAACAATTCCTGCCTGTGCCATTTTCTTTCTTTGCAATGAGCTTTGATGTGCAAGAATCATCAAAATATACACTGACAACTCTTGGCATTTGGGTTTGTCTTCCCATGACAAGATCTCAATAAAGGTTTCTGGCACCATTGAATTGTTCTCTATTGCTTTCTTTCCCATCAAAGTCACTGATAAGTTCCCTAGAGTGGCAAGTGCTTTCTCTGAAATTTCTTTTATTGAGGATACTTCCAAGAGGATAGGGACCACCCCACTTGAAACCAAAGGGCATGCATTCTCTAACACAGTTGATAGGTTATGTAAGGCACCTAAACATGAATTTTTGGTGTCAAAACTTGAGCCTTTCTCAAGAATGTTTCTAAGTAACGGTAGAAAGTCTAATATGGCAAGAGGGAATTGAGTGTTTGCTAGAGATGACAATGACAAAAGCAACTCTACCAATTTACTTGTTGTTGATTCATCTACAAGGTCAATTGTCTTAGGAAGCTTGGACAATATTCCTGCCTCCACTATCAAAGCCTTGTTCCTGAAGAAAGAACGTAATAGATACGTCAGGTAAGGAAGGAAAGCATGCTTCAACTCAGTCAAAGTTAGGTCAGAAACAAATAATACTACTCCTACAGTTGAAGTTTTCTAAAAGTCAGAATAAACCAGAGAGGGGAACTCAACTCTCAACTACTAGCATCAACCCACCTTGTTCAATTCATATTTTCTTCTTTTGATGGGATTGGTGCAATTTGTGTAATAAAGAATGAGAAGGCCAAACCAACTAAATTAAAAAAATATTATTTATAGCAGACTGAAGTCAACGAGAATCTGAAGTAAATATATGTGTTGGAAAATGAAGGTCAACAAAAGACATAAAATTTTCTTAAAGATCATAAAGGAATCTGATTAACTACCCTATATTTTATAGTAATCAGTAATTTATAAATTCTAGGACAAAAATGTCGCTCCAATATGAACTTTGTCCCCTCTAGGCTCTAGCTTATCCTAACAACCCTGCAACTCAGTAGACACTGCACGTTTTGGTGATTTTATACTAGTATTAATTATGTTTCTTCCAACTAATACTGGCATAACACATCACAGCATGGTACTAGCACAGTGTGATTTTGGGAAAATTTGATCCGAAAATACTGGCTAAATTTCTTTCTCATATTTAAAATGTCATGGATACAAGTTTAATTAGTTTGATAACTTTCATGCTTCTACACCCACCCACATGATGTCTTTGCCTTTTGTTTTTATTTAGGAGTATTTATTTTTTTACCCTATGGAAATGTATAGAACGCTTTGGTTGTGGTGACTGTGGAGTCATGAAACAAACCCGCCAAGGCCAACCGCCACTATGTGTACATCAGTCTTGTCTTCGCCCCCCAAAGTCAAAATGAGCGGGTACTCAATGCTCACGAAGGCTCCACTCTCGCCAGTTTCTTTATAAAATATGATTACATATTATTCCATATCAAACAATATGACAAATAAGAAGACAATAAAAGTATGACTAAGATAAATAAGATTTTAGTTATAATTCATGCACCTTGATTTCTAGTTAGTGGACCTTAACCAATGTTACAAATTCGGTCCTAATTATTTTATTATTTCTTCTCTCACATTATGTTAACCTAAAAAGAATTGCACAGTTAAAAATTTTAATAATTCATTTTATATCTTTCTGTGCCATTGGATGGGCATCTATTCTGGGTATGAATATACGTTAGCAACACCTAACAGTTTAGACTCTTCAAACTGTTCTTATGTAAAATCAATTCAACATTTCAACAAATAAAATCTAAAGAACTTATTAAATCAATAACAGAATTTCAAATTTGAATCAAACAGAAAGTTCAACATCAAGTTAATATATAACATAAGTTTTATATTATTGAATTTCTTACTTATAGTTTTACATTTAAATCAAACAAGAAAATTAAGACTATCAAGCACTAAAAAACAGTGGTTTAGGTGGCAATCATTCATAAAGTGTTGCATGGCAAAAACTAAAAGACAATTCTAACAGAACATAGTTGCAAAACTTACGTGTAGGTTCCATCAGCTAGGTGGATCAACGCCGTCAACCCTGCTCGCCGGCGGCTAGCCACCGGCGACGCCACCATAGATACCAACACCGGCACCACCCCAAGTTCTGTTATCAATTTTCTAACCTTAACATCTTCCTTGGCTAACTTTTCAATCTCCTTTGCTGCCACCTCCTTCTCTTCCCAGCTTCCAAAGTGAAGCATCTTCACAGTTCTCTGCAACATGATCACAGACTCTTCCTCCTCCTCTTTATGCTTCTCCATAACTTGAACCGTTTCAAGATTTTCAACCTTGTTGTTGTGTTCAACTTTGCTCTTAGCTGTGTCAAACCGATCAGAGGGGTCATAACGCTTTTTGGTTGCTTTGGATTGGAGAAACCTTCTGATGCGGCCAAAGAACTGAAGTTTTATGTTAGACAACACCCAAATAGAAGAAGAAGATGATGATGATGAAGGAGTAGACATGCTTGAGAGGAAGGAGAAAACAAAGCAAGATATTGAAATTTTGGAAAAGTGAGTGTTTGGGGTTTGGTTCTTATACAATTTTAGTTTCTGTTTCTGACTTTGGAGACAGAGAGAGACCAGAGGGAGAAGGGAGAGAAAACGAATCAATGAAACTATTTGAAGAGCTCCGTGAACTTTAAAGTACAGGGGGAGCACAGGGCACATGCATAAAACAGTGCTGTCCCGTTTAAATGTAAATGTAAATATGTAATGGTTGATATTATGATGCAAAATCTCAAATTATGAATTTATTAAGTAATGGAATTTAATATTTATGCATCATTTGTTCTAATAAAAAAGATTTCCGTACCTGAACTTCACTAGGGACACAAG
The DNA here is from genome assembly GCF_004193775.1 of Glycine soja. Taxonomy (NCBI): domain Eukaryota; kingdom Viridiplantae; phylum Streptophyta; class Magnoliopsida; order Fabales; family Fabaceae; genus Glycine; species Glycine soja. Next base: position 41,834,335 of record NC_041012.1, on the reverse strand, counting down.
GTGCTAATATAATGATTTATGCAGTTGTGACTATGTTTGAACTAAAATATTATATACTAAGTAGCATTGCTTGTAGATTTAATTGTAGTTAAATCTATTTAGTTAAAAGTCCATAGTCTATATAGCCATTTTTTTTTAGATAAACAAACTATTTGGTACTACATCACTAACGCCTGATGCTTGGTCTTTCTTTGCTTCACGATCTCACCTAACTAATCTATAAAATAGTGGAGATGAAATGTTATGGGCTTAGGACCCATCATATGTCTTCGTCAAATTCAATTTTGGGGGACCTTCTTGGGTGGATAATAGATGAGAAACTCTTTGTTCACTGGTCCCAAGTAGGGTGCGTAATATGACTTGGCATTTTATTCATTTAAAGAGACAACAACGAACCAAATATAGACTTTGGTTTTGATGTGAACTCACGTCCAGGGCATGTGAGAATCAGGGAGACCCAGCCTATATATATTCCTTTATGGAGCCATAAAATTTGGGGCAGTGCACACGCGTCAACATTAATTAATGGTCACTTAATATATCATTTCATAATCCTTCATTGGCTACACAATCTGATCTGGATCGGTAGCTGTGATATTCTCACATGCATTAGAGATTGATCATGCCAAGCTTCCCTTGCATGAATGAAGGGTGGAGCAAGAGGAGCAGCCATTCATTAATTTTTTGGATTCCTTTTTCGATTATGATCCTGAAAGAGAAATTAAGTTTAATTTATTTTGTATTAAAAATGCATTTAAAACCATGCAGTTTATAGATTTATCATAGAGATTTGAGCTAGGAGAATATGTGGCTATGCTGGTGGAATTCTTCGAGAAATGAAATATAATCTAGAATAAGAACTGAAGAAGCCAGATGGATAGGTAGTAATGCATTAAAGACTAAAGAGAAAATATTATTTTATTAGTTTGATGTCGGCATTAAGGTATTTTGAGTGAATAATCAAATTCAATTCAATTAATTAAATTTGATTGATGTTAAAAACCTGTAAGTGTATCTAAATGCACCGTTCGTATGCAAAGTCATGACCAATTTAGACCTACAAAATAAGGTTATTTAGTTAACAGTAATAAACATTGGTATAGACTTCTTTGGGTGGGGAGAAAGAGATATATTTGAGATTTTGATGGCTGTGGCATATCCATGTTGGAGTCCACTACAAGTAATTATCCATTCGTGAATTGCAGGCACTGAAGTTTCCCACGTGTGAAGGAAGCACCTCATTCATCATTAGTAGTTACATTTTCGTTTTGATGTTAGCAGTGTGTGTGTGTGTGACAGTGCAAATATGATGTGTGCCACTCCCAGAACTTACGTATCACCATAAACATTTGTTTCTTACTGCCAGGAATATCGTAAATTAATGTCTAGCTTGCACAATTTGGTTACAGTTCCAAATGTGCGCAAATGTGTTTTGCAAGCAAAGTTAAATTGCATCAACAGCGTTATTAGTTAAATTGTTCTTTTATTAGCGTTTTTAGTCAAATTCTTCTCAAGTCAACAAGTAACTATCACAAGTAAACTAACACACACAAGTGATTTTTCGCGTATTCATAGTTTATTTTGAACTACTAGTATTTAACGCGAGTATTTTATTTTTCTTCCAGTTATGCAATTTTCTTACAAGAATTACGATTTTGATATTCTAATTCGTGTCATCTCCTCCCAAGGAGTTGAGGCTAGTTTACAAAATTACAACTTTAATTTTAACCCACGAAGAGGAATCTTTTGCACGGAGCTAGTAAAGTTAAACAAAATTCCAAAATCTGATTATGTTCATGTCATGTGTCAACTTGTTGCGCACGTGAAGACGTATACATATACATACGGTGACCAAGTTGCTGATGCATATTGCATGGTATTCTCAATAAAACTAGTCTTGGATGATTGAGGTAAATCTTTCTTCAGACACGCTTTCCATCAATACTGGCCATTGACCAAAGATAGACCAGAGATTTCGCGGCATGAACACTATAACGAGAGGACCACGAACTCGTGTCACACACATTACCTTATTATTAATTTTAATTAATAATGTTTGATTTAAACCAGATAGTGGTAGAAGGGGTGTTTGATAGGGATAAATTTTTTATTTCCGGTGAATCATAATTCTTGAGAATTGTGTTTATAATGAATAAAATTTGTTTGTTTGATCAATAAGAATTTAGATAAAATTTTTAGGAATTAAAGAATTAAACATATTTTTACTAATTATTTTAATTATTTATCATATTATATAATTTAATAAAAAATAATATAATATTTTTACTATGATAAAAAAATAAACTAAGAAAAATAAGATTCTCATATCTCCATACGAAAACTCTTGTATGTAATTGATTAAAAAAATTCTTAGGAATCCTTATTTTTCAGAATTGTTATTTTTTTAAAATATATGAAAAATTATCTGATTCTCCTGAAACCAAAAACTTCTCTACTACCAAATAGAAGTTTTCTACTTTCCACTTTTCTTTCTTCCCCTGATCAAGTAGAGATTAAAATTAAAGCTATGTTTAGTATTTTGGAAACAATTGAATACAGTAATTACAAAAGGTTATTGTATTACTGAGATTTTTTTATGATATGTACACGATAAGAGATTTTAATTAAAAGGATCGAAATATTAGTAAGAGTGTAAAAAAAAATAAAGAAACATTAGTAAGAGTATTATCGAGTAACTCTACTAGCCCTACTACATTGCACGGTGCCCATTTGACCCAATGTCATGGGTGTAAAATTATATCTATATGCTTGTTTGAAAGTTCTTAAAACATTGTTATACATAAACAGTTGAAGGTAAGCTAAGCCAAACAATGTGTAACATTAACCTTTTTGAAATATTTCTTTTAAAAAAAGAGAAAGAAACAACACAAGAAAAGGATATATAAGAGTTACAAATAAGACATCATCAGAAACAAATAGCCTAAAGTTCAATTAAGGATGAAAAGTATAAATATTTGGCTACGGTATTCTTTAACCCAAAAATAAATTATAAAATGGGAACAAGTGAGAAAGCTTTTGTCCTTTTTACTTTTTCCTTCCATAAAAACAGTTAAATTCCTTTTGTAAACTAATTTATCCGGCACATTCTTATTGGTTAATGCAACTCCATACCAACCGTAGAAATCAAGGTTCACGGATTATAAATATGTGGCTGTTAGGCCTCATTGCATCAATCAGAGCACCACATGGATTCATAATTTCATATCACGGCAAAACCTGAACAGGGATTTGTCATCACACGTGGGAGACTCAAGTTGGGGATATACCATTTAGAGATTTGTCCTCACACGGATGCATAATGAAGAATGTAGGAGTCAAAATGGGCGCCCCACTAATGAAAAATCTTGAGTTTAAAAAGGTGGAAAGGTTTTGCACAACAAGCACCAAGTGCAGTGCCACCAAAGGGATAAAAGAAGTTGATAGGTTGATGACATTGATGGCTCTTGGTTGCAATTTTATCCAATGATGGCTCTTGAGACTGAGAAAGACAAAAAAAAAAAAAGAAAAAGTGTAAAAGACCCACCACAAGGGCAAGCTCTGCGTGCAATCCTGCAATGTGCATATTCCATAATTTGGAGGCAGGAGCCTTTTTGGATTATTATAAGTCCTAAGACCCCCATCATGTGACACTTTTCATTGTTTCTAACTTCTAAGCCCAATTCACGAAGGTTCTTCTATACTACGGTTAGTTTGAACTTCTTAATAGTCCACCACGTGGTCCAAGTATCATTCAAGGCTAGCTGATCTGCTATGTATCTTTTTTAAGTGCTTGGCTAATGCAATGGTCAAATGATCCACGAGTCATTCAAACAATTCAGGAAATTTCCTTCTGCTTTCTTTGTAGTTCTTCCCGATTTTGCTTTTTGATATACGTGTTTAATTTGGCCAACTTAAGCTTAATCTGCACACAAAATAACAATTTCTTCAAAATTGGAAGATTTTTATTGGGTGGTTTGTGACCAACAAAGATGACTGCCAAATAAAACATTAGATTAAATTATATGACCCATTCATACATAAAATGCAAATATTCGAAACCGGGTTTTTTTTTTTTTTTTGTCTTTCTAAATCTAAAGAGACAACATTGGATAAAAATACAAAAAATGACAAAAAAGTAAAATTGCACCAGCCGGGAATCGAACCCGGGTCTGTACCGTGGCAGGGTACTATTCTACCACTAGACCACTGGTGCTTTGTTGGAAAATGATAGACAAAGTATATGAAGATTTTAAATTCGCTCATATATATATATATATATATATATAAAATTATTAAATGAATCTTCATGTTTTTACAATTTTGCTTTGACAGATGCTTATTTGAGAAGTAACTCTAAGTATCTTTTCAAAATAAGCAATTTTTTTTTTATTTTTAACTTCTGCTTATTTTAAAAAAATTATTTAAACATTTAAAAAATTACAATAAATACTTTTTTAATTAAAATAAGTGTTTTTCTTTTAAAAATAAAATTTACCCAAACCCACCCATTACCCTATCAATAACAGATTTACAACTGATTTGCATATTTCCATAGTCCCATCTTAGACTAATTAAGATGATACTGAGTTACTAACAAATAGCAATGACGGAGGCAATAACATCAACATAAAATATTTTTGGAATTCAGTACATTATATTTTGCCTGCAAAATTAAAAAAGCAACCCTACTATCTACACAATCTAGGACAAACAGACAACTATGAAACATTTTATTAATTTAGTACTTTATTAACAAAGCAAATGGTTGGCATCAACATGCACAAGATTCTTTGCAGCATTTATTGACAAATGCATTCTTCACTATGTCTCACGAAGGTTGATTCACCAATTGTAGTTGAAGGGACTCAAGATTTTGTCTTAGCTCAGATAGCAGCTCAGGTGGGTCATCACACGCAGACAGATGCCCAGGAAGACATTGATCTAATTCCTCCTTCATCTTCATATATATGGTTCAACTTTTACTTCCCCATAATTGATTGGGATTAGAAAACCTATGCTTGCTTCCGCTGCATTATTCTTTCGATTCCTTCACTTGGCTAATAACTTCAACCAGTAATGTGGCTTTATCCATCTAAGAGTAACAATTGACCTACCAAATCAAAGTAATTACAAATGTTTTCTTAAAGAATAAGAAAAATTGTTGAAAATAAGTTAAATTATAATTTTGATTTTTCTATTTTTATAAAATTTTAATTTTGATCCTCCTGAGATTTTACTGTAACATTCTATGAATTCCTAGTATTAACTGATATAATTGATATTAGATAATATAACACATTTAAAAATGGGTTTATTAAAACATAAATATGATTATCATTTAATTAAATTAAGTAAAAATTAAAGAAAATCTGACAACCCCTTCTTCCCCCTCTTTCTCCAACAATCCCTCTACCTCCTATAGCAGCACCGCCTCTCCTCCGACACCTCCATCTCAAGCTTCTCCGTGACACCCTTCCCAAAACTCTCATACCTTCGACTTCTCTGATATCTTCCCCTAAGGCTTTGTTATTGTTGTTGTTTATAAGTTGTAACGCTTAAAATGCTCCCCTGTAGCTTTGTTTGGAGACTACCTTCCTTTGCCTCTGCTTCAACTGCAAACAGAACCTTTACCTCTACCTTTATCTATATTGACATCTTCAAAGCTTGTTCATCTCTTGTATCTTATGACAGGTCATTCTATTCTCGTTCTACTTTAACAAGTATCTTATGGTCAGATCTTTTGTATAATCACAACTTGATTGAGTCTTGAGTCATCTTTTTACAATAAATCTTCATCTTGTTCACAAGTAAAAGTAATCTCAGAGGTTATTGAGGTAAAAAAAAAAAAAAAAAGGAAGGGAAAAAACAATTCAACACTGAAACACATGATAACAGTATAAGTAGTCAATATATAGCACCAAACATCAAATAATCAGTAAAATATTTGCAATATTTATAAATGTTTGAAGAACTTTGGATTATATAACAAATATAATAGTTACATTAGTTCCTATTAAAATTAAAGAACTTTTTAAAATAAATTAATTATATCTCTGGGATTGTTTACCATGTGTATGCATTTCTCAAAAAAAAAATTCTGTTTTTTTTTTTTGTTTTCTTTTTAAAACATTTATTGCTTTTTTTAGAGTGTACCTTACATGAATGGATGGAAGAAAATGCCCGACTTTTCATGTTGATGTCAAATCTAAATATAAATGTGTATTGCGTAAAAATGCATCACTTAATTATTTAGAAAAATAGGACTCTAAGACAATATGGTCAGTGTTGTTATAGAAACGAGCAATGGGGGCATGGTTGCCATGCATCTTCCTATTTAATCGTTCTTTGTGACTAATTATATATCTCAGTTTTGTGGTTCTGATTGCCCAATTGACAGTGCAATCTCAATTAGTCCGGGAGTATAAAAAAGAAGGAGCGAAAAAAGTGGGCTAAAAGAACAATTTCAACAATCAACAAGTAAAGGGATGAATGAGAACCTCACACATTAAACTGACCCATATTTTTATAAAAACGCAATCATCTCTTCCTTTAACACAGTAGTACGTTCTCCTTTGAACCAAACCCTCATCCAAATTAACCAGCAAGCAAGCAGTATTTACAATGGCAAAAACTACAATCATCATCCTTGCCTCCACCCTTTGCTTCTTATCCTTCCTAGGCTCCGCTTATGCCCGAGACCGCTTCATGGTGGAGGGCACCGTTTACTGTGACACGTGTCGCGTCCAATTCCTCACCAAGTTGTCTGAGTTCCTTGAAGGTACTTGTTTCATACCAATGCACACATGTGACACATGAATTGTATATAATTTAAACTGCATTTTGTACGACACACGTACGACATAATATGGTGTAAAATTGTCACCATGCATAGGCCAATTTTAAATTGTCATTTGTGGTTGCTAGTTTTTTTTTTTACAAAAGTGATAGAATGAAAAAAAAAACCCTAATATTATCGAATAAGATTCCAATGACATATTAAGACCACCCACTAAAGTCTATCTAAAAGATTTAAGGAAATTTCGCTCAGTAACAACGTACTATATATTCAACTAGTCATTAAACAGGAGACATATAAAAATAATGGGAGTTTGTATCGAATTCTTAAGCACTTGTATAAATTAACCTGTGTTGACTTTATGGTTGCTAGTTTGTTAATACAATCTAATAACGCGTCACACTTTTATGATTGAAGAATTTCAGACAAACCATATAACTATAAGTGCACGCTTGCTTTTATGTACGATTAAGAGATAATAACGTTGAATATGGTGTAATATTGAAGGAGCTACCGTGCGTGTGGTGTGTTCACAAGTTGATAATGCGAAGAACGTGACATTCAGCAAAGAGGCAGTGACAGATGCATCAGGGTCATACAAAGTGGAGGTGGACGGAGACCACGAAGAAGACACGTGTGAGGTTACCCTCTTGAAGAGTCCAAGAGCAGACTGCTCCGAGGTTGATCAAGAGTCTCACCTTCAGCAAGCTGCAAGGATCAGCATCACCAAAAACAATGGAATTGTGTCCCCAATTCGCCAGGCCAACCCTCTTGGTTTCCTCAAGAAGGATCGTCTCCCTGGCTGCTTGGACCTCCTCAAGGAGCTTGGAATCAATGAAGATGGCACCCTCATCGCTTGAACAACCGCGTTAAAGGGATCGATATAGCCATATAGGTATCCCTTTTTTTGTTATATTAATTATCTATTTAAGGATCTAGGGCTCAATCTTTTTATTTTCCTTTTCCCATTTTATATTTAATTAGGATCAAGATGTGAGTTTTAATAATCTATGAGCTTGTGCCTTTGGGGGGAGGGAGTTTTTCTAGACTTTAGAAGTCTCTTGAAGGATCCTCTCACTTGTACAACTCTCTCATTTTCGTATTTGGTGGAGTTTATATCACTAATCTCCGGCTGTTTCAATTCCATTCCTTTTGGATCATCTAATTTTATTTCAGCTCTATAGAACAAAAATAAGAAATAATAAGCGATTCTAATATTCTCATTTAATATGCTTTCTGATAACTTTATTGTAAAAAAAATCATATATTTTTTTAAATTAAAATAATTTAATTTTAATATAGTGTTATTGTAAACCAATTAATCTTGAATTTGTTTTTAAAATGATTATTGTAAAAACTAATAATATATTGTCATATACATTTATAATTCGTGATTAAATAATAATATAAAATATCTTTAAACTATATTATATTATATTAAATTCAATAAAATAAACTATTAATATAAATGTTATGATTATATGTTCCCGTATAATAGTATCATACTGTTAGTGAATGTGTGGATCTCATTATGTACACACACAAAAGTTCGTTGCATATTTGGGTTTGCCCGAAAACAATCTGCATACATGCGTTTCATTTTTTCTCGACATGGGCCTGAGTGATTCGATGGCCATGTCATACAGAGAACTCTGCAAAACCATGATGGATATCCCTGCAGTGTAGGTGTAGCTCAAGTGATAGCTAGTGGAACGTGCAGTGGAAGAGGGTTTAAGGGCCCTAGCTACTATTGCCACCTACCTCATTGTTATTCAAACCTCCCAAGACGTTGGCATTATTTTTGTTGCATATGTCCACCATGATACACAATTAATGGAAACAAGTTTATATTGTGTATGTGCATCAGATGCACAACTAAAATTTGTTTTTGTTGTGAGTATATATTATGCTAAACATACATAACAAAAACTTGTTTTCTTTGTTTTCTTTATGTAATTGGGAAAAACTATAATGGTGTGATTTAGTTTGTAATTGGGAAAATTTATAATTGTGTGTTTTATGTAACAGAATCTCTTGTTCAGTTTTCTAAAAACTAATTATTTTTCTTTTCTTTTTTTTCGATTGCTTGCTTACAAGGATTCACTCCTTTGTGATACTTGGCAGTCTTTCTTTCGTATAGTTATTTGATCTCATTTATGTCTTTCCTTCATATAGTTATTGTTATTTTTGCTTGATTGGATTGCATGCTTACAAGGATTCACTTCATTGTAAAAAATACTTGTATTATATCTTAATATTATTAATTAACTATTAAATTGTGCATTTTAAAGGATTAGTTCTAATTTTATATATTTTTTGAATTTTTTAAGTTAGTTAAAATTAAAATTTGACAAATAAAAACACATTGTAATTCTAATCCAATTATGAGTTTGTTTTCAATTAAGAAATAAAGATAAAACTATAACTGAAAATAAAAATAAATAAATAAAAGACATTTAGATTCATGTGGTACAATTTATCATTTTTTTTTATCAAATTGTTTATGATTTTTTATATTTTTATTATATTAAAATTTTCACTTAGTAGTCATTGTTAATTTTACTTTTTATCCATTAACAACAATCATTTTAAAACTTTCCCAAAATTCATTAACTAGATTTACATGTGTTGGAATAGTATTGAGAATTGAAATTTGCAAAATAAAAATAACATATTTAAATTGATTGGACGAGAAGTATATTATTTGAACTTATTTTATTAAATGTTTTAAGTTCACATTTTAATTTTCTTTATTCGATTAAAAGATATAAAAAAAAAGATAAAGTATATCTAAAATTTCTCATCTAAAATAACTCCAAATATTCAAGTTTATGGATATAATTTATAATTTCTTACAAACATATGCATGCTTTAAATATTGTCAAAATATCGCTTCAAATTTTTAATTCATAAAAATACGTAGTTATAGTAATTATAATGAATACAATGAATATATACTTTGACTAAATCATTCAATTAGATTTTATATGAATTTTGATTATATTATATATGGCAATCAATTTATTAAATCTAATGGAATGTTTTTAATTACAATAATCATTATCTTGTTTCTAAAAATATTTTTTAGCATTTTAATAAAAAAATTATTCTATTGTCATATTTTTAAAAAAATATTTCTTTTCTTATTTTTTAAAATTTAAATATGATTTCTTAAAATTAATTGATAATATTAATATATATTTCTTGCCTTATTTTTAATTTAAATGTGGTTTTTTAAAATTAGTAAATAATATTTCAAATTGTAAAAACCCTGCTTGAACACTCAAATTTTATTTTGTTTCATCCATCATTTAATTTGGGTCCTAAGTATAATGATTAGGGATGAAAAAAATGGAATGACAAAATAAAAATTTGTACCCATAAATAAAATCTACTACAAATTGAAAATAAATAGTTGAATGAGAGTATACTTACGGTAAAAAAAGATTTTCGCTACTTGCTTCTTATTAATAGGACATGCTCCAGTTGTAATTTGAAAAAACTTAAATAACTTTAATTACAATATAATCAAGTTGATCTAATTTAATTTTAGTATATATAAAAAAATAATTCAAAATTATTATTTTTAGTATAAATAAATGTTTATTTTATTTGTTTGTATACATTAAAAAAAAACAATTCAAAATTTAATTCAAATTTGTTTGTATAAATTTATTTTATTTTATTAAAATATTTTATTTTAATAAATATTCACATATGGTACATATACTTACAAATATTTATAAAACTCATTCATTCATTAATGCTCACTTAAAAAATAATATTAGTGCAAATATGAGATATGACAAACATGAGATGTCTTTTCAACTTTTTCTAATGAGACCATGACAAGAGACTATTATTTGAGACAACATTGTGTCATTATCATTCATAATACACAATTTAGTTCACACAATATCAAAATTTGCATAACTAATGATTAATATTTTATACAATTACATTTAAGAATTATCATTTAAGTTATCAATTTATATATATATATATATATATATATATATATATATATATATATATATATATATATATATATATATATTAAAAATACAAATATCACTATAATATTAAAAAAATAAACATTATCGTACTTAATTCAATAATATTATTAAAATTTGTGGTCTTTTTAATCATAAGTATTCAAATAAATACATTAAGAAGTTTACATATTAACAAAAGATACATTTGTCTAAAAAATTAATATTAAATAACAATTACAATTATAATAATAAAACATTAATTTCTAGTGCATTACGTGCATCTACATAATAATTGTAGTAGTGGAAAAATAAAATTTTGAGTAATACATTAATATGGCAATTTTAGAAATTAAAATAACATTTTATAATTTTAGAGACTAAATTTATCAATAATATTAATTTCATTATTTAATATGTTATTCTAAAAAATTGTTTTTAAAACGAAAATTGAGTTATATCATAAGAAGCAACGTGTAAGAACCTATTGATAACATGACATGAACAAAATCAAATCTAAAACTTTATCGACGGATGATTTATTTTTTTTGTGTGCCGACTTTTATTCACAAGAACTTGAAGCTTGTATAGTATATGTCTAATGAGTAATGACTCAGAGCATATATGATGTGATCGACAACTCACAAAAGGATATAAAACTATGTGAAATAATATGTTAATTCATAAGGGGACCTGTAATTTAACATCATATTCCATTTCAAACAGTTTTATCTTATATCAATTATATGTTTTGTCGTCATTAATTAGATAAAGGAATGTGATTCCGGAAAGAAATTATTATTACAAGAAAAAAAAAATTAAAATGACGGCGCTAATTTTATAAACCCGTGCATCTAATCAGATAAAGCATTATTAAGTAAATATAAAGTAAGTATACGCTTTCTGCATAAGTAATCGAGAGCAAATCAAGAAGAAAAGACTAAGCTAAACGCAACCTAAATTAATTAAACTCTAAGATGTCGACGGTTAAGTACATAGCTTAATTATACAAATGGACTTTAATGGTTGTTGATGCAATGATCTTTATTCAAAGAAAAGAAAAAGACAAAGACAACTTCAACCACAACTACAATTATTATTTTTATAACCAGAAGTAATTTTCCTTCTACTGGATGCTCCCCCCCTCCTTTTTATAAAAAGATAGTTTCAATTACTCTCAACTCTTAATTAAGGAAAGTATCGAATCAATTGTCTCAATAATTTTTTATATTGGTTTTTTAAGATCGATCAACTCTATAATATATTTTTAGGATCAACTTTTGGTGATGTAGTTTATCCTTAAAAAAACACAATTTTATATAATATATCATTAACGCATGCTATCAAAATCACAAAACGAATCTCATTAAATATTTTAAATTATAAAAAAAATAAAGATGAAATACCCTTTTCAATATGATGCCTATTTATCGATAAAAGAATTTCCAGTTTTACGTCATAGCTAGTTATAAAGTATAATATTGGAATCTTGGTTAATTTTGTTCTTCCCAAATTGGAAATTCTTTCTTGAAAATTGATTTGGTAAGGTTTATTGGCCGGCCGGCCTCTAGAACAACCACAATAGGTAGAAGACTATAGTCGATTCCGTAATTATTGAAGACGAGAGAAAAAGGGGAATAAATTAAATGCTTAAACGACAATTTGCACTCAAATATTCGTGTTTTGATGTTTACTTTTTCAATTCTATATCTCTTTGTCCTTTGACCAACATTTCATCTATATCTGCATCTGCATATATATATACATCAATTTCGTGGATCGCAATCATGTCACAGCTAATGTGTAACCCACTTAACCAATTATCATGCCTTAAAATTAACCTGCTTATGAACAATGGACTTGAGTTTCCAGGAAAAAACTAATCTCGGCATATATATCTCACGTCTTCTCATAGTCGAACATCATCGATATTGATTAGCCGCGGCATTTTTTTAGGTGTTCACATCATAATTTCTCAAGGCACGCTTTGGTCCGTCGTTGCTCAGGTCTTTTCTTCTTGTTTCATGATAATTCCAAGTTGTGTTTTCGTAGATGATTTTATTGACCTTGATGCTGAGCTGCACAAACAAACAGTTCTTTGAAGATATTTTGGACCGTGCAATAAAAAAAATAGCTCAAGATTAATTAACGGTTCAAAAGTCATTTCAAGGGGAAGGGGAAAAAAATTCCAATTCATAGTATTTGAAGGAGTGTGAGAACTCTCTTTTATATCAAAAATATAAATTTAAGTTATTTATTTATAGGAGAAAGAGAAACCCCATAAAAAGTTAATTATTTATATATGAATGATTAATATTAAAAAATATTTAATAATTAAATAATTATTTAAAGAATATATATCTTTTTAATATTAATTATTGAAATATAATTCATTTGTTTAAGATTTATAATTCTAATTACAAGAGCCCCCATCTATATATACACATTTAATATGTAAATAAAGGAAACTAAATAAAGATTCACCAATTTCACTCTATCTAAAAGGTAGATAGTGATGCATGAACATATACTTTGAGAGAAAGATAGAAGGGAGATAAGATAATCATGGTATAGTAAGAAGAAATAAATATTGAAAAAGTTATTCGGTTGTCCAAATATAATTATTTCTCCAATGAGATAAAAGAAAATATTGTTTTGATTTTTCAGTGTTGTATCAATTTTTAGTCTCTACAGTTTAAAGTATTTTATTTTGTAATTTTTATTCTTTTTATGTTACTCTCAAGAGACACATAATGTCATTTAAATAGAAAGTAAACTAAACAAGATGCATTGCATTCATTTATAACTATATATAAAAGAAATATGATGTTTTAGTTTACATATTTTATACTCATTATATCACTATATATAATTACATCCATAAGTTTATATGAGAGCTAAGATGAAATGTTTTAAAGGAAAAGTTATTGCAAAACTACATTTATCAAAAGGTAAATAAACCAAGAATATTTGAGCAAACAAAACACAGGTAAAAGAGCATGAGAAGGTAACCACGAACCTGAGGTGATCCTCTGCCGCTTGGCCTGAAAAATCTGCCGGAAACCAGTGTTGGGCATGGCAACGTGTCCCTGACCCATCTCAAACTTGTTTTCATCTTCAGAAGTACTTTCATAGACACCGGCTCCATGGCACGGTGACTTAACCTTCCGGCGACCGGCGCCCACCGCGACGTTTCGGAGGGCCCCACCAGCCGTCCAGTACCTCTGGCAGCTCTTGCAGAAATGCCTTGGCTGATTAACGTTGTAGTTATTGAAGTAACAGAACTTAGTTTCCATGCTCTTGCATCTCGGACAGGGTATTATCTTCTCTGCTCTCTTCTCCACCCTCTCATATTCGCTTCCCTTTTCTCCTTTGTTTACTTCCCCACGGTTCAATGTAATCATTGCACCAAACAGCTTAATCCCTTGAGACTCCTCGGCCATTTCAGAGAGAGGGAGAGAGAGTTATTCTTAACTGAGAAGGTTTTGGTTGGCGTTGAGGGAGGAAATATTAGTATTATGGAAGTGCTTTTACATATAGGGAGATATATAAAGTGAAAAGTGTTTGTTAGTTAGTACAATCATAAACCATGGCATAAAATCCATGTGGTACGCGCCAAAAACTATACTTAGGTGGGGTATAAAGTGCCTTGTCAACACTAAAGAAAAAAGAGGAAACGTCTGAGGGTACTGCACAACTAGTAGAAAGCTTAGCCCATCATCTTTATTTTCTTGCAAAGTTACTTAATGTCACGAGAGAGAGAGTGTGTGTGTGTGTTTGTGTAGTACTAGCTAGTTGCTTCTTTTGATAATTAAAATTATCATTAAGTGGATGGATTAATTAAAATAAATATAGTTTAATCAGTATTGATAGTCTCCTATTCGAATTTTGAATATATAATTGTATCAAAAGAAAATAAGATTCTTAATTTTTATACTCAAAATATTTTACAAGACAGAAGAATTAATTAACTAAAAAGATTTGAACTTTTTTACAGAGATCAAAGCGTTTTTAGGTATGTCTTTTTCTCTTTAAGATTTGAACTTTTTTAGTCTAATATGTGATATGACAGTTTAATTTTTATTATGATTATTTTTCATTTGGTAAAAAAAAATATCTTTCTCTTTTTAATGTAAATCTAATTGTAATATATTACTTAACTACAAATCCATTTTTATTTATCCACTGCAATTAGTCTAAGTTATCATCATGCAGTGCCAAAATGTCTTCAACGTGGGGCCAATCCAGATAGGTCGCTTGCAAAGTGTTAAAAGGTAGTGGAAAGGGGATGCATGTACTTGTTGCATAATATATATGTCTGCAAGAAAGAAGAAACTTGTTCTAGTGAAATTCTTCAAGTATTCTATTTTAAAAAGTAAGGTAGCTCAAAGATCTTACTAGCTAAAAAGTATTGCCTTTTCTCTTTCCTATTAGTTTCCCTAAAATAATTGAAGAACAAGACTAAAGGCATGTCGAATATTAAGTTTGCTTCAGACGTCAATGGCTTAATGCAATTGGTGTGCATTCTCCTATTTGTGTACAGTGTGCCACATGTGTGTGTGTATATATATATATATATATATATATATATAGTATGTACAAAGGTCCAAAAGGATATGTACCGACGAAGCTATGAAGAAATTAATGGACGTTCGCTCGAAAAAGATATAGCAAACAAGATGTTCATAAAAGTAATTATTACTAGACAGATTTATTCATTGTTTACACAAGTTATATAGAAGTGCTATGATGTGCTATTTGGAGCTGCCGTTGGTTCTCCTAACTCACTGTATTCTGATGTTAGCCATATATATAGCTGATTTTCACTTGATCTAGAATTTTAATACCCACCCGCGTGGTTGGTTCTAAAGCATGGTGTCAGTTTATAAACATAAAAGTTGGTTGTTTTATGAATTGAAGGAAAACAGAGGAGAGTTCTCTTTTTATTTTAACATACAAGTTGGTTGTTTAAGTCCCATAAGGTTATTATGCCTCACAAGTTATCTTTTCGAGTGCTTAATACAGCTATTTTCTTAGAACTTGAGAGTTTAATAAACTTCAAATAATCTTGCGTTTGTTAATCTATTTGTTCGGTGATTAATCAAATCGATTTTGAATTCAAATAAATAATTTGTCAAATTTTAAATCAAATAAAATATAGATAAATCTATCTCAATCAGTCGCATGCACATTCCCAACTTAAAAGTTCTTAATATGAAATCTGTTGGAATTGACGTGAGATTCTATCATTACATCTCCTATACGATTTTTCTGCCTTTCTTAAAAGTTAAAACCTCTCCTATCTGTTTGGTCAATTAAAATTCGTAATATTTTCGAGTCAATTTCTTATTCTTATATAGTACTACTCTGATTTTAATCAATACAAAAGCAATGAGTGCAAAAATATGCAAATGTAAATCTACTAAAAAATACATGACCATTCAAAGAATGTAAAAAAATAATATATTTTTTTCTTAAATATATTTTTAATCTCTCAAATTTGATAAGACTTAAAAATCAGTCAAATAATTAGGTTAGAATATGATAAAATCATATTTATGCTTTACAATTTGTGAAAGAAATTAATTTGATTAAAATGATGATAATGTAAAAGATTTGTATACTCTCATCTAATCATTTATTGTTATTTATGGTTATATTATTGACTTTTGTTTATTTTAAAAATCATATCTAAAATAATTTCAATTAGTTGATAGTGTAGTATCTGCAATGTATGAAAAATTAAACTTGAGAAGAAGAAAAATCCTTGGAACAAATTAAAATCGAGGAGGAGTACATGCTTTTTGGTCAAGCAAAAACAAGCTTACAGTATGAACTATAAATAAGTTTGGTAAGGAGAAAGAAAATGACATTTTACAACAACAATTCGCATGCCCTGATCTGGTTTGTTGCAATGGGATAAAGATCATGTGTTTATCTCTCATGCATGTGAATTGGGAAAATAAGTAGTCTAGATATGACTTTTTGCGAGTTCTGAAAAGGTAGAAGAGTACGTATGCGGGCCAGCATATTATGCAATTAATTTTCAGTGGATAGATATTGATTGAATAAAGATACATGCTCCTAATCACATTTGGTTTTATACAGTAACACTATTACATATCACACCAAAGCCAACTTTTCAGGTCCGGATGGGGTTTGTTGCTTCCTTTTCCATGAAATCAAATTTTAGTGTGTGGGTCAATTTCCCTTTTGGTTCGCAACACTTAATTTTAATGATTTGTTATGCCGTTTCTTTACCAAAGGAATCTTTATATTATCAATTCAAAAGTGATCTCATTTCCAACTCATTACTCTATTTTCTAATTGTAATGCAGACAAAGAAGCACCAATTTGCTTTATTCTATTGATTGAAAAAAAAACGCGATTTTTCTTTGGGGTGCTTTCGAAGTCTTTCTGTATATTTTTTCCCCCCAAGCAAAGGTCGTGCCCACAATTTAAATATCAAAGACAATTACAGCTTAATTCATATGTTTTTCTACTAAAACAAGGGAAAAAATTTCAGCCATTGTTGAAATCCGATCCAAAATCAAATTCATCATTCTTCTTTTCAATTTGTTATTGTCGTATTTTTCAACTAAAACAAGGGGAGATTTTGGCACTATATTTACTATTTGTGCTCTTATAACTGTGTGAATCTTTTAAAATATCTCTCATGTTTTAATTAAGAGGAATGATAGTAATATTTTTTTAATACTGTTTGCTAAAGCGAAAAGGAAGATGTGAGGAGGGAAAGCCACTGGGAAAGACATTTTAACATTTTAACTATGTTGACACCTCAACCCCAACAATACTTAAACCACGTACCTCATAATATCATTAATAAGAATAGTAACAAAACACTTGGGAAAAGTCAAACCTTACCCAAGGAAACAGAGCTATTTGAATCTATATAATGAGATCCCATTTCTATACCAAAGGAACTCCTGAGAAATGAAATTAGGTTATACCATTTTTAATATACTTTTTTTATTAACCGTTACCATTTATTGAGAAATACAAAATCATGACGAGACTCATCAAATAAAATGTGAGTTTATAGTCATAAATTTTATATTTCTAATAATTTCAATCAATACTAAAATTTGTGTTTAAAAAAGTATGCTAAAAAATATATTACTAATACTTCTATTAATTAATTGGCTTAATCAAAACTCTATAATATTTTACTTTTTCAATTTAGCACTTTTGTATGCCTATCCACTCACAGATATGTTTCATGATGGGCCCATGTTATTGACCACTTCAAAAAATCATTTGTATTTTCCTTTTAATCTTAAAACTATAAATTAAATTATATCTAAATGATTTATATTTATAGTTCTCATTTGATAGTTTAATATTTATATTTATAAGAAAACTAGAGATAAGGATGTATAAAATATTATATGTTTTGATAGACAAATTAACATGTATGATAAGTTGATTGACTTTTATAATAATCACATTAAAAAACTAGACCTATCATAATTTCTAATTAGTTGACAAAATAATTTTTTTTATTAAACTCATAATTAATTGAGGGGTGCCTGTAAAATGGGGGGAGAGTAATGGGAAGAGGTGTAAAGAGGGGGTACCATAGGAATTTCACCAAAATAAAGGGTGAGAAGAGGAGGAAAGGGTATGTGTATAGCAAGGGCTGTCATGGAGGGTGCATTGGGGCTAAAGGCTCCTGAGTTTAGTGACTTTGGGTTAAAAGATTTTTAGGCCAAGCGGCCCAACATTGTAGCATGCCACTTGCTCCACTTTTTTTATTTTATTTTTTCTAAAATAAGATGTTACACCGTGCGTGTGTTGTTGTTCCATGATCGAACTTCCTCGATTTTGCGTTTCCAACAAGTAATTGAGAGTGGATTTTACAAACTTTAGCTAATTTTTTACGTTTTATCTCTACTTAAAGAGGGAAGTTAATTGCATGCAGAAAAAGAAAAAGGAAAAATGTAGTGAGGCCAACTGATATTGAGGGTTCAAACTCGGAATTTTGTACAGCATGGACATCCACATGGGCCATGGGCTTTCCCTTTAATCAAGTGTTTAGCCTTATGGGCATCCAAATCATCCCCAACACTTGAAAATGTGGATCACACATTATTATAGCAGATTTAGAAAATTGATTCAGAATGATAAAATTTGACTAAAAAATGGGAAAGAAGAAGAAGAATTCAATAAAAATAATTATATATACTAAATTTTTCCACAAGTTTGTAAATCATTTCACTTTCAATTTATTTATTTTATCAAAATTAATTTTACATAACACAGTCACCCAAACATATGTTATATTCAGAAAAAGGTTTACAACCTTTCCTTTTTCATCATATGGAGCAAAAACTCATTCCACGTATCAACAGGGCCAGGCATGCACCAATGAACGCAATCGTTGACGCTCACATTTCTATCCAAATTGTGGCCATATTTATGAGGATGTCCATCAGGCCTCATAAGCATCACGCCAGTTATATTCATCAACCCAAAACGCAAACCTTTCTCTCTCGCTTCCTTCTCTGCAGCAGTGAATTCCTCCACTTGTGTCTGATAAAATTCATCCAAACCATAAGGACGCAAAAACGCACTTTCTTCCCTTGTAACAGGCAGTGTTCTATTACAACCCCCTCCTTTATTCCACTCCCCATTCTCAAAATGATTCGGCGAATGAGTCACCATAAACACCACCCCCTTGAACCCTTTAAGGTTTATAACGGTTCTAAAAGCTGTTCGGAATGCGTGTCTGTATCCGTACAAGTTTAGAGGGTCTTCCATCAGGTTATGGCACTTTTGACACCCTACAACATGGCCGTTTTCGTAGAATGTCAAGGGTCGGAAGAACCATTGTCCTCCTGAGAAAATAACGTAGTCGAAATTTTCAATGTGGCTGGCCCAGGCTTTATCTGCTTCATCCACGTATAGGTTCTCGGCGTTGGAGAAAGAAGTGTCGTTGAGGTATGTTTGACTTGATTTGACTAGAAAGGGGGACCATAATATTGTAACAGTGAACTTGTAATCAGCATAATACCACCATTTGAAATATTTGTCGTCGTTTGATGTATATCTGGCTGTAATGTCTTCAGGACGAGCAACCTGAAATAATAGTTGGAATGATCATGCAATTGACCAAAAACATTGGGTCCCCAACATACGTATTTGCAGCATGATTAAAGGGTAAATATGCCAATTAGTCCTTAAATATGTTATAATTTTAATTTTAAATTGCAATTTATTTATATGTACCAATTAATTCAGCTGGCTAAATTAATTTATAAAACTCCTATAACGACGTTGATCCTTCTTGTATACGTCAGACTTCTAGATATGCTGTGAGTTGGCTCATGGCTGAAGCTTTTTATATTTCTTTTATCTATTGTTCAAAAAAATATAACCTTATAAATATAGTCTTTTATAACAAAACACTTACATCTTAAATCTTTTTTCTCCTCTTCTATTATTAAAAACAAGAAATATATAGTCGTGTTTGTCTCTCAGTTTTACCCTGAATGGAGAGTAAATTAGATAGGGTGTAAAAAAGCATACCACGTGAATTGACATATTTTAGTTTATAAAAGAATAATCCTAAAATTCAAACCAGTCCCCAGTAAAATATCACAAGTAAAATTCTTTAGGTTTCCCTTTCATTTCAAACAGTTAATAATATTGGAATTAAAAGGTGAATTAAGCTAGGTAGTATTTCACCTTTTAAAAAATAATCATTTTATTGAATTGCCATCACGAAGTTAATTAGACAGCAAATTAAAGGAACCGGATCCATGCATATTGGAACAGAGCACTCTTTCTTTAAATATATTTGTATAAATTTGTGATTTTTAATAAATTTTAGTTAATAAAATAAAACTATTTAAAAGAGGATGTTTTTTTTTTTTAAAGGGTTTAAAAGATATATTATTAGTATTTCATTTAGTCAAAAAGCAAAAAGGTATTATTGATAAGCTATACTTACACTATTTAGGAGACACAACAATGACTCCATCTGGTTTCTCCCAATTGAGTCTCCTACAAAAGCCATGGACTTTCCCCGAACAAGCTTCAGAAACTGTTTGGCATCAAACAGTGGAAGCTCACATTCGTCAGGTTTCCATCTCCATTTTAGGAACTCTCTGTCGGGTCTCCCATGCATGAAGCAGTTTTGCTTGTACGTTATGAAAGGGCAGCTTTCATTACTGTAGTATGGCCCTTTGGAATGAGGCACCCAATTTCCTGAAAATATGTTGCAGCTAAAGTTTTCTGTGCTTTCCACGCTGCTTCCATATAGATAAGAATATGATTCGTTTAAGTTTGTGATCAGAAGTAGTATCACCACCACCAGAAAAGTGAATGGTAGTAGGAACACCCCTTTGGGAATGTTTCTTGCTGCATAATTGTTTTTCAGAAGCTCCAATACCTCGATTTTCATGCTTGTGATCAATAAAAAATTTAACTTAGAAAGAAAAAATAAAACTACAATTGTGTTGAATAGCTGATACGTAGAAAACTACTAATCCACTCCGAATATGTTTATATATAGTAGCTACCATAGTGTCGGTCCTTGTTCCTTGAACAAGGCTCCAATCCTAGCTTTAATTAATGGCGCAATTAAAAGTTAATGAAATGAAACACTATATCATCATATTAATAAAATTTGTGATAGGTTAGTTGGACCTGTCTTGGTGTTTTACAGAGCAGCCATCTGTACCGAACTGTTAGGAGAGAAAAATAACAATAATAATATACTTGACACATGTAGAAGGAGAATATCGAGGATCTTGCTTGTACTTTTATTACGGTGTTGGTTTTATTTGATTAGGTTCTCTGTCATGTCATTAATTATATTAATTAAACTTTGATTATATACTCAAGTACTCAACCAACAAAGGGTTGACAGGATTTTAATTTTGTAGCAAACAAAAGAGTTTATTAGTTTTAGGGGATAAGAACCATGGGCATATGCGGATCTGGAGTCATCGTGTGACCGTCAACAAAATTACTAACGTTTATAAAAGATAATAACTGAAGGACCCTATTTGAGACTTGAGAGTTATTAGGAGTCATATAAAAGCAGCAACAGGACATGAAGATAACTCGATAAATGTCCCGTGGTGAGTTTAGTCGTTGAGTGTGGGACACTAGAGAAGGAAATAAAATGTCAGAATCAGCCCACCAGTTCACGTAACACTGACTTTAACTTAATAAAATGTGATTTAATTCCATTAATTTGATGTAGAAATTAAGGCTATTAAAAAACTTATGGGTACAAAGTCTATTTATTTTATTTAAGAATTAAATTCATGCTTTAATATCTTTTTTTATTATAGTCTTTTTAAAAGTATTTTATATTATTTGATTTTCTGGCACTTTTTTTGTTGTTGCCTAACTACCGTTAACTACTAAGGTACCTAATCGAAAGATGCCTAGGCACACTACATCAGACATGTCACTTTATAAATTTTTTATTAATCTCTCTAAATATATTCTGTTTTTAATTTAGACTCTATAAATATATCCCTTTTTTTTCATCTCCCCTTTCCCCTTCCATTTTTGTCTCCATTACAACCACCATCTCCTTCCTTATCAACACCCAAATTACCAAGCTAAAGGCGTCATCTTCCATGACTTAGCTATTCTCGAATTTCTTTAAGTGAAGGTGAATGACATGGAGTTCAAGGCCTGGTTTGATGGAGCCACTGCACCAAGGATTTCTTCATCATCAGAGACCAAATGCAGGCACACACCAAGGGAAAACAAAAGGGTTATAGTAATATTTGGATATGTGGCGGAAGGTGATGCTTTCTGAGTTGCTTTGAATTTGTTGAAGTTTTTATACTTTATTTGAAATTGGAATCCTCTTTGAGTTGACATCGAGAATTTATTATGTGGGTTGAAATCGTATTGTAATTTGGTCTAGAAAAAAATTCTTACTTGCGTTCTGGTTTCCCAAAAGCATATCTACATGTGAAAAAAAATTGTTTTTCTTTTGGCAGCATTTTTATTTTCCTACACATTAAGTCCTGCGTATGTGGGTATACAATTTACACTTATTGTAGAAGTATGAACATATGAAGGAACTTAACCAGAAGGGCATACTCGCATGCACATGGATTCAGTGCCTATTGATATGTGACATGTGTCTAAATCTAATTCATCCCATAATAAAGACCCATCTAATTTACCTTCTGCTAAAGAGATTGACTAATTACAAGTTTGTAGTTTCTACTACTGTATTCTCGGGGCAAGATAATTATGCACTTGAAAAACAATAGTATAATTTTATTGAAGGAGATGACCTTATTGAAAAAAAGATTTATCCAACGGATTGGATAGCAATAACTAACTAAGCATGTGTTTACCAAGCTCTCAAGAACTCAATTAAAATTAGAGTAAAATGTTATTTTGTCCCCCAAAAGATAAAAGTCTGTTAATGAAAGATAAAAATTGTCAAATACAGTTTTGAAAAACTAGTTCCTCAATCAAATTAGTTTTCACATACTTTCATTACTAAACACTAATGGAAAGCAAGTCTCGCATAGTCGCATTAAATGTCCTGGTGGAGGTTCCATTGGCATGAAAACACAAATAAAATGTCATTCTAGATCATAAAAAAGACTGGTGATGGAAAAAGCAAGAATGAGGCTTTGCTTCCTGCCAAACACCATTAGTCCATTCCAACTATAGCTCACTATTTTTCACAGTATCGAAAATGTCCTCATAAATTTGTTATTGAAGACCTAAAATTTAGTTCACAATTTGACTATTAGTACCTGCATGAAATTAAAAGAGGTGGTAATGACTTGTAAATGAATGGGAACCTTTGAAGCTGATTCTACTATGATTCTTGTAAATCCAAGAGTCACAGCAATCCTAAGACCGTGGTATATATTATATACACCCCAAAGTTCTACACCAATAAAATTGAACACTGACATGAGTTACATGAAAAAGCAAAAATAGAACCTTCACGGCTTCATGGTGCATGGTGTCTGAAAAAAACACCACCACAACCCAGCGCAATCTTGAAAAAAATATTTGGGTGTCAAATTCATTCCTTTAAATCATAATACAGATCATAACGTGTTACCATTTTCCCCTTCCAATTTCATGACATAGAGCAAAAACTCATTCCACGTGTCAATTGGACCTGTCATGCACCAGTGAACACAGTCATTGATAGTCACATTTTTATCAACTACTTTCCCATATCTACAGGGGTGTCCATCGGACCTCATAGCCATTACATCAGATATATCTATCAAACCAAACCCCAAACCCTTTTTCCTTGCTTCCTTAAACTCCTCAGCTTGTATCAGATTCAATGTCTCCAGAATATCCCCATTTTTATACACCCCTCTTTCGTCCATGCTAAAGGGCTTTGTTCTGTTACAAGTCCCACCCTCATTCCACAACCCATTCTCAAAGTGTTCCGGAGAATGGGTCACCAAAAAAGTCAACCCCTTGAACCCATTAAAATCTCTAACAGTTCTGAAAGCCGTTCGGAATGCCCTCTTGCATCCGTAGAGGTTAAGCTCTGTCATGTTCTTGTCGCATCTTTGACATCCAACAACTTCCCCATTTTCATAGAATATCAATGGTCCGAAGAACCATTGTCCAGTCACATAGTCAAAATTTTCAATTTTACTTCCCCATGCTGTATCTGCCTCATCTAGATAAAGCTTCGTGGCTCTGCCGAAAGAACTAGCATTGGGATCAGCATCAACGGATTTGACTAGAAAGGGAGACCACAACATCGTATCAGTGAAATTGTGAACGGCACTGAACCACCATCTGTAAAAATGTCATTTTGTTTATGTATATCGTTAGAATTCTTTATTCCAATCACCAACATGATATGATATTATAAAATAATTATATTAGTTATTTATTATTAGTGAGTTTTATTTTATGTGATTAAAGAATTTATTAAACAACTAAATCAAGGGATATAAACTTAAATAAGAAAATGTCAGTGGTTCATTAAAGGATAATGAGAACCTAAAAAGGTTATGGTCCACCGTATCAAACCATCACATATTATTTCTTCTCTCCTCATCTGAAGACAAAGGTCTCATTAAAGAATAAAAAGATTTCGGTTGAGAAAAAACCATGAAGCCACCGATTATACTGTTGATCGATTATCTGTTTCGTAACAGATCCTAAGAAGAGTATATAGATCACTAATCACCTAGATTCAGATTCCGCTGTTTTTGTTTGATCAATCATTATGGATTCAGGTATTCCTAAAATTTTTTTCTTGATAATCTAACGTAATGTGTTCTTGGTGGTTATATTGGTATTTTATAAAGATCTTCTAAAATTAAAATTTCAACAAGTGGTATCACAGCCATCATTAGTTTTAGATGATTGGAAATTAAAGTTTTTAAAGTAGGAATTAAGTTATTTTTCTGTTTCGTAAAAAAAATGTTGCTCTACTGTTTTCGTGATCATGGTTTCTGATGATTGACTTTTAACGTCATCTAATCGTGTATTGGTTTGTTTCACTTCTTTTTGGATAAAATTTGTGTTTCAAGTTTCTTGTAATCCTAATAAATCAAAGGAGAAACATTATTATATATTTTATTTATATAACTCTCATTTTCTAATGTGGGAGCAAATTAAAGTTGAAGGTAAAGTGAAGTTTCTCCTGTCTCCTGTATTGCACACATATCACAAATATAAATCAGTACTAAGAAAATATTTTTTTTATGTATAATCTTATTATTTTTTTATATAAAATCTTTTAAAGATTTCTTTTAGAAATGTATACATGATATTTTTAATTCCTTTCATAAATTTGTAATAACGTTATTTACGGATGCAATATTTACTTGAAGTATTTTAAGTATAAATCAATGATAACATTAAATATAATTTAAGGATATGATATTTACTTGTCGTAATTAATATTTTATATTTTTTAATCATTATTGAGTGTAAATGTAGCATTAACACATCCTTTCCATTTATGTGTATGTCTAACATGTTTTAATTAAATTGATTCACACGATATATTGCAAAAGTAATCCCTATTATGAAAATTAATTTAATTAAAATTGCATAAATTTTGTATGAAATTATTTATGCGAATTGTGTTCAGTCCAAAGAAAGACGCAATTTGGCCAAATAATATTTTGTATCTGTGATAATAAATGTGTGACAATAATAAATGTATTTTCATGTGAATAATAGCCCGTCTAAATAAAGGTTATTATTTGACAAAATTTATTGTCTATATTCGATCATTGTCTTGAGAGTATCAATTACAAATTAATTTCTCTAGGAATTAATATTGTGCTAGGTATTTTGTGATGGGTATGTTTTGTAAAAATATTTGCATGTTCTGTTATATATATTTTTATATAAATAAATTATATGTGAAAGTTATGTAATTTTAAGACGTTCTATTTAGTATATTAAATTGTCTTATATTTTTTTGTTAAATTGATTGAAACATGTTGTCAAAGTAACCTCTATTGCGTAAGTTGATTTGATTGAATTTACATGGATATTGCATGAAATTGTGTTCGGCCTAAAGGAAGACATAATTTGGTAGAATAATGACATCTTTGCGATGGTAAACATGTGACGATTATAAATAGTATAATTTTTCATATGAATAATGAAATGTTCAAAAATAATTATTATTTGACCGGAATAATCATCATATAAGTTTTTCATATGAGCAATGGAGTGTCCAAAGATAATCTTTGTTTGACAAAACTTATCACCAATGTTCAATGTGTTGAGAGTACCACTTGCCGTTAATCTTTTTCAATCCAAAGATTGAGAATTAATGATGTGCTAGATATCTTGTTTGAGTCTTAAAATTTACCGTTAAGATTATTTGTGCATTGTATGTTTATTGTTCTCTTCTTTAATTGTTGTTATTGTTATTATTATGTTTTAAATAACTCATTATTTAAATCCCAAAGTTACATGTATAAAATTTAGAATTTGAGGGAAGTCAGTTGAGAGTTGAAGATATTGCATAATTTATTTTTTTCCTAGAGAAGAAACAAGAGAACAAGATAAGAAATTTCTTTTTTACTATTGTAGGATGAAACATATAAAAAAAAGGTCTCATTTACACTATTTAGCATGTGAAAATGATAAACTTCTCATTTTTGTTTGTCTTTAGTTTTGTACCAAAGGACGCTAGTGGGTAGATTTTGATTTCACTACTCACAAAAGCATGTCTATACGATGCTACCTATGAAGTCATCCGTCAAGTGATAATGAAAGATTCTTCTATGTGGACGATGACATAAAATTATAGTTGAAGCTATGAGAACTTTTATGTTGCTTTAAAAGACTCAATTTCATTTGAATTTGGTTGAGACATATATTGAGCTATTTATTAAACCAAAATTTATTTCTAATTTGGACAAATTCAATTATTTTTGTTCAATTAGAAATAATTAGGTTAGTCTCTCATGTGATTCAAATGTTGCAAATTATGAGTTCTTTTATGGATATTTGAGTGTTCCTATTGCAAACATTTTTTGGGTGGCACAAAACTTAAAATTAAATGAGAATTTCATTACTTTATAACATAAGCGCTCAAGCCATATCTCTTAATAGAGGATTTGGATGCTTGTGTTATAGGAAATTCTGGATCCTTTATATTGGTTGGACCTTATAGTCTATATTGAGTATATAAAGAGAAAATAAACAAACAGAATTCCTCTGGATTCATGGAATGAACAAATGTATTTTATTATGTTCATAGATAATTCCTCTTTATTTTAATTATGAGAAGTTTTAGCCTCTACACATTTAGTCTTTCAAAGATGAAGTTGAACTTCAACCAAGAAAAAGAAAGAAAATTAAGGTTATCAAATGTGATCGTGGGGAATACTATGGTATATATGAAATAAGGTACAACGTTTAGAGTCCTCCATGTGTTTTTCTTCAATAATTGTGAAATTATTTTACAACATATAATGTTAGGCAAACCTAACATGAACAAAGTTGCAAAATGATGAAATTAGACTTGTACATATATGGTAAAAAGTTTAATTCTTCTCTACCAAAGTCGCTTTGGGGAAAGACATTAAATAATACAATTTATATCCTTTTAAGGTACCAATTAAAGTAGTCACTACCCTATAGGTATGAGTCGGGGAAATTCCAACATTAGACATATACACATTTAGAGATGTTCAGTTGAAGTAATGTCTTATAGGTTGTATGAAGGTAAGTTGGACTTAAAGATAATTAGTTATAATTTTTTTTTTGTTACATTTAAAGCTCTCGCATGTATAAGTTTTACAATCTCACTTTAAGATCATATTTGAGACGTGCAAGACTCCTTAAGGAAATTGAGTTTAGAGGGGAAGAAAATATAAGGAGTGGTGTCTTTAAAAAATAATTTGTTATTAACCATAGATAAGCCTTTATACTTACCATTGTTCAAGAAACGGATACGGTAATTAAATAATGATGTTACTCCTAACATTCCTAAAGTTCAAACTCAATAATCTCAAGAAGTATCATTAAGAATATCCACTAGAAAGAGGAAAAAAATGTAATTTGATATAATTATGTCATATTTCTTTAAGAACATGAATATGACATTAGGTTTGCTGAGAATATATAATTGACCTTAGTCAAGTCATGTTGTACTATAACTCTTAAGTGGATCGATGCCATAAATGATGTAATAAGACCAATGGTAGAACAAGACATTTGGAATATCGTCAAATTGCTTGAAAGTGTATTAATCGATTATTCGTTCCATAACAGATTTTAAGAAGAATACATAGATCATAAATCACCTATGGATTCAAATTCTATTACATTTGTTTGATTAATTATTATGGATTCAAATATTCTTACAACTCTTCTTAATATTTTATAAGGATCGTCTAAAATTCTAACATATTGTAATATCCTCCACATGAGCAATGATAGTTTCAATTTTGTGACACTATCGGAGAATCTAGAACTACGGTAGTTATTTGGCGAGTAACGATAAAGATTAAAACAAAAACAAAAAATTGCTCTTGAAGATACTAAAAAAAAAAGTTGATGCAGTATAAAAAAAAATGAATAATTAACCCTCTAGTAAATGAAAAAGGGGTGTTACTAATGATTAATTCCTTACACTATTTATGAGGCATAGCAAGGACTCCACTTGATTTCTCGCAATTGAGTCTCCAACAAAAGCCATTGACTTTCCCTTGACAAGTTTCAAGAAATGAGATGCATCAAACAGAGGAAGCTCACATTCATGGGGCTTCCATCTTCATTTGACGAACTCTCTGTCGGGTCTTCCGTGCATGAAGCAGTTCTATTTGTCCATTCTGAAAGGGCATGTTTTGTTGCTGTAGTAAGGTTCTTTAGGATAAAGAGTCCAGTTTCCGGAAAATATGTTGCATCTCTTTGTTTCTTTGGTCTCCAAGCTACTGGCATATATCTTGGAAAATGATTGATTTAAGGTTCTGGAGAGGAAGGACTAGCACGATAACAAGCAGAGTGAGTGGTAATAGGAACACACCTTTAGGAGTGTTAGGTGGACTGGTTTTTATTACTCAATAGTTCAGCTTTCTGTTTTAACTTCTGAGTATCTAGTTAAGCATTGCTGCTCTAGTAGTGCTATGGAACCGAGGAAGCTTCAACTTGTACAAAATAGTACTTAAAAATTAAATAGTAACAAATTTATTAAATAAAATTTGGAGCGTGTTACACGTTCGCTGGACTTGGCTCGATGCATAAAGCCCACTGAGTCCAGAGTGTAATACTATTGTTTAAATCAAACGGACATTTATTACTAATTTGCTCTTAAACTATTTATTGTGGCAATCATAGTGTCTGACAGTACTTATTATGCAACCAAAAAAAGTCAGTCCTTATTGCCTTGGTTATTGCCCTGCAACGTTCTGTTCTGAACTGCTCAAGCACTGACTCTAATTATACTATCAGATCAAAATACTTCATACGGTATAATAATATATTTTGCACGTGTTAGATGAACAATATGGAGGGTCTTGCCTGTTTTTTTATTTCCTGTGATTGATGCATACAGTACTATTTTCATTTTAACTTTCCACATCTATCTTTCGTAATAGATGGTTTTTATTTCCTGTGACACGCTAGAAGTCATCTCTACTTGAAATACCATAACACAGTAGCATTTTTCTTGCCAGAGATTCAAATTGTCCAGTGCTTGATTGGTATTGTTTCCATTTGGAATACTACTTACAATATTTTTTCTTGAAATTTAGAAGAAAACAAAATGATTACATGATTAAGTTATCATTTTCTTTATATTATATGTTTATAACATTTTATTTTTTCATTTTGTACCCAATTTATGATATTTAGGAAACATGTAGAGAAAGAAAGATAAAATTAAAAAAATATTTTTTTTATTATAAACTGATAAATTGTAAACAGTTTTAAAAATCAATGGAACGATACTGGTTTAACGAAAAAGAGCTCTAAGGAGCAGTTGAGTTGATTAGGTTCTTATGTCACTCAATTTATTAAAATTTGATAATATATACTCAGCCAACTAAATACTGAAAGGATTAAATTAAGCCATCCTAGACTTGGAGGAGTATGTTACTGTATAAGTTTCTCTAGGACCATCGTGACCGTAGAACAAAAATTCATTTTCTAAAAAGTAAAACCTGAACGTTCGCGATTAATTTTGTCGTTGTTAAGGCAGAATTAGCCCGCCTGTTCACCCAACACTAACTTTAGAATGCGAAAAATGTTTGATAGATACTAGAATGCGATTAGAAGAGGGACTGAGACAAATAAAAATGTTTTTACGTGTGATTAATTCAAGTTACTGTATAATTAACATAATACAATTGCTATAGATTAAAAATCTAATTAAAATATACGGATACTATGGAAAAAAAATTCACACTATGATCATCCTCATTTTCTAGAGGTATCCTCTTGTTAAAATTGGAATAATTTAACAAAAACAAAAAATCCTAATTGATTTATGACTGATGATATTCAGACTATCATCCAATCATGAATAATTTAAATCACTATATACATTATATAAATTAAAATTTTTTATTGAAGATAATTCTACTCAAATTGAATTACATATTTTGTGAATAATAAAACTCTTCCTTTAGATATTTAATGCAATTAGATGTTTAAGACTCATACTTGTCTGTTGATCCACAGTTCGGTAATTTAGATTACTGTCAATAGTAGAATTATTAAATCTTATAATAATTATTTTAAAATTCAATATTTAAACTATCTGAGCAGTTTTAACTTCCAAGAAAAATGTTCCCGTCCGCCCTATTCAAATCATCAATCCCATTTATTCACTATCCTGATTCCTGAATAACTATTTGTTTGGGGTGTTGCAAACTTGAAATCACCTCCAACAATTCAAAATACTACAGATCATAACATGTTACCTTAACGATGTTTTTCAGCTTCCAGTTTCATCAAATACAGCAAAAACTCATTCCAAGTGTCAACAGCACCTGGCAAGCACCAGTGAACACAGTCATTCAAATTCAAATTGCTATTCTTACCCCCCACAGGCCTAAACCTACCGGGGTGTGCGTCTGTCCTCATCCCCATTGCATCAGTTATATCTATCAAACCAAACCGCAAACCCTTTTCTATCGCTATATTAAACTCCTCCAATTGTATCTGATGCAATGCTTCCACAATATCACCATTTTCATAAACCCCTTTTTCTTCCAATGGCTTTGTTCGGTTACAACTCCCACCTTCATTCCACGCCCCGTTCTCAAAGTGTTCCGGAGAATGAGTCACCAAAAAAGCCAATCCCTTGAACCCTTCAAGCTTTCTGATTGTCCTAAAAGCTGTTCGAAACGCCTTCTTGTACCCATAGTAGTTAAGCTCTGAACTGTTCTCGCATTTTTGACACCCGACAACTTGCCTATTCTCGTAGAACGTTAATGGTCGGAAGAACCACTGTCCTGATGAGAAGACCACAAAGTCAAAATCTTTAATTTTGCTGCTCCATGCTTCATCTGCTTCATCTAGATAAAGCTTCGTTGGGCTATAGGAACCAAGACCAGTGGGATCTGAGTCGTTGAACTTCACTAAAAAAGGTGACCACATTGTTGTAACTGTAAAATTGTAATCAAGCACGAACCACCATCTGAAAAATATGTTATCGTTGGATGTATATTTCGCTGTAATATCCTCAGGATGTGCAACCTGGTATAGTAAATGAATAAATAAATAAATAATCACATCTATGAAACTAGTTCAAAAGGGTCAAGTTAGCCGTTAGAATATATGATAATATATTCCGATTTTATATAATTGTTATATATATTAAGTTTATATGTAGTTTTATAGTTGATATATTTATTACATTACCTTTCATAATGTAATCATGCTCCAAAAAATTGGAAAAAAAAATCAATAAAGGGGAAAATAATCTAATTGTAATTCGAAGGATGGAAATTAATCAATTAAGGGAACTATTCTGAATGATTAATTACTTACAGTATTTATGAGGCACAGTAAGGACTCTAGTTGATTTGTGGCCATTGAGTCCCCAACAAAGGCCATTGACTTTCCTCGTACTAGCTCCAGGAACTGTGTTGCATCAAATAGTGGAAGCTCACAATCATGCGGTTTCCACCTTAATTTGAGGAAATCTCTGTCGGGCCTACCATTCTTGATGCAATTAATCTGGTCTAATATAAAAGGGCAGGTTTCGTTGTTGTAGTAAGGTTCTTTGGGATATGGAACCCAGTTTCCGGAAAATATGTTGCATCTTCTTGTTTCTTTGGTTTCCAAGTTGGTGGCATATGTCTTCGGAGATGGTTGAATGAAGTTTCTGAACAGAGGAAGGAGTAGCAAGATGAGAAACAGTGTGAGGGGTAACAGGAACGCACCTTTGGGAATATTTCCTGACATTTTCGTTGCCTCAAACTTCAGAACTGGACCGACGCCTGGATTAATCAGGAAGCGTTGTGCTAAATAGCATCTACCCTTCTATGCTTTTGGAATATTATACTACTACTACTGATCTACTACTCTGAATCTGTTGATAGAGAGGTTAAGTGGTTATTTTATTGCAGATATCTGTTCTGACTTCTGAATGTGCATTGATTAGCTGCTGGAACCAACTTTGGAAGCTTCAGCTTCTTGGAGTTGGAACAGATGATAATTAAGTAAAACAGAGTATGAATAATTTATTAAGTTAATAAGTTTATTGTAAAAATAAAAAATAAGTACAAAATATTACTTCCTCCTTTTCATATCTTATAACATGTTTGAGAAGAAGAAAAAAATTGTTACAAAATATATTAAATATTTTTTCTAAGACCACTCTTGATCAGTATTAGCTTCTTCTCGTGTCTTTACATGTTTTAGTTTTTTATTTTTTTCTAAAACATTTGATGATTTAGAATTTGGATGTCCTATTAATATATGTTCTCAAATATATCGTCATTTAATACTCATTACTATTAGTATAAATATCAAAGATTATGGATATTTTAGTCTAAATATAATATTTTTCAGTTTCATTAAATATTTTTTTAAAAGATAAAACATATTAAAAAATTACTTAATATTTTATTTAAAATTTGATAAATTAATTACATTTCTTAATATATGTGTCAAAACCTTAAATATTATATAATCCTTAAATATTATACAATCTGAAATCAAGGAAGTTGATAACTGTTAAATATAAGTTATTTTGATGATAAAAATATATTAAAAATATCTTTAAAAATATTTATTTAGCAGTTATCTTTGCCTTAAATATTAAGATTTGATATTTTTCTTATTTATGATTTGCAGATATAAAAATGAGAGATTAAAAGAGAAAAAGATCAAGAAAATATCCAAAATATCAAGAAGTCTCAAGAAGATATGATTAAAAGCAAAACAAATTCAAAAGATATCAAAATTATAAATAATAAAGATTTTTTTGAATCAGACCCAAGTCCACTCTAGCAACTATACAAAGGAAGTCAAGTCAAGGAGAATTCAGGTTGGCAAGAGCTAATCCATGAAAAATTATCAGTGGGAGCAAGAGTTACAACCCTAAAACCAATATGAAGAAGAAAAAACTTCTAATATGGATAATTTGTTGATGCAATACAAGGAAGTCATTGAATCTACTCAACCAACATTTAAAAGTCTAGAAATTCAAGTTGGGAAGCTAGCAAAAGAAGTGACTAAATTTATGGCCAAAAGAGAAGAAAACTTTGTAGAGGTTGAAGCTCATGAGGAAAGCCTTGTAAAAGAGCATGACTCAAAAGAAAAAGATGAAGAGAAAAGTGAGGAAAATACACAACAATGAGAGAAATACTCACAAGTAGAAATTCAACAAGTATTCTCCAAGTCAATACCCCTCCTCATCAATTGATTGTCAAGGAAGAAAGGCATGAAGAACATGAAAAAGCCTTAAGTGTCATTCTTTCCTTGGTCACTAGCACATCTCTTGTAATGATATGGAATGTGTTTCCAGAATACATGACTTTCATGGCGTCTCTAGCTAAGAGGCGAAAATGCAAGGAAGATGTGTTCTACGTGACCTTAATGCCACCTTGAAGGCATTTGACTCATCAAGCTAATGACGTTAAAGAAGCGCTTACTAGGAAGCAACCCAGGATTTCTTACTTTATCTCTCTTTTAGTTAATCACATTTTGTTTTTTTTTAGGATAGTTGTGTTATTTCTTTTCTTTATTTTGATATTTTGCATTTTGATTTCAACAATTTAATTCCAGTAGTTTAAATTTAGTCATTGAATAAAAATTACATGATATTTGTGAAGTCACTATTTAGGCTTTTTCTCAAGGATTCAACACTTGAAATGTTGCATGACAATTTTGAAAATATTGGTTTCCTGGAAGCAAGAGTCAATCAAACAGTGGAAAAAGGTTAGCTTGATGGGAAGAGATCATGGTCCAGTAAGCCAATAACTTTATCTTGTCCAGGTGAGCTGTGTGAACTTAATTATGAGAGAACGTGTGTTTTTAAATTCCTAGTTTTGCATCATTCTTAGACTATTAGATTATTTGCATAAGGTGGATATGATCAAGGCTATGTTTCTTTTTATTTTAGTCACTCAGCCAAAAAACCAACCTGTGATGAATTTATCCCTTGCACCCCTGTTGAGCCAAAAGTAATAATGATTTGTTTGAATAAACCCTTGAGCCTAATTTTGATACCCTTGACCTTGTTTTAGGGTTCTAAGAGAGTATAAGGGTTTCAAGTTATGATAAGTCCTTAATTTGGGGGATTGCTAAGGGAATTTGCCTATAAAAAAAACAACACACAATAGGGCACCCTAAGAAGCTTGTAAGCCCAAAATATTCTTATAAAAAAAAAAAAGAAAAAGGATTGCAAATAAGGGCAGAAAAAAAAAGAGGTGCCAGAAGTGCTAAGGTTAAAAAAAAAAACTTTGAAATAAGGGCAAAAAAAGAGAGGTGTCATAAGTGTCAAGAAGAAAAGTGCTATTAGAGGAATGAAAGCTGAAAAATAAATAAGCCTAAGCAAGAAATAAGTGAAAGTTTTTCTAAGGATGCATGCTCTTTTATAATCCTAAGTTTTTGAAATCCCAGAAAAACCATGATTTCTTGTTTAGCCAGGCCCCGTTACAAGCCAATAAAAATCTTTAGTGATCCACCAAGTGTAAGTAAGAATAACTTTAACTGAGATGAAATACAAATTTGGAAACGTTAATTGCAGGTCGTAGATATTTAAACACTCATCCAAGACACTTGTGCGCAGAGAGAAACACTAAAGCGTTGTGAGGAAAAGTGAGACAAACTGACCTGATTGATTTCTGCTACTAACCAATTCTATCTCAATGTTTGTTTGTGCTTCCATTGCAAGATTATGACAAATGTAGAAAGGACTAGTTGAAAGAATTTATAAAATTACAGCTATGGAAAGTGTTGGAGCATTCAGAGCTTGCTCTCATTTTTGTTTTTGCTTGGGGACAAGCAAAGTTTTAATTTGGGGGATTTTGATAACTGCTAAATATGAGTTATTTTGATAATAAAAATATATTGAAAATATCTTTAAAAATATTTATTTAGTAGTTATCTTTGGCTTAAATATTAGGATTTGATATTTTTCTTATTTATGGCTTGCAGATATGAAAATGAGAGATTAAAAGAGAAAAAAATCGAGAAAATATCCAAAATATCAAAAAGTCTCAAGAAGATTTGATTAAAAGCAAAACAAATCCAAAAGATATCAAAATTATAAATAAGAAAGATTTTTTGGCATCAGACCCAAGTTCACTCCAGCAGTTATAAAAAGGGAGTCAAGCCAAGGAGAAGAGACACCACCACAGAATCTGAAAATCATTTTCTCCCTTTCTTTCACCCATCTATACCCCATCCATTGTAAAGCCCTCAATGGCCATGAGTGGTTAAATCCCTAGTTAGGGTCTCGCAGGCCTAAAAACCAAAAGATGTATTGTAAACTTCATATTTGTCAATGCAAACAAGTGTTTTCTTTCCTATTATCCTTTCTTACTTTTAATTTGATGTATTATTCATCATTGCATCATCTTTGAGGGTTAGGTGCTCGAGAGAGGATAATCCTTAATAGAAAACAAGGAAGGTTTTGCATGCATATGTTTTAGGAATTAATCGCTCGAGACAAGATAATTTCTAATAGAACTAAAAGAAAGAGATATCTTGATAAAATCATTGTTAGACATAGAGTGATTGCATCATGCTCATGCATCAAAGCAAACATCTAGAATTAGAACTTCATGCATTTCATCTATTGAGTCTTTGCAAAGACATTTGGGAGATAGATAGGTGAGATAAGTTTGTCATCGTTGATAGCACCGGTGAGAAAGACCCCTAATGGGCAAACTTAACGAATATCCCAGGAATGAGGAATGAAATAACTTCTGCTATCTACTCACTCTTGCCATTGAGAGGGGATGAGTGAATACCTGGAAGAGAAAGTTATCTTATTCCCGGGATCAGGGCATCAACTGCTTAATTGAATTTATAAGTTCATACCCGATAGCAGTAGCCAATGTCGGAAGAGGAGCCGTTGGTGCTTTAGTTCTGTAGCTCTTGCCTGAGACGAAAAGTTGGCAAAGGCTTCAGACGCGGTCTCCGGTCTCCCTTTTTGGGCACGCGCCAATCGGTCTTAAAGCCTCGATGTCCGCTAAAGAAGATAGAGATCGAGAGATGTGACTTCATAATGATTTAGAAAGACAATCAATAGTTGTTTTAAAAGGCAAAGGTTGACTTTAATTAGTAGGCTCAAGGTCAATTTATTTTTGAGTTCCCGGCCCATCAGGGGCAAGTATTTTAACAAATGTGGGTAAGAAAAATTCACCAAATTGATAGAGAAAAACCTAAAATCATACATCCTAGGCAGATAAGGCAGGCTAGGTCCTAACATTATCAAATTTTGATTTTATTTTATTTTTATATTGTATTTTTATCTTTTACTTTTCTTATCTTATCTTTTATCTTCTATTTTCTTTTATCTTTATCATATCTTAATTTAAATATTTTATCTTCTCTATCTTCTATTTTTATCTTTAAATCTTTTATCTTTTCTTTTAAATCTTTATCTTATCTAATATATTTCTTTGTCTTTATTTTAATTTTTTTATCTATTGCTTTTATATTGAATTTGTATTAATCTAAGTATAAATAAAGTCCATGTGAATTCGACACTCGAACGTCCGAGTACTTTACTACTTGTGATAAATTTGATACACTTGCTATGGAGTTATGGGAAGTAATAAGTATTTTAATGTTTCAATGTAATAGCATCAATTATTATTTTTACATATATTCTTAGTGTAATATTAATATTTAAATTAGTTTTGTAAAATTTTGTGTATTTACTCCTTTGATCTCATAATAATTGCCATTTTACGAAAAAAAATAATAAACAAATGAAAGAAAATAATAATTTTACAAACATAATCTTATAATTATTAATTTATTTTTAATTTTTATAACTCATCACTAAAAAAATAAGTAATATTATATTAAAAAATTAAAATGACAACTATTATTTTGAAACTTATTTTTTTCTTACAAGAGAATTATTTTGAGTAAGAGGGAGTATATTTTAAAGATCTTGGGAACACTTTTTATTTATTGAAAAACACATGGGAATATATTTAAAAATTATAGAAAAGTGAAATTTTTGCATCTGAATAAAAAATATACTTCCTTTATCTAAAAATATAAACCAACAAAATTAACTAATAAAAAGATGAAAAAAATATTAATTTTACCAAAGTAACATTATTATTCATACTACATTGAAAAATTGAAAAATTAAAGTGACATTTATTTAATAGGAATATTGATGGAAAAAAATAATTAATATTAGATTAAAAAATAAAATACAATACTTATTTTTGAATTTTTGCTTTCAAATGCGACACTTAATTTGAAATAGAAGAAGTATGAAATAATTATTAATATTTATTTATTTCACTCTCTTTGTCTCATAATAATGATCAAGTAAAAAGAAGAAAATATCTAAAAATAATAATTATTTTAATTTTTTAATGTAACATAAATTATTTTTTATTTATATTCTTTATAATATTTATAATATGAACTAAAAATTATTTAACAATAGAATATTAGTTTTATAAAAAGTATTTTTTTATCTATTTATTGATTTTTTTCTGATTAAAATAATTTAATATGACAAAGGGACGAAGAAAGTAAGTACTACCATAAATGTTTTCTAATTGAATTTAGTAATTTATTATCCGCAGCTGATTTAATATGTATAATAAATGTTTATTAAATACTATTCAATTAAAAATACTGTACTTTAAATTTTTCTATGATAACTTATAAGTGTGCAGGGCTCTTTTTCCTAACTGTTTATGCACCGCCTCGGTAAGCTACAACTTCAATACAGTACTGTACAAATAAAAATTGATTAGGAGAGAGATTGCATTTAATATTTGGCACATGTTACAACTTACAAGGAGGAAATCTTGGATCCTGATTTAGTGGGATTAGGTATTCCATGGCGTGGTTGGATTATTCATAATAGTAGAACCTACTTCTGATTCTGATTGTGCTGTACAATAAGGATTATAACCATCAATGAGAGTTTTACAATCGGATTAAAAAATAACCTGTCATGAACCCAGCTCATGGCCTTGCAAAGAGCCATTGCATCAGCTTCAACAGGCTGCAAAATAACTTCAAAATTTATGGTCCTGACTAAGATGAACTGATTCAACTCGTCTCACAAACACATGTCAAGACCGACACAGTGCAAAATACCTTCAAAATTTATGGTCCACCAAATTGCCCACAACAACATAGCTATTTTGTTCAACACATCTTTGGGGAGACTTTGAACAAGTCTAAAAATCATATCAGTAAAACTATCAGAATTTTGCATATGGACCTGGATAGTGTCTCACAAACCAGCTTTTTTTTTCATACAGAAATGACTCTTACACAACCCACAAAGTAGTGCCATTCATTTTCCAGAATATTAACACAAAAAAGGCAAATACCTGAACAAGAAACACCGCAAAACTGCAAATTACATCTCGTGGGCAGGCATCCCTGAGCAGTCCTCCACAAAAAGACCTTAACTTTGTTGGGAACACACATCTTCCAAATTCCATTTTATTTTCTTATAAAAACATCTTCAATTATGACTTTTTTTAGGTTTAATAAATTGCAAATAAGATAAATTAATGTCTTAGACTTGTCGAGAGTCTAACGTTATCTTGCATTGGAAGAATTTTGAGAACCTTACTTTATCTTTTCACATACATAATCAATAAAAATTGCAAGTACTAGTAGTTGGTTTGCGGAAATGTTTTTTTTTTTTCATTTTTAATCATAAAATTAGTAGTATCTTATTCTAAATTTGTATTTTTGTTTTTAAAGATTTATATAAGTATTATTAAAAACATTTTTTTATTCATTATATCTTATATAAATTATTCAAAATAAGAAATAAAATACATGATAGTATTTTCGTAATTTAAAGTGATAACAGAAAGTAAAAACAAAATATTTTTTAAAACTAAATGAATCCTTATTTTTATGAATTTTTTTAAACATATTTATTTTCACATTATTTTTTAATAAAAAAGGAAAATAAAATGTAGTTAATATGGAATCAACAAATCAAACCTTTTAAAATGATTATAAAACACGGATGAAATCCAGATCATCCATGTGATAGACATAAATACTTATTACTATACTACAACAACTTTTATTTTTATTTTGGGAATTTAAGTATTAATTGACCAATTCTAACTTAAAGTGATCTCCAAATCTGTATTACAATCTACGTAAATATAAATTCAGCACAATTGATCTAATAGGTTATAATCAGCGGGAATCTAGGAGCGTATCAAGGCAAGTCATTTTTATTTTGCATAATTATTTAAATATTTAAAATTTAATAAATAATTATTTAATAAATTTTAAAAAATATTTTTATTAAATTTATGAATAAAAATAAATGTTATATATATTTATTAATATTTTAAAATAAATATTAACTCAAAAATACATTTTATATATATAAAGGATCCCAAGGTAAGAGGGTCAAGACCCCTGTTTGTCTCCCTTGGATGTTATAATACTTTTCCCTATCAAAATATTAAATGGGTTGTATTAGGTTAAACTTCTAAAATGCATTGGATTTTCTGTTATCCATTTGACCATTTATTTTCTTTCTCTATTTTTTCTTTTTTGAAGAATCTATTCCTCTAATTTTGTTCTTCCAATACCTTTTCACAAATTCGGCTCTTATTGGGCCTGTGTCTTTCTATTCGTTTGATATGGACTTTTATTAAAGCCTCCATTTAATATGGACTCCTTCACTTGGGGAGGAAAGAAAATATTCCACTACAGAACTCCAATAAACAGGAAGTTACAGCAAATTGAATCTGCAATCTATATGGCCTTGGCCTTGAGCCTATGAGTATGTTTATGCAAAAAAGGTTCTTGCTATCAGTCCTTATGCTTCATATTATAATATTATAGACTTAAAATCAATTATGGACACTTTCTTAAAATTTAAACTTTTTTATTTAAGCAAAGATTTTATTGAAATGCCTAATTTAAGTACAAGATAGCCCGACTCAAATAAAAAGATACAAGCTTACATCCAAAACAATTTCTAAAAATCCCCCCAAAAAACCAAGAAAACATGGCATTCACCAGGTGTATATTGCTGATGAACATTTACGTACATAAATAAATAGTCCAATGTTTGATATTTGATTATTAACTATAATCTATAAACATTTACTTAGTTTAAACTTCTAGACTTCTAGTCAAGTAAGCTATGCTACTGTCTAGCCTTTAGAAAACTCGAGAAATTAAAATGTTCACATGTCCGAAATAAGAAAGATACACAGTAAACCTGTAATAAACCACTAGTGGGGTCACTGCTTCAGCTTTGAAACTGTCCACACACACTCATTGCATGCTTCGGCATTTCTAATCCATAACCAGCTACTCTTTCTTTTTTTGGATAATCAAACCAGCTATTAGCTATATATATAGCTTATGAAAGGTATTTTTGGTGTAGATATATATATATATATATATATATATATATATATATATATATATATATATATATATATATATATATATTTTTTTGCCATAAATGATGCATATGATGGCAGAGACATTTTTCTGACGGATCATCTTTCTTAAAAGACAAACCACTGCGAGATTTCAGTCACATATGAGCTTTCCCTTTTCTCTTTTCCACCCAAAAACGAAAATTAAGGAAACCATACAAGGAATCAGTTGAAAATTTTACACATTGACCTTAAACCTTTTGCTTTTTTCTTACCCCATTTGTTTCAATCATTGATCAAACAACGTAGAATTTCAGATCCTTGGCGGTGCCCTCATGACATTACAAGTTACAACATGAGAAAGAAATTCTAAGGAGGGCTTGAAGGAAGAGACATTGGAAAGCTGGCCACTTTAGGAAGAGTAAAAGAGTGTAGCATTGTAGGGTCCATACTATACTATACTACGCCTGAAATTTCAGCAATTAATTGGAGACAAGTGAGAAAGATCGTGGGGGCCAGTTCACGTGGTTTTGCTATTCTCTCACTTGTGTTACGGGATTTAAAAAGCATTTTGATAATGACTGGGGGATTTTCTCTTCAGAATTTCAAATCATAAAGCAACTCATATTCAGTGCATCACGAATATGCCAACTTTGCTTTCTTTTCCATTTGCATGACTAGACATTACTACATGGCCGTTAAATAAAGCGATTAAATCGGCCACAGATACAT
This sequence comes from Glycine soja, assembly GCF_004193775.1. Classification (NCBI taxonomy): domain Eukaryota; kingdom Viridiplantae; phylum Streptophyta; class Magnoliopsida; order Fabales; family Fabaceae; genus Glycine; species Glycine soja. The sequence goes on along the minus strand of NC_041012.1, from coordinate 41,792,297 downwards.
TACCTAAAGATAATTAAACTCTCCAATTTAGGTTTATATTGCTTTCAACCAGTCTTGTCTATAATTTGGCATATCGATCGTAAGTAAATTTTTTGTCTAACCCTCCAAAACATATCGCTATGGTTGATAAAATTATCCGAAAAGTTAGCGCAAAAAGTTAGTTTAAAATCGAAAATTTAATTAACAGTAGAAAGTTAATTACTAGTTAAAAATTATTAAATTAGTTCATTGAATTTAATAGTATTGTAGTTTGTGTAGTGCATAAAATATATGTTTATTTTATATAATTAAACTTTATAATAAATAAATATTTTAGAATATATAAATTATATTTGAAATTTATGATAAATTACTTATATTGTGATAAAGGTTATTTAAATATTAATAATCTTTAAAAAATATTAAAATTCATTTTAACAATAAAGGAGAAAATAATAGATTAGAAGAGATAAGACATTAAAAAATTTCCTATAAATACTTGGGGTAATGAAAAACTCCTAAAAATGTTATTGTTGAATAATAGCTTTCAAAAGCACTTTAATTCAAGATATTTTTTCTAATTTATATATAGACATATATGTGTATGACAAACTCATCTATTGAAGTTGTTGATAAACGTATAAATGAAAATGTTTATATAAATTTTAATTTTACTTTAGGAATAAAAAATAAAATTTTGTAAATTAATTATAATTTGAGTTTTTAATTAATTTAAAATTCTTATAGGTTTGTATTTGTAGATAAATTATTTTGATTATATTTTTTTAGTTTCAATTGTTATTTTTCATATTGTGCTTTTGACTATTTTAGAGAAAAAAATTATATAGAAAATTATTTTATATTGTGATTGAAACTCTTAATTTTATATCATATTGTGAAATATTTTCAATCAAAATTAAAACAAAAAATAAATTAATATAATAATTCAATTACACATCTTACTTTCCTTGTATGTTGATTAACTAGTAGACAGTTAAACTCTATCTTATCTAGTAATTTAAGTTTAATATATTTTTAGATTAAATATAAGTTAAAAATTAAAATAATACTTAAAGTAATGTTTTAAAAATATTATATGCTGCTACAAAATTTATTTACCGATGTGATCAAACAAGTTTTCTAGTTAATAAAAATATATAGAAACTAGCTAGTTGAAAATGTTTTCCAAATATAATTTATATGTTTGTTATAAGTATAAAAAAAAATATTTCCAAGAAAGTGTATTTCGAAACATCATATTTCCATTTTGGTACAAGTTTTGAGAATGCATTCTCAATCATTTTAAGAAATATAAAAAATTTATATCATATAATTATTTCTAATTTCCATGGTGAAATTTGAGCATGTTAGTATTTTTATGGGTACAAAGTATGTTATTGTTGATTGTGATAAGATATTTATTTTATTTTTTATCTTTTAGATAAGATTAGTTAATTTTTGTTTTTTCTTTTAGAATATTTTATCTTTTCAATAACTTTTAGTTAGGATTTTATTTGTGTATATATGGGTACCCATATTCTAACAAAACACACTGAAATACTATTAATTTATACATATATTTATCATCTCTCTTTTCTCTTTAAAAGCCTTGTAACTTTAACATGATATCGAACCAGTACCATCCACCATGACTCGTCCATCATTATTGCATTGTCAAGTTCCCACTAGAAACTCTATTTTTGTTTTATGTTCGCCATGAATTAATTTATTAGTGTACTTCATTTCTTCGATCTCTCGTGCATTGTATTGACATATTAAGTCTCTATCTCTTATTGTCAGTGTTGTTATGTTTTCACTGCAGTAGGTTCATAAACCTTAGTTTGTTCGCTGGTGTAGGTTTTTGAGGCTTCCAATCGTCTTTCCCTTCAAGGGTGGTCGTAGGGGGTGCTTTAAGGGTTTCAACTATGCAGCGAGCAACACACTTATTTTTCTTCAATGGTTTATTTCACCAGCCCTCTTTTCTCACTAGGGTTTCATCTGTATTGTAATAATTAAAAAATCAAAATCTTTTACAATTCATTAAAAATGAAAAATATATGCAAAAGTAAAATTAAACATAAACTTTTTTTATATGTAAGAATCAAAAACAAATTTCAAGATATTTATAACAATTCACACATATTACTTAACCAACTAAAATATTAATAAATTAAACATCAAGTTTAAAAATATTGTATTCTAACCATTAATTGTCCTAGACATTTAAATGAGAACCATTTACTTCCTCTTTCATTTTTATTTCTTTTAATTTCAACACTTACATATTTGCATGCAAGCAAAAGCTCAAGTTTTACTTGTTAGAATAATGCTAGCTAGTGATCATTCAGTGGGAATAAATATTCAAACTGAGGATTTTGTCTTCTCAACATTGACCAATCACAAATTGTACGTGCTATAATAATGTGATTATATAACATGCTTGTGAATATCATATAATCCTATACGTAAATAAGAATCAACAATGAGATATGAAAGATTTTGAAAACTGGGCAGGTAAAGTTTCTGAACCTAAATATTGAGTGCAGAAGATGAGTATTAGATTTTACATTTTCGTTAAAGGTCTTTTAAGGCAAGCTTCCCGTGTAAAACTTGTATAACAAAATTTTATTTTTAATTATTTTCAGAATCAAATTCATTAAAATTGACATCATTTATCAATAAATATACAGACACGAATTATTTTGACGAAAAAGAAAATCCATTTCTGCTTAATTGAGCATTCTATAAAAATATTCTATAGTTTTGGAGAGGTTTCATATGTATTTACGATAATAATTACAATGATGATGATTTCATATGTATTACAATAAGAAGACTTATAGATTATTAATTGAATTAACGTTTCCTTGATTGCAAATATTCATCATTGAGACGTGGTTGGGCTGTTTTACTTATTTCCCGATCTATTATTGAACGGCCTTTGCAGGAATTATGCAACATGTTGCGCTTGTGTTGTCAGAACACTTGATGACACATGTTGGAAAATTTGTAGCTACCAAAAAGAACAATAAGAGAAAAATTCAAATAGTAATATATACTGGTTGGAAGTACAGTATGATGAGAGACGGTTTGAAAAGTATAACATTTGTAAAATATAGGCTAAATTACACAGAAATAATTTATTGTATTTGTTTCAAATATATTTGTAGCATTATTTAATTTAATCATTAATATAATCAAACTTTTCTTACCGAATCAAGCTTTTACTTTGATAGTCTATTACAGTATAAATTTAATGTTAGAACTCTTAGAAGTATCAAATATTATTTTATATATAAGTATTTGATCAATCAAACTATTTACATTATAAAATTTCTTCAGCCACTTATGTTATTGCGTTAACCACTTTTTATAGTTCATCAATTAAGATGCTGAATAGATGTTCTACGACAGACGAAAATAGATTATTAGCATGTCTATATTCATATTTATCTCTTTTAAACATAAATTGTTTGCCTTTGGCTAATGTGTAAGTCTTCTAAGATATAACAAATTTTCTCAATAGTGATTGAAGTAACAGAACTAACAAGCTTTTATTATAATTAGTAACTTAGGATTTAGAATTTTAGACAATGAGAAGATAGAAGAAAAATAAGGAGAGTTTCAAAACCAGGGTTAACACCTGAAAGACACGTAACACAAGCATGGTCGATGCTTCTAATATTATGCATGCTAGCTAATAAAACACCGGCCTGAATATAATGTTAACCGAAACTGCCACCAAATCTATTTCTTGCTCAAATTGATGTCGTGAGATTTTACCTTCTAGCTTCCACTATTTTTGCAAACAAATATTACGGTATCACTTATGGAATGCCATAACCTGTCAAAACACAAAGATAATAGTATAGGTGACGTTTTTACCTCACAGTAGCTTTTCCATGGTTATGTTATGTCCTTCGAATTCGACACATTCCAGGGATGTCTCAGTTCAAGACTTCAAGTTGCAAAAATCATCCCAGAGACATACAAAAGCCAATTTCCCTTACTTCCTGCTTTGTCATTTTTCTCATATTTGCGCGAACTTAGTCTCTTAAGGATAAATAGTACTCGTCTGATGATAAAAATAAATAATATATATAGTATAAAAAGATAGGATAAGAATAGGAAATTAAGTTTATTGATGATGTAAAGGCGAAAGTAGTATATTAATAGCAAATTAAACAAGCACGTGTGTATTTTTGTAGCCATTTATTTTAATACAGTTTAACGTATTCATTTATATATTTACAATTTAATTAAATTTGTCAAAGAAAGTGTTAAGTTTTGTGGGATACCTTTATTTAACATATTCATTTATTTTTATTTACATGGTCTTTTTTCAATGCTTGCTGAAAAACTCCTAAGGGCATATTTGTTATGATTCATTTCGCTCTAAAGGCCAACCATGAAAGACTTTTGCCAGTTTTTGGTACAATGAAGACATATAATCCTGTAGTAAAAGGTTCACGGTCTAATTTTGTCCACGTACAAAAGGATAATCTTATTGGACCCTCATTATAAGTGTCCAACATATACCAAAAACGATGAACACCCCCAACAAAAAAAGAATAAGCATAAAGAAGAAAAATGATCATAACATTCAAAAGGAACTAAAGCTGCATCTTGTCATAATTAATCTTTAACGATATTAGCAAGGAGAGAAAGAGAAGGAACAATCGTACAAAATTAGATTCATGTTTGGTATCTAAACTGATGTGTCATGGTGTTTTCTAACATCTTGGCTCTTGGGGAGAAACTGATTGTATCTTTATACAGGAAGTTCTAATTATATATATAGTGATAGAACAAGAAATCAAGTAAATACCAAATTCACTAAAAAAAATGACATTGCAAAACATGTTTAAAATATTTAAAGTTTAGGAGAGAAAAATTGCATCAAATATTAGGGTATGAAATAAACTTCAGAATAACTTAAAAATATAATTATTTAAGGAAATAAGCCGAATAGTTCAGTGCTAACTTTTGCAAAGGTTAAGAATGTTGTGTGATTGTGTCAATATATTCTGAGTACCTCTGGTACTACATACTCTTTGTTCAATGTATTATTTTTGCTATAAAAAAAAAGAAGAAAAAATGGTGTCAATGGGTGTATGGTTATGATCAAGCCAAAATATGTCAATGCTAATAATTGATTTGATTACGTATCTCTCGTGCACGTGGACCAGTTTACAGAATGTTGTGTGCCTTTTATCTGTAGTAGATATATGTAGATCCATGCCTTCTTGTTCTAAGGTGTAAGTTTTTTAATGTAATTGTAATTTGAATATGGTCATATGGCGGGAATAGAAAATGGAGTGGGGTTAGTAGGTGAGGAAGAATAAAGGGGAAAGGGGGGGACATGTTTGACACTTTGAGCTAATTATTTGAAACAAAATAATGAAGAAGCTTACAACATTTTTATTCGAAAACTTTAGCATTTAAAAATCATCCTTGACATTGATTAATTTAATTCAATTCTTAGTTAATTCCCTCACGCTTAGACATGGCAAGAAAACCCATATCCGTGGGTACCCGCCTGAATCCGTCCCGACTTTGACGGGTAATACCCGAGTTGACCGGGTATGGGTACGGGTTCGGGTTTTCTCCGATAACCAAAAGTCGGGTACGGGTACTGGTATGGGATTACTAGACCCGTCCCGACCCTGAACCCGAACTCGCCCCGCCACTTAAAATCTTTAGAATTTTTGCATAACTTAATTAAAAGACATATAATTTTTATTATTAGTTAATTTTATTTTAAAATTTTTACATAATTTAATATTATTTTCTTAACTATTTTTGTAGACACACGCGTTATAATAAATTTATTGATATATAAGTAGTTAAAAATAAATGTTTAACAATTAATTTATTTTTTTCTAAAATCAAATTTTTAATATTTTTTTGCAAAAAAAAAATTCTAAATGATATGTGGAACGAGGTTGGGGATACCCGATACTCGACGGGTACGGGAATGAGACAATAAACTCAAACCCGTCGGGTATCGGGTACGAGTATGGGGATATATTGAGGAGTCGGGATAAAGGATTGGGGAGACAATACTCGTACCCGACCCGCCTCATTCCCATGTCTACTCACGCTTTGTTTACTATAGTAAATTTAGTAAAGAAAGATAGGGGAGAGAGAGAAACGGTAATGAAAGTCAAGGGTACCCGAAAAAAAATAAGAGTTTGCTTAATTTAGGAGAATTCAAACTTCCTTTTATTTGAGTACGTACTTGTTAAAAATTTACAACATTTATTTACTATTAAATTAGGGTGCAATATTCTTATTGCATAAATTATAATGAAAAACACAGATTTTTTTAACATAAAAGTTTAAGTGAATTAGCTAGGTGTCAAAAGCTTGTTAGGATCATCAGGATAGATTTAAAGTTCAAAAAACACTTATATATTATTTGTCAATAATATTTTCACATTAACAAAATCAAACTCACATCTTTATGATGATATATGAATTTATTTTTTATGAACTGGATTAATTTTTATTTACAATAATGAAAAATACAAATGTACTAATAAATCAATGAGTAAATAGTATTAAAACCTTTTAATTTATTTTTTTCATTTAGTTTCACCACTCGTCCTGGCTGATGATTAATTTTGGCTTACATAATAGACTTATGGGCCCTCAGCAAACGTGTGAAATCATGCAACGCCATAAAGTCTCACAAGTATCGTCCCCACAAAAGATCTCCTGAATATATTGACAAAGTGGTAACATATATATTTGTTTTTTTTATTCAATTTTATATTTTGGTTTCAACATATAATCAATGTTGTTTGATTATTCAAAAGGTAAATTAAGTTGATATCTCCAGATATAGTAAAATAATATTTTTTTTCTTTCGATTTTAATAATGCAACCAATATGGTTCAATGTGATATTTAAAAATTTATATAATATGTAAAAATTTATACATATTCATTTGTGAGCTTATACAAATCTTCGAAACAATGACACATCAAACTAAAAACAAACACCGGCCCATACACTTGAAAATACCCAAAGTAAAGCTCTAGCTCCTGTGAGAAACTCTAAGATTTATTACTGAGGACTTTCCCCCGTTCAATCTGAGAAACATAGAACATATATAAAACAATGAGACTTTTAGTTCTCAATTAGTGTCATAGAGTCTCTATGATCAAGAATGCACTCCTATCTTAACTTACCCTTTTTGAACTTTCATGATTTTAACTCTCACTAATGCGATCACGCTATATAAGCTTTTGAATTTCCCTATAGTAAATTGCCCAACAAATATTGTATAATACTTAATTGTGACAATCTTCATGTCTCTTAGGGTTGTTTGCTAGTCATGATAATATAATAAGAAGAGATGATAAAATATAAAAGTTGGATAAGAGTATGATAAGATAAAAATATAATAAATCATATACAACATTTGATGCATAATAAATAAGAGTTTAATGTCTTGATAATGTAAAACAATTTTATATCTTTATTTAATATTAAATTATTATTTGAATTACTTTAATATAATTATTTTAAAAATTAATAAACTTATCATAAAAAAATTACATTTCAGTGCATAACTTTTTTCTCACTAAATAATCTTTTGAATAGTATAGAAATTGTTTTCTTTTGTACGCAGAGTAGTTAATGAAAAATATCTCCTTTCAAATTGAGGTAATTCCCCTTTAGGTTAGAATAATTTTTCTAACTTTGTGTTTAAATTAACCTTGGATGAGACTCCCACTGCGCAGTCATCCAAAAATACATCTGCTAAAGTCAATGGAAATTTTATAATGTTTGAGTACCAATTTGAAAACAATTAACTAGACCTAAAAACGTTGGCTTTTACCAAGACCAAAAATCTCAATTTAATTGGCTCTATGATTTCGTCTATTTCCGACCCTTTTAAATAATAAAAAAATACCTGTTTTTTTTTCTTTCTCTAGACAAAGACCATGTGTCAGTGTACTAAATAATTTGTCACAGACGCTTTTGAATTGCAGCACAGAACAGAAGATGCGCTTACAATTATTATGTAAAGCGAAAGAAATTCCATACCAATTAATTTAAACACTTCACCCATACGTACTTTGTTAATTAAATTTACATTTAACACTAAATTAAACAGTATAAGTGCACTCCGCCCCCTTCCCCTACACACACGTTCAGATATGAGTCATAATAATTAACCTTTTCCTTAGGCAGTATGAACAAATAAAAAGAATAGAAGACCAGAATCTCATGCTAAAAATAATTTGCCAATTCATTAGCTCACAAAGCACTGATGATTATGGATAACCAAGTAGATTAGTGCACTAAATCCAATCAGGCATACTTGGACTATAAGCACCAAAGCACCGACTACAAGGTAACCGGCTAATTCCAATTGGCTTCCTTGAGTTAGACAAAAACAATAAAATAATTACATAGTATCTTAATTATTCATACCATATACCAAATCATAATGCCTACTAAGAAATGATGATCGATGATAATATTATCAGATGATGCCATATAACATAACTTACATATTTTAATTTTTTAAACCTAGAAAAAACAAACCAAAATGATATAAAATAATAGTATATATATATATATATATATATATATATATATATATATATATATATATATATATATATATATATATAAGTTAATGCAAATAGGTAAAAAGTGTGGAAATGCAAATATGAGAGAGAGTGAGAGGGAGTAGGAAAAGGGGAACAAAAGCACCTTCAGATAGGACCCATAACATGTCCTCTCAAAAGACCCCAAGATGTGATTTTCATCTTTCTCCACTGCACTAACGCATTCTTTTCTTTCACCTCTTCTTGTGTCTTATTTCTACCTATTCCAATTTCCAGCCACCATGTCTGGCGAAATGCATACCGATTCCGCGTCATCGTCACGAGCCGCCGCCGCCTCTGATCAGCGTCATCAGCAGCCGGCGGCGGCCCCTCTGAGCCGGTACGAATCGCAGAAACGGCGAGACTGGAACACCTTTGGCCAGTACTTGAAGAACCAGACACCCCCAGTTTCGCTTTCACAGTGCAACTTCAACCACGTGCTTGAGTTCCTTCGCTACCTTGACCAATTTGGGAAGACCAAGGTCCACTTGCACGGTTGTATCTTTTTCGGGCAGCCTGACCCGCCCGCGCCCTGCACCTGTCCTCTCAGACAGGCTTGGGGGAGTCTCGATGCGCTCATCGGACGGCTCAGGGCTGCCTACGAAGAGCGCGGAGGCTCCCCCGAGACTAATCCCTTTGGAAGCGGAGCTATTCGCGTGTACCTTCGAGAAGTCAAGGAGTGTCAAGCAAAGGCCAGAGGGATCCCATACATCAAGAAAAAGAAGAAGAAGAACCAACTTAAGGGCCCTCATGATGCTCCAAAGTCCTTCAAGCAATTGGCCACTTGAGATCGATGGATGGATGGATGGTAATTTTTTCGTACCAAATAGTATCAATAAATTAGTTGCTTAATTTATGCTATATTTGGATTTAAATGCGACAAATCACTTGTGTGTGTAGATAGGACACACAGTGATTAATTGTGGGTCGGTAGGTAGATTAACAAAGGTTATCATATCACTATATATGATACTCGTCAAATAATTAATTGGGAAATTTGAATCCTTTTAATTTTATAAAAAAAAATGTCAGCTATGGAGATGCATACATATGGAGTATACACATAACACAAACCCTAAAAGCATAACACAAACAAACCCTAAATTCCCATCTTTGATTGAGAAATTGTTTGGTTAGAGTAATGTACTATTAGCTAAAGACTGCAAAGAATAATAATTAGAGTAGAAAGGATACCTTCTCTCTCCGTCTCCTCCTTTTCACTCTCTCTTTCTCTCTCTGTCTCTCTCCTATCATTCAAAACACTGTTATTGCAGTTTCCTAATTAAATACTCCTCAGGTAGGCACTTTATACTGATTTTGGGCCTATTTCTGATTATGCTAGATGTGTTTGCTCCCCATGGCCATGCGAGCTTGATATATCATACGTTGCATGTGATTCATACAAATTGACGTAGAAATTGAAACGTACTTGAATTCGGTCATTTATTTTAAACGAATACGTGTTTCAGTTAATAAAACAGAATTCTTCTTTAAGACAATTTGTACGGTAGTGTGGTCCATAAAAATTGTGTCATCTTAGAAACATGGTAGAAAAGTTAATTGTTTTTAGCTATTTGTCTCTCTCAGCATCCACACAAACGTTGGTTTGTTAAATGATGGGCATATGCATATATACGTCGTTTTGAATTTGTACTTAATCTAGCCATTTGTGAATGTGAGGATAGATTACACAAAAATGACCTTAGACGTTTCCTTTTTGTTTGACTCTATGCATTGTCATCAGATTGTGTATAGAGATACTTATTGTCTCTTCAAAAGTTCTATCCAAAGTCCTCCGACCTCCATATGTATAATCACAAATATTGTCTAATAGAAGAAAGGGAAGGCAAATAAAGTTAATTCAGTAAAAAAAAAAAGTTAATTGTGAATTTTCTTATAAATAAAATAAAAAAAGGAAGTAGATAAGGTAGATATAGATTGATCAATCATAAGCTCAAACTTAATTACCAGATTGTTCTGGCGGAAGGATATCTCAGTTAGACGTTGAGGTTCAGGCCATATACATAGCTATGTAAGTGTGCATGAACGTGTCTGCTTCTAAAAATGGCTTAATTACAAACTTACTAATTGTTTAAATGAGTTTATTATATTTTAATGGGCCACATTGGTCGGTAATCTTTCCCTCCCTGTCACTTTCTGTGTATACTTCCATGTCATGTCCATGTAAGGTTTCAAATAATGACCCTCAATTTGCTTCGAGCATTTGTAAAGATAATTGTATTCTTTCCAATCCACTTTCAATTTCTTACAAGACATAGAGGAACTTTCCTTCAATTTGTACTGAATCTCTTATAGTTATCACAGAGTCAGTGACATAGCAATATGAGCAAATCAAATATTTACTTCAAATTATACTCTCATATCATTCATCGATCGCTGTCCCATTCTTAATACCTCATATTAGATCCTGAGCAGGGTGAATGTTGGCATCCTATAAACATTGTCTTGTGGTTGATAGAAAATGGTGTCCTGATAAAGTATAGTGAGATAGATGTGATTGAATGATATTCTATCATGGTTTATCATAAAAAAAGGAAAATATTTAACATATACATTTTCTTTTCATTTCATTTTTACTTTTTCTAAAAAAATATTACTTGCATTGCATCACTTACCAAATTCTCTCTTTCTATATTTTTTTCTGCCATCTCTCATCTTTCCATTCAAATTAGGAATATTCACGTGTTGGATTGATTTAGGTTTAAGATGAAATCAAATTTGAACTAATTATTTTTAATTTAATTGGTTTGATTTGAATTTCATTTTTTATATATTTTTATCAATCCAAATCAAACCAATATCAAACCAAGTCAGTTAAGATCCATTTTGTTTGGTTCAAGTCATTGGATTATGACAAAAAATAGTTATTATATATTTTTTTCAAGATTTTATCTTTGTTTGTTATTTATTTTATATAAATATTTAATTTTAAACTAATGAAAGGTAAAAATGTTTCTTATGACTAATAATTTATTTATTTAATATTTATTGTTTTATATAGTTATCACTCTATATATATTACTATTTTCTTTATTAAAAAACACATAATAAACTTGACCAAATTAAAACACTCCGTAACACTAGATAAAATTATAATCAAAATGATTGAAAAGAAAAGACAAATAGAAAAAGAAAAAAATAAGTTCTAAAGACTAAAATGTATTCATCTAAAAGTTAAAAAATAATTAATCAAATCAACGAATTGATTCAAGTTGAAAAAAAGATAAATATGAGAATTTTGGATTAAATTTGAAGTGAAAAAAAAATCAATAGCTAAATTAATTTAATTAATTTGATTTAGAATGCAAAATTCATCATGTCAATCAAATTTGATTAACACTCCTAACTCAAATCTTTCTCATAAAATGAATTATTACTCGCTAAAATTCAACGTTCTTGGTTTAGTTTACTTGAATATTATCTTTATAGATACCCAAAAATGAACAAATTAATTAAGATACTACTACTAATTTTTAGATTTTAATAATAATATGTTGAATGTAAAGGTATTTTATACTTCCAATCAATCTTAAATTGTTATATCATTGAATATCTTTGATATTTATAATAAATACTTTAAAATATATACCTAAAGTTTGGCTTTATTTGTTTTTTCTTATTAATTGCTTTATTGGTTGTTAGTATAGAAAAATCAAACTAACAATGTATCAAAATTAAACTGAGTTTTTTTTAATATATTTTTATATGATTATATTAAAAATTATGGTTGACAAAATATTTCAATTAGTTTCTATCTTTTATTACTAGGTGAAAATCTTATTTGTTTATTCGATAAACAAGTATTTTTTAGTAATTTTTCAATAATTTTTAACAATTTTTGAAACACTATTTGAAGTAATATTTTTTAAAATGTTAATTTCTAACTTCTAACTTTTTACATTTTATTTCATTTTTATCCTAAATATATTTATCAATTTTTCTGTTTATCATTTTTAAATAAATCGGTTTATTTTTTTAGTTATTTTAATTTTTTAACTACTTCAACAACTAATTTTATCAAATACTTATAAATTAACAAATTAATTTTTCAGCTAATTTTTCAACTTCTAACTAATTTTTGAAGTTAATTTTGTTGGGCATAGTCAAAATATTTAAGTTTGAACAAAATACTTTTTGTTCAAAAATTAGCTTCATGTTTCTTTTTCTTCTTTTTTTTCCCCCTTTTTTTGTTATCCATCATAAGGCTTCGGCTATTGTAATGAATTTTGAAGGTTTGAGATTTCTAATTAAGTTAAAAGTTAAAACTTTATAATATTTGAAATTGATATATCCAATTAATAAGGTGTGCATTGTGAATATGCAAAACACACTGAATGAATAAAGTAAGTTATATACAAAATTGACTTAACCTGTTAGGTTATTACTTGAGAAATAAGATGAAATGAAAGTGTATATGTGACCTCTTTTTATCACACGAGTCCTTGATTGCAAAAGTAATCTTTTGGCAGATCAGATCAAGAATTGTGCATATAAAACCAAAACGGTGCCTTTCTGCATTTTTTTTTGGAAGGCAAAATAGTATTATAACTGTACAAGACCTTTCTGCATTTAATCCAAGTAGCTTGAATATTTGGTTTGATTTGAGGACTTATCAATTATATAAAACAGAGATAACTATATATATTAAATGTTAATTAATTGTGTCAAGAATTGAATCAATTTAAAAGTCAAAGAATTGTTTTCTTTAAGAAAATATTTTGTTTCCATTCTCTATTTTTATAAATAATTACAAAAATATTGCTATAACCCAATTCTAAGAATTTTAATGGTTTCAACCCTTTTCATAGTCCAATTTTCATTCTAGAAAATAATTTTAAGTTCTTATGACCATATCGCAGTATATGAAGAACCACACATCCTTAATCTTGTAGTGAATGCTATAGAATACACACTTGAGCCTTATAGAATAAAGTACCATAAATTAGAGTGCACTTTATTCTAAAAATTAAACACATTACACCGAAGGATAAAACTTTTATGGTATCAAACAAGTTGGAAGAAAACATGCACCATGATGTCTTTGATTTCACCCAAACATATTACAGCTTTGTTTTATTTTTTGGTTAATATTTATAGTTTGATAAAAAAAAATAACATTGCCATGTCTATAGAACTATATTCGTACTGCATTGGTCCAAAAAATTTCGTACCATATAACAATATTGCATGACTCTATACCGAATCTCTTTAAGTATCTGCAAGTTTTAGACGTATGTACCCTAAAGAGGTTTGGTCAGTGAATGAGTGGAAACGCATTCTGATCAGTTACTATGCAATTTCTCATGTTTGGAATGAATATTAATTTGCATACATCCAATGGTTAAAGTTCTTCGAAAAGGCTTCGATATATTGCATTCAAATTTAATAGTGACTTCTCACTCTGATTATGTGGGTATTAAACTATAAATTAGAGCATCAAAAGGATGTGAATATTGTAACAAGTCACTTTTGCTGAATACTCTTTGCATGCAGGACTGAAAGAACGACTTACTTGGATTGGGGATTTAATTTGCCAAAGTGAACGAGTATGTCCTAAAAGTATCATCTCTACTGCTGCTTCGACTAAAAATTATCAAAGAAAAATATTAATATCCCACATAATTAATACGTACGTAGTTCTGAACATCAGAATAATCCTTTTGGAGCAAGTTTGTAGGCCGTCTTAAATATATGTTCAAGTTCAACCTTGTAAGTTCTTATCACATATTAGACCTCATCGCCAAAATAGAAACAGTCAGATCGAATGGCTAGATTTATAGACGTTTACTACTTCAATTACCACTGCTATATATTACTCTCTCAAGTCTCACACACACACACACAAATGGCAATCACGCATGATCGAAATATCCAATAATTAAAATCTATCTCTTTTTGTTAAACTTCATATTATATAATTCTTAAGCAGTAGTTTTCATGCTGATCTTTGAAGCTGTTAACTATGGGATCTGTCATATGGTCATTATTTTAGATTGATGATCTATGATGTTTAGTTTGATATGCATCTTAAAGAAGTAAAAAGGTTGGTGCATTTGAGGCATTGTGTTGGAAATTTGCGTTTAAGATATCCAGAGAGTAGTGTGTGGTCATCTTGCGAGTACTTAATGGGCTTCATTTTGAATTTTGATATCGAGTGTACCCATTAGAAGAGTCACGAAAGTTATAAGCATTGCAGTTTTCAACCATTTTACCCCATAATTTTGTCTATTCAATTTGTTCGCAATAAATTTAGGTAAAGTTACATTTTTGGTCCTTCAGTTTATTTTTAGTTTTAGAATTGATCTTCCGGTAACTTAATTCACGAATTGGGTCCTCCTATTTTATAAAATCGTGTAATGTTGGTCTCTCATGTCACAATTGGACGTTGACCGTTAGCAAGTGAGGTTGACTGTCACGTGTCATGTTCTGATTGGTCAATGAAAACAACAATGTATTTCATCTTTCATGGAGTTGATATCCAAGCAAAACATAACATGTGACCGTCATCATCCAATAAGAACGTGACACGTGACAATCAACAGTCAACGTCCAATTGTGACCTGAAGGACCAATATTACACGATTTTACAAAATAAGAAGACTCAATTCGTGAATTAAATTAATGAAAAACTAAAATCCAAAATTTGAAATAAACTGAAGGACTAAAAATGTAATTTTGCCTAAATATACTAATATTAAACATATCCTCATGCATATATTTAAAGAGTTGGCAATATGTTATTTTAATGTTACGAAATTATTACTTTAAAGAAGAAAAAACTCAGTGGAGATTTTCTTTTGGGATTGGGGATTGGGATGCTTTGCTTGTTATGTCTTCTTATTGCCTACATGTTTATTTTGTTATAAAACATCAAATTTTAAATAAAAAATAAATTTCAACGTGGCAATACATGATTCAGTTACCAACACTAAAATTGCTTGAAAATTAAATTTTGAAATGAAACATTTAACAAAACTAAACTATTAAAAAAAAAATACACAAACAGTCATGTGATTTTGTAATAAAAAAGAATTTAAAAAGGAAAGAAAATCCTTATACTCCCTCTGTTACTTCTTATAAGACATTGTTTTAAAATGTTCTTATTTTTTTTATAAGATTATTTTTAATTTTTTCTTGTATTAATTTTTTTAAAACAAATACTCTTAATTATTTTACTAGTCCATAAATAAGAAATGTTATTTATTTTCTCTTTCTCTCGCGCGGATCGAAGAATTGAATAGTTTAGTTTTAAAAATTAAAATTTCACTACTATTATTTTCTTTTCATGCATTATTTATTTACGAGTAATTTTGAAAACATATTATAATTAAAAATAAATTAAATATTAATAATTAAATTAACTATGTTAATATAAATGAATTAGTTAATAATATCTTATAATTAGAGATAGAGAATATTGTTTTTTCACACAGCAATGAACGCCTTTATTGGTTGTCATTTCACCAGCAATAAAAGTTTGTATATTTCTTACTTTTGAGTACATGAGATTGGAAATGCAAACATGCACCAAGGTGTTTATGGCTTGTTTGCATAATTAGGCTATAGAAAATTTAGAATTTTTAAAAGAGAAAAAAAATTATAATATAAAAAGTTTCACAAAATCATCTAATCAAATCTTATCATATAAGATAAGTTTATTGACTTTTAAAGTAATTCAATTAAATCTTATCATATAAAATAAATTTATTAACTTTTAAAATAATTATCTTAAAATAATTCAAACGATAATTTATGATTATATGACTATGTAAAATTATTTTACACTATCATGTATAATCATTAATTTTTTTAAAATGTTATAAATTAGTGAATAAAGCCACAAGTTTGATAGATTATCACCATTCAGAGTTTTTTCTTCACTTGGGTTTTTTTTTAACAATTATCAAAGTTGAGTGGTACATAAAAATCCATGTAATAAATGTCCTTTTTCAAAGTCCAAATCATTCATCAATTCTATCGATAAATATTAATTATTATTATTATTATTTTAATAAAAAAATTAAATTCATATTTTTGTCATTTTCTTTTCTTTTATTATCAAAAGAATCTTATAACTTTCTAGTATGGGACTAAGGTGATCAATGGTTTATATTGAATAAAACAAATATTTAACATGTGATATAACAAATAATACAGACTTGCATATTCATCGTAATTCGATTTTTGAAATAGTTTCGAATAAGCATATTACCCAGCGGTTAGGCTTATAATCAAACATGAGCTAAACAATTGAAAAATTTTATTATTTAAAGAGTTCAAACACGACACACTATTTTGTATTCTGTAATTTTAGCAAGATTTTTAAGTTTTTAGCAAAAAGAATTTTATACGCCTTATTTCATTTCCAATTTTCATCATCTAAGTGTTTTTTTTTACGAGGGAAAAAATGAAAGACAAAAAAAAGGACACTAAGTTGTTTTAAAAAACGTGTATATATATGTTTTGAAAGAAGCAACTGGTCAGCCAGGTATTGAAAAGGGAAAAGGGGGGGGGACATTTGGCATAAAAGTGTTATACATTGATTGGAGCAAATTCTATATCGGAGCCGAATTAGGCCTAGTTGCCGAATTAATTTATAAGAACTAATAACAACAAATTAAAGGCTAGCTAAAAGAATCCAAAATTACTCCAAAATAAATTTCTATTGGAGATATTCCCTCGTGACAGTATATCAGTTGAAGATATGTACTTTCCCATTGACTAGACCATAGCAAGACAAGCATTTCGAGCACCGTCAACGAACCATCGACCACTTGGCTAGCTATACATATCTGCGGCAAAGAACAAGTTTGTCAAAATAGTTCAGCAACGCGTAAATTGAGACATGTTCTATCACAGTTGTCATCACACTTCTTAAGTACTAAATGCTTCGACCGAAAGAATAATCCACAACTAGTCTTTCGATATTATTAATCCAAAACTATAATATCGTAGACCACCAAGATTCCTACAACCTCAAAACTATACTTGTATGTTTCAAGTCAAAGAAAAGGACACATTTACAGCAGTCAAGCCACTACATAATTGTGAAGGCTAAAAAATCTCTTCTAAACTGACAACACCTTAGCTTGAGCAGCTGGATAATATCTATACATGCAATGAATTGTAAGCAAAAAACATATATGGCTTTGAGTAGGAATATTTCTCCAAAGCTAATAATCAAGAGCATAACAACAGGGTATACAATAAGATTTCCAGATCTTTGTACCAAAAGATATTTGTAAATGTAGCCTAATCAGTTGAAATTGTATCTGTATCCTAATCAGTTGAACTTTACCCGGTAATCACAGATCCATCATTTATGTTTATCATTTTATGAAATGACACATTTTCCTTCACGTATCTGATACTATACTAGCAAGTCATGACCAAGTCTCAACTAACTTGGATTGATTAGTAATCTGAACTCAGAAGCTATTGTCTAGCGCAGCTCAGAATTATATATATAATAAAGCAAGGTTACATGTGTTTGGTTTTCTATTGTTGAAAAGGAGCCTAACGTACATTTACCTATAAGTAACTAGATCTTGCTTTTCCATGTACGTGGTTAGGAATGAAATCCAAGCACACTAACTCATCCCATCAAAACCTTGTATCATACTGTGATTCATTGCTACCCTTTTTTAAAGACATGCTTAAAAACTTAAGGGCAAAAATAACTAAAACCCTAAAAATCATCAATAACTCCTTATTTATTGAATAGTATCATCACAAATTATGCTCACATTAAGAACAGAACATCTTAATAGCATTTTTCTTAAATTCAGAACTCCTAGAAAGTTGACACTTAATAGCAGTGGTCTAAAGCGAACCAAAAAAGGGAATAATATTACCATTTTTTCAAGCAAATAAAATAGTCTCCTTACATTTTAGGCCACACAAGGGATATAAGCTATAAACCCTACCACATATAATCACTCATAAGAAACAGAGTAAGAAAATAAGACAACATCTATAAACCCTACCACATACGTATTATTACCATTTTCCACACTGTTTTGATATGACCGAAAAACTTCACCAAAAGAATTAGTCTACTAACTCAAATGGTTACCACTTTCCAGTTCTCCCATTGTTCTTTTTCTTATATAAGAAAATTAAACTTGCACAAAACCCCATACCTTTTGAACCAGTAACTCACCACTCTCCTTTGTTCTTAAAGCAAACAATATTTCATACCTATCCATAGTTTGATAGAAATGTCCAAACTAGAAATGTAATACAACAAAACTGGAGTGGTTAAAACTTAAATGGATCAATCAAGATAAAAACAACTAACCAGAAGCCAACCCAACTGAAGGGAGTTAAAGTCACCAGCAAGACAAAGCTAGCATCAAACTATCAACACACTTCATGTTCTCAGCATATGACCATCCCTAAGGTTCCAGGTCATCACTACTTTAGTACAACACATTCTCGCTGAACTTGAATTCATACATATTAGATACTTCTCTAAAATTGTCTTCTAACTTTTCTAGTTTTTTTTTTTGTGCTAATTTTAACATGCTAACTTGAATTCATACATATTAGCTATACAGTTCCTGTTAAATTTGGATGCCTCAGTCCTACCCTTACTTTGCAACTCCATATAAATTAGGGATGAGTAGGTGGCAACTGGATCAGTTAATCAATCATCTGTTCATATCTAAATTTACATTTCTTGAAGACTTGAACAATGCAGATGATAGATGCAGCTTCCAGCCAGACTCCACCATTACCTTTGTCTGGTGATAGAAGATGACATGTACAAATAACTAGACAGTGCAATGAAGGTTTTCCTTTGAGAATTCAAACTACATGGACAGCATTAGAGCTGTGTGAAATCAATTGTAACTCATAACTAAGTTGGAATGGAACTGGAGAGAGATTGATTTGTGATGGGCACAAGATAAATATGCAGAGTTCATCAACATTCCTTTTATTTTCTAAGATTGCATCCAAGCACACTGTAAACAAGGGCTTATTTTTAAAAAAAATCAGTGAAACCAAACATACTCTTAACCCCCAGTCAATAGATGACCATGCAACAAACTGGGGGGAAATCCATACGAGTCCAGTGTTCATTGTCTACAAGAGCACATAATTCCTCCTCAGCTGTTGAAGAATATACTTGTGAGAGTCAAATCAATCATGCCATTTCAGGATCATTAAAGTCATTTTGTAAAAATGGACTCCTAAATTCCTATCATTATAGATTTTACTAAACAAGACAAGTTTGTAGATAACATGCCTAAAGCCTTTCTTATTCTTAAAGGGATGAGATTCAAAGTGGCCAAGAAATCTTGAGTTATCAATGGTATGTTATTTTTAGTTAACACACAGCTGTCATCATATTCCTAATTTCCATGAATTAAGTAGCTGCATGGAAATGCACCCTATTATCTAAATCAATATCAGTGTGTAAGAAATATCCAAGAGTTCAAACACCAACATGTTTCCCTCTCTTTACCTTGCATATTAGCCTACAACAACTACCCAAAACTGCATCACATTTATGAAAGTTGAAATAAAGCACACATGTACCACACATGGTTTGGCAATGCATTTATAAAAGTAGAAGTACAGCACCAATTTACCATGCATGGCTCTATTTCAATCAGCTACAAAAGGAAAGTGAGATATAACATTAACAACAGCCACTGAATGCAAAACTAAAAAACAAAATGTGAGAATCTTCAACCACTACTACCTCCAAGACAGACAAAAAAAGTACACAGACCTAGACTCATCTGTTTGCAGAAGTTACTGTGAAATACATATGATTTGTATGTTTGAACACCAAACACAAATCCAACCTTGAGTTTATAATATATCAACTTCATGCTGACTTTCAAAATAAGAAGCCATACAATAACAAATAACAATGAGAATTCATTATGTAGGACAGTTCAGTAAAAAGCTTTAACATGGTCCCTAGCCCCTAATGTTAATTGTCAATGTCACAAAAGCTTGAAAACACCATTATAATACAAAACCATCTGCATCTTGCAGAACCATAAGCTTTAAAGTTAAGAGGACTAGCTCAAAGCCTCCACCATTTTTATAGAAAAACAGTTCACAAAAAAAATATCTCAGCATAAACTATGATGATATAAAGAACTTGCCAAACCCAAGTACTAAAGTGCATCACATGCTAGTATATTTAATTGTAGGACTACAAGAAACAACCAATTCAGAGCATTCAGTGCACCCTCTAGAGTCCAAACCAATCTATTTTTCTTTTACCACCAAAAAGGAACTCACTGGAGAATAATCCTCTAGCGACCCACTTATCCTCAAGTCCAAAACATCATTCATTCGTTGAAAACAAAACACTAAAAAGTACAACGTGTGATCAAATCAAGCCAAAAGGGAAGCAAATAAAAGGCCGAATTTTTTTTTGTATCTCACCATTAGAGCCAGATCTTTTACCGCGCTTAATTCTCTCGAGCTGAACCTGTGTGTCCATAAACATCTCCATCCTCTGCACTTCAAGATCTTTAGCAAACTGCATCCTCTGTTTCTCCAAATCCACCATCTGCCTCAGCTTCTGCGCCTCCACTCTCTCATAAACTTCCCCAAACCTCTCTATCGCCTTCGCCAACCTCCTCATCCCTTCCCTCTCCTTATCCCCTTCCTCCACTTCGCTCCCTCTCCCTTCCTCTTCACATTCTTCCTCCTCCTCCTCCTCCAAATCCTCCGCCTCCTCCTCGTCTTCCTCCTCATCGTCCTCATCAGCCTCCGCTGCCGCCGCCGCGGCAGCCACGGCGGAGTAATTCCTTCTGAAGTAACCCTCGTCCATCGCCGCTGCCGAGGAGCGCTTCTGCGGCAGAGCGACGGCCGTCGGCGGCACCGCAATCGCAGGAGAAGAGGAAGGGTTCTGGTTTTGGTTCTGGTTCTTCCGATGCGGCAGCAAAGGAAGAGCCACCGGCGGCGACGGAGACGGCGAAGAGGTTGATTTCTTCGCGCTAAAATTAGGGCCGATTAGAGCGTCCAAGCGCTCGTAGAAAGGCCAAGAGGAAGAGAGAGTACCGTTGGAGGCCGAAACCCTAGCCTTCTCGATCTTGTACTTCTTCTTAATGGTGTCGATGCGGTTTTTGCACTGGACGTCGGTGCGGTGCGTCTTTTTGGTGTGGCCGTGGAGCGCGTTGACGGCGTCGGCGACGTCCTGCCAGTCCTTTTGGCGGAGGTTGCCGCGGTTGAGCTCGAGGTAGCGGCGGCCCCAGGCGTCGACGAGCGTGGAGGAGGCCTCCTCGGACCAGCAGTCCTCGCGGACGGGGACGGGGCGCGATGGCGGCGGCGTGGTGGTGAGGAGGGAGTCGTGGAAGTCCGGCATCGGAAAAAGGGAATTAGGGTTGGAAGAGAGATAAAGAGAAAGGGAAAAGAGAAAGAGAAAGAGAAAGAGAAAGAAGAAGAAGAAGAGAGAGAAAGCGAAACGGCAAGGCGAAAGAGTGGGAATGGTGAGGGATAATACGGTACGGTCGCCGGGGAGGGGCGCGTGTTGTTGGGGGAACCCCCAGTGTGTGAGTGGCTCGCGTCATCGGATCGGCTCGGCTTGACCGCTACAACTACTACTATCGGAAACACCAAATTTTTTTTTACATTTCCAAATTAATTATTCTACAATTATCATACTACTTACTAATACTATGCCTGTTTTTTTTATATCATTTTAAAAATTATAGGAAAATAAAAATATTTTCATTTTTTTTTATTTTAGAGGGACGAAGGTTTTGGTTTTTGGAGGGAAAGAGGGACGCGCGTCGTTGCCGACTTGACTTGCGGTGTGGGTGACGGCTCGATTCCGTTTGGCATTTTTCTTCTTTTTGGTATTTTTATTTTGATTTTGATTTTGATAAGAATAATGAGATAGAAAGTGAGCGAGATACCGTTTCAAGATTAAGATTGAGATCAGGAGCATCATAAAAAGATTAAGATTAGGATTAAGGCGTTAAGCTTTGACCGGGGATTGGTGAAGATTAAGATTCAGATCATTTTATACCTTGCGTTGCGTCTACACTCTCTTTTTCCGTTTTGTTTTCTTTTCTTAAATAAACACGCCGTGACCACTCCGATTCCACTCTGAGGAAACTATTTATTAATAATGGAAAAAATGAAAAAACACGCATCCGCCCCCAACCAAATAATGGAAAAATATTTATTGTTATTTTTCTTAACTAAGATTTGCTAAGTGCTGCAAGAGATCAACTTGTTGAAAATATGTTTAATATCTTTTGTTTAAAAAATGGTAATAATTTATTTTATTTTTAAGAATTTAATATTTGTTTTAAATTATGTAGATTTTTAAATTACTATGAATTTATTTAGATTAAGATAAAGATTTAATCTTATCTTTTAGATTTAAGAGATTAAATTTTTTTATTGTAAAATTAAGATGATAAATAAAATTTGTTACACTTTTGTTCTGCATATAGAGTCCATAAATAAAATATTGATGTATCTTTTTCACATAATATATTTCCTTCTTTTATACACAACACGAACTACAGCAAAAAATTTAAAATATCTCATCACAAATTCACAATCAACCAAGACACAACGGTGTGTGACTGTGTGCTTTTTTTTTCTGCTGAAAAATAAACTAATAGAGTATTAAGACTCTTATTTATACTAAATGAGTTTTAAATTAATAATTAGGATAACTAATCTTAAATTTTAAATCATCATTTCCTTATTGTTTTATTTATTAGTAGTAAAATAGGGTGGACCGTTTTTCTTATATGGTGATGTCAGTGTTATTTAATTCAATATGAGAAAAAGAAATTTGGGTTTTTGGAAACCCATTTTGCTTGTAGTCAAATCACAGGACTAATGAAAGTCTCAATACTTCTCCTATGCCTAAAGATTGTATAAAAATCTCCATTTCCTTTTTACCTTGCAATTCAGCCGGCAAGATAGATAAGATGATTTTGCTCCAATCTTTTGCACTCATGAATCCTCCAAACATGATTTGTGACCAGTTTGTGTATTAGTAACAAATTGATGATTTGGAATTATCATTGCAATTTGCAAAGTTGGTGATGAGAGGAATGAGAAAATACACTTGCACGCGGCTTTCCACCATGAAAAGTTCATCATGCAAGCAAGCTAAATATGTGTGTGCACATGAATGCCAAACCCCAGGCCAACAAAAATTTAATGTCAAGCATTCTAATTAAGATTTAATGGTCCATGCACATAACAAATATGCAGGGATAAAAGATTCGGATCTAGATTCTCTGCAATCGGACATATCACGCAGTCAGACGATTAGAACCGTCAACCACTCATAAATTATTTGAGAAAATTCAACTTAAAAAACACTTTTAAAATATTGGTTCTGTGTTGAAATCAAATGGTCCATATTCACCACCGCGTGAATGCAATGAATCCAAATCTAGAAGATCCCTGTGCCTGATTCCCCTGTTTGCACTAAACTATTACCTAGTTTCTCCATTCCATTGCACTTGCATCTTGAACAAAAAATACAACATCACACAAGAGACAACATTATTGTGAAAATAAATATACTTCAGAATATCAATTATCAATTATAAACTACCGATTAATTTTATCACATGTCTTTGCTTTCCTTTCCAAAAATAGTACTACTTTACCAAGGATTGATAATATTATCAACCATCTCTCTAATTTTCTGCACAATGATCTCAATAACAATTTTATAAGAGACATTGCATAAACTAACGAGGGTATCATTAAGCTCCCTCACTTTAGAAGGAGTTTGAAACATTTCCTTGAATTATAAAACAAAATTCATTTTCCATTGTTTTCTAAAGGTGTCAAAGTGAGATTAGACTCAATGAGTCAAGCCGAGTTAGAAAATTTAGATTTCCATGATTTTGGCCCAACAACAAGCCGACTCACTTAACCTATGAGGCAAATAGGTATGATTTGGATAGGCCCGTTTAACTCATTTAAAATTAATAAAAAAAAAAATACACTTGTAACAACTTGAAAACACCAATTGAATTTAGATCAAGGACTTCGAAGCGCCAATCTCATAATTATTAATTGAATTTCATCTTCCAAAATTGATATGTCCAATTTAGCAAGTTGATCCTCATTCAAACTAGAAAAACATCCTGAAAGGTAGAGGATTGGAAGAGTTATCTGTTTAGTAATCAAATGCTTGTTGAAATTACTAAATTGGACACCATGCCCTATAGCTAAAATCTCTACATAATCAAATCTCCATTTTCGTTGTGAAAAACTTCATAAGAGTTGTGATTCCTCTTGATTGCCATAAACCCATGAAAATAAACATATATTCTTATCCACATAAGCCATCCATTTACATTTAGATTTCTGATACCAAAAAAATTCATTCGTAACTGCTAACTGCCAATGCTTCATATTCTTCCCACATATTTTTAAGAATGAGTAATCTATATACACACTTTCCTTACATGAATTAATGTTTTGGGCGAGGAATGTATATTAGTATCATGATACTTGGGGCATACAAATAAAGTTGCAGCAAAGTAATGCTTGAAGCCTTGAACTGTAACCTTGTGTTTGGACGGAGGATTTGAAAATTTTTAGGAAATTTAAATACACAGCATTTTAATTGACTTGATTTAAATTTCTTTCATTTTGTAAATATTTTGTTTGGATGAAGTAATTTAATTTCTTGTATTTTAATTTCCTTATTTTGATAAAGTAATTCAATTTTAATGAAATTCAAATTTTCATTTTTAAATATTTATTTTTAAAAAAAAGTGTTGATAGCATCCCCAACCATAGCCTCTTCTAAACCAAAATCAACTGCGCCTATTACTTCTCTCACTTCATATCCACCAGCTTCATCTCCCAATGCTCCAACTGCAACCCCTCCCGCCATTTCATCTCCCATGGCAGCATCTCCTCCGTCTAAAGTTGCTGCTCCAGCTCCAACAACCACTCCTCCGGTGGCCACACCTCTCGCGGCCACTCCTCCTACGACTACACCTCCTACTGTGACACCTGTGAGCTCACCGCCAACGCCAGTTCCGATGAGTTCTCCACCAACGCCTGTTCCGGTGAGCTCTCCCCCTGCACTGGAGCCGACAACTCCGGCACCTGTGGTACCACCCAGCGCTGAGGTTCCCGCTCCCAAGTCAAAGAAGAAGACGAAGAAGAGTAAGAAGCACACTGCACCAGCACTGGCGCCGGCATTGCTTGGCCCTCCCGCTCCTTCGGTAGAAGCTCCGAGATCAAGCTAGGATTCGTCATCTCCTAAAAAAAAGGTGTGTGAGAGAAAACGAAGGGGCCTATGGTACAGTGTGAGAGGAAAAAAGTTCAAATTCTTACAGTTATGGTGAAATTTCAATTCCTATCATTTTAATCTATTAAAATTCTTTTAAAAAATGATGTTATTTTAAATTTTTTGAAATCCTATATCCAAACAAGTAAATTATGATAAGAGTATTTTAAATTTACTAAAAAAATGAATTGCCTTATTTAAATACCCCATCCAAACATAGGGTAAAACTAGACAAGTGTGGCCTATGGTCCGCATAACGCTTACCAAATCTCCAACAGCTTGAAGGCCAATATTATAAAGTGGGTATTATATATGCATAAGCACCTTACAAAATATATGTTTTTTTAATAAAGCACTTTATAAAATATATTAATATATTTAAAACATTTCCAACACGGAGACATGAAAAATTTCTTAAAATGCTAAAATAATAGTATAGTACTATTATACCGTAGCTTTTTTCATATTGAAACGAATCGAAGTGAGAGGTGGAGACAGAGACTTTGTAACTTCCAGCTTAATTATGCACAAATGTGAGGCGCCGCATGCACATATGATCATATCGTTGCACATTTTCATATTTTTCCATTCATGTATCATGATGCACCACAAAAGGAGGGGGATGAAAGCTACCTGTATCCTTTTGTTTTTTTTTATCATATTTATCTTTTTGTTTATAGTATTTTATCCTTTTTACTCACCATTACTTTTAACATAATAATCAAATAAAATACTTTTTTAATTAATTTAATAATAAAAATATATCAATAATATTAAACTTTACATTTTTAATAATAAATTGTTTTTTTACCATTGTGGTTAAAATAACTGTCAAGAAGTTTGTTATTAGTTAAAATGTTATTTTAATTTTTGTAAATATGTCAAATTTGATTTTGTTTTTTTCTTATAAAAAGAATGAGTAAAATACATTAATTAAGTACCCGAGATTTTGAGAAATTACACAAATCTCCTATGCTTTTATCGACCTCTATACTAATTCCTTAATTTTTAAAAATATATACAAAAATCTCCTTATATATTACAATAATTAATCCTCTTAATGATTGGAAAAACATTACATCGACGACCTCTCCTATAATCACTCAAAGGTACGGAAAGCTAGTTTAGTTTCATAAAAATTCAGAAGTAATTAGTGTAATTAATTCTTTCAAACAAATATTTATGTTATCACTTAAAAAGTATCAATGACAGTTTTTTGTCTCATATGTTTGTTGCTATGTAAATGTCATTAAACATTCAAAAGACAATTTTGAGATAAAAAAAAAAAAAAACTTTGGCACCATTTGTATTGACCTATAGTTTAGGTGAGGGGATTCAAATCCACAGCTTTTCTCTTTTCTCTTCACTATCAAGCCAATATTGTGAAGTCGAAGTTGTAAAACATTTTTATGCTAAGAATACTAATCCCTAATATGTATATAGGAGTTTTATGAATAGTTAGATGAACGAGCTTCTCAAAACATTAAAATACATAGCTTGGTTTAACCTATGTGAAAATTTTGATTGATTTATTTATTTTTTTCTCTTATAAACATTTGTTAAAAGATATATTTAAATTTTCTGTTTTTGTAAAAAAAAAATTGCTTCATAATTAATATAAAAATAATATTTATTTTCTAATGCTAATGACAAATTATTTATCACTATGCATTCAAAGCATCCACATTTATAATAATTTATCACAAATATTTAATATTATTATATTAACAAATTCTAACGCAAATTGTGTTCGTAAAATCATCTAATTGATGTCTAACACTTACATTTTCACCAATTTTATATTACAATACTGGCGAAAAATATAATTACCAATAACTAGTATTTCATCACTGAAGTTTCGTTATTTTTTTTTTTTTGGAAAGTGAGGGGCCGCAGCCCCTTATCAATGCAAGGCCGAAACCTATTGCCATTTCTATGTTTACTCCATTAATTTCAGTTTTTTTCTTTATGAAAACATTAATTTCTGTTATGTAATTATTGTTGTATGCTTATTATTTATATAAATATATTTGTTAGCTTGTGGTATTTATAATTGAAAATTGAGAATTTACAATTAGCACGTGCATTCTTGTGCAGGGGCTATGCTGAGTCACGGCATCAGTGTGATTTATTTGTTCCCATGTCATTCACTAATCACTACACACACTCCTAAGCAAAAGCAAAACAACAGCTCGATACAATGTCTAACACAAAAGTATTAGTATTAGTTGTAACAATTCTCATACAACATGAAAATAATGGTTGAATTATGTTGGTGAAATCTGCATATATAGATCGAAATGAAATAGTAGTATTTCGAGGAAGAGACAGAGAAGATTCAGACAAGCAGGTTAGTGATAGTGAGTTCACCTGATCCACTCAAAGCTCTGACATCCCATGAGACGATCACATTTCAATGATTCATTCATTCATTTCATTGTTATGTTATATGAAGCAGTTCTGCCAACTTTTTTGTTGGACCCAGATGGTGGGGCTTGCTAGTAAAAACCGCATATATGCGTTCGAATCAGAAATAAATCAGAATCAGAACACAACACAGAACACGAGCTTCGCTCAAGGCTCAATGATCTGCCGTCCAGCCAATCCAATCCACAGTGTCTATAATAAAATCAATCATCTTTGCAGGATGCCACGCCCACTATCCTCGCTAACTCATAATCACAACAAAATGCTTTAAGACATATCCCCACTAATTACCAACGCATCATTAGATATTAGAATTAAAAATAAAATTTGGTTGAAAGCACAGTGTCACAAAGGGTACTTTCAATTCAATAGCTTTGGTCTTTTCATCATCCAACGCACACTTTTCTTTTTCATTTTTTTACCCTTCCTTTGTGCCCAAGTACACCGTGGCTTTACAGTACTGCTTAGAGTTAGACATCGATCAATCTGTCCTCCCTCAAGTTGGGGGGCCCCAAAGATTTATTTTTTCCTTCAAATATATGTATGAAAAGCTATCTATCTATCTATTATTATTATTATTATAATTATAATAAGAACCATATGATATAATATATATTTTATGTACAAAAGGGTGATGCAAGCATTATGTCAGCCTGTCGCTAGCGTTAAAGAATGACTGACACCGTGGAACACAACTACTACTAAATTGAAGGAGGGGAATAAACGTGAATAGATTACTCCGTTGGTAGCAATGGCATAAATTCGACCACACGTCTCAATCACCTTCCATGATGATCCAATACAGAACGTCGACGAATGCCTCGAAAACCAGACACAATAGGAGTGGGGATCCTTTTCTCCTGTGTTTCAATACATTTGCTGTGTTTACTTTTCCATGTGCACTCCCAAACTCCAAGCCTTCATCATCATTCATCAACAATTAAAAAAGCTAAACAAGATTGAAACCCTCACAAAAGTTTCTGCTTATCCCTTCCTGAGAATTACAAAATTATAACACCCCTCGATCAATCATGCACCCTACCAACTAAACACCAACGCCCCCCCTCAATATCATGATAAACTGATAACGAAAGCTAAAAAATGGCAATCAATAAAATTGGCCTCTTATGATCTACTACTTTGATCTCAAGGCCATCCTAATTAATATCAAAGCCACATAGTATTATCATCATCTCATCACTTATATTTATTCCTCAAATTTTTTAACCAGAGGCATTCTCGTATATATCATGATTATTTTTTGAGATACTAAAATCATTTGAAGAGTTGATGTGAGGATCAATTACTCGAGGTAGTGAGATCATTTATACAATGGAATGGGATTATACTTATTCCTCTATTATAATTAAGAAAAAGGAAATGAGATTATTTAGCTGAAATTATAATAAAAAAAAATGGGTTTGGAGTTTGGAACATGAAAATAT
This sequence comes from Glycine soja, assembly GCF_004193775.1. NCBI lineage: Eukaryota > Viridiplantae > Streptophyta > Magnoliopsida > Fabales > Fabaceae > Glycine > Glycine soja. The sequence goes on along the minus strand of NC_041012.1, from coordinate 41,762,535 downwards.
ATATGTTGAGAGTGCTATAATAGTATAATATAAGGAGAGGTTTAAGATATTGAAGAAATAAAGAAGAAACGTTTACAGTAGTTACATATTATCAGGTAGTGACGGTGACTCAGAAATGCTCTCCAAATGAGGCCTCCAGACGGCGACACGTCCTCGTGTTCTGTCTCTCTGCGTAGAAACTTTGTCGGAAAGTACTTCAGTCAAGTAGCGCTCATTAGAGGCGAGCAAGTTGGCGACAGAAGTGGCGTTGTTATTATTATTGTTGTTGTTGTTGTTTCTGTTGTCGTTGTGGTGTTCCTTTCTTTTCTTCTTCCCGGAGGAGGACCTCTGGCGGTGGCTGCTGTTCTTTTCGGACGGCGGCGAGGGGAGGGGCATGAGGAAGTAAATCTTGCCGCGTTGGAGGTCGGCGTCGGGAGGGACGACGACGATCTTGGGAACAACGCCGTCTTGGGTGGAGGGGGAGGAAGGCTTCTTGAGCACGTGCTTGGGGTGGGCCTTCATGATTTCGCTGGCCTTGATGGTGCCGCTGATTTCCTCGACGCGGCCGTTGGAGTGCACTATGCGGATTACGTCCAGGGCCCCGCATGGGAGAATGCAGGAGATGCAACACCGGATGCTGTTTCTCATGCCTTCTTCTTCGAATTCTTCCTCTAGTATCTCAATTCTCATAGAGAGAACGCGACACGAGAGAAGAAGATGATGAGGAAGAGTACTGAGAGGGTGGAGTCTGGATATAGAGAGAGAGAGAGAGGTTGGTCTTGAGATTGTGTTGTGTGCTTTTATGTTTTAATTCTCTTGTTTTAGGTAATGCAGTGGGAATCAGTCACATAAAAGAATTTTGTACCAAATGATGCCTTTTATTTTCGTTATTATCTCAAAGCTTTTTTAAAAAAAAATTATTTTTCTTTAACCATCACTTCAAAAACAGTGGATTGACATGACAAAAAATTATTAATTAGTCTAAATTATTTACGTGTGTTTGAGAATCAGTTACGTTCAAGGTGATCAACATAATTCACATCCTTTCAAAAGAAAGTAACCAAAGAGTTACGTCTGTTTTTTAGCCTTAAAATGTGCAAATAACCGTTTATTAGCTTTCTAACGTTAATTCAAACACTTTTGAGTTCGGTGCCTCAGAATGTGCAAATAATATGTATAAAGGTTTAATCAATCCTTACTAACATATTTTATATCTCTAAAGGTTTAATCACTCTTTATTAACATATTTTACATGTTTAAAAGTATAAAAAAAAATTAACGTTGATTCAAACACATTCTATATGTTTAAAGGTGTAAGAACTTTTCAACGTTGATTCAAACACATTCTACATGTTTAAAGGTATAAGAACTTTTCAACGTTGATTCAAATAAATTTTAAGTATTTAAAAATTTAATCAATTTTTACTAAGACATTCTACATGTCTAAAGGTGTAAGAACTTTTTAATTTTGATTCAAACATATTTTACATGTCTAAAGATTTAATCAATCTTTACTAACAAATATATTCAAGTTACATAATTCTAAAAAAAGATAACCTCACTTTATTAATAATCAAGAGATCTAGTTAGATTATAAATATGAATCATGATGATTTTATTGTTCAGTTTAAGGGAGATTGAATTTCAAATCTTGAGTACATATGATTTTATTATTGTCAATAATAGATTAATAGTGATGTGAAAGATATATAATTTTATAAAAAGAAATGTTTTGTTAAAGAATTAAAAATGAAAGATTTTTACTAAAAAAATAAGTAAATAAGATGCTTCCATCCATTCAAAAGTTTAATTCTATATATATTCTTAACGTGATTTTAAAATGAAAAAAAGTTTTATTGATTGATTTTCTTAATGTTCTTTTTTGTCGACTTTTGAAAGGATTGGGGGAATATATATTTTTTTTCCATGCTAGCTAGCTGCGGGATGAAATTCATGGAGTGAATAATTGCACAACACTATATATAGTTTGGCTTTTAATCCATTATTTAGGGTCCCTCATCACTGGCTCACTCCCAGCCCCTCCTCCTCCTCCCTGACCTCACACAGTACCCTTTTCTTTCCTATTGTGAAATCAATAGTATTTAGGTTAGGAATGGAAGGTTGGTATACTCATATGAGTGGACACATGGCACAGTGAATGATAGGGACTCCTTAGCAAGCAAAAGCTTCGAACCTTTTGATGGGGCCATGACTAGATGTGCGTGTATCAATCAAAGCTTGACACTTGTCGGCCAATAATGAATATTTACACTAAGTTTAGGTGAGGAGGATAGTGGTGTGGGGTCAACAAGAGAGAGAATATATGTGTTTTGGAGTGGAGTGGGAGAAGGGGGGCTGGAAAATGAGGTAAATTGGTGAAGAGATCTTTTGATGAGGGGAGTTTGTGATCTTTCAATTTCCCATAACAAGATCATGTGGGATGTGGTTTTCATCGGAAAGTGAAGTGTGATGGACTTACACACTTTATCCTAATGGGTTTTATGCCACTGAAATGCTTTGACTAAGGCAAAGTGCTTGTCTACTAACCAAATCACCAAAACCAACTCTACTTCACTTGACTTGCACTTCCAAATCCCTTTCACAATTTTTTCTTTTTATCCAAGGGATTAGTTTATTATTTTCATCATATTTCCTATGCCATACATATATATTGGTTCATATATGCCTATTCTTCTTCTCTCCATCACCACAATAATATATAGTATATTTATAATTAAACATGGTAGAAAGGTTGGTAGTTTTTTAGATTAAATTAATCTAGAGATCCTATAATTTCTATATTTTTAATTAGCTTTCTATAATTTGAAGATTTTTAATCAGCACAATTAAGCTTTTGTATAATATTGTTACATGATATTTTTTATACACATTTTTTAATATAGTTATACACATATTCCCAACCATTTTTAATTCCACTTTTTTTCCCGCTCCATAAGTTGCAAAATAGCATTATTCCTACATTTCGTTTCTAGTTTGGTCTAATAAATATATCCCTGCCCTACTCTCACTCAACCAAAGTAAAGTTATTTGTACTTTTGTTTTGTACGTAATCTATACGGTTCAATGAGACTATCCCTATATATGCCATTGTAATTATCACTCATGGGATAATTTAATTATGTTTAATATTCAGTTTTTATATTGGACTATATCCACGTGACGCACACATGTTATAGTTATAACTTGCTCGCAAATGGTTATTTGGCCAAGTTTCATGAAAATAACCTAACAAAATTACAAGGACGTACATATTAATTTAGAGAAAATAATATATGTAGCTACAATGCAAATACTTCTTATACTTGTAACCAATTAGTTTGTTATATAAGGTAATCTTATTGATTTTTACAATAATTAATTTAAAAATAATTTCTTAATTAAATAATTTGTGATTGGTAGATAATGTAAATTTTCTTACCGTAGTACATAGATTTTTGATATTTTTATTATTTGTAATTTGCGTATGGATCTCATCAAACAACAAGAGTAGAATTCCTATGATTTAACTATTTATTTTACATAAATTTTACACAATAATAAAATATGTGTAAAAAGAATATCTTGACAATGTTCTCCTTTCATGTGATGAATAGTGCAAATTCATTTCGAAATTAAATCAAAATGTAACACAGAATCTCTATTAACAGCAAAAGTCAACTAATATTGTGCATACCGTCATTTTTCAGCTGACAAAGTCTTTATAGACAATAGACATATTTGCTAGATTATATATTTATATACCACATCTTCTCAAATTAGAAAATAGTCAAGGGTCATCATCAACCGCATCTTTGCTTTTTTTGCAATTCTTATTTTTTCCAAACAACTGTAAGCATTGTACACGCTAATGTATGAATGAATGAAATAAGATTGCGGTTTCTTGGTAGGTTATGAGATATTGAGATTGTGCGGTTGAACTACTTTTGTTATTTATGTCTTTGAAATAAAGATTTTAAAAATAACAAAAGTATTTTCTTAATATTTATATACAAAATATTAGAAATGTTTTATTACTATTATTTATATATTTGTACAACAAAATATACAATTAACAAAATATACAGTATAAAATATGTTATTACTATTATTTCATTACATTAATTAATTAAATGATGTGGTAAAATATATGTATAAGAAAAATTTATGAGTGAGGGTCCATATAATTTTTTTTTAATAAAGTAACAAAACTAATTATGCATTATTCAAACTTTAGTCTTTAGCTTTTATCAACGAACTAGTAAGCCCCCAAAAAGAAAAACAAGACGAACGAATAATAGTGTATGAAATCGAAAAGGAAAGGCAAAAATTTGGATCCCCGGATTGGGTGGGCAGTGCACAATTGTTGATCGGGAAATCACAGCGTTTGTCAAACATTGTTCGAAACATTATATTGTCCCAGGCTGAGTGGATAACTTACATAGTCTTTAAAATTTTTAAAAGGACATGTTTTAGAGTTTAGCATTCTGGAAAGTGGAAAGCAAATAAGGCTGGAGCATTATTAATGAGGCTAATTAGAAAGGCTCCAAATCTAGCCAGCTGAATCCAATCAAGGTGTTTCAGAAATGAAGGAAGTGTGCTTAATTCAGTGCCCCACAAGCACAAATTAACCACTTTTTATTTTATGGTCAAGTGCTCTTGTATTGATAAAGGGTAAGAAAACAGGAAAACCGGTCTAGTGCTGTGTATATATAAATTAAATTAAATGTGCTTGGATAAAGAATAAACTCCCAAGAGAAAATAATAAGGAAAAAAAGACAAGAATGCATCAACTGAAACACGGTGGCAGATGCATCATTAACTTTAAATAAATTCAAATTCAAATTCAATTCCTCTATTCAGACGAAGTTTTTAATTTATCCTCAAAATTTCTTTTTGCTGAATAATTACTTTATCATCAAAATATAGCCTCTTAAGTAAGAAATGCCACACTCCTTGAGTTCAAGCACATCGGAACCATTCTTTCCCGTTACTTAACAAGTTAACAGAAAATGGAGAGATAGTGAAAATATAAAATTAATTAAAGAGGGGCAAGGATTGTGACTTTGAGTATATCAACAACAGTTTTGGTACCTCCTTTTCCCTTCAGTCATTGGCACTTGTGTCTGGATTGAATTCTTCAATTAATACACGATATTGAGATATTGGAATGGTTGAGACCCCATAGGAGAAACAATGGGGGATATAACACGAGGGTCATGTCAGATTGGCCCTAGTCTTAAATGTTGATCAAGTAGTGTTATTATTATTATTCCTTTTGGTACAAATTGGCAGATAATGAAAATAACATAGAAAGAAGAGAAAGGGAGAAAAAATTAGAACTTTTGTTTTCCAAGTGGTTTGGTTTTAATCCTACATTAATTCAGAGTGGTCCTAAAACTAGTTGGATATGTATTGCCGTCATTTTAAACATAGACATCAGATAGCAAGTGATCATATTAAACTTTAAAGTTATTATAAAATCTTCTACCATTATTTTATGCTTTATTTTTCAGTATCAAACTGTCTGGCCAGGAAAGAAAGGAATCCCTGGCTCCATCAAAACCACGTTAAGGATTTCTTTGAATAAAGAAAACGAGTTGAAGGTGCAAGCACGTATTGAGACACATTTGGTTAGAAGAATTGGAGGATTGGTGCGTGTGCTGGGTGTTCACGTGAGCTTGAAAAAGGAGAGATCTCTACTTACGTCTTTCTAGCACATAATTAAGAGTATCCACTTAATACTACATCTTAACTTAAATTCAAGTAAAAAAAATATCTAGACCTTTTTACCTATATTATCCTAGACTCTAGTCTAATTCGTGATTGATGTGAGACTTGATTACTCATATATGTTCTAACGTTCCACAAGTGAACTTAAGCGTTAATATTCTTCAAATTTTTTAATCGATCCACCTGAATCAAGAGTTCTTTTTTAATATCACTTTCTCCCTCATATTATAATTATTGTCTTAAATTATTTCAGTTAAACTAAAAAATAACAATTTTACAAAATTAATCTTATTATTATTAATTCATTTTAGTTTTTATTGTTGATATTATTAACATTATAAGAAAAAATGTAATTAATGTTATATTAAAAAGTTAAAATAATAATTATTTTGAGATGATTTTTTTCTTACTCAACTATTAGTATATTGAAAATTTATATATTCTTTATTTGCTTCTAATTTATCAATGTGAGATTTATTCTCTAACACAATAACTTAATGAATCTTTAGCTTATATTGTTCTTATTTTAAAAAGAATATATAGTTAAGTTAATTTAACATGATAATAATTTATCATAAACATCTTGGTATTTTATTTTAAATTTCTATGGATAAAAAAAAGTATTTGCATTTTTTAATTTGAGTCATTTTTGTTTTTGGTCTCCCAAATTTTAACTTGTTTTTTTTTAGTTACTCAAATTTTAACTAGTCTCTATTTAACTAAACTCTCTTGATTGATTTTTGATAGTTTGAATGTGACATATTTAACCGCAAGAGGGACTAATTTTTTTTTATTGATTTTGTGGGATTAAAGAATGGAATTTCTAATTTAAGGGACAATAAATATATTTAAATAATTTATTTTTAATTTGTTAATCTATTAGTTGTACAAATCTAAGAATTGTTTGGTCATTTGGTTTTCGTTATTCATACGGATGTCTAGATGGTTGATTTTCGTTGCCATGACTTGGAAGAAGAATCCCCAAAAACAAGTTTCAGTGTTTATTTTATTGTTTTTTTTTAAATATTAACTCAATAAAAAAAAATTTCGCCGTGTATTGAAAAGTGACATTCCTACCTCCAATTACTAACACAATGGGAAAATTGCGTATTTAGGTTTAAAATATACAAAAAAAAAAGTTTTCATTGTGTTGTTTGGAACGAAAACATGTTTTAATCAATAAAAAATTTGGGGCGTAAAAATAGAGAAAATTTAGGTGTAAAAACTTGGTATCCTACACAAGCTCTGTATTCATAAATCCATTTGACAAACAAGACATGTTCAGTGTATAGCCCAAAACCGGGAAAAAAAGTGGCTTAGATACAACTTTGTGTAGCCCAAAAGAATCAGCAATCTGGCCATAAAACATACACGAGTTGGGTTTGTAAGCATAATCGTGGGCCTTTTTCTTTTTAATTTATTAAACTATTTTCTTTTAAAAACAAATGAAAAAAAAATCCATTAAAGATGGGATTGTTTATTTGTATTTATTAATTATTAATTAATCGAAGGAATCCAGAATTTTATTTTATTTTATTTTAGTTTCAAATACTCATTTTGTTCCTAAAAAGGTGAGACAATGATAAATTAATTTATAAAAGATTAAAAATTCAAATTTATCCACCAAATAATAAAAAATGGGACAGATTGATTTTGCTATTAACTTTGTGATATTGTTTTATCAAGTTGTATTATTTGAGAATAAATTATATTTTTTAATATTAAATTATAAAATTTAAGAATTAATTTATTATTAAATTAAAAAAATTTATATTAAAGGATGGAAATGGCTAATTAGGTACAAAATAATAAAAAAGTGGAACCCCGTGAAGAACGAGAGGTCCTTGAGCGGATGATAGCCAAAATGTGTTTACTTGCAGTTCCATCTTCCCTCCCCTGTTAATTCACCTAACAAATACCAAATTGCATCACGGATTAGTTGATCCCTCCTTTGAAAACAAAACGATGCCGATTTTCAAAACCCCGTTCAACGGCTACTCCGTAAAGTTCAGCCCCTTCTACGAGAACCGCCTGGCCGTGGCCACCGCCCAGAACTTCGGCATCCTGGGCAACGGCCGCCTCCACGTCCTCGACCTCTCCCCGGAGCCTTCCCTCCCCATCTCTGAGCTGGTCGCCTACGACACCGCCGACGGCATCTACGACGTGGCCTGGTCCGAATCCCACGACTCCATCGTCATCGCCGCCGTCGCCGACGGCTCCGTTAAGCTCTACGACCTGGCCCTCCCCCCAACCTCCAACCCCATCCGCTCCTTCCAGGAACACACCCGCGAGGTCCACTCCGCCGACTACAACCCCGTCCGCCGTGACTCCTTCCTCTCCTCCTCCTGGGACGACACCGTCAAGCTCTGGACCCTCGACCGCCCCACCAGCGTCCGCACCTTCAAGGAGCACGCCTACTGCGTCTACTCCGCCGTCTGGAACCCCCGCCACGCCGACGTCTTCGCCTCCGCCTCCGGCGACTGCACCCTCCGCGTCTGGGACGTCCGCGAGCCCGGCTCCACCATGATCCTCCCCGCCCACGAGTTCGAGATCCTCGCCTGCGACTGGAACAAGTACGACGAGTGTGTCATTGCCACTGCCTCCGTCGATAAGAGCGTTAAGGTTTGGGACGTGAGGAACTATAGGGTTCCCCTTTGTGTGCTCAATGGGCACGGGTATGCTGTTAGGAAGGTGAAATTCTCGCCACACGTGCGGAATTTGATGGTGTCTTGCTCCTATGATATGACGGTGTGTGTTTGGGATTTCATGGTGGAGGATGCTCTGGTGAGTAGGTATGATCACCACACGGAGTTCGCGGTCGGGGTGGATATGAGCGTGCTTGTTGAGGGCCTCATGGCTAGCACTGGTTGGGATGAACTTGTTTATGTGTGGCAGCATGGGACTGACCCCAGGGCACCTTGAAGGTGAAGGTACTTTTCTTGTTGTATTTAGGAGCAATGTATATGCATTCCTTACATTGGTTTACTAGAATAGTATTTACTATTTATATACCGGGGAATTTTCTGTTTCGAAATCAGGATAGGAAATGGCTTACATTATTGTTTAATTGATTTTGATCGTTGTTCATAATTATTCTTGTGATATGTTGCTGCTTCTTTTGTGTGAAAGAAGGAATTGTGCTTGCTAGCTTGTTTGTTTGTGTGTTTGTATGTTTTTGTGTTATTGGTCTTAGATTCTTTGTTTGTTAAATGGAAATTAGGATGGTTAACTTGGGTGCTGCAGTTAGGGAATGCACATGCCACTATCAGTTGACTTGCTTCTTCTAGAAATTAAATGTCGAGATTGCTCTTAGAGCATCTCAAATTGGAGTTGCTTATCAGATTATTTTGTGCAGTTTCATCATTGGAGTAGTTGACATAACAGTTTTTTATTTAAGAACCAGTTGCTTACTTGCTTATATAAGCAACAGTTCTTAATAGTTCTTAAGAATTGTGAGACAATTATAGGACTTATTTTAAGTTATTAAGGATTGCATCATTAAAGAGAAAACTTGTTGAAATTCTTAAACCCAATGTAGCATAGTAGGCCCCACCAAAAGTGAGTTAGGCAATTTCACCATGGTTGCACCATTGGAGATGCTGTTAGATCTTTTATGTGTTATGCATTGTGTAATTTTCAACTTCCATTTTTGTGCTTATATTGTTCAGAACTTCAAATGCAACCTAAAATGAAGAATTGTTGGAAATTTCATAGTGGGCAAGAAGCAAGATGAGGAATTTAGATGTTCATAATATTGGAGTTGAGTCACTCACATGGTGCATCTTGTCAATTCTGATGGTTTAGTATCATGCAAGCAAGTTTAAACTAAATTATGTTGAAGTTGAATCTTTGCTGTTTTCACAATGGTCCACATTCACAATGTGCCCTTGTACTATTTGTGTATTATATCTAAAGTGAAACTTCTCTTTTACTGTTTTCTTCTTTTTTTACAGAGTGAAAAATGAATAGAGAGTTCTATAGATCTTTACCACACATTCATACAAGCTTCAAGTATACAGATTATATATATAATTCACCATAGTGAGGTGCTCTGGAAGGTTGAATAGTCTGGTTACAGTGGTGAATTATGGATGGTAACAGGTGGATATGCAACTTCTTTAGCTATCTATATCTACATTCTTTTTTAAATCCATTACCAAAATCTGTTTCTTATCATGTTTGAAACGAAAATGTAAACTGCTTTTGTCCATACCATGTCAAATCTCCTATCTGAAATGTTAGATAACCAAGATATCTGAATAATGATCGTTCTTATGAATATGTTGGTGGATGATTGAAATCTAATGTGAACCTTCGAAGGAAAAAAGACATAAAGCTAAGAGATTTTCCATGTGGCTTTATATAGACTGACATGCTTTGGTCTATTTTAGGTGAACTTCTAGCAAATCTAAATTAATGACTGTGACAGCTGACTTGCCAATAGTTTATGGAACTTTTAATAAGTTCAATATATGAAGATGGTATCTAATAGTATTATCTTGTTTTAAAAATCTTAAATTAGGAAGATAAAATTGTAATATAAACATCAAATAGGTAATTGTTTGTAAGTGATTTAGGATTCTTGATTTGTTCTTCCGTTTAGGGTTAAGATAAGGTTTCAAATAGATATCAAACTGAAAAGTTACTTTGAAACATTTAAGTAAAATTTTTCTGAGAGCTTTTGAGAAATAGTTGATTTTCTCCTAATTTAATCATATCATAACATGCTGGTTTTTAACAGTTCATGAAATCAGAAGAGTTAACCTTAGAAGATATCAGCAGTTTACCGATTTGGAATGTGTTATTCATTCTGCATGATCAAATTTCATATAATGTGAAATGAGATTGTAACCTTCAGCTTAAAATATCATAGGTTCATTATATACGGGTATGGTAGTGGCAGGGAAGTGAAATTAGGTCCATGAAGGCACAAGTGGGGAGGAGTGGAGCATGTGAATATGGTTGAAGGAGAGAGAGAGAGAGAGATAGAGAGAGAGAAGGATTATATGATGGGTCTGGTAACAGAATAGGGGGTGTGAGGAAATTGATATCAATATTGACTAGGCTGAGTGAAGAAGCTGGTTTCTTCCTGAGGAAAGGGTGTCTCATTTTTTCCCCTTTCTTTTTCTTGGTTTGCAGCCTTGTAAAAGAGGTTTATATCTCTCTGATATAGCTCTAATTCAGTATCAACAATACTTATTCCAATTTTGGTTCCTAATAAAACACCACTTATTTTCTCCTTTTTTTCCCTTGATAAAATGGGATTTTCTTGTCTCGGCAGAATTTTGCAGTATATAAGAGAATGAGTTAATATGTCCCTCCTCCTTAGCTCAATTTAGTCTCACTTTAGCACTGGGCCATGCCTAGGTGCTAGAGTGTAGTAAGTAGGATTGAAGTCATGCATTTTAAAATTAATCATTAATCTTTTTTACTTAGAAACAAATACTTTGATTATCAACTCAATGATAAAACTCCATATATGCTTCATCATTTAAATAATAAAAGGAAAAGGGATCATACAAAAGCTAAATAAAGTATTTTTGCCTCAATTTTGGGTAGTTGGCAAAATTGGAAACAAAACATTGTGTTAATGGAGTTGGTGTAGTACCAATAAGGGATGTACCCAGGTGAGTTGTCGAATATGATCAGCAAGCAATAGATGATTGGCAAATGGCAACTCACTTTAGGTACTGATACCCTTAAAAAAAAATGGTCACCAGAATAATCCCCATAAACTTATCGTTGGTTGGCTTTTGAATTCTCCTTAATCTTTTGATAAAAGCCTGTGAATTTCTTCATCTTTGGGAATTAAAAGGTGAAAACAAGTAAGACATTTTTAATAAAGAAATAAGATTGTGATTTTTTAATATTGTAGTGTATACAAGTATATAACAAATAATGCCCAAAAAAACTATTAAGTAGAGGGAGAAAATTAAATGAAACAGTCGTCCCTCCAGATATTAGGCCATAAACAAATATATCCCTTGACTTTCAACTTATATGCACATTTTACTGTTAGTTTTTTTCCCTTCTTTTTATTACGTTACTTTATTTGATTTTTGCTAACTAAGTCTGCCTGAATTATTGATTCCTCATTTAAGAATTTGCGCTAGAAGCCAAAATATTCAAAACTAGCCACATCACATTTACACAAAGCTAACATAATGTTTTTGGTCTTAGATTAGGGTATAGCCACAGATAGTAGGCTATCCTACAGGGGCCACCATGGTGACTAGAGGACCCGCCCATCAATGGTTTCTCCATGTTTGAACTTTGGTTCTGCTAAAACTGTGGCTTGCCAACCCTTGGTAATAAAGGCAATCTAAGTCAACAAACATAAGACACTGCTTATTTTGACTTTTGAGACAAAGATTTTCCGATTTCATTTTCTTAATTTTTAATTATAAAATGCCACATTTATACAAATGTACTTTTGATACAAATAACTGTATGTTTGGATTAAAATTTATAAACTTAATTTGGGATTAAATTTATTTTTGTAAATTGAGTTTGCATACGCATAACAAGTCTTTCTTTAAAATTAAGTTTTCAAGCAAAAATTTACTTTCAAAGAATAATAGAATATATTTCCAAAGTAATTTTGTCCTCCAACATATTGTTGGTATACTCTACCGTCAATTAAAACATATCCAAAATCTAACTTCCGTATTCAAATTGTGCAAATATGTTGAATATTTGAATTCATAAAAGTATTTTTCCAACTTTTGTTCAAATATTGGCCTCAAACTGTTTTATAATCCTAGAAGTCATGCCTATGTTTGGAAATCTGTTAGCAAGAGGTTGAACATACGTTAAGAGAGGAAACATGTCGGTTACTTTTAAATTGAATGTAAGTTCACAACTTTTGAAACGTGTTTGTGCATGTTTGATTTGCATTTAAAATTATTGTGATATGCGTTTCAATGCAATCAAACGGATAAAAACAAAATAAAAATAAAAACAAAGATGATAATCTTTTTGTAAAAATACTTTTGCCTCAAACATTCTTTTTCATCTGATTTTTAAACATGAACTTAATGTACCTTATGTGAGTTTGAACCAATCAACTACTGGAAATATAAAGAATTGAAAACGAAACAATAAACGACCACGATATATGCCTTGACAGAAAATTGAAGCAAAAGTAAAAGAGAAAAAAAACAAAAGAAAATGAAAACATACAATTGAGTTTTCCTTTATTTATGTGGAAAAATGAAAGATGTTTATAAGAGAATCTAAGTGTGAAACATCTTTGGCTCTGTTTTAGAATATACAAATGCTTTATTCTTAGTTAAGCAATGCTGTCGGACGAGTGGACTGTTCTAGTGATACAATTTGTATTAGTACCATAACATAGCATACATGTAAAACTTGATTTAATTTTTCTTTTCTTAACTTTGTTCAACTTGATTAGACTTAAAATATTAAAATAATTGAAAAACTTGAATCCTAATAATCAAACACCTGCTCTGATGCCACTTGTTTAAATATCTTTAATTTTTAATCTTTAATTCTTATTTTTATTTTTTATGCAGAAGCTAAAAAATTAGACATATCCTAAAACAAATCACAAAGGTCCTAGGATTCGTAACATATTTTATTGTTAAGGATTAAATAAAATACATGTATCTATAATTGGTTCTTGATCATTTTTCGACAATTGTTGAATTATGAACCATCAATGATCTTATGGTTTTTTCTCAACTAAGTTTCTTTATTCGTGATGATTCAGTATGATAGGGATCATAACTTTTTTATAACGTGTTAACCTAATATAATTCTCGTTATTACAAAATGAACTAACATTGACATATGTTCATTTAAACTTATATTATCTTATTTGATCATATAAAATAAAACTTATTAATAATAAATAACTAATATAATTGTCTTATAATATTGAACAAAAATAGAAAATTCGAACAAGATGTCCTTCTATATGTAAATGAACAGTTTGATGGTTGGAAAGCTGAGTATTCTTCGGAACAAATTTAGGAGAGATACTCGAACTTTTGCTCCAGACTCAGAGATATTGGAGGCTTTACAACAAATTTCTGTAGGTCAGTCTAATAATTTTAAACAAATCCAAAATCCTTGTATGCGTTTCTTCAAGTTTAAGAAACATGAAGCAATTGCACATGGGGCTCAAGCCTTGGATTTGAGATTGCCATTTGATGAAATTGAGGTTCTTAAGGAAAACTTGGACTTGATCAAGAGACTGGTCCAGAAGATGTGGAAATTTTATCTGCAGCAGATGCTGATTCCTTGGCCAGAGCTCTTTTACTTAATCAAAATCCTCCTTCACCTGGAAATCCAACTCTCATCTTTTTAAAGCAGTAGCTACTTAAAACTAGTTCATAGTTCCTACTTTCATTTTTTGGGTCATCTAAACACAAGTATATATTTTTTTTATTCGATATATATATGTTGACACAGATGAGTTACTGAACCTTAGGTGTTATAAAAAAAATTTATTGGATTGATTTGAGGTTTAAAATCCATATATTGGGGCTCAAACAAATATACCCCCACAACTTTCCACTTCTATATATGCATTCCCTGTTAATTGATATGATTTCTGCTTCCATCTATCTCATTGATTCCTCAGTGAAGAATTTGAGCTTAGACGCCAAAATCTTCTAAACTAGCCACACAAAGCCAACCGGATGGCTGTACCCCGAGTTTGAACTTTGTTTCTCCTTCAGTCCTTTTGAAGCCGTGGTTGCTTAACCAACCCTTGTTGGTAACAGAGGCAACCTAAGTTAACAAATACAAGGGATTATTTGTTTTTATAAAATCTTTTATGATTTCACTTGTTTTAACATCTAAGTACAAAAATACTGCATTTCTTCAGTTTATTTTTTATTATAAAAATTTTGTATAGAAAACAATGAATTTTAAAGGTGAAAAAAAAAACCGAAAACTTTTTTTCAAACCAAACTTAAGTAGGTACTAATAGTTTTGGACAGACATAAGGTATCAGAGGGTACACTTATAAATTTTAAAAGAACAGATGAAAGTTGAAGCATTTTATTCTAGATTTATATTTTATTGTTTACTTCATTTGGTTATTTTGGTTGCAGCCACTCCAACTTTTAAACATGGTAAAAATGCTTTTTCACTTTGTCAATGAAGTTAGGATTACAGAAATTTAGGGCCTTTAAACCTTAAACTCGAGGAATGATCATTCTCGTTTAGTTGAGAGTAGTTTTACGAGACTTGTGATAGCTGAGATGGGATGAATTTTTGGACAGTGGATAGAGAGAGAAAAGCGAGAAACATACGCATGTTAAGTGATAGGAACAGAAATAAAGGATGTTAAATATGTGTTTGTAATAATGAAGTGTTTATGCATATCATTGTTGCTTTATCTATGGTGAAATAGATCAATTAATCATGGAAAGCCATTCTTTGTCGCTGTCTAGACATGTATTTTATGGCACATGGTTTCAATCTAAACTACGGGCTCTCTTGGAATGACTCCTAACCACCACAGAATTTTAGAACATATGGTTCTCGTTATTATCTTTTTGTGTCCATTAATTCTCATCCCAATAAAGATAAAACTAGCCACCTTAAGCTTACCATCACATCTTGCATCAGCTGAATGTCATTTTGTGTTAGCACACGACTTTCTGTTATAGTTGCTATCTTACATCCGTTCGTCGACATGGCCAGAATCGATTTTATTATACCCTCTTGGCGTCAGCAACAAGATGTGACCTTTATAATTTTCATTCTCGCACCCTTTTTACTAGGTCTAAAATCGTGGTTTAATTTGCTCGCTCGTAGCTCCAACTCTAATTTCACTAAAATCATAGGAATTTTACTTTAAACTTACATGTAGTCACACTTTTATCTTAAAAATACAAATAAAAATTGATCCAATAGTTAACAACGAACTCATATATCAAAAGAGGATGAATTTAATTTTTATTATCAATGTGAGCACCATAAATAATTTATAAGTATCTAAATAAATATTCTTTGAACCTTTAGGTTTATTCTGGCCTCCTTAATAAATTCCATAAATCTAACTTATCAAAATTTTTTTATAGAAAAAAAAAGACTTTTATTATAAGTAGAAATGAGACCAGTCACAGTGTCACATTAGTTTTTTCTTATCTACATTTACTGTGATGTAATAGTAGACTTTGTTATTAAAAGCCTTATCTGACTTGCAAGTGAAGGGAAGAGTTAATTAAATGTTGATGAGTGAAGACATTAATTCCATTCATAACATAACCGACTGGGAGAACAAAGGATAAACATCACCAAAATATCTAACATCTCACGTCAAAATACTCCAGAGCACTTAAGTACTAAGTAAAAGCAGCCAAACCGACCACACCGCAAAACAAGCCAAGTCTCGATTTTACAACCTTCAACTTACTGATGAATATAAAGTCTTATAACTCTAAAAAACCCAAAACCTTGTCATCTAGTTACTACTTAACAATCTACAAAGAGCTATAAATACATACATAAACACACACAAAACAAGGTCATTGAGAAACCCCAAAACAATCAACAATAGCTTGCTAGCTACTCCTGTTGCTGTGAGAACCGTTGATGTAGATGCTTTGCAAGCAAGATTTAGAGACTCCAACAATAAAAGCCATGCTTAACACCTACCATGCCTCCAAACTCTCATCAAACCAGTGTGGTTCTAGCCTTGTGCAAACAATAGATGCACCTTTACCTCTCGTATGGTCCCTCATAAGGCGCTTTGAGTATCCACAAGGGTACAAGCTCTTTGTGAAGAAGTGCAACCTTCTTGATGGGGATGGTGGCATTGGAAGCGTGCGTGAGGTCATGATCACATCTGGGTTACCCGCTGGTGTTAGTGTGGAGAGGTTGGACAAGCTCGATGATGACAAGCATGTCTTGAAGTTTAGCATCATTGGTGGTGATCACAGGCTTGTCAATTATAGTTCAACGATTACTTTGCATGAGGAGGAAGAGGAATACGGTGGGAAGACGGTGGCGATAGAGTCGTACGCGGTGGATGTCCCGGCGGGGAGTAGCGGCGACGATACGTGCTCTTTTGCTAATACTATCATAGCTTGCAACCTTAGGTCCTTGGCTAAGATCACAGAAGAAAAGGTTTGTAAGGTTAATCAAATTAAGCTTTAATACTTAAGTAGGTTCTTCTTGTTGTTTTTTTTTTCAATTAGAAATCTAAACTTTAAAAAAAATTGTAATTGAGTTTTTAATCTTCTATACAATTATTGTAATTGGGTTCTTGGAGTTAATGAAATCGTCATATTGTTATTTTTGAGGTGGTTTCAAGCTGTCAGAAATTCATTTCATTCGAGGAATCCAAGTACAAAAATGGCAAAACATAAAAAATTCAATTACAATCTTTTGTAGTTTAGAAACCTAAATAAAATTTCTCAAAACATTTAGGGACTTAATTGTATATTAAACCTTAAATTAAGGTTTGCTTTGTTTCTCTTAAGATTTGTTGTGATACTATGTTGATTACTGTTGTTATTGTTGCAAGTCTATTTATAGATCTATCGATTGATTCGATTCCTTTGTAGGCTAAGATTGGCATATGCTTAATTGTATATGCTAGTTTACGGGAATGATTTTTTTTTTTTTTTTTTGTGGAATTTTCATTTCGATGCTTTCCAATGAAAATCTTTACCATCAAAATCTCATGCAAATGTACGTCCTGGGGTTATTTTGAGGTGCGCGCCCATCATCCATGGTCGAAAGGTGACCCCAAAAAATTTCAATGTGAGAAGATTTTTTTTTCCCAACAAATCTTATTGGCTCTTTCAAAACACATTCGATTTCCAAGTTTAAACTTAAACCAAACATTATGGAGTATAAAATTTCTTGAAAGAGATAAAACTTACCGTTGTGATCTTTGTGGTTAAAAAAGAATTAGACTTAACTGTCGATTGAAGAATATTTTTGGTGAAAATAAAATATAAAAAAAAGCTAATATAATTTTGTTTCCACCAAAAATTTAAATATTTATTCACATATAATATTTTATATTTATGTGTATTATAAGTAGATAAAATATTTTGTTATGTAATAAATATATCATTTTAATTAAAATTGCATGTACTTGTACATATTTATAATACTTTGTACATAAAATATCTCTGTCTATTATTTCATTTTGAGATCATACAATGTTAGGATCGATCCTGCTTCATGCTTCTCCTCTTTTATTATATAAATTCTCCCTCTTGTTTTTAGTTAAAGGTTGAGACTTCAATAGACTGTCAATAGAGAAGATCAAACCTATTATTAGTTGACTCAAACCAACTATATTCTAACCAAAAAAAGTATATATCAGTTAACTCAAATGAAGTTAACAATTGAATTTATTTTATATCATTTTTTGGATTCACATTGCATCGATTAGAATTACGTTATTATAAATAGCTAATGTTATTTTAAACAAATGTTGATACTTCAATTCCATTTTAAGAAATTGATTTAACCTGTATTTGCTTGCACATTTTGGACATGCGTTGAAAGACTTTTTTCATGTCAATATATAAAAGAAAAAGATGCAGAAGCTCCAACAATAATGTTTGACACTATATTAAGCATGCTATTAAGATTAAAAATGAAACAAACTTAAGTAATTTTTGGGTTAAATAAGAAAAGTTATATTAAATTTATTATCAACTTGCTTTTAATTTTAAAAAATCACACCACATTAAAATTAATTTCAATTAAATAATTTGATTCAAAAACATTTTTATAAATACTTGTCCAAAAACACTAGACATTTAAACTTATGGGTAGAAGTGGGTATATAGACCAGTGCTGCCTATTTAAGGTTTAATCCGCCAAATCGGTATTTTAGACAAATCAAATAAGCTTTCGTGAAATAAATGAATATTTTTTAACATCCGAATCTAACCCGTAAAAGTTCGTATGTACGGAATGATACATGGACCAAAATATTAATTTGAAAAAAAATATTTTTGAAAAAAGTGAAAATTTATAAAATTAAAAAAAAATTGATTTTATTTTTAAAGCTAAAATTTATCACACTAAAATATACCAATATTTTAAACATAATAAATTAATAATAACAACTTAAATTAAATATCAAAATCTTAACCTGAGAAATTAATAATACTTATATAATAAACTTAGACAAATTCAACCAGAAGTACACAAGTTCACATATAAAGTCTATAAGATCCACAAGCTTAACAACATTATCGAACCGTCTAGGACTTGAATCAATATATCCAACCCTACTTATGAAAATTATAAATGAAAAAATCGAGATCTGAAAGTGACAAATTGAAAAAATACAAACTTACAAAAATTAAAAATGAATAAAAAAAATGCTAACATATTTAAGCCAAAAAAATATAAAAAAGGAGGTATACAAATAACAAAAGAGAGGTATATATAACAATTGTCGTTTTAATAAAAATTTATGCTTGAAGATAGGTAATGGGCTAATGGCAGATAAGAAGGGATTCATTTGCTGCAATATCGGTTAATGCAGACAAACCGAGTTGCACGCAAATCCGCGCATCATACCGTACGCACGTAATAAACAAGATAGGTTACCCTGATACCAGTCCAGAGTCTCAGTCATGCACACTACACTGTGTAAGACATGGTTAATAAACATGGACGGAGCACCATTGCACATAAGCTTAGCATCTGACTTATTTCACAAAAAGCATGTATTATATTGGGATTGTTATTTTCTGACCCAGAAGAACTAACATGTAGCCACAAATCAAGACATAAGCAGAAAATTGAATCTCTCTTAAAAAAAAAAAATTGGCAGAAAATAATTTTCTAAAATTCTGAAAGACAATGCATGGCAGGCATTCACAGCATTCCTTAAAAAGACCATGCTTACCTACTGTGCTTTATTCACTTTATCAGATGCCAAAAATAATCAATCTTAAGCAGCAACAGTAATGGGAGAAGGATTCATAACATTAACTAAACTAAAATGACATGCTTATCAATCTTGGTAATTCTGCAACCTCTTAACTGACTCATCCATCTCACCAGCATTTTGGCAATGCAGATGTCTAAAAATACACTGACAAAAACAGAACCGTTTAAGCATATCATCTGGTGAGATACAATATTTCATCAAGAGAGGAACCTGTTATCTATGTAACAAGACACAATAATGTTCAAACAACTGAGCTTTACATTGCTGCGAGGAAGTACTGAAAACTGCCAAATATATTGGAGACAGAAATGAACTAACTAATCAAAATCCAACTAGATGAACATCATTAACTCTGGCCTGCTGTAAACATTGTTCTGCTCATCCTCCAAGGCAGGGTACGATGCTACAAGAGCATCCTGGGCTCCAATATAGAGAGAGTTGTAGATCTTCCAATATACCTCCCTAACTTTTCGTGCAGGGTGGAAGAGTCCTTGTAGACAATAATTCAGTACAACAGCTGCTCCCAACGCTACCCTCATCCCTTCAATTGCTTCCATCACAGCATTAATCACATGAGGAGAAGTTTCAAAAATGTTTGGCCAGACATAATTCAGCAAATGAACCAGTGCATCCTCACAACCTAAACCAGCCACTCCCAGAGCCATATGCTTCACAGCAGAAGCAGCTGTCTGCCTGTGAACCAAATCCCTGTCCATGAGTGCATCTTCAAGCAAAGGAGTCACAGCATAGATGTAATCCTTTCCCATTTCACCAATGTACTCAAATAGGAAAGAGAGGGACTTGAGCACACCATTTTGCACATTAAGCTCCGGCACGCGATACTCGTTCATCAATGCTGGTAAAACTGTGAAGGGTGAACATGTTTCTGCAACAATTGCAATGGCTACGGTTGTGCAAACACGGTTCTGCCTCTCCTGCACCTTGAGATTATTCAATAGGGTTGCCAAGACATCTTGTGGTCCAATGGCTTTTGCAATATATCCAAAAGTGTTCACTGTAGCTCTACGGATTCCCTTCTTGTGTGCTTTGAGCATCTCAAGCAACTCAAAACAAATCCTCATCCACTCTCTTGCTGGTACAAACTCAGCTCCACGGTCAGCAATCCTACCAACAAGGTCAATACAATTCTCCTGGACTTTCTCGTGCCTATTCTTCAAAATCGGAGTCAACCTGGGAAGTAAATCCTTAATAGGTGGAGTCATCTTTGTCATACCGATAACATTGACAATTGACTTGAGAGCTCCCAAAATTGATCCTAAAACTTCAGGATACTCTTCTCCCAAATACTCATACAAGACAACACCAAGATGACCCATCAATTGTTCCTCATGGCACTGCTTCATGACAACAGCAATCCTTGAAATGAGATCTGCCGCTTGCTGTCTCACCTTTGCACTCTTGTTGTTCAATCGCCACTTTATAGTACCACAAATCTGAGGAAGATATGGCTTCACTCTCTGCCCAAGTGAGTTTACGACTGCACCAAACCCATTAAGCATCACATTAGCATCGTCACTGGTCTGCTCTTGGAAGGCATAAAGAATACCATCAATCAGAAGCTCTTCCAGCCGTGCATCAATATCAGATGCCCCCAGGTTAGTAACCACCTTCTCAATAGTCTCCATAACCATACGCCTATAAGGTTCACTCTCATCTTTAAGATCCTCAACAATTCTACCAACAATATCTGCAACACCAACTTTGTTTGCTATCTCTACAGTAGTCTCCACAAGTTGCTTATAGTTTCTTCTATCTAGAGCCATCCTCCTAACCCAGAAATTCTTGAAAAACTCAGGTAGGATATCATTTCTAATATATTCAGCTTCCACACCCTCAGTGCTCACACACTGCTTCACCACTTTCAGAACAATTTTCTTCATTTCTTCATCAGGTGACTGGAATTCACGAATCAGAATGAGCATGACTTCCTTAGTATAGTAACTGGCATACAGGGCTTCCATCAACGGAATAATAAACCCAATTGCCTTCAGAAATGCAGCCAACACCTTCCCACGGTGTTGCCTAATACCCTTCCACAGTGGCTTCAAAACAGAGTCAAAGCTTTCAATACCATAAGGAGCAGCAGCCTCAGCAAGAGCAGCAAGAGACAATGCAGAGATCGTTCTCACCTTCTGATTCTCATCATTCAGACCATGCTCTATAATTTCCACAAGAGATCTCAGATGTGGCAACACCGCACAACCAATTAAAATGGCGATCTGCTGCACGATCTTAATCCCTGTGTGCCTAGCTTGCCATGATTTCTTACTCTGACACACAGCCTTCAAGAATGGCAACAGTGCAGGAATACCAAGTGCAGAAGCAACAACACTAAAGGCCCTAGCAGTAGTGTTCCTAACATATTCATCAATGTTATCAATATCAGGTCGCATAGCAGCAATCATAGTAGCCAGCCCAGCAGCTTTACTAAGATTAGATATTATTTCTCTGCCCTCCACACGCGCATAGTAGTCTTCATCAATCAACAAGGGTTCAATAACAACAAGAATCTTATGCACAAAAGGCCGAACCAATTCGTCTAACTTATACAAAACCCTGTCAATTACCTTAACCAAAAGATGCCTCTCTTGATCCTCCAGGGTAGGCTGCATGAGCAATGGCAAAATCCGGTTAAACAACGGCCCAGCACCAAACTCGCGAGCCTTATCCGTAAGCTGCCTCAATGCAGTCTTCCTCTGCGGTGGCGTCCCATTCTTCACTTTAAGCAGAAGCTTCATAATCTTCCTTTCCTTCTGCTCATCTGGAGACAACTCCTCTTCATTCTCCTCATTCAACAGTGCCCCAAAGTACTGGTAATCCTCTGGCTTCATAAACGGCAACCCACCGGGTGCTTCCTTGGGAACATCAAACTGCTGCCCGCGATTCTCCTCAGGAATTTGATAAAGAGGAGTCCCCAAAGGCGTAGGAGTGGCAAGAAGCTTCCTCGCTGGAGTCCTAATGGGCACATAGGATGCGGGGGGATCCAAAACCTTATACCCCTCTTGAGGAAACATAGCATCAAGCTCCTCATCAGTCAAGGGGCGATTCCTCTCTTCAATATCCCTCTCCCACCTCAACAAATTGTATTGTTCCGGAGTAATGGAGCCTTGTAAAGCCCCAGGGGTTGGAGTAGCAAGTTCAATTCCACCAACAGGAGTAACACCGGGAGTATAAGCAGCAGCAGGAGTAGCACCTGGCAACGGAGTAGCACTTCCCATAGTAGCGGGAGTCTCATCCCACCTCGACCTTTGCCTCTTGGGAGTTGGAGTAGCCATCCCAGAAAGCTTAGGAGTAGCATCCCAAGTCATACCAGCAGGTGTAGCACCCGGTGTAGCACCACCTGCACAAGAACAAACCCAACCCAGAAAAAAATGTTAGTGAGGACATAAATTTAACACAAGGGTGTAACAGTAGCAATACCTGCAGGTGTTGCATCAGAATCCGCAACTCTACCAGGAGTGGGAGTTTCATCCCACCGGTTCCTCCTCCCCGGTGTCGCATCGGTAACCCTCCCCGGCGTCGGGGTGGCATCCCACCGCCCCGGAGTGGTGTCCGGCATGTCCCAATCAGAGGTTTTGGCCTTCTTCGCCGCCGCCGCCGCCGCGGCACCACCGTCATCCTGAGACTGGTCCCAGCGGTTCCTCCTCTTCTGCTGCTGTTGCTGCGGAGCATCCTTCGCTGCTTCCTCTTCCTCCTTCTTCTTCTTAGCGATGGCTTTCAGAGTCTCCTCCTTCTCCCTCTTGAGCGCCTCCTCGCGCATGATATCGGCGTAGGTCCTAACAGAGGGGTCCGGGGTCTTCTCGCCGGCGGCGAAGGGGTCGTGGCGCTCCGGCGAGATGATCTGATTGAGGCGGCGGCGGCGGTAGTCGTCCTCGCGGTCGATGATGCGCTGCGGCTTACGGAAGCCGATATCGTTATCGGAATCAGGGGCGGAGGGCATATCCTTGAGGAGGGACTTGGGGGCGGTGTAGGATGCGAGCTTGCGCGCAACCTCATTGTCCATGGCATCGAGATTCTCGTCATCTTCGTTAGCGGGGATTGAAGTGAGGTAGGAGCCCTTGTCGCTTCCGCCGTAGAGATCGGTGTCAAACGTGACGGAGGTGAGCGACGCCAGTTGCTGCTCCATTCGCTTCCGCTCTTCCTGCGTCTTCGCGATCTCGGGGTCCACCGAAGCCATGATGAAGATGATACGATGCTTCGAAATCCCTAAAACCCTAGACAAGGAGAAAGAGAGGGAAGGTAGGGTTCTGGATTGATGGATGGATGGATTTCGATTCGCAAAATGGATAGAAAATTGAAAGAGAAAGAAACCCTATGCAGCTTACTGAGTGAATGTTAAAAGAGACAGATTCAGATATACAAACAATGCGATGAGTGGAACCACATGCGTTTGGGCCAGTCTGCCCCAATTATTCTATCTACCTGGACCTTCTTGAAGCCCAAGTTCATTCCATATTTATTATTATTACTATTATTATGGGAAGAGAGGAAAAAAATTAAATAATAAAAAAACAGAACTAAATACAGTTAATAAAAAAATTAACAATATAAAAGTAGTATAAATTTAATGTAGGTTAGAAGAAAATTTTGAAAATATAAGAAGTGATTTAAGGGTAAAATTGTCCAATAAAATATAGATATCAAATGCAATATTTCCTTTATTATTAATATAGATTATTATTATTATTATATAATATATTTATAATTTATCAGATTGATTATCTACTGTATACATACTTTTTCCATTATTTTTAGATTGTTTCCTTTTCTATTTCCTTATTTTTTTAAAAAATTTATTTATTCTTTTCTCTTTCTTTTTTTTCCTTTTATTTTTTCCTTCTTATTTTGTTTTATTTATTTATTATTTCTATTTCTTTTTTTATGTTTTTTTTTCGTAAAAAAAAATCATGTTTGTATGTGTTCTCTTTTTTTATGTTTTTCTTTATAGTTAATTATGATATCTACTATATATATATATATATATATATATACATTCTATCTGTATAAAGGACACATGTCAACACTTAGTTAAAAAAATTCCCTTCAATTTTTTTCCTTTTTTTCATTCATATTTTTATTTATAAGAAAAAATATCAAATATCTATCATTCAATTAGCCAAAAATATTTATTATCATTATTCAAATTATAATTTATCATATTGATTATCTGCTATATATATATATACATAATTTTTCCATTGTTTTTAGATTTTTTTTTCCTTTTCTCTTTCTTTATGTTTTTTTAATGATATTGATATTTTTATCTGGTGACATTTGATAAAAAAAGAAGTAATTATTTATATTTATATATATACTATATTTAAAATTTAATTTAATGTTTATTTTTAAAATTAAAAATATAAATATATTTTTCTTATTGTTTTATTATGTTCAAAGTATTTGATTTTGTCTCATATGTTTTATGATTTATTTTTAAATAAATAATAAATCATTTAAAAAATGCATAAATACAAATGTGACCCGTGTATATACACAGTAGCTAAATAGTATTTATATAAAGCTCTTTTTAAATTGATATATTTTAAACATTTTTTTCATCATCTACAAGTTTTATCGTATAAAGTTTATACAAATATTGAAATGGTATCGGTTAATCACTTGACAGATGAAAATAAATATACAAATATGATAATTTGAATTTGAAACTGGATAACAAAATAAATTAACTTTACACAAACTTTTTCCCCCCTCAGAAATATAAAAGGAACAAGCCTAGTGTACTATGAATGGGAGTTGTGCTATTCACCTGTATTCACTTTTTATCCATGCTAAATTGCTAATTGCTTATTCGATGCCTCATCAACCAGTCCAAAAATCCAAGGTTATGCAAGCTTGACAACACAAACGTTTGACTGTTAGATTACCTGGTCCTTTTACACAGATGCACTCGCAAGTCAATGCTTCATTCTAACTAGTAATAGGACTAGTAGAAATATCAATTGTAAAATTTGACACTCGTTAAAAATGATATGATGACTGCACCAAAATAGAATTCACGGTGAAGGAATTCATTCATTCATTCATACATAACATAACTACCAAATCGCCCCTTTATTACAGTGCTATTTGATATTCTCCTATCTTTCTTTCTTTCTGATTTTTTTATCTAAGCCATAGAAGAAAAAGGATAAAAGACCAAGATGCAGACTCCTCTTGTGTTGAGTGGAAGGTTTGGTCATGCATCTAATTGTATATATATATATACACACACACACGATACAAAGATGTCGTTGGTGGATCAAGTATCATTCAGTGCTAAAGAGTGAGGAAAATGGGTTGTCAACTGAAAACTCAATTGTTTCTTCTTTTCCTTGTCTGGGGATCATGGACATTTCTATGTTATGGTCTCCCAAGTGAGTACTCCATACTAGCCCTTGAAATTGACAAGTTTCCTTCGGAGGAAGGGGTGATTGAGCTGTTCCAACGATGGAAGGAGGAAAATAAGAAGATTTACAGGAGCCCAGATCAAGAAAAGTTAAGGTTCGAGAATTTCAAGAGGAACTTGAAATACATTGCAGAGAAGAACTCGAAGCGAATTTCTCCTTACGGGCAGAGTCTCGGATTGAACAGGTTTGCTGACATGAGCAATGAGGAGTTCAAGAGTAAGTTTACTTCAAAGGTGAAGAAGCCATTTAGCAAAAGGAATGGCTTGTCTGGTAAGGATCACTCTTGCGAAGATGCACCTTACTCTTTGGATTGGAGGAAGAAGGGTGTTGTGACTGCTGTGAAGGACCAAGGCTATTGTGGTAAGCTTCTATAGTCTATATACCAATAGATTTGAAAACATTGATGATGATGATTTATATTGTTCCATTTTGGTTGACTTATGTCAGTTATGTGAGATTCCCTGCATGTCAAAACTCACCACTCTAATTTCCTTTTTTCATTTAGTTTTTACAACTTCAGTTTTGAATATTGTAAATTGTAAGTGATTCATTCTTGTTCTATTTTTAGGCTGTTGTTGGGCATTCTCTTCCACTGGTGCCATAGAAGGAATAAATGCAATAGTCTCAGGGGACCTTATAAGCCTTTCCGAACCGGAACTTGTGGACTGTGACAGAACTAATGATGGATGTGATGGAGGCCACATGGACTATGCTTTTGAATGGGTTATGCACAATGGTGGGATCGACACGGAAACTAATTATCCTTATAGTGGTGCAGATGGTACATGCAATGTAGCAAAGGTCCTCTTTCTTACTAAGAATCTATGACTAAGGCCTGCCTTTTCCTTCTAAACTATTTGCCTGTGATTGTAGAACACATTGTATTTCTGTATGTCTAATTTATTGATTTTTTTTTTCTTGAATTAGGAGGAAACCAAGGTTATTGGCATTGATGGCTACTACAATGTGGAGCAATCAGATCGTTCTCTATTGTGTGCTACAGTGAAGCAACCCATCAGTGCCGGTATAGATGGCTCTTCATGGGATTTTCAACTATATATTGGCGTAAGTATTATTTTATTTCCTAGTATGTTTATTTGGCCATTCACTAGTTACTATTGTAGAAGTACAAACCAGAAAATGGAGTTTGGTTTCACAAACAAGTCATTTTCTGTTTTCTTGAACAGGGAATCTATGATGGAGATTGCTCAAGTGATCCAGATGATATTGACCATGCAATTTTGGTTGTGGGTTATGGCTCAGAGGGTGATGAAGATTACTGGATTGTGAAGAATTCATGGGGAACCTCATGGGGAATGGAAGGGTACATTTATATTAGAAGGAATACTAATTTAAAATATGGCGTGTGTGCAATCAACTACATGGCCTCTTATCCTACCAAAGAGCCTACTGCACCATCCCCAAGTAGTCCTCCTTCACCACCATCATCACCACCGCCTTCACCATTAACACCACCGGCACTACCGCCACCTTCACCACCGGCAACACCGCCACTTTCTCCACCATTACCGCCAGCAACACCGCCACCCCTCCCACCACCTCCACCTAGTAAATGTGGACAATTCTCATATTGTCCAGCTCATGAGACATGTTGCTGCCTTTATGAGTTCTTTGGTTTCTGCTTAGTTTATGGTTGTTGTGAATATAAGAATGCTGTGTGTTGCATTTGGACCGAGTACTGTTGCCCAAGTGATTACCCCATTTGTGATATTAGAGATGGACTCTGTCTCCAGGTATGAGAAGATATCATGTCTATATTCTAGCCTCTTCCAATTGGTAACCTAACATTCTTAATGTGATCATGATTAATGTTGTAAATATACTCGAAAATTTGTGTCATGTAGAAGCATGGAGATTTAATGGGAGTGGCTGCAAAGAAGATAAAGAAGGGAAGGCACAAGTTACCATGGACTAAATTTGAACAAACAGAAAAGACATATCATCACCTTCAGACGGGGAGGAATGCTTTTGCTGCAGTGCTTTGAATTTAATTTTTTCTCCTCAGCTGTTAGTATCTCTAATGAAAAATATTTTATGAACATCCAATGTGTTATATGACACCCAGTGAAAAAGGAAAAAGAGTAAAAATATATGTATTAGAAGTTATATTATATGATCTAATGGGAGGAAACAGATAAAGAAAAATAATAAATTGTTAACGTAGTGTTTAAAAAAAGTGAGTGTCCATGTAACTCACCTCTCATGTTTAGATTTTCTCTATATTGTGTACCATTGGCATGGATTATATCTATCTGTTAGTTAGTTTCTTCTCAATACAAGAAGCACTGAGTTGCACTAAATATCATTTTGTTTGATAAAGTTAATGTGGTTCAAGCATTTGTTAACCTGAGTTGAAGATGTGAAGTATAAACTTGATAACGAAAAATCTAATTACACCATGCATGTAAAATTATTATTTTTATTAACATTGTCAAAAACTTTGAGGAATAAATTGTTTACAAAGAGTTGTATTACCTTCAAGTAGGAGAAAAAATTACGAAGAGAGGAAATAGAAGGGAGATTAACAAAAAGAGAAGCGACGAATAATATTAAAAAATTTAAATACAAAATTTATTGCAATTACTGCTGGAGCATAGCTGAACTAGTATCTCATCTAGTTTTTTTAAACTAGAATGTAGTTTTGTAGGAATCTACAGATATCTACAGATATAACTAAAGGAATAGGCTGTCGAAATTACACTTCTGCCCTCTTTTATTGCCTGACACGTGCCTTTTTTTGGTGTTTTGGTCAACTAAGGCATCAGCAGCCAGCTTTTTCCTCTTAACTTCATCTCCTTATTTCATTTTTTTTTTAACAAATTTAGCCAAAACAACCCCTTCAGACACATTACCAAAAAGCTGGCAGCAAAATCAATGACTAAAAAAGGAAGCTGAGACACAGTGTCAATTGCTGCTTATCAATCGTAAATTTTTTCAACTTAACTTATAAAATAATTATTATAAAAATTAATAGATTTTTTATATATGATAATTTTTTTATTAAATAACAATATAATTGATACAAATATTATTCATTTATTAAATTTTAGTTGGAGAGAATAAAAGTATCATAAGTTTATAAGTCATTCACATTTGTTTTAAAAAAATATATAAATATAAAAAATAATATAATTTACTAATAAATCCAAAGATTTCCTTTTTATTCAAACCCAGAAACTAAATCTATATAAATTTATATAAAAACTCATTCAAAAGATTGATTTTTGTTAAAGTTTTTTATCATTAATTAATCATAAAAAAAATTAGCATAGCTTATAAAATAATTAAAATAATTTTTACAATTTAATCTATAGAGTATCAATAAAAGAGAGTAGTGTATATATAAACACATAAAAAAGTATATAAATAAAAATCAGTTTATTTTAAATTATAAAACTTTGATTAGTTTAAACTAATTTATTTTTTGAGCGTAACAATCACTTAAATTAATTTTAATCAATGAGAATTAATTTTAATCAATGAAAAGATAAATATCAGTTCCAAAATCCTCACAAATTTTTTGTCTCTTTTATATCTCTTTTGGGACCTTCTATGTTGCTGACATACAATCATCACGTGAGGGAAAGATCTTAGCCTTTATAGTAGAAATGGAAAGGATCCGACTCCTTTTATTCATCATAAAATAGTTTGAAAAAAAAATACAATTGATTTTTTATATTTTTTAAAGTATTTTACGTTTTAATCTAAGTAAAAAAAAATGGATCGAAACAGAATAATCCGTGCAAATGCACCAGTAACTTTGATTAGTTTACAAGTATGAACCCTAATATAAAATATTTTTCTTAAGTGTAACAATCACTTAAATTTATATTTAATCAAAAATTTTAAATCAATCTTAATTTGAAAAAACAAGAAAATCAATAAATGAGAAGATAAATGACATGACCATTTTATGAGTTAAAAAAAATAGTTCCAAAATCCTCATAATTTTTTGGTCTCTTTTAATATTTCTTTTGGGATTTAAAAAAATCAATGAGAACATAAATGGCATGATAATTGTATTTTTTTTTTTTTCAAATTATGCATGTGTACGTGGGAAATATTTTGTTGAACAGCTGGAGAAAATATTAAGGAAAAAGAAAGAGAACAAATCTTAACTTTTGTTGTAGAAATGGAAGGAATTCAACTTTTTTTATTTCCTAAAAAATAGTTTGAAAAAACATACAAATAATTTTTTTATACTTTTTCGAGTATTTTATTTTTTAATCTTAAAATAAAAAACAGTTGAACGAATCGAAACGATACGTTCTAAGTTCACTTGTCTAGGTTTTTTTATAAAATCAGATCTTTTAAAAAAACAATTTTGGTTAGGCTATTATAATGGTCTCATGCGCTGGGCTTAAGGCGTCAGAACATAAGTCCAAATCTTCTAAGTCCACTTATCTAGTTCGAGTTCTCATTTGGGTACGTACACAGGTTCTTGATATACGAAATCCCAGATAGGGTATGGCATGAAAGTTGAAACCATGTGGTTCTAACTAATTTCTATGTAATATCTTATTACTTTTTATATAAATTAAAATATATTTAATTATGTGTGATGTGAAAATTGATCAGAATTATGTAATAGTGAATCATATAATAATTTTTCCATATATTACTGATATCATGGTAGATTTGTAATTTTTCCACATTTTTAAGGAGAAATGACGTTATTTCTCTCTTTAAAACGGATAGCAAAACTCCATTGGCATTAGCTGCATTACTTGCATGGTCATTTTAACTATGACGTTATCCTTTCTTCTTCTTTTTTTTTTAGCAAACAACGAAGATGTATATATAAAAATGTTGGGTATAAGAACCAAATACTGAGAAAGTTTCATATCAAAGGAAATGAAAAGGGAATAATTATTACGCTATTCTCATTCTTCTATTCCGTAAAGAAGAAAGAAACTTAAATTTCTAGCTTTTATTTCAAGACATTGAATGATTAAGATTAGCAATTCAGCGTCAACTTAACCTATTTTTATTACTTAGATATTGTAATTATTAATTTATCTTTGTTTTTTATTATTAAATGTTTTCTTTTATACTTATATTTGTTTTGGCTTAATCACCCTTTGTTTGATATTATGATTTTAATTATCATTTAAAAATATTTTTAAACTTAGAAATAAAGATGAAGTTTTGTGTCTAAGGATGAACCATTATTTGTTAGTCATCTTATAATTCATATTCTTAAAGCAAGTCACTTAATTAGACTAATCAATGAATTAATAATTTTGTCAGATAATAATTGAGTTTTGAATTAGATGAATGACCTTTTTTATATGCATGAAGATCCAATACTTTTATTCATTATTATTTTATTTATTTTTACCGCATTTCAAATATTCATAAAAATTATCAAAAAGAATTCCTTATTCTTTTACTTTTTTAATTATCATTCCCGAAACCCGTATTTAGCAAAAGTTGTTTTTTTAAAAGTATTTTGTGAGTTTCTATAAATACCATATTTAAACTTTCTTTTTATACTATTTATTTATGTGATTTGATATATTTGCAAAGAAAATCAACGAACAGTAACTAACTCAATTATAATTAATTTAATTCAAGTTTAAAATAAAGAAATAATTGATCAAATTAATTAATTTACATCGCGAGATTTATTGGATTATTTTGATTTTTGAAGGACATTATTGGCGTTATAACACGTAAGAGTGAAAAGACACACACTTGTCTAGTCGGAGCAAAGGGCAGTAACTCATGCCAAGCAATCTCTTTCTGCATGGCTTTTACATCGACGCGTGGTGGTTGGATTTTCAAGCCAGTAGCCAATTAATGAAAGGACTTGTATAGTTGTATGATAAATGATAAAGCAACAGAAATGTGAAAATGTTTAGTATTTTATTTTCAGATATAACCTTGATTTGATATTTGAGGGGGCTCTGTGCTTAATTGCTCATTCCTTCGCATTGGATGCTATTCTTTATATATGATAGCAAAATTAGTCTGTAATGATGCTACAGACTTATAAATGTTAAGTTTAGAATAAGGAATAATTCAACTCTAAATTCGTATCTTGCCAAAAGTCTTTGCTATAACTTACAATTGTACTTATTGTCAACTTATTAATGAAAGACAACCAATAAAAATCAGTTTCTAAGATAGTCTAGTTTATGTATTTGTAACGTTGTCAAAATGGAAGCTGAGAACTTTAAATTGTTTCATAAATATACTTATACATAAATACATAATTGAAGTTTGATTTTGTTTTTAATTTTTAGAAACATCATTAATAGGAAGTAATATTTTTTCTTTGTTACATCAAGTAATCTTATTTGATGCACAGAATATAAATGACACTTCTTTCAACTGAAATTTGAACAATATTTCATTATTTTATATATAAGAGACTGATATTCTCTTCTATTATCAGTATATTTTATAGGATAAATAGGTTAACTTTTGACTTATTTGATTAGCTTATAATTTTGTTTGACTAAATCTTCGAGCATTTCAACTAGTATTTTATATTAGTTTTAGTAAATACACGCTATTTGTCATAAAAAAAAGTAAATACATGCTATGTTTAATGCCATTGATTAAGCCTGAAGTTTTCAATTCAAAGTTTAAATTATCATGTAGGCAATTTAATAAAAATATATAGTTGAAAATAACATTAATGAAATCAAGGATTTTATTGTTAGTAAACCAACAAACCATATATGTTATAAAATTATTAAGACAAATGGTAAGTAATGTCCTATAGATATTATTTGACATATTAAAAGTGATTTTTTTATTATTATTGAAAAGTATTATTAAGGCATGCAATCGTGATTTCTAATGTATACCTAACATGATTTTTAATAATAAAACATTATTATTGATTTTCTGACCAATGTCCCTAACAAGATCCCGTTATTAAAAGCGTTGAGCACGGTCATTATTTATAAAGTCCAATTTTTTAAGAGTAAATTATAATAATCATCGTTTTGATTTGCTTTTATTACATTGGGCATCTATGTTTTTTTTTTAATTCTATAAAAAAGATTCTATATTATTGATTTTTTTCACTTGTCACTATTAGATATTTTTTTGAGTTAATCACAATTATCATTTCTTTGATTTGTTTTTATTACACTTATCACCCTTTTTTATTTGGTATTACTTTTAGAGTATATTATAATGCACTAGGCACCCTTTGCTTTTTTAAATCTTACAAAAAAAAAATCTAATTTTTGATTTTTTGTTTCATTGGTCATCCTTTGATATTTTTTTTATGTAAAAATCATCATTTGATGTTTAAATGTGAAAAAACATTAGTTTGAGATTGTGACATGAGAAACACATGGTTTTTAATGAATTTTTGTTGCCTAAAATTTTTTCATTTGTTTATTTTAACTTCACAATTTATTGCTCCACATTAAAATATACATGTGTATAAGATGATTCATATTAAATTTTAACAAGTTGAATTTAAATTTAAATTTAAAGTTTAGTTAAGTAAACCCAAAAAATTACATGTAATTAAGTGTTAAAATGATTGTGTGACAAAATTCTTCATTTCACTATTTAAATATAATTTTCTTTTGCCTTTGTTTTCTCTTTTATAAATGAATTATTTTCTTTTATTAAATTTACAAAAGAAAGTTTCAAGTAATTAATAAATGAAGTTAAAAGTAATGCCAAAAAAAAGAATAATGGGTGTCATAAAAGCAAACCACATGGGTGGTTATTATAATTAACTAAAAAAACATAAAAAAGATTATCAGTAAAACAAAAAATTATGAATTAGAATATTTATTTAGGATTATTCTAATCTAATAAAATCAAACCACGTGAGCGTTCATTCTAATTTTTTTAATAATATACTAACATATCAATAATTATAAGGTAGAGTGTTTATATTTAACGAAAATTTAAACTTTAAAATAAATAAGATTTCAAGATGCCCATACGGATATATTTTTATTTACTTTCTACGCATGTGTTTTAAACGAGAGGTTTTAATTCTGTATTTTACGGGTAAAATTGGAATACAAACATGATTGAACTCAGTAGTATTTATACATGATAGAAATCACTCAAGATTTTAACATTGTCGTATTCACGGAAATAAAAAACAAGACAATTAACCCGCTTATTTGGGTCAGAATTAGCCATGATTATATTTAAATTCCACAATCTCTGCTTTGTACAATTTGAAATGCTGTTTGGCATGCGTGGAGTTTTGTCGTGCACATGGTAATGTTGAATATAGTAATTATTTTGTGTAGCCTTTTTATTTATCGTTCAACTGCAATCGTTTTCTTCTCTGCGTTGTTTTCATGTGAAAGCGGAAATTAGTTGAATTAAAGAACAAAGAGGGGCATGAGGCACGTACCAGTCAAGAATGGCAGACAACAAGCATCAAAGGACCCCATCTTCGTGGGACGTAAGACCCCTTTTTTCTAATATCATTCATGTTCCTAAACCAATCTGTGCCCCGTGATCTAAGGGCTACTAGCTTTGGATAAGTCTCTTTATTTTAAAAAAATTAAATGTGTCTATTCTGTGGAATTAATGAATTATATATACTAGTGGAGAAAAATAAAATAATAGTTTTCCTTTTGAATAAATGACAACAGGGAGTTTCTTTTTTTCTTCCTTCCACTTTTTTTATGTTGACATATTAATTTCTGCATGGGGCTTTTAAAGCGCTCAAATGTTACTATCCAATAGGCCGTCCTACTTGCACGCCACTGTGAGGTTGGGGATGCTTTTTTTGGTAATTTGGTTGGGAGTGTGATGAACTTTTATGTAAAAAGATAAAGAAGAAACGTCAACATGCAAAATGAAATATATAATTCCATGTTACAATTGTGTCAAAATGTTAATGATTTAGTCTCTTTATTCTGTACCCAAAGAGAATGTATATCGTTAAATTAAATTTTATAAATTAACATAAACTATTGTTCACAGTCAGATCAGATCCAGATTGGTTAAGAATTTTTTTCCCAATGTTTAATTTAACACGTTCAAAATATTTTCCAATAACAATGATCGTATTTGATTGTTGTCTCACACTCGTGTATCATCCCATAATGACTAACTATCAAATAAAAATAATTAGTGTGATAACATATGCACGGGTAATTTATAATATATTTTTATATTATTATACTTTAATATATTTTTCACCTAAGAACTTGTTTTTTTTTCTCAAAATTTAAATAAGTTGAAACATACATTTAGTTTTTTTTAACATGTTTTGTTCAATAATAGCGATATAATTTGATTGCAAATTTGCAATAAAAAAAAGAAGAATTTGATTGCAATTAAAAAAACAAAATAATTTGACTGCATATTTACTATTGTGACCTTTAAGAAAACGAAAAATCTCCGAATCTTTTAACTTCAACGTCCCATCATGCCATTATGTGATCTTCAATCCATGCATTTTATTATTATTATTATTATTTTAGGTCAGAGAACATAAGTATTATCCAATTTATTGGCTTAAATGTTAATTTTTCTATGTTATTAGTCCTAGAAGATTTAATAGTCATCACAAATAAATTCGTATTTGTGAGTATCACTCCAACTTTAATTCAGATACGATACGGGTACGAATATTATCCAAATTATTTAAGAGAGAATGAGATCAAATTATATCTATGTTCGTATTTATACCTGCTATATTACATTTTTTTTATAATTTTTTGTCAATATATATATATATATATATATATATATATATATATATATATATATATATATAATATAATATAAGATTTTATTGTTATAATTTTTTAAAATATAAATCAATTAGTTTAATAGTTAAATAATTAAATAATAAACTTAAAACATACATTTAACTAAAAATATAATTCAATTATTATTTTTTTAACTTTAATTTATTTTTTATTCATTATATTTATACATTGTTTGAATTAAAATATAATTAAAAACTTATATATGATTTATTTAAAAATATATAAGTAAATTAAAATTATAAAAAATATAATAAATTACACGTGGATATACCCAAATCTGATAATTGATAAATGAGTTTACATCTCTACACATTAATTTACTTAAGCATTTCATTACATTAAAAAATTAGAACAATTTATTGATTGGCTTTCAAATTTGTACAGCCTTTCTATAAAAAATTGCTGCATAAATTCATAAAAAAAAAGTATTTGATAGTTAGTGTTTTCTTGTACAGATGTTCTAAAATTCAAATAAGATAAAATGATTATTTTATGCAATTTGGGTTTTTATTTCTTTTGTGTTTTGATTGTCTTTTCTCCGTCCTTCGTTTTTCGGGAAGAGAGAGATGTCTTGGGATAATTTGCTTGCCCGAAAACAAAATGATTGAGAATGATATGATGATTAATTGCAACGTGGACTCAGTCACTCAGCCACTGTGAGACACAGGAAAGAGGACTTGTCTATTTTAAAAATGGTCGGTCCACAACCTACTTCAATGGAGTTAACTGTTCTTCACGATGCATCCCTGGCCCATCACTTTTCATTTAAACCTTTTAAAAGTTAGCTTCCTCACTCCTCAAAATTTTATTGTATGACAAATGTGTAAATATGAAATTAGACAAAAAAAAAAGTCAGGCTTGACTATTTATGCAGCAATTTTTTATAGAGTGTAAGAAATTAATTAATTTCCTTTTAATTGTACTTTTTAATCCATGAGATTTGAATAAGAGTGTAAGATCTTATTTAAACTGACTCAGTCCAGTGTCAGTTTGTTGGTTCAAGTGCAGTGAGTGTTACGAAGTCGTTTTGGAGTTGAGTTGAATATCGATATCTATCCATTATTTTCACTAATCTTTCACGAGTCAATCGCGGCTCCTCCGCCGTTAACTGATGAAAATGAAATACAAGAAACAAAACAATAGAAGTCGAGAAATACTAAAGGTTGTGTCTTGTCTGTTTTTTTACTTACTTCCTACTCATTCTTCCCACAGCATCATTTAACAACCATCCATTACCATTCCCTCTGATCTCTCTCACCTAGCTAGCTACTCATCTTCACTCCTTGCTCCTTCCATTATTTTCTTAGATTCTGCATCACCGTGTTCACAAAAAAAAAGAAAAAAAAAGCTTACACTAGTTACTGAGCACTACTACTGAAACCACTTTCCTTCTTGGTTTGCTTCCGTGGCCAGACCCATTAGAGGTTTAATCTTTTGTTCATTATCACTTAAACTTAATTGTTTTCTCTTTCCTTAGTGTTATTGCTGAGGGATAGTCCTCACTGTTCTTGCTCTAGTTAATCCACTCATAATTATTGTTTATTATTTGGGTCATTGAGGAGAGAATAGACCTTCTCATGTTCCCTTGGCTACAATCTTACTTTTCATTAGTTATGTCTGTGGTGCTTCTCTGTTCTCACTTTTAAGTCCTGTTGAATTGAAGTTTATATTGTTATTTTAAGCCGTTAATAAATCAGTTCTTGCATATTCTTTTTCAGGTTTTCATGATTGGTAGGAGGTTTTTTTTTTCTTTTTTTCTAATCATTTACTAAAAATTAGTGTATGATATTGTCTTGTACTGTGAACTTGTGATTGAGAGGGGCTGCAAAGCTGTTCAATTTTGGAACAAGATGGCTGAAAGGAGATTGAATATTAATGCCCCTCTCATGTCTGTGAGACGCTCTTCTGCCACACCACCATCCTTAACTGAAGCAAAGAAGAAGATTCTAGAGAAACGCCACACTCTTCCATACTACAAATCAGACACATCCTCAGATCAGGTAACAGAACCTGTTGCAGTACCTTTCAATTGGGAGCATATCCCTGGAAGACGCAAGGGTAATGGTGGATCTGAGCCTCAACCTCCTAAAGCCAATTCAATCACTCCAAGCCCAAGGCTTCCCCCAGGAAAATCAATCAATGCTACCAAACAAACATTGGAAAAGGAAAGTAAGACTGCAAATAAATTTAAGTCCTCAAATAAATCAAAGTCTTTCAATGTTAGTGTGGTGAAGGTAGACTCTGACAAAGAGAGAAAAGCAGAGAAAATAGTTGAGAGCAGAAGGTCTAATGTGAAGTTTGATGACGATGATGATAATGATGCTTATTCTGATGCCCTTGAAAATCTGTCACCTACAGAATCATTCTCCATGAACTGTAGTGTGAGTGGTGTAAGCGGGCTAGATAATCTGGATGCAAACAAGTTCGGAACCTTTTCCACAGATCAACAGACTAGAGACTTTATGATGAGCCGATTTTTGCCTGCTGCAAAGGCTATGACCTTGCAGCCTCCTCAATATTCTTCAAAAAAGCAATCTGTACTAGTAGAGCAACAACCTAGAGATGTTAGCAAATTGGTTCGCGAGGAAAAGAAGCCATTGCCTAATAAGCATAACACTGCTATTATACCATACACTGGTCAACATCAAGAGGAAGAAAGTGAAGATGAAGTTGATGGTTATGAGTATGATAACTCTTCTAATATTGCAGCTAAAGGCTGCGGGTTGTTACCTCAATTGCATATCAGGAATTCATTGTGCTTACTGAATCCGGTTGCTGCAATGAAAATGAAGAACAAGGCTATCTTGCCTCCAGCCAGTGAGGTTGTGAAACCTAACAAAAGTTCTCATATTAGATCTTTTAGCCCAGTTCCTGCTGTAAAGAAGGTAAAAACAAAGAAACTCCTTTGCACCCTTCAATCCTTTTGTAGATCAGCATTCTCTAGTGATATTGTTTTCAACATATTTACTTATTACAATCATGAATATTTTCTGCAGGCTTGGGAGGCAATTCACAAGAGCAAATCAAGCTCTAGGGCTGCATCACCTGACAAGCAAGAGGGTAAAAAGAAATGGACCAGTGAATCAAACAGATTTACCTACTCTGGTGAGTTGCTGCCAGGTAGACTCTCTCCCTTTCGTCGTTCAAGAGCTGCTGCTGCTGGTATATCTCCATGTCGAAGTAAACCTCAATCTCCCTTTCGTGGTGCTAAGTTGCCTGGTGATACTAAAGAGGCTGAGAATTATATGTTTGGCAAGGTGAAATTCCACAGTGGTGTGCTTGGAAATGTTCATGATGTGCTATCCCAAGGAGCCAAAAGAACTTCATATTCAGGGAATCTCACAATTGAAAAGACATTGTACGTAGATACTGCCAGTACAGCCAAATTATCATCTTCAAATATAAGTTCTTTAGATATCAATCAGAGGGTAGATACTGTGGTTGCAGACTTAGACAGAAGCAGGGGGAAAGGAAGTAATTCCTCCTTTGGATCTTCTCAAGTGATAAAGCAAGTACATGCTGTGGAAGAAAAGGTCACGTTTGATACTGATGTGTTAAGTTCTTTGGATTCCATTCCACCAAGTTTGTATAGTTATTTGAATCTTGCAGCCAAAGAAAACAAAGATTTAGGATTGACAACTGATCAAAATATTAGCCAAAAACCTGTGTCCTTGCAATCTGTGCAAGGGACATTTGCTGAAGATTCAAAGACCAACACCCAGCAAATTGTGTTAGCTAATGATTCAGGAAAAGGTAGTGCTGAATCTATTGTGTCTTCTCTTCCCCCACCTTTGCCAAAATCACCTTCGGAATCCTGGCTTTGGCGTGCCTTGCCTTTAGTTTCTGTGAAGAATTCTTTCCTGCACTCAAGTCAAGGTACTCAATCCAAAGCTAAAAGGCATGATTCTAATACATCTGGTAATCTCAAGTGGGAAACAATAGTGAAAACTTCGAATTTGCATCATGATCATGTTCGCTATTCTCAGGTAACCTTGTTAGTTGTTATTCCTTTTGCCCATAATTTTGTGTAACTCAACTCTGGTAGTGACAGAGATGAAAATTCACATTTAACTTTCTATGCAGGAACTACCCACACGCAAATCTCAGCACTAAATCTTAGACATGAAACTCCGTATCACGTTATGTTCCAAGCTTTTAGTATACTTATGGTATGTTGTCCTCACCTTATGGAATTTTGGTATTATAGCATAAGTAAACATTAAGCCTTCAAACTTTTTTTTACATCAATTGATCATATCAACCTTTAAATTTGACCCCGTTTACATCAATTTTTGAAAGATTATATTTTGTTCCTTATTGAACCCAATATGAAATGGTAAAGTAATGAACTTATGTAAATTTCATGTACAGGACTTAAAGCAATCAATGTAAACACACTGCTTGAAGACCAAAATATCAGATATCTTTTTCACTTTCTATAAAGTATCATGTCTTTATTATTGTTTTTTTCCTTTGATTTTGTTTCTAGCGGTTGACTTCACGCTCCTACCCCTGTTGATTTTTGTGATACTGTATTGTTTAGAGAGAAATCAATGTCATTTTTTGGTGATCAATAAAATTATAAAAGCAAAGCTTCTTCTGGACTAGTGGCGCTTTCAGTGGAATCAAGATTTCCTCACCTGCCCTACAGAAGTGGATATCAGCTAGTACTGTGTGCCTTTTCATCATGTTGCTTTAGTCTTCTCTTTTTTCTGCTTAATCAGAGGAATGATCCTTTAGGTTGCCTCACCTGGTGTTCAGGTATAAGCATTATTTTTATGTCAACTGACATAAGTGATTACTGTTATCCAAGCTTTGTTGATTGTTTCCTTTTTTATTTTTATACACATAGAAAAGAATCCTTTTCAAATATTTTAGTTTGGCTTTCCTCAACACTTACAGAAGCTTTTGTCCAAGTATGTACATCAGATTAATTCTGATTTGAGAGAAATTTCAGATTCTCGTTTGTTTGGGGTATTCGTATTTCTTATGTGATGATGTTAACAAAACCTGGCACAGCAACAGAACAAAGAAATTGTAATCAATTGCATCATTGATATATTTAAGTAATTGTAAACTATATTAATGCTGTTCCCTTCATGATTTTCTCAATATCTTAATTTATTATGCTTTTCAAATTCAATGAAATTTGAACCGTTTGACATACTTCAAGTCGCCACCGCCAAATATACCTTATGATTAGAGCTACTTTGTGAGCATAATCATGCAGAAATGGACGAGTCAGTATCTTTTATCTATCACTCTATCGTAATGTTTGTCCTTACATTTTGGCCTGGTATTCAGTTGTACCCTGTCATAGTTCATACCATCATTCGGAAATAATAACATGTGAAATGACAGAAATAAGCGATTAGGCGTGGTTTGAAAACTGCGAAACGCCGAATAGCACAAGTAACTTGACAAAACTGTGTACGAACACCTGAGGGTTATATCTGTTGAATTTCATCATTACTTTTTTCCCCTTTATTACCCCTGATATCGTCTCATTCTTGCTCTTGAAAATATGAGCCCAATGTTGGTTATTCGGTTATATTAAATCCGGGTACCATGAAAGAAAGGTTTTGGCATACGTCTTGGGCACTTGGTTCATTCCAATCAATGCTAATGCGGCTTGGTTCAATAGGATTTGATCACTTTCAATTGTAATTTGTCTCAAGTAATCCCTCTTTGGTAGATAACTTGTGCCACACGTCCTCAC
This sequence comes from Glycine soja, assembly GCF_004193775.1. Classification (NCBI taxonomy): domain Eukaryota; kingdom Viridiplantae; phylum Streptophyta; class Magnoliopsida; order Fabales; family Fabaceae; genus Glycine; species Glycine soja. The sequence continues at coordinate 41,721,027 of NC_041012.1, read as the reverse complement.
CAATGTCTGGTATATCACTTAGCCTTGGAATGGAGTTCGTGTCAAACCGTTTTGCCGTATAGCATTACTGATACATGCATATAGCAAAGTATGAATTTTCCCATCGCTTTCTCAAATATATACGGTATTATAGTATCGTTTATTATCATATTTCAAATAGGATTTAATTTGATTGTAACGACTGTTAAAGTTTTTTGGGTTTGGGTATACCATAATCCAACTTTGACTATAGCAATTTAATCATGTCCATAGCAATTAAATTCTAATGTACTATCATCTAATCAATTTGGTTTGGTTTGGATAAAAGGTGAGTTTAGATCTATTTTAATTCAAAAAGTTAATTCATGAATGAGAGTTGTCTCTCATTTATATACTTTATTTTTATTTTTTATTTTTAGTTGATGTAAGACTTGTGTTTTTTTCGATATATCTCCTAGTGTCAATATTTCTTGGGCTTGATGTGTGAATAACAATGATAGGTGATCCTTTGGATTAATCTTGAATATGTTTTGATACATTGATTTTTATATAACTAATGCTATTAATTTGTTATATAATTGGTTACAGAAATAACTAATTTGTAACTAACTAAACTAATACCAAACTTATGACTAAACTAATGTATATATGTAACAGGCATTTGTTCAAAATTTCAAACTTAAGTTCCTTCCGCAAGTCATTTTGTAAATTGTTTCAAATCGCTTAATGACAATAGAAGAATAAAGCGGAAAAGAACGAGGCGTTGATGTTTGATTAGAATTGGGGGCTATAAACATCCCAATGTTTCTGAGTTTAGCGCTACAAATATCCCTTAAAGAGAAACATCTGTCCTGTAGTTAGTACAGGTCGTTAGAGGAGGTTGGAATTGAGAGATTATAATAACCAAAAGGAAGGGTCATGACTCACGAGAATTGAATCCATCATGTGAATCCATATATAGATATTAGATAGAACATGGGGATGTGTGTTACAACTGTCTGTGATCGATCTACTGCTGCATTCTTTTTAAGGGTCGTATAAACTTGTTGTACAAATAGTGAAAAAGATTAAGAAATGTAAGTACTGTTTTTATTTTACTATATTATATCCTCTATCTATTTGATTAATTAATTTCTTCATTATTTATTATTTCCCTTTTCTCTCTAATAGTATTATTTTTATGTATTAGTTGATTAGGCGTCAGCCTAGTCAATGCAGATCAAAACAGGAAGTTGGAGGGGGTCATCTCGTGGGAATTTTGTTAAGAGTTGAGACTGAGACTCTGAAATAGTGGGTGGGACACACATAAAGATCGTGGGAATTTTGTCAGAAACCTCATGCTGTTCTCCCGCCTCCAGCTACCCTCCAGAGAAGTTCCTTATCCAATAGTGACAGATAAATAAAAATAATAATGCTATCAAAATGATACAAAAATGTGGAGTGAAATATAAATAAAAACATGTAGAGATCAGTGTCATCATTCAAATAAAAGCATGTATTGATAAATTTTATTTTATTAATTACATGTACATGTACTGGTGAAAATATTTCTCAAAGGGCATTGACAATTTCATGAGCATGAATCCACGCTTATTACTTTCTCATTTCCTCTCTTGTTAAAACACGTTATATAAACACTTAAAAAAAACACCAAGTAATGTATGACTAATTAAAAGTACTCTACAAAGCACAACATTGTTACTCTGTTAACTTATTTGAACCATTAAGATGTAAATGAATATAACGGGGAGAAAGCAGTTGGAGAGAATATGAATTAATAAACTTTCAGTTGTTGATTAATGCAAAAGTGGAGTATCTGTAGTAAAGCAAGACCGCCATATTTTCACTGTTTGTTCCATTTTCCATCCTTTTTCCCTTGAAGTTACTCCTTGTTCTCTTCATTTATATTTAGTGCATTGATTTAACCAATCACTTACACACGAAAAATCGCTAATGGGGAATTGAACTCACTCTCAATCAGGATACATTTCCTTTTACAATCAAATCCTATGTAGGTTTTAAAAAAACTATATATATCTAACAAAGCCCATGTCCTATCGCTAGGGACATTGATCCTTGTTGTACCTATTTTTGGTGTTTGGACGATATACCATCTCTCTATTTTTATGATTAGCTAGGCTATAGTATCTGCGTTATTGACATTACGAAACTCTAAGAAAGTGAAAGCTTAGTGCTGATTTCTGGGGTTTCTCTATAATGATCCATCTTGCCATCGGTTCCAACTGTACATGTGTGACTCAAACCCAGTTGCAAATCAAGAAATTGTTGCTCGTCTTTCTGCATAACAAATTAAATGATTATGCATGAATGGTGAAGAAAGAGCAAACATATATATGTAGATGAATACAAGTGTCTTATTTTTGTTACACCCTAATAATTTACCTTAATCCGAAATGGAGGACCAAATTCTAGCTTTAAGCTGTTGGAATTGTTGCGAGGTTCATTGGAGTTGTTCGATAGATAATCTATGATGCTTGTGTTGTTCATAAAACTACTCCATTCAGCTGGTTGAATAGCTTGTGACCCAATTTTAGGAGAATCAATGGAAGGTAACTTTTGGAACTTCGATTGATGATTGTTCAAAATTTCTAACGGAGGCCACCTTTTCTCTTCAAGCAATTGGCTTGGTCTCATGGGGGCAATTCTGCCGCGTGTATCCTTTGGTTGAATTTGGCCTGAAGCTATTGGTATTCTAAAAGCTTGATGATTGATGTACCAATGCTGGTGCCTAGAGTGGTTACAAATTTAACAAAGGTTACAATAAAATAATTTAATTTGTTGAATTTTCTTTTTGTAAAGAGTAAAGATATCAATACACCTTATTTTTGGGATGTATGGGTGAAAAGAAGGGAGAAGTAAAAAGAAAAAATAAAAGAAGGAAAAAAGATAGACATGATAAATAATGTGATAAAAAAATAAGAGATAAATAATTAAAAAGAAAACTAATTTGAAACTAAGATGAAAGAAAAAGTAAATGTGCATTTAATTAGTATTTTTCCTTTTGTAAATCTGTGGAAAACAAGACGAAGGATTTTTTTTATATCAATGGGAACCTGAAAGCAAAAACAAAAAAAAAAAAACGTACAAGAGGAAGGATTTGAACATGAACTATAGTTGTCTCACCACATTTTTCATACCAATATCTTATTACATTCATTAAAAAAGAGTCTTTTTACACTATTTCCCTTGTCTGCTCAGATAATTTATACTGTCTCTATTTTAAAACTGTTGTTGTTAAAAAGTTATTGCAAATAAATGAACAAATGTTTAACTAATATAGTTATATATTTTGACTACAAAATCAACAAAAACTACAAAAGAGAAAGATGATAAGTGAAAAAAGATATTGAAAAACGAATATAAATATTAAGTGGAGATATAATTGACAAAAAACAAATATCAAGCCTTCAAATTTTATAATGACAAATTATGAAAGAAAATAGAAAATCTAAAATTATAATAATTTTGAGGTGGAGGGAGTAATTTAAGACAAACTTATTATTAATAAATGGTGCAAATAAAGTTATTCAAATGCTTGCAATATTTACCTTGAATCGGTGTCGTTTGTAAGTGAACGTGATAGGGAGAAGGAGGGCTGCAGGAGACTTGGGAAATGACTATGTTTGTTGAAATTACTTGCTAGAATAATTCCACCATTTCCCATCTTAAGATGTTGTTGAGGACTTATGGACTGATGGAGTATCAGAGGTCTACGAACTACTTCCTGGTTTGACCTGTACGTTTGACTTAGTACTGCACAGTAAATGTGAACTGCATTGTCAAGTTCATGAGATTTTGTCTAAGATAAAGAAACCCTAACCCTAAATTCTTCCTCTAGCTATATCACTTTGCTTGATTTAGGATTCGTTATTGGAAAAAACGTAATTAACCCCTCCCCGCAAATAACATCCCTTGTCCAGCTTAAGTTTAATAATCAAGACTAACAAATTAGAACATTATTGCGTGTATTGATTCATAAACAAATTACAAACCATAAGAATTCAGGATAGTACTTGTACCTTGCCCAGCCTCGTCAAGTTTCTTGCTCCGATACATCTGAAGTGAAAATTGAATATTGATTATATATTTCAGCTAATAAATAACTGAACTAAATATTTATTCATTAAATTCGTCACTGGAAAACTTATATCATGAGCACTCAATTTAGTAAGTTTGGTTTGCTAAATTAAGCTTATAATAAAAGTGACTCACAATTAACTTCCATACAAACATTTTTAGTTTATCTTAATAAAATTTATCGTAAACTGTAAAGTTTACCAAAAAGATTAAAAGCTGTTTACAAAAGAATTGTCATATATGATAAATTAAGCTTGAATGTATTTGTATAGACATTTTGGTCTCCACTGAGCAGAATTTTAACGTGTATTCAAACACACCCTTACCCTTAATCATTTGGAATGGACAAAATGATTAGTAGATAAGTTTACACACATTATTATATGCGCAAAAATGAACTTTAAGGAAAAAGTTAATTAATTTAAAGAGCATTTATCTTAAACCTCAATTCGTGCTAGCTACCTGCAAGTGACTCTTGACATGAGCAATGCTGAGTCCTCGCACATTCATCAGTTGAAGCACCAACTTGGGTGTAGCTCCTGCACAAAGTAATGCAGATAGTTCAATCAAATGTTTTAACTTTTTCACTAGCTATTACGGGAAAGGATTGGTTTCACCTATAACAACTCGCACAACTCAATATTTCTGATAAATAAATAAATGAGTACTAATGCTTTAGTAGATATACAAATTAATTAATAAACACTCACTCTCTTGACCACCAAGTCTTTCAACAGCATGCGCAAATGAATGATGAAGCTCAGGAGTCCACCGAAGCCTAGGCATCTTTGATCTAACATATTGTCTTACCGTTGTTCCTCTTCTCTCATTTCCTTCTCTTGATGATATGCTACTTCCATTCGCTGAAGTGCCCTCATCCTTTGCTTTCTCATTGGTTGTTGTGAGCTCATAGCACTCTTTTGTATCAGTGTTATCTTCAGTACTGCAAGCTAATTCTTCATTCAAGTCAAATGAAGAGCATTTCTGGGAACATCCCGATGAAGTTTCCTCATTGTTATGAATTTCATACCCTTCTGACATGTTTATTTGTTGTTGCACGGGTTTTTGCCTCCAACCAATTGACTTCTTTTGTCGTTTGCAAAGTTGGAATTTCAGGTCTGGAACAAACAAGGAAGTAGTATTTTAATGTGCAGAATATTAAAGTGAGGTGAACAAGAATGTGTAAGGACAGGCTGTAATTTCTCAACAACAATTACTATGCTTTAAATCTCTTCAAATAACTGCACGGAAATGCTATGAGGTGACGGTAAAGTAACAGTGAGAAATTAAGGCAAAAGGCATTTATTATACTAGATCCCCATTACACACAAGTATCGTATATATACCACTATATAAATATAAGAGTTCGAAAGTCAGGACTTTAGTGTAAAGAGTGCAACCAACTTCTCTACCGTGAAGAGGTTAAAAAATTCTAATGAATGTCAGGTTCAGATAAAAATATTTTAAGAATTTTTACCTTATAAGTAGCTTTTGTAAATCACAAATTGAAGATATATATGGAATGCCTCAAGATACGTGTAGAAAGGGGTTTCAAATTAAATTAGTTAAAGAGGAAATTCAAACAATGAAGTAGATTGGTGCAAGTTTGTGTGACGAATTCGATCGTTTAATTAGGTCTCATTTCACTTTTTCAGTCAATAAACTACCAGAAATGGTTTTCATTTAACTACTAATTAACATCAGATTCCACTCAATAGGTTCCTGACAAACAGAAAAAAGGATCCAGATAATTTGAAAAATAGTATGTTCATGAACCAATGCAACTTCTTAATTCTCAACTTATATATACTTAAAATTTTATAGTATCTTATGTGAAATGGACAGTCTGGATAAGAACAAGGTGCCCAACACGCATATAACAGCAAGAGATATATGATCACATGATGAGGACATCAGAGATATTCAAAGTACAGTACACTCAGATACACAAAACACATCTTGCATGATTAGTTAAAAATGAAAAAGAAGGAAAAAGCAAATGAAAAATTATCTTTGGGACAGAAGTTGTGAATTGATTATGAAATCTTCAACAAGCTCCAGTGCCGGGAGGAACCACTAGAGTATGGTAAGAAGAGAAAACAAATTAAGGAACATCCATGATCCTAAGAAAACCCCAAAAGGGAGATGGGAAAGAAACTCATCATAAGAAGGAAAAATTTACAGATGAAATCATTCATTAGTTGCTCAAAAAGATATAGAGAAACAAATATAGCAAAAGCATATATAGAAACTACATAATCTTTAGGTGTTTATCCTATTTTTCTCCCCTAAACAGTAATACTAACCATCTAAGATGATGATGTCTTTCTCTTCCAAGTCTATTGATCACGTGTTGTGTGCAACTGCATATACAAACATATCTTCAAATCAGTAATCTCTAGAAGGCTCCATCGCTCAGCATGGACTTAAGGAATGAGTCATACACGGATTGAAGTGGATTAGTGTTGGATCGTATGATGTTTCTTTTATGGGTGGAGGGTGTGAAAGAAAGGGATGGGAGAAATGCGATAAAAATTGATACCTGGTTTTAGGGATGACTTTTTGGTAAATCATTCATTCAACAGCATAATTAATTAAGACTCACACAAGTTGAAGATGAAAGAAAGACTAATTGGGTTTTCCAAAGGAAGAAAAAAAGAAAATATTGAGAATAACAAAATTCGGACAGGCTACTTGTTCTCTTTAAATTGTAATAAACCTACATAATGAAAACAGATGCGGCTGGTCCCTTTTGTACTGTTGGAAATCATGTGACAACTACCACTCTTCTCTCTCTGGTTCTGTCTCTTTTCCTTGACAGTTGTTAAAATCTACCACCCTTCTCTCCTGTGGCTCGTGATTATCTTAATTGTTGACCTGTGTTAGAGACTTTGCTTTGTTAGCTAGGGTGTGAAATATTTTGTCTAACATTCACCATCATAATCATAGATAGTCTAACCTCAATATTGGTGCAAGTGCAAGTATTATTGTGGGGCCCAATCCTTCATCAACATTTTCAATTTTTTTCTCACCTAAACTAAGACTTTTTTCCTCCTATTTCATGAACCACTGGCCACTGTTTTAATTTTACTTTATTTTTCTTCAATAGTAACACATGTTTCCACAGGCCCCCTTCCCATGTGTGTGTAACTATGACGTCTGATTTTTGGCATAGCATTAGCAATTGGACAACCTAAATAATGCAGTAATTTGGGGATGTGTGGATTTTAAAATAGTCAATTTTGGTGTCAAATGTGCATAAACAAGGACGTGTAAAACTTATTGTTTGAGGTACTTTCAGCTACAAGTGATTGCAATATTATATCATAGATATGCACATTCGACAAATTGTATTTAACTTTTTAATATTAGGGCATGAGCTATGACTAGAATCTTGACTACAACTTTTAGACTTCCATGCACGGGGAGAGAACAGGAGATGTTATAATAGGGATCGATTGCACGCATCCAATAATGTAGAAAATCATTCCTATATATAGTACAAGCATCTTTGGTCAAAAGATTGCATTACATAACTTGAAACTGTCTAATTGATTAATTAGAATATTATTTATCCATATAGTATCATTTCACTTTTTAACAGAAAAGTTTATTGCTGTAATTAAATAGAATGAATATTTGTAGAATGGGGAAGAAAAGTAGGATTCGTTAGCATTATTGTTTGACAATTGAATTAACTTCGAAAAGCAATCTATAAAAGGGAGGGGGAGTTGAAACTTTGATCAACTTTATTGACATCTGATGATGCATCCAACTCGATCTTTTTATAATTTGCAACACACTATATGGTTTTTAATCTATCTTTAATTTGTCAATCCCAGATTTCATACCACTACTAGCTGTTTCATACACACCTGCAGATTTTTTGTTAAAAATGAAAAATGTTTAAAAACTTTAGAAAGGACATACACAATCCATCATAACAATTCACAAAGTAACCATTGCCTGTTCTTGTTTGTCTATTGTCTGACGTCCATATTTGACCCCAGCCACAATGTATATCATTTGATCCAGGTCAATATTCATTAATTGTTACCCAGTTCAATGCAAAAGATCCAACTAAGGGAAACATTAACACAAGTTGGGTAATTGAAAATGAAGATGGTGGGTATAGATATAATATATGGCAGAAGGTAGAAAGTATATAAACAAGGAAAACTTGTCTCTCTCATAACATGTGCTGTTGACATAGGAACATATTCTGATCATTATTTTCCTCTCCAATTCAAGGGTTTTTAACTTTCCAAGGTTCCCTCCGTTTGAAGGGATTTGGGTTGTTTTGTCCCAATAAGACTAAGAAGACCTACTCCTTACTCCTCAGCATTCGAATCGGCTCATGATGTCAAATATTTTGGAAGAAATAAAGTAAGGGGTTTGAAGAGGGGAGGAAAATATATGATGGCTTATTAATAAGAAATTGAAAAACACAAGTTTGGTTTTCTCCTCTCGTGAGCACCAGAGTTGACATTTCTCATTATATTATACCAGTATTATCAGCCCGTACTATGTTTTAGCATACACTAATATATACATGAAAGTTTCTTTTTCAAGTATTTTATTTTGCTTATATTTATTGTTTTGAGCAGAAAAATGCTAACTGCAGCATTGTGATTTTTAATACATAAAACTTTAAATAATATTAAAAAAATTATAAAAAAATGTCAAGACTATAATTCATTTTTGTTTTATTTGAAAAAATATTAACATTATAATTTTATAATATAATGCATAAAATTTAAAATGATTAAAAGAGTGAGTTTGATTTCTATCATTAGAGTTATATTATTAATCAATAAAAAAATTATGTTAGATGTTATTTTTAAAGTAATTATATTATAAAATTAACAAACTAAAATCAGAAAAAAAATGCAACAATCAGAAAAGTGCATTTAAATCAAATTCATTAAACAAAAGAAAGATTGAAGAAAAAACGAAAAGGGAAAAAACGCCGTTACAGTAAACTCGGGACTTCAATTTGTAAGAATCTTCCGAAAAATTAGGCATCTTTTTTATTATTTCATGGATGAAGACGTGGAACCTAGCATTACTGAGATACATACATATATATATCATTTTTAATTGGTCACATAGTATCACTTAAAATAATTAATGTTAATGTGACAAGGTATTATACTTCTTGTCCTTCATTATTGTTATATATTTTTCTGTTTCTGTTATGGGGCACGACTATCTTATATAAGATGGAATGTTACTTAATCAGATAAAAATATTTATTTTAGGAGGGATTAAAATATATATTAAAAGTGAGAGGGATCATTACTATAATCTAAATGAAATATTGTTAGAATTTAATGGGTATGTATAATCATTATAACAAATTATACAATTAACTAATTAGAAATTATGTCCAATATTATTTTTAATGTAGTGATTATTAATAAAATTAATAATTTTATTATTATTATTATTATTTTATATATATATATATATATATGATTTGTGATCAAATGATATCATAAAATATTTTATTTTGTTTGTGTATATTCTATTTTATTGTATTTAAAAAAATAATTTTATTTATATATTTATAATTTTTCTTATTGATTTATATCTTTTAGATAAAATAATGAACATTAAAAAAAATATATATATGTTAACTTTTTATTTAATACTATATTTTTGTTAAATGATAAATTATAAAATATTTTTTATATATATAACATGACTCTAATTTAATTTCTACTCTTTTGAAGTATGTGTAGCACACATTAAGCGAATGCAGCTTAATTGATTAAGCAATAAGTGTTATAAATTTCATGATCAATTCCTATATAAAAAAAAGTACGCGTAAGACATCATTTCACTGGAAGAGAACAATGTATTGAATATACATGAGAATCGACCAATGATCGAGGAACGAAGGCGTTTCAAAAAAGAATCATTATTTTTTATAACAAAAATAATAATAATTATTATTATAAGTAGTGCAAGCAGATGATTTAAAATTTACAAATGACAACTATATTTTGGTAAGTTCTATACAGTCCCAGTCCCTAGCTATCCTACAAGTTCTTAACCTTTGCTGGACCATTTAAGCCTGTACAGTCCCCCCCTCCCCCCTTAAAACAAAAATGATTATTATTATTAAAAAAAAAAGTGTCCTTAGTGATTGAATAGATCCACCTATAGAGTTGTTGGGAAGTAACTATAGTCACGGTTGTCCATTAATAATGCTTAAGATTCATTCAGGGATCGACTGGGGTATATAAAATAACCTAACATTTTTTCATGCATATGTTTGAGTATTTCTAAATTTAAGTAAAAAATTAAAGAGAATAATAAATGTTATTATTATTAAATATTTTATTTTATTAGAAAAAATTAAATTAAATAAATTATGAAATTACTATAATCTAAACAAAATATTTTAATGAATTATTAATCTTCTATCTACTACTTAAAAATGGGGCTCGAGAGGTACTTTTTTTATATGTTTTTTTCCATAACATTTTATTTTAGTTAGTGTGACTGGGGACTGGGGAGAAAGTGAGATCAAATTACTCAAAAAGATGGATGATTCAAGAAATCCAATATGCAACCAAATTGACTAATTATGTCGTCGTCTTAGTAAATAAGGTGAATGCCAAATGATATTGGCAGGCCACGTATACATAGACCTCAACAAAATACACCCATAAACTTGTTCCCTCTCCTAAATATTAACAAGTTAGTAGGCAGTTCTTCTATAGACACCAAATTTTGTTATTCATCGTGAACACATATTCAAGTTATAACAAAAAAAAAAAATTGATTTGGTGGTAAAGAGTCAAGAGATGGAACCATAGATTATGGGTTTGAATTCCCTCTTTAACAAAAATTAACAGACTTTTTTCTTTTGTTAAATGCAAAAACTAACAAACTAATAACTAACCTTTTTTATAAAAAAATGACTACATTTCAAAAACCAATTTTATCTCACTTGGATAAAAAAAACATTTGCTAACACCAAATATAAGTTTTAATAAATATACATATTTAAAACAAAATTTTATAAAAGGTAAATGATAACTTTTATTAGTTCAATTAGTAAATTGAAAGTTCTCATGAATTAAACCAAGTCTGAAATTTCCATATAATTAAAATTTAATTATCATTTTTTAATTTAATATTGGGATCCACTAGCAACATTCTTTTATACAACTTGAAGCATATGGAAAAACAAGTTGGAAGGCTTAGGAAAAGGCTTACCCAATCAAATGAAATTGTCTTAACAACAATCTAAAATATATATGTAGCCCTACTATCTCAAAGTCAATGAAAGGAAGTCAAACTTCTAACTTGATACCTAAATAAATAATCATACATCATACATATACATGAAACTTTTAAAAGTTTCACTTAAGTAACAAATCCGATACTTACTTTTGAAAACTTCAAGTAAATAGTTGTCTTTATACCCTTCTTTGAATATATGACTCAATTTTGCAAAGTAACCTTCTCAAACTTGGTAAAACAATTAGATGCCTTTAATATTTGTTGATTTAACCAATTACACTAATCCACTAAGGCTTGCAACCTCAAGTCTATCACTATATTTTTCACTTCATTGTTCAATTCAATCCTTTCTGCTAATGACATGCTTGGATTAGGAGTATAACCTACAATGGTTGTGTAACAACCAAATGACCTAGAGTCCAAATAAAAAAGGTGCTTAAAATTTATCAACTCTTAACATTCAAACAAACTTACAATACATACAAGTTTTCTTATATAGGTAACTGACATCACCTTGGTCGACCATATAAACAAGGTCAAGATAATGGTGATCCCCCAATATTACAACATGTTCCTCAAAACAGAGACACCTCAATTCATTGTGTAGTTCTTAGAGACTCCACATAAGCGAGATGCATCCTTGTTCTAGTACAACGACAATGGTGCAACGTAAACCTTTAAAGTTAATATTATACTTGTCATTCCTTTTCTTATAAAAGTGCACTATTTGAAAGAAAAGAAAATGAATGAGGTGGCAAAAGTAAAATGGTACCTCATAGAAGCGACATAAAAATATGGTAGACGTAGCATGAAGAATTGCAAAGGATGTCATAAAGGACCTCAAGCAAGTGATTAATCACCAAGAAAAATGAAAAATGTTAGAAAAGTAGGAGACGTCGGAAGGGGAAGGAAAAATGCAAAAGAAGGAACATTCAAGACAATGAAGGGGGCCTCTTTAAAGGGGCAATGATAAAATCACAATTTACCTTGAGCTAATAAAGGTAAAACCAACCATTACTTAGCTCATAAGTGGTATAATCATAAACTACCTCAGTCACTAAACTACCTCATTTGATGACTTACATCCCATTATTACACTTTCATAATGGATGCATAAAATAAGCATGGCTCTCCACTTAAACAATGACATACATCTTATTTACAACATCACTTTCAAGTGTTATGTAAGACATATCAAATTGAATTTTGGTCTTACCAAACTTCATTGGGTTCTCATAAATATGACAATGATGTTTGCATATCTCAACATATATTGGGAATGATCATATACACCTTAATATCCCACCAATGCTTGACATGCCATGTTGGGAACAACTAATTTAGATTGACACGTCAAACTAGGGTAAAAAAACTTTAGGCTCATCCATCATCATTCTGAATCAAAAAGGAAAGTGCAATAAATTTTAAAAGTGTGAAATATTGTGCCAAGGACATCACTCATGTGTCGCATCTAATGCTCATTGAATTATCTAGTAACTTAGCCTAAGTCACCATGATGACATAAGAGACTAAAATGACAAGCTTTAAGGGATCTAACTTTTCTTTTTCCTTATAACTACTACTTGAATTACCTTATAGGGTACTTACATATGATTACAAAGGTGACATGACAATTATAAGGCTTAGTTATAGTCCATGATGTCAATAAAATGAAACTCTATCACAACCCACCACAACCAAACATATGTAAATAACAAGAGATAATCTCATTCATATATGTGAAAAAACTCAGTATTAACATTTTAGGTATATGCTATCAATATTATAGACCATTGATAAACATTATTATTAATGTAAAAAAAATTATACTATTAATTTATCATATTATTAAATAATACATTATACCATTATATTATTAATATAAATTCACAATGTATTAACTAATAATTAATTTTTATTGGAAAATTTATATTAATAGAAGCACATCTAATCACTAATATTTTTTTCTATTAGTATGTGAATTTTATTTTTGTAGAGAAAGTTTGATGGTGCATATCACACATATATTGTTAAATATGATTGAATTGAATTCTTTTTTTTTCAGAAAAAAGATTACCTAGGTTGAATCATGGCATCATCAAAAGGTTATTTTTAGACTTTTTTTTCAATTTTATTTCATTTTTCTGTTTATATTAAATATTTATGTTATTTTTATTCATAAAAATTTGACCAATAACTTACTAATTGAATAAAATAAATAAATCCATTAACACAACGCCCCACTAATCCGAATTTTATATCGTTTACTATTCAAATTTAAATTTTGATGGAGTTTTTGGGAAATAAATGTGATGTTTCCAACTCAACCTTTTCGGATGACATTTTGTGGACGAAAGGTTAGTGGGAGAGAGTTTGAGGAAATCCTAAAATGACACGTCTAGATCAGAAATAAAAAAATGCTCATGATTTTTGTTTTTGTAAAATAAAAAAGTGATTGACCGAAAAAGACAAGTCGAATTGTTGCCATTAGAATATTTGAAATAACTTAAATGGCCAAACAACGTTGTTCGAAATTTGAATGTAGTCATTTAAAATCAAATAATAATATCACCGTTTGATACGTTTATTAATATTAGAAGAAGAAAAAAACTATATACACATAAAAGAAAGAATGACGAATGAAAACTTCTAAATATATATGATGAACAAATAACTTTAGAATTTACAAGTATTAAAAGAGGGGGATAAAGAAGAAAGTAAAATATTGGTGAAGAGAATAGTTGTATTTATGGGTTTTCTAAACAAAATAAGGTAGATTGATTTATGCATAAGTTAAAGATTAACTTTTAAATGAGCTGATATGTGAGAATTTTTCTAAACTAGCCCGTGCGTAAACAATTTTAGTTTTCATTTTTTTTTTCTTATTGTATTCTCCTGCTCACAGAAAAGTTTATCCACACATACCTTAATAATATATCAAATTAAACTTATTTTTATATCTCAAAAGAGATCTCTAATTATCAAATATAACAACTAGAAGAAAAAAAAAACCTTGTCTGGATCCAAGCCTGTGATCCACCGTCTAAGAGATTATGTAGAATTAATCAACATGTCTTTAATCCAACGTCCAAAGGCCCATTTGCACATGTGGCTGTTCAGACTCCCACCCACCAAAAACAAAAATGTCACTATTAAGAATATTAACTACTAAAAAGTTATTCACAAGCACCGCTACATATTCCCAGCTAAAAGTTTGTGGCATAACTTGAACTTGTAATAAGACAAATTCTCCTCTTCTTAAATTTTCATTTACCAAAAAAAATAAAACTGAGAAAACAGAAGTTCATCATATTTTGATATGGACAGCGCCAACAAATGGTGAAGTCCTCCGTTATCAAAATATGCCTCCTACGCGGATACTATGTAAATTTTCATTTTCATTCTCCTACACTCTTCATTTTCAATCTTATCAATAACGAAAATGACTATAAAAATAAGGGCAGGTGAAAATGACAATACTAGGTTCTAATTCTATCCTCGCATACTAATTTCTAGGCTTCTATGAAGTATTTTCTTCATTATTTGTAAGAGGGTCTAGTTGATAGAAGTGAATGATACCTTTTTTTCATCCATCTCTTCATTCAGGCTAACAAGAAATGAAAGGTTCGTCCATTTCTATCAATTAGACCCTTTTGACATAAAACCATTTAAGCCAAAACAGCCTCAGGTTCAGATGAACCATAAGTTTCAGAACTGTTTTCGGCGCATACTGCATTCAAAGTGCAAAAGGAAAGCCATAATAATGCTATATCTAAGGAAGATCTTAACATCACCAAAGATCACCATGTTGATGCGCTATTTCCTCTAATTAATCTAAAAGGAACAAGTTAGAACAATGATACATAAGGCAGGATCAACATTAACTGCCATCATTTATCATAGTATGTACAGTTAACAACCATGTAAAGCAGATTCCCAAGATATACCATACCACCTGCAATTTATATCCCCATCATATTTAGTTTCTAGTCATGCCTGACTAATGTTATGTAAATACAAATTAGTTGTATCCTCCACCGTCTTATAGTAGGGCCTTTGTAAACCCCTCTTCTAACCACCAGGTTTTCAGGCGCTTAGATCTCTTCTGACCAGGTTATTTCAGATGGCTTTACCCCACTCAGCTGATCATGCTCAACACCTTCAAACAGTAGAACATGTAAGAAATTAGCATGCTTCAGAATGAGTAAAGATTGAAAGAAAGGGGGAGGGGGCTAAGAGGATCATAGAAGGAAGAAAAGCACCTGGAAGATCTTTCCTAGTTGACTTCCTGAAATATGAGCAGTGTCTTCCATCTTCTGATGAGTAAGGAGGGGAAAGAATGTCAAAGAGAGCGGATGGGGTTAAGGCTTTGAAACAATGAATGTTGCCACCTTTGCTTGGATGAAGAACTGTTGTGTTGCAGGGTGCACTCATCAGACAATCTTTCATAAGTTTTGCTGGTCTTGCTGCAAGAGTAGAAAAATCTTGAATCTCTTTTCTAGTTTAGCAAATATTTAAGAATGGGAATCAAGAAAAAAATTTGTGTTGTTTCTTGAACTAACAAAAATACTATCTTGGGACAACAGATATTACTCATCAAAAATCATCGACAGTAAACTAAACTAAACATTATTAAATTAGCATGCATCAATATGGAAATTCACAATCCTCTATTTTCGGAAATAATTTCACCTGGTTAGAAAACATTCATCCTTCCATGGCCAAAGAATAACTTAGCCACACTCAAAGCATTCTTACTCAAAAACCCCAAAATAACATCCACTACCGGAACTCTGGAAGCAGGTTTCTGAGATAAAACTACCTAGAAGAGATTCAAACACCATGCATTAATGTATGATGACATTATAGGACTGTACAAACTTGTTCAGCTAGGACTGGGTCTCTCATACAGCTCAACTAAACTGTCTAGGCTCTAAACTAATCTGTGATGCTAACATAACCATGCCTAAGGGTATGCATCTGGCCCACCATCTTAGCTACTGGAGGACTTCACTGCCTTTATGAACACTTACAAGGGTTTCACCCCAAGTATGTTCACATTTCTGCTTCCACTCCTATCCCCATTGTTGTTCTTAGACTAACTTGAGTGTCATAATGCTTTTACAGTAGGCTTGCTCTTATCCAGCCTGACCAGTGGACAACCATTGCATATTGACATGAAGCTCTCCAACCTCATCCAGCAGTCTCAAGAGTCAAGATCACCCCCTCAGCAGGTGAAGTCAGGAACCTTTATAACTTTATAAAATTCTAGAAACTACTCCACAAGAGAGAAAGATGTTCAATTTTCAAAGCCAAGATCAACCCCCTCAAAGAACTCAGCAAAAGAAAATATGTAAATATTAGAAACA
Source organism: Glycine soja (assembly GCF_004193775.1). Lineage (NCBI taxonomy): Eukaryota > Viridiplantae > Streptophyta > Magnoliopsida > Fabales > Fabaceae > Glycine > Glycine soja. The sequence continues at coordinate 41,704,324 of NC_041012.1, read as the reverse complement.
CAATTGGTGCTTGACATTTTTATAGTCATGCTCAAATCATAGCACATGATGTCTCCTAATAGATACCAATTTCAAGGAAAAGTACAGAGCAGATAATCAGTGGCAGTATTAATGGCAAAATTAGCCTTATATTGGCATAAAAGAAGTTAAGGAGATAGGAGACAAGAAAGTAGATAAATACCAAGTGAGCACTAAATGCAATTGATTGAAATGTCTCCAACAATTTGTCTGGTAGAAACATATTAAACTATTGACATTAGACTTAAGAAACTTTCATCCTTTGAGAATGACAATTTCTGGTTAAACTATATCGTTAACCTTGAATAGATTCACAGACAGTTTTACACCACAAAATTTCAGAAAAAGATGGCCTAAACCTTGTTCTACCTAATGGTTGCTCAAGTGCAATGCCAGGTTTTTAAGTTTCTTTAATTCACAATAAAGAAAAAGCGTATGTTTTTTTGTCACCAGTCATCTGAATAGGAAAAACATTACCAAAAAGCAACTGATATCAATGTGATTGAGAATTTGAAATAAGAAGTAAATGAAGTCAAATTATATAGCTGAAGTGCAATGATTATTCTACTTGTACTTTCCAAGATAATTGCGAGTATAATGATATTCAAACATATATCCTTATGATATTCACACAATATCAAATCGCAATATCTATATCCCCAAGCAACGTCAAATAAATATATTTGGGGGAAATCACATAAAAAAATACACCATTATATGTTTACCTTCTACTGTTTACAATGATTTAGAATGCTTTTACTAAAATTATGAAATTGTAGCCAGACAACAATTAACAGGTTGTTCAACATTTCACTGATTAATTTCATAAAAAGGGAAAGTCAATACATGATGGATAAAAAAGGTTAGATAACAGATAAAAGGCTTATAATCAGTCAGCTTAAAAAAAACATATAGCAAAGCAGTTCCAATTACCAGGAATAACTTGAGCTGAACACATGATTAAATGACAAAACATATTCAGCCAAATCACCGAAAGATAATATTTAACTGATTTTTTTTCTGGACACAACGACATCTTAGACCAAGAATCAGCAATTTAAGATATCGGAAAACAATTGTTGTTGCATTATAAAAGACTGAATCATATGTTGATCACCTTGAGATGGATCATCGAACCCAGAGTAAACCCAGCATATGACCTTACAAGTAATAAGAAGCTTGCTCAAAACAGTCATTCCGGGGTGATTATGAAGCGGGATAACAGAACCTGGAGACCTACAGAAGATTTCCATCTGCAAAAAGAAAAAAAAGACTTCTTCCTTGTGAATCCAATTGCCACATCTCAATTCAGAAAGAAATACTCCAAATAGATTAACAAGAAGACTGTCACAAGCTGTAGAGAGAAAGGGAACATAAAAGCTTAAAGAGAATTTGTCACATTCATGCAAGTGAATGTACTTAATAGAGGGTGGATAATGATAACTTCCATTGCGCCACTTTTTGCCATTGGTGCCATTCAAAGAACCTTTCCATCCACGCACCAATTGCGCCTCTTGTTCAAGACCCACATTAGAAGGCTTCAACTCAGCTGGCATAGCAACATAGTTAATTTAAAGTTAACACAAGGACACACCTTTCAGTATGGAATAACAATAACAAGCACTACATTATATATACATTGTCAAGGGTAGACAATTAACTAATTGTACCTAAAATGATTCGAACTTTTTCCAGAGCTTCCTCTGAAATGGGTCCCTCAGGAGACAAAGATGCCTTGCAGGTATCATACAATTTCTGAACAATTGGCATTTTGTAGCGACCAATTTACCGACCAATGCCTTCTTCTTAAACAATCTGAATATGCAGTGGTTGCTGAATTTTGAGAAATCCAATGAACCTAGATGGAGTTGGGTTGGAAGTAATGTGAACTTGGATCGAAAGTGTCACTTGACGTTATATAGAAAAAGTAAAAGAAGCAGCTTCCTTTCTACGCAACAACACATTTGCGTAACTGATCAGCGCAACTCCATTCCAGAGCACCTTAACAAGGGGAAAAATTAGCACAAAAGTTAGAATAAAATGAGGAGTCAGAAGCATATCATATTATGATTCGTATGTGATGAAAAAAATGCAAGAGAAGAAAACCCAATTGGGAATGATGATGGGTTAGGTGAGAAAAAAAAAATAGAGAGAGGAAGGGTCTGAATCAGTGTCATACATGAACTGATGAAACTAGTGAAACGTTGTTCTGGCTGAGGCTCAGGCAAGAACGAGGTGGGCACTGAGGACTAGGAGGGACCAGAGACCATGGCAGACAACAAAAGACACTTGCACAAAACCAGATGTCACCAGCTATGTTTGGATGGTTTTTCTTTTCCGAGGGAAACTGATAAAAGGAAAATAAATACTCCACTACTCCGGTTAAACCGTGAAACGGTGAAAGAGAGAAATAAATAACATTTATTGTTATTATTATTAATATTTAAAGCGTAAATTACAGTAACATATGCTCACCTTTTATCAAATTAGAGATAATCTCACTCTTTTTCATTTTTTTTACACTAACATAATTTTTAGTTTAAGTTTAAGAATATTACACTAACACTCTTTTCTTTTATATATTTAAAGACGGATTCTTAAGGTGCACAAGTACCATAGGTATTCCTTAAAAAAAAAGTAACATAGGTATTGTACCTTGCACAAAGTAATGTGGACCTTTAAATTTGTAAAGAGTGAATTGGGTTGGGAATTTTTAAAAGTGAGGGGCCGAAAATTGAGTCAAAGGCCTCGTTCTTACGTGAAGACGTTGGTTTTCTTATATTATTATAATTTTTAGTATATATATATATATATATATATATATATATATATATATATTTAAAGACTTCGATTATAGAAATTATAGTATTTAAGTATTAATTATTTATTTTATTCTATTTCTTCACAAAAAAATCACTCTCTTTTCATAGTATTCATTACAAAAATAATGATTTTTCTCTCTTTTTTAGACAAATATATTATTTTCTATAAATATTTTTTTACAGTGTTCATCATTGAAATAATTATATTTTTTCCTTTTTTTTGAAAAAAAATATTCGATATTATTTACTTCCTTTGTTAATATTCATTCTTTTTATAATGTATTATTATTATTATTTTAAAGCTTATAAATATTTAAATTTGTAATCTTATGACTTTATCATCCTTTCTTTTATATTAATTTGATTATAATTGATTTGAAGAATTAAATGTTATTTATAATTAATTTTTTTGTCTATGAGATAAACTTACACTACATAAGAAATTAATAATTGTTTTAAAAAAATAGAAATTGATAACTTTAATTATGAAATATTTTTTTATCAGCCTTTAGTCTGAGACCTATGAATAACTATTCTCCTTTTTTTTATTACTATCATACATTTTTTTATTGTTAGCTCAAATATAATTTTTTGACTTTTAGTGTATGAGTCTAGTTTCCAAATCTATGAACATTATATAAACTTTGCAAAAACAAAGTAAACATTAAGTTGTATCATATATTTATTAAAAACTAATATGCATGTTCAAGTAAAAGTGAGAGTTTAGGACCATTGCAAACATAAAAAAAAAAAACTCATTTTTTTCCTTTTCAAGGCTTTGATGTTAATTTAATACTAAATACATCTTATGGTGATCTCTACTTCATGCATAGCTCATGATATGTACCCATTGTCTTAAACTACCTTCAGAAGTCATAATACAACTTTTAATATCTCCATTTTGACATAAAACTGTTATGATTGACATGTTCCTTCTAATTTCTTTTTTTTTGTGAATTTGGATAAGCTTAAGAATTAACATACTTTTGTTATAGGCCAATGCTTCACACCTTCCCTACATGCTTCTAAATAAGTCTTGTTTCTTTCAAACCTGTAAAGACAAATCATTAGTAGCATAAGTAAAAAAGAACTTAGAATTTGCTTCCTAAAAAAAATAATGTAAAAATATTTAAGAATTAAATGATATTTTAAGTTAGATGTATAATTTTAATTATATTATTAAATTAGTATTTTAATTATAGTATTATATATTTAAATAAAAATACTAATTTTATATTTAAATTATTATAAAAATAAAATAAGAAATCAATCAATTAATTATATAATTAATAATTACATATATTATATATAATAATAGAATTATATATAAATGTATAATTATATTGTTAGTAATTATATAAATACTATGAAAAAAACTGCTGCATTGTCTCTTATGAATAATAGTCGTAATAAAAATTTAATGAAATTGATTAAATTTACACATATTTTGCAATTTACATATATATATATATATATTACATAACCGGCCATTTTAAAAAAAAATATTCACGGTACACAATATAGATATTAATGAATAGTATATTTTGATTTGTATTTGATTTTCGACAAATTGTCTAATTGAAACAGGAATTAATTAATTAAATTATATTTTCTTTTAATTAAAAAATAAGTTATAGCATATTTTATTTGCTTTTATTATTAAAAGTATTATTTAATGGGCATGCATAAAAGCTGGCGCACGACAATTTCCAACCGGGTTAATCTTTAAAATTTTCCGGTTCAATTAATTAATCTTTAAAACTTATTTAACTTGGGCACATAAAAACTTGTCTATATTTACAAGCATTACATTAATAGTACCCATCAAACCTTACACTAAAGATTCTCTATAAGAAAGATGAAAGTAATGACAAAAAATAAAAAGTATTTGTATAATTATACAAAATCTTAGAGAATATTATTATAATTTGCTCTATTTTAAATATAATAATATGAAATAAAATAAAAAACTATTAAAAATTATAGTGAGAATAAATTGAAACTCACAATAGGAGTGTATTGATAATTTTTTATTAAAAAATTACACTTTTAATTCCTTAATTGATTGACATCTTAGGTATATATGTTAACAAAAAATTAGGGAGACGAGAAGACGCCCATTTAAAGGTAAGAAAGCCTACGACTAAAAAAAACACTTCTTTTTGTGAGGAATATGTTTATTTAAGTTGATAACTTGTGTATGATCTATGGATTTAAGATAAATGTTCAATAGTCAAGGGTCTGTTTTTCTAGATGCATCTCTCCAGTCTCCACTAGAGGAAGCAAAGTTACTATCTTGGCAATTAATTAAATTCATCACAAACATAAGTAAATACTCTAAGTTTCCGATGTTTATTGGTCAAGTCAAAGCTCGTGACTTTTGATCTCATGTTCTTGTGGTTCTCCTTCAGATTGGTCTCTCAAAAGAGGGGACACTTGAATTACATCAACTCCATATGTTTATCTCATCCTTTTGTGCAAGTATATACTGGCTTCTTGAATGGGTATGTACCAAAATGGACTTCATGATAAATAATTTTATTTGGAAAGGCTAACTTGATCAGGGTAATCATTTGATGAGTTGGAAAATAATAACTAAACTTAAACAATTTGGTGGTCTTGGCATGCATACTATGCAATTGAACAATGTAGCTCATTTTTAGTTTCCACTACAATATTAATAAACTTTACCATCAAGTTCTCCACAACAAATTTGCTCCGTACATGACAAGTCTCTACCTTTAGACTTAAGGTTTCCTAAGTGTATAAATATATTTGCAAAACAGTTGATGCTTTCAACGATGGTTTCACGTTTTATATATGCAACGGTCCCTTTTGTTGTTTTAATAATCGAGTTGATTGAAAATCTGTTTGCACCAATTAAGGTGTCATATGTTGAAATTTAAGATGTTAAAATGTTCCTAAGATATACGATCAACAATGGATATTGGGATTTATCTTTGATCTCAACGCCTATTCTAGTAAGTGTTTGTCCTTTATTGTCCTTTATTCATGCATGGCTTATTCATGATGGCTTAGAGGATGCAGCACTAGTAAGTTGGTCTCATAGCAATAGCAAATTCTACTTCACTAGATATGGGTATATATGACTGTATGAGTGACTTTCACATCACATGGCAATGGACAATGACACAACTCATGGCTTCAAATTTATTTTTAATCCTTAAAAAATATTCTTCTTTTGATCTCTCATTTATGGAAATTTGTCTTGTATGATCATTGTTCTCCATAAAAAGTATCTCTTTTTTTGTCTCTCATTTATAGAAATAGGGACAACACACAACACATCTTGATAAACAAGACATCAAAAGGTGACAATTGTTACGGACAAAACATTGCCCTTATTTATATAGAAAATATTTTTCAAGTATAAAAGTTTTTCGAAAATATTATTTTGTGTTAATAAGTGCGAATAAATTGTTTTCACTTTCTTAAATGGGAATGAAACTTTTCGATAATAATTAATTACAAAGTGTTACTAAATTTTCTCATATTAATTTATTATAGATAGTCTTTTTCTTAAAATATATTGTTAGTTTTTCCAAAAATATTATTCGTAGCAATCACATTATGAGAAAAGTGATTGGGAAAGGGATGACATATTTTTATATTAAAAATGGTGCAATAAAAAAAGTATTTAAAATGTTATTTTTATATTAAAAAGCGAACCCGATAAACTTTTATATTAAATGTCACCATGGATTTTTACCCGTCTTTTTTTCATTTATTTAATGATCTGAATCCTTTCTTCCAATATTGTAGTCCAAATAACTTTTCTTTTGATGTGTTTTTTCTTTTGACACTTAAGAAATATTATAAAAACTAGTTTGAAGTAATTAGCTAGGAAGTTAGCTAAATTAGAACAATTTAAATCATTTCATAATATTATTTATCTCATATTTTGATAGAACCTTATCTCATTATATTAGATTTAGTCTTAATTAGATTGATATATTTTATCTAGTTTTATGAATTTAGGATCAACTTCTATTTAAATAAAATCTTATTCAAAAATCAAAACTAAGGTAAGGTTAGATATATATAATTGGTAAACCTACCCTATCCTGTATACCTTATTTGTCATTTAAATTGTGATGGTTATTTCATCGTACAAATTGGTTGGCAGTGGCGGGTCTGTCATTCCCACTAAATTTTAACATTTTCGAATAACTAGTGAGCCTATTTAGGTTAGTTTGTTTTTTAAGAAAAATGTTATAAAAAAGATTTAATTGATTACTTTTTAAAAGAAAATATCTTTATATGTAGTAAGAAAGACTGTCATTACAGTATCAAAAATGATTATTGCCACTGCTTTAGATTTTGGTTCATGAGCTGAACAGGTCTGGTCATTGTGTACTGCATGTTCATGAACAAAGACAAAATAAGCACAAGGACTGATGTACGGGACACAATAACGAGGGTAGAAAAATACCACTAACAAATGCATGTCATTATTAGCTTGTCCTTTGTTGTGTAAGTAACACTTTTAAATGAAATAATTGTAAAGATTAGCATGCTTTAAATTTTTATTCCTTCTGTAAAAATAAAAAATAAAAATCCTCTAGTACATAGTGTGCGACCAAGTAAAACACACCTTTCTATGTGTTTTCTCACATTTTAATTGCCAACACTAAAAGTTTCTTAATCAAATAAGTTTAAGAAAGTTTCACCTAAGGGCATATATAATGTCCACCTTAAAAATATACTCAAACATATTTTATGTTTTTGTTAAATTAATAAATTTTATTTTAAATTTCTAATAAAATAATTTTTTTTCTTTGCTATTTTGTTTTGATCCTTCTAACATATTTATTTTTTTCGTTTTTATCTTTAAATATACAGATTATTTATTATTAGTCCATATCAAATTATCAAATATTCTGAAAGAAACTAATGTAAAATGAACAAAATATTATATGAACTAAAATAAAAAAAAAGATATATCAGAAGAAATAACACAAAATAAAAAAGATTGAAAATATTTTTTAAAAAAAATTATTAGGAATCAAAAATAAAATTTTTAATTTTACCATAGACCTAAAACATATTTATATCAAATATAAAACAGTAATTCTTTAATTATTTTTCACTTCATTTTTTATTTAATGAAAAATTATTAATATAAATGTTATAACATTAATAACAAGCAAAAATATAATAATAAATAATTTATTCATATAAAAAATATGTTATCTAGAACATCAAGTATTAATATTTTTAATGTAAATTGATAATATTTATCATTATTTTTTTATTTTTTAATAAATGATTTTTTGAGATGATTAATTAATTAGATAAATATTTTTCTAATATTAAAATCCTAAGTATTAAGGTAAGAAAGGGTTACTTTTGGGCATGAACAAAGTTGTAAGCATGGTTGTGTACGAATGACACATGCAATCTTATAGGACATTCAAATGAAAAATAGTTGTAAGTTATAATTTTATTTTATAAGTAACATGTGTTAAAGAGCAATGAATCTTGCCAGACTTTTCTAGTAACAAAATAAAAGTGTGTCCTATATTGTTGGATGTAGGGACCAATAGAACCCCAACTCCTCAAAGAGATAATAATAATAATAATAATAATAATAATGATGATGATGATGATGATGATGATTGAGAGAAAAAAAAAGCTAAAACAAATGAGAATTTTTGGGTGCGGGTTAGTGGTGGGGGTGATAAGAAAGAGGCAAGGGAAAGAGAGAGAGAAACAAATGAACAAGACAGGCAAAGAAAGAAAAATCTTACATCAAAATAAGAGAGAAAGAAAGGAGGAATGTGTCTCATGAAGAAGATGGTTGAAGAGAGGATCCTCTGAGATCATCCTGAAAAGGCAGCAATCGAAGAATAACCATCAAAAGAAAAAGAAAATAAAATAAGAATTTAAAATTTTATTTGTTTTGAACTTTTGCTGCCTTTTTTATTGTGTCTCAATTTGCTCTTACCTATCACCCCCTTCTCAACAAACATTGCATTTCCTCCCTATGCACAAGAAAAATAATCGCAAGAAGGAGACTTCTTTTATTGCATATTTTTGTCTTTTTTGCATGGTAATTTTCTCTCTCTCTCTCTCTCTATATATATATATATATATATATGTCAATACTTAATGACTTCATCCCTATACTCACCTTTTTTTTTGCCTTTTTATTGTTGATGTTAACGCCAAAAAGCTTGTTTTTGGTGGGGTTATTCCATTTTTTTATTGTTATGATGTTGGTTGGTTTTTAATTATTTTAACCGTATTGAAATTCATTCATTTTGTTAACTTTTCTTATGGATTGATTTTATTTCAGCTCCATCAATTGTTGAAGAAATATTGAGTTGATTCATTTATGTCCTTATTGAGCAAAAGCTTGTAACAAAGAGATAACATTAAAAACAAATGAGGGATCTTGAAATGATCTTCAGACCTAAACCTTCAATTTCCATGTCTTTCATTGTAATGTAAGTTTTTCATAGTTAGTAAGTTTATTTTGCTTTATCCCAATAGATTGAAGGGTTTCTCTATATAGCAAAAAACCTGACAACTTTGGATATTATATCATACAACGCCCTGGCTACCAAGGAATATAGACATTGCCTTAATCACATTTCGGCATTGGCTTTCCCAAAGAAATGGAAATGAGATGGAACACATTTGGATTTTGTCTAAGAATTTATATTTGCTTGATCTTTCTGTGGGGAAATCAAGAATGTTGGTCCATTAATAATGAAGGTGATTTTCTTGGACTACTCTTTTAACTTTCCATTTGTATAAAAACATTCATTTCCTCGTATCTTGATTTTATTTTGTTGGTTTTATTTGGAATGGAAAACCTAGGATTGGCTTTGTTAGCGTTTCGAGCAAGAATAACTAATGATCCCTTCAATGCTTTGGTGAATTGGAATCCCAATGATTGTGACCCTTGCAAGTGGTTGGGCGTGCATTGTGTAGATGGTAAAGTGCAAATGATGTAAGTTCCTTTAGTTATTCCCTTTCATTTTTTTTCAAGTATTATAGTGAAGTAATATTTTTTAATAATAAGTTCATTTTATTTAGTTCCTTTAACAAAAAATTTATTGTTTGATCTTTAAATTAGACAAATTTTTTATTAAGATAAATGTGTTGAAGAATTTTGTGCTGAATTTTATGCATTTTTGTTCTAGTAGGGAGTTAAAAGGGTTATCTTTGGAAGGGACATTGGCTCCTGAACTGGGAAAACTAAGTTACCTAAATTCTCTGTAAGAAATCTTTACAATGTCTTTTGTATTTTTCTATAATAATTATTGATGTTTTCTTTCTTTTTTTCTTTAGATATCAAAATAAATCTTATCATTGTTAGCTCATTAAGGAAAGTCCCAAAATGAACTCATTCTTGGATTGCCAATCATAAATTTCAGTCCCCTAATAAACGCTTTAATGGGTTATAGTGTAATAAGAATGTAACATAATTTGAGGGTTATATATGTATCTAATATATGTGTTTGTTTCAAAAGTTCATATACATGATATGCAAAAAACATTCTTATAATTACCCCATCCCTCCAAAGTTTTATTATGTATTGTTTTAGCACAATAACATTCTTCTTTTATCACACAATGTTCTTTCCATCATTGTTATTTAATCTAAAAGTATCATGCAATGTTTGACTCTGCTATGCTTTATAAATACTAAATATCATTTTTTCACATGAATCTAATTACATTGATTATTTTTTCTTTCATTGTATATTTTATATTTTCTCTTTAATCTTCCATGCAATGTCATTTTCCAAGCTTGCATATAACATTTTTCTCTTCTCCAAACAAGTTAAAATTTAGGCAATTACTTTTTGAGTTTTCAACTCCATTAAAAGTTATTTATTTTGATATTCTGCATTAGTTTATAAAAACACATATGAAGTCTTTGAGGGTTACTTGTGTTTGTAAGACATATTATTATGAAGACTTACTATTTGATTAATTTAGTTCCTTACATGATATCACACCATATTGTTATTAATTACCTAATAAAGCACATCTAACTTTATATTTTACTATTTTTCTGATCTAGATAAGCTTCCTTTGTTTCTTTAAAATAGTGTGTTATGCAAGAATAACTTTTTGGGTGTCATTCCCAAAGAACTTGGAGATTTACCCAAGCTAGAGTTATTGGATTTAGGGGAGAATAACTTGTCAGGAAACATCCCAATAGAAATTGGCAAGATGTCATTACTAAAACACTTGTAAGTTAACTTTCTATTTTGTGTGCATGTTTTATTAGATTTTTAGTATTTTTTTCAATGGAATTTTATTTTACCATAGGTTACTTTGTGATAATAAAATATAAGGAAGTGATCCTAAAGATGGTCAAAAGTTCAAATTTTCTTTGAAATCTCTAATTGAAAATTGTTCATTAACTCTAACAACTATATTTTCCTACATCAATAAGGAATTTGGACAATGGTAAATATATCTTTAATTTATCCTCCCTAACAAAGTTATCTTAGTAGTTTCATTACATGATTTCCTTCTATCTGTATCAATAATTTAAAGGGGAAGTCACTAAGAGACAACAAATATTGTTTCTTATAAGTTTTCCCTTTCTGCATAACCAAATTATTTGTCACTATCATTCCATTAGATAATGTGCTTGTCTTAATTCCTTGTACTTGGTTATTGTCAACAAATTTTGTAGATGATTATTAACTTGCAACTCTGTATGCTTTTGATTAATGGCATCTGCAGTGTGTGGCAGAGCAACTTCAAACAATGGAACAAATCAAATTCATTGGTTATTCTAACTAAAACAACAATTATGAAATATCTTAATGTCTTTGCGTTGCCACTACATGTAGATAACTTTTGGCCCCATCCTAACCTAAATAAATACATTTTTTTCTTTCATCCTATTCAACTGACTAAATATTTTGCCTTTCTTTGTAGATTGAAGCTAAGAAAGTCTGCATTTCATGGCCATGAAAATAATTATTGTGACCTTTTGCCTAGTGAGTGAAGAACTTTCCCAAATTATGATTTGTTGAGCATTTTAAAATGCTTCTCATTGTCATTGACACTTAAAACATGTCTTGCACAATGTAGGTTCTAATGTGCCAGAGATTGCTCATAATGTACCAAAACATGTTAATTATGCACGTCGTATGTTACTTCAATCCAGTGATAATAACTTTGCAGCTGCACCTTTTAATGGCGAATCAACTATAGAGATTAGCTTTGTTCCAATTACCTTTAGTAGTGGAGCTTTCTCAGCTATTTCAAATGCTAATAAGAAACAAAATCAAACACCTACACCCTCGCACTCACCTTTTGATTCTCCACACGATGTTTCCAATGAAAATCAAACAAGTCGACAAGATGCAACTAATGGCGCTTCTAGAAATTTATGGAAGTATATAATTAGTGTTGTTGTTGTGTTAATCATTATTATCATAATTATTTTATACACTTCGAGAAAACAAGCTGCAAAAGTAATAGGCCCTTGGAAGACAGGAATAAGTGGACAATTGCAAAAGGCATTTATAACAGGTAATAGTTTTTTCTTCTAATAATAATTAAATGAATACGAACTAAAACTTTTAACGTTGAACTATAGGTTTTGTTTAAATTAAACAAAGTGGAACTCATAATTGAACAACTATGTCTTTTTTTTTTCTTTTGCATATCAAGTGGTGTGGATTTTTGTTCATAAATTTTGAAAATTGTTGTGCTTCTATATATGTATGGATGAGTGCCTATTCAATTCGTTCAAGTTTAATCTTGACATAACTCTTAGGATTGTTTTTTTTATGGACAATTGAATTGTGTCATATATAGTATATTCCCATAAATGAAGTTTGAGCTTTCTTATTTGAGTTATTAGTCTAATCAAGAACTAGAAAAAATGTCATGCATATGTGTAGAATTTAGTAGATGTCAAGGATAAAGTCTAATTACTCTCCATTTCTAATGTTCCAAGAAAATAAATTATCGTGGCTTATTTTGTTGACAACACTGTAACATCTTCTGATGAAATATAGGGGTTCCTAAGTTGAATCGAGCAGAATTAGAGATAGCTTGTGAGGATTTTAGCAATATTGTTAATCTTTATTATGAAGGGTGCACCATATATAAAGGAACATTATCCAATGGAGTTGAGATTGCTGTGGTTTCTACTTTGATTACTTCTCCCCAAGATTGGTCAAAGGACATGGAGATAAAATACCATAAAAAGGTTTTTTTCCTTCTTAAGTCCATAAAAATAAATGGATTACATTAACTATTCAACTCTAAAAGGGGATTCAATTCTCAAACATTTTTCATTGTTGTTTTTGTTTCTTTTATGTTTCAGATTGATATTTTGTCTCGCATAAATCATAAGAACTTTGTTAATCTTATTGGTTACTGTGAGGAAGAAGAGCCATTCACTAGGATGTTGGTGTTTGAGTATGCTCCAAACGGAAATGTTTTTGAGCATTTGCATGGTACTATTCTTTGTTTTGGTTATTGCTTAGTTCAAAGAAAATTGAATTAATTTATGTTATGCAACTAAAAGTTGTGTACATTTTATTTGTTTTACTTTCAGTTGAGGAAATGGAACGTCTTGATTGGAGTGAAAGGGTTAGAATTATCATGGGCATTGCATATTGTCTTCAATACCTGCACCATGATTTGAGTCCACCAATGATTCATAGCAGCCTTGCTTCAAATATGATATTTTTAACAGATGATTTTGCTGCGAAGGTACTAACATGTTTTTTTTCTCTCTTCTTTTGTTTGTTTTCATTGTATGTTAGCCTCGAAGTAACACATCTCTTTATTCCATTATTCATTCAGATGGCAGTAGTTACTTTTAGAGATATTGTATCGCCAACTGAGACGATAGGTGATTCAAAGAAACCTCAAGTGTCATCCCAGGGTAATCTTGAAAGTAATGTCTTTGACTTTGGGAAGTTATTGCTTGAAATTATCTCAGGGAAATTGCCTTACTTTGAAGAACAAGGAACCCTAGTGAATTGGGTAAGTTTGAAACATGTTTCCTCGGAAATTAACCAGTCTCCTTGCGATTTTAAGTGTACCTTTGTTATTATACCTTATTCATATATGTATGTTTAATAAATAAATTCTCACAAACGTTTTAGGTTGGTAATTACTTTAATGACAAGTGCAACATAAACTACTTGATTGATCCCACCCTTAAATCTTTCAAGGAAAATGAACTTAATCTCATTTGTGAAGTGATCCAAGATTGTATCCATCTCGATCCAAAGTTAAGACCAACAATGAGGGACGTGACTTCCAAATTAAAGGAAGCACTTGGTGTGTCACCTGAGCAAGCATTCCCAAGACTTTCTCCACTCTGGTGGGCTGAATTTGAGATCTTATCAGTGGAGGCGACTTAAGTTTTATTTGAATCTCTTCTATATGTTTCAAGTCTATCTCTCTCTAACCTTTATCAATCTATCAGAGTGGAAAGTTATGATATTTGTTACCAAAAAATCTTTACTTCCTTCTTTGTTCTTGTTCTTATTCAAGTCTTCATAATTAATACCTTAGTTATTCATGTCCCAATCAAAGTGTGTTACGTTATTTGGTATAAAATGGTATAGTAGATTATATTTTTGTTTAAGAAGTTAATTCGAGGTGAACTTAAATATGTTTTTAATCCCAAGTAAATTTCTTAATTTTGTTTTTTATTCTTAATAAATTTTTTTAAAATTTTTTGCCCTTATAAATTATTTATTTTGTTTATGGGCCCTAGAACATTATCTAAATCACTTTATTTCACTTTTCAAAGCATTATCTAAACAAATTTAGGGACAAAAATAAAATAAAATTTATTTGGGGCAAAAAAGTTTTAAAAAAATTATTAGGGACAAAAAAGAATATAAAAGATCAAAATCATATTTAAACCTCGTTATAGTTTACTACCTTAGTTCCTTTTTTATCCGTCTTTTAAGGTTGTTATGTAGAAACTAAAAAATAAAATAAATTTTCTTGGTTATAATAAAATAGTTGTGGATTTTCCTATTTCACCCCTTCGTTCTTTCCATTCCACAATAAATGCATGTGTAAATTAATTAAAGATAAGGAAACAAGTAAGAGTATAATTGGTAAAAAAAGAGTAATTAATGTGATCTTGAACTTTACAACTAAGATAAATGCTAAGAAGACTCTCCTTAGGACACCTTTTTAAACATATTATTTCTCATTGGCTAAAATTTATTGAAAATGATGGTGGGTCACACATCATATTTAATAACTCTCCTAATTTTATAATTTTCAATAAATTTTGACCAATTAGAGATGATGTGTTTGAAAGAGTGTGCTAAAGAGTGTGTTCTTAGCACTCCTCTTACCAACAAGATACAAATAAGAACCATTTTTTTTTACCAATTGGAGTCCCTTATAACAATTCATACACCAACAATAAAGTTGATGTTCTTATGGAACTTACCCAACATTCATCATTTGTTTTTCTTTCTCATAAATCTCAACACAGTTGTAAAAAGATTGTGTACATCATGAATACAATTTATGATAAATAAAAGAGCATGATACATACATTTACAATTTGACCAAATATATACCATTGTTAACCCCTAAAAAGTTAATCGTTGGGACAACAATCGTCGATTGGATACGGCTAGCACAAGTAAGCGGATTGGAGTGGTTGTTGTGTCTAAGTTGGGGTAAATAGGTAAAAGTACAAGGAAAGATTGCTTTCGATGATGTGTGAGTCATCTAAAAAATATGGAGGTAGTCTAAAGAGTAAGGAAGCGATTAATAAGATATGAGTCATGATCTCCTAGATTATAGGGGTGTGTGGGAAATGTTTTAGCTAATGTAACTGTTAGTTAATCATTATAAATAAGACCTATCATATTGTAACAAGGGCATGAACCAAATAAACAAAACCCAATTATTTTCTATCATTACTATTTTCTTTGTAACTCCTAGCCATTTATTACTCCCTTTTATCACAAATTTTCTAATAGTTTAACTTAAAAACTTTAGTTCATTTACTGCTAAGAAGCTTTTTGGAGTGGACCAGGAACCCAACCAAGGAACAAAGTCTCTTCCTTGGGACAATCGTCTAAAAGGAAATCATCATTTGATACTTAGTCGTGACCATGACTAAAGGAATTTCACACCAACAATCATACAGATGCAATTGTCACTAATTAAAAATAACAAATGGAGTCACATTATTGTTTCGTGTAATATATGACAACTTAAATGCAATTATGTGAATGTATTTTGTGTATCTTCAAGATAGATTTCATGGCTTGCAATTGCAACAATTAGCATCTTGGAATAACAATGTAACAATCTTGTCAAAAGGATCACTTTACAATTTAAATAGCAAAATACTAGGTGAATACACAAAATATTTCTACTACATCTAAAACCTAATGTTGGTATATCGTTTAATCCCTTGCTTATCTTGTGAATTGGCAACTGGAGGCATCCAAATATAATTGCAAGATTGTTGCAAACAAAAATAATTAAAATAGAATATCATTTTAAAGATAAACAATTACATAAGTTTCTAAATCCACAATATCCACCTCTGATTACTTATCAATTGGCACAAATATTAAAAACATTTTTCTATAAAAGGAATGCTAACGACACTCTACACTCTCCTTTAAAGATTCTCTTTATGATTGATTAGAAATTATTGAATATCAATTTTGATAGATTTTACTTTTCATTTAATATAAATCAAAAGACAAAATCATTAAATGAGAAGCAAAACCTATAAAAAATGAATTTTTAATAAATTTCAACAAATCATAGAAAAAGTTTTAAAAAATAATATTAGAAAAAAATGTGATTAACATTTCTCTTTTCTGTAAATAAACCATATCATACATCACATTTTTTAATTATCTTTTTTATTTTTATTTTTAATGAGTTACAAATTATTTAAAATGAAAAGGAGGGTATGAGAAAGAAGTCAAGAACACATTACAGAGGAGAAGAAAGTTATGTAGCAACAATGAGTTTTTTTTTAAAAAAAAGATTTTAATTTTTAATTTGAATGAGCTGTAAATATTTTTAGTTGGTGTACAAATGTGACCTATTGGCTGTGTATACAAGATTTAAATATGCTAATACACTTTTTTAATAATTTTTTATTGATTAAGATTATTAAAAATCACAGTAAATTTCACTTTACATTTAATGATTTTTTACTAATTTTATAATTTTTAATATTTATAAAAAAAATTATGTATTAATGAGGGTATTTTGATAGAACTCCCCAATTTGAGAAATATTAACAAACTACTCTCTAGCGCATTCTTGCTTGCAAATCAACTTGCATGTTTTCTTATAAATAAACACATTTGATAAAAATAAAATTGAAATGATTTTTAATTTTTAAAAAAATATTTTTACATTTATTTTAAAAATTAAGAAAAAAAGTTTATAAATTTGATTTTTATTTTTAATATAATACATATTTTTTATATTTGACAATTACTTTTTCCATTCACAGCTTGTAATGTCGTTTCCACCACATGTTACTCCTGCCAATACCATTTTTATTATTGGCACTATCTTTATTATTTATTTACATCGACATCACCATATTTTTATAACTGTTTCTGTTAAAAAAATACTTCTAAATTAATTTAATAAAATATAAAACTTTCAAAAATAAGTTTATTTGAAAACTAATTTTTTTTTTAAAAAAAGTAACCACATTTTAAAAAATTATAAAAATAAAATAAAAACTGATTATTGTTTTAAAAAAAATAAATTGAAACTCAATACTAGTATAAACTACCCCCGGCCTAAATTAAACACTAGGTACCACTAGTATTTATTTAACCAAACAAAAGCATTAATGACATCACTTGCCAACGTCATTTTCTGGGGGGAACTCTTTAAAACGTCACTTTCTCGTGAATCCAAGAGGAAGCATGACAGGGACTTATTTTAAGTGTGAAAACTGAAGAACACCTGGTTCTGTTCTGTCATGTTTCTGACTGTTTCTGTTCGCTTAGGCGTAGTCGTGGCGTGGCCCCTGAATCATGCACCCACGCCGCTCAAGACATTTTCGTTTGTTTCTGCTCCTGCTCCCCATCAACATTTCACAACACAAAAGTTTAGTAAAAAAATATGCACTCTCTGTCTCTGATGGTGAGCCTATAAACTGATGATCCATGCAACACACCAGCACCAGCTAGCACCACCAACTCTGTGACATCTTAAGCAAGTGTTATGTGATTGTGTTGTTGACTTTCCCCTACTTTAGATAGAATCCATTAATTAAGGATGTGTGTGGTCTTAGATTTTTTCATATTAATTGTAAAATACTAAATAATTACCTATATACAGGAAAGAAATGATATCATAGATAGATTCATTCATCTTCATTCATCTACTATTTCTTTCCTTTTCTTACATTGCAACTACAAGACTATACTAGCTACTACCACCGCATAAACTAATTAAACAACTTCTTAATTTGTGCTAATGATGATGTACTGGACAACTTAATTAACTAATTAAGCCTAATTAAAGATGTACAGTTTAATATGCTTCCTTTTTTTTTTTTTGCTAGCTACTAGTTGAATTACACTTGGATCAGTTGTCCTGATTCACATTGAGTGTGGATCCTGCAGCAGCAATGTCCCTCTTCTTCTTCCCCCATTGCCTGAGTCTTAGCTGCATAGCAATATTTGCAGCCAAGAAATCGACACACTGCATTGGACTAAGCACATCCAACACCCCTTTGAGTGTCTTGAGCCTCACGCAATCCGAAGCCTTCATGACCCTCTCCAACCCCGCAAGAACCCCTTTTAAGGCCACCTCCACCACCGCATCCACCGCATCACCACCACCACCACTACCGTTGTTCCTTGCTCTGCCGGTGAGCTTGACCAACTCCACCATCTTGCGGTCAGCCATGGCCACCTGCTGCCTCTCCATCTCCCTCTCCACCTTCTCCTCCTCCATCCTCGTCCTCTTCCTCAGCTCCTCGATCTTCCTCACCTGCTCCTCCGTCATCACAAAATCACCACCACTCGCTTGCTTCTTGAGAGTTTCCAGAAGCTTGAACACCATGGAGGGCTTCCACCCTGTGATCCACAAATAAGCATTCTCCAGAGGACTCAACCACGCCGGCGAGAAGAACACAAGCACCTCTTCATGTGCGGATGCCCACTTTATAGTGTAGTATTCCTTCAAATGGGATGTGACTTTTGACACCAAAACCTGCAGCTCTTGCTCAGTTTTGACCACCTCAGTTCTCTGTTTGGACACCTCGAGGAGCTGGTGTAGGATCTCCTCGAGCTTCCAAACCCACTTGTCGTAGAAGTCGGTGAAACTCTCGGCCACGGGATTCTTCATGAGTGAAAAGGGGTGAAGAGGAGAGAGATGAATGAATGTGTTATGTGTGTAACTTTAAAGGGAGGAGTGTGACCAGATGGAGGGAGGAGGAGAGGACACGGTAGGGAATAGTGTTTAGGGGTAATTGGGTGCATGGCTTACGCGCAGAAATTGCCTAGCTACAAGGATAGTTTGACGCTTTGCGAAGAGGGGGAGGGGAAGCTTTGTGCTGCAGCTTTCTGAGTTTTGATTTTCCACCTTTGACTTAGTAAGGGTATGGATTTACCTTTAGCTACACCTGAAGGGGGTGTAGAGGTGTCACCCTGGGAGGGATTTGGGATTCAACGTGGCGGCTGACTGGAATGTCTCTCTCTTCAAAGGGAAGGCAAGTGCAGGAGCATACCTATTGTTTTCTTTCATTTCTCCATGCACATCTTGTCAATTTTATTATGTAATTCACTTGATGGGTAATAGAAAATCGTTATCAAACAATTTCAACATTGACACAAGAAATACTTTTTTAGGCTAAATTTATTTTTAAGTCAATACTATTAATTCGATTTGAATTATGTTATTAACTTAATAAAATTGAAATGTAATATATTTAATTGTAGAAGATTTTTTTATAAAATCAAAAATATTAATGACTACTATTTTAAGAACATAGTAATTAATTAAGATGGATAAAAAAAGTTTTACTAGTTAGTGTCATGAAAAAGATTATTTTTTTTATAGAAAATCAATCAAGTGGGTTAGTACATTTAATTGAGTATGATACTTAAGTGATGTTGTAAACTCCTTAATATATCTATGTTTGATTGTTATATATTAATTTTTTTATTGAAACTCATGGTAATATGTGTGTGCATTGAAAATAATGGTTACAATATATTAATAATGGAATGATTTTTAGTAAGAAATTTCTATTGATTTCTTAATTCAATGTCATAAGGTTAACAATTATCAAATAAAAAAAATACTTTTTCCATTTTTAATTGTTTGTCTTTCAAGATTAATATACATTTCTTAAGAAACTAATTACATAAATTTCTTGTAAAAATATTAATTACATAAATTACAATGATAAAATATTCTCATTAAATACTAGTATTTTACATATTTTAAATACAGTCTAAATCATAAAAAATAATTTAAATCATAAGAAAATGATTACTAACTATCAAAGATCTTAAATGATTGATTTAAATATTAAAATGGTTTAATTGAATTATATTTTTTTAATGATTAATAAATGTATTTATATTTAAATTTGATTTGTAATTGAATAAAATAATTACGAACTATCAAATGATGACACATGTCATTCAAATTTTGAGAAATTGTTAGACTTTCACATGTGTCATCCAATCCTATTTTTGGATTTTCAAATTTAATATTATAGATTCAAAATTGAGATAAAGCTTTTTCTAGTCTTTTAAATTTAATTTGTATTCAACACCAATTAATTATAGTCTTTCCTTCCCAACTCAACAAGATTGTTATAGTCTTTCCTTCTTCCTCATTCTTATATTAGAAATAGTTTATCTGTCATTTAATTTTCCTATTACATTCTTTTATATCTCAAAGCAAAGGAAGTTTAAGAAACTGGACCTTAGTTTAATTAAGCTTGGCTTCAGCAACGAGCTTTGCTACTGCGCGCGCCTTGTTTATAACATACTATAAACAGTGAAAAAGGCTAATAGGTTACTTAGCCAGTTCTTCTCCTCGTTCAGCTTCTGATTTCTCTACTCTTTCGTCCAGTTTCATTAACTTATAATATGTGTGTGCTGATGAATTTGTATCCCCATTTGTGATGTGTAGACCTGAACTCTGATGTCATGTTTTCATTAACTTATAAAGGGTTGATAGGCTACATTAAATACTTCGGGCAGGTAATTGTATCTGTTCTACAGAGTTGTGCTTATGGGTCTTTTCTATACATGTGATATGAAAATATAGACCACCACCATAATGAAAGGTAAGTGAGTTTTATATGGATAAGGAACTGTTTATGCTGTTTTTTTCTTAATCATTCAGCAGGACCCTCTCCCCTTACATTATTTTTTAAAAAATATGAAGAATTCCGAACCCTTTCATTATTGTGCATCTTCTCACGTCTGTTGTGGATATATTTCCTAATGTAAATCATGAATTATATATTTTTAACTGCACCTGTCTCCTAAAAAACACAAGCAAGGTTGGTTATGCTTTTGAATTTAACATCAGTTTATTTGATTTTACACTTTAAGTATGTAATTTTTGACTTTAAGTATAGCCTGTAGTTGGAAGAAGAGATAGTTGCCCACTTGATTTATTGCTAGAAGTGTATTCACATTTGATTTGGGTTCCTTGAGCTGGATGCTTTACCTATTTGATATTCAACTTGGTTTTGATTCCAGTTTTACATCAGATACTTAGCTAGGAAGGTGTAAGGGTTAATAATGTGGCTGACTGATTACACCAGTTTGTGCTTTCGTTGGCCTTTTCTCATTTCATAGTTTTTCTGTGGTTTCAAGTAAGGAGTTTTTCAATGGTAATTAGTAAATAAGTAACAAAACTGGAACTTAGTTCTGTTGTAATAAATATAACTCATTGAACTTTTTAATATCAAGGTGTTCTTACTAGGCAAACAAGATGTTTTGCTTGGAATTTAGTTACAGAATGGTTTCTATACTCAATGTATACGTACGTACAAGATATTTATCCATGGCTCCTTTATACTCAAGCAGCTTATAATCCACTGGCACAATAGCATCGATCTTTAGCCAGCTTATAATCCAAAGTTGAACACTAAAATTCTTACTCTTAGGTGTTTAGACAGCTTCAATAATCACAAACACGGATCGGTTTTTTGGCTATATGTGCATGTGAATTTTCTCATATTCTCAATCCTTCAGCACACAATGTGATTCAGGTTATGGTACATTGGTACTGAGTAAAGGATTCGAGCTCATCCTTTTACTGCTATTGCTCATTAATCTGCATATAAGCTTCTGAAAATGCAACGAAATGACAGTATATACGATTTAGAAATTAGGTTTATTGCTTACTCAATTATAACTTAATCATTAAAATTTATTTATTTAATTATCTTTATAGTAAGTGAATATTTTGTAAATTATAATTATCTTTATAGTAAGTGATTTTATTGTCCATTATATTAAACTATTTATATGTTTAATATTTTTTATAGTTTTATTGATACAAAAAATTTATTATTATAAACTAGAACAATAATGTTTTGTTCTTTCTCTTTTTGTTTGTTATTTTATTAATATATGCAATAGTTATATAAATATTTTTCTCAAGTGCATGCTTAATATAGTATTTAAATATAATATTTATTCATTAGATGTTATTAAAAAATTTCATCAACCGAATTATGTAATCGTAATTATAGTTTATTTTATCTAATAGAAAAACGTTCATTTCAATTATAAAGTAAATTGATTTTGGTGATTTTATATTTTGTTAAAAAAAATAAATAAGGGTTTATTTGGAAAATGAAATGAAAAAGTAAAGATTTTAATTGGGTATATTAAGATTTGGAACATCTTATTAGAATGCGCGTCCATAATGTGCTAATTTGATACATTACTAATATAAAGATTTTAATTATATTAAAATTTAACATAACATAATTATTAAAATAATTATTACGAAAATTAATAATTTTTAACTATATGACAATTTATATATAATACCTATTAAGCACACTATCGATCTATCTAGACTTTACTTATTTTGGTACCTATACAAAGATAATAAAGGAGAAGTTGAAAAATTCAGTTCAAAAGTATCGACTAAACTAGTTTATTAATCATTTGCTAACATAGTAACATTTGAAAGAGCTAGCATATCTGATGGTATGTACTGAAAATAGACGATTTAAAAATTCAGGTTGTGCAATTTGAAACGGAAGAATGAGAGTGAGAAAAGTAGTCTTTTGTCCTCAACTTATTGAAGTGAGAGTAATTTTGGTAAATACTGTGATGCCCCTGAAGTGCAGAAGCATCTAAAAACCATACCGCAAACACGAAACAATACACAACCATTCCGTATATTTATCTTCATTTCTCTATTTTTATACATTGCCACTTTTGGGCCTTGATTAGCTTAAATTCCTCTCCAACGTCTAATAGTTTTTGCCAAGTCTTCATCTCTCTGCACCAAGAGGAACAACCCTCAACCCTGCCATAGGCATGTGGTTCCTCCACTCAACTTCCTAAGCCTTCACATTTTCCTTGCTCCAAGTGCCACATTAACAAAATGGAGAGCACAAGAGAATCTTCTGTGTTGCTGCTAAGTGATCTTAGTCCTTTTTCAGGCTCTTAACCCTCCACTATTCTTCCTTTGTTCCTCCACATTCAGCAATCAGAGGGAATGGATAACAAGGCAACAATTCTGATGCAAAAGTACGAGGTTGGACATTTTCTTGGCCAAGGCAATTTCGCCAAAGTTTACCACGCAAGGAACTTGAAGACTGGCCAGAGCGTCGCCATCAAAGTTTTCAACAAAGAGTCGGTGATTAAGGTGGGGATGAAGGAGCAACTCAAGCGCGAAATCTCTCTGATGCGCCTTGTGAGGCACCCCAACATTGTTCAGCTTCATGAGGTCATGGCAAGCAAGACAAAGATATATTTTGCAATGGAAATGGTGAAAGGTGGTGAACTTTTCTATAAAGTGTCCCGAGGGAGGTTGAGGGAGGATGTGGCAAGAAAATATTTCCAGCAGCTGATTGATGCTGTTGGTCACTGCCACAGCCGAGGGGTGTGTCACCGCGATCTCAAGCCAGAGAACCTTCTTGTTGATGAGAACGGGGACCTCAAAGTTACGGATTTCGGTTTGAGTGCATTGGTGGAATCCAGGGAGAATGATGGCCTTCTTCACACAATATGTGGCACTCCAGCTTATGTAGCTCCTGAGGTAATAAAGAAGAAAGGATATGATGGAGCCAAGGCAGATATTTGGTCTTGTGGGGTCATTCTCTTTGTTCTCTTGGCCGGTTTTCTTCCTTTCAATGATAAAAATCTTATGCAGATGTACAAGAAGATTATCAAAGCAGATTTCAAGTTCCCGCATTGGTTCTCTTCAGATGTGAAAATGCTTCTTTATAGGATCCTTGATCCCAATCCAAAGACAAGAATTGGTATTGCTAAGATTGTGCAAAGCCGTTGGTTTAGAAAGGGGTATGTGCAGCTTGAAGCATTTCAGCTGCCACCATTGTCCCCTAGAAATGCTAAGGATATCTCAGATGTTCAAGCTGCATTTGCCTCTTCATCAGATTCAGATTCAGATGGTAGTCCAATGTCAAATAAAGAAGATAGCCCCATGAAGCTATATCGGTTCAATGCATTTGATTTGATATCAATCTCTTCAGGTTTTGATCTTTCTGGTTTGTTTGAGGATAATCAGAATGGAAGACAATTGGCAAGATTTACTACTAGAAAACCACCTTCAACCATTGTGTCAATGCTTGAAGAGATAGCACAAATAGATGGTAGATTTAAGATCTTGAAGAAAAATGGAGTTGTTAGATTGGAGGAATACAAGGCAGGGATAAACGGCCAACTCACTATAGATGCTGAAATTTTTGAAGTTACATCTTCCTTTCATGTTGTTGAGGTGACGAAAATTGCAGGAAACACATTGGAATATTGGAAATTCTGGGACCAGTACTTGAAACCTTCTTTGAATGAAATGGTTTGGGTCTGGCAAAGATATGAGCAACAGCAGTAGTAGCATTAAAAATATTTTTAGGCTTGGTTTTTCATTGGATAGAAGGAATTCTTCCATGAATTCTTCTATCTAAATGTTTTAAACATGCTGCAAAGTTGTTTTCAATGTTCCGTTTCTTCCGTCTTCATATAATTTTCTTCCTCTATATGAAGTTAAAAAATCTATGGACAGAAAGATGGTTTCTTCTTCTGTCAGTTATTTAACTTGCTGTTGTGGGTAGTTATATTCAATGGATATTGCAAGTGGCAACCTAGCTAGATTACTTTGAGCCTGATTAGACCAGACAAAATTGAGAAATCAGAATAACAAGAATTAAGCACTATATGTCTATTTAGATAAGTGGCATCTTTTTCTTCCCACAATAAAAACGGGTTGAGAGTAGTAGACAGAACAACACTGATTGTTAAAAAGAACAAAAAAACAAAGAGTTAATACACATGTCAATGAATGAGTGAGAGATTTTTGGGTTTTCCACAGCCTAAAAATTGATTGGAGAGATAGTAGATGAATTCAAATAGGAGGATCAATAATTGAGACCAGCGTTTTAAAACCTGGAACGACCCGGCCGATCAGACCGATTCTCCCGTGAACCAGAGGTATAGCTGAGTCGGATATTCGCTTGAAAGGATCCGGTGCGACCCAAAACTTTGTTACTAGAACCGGTTTTGTTGTCACTTTGTTATTAAAGGCTTTAAAAGACCTGCAATTGATTGAAAAATTATATATTGTTAACCCTTGCCTTCAGACTCAATCGATGGAAACTAATCACTAAGCTACAAGGTTTTATTGCTACTAATATGACAAATTATATATAAGTTAAATTATACTTTTGATCTCCTTAATTAATTTCTCAAATTCTTAATTTTGGTCTTCCTGAATTTTAATTGTGACACTTGATCTTCTCATTTTTATAAATTGATAATTTTAGTTTTTTTAATAGATTATTAACAAACTATTGACTCTCATGGTGGTTCAGATAACTATTATCATTTTATGGTTCCCATGGAGCAATCAAGAATTCCCCATTAGGTTCTCTTCGAAGCAACCAAAGGCAAGCAAACTTATCCATGGTACAAGGAAACAAATATGAGTTGTGTTATTCATGTAACACTTAGAAAAATGATCTTACTCCTTGCATGGTTGTTGATCATACGTTCAAAATTTTAAATTATTTATTTTCCAAAATATCCTTTCAAAGGAAATATATTTTGGTTGTACAAGATATAGAATGCGAATGTATTTTTGTTATTATACAAAAGGTGCATACAAAATATGAAATGAAAATAATTTCTGCTTACAATATCTATAACTTAACACTCATATAAGTGTTTCTGAAGTACTTTTTTACTTTTGAGTCAATAAGGTATCTTCATTTTTAACCTTCCCATTTTTTTTTGTCTATTGTTACATGTGTTGTGTTGGTATGTTCGTGGAGCAGATTTGACTTTTTTGCACTATTTAGTCTATCAGGCTTTTGTTTTCTTTTAAATGGTTGAGCCCAATTTGTAGTGGGATATGTTTGTTCTATTGTGTATGTTACACACATGGTATTGTTCGGGGTTCACGAAACATATGTGTCATGTTATGTGACACTTCAAGATACATGTCAATCTTTCATGTCAATTTTAGCATATGAGCATGAATACTCAATCTTTAACAGTCAAGCTCTCAATTAATATGTTATCTCTAACCTTTTATTATATAAATATATTATCATCTCTATATCTTTCAACAGGTATTTAATTATCTACAAAACTACATATTATCTACTATAAGTAACAATTATCTATTAGTAATTATCTCTATGCTACATGTTATATGTAACATTATCTATAAGTCACTTTTATCTATTGGTTATTATCTACAAGTCACTAATTATCTGTTATTACATCATTGTAACAACCCATATTAATAAGGATCCACAACTCCCTCTCCACATTATAAGTACTAAGTTCCCTTGTACTCTCTCGACGCGCTAACAAACAACACACGCTTGCTCATTTACACATGCATATTCTTATTTATATTCTTCTAACTCACATACTTACTTGAGCATTAGAGTCTTTTGTTTTATAGGTCCTCCTCTTTTGTCCTCCTAACAAAGGTTACTCTCTAGCCGACGTATAAAGTCCAAAAGCCCACCTTAATCACATTTATCCTGAAGTGTGTCAGTTTCAAATTTTGATAAGTACACGCACATTTCTAATATAAATAGATGAAATAAATGTTTTCTTCTTTATACAATTATATTTTTGCTATATGTTCTGTTTTGTTTTTTAAACAATATTAATAATCATTAGAATGATAATAGATGTGCGTCTATACTCATTGGAATTTAAGCTCTCACCTCTGTTGCTACCTGAATCTCCGATGCATCTCTATGATACATCGGCTCGTCACCTGCCATATGTGAGTGTGATATCTCTGCATCTTGATTATTGAAGATACAAGTGATTGGGCTGCATTGGAACTCAGCAGTTCCAGCTATATGTCATCTTGATCATTGTACAATATACAATATCAAACATAAAAAAAACTCTTTAATTCAATTGCTAATATAATGTCCAATTATTTTGTTACTTGTTAAACCAATGTGCAATGTCATATCTTAGTATGTGAAGATGTAATAAGCTGGTATTTATCAATGTATCATTAAAAGTTAATGTTATCAATGCTAGGGCATTAGAGCACTGAATAGGTCGATAACATAAAATAATATGTTTTGGAAACAATATATGGACTCAAATCCTTGTTTTTTTTCCTTACTAGAGGGTTGATGATGTTCAGCCTTAATTTAACTGAATTGATCATCATCACCTGTGGGTGAATTTTTCCCACATACTCATCATTATCACTGAATAGATCAAATATGCTCATGTTTTCTAATTTACCTATGCAATTTAATGAGTAACCTTTAATAAAAAAAAATGTTAAACATTATATCAATGTTTTTAAAATTAGACGGATCATCAAACCAATCAAGACATTAGCTCAATGATTCAACTGGAATTCAGCCGTTAATAATAATAATAATAATAATAATAATAATAATAATAATAAGATATCATAACTTTATTAGACTAAAAACTAAAATGTAGACATAATTTTATAGTTTCTTTAACATCAAAGTAAATATAAAAATACAAATCAAATTAGAAGAAAAATACAAGAAAGAAAAAATAACTAAAATACATTTGAAACAACAAATAAAATCAAATGCACGTTCATGGGCATGAAGGCACCAAATACACGATAAAAAAAATAATTTAAAATATCTTTTCCCTTTTTTTTTTCGTTTCAAGTTATTAATTAACTGTATACTACATTTGACATTTGATTGATATCTCTCTGTGCAGTTCAGCTGGCCCATTCAGTTTTTATCGTTTTAAGTCTTTAACAATATAAATAATAGTATAAAAGTAAAAGTATAATACCAGTTGAAAACAGGCACTATTAGCCTCAACTACCTATTTTTTTAGTTTTAAATTAAAAATAAAAAATAACTAAAAGATATAAATAACTGCAGCAGAAGTTGTTTTTTCTAATAATTATTTGATTGAAAGGTAATTTTTAGAATTAGTTAGAGGGTCACCCAGTCCAGCCGCTTGAACCCGCCAGGCCGGTTTCCAAAACCTTGATAAATATCCAAAATACAAAAGGAGGTTACATTTAGTAAATATTGCTCTTTAGGAACTGCCAATAGGCTATAGTTGTGTTTGGGGTTTTGGGCCCAAATTCTCTCATGTTTGTTAGACTTCAGTAGGTCCAAGATGCATAAGTCTGTTGGATCCTTATTAGGCTGGAAGTCGGTCCAGTCACTGTACCGTCTATTTTTGGTTGTTGCTGGACAGTAACGAAATAAAATAGGATGGATGAAGATTGAGAATTATTTTAGATAAGATGCATGCATTCATAGTTCTTGCATCCAAAAAATATCACTCAACACCTCCCTTTCATTTCAGAAAGAGTAATCCAAAATGTAAAACTTTTATTTCAGATTACCGTTTCCAAACTGAAATGAGGTGCCGAGTGATTTGTTTAGGTGTAGAAAGAAACATCCTAATTTCATACATCGCTAATTTTCACTTTCCTTACCGTCCCATTTTTCTTGTTTTAGGACAAAAAAAAAAGGCAAATATATCTAATTTGGGAGCGCAAACTTGTGAAATTTCGGCATCAACTGGCAAGCGAAGAAATAGAACTGCAACTCTTAGCATGTAGTTCATTTTTGGTATACACCGTATTTTCCATTAAAGATAATTTCTACTCTTGTATATATAAAAAAAGAAGATAATTATACTCAAATTAGATAAGACTTAAGACTATCAAGTGATAAAATCCTTTCCCTAAATATTTAACACCGCTACCGAATATTTGGCATGTAGACGTGTAGTTCATACTACATTCTGCCCTCTCCTATAAAGAAATAAAAAATCAAATAGCCTATCGTTGAAAAGGATCTAATTAATACCATAGTACGATACTCGAAATTTTCAATTAGTTTCGTTTATTCTAGTTACTTGCTAAGTTGATTTTATCGTAATTTTTCCACTGATACATTTCAAGCCTATGACTAATGACTACGAGCTTGTGTATAAATAAAATCAAAGTATGCAACGTGAACGTGGATAAACATGATAACACGGGGTGACATTAGTAGGTTGCACGCTGAACGAAGACTTTTTATGTGTTGTTCTTTGCATGGTTGATTTTGGAAAAAACGTGACTCTAATATCATCATTGTCTAATTACATAGGAGTGGATAAATTAAGCGTATCTACCATTCTAGAAAGGAAAAAACTAAAGAGTGATTCATTTTGCTTGGGCACCAAGTATCAGTAAATGCTTGTTTATTTATATTTTTTTATTCAATTATCTTTTCAGTTGAAAATTATTACTATTATCCCTAACTGCTAAAGAGTGTAACCATGAAATATCTCTCGGATTGAAAATTTGAATCCATGCTTAAACCCCAACCACATAATGCACAAAATGAAGCCAACAATAGAAAACACGGAAGATTTTTTATCAAGATGCCTAATCACCTCGTGACTCACATTATTGGTGGCCAAATAATCGGTAAGTAATTAATATTAATATATTGTTCAAAGGAGGAAACAACTCTGATTTTTTTTATACTCTTTCTTTCGTGTCTAGTGGATGTGATCATTTTGACGTTGATATTTCTGTTTTGACATTTTTTATTTCTTACTTTTGGATCGACACACTCACCTTTTCAAACTCGTGTCACGTAAGGACGAATGAATACTAAGAATATGTGTCGTTTAGCTTCTAACCACCCAATCAAGAAACCTAATTAGGCCAATCTCGATGGCAAATATGAAAGTGCAAGATTTGTTTGCCGTAATTTGATTATCGCGAGGCATTTTCCTTTATGACTTCGAAGAGGTGCACAAACAGAAAATGACTAGTTAATTTTTTTCAACAAATCATGAGAAGACAGGTTTGGGTGGAAGATAGCTTTATCTGCTTATAAAGTTGAATTTTGATTTGTCCTTTGTGATAACCACTCTTTATTCCGCACTCAACAACTTATTTGAGCTCGATAATCCATGTATTCAACACCTGTCTTGGCACCATATGTTATTACATTGGATAATCCTCCTAAATCAAATGCTGACGTCAAAGAATGATGCCACCTCAAAGATCTTTCAATGAAAATATTTTTTTTTTAATTGTAAGTAGTTTTGAGTTTAAGTTTGAACATGTAGGTACGTTAAATATTCAGATAAATATTTTATTATTGGTCATATTTTATTTGATTATAATTGTCTTTCATGTAAGTGATTTATAAAAAATATAAAATTTTAATTACTTATATATATATACACTATAATTATATCAATTTTGAAATAAAATTAGTCATCCTTTTGTTTTTCAATTTTCTTTAAAAGGATTTAATTAGTATGCGTTATCATTATAATTTTTTACATTGTTTGCACTCAAACACACCAGAAATAAAAAAAAGAAAAGAAAAATTAATACTCTTCTATTTTTGTTTAGTCTTCCTTCTATAATGATTGGGCGTCCTTTGCTTTTGTGGAAGAAAAAGGAAAAAAAAAACTAAATATAATATAAAAAAAAGGGGGGCAAAAGTGAACAGGATTATCTTTTATTCACATGCATTTTATTATTTTCTCTCTAGTAATCAACTATACAAAGAAAAATATTTTCTCTTTCTTTAGTTGATTTTTTTTCTCTCGAATCTTTCTTTTTTTCTTTAGTTGATTGCATTAAAAAATAATAATAAAAATCATACGAACAAAACATAATCCTGGATTCCTGATGAGATTCAGAGAGAGTAGATTTACACATTCTTATTTTCTTAATTAAGTGAAGAGATTGCTTGTAAGATTAAACTGATAACTTTCAAATGATAGGATAACAACATTCTTTGTTGATATGCTCAGGGTTTCTTCAATAACAATACATGTATAAAAATATATAATAAAATTTATAAATTTTGTTTCTTCTCTTCTTTTCACGTAGGAAAGGAAAGACAAAATATGACGGGACAAACAAGGTGAAAATCAAAGAAGTAATTAGTCTCTCCTCTGTCTTCTTCCTTTAATTTCTTTTCACTTCTCTAATTCATGCCAAACAAATTGCATCGGTGGCAACAAAAAAAAAATGTTAGATGACCTTCTTAATTGCCTAAAGCCTATCACACCAAAAATCCTCGTGTCTTACAAGAGTTATTAGGGCAACCACGAAGTTCAGCTCGATCATGGCCTCATATTGTAGGGCTATAATTAATTCATCAACACCCCAACTCTGTAAATATATCAGAGGTCTATGCTTGTTAGATTTCCAATATCAAGTATCACTTTCAGCATTCTACCCTAATAACAGGAGAGTTTTTTGCCGAGAGCCACACATAAATATTAATTTCTTTATATTAGGGTTCCCTCAATCTTTTTTCTTTTAGGAAAACACTATGGTTAATTATTGACTAATAGGAAATAATTTAAATCCCCTTCAGATTTCTCTCTTCAGAATTTATACTTGATAATCTTCTGTATAGGACTTGGAAAATAACCAATCAAACAGAGGGAGGGGACAGAAATAAATTATTTTGGGTCGTACCTGTTGGTTCCGTTAATTTGCCATTCTACAATTCAATAATTTCAGAGTGTGCAATGCATCAACTTGTGGTTTGTGGAGTACAGCCTGACCGCAGAAAGGAACAAGCAAGCAGGATGACCTTATAATCTTTTTGGGTCAAAAATCCTATTAAATGATGTAATAGTATTAGAAAGAGTATCATTAAGAGAATAGAGACCAATCTAAAGAGGGACAGGTATGGATCCCAGTGCATCTTTCTTGGAATTAATTAGTATAAAATTATATAAAATTCATTTTATATGTTGTTATTATAATAATGGTTAAGATTAATTAGTGTAAAATTGTGTAAAACTAGTTGTGTGTTTATTTTTATTATCATTTAATATAATTTTTTTTAATTTTGTGTAAAAATAATAATTTATTTTAAAAACTATTATTTATTAAAAGTTAAATAATTAAACAATTATAAAAAAAAAAATGAACCTCCTTTATAAAATTTCTGGATCGCTAATATTCCTTAACTTTGATTTGTCACATTATGAGGAGGAGCTAATCACTTTCTCTAGAGCCAACCTCGTTGTTCTTCTGTATTATTGTATGATATGGCATCAACGTACCAAGTAGTCAATCGTTTATTCTGGTCGTATTATTGTATGGCGTCACCGTAGACAACGCGAATGCACCATAAATGATAGTAACTATTGGGAGTGCACAATGTCGCAACGGGTATGCATGCTCTAGCCAAGCCATAAAATTCTCAAAGTGAGACACTAATAGGTTTTATTTTGAAACTGGCATTTCGGCTGACAGAGATGAAAGCCTAAACGAATAAAAAGACTTTAATACTTTTTTATTAATTCATTCATTTCTTAGTTAATGGGCTTAAGACACATTAACAAGATTCAATGATAAGGACAAGCAATGATAAACAACAAAAACTGATAGTAAAACAAAAAAACAATAAATATTAAGCAAACTCCTACTATTAATTTAGTGTACTTTCAATTTTCCTTTCGAACAGAGCTCAAAAGACATTAGATTCAACACAAACAAATTTTCCTTTACTATTTTTTTTGTCGTAAGGTGTGCAATTCTCTCTCATAATACGAGCAACGAAATTTAAAAATATAACCAACATGCACTTGGACTACGAGTCCAAAACTGATATGTGATTACCTATTAGTATCTGTCTCATCTCCAAGATTAGTGGCCAATGCTTCTTATTTATCGCGTCTGTTCAACAGAACCCGTTGGGAGCCATTCGCGTGTATGGAGATTTGAAATTTTGGAAGCATTCTTGCGGGTGCTCTTTTTACTTAAAAGTAATATTTTTTGATAAATTTATAGGAGAATCCCAACGCCGTGGCACTACAAAGATAGCACGTGTTGAGGAAACGTCAATCCATTCAGATAATCTCTGCTTAATTTCTCCTATTTTTATGGACTTTGATACATATAAGTACGTTTTTTTTCCTTCAATTTGCCTCACTCATAGCTTACTATATTCATATAAGTATAACCAACATTGCAAGTCAACAGAATTCAAGGGAGAGAATATGCAAAAGCAACACTTTGTGGAGTTTTTCTTTAAGGGGAGCAATGCAAGGTTGCAAGTAATCCATTTTTATGTATCTTCACCAAAAGCAGTGCATTTATAACCTAACATGCACCTGAGTATGTTTTCTCATAGACTAATAATCATTAACTTCAAAAGTGCACCTGAACAAGCATTAACAAGCACGATACTCATCTCATTCAATGAAACGTTTGTTTCATGAAATCTTGTTGAATTCATATCATATTAAAGGCTTAACTGCTTGAGATTTACAACAATCACTTTACAGGGTTAAAGCCCAACTTGTTCTCAAGTGGCAATGGCAAGTAAATGGGAGCTTCCTTGTGCATTGTTAAGAAACAAGAAACTCCATTTCTTTATAATACTTGAAGCTTAACCATACCCGTAGCTTTTAGATTGGTCAAAAAGATAGTTATTTCGTAAGTATTAAACAACTTTTCACAATACAACATGTTAACTTAGTATGTAACCAAAACCATTGCGGTCCATTTTCTTCAACATACTATACACTCAATTTGCAGAGTTCGTTGAAAAACAAAGTAACAAAATTAGTAGCAGAGGGTATATTCTTAGGTATTGGTGTCTTTTTTTTATGTGATCTATTGGAATGGTTTCCTCCAAGCAAGATTGTTAGGTGCTCCTGAACAATTGAATGTGTTCAACATAAGTTGCAACAGCAAACATGAGAGGAACTATTCCTCGCCCAATGGAAAAGGATATTTTCCTTTGCATGATAGGCTATCAGGCGTGTGCAAGTTTTACGTCTAGCTCTCTCATTATTAATTTCTATCAAGGGAAAAATATACAGAAAACTCGAATATGATCTCATTAAGATATCCTCTTTCTCCAATTTCAAATGATCTTATTTAACTTGAATATAGAGCCAAACACAAAGCCAGTGCAATGCCGCATGGATTAGCACTAAACCGTTTTGTTATTTTTATTATCACTTGCTATACAGAGCCAAGAAAAGTAGAAAATAAATACATACTCATTCACTATATTTCAATTAGCCTTTTTTCTCGTATGGCAATTAGACAAACAGTAGGCACCTAACGCTCCAGTCAAGAAGCAAACCTAAAAGCAGGACAATCAATCCTGTGTGGAAATTTTTTTACCAATTTCCATACACAATCTATAACATAAAAAAAAAAAGAGAGAGAGAGAAAGAAAGAGTGTGTGTGATACAGAGATTAGAGAGAAAGTCCTTAACCATTTTTCTCTTCTTCTCTATATCTGAGTCTTCAATCATCAGAAGGTATACAGAGCGGGGTTTCAATATCAGAAGAAATATCCGGCACAGGTTCAGAAAGGCCACGTAGTAGGGAAGGTTGAATAGGTGTAGACAACTCTGAAGAAGTAGCAGACTCCTCCACCATCAAATTCTGCAATCCAGGCTTTAACTCATCGTTACAAAACCTCTCATACTCGGCTCTATCCCCTCCTTTTTTCTTCACCTCCACCACAACCAAAGAAGGTGTCAACTCAAATATCTCAGCAGCAATAGTCAAAGGCCCTCTAACCCCCTCTCTGGTACCCTCCAAACTCACCCTGCAATCCTTCTTCCTCACCGAAAACCTAACCAACTGAGCAATCTCCTCCAGCTTGGAAATGATCCTGTTAACCGGTGCAGCAGTCACAAACCTTGTCTCATCCTCTTTCTCCTCAAACAACCCCGAAAGATTAAAGCCCGGCGAGAACGATATAATGTCAAAGGCATTCAAACTAGGAGGTCTAGGCAAGGGAGCATTGATCCTCCTCCTAGTCTCAATCTCAGAATCAGACTCGGAAACCGAGTAATCCGAAAACGAAGCAACAGAAACAATCGAAGCAGTGTCATCATCATTGTCCATAAGGCCATCATCATCCACCACATTGCAAAGCCTATCATCCTCCACATAAAACTTGATCTGCTTAAACCCTTTCTTGAACCACTTATTCTCCATAATTTCAGGAATCGCAATCCGGGTTTCAGGCTTGGTATCAAGAAGCCTTGTGAGAAGCCTGGACAAATCAGGAGAAAACCACCTCGGACACCGAAACTCCCCTCTATAAATCTTCTTATACATTGCCATCACATTCTGGTCATGAAAGGGCAAATACCCCGCCATCAACACAAACAACACCACCCCACAAGACCAAAGATCCACCTTAGCACCATCGTACCCTTTCCTCGCCAAAACCTCAGGAGCAACATACGCAGGTGTCCCACAAAAAGTGTGGAAAAGACCATCCTGTCGGATTTGATCAGACACCGCACTCAATCCAAAATCAGAGACTTTGAGATTGCCATTCTCATCAAGCAACAAATTTTCAGGCTTGAGATCTCTGTGGTACACCCCTCTGGCGTGGCAGAATCCCACAGCAGAGATTAATTGCTGAAAGTACTTTCTCGCGACCTCTTCTTTGAGCCTTCCCTTGGCGACCTTGTTGAAAAGCTCGCCGCCGCGAACGTATTCCATTACGAAATAGATCTTGCTCTTGGTGGCCATGACTTCGAAGAGCTGAACGATGTTAGGGTGGCGAACACGGCGCAGGATAGAGATCTCACGCTTGATGTGCGCCACCAAACCTCCTTTGAGGATCTTCTCCTTGTCGATTACCTTGATGGCCACGCCTTCGCCGGTTTTGATGTTACGCGCGTAGTACACCTTGGCGAAGGTTCCATGCCCGAGGAGCTTCCCAATCTCGAAACGACCCAGTAAAAGGTTCGATGTTTCCTTCTTGTTGGGGCTGATGAGGTTGCTGGTTGGGGTTGGGGACTTG
The DNA here is from genome assembly GCF_004193775.1 of Glycine soja. Lineage (NCBI taxonomy): Eukaryota > Viridiplantae > Streptophyta > Magnoliopsida > Fabales > Fabaceae > Glycine > Glycine soja. The sequence continues at coordinate 41,667,991 of NC_041012.1, read as the reverse complement.
GAAACGACGTCGGCCATCTATGGCCTATATGGTTTCAAAAATTTGGAGGCTAAAGTTTTTGTTTATGTTTTGTGCTTTGTTTGGAGAAAGAGAAGAATGGAGGAGGTGGTGGCGGGTGGTGATTAGTGATTGGATTGGCCTCTATTGAAGGTGGTTGGGAGGGGGTGAATGAATGGAGGGAGGAACGAGGATGTGGTTTTGATTTGTTTCAAGTTTCCTATGTGTGGGAGAGTGTCATGTGTGTAAACAAATTTCTCTTTTTTGGTTCAAATTGAGACAGGGAGAGAGATTCTGGGATAGATGCTTTTATAACCGAGACTCCGGGAGAATATACTACCACTAATTTCTTTTCTATTTTTCTTTTTACTCTTTTATTTATTCGCTTAATCTTGTTAATAATTTTATTCATGTGTGCACGGGAGTGTGTTTTTGCCTCCATTAATTTTTATCAACAACTCATCACATCAAACTTATAAAATATGTGTGATTAAATTTGATTTGATTTTTATTTAATATTAAATCAAATCAATATTTTACAAATTAATTTGATTTGATTTTTGTGATTTTTTTATTTTATTAAAATTTATATTTTTTTCATATTTTAAATAAAATAAAATTTAAAAAATTGTTTAAAATAATTTACAAAATTTATTAATGTGTTAAACATTTTACAATAAAAATCTATAAAATTTTATTTATTTTAAATCAAATATATCTTAAAAAATCTTTCAAAAAAATATAATATACATTATATAAGTTTCATATATATAATATTATAAAATATTATAAATATCAAATTATATACACATAAAATACATAACAATAAAATAATATAAGTCTTATTATAAATGTCATGGTTAGATTTGGTTTGAATCGATTTTAGCAAAAAAATTATTCAAAGAAATAAAAAAAATTAATTTGGTTCAATTTTTTATTTTTATTTTGAATCAATTTGAATTTGAATTCCCCAACACCATAACTAGTTGTATGCTTTCTAAGAAGCTTACACACTTTTTGGGAAGAGATTTTGATTGATCAAAAAGAAAAATATACTTTCAGCTGATATATCCTTAGATACAAAAGTACATAAGATAGAAATCACACTCAAAAGTGTGGAGAATTAGCTAGAGGAGCACATGCTCTAACTAATTGCAACATAGGGAAGATTAGCCACATTAAAATCCCCTTCTGGTCGTTTGATATTTAAAAACTATTCAACAACAACAACAGTCGGACAAGTAAATAATATTGGAATAAATGACAAAAATTTAAGTAAAGACTATCATGTTGAAATCTAATTTGTTTTGTTATCTATCATTTAACATATAACTAAGTATTTAAAACTTTTTTATTTTATTGAAACTTGTTTTTTTTTAAACTAACGTGTTTTTTTTTTCTTTCACACAGGTGAATTTTACCACATATAATGTAAAGCAAAAATAAACACGTTTTCTACTGCCAAAATATCCTAAACTGCAAATATATATATATATTGCACCATTGGCATCTTGCGTCGCCTGAGAAGAAAAAAGTAAAAATAAATAAATAAAATTGGCTTTGGTTGTTTAATTGAGTTCCCCTGCATAAAAGATTCTCCAATGATGAGTTTTCAAATTAAATAATGTATAACATGTAATTTTTTTTCATTATTAAATAGCATTTACTTTTTTTAAGGAAATTAAATAGCCTTTACTAAAACCGTTATGAATTTTTTTTTTAGAAGACCGCTATAGAATTTTTAAAAATAAATATATTCATGTATTATTATAAGATTAAAAAAATTAATAACAAGAATATAAGAGCTGGTTTAGAAGTTTTTTCATATTGTAATTCTTTGTGACAAATCTTTATTTTTTATTAACATTTATGCAAGATTTATAATTTAAATAACATTTTACAAATTATTCTTTACATATTAATTTATTTTTTATTTTTAAACATTTTAAAATAGTTTTAATTTATTCTTTATTTTAAAAATACTAACATACGTTAATGAAATAGTTATTTGTTTATATAATAATCTTCTAATCTATTTGAAATTTCATACGTGTGACTTTATTTCTAGTAAGTGTGTGCTTGGAATCAAATTGTCGACACACATCTCCGTAGTCTCTACATAATTTCCATGTTTTTCATAAGCAACAAAATGTATGTGTTTGCACCGTTTGACGTATTTTGTTGAAGGATATACTTAGTCAATGATGAAACCAGACAATTTTAATTAGTGGGTTAAGAAAAAAAGTAAATTAAACTTTAAAATTTTGCAAGTCTAAATACAACCTTGACAAATTAGAGCCAGTTTGCTTAATTTGAAAGGTAAATTTTGATTGGATTTTCATAACTAAAAAATATCTAGGTTAAATTATTCATTTGATTCTTATAGTTTTATGATTTTTATCTTTTTAGTCGTTATAGTTTGAGAGTGATCTTTTTAATCTTTATAGTTTACATTTTAATTATCTTTTAGTCCTATAGTTTAAAAATATTTTTTTTAATTCCTATAGTTTATATTTTAATTCTCTTTTAATATATATAATTTAAAAATTATAAAGACTAAAAAAATAAGAATCATAAGATTATAGGAACTAAAAAGATCATTTTTAAACTAGAGGAGTTAAAAGAGAAATAAAATATAAAATATAGAAATTAAAATGATCATTTTCAAATTATAAAGACTAAAAAAATAAGAATTATCAAATTATATAAACCAAATAAATAATTTAACCAAATATCTACAAGTCACCATGCATAAATATTTGGTAGTCTAAAACAAAATGTGGATAAATTACATTGATCACTATTGACAGTTAATAAAATTATATAAACCTTCTTTGCTTTGTTAACACTTATAGTTGATTTAGCGTGCATCTGAATTTCAAAATCAAATTCGGAACGTACATTTTATTCTCTCCTTTTTTTCTAGGTAAGAAATCATAATATCATCTAAATTGAAAAAATCATAATACCATCTAAATTCAACAAATCATAATATCATCTAAATTCAATCTCATTCATGATACATAATTATTATTAATTCAAGAAAAATTTATATAATACAAATTCTTCTATTAAATAAATTATTTCTACTCATATAAATATAACACCATTGAATCAACAAAGAATTATATTATTTGCACCACTTTATGTGGTTTAGTTAAGGGCATACATAGTAGACGTGTTTAAATATACTATAATAAAATAAAATTATTTAATTTATTATAATATATATAAATAACATGTGATTTGAATGATAATATTATCATAAAATTTAATTTTCACTATAATTATATTTAAAAACTAAACTATTTTATTGTTACTCATGTTTTGTTTTTGTTTTTGCTTTAAATGCAAAAGAAATTTATTAACGAGGAATAATATCACAAGGTGTGATCAAGTTATTATTTGACAGAGACATGTATTTTCCATATGAGCTAATCTTATTTGAATTAGGTAAGCTTCTTATTAGTGGAACCTTTTTTAATATTTAATCCAACTATATGTTTAAAACCTGTACTCGATACTATTAACTAATATGGAATAATTTTGTTTAAGTTTGTGAGTTTGGTCCGTTGATTAAAAGTATTTTACATGAATTTTGATTGAGATGAATGAAAGTTGAACTTTCTAACAGCCGTAACATCTGCTCGAGACTTCCAAGATAATGGGTATTTTCTTCTTTAATGGCATACTCACACAATATGTGGCTGGAAGTGCAGGCACCTCCCCTTTAGTTGACCAACACGTGTATCTATGAGTGCTGACATGTATTTGCGTGCTGCATATGCATTGCAAGCAAGTAAGCAATTGAAGTCGGTTTGAAATTTTCAAATTCAATATAGTTTCATATTTTTATTCTTTTTTGGGTTAGCCATAACAACCCATCTTACATATCAGAATACAGTTGTGAGTTGTGAGTTATGAGTTGTAGCAGTCTCTAACAGGCGGAACATAACTAAAATCTTGAAATGTATTCGAGATAAATATAATTGTATTTATCTTATTACAAAATATTGATAATTATGTAAGATTAGGTATTGTGCATGAATAATATTATAATTCCATACAAAATAGTAACACAAAGTATTTACACAAAATTGCAATCTTAACTTCACTCGATTAGCACATTGCACACTAAGTTAGCGAAGGGAAGAATGAAAAACCACGAATCACATTTCAAAATTCTCATGATGCCTGTGCAACAGTTTTTATGAATGACTGAAAGCATGTTTATACATGCATTGAGTTGGCTTAATAATTATACACTTTCTAAAGTTTTTTGTTGTTGAAAAAAACAAGAAAAATCTTACTTTTAGTTGAATGTACGTTTGAACAGTGAAGTACGGAAATACAGATACACTGCTCTATTAAAAAAAAAGCATTAAAGCCCACGTGGCATTTGAGTTGGGTTTGTGTATCTTACCATGGGCTTTCTATGTTGGGTAGGTTAGCCCTTAGTGGGCCCCCGGTTCATAACTTATCTGGTAGTATAGCTAGAGGAAATGTACTGAAATTAAGGAGCAGGGTTCGATCCTTGCCAACTCTAAACAATTGCCCAAACCTTATTGCTATAGCGAAGAGCAGGTCTTATTCTCATGTTATATGTACTGTAATTGTTCCAATAATACCACAAAGGAAGGAAGGGTTTTGTTAGGCGTATAAGGAATATTCTTGATTGGGCCTCAAGACTGGTGATGTACATTCCATAATCCAATAGCTATTTAACTATTGTAATACATGCCATATTTTGGGATTAAATTGATTAAAGAATTTGGGGTTATTATTGATATATTCTCTTGAACCAAAATTCCATCAAAAGACACCTAGACATAGTGGGTGGTAGAGACTCAGTACTCAAACAACAAAGCTAGCATGAAAATAATAGACTGTCATGACTCATGACCTTGCGAAGGATAAGAACCTTTCAGGAATGAAACTATTACAATATATTGTTAGCAGCCTTGAAGTTGTTCGTGTCTCCTCTCGTTTAATGTATATTATGCATTATTCCATATAACTTCCCTTCCCTTAAGTTTGAGATTTTTTTCTCACTAAACTAATCTGTAAACTTTTGTTCTTTGCAAGGAAATATATGTTTCTTAAAGAAATTGTGCAGTCAAATGAAAATGTGTGGCGAGGCCATATCATAATGGTGGAACTTTATAATCGCGTCACAAGGAAGCTAGTCGGCATCGTTCTGACTTGTGAAGGTCACGCGAGGAAAGAAAGGAAGAGCACAATGAAGCACAACTTTGAAAGTCAACTTTGTGTGGGCAATAATGATTATCACACGCAAAGCTATAATGAATTAGCTTACTATTAAAAGATTAATTAAGTTGTGGATTTGGCCTCCAATTTTTACGTTAGTGGGAAGGTGTGATGAACTTAATCACTACATCAGAAACGTACGTTGGTTCCGGCCAAAAATGAGTCGACGTTATTGTTGTTGTGTCAATCAAAAAAGGCTTATCTTAAATAGTTGTTTAGAAAATCAATGTTAGCTAACTATTTTTGTTAAAAAAAAAATTAACTTCGTTTTAAGATTGATATTTACTTTCTTGCTTTTTTTAGAAAAAATTATCATGTAATTTGGACCACCACTTGATTTATGATCTCAATCAATTTTTATCTTTAGTGTGAAATTTGAATTGATTTAATAGTCAATTTTGATTAAGAAAATTATAATTTTAACATTTTACTGTTTGTTTTTAATAAAATAAAATAAAAATTAATTTTTTTGTAATTTTTTATTAGCAGGAGTTAATAAAAGAAGATTTAAGTGCTTCGAAGAAAAATTAGTACAAAAATTTGAAGAAAAAAGCCTTGAAAGGAAAAGTTGAAAATTGAAATAGTTTGATGTGTATCTCCTCACTTAGCGCGAAGCAGGCCCAAGAAGAAACCCAAAGATGCGCTTAGAGAAAAAGTCCGCCCTAAGCGCGAAGTGGCACGAAAATTAAACTACTTTATGCTTGTGAAAGGAGTAAGAAGCAAAGGAGAAATATACTAGTCCCTAGACGGAGACACCGAGACTCAGAGGCTCTCCAATAAATATATCTTAAGCCTAACTATCTCAAATAGGAAAAACACTCTATTTATGTCCATTATTTCATTCTCTTTCTCTATCTACATCAACCCCCTAAAATGTAAAACCTCTCGTGACAATGAAGTCTGACATGTCAACTCTTGTAACGTAACTCTTTTTTATTATTTATATAATTCTGTTTCTATTGCTCTTTTTCGTGCTTAATTGTTTATTATGATCTGACCATTCATATAGTGTTTAGGGATAATGCATTAAAAATGGTTATTTTATAAAGGATTGAGAAAAAGGTATCTAAATTAAATCATTACTAGAAATAGATTGATATTTATTTAGCTCAATTCATGCATATCTAATTTTAATGTGATTTATTATTTTTATCTTTGCAAAGAAATTTTGGAGAAAAAAATAAATAAATTAGGTTCTTCATGCGAAAACAAGAATACCATTAGATACAGAAAATCATTAACATTTGTCTCACAAATAGTTTTGACATACTAGGCTTCAACATATTTAAATTCTGAATTCATATTTTTATCACTATCATCTTTTACTTAAATTTTTATCTTATCTTCTATATTTTAAATTTTTTATCTCTTATTTTCTTTAAATTTTACATTTAAATTTTTTATCTATTTTACTTATCTTTTGCTTGTAAATTGAGTTTGCATCAATCTAAGTACAAACAAAATTGATGTGGATTAGACACTCAAACTTTTTCAAATACTTTACTACTTAAAACAAATTGATACACTTGCTAACGAGTTATCACATGATTATACATAATATATGTTATTAATTGTTTCTCTTAAATTTAAAATCTTAAATAGAGATTAGTTTAGGCTATAGAAAATTTTTAACCAAATAATATTGGTCTAAATTTTTTATGAGTAGGAAAAAGAAAGCAGAAGAAGGAAATAGACAAAAAAAACCCCACAAATCAGGGCCTAAAGTGCACTACACCTAAAGCATCAGACTGAACAAAAGATGGACAAGAATTTAAAACAACGAAGCTCTATTGAGAAGAAGCTTCATTCTTGACTAACAATCAGCACACATGTTAACATTTCCCGAGAGTGTGATGAAGTTGGATTTCCCAATCTAAATGCAAAAGATCCTGAATTTTCTGAATAAGAGAAGTATAAGGGTGGAATTAATATCCAGATTCTGAATCAGGTCAAGGGCCAACTTAAAATCTGATTCACAAATCATGACAGACGAACAAAATAATTTTTTAAAAGATAAAAGATAAAAACAAATTTTAGTAAAAAGATAAAGCATAAAAATATATTTTAGCATAAATTTGGTTACCGATTACGTTAGCAGTAATAATAAAAAAGGTTAAAATAGTTTCTTAGTTGTTTAATTTATCTTTTAGATTTAATTTGTTCTTATAATATTTTTTGGGTTTAATTTGGTGTCTACTTTTTTAAATCGACTCAATTTGATTCTTTAATTTAAATTTTAAGAAATGACACTTTGTGATAATTCAAAATCTTCATTAAGTAATTTTAAACTGTCACAAAATATATTTTTTTAAAAAAATAATCAATTTTTAAAATTAGAACATCAAATTGAATCAATTTCAAAAATTAGAAAACTAATTTGAATCCAAAAAAAAGATCAGAGTACCAAATTAAATCTAAATAATAAATCAAAAAGATGATAAAACTAATTTAACCTAATAGAAACAAAATATTATTTAAGAGTGTACTTATTTAAAACAAGAAATAATATATTTAATCATCTTTTAAAAAATAAAACATTCTAGAAACTACTTTATGAAAATGTTTTTTAAAATTTTACTCACATTTTAGAGTGTTGTTTATGAAAAAAATGATATTTTAGGGGGAAAATTATATATAGAAGAGATAGTATATTAGTAAAATTGAGAAGTGTTACCTACATCAAATGCTTTTAGTGCAGCGCATCAACCGCATTATGTGTGGCCCATCAAGGAAAAGTTCAAAAACATTATTTTTGGATCCATGAAAAAGATTGCGAGCTTTTATGGGCTTAAGGTAGAAGTCTAGTCTCTATTTAAAACTCAACAATCAATTGGACAAAAACAAAAAATCAAATAATTAATTAGCAGGGACCAAGAAATTTTCAATATTTTCAATAGTTTGTGATTTATTAATATATTTATCATATTTTTTAAATTTTCAATTATTAATAAGTAAAAACCCATAAGAAAAAAAATAATTTAAACTTTTTTTATCTTATTTTATTTATTTTACCCTGAAATATGTTTTCGATCCTAAATAAATATCATAATTTTGTGTTTATTTCTTGATAAATTTTTTCAAGGACCAAAAATAATATTCCAAGGACCAAATACAAAATTATTGTTTTATCAACGAGAAAAACAAAGGAAAATGTTATTAGAAAACAAATATAAAATTTGAATATTTGGTTAAAATCTCAAACATATTTTAGGCTTTATTTTATTATTAATTCTACGTCAAATTGTTATTATTTTTATAACTATGATCTTTGGGTTGACCCATTTAACTACAGACTATAAGGGATGAATGTGAATCAATAAAATGTACTAAATTATTTTGGGAACAAACACGACCCATTAAAATGTAAGTCAATATAGACGAGTCTTAAATGGATTGAGTCAACTTGCTTACCCACTATCATTAAGAATTGAGTATTTTTATATCATTGTTTACTACATAAAAAATTATTTATAATTTGTAGATATGTATATAATTTAATCATTAAATTACATATCATTTTAAAACCATTTGCAAGAGATCAATTTTAAAATAAAATCGATTATTATTTCCTTTTTTTTAACAAAAAACAAAGTCATATTTCATTAATAATAAGAGATTGAATACATTATAGAATAAACTCAGGCATGCTGCATATGGACTAACATAATTAAGACATCTTCATTAAAAAATGAACGATTTTATTAAGTTGTTAACGAACAAACTTAAATGAACAGTTTTAAATGCTTGATATGTCTTCGGTGCATCTTTTCAAGATAAATCCAACTTCTTTATTTATAAATGTTACGCTGCTGAAAATATCTACTAACTGCTTACAATCAGTCTCAAACACCACGTTGTGAAAATACTCAACTATCTAATGTAAATGAAATAGTTCAGAATTCTATGTAAACATTCAAGTGATGAGTAAAAACTATATCAATCCTAAAATGACACCTTACTAAATTTAATTTTTAGTTGTGGGCATAACAAGCTGATGATACAAATATACACTCATAGGTTTACATTGTTTTCACATTCCCACAAGACAAGAGAAACCCACAGTGGTGAATCAGCTTTCAGGTAGGAGTGTAAGTTGTTATACTATTTTATAATGGCCCCAAATCCCAGTCTCTGAGTTCAATATTACATCCTAAGTCTGAGCTGTCATTCTCTTGGAATTCTAGTTTGGATGGTTGTGTATTAGGAATACCATCCACTTAATTTGCTCACCATAACGCTTCCAAACACAGTTTATTAACATTAAATTAATCTGCATATAATGGTAATAGAGAAAAGCCAAAAGCCACGTGCCAGAGCAGGTGAGATAACCACTAGCATCTGTCTGGAATTTGTGGAGCAAGCTACTTGCCAACTTCCAAATCCACTAGAATGCAACTTTGAACTACTTTACCTGTATGCATATCCTCTTTTGGTTTGTCTTAGTTTGACAAGTGGATCATGGGCATGTAATTTGTCATTTTGTGAAAGGGGATACTTTCTACTGATTCATTTTATGTATAATCTGCATTATGCTTCTTTTGAATTCCCTTCTAATATTTTGATCCAAAATGTATAAAAATCAAATAAGAAGAATATTTGGTGGGGGTATGAATTCTTGAAATATGTCATTTTGTAGTTCCAATATCCAACTGATCAGGGTTTGGTTTTGAACGGCAAAGAATTTAAAAATTTGAATAAGTGTGTCTACAAGGTGGTGGTCCTAAAAAATTAATTAAATCTATCTTTTTCTTAGCTGATGGTAACTTTTTGTGGCTTTTTTCTATTTTATTTATGTTTTTATAAATATTTGATTTTATGTATTGAAAATTAACTATCACAATTAATTGAACAACACATCTCACTAAATGTTACTCACCCTAACGATCTAATAAGCTTAGGTCAAATTGTTGTTCTTATTTATTTTTTTCCTTTAAGGGATAGGGTGGGAACTGGGAATTAATTTTGGGTGGGTGCCTTTTGCTTTTTCCTTACTAGTAGACATATTTCTTTCTGCAAATAACATTTGCAAATAAATTATATAGGTAATGTCTACCAATCAAGGGAGGCATAAAAAACAACCTTGTTGACCGATAAGAAGTGAGTGGAAGGAAGACTAGGCATTATTGAGACAAGGTCTTGGTAATTTGCATGTGGTTTGTTTTTCTTCAAGTAATTAGATGATGGAGAAGAATGTCCCGAACTGTGCTTGGCTCTTCCGGAAATTTGCCAGTCCTATTTTGTAGCATTTACTTGGCCATACCAATCAATTGGGTTTCTATAGCTATGGCAATCAATTGATTAGGCAAGGTTTAAACCAGCAAAACTAGCTTAGTCAAAAGAAAAATGAAGCACTCTTGACTCTAATAGTGCAATCAAACAATCATTGTTCTGTTATGATGATTCTATTTTCTTCACCTATGAATAATCCAAGAACCACTTTGTCAACTACTTGTTAGTTACAATGTAACCTTTTATTTATAGGGGAATTGTATACTCCAGGAAGTTAATTATGGCAGTATAATTTAATTCTTAGAAGAAAGGAAACCACATCATGACCCTCAGGACTGAAGACTTGACTCTGGTTGAATCTCGAGCATTCGCTGAACTAGGAATGGCTGTCAAAAACATAAATAGAATGAAGACGATCGAACTAAATTTCTTCTGGCTCTGCCTTCAGAACATCTTTTTTTTTTTTTAACCCAAAAATGGATTGTAGCCCATCCCTTGAAGTTTGCACTCTGCAACTTTTTCTAAATTTGAGTAGTCAATTTGCAGCACATTGCAGTGGCCAAGTAAACAACTACAATAAAAAAAAATTGAATACGTAGTATTTTATGCAAACAGAAGCAAGCCTACAAATAAGTTTTCAACCACAATAAAAAAAAAGTGGTATTTTCTGAACCAGTTGGTAGAAGCACAAACAAGGTGTTGTCAACTATGGTCTGGGATTAGAAAATTTATTGGCATTACATCATCTGCTCTGTTGAGCTTTCTAACCTTCTGAATCCAAAATTAAAGAACTAGGACCCCATCCTTTTCGGTCACCTTCAAATCTATTTGAATTCAGGACCATTAATATTTTATATCATATCAGAGACTCACTGTTTCCTTCTGAACCCCCACTTACAAAATACAAACACACACACACTTACTCATTAGTCTCCACAGCATAGCATTGGCCCCAGTAAATTTCACAAATTCACCATGGGCAATAGTGTCACAGAATAAACATTTGAAATTGAATGTAAAACAAACATAAAGTGACATTGACTGCCAAGCGGTGATCTCAAAACCTCTTCAACAGTCAACACCCATCGTACAAGTTCCATTAAATTGTTTTTCACCATCCATAATCACGCTCACGTGCCGTTAACTCCTCCGTCAACAAACACATGACGCCGTTCTTCCTACTTCACTACCACTATAACCGCGAACTATCCCACTTCACCAACAACTATATCCCACCCTCTGTCCCTTTTTTTTCTCTCTTCGCTTTCTTTCTTTCAATTCATACTCACCATTGGGGTATAATAGGGACACGACATTGTAACGGTGGAGTTAAGAAAATGAAGCCCTGCTGCACATTCTTCATTCTCCTTTCGCTAGTTGTTATTCTCGTTGAATCTTCATGCAAAAACGAAGACCATGAGCTGGTGTCAAAGGCGTTCCAATCTGTGTCTGGATTCAACTCTTCCTGGTTCGAAACAGGTTCTAATTGTTCAAATGCTGTGATTAAAGGGATAAATCTTTCGTCCAAAAACCTAAGTGGGAACATCTCCTGGAAGTATCTGAGGAACATGTCCAAGTTGGAGGTTCTAGATCTGTCTGGGAATTTTCTGCAAGGCCAAGTCCCAAATTGGTTCTGGAGAAGCTCAACCTTATTGGTAGTGAACCTTTCCAGCAACAGGTTCGGAGGGAGCATTCACCCGGCCACTTCCCAAAACAGTTCCTTTTCATCGCTGCAAAATCTCAATCTCTCACACAACAGGTTCACCAACCAGCTTCACCTCTCTGGTTTCTCAAATCTTAAAAGCCTCGACCTTTCGCACAACAACCTCGGAACCTTGCCTTCCGGGTTCCAAAACCTCACTACCAATCTACACCACCTCGATCTCTCCAACTGCAACATCAAAGGAAACGTAAAACCCATCTCCTCCCTCACCAAACTTTCATCCTTGGATTTATCAAACAACACGTTGAACGGTAGTTTCCCCTCTGACTTCCCTCCTCTGAACAACATCAAATTCTTGAACATCTCCCACAACAACTTCAAAGCCTCCACCACCTTAGACAGGTTCATAAAGTTCGGCAAATCAGCGTTCATTCACGCCGGCAACAACTTCAACTACTACAACGCATCAAAAACGCCAAAGCTTCGTTCAACTCCAACTCCAACCCCACCGCACCAACAGCCCCACCACATTCACGCGAAGAAGAAGAAGCGGCCAAAAGAAAAACAAAAGTCAAAACACAAAACCAGAACCATGATGATTGTGGCCTCGGCACTTGTTGTCGTTGTCGCGTTGTGCATGTGCTGGGTGTGGTGTTGCAGGAGGAAGAGGCAATTGGCGAAAAGGAGCAAGTGGGCGATCTCGAAGCCGGTCCCACTGAGCATGAAGATGATGGAAAAATCAGGACCGTTCGCGTTCGAGACCGAGTCAGGGACATCATGGGTTGCTGACCTCAAAGAACCCTCTTCCGCAGCCGTGGTCGTGTTCGAGAAGCCACTCATGAAACTCACCTTCGTCGACCTTCTCGCTGCCACGTCACACTTCGGAAAAGACTCTCTCCTCGCTCAGGGCAGGTGTGGGCCCGTTTATCGCGCTGTCTTACCCGGAGACATCCACGTGGCAATCAAGGTCCTCGAAAACGCCAGAGACGTCCATCATCATGAAGCTGTCGCTCTCTTCGTTGACATTTCCCAACTCAAACACCCCAATCTCTTGCCCCTCTCCGGTTACTGTATTGCAGGTACCGTAACAAAAACTCTTATCTTTTTTCATATGGTTCCAAAATTCTGATTTTTATCTGTGCACCAGTGTCCTTTGACTTAACCTACTCTAATTAATGCATTTCACGGGCTTTAATTTACTGTAACGTTTCCCTCGGTTAACCTATTGCGTAACCATTTTCACCTAAATCTAGCACTCGCTTTTATTACGTGTGAAAATAATCCATGCATGCACTTTCCAGACAAATTTGAAAACAATCTCCTCACTTGTTTTTCTTATGTAGTACATCTGTACATGAATTACGATTTGAACATTTTAATTTATTTGTTTATTTTGAATTATGATTATTATTATCAGGTAAGGAGAAGCTGGTGTTGTATGAGTTTATGTCGAACGGGGATTTAGGTAGGTGGTTGCAGGAGCTACCAACAGGGGAGACTAACGTGGAGGATTGGAGTGGTGACACGTGGGACATTATTCATAACGGCGCCGTTTCTCGAGCCTCACCCCCCGAAAAAATGGGGTGGTTAATACGGCACCGTATTGCGGTGGGTGTGGCGCGTGGATTAGCGTTTCTCCACCACGCGGGGTCGAGGCCCGTCGTGCACGGCCACCTGGTGACGTCGAACGTGCTTCTCGGCGACGACTTCGAGCCGCGGATCGCGGATTTCGGGTTTCGGAAACTCGGGCGAGAGAGCGCGGCGGCGAATTGTTCCACCGAGACGGACGTTTACTGTTTCGGGGTGGTGCTGATGGAGCTTCTGACGGGGAAGGCCGGCACGGCGGAGACGGTGGTTTGGGTGAGGAAGGCGGTGAGGGAGGGCCACGCGGTGAGGACGTTGGATGAGAGGCTTAAACTCGGCGGCGACTCGGAGAGTGAGATGGTGGAGAGTCTCCGAGTCGCCTATTTGTGTACGGCCGAGTCTCCGGGGAAGAGGCCCACCATGCAGCAAGTGTTGGGCCTTCTCAAAGATATTCACCCGAGTCATGGACTCGACTGAGTTCACTTCACTCGCTCAACTGAGTGCATGTTTCATTTACAGATGAAATTGTTGTGGCCAGCTTTGCAATGCAAATCAAACAGATAAAAGATAAAAGGAAAATGAAACCAAAAGCAAGACTTATCATCCTTTCACAAAAGTATTTTTTTATTTTATTTTTCACCTGATTTCCTCGGTCGCTTTTGAGTAATTCAATTCCTCTATGCATGTCACGTGGCAGTGGAGTTTTGGGTCGTGTTTTTTTTATTTTTAAAATTAAATATATATTTAGGATTATGATTGAAATGTAATGTATATACGAAAAGTTCAGGAAGAAAAGAAAAAGTGAAAAAGGTGGACAAAAAGAAGTGGGGTAGGAAGGGATGCTAGGGAAGCCTGAGATGAAGCAATGGAGTGTTCAGTTCAGTCAGTGTTGTTTGTTTAATGTGAAATTTCTTTTTTGTGATGAGCATGCATATTGCATAGTGCAGAGAATCCCACTTATTACTTGTCTCTTCTAAGAGGGACTTCCATCATTCTTATTCTTCATCTATTTTATTGTTTCTCATTCACTTTTTTCTATTTTGCTTTGTTTGCTTTTACTTTATTCTCTTGTTAATTTATTTCTCTTTAGTTTGGGAAAGAATATCCTCCCCAAAGAAACAATGAGGCAGATCATAGATGAGATAGATGCACCTATGCTAGCTTTTACATGTACCCACTTGCTACAAGGTAACGTGTTTGTTTTATTGAAACAAAGGGACCATGTGTGCGGTGTGCGATCGAGCATGATGGGGTCGTGGCACTGTGAGAGTCTCTCTCATTAGGTAAGGTGATGATCTTTATTTGTCAATATTGTACGCTAATTTCTGAGTGGGGTTGCGGTCAAGAATCAGTTGTGGCTTTCAAAAGTTGCGTATATACAGTTGTTACCATGATTAAGAGGTCGAGTACTGTTGAGTGATTTTGATGGAATATATCTCATTAAGGGGATCATTCAGACATTATTATTATGAACATGAGGAAATTAGAATAGTTCGTCCACCAACGAAGAAAATTCCATTAAAAAGGGATTTGATAATCCTACATTTAATCATTTCAGGTGTTAGCATTTGCATCACATTGATGATATAGTATTTAGCAGTAGATCGTTGAACTAGCATGCAGCTAGTTGGATTGGATAGTTTATGTCAAACTATTTTGACTCTTGTGACCATGAAATGATACTGTATATGTATAAAAGCTTACGGCGTTAACTACTGATCTAGAACTAGGGAATTTTCTGTACCACGTAACTTTGACACTGCTGCTTGTTTTCCTTAAAATAAATGCTCCCAATGACGGTTTGTAGTATGATTTGAATTCCAACAACGAATTCGATGGGTAACCTGTAGTTATTTTGATTAACAAATAATTAGGACAAACATGGAAGAATTTTGGTATCAGAATTTTCATTTGCATCAGAAAATAACTACTAGCTAGGAACATTTTGCACGTCACTATCCACTTTACTTTCAGGCTTCAGCTTCTTTAGTTGGCCAGCCAGATAGATTTCCTCGTCCTTAAAATGATTTTATATATTTCAAATAATAATTTTAAAGAGATAATGTGACGATAGCTGATAGGTCGGTGGTGGAAGGAGGAAGTAAGAGTATATGTCCAAATTTTTTATTCTTTACTTCCCTAACTCTTATAAAATGAATTTAACTTTTACATATGACAATGCCTTTATTTATTGAAAATTTTTCTTATTCGTTTACTTTTACATAAAATTCCCAGATTATCATTCAATTCTATCGAAATATTTTGTGGTTTGTGATGGATTTGGGATATACAATAGTTCCAAAAAATTAGAAGTAATAAATTAATTTCATGGGAAATTAATAAAATTTAAAGGAATTTATAAGACGTGAGAAGTGAGATTGAAGTTTGAAAAGGAGAAAATTAATTTGAGACTTTAGTTTAATTGAAATTTGATGTTTTTGTTTGTGTGTTTTGAGTAGAGATACTTTAATCAATTCAATTTGTAGAGTTTTTTTTTTAAAAAAAAAATTGAGAAGTTTAGGTATAGAAAAATTGCAGAGGGGACAAATTTTCTTGACTTTTAAAAATAGAAGAATTTAATGAAATAAAAAAAAATTAAAAGCTCAAAATTAATTACACACAGTTTATTAAAATTATATTAATTCAATAATTTAATATCTCCTCTTCACGAAAAGATCAATTATAAGTAATAAGTTTTTACACAAAAGAAACTCAAATCACAGATGAGAGTATTTTTGGTGGGAAAAAAATTAATGCTAATGTTTCTAAATTTCTTTCAGGCTACATACACTCATATATATCTGATACATTAAAGTGGAATGCTTCAGTTTTGGAGTTCTTTTGCCTTTTGCTTTATATGCATTTGTTTCCAAATATGCTACAAATCTAAGCCATCATGTCCACTTCACTATTTTTCTTAAAGAATTTCATGGGGTACAGCTACTTTTGACCTTAAGCAATGGAAAAACTCAGTGATGGTTTCGACTAAAGTTGGTTTCAGATATATATCAGATAAGATTTAGTTCAATATTTCGTCTTTGTTAGTGTGAGTTAAGCATCATATCCTTTATATATCTTTAAGGTGGAAACCGACACTAGAGAATAGAGATCATAGACTATAACAGTCAAAATACCTTGGCATGATGCTTCATATGAAGCAATTTTATGCTATTGAACTCACCCAACTTAAAGCATGTTTAGTTCAGCGTTTTTCCAGAGAAATTCAAGCCAATGCAGAAGCAAGATAATGTAGCTTCCATTCCATTTCTTTTCAAATTTTCTACGTGAAAATTTTAGCATGCTTGCATTTCAGAGGTTGAAACAAACACACATTTAAAATTTTAAATCATGGGCTACACCAACCCAAAACTTCCAAAAACACTCCAAATCAGTGTGTGCAACAGGCCCTAAACTTAATAATATACTGGATGACCCAAGTCCAACATGTTAATAATTAAGATTACTTCATCATTAGAATCCGAATAAGAGTTTAAAAAGTAACATGGCAGGTAATCAAACCTTAATGGTCCTAACCTAGACAGTTCAGAATGTGGCACCATAATTTCCAAATGCCAATCTATTTTGTCACGTAATCAAACCTTCGAAGTGATTTTTGTTAGGAGGCTAACCAATTGAATGGAGTTGTCCATGCTTTAGCAAAAATGGCTCCTAATTATCCTAGCTCCCAAGTTTTTTTGCAATATTTCTGAATGTATTGTTTACTTGATTACGAATGATAAAGCATGGTCCTATTTCTGTTAAAAAAAACAAACTAACATAGCAGGATAGCTATGGCCTTGTAAAATTAAACAAATTAAAAGTACAATTTAAAAAGCTGTAAAGCCCAAGAAGAAAAAAGAAAGAAAAAAAACAAATTAAAAAGCCGGAGATGAAGGAACCATGAAAATTATAGGATACAATATATTTTCGTGTTAAATTAACAAAGTTCCAATTTTATCCTTTTTTTAAAAAATATTATTTTTGTTCTGGTAAAATTATAATATGTCATTTTTAGTCTAGTTATTTGGATGAATTCCATTTTGTCCAAACTTACGTGACATTTTTTAATTTAAATTTTAAAATATAATTTGTAGAGATTAAATATCATCACAAATTATAAAAAATTACAAAAAATATAATATCATTTTTGGAGTTTAAAAACCATCACAAATTAAAAAAAATGCAAGATTTGAAACAATTTCAAATTTGACACCATATGTTATTTTTAACACATGATTACAATAATACTAACAACAAATTAGATAAATTTATCTGAATAAAAAAAAGATAAATAAAGATAAATAGAAATTTATTCTTTGAAACAAAAACAGTTTTATTTTTGTATATAGGATAGTGAATAAGATATGATACAGGAAAGGAAAGAAAGAAAAAAAAAAACAATGGCTAAAGAAATTCAATCTGAAAAGTGTTTTATGTTAACAAGTGTTCTGGTCTGCTAATGCAAGGACTAGAGCTAATGGTGTTTGCACATGCACTCAGGGCACCTGGGATTTCTATAAATGCTTCGGCCATAACTCCTAATGCCAGCCTTCTGAGATTCCCGAATCATCTTATTTACTCTGACTTCAAACCTGTTCCATCTTATGGTGTCATTCTCCCTCAAAATTGCGGCTAGCCTCGTCTTGTTTGGCCGCAATGTAGGAGCATGATCACCACCATAGTAGGTTCTGAATCCAGATACCAATGATGAAAGTTGGCTACCAGAGTCAGTCATAGCAAATACATCAGCACTTGCACATGCAATGAAATCCAAAGCAGCCAACTGCATTCACATCAAGTTAACATTATTAGTTATTGACATTAACAATATTGTCACAGATAAAAATCGTCGCTAATGAATTTCCCCTCGTTATAAATCAAGTGCCTATTTTTTTGTTTTAACCCTCCGGATCGATAGAATAAATGGATTATGACTAATTTAGAGTTCAACCGATAGGTAAATAAAGTGTCTATTTGATTTTGAACCTTAACTCGTACTTGGGTATACTTCAATAAAATCTTGTCAAGAACATGACTGAACCATGAACAGGGAATTAAGACCTGAATGAGAATTTTAAAAAAAAATGGTAGAATGAAATGGATTATTGTCAAAGATAAAAGATCTAATACCAAATTACCTGAGAAGAAAAATTCCTGAAAGGTTCCAGTTCATTGTATGTAAGCAGGGTTTCCTTTGTGATCACATTGGGATAAAGGCTGGTGAAGGGTTCCATTCTTGAGTTTCCCCCATAAATATGAGAACCAGCCAAGTAAATGTAAGTTTCGCGTTTGAAACCAAGACCTGCTAGAACAAGTGCTGCTTCTTCTGGTGTCAACGGACATCTTCCCAATTTTCTCAAATGCTTTGGAGAAATAGAGCTATAAACATCAATAGTACGTGCAAAAAATATTACTATATTAGAAGACTACAAGGATATGTAGCAATCAAATTCAAAACACCATGTTGAAAAGCATATAGTAGAAACATGCATACGTTGAATTCTTCTTCAAGCGCTCAAGAAACAAAGGGAAATGGCGTTCTCTATAGGCTTGTAGTTCCTTTCTCTCGTCTTCTCCACCTCCAAATTCACATAAGGAATAGGCCACCATATCTATTTCAAACCTCAGGTGCAAAGCAAGATATTTTGCTGAGCCCCTTTTAGCTTCATGATATTCATTGTTGCGGATGAACTTCCCCAGCAATTGAGTGTCTAACATGCTGCGTCGAGCACCATATTTTCTAATCCTTTGGATCAATAGCGAGCCAATTTGTTGAATTGTAGGCGCGAACTTCAAAGCATGGAAATTACATTTGCATCTTAACCTCTGCAAATGCAATTATTTCAAACATATATAAATGCATTCTAAACGAAGGCTAAATACCTTGAACCTTATAGAACATTTGACTTAACTACTATAGTATGAATATATGAAGAGTGAAGATCTGATGGAAACAACACTAACTGTTTAAGTGTTCTGATCTGATTACTGCATAATGAAAATGAAGAATATCTCTTCAAATGATAGTGTTTCGTGGGAAATAAAGAATATATGTCACCGCTGTTGCTTTATTAAAGCTTCTGTTTAAATGAAGTACATGTGTGAAAAAGATAGTGTTGTGCACAAGGGGGCAATCTTAAAAATGTTTTGGCCCAAGTATCTAAAAGAAATTCTCATAAGGGTTTGCATTATCCATGCTTATGAAATTTCAGAAGGGACTACTTTAACCTCAATTTCCTTTAAATTAAAGTCAGGCCTTAATGGGTAACAATTAAATATTTGATCGTAACAAAAGGATGCATATTTATATGGTTGTTTGGCTAAACAGCTTAATTAAGTGCTAATTAACTAAGTGTTCATCATATAAGTAATTATGCATAAGTTGTTTCTGTAAAAGAAGAGGAAATAAAGAAATAATTTTCATCTAAGTTGTAAATTGTTTTCATAAGTTATTCTGAAGAGTTTATTGAAATAAGCTAAAACCAGCTTAAGAGTATAAGTTCAAATAAACTAGTCCTAAGTGTTTATGTCATAAGATAAGTTCAAATAAACTATAAAGTATGTAGTAAACCAGTAACAGTCCTATTAACAACTGAATATTGAATATAAGGCAAACTTCTTATAAAGTAGAAACCTATTTAAAACTAGACAACCGAGGTAAGTAGGTAACTGTATGACCTGAATTTCAGAAGGCATTGGATCAAAACCTAGTCGATTTCCATATCCCAGGAAGTGAACAACTCCATTTCTCAAAAGAAGAGGAAGCACAACTTTAATATAGTCTGCAGGTGTGGCCTCCTTGGCAAGATCTGCATCTGTAATCTAAAATGCAAGGTGTTTATTGGAAGTTGTTATAACAAGTACTATCTGTCTTCTCAAGTACATCTCATAAAATATTACAAACCTGGCTGCCAATTGCTTCTACATCCAGAGATTTCATATGAGGTGGAAGTTCCTTCTCAATCTTGATGTCATCCTTCAAGATATTCATGAAATACTCCTCCTGGTATATATCTCCAAACTGGCTGCATTTTTTTAATTAAATATTTAATAAATTGTTGAATCATTCAATTGAAATTACAATCTGTCAATGAGGTGTATGTCATCAAATAGTACTGCAACTCAAGATTTTGATAATCGAGGTAATTGAACTATTCAAATAACATTTATTAATGTTTCAGCATTCACATCCAAATCAACACTGGTGAACAGATGAAAACTTTTACTGTATAAAAAGAAGTAAAACAAGACCTGTATAAGTGAAAAGTTCAGTTACTACTTTAGTACTGAACACATCATACCTTGGATCCTTCCATACGTTGCTGTAAAGAAACTTTGGAATAACTAAGGTTGCATTAAGGAGAGATGCCACAGCAACAGCATTGCAAATCTGTAATCACTATAGTAGTCTCATTACTTCCTTTATTGGATATACCAAACAAAAGCATGTCAAAAAGAAAGGATAAAAGATCATATAAGAATCAACTACGTGCTTGATATCCATTATCTAAAATGACACAGCAATAGCATTATGTCAGTGGGAGACTTAATTTGTTTTTTAAGACCAACCCCTCCTTTTCTATTCCACGATTATGGATTATTTGTATTTGTATTCTTCAAGTAATGTGCAATGTTGATATTTGAATGTCGGAAATGATATGAATTAACTGCCACTACTTACAGCAACTCGTTGTTGATTAAGACCTCCATTTGCACTGACTAAGATGTAGCCATTATTTTGCACAGGCTTCCCTGTCACAGATTATAAACTGGTTACAGAGTAGTGTACTAGGCAAATAATTTTTCGATAATAAGTAGCTGATATAATAGTATAAGAAATAAATACATATTAAATGTTTTTCATGTTATATAAAATCAATCAATGCATAGGAAAAAAATCACATACTGGGATTGGTTTGAGTTTTTCTTTCTGAACAAGGTTTCCATAAAGATGCCTGCCGAAATGTTTCCACCCATAAATTGGATGACTCTTGCTTGAACTCCTTCTGTAGTAGCAAAAGCTCAGAATATTAGATAGAGATGAACTTCAAATATAATACAGTATCTAAATACTAAAAAAATTATCTAAAAACATGCATATCAATCTGCAAATTTGTTCCTAACCTCTGCAAGAGCACTGGAAGCCAAGTTTAGAAGCCGTTCATACATATATACTGGCGATCGTTTGCTGTAGATGTAGGAATCTCTACCCTTTTCATTGAAATATACGTTAGTTATCCTATGCCAATCGGCAAATATCAACGCAAAATATCACATAAATTTTAAGTACAAGGTAAATTGAATTCTACTGATCTGAGACGTGCATCCCTAGCTTATGATAATCTATGTTCAAATATTCAGAAACATCACATCCAAAATATAGATAAATAGTCTGTAACTTCCACTAGCAGAAATCAAAACTGTACATTCATCATGGCTAGAAACTTTGAATCACAATTGACATCAAAGTACGTCTAGATTTAATAGATAAGTATACCGAGAAAAAGACTACTTGCTATAATAAAGATTAAATACTAATTCACTATTAATAACCACACCCTGACATGAGTATGATAAATAGGATATATATGAACGCATTTAGGATGCGTTTGGATGAACTTTTCCATAAACTCTTATAGAAGAAGAAAATAAGAAAGAATAACGAAAGAAATTTCTTCATAAACTAAAATTAGTTTATGTAAAAGTTCTTTCATGTTAGCTTCTCCAAAAGCTTATTAACTTATACAAGCTAGTTTTAGATTATGAAAAAATTATTTCATTTCTTTCTTATTTCTTCTTTTGTAAGTACTGATGGAAAAGTTTAATATATTAAATCTCTAAAATGATTTGCAGATATGAATTCAAGGAGGGTGCTAATAGGCAATAGATGATGTACTTGTACCTGAAACACAATTGAATTATTTGAGGCTGTACTGGGTTGAAGATTTGTGAACTCAAAATAAGAGATGATAAGAGAGTCAAGAAGAAAAAGGCAACCCAACAATCCAAACATCACAACAATGGCCCTGATGTGCTTTTTCCCTACATAGAGCCCCCTACAGTAACTGCATTTTGAAGAATCACTTTTCAGGCCATGAAGCAACAAAGTTTTGGAATGCCAACCCTGAAACTCTGGACGCAGACTTTTATGAGACCCTTGTTTCCCCATTACACTACTACGGTACTACCTATTATCAACTTAAAGTAGCTAAAACTTATGAGTTTAACTATTCACAAGGGCCTCATGCATATCTTTTTCCCATAAAAAGATAGAAAATGGTAACTAAAACAAGAACAAAGGGACTCTAAGAAGCCTAAAAAAGTCTATGTTTCTGGTGTCTTGCTGACTCTGATGGCTTCCAAAACCGAACCACCAATCCATTAGAATTCTTCAAGTTTGGTGGCAATAAGAAATTAGGCAAAAGAGTGGCGCTTTCTGGTATGTTTCCAAGTGAAGCGAAGAAGTAGGTGATTGAGATATGCAGCTGAGAAAGTAGCAGATGAATGAGTGAAATCCAAGCAAAAGATGTAAACTCAACTATGCATTGAGAACTTACCTTATGGAATAAGAATGAGCATATTTATATGGAACAACAACTTCCCACCAAACACAACACTGACGTACAACAGGTGTTGGGGTGGTACAGTTTCAGCTTCCAGATTTTCCAATTCCATCTTTGTCAAGCAAAGGAGTGAAAGTACCAACAACAAACTTTTCTTTTTATTTTTTTCATTTCTATTCTGAATTGAGTTTTCTTTCAACAAACATGGCTTGCTTATGTTACTTGTATGGTCTGGCGGGTCTTTTTACACAATCCATGTTCCATTGAAAACCATTACACTTGATTCTGAATCATTTAATTTGTTTTTATCAAGAGCTTGGTCTTCGAATCTCTAGCCTTTTTTAATCTATTCTAATTATTTGAACAAAGCAGACAAATTTTAAATTACTCAAGTAATTATCCTGAGAGAAACTCTTTTGAACTTGTCTGACAAGTAGCAACACACTTTATTAGATTAAAAATAAATCTATTATTTTTTTAAAGTGAAAAATAAGCTATTCTTATTTCTTTATTTTAAAAAATAAATCAAATCATTTTAGCAGTAAGTTTGTTTGTAGCATTTTATTTAAAATGCCATTTCTCAATTTTAAAAATACCTAGATTTAAACTTTTTCGTATTTTATTTTAATTTGGTAGCTCCGTAAGTAACTTTTCTTAACAATTATTTCAAATTAATAAGAACAGTTTGGATGATAAAATGTTTAATTGTATGCCTTAAACAATAACTTTCCTAGAAAATGCGTTGTATTTTTTAAAAAAAAATAATTAAAACGAGGCAAAAGCCTATAACTGTTTTGCGCTTTGCTAATAATAAAAATAAAATAAACAAAGGCTTTTTTATTTAGGAAAAATAAAGGCTTCTTAAAGATTTGTTGAAGTTTCATTACGAAAAATCTGTTGAAGGTTAAATGATACACGCGTGGATAGAAAGTAGTTAGATTAGATCTTAGATGTGTGCAAAGTTGCTAAGGTCAAATTTGCATAACCCTTTTTTATTGGTTTTTTGTTAAAAAAAAATGCATAACATAAGTATTGCTTTGGGACTAGGCCCCTCCTTGGTAAAAAATAAAAAATTATTGCATTAAAGGGGAATTTCCTCAGTGTGTAAAGTTTGAATTGCAATCGTACTCATACTCTAATATTTTAGGTGGGATATTTGTGGATTGAATTAGTTTAACTTTAAAGAGAAAAATTATTTAATTTAATTATTTTAGTTTTGTTAATTTATCATTTAATTATTTATTTTAAACATTTAATCTGATTCGATTTCATCTAATTTAAAGTGATTTGGATTGGATTGATTTTTTTGTTTTAATCTTACTTTTAATTTCTTTTAGAAAATACTAAATAAAAGGTAAGATATATGGTAAATATAATAAAAAAATAATTTCAAATATCAAATATTTTATTTATATGTCATTATATAATTAATAATAAAATATTTGTTAACTCAAATAATTACTAAAAATTTCTTTAATTAAATATATTTCATAAAAAGATATAAGTTATGTGATAATTTATAAATATATAAGAAATAAAAATAAAAATGAGTGATATTATAAACTTATGGAAACATGTATAAGTTCAATTTAGATCAGTTTCTAAAATTAAATTTGAAATTCAATCCAATTCAATAAAAATTTTGATTTTCCAATTTTTTTATTTGTTTGGTTTTTGATTTTTTTTTTTGGATTAAGATAATTTAGATATTTTTTTAATCAATTCAACCCCTAATTTTAGATATTTTTTTAATCAGCATAATTTAAACCTTTAGCTTATTGGTTGAATAAGGAGATATCATGTAAACTTTGACATTTGGACGGATTACATAATTAATCTTTAGTCCAAAATTTAGTTCATCTTCTTTTCCTAAGAATATATTATGTGAAGATCAAACTTATGTCATGTTGATACTTTTTTGAATACTATATTTGATGTATGATTAAATAATTGTTGGTTATTAAATTTTCATTATTATTAATTATTATTAACAAATAGATAAATAGTTAACGACTTATACTAAAATAATTTTGCCAAGCATGCGTTTGGATAGTTTTTTTTTTAAAGAGGTATTGAATTTATTTAAAGAGTTCAATTGATTTTGTTTAATACCTGCTTATATATCAAACAAAAAAAAATTAAAATATTTAGTATTTTTGTAGAATATATAAATGACCTTATTTATATTAACATTATGTTCATTTTAGATCCTTTCAAGTAATTAAGGTTTTAGATTTTTTTTAACATTATTAAGAATAAATTTTTTATTAAAGATGATCAATTATATTTTAGATTTTTTTGATGAATATTAATAATTCATAAAATTAATATATTCCTTACATTTGACAAAAAAAACCTCATTGTGATAAGAATTTTTCAACAAGACCGTAAAATTCAATTTTATATATTTAGTAATAAATTTTTCATAAAATTTTTAAATAAGAACATTTGTAAATGATAAATTTTTTATGAATTTATTAATGATAAAAAATTAAAATATGCTTTATTTCAATTTCCATGCAATTAAAAATTTCTGAAAATTTGAAATTACAAATCTAAAAATAGAGGGTAAAAGTTGTCTCATCTATAGAATTTAAACTACTTTATATTTTTTTTTTTATAAAAAAACTACTATATTTATTAATACCACGAATTTAAACTTGAGCATGGTTTGAATTGAACGAAATTTAAATCCGAAACAAATCTTGACAGGTGCATTAGAGTATCTTTAGTGACTATTCTTCCCACCAGTACTTATGCCAAGAATAAGACAAGATATTCGCAGTAGAAAATCCGATCTTGTAGAAGAATTCTCAATATTCTAACTTTTTCAATAAAAAGTCAATAATGCTTAAGAAAAAGTGAAAAAAAAAAACAATTGAAAAAAATAAAATGAAACTCACAAAAAAAATGTTTTCAAAACCCAAAGTGAAATCTATTGGAGAAAAAAATAAGAAAAATCTTAACGTACATGCAAGGCTATGCTGATTTTAATGTACATGTAATAGTGTGTGATGTATGAGAAGTATTTTAAGATCTCAAAATAAAATATTACGATAAAGATGTTATTAATAATTTCTTGTTTAACTTTTTATTTTTATTTTATCTAAATAACAACAAACACTAAATTCCCGAAATTCTTCCTTGTAAATAATAAGGGTGAATGGCCATATGATATTATTCATCAGTATCAATAGATCTTTTAGTAAATCTTTTTTTGAAAGAAGATCTTTTAGTAATTTATTCTGCTATTTTTTTCAACTTGAATCTCAAGATCTTTTATACAAGTTTGTTGAGTTTCTACTGAAGTCCGAGCAGTTATGAGTGAATATGTTGGGACAACTTTCATGATTTATATTAACACATTTTTAAGATTTCAGAACTTAATTTCTGATTCTTCAAATTAATTGCAAGGCTGTAAGGCTGTGGCTCTTTTTTTTATAGAAATATTTACTAAAATACTATGTATTTCCCCCCCAAAAAAAAAAAGCCTTTAAAAATTGCAAATATTGAAAAAATGATCAGGCTGATGTTTGAAACTGAACCTAATTATCATTGTATGGAATAATCATTTTGGGCCCTCAATTCATTGAGAGGCATTCGCCGACGCTAAAATGATAAAGTGAAAAACAGGAAACTCAAACAAAGCATCATTATTATTCATTACAGTACCTTCTTTATTATTATTATTATTTAGTTAAGCACCCCTAATGATTGTGATTAATAGCAAGGTCTTCCTAATCTGCAAAGTTAGTCAAGAAAAGTGCGAAAAGTCCAAAGGAAAAATAAATAAAATAAAAAGAAGCCAGGAAAGAAAGGAGTGGAAAAAGGAGAGCTGTAATCACATGGACTTGTCTTTCTCTTACCATTTTCTTCTTTCCTTCACATTTTCTCTCTCACCATTCTCTTCTTCTTCTCCCTTTCTTAGATTCTCCCTTTTTTCTCTTTACCCTCCGCCATGGCTGAGGATAAGGTACTTTTCCGGCAAAAAAGGAAAAAAAATCCTCTCTTTTTAGCCTTGTTGTTATGCTGATTGTTTTGTTGGTTAGAAAGTTGAGTGACCCCGAAATGGGAGAGTTGAAAATGTCTTTGGGGTTTTTGTAGTTGTTATGAGGGTGAAGCTAAAATTATGTGGGATGTCTAATTTTTGTTTCTCTATTTCTTTTTTTTTTTCCTTCCTTAGTTGACAAAGGGGATATTAAGGTTTCTAATTGGGAAAATTGTTTTTTTTTCTTCTTCTAAAATCTGGTCTTTGAGGTTAACGCTAAAGACCCTTTTAGCGCATTTACGTGTTGATCTATGGTTTTCTGTGAAGTCTAATTTTTTTCCCCCTTCTATATTTCTGGATAGAGGTTCTGAACTGGGTTTTGTGCCGAGTTGAAGATTTATTTGTTGGTGACACACTTGTATCATAAATCTGATGATGCTTCTTGTAGTTGTAGTCCTATGCTGATGTTGGACTCTCAACAATTCGGTTTTTTGTTTGTCATGAACTTAGGATTATTTGCTAGTTATTTACCGGATTTTTTTTTTCTGATTCTGATCAAAGTATTTTTTTTTCCAGATTTTTGTACTCTGCTGCTAGCTGTTGCTTTGTTTGAATTTATTTTAGCCACATAACACGTTGTGTTCCGATCAGTTCTTACTTTCAACATTTTCAATTGAAGTTTGTCCTCTCAACATAGTGCTGCTATAGTTAATGGTTTCTTGTCTTTAATTTTTTTAGCAGCTTATTTCCTCCACTGGATTTCTGCAATATTATCCTTAAGTTGCTTAGCTGATTTTTTCCATGTTATATCTTACACTTGACTTTTGAGTTATTAGATGTGCTGTTGAAATGTGATGTCTTTACCTAGTGTTTTTTATATGTCTGCCAATTTTGTGAAAGTTAAAATTCTAATATTTCATATACCTTGTTAACATTTCTATCTTACCAGGAGATGTCTTCCTCTGTCACCAATGGCGATGATTCTCTCACTGGCCACATCATATCTACAACTATTGGAGGCAAAAATGGGGAACCCAAACAGGTATTATATTATTACTCTTATTTTGAATTATTTGTTGGGTCATTTATCCTGGATTGCAAGTTTAATGTCTGGTACAATCATTCTTGTAGACTATTAGTTACATGGCTGAACGGGTTGTAGGAACTGGATCATTTGGAATTGTTTTCCAGGTATGCTGATAACCTAATCCTAGGTTCATTATTCTTGCTGTCTCCACCACATGCTGATATTTTGTTTTCTCACTTAGGCAAAATGTTTGGAAACTGGGGAAGCAGTGGCCATTAAAAAGGTTTTACAAGACAGAAGATACAAGAATCGTGAACTACAGTTAATGCGTGTTTTGGATCATCCAAATGTCATCTCTCTGAAGCATTGTTTCTTTTCAACTACAAGTACAGATGAGCTTTTTCTTAATTTGGTGATGGAATATGTTCCAGAGTCCATGTATAGAGTCATTAAGCACTATACCAATGCTAATCAAAGAATGCCAATCATCTATGTAAAACTTTACATGTACCAGGTATGCATCATACTTTCTGGTATTCATAAATATCTCTGATTTGTTTGCTTGATGCCTGATAAAAGTTCGTGGCATGCATGCAGATTTTCAGGGGATTGGCTTATATCCACACTGTTCCCAAAGTTTGCCACAGAGACTTGAAGCCTCAAAATATACTGGTTTGTTTATATGTTGTTGAATATAGTCAGATTCATTCTTAAAAAGTACTCAATATGAGTTTGATGTCATTCTGTTTACATTCCAGGTGGATCCTCTTACACACCAAGTGAAGCTATGTGATTTTGGAAGTGCAAAAGTTCTAGTAGGTCTTATTTTGCTTTGGTATGCTTAGTTTTATGTCCATCTTTTCCATACACCATTATCTTTTGTATTGACAAAGTAATAACTTAGAATGTCAACCAATAACCCATCAATGGCCGTAAAGTTTTGACAGTTTAGATGAAGCAGGTCTAATTTTTACTGTTTTAGATATCTTGTTCTGCTCAACATCAAGCTGTGGAGCTCTCTGTTTTTCCTTTTTTTCAAGATTTATATCATACCAGTGTAAAACAATATTTTTTTGGAGGTTTTTATCATGTTCTGTATGCATTCAACTTGGGTTTTAGTGGGTGGGTGGGGGGGGTGGGGGGGGTGCGGTGGGACTACTACAGTACTACTCATCTTACAATATCCAATAAATTGATTTCACTTTGCCCCCCTCCCTCTTTACTGACAGAATGTTTCTTGTTCTAACCTTCAGATTTTGTCTCATCAGGTAAAAGGTGAAGCTAATATATCATACATATGTTCACGATTCTATCGTGCTCCAGAACTTATATTTGGCGCCACAGAGTATACAAGTTCAATTGATATTTGGTCAGCTGGCTGTGTCCTTGCTGAACTTCTTTTGGGCCAGGTTTGTGTCATTGATTTGTTTTCATGAATTATTATTATTACTATGTACTATTATATGAATCTACCACAAAATGAAGTAAATGTTCTCTTAATTATTTTCCACCCTTGTGTTATCTGAAACAATTTAAACTTTTGCAGCCATTATTCCCTGGCGAAAATGCAGTAGACCAGCTTGTACATATTATAAAGGTGCAATTGATGTTAACATGTATTTTATGTTTGTTTTCATGCCATCCTTGTCATCATAATTTATAAGTCACCTTTATAAAATTGTATTATAGGTGCTTGGCACACCCACTCGAGAGGAAGTACGCTGTATGAATCCCAATTACAATGACTTTAGGTTTCCACAGATAAAAGCACACCCATGGCACAAGGTATATAATTTTATCTACTTTCAGACAATTGGTTTTTCTGATGATTAAAATGTAATTAGCATGAAATGATGAAAACATTCCTGGACATTCTAACACATCAAAATTCTGTGTAGATATTCCACAAAAAGATGCCTCCAGAAGCAATTGATCTTGCATCCCGGCTTTTGCAATACTCCCCAAGTCTCCGATGCACTG
Organism: Glycine soja; assembly: GCF_004193775.1. Classification (NCBI taxonomy): domain Eukaryota; kingdom Viridiplantae; phylum Streptophyta; class Magnoliopsida; order Fabales; family Fabaceae; genus Glycine; species Glycine soja. The sequence goes on along the minus strand of NC_041012.1, from coordinate 41,637,692 downwards.
CGGTTAGTGTGGTTGCATTTTTTTTTTTCCACTTTCTGTATTCCAACTAATTTAGTATTACATTATTTGACATCACCTTATGATTCTCCTGAATTTAATTAATCAATGAGTGTTCTATAGAAATACTAGCACAGCAATTTGAAAAGAGTCTTTTTTTGTTATGCAGCTTGAAGCATGTGCACATCCTTTCTTTGATGAACTTCGAGAACCCAATGCTCGCCTGCCAAATGGTCGTCCATTTCCTCCTTTATTTAACTTCAAGCAGGAAGTAAGTCCTTAAATTATCTTTCTTCATCAAATTTGTGCTTTGGCAGTAAACTATTTGTACAGAATTTCAAAATTAGGAATAAAATTGATACTGTTTTTAAAAAAGGTTTAAATAAGTCTAGAGGCCTGAGAAAGGTCCCCAGATCCATTTTCTTAGCTTTATATCTGTCTGGTTGATTTTAAGTGTCTGTCTTTGTGTGTTTGTCTATTTGAGTACACAAAGCAATGCATTGAAAAATAATATACATGCACTGTGTTCCTTTTTATGATCCTTATAAACATCCTAGCTAAAAATCATAAATGATGGACTACTATATTGTAATTCTCTCTGTTTCCAGTTATCCGAAGCTTCTCCAGAGCTTGTGAACAAAGTGATACCTGACCACATGAAGCGGCAAATAGGGCTGCAATTTGTTCGTCCGGCAGGATCATGATGATAAGCTTAGAGGGGGCATAGTGTATACTAGTTGATAAGTTAAACAAAAGTGGCGCCATTATTTTTGTCTAATTTAGCATGTTCTGTGGCCTGACCAGTGTAGTTTCAAGCTGAACCTGGACTGAGACTTGGGGTGCTGGATGGCTGCAGTTGATCCATCAAAATATGTATACCTTTTGATTCTCTGTTGCTACTGATGGATCTTATTTCCTCAGGCAAAATAGCCTTTGTTTATTGTAAACGTCTACATGTCATATAGTAGTTAAGTATACTTGGCCTGAAATGGTCAGAACTTAGATTGCTTCTGTAAGGGGAAAACCAAAGCCTTAGCTGGAAGGAGGGGAGGGTCCACACAGAGTTTTGATGCGGGGTTGTTGGGTTCGGTTTCCTCTTATTAATGTAATGTGCCTGATTTGTAATGTTGTTGACCAGTTCCTTTCCTTGTGAAATGTAATTGTGCTATCTTATCTGTTTTCTTTAATGCTGCTTTCTCATGTTCCACATTTCATTTCGATGCTAACAGTGCTCATAAGTTTTTATGTTGATATTATATATAATTGATTTTGTTGGTCATGGGTTCGAATCCGGAAACAGCCTCTTTGCATATGCAAGGGTAAGGCTGCGTACAACATCCTTCCCTCATACCTTCGCATAGCGAAGAGCCTCTGGGCAATGGGTACGAAGATGAAGATTATATATAATTGATTTTAAAATTGGTTCCAGACAATGAGTGACTTTGTTTAAATTTATTGAGAGAAAAAGTTCTTTTTTAAACAAAAGTATTTTCATATATTTGGCCTTTTAAACTGTGATGGTAACTGAGTTTTTTTTATCAGTTGTTGATGTAGAATAATGAGTAAGGGAACCGGAGGTTTATTTTTTTGAATAATGAGTAACATCATGAACTGGTTTCATATCTCAAAATCTCATTTTGAATCAGAATAACCTGCATAAATCATTAAACCTAGACCAATGGTTTTAGATTGGCATTTGACAAAGAATAAACAGATGATCATATTAAGATAAATCAAGTTTAGATTTTTGTTTCCAATTTTACTTTTGCTTTACTTCTAACGGTCATTTAACTTTGTTTATGCAGACAGTGTTTGCAATTGATTTGCATTCTTGTGACCTGAAATGAGTGTTGTCCGTGTGTGCTCAATCCAGTTATCTTACGCTTGGGGAAAGGATTCAAGAGTTTATGAAGGTGAAAGGGTTAGTCTACGGGGAAAGGATTCATAATACGTTGATGTTTGGTGTGGTAGTCTACGGGGTACAATAGTTGGGATGAAGGTGAAAAATCAATTAAGTTTTACAAATATGCTACATGGTTTGCATTGATATCTTAGCATTTTTAGCAGCAAAAGAATTATGCAGGGACACACAGTGCTATATATAATTTTTTTGTGAGTGGAGGTTCTTTATGTAATTTTATAATAAAAGAACATTTTTATAATTGTCACATCCAAACAAGTTAAGAATCACTTTTAATAAAAAAAGTGCTTTTTATAATTATAACCAAACACAAAATCATTTCTGCTCACTTAAAAATAAATCACTTTTTTTAAGTACTTATTCAAGCCGACCCCATATATGAAGTTTTTCTTACAATTTGAGTTTAACTCGAGTCATGTAATCTATGAAGTAACTATGTAAATCCATATGGTTTTATTGCGTTCCTTTAAACTTACACAAGACTACTCAGCTGAATTGGTAAGGATTTTGCACATGCATTCTCTTCAAGTCTTGCATGATGAAAACTTCAATTATTGTAATTGGACGTATCCCCAAGCATATTTAGGGTGAGTAGTTGTCTGGTACGAAAGGCTTACGATCACAAATAAGGTGCTTGGAAAATAGGTTTTTAAAATACTTTTAAAAACAATTATTTGTTCATAATTATGTTGAACTAACGCAATTAAACGTTATGTAGAATTTTAAACATTTTGTTTGATGATCATATAATAAAAAAGAATAATTTTTTTATGGCTAATTTTGGGTGATTTTCAATATAAAGAATATATATATTTAACAAATTTTCTTAACTTCATATGATGTGTGCTTATGAAAACCATTGACAACTCTTAAAAATATATATGTGCATATAAGATTATAAGTTTAGCTAAATTAAATTGAATTATTATTTAAAATTTCAATTTAAATATAATAAAAACATTATTTTTATTTCAATTCACACAATTTACATTAAATTAAATTAGTTTACAAACATCTCTACTATTTTTTTTGTTCAACCACTAGTTATATATGTACATATCTATTATTTGAGAGATTATTACAAACAAATTAATAACATATTTGATTACATGTCATATGAGATTAATTGAAACCATATAATCTAAGATCTTTCAATAATTTGTCTTGCTAAGTTCACATGTAAATCAATTATTAATGTGTTTAGATAACTACTGGAATTAATTCTGTGTCCCAAAATTAAGATACAAAATTAAAAAAAAAAGTAAAAATGATTATTTATTGTTTTGACATTTTACGGAACCTATGAGAAAATTGAATCTAATTCTTACACTGTCATCTTTAATTATTCATCTCATCTCCTAATATAATATTGTTATAATATAATTATAAACAGAACTACCTATGACCTATCATATCATATGTGGTAATAATATTGAAGAATCTAACAATAGGTTTCCGTCACACCATCATGTGAATTAATTAAAAAACTACCAGTAAGTGGTAATATAGGCATTCCACATGTAGAGGAGTTCCTTGAGCTCCGAGACATGCAATTTATAAATTGTCAAAATACCACCCAACTATCAAATTTCGCGCCTCCAGCTTCCACTAACAAACGCTCCCTTAATCATCAACACTAACGACCGCTTCCATCTTCACCGTCCATTCACCGTCACGATCCTAAACAAAAACAATCCAACGTTTTTAAGGAACTGAACAGTCAACGCATGGTGTCAGATCATGAAATTCACGTGACTACCCTCACACGATCATTGCCATGAAGCTAAACACTGTTACCGTGCGACCGACAATCACTGTCATGTTCCCAAATCTCGAGTTGTCTTCCCTGCTCTCACGATCTTCATTCATTTATCTAGTATATTTTATTTTTTTGTTGTAAAATAATTCACGGTCCTTTTTTCAACTTCGTTTCTCTCGAGGCAGCAAGCACGGGAGAGATTTTCCAAAAGGGTTTGCTTGTTTATTTTTATGCTTCTTTTTTTTTTTTTTTTCAGAAGCTCAGAACCGAAGATCCCAGTAGAAAAGTTTCAAGCTTTTTTGCTTCCCACTACTTGAATCGGTTTTTTGGGTTTCATGGAAGATGTCAAAGTTGTTGCTTGGCTCATTTCACTTTTTCTGTGGAATTGGGTGCTTGTTGTTGATGGCACTGATAGCCTTCTCTCTCCAAAGGGTGTCAACTATGAAGGTTTGGTGTTTCTTCCTTTTGCTTGTTTTCTCGTCTTTCTAGCTTTGTTTTGGTTTCGGTTTCAGTGAGAGATTGTTGTTGTTGTTGGGTTGTTATCAGTGGCCGCTTTGATGTCCATGAAGAGTAAAATGAATGATGAGTTGCATGTCATGGATGGTTGGGATATTAATTCGGTTGATCCTTGTACTTGGAACATGGTTGGTTGCTCTGCCGAAGGTTATGTTATTTCCCTGTAAGTCTTTTTGTTGCTAATTTCTATCACAAGTCTTAAGATTGCTTCCTTCTTTTTTTAACTATGAACAATGTAGCATGTTTTACATTTTATCATTTGTGTCTCGGGAAGACCCGAAGAGTAGTATTTTCACTTTTCAATGTGTTTTTCTGATGCCATCAATTCTAATATTTAAAGGGTTATTAGTGGCATTTCTTTCTCAAGCTATGAAGATATTGATTATTGGTGGTAATTTGATGGTGTGGCAGGGAAATGGCCAGTGCGGGTTTATCTGGAACGATTTCCTCAGGAATTGGAAATTTGAGCCATCTCAAAACATTGTGAGTTGCAACTGGAATGGTCTATACTTGTTTCATTCGAATGTGTATTCTTGTTATCCATCCAACTTTTCTTATCACTTGAGTTTTGCCATTGTATTCTTAGGTTATTGCAGAACAATCAGTTATCTGGTCCTATCCCGACTGAGATAGGGAGGTTGTTAGAGCTTCAAACCCTTGACCTTTCTGGTAACCAGCTTGATGGAGAAATTCCTAATTCTTTGGGCTTTTTGACTCATCTTAGTTACTTGTGAGTGTGGTGTGACAAATAGATTCAACAGTGGTGATTTTTTTGTTACCTATTTGGCTTATTCAGTAGTCTTTCTCTAATTGTTTACTTCCTAATTTATTCATGCTGAGTATTTCAGGCGGCTCAGCAAAAATAAACTATCTGGACAGATTCCTCAGCTTGTTGCTAATCTCACAGGCCTTTCATTCTTGTATGCACTTTATCACAGTTCTATTGTATTTTTGCTTAAATCCGTAAAAGTAAATCTCATTACTGTTCCATATATGTTGTAGGGATTTGTCATTCAATAATCTCAGTGGTCCCACTCCAAAAATTTTAGCAAAAGGTTATAGGTGAGTTTTTCAATGGTATATGATTTTTCCCTAAAATTTCCTATGTAAATTCTAATGTGCATTCAGAAAATGACGCTTTCTCTTTAAATTTTTAGTGGAAATTAGGATACTAGATAACTATAGAAGTGCTAGTGCTGAAACCATTTCTAGGAAACCTGTAGCAGGATAAAACTAGAGCGCATTTCTTGGAAACCCACAGATGCCAACTGTTTACTAAAAACAAATCTAACAATTTCAAGTAACTTGTGATATATGAAGCAGAAAACTTATGCCTTAGCTCTAGATTCTAGAGGAGACTGGCTATTGCCTTGTTAGAAATAAGTACTGGTATTAGCTTAATTTTTTTTTTTTGTTCTTTTAATATTTAACCTTTTGTTGCATGCATCAATCTTGTTTCTTGCATTGCTTGACATTTTACTTCTTTGGTGATAGTATTTCAGGAAACAATTTCCTCTGCACCTCTTCCTCACAAATTTGTATGGGCTTTTCAAAACCAGTAAATGGTAGTGTACATTTAACCTCTATCTATTAAATTAAAACCCTAGTAATCAGTAGATTGAGGTATATATAAATGTAGATTCAATTGCAGATACAGGGTCATCTCAGACGAGTGGCAGTCATCACCAAAGGGTGCTTGCTGTTGTTATTGGCTTTAGTTGCGCATTTGTAATTTCATTGGTGCTTCTTGTCTTTTGGTTGCATTGGTACAGATCACACATCCTCTACACATCTTATGGTACATCCTGATAAAAACTTCACTACTTTTTTTACTTCATAATGAAACATGCACATATTCCTCACTACTTTTTTCCTCACTCTGGAACATTCACATTTGACATTTGAAGTGGAGCAAGATTGTGAATTTGATATTGGCCATTTGAAGAGGTTCTCCTTCCGGGAATTGCAAATTGCTACTGGAAATTTCAATTCAAAAAATATCCTAGGACAAGGTGGTTTTGGTGTTGTCTACAAAGGATGCCTTGCAAACAAAATGTTGGTGGCAGTAAAGAGGCTGAAAGATCCCAATTACACTGGAGAAGTGCAGTTTCAAACGGAAGTTGAGATGATTGGCTTGGCTGTGCATCGGAACCTCTTGCGTCTTTATGGATTCTGTATGACACCAGATGAAAGGTTACTTGTTTATCCTTACATGCCCAACGGCAGTGTTGCTGATCGCTTGAGAGGTTTGTTTCATATTTTTCATTTCTTCATTTGAGGCTGTGTAAAATATTGTAACTAAGAGTAGATACATGCCTCTTACAGTGGAAATTAGAAAAAAAAAAAAAACTGTCTTCAAATCAATGACATGTAGTGATTCCATGCAGTCTATCACTTTCAAGTGGCACATTATCTATATAATAATTTTTAAAATGTTTATTGCGTTCTATATTAAAAGCCAATCTTGTGATACCATCATAATTGATGCAGGTTCTTTGTTGAATACATTTTTTCCGAAATTAAATTCCCATGTCTCTAGATTTTAATAGATTTTCTCTTCTCCCTTGTTCTCAAACAGAGACTTGCCGTGAAAGGCCATCGTTGGACTGGAACAGGAGGATGCGTGTTGCTCTTGGGGCTGCGCGTGGGCTCCTATATTTGCATGAACAATGCAATCCAAAAATAATCCACAGGGATGTTAAGGCTGCAAACATTTTGTTAGATGAAAGTTTTGAAGCTGTGGTGGGGGATTTTGGTCTTGCTAAGCTCTTAGATCAAAGGGATTCACATGTAACTACTGCAGTGCGGGGTACTGTAGGGCACATTGCCCCAGAATATCTCTCAACTGGACAGTCTTCTGAAAAAACAGATGTTTTTGGATTTGGCATATTACTTTTGGAGCTCATAACAGGACACAGGGCACTGGATGCTGGAAATGCTCAGGTCCAAAAGGGAATGATCCTTGATTGGGTGAGTAGTTTTTTAAATTTCTTGTAAGCTCACCTTTTTATATCATGTGTTTTCTGCTCCCTTGGTCTTCACATGATAATAATCTTGACTTAAGACCATGTGGTGGTTTTGCCATAAGATTGCATTGAGCCTAGCTTGCTAATAATGTTACTTCACCTGTTCTACAATTGCTGTGAAATACTGAAGCATTCTGTGTGTCTTGCTCAAATTTAGTTTCATGAAATTCATAGCTTTTAATTTCAGACTTTGCATTGGCCATAAATTTTGAGCTACTAGCTAAATTCCTGCAGGTTAGAACCTTATTTGAGGAGAAGCGGCTGGAAGTGCTAGTCGATAGGGATCTTAGGGGATGTTTTGATCCAGTAGAGTTGGAGAAAGCAGTGGAGTTGTCTTTACAATGTGCTCAGTCGCTTCCCACTTTGCGGCCAAAGATGTCAGAAGCTTTAAAGATTCTAGAAGGTCTGGTAGGGCAGTCAGTGAGGCCAGAGGAGTCACAAGGGGGAACTAACCTATATGATGAAAGAACTTGCAGTTTCTCACAAAATTATAGTGATGTTCATGAAGAACCTTCCTTTATTATTGAAGCCATTGAGCTTTCTGGACCTCGGTGACATTAGGTGTAGTCCCTTCCTTTTTGCAAAGTCTTCAATGTACATGAGTTTTGCATTTTTTCAATAAGGATAACACATAGGAATATTTTCAGGTAGAGCCTATAATTGTAACGTTATTCTGTTTTTCTAATGTTAATTCTTAATTTGTGAATCTAACTTGATTGAGGCTGTGAAGTTGTACATAAAAAATCTTGAGAAGGATTTGTGCATAGAAAATGTATACGCGTTTTGGACGCTTAAAAAGGCGTCTCTTGCATGTAGCTGGGATGTGTTTGTTACTACATGCAATTCTTTTATGATAAATTTCTTCCTAAAATTAGGTACCCGTAAAAAAAAAAAAAAAAAAATCCTACTAACCAAAAGGGGTGTTGCTAGCATTTTAGTTTTAGGCTGATTGAAAAGAAAAAATATGCACAAAGACTATTAAAATGATACATTGGCCTCGTTAGGATTTATTCTTACAATCTTTTGTCTTCGAAGAGACGTAATGCCTCACGAGTCAAGGCTCTTGTGCTTATGACATTTGTTTTAAGTTTACCGTATACGCAAATGTAAACCTTTTTATTTAGTACGATATTTAGAACTTAGAAGTTGTGTGAATGTGTTTATGATACGTTTAGAATTTAGATAATCTACAATGTCAACTTAATAGTCAAAGTTAATATAACGTGGATTTGAATAACATTGTACCAATTTTAAGAAGAGAAAAAAAAATTATACACATGTAAAAAGTTTATCCTGTCATTTAATCACAATCACAATATATAGTGAAATAGTTGATTTTTATTATAATTATTTTAAAAATCATATCAATAATAATTTAAAGATTGAATGAGCTATAAAATTCACAATCATTAATTTCTTTTAAAAATGCATAAATGTTCAAACCTGGCTTTTGGTGCTGGCATAAGTGTAATCTCTGTCAGTAGTAGTGCGGTCCAAATCTTTGAAAGGGAACTATCCGTGTTTCCCCTTGACGCAGGACTCCTTCATGGCCTACACCAGGTCCTCTAGACCCAAAAGAAAGAAAACATTATTATACTTATAAAGATTAAATCACTTAGGTCCACCACACCACACAACTTTTTTTTAATTGTTATATTGAAAATGCAATCACTTCAATAAAAAGTTGTTTATAATGGAAGATCAACTTCCGATTCATTAGGCAAATAATTATAAAACGAGATTAAGTTACATGTCATAAGCTAAAATCTTTTCTTCACTAAAAAAAAATCTATATCCTAATAGACAAAAAATGTTTTGTACTTGTTAGTATGATCGCTATCTAAATGAAATTTATTAATTAATATAAACATTGTAGGTTTGTGCCAACGGTTTAATGTTATGATATTTTTTTGTGTGCGTGTGAAAGAGGGATCACTGTTATGATGATGAAGATATATATCGATTTCTTCTAAGATGATAAGATAATTAAGATTTGAGATGAATATTCTTTTCTAGTAGTACTTGTATAACTTTGTGTCTCATAACCGAGGTTCTCTGGTTCGATAATTCATTCAATTCAAAAAGAAATGAAATTTGATTTGTGAGAAGATGTCAATTTATGATTAATGCACAATGGAAATATGTGGCTGCAGGCATTGGAGTCAACAAGTAGTCACATGCAATTGTATTGGCTGCGCCCCGCCACCGGTTTCATATTGCATGCCAATTGTTTTAGACCTCACTAATAGCAGGAAACGTGTATGCCCTACCATCACTCATCAACTTATATATGTAGGCCCCCATTTCTCCATTGGCAATAATCATTTTGATTCGCACTTGAATTTGCTAGGTAAGCCATTGGTCAATTAATGTCAAATCTAGTAAAAAGAGTTAGTCTGAGTTTTAGATCACCTACAACATTTATTTTAATTACTCAATCATTTTAATCTTCAATTATATATATATATATATATATATATATATATATATATATATATATAATCATATCAACTATCAATGCTACTACCACTTATCCAAAAATATCTTTTACATTTTTTATCATCGATGGAGAATCAACTTTAAAATAAAACAACTACTTCAAAAAGTTTTAGACCCATCAACGATAAAAAATAATTACTATTAGTTTTATAAAACAAAAAAAGATCATATATGTGAACAAAAAAAATCACATTTTTTTAATAAAAAAGACTAAAATATGCTTTTAATTTCTCATAAATGATCAATTTTTTATTTTAGATTCTTAATAAAAAATTTTGTTACATTAGATATCCCTTTTATATTAAAAGTTGTTTTTATTTTCTATCGTAAGTTAAGTGATGATGATGTGTCACTCTATGAACAGATTTTCACAATATAATCAACGGTTGAGATGATATCATGTCCTCACTCAATTGAAAGTAAGAACTCAAAACAAAAGTTTTGATATAATAGAGATCCAATACAACAAATTTTTTTATTAAGGATGAAAACAAAAATAGATCATTTATAAAAAAATCTAAAACATATTTAAGCTTTAGTTTTAATAGACCAAAAAAGTTCACATATGTTAACAAAAAAACCCACATTTTTTAGTAAAAAGACTTACCATATAACTCTTATTTAAAGAAAAAAAATCTCTTAAAATTTGCTATAGACATCACTCATGGTTAGACCGACTTTAATTGATGTCTTTGTAGGTTAGAGTTGTAAATCCAATTTAATAGGAAAGAACTGAGATTAAAGGGGCAAAATACTCAAAAATCATATTCTTTTCGTAGCATTTGCCTTTTCGTTGTTCTTCGAAGGTTTATTAGTACTGAATTTAGGCGTAGGCTATCATGGTCAAGTATACAAATTTATGTATGGTGTTTAATTTTTTTAACCCCTTAAGATTAATTTTACTCATAAATTTGGATAAAAAAACGAAAAAAGAAATACCATGGATCTGGCATCGTTCTTTTTAATTATTTTGTTTTTGTTTGTTTGGATAAACTAGAGTATTCTTCATTCGAAAACCAAAAACTAATAATCAAAGTATTGAAATCTATTTAAGGAATTAACTTCTCCCAATATATGTTTAATCATTTTGTTTGTTTAAGTAAACAAAATATTTTGTTTATTCCATACCAATAAATTGTTCTTTAAGTACGCTGTCAACTCATGTTAAACAAAAATAAAAATATTGAAAGTTATAAAAAAATAGGTTTAAATATGTTTTTGATTTCTTATAAATATTTATTTTTTACGTTTGGTCCCTAATAAATTTTTGTTTCGAATCGGGTTCACCTAGCCATTAGCTAGTCACACAAGCATGTCACGTATAATCTTTGTCTGTTTGGGATTATACATGGAAATTTTTTTTTTTTTTTTTTATAAAAAATGGCATCATTTATGAAGGACACCCACACTCATTGAAAATTGCATAAAAAACAGAGGAGATCACCCTTTGTTAATCACAAAAACAAAAGAAACCCTCAACACAACCTCCCTCACCATAGGCACCTCCAGAGCCCAAACGAAAAAAGCCCCCTTAGTAGACATCGTCGTATTGATAAGTGTCACGTTTCTCACTAACTCAACCCTCTTAGAAACAAAATCAACACCCAACGAAAACTTCAACAGAGTTGTCAGAGAAGCCGTGTCCAGGGAGGTCAAGGGAGGTGATGTGGAGGCCCTTGGCAATGAGGGACTTGGAGGGGGGTTTTGTCGAGGTGTGTTTGGACCTTGATGGTACAGTTGTTGGAGTAATAGTGGTGGAGGGGGAGGGAAGGGTGAGGAACCAGGTTTTGGAGTATTGAGGGGAAAGGGTGGAAGAGGTGAAGACCAAGAAGAGAGTGAGGAAGGAGACAAAAAGGGTGAAGTAGAACTAGAAGAAGAAGGGATTGTTGTTGGGTTTGGTGGGTGGGATCTGTGAGCATAAAAAATGACATAGTTTCTTAATAGAGAAAAGAAAAAAAAAGATTTTTTTAACATGCAAAATGACATCATTTTTTAATTTTTTTAAAAAAATTTCACTTGTAATCTCAATTAGACAAATATTACACATGGCATGGCTGTATAGCCGGTTAACAACCACATAGACAGTTAATGGATCCTGATTAATGACAGGAATATAAGATAAAATTTTTCAAATATTAAAAATTCGATCCGAAAAAAAAAATTTATTAGGAACCAAACACAAAAAATAAATATTTATTAACAAACAAAAACATATTTAAGTCAAAAAAAATATTTACATAGTAACAGTGACAGATATTAGTTCTTAAGAGTACACATTAAGGATATTTAAGCATTTTAAAAGAATAAACACTAATTTGTTATATAATGATGGAATTGAGTTTTCTTTCGGTTTTAGAATTTTCATATTTTTTTAGTAATTTTTAATTAGCTTGTTTATCATTAATTTTTAGGTTTTTCAGAATTTCCTCTCACCTAATAAGTGGTGATTGATTATCGGTATTTTATCCTTAAGTTTAATTAATCTAACTTAAAAAACTAATTCACCTAATGTTAGTTCTGTTGCTTTATGTTGTTTATCTTTCTGACCGATAAGAAAAAATCTTGCTCTCATGTCTTTGTGATTTGTAGATATCTTTTCAAACCACCAAAGCCTAATTTCAATCTTGACATACTGGCATCAAAATACTCTTATTTTATTTTAGAGAATCCAAATTCATTATTAAAAAAAAATAGTTTATTAAGCTTTAGATGCCAGAAGCATAACCTCTTTCTAATAACATCTTTAATTTATACAAATAAATATTAGATTAAATTATAATTTTGATCCCTTATAATTAATAATTCATATATTTTTTGTCTTCCTACTTTTTTTTGCTATTAATTTTGGTTTCTATATTTTACAAAATTCACAATTGTGATTCAATCTTTGCTTGTTTTTTTTATCCAATTAAATCATAGACCTATCTTAGTCACTTTTTTTTTTGAAAGGTCATATTCACTTAAGATCCATAAAAAATAATTTAATTAATTAAAATATAAAAAAATAAAAGAAATAAATGATAAAAAATTAAACATTGGATAAAAAAAATTAAAATAGAAAGATAAAAATTGTAAAAAAAAAAAAGAAGAATCAAAATCGTAGATTAAGAATTACAGAACACCAAAATTAAAATTTACCACAAATCTTAATATCAAATCCAACCAAACTACGTATTTAAGGGAAAATTTTGGTTAAATTATTTTTTTCCCTTTAATTTAATTTTTAGATTCAATTTGGTGCTTTAATATTTTTTGGGTTTAATTTAATCCTCTAATTTTTTAAATCGTATCAATTTGATCATTTAGTTTAAATGGTAAAGAATGATACTCCTTCAAAACTGTTGTTGTTAAGTGATTTTAAACCACCACAAAATATAATTTTTTTCAAAAAATTAATCGATTTTAAAAATTAGAAGATCAAATTAAAAAAAAATTAAAAAACCAAATTAAATAGATTTTAAAAATTAGAAGACTAAACTAAATCCAAAAAAATTAAAGGACCAAATTAAACCTTAATAATAAATTGGAGGATCATAAAACTAATTTAACCAAACATTTTTAACTCACATAAAGACATTGGTACATTTTTTCACAGATTAGGATGTTTCAGAAATTATTTCAATAAAACACATTTTTTCACATATTAACATGCTCCAGAGATTTGATCACACACAAAAAAAAAAACATGTACTAGATTAACATGTTCTAAAAATTATTTCAATAAATAAATGACATAATTTCATAGTAGAAAACCTTAATACAAACTTGTTGGTATATTCATATTCATATTAATGTATTAAGGTTTTTTAAAATGAAAATTTTAAAATTTATTGTACTAAAATAAAACTTTCGAAAATATAAATGATTGAAATAAAATTTTTAAAATTTTATATATCAAAATGAAACTTTTAAAAACATAAAAACTAAAATAAAGCTCTTAAAATTTAATATGTGAATATAAAAATAAAAATAAAAAATGATATTAGTTTTAGTCTACTCTAAATTATAATTTAGAGGAAATTGTGAAGTTTATCATTTGTCAAACTTATGACAACATAAAAAAAACAAATTAACAAATGAACACAACAATAACACGCATAAAAGAACAAATGACCAACACACACAAAGACGATAATAATAATAATAATAATAATAATAATAATAATAATAATAATAATAATAATAATAATAATAATAATAATAATAATAATAATAATAATAATAAAAATTAAAAACAAACACACACAATAAAACAACAAATTAACAACATGCACAAATAAAGGGAACACGTTAATGGATAATATTCACTCTTCTGGCTAACGGATTAGTGGCCAGTAGTAAAAAAGTGGATGAGTCCAAAATTGTTTTCTTGTTTGTTAGCATTTTTTAAGGTCCATGAAAATTTCTCCTACTTCACCACAGCCATCAGTCAGAGGTTCTGGTTACGGCACTAGCATAGCATGTAAAGTAGCACACATCACATACACATTCCATCCACTTGCGGTTACAAACTCCCCTCCCCTCACAGACTCTTCCGTGTCCCAGATAACATTCAATGAGAAATTTCTGCAATTAATTAATAGTAATAAACTTATCCTTCGTAAGTACTACAGTATAATCATAATCATCCGTATCTATCTTATTAATTAATGTAATAGTAGGTGGGTTTCTGTTACAATTGTCCAATAAAGACAAAGTAACCCTTTTATTACACTGACCCAAATCTTCTAATGATTCAATTACACTCAAAATCCACTTTTTTTTCCTATTTCTTTTCTTCACCTAACCCTGTTCCTATTTTATTTCCCCACTTAATTTTTTTTTTTCCCTTCCACTAACCCGTTGAATTGAAGCAAGCCACGCAGGTTTTACCTGGCGTGGGTTGGACCGAAAGTTGAAACATATCCTACTTGAGATATAGTTTGTGGAATTTAATATTTTGAGGTAAACCCCATCACTTTGCGGCTATTTGGGGGCTTGTTTCTTTGGAGAGTGAGGTCATCCATCTCATAGGTGACACCCCAAGTTTCCATTTGTTTTAAATTGATTATTTTGTGAGAATATCTGCTCAAATCAAGAAGTGGGTCGTTGCAAGATATGTGTTTTCCACCTTTCGTTTGATCACATTGTTCGTCCTCTCTAATTAAAAAAAAGGAGCTTTTTTAGGTGGGGTTTGTACTGTGGCATTGTTTGAAGTATCTTTTGAGGTTTGAGCGTGAACGAATTGTTAATGGATCAAAACAGAAGCGAGGGAAGAGGTGAGGTATTGGGTCCGGTTCATGAAGGAGTTGTTGTTGTCATTGATGCAGTAGATGGGAGCAGCTTGGGTGGAAGAGTTAGTATAAGTGGAGAAGCTGGAACTTCAGGAGAGGTTGGCAAGGATTTGGGATCTGATAAGGAGCTAAAGGAGGTGCTTGAGGAAGTTAAGGGTAAGGACAAGCATGATCAAGAAAATATCAGTGATAATAAATTGCTTGGTGTTGATCAGGGAACTAGTTATAATTCAAACCATTTGGTTAATCAGGTAGTGATTGAAACTGTGGTTGTAATTGAGTCTGTTCAGACTGAGTATGTCAATGGAGATAATAGGAAATTGGAAGCAAAAGTTGATGAATCAGGGTTGAGCTTGGTATCCATGAAAGCACCAGAAGGGGTGTCTGAAACTGATAAAGATTCATGTGTGATTGATATAAAGAGCGGCAGCTGCAAAAAGGTTTATGAGAATTCCGAAGGTGAAAGGGTTTGCAGGATTTGCCATCTGACTTCCGTGCAATCGTTGGATGAAACAACTGTTGGCACTGCTAGTAGTGCTAAAAGTGCAGATTTGATTCAGCTTGGTTGTGCATGTAAAGATGAGCTAGGCATTGCACATGCTCATTGTGCTGAGGCGTGGTTCAAGCTTAAGGGAAACAGGTAATATTGTCTTGCCAAATATCAGTTTGATTCTAGTTTGTAGATAAACAATAACATTAATGTGCTTTTGAGGTTTTGTGTTGAAGCTTTCA
Source organism: Glycine soja (assembly GCF_004193775.1). NCBI lineage: Eukaryota > Viridiplantae > Streptophyta > Magnoliopsida > Fabales > Fabaceae > Glycine > Glycine soja. The sequence goes on along the minus strand of NC_041012.1, from coordinate 41,621,969 downwards.
ATATTGATCACGTTCCTGATGTTGCCTACTTATTTTGAATTCCTAAATATGTTGGAATTTATAAGTTCTTTTTACTGAATTATCCAGTTTGGCACAATTTCTGAAAGCAAATATTTCTCTTGCCCTATTTGCTGCTCTGTGTTTGTGTGTGCTGCAGTTACCTTGATCATATGGAACATTTTATCATTTCAACAATAATATTGGAAAGGTTTTATCATTTTTCCTTTCCATGACTTGTCTTTTAAAATCTTTTGAGGTTTGTGGCATCCTTATTAAATGTGTTGATTGTGTTCTTAGATTAAAACAGAAATTTCCAATATCATTTTTTAGCTTTTCAAATCCTTTCCAGATTCATGCCTGGGCTTATGCTTGATTTCCTTGATAATTAGTTTGAGGTCAAGCTCTTTGCATTGAATTTTGTAGTGGTACACCTCTAGTTGGAGAACCACTAGCATCATTACTGCACTCAAACATAGCTGTTCAGTGCATATCTGTAGCCATCAGCCTTTTTGGAGTTCCTATATTTAATGGGTTCTATAAGGGGTGAGTTGGACAAATGCTTCCGACAGCCAGTGGATTTTCCTCCTTTAGGATGTAAGATTATGGGTTAGACATAAACATGATTAGCAATTTGCTCCTTGTGTTTGTGAGTTGATGTTTATTGACATCCATATAATTCTGTCAAGTCCTAATTTGTTAACTAGAAAATTATTGCATTTGATTGTGATATTGCGTCGGTTATCCACTTATCCTTGATATTTGAGAAAGTTCTCTTGTAACTGTCTTGGTGAAGATTTTTTTGGATCTGATGTTTCTCTATTCAGATGACATATGGGGCATGGACTAGAAAATGAAGTTTTTACTTTTATCACCACAAAATGAATTTTATATATGGCAAAATTGATCATTTTTATTAGATATCACGGGGACACATTCATCAATCCCTTCTTCCCAGAACAGAAATGTGAACTAAATTTTCATTGAATAATTCTGAGTATCCTTTTTTCTAAAGGAGTCCCATCTCATTGTCAAGTGAGAACCATTGTATTACAATCTAGTATAACTGGTCCATGTCAATCCTAATTCTTGTATGTTACATAGAGGGTTTGTCTGGGTCTTCAGCTTAATCAACAATAAGAGCTTATCACATGAAAGCTTATTCTTGAGTTTAGAAAGATATTATTATTGTGGTAAGTCTCCATGAAACAATGTTATAGTTTTATTTTTTAGTGCCATTTTTGAAAAATGGTCCCTTCTCAATGTCAAGTGATGCCTAGTGTTATAATCTAGAGTAAATTACACAAACTTCTCCTATTCTTTTTACATTTACACTAACCTCTCTTTATGGGAGTCCAATGTAATGTTTTTCAAATAATTAAAGGGGTGTCAGTGTATATTTTTAAAAAGCTAAGGGGGTGTTAGCGTATATTTTAAAATAACTAAGGGGAGGTTAGTGTAGGAATAAATAAAGGTACCAGACATTTGTGTAATTTCATGAAACTTTAGGAGATGTTAGTGTAATTTACTCTATAATCCACTATCAAATAAATGATTGATATTGGCTACTTTATTAACCACAGGTCATGTGAAATATGTGGTGAGACTGCAGAAAATGTTTTTGGTGTTACTAATCATGGATTTATGGAAAAGTGGAATGAAAGAAGATTCATGGACGACGATGGCAACTCATCCCACAGGTTTGGCGGATGCTGGCGAGGACAACCATTTTGTAACTTCTTGATGGCATGCCTTGTAATAGCATTTGTTCTGCCATGGTTTTTCCGTGTAAATATGTTCTAGCTGGTGAATCAACCTCTATTATTCTTGCCTTCAATTCTTCATACTCGCAGAGTATAGTGAGTGGCTGATTGGTTTTTGCCATACATGCTATGATCCATCACCACATTTTAGTGGGATGTTAATGCTTAACCACATGTCCAAGTTGACATTCTGAGGGTGTGTGCCATGAAGATATGAAGCTTCCATGTAAAGAAATTACCAGCTCTGGTTGCATTCTTTGGAGAATGTGTGTTGTTCAGAGGTGTATTCATCCAGAGAGAGAGAGAGAGAGAGAGAGTATTTTACATTTGGTGGCAGTAGATCTTATTTGTAAGAATTAAGTAAAGAATTTGCTGCAAAACAAACACAAAGTAGAGGTTTCTTTCTCTTTTTCACTTATTTTACTTCCTTTTGTTTATAGACAATATTTTGGATTTATTTGGCTCCATGGCATCCTAATATAGTTTCAAGTATAATCGAGCTTAGCAAACGTTGGTTAGCTAAATTGATTCAAATTTAGCTAATATAGTGTCAAGCAAATAAATCTGTGGAGGCAATTGCCTTCAATACCACTACGTAACTTATTTTTAGTTTTTTACTATCACGTTCCTTTGAAACAAAAAAATAGTATTCTTGAGCTTTTATTGTAAGTTCACAAGTATTTTCGCATGTCTGTGTTCTCCCGCTTTATGTAAATGATCTCAACTCTCAAGTACCAATTTTTTTTTATCTCAGTTCTCACGCTTATGAATTAGTTTCAGACATTTAATATTCATTTCAAACTTCATTGTTGAATTTAAAATATAAACTAAATCTGGATTAAGGTAATATCTAGTTATGTCCCTTGATCATTATCAAGTGTGATGACTCTAATGCCGTTTCCTTGCAGACCAATGATATTTAAAAGAACAGGAAAAAAGTTGTAAAAATTACAACTCCTGATATTTCAAGTTGCTATTGTAATACTGACCAAATTAAATTACAATTCGATTTCCGTAAAGGTTACACTGATATCTTATGATTTATTACAAAAGAATTAACTTTTAATTACTATTTTTATTTTAAGTTTAGGAAAAATAATGATTGAAACATAAAAAAATTATAAACAAATTAAAATCCTCGCTACTTGTGATTGTAAAAAAAATCATCACTACTTATATTAAATTAATTTATTTTTTTATATTTTTTTGCATTAAAATATGTTTTATTCACTATTTTTTATTAATCTTTCATTAATATACTTGATCATTACTGTCCGTTTTTTTGTTATCGGTAAAAATATCAAAGATAATCTCAAGTAAGAATTTACAATAATTTATATATTATATTCAATTGACTTAAGATCCCGTCATCTATTTTATTATATGTATAAAGCATAAACTTACCATTTATTATATAGGAGAGAGAGAAACGAGCTAAGACATCACCCAATCCTATCAGTTGATAATGCAGATAATTAGGGGTGTTTAAATTTAAATAGATCTAAAATAAAAATAAAAAATCACTAAAAAAAATTTAAAAATCAAATAAACCGATTTTTTTTCAGTTTGTTTGGATAATTTATTTATATTAATTCAATGTCGTGTTTTATGTGTATATTACTTTAATTTTATGGTATTTTGTAATGTTATGTATAAAAATTTATATAATGTATATTATTTTTTTTATTGATAATTTTTTAAAGACATGCTTAGTTTAAAATTGATGAAAAATTGACAAATTTTTATTATTAGTAGAAGGTTTAATATATTAATAAATTTTATAGATTATTATTAGAATTTCTCAATACAATTTAGTTAAAAATTGAAAAAAAATTATATAAATTTTAATAAAATATTATTTTAGTATAAAATGCAAAAATCAAACCAAATCAAACTTCAATATATTGATTAACTTTGATTCGAATTTTATTTTAAATAAAAATCAAATCAAACTAAATTACATATTTTTTTTAATTTGATTCATGTGAGTTTTTATATATAAAAAAAAAACCTAACCGAAGACACTCTCAAAGATAAATGTTTACATGTAACAACTTTAAAAAATATTTAAATCTAAAAACTATTATCAAAGTAAAATTGCGGGTAGTACTCAACGGAGACTGTGGTGGAGACAGGACAATGTTGTTGACAATGGCGAAAAGCATAACGAACTTCAGCACCCATTCAACTTGTAACTGTCATACAAGTGAAGCCAACTATTCCAAACCTCGGCATTGTTTCATCTTCTTTAGACAATCTTCAAGAAAATGCTTGTTATCTTCGAATTTGGATGTTCCTCGTAGCAGTAGCACTGGGGTCGGTGCGCTTGCCATGTTGGATGAAAACGCCAAAATCTGCGAGGTGGGTGATCTCAGAAATGCCGTGGAATTGCTCAGAATGTCCCAAAAATCCGGGCTTGACTTGAACACTTACTCTTCTATCTTGCAGCTCTGTGCTGAGCTCAAGTGTTTGCAAGAGGGTAATATGGTTCATTCAATTATCTCCTCCAATGGCATACCAATAGAAGGGGTTTTGGGTGCAAAACTAGTATTCATGTATGTGAGTTGTGGAGTTTTAAGAGAAGGGAGACGGATATTTGATCATATTCTCAGTGATAATAAGGTTTTTCCGTGGATTCTTATGATGTCTGAATACGCAAAGTTGGTGATTATCGTGAAAGCCTACATCGTTTTAAGAAAATGCAGAAACTGGGAATTACAGGGAATTCTTATACGTTTTCATGTATCTTGAAGTGTTTTGCTACTTTGGGAAGGGTGGGAGAGTGTAAAAGAATCCACGGGTATGTTTATAAACTGGGCTTTGGTTCTTATAATGCTGTTGTTACCTCTCAAAATTGCTGCTTACTTCAAAAGTGGAGAAGTTGACAGAGCACACAAGTTGTTCGATGAATTGGGTGATCGAGATGTTGTGTCCTGGAATTCTATGATAAATGGGTGTGTGATGAATGGTTTTTCCCACACTGCACTTGATTTTTTCGTTCAGATGCTCATTTTTGGTGTGGATTTGGCTACCTTGGTTAATTCTCTTGCGGCTTGTGCAAATGTTGGTAGTCTTTCATTTGGGAGAGCACTTCATGGACATGGACTGAAAGCTTGTTTTAGTAGGGAAGTTATGTTTAACAATACCTTGCTAGACATGTATTCAAAATGTGGTAACTTAAATGACGCAATTCAAGCTTTTGAGAAGATCGGTCAAAAGACAGTTGTCTCTTGGACTTCATTGATTGCTGCTTATGTAAAGGTCTATATGACGATGCAATAAAGTTATTCTATGAAATGGAAAGCAAAGGGGTTAGTCCAGATGTTTATACCATGAATAGTGTCTTTCATGCTTGTGCTTGTAGCAACTCATTGGATAAAGGCAGAGATGTACACAATTACATTAGAAAGGACAACATGACCTTGCGCTTGCCTGTGCCTAATGCTCTATTAAAATCAATTAACCTATTGGTGCAAATTTGAAATTATACCTGTTGGTCTATTAAAATCATTTTACTTTTCAAATCAATTAATCATTTCATCATATTAAATTCTCTAATTTAATTAATCATCAAATATTAAAATAATTTATATTAAAATCAATTAACCTATTGGTGCAAATTTGAAATTAGGTTGGTCGATGCAGTCGTGGGTTTCGTAAGAGAATAAAATATTTTGTCGTGAAATAGAATAAAATAGATAAGTAATACTTAAATATTATTATACATATTTTATTTTAATTTTTTAAATTAAATAATTTAATAGATTTTAATAGTTGAGTAAGTTGTCAAACAAAGTATTCATAGTAATATATTTATTTTAAATAAATTTATTTTTTGAATAACTTGGTAAATAAAGAAGTATGAGGCAAAAATATTTGGCAAATCAAAATAAGTAAACATACACATATATAATACATATATGCCAAATGCAAAAAAAATAAAAAATACTACAACTAAAATGAAATTCATTCAGTAAAAAGAAAAACTTAAATGACGCTGTTTTGGACAAAAAAAAAAAAAAGAAGCTCGGCCAATACAATATGACCGTTGACATGTTTGGGCCTGGACCTGGAGTGTGTCCCATATAAAATACGACCGTTTACACGATTGTCTTTATAAATGTGAGAGTCACAGGAACACTTGAAAGTTGAAATACAAGAGAAACCCAAGTGAGCGGGAGATATCGATCGCGCGCAGCACACAAGCTTGCGAGTATGGAATGTTCTTTCTCTCGTCTCAATTTTATTTTTATTTTTTGGTTTTCCTTTGGTCTCTCTCTTTGTTTTGATCTTTTTCTATTTTTAATCTTTGAATCCTTTTTAGTAGTTGATTTGAGATAAATGGTGCCTTCGGTAAGCAAACGCTTTTTGCCTCAAAACCGTGTTTGACACGAATGTTTGTGGCGATTGCAATTGTTTGCGACATTCTCATTCTTGATTAATTCAAGAACGTTATGAACAGCGGATGGAAACTACGGTGACCCTCGGTGAATTCTTTATTTCGTAATTTTGAAGTGGGATGGTCCCTTGTAGCCTCGATGACCCAAAATTGAACTCGATATTGAATTCAAGATGAATTCTTTATTTCGTATTTTTGAATTGGGATGGTCCCTTGAAGCCTCGATGACCCAAAATTGAACTCGATATTGAATTCAAGATGAATTCTTTATTGCGTAATCTTAAGTTCGTTATGGATTCAGACCGATCCTCGGTGACCCTAGCCTGATGGCAACTATAATATGATTTTTTTTTTATTCATAATTTTAAAGCGGGAATGACCCTCGATGACAACTTAATGGCAATAATTTTAAAGCAGGATGAAGCCTTGATGACCCTGAATTCAATTGCAGTTTTATAATCCTGATGGGATGTTCGGCCCTTTATGATCCTAAATGCGGTTTTTGATTCATTGTGTTGAATGAGGATGGTTGGCTCAAGCCTTGATTATGCCGAAATATATTACAATGTGAATGGAAACATGAATCTACGCATGTGCCTTGAAGGTCTGTCATATTTTTAAACTGGGACGAAATGCATTGTGCCTTAGTGATTCTAAATGCAACCTGTGCTTGAGTCTTTAACGATGACAAATACAATTGTACAACGAATCTGAGTGTAGTTCTTTTGATGGCCCTAATGCAAGTACAATTTGAATGCACACATGAATCTAAGGATGTGCCTTGATGGCCCTAATGATTATAGTTGCCCACTATGTGGACTGGTGGACGAATCAGCCCAGCATCTTTTTCTTTACTTGCTGGGTTTCTGATAAGCATTGGAAACTATGTTACAGATGGCTTGGAGTCCAAGTTGTGATGCACCATGATGTGGAACAGAATTTTTGGCAACACTCCATTTGCCTCTTAGGGAAGAGAAAGGTCTGGCTTGGCAAATTACTTGGGTTCCTATTGTTTGGTGCTTATGGAACTTGTGAAATGAAATTATCTTCAGGGTTGCAATTCTGGATGTGGAGGATCTTTTGTACACCATTAAACTAAAGTTGTGGACTTGGTTGCATACAAAACTCAAAAGGTTTTTCTTACTCTTTTTTTTAATGGACTAATTCTCCTATACTCTATCAAATTTGCGTTGTTTGTGCTCTTATGCGTGAAACTTATAACCAATACATAGTATTCTAGCAGTGACCAATACATACCATTTTTAAAAGTATACAACAAGAGCTATTATTTTATGATCAATACTACGATTATATGTATCAAAGGAAACAAAATAGCATGCTCAAGGCAAATGAAGTACATATCAAACTTATGGATGACGCAGAGCCGAGTTTCTGGTGCAAGGAAGAAAAAAAAGTACAACACATCATATTACAACTAAACTTTGAATCAGATCTCCCATGCATATGCAATGAAGTGTGATAAAATTCTTGCCTTCGAGTTTTGTTTGCCAAGAAAACAGAATTGAAATTCGACAGGAAGGTGTATGGTTATCAAACTCTCGAGTTAACTCACTAACTCTTACGAGTTTACGAGTTCACTTGTACTCTGCGAGTTGAGTAAACTCTAAAAGTAAACTCGATAGACTCTCGAGTTTACCACCGAGATGGTTATGGGAAAGATTCAGGACTTCAAGAAAGTTCAAATTGGATAATTCTGTAGGAATCCCACCAGTGAGCATATTTGAGGATAGATCCAACGATTCTAACTTTGTCAAATTTTCAATGGATTTGGGAATATGACCACTTAGTCTGTTATGGGAAAGGTTGGGCCCTCTGAGAGAATGAAGTTTCCCAATGACATTTGGAATCTCTCCTTCAAACATGTTTTTCGATAAATCAATGCTTACAAAGTCTTTTGGAATTTTGGCCATTGTCATAGTGATTGCTTTTGTTGTTATAGTCACATAATCAGTGTACATGTTTGTAGTATTCAAACAAGCTTCCATGTATTGCCAATGGGCATCTTGAATAACGTTCTTTATGGCTTCAAATTTTTTTATGTAGGCTTTTGGTATTGGGCCGCTGAAGTTGTTGGAAGAGACATAAAAAATGACTAAACTGGGAAATCCATGCTTGGTCTTTAAACTGGCAATGGGACCGTACAACTTGTTGGCTCGCAAAACCAATACTTTCAGTTCTTGTAGAGTTCGAAGCCAATGGGGAAAGACATCCTTTATTTGATTGTTTCCAAGATCTAAAACCTCCAGACTAGTGCAATTGGACAAAGATTCTGGCAAAAAACCTTCTAATTGGTTGCCATTGAGATCCAGAGTACTGAGCCGACAGTATTTTGCAAAGGTACTTGGCAAAGTGCCATGAAGCTTGTTCAGTTGTAGATCCAAAACTTCAAGGGATGATGAGTTAGCAAGGCATCGTGGAATGATTCCAGTCAACTTGTTGTGAGACAAGTTGAGAACATTAATTGAACTTGCATTGCAAATTGAGGAAGAGATGCCACCAGTGATTGAGTTAAAACTGAGATCAAGGTAACTGAGTTCTTGGTTCTGAAAGAATTGTCCAATGATTGCGTCAATAGGTTTTGAGAGAGGTCCAATTCATTTAACAGGTTTGTTTCATGTAACCAATTTGACACTACCTTTAAGTTTGTTATTGCACAAATCGAGAAATTTCAAAATTGGGACTTTTCCTGATAATTTCGGAAACTCAGTTAAACCCGCAGAAGATAAGTCTAAACTCCTTAAACTGGGGAAACTATGTTTGACACTGGATTTGAAATTTAGTGATAACTGATCATTCTGTGAAAGGTAAAGGCTATCCAAATTTTGAAGCCTAGAGAAAAGTGGAAAGTTGACAGATCCACTTAAATTGTTTGATGATAGATCTAACAGAGTAAGGTTTAAAAAGCTGAAAATTGATTCTGGTATGTTGCCCTGCAGCTTGTTGTAGGACAAATGTAGACTCTGCAAGGAATGAGACGAGTTTGCACTTATATGCTCTGGCAGCCCTCTGAACTGGTTTTTTGATAGAACTAAATCCACCAAAGATGGCAAAGATAAACACCAAGAAGAAATTGTCCCATTCAGTAAGTTGCCAAGTAAACTTAACCTTGTTAGGCTTGGAAACCCTGTTATATTGTTGGGCAGAGGGCCCTCTAATTTATTATTGGAACAATCCAAGTCAGAAAGTTGAGTTAAGCCAAACAATGAAGATGGGATTTGTCCTCCTAAATTGTTATTCAAAACAGAGAGGGTTGTCAACTGGGTTAGCCCGACAAATACATCTGGGATTTGACCACTCAATTTATTATGTGAAAGATCCAAGTGAATGAGATGTTGAAGATTTGAAAGTGTAGACGGCAGGTCACCCTCTAATCCAATTCTTCAAATCTGTTTGAATCAGGAAAGACATTTGGGATTTGACCACTGAGTTGGCCAACTTCTAGATTCAGAAAAGTTAGTCGTGGAAGGGTTAAGAGTGAGGATGGGATTGAACCATTGAGGAAGTTAGATGAGAGGTCTAGGGAAGTGAGATGTGTGAGAGGTCTAGGGAGGGATTGACCCTTGGGAAGTCACAAGATGAAATATATAAGACACTAAGAGAATGAGTGCTGCAACTCACTTCTGGAAGCTGGCCTTGAAGGTCCCAATTTTCTGAAAGATATAGGTGTTGAAGATTTGGTAAACAAAGAATGTCATCTGTCAAGTTTCCTCTTGGCCAGTTCTCATATTAAGTGTCCTGATTGAAATTGAAGACATATCTGTTTCTGCCAAATCAAGCTCCCTTAGAACTGTTGCATTTTGGAGCAGCCTTTTCCAAGTGTCTTCTTCCCACTTTAATGGATAAATACTATTAGTACTATAGAGAAATCAAGTGAGGCTAATTTGGAAAGGTGAGAGATTTGGGAAGGAATTTCACCTTCAAAATTAGAACCAGACAAGTTGAGATGTGTGAGGCTTAGAAACCCACCAAAGAGAGACGACAGTTGAGGTTGATTGAAATCATTGAAAGCAAGGTTGAGTGATTGAAGATGAGAAAGATGGAAAAGCATACTGTTTGGATGGATTTTGCCGGTAAGCCCACTGCAGGTGAGGTCGAGCTCAGTCACGTGACGAGAGATATGGTGGCAGGTGACTCCAGGCCAAGAGCAACAATCTGTCCCATTTTCCCATGTTGTGGTCTTTGAATAACCAGGATGACAATAATAATTGTGATAACTAGTCTTAATAGCGAAGGAGTTCTTGAACTGAAGCAAGGCAAAGCTGTCATGGGGGTGGCATAAGGAATGAGAGGGTGAAAAGTAAAGGATCAGCAAATGCCAGCACAGAAGGAACCACCATATCCATGATTCCATTTTTTAACTAGTGTGCAACTCCAAAGTTTTTAGGTGGACTTAGTATAAAGGGAAAATATACATGAAAGGGTAATTAAGGAACCAAAGATTGCTGCTTATGTAAGAGAAGGTCTATATGATGATGCAATAAAGTTATTCTATGAAATGGAAAGCAAAGGGGTTAGTCCAGATGTTTATTCCATGAATAGTGTCCTTCATGCTTGTGCTTGTAGCAACTCATTGGATAAAGGCAGAGATGTACACAATTACATTAGAAAGGACAACATGACCTTGCGCTTGCCTGTGTCTAATGGTCTCATGGATATGTATGCAAAATGTGGAAGCATGGAAGAAGCTTATTTAGTCTTCTCTCAAATTCCAGTTAAAGACATTGTCTCATGGAATACCATGATTGGAGGTTATTCAAAGAACTCTCCTCCTAATGAAGCTCCTAAAACTTTTTGCTGAGATGCAAAAAGAATCAAGACCTGATGGCACTACAATGGCTTGCGTTCTTCCAGCTTGTGGAAGCCTAGCTGCTCTAGAGATAGGCAGAGGGATACATGGGCGCATATTGAGAAATGGGTACTCATCAGAGTTGCATGTAGCCAATGCACTTATCGATATGTATGTAAAGTGCGGGTCACTAGTTCATGCATGATAGCTCTTTGATATGATTCCTGAGAAGGATTTGATCACTTGGACTGTTATGATTGCTGGGTATGGAATGCATGGGTTTGGAAATGAAGCAATCGCCACTTTCCAAATGATGAGAATTGCAAGTATTAAGCCTGATGCAATTACCTTCCCTTCCATACTTTATGCTTGCAGTCATTCTGGATTACTCAATGAGGGGTGGGAATTTTTTAATTCCCTGATCAGTGAATGCAACATGGAGCCCAAGTTAGAGCATTATGCTTGCATGGTAGATCTCCTTGCCCGCACTGGAAATCTTTTGAAGGCCTACAGCTTCATTGAGACAATGCCAATTAAACCAGATGCTACAATTTGGGGTGCCTTATTTTGTGGGTGCAGGATCCATCACCATCATGATGTGGAGCTAGCAGAAAAAGTGGCAGAGCATGTTTTTGAGCTAGAGCCAGACAACACAGGATATTATGTACTTCTTGCCAACATATAAGCTGAGGAAGAAAAGTGGGAAGAAGTAAAGAAGTTACGAAAGAGGATTGGTAAGCGGGGACTAAAAAAGAGTCCAGGTTGTAGTTGTATAGAGGTCCAAGGAAAATTTACCACCTTTGTTTCTGCAGATACTGCACACCCTCAAGCCAAAAGTATAGTCTCATTACTGAATAATTTGAGAATAAAAATGAAGAATGAAGGTTATTCTTCTAAGATGAGATATGCCTTAATTAATGCAGATGACTTGGAGAATGAAGTAGCTTTGTGTGGGCACAGTGAGAAGTTAGTTATGGCTTTTGGTATATTAAATTTTCCGTCTGGGAGGACTATTAGTGTCACCAAGAATCTACGAGTATGTGATGATTGTCACGAGATGGCAAAGTTCATGTGTAATTCTTTTCATTGAATATTATACAAAGTATTGGATCGATATACCAATGTTTTCAACTAGTTTGTTTGCATTCAAGTGTAATTCTAGCAGATTAGGAAGGCCATATACCATATCCAATAGAGAATTTTGTGCAAGATACAGACAGGTATGATAATATTGAAATTTTTTGAACGAATGGCCAATGTATCCAACCTGAAGCGCATGTCATTGGGGGAAAGAATTTAGAAAGCAACGTGTATGAATGAATATGCATAGCAGACATGCAAATTCGATTTTCTACCTTTTGCTATTTGTTTTTACAAGACCAAAATAAATGCATTTGAAAGTTTTTGGGTCGGTGAGAACCAAATCTAAATGTCGTAAAAAAAAATGGTTCTTATAACGAGAATAACTGTGATATGTCCTGGTTTACGAAAGAAAGTAGAAAGAAAGAAAGGGATAAGAAAATAATAACAAGATAATATTTTAAAGGTTAAATTGTAGTTTTGGTGTTACTAGTTTTTTAAATTCATCATTTTAATTTCATGAATTTTAATTGTAACATTTGATCTTTTAGTTTCATAAATTGAGGATTTTGGTTTTCTTGATAGATTATTAACAAATATAATTCTGATTAATTGAGTTATTAAGTTAATTATAAATTAATTAAAATTATTAATTATTAAAAAATTGAATAAAAAATTATTAATCTTAATTTTTCATAATATTTTGTTTTTTCTCTTATATGCAAACACCTCTTCTACTTTCATTATCGCATGCGACGTTGATAGTCATATCACGTTAGGGTTAATAGTCTTTTATAAAAAAAATTTAATAAATTTATTTAATTTATAATTAATTTAATATATGTGATAATTACAATTATTAGTTAACAATCTAGCATAGGATCAAAATCATAAATTTATAAAACTAAAGAGATCCAATGTTATAATTAAAAATTAAAGGAACCAAAATCATGAATTTAAAAAATTAGAAAGACTAAAATTATAATTTAATCTATTTTAAAGTGTTTATTAGGAGAGAAAATAAAATGAAAGAAATAAAAAAAAATATTTTTTCCTATATTTTGTTTGTCATAATCAAACTGAACTAAATTACAGAATTAAAATAACTCACACATACATTGTTGAATCTTTTCTTATATTTGATTTGATTATAGAAAGTGAAAAAAAAATAGAATGTGCATATTAAATAACATAAATAATACCCTTGACAAAAGAAGAAGAAGAAGCCTGAGATGATAAAAACAATGTGGTCTTTATACATCTTAGTTCATCCACAACAGTGATTCCTTACTATATTTAAGAAATAGGAGTGATGTTTGTTCGTATCTATCCCTTTGAGTAAAACCTTAAATAAGACCTAGTGCCTTTAGAAGTATAGATGTGAAAGACAATTTACTAGGTCAACCTATCACATCAAAACATGCTTTTATAAATAAAATAAAAATAATTAATTTACAATAAATTGAAAACGTGTATTTTTTTACCTTTTTTTTTCTTTTCTCACTTATGTACTTCCACTCTCTCCTGTTTTTTTTTTTTCCTTAGCTAAACAGAATGTTAATTTAGATAAATATACGGCTTTTTAAAAAGATCTCACAATAATTATTTCCTAGAAATAAGAAATTGCCAAACACATGTCCAAGAATTGCACTCACACTTGTGGCTTCCGTTTAGATATGGGTTTAACTAAAGAAGGCAATCACATATATGAGGAATTCCTATATCCTAGCTAGTTCATCACGTCCAAAATCATATATTTTATAGTTGAATAAAGTGTTCACATATGATGACTTACAATCGAAGGTAGCACGCAACACAGTATTGTGGATTTTTCCGGAGGTAACAAATGCATGTAGCTTGTTTGAAGGGGAAATTATTCCAGTCTTCCTTTTTATGTCAAATAAATACATTATTTATTATATATTTAAGACAATTAAGTACATATTTCATCATTAAGCTATGTGTAAATTTAGACAAACAATAAATATGCAATTAAGGTGCTGGTGAAAATATCATAACTTTCAAATTGTTGCCAACAAAATATAAATATTGAAGCATGGTTAAGTGCCCGATGCCACATGGTGAAATACAAACGTCCTTTGTCGAAACTTTATATTGAAGAGTTCTAAATCTTCCAAATCTTTGTATTGATGCTAAACAGTTGGCATCTTACCATAAAGATAATTTAATGCCAAATGGTTCTATATCTTCCAGCTCTCCTAAATTTAATTTATTTTATTTTTTAAATAGACATCTTAAAATTTAATTTAATTTTAATTAATTGTTAAATTTTATCCCTTTTTTTTTAGTTTAACATCTATGGCATTATAAATTTCTCAATCAAACTTATGAGTAATATCTCATTTAATATAAGTTTATTAAATAAAAATTTAATCAAGTTATTTATCCAAATGCACCTCAAGCTGAAAAACATACCAAAGATGAGAGACACTCCAGAAAAAACAATAACGAAAATATTCAAAATTAGATTAAATGGAGAAAAGTAATTTCATAGTAGCTATACTAACTTGTATGCTATTAAAGAACTAACTCAACTAACACCAACTAATTGTTTTTTGTCATTTTTGATAATCAAGAAGCTATTATTCTTTTTCTAATGTCATCATCAAGGTCTTTTGATGTCACGAGCAAAAAATATTTAATAGTTAATATTTAATCCTCATATAAAAACCTTATATGGTCAATATTTTTAAAAGTAAAATTAACAAAAGCAATCTCAAGTCTCAACCATGTGGGTAAGCGTGATGGTACCTGATAAGCCGTTATGAACAGTTGGATTATTTTTGTTAATTTTACTTCCTCATTTTAAAAATATTGACCATATAAGGTTTCTTGATGAAAATTTCTTGATGAAAATTTCTAAGGAGTACCTCCCTGACAAATCTAGCCCCCAAGGTTGGATGTCTTATTTGGTATTTATTTCACCTCTAGGATGCAGATTAGTACCTTTCATCTTTCCAACTTTTGTAAGCAAAGTATATTCAACCAAGGATTAAAAGTTGGATTTTCATCAAGAAATTTGATTTACACCAATAGATCATGAACAACCATAAAAATAAACTTAATACAAAATTGATTTATAGGTTTTTCTTTCACTTCTACGACATTTAACCTTTCCATTTCTATAAAATTTGAAACTTCACCTCATACTTATACTCAAATACATATTTAATTCTAAGAAATTGTTTAAAGTTTAGGCCACGTTTCCTCTGCAATATTATAGAATCCAACATCTCATACATAATATCCTGAACCTGCATCAGTGGAAAGGAAAATTCAATGATTCTCATCAGTTAAATTCTCATGTGGCTAGTTGTGTATTACTTTGTTACCTTGATACTGCAATGAAAAATTATCTCCAGAAGTTTAAAAGGCAATGAAGCAAATATGGAATAAATAATCTTAAACTTTGACCAAACTTTTCCTGTTCCTCCTCAGATCGAAGGCTCTAAACTCATGACCATGTGTCCAATCACTGTTAGTGTAAACAGATATATATTCAAAATTTCAAATACACTGACTTGTTATGGAATAAGATGTATATCAAAAATATGAAATTTTGCTTGTTCGATAAATTAGTGGAGCTAAACTGTAGATTGTTGTTTATTTATTAATAGAATAAATCGAAGTTTAGATCCCGTGGCACTTTTCAATACCCATGGCCTTCCTTTAGTTTGGGTTGTTTGTGCTCTTATCTTTTGCATGAAACTTATAACCAATACATAATATTCTAGCAATGACCAATACATACCATTTTTAAAAGTATACAACAAGAGCTATTATTTTATAACCAATACTACAATTATATGTATTAAATAAAACAAAATAGCATGCTCAAGGCAAATGAAGTACATATCAAACTTATGGTTATGGTGAAAAGGAAGAAAAAAATATTACAACACATTATAGGAAAAAAAGTGTTCAAAAAACACACATTGCGAAATAAAAGAATCTATTTTGTATTTAAATTATATTATAAACAGATGAGATGTAAAAAGTGTACGTTGATGAGCTCCTGAAGCAAGAAAAAATTTCTTCATAGTACGTGTATCCACGCCACAGTGACCTCTATTTGTCAACAGTGTTGATGAAAAAATAAAAATAGAGGAGTGAGATTGGGACCTGTTCATCAAATCATTATTGATGATATTCTTTTTAAGCTATATTATTTCTTGTTATTTTTTATTGCTAGTCATTTAACAATTAAAATTAAAATAATAATTGGTCAAGTCAAATTTGTATCTAGTCGTCTTTTCAACCCAAATTTCAAATACAAAATCATACATTCTTCTTTCATCAAATCTTTTCGTATTATTTATACTTTGAGTGCTAGCAAAAATATAATAATATTCTACCTTTTGAAATCAATTATCATTTCATCATATTAAATTCTATAATTTAATTAATCATCAAATATTAAAATAATTTATATTAAAATCAATTAACCTATTGGTGCAAATTTGAAATTAGGTTGGTCGATGCAGTCGTGGGTTTCGTAAGAGAATAAAATATTTTGTCGTGAAATAGAATAAAATAGATAAGTAATACTTAAATATTATTATACATATTTTATTTTAATTTTTTAAATTAAATAATTTAATAGATTTTAATAGTTGAGTAAGTTGTCAAACAAAGTATTCATAGTAATATATTTATTTTAAATAAATTTATTTTTTGAATAACTTGGTAAATAAAGAAGTATGAGGCAAAAATATTTGGCAAATCAAAATAAGTAAACATACACATATATAATACATATATGCCAAATGCAAAAAAAATAAAAAATACTACAACTAAAATGAAATTCATTCAGTAAAAAGAAAAACTTAAATGACGCTGTTTTGGACAAAAAAAAAAAAAAGAAGCTCGGCCAATACAATATGACCGTTGACATGTTTGGGCCTGGACCTGGAGTGTGTCCCATATAAAATACGACCGTTTACACGATTGTCTTTATAAATGTGAGAGTCACAGGAACACTTGAAAGTTGAAATACAAGAGAAACCCAAGTGAGCGGGAGATATCGATCGCGCGCAGCACACAAGCTTGCGAGTATGGAATGTTCTTTCTCTCGTCTCAATTTTATTTTTATTTTTTGGTTTTCCTTTGGTCTCTCTCTTTGTTTTGATCTTTTTCTATTTTTAATCTTTGAATCCTTTTTAGTAGTTGATTTGAGATAAATGGTGCCTTCGGTAAGCAAACGCTTTTTGCCTCAAAACCGTGTTTGACACGAATGTTTGTGGCGATTGCAATTGTTTGCGACATTCTCATTCTTGATTAATTCAAGAACGTTATGAACAGCGGATGGAAACTACGGTGACCCTCGGTGAATTCTTTATTTCGTAATTTTGAAGTGGGATGGTCCCTTGTAGCCTCGATGACCCAAAATTGAACTCGATATTGAATTCAAGATGAATTCTTTATTTCGTATTTTTGAATTGGGATGGTCCCTTGAAGCCTCGATGACCCAAAATTGAACTCGATATTGAATTCAAGATGAATTCTTTATTGCGTAATCTTAAGTTCGTTATGGATTCAGACCGATCCTCGGTGACCCTAGCCTGATGGCAACTATAATATGATTTTTTTTTTATTCATAATTTTAAAGCGGGAATGACCCTCGATGACAACTTAATGGCAATAATTTTAAAGCAGGATGAAGCCTTGATGACCCTGAATTCAATTGCAGTTTTATAATCCTGATGGGATGTTCGGCCCTTTATGATCCTAAATGCGGTTTTTGATTCATTGTGTTGAATGAGGATGGTTGGCTCAAGCCTTGATTATGCCGAAATATATTACAATGTGAATGGAAACATGAATCTACGCATGTGCCTTGAAGGTCTGTCATATTTTTAAACTGGGACGAAATGCATTGTGCCTTAGTGATTCTAAATGCAACCTGTGCTTGAGTCTTTAACGATGACAAATACAATTGTACAACGAATCTGAGTGTAGTTCTTTTGATGGCCCTAATGCATGTACAATTTGAATGCACACATGAATCTAAGGATGTGCCTTGATGGCCCTAATGATTATAGTTGCCCACTATGTGGACTGGTGGACGAATCAGCCCAGCATCTTATTCTTTACTTGCTGGGTTTCTGATAAGCACTGGAAACTATGTTACAGATGGCTTGGAGTCCAAGTTGTGATGCACCATGATGTGGAACAGAATATCTGCTCAAATCCATCTCATAGGTGACACCATCTCATAGGTGACACCCCAAGTTTCCATTTGTTTTAAATAGATTATTTTGTGACAATATCTGCTCAAATCAAGAAGTGGGACGTTGCAAGATATGTGTTTTCCACCTTTCGTTTGATCACATTGTTCGTCCTCTCTAATTAAAAAAAAAAAGGAGCTTTTTTAGGTGGGGTTTGTACTGTGGCATTGTTTGAAGTATCTTTTGAGGTTTGAGTGTGAACGAATTGTTAATGGATCAAAACAGAAGCGAGGGAAGAGGTGAGGTATTGGGTCCGGTTCATGAAGGAGTTGTAGTTGTTATTGATGCAGTAGATGTGAGCAGCTTGGGTGGAAGAGTTAGTATAAGTGGAGAAGCTGGAACTTCAGGAGAGGTTGGCAAGGATTTGGGATCTGATAAGGAGCTAAAGGAGGTGCTTGAGGAAGTTAAGGGTAAGGACAAGCATGATCAAGAAAATATCAGTGATAATAAATTGCTTGGTGTTGATCAGGTAACTAGTTATAATTCAAACCATTTGGTTAATCAGGTAGTGATTGAAACTGTGGTTGTAATTGAGTCTGTTCAGGCTGAGTATGTCAATGGAGATAATAGGAAATTGGAAGCAAAAGTTGATGAATCAGGGTTGAGCTTGGTATCCATGAAAGCACCAGAAGGGGTGTCTGAAACTGATAAAGATTCATGTGTGATTGATATAAAGAGCGGCAGCTGCAAAAAGGTTTATGAGAATTCCGAAGGTGAAAGGGTTTGCAGGATTTGCCATCTGACTTCCGTGCAATCGTTGGATGAAACAACTGTTGGCACTGCTAGTAGTGCTAAAAGTGCAGATTTGGTTCAGCTTGGTTGTGCATGTAAAGATGAGCTAGGCATTGCACATGCTCATTGTGCTGAGGCGTGGTTCAAGCTTAAGGGAAGCAGGTAATATTGTCTTGCCAAATATCAGTTTGATTCTAGTTTGTAGATAAACAATAACATTAATGTGCTTTTGAGGTTTTGTGTTGAAGCTTTCAATATTGATCACGTTCCTGATGTTGCCTACTTATTTTGAATTCCTAAATATGTTGGAATTTATAAGTTCTTTTTACTGAATTATCCAGTTTGGCACAATTTCTGAAAGCAAATATTTCTCTTGCCCTATTTGCTGCTCTGCGTTTGTGTGTGCTGCAGTTACCTTGATCATATGGAACATTTTATCATTTCAACAATAATATTGGAAAGGTTTTATCATTTTGCCTTTCCATGACTTGTCTTTTAAAATCTTTTGAGGTTTGTGGCATCCTTATTAAATGTGTTGATTGTGTTCTTAGATTAGAACAGAAATTTCCAGTATCATTTTTTAGCTTTTCAAATCCTTTCCAGATTCATGCCTGGGCTTATGCTTGATTTCCTTGATAATTAGTTTGAGGTCAAGCTCTTTGCATTGAATTTTGTAGTGGTACACCTCTAGTTGGAGAACCACTAGCATCATTACTGCACTCAAACATAGCTGTTCAGTGCATATCTGTAGCCATCAGCCTATTTGGAGTTCCTATATTTAATGGGTTCTATAAGGGGTGAGTTGGACAAATGCGTCCGACAGCCAGTGGATTTTCCTCCTTTAGGATGTAAGATTATGGGTTAGACATAAACATGATTAGCAATTTGCTCCTTGTGTTTGTGAGTTGATGTTAATTGACATCCATATAATTCTGTCAAGTCCTAATTTGTAAACTAGAAAATTATTGCATTTGATTGTGATATTGTGTCGGTTATCCACTTATCCTTGATATTTGAGAAAGTTCTCTTGTAACAACTGTCTTGGTGAAGATTCTTTTGGATCTGATGTTTCTCTATTCAGATGACATATGGGACATGGACTAGAAAATGAAGTTTTCACTTTTATTTCCACAAAATGAATTTTATATATGGCAAAATTGATCATTTTTATTAGATATCACGGGGACACATTCATCAATCCATTGAATAATTCTGAGTATCCTTTTTTCTAAAGGAGTCCCATCTCATTGTCTAGT
Organism: Glycine soja; assembly: GCF_004193775.1. Classification (NCBI taxonomy): domain Eukaryota; kingdom Viridiplantae; phylum Streptophyta; class Magnoliopsida; order Fabales; family Fabaceae; genus Glycine; species Glycine soja. The sequence continues at coordinate 41,601,687 of NC_041012.1, read as the reverse complement.
GAGAACCATTGTATTACAATCTAGTATAACTGGTCCATGTCAATCCTAATTCTTGTATGTTACATAGAGGGTTTGTCTGGGTCTTCAGCTTAATCAACAATAAGAGCTTATCACATGAAAGCTTATTCTTGAGTTTAGAAAGATATTATTATTGTGATAAGTCTCCATAAAACAATGTTATAGTTTTATTTTTTAGTGCCATTTTTGAAAAATGGTCCCTTCTCAATGTCATGTGATGCCTAGTGTTTTATAATCTAGAGTAAATTACACAAACTTCTCCTATTCTTTTTACATTTACACTAACCTCCCTTTATGGGAGCCAAATGTAATGTTTTTCAAATAATTAAAGGGGTGTCAGTGTATATTTTTAAAAGCTAAGGGGGTTAAATGTAATGTATAAGGGGATGTTAGCGTATATTTTAAAATAACTAAGGGGGGGTTAGTGTAGGAAAATAAAGGTACCAGACATTTGTGTAATTTCATGAAACTTTAGGAGATGTTAGTGTAATTTACTCTATAATCCACTATCAAATAAATGATTGATATTGGCTACTTTATTAACCACAGGTCATGTGAAATATGTGGTGAGACTGCAGAAAATGTTTTTGGTGTTACTAATTATGGATTTATGGAAAAGTGGAATGAAAGAAGATTCATGGACGACGATGGCAACTCATCCAACAGGTTTGGCGGATGCTGGCGAGGACAACCATTTTGTAACTTCTTGATGGCATGCCTAATGCCTTGTAATAGCATTTGTTCTGCCATGGTTTTTCCGTGTAAATATGTTCTAGCAGGTGAATCAACCTCTATTATTCTTGCCTTCAATTCTTCATACTCGCAGAGTATAGTGAGTGGCTGATTGGTTTTTGCCATACATGCTATGGTGCATCACCACATTTTAGTGGGATGTTAATGCTTAACCACATGTCCAAGTTGACATTCTGAGGGTATGTGCCATGAAGATATGAAGCTTCCATGTAAAGAAATTACCAGCTCTGGTTGCATTCTTTGGAGAATGTGTGTTGTTCAGAGGTGTATTCATCCAGAGAGAGAGAGAGAGAGAGAGAGAGTATTTTACATTTGGTGGCAGTAGATCTTATTTGTAAGAATTTAAGTAAAGAATTTGCTGCAAAACAAACACAAAGTAGAGGTTTCTTTCTCTTTTTCACTTATTTTACTTCCTTTTGTTTATAGACAATATTTTGGATTTATTTGGCTCCATGGCATCCTAATATAGTTTCAAGTATAATCGAGCTTAGCAAACGTTGGTTAGCTAAATTGATTCAAATTTAGCTAATATAGTTTCAAGCAAATAAATCTGTGGAGGCAATTGCCTTCAATACCACTACGTAACTTATTTTTAGTTTTTGACTATCACGTTCCTTTGAAACAAAAAAATAGTATTCTCGAGCTTTATTGTAAGTTCACAAGTATTTTCGCATGTCTGTGTTCTCCCGCTTTATGTAAATGATCAAATTAATTGTTAAGTTGTAAAAATTACAACTCCTGATATTTCAAGTTGCAATTGTAATATTGACCAAATTAAATTACAATTCGATTTCCGTAAAGGTTACACTGATATCTTATGATTTATTACAAAAGAATTAACTTTTAATTACTATTTTTATTTTAAGTTTAGGAAAAATAATGATTGAAACATAAAAAAATTATAAACAAGTTAAAATCCTCGCTACTTGTGCTTACTTCAAAAGTGGAGAAGTTGACAGTGCACACAAGTTGTTCGATGAATTGGTAGATCGAGATGTTGTGTCCTGGAATTCTATGATAAGTGGGTGTGTGATGAATGGTTTTTCCCACACTGCACTTGATTTTTTCGTTCAGATGCTCATTTTTGGTGTGGATTTGGCTACCTTGGTTAATTCTCTTGCAGCTTGTGCAAATGTTGGCAGTCTTTCAAGTTCTCAACCATGTGGGTAAGCGTGATGGTACCTGATAAGCCGTTATGAACAGTTGGATTATTTTTGTTAATTTTACTTCCTCATTTTAAAAATATTGACCATATAAGGTTTCTTGATGAAAATTTCTTGATGAAAATTCTAAGGAGTACCTCCCTGACAAATCTAGCCCCCAAGGTTGGATGTCTTATTTGGTATTTATTCACCTCTAGGATGCAGATTAGTACCTTTCATCTTTCCAACTTTTGTAAGCAAAGTATATTCAACCAAGGATTAAAAGTTGGATTTTCATCAAGAAATTTGATTTACACCAATAGATCATGAACAACCATAAAATAAACTTAATACAAAATTGATTTATAGGTTTTTCTTTTCACTTCTACGACATTTAACCTTTCCATTTCTATAAAATTTGAAACTTCACCTCATACTTATACTCAAATACATATTTAATTCTAAGAAATTTTTAAAGTTTAGGCCACGTTTCCTCTGCAATATTATAGAATCCAACATCTCATACATAATATCCTGAACCTGCATCAGTGGAAAGGAAAATTCAATGATTCTCATCAGTTAAATTCTCATGTGGCTAGTTGTGTATTACTTTGTTACCTTGATACTGCAATGAAAAATTATCTCCAGAAGTTTAAAAGGCAATGAAGCAAATATGGAATAAATAATCTTAAACTTTGACCAAACTTTTCCTGTTCCTCCTCAGATCGAAGGCTCTAAACTCATGACCATGTGTCCAATCACTGTTAGTGTAAACAGATATATATTCAAAATTTCAAATACACTGACTTGTTATGGAATAAGATGTATATCAAAAATATGAAATTTTGCTTGTTCGATAAATTAGTGGAGCTAAACTGTAGATTGTTGTTTTATTTATTAATAGAATAAATCGAAGTTTAGATCCCGTGGCACTTTTCAATACCCATGGCCTTCCTTTAGTTTGGGTTGTTTGTGGCTCTTATCTTTTGCATGAAACTTATAACCAATACATAATATTCTAGCAATGGACCAATACATACCATTTTTAAAAGTATACAACAAGAGCTATTTATTTTATAACCAATACTACAATTATATGTATTAAATAAAACAAATAGCATGCTCAAGGCAAATGAAGTACATATCAAACTTATGGTTATGGTGAAAAGGAAGAAAAAAATATTACAACACATTAATAGGAAAAAAGTGTTCAAAAAACACACATTGCGAAATAAAAGAATCTATTTTGTATTTAAATTATATTATAAACAGATGAGATGTAAAAAGTGTACGTTGATGAGCTCCTGGAAGCAAGAAAAAATTTCTTCATAGTACGTGTATCCACGCCACAGTGACCTCTATTTGTCAACAGTGTTGATGAAAAAATAAAATAGAGGAGTGAGATTGGGACCTGTTCATCAAATCATTATTGATGATATTCTTTTTAAGCTATATTATTTCTTGTTATTTTTTATTGCTAGTCATTTAACAATTAAAATTAAAATAATAATTGGTCAAGTCAAATTTGTATCTAGTCGTCTTTTCAACCCAAATTTCAAATACAAAATCATACATTCTTCTTTCATCAAATCTTTTCGTATTATTTATACTTTGAGTGCTAGCAAAAATATAATAATATTCTACCTTTTGAAATCAATTATCATTTCATCATATTAAATTCTATAATTTAATTAATCATCAAATATTAAAATAATTTATATTAAAATCAATTAACCTATTGTGCAAATTTGAAATTAGGTTGGTCGATGCAGTCGTGGGTTTCGTAAGAGAATAAATATTTTGTCGTGAAATAGAATAAAATAGATAAGTAATACTTAAATATTATTATACATATTTTATTTTAATTTTTTAAATTAAATAATTTAATAGATTTTAATAGTTGAGTAAGTTGTCAAACAAAGTATTCATAGTAATATATTTATTTTAAATAAATTTATTTTTTGAATAACTTGGTAATAAAGAAGTATGAGGCAAAAATAATTTGGCAAATCAAAATAAGTAAACATACACATATATAATACATATATGCCAAATGCAAAAAAAATAAAAAATACTACAACTAAAATGAAATTCATTCAGTAAAAAGAAAAACTTAAATGACGCTGTTTTGGACAAAAAAAAAAAAAGAAGCTCGGCCAATACAATATGACCGTTGACATGTTTGGGCCTGGACCTGGAGTGTGTCCCATATAAAATACGACCGTTTACACGATTGTCTTTATAAATGTGAGAGTCACAGGAACACTTGAAAGTTGAAATACAAGAGAAACCCAAGTGAGCGGGAGATATCGATCGCGCGCAGCACACAAGCTTGCGAGTATGGAATGTTCTTTCTCTCGTCTCAATTTATTTTTATTTTTGGTTTTCCTTTGGTCTCTCTCTTTGTTTTGATCTTTTTCTATTTTTAATCTTTGAATCCTTTTTAGTAGTTGATTTGAGATAAAATGGTGCCTTCGGTAAGCAAACGCTTTTTGCCTCAAAACCGTGTTTGACACGAATGTTTTGTGGCGATTGCAATTGTTTGCGACATTCTCATTCTTGATTATTCAAGAACGTTATGAACAGCGGATGGAAACTACGGTGACCCCTGGTGAATTCTTTATTTCGTAATTTGAAGTGGGATGGTCCCTTGTAGCCTCGATGACCCAAATTGAACTCGATATTAATTCAAGATGAATTCTTTATTTCGTATTTTTGAATTGGGATGGTCCCTTGAAGCCTCGATGACCCAAATTGAACTCGATATTGAATTCAAGATGAATTCTTTATTGCGTAATCTTAAGTTCGTTATGGATTCAGACCGATTCCTCGGTGACCCTAGCCTGATGGCAACTATAATATGATTTTTTTTATTTCATAATTTTAAAGCGGGAATGACCCTCGATGACAACTTAATGGCAATAATTTAAAGCAGGATGAAGCCTTTGATGACCCTGAATTCAATTGCAGTTTTATAATCCTGATGGGTGTGTCGGCCCTTTATGATCCTAAATGCGGTTTTTGATTCATTGTGTTGAAATGAGGATGGTTGGCTTCAAGCCTTGATTATGCCGAAATATATTACAATGTGAATGGAAACATGAATCTACGCATGTGCCTTGAAGGTCTGTCATATTTTTAAACTGGGACGAAATGCATTGTGCCTTAGTGATTCTAAATGCAACCTGTGCTTGAGTCTTTAACGATGACAAATACAATTGTACAACGAATCTGAGTGTAGTTCTTTTGATGGCCCTAATGCATGTACAATTTGAATGCACACATGAATCTAAGGATGTGCCTTGATGGCCCTAATGATTATAGTTGCCCACTATGTGGACTGGTGGACGAATCAGCCCAGCATCTTATTCTTTACTTGCTGGGTTTCTGATAAGCACTGGAAACTATGTTACAGATGGCTTGGAGTCAAGTTGTGATGCACCATGATGTGGAACAGAATATCTGCTCAAATCCATCTCATAGGTGACACCATCTCATAGGTGACACCCCAAGTTTCCATTTGTTTTAAATAGATTATTTTTGGACAATATCTGCTCAAATCAAGAAGTGGGACGTTGCAAGATATGTTTTCCACCTTTCGTTTGATCACATTGTTCGTCCTCTCTAATTAAAAAAAAAAAAGGAGCTTTTTTAGGTGGGTTTGTACTGTGGCATTGTTTGAAGTATCTTTTGAGGTTTGAGTGTGAACGAATTGTTAATGGATCAAAACAGAAGCGAGGGAAGAGGTGAGGTATTGGGTCCGGTTCATGAAGGAGTTGTAGTTGTTATTGATGCAGTAGATGTGAGCAGCTTGGGTGGAAGAGTTAGTATAAGTGGAGAAGCTGGAACTTCAGGAGAGGTTGGCAAGGATTTGGGATCTGATAAGGAGCTAAAGGAGGTGCTTGAGGAAGTTAAGGGTAAGGACAAGCATGATCAAGAAAATATCAGTGATAATAAATTGCTTGGTGTTGATCAGGTAACTAGTTATAATTCAACCATTTGGTTAATCAGGTAGTGATTGAATCGTGGTTGTAATTGAGTCTGTTCAGGCTGAGTATGTCAATGGAGATAATAGGAAATTGGAAGCAAAAGTTGATGAATCAGGGTTGAGCTTGGTATCCATGAAAGCACCAGAAGGGGTGTCTGAAACTGATAAAGATTCATGTGTGATTGATATAAAGAGCGGCAGCTGCAAAAAGGTTTATGAGAATTCCGAAGGTGAAAGGGGTTTGCAGGATTTGCCATCTGACTTCCGTGCAATCGTTGGATGAAACAACTGTTGGCACTGCTAGTAGTGCTAAAAGTGCAGATTTGGTTCAGCTTGGTTGTGCATGTAAAGATGAGCTAGGCATTGCACATGCTCATTGTGCTGAGGCGTGGTTCAAGCTTAAGGGAAGCAGGTAATATTGTCTTGCCAAATATCAGTTTGATTCTAGTTTGTAGATAAACAATAACATTAATGTGCTTTTGAGGTTTTGTGTTGAAGCTTTCAATATTGATCACGTTCCTGATGTTGCCTACTTATTTTGAATTCCTAAATATGTTGGATTTATAAGTTCTTTTTACTGAATTATCCAGTTTGGCACAATTTCTGAAAGCAAAATATTTCTCTTGCCCTATTTGCTGCTCTGCGTTTGTGTGTGCTGCAGTTACCTTGATCATATGGAACATTTTTATCATTTCAACAATAATATTGGAAAGGTTTATCATTTTGCCTTCCATGACTTGTCTTTTAAAATCTTTTGAGGTTTGTGGCATCCTTATTAAATGTGTTGATTGTGTTCTTAGATTAGAACAGAAATTTCCAGTATCATTTTTAGCTTTTCAAATCCTTCCAGATTCATGCCTGGGCTTATGCTTGATTTCCTTGATAATTAGTTTGAGGTCAAGCTCTTTTGCATTGAATTTTGTAGTATAGCAGACATGCAAATTCGATTTTCTACCTTTGCTATTTGTTTTTACAAGACCAAAATAAATGCATTTGAAAGTTTTTGGGTCGGTGAGAACCAAATCTAAATGTCGTAAAAAAAAAATGGTTCTTATAACGAGAATAACTGTGATATGTCCTGGTTTACGAAAGAAGTAGAAAGAAAGAAAGGGATAAGAAAATAATAACAAGATAATATTTTAAAGGTTAAATTGTAGTTTTGGTGTTACTAGTTTTTTAAATTCATCATTTTAATTTCATGAATTTTAATTGTAACATTTGATCTTTTAGTTTCATAAATTGAGGATTTTGGTTTTCTTGATAGATTATTAACAAATATAATTCTGATTAATTGAGTTATTAAGTTAATTATAAATTAATTAAAATTATTAATTATTAAAAAATTGAATAAAAAATTATTAATCTTAATTTTTCATAATATTTTGTTTTTTCTCTTATATGCAAACACCTCTTCTACTTTCATTATCGCATGCGACGTTGATAGTCATATCACGTTAGGGTTAATAGTCTTTTATAAAAAAAATTTAATAAATTTATTTAATTTATAATTAATTTAATATATGTGATAATTACAATTATTAGTTAACAATCTAGCATAGGATCAAAATCATAAATTTATAAAACTAAAGAGATCCAATGTTATAATTAAAAATTAAAGGAACCAAAATCATGAATTTAAAAAATTAGAAAGACTAAAATTATAATTTAATCTATTTTAAAGTGTTTATTAGGAGAGAAAATAAAATGAAAGAAATAAAAAAAAATATTTTTTCCTATATTTTGTTTGTCATAATCAAACTGAACTAAATTACAGAATTAAAATAACTCACACATACATTGTTGAATCTTTTCTTATATTTGATTTGATTATAGAAAGTGAAAAAAAAATAGAATGTGCATATTAAATAACATAAATAATACCCTTGACAAAAGAAGAAGAAGAAGCCTGAGATGATAAAAACAATGTGGTCTTTATACATCTTAGTTCATCCACAACAGTGATTCCTTACTATATTTAAGAAATAGGAGTGATGTTTGTTCGTATCTATCCCTTTGAGTAAAACCTTAAATAAGACCTAGTGCCTTTAGAAGTATAGATGTGAAAGACAATTTACTAGGTCAACCTATCACATCAAAACATGCTTTTATAAATAAAATAAAAATAATTAATTTACAATAAATTGAAAACGTGTATTTTTTTACCTTTTTTTTTCTTTTCTCACTTATGTACTTCCACTCTCTCCTGTTTTTTTTTTTTCCTTAGCTAAACAGAATGTTAATTTAGATAAATATACGGCTTTTTAAAAAGATCTCACAATAATTATTTCCTAGAAATAAGAAATTGCCAAACACATGTCCAAGAATTGCACTCACACTTGTGGCTTCCGTTTAGATATGGGTTTAACTAAAGAAGGCAATCACATATATGAGGAATTCCTATATCCTAGCTAGTTCATCACGTCCAAAATCATATATTTTATAGTTGAATAAAGTGTTCACATATGATGACTTACAATCGAAGGTAGCACGCAACACAGTATTGTGGATTTTTCCGGAGGTAACAAATGCATGTAGCTTGTTTGAAGGGGAAATTATTCCAGTCTTCCTTTTTATGTCAAATAAATACATTATTTATTATATATTTAAGACAATTAAGTACATATTTCATCATTAAGCTATGTGTAAATTTAGACAAACAATAAATATGCAATTAAGGTGCTGGTGAAAATATCATAACTTTCAAATTGTTGCCAACAAAATATAAATATTGAAGCATGGTTAAGTGCCCGATGCCACATGGTGAAATACAAACGTCCTTTGTCGAAACTTTATATTGAAGAGTTCTAAATCTTCCAAATCTTTGTATTGATGCTAAACAGTTGGCATCTTACCATAAAGATAATTTAATGCCAAATGGTTCTATATCTTCCAGCTCTCCTAAATTTAATTTATTTTATTTTTTAAATAGACATCTTAAAATTTAATTTAATTTTAATTAATTGTTAAATTTTATCCCTTTTTTTTTAGTTTAACATCTATGGCATTATAAATTTCTCAATCAAACTTATGAGTAATATCTCATTTAATATAAGTTTATTAAATAAAAATTTAATCAAGTTATTTATCCAAATGCACCTCAAGCTGAAAAACATACCAAAGATGAGAGACACTCCAGAAAAAACAATAACGAAAATATTCAAAATTAGATTAAATGGAGAAAAGTAATTTCATAGTAGCTATACTAACTTGTATGCTATTAAAGAACTAACTCAACTAACACCAACTAATTGTTTTTTGTCATTTTTGATAATCAAGAAGCTATTATTCTTTTTCTAATGTCATCATCAAGGTCTTTTGATGTCACGAGCAAAAAATATTTAATAGTTAATATTTAATCCTCATATAAAAACCTTATATGGTCAATATTTTTAAAAGTAAAATTAACAAAAGCAATCTCAAGTCTCAACCATGTGGGTAAGCGTGATGGTACCTGATAAGCCGTTATGAACAGTTGGATTATTTTTGTTAATTTTACTTCCTCATTTTAAAAATATTGACCATATAAGGTTTCTTGATGAAAATTTCTTGATGAAAATTTCTAAGGAGTACCTCCCTGACAAATCTAGCCCCAAGGTTGGATGTCTTATTTGGTATTTATTTCACCTCTAGGATGCAGATTAGTACCTTTCATCTTTCCAACTTTTGTAAGCAAAGTATATTCAACCAAGGATTAAAAGTTGGATTTTCATCAAGAAATTTGATTTACACCAATAGATCATGAACAACCATAAAAATAAACTTAATACAAAATTGATTTATAGGTTTTTCTTTCACTTCTACGACATTTAACCTTTCCATTTCTATAAAATTTGAAACTTCACCTCATACTTATACTCAAATACATATTTAATTCTAAGAAATTGTTTAAAGTTTAGGCCACGTTTCCTCTGCAATATTATAGAATCCAACATCTCATACATAATATCCTGAACCTGCATCAGTGGAAAGGAAAATTCAATGATTCTCATCAGTTAAATTCTCATGTGGCTAGTTGTGTATTACTTTGTTACCTTGATACTGCAATGAAAAATTATCTCCAGAAGTTTAAAAGGCAATGAAGCAAATATGGAATAAATAATCTTAAACTTTGACCAAACTTTTCCTGTTCCTCCTCAGATCGAAGGCTCTAAACTCATGACCATGTGTCCAATCACTGTTAGTGTAAACAGATATATATTCAAAATTTCAAATACACTGACTTGTTATGGAATAAGATGTATATCAAAAATATGAAATTTTGCTTGTTCGATAAATTAGTGGAGCTAAACTGTAGATTGTTGTTTATTTATTAATAGAATAAATCGAAGTTTAGATCCCGTGGCACTTTTCAATACCCATGGCCTTCCTTTAGTTTGGGTTGTTTGTGCTCTTATCTTTTGCATGAAACTTATAACCAATACATAATATTCTAGCAATGACCAATACATACCATTTTTAAAAGTATACAACAAGAGCTATTATTTTATAACCAATACTACAATTATATGTATTAAATAAAACAAAATAGCATGCTCAAGGCAAATGAAGTACATATCAAACTTATGGTTATGGTGAAAAGGAAGAAAAAAATATTACAACACATTATAGGAAAAAAAGTGTTCAAAAAACACACATTGCGAAATAAAAGAATCTATTTTGTATTTAAATTATATTATAAACAGATGAGATGTAAAAAGTGTACGTTGATGAGCTCCTGAAGCAAGAAAAAATTTCTTCATAGTACGTGTATCCACGCCACAGTGACCTCTATTTGTCAACAGTGTTGATGAAAAAATAAAAATAGAGGAGTGAGATTGGGACCTGTTCATCAAATCATTATTGATGATATTCTTTTTAAGCTATATTATTTCTTGTTATTTTTTATTGCTAGTCATTTAACAATTAAAATTAAAATAATAATTGGTCAAGTCAAATTTGTATCTAGTCGTCTTTTCAACCCAAATTTCAAATACAAAATCATACATTCTTCTTTCATCAAATCTTTTCGTATTATTTATACTTTGAGTGCTAGCAAAAATATAATAATATTCTACCTTTTGAAATCAATTATCATTTCATCATATTAAATTCTATAATTTAATTAATCATCAAATATTAAAATAATTTATATTAAAATCAATTAACCTATTGGTGCAAATTTGAAATTAGGTTGGTCGATGCAGTCGTGGGTTTCGTAAGAGAATAAAATATTTTGTCGTGAAATAGAATAAAATAGATAAGTAATACTTAAATATTATTATACATATTTTATTTTAATTTTTTAAATTAAATAATTTAATAGATTTTAATAGTTGAGTAAGTTGTCAAACAAAGTATTCATAGTAATATATTTATTTTAAATAAATTTATTTTTGAATAACTTGGTAAATAAAGAAGTATGAGGCAAAAATATTTGGCAAATCAAAATAAGTAAACATACACATATATAATACATATATGCCAAATGCAAAAAAAATAAAAAATACTACAACTAAAATGAAATTCATTCAGTAAAAAGAAAAACTTAAATGACGCTGTTTTGGACAAAAAAAAAAAAAAGAAGCTCGGCCAATACAATATGACCGTTGACATGTTTGGGCCTGGACCTGGAGTGTGTCCCATATAAAATACGACCGTTTACACGATTGTCTTTATAAATGTGAGAGTCACAGGAACACTTGAAAGTTGAAATACAAGAGAAACCCAAGTGAGCGGGAGATATCGATCGCGCGCAGCACACAAGCTTGCGAGTATGGAATGTTCTTTCTCTCGTCTCAATTTTATTTTTATTTTTTGGTTTTCCTTTGGTCTCTCTCTTTGTTTTGATCTTTTTCTATTTTTAATCTTTGAATCCTTTTTAGTAGTTGATTTGAGATAAATGGTGCCTTCGGTAAGCAAACGCTTTTTGCCTCAAAACCGTGTTTGACACGAATGTTTGTGGCGATTGCAATTGTTTGCGACATTCTCATTCTTGATTAATTCAAGAACGTTATGAACAGCGGATGGAAACTACGGTGACCCTCGGTGAATTCTTTATTTCGTAATTTTGAAGTGGGATGGTCCCTTGTAGCCTCGATGACCCAAAATTGAACTCGATATTGAATTCAAGATGAATTCTTTATTTCGTATTTTTGAATTGGGATGGTCCCTTGAAGCCTCGATGACCCAAAATTGAACTCGATATTGAATTCAAGATGAATTCTTTATTGCGTAATCTTAAGTTCGTTATGGATTCAGACCGATCCTCGGTGACCCTAGCCTGATGGCAACTATAATATGATTTTTTTTTTATTCATAATTTTAAAGCGGGAATGACCCTCGATGACAACTTAATGGCAATAATTTTAAAGCAGGATGAAGCCTTGATGACCCTGAATTCAATTGCAGTTTTATAATCCTGATGGGATGTTCGGCCCTTTATGATCCTAAATGCGGTTTTTGATTCATTGTGTTGAATGAGGATGGTTGGCTCAAGCCTTGATTATGCCGAAATATATTACAATGTGAATGGAAACATGAATCTACGCATGTGCCTTGAAGGTCTGTCATATTTTTAAACTGGGACGAAATGCATTGTGCCTTAGTGATTCTAAATGCAACCTGTGCTTGAGTCTTTAACGATGACAAATACAATTGTACAACGAATCTGAGTGTAGTTCTTTTGATGGCCCTAATGCATGTACAATTTGAATGCACACATGAATCTAAGGATGTGCCTTGATGGCCCTAATGATTATAGTTGCCCACTATGTGGACTGGTGGACGAATCAGCCCAGCATCTTATTCTTTACTTGCTGGGTTTCTGATAAGCACTGGAAACTATGTTACAGATGGCTTGGAGTCCAAGTTGTGATGCACCATGATGTGGAACAGAATATCTGCTCAAATCCATCTCATAGGTGACACCATCTCATAGGTGACACCCCAAGTTTCCATTTGTTTTAAATAGATTATTTTGTGACAATATCTGCTCAAATCAAGAAGTGGGACGTTGCAAGATATGTGTTTTCCACCTTTCGTTTGATCACATTGTTCGTCCTCTCTAATTAAAAAAAAAAAAGGAGCTTTTTTAGGTGGGGTTTGTACTGTGGCATTGTTTGAAGTATCTTTTGAGGTTTGAGTGTGAACGAATTGTTAATGGATCAAAACAGAAGCGAGGGAAGAGGTGAGGTATTGGGTCCGGTTCATGAAGGAGTTGTAGTTGTTATTGATGCAGTAGATGTGAGCAGCTTGGGTGGAAGAGTTAGTATAAGTGGAGAAGCTGGAACTTCAGGAGAGGTTGGCAAGGATTTGGGATCTGATAAGGAGCTAAAGGAGGTGCTTGAGGAAGTTAAGGGTAAGGACAAGCATGATCAAGAAAATATCAGTGATAATAAATTGCTTGGTGTTGATCAGGTAACTAGTTATAATTCAAACCATTTGGTTAATCAGGTAGTGATTGAAACTGTGGTTGTAATTGAGTCTGTTCAGGCTGAGTATGTCAATGGAGATAATAGGAAATTGGAAGCAAAAGTTGATGAATCAGGGTTGAGCTTGGTATCCATGAAAGCACCAGAAGGGGTGTCTGAAACTGATAAAGATTCATGTGTGATTGATATAAAGAGCGGCAGCTGCAAAAAGGTTTATGAGAATTCCGAAGGTGAAAGGGTTTGCAGGATTTGCCATCTGACTTCCGTGCAATCGTTGGATGAAACAACTGTTGGCACTGCTAGTAGTGCTAAAAGTGCAGATTTGGTTCAGCTTGGTTGTGCATGTAAAGATGAGCTAGGCATTGCACATGCTCATTGTGCTGAGGCGTGGTTCAAGCTTAAGGGAAGCAGGTAATATTGTCTTGCCAAATATCAGTTTGATTCTAGTTTGTAGATAAACAATAACATTAATGTGCTTTTGAGGTTTTGTGTTGAAGCTTTCAATATTGATCACGTTCCTGATGTTGCCTACTTATTTTGAATTCCTAAATATGTTGGAATTTATAAGTTCTTTTTACTGAATTATCCAGTTTGGCACAATTTCTGAAAGCAAATATTTCTCTTGCCCTATTTGCTGCTCTGCGTTTGTGTGTGCTGCAGTTACCTTGATCATATGGAACATTTTATCATTTCAACAATAATATTGGAAAGGTTTTATCATTTTGCCTTTCCATGACTTGTCTTTTAAAATCTTTTGAGGTTTGTGGCATCCTTATTAAATGTGTTGATTGTGTTCTTAGATTAGAACAGAAATTTCCAGTATCATTTTTTAGCTTTTCAAATCCTTTCCAGATTCATGCCTGGGCTTATGCTTGATTTCCTTGATAATTAGTTTGAGGTCAAGCTCTTTGCATTGAATTTTGTAGTGGTACACCTCTAGTTGGAGAACCACTAGCATCATTACTGCACTCAAACATAGCTGTTCAGTGCATATCTGTAGCCATCAGCCTATTTGGAGTTCCTATATTTAATGGGTTCTATAAGGGGTGAGTTGGACAAATGCGTCCGACAGCCAGTGGATTTTCCTCCTTTAGGATGTAAGATTATGGGTTAGACATAAACATGATTAGCAATTTGCTCCTTGTGTTTGTGAGTTGATGTTAATTGACATCCATATAATTCTGTCAAGTCCTAATTTGTAAACTAGAAAATTATTGCATTTGATTGTGATATTGTGTCGGTTATCCACTTATCCTTGATATTTGAGAAAGTTCTCTTGTAACAACTGTCTTGGTGAAGATTCTTTTGGATCTGATGTTTCTCTATTCAGATGACATATGGGACATGGACTAGAAAATGAAGTTTTCACTTTTATTTCCACAAAATGAATTTTATATATGGCAAAATTGATCATTTTTATTAGATATCACGGGGACACATTCATCAATCCATTGAATAATTCTGAGTATCCTTTTTTCTAAAGGAGTCCCATCTCATTGTCTAGTGAGAACCATTGTATTACAATCTAGTATAACTGGTCCATGTCAATCCTAATTCTTGTATGTTACATAGAGGGTTTGTCTGGGTCTTCAGCTTAATCAACAATAAGAGCTTATCACATGAAAGCTTATTCTTGAGTTTAGAAAGATATTATTATTGTGATAAGTCTCCATAAAACAATGTTATAGTTTTATTTTTTAGTGCCATTTTTGAAAAATGGTCCCTTCTCAATGTCATGTGATGCCTAGTGTTTTATAATCTAGAGTAAATTACACAAACTTCTCCTATTCTTTTTACATTTACACTAACCTCCCTTTATGGGAGCCAAATGTAATGTTTTTCAAATAATTAAAGGGGTGTCAGTGTATATTTTTAAAAGCTAAGGGGGTTAAATGTAATGTATAAGGGGATGTTAGCGTATATTTTAAAATAACTAAGGGGGGGTTAGTGTAGGAAAATAAATAAAGGTACCAGACATTTGTGTAATTTCATGAAACTTTAGGAGATGTTAGTGTAATTTACTCTATAATCCACTATCAAATAAATGATTGATATTGGCTACTTTATTAACCACAGGTCATGTGAAATATGTGGTGAGACTGCAGAAAATGTTTTTGGTGTTACTAATTATGGATTTATGGAAAAGTGGAATGAAAGAAGATTCATGGACGACGATGGCAACTCATCCAACAGGTTTGGCGGATGCTGGCGAGGACAACCATTTTGTAACTTCTTGATGGCATGCCTAATGCCTTGTAATAGCATTTGTTCTGCCATGGTTTTTCCGTGTAAATATGTTCTAGCAGGTGAATCAACCTCTATTATTCTTGCCTTCAATTCTTCATACTCGCAGAGTATAGTGAGTGGCTGATTGGTTTTTGCCATACATGCTATGGTGCATCACCACATTTTAGTGGGATGTTAATGCTTAACCACATGTCCAAGTTGACATTCTGAGGGTATGTGCCATGAAGGATATGAAGCTTCCATGTAAAGAAATTACCAGCTCTGGTTGCATTCTTTGGAGAATGTGTGTTGTTCAGAGGTGTATTCATCCAGAGAGAGAGAGAGAGAGAGAGAGAGTATTTTACATTTGGTGGCAGTAGATCTTATTTGTAAGAATTAAGTAAAGAATTTGCTGCAAAACAAACACAAAGTAGAGGTTTCTTTCTCTTTTTCACTTATTTTACTTCCTTTTGTTTATAGACAATATTTTGGATTTATTTGGCTCCATGGCATCCTAATATAGTTTCAAGTATAATCGAGCTTAGCAA
Organism: Glycine soja; assembly: GCF_004193775.1. Lineage (NCBI taxonomy): Eukaryota > Viridiplantae > Streptophyta > Magnoliopsida > Fabales > Fabaceae > Glycine > Glycine soja. The sequence goes on along the minus strand of NC_041012.1, from coordinate 41,585,603 downwards.
ACGTTGGTTAGCTAAATTGATTCAAATTTAGCTAATATAGTTTCAAGCAAATAAATCTGTGGAGGCAATTGCCTTCAATACCACTACGTAACTTATTTTTAGTTTTTGACTATCACGTTCCTTTGAAACAAAAAAATAGTATTCTCGAGCTTTATTGTAAGTTCACAAGTATTTTCGCATGTCTGTGTTCTCCCGCTTTATGTAAATGATCAAATTAATTGTTAAGTTGTAAAAATTACAACTCCTGATATTTCAAGTTGCAATTGTAATATTGACCAAATTAAATTACAATTCGATTTCCGTAAAGGTTACACTGATATCTTATGATTTATTACAAAAGAATTAACTTTTAATTACTATTTTTATTTTAAGTTTAGGAAAAATAATGATTGAAACATAAAAAAATTATAAACAAGTTAAAATCCTCGCTACTTGTGCTTACTTCAAAAGTGGAGAAGTTGACAGTGCACACAAGTTGTTCGATGAATTGGTAGATCGAGATGTTGTGTCCTGGAATTCTATGATAAGTGGGTGTGTGATGAATGGTTTTTCCCACACTGCACTTGATTTTTTCGTTCAGATGCTCATTTTTGGTGTGGATTTGGCTACCTTGGTTAATTCTCTTGCAGCTTGTGCAAATGTTGGCAGTCTTTCATTTGGGAGAGCACTTCATGGACATGGAGTGAAAGCTTGTTTTAGTAGGGAAGTTATGTTTAACAATACCTTGCTAGACATGTATTCAAAATGTGGTAACTTAAATGACGCAATTCAAGCTTTTGAGAAGATCGGTCAAAAGACTGTTGTCTCTTGGACTTCATTGATTGCTGCTTATGTAAGAGAAGGTCTATATGATGATGCAATAAAGTTATTCTATGAAATGGAAAGCAAAGGGGTTAGTCCAGATGTTTATTCCATGAATAGTGTCCTTCATGCTTGTGCTTGTAGCAACTCATTGGATAAAGGCAGAGATGTACACAATTACATTAGAAAGGACAGCATGACCTTGCGCTTGCCTGTGTCTAATGGTCTCATGGATATGTATGCAAAATGTGGAAGCATGGAAGAAGCTTATTTAGTCTTCTCTCAAATTCCAGTTAAGGACATTGTCTCATGGAATACCATGATTGGAGGTTATTCAAAAAGCTCTCCTCCTAATGAAGCTCCTAAAACCTTTTGCTGAGATGCAAAAAGAATCAAGACCTGATGGCACTACAATGGCTTGCGTTCTTCCAGCTTGTGGAAGCCTAGCTGCTCTAGAGATAGGCAGAGGGATACATGGGCGCATATTGAGAAATGGGTACTCATCAGAGTTGCATGTAGCCAATGCACTTATCGATATGTATGTAAAGTGCGGGTCACTAGTTCATGCATGATAGCTCTTTGATATGATTCCTGAGAAGGATTTGATCACTTGGACTGTTGTGATTGCTGGGTATGGAATGCATGGGTTTGGAAATGAAGCAATCGCCACTTTCCAAATGATGAGAATTGCAGGTATTAAGCCTGATGCAATTACCTTCCCTTCCATACTTTATGCTTGCAGTCATTCTGGATTACTCAATGAGGGGTGGGAATTTTTTAATTCCCTGATCAGTGAATGCAACATGGAGCCCAAGTTAGAGCATTATGCTTGCATGGTAGATCTACTTGCCCACACTGGAAATCTTTTGAAGGCCTACAGCTTCATTGAGACAATGCCAATTAAACCAGATGCTACAATTTGGGGTGCCTTATTTTGTGGGTGCAGGATCCATCATGATGTGGAGCTAGCAGAAAAAGTGGCAGAGCATGTTTTTGAGCTAGAGCCAGACAACACAGGATATTATGTACTTCTTGCCAACATATAAGCAGAGGAAGAAGAGTGGGAAGAAGTAAAGAAGTTACGAGAGAGGATTGGTAAGCGGGGACTAAAAAAGAGTCCAGGTGGTAGTTGTATAGAGGTCCAAGGAAAATTTACCACCTTTGTTTCTGCAGATACTGCACACCCTCAAGCCAAAAGTATAGTCTCATTACTGAATAATTTGAGAATAAAAATGAAGAATGAAGGTTATTCTTCTAAGATGAGATATGCCTTAATTAATGCAGATGACTTGGAGAATGAAGTAGCTTTGTGTGGGCACAGTGAGAAGTTAGTTATGGCTTTTGGTATATTAAATTTTCCGTCTGGGAGGACTATTAGTGTCACCAAGAATCTACGAGTATGTGATGATTGTCACGAGATGGCAAAGTTCATGCCCAAGACAACCAGGAGGGAAATTATCGTGAGACGTTCAAGTCGGTTTCACCATTTCAAGGATGGTTTCTGTTCTTGCAGAGATTTCTGTTAAATAAATCATTGGAGAAATTCAATTGAGGGGAAGTCATAGTGATACCATATCAATTTATCCCTTTCATGAATAAATCTTATGCCAATCAGTTCTTGACTGAGGTACGACACATTTATTAATAAGGATTGGGAGTCGATGCCAAGCATAGGATGGATCAAGGAGAGTCACACTTGTGCTGTATCAGAGGTATAGACTCTTGGTTTAACAGTCGTGTCAGAGGAAACTTACATGTTCGACTCCTGTATGACAATACCAGATTTTGTCAATCACAGATAACCCATCTACATTTGTTTATGTGGATTTGATTTTAGAAATTTTTTTACTGAGGGGATCTCTGATTGGAGTTGAGAAGCAGTATGCTTATATGGAAAATAGATTATCGGAATATTGCAATTGGGGAAGACAGAGAGGGGATGCTCTCAGTTTGCCTTGAGAATCCAATCTTCATTTGTGATTTCTACCAATGTTAATTTTTATTATCTCTTGAGAAAGGAATCAAACAGAGACGGGTCATTGAAATGCTACTTTAATGCTAAGGATTTTCTCTGTAGTTAAATGCTATTTGGACGCAAAATCTTCTCTGTAGTTAAATTTCATGATTCTCATTAGGTGCTCAAAAGGATAAGTTGTTTGGCTTTTAAGTCATTTATGCATTATCAGTGAAATCAAGAATATTGCTAGAATGCTAGTTCATTGTTAAATTTCTGTAACTTTTGATTTACTGATTTTGGTTAACTATGGTCTAGATATACTAACATATTCATTCACAAGGTAACTTAAGCATAGCCTTTTTGAACATGTCATGTTCTATCTTCTTCCTTTCCCTCAAAAGTTCTTGGACTGCACATATGTTTCCCATTGAGGCTTTGCTGCAATGATTAATTGTCATCAGGCATTCATGATAAACTAATACTAATGACTAAGGTTGTATAAACTAAAAATACACCCATGAAACTGAGATCTAAAAACATCTGTCCATACAACCTAAGGTTCGTGTAAATAAAAGCATGGGGCAGAGGAATGAATCATGAATGAGAGAAATGGGTGATGCTTTTAACTGTATAAAAGATGGGGAAGTCCTGTCCTCAAGTGGGGACTTGTTTTTGTCTTCATACATAATGATTAGAAAAGTTAGGACAGAGTTGCTAATGCTGTTGGATATTGACAACCACGTCCATCACACATGTAACGATTTGTTTTTAAGGGGGGGAAATATAATAAATAATGAAACTACTTGAGTGCAGCCAAAAAGTTAAATGAAACAATTATATTTTCAATGCTAGCTAGCAGCACCAAGTAATTGTATTCACAACAAAGTCCAGATGATAAGAGAAACAAGTTTCTCACCTTACCTTTAAACTGGCGGAGGCGTGGATATGCTTATATAGTCACCCAATTTTGTTGAAGATTAGAATTCTAAAAACAATGGGAAATTGTGAACTAATAATCGGCTATCACAGACACAATCAAAGGCATTGTAAGATGGGTCACAAGGCATGTGGTGAAAAAAAAAATACTAATCTGATATATGATGAATAATGGATTTAATAGTCCATTTCAGTATTTAGTATCTAATGTAACGTGGAAAATGAATCTGTGTGGAAGTTTATTTATTTACTTAAATCATGGTAGCTCTCTCTGACAACTCATAACCAACCATCTAACAGTAGCACGGACCATAAAACTGAACCAGAGTCAGACATCACCTTTGGCAATTGGCATAAACAATCCCCTTTGATCCATACTCTGCATGTCAACACTACCGGTTGTCAAATATTCTCACATATAACATAAATGAGTAAATTGTTGGAAAGGAGTTAATCTACTCACCCTCTTTTTCTTATAAAGTACATAAATTATTTGAGTTATAAACGCGAATTTATGTTTATATCTCCTGTTTAAGAATTTAAACTCTTTGTGATCACTGATCAATAGAAAGGGGATTTTTCTCAAGATGAATTTTCACACGATCTTGTTACGTACAAATCTTGTGTTTATCTCTCTGTAATGAATGATTTGTTAAACATCCACCAATGAAAGATCATGAAAAAAAAAAGGCTTAAAACATTCTTATTAATATGAAAAACTCAATTTCTTTTCATTGAATATTATACAAAGTATTGGATCGATATACCAATGTTTTCAACTAGTTTGTTTGCATTCAAGTGTAATTCTAGCAGATTAGGAAGGCCATATACCATATCCAATAGAGAATTTTGTGCAAGATACAGACAGGTATGATAATATTGAAATTTTTTGAACGAATGGCCAATGTATCCAACCTGAAGCGCATGTCATTGGGGGAAAGAATTTAGAAAGCAACGTGTATGAATGAATATGCATAGCAGACATGCAAATTCGATTTTCTACCTTTTGCTATTTGTTTTTACAAGACCAAAATAAATGCATTTGAAAGTTTTTGGGGTCATTTCGGTCGGTGAGAACCAAATCTAAATGTCGTAAAAAAAAATGGTTCTTATAACGAGAATAACTGTGATATGTCTTGGTTTACGAAAGAAAGTGGAAAGAAAGAAAGGGATAACAAGATAATAACAAGATAATATTTTAAAGGTTAAATTGTAGTTTTGGTGTTACTAGTTTTTTAAATTCATCATTTTAATTTCATGAATTTTAATTGTAACATTTGATCTTTTAGTTTCATAAATTGAGGATTTTGGTTTTCTTGATAGATTATTAACAAATATAATTCTGATTAATTGAGTTATTAAGTTAATTATAAATTAACTAAAACTATTAATTATTAAAAAATTGAATAAAAAATTATTAATCCTAATTTTTCATAACATTTTGTTTTTTCTCTTCTATGCAAACACCTTTTCTATTTTCATTATCGCATGTGACGTGACAGTCGTATCATGTTAGGGTTAATAGTCTTTTATAAAAAAAATTTAATAAATTTATTTAATTTATAATTAATTTAATATATTTGATAATTACAATTATTAGTTAATAATCTACCAAAGGATCAAAATCATAAATTTATAAAACTAGAGATCAAATGTTATAATTAAAAATTAAAGGGATCAAAATCATGAATTTAAAAAATTAGAAAGATCAAAATTATAATTTAATCTATTTTAATGTGTTTATTAGGAGAGAAAATAAAATGAAAGAAATAAAAAAAAATATTTTTTCCTTTATTTTATTTGTCATAATCAAACTGATCTAAATTACAGAATTAAAATTACTCACACATACATTATTGAATCTTTTCTTATATTTGATTTGATTATAGAAAGTGAAAAAAAAATAGAATGTGTATATTAAATAACATAAATAATACCCTTGACAAAAGAAGAAGAAGAAGAAGCCTGAGATGATAAAAACAATGTGGTCTTTATACATCTTAACTCATCTACAACAGTGATTCCTTACTGCATTTAAGAAATAGGAGTGATGTTTGTTGGTATCTATCCCTTGAGTAAAACCTTAAATAAGATCGAGTGCCTCTAGAAGTATAGATGTGAAAGACAATTTATTAGGTCAACCTGTCACATCAAAACATGCTTTTATAAAAAAAATAAAAATAATTAATTTACAATAAATTGAAAACCTGTATTTTTTTACCTTTTTTTTTTCTTTTCTCACTTATGTACTTCCACTCTCTCCTGTTTTTTTTTTCCTTAGCTAAACAGAATGTTAATTTAGATAAATATACGGCTTTTTAAAAAGATCTCACAATAATTATTTCCTAGAAATAAGAAATTGCCAAACACATGTCCAATAATTGTACTCACACTTCTGGCTTCCGTTCAGATATGGGTTTAACTAAAGAAGGCAATCACATATATGAGGAATTCCTATATCCTAGCTAGTTCATCACGTCCAAAATCATATATTTTATAGTTGAATAAAGTGTTCACATATGATGACTTACAATCGAAGGTAGCACGCAACACAGTATTGTGGATAGAGGTAACAAATGCATGTAGCTTGTTTGAAGGGGAAATTATTCCGGTCTTCCTTTTTTTGCCAAATAAATACATTATTTATTATATATTTAAGACAATTAAGTACATATTTCATCATTAAGCTATGCGTAAATTTAGACAAACAATAAATATGCAATTAAGGTGTTGGTGAAAATATCATAACTTCCAAATTGTTGCCAACAAAATATAAATATTGAAGCATGGTTAAGTGCCCGATGCCACCTGATAAAGTACAAACGTCCTTTGTCGAAACTTTATATTGAAGAGTTCTAAATCTTCCAAATCTTTGTATTGATGCTAAACATTTGGCATCTTACCATAAAGATAATTTAATGTCAAATGGTTCTATATCTTCCAGCTCTCCTAAATTTAATTTATTTTAATTTTTAAATAGACAGCTTAAAATTTAATTTAAGTTAAATTAATTATTAAATTTTATCCCTTTTTTTTAGTTTAACATCTATGGCATTATAAATTTCTCAAGTAATATCTCATTTAATATAAGTTCATTTAATAAAAATTTAATTAAATTATTTATCCAAATGCATCTCAAGCTGAAAAGCATACCAAAGATGAGAGACACTCCAGAAAAAACAATAACGAAAATATTCAAAATTAGATTAAATGAAGAAAAGTAATTTCATAGTAGCTATACTAACTTGTATGCTATTAAAGAATTAACTCAACTAACACCAACTAATTGTTTTTTGTCATTTTTTATAATCAAGAAGCTATTATTCTTTTTCTAATTCTCATATAAAAACATCATATGATCAATATTTTTAAAATGGGAAAGTAAAATTAACAAAAACAATCTCAAATCTCAACCATGTGGTAAGCGTGAGCTGATGGTACCTGATAAGCCGTTACGAGATTTATTTTGTTTAAGTGAAGACAGGTTGAATGGTCCATTGTTGGATCGAGCAATCTATAGACTATTGGTACTCTAACATTGACAAGTTGGATATAGATGAGAGATAAAACCAGTAAAATTATTACGACTAATAGTCAAATCAAATGTTGAAGTTTTGATTAGCCCCAATAAAATCGTTGCGGCTCAAATCCAGCAACTTCAGTCGGTGCAACAGAAATAACTCTGGTGGCAATTGACAATTTAACTTGACCAACCATTAAACATATGATAGGGACCTAATGTAAATGTAATTGAGGATTTGAATGCAAAAGTGCACATTACTCCTTGCGAGCTTAGTTTAGCACTTTAGTCACTTTTCTAAGCTTCAACAAGCCACATGATATGCTCGCACCATAAATGCCCCCCGCCAAAGAAAAAAGAAAAGGATTGCCCCATCCTTTATACCAAAAGCTTCACCAAACAAATATATTTACAACTAATTAAATCCTGCAGGTCAGTCTCTCACAAGTTTCTGACTTTAATTATCTCACACAACAATTCTGTTGAAGATTATAATTATAAAAACAAATAATCACTAATGAAACATACAAAAAGGTAATGGATAATGGATCACACAGCCTATGTTGAAAAAAATACAAATGGCGTGTGATGAATAATGGATTAGCAGTCGTTTCAGTACACTATTTAGCGTCCAACCTAGGAAAAGGAAATTGTGTGGAAATCAAGTAGGACAGACAGCTCATATACAACCATTTAACAGTAACACAGACCAAAAATATTGGACCATATAGCCAGATATCCACAATCATACAATATTATTTTCCAGTTTGCAAATCATATCACCAACCGTTAAATATTTGAGCTCCTGTCCCTTTCTCCTAGAGAGTCCTAGTCAAGCTAAACAAAATTTTCTCCTCCACAAATTAATAATAGAGCATCACTATTTTAGCCTCATGCGCAATAACCTGAAATAAGTGTCATACCATCCAGCTATTCAGCTAAGTGTTCACCAAATTTTGACCCCCAACCCCAACGGTGAATCCTATGTATGAACCAAGAATCTAGCTAGAAAGCATATAAACACAAAATTTTCCCAACTAACTAAGTAAAAAGGCAGACATTAATGCAACAGTGCCACAAATAAAATGAAAAGGGCAATTATGAAAGTCAGCAGAGAGCACGTTATGAATAACAAAAGCTTATAGCACAAGCAACATAAAACTTCAAAGATACCACATTCACATGCACCACCTCCACCTTTTTACTCCAAACAACGAATAAAACGGTGTCAAAATTAAAACCTAGCATTTATCATCTATCATCCCATGATAAACTCATTGCACTGCACGTGCTGTTGATTTAATGTCTCTCCGTCCTCATTTTTTCCACACATCCCCACCAAAATATAAATAACAATTTCCTTTTTTTTCGGCAGTTACATTTTCATTACGTTTCCTTTCCTTGAACCTACTCTGTAATGTAATCACTAGTGTAGTATAATTAATTAATAATGATAAATAAATATATCAAACAAGCTGCACTCAACTGAATTTATGAATATTCCTAATCTAAAAATCTGTAAATCCCCGAAACCAAAAATTTCCTCTAAATCTAATTAACGACAACATTTGGAGCAGAGGATCAAGAAAACAATGAGAAAGACAATGGAAGACAGCGCAATGGCGACGCCGAGAACAAACTTGTTAGGCCCATGATGATGCTCCTTCTTGTGCCTACTCCCCTCCCCATCACCCTCGTCGTAATCATCGTCGCTGCTATCATCGGCAGAAGAATCCTTTGAAGGCGGAGTCACCGGCATTCCGAACTTATCACAAGGAGAGATCCCAAGCTTCAACTTCGAAGACACCACGGAGTGGTTATAGCAAAGGTTACTATTTCCACCAACCTTGAATACCTCCAAACGCTTAATAAAACTTAGGTTAAAAGGAACAACCCCGTGGAGGTTGTTGTTGGCGAGATTCAAGTGCTTAAGAGACTTCATGTGTGAAATGAATTTGGGAATGGTTCCATTGAGCTGGTTCGAGCTCAGATCCAAGTGAATCAAACTTGGTAAAGCAGATATAGAATCAGGAATGGAACCGGAGAATGAGTTGGAGGCTAAGGAAAGGTTTTTGAGTGAAATTAGGTCACCGATGGAAGGAGGCATTTCTCCGGCGAGGGAGTTAGAGGAGAGATTGAGGACCTGGAGGCTGTCGAGCATTGTTATGGAAGGGGGAATGCTGCCTTTGAGGCGGTTGTTGGAGAAATCGATGTGAGTGAGGTTGGAGTGGAGGTGGCCGGGGAGGGATCCGGTGAGGTTGGCGTTGGAGATGGTGAGGGTTTTGAGCTTGGTCATGCGGGCGAGGATGACGAAGGGGCCGGAGGCCTTGACGTTGACGTCGGAGACGGCGAGGTCGGTGAGGTTCTGGAGGTTGGAGAGCCAGACGCCGGAGAGTTTGCGGAGGCTGTTGACGCAGGTGAAGGAGGTGAGGGAGAGGGCGAGGTCGGCGGGGAGGCGGATGGGGGCGACGGGGCAGTTGAGGAGGGAGAGGGATTGGAGGGTGGAGAGGGACTTGAGGGCGGTGAAGGAGAGGGAGAGGTAGGAGGAGCAGTTGGCCAGGCGGAGGGAGATGAGGTGGCGGAAGGGCTTGGCGGCGTCGCAGAGGGTGGCATTGTGGAAGGAGGGTTGGGCGCAGGGGTCCTTTGAGGTGGGGATGTTGAGGGATTCTAGGGCCATTGCTTGTTTTGGGTCCAAAGTACCATTGGATGGAGGGTGGGGGAGAGAGAGAGATTTGACAATGGTGGGAGATACAAGGAGATGGAAAATCAGAAGAAATGCTAATGATCTCATGGCTCCCTTCAGGAACACATTGAGAGTGTTTCAGATACAACAATACAACTAGTACAACAACCTTGGCTGTGAGAAATGAAAAAGGAGAGAAAATGGTGGTAGCTTATACTAATACTATTAGATGGGATGAGGAGGACTGGTATATTCTTATAGGAAAATTTAACATATTATTTTTAGTTATAATTAAAATATTAGTAAAATTAAATTTGATATTTTTTCATAATAAAATTAAACTATAGTTATAATTAATAATTTTAAAATAAAACATAAAATTAAGAAAAAAAATTGTATTAATAAAGTTATTATTTAAAATAAAATATTCTACAATTTTACACCACCAAAATATATTATTTTAAAACTTAAATCATATTTTCTAAATTCAAATTATAATTTTTTATATATTTCAATTTCAATGTAATTTAGCAAAATATTAGGAAGAAGATTATAAAATAAAACAAAAAGATTATCAAATTTAATTTTACTTGAAATTTTGATTTTTTTTATTTTATTTGTTATATTTAAGAATAATGTGTTGAGATTGTATCTAAGAGTTTTTTCTTGTTACAGTGCATAGTTGTCTTGGGAGTGTGTTTTGTTTGGATAAATATTTATTTTTATAAATTAATTTTTAAAAGATGAAAAATTTAAATTTAATTATTAAATATTTAAGAAGTGTGACATTATTTTGTGATTAAAATATAATATTTAATAATTAATTCAACAATAAATTATATTTTAAAAAAAAATTATATCAAGATATACAATTTAAAAACTAATTTATTATTAAATTATTTGCAAAATTAATTAATCACATTTTTACATTCAAATGCTAGATTTAATTATTTTATCATTGAGGAAGTTAATTTCTCACCGTGTCACATGGATATTTAGCCGTTTTGCTTTTGATGCCTTTGATTTTGGGATATTTACAGAATTGCACCTGTCTTTTCAGTGTTTTTAAGAAACAACGGTCAAGATGGGTAAAATAAAACGCTCTGTCCCGTTTTTAAATAACTCGACAAAAATTAAATATTAAAAATGCGAAATGGGACGTGGCTGGCCACGTTAGGACAGTTTTCTTCTCTTGTTTTAAATTAAAGTATTTCTATTTTTATTTTTTTTATTGTCAAGCCTGATAAGTTGTTAGATATTGAAAAATGGAGGTGGAAGTATCTTATGCGTCGTCCGTTATTGGATTTGATTGTTAAGGAGAAAAAATTGTTTTTATTACAATTTACAAGTTTTATTTTTTATTATTTTATGATATTTTTCTTAAATGTAGAGCAAATTAATTCGAATATGCACACATCATTGCGTCATGGTTGATAGGTTCAAAAGACACTTGCGAGGGACGGGAATAGGTCACAAACACTTATCATGCATGCCAATAATAAGCGGCCTTCATAAAGACTTGAAAAATATCTTTGCAGTTAGATATTAGAGACTATTTTTTTAAGATATGAAAATCTATTTAAGGGTTCCCAACAAATATGATTTCATACCGTGGATATATTGTATCTTTTTTTTTTTACCCTTAACGAAAATTAGAGCATGTGAAATGAATTGAAATTCATTTTGTGTAGAAGCAATAATTGTAAATAAAACATGGGGTATAGATACACTTCATTACTTACTTTAATTAAGATAAACCTTTTTTTTCTGAATTAATTAAGACGAACCTGATACTTTATTCCTTTATAAATAGAATATTTTATATTATAAAAAAAACCTTAAATATATCATTAATTATTATATTTTCCAAACAAAATTGATATTTTATTTTATATTTACTAAAATTTGAAGTTGACTGAGGTCAAGGTGACTTGTTATTAGAGTGAGCTTCACGATTTCCTAATTTGGATATACATGTGTCTTCTATCAGAGGAATTAGAGGGATACCTCTTAAAGACTTAAATAAGTATGTGAATAAGCTTATTGATAATGAGATGGAAAGTCAAGATACAACATGATATTTATAACGTTGGACAAAATCCTAGATCGTTGGGTTGTTACATTAGTGTATCAACTCATTCACTGATCCTACAATCTGATAAGGGACAATAACATTATCATCAAGATTCAAATATACATTAATAGCTTATCAACCCAACCAACTCTAGATAATTCAAATATATAATAACATTATTATTAAAATTCAAATATATATTAATAACATCTGTACTCTTGGGCCAATAAAGAGGCAAATATATAATAACATTATCATCAAAATTTGAATATATATATTAATAACGTCTGTATTCTTGGGCCAATAAAGAGGACTGAGCTGTATATTTTTAAAGTTGTGTCATTAGTCATGTCATTTGTGAATATTTATTTTCATGTTAATAATTAAAATCAATAATAATTATCAAAATACAATTAAAAAATGATACTAACAGAAATTGTGGTATTTTTTCACACAAAAAAACTCTTCATTGTTGCAATTGCAAGTTGCCACTATGAAAATTGAAAACTCGATAAGAATTCTCCCAGTTCTATTGGGTTAAAAAAAAAAAAGTTGCATAAATGGTTTGTGGGCTCCTCCTTCAGTTGTTGGGATTGGGAAGTAGAAGTACACATTCCCAATAAGGTTAACAAAAAAATCCAACAACTCAGAAAGAAGAGAGAAGGTAAGCACAATAATCACACTACTTGGCGACGAAGCTACTATATACTTTCTCTTGTCAATAGTAACCCTCACAAACGCTTTGATTTTGCATCCTTTGGAGTGAGCTCTGATACTCTTGGATTTGCTGTTCACTTTCAGACTTCCAAATTGCAAAGGATGATGAAGAAGAATCAGAGCAAGCAAGTTAACTCGTTGACCACGACACGTTTGTCACCATTGGCGAAACCCTTCACGCTCAACCGTTCTACCCTCCAACCCTGCTCAAGTTCCCCTTTTTCAGGGTACCCTTTTCTTGAATCGCCAAAAGAATGTGACTTTGATGGGTTTGGGGAGGATTTTTCGTTGCCTAGTTACTCACCCTTGTGCCATGGGAAGCAAGGAGAAGGGGATTCTCATGAGAGTTTGTTTCACAAGGGTAGTTTAGTTTTCTCCTTTTTTTATGGTTTGCAATTTTTCTTCTGTTGTCTTGGTTTGATTGAATGACTGGGATGCTTCCGTTTCACTCTTGTCCTTTTTTGTTTTTACTTCTATGTGTATCATCATGTAGATATTGATATAATGATATTGATTGTGCTTTTATTGTCTTGGTGATTCTGAAGCCCTTAGTTTTGACTTTTGAGGCCAATGTATATCATTTTAGATGCATTTTATTTTTATGTTACCTTAATAATTGATTTTGCTGACATACAGTTTTTTGAGCATATTAAGATTTTTACGGCTTAAATGAGGATTACAAGCAGGGAATTTCGGATTTGTTTTTCAGGCTTTAGTTTCTTTCTATTTTTCATACTCAGTGACCATTGTAAGACTCTGAGCTTTGTGCTATAAGGCTGCTGACATGCACTTAGTTGTATGAAGTTTATCCACTGAGGAGCATGTGGTTCTTTAAAGAAAAATGAAATTGCTAAGAAAATCGTGAAATCTTTATTGCTGTTGATTTTTTTTTTTTTGCACATTTGCTGAAGTAACTCTTCATCACTTCATATTGTAATTTCTTCTCTAGCCATTTTGATAATTAGAATATCTTATAATGTTGCCAAAAACATCAAGCTTTTGTTGAGAGTCATCAATTGGGTGTTTTAAGATAAAGTACATCTGAAATTTCTGTTCTATATTATTACTTAATATTCTTTGTTTTCCTTGTCTCTGTCCTCAAAATAGAAAGAATAATTAAAGAGAAAGTTTACTGTTTGCAACAGCATAGTTGATATTTTTCCTTAATTGAATTTTGCTTTTTCCTGGTATGGATGAAAATGTGATTATCAGCTACTCCTTCGACTTTTTAGCAATCCCACCAGGGTTAAAATTTGTTCATACATGGTTCTGTCCTTGAAACTGTTGTTCTAGTTACACTCCCAATATCTTGAATTATTGGTGTTACAGTGAACCAATAGATCAGCCAGGGGTATCAAAAGCTTGCTTCCATCTAGGATTGACTTTTAATGTTCAGTTCTTGAATTTTGATTATAGATGTTTTTTTTTGTAAGTTTCAACCTGTTAAGAAAATTATGGCATGATATGTACAGGTAAGCATGCTGTTGATGGAGTGAGTCCCTGCCCAGAGTCTGCTGGTACTAGTACAATTGTGGCTGAAGACCTTCCATCGAATTCTAAAGGCTTAATGCATTCAGCTAACGAATCTATCTCTGTTCCTCTTTCTAATTTCAAGGTTTCCCCACTCAAATTACCAATAACCGAATTGCCCTCCGCTAAAAACACTTCTCAAAATCAGTCTTCCAAGAATTTGGGTGAAAGTGACTCTGATGTGGATTCTCCTTGTTGGAAGGGAACCATGGCTTTTTGTCTAACTCCAATAGAAAATTCAGGATCAATACAAATTAGTAATGTTGAGAAAGCAACAGAAAAACATAATAGTTTAAACCCTTTGGCTCCTCAGTTCTTTCCGGGTATTGGATATGTTAAGGATGATTTTGGGTCTTCCATCTCTTGTACGCCTGTAGCTACTAATTTGTTGTCAGGAGAGGACATGCTCATTAAAACTGTTATGGCTGAATCCCCAGTAGAGCCGAGGAAGGGGATTGAGCTTCAGTCTTCTAGTAACACCTGTGGAAGAGAAAAGGCATTTAATATGTTTAATAATCCAAAAAATAGCTCTGTGGATCCTGTGCTAAATTTGCATTGTATGGTGACACAATCTTCCTCTAAAGAAGACTGCTCAATATCCAATGGAAAACTTGAAACTGTTGTGGATGTTGATAACTTTGTAAAGGGAACTAAAGATTCCAGGGTTTGTAATGCTTTCCCTGCAAAGGGTCATTTTCCATTTCCAACTCAGGCAGCATTGTCATCTGGGGTTAATGCTGTTCCTGATCCTCTGAAAACATTTGAAGGTCTTTCAAAGACCTTAATTAAATCTCCAAAACCTGATGTTGGGACAATTGTCAGTGCAATTCATGTTCTTTCAGAATTGCTTGTGCAAACATCCATGGATGGAGTAGACTCAAATAGTGAACATGGTCATGATGAGATTATGATCCAGCAAATAATCAATAACCTAAATGATTTCAGCACAAAAAGATGTGGCCTAAGGATTCCAACCCTTGATTCAACTCCCACAGATAATCCATTTGGTCCTGATAGGTCATTGGAGGGTTCCAAGGTATGTATGAATCTATTTCTTAGCAATTTTTGCATAAAAGCAGCCTAATTGCCAATTGTGCCATTTTGTTTTTTTATTTTCTGCTCAATATTTATTATTATTGAGACTGACGTGTACATGTTTACATTCAAGGGACTTGAAATGACAAGTATAGAGACCCTTAATGATCCAAACCAGCTTTATCAACAAAATGATTATATGGGAAAAAACAGAGTTTTTAATATGTTTGGGCAGAGTGGACAGAGATTTTTAGCATCTAGCAGTGAACACCAGGACAAAGGCAATGAAATAGCTCAGGTACCCAGATATCTGTGATGATAACTAGAATCCAATTAGGTTTTATGTTTTTCAAAATCTGAAAAAAGTGTTTAAATTATTGAAGCTTCAGGTTATTAGGAGGAGTCTGGGGAAAACTCTGCATTTTGATAAACACATGCACCCAGAGGCGTCACTGTTTTTGAACTTATGGCTTGATTCTGAAGCAGAACGATGTTATAGGAAATATAAAACTTATCATTGCCTTATGGAAGCTGGGCTGGATGTAAATTGCACAACTGTTGCGGTATTTCCCTCTGCCCTAAAATCTTATAGCAGCCTTCTCTTTGCTACAATAGCTTATCATAATGCTTAATATGGACTCATGTGTATATATATCTTGAGGAATTCTTGCAAAACACCCTTTATTGCACTCTTTTCAACACTCAATTGTTAGGTAAACTTCGTGTAGGTCGCACATTATAAATAATTAGACTCTTAATAGTAGAGAATGTATTTAAAAAAGTGTGTTGATAACATTCATCATATTTCTATCCTTAAACGTATATTGCATGCAGCTCTTCATACTACTAAAAAATCACTCATAATTTGCACACTAACTTGGGTAGTGTATCAATTATGTATTTCTATTTTCAGGAATTGTTGAGCTGACGGTGCTTTGTAAATTTGCAAGAGACTCAACTGGATGCTGTAATCAGACATTGTAAATATCATACATACTTATTATAAGCTAATTCTGGAATGAGTTTCTAGTTGTACAAATGCAAGTGATTCATGCGAATGCAATGGATTTAGACTAATATCACGAGTTTTTACTAATACCATGCCTCTTAATCTTTTAGTAGTTTGTTTTAAATTTAGTAGAGATATGCTTATGCAAGTCTAACTAAATACATTCAAATACTCATAATCTGTCTAAATATTCTGTCTGCATAGTATAATTAGGGTTGTTAACTTCTTTTGCTTGATCTTCTGAAGTATGCAAATAGATAGTAACTTATTGCTTTGCGTGACCTATATATATATTAGCTGTTTAGTGATGGCCTACAAGTTCAATCACATGAAATGATTCATGTCATCTTCACTTATTCTCTCCTGAACTTTGTACTCACTCTATTTGTCTGTTACGGTTATATACTTTTGTCAAGATGTTATTAGCATTGCTACGTGAACACTGCAAAAGCTCACGTTATTCTACCATGTATTAACAAACACGTGCCCAGATGGAATATATTTTCTAATGTTGAAAATTTGTGAAAGAAATTTGCACAAGTTGGGGCCACTAGGTAAATAGCAAAGTGTGACTAGTATGAGTATCTATGCTTGGCAAGATAAATGGCATATATATAATGAATGCTATGTAAACGGTTGTACTTTGAGCTTGGCTATGATTGAGAGCATGATCTGTCGGAACAAGTGCAGAATAGAAACCGACTGTTATAAATGCTGAATGTTAGTAAAAGGTCAAGTATCATTATCAGTTAGGCCCACTCCTCGAATAAAGTCAGATGCATTACTCCCTACCTCTCATTCTGAGTTGTTCCTACCATAACAAATGAGGATAATGAATATAAATTATTAAATCTCATTTAAATAGTTAAAATTAATAAAAAGGTAAATGAGTTATGTGATGTTAAACTAATTTAAAATCTTGACAACGATTATATGTTTTAAATTTACATTTTTTAGCTACAACTAATTGATCCGACTGGTATTGGATTTAGTTTGTTTTTCATATTCTTAACATGAAATCTGTTTTTTCGGGAGAAAAAAAAACATAAAATTTGCTTTTGGTAATCTATCGAATTAGTTACATTTATCCTCAAATTTCTTATAGTCAGCTTAAGATGTGTCACTCCCTATGCTGGTAACCTCCAAATGTTTTTTTTTTTTTTTGGTATTAAAATGTCTATTTGTTTGTTCGCTCTACATTTATTAATCCAATTTAGTATGTGGATTTGTATTTTGTAGCTCATTTTATACTCTTTCACTTTTCATGCCAAGGTTATTTTAGACCGACAATCTTGGAAAGTTATTAAACTTTGACGGTTCAAGAATCATTCAACAAAGTAATAGACTATTAGTTTTTAATTGTTTAAAAGGAGGAATCTTCTCATTTTTATTTATTTATAAATTCATCGCTTTGAGGCTTTCTCTTCTCTTCTGAATCATCTCCTCAGTCACTTTACTTAAATGAAGATTTATATATATATAAAATAAATAAAAAATGGTATGTATACTCGTTCATTAGATGTTCTTTTGTGTTAAATATCCTAAGATGATTTTTATCCTTTCATATATTTCATAGATAAAGTAAAAGATAATATATTTTTTTTAATCCTAGGTATTTCTGATCTTAAAACTTAATCTTTCGTGATATTAAAATGTATGAGCCGACCTCTCTAAATGAATATTTTTTCGTAATATGGATTTAAAATTAAATCTTGATTACATGTTTAAAAGACAAAATTAATCCTGTCACGCTATTTTGATAAGTAAAAGGTAATGATTCTACTGAGATTTACGGAAATCGATCCACATTGGCTTCCCAGTTCAGTGTTTCCTAGGTAATTGATTATTGGTGGTGCAAAAATAGTATTTAGCTTTACAATCTCTCGCATTTTTTTTTTTTCTGTAGGATTGTCAAGTTCACATTTGCACTTATAAAGTAATAATCCGTCCTCCAACTATGTAGGATGTTAGGCTCCATGCTAGGCATATGAAAACTGTGTCCACAGTGGATAGTGATAAAGGGAAGTTTCAGTTTTCAGCCTACACCTTCTACGCTTTTAGTACAATTTCTTTAGGAGTGCACACTGATAATCATGACCTGCTTTTTCTCGTACAATTGAATGATGAGTCTGGGAATCCAATATGGAAACATAGAGTAGAGAGCTGGAAGGAAAATGATAATAAGAAGAGGAAGAAAAAGGTTGCACCTAAGGCTGAAAATGAGACTCCAATTCCACCAGAACAGCAAATGGAAGGAATGCAATTAAGTTCAATGAGATATGCAACATTTTTGCTGAGGGACCAATAAAAAATAGGTATTGAAATAACATTCTTTTTTAAAATTAAAAATATTTCAGACCTTAACTAGGTTAAATGCAAGAGAAACTGTAGAAGTTGTAAAACATTTGGAAACCCTGTTCCTTGTACTTGAAGCTTTGAGCTAAAAAATCATATTTCAGTGGATTTAGGTATGTTTCAGTATTTTATTTCTTTCTCTGTTTAGAATTTGTGAAAGGTGATATATAAAGATGAAATCAATGGATAATGTATAGTGAAATAATATCTAAGTTGAATGCGAGAACGGATATTCAGTCTGTACTCTGTAGTACTAGTTAGTATTTTGGATGCTTGAAAGTTCACTTTTTTTATTGCGCCATTGCCACGCCGGGTTTGAAAGACCTGGTGAACCCTAAAAGCTTGTTTCTGTGGAGTTCTTTGTCAAAGTACAGACACAGTTGATCCTGTGAAAGAACTGACACTGATCACTGATCACTGATCCTGTAGATAATACAGTGCATTCTGTTCTTGCTGTGGACTAACCTGTAGATAAAATATCCTGGTATGTGTCAGATGATGGGGCTGCAATGCAAAAGAGTGGGTTACGTTTTGCAAAATGTTTCAATTGAACCAGGAGCATCTGAGTTCTACTTCTCTTAGAAGATTGACTACCCGAATGACAAAGTACAACCTTCTTTTCTGAAGGAATGTAGAGCAATGAAGGCAAGTATTTGAAGTTCCTTATTGTCTACGATTATGACATTCATATAAACTGCTGGCTGTTCTAGTAATCTGCTAGTTAATAAGAATTAAGAATATTTTACATTATGAGCAAATAAAAAACAACTTTTCAAGTGGTTGTGTGGAAAGTGGGAAGCTTCTCTGTTTTTGTAAGATTGACTAGTTCTATTGATCAATGATATAACACCAGCTGCTAACTTCTTGAACTTTTCCTCTCCATTAACATTAAAATCACTAGTGCCCTTTGAGCAGCAGTGGAGTGGTGTCACTATTGAAGATTTTGGGGTGATTGAAGGAGTTTCATCCTATCAGGTTGCTGTGTTCCAAGGATTCCGGAAGATGTTGGCTGGTGCTGACAGACATCAACTTCACTCTCATTGTCACACGAGTTTCGTGAACTTATTCATCCCAGTGGGGACAAATTTACCAAAAGGAGTAAAATTTAAATTAATATTTCAAAAGAAATTAATAGTAAAATAATGTATGACGTCTTTGAAAATTATAAATTGTTTTACAATTTTTTTCATTAAGTTATAAATTTTATTTATCATTATAATTTTTTACTTTTTTTTAACACGACTTTAAAGTCGTAATAATTTTTTTTCCACACTACTTTAAAGTTCTAATATTTTTTTATTGAAATCATAAAATAATTAAGGTATATTATAAATCAATTGTAAATATATCTTTATTTTTTCATTTTATGTACTTATTCACGATTCTTATGAAAACTACCGATTAATCAATTTTCTCTTATTATTATCGAGACTAAAGTTCTTGTCGCACTTATTGCAAAATACCTTAAACTTTTGATATTTTTTCTTTCCCAAAGACTAACGTCGTTTTGCATATTTTCATGATTCACAGAAAATGAACGCATGACTTCCCTAAAAATTTATCGAGACTGACGTAGTTTGAGTTATTTTAATAATTTACAAAATGAACAAATACTTTCTGTCAACATTAATAAATATTAAAATAGATGTTAAAATTAAGGGGAGATACCTACATGCATGTTACACGAGATAGATTAAAAATGAAACTTTTATTCTGGGTTATTTGCAAGAGATTGGGATTTTCCCCCAAATCTCACACTCGGTCGATTTGATAGTTTCGCCATTTACTTAATTTCTAGATTTTATGCTTTACATAATAAGCATCCCTAGCACCTATTCCTATAATAGGTGAAGTTGGGCTTCCTAAAATAAATAAGAGGTAATATTGGGCCCTTGATGGACCAAAGATCTTACAACTTGGACGATTGCATTCTGCACCTTATTATTGCATCCTGCACCTCCCATTATATTTCAGAAAATTTATTTCTGTAAAATTGAATTTCAGAATGAATTTTCTGGAATACAATGAAAGGTGTCTGCAGAATATAATGCCCGCATCTTGTCATCTTCACCTTAGTCAACTCAATTGCTACACTAGATGTTTAATTGTGTTTTCCTAAATCCTAAGCAATGGTGTCCGAAGGAAGAGTTAAAGAGTATACGCGGCAGTGAAAGAGTAGCAACCACCCGAGTACACAATGCCTATTCCAGTGACCTTCTTTTTCTATTGCCAACAAAATATCTACCCCTCTAGTTCCTCTATTAGCTAGCTCAATGTTGCCACTTTTTTTGTTGCTGAGAATCTTGAAAAAATATGTTTAATCATGTACTATTAGAATAAAAAATTTATGTTTCCAACTGATTAGAAATTATTTTAAATTAAATATTATAAAAATCAACGACAAACTTGTTATATGTGACAATTTATAAATAAATGATATTATAAATGATTTTTACACTATCAATCTATTCTAATTAAATTCATAAAAAAAGACAAATTCAATACTTCAAATATTCGAAAGTACTTCGAGAAAATTAGACCGTCTGAACACTGAAAGAAAAGTTGTAAATGTAGGGCTAGCTAGTGTACGTATATTCCAGCTCTCTGCAAGTTAGGTACATCTTACCAAAATTTTATCATCATATTTCTAAGTATGTCATGGTTTCTAACATTAGTAATATGGGGAATATGATGTTTGTGTTGGAGTTTTTACTTCCTATTTTCTCCTATTGTTTTTCTACTGTGACTTTTATGGGAAGTGAGTTTTTATATATGATCTATTTTCTTCTCACATTTAATCTTTATCGTTTACAACGTTAATAACAATATACATTATGATACAATAAAGTTGAACTTTGTGATGGACAGAGTTATATAAATAGAATCAAGTGCTTTCAATTTTGATCAGCAAACTTATTCCTCTCTTTAGATAAAACACACCATCGAATTTGAGCAAGTGTGATTTGAAAAATTAAAACTATAAAGACTTAAAGAAGATTAATAGTAATGACCAAAGGTAAGTATTTTTTAAAATTATTTTTCTTCTTTACTTTTACTTTTACTGTTTGGTTTAAATATAATACTTATGGTTCATACCGATATATTTATATATTTTAAGAGGTTGATTGTACTTGTAAAGTGAATAACTCAATTACAAAGTTGTGTGAGACTTGAGAGCTCAAATAATTATGTTCGCAACTGAAACTATAACTGAACGACTAACCAAAATTTAATAACTAATTAAAATAGGTAAAACTAAAGTATAGTCGCCAAAGTTCAATTATTGAGGAATAAAAATGGGGGAACAATCTCTTTGTTTAAATAATTGGCGTTTGAAAAGAGATTTAAAGTTTGATAATGAATCACAGATAGAGAACTATTCATTATAAAACGGTAAATTAATACCTTGAATTGTTTCTGCAAAATTAAGATAACTCAAAAAAAATAAAAATTAATTGACCCCTATAAAAAGTGATAAATAATAATATGAAAATATTTATCCCGATAGAATGTATATTGATTCTGCTCTTACATATTCTCTAGTGTGACAAGAGAAATCAAAGTGACATAGTTATTTAAAAAATGATTATGAGTTGATTGGTTATAACTTTAAAGAAAATTAATTTTTGAATAGAAAATTTTGATCTTTGAAATGATTTTACGTTGCATGTGGACGTACCTCTTAAAATTATTTTTGAATAGAAAATTATGGTTTGGTGGTGGTTGTTCTGATGGTGGCTGTGGTGACAGGTTTCAGGTGAAGCAGCTATATGGGCTTAATATTAATTAATTATACTTTTTATGAGAGATAAGATGCGAATGGGCAGTGTGTGAGAAATGTTTGGGATAAAGGTTGAGTGATGGAGTTGCGAGGAGGATGGGACGTTCAACTTGATTCATGGTGCTAGCTAGCTCTGGCACGTGAAGAAGGAGACAATGGATTGATATGATTCTTGTAAGAACAGCGTAATTAGAGTGAATTCTCATGCTGGATAATTATGGTTGTTAGGGTGCGGGTTTAGACTAGGAGTATAAGTAGATCATGACTCATGATCAATCTAGGAATCAATCTAAATCAATCCAACTTAGACCAATTACACTTCTAGTTGGGACAAGTTTATTTGTCTCCATATATCCATTCCAAAAATTTTATAGGGTAATTTTTTTAACTCAAACTTTATGCAACTATATATATGGGCCGGGCATAAATTGTAAAATTAAAATAGTATATAATTTCAATTTAAGCTATATTTTATAATACATATTTTAAGATAAACAATATTAATATAATATCAAGTTAAGACTAAATATTATTTATTAAATTAAGAAGTTGTATTAATTATATTTTTAAAAATACCACTGAAACAATCTAATATATATATATATATATATATATATATATACTAATTAAGTTTAATTTCTTAATCTTAAACCAGTTAAAGACACTTTAGACCCGAATAAATTAGTGGGATAGAAAATGTGATGAACAATCCTAGATAAGGTTGCTTATCTCTTAGGACATAGGGAGTCTTGAGGAGAAATTTTGAGCTCAATATTTGATTTTGGCAAGATCAATCACTAGAGACATGGATTTTCAGTGTGGAGGATGAGTTCTTGTGGAAGAACTTTGAAGATCTGCACTGGTTTAAAAAATGGTTTTTTAATGTCTTTCTTCCTATCAACTTTGGGAGGGAAGCTAACCGAAATGGTGGAAGAAGGGAAAGAAATAGGAAGAACAAGAGAGAAAGAAGAAGAGGGTTTTCTCGTGGAAGGGGGGAGGGGGAAGAGAAAGAAGGAAACTGGAGCAGTGGAGCCAAGGTTCTCGTGAAGGGGAAGAAGGGAGACAAAAGGAGTTTTCTGGGCTTTGGGTTTGGGAGGATGTGTGGTGTGATTTTTTTTATCTTACCATTACTTATTAATTTTCACAACTGTAATTCTTTTTAAAACGTTAACCAGGTATTTGAATGTTTGGTATAAATCTATATAAGAAGAATTTATCAACAATTTCAAACAGTAATATATTTGGACACATCTTGATTAAAACAATGATAAAATTTAATTTTTCTTGATGGATGTGAATGTTTTATATTTTGTTGCTTATAAATTATTATGCATTTTTTTTGGATTTAACTTTAAGTTAAATAAAATTTTAATTATCAATAATTTTTTTATTTTTAATTTTAGTTATTTCATAATTATAATGTTTGTAATTAATTACTTAAATTTAATTTAAAAATAATTTATAAAATGTATTTAAGTGAAATACATGATCAAATCTAAAAAAATGTCTTAAGATTTTAAATTAAAATTTAATATTAAAAAAGCAAAAGAAAAATCTTGATGCATATGTGATATTATAGAATTGATTAAAAAATATTTCAAGATTTCAAAATAAGATCAATTATTAAAGATGATCTTAGATAATGTAATGGTGGTTGAAGGGGAATAATATATATGTTGAAGAAGTGTATATATATGAGTGATTCTTTTAGTACATATAGTTTGAAAGTAATTTGTTTAATCTTTATTATTTGTATTTTAATATCTTTTTAATTCTTATAATTTGAAAATAATTTATTTAGTTTCTATATTCTATATTTTAATTTTCTTTTAATTATTACCATCAAAATATGAATAATATTATCAATTATAATTAACTACAAAAATAATAATAAATAATTTGTAATAAAAAAATAGTTGATAATTTATAACTAATTTGTAGCAAATTATTTTTATATATTTTTTGTAATAAAGATTAAAAGGTAATCAAAATATAAATTGTAGGGACTAAAAATATTATTTTTAAACTATAAAGACTAAAAGAGAATTAAAATACAAATTATAAGGACTAAAAAAATACTTTTAAATTATAAGAATTAAAAGAGAATTAAAATATAAACTAAAAGAATAAAAATTTCACTTTCAAAATTATAGAAACTAAATATATAAAAATCTTCCAATTATAAAAATAAAATGAGTAATTAAAAAAAATATGGAGGGATGTTGATTTTTGGGTACAGATGTTAGATGAACTGTGAATATGGTTATACGGATGGCAATACGGCCAATCCTTTCAAATTTCTTTTACCATACCTACTCATGAGGTGTTTCTTGTGGGTAAAGATGACGCCAAGGTACAGGAGTGTTTGACTTGATTGACTTGAGAGAAATCCTTTATTCTTTTTCTTGTTTTTAAAATATTAGATCCAATAAAGTAGAAGCCTAAAAAGTATGTTAAGTATAAGGAGTAAATAATGTGTTAAGTATACTAATAAAATAGATTTCAAACCATAAAAAATACTTAAAATTATGATAAAAACTAAATAAATGAATAACAAACAACTTCAATAATTAAAGTTAAAATCTATAATTATATAAAGGAAATAAAATATTTTAGCTCAATGATTATTTTTACAATTACCTTCACAAATCACTTAATATTTTTTATTATCTTTCTTTTAATTTTAAAGAAATATGAAAAATCAGTTAGACAGGAATGGCCTGTTTCCCCCTACTTATAATAAATTATAATCACATATATAAAAAAATTATAAAAACACTAGTTATTAATTTTTAAAAATCAATAATTGTGACCTCATTTTTTCCTTTAAATGAAGTGCAAAACTGCAAATCCAGTATCCAACCAAAGCGTCCACAACACATCACCACTGTACTGTTATGACGTCGACTTTTGATTTTGTTTTCTCTTTTACGGGATATGCGATATTAATAATGTTATCAGAAAAATGGATGGAGCTCCTACAGATAAATATTGAGCATGGCTTTAAAATGAAGCTTTTTTCATGGATATGGATGACAATGGCATGATCATAATACTATAGCTATTCTTACTATTATCCAATCCTACAGCTCTTAAAAAAATAAAATAAAAAATCCAGTCCTAATATACTGTATATTGTTTATAATTATTTTCCAATAATAACGCGACAAGGAAAATTAAATTTTTTTATCAATCCTAGTAACTTAAGATATTTGGTTTAGCTAACAAGCCTACAAATAATCATTATCAATCTAGTACTTTCGAGTTTCGAGGATTGGCCCAAAGAATGTACGCCAACAAACAATAAACTATAGAAATAGAAGATTTTGGACCCGCACAATGTGAATCCCCAGCGTATTCATTGTTATTGAATTATATGTATTATTCATAATATTAATAACTGAAAAGAATAATTATAATTTCATTAGAGTAATTATATATATTTAAACACAATTTTTTGATAGCAGTTATTATTTATAGCGCGACGAGAATAAAAAAAATATAGTAGGTCTCATTTCATTTAGAGCTTAACATAATAATATAATAAAGAGGTGAAAGAAGTTTCTAGAGTGATGCAGGGAAGGCAAAGAGGCAAGAGTGAGAGGTTAAACGAAACAGATGATCTATGTATCCACTGTTAATGAGAACATAAAAAAGAAATATACAAAAGATGGAGAAATCCTAATAGGAAGGGGTAGGAGGGGGCAGAATGGTCCTAGGACGAGAAGAAACAAAGGGAAGCGTTCGGAGGATCAGAAAACGAACCCGTCGAGGGACAGGGGCGGAACGGAACACCTGCTCCACCACTCTGGCCAGCAACGCCGTATACTCCTCCAGCACCTCCGCCACGATCGCCACCAGTATCATTTCTCTCTCTCTTTTTAAACAAAGAATTCGGGTCGGGTTGAGTTTGGATTAGAATCAACGGGGTTTATATAAGCCTATATATACGGGAAGTGAAAAGAAGGGGAGCTGACCCGGGTAGCAGGTAGTATTGGAATGTGGTAATAACAGCGGCGCAGCCACTCCGCCAAAGTTGTAATGGTTACCGGTTTCCAGTTTAGGATTTCAGTGTGCCAGTCTTATCCTCTCCTCTTTAACTTTTTATATTGCTTCTGCGTCTTCATTCAAAAAACTGACAGTGATACCATGTCGCCCTCTGTTCTGCCACGTTACTGCCTAAAAATCAGTCAATCATTAATTGATTATAGATTATTATAAAAACACCATTCAATATAATAATATTTTTTATCTCTAAAATTGAACGACAGTATTTATTATTAAAATTATAACATACTTTAAATTAAGCAAGTATTTGTTTCAATTTTTTTTTTTAATTTTTTTTTGATATTGATCTAGAAACTATATTTTTAAATTGTAAAAGCATAAAAATAATTTTTATTTTTAGATTGATATAAAATGTGTAAAGTATAAACATATTCCTCAGTCAATTTTTTTTTACAGAAGTTAAAAAATATAATATACATCAACGATCTTAAATGAAACATACTTTTTAATACATACATTTTATAAATAAATTTAATTTACAAAGTGTTTAATTAAAAGAGAAAACAAAGAAACAAATGGGTTCCCTATTGTTCTCTTTCCTCTAAACTTTAAACCTTAACACATCATTTGCTTTGGACAAAGAAATAAAAGTGAAAAGAAAGAAAAAGAACTAGAAAATAAAATGATCCTTATTTGTTATACAATTTGGTTTTATTTAGAATATTTGTGTCATTTAATTTATATCTATCGAATACAAATACCTTTTCTATTTGAAGTATCATATTCAAAACACTAATTAATAAGTACCATAGAATATCCAATTTAACATTTTTTTTTGTCAACTTGGAAACTAGATTCAATGTCTCTATATAACACACTTGAGCCAAGATTTCTATATAACTCTGACACTCGAGCCAAGCCTTTCATGTGGATTGACATTTAGTAAATGGTGTATTTAATTAAGATTTTAAAGAATTTTAAAATATTTTTTAAAAAATATTGAGGTATTTAATCAAGATTATTAGGATTTTTTAAGAAATTTAATAAAGTCTGCTGGTGTTCAATTAAGATTTTTTACAACTTAAAAAAGTCTTATCATATTCAAAAGTATATAAATTTTAATAAATTTTTTCTTAAGATGAATTTTAATGAATTTCATGAGACATTTTATAAGAAAATACACATTAAACAATCACACCAAAATCTTTGAAATTTCATGAAACTTTTTTTTTCTTTTCCTATAAATTGACATGCTTTTCTTTTTTCATTAGACATAATCATTTGCCTCTTTGTTAAAAGCGATAAACACTCATAATTTTTTTTACTCTTTTGACTAACGATCAACATAACTTGAATCGGGTGATAAGAGATATTTTTTCCAATTCTTTGAGTTTGAGGGACATCTTGAGTACGTGTCTATATAATTTTAATAAATGTGAATATATATGATATATTTACATGAGAAATATATAGTTTTAATAAATATGAGAAATTGACTCATATATAAGCGGATAAATAAATAAATGAAATTTGAAACAATTGTTGTACATGTTTTTTATTTGATGGGATTGTTATCGTGAGAATGACTACAAGTATTCATAGTGCTGGCAGACATTTTTTTTATACAATTAACATGATTTATACTGGTGCAGAAAGAATCAACTTATTGTGCTTATAAATATAATATGGGAAATTGATTTTTTATCTAACAAGTTTATAGTTCTTTGTATAAGATGAGTTTATTTTAAGTGTTAAATGAATAAAATTCATGGGTTTTTATCAATAATTTTAAATATTTTTTTAAAAATTCATAAATTCCTTTAAAATTTTAAAAACTCATAATATCTTTTCAAATCTTATGAATTCATATTTTATAAATTCATTTAAATCTTAAATACAAAATCCTAATTATAAAAGTATTTTAAAAAAAATCTTAAAAGTCATTATATTTTTACAAAATCTTTTAAATCTTTAAGATTTTTTTATGCAAAAATAATCTTTTGAAATCATAATCCAGTGCATCCCCTTAATACTATTAAAAAAAGTTAACTTAGCATATAATATAAATATTAAAAAAAATTCATAGGGAAAAACTTAGAAAGATAGTTTAAAAAACTATTTATGGTTTTGTTATTTTATGATTTTTAAAAAAAACCTCATTTTCTTATTTTAGTATTTTTTTTTAAAAAAATTATAAATAATGTCTCTTGATATATTTTCACGAGGCTTATTATCATTCTACGAACGTGGTTTTGAAGGCAGGACACTTTACATACATTAAATTATTAATACATATACTACTTGATAATTTTTATTATTTCATATTATGTCTTTAATGCAACTCATCTTTTAATTGTTTTTTTTTTTGCATTATCGATAAGGATTGAAATGATTCTCATTTCTCACAGTCTTCCCGTCTGAAAAAAAGAAAAAAAGAAATGGCGTTACCCTCTCAAAGTCTTCAGTTGTGCCTGGTATTAAGTTGTATGCATGAATACACCTCAAATCTTAAAACGTGATTCTCGTTTTTCAGTATTTTTCTAATACTTAGTATTTCTTGTACACTCATGGTGAGTTTTCTCCTCTCCAAGATGTCACTTTCATTCAGTTATCATAAAAGGGAAGTAATCCTTTTGTATACAGTTTAGGCCAAGTTTGAATATGATTGACAAAAAGTAACACGTGGATCACAATTCAAAAGTTATATATTTGATATCAATTCTTTCCTTGGGAGCTGAGCTTCATGCACCATGATATATATTGATGTGTCAAACTCATGCGAACATTATTTTTGTTTTCAATTGTATGGAGCAATCTGCAAATTGATCATTATGGGTAGAAGGGTAAACTATTATTTGGGTCCTTGAAGGTGTAAAACGTTTATATTAGTAAAAAAAATTAAAAAGTCTTTAAAAGTATAATTTGTTAATTCCTTTAGATTAAAATTCAAAAAATCATGTGATTTAAGTGATTTATTTTGAATTTTCTTTGTTTAGGGGCTTATTTGACATTGTGAGAGATTTATTTTGAATTTTCTTTGTTTCAAGGATTAACAAATATTTTTTTTACACTTTTAAGAGTGGAAATAATGGTTTACCCGGATAAAAATTAAGTTGAAAAAGACTTTACTTCCATAGGTTTGCTTCTTTTTTTTTTTTTTTTTAAAAAAAAGCTAGTACATAAAACCATATGTGATTGCACACGTCATATTAGATTTTACATATGATTTTTTAATTGATGTTTTACTGATACAAAATGAAATATGAGATGATACATTTATTTATATTAGAGATATATTTTATCCAACTTTCACCTTCATTCTTTTAGTCACCATATAACTTATCTGAAATATTTATTAACTTTATTAATAAGTAACTTTTAAATCACTATTTAAGTCTATTGGAAAATTGATTTACCATTTGACTGATCTAAATTAAGATATTAATTATTACAATATAAAATAGGTTAAAATATAATTTTTTTCTTTTTTTTTAAATTCATATTTTTACTCCCTTTATTTTTTAATTAAAACATTTTATTTTTCATTTCTAAAAAGTTTATGATTTTAGTTCATTTTTTAATTGAGATATTTTATCTCTCACTTTTTTAAAAAAAATCATAATTTTAATCATTATGATCAATTTCAAATGTTCATCTATATATTATAAACTTTAATTGACACGTGTTTGTTATTATTTACATAACATGATAAATGTTTTTTAAAATTATTTAATTCTAACAAGCTTAATTTATTAAAAAAAAATTAAAGGACTACACAGCCAATAAGCTTAAAATTAACCAAGGGGACTAAAATCATATATTTTGTAAAAGCGGGAGACAAAATGTCTAAATTAAAAAATAAAGAGATTAAAATCATGAATTTTTTAAAAGTAAGGAAAAATACCTCAATTAAAAAATAAGAAAACTAAAATCATGTACTTAGAAAAATAAGAAAGACAAAAATTCTATTTTAGCCTACAAAATATTAATTTTCTTATCAACCAATTTTTTATCATTGTAAACACAAGGCCTCTTGAAAGAAACATGCTATAAGATTCTTTGGGGTTCTCCTTGTTTTTGTTGTATGGCCATGAGATTGACTTTTATTTTTGGTTAGGCTTTTTTTTTAACAAGAACAAAATCATATGTTGGAATGCAAATGAAATCATGAGAGCTAGCATGTAATTGTGATGCCCTAGCTAAATTATGGACAACATAATTAACTTGCCTCTTAATAAAACTCACATAAGAGTTTGAAATACTAGCAATAAATGATCTACACCTAGACAATAAAACATTCTGTCCAAATCTGGCAGATTCAAAGGAGTCCTTCATTAACTTGCAATCTGTCTCAAAAACAACACTTGAGAGCTGTAGTTGTTGATGAAGAGCAAGAAATCTCAGCTTCTTGCGGTTGTGGGATACCTGGAATAAGCTGTGTTCGAGCCTTAATGAAAGAGCCAAACTCATCGTGCAAGTAAAGTCCAATACCGAAAGAGTTTTTATCCTTGAAAATTGCAGCATCCATGTTGGACTTGATGGAGCCATGAGGAGGTGGAGACCAGGTGGTTGAATGCTCGTTGGGGACTTGGCTCGTTGAAGAGCTGCTGGCACGAACAAAGAGCCATTCATAGAAGAAATGGAATGCAAGGGAAACTACCATATCTGGAGTGGATTCTATGTTGTCCTAGACATTCTGATTTCTGCTTCTCCAAATTCCCCAAAGGATAACAGCAATGTTGTTTCTTTCTTGAAGTTGTAGATCATGAAGCAAGTAAAATAAAAATCCATTGAAACTTTCTGCTGAATCAATTTTAGGCTAGGCTTAATCCAATGAAAAGTGGTTCAAGATTTTTTATAGTAGTATTACATTTTAGCAGAATAGTAAGAGTCTTTGAATTGCCCCTTGATTGATAGGAGTAACTACCGTTAATACTGTTAGAGATCACATTTGGGCCTCTCTGTTCCTGTGTTCATGCTCTAGTAACTAAGATATTTGGGTAACAAAAATTCGGTTAACTCTAATAACTAAGTCTCCAAGCACATGCACCGATTCTTTCCCTTGGAAATGGTAAGGATAGAAAGAAACATAAGAACCATCGCATAAGCATAACAAGTTAACCCATTGTCAAGCAATCCCGAATCCTTCTTTAGCTTTTTCTTCTGATCCTCTTATTGTCATTCAAGTAATTCCACCCACTTTAATTTATTCGCACAGGAACTTAACTATAACTCCTTCACCTCTTGTAGTGGTATAAATAAAATACACCCCACATTCATATTTTGAACCCAAGTCACAACCAAATACCAACACACACTTTTTTATTTAGTGGAAAATTTCATTGAAACACCTCACAAACATGCCTTTTGAATCATCAGCCAAGTCTAGTCAATCTCCCCCTGCTGAAGGCGACAAGCACAAGCATTTGGACAGGGAAATTAGGGAGATGGTATCTGCCATCACTCACCGTGTAACTGATTTTCACAAAGCTGGCTCCACCCACCATTTGGAGAAAGAGCATGAAGATGACACGAGGATCATTACCCTCACAGGAACCAATGATGGAGCAACACTGCGAAGCGAATTGGATGAAAAATCGGGCAAAACTTCTCATGGTGAGTCTGAAGAATTGAGCACCTTTGTTAACAGCAACTTTCAGGCCATCAACAACTCCATCATGTTTGGTGGAAGTTACCAAGCCAATGACCCTGGTGTGCATTTGGATATCTCTGATTTCACTGATGACCAACCTCCTCAGAGCCAAAAACACAAGGTTGAGAAGCTAGGGAAGAAGGGAAAGAAAGAGAAAGAAGGTTCCAAAAGTGATCATCAATTTGGCTTTTAATAGAAAATGGTACCTGCATAAAAGAGTGCCGCGGAATAAACATCTTGTGTCAATATTAAACTACTGGTCCATGTATGTTTGAATAACCTTGTTTTTCTGATATGTTTTTGAATTATATATTTTGTGTGTTTTTTGTTTGTGGGTTGTGAATCAATCATATTGGAGATAGTTATCGTTATAAAATACTTTTTTTTGCTGACTTCCATAATAAAATATACTGCCATTAATAGATACAATAAAAAATAATAGTAATAATTAATGTTCATGTCCGTATGCAATGATAAAGAGAGAGAGTGATGGGGCTAGGTGTGGGATTCACCCTGAATCTCTGTCACCCACAAGACTCGTTGTCATGTTCCATTTCCTCAAAATCCTTAACCAACCAACCAATATATAAACCCATTAACCCTTCCCTGTCTTCTCTCAACTCTTCAAAGATAAGGAATACCAAGTTTCAGAGTACAGAGAGAGCAGAGCCCCAATTAGCAAATTCAAGCAGTACTAGAACCAATAGGCAACTAAAATCCCCTTTTCAACCCTAATTTTTCTTCTTAATTAATTTCATTTAAGTCCTTTAATACGCAGACCCAATCTGATAAGGATCTTGTATATTTTTTTTAAGCCGAGTAGAAGATCCTTACCAGCCCAAGCTTCTTTGGGTCTTAAGTTGATCTTATTTTCCTTCAAGCACAAACTTAACCACAAAGGACTTTCATCGTTTTTCAAAAACAGCTATCAAGGGCACACCTTTGCAGGCTTACCAATCCCAGGTTTTCGAAAAACAAAGCAGAAAGAAATAAAGAAAAACGGTTTATAATAAAACAATTGAATTCTAGATCATATTCGCATTTTCTAAATAAAGATAACTAAGGCCCCTTGAGAGTGTCTTCGAAAAGATTAGCCAGACGTAGTAGAACTCATACTTACAGTTTATTTATTAGAGGAATCAACAAAGGAAGAGGAGGAGGATCCAAAAAGAAACTTGGTATTATTACACAGACTACTGTTACAAACTTTCTCCTCTCAAATTCTCACTAATGGGTCTAGTATTTTTCAGCGTGTCCACATTTGAACCCAAAGATCCTGAACCCAAAAACCCTTTATATAAAGAAAATTGATAGAAAAAGACAAAAAGCCCCTTAGGTCAAAAACAGTAAAGTTACTTCATTTACTTTATCAACTTTTACAACTAAAGTTTTGTGGATAGACCCAATGTCATATTCTATGCAACAATAAAGATTCTCGTCTTGAATTTTGGCTGTTTTGGCAGAATGCTTCTGTCTTCAATTCTTGGTTGATTTTATGATAGTAACATCTTCTTCGTCTAGGATATTTCTGGAATAGAAGATGTTTGATGAATCTTCAATTGAGAGGTCGGTGGATGGAAAATGATGGGTTTGTTGTCCATGACGACTTCTTAAACTTCTTTGTCTTTCTCTTCTTTTTTGGAAGAATTGAACCAATTTATTGTTGTGATCAATCGGGAAAGGAATAAAGAACTTCCCATTGTAAGATGGCTGGAAAAGCTTTGTATTGTGAGTTTCTCTTATTAAGTCAAACTCTCGTTTGTCTTATCCTTACAAGAACCATTGGTACCCTTGTATTTATGCCCTCATGAGGTTGTATTGGTACTGTGTATTACCATGTACATCTCAAATTTCGTATTCATAATAGAGATAGTCTAGACAGAGATAGTTTCTATGATCCTCAGGTAAGAGTCTCATAACATGACATGGGTAATTCTGAACAGTAAAGCTGCTCGGGCAAGTTGTTATTTTGATGGTAATGTAGTCCATCATTTCTGCCTGAATCAAGTTTATAGTCTCATTGATTAAGGGGTTGAATCCATCTATCAGATGGAGGAATCAAGATTGATTCCAAACATCCATGATCTAATAGGCTTTTTGTAGAAATTGCTAGGTCCTCATATCCAAAGGACATAAACTGGTCGGTCCAAGTCTAATCTGACTTTTCTAAAGAGAAATTTTATCTTGCATGGACAGTTGGTTTTGTCTTGCCAATAAGAAGTTTTGTTGGTGCATACAAATCTTTGGTTAGAGTAGACATGCACGCCTATGTAGAGACCCAGAATGTATTTGGCTGTTGTGCACCTTAAACAATAGGCTCTGTGTCTTCTTGAAATTCTCTAGGTTTAGGCCATTTATTGGTTCGGGGATAGTTGGACTTACTATATCTTTGTTGGTTTTGTGGTTGACCTTGGTTTGGTCGGTATTTATAAATATGGTAGTGTTTTGTGGTTTGAGGGCCTTTTTTATTTTATTTATGTCTTTGTTTAGCTCAAGAGCTTTTTTGGTTTCTTCCTTCGAATAGAATCCTTTGTAGATTGGACTTTGAATACCCTCCTTTGCAAGGCAAAGGTCTTTAAAGTTGGTATGAACACCTTTGTGAGGTCCTGATAACAGGACAAAAGCCATCTTTCATCCCCGACTAGGATTTCCAGTTCTATTAAAGACTTATTGACTAAACGTGCAGACAGTCAAAGAACTATAGAAAACTTCAAAGACCGAGAGAGGCAGATTATTATTTTCAAAACAAGATGTATCTGATGGAAAAAACAAAAAACTTTATGACCACTATCTCAGGAAGCTGCGGGTTCAGCCCCATCGTGTAGGGCACAGCAAATTGTAGCTTTATGATGCCCTTGGTAAACTTTAATATCTTCACCAGTTGACATAGACCAGAGCCTTGCAGTTGTATCAGAGGAAGCTGCAATAACAATATGCAGCTTAAATAGATGGAACAATGATTTAATAAATTCTAAAGATCAGATCTGTTTGCTGTCAAGAATATTGAGGAGTGATAATGTAAATTTTTTATATATCTGGTAGCTGAATGCCAATAACTAAGTGGATGAATATTGAAAAATTACTAAGTTAGTACCTGTAATAAGGTAGGCACCATCCACAGAGAAGACACAGTCCCACACCCAGCGTTGGTGACCTGTGAAGCACAGCCAACTCACTTAGGGAAAATGAAATTTTGGGAAATGAGGAAGGAAGTGAGAAAGCAGTTGATTATCACAAGACTTCATGAATTACCTATGAGAGTTTTTTCTAGGGTAAAACCATCAACATTCCATATTTTGACAGTATGATCAGAAGATGCAGTTGCCAAGTACCTAAAAGAATAACACCAACAAAGAAATATTGACATCTTACAGAAGCAATGAGGCATATCAATACTTATTGACAGTGAAATTATCATGACTGGGGACTGGAACACTGAATTGGTCCCTTATCCACTCAAGGGGACAGAGATATATTAAAATGCTTATACCTAGAGACACTCATCCAGTCAAACAGTTTTGGATAAATTTTAGAGAACCAGACAGGTGTGCTATTACATGTTTGATGCTTCCAATTTAAACTGAGGTTGCCAGCTCAAACAAGTATAGGGATTTAAATACAAAAAAACCATATTGAATAAGCAGTGCAGTGAAGTCCAGCTTCATGCCAATGGACCATGGATATGACTTGGAACAAAATGTGAGCTTCACTGCATTTGCTTGATTGTAGAACAAAAGCACAAAGGAGAAGATTTTCAGTTAAAGGGGTCATAGTCTCCCAGAGTTTATACAGTTATACTCATCAACATAGCATGTGTGTGTGAGGCTGTGAGCATGTTCACACATTTATGTTGAAGGAGCTCATATTGAATAAGCAGTGCAGTGAAGTCCAGCTTCATGCCAATGGACCATGGATATGACTTGGAACAAAATGTGAGCTTCACTGCATTTGCTTGATGGTAGAACAAAAGCACAAAGGAGAAGATTTTCAGTTAAAGGGGTCATAGTCTCCCAGAGTTTATACAGTTATACTCATCAACATAGCATGTGTGTGTGAGGCCGTGAGCATGTTCACACATTTATGTTGAAGGAGCTCATGTTCAATTCAGCACATCATTTTCATCACAAAAAAATTTCAGTGCCAATATTTCAGTTTTTTCTAAATAAGACCCTTAGTCTATGACCCTTATTTGCAATTGTTTTACAATTCCAATAGCTGAACCACTGCCCTGTTCACTTGAACATGACGTTTGCGATGTCTGGGTTTAATAAGATGATGAGGAATAAAAAAAATGCAAAATATGAGCATAATCTTTATAACCTGTGGGGTTCACAGAACTCGGGTGATAAAAGACATTTGAGAATGTATCCCTTGTGTGCTTGCAGCTTGTGAAGAGGCTCAAAGTTTGTCATTGTCTGCACAAAGACATAATCCACCGGGACAAATAAGAAAAGTTTGATATGCGGGTAATCTCATTCTAATATTTTTATGAAGGCACAACCTGAGTCCCTCGCAACAAGCGCCACACATAACATGTCCCATGATTATTTGCTGCAACTACCAAGCTCCCATCCCACATTACTGTTAAAGAGCGTACAGCTGTATCCACCTCTGGAACCTACATTCTTCCACATATTGCAAATAATGTTTCATCCATAATTTTTTTATCAAAAGGTGAGAGAAAAAGAGAGGACAGAATGAGGTGCACTGATTCTTAGGAAATAAGACTATCAACCTAAGAACAAGGATTTCTCCAAAAGGCAAAAGTATAAAAAAACCTATAAGCCATTTAATTAGTGCAGAAAGAACCCTTTGGTGAAGCATGGTGATTGAATGTATATTAGAGTACATGTGGAAGGTCAAAGAGAAAGCATCATGTGCTTTTGCAAGGTGTATGCCTAGAGAGTTAGAACTGGCTACTAATTTAGACAGTTCATTCTTAGTAAATATTATTTTGGATTTATTTCTTGAATAAAAAATATTTTGAATCGTGATTCTACAGTGATATCCATATTCAATAAAAAAAAGTCATAACTAATACCAATTCGCAACTGCATGAATTTGCTGTCAAATCCCACACACGAATGTTGCCATTTTGGTCACCAGATATTAGTTCAGTCTGTAGGATCACCAGAAAAATAAAAATCAATGAAAACCACAAAGCAAAAACCTATGAGAACTGCAATCTGATTATTCTGGATATAGCAAAAATTAAGGAACCATAGTGAATGAAGAAAGAGCATCAATAACCCATTCTTCAACTGAAATGCAATGAAACAAAAATAAGCTTTTATTATTGAAAGTATGTCATATTCCAGATCTAAAAATCAATCAATAAACCAACAGTTATATCAACCCATAGAAGTGGCAATTAGTTAAATGAAGTAAAATAAAATATGAAAAGCTAAAACCAGTGTGCTGTTGGACCAATTCAGTCCAAGCTACTAATCTGATTCATGCAAAGTGGCAATTAGTTAAATGAAGTAAAATAAAATATGAAAAGCTAAAACCAGTGTGCTGTTGGACCAATTCAGTCCAAGCTACTAATTTGATTCATGCATTAATTATTGTTATTAATTGTTACATCTTCTAACTTGTTATAACGTGTTAATGACTAATGTACTCATAAGCCAGGAATAAATTGTATAACCACCAAAAATGGTGAAACATAACCTGATTTGGGTGTAGCACAACAGTGTTTACAGCTGCACGACTTTCATATTCCCTTTGACAACCCGGTGCCCTGCATTCTTGTTATCATATATGCAATGATTATCAAGAAAGAATTTAAGGACATAAGTCATACTACAAACTTATTTCATTATACATTGTTAATCTACTTCACCTCAAATCCCAGATCTTAACTGTGCCATCCTCTGAACCAGAATACATCCAATTACCATCACATTGAAACCCAACTGCCATTACATTATTGGTATGTGAATCATAGCTCATTACCTGCCACAAAATCAGGAACACAAATTGTTTGGAACCATAAAAAAAATTATTTCCTTTGAAGTAAGTGTATCAGTTGAAAAGACAAACCGGTTGAGGACTATTTGAGTTAACATCAAACAATCGTATGTGAGGATTGCCAGCTGCAGCCAGGAAGTGTTTGTCCGGGGTTATCTCCAGCCGGTTTACTTGCTGTACAAAGAAGATGAGGCAAAATAAGTTCCTGAGCTATGGACCTTAAACACACCAAGAATTAAAAAAAAAAAAAAAAAAGCATTCTTGATAAATTAGTTGCAAGTAACAACCACCATCTAACAATAGACACACACAAAAACACTGAAACAGAAAACTTTTAAGCATACCATAATTTTAACACTAAAACATAAGGCATGGTACATTCAACAGAAGAGCTATTCACTTAAAGAAGTTTATGCAAGTTCAACTTTGTTCTCCAATTTCATGGAAACGTTCAGAAATAAAGTCTCATCATCTAGTGTTCAGAAAAATACTTGTTATAGCTTTGATTTGAGAAACCTAAAAGTCATATACATTTTGAAGTACCAGTACCACCAACAAAATGAAAAGAAAAAAAAAACGAATAAGGGGAAGGAAGGCAAACCGAATCAGGATATTGGATGGTGCGGTAGCAACGGCCACTCTTGGCCTCCCAAAAACGAATGGTGTGATC
Source organism: Glycine soja (assembly GCF_004193775.1). Classification (NCBI taxonomy): domain Eukaryota; kingdom Viridiplantae; phylum Streptophyta; class Magnoliopsida; order Fabales; family Fabaceae; genus Glycine; species Glycine soja. Next base: position 41,546,901 of record NC_041012.1, on the reverse strand, counting down.
ATAGCTCGCAGTGGCAAGTATCACCGTTGGTTGGCTCATTCTACAATACGGCTTTTCTTCTTCTTTTTCTTCTTCCTCTTTCAACCAACATTTATCTATCAAACAAAAATGCGATTGGGTTGGTAAAAATCTATTGAATCTAAATGGAAATATTGAAAAGTAACTACGATACGATGAGATGTTGCTAGAAACAACGAAAAGGATGAAAATAACGCCATAGTGATGACTACGAAAAGAATAACCTAACTGACGAAGTAAGAGTGTGAAGAAAGAGACCTACATCATGAGATCGCCGTCTCGGCGTGTTTCTGCCGCCACCTCCGCCGTCTACGGTGATAATAGGAGCGCGCCGCACTAGTCAATTTTCCAGTTCATCTTTGGTCTTCCCTACAACAAAAACGCGCTGTTTCCGACCGGTAGCAACCAATGAGTTTTTTACGATTTTACCCCTCTTCTGTTCGGATGGGCCTTCGGATACTTTCCTATAGGGATCTGAATCCTGCACCTCCTAATTTTTCTAAAATCCCAAATTACCCTTTTCATATTATACCATTCCAAAATAGTTATTCTATAAAGTGAATTTTTTTTTTCGTAATAGGTGTTCTAAAATGGTAAAAAATAACTTTACCTTCTGAAATATGTGATCCATAATAATAAAAAATAGTTTTTAGAATTGGAGTTTTGTAGCAGTAAAAAAAATAGCCTTTAGAATAAATATTTCATAATAATAAAAAATAATTTTTCATTTCAGAATAAATATTTCATAATAGTAAAATATGACTTTGCTTCCGGAACAATCATTTTGAAAGATACAAAATGCACTTCCGAAAAAGTTATTACATAAACAAAAATACTTCCGGAACAACTATTTTGAAAAGCATTTTCTACTTATGGAAGTACCATTCTAAAAGTATTTTCTTCTTATGAAAAAGTCATTTTAAAATGTCTGTTCTAAAAAATTTGTTTCAAAATAACCATTTTGGAATAGACATTATGAAATACCCATTCCGAAATAGGCATTCTAGAAGCCTATTTTGGAACCCACCCCACCCCAACCAAACAAGAAACCAACCCGACACCCACTACAAAGAAACAAAACAAACAAGAAACCGAAAGGGGGGGACGTGTGCCGCATTGGGGGAGGAGGAGCGGCACTGGGGAGGGAGCTATGCCGTCTAGGGGAAGGAGTTGTGCTGTAGGAGAGGGAGTGTTAATTCTTTAAGGGTAAATTGATAATTTCAAATGTAATTGGAGGTATAAGATACATGTATGGAGGTGTAGGATTCAACACCCTTTCCTATATCGAAACCAATAGCCCAATAAGTTATTTACGATTTTAAAGGTAAGCATCACTTGGGCAATTGATAGTTACACTTCGACTTTTACTTTTTGACGAAATTAGATAAAACAAATTATTTACATAAAAAAACGTAGTATGGAAATTATTGATATGACACGAGTGATTTTGATTTTTTTTTTAAAAATCAATTATACTTATAATAAATGTAAAAAATTTACATATTTTACATCAATTATAACTATAACTAATATAAAAAAATAAAATAATTCATATTATAACTTTTACGTAAATAATTTTTTATTTCTACTTATTTTTGTAAAAAAGTCGTTACACTCCTCCCAATTATAAACATACTCTTCCTTATTTTTTTAAAATAAATTTTATTACTAAAAATATCTTTTTATATAAAAGGTATAAACCTATTAAATTTATATAAAGAGGTGGGGAGAGGCAAACTTGTCTCGACCCATTGTAATCCCTCATTTTAATGCAAATTCTAAAAAATAAAGCTAGCACACACCAAGTCGTTAAACTAAGATCATGCATGGAAAAAATTATTTTTGAGAAAATATTTATTAAAAAAAAACAATTGTTTTGTAAATAAATTAAAATGCTTGGCCACTTAGCATAAATTGGTCTTATCGGAGATAAATCTTGATTACAAGTAAATAAAATCTTATTTGCTGAGTCTTACGATCGTAACATCTTGACTTTCTCATTTCACTACAATTTTACCCTCTTTTTTGTTTTCCTTTTCATTTAACGTACATTACATTACCTTATTCCCAGACGGATCAAACCATAGCCCCTTATACATTGTCTGATGTATTGTTTAAGTAAAAACCTACTTAAAACTATGTAGAAAGTTGCTTGACAAACGTGAACATACATATAAAACAATTAGTGGCACTGCGAATCACACGATTCTGCGTGAACATACACTGTCAACTGTTGTATTTGCGGTTGCGGTTCTTGCTCCTTGGTTTCTTCAGCTTCTTGGACTAACTTGACCACACGATTCTGCATTTCCATGCTCTTACCCCATAGAAGAATGTACAATCCAATAATCACCAAGATAGACCCCATCACACTAAACAGCAAGTCGACGAAACTTAAATCAGGTAAAGAGCAGTTTTTCATTTCCTTAACTAAATTTAATTAAATTGCACTAAGAATGTAAATATTTTTTATACTTTCATTCAATCATCAATTACTATAAATGAAATGATTGTTAAATTTTATAATATTTATTTTAAAAATCATACATAATAGATATAACTCAATTCACAACATACTCCGAGTTTATGAAAAAAGAGTTTATGAAAAAAGACTTAAGTTGAGTGAGTTTAATTTTCATAAAATATATTATTGGAAGAGACAAAAAGCTTTAAATATGATTAAGTCTCAGATCAATAATTAATCTAATAGTCAATCCTTAATTTGTGAGGATATCTCGGGTTCCACCCGAAAACCAAAGGTCTTATAGTTGAAAAAAAATTATAAAATATTTATACATTAAAATTAAACTTAATATATTGAAAATCAGGCTTTAGAGAGAGGCGACTGATTGTTATATCTAACTTTAGTTACTGTGGAAGAATTGAGAACCAAGGAGCCACTATAATGTGGGGCACTGATGCACTATTGTGAGGGAGTATATATTATAATAAGAGGGTGCAACTGTGCATAAAGGTAGAAGAATTTACCTTCCAAGATGGAGCTGCTCATGCAAGACAGGGATATCAATCATTGCTGCCATTATCTGAACAAGAGGACTGAATGCTGCAGTAAAGACAGGACCTCTCTTCTTCACACACCATGACATGCCCACAAAACACAAACCCGAACCAATCATCCCCTGTAAACAAATTGTTTACACTTTGTTAACCTTAAGTCATGAAACTGTTTACAATTCTAAATTACGCTTTCCTCCTTCATTGTCACTGGTCATTATTAGTATTAGATGCTTTCATCTTTTCTCTCTTTTTTTAACACAAAAACTCCAATCATGAAACAGCATCACGCAAAGCTGTCTATAGCTTAAGAATTTGCCACCCTTTTTCCATACCACAAAAAACAAAGGATTTGATTCTTCTAAATTGAGTAAAGGTAAAAGAAATAACTTAGGTGTTGATGACAAGATCAACATGGTATTTTAAGATATTCACGATTTGTTATGCATTTGCATGTACTATTATTTACTGTTAATTATTCATCTATAACTTCAGATTATTTCCTTTTTATTCTAAAAGTGAGTAACACACTTTAGAGGACCTACTACCTGAAAAATTCTCACTTGCCTTTGTAAAAGTAATTTCTCTCTTATCTTAATTTTAACGCAATTCTATATCGAATGGTAATGCCACACGGGAACTCTAACTCATCATGGCTTGGAAAAGTGAACTTACAGCATATAGAATAGCAATGATTTGTATCTTTCCCTTGAGAACCCAAATGGACAAGTTGTGGTCAGTGAAGAAGCAAATAACAGCTGATTGAATGGCCCCAAAGAAGGACATGATGGCTGTGCTAGAATACTGGCATGGATATCTCTTGCTTATTTTTGACTGTAAAATAAACCAAGAAGACCAAAAGATGGTTCCCAAAACCAACGCTATTACACCAATAGTCCATTTTCCCTTTGTCCTTGTAGAAGCTAGATTCACTGCAGAACTGTTGGCCACAGGAGATACAGATTCATAGTGAGAAAAATTAAACAGTGGCTTGCCTTTGTAAAGTGTCAACATCAATGCGCCGCCTATGCACACCAATGAACCAAGAATCTTAGCTCTCCCACTTTTGCATTTGATTTTCACGGTCTCTAACCTGTGAGAGAAAAGAAACAAATGACACGGTTACCCTGCATCATGTGATGGTAGCTTACTACAAAGAATATAAGAATAACATAGGTTTGAATTTTGAATTTTGAATTTTGATTCATACCCAAATGGTAATGCCATCATGAATGTGACCACAGGCACCATGTTGATGAAAGCACAAGAAAAGGTAGCAGAAGTATATTGGATCCCCATAAGGAAAAAGTATTGAGTCACTGATGCCCTACAGTCATGTTAATCACATAACAGATAATTCGCAATTACATGACAAGAAAAAAAGTGCTAGTGAGAAAAGGAAAGACAACCAAGGACTTGTATTTTTTGTGACTAACCCAACAATGGCACTGCAGAATAGGTAACATAAAATTCGAAATGTGAGCCTTGGTCTGTCGTTTCTGCAATAAAATTAAATATATGCTCATAATTGCAAGATATCTAATATCCCTTCAAGTATACATGGATAAATTACTAGCTTAACATTCTTGATGCCAATACAAACAAATTGTGGCTTAGGTGGGTGAGTTCAGAATCATTCATTATCGCAATTTGATCTATCTGCATGTTAACAATATCAAAGAATTCACCCCCCCCCCCCCCCCCTAACTACTAAAATTAAGAAGTTTAGGGTACCAACCTTTCCCTAAAGTAGCAGATTGGGGCTATGAAAATGGTAGCAATTGACAGCCGGTATGTGATAAAAACCAAATGGTTCATTCCCTCTTCAAGGACTTTCTTGAGAAGAATATTCACTGCCGCAAAAGAAAAATCAATTGCTATCATTACTATAAAAGGTTTCCATTCATCACAAGTACTCCTCATTTTCAGCTATGCAATTCTATTCCACAGCTCTTGATGGGGCAGGGTGAAGCTTTTCCTTCCTTATAATTTTATTTGGATGAGAAAGTGATAGTTGCAATGCCACAGAGAGCTACCTGTGGATTTATATAAAAAAAAAATATTCCAGAATAAGTGGTAAGAAAGCAAGATCAAATTCTGCAGTCACATCCAACATTTTAAGCAACCAGCTTTGACAATAGTTTAATAATTATGCACTTCCTTTTGTTTTCTTTTGACTGATTCTGTTCAATATAAGGAGTTATTCCAGAATCATGTTAAGGGCTTGTATAAATATTTATAGGTTGATTCATAATCTATGACCCTGACATTATTAGCCTATTATATAGCCACGTGTTTGTGCATTTGCTAATTCGTCTAGGAAGGAAGTTGGCTATGTTTCATGCTGTCCCTGTTCTTTTCACCCAGTGGGCAATTGAAGCTTCTGTAATTGGTGAGAGGCATCTTTTGGGTGGAACTGTAGAAAAAATGGTGCTTCTCCCGCCCTCATTTACGTGGCATCTAATACTATTCATCTTTTGAAATAGGGTAAGCAGCAGCCACAGCTCAAAAATATGGAAAGCCAGAAAAAATTTATCAAATCTTGGTTCAAATTAATCACTTCAAAAGGCAAGAGAATATAGTGATGAGCACAGTAGGAAAACGTTTAAAGCATGAAGAATTAACGGTCCAATGAATTAAAGCTCAAAATCTTCAGGTGGCATGGCTAACGAATTAGATTCTTTAATGTGGATAAAAGCTCACACACACACACACACACACACACACAAATATATATATATATATATATATATATATATATATATATATATATATATATATATATATGAAAGGTTAAGAAGTAGTTTTTGCATTAATTTTTGTGAAAGAAAGGAGGAATTTGAAGTATTCAGGTCTGCTCTAGTGAGAATGATACAATAAAATATAAGTAGGTGATATTAAACTGCCATCTAAAATTTTTAGATATTAGGTTATTGATGAGTGAGTCTTTATCAATTATACATTACTTAATTTGTTTATTTTTATTTAATGTAAAATTTTATCTTCACACTTAAATTCTAATAAAAAGATATAAGAGTTGGATAACATAATAAGTTATTATATTTTTTTTCTCAACATATTATTGGTATGAAATAGTCCTGTTAGAAGAAATGATTAATATTAGTTGAGAATTATGAATGCACAAAAGATAAATATTTTTCTCTCAAACACAATTTATTTTATGTTGAAAAGTTAATCAGAATTTTGAATTTTGAATTATTTAATTAAAAGATATAAGTTGTTTGTTCCTACTTGTGTTTATCATTGTTGGTGCAATTTTATTATCTAATACTTGATAGTTGATACACAATAAATAATTTATTTATTAAAGAGAAAAAAGACCATGCAGTTCATGTTTTCAAAGGAAATTTGCAGCAGAAAATTAAGATGGTTCATGATAATAGATGATATATTCCATGACTATGCAAAAGTGCAAATTAATTAAACAATATTATCTTGATGCCGGAACCTGCTAATATGGTCATGGGCCATGGCCTACATGGCTTGGTGGACATGGCGCAAATTCTATAGCATTTTGTATTTTAGAGCTTAATTAAGCATATGATAACATGGGTAAGTTAATTAAGATGTCAACTATTCCTTGGCTTTCCTGGGTGAGGTTCCTCCCTCAAGCTTTTTCTGCAACTAATATGCAACACTTTCCATGCATGATTCCTTGTTTTCCTTTTGAATTAATATATATATTAAGAGCTTGGTAGAATAAGGAGGACCGTTCAATTTACACAAGATCTAATCTAAGCATTAGCACTTGCTTTCCTTCCAGGGCAGGGTGCAACTTGGATTTTCATCCTAAAAAAGATTAAAAATTGGAAAAAGTGAAGAAAGAATGCTAGCATGCATATAAAGCCTCGCTCATTCGCCATAGATTGTGCCTCTTGTAGACTTTGTCAAGGCTCTTGTCCGTGTCATACAAATTCCACCACTACAATATTCCCTATTAACCTCCTGATATATATATATATATATATATATATATATATATATATATATAGCCAACCAAATGATGACACATTCGGAATTCAAAAGAATAAAGCTTGACCTCTTAAATCATTTCGAGTATTTTTTTAATTTCAAATAAGAGAATTTACAAAGGAGGATCGAGCTGATGGAATCAATGAATTATTAGACAATAAATCTGACATCCCTTCAATTTAGATTATATAAAGTGAGCATTTAGTTTAATTTATTTTTTAAAAGATAATTTATTTTTCTCGTGATTTGATCTGAACCACTTAATTTAGACACATGAATTCTTATCTCTTGTCAGCATGATAATTGTACCATACTTCTAGGGACATATTTTTCCATTTGGAGTCAAAATTAGAAAATTAATATTGAGGTCCGCGAGTGAAATTGTATAATAGAATGAAATGATAACCACTTGAGTAGTTAATTGTGTTATTATTGTTATTTTTGGTAATTACAATCATCTTCCATAAAAAATAATCATATTTGAGTGGAGTGAGACTTGCTTAATTATTTTTGTTCTTGCCAAATGTTTGCAGAAGAAGCACGACATAGTCACGAAAAGAATATTAACTGTTTAAGTTTAGCCCAAAAGAAAGGTTAAACGTTTGATTAATTTATTAGCTGGTGCTGGTGTCGATGAATCATTCAATAAAAAAGAAAAAATAATTTATTAGCTGGTGCTTGGTGTCAATGAATCATTCATTAAAAAAGAGAACAGAATAAAACTTTCATCGAAGATTTACAAATGAGTAAAGGAGTATTGCTAATACTTTTAATAACACACTCTCTTGTTATTAATCATAATTTATTAAAAATTAGAAATTATGAAGAGAACTTCTTAAATAAAAAATAAGACTTATAAATTTTTATGATTTTAAATAAATTTTAATTAATAAGGTAGAGCATTTAAAAGAATGTCTTATGTGATTTGTGATTGAAAATATGTGATGAAAAAGAAAAATTTCATTAAAAATGATAAGTTAGATCTTGATGTTTATTAATTAAAATTGTGTATATTTCATATGAATTACCAAACAAAAAAATGAGTGTTTTGCTGGCATTTGCTTCAATGAGCTAGTGTTCTCCTCTTATATATTTAGGGAAGGAATTTATCACAGATAAATAAAATAATGCCTTACAAATTAAAATGACAAAAAAAAAATGTTTATATGTTTTAAAGTCAGGAACAAACAAAACATTCTACTTCCCTCACAGAAGAAAATTGGTAAACCTTTGAGCATACAAAGATGGTCTTCTATAGTATCAAGTTAAAATTAAAGAATGATTAGTAGAGATCAAGATATATTAAGAATTGACAAATTGAGATTTCTTTCACAGACAATATTAACACTAACTAATCAAGCTAGCTCAGAGGGAACATAGAGGAGAGGATCCCAAGATCCATTAAAACTAAACCAGCTGTTGTTCTGGTCACATTGCACAAACTGTTGCTGCTCCAATGTCCAAAGACCTTCATTTGCACCACCAACTAGAGGCAACTGCATGCTCACCATATTCATCATTTGGCCACTTTTGTTGCTACTTGATGGTCCCTGATCCATGCATGTCATATCAACAGTAGACTCAATTACCCCAGAAAGTGGCCATATATTAGTCAAGGTGGCTGCAGCAGTGCTGGAAGATGCAAGAAGGCCATTATCAGGAAGAACTTGGCTCATATATTGTGTAGGCCAAGGCAAATCATATGCCACTTCACTGGGCCATGTTGCCACAGGTGGGGTTTGACAAAGTTGATGAGAGTTGACTCTACCACTGCTTGTGCTTGCTACAGCTCCTTCATGATAATCATGATTTGGGATAACCACACTCTTATTAGCACAAGTGTTTGATGAAGCTAAAGTACTCATCACACCATGCACAGGGCTGGTTCCAGTTCCATAATTCATCCTTGTGAGAACAGTATCATTAGCTGAAGATGATGGTATTGGTAATAATAACTCTTTCTTCCCAGAACAATTCTGACTTGATCTTGAAACCATGCCAGATTGAACAACTTGAGCAGCAGAATTTCCAAGAAATTGAAACTGATCAAACTTCCCTTTCTTTCCATCAAGCAGTTTTGCCTTAAGTGCACCAAGAAGGCCTTCTGCATCTGAACCTGGCTCATTCACATCCTCAAAAGAAAAGGGTTCAGTGCATTCAGGCACAAACTTGGAACCACCACGCTTATTAGCACCACCAGAAGAAGCTGACTCAGGCAACTCAAAGTTGGTTCTAGCATTGGAACCTCTCAAGGCTCGTGCAGCATTATCATATGCTCGAGCTGCATCCTCAGCAGTGTCATATGTTCCAAGCCAAAGCCTAACTTTTTGTAGAGAGTCTTTGATCTCAGCCACCCATCTCCCTGATGGCCTTTGTCGAACCCCTACAAACCTGTGGTGCCCTCTTGATGATGACTTCTTTCTGCTGCGGCTTATTCCATTATCACTCATTGCTCCCATATTTTGCTTCTTTGACATCTCAAACCCTGCCACAACATGACTTACGTACCTAACCTTTTGATGAGTTTCAAGGGAATTAGATGGGGTTTATAAGCTTTAATTATAAGGCTCTAGCATCTTCATCTCTTGAAAAGGGACAGATAAGAACATGTTAAAACTAGCACGGACACATGTGACATAATTTAATGAGTATATTAGAATGTCACCATTGCAGGCCGTGTTGTTGATATCGACACAAAGTTTTACAAAAGGACACAACCTTTTTATAATATTCATTGTAAATTGTAGAGTTTATGTTGAACTATTAATTATGCCAAAGAAACCAGATAATCTTTTATAGGTTGATGAGTTAATCATTTTGTTTTTATGAGCCAACTTTTTATTATCATTTTAGTCTTTGTATTTAAAGTTTTAGTCTCTATAAACAATTTTTGTATATTTTAGTTCTTATATTTCTATTTTGTTGCGATTCTACACTGCTACAAAATTAACAATAGACACTAAAATGTAAAAAAAATTGCTGGTATAAAGACCAAAGTGTAAAAATTTGAAGTGCAGAAACTTAAGCAAAAAGATGGTGCAAAGTAGAGACAAATTCATAATTTCATATAGGAGCCAAATGATTAATTAGACTTTGGTTCTATTTTCTGATCTTCTTTTCCATCCCTCAACATAAATAATATTGCAGTAGAAAAATTTACAGTTTAGGAGAAAAAAGTTGTTAAAAAAACCATTATATTTAAAATTAAAGAAGTCGAGAATGGCATAGATAATTTAAATCCGTATGTTAAATATAATCATCCATTCGCAGTCATGAATGGTGACAATCTGATAATCATATGCAAAGTTGTCCTGTTTTGATTGTATGGCTACATTAAAAAATTATCTCCAATTAAGGACCTAAACTGCACAGCTATATGGCAATTAAAAAAAAAAAAAAGCAAATAAGGACATTTGAATAGCTCCAAATAATCCTTGGCTCCAACGTTATCATCTTTAAGATCGAGGATGCAAATGTAGACTAGGCCAAATCTTTCGGTTCACCAAAAAACAAACAATTAGGCGTTACTACAGTTGTACTTAGTGTCTTTATTTGATCCATTTCTTTTTCTTTCTTGTTCCTTTCCTGCATTGGTGATTTGGTGTGTCTCTTTTCTTTTATGGGATAAGACATAAGATTGTTTCCGTGTGTATATACATAAAAAAGAAATATGAAGTAAGAATATATATATATATATATATATATATATATATATATATATATATATATATATATATATATATATATATATATATATATATATATATATATAAACATCTTGCCTGTAATAACTGGAGCTAGGGGGTAATACACTCCAAAAAGTTATGAAATATCACTTCATCCTCAGAATAACAAACTAGTAAATCCCTTTGAGGAGCTTAAAAATATACTTCAAAAAATTTACAATTAACCTCAACATTCATATTATATCCGGGCACTTTAGAAGACTAATTACAAATTATAAATAATGTTTTGATATTAGATAAATAATTAACAAACTTATGAAACGATCGATTCAATATTTATTTTATTTTAAATTTTAAATTCAACATATTAAATTAAACATGAAGATATGATTACGAAGCAGGATAATAGTAAATTGGTGGATAATTATATTCTTATAAATTTTATGAGTAAATATTTATACTTAAATCTAAACTTATCCAGTGGATAATTTTTTTTTCTATAATGAATATTTATGGTAAGTTGAAATATTAATTAAGATTTTAAAAAATCAATAACTTGATAATTTACTCCATCTTTTCTGCTACTGCTATTGAAAAGATTATTGAGATGCCCCCCCACACCCCGCTCCTTTTCTTTTCATATTTACAAACTTCCATTTTCAGTGGCCCAAGGGCCCATCAGGGTTTAACCCGTGATCCTCACCCATTCCTTCATTGCCACACAAACACCTAACGCCACTCACTGCAATTCTCTTCTTTTCGTCCTTACTTATTTCACTGTCTATAATGTAAATGGCACTTCAATGACTCTATCTCTCCGACACAGAACCATAACCTCCTCCAACGTTCGACCTTTAACTTTGTTCCTACGCCACCACACAGATTCACAATTACCTTATGGCCCCTGCTGCGTCTTCTCCACCACCAAGCTTCGCTCTCTCCATCAGAGACGACCACCGCAAAGACGAGGAGAGCAAGTGCGCTTACCTTGTGGTAGCTCTCTGCCCTTGTCTCGTTTGCTTCGTTCTTCTCTTAATTGCACTTTCCATCATTCTCGTTGTCAAATTCCATTTCTTTTGCCACACCCCTCTCCACTCCTTACTCTACAAAAAAAACTGCTGATTCCCCATCTCGCCACTTTTTCCGCCTTACCCTCTTCCCCTTTTCATGAAAAGTTTCCGTTTTTGAATAGTCCTAGGACATTTGCTAGTAATGCTGATTCTGGGGTTGAGAATGATGATGATGATGATGATGGTGGTGATGGTGATAAGGGTTATGATGGTAGAGGTGTTAGTGGTGAATCATGTGCAGATCCTGTTGAGGTTGAGAGGGTATGCAAGGTGATTGATGAATTGTTTGCGTTGGATAGGAACATGGAGGTTGTTCTTGATGAATGTGGGGTTCGGTTGTCCCATGATTTGGTTGTGGATGTGCTGCAAAGGTTCAAGCATGCTAGGAAGCCGGCCTTTCGGTTCTTTTGTTGGGCTGGGAAGAGGCCTGGGTTTGCTCATGATTCTAGGACTTATAACTTCATGATGTGTGTTCTTGGGAGGACTAGACAGTTTGAGACCATGGTGGCAATGCTTGAGGAAATGGGTGAGAAGGGCCTTTTGACAATGGAGACTTTCTCCATTGCTATCAAAGCCTTTGCTGAAGCAAAGCAAAGGAAAAAGGCAGTTGGGATCTTTGATCTGATGAAGAAATATGGGTTTAAGGTGGGTGTTGATGTGATTAATTTCTTGCTTGATAGTCTCAGCACCGCAAAGCTTGGTAAAGAAGCACAAGCTGTTTTCGAGAAGCTGAAAGATAGATTTACACCTAGTTTGCAAACTTACACCATACTTCTTAGTGGTTGGTGCAGGTTAAAAAACTTGCTGGAAGCAGGGAGGGTGTGGAATGAGATGATTGATAGGGGATTTAACCCTGATGTTGTTGCACATAATGTTATGCTTGAAGGATTGTTGAAGTGTAAGAAGAAGTCTGATGCCATCAAGTTGTTTGAAATCATGAAGGCCAAAGGTCCTTCACCCAATGTTCGGAGTTATACAATTATGATACAGGACTTCTGCAAACAAAAGTTGATGGGAGAAGCTATAGAATATTTTGATGTAATGGTAGATCGTGGGTGTCAACCTGATGCTGCACTTTACACGTGTTTGATCACTGGGTTTGGGAGGCAGAAGAAAATGGATATGGTATACAGTCTACTGAAGGAAATGAGGGAAAGAGGTTGTCCACCTGATGGAAGGACCTACAACGCTTTGATAAAACTGATGACTAGCCAACATATGCCAGATGATGCAGTGAGAATATACAAGAAGATGATTCAAAGTGGCATCAAACCAACAATTCACACTTACAACATGATAATGAAATCCTATTTTGTGACAAAAAATTATGAAATGGGTCATGAGATTTGGGATGAGATGCATCAGAAGGGGTGCTGTCCTGATGATAATTCCTACATTGTATACATTGGTGGGCTTATAAGACAGGACAGGTCTGGTGAGGCATGCAAATATTTAGAGGAAATGTTAGAGAAGGGAATGAAAGCTCCGAAGCTTGATTATAACAAGTTTGCTTCTGATATTTCTAAGACTGGGAATGCTGTCATTCTTGAGGAGTTAGCTCGAAAGATGAATTTTGTTGGTAAGTTTGAAGTGTCTAATGTCTTGGCTAGTTGGGCTGACATGATGAAGAAAAGTGCCAAGAGAAGAGAGCCTACAACATCTGCTAGGCAATTTACATGATTACTTGATTGAGTTACAATTGGCCAAGGACCCCTTTCGTCCAAGGTTGTTATGGCAACACAATCTCTGAGCTACTGATCATGTTTAGATTCTAGTTTTTGTGTGAACTTCTTTTTTGTACCCCCGCTCCATCTCAAAAAAAAAAAAAAACTATTTATTTTGTATATTGCTGTTGGTTGTGTGTATAATGGCATGTACTAGTTTGAATGAAACATTCGGCTGATCCTTCTTGAAGTCTTTGTCAATTTGCTGTTTTACATTGAAGCAGACAAGTGGTAACTACCACATCACATGACAAACTGGTTTACATCAGATTTTTTTGTTGTACTTTTATTCAATGAACCTATGAGTTGATTGGTAATTCCCGTGCCTAAATTTTCGTTTTATTCTTTTCACTTCTATGTTTGATCTATGGTATAACAAGAGATTGCCTTAACAAATAATTTGTGATAAGGTATAGGACTAAGTTCTTACTGTCAGTTTTTTTTTTTTAAAAGAAGTTTCTACTGTCAATGGGCATACATATGCCAAAATGCTTGATAAGGATCTCTTTACTTTCTCGGTCACATGTAACCTTTATAAAATTGACAACTGGGATACTAACATCGATGCTCCATACTATGAATGGTTATTTCAAAGGTTTGTTTATTCAAATTAGCAATTAGAAACATGGATGAGTCTGGAAATTTTAGTAGATTTAAAGCTGCATGAGCATGCTAAAAAAATTTATACAGGATAAAGGTAAAAGAATAACTATATTTTTTTTACAATATTATTTAATATCCTCTTACTGAAAGAAAAGTATTAAATGTTTTATATGTTTTTAAGACATTGAACGTATTTATGTTTTATTTAATGTATTTTATAAAGTGTTATAAAAATTAATGAAAACAAGTTATAACTTATAAGAAGAATATAGCAGTGAAATACTTGGCAACAAACTGCAACTAACATTCTATTTGGTAAAAGACAACTTTCTTCTATAAATTAATAATGACTGAGTGTGTGTTCGAGTAGGCGGTGCGGTCACTGCACCTTGCTTATTTTTTCAGTCACACCAATGCAACTCTTTGTTGCTTTTCCATTTTCAATTATTCACCATGATTTTTGGTGCTAGAATTGATTTTGCTTGGTATCCAAACATGCACTTTGGTTCTTCATTCAAATTGTTGTCTTACAAGAATTACGAGATAAATCCAATAATCCAACGCGAAAGGAAGGTCTTGATCTGTTGACATAATTACGTTTTGACCTCACAACCGGTTAGCCAAGCATGCTCTGAGTGGGTCAGTAAATCTGTCAGCGTTTATGCAACTCTACCAGGCCCACCTTCATTGATATCTATTCGGTTAAGTTCCAAAAATTTGGATCTTCAACTTCAAGTACTACCGATTTCTGGCCCAAGTGTCTGGCCGGGAGGGACTTGGGATCAGTCTAATTGGAACTTGGAAGGTTGGTTTTGACGTTCTGTGGTTAATGCAACAAAAAGAAAAAGTACAATCACATAATTGCTGATGTGTCAATTGCATGAGATTTTCATTTGTCCATATAAAGAAGAAAAAAATTTGTAAGGTGGTAAAAAGGATATAGGGGAGAATCATGATAATTGAGGAGAGGAAAAGTCAATCGCTTGTGCAGTGCCATTGACTGGCTGAAAAACTATCAATCAAATGATTGCATAACGATTGTTCTTGTGCTTGGTTACTCGGAAATTACTGATCAAGGAACATTTAGATACTTCTGGAATCTGGATTCTAACATTTAAGTATCGGCAATGCTCTTTTCCCAGTATTGTTTTGCCAAACAGCTTGTAATAATGCATATACTGTTCATGATCTTAACAATATTATACGTTTGATAGATTTCTGCTTCTTTAAATTTAAGTTCTATACAATAACAGTCACTGAATAAAGTGAATATATGTATACAATTACATGAAAAATGGTTAAAATGTCTAGTTTTCTTTATAACTATCAAATTTTCTTTTTGCTCTATGTATAAGAAATGATATTACTTATATTCTCATTTTTCATACATTCCAGTGAAGGAAGCAAAAGTGATCAGAAAAAGCCGAATGAGTTGGTATTCAATTATGTTTAAGCTTTTTCAGGTTGGGGAGTCTGATATTTTAATTCGGTGTAAGCTTTGTGGCCTTAAATTTGATATAGAAATATTCAAACTTGACATGGACCTACCGCAACAGAAATTGTTTATGACCTACAATGATCTTAAAAGCTGAGATGCATTCCCCTCCTCTAGTCTGAAATTACAATGTGGAATTCCAGAAAATCGAGAAGGAAAAAACGGTTAAAAAGCTGCGGCTATGGCAAAAAGTGAAACAAAATTTCAAAGATATAATAAGCGAAGTATATGTAATAATACAAGAAAAAACTTGAATAACAAAACTTCATCATCTAACAGTGGAAGCAACAGTTTGAGCCCACCACCTGAGACTATCTTTTATGTCAATTTCATTGTTCAGAGCAGGAATCTTCCAATTCACGAGAGGGTTCTCTTTCTTTCTCCTTTCTTGAGCCTTCCATGCTTCAGAGAGGTAAGGTCTTTGGACTGAGGACCCTAATTCAGAATCCTCTTCTTCCTCATCACTTTTCCCTAGCCTTTGCAAGCCAGGAATGATTGAAGCCAAACTTGAGTCCTTATCTTCCTCTGAGAAAACAAACCCCAGATCCATGAACCCTTTCAGCTCCTCAAATTCAAGGTCTGATAAACTCTTGCTCGGTCTTTTCTTCCTCCTTTCCCTCTTCTTAGGCAACACTAGTAGTTGAAGCTGCACATGTGCTGCTTCTGCGTCTGTGACATCTTTTCCTGAGAGAATGGTTTGAAGCTTTGGTGAGAAAACTGAGTCTGGTGAGAGAGAATCGTCCTTGAAACATGTCATGGAACTCAACTGGTCGCTCATGGATCTGCTATGACCGCTTTGGATGCGTAAAAGTGTTGGTTCTGATGGTTCTTTTATTTGATTATGATCTGAAGAATTCTCATGAAGACTTGTTGGTATTGTTGATGAACTTGTGTGTTCCTTCAAATTTTGATGCCCGAACCAGCATGAATCAAAGAGCTTCAAGACTTCTTCTGCATCCATGATGAATAGATGGTGGCTTTGGAAACTCAGCTGAGGTTTCTGAATTGTACTAGCAGACGTAAATTGTCAAGACATGGTAGATAAGAATTAATATAAGATATGTTATATTATACCCTTCATGAACTCTGAAATTACGAGAAGAATTCAACCAATCATTTACACGTTTTGGATTTGAGACATTTCCCTTATTAATGTATCATTTTGTTGTTTATTATTTGTATTTTATGAGTGGTAAACCTTGGTTTTGGACAAAAATGAAAGTGTTTTGGAGTGGGGTTGGCTTTAACAAGAGGCAAAAACAAAGGTTTTTTATGGCAAAATAATAGAGAATTACGAATGCTACTAGATAAAGCCAGATATGAGGTTGGCCAATGGTTGATATCAACCACACTGTTGCCAATCTTTTTCTGTTCTCTCAGATGTTGAGATTCTTTTGTCACATCTCTTTCTTGCTGGTTTGGTGATTGCATCAAAGCTTTCATGTGTAAACTAATTGCGCCTAGCAGTCACAATAGCAATAATTGATAGTTGCTTCCAAACTACACAAAATTGAAAGCCTTTTTTTATCCCTGTGGTCGGCATTAGATGCAATTTTCATGCTAATTTTCTGACTGTGCTAGAGATTTTAGACTTACATATACAAAACTTTTTAACGAAAGGTATCATGTACCCTTTTTTATATAAATGGTTTTGGCAAATTATTTACTCCATAAACATCATTTTCCTTTGATATTTAAATCTGTTTCTGATATTTCATATGCGTCTCTGTGCAATTAAAATTTGTTGTTAAATTACACAAGTCTTAATTAAATTAATTAAAGAATCAGATTGGGATTCACTTCATGTAGTTATGAATTGATGTTAAATTAAACTTCACGTGATTAGCGAAAGCACAGAGTTATAATAATCCAACATGCTTCTACCAAATCATATTATCACTTTTAGTTACACCATGTGTGTTGCACTGTTGCTGCTACCTAATTGTATATATTATGGCTTTTAGTTACATCATCTGTGAACAAAATAATAACAACAGTAACACTTCTTTTACCTTCTTTTCTATATGTTACTCAAGTTTATGATTTGTCACAAGTACACAAGCACTAAAATTGAGTTTAATTTGTCAAATTAAGTTTTTCCTCGTCCAAACATAAAGATAAATTTTTTAAAGACTAACACACATATTTCCCAAATATTTAAAAGATAATTTGGGAAGAAATGATTTTTGTGAATGTAATACGTTCTGGTATAAAGTAACGACGGAGTGGTCTCTACGGCTTCTGCCACATACTATATACGTTCCACAATCTCGTGGTTAGGTGAAGTCAAGCAGAAAATCATTTTGGGAATATTATGATAATAAACGTACATTGTTGGTTGTGGCGGATTCAATCATTCAGCGAGGAGGGGAATTACTGATAAGCCTAATTCCACATGTGCGTTTCGTGATGGAAATTTTCACACAAGCATACAACAAATATATAATATATACATAAATATACATGTACGTTTATTATTAACAAAAATATATATGTTTATTGTTTACGTGTAAATTCTAGTTGAAAGGATTCGAATTTCCATTGTAAATTTTTAATTTTTTTAAAAAATTATTATGAATTTAGGTTTGGGGACCTAAATTCTTAACTTGATTTTAATTTTTTTTTAAAAATTACAGGGTAAATTTTAGTTCTTTTAATCTAAATTTATACTGTGAATAATAAATATATGTATGTTTGTTAATAATAAATGTTTATGTATATATTATATATTTATTGTATATTTATTTGAAAATTTCTCTCGTGATGACTTCACGAGACAGTACCGTTGATTTTGTTTTTTTTTTTTAATCTTTGCCATGTCATTGCAAACAGTGCCGATTTTCTTAAACAAAGTGCATCTGGTTTCTTAAACATTAGTGTTCTGTTTGGTGTAGAAAAAATAAGATAGAAATGGAGAAGAGAGCATGGACATAAAGTGTAGGAAAGTGAGAAACAATGAGGAAATAAAAAAGTGGAGGGTTTTACCTCAAGAAACAATCATACAAACACGCGAGAAATAGTATGGGTGTAAATAGAAACCTAAATCCTCTCTGGCCCAAATTCTTCCCACCCCCTCTACTTTCTCCTAATTTCTCTTTCATTTGTTTTTTATTTTTATTTTATTTTTGTGCTTTTGTTTTCAGTTTTTTTTTTTTTGTTGAGAGGCAGGAGGGATATGAATCTTGTAAGTAGTCTGTGTTCGATTGAATTTAATCTTTTGTACATCCTAATCCAATTAAACATAATTAAGTTGGGTTGACTTTACTTTTTTTAGCAATCCAATTTAATATTAATTGAGTTGGATTGAGTTGAGTAATTAAAAATATATTGTAAAAATTTCAAAAATAAGAAAAAAAATAAAAATAAAAATACTATTTTGTAAGGATAGAATAAGTATGTTACCAAACAAATAAATAATACTTAATGAATCAATTCATTATTTATATATATATATATATATATATATATATATATATATATATATATATATATATATATTTGAGTTAATTAGATTTATTGAGTTTGAAACTTATGAACTAATTACTTAATCCAATTATAATTTAGTGTACCTAAAAAAACAACTGCTTTCTGCTACTAATTTTTAGTTACTAGTGTATGTTTAATAGAATGAAGAAAAAAAAAAGAGATACAAATTTTAAATTAAAATAAAGAGTTAAAATATGAATCTAATGAAATTTCAACGTTTATTTTATTTATTTTTTATTCTCTTTTGCATCTATCAAATACAGTGTTAGTTAATCTTTTATTTTGGAATACTTTTTTCAACCTTCAACGACTAACTTTTTTAAATATAGTCTAAAATAACAAAGATAAAAGTGAGAGAGAGAAAAAATAATAAACAAATATATTGTGAAGTCAAACACTACTTTAAATAATGTCTGAAAAAACGTGGCAAGCTAACGAAATAAATGCTACAAGAACAGTAAAACATTCATCGGTACCATTTGCCAAACACTTCTAACTTTAATTAATACTACTAAAACTTATTCATTATAAATTATTTCTTTTACGCTAGTACTAGTACGTTGTAGTAATTGACAAACAGAGCCTTTTGTCTAGAAAACCATGTTGCAAAAGAAGGAACATAATTGGAGTCAGATTGTGTAAGCCAGGGAAGGAAGGTTGTTGTAAGAAGACTGGGGATGCAGCTGGTTCTGGAAAGCTCGGCTACAAATTTTTGTGTTACGTTATCTTATGACTTAATTTAGGATATTGAATAATTATAAATTAATGCCTGAATCATAACCTGTTAATTTATTTCTTGAAAATATGAAAAAGAAAATTTAGTTTTTAAAATTGACAATTTTTTCCCATTTGAGTTTTGGGCATTAAGACTTATTAAATAGATTTCTAACTTTAATAATTACTATATACTAGTATCATTTAATTGCTGACAATCGATTTGATTTTCTATTCACCGATATAATTTTTTTTTGACAGAATCACCGAGATAAACTGATAAATGTAAAGACTAAATTAAATACACGGGGCAATATTATTTATAGACTAAAAAATAGATTGGTGTAAAATTACTTATTTTAAATTTTAAGGACATTTTTTTTTCATTTTCTATGGACTAAATTGACAAGTCACTATACATTAAAAAAATGAAAATGATTATAATGTAGGAGATTAATTTGATTTGATGTATTACTTTATGCGAGATTACTAAGACCACTGCCAAAACTTTTCGGATGGGAATATTTAAACTTCACGAATATAAGTTTAATAAGTATAAGCATACGTATACTAGCTAGTTTATTTAGATAGATTTATAAACTTATTGAAAAATCTTCCAACAAACTACATTTTTACCTCTAATTAGTTACTACTTCCTTGTAATTATTCCCAAAAGGGTAAGAGTTACGGGTAATGAGGTAAATAACTTTGAGAAACTGCTCTGATGATAATCTTTCGAATGGATGTTTGCCTATTTTATATCTTATATCCAACCGTTTGTATCATTAAAAAAAGACATAACTATCAACATTGGTTATAGTCTTATAGATAATTTTAACATTATTTCAAACACTGTTGTGGTCCACATCAATAATAATATAGCGTGGGTATAGCCTGACCAATGTCTTTGAAGCAACTTCATAATTATTAAGTTAAGCTAGTGACGACTTTTCTTGCATTTTGCAGACTTAATTGTTTTGATTGTGCAGTCGTTGTTCGATGAAGCAGATAAAATGTTCAACCCAGAAAAAGGGAAGGACAACAAATTCAAAGAGAGATGTGATCAATAAATTAATATTGGAGCATGGCATTGTACCTTTCTTCTTCCTATGCTAAAGTGGTTTAGCGTGTGCAGGAGTATGAATTGTTGGGCAAATCTCCTTTGGCAGTTTCCCTGGCTGCCTTCGTGACCTGAATGGACATGGTTGAGTGCCCAACTAACCCGGCAATGCACCCGCACTTGACTTGTTGCAAGTTTTGTCACACTGAACAATTTCAAGCTCAACATCTGTATATATAGGTGATGATAATACTCAGACATAGCATATATTATACAAAAGGTGCAAAAAGTAAAGAGTAAAAGCTAACATGTAATAGCACAATTTTAACACACTTTTTTAATATTTTATTTATTATTGACTTAAATTTATTAAAAATTATAAAATTCTATGTTCTGAATGACTTCTTATTCAATGAGACTTGTTTATTTTATGAGTTTATAATTTTGTAATTTTTTATAAATTTTAATCAGTTGCAAAAAAAATATTAGAGAGTGTATTAATTGCTAGCATAATTCAAAATTAAAATACTAGATACTCCTATCTCAAATCATGATTTTATTGTAAGACCTAAATATTCCTATAAGCTGCGATCATTTTGATAATTTTATGAATATATTTTTGTGTTGGAAATTAAAAATGTATACCATATGTTGAACACTTAGAAAAATCATTTGTCTACATGTATCTGTGTTAAGAAAATGTGAAACTTGTAACAATAAAATTAAAATTTGATATGCCTAAAGAGGCGTAGGCACGATGAAAGCTTTCCCAAGAATTTCTCCTCGGCCACATGCTGTATCCCATGCATCCCGAATTTTGTAATCTAAGAGTTGGTGACAGCTAGATCCCTTTCACCTTAAATTCTAGTATGAAGGTTTTCTTGATTCCTTTTTTTTTTTGGGAGTAGTGTGCATGAATCATATAACATCATATAAACAAGAGTCCTACTTCATGCACACAAAAATTGCAGATACATACATACATCGATGTATGTAGTATATATAATTTCATAGTTTGTGATAAATTACAGTGAAAAACGAGCATCTGATTTATATGCGAAGAGAAATTATGATAAAGACATATCCTTGGACTTTGAAAATAATTGATAAGGAGAGAATCAGGATTATAAACCGGGAACATGAAACTTCCAGTGGAATTGTGCTGGCATATGCTCCTCCTACTCTTTTCTATGGCATATCCAAAATTTGGTGCGATTATTACTTGCTATATATAGGACTTCTATATTATAACATGATAGCCTTAGACAGAATTAGTGCCGTAAGTGTGAAAGACGTGCTAGCTGTTGAGGAATGACAGAGCAATTCTCCTTTGGCAGAGAGAACATGCACATGCATTCTTCTGGTTTGCCAAAGGAGAATTGTCCTGCCAAATTCTAACAGTTTATGATCAATGCTTAATTAAATTAGCAGTTTCTTCTTCTTTTTTTACATTTTCTGCTAGAGACATGTTTTAGATTATTGCGACAGTAATAAGCCCATTTAATTCCCTCCTTAACAATCGAATTATATGCGGATAATTCTTCTAAAACTAATGCCTTTTCTAGTTTTCTTCAGATGTGAGGAAAATGGACAGTGAAAAAAATTCAATTTTAATTACGTGACATGGAATTGAAAAATAGCAGAGATTTTCCAAGACTATGTCCTTCACAGGAAATGGCTTGTCGGTGGAAATCAGCCACAAGAAGACTCTTATGCATTGATATCATGTGATTAGATTAATCAAAAGTGAAATTTAGGCTAGTAATTTTTGTTTGCTACATTGCTATTTTTTATAAGTTAGAATAGTAAGTAAACTACCTACAAAAGGCAGAAGGATCATACATCGTGTTCTTTATTTGGCAGATATTAATATTCTCTCAATGTTTAACAACAGAGGAGATTTTTGTTTTGGTTTTCTTCTTGACATTATATCAATTATTTATCTTTCCTCACTTCTTATCTCTCTCAAAATTTAGACACTTAATTTAATGGGTGTCCAAAAGTTATATTTCTATAAATTTTAACATTCATGAGACAGAAAGAGAAAATTGATGTAAAAAGACAAAATAAGTAATGTTATAAAAGTAAAGATAAAGAAAAAATAATTATAAAAAGTGATGTTAACATTTATTATAAGGATAATATATATTACTCCTTAATTGGTGTTTCTCTGCCCGAAAAAAAAGAGTGTTTCTCTGTCCCTTTCCCCAGTAAATACAATATCACAAAACCAGTAAGTGTACCTCTTTTGGCCATGTTCAGCTTGTCAGAAAGATATTAGAGCGGTCCAAAACTTATGCTAATGGTTGAGAATTAGGATAGGTTCTGTTTATTTTGATAAAACAGGTTCATTATCGAAATTGACATCGTATTCGTATGATATATATGGATGAAAACTTTAATAACTGACCAAGAGTCTACTTAAACGATCAAAATAACAATCTTAAGAAGGAGAAAAAGAATAATGATACATAAATTAATTTTTATTTTAAATATCTCATTAATATTTCTTTTTTTTTTATCCTTGTCTTTTTATTATATCATAAACTTTATTATATATATCTACATTTTTTCTCTTTTTTTACTCTCTCTCTAGGTATTGGATAACATATTGAATGTTTATCAAACACTTTCCAAAAGAAAATAATAAGCTTGCCGAGAAAGAAGATCCAAAGGTGTATGTGTTCTCTCAGTTTCTCTCTATCTTTTCTTCTTCTCCATTGCGTCAATATTGATTTTCTTTTTCCTGTCTGAAATAAATAAAATAATGGTGCTTCCACGAAATTTAACTAGGGCACATGTATTTCCTATCCTCAGCATCTCCAAAACATTTTTCCTTGTTCTTGTAAAATTATTTAAAGCAATAGCTATATATGTCCACATGCAGTTATTTGTAGACTTAACAGTATAAGGTGGTATGTATTGGGCTGACAGTGTCAAATGGCATTTTCTACTCACCAAATAAATGCCACGCACACGCTCATTTGTCGACATAAAGAGAATAGAAAAATCTTTCATTCTTACATTAGGGACTAGGACCCAAAGGAAGCTCAAGTACTTCTGAACTCAGATCTTAATATTTATCTAATGATGGAATTGATCATATGTATATTTTTGTCAAAATTTAACTTGTACTGATGCCTGGATTTGGACCCACATTGCATATCAAAAGTCAGACAAGCAACCATAGATCACTGACCATAAGAGAAGCTCATGCGCATCCTACTATTCTATTAACAGTAATCCATTGAACCTGATAACAGAATAAACTTGTGATATATGTGAGCTTTATTTTCACTTGTTATGGCATAATTGAGGACAAAATACTCAGCACCACTGACGTTATGAAACCAGTCATAGATAAGAACCAGTTAATTATTTTGATTATTCTTCTGTTTAACCCTTTGAGATCCTGACTTAAATATTTGTGGATGCAAATATATATACATACATATATACATATTGTCAAAAAAAAATATACATACATACATAGATTTTCATTCATCTTGTTAGTACATAAATGAGGATTGATGTAATAATATAATATGCGGGAAAAATAATTAAAGATAGATGTGGACTCTTGACAATTGACTGACTTATAACATCTGTATTCAACAAACAAATTGCAGTGGTCCCATATACATAAGTGGTCCTTTTCACTCCTTCAGTATCAAGGAAACATCGACGCATCATAGAACTAAAATATCTAACACGAACAGCCATTATCTATGTACGGTATCTTAATGCCAGCGAAAAATTAGACATGAATATTTATAGTCATCATAAGATCAAACTTATAAATATTAAAATTAGAAAAACATAAATCAACGAGCACTAAAACGAAGCAAATTTAATATCTTACAAGAATCAAAATTGAAAAAAAGGTAAACTTAGAATAATTAAAAATGAACAAACTCTTTTACAGATCCAATTTTTTTTTTTAAAAAGTACGAACTTAAAATATCAAAAACATAGTAAAAGTTAAAAGTTATAACAAAACTTGTATAAGTTCTCGGAAGTTAAAAGTTAACTGAAACTGGATCTTTTGTGTATGTAGATGGTCCTTGATTGTTGGGAGACTTCCAGGAAGAACTCCAAATGATGTGAAAAACTACTGGAACACCTACATTCGAAGGAAGGTATCATCATCTCACAAGGTGGTGATCAATGAAAAGCAAGAGAAAACAACAGTGAAGCCTCATGTGGTGATAAAGCCTAAGGCTCGAACTTTCTCAAGACCTTCACCCTCCGGGTTGAGAGGGAGTAATGTTCTTAGAGAAGAAGGTGGTGAGAGTGGGGCCAAACACTGCTCAACTCATCATCAAGCATGTGCAGCTTCATCAGAGTGCATTAATAATTGGAGTACTGATCAGTGGTGGAAAACTATGATGCACGACAAGGGGGACAACTTAGACAACAACCAATGCTTGTTGGCCTACCAGGATGAGGTTGGGAAGCTAAAATTCATAATCCTCTTAAGTTAAATTATTCGTCTGATCTTATAGTTGCACAAATTTTATTTTTTAGTTAATAAACTTAAATATCCCTTTTAATTCTTGTAGAAGCACTTTCAATTATGTTTTGGTTTTTGTCCTTAAAAAAATTTAACTTCGTAAATGGACACTGATGTGGTGTTGCCTTGGTGTGTGTTATATATGTTTTAGTACCTACTACTATACTTGCATTATTTTTACATCTTCATCTTTATAATTATACAAATTTTACTTTTTAGTCTCTCAACTTAAAAAATATTATATTAGTTCCTCTATAAGTACTTGCATTTACATTTTGGTTCCTGATATAAAAAAAAATGTTAGCAGTGTCAGGAATGATCACAAGATATTGACATGACATTTACATTTACATCTCTCGTTTCTTCCACCTCCTTTTTCTCCTCTCCCCTTGGTTGTTTCCCTCTTTGCTTTTCCTCATCAAAACCTCCTTTCCTTTTATTTTTCTACTTCTATTTCTCTTAAATCCTCTTATATCAATTAATTTCCATATAACCTAAATCAGAGAGTCTTTAAAGTTGCAAAGTTGAATCTGTTTCTTGGATAAGACGAGATAACTGCGAGTATAGCAATTTGTGTCGTCTAACACTCTTGTCATGGCAATCCCAAGTCCTAGCTAACTAACCACGGTAGATGTCACTTGTCATCATTGCGTAGTACATACATATATACATAAATACAGTGTCTGTTAACTGTAAAAAGATAGATATATAAATATTATAATAAAAACATATACGAGACATTATTTATTAATTATCTTTTATTAATCGTTTAAATATCTAAGCTATGGGAACGATCGAGCTGGAGAAAAGATTCACGTACCGTATATAAGCAAGGCTCATTCATATTTGAGATTCAGTTTATGAATAATTATAAGCCACGTAAAACAAATAAAACATACAGTATTGTGAAAAACGAAATACTTACTTTCACTTATATATTCCTAAATTACAAATTAAATGAAAGTTTACAATCGATACTCTTAATTTTATAAGGGAAGCAAGGGCTCCTCCTCCTTTTGCAGCATGCGTTGCAAGCTCCCATAGGGTTGGAAATGAAATGTTGTTGTTTCACCGCGAGACTTCTTGCATATTGAATACAAGATTGAGAAGCATCCCCATGTGTAAAACTCAACCTGAAATATACCAAAATTCCCTATCTGGCTCATGATGCTTTTCTTAGAGTCCATCGAGAGTTTGGAACATGTGTTCAAGTACACGCAACTCACAAACAACCCTACAGATATAACCCCGAGCACTACATTCACCACAAATCCTGCAACTAGCTTCCTCTTTCCCTCTAAAAGCTCTGAAGCCTTCTTCAATGCCTCGGTTCCACTAATCTCTTCACGAATCGAGATCTCAATTGCCAAATTCCCATAAGTGGCCAAATACGCGAAGACTAAGACACCTGCTGCAACGAATATTATCGTGTCGATGCTGCTGGCTAAGGAACTTTGTTCAGCTTGCTGGCCACAACTTGAATTAACAACAAACATCACGCGCTGATGGAACACGAACAATATTCCTAAGAATATATAACCCAATTTGAATAGCCTTACGAAGAACCAGGTAAAAAGTAAGCTTCTCGCGGGTTTGGTCAATGATAAAATGAGGTTTTTGATGCTCAACTCCGCTTCTGGGTCTATCTTCTGCTCTGAGGCTAAGATATGGAGCAGTGGCTTTAGCAAGGAAAACATGGATATGCCAAGAACGGCAAAACATTCAACTTGTGCAATAACTATGATATAGTGAAAGGTTGCGCCTACAGAGTTGTCGGCACCTTCACTGGTGAGAAAAACACTGGATAAATGACTTATGGCATAGAAGGTATAGAAGAAGGACGGAGGTGAGACCAAGAGACAGAAGAAAACAGTGGATATGAGCTTATGTTTAGAATAGATATCTTGGAGTTTTCTGAGAAATCCTGCCAAACCCATTTAGATCGATGAAGGGTGTTCAAAATAATTTTCGGAGTGGATTATTGATGACCAGGTTCCGGCAGTGGCATATATATATATATATATATGCATATAAGTTACGGGACGAGGAATAATTCAAGGTCAATTTAATGATCTGAAATACAGACGTTACGCAAAGCTTTCGATCAGGAATTATTTAAAGTCAAGATGATGAGCTTATTAAAAAATAAGCGTGTTTGAATTCAATTTATTATAATAGAGGAAAGGAAAAGTATAAAAAAGAAAAAATAGTTATCAGAAGGTTCCTTGCTAGCACTGAATGGTGCAGAAATTTGCCTTTGTTTGGGACCCATTATCATTTCGGGATTACGAAATTTCTTAGCAATTTCCCTATGAGTTATTTTTTTATAATAAAAATATATTGTAAATATTTTTAAAAATATTTATTTAGTAGTTATTTTTGTCTTAAATGATAAAAATTGATATTTTTATTATTTATGGTTTAAACATATGAAAAGGATAGATTTCTATTATCTTTTCTTTTTTCTATTACACTTACCCGAGGATATCTTCTGAATAAGATTTTTAAAAAATATGCATGAATCAGTTTTTGGATTAGATATTCAGGAGATGATAATTTCTAATAGAACAATAAGAAAAAATTACATAAGAACATCGATACTAGACATAAAATGATGGTTTTATCTCCATGCATCCATGCAAACACCTAGAATTCACACTTCATACATTTTTATTTATCGAGAGTCTTTGTTGAGAGATAGATAAATAAATAAGTAAATGAACACGTGTGGAATAAAATAGAATCACCTAAATTGATAAACAAAAATCATAAACTTATACATTCTAGGCAAATAAGATAAGTCAGGTCCTAATGGTATCACTTTTTTTTATCTTTTATTTCTATTATCTTTTACTTCTTTTATTTTATCTTTTTTAATCCTTATCATATTTTAATTTAAATTTTTTATTTTTATTTTTAAATTTTTATCCTATCTAATATATTTATTTATCTATTATTTTAAAAAATTTATCTCTTATTTTTAAATTGGATTTCGATCGGGAATTATTTAAAGTCAATTTAATGATCTGAAATACAGACGTTACGCAAAGCTTTCGATCAGGAATTATTTAAAGTCAAGATGATGAGCTTATTAAAAAATAAGCATGTTTGAATTCAATTTATTATAATAGAGGAAAGGAAAAGTATAAAAAAGAAAAAAAAGTTATCAGAAGGTTCCTTGCTAGCACTGAATGCTGCAGAAATTTGCCTTTGTTTGGGACCCATTATCATTTCGGGATTACGAAATTTCTTAGCAAGCTAAGAACAATTTCCCTATATGAATTATTTTTTTATAATAAAAATATATTGTAAATATTTTTAAAAATATTTATTTAGTAGTTATTTTTATCTTAAATGATAAAAATTAATATTTTTATTATTCATGGTTTAAACATATGAAAAGGATAAATTTCTATTATTTTTTCTTTTTTCTATTACACTTCTAGAGGATAATTTCTGAATAAAATTTTAAAAAAATATGCATGAATCAGTTTTTGGATTAGATATTCAGGAGATGATAACTTCTAATAGAACATCGATACTAGACATAAAATGATAATTTTATCTCTATGCATTCATGTAAACACCTAGAATTCACACTTCATACATTTTATTTATCTAGAGTCTTTTCAAAGAAAGTTGAGAGATAGATGAATAAATAAGTAAATGAACAGATGTGAATAAAATAGAATTACCTAAATTAATAAACAAAAATCATAAACTCATACATTCTAGACAAATAAGACAAGTCAGGTTTTAATGGTATCACTTTTTTTATCTTTTATTTCTATTATCTTTTACTTCTTTTATTTTATCTTTTTTAATCTTTATCATATTTTAATTTAAATTTTTTATTTTTATCTTTAAATTTTTATCTTATCTAATATATTTATTTATCTATTATTTTAAAATTCTTATCTCTTATTTTTAAATTGGATTTATTTTACATTAATCTAGGTATAAATAAAATTTTTATAGATTCAATACTTAAACTTCTAAATATATTATTATTTATGATAAATTTAATACACTTATCAACGAGACAATTAGTTAACAATTATGTAGTTAGAAATGGAGGGTTTTGTCAATTATGTTATTAAATCACTAACCACAACTCAAATGCCTTAATCTCATAGAAAGCAGCTCACGTATAGTGGTACACTTGAAAATTATAAAAATACATAAGCAAATGTCTCTGACCTTTATATTTGAATGCACCATGTCTTCCATTATCAAGGTAATGTGTTCAGTCACTTCAGTGTCAGATCAGACGTAATTAAGTCCAATTTAGTAGCTGTGCATAACATGAGCTAGGAGCATGAGTAGCTGACAAAGTACACATACATTCATTGGGCTATAAAACTTATTAGCTGACAAAGTACACATACATTCATTGGGCTATAAAACTTACATTTTTGTTGATTAGGATAAAGTATTGGCTTACTATGTTTTGAATTGTAGTTATGTCAGATAAACTTTTTATATTAACGCATCTTAGTATTTATTTGATATTTGTTCGAAATGTCTTACTAGGTGTTCAAAAATTATTTTTTGTTGCTCTAAATATTTAAGCGGTCATTTTTATATAATTAATATACATAAAAATTTAAAAAATAAATATATTATCAATTTAAATATTTTTTTATATAACACTTATTTTTCATTTGATTGAAATATCTCTATTTGTATATATATGATTTCTTCTATTTTATATTTTAGACATTGATCATATTAAATATTAAAATATGTATATGTATGTCCCTGTCTATGTCAGACAGTTAATGTTTCAAATGTAGGGGTCTGTGTAGAAATTAATCGTACCTGCTGAGCACAGTCTAGGCTGTAAAAGTTTAAGACCTGTGATCCCGTACGTTGGCTATATTTGATCAGAATTACACTAATAGGATTCAAGAACTTAGCTTCCCGGCCAACATAATCAATTATGTTTTCATAATGGATTATGTATATATATCATAATCAATTCTTTGTATTTTTCGCAATCGAGCGTGGAAAGTTTTTTTTGCATGAATCCCACACGACTTTTAAAAATTTCATTCTATTTCCAGCCTTTCAAAAACGAGCGAAGATCCGTAAACTCCTCCTGTTGCTCGTCTCTTCTCTTCCTTAATTTCCTCTGTTGTACCAAAAAGAGGGGTAAGGGAATAAAGTAACATCTTTATCTTATCTATAACTTTGGGCTAATATTAAACCCTCATTCAAGAACTATATTGTCCAACTTGACATTCAAACCGTCAGCACAAAAAGGTGAAGAAGAAGCACCTAGTTGCTAATCAAGTTATCTGTCCGGCTTTTCAGTGACTAGTATTGCAAACCCAAACTCCCTATAAAAAAAACAAATATTGCAACATAAAAACACAATTTCATGAAAGCAACGATCAGAATTGGCAAACACAAATTAAAGCAACGGTCTTAAGTAAATATAAGACTGAAGTGCAATGATAATATCATAGGTTTAGAACGTTCATTTAAATAACTTTTTTCCTCTTATATTTTAAGTGCAGGTACTTTTTACAGTACTTAAATTAAAAATAATAATGATATAAAACATATACCCCAACCCATTTTTTTTAATAATGAATGAACTAATCATGTTGTGATCATATGTGTGGAAAAAGGTCTGTATATATATTTACCCAGTTATTAAAAAAGGTTGAGCTAGGTTAATGGACAGATCTGATTTATTCAATATAAATTAGGTTAATGAAATTTAAGTTATAAATTATTTTTATATAATTCAACCTGGTTTGAAAATTTTATTAGCCCAAAATGGGTTCGACAGTCTTGAAAATTTAAAAAATATGTATACCACAATATGTACATTGACGTGTTTTTATTTTTATCTTTGGTGATCCAAACTTATATTTTTTTATCCATAAAAATAAAATATGATATTAAGAAATTTATAATATTTATAAATTCTTTTGAACTTAATATCATTGATACAGATTTAAGAAATAATTTTTTCATTTTTATAAAAAAAATTATTTAAATTGATTATCTTTAACTGAGGAAAAATATTTTTATAAGCTTAAATAAAGTTATAATTTCTTAATTGAATTGTTTTTATGATTATATGTATGTGTGTGCATGTATGTGTGTGTTTGTTTTAAATCCCAAATTGTACAGTAGCTAACCTCCTCATAATAAATAAATATAGAAATGAGGATTTTATGCATGATAAAAGTATCCAAATCACTCAAAGCCTCCTCCCGTTTATGTTTATGTAGAGGGAGAGAAAATGTATTATGTAAATTGTAATGGGTTAAAGGAGTGGCTCAACTCAAATAGAGCTATCAAAATAAACAGATCTGACTCGTTGGATCCGGCTCACATCAACCTATCCTATAAATGGATCAACTAGTTCACTTAAGATTAATTATAGAAATGGTGTGATTGACCCACCACCAGTTTTGAGTTAAATGGATTTATTCACCAATCCACTTAATTTTTTTTTAAAAAAAAGTATATATTTATCTCATGATGACTTTCATGACAGTTCACGAGAGAGACGACAGTTATTGGCCTCTCATGATGACTTTCCTTTACACCAATGAGAAAAAACCAACTCCAATCAACTATAACTATTGGAATGCAGTTTTAAAGCTTTCGGCTCAAAATTAAACGCATACATCCACCATATAAATTACCCCAAAATCCGCTCCAATCCTTTGTGCCAATCCAAAGAGTGCATATATATATATATATATATATATATATATATATATATATATATATATGTTGCCAATATTAAATGTTTGATATCACTGTTAGTCCCACCATTAAGAAGACCAATCTGCAATTACAAACCCTACTCCACCCCACACTTGTGCTCTATAGATGCACCAACCAATTCCTCAGTCAACCTGAGGTCAATCACACAAACTCATATTCCTAGCATAATCCCATGTGTTAGTTGGTCTCAAAATTGTTCCCCTTTGAGAATCAATTCGAAATTTATCTGTGGGTTGGCTTGTCATTGTGATACAAACTCATATCAAGACCAAACAGGTTCTTTAGCTAGAACCAAGTAAAAAAGTTGATATCTTGGACTATTTTTTCCATATCAAAATGGTTATCCCTAAACACACTGATTACGTAACTTCCATATATTCCAGCCAACAGAGGCCCACAAAACCATTATGACTTTGTTTCCTCTCTTAGTCAACGTAACTCCATGTTGTTACATGAAATGCATTTTTGTTGTGTCTGGAAAGACAAAATACTCATTCAGCCACCCACGGTACAAGCTCCAAATTTGGTAGCTATAAACACAGTTAAACGGGACATGATCGCTTGATTTTTCAACTGAGTTACACCAAGGATAGACTTGATGCCAACTTAACCCACTTCCTGCTCAAATTAACTTTAGAAGGCAATCCAATTATTCAAAAATCTCCAAATAAAGTATTGTACCTTGGGAGGTACCTGTAAGCACCACAAATATAAGAACAAAGGTTGTTCTTTACAACCTTCCCAAAAAGTAGAAATATACACGTAAGATGAGTTTACAAAATATGCATACTAACCATACAACCATCTCCATTCATCTTGCAAATTACTGTTAAGTTGTATGGTACTCAAGAAAAGTTGGGGTTCTTCTTTCAACACTTCCTCGCACACAAAATCGGATCTCCTCCATTGTAAATTCCATACGTACTCATCATTTTCCCAACTACAAATCCTATTGACAGTTTCTTGTTGTTGTGAGGATAAATAAAATAATCTAGGATATGTACATGATAGATTACTTCCGCTTACCCACTTGTCTACCCAAAACCATGCCTTTCCTTCGTCACCTATACTCCACTTGCAACACGACTCAAACCATGTGGAAGAGTCCTAGCCCCTACAAATAGAGCAAAGATCTCTCCACCAATTAGAAGACTTATTTGACACATTTCCATCAACAAGACCCCTCCACCCTCCATATTTAGACTCAAGAATCTTAACCCGTAAAGTATTCTCATGATGAAAAAGGTTTTATCTCCATTTACCCAAGAAAGACTCATTAAAAGCTCTTAAATCCTTAATCCCTAGCCATCCATGTGATTTTGGCCAACAAACTCTCCCCCATCTAATCTATCGAAATTTCCCCTCATTCTCATTCACAAAGGAATAATTTTTGCAATCTCTCAATACTCTTAACCACACCCCTAGGAATTTTAAAGAAAGACATAAAAAAAAAATAAAGTGATAGAAGACATTAACAAGTTTATTAAGAAAATCCCTATGAAAGAGAGAGATTTGTGCTTCAAAGAGTTCAACCTTCTTCCAACTTTATCCATAATTGACTTCCAAGTATCCTCCAACCTAGGATTAGCTCCAATAGGTATCCCAAGGTATATAAATGATAAAGTGGTTATCTTGCAATTCAATAAGGTCACATATCTCTCCAATAAAAATGTATTTTAGGTCAATTTTATTTTATTTCTAATTAAATGAATATAACAATTTAAAGTCTTAAAAAATATTACAAAATATTAATAGATTTTTATGTGGGTTAGATAGGTCAATCTGATCTACCACAAATTTAGTCTGGGTGGATTAGGTGATAAGTGAGTCTGGTTAAACTCTATAATTAATTATAGTTTTTTTTTCTTTTTTTGGGCCTGGGGTTTGAGCCCATTTTAATAGCTCTAGACTCAAAGGAAAAAGGTTATTGATGAAAGTTTTATAAAAAGGAAGAGCAACTTAAGAATATTAAAAATTATGGGGGTGTAATAAGCAATGACCCATATGGTAATTATGTGTTTAAGAATGTTGGACACTTTATTTTTCTTTATACAACATAAAAATTTATTATAAAAAAATTATGCATTGATAGAAAAAAATTTTACACTAAATTTATTGTCTTTTAAAATAATTATCTTAATTTAAAGTAATTTAAATAATAATTTATCATTGGATAATAATACAAATCTATTTTAGACTCTGAGTAGATAAACATTAAACTTTTCTCAATATAAGTCATCTTAAGACATTGTATTTGTAATACTCTTGTTGTTCTTAAAATTAGCATGTAATTTCACTATTTTCTATTACTTATTTTTATATTTTTTAAAAAAACTCTCAAAATATTAATTACTTTTAAGAAAATCATATTAAAAATTAGGTTTTCTCAAATATTAATTTATTTAAATTAATTATTATAAATTCCTTACATTAAATTTTTATCATCTCAGATACTTACATTCTCAAAATTGATTGTTTATTTTTTTTAAAATAAATCATTTTTCCTACTAAAATTAAGTAGCATAGTTTTTATTAGTTTATTTAGATTAGGTATATGAATTTTTATTTTTTAATATTACTTAAAAATATAACTGTATAATACTTGTTAATTAAATTCAAATCGGTAATCTTTTACAAATTATTTGAGTCTCTCACTTGTAATTCATAACTCAATTTCAATGAAATTGTCCGTATATAATATTTATGTAATGCGATCAGTAATGTTTAAATGATGGTTTCTGTTACCTTTAATATCATGATTCATGAGGTCTCATTTTAATTAATAGACCTTGCTGACTTTCTTTCCTCGCGCAAAACATATTCCCATTTTATACTCAAATAAAATAAGTTGTCAAGTGAAATGTGATGCACCATTCCCAGAATTTATTGTGTTTATCGGGGTTCTTTTTTCCTACGGGAAAACTGATACTACTAATTAAGAAAATTAATAACTTAACATATGAACAGTAGGATCAACTCCGTACTAATATTTAAATAAAACTGAAATTTTATTATAATATTCTACACTATAAAAAAAAAGCATTTGAGATCAACATAAATTACAAAATATAAAATTTAAATTCTGAATTTATATAATGAATAGTAATTAAGATATCTATAATACTGAATCTAATTTTATTTTTTTTCCAATTGAGAAACTTCTTATGACTTAAGAGTAAGAAGGAGGGGTACACTAAACCGCAGACACCGACTATTTTGAATATTCTCAAAATGGAAAACCAGGGATAGATGGGTGGGGAAGCAAGCTGGGCAATGACGCATTAATTAGAGTGGATCCTTACGGCGTCGTAGAAAATAAAAAAAATAAAAAAAAAAGAAAGTTAAAGGAAATTACCAAAAAGATGAGGACGGCGTCTTAACTAACTTACGCAGCCCACGCGGCACGCTCCAAGTGATGACTATTTTGGAAATATGCATTACTCAGCATTTTGACTAATGTGACTCTTGTCTCTTTTGTTCTATAAACACATACACACCTATCCCGCATTCCCACTCCTCTATTTGAAAAGCAGCTACCAATTTTATTATTTAAATTTTACTAAGTGTTAGTAGTATTTTATAAGTCATTTTAGCTAGCATTGTCTCATACTAAAACCCTACAAATTAATCAATAAAAATACTCGTAAAACTTGTACGTATTTTTCGGTCTATAATCAATTTTGTCCCTTTTATTCTACTACTCATTTTTCTCTTGACTTTGCGAGGGACCATGCTTCAACAAAACTTGAAGTCAAAGTCTTCTCTCTATCTTCCCACCCATTTAATGCTAAATAGGTCCTATAAATATAACACGTAAACTAGCTAGCTCATCCCATCATAACCTATTATTATTCATTATTCATTCCCTCGCAGACACCCAACAGACTCCATTTCCTCTCTTCTCCTCACTCTTTCTCCCTTGTTTCAGTTTCCACTTTCCATGGCACGCTTTGGCTCTCACCTTGTTCTATTCTTGGTTCTCTTTGCTTCCCTTTGTTCGTGTCTAGAAGCCAGAAAGCTTCATCTTGGTGCACAGAAACACAACAAAAACAAGGTTGACCCATCTTTGTTTTTTAGTTCTCTTCCCAAGGGCACCGTCCCAACTTCCACACCCAGCAGAAAAGGACACTCCACCGTGGTCGATGAGAAGCTCATTGCGCGTCACCTCATAAGCACTGAACAAATTCTTCTGCGATCTGTTCCTAGCCCCGGTGCCGGCCATTGACTAATGACTACCTTCAGTAGCATAACTTGTTCCTCCTTCATCAAATGTTAAAACCTTTTTTTATTTCTTCATCAGTTTTGTCATATTCTTATATTCTTTCTATGGGACAAGATATTAGCATAGGGATAGTAGAATACTTGAATCAATGTATAGTTGGTGTATATGGTTCTGTTTTCCTCTGTTATGGATTATTCGCAACACTTTTAGATTCATCTTTATTGGGAGGAAATATATATATGTATACACATAGTGACAATTTTGTCTTCTCATGTTCAACTTCTAGTTCTGTACAATCAAGTTTTACATAAACATAGTCTTCATTGAAATATTACCTTTTGTGCCTTTCGAACTTGTATCGTTTCACAATATGATATGTGGTACGAAATTTACCATTCACCAATTTGAACGAAACTATCTTGTTGCAATTTTATGGGACGATGATCTTTCCTCCATGACTGGTAATGCAAAACTTGATTTTGTCAAGTTTGAATTCGTAACTTTCGTGCAGTAGTTTTTTTCTTTAAGCATGGCTAAAAATTTGTTTTTAAAAATATTTTTACTTGATTGTGATTTTATAAAATACATTATTAGAGCACATAAATCGTAAGATATTTTCTATAAATAATTAAATTTATTTTTTAAACAACTTAATATTTACATGGTAGCTATCTCAAGAGAAAGTTAAATTTGAATCCTGATTTATCGTAAGGTGTAATTAATTTATTGAAGCAAAAATTATCAATTCCTTTTTATATAATCCACAATCCTAGTCAGTTTGATATCATGGGATGTCAAAGAAAAAAGAATTGTTGGTAGTCGGTATGAAAAAACTCTTTCCACTGCACTATTTTTTGGATAAAAAGTTCTTCACTTTAATGCATATGATATCTCCATTACCCAATTTTAATGCTTTGAACCTGTACGAAGAAAGAAAAAATGGCGCTGGATATTTGGTTCTACTATACTGTATAAAAACAGCGGTCTTCCAATTTGTTGCGTTTTGGCAAAGTCAAAAGCGCCAGAGAGGCGGAAAAACGCGTTCAATGGGCTGTTTTGTTTGTTACTTCTCGTGGAAGTTAGATGGGGATCACCGTCTTGTCTCATTGGCTATTGCTGCTTGTGACGTTGCACCCTTACTTTACATTTTATTACTATTACCATTGGCATTGTTAGTATATATAATAGTAAAACGCGAATAAAAAGTGGGTTGTGAACTTCATGTTTAATTGATAAAATCATAAACGTGGGCAGCAGCCATTCATTGACTTATGGAGTTTTCTACTTTTCATTTTTTTCTTTTCTCCCAAAGAAAATATGCCTTTTTCCCAATTGAGGTTAGTTGCTTCAATAAAAAACTTAAGCCCACCACAAAGTCGTCAACCACGTATATTTCTCACAGCACATAATTTGCATTTTTTTTGGAATCAAGAAGGTTCATGCTTCTTTTCCATTCTTCCATCCCTAGCTTTCATTCATATTTCAAAGATCTAATTCGATTCGCAGTGCTTTTAATTGACTTACGTCTTTGTATAATCTTGTATTGCATTAAATAAACAGTCCACATTTTTACCGGTTGGACACGAATATCGGATTCGTTTGGGTTTCTTTTGCATTTCCTATTTTTCTTGTCTACTCACAAAAATTGCAATGCTTCACACTACATAGACTCTCCCCTTGGACGTACACTAAGAACCAATGATCAATTCTATTTGGAACACAGAAACTGAGGCCAAGAACTTGGTTAGCTATACCGGATAAAGTACCCGATCAGGACGAAGGGATACCTGACATGCTCAAATCAAACACTCTCTTTAGCCACGTACCCACATATGCCAAACAATACATCTCAGCCTTCATCATGTGCAAACAACGAGCATCATTTGACCATCATTATCATCAGTAAATCCACTTAAGGATAATCACTCAATTAAAGAATCTAAGCATGATTAAGAAGAGTATTACTCAATTGGTAATTATGATGTGATAGACTCATAGATCCCAAATCCAATAATGTTAGTATAAAAAGGAAAGAATCCCTCAAATAAGGAGACTGATTCATTTCTCACATAATCATTACATATCCCTTATAGTTCTAAGCCGAATCCTCATTTAAACATTAAAATACCTTTTGCAGGTATTCTCTCTTGTTGTGTCAAATCCTCACGCACATGAGATCTCAGCAAGAAACATCAAGCAGACGACCTTTTGACTTAGTAAACCCTTTGATACAGTAAGAGACCCTTCGATAGAAAGACAATTATCCATCCTATTTGTGAGAGGAACAGAGAGCAAGTACCCAAATTTGGGAAGAACCGATATGAAATTGAAGCATAGTTTAAATTCTAATGGATAAATGCTATTATTCAATGATTTGATAGTAAATATGCAAGTTTGATCTTAATAACAATCCCGCAGTAGCCTTGGATTATGGAAAACAATGTGCATGCTTGGTTTTTAGTTTGAAGGCCCAAAAATATGTTCAAAAAGTAAAGCTGGAAAAGTATTTTGTTTGGTTTTAAGTTGAGCTTGATTTTAAATTGAATTTTGTTACAATTTTGCTTTGAAAGTCAGTTTGAAATGGAAGTAAAAGGAGAGTTTATTTTTATAAACACAGTTTACAATATGAATTTTATTCAAACTTGTGTTTATAAATTTTAATGATTGATAAAAGGTCAGACATTAGGGTAATTTTTTTATTACAAATGAAAAGAAGACAAAACAAAGAAAAAAAATTATGAACGCCTTATTAAAAAACAAGGCCATGGTCGTGAGTATGAAAAGCTATTGATGTTTTTTTTTTTTCGAACAGCAAGCAAGCATTATATTGATGAAAGCATGGTAGGTGCCACGAGTAGTGACAGACACCCAGCCAAGAGATACAAGATATTAATGAAGACTGGACATCCGAGTTCAAGAACATACAACTCGTTTAAACTATTGATGTACGTTGCTAAAATCTATAACGATGAAAGACAAACTGTGGATATTTAAGGACTCTTTTTAATAGACTTAAATATCATCATTAATATCTGTAATGATAGTACCATGATATTGATGGGTATAGTAAATTATAATCGCCTGGTCGATCAACAAATCTGTATTAATGGTAGAGAAATCTTGAACATTTGAATATTCTATCAATGCATGGTAGTATAAGTCTATAATGATAGGTTCCTAATTTTAACTATAGTCTTCTTATAAATGAATGAAACTATTATTATTTATGTAATTACGTTTTTCTTTCTGAATACTGATTCTGAATTTAAAAATAAAAAATCATACGTAACTCAAGCTAATGTTTTTAAAGTTTGGGACATGGGCATCCTTGGCCACATACGGTCACGTCCAACCCGTTTGTCTATATATTTGACTTGGTTATCCGAATTAATGATATCAACGTAAACACCCAAAAATTGCTACGGTGAATTTGCCCCCTTCTAAACCAACACAAGGGCTCCACAAACCACCACGCACTTGGAAAACAAGAACACAAAAATCAATTTGTCTAGATTGTGTTTGTGACTGTGTAACTCTAGATCAGCTGATCCAAAACGATATACAATTTCATTATAATTTTCTTAAGAAAAAAATCATGATAAATCTTACAAAAAGAAAAAGAAGAGAAGATGAAGAAATAAATAATTAAATGAAATAATTTTTAAGCAATCAAACATGCATATACATGCGTGCGTGACCATCCAACTCAAAAAGATTGAACTTCACAGATATAATTAGCTAATTAAGTGGACCAACAAACAAATATTGACGAAATTGAAATAGGTATCCTCGGAACTGAACAGGAGATGAAATGAGGATTAAATAAAGCAATTGAAAACTTAAACAAGTGACATGCATATTTTTCGCAATTTTCACATACTGTGAGAAGGATTTTAATAGTATATCTCAAGTTTGACAAAAGATCACAACCTAGCTCCCACAATCACGTGGGCATAGTTAGGGTTGTTAGGATGATGTGCATGTTTACATTAGCTTGTGTCTTACTAATTAAAAGAAACTTTTTATCTAAGCAACTCGGTGAGAGCAACAAATTGTTAGCGAAATTTCTAGCGGTGAGATCTTAAAATCATACGAGCTTTGGAAATGGCCGAAATCAAGTGAGTTTATACTTGAGAACATTGAACACTGTAGTTGGATTTGACTACAAACATGTATAGGTTCTCTAAATTCTTTCGTGAAACTATAAAACGTCGGCGTGAGCAAGAATCATTTTTCACATGTAATGTGATAACCTCTCGTGGTGTGTCGTCTAATCGTAGCAAAGCACGTACCGGACCCTCATTTTGTTTGATTTTTTGGGGTAGATTTACCCATCCCTATCACGTTGAATGAATTGAAATAAAATTAGAGAAACAATATCACATTGAAATGAAATTAAAGGGATTGCATTAATTAAGGTTAAATTAATCAGTAAATTCTCTTGTAACTTTGTAAGATTTTTTTTTAATTACGTTCTCATCATTTGATTTTTTTTAATTAAATTTTTATAATTTAAATTCTATAATTATGTCCTTTATAAGTTAACGCACCATTAAAATGCGGCTAAATATCACTAACACGACATTTTTTTAATTAAATCCTCGTAATTTAAATTTTATAATCATGTCCTTTATAATTTACACATATTACATACCATATAATGGTATGTAATGAGTTTTTTTTCTTCATATTTACAAGAGTCAAGAGGTTGCAGAAAGATTATCCAATAGTCGAGTTAGTCGGGTCAATGTATTGTGCCGAGCCCAAATACAATCGCATGAATATTTCGTTTTTTTTTAGTTCTAGATTTATAATAAATTTAAATCAGACTTATCAAATGGCCTATTAGCTCAGCTGGTTAGAGCGTCGTGCTAATAACGCGAAGGTCGCAGGTTCGAGACCTGCATGGGCCATTTATTTTTCATTTTTAGTACATTTGTGTGTTATAATTTTCTTCTATCGCCCCTTTACATTGCAATAACGCTAAGGATTGGGATCAACACCTGCATGGGCGGGCCAATATATTCAAAAACCGGCCCAATATATTATCCCCTAAATTTTTATTGTCTGGAAATTTAATCAATATGTTTAATCATTCTGTTTCATTATCAATAATTATGAGTAGGGCATGATAAGGGTGAGACATTCATCTATGCTAAGAGGTTTAGATGGAATGTTGGGCAGAGGTTGTATAGGGTTATTATTGAAATTGTCTTCAGGGACATGCTCTCTTAAAATGCTGGCTTCATCGGAGCCAAGTACCAAATATTAAATTCCTTTATACGCAATCCATAAACAACTGGATGTGAAGTTTGTCTCATTTAAAAATCCCAACTACTACATTCATGTCTCTTCATGAGTTTACTTTACATTTGGTGATTAGCAAAACAGATTAAAATTCTCTGTTCTTTTTATCTCTAGTTCCTAATTACAAGTTGACATGTCAATTAAACAAGTCTCATTTTTTTTCTATTAAATTTAACAAATACATAATGACTTCTTCTCAAGTGAGTTGTTGAATTTAATATATTTAAGTTGGGTGTAATATATCACTAAATTACAAAAAATATTATTGATAAATACCACTGATTTTGCCAAAAAATATATATTACTGATTAAATAATTAATTATATTTTAATTGTAGATTAATAGTCTGTTAATAATTTATGACCGCGTCCAATTTAAATGCACAGGATTTTATGTAAACGTTTTTTCTTCAATTACATTCTTTCATCAACTCAACTGTTATTTGGGCTTCGCAGTTGCATACCCATTAGCATATGCCATATGAGCCCGTTGAGACATAGATCCTGTTAGGGAATTTGATATTGGTCCCTACCCTTTTTGCTATTGACTCTTACAAATCCGGGAAAAGACCTCCTTATCCCTCAATGCAAATCCTCCCCTTTCCTTCACACCTAGTGACCCCAGCGACCCATCACCACCCCGACATCAGTTGCATGCAGCACAACTACGCCCCAGATCCACATGCACATGACCCCCTCTTCCATGATCTAGATTCGTCCGCACCACCACGAGTCCTCTGCAACTCCCCTAAATCACCACTGCACCAACACACTTTAACCCACCCAAACCACACCATGGAGTCACGCCCCACCCCACACACACTATGCCACCAAGTCATACACCACCGCCATTGAAATAACAACACAAATACATTCTGTTGAAACAATACAGCATAATTATATTTTTATTATTAGTTTTTTTTTAACATCCTCACTTATAAACAACAAAAATATGATTTTATTGTATTGTTTTAAAAGGATCACATTTTTAATGTATTTTTTTCATCTTTTAATATCACGAAAATATGATTTCATTGACATATAAACAACGAAATCATATTTATATAATGTATTTTTTCGCACCCCATTATATAATAGAAACACAATTATATTATATGATGATATGACAAAATTGTGTTTTCATGAAAAGGATATTTTTGAAAAAAAAAAATAGGTGTCAACTCTTGGTAGGAACTATTAGCAATGAAAACAGAACCAATAGCAACTCCCTTCGTGTTAATAATAGCAACTTCCATTGTTTCGTTACGGCTTAGGTAAGGAAGGGTAATTAGGTTAGGTTGTTTATACTAGTGTATGTTTAAGTTTGACTTTAAAATGTTTTAAATCGTTGGTTGGTAGCAGTTTGTCTCTTGAAAATTTGCCTATAACTACGATTTGATCATTCCAAACTAAAACCCAACACACCATGATTAAAAAAAATGTGTTTAGATTACCGCCAAATTTCATCCAATTAAGTAAAATACTTTGCACTTGTTTTGTTTGGTAAAAATTATTTCCCATGAAATAATTATTTTTAAAAAATATATATTTTAGAAAATTGATAAAAAAAAACAATATTTTTTAAATGTAGAAACCACACTCAACTTGCAATATAAAAAATTAATGAGCAAAAGAAAAGAGCAATGTAATCATGATGAAGTAAAATAAAAGGTAAATATGGAAACAAACATTTATATATATATATATATATTATCCAAATTAATCTTACCTATTTTCATCTTTATTCTCTACGTTAAAAATATTTTTTCCCCTCCAAGTCCACCTTCAGTAAAGCAAGGACATATAAAAAGTGTTTGCACTTGATTTAGTAAAAGAATATTCAAAACCCTTTGCTAGTTTTAAGATATTAAATCCTTTATATATGATTATTTTATCAACTTGTCACTTTTATATTTTCATTAAAAAAGAAAACCTTATCAGTTATCACTTTTTGTTTGCTTGGAAAGTAACCTTATGGTGTTAAGATCTTTACGGCTAGCAATTTTTTTTTAAGAAACTTTTCTTTTAATGAATTATTTATTCCAAGTGTGCATATTGCCCATCATTCCGAGAGTTGATACTCTAATTAAAATTGTTAGGTTTATAGAGTCTCTTTCATGCATCAATTTTATGTCAAACTTTGATATAATTACCTACACTTTGTAATTTCGTTCTTTTAGGGCTAATTAGCTAGTCGAAATATATTAAAACAATATACGATAAAATACCTATCATAACAGTAGTACGTACTCTGTTGTAATAAATTATTTTATTGTACCAATTAAATATATTTTTCTTTTCTTTACTATCTATATTGTTTTTTTTATATAATGTATTTCTTTTCTTGAGAATAGTGATAAATTAGAAAGTAATAAGATGAGATAGTTGTTTTCTTTCTTTTTCTCTCACCATCCACATTATTGCCTAACTATTGATATCATTAATGTGAGTGTCACCATCCTCATAATTGTCACTAGGATGGATAATGAATGAAACTATTTTAAATATATATAATTTAAAATTTGAATTAACAATTGACTTAAATTTGATTTAAAAGTTAAATGAGTTGATCTTGAGTTTAAGATTGAACTGGTTAAATAAATAAGTTTAACTTGAACTACATATAACATATCTTGATTGATTCATAAATCAACTCAATATATACTTTTATCTATTAATATCATATTTATTTGTCTATAAATCTATGCATATATTAATTAAATATTTTATATTATTGAATTCCTATAATTATTTTTAGTCAATTTAATATTCTTTTTGTATGAAACGAATAAATAAAAGTATGTATAATAATTATAAATTTAACATGTACATATATAGTAATGTGTTTTATATTATTAAATTGATATAGTTAATTTTTTTTATTAATACCATATTGATTTTATTTATGCATAAAATAAATGAATAAATAAAAATATGTAAAATAATTATAATTTTAAATTAAGTCAAGTTGACTAATTAAATTGAGTTATTCGTGAGTTTAACTTAGTTGAGTCGGACTAAAAATAAATGTTCATACCAAACTTGAATTGAGCTTAAGTTGAATTATTTCATATCATGTTAAACCAAAATTGACTCAGTCTCATTTGTCACTATCTTCATCATTATTATTATCATCACGATGTTATCACCGTCGTTATTATTATCAATATCAACACCATCACTATTTATCATTATGTTAAAATGAGACAAGATAATACGTTTGAAAAAATAAAGTAACACTTATCAGAGTATTAGTGAAAAAAAT
Source organism: Glycine soja (assembly GCF_004193775.1). Taxonomy (NCBI): domain Eukaryota; kingdom Viridiplantae; phylum Streptophyta; class Magnoliopsida; order Fabales; family Fabaceae; genus Glycine; species Glycine soja. The sequence continues at coordinate 41,501,978 of NC_041012.1, read as the reverse complement.
AATTAATATTATATTAAAAATTAATATAATACTTATTTTATATATTTTTTGAATATGAATCTTAGTTTAGGACGAGGAAATAAAAATATATTAGTCTGATTTTTCACTTTATATATTTATTGATTTTGGAGAATTTGAATTCGCATTGATTGAACTTTTTTCTAGCTGCATTAGTTTTGTTACCTGATTTTCTGAGATCTAAGTGTACTTTGTCGTAGCATCTTCTAGTGACCCGTAGGTTTTTTAGATTCCAGTTCAATTAACCCTGCGCTGCAACCTAAATTCCCCAACTCCCCGCCGCAAAGGAGCACCTACCTACCTCTCATCAAAATCCTATGCAAACCAAGTTCACGGAGCTGTTTTTGTTCTCGATGTTAGATTTTAGAGAGATTGCATCACTCAAATGGCTTTTTAAAGTGATGAGATTGCACACATCGGAACGATAATTATATTAATGTTTCTCCGGAACTAGACATGAAGGGTCTTTCCCAATGACTTCAAATGATTCTCTCCACCATTGATTTAATTTTTAAACTATTGGAGTCCCTCGTATTCCCATAAAAGAAAAAGGTTTATAATGAATCATCATCTATAGTCAGAATCATCAACTAAGGAGAATATATACTATTATTCAATTAATCAAATTGTGAGGCTAGCTAAACCTTTGTGTTTCTCTTTATAGGCCGTATCATATGAAAATATAAATTATAATTAATCACACATGGTGCACCAATATGCTATCTAGATAAATTCATTATAATCACACGTGGATGGTTCCTATATTTTATCAACTTCTTGTCTAGGACGGCTTAGCATCTTTAGTCTTTAAATTAGCCCCTCTTCTATTTTTTTGCACCTCTTCTATAAGAAAATGTCTTATTACTATTAGTTATAAAAGGCGTGCTAATTATATTTTGTCGTTTCTACCAGATTAAAAGCGTATTTTACTTAAACGGGGGGTTTCGTTGTTTAATCAGCACTTCTTTTCATTAAGTTTCGTGAAGTAACTTTCAACGAGTTAATAAATTAAACGATTTGGTGACATGGCCATTATAAAGTTAAGCATTAGTCAAATTAAGATTTGGTTACGATAATGGTAATGATTTCTACCTCTTAGATAAGAATCTAAGAAACCTTTATTTCTTGCTCTTCAAAAAAGAAAAGAAAAGAAAGAAACCTTTATTTCCTAAAGTAAAATTTACTAACAGTAAGTATTGGGATAAAGACAAAATTCAACTGTAAAAAAAGTTAACTATTATTTTTTAATTAAAAACAGAGCTTTATTTTAACAAATAATGTTATTTTTTAACCTTTATTATAGTTATTTATGCTAAATTTCAATTTTGATTAGAAGTTAAATATTAAAAAAACATTTAATATATTGTACTTAAATTTTGTAAAAAAAAAATAGTAAAAGGTTTAAATAGTTTACAAGACATCATAAATTAAAACATTTGCATTGCAATTTTGTTATATAAATACAACTAATGTATCAAAAGCTTAAAATAATATCAAAACAACTTCTTAATACTATTATTTTAAGCTTGGTTACGTCTGTAAATACTATATATATTCACACAACAATTACTTACCTTAATTATTATAATTAATTGTTATCCTTTTTTAGACGGGTATGCATAATCAAACTCTACTAAGTCATTAGAGATTAAAGTATAATGATAAAACAACTCATGAAAACTTAAAATCTTCAATAAAATAATCAAAATCGTTTTTATCTATCTAAAATAAGTAAATCTAATTTAATTATATAATAACACACTAATAGTATAAACTTTTTTAATCAAACAAGATGATTTCTGATTAGTTGGTAATAAATCACATACATTTTTGTATGAAAATTAAGCTCACAACAGAATATATCCAAAAAAAAGTATATATACCTCAATAACCTAACAACTCTATTTCTTTGCAAACCATGCGTATAATTTTGATCTGAACCATGTTTTGGGTTTTCTAATTTTTCAACAATATATAACATTTTATTTTCTTCTTTTTCTTTGTTTTAATACTTCCCAACCCCTGGTCCAGTAATGAAACTTTTCACTGGATCGAACTAGGGTTCATTCACTTTCTTGCATGTCCTCTTTGTGATTTTTGGATCATTAATGAAATCTAGAAATTTCACACATGCACCGCGCGACGGCCGGCGACCCATTCAATTCCTCCGACGAATCTAAAGCATTAAGCATCCAATGAAAAAGGTTCAAAGCAGGCAACGTCATGTAGTTCATCAAGTCCTCTTTCAACTACTTTCCGATTTACAAGTCATCGCCAAATTGTGGCACCGTGAATTTCAACTATACACCATATGATTCTAACTCTATTAATTACTCATGAATATGTCTCTCACGTCCTCACATGTTATACCGCACCGGTGGTCACCAAAAAACTTTAATGTTTCCTTTGTAGAGAAAGGTTGAGGAGGATAGATAGGCTCTTAATTAAAGTAGCATATTGCATTAACATGGACGACATTCGAGGATGGTCCTAACGTAAGTCCTGAGTGCCTTCATGCTTGGCTCTGATTTTGGTCATTGTTCGCAAAATGTCATCATCTTAGTAATTATAGCACGAGTGGATTATGGTGGTCTCCACACTTCAAATTTCAATTTAGGGTGGCTGCAAACGTAGTTGAATATGATTTTTGTAATAACCGTATTAATTGAATGAAAATGGAAAAAGAAAATCAAGATAAGTAAGTCCTGAGAGCGCAGTTGCCTGGGTCTGATTTTTTGGTGATTGTTCGCAAAATTTCATTTTCTTAGTAATTATAGCATGCCTCTTCAAATTCTAGTTTAGTGTGCGTGCAAACATGATTGAAAGTTTGAATTTGATTTTTGTATAAATCATATTTACTTTTTTTTTAATTATGTTATTGATACGAAAGGTATCAGCCACATATTATTTGAATGAAATGAGAAAAAAAAATCAAACTAAGTCATGACTTGTAAACTGTGATTAATCCAAATATATTTGTACCATAGAAGGCATCTAACTGAAGCGTAAAGAAACTACATGATATTATATTGATAAAACTTCTTTTATATAATGTACATATATATTTAAAATATTTCATTTTTTATAAATTTATTTGGATTATTTGTTATTATTATTTGGAAACATCAAAATTAGATGCTAGCAGTTTGTGCACATTATTTCAGGTATTAATATTATTTTGCTTTGTTATTGCTATTAAATACTTCATAATTTGAAACAAGTGTTCTACTAAAAAAAATTGAAACAATTGTTTAAGATTAAAAAAATCATAAATATGATAAATTTTAATAAAATATAATTTTATTTAATTATATATATAGCGTTTTCGTTAATGTTGAAAAATAAATACTATTTTCTTATTTTCTTACAAAGATAAATCATCCAAAATAAATTTAAAGTGTGAATTATTTTTAAATAGTGGAAATAATATCTTTTAAATATATTGAATTAAGTAGCAATAGGTTGTTTATGGCTTGACATGGTAGCATATGAATAATGATTTAGAAACAAAGCAGATCAAGAATTACGGTGTTTTAATTTGGTTTCTAAAATTTATGAAATGTAGGTTAAATATGGTCTATTAATTTCTTGATTAGTCTCTATCAAATTACATCATTGACACCTTTAATACATATCTTGAGAACCATAATTATTGTAAAACTTAATTAAAAGAAAATTGGCAAAAAGTTACTAAACAAAGAACTCAAAAAAATTAAAAAATAAAAATTAATAAACGATATATTTCATGATTGAATATTTGATTTGTCTAATTTTTTTTATTTAATTAGCAAAAATAAATTGATGGAGGCCTTAATTATGTCTCTATTTTAAATTATTATAATATTATTATGTTGCTTATAGAGTTAGGCATTTGATATATTACTTTGGATTTGAGAAAGAAACGAGCTTGATGGCGTTTGCTCGTGTTGGCTATAGGGAAGTTGTGGGTTTGAGATATGTTTGCTCGTGATGGCGAGGACGTGAGGTTGAATCATGAATGGTGGCTGTGCTGTTGATCACCATTAATGGTGAAACTCTGAGGTAGTTGTAGTGTGGTATGGGAAAAGCTTTTTGAGGGGTCATGCAAGGAGTGGTGTAGTTTTTGGCGAAAATTAAATCAGATGATGGGCATCACTTTACTGCGGTGAAGATTCAATGAATATCATGAACTGTGTTGAGACTTGAGATGTTCCTAATTAAGAAAGAGGGAAAACATAAAAGAATATATATCTAATTTTTGTGGCTTCTTTTTTTTAGACGATCAATCTGACAATCTAAAATTATTGGCAAAATATTGCCCCAAATCCCAATTAGTGGTAAATGTTTGAACAATGTACAACGTACAGACTACTAATGTAGGTATGTCTTTATTAATGCTTTGACACTTTGACGACAAATTAGTTAATAATGTTCATACGTTTAAAAAATATATATAAAAACATATTTAACTTAATTGCTTCATTATATGACAAAAATCATATAACCAATGTAAGTTTTAAAAAATAACCAGTGATAAACATAATGCGTGGGCTTTTTTTTTTAAGAAAAAAAAAACCCACAAATTATATTATCACTAAAAAGGTTTGGAAACTATTAATTTGAGGTTAATATAATCGTGAATGTAAAAATATTTTAGCCCCTAATAAAGACTTTTTTGTATTAGTATATAATTAAATACTTAATCAAACCTAAATATAATAAAAATAAAGGTTATTATGACTTAGATCTGAATTGATAGTCTTATTCTGCGTGAGTTGGTTTCTTCCATCGTTCGTGAGTGGAGCAAGACAACAATAATGCAGTGGGAGAACAAATATTTGCAAAATATTTTGACAACCTAGACATGCATGATGCATATAGCAAACCAAAAATTGTGATGAGTTCTTTGCTGGTTCGGATCCGATATCCATGAATTTTGAGCCTGCACCCGTGTTTGGATTCTGAATAACAATTATCACCATTTCTCTTGTACTTGGAGATGACTTTAAAATGTTTGGGACGTAGGCGTGAGATTCAAATGAAAAATTGGTAGAATATATGAAAGCAACACTTAGGGCTACAAATTACATTCGGGGACCTCCATTAGCCCCACACACATATTTATGGACCTAACTTCCGAGTTTTGAAGGTTGAGTGTTTATTTTTTTAAAATATTTATTAGGTTAAATATAAGTGGTCCCATATATGTCACTACCACATGCGTTTTCAGTAGTCGATGAAAATTTAATTTTGTTTCATTTGAATAGCTACTTCTTCCAATTCTAGATTTTTCACTCTCAAGCTCGTGTCATATTATATTATATTTCTTTCGTGGTAAAGAGATTTTACTGACTGCACTACCACTTTCAAGTGGACCACCGATAAAGATCAATCTAATAAGCACTCCCCTTTTCTAGCAAAATATTTTAAAAAAAAAATTGGAACACTTGAAGACAATCTTGCAATCTCTTGAAGCATATATTATTCTCTCTAAACATCATATCGCACTTAATGTTCTTTGTTCAATTGGTAAGGGTGAAGTGGACATTAAAAGTCATGTGGGTTTGCTCAGAGTGAACTTTAGGGAATGTGGTCCATAACAGAACATAGTTCAGTGGCAACAGTTTGAGCATCCAGAGAGAACCGTGCTAGATCAAAATTCGGTCAGATCCCATTCCTTATATGCTATGGAAATTGGAGTTTTTATAATTTCTCATATTGTACTACTTTCCATTTGGGCGCACATAAGACATAAGTCAACCCATAAATGAGAAAGTCATATATGTGATTTTGGTATGTCGTTTTTGTTCAGACAATTAAAAATAATTACACTCGTCCAACAAAAATTGGTTAGACCATAAACCTGTCATTGCCATAAATATATTGTAGTGTATGGACATTTTAAAAAGCTCATCATTTTAATACTTTTAATAATCTCATTTTAATTGGATCGGAGTATATGACTTTTAAGATACACAGAAAAGAGAGTGGACGAACGAAGGAATAATGATGGGAAAAAAAAACATTATATTCATTCCGTCCTTTGTTTGGTTTTATTTAATAAGTGAATTGAATGATCGAAAAAAATAATGTGGAATTCATCAATATTTGCAGTATGTGGATGAAAATTGGAGAGAAAGGTGATTATATAATAAAAGACGAAATCGCCATTGTTTTTTTATTTTATAATTCTCGTTTTATTAAGGTATTTTTTCATATTATATATTTATATACACATGAGAGTAAATAAGAGGAAAGGAAAATGTTAACTTTCACCCATTTATATGAGATAATTATTTATACATTAATTAATTTACTTTTTAAAATACAAGAGAAAATTAATTTGTTAATGCTAAACTCACTTAAAAATTTCTTGACACATCAATGAGCGTATAATGTAATATACCAAGAGTAAACAATACGTGCAATGACTCTTAAAAAGTATCATTTAATCACACAAGCTTTCATGTCTAATAAATTTGTTAATTTTACGGAAATTGATTATTTTAAAAATTATGTTTATTATGATTTTTGATCGGTTGATTATAAAACTTTTTCTATTGATGATAATTAGAAATTAGATTCTATGTTATAACATTTAAAATATAAAACTACATTATGAAAAATGCAATGGTAAGTAAATTAAATACTTTTTCTTGAGAGATTCATAACTATTAAGCGAAGTTGAAATAGACATAACGTTTTAAGTTGAAATTCTATTAATTTAAAATTAGTATTGTTTGATTGAGTAGAAAGAAAAGTAAAAAAAGATTAAAAAAATTAAATTAAAATAGAATGTAAAAATATAAATTCTGCATTATTTTACTGTTTATTATTTTTTTTATTCTCTTTTTCTTCAAACGAAACCTTAGTATTCTTATAATTGAATGATTTTTTTAAGTCCATTAATTACAGCGAATGTCATGTATTTGGGTGAGGGGACGGACTCTGGTACGATACTTCAGAGGAACAACCAATTAATTTAAGTCCAGTCAAATTAATCTGAGGAGGAGTAAATAAATGACGCAAACTACGTTATAAGTTTTAATTTAAGTTCCAATTAGAAATTAGAAAGAGAGAATAACAAAGTTAAGGTTGTACCTTACGTCCTTCTGGGAGTACTTTGTGTGTAGGGGATGAGACAATGTGTACATAATGAAAGTAGCACGGAATGTTTCTGTGGGGATGGGTTGATTCCCTCCTCGATCACTTGTGGATCAAAGGCATCCAAACCAACTAGCTAACATGAAAATTAAATATTAATTTCAAAACATGAAAACGTAAGACTTCAAATTACTATTACCTGATAATTGAATGCAAATGAGGACACCGACTAATTAAGACCACAATTCATCCAGCCCGATGTCCTGAATAATGATTTTATTCGCACCATTTTTTTCATACTTTCTCTTCTTCTTTATTTTTTATATATATACTTTGTAGACTCACCAGAATGGTTAATCGTGTGTCCCTTGAGTTAAATGCATTGTAGATGAAATTATTTATTTCATTTAAAAATAATTTTAAAAAATATACTACAATTTAAATGTAGTAATATTTTGAATTGAAATGTAGATATAAAAATTTAAATTGGATTTGAATTCATTGTATAGAAGAGATTTACATTCTCAAACAAAGAGGCATATTTAATTATTTAGGCCACTAAAACAAAAATGCAAAAAAAAAAAAATAACAACTAAAAGCAGTTGCTAGTGGCAAAGGATATAATGGAATTTGAATGTCATTGTTAATATAGTTGACACTAATTTTTTGGAACGTTAAAAGAAGTTGTGTATGTTTGTTGTATGTTTATTTTTATTTAAGGAAGTAGAGCTGACAAAATGAATTGAGTCGGATCAATTCATATTCTATATGAACTTCATTTTTTAAGTCCAGCTAAGTCTAGTAGCTCATTTAGTAGGTTCATATAAGTCTATTATACTTTTTTGTCTAAATTTATACAAATTCAAAATAAATAAATAAATTGGGATAAAATAGGTCTGATTTGAATTCTTATCTATATTTCTTGAGCATATCTTGACTTGATGGCTCGTTTGACTCAATAGTTCATTGCATGGGTCTAATTCTATTTGGACCAACATTTTCTTGATCCAATTTGGTTCAATCCAATCTATTTTGTCAACTCTACTAGGAAGTCCCAAAACAAATGTTCAACCTAACATAGTGTTTGATTTAGAGAGATGAATGAGCACAAAAGGTATACACCAATCAAAAGCAATAAAAGATCATGGACTAGGATGTTTGTTACATGTGAAAGAGCAATGAAAGTTTTAAGAAATATGTGGGTCCAAGGCAAGGCAATATACAAATTTGTTGGCACATTTTTTTCTTAAGTTAGAGACTACCGTATCTTTCTTTCAATCCATTTGATCAAAAACAAATTCTATTTGTGATGCCTAGTTGTAGTTGGCCCAAGAAAATTTTACATAAGGTGACAATCGAACACAAATTTTCTCCTTAAATAAATTGTTTTCACTTGTGTAAATACAGCAAGACCTTATATTAGTGTCAATCATTTGGGTTGTTTATTGGCGCACATGAGGCTTTGCTTATTTTTTTTACTATCTTTGTTGATGATGTTCCCTTCTTAACTGATAATCAATTATGTTTTAGTTTGCTATACAAAATTGATTTCGGGTGACCTTAGCTCAAGGTATATAATTGATTATGCATTTTTCGTTATTGATTATATGCCCCCAGTTAATTGCAAATAAATCAGTTAACGAGACATATATTATGCATATTGCATAACTGATTATATGCCTTTAATTTGAAGAAAAAAAAGTTTTTCTTTTCACATAGTTGTGGAAACGTGTTTTTTTCTTGGGGTAAATGGGTATTTGATTAATCTCCATTTTTTAATTTTTTCTTTTATTATTCACCTAATCATTTTAATTTTTCATTTTTTTACTCTCCTTCATCTCAATAAAATAACCCAACTTTCTAAATCAATTATGAGATGAAAGTGTGAGAAATGAAAATGAATAAAAAAAAAATGAAAGAGAGTGAAAAGAGAGTTAAAAATGAAGTTGCTTAATTGGGATGAAAGAGAGTATAAAAAAGATGAAAGCAATATCCATTTCACTCCATTATTCACACTTTTTTTACACTATTTTTTTAGAACTATGTTGTTAGCCAATTATAAAAATTACACAATCAATTATGTAACTTCATCTAATTACCTAATTGATTATGCTAAAAGTATAATTAGTTATCTTGTTGAGATTAACTCTATCCAATTTAAACTATTCAGTGAATACATAATTGATTATGTTAAGGGAATAATCAATTATGTAACAAATCTAATAACAAAATATTCTAATTTAATGCCATATAATCATTTAGCCAATGGACATAATTGAATATCAAAGCAAAGGCATGAACAAAATTTCAAAAGTTTTATTGGTTTACATAATCAATTATGTTATTAGGATAAGTGATTATGCTACTAACAAAGAGATGCAAAAAAATAAAAATAAAAAATAAAAAAGGACCACAAGAGTCATGAGTATTTTTTGGATAATTTTGAAAGGATGAGATTTTTTTTCCATCTACCAACACTTTTACTCCCTTTATTTCATTTTGGAATCAAAATTTTACCTCATGAAACCCACATTTAAAAAAATAAAATTACGCTACACATTCACCCCAAACAAACACCATCTAAAAAATATCTTAATTCAATTATATCTCAAATTCATCTGCTTAAACCAAACACACTTAAAAAAAAAATTCTCCAATAAATTAATCATATAAGTCACACAAATTTAACTGATAATCAACCAAGTTGTTTTTTCAAGTATGCTGACAATCATGCTCCTTCAGAAACATCAGCTACCATGATCAATTCGTTGAATTACAAGTGATGGACGGTGTTGTGGATAAGTGTACAGTCAAATGCTTTTCGTGATGCCGAGAATCTGAGATACTCTTCATTACTTTTCCTAATTATTCTATTTCTCTCCTATGCTCGGATAATTTTTTAGGGTACGGATAAACATTTAAATAGGGCCATTCATGTTTTATAAAAGATTTCATCAAAAAGAAGTTTCGATCGGGTCATAAGCTATTACAAACCCTTGGGCCACAAAAATGCTGCACTTTTATAACAAAACACTTAGTTTTGTCATTTGTATGTTTCATTAACTACGGGTCAATCTTTCTTGATTAGCAATGTAACCATAAAAATATTATCAACATTAATTAAATATTCTGAAAATAATTTTAAGTATAATTTTGATATTGTCAGAATATTTTTTTATATTATCAATAATTTTTTTGATGGAATACATTATTATAATTTAAAAATAATTTTAAATATAAATTTTAAAGTGATTATTATAGAAATTAATACTAATTTTTAGTTATGTGATAATAGATTGAATGAGAATATAATTCTTTTATACTATCAATTTATTTCAATTAAATTTATTTTTTAAAGTTTTTTTACTAGCTTCCTCTGACTCCCATATAAGATAAGCCTTCTCAATATATATATATATATATATATATTCTTAATTCTTAATGCTATTCAAATAACCTTTAGCTCAGAAGTCAAATACTGATAAAAAAAAACTCAAACAAAATTAACAAATTCCCTTCTATTGTAATTTTTGTATTATCACAAGTTGATTATTTGAACATCAGTATAGGTATAATGTATTTAATATACGTTCATTCAAGATATTTACTTCTAATCTCGCGTTTATTCATATTAAAATCCAGTTCACACAAGCAACTGCGTGAGACTGTAGAAAGTTTTTGTTTAGAGAAGAGACCGTAGAAAGTTATTCCTTAGACATTATGTATTAATTTATCTTCCTAAATCCTAATAAACTTGTGTGTTTCCGTTAACCCAAAATCAAAGAAAGATTCTTAAAGAACCTAAACAAAACTCTCTTTCCATGATTCAATGTATATTTTATCTTAAAGGGTTGAAATGGGACAGAATGACATGTGCAGGGAAAGTATCCGATGCGTATAACGGTACAAGGAGATACTACAGTTTTCTTATCAAAAAGTAAAAAAAAGGAAACAATTTTTTTGTTTCTCGACAAACGAAATTCAAAAAGAGAGTACCACTATGTTTTTTTAAAATAATCTCTTGCAAACTTATATGTGTGTGTATATATATATATATATACATTTTTTTTTGTCTATTATCTTATAACAAATAAATACATTTAAAATGATTCCATTAAAAAGATTGACGTTGCGATACGCAATTGCTCACCTATATTTTCGTTTCGGCTAGTGATCAAGTGCAGTTAATGCAAAGTGCAGAGTTGAGAAGCCACCTACCAATAATTGATGCATGGAGATTGGCCAAGTAGAAGAAAACAACTAAAGACATTTCATGTTATGATATGTTGGGTTCCTGTACATTGTTCGGATGGGGAGTTAAGACATACAACTAGGGGCATTGAAAATCAATAATAATCCTTTTAATACACGACATTTTATTTTGGGTCACAGATGTATAATAAGTACTGTTTATGATTTCAAATCAATTTCTCTTCCCAAACTTACCTAATTTGTAGCCATAGTTAAGGCAGCATCAAACATAAATAAAATCAGGGCTGAGCATGATCGGTTGATTTAGACAGGTGTAGATTTTCAAATTAAATTCAATGTATTTTCAAATATATATTTAGTATAAACTATATATTAATAATAATTTTTTTATATGTAAGTATTGTAATAAATTAGTATAAAAGAGAAATAAAGTCTATTCTTAAAAAAAGCATTGGAAAGATTGTTCAATTCCAAACAAACAACACGATGGAATTTCAAAGGGACGGCCTCATAATTCAAAATCCAATTATTATTTTCTTTTTGAGATGAATAAGCAGTCAAATATATTCAACGACCCCATTTATTTTAAAAAATATATATAATCCTATTTGCATGCTTAGCTAATGGACACACCGCTTTATTGGCAGTGTGTCCTCTGTTCCCAGAATTGTGTCTGAGAGTCTGTCTACAACGGATCTTACAAACACCCCCATACTCTCAAGTCTCACCCCACAACAACACAATTTCTCTCTCTTCCACTCATGGGTTCGAGTTGAGACTATCGTTTTCTCGCTCTCGTGAAGCTTGCTGAGAGATCTGAGCCTTAATAATCCAAACGGGTCGCCTTCCTTTTTTCTGATTCAGGCGTTTGAGCTGTTTGCCTTCTACTTTTTCTTCATTTCTCTCTTTCTTTTTGCTCCCCCCTTTTGGAAGAAATGTTACATCACGTTCTTTAAGCCTCTGCTTCATTAACTTCCTCTCATTTTGTCACACACTCGGGGATAAGATTGTTGGTACTTTGAGTGAGTGAGTGAGTGATTGCACTTGAGTTGAGCTTTGAGATTAATGGGGCCTTTTCTTCTTCTCTTCTTTTTGCATGCTTAGTCTCAAAATTGTGCCTTGTGGTGTTTAACGCTATTGGGTTAGCAGCTAGCACTATTGTGTGGTCAGCAAAGTTCCTTCCTTTGAGTCCTTTGGTTGCCTCTATGGGTTTGATTGAATGTTGGGTTGTGTTTATTGAGTGTGTGGTGGGGGGTTTGGGTGGTTGAAGATTCTTCCTGAAGGGAGTTTTGTTACCGGGTCGAATCTTGGTGGGTCTTAGTGTTGGTTTTTTTTGTTCATGTGATAATTGACCATGAGAGTCGCTGTTTTCCCTTTTTGGTGAGTTTGGATTCTAGCCTTATTTTGGCATTTCCGGGGTGATTAAATGGGTGTAGAGGATTGAGCATTTGCTTTTTTTACATTTTGTTTTTGATGCCATAATAGTGAAAGCTAGGCACAGCTATAGACAAAAAATGAGAATTTTTTTGATTTGTTTCATTAATTTAGAAGAGATTCTGCTGTTAGAAGAAGGGTTGGTGTTCTGATCATGACTAGGGCTGTCCGTAGTAGGGTACTTAAAGATGCCAATGGTGATATTAGTGATCATCTACGCAACCACATTCATTTGACTAATTGTATTCACCTGAAGAACCATATGCACAAGAACAGCCCCATACTGGCTGATAGGTCAATCATGAGGGACCTAGTTGTGCTGCAGAGATCGCGGTCTCTTAGAGACCCTTCTGCAAGTCCTCCATCATGGCACTCGCCTTCTGTAGTTGACTTGCTTTTCAAAAGAGTTGAAAATGATGCCGTGTCTCAAGGGGGAAGGATGTCTGTAGGTGCCGAGCGAAGGAAGGAAGGGAGAAGATTGTCTGGAACTTCACCACCCTTGGTGAGTATAGGTTCATCAAGAGTTGCTCCGGGTGAGATTGGTAGGGGTAATGATGGGATAACGGCACCTAGTGAACGAAGTAGCAGGAGTGGATTGGGAGATGGAAGGAGAGTTGGGAGAGAAGAATCTGGTAGGAAGAATGATAGGCCTGACTTTTTGGATGTTAATCCAGAGGAGCCTCTCTATCAAGGTGGCAAAAGCTTGGCTGAAGATGTTATTTCAAGGCACTCAGAGTCTAAAGCTAGAAAGAGCAAACAAAGGGGGAAGAATGTTCGAGATGCCCAAGTTAAGACCCTTTCTGAGCAGCTGAATGATGTTCCATTGGATAGTGATGATTTAGCATCATCGAACATTCATTTTCGTGGAAGGTTTCCTAGACAGGAGAAAGTTATTGAGGAGGTAGAATCCCGGATGCGCAGTCATGGCAGTGGAATGAATAAGGGAAAAAGGCGTAAGTTTCGAAGCGTGCGAAGAACTCGGGTTGCTACAACATCAAGAGATATTGGAGCTGAGAATGAAATCTCTGTGGCTTCCAACTCATTAGCCCACCATAAATATCACTTGGAGGAGGCTGATGAGTTTGCAGATGAAAATGTTACCAGGGCTCCAAAAAATGGGTGTGGCATTCCTTGGAATTGGTCCAGAATTCATCATAGAGGTAAAACATTCCTTGACCTGGCTGGAAGAAGTTTGTCTTGTGGTTTATCTGACTCAAGGTTGAAGAAAGGGACATTTACTGCCAATGGAAGAAATATTTCTGAGATGCCTGTGGCATCTGAGCGCTCAAGCTCATGTACGAAGTCTGATGCAGAGGCACTGCCTTTACTAGTTGAGGCTTCTGGATCTCATGCAAGCACTGAAAATGCTTGTTGGGATCATGACTACTCTGGGGAACTAGGTCTTTTTGGTGATAATTTATTCAAGCATGATGTTGATTCTGACCTCGCTTCAGAAGCTAGATCTGGTGATCAGCGTAAGTTGAGAGGGAATCGTCACAGTAGACACCAAAGTTTAACACAAAAGTATATGCCTCAAACCTTCAGAGATATGATTGGGCAGAATTTAGTGGCACAAGCTCTTTCCAATGCAGTTATGAAAAGGAAAGTTGGGTTGTTGTATGTGTTTTATGGCCCCCATGGCACTGGAAAAACTTCCTGTGCTCGCATATTTGCCAGAGCTCTGAACTGTAATTCTTCAGAACACCCAAAACCTTGTGGTTTTTGCAATTATTGCGTAGCACATGATATGGGCAAGAGTAGAAATATAAGGGAAGTTGGTCCAGTTAGTAATTTTGACTTTGAGGGCATCATGGACCTACTTGACAATATGACTCTTTCCCAGCTTCCGTCTCATTACAGAGTGTTTATTTTTGATGACTGTGATACTCTGTCAACAGATTGTTGGAATGCTATATCGAAGGTCATTGATCGAGTACCTAGACGTGTGGTTTTTATCCTTGTCAGTTCTAGTCTTGATGTCTTGCCTCATATAATAATATCCAGGTGTCAAAAATTCTTTTTCCCAAAGCTGAAGGATGCAGATATTATATATACACTGCAGTGGATTGCAACCAAAGAAGGTCTAGAAATTGATAAGGATGCCCTGAAACTCATTGCATCAAGGTCAGACGGATCTTTGAGAGATGCTGAGATGACCCTTGAACAACTTAGTTTGCTTGGGCAGAGAATATCCGTTCCTCTTATTCAGGAATTGGTAAGCTATTTATTTATTAGTATCTTTGTCGTCACTGCTTCTTAGTTCTTACACTAGATTCTATTTCTATTGTAAACTGGTGTTAATATTGTTAATTCATTATGCATGAAGTGCTCTGAAGTTAAATAATTTCTTCAGGTAGGGCTAATCTCTGATGAGAAATTGGTGGATCTGCTTGATTTGGCATTATCTGCAGACACAGTTAACACTGTGAAGAATTTGAGAGTGATCATGGAAACTGGTGTCGAGCCATTGGCTTTAATGTCACAACTTGCTACAGTAATTACTGATATACTTGCTGGGACCTATGATTTCACAAAAGAAAGGCGAAGGAGGAAGTTCTTCCGGAGACAACCATGTGAGTAAAATAATGCCATTTTTGTGGATAGCATACCAAGTTATCAATTTAATCCTCATCATTCTTTAAACACATACACATAGATATCTTTTTTATTCCAGAATTGGCTGTCTATAAATATTTTATATAGCTAATTACTTAAGGCTTTACATTTTTGTAATTGTGGAGACTGGAGTCTTACTCTGGTTTCATATTAATGATTATGTTTTTCATTATTATCCTTTAACAAATTGATGGTACTAATTTCTGTTTCAGTGTCCAAAGAAGACATGGAGAAGCTGCGCCAAGCTCTGAAAACTTTATCTGAGGCTGAGAAGCAGTTGAGGATGTCCAATGACAAGCTAACATGGTTGACAGCTGCCTTACTTCAGCTTGCTCCAGACCAGCAATATGTGTTGCCAACTTCATCTGATAATAGTTTCAACCACAGTCCCTTTGCTTTAAAAGATGCAGATGCAAGAGAAGCAGCTAGACTGACTGGTAATCCTGTTGACATTCCTAACAAAGGGAGACGGTTATCAATGGATGCTAGAATTGAAAATTTCCATGCTGGAAGCTCAGCAGATGGTATGACAAGGGGTCTTGGTTCTGAGAAAAAACGACATAGCGTGTCTGGTTTTACTCCTCAACATGCTCATTCACAAACCACTGATAAGATTAGGATGAGCGAGAGGCAGATTTTGGGTAAAAACCATAAAGAAATTGAAGAGATATGGTTAGAGGTACTTGAGAGGATACAAGTTACTGGTCTGAAAGAGTTTCTGTTTAAAGAAGGCAAGCTGATCTCTGTTAGTTTTGGGGCAGGTGAGTGTCAAATCCGCACAATGCTTATTCAACAATGCAATTAATTATATTTTGTATTGATATGATTAAAATCTTCCTCTTAGAAATGTCATTCTGTGTTAATATAATATTCATAATTTTTCGATACATTTTAGATCTAGAAGAACTAGGGGATAAATTTGTCTTGTATTTGATTGCACTAGCTGTAGTATCATGCAAAAGGCCTGAAAATTCTGATATGGTAGCATTCTTAATGTTGTTATTAGAGTTTATCATAAAGTTAAAATGGTTAACAATCCCGTGACACTCAGCTTTTAGTAGTGTCATTATCAGTGTTATAACATGCTCAAGTTTTCCAAGAATTTCGGGTCAGGAAGAATTAGGGCCTTGTATTACACTTAATATAGTATGATCAACCAGATGGCCTTGTATTATTATTATTATTATTATTATTATTATTATTATTATTATTATTATAGTGGATTGAAAAATTGGTCCTGGCATCATTGTTTATTTTTTAGAATTCATCAAAGTTAAGAGTGGTTAGTCTGCAGCACATACTACCTTATAATAATAACTATCAGCTTTCTATTTTGAGTGTTTTTATTTCACACTGTTCTCGTGTATGTCTGATGATGTATCTCCTTAATCATTATTTTGCCATTTTACCGGTTGACATTGTGTCCTGCTTAAGGTTGTTATGATAGTGTTGCTCCTGTGTTTATTTGACATTTGCTTTACTCGTCAACATTCGCCATTTATCTAATGATATTTGATGGTTTTTTGTACAGCTCCAACTGTGCAGCTAATGTTTAGTTCTCAATTGACCAAATCTACTGCCGAGAAGTTCAGAGGTCATATCTTACAAGCATTTGAATCCGTCCTTGGATCTTCTATAACAATAGAAATTAGATGTGAGTTAAATAAAGATGCAGCCTCGGCTGTTCAACAACCTCTTACATTGCCCGCTACCAATGATAGTTCGTCCCAGATTAGAGACTTTAATGGTGTTGGCACTCTAGCTCATCCATCAGTAACTGATTCTGTTGAAAAGAGAAGGGGTGAAATTGTAGAAGAAGCAGCTTCTCAAGTGGAGCACATGAATAGCGAGCAGCAGGTTGATGCTCATGGAACATCTTATAAAAGTTTAGAAGGTACAAGTATAGGACAATCATCAGCTTCCCAAAAAATGCCAATTGTTAAGTCGCATTTAGACGAAAGAAAGCTTATGGAGCAAGGTCAAAGTCGGAGTCTTGTAAGAAGCAAAGTATCTCTTGCTCATGTGATCCAACAGGCAGAAGGTCAGAGAAGTGGGTGGTCAAAACGTAAAGCGGTTTCTATTGCTGAGAAGCTTGAACAAGAGAATCTGTATGTTGCTACTCCATCCTTTTTTCTTTTAACATATAGTCTATGTACTAAGAGGTGTGGCTCATAATTTGCAATGTATGGATAGTGGGGGGATGGGAATCAGAAATAAACATATCACTCCAAATTTCAATTAACCGATGCATTACTGTATTGGTAGTGATATGCTGGACAACAGGATAACTTTATTTCACATTTGGTAACTGAATTAGAATTTTTTTTAAAAATATTATGTTTTTTATGTCGGAATGAAATTATGCAGAAGTGTAGTAGTGCACAATCTAGGTATTGCATGCATGCATAATCGAATAATTATTGAATAGTAGTTTTCTAGAATTATGTTCTAGGCTAAGATTAACCTTCCTTTTCAGTTATGAGTTAGTATGGGATAGAGATTAAGCTTTGGAGTTTGGATGTTATCTTTTTTCAGTAATACGGTAATGTCTATGTTATAACTTATAATAACTGCTTATTAATTGGAAAATCATTTACTCCTCTTAGGAGACTGGAACCAAGATCAAGGAGCTTGATATGCTGGAAAGCATCAAGAGTAACCCGGCGAAAGGTAATTCATTTTATTGTGACCACTTCTCAATATTTAAACTTTTGAACCATAATTCTTTGTTTTTTTATTCTTATTGTAATTTTCTTACACGAAATGAATGCACTATATTAATGTTATGCTGCATTAAAGTATTTTGATACTAGAAATATCTTGTGGAAATTGGAACTGTGCTTTTTTGCCTTGATCATTACATCTAGAAGGGGCGTCCTTGTTAATCTAATTCTTTTCTTTTTCATTTGGAGATATCTGGGGTCTCTTTCTAACTTTAACTTTCCAGCTTTCAGAACACTAGCTAAATTGGTTTTTAGACAATCTTCTTATTGACCTTTTAAACTATTCATAAAGGCATGTATTGTGTTGTGTAGCCTGATATAGCAATGTCCTTTAAGCAAGCTAGTGTAACTTTTCCATTATTGGGATGATATGCGTGCATCCATTTCTGGAACCTGTTGTGATTCTGCTCAGCCTTTAGGCCCCTTCTCTCTCTCTCTCTCTTTATATATATATATATATATATATATATATATTTCTTTATCTTTGCCATGAATAAAAGATTTGATTGGGTGTATGTGGGGTGCAAGTGCATGTTTATTTTTACATACTATGAGTCTATTAACTTGGTAATGTTGCAGTGATGACATATTCTGATATCCATTACTTTCATGGTTTACGGATGAAAATCTTAAAAGTTCTTAACGTTAAATATGATGTTACTTTGGCAATTGAATTTTATTGTGTTATTATATATGAGGACATTATTGATGTTGCATGTATTTGATTGCATTGGCAGCTGTCACGCTTGAAAATTCGAAGCCGAAAGCCACGTGCACTGCTGAATCTTGTCTCATGTGGGAAATGTCTGTCTACAAAATCTCCAAGGTAGTTTTGGGTATGTCGTGGGTTCATTCAATAGCAATTTGTAATGCCTCTATTTAGGCTTTTTCCTGACGTGTTATAGGGTCCAATTTTACAGGGTCAAGCCTTTTTTTTTTTCATTTAATTAAATAAAAGCATGTAGTTATATATCAGATGAAGAAAATGTAGGAAAGTAATTAAACTAGTAAACTCCATTTTAGTGATAAGATATTGTATATGTTTCCTTCGTAGCATAAATTTGATGGAAATTTTAATTGAGATTCGGTTTACAATTTTTAGTCACTATTGGTTTGTGACCAGTGTCTCCCATTGGACCTCTAATGCTGAATCACTTGTCGCGGTACTCCTAATGCAGTAAATATGGATCGAGTTCCTGTAAACTGAGGAGTACACTTGAGAGAATTTGTTGATTATCAGGTTACTTATGTGTTACAATAATGAAAACAATCTTCTTCCAAATAATCTTCTGCATCTTTCCAAATAATCTTCCACCGCTTCGTATGGTTGAACCTTTCTTGCTCCTTCTTGTTCCGTCATTGATAAGCTAGCAAGTGCTTTTCAAGGTTATTAAAGGAATAAAAGCAAAGGGTGTTTAATAAAACAATTGGTGTTTTATTCTGTATATAACACAAGAAAACTGTTTATTTTTATAAAATTAAAACTTATTAATATCTAAATATTTTAAATATATCAATGATATTATAATCATTTTTTTATCATAAATAAATATTCTTAAATATACAGATTATAAGTTTAGGTAGATGATGAATAACTTAAATTATGATATAAGATTATTTTTAATTGTTAATAGATTCTTTTAATTTTTTTTGAAATGTTATAAATAAATAAATAAAAAGTAATATGAAAGAGATGTAATTAAGTAGATCAAAGATATAAAAAATAGAAGAGATAGTTTGAGATAGAGATGATAAAGTGAGTTCAACTCAAAATACACTTGTTTGACTTGCCAAAATGAGATCGGTTGAATTACATTATTCAATTCATCAATTCAAACTACTTGTCAATACAACAAATTAAGGGTTGAGTTTGTTCACTCACTAGATTGGATTTTTTTTGTTACATAAACTAAGAGTATATCTCTAGCGCTTATTATATAACGAGTTACTTATTTTACTGACGTTAATATTAGTGAGAGAAAAATTGTATTTTTGTCACTGATAAATTATTTTCTTGTAAATGTGAGATGAATGAGATTTCTTTTACTAGTTACAAAATAATGTGTGATGCATTAAAGAAAGAGAAAAAAAGAAAATATTGATAATATTTAATTGAAGGGATATAATTTATTTTTCAAATTTAGTATTCTAATTTATCATATAAGAGTAAATATTTATTATATTAAAAACATATAATAATATTTCATATATTTTAAATAACTATAATTTTAAATATTCTTTATCTAATACTTTGAGTGCATTGTTTATGATATCGAATCTCTTTTCTTCTTTTTCTTTTCTCACCTTAAGGAATATTGCTTGTCTTGTCCCTTTTCCTTTACCTACTAGTTTTGCTTTAAATTAGTGGAAAATTCACTTGATAAATCATCATATCCAGCAATTGAGGAATTTCTCACCATAAAGAGAAGAAGGAAAGCACAGGAGTGAGTTATGTCAGACTCAGGTGCAGTTACCTTGCCAGCTGTAGATGACATTCCCAAGCATGAGAGTACGTTTACTATATATTAAATGTGAATATTATATGTGAAATTGTATAAAATGTGTTAATTTATGTATAAATTCAATCATAAACAAAAGTATTTACGCTTTAATTTGCAGTACTTGCTGTATGAATAACATTGCACTTTGCTACTATTTTTTTGCTGTTGATTTCTTTAGTTTAGGGCTCTTTTATTTTATTTCTCTCTGTTTTTTGTTTCCTGCCCTGCACTGATCTATACATATCCTTTGGTAATGCATCTGCAGATTGTAGCGAACTGGGTATTGTTGTGGCTGAAGCTGAGCATCTACAGTCACTGGAACCCG
This sequence comes from Glycine soja, assembly GCF_004193775.1. Classification (NCBI taxonomy): domain Eukaryota; kingdom Viridiplantae; phylum Streptophyta; class Magnoliopsida; order Fabales; family Fabaceae; genus Glycine; species Glycine soja. Next base: position 41,481,066 of record NC_041012.1, on the reverse strand, counting down.
AAAGTTCTTTTTTGGAGCTAGACAGTATGATTTTTATTTGATTTATTTTATGTTCGTATATTTGAAAATTGTTTAATTTTTAGTGACAACAGGACTAAGTTTTTTTTTTTGGTAGAGGAGTTGGGCATGATGTATTTTGCGTACTCTTAAAACCATTATATATAAAATGAATATGTATATATTATTGGTACATGATGTACTTACTTAATTACTTAAACCTAAAAAAAAAGGGAGATAAAAAGAATCATAATTTTTTTTTATTAATCTTGTATATATGCAAGTTTTCTGTTTTTGCAAAATATTGTGCCTTTTAAAGGTAATCTTGGTTTTTTGTCTAAACATAAAAACTTCATTTAGCTTAAAAACCTATTTAAAAATAAATATTTTTTATGAAGAATTTTAGTTACGCAAACAGATTAAGGCTTTAATATTAGACCTAATTCACATATAAAAAAAATATTATATTTAAGCATAAAACAAACACATAAATTATATCATTAAAGTATGTATAGAAATATTATATTGTTTATTTTGTATATATATGAAATTAATAAACCCATTCTAAAATAGTTCAGAATTTTTTCTATTAAAAACGTTTAAAGCTACTTTTGTAAAATAATTTGTTTAACAGCACAGGCTTGAGCTTAATTTATTTCGTAAATAAACAATGCGAAATTTTAAGTAGTCACGTTCCTTTCTTTAGATGAAAGAAAATGTAAACTATTGACAAAAATATTGATTTTTTTGTAATTTAAAATTGATCATTTTAAAAAAAATATTTATTAATAAAACATTTTCTTATTTTAGGTTACATATTTTACTAATGCCTTTTTTTTTTTATTGGTTTTCATCATATAGTAATATTAATATTTTACAAGTTTGTCCAACAAATATATAACGTAAATGTGAGTAATATGATTTTCTTTTTGGGTATGGTGAGTAAATGAACCTGGGTACAAATATATAAGTAATCAATAGAATAAGAGTACATGTAATAAAATTATTATCCACGAGACCACGCTAGTGTATATGAATTCATGCATAAATCCTGCTGTTTTTCCTGAAAGAAGATTGTATATGATTCTTTTTTTACTAATAGCACTGAAGGTTTGTATAAATTCATCCAGATTTATATCCTGAAGAACCATTGAAAAAGAATAATCCGTAACTTTTGCTCAATTAAAAGATTGAATTAGGTTTTACTGTTTCGTAATGTCAAAGCATGCAACCGTACTTTTATGAGATGCAGGAACGCATAAAAGGCAAATATATATAGCAGCAAGTTCAGGAAATTGGAGTGAGGCTTTATCCTATTTCAAAATTCATCCTCATTGGTGGCGAATTCCATTGACTTCTCGTGGAGTTACAGCTCTACACGTTGCAGTTAGCATGAGAAAAACTAGTTTTGTGGAAAAGTTGGTGGATCGTGTGGATCGTATGAACATGCAAGATTTGGAAATTCGCATGGCAGATGGGAACACAGCCTTTTGTTTGGCTGCGATAACAGGAAATGTGAAATGTGCTAAAATTCTGTTGGGCAAGAATCCGGGGTTGCTTTGGATTAGAGACCACAAAGATATGCTACCAATTCAATTATCATCTTCTGCAGGGCACATTCCAATGACGGAACTTTTATTTGAAGCTCAAGATGACCTACACAACAATATACCCTTCCATGACATCGTTAACCTATTTTTCTTGACCATCACCAACAACATTCACAGTAAGCTTATCCACATTAATTTCTAATTTCTTTTGCATGAATACTAAAGCTAACCGCTTGTGGCTGAAGCACATTTCCTTGGCATATTTAACTATAGTTTATCATTCTTCCATTTTTCTCTTGCCTAATGATTTATATATATGCATGCATGCTCTTCTTCATTTGATTCTGGGCATTGCAACTGTGACATCAAAATTGATGGATCGCTATCCAAAATTGGTTACTACAGAAAACGAAGAGGGATTGACACCTTTGCAAATGCTGCTTGCTCGATGTTGTGAGTTCTCGTAACCCTTGCAAACTTGGTTTTCTAGTTCATAAATGCTACTGTATAGTTTTGTGAATTTTGTTTTTTTATCATTCATATATAGTTCTAAAGCGAGCAACTCATTTACAGGGTTTAAAATTTAAATATATTAAGTTAATTAATTATATTTAAATATATTTTTATTCTTTACAACATAAAATAAATGATTTTTTGTGTTACCCACTATAAAATATTTTTTTTACTTTTCATTCCTTTAAAATTTGATATCATTGTTTTTGGTCTTTTGTAAAACCAAAATTTTTTAATTTTGATCACTATAAAATATTTTTCTCTGATTTTTATTCTTTCAAAATTTGGAATTATTATTTTTAGTCTCTCAATATTTATTTATTTTTGTCAACAAAATATATCTGAGCTGAAAATAATGAGATTAATTCCTCTTGTCACAAGTAATCCATCTATTGGATTATTATAGGATGGAGCCCTGAGGTATAGCAAAGTCAAAAAGATCATAACTTTTTTTGTTATCTTCAATTGTTTTTCTTAGCGTAAATAAAGTTATGATATTTCATTCATAATCGGAAAAACAATACAGGTAGGAACATGGTTAAAGACATGCTTACGGACTTGAAATCTTGATGTCCTTACAAGAGTGTGGACAACATGATTTGCTTTTCTCCTCACAACTTGAAAGTTTGAAATAGATGTAAAATGTGTTCTATATTTAGCAAATATAACATTGATATAAGATGAACCACTCTACTTGTTGAAGCTGTCTGTAATTATTTTGCAATCTGGCCAGAAATTAAATAATATTCTGGAAATCAAGTTGAATTGCCCATTGAATTGCTTGAACATTATCTTCAACTGTTATTGTAGCACTTGTACGTCGAGATATTGTAAGTTCGTTGTTTAAGGGTATGGAAGAAGAGAAAGAGCCTCTCAACTCTGAACAATTGTCAAAAGTAGTGTTCGATGCAGCAAAATCAGGAAACATTATGATTTTAGAATGTCTTTTGAAATATCATCCAGATTTGCTATTTGAAGTGGATTCCAGAGAGCAAAGAAGCTTGCTTCATATTGCTATTTTGTATCGACAAGAATCTGTATACCAACTAATATTAAGCAAGGGGGATTCCAAGAATGTGATGATACAATTGGTTGATTCTAAGGGTAACAATGTTCTTCACTTAGCTGCTGGAGAGTTGGCACCTGAAGAAAGATTTGGATTACCAAACCATGTACTAATGGCTAGAGAGGAGAATTGGTTTCAGGTATGAATATCTATTTAATTAGCATTTTCTTATAAAAATAATGCTTTTCTCTTTTCCACTTATTCATTTTTTTGGTAAAAGACGGAGATCAGCCTCTCTCCTTTTTTTATAGTATAAAATATATTAAAATATCATTGCTGTTTTTACAATTACTTCACTACTTATCCTCTTCATCGATCTTCCTAATTATATTATAGTTTTCACTTTTAATTAACCTAACAGGAAGTGGAGAAAATAGTTCCACCTGCAATGAAAACAATGAAAAACGAAAGGGGTTTCACTCCTAAAGAAGTGTTTTATCAGTTACACAATGAGTTGCACAAAGAATCTGTATCTGCAGTGAAAGATGCGGCAAATACTTTAATAGTGGTAGCAACTCTTGTTATCACCTTAGGTATCACCGGAGCTTTGAGCATTCCTATTAAGGATGTTGATAGTACACTCACTCCTATATTTCGGAAGAAGACATGGTATACATTGTATTTTCTAGCAATCGAAGTTGGAAACTACTTATGTGCTGCATCTATGATGTTCTATGGTTCAGTTATAATTCCTTCAAGTTGGGAACCAAAATATGAGGGTGTTCTCTTGCGGCAAAGAAAGTTGATGTTTGGGAATATGGCACTTTCTGCCTCTCTTGGACTCATGTTTACTGCTATTGTTTCCGGTGCCATATTGATCTATGACTTCTTATCCGATTGGCTCTTTTATTTCATTGCTGGACTTGGTTGTATCACATTGATATCGCCAAAATTAATCCGCAATATCTATGAAGCCTATCACCCATTGGTAAAGAAAAAAAAAGCTTAAATTATATTAGTTGGAATAAACTTTTATACAAGATTGTGCTTGAGAGTTCTGGCTGTTTTAATTTTCAAGATGGAAAGTTTGCAAGAATTAATAACATTTCTTATATGTTGAGACAGTTTTACATTGGATTGTGTGGTGTGATTCGTTTTCTTTTTGAATCGATTATATTCCTTTTGTACTTAATTTTACCATTTACATCTTTCCTCAATTGAACTGCTTGTGTATGCAAATTGAAAATTTTCTCAGTAAACAAAACTTGATATAATATATAATATGCCTCCTGAAATGGTGAATAGTATATCAGTAGCAGCGTTTTTTTTTTCTGAATCTACTTGGAGAGAGGAAAAGAAGGTGGCTCGTTTCTGTTTCAAGTGTACTTGATATTGCAGCAATCAGTCAAGGTTAGTGTTGATGAATTAACCTGATGGAAGAAAGTTCATCATCCAAAACAAAAATGATATAAAGAACTTTGGCCTCAAACTAGTTCCTGACAATCATTTTCCCTCTATTAAATTCAACAGCTTAAGAGATTAGAGAAAAGTGGCATTTCAGATTAAAGGCGAGCAAATACATGGTTTTCGTCCTAAATAAATCCCTGATAACTGATAATCCTTTCCCTGAAGCAAGCAGCAAAATTAAGTGGGCTTTTAGGAACTTCAAACGTAAGAGAAAATATAAAGAAGTGAAAATATTCAATACATTAAAATACTGGATAAGTGGTTGTGATTTAAACTTGGATTTATAAATTTTAAAAATAGAACTGCAATGGATCTGAATCCTCTACCTTCACAGGATATGGAGTGTTTGCAGTTTAGAAATAAACTGCACCCGGTGCAGTTTGATCCGATGACTTTCTTTTATTATATCTAATTATTCATAATTTTTTTAATAAAACGAATTTTATATTTTATATAAGGGCAAAGATTCGTGCAATTTGAAAATTAAACTGCATATGATATCGAGATCCTTGTGTAATCTTTAATAACATTTTTCTCTTAATCTTCATTAAAAATATTGCTTAAATTTTTTAATAATGTTTAAAAAATACTGTCAAATATGAATAAATCTTACAAATATGTATGTGAGATATTTTATTAAATATTATGTGTAACTTATGTCGTTAAAGATTTTTAATATGAATTATGTTTAAAATTTGATAAAATATCATGGAAATATATTAATAATATTTGACAGTGTTTTTTAATATTATTAAATTTTTTAAACAATATTTTTAATAAATATTAAGAAAAAATAATGTTAAAAATAAAAAGATGTGTAGTAATGCTTGTTCACACTTCACACCAGACTTCTTTACTTTCCTGTCCACTGTCTACTTTCAAATTAATATTCGATTTAGTCACATCACTTGCAAAGAATAAAAATTAAAATATAAGAATAAAAATAAAGGTCAATCACGTGGTATGTGTCTACTGTCTTCACTATTAAAGCCATTTATCTATTGATTGTTTGAAACACGTTTGGTAAAGCCATTGAAATTTTAAAGCACACATCAACCTTTAATTTATTGTTAAAGTATTAATAATGTTTGTTTAATTAGTTGTCTTTGGCACGTTAAGTTAAATTAATTCAAAGATGCAAGGATGTTAAGACGTGTAACAGAACAGTGTGGCTGAATAGGTGGCTCGGGTACGTATGGGTCATGTGACAATCCCAAGTGCTTTGGTAGTAGCTTCTCCAATCTCAAAAAGTCAACATGCAGGAGCTTTAATTTTGTAATAAATTAAACCTCAAGCCAAAAAAAGCACCATGTTGAGGTGGCTCTGATCACCTTCATTGTTGTGGCAGTTGTATATATATATATATATAAGCCTTCTTCCTACCTTTTTTCTTTCATTTTTGTGCCGATCGATGAATGGTGGACAAACGCTCCAACACATTTGAACTTAATTACGTTCAACTCAAAAGACACTGAAGATTAATTTTTCTCTGAACGTACGTTGAACCTCCAATGGACGAAATTCCAATCATAGGCTTAACTGATAGCGACGGATTCAAGCTTGAGAGTATGTTTAATACTAAATTATTAATGGCATTGTTAATATTTTGTAATCTAGTTTTGTACATTCCATGCATGCCTGCACTTTTCTAATTTTATACTTTCGTTTGTATTATGTATGAATTCAATCATAAACAAAGTATTTAATTTTTAAATTTCAGTAGTTGTATGAATAACATTGCACTTTGCTGTTATCTTTCTGATATAAACATACCCTTTGGACTTTGGAAAATGCATCTACAGATGGTACTCACCTGGTTATTGTCGTGAGTGAAGCAAACATCGACCATCACCGGGAAGTTTTCCGGAGCTAGACAGTATGATTTTTAATTGGTTCATTTTCTGTTCTTGTTTTTGAAAATTTTTTAATTTTTAATGACACCATTTGGACAATTTAATTGAGATATATCGTCAAAAAGAAAGAAAAAATGCAAAAGGAGACAAGAACATTTTAGGTTTTAATTTATCTAGCTAATTTGATCCTCTTATTACGAGTTATAGTAATTATCTTTTATATTTTAATGTTATTTAGGTCTGAAACTTTGAACAGATTTACTACTCAACAAATATATGTAGCACATTAACTTTTCAAATCGACAAAATAACTTTGAATTTTAACAATTAACTTAAATAGGTACAATATATTTTTATAAAGTTTAATTTCGATCTATTAGTATAATACATGTTTGTTTGACAGACTAGAAGTGGTGCAAGAACAATCGAATTCAAATATTAGTTGCATAACTTATAAGTTACTTTTAAGATAAAGTTAAAAACTAAGAGGAAGAGTAAAAGAGAGGCTATACATTAAGATGCATGTCTTCTGCTTCAAGATTAGGTTGGCTTAATGTCCCTTTAAACTACAATTTTCTTCACATCTTTTAGGTTCAAGGCTTGAGATCTTTTTTATTTTCTCACAGCAAAAAGAATTATTATTATATGCAGTTTGTAATTTGTCACAAGTTCTGAGCGAATTAGCAAACTAATGAAAATTTACATAAGAAACCCAACATCAATCCACTCACAAGTGTACCAACTTACTAAACATGAAAGCCCCTCAACCTGCAAAACACCCGCGATAACAGCCAAAAGTAAACACCACAAGCAACAAACTAGAGTACCCCCTCCTTGAGAGATTATGTATCGTCTGAATAGACCAATAAAGAATAACAAGCGCTCATTCTTTTCATGCTTAGTTCTTAAGGGGTTGTAGATGTTCAATTGAAAAATCCTCAAAATACGTGGGTCAGAGATCCTGCGTGAATCCCTTATGTCACACTAGCTCACGCATAAGAGAGGTCACTAGGGTTTTTAGAGTTCTTAAAAGAGAGGTCACTAGGGTTTTTAGAGTTCTTAACCAGCTTTAGGTCTCCCTAAGGTCTTTTGCAGGTGAACAAAAATCATGCCTTAATCCGACAGTTCTTCCCTAAAGAATAGGATTATTTTTCCACTCATTCGAATAGAATAGTCTGTAACTTTTTTCTCAATTGATAGATTGAATTAGGTTTTACTATTTTGTAATGTTAGAGTATGCAATCGCTTATCAATCATCAATAAGATAAATTTCTTTTAGCTTAAATATAGTTTTTAATTCTTATAAAATTAATTAGAAATTTTATTTTTTATCCTTGTATAATTTTTAGTGTTTTTTATTTCTCTTAAAATTAAAATATATCATCTTTTAGTTTAGAACTAGGTTATGATAACTCAACCTACTTTCAGGTCAAATGATGATATATTTTAATTTTAAGAGTATTAAAAACATATAAAAGTTTTACTGGGATGAAAAATAAATATTTTTTATTTTATAGAAATGAAAATATATTTTTAATTCTCATGAATTAATGTTATCCATATAAGTCAAACATGTCAAAGAAATTTGTTTGTATGAAATGCATGAGATGCAGAAACATATAAAAGACAAATATACATAGCAGCAGCTTCAGAAAATTGGAGTGATGAGGCTTCATCCTATTTCAAAACTCATCCTCATTGGTGGCGAATATCATTGTCCGCTCGTGGAATTACAGCCTTTCATGTTGCAGTTAGCATGAGAAATACTAGTTTTGTAGAAAAGTTGGTGGATCGTATGGACTTTCAAGATTTGGAAATTTGCATGGCAGATGGCAACACAGACTTTTGTTTGACTGCAATAACAGGAAATGTGAAAATTGCTGAAATTCTGTTAGGCAAGAGTCCGAGGTTGCTATGGATTAGAGGCCAAAAAGATATGCTGCCAATTCAATTAGCGTCTTCTGCTGGTCACATTCCAATGACAGAATTCTTATTTCAAAAGACTCAAGAGGACCTACACAACAGTATACCCTTCGAAGACATGGTGAAGCTATTTTTCTTGACCATCGACAACAATATTTACCGTAAGCTGATCGACATGCATTTCTTAATTTTGTTAAAATTTTTACATATAATATTTTTTTTTAAAACTCCACTAAAGTTTTTGTGACCCTAGAATTAGTGATAATTTTATCACTAAATTTGATGACTAAGAGCATCTATAATGCATAATTATTTAAATAAATTACTTATCATAATTTTGTAAATTTTATAATTTTACATAAATTTAAATATTTTTACATGAAATTAACTTTAATGTTAAATTGTTAAAATGAGTGATTAACTTAATTTTGTAGATCATATAATACTTGAAAAATATTTTATTTATGGTATAAATTTGATAAACAATAATGTTTATATAAGTAACGCCATAACATATGTTCTAATGGAAAAAAAAAAAAGTTAAACAGCATTGCTTAAAATTAAACATTCTAGCTAGTTACCCCACTGCAATGTCACTGTGTTTCTTAACAAAAGCTAACAGCATATGTAGCTGAAGCACATTTCTTTTGCATATATATTTAACAATAATTTTTCTCTTGCCTAATGATTTATGCATGCTCTTCATTTGATTCTGGGCATGACAGCCGTGACATCCAAATTGTTGGATCGCTATCCTAAATTGGTTACCATAGAAAACGAAGAGGGATTGACACCTTTGCAAATGCTTGCTCAATTTTGTGAGTTCTCGTGATAACTTAAACGACTTCAAATAAGAATAGTCAACTGGACCATACATCTTTTGAAATCTTCAGATTAGTTGTAGAATTTGTAGTTGATGTAGAACTATCAAAATGTGTGTATTAATTACTTTATTTAACTAAATACTTGTATGTGTACATGACTAAATATTATTTCAACTCAATGGTAGCCTTGTGCAAGGAAACTACTGGTCATCAAGAAATTGCAAGTTTGTTGTTTAATGCAATGGACAACGAGAAAGAGTGTCTCAGCTATGTACAGTTGTCAACAGCAATGTTCGATGCAGCAAAATCAGGAAACATAATGATATTAGAGTTTCTTTTGAAGGACCATCCAGATTTGCTATTTGAAGTGGATTGCAAAGAGCAAAGAAGCTTACTTCACATTGCTATGCTGTATCGACAAGAAAGTGTATACCGACTAATATTAAACAAGGGGGATTCAAAGAAAGTGATGATACAATTGATTGATTTTGAGGGTAACAATATTCTTCACTTAGCTGGAATGCCGGCACGACCTGAAGAAAGATTCGGATTGTCAACAGACCATGTTCTAATGCATAGTGAGGAGAGATGGTTTCAGGTATATATGTCTACACGATTAGCATTTTTCTATAAGAATAATGTTTTTTCTTTGTTGTTTTTCTATTTTACACGTCCCTGTGCATTTTTAATTTTTATGGTAAAAAAAGTAGATATCGGTACATAACAAGATCTCTCTCCTTTTTTTTTATATAGTATAAATATATTAAAATACATCATTACTCTTTATACAATTACTTCACTACTTCGAGATCTTAAGCTATTCATTATAATTTAGTTTTCACTTAATTTTAACCAAACAGGCCGTGGAGAAAATGGTTCCACCTGTAATGAAAAGGATGAAAAACAAAAAGGGTTTGACTCCTAAAGAATTATTCTCAGTCACACAAAGAGTTGCACAAAGAAGCAGTATCTGAAGTAAAAGATGCGGCAAATACTTTAGTAGTGGTAGCAACTCTTGTTATCAGCCTAGGGATCACCGCAGGCATGACCATTTCCGTTAATGACATTGATGGTACACAAGCAAACTCCTATTTTTCCGAAGAAGACATGGTATACGTTATTTTTCCTATCAATTGCATTTGGAACATGCTTTTGTGCTTCATCTATGTTCTTCTATGCTTCAGCTATTCTTCCTTCAAGTTGGGAACCAAAAGATGATTCTGTCCACTTGCGGCAAACAAAGTTGGTATTTGGGAATATAACACTTTTTGGCGTCTCTTGCAATCATGTTTACTGCTATTGTTTCCGGTTCCATATTGATCTTTGAATTCTTATCCAATTGGATCCTTTATTTCATTACTGGACTTGGTGGTGTCGTATTGGCTGTGCATCTTACACTTGACCATAAGCGATGGATTAACGTTTTGCACTCAGTGCTATCCTATTGTCAAGATTATTATGCCCGATACACAAAATCTCTGAAGCCTGCTACACCATTGCCAAACAAAGAAAAGCTTAAATTAGTTGGAATAAACTAAAGCATAATATCGTGCGCGCTCAAGAGTTTTGGCTGATTATAAGATGGAAAATTTGCAAGGACATTTTATATTTTAAGACAGTTTTACATTAGATTAAGGCTCTGTGATTCGTTTTCTTTGTGAATCTATTATGTGTCTTCTATTCTTTTCATTTCACATTTACATCTTTGCTCAATTGAACTGCTTGTGCATGGAATATGAAATAATTTTCGGAAAACGGATCTTGATATTATATATGATGGTGAATGCTAAACATGCTGCATCTCGATCAGAAGCACTCTCTAGATCTAGACTGTATATGCTTAACAGCATATTCTTTTTCGAATCTACTTAGGGAGAGGAAAAAACAAGGTACTTCTTTCATCTGTTTCATGTGAACTTGATTGTGCATCAAGTCATCAACCAAACAAGGTAAGTATTAGTGAATTGCATATCAATATTCATGGTGATAAAAAAATAAAAATATTATATATACTATTAGTTTCATTGTTATTAAACTCAAATTTTTTAAATAAAATCTTCAGATATGAATAAAAATAAATGGTTAAAAGAAAGAGATTTTAATAAAAATTGACATAAGTTAATCATCGATACACACTAAAACAGTAAATATTTATTATATACAATAATATTTAATATCTTCAAATAAACATATGAAATATTCTCTAACTAATATAATACTTTAGTGCATTGTTGGAAAATTCAGTTGATAAATAATCATAAGTGGCGGGGGTGGGCATAAACCCGCGGCCCACTAAATCCGTCGGTCCAATTGGTGAATTTGACGGGTGAACTCAGTGGAACTCGGTTGGTCTTGGAAAACATGTTACGTGGGTGGCCGAAAGCAAGCGACAAGCCCAAACTGAATTGGGCTTCTATATTTTTAGAACTATGCACATCAGATAATTTTATGTTTGTGTCTGCACAGTTTGATTTTTTTGTTTTTCCTCCTTTTATGTTTCCTTAATTTTTATACTACTATATACGTTATCAGATAATTTATACACATATTTAATAAGATTTTATTATAAAGTAAATTCGCATTAAATGTTACTGATTAAAGTACTCATTTATTTTAGCATATCAATTTTCTTCAAAATCATAAATGTTATGTAATTATATTTGCTGATATGATTATGTGTTAAGTTAATTTATGTATAAATTCACTTATAATTAAACAAAGTTATTTTACGTTTTAAATTTCAGTACTTGTATGAATAACGCTGTTTCTTTGGCTAGTTTATGGCGTATTTTATTTCTCTCTTTTGTTTCCGCCCTGCACTCCTTTGGGGTAAATGCATCTACCGATTATAGTGAACTGGGTATTGTTGTGGGTGAGGCAGAGCATCTACAATCACTGGACCCGAAAGCTGTTTTTTGGAGCTAGACAGTATGATTTTTATTTGGTTTATTTTATGTTCTTTTATTTCAAAATACTAAAGGAGATAAGTTATTATTTGTCTAGCTAATTGTTAATTTCTGCTAATACTCTTACAAGTTATAGTAATTACCTTTTATATTTTAATCTTATTTAGGTCTGAAATTTTGAATAGATTTACTCAACAAAATATACGTAGGAAGTAGGAATTAGGATTAATTTTTCAAGTCGACTTGCTAACTTTGAATGCTGACAATTAACCTAAATACAATATATTTTTTTATACCTTAAAAGTTTGATTTCTATTTGTATAATATAATTTTGTTTGATATACTAGGAATGGTGCAAGAAGAATCAAACTATTAGTTGCATAACTTATAAGTTACTTTTTCAGTGATTTTTTAAAAAATTAACCTAAAATTATTAAGATATATATTTTCCATTTTTCTTCTTCTTAACATCACCCCCACACCTCTGCACCATCACCCAGATAATTATTCTCTTTCTCTTTATAAATTACAATTCCTTTATATCTCAAAAAGCTTCTTTAACATCACCCAGGTAAATTTTGCAATATCTACAACAACGAAGTTAATTAACTCGCTGATAAGTTCAATGATTCAAGAAGCTTAGAAAAGGAGGCATAATCAGATACTTCAAAGGCACGCCAAAATACAGAAACAGTATTTTTAAGACGGATTTACTGATACCACCTTTTTCTTGATGCAAATGGAAAATATTGGAGTGTAGGAAAGTACAGAAAATCAAGATAGAAATGTGGTTAACCCTAAAAAAGCAGAAAATTGCTCTAGAGAGATTTTAATTACAACGGGATTATTTTTTGGATCACTGTAGTGATTAGACATGTCATTCCTGACTGAAAATGGAGGTTATCTTTATATGTATGATTGATTGTCTGCTACACCATTCATCTTCTTACAACCGTGCTCTCATCCATTCTGTATTTCCAAAGAGAGCGGAAAGAACAGCCAAAATCCCTTTGAGTCACCTTATCTGCCTTGATATACCACCTTAGTCTCCAAGTACTATAGGTTATTTTCTTGACTACACCTTCTAATCTAACAACCTATCATTCACTTTGCAATGGCCTCTATAAATGCACTATGTTCCATTACAACATCCACACAGCAAACAATCATTACAATGACAATTAATTAACCCGTTATTTGCGTCTTTCCAAAAGCAGCAAAGAAATCTGGAATTTTCAATCATCAATTTGATGGATGAAGTTAATCATCTTCTTCTCCTTCCTACTAGCACTGTTGCTTTACCCCAGTCAATGCTGCAGCTCCTAAACCCTGGCCAAACATGTCATTAGAGTAAAAATGTAAATATAAAGTCTCGTACGGAATAAAAATGGACAAGTAATATATAATTAATTGATAAAGACCCACAAACCTAATTCATATATTTTAGTGAATGTTTATTTCACCAAATGTTATTTATAATTACTAGCGGAAACACAGATTTTATTGGGTATGTGTCCGCATTTCTACGAGAGTGAACATTTAATTATAATTTAAAAACAATTGTGAAACTTTCTTGTGTAATTTTTTTTAATAATTAAGAGCATAATTGTCTTAAAAATATAGTAACCAAATAATTGTCTTAAAAATATAGTAACCAAAAAATAGTTAACAAAAGAAATATTCTATTTATCTATTGTTATAATATGAATGAGATTAAAAAAAATCATTAGATTTTTTCTCTTTGCCTATAAAAATACTTAAGAATACTTAAGAAGAAACAATAAAGTAAAAAAAAAAATCAGAAGAAGAAAATAGTTAAAAATTTCATAAAATATAAAATGTTTTTTTTTTTTATTTTGTGTATCTCGTTTTTCTCTTTGTCAACACAACACATACATCTTTTTACCTCCATGAAATATTAGAAAATTATATACTCTCATAACTTTTGTTTCCTAAAGGCATAAAGCTAATAAAAAAAAGTAATTAAAAAAACTTATAGCATATGAATGAGATAAGAGAAAAATTATTGCCTATAAAAACACTTAAAAGAAGAAGCAACATAGTAAATAAATAAAAATAAAACTAAAGAAGAAGACAGTTAAAAAAAATCTATAAAATATAAGAGATTTTTAACTTATTTTATATCTTCTAATTTCTCTCTTTAGATTAAAGAGTCTTTTGTCAACAAAGCACTATATATTTTTTTACAATCCTTAATATTGAAAAATTATATATTTTTATGGTTCTCTTTCCCTAAAGGCACAAGGATAAAACAAAATTTTTTTTAAAAAAAACTTAAAAAATCTCTAGAGTATTGTTATTAGTTTGAAGAAAGTATATGTTGAAAAAAAAAAGTAATATGCGGTTACACAAACACAAATGATTAAAATAAGATGTTCATAAAAATGAAGCCTTTAAATATTAATTAAAATATTGGGTAGGTTTTTAAAATTTTAAAAATGGATAGTATAATTAACAAATTAGTAGATTTTTAAAATTAAAAAATGGACAGTTTTAATTAAAATATTGGCTTGTTAAATAATTAACAACAAAAAGATAGCAGTTTTAGTTAACTAATTTGTAGGCTTTTAAGATTAGTTATCTTTGTTACTCTTTTTTATTTTTTTTCAAATGGAAACAAAAAAAAAAATCACCAAAAAAATAAAGAAAAGAAAGGGGAGAAAAATAGTTATTGAAAAATATGATGAAAAAATGAGTAAGTTGAAAGCAAATAACGTAAGGAGTTTAATAAAAACAAAAGTTGAAAAAAATTAAGAATCCTTTCAATTTTAAAATTTGTTCATTCCAAAATATTATTTATTGTAATGTCTTAAAAAAAACATGAAAAATAAGGAGAGGTACATGAAACAAACAATTCTATTGAATCTTGCAAAACACTTGTAAAATTTCAAGAAGCTAAGATTTTCTCATCTTCACATATAAAAGGAAAAAAAATCATGTATTCAGAAAAAAAAAAACTTCCATGGACCACAAAGCAGAATATTTTTGTATCTTTTTTGAAACACAAAAGAAATATATTTTGTATGCAAACTTAGAAACAATAAATTGTAATACTTAAAAAACTGATAACAAAATTGAGTAATTTTTTTTTAAAATTGAACTGATAATAGGAGGACCAGTAATAGAAACATAGATTCAAAAGAAGGGTTAAAAGAATTTAAGAACATGAAAATAAAATATAATATGGAGTTCGATTTTCGCCTAGGCTCATCAAGAAACAATGAAACCCCTCTCCTTTTCTAGAGTATAGGCTCAAATTCCCTTCTCAGTTCTCAAAGAAACCAAAGTGAAAAATCTGCATTTAATCCTTCACATGCTTCAATGAGTGATGAAAAAAAAATCAGAGGCAAAAAAACAAAAATAAAAAAAATCTTTCAATTCAATTACTGAAAAAGAAATTTCATGTAAATTATAGTAATCAAATGTGTAATTTAAAACAACCATATAACTTTCTTGAATCTGTGTAATTTTTTTAATAATTAAAGGTATAATTGTCTTAAAAATATATAAAAAAAAACAGTTAACAAAGGATATCCCTTTTATCTATTATTATAGATGTGTAATTTATATACATAAAAAAATTGAAAATTAATTGTTGATATAAAATACAATATCTTTTATATAAATAAAGATATTTTAGTTGTTATCATATATTCATAGGATAAAAAATTTGAGCCAAACACGTGTTTTAAGTATTGATGGAATATTAAAAAGATTCTCAATCAATTTTAACAATTTATCAACATATTTTTTTAAAATTCTCAAGAATGTCATTTCTATGTTATATTTTTTGAAATAACAATATTCCAACAAATACAATAACCTTTCGTGAAGTTTTCTGTTCTTTTTCTTGCATTTTATCTGTATTATCGTAGCCAGAAAGATTATTGTATGGGAGCTACGAGAACTCTTGCCTAATTTTCTTCTAATAAAAAAAATGTCTGTTATGTTTTGAGGAAACTAAATTGAATAATTGATTTTCTTATTGTTTGTTCGTGCACTTTGCTGTCAGGAATCGTGTTCAAAGGGGTGGTCACGCGGAATAAAATGTCTCAAACAGTTTGAATTAGTATACTAATCATTGAATTAGTAATTTAGATGAAAGAAAAAAATAATTAATATTAAAAATCAGTAAAACGGATGATTAATTTTTTTCATATAACCTGAATGATTATTTTTAGTGATTTTCGTTTTTAATTATATTTTTTCAATTTAAATTTGATATATTACTTAAATAAAAGATCAAGTCAAGTAATAATCGGATAACCAACGACTTAATATACATTAATGTACCAAATTAATCAAAATATTATTTTAATGAGTTTAATATAATGCATTGTAAGTGTAATGAGAAATGATGTTTACTTGAATAAAATGAGAGAAGGGAAAGAAAGACAACTTAATAGCCGAGAAAATTTTGTTTCAAGGCACATGTGCAATGTGCAGCGTGCAGCGTGACTTTCTTTTCTTTAACTAATATAATGCGCGTAAGTTAGGAATATTTTAAAATATATAATATTCCCAACTTAAAACAAAATATATCAAATATTCTTTAACTAATACTTTGAGTGCAATGTGCAGCGTGACTTTCTAATATTTGAAGGAACTGGTTGTCTTGTCCCTTTTTACATTACCTACGTGTTTCGCTCCAAACAGATGGAAAATTTACTTTATAATTGATCATAACCAGAGGAATACCCAGAGATAGAAGAAGGAAAGCACAGGAGTGAGTTATGTCTGACTCAGATGCAATTACGTTGTCAGCAGCTGATGACATTCCCAAGCCTGAGAGTACGTTAATAGTTAATACTATTTTATTATTGACTTCGTTAATATTCTGTGCTTGTACATTCCATGCGTGCCTGCACGTACAGTTTAAATTTTGCACTTTAATTTGTATTATATGTGTATAAATAAATAAATTGAATCAGAAACAAAGTATTTACTTTTTAAATTTCAGTAGTTGTATTGTATGAATAAGATTTCACTTTGCTATTATATTTTTGCTGTTTTTTAATTTTGTTTATGGTTTTTTTGTTATTATATATTTCTGTTTTTCTGTTCGTCCTGCTCTACTCATGTTTCAATTCTGATGTAGACATATATATCCTTTAGTAAATGCATCTGCAGATTGTAGTGATCTGGGTATTGTCGTGGATGAAGCAGAGCATCTACAATTACTAGGTATATATTATTGAATTGGTAAATGGTTTATTTTCTGTTCTTATATTTGAAAATTATTTAATAATTTATAGTGAAACCATTTGGACACAACTAAATTGATATATCCAAATAAAGATATTTTCAAGAAGAAAAAATACTAAAGGATCGAATTATATAAGAATATTTTAGGTTTTCAAGTTAGTTTTGACTTTTGAGTTAAAAAATTGTTCAGATATTTTTCATCTTATTGACATCACCCAGCAATACCCACATCACCCAGAAAAATGACAACCGAGTTGAACCAGCATACTGATACTGCTAGTCACCGCTCTGTCGACTTGATCACCGGGTTCTTCTATTTACTTTACAATTATTCTTTCCACTTTATAAATTACAATTCCTTTTATGCCTAAAAACTGCATTGCAACTGCTACACAATACAGTCAACATATTATTTATTAAGAGAAAATTTGGATAATTTGCATTAAAGTTATAGGTTTTATTCTTATTGTTGTCATAGTGGAGAAAAAAATGGTATTTTGGTAATATATATCATATCCCGTTATATATCCTTAGTCTTATATAGCCAAGAGCTTCCTCATGATAAGAGGAGAAACACTAAATAATTCTCTTGAAACCCTAACGATCGACAAACCAAATAGGATGAGTAAAAGAGACTAAATATATAATTTGCATGTCTTCTCCTTCAAGTTTAGGTTGGCTAGCTTAATCTCGCTTTGAAAAACTATTTTTTTCCTACTACCCCAAGATCATTCTACTTTTTGTATCATGTTTTTAAAATTAAACTATTCATTATTCGAATCTATTAATTGAGGTAAGTCAAACTTAATTCTAAAAGAAATTTGATTGTATGAAGTGCATATGAGATGCAGGAATGCATAAAAGACAAATATATATAGTATCAGCTTCAGGAAATTGGAATAAGGCTTCATCCTATTTCAAAATCCATCCTTATTGGTGGCGAATTTCATTGTCTGCACGTGGAATTACAGCCCTACATATTGCAGTTATAATGGAACAAACTAGTTTTGTACAAAAGTTGGTTGAGTGTATGGACGTGCAAGATTTGGAAATTTGCATGGCAGATAGGAATACAGCCTTTTGTTTGGCTGCGATTTCTGGAAATAAGAAAATTGCTGAAATTCTGTTTGGTAAGAATCCGAGGTTGCTATGGATTAGAGGCCAAAAAGATATGCTGCCAATTCAATTAGCATCTTCTGCTGGCCACATTAAAATGACAGAATTTTTATTTCAAAAGACTGAAGAGGACTTACACAATATTCTACCCTTCCAAGACGTTGTGAAGCTATTTTTCTCTACCATCACCAACAGCATTTACAGTAAGCTCATCCACATTTCTTTCGCATAACAATAAATAAACAATATAAATAAAATTAGTAACGAGTCAATTTATATTTATATGTATTTTTTTATAAAAAAATCGACTACTAAAATTTTTATGGCCCCATAATTAGTTGCACAGTTTTTTATTACTAAATTTGGTTTCTCTTGTTTCACTTTTCTCCGCACAAGCTATCCCACTGCACATTCACAGAATTTCCTAACTAATTACTGTAATAACCGCATGTACATTCCTTTTGCGTATTCAACAATAATTTTCTCTTGCCTAATGATTTTTATGCATGCTCATCTTCATTTGATTCTGGCCATGGCAGCCGTTACATCAAAATTGTTGAATCGTGATCCAAAATTGCTTACCATAAAAAACGAAAGGGAATTGACACCTTTGCAAATGCTTGCTCAATTTTGTGAGTTCTCATAATCCTTACAAACTTGCTTTTTCTAGTTTACAAATGTTACTCCTAGTTTTCTGAATCTAACTTCAAAGCAAGCAACTCATTTATATAATGTAGTAAGTTATCGGAGTTTTTAATAATAGGTTTAGTTATCCATTTGGTCCTTATAGTTTTCAAACTTATCTAATTTAGTTTCAATAGTTAATATAGTTTATCTTTTAATTTCCAATAAATCTCTATCATTAAAATTGTTTAACACCGTCAGAAGATTGTTGTCAAGACCTTAGGTTTTGTTGCTCTTCTCGCACAATATCGCAAAACTCCCTTGACAATCGGCATTTTCAATTCATCTCACTCTCAGTCACTCAAAACTGATTGCAATTTGCTTCAACTAAGCATTGGCCCATGTCGTCCATTGTTACAACCAACTGAAAATCAGGCGTGTTCTTCTTTAACAGAGGATGAAGACATATTAAGGTTAAAGTTGGTTTATTGCAAAACTCAGAGCTTATCAAGGTTGATTTATTGCGAGTGTGGAAGGAGGTTAAGGTTGTTTATGTCATGAACTAAAAGAAATTTGGAACAAATTTTGCACATGTGCGATGCGAGGTGTCGTGCGAGATGCAGTGCGAGGTGTCATGCGAAAACACACCTGAGCGTTCTTCGTGCAAGTGAGAGGAGTTCTGAGTGAACTTTGGCAACAATTTTCTAATGGTGTTAAACAATTTTAACGGTAAGGACCTATTGGGAATTAAAAGGTAAACTACATGGCCTATAAGTCATCTATTAACTATAAGGATTAAATTGGATAAGTTTGAAAATTATAGGGATCAAATGGGTAATTAAACCTTAATAATAAAATAAAAATCAATGGCTAATATTAAATACGCACGCATAATAAATTGCATACGTTTTATAATATCAACTACCATTAACTTTTTGATAAATGACCGAAATTACTTAATCATTTTTCATGAATGGTTAATATTATATACACATGCATAATAAATCAGGAATTTTCTATATATATATGTGCTTTTTTATGATTTTTCTATTTTAAAAATTTAATTAAAAACATCAACAGGATAAAAGAAATTATTATTACATTATCTTATAATTAATTACTTTAAAAATAAAATTTATGATATTTTGTTATCACCATGCATTGATGTAAAATATTCATAAGCTCTCTCAATGACTAGTTTTTATGATATTTTCTCCCAACTATTTTTTTTATCTACCATACTTTAATTGTAGACATTATCTAAGGAAATTGAATTAAATTCATTAAAATCCAAACTATAAAATCTTAATCATAAAAGTCCTAAAAAAATGATAAGTCTATATTACTGCATAATCTTTTGAAATCTATAAGACTTTTATACCAAATAAGTCTTTCAAAATCCTAATCTAATACGTCTCCTTATATATATGTTTATAGACTTAAATGATTTTTTGGTCTCTACAAAATATGATATTTTTTATCTGTCATTTAAATTTTTTTAAAACTTTAGTATTTTAAATATTTAATTTTTTTGTTTTGGTCTCTATTGTGAGTAACAACAATAATATAATTGACGATATAACAATGTTGCCGGTTTATTGACTCGTCATGTCATTAAAGAATCTAATTAAAAAGTTATTTATAATATTTTTGGTAAGTAAATTTTAAATTCCTTATCAGTTAATTCAACGTGATCAATTATTTAACTGTTGAAGATTTAAAAACATAGTTTATCAATTTAAACATGAATATCCAGACTCTTTAACCATGTAACAAGTTAATAGACAATCAACATTATTGTCACGTTACGGTTTAATGTAATTACTTGATGGTTAAGCAAAACAAAAAAAATCTTTAAAAGACTAAACTCAAAACAAAGATTTTTACCTGTACACAAAAATCTTTAGTGGACTAAAATAAAAAAAATCTCATATTTTACATTCAGCAAAAGGTTATCTAAGCCATATTTATATTAACTCATTAATGAAAACAGGCTACGGGACACTATATCCAACATGTGTGTACTAATTACTTTATTTAACTAAATACCATGTATGTATGCGTATATGACTAATGATTTAAACTCAATGGTAGCCTTGTGCAAGGAAACTATTGGTCATCAAGACATTGTAAGTTCGTTGTTTAAGGGAATGCAAAAAGAGAAAAAGACTATCAACTCTGTAGAATTGTCAAAAGCAATGTTCGATGCAGCACAATCAGGAAACGTTACGATTTTAGAGTTTCTTTTTAACAACCATCCAGATTTGCTATTTGAAGTGGATTCCACAAAGCAAAGAAGCTTACTTCATATTGCTATTCTATATCGACAAGAATATGTATACCGACTAATATTAAGCAAGGGTGCTTTCAAGAATGTTATGATACAGTTGATTGATTCCGACGGTAACAATGTTCTTCACTTAGCTGCAGAGTTCGATTCTAAAGAAAGATTAGGATTACCATCACTCCCTGTTCTAATGTGTAGTGAGGAGAAATGGTTTCAGGTATACATATCTACTTGATTAGTATTTTTTTTATATATACAAATAGTGTTTTCTCTTTGCCATTTTTTCTGTTTTACACGTCCCTTGTCTTTTTTTATGGTAAAAAAAATGTGAGAACAACTACTTTTTCCATAAAAAAAAATGTCTTTCTCTATCCTTAAATTTTTCTCTAGTATAAAAAAATATTATAATAATATTTTTTTACAATTACTTCACTAATCACTACATTTATGCTCGCCATCTTACTAATTATATTTTTGTTTG
Organism: Glycine soja; assembly: GCF_004193775.1. Lineage (NCBI taxonomy): Eukaryota > Viridiplantae > Streptophyta > Magnoliopsida > Fabales > Fabaceae > Glycine > Glycine soja. The sequence goes on along the minus strand of NC_041012.1, from coordinate 41,459,293 downwards.
CACTTTAATCGAATCAGGAAGTGGAGAAAATAGTTCCACCTGCTATGAAAAGAATGAAAAATAATGATGGTTTGACTCCTAAAGAAGTATATTACCGGTCACACAAAGATTTGCACACAGAAGCGGCATCTATAGTGAAAAATTTGGCAAATACTTTATTAGTGGTGGCAATTCTAATTGTCACCCTAGGGATCACCGGAGCTATAACCGTTCCTATTAAGGATCTTGATAGTACAAGTAGTCCTTTTTTTCCAAAGAAGACATGGTATACGTTCTTTTTTCTATCAATTGCATTTGGAACATGGCTTTGTGCTTCATCTATGTTCTGCTACGCTTCCGTTATTCTTCCTCAAAGTTTGCAACCAAAAGATGAGTCTGCACGCGTGCGGCAAAAAAAAATGGTAATTGGGAGTGTGTCACTTTTTGTCTCTATTTTAGTCATGTATACTGCTGCTATTTCTGGTGCCATAGTGGTCTTTGACTTCTTATCCAATTGGAGCATTTACCTCATTTGTGGATTTGGGGGTATTACATTTGTTTTGCATATTTATCTTGACTATACTCTATGGTACCAAGTTGTGAAGTCCGCGCTATCCTTTTTCCAGCTATGTCTTAGTGAAGCTGACAGGATTCTTATGGCCAAACTGCAAGACCTATGAAGTCTATGACCCATTGGCAAACAAAATAATGCTTAAAATAATTGGAATAGACTTAAACATAGTTAAGATCCTGCTCAAAATTTCTGGCTGTTTTATAAGATGGATAGTTTGCAGGAACATTTCTTTTTTTTAACAGTTTTACATCAGAGTATGTCGTGTGATTCTTTTTCTTTGTGAATCTACTAGACTTTAACCTGTGCAACGCACGAGCGATTTCTCTTTATTATTATTATTAAACCAAGCCTACAAATAATGCAAACATACTGTCTGTTAGAAGGAACATTTCATTAAAAATTCTGCAAACATTTCGGTAAATTGTGCTACAAGTGGATTTCCTTTTATACTTTTCACATACACATTTTTCCTTAATTTAACTGCTGGTGAATGCAATATGAAAAAAAATACAGATTTTGATATAATATATGCCTCCTAAAATGGTGAATGGTAAAACATTATCTTTCAAGCATCTAGACCCTATATACAAAGAATTAACATGATGGAAGGAAATCCAAATCCATAATCCTTTTCCCTCCCAGCTCAAGACAATAAAGAAAAGAGGCATTTCAGAAGCAAGCAAATACACTGGTGTTTATCCTAAATTCTCGTAACCCTCACCCCGAAGCAAATGGCAAAAGAATTCGCTATCAGAAGAGAAAAAAAATATTCATCGAATACACCAATCTAATACCGGATAAGTGATTGCATTGAAATTTAAACTTCATATATTTCAAGTAGAACATTATTAATCATATTCATGTACACCCACCAATACGTGTCATTCATCTATTATTTAGCTTTTTTAATTTAATTTATCCCTCATGTATTTCATATGATAGAAAAATTATTAGCTAGGTAGCTCTGAATCCCTTAATTTTGATCAATCTTAAAGAGACTATTTAAGTTTTTTAATTTTAAAAATAACTAATACAACATCAATACAACATCAAAATCATTGGTTCCAGCCCCTAAACCCCCAGCCAAACCAGCCCCTGCCACACCAACTCCAGCTCCAGCAAAATCATTGGTTCCCTCATTACCCCAATCACCTTTCTCTGATTCTTCTTCTAATCAATACAACTTCAAAATTCTAAGGAAGACCAAATCATTCAGCACACTAATCCGCTTGCTCAAAACCACCCAAATTATCAACCAAGTCAATGCACAACTTGTAACTACAAAATCTGGAGGAGGTTTAACCATCCTTGCACCTGATGATGGTGCCTTCTCACATCTCCAAGCAGGTTACTTCAACTCTCTCGGCGATCGCCAACAAAAAGCATTGATACAGTTCCATGTTCTTCCAGTTTCTGTCTCAAGCTCTAATTTTGACTCTCTTAGCAATCCAGTAATGACACTGGCCAGTGATTAGCCCCAATGGGTATCAAATAAATGTGACAGCTTATGGGAACAGTGTGAATATTTCAACTGGGGTTGTGAATGCCACTCTCACAGGCATTATGTACAGTGATAAGACACTTGCCATACATCATGTGGACACGGTGCTTATTCCTTTGTATTTCTCAAAGCCTAAGCCTCCAGCTCCTGCTCCCACGTTGGCAAAGGCACCTAAAGCTGATAAGGATAACTCATCTGCGCAAGATGATGATCAGGGAGAGTCAAATAAGGCCACTTCTGCTGCCAATGCCATCAATTTAATTAGCATTCACGGAACAATGTTGGTGTCCCTTGGTGTTGCTTTAGTGGCAGCAGTAACATTCTCCATATGAGGAAGAGTCATTTGCTGGCTCTTCCTTAATTTTTCAGAACAACTGTGAAGTTATCTTTATGCTCTTTTTCTTTGTTTTGTCTGTATTGTCGTAGCCAGAAAGATTGTTGTATTGCTTAATTTTCCTTAATTTCTTCAAATAAAAATAGTTTCTGCTATGTTTTGAGAAAGAGAAAAATGAATTGAATACTTGATTTTCTTATATTATGCTTTGATATTGCAAACTGCAAACATCAAATCCAATATACTGCTAGATGTTTGTTCGTGCACTCTGCTATTCAGGAATCGCTTTCAAAGTGTTGGTTGGGCGGAATAAAATGTCTCAAGCATATAATAAAATGGCTTCAGCATGATGAGTGATCACATTCTGTTGGATAACAATATATTGGCATTGTCGTGTTCAAATGACATATGAGGGCTCTGTTTTGACTTATGAAGCAGAAGACGTGATAAAAGACTATCAGCCTATGTTTAAAATGTTTTATAGGAGTTACAATGTGTTTAAATTGCTATTTTAGTCGTAAAGCATTTTCGAAAAAAAATTATCAGAATAACTTTTACAAATTCAAACCTTTCTTATTTAGAATATAACTAGTTTGCTTCTTTTTAATACTTGGAAAATGATTTATTGTTTAGAACTTATCTGTTGCAAGATCAAAAACAATTTTTCACACTATATACATTCTCTAATGTAAAATTTATAATTAAGATTAATTTTGTAACATACCTAATCAATTATTGTCAACGGTTCAAAATCAATTTTACTCAATTTTAAATCATTGAAGCCCTTATTCTTCCATGTAAAAAGGATGCCTTTACCCACACAGAAAATAGTCACCTCCTGATTTGATTGAATGGGTAGCATATAACAAAACGACATAAACTCTTAATGATGTCGATAAAAAATGTTGAAGAAAATAAATGATTGAATATACAGATTCAGTGCTAATTTAGTTTAAGAGTTAGCTAGAATTGATTTTAAACGATTCAATGCATAATTTGGATACATGTTTAAATTAATTTAAAATGTGTGTTAGCATTAAAAAGTATGTTTTTCTTCTTTCTTAATTTCTTTTTTTAGGATGAAACGTATGTTTTATTAAAAAATGTAAGAATTAATTTTCTAGTTATAAATAAACAAGACCAAAGAAGTAAAACATTTTCAACTTGGAGCAGAAGAATCCGCCTTAATTTTTTTTTTTTTACAATATGTTGTATGATTAAAGTGGGATAATTTTTGTTGTCCCTTTTGATTTTTAAGAAATATTTTTTAAATGCACATACATATAAACAGATAAAATAATTATATATAATACGAAATACAATATCAATCAAAATGAAACTTCCCTTTTCTTATGTTATTTCCTCTCCTTTTACAGTAATTTGATTACTTTTTGGGTGCCTGTTTTTTAACTCTGTGGTAGCTCTTCTGTCAGGTGTTATATTGATAGGGACTGCTATTACCTCCAATTTTCTTTTTTCTTTTCTTTTTCGTTTAAAATGGCCGTATATATATATATATAGCACCGAAAAGAAAGCCTACCAGAGGGAAAATCAAGACATCATGCTAGAAGGAGACCACTATAATACTAATGTTTAGTTGCATTCTTTGGCCTAATAAAACAGGAATATCTTCATATTAATTTATTGAATGAAGTTAAAAATCGTAGAGATGGGATACAAAAACAAGTACTTTGAAACAGGAAAGAAATATTATTTAGAACAAAATATAAAGAGCCAAATAAACTTAAATATCGCGTGATGGAACCATTAATCCATCTCCTAGGAACTTGGGATATAACAAATAATGGAGTTTTAGGTACATGGAAGTATGGTGTAGGTTTCAAGTGCGATTCTTAGCTCCTGAGTCCTTATTACCAAAACCTGACAGATAATGCCACATAAGGAGCTAATCATTTGATTTCCTTTCCTTCCTGATGGATGCAATAACTCAACCTCTAAACAGATCACACACCAATAACTACGACGTGAACACAAATAGTTCCATTAACTTCCATACATATGCACATTTCAGTGTACCTTGGGCTCCCACTTCCTTATCGTTGCCAAATCTCTTCTGTCTCACCCAACTAATCAAACAAGATGCACCACCTTTCCTATGTCCATGATAGGTAAAGTTGATTTCCTACTAGCTACATCAAAGATGCAACTTACCTTTTTCCTTTCTAACTAAACCCTACACCTATCCACAAATCACTCTCCCAGCCTCAAAATAAAAGGCAACCTCTTACCCCTCTTTCCTCACAGCAACACTCACAAGTCACAACACAACCCAACCCTAGCGAGTAGCAGCAGCCTCAAAGTACCCTACACCCTCACTTAAAGCTCTCTCACTCCTGAACCCTAAAATGAAGACACAACAACAATCTCTCTTCTCAGCCTCAATTTTACTAGTTATAGCACTTATAACCTTTTTCCACACCACTTCAGCCCAACTCACACCAATCCAAGCCCCAGTTTCATCACCCCCATCCCCGCCACTACCACAACCACCAGCATTCACACCACCATCTCCACCAGCCACTGCTCCAGCTCCAGGATTCAACACAGTACCCTTAGTTCCCGTGACACCAAGTGGCGCTCCCACACCCACCATCCCAAAAGCACCCTCCATTGACATAGTCCAAATCCTAAGAAAAGCAAAGAGATTCTCTGTCCTCATTAGGCTCCTCAAAACCACCCAACTCATCAACCAACTCAACTCACAGCTTCTGACCTCAGGCTCAGGAGGTTTAACCCTCTTCGCCCCAGAAGACAGTGCCTTCTCAAAACTAAAAGCTGGTTTCCTCAACTCTCTTAGTGACAGACAAAAAGTGGAACTTTTACAATTCCACACACTCTCTTCCTTCATTTCCATCTCAAACTTCGACACACTCACCAACCCCGTTCAGACTCAGGCCGGCGACGACCCCAAGAGGCTCCAGCTCAACGTCACCACGTTTGGTGGCAGCCAGGTGAGCATGGCCACCGGCGCCGTCAACGCCTCCGTCACCGGAACCGTTTACACCGACAACAAGCTCGCCATATACCAGGTGGACAAAGTGCTTCTCCCCCTTGACCTTGTGCTTCCCAGCGAGGCTCCGGCACCGGCGCCGGGAAAGGCTAAAGGGGCGTCGCCGAAGACCGATAAGACGAAGTCCGGCGCCGATGACGGTGCCGCCGGTGGCGATAGTGACAATGGTGATAACAAGGACTTGCCTGCTGAAGCTTCTTCTGCTGGTTCCGTGAGTTTCAAGTTTGGTGTGGTTGCCTTTGTTTTTGGGGTGGCTTTGATGGGTGAAGCCGTTGTGTGATGTGAAAGGGCGAGTGGTTCTATTGTGTTGTTTGAGGTTTTTTACGTGAGTGTTGGATATTGTTGTGTTTTGTTTTCTGGTTCAATTAATTGTTTGCATGTAGCATTGGATTAAAACGTATACAAGGTGGATTTCTTTTTCTTTTTGTTAGTGCATGAATATTGGGGATTGATGGTAGGCGATTTTTCTTTAAACTATAATAGCTAATAAGTTTAATCGAAAATGAAAATCTATTTGTAGGATAATTCTTTGTTATGAAGAAATCTAATTTAATTTGTTCGCACGGATCACATTGGCTATGGAATTCGATTACACAACCATATGTTAAAGTTTAACTTTGAAACATAAAATCGCATGCACGAATGAAACCATTAACAGATGAAGACCAACGAATCCAGGACTAGTGTAATTCATGGGATGAGATCATGAGCTCTCCAGAAAATTAGCTAGCCAAAACTGGTTGAAATGCAAGCAACTAACGTACGTGGTGCAAATAAAGAGAATGTGCAGGAGGAGAGGAATAAAAGCGATACCGATGTGTTATTTATTATTCTTATTATATTTTTAGTTTAAATTTTATTTACTATTGACATATAAAAAAAACTACACTTTCAATTATCATTTATATGAGTTTTAACATAATTACTGTAAAAACAAATTACTATGTGTAACAACTTGTGATTAATGTGAAAGAAAAAACTAGGTTCACTTTTACTTTAAGACACATGCTTAACCCTAATGAATCCTTCAAACTCAACATGTATTAATGCATTACGGATAAGTAATCCATAATACATTTGTATGCATGTTTATGAAGGTGCAGTGGCTTTACCCGAACAAGTGTGTGAACCCAAGTGCAGTGCGACACAACTTAAATCAAGCAGCTGCAGGGAAAGGGTGCAGGAAGGGACAAGGTGTGACAGCTTTGGGAAGAGAATGGAGTGGGGAAAAAACACTACCAAGGGGCATAATAATCTATTTGGGTTCATTATTTTAGCTTATGGGGTGCACCAAGTAAAAAAACAGTGCATTAAGTAATTACTAAGTCATGTTTGTCCAATCCAATCCTATCTGAATTGCGGGCCTAATGGGCCGACCAAGTAAAAATAATTAGTGTTTTTTCTCTTTTAATTTATTGAAATATGCTACGTACAATCACATTAATGCTTAATATAATGATTATCACATGTAAAATTTTATAAAAGTTTCATTTTTCTCATATTCTAGCATGCACTTAATTTCTGGAATAAAAAATAGCATACATTTAATTTCATGAACAATGGTGTAAAAAATTATACTATCAAATAATCAGAAATCACCTTAAATATAATTTTTAAAATAGTCACTAACAAAGTGAATAATTTTATACATGAGAAATTATATTTTCGGTATATTTAAATTAAATTATTCTAACATTACCAAATTGTCGACTAACAATTCATACCTAAATATTTAAGTATCTTTTAAAATAACCAAATTGTCAGTAGTATTTAATATATTTATAACTCAATGAAATTCATCACAAATAATAATATCTTTCTACTTTAAGTATTTTATTATCATTTGTTAACATGCAAACTTGGCCGAATATTAAAATTTTAATTCAAGTCAATAAAGATTCAAGTAATTAATAAAAAAACAGATTGTGGTTGGTAGCTGTCATGTACTAGACAATTTTTAAGATGAACTGGACTAAGTTAAATTAAAATTGGAACTAAATTTTCAGAACCTAATTTATATATATATATCATCAAGCTATTCAAGGAAGGTAATTGAATTTGACTTATTTTCACACCCTGAATATTGCAGAAACTGGTTTTATCATTTTACGCAAAGGCTGATTTATTTATATACATTTAATGTATGGAGGAAGAATTTGTCATTTATAGTAATTTTACGAGACTCAAATAAAATTATCTCGTAGAAGATACAACACTTCTGCAATTTAGTAGATGCATGTATTGATTTTAGTAAAAAGAAAAAAGAAATTCAAAAACACTATTGCAAAGACCATCACTTCCAATATATTATTGATTCTGTTTATACCTATGACAGCGAGAACAAATACGAGTTGATCGATTTCCACTAATTTGTTTAATTGAAAAACATATTTAGAGAGCAAAAGGGCAAACGTACTTCTAAGTTCTTCAAAAGGCAACATTTAATTAATGTTTAGTTATCTGCACACGTTTCGAATGAGATAAATGATTGTCATTTTACACATCCTATTCAAAATTAAAATCAACTGCATTTAACTTCAAAAACAAACAGGTAGCCATATTAATAACTACCTATCTCGAGGTTTCCTCCTTCTCGTGATTCACATTAATTAGAAGGAGTGACCAATTTGGTTTCTTTGTTTATTTAATTGTTATTTCGTAAATGTACTCTAAATAGATTACTTTTGCCTTCCTTCATCTTGAGGAAAGAAAAATGTGTGATCTTAAGAAATTGAAAGTTCCGTGGTCGGTCATTTTGTTAACCATGCAAACTGCAACCCCACAAAAGAAGTAAACGGAATGAAATCTATTGTGCCTTTGCTGAAAGGGCACTAGGGCAGTGACTTCATTAAAAGCTTAAAGCTTAAAGCGTCGCGTGCCTTTTTTCCCCCCCCAAACAACAAATTAAGCAGAGACACTTGCACATTCCAGCGTTTGCCTCTTGGCAAAATCTCATGTAGGGAAATGCACTCTTCCTTTGGTTGTTGAAGTGATTGTGAAGCTTGGATGAAGATTAAGATTCAAATATCAATAATGACGTTTTTCTTTTACAATAATATTTTCAACGTGAAGAAATATTTACTATTTTTTATACTCGAGAATATTCAAAATAATAGTATTTCAAATTATTTTTTTATTTTATTTGTGATATAAGGTGATCTATAGCAATTCTTAATTGAGGTCGAAAGTTTAGAAAAAGGGCTCAGACCAGTAAATTAAGAAAGGTTCTGACACCACCTTCGACATAGAAGAATATCTCTTTTAATTTTTATCTGACTATTTAAAAGGAATTAATTATTTTAGTTGTGCATTTTAGGTGCATGTGTTAAGAATAATAGGTAATGAACATCATTCACTCTAAACTTGGAGGTGGATAAGTGGAAAGCAGAAACATATGAGAGAAAATGTGAAAGATGATGCAATGAAAGTAGGGAAAAAAATGAGAAAACAAATTAGTTGGAAAAAATATTTTTCATTAATTGGTTTCCATTATATTTAATCTTTATTTTAGCAAATAAAAAATTGAAATATAATATCTTTATATTCTATTGTCTTCCATTTTATTTCCTCTGCTCAACAATCTAATGATAATGTGTTTGATTGACAGTTGACACGTGTTCTAAATCACGTTTGTAGCCCAATCCATGAGTGAAATTCTCAGTGCAGATTAAGTAAATAACTGCATACAAACACGTAAGATTAGAAATCAGACCAGTTTAAAAACATATTGGAACAGAACTGGCAAAATTAACTTGTTTTTTTTTATAGCAATATTAAGTTAAGAGTACTGTCATTAATAGAAGTGGAAATATTAAGTCGTTCGAAAATTCAGCATTTAACATGAATTGAAATTATTCTTTTTTTTAAATTAAAGATTCAAACATAACTAATTTTTTCTAAGAATTGAAATTAAAATTAAAATTATTTTATAAAGATTAAAAAATTATTTTAAAATTTAAAGAAAATAATTTACTGTTCAAAGTAATTGTAGTTAACTTGACTTAATCAATAGTATTATTAAATTTCTTCAGCCTCTAAAATTTTCTGCCACGTGTTAATCAGCTGACTGCTTGCTGATTTACTTTTTCTTTTTTTTACTTGCTTGCTCTCTTCTTTAACTTGCTCAGTTTCTTGAGGTTTTTTTTTTTTTTAATTACGGGTTACTATGCCTGCAAAGCAGGCTGGCCCACACCTAATTTATGTATAATCGAATGTATGTGATATCAGGATATTAAAAATAAAAAGGAAACTTCAAACTGTACCGAATGAAAGAATTAGCACTTTTTTTTTATGGAATGCACATGATATTTGGATGTTGGTTTTTTATTTTATCGTGTTAATTAGTGTTGTGAATAACCAATATTTGTGGGACAACTTGACTGACTTTTTAAATTAATTCTTTTAATGATTTTGGATTCAATTTTATTCAAATCACTACATAGTATTAATAAGTGTTATAAATGTAAAATATTTGGATACCGAAATGTATCATATGAATATTTGGATTTTTTCCATAAAAAATATTTATCAATTTTATTGAACACAATGCCATTGGCCATCCTTTAATAAAAAAATTATAAGTAAATCACCTATTATTGATAATATAGATGTAAAATATCTATAAATTTTATATAATTAATTTATGTCAAAAAATTTGATTCAACATTTTTTATAAGGTTTCTTTTTTTAACTATATTGTTTCAATTTACAAAGTTTAAATTTGAGATCCTATTTAGGATATTTGAATCAGTTTTATTCAGGTCAATTATGTGCATATTTTTTTAATAATTGAAAATGTTGAAATACATGTTTTAATGTAAATCCAACAAATAAAAATAAACTAAACACAAAAATAAGAAGTTTAGTCTGTTGTCAAAATAACTTTTCTTTCACACACAATTTTATAATAGAATTTCAAATATGCTAATCACTAAAAAATACAGGTGTTTGATAGAAAAATATTTCTTCATGAAAAGGAAAGGGGGAAAGGACAGAAATGTAAAAGTAATAAATTTAATGAATGGTCCTAGGCAAAGCATTTAAAAGAGTGTTTTGCATATGAATGATATTATGAGTAATACATTATTAATGATATATTAGTGAAAGCGTGTGGTAAGTGGGCAAGTGATAACGTGATTCACTCGCTGAAAGGAAGCAGAATCGATCAGTCATTATTCCGCAGGACAGACCAATGACCAATGACCAATGACCAATGACCAATCCACTCATTCTTAGGTGCAGGTCAAATGATCCAACGTAAGCGTCACCTGTTCCTTCAGCTTTCCAACAAGTCCTCGATTGACCATGCGACACGTGGCCTCATTTTAGTTTTTGACTTTTCATAAAACGTGGTTGGAAGTGTTTCGTACTTAGGTTAAGTCACGTCGTTACTTGCCATTCAACTCTTCTGCTGTACTACCTACTGTGTAAGAAATTGTACTCATACTTCAAATTTATTTAACTTCCTTCTTATAACATAAGAAAAAGATTAAAAAAAAGTATGAGATAATTAAGATGTGTGATATGATACTCTGATAGAAAGATGCAAAAAGTGAAGTATAAAAATATAAAAAGTATAATTTATTCATTAATTATTTAATCGGTTTGTTAAAAATTTGATAATTTGTTGGTTTATAAAAAAAAATTTCCTTTTATTCTTTCATTACTTCTAAATGAAGTGTTAATCATATATTTATATAATAAAAATATTATATAGAAAATTATTCCCAAAAAATAATTAAATAATTATATTGAATGATGTAAGATTGATTGGGATTATAAATTAATTGCTCCATTATTACATGAAGACAAATTTATTAGCATTGATATAAGATTTTTACAATTGGTTAAGACTTTAACATTATTTCCTCCGTTCGAAATCGAAAATAATAATTATTTAAGTTGTTTTACATAATAATTAATATTAAATTAAAAAACTAAAATAACAATTATTTTAAAATATTTTTTTTTCTGTTACATAATCATTATAATGGGAGGGAGGAAGTATTTAACAAATCAATTTAATCATTCATGACTATATATTATTTTAATGATTTCTATAAAATCCTATAAAACTAGTATGCGTTTATTTAATTTATTTTAAAATAATCAATTAAATTTATCAAAATTTGAAAGTTGATTTGAAAAAGGAAACTATTACTTGACTTAAGCAGCAATAAAAAATTAAAAACATAATAAAATTACCAATATTTATCATCATTATTAAAAAGTATTATATTATTATAATATATAATTTTTAGAAGACTTAAATATATTTTTATTTTTTATAATTTAGTTTTTTTTTCATTTTTTCCTTGAAAAAAGTTATGTTAGTAATTGTACATAAAGTATTTTAGATAACATTTTAAACAATAAAAAGTGTCTTGAATAGTAAAATAATATTATCTAAAATATTTTTAAAAAATAAAACAAACAAATTTTAGAAAAAAAAATACAGAAGAAAATCATTAAATTACATAAACTAAGTAAAAGATATTGAAGTCTTTCTGGAATATGGTATGTGTGTTTGGAGATTCTGATTTCTGAGCGGTCAACTTGGCGTTTGGAGTGGTGCCTACTGCCTAGTTCTTTAGTTTAGTCAAAAGATCCAAACCCCGCATTTACCTCCAAATTACAGCTAAGCTAAGCATACCATTTTAATCCACTCTCATAAATCATAATCGCGTGCCCTGGCCCCACCACCTTTCTCAAGTCAACCCTCCTTCTTCCTCTTCTCTCATCTTCACTCCAAACTTAACTTTTTTTTTTAATTCTTATTAATACTTTTTAATAAAACTATTATGATTTATACTTTAAATAAAATAAAATAATCAATTAAAAATATACATTAATACTAATTTAAATTAAAAAGGTAATATTTTATATTTTGAACATTTTATTTTATAATTCATCTCGTTAAGATACTTTATCTGACTTTTTCTTATAATAACTACATAGTTTCTTTTTCTAATAATTAAACTCCTTAACATTGTTAAAAATATCAGTTATATTTTAGTTTGATTAAATTTAAAGGGAATTCATGATTGAAATACAGAAGTATAAATTTTTTTATTTATTTTAAAAAGTCTACATACTCTCTCTTATTCTTTTTTAGTAAAAAATAATTATTTTCCATAAAAGACAATTAGATTGAAATTCGTATAATAAAACACACAATATTAGTAGAAAATAAAATTTTTTACTAAATTGTGAATTTTTTTCCTGATGATATTGGTGCAAATATTCACCATACGAATCAATGATTAATTTTTTTTAGAAATTACGAACACACAAAAAATAAATATTTTTTTTAATATAATTTATTTTATATCAAAGATCAAAATTTAAATTCTAAAACACTTAAGGGACACAAATAACTATCACTTGTGTCAATCACATTTAATTAAAACATCTTCAACACAGGTGCTTCATAAATGACTTACAATTAAACAATGTTGTTTAACAATTTTTTATCATTGGAACAGATGGCATGATAATATATTGCTTAAGTGAGTTGTTTATACAAGAAATCATTGTTTAATTTATTCTTACCAATTAAAGAATCATTTTTCAATTAACAAATTTAATGTGACTCAAGTTAAATATTTTTTCTAACAACTTTAGCATGGAGTAAATTTTTGTCTAATTTTTTAAAATTTATGTAACATTCTAGGACTCATAAATTTTAGATAAACAACTTATTTAAATAATCATACATTATATATGTTATTACTATACTTTTATTTTATGAGAGAAAATCATACTCAAACATTATACGATTATTATGAACAATAAATTTTTTAAATATTTTAAGACTCAAATTCAAGATACCAATAAATTATAATAGTCTTCCAGAAAAAGTTTCCTCATAGGCAAAGGCAACCCAACACTCAAAGGAAATGTCTTGCGTAACTTGTCTTCTTAGGTCAAAAATATGAGATTATTTATTTTTGTTTGTTAGCGTGTATTTCCCAATATTTACTGATCGGGTCATTTGTGGAACATAAAAACCTTTCATCATATCTTGAAAATCTCAATATATAATTGTTTGTATCAGTTAATTGTGATCAAATATAGATCATTTAACATTAATTGAATTGACTCAACACTCATTTTTGATAGAAGTGATCAAAATACGATCTAATTCGATCTTGAAGTTACACAACCTTATAATCTCAAGTATTATGTGAGTAGAGACTAATGGGTATTGATAGGAATGGATCTAGATAATACCACTAAAAAATAACTAATTAGGATCAATTAATAATGAAAATTACATATATGTCCATTAAGATTTTTTCCTTGCGGCAAAGATTTTTATCAAGGGATAAATTACCAATTTATGATAAAAAAATAAACACGACATCCAAAATTATACGATCATCTACCCATTTTTGAATTAAAGCAAACAAAGTGATAAAAAACCTCAAAACGGTAGCAAATGCCAAATGCATCCATCCTATTTCCTTATCTTGTGGGGGAAAAAGAAACAAAACATGATGCACGCATATCAAGGAACTGCAAACAGTGTGGACTTTAAGCAAGTTTGAAATCATAGCCGAAGAAAGCAAAAACGAACAAACGAAGGGCATCAAAGAAAGGTGTACCTCAAACACTATTTCACCCACAAAGTCAAAACCTAAACAACACACAAGACAGAGCCAGCAAAGAGTCCCAACTTCCCCATCTATTACCATTTAAGCCTCATCTGAAATAAAGTAACAACAACTAATAAGTAATAATACTAACATCTCTTTCAAGCCATTCCAAGAACACCAAAATTGTAATTTCCTACAAAAGCCGAACCCTTCTTTTTTAGGTTGACAAGCCAAACCAACCTATCTTTAACCCTTTGCTTTACTCTTTCCCTGCCTCGCAGTCGCAGCAAAGCAAGGGGAAACCAAACCTAACCCCAAAATAAATGCAAATAAAAAAACAAAACAAAAAATGAATGGACCAGAATCTGCATGATCAATCCGTCAAACTTAGGAAAGTCATTATCACGCAGGCTGCATCGAAACTCCTACGGGATTGAAAATTAGAAAAAAAAGAAACAACACAAAGTCATAGGAAATTCAGTCCCTCTTACTTTTCCTTCTTGCACTCATACGCGGATTCGGCCCATTTTTTAATTCTCCATCCTCATCGCTTCTTCTTAACCCTTTGAACATTCAATCCCTCACCCAACACCACCATCAACTGTTTCATAGTCTTTCTTTCTCTCTTGCGTTTCCCAGAATAATTTTTCCGGAAAATTTCTTCACTCCCACCCCAGATCTGAAACTTCCGCAAGTTCTTATCTTTTCCCTTAGAAACTTCTGTGTTCTTAAAATTATCATCTGGGTATCGAAGATAACAACATATTAAATCCCCCAAGTGGAGTTTCAACGCGGAAACCCTAGAATTTATTGAATGGCTTCAGGGGCAATTTTCTCGTCCCTCCGGCGGAGAAGGTCGCCGACGTTGGAAGCGTTTCTGGCCCCCGTTGACTTAAGCGACGTCGCTTTGGTTCAGACCCTCATCTCCGTTGCCAACGAGATTGTGTCGTGTTTTTCGAAGCGTAGTTTCTTCTTCCAGCGCAAGAACTCGCGGTCTCTGATCCGAAAAGTGGAAGTTTTTCAGTTGCTTTTGGAGTATTTGCGTGATTCCCAATCGGGTTCTTCGTGTCTTCCACCCACGGCGGTGCTTTGTCTCAAGGAGCTCTACCTCTTGCTCTACCGCTCCAAGATTCTCCTCGATTACTGCGCCCAATCGAGTAAGTTGTGGCTCTTGCTTCAGAACCATTCCATCTCTGGTCACTTCCATGATTTGAACCAGGAGATTTCTACCCTTATGGATGTTTTTCCTGTTAAGGATGTTTTGTTGAGTAAGGATGTTAGGGAACAGGTTGAGCTCTTGCAGAAACAGTCTAGAAGAGCTAAGCTTTTTATAGATATGAAGGATGATGCTCTCAGGCTTCGGTTTTTCTCCTTTCTTGATGAGTTTGAGAATGGAGGGATTCCTGATTCTGCTGAATTGGGGTCTTTCTATGTTGAGAAGCTGCAGATTGTTGATGCGGCTAGTTGTAGGACTGAAATTGAGGGCTTGGAGGAGCAGATTGTTAATCATGAAGGTGACATTGAGCCTACTATTTCTGTGCTTAATGGGTTGGTGGCTATGACTAGATATTGCAGGTTTTTGCTCTTTGGCTTTGAGGAGGATGAGCTTGGTTTTGAGAGTGGAAGTCAGAAGAAGCCTAAGAGGAGGTTGATTACTCAGGAAATTGCTGAAACGTTTTTTACTGTTCCTAAGGACTTTTGCTGTCCAATTTCGTTGGATTTGATGAGAGACCCTGTGATTATTTCCACTGGTCAAACCTATGACCGGAGTTCAATTTCGAGGTGGATGGAAGAAGGGCATACTACTTGCCCCAAAACAGGTCAAATGCTTGCTCACACTCGTCTTGTTCCAAACCGGGCTCTGAGGAATTTGATTGTGAAGTGGTGCACTGCACATGGAGTTCCTCTTGAGCCACCAGAGGTCATGGATGCGATGGGTGAAGTTTTCCCGTCGGCCTGTCCCACCAAAGCTTCCCTTGAAGCCAACAGAGCCACAGCGACGCTTCTCATTCAACAGCTCGCTGGTGGGTCTCAAGCTGGGAAGACTGTGGCTGCCCGGGAAATAAGGTTGCTTGCAAAAACTGGAAAGGAAAACCGAGCCTTCATTGCAGAAGCAGGGGCAATTCCGTATCTGAGGAATTTACTTTCATCGCGAAATGCTGTTGCTCAGGAGAATTCTGTGACTGCGCTGCTCAATTTGTCCATTTTTGACAAGAACAAAAGTAGGATTATGGACGAGGAAGGGTGTCTAGGATCGATTGTTGATGTGTTGAGATTTGGACACACCACAGAGGCAAAGGAAAATGCTGCTGCGACGTTGTTCAGTCTATCGGCCGTCCATGACTATAAGAAAATAATTGCAGATGAGATGCGAGCAGTCGAGGCCCTCGCAGGACTGTTGCAAGAGGGGACTCCAAGAGGAAAGAAGGATGCTGTGACAGCTTTGTTCAATCTTTCCACACACACTGAGAATTGTGTTAGAATGATCGAGGCCGGGGCAGTGACAGCTCTTGTTAGTGCTTTGGGGAATGAAGGAGTTTCAGAAGAAGCAGCTGGTGCACTGGCCTTGATCGTCCGGCAGCCAATTGGGGCCAAAGCAGTGGTGAATGAGGAATCAGCAGTGGCTGGATTAATTGGAATGATGCGTTGTGGAACACCGAGAGGTAAAGAGAATGCGGTTGCAGCGATGCTCGAGTTGTGCCGGAGTGGAGGTGCAGCTGCAACAGAAAGGGTTGTGAAGGCACCAGCTTTGGCCGGATTACTTCAAACCCTTCTTTTTACGGGGACAAAACGCGCAAGAAGAAAAGCAGCTTCACTTGCAAGAGTTTTTCAGAGATGTGAGCATGCAACTTTACATTATGGTGGATTAGGTGTTGGCTATGCGTTTGCTAGCAATTCAAATACAACTAGGGATACCAGCTTTGCGGGTGATGTTTCAGTACCAATGTCCATTTCTGTGTTATAGTGGTAATACTCCTGTGTTTACTTAAGTTCCCAATTTTTGTTGTAACTTGTAAGTGTTTACAGATTCTTTTATTGAAATTTAAAGTCATAAGAAATTATAGCAATATCATCATGTATTCTAAGAGATCCAGGAGTGTTGTTGAGCAGTTAGCCTCAACACATATGTTATGAGTCAAATGATGTAAGAATAGAGAATGCTCATAAAAAAGAGAGACCATGTCTGGAATCATATTTGTTTCTTGCCTTTTTTTCTACTTATTTTCATAATCGATGATGGCCATGGCGACAGAACCTCGCACATACGCAATCATATCAACATATATAATTTGGGACATCTTTGCGCGTCACATTATCACTTTTAACCACAAATTCGTAAACAATCTATGAGTTTCTTACGCTAGCTGTTTTCATTTTTTTTTTCTCTCTCCAAAAGTCCAGCGGTTGGACCAGCCTAGTGATTTGTGAGTATTGAATTAGAACCGTTAAATTGGACCATAGTGTGAACAATTAAAATATTTTTGTGTTATGTAATATAAAGAGTGTTTTTAATTATAAATTCAATTTGTTCTCCAGTCCTCTGTCAATAAAATGGGTGTGTTCAGATTGAGTTGCGTCTCGCTGGATATTACGTGAGGAATGCCTCAAATCAAATGTGATTCTTAAATTCTATAGTTATCACAGTCCACTAAATCTGTTCCTAGAAGAATCTAGACTTAGACTATACGGGTGAATGTTCTATTCTTTTTTGTCCACGATGGCATTGATACACTTTTTATTGGCATAAAGTTAAAACGAAGGTAGATCACACAGATGAGATGCTCCCTGCCTGGAGTGTCTATGCTCTTTTGATCCATGAGAAAGCAATTGGGGTGAGTGTGCATTTGTATCGTGGGAAAGGTACGAGGGAGAAAATTCTTCGAGTAATTTTATGAAGATCCTGAAAAGAGGTTAGGAGGTAGATATTTCAAAGAGGGATATTATTCTCGAAATTAAAGTAATTGGCCCCTTTGAGTGGTGCAGGATAGTCGTCAGACTCATCACTTATTCTTTCCTTTCCCATAATTATGACGCTGATGACCAAACCAGGTTTCCTCCAATCAGATTCTTTCCATGGATGCACATCACCACTGTATCAAAAAGCTCATCACATGTTTCATTTGAAAAAAATAGAGTACAGAATATTTTATCAACATAATACAAGAGATTAGTCTCTCATTAAGATTCAAATCCCGATAAGAAAGTATATACTTAGTGTTTGATCTTTCTTCCAACATGATTGCTTTAGAGAATAGTACATGTCAAAAATATAAATATTTTTTTTAAAATTCATTTTAAATAAAAAATTGACAATTTTATTTTATTTTCCTTTAATTTTTTTGTATAAGAAGGGAAAATTAAAGATATTTTCTCAAAGTAAACAACTATTGTTTCTGCTCTATATTTTCGATAAAAATAAATAAATAAAAAGATTGATTAACCAAAGAAGAAGAAAAAGTGTCAAATAGAATTGAATTTTTCGTCTCAGGAAAAAAAAAGATTGAATTTTCCGTATGAAGAATATGGTGATCAACGATATGTTTGTAACGTTAATTTATTTTCAACTGATGAATTGATAATAACTTCAACGTTTAAATGCATTTTTAGTCTATATAATTTAGTTTTTTTTTTTAATTTTCGTTTCTTTTATTTTTTTCTTTCTAAACCTTGTAAAATGTAATTATTTTATTTTTAGTTGTGAAAGTGCTTTAAATATATTTTTTTCATTGTTTCTCAAAGAATTTTTTTCTATTTAATACATTTTAAAGACAAAAAATAAAATAAACACATTTTACTAGAATTAAAATATATTTTTACAGAAATAAAAATAAAAAATACATTAAATTACAAGAAAAAAATGTATTTAAACCTAATTTTAGTGGTTATGCAGCAGGTCCCCATAAGTTCTGAATCCCCTATATTTTATCTTCTTTTTACGTGCCTTATATTTTATCTTAAATATTTACAAGAAGAAGATACATGTTAATTTTGTGATTCAAAATTCGTCATAAATCCTTTCTAAACATTCAAACCAGTTGGAGGGATTCCAGTCCTGCAGATTCCACGCCGTCCAAACAATCCATGAAAACAATGATCATGGACTCATGGTAGCTTGTTTGTTTCTGCCATCGCTTTTTGGGAAGTAATTGGAGCCACACATTACAGGTTTTTCTAAATGCTTGACTAACAACAGACATTCTATTAAAATCTAAATATCTGTAGACACGTTCTAATCTAAAATTTATGATTAATATTATTAAAACTATTTTATCTAACTTTAAAACAAATTCACTTCAACTTGTGGATATTAATTAAACAGATATGTGCATCTCATTTTTATTTATTTATTTGTGTACAATAACATTAATGAAGTTTAAACCTATACTCTCGTACACTACATACACCTCTAATTGCCTAAGGTAATTAATCCATTATAGGCATAATATTCACTATTCATGAGATAAATTTTATTGTACGGGTGAGGTAAGGTGGGGCATGACTTCACCAAACGAGTATTTAATATTCAAGACTAAATGAATGAGAAAGAAAGTGGTAACACAAAGGACACGTAAATGAAAAATAATTGGAGATTTCGCCAAAAACTTATAATCAGAGAGACATGGTGGTAGTTGAGGTTGAGTAATATGCTGCAGTTGGAGAAAGACGGTTGTTAATGGTGACAATAACACTGTATTAGTATTAATTTTCAATTGCTTTATTGATTCTCAGCCATTATATTAGTCGTACTTTGTTGCTCCATCATTAATTTTGTCCGACCAAAGAAGCAGCTCGAATGGAGTGTCTTATGTCCCAGCAATGGGACCAGTTCACCCGATTAATCTTTTGCTCATCATGAAAATGGAGTTTTGTTAGAGTTGTTATAGTGTTATTTTAATAATAAAAAAATAAAATTTAGTCTCAGTAATCTATGCCAAAGTTTTAGTACATATTTGGATAAACTTTTCCAACATAGTTTGTATCATTTTTGAGGCAAAAACACAAAAAACATGTAAATTTGTTACTTTTGCATTTTATCTATTGAAAAGAGTGAAAATTGGTGACAACGTACGTAAATACACACATACTCTTAAAAAGTAATCTATAATTATAATTTTGACTGCAATTAAAAGTTTTTTTAGTGTTTGATAGTGTAATACGACTACAACTATAATCAGATCAATCACATTTATTTATTTGTAATTTCTTATCATATCAAAAAAATAAAACTGCAATAATGACTGTAATTTAAAACTTTATGTTTGTCAATCATTAATACCAATTTTTAATGCATGAATTATCAAAGCAAGGTAGAGATAAATATCATTCAAGAAGACGAGACAAATTCTAAGAAATTAAACCTAGAACTATAATTTTTTTATTATAAAAAAGTAAGTTAAAATGATTTAAAATTCAATTCAGAAAATCATATAAACTCTTTTATCCAAATAGTTTTTGTTTTTAAATTTAAGTTTGAAAATAAAATTGAGTACAAAATTTAATATCACTTCTAAGAGAACCTTAGAGATTAAAAAACAATAAAATCAATATGTATCATAGAGATCTACCGTGAATTTTGTATGGAGATGTAGTAAATTATTATCAGAATTTAAGGCAAATTGCCATAATTTGAACAACAAACTTCATGCAAATTATCATCATGCAAACATATAGCATATAATAATTATCTAAGGTTCTGTTTGAAGTGGTAATAAATTTGTTATCACTTCATACAAACTTTACTACTAGAAGATGTGAGTGAATTATGATAATAATTTGCCTTATATAAAAATCTCTCGTCTTCTGGTTTTTTTCTTAAAAAAAAAAAAAGTGTCCAGTGGTCCCATTTTTTATTTCTTTCCCATTTGCCAGTTCTATTTTGTAAATGATGAGTTTTTCCCTATTTTACACTTGACATTACTCGATATATTGTTTCCCAAATTACGCAATCTTCAAAATTTCAAGTCATGATAACATTCACACATATAGTATAATGTGTCAGCCCCCCTTTTTGGGTAGTTCTTAGATGTCTAAAGTTACGTGTGGTTTTCATTTAGTTATATTTGGTCATCATGGGCAATTAGTTAATTTTGGATTTCTCAAAATACTTTTTCTCAACTTTGTCTATATCTTATTTATTATATCATAATTTATTACACCGGATAATATATGAAATTTTAGTAAGATAAAATAAACAAGATAATAACACTAAAAGTTCCCATAAAGTTAGTATTTCTCTTATTTATTATATCATACTAATATTTACATTTTTTATTGAAAAATTAAGCATACTTCTTTTATACAGTATTTCTCTTGCTTTGTAGTTTTAAAGGGCATTAATATATGGTCTGTATATAAAAATAGGAGAAGTAAGTGTAATTTTTTAAAAATAATGGCTATTAATGTGTATTAAAAGATTAAAAAAATCCTCATTTCTCACTAATTTGTTGCCATGAGAAAGGAATGCTATTCCATCCCTATTTTCCATTGCAAAAATTTATTGTTCCATGTGTAAAGTTAAAGGAATTAGATGTACTCTTCCTAAAAAAGGAAATAGGAATAATGGTGTACATATAATTAATGTTAAACTCAGATGAACGGTTATATACAAATTAAAGGATTTATTGAGAATACAATTTTTAATTTATAACAAAAATATCAAGTTTATTGTTAGGGAAAATCTGAGATTAAGGAATTAGGGACTTTAGTTAACTTATATTAATATGGAAAAAAGAAAATGTAATAATTTGATTGTGCAGCATATCAGGGAAACAAGTACTCTAGAAATCGTATCCAGAAATATTAAATTAAAATAGGAGGATTAATTGTCAATTTGCGTTGCAGAGATGGGCTTGTACTGTGTCTGTTTATAGACCATAGTCCCGTTTGAGTATAATTGATGTCATCTTGAAGCAATAATAGCCATGTTTTAATCTGTATGTACATTATACTGTACTTATTGAAAAGAGCTTAATTATCAGCTTATCAGAGGCCCACGAAGACGCCTTACAAATGTGAAAGCAATTGATAGCCATTGCCTATTGGGCTTTCTTCTGGAAACTTATTGCTCCGATTCCTTTACTTGATTTCCAATCTAGGGCCAAGCTTTGTTGTTCATGGATCACCTACAGCTCCAATATACTTTACTGCAGCAAAATTCAAAATGTCGTTTTTTTTTTTCTTTTTCAAACTACACTCTCAAACATAGTTTTTTCTATTATACTCACCCATTAGTTAAAATTTACTACAAAAGTACAAAATAATGAGTGAATCTTCTAAAACAAAGTGAGGCGAACACAATTTTGTATTTTATAACGAATTTTAGCCAATAATAAAGAATATTAGAAAAAGTGAATTAGAAAGTTTGTTTTTATTTCTCTCTCTCTTTTTAACCAAGTTTGAAGTTCCTATGTTTAACCATTAGTGAAAAAAATAAGAAATCTCACGCTGGGACCATTTGCCAACGAGTATGGAAAATCATGGCAAGTATTAAGTGTTTAATTGAGCCTGAACTTTCTTATTACTCCTTTCTTTTAGTATCTCAACATGAAGGTGACGTAAGCGGATCCTTATTTCCCTTTAAATTAACATGACTGTAGTTTTTTTTAGCTCTTTTATAGAAGGTAATCTTATTCTAGTCTTGTGATATTAAAACATGACTGCATAATATTACAAGAAAGAAAAATAGACAAATTTTGTTATGTGGAAAATTTGAGCGTTTCTTTCACATAAGGTAAAGAAAAAAAATTGTGCGTTTCTTTACCAGCACGCAAAGAAAATGGCAAACCCAACTTTTCGTTCATTTACTTGGTTGGGAGTCCAAAAGTTTTTAATCACTTCGTACTTAGAATTGCAGTGCAGTGACCAATTATAGCCTAACATGTAGAGTTAGCAGCTGCAAGATAATCGGATTTTTCTGATGATATGGACTTGATCATTTTCAAGACCAAATTGAATGCTGTAATAAGCAGTTGGAAATAAATTACAAAAAGCATCATAATCATAATGATAATAACACTAATAAGTTAATAACTACCTTCTATATAAGCAATAGTACATAACATACATGAGGTTTCATAAAAAAAAAACTAGTAGTACATATAAAGGGAAAGAAAAATATTCCCATTGATCATTTTTCCAGTTTCCTTACTTCTGTGGCACATATGAAACACTTCTTCGGTTAGTTTTTCTTGAAGTGCTAAATACACTTTCAGGATCTAGATATACTCATGAATACTAAATGTTTTGTATTTGGCTAAAAATGAATGTTCCTTTGAGCGGGCTCTGTTAACGGACCTCTAATTTGGCGCTTCTCTTTAAAGCTAAAAGCTGCTTTTAATAAATAGTTTTATGATCAAGGGAAGGAAATTCAAAGCAAGGCACAACTGTAGTAAGTGATGATTATCCATCTATTTCAACATTGATTGAAATTTAGCAATTCCAGCTCATTGCCATTATCACACCATAAAATGCATTTGAAGCCAATAGTTAACTTAATGAGTAAGAGCCTTAGCTGAAAGAACAATGATTTCACGAGCATAATTTTGGCCTTCCGAACAGAGGGATGCGAAATTAGAACCATCTGCCATATATTAAATTAACGATATAGTTAACTGGGATGAAATTTCAAAGGGGTTCCTAGCTTAAATCACAAAATTGGTGGAGGGTGGGACTTCTTGCAGATCTGACTTATTCACTTAATTGAAATGTTTTAGTCAACAACAAAAAATTCAATAACCAATTTACAATTTTGTTTCTTCATACTGCCACACCCTTCTCCATGGTTGTCATTTTACACAAGAATATATGTGAATGAAAAAAAGATTCACTTCCGGTCTTAATTAAAAGGCTTTGAAATGTTTTAGCTAATATTGAGAAATTCAATCAGCAATGAGAAAGATTTGAAAATTTGATCCTTTATACTGCCACACCCTTCTTCCTTCGTGTACACAAGAATATATGCGAATGAAGAAAAGATTAACCTTCGTGTATATCAAAATTAAATGGGCTACTACGATAAGAGCCCTGTTAAGGACTGTACCTTCAGGTATAGGTAACACTAACTAGCTGTTAATAATATAAATGGCGTACAAGCCAGCAAATCTAGTTAAGACAATGTCCTACTTCACTCTTTCACACAGCTTAATTTTTGTTTGGAAAAAACTTTCATAATATTTTATAGGTGCCGTTTATATTGTTATCTAGTTAGAACTTAGAATTGAACTTTTATCACGATTATCTGCATCATAAAAATTTAAATTAAAAAATTATATAAATATCAAAATAAAACTGTAAATCTAATTAAAAAATAAACATAATTAAATAAGATGTGAGATATTCAATTTTATTATCTTTTAATGAATTTCATTTAATAAAAATATTACTATATTTAAAAGAGTGTGTAAACAAAGAGTGTAACATTTCTCTTTCTCCTCTAACCTCTTCTTTAATCAATAGCAATAAATTGTAATATGTAACCATTACTTGATCCTTTGACCTTCAAACGGAGGTCCCCTCATTGGCACATAACCTTTTGCAAGTATAAACTAAAAAGCATCAAAAGTGGGTAAATGGTCACAGGTTTTGGGTGGTTGTGTGTCTTTTGAAAAACAGCAGAAGAAAACAGTAGGAAACCCACGTTCCCATTTAACATCCTAACCGTCCCACTACTACGTCTCACAGAGTTATGCCACTATGAAACAACATTATCTTCCACTTTGAGTTTTGATTCTTTCTATTCTATTTCTATCTTCCACAGACTATAGTAAAAACCTTAACCAAATCAAAAGGAGGATAATCACCTTGCCAAAAAATCAAATAATGATGAAGTGGGGAGGAAGAAAACACTCTTCAGCTTCTTCTTCTTCTTCTAGCTCTTCTTTTATTTCTCATGCATCTCCTTTCTCTTGGTTGTCAAAGTTCAAGCACATGAGAATCAATTCAGAAAGTGCTGGAAAAACGAAGCACAAGGCAAAGCAGAGTGGTTCACCACAGTATTCTTGTGAGTATGGAGAAGATAAATATTGTGTAAAGGATGATGATGGTGCTTTCTGTAGACAATTACCATTTAATGAAGAGAGTTATGAGGATAAGAAGAATAAAGATATTGATGATAATGTTAAAGTCATTTCCTGCTCAACCACAAGTTGCCTTGGTGTTAGAAGGGATGCTAAGAAACATGGAAAGAGAGAAGGCACACTCAAGTTAAAGGAGAAGGATAATATTGGTCTTGGAGAAGAAAGAAAGTTGCTGAATGATGGGAAGGTTTCAAAGGAGATGGATGAGTACAATAGAGAAAAGGAATATGAAAACTTAAGGAGAAGATTTGAGAGGAAAGCACAAAAGGCTTTTCAAGAGCAACTCTTGACATTAGGAAGAGAAGTGGAGGAAGTTGAGTTTGGATCCAGTAAAACAGTGGAAAAAGAAGATGTGTTGCAATATGAATCACCTAGAACAATTTGCACCCCAAGAACACATGCTTTTTCCACTTCATCAGTTTCAAAGAATCCTATCCTTGGAAATATTACAGAAGAGATTGAGAAAACTGAGAGGCTGTCTCCCAAGAAAATGAGTTCTGAGAGGCAGAACTTGAAACAATCTGAGGAGTTGAAGAGGCAGAAGCAACCACATCATCTTCCTCCCAGCAGAGAACTTCAAAGGAGGAAACAAAAGCCAAGCTCTAGGGTCAAAATACATTCTCCAAGGATGGTTTCCAAGGTTGAAATCTGCAAAATAAAGGCTCTAGAAGACATGAAGAAAGCAAAACTAAAGACAAAGAAAAAAAGGGAGGAAACTGTGGAGGAAACACCAGGATTAGAGAGCTTTGCTGTGATCAAGTCCTCATTGGATCCAAAGCAAGATTTCAGAGATTCAATGATTGAGATGATCATTGAGAATCAGATTAGCAAGCCAGAAGAAATGGAAGATCTGTTGGCATGTTATCTGACTTTGAATGCAGATGAGTATCATGATCTCATCATCAAAGTGTTCCGGCAGGTATGGTCTGACATGACCCGAGGTGGTTTGGGTATTAAACTAAACTTGCAATGGAGTTACTATGAATAAAAAAAACCTGTGTCTAGTTTACTGGCTTGACCACAATGAATATTCGTTCTAAAACCATATATATGTAGTTCTTGCTATGCTTTAGTTTTTCTTAGAACTCAATATTCTCTCCATGTAATTGTGTTTCCATAAATTTCAAGTTTAATTGCATCATCACGATCTCGAGTAACTCCATGCTTCCAAATAACTATTAATATGAGTTATTTCTTCTTTGTGCAATGTGCATGCATATGTACATAACATGCACAAAAAACTCTTGTTAGTAGTTATTTGGAAGCATGGTGGAATTGTTGACAATCTAATCATGATTAATTATCTAGCAAATGTTTGGCTCAGTAGTATATTCAATCCGCATTCGGTAGCATTGTTTTTGAAGAAGGTGTTACGTTAGGAATCCAAATGACAATATTAGCCAACAAGAGTTAATGCACACACTGCTATGATGCACATCATGTATGGCTTTTTGGGAAGGAAAAAGGGAAAGGAAGGAAAAGAGATGAAATGAAATGATATTTATTTTTCTTTTTCTAAGAGCATTGAGTTACAATTCACTTGCGGATACAAGACCCATCATCTAATTGCTTTCAAGTCAGGCATTCACAAGTTACAATGCCTGAAGAATACTAGGGATACTGTTAAAAGGAAGAAGCAATTAAGCTTCATTGCCCTTCAATGATATCTGCTTGAACCATGCTACAGCAGGCTTTTTTCTCAGCAACTTGATATTTTGATATATACATAAAAATAGCAGAAATGAACAAAGCTAACTCCATGACATTGTCTCACAACTTACGGCACGAGTCTATGCTAGCTAGATCCACTAATCGATACTACTAATTTGTTGAAGCCAACCAATTTCTGAATCATTAAAGCTTTCTCTTTAGCATTGTTTTCATGAACCCTTTAATTTATAGACTTACCACCTATCCTAAAACATGGGCATTCCTTTTGGTTATATTATCAAACGTTTAGAACTTTAGCTACATATTGTCCTCCCATCACGTGCCAGCATGGCAGCATCCTAGAAGTTCTTACTCAATACTCACTAACCAGAGACATAGCCCACTAAACAAGAGTCTCGAGTAAATGACAAAGTTAGTTTCTGAAACTGTGATTCCTTGTTACTTTAGTTTCTTTTTTTTTTCCTAACACAATCAAATATAAACTAAATCAGTTACCGAAATGTTTATTTTGAAAAATATTTAAATATTAATTAAACAATATTAGTTTAAAATGATAGTATAAAGCGATATTTTGATTAAAAAATGTTAAAGCAACTAAGAATTAACATTTAAAAATCTTTTTGCCTAACTTATTAAGGTAGCAATATGTATTTGTTTAGTCCGCATTAATGGATTCCATATATACAATTTAGTCTTTTTGTTTTTTCGTAGCGGTAATAAGGATCAAACCTATATTGGGTATGTATACTACTCGCGTTAATATGACCCATATTTATTAGAAATCCAGACAAAATAATCTTAGTGAAGTTTGGCTAACCCTCTTTTCTTTAGACTAATTTTTGGACTCAAGTTACACCTAATCCATATCTATCTAGCATGGTATCAAAGCTTTTACTGACCTAGTGGTTTAGAATTCAATATGTGTGTGTCACCTCTGTTATTTAAATAAATAAATAAATAAAGTTGAGTTTAAGCACCATGAGGCATGAGCAGATTTAGGCGTATATATATATAAAGTTATCAATTTCCTAAATTATGTTGCATGAAGACTTTATGCTTTGACCTGCAATTCTATCGTAATAACCATGATGATCATCAACCCAAAAATCATTTATCTTTTGAAGATTAACTTATCATAATTCCCTGATTGTTTCTTTTACATTTTGATCTTTCTCTTTCATTTCTCAGTCTATGATATTCAAGACTCTATGTGCAAAGTTAACATACATAAAAACCTAATCACTAATATTATATTAAACAATCTTAATTACGCTGTAGAAGACCTAATTCGTATTGAAACTCTGCATATTTTTTATATACATGTCGTTGCTCATTCAACATTCAACACTTCATAAGTTTAGTTAATACGCCAAGTCAATCATTTCATTATAAAATCTTAACAACTGTCAATAGAGGGGAAAAAATTGTAATAAATTTTGCACATTTCATAAGATTATATACAGGGATTAAATCAACACATATTTTTCACTTTCACAGCCAAATTGTATATTTACTAATCATAGTTACGAGCACAATGATTTGGCCATGCGATGATGCGATCTTCCACTTTGGTCAAAGTCTACGGTTTAGTTTTGCCTTTGACTGGGTCAATTGTCCACTACCCCCATTCAGTTTCATTTTCGGTGGGTTGTGAAAGTGAAGTGGATTACAACTTGTGACTTGTGAGCAAAAATGTAAAAGTTGCAAGCAAAAACATTTTAATGATTGTTTCACTGATTTGATAGTATTTTTTTATATATAAGAAACTTCATGAAATAAATAAAAGTTATACCAGCGGTTATGAAAAAAAACAACTAAAAGTTGATGAAATTTCAACTGCAGTGGATATTTTTGTTTAATTTTTGTTTTGCATTTCGGGGCTCGAGGAACTGGAAAAAAAATCGTAAAAAAGAAAATTGACGAAAAAAGTTATTTAAATGTCCAATTGCTGGGCAACTACATTTTCAAATTAGCATATCATAATTTCATCACAGCCTTGGTATTTTGCTGCAGGCCTTTGAAAGCGAGAAGTTTTGTGTATTTTGAGAATATATATAACACTACCCTAATAAAAACATAACTCGTGACGACCAAGGCTTTAAATATAGATACAAAACTGCTGAAAATATGTTGGAAGTTCTTTGAACTCTGTAAGCAATGTTTAGAAAATTTCATTAAATTCCTGAGATGAATCATCGTCGAATTGGTAAATGTATTTTTAATACTATATGATATATTAAATAATTAACTGACATAATCATTAAAAAAAATTAAACAAACTTATAAATTAACATAGAAAACATGCATGTCTTACCAAATAAATAATGCTCCCTTGGATGATGACAGTAGGTTACACAAACAATCAAACAAATAGCTGATAATTGGGTTTACACCTTTGAATCCCTGTCACCCCTAGATACAAGATACTAAAAATCAGTTAATTAAGCTCAGATTTAGCTTCAGGGTCATAATAACGCCGATACAATACTCCTAAGAAATTAAGCTAAGATTCACAAATCACAGCCATTGACATTTCAGATAAATACACATGCCTGAGATATCTCAAGTATAAATCAATATAAATTGCACGTTTTCAAGTTAATCAGTTATCAGCAACTTAAATTCACAAGTCTGTAACACAAATAGGAACTTCTTTTATTGTTTCTAGCATACTCATATTCTTCTACTTTCTATATACCTAATTTGAAATAAAAAAAAATAAAGACAAACTGCTAAATGCATCAGCCAAGAGTAAAATAAGGACTCCACCAAGAAATTAGGTGCACATCATGCCATCACATGGTTTAGCAGAAAGCTTCATGACCAAAATAAATCGAGCCCCTAAAATAAGCAAATCTAAACATGTAATAGTCAAATCCAAACGAAGGCCAGAAATATGAACTAAATAACCAGAACTCCATCATGGGAATAAAAAATAGCAATAATCGAAGAAAAAGCAGAGAGAAATTAATGGACAATTGAACATATCAAAATGGCATGACTGACATGTTCTCCAGATTCGGTAAAAAAATTAAATGGACTATCATGGATAAAAAAAATTATTTAGAAAAAGAAAGTTGATAAATACATACATTATACGTAACCAGAATGTGTATGTATGTGTGTACACACTCACAATCATAAATCATTTTATCTTGTATTTCCTAATATGAAAAATCCTAGTTTTCTAGTAATCTATTGTCTAAACTCGAGACTATAAATTTATTAATCAGAAGACCTGTGAAAATTATTGAATGATGAAATTGGAGCTAAAAGTATCTACTCACAATATCTTCTTGCTCCCAATACAAAAATTATCAATTTCAGTAATCAGTTTTTAAATGTGATATTCTTAAGCCTGGTAGTATCATTTAAATCTCATAAATTCAATATGCAACAGTTCTTTCCATCCTAATTAGTGAAGCAACATAGCCCTAAATAATCTAAAAAAATATTCGTGTTCATAGTGAAAGCAAGAGACAAGTACTACCACTCTTCAACCTTAATCCCAAACAAGACAAAAGGTACTTACTACAATTACTTCTTCACAAGTAGTACGATATGGGGTAATAGGTATGTATTCTTTTCTCACTTATCTTATTTACAAATAATGTCATCCATTACATGATTTAACAAAATCACATTATAGACCCTTTTTTAAATGTCAATATTTTTTAAATGTCAATATTGGTCGGGTACCACCCTGCAGGCAGTGTCGGACCCACATTAATTTGAGGGTGTATACTTACACCCTTTCATTTTTAAAAATTCATCAATAAATTTTCTTTTAAATTAAAAATTGTAAATAAAATCTTTTATTTTTATATTTTATTCCATTTATATTTATATAATTAAATCCATTAATTTAATTTTTTATAATTTATTCTCACTAACTTAGGATCTTGATTCCACCACTGCCACCACCATCACCTGTGGGAGACCGCAACAGATGGTATATGCAGTTGGTTTCTATTATATGGAAAAGCAACATAAGGAATGGATCAATAGGGAGAAAAGTGTAGAAAAACGAACCATACTTTTAGCACAGTAGAACCAAAAGAGAGTGAGCAGTATAAAAATTGACTAAATTCTATAGAGGATGCAATCATTTAACCAAAAATATAGAATATGTATACCTACATTTATTACATGAAAATTGAGGGGCATCACAAGCTAAAAGGAATAATCAATTGCAACTAAGTTTGCTCTGCTTTGCTAAGAATGCCCCATCTGTTCTGGAGGGTTATTTACATTCCTAATGTTCCACCAAAATTTGGCATTACTTCTGCCATCAGAATCCTCTCTTTCAGACTGAGCTTCCTGCATTTCTGACGAACCAGGATTCTCTGTCAAGAATCGTTCCCAGAATATGTCATTAACACCAGTAGTCAGAGGAGCTGTTTCGACAGGTTGTTCTTTTGATGCATCAAGATCAGGAGCCGCAACTACAGCTGGCTCAGAACTCACGTTGATTCCATGTGACTTAGGCTGATCTTCAACTTCTAGTTGCACACAAGATATAGCTGGACTATCTGCACAACTTGTAGATTCATCAAAATCCAAGTTTAAATGACTTTGAACAAAGACGTCACCAACATCATGTGTAATATTCTCCCAAAACGTCATGGATGACTCAAGGAGATCCAACCGTTCTGTGCTCGATGAGAAAATAGAAGCACCATCTGCATTTTCCCTTGGTAATACTTGGGAAGTTTCCATATGATCTTCAATGCTAGCGTCATCACTAAAGAGACCACTTCTTGGCAACCTCCGTTTTCTATCCATGTTTTCTGTCAACAGCAAGAGATTTAAGGCAATCCCAGGTTTCTGCAACACTTGAGAGACAGAAGAAACCAAATTTTCTTGCTTCTTTTCCAACTTTTCCAAACGATCATTGGAGTGTTGTAATTGTACCTCATACATTTTCCACTCCTGTTCATGCATCTCTAACTCCCGAAGAAGTTGTTCTTTTTCATGTTTAAGCTTCTCTATCTCATCCTTAAAACTCTGCCTTTCTGATTCAGTCAGCGAAGAAACCCCTTGACCCTGGATATTCTGCAAAGAATGGCTATGGACAGGTTTGCGCCTATGGATGTTCTTCAAAAGATGTGGCTGACCTCTTACAAAATCATCATTTGCAAATTCCCATTGTTCAGGATCAATCTTTCTAAAGCCCTGATCAAACAGAAAACCATGTCACAGTTCAAGCAATCAAACCATTCATGAGAAAACAAGAAAACAAAACAAAGAAGAAGAAGAAAACAAGTTATCAAATCCATAAACATGAAGAAGATCGAATTTGCTTACGTAAGTGTTGAGCTGCCTGATGAAACTGGAAAAGTTGTTGTGCTTAAAGTATTTGGGTAACAAATCCCTTGAAAACTCTGGTGGGTTCCAAACAATGAAACTCCTATTGGTGGCACTCCATGAAACAATGGAATTAGTTGAAGGATCATCCACCATCTCATAAATCTTGGTGAGGAAAGGTGGCAGGGAACTAGAACTGCCCTGAGCTTCCTCCATCATCCAAAACACAAATCTCAAAGCAGACTGAACTCTCAAAAACCCTTTAGTATGTATACCCAGAAAGAAAGAAAAAACCTTTTACCTTTTTCACAAATTTAACCACTACAAAACAATACACAAATTTTTACATATATATATATAAAATACACTCCCTTGTTCTCCCATCATTTTCCTTTCTAGCTAGGTTTCATTAATCCCAGTAAACACCAATTAATAATTCCCGAAAAAAAAGAGACCCTTTTTTAGCAATTCAGTTCACAAACCCTCCTTCAAGCAAATTAATGTTCACAACCTTACCTTCACTCCCCCAGCTATAGCTGGTGTTGAATCACACACCCAAAGGTGAAACCTTTGTCGAGATTCAAATGCTCAAACACAAGAGCAAAGCTGAAAATGGAAACAGCGAAACCGAAAAAGGATTGCTTCTCCTCCAAATACGAAAAGTTCATATTTCTGTCCATAGTTGCCAAAAGCTCAAATTCTGACCATGATTTTCAACAGTATTTAATGAATTGATTTTTTCACAGAAAATGAAATATCTAATTTCATAAAGTTTTAAAAAATGAAAAAGAACTTGCTGGTCAAGTAAATAATAAATGAATATTTAATTAATAGTTTTTTTTATAAAAAAATAGAAAGACAATAAAATGAGATAAATTATCATTTTGAAGGAGATTGATGAGAAGGTGCAGGGAAAAAGAGATCTTTGGGTTATTTAGTGCTTCCAAATGTGTTTGGATCCTTCTAGGCAAGGTAGACAATTTTGAATTTTCTTCTTTTGATTCGTTTTCTATTTTTCAACACTATTTATTCTGATTGATTTTATCGGAAAAAACAAAAGAAAAAGAAGATTAAAATTACCCAAAAAAAAAGGAAATTCCAAGTATCTTTGACACATCGAGCACAGAAATTTGGTTGCTCTGACCTCGTACATGGATTGGAAGTTCATGAATATGTAAGATATAATGAGTGTCCTTGAACTATTAGTTTAAAAATAAAATAAAAATATTTATTATATTAAAAACAAAAAAATTAATATTTCTTTTTATATGTTTTTTTACTTCATTTCTTTTTATATGTTGTTCAAAGTTTTTAATTATTAGACAAATGAAAAGTCAAAAAATAAATGGCATTAACTTTAAAAATCCTTTTTTTTATGGAATTTTTTCTTACAACTAGTGTTTTTTTTCACAAGTTTCGAACATAAGAGATTGCTGGTATAAAAATACCTAAAGAGTTTGTACAGAGCAATGCCTGTGAATTTTTTTTATATATAATTAAAGAGAATTCGCATGTTTGATTTCACATTGGGAAATCAATTATGGGTTGATTTTGGATATATTTTTATATATTTAGTTTTAGGTTAAAGAATAATCAAAAACTGATTTAAGTTCTGAATTGGTTATATGTTTCAATAACTTTAAATAACTTTTGTGTTCAAAATTTTGGATTGAAACATATAAACATAAATCATATCACTTTAAAATTAATTTAACCAAAATTAATTTCATTAAAAATTAATTTTATCAACATACATCCAAACATACAAAAAAATAAAATAACTTATTTTCATATAAATTATCAATTATTCCGTTATGTTGAAAAGTTTAATATGATAAAACCTATTATTGTTGGTATAGGAGTACTAAAGTTTAAATAATTTACATAAAGTTTTAGAT
The DNA here is from genome assembly GCF_004193775.1 of Glycine soja. Lineage (NCBI taxonomy): Eukaryota > Viridiplantae > Streptophyta > Magnoliopsida > Fabales > Fabaceae > Glycine > Glycine soja. The sequence continues at coordinate 41,425,326 of NC_041012.1, read as the reverse complement.
TAAAATTTTGTTACCGTCATGATTTATTAAAAAATAAAAGTTTAATGAGATAAGGTGAAAATAACTTATAAATATCACTATCAGTTATTTTTTGTCAGCTCTTCTTTGTAATTATTACATTTATAAGATGAATTAAATATAATATAAATAAACTCTTCAAACCTTATTTAAATTTCATGGGGTCTATTTCGGCTGATAACGAGAATAGGAAATAGGAATTGTAACAAATGAGGAAAAGTAACAAATTCGATAGAATCTTTGAAATGAACCAAAATACAGAAAATTCAAAATCAACTAATCAGGTTTAAGATGGGTTAGAATGAATTTGGACTAAGATTTTTTTTCTTTCTAAAAAAAACATTTAATGCGATGCGAGACAAATGAAAAGTGAGATTGCTTATAAAATTCACTTTACGTAACAAATAACAATATTGAAGCTTTCCTATAATAAAAAAACATTGAAGCTAAGCCTGATAGGATGGAAGTACCGAGGGCTCAATAATACACATTAATGCAATATTCCTGCCTCCTTGTCTCTATCTCGTGATTATTATTATTATTATTGAATGCAGTGATTATTATTATTTTATATTGCTTATCATCACTATTATTTTTTGTTTCAGGATACTGGAAATTGGAATTGCAGCTGAATTCAAGGGACTATAGTTTGCCCTAATTTTGGACGAATCGTAAAATATGAGAATATTATATTCGATATGAAGATTGCTAGTAATAATTTTTTTAATATAGTTCTTTTAATATACTTACTGAACAATATTTCTAAAACATTATTCTTTTAATCGGGTTGGTTTGAATGATGTCACAGGTAAATATTGTTAATTTTTATTAACAGATCGGATTCAACTCGTCATCTTTTTTATTTTTTCTTCTTTCTTAAACATTTAACTAATTTTATATCTTCTTTAAGATTTTAAGATTTTGTTGGTATTGTTATATTTTTTTAATATACTTTTTTTATTAGTGAAAACTTTTTCAAATCATAAAATTATAAATAAGATTTATTAAATAAAAATGATTTGAAACTTTTCAGTTTTTAATAAATTTTAGCTGATAGTAAAAATTATACTAAAAAAATATATTAGAGAATGTGTTAATAATTTCTCTTTATTCGATATATCTGAGGGAAAAGTTAAAACTTTGAAAGAATTTTCCCACGTTTTGCAGGGAGAGAAACAGAAAAGGCTCCTTAAGGGAACGCATGACTTGCATCTGTATGGTTTGAATAAATGAAAGATTGAGAGAAGAATTATGCTGGTCTATTCTTTGAATGTTGCTATTTTTTTCTTTTTGCTATGATTATTCGTTAGAGTAAATAAAGAAAAAAGAAAAGAAAAGAAAAGAAAAGAGAAGCTGAGTTTGTGATTATAAATGTAGAATAGTTCTAAGAGAGGTGCTTTCGATCAGCCTATATCACTTTCAGCCTCAGTCTATTTAGGTTTCTGATAATTTGGTGGGAAAAACAATGCATTAAAAAAATCAAAAGAAAAACAATGCATTAAAAAAATCAAAAGAAAAGTATCCCACGCAATGCAGAATGCAGATATTAATTAAAAATAAATCTCTGTCGCTTTTTTTTAATGAAAATTATTATGCCTTAGTTTATGAAGGAGCGTTTAAAAGTCATTGATCCTTTTCTCTTCTAAGAGGACAAAGTCGATGCCATATCCGAATTAACGAAAGAAACACATATCATATCTTAATTTTTAGATTGTGTTTTCAAGTTGATTAGTCCTTTTATTTTTAAAATGAGTAAACACCCATTTCCATCTCTAGAAAAATTATAAGACCTTATTTGGTTCCTAACCGAAAAAAGAAACTGAATAGACTCTCAAGATTATAAATATGAGATATTTTATAATCTCAATAGAATGATAAGATAAATAAAATGAAATAGAATAGTTATTTATACAAAAAAATTTCTTCAATTTTAAGCAATTCAAAATCATATATGACATACTAAAATATTTTTTTTTATAAGCAACCCATTAAACAACTCTCATTGTATGCTCTAATGGCTCACTAGGGTTACTTGGTTTGGTTAGTGGATTTTGGGGTGCCAATATAATTTGAATGTTAAAATCTATCAAGTTACAACTTTTCTTCTTTTTTGCTCCAAATAATAATAATAATAATAATAATAATAATAACGCCTCACTTGGGTTGCTACAATGCTACTAATCAATTAAACAAGTTCTTAAGCAAAATGGGTTTCACTTCCTTTTTTCTCTCTCTTTTCTTTCTTTGGTTTTTCCCCCATTTTTACTCTAATTTATGAAAAGAACATAGGAATCAAAAGGATGAATGTTTTATTATTTAAATGTCTACTCATTTTATTAAACTGTTTTTTTGTATATAAAAAAAGATTGTTGAAATTCTCATTTTTATTCATAGTTGGAGGGGAGAAAAACATAGCATAGAACACGTGAGACTTATAAATTCGATAGTCAAGTGACTTATCTCTATCTCCTGTGTGTAGTGGATAAAATCAAAATTGTTTCTTGTGATGTTAATGACAAGGCTATGTTATCATGTCTTAGTTAAAGACAGACTTGTAAAATAAATTTGATTTTTATATTTTATGGAAAGACAAGTTTATTTGTCTGTATGGATGGTTGTAATGATAATTAAGACGGTATGCAAGGGCAAATTTGCCATTTCCATTTGTTCAATAATCATATACTGTCTTAGAAAAAGATTGACAGACTAAGTGAAAATGCAACCAGTTGACTTTTGTTGATCCTTCTTTTCTTAAACTTTGAAAATGAAGGCCTTGTTATCTTTTTGATTTCCTCCTCTACTATTACTTTGATTTCTCTCTACCGTTAAACAGAATAAAAAGAATGGACAAAAAGAAAAGCAATATTATTGTGCACTGTGTAGCGTCACCACAAATTTAAATCACAATGATTACAAAAACAATTATATTAATGCTTTCATCTGACCTTATCCCCGACCAAAATGATCTTACCACACGTTCCTCATTTACCTAAGCCCTGGGTAGTTATGAAAAATGCACGATTGAAAGTGATTGTTATTATACGGTAGTTGAAACAGCAAATTGAAAAGGTAGAGAGGTTTTTAAAAAATTCACCCATGATACCGAACATTATTAGTTAATTGTTGAAGTGTTCAATGGGGCTACCTATAGTTTGTAATTATTCCAAGAGATTACAATTCAGCTGCACATGTGAAGGATCTCCGTGCAGAAGTGCAATCTCTATAGTTATATAATCTCTTCACTTTTATCATATATTAAATAATCACATATTTTAAACTATCTCAATAAAATTGTGCGAGGGTCATTCCCAAAGACTATCCTTAGCAAACCTTGTCACAACCAATCGTCAATCACGAGTTGATCCCATCTCATTGAAGTGGGTTCAGTTTAAGGGAACAAAACAGTCACAAAGGCCATATGATATTTTTTTTGATAGGCCAAAGGCAATAATATTACCTATAAGAAACAATTTCACGCTACAATTTAAGCTTATTTTTCTAAACTCAAACTTCAATGCATAATTTTTATAAATTTTGTCACCGAATTAATTACTTAAGTATCGAGTAGTAGTACGATTACACTTTTCTACCATTTACTTCGATCTGTGCCATTGAAGCATACAAGTTGCAACCAAATTTGATAATTTAAGTTTTCAAGGTATAGCTCTATTGTTCATTTATTATAACACTCTAATAATCAGGGATGGCAGAAAAGCGGTATCCTTTAGCACCCCTCCATGCATAATATGCAATTCGAGTCTCGTAAAAGCCTGTATCCAAAAATCAATAAAATTATGTTGCAAGTTTATCCAGCAAAAGATCCACATGACAGATATGATAAAATCTGCATAGTCACGGTTGATACAAACTAAATTGTTCTCTATTATTGAAGAAGCGTCTATGAACAAAAGCAGTTAGATATTTAAAGCTCTAGAGCAAATAAAACAGGTAAAAAATAATGGCAAGCAGCATCATTCCATACATAAATAAAATGAAAAGAATAATTAATTCATAATTGTAAACATAATCATAGGGATGAAGATCACCTGTCCCCATTCCATACCTCTAGTTCTACTCTCACCAAAGAAAAGCGAACATTAAAGTGTCAGCTGATAAATTGTGTTATTATAGTATTAATGCTAGCATATTTTAAGTGGTGGGATAGTCAATGAGGACAGGTGATATGGATCCATAATTGCATACCTCATTATTTGCAATTCTAGTTCAAATATAGCATGTAACTTTCATTGCAAAGTGGCAACTTTTTTTATAGAATTTATGTTCTTGGTGAGTATTGGTGTGTCCCATTGAGTATTGGCGTGTCCCATTACTTTGGAACATTTTTTAATGATTCATTGCAAAGGTTGATCAACACAAGGAGGCTGCACAGTTTATGATTTATGAAAAAAATTTCTGCCAATCATAAAGTGCATCACCATCCCCAATTTGACCAAACTCATTTGAATATTTGACAAAATTGGCATGCTTTCTGTGTTTCGGTGTAAAGCTAAAAGGCAGTTGGAGTGAAAAACATTTTAGTAGTTCTTAATGCATAACTACCAACAATTTTTATTTTTTTTGCTCAGCAGCATAACTAACTACCAACAAATAATTGTCAAAAACAATTAATTTCTTTTTGTATTAAACTAGAGTGCCTAACATACATAATGCATATGACATTTAGAGAATCCAACATACCTGGGAGAAAGCTAAGGAACCCTAGGGCTAAAAGGCCATATGCTTGAGATCGTTCTCCCCCCATATGACCAGTGAAGATAAAGTATGAAAGAAACAGAAGTCCTGTACCAAGGAATAACAGGAACAGTGCAAGGGCAATGGATTTCCAGGGAACTTTATCCAAGGCTTTTGGTGTATAATCAAATCTTGGGTCAAAAGGTCTATTCCTATCACCGATATAATCATCCTCATCTGTGGCAAGAGGGGAATAACGAACACGTCTAGTAGTCATATCTGTTCCTGAGTTCTTTGCTCCTAAAACTTTTAACCCAAATTAAAAAGGGCCAATTAGATTTAGATCTGATAGGTGCAGAGAAAGAACAAAACCAGAAACTATAACACTACAAGGGATGAAAAGACTTGCAACTAATTGGCAATAAATAATAGAGATACAATAATATGTACAACTATAAGTTTTCAACATTTAAAAATTATTAGTGACCATAACTATAAGGGACTTGGGAGTCAGTTTAGAGACTCTGCACATGCTACTTTTTAGATAACTGATGATGGTGAAAAATCAGTATAAAGAACAGAGAGTTTGGCTCCTCTAAAGTGAGGGATGCGCAGGAGAAATAATGCAGAGTAATAACAGTTGTTTGGAATATCAACGGAGTAAATTTTAACAAATTCATGGTTTGTTACATATACGTGTGTATTTTATTACAGTTCCATTGAATTTTTAATCAATGGTTATAAATTTGAACAATTCCCTCGAGAAAAGCCAAAATTCAGAAGAACACAAGCATCACAATGAATAAATACATCATCTATCCAAGTCTAATGTTGGAACAATATTAAATACAGTCACATTTGGTATGCCATACTTATAGAATGTAATAGATCTTCTTTCAATTCTTTTTGTGGTGATATGCCATGTTGAAATTGTACTAGGGAATAACTTTTAAAGATCTTGGCAGAATCTGTTAACTAACACAAAGGGAATAAAATAAAAACATAAATACCCTTCATTTTGCTATTATTGACTAAAAATTAGGTTCCTTATTTTTTTATTTTTTTTTTGGCAGTAGAATTTCTTCAAAGTTACCTGGCAGAATAAGTGGAACTGAAGAGAATTTTAAATTAAAACTCAGGTAGGTTGGATATCATCTCCATTATTTCTTGAATCTAATGGAACCATTTCCATGTAAGACCAGCCGAAATATTCTCACCCAATATTCAAAAATCTTGGGCATTTAGTTTAAGAAAACCCATATCCATTAAGAATCAACTTCAAAAGTTCTAAGTGATAATAGCTATGCACAATAACATAAAGCAATTAGAAATGATGAACTATGACCACAGGTTCTAAAGTGAAGACAAGCTTTTTTCCAAAGATTTGAATAATAGTGATTAAGCAAAGAATTCAAGTACTGCAGTGTGAGGGGATGCTATCTATGATTATCATATTAATTTACATGGTACGTGTAATCTGGGAATTAGAGTTTATATCTAAAGATATAGGGACTAATTTTCAATAATATGAGAAATTAAGGTCCAGTTGTTTTAGTCTTGGGATATAAGCTCTCGGGTCCAATTAAGAATCTATTTCCTATCTCCTAGTCTACTTGTTTAAGAACGTATCATCTCCTAGTCTAATCATAAAGACTAAAGAGTCATAAACAGTTCGGAAAAATTGAGAACAAAGCAAAGTTTTCTCAATCAGAAAATTAGCAAAGCACTCAAAAACCGATTCCAGATGAAAGCAAGAATCTTCATCTTCATGTAAAATCAGAAATGGGGAGAATCAAAATTTCCCACAACCCAGGTATCAAAAAATTACTATTACTACCTTTTACGACTATCAACAAGCAGCTCAAAATAGATTATATGAATGATGGATATCTTCTACCCTTCGATTCCAAATTGAAAGAGGCGAATAATTGTGTGAGCGAAGGAACTCGAGAGTTTATTGTGGACCGGTTCTTAGGGCACAAATCAGCAGCAATTTGCAACCACATACATACATCATAACATAACAAAATTTTTAGAAAATCTGTACAGATCTTTGCGAATTCGGAAAAAGAATGGGAACCTGTTTTTGCTGGCCTCGATGTCCGATGGTGGCTGTTTTGGTAGAATGGGTGTTCGTGTTTGGCTCAGTTCATTTTGGGCTTCAATGTAGTAATTGGGACAAGTACATCTCTGTTGACTAACAAATATTACGTTGATAAGATGACCTTTTAATTTTTATATTTTAGTTTTTAAACACATCAAATTATTTTTTTTAACAAAAAAAATTATAAAATGGGTCTAATTTTTAAAGAATATATATAATTTTTTTTATTATTTCCTTAAATTTTTTTAGAATAATAAAAAAAGTAAATAAATACAAAAGTTATGTTATTTTACAATACTAGTAAGCGGTTGTTTGTTTGAAAATGAAAAAATGAGTTCAACTTAATGAATTGGCCCGTTTAATGGACAAAAAAGTTGAGATTTTTAACGTGCGCTTTAGATTCATATAATATAAGAAGGAGAAAAATATATTTTGCTTGCAAATGTGCATAATTAATTCTAGAAGGTAGAGGGTATTAACGAGCCAACCCAACTACAAGGGAATAGATATACAATGTTGGAAAGTAAAAGTAAACCTCTAAATTCTTGCAATTAAGCAAGGCATATGTGCTGATGAAAATATATTAATTTCCATGATATAAGGAGACATTAGCAATGAGGGAGCAAGAAAGAAAGAAATTAGAGATGATGAGCTTAATTGATAAAATGAAAAAGCCATATATAATGGCCAAGAGATACGAATGGGAAGCTTTGGGAAAAATTTTCAAGAAACACAAGGATTTATTGGACAAGCAAATTGACTTGCATGAGAGGACTCCTCTTCACTACGCAGCACACTGTGGCAGGGAGACATCAAGCGTGTGCTGAGGTTGCAGGACGACATGGGGAACACACCGCTTCACGAGGAGAAAGAAGGCCCAGATCAGCAGTATGAGCCATTGCTGCGTATCACAAACAACCGCTGTGTATAGGGCTGCTGCACAGCTTTATGGATATTGGAACGATATGAGCACCTCGCTTATGAAAAGGAAGACAATGAACTCACAACTCTGCAATTGCTAGCAAAAATGCCCTCTACGTTTAAAAGTCAAACCCAAATGGGGCCTTTGAAAAATTTCATGGATGTGGTACACCATGTGGAAGATTATGGCCAAAGGTGCAAATTCATTATACATTTCTTCAAAGAAAAAGTATTTCTATTGTTTGGACATTATTTTTTCCTTCACGTGTTTCTTGTATGCTTTGTTAATGTTCAGAATGGGAAGAGATTGATAAACTTTGGAGGAAAAAGGAAATGCATAATTTAGCAAAGGAACTTGTAAACTTGCTAGCACCAAAAGACTATTCATGGCGAAATACTGCTATAGCAAGGGATAGAACAGTTTCCATGGGGAGATCACAACAAGAAGGAAAGTCTAAAGAAATAAAAGGGGAACAAGAGGGCGCAAGGAAACCAACTTATACCCCCTTGCTTATGGCTGCTTGCAATGGAATTACGGAGATTGTTGAAGTAATAATTCATTTCCATCCTCATTCAATTGAGCATGTTAGTGACGACGAGCAGAACATATTGTACATGGCTGTCAAACACCGCCAGAAGAAAATTTACCAAATCTTAAAGAAATTGAAAATGGTGAGAAGTCTTGCTGGAAAAATAGACAAGGAAAATAACACTGTCCTTCACTACACTGCAGAATTTCAAGGGGGTTCCCAACCGGGTTTTGCTATGCAATTGCAAGAGGAGTTGCATTATATTTTGTCATTATGAGAAATGATATTGATAAATAGTTTCCTCCTACTTCACAATTTTGATGTGTTGATTCATATTCTAATTCTAATCATATAACAAAAGTAAATGTGTTCAAGAGAAAAATAAAAATGACCTTGCTGACACAATATATACTCTCACTTTAGTATTTAGTATTACCATTATTTTAGTCCTAACTTTATAAAACCTTGATTTTGCAAAACATCATTCACATAGTTATTAAAGTTTGCAAAAAAAAATGTAGTAAAAAAGACTACAGTAGTCATTGCTTACAATCTAATCTGTGTGTATCTCTACATATTGTGCATTCATACTTATACAGCGAATAGAAAAGAGACTCCCTTATCACTACACCATTCACAAGAACAAATACAACAAAACAGCAAAGCAACTTTTTATGGAAAAGCATGAAGCACTGCTCAGCGATGCTCGTGAATGGATAAAAGAAACTGCTCAGTCATGTTCTGCAGTTGCTGTTCTTGTTGCCACTGTTGTCTTTGCCGCGGCATACACAGTCCCCGGAGGCACAGATGACAATGGCTTCCCTAGATTTCTTCATGAAACTATATTCTTGGTGTTCACAATTATGGATATTGTGGCTCTTGTAAGTTCACTGGGTTCGGTGAATATGTTCCTTTCAATCCTCACATCACCTTGTGAGATGTGGGATTTTCGGAAGTCTCTCCCACGGAAATTGAATGCAGGTTTTGCCTTGCTGTTCTTCTCCATGGCCGCAACAATGCTATCATTCAGTGCAACAGTTCTGATCAACATCAAGTTAGAGAAGAACAAATGGACTTCAACTTTGACTTATGCTGCAGCATTCTTTCCTGTCTGTATATTTGCATTGGTGCAGTTCCCTCTATATGTTGCCATGAAAGGATGTTTGAGGAGTTTGCTTAGGAACCTTAAGAAGATCATTCCTCGTTTCCTCCTCAACTTGGTCAAAAAGAGCAGGAGAAAGAAATTGTGGGACATTTGAATTGGAAACTCTATTTTGTGCCCCCCTCCCCTTCCTATTTTTTCACATTTTTTCTTCAATCGTAATTTCTTTTGGTTGGGTCCATTTGTCTATGACACTTTACTTTTTCAAGGTCGTCAACATACAGTGATTGTATATTTGTATGGGTTATTTGTGGTAAAATAACCATTGGACATGGATGTCCATGAATAAGATACCACGTCTTTATCGTGACTTTTGGTACACAAGAAACAACCATCGATGGATGTGGCTTTAGTAGGAATTTTAAATTTAAACATAACATTTTTAATAGGTCATCTGGTGCTGTTAAATGAACACCAGTAAAGTGTACTATTATTTTTTAAAAGTAGCTCTACCTTGAGACAATTATTAATATAATCAAATGCATTTTTTTTACAATGTCGGCAAATGCATAACGAATAGCATTATTGAAAATTTAAAATGCAAAATATAGTTTGATAAAAAAATTTATTGCATTTAATATAGTAGAGGAACTTTTGAGGCTCAAAAAATCATCAAAGGCAGTTCTAGCCAAATAAAATTCACCTTAAAGCAGGTCACCAATCCCTCCATCTTGGTCAACGTGGAGTGTACATATTTACAAGACAAATAATGATACAATGAACATTTACAATGAGTGTGACTTAGCAGCTGTACAAATTATGTCCTTAACGCCAATGTCCAAAGGGAGAAAGGAGATGTTGAGTCATTCAATTAATCATCAAACTTCGAATACAAATCAGCAAGTGCACGGTAGAGAATGGCAGCAGCAGGTGGCCTAGGCAACGAGCCAAGAAGTATATCTGTTGCAGTAATAGATTGGCTGCCATAGAAACGGGAATTTTCTTGTGTGCGAGTAGTCACCATACTTCCTTCAAGTGAACATCCAACAAATGCACCTGCATGTAGTATTATAGTGGTCAAACATTACACCCTAAAACAAAAACAGATCAGACTCGAGTCACCTAAGCAAAAACTCCAAATGGAACAAAGAACCATTAAGTTCAATTCTGGGATATAAAGGTTACACAATTAACTTCATAACATCAATCTGAAAAGTTAATGAGCGAATCTGGCTTTTGGAGATTCAATTGCAGCATGCTTGTTAATTGCTAAAATACAAGTTTCAGTGAGAAACAACCAAGTCCCAATCAGCCTTCCATGGGTTCCATATTTAAGTCAATTTTAACCATCATGTGATCACAAATACCTGAAGATTATATGAAGAGGAAAGATAAAATGAAAAATAGAAGAGAGAATTCTTTGCTTATTTGCTCTCATATTTTCTGTAGCAAGCAATTAATTAAGAAGTTGAGCTACATCAATGCCAAATGGGATTTGGCAGTCAAGGTTAGTCTCAGATTATGCTTTCCTCTCCCCTTTTCCACCCTCAAGAAAACCTTCTACTGAACTGTGCTCACTTAAGAGTGGAACATTAGCTGCACGTGTATCTATTGTTGAAGAATTTTATCTACAAATCAATACTTACATAATTATGACAATGATAGCATCTTCGGTTACTAAATTTCCACAAACAAAAGTGAAAAAGTTTACAGCCATTCCAGTTCAAATATATATATTCATTGGTAGTTGATAGAAACAAAAGAGTCAAATGATCCTATAGGCAGAGACTACAGAGTATATTGAAGTTGAACTACCAGACTAAGAAATATTTACATTGAATAACAAAAGAAAAGATCAAGTTGCATACTGTTGCAAAACCTAAGGTTTCAGTATACTAGATGATCACAAATAAGAAACATACCTTTACTGCAGCTGTAGGTATAACAAGCAGCATAGCCACCATCACCAGCTCGAACATCAGCTTCAACTGACCTACCAACAATGCCTACTGCAGCACTCAAACCAGCTCCAAGTGAAAGATGCATATTGCCACTAAATGTCTTGACAGCATCATTTGTTCTCAAAACAATAATGAAGTCTGTCAACTCACCTCCAGCCTATGTGGTTAAATAAATAAATCAACACTTCAGAATATATAGAAACAAATAAATATCAGTAAAACCTTGAGACAGACTACATATGTATGGAGTAGGAAGTCAGAATCAGTGCTTGGTACAGTTGAGGAGTAAACAGAATAATATTAAAATGAAGATCTGTGTGGAAACTTAGCTATTGCATAATATATATTTCTGTAAATTTCACCAGAAGTTACTATTAAATTCTAGAGTCCAACAAAATAAAATGTTCTGGTATTACAGTTGACCAGAAGCAGTATGTATAGCATATAGTGATAGATTTTTGGCAACTGATCCATAGTCATTCATAAGCAAAGTCATTAGTAATTGCACTGTTTGGCCAATATCGTTTAAGATTAGTTACTTCACCTGAGCCCCCCACCCTACACCAAAGGTGGAAACAGCAGATGGAGGAGACCATGAACCATCTTCCCTACGTGCAACCACAAGTCCTGTTCCAATATTATAAGTAACCACCACTCCTACTTTGACCACGGTGATAATTGCAAGGCCTTTTGCTTGTCTTAGAATGGCATCTGGAATTGACTTCTCCGGCTTTAGAAAACCTATCTGCAAAAGTGAAATTCTAGATGAAGTAAAACTTATTTCAGCACATAAAATTTAAACAGCAGACTTCTTCACAATATGTTGTATTGGTATAATATCATTAAGAACCTAAACTTTTAATCTTAAAATTTACAAAGTGATGCCAACATCAAGAAGATATACAGATACGAAGACAAACCACAATCATGCCAAGACAATCAAATTTACAATTTGGGGGAGGGGGGAGAGAATCAAATTTACAATTGTGTGACATGCAGTTTAGGGTCAGGGAGACAGGCAATCAACATAGCTGCTGAATCTTTGATTGTTACCAAGTAATTACATAGCAACTCCACCCACATAATACTAGATTAACATTTCATGATTTCATCTATGTCACTAAATCAGTCCCTAATAAAAAAACCCAGCTGCTCACCATTATTTGTTAGAACAATGCACTTCACAAAAAACTAAGAATCCAGAACAAAATAACAGGATAATTATAATGGATTTTCTAGTTCAGATCAGCATTGTAGAAAGTTCTTCACAGATGTCAAGCCCACAATAATTAGCACAAGTCATTCATGATTTCTGCTTCAACAATTGGAAATAATACCTGATTATAAGCCTTGATAGTGTTAGTTGCCTTGTAAATTTCATATTCCATAGACTGCCCCCAAGGAAAATTAATCCACGATCTCAAAGTGCTCAGATCTGTCAGGTCATGGGTTGGCAACTGAGCAGCATTACTTACATGATTCATCAAATAAGGCTGCACAGAGTCAAGTCGGACACAGCATACATCACATACTCTTTGGGGGTCAGAAACTCGGAATTTTGAAGGCAACAAGCTCCGCCCCTTGGAACACTCACCACAAAATATTCCTCCACAAAACCGGCAGTGATGACGGGAGCACATGATGGGATGAAATCTCACACCACAAAGCATACAAGAAGAAGCAGCACTATCTGCTAACCATTTTGGAGGCTCTGCTTCCAGTAGTTCCTTTACATTACCAAAGTTGGCCTCTGTGAGAGTTTGTGCCATTTCTCTCCAAGCTTGTTCAAGCACATGGCTGGATATCCATGAAAAATTACATGTATGAATATCTCCCGATGCCAAAGAAGTCACTTTTCCTCGAGCTACAAGTAACATTTCTGCTAGCACATCCCACATAGTCAATTCCCTTTCATCTCCAACGTATTGATTCCATCCCATATCATCATCAGGAAAATAGCCACCATTTGAGTGAAAACCATTGGTCCACTCTTTGTGATCATCTTCCAACATTGGTGGAACAGAAACTGGTATCCAAACTCCAGTATCTTCTTGCAGTGGAGTATCATAATAGAAGTACTTTCCCCGCTTCTGAAGATTAGCTGAAGACTCCATGTCCTCGTTATTCTTTTCCATTTGTTTTTCGGGTGATTCAAGATATAATCTAGAAGAATTTATACAATGCCCTTCAGTGCTATCATTGAAAAACGAATCACAATACTCTTTAGTAACACAATTGCTCCTCCGACCATCCACCTCATCATCCTGTCAATGATATCAAGCACAATAAACAAATCAACCATATAAACCAAAGAGCACCAAACTACAACCTGTCTCAAAAGGGGAAAATCAATATTGTTTTAACTTTAAAGTAACGTATTATAATTTAATGCCTGCAAATGATCCAGGAATAGTTCCCTTATTCCTCTTTCTCTTCCAGTTTCATTTTTAAATGCAACTTCAACACATCAAATCACCCCCCAATAAAAAAGATATGCAAGGCCAATTTCGACACATACACAAAAATCCAAAAAAGTGCAGAAATTTCCAATTCCCCAGACAAAAACACGTGCATATCTAATTAGGGAAGGAGAAAATTTACCAGAGGAGAATCGGAATAGGATATCTTGTCGCCAAGGGAGCAACTAGAAACCCTTGCAGATAAATTTTCCACAAATTTAACCTGATTCTGAGAATCCAAGATTTTGCCCTCCATTGGAACACCTAAAACAAAGACCAAAATAGGACATGTATGTGCATATACTGTTTACATATATTATCAGCCAAAAAGAAAATTTTGCGCTGAATATCAATTCGAGGCCAAAAGAACAAAACTTTGAGAGGACAAACGAAAAGGGTCTGTGATGGAATTCGAATTAGAGCTTCAATGGCGTGTTATCAATACAGAGTTCCCCCGAGGTTTTTACGTCTCCTTTGCGTGCAAACCCTGAATATTTTCGACTTTCTTCTCGTCGTTCTAATTTTTAATTTGTTATCTTATACATATACAGCGTTCCCCCAAATTTTTAATTTTTAAATTAGAAAGTTATTCAACGAAAACATTCCATATTACGATAACTAAAAACAAAAAAAATATATTTTAAAGATTATTTTTTAAAACAACTTAAAAAAAATATTTTTTAATGGCTGATATTAAAATATATTTTTTAAAAAAGAAGATTGATATTAAAAGAAAAATATATATCATTTATTTTATTTCATCCCATTAATAAAGATTGAATTCATATCCATTTTGAATATGATTGCGTGAGAGTATTGTTGATTCTATAAGTTCTCCTTCAAGATAAAATTACAAGGGTAAATAAATAATATTTCAGACCCAAAAGTCTAAAGTTATATAGAAATTGAGCTCAATGGAAGTTTTTAAACATCTTTTTTTTTTCTTAATCCAGTAAAATATCTTTAAAAGCTAAAATTGAAATACGCCTGGAAATCAAAACCGCCAATACTTCAAATCCAATGAACTTAGTCGAAATATTAATTAATTTTTAATATTTTTTATACTATAATAGTAATAAAGTTAGAATTTATGATCTTATATATATATATATTATCTTTTTTACCATCAAATATTAGTTTTTGTTTTCTTAGGTAATTAAATGTTAATTGTTAATTTTTATTAGTTTTATAGATGATTGTGATTTTTTTCTTTATTCAAATAAACTTATATATCATTTTTTATATATTATCTAACGTTCCTCATCACTAAAACAATCCCGGTAAATATAAACGAAATTTACATTCTTACATTCTTAAAAAGGGGATTATAAATTAAATACATACTAAGAAAATTTATCATTATTTTCTTAAGAAAAAGAGAAAGAATTTAATTAAAATGTGTGTAAAAGCTTTTCAAACTATTATTGAATCAACTTTATTTTTATAATAATTATTTTTAAAATTTACTATCTTAAATAAATTTTAATTGGCTACCACTATAAAAAAAACATACTAATAACAAGTGAAAATTAAATTCTAAAAACAATGAAACTAATAGAAAAACAAACTCAAAATAAAAATCTAAACAGAAGACGAAAAAAAGTAACGTTGCAGCCTGCAAGGCTTGTGACAGAGGAAGAAACAACCAGAAACTCCTGGAAATGACGTATTCCCTGCTATGCTTGTGCTTGGCCAGCCAGAGTTTGCCAATCAATTACACCTTTACACATGCTGAAACAAATACTAATTTTAAATTCGTATACGATTGTAAACAAAAACAAATTACATAAATAAATACATTATACATTCAACTGAAGTCCAGCTGTCATGATGATAAGTCTTTATATTAAGTGGTAATTCATCAACGATTTTATTGTTTACATATTTAACAATAAAAATGTTATACCCTTATTATCATTATTAATAAAAAAATATATTAAATAAAAAAAATTCCAAATATTAGTTATATATATTTTCAATCCCAATACTTTAATTTAATTTTTATATTTTACGATTTATACCTCTTAACTAGTATTTTATAAACTATTTCGTTGTCATCAGAAAAACAGATACGGTGTCGTTGTATGGAATGTATATAATTTTATTGTCTGAAAACAACGTTTCTTGTCTTCGACGACATTTACCGGTCACGTCAAAAGAAAAATCGACATTTACCGGGGAAAGTGGTAGAAAATTTGGCTTTGTAAAAAACATTTCAATATTATGCGTCAAATATAACACGAAGGCTTTCTTTTCTTTTCCTTTTATATTTTTTTCATTGTCGTGTGTGTGTGTGTGTGTGTTGAGAGCTTTACCAACTTCAAAACTTGGAGCTTTTCATTTCATTGATGGCGTTCTCTCTCTTCATCCCCAGCCAACCCTTCCCTTTGGTGCCAACCCTTCTTCTTCTCGTTCTCCTCCACGCTTCTCTCTTGGAACCCTCTCACGGCGCTAGAATTTCCAAGGATGCTTCAACTCGGCACCTGTTTGAGTCGAGGAACACTAAGCACCCCAACAAGTGTGGAGAGTTGGTGGCGCTGTCTCAGTGCTCGCAGAACTCAAAGTGCAGCTGGTGCACCAGTGAGGTCCTTGATGACATGTGTTTCACCAAATCTGAGGCGTGGAGGTTGCCACAACAGGTTTACTCTTGCAGCTTGATCCGGTGAGATCCCATTATGTTTTGCTCCTATTTGTCATTGGGATCTGTGCCTCCCAAAGCTGCCATTTTTACTCTCATTGTGTATGAAAGAAATCATGAGTTGATGTTGGAGGGGTCTTGTTGTAACTCTAATTGTTGTTGTTTTGTTGATTCGATCTATGATTTGTTAGATTGGAATCATGCTTAGGATAGAGATCACAGGAGATGAATACATTTGATCTTTTGTTGTGTAATTTTGTCGTCTGACCTGATGTTTTTTTTTGGCTTCATTATAATGTAAAAAAAAACTTCGTACCCCATTGCCCAGAGGCTCTTCGCTATGCGAAGGTATGGGGGAGGGATATTGTACGCAGCCTTATCCTTGCATATGCAAGGAGGTTGTTTCCGGATTCGAACCCATGACCAACAAGTCACCAAGGCACAACTTTACCACTGCACCAGGGCTCGCCCTCCATCATTATAATGTACTGAGAATAAAAAATTTATATTTATATTGGTGTGAAGGATGTGATCCAAAAGGCTAAGAAGCACTTAAGCTCTGACTATAGACTATAGTACTATACCAATGGTATACTCCTGAGTCCTGATTATAATTAAATAAGGAAACAAAACATGAAATTAAAAAATATAAGGAAACTATTCATTAGAGATGATTTAAGACACCCTAAAACAACATTTGGAAGATTCAAACAACATAAAAATTAGAAATCAAGAGTTTCAAAAACTTGAAAGTGTAATCTGGGAATGGAGATGGAAAGTACAGGCTGTATCTAGGATTAGGGGCTAGCAGGACTAGACTTCATTTGAGACAAAGGTTAATGGAGTGGCAGATGATAATAGCTGGAAATGGAGGGAAAGATAACACAGAATTGTATATAGAACTAAAGAGGCTGGTGAAGCCAAGCACCTTCAAAACTCCCTCCCCAATGCTATACTGCCATTGGAAAAGATTCATACAGTATGCTATAGGATTCATATAATAGTCAAACTAACAACAAACCAGCTATGATCACAACAAACAATGCCAAGAAACAGCCGGGAAATGTCAAACCAAATGGAGAGAGAGAACATGTCAGATTTGAGCATTATACATTACTTCTTAGATTTAAGAAGTGGTCACCATTACAGTAAACCAAATGGAGCATTACTCGTACGTCCCTGTAATTTTATGGTCACGGCATACAAATCCTGTTTTAATGATTTAATTTTCAGAATTCACATACTAAACTTGAAGACTCTAACTCCTTATTGTCGCCACTTGAAATACTTTCCCTCATGTCTATGGCGCAATGTTTTTGCAAGGTCGTCATTCTTGAAGTTCTCCATTAACAGAGCATCATTGGTCGACCATCTAGCAATTTCATCTTTATACCTGTGAGATTATGTTTTGATATTATTCCTGATATTATATTTATTATTAGAATATTTTATTTCCTATTAATCAGTAATTTATTGATCTTGTAATCAATACTAATTCCCTTTTTATATTATAAATAGTGTGAGATGTGATCTACATTGACACACAACATTACACAATAAGACACGTTATACTTATGATATGAAATAATAATTTTGTTTAACAAAATTGCAAGTAATTGACTTGGGTATGGATATTTAAGATACTAGGATAGGTGCTTTCTGAAAACATGGATATACGGTCAAATCCACGCAGATGTCATCTGTAGAAGAAAGGAGTAAGAGCATCTCTAAGGTGGTTGCTTAATTTACTTTTCCTGTTAAGCTACCATTCCTAAAACACAATTGAAGTATTAGAATTTAGAACCATGTGAGTTGTCATCTGAAATAAGGAACCGCATCTTGCAGAATCGATGTTTGTATATCAGAAAAAAAGTTGACCCATCAATGCATGTAGGGAACTCTACCAAGGCAGCAACTAAAAAAAAAGAAACACTAGAAGAAATTGAACTAGAAATTGAAGCAAAGATGATGATTAATGAACAAACCATGATTTATTAGTGATTACAAAAATCAGTCCACAAATCAAACAATAAAACAGATACATAAACTAGAAAAGAATAAAATAGATCCTTTATTTCCTTGTATAGTTGAGAATGAATCATCATAACTTCAAAACCCAGTTTCTTTATGATAAACAAGGTTATGTTTATCCATATACACAGTGCCTGAAATCTGAATTTTGGTGCCATCTGAGAGACAACTAAGTCTAAGATAGCTTAAAAGGTCCAATCTTTGATGCTCCATAAATAGTATGTTCCTATCCCCACTGTGTTTCTTGGAGAAATTCGTATGTTCTCTGTGAGCAGGAATTTTTTTTCTTGCTCTTTATCAGTAATGTATAGTAACTCAGCTATGGCATTAAAAATGTAGTTAAATAAAGGAGACAACAGTGGCTTATGTAATCTACCAGCTGCAACTTTCACTGAACACCAGAGAATTGAAAATATTCTTTCATCTTTGTAACTGATCTTCACTTAGCAATATGCTAAAAAATAAAATAGTCTGTTTTAAGGATGCCTGGAGGCTTACTGTGACAGGGTAGTTGATATGAAAACTATTGAGAGAGATTAATTGATTCAATCTCATTGTATTCACGAAATCCATAATAAGTTGCATCAAAAGCTTCAGTTTGTTTACAGTGTTTCCTAAACTTTCTTTTCCAGTTACCAGTTAGTGGATCAGCACGGTAGAATTTAAACAGGGTAAAATGTCACAAATTGTGACAGGGATGTCATGCTAATTTCTTCACATGCATCTTTCATGTTCAGAAATACCTTAATAGTGCAAAAGGTGCCCCGGTGAGTAGATATAACAGTATACTCTAAAAAACAGAATTTGTGGTTATCTTTCTGATTTTTTTTGCAGGTGCAGGTCACTCATGTGAGCTTAAAAGCCATTGAAATAAATTTAGATTATAAAATGGGGACAAAAAAATGGCTGGTGAGCTGGATTTTCCCTGTAATGGATTATCTAAAGTCGTTTGTGAAATTTTCCATGCTACATGAGACTACAATTCTTCAAATCTACTAATGAGCGGAAAAGATGTACTTTACTTTAAAATACCAACCTTCGCACTACCAATGCTCAAAGCTAGTGTTTCTTCCTCCCAAGAGTACTACTGGGGTAAAAAATGAGGTGGCAAAAGAATGCATCAAATTTTCGGTAGATCCGATTTCTCTTCCCGGCAGAAGAGAGATTTCCATATGTAACAGCAGTGGCCTTGTTCAATTTCGTATGTTCCAAAAAAAATCTCAAAAAAGTAAGCTTCGATAACAGGGAGGTTCTGCCAAGTTAAATACTGTAATAACATGGGGCCAAAAGATGAAATACTGTAACGGTGAACACCGAAATCTAAGAACTGGCCTTCTGCCTCTAACTCAGCTTCAAAATAGGAACACTATTGTATTCGGAACTTCTTATTCACTTTCACATTTTCTACACATGGATATTATTATGCCAAAATGAGTCCTGAATAGGAAGCAGGGACACTTCTCCAAACAACTGGACACGCAATGGACACCTCTCTGGACGACACAATAGACACATTTGTGATTTGTCCCTTTTGCACAACAACATCCATTCACTGACTTTGCATTCATGGTCCCTCTGTTTCATTCGTCATTGGTTATTTTTCATTCGTTCTGTATCCTATGTTTTAGATTTTAGATTTTAGCCGTATCCAAGTGTCCGTACTTCATAAATGGACTTATTAGGTTGGAAGATCTTTGAAACTTACTTAGTTTAGTGTATTTTTCGCTAATCTTGTTGTTCTATCTAGTAAACTAAGTGTGCGATTGAATTGTGCAATTCATTATTCAATCGCTCAATCTCAAACCTTTTTTACAATTAAAACAAAAGTGAGAACTTTGTCTGAAAAGACTTTTTAAAAGCAAAAATTCAAAACTTTTTCTTTATTTCTCTTGTTCTTCGATTCAGTTTAAAATTTTCTCCCTCCTTACTTTGTTTCCTATATAAAGTATAAACCAAACAAAGTTTTCAAATAGTTGGTCATTTAATTGGCAACAGCCCTTGTCTTAAAATGTGGGATTCTAATCATTGACGAATTATTTGCTGCAACTTAACAACTTACTCCTTAACTCCAACATCATGTCTGAATGGAAGTGTGCTATCCATTTTCAAAACCTGATCCAGACTCATTATAACCATAAGTTGAAACAAACTGAAAGGGAGCCATTAACAAACACATCAATTAAATTAAAGTTAAACTAAAGAATTAGTAATACACAACATTTTCCCTCCTCACTCACAACCAGACATTGAACAAACAATTCATTGTTGATTGTTCAACTCACTAAGAGGAAGGAAGGAAATAAATCATCATAAAAATAATTATAAAAAGAATCTAACAATCTAACGTCGCTGCTGCACAGTGACATAGTGCTTAACAGCATCCCTCATATCATCACATTCACAGCAATCCGACTCATTAAAAAAGCTTTTCAATTTCCAAAGCTCCCGGTCGAAAATATCATCCACGAAGGGCCTTATCAGAATTGCGTTGTCGGGTTGGTTTGAAAACGAATTCGGGTTATCATCGACGATAACGACCCGTTTGAGGTCGCGACCCGTTTCGTTAAGATCCTTCACGAGCTTCCCGTCGATGTTTCGGCACGAGTCACGGTAAAGCCGGTGCGAGATGAACCGGTTCCGGTCGAGCCGGTCAAGGACCATGGAGGCGTATTCCTTCAGCGCCGCGGTGAAAACGACAACCTCGTACTTGGCGGCGAGGGACTCGAGGAACTCGTCGACGCCGGGACGTTTCAGGACGTAGAAGTCCATGGGCTCGCCGCCGATGACCGGTCGGACGACGAAGTCGAAGCGCTCCGGCGGCGGCGAGGGGTGGGAGTGGACGAGCGTTTCGTCGAGGTCGAGGAACACCGTTTTTCGGAGGGAGAACGACGGAGGGAGGAGCGTGGTGGTGTCGTCGAACAAGAGGGTTCGGCGAATGTTGTCGAGTTGTTCGTGTTCGTCGGTTGTTGTTTTTGTCTTTTTGAGGATATTGTACGAGGTTGCTTTTTTCTTGTGGGCGCTGGTGCTGAGGTGCGCGATCTTGAAGAAGAGTTTCGTGATGCGGCGGCGGATGGTGGCCAGGCCGGCGGAGGACGCCGCCACTACATTTTTAATGGAGGTTTTCCTGCGCCAGCGACGGTTACTGTGGTTGTTGCTGTTGCGGAGGTCCTTGATGGACTTCACTGGGCTTCTCTTCACTTTTGATACCATTTTTTGGATTCTTTGGATATCGGAGAGAGAAATCAGAGAATGGCGAAAATGATGTGGTTTGTGCTGTTGTGTTGAGTTAAGGGGCATTTTAAACTCTAGGTACGGTGCAACGGTCACAACAAGCTTCGGAACCGAAGCTATATTCCAACCTTTTTTGTTTGGCATTTTTGCCTCTTGGTTTGTTACTGTACAACGTGTGTTTTTTGTTTGTTGTTTATTGTGCTCATCTTATCCGTAAAAAAAAAAAAAAAACAAACAAACAAACGTAAATGATTTGTTTTTCAATGTATAATTAACTGAAAGATGTGAAAGCTGAAATTTTAGTCTCCAAGAAGATAAAGAGTGTGACCACAAATATATTTGGTTAAGGTCAATGTGATTCTATTTAATAGTTAATATATAAATATATTTGTCATATATAATTTTTTTTAGATATATTTATCATATTTTTTATTTTTTCAAAAAATAAATTTTATATTTTTATTTTACATAAACACATTTTATAATGAATTAGACAATTAGGAATAAAGATGATTATATAAAAAAAATTAATGTTAAGTGAACCAAGCTTCGTTTTTTTAGATTAATTAATAAAAAAAGCCCAACAAAAACAACTCGTAAGAACTTGTTTTGTTATTAATGAAATTTTAATTTACATAAAGAAATATTATAGTTTTAAAAAGTACTTTAAATAGTTCCATCAAAAAAGTACATTAAATAAATAATTCCGAGTGTATATTTCTGTTTTCGTACTTTAAAAATTAGAAAAGATTAAATTATCCAATTAGACCATTAATTAATAATACTTTTATTGTATGCATCAAAATGCTTTTTAGTGATCGTTAAGATGACAAGTTTTTTTTTTTTGGAAGGCATTAAGACAACAAGTTAAGGTACTCATATCAAAATTTGAGTTACATTGATTCCTATAAAAAATATTTGTTAAAACATAAAAACTAATATTAAAAAAAAGAATTTGTTATATATGTTTCTATAAAAAAAATCACATTATATTATTTTTTTAATTTTTAATTATGTACTTAAAAGTAGAAGATGATAAATTATTTAATTATATACTTAAAAGTAGAAGATGATAAATTATTTAATTATACCGTGAATATTAAAGAGTAAAATAATAGAAAGCTTCTATTCAGTAAAAAAATAATATTCTTTTCTTCCAAAAAAAAAAGGGATTAAAAAGTGATTATGGTATTGAGTACCTTGAGTTAGATTGATTGTTATAAAAAGTATTTGTTATTGTTGCAACTAGCATCAAGCTCAAGGTATTAGGTCAGTTATAAAGATTAACACTACTTGACATTTTGTTTTGTTTTTCCCCTCTTCTTTTCATTGTGGGAGAGTTTTCATATAGAATGATGTTATTAATTCAATGAGACATATTAGGAGTTGATTAGCGAGAATGTTTTAGGTCAACCAGTCCTTAGCTTGTAATTTTATTAATGTGAATTTGGTGGATGGTGATTGAGGAATCAAACTTAGTACCCAATAAACAATCCTAAAAATTCCATAACCAACAAATGTCAAGCTTTATGGATCATATTAGTTCCAAAGGTTCACATTGTTGGATTTATTATGTTATTCATTTCTGATTTATTGTGTTATTCTTTTCTTATTGTGGGTGAGTCCAGTGGCGAATCCAAGACTCTAAGTTAGTAGAGATAAATTATAAAAAATAAAATCAGTAGATTCAATTATATAAATATAAATAAAATAAAATATAAAAATATAAGATTTTATTTACAAATTTAATGAATTTTAAAAAATGAGGGGGTGCAAGTGCACCCCCCTCATTTTTTAAATTGAAGCCAACCTGGATCCGCCACAGGGTGGGTCTACATAGAAGAATGTCATTAATTCAATAAGACAAACGAGTCTACATAGAAGAATGTCATTAATTCAATAAGACAAACGGGTCTACATAGAAGAATGTCATTAATTCAATAAGACAAACGTAAATGATTGATTGGCAAGAATTTGAGCTTGATGTGACCAAATAATCCTTAGCTTATGGCATAATTTATGCTTGAGGTTCGATGCATGATAATTGTGGACTCAGACTAAGTACTCAACCTCAATTACGAAGGGTTTACAACTCTTCCGGTCCCAAGTTGTATTTGGCTAAGGATTGTAGATAATAATGCTAACCTTATCAAGTTGTTGGTTAAATGCTAGAGTGATTGATCATATATAGTTGAATACTTGGATTGAATTAAGCTCATGAAGTCAAATAATGAACCTGGTGACTACCTAGGATGGTCAAAAACCCCTCTAGTTAGCCTAACATGAGGGTATTGTGGTCAGACAATCAAGTGTTAGGCTAAAAAATTACTTTGGAAGGTTAATTGAGCATAATGCCATTATGAGAATCTGATTTCCTATACTATGAGTTGATTCAAGATGTTATCACACTCTTGTAAGGATGCAATTGAATTACGATTGGCTACTACATGACGAAATAAGTAAAAAATAGCTAAGGTATTTGTTGGTTGGACGGTAACTTTTACATCGATTAGTGTCCTTTATCCAAAAATAATTTGGTCGAAGTTGTCCTCTTGGTACAATATACAATCATATTTTCCCTTACTACCTAATATGTTAGAATTATGTTGTTTCACCTTTGTCCTCTTAAGTGTCAAGCTTTTGGTTGGATTGCCATTTTTTAAAAGTAAGTCCATACCTATTATTTGTTTCCTGATTGCATAAGTTTCAATTAAAATTACCTTTCTTTTGGAGTAAGGTCATACTTAGGTCTTTGTCTTTTGAGTGCCTAGATATTACTTGGACCAACCTCCTTTTTGGAATAAGGTCATGATTAAGTGTTTACCTTCTGATTGTCTAGGTCCTAATTGAACTAATATCCTTCATGGAGTTATCGTGTGTTGTTGGTGCGAGTCAATAAATACCACTAATTGCAACTTTTACAATTGCTTGAGGTACACCACCATTCATATTTCTTTGTTGCAATTTCTACAAATGTTTGCTCAAGGAACCAAGTTAAGATCCTCACATTACTTTCTTCATGATAGTGTTGTATTTATTAATTGTTTGAGTATATAAAAACAAACTAGCCTAACAATAAAAACAACTAAAATTTAAGTTTTAGTCTATCAAGAGAAACGTATTTTCTTCTAATTTTTATAAAGTATAAAAGATCACCTATGTTAACAAAAATATCACATGTTTTGATATATATCTACCATTTAAAATAAAAAATTCTCTTAAAATTTATTTTAGGTCTCACTTATTTTTGAATTGATCTATATAAAAAAAATATTATTTAAAATTCCATACCTTCTCTTTTCATATTTCCCGCTGAATTCATGAGAATAATATAATTTTGAACAAATTTTATGTTATTATTTGTCATTTGATTTTTCTGTCTCTAAAGATATCACTAACTTGGTTATGCTTTAATAAACCATTATTATGAATACAAAGTAAAATAATTGCTTAATTTTTTAATTTTCTTGAATTGATGCCTTCTTTTCTTTTCTTAATTGTATGCTGTTATGCTTAACAAAATAAGAGTCCAATATTAACCCAAACTTTAATTTTCTGACTTTGACTCTAGGAATTGATTACAATTATAACAACAAATGTATGATAACTAGTCCAAATTAATAAAATAAATGATCTTGAGATTGAACTAAAACAAGAGTCCAATATTAGCCCAAACCTGGGAGTGAGAGTGACACCAGTGGAAGGTTTTTTTTTTTCATTATCAGAAAACATAATTGGTCTAGAGAGAGTCAAAATAGAAGTAATGGAGGATTTGGTGAAAGAGACTGGCAACTCTAATTGGTTATAAGACACTGAGACGCCAGACCACATGATGAAGAAAACAAAACAATTTGATTATTGTTTGTGTGAGGAACAAATCAACAAAAACAAAGACACAAGTGGAGGTGGAAGAGTGTAGTGTAGTGGACATGTTGAATTCAAATTCAATCTCTTCTTCTCTTCTATTTTCTTTTCCACGTTCCACTTATATTCACCATTGGGGAGGAACCAAATTCAAGATTGGATACGAAAGGCCACCCTTGATTTCTTAATCTCGTCCTCTAAATAAGCCTTTGTTTATAAATTTAGAAAGAAATCAGATGGACTTAAAAGCACGCACCAAAGACGCCGCTGTACTAAAATGTTAACTTGACGACATGATAATGATATGATATGATGGGTTGTTTTTCTGCACAATTTTTAATTGAAATCAAAACTAGTAAAACAAATAATAACATAAAATCGCATAACATACACACACACAAAAATGTATCCAGTCCCAATAATTTTTTAATACAGAAATAGGTATCATAAGACCGACCATTATTATGATATTGTAATTTATGACATTGTTTTACAATATCTAATTATATTACTTAACATTTTTTTATATATTTCTAAAATTTCTAATTATTAATTATTTTAAATTTTCATATTTAAATACATTCTATTTGAATTCTTAATTATTAATGCTACAAAATAATTCTGTAGAAACTTTTTTTAGCATATACAAGTATAAAATATTTACTAATTTTAACTTGTTTGATCGGAACGAGAGAAAAAGGAGTTAATAGAAATTAGACACATGAGTGAAAATAAATATAAAAAAAAAGGTGTTCGATGGAAGGGAAATAAAGAAGAAATGAAAAGAAAAACATGACAAAAATAAGTAAAATAGAGTATAATGTTCAACAAATTTTGAAATTATTTTTACTCTAAATCTCTGGTACAAATTTATTCTTATTCTTTTAAATTTAACTTTTGATTATAAATTAAAAATGATTATTAAATGCAAAAGATATTACTTGCTAGCATCCTTATCTAGTCATGAAGAAATAATATATGAATTAAAGATGCTGAAAATAATTTATGGAGATGAATTGAAGTATTTAATGGCTATAAAAGATATTCATTATATGTTTTCATTTATGTGTTTTCTTGGGGATAAAAATAGATAATAAATATATAAAAGACAAGAGATAGAGGGTTTTAGTATACAATATCTGTTTTCATTTTAATAACTTTCTTTTCAATTTTAAAAATACTTTGATTTAATATTGTAATAAATATTAATTATTAATAATTAAATTTCTAATTTGTTTCTATTTATATATTTTAAGTAAATTTTAAAATTTGCATGTAATGTACGAAATCTTATTAACAATCACTGTAATAATGATCACTGTTAATATTAAATGACAACTAATTTAGCCTTTGATATTATTTAAAACAATCACTAAAATACACCTCAACTTTTAAAATAACATTTTTAGCATATTTTAAAATTAAATTATTCGATACTAATAATTTAATACAATTTTGTGTATTAGTGAAGTCATTAAATATAAGATTTGAAAGTAAAAATGAAAAAAGAAGAAGAAGACCTCAAAAAATAAAAGAAAAAAATCTTATAAATATTAAATTAAATAAATGAAAGTGAAAAAGAGAGAGAGAGAGAGGAAGATAATAATAAGTTGATGAGGGAGTAGAGGAATGCGTGGCTGGTTTTGATTGGAAGGGTTGAAAGGCTAGCCCAAATTCGAGAGATATGAATGCTACTTAACCCTTCTCTCTTTCCTTACCCTCACCGCACAACAACAATCCTTCCTTCTTCCTTCTAATTCTTTTCCTTTCTCTTCTCACTTCTCACACACCACATATCTTCTTTTTTTTTTTCTTTCCCCTCAAAATCAAAATCAATGGAAGGATCAGGATCCGGTGTGGTTACAGTGTACGGCAACGGTGCAATCACCGAGACCAAGAAGTCCCCCTTCTCCGTTAAAGTGGGCCTGGCCCAGATGCTCCGCGGCGGCGTCATCATGGACGTCGTCAACGCGGAACAGGCCCGCATCGCGGAGGAGGCCGGTGCCTGCGCGGTCATGGCCCTTGAGCGTGTCCCCGCCGACATCCGTGCCCAGGGCGGCGTGGCCCGCATGAGCGACCCGCAGCTCATCAAGGACATCAAGCGGGCCGTCACCATCCCCGTCATGGCCAAGGCCCGCATCGGCCACTTCGTCGAGGCCCAGATCCTCGAGGCCATCGGCATCGACTACGTCGACGAGAGCGAGGTCCTCACCCTCGCCGACGACGCCAACCACATCAACAAACACAACTTCCGCATCCCCTTCGTCTGTGGCTGCCGCAACCTCGGCGAGGCCCTCCGCCGTATCCGCGAGGGCGCCGCCATGATCCGCACCAAGGGCGAGGCCGGCACCGGCAACATCATCGAGGCCGTTCGCCACGTGCGTTCCGTCATGAGCGACATTAGGGTTCTCCGCAACATGGACGACGACGAGGTCTTCACCTTCGCCAAGAGCATCGCTGCGCCCTACGACCTCGTCATGCAGACCAAACAGCTCGGCCGCCTCCCCGTCGTCCACTTCGCCGCCGGCGGAGTCGCCACCCCCGCCGACGCCGCGCTCATGATGCAGCTCGGATGCGACGGCGTCTTCGTCGGCTCCGGCGTCTTCAAGAGCGGCGATCCCGCGAAGCGTGCGAGGGCAATTGTTCAGGCCGTGACTCACTACAGTGACCCCGAGGTTTTGGCAGAGGTTAGTTGTGGATTGGGGGAAGCCATGGTTGGTATCAATTTGACCGATGACAAGGTTGAGAGGTTCGCCAATCGCTCTGAATGAATATGAATGATTTGTTGCTATGTGGCGTTTCAATCTAGATTATGGGTTTGCTAGTGTTTTTAGTTGTTTCTTATAATAAGGTTATGTTTTTTTTTTTTTTTTTTTGTGTTTTGAACCGTGTTAATTGGATTTAGAAAAACCAAAAAAAAAATAAAAATAGATAGATGACTATTTGGGCATGCCTTGTAATATGCTGATACTTGTTTTTACTACATATCCAGCGTCGTGGTGGTATTGTGTTGAGTTAGTGCGTTCGTCCTTAAGTAGAATCGAATCATTCTTGTTTCTGGATATTCAATCCTAATTTTCATTTTTGGGGTCAATTTTTTTTATTGGATTCAGAATCTCTTATTTCCAGCTACTTGTTCTAGTTTGAACGAGTGTGATTTGAAATTGACAATTTTTGTGTCCGCTGAACTAATAATTAGATGCTGAAAAGGGAAGGTATTTGAGGTATCTGAATATCAATTTTGTGTCAGTTCACTTGTTTGTAATTTATGTCCATTTTTTTGTTGATGCACCTGTGCGGTATCTAATATCCATTCAGTAGCTTGTATTCCTAATTGCAATATATTCGAACGTCTAAGCATATGATTCTGGTGTATTCATTTTGATGTTTACTTGTACTAGATAAAAGATTGAGTAGGGACAGATTTTTTTCTGTGGTTTTTAATTCACAGCTTGGATAGTATTACTAATCTATGATGTCACTATTACTGGGGTTCCTTGTTTTCAGTTTTGATGTTTAGAGATAGATATAAGCATGTATGTTACTCCTTTTCTGAACCGAGCTTAATAAATGTTGTGACTAATTCTAGTAAAGGGAACTCAAACTGTTTGGTCTGTATCAAACTAGTTTAAACAACGAAAAATAATCCCTGCATACCTAGAGAAGTTAATTGACTGAAAAAATGCAGATATGATAGAAAGAGATATGAAGAAAAATAATGTGTTAATGAGAGTGTCTAAATATCATTTCACAAAATAGCAGATGTTGTCCTTGCAGAAGCAGTTACAATAGCAGTTTACTGAAATATCAGCCTCAGGTAACCCAAAATCTTCCGGTAAAATCTTACGGAATGGGATTCCCTGCACAGCCAAAAAGAAAAACGTGTGCATAAAATTGTAACCTTAAATTCTCTCTTTCATTTATAAAATAGTTAATAAAATATAAGAAAAAATATATAAACCATGGGATTTTGGATGTAGGTCTTTACAGCCACTTTACTGACTGCAGAAAATCCGGAATCCCCACATCATAATAAACGAGGATACTGCTTACTAGGTTCACAAACAAAAAATAATAATTCATGTATGGTCCACCAATTTTATATTTGAGATAGAAAAATGCATTAGACAATGTAATAAACCAGTGACTTTGTCCCTTTTGTCTAACATTGCCTGCTCGACTTTCCGAGGGTAATCAAATCCTGGCCAAATCCAAACTGTACCACCTCTAATTAACTAATTAACTAATAATGTTTTATAATCTTCACCTAGCTTAGCATCTCATGTGCACCTTGTCTTTAAACTCCGCGTCCTGATTCTCGTACAGAATAAGGTCATTTTTTAATTATGGATAAATTTTTATATAGATAAAGATAAAATAAAGTAGTTTGAAATGATTAAGAAAACTCTTTATAATGAGACTAGGAAGGGAGGCCCTTTAATTAAAACCAAGGTCGTGCAAATGGCAAGTACACAGCCAAGACTTGAACTGATTCATTGAGGCACAGTTAGGGGCAGTCCCAGTTGACTTTTCTGATTTATCTAAATAGGCATTGAAATCACCTAGCACTACCAATGGTCGTTGCAAAGTCTCAGCAAGGTGACAAAGCTCTTGCCAAAGTCCCTCCCTAGCAACCGAAGTAGGACCTTCCATAAACCACAAAAGTATAGAAAGAAATGGATTCATCTACTGGTGAGTAGTCAAGGTGGATACATTGGGGATGAGAACCAATCATATCCACCTTTAACACAAGCAAATCCCAAACTACCTAAATACCTTTTAAAAAATCCCTAAGCATCCACCTTATACCAAGAATCTATTCCAAGATTCTTGATAACTGTATTTGCCTTAGTACAACTGATTTTGGTCTCAAACAAGATGGATTATACCGTGTGAAAGTGACAAACTTTTGCATGGTACGAAAGTTCATTTTAATCCATTAGATCAACTTATTTCAAAAACAATGGCTATCATTTTTTGTTTTTTTGCTTTTCTTTTTTTTTAATTTTGTTACTTTTTCGATTTTATCCTCCTCTTCTCTCTGTCTCTCTCTCCCTTCTCTTCTTCCCCTCTACTTCGTTGTGCTTCCACCTTCCTACCTCTACCGCAGGTGTTCTCTCTCTCCTCCTAGCCTCTTACTACAAAGAAACCCAAAGCCCTCCTAGCCTCTGATGGCGCTAGCATGAACCCTTCCCTCTCGCACTTGGATTTTTTTTCTTTTTGTAGTTGAAGGTGGAGACATCGACGATGAAGCAATACCTCGCGGTTCTTGTCAGTGGTTCATCCCCATTGTCCTGTCACTCTAGCACTTGCATTTTTCTGTTTTACCAGTGACAGTGGAGTCATTGTCGGCGACAGCGTAGTAGGAGGTCTGTTAACTCATTGACAAGTGCATCAAATTGTCACAAATAGTAAAGTTACTCGAAAGTTTGAGTGTCGAATCCACATGTACTTTGTTCGTACTTCAATTGGTGTATATCCCAATTTTTAAGCAAAAGAAGAGTAAAAGATATAAGGAATTGAAGATGTAAAATTTAAAGAAAGTAAGAGATAAGAAATTTAAAATAGAAGATAAAGAGAGGTAGGAGACAAGATAAAAATTTAAAGACATAAGAGATTTAAAGATAAAAAAGTAGAAGATAAAATAAATAAGAGATAAGAAAAGTAGAAGATAAAGATAATGATAATACGTTTGAATGTTTAAAGATAAATTCAGAATTTAAAATATGTTGGGGCCTAGCATGCCAAGATACAATGTTAATAAATTTTCTCTATCTATATGTTATTCCAGTTTTCACCCACATCTATTTGTGATACTTTATCTTTGATTTCCTGCATGAAAAATCTAATTAATATATTTTTCTCTCCCAAATTTTTTTGCAAAGATAAAAACAGTAAATTACATTGAGATTGAAGATGCATAAAATAAGCTAAACAAATCTCACTCTATTTCTAGCAATGAGTTCATTTAAATGTCCTTTTCTAATTCTTAGAAAATAACCATTTTTCAATGCATTACCTCCTAAACAATACATGAGCATGGGTGACCAGATCATAATCAATAAACAATAAATCACAAAAAAAACCAATAAAAATTGGATTGCATTAAATAAATAATAGAAAATAATTACATTATAAAAGTTGGTTTGTCAGACTCCCAATAATGGAGGTTTAACCTCTTATTGTCATGAGAAACTTTATACTTTAGAGACTGATGTGGGTAGAAGAAGGAAAGGGATAAATACAAGAAAAGAAAGGAAGAATGACTAAAGAAGGAGAGTTTTTCCTATTAGAGATACTCAGGCTTAGAATGTATTCATTAGATAGCTCTGAATCTCGGTGTATCTTTCTCCTTTTATAGGTTTAAGGTAACTTAAAATTCATGCGACCTCGCGCTTAACGAGTATGGTGGTGATCACGCGTTTAGTGCGGGATTCGTGCTAAACGCGCCTTTAGGTTTTTTCGTGAGCTTTTTTCGCACTAAGATTGTGGTGGCCCAATCTTTCAACTTTTTTTTAAAGCTTTTTGTTCAAGTTTTTGCATCAATTTTCTTTCAAAGCACTTATAATTTTCTTCTTTTGAATCATGCTGGTAAAAAATTAACATGATATTAAATTTTTCATTATTTCATTAAAAACGACAATAAGTAAATGAATTATAATTATTTTTAGTCAAAATTGACTATCAATTATATCCAAATTTCATAGTTATCAAGGTTCCACTTTATTGCTCCGGAAAGTATGCGGCAATGTCGATGCAGTGCGTTGCAACGTCGTGGTCGTCCACAACGGCGTTGTGGCAGTTCCCGACGAGGAGAGGGGGGAGGGCTGCCAAAAATCGCTTTTTCAGGTGGCATGCAGTGGTTGGAATAGATGAGAATGGTGGGGTATAGCAGAGGAGGTAAGAGGTTTGAGGTAGATGAAAGAGAAGAGGGAAAAGATGAAGCAAAATTGGTAAAGAGAAGAAAACAAATAAAATATAAAAAAATAGGAACCTATGATTTTAAAATAAGTTGATCGAATGGATTAAAATCAACTTTTGTATTCACTTTCACACTCAACATGACATTTTAGAACTATATCCTTGATCAAACGGGGAACTGCAAAATTCATCATAAACCAAGTATACGAGGAAAAGAAAAAACATGCAAAAAGATTCAAGAAGTAGCCATATAATATAAGCACACCAACATCTTGGGCACCACGCTCCTAAATCTTAAAGCCATTGATCAATTTATCTCCATCAATATTCATACTACACCGTTTGCTTCCCTAGTAGACAAGAATTCGAAGGCAATATAACTTGCACGTGATTGCAAGAAATGGTTTTTTTGCATAGTCAATTGAGTTTGGCACACTGAATTTGACACATAAAACAAGTCCATATTTTTCATCAAGTACATTCATTTATCATGGCCTACATCTACTATGGTTTTTTAGCATTCTCCTAGAACCTCTATTCCAGGCAATAATTATGGAAGGATTTTGCTGATCGTCAGTATCATTAAAATATTGGTTAAGAAACTAAAAAAAATATTTATAATAAATATCATAGGAGAACATAAAAAAAAAAGTCATAAACAACACTATTTTATTGTGTCTCAATAAAAAAAATTCTCATTATATTTCTTAACCAATATCCCAAGAATATGATTAACATTTGTCATTATTTCTTAACCACTGTGATAGCATTATGACTTTGTGTAGGATTCTGATTCATCTTATTCTTGGGCTTCATTGAATCTAACATATTGTCATTACCTTTTTACCTTCTTGCTTGTTCTTCTTACCAGCATGTGAAATTATGTTTTTTTTTTTTTTTTATGGTTAACAACAGTATGAGTTCCTATCGGGTTAGGTTAGATTGATCCTTTTGACACACTTATTAACATTTATAATATAAAAATAATTTATTTCCTCGTATTTTAAAAAATGATCCTTTTTATTTTATAAAGTATATTTTCGTCTGATAAATGAGAAATTAATTGCTTATGCGGACAAAGTGAGGCTACCCTCATTAATGTTTTCTTTTTAGGGAAAAGCGCTCATTAATATTTTTTAATACACATAAATTTTAAAATTAAATATGATATCATATCATATACAATAAATTAAAATTGTTTCTACTCAAACCAATACATGCATTCAAGTAATCGAACAAAATAATTAATATGTTAAAATTAAGGTTAAATCATTCGAATAGTACTGAAGTTTGATTTTTATCGGAAACAATTCTTGACCGTCAAATTCTAGGTTAGTTAGAATTATTTTTTTCTAATGAACTAGAGGATTAAGACAAAATAAAATAAAATCAATGTATGTTGGCTAAAAAACACTTTCAAACCATCGCAAATATTCATGTAATGTTTGATATGCATCAATATGTGAAGATGGAAAAGTAGAATAGAGGAACAACACAAATTGAGGGCTTTTGTCTACATTTTGGAATGGGGTTAAATCCGTTAAGAAATAAATATAAAAAATAATAATGAAATTCACACATGAAAATAATTTCTCTCATTTGAAAAGAAAAGAAAGAGAAAAGTGCATACATATTTTAGTCCCCCCCCCCCCCCAAAAAAAAAATAGGGGTGTTTTAGGTATTTAAAAAAATCCAAAAATAGGGAGCGTGTGAATAACAACACCATTTAACATTGGTCCGTTGTAGACTAAGCTTAAATGGATCAAGTCATAGTGTTAGTGTTGGAATATATCCAAATGCAAATAGTGCTTTGCTTTCACGTTGAGTCGATGTTATACTATCAACCAAAGTTATACTCCCCTTGATCACAAATCAAAGAAAAAAAAAATTCTTGATTTAGAATATAAAAAAAATTCAACTAACTTTATTTTATTTTTTATTATTATTAAAATATTTTTTATTTAATTGAAGTACTAGTTTTAATGACTCC
Source organism: Glycine soja (assembly GCF_004193775.1). Taxonomy (NCBI): domain Eukaryota; kingdom Viridiplantae; phylum Streptophyta; class Magnoliopsida; order Fabales; family Fabaceae; genus Glycine; species Glycine soja. The sequence goes on along the minus strand of NC_041012.1, from coordinate 41,390,864 downwards.
TTCTTATCTTTTTTTTTATTAACACTTTTTCTTATACTTGATAATAAATTGAAAAAACATTAATTTAAATTTATGTAATTAAATGTGAACATGACATCTTTTTTTTCTCTTATATTTAAGACTTAAAAGTAAGACCAGTGGAGGTGTTAGATAAATATTTACATGTTTGGTCATGTGATCCTAAATTTATAATTGAAAGAACTTTAAATAATTTTGTTAGATTAAAATTACTTAGTTTTACTTTAAACTTTTAGATAAAAACATTCAAAAACAGTACAGAGATTAATTCATTTTAAATTTAATTTTAATTATAATCAATTTTATTAAATTAATTTCATTCAAAATTAATTGTACGGACATTTCCTCAAACACTCATAATCGGATTAATCGCAATTCCATGACAATGCGTTGGCAACTAAAGTAGGTCGAATCTTAAATGCCTGGTTTTTAGTTTTTACTAATTTTGTCTTTTTGTCTCACATAGCCCTTTTGTCCTTTCTTGCTTTGAATGCTTTCACGTGACGATTTGCTTGTTTTTTCTTTTCTTACTTTACACTTAATTTCTTTTAGTAAGTTCGAAAAAGATTAAATTGGAAAATAAATATACTTTTTACAAGTTTTTTTATAACGTTAAAAAATAAGTGTTAACATTAAAAATGTTTTTAAAATAAATTAATTGAACGCTCTGTTATAAGTTTCATCCATTTTCTAAAAAATCAAAACTTATATAAACATACTTCAGAGTTTTATCGAAAACTAAAAAATTCTAAAGTACAGTTGTTGGAAAAAGTTTTCAACCGTTTAATTTTTACACCGTGTTAGAAATTTAAATGGTGAGTGCTTATTGAATAAATGTAGCTGTATTATCAGCTGCTTTATTATTTTTTAGTACAATTTATTGGATTTATGTTATTGTTAGAAGGATGCTGAATTTAATTTGAATGTATAAATAATGTAACAATTTTTAACATTATATGATAATTTCTTAAAAAAACAATATTATATGATCGTAGTGTATATATATATATATATATATATTAATTAGCGTGAATGATAAGTTTGATTTTTATTTCAGACAAACTTCGAATTCTGATTGTACCATTATTGTCTATAAAATAGAAAAAATCAAGTCTAAAGTCGTTTTTAGTTTATGTTTTTTTATACTTTTGCTAATAATTATAAAAACAACGCATCATTTTTTTTTTACTTTTAAACATTTATGAAAAAGAATATAATTTTCTTTTTTTAACATATAATTTTGGTTTCCTTCCTCTGTGTATTTCGTTGGTTGGAGTATGTCCGTTTGTTTAATTTTTTTAATCATATTAATAGTATAAAATATTATTTGACTTTATTGATAATTGATTTTGTTGGAAAATCTGATTGGTCATTTTTAAGGAAATTTTCTTTTTTCAATTATATTTTTTTCATTTATAAAATTTGAATTCAAAATCTTATTTAAAGAAAATTTAGCGTGAGTCAAATCATCTACTTGTTGGTATTTAAATTTTATTTAAAAGCACTTTTTAAATAAAATAAGTAGTTTTATACTTTTTTACGTGTTTTTTTAAACTGTTTTTTTAGAATTTTTTTGTTCTTTTAAGAAGCCATCATTTTTTTAAGAATAACTTTTTTAGAAGAGATGTGATACATGCACGTATAATAATGAGTACAGTAATTTATATAATATTATTTTTTTTCTATTTCTTTATTATTTTATCATTTATTATATTTGAAATTTAATTTTTTTCTCTTTTTTTTTTCTCCTTGATTCTCTTAGTTATACAATCTATTGCAAGTTTAAACAAATGAGCATATGTCGAGTTATCTTATGTATCAGGAATGCCATTTGGTAAAAGAAAATTGTAAGAAAATATATGAATATGATTTTTCTGCCTTTCATTGGATAGTGAGTTACAAAAAAAAAAAGAGTTAAAAACTTGAGAAAAACACACAAGATGTTTCGTACATCGTTTTCGTGCAGTTAAATTATTAAGAATCAGCTACTACTGCTTGTAAGATTTTAGTGCTACACAGGTACAATGACTTTTCTTATGATTCTAGCCCATGATTTATGTCCCTCATAGACAGGACCACTGCGTCGTGGCCCAATAACTGCACATGTTAAAGTTGGAATTCAATATGGCATAGCATAGCAACTCAGAAAACTGGGAATGGATCGATCTCTACTATAATATTCAGAATTTACGTGACAAGGTGACCTGCAAGTTTTGTATCTATTTGACTATTTCTCTCCTTTTTAAATAAATGGGACCCTACAGAAATTAATAACGAAGGGAATAGATTCAAAAGTTTCACTAGACCGTACATGTTACATGAGAAAACCCCGGTTACCTTACACAGATGATGATGATGATGAGATCAGGATCTGAACTAATTTAATTTCTCAAAGAAAACACTTTCATTTGAATAGAGAAAAACAACCAAGAATAATCAGGGTCTGTAAACAAGTTGTTTAATTTTGATGCTCTCTAAGGAATATTGCTTCTTCCAGCTTTCATGTTGTGGGCATGGACTTGGTAAATTAGTCACCACACTCTCATTTAATTTGGGACTACTTTTATTCAATTAATTTTGCTACTAGTGTAGATGTTAGTTGAACCAAACTAACGTCTGATTCACATATATGTAAAAATATAATTGTACTTTATCGTGATTCACATAAAATAATGGAGTGGCTGATGGTGAGCTCACATATCTGGGCCCTTGCTATAGATGTATTTGATGATTAATGGGATTCAGACTAAGATTGACGAATAAGCGTGTGTTTGGAAGTACATTGGCAATTCAGTTTATCAAGTCAAATGGCTTTGATGATTAATGGGATTCAGACTAAGATTGACGAATAAGCGTGTGTTTGGAAGTACATTGGCAATTCAGTTTATCAAGTCAAATGGCTATGAAACGAGTGAATAGGCAATTTAGTCCCTGAGATTATATTTATTTTGCATATTAGTCTCTAACTTAATGTTAAATTCAAAATAGTCTCTATCTTTGCATAAGTATTGCAAAATAGTCCTTCCGTTAAATTTTAAAGTAACGTCGTTAGTGAGATCAATTTTAGTGTCACGTAGACTATCCAACGTGACACTAAAGAATGACGTGGCATGACACATGGACATGTCTCCTAAGAGATGTCACGTCATTTGATGATAACAAAACGAGTAAATAGGCAATTTAATCCCTGACTTTGTACCCTTGTTGTATATTAGTCACTAACTTAATGAAAAATTCAAAATAGTCCCTATCTTTTGCACAAGTGTTGCAAAATAGTTCATAACTTAAAAGATGCCAGAAATCGTGCTTAAAGTGTCCATGTATTGTGAAGGTTGTGCCTTGCACGATTTTTGGCAACACAGATTCCTCCTTGGATTCCTTGTCATCTTTTGATTCCTGTGGTTTTCCTCTTCTTCTTTCTTTTCTTTTTCCTGTGCTTTTTTCTTCTCCACTTTGTTTTCCTCTGATTTTTTCTCTTCCTATTCAAAACACAAAAAAAATAAATTAGAACCCAAAATGATACATTGTTGGTAATTGAAGAAAAAAAAAAGAGGAAAAAAAAATGGTTATGCAGACCTCGCCCATTGGTGTTGACGGCTACATAGATAAGGTTGTTGCTGTGGATTTTTGGTTCTTTTTATTTGTGCAATTGTGTGTGGGTTCTTTTTCGTATATATGCCTCAATTGGTTCAAAACCATCAAATTTGAAAAAACCACTCATTCTATCATCATCAAATGACGTGACACTAAAATTGACCTCACTAACAGCGTTACTTTAAAATTTAATGGAATGACTATTTTGCAATACTTATGCAAAAGATAGAGACTATTTTGAATTTTTCATTAAGTTAGGAACTAATATGCAACAGGGGTACAAAGTCAAAGACTAAATTACCTATTTACTCGTTTTGTTATTATCAAATGACTTGACATCTTTTAAGAGGTACGTCCACGTGTCATGCCACGTCATCCTTTAGTGTCACATTGGATAGTCCACGTGGCACTAAAATTGATCTCATTAACGACGTTACTTTAAAATTTAACGGAAGAACTATTTTGCAACACTTATGCAAAGATAGAAACTATTTTGAATTTAACATTAAGTTAGGGACTAATATACAAAATGGGTACAATCTCAATGACTAAATTATCTATTCGGTCGCTAAGAAACGCAAAAGTTACAATGGTTAATTTCTATTCTTATTAAGCACATAATTAATGACTACCTGAAATGCACTCGGGCTAAACCGGATGACCCATTTACAAGCTGTTTCTTTCTAAACTTCAAATCAAAACGACTTATCTGCTTTGCAACATCTTAAAAATTAAAATACAACCTGATGCATACTATTATTTGGGCAAATATGAACATATGAACATATGAACAATGTAATCGATGCAAAATGGCAGGCCCATCTGGTACGTACGATAGTACTTACCCTATTTCTTACAGAAAAATATCATGGTGAGGAAGGTCCCCGCCCCAAGTAGAGATATCTTAAATCCTAGTGGTGTACTGGTAATGACACTTAATTATTATTTTATTATAAGATAAAAAAAAATTGAATGGTTGAAATCTCCATATAGTTAGTTTTTAACTACAGAGGATGCTAATCTGTTTTTTTTTTCAAGCAATTGACTGCTTCAATTCCTTGCAAAGACGGAATGGATGACAAGACCATAAACTAGTTTGTATGTTGATCATTTAACTCATTATATAGCTGGTGGTGGGGGATAGAATTTGCACACTCATTATAGCTAGGTATGGGGTAGAATTGGCCTGTCGGCGGGTAGATTTCGGGTACATGTAATTAAAATTGGAGCCCAGCTTGGGAAGGAAAATTGCAGTAAATTTATATTATTTTATATTATCAGAAATTTAGATTAATTTAGTCATATGAATGAACATTATAAATTTTTTTCATAAATTAAAGAGAAAATTAAAATTACAATTATGTATTTAACATAAAAGAGGGATCCATTTTAAGTTTATCATTATTAACTATTAAGGAATGACAAAATAACAAAAAATGTAAGAATGAAATCTTTTTTATGGTTAGGGTTTCACATCATTTAAAATTTATTTTTATTTAATATTTTTTGTATTCTAAGATTTTTTTTAAAGACAAAAATATTATTATATTAAAACTAAACTCGGCACAAGCTGTCACAAAGTAAATAAAAATATATTTATTTCCTTTCAGAAACTCAAGAAATTTTTTTGAAAGGATTGACGCATTTACATGAGTGAAAATGATTTATTTAGTGGAAGAAATTATATTTGATTTCCACTGTGTGAAATTTTCTTAGATCAACTGCAATCATGCACTACAAGTAGAATTAATCTTTGATACAGTAAATTTAGAGACACTCGTGATGATTTCTGTCCAGGAAAAAAATCGAGAAAAGAAACATAAGTCCACACAATAAAAGACAAAACTGGCGGCCTTTGAAGTCCAAACATAAAGTATAAGTTTAGGGTAAAAACCAAAGACAAAATATAATTTGGTTAAGCTAGTTGCACGTGATGAAAGTATTAAAGAACAAGTCTCACATTGGTAAGTTAAAGGCAAATAAATAAAAATAGGATAAATAGTCATTTTTGTCCCTAAAAATATGTGACGCTGACAAATTCATCATTGAAAGATGAAAAAAATAAAATTTAGTTCCTGAATATGTAAAAAATGAGACAAATTCATTCAACCGTTAACTTCCCTCCATTAATGTTAGAAAACTCACATACCTGATATGCAGAATGAAAATATCATGAAATTGATACTCAAGTGGACATAGGGACTAGAGTTACTCACAAACACATCCCTAAATTTAACAATCTATTGACATTTTCGTCCTTTAAAAATACAACTTACTCACAAATATATCCACGAAATATATAAACTTAATTAGTTGGTATCAATAACAAAATACATGCACCAACATCACATTAGACTCAAAAGTTTCTGATTTTGTTATTGCAAATATTTATTATAATATTATAATTATAATTATATTTATAATGTCAACTTATCATAGAGGAATCAAGACTTAAGAGGATGCAAGACAGGGATAAGTTCTAAAATAAAAATTAGTTTGTCATATCTTAAATGGATCGTTCACAATTAGAAGAAAACAAACATAAAAGGTTTAACAACCAAACTTACAATGTTTTTATAGTTTTTTCAAGCTCTAACCACCTATATAATTATAATGTATTATAACTTCTCCAAGCTCACTTTGCAAATATTATTATAATGCATTATTATTATATAGGTGGTCTTTCAGTGAGTTTGGAGAAACTATAATATATTATAATTATAAAGGTGATCATTAATTGAGCTTAGAAAAACTATAAAAATATTGAAATTCTAGTTGTTAGACCTCTTATGTTTATTTTTTTCTCCTTATGAATGACCCATTTAAGATTTGACAAATTGATTTTTTATTTGAGAACCTAGCTTTATCTTGTCTCCTCTTGAGTCTTAATTCCTCTGAGTTGACATTATAAATATAATTATAAATATAATACATTATAATAAATATTTATAATAACAAAATAAACACTTCTAAGCATAATTTGTTGTTGGTGCATGAATGTTGTTACTTATGTCAATTAATTATGATTTTATATTTTGTGGATATATTTGTCAGTAAATTATATTTTTTAAGGACAAAAATGTTAATAAGTTATTAAATTTAGGGATGTATTTGTCAGTAATTTTAGTTTTTATATCCAAGTAAGCATCAATTTCATAACATTTTGGTCCTTACATATAGGGGTGGGTAAACGGACTCAGGTCCATGGACTGGCTCGTGGGGGCCGCAGTCCAAGCGAGTTACAGATCGATTTTTTTAAACGGTTCATGGTTATGTCATATTTTTGGGCCCGCCCCGCTTAACCCGTAGACTATGCGGGTTTGGCTCACGGGGTCTGCGGATTACCCGCAGCCCGCATTAAGTTTGATTTGTGTGACCCTGACCCAATTATATTAGATTTGATACTTTTTCACTTTAAACTTTTCTTTTAAAATAATAGATAAAGAAATATATTAGATAAGATAAAGATTTAAAGATAAAAATAAAATATTTAAATTAAAAGATGGTAAAGATAAAAAAGGATAAGATAAGAAAAATAAAAGATTAAAATAAAAAAGATAAGTGATAACATGCTAAAAATCTTTCTTTTTGATATTTTTTCGATCTTTTTTTCTTTTAATCTATCATTTTCATATCTTTAAATCATAAATAATAAAAATATCAATTCTTATCATTTAAGTTAAAAATAATTGTTAAATAAATATTTTTAAAGATATTTCAATATATTTTTATTATAAAAAATAGCTCACATCATATTTAGCCGTTACTAAGAACACTTTTTCTCCTCACGGATTTTTCTCTACCAGGCAGTCACGCAAGTCATACGACTCTTTCCCTTACAAGGAAAACAAAACGTGACTCACACTCACGCAGTCACGCGACACACCACAGCAGCACAGTCTCGACCCGCCACCACGCAAAGTACATCTCTTCTCTCTCTAGAATTTGTTTTTATCCTATTTTTGTTGGGGTTGATTCATTGTTATTGTACTCTTAAATGTGGAATCATTTGTTGCTGAAGATGTTTAAATTTCATATTTTAGATTTATTGCTTAGATTTTCTTTTGTTAAGACATTATTTATTTTATTGATGTATTTGACTAATTATTGAGATTTTATTTACATCTATATTGAACTTAATTTGATTGTATTGTATTTTTATTAAAATTAAAATTCTTTTAAAATTAGGCCCGCGACCGGTCTGTTTGACTCGCGGGACAGGGACCGACCAATTTATTTGGTTCATGTAAGAAGTGGGATGGACTGGCCCAGTCTGCTACCAATACGAATTTATGCGGGCAGACCTTACGCGGAGCGGGCCGATCCGCTTACCCACCTCTACCTACATATCACATAAACAAATTCTCCATCGTTAACATATGAAAGTTAACATTGTGACAAATTCATCTCACTTTTACACTTCTAAGAATTAAATTTTATTTTTTCATTTTTCAAAAACAAATTTATGAACACATCACACTTTAGGAACAAAAATAATTGCTTACCATGGAAAAATTAAGAGCAAGATCACAAGTCAAAAACGTCAATATATTTTTAATAGACAAATTACGTAAGTTGAAAGTTCACTAAAGCACTCTTTCACACCTTCATCGTGATCCACACATAAAATTTAAATGTTGAGATCATAAAAAGAATGAAATATTCGTTTTATTTTCTTATGACATGATATTTCTTTTATTTAATTACCGAAAGGATTATTAAGAATATTGTAAAAATGTAATTATTTTACTAAGTAGTAAAACATTATGTGAATAAAGACGAAAGTGAAATGGAGAAGTTACACAACTTATTCCATTCATGTTGATTACTGAACCAAAATTTTGTTATCAATTTTGGACATAATCATTACTCTATGTAACAAAGCACAACCGGCCCACTAACTTACCATTTTAGTAAAGCCAACTACCCAAGGGCCAGGGCAAGGACACTTGCCCAGTCAACGGCGTCTACAATTTAAACGGTCTGTTATTTTGTCTCCCAAATGTTCAATAGTCAACACAATCGTATTTCAGTTATTGTCGCTTTTAATGAAAAAAATTCCCACCGACAACTCTACATTTTATAGCATTCATACGAGTACTTTGGTCCATAACGCCGTCTTTTAAATATTAAAATTAAACCATTTTATAAACATTTCATTTATTTCCTAATTTTTCATTTTTTTTCATCAAATAAGGACAATATAAGTGAATTGGGTTGAGTTTGATTTGATTAAACCTGTGATCCAATCTAATTAAATTTAAATGAATTGGTTTGGATAGAGTTTTAACAAAAAAAATAAACTCAACCCATTTATAAACCTTTTGGGGTTAAGTCAACAAGTTAAAATATTTCATTTTATCTATTTTTAATTAAAATATAATATGTTTTATAAGTTGAATTTTTTATTAAATGAATCAAGACATAATTGTTTTTTGTTAGATTGTTTACTAAAAAAAGAGTTTTGTTATATTATCATACTTGGCTTCACTCCATTGACTCCTATCTATTTATCTATTTATGAGAATAAGAAATTAAGCATATCATATATGAGATAAGGAGTTTTAATAAACATGGTGATTATGAGTTTCAAACACTTATTTCTATTAAAGCTAATGGGAGATTATGAGACTTACTCTTTCTAAATAGATCCAAAATATTTTTAGAAACCCATTTAAAGTGATTTCAATCAATAAAATCATTGTCGCTTTGATCATGAAGCTTAAGGATATGTTGATGCTTACTCAATTCAGGTTGATAAGTCTATGTAATCAGTATTTGATTTTTTAAATTTTTAAAACATATATTATATATTACATGTATTAATAATAATAATTTAATACAAATTAAGAAATCAACGAATTAATGGGTTCAAATATTAAAATCCATGACCCAATCCAAAATTAAACATATTTGACTGGTTTGGTTCAAATTTGATCCAAACATAAAAATTGCTCAATTCAACTTATTTGAATTGATTTGAATCAATTCAAATTCACCAATGACCCATATGGGCTTACATCCTATTATAAAGAAAAAATCCATAACTACCAGTAAATACATTTGTAATTCAGAAATCATGACATTATTTAAAATAACGTCAAAAATAAAATATTAAAAATAATGTAAAAAATAAAAACATTTAAAATATTGATTTTTTTTTATTAAAAAACCAAATATTAAGTTATAGAATTTAAAAAAAATGAAAACTAATTTAATCAATAAGTTTGTTATAGTAAAAATTATTTATAATAATATTATTTTGTTTAATATTGTTCCAAGAAAATTGGTTATTGATTAAAAAACTAAGGAAACTAAAAATCTAGTTTTTCCAGTCTAGAATCATTAGTATTTTTTTTACAAGAGATAATTATTTTAGGTTACAAACATCTGTAACATAGTCAGAAACTAAAAATTTACTTTGATAAATTAGTAATTAAAGAAAAAAATGAATTTACTTTAGAAAAATACTAATCAGTACCCTTATAACATTGATTAAAAAATTAAAAGAATTTTTTTTATTGAAATGTACAAAATTGTATTGTACATTTTTTTTTTACCCTCTCTTATAATCTACAAATTAAATATTTTATCATTTTAGTTTGTTAATGAATGAATATAGTAAGAATACTAGTTATCAAGATTCTTTACTTTAATTTAAAAGAATTGTTCCTATTTCCGCATAAATTACTTGATAGGCATTTAATGAGTTGATTATTTCCGTCCTGAATTTGGAAATTGGTCTATAGTTTGGCTTACATGCCTACATTTTATTTTATTTTTACAAAATAATTGCTTCGCAACCAACTCAAATAGTTTGTGGTATTTGATTTAAAATGGTATTTTTAACTTTAAAAATAGCTAGAAGATTTTTTAACATTTATCCTCTAATGCAAATAAAGAAGTTAGTTTGCAACATATATATGCTGAAAAAATCGATCTATTTAATTCATGATCAAAATGCATAGGCTGTTGATTAAATGAACAAGAACTTTGTCTAATGTAAGCCAGTAGAGGTTGTAATTTGAAAACTAAGCAAATAGATGCACAAACCTCTATCAGTATATCAGCTATTTCCTCTGTTTTTCTAAAATAAGCACGTTGACAACATGATAGAGCTGATCCTCTTTATGATAGTTTTTTTTTAAGGCTCAAAATATTATTTAAAGAAAATTAAACGTGTATATATATATATATATATATATATATATATATCAACTCGATCTATCTATGGTTCCTGTAAAAAAAAAAAACTCTATATATAAATGAGCTTATTAAATATGAAATGGAACTCGTAAAATTATATAATTTTTATTAAATTTTAGTCAATGATAATTTTTTTTAAAAAGTGTATTAAATAATATAATACTATGACTTTTTTATATATATCTTGCCCGTGGACTACGTGATCGAGTCAGTGAGATATTTTATGCTCATAAGCAATACATCACTAATGACTCATGCAATCACTATGTTTAAGAAAGAAATGTGAAAGGAATTGCTAATATGATGGCGTATTGGCGTGCAACATCCATAACCCGTCCACTACCAACTTTTACAACAAAATTTTATGCAGCATTAATTTCTTCTGAATTTAAGTAAAAAAATTAAAAATCTAAAATAACAGTAAGTGATATATAATTAATTAATTTAGATAAAAAAAATTAAATATATTAAGTTGTGTCAATATGAGTTTTGGGTGCTTGTATAACTAATGTGTGAATAACTTTTCAAGAAACGCGTAAAAAATTCTAATTTTCTTAAGCTTTATTTGGTTATGAGAAGATAAATAAAATATGTGAAAACATAAGAAAGATAATTAGAGAAAAAATTAGAGTGAAAATAAAATAATAAGATGTTAGATTATTTGGTTTGAAAGAAATATGTGAGAAATAAAATAAAAAATAATAAAAATATTGTTATACCTAGTCAACATGTGTGCCTATTTGATTTTTACCAGCTTAATTGGTTAGTTATAACAGACAAAAAATGGACACAAACTTAAATATGTACATTGCTCACCTTTACTCACGTGCATGAACATCACATTAAGGATACAAATTTTAATTTTGGAACCAACTAAACTCAAATTAATTCCACCTGATATAATCTCCATCAAGCATTAAAACCACTTTTTGTTTGCACTCCTCTCAAAATCGTTGCCACCAAACTAAAAATAATTTAAAATAATTAAAATATGATATTTGTTTTTTCTTTTACTGGATACATGCTTATATATTAAAGATAAAGTGTTAAACAAAGTCATGAACTAGCAAGGTTGGACTGTTCAAATTTCAGATGCATATTTGAAGTGTAATTTAGAAGATAAAATACGATCAGTCCTATTTCCATCCAATGATTACAATTAGTTGACGGAGTGAATGCGTTAAATTAGGCTTGTAATATAGTTTCTTTGTTGAAAAAATCAAAGCGCGACAAAAGTCCTTATGATTTGAAATTAAACGTCGTATAGTTATTGAAAATTCAAACAATCATTTTCTCATAAGTAATGTATATGTCTTTTGGAGTTTAGACCTAACAAGAATGCTAGGTAATAACTAACTAATAATAACTTTAATCATATCATATAACTTATAAAAGTTGCAGCCTTCTATTTTATAAGTTTCAATCGAGGAAATATTTACAAATCATATGAATTCATTAAGGCGCAGCAACTAATATATTGGCACTAACTAATATATATATATATATATATATATATATATATACTAGCGTTTGAGTTATAGGACACCCAATTATTCAGTTATTTAATTGGCAATCGTTATTGTTTTCTAGTTCAGCATGTTTAGTTTCAGTTTATATGATATTGTTTAATTTGCTAGTTAAGGCCTTAAGAGTTGTTTATTATTCTTTGGACGTTTGACACTATAGGGAGTGTTTATCATCACTTATTTTCAACTAATGTAAAGGTGTCAATAGAATACAAATATAACACAAATTAAGGATATTTGGGAAAAGTAAAGACAAGAGTAGTTAAAAAGGAATGGAAATAATATCCATAACAATTCTGAGCATGTGAAACCATGTTTTGAGAGAGGCTAATCAACAACTGACAGATTAATGCCTTAATGGCAGATTATGATTTTCTTATTTTTCATTTTGCTCCTAGCTTCGTTGTACTTAAGCTAACAACTGATGTAGTTCAAATATGCTTTCCTAGAGACTTTTATTCTCTTTTTAATAATTTTCATTAAAAAAAAAAGGAATGGCGATAAATAATGAGAAGTGACAGTAACAACTAATTTCTTTACTAGTAGCATAATTCTTTGGTATATAAAATTGAAACACTAGCAGTATAATTCTAAATAATTCATTAAATGAGTTTTACAAGTTATTTTGCATTTCTTACTAATTTTATTTTCATTTAAGTTTTAATTTACTATTTCAATTTGTTAGTATTGGAAGATAATCATATATAATGTTACTTATTTTCACAAGCACTGAGTGATTGTAAAAGGCAACGATAGCTCAAATGAAAAATAAATTTTATATTGTAAAAGACCCTAAACCCTATAGCTAAAAAGTAAACTATTCAGTTTTATTTTGAGAAGAAAATTATTTAATTTTAATTTTTTTGAAAAATAAAATGATTTCTTAAAAATAATTGAAACAAACATGCATTTCGCATAATTTATTAAATTATATTAGTTAATTGAAAACACCATTTTCTTCAAAAACTTTCAAATTTTAAATATTTAAATTTGTTGCTACATTAAATGAAATTAATTTAATTAAGTTTAATTATACTTTTAATCTTGTTAGTTTGAATTATTTTGACTTCTCATGATTTTTCAAGCAATAAGTTCCTTTATTATAAAAAATTAACCACATTGGATTCTTTTATTGTTTTTCTTCTGCCTAAAACTTTAAATTACAACATTTACAAATTCATTCTCCTAAATAGTTTTAAAATTTCTTCTGCTCAAACCTCACCAATCGAAACATTAAATTTCATTCAAAATCTAAAAATCTCCAAATTTTTTTTCCTTTTCAAACTCTAGAATTACATCCTACAAAACCATTCATATATAATTAAATTTTTACCAATTTTATAACTTCTAAATTTTAAATTAATTCATATTTCAAACTATCATAAATTCTTAAATATTTGAATAAAATATGAGAACTGAGAATATTATATAAAATGTAATTGCTAAATGGAAATTTTATTTAATTTTAAAAGTAAATAAATTTAATTGACTACAAAAATTAAAGTAAAATAAAATTACATAGTCCAAACTATATAAAAGGAACAAAAATACAATTAAATCTTTTATTTTCATTTTTTTAGGCCACATATTTATTCATCCGAAATAGTCGTATTCAAATTAGATAAAATTATTATAAATAATAAAATTCTTTCATGTATTTGCATATATTTAGACATAAATTTGAGAAACAATTTATATCACTTGATCCTTGAGTTTGATAATATCTAAATCTTTTAAGTATTTAACTATTAACGGTCGTCGTCCTTCAAAACAATTTGCCTTTACCCAATTTCCAAAAAGCAAAGGAAGCATAAAGTGAACAGCAATAGTGAGAATTTCTGCAAAATGAAACAGTCCCAAGGGTCTTTTCCCGCCAATCAAGTACTATTAATTACAGTACTCCAAAATCCAAATACCTAACTTCTAGTAAGTTTCTATCCATGATTCATGGCTAAAACTTGTTTCAAAGTCTCACGCTCACCAACTAGTCAAGTATTTATGAGACAAATTAACTAGAGCGAATTATACCCAACAACTAAAGAGGACAAATTCTTTTAACATGACTTTTTAGTTTATGGTGTTAAAAACAGTAATGAAATATTTATGCATTTACTTCAATATTCCTCTCACTACCAGGTTAATCCTTGAACATTTAAAAAAAAAAAAAAAGAAATCAAGTGAATGGATGGTAACTGTTTGGAAAAAAAAAATCATTTGTTTAAAATAAACTAATTTAAACATGTCTGTACCAAAAAAACTCAAAAACTATATATACCAAAAAATTAATCTAAAGATGTATCTTGATTTTTTATATTCTGATCTAAACATGCATGAACGTAAGTAAGTAGTTCACCAAAAAACGTAACTAAGAGTATATATGCCCCTCAAATTATTTAATAAATTAAATTATACTTTGGAGAAGCTTTTGCTATAATATACTTTAAATTAAATTATAGTAAATAAATATGATAATATTATTAGTACGTTCGTGGATATTTTGGAGAAGCTTTTGCTATAATGACTCTGGCAATTATATAAGCATGTACAACAATATCCGAACGGTCCAGATTAATGCATGTAGCGAAAGTTAGTCAATGTAAGAATAAATGCTTCGTGGATATCTAATTGAGCCTGGCGTTGAAATGGTGGTTCTCACAGTGGGAGGTTGGAAAAACTTTGCACGCGCATTGAACTAATATTTCTATTGCTTTAGACACTTAGACTTATAAGTTTCTGATTGAGTTGAAAATTACAGAACGATTCATATCAGAAATGCACTATTTTGTTTTTATATTATTAAAATAATCAACCTTTATAACGATTCATATATATATATATATATATATAAGAAACAACCTTGAAAAACTTTATTTTACAAAGTTTATAGAATAGAATGAAAAGAAGAAGAATTCATCAATCCTAGTTGATCAGAAACTAGTCTTGTTAACATTTGCACGCACGCCAGTAACACTTGGTCATCATTAACTAAGAAGGAGTTAATGTAAGAGTAGATAAAGGTAATATAAAATTGTGTATTTTTTAATTTGTTTAAGGAATAATTTATGTAATTTACTCGTTTATTTATAGTTATTTCTAAACAATTACTAATATTGAATACAAAAGATAGATATTCATTTAAGATAAGTAAAAAGTAATGTTATTTAATTTTTTTATTAATCAAAGATCACATGTATCAAAAGAATTTATAACAATGCACTCTATTAAATCACTTGAGTTAAATCCTCTAGAGAAAAAGAAATATGTTATTGCTCATATAATATATTGTTTTTCAGTCTTTATAAAATTATTTTTTAAATAACTAATAAGGAAGGTTATATAGTTAGTGTAATTTACTTTAACTTAGTGTATTTAATATAAAATTATTTTTTATATAATTTATTTATTTGTCTCTTTTTTTTTTTTTTTACATATCCAAATAAGTGATGGAAGAATTATCTTTTGCTTTTTTATATTTATTCAAATACACATTTTTTATTATACTTTTTATTTTTTTGTAATTTCTTTTTGTCTCTATATTTGACTAATAATCAAAATAGGGCATAAAAAATAATTTGTTGTGCGATTCTAGTGTGAAAGAGTTCTTGTCACTCTCCGAACTCCAAAGATTCAGTTCATATTAATTTGATGACCCTACCGCCGTGACCCAGGAGTCAAATAGATAATTCCCAATTAAGAAAAACTGTCCACTTTTGTTCTAAAATTATAATGATGTAACGATTTACTCTTTAAAAGGAAATAAAATTTTGATTTTGTGTTTTAAATACGTAAAAAAATGTGATAATTGTGTTTTGATATAAAATTTAATATTGAATTAATACTTAAATTTTATAATTAAATATTAAGGCAGTCTTTAAACACTATAATTTAATAATAAAATATATGATCCAAAAATTAAATAATTATTATTATACTTTTATATATTTAAAAATTAAATAAAAAGTTTCTTTTTTTAAATTAAATTATCACATTATACTTTTATGGACAAAAATTTCTTTTATCCAAAAAAGCAATAATAAAATATCACACACTTCTCTTTTTCTCTGAGCTGATGTCATTGTTCAATCACACCCACTTACAAGTTACAATGCTGTATATATATATATATTTGTAACCTTGTAGTCATACCTTTTTAAAATATTTGAAATTTTTGTCTTTTATCCCTAATATATATATTTCTGAAATTTGAAATTATTATCTATGGTTCTTTCCTCCTAAGGTACAAAATGAATAAAATTTAGTTTTAATTTCTGAAATTTTTTTTCCTTTTATTTTTATCTCTCTAAAATTTGAAATCATTATTTTTAATTTTTAACCTTCATTTTAAGACAAATAAATAACATTTATGTTAAGGGTCAATAAATATTTTAAATGTCATATATATATATATCAAAGAATTTAAAAGTAATGATTTAAAATTTCATAAAAGAAAAATCAAAGAATTTTTCTTATACAGAAATTTAAAACATATTAATCTTAATTTTACATAAGTTATTATTATTTTTGAAACATATAATTACAGAAATAGCAAATAATTCTGGGACAATAAAACTACATTGCTTTTGGTAAATGTTGAGACAAAAAAAATATTAAATTTATCTAAGGAGTAAAATCGAAAATCAAAATATTTAAAAAAATCAAAAACACGTTTTACCCTGTGTGTGTTTAACAACAGGTAAAGAAAGTTAATTTTAACCATACAATCATTAATTGATAATCAAAATCATTTTACTTAAGTTTAATTGATTTTAATTTTAACCATGCATTCAAATGATATAATTTAGATTTTTTTTTTATCTCTGTTTTACTACTCTCATCGGTGGATAAGATATTATATACACAAATGACATTTTATGTAGTATATATTATAATTTCAAATTCTCGATCTTAGAAACGATACAACTTGCATGTATTCCTTTTCTAAGACAACATATAATGTGTCTTCCTTATTTTATAACATGTTTCTCATGAGATTATATGTGTGTATATATATATATATATCAAATTCAATTAATATTTTGTTTCTTTTAATTAATTATTGAATCAAAGGATATTTTAATTCCTTTAATTATTTCAATCAATTACTCACATTTTTAATTAATAGTAAGTATAAAGAGATGTTTATTATAAATAATTATTAATTTTAATATTTGAAATTAAAACTATTGAATAATTTTAATTTAAATTGTAATTTATGTTTATATTATCAGTAAAACAATATTTTAAGTTATATATTTTTCAACATTAGTTACATGTATTTATGAAACTTTAGACTATCCATCAGTAGTTACGAAGTTGCAGGAAATATTAGAATCCTAGCGTGCAGTACCCGTGCTTTGCACGATAAATAAACAAAAAAAAAAAGTAAAAATAATAAAAAACAGATAGAGATCGAAAGAGTAAAAAAACAAGTAAAAAAACTATATTGTAATACTGTCCACCCAACACATGGCATATGGCTGCACAATTTTTAACTTTTATATATATATATTGAGGTTAATTTCTTATAATTCAAATAAGTTATAAATTAAACGGTAGGACCATGCATGCAAATGACGCAATCTAAATCCAATGCTCACTTAAAGTCTCCGCGTTGTATTTTCATTAAAAATAAATTACCTTTTATGTTTTGGATCTTCTAGAGTTATTTATTAAACAGGATCGTAATCCAGTTGTATCAATTTTACAACTTTTCTTTTTTTCTTTTTTGATGAAAAGGGGGACTTTCTTTGTAAAAGTTATCCCACCCTGCATGATCAATTCGGATTCACATCCTATTTTTCACATTCCGGAAAGAAGGGTTTCCACATGTCACGTGCGTTGCAATTAAGTAATGAAGTTCAGCCATCGAATTTGACGTACTCCTTTTATAACTTCACTTTAGGGTTGGATATATCCACTTGTCCCGCAAGTTAGACCCGTAAAGTTCCTAAAATTACGAGCCTTATTAGTTTAAAATTAAACGATTCGTTTATTCATAACTTTATCGAAGTTGATTAGTAGAATTCGCAGATTAAATGGATTGAGCATGCGATTTACAAATTTAAGAAGTTACTGTTAATATATTTTTTCCACTACTTTGTAAGTGTGAAGTAAGCATTCATCATATTTATTGATGAATAATTTTCATAGGAAAACTTAACACTTTCACATAACCAAGACGTTAATCTGCAACAAAACAAAATAGTGTTTCAAAATTTTCGATATATTTTTTTAAAAATACGAAATAATAAATAGACCAACCTATTTAATTACGGCTTATTAAATATAAAGCTATCTACTCGAACCAACCCATCAACTACGGACGTAAGTAGGGACATGATGGACTTATTTATTTATCATCCCTATACCTTTTTAGAAGTGTAATTCCTCTAAACGAGAAAGAAAGAAAAAAATGTTCGAAAACTCCGTAAAATTGACCTCGCGTTAAAATAACAATAGCTTAATTTCAGGTGAAAATTTCTCAATTTTTATAAAACATAAATAGACCATTTTCTATAACTATATCTTTAAAAAAATATAATTTTTATACGTATTGATTAATATACATAATAATATCTCATTTAGTTTATTCATTTTAGATTGAAAATAAAATTCCATGTTTTAATTTTATTTAAAATATTCAATAATTTTATTTATGCAAAAAAACGAATAAAAATGAGATATTTTATTATTTATTTTTTAAGAAGCACATAGATATTAAATACTAACATGTTTTTAATCAAACGCTTAGAAATTACTTGATAACCAAATGATTAATTTGTAAACGGACGACATTTTTGTCTAAGGATAAATATTGAACAAAAGAGATATTATTACATAATGTTTATGAATGATTTTATATGTAACATGTTCTCTCCATGCAATATAACATTCAATGGTCACGATGGGTTAACACGTTATTTTATTGATAAAATAAATAAACTAGACTTTTGTAGGCTTAACTGACTTCTGTTGACGCAACATTTTGTAACGATGGGTTACATTTAAGAGTAACACGCTTCCGAGTTCCGACGGAAAGTTTCAAAAATTGTTTCATACTATTTTAGTTTATTACAACAAAAAGGTTCATTTATCATCTTATTTCAGTTTTATAAAAGTAATATACGTAAATGAATATTAAACAAAATACATAGAGGAGACGTTTTTCAGAATGGTGTGCGTATGGCAGTCATAAAAAACAAGAGAGAAAATTGGAATTCTAATCTACAGTTTCTTGATATTACTATAACTAGAGTTCCTATTGTACTAAAATTAGAGTTCCTATAATTCACGTGATCTTATCCACCTTTTACCACGATCCAAAATTATTCAAAGGCCTAGTTTAGTTTGTTTGCTTTCAATTTTCCAATTAAAACAGTCGACAAAATAGGAACATATAGACCAAAAAATAAGCCTAAATCTCGTCGAAAATAAATGTTAAAGTGCTATTGCACATTGATGCCCCCGTCTGCATATCCGGTGGGTAGTTGGACAAGCTTTCAATGCTTTTCCTCACTCCACAGCTCACAAGCTACAACTATTACACTTTCCATTAACATATCCTATTATATACTCTAACATAATAATTTTCTCTAAAAATTACAATATACATGTAAGGTAGAACAATATATTCGGTGAGAAGTAAGAATTTTAAAAGACGTATGTACCAAAAAAATATGTGGAGACATTAAAAGTGGTTGTTTGGTCTCAACCTCCTGTGGAAAAAATTGATAAAAGTTCATACTCTGAATATCTCTCTCTGTATGCTCCCTGACTCTTACCCTTTTACGACTTTTTGGTGCCCATAAATTGAAGTTGCTCCCTCGCTTCTCCATCACTTATGGTCTTTGAAACAAAGCTAGCATAGCATTTTTCTTTTACAAAGCAAGACACCCTTTTCCTTTTCATTCCATCATCTCTTTAGCTTTGTCCAAAGACCATGTCTGTGGTGGCTGATAATTCTGCAAACAATGGAAGCCACCAAGTGGTTTTAAATGTAAACGGTGATGCCCCCAAGAAGTGTGATGACTCAGCCAACCAAGACTGTGTACCTCTTCTGCAGAAGGTCTCTCTCTCTCTCTCTCTCCTAAATCCTTATTTTTTCTTTTCTTTGTCCACAACTCATTCAAGTGCTCTTGTTTAATTTCCAACCCCATATGGATTTCATTCACTATTTCACACAGAAAAGTATTAGCGACCAAATTTAGTGACAAAAGTTGCTTTTTTGTTACTAATGATTGTGTCAAAAATTTTAGGACCAGTTTACTTCTGTTTCATTTCCTGTTTTTACTGTTAATTTACAAAATGGCCATCTTGTTTTCAACATGTTTTCTGTTTACTAAGAAATTGTTTTCATTATTTGTTGTACAAATACTTAAAAATAGAAAACAGATTGAAAAGTTTTTGTAAATTAACAGTGAAATCATAAGTATATGGTTTCCTAGTGACAACTTTTTTTTTAAAAAAATTACATGTAAATTGTTTCGTCTCTAATTTTAATTTTTCTTAGATCATTTGATGTATAATATAAAATCTCACTTTCTTCTTCTTGTTTCAATTAGTTGACTTCAGAATCCATGAAACTTATAATGAATCCAAACTTTTGGAATAATTATGTTGAGCTGGAAATTTTTAATGGTTTGGTTGTTTGTTGAATATAGTTGGTAGCAGAGGTGGTGGGGACGTACTTCTTGATATTTGCAGGGTGTGCTTCGGTGGTGGTGAACCTTGACAAGGACAAAGTGGTAACACAACCTGGGATTTCAATTGTTTGGGGTCTCACTGTTATGGTTTTGGTTTACTCAGTTGGTCACATCTCTGGTGCTCATTTCAACCCTGCTGTCACCATTGCTCATGCTACCACCAAAAGGTTTCCACTGAAGCAGGTGAGTGTTAATTAGTTAACCAATTACACCCTCTTTTACTCTGCTTTTGCTTCAGCTGCTATATTATTATATTCTCATTTGGTCAAATATGGTCTCAGTTTGTCTCTAATTATTGAATTTTCTTTCATTTTATACATGTTTTAGGTACCAGCTTATGTGATAGCTCAGGTCGTTGGAGCCACACTTGCTAGTGGAACTCTTAGACTTATATTCAATGGCAAGAATGACCATTTTGCAGGAACACTCCCTTCCGGTTCTGATTTGCAGTCTTTTGTGGTCGAATTCATAATCACTTTTTATCTCATGTTTGTCATTTCTGGTGTTGCCACCGATAACAGAGCGGTAATCTTTCATGTTCTTGTTCAAAAGGAAAAAAAAAATTGCTTGTTTGACGATGGTTGTGTCTTAATCTTTGTTGAACATTTTGAATTTAGCAAATAGGGTTGGCATTGGCGTATCTTGCCAAACTCTTTGGCCTTTCCACATAAAAAAAATGGTTACTTAAATTGCCTAACTGCATAAGCATATTTGTACGTGTCGAATCACTTGGAATACGTGCTAGAAGTTTACAACACAAGACATGCAATGCGTGTCAATACTATATATATATATATTTGAATATTCTTCCACACTATTTCATAACTTTTGTTAATTTAAGTTATTTTATTTTAAAATCCTGCAGATTGGTGAGCTGGCAGGGCTTGCAGTTGGGTCTACGGTGCTGCTAAATGTGATGTTTGCCGGGTATTAGCTTATCTTAAAACCTAATTGATTATACCATTCCATTGCATGCTTTCAAATTAATGAACAGTATTGTTTACATTATTATTCAATAAATTAAAATTAAGATATTGCACCTTGGGAAACTTGGAACTCACTTTGGAGTACTGAAATTAGTTATTAATTAAATTTGACTGCAGGCCAATCACAGGAGCATCAATGAATCCAGCAAGAAGTTTAGGGCCTGCTATTGTGCACCATGAATACAGAGGAATATGGATATATTTGGTGTCACCAACTCTTGGAGCTGTGGCTGGTACATGGGCCTATAATTTCATCAGGTACACAAACAAGCCAGTGCGTGAAATCACCAAGAGTGCCTCTTTCCTCAAAGGTAGTGAAGCTGAGTGATACAACAGCAAATGCATGAATGTTCCTTTTGCTTCTTCATTTCTTATCTTCAAGTTCACCATGTATTAGGGTTAAAATGTATAAGGAAGAATCACTGGTTTAGTGTATCGAATAACCATGTAATGTTTTTTTGGTAATGCATAACCATGTAATATAGCTAGAGGAAGTGAAAAATACAATTTCTCCTTATCCATGCAACACTATATATCCTTCTATATGTTTTGATTCTCACACAAAAGAAAAAAAGAGACTTACTATATATTTTTGGATAGTGCGCTATTCATATACTAAAAAACTTGCAATATATTCTTAAAATAAAAAGCAAGACAACAAATCGTGACATAAGATTATTGAGAAATAAGGAAAAATGTCATTAAAACATGGTAAAAAAATTATTATAAATATAGGATTACTCTATTTCTTTTATTAGGATAAATTATAAGTAAATCAGAATTCGCCGCCTTATGAAACCGCATGACTAAATTTCTTTTCGTGTTATTGCCAAACTACAGGGACTGAACTGAATAATATTTATCCTAATTATTTATCTTTTAAAATAAAGATTTTTTTTATGAACTTTTATCCGCTCAAACTAAGAGAACTTCAAATAATATCATTTTTTTTTCATTTATGTGATACATTTATTAGTTATTAATGAGACATTTAATAAGAAGCACTTTTTAAATGCACATTTATTCTTAAGCATTGAAAAATAAAAATTGGTTTCAATGATGTTATTAATGAGTTTTAATTTATGCATATTCATTTATTGGTTATTATGGATGCATTTATGGACACAGTTCTCATTTAATTATTACAGATAAAAAAACTGGAGAATATCTATTTCATTCACTTGTATTTATGAATATTAAAATTATTAAATATTATATTTACAAATTTTAATTTTAAAAGTAAAAATACCATATTTAAAAAATAGTTTGTAATATAAAATAAAGAGGTTTTAGTGAACTTTTTTCCATCCAAAATAAAGAAATACATAAAAAAATTTACTTAAAAATGGCATGCATTTAACTAAATTTACTATGTTGCCATAGAAAATTTAGTTACATTCATACTATACCATACAATTTTAACACATGATCACTTCATTGACTCTTTCTTCAAAGGCGGTATCAATAAAATATTCGTATCAATGGAAGGACCACTGTTGGTGGAATTGAGATGGTGTTGCACTGTTATGGAGTGTATTAGGCCAGAAAACGCTAAAATTTGGTTCATCATTAATTGATGGGGTCCAAGAATAGAGTTGACGTTGTTAATTAACACAAATATAATAGGAAATATGTTCAATGTGGTTCATAGTTCATACCGATAATATGTAATAGAGAAGTTTTTAAACGATCCTGTATATTTAAATTTAAACATAAGCTTAATTGAAGTTATTAATAATTTTTATTTATAAGAGAGGTTTAATTAATGATTTTATAAAATAAGTATATGACAAACCTTACTTATTCCTTTGACACCAAAATAACAATCTATGGAAATATTAGTGAATATATCAGGATAATGCAACATTTTGCCAAACCTTTAATTTGATTAAAATGCAGTATATACTTTAGTTGGTTTTATATTTTACTTTATTTATATTTTGATAGCTCATCTTTGTTTTATCTTATTTTTATCAGTTTTATCTGTTGATATTTGATTAGGAAAATGTAACAATAAAATATTTATTTATTTTTTATTGGTTAATTTTTTTTCCTTCAATTTATTAGGTGTCACCTGGGCGCCAAATAAACAACACTTCCCTATCATTGAGTTAAACAAATGTTCAAGTTGGAGAAAATTATTTCCAAACACGCACTTAATCAAATGTCTTAAATTTGATATGTTTATCACGCATTCCTTTGTTCAACTTTGTTGATAGAGATTCGTAGAGATAAATATGTTGGAAATTCCTCCATATAATTATCAAGCACCATATTTAATAAATCTTCATAACGTTAAATGTATGGAAAATAAAAGATAAAAGGTTTTGGAATTTTATCATTAACTTTTGATGATATCATATTCATCTTAAAAAAAGATAAAGATAATATTTTAAAGAATTTTTGAAAATATGAAAATTAATATACATTCAATCAGTACTCTTGGAAGAAATTATATCCCTCTACTGTATAAACCGAGTTTGTGAGGAATTGTTACAAGAAGACTCAAGTGATAAAGTGAGAGGTTTTTTTTTTAATCCTTAAAAAAAATATTACTTTTTAGGCTAAGATAGTAGGGAGAATACTTGAAAGAGATTGGATCCGTGTCTTTTCTCATTAGTAACGTGAAAATATATACAATATACAAGAACATAATTAGGTAGGACACTAATTAGCTAAGAATCTGGATAAAATATGCACGAATATACACAAGATTAATTACATAATCAAAATAAGAGATATACATAAATATAGAATATATGTATCATATATTCTAACAATACTTTGCATGCCATCATTGTCAGAAGAAAATTAAGCATATGGTTTAGGAATCAACTTTGTTAACCAAAAACCAGCAAACAATCAAAGTCATATTAGCAATTTCAATAAGATTGATAGTAGGTAAATAGCATAGAAGTTATAGTCCGAGGGTTAGTGTAGCGAGTTGACTAAGTTGGATACTATGTTGTTATACATTGAAGCATCGCGGCATCGAGACGCTTCCATAGAAGAGGGTCTGCGGCTTTGGATTCAGCATAGGCGGCTACCTCCTGTGCCTCCGTAGGAGAGATGATGTGATGATGTAAATCATGCATCCTAACGAGGACCTTGAATAAAGTCGCCCAAGAGTGATACATGTCATGCTCCGCATCCAACGTTATGGGAATGAGGGACTTAACATTGGTGATAGTCAAAGCAGGATGGAATTTGGGTTGATTGGCCATGGACAATTGCAGTGGAAGGAGAATAAAAAAGGGTGGAAGAGAGGTAGTTGTTAGGGACTTTAGGATCAAAATTAAACTGATACCATAAAAGAGTTTGAATCCATGTCTTTTCTCATTAGTAACGTGAGAATATATACAATATACAAGAGCATAATTAGTTTAGAAAGTAGGACACTAATTAGCTAAGAATCTGAACAGAATATGCACAAATATGCATAAGATTAATTACATAATAAAAACAGAAGATATACATAAATATAGAATATATGTATCATATATTCTAACAATACTTTGCATGCCCATCATTGTCAGAAGGAAATTAAGCATATGGTTTAGGCATAAACTTTGTTAACCAAAAACCAGCAAACAATCAAAGTCATATTAACAATTTCAATAAGATTGATAGTAGGTAAATAGCATAGAAGTTGTAGTCTGAGGGTCAGTGTAGCGAGTTAGTCAAGTTGGATACTATGTTGTTATCTATACTTTTAATCTCTGCTAGGGATCCACAGAGTCGCAGACTATTCATTGTACAACATTCCATACCATTCTTCACTGAGAGAGACTAAGCAAATTCCAAGGAGTGTTAAAAAAAGATAGGAAACTAGAGAGAACAGAAACAGACTATTCATTGTACATTCCATAACATTCTTCACTGAGAGAGACTAAGCAAATTCCACGCCATTCAACTTTAGGACCTTTATTTCATTGTTGTGATTGTACCTAAAAAAAGATGAGAAAAATGAATACAATTTTTTTGTAATGAAATACTTTTGATTACACTACTGCATATTGAACCTAGCCACAACTCCTTTGATTTCTCTGAGAAGTTTAATGTTCCTATTGAGTTTGTCACCCTTCATTGAAACTGAAGGAGCTTCCTCCAACAACTTCTCAATTCCACCTGCATATGGAGACATCGTATCCTTCACAATTTCATCTCCCAGATCCTTGTCAACAAGGTTGAAAATGCTGAGTTGCAGATGTAGGGCAGTGCTGTGCATCAGCCCCCGAAGCACAATCTTACAGTATGCTCTCAGTTTCATTTTCAAGTCAAATGCTTGCAGAAGTAAAGTTGAGTACCGCCTCAGATGACCAACCTTAATGGCATGCTCAAAACCATCAAGGACAACATAGTTGCTTGTATTAACTATCTTCACGAATTTATCCTGGTTGGTCATTAACTCATTATACTCACTCATGTATTCAGGATTACGAGTGTAATCAATCAGCTTCTCCATTTCCAAAACCTCTATAAGATGTTTTATAGACTTCTCCTTCAGCTTAACAATTAGGTTCTGCCCGTTGTGTACATGACTGAAGTTGGTGGTAGTGTTCTAAGTGACGCTTCAGAATAGCAACCATCACTTCCTCAATATCAATATAGTCCCACACCTTGTCAATTGGCATGCTTGAAATTGCTCTGACCTTATTCTGTAAGAGGGGGTAAGAAAAAGCATTACCTGGCATGAAGTTTGGGAGTCCAATCCTCTTGACTTCTTCTAGCACCTTAATTTCTTCCATCAAAAACTTCTCACCAGCATCACTTTCAGAACCCTTGTGAAGATCATTTTCAGGCAGTATTTTGAAAATACTAGCCGCTTGAAGTTGAATCAACTTCTATGCCAAAATCGGAATTCCCACAAAAGTGTGTGTGTTTGGAATAGTTTTGCTTCTTCTGCTCTAGCTTCTTCACATGACTCATCTCCAATGCGATTTCTGACACACACATAGCCAAGACCAATGTTTACATGATCAGCTGTTAATTTCTCAAGTAGTCCCTATGGTGCCATATCAGCCTTTATGACCACAGCAAGAGTCCTCTCTCCCGTTTTGTCAACACCTTGTGACATCCTAATGGACTCACAAGCATACAAATCAACTGTGGCAGACAAAACATTGACAATAATGCTCTCCTCGTGCCTTATATACTCCATAACAATATCCTCAATCTGATCATATATATCTTTAGGTTTTGTTGCTGACAAATAAAAAATATCCTTAGGTTGACCTTGAATAGACACTCTAGTAATCCCTGAAAGATCAACCACAGTAAGATCAGGAACACCATTCTTCTTAACCACAATAGTTAATGGGGTGTTGGAAATTCCTTTCCCATCCCCTGCAAGCTCATCTGTGGCAACTCTAATGGCATCAGAGACATGAGACTCATCTGTGGCAACCCTTGTGCAGATACCTTGTCCACGATGCAAGCTGATTCCAGTGAGAGATTCTAGGATACTGGACTTTCCAGAAGATTGGTCACCAACAATAACTATGGTTGGAAGCTGTATCCTTTTATTGGAGATGTTGAGGCGCCTCAGGTTCTCAACAGCATCAAGAACAGGACGGATGTGCTACTTGTAAGAGGAGACAATGGGTGCAACGTGTTTAGCTTCGTTTGGCTCGGGTTTTGGAGTGGCATGGTCGAAACCAGAGCCATGTTTTTCTTCTTCCATTTCAAAGTAGTGAGGTTAATGTGACAGAAAAAGAAGGGGGTTTAAAGGATTTGACTTGACACAAGGGTGTAAGAGGGGACAAAGCTGGGTTCATAAGACTGAAATGAAAACCCCTTTATGGCTAAGTATATACCAATCTTTAGTTTGGTAGAAATAAAAATCAGTTTAACTAGTTAAAGATTAGTTAAATTAGTTAGAGTTAGTTAGTTGTTAGTTTAATGAGGTAAAAGTTAGTCATTAATTTATGATACAATTTTGTATTAAAATGGTAACTTGTTACATGCATCATCATTAGATTGGTTGGTGAGATTTTTATTATACGGCTAAACTTTGCTCATCATCGTTCGTCATTATTATTTTGTTAAGATTTTTATTATACAGCTAAACTTTGCTGATAATTTTTTAGATTGGATGTTAAAATTTGAAAGACTGAAAAGTGAAAAGATGAGCCGCAAATGCAGAAGCTGCTGTGGCAGTTGATCCAACCTCCATCTGCTTTGTCACTTCAATGGCACGTGAAGCGGTGCTTGAACCAAGAGCATTTCTACTTCAAAGAAATGGGGTGCATCTTGGGCTCTTGGCTATAGTTTGGCTCTGTTCAAATAAGGCTAAATATCAAACAAATTTCCTTAAATTTACTAGGTGTTAAGAGTTGGCTGCTGTGCCTATGTAACACTTTTGATACTTTTAATAATGATGTGAAAGTTGATGATTATTTCATATGATGTAAATACAATTGTTATGCTTTTAAAAGTTAACTTTTTTATTTTCTCAATAAATTCAATAATTTATTATTATTAGTTTTTAAATTTAATTATTTATTGATATTTTAGTTCATGAATTAATTATATATTATCATTTTAATTCTTAAAAATAATTTTCAATTTTTAATTAAATGTCATATTATATATAAATTATTAACCTAATGATAATAAATGAAATTTATTTATAAGGATAACAATTAGATTGAAAATACTTATTAAGTATAAAATTAGAAATATTATATTTATATTTGAATCACTATTAATTTATTATTATATTTTTTCAAGTTAAAATTCTAATAAATAATATAATAAAAGTGAAAAAAAATAATATAACTTAATTGAAAATAAATAAATATATGAAAATTAATTTAATTTTATATGTGAACCAAATTAGAAATGTGTATAATGTAAATACATATATATTAATAAATAATTTATTTTTAACAGTTTTGTAAAATTTTGTTAATAACATTATAGATTTAACATTTATTATTGTGATTTAACATTTATTATTGTGATGTGATTATTCATAAATTAGTTTTGCATCTATAATATAATTTACTGAAAAAATTGTATAAAGAATAGAAGTCAAGATATAGGATAATGTATATGCTTCAGTAAAAAAATGGTAATATTTGTATTTATAATTTCCATGCAACATAAACTTAATTGAAATTTTAAAAATATTATTAGGGAGTTCAAGGATTAAAATATTAATAAGTGATGAATTTTAGGAACTAAAATGATAAAAGTTATTAAATTCAATGACTAATCAACTATCATATTATTATTACAAGCATCACATAAACATAATAATGGTTTGAATTAATTAACATAAAAAACTAATTATATAACTAATTAATGTATTTTTTTTTTATAATTTTAGAGACAAAATTTTAATTTTTATCTTTAAAGAATCTAATTTTCCGCTCTTAACAAATTTAATAACAAAATTGAGCATTTAGTCTTATTCGAAAAACTTGAACTTATCTGATCATATATAGCGATGTAAGAGGGGTAAAGAAAGAGATAGAAAAGATATAGTCGCGTAACAAGTTAGAGAAAGTAATTCATGACTTTGCTTGGAGAGGAAACACAGCACCGATACTCACTGGAAGCATCCAATCCCATTGCCAAAGAAAATTCAATCAAAGTATGAAAATAAAAATGATATCCTAATATATAATTAATTTAGTCTCTCTCCGTCAATTTAACTTTTTAAAATTAAATAGGTTATTTTAGTCTTTAAAAATTTTCAATTTTTTTTCATTATTTTATAATGTCACAGACTAAAATGAGAATATATAATTTAGGAATTTAATTAATGAATTAAAATAAATTTATAACTTTAAGAATTAAATTTATAAATACAATCTAAAAAACACATATAAATTGATCTCTTTCTCTTTTTTTTTTTTCAGTTCCAATTTCCAAATGATTAAATGGTTTTAGTTTTAACTCACCATACTTTTTGTTATCCACTCGTTTCCTTTATGTCTTGAAAGTGAAAAAAAAAAAGAGAAAGTTCACAGTAAATTAGAAGGACACTTGCCCGGTGAAGATTCGTAAAATGAAGAATAAAATATTCATTGTCCCGTCACTTTATGTTGGAATATCTTGATACGGAAGCAAAAAAAAGAAAAATCATGGAGAGGAGAAAATAAAGGTAGCAGCAAACAGTCGGTATTTTTTTTATCCGCAAATTAGTTTGCTAGTTTTTGTAAAAAAATATTAATGGTGTGTATTTGAACTCTTAAATTCTTATATTTTTTTTTTAAATTACTAAATCAATTTTATATCTCTCCAAGAATAATCAGACTAATAAGATTATTAAAGGTGAAGTTTTAAATCTCAATAACAAATTATTTCTTATTAGCTTTTTATCAAGTAAAAAAGAGACGCATATTAATGAAAAAGTTTAGCATGCAAGTCTTTCATCTCAAGTTAATTTCACTCAAAACTTTGGGTGGGTCTTGAGCGAGAAGACTGGCCGTACATTATACATCATATATATAAGTTATAGCAAAGAAGGAAACATTAGCCAGATCGATCTGACAGAAAGATAATTATTAGAAGTAGAACATCCAATTTTGGAAAATTCCACAAAAGTAATCGGTCATGGGCGACACTGAAGATGAAAGAGTGAGTGAGGACATAGAAAATACAAGCAAGCGTTTGTTCAAACTTTGCATGAAAGGTGAATGGGGCAAAGTAGTTGAGACGTACAGTAAGGACAAGAAGGTTCACACGGCCAAAATAACGAGGACAGGTGACACTGCACTGCACATAGCGGTCATCGACGGCCAATACGACGTCGTGCGACAACTGGTGAGACTGATTCCCGAGGAGGCTCTGAGGATTCAGAACGAGAGAAAGAACACGGCCTTGCATTTGGCGGCATCAATGGGGAGCGTGGGAATGTGTGAGTGCATTGCTTCCTCGGAGCCTTCCTTGTTGAATATGCGCAACCTTGATGGCGAGACCCCTCTCTTTCTCGCTGCTCTTCATGGCAGAAAACATGTCTTCCTTTGCCTTCACTATCGCTCTAATAACATTCATACTAAGGATCCCAATTACTATTCAAACTGTAGAAGAAATGACGGTGACACCATTCTTCATTCTGCCATTGCCGGTGATTATTTTGGTAAACATCCACTTAATCTTCATTTAGAGTGTATTTCTTTCACATATATTAAAAATTCATCTTAGTTTGAAATTGTTAACATGGGAATGCGGTATTTATGTGTTTAATGAGAAAGTAATTATAATACTAACAATGGGTATATCTATTTAAGCGCTTAATTAATTAATTAATTTGACAGATTTGGCATTCCAAATAATTGATTTATACGGGGATCTTGTAAACTCGGTGAACGAGGATGGCTTGACTCCTCTTCATCTCCTGGCAAATAAGCCTTCTGTTTTCAAGAGTGGTGGCCGATTGGGACGATTTGAAGCACTTGTTTATTATGGTAACTATCAACACGTATTTCACCTTAGTTATTTAAATTTTTTTATAAAGAATAATTAATCTTAAATTAAGGATAGATCTAGGGACTATAAAATAATATAGCATTTTCAAACATAAACTTATTTAGGTATACACGTTTATGACGGAGTCAAACACTCTGCAATCAAAATAAATCACATTCATTACATTTAATGACGTATGCAAATTGGATAAATTAAAAGTATTAAAGATTTATTCAGTAATCTTAGTGTTTTATTTTTTAACAAAGTAATCTTAGTTAGATCACGGTATTCACTACAATGATTTTAATTATTGTAAATCTGAATGGTCCATGTACTCGCATGAGAAGGAAAGGTCAATTTGATCTTTAACTTTAATAAGTAAAGGTGGGGATTACATTCACTTGAAAGAACTTTACCAAATTGAAATTAACTTCCAAGTAGAGAATTGAAGTATTTTTACTGTCAAAAGTTATAAATAATATTGAATATCTCTCTCTACATATGACATTATTATTCATAATCATAATGTATATGTGTTTTTTATTTGGAAGCTATAATTGTCAAGGAGCTCAAAGTAGCACCCAGTTGTCAGCAGCAATTTCCAACAACCGACAAAGAAAAAAACAGTCATCCAAAAAATTACC
Source organism: Glycine soja (assembly GCF_004193775.1). Classification (NCBI taxonomy): domain Eukaryota; kingdom Viridiplantae; phylum Streptophyta; class Magnoliopsida; order Fabales; family Fabaceae; genus Glycine; species Glycine soja. The sequence continues at coordinate 41,358,768 of NC_041012.1, read as the reverse complement.
AGACATGCGTGGAGCTGTTGAGGTTGATAAAAAAATTCACCTTAGTTGGTATGTAAAAAAATTTACTCCTTCTCTTTCTCTTGAGAAAACTTATAAAACCATTCCAATTTTTAGCAGAATTTTTTTATATAAAAAATGCCGAATAAACTTATAGTATTTTTGCAACTGAATTTTAGAGAAAATTATTATTAGAAACCTCAACTTATTAATGAATATCATTTAAGAATCATAACTTTAGATTCATTTTCCACATATCCAGTGACTAAGCCCTTCACACAATTTCTACACAAAAAGCCACTACAAAACCAAAATGGAACTGAAAGAGACCTTGAAGCATCAAAAAAGATTGCTACAAATAATGGAGCTAAAACAAATGCTCCAGGTAAGGACAAAACTGTTAATAAAATTTGTACTAGTATACATTATGATAGATTTTGGTGTACATTTTCATGTTATGCATGAGCATACCTATGTGACTCATTTTACTTTGTCTGCTCTCCAATCTGCATGTACATGTGTTTCCCACACATCATATTTGGGCATTGGGCACCAAATAAACTCTATTTATAAGCGATTTGAAGAAACTTAAATTAAAAGAACATTGAGAATGAGTTAGCAGAAATCTCATTACTCTATCCTATCATTTGTTTAGGATCTGAAACCAGTGATCGGTGGTCAAATCCATTATTTCCAGTCAATTACCAAAGCTGTGTGGATCTCTTCAAGTTTGTATTTGTGATAATGTCGGTAATCTTTGGAACAGGTATGTCTCCATGAACAAATTAAGCTGCAGGCTCATGTATTTTGCACTTCAATTATTCTCAGCATACCTCCTCTATAAGTTTGCACTTAATTTTGCAAGATTGAGCTTTAAACTAGACCAGTAATAGATTTTATATACATAAACTTTAATTTGAGTGGAGGTTTTTGGATGACTTGGGGGTGGAGGTAGAAGCAAATTGACCTTTAAGTCAAGATGACAAAATGAATTGGGTTCATCAGATTTTCCCGTTGGTCCGTCAGGTCGGATCAAGATAGACTTAAAAATAATCTTAAATTCAACCAGGTTTATCTTGCCCATATATATATATATATATATATATATATATGAATTTAGACTAAAAAAACAAAATATACCAATTTGGGCTGGTCCATTAGACTACTGGACCACAGAATATAAGGACCATATAGAATTAGGATCGGCCTAATTCAATCCATTTTTTATGCTTGGTCCGATTGGGCCAGATGACCCATTTTGTCATTTCTACTCGTAAGGCTATTAATTTAAAAAAAAAAAAATGAAAGTTTTAATATGTATGATGAGCTTGTTCATGTGGACAATAAAGATACTGCTGTGAGTGCTATCCTGAATCGTGAAAATTATGCAGCATTTCAATTGGGTTATGTTGCTACAAAATTATGCAGCAACACAGCCTCGGTTCTACATAATGAAAAAAATGAATATTGTTTGATAATTAGAAAGTTAGTGAAAATATTAATGAACAAAGATATAACATGATCGATCTGATTGTTTGATAAGCTAACTCCACAACCACAAAGTCCATTAACTTGATTATTATTATTAAAATTATGGAATTTTGTAGTTCACGAATGTGGCATTTTTTTTTTCTATTAATAATGTGGCATGATTTTCTATTAAATGAAACTACAAAAGGATCGGCCAACATAAACAAGATACGTCGAAAGAAGGAGAAGCACGTGTGGTCTGCTCAAATAATGGATGAACTTCTGAAGCGAGCTTCCATGTATGAGTATGGTGATGATGGCAACAAACCCCTACAGATATTGGGGGATAAAGGTCAAGAGACAGGCCCTTATAGTTTTGATGAGGGCGACAATGTTACTTTGGCTGATATCACTGAAGAGCAGCAGCATGCCACCATCAAAGGAGAGCCCAGGCAACAAAAGAATGGTAAAACTTTAAATAGTACAACAATTTGGTTGTTGGATTATAATTTTGAAATATGGATTTTGTTCATAGGAGTGTCTATTGCCACTGTATTATTGCTCCTATTTAAGAAATTTTTATTCAAATACTCTTTCAATGAATTTGATTAAGATGAAAAGAAAGGGGTATTTTAAACAAAAACTTTCTTAAATAAGTGCGAGTAGAAGAAATCTGATAAATTGTATAACCTTTTTTTTGAAACCGAACATTCAAGACAAGAGATAATTATAGAAAATAGTGTATAATAATTCTGCATAAAGTAATTAAATGTGAATTGATTGCAGATCAGGAAATTCTAAAAATATAATAAGTTTCCTAAATATGATTAGTTATAATCTGATTTATTTGTCAGATTGATTTGTGTCACTTAAAACAGATTAGTCTTTCAACAACTTTTCATTATTAACACAATCATAAGGATATATTTTCAACGACTCTTTGTTTCCTTTTTCGATATGATTGTCATTATCAGTAACACAATCATACGTATCTGTTTATAACAATTCTTTGTTTTGTTTTTCTGTATAATTATCATCGGAACTGATTATTGTTAATACCAATGTGTGACAATAGACATCATAAAGTAACAATAGTACTTCAACTTTAGGGCCTTTATTTGTAATTTAGCTTTCTGTTTTCCCTTTTTAGTTACAAAACTGTCACTTGTTTTCAATTTTCAAAGCTTTGAATAGAAAACAAAAAAAAAGTTGCTTTGAAAATAGGGAATGGATTGAAAATAAGGTAATAATTTTATAATTAAAAAGTTAAAACAGAAAATAAAGTTAAAGTAAATGGCCCCTTAGTTTTCTTTTTTATGTGTTATTCATGATAATTAGATCAGTGCTAACAAATATTAATTTATTAGAATATTATTTTTATTACTAAAGGAAATCAAAAGTTATTATTATTATTGCTAGAATGTTAGTAGTTACATTATCCTTTTATGCACAGGAGATAAAAAAGATGAAAATCTGCTATGGTCGGGGTTCAATATTTATTGTTGTGATTGTACATCAAAAAAAGATGAGAAAAATGAAAACATTTTTTTTGTAATGAAAAAAGAAAAGATTAACACCAAAAAGAAGAAGGTGTTGGAGACACCGATATTAATAGCTGCAAAGAACGGTGTGACAGAAATGGTAGAGAAAATCATTGACTCGTTTCCAGTAGCTGTTCATGATATGGATGCCAAGAAGAAAAATATAGTGTTATTGGCAGTAGAGAACAGACAAACTTACTTATATAACTTCTTGCTCAACAAGAAAAATCTAAAGGAAAGTAATATATTCAGAAAAGTGGATAACAAGGGAAACAGTGCATTGCACTTGGCAGCCAAACTTGGAGACTATAAACCTTGGCTAATCCCTGGCGAAGCTCTTCAAATGCATTGGGAAATCAAGTGGTACCTGGTAAGTTTACATATATTTGATTAGAATTTTGAAAGTTGTAAAAAATAGATAAACTGCATTAACTTGTTTTCGTTTGAAAACTAAAAGGGGATACACACTCGCGTGATATCAGAAATGGAAGCGTGATATCAGAAATGGAAGCAATGCAGCTAATGGTGAAATAAAATATTGATGACTGGAGAGGAAGTTGAGATAAATTTTAAAAGTAAAAGCTACATCCATTAAAACATTTAAACATCAAGGGTGTTGTTTAAGCAATTATATATCTGCAAATATGGATTCTTATTTTATCTATGCATGTACACATCAGCTACAAATATAAAAGAGCATGTTCAATACTACAGTGATTTATGGTCTTTATATAGGCTTTTATTTAAACTCATTTAAAAAGTTTATAAAAATCTATATCAAAACAAGCTTCTCTTTGAATTTATTCTAATAAGTCTGTCAATAAAAGATTAAATAGATTCCTATTAGACAAAAACTTGAGAAATAAATATTTTATTGAACTATTTACCCAAACAAGTCCTAAACCAACTATTAACACTGTAAAAATAATTATTATCCGTGTAAAAATAATTACATATTTTGGTCACGGAAACTACTTGCTCCCCTATGTGATGCAGTTTGTTAAGGAATCGATGCCACCTCATTTCTTTCGTCGATACAACAGTGAAAACAAGACACCAAGAGATATCTTCAGTGAAACTCACAAGGACCTCGTCAGGAGTGGTGGAGAATGGCTGAAAAAAACTGCTGAATCTTGCTCCTTGGTAGCAGCACTCATAGCCACTGTAGCCTTTTCCACATCCACCAACGTCCCCGGCGACTTCAAAGATGACACCGGCTCCCCAACCCTTGAAAACAGGCCAGAATTCAAAGCCTTTGCCATTGCATCTCTCATTGCTCTTTGCTGCTCTGTCACCTCACTGGTGCTGTTCCTCTCAATACTCACATCTCGGTATCAAGAGCGTGATTTTGGTAACAGTCTTCCCAGGAAGCTGATCCTAGGTTTGACATCATTGTTCATGTCCATTACCTCCATGATGGTTTGTTTCTGTGCTGGCCATTTCTTTGTGCTAAAGGACAAACTCAAATCTGTTGCCTTTCCTGTATATGCCGTAACATGTCTTCCAGTCACACTTTTTGCCTTGGCTCAGTTTCCACTCTACATCGATCTCATATGGGCTACTTTTAAGAAAGTGCCACAGCGTGGCTACAAAACCTCTCTAACATAGTTGTGGGACCAGCATTTTACTTGTAGAGCTTAAACTCTGCTGCATTTGTAATCTAATTTTCCGTATTTGAAGCTTAGTCTAGACCTTGCATCTATAGACTACATATCTACGGTTTGTTTCTTATGGTATTTTAAAACATTACTGACATTTTGTTTTGATAGAGACAATTTTATAGAAGATAAAATCCAGAAATAACGTCTGAGGGGCATACCGCACAAACTACTATGTGCTGAGTTTTACTTTCTTGAGCTTTTCAGCTCGTTCAAAGAACATATCTACCCGCAAATATGGTTTGTGAAGAATTAGGGAACAGGAATTCTAATAACTCAATTTGCCTCCTTTACCTCACTAGAAACAAGAAGATCATCATTATCAATATTTGTAAACTTAATTTAGTTTTGTGATGAACCAACTCTCAACCCAACCTAAATGTCTATTCAAGAGGAACAGAGTCTTGAAGTTGTTAATGCCCAACCCAAAATGTAGTCCGTACACTCTTCCTTCCCTGTTCATTACCGCGATAGTCACACCAAAGCAACAGCCCCACAACTGGAATTTTTTTGACAAGCCACAGATACCAGTAATAACCGTGCAGCCTCTCCCATCCATAACCACTATATCAATTGATAAACGAAAATTTTGGTTGTTTTTCTCCTCACCTAGGTTTCACATACAATAAGTTCAAACAGAGACAATAATAACCAATTGACAACAATTCAAACTAGAAACAATAATAACCAATTTCATATCCAAACAGTTAACAATTCAAACTAGGAACAATAATAATCAATTTCAGATTCAAAAGGTAATTACCATAACACAGTCCATGAGATTTTCAGCATCAATATCCATAACCAAGCAAGAACAAGGAGCCAAATTTCCCGGCAAACTTCAAACAACATTTAAATGCACAAAAGCTTCAATTCGGTGGTTTTTAGTTTGAAAAAGTGAAGAAAGATTTGAGAGAAAAGAAGACTATGGTTTCGGTGAACAAAGCGTGCAAAGAGAGCATGAATGTGAAGCAAGTGGGCGAAATATAGGTGCTCTCCACTTATCCTAGAAATTTCTAGGTAATGTGAGTCACAACAGGATCTTTCATAACAGCACTTACATGTCTTGAGTGAATGAATTTCCAGCCCGAGAGAGGTAGGCACCCAAAGTGTATATTTAATTTGTTAAAAATTCCTAAACCAAAATGAACCTTCTGTTTTAGAAAAGAGAGGCAGCAGAGAGAGCAACAGCAGGGTTTGTTGATGGTGCTGAGCTAGTTGTTTTTTCAACTGTGATTAACCAATTGAGGATGTTGCATGTATAAGAGCTAGAGGTACCAAATGAGTTACTGATATCATTTATCGACATTTTGTATACACAGGGGATGGTACTCTTCATTATGAATACCTGGAACTTCAAGACAATGAAGATGTAGCTTATATTTTTCATGTCTTCACCCAACATGCTACACTTTGACTTATTGAGTTATATGATACGCTAGTGAGATCCAATGATGAGATCTTAGCCTATTTGTGCCCACTAGAGTCCTCAACCAGCTCCAAAGACCCATCCATGGCTTCAATTGTGTTTACCAAAATCTATCAACCAAATCATGGCAAGCTTGAATCAAACAAAGCTAGAGACCAACTCTTCCAGCGACAGACAAAATCATCGACAGTTTGACTCAATCATGACAAAAATTAAACACAACTTAGTTGCACGTGTTTGTTTGTGTGATTGTCACTAATTTGTTTCACTATATACATGTACTTTGTAATATTGTTTTAAATTATGTTATGTTATGTAAGAGTTATTTTATAATTATATTTATAATGTCATTGTATTTTCAAAATGCATATTTTATTTTTTAAAAGACGTAGACACAATAGAAATGGATTTCCATTTTTTTATATTCTTCCCATACAAAATAAGAATATGTTTTCATTTTGTAATGAAAAATTATCTAACACAAAATACATTCGCACTTTGTATATAGATAAAATATAATATATTTTTTTTAAAAAAATTATTAGTTAGAGTCTAAAAGTTGATCCATCATTGATCATGGTTGACTCAATCTAAAAAGATAAAAAAATAAATAAAAAAGTAATAAATTAAAAAATGTTAGTGTCAGTGTAGCATCAGTCAAGGTTGACACTAAATGGTTGATGTTATTGTGCAAGTTCGTTCTAAAAACATCATGTTAGAGAAAACTGATCTAGCGCAAAACGCACACTTAATCAAATGCTTCAAATTTCATATCTTTGTGTTGGTTCTTGATTAAGGCTGTGTAAGTGTGTTTGGCTCTATGCTGTCATAGACTAAATAACATTCAATATAGATTCTAGCATGACTGTTGCTAGGTGTCCTTAAAAAGAAGTTTGCCACCGTGTTCAAATTCATTTTATCCGTTAGATTTTTTAGCTTTTAAATGGAGGGTCAGATTTTTATTTTCTTTTTCTTTTTCTTGTTTTTTCTTTGTCTTCAAACCCCTCCCTCTCACTTGCAACTTTCGTTGTCACTGCCGCAGCATATTGAAGTCGTCATCGACGGCGACATCTCCAGATCTAAAAAAGGGTTGCGTTCTTTTATTTTTTGATTTGTGAAAGGGACAGTTTGCGGTTTCCAGATCTAAAAAAGAGAGTGATTGCGGTGGTGTGCCGTCGTTGGCTTGGAAGGGAGAGTCGTTGCCGTTGTCGTCGTCCAAGTTGGCTTCTTTCGAGGTCGCCGTTGTGGTGGTTCCGATGGTGTTGCCGTTGTTGGCTCTTGGTGGCGACGGCGAGGTGTGTTGCTGCTGGGGAAAGATGGGGGACGGAGGGATAAAGTGGGGAAAAAAGAAAAGATGAAAATATTGAGCTTTAAGTAGAAAAACACGGTGCCAAACTTCTTCTACTTAGGCACGTTAGACACCGTCTTCTAACATAAGTACATAACACACACTGAGCATTATCTTCCGTGGAATGATCAAACGAAAAAAGCATCCATGGGCACTTTAATTAATACTTGCATTTTACCTACCACAGCGAATAAAGAAAAGTCAACATTTTTAATTAAATCATGATAGAGGGCAAAATTATATCAAATGTCGTTTAACCGTCTGATCGTTCACACGCGATGTAAGAGGGGTAAACAAAGAGAAAAGTTATAGCCGTGTAACGTTAGAAAAAGTATTTCATGACTTTGCTTGGAGAGGAAACACGGCACCGATACTCTCCAGAAGCATCAATACAAAGTAAATTCAACCCAAGTATGAAAAAAATATTATGGTGGTATCAAATAAAAAAAGTATGAAAAAAATGATATCCTGATCTATCTATTTAATGTTTTAAAATTCTAAAAAGTATGAAAAAAATGATATCCTATACTGAAAAAAGGAACACATATGCACATATAAATTACTCAAAAGAAAAAGGAGGGAAAAGTTGACAGTAAATTGGAAGACGCTTGCCGGTTGATGACTCGGAAAATAAAGAATAAAATATTCATCGTCCCGTCAATTTCTGTAGGAATGACTTGATATGAAAGCCAAAGAAAGAAAAAAGAAAAAACAAGAGAGGGGGAAAATAAAGATAGCAGCCAGCAAGAAGAATGTCCGTACATTATAAGTATATATAATTTGTACCAAGGAAGGAAACATTAGCCAGATTTGACGCAAAGATCTTAAGATCATTATTATAAGTATATAGTTTTGACAAGGCACACCCCACAAAAGTAAGTAATTAATAATAGGTCATGGCCAACACCGGCGAACAAGTTGATAGAGTGAGTGAGGACATAGAAAATGCAAGCAAGCGTTTGTTCAAACTTTGCATGAAAGGTGAATGGGGCAAAGTAGTTGAGACGTACAATAAGGACAAGAAGGTTCACACGGCCAAAATAACGAGGACAGGTGACACTGCACTGCACATAGCGGTCATCGACGGCCAATACGACGTCGTGCGACAACTGGTGAGACTGATTCCCGAGGAGGCTCTGAGGATTCAGAACGAGAGAAAGAACACGGCCTTGCATTTGGCGGCATCAATGGGGAGCGTGGGAATGTGTGAGTGCATTGCTTCCTCGGAGCCTTCCTTGTTGAATATGCGCAACCTTGATGGCGAGACCCCTCTCTTTCTCGCTGCTCTTCATGGCAGAAAACATGTCTTCCTTTGCCTTCACCATCGCTCTAATAACACTCATACTAAGGATCCCAATTACTATTCAAACTGTAGAAGAAATGACGGTGACACCATTCTTCATTCTGCCATTGCCGGTGATTATTTTGGTAAACATCCACTTAATTTTCATTTAGAGTGTATTTCTTTCACATATATTAAAAATTCATCTTAGTTTGAAATTGTTAACATGGGAATGCGGTATTTATGTACTTAATGAGAAAGTAATTATAATACTAACAATGGGTATATCTATTTAAGCGCTTAATTAATTAATTAATTTGACAGATTTGGCATTCCAAATAATTGATTTGTACGGGGATCTTGTAAACTCGGTGAACGAGGATGGCTTGACTCCTCTTCATCTCCTGGCAAATAAGCCTTCTGTTTTCAAGAGTGGTGGCCGATTGGGACGATTTGAAGCACTTGTTTATTATGGTAAGTGTCAACACGTATTTCACCTTAGTTATTTAAAATAATGGAGAAAAGAATGAGACTCAAATAAATGAAAAAAATAAAAAAAAAATTATAAGAAGTAATTAATCTTAATCTTTAGATTTTAAGGAGATGAATAATGATGATGGAAAGTAATTCTTTTAGAGTACTCACTCAAGGAGTAACTAGAACTCTCCTTTTATTTATTTATAGAGAAATGAAAAAAAGAAATTATACACTAATAATGTAAAAAATATAATTTAATCATAATCTATTTTGTATAATAAGTTTGTTGACGTGTATAATAATTATTTTAAAAGTTATTAATCATAAAATTTTTAAGAATATAAAAGTGTTTTAGGTTAGTGGTCTATAATCATTAAACTCATATATAAAAGTCATATTACCAATAAATTTGATTATACAACAATGTAACAATGTATTATATTATCGGTGTATAATTATTAAACTCATAGATATATAAGACATATTTTATAAAATAAAATTAAAGTGAAAGAATTAAATTTGAACGGTTAATGATATATAAAAGTTTAAAATTAAATATAAAAAAGTCACATAATTTTTAAAAAATTCTCAAAAGTTTTAAATAATTGGATGACATTAAATTTTTACTGTTCATATTTTATTATATGATTTATATTTAATTTTCTCACGATGTTTTTTTTCTCATATATTACCTCTTATATATATATATATATATATATATATATATATATATATATATATATATATATATATATATATATATATATATATATATATATATTTCATAATCATAATTTATTTGTGTTATTTATTTGGAAGCTATAATCGTCAACGAGCTCAAAGTAGCACCCAGTTGTCAGCAACAATGTCCAACAACCGACAAAGAAAAAAACAGTTATCCGAAAAATTACCAGACATGTATGGAGTTTTTGAGGATGACAAAAATATTCACCTTAGTTGGTATGTAAAAAAATATATATTCTCTCTCTTTCTCTTTTGAGAAAACATATAAAACCATTCCTGTTTTTAGAAGTACGTTTTTATATACAATGTAATAAACCCACATTATTCTTACTATTATTTGCAATTGAAATTTAGAGAAAAGTATTATTCAAAACCTCAACAAATTAATGAATACTATCATTAAGAACCACAACTTACTGTAATTTGACTAGATTCATTTTCCACATATCCAGTGATCAAGCCCTTTACACAATTTCTACAGAAAAAGTTACCACCAAAGGATCAAACTGTTACTGAAGGAGTCGACCTTGAAGCATCGAAAAAGGTTGCTACAAATAATGGCGCTGTAACAGAAGCTTCAGGTAAGGACTATAAATTGTTCATACAAATTGTATACATTATGATAGATTTTTTCAATTTTACCTTTTATGCTTCTTTCTTTCGTAAGTTCTTTTTTAAAATAGTGAGAGTCGTGACTTTCAAGTTATTAGTATAACACTCTAATCAACTGACTTAATGAGTCACTTATGTTATAAAGTAAATAATGTTGATATATATAACACTAAAATTTTTAATGTATATTTAATGTGCATGTAAATTTAAATAATAAATTTTGTAATAATTAATTTTGATATAAATCATACGAATTATTTAATGCGTATATTTTTTTAAAAATAAAAAATATTTACTATTACAAAATTTAATATATATTAAATTTTGTAATAGTAAAAAAAATTAATGCACAAATGAGTAATTTAACATATTAATAATTAAAAAATAAAACTTTAAAGAATTTAAAAAAACAAAAAAAAAACAATATATATTTATATTGGTTTTTTTAATTTATATTGGTTTTTTTTTAAATTCTTTAAAGTTTTATTTTTTTAATTATTAATATGTTAAATTACTCATTTGTGCATTAATTTTTTTACTATTACAAAATTTAATATATATTAAATTTTGTAATAGTAAATATTTTTATTTTAAAAAAATATACGTATTAAATAATTTGTATGATTAATATTAAAATTAATTGTCACAAAATTTATTATTTAAATTTATATGCACATTAAATATACATTAGAAATTTTAGTGTTATGTATAACAACATTATTTACTTTATAACATAATTAGTTCATTAGCTCAATGGATTAAAACGTAGTACTAATAACCTGAAAATCACAAATTAACTCTTACGGAACATGAAGGGTAAAATTGGAAAAAAAGAAAAATACTGAATGCACCAACCATACTACTGAGTGCACCTAGCAACACCCTAGATTTTGGTACTATACTTTCACCTTATACGTGAGCCTATAAGTACGCATGTGACTCATCTTGCTTTGTCTATACTCGATCTCCAAAATACATGTGTTTCCCAGACACCGTTTGGGCCCCAAAGAAACTCTATTTATAAGCGAATTGAAGAAACATAAATTAAGAGAGCAGAAATCTCATTACCCTATCATATCATTTGTTTAGGATCTGAAACCAGCGATAGGTCACGTCCATTATATCCAACCAATTACAACAGCTGTGTGGATCTCTTCAAGTTTGTATTTGTGGTAATGTCGGTAATCTTTGGAGCAGGTATGTCTCCATTAACATATTTAGCTGTAGAGTCATGTATTTTGCACATCGATTATAATTTTATGCTCATTCTATATGTTTGCACTTAATTTTGCAAGATTGAGCTTAAACTAGAGTCAATAGATTTTATATACGCAAATATTATTTTGTTGGATGAATTTTGGGGAAAAAAATTTTGACTTACAATATTATTTTTAGTTTTGTAAAAACATAAGATTTTTTCTATACTTGAGTGAGATCCTTTTATTTCTAATTTTATATACTGTTCTAATTAAGTCCTTTTATCAATTTATTCATATATGAAATCTTTAAATATTTATTTTCTACACAAATAAACGGGGGGGAGGGGGGATGTTAGGAAAGGTTTGAGATTACAAATGTTTTAAGAGGTTCAAAAATCTATATTTTGATTAACATTAAAGAATTTTGTGACATGTAATTTAGAATTTTGAAGAAGGGTAATTTTTTATATGTTCTTCCTTTTGAGTGAAATATGATATTTTAATTGATAAGTTAATTTCAAGTGAAAATAATCTAAAAGAATTTAATTGAAACATAAATAAATGAATTTGTAAGGTTTGAGGAGAGAAATTATTTTCTCTTCTTTCATTTTATGTTATCCTACCAAAATAAGTTTTTGGTGTAAGCAATAAGTATAATTTAATTGACAACATACTTGTGATAAAAGATAAATGCAATTTAATTATCATAAAACACACTTTAGGAAAGAGATGAAATTTTTTAAGTATAACTAAACCCTAGATCTCATTACTGGTCCAAAGGGTTGAAGTTTGTAAAAATATTTCGAGATCATAGAAAGTTAAAAGCCTTAATTAGGGTAGTTAAAAAAAAGTTCTTGGTAGCCCTCTTATATAGTAATTTTTTTGTGTCCATTTAGACCATTTTCTTTTTGTTGGTCTTCCAAAATGATCTATCTAGAATGTAAAGCTGCATTTCGAACTGGACCCCTTTTTCGACTTCCGAAGTGGCCAATTCGGATGATAAAAAAAAAAAAAAAACATTTTGGAAAGGATGCAGAAGCAACATGCAGGTGCAGGAAGCAGCATCCCTCAATGTGACAATATTATAAGTAGGTCTGGTCCAAAGAAGTCGTCGAAAAATAACTTGAATTAAACTGACCCATTCGAATAATTTCATTTTGTAGTGTTTATAAATGTGACATTTTTTCTATTAATAATGTGGCATATTTTTCTATTGATGAAACTACAAAAGGGTCAGCCAACATAAACAAGATACGTCGGAAGAAGGAAAAGCACGTGTGGTCTGCCCAAATAATGGATGAACTTCTGAAGCGAGCTTCCATGTATGAGTATGATGACGATGGCAACAAACCCCTGCAAAACTTGGGGGATAAAGATCAACAGACAGACCCTTATAGTTTTGATGGTGGGGGTAATGTTACTTTGGCCGATATCACCGAAGAGCAGCAACATTTGACCATCAAAGGAGAGCCCAAGCAACAAAAGATTGGTAAAACATTAATTAGTACAACAACTTGGTTGCTGGATTATTTTGAAATATGGATTTACTTAAAAGGAGTGTCTTTTCTCACTCTCACTTCTTTATAATTACTCCTATTTAAGATATTTTTATCTAAAATAATCTTCTAATTAATTTGATTAAAAAAGATGAAAAGGAAAGGGTATTTAATTATGATAATTAGATTAGTGTTGGTGGTTACATTATTATTGGTGGTATTGTTTTTATATGCAGGAGGTAAAAAAGATGAAAACCCACTAGGATCGAGCCTCAATCTTTATTGTTGTCATTGTACATCAAAAAAAGATGAGAAAAATGAAAAGATAAGCACCAAAGAAAAGAAGGTGTTGGAGACACCGATATTAATAGCTGCAAAGAACGGTGTGACAGAAATGGTAGCGAAAATCATGGACTCGTTTCCAGTAGCTGTTCATGATATGGATGCCAAGAAGAAAAATATAGTGCTATTGGCAGTAGAGAACAGACAAACCTATTTATATAACTTCTTGCTCAGCAAGAAAAATCTAAAGGAAAGTAATATATTCGAAAAAGTGGATAACGAGGGAAACAGTGCATTGCACTTGGCAGCCAAACTTGGAGACTATAAGCCTTGGCTCATTCCTGGCGAAGCTCTTCAAATGCATTGGGAAATCAAGTGGTACCTAGTAAGTTTACATATAGGTGATTAGGATTTTGAAACTTGTCAAAATAGATAAGCTACATTAAACTGTTTTTGTTTTGTTAACAAACACTTTTGCGTGACATCCGAAATGGAGATAATGCAGGTAATGGTGAGATAAAATACTCAAGATTGGAGAGGAATTAAGTTTAGATAAATTTTAAAAGTAAAAATTTCATTTTTTTTAAACATTTTAAGAATCATGGGTGTTCTTTAAGTAATTATCTGCAAAAATGGATTAATTGTGTGTTCAGAAGAGCTTATTCAACATTACAATAGTGATTTTGTAACCAAAAAATATTACGATGGTGATGTATGGTTTTTTATAGGCTTTTATTTAAACTTGTTTCCATAAATTTTATAAAATCTTATCAAAATAAGCTGCTTCTTTTTTTAACTTATTCCAACAATCTCTTAATCAAAATATTAATTTAATTCTTATTAGATATCAGATAAAAGCTTGTGAAAAAATATTTTATTGAATTACTTACCCAAAGAAACTCCTAAACCAATTACTAATATCAAGCCATATAGTGCTTCAATTTCAATCAAATCATTAACCCTGTAAAATCATTTACATATTTTGGTCATTGAAACTACTTGCTCCCCTACGTACTGATGATTGTGATGCAGTTTGTTAAGGGATCGATGCAACCTCATTTCTTTAGTCACTACAACAATGAAAACAAGACACCAAGAGATATCTTCAGTGAAACTCACAAGGACCTCGTCAGGAGTGGTGGAGAATGGCTGAAAAAAACTGCTGAATCTTGCTCCTTGGTAGCAGCACTCATAGCCGCTGTAGCCTTTTCCACATCCACCAACGTCCCCGGCGACTTCAAAGATGACACCGGCTCCCCAACCCTTGAAGAAAGGCCAGAATTCAAAGCCTTTGCCATCGCATCTCTCATTGCTCTTTGCTGCTCTGTCACCTCACTGGTGCTGTTCCTCTCAATACTCACATCTCGGTATCAAGAGCGTGATTTTGGTAAAAATCTTCCCAGGAAGCTGATCCTAGGTTTGACATCATTGTTCATGTCCATTACCTCCATGATGGTTTGTTTCTGTGCTGGCCATTTCTTTGTGCTAAAGGACAAACTCAAATCTGTTGCCTTTCCTGTATATGCCGTGACATGTCTTCCAGTCACACTTTTTGCCTTGGCTCAGTTTCCACTCTACATCGATCTCACATGGGCTACTTTTAAGAAAGTGCCACAGCGTGGCTACAAAACCTCTCTAACATAGTTGTGGGACCAGCATTTTACTTGTAGAGCTTAAAACTCTGCTGCGTTTGTAATCTAATTTTCCGTATTTGAAGCTTAGTCTAGACCTTGAATCCAGAGACTGCGTATCAACGGTGGGTAATTCAGTATTTGTTTAAGTAACGTTAAGTGTTTCTTATGGTGCTTTTTTATCGGATCAATGTTAATTGTTAATTTGTTATTTTCTTTTGTTAGCAGAAGAGAATGTAACCAACGATTTTTTTCTTATGGTATTTTAAAACATAACTGACATTTTGTTTTGATAGACAATTTTGTAGAAGAGAAAATCCAGAAATAACATTAAAAGATATCCAGTAATACTGAGGGAGACACCACACAAACTATGTGCTGAGATTTACTTTCTTGACCTTTTCAGCCCGTCCAAATAATATATGTCTAGTGTCTTCAAATATAGTTTGAGAAGAATAAGGAAACAGTGATTGTAATAACTCAAATTGTCTCCTTAGCACAGCTACAGAAACCAGAAGGTCCAAAATAATGACTCTAGAAGACAACAGTATCAAGCATCATTCCGAGAGTTTGAACGATGTTGGAAGACATCAAATTTGAGATATGCTCTTCGAGATGTTTCTTTGCATCTTGTCTTCCCACATTTGCTATTGCAAGCTTCTCTGGAGGCAGCTCATCTTCCTCTTGAACAGCCTTGTTATATTTGACAGCTAAGTTCAGCATTTCCTGCATTATCAAATTAATTGAGATCTATCAGTATTTAATTTACTAAAGATATTAGGCCATTTTCAAATCTTAAAACTAGCATAAGTAAAACAAAATATATGCCATTTTATATGTATGAGTAATCAGATTGGTAACAATCTAACTTACAATACGAATCATTAAATTACCTGTACAGTCTGTTCATTAGTTTTGGAATGTGTATCAAAATGCCGAAGTGTCAAACCATCAGTCCATTTCTTCTTGTGAAGATTAAGCAACATCTTCTCCTCAAGTTCATTCTTCCTGTAATTAATGGCTATGGAATAGTAATGCCGGTTCAACCCATGGATCAATGCCTAAAGAGGGCCAATAAAGAAAGGTCAGAAGCAATTAAAAAAAGGCAGAATAAGTGCTTCCAAATATAAAACATAGCAACAGTGTAGACATCTGATCAGATAAAAAGGATTTGGATAACACACTTGAATGGATGGTTTATTCAGATGTCCCAGATTGGATGTTGTCTGCCTTGGTTCTTGACCAAGCATCATTGTCTGCGGATTGATCAATCGAAAAGCATCAATCACCACTTTGCCTTTAACACTTTGTATTGGATCTACAACCACAGCCACTGCACGCTGATTCAAAGCCTCAAAACTCTGCATGATGTAACATAGAAGAGCAAGTTACTCATACTAATCAGCAGCAACATACTAATATGAACCAAAGTAATAGTTAATACTAATAATGGATTTAATTATAATGCCTAAGCCTGGATGGAAATTTCAATTACCTACAATTCAAATTTTAAGAAATAGACAACAGTTGGCACTTGAAAGCGGATATCATGACACTGTTTTCAATAAGCAAGAAAAAGGTTTGGTTCCACTGATATCTTAAAGAAACCTTTTATCAAAAGGAACAGCTCCCCATTCACTACTGAGAGAATCAAAGCAAGCTTCCATACTAACAAATATTGACATTCTAGGAACATCAGAAACAAATCTAAGATTTTTTCATTAAATGAATCTCAGATCTCTTTTTAAAAATAAAAGAGCAGCATGGCAATATTAACATATCTAGCTGGTAATTTTGACCCCTGATTTAATTTGGGTGTATGATTTAGTCCTCAAATTATTCAAACTCATTTAATATTATTCTTTCTGCTAAGATAGCAGGGAGAATACTTTGCATGCCATCATTATAAATTCCAAGGAGTGTTAAAAAAAGATAGGAAACTAGAGAGAACAGAAACAGTGTGAAATCTATTCACACTACAAGATTCACATAAACCTGACAACGAAAGTAAAGCATCCAACTCTAATCCACAATATCAAAAACTAGAAAAATCATTATCATCACCCACCATACAAATCCTTTTAATTGAGAGGTAGATACGGAAACAATGTGCAGAAACACAAGAATCAACAAACAAGAAAGAAAGAAATGAAGCTGAACCTGCTGTGTATTGATGTCAACACCAGAGAGCCAACAGCCAAATCCAGGATGGGAATGGTACCAACCAACAACCATTTCTGGTCTGCAACACAAGTAACCAACATCAATGAACTAACAAACCAAATCCAACACAATAATAATAATAATAATAATAATAATAATAATAATATAAAAAAATACCTTCCAGTTTGTTTGAGCATGTCAAGCATATTAGTCTGAAAAACGTGATCAACAGCCTCAACACTAACACCAGTGCCACTCTGCGGCATTGCGAAGACATCAACCACACGAACGGTGTACTCGTCCACGAATTCTCCAAGCATCAAACCCATCACCTCCATGGGAACCCCAGCCCTTCCTGCAATTACAGAAACACGAAAACCCTAATTTAGAAATCGGGTACTCCATGACTCGATTAGGTTAAAAACGGGAACTTTTGGACTTACCGTGCTTAAGCATCTTGAGGAGAGCGAGTGAGGAGATGTAGACCTGCTCGGAGGAATCGAGAGTTGGGGAATCTGGGGGAGGGTGCCCTAGCGCTCCACCTGCACCTGCAAACATTCGCTGAAGCCTCTCCATCGCAAATCTCACTTCGGATTTTGATTCGGATTTGGGATTTGGACTCAGCTGAATTGGTTTCACTGAGAATTTGAAGTTGAAGCTGAACCTGAAGCGGAAAGGAAACCCACCAACAAAGGAACAAGAAAAATCTTACTCGGTGCTATACTACAATACATTTATGTTTTATGTGAGGCCTAAATGCCTAATTATTAATTTATTTGATTCTTAAATTATTAAAAATAACTTAATTTAGTTCCTAAAATTTCAAAATATTCAATCAGATTTTTTAATTTTTAAAAATTTAAATTTTAATCTCTTGTAATTTTAAATTCATAATTTTAGTATTTTTATTTTTAAAATAAGATATTTAATCTTTTTATTTTATAAAATAAGTAATTTTAATCATTTTATTAGTTGATTAAAGATGAAATTTGAGTGTGAAATATTGATGTTAAAGTTGACTTAGAACTTATGTAGGTAATTGATTTTGATATATTGCTTATATAGGAAAAGATTAAATGAAATAAGAAATAAAAAAATCGTGCAAAAGTGATAAGTTATCCTAATCAAACTTTTGTTCTTCTCAAACCAAATCCAAGAACAACTCATATAAAAGGAAAGAAAAATTCAAAATATTATTGGTGAAAATGTTAGAATTGATATTCAATTAAAAATTGATTTTTTTTTGCCTTTAAGTTAAATTTTTCTAGATTTGATTTGGCGAAGATTAGAATTTCATTAGTGTTGTGTTTTCTTTGGCCGATTTTTCACCCCATAAATGAGTAAACTCATTTTAAATGGTTTGTTAAGTAATTTTTGGCAATTTTTAGTCTAAAAAAATGTCACAAATGTTTTAAAATAATTAGAAAGTAACTATCAGTCATGGATTGATAGACAAAAAAAAATAGTTGGAGGATCAAGTCTCGTTAAACTTAAGTTTATAAACTACAAACAAAAATTCTAAAAAAATTCATCAAAAACATATTTTGTTCAAATTATTTTGTTCAAATTTTTTGGAAGAATAAAAGTGAAAACTCACATAATATGACAGATTAAAAGTTAATTATTTTTTTAATTATATAACCCGTGCATACGCACTGGTCATTCACAATTTATCTAGCATGCATATTTATTTATTTTGCAAGACAGAAGTGGGATGAGAGGCTGCATAAATTAAAATAGGGTTAACATTGATAGTAATTTTGATGTTCAAGTTGACAAATTTTTCAACAAAATAACCAAAACAAAATAAACTACATAATCTTTATTTAGTGAGTATCATCCTAGTCTTTTGGTGCCTGATGATAAGCTCTCATCCAAATTTTATCGTAACGCCTATAGTAAAATTAAACTTTATGTTTGTGGCTAAAATTACTCTTAGCCAAAAATTGATACTAAGGTTTAACGATATATTTATCGTCAATGCTAGCTTCAAGGACCATTACATTCCATTCCATTGCAGGGGAGGACCATGTCTTCTCAGGATTGTCATATGTTGACTACATGCATCAACATACGGCACATTAGAAGTTGCAAGTCTCTATGGTTGAAATTAAAACAAGTTATACATTTTAATAAGTATTGAAATAAGAAAGTATGATCAGTAAATGATGACTTACCAGTGGATAGGGGGTCGAAGAAAATGTATGAATTATTATTATAAATTTTTGATATTGTTTTAAATTGTTATAAATAAAAAAATTCCCGTGTCAAGATACACATATATATTAGAGCTAGATCTCTGAGCTTTAAGTTCTCTTTTGTGCAGTGGTGCATTAACACGGCAGCTTGCTTGATCAGTTCTTAGGGAGATAAAGGGAAGATGAAATGTAGTTTGGGTTTCTAAGGGTGTGAAAAACATGAGGTGGGTGAAGCAGTATGCTTTGTTGTGGGTGCATGCGCACGCGTTGCTATGCTTCGCTCTGCAATTTTTTTTTTTGTTTAGTATAAAAAATTATTTGTATTCTTTTAAACTATTTTTTGATGAATAAAAGATGTGTTTTTTGTGCTATTTTATTGTTCTTGTAAGTTTTTTTTTTTAATTATCATTTCACCCTTATTAGCAACGTATCAATAATATAGAATAACTGAAGACATATAATTAGATCACTGATAATTTATTTTCCTAAAAAATAATTAAAAATAGCTTATAAAGTTTAATAATTTTACCTGATTCAACTATAATTTAATTAATGAATAAGATATACACAAATAATATTGTCATTTGATCACAAAATTATGATAATAAATTTATTATTTGGTTTAATAATTGTTTTATAAGTTATATTGGGAAAAATTATGATTGATTAATGATACAAAGAATTTAAGAAATAAAATAAAAAGTGACAAATATGAAAAAGAATAATAATAATATCATATAATTGTTATTAATTATTTTCTCACCACATTCGAGAGGATTCATGCACTTTTTTTAATGCACGTCAATTGTGAGTCTCACAAACAAATATTTATTCTATTCATGGAAGTGTATATTATTATATTTTGTCTTTGGAGTTGGATAATGTTGTCATCCATTAGAATGCCCTATATTTTTAGGAAGTCTTAGCAATATTTATATATTATTTCAAAATGAATGAAAATGTCTTATAAACTGATAATTTTATCCTCTTTAACTATAATCTAATAAATGAAGAATATATGTACATTTATATTGTTACTCTATCACAAAATTATCATATGTGGTAAATTTATTGTTTTTTATGGTAAGTATATGGAAAGTTTTTCATAATGATTTGTAATAATTATTTTATAAGCTAGAATAAAAAAAATCTATGATTGATTAACAATTAAATTTTTTTGAAAAGAAATTAAACTTTTGAATAAACGTTTATATAAAAATTCTTACACTACTTGAATTGTTGATTATATTACATAAAACATTTCGTACCACTAAAATCGTTGTATCTCTTATTATATTGTATCTTTGGATTTTGACAAAGAGATCATCCTTACGTGCTATTAGAACGTTCTATGGTTTTAGTAAAATATATTTTTTAATTTATTTATATATAATTTTAGAGTGAATGAAAATACAAAGAAAAGGAATGGTGAAATGTTGGATATTGATTCATGTTGTACAAGTTTGTTTGAGATTTTGGATATAGTTTGACTCTTAGTAGAAGGTAATGAAGAAAAGAAAAAATGGTGAGTTGTGCATTCCCTCCAGTTTCTTCCTTTTGCACTAATTCCTCAATTCTTTGCTGTTTGGTACAAGAAGTTGTGTGTATTTATAATACAATTTCTAAAATAATTTATAATTTTTTATTTGGTTGTTGTCTAAGGAATATGTTAATAATGTAAAATAGCTGAAGCTATATAATTGGATAGACATTGAATTTATGTTTAAAAGGATTGAAAATAGTTTTAAAAATGTGAAATTTAATCTCATCCAACAATAATTTAATTAATGAATAAGTTGTGCATAAATTATATTAATATTGATTCACAAAATTATGATAATAAATTAATTTTTTTGATATCTTTCTATAAGTTATATCGAGGAAAAATTATAATTGATTAATCTTGACAAAACTTTAATGAATAAAATAAGATATGTTCTTTGTGAGATTAAAATATATATTATTTATTATATAATTATGTATGCTATAAAATTTAATTAATTGACTAAAACATCAATCTTTCCTCTAGGATGTGTTGTTTGTTTAATAAATACAAAATAAATTAGGGATGATTAATTTATTGTAGTTAAATTAAGAATGATTAATTTTAACGAAAAAAAATTAAATATAATTGTAATTGATGATTGATATAATATATTTTTAACTTTATTTTGATTTTTTTTTAAATTGATATAATTTGTTATAACGGGAAATAATATTTAATTATCCCTAAAAGTCAATCATTCTTAATTTAATTCCAATAAATTATCATCGTATTTATTTTTTTGTTTAATTTTTTTCTGTTAAAATTAATTATCCATAATTTGTCCTTGCATCTCGTCAGCAACAATGATGAAAGACCAACTTCACATATTTTACCAATATCAATGACGAAACATGCTCAGCTGTATTGCTAACATGTATAAGGGAACGCGTTTAAAAAGAGATCCTTCTCGACAATTATTTTATACAAGATATATTTTAGGAAATTAGTTGTAAAGAAAATCCCATTAGGTCAATTAGTCCCAAGATGCACCCCATTATTTCTTTTCTGAAATAGAAATGCTTTTGGTTCAAGCACCGCTTCACGTGCCAATGAAGTGACAAGACCAGATAGAAGTTGGCAGCTTCTGCATTTGCGGCTCATCTTTTCAGTTTTCAGTCTTTCAAATTTCAACAAGTCACGACGCCTACTATTTTTTTGTGAGGCTCGCGTCTCTAAGTAATAATGACGAACGATGATGAGGCTCACGTCTTAATAAGCATGAGAGGCTTACAGCAAACAGAAATGTAGGATTTATGATTTTAAAATCCAAGTTTGTTGTAGCTTAAGTCACCTAAAATTATTTGAAAGAATATTATAAGTACAGATAATCCCTAATACGTAAATGGATCCTACCTCCAAATAACAAGTTAACCCTTACACAGAAGCATCAAGCACAGCAATATCATAAGCAGTCTTGATTTTTTATTTTTGAATTCTCTTTTATCTTTTGTTGCTGTTACTCGTTACAGCTATGTATACTTGTAAATGTACCACAGTCATAATTTAATTGGGTTGAATAAAGATGGCTGGTAATAGATAGATTTTTTTAATTGAAATTTAATTAATGATAATACAAGTAACAAGTTACCATTTAATACAAATTTTTATCATAATTAGTTTTTGTTACAGATATAATTAGTTTGTTTGCTATTAAGAAAGTTAATTTCTATGATAATCAAAGGTATCTTCAGTCATACTTTATTGAATTTCAATCTGTATCATATTAATTAATAAAATTATATTTTTGATTTCCTTTTATTTTTAATTTTGAATTTGATCATCTAGTAAATTAATTTGTAAATTTTGTTCTTCAATTTTTTAAAATCTTATAATATTAATATCTCACGTTATAATTAAACGTAAACGTTGACCTAACATAATAAATAATATTAATTATTACGTGTCATATTTTTATTAAATAATAATTACTGTCTGTTATGTTTTGATTAATCAATAAAAATAACAATATATTTCATGTTTATGTTATTTTGAAGAAGTCACCGGAGTGTTTGCTATTTTGAAGAAGTCACGAGAGTGTTTCTGTTTTTCTCATTTGCTGCTCCTGGCTCTTTCCCTAGCAATGTCTATAAATATTACTCAATTCTCTTGAAAACAGCATTGTTCCTCACTCCTCACCTTAACTTTTACACTGCCTTTTGCTTTCAATTCCTTCAAAGTTCTTTCTGTTGTGTCACATAACCTTACTAGAAAATGGGAAAAGGAACCGTTCGCTTTGGCGTTGATCATGCCACTCCAAAACTAGAACCAAACGAGGCCAAACATGTTGCGCCCATTGTGTCCTCTTACAACGAGCGCATACGTCCTGTTCTTGATGCTGTCGAGAACCTGAGGCGCCTCAACATCACCAAAGAAGGGATACAGCTTCCAACCATAGTTGTTGTTGGTGACCAGTCTTCTGGCAAGTCCAGGTAAAATTTTGTTTGATTTTTTTACTTGTTGTTATGCAAATGCAGTAATACATATAAATATGCAGTGGTGTAAAATTATTTTCCAATGTAAACTAATCACAAATCATGATATGTACAGCTTTTAAGTAGGTTTTTTTTACAAGTCGATGAATTTATTATGTATAAAAAAATTTAATGATAATGTAAAAAATTACTTGCTCTGGTTTCAAATATAAATAATAAAAATCTCATTTTTTATTTTAAATATAAATAAATCTTAATTACTTATCTCTTATTCATTGAGACTCTTCAAAATAATGAAAGATTTTTGTATACTTAATATCAAGTTTTAATAAGAAATAACTTAGAAAAAATATTTATTTTTTAATTGAAAATAACACACTTGAAATTAACTACTTTTTTTCAAAACTGTGAAATATATATTTTGTTTGCTTATAATTGAGATTGAAGGGAGTATTTGCATATTTTTTTTTCTTAACACTTTATAAGACACTTAATCCTCTATTACTATGAGACAAGATTCTTGTAAAATACTAGTGCGTGAATCTAAAAGACCTATACCTCAAAATAAATTAATTAAATAGTGAATCAAAGTTAATTAAATAATCCACTAAACTTCATTGATGTAATTGTTTCATTTTCCAAAACAGTGTCCTAGAATCTCTGGCTGGAATCAGCTTACCCCGTGGACAAGGTATCTGCACAAGGGTTCCCTTGATCATGAGGCTACAAAACCACTCACTCCCCAAACCCGAGTTGGTGCTAGAGTATAATGCCAAAATCGTGTCCACAGATGAGGCTCAAGTCTCTGATGCTATCCGAGTTGCCACGGATGAGCTTGCAGGGGGTGGGAAAGGAATTTCCAACACCCCATTAACTCTTGTGGTGAAGAAGGACGGTGTTCCTGATCTCACTATGGTTGATCTTCCAGGTATCACTCGCGTGCCAGTTCATGGTCAACCTGAGGATATATATGACCAGATTAAGGATATAATTATGGAGTATATAAGGCCTGAAGAGAGCATCATTCTCAATGTTTTATCTGCCACTGTTGATTTCTCTACTTGTGAGTCCATTAGGATGTCACAAGGTGTTGACAAAACCGGTGAGAGGACTCTTGCTGTGGTCACAAAAGCTGATAAGGCTCCTGAGGGCTTGCATGAGAAGGTAACTGCTGATGATGTCAACATTGGACTTGGCTATGTTTGTGTCAGAAATCGCATTGGGGATGAGTCCTATGAAGATGCTCGAGCAGAAGAAGCCAACCTATTCAGGACTCACACACTTTTGTCCAAAATTGACAAGCCCATTGTGGGGGTTCCAGTTTTGGCACAAAAGCTGGTTCAACTTCAAGCGGCTAGTATTTCCAAAATACTGCCTGAAATTGTTAAGAAGATCAACGACAAGCTCGGTTCTCAGCTTTCTGAGCTGGACAAATTCCCCAGGAAACTTACTTATGGGGCTAATGCAATGTCTGCTTTCATGCATATCATTGGGTTGGCAAAAGAATCACTGAGTAAGATTCTTCTGAGTGGAGAATTTGATGAGTACCCTGATGACAAGCACATTTGCACTGTTCCCTTGTTGAGTTCACTGACAAGGTATGGAACTATCTTGAGGAAGTGGTGTGGTTGATGTTCTGGAGCGTCACTCAGAACACTACCGCCAACTTCATTCATGTACAAAACGGGCAGGGCAGAACCTTATTGCTAAGATGAAGGAGAATTCTATGAAATATGTGATGGAGGTTGTGGAAATGTAGAAGTTAACTGATTACACTTGCGATCCCCAATACATGAGTAAGCTAAGGTCCAGCAAGCCAAATCTTCTCAGGTAGCTCTTGACAGTTTTGGGTTGGTTCAGGTTAGTCATCTGATTGAGTATCAAACTTTACTTCCGGAAGCTTTTGACTTGAAAATGAGACTAACAGCATATTGGAAGATTGTGCTTCGGAGGCTGATTGACAGCACTGCATTGCATCTGCAATTCAGAATTTTCAACCCTGTGAAAAAGGATGTAGGATATGAAATTGTGAAGGACGTGATGTCTCAATGTGGAGGTGGAATTCAGAGGTTGTTGAAGGAATCTCCTTCAGTTGCCTTGAATCGTGACAAGCTCAATAGGAGCATTAAAGTTCTCAGAGAAAGCAAGAAAGTTGTGGCTAGCATAACGGACAAAGTTTCCAGCTATGGTAATTAGAGCTAACATTCCACCTTTTTTCATGTTCGAGTGATTTTGTTTTTTAAAATTTTTTATGCAACTAAGGTTTTAAGTAAGTGTTTGTTATATATAAACAGATACACACGTACTCCTGTTTCCTAGTTCCTTAAATATTATCATCACGGGTACTAGACCTATCAGCATAAGCTTTAAGTTGGTGTATTAGATGGTTGTACCATCTTCGATATGTGTTTATGTCATTTTGTGAACTCCAAAGGTCAAGGCACTTGAGGTTTACAATGAATTGCCGAAGCTTTTCTTGTTCTTTGAATACCTCTAGTGCTTTCCAGCAAAACATACTATGTTCTATATAACTGGGTAATTGACCCTGAATCAAAACATAAATAGTGTATTTATAATAAAACAAAATGGTATGTAATTAAAAGCATCGCATCAAGGGTAAACAACTGCGATCAGCATTAACTGTAAGATGATTCAATATGCAGGAACCTATTTGATGGAAAAATTCATAAGGAAAATCATAATATAATTGTGTTGAATCAATTTTTTCTTTTATTTTCCTTTTTAGAAAATCAACACAAACTCAACCTGTATGTGGCCAGCCATAACGAGTACACCAAAAGCATTTTTATCCGTTTGAAACATACACAATCTAATTTATAATTTATTATAATATTTTACATCAGGTATGAATTGAACTTCCGTTATATGGATACACATAGAAATAAATAAAGAAGTAACCTAAATTTATGATTTAGAGATTGCTTTATTTGTAGCAATATATTTGTACATTAAAGAAACAAAAAAAGTAAAATCAAATCAAATAAGGGTGACATAAGGAAGAAAGGAAAAATCTTCTCATACTCCTTTGGAGACCTCTTCAGAAAGCAGAAAACTACACAAGTGAAAATAGAAGGTTCCATGCTGGTCAAAATTTTCAAGCCCTAAGATCTGGAGCTACCACTGCTATCTGGTAAAGTGCGTCAAGTTGGTGAAAGGAGAAAACTAACTACTGTCAACTGAACTATGATCCTCAATATAACTAGTAGTGTGAGTATTACCACCAGATGCTGAGGTGAATGTATGTGTCATTGAACTCTGGCTCTGGTTTCCACTCAAACTCTGTTTTGATTGATATTGATGGAGATTCCTTAAGGCTTTGAACCTTAAATCATCATTGTAGGTACTTGGTTCTGGGATTACATCAGGAATATCTGCATGTCCTTCAAGCATATTCACTACTTCAGACATTGTAGGCCTAAGTGTTGGAGAAGCATTTGAGCACAGGAGACCTATTTTGACCACCTTTTCTACTTCCATTTTATTAAGGTCTGGCCCCAACCTTTCATCAATCAGCTCCATCAAGTTCCGAGTTTGGTTTAACTGACATGCCTGCAAATATAAATTATTGTTGTCTTTAAATAAGTATTAAAAAAAATAAAGGGTTCATAATTGAAAAATACATTAAGGAGTTTTGAGATTACCCGATCCAAAAGACAAACACTTCCATCATCTGGTAAATAATTGTTATTGCTTTTCCCACTAACAATTTCTAATGCCACAACTCCAAAACTGTAAACATCAGCCTTGTCAGTAAGGTAGCCCCATAATGCATATTCTGGTGCCATATATCCTCTGCGAGGAAAATAAATAAATAAATTAGGTACCAAATATCATTTGGAGATATCTGTAAGATAAGTGCAAAGGCAACCTACATAGTCCCAGCAACTCGGGTGCTGATATGCGTCTTCTCTGCTTCATCAAGCTTAGCCAAGCCAAAGTCAGATATCTTTGGATTCAATTTGTCATCGAGTAACACATTAGAAGCCTTGATATCTCTGTGAACTATCTTGAATCTTGACTCATCATGTAGAAATGCTAAACCTTTTGCTATGCCAATGCAAATCCTAAACCTCGTGGGCCAGTCCAATTTAAGCTGCTTGTTTTCACTACCTATAAACATCAAGGGCCATTACAGCTGCTTATTTGATTCAAATCATATTAAAAACTTTTACTCACCCTTCTAACAATCAAGAAATGAAATTATATCAGGGCATGAGCATTGACAATCCATTTTAGAGGATTATACCAGGGCAATCCATTTTAGAGCAATTATAGGGTTGTTAAAAAAAGGATAAAAAAACTATTTTCATCTTGTCAAGTTGTTTGAGAAAATTAACAAAAAAAAAAAATCAAGTTAAACCACTAATATCTGATTTATTCTTTTTGAGTTTCTCATATGACCACTTCACACATGAGATATGAAGAAATTCATGGACAAGTAATGACGCACCAAATAAAACTCGGGCAAGGCTGTTATTTTCCAAGTACTCATATACCAGCAAGAGTTGTTCTCCTTCAGCACAATATCCATAAAGCTTTACAAGGTTAGGGTGTTGCACACAAGATATCAAGCCTATTTCATTTATAAATTCACGATTTCCCTGCCGTGATTTTGATGACAGTTGCTTGACCGCTATAAAAGTACCATCTAGCAATTGACCCTGCATCCAAGTTACCAGAAATCCTTTATGCTAGACACTAACAGAAAATTCCCTTTGAATGAAATAAATTTATTTGGAAGTCATCCAAAAACCTTGTATACAGGACCAAAACCACCTTCCCCAATCTTATTAGCAGAAGAGAAGTCATCAGTAGCAACTCTGATCTGCTCCAAGCTAAAATTGCCTGCCTGAGTATCTCTATCTTTTGTACCTGTCCATGTAAGCCAAGAGAAATTTGTATTAATCAACAGTTATCTAAGTTCCAACTATAAACAAAAGCCTCAAATCTGATCAGATCTGCAGAAAATATTGCTTGAAAACGATATAATTAGGCAGTGCAAACTTTTATTCTCACTCCCGAATGGAAACTTTGCTGTGTACAACTTTCAAAGTATAATAAAATGACTTCACCTGCCCTTCGCAGTTTCCCTCTGAAAAAGCCTTTCCACTTCCACCAAATGAATCCAGATGTAAACAGCACTAAGCATAGAGCACCAACTACAATTGCAATTATTATAGAAACAGAAACTTTCTTTTCTCCATTTGAGCAAACTCTAGAATCTGTACAAAGCACAGCAAGGAATCACACTGATTTTTATACAGCACCAGCCATAATAAAGATTGGCGTCAAAACTATTAAATCTCATCTGCAATTAACATCTGTATAAATGATATTGAGTATAAGGAATGCTAACTAAAAAGTGATAAGAAATAGACACTGCATCTGATCCTGCTAACAAGATCAAGAAAGGCATATGAAAAGTGCTATTCAAGAAACAAAAACAAACATACCAAATAGAAAATGAGAATAGAACTACTATTTCATGAGGTTCTCTTTCTTTAAGAGCATTCTTTTTTTAATAGTAGCAGTTGTATTTGTATATGCAGCTGTACTTAATAGTAACATGATGGTGAAACACTTCAAATTTAACAAAATAAATTTACACTCATCTTGCAATGGGGGGTAGTACTCACTTGAAACCACAGAAAAAGCTGATACAAGGAGACCATAAACTCCAACATCCGGAATTCTAGTAGTTCCTTTTCCAGCCCAGTAGAACCGAATCTCCAAGACATTATTTGTAATGCTGATATTGTATATAGGCAGTACCAGTGGTTTCTCAGCAACATTTGTCTCATTCTCTATATCAAAATTTTTGCGAATCAGTTTTCCCTGAGACAAAGTCAATGCATTAATTCATAATCTGAAAATTAAAGCAAAATTCATTAGTTTGACCAATGCCCAGTTACCTGAACATAGATATCAAATATGCGCTTCCCAAGACTTCTAAATGTTTTATCATTTGTAAACTGTATCTCAGCAAAATGGAGGTTTACAGTATAGTTCCCATTTTCCATGCAATTATGGAAATAAGTAAGTGTAATTGGAGATATACGTGCTGTTTTGTATAATTCAGGCATATTTGAAGATGGAGATGATACTGTGTAACGTATGTTCTGGCCATCGAAATCATCCATAAAGTCTCCGGTGCTACTAAATCCCCAGTGATCATTGGAACTGTAGAAATAAGTTGCAGTGCCACCCTGAACATCATCTCCCACATAAAGGTTTTCTCCTTTATCATCTTTTACATTTACATCCTTCCCTCCACAGTTAACATGTAAACAACTTGAATCTGACAGTTGATTAAGAAAATAAGACAATGTAAGATTTTTTTATGCGACAGTGAATAAGTACAAAGTTTCATATGCAATTTACTATAGCAGAGTCATAGAAAACAAAGTGTCATTTTGCTATTATGCATTTATTTTGATGCAAATATTCCTACGAATAAACATTTACACACATATCACCTCACATGTTACACTTTTCATTATTTGATTTAATTATATGTTCCGCTTGTGAAGTGTAAATATTTTGATTCAACTATATTAGTATACACATAAAAAATAAAAAAAAACTATACTGCAAGTATGAGGTGCACATCTGATGTGGAAGAATCTCTGGGCTTTATCCATTTGATCATGGTCATTTTTCTAAGAAAGCCAGTGAAAAACGCTTTATGTAATAGATCTTGCATCCTAATTCCCCATTCCATCTCAGACTTACTGGGATTTATTTTAACATGTCATCTTTTTTTGAAAAATAATATTTTAGAAAATCAAGGCATTATTTTGTTAATTTTGTTAAGACCTAGTGATAATATTTTAAATATTTTAATAGAGAATAATTTAGTCAAGTACAATAACATTTTCTATAATTGAGGATATTTAATAATTGTTTAATTATCAAATAATTGTGTTAAATGAAATATATTTTAACATAGTTGGTAGATGCCTGACAATAAAAACAAAAACTGAACTGCAAGCACGAGATTTAGAGTTTAGATCAATATAGACTTACACCGTGGACAGATGAAATTCTTGGAGCAAGGAACATACTCCTCTCTGTCAATAGCAAAATTAAAATTTACTAATTATTTTCATATATATATATATATATATAGTTTAATTAGTATGCACTGTAAGTATAAAGAAGTTTGAAGATTACTAGCAACATATCCTTTGACTAACATTTTTCCACACATTCTCCTTTATAAATTTTTAGTGAGACTTAATAAAGTTCATTCATATTAAATAATGTATGAGAAAGATGGTGTTTATGGATATATTGTTCGCATTTCCTAAGAAATTTTATACTAATATCCACTAATTTATTACTATATCATTTTCTCATTAATTAAAGTAGAAATAAATAATGATAAGTCATAATAATAGTCAGTACTAGCACAATACTTATATGATCTACATTTCAAATAAATTATTGCTAATAAATCATTTTTCAATTGGATGCTTGTCTAACCAAAACCAGAGTAGGGGATCTTACAACTTATTCTCCTTAATCGAGCTTCTGAACAAATTCAGATTCAAGTTCCTACTAAGTGAAACAATATCAAACAAATTTCAGTTTAGAAAAATATCAAACTTGAAAACTATAAAGGAAATAATATTGAAAAGGTTTTCACTGACATGCTGTCCTGACAAGCAGGCTGGTCATCATCTTGCCAAGTAAAGTTGTTGTATGAAAGATCACTGTGTCCAACACAATAAGGGAACTTCTGTCAGAAATAAACCATAAATTGAAATCCAAAGGTGTTTAGTTAATCTGTTTGTACACACACACACAAAAAAGACATCACTAAGAAAGGTCTAATATGCTAAAGGAATAAGAATCCTACTTAATAATATTTTCATGTATCACAAATAACACACGCAAAGATAAAAAGGAATAAAGGAACCCCTGGCTCGCATCATCCTCTTTTATGATGCCCAGTGGATTCCATCATGATAATTCTGAATTTTTTTTTTTGGCATGCTAACCAGAGATATACTCCCCTCCCTCTCTGCTCTGATTCCACAGCATTGATTAGTGGAACGATACAATAAGAAAAGGTAAAAAGGAAATGTAAGCCATAATGCCCTTTGTGGTACAACCCAAAATGGAAACTCCAACTAGTTGATTCTTTTGTGCTTAAAAACCTAACAACTTCACATCACTCATACTAAGTTTCTTCCTATTTTTAAGGAGACATAGATGATTGAGTATAGGAAAAAACTCAAGTTCCACATCGGCTAGAGATAATGCCAAGATAGAATATATAAGTGTGAAACAACCCTCATTCTATTAACTAGTTTAGTTTGTCCAAACCCACAATCTAAGTTTGAACATTAAGTAAATAAATAGTTAGATTTAGTAAACCACATCTAACTCTAAAGTTTGAATTACATCTAGAATAAAGATGAACCAATTGGGAAGTGTCTAAATTTTGCAATTTCTATTGCTAAGAAAATAACTTCATTTTGTTTCTTATTTCAAATCCATTCTGCTGTGAACCACATAATCAATGATTAACAAATCTATTGGGTTATACTAAACATTCCAAATATACAAAACTAAAACTTTACTTCAAGTAAATTAATTATATAGATAAAAAAAAGTTTGAACCACAAACAAACTTACATGCTACTTCCGTCCTTCAGGACTGAATTTGGTATATTGCCACTAAGAATATTACCTGTTAGGTAGCTAACAAAAGCAATGCCAAACTCATTGTGTCAATACTTGAACATAAAAGCAATTATTCAATTTTATTATAAAGAACTACGTACATAACATGGCTTTGGAATCACGAAAATTGGTTGAATATTATCTCTTTTGTTTTTAGTTAAAATTAAAGTGTCAATCTTCAATTTAGAGTAAGATACTTACATATATCTTAGACGCCTTGCACTTATAACTGCTGGAATTTGCCCAACAAGCATGTTAAAACTGACATCCCTATCATAATTTTTTTGAAAAGGAATTTCAATTTTAATAAGGCAATGCTGTTTTACCGGCAACATGTAATCATACAATAATAGAAGCAGCTTTTAGAACAAGTTAAAGAAAGTCCATAACAAGGATAGTGCCAATTCATACAGATAAAACACGATACGATTGGTAAGTCATAACTTCTTTCCTGTGCCTCTTGACAAATAAGTTTGATGTTTATAGATTTAGAAAATAGATACTGTAAACCTTTAAGGTATGATGAACCAAAGAGCTTTGCACTGATATTGGTATAGTCCTTAAAAAAAAAAATATCATATGGTACAATTATTCAACTTCAGATTATTAAGCTGTTACCAAAAATACTTAGCTCATTGTCATACTGATATTTGCAATGTATTTGCCTTTTAGCACTTCCATATATTCAAACTTTATTGAAATATGCATTGCTTAGAATTCAGTTAGCAGAAAATCTTTTCATTTGTTTTTACTTTTTACTTTTTACTTTTAATGTAGTTATGATTTATTAAATATGTCCCTAACTTGAACCTTGGATTAGAGTCCTAGAGCAAAAAAGCCCATCACACAATAGGCCAATCACCTCGGCCCCAACCAAGACAGGACTTCAGGGTCCTCAAACGATTACAGGAGAGAGATTCCCTATCAAACATTCCTCCAGCAGTTATGAGGGATGTTACTCTCCAGAATCCACAATCACTAGACAAGGATTTTTCTATGAACCCGGACAATAATCAGCCGTGTCACTGCCAACATAAGGAGAAAGACCATTTTAGGTAAAGACCTACTCCCCAAACACCATCTCCTAGTGCACAATGCTAACTTGGGTATTGGAGCGTCATTCCAGGTACTCCCCACTGCTCACTTCCACACATGTTCACCTTCATCATGAACTAGGGAAGTCCTATACCTTGGAACTTGGACTGAACAATATGCATGATGAGAATACAAACAATCAAACACCTAATGGGGCTATTGACATGTCTTTTTAAATTGACTGGCTTTTATTTTCTTTACCCTCTTCTTTTAAACAATGTTAAAATTGTCAACATGTCAAAATCCAGAGAAAGCCTTATTTACATGATCTCAGTGTGCAAAATGATTTCATAAAATTAGGCATGTAAACATTGTTTAAGAATTGGGTAGCAAAAAGCTTTTCTCCACCATCATTTGTCAGAGTAGATAAATTAAAGTAGCCTATTCTTATTAAACAGAGATGCAGAATAAACATGTTATAGGCACAGAAATCTTCACAAGCTTACTTACAAATTCTCCAAAGCCATCATCGTCCAGATATATGAAGGTATCACACCAGATAAGTTACAATTCCTTAAAACCCTTAAACACAAAAATGAATGATGTTAAACTTCAGACTAAAAGTCTAAAGAATAAATTTTTCACATTTAAGAAACAAAATATGAGAAAATATTATCACTGTTAGCAGTTTACGTACAAAGTAATCAAGCCTGCCATGTTCCCCAGAAAAGGAAAGTCCTGGCTAGGACTTTCTATATCACTGATTCTTCTGTACAAAGATGTGCTACCATGAGCCAGAATAAAAATATGATAGACAATAATGAAGTACAAAATATATCATAACAAGTAGGACTAAAAAGAAAGATATACGTACAGCTGTTCTAAGTTATTCAAGAGAGAGATATTTGATGGAATGGGTCCCTCTAGTCCACTTCCATGCATTTCTCTTTATACATTTACATTGATAAGAATATGAAATTGGAAAACAATATAGAATTTAACATTAACCAAAAGAACCATAAAATCATTTAAAAAAGAAAGGAATTAGAATCTCACAGTCTTTTGAGTTGTTGCCAATTCTGTATAAAATTTGGTATGGTTCCAGTAAAATTGTTATTACTTATTCTACTGCAGTGTGACAATGTTAGAAGTGTTAGAAGTTAAGTAGTTGGGTTCTAAGGAGAAGAAACAAAATCAAAGCTCACAAGTCGGTCAAGTTTTGTAGTCCTGCAAGTGAAGGTGGAAAGCTCCCAGTCAATTGATTGGATGACAGAACCCTTCGGTGTTAAAATGGCAGACAAAATTGTGAGAATATATATATATATATGATATCTTAGAAGTTACCCGAGACAGCCAAATTATCAAATAATCATATTAGAAAATGAAAAGAAGAAATGAAACTGGGATGTCTTACAAGGTCTGCAAGTTGATTAGTTTCCCAAGCTCAGTTGGAACATCACCAGAAAATTGGTTTGCTTCGAGCATCCTATCGGAATTTTGATAAAAAAAAATGCAGTGGTTTTATAGTAAGGATGACAAATGACATACTGCCGCACACCATCAAAGTATACCTCGTTCTTGAGGATTTCAACAGATATGATAATATCTAGGACATATATGAATGAATTAAATTAAAGCTCGAAACATACAGGTATGTGAGAGAAGTAATATTTCCTAGATGCTTCGGAATTTCCCCAGATAACCGATTCACAAGAAGAGAGCTGCATAGAGTTGTACTTCAATATGTAATTACTATAAAATAAGAACGATAAAATTAAAAGTTTGCAGTAGTTAGAAATAACCCAGACTCACATTGAAGTTAGGTTCAGAGAAGCCCATTCCTCTGGAATTGTGCCGGTGAAGCAATTGTAAGCAAAATCTCTGTCCATAGAAGGAAATTTTTTGGAAATACTAAGATCAAAGAATCACTGAACTGTTTAAAATGGTTATATCAGGAATGAAACCAAATCAAGTTGTGAAAAACCCATTGCAACTTTTTTTTAATAAGAAACAATTAAGTTACTCATACACAAATCGGAGAAAAGGTAGCTTGGCCAGTTGAGGTGGGAGTATGCCCGGTAGACTAAGGCGCTTGAGAGTCCTGAAACATAGAAACATTGTTCATCAGTCTTGACCGGGAAGCATAAAGTACTGATAGGCTCTTTAAAATAATGTTGCCAGGGATTAAATTATTCTATTTGCAAGTATATGTTGACAATACTTATTTATATGTGGATTTAGATAACTGAATCTGGAAATTTAAGAGATAAATACAACGAAAACACACAACACAAGAACTTCAGAAAAGAGAAATTAAATAATTTGGTAGTAGTCATACATGTTCACAACATGACAGACAGTGCCGTCTTCAAAACTGCAATCACAACCAATTCTTCTCTCTGATTCATCTGGTGGTTCTAGTGTTACTCCAACCATTTCAATATTGCAGGAATCAGCATCAAACTTCCAATATGTCGCACCCATTGTGCTCACAATTTCTTTAAGAGCATCAACTAAATGACAATGATAAACATGTAGGCATAAGCATTGTAGCTGTAAACAAGTGTAGTTGGAATGTGAATCTAATATCAACTGTCAATCCAATCCACTAAAGGGAAAATATTTGCTACTAGGTTCATATAACCAAGAAAATAAAAGTGGATAGAAAATAATTAAACAAAATTTCACCCATTAACTTTTACTGAATAATACTTTTAAATCATGAACAACTACGATAAGAAGTTACTGAAACTTCCTGAACTAATAATAAGTTCAGCAGCTCCAACCCTTATGCTTAATGTTTCACATTTAAAAAGATGAATATAAAGTTACCTTCTTCTTTGGGTAATTTTGATTCAGAAATTCTCAGCAACTGGAAGAAACTTAGAGAAATAATAAGTAGGAAGACAGAGAAATTGGCAACCCCCATGTTGCTCTGAGGGGTACAAAGAACCACGAGATTGGCTAAGCTTTAAGCTCTACGCTTCAAGGATGATTTTGCCTCAAAGATCAACTAACGTCGTACATGCAATAATTGAGTTGAAGAAAGCCGACCCAAGTTGGAAAATGAAGATAATGCATCTGAATATGGCACTGTCCAAGTCATAGACACTGGTACTATACTAGTTCTATTTTTCGGATGGTACATTAATTTCAATTTTGTTGTTGAACTTTGTGCATTAAATTATTGGATAATGTACTATAGACGCCATGGCTACGAATATTAAAATGTAAACGACATTGAAAGCCAGCAAACGAAAATGACATCCGGTGTTTTACTTTTATAAAACAAAAGGACATTCGGTGTCACGAACGTTATGCCAAGATTAGGGTTGGAGAGGGATTTGACTTAAAAATGAAGTAAATAATTTTACCTGTTAATTAAAAATATTATCACATGATATTTTAATATATTCATATATATATATATAGACTGGTAACTTTCTTATTATAAAAATTATTTTCATGATGTCAACATAATTTTATTAATTTTTCAAAATGAATATATTAGTAAGCTAATCTTTTATAATATTTTAACAATTTTTTAAATTAATATCATCTTCTTTTTAATAAACAAGTTAACATATTTAATTAAAATAATATATTAATTAGAGATACGAAACAAACAACAATTTCTTAATATTTTTGGATTCCATTTCACCTCCGCTAAACACACTATAAATGAGGTTGAACACAAAGTCACAAATTAACTCATATTTCACATAATCAAGTCAACAGATCTCATTCATTCTCAATCAAGAGGTCCATTACCAAAGATTTATACTTTTCAGGCGGCAGAAAAGCTAAAGATATTCATTCTTGTAGGAGTAGGACACTATCCAATACACCTAACACGCGGTTTTAGACTTCTTGGATGGATTAGACTTTCAAATTAGAATATCAGTGCGCAGTTGTTTTCACATGCATGTGGACGACAGGTTCATATGTATAGAAGTGATTTTACCGTGCAAGCACTTTTTTTTATGTTAGGATTATTAACGTTTGGAAGTCATGATTCTTTTTTCTATCCATAAGGCACTTTTGTTTGTTTGGATTAACGCTTGCAAGTCATGAATTTAATTCAGGTACAGAAATTTTGGTCCGTATCAGATGTAAATCATTATGATAAATTATATTGTGTATGTTTCAAACGGATAAATATATTTTTGGTATGAACCTTCTCGTTATGGATGGTCATGCTTACAGGTTGAATTTGGGAGAAAGAAAAAAGACAACTTGATTCAACCCTATTTTATGTAGTCTAAGTTGGATTTTGCAATTATTCTCAAACTGACCTAATTAACTAGATTACGTTTCGCTTTTCCTCCTTTGAATTTGTCCATCCAATAGGTTTACGCCTGTCTAAGTTGTTTGAATATGCCAATATGGCTATAAATGTATAATAACGATATCGGGTACGAGATATAAAAATTTTATTGAAAAAAACTAAGATACAGGTACGTTGATATAATATATATATATATATATATAGAAGTTTATATAAACATAACTATTTAGATGATAAAAAAGAACTCACAAAAAAACATAATTTATAACATTAAAAGAGATTATACTCTACAACACATGATGAAAAGAGTCTCGATCAGTAGTTGGTGCGAGTAGTATTAAATTTATTCTCTTTAAATAAGATTTTAGTTTTTTTATTTAAGTCTCATGGATAAAAAAAATAATTAGAAAAAAAAGACAATACTAAAAATGAACAGTCAAATTTCTTAATAGATATTAGTCATTTGACATTATTAAAAAAAATCTCACCATACAAAAACTATAATAAATAAATGTTATGAGCATGACTATGTTATAACACTTTAACAATTTTAATCTTATTGTTTTCTTGTCTATTATCAAAGAAAAATATTATCTCTAAAATTAGTTTAGATAAAGAAAGAGTAATAATTTCAATAATGATAGTTCCTTTAAATAGTTCTTATAACCTTCGCCAATATTTCTTAAAAAAAAAACATTTCACCAATATTTGATATTTTGTTCTCATCCTATTTTAACTCTTTTTTTTTTTGGAAAAAGAGAATGATTTGTGTATATAAAATCTAGAAATGACACTAGTTAGATGATATAGTATAATAATTTATTTATAGTACATAATTTTCTAGCGGTTTAATCCATCAAAGTCTATAATATTATTATGAACTTTTCCTCATCATATAACATTTCATGCATAGTGTCTGTGTCTCCTACATTTTTTACGATGTCTCCGACAATTGATGTAGTTCGATCGAGCTGTTGCAGAACCATTTCCATCACAACTCCGTTGCAGATCTGTCGCCATCGTTGCTTCACTGTGGTCGCAGATTTCCCACACCTAAACATTAAACATTTTGAGTTGAATCTATTTCAGCTATTGGGTACCTAGTACTAATATATACTTAAATTATGTATTTAATCTTTTTTTAGAAAAATGCTTCTGGTGCGTATTTATACGCACCCTCAAGAACCCAACGGTGTATCAAGTACCAATACGTTCCACTTAAGTGTATGACATGATTTTAAGAGTACTCGAGCTTCGTAGATGCCTGAAGCATCATCTTATTGTTAATGATGATCGCAGTTGACTATCCTTGATGCGATGCTTTTAATTATATACCATTTTGTTTTATTATGCTTTGTTTGTGTTTTTTTTTTTTTTTGAGACATGCTTTGTTTGTGTTAATTACCCAGTTATATATAGTAACTTTTCAAGACTTGTTGAAAATATCACTACCGAACTTAAATTAATTTTTTAAACAACATACCTCTTGAACGAATTTGATAAGAAAAATCATCTAAACACGCTCTTGCTGGACAAGGATTACATTTTTTTGGTGTAACAATTTTAGTTTGAATTTCAACTTACTGTAGGGAAAATGGGAAATAGACAACACTACATTACATAATACGGCATGGAAGAAATCAACGGCGCTTGCTTCTGTATAAATTCATCACACAATGGGTGAAAGGGTTAAGTTGTAAGCTTTTGGAGTTTGAAACCATCTAATTTATAGGTTATCTACACGAATAATACTCTTTCAAATAAATAATGTATGAGGCTAAGGCGCTAAGCTACAACAAGAGAATGAAGAATTGAAGACTCTTGTCTTTTCATCCAACAAACTTGTATTTGAGATTTTAAGTTTTACTTTATTTAAATCATAAATCTAACATTCTCTTTGCTGTTAACCTGTAAGGCTCATAATTTGAAATTTTCAATTGCATGAATCAACGCAACTGCAGTTCATGTGGGAGGCAGATCAATACCAAGAAACTAGAAATTTGTTGAAACAAATTTATGGAAGACTGGGTTCTGAGGCTGACAAAACCAAAACAGAACCAGAAATGATTATCAAATGTGCCTGCTTTTACACAATGTATCGTTATAATTCTCGGAAGAGAAGAGGCCATGCAACATTTTGCAGGAATGCACTACAGGTTTTCAAACAACTAGATAAAACTTCAACACTGCTTATATTGTAAACTTCTAGTAGGTTGCCTTGATCTTCCGAGTTCACAAAATGACATAAACACAAATTAAACATAGTACAAGTTATACAAGCATAAGATACACCAGCCATTAAAAATAATAATAATAATAATAATAAGATACATCAACTTATCATCTGCTGCTGATACTAATGTCTGGTACTAGCTAGTGATAATAATATTAAGGGACTAGGAAATGGGATGGTTAAATATATAACAAACACTAACTTAAAACCAAAGACAGATGGAAGCAGAATTAACAAAATCATACAAACATGAAAAAGGCAGATTCTGAGCTCTAATCACCATATTTGGAAATTTTGTCCATTATGTTAGCCACCAATTGCTTGCTTTCTCTGAGCATTTTAATTCTCCTATTGAGCTTGTCATGCTTGGCGGCAACAGAAGGAGTTTCATCCAACAATCTCTCAATTCCACCTCCATATGGGGAGACATCTTATCGCTCACAATCTCATCTCCCAGATCCTTGTCCACAGGGTTGAAATGGCAGAATTGCAGATGCATCGCAGTGGTGTCAATCAGCCTCGGAAGCACAATCTTCCAGTGTGCTGTCGGTCTCATTTAAGTCAAATGCTTGCACAAGTTAAGCAGTGAGTCAGATAACCAACCTGAATGTTTCCAAAACCATCAAAACCATCAAGAACTACGTGAGAAGATTTTTGGCTTTAACTCTCTCCACAAACTGATTCTGGTTGGCCATGCATGTGTAATAAGTTAACTTCTCCATTTTCACAACCGGTGATAGTGTTCTGAGTGACGCTTCAGAACAGCAGCCACCACTTTCCCAAGATAGTCCCGCACCTGGTCAGTGAACTGTTTGATATTCCCTTCACTTTATTCTTTTCCTTTAAGAGAGCAAGAGAATAGTACGTGACATGAAATTTGGGAGTGCAATCAACTTGCCTTCTTCTAGTATCTCTATTTGTTCCATCAAAAACTTATCAGAAGCATCACTTTGAGGACCCTCATGAAGATCATTTGAGTAGTGATCCAGTATATCCACGACGCGAGCAGTAAAATGCATGTGCTTGTCATCAGGATACTCATCGAATTCTCCTCTCACGAAATTTGGGAGTGCAATCAACTTGCCTTCTTCTGGTATCTCTATTTGTTCCATCA
This sequence comes from Glycine soja, assembly GCF_004193775.1. Classification (NCBI taxonomy): domain Eukaryota; kingdom Viridiplantae; phylum Streptophyta; class Magnoliopsida; order Fabales; family Fabaceae; genus Glycine; species Glycine soja. The sequence continues at coordinate 41,317,881 of NC_041012.1, read as the reverse complement.
AAAACTTATCAGAAGCATCACTTTGAGGACCCTCATGAAGATCATTTGAGTAGTGATCAAGCATATCCACGAACGAGCAGTAAATGCATGTGCTTGTCATCAGGATACTCATCGAATTCTCCTCTCACGAGAATCTTACTCGGTGACTCTTGTGCCAACCCAACCCAATGATATGCATGAATGTAGACATGGCATCAGTCACAGAAGCAAGGTTCTTGGGCAATTTGTCCACCTCGGACATCAGAGTTCTAAGCTTGTCATTGATCTTCTTAACAATTTCAGGCCGTATTTAGAAATACTAACCGCTTGAAGTTGAACCAGCTTCTGTGCCAAAACTGGAATCCCCACAATGAACTTGTCAATTTTGGACAAAAGTGTGAGTCCTGAATAGCTTGGACTCTTTTACTCCAAATTGTTCGGTTGGATCGGATAAAAATATCGAAAAAATAAGTGTTTCGCATTATCTGTTCTATATTTTGGGTTTTATCATTTTGTCCTATTGTAACAACTCGGTTTGTTTTAATTTGACGGTTTGTAGTAGGTTTTAGTGCACTTGTTGGAGGTTCCCTTCTATATTTTCCCATCAAAATCAACTGCATGAAACCAGAAAGTTGTTGGAAAAATAGAAGCAGAAATGGTTCTCAATGTGCCTTCTTTTACATAAGATATCCTTATAACTCATGCCTCCAATGTCTCACGGAGGGAACATTGTTGGAAAATAAACAGAAGGAAACAAGCAATACAATATTTAGGAGTTCAATTAAGTCATTTTGCAGGAATCCACTAGAGTTTTTCAAAGAACAAGGATAAAACTTCAACACATTATTTATTGTAAACCTCAAGTGCCTTGATCTTTGGAGTCCACAAAAACACAAATTGAATACAGTAAAAGTTATACAACCAGAACATATACTTCAACAAGTTCGGAGTGGTTTTCTGTTTCCAGTTTCGAAATTATTCAAAACTAAACTCAGTTTCAGTTTTAAGTGTTGAGTATCAGTTTCAAAATTTTAGAAGCTGTTATAACTTATAAGTTGGCAAAGGTAGGGGCAGACCAGCGAACCAGATGGAGATCGGGAGCGGCGGCGCGGCAGAGGGAGAAGCAGATTGATGGAGGGAGAACGGGATTAGAGAGAGAATTAGGTTTGGACCTATGAGAGCACCGTACGAGAGGAACAAGGACAGTGCCGAGAGGGAGAGGCATGTCGGCAACGCACAAGACAGAGGGAGAGCGGTGGCACAACAGAAAACAGGAATTTTTGTGGAACATATTTCATTTCCAAAATACATTCTAAAACAGAAAACAGAAAACAGAAAACTGAGAATGGACAAGGCAGCGGACCGGGCCTTAAAACCACCTATGATGATATTAGAGGACTAGTAGTCTAGTACCATATATATTTATATATAACACCCACTAGCTTAACCTTAGATAGCTGCAGCATAATTAGCAAAATCACAGAAACATGAAGAGAAAAAAAAAGGTAGATTCTGAGCTCTAATCATCATAGCTAGAAATTTTGTCCATTATGTTAGCCACGACTTCTTTGCTTTCTCTCAGAACTTTAATGCTCCTATTGAGTTTGTCACGCTTCATTGAAACTGAAGGAGCTTCCTCCAACAACTTCTCAATTCCACCTGCATATGGAGACATCATATCCTTCACAATCTCATCTCCCAGATCCTTGTCAACAAGGTTGAAAATGCTGAGTTGCAGATGCAGGGCAGTGCCGTCGATCAGCCTCCGAAGCACAATCTTCCAGTATGCTCTCAGTCTCATTTTCAAGTCAAATGCCTGCGGAAGTAAAGTTGAGTACTGACTCAGATGACCAACCTTAATCGCCTGCTCAAAACCATCGAGGGCAACTTCATGATAGTTGCCTGTATTAACTTTCTCCACGAATTCATCCTGGTTGGCCATTAGCTCGTTATACTCACTCATGTATTCAGGATTACTAGTGTAATCAGTTAGCTTTTCCATTTCCACAACCTCCATCACATATTTCATAGAATTCTCCTTCATCTTAGCAATGAGGTTCTTCCCTGCTCGTTTTGTACTTGTCTGAAGTTGGTGGTAGTGTTCTGAGTGACGCTTCAGAACAGCAACCACCACTTCCTCAAGATAGTCCCACACCTTGACTGTGAACTCAATTGGCATGCTTGAAATTGCTCTCACTTTATTCTGTAAGAGGGTAAGAAAAGCACTGCGTGGCATGAAGTTTGGGAGCCCAATCCACTTGGCTTCTTCTAGAACCTTAATTTCTTCCATCAAAAACTTCTCACCAGCATCACTTTCAGGACCCTTGTAAAGATCATTTGAGTACTGATCCAGCATATCAACAAGGCGAGCAGTGCAATGCATGTGCTTGTCATCAGGGTACTCATCAAATTCTCCTCTGAGAAGAATCTTCCTCAGTGACTCTTTTGCCAACCCAATGATATGCATGAAAGCAGACATTGCATTAGGCACAGAAGTAAGTTTCCTGGGGAATTTGTCCAGCTCAGAAAGCTGAGAACCGAGCTTGTCGTTGATCTTCTTAACAATTTCAGGCAGTATTTTGGAAATACTAGCCGCTTGAAGTTGAACCAGCTTTTGTGCCAAAACTGGAACCCCCACAATGGACTTGTCTATTTTGGACAAAAGTGTATGAGTCCTGAATAGGTTGACTTCTTCTGCTCGAGCATCTTCATAGGACTCATCCCCAATGCGATTTCTGACACAAACATAGCCAAGTCCAATGTTGACATCATCAGCAGTTACCTTCTCATGCAAGCCCTCAGGAGCCTTATCAGCTTTTGTGACCACAGCAAGAGTCCTCTCACCGGTTTTGTCAACACCTTGTGACATCCTAATGGACTCACAAGTAGAGAAATCAACAGTGGCAGATAAAACATTGAGAATGATGCTCTCTTCAGGCCTTATATACTCCATAATTATATCCTTAATCTGGTCATATATATCCTCAGGTTGACCATGAACTGGCACGCGAGTGATGCCTGGAAGATCAACCATAGTGAGATCAGGAACACCGTCCTTCTTCACCACAAGAGTTAATGGGGTGTTGGAAATTCCTTTCCCACCCCCTGCAAGCTCATCCGTGGCAACTCGGATAGCATCAGAGACTTGAGCCTCATCTGTGGACACGATTTTGGCATTATACTCTAGCACCAACTCGGGTTTGGGAAGTGAGTGGTTTTGGAGCCTCATGATCAAGGGAACCCTTGTGCAGATACCTTGTCCACGGGGTAAGCTGATTCCAGCCAGAGATTCTAGGACACTATTTTGGAAAATGAAACAATTACATCAATGAAGTTTAGTGGATTATTTAATTAACTTTGATTCACTATTTAATTAATTTATTTTGAGGTATAGGTCTTTTAGATTCACACACTAGTATTTTACAAGAATCTTGTCTCATAGTCATAGAGGATTAAGTGTCATATAGTGTTAAGAAAAAAAAAATATGCAATTACTCCCTTCAATCTCAATTATAAGCAAACAAAATATATATTTCACAGTTTTGAAAAAAAGTAATTAATTTCAAGTGTGTTATTTTCAATTAAAAAATAAATATTTTTTCTAAGTTATTTCTTATTAAAATTTGATATTAAGTATAAAAAAGCTTTTCATCTTATTAAATGAAAAGTATTTTGAAGAGTCTCAATAAATAAGATATAAGTAATTTTTTTATATTTAAAATAAAAAATTTGAGATTTTTATTATTTATATTTGAAACCATAGCAAGAAAATTTTTTACATTATCATTAAAAAAATTTATACATAATAAATTCACTACTCTTTTTCAAAACTGTGAAATATATATTTTGTTTGTTTATCATTGAGATTGAAGGGAGTAATTGAAACCAGAGCAAGAAATTTTTTACATTATCATTAAATTTTTTTATACATAAAAAATTCATCTTTTTTATACATAAAAAATTCATCGACTTGTAAAAAAACCTACTTAAAAGCCGTACATATCATGATTTGTGATTAGTTTATATTGGAAAATAATTTTACACCACTGCATACTTATATGTATTACTGCATTTGCATAACAAGTAAAAAAATCAAACAAAATGTTACCTGGATTTGCCAGAAGACTGGTCACCAACAACAACTATGGTTGGAAGCTGTATCCCTTCTTTGGTGATGTTGAGGCGCCTCAGGTTCTCGACAGCATCAAGAACAGGACGTATGCGCTCGTTGTAAGAGGACACAATGGGTGCAACATGTTTGGCCTCGTTTGGCTCGGGTTTTGGAGTGGCATGATCAAGGCCAAAGCGAAAGGTTCCTTCTCCCATTTTCTAGTGAGGTTATGTGACACAACAGAAAGAACTTTGAAGGAATTGAAAGCAAAAGACAGTGTAAAAGTTAAGGTGAGGAGTGATCGAGTAAGAATGCTGTTTTCATGAGAATTGAGTAATATTTATAGACATTGCTAGGGAAAGAGCCTGGGAGCAGCAAATGAGAAAAACAGAAACACTCTCTTGACTTCTTCAGTGCTAAGTTACCCCTTTGTTAAGGAAGTTACCGGCCATTCTTTTCGGTCGTCGGTTCTTTCTTTTTGCTGGTGTCCCATCGTTCGTTAGTAAAGTCTTTTTTTTTTTTTTTACTATTACTATAATCATAAGACGTGATACCTTAACTAAGTATATAGACACTTATTTAATATTTTTCATTTCCCTCTATTTATTTTATTTATATAATTTATTATATTATTACAATATCTGGTCTTTTGTGTCTCTTTTTTATGATGTTGGCTAACTTTTGGTGTCTACAAAATATTATTTCTTTTATTATTATTTAACTTCTTTTGTTGGCTATTAAGTGTAATTGAAAACAACTTATAATATTCTATTAATTGTTGATCATTAAATTGTAAAAAAAAACTATTGATCATTAATGTATTTTTAAAATTTAAAGTAAATATATAAAAATTTATTAATTGTATCAGAATAACTCAAAGAATTACACATAACTGAAAATAATTTATTTAACAGAAAAATCTCTATTTAATTCTTATTTTTAATTCTTATTATATGTAAAAAAAAAAATTAGATCAATAATAATCACGCACTACATCTTAAGCGAGCGAACAAAGTGGGCTGGAAACACCCATATTCTCAAGAAGAAATTTTTTTATTACATCATAAAAAAATGGTGACAAAAAGTTTAATTCCAAAAAATCTTGCAAATTAGTATATGTGCATTTTTTTTCGTTAATACTTTCTTAGTAATTTATACGCAATGCTTTAAATATTAATATGGATTATGATAATGAATAAGTTAATAACTTTGAGACAAGTCCTAGTGCGTTTTAAAAAAAAGTTTAAAAGTAATCTCTAACTATTTAATTCATGTTCCGATAGAAGAAGGTTCAGTTTTCTTATGCAATTATTTTTTTATGCATGTTAATTAGGTTGTGATAAATAAATTTATTTTCAAAAGCACGTTTGACTGCCTAAAAATTCTTTTAGTTAAAAAATTAATATATCTCTTATCAAATTTTAAACATATTTTTGAAAAATAAAATTTATTTGATTTAAAATTAATTCTTTACATAGAGTGGATATTTTCCAACTCACAATTAAAAAATAGTCTTCTGTAAAAAGAGTAAACTTATTGAAATTAATTTTATCTCGATCAAATAAAAAAATTTCATACATAATTTGGAATCTAGTTAGTATATTTAAAATATTAAATTATCTATTAATTATTATATCAAGTTTTGTAAATGACTTAAATTTAAATTTTAAATCCAATTATTTTTATACAATTAAATAATTTACAAAATAAACACTAACCGAATCACTAATTCATCATTGATACGCATGAACTATCCATCACCTTCCACGAATAAACGGTCTCTTTTGACGTGTAGAATGCTTACGCGTGCAAAAGCATTTATTGTACGGAATGCTGATTTGGTATCCATGTACGGAAGACCTACAGCGACTCAACAAGTCAATGATTAAACTCTAAAAAACAAAAGAAATAATTAAGTTTTCTTTAAAAAATAGATAGATAAAAAATGAATATATATATATATATAAGTAATTTCAATATATAATAACATGTATTTAATTCTTATATTCTTATATAATTGTGAGCACATAATAAAAATCATTTTTTATTTAATTAAACTCATCAATTTTATGGCAAATACGCAAATATAATCAGTTATTGAGTTAATACACATTTTAATTCTTCGAAGAAAAGACTAATTTATATAATAGAAAACTCTTAGAAATTAAAGTAATACATGACTCAACCTTCAAGTATTAACCGTATATTAACTCTCAATAATTTTATATATTAGGAATGTAAATATTTTTATAAAAAAAAGGAGTATTTAAACTTTCAATAATGCTTCACATTGTAGTCTAAAATAATATTAAATATTTTGTAAATAATACTTCATCATTATTTCTAAGTCTTGAAAACTTGAGTTTTGAATTACATGTTTCTTTGTTGTCTAAAGCTACCCAAAAAAGTTGGGAAAGAAAAATAAACAAGGTACACTAAAAAAATGGAGCCTATTATGACACTTTCTTCCCTCACATATATGTACCCTCACATATATGTACTAATAATGAAAAATAAGAAATCAAATTTAATTAAAAAAATTTAAAACACATTTAAATACAAGCCTTTCAAAATGGTAAAAGGCTCACGTTCATTTTTCTAACATCATAATAAAACTTATCCAAATAAATAATAAATAATCTCAACTCAAAACAAGGTTATCCAAGATTTCATGCAATTAATATAGAAACTTATACTCTAATGTCACATCCTATCATAGCATTGTGTTCCCGTGTCCTTTATCATGAGGTTCTTCATAGTCATTTACTTATTCATCTACTTCCACAAACATAAGGTTTGAGATCATCACAGGATCCAAACACAAACAACACACGGGAAGTGAGTTATCACATTCCTAACTAATGGATAGAAACAAGACAACATGTAGGTATAAATATCATATAAATAAAATACAGCTTACTTAAGCATAGCTCACGTTATTTCATCACTTTATCGCGCAACATCACATCATAACATCACATGTCTCATTCGTTTTCACAACATTCACATACTCAACGATTAAAACACAATATCACTAAATCAATCAATATCGATCAATACACAAACGTTATGCAACAGATACACTAAGACTCAATCCTATATGCAATGTGGTATCATGTCAGTGAAAAATCTCGTCGGGCGCCTAGGAGTACATGACAAGATAAACCACACACTAATAAGTCAGGTCACTCTCACTATGTAATTATAGGGAGACCAGTCAGGGTCATGCTGTTTTGCGAGAATGCTTCAACCATATGGGATCAACATAGACTTAAAGGAGCACTCAAACCGGGTGTATTTACCCCAAGGCCTACACTCCGAAGAGTCCGTCAAGGCCTCTCCCTCCTGATTCAGGTCCAACCCAGAAAACATTTTAGCATACAGACTCTATCTATGAACTGTACAAAACACACGACTCCTCAATTGTTCTCAAAATAGTTTTATCTCGTCGCACTTGTGATTAAACTCATCGGGCCCCCCACAGTGATTCCCATCACAATACTCGTCGCGCATTAACTTGTCGCCCTTAAAGGGTTTTAGCATTAACTCGTCGCCCTTAAAGGGTTTTAGCATTAACTCGTCGCCCTTAAAGGATCTTATAGTCGTGTGATTGTATAATTCATAGCTCACAACTCAATGCACACAACATCTTAATGCACTAATATATTACGAGTCAATACATACTCAATTTATCACATATAATCGATCTCAATCACAATGGTATAATCCCAAAATAGCATGTTATCACAACTCATGAATCATACACCCTTTACCTATGAACTATGCAATACACGCAACTACTCAATTATTTTTAAAATCATTTTAACTTGTCACGCTTGTGATTAAGCTCGTTGGGTTCCCACAGTGGATCCCATCACAATACTCATCGTTTTTAAAGGATCTTACAATTGTGTGATTGCACAATTCATAGCTCACAACTCAATACACACATCTCATCTCAATACACATGTATTTCACCATTATTCACAGGTTCAATTTATCACATACTCACAATTTGAATCACCATTTCATAATCTCAAAATAACAATTTATACAAAAGGTTTATCCTAACATGGGGAGTAAAATCCATCAAATAATTTCATACAATTATATCAAAATCATGGGTCAAAACACAAAAACATCAAGAGCACTCAAATTTATCAATTAATTCTCATCAGAACATCAATTGATACATAACACACAACAATATTGTATTTATAATCGTAAAGGAAAAATTATAATTTAATAAAAATCCCAAAATAAACCTCAATTTAATCCTCTAAGGATCCCTACACATGTTCATTCTAACCCCAGTTGCGATAAACTCATCTCTTACTTCTAAGCGGGCTCACGTGTATATTCTGATAGCGATAGCAACATCTCTAACAATTTTTTGAGATTCCTCAAGTTTTTCCTTTGATTGCTCTGATAAGGTTTCCAAGCGTTAGAGAGATGAGAAGGGATTGAAACCTTCATTCCACTGTCTACATGTAATGAGTATTTCTCCATCCACAAACATTATTTTGCAAACCCCAACAGTGAAAATGTTTGGAAATTAATCTCAAACCACATATCAAAATTTCACGACAATCCAACGGTTAACAAGTTTGGGATTGTAGTTTTACTGAGACAACTTTGGGTTTCTATAGGAAAAGAAAAAACTATGACGAAAAAGGGTATTTCTCTCAACTCCGATATCTTTTCGTAATTCCCAATGGTGAGAATGTTTGAAAATGATTTTCGAACTTGGTGCTCAAATTTCACGATGATCTAACGGTGAATGAGTTTGAGATCGTTATTTTTATGAGACAGATTTGATGGTATGCGAAAAAAAGAGGATTTTAGGAGAAGAGAGTGGAAAACAAAATTGAGATGAAAGTCTCAAAATTTGGCCTAAGATGTCTCTATTTATAGATAGGGGTATTCAAAGCCTATTATTTACTTCATTCATTTATTTTTATTATTTTATAAAAAGAAACTATATTTTCTTTCCTATCAAATGAATAAATAAAATATCTTTTTTATTTTCTCTTAAACCATCATTTTAATATGTTTATTTTTCCTTATTTATTTAATTATAAAAATCTCATCATTTTTCTAAAACTCTATTTATTTACAAATAACAATTATTTTTAAATTAATTTATGAAAAATGGAATGTTACACGTATGGGTAGAAAAAAAGATAGAGATAGAGAGAAAATAAATAAATGGTAGATATAATAAATAATCTAATAAAAATAAAAAATGAGAATAAAATAGAAGAGAAAATAAGTGAATAATATAAAGTATGCGGAGAGGTACCAATGTGAACTGGGACATAAATTTGGATTCTATCTCTAGTGACGCGTTGTGACTCGTGACTACTTCTTAGCTAAGGAGTCAACATTCCCTAGTGTTGAAGGAGTATATGATCTCTGATCTTAACATATAAAATAAAACTAATGCAATGGTTTTCCTCATAAGGATCTCACATATCAGTTTTTTAATAACATGCTTCTAAGCAATATCTTAAATTTAAGGCTTTCTCCATGTGATGCGTTCTACTATGGCTGTTGTTGTCTTTTGATACTATTGAGTTTAGGCATATGGTTCAGAGAAAGAGAATAAGAGAGATTGATATGGGTGCATGCTGTTTTGATCAATTCCTTAGCTGGCTAGCTATATCGAATTGTATCAATAACCAATTCGTCCTTTGGAACCAAGCCAATAGCAATAGAGATCTGACACTCCCGGAGACCATGAACACATGTAAAGCATTGAACTGTGTCTGTGAGACTGACATTTGTGGCAAGCATATAATTTTGATTTGTATCGACTACTTTTATTTCTGAGAATAAAATGATTGGATTGCTATTTTATTTTCTGAAATAAAAATGTGAAATGCAAAGCTTTGGAACCCCAAGTCCACCATTGTTATTTCAGAAAATTTTAAGAATGTATATTGACACATTGATACTAATATTGTGATTCAAATCGAATGGTAATATGCAGTTTGAATTATTTCTAAAATGTGGGCATGCTGTGACTGCCTATATCTTTATGCTTTGTCTTATCACAAGTATCATATGATAATCCAATTGCGAGATTATTTGAAAACATTGTTACCTGTCAGTAGTTAAGCAAAGTAGAAGTAGAATCGGAAGGCTGAAATGTTATAAATTGGTATGTGGTTGTTTAAAATTATAAATGGTAGGGAATATACCTTGTGTTCACACACACAAAAAAAAAAGGAATATACCTTGTGTACAACATTATTTTATGGAAGTTTTCGTGTTTCTGTGAATTTAAAAGGGTCAGTTGCTTCTGCAATGTGGTAAGCAATCTGATACAGCACTGAAGTAGAAAATGCTGTGCATAAAAAAAAAAAAAAAAGTGGTAGAAATTGCTGATATTATTGATGCTATGAAGTGATTGATAGACACAAACATATGGGTTGGTTCTATTAATCTTAAGAAATGGATTGTAGTAGTAATAATATAGATATCCCCGTGTGATGAAATGCCTTTTCCCCCCATATGATAATAATAATGATATGCCTGCAGTTGCAATATTGCTCATCAACTCAATACATTTTCTATTTCATATCAACAATAGTTTTGACTAATAGAGGGTTGGTGGCTGGTGGGAATATGGTCTCAACCTTTAAAGAGCTTTGTTTACATAAGTATATATATGAACAATAATTTTATACATAGGTTTAATGTGTATATATTGATTTTAAAACTAAGCACAGTTTACCATTATGCAGTTACAAGAATAAAATATAATTTATTTTTGGAGAGCATAAGTTTCTTAAGTTTAAAATTTTCCATTTGTCAAAGTCAAATAAAATAAATCTATAACATCCGTTATAAACCAGGCACTTAGAATATAGCAGCAACCTACAAGTAGCTGTAAAAAAAGTATTTAAGACAAAAAGAAAGGAAGCATAAAATAGACAAAAATTGGATACTGCGTAAAACTCTACCTAAAGAGTTAAGCAGGGATATCATTTAAGCACTTCTTATTATATCAAATCTGGGCATTGGAGAGTTTTGAAGCAAGTACTCCACTGCTCGGGTTACTTTCTCATCAGATGTGTTTTTGGTAGATAAAGGGTTGCCCACCTTCACTTTCAACGACTCCAATCTAACAAACTTCGGAGGTTGAGTTCTGATAGAAGTGGGATTTAAGAGATCCTACACAAATAAAGTGAATTAGAGACATTTTTAAATGAATGTTTTGAAATGCAATATTGGGTACCGGCAGAACCTTTTGTCACATGAATGCAGACATGTAAGCACATAAATAAAAGAGGCAAAAGCATACTATATTTTAACTTACATGTAGTATTGTTTGAATGGCACACAAACCAATTGTCAATATCTTTACATTTGCAAGCACTCCCAGCCATTTTATGATGATTGAACTTTTTCCATCCAAACTCGTCTCACTCCAAGGCATGTAAATATTTATATTTACTTCTCCAAGAAAAGAAAGATCGGATGTGGAGGAGAGTTGATGACCAACCGAACCCGTGATGGAAAAAGAACTAAGATTTGGAGTAGAAAGCACAATTGAACAAGCTTGTCCTTCAAATATTGTCAAACTGGAAAGGGTAGAATTAGATATGCTGAGGACTTGTGCACTCAAAGAAAAATTTCTCAGGACCAAAGTATTCAACACATGACAGTTTGAGAAGGGCTCAACACGGTCTTTGTCACTTGCGGTGAATGTAACATATGCAAGATGCAAGCTTTTCAATGCAGGCAAGCATAGAGATTTTGGAAGTTTTAACCTAGAAGGGCTCAACTTATTGGAAAGCTCAAGAGATGTCAAAGACTGACTGCGAAAGATTAAAGGGAGGGACTTAAAATTGGGTCTATAGGTTGTTGAATTTATATTCATTTTCAACTTCTGGACATTGTGCAACAGAGCATATTTTATGACCCTATCTTGAACATCAGCATCGATCCAACTCTCAATGGTAAGATTAAGTAGGGGATATGAGTCATCGCGACTAGACAAAACCCAAGACTCAAATTTCTTAAAACTTCTATCCAGGCTTTCGCTTGGGAGATCAGAATTAAATGTGAGATTAGTGAGACATTTGGAAAGGTCGTTCCATCTTTTAGACAGGACACAAGTTTGAACAGCAGATTTTGTGTCCATAAAATTTATCATGTGGAACAGAAGGCTATCAGGCAAGGCACTGATCCTGTCTGGCCTGTGGTCTTCATTTTCACCATCAACTTCTCTAGCGATGTTTTTTTTCCTCTCACCTATGCATGAACACAAAAAGTCAAGTTTTTCCTCTAAATAGTTTTTCCAACATGTTATTTTTCAAAAAGAAAAAAACTCACTGATTCTGTCTCCATTGTGTTCATTTTCAGCATCAACTTCTCTAATGTTTCTTTTCCTTTTACCTATGCATGAAGACAAAAAGTCAAGCTTTTCCTCTTTAATGGTTTTTCAAACATTATTTTTTCAAAAGAAAAAAAAAACTCACCGATCCTATCTCCGTTGTCTTCATTTTCAGCATCAACTTCTCTAATGTTTCTTTTCCTCTCACCTATACAGAACCCAAAAATTCAAGCTTTTCCTCTTAATAAATTTTTCCAACATATTATTTTTCAAAAAACAAAACAAAACAAAAAAAACTCACTGATCATGTCCCCATCGTCCTCAGTTTCACCATCAACTTCTCTCTCACCTATGCATGAACACAAAAAGTCAAGCTTTTTCTCTTAATAAAACTTCCCAACATATTATTCTTCAAAAAAAAAATAGAGAAAGAAATAAACTCACTGATCCAGTCCTCGTTGTCTTCATTTTTACCATAAGCTTGTCTAGTTTTTCTTATCCTCATACGTCGTCTCATCCTCCTTTCTGTACATGAACCCAAAATGTTGCGCAAGCATTTTCCTCTTAATAATTTTTGCAACATAATAATATTTTTCAAAAAAAAAAAAAAAGAAAAAGGAAAGGAAAAGAAAAGTGAGCATTTGAAATACCTTGTAGTTGGTGCGTGATCCACTCCATGGAACTGGAATACGACAGCCCTTATGAGTGGGTGAAATCAGTTTTCAAAGGCCTAATGAAATGGTTTCGATAAAAATTTTAAATTTTTTTTGATATAGAACACTCATGTGGATGAAATGGCTTGACAACAAATTGAAAAACAGGTTAATTTAATCCTCCCTTCTGTGCAATGCTTAATGGATTACCTATGTATAAATGAATAAGAATTTTTTTGGATTTGAAAAAAAAAAAAACAACTTTACTGACATATATTTGTTTGATCAGAAGAGTCCTCCGAATATTTTAGGTAATTGTTTTCAATATTTTAAAAATAAAAAATAAAAATAACGAAGAGAGGTTAGGCTCGTTATATAAAAAAAATGGGTAAATTTCCCATATTTAATTGACGTGTTACTCTCGTCAATCAGTTTTGTAGAACAAATTTGGAAAAATTGTTTGAAAAGAATTAAAAGGGAATCTGTTTAGCAATTTGTTATTTTTTCGATAGTAATCTGTTTAGTAATTTTGAATTCAACATGATAAGATAGGATAACTTATCTCAATAAAATATATATAATTATGAATAAAAAATCCATAAATATAATTATGAAAATTTAATATTATTTTATTTTTCTCATAGATAGGAAAAAATATTCTTTTGAGGGAAAATATTATTGGAAATAAAACAATTTAATAAATGAGAGAGATAGATTGGTATTATTTTGATTGGAAATTAATCAATTAATTTAAATAAGAAAAAGATAATAATTAAATTGACTGAAATAGTACAAATAAGTCTTAATTTAAATTAGGCAAAATTAAGTAATTAATTACTCTTGTATGGATAGTTGAACACATTAGAAAACCGATTAATAAAATAAGATTTAGTTTTCAAATATTAATAAGATTTAGAAAACCAATAACCTGTAATGCTCTGACTCTTTCTTTATCCTCACCTCATCTCCATGTCTTAACATGGTATATGTATTTTCCATATCTTAACAAACATAGTATATGTATTTTCCATATGCATGTCTTATGAATCACTACCAATCTTATCTTAGTTTCTTTTTTTTTATTGGTTTAAAAGACTACTTGATTGAAAATATAAAAAATTAATAATTTGTTTTAAAAAAATTAATAAATCTTAGAAATATAAAAGCAGAAAAAACTATGGAAACGCCGCATAATTATAAACCTATTTTTAAAAATGGCTTTTTATAATTTCAAAATCAACAATAAGAAAAATAAAATTATTTATTTTTTAAAATAAAAATTATTATTTTAAAAATTCCCATCTTTCAAGAAAAGAAAATTAAAAAACAAATATTAATATAAAGAAACACAATAACAAAATAAAAATATGGACACTCAAGTGAGATGATGTTTCCCCTAGTCTGCATAAATTTTATAAAATATTTTTATGAAATATTTTTACACTATAAATAAATAGATTAAGTAATATGTGGAAAAAAAATGAAATATATCTTTTAAAAAGATAACACAAAAGTCTTAAATTTAAGGTATTCTCCATTTGATATGGCTGTTGTTGTCTTTTGATACTATTGAATATAGGCATGGTTTAGAGAAAGAGGATGAGAGACTGATATCGGTGCATGCTGTTTTGAATTTTGATCAATTCCTTTGCTGGCTATATCGAATTGTACCAATAACCAAGTCATCCTTTGGAATCAAGCCAATAGCAATATTAGAGATATGACCCTCCCTGATACCATGAACACATTTAAAACATTGAATTTGTGGCATGTAGAGCCTATTTTTTATAAAATAAATTAAAAATATTTTATTTAAAATAAATAAAGTTTTAAAATAATATTGATGTTTTTATAATTAAATAAATAAGGAAAAATAATTTAATTAGTAAAAATAATGATACAAAGGAAAATTAAAAAATATTTTATTTATTCATTTGATAGGGTAAAATAGAGTTTATATTTATAAAATAATAAAATAAAATAAAAATAGAATGAATAATAAATTAAAAGTACCCAAATTATAAATAGAAATATTAAGCCAGTTTTTATATTTATATTTACCAAACATCTCTACCCTCTTTTTTCCTCTCAAATTTGTATTCTCTCCTCCCTCTCCTAAAATCATTTCTTTTTCTCTTACATTCATTCAAATTGTCCCGATAAAATTACGAATTTGGACTCGTTAACCGTTGGATCTTTGTGAAATTTTAATAAACTGAGAGTACCCTAAATAAACATATTAAGTCAGTTTTTACATTTACCAAACATCTCTATCCTATTTTTCCTCTCAAATTTATATTCTCTCCTCCCTCTTCCAAAATCGTCTCTTTTTCTCATATACATTCAAACTGTCCCGATAAAACTACGAACCTGAACTCGTTAATCGTTGGATCTTTGTGAAATTTGAACACCATGTTCGAAACTC
Organism: Glycine soja; assembly: GCF_004193775.1. Classification (NCBI taxonomy): domain Eukaryota; kingdom Viridiplantae; phylum Streptophyta; class Magnoliopsida; order Fabales; family Fabaceae; genus Glycine; species Glycine soja. Next base: position 41,302,369 of record NC_041012.1, on the reverse strand, counting down.
ATTTTTGCACATCCCATTGTTGAGATTTGTGAAATAATACCTATGGTGAGATAAATGTCCCTCGCACGTAGCTCTCATTTTTGTTGCATACACTCAAAATCCATCCTAGTAAAAATACAATCTCAGACTCATTAACTATTGAATCATCATAAAATTTGAACACTAGGTTTGAAATTAATTTTTACACATCTTCACCATTGAGATTTGTAAAATAATATTTGTAAAGGGAGAAATGTTCATCGCACGCAAACAGTGCAATGAAGGCTCTAATCCTTTCTCTTTCTCTCTAGTGTTTGGAAACCCTAGGAAAGCAAATAGAGGAAAAGTTTGGGGAATCTTAAAAAACTGCTAGAGATTATGCTATGAATATCGAACTACACACATGAGCCCGCTTAGAGGTAAAGGATAAATTTATCACAATTGGTGTTAGAATAAACATATGTAGGGATCTTTCGAGGATCAAACTAAGGTTTATTTTGAGATGTTTATTGTATTATAATTCTTCATATATGATTATGTGAAATTGTTTGAGGGATTTTACTCCCATGTGTATGAGAAGCATTTTCGTATAATTTGTTTGTATTTTGGACAAGATTTACTATATTAGTGTGATAAATTATTATATTGGGATCAGAAAATTGTGATTGAAATTATGTGTAATGGATAAATTGAATATGTGTTTATTTGTGAGATACACGTAAACATGTGATGGTGGATTGTGACGTTGTGATATATTAAAATTGTGGCTATAAAATTTGGTTGTGAATAAGTGTGTAGTTAATACTTGAGGTGATATTACTTGTATTGTGAATTATGAATTATACAATAACCTGATTGGTGTTTACAATGAGAAAAATGTTTATGGATGAGGTGTTAAGAGAAAAGTGTAGGATTATAAGTTAGGAACCCGATGCGTTAAATTATAGCTCATTGTGTTAAATATATTTAAAAATAAGTGTGAGGTCTTGGGTATTATATAATTCATGAGTAGTGTATGCGTGCAAAAGTTATTTTAGGGGTTGAACCTAATTAGGAAGGTGAGGCCCTAACGGATTTTTCAGAGTCTAGGCCTTGGGGGTAAATACACTCAGTTTGAGTATTCCTTTAAGTCTATTTTGATCCCATATGATTGGAGCATTCTTGCAAAACAGAGTGACTCTAACTAGTCACCTTATGATTTTACTTAGTGAGAGTGACCTACCATACTCATTGTGTGACGTGTCTTGTTCTGTACTCTTAAGCATTCTCGTGTTGTTTTTCACTAACAAGGTATCATATTGTATACAGGCTTAAGTCTTAGTATAATTGTTGCATAATGTTTGTGAATTGTTTATTATGAAATTGGTGAGTGTTGTTACGTCTTAAACTGAGTGTGTGATTCATATGTAATGTGATTAGTGATTAAAAAATGAGTTTTAAATAATAAAGTGGTGAAGTGGCGTGGATTATATTAAGTTGAATTATGTGATAAATATTTTTATAATGTATTTGTTTATCCGTATTTTAGTTAGGAATGTGATAGTTCACTTCCTGTGTGTTATTTGTGATTGGGTTCTGTAATGATCTTGAATTTTGTGTTCATGGGATCAGATGGTTAGGTGGATGGTTATGGAGAACCTCATGCTAATGGACGCGGGAACACGATGCTCTTATAAGATGTGACATTAGGACATGTATTTCCGTATTATTTGCATAATATTTTGAACATGCTAGTTTATGTTATTTTGTTGTTTAACTTGTTTCTTTTGTAAAAAATTGGATGACCTTGTTTTGGGCCAGAGGTTTCATACCCTTATTTGATATGTTTTTAATTTGGTGATGAACGCAAATGTGAATCTTTTACCCATATGAACTCTTTTATGTTTATTGAATAAAATTATTTTAATTAATTATGCATTTTTATGCATGATATTATATAAATATATATATGTCGAGATAGATGGTATCACATGACAACCATGTGATTTTGATTTGTATCGATTAGGACTGAAATGATTGAATTGCTATTTTATTTTCCGAAGTTAAAATGTGAATTACAAAGCTTTGGAACCACAAGTCCAGTCTTCTACCATTGTTAATTTTAGAAAATTTTAAGAATGTTTTGTTTGACACATTGATACTAATATTGTGATTGAAATCGAATAATAATATGCACTTTGAATGTTTTCTAAAATGTGGGCATGAGTTGGGACTTTGAGAGGCTAATCTTTATGTTTTATCTTATCATATGATAATTCAATAGTTAAATTAGTTTTTTATTTTTTAAATTTAATTTAATTTTTTAATTTTTTAATTTTTTTAGTTCAATTTTATTATTTAATTTCTTAAATAAATTGAATTTGATCTTTTGGTTTAAATCATAAAAATTAAGTTTTGTAATGATTCAAAACCGTCCCAAAATATATATATATATTTTTTAAAAAATAATCAATTTTATAAATTAGAAGATCAAATTAAAAAAATAAATCAAATTAAATTTTAACGAGTTCATATTACTACGTACATTAAGACGAATTGCTTTTGCACTTTCCAAATAAGCACAATTTAAAAGAACTTTATCCTTTTGTTTTGGAAGGTGAATTTGTGTGATGAAATGCCCTTTTGCCCCTGATGACGATAATAATAATATGTCTTCTGTTGCAATATTGCGCATTAGCTCAATACAATTTTCCATTTCATATCAACAATAGTAGTTTTGACTAATAGAATACAGCCAAATAGTGAAAGAGAGAGGGGTTGGTAGCTGGTGAGGTTATGGCCTCAGTCTTTAAGAAACTTTGTCTAGATATATATGAAAAGTTTTAAATATACATAACTACTTTTTCTTGGTATACGCATATACATAAAGCTAGCAGTACTGTCATAGTGTTATTGGTATTGAGATACCTGCTTCTTTCTTAAGAAGCAATAAGGAAAAAAACTTGAAAACGTAATTGAGAAGCTCATAATCTTGGGATGATTAAAAAGAAAGCATTGGATTATAAATCATAATCTAGATCAGATAAACTTTATGTACACACTCAGTCAAAGTCAAAATACTTTGATGATCGAGAATGCAAGCTCTAACTAATTTACATTGCTTGGTCAACAGTCTCTTACACTTAATTAACACCACGTTGCTTGGCAAGCCCTGCCAAGTCATCTTGAAGAATAGCAACAAGGGCAGAGGGTGGGTCCGAGAATCGCTTCGCACCCGATTCCAGAGAGTGCGAGTGTCCCAAGTGAGCTAACTTATCAGCCGCACGGTTAGATTCTCTAAACACGTGCGAGAACTCTACCAACCACTCTTTCCGAACAAGCTCGTTGATCTCCGAAACCAACGCGAAAGCAGGGTCGTTAGCCACAGGGCCATGCCTAACAAGACCAAGAGCATTACCAGAATCAATGTCCACCTTCACCTTCTTGCAACCAAGATCCCACGCCAACTTCAGACCGTGAACAACACCCCATAGCTCCGCTAAAGTAACCGATGTGTTGCCTAAGTTAACAGTGAAACCACCTAGGTAACATCCCGAGGAATCACGAACTAGACCCCCACAAGCACTCCCACTACACCCGTTTCTATGGTTCTCAAACACCGAACCATCTGTGTTGAGACAAACCCACCCATTAGGTGGACACCTCCATGTACACCATATAGGAACCTTAACACCAGAATTTGAGGTGTTACTATAATTTGGATCATCTCTTAGGTACCTTCCTAGCTCCTGCTTCTTGTAATCAAACTCCCCTATCTCTGCCAATTGGTTACACTCTAGCCACTCTATGGTTTCCTCCACTGCCTCTTCAATCTTCTTTGCTCTCTCCCTCATCTCATAAGCGTAATTCTCTAGTGCGTTCTTCGCCTTCACCTTCTTCTTTGCCAACTCATCCTCTGCCTTGTACTTCTTTGAGTCTCTCACCATTCTTCTTATCTCTTCCGGATTCAGCCTTCCGTGCTTGTTGTTGATTGTGATCTTCTTTTCTATTCCTGTGGCTTTATCTTCTGCGGTGACCTCCACAATGCCATCAGCATCCACATCAAAGATAACGTTGATTTGTGGCACTCCCTTTGGTAATGGATCGAACCCTTTGAGGACAAACTTGCCGAGAAAGAAGTTATCCTTTGTCTTAACTCGTTCTCCCTCGAACACTTTGACATTAAAAGATTTCTGATTGTCATAGAAGGTAGAACAAATCCTCTCCTTCTTGGTGGGGATCATGGTGTTCTTGGGGATCAACACTGACATAACACCACCAGCACCCTCAAATCCAAGACTAAGTGGCATCACATCCAGCAACAACAATTCCTCCACTTTTTTATCTCCTTCACCGCTCAAAATCGCTGCTTGAACTGCAGCACCGTACGCCACAGCTTCATCAGGGTTGATGCCTTTGCAAAGCTCTTTGGTGTTACCATTGACACTGAACATGTCCTTCAGAAGTTGTTGTACCTTTGGAATTCTAGTGGACCCACCAACAAGAATAATCTCATGAACTTGGATCTTATCAATCCTTGCCTCAAGGAGACACTTTTCCACTGTATCCATACACTTCATGAACAAGTCCTTGTTCAGTTCGTTGAACAAGGCCCTTGTAACAGGGGCATACAGATCAAGCCCTTCGTATAAACAATCAAGCTCAATCGTTGTCTGAGAAGTCGAAGACAGAATCCTCTTTGCTTTCTCGCACTCCGACCTTAACCTCGCCAAAGCTTTCGCATTCCCACTAATATCCTTCTTGTGCTTCTCTCTAAACACATTCACAAGATGGTTCACCAATCTGTTATCAAAATCCACACCACCCAAATGAGTGTCTCCAACACTGGCCTTAACCTTAAACATGCCTTCATAAATAGTAACCAAGGAAACATCAAAAGTACCCCCACCGAGATCAAACACAAGCACGTTCTGCTCACCAACTCTCAATCCTTTCTTGTCCAACCCATAAGCAATAGCAGCAGCGGTTGGCTCGTTGATGATCCTCAACACGTTCATACCCGCGATTTTCCCCGCATCCTTCGTGGCCTGTCTCTGCGCGTTGCTGAAGTAAGCGGGGACAGTGATAACCGCATCTTTTATGAAATGACCCAAGTACCCTTCGGCAACTTCCTTCATCTTATACAAAACCATGGAAGATATCTCTTCTGGGGCAAGGAGTTTCTCTTCGCCTTTGTAAGTGACCGCGATCATGGGCTTGTCTTTGTTTCCAGGGACAACCTTAAAAGGCCACATCTTCATGTCTTGCTGAACGGTTTGGTCGGAGAATCGGCGACCAATCAAACGTTTGGCGTCAAAGACGGTGTTTTTCGGATTCATGGATCGCTGGTTCATGGCGGAGTCACCCAACAACCTTTGGGTGTCGGAGAAGGCAACGTAGGAAGGGGTGGTGCGATTGCCTTGGTCGTTGGAAATGACCTCGACGCGGTTGTGTTGCCACACTGCAACGCAGCTGTAGGTCGTGCCCAAGTCAATGCCTATGGCTTTGACTTTTTTTGTTGCCATTGGAAGAGTTTAGCAGTGAAGGAAGAGAGTGAGTCACAGGGGAACTGAGAGAAAAGGGTCTTTGGTTGTGTGATTGGTGAGAGATGAGTAAGATGGGTCTGCTATTATATATGTATGAGAGTGTGATTATCAGAAATTCAGAAACCCTTTGATTTCAGAATTTGGGGGAAACTGCTTGGAAAGCAAAGGGGAGAAAATTGGGGGCATTGCAAAATATTGGAAAAGAGAACACTTGGTTTTGGGAGTCGGAGGTTTCCCAAGGAGAGAGATGGAATTTAGGGTGTTAAAAAAAAAAAAGACAGACATAAAAAAGAAAAAGCAGATAGAATAGTAACTTTTTGTGTTATACGTTTCGATAATAGAAGGTATAAAAATTTTATATTGTATTTTATTTGACGTGGTTATTTAAAGAATAAAATAATGTAAATTTTAATATAATATTTTTTATATAGTGTAATGTTTGATTTGTATTAAAAAAATATAGAATCAGATTTTGAAATTATTTTATTATTTAACATAAATTTTATTATTATATTTTTCTAATATTTAGAATTTATTAATATTGTGATATATTTTAAAGTATTATTTTATACTTTTATTTTAACAAGAAATAAAAAAGGTATAAGAAGTAAATAAAAAGTTAAAAAGCCGTAACATTGTGACGGGACATTAATCACATTGTGGAAGGAAAATAAAAGGGACATTAATCACATTGTGGAAGGAAAATAAAAACGTATCACTTACTTGAATCTCATCATCAGCAACAGTGGTAGGTGCGGTAGGTATGACATTTGGAGATGAAAGTTTAAAGAATAAGGTTCATATTAAAAAAAGAGAAAAGGTGTAGGATAAGGTGTAAAATAATGAAAAATCAAAAATAGAAATAATATTATATTTTTACTAGACACAGATAAAAAGTTATACAAGATTTAGTTAATTATAAGTTATTGAATATTTGTCTAGTTCAATATTTTTTATTTTATATTATCCTTCACACCATGAATGAATAATACATTTCATGTCTTTATTACACTATATTAATTAAATATTTTATTTTATTTTATTTATTTTGCTCTCCTAAACAAAAAATGAGTAATAATCTAATGATTTTGCCAACGGGTGTACTAAGGAAGTGTTTCATTGATAGGGGAAAAAAATAGGTTAAGAATCCCAACTTTTCATGTTTGGTATTTATTTTTAAATAATAACATTTATTGGGAAATATGATATTTTCCTATAATATATTTTAACTAGCACACAAACTTTCCCATAAAGGAAGGTGAAAATCTTACCTTTTCAATTTAATTTTTCTTTTAATATAATAAAAAGTATCATATTAATCGTATTAAATCAAGATAACCAGTAAAAATATAACGTAACTCTTTTATTCCTATAAAATTTATCTAAATATTCACAATAATCAATCAAACATATTTTATTTATTCTCAAGAAATATCATTCTTAGGATTCATGATTCTCATCAATTATGATTTTTGTTAATGAAAAAACTTATCTCCCATCAAATGCTTCTTAAAAGTTAGAATATTAGTTAAAGAACTAAAAGAATAAAATATTTAATATAGAAGAATGTGAAAAAAAAATATGAATAACACAATTTTCTGTCTTTCAATAAAAACTTTCTTAATTAATGTCCTAAGGAAATTGCCAAACATTTGTCATAATATAATATAATATAAGGTTATCGAATAAATATTTCTCGATCACTTTATATTATCTTTTATAAAGAGAGATTCACTTATTTTAATTCTTTTCTTTATTACCATCATTCATTTTGTTAAAATCTAAGGATTAACATTAATTATTTATTACAATCACTAGATATAAGAAAAATGAATGATAAAGAAGGAAAATAACTCTAAAGTTACTCTTAGAGTAAGTCAATACCTCTTTATATTTTATTTTTCTAACAAAAATGATTTGTTATTATTATATAGTGAAAAGAGAAAATGAATAGAATCTAATTCAATTAGTTAAATAATGTATAAATTATTTGGTATTATCGTTGATTTTTGCTAATAAAAAAATAATGAAAAGAAAGAGAATAATTACTGGAAATTTATGCAAGTAGTTAGGTTATTTTGATTGAGAGAGATAAAAGAATTCATATGTTGATAATTCATCCATTCATATAAAATGTAATTTAGTTTATCTAACATATAAAATGTAATTATCAAAGTATCTTTAAAAAAAATCCAAAAAATCTCTATTTTTATTTCTTTAATAAAAAATAATATTTCTATCTTATTTTTCTATCTTATTCTACTTAAAGAAAATAATGTGTAATTACAAATTAAAATATTTCTTATCAGGAAAATTTGAGCTAGAGTCAACTGCAAGTCTATCAATAATACTAAAAAAAGCGGGTTAGGTAACTTAGGTTCCTTTTCCGTTTGGCTACTTCTTTGCTAAGGAGTTGATATTCATTGATTGGATGTACAACAACAAATAAAAAGTATCATTGATTGGATTTTGTTTTCTTCTAATAGCCTTTTTGGTCGTCAGGTTCTGATTATTTTTTATTTTTAAGAAAAAGGAGAGTTTTTTTTTTACATGCTTGGTTACATCTTGAGTAAATGTTTAAATTATTTTTTAAAATTCAGTTAAACTGTAAATCAGTTTTTTTTAGCTTGAATGTTATTTGATTCAATTACCTTTTAATTATAAATCCAATCAGTTAAATTATTTGAACCATCGGTTATAAGTCTCACTGATTCAATTTCTAAAAATGACAGTAGACATTAAAAAAACATACACATTAATTTTTTAAAAAAATTTAAGCATTGATTTAGTTTCTTTACATTTTAAAACAACATCAATTTAATAATCTAATATGCAATTAGAAATTAATTTAATATTTAAATCAATAATCCTTTAAAATTATTTTTAGCCAAATTGACATTCGTTCGCATACATCCGTATTGATATGAGGATTTACTTTAATCTATAAACATGCACATTCGTTCATATACATCCGTATTTAGTATCAGCAAAGGGACAATTAATCCTTGTGCAATTGCGAGTCATAAACTCATACTATCATAGAATGTAACGAGGCCAATGAGAGGATGCTCTAAATGAATTTGTTCTACGAAAGTAAATGTTATTTGGAGTTCTGCCTAGAAATAGAGTTGGGTTTTTCATTTGTTCTTTGCTTGTTATGTTTTGCTCTCTTTTGTTGTTTTCTGTTGTAAGAAGTAAGAACTTTGTAACTTGATTATTGGCACCTCTGGTGCTAAAACTGAGTGTTGATTAATAAGATTTTTTTTCCTTCCAAAAAAAAAAAAACGAAAGTAATTGTTAAAATATGTTGAAAAAATAAACTAATTTTGATTGGACCGTTTAGTAGTTGCCTTGATCAATGGTGTTTGGAGTGTTCTTAGGTGCTAATTTTGGGTTATAGATTATTTGATTAAGCAGAACCTTAGGTTTTCCTGTTCTGCCTAGTAAAACAAATATATTTAGACAAAATAAATTTTAGAATCCTATTATTTCACACCCCCATCTATCTCTATCTAAAGTTTTGATTCTCTTTTTTTTTTTTTTATCACATTTTCTGTACAAATGAGTAATGAGTGTAACTAAAACTCTCCTCTTTGGAGTGTGAAACCATAATTACTTTTAAATTTTCTTAACTACTAATCCAATTATGCCATGCAAAATAGTACAACCTAGCTTAGCAACATCACATGCCTTGACCAAATATGGAACCAATGCTCAACAAAAAAGTGAAAAACCCTGTTATCTTAATTTACGAAGCTTGGTGGTCCATAGAAAACTAATCAGTAATGGATTATGATTTATGAAATATGAGTAGTCCATTCCATAAGCACCATCATATCACAAAGGTACTGTAATAATTAATAAACACAACATTCCTTGCATCCATACAAGGCACTTTCACATTTTACTGATTTTAGGCATAAGCATAAACCAGTCATAACACTCAGACTGCTAGATTGAGTAACGAAGCTGGAACTATTTTACATTGCTTCGGACTCAACTCAACATTAAACTTGTTCTACCAAGAATTACCATTACATAAACTTCAAAACCTTTTCTTCCAACTCCTGCCTCTTGTACTCAAACTCATCAGTTTCAGCCAATTGGTTTCTGTCAAGCCATTCTATGGTCTCCTCCACAACCTTCTCAAGGTTCTTCACTCTGTCCCTCATTTCAAAAGCATAATTCTCAAGCAAGTTTTTTATCCTCACCTTGTTCCTCACCTCCTCATCCTCTGCCTTATACCTCACTGCATCTCTCACCATTCTCCTCATCTCTTCAGGACTCAACCTCCCATGCTTGTTGCTGATCGTGATCTTCTTCTTCAGCCCCGTGCTCCTATCTCTAGCAGTGACTTCCACAATGCCATCAACATCAACATCAAACCCAACATTGATCTGTGGAACTCCCCTTGGCGATGGAGTGAAACCAGAAAGCTCAAACTTCCCAAGAAGGAAGTTATCCTCTGTCTTCGCTCGCTCCCCTTCGAAAACTTTGATCAAAACGCTTGTTTGATTATCAGAAAACGTGGAGAAAACACTCTCCCTCTTGGTGGGGATCATGGTGTTCTTGGGAATCAACACTGACATCTCACCACCATCAGTCTCAATTCCAAGACTAAGCGGCATCACATCCAGCAGCAACAAATCCTCCACCTTCTTGTCTCCTTCGCCACTCAAAATCGCCGCCTGAACCGCCGCACCATACGCCACGGCCTCATCAGGGTTGATGCTTTTGCAAAGCTCCTTGTTACCATTAACACTGAACATGTCCTTCAAAAGTTGCTGCACCTTTGGAATTCTAGTAGACCCTCCTACAAGAACAAACTCATGAACTTGACTTTTAGCAATCCTTGCCTCCTTGAGGCACTTCTCCACCGTCTCCATACACTTCATGAACAAGTCCTTGTTCAATTCCTCGAACAAGGCCCTTGAAAAATTTGCATGTAAATCAACCCCCCCACATAAAGAATCAAGCTCAATAGTGGTTTGAGAACTTGAAGAGAGTATCCTCTTAGCTTTCTCACACGCTGACCTCAACCTTCCAAGAGCTTTGGGATTTTCACCAATGTCCTTCTTGTACCTCCTCTTGAAAATACTCACAAGATAGTCAACCATTTTGTTATCAAAGTCAACACCTCCCAAATGGGTATCTCCCACCGTGGCCTTAACCTTAAACATTCCTTCATCAATTGTAACCAATGAAACATCAAAAGTACCACCACCGAGGTCAAACACAAGCACGTTCTGCTCACCTTCTCTCCACCCTTTCTTGTTCAAACCATAAGCAATAGCAGCTGCGGTTGGCTCGTTGATGATCCTCAACACGTTCAAACCCGCGATTTTCCCGGCATCCTTGGTGGCTTGTCTCTGCGCGTTGCTGAAGTAAGCAGGGACAGTGATCACCGCATCTTTTATGAAATGACCCAAATGGGCTTCAGCAACCTCCTTCATCTTAAACAGCACCATGGAAGATATCTCTTCGGCTGCAAGGAGTTTCTCTTCGTCTTTGTATGTGACAGAAATCATGGGCTTGTCTCTGTTTCCAGGGACAACCTTAAAAGGCCAGAGCTTCATGTCTTGCTGGACGGATTGGTCGGAGAATCTGCGACCTATCAAACGTTTGGCGTCAAAGACGGTGTTTTGTGGGTTCATGGATCGCTGGTTGATGGCAGCGTCACCCAACAACCTTTGAGTGTCGGTGAAGGCAACGTAGGAAGGGGTTGTGCGGTTGCCTTGGTCATTGGGAATGACCTCGACGTGGTTGTGTTGCCACACTGCCACGCAGCTATAGGTTGTTCCCAAGTCAATGCCTATAGCTTTGACATTTCCGGGTGCCATGGGAGAACAACTTAGAACTTGAGAGAAAAAAAGGGGAGTAGAATAAACAGAGGAAAAGTGGGTAGTGCAAATGTGTATGTGGTTGATGAATGAGAAGTGAGACACTCACTCTGTGTCTATTTAAAGGCGTGGAAAAGAAACAGGGCGTAGGAGAAACACTTTTTCCCGTACTTGAGGGGAATGTGAGTGGAAAGAACCATGGAGAAAATTGGAGACGTTGATTTGGTAATTTACGAGGAAGGGAGGTCCTTGATTAATCCATAGTAAAGTGGGAAGAAAGTTATCTAGACTTCTTGTTAATTGTTACTGGCTCATTGAAGAGACATATTTTTCCAAATTTCTAAATTTTGGAATTTGTGATTTCAATACATAGTGAATTGTTACATTCTTTTTCCTCCTTTCACACACAAAAAATAAATAAAATTGTTACATTCTCAATTTAAAAAAGAAATTAGAGAGGGTTACTATAAATATAGATTTACTTTTTTCATATTACTATTTCTTACGAGTACCTTTTTTTCTTTATCGTCAGAATAATTAATTATAAAATTAATTTATTTATAAACTAAGTATAATGTTAATAAATTTAATTATAAAATGAAATGGAATAGTATAAATATTTAATTATCAGATATTATAATATTTTTTTGTCAATTGTGAGTTTTTTATATTAATTATGATAGTTTTAAATAATGTTAAAATTGATAAATTAGTAAAAAGGATCAAGTTAAAAAAAAGGCCAAATTGTGATAATTTTTTATAAATAAATAAATTAAAATAAGGTTAAAATATAAAAATATTATTTTATTTGTAATTTTTATAAAGTGTTAGAATGAGAGAGAAACTACATGAAATCCTATTTCGTTTCGAAATTAAGATCATCTTTTTCTTATTGACCAAAAATAAGATCGTTTTCAATTGTGAAAAGAATTACAATAATCTAGTCGTTTGATTTAATTAATTAAATAATAAATTTATCTTTTGTAATTTCGTTTAATAAATTATAAGGGTGAATAGAGACTTCCTAGCGAAAAGAGATCGACAATTCTAATCATGATTTTTTTATAAAAAAAATTCTATGGAAACCTAAAAACAAATTAACCTAGCCTATCCTTCTTCAAGAGAATAGAAAATTTTACTGAAAAGGTAAAGGTCTTGATTAGAGTGATTGCAAAAAGAAAAAGACAAAAACATAAATATAATAGATAATATAATATTACAAGAAAATACAAAAAGTTATACGAGCAATATTAATAAAGTCTTAAGTTTATAGTAATACGTCACTAAAAAAGATTCACTTCACTGGTAAATAGATAAGATGTTGGAAAGGGAAATGCATATTCCCTTGCGCACTACCATGGTACCACCATTATTAGTTCTGCCCTCCTGGCCCATACGACTCCTTCTTGGCCAAGGGGTTCATTTGATTGGGTACTTTAGCCATATTAGGTTATAAGTGGGGAAAGAATCATATTAAAGTTAATAATTAAATAAATAATTTAATTTAATTTGAAATATACTACAACTGTATAATGCCACAAATTTATCAAGATCAATATAAATAATTAAATTAACTAATGTTAATTAATAATATCATAAATTTAAATTTATTTTAATAATCATAAAATTAGATTATTTGAGTAGTTGTTTCCTTAAAAAAAAAATTAGTTTTTACTCAAACAAATTAAGTAGTTGTTATATTTAATAACACTGATTGTAATTTAAGAGATAATTTTTCATCAATAAGTCAATCAACATATTTAGGAATAGCAAAATGTACTCAAATTTCACGGATAGAATAATCTACATGCTTAAGGATGATATATATATATATATATATATATATATATATATATATATATATATATATATATATATATATATATATATCATTGTTTTATGAATGGTCCATCCATCCCGCTTTGTGCCTAGGTTGATGGTTTTCTATTGAGATTTTAGAATCTATAAAAATTCGAAATGTTGAATGCCAGGTTGAATTGGATTTTTTACTTAGTAGGTAGGGACGTCCTTGTGGTTACTTTTTGGGTCCAAAGTATGTAAAATGTTGAGCATCAAATTATGGGAAATTACTTTCCGCATCAGTGCATCACTTGTTGGTACACCTAAACTATAAGATGGAAAATTTTAATATTGTTTTATTGTAAAATATTTTAAATAACTAAATTAATAAATCAATTATGTTATAAAATAATTAATCTATAATTTTTAATATATATTTAATACACATATAAATTTACATTGTGATAATTAATTTTGATCTAATAATTAATTTGTTTACATATATAAATTGTAAATAAAAATCATAAGTTTGATACAAATTTATATATATATATATATAAATACATTATTAACACAAATCTAATAATATATTTTTTGACCTTATTACAATTAATTTTGATCTAATAATGTATTTTTTTACATATATAAATTTTAAATAAAAATCATAGATTTTATAAAAATTTATATATGTAAAGAAATTCATAATATACAGATTTGTCCATCCGTATGACATACGGATTGTCAATCCGTAATAAACTTATGGATTCACAAGCCGTAATAGACTTACAAATTCGCAATCCGTATCAATTTTATGAAAGGACAATATTAGAATTGTCCATCATATGTTGAGTGTAAAGCAATTTGATTGATGCGCAAAACAATTCTCCAAATTTTGTGGCACGTCTAAAGGTATATGTAGATGATGGCTCGCCTGTAGGGCTACTTTGTTGTTTGAAGAGTACAACTTGTACCATTTTTATTTCAATGAAACTCTGCTTTGTTGGATAAAAATATTTATATAAAATTTAGTATATAAAACTTAAACACATTAAATTAAAAATTTACTATAAATCATATCAAATCATAAATGGACCCAAAATGCACTATAGATGTAAATGAAAAGGGAAGTACACACCTTAAGGTTATATTTAGATGCTTTTAATATTATTTTTAGATCTATTTAAGACTGAAATTTTAAAGTTATGTTTTGTCACTTTAAGGTGTTTATGTGCTTAGAACTTAGAGGGTTACACATCACATAGTAGACTTGTTAGGACTCTTGATGGTCATTGTTAGGTCATAGTTTGGTGTTTTAAGACTCGTATGTAATGTTGTTGTTTCTCCATTAAAAGGTTCAAGTATTGATGTGGAATTAATTATATGCTCACAATGTATACGATGGTAAAATCATGCATTTATCAACATTAAGTTGCATTTTGTTATGAGTGTGCACCAAGTTAGGGACTAGTAGTGTGGGGAGGCCAATAGAGGTTGCTCAAATATGACTTGAGGATATTTGGGCATAACAATACATACGGGATTAAGAATTTTGCAATCCTCATATGTCATAGTGGCAATTACTCACATACATATGTCCTAACGAAGCCATATTTAGTCTATGATCAATATCGATGTTTACTAAATGATTTGTGTTGACATATGCCACTTACAAATTTGGAGTTGGCATGTTGATGCAAGTCAAGCCATACTCTTAAGCAAGTTAGGTCATGCCTATAAAAAATATACCTATAGCAAGTAAAATTGTAAAGTTGAACTTTGTATTTTTAATCAAAGTTAGACTTAAGTCTATCAAAGCCTAATCTAGTCCAACTTATTTTTAAGTCATTGTTATAACCTAGAAACATTGGGTTGTTGTTACTAGCAAGTTCATCATGTAGAACCAATATACACTAATGCAACATTCTATAACCATGATTGTTCTCATTACGTTATGGATATTTCATTTGCTTGATTTCTGAGCATCATAATTCATGAATAGGTTAAAGGTGATGAATTTTGTTTTTGTTAGGTATCTAAAGCTATAGTTTTTTTTATGACATAATGATAGAAAGACATTTTTAATTTTATTTTCATGCATTGTTGATTGATAACCTCACTAATAAGTTCTAATAAAAGTTTGGGTTAACATGTAAGACATTTGATCAGACAAAAATGAGTTTTTTTAATGGAAACAAAAATTATAATTAAGTGATATATTATATTATTGATTGATTTTTTCTTGTTATTTAAGATCTCTATTTTATATTAATTTTAAATTATATTTATACATTTGTAAGACTTAAATATTTTGTGTAAAATATATTATTTTTTTAGTCCAACACACATATTTAACTTTTAGCCCTTGTATTTTATTTTATTTTATTTCAATTTCATGTATTTTTTTTTATTTCATTTTAGTTCTTTTGACATTATGATGATGTGGAATTGTTGACTTTGATTACATTGTTACATTATAACATACATGTGATATTTTTTTATAATGAGCTTTAACGGTAAAAGATAAAAAATAAAATGTTTGGGAAAATTAAAAACTTATAATAATTTTTTTGGAAAACAAAATTAAAATAGTTGTACATCGCTGAATTACAAACACTATCATGTATTAAATGTTTGTTAATTTTTATAATAACATTATAAAAATCACATTAATAATAATTTATGATTAGATGTTAATTTAAAATTATTTTATATTAACAACTTATAACTATTAATTTATTTTAAAAAACTAAAAATAGAAAACACTAAATTATAAGAAAAAACATATTTAAATCATATTTTTTTATTACATAACTCTAAGCAGGTACGCTGGCTCAATTCGACGCATCTTGGAACTCGCAGGAATGGAGATATCAATGGAAAAATACTGTAAATCATAAAAGCGTATATAAGTTTTTTTTTAATTTTTTTTTATATATAGTTAGTGCACAACGTGAAAATAATCTTTTGATGCCAATACAGGGATTGCATTAAAAGTTGATGATGTATTTATTAGTCTTTTGAAATCCTCTGGTCAAAGTAATTACTTTTCTAGTTTGTACAGAAATATAATCACAAAAAATATTAATATATTATATTAAATAATATTATTATGTTATTCTGATACCAAAAGAGTTACTAAATAAATCATTTTAAGATTAAAAGTAACATATCAAATAAGATAAACAGTTATGTTACATAGTCAAAAGAGAAAATTTATACATAAAAAATAATTTGTCGCCTATAATAATTCTCCAAGGCTCAACCAATATTAATAACTTTATGTAATATAAAAATATAAACTACAAATGTTTTTTATGGAAGGAATCCTACTCAAATTAGTAGAGGTATCATGGATGAAATCGATATTATCTCCTGTAACGTAATTTAGAAAAAAAAAAAAAACATAAGCACTTACATAAAAAAAAGAAAAAACCCAGTCCAGCTTCAAATCTTCACAAAAATTAAAAATAATTGAATTTTCCCCTGTATCCATATTAGCTTTTTGTTTAATCTTTATTTTTAAAAACTTTACATTTTAGTTTTCATATGAATTTTTTAATGTTTAACTTTCTGTTAATTTGTAGATAAGTGTAAATTCGTCACAACTCACAACATAGAGACATATAATTAAAACATAAAAAGTTGCACATATAATTTTTTTAAAACACAAAAACTAAAACGAAAAATTGATTAAAACATAAAAAGTTTGCACACATAAAAAGATTAATTAATTAAACAAAAACAAAAAAACAGAAAATAAAAGAAAAGCCTCCTCTGATGCATGTGTATGGACACAATGGTCCCTACAGATTGCAAAATAACGCGTTTTCAGACAATACATTATTTATTATTGTTGATTGTTGATGTTGTCACAGTCAAACTGGAGTAGCTTACCTTTGTTGAGTTGAGACTTGAGAACAAGAGAAAGAAAGAGAACAACAGCGTAGAAGCCCTCCAACGACAACGAGGTCCAACCTTCTCTTCTCTGTAGCACCACTTTCCAAAAAAAACTGCACCTTTAACAATTGCTATTGCTATTGCTATTGTTCGTCAATTTATGGAAAACCCAACTTCAGATTCTCTCTCTGCCACTCTTGGCAACTCAATCCAAGCTCTGGGTCGTGGCTTTGATGTCACATCGGATATTAGGCTTCTATACTGCAAGGGTGCTCCTGGCTCAAGGCTTGTTCACGTTGATGAGGATCACACCAAGAACCTTCTTCTTTCGCATGACCTCGTTATTCCCAATGTCTCTATGGATGTTGATTGGTCACCTGGGAAGGATGGTATAGAGACGACCCCTGTGTATAGTTTCCACGAGGTGATGATGATTCTCTTCATTCCCTTTTCATCCACCCCTTTTGTTTCTAGATTTTTTTTCTTGGCTTGATTTTTTGAGGAAATACAAGGAAATGGATGAAAAAGTATCTGGGGCAGGAAAAATTTTCATTTTTATTTGTTTTTGTTTCATTATGTTGTTGTGGTTTTCATTTGCTGGTGAGTTTGGCTTGTGATTTCAATGTGTTGGACTTTGATTGTGTATTTTCTAACTGCATTGGCTAACTTAATATAGGGGGAATTCTGTTCCTTGCTTCATTTGGCTTCTGGATTAATATGCCACGTCCGTGGTTTTGCTAGGAATGCGTAAATGCATCATTAGTTGCTAGGAATTGGATAGTTCCAATGAACTCTTTTATGTCTACAAAAGGCACAAATTAGTTTTTTTTGTCAAGCAGAACATATTCAGGGAGTTCACTTAAAGCACACTTTACATGACTTAAGCTCTGAATGCAGAACATATATTTTATCTTGTAACTTCTGCAAAATTTCTACTTGTTATTGTTTGTTTATTGTTAGTATTTTTTTAAAACAAGTATCTCATCTCTAAAGGAAGTAGTGACGTGTTTGGAGCTTAGGATCAATTTCTTTATAAAGGATATAAAACTTGGATTTATTTTTAAATAGATAATAATCTGAACTCTGAAGAGTGATGCAGCGAATTCTTCAAAAATATGAGAATGATAAAGTAGTGGAGAGAGATTGGTATTATATCTTGTTGAAGCTACTTCAAGACATTTTCTTTGAGCATTATTGCAAATTTAGCTTCTTTCAGAATAATGGATCACTTACGATATAAAAAAGTGCACTGTTTTGTAATTCTACAGTTCCTTCGAGTATCCTACTCCATTTCTGTTCTTATCTTGTTATGGAATTGATGATTACCAGTATATACTATTTGGCTATAGTTATAGTGCTGGTGTTAGCAAAAAAATTGGACTTGTAAAAATGATTTTGAATGGGAATAGTGCAATTTTCTCTATGTTTTTCTTCAAAGTTTTTGCAAATGTTGTTTTTGGTGACCTTATTTGATGACTGAATTTTTCAGATGGCGAAATATTTCAATGAGAGGTCAGGCATAACAGGACATATTCCACTGGGAAGCTTCAATTCCATGTTCAATTTTACTGGGTGCTGGATGGCTGATGCAGCAGCCACCAAATCCCTTGCCATGGTTGGATATTTCATTCCTCTGGTTGAAGTTAAACTAAACAAACTAAATTTGGTCTTGACTGATGAAGTAAAGCATGCTGTTCCTTACTCTTGGGATCCAACATCCTTGGCTAGGTACACTATGCTTTTGCTGTTTTCTATAAATAATTTTAATTAATAATGTCAGAAATTTAAATTTTATTCAAAAGATAACCTTAAATGATTTAAGTAATGGTAATATTTAATGACACTACACATAATTCAATAGATAATTTTTTTCCACCAATTAATGTGAATTATATTGATAGGCTAACAAATGCACCCACTTGCATGAAGAATGAGTGAACATCTCATTAATAGATTTCACAATAAATTAAGGGTGTTAAAGAGAATTAGCAATTAATGTATCTGAAAGTGGGTCCATGTTTCTTATAATAATTGGGATGAAAAGATGAACTCATTTGTTTCTTATATAAAGGACTGGAGAGAGTATTTAATTAGCTCTTTCTGTAGAAAATGGTTTTGGCTTGAAGTCTAGGAACATGGAAGAAATTTTGTAATTGTTAGGTTTTATGCTTTACACACAGACTCTACTTCAAAATTGACACGTATACGATTCCTAGCTTCAATTTTGTTATTAAAGAGAAGATAAACAAAGTTTTTTTGCCTGGAGTTAAGTAATTTCAGTATTTATTAATGTTTGTCCATAGCAACTTCTGTTACTAATATATTTTTGCGAAACAAAAAACTAAAATTTACAAAATCCGCATGTTGTTCACACATCTCTCATTCTCTTGTTGAGTGTTATGACATATTTATGTGTATTTATTCCTTTACTCTTAGGCGTTTATGGAAATCATGTGAAGCTAAGATTGATGGGTGATATTAGAATCTAATATGTCTTCTGATGACTTGTCTAAGACATGATTTTAAATTACTGGTTGCAACTTCAATTTTCATATACCATATGGAGTACACTGACATGAATGATAACTGCGCACTTCTACATGGGACATTTCACTATGCCATGTGTCAAATGTGGTGCCTTTGCCCCATAGTTATGAAGTCGTAGAAGACAATGAAATTTATCTTTGTTGTCGTAGTTGTACTAGACAGTAAAGATTGCACAAGGCATATTTATAGTTTGACTTAAGTTGATTTGTCCCAAAACTTTCCCCCTTTCCACTCAAAATCCAAAAAGAGATAAGTTAAACATATAATTTAGTCCCTATACGTTTCATGAATTCTCAATTTGATATACATAAAAACTTATTAAATCAGTATTATACATGTAAACATTACTGGTTTGGTCCCTTCCATTCTTAAGTCCCTTATGCATTCTTAATTTGGTCCCTATACATCTAGTGTATTCTTAATTAGGTCCTTATACGTGTAGTGCATTCTTAATTTGGTCCATGTAACAAATAAGAATGTGCTAAATGTATAGGGACCAAATTAGGAATGCCCAAATTGGTAATGTTTGCATGTATAGGAACCGATTTGACAAGTTTTTAGGTATAGAGCCCAAATTGAGAATCTATGACATGTATAGGGACTAAATTATATCTTTAATAAAGAAATAATTATATTTGCATTAGCTGGATGAGATGGACAAAGTCAAGTTCTAATTGGAAACTTCTTCACTTTCTTCTTTTCAGTTTTATTGAGAATTATGGTACCCATATTGTTACATCTGCAACTGTTGGTGGAAGAGACGTAGTGTACATCAGGCAGCACCAATCATCTTCTTTGTCTGCTTCAGACATTGAGACCTATGTAAAGGACATTGGAGATGATAGGTTTCACAACGTTAAACACTTTTCGGGTCCTGGTCCTTTAAAGTATAAGGAGAAGGTCAGTATTAACAAATGCCTTTACCCCACTATTACTAGTAAACATACAACTTTTTCTACTACATATTATTTGTGCAACTTCCTTTATTTTATGAAAATATATTATTCTTGTTTAGCCTTGTTCATTTGTTTGTTGCTATTGCACTCTATCTCATTGAAAACAATTTAGTCACTGATTCAATACAGATTCTTGAAATCTCAGTAGTCCTTTCATTTTGTTGCTGTAGGATGTTACTGTCATATTTAGGAGGAGAGGAGGGGATGATCTTGAGCAAAGTCATACTAAATGGGTGGAAACTGTAAAATTGGCACCTGATGTCATTAACATGAACTTTACACCCATTGTTTCTCTTCTTGAAGGAGTGCCTGGCATAAAACATTTGGCTCGTGCTATTGATCTATATCTGCAGTGTGAGTTCTAATCCAATTTTAATGCTGTGAATCTAAATTTTGTTGTTGCTTATGATAATTATTAAAGGTTAATGAACTAAATGAGTTCCATCCCATGAGTGATAAACATTCTCAGAATATAAATTCCAATATCAGTCAAGATGGTTTTGAAAACAGTTTGAGTCTTGTGGATTTACAATGAGACTTTCTTAACAATAAATTTTTAGCTGCATAAACTAAATAAAATTAAAATACTTCGAAACTCAACCCAAATAGAAACGTAAAAGAATAATAAATAAGATAAATAAAAGAAAAAGGTTTTTGGAAAGTTTGATGAATACAGTGCTTAATAGTGGTCTGCTTCCTTATAGATATTTATTAAAGTCATTCAAATCTGTCTTTCTTGGAAAATTATTTTAGGGTATGTTTGAATTTCTGGTAGGAGGTGCTCCAAAAGTATGTTTGGGAGTAAAATTAGTCTCGGTCATGTTTGGTTATCTCCAAAAGTAGGTTTGAGAGTAAAATTTTGTCTGAAAATTCAGTTTTAGAGAAGCAAGACCTGGGATGCTTTGTAAACTCAAGTTTAACCCAAACTTATGTTTGTAAACTTTAATCAAACATGCACTTACCCAAATCAGCACAGGATCATGGTGACAATTTTGTGATATTCGGATGGAAAATGCTGATTTGCATGGAAAGGATTTTGTGAAAGTTGTAAGAATTGATATGATTTGTTTGATACATGTAATGAGTGTAGGTAGTAACTCCTTTGGTTTACGACCCTGTGCATTGTTATGTGTTCTTACTTTTTGTAGTTAACTTTGTAACAAATTTTCTTGATTTAAATTGCATTAATCTATTCAGATTATGTGTCTATGTAGCTGCAAGAAGAGAGAGCTTGACACCACAATAATTTTTTGGTGGTTTCTTCTTTTGCCTGTATACATGTCTGCCCCTGGGATTTGTTGGAGATTTGAAGAATATCTGTTTTTTCTGTTAGTTTACTTTTTTGAGTGCATAGATGCTGGTGTTCCTAGTGACAGTATAAATTTGAAGTTTTTTTTTTTTGAGGCTCAATGAACCAGAAAACTGAGGGCAAGTCTTGGCGCAATGGTAAGGTTGTTGCCTTGTGACTTGAAGGTTATGGGTTAAAATCCTGAAAACAGTCTCTCTGCTTGTGGGGGTAAGTTGCGTATATTTACCCTCTGCAGACTCCACTAAGCAAGCCCTTTTGGTGAGCCAGAAAACTAACTATGAAATTACCAAAATTAAAGGAAATTGAGGTAGAAAGCTGGGACATTAACCCTAGACATGATGACTTCTAGATAAGTATGACAACTGATACTGTAGATTTATATAATATATAACCTAGAATTTACCTATCTGTTATATTTACCAGACAAACCACCTATCGAAGACCTACAGTATTTCTTGGATTTCCAAATAACTCAAGTTTGGGCACCAGAGCAAAATAATCTACAAAGAAAGGAACCTGTCTGTCAGTCTCTTCAGTTCAGCTTGATGGGACCTAAGCTTTTTGTCAGTCCAGATCAGGTAATCTTTACTATATTCTACTTGACTGAATAGGGCATCATCATATTATGCCAAATAAAAAAGGACAATTCACAACCCAGAACATAAAATGAGTGCTAAAACTATCATTATTATATCACCTATTTGATTGAATTGAAGATAACTATCAAGATGTTTCAGATACTTTCTCCGTCAATTTACTGTTAACTTTGAGAGAGTAAAACAAAGCCAGGTAACCTGTAAAAGTGAGAAATGCAAGGTTTATTTGAATTTCAACAAGAGTTCTACCTATGTTGTTATTGCTGAAAATAATTAAATAGTTGGTCCCAAGTCTTGATAGAAGACGAGGGTTGTTTTCAGGTCATCAACAACAAAGGTAAAACTTTGTTGAATCTTTATGACATGGATTATGATATTCATGTTGCAATAAGAAACCAAAAGTTGTCCTCTTTGATAGGGACATGTTTTGGTTTGCTAACTGGCTTATTTGTGTCCATCTGGATAGAGGTCAAGCATTAATCCTTCATTTATTATAACTTGATTATAAAATTTGTGGAGCAAGTTCATGATTCCACAATTATCACTCGTGGTTTCTTGAGTTTTTGAAAATACATCATGTATTTTCATTTGTAAGCCTGTAACTCTACAAGCATGTTTGAAATTTCCTCCCTAGCCAAGTAACACCATGACTTGGTGTTGCAGGTAACAGTTGGACGCAAGCCTGTCACTGGACTTAGGCTTAGCCTAGAGGGCAGCAAACAGAATCGACTTGCTATTCATTTGCAGCATTTAGTCTCCCTCCCGAAGAACCTTCAACCTCACTGGGACACACACATGGCCATAGGTGCTCCCAAGTGGCATGGTCCCGAGGAGCAAGACAGCCGTTGGTTTGAACCAATCAAGTGGAAGAACTTCTCCCATGTAAGCACTGCACCAATTGAGTACACCGAAACTAGCATTGGGGACCTGTCCGGTGTTCACATTGTCACAGGTGCCCAGCTTGGTGTTTGGGACTTTGGTGCCAAAAATGTGTTACACCTCAAGCTCCTTTTCTCTAAGGTACCGGGATGTACAATACGGCGGTCCGTGTGGGATCACAATCCCTCCGCTCCTGTTGCTCAGAGACCAGATGGTGCTTCATCATCATTGATGAAGAAAACCTCCGAAGATAAAAAGGAAGATAGTTCAATCCACATTGGAAAACTGGCAAAAATTGTGGACATGACAGAAATGTCCAAAGGCCCCCAAGATATTCCTGGTCATTGGTTGGTTACCGGGGCTAAGCTTGGAGTTGAAAAAGGAAAAATTGTGCTGCGGATAAAATACTCTTTGCTTAACTATTGATTGATATTCTTCTTCTTTTTCTCTATTTGTTATTTGTTATTTTTTCCCCTTCATATTAGAAACAGTAGTCAAGCATTCTTTGCACAGGGAATCTCGGAGTTTTTTGTGTTGTAGATTTTGCTTTAGTTATTTAGTTAATGGTCATTTAGATGTTGATTACATTTCTACAATTTTAAATTCAATTTTGTTTATCTACTGGACAATGAATATAATGACTTTAGTAGACAGACAGATAATGACCTTTTTTTATACTATACCATTTCGCTTGAAGATAGCTCACATTTGAAATTTTTAATTGATTGGAGATATTTGGTGAGCTAGTTGAAATAGTAGTAGAAACAACACGTGAGGCTCTTCACTCACCCTTCCTTTCCCCAAACAAAATAATCACCAATCATGCAACTTTGTTTGATTCTATTAGTATGGTCTATCGTGAGCGCTTGGCATGTCTATATCAGTTGTCATCTCTTAGATTTTATAAAAAAACGTGGCAACACAATGCTCTTTTCTGTGACAATAATAACAGTACAGTAATGGATTTATAGTTGTGCTTTAAGTATTGTTACATCTCAATGATCTCCAAACAGGATGTATATTTTTCATCTCAAAATGTAGCTATGCTTCTCACTAGAAGTTATTGCATCACAATAGACTGTGTCCTTTTCCAATCTCTTGTTTTAAATAAATGAATGGAATTGTACGTTAAAAACAGCGGGCAAATTATGTAAAAGTCAGTCAAAACTCTAGCTACGGAAAAAAGTGATTTTCATGTTGGTTATTTTGAATTTAAAAAAAAGAAAAAGATTAAAATTTGTTGGCATCATTAAGATTCAAAGCGAATAAAGTGTGGCGTTGATGCAGTTTAGGTTTGTTTTTTTACAATCAGAAACTTTGGTACTTTCATTCAGAATAGCAGATGAGATGCATGGAGGTACACGTCAGACACCTTTTAATTATACTAGTCATATATTACGAATACTAGTTTGTAAAATGTAAACATATATTCACCGAAGTGGAAAAACTCTTCAAATGCTAATTAATACTCCCTTGGACCTTCTGCATCCATCTCTCAGATTTACCTTGTGGAGGAATAAAAAAAAAATGAACACATAGGAAACGGAGTAACAATGAAGATGCTTATTTGATGTGTGGTTGGGTAATTACTGATTACTAGTTATATTATATATGTATGGACATATGCCAAAGAGGCTGTGGATTATTTCCACTACAAATTTTTAGAAACCATCTAAACGAGATAGACATAGCATTAAAACTATGTATTAGGATGTGCGAGTTATTTCTCAACTATAATACGATATTGGATATTTTTCGGAGATAACAACGTAGGACGACCCGCCATTATGATTCTTTGTTGACAGATACACTTGGGATTTTCCGCTTCTAAAATCGGCGAATGTTGTCCAAAGCATTTTGCTATCAACCAAAGGCATACATAGGATTCTGTCTATAAATCCCTTTATCAGCCATCCATTTTCATCACATTTTCTTAAAATATTTTTTTAAGAGTTATTTTCTTTTATAACATATTTCTCGGATATTCTCTTTAAACCTTTTCTGCCTTTTATCACACGTCTTATGTTATACTGTATTTCTCTTTTTCTACATATCTTCAAATTGTAAAAAATAAAAAAACATAATAGGATTACTAAAAGAATATAAAAATCATTTTTTATATCTCTTACTAATACTTTTCATTGTTAAATGAAATGTAACAATCAACGACACATTTAAAATCATATATCTTTATTATCTATTATCACTAATCATATCAATCACTTATTTTTTTTTGTTAACTAAAAATGATATAGACATCTAAAAAGTATCCAAAAATCTTTTTCTTTTCTTTATTTATCTAATAAGTGTATAGGTGTCAAGTAGCATATTTTCATTTAACTTTTATACATTGACAAAGTTTTTGTTTTGTTTTATTTGGAGTAATAAGTCTCGAATAGTAGAATTGAATGTATATATAGACAGAGTTGGTCTTCCCTACTGCCATTGTAATTTCGCCAGTTCTGCTCTTTCTTTTGAATCGGCTACTAAAAAGTGCTCTGCATATATAGCCATGGTATTTATTTTTTCTGTTTTTCATACACTTACTACTATCCATTCGGCTCTCTCGTTATATGTTTTTTCATTTTTGATCATGCAGGAGAAGTCTGAGGTTGTTGATGTGAAAGAGGAAGCAGAGATTGAGCTGGTTGATGAAAATAAAGTGGATTGGAAAGGAAGACAAGCTCTTAAATTCAAATATGGGGGGATGTCTGCTTCTGTGCTCATACTAGGTAAAGATCAACAATAATGACATTGACTAATTAATCCGGTACTGCTTAGATTATGAACATTTTTCCTTTTTATTGTCAAGAAGGGTCACTAACCAAAATAAAATTAAGGTGGTTTGTGTTATTTTACAACTCAAAAGCAACAAAAATGTTTTCTTCTACATTCTCTTGTATATTTCTTTCAGGAGTTAATAGTTTTGAAGTTGGGGGGTTATTTGTTTATTCATGGAAACTAATCCAGAGACACCATACCCTTGAATTGAAGATTCCTAGAAAAGGCATCAACCTTTTGATGATGACTTCTAACATATATATACAGAAAGTATCATTTTTTTTTTTACTGTGTACTACTCGATTTTGTATTAAGATTCTCTTAGCAGATTTTTTGATGGTGAATGGTGCAGTGAGATGCATTTACTAATTTGAATTTGTATGCAGCTATGATTGGTTTTGAGAATTTGGGAACATTTTCACTAGCTGTGAACTCGGTGCCATACTTCAGTGGGATAATGCATTATAGTATACCAGATGCAGCTAACATGCTCACCAACTACATGGGAACCGGTTACATACTCGCCATTCCAGTGGCTGTTCTTGCTGACACATGGATTGGCAGATACAGATCTGTTTTAATTTCTGGGGTATTCGAGTTTTTGGTAAGCTCCAAACTTCAACTAATTCCCTCCTAATTATGTTCAACATCCAACTAGTCCTATTCACGACAACACTCAAATCAAAACCGACTGCATAGGTCCTCGTTTGTGATTTATGGATTTTTTTTTTTTAATAAAAAATCCAGCTTAAACTTTGATTTTAATTGGTTCAACTTTATTTTCTCTAAAATCATATCTAAGTGACCCATGTACATCCTATTGAATCAGCCATAAATAACATTTTTAATACTGAAATGAATCAAAATGGATGTAATTTAAGTAATTCATTTTTGAGTTATTTATATTCTATTAATGAGTTTTACAATATTACATTAATTATAATGGATGTAATTTAAGTAATTCATTGAGCTATTTATGTTCTATTAATGAGTTTTACAATACTACATTATAATTAAGCAACTTATACATACTTTGTTCTAATAATATAATTTTAAGTAATCCTTAAATAACATATCCTTGAATGATAATTTTTTTTAAACATAGACAATCGTTTGCTTACAGAAAAGAATATTGACAATTTTAATGGGGATCATAACGCTCTCGGCTATAGATGTTTAAGTCGAGTCCATCGAGCAGATCACCCAAATATAATAGCCAATGAAAATTAGTTATGCATAAGGATTAATCTTTTATTACGTCATTTTAATAAAATAACTTTCAAATTATTTTAAGTTTTAGCTCAAGGATTAACCTAATCGTACTAGGACAAAAAAATAAATAAATATAAATACATTGTCATAGGCAAGAATAATTGTTTGTTTTTATTTTGACGAGTAATTAAAGAAAGAATCTAATTTAAATACACTAACTAACTGGGTAAATATTTTTTAATTATCATTTAATTTTAAATTATTATAAGATTATTAACTTTTAAAATAATAAACTTAAAAAACACATCTTCTTCCTTTCTTTTTCTCTTTTCCACCAAGTTAACTTTATATCTATCAGCATCATAAAATTGTTAACTTTTGAAATAATAATTTTAAAAATCATCTCTAAAATACTTTCTTATTACGTAATTAACACATAAAAATCTTATACCAACAATATATTATGTGTTTTAATCAGAATAATTATACTCATATTTTACAAAATGAATTAAAAATAATAGTGTGTTACACTAACATTCAATAAAAATTTACTTACTGATCACATCGTAATGATGAATAGAATGATGTGATATAACATCAAATCTTATCAAATGTTTATACAAAATTTTACATGGAATAATATTCAAAATGTATGTTTGGAAATTTTATTATGAAAATTTGAACAAACATAGTGGTTGATGATGTTGTAGGGACTTGCATTGCTTACAGCACAAGCACACTATCCCAGCCTCAAGCCACCCCTTTGCAACATTTATGATATAACTGCTCACTGTGAAACACCTAGTGGTGGCCAAGAAGCTCTTCTGTTCATTGGGCTATACCTGTTGGCTTTTGGCAGTGCAGGAGTGAAAGCTGCACTACCATCACATGGTGCAGATCAGTTTGATGAAAAGGACCCTCGAGAAGCGAGGCTAATGTCCACCTTCTTCAACACCCTCTTGTTGGCCATTTGCTTGGGTGGTGCATTCAGCTTAACGTTCATTGTGTGGATACAAATCAACAAGGGATGGGATTGGGGCTTTGGTATTGGCACCATTGCTATATTTTTAGGTATTGTTCTCTTTGCAGCTGGATTGCCACTATATAGATTTCGTGTTGGTCAAGGAACAAATGCTTTCATTGAGATCATTCAGGTATATGCCTTTATAAAACCCGTTGTTTATTCTGAATATAAAAAACATTCTTTTTGTGTATTCATTAGTGGAGACAATCTTATTCGAACTAAATAAGACTATTATATGCGAAAAACTCTCATTCTGAATATTCAACACAACTACGTATAAAAACAATAAGAAGCTCTTGGGCTTATACTCGATACTCGATAGGCTGTTTTTTTCATAAAATAAATTCTAGTGCTTATACAACCATTTCTTATCACCATGACAAGGCACTAAAAGCAAGCAAAAGTGTATGTAAACACAGAGGGATTGAGATTTATTGGTTCGAATCTTTTGGACCATATATCTCCCATGTTTGATTATGATACAACTCAGTCCACACTTTTCTATATATTGGGCCTACCCTTCACATCACATTTCAATATGGTGTTAGTGCCATTAAAATCTTTGAATAATACAGACTTATAATGGAAACAACTTCTAGATGGATTCAACATCTTTTTAATTTTTATAATCGGGAAGAACAACAGGACGTGTTTCAATTTGAATTTGAAATACAACAACAACAACAACGCCTTATCCCACTAGGTGGGGTCGGCTACATGGATCAACTTCCGCCATAATGTTCTATCAAGTACCATACTTCGATCCAAACCATTAATTTCGAGATCCTTTTTGATAACCTCTCTTATAGTCTTTTTGGGTCTTCCTCTGTCTCGAATTGTTTGTCTTCTCTCCATCTGGTCTACTCTCCTCACTACAGAGTCTACCGGTCTTCTCTCTACATGCCCAAACCACCTAAGTCTATTTTCCACCATCTTCTTTACAATAGGCGCTACTCCAACCCTCTCTCTAATAGCTTCGTTTCAAATTTTATCCTGTCGAGTCTTACCACACATCCACCGCAACATCCTCATCTCCGCTACACCTACTTTATTCTCATGTTGGCTCTTGACCGCCCAACATTCTGTTCCGTACAAAATCGCCGGTCTTACCGCAGTCCGATAAAACTTTCCCTTTAGCTTGATCGGTACCTTTGCATCACATAACACCCCCGATGCTTTTCTCCATTTCATCCATCCTGCTTGAATGCGATGATTCACATCCCCTTCAATTTCCCCATCATCCTGTATTACAGACCCAAGATATTTAAACCGTGTGACTTGAGGGATAATATGGTCTCCTATTTTCACCTCTGAGTTAGAAACCCTCCTTCTTTTGTTGAACTTACATTCCATATACTCCGATTTGCTTCTGCTTAGGCGAAAGCCATGTGTTTCTAGAGCTCGTCTCCAAGTTTCCAACCTCTCATTCAACTCCTCCCTCGACTCTCCAAGGAGGACTATGTCATCTGCAAAAAGCATGCATCTCGGCGCTATCTCTTGGATTTGTTCCGTGAGGACATTCAGAATTAAGGTAAAAAGGTAGGGGCTAAGGGTTGACCCTTGATGTAAACCAATTGTGATGGGAAAATCGTCTGACTCTCCACCCTGTGTCCTAACACTAGTCGATACCCTATCATACATATCTTGGATAGCTCGAATATATGCAACCCTAACCCCTTTCTTCTCTAGAGCTTTCCACAAAATCTCTCTAGGCACTCTATCATACGCTTTCTCCAAGTCAATAAAAATCAAGTGCAAGTCTTGTTGGGCCATGCGATATTGCTCCATCACCCGCCGTAATAAATAAATCGCTTCCATGGTCGACCTTCCCGGCATGAAACCAAATTGATTCTCAGTAACTTGAGTCTCCTTTCTTAATCTCCGTTCGATCACTCTTTCCCATAATTTCATGGTATGACTCATGAGCTTGATTCCCCTATAATTTGCACAATTTTGTATATCCCCCTTGTTCTTATAGATTGGCACTAACGTGCTTCTCCTCCATTCCTCCGGCATGCGTTTTGACCTCATAATTTCGTTAAAGAGTTCGGTGAGCCACTCAAGACCTCTATCTCCAAGAGTTTTCCACACTTCAATAGGTATGTTGTCTGGCCCCACCGCCTTACCATTACTCATTCTTTTCAACGCTTCCTTTACTTCCTGTTTCTGAATCCGACGATAGTACTTATAGTTCTGGTCCTCTTCTCTTGTGTCTAGACTGCTAGAGTCATATCCATATCCATCATTAAATAAGTTGTGGAAATACGCCTTCCACCTTTCCTTGATATCTTTTTCATGCACTAAGACTTTGCCTTCTTCATCCTTAACACACTTTACTTGATCCAAATCTCTAGTCTTCCTCTCTCTACCCTTAGCAAGCCTATATATAGATCTTTCTCCGTCCCTGGTTCCTAGAGCTTGGTATAGTCCGTCAAAAGCTTGGGCTCTTGCCTCACTCACCGCCTTTTTGGTTTCATTTCTAGCTATCTTATACTTATCTCAAGTTTCAGAATTTCTACACCTAGACCACTCCTTGAAACACTCATTTTTTACTCTAACTTTGCTCTGAACATTTTCATTCCACCACCACGATTCTTTACCCCTAGGTCCAAAACCTCTAGATTCACCCAACATTTTCAATTTGAATTTGAAATGAATTAAGTAAATTGAAGTTTAAAGTAGGAAGGTTTTGGAGGATCATATTGCTTTGGTCAAGCTGTTTGTTCTAGTCTTTGCTATGCATTTTCCAGGTCTACGTTGCTGCAATCCGCAATAGAAATCTTCCTCTTCCTGAAGATCCAATAGAACTGTACGAGATTGAACAGGACAAGGAAGCTGCTGAGGAAATAGAGTTCCTACCTCATAGAGACACTTTAAGGTTTAATTCCACTCTTGTGTCTAAGTAACACACAGCGTGTTTATTAACCATTTGAATTGCACTCAATCTTGGATACTTGAAGTAAAAAATAATTGCTTTTGTGTTTCTTCAACGCGATTTTACACTGAATGTGGATCCCTAACATGTTACTAAACACCCACATAATTGTATGTCACTGGATCACAACTCATAAGTCCATAACTCAGTAGTAAAAGTGATACAAGGATAGTTTAAAAGGTCTTAGGTCGATCTTTTGTAAATATAAAATGTAACTCTGCTATCATTTTATGAAATATCATTGGAATTCCAATGTATTTAGTTCTAAACTGAAGTTCCCTTTTTAACAGGTTCTTAGACAGAGCAGCCATCCAAATAAAACAAGGTGTGCAATCTGAGAAACCACCAAGCCCATGGAAACTCTGTAGGGTCACCCAAGTAGAAAATGCCAAAATTGTTCTTGGCATGACCCCAATATTCTGCTGCACAATTATAATGACCCTTTGCCTAGCTCAGCTGCAAACCTTTTCAATCCAACAAGGCTACACCATGGACACCACTTTCACCAAGCATTTTCACATCCCACCCGCATCCCTCCCAATCATCCCAATTTCTTTCCTAATCATTATTATGCCCATCTATGATTTCATTTTTGTGCCTGTTATGCGCAAAATCACCGGCATTCCAACCGGTGTCACACACTTGCAGCGCATAGGAGTTGGTCTAGTACTCTCTTGCATATCAATGGCTGTGGCTTCAATTATAGAGGTGAAAAGGAAAAGAGTGGCCAGAGACAACAACATGCTTGATGCGGTGCCAATACTTATGCCACCATTGCCCATAAGTACATTTTGGCTTTCTTTTCAGTACTTCATATTTGGCATAGCTGACATGTTTACCTATGTGGGGCTGCTTCAGTTTTTCTATTCAGAGGCACCAAAAGGGCTTAAGTCTACATCAACCTGCTTCCTTTGGAGCTCTATGGCACTTGGGTATTTTGCTAGTACCATAGTGGTAAAATGCGTGAATGGAGCCACCAAGCATATCACTAGTAGTGGTGGCTGGTTAGCAGGGAACAATATTAATAGAAACCATCTCAATTTGTTCTACTTGTTCCTTTCCATAGTGAGCTTGATCAACTTCTTTATCTATTTAATCGTTTCAATGAGGTACAAGTACAGATCTCAACCTGGTGGCAATTCGAAGAAGTGAATGTGGGGAAGAAAAAAGAGAGTCTAAAGAGACAAAATAGAGAACTGGTCGTTTCTTAATTTTCTTCATTTAATTTGGAGAACATAGTCTCAAAGAGACAAAGACATTCATAATCCATGTGTACTAAATTATCTTTCCCATGCCTTTAGGCATCATTGATTCCTATTTTGCTTTTTTTCTTTTTCTTTTCATGGCTCACCCTTCCTATTTTGCCTTTAGGCACCATAACAATTATAAATGATATGAATGAGAAACGCTTCTGTTTTTTGGTACACGAGACTAACTGCATTATTGTTCCCATATACCACACGGAAAAATTCATAATCATAAAAAAATCTTAGTATACCTTGCATCTTTTCATGAATTAAATTAATATACTACTACTTAATCCAAAATAATTAATATAGTTTAACAACACTCAAACAAGTATTTACTGCAAATTAAATGTTAATTAACCTTAAGACTCAATTTTTTTTCAAAAAAAATAATCAAAAAGACCCGTTTATATATCTTATAAAATATACATTAAGGTCATAAATAAAAGTCACTCTTTTATCTAACATTTCTGTGCTGTACAGAGGACTCTTTGACAAGCTCCAATGAAATAGAAGAACACTAATTAGAGGGGATTTCTTTTAAATAAGGCTGGTCTAGATTTTTTGTAATTTTTTTAACTAGTCTTATTATATGCATCATATATCATGTTATCAATTTGAAAAATCTCATCTAAGATATTTCTTCTCTTAATAAAAAAAGAAGGCTAATATTAATTATTCTTATAACAATCCTCATAATAACTTTTTATATAATAAGAAAAGAAGAAACAAAAATATGAGATAAAATAAATACTGTAATTTATAAGATAAAAAAAATGATATACAAGTGTATACGTTGTGAAATTATAAATTAATAAAAATAACATTATTTATAGGCACTCTCCTCCTTTAATCACACACAAAAGCTTAAACAGACCTCTGGAGGAAAATAGCAGATTGAATCTGTTGACTTCTACTGCATGTCTTAGTTGTTTATGATCGAACTACTTACACCTAGTCCTACCAAATGACAACACAGTCTCTCTACAATCAGCCACGTAAGCATCCATGCATGTCTACGTGGAACCAAAACCTCAACCCACGTTCTCCATCTTCGGCTTATATATATGACTCACACGCTTCAGAGAAGATAACTGAGTCAATCTTGCAACGATTAACAATGGCTTCAACCGACAAGTCACCGGACCCAACGCCGGCGAAGGGTCAGGATCCAACTCCGGGGAAGCCGATGAGTGTTGGTCAGCACGTGATCGACAAGAGTGCAATGATGGTGCAGTCGCTGGACCCCATTAAGCAGATGAGTCAGCACGTGTGCTCCTTCGCTATCTACAGCCATGACATGTCTCGCCAGATAGAGACACATCACTACTGCTCCAGACTCCACCAGAACTTCATACAATGTGCTGTCTATGATTCCGATGAATCCAAAGCTCGTCTCCTCGGTCTTCTTTTTTTCTCTCTTTCTGTTTCAATTGCTTTCACTAGTCTCAATTGTTTTGCTTCTAAATATTATTTTAGTTGTGTTGTGGGTGTGTGATAGGGGTGGAGTACATCGTTCCTGCTGATGTCTTTGAAGCCTTTCCTCCGGAGGAGCAGAAACTTTGGCATTCTCATGCTTATGAGGTTTCGTATATATTATTATTATTCTGTGATGATCTATGCCATGCTTGTGTTTTTAATTCTTTGTGAAGTTATTAAAGAAAAATGTGTTGAAGGATGATTTGGATGCTGCAGATTAAATCAGGCCTGTTGGTGAATCCTAGAGTTCCTGAGGTTGTTGCCATGCCAGAGCTCGAAAACCTTGCCCAAACTTACGGCAAATTCTGGTGTACATGGCAGGTTGACAGAGGTATCTTGAACTGTGTCTCACTCTCACTCGTTTAATTAAAATTTATTGGAGCTAAACCCGTGTAGCAAAAGATTTATCCAACATTTGTTATATATATATATATATATATATATACATCCAGAGGACATATGAGACTAAGAGGAATGTATCTCTTGCATGAGAGTGAGTGAAATAATGATAATTAAATCTGGACCGAATAATTATACATTAAGGATTCAGATTTAATTTTTTTTAAAAAAATGTTTCCTCATATATATATATGTTTATCGTACAACTGTATTAAATTTATTTACTTGAAATTCAGAATTACATGTGTTCTCAAGAGGGAAAGTATTTGTGAAAAATGGAAATGCAGGGGATAGGCTTCCTATGGGTGCACCTGCCCTGATGATGTCTCCACAAGCAGCGAGTCCTGGTTTGGTGAGGGCAGAACTGGTGCTTGAGAGGGATGCCAAGTACAATTTTTCCTCAAAGAGCCTGAAAAGCTCAAGATTGGAGATTCCTGAGCCAGAGATGATCAACCCCTTGGCTGATTATTGGAAGCAACATGGCAAAGGATTTGTCATTGACATCGAGGAGACTGAGATGAAGTTGAGGCCACCTTTTCCTTGAATATATATAACTCTTTGTCTGATTTTGAGTGAATAAATCAGAATTATATATAAATATGTATGCAATTAAGTGGATAAGTTAAATAAATTAAATATATGAAATGTTTGGCCGTGTGCCTTTACATAAAAATGTTAATGGCTTATATTTAAGTGTTTTTAATTAATGATAATGTTTTTCAACTGTACTTAAGATTTGCGACTATGTATTAATTAAAATCAATACAATACTCCAATGGTTTTTCATTTACTCCAAACACATTAGACCATTTCAATGAGGATGTTTTCATGAGAGTGTTTACATGGGTTGCTTGTTTAATGTTAGTTATGGCATTTTAATGTTAGAAAGCGTGTAAAGAAATACCCTACAAACACTTCATGACTTTGACTTATTTTACACCACTTTCAAAATGGGGCAATATTATAGACGGCGAGATAAATCCTTCATTGACAGACTTGAAACATCTGAGTCACTTGGACCTACGTTTCAATAACTTTGAAGGAATCCCCATTCCAAAATTCACAGGTTCTCTCCATATGTTACATTACCTTGACCTATCCAATGCAAATTTTTCTGGAATGATCCATGATGAAATTGGGAATTTGTCAAATTTGCATTATCCTGATATCTCTGGCGTACTTACATCACTTTGGGTGAGATTTTTGCAATCTTCGTACTCTCCCTCCATCTATTCCATTTGAATATATCACATCACTGGGAATCCCATTAATTCCTCAATACCTTCATGGCTGTTCAATTTAAGTAACCTCACACATCTTTATGTCTCTGAGAGGTCCCCTTCCTGTACTTCGGAGAGGGAATCTCTGCAAGCTTCAGAATCTGTAACTCAAATTGTTGGAGAAATTGTCATGCTGTAGCAACCAAAGTCTGCAGTTTTTAGATTTGAGATAAAATCAATTGGCCCTACGTTTCCTAGCTGGCTCAGAAACCAAACTCTCTTGGGTGTTGTAATGTTAGAAAATGCTGGAATTTCCGGGGAGATGCCCAGTGGGCTTTACAACTTGTTCTTTCTCACAACAAAATAAGTGGATACCTTCCAAAAAATTAAACTTCTCTTCCTCAAATTCAACCAGTTGAAGGGCACAATCCCTCTTTAATTTTTACCCGACCTTGAGTACCTCTCTTGTTCGATCGATTGAGCTCATATCCTAGTAACAATTTATATTAGAAAAAAAGTCGGTGTGAGTGCTTAAATGGACGATTCATTTTGTTTCTCTCTCTCTCTCTCTCTCTCTTTATTTCTCACATTTTTTTTTCTTATGCACATGTTAAACTAATTAATGTCTGGTTATGCGCCTTTCTTTTCGGAGGACATATGCGCACTGTACGTATAGTTATTTTGAAAATTTACCAGAAAAGTTATTTTTGAAAAGGAATGATTCTGAATCCTTCTAGTATGTTTGGGTTATGATCTGATAAAAAAAATAATTGAATTTTTTTTTATTAAAGGTTATCAACTAGATTTCTTCCCAAAATTCCAAAAACAATAATCCAAAAAAATAATTAATATATTTTGTGTCTATAACATGGTCATCCAAAAATCATTCTATTAATTCTCTTGGTTATTGTTCATATTTGCATTTTTCTTCTTCTTTTTTGTATACAAATGAACAAATATGATTGAAACATGACAGTAGAAAAACTATATATGAGATAGCGTGAGAAAGTTCAACATGCAAAATTGTTATTATTTTGCATTATACTTTATTTAACATGATTTCCATTTCCACTCTAAAAATCAATATTACAAATATTATTTTAACATATTCAGTAGTTGTCTTGTTCTCGATTTCTAATAATTTATCCACCGTTCGTTCCAAAATATAATTCGTTGTTGCGAAAAACAATTAATTTGTTAAATTTCATAAAAAATATTAGTGATTTTTTTAATATAACATTTTATTTCTAATTAAATAATGTTGTTACTCATTTACTCCGTTACACGGAATTTTCATTAATAATAATGAATTTTTTTACAAACTTGATAACTAAGATCTTTCTATTTTACTTAACTTTATTGTATTCAATGCTACTTGTGGAAAAACAAATAATTTGTGGAATTAATCAATGATATAAATACATGACTAAATACTAGTGACTTAGGAAAAAAAGTTAATTAGAATTAAAAAGTTTGTTGTATTAATGCATGAAATATTGATTGAGGATAATTTTGAAAAAAAAATATTTAATGTAATATTGATTTTGTAAAATGACTTATATTTTGAAACATTTTTTTCCCACTAAAATTACTTATATTTTGAAATGGAGGGAGTACTCCTAGAAAAAAAATCCATTGGATGCTCCTTTCAAATAAAAAAAGAAAAGTGGATGGGTGAATTAAGTAGAATATTTAAATATATTTAATATATATTTTTTTCATTTCATGCTATGTTATAACATTATTCTAATATTATTGTTTAACTTGTTTATTTTTATACGTTACTAGGAAATTTATACTCCAAATTGAAAGAAATAAATCAAGGGTTGGCAAAATGGAATTGCAAATACCAAATACTTTGAATCAGCCTAGTTGATCGAAAGCTTGTGAACCATGGTCTATGAAAAATAAGCAGCTCTACAAATCAAAGAAATAAAGCAATTATTCCAACAAATTTTTATTATAGGTAAGAAGAAACAACATCACATAGTTAAATCTTATTAGTTAGTACGCACCCACGATTAGGCACAGCATCAGAAACGTTTTGACAATAACAACAACCGCCAAAATTGTTCTTTTTACATCGAGGCTTCCTACAACAAGCAGGAGCATTCCAGGAACAGTAATGAACGCAATCGCTTTCAACATTGCAATCTGGGGGTGGCTTTAGCGTTGGATCACTTGGATATATAACATTTCTCTTCTCGATTCTCTTCCATGACCAACAAGAATCACAAGCAAGAAAGCTAGAATGAAGGAACCACGCTTCTCCATAGTCTTAATTGTTTTATGAAAATTTATGTGTCTGGCCTTGTTCGATTGAGCTCGCATGCTAACACTTTATAGCTAGCTAGCGTGTTGTACACTCAAAATTGGACTTAAATAGTCTTTATTAACTATTTATTGTGAAATTTATTGAGTGTGTGTAAATTAAATAGCATTCATTCGAGTATGTTGTGAAATTTAATTATGAAGGGCGTACATTAATTATCCTCTATTGAAGAGTGTATAAATGATACTCTAGACTTAAATATAAATAAATTTAACTAAACGATACATAGATTAAGGAATTCATTTAATAATATTTATTTTAATTTTTTTCTTTCTAAAATAGCCTTCATAGTAGACCTGTAGAGTATGACTAAATAATTCACGGGAAATAAAATAATATTAAATGAAAGACTTAATAGGAATGCTGTCATTAAATGAAATAAAATTTAGTTAGCATTTGCTTATATTTAGGTTCAAAAATATTTTTTTTTACTTATATTTAGGTTTGGAAAAAGTATTTCGAAAAACATTTCTTCTATTATTTTCTTAACCTAAGGATGTGGATTAGTATTTGTCTAAGTTTAAATACCCTCATTAAAAGTTAATAGATATTATGTACCTATAATGTGATATCCAAAAATCATTCTAATTCTTTTGATTGTGTTTGATGAAAATTTTAAAAAATTCAATGAATTCAAAGTATTTGAAATTTGAATTGCTTTTTGATTTTTTTTTTTTCATTTTTTAAACATTTTTAATAAATCAATATAAATTTCTTAATTTCAAATTTTTAGTTTGAATATAACAGTTTAATTTCCAATATATGACAATTTTATTTTTAAATATATTTTTAACTTTAATATTAAACTTTAACAAAAATAAACACTATACCATCTTTTTACGTAATCATATAAAAGTATTTAATTCAATTTGAAAATATTCTTAATTAATGATTATTATTAATTTCTTACAAAAAAATAATTTAAAAAACTACTAGTTATAGTTAATAGATAATAATAAATTAAATATTTTTATTCACTTCTTAGTCTCTTATGATTCTTTCTTTTAATAATATAGAAAAATAGGTTTTTAATTCATATTCTGAAAATGGGTCTCTTATATTAATCAGTTTATTTTTTTAATTTCTTTTTCAACAACACATATATTATATTATATTATATTATATTATTTATTATTCATTGATTAAGCTGTAGCCATTATCAACATGCTCAGTGGTTCAATAAATATTTAACTCTATATTAAAATTGAAAAATGATATTTAATGCGATAAAATAATTAAATTTTATGATATACATGCTTATGGTTCATATTTGCATTTTTCTTCTTCTTCTTTTTTGTATATACGAATGAACAAATATGATTGGAACATGACAGTAGAAAAACCATATATGAGATAGCGTGAGAAAGTTCAACCTGCAAAATTTTTATTATTTTATATATTATTTTGCATTACACTTTATTTAACATTATTTCCATTTTATCCCAAACCACTCTAAAAAAACAAAGCCATTGACTACTACAATTTGTTCTGTCATATATGGCTATATATATGTACTTTTGCAGAACCGCAATTGCAAAGGCAATATCCACCAAGACACAACACAGGACAATGTGGGCGATGAGCACAAGATGGAACACAATCTTTGTTGGTTTTGCATTGATCGCCTCTTGCACTAGCTTGTTGAGTTAAACCTAAAAGTAAAATAATAAAAAAGACCCCAAAACAAAAAGAACCAGTAATTAAGTGAAATGCTCTTTCCAAAATAAATCAATATATATATATATATATATATATATATATATATGTGTGTGTGTGTGTGTGTGTGTGTGTGTGTGTATGTATAATAATTAAACATAAAGTTTTACCAACATTTCAAGCAATACATATATTTAGCAGTCAGTCATGTATTTGTCGCCCAAACCTTTTGAAGCACATGACTATGCATATGAATTGTGGAACAGAATATGTTTGATTTTAGGGAAAATAAGCAGACAAATTAAAATATAATACTTTTTTTATTAACCACCTATATATATTGGTTTCTTAAATTTTGAAAATATGCATTTTTAACCAAGG
This sequence comes from Glycine soja, assembly GCF_004193775.1. Classification (NCBI taxonomy): domain Eukaryota; kingdom Viridiplantae; phylum Streptophyta; class Magnoliopsida; order Fabales; family Fabaceae; genus Glycine; species Glycine soja. Next base: position 41,262,375 of record NC_041012.1, on the reverse strand, counting down.
CACACAAAAAAAATGAAAGGATGGGATTTATGGGCAAAAATATACCAGATGCAACCATAAATAGGAACATAAAGAGTGCTAATTGATGAAGTGAAGCATTTGCCATTCTTTCTCGAGGTTTTTGTTGCAAGTATCTGATAGAGACGTAAATTTGTTCTGGAGTTTTCTTCGGTGCCAATTTGACTGGGATACGAACACCATGCTATGCAACAAATTTATAGTACTTGCAATTACTATTACTAAAAGAGTTCAACCTGTCCAGGGACGGATTCTACGCTACACAAGTTGTGTTGATCTTGCACCATGCACAAGTAACAAGGTCTGTTAGATGTGGATCCGTTAAATTTGTGTGGCTGAGATGAAGGCAAGTATACATTTTCTATAGCACACCTGATTTGGGGTTTTATAAATTAAAAAAGAAAAATTCATGTGCTCTTGAGCTCTTCTCATTACTGCAATACTGTTCTCCTTGCACTTGGACCCGCACCAAATGTATATTAATTATTGAGCTTGTTTTTTTACTAGCTTAGTTATATTTTAAGAATACTATTTCAGAATATTATTTAAATATTTTTAATTATTGAATAATCTTATAGTTATATTTTTATAAGAACTAAATTCAAACTTTAATAATTTCATAGGAAAAAAAATATATTTTAGCCTTTTTTTAAAAAAATTATCATTATAATTAATGTTCTTCTCTCTCACCTAAATGTTTGTGAATACAATGTATTTTAAAAAAAAAATTGAATATTTTAGTCTAAAATAATTAATGTATTAGACGATATGAATTGAATCTTATATAAAAGAATATTCAACTTTAAAAAGATGGGTCTTAGTCTAATAAATATGAACAGTAGAAATAAATATTTTTGAACATCGGTTATTATTTAATTTTAACTCAATTTTGACAGCAAAAATTTATGTACGATTAACTTGTCAAATATTCTGTAGTTGAGATCGAAACTATTTTTAATCTCTATCCGAACTTTAATATAAAATTCATTTAAATAATAATTAAAATTCTAATAAATACGATTCGTAACAAGCTTTATTTTACAAAATATATTTTTTATATGTGGTCTTAAAAGATTTATTAAAGTGAGTTTTATGAGAAAAAAACAAAAATTCAATTGAGTTTCAAGATTGGATAAGGATGAATAAGGTAAATAATAAATGCATCATCTCATATTTATCTAAGATAATGATGTTAAAGTGTAAGTAATTTTTTTTTTTTTTGCTACGTAATAAAGAAAAGATAAACTACTATAGTCAAATAATAAAAAAATTAAAATATAAATAATATGTATAAATACATATATAAACTATTTAATTTTTTTTTTATGAACTGCCAAGGTTTTTTATTTATTTATTGCAAATTAAAGAATTATTTTTCTATTTGAAGGTAGTCATGAATTAACACAAGAAGAAGATATAAGGCAAAATAGATCTACAATAGCCTGACTTTACGAAACCGAATCAAGCTGCACACGAATAGAGCTCCAGTCTAAGATAAATGCAGGCCAAATGTGGAAACTACTTCACCATCTTGCAAAACACAAAAAAATAAAATAAATGAACGTGATGATGTCAAAACGAAAGACTGGTGGAGGCTTTTCTAATATATTAAAATTCTAGGAAAAAAGAGTGAGTTTATTTTTTAATATGAAAAAACTTAATTATAATCAGATGTGCTATGGACTATGTTTCCAAATATGACAGCCCAAATCTAATGGTCCTTGTTACTTGTGTATCGTCCAAGACCCATAGAATAGTCACTGTCGGGTATCAAATTCAGGGCCATTGTGCATTTGAGTTGTACTAATAAAATTATATATAGTCCCTCTTTTTTAATTGACTGATGTTTTAGGATTTAAAAAATATATATTGACCAATATTTTTAGTTTTCAATGAGTTATTAAAGATTTATTTTAATTTTATTCTCTAATAAATACTCTTGAAAGATATGATAATATATTTATTGAAATAAAAAATATTAAGAATATTTTAATAAAATTGTTCTTTGATAAATATTACTATCTCCAGACCCTAATATAAGCAAAACAAAATTTATGTGTAATGAATTAAAATATAAATAAATTTTAATTAATTCTTTTATTTAATGATATTTTTTAAAATATCTTTTATTTAATTATAATTGTTGCGGGTGCGGTACATTTTCAGATCTGGAAATTTGAATAGCATGGAGTTTTCTTTTCTTTGTTCTGTTTTTGTATTCTTTTATTAATTTATTGGATTATGGTTAGTTTATTTTGCTGATTAGTGTTATGGAGTTGCTTGATTTTTGTAGTTGTTATTTCTAGAATCTCAGTTGCTCTTCCCTCAATTTAGAATGAATTGAAGAGATCATCACCAGCAAAAATGAAATTAGAAAGAAAGAAAAAAGAGAAAAAAAATTATTATAAAAAAATCAAAATGAATTAAAAATAATATTGGTTAAACAAGTCTCCCATTGTAATGAAAAATCTGATACCTGATAAACTTGTCATCCTTTTCAAATGAATTAAAAAAAAAATCATTGAAGAAACTGTTGTTTTAATTTTTTTATTCGGTAAGTATTCTTGTTATTGTAGGTAAGTATTCTTTTATATTTAATAAAAATTATTGTTATATTATTTTTTATTATTTATTGTGGGTTATAAGTTGTAGTAACAATTATCAACAAGCTCAATGGTTCATTAAATGTTTAACTCTATTTACATTAAAAAAATGTATTTAATACGATAAAATAATTAAATATTATGTTAAAGTACATGCTTACTATTCGTATATGCATTTTCTTCTTCTTTTTTTTTTTTACAAGCAATTGAGAAAATATGATTGAAACATGACAGCAGAAGAACTATATGATGACAGCAAGAGAAAATTCAACATACAAAATTGTTATTATTTTAGAAATAATTTTGCATTATACTTCATTTAACCCAAACCCAGTCTAAAATACAAGCCATTGACTACAAGAATTAGTTCTGTTGTATATGCACTTCTGTAGGAAGGCAATTGCAAAGGCAATATCCACCAAGACACAACGTAGGGCAATCTGGGCGATGTGAACAATATGGATAACAATCTTTGTCGGCTTTGCATTGATCACCTTTTGCAAAAGTTTGTTGCGTTAAACCTGAAAGTAAAACCCAAAAAGAATCATCAAGTGAAATGTTCTTTTAAAAAATAAATCAAGATTTATATAATCTTCAAACATAAAGTTTTACCACCATTAATTCCAAGCCATACTTATTTAGTAGTCAGTTATATATTTGTCGCCCAAATCTTTTGAAGTAATTAGCTATTTATAAGGTTTTTTTATCTATAAATATTAATTATTAATTTATTAGTTTTTATTAGTCGGAGGAAAGTTTTATAAGAATTGTTGAACGAAATATGTTTGCTTTTAGCAAAAATAAGCATACAAAAAATATATAATAACATTTTTATTTTTTAAAAGATCTGCATTAATTGGTATTTTACATTTTGAAAATAACCTGTGCATTTCTAACCAAGGCACACAAAAAAAAAATTAAAAAATGGGAAAGTACCAGATGCAACCAGAAATAGGAACATAAAGAGTGCTAATTGATGATGAAGTGAAGCATTCGCCATTCTTTCTCGAGGTTTTTGCTGCAAGTATCTGATAGGGACTTTTGTTCTCGAGTTTTCTTCGTCGTCAATTTGACTGGGATACCAAGACCATATGCAACAAATTTATACTTGCAAACTTGCAGTTATTAAAGAATGGTTGAATATTTTGAATTGAATAATAAATATAACAATTGATGCCTATTTTTTGCTTTTTGACTCTTGAGTCAAGAAATTAAATGAGTTCAAACTGTCCATGTCTCAAATTCAGGGTCATTAAGTACTTGAGTTGAAATAATAAAATTATAATAAATTTTATGTAAAATAAATCGAGGAAAAATCAATTTACATTATTTCTTCCTCCGTTGTGTTATATTATCATATATTTGATACATTTTTTTTACTTAAAATATATTTTAATTTTTTTGTAAAAAGACTATTTTAAAGTTAAAATTTAAATTAAAATAAAAAATAAAAAGTCTCACCTTATTTTTAATTTATTTCTTATTTTCAAAGATTTAATTTATACAGCAACAAAGAAAACAAAAAACATTGTTTTCAGTATTTCCTGTACAAATATTTGAAAACAGGAAACAAATTAAAACAAGGCAAAAAATTGTAATTAAAAAATAAAAACAGAAAATGAAAATAAAAAACAAAAGTGCAAGTAAATATGCCTCAAATGTTTTGTTTTATTTTCGTACAACTATTAAGTAAAGATGAGAAAAGAGGAGATTATTAGAATTTTTTTTATTCATATAGGAATTCAACTCAAACATTAAGAGTTTACAGTAATTTAAACACATTGCTTAATCAACTTAGTTATATCCTTTGATAAAAGTTAAGCTCCTTATTTTTAAAAAGTTTTTCTTCAAGTGTTATTTTAAAAAGATTTAAAATATATTCATTTAAAAAGATCAGAGATACTATTTTCTTACAAACTCTCTTTCAAATCTTTTTACTAATAGTAATTGAAGGATTTAAAATTATTCTTTTTTATTTTGTCCATTTTTTTTACCTTCTCTAATTAATGCAACTTAACGGACACTAACTATTTTATTCTTAAAGTAAGGATCATTAAGTGCCCCTATTGAATGAATAGAACAGTTTCAGTTTGCGTCTTTTGACTTTTTAGAAATGTAACTTATCCCCCCAAATTAAGGGTCATTGAATATTTCAATTTAATGAACAGAAAATTATTACTAGTATTTTTATAAAAGTAATGAACAGAAAATTATGAAAGCTCAAATTGTTAGGATCAGCCAATACCAGCAGGACATAAGAAATTATCATGTCAAATACAGCTCCAGCGGAGGCATAGTGAAAGCACTAGGGCTTAAGTGGCGTGAGGTTCAGCAAGAAATCTGAGACATATTATAAAAGAGGTAAAAGTATGGCATGTGTTGTGAACTAATTAGAATTCTGAACAAAGAATTCAGAAATATGGTAATTAATTATGTTCTGCTCAGTGCTCAAGATGTAAATTAAGCTCCTATTGTCCAGAGTAGAGTGACTAGATGTTCGAAATCTTAATCAGTTTTTATTTTTTAAATTGTCAGAGCTTAAATTTGAGTAATTTTTTTAATGATTCTGTAATCCGGAAATTGCTTTTCGGATATAAATTATATTTAGGATAAAAAATGACAACGCACCTTGCAATGGATACACAATATTAATAATTGCTATCTATACGCACACACAATATTAATAATTCAATAAAAAAAATTTAGGTGAATGATCCAATAAATATAGGATTGCAATGGATTAAAGTAAAATTCTACTATCAAAGAAGAATAATGAAAAAAAGAAGAGTAGGGGAAAAAATGAAGAAATATGTTTAGAAAACAACATAGATAGAATGCAAAAATAGGGTTTTATATAAAAGGATATTTTGGATATCTACAAGAAAAAAATGGAGAATATATTTAGTATTTAGGATTGGTATAAATAGTAATTACCTTTTTCTATTCACAGAATTCGCATGTAATAGCTTAATACCCCTAAAAAAAAAGTTGGCATATAATACCTTTTGCTTGAGGCACATCACATATAACATCTCTAATCAAAGACATATAGAAGATATCAAAAGAAATTTATAATACTCATTCACATACATCTTACTTGATCAATTAAATTAAATTTTCTTGATATATAATCAAGTAATTAAACACATGTAATTAATATTCTAAAATTACAATTGAATTATTTAGGTATTAATTAAATTTGATCATTGAAAGAATAATTTTTATCGGTTAAGACAAAAAAAAATTCCCTTGATATATAAAACTTTAAATTCTTGTTGAAAATACACTCGATAATTAAATTAAATATATACTAATCATTAAATAACATGCTGCTGTTAATATCATTTCTAAAAGGAGTTCTCAAATTTCAACGACACTGCTGCTGGTGAAAAGAGAAAAACAACATGCATCAAACACTGTCCATTCCACAAAAGAAACGGTCGAGATCTTCTTAAATCTACAGAGATGAACAACGTCGACAATTGCATCACAGATTCATTCGCAGTTTACGGCGCACGTTAGTCAGATATGTACTCATGCGCCGGGTTGGCGCGTTCGCTGGCATTTCCGCAGACGAGTCACGCGCTTAGCACAACGCGTACAATCCACGGTATCCTCCGAAAAGTCCGAAATTCAAACATTTCTTCCACGTTGGACTGAACAAAAAGCTAAACATCGTTCACAAGTGGCTTGCTTGGTCGGACTAGGAAAATTTTGAAAGCTAAGCAAAACCGAGCTTTACCCAATTTTCTTCCTGTTGAATTTTCCACGGTTCAGTCTTCAAAATCACATTTTTCTCGATCTTCACCTTCTGGGGTGCTTTTTTTTTCTTTTGTTTTTCGCCATGGAATCGAAAAACCCTGCGAGGTTTACGCTGGGGAAGCAGTCGTCGCTGGCCCCAGAACGCCATAACAAAGAAGCAGAGCTCCAAAACGATGGAGAAGTTGTTGATCAGGGTGTGAGGTTGATGTATTCGGCATTCGAAGGCGATGTAGATGGAATTTGTGAGGCGTTGGAGTCTGGTGTGAGTGTGAATTACAAGGATATTGATAATCGCACTGCTCTTCATGTCGCAGTGTGTGAGGGATTCACTGATGTTGTTGATTTGTTGCTCCAGAAAGGTGCCGAAGTTGACCCCAAAGATCGATGGGGGAGCACGGTAACTAAACTTTTTTATTTTCTTTTTTTCAATTCCTGATTTGGTTTAGTACCAGCAGTGATTGTGATTTGATATTTGATATGATTTGGTGGTGTTGTTATTTCCAGTTTTTAGTTTGACAAAGCCGATAACATTACCAATTTACCATAGATGTCATTTAGAAAAGGTCAAAGGTTAGGCTTCGGTCTTCAGGGTTGTTTTATTGTATCCTGGTTTAATGTTGTTTGACTAGGCAAATGCTTTATCGTGTCATGTGGATTCATTCCGTGCGTTGTAATGCCCGAATAATTGATTGCACATCGAGTTGGAGATTAACTTCGGAGGCATTTTGTGCACATAATTATTGTTACACTTTGCACAGGGCGGTTGACTAATTGCTTAGCTATGAGTTTCTTGAAACAAATTTAAGTTAGGTTCTCCTCTTACCGAAAGGAGCTTGATCTTATCTTTACATTTGGTTATTATTATTCTTTTTGAACTTAAAGTGGAGTGTTGAGACTTTGGCAAGTGTACCAAATCGCTCTTAAGTAATAAAACTCGGTGGTAGTTTAAAAAGGAAAGACAATTAATAAAGATGTCAAGACTAGACAAACCCAACTGGCCTACGATGCATGTAAATATGATATTCATTAACCAATGCACTGGTATTAGTTCTACCCACATCGGTTAACTACTTGCCCCTGATGCCTCACGTTGGCAAGCCTATTCTAACTACCTATCTCCCAAATGCGCCTTTGCGAAGATTCAATAATTAAAATGCATTAAGGTTAAGCTCTAGATGTTGCTTAAATGCATGGGCAGTAACTCCCTAAAATCGATGCATGCATTGAATCTTAAATATTTATTGGGAAATACCCAGCAAATAAAACCCAAAAGAAGTTTAAGAACAAATGCAAGATAACAAGAAAAGAATTAGAACAGAAAAACCCGTGAGAAATTCCCTTTGCATTGATAATTCTTGGAGCACATCGTACATCGTTGGCTTTTTAGGCCTGCCAGGCCCTAGGGGATTAGCCACTCATAGCCATTGAGGGCTTACAATCGGGGGTGAAGGAAAGAATGGGGATAAAAACAAAGAATATAGAGAGAGAAGAGAGCTCAGGCTTAGAGTGCTGAGAATAGTGCTATGAGACGAGGTGATGACTCCTTGGAACTGCCTCTCTATTTATAGTTGCTGAAGTGGGCTTATGGGCTTTCGTAGTCGCACTCAGCTCCACATCTCGCGCTTAGCACGTTCAGATCGCGCGCTGGACGCGCCATGCAGGCTTAGCTTGTGCTTCTGTTGGATCGCGCGCTGGGCGCCTAGTTGGGCTTAGCGCGTAACGATTTCTGCTCCTTCGTGCTGCTTAACGCCACGCTTAGCGCGTGCAATTCGCTTAGCGCCCTGATGCGCGCTTAGCGCCATTGTTGGGCTGGGCTTGCTTCAGAATTCCTTCTTTCTCTTCCTTTGTGTTGCCATTTTTTGCTTAATGTACCCTCATTTTTCGTATCTGCAACCAGAAATTCAATTTAATTAATGTTTTCAACTTTTAATTATAAATAACTGCTAAATAATTAATTTTAAGTCAAAATTTGACTATTTAACTACTATTAATTCACAATTATTTAGCAGTTATCATGGAGCAAGGAGTTTTCATGAGCATTTATTTGGCATTGTGTTTACATCTAATTTTCGGAAGTAGATACTTACTTCTGTTTCACGTTGACTTAGTGCTTGTCTGTGTAAAATATTTGTATGATGGGAGTAAACATCAAGAGGATATAAGTAATGTGAAACTTGGAAAATATGATGGATCTTGTGCTGGAAATTGTACTAGGTTTCTTTCTGCTTGAAGTGTTAAACTATTAATTCTGGTTGTGCTTATCCATAGTTTAATTCTCAATGAAGCGATAAACAGACTCATGCTGTATTATGTTTCTGCTGAACTTTTTTGTTTGTTTGTAGTCTTGTCTTCGTGCTCTCTCTTTTCCTCTTCTCTGTATTCTGTAAGGACTGTTCCAGGGTCTTCTGTATGGGCCACCTTTGAAAATAAAATACTACTATTAGATATGTAATTACTGGACTGATTATTAATCTTCTATCTCTTAAACAGCCTCTTGCAGATGCTATTTTTTACAAAAAGAATGACGTGATCAAACTATTGGAGAAGCATGGAGCAAAGCTTCTGGTGCGTGTGAATTTAATATTTTCAAACTATCAAGTTGTCGTATTTATTTGTCTTGTCATGTAAGTTTTAGCTTTTGTATTCTGCTGGTGTTTACCAATATTTGTTGTGACTATACTGTTTCAGATGGCCCCTATGCATGTTAATCATGCACGTGAAGTCCCAGAGTATGAAATCAATCCTAAAGAGCTTGATTTTACCAACAGTGTGGAGATAACAAAGGTAAAAACTTTGGTATGATTTACTGTTATTATTATTTTTTACAGTCAATTTAGTCTGTCTTCAGATTATTTTATTTCATAAACCTTGAAGATTTAATAAGAAATTTTATAATTGTATTGTCCATCATTAGATTTGTAACACATTTTATTTTTTTTGGTTTCTTTATTTCCCCCTTTCAATTATTATGCTGAGTTCTAGTTAATGATTTTTGTAAGTTTTATTAATAGCTATAAGCAGAAGCTGTGCTGTATAGGAATGAATTTTTATGATAAATTTTTTATTGCCATGTATTGGGAACAGAATTGTTGTGAAGCTAGCTAATTCCTGTTTCTTAAGGAATTCAACTACTAGTGCATATCTAGACCCAGCTTGCAGATTCACTTAAAATGTTGTGTTTCTGCATACATAATTACTTAAGTGCATAGATCGTCTTCAATTCCATTGCTTCTAAATGATTGTCGTAACTTATAATCTTGCCTTGATTTGCAGGGGACTTTCTGTATTGCACTGTGGCGTGGAACAGAGGTTGCAGTAAAAAAGCTTGGGGAGGATGTAATTAGTGATGAGGAGAAAGTGTGAGTTTCTCTCAACCATTGTGCAACTATTATTACAGTTTGCTATATACTTTCATGATAATTAATATACTTGATTTTTCACAGGAAGGCTTTCAGAGATGAGCTTGCTCTGTTCCAGAAAATCCGGCATCCAAATGTCGTCCAATTTCTGGGTGCTGTGACCCAGAGTAGTCCAATGATGATTGTGACGGAATATCTTCCCAAGGTTTTTTGTCCTACAATTTCATGGACCATGGTTTTTGGGGCTTTTCTTGGGAATTGGGATGTTTGTTTGAAGTTTAACAGTAAATTGATAGAAAATGATCCGTTCTTAATCTTATCCCCATGTTGTGCAGGGAGATCTTCGTGATTTCTTGAAAAGAAAAGGAGCTTTGAAACCATCGACAGCTGTGAGATTTGCACTTGATATTGCTAGGTATTTGACACTCTCATGCCTCGATTTATTTGGATTCTTCTGTTTGCAACATAGAATCTCAGAATCTGCTCTCTCTTTACCAATGGGGTTATTTAAAATTTTTGAAATTTTATTTTTTTAATTATATAGTAAATAAATTAATGTATATTTATGGATTACCCATTGAAGTCCATGTTTAATTGGGTTTATGTAATGATCCAATCCATTTGTCCAGTAACATAAGTGAGCGGACATAGATAGAGCAAAATAGAATATGATCTAAGTGGTTAAATGGGTTTGGCTCAATATTGTCAATCCTACTTTCTATATGACCCACAAAGACAAAATAAGTTGTTAATTTGATGAAAAGGCACTCAGTGCAATTTTGAAAGATACCTTGTTCATACATAATTCTTGATTTGAACAGTTTCTTATCCGAATTTTCACTGATTACATGTCATACATGGAATTTTGTTTTACTCAATGCAATTTTCTTTGAAATCATGTAGGGGAGTGGGTTATTTGCATGAAAATAAGCCATCACCCATTATTCACCGTGATCTTGAGCCTTCGTAAGTTTTTCTTTTGTTCAATTATTGTTTTTTCCTCTATTCTTTCTTATTGGCTTAAATATCTTTTTCATTCCTACAAATTAGCACTATTTTCATTTTCGTCTTTGCAGATTTATTTTTGTTGTTTTAGTCCTTGTAAAATGTTTTTTTTTTTTTTCTTAAAACATTTTAGATAACACTTTTTTCACTCTTTAAAACATTTTTTTATTGTTCAAAGCGTTATCTAAAGTGCCTTAAAGACGAAAAACAAAACAAACATATTTTATAAGGACTAAAATGAAAAAAATAAATTTGCATGGACGAAAATGAAAAAAAACACTAAATTGCAGGGATGGAAAATGTATTTAAGCCTTTCTTGTTCTTTATGTGAAGTCCATGTGTCTGGTTTAATAGTCTGATACAGTCTACACTTTTTTTATAAATATTGCTTATGAGTAAGCTAACAGTAATATATTGCGGGATGATTCTGGGCACCTAAAAGTTGCAGACTTTGGGGTTAGCAAGTTGCTGGCAGTTAAAGAAGACAAGCCTCTAACTTGCCACGATACTTCCTGTGGGTGCTGCTTTTCTTCAGAACTATCATTATGCTCACTTGAAATATCTAAATATCTGAAATTCTGTATTTTCTTATTCACGGGGCATAAGATAATATTGTCATTATTGTGACATTTTGCATGTGCTGGACTTTTACATGCTGATTCATGGTTTAATTTTCTGAAACTGGGAATTTTTTTTTGTTTTTGTTTATAGGCCGCTATGTGGCTCCTGAAGTTTTCAGACAAGAATATGACACTAAAGTGGATGTATTTTCATTTGCACTAATTCTGCAAGAGGTAACTATTTTTAATGTTTCATCTTCAAATGGAAAGCTACTAAAAGCTATACATTATAAAATATTTTATGGAAATATTATCATTGTTATTTTTTATCCATTTATCTTGTATCCATATGCAGTATGAAACCTGTCTTGACTGCCACTTGAATTGACCTCTACATAGTCCATAGTAAACCATGTTCCTAAGTATTTAAACTACATTGTTTATCCTTGAAAATCAGCTATGCAGATTTTTAATATCCTTTTAATTTCATTATTTACTTCTCTTCTTTCCCTTCAGAGCCCAATAATTTAAACAATATGATAGAATGCTTTTGTGCTATTGAGTTTTCAACGATATTTATTGGTTTTATGGAATTATTGTAGCTTTTGTGTGAAATGTTAAGATCCTAACTTGCTATAGTCATTATTGATGTTTCTTGTGTGCTATCTTTTAGATGATTGAAGGCTGCCCTCCTTTTTCTGCAAAGCAAGACAATGAAGTTCCTAAGGTATATGCTGCAAAAGAGCGTCCACCTTTCCGAGCTCCAGCCAAGCATTACTCCTATGGAATTCGAGAGTAAGTCTTCTATGTTTCTTGGGTTATTTTTCCTATCCAGCAAGTGAAATGATTTGCCAAATACACTCTACAGTCTACACAAACACAAGTCATGGAAAACATCAATTAAGCAAATGTGGTTATTAGTCTATAGCATGCATGACTCACATTGCTATTTTGTTTGTTTTGTCTGAGTGTGGGATTACAACAATACTTCTGATTTAAGATGATATCTTTGCCAAGTTTTTCTTTTTCTCATTTGATAATTGATTAGTCACATTTTTTTTACATTTTTCTGTTCTCTATAATGATTATAGATTGATTGAAGAGTGCTGGAATGAAAATCCAGCAAAGAGGCCAACATTTAGGCAAATAATAACAAGGCTGGAGTCCATCTACAACACAATTAGTCACAAAAGACATTGGAAGGTTATCATCTCTCTTATGTTCCCCCCTCCCCCGCATCAGATTTTTGTGCTTGCATATGCTTGTTCAAAACTGTGTAGACCAGACTGAATGCTTCATCTTTGTTTATAAATATTAATGAATATTTGAAACATGCTTCTGGTTTGATAAAACAAAGAAAAATAGTAAAATGATATAACCTAGGAGAGAGCTTGTAACATGCAAAAGAAATGGTTTATTTCTTTTGGTTGCTGTACTGACTTTGGTAGCAATCAAATGTGTGGTTTCTTTAGCTGTTTACTAGATTAATCGGTTGATCTTTGGATATATACAAGACAATTTCATACTCTGACAAAAATTATAATTGAAGTTTGAGTTAAAAAATCATATGCTGCCATACATCCGTTTTCGGGTTTTGGCTTTCTTTGAAATTCTCATAAAGCAATCTGGAAAGTAAGATGTTTTATGACGGGAAATTGTAGGAAGAATGTATCCAACAATCCACCTCCCCCAAAGTTAATGCTGGTTGTATTCAAATATAAGCAGTTGGCAATTTTTTTTTTGGCAAAATTGTAAATTTGGTCTCCCACTCCTCTTTCTGATTTGGTCCCCCACTAATTTAATTCACAATTTGGTCTCCCTATTTTGTAAAATCGTGCAATGTTGATTCCCCAGACCACAATTGAACGTTGACCCGTTAACAAGTGATGTTGATTGGCACGTGTCACGTTCTTATTGAATGATGACTATCACGTGTCATGTTCTCATTGGTCAATGAAAACAACAATTCATTTCACGTGTGACATGTGACAGTTATCATCCAATAAGAACGTGACACGTGCCAGTCAACATCATTTGTTAACCGTTAACGTCCAATTGTGACCTGGGGACCAACATTACACGATTTTATAAAATAGGGAGACCAAATTTGTAAATTAGATTACTGGGGAATCAAATCCGAAATTGAAGATAATCTGAGAGACCAAAAATGTAATTTTGCTTCTTTTTTTTTCAAGCATTAAACATTAGGTGGCAGTGGGTGAAAATGAGTCAAGTCAAGCCAAGCTTTATTAGGCTTGAGCTCGGCTTGAGCTCAGCTTGAGTTAAATACGTAAGACTTAGCTTGACTCATTACCTGTCATAAACTTTTTTTTAAGGCTCGACTCGGCTTACATAAAAGCCTGATTTGACTCACAAGCCTATTTAAAAGCTTGCTTAAAAACATCTTTGATTAATTAATTATTTTAAAACCTAGTGAAGTATTAACTAAAAAAAGAAACTTATAAAATTTCATATAAGTAATGTACAAATCCAAAAATAATTGATAAACAAAATCATATTGAATTCAAGTCGCTAAAGCATAAAGTATATCAAAAGAAAATAAAAAGAGCATAATATTAAAAAATGTATGGATTAGAGATGATTTACACTAATATAGCCAAACAAAATAAAATAAAATTTGGACAAGATAAGATAAAATTGAATGAAATAAAATCTGGACGAAATAAAATCTGAATAAAATAAAATTTAGACGGAATAAAATCTGTATAAGATAAGATTTGATAAAATAAAGTTATTATTATTATTATTATTATTATTATTATCATTGTTAGTTAAACAGATCGACTTGTCAAGTTTAACAAGCTTTTTTTATAGTTTGGGCTTGATCTTTTTATCTAAAAAGGCTTTTTAAAAAGCTTGAGTTTGACCTTTATAATAAACAAGCCGAACCGATCCGAGTCTTGCATAGACCGAGCCAAAGGCCCTCGACAAGCTACTCGGTTCATTTCCACCCTTAGATGGCACTATATATTTCATTTATTTGAACAGATTTGGCTGATTACAGAACATGCGGAGGAATTGTAACATTAACAATTTTTGTTCCTTGCTGTTTGTAACATGCAGGTTAGGCCATTGAAATGCTTTCAAAATCTGGAGGCCTTATTGAAGAGAGATCATTCAAATGGAAGTAGTCGTGGTGGTTCATCTCGCTCCACATCAAGCAGAATATGAAGGAGAACATTGGTCTTGTCCTGTTACTTGAAAATATTGGTATAAGGATAAAAATAGCAACCAAATTTGACTTCTAGAGTTGGAGCTTTTGCAACATTTTCTCGTGTGTATTCATTCACAGGTTCGTGATTGTTTTCGTCTTTCAAGATTCTTTATACTTGTCGATGATTTGTTTCCAATTATATTATGTCTGGTCATAAAATTAGTATTTGTATGTAACATAAACACGTATTCTAGGGAATTTGCTCCTTCTCATGTTCATTATTATGTATGTGTTAATTGTTATATTTTTGTTGGGTATATACTTATCATGCAATATGACTTCGCTATAAATTTTTAGCCGAAGAAATTCGCCAATTAAATCGAAATTGAAAGTCGGCTAACGTATATACATTAACATTAAGCAACAGAATTAAGATGATTAATAAATAATCTACTACGTGAATAAGTGATTATGGAGAAAAAATAGAAGCATTTTTAACTTTCAAGTGTAATTGAGTCTTTTGATTTTTTGGGTTAATAAGTGATCGATAGGAGGTATTCGTTTAAAAATGAGAACATGGGCCTTTTTTACTCGAAGTCCATTTTTGGAGGTTGACAAAAAAAGTTTTGGTAGATAGAAGGGTATAATAAGGGAATGCCATGAAATTATATATCATATATGAACAATTTTGTTAATTTACAAGTAACGTGTCACTAATGAGTTAATTTAAATATGCTCTAAAATTTTAACATATTATCTAATTATGTATGATATATTATGTTATTAAAAGACACTTTCCTCAAACATCAACTTTTTTCCCTACACTTTTATATTCACTATTCATATTCACGAAAAAGAAAATACTATTCATTGTTAAGTATCAATAATAAGAAAATAGATGGAATCGTACCTGACTGTAAGAAAATTAGCAATTAAAAAAAAATAACAATCGAAGAAAATTAACATAAAAGTTTTCCCTTGAACATCAAGAAATAAAACTCTGAAATATAATTTAATTTTTATTCATGAACAACTTACATTAGGCTTGTTTTGATATAAGCTTATGCAGAAACACTCCTAGGAAAATAAAATAAGAAGAAAAAAATAAAATAAATTTTTCTATAAACTCAAATTAACTAATACATAAAATTAAATTATAAAAGTTCTCTCATAATTATCATTAGTTAACAGAGACTATTGTTACTAGACTAGAATTCTAACATAAATGTAATTATGTTAAACTTAAAAAATATTGATATGCGTAGTGGTCTTAGTTTACTTAACCTAAATTAGTTTATATAATGTTTGGATGCTAGTAGTCTATGAAAAAAAATTACTTGAAAACAATATAACTTTATATATTATTGTTAGTTAACTTTTGATTAACTTAGCTGTACCACCACCATAAAGTCGAAGCAATATTAACTACATAAAATACACTTCAGAAAAAAGAAAGAAGAAATTTTGTTATAAATGAAAAAGAATCATACTATAATATCTGTCCTACAATCCCCCATATGTGCCTTGTCTTGGTTGAAAAACTTCAAATAATTGTTATTTTGAATAAGAAGCATCTCTTGATGATGCCAAAAAACTATGAAATTGTGAATATGATGGATAAGTTTTCTGTTGAAAAGAATCCATGTATGTTGTAAGAAGTAGCTAGTTATTAATTCAGTTTAAACTTGTTAATTAAGAAACATCGATCTGATGATGACAAAGAACTATAACGTTATCAATATGATGGACAAGTTTTGTGTTGAAAAGAGTCCAGTTAATGTATGTTGTTAAAGTAACTAATTATTAATTTTCAGTTTAAAGTTGTTAAGATTAAGCCTTCAAATGAACTATTAAGTTGTCAATATGATGAATAAGTTTGCTGTTTAAAAAAATCCAATGTATGCTGTTAAGAAGTAATTAATTATTAATTTTCAGTTTAGATTTTTGAGAAATTGTGAGGATGAGAAACCAAATACACCGTAGCTCAAATGTGTTTGTCATCTGATCAATTAGCTATAATAGAAGCCAAACACTCAACCGGAATTCCTTCATCAACTCTTTCTCCAAATATGTGGCTAACAATAGTTAGCTCTAGTACCCAAAATTCTTTGACATGGATCATTATAGCAATAATATCTGTTTTGGTAGCCCCTCTTCTTGAGTTGTAACAGCGGATACTCTTAGAAACTGTGGGAGAAATTAAATGCAGTTGGAGTGAAAATTGTTCTTCTTGAACCAATAGTTTTATTTCCTTTGAAGGACTTCCTGAATTATGAGTAGAATGCTTATAGCAAATTTAATACGTAACGAGAAAAGAAAGATTTGATTTTACTAAAACGGCTTACATTGTTTTAGTTTTTTCTTCTTCTTTCCCTTCACCATTACCTATCACTCTCGCTGATATGTACATTTCACTCCTTTTTAATGATTTTTAGATAGGCATTTGATTTATATGCTTTGAGAATAAAGTGTTTTTTTTACCTAATTCATGAAGAATGAATTGTAGTTATTTTTTTATATATTATTCTTACAAGACACACGTTTAATATTAAGTTTGTGATTAATTTTTACAACGGATATATAGTCTTCCCTCAAAATGTATTCTTAAGCCATTGTTAATGGTACGATTGATATTAATGTCTCCGTCTCTCCCTTGTCTGAGGCTTCAGCAAAACATTCACAACACAATTCTTAATGTTGTACTAATGAAAAAAAAAACTATTAATTTTTTTTTATTAATGTTGTACTGATGAAAAAAAGTTAATAGAAAGTCAACTACTATTGGACATAAAGAATATGTCGAATTGTAAAAGACAATTTTCAGTCAAATTTTTTTTTTATATTTTTTAATTTTATTGGATCCTGATGTCTTAATATATCCACATTTATTACTACCGTTGATAGAATTTTGGTTTTCTGGTAAAGATTCTGATATATTTTTACAAGTTTGACCATTTAATCTGACAACCAAACTAATCTTTAGTCCTGTTAAACATTAAGTATTTGGCAAAAGGAGGGGAAAAAAATACTTGCTCAACCTATTAACTAAATGTACGAAAAAAAAAAGCATATTAAATGATAGATTTTGTTACCGGCGGTGGCATGACTTAATAGGAAATATTTACAGTAACATTTAGCAGGATTCATGTTTTCCCCATATGGAACCATAGAATTACTCTATGAAGCATATTTAAGAAGTGTCTTTAGGGTGCACGTTCGGATCAAAAAGATTAATTTGGTTGCTGAAAATGGGTTAAAGTCTAAACCCAAAGTAGCCAATCCAAATTGCAGGCATGCTTACCCAATTGTGAAGAGATAACAAAATTTCCCACTGAATCTCAACACTGTGTGGAAGCAGCGTTTCCCCATTTGGACAGTTTCAAATGTGCAAGCAAATCTGCTACCTTTACCTTTTTCTTGTTTCAGCACAGACCGTGTGCCGTAAGGCAAAGGGCTCAAAATACAAAAAAGAAATTAATTAATCAATTAATTAATATTCGTGAATGAATGTGAATAATACTAATCTATAGACTATATATAATCTATATAGCACACAATTGTTGCCCAACTTTAGCATAATAAAGAATCTGCTAACATGAATTTGCCAATTAGTGGGGAACCATAGAGTCCAACTCAACCCTATTATTTTGAGAAAGCTTTGCACGTAATGGACACATAAGCTTCACTTCAACTATAGTGTTGTTTCAGCTTCAACTACAGTGTTGTCTTCGTACGTAACATTTTTTTTCTGAAACTCAAGATGGGGCAAATCCAAGGTTGCTGAACGTGGAAAACTCTTAATATAACTGGTTGCTCACTTTATAATCGTATCTTGTACGTACTCCTTCAAATTGGGGATGAAATCGTGTGCTCGTGTGAATCAAACTTCCAATTAATTTCTGTCGTTGGTAAATTTAAGTTCCTTGTCAAACTTGAATTCAGTTTTCCTCTAACGCTGACATCAAACTGAAGATAGCTATAAATTGATGTTGGTGATGAAATTAATTATGATCTCGTCTAAAGGTTTATATTTTTTATTTTATGCAGGCACTATGACCAATGACCTCACCAAATTAAAGTACTTATTTATCTCTTCAATGATGATCAGAATATATTAACAACTAATATATTATATCTCATTAAGTTTTTTTTACTGAACTATCTTATTAAGTTAGAAACACTTGTACAAATTTATTTAATTTGAATTTATAAAAGTGATTTATGAATTTTTTTTGTAAGTTTTTTTTAAACTTATTTTAAAATGAAAAACTTATCAAAATAAGTTGTTTGAAAGTTATTTTAATATACTTCCAGATAGCCCTCCTGATTACCAAAAAAAAAAAACTTCAAGATAAAATTTAAAAATAAGCTCGCGTATGATTAGCATATTTATTTTTTTACGTTGATTAGCATGTTATTATTAACGAATTATTAATATTATTCTCACAAGTATCTTTAATTTGGGGCAATCTTGCTCCAAACCTAGCTAAATAAATTATGATTCATCATCTTACTAAAAACTAACCCCTTCGCTAGATGTAAAACTTGTTTAGTATTTTTCTTTTTCATGTAACTAAAAACATATATACCTCCCACATGCATATAATTTCCGTAAAACAAACTAATAAATTATCTTATAGTCTGATATAAAATTATTTACATACTTGGATATTTTCAGAATGATACTCTCTATAATTCAGATTGTATATTATTTTTTATTTTTAAGTTAGTGTGATTTCATAAGTGTCACAGTTTATCTTTTAATATCTCACAACTCACATATTGAAAGCTTAGGGCTAGCTGCAGCCACATGGGAATAGAGCTAGCCAATACTATTGCAACGATTTCCTGTGATTCTTCACGCGGGGATGTCACGGGCAACGCTAGAAGATGGTCTTGCTGTAATATTAGAGAATTAATGCACTTCATATGATTTTGTACTAGGACCCAACTACCTTTTGAAATGCTCTTAATAAGATTGCCCTACTCTTTATGTGTGTGCGTGTTTGTGGGTGGAGACTTTGTCTCTATAATAAACCATCATGCTTGGCATCACTGGGCAATGGAAAACTAGGACTATGAAAAAAAGATCATTTGCTATGCTTTCATGGTTGAGATATATACAAACATGCCTAGCAAAAAAATAACAGTGACTTTGTCAGCAAGAAATTGACCTTTGTTAATTATTTTATTTCCATTTTTTTTCCTTTTCCCAGGTTTAAGTTTCAACATATACAGGAGATTTTATTTAGGGATGGGGGTGGGTGAGGATTCCCACTAATAGTGATTCTACAAGTAAAAAAACAAAGAGAGGTTATAACAGGTACAAACTTCCAACTGCTTTTGTGCTTTTTTTAAGGACATCATTGCCCTCTAGAATGTGAAAAAAGAGTGATAGGAAGTCACATAAGTAACAAAATTTATATTCAGCTCCATGTGACTGCCAAGACCAAAAGGTTGGTTCATATCATGCCTACACCCCAATGCAACAGTTAAGAAAAGGAGGCTGAAGCATGATAATGGTTTTTTGAATGAGTGAAGCCTTTAACAAAAAGTTGCACTTTGTACATTCCAAATCCAAAAGAGCAATCAACATTATACATAAGCATTAGTCACTTTTTTTTTCTCCTTTAAATTTTTTAACAGGGTAAATTCATTGATCCCCATACTCCATTAATTTTATGTAACTTGCAGTAAACTTCTTCTTCGTCTAAAGCTTGACACCACTTGTGAAACTTTACAGAGAAGCATCATATTCATAGGTAGATATCACATTACAAAATTTGGCATGAACTTTTCATTCGTAAGAGAAAGAAGTACTAAATTTTTTCTAGTTCTGTTGATCCAACTAGGCAGTGATGGCAGAGGACCCTCAATTTTATCTTGTACATCTTTTTGGATCGTTGGATTTGGACCCATCAACTGAAATTCATAGGATTGTAGAGCAAAAGGCCTAAGGTAACAATGAACCAAGAGGAGGAAAATAGACAACAGATTTATACTGTAATTGGGAATTACAAGCATCTACCAATTACCATTGTGGGTTCTCTTTAGCAAAAGCAAGGGATGGGACCAAGCATCAGTCACCCTGAAGTGGAGTGAGATGAGAGCAGACAGATGTTACCTAATATAGATTGAGTATTTTTGTTGATCTTCAATATTCTTAAGCTTTGGTTGAAAAAAGTTCCACTGACTTCTATTGAGGGACCAAGGACACTAATGCTTACTTTTGATTAGGAGAAATATTTCATGACATTCCTATCAGGTAGTTGAACAAACTATAATGGATTAATGTTGATTTGTTACAAAGTCCTATTCAATTCACTTTAATTCAAAGGCTAACTGTTCTTCCAATAATCCATAGCAATTCCATTTACGAAAGTTATGACAAACATTTTTAGCATCTACCATAAGCAGGGGGGAAATTTTATGGGAAGAGAAGAAACTCCTGAATTTTGTTTTTAAATTTTTTTCAACATCTAAAACAAAACAAAAAAGAAATGAAAACAAAACTAGATTGAACATAAGAAATTCTGGTACCCAGGCCATATTATATTTTGACATATTACAAGCTACAAAACTTGCCAACATTAGAAACACAAAGGGTCTTTTTGGTGCTAAAATGACCAATTCATTCTTGATATCCGAAACTCAATTGGTGGCTGAACAAAAAACAATACAAAATAAAAAAAAACCCTCAAAACTCAACCTTATACTTGAAGCATTTTAGGTGGTATGACATTGACAAAACCAACAACAGTTGACTTGTTTTGGAGGATGGTAATGGTAGCTTTAAATGTGGCCGAAGAGTTACTAAGGCCGTTAATACCGGATATTATAGTTCATGAACAAGTTGTCGTAGTGGTGCTTAAACAAGAGCAAAATCCTTGCAGCCCCCACACGCAATTCTTTAAATTGAATTTAGTTCCCATTTGAGCTAAACTTTCTATTTAAGCATGTGGAAGTGAAAGCCTGTACTTGAATCGGATGAAACCATACAATAGCTTGACGACAAAGAAGGTGAAATTGTGACAACCTACATACTGTGCATTTATGAGATTAGGTTTTGCATTGAAGAACAGCAACGCGTAGCATCATTTGAAAGCCCTATAGAGAATCATGCAATTGCATTGTGGTCCCCTTGTGCAAAGAATATATTACTCCTCAAAGGAACTGCAGCTTGTACTTTGATCCTAACTTTACAGTAAAGAATGAGTGAATAACATTCTCTTCCAAAAGTCACTCTCACAAATTTATCATTCCATAATGGCATTGATTTTGAAGTTTAATTATGCATTTATTGAGGGTAAATAATGACAAAGAAGAGATAATTATGACTTTCCTCTATTTGTTGAGACAGTTATTTGAAATTCAACTATACAAAGTTTAAGTACATGGAAGAATTTAACTATTAGAACAAGTACTATATAGACTAAGCCAAAAGAAAGGTATTTTAAAGAAATTACTTACTCTTGGTTACTTGTTTTATTAGATAAAAAAAGGAGGGGGGAACAGAGGGTTCTCCCAAGTTTCCAAACAATTATAAGGGGGGGCCTCTTCATCCCTTGTCTTCCTTTCTCCCACTCTTTCCTGTTCCTCCCAAACAGGCCCTTAATCAGAGATTTCTCTTCAGGCATCAAGGCTCTAATTTCACAAAAAAAAACTTTATCATGTATTCCACCACGCCACTTCTTTTTTGCATAATTGGTTCACATTGAAAACCATGCATAACCAATAATTGAGAGGTCTACATATGCTCAGTGGTGACACATGTGTTTAACTCGTAGCATTTGGATGGCTGAAGCAAGAGGCATGTGGTACCACTTACCCTCTCATCAACTTGTGGTCCTCGTGGCAGATATGGGCAAGATTTTCTTGTTGTGAAAAACATATAACGAGTTTGACTCATGAGAAAAAATTGGGGTTACCTCTCTAGCCCTTTCCATTTCAGAGATAAATGGAACTACAATTCAAGCTATGAGCAGAAGGTGAGTTGGAAGCTTTGGAATAAAACATGGGAATGCCTTGTCCTCAGCAATACTAATACTATAGCGTCGCCAAGACGGAAATATTGACATGGATTGGCCCTTATAGTGGTGGGTCACCATGGTGTGATGCCTAGAATTATACTAAGCACTTGCAAATAGAGACCATCCATGCAACATTCTGCCAATACCGTCAACATTTGTTAGTTGTATATATGTACTGAAGTATAAACTAGAGAATATGAGGTAAGGATATGATGATGGCATAGAAACTGTGTAAATAAACCAAAAAGTGAAGAGTAGGTGATGTTAAGGTAATGGATATATTGATCTAGCTAGGTTGGACTTGGACACTTTGTGCCTAGATTATACTCCAAATTAATTTTTGGTATAAATCGCAAGTAATTTTTATTGGAGGTAATCTTGTTTGAATGGATGACAAAGTTCTAAGTGAAAGTATTTAACTTAGTTATTTCTGATTAAGCTGGAATAATTGCACCAACTTAGCTCAATTGTACTTATATTAATTTGTCATGTCTAAAGTTACTACTAATTGTTTTAATAATCTATAATTCGGTTAATTTCCAACTTCCAAGTGAGTAAGAATAGTCCCAAATATTGATTTTGAGATGAAAGATAGAGTTTACCTACTTAATTAATTATTCGTACAACCTTTTCATAAAGGGTAAGGAAAAGATAACAAATGGTGGGTACCTTGCTTTGAAGACTAGTGTCTGATTTTATTTTATTTTTCTATTTGCTAAATGAACCATTGTGAGGGGAGGAGAAAAAAATACAAGTATGCATCATTAGGAGGATAAAATAGGACTAGCCAACTACTGAAAATTACTTTCGAAAGCTACAGTTATTCTTTGTCATAAAAATGTTAAAAGCAGGATTGCAACATCGAAAAGTTCTTCCATGTTTTTCTTTAAATAATGTTTCACAGTATAAAATTGCAAAAAACAAAATGTTTCACAGTATAAGTTCCGCAGGGAAAAGGCAACAAAAAAAAGAGTCGTTGGAATAATGCAACATTTCAGCCCACATGAAAAATACTGCGAGTAACATGCCATCGCTTCCCATCAAGCAGTTGTATTTACGCTATTTGTTTGCAATAATGGTAGTGCAATGTGATAGAGGTAAAAAAGTATATTTGGAAATGATATTATATAAATAACGAGCTAGAGCTAAGATCTACATTTTATTAGGGTCTTGACTCTTGATATCTGAATATTATATCAGACCTTTAATTAATTTAATTGAAATTAAATAGAAATATTTAATTTGAACCGCAAAATTTTCTTTATAAGAAAATTAACTATGATATTATAGAAGAAATTAAAATTAATTTTATACTAATATTAAATAAATTCACACAATTGATTTAGTTCAAATTCATCGATCAGATTTGTAAATCACAAATTCAATACTAAAACCAATCAACATTGTGTTGGATTGGTTTGGTTCAGTTATACCTAATTAGACTGCAAATCCAGCCAACCAATTTAATTAGCTCAGTTTAGATTTTTAGATTAATCCAAACTGATGAATATCTTTAGGATTGAGATTCTTAAAAGATTAGTTTGGTATAAAATGTCGTATAAATTTTAAAATTAAACTAGGAATATAATGTTTTATAAGAATTTTTTAAAAACTTTTATAATCAAGATTTTGTGATTTGAATTTTAAGAGATTTATATCATAAGGTTTTATAAGATTTAAAATAAGGTTATGGGTTCATATTTGAAAGGATTCCATGAAATTTTAACTGATATTGATAGCTATAAGAGTCAATGAAAAAATAAGAAAAAACAAATGATAAGGTTTGGATAAAGAAAATAAAATCAAGTCAACTTTTCCAATATTTTTTAGTCATAGTTGTGAAACCCGATGGATCTAGCCAATCAGACCGGTCCAATCGGAATTTGGTGGTCTAATCAAATCAGTTTCACTATTAGATTGATCATGCAATTGACTCGGGATCTTGGTTAGATCAGTCCAACCTGACCGATTTTATAAACAAAAAAAAAAAGATGACCTCTATGACATCATTTTGATGTCTTATTATTATTAATTTTTATTTTGAATTTTGAATTAAGGATGAACTTTTCTTATTTAGTTATATACTTATATATAATAGATACATATATAATTTTGAATTTTTAATATATACCAGGTCAAACCGGATCCATTACTAATCCACCGGTTTAACTACTGACCCACTACCTCGATTGGATCGATGACCGGGTCAGATTTCACAATTATGTTTATAGCTAATTGATTTTAATTCTCTTTCTTCTTAAATTTTCTTTTGTTGTTTTCTTTTTGTAAATCCCACTTTTTATGTTGAGTTTCTACAACAAAATTTTACAATTAATGAAATTCACAAATAACATCATAATGAATCAAAATAATGCAAAAAAGTCTTATATCAAAAGAGCTCAAAGTTGGGGAAGCATAGTGTATCTCTCTCTAGACTTGTGCAATGTCCTCAATGCATTCAAATTAAAAATAAAAAATGCATGAAAATAAAAAATGTACATGCATAAATTTTTTGTAAAACTAAAGGGACTCATTGTGTTCCCACACAAGGCAAACTTATCTTACATAGTAGTTGGACTAACAATCCAGATGTCAAACCCAAAGGGATTCATTGTGTTCCCAAACAATTAATTTTATAAAACTAAACATTTAAGGTTAAATTAGATAAAAAAAAATAGTTGTGGTCAATGGTTCAATTTAGTAAATAATTAAGAAAAGATAGAAGAGTTGATGTGAAAACAATTATAATAAACAATCTAGGATTGCGATTTCAAACTTCCTCCAATTTTTTCCAATTCTAATTCTAACAAAACCTCAAATATTGTCAATTACTGGTATTCAAAAAATCAATTATTAACCTTTGGTCATGATTTAACTATGCTCTTTACCCTAATCAATACTCGATTGATTATATAACTATCATATTAAGTCAAAGGATTAAGATAAAAATAAGAGGGATCAATTAATTAATCTACCTAGATTTCTCATAACCAGTTTGATCATGCAAATTTCATAGAAAATCTTTTCCTAGTTCAATCAATTCCACAAAGATAGTCACCGTCATGCAATAGATCAAGATGATCAATTCCAAATTAACAATAAGAAATAAGGAAGAGATTTAATTGTCTGGAAAACATAAAGGATTTCAGTAAAATTAGAAAAGAGGTACAAAGTATGGCTACATCATAATCTTGGATCAAGGAGACTAGTCGTTCATGACCATATCAAAACTGGAAATTCCAAAAAAAAAAAAAAACACATAGAAAGAATGAGATTTGGCCAGAATTCATCCCAATTCTCTCTTAGAACTCTCAAAAATGTAAATAGAACAAAAAATACTAAAAAGAGACCATTATTCCTTATTTATAATATTCTACGGAGGCTCTCATCCCTTAATTAAATAATCAATTATTTCTTAATATTATCAATTAATTATGATTTAAATCTAACATGTGATTCTTGTAATATGTAAGTGACAAGTGATGCAAGCGGATCATGGACATACAAAATTACTGCATGCGTATAAAATTACTATGGTTGTCCAAAATTAACATGACCATGGTCATTTGATTGGCTTAAAAAATTCAAGATTTTTAACTCTTTTCCATATAAAACTTTTTAAGTACATGTCTTTCATTAGAAATCGTGAATTTGATCAAATAAAATATATCAAAATACATAAATAAATATGATAGGAAAATTCAAATCAAAATACAGTCAAGTATGAGTTTAACAAATAGTTATCACACCAATCAAAAAAATTAATTTCACAATATTCTATCATACTAATAAAGTAATATGTTTATAAATATTTATAAATAACATTTTTTTAAATAAAACTTTGGTATTTCAATTTTTACATGATTATGGATTAAAAAATATGAAAAAGACAGACAAAAAAAGCATAAAAAGAAAGAAAAAAAACATGAAAAAGGTGATCCACATCAATGATTGTGTTAGAAAAAAGAGATAACAAGATTAATTTAAGTCGTAGGATGAATTAGTACCCTCAAGTGGCTTTGATTATAATAAACAAATAGTAAAGTTGCCAACAACCTCGCTTATGACCTTAAGACGAAAGGCGATGATACATCATCAAATGATGAGTTTATTATTGATCTCAACTTTGCTTCTTGAGTTTGAATGCTTATCAGGATATCAAACTATGCACTTATCATTCTCAAAAGTATGCCTTAGCAGTCTCAAACAAGAGGTCAATGAAAAAGTAGTGCTCATCGAATTCCTCAAAAGGCGTGTTGAATCAATAGAAAGAGGATATCAATGCATATACACAAAAAGAAATATGCTTAGAGCAACATGAGATCCTATACAAGAAAATGGAGATAAGCGGTATGCTATCATATCAGTGACTAGTTGGGTGAAAGGCATTTATGCATCCAATAACCATTTTTCTCTCTCAAAAGACTCGGCAAAGCAAGACTGAAGCTTGAAGAATGCACGCGAGAAGACAGCTAGTTTCTCATGATTACCTATATATATGCTAGAAGTTTACAAAAGCATTGTTAGAAAAATTTACAAACAATACTTGTATTTGTGTTTTCAAAATCCCAAGACCAACTTGTGCATCCATCTATTAAGACGATTAGAATTTTGATCTTACCCTTAAAGATCTTTATGGTTGGTTGAAGCTTGAAAAGGCTTTGATCAGTCAAAGACTACTTGAGATTATTACTTTAAGGATGCAAGTATAAAATTACTTGAGTTAAGAAATCAAAAGTGACTTGAAAAAGAATAATTGTATCTTGTGAAGATATAGTTGAAGTTGATGAAAGTCAATAATTAAACGTGATCTCAATAATAGAGATAAATAAATATAAAAGTTTATGTGTTTTCTTTATTTTGTTTATTTGTTTGTTATTTAGGGTGTGTTTTAAAATTTGTGTTCATCTTATTTCTAAAGGTTTTAATGAAAATGTTTTCTCCATAATATTCTTTTTAAAGACAGTTTTAACATATCACATGTTCATAAGATGAAATGACCTCCTTGTGTTTTCTTTTGTTTTACAATCAATGTCCATAGAATAGAAACAATTCTCCTTAAAAAAAATATAATCAATTCACAATATATCTCCGGTCATGTAGAAGATTGTTTTTATGCGTTTTGACCGAGCATAAAAAAAGGCCAATTAAGTACACAAAGGTCTTTATGCGTTTTTTTTACATTGTCTTTTTAGTGATGCACACAGTGAATTTGTCCAAACAAGTTTATTAAAGGAAGGAAAAAAAAACGTGGAAAGATCTTTTACCTGATTGCGAGGAAAGCGTGTACGATAGGAAAATATAAATGACCAAGTAGTTTATCATTTATCAATGAAACTGAAGAGAACGAATTATGTGGCTTGAAAGAAAGAAATGTTGGACAACAAAAGAAAAAAAATAATGAGAGTATAAAATCTTAAGATTTTGAGTGAGATTGTTGAATGAATGTATCTACTAAAATCACACAAAATTCACTTTACAACATAATCCATCAAAATTTATTTATTTTTTAATACAAGAAAACTTTTATAAATTATAAAAAAGCTCAACTGAATACTATTAGATTTTGACATTCTCTTTAAATTTTTTTTTGATAATCTTAATCAAATATCATAAAATTTATTTATATTGTTCAAAGTCTTTATTCAATTTCACAAAAATTTAATAAAAAAAATTAAAATTCTCAATCCAATACACACATTAAACAATATTCCCCCCTTCCCTCAACGGACAGCAGCTTTTTACAACTCACGGAATTAATTAACATCAAAATATAATTATATTCCAAAAAAAGTCTGAAGCCTGAAATTCTTTACATTTTAATCAAGTATATTAGAATCGTTTGAAGTGTGCACATGGCCTCGTGATCATTAAAGTAATATCATACTAAAAATATCATTTTGTTTACATCTTTACATATTCCTAATGTCATTTTCATTTGGATAAGAGATATTAAGAATCAAATCCATTTGTACATTTGTTGATGCGCGGAATTTAGCTTTGGTAGTTCCTAGCTTGCTACATTTTATTTTAATTAGCTAACTTTTTTTTAATTAATGATAGCTAACTTT
Organism: Glycine soja; assembly: GCF_004193775.1. Taxonomy (NCBI): domain Eukaryota; kingdom Viridiplantae; phylum Streptophyta; class Magnoliopsida; order Fabales; family Fabaceae; genus Glycine; species Glycine soja. The sequence goes on along the minus strand of NC_041012.1, from coordinate 41,233,792 downwards.
TTTTTATGCCCCACTGTCTTTTGTGTAATTAAATTACCTCGTTATAATTGATTCAAATTGAAATATTGAAATCTGTTTCATTTCAAATGCTAATCATTTGTATCATTATTAAATAAATAATTATCATATATCGTAATATTGAAGTAAATTCATCATTTTTCCCAACTAATAAAAAATCGTTATTTTGAGAGTGAATAGAACATTGTCATCTAAAAATTCTGATTAAAAAAAAAACGTTGTCATCTAAACATAAATTGTTTTTACGTTATCATCTAAAAACAAATTGTTATTTATGAAAAGTTTAATAATTTTTATAACAACTACTTCAAAAATTGTACAATTTTTTATCCTTAAAAATAAAATATATTAAGTAATTTAAAATAACTCACATATTTTACTCAACTAACTAATTAAATTAGACCTCCTTAATAAAAGTTATACCATTGGCCATTGCAAATCTTTAAATTTAGAAAAATAACCTTAACTACAATTTTAAAGACTCAATAGCTTAGTATTAATTAATAGACAAGTTACAATAATAACTTAGATTATTATACAAAATAAATAAATAATTAATATACGGGCTAACTAAAAGTTAAGTTAAGATGGATTGATCCAAAAATAAATTAGATTAAAATTTTCAAGTCTAAATTATATGTTTTATAACGGGCTCAAACTCATTGATTCAACCCAATTTGATACCTTAGTGAGTTTGTTTAAACTTATTCATTAAAAAAACACATATTTTAATAAAATAGACAGTTTTCTATTTTTTCAGTGTATTTGGCTTAAAAAATTATTTTTTGTTTATTTTGAGAAACAAATTCTATCTACTTATTAATTGTTTTTTTAAAAAAAAAAACTTATTCTATTTTTTTTAAAAAAAATTTAAACAAAATCAGTCCACTAAGTCTCCGCTTATTTGTGGATTGTGTAACTTTTAATTAGCATTGAGGAATTTTACTTTTTACCCGAGAGAGAGTGCTTAAAAGCTCTTGTTCTGAGAAAGAAAGTGGTTTGAGATATGAAAAGGACATTCACATAGATGTTAATTAATGTAGCAATAAACTTACCATGATAACACATAACTGCCATGTAATTAAGACTCTATTCAACAACACATCATAACAGAAGAACCTACATAATGCCACTTTTTTTTTCATATTATCATAATGTCACTTTTCTATGTTTTAAATATGAGGGACTCAATGCTAATTATCTTTTTGAGAATAAAATAGAAGTAATTTACTCGATCTAAAACATTAAATGTTGATTTTTTTTAAATGTCAGAAATATTTTTTTCTAATAAAATCCTTCAACTAATTAAATTGACTCTGCAATTTATTTTCACTCTTTCAATTCGTATAATTTATTTTGGTAATTTCTATCTTAGTCAACTAACAATATATTTCTCTTATCAAGTGATATTGATAACTGTGTGTATTTCTTAATCAAATCATTCTGGTTAGTTCTTAAAAATAAAATAAATTGTGTTATAAAAAAAATCACATTGTCTGTACTTAAGATTTCTTATAAACATTTGTTACTATTTTCGGCAAGACAACTTCATACCTATATCATGATTTAAAAAAAAATACTCCTTCCTTCATCATATTATGACAAAAAGATTGGAAATTAAACACATCAATATTAATTTGGTCGATAAATTACTCTAATAATAAACATACATCATAGATCAGGTCAAATTATAAGCTATCTGTTTCAACTTTAATTTTTTTTGCTAAGTGACTCTAAAGTTTTGATTTTGATAATTTATGCGCTTGAACTTCAAACATTTGATATTTTTATATACTAAAATTTTATTTTTCATTAAAATTTGAATCTCATTTATAGTATTTTTTTTTCCCAAAAGCAAGGCATTATTATAGTAAAAAACCATGAGACCAACACACTTGAGACGTAGAGATCATTTGTCAGCATGTTTAAAGAACTTGATTATCTATCAACTATGCTGGATTTTATTGGTATTTTAATTAATAATATATTAGTGCAAAAAAGGCATTGCGTACCTGAACTTGAAAGTTATCTATACATTTAAATGTAATTGGATATAACTGTTTTGAAAGATGTAACTGATGTTGGAAGTTAAAATAATATGTTACAATGGTTTATAATAATTGAGGGTAAAAATATTTAGAAGAAAGATGACACCAAATGAAGTTATTCTCTTTATAATAGTTATAGATTAATTATAAATTTCACTGACATAATGGTTTATATATGCATGTATTTTAGTCATAAAATATTGTCTAAATTTTTTTCAGCAAAATAATATTTTTTGATACGTTCAGCAAAATAACCTAAAATCTGCTAACTGGGTTTTATAACTCTACAGTGTTGATGAAGACCAAGTAATTAAATATTAAGAAAACCTTCAAAATTCAATTAATTCACACATGGGGCATGACGGTAGTTAAATTTCCATAACTGTGATGTTTAATGCAATCCGTTCACTAATAACCCCTACAACTTCAATAACAAAAATGGCTACACGATCATTAATAAACTCGTATGCCGTCATTAAACTCTTAACACTGCCAAAGCAAGACCAAATTGCTGAAGCCCACACAAAAATTTAGGTAGACCTAAAACAGCAAAGTAACAACAACACACCAAAGGATAAAAATATAATCAAATTTAATTGACCGCATGCGTGTGTACTAAGGTGAAGAACGTGGTTGGTGTTTTCCCCATTTCCATAGGCAATATCTAACTATTGCTTGCTATAGAACGACCTGTCAACGCTGTTCATAACATGTATTGCTTATAAGGTAGGCATGGTTATGAGTGATGAGCCTCAATCCACGAATAGAACAAATTGTACCTACTCGACAATTTTCCTTGCCAAGTCCAATCAACTGAAATAAATGGGAGTTACATATAGTTGGGCGTACATGGTAATTAAGGAAGTGTGTTCAGTACCCTTTTTTTTTATTTAGTTTTTCATCTCTTCATAAAAAAAAATCGAGTTAAAGACATTTAGAGAAAAGCTCTTTATTTTTTTTTTTTGAGTGAAAAATATCTTCAATTATTAAAAAGTTTATTATTGTTATTTTTGTATGAAAAACAGGAAAGTAGTTTTGTTTTAATTTTTTTAAAAGGAAAAACCAATGTAGTTTTTAAAAATAAGGTATATGCCTAAATCTCTTTTTTCATCTCATTCTAAACTAGTTGATGTTTAAATTTTAACTTTAAAGTATTTTAAGAGAAGAAGACGACGTTCCTGTTTAAGGTAAAAATAACTTTTAAGCCAAAAGAATGTACTTATATTTACTTTACTCAAAAAGACAAGTGGAGACTTAAACTTGCAACTTGTCATCATATGAGATCCTGCCGTGTTCCTCGTAACCAACTTCTTGAATTATCTTCAAAATGATTTTTAAATCATAAAAAGGTCATACTTAATAATATTTTACCCAAACAATAAATAGGCAAAGTCAACAAAAAGAAAACAAAATAAAGTTAGTATGTTACTCTTTTTTTTTTTTGGGTGAAATGTTAGTAAGTTAATAATATCAAATAAACAACTTTTCATAATAAATATTTATAAGGGGGAAATCAAGCAAAATTGCATGGTATATTCTGATGGTACCATCACAAGACATAACATAGGTATGCAAATTATGCAATTTGATTTCTGTAACGCTGAGGCCATCTTCTGTTATTATTATTGTGAATGAGTGCACTAAGAAAATGAAGAGCTGGCTGTCACATGTCAGCGGCTTTCAATTTTGGGTCACCACTTAGACATACATTTATGCAGTCCATAATGCAATTGAAGTCCCCACAGAATAATAGAATCCCCGAAAAAACTAAATGATAAGAGATAAAAAGAAATACAATGTCCGTGAGGGGATCAATAATAAATAATATCTTTTATTTCAGTTTCATTATAAAAATTTTGAAATTAAAGCCTTCAGAAAACATTGGGACAACAAACCGCATTGTGCATGAATAAATAAACTTCTTCATAAATATTTTTAAGAGAGGATAATAAGAAAAAAATAAATAATTTTTTTATAAGTTAAATTAACTTATGTATACATTAGAAATCATCTTTTAGAAAAATTAGTATGATAAAAATTTTACAAGTTAACTTATCCATAAATTAATTTTAGTTTATGAAAAAATCGACTTTATTTTTTTTGTTCGTGTTTTCATAAAAGTATCTCTAAAGTAATTTACCCCCAGACAAGCCCTATTTGTGTCGGTTTATAAGAAAAGTTCATACAATAATAATGCAAGAATGCGAATTGCTTGAAACGTAAATGAAGTATTCCCAAAAAGGAAATTTGAAAAGGAAAACGTCATTATACACTTATTTTTGGCTTCGTTCGGGATGACTTTTAGTTTTAAATTTTAAAAAATTAAAATCAGTTTTTAGTTTGTAATTTTAGCTTTTTTATTTTTAATTTTAAAAATCTGCTGTCAATCTTATACTTTTTTTAAGTGAATTTGTTGCTAAAATATGTGAGACTTTTGACATGGAAATGTGATTAGAGAATATTAAAACAAAAAAAATTCAATTTAGTTTTCTTTATGAGTTTACCTGGATTTAGTCCAGGCCAAACAATGATCAAATTGGACTAAAAATGCTAAATTTAATTGGCACTTAAAATTTAAAACTCAAGCTCTATATGCAATGGACGGACTTGGATTGATCTAGTTGTGATTAGTTCAATGTGTTGCAAGCTATAGTAGGTCAGATAAAAAATTCAAATTCAACTTTGGCTTATAAAATTAGGCTTAAACCTAGTAAAAACACGATTTATGCAAGTTTTTGCAAACTAAGTCCGTATTAGACCATGATTGGATTGGATTAAAAAGTCCTAATTTAGTTTGCATGAAATTTTATAAAGCCAATATTATTCAGTAAGCAAGTCCAAGTTAGGCAAGTTGTAGGCTCAATAAGTGAATGATTATTTCAAATAGGTAAAATAAATTCAGATTCAATTTGTGCTTCTAAGATAAGGTTTTAACCTAATTTATGAGATTTTTCATGCAAAGCCCATTTCAAGCTAAAAAAAACCCATATTATATTCATTTTCAAGCGAGTTTGGATCTGGTTGGTCATAGGCTATAGCGATCACACCAAGAATTTTAATTTTAAATTGGACTTTTAAAATTTAGCCCAAACATGATTTTGTATAGACTAGTTTATGTCCAACTTAAATTAGGCTAAACATACCAAAATTTAAAGCCCAAATCCAACATTTTGTTGAGTTGGATCAAGTTGGTTCTTGATTATATTGGGTGGATCCAAAATACCCATATTCAATTGAGACTTCTAAAATGATGTTTGAATTTGGTGAAAGCATAACTAGTACAAGCATTTTATAGGCTAAGCTAGGATCAAACCATAATTAGATCAGGCTTAAATTTAGTTGGAGCTCAAAAATTAAAACTCAAATCCTACATTCCATCAAGTAGGTTCAGGTTGAGCAGATGTGCAAGCTTGAGGCTAGTCACAAATTATATATAACAGGTTGGGCAAACAAATTTAAATTCAAGTTCAATTTGAACTTTTAAAATAAGGTTTGAGCTTGATGAAAACCTAAGTGGTGAGGTAAACCTTGGTTGAGACATGATGATATCGGGCTAAAATTGATCAAAGCACAAATTAAATTTAAAGTTTGTGTCTTATAATTTATCAAACAAGTTCTGGTCAATTTAGTTAGTCTGGTCCATTTTCCCTCTTTTAGTGAAGACTAAATGGGAGATGAAGAAAACTAGACAAGAAGTGGAGAAGGGTGAAGAAAAGTATTAAAAGAATGAGACAACTTCAAGAACTTAAAACTAGAACTAGAAAATCCTTTTGCTTGTTTGAGTGAAAATAGAGATAAATAACATAAAGAGAAGAGAGATTGGATATGATGAAAGTACTAAACTTTTACTTATTAAGAAGAGGAATAGAAAAGAGGGATTTTGTAGAAAACAAAAAACAAATTTTGTGAAAAAATATTTTAAAATTTAGTAAATAATATATCTAACATAAAACATAATTATATATATTACAGTGAAACAATTTCTTGTAAAATTTGATAAAAATATACTAATTTTAATTATAATCAACATTTAAAATAATTAGTGTATAATCTGAGTATAATTATTAGTTATCCAGATATGAATAAATTTGAACCAGAGTTTTTTTTATGATAATATACCAATCATTATTTAAGAAAAAATTGGCAAGTAATTAATTAAATAATAATACAAATTATCGGATACAATCTATAACATATATCATCCAAAAAAAAGATGCAATCTATATAAAACATAAAATATGAGATGGTATAAGAAAACTATAAAATTCGTATGAAAACTGTCAAATATTATGTTTATCAATATATGTTAAATGTTAATTTCTACATGAAAATAATTTTTTCTGGTTTTATACTAAGCGCACTAAATAAGTTAATATTTTGAAATGATTAAATAATATATTTGATATCTGAAAGATAAAAAAAAGATAATAATTAGTTTTTTCAAGACAAAATGGTGTTCATTAAGTGAGAACATTTATTACCATTTTTATTTATAAACAATAATGCATTTTAAAATTGAAATTATATATTTAAATTATAATCACTTTCATCATAATTTGTTTTGAAAAGATTCCTATAAAAATTATAAATATAAAATATAGATGAACATGTGTATCATACAGAAATTGTATATGTCTAGTTGAAATAGTTTTTGAATGTAAATTCCACTCTACATCAACAGTAAAACTAAGCAGCCATTATGATTTATGAGCCATTGGCCTTCATAGCTGCCTCTGCAACTGATCATCCTATCCATGCTTGACACAGGCCATAACAACAATGTTCTAGAGCCCGGCAGTGCTAGTCTCATTCACCGTATCATGTCAATGGCTCAATAATGCATTAGCCATGAAGATAAACGCATTTGTCGGTAGAAAATATGCTGACAGCGGTGACAAAATGGCTTTATTTTGAGACATCTATGATTATTATTATTATTATGAGTTTTGATATCTATTTGGACAAATATTTAGGAAATTTTCATGATGGATGCATGGTCAGCATGGATGGCTTGATTAAGAGAATGGTGGGTGGCTTACCAACATGATTATATAACGCTATGTTTTAAGTATACTGTTAGAGGTTTGATCTTCACTCATATCTGTCATATGTATGAAAGAGTATAATATATTAGGAGATCTCAATTAGTTCTTTAAGTATATTTCAGTATCTTGAGATTAGTCTCTAGATTCTATCCAAGAAAATCACGAGTTCAAGAAAGAAGAAAAAAAGAGGTAGCGTGCATCGATGCTTGGGACTTTTGAGAGGTAATTTACGGTGGTTGACACTAAGCTCAGGGATAATCAATATATAATCATCCTTTAAAATTTGAATATTTTTTTATTTTGATCACCTAATTAAAAATGTTACTTTTAGTCCCTCAAATTTATTTTGGGAAACTAAGAACAATATTTTATGAATTTGATGAACTAATGCCTTTCTAACATCCTCCAACTCCATTTTCCTGATAGAGCCCTATTGAACTCCTCTAAATTTCTTACGCCACGCCCTCCTACTTTTTTGAAACAACATACTCTGTCCCATTTCACTCATGCTAGCTTTCTCTCTTCCCTATCCTCTCCCGATAAAAAAATTCTTTGAATGCATTTTATTTTATAAGCAATGCTTTTTGGCATTTAAAAAAGAGGTAAAAAAGAGAAAGAACAGATAATACGGATCATACCAAGTTGATAAGACAAACTCTATCATTCAAATGACTAGTATTTTTGTTTCCAACACGACAATTTTTTCTTCAGTTTTGTACCATTGGTTCTCACCTTGCTTCCTTTCTTAGTTTTGCACCTACTGAATTCCCAAATACATGAATGGAATTCACATTGCTCTGCAATTCAGCAAAGAGAGGCAAATCTCCTTGGAGTATCCTTGTCCGCTGTGACTCCTATCAGCTTGCTCTTGTAAAAATTGACTTTTAACCCTCAACTGAGCAAAAAATGATAAAGAATGATCTTTAATAATTAATTGTCAAGATAAAAACCTTTATATTCACAATACATACTTATTAAACATATTCGTTGAAAAAAATTGACTGAGGATTAGAGATGGAAAAGATTAAATATTAATTAGTTTTGAGGAATAAAATTACAGAAGTAGGATACAACTTGGTGTTTCCCTTCAGCAAAAAAGGTTTTTATTTGTATAAATAAAAACAGTTGATTAATCTTTTTTCACATTAAAATTATTTTCTAATTAACAATTAAATGTTAATTAATTTTGAGGAATAAAATTACTGAAGTAGGATACAATTTTTTCTAATTAAACCTTTTTCATATATATGACAAAAGAACGAATTGAAATTTCTTCTTCCTTATATTTAATTATACCAAGGCTTTCTAGTGTTGATTACCTTCCTAATAGATTACGAAACTGCAATACTAGTAATTTTTTTTTTTGTCAACCAATATCTGTCATTGAATTATTTCTAATTATTATATCAATGACTTGGTCTGGATGGTGCACCTGTGGACCAATTTTAATGAGGTCCAGTAAGTGCCCTAATCACTACCATTTGTTGGAAGGAAGCATTATTATTTCAAAATAAAAATATAATGATATCTTATTTAAGTTTATATTATTTATAATTTTAAATTGTTTATTTTAGTCTTTATAATTTCTCTGTTTTAATTTTTAATCTTTACAGAGAAAATTATAATTCTTAGTTCCTATACAGTTTTTTTAGCAGATTATCATCACTAATTTTTTTTATAGCGATTTCATCTACTATAACTTTGCTCTGGTGTTAACAATCATGACCCAAAATTATCTTTGGTGTAGGAACTCAAACTTACCATTTTCTCGAATAAAAACTATCACTTTAAATGAGAACAGCTACATAAATGAATAAATTTAGACATACATAGTTATTTATATTAGATAAATGATCAAATTATACTAGTATAATTTTGACAATTATTAGAATTATTATTATTTATTTTTCATCTTTTTATACACACATTATAAGAATATCAAGTGAGAAATAAAAATGTAAAAGGAACCAACCTCAACTTTGAAATTGAAATATATAGAATATTCAAAATAAAACAATTAAAAACATTATCATGACCAATATTAATTTTCTCATTTCATTTCTCTCTCAACTTTTTATTGTCTCATTTCTGCGTATAAAACTTTATATTCTCTCTCTATATATATAATTTTATTTTCCCTCTTTGACATTCAGTATATATTTCCCTTGCATCTTAGCCCAATGTCCTTTTCACCCCCATTAATATCGTTATCAGAACTTCGTCTCTCTCTCTCTCACATATGCCCTACTTTGTTCCTGAATTTTTCTTTTCTTTTCTTTTTTCTTTTAAATTTAATGGAGCTTAATTCTAATTGTTATTCCAGGTTTATCCTTCCTATTTGATTCATCTCCAATATATGCCACTAAACCAGTGGGGGTAGAGGGATAAAAAAATAATAAAAAAAGAAAAAAAAAGGACAAAGGAAAGTAAATAAAATATAAAGATGGCAGATGATGAATATAGTTTCTGATGCATAAACCACGATGGATGAAAGGTGGTTTTTCCACTTTATAAATACCCAATTCTTCAGCCACTTTGCTTTTATTTTCTGATATATCTCCTTCCTGTTCTGCTAAGTGGCAAAGAAAGAAAGAAAGAAAATTTCAAGGGCTGAAACATCTATCTTTAACTGTATTCTCCCTTTGTTTCCTCACCAGGTTAGTTTGCAAAACATTGAAACATCATTTCAAATCCATCCTCAGTGCTTCAACTCTTTCGGGTCAATCAAACCTTTTCCACTCTAACCCCAGATTTGGCAACACAAACTTTGCTAGATTGCACACTATAATATTACAAGCTAAAATGAAAATTTTGAACTAATGATGTATAAATGTTAGGCACTGAACCAGTCAGGTGTAATGAAATTCCAAGTTTTCTTTTCGTAATCTCCCTAATCAGACAAAACTAGTGGAAAAGACCAGAATTTGTTTATGATTTTTCACTCTTATAATATATATACATATGTAACATATATACTCCTTATTGTGTGAGTTAAATGAAATATTGATTATGGTTTTTTTTTCAGTTGATTCAGGTTGCAAACATGGCTTTTCCAGACCCATCCATGTCAGTTTCTCCACAGAGGAAGATGGGAAGGGGGAAGATTGAGATCAAGAGGATTGAGAACACTACCAATCGCCAAGTCACATTCTGCAAGCGCAGGAACGGCTTGCTCAAGAAAGCATATGAATTATCTGTGCTTTGTGATGCAGAGGTTGCTCTCATTGTTTTCTCTAGCCGTGGACGCCTCTATGAATATGCTAATAACAGGTATATACATATATATATGCTCAGCTTTATGAATCTTCTTCTTAATTTGTCTTCACATTTTCTTCCCTTCTCAGAACTCTTTTGAGCTTAATTTTGTGTTACCCCCCACCCAGTTTTTTGTTTTGTGAAGTTGATTAGAGAGATGATCAGTTTTGTTTCTCTTTGGGGACTTTTGGGTTTAGATTTTTGGCTTCTGTAAATAGATCTTTTGAAGGATTTGATCACAAAGAACAATCATTTTTGTGATGCAGTTGAGATAGAGGTTTTCCTTTTTTTTCTCTGTTTACTGCAACCAAGGATCACTTGTCTTTCTTTACTTCTATTTTGGCCTTTTCCTTCTATGAGCTTTTTTTCTGTTCTTTCTCTTCCCTTATATATGTGTGTGTATATATATATATATATATATATATATATTTTCTGCTTATGATAATTTTCTTAGTTTTTGGTTTGTTGGATACATAGATCTGGTGCAATAGATAGAAATAGAAGCACTATTAAGGATTTGGGAAGTTATGCAGGTCTGTGAGATCAGCCACTTCCCTCAGCTCACCCTCCATTCTTGTTAATTTTCTGTTTCCTTTTTCCTCTTTCCCCTTTCATTATTCTCACCCTTCTCTCTCTTACACATCTATGGGGCTACGCTAAGAAGGCCTAAAGAAAAAGCTGTCATGCTTCAATTAGCCCAATCCTTCCATCTCCTTGGCACTTGCTTAATAACACGTCAGTTAGACATCAACAAGCACAGAACAATTTCATGAATTTTGTCAATATGTCAAATTGAAATAAATACACAAGAAAAAAAGAAGAAGTAATTTTAGGGTTTGTAAAAGGCCAACACTGGTTTATATCAGATTATGCACAAAAATCTCTTTTCTAAAGCATTGCAACCAAATCAGCTCACAAAGGCTCACACCCATGTTAAGATTTTCCAGTCCAAATACTTGAACCGAGGTTTTCCCCAAATCTCACTGGCACCCACGTGTGAGATCTAACCTTGGTCAAACATAACCCTAATTAGGGTTTTTTCTTTAGCAATAACATGAGTTGGATCACTTAAACAGGTGAAAGTAAGGGTTAAAAAACTCATCTTTTTTATTAATTGAAATTCCCAAGTGGCTAAAACAGTCTCAAAGTTCAAATTTGTTTAGTTGATTTTTCCCTCCTTTTAGGAAATGAGGTTTGGTGAATCTGGTTAGGATTTAAAGGACTAGTCTAGGATTTGTCTTGGTTGAAAGAATCTTTGGTCACGTCACACATGATTTTTCAGTTCTTGACCCTCTGACAAAAGAGTTTATGTCATGATTTACATTCTGGGCTCTCTTTTCCTCTTCCACCCTAACCCTAAGTTTTATCTTCTATAGTGGAAACACCCCTCTCTGGGAAAATTTTCTTTCTTTCCCTTGTTTTCCCTTCTCTCCTACTTATTCAAAGAGTAAAAATTCTTTTTACTTTGCACAGCACAAAAAGACAGTGAAAGAAGTGGTAGAAAAAAATAGTCCTAGAAAAAAATGTGGATATTTCAATGAGGCTGAGGGTATTAACCATTGTAAAATGGGTTACCCCCAAGTGGTAGAAAAAAATTGTCCTAGAAATGGTTGAACCAATCATATAGTAGGATACTGTGCCAGCGTAGCAGAGGCAGCCAATCAGTGGCTCGAGGAAATTAAGGTATCAGAGAGAAAATGATTTTCTTTTATATTTTTTATAATAAAAGCTATAGATATTCAAAAGTTAGTAGTATTTTGTTATTTTAAGGTTTTATTTTTATCACATCTAATCGGATTTTGACCGGAATGACAGAGTAATGAGATCATTTGACGTTGCTTATAATGAGTTGCGTTTAAGGTTGAGTTAACTGAGAGAGTTGGATGATTTGACCCTCAACCAGAGGATTCTCTTTTCTGGTTAATCTCCAATGTTTCTATTTAATTTCATATTAAATTAAATACTTAGATGAGATTGACAAGACACGTTCACCACTACTTGCTCCTTCTTTCTATTTATGTGTCCAAAACATGAAAATAGGATTAGTCTTCTTTCCATTCAAACGGCATTTAAAGATGGAAGGACATATTTCATGCTTATGTAAGCACTGACGACTAACCGTCAAAAAATGGTGAAAGATAAAGTACAGTAAATGAAATTAATAAGGTACTTAAAGTTTACTTGTACATTTTGTATATAATGTAATGTATAATTTGTTTCCTCAGGTTCTCCTTGTAGTTTTGGTTTAATATACTCAGTTCAAGTCTTTCACCAAAGGTCGTTTAATTGTGAAAACACTCATCAATGATTTGAATTATTGTCCAGACTTTGACGACTTTAATTACATGTAAATAATCAAGAAATTAGTGTGACTTTGATTTATGATGAATTTTCCAAATCTTGAATTATACGACAACTGGATACATGATTATGTCGAATATTAATTAATTATACCTGGTTGATAATTTAGAAAAAATTGGCAGTTTTAAACTGACCTCATTCCCTAATTATGTTCAATACTGAGCAATATGCTTTTGCGAATTGGATTTTGGAAAGATGCTAGAGCAGACATACTGACCCCAGGACTTTACTTTTTTTTGTTTTGTTACAATTACATCTCTGATTCAGATATTACATAATTCTCCTGGATGTTTTAATAACTAATTACTAATCCAGTAATCCAATGGCTCTGAAAATAAGATGAAAATTTAAAATAATGAGATTTCCCTATGAAGTAGGCTTGAAATATAAAATTCTTATTTTGTTACCCTTTCTCTATCTGAAAAGGATTAATCTCAAGTTTCCAACGTTTTTTTCCCATAGGGTTATTGGTAATAAGTTACAATATTAACTACAACCGTATCCATATGCTATTTATAAGAGATAACCAACTGTTCCAAATCAGTAAGTTGATATTGAATTAGTTATAATAAATAAATGAAAATGCAACACTTTAACCCTATTTTTCTTTTATTTATGTTTTAAATAAATTCTATTCTAACTCTGACAACACAAAGGCATTGGTTAATGATCACATAGAACTTTAATTAATTGGACATTCCATTTCATTTTTCCTTTGATTCTTATAACATTAGTATTATTGCCCTAAGTTTGTGGGTTGAATTAAAGTAGCATATACATAATTAGGTTTCCTTTAAAACTCTATCTGTCTCTCTCTGTCTAATATATGTATATTGGCAGTAGGCATTCTCACTGATGTAGATAATTAAAAGGTTTAGTATGGACATTAGACAATAAGTTTAAGCAAGAGAAATTGAAAGGAAAATGAGAAAAATATGAACGCCTACCCCCATTTGGGGTGGATTGAGATGAGGGGAAGAGATAGATAAGAAGAAAAAGGAAAGGTAGAAAGATAAAGTAATAGGCTTGAGAAGTGATGTGATGAGAAAGGCAAAGAAAGGGAAAAGTTGAGATGAAAGTATGATAGAGAAGAGAGTAGATATATGAATATAATCATTTCAAGAAAACCTCAATGGAGCAGCTGATGCATGCTAGTAACTGATAATAGGCTATAGCTCATATCCAATGTGATGATTTTTGGCTTATACATAAGCTTGAGACATAAGAACTTACATAAGTTCATCTAACTTGTGATATGATATATATCTTAAGAAATGCAAATTTTATCAAATGATTTTTTTATCGATAAATATTAGTTGTTAATTATTAATTTTTTATTGGTGAAAAAAATCAAATACATAATCTTTTTTTTTCTTACCACCATGTCAATCTTATAACTCTTAAATAGATTGTCTTGATCTTAAAGATTTTAGTAACATCAATATTATAAAAACCATTTTTTTGTTCATTTTTGTCGGTATGCTAATGAATTTAACAATTAATTGTTCTTTACATGATTCCTAGAATTGAGACAACTTACGAACCCTTTAATGAAATGCTTATCTATGTAGCTTGTTATTATACAAAAAGAACATGAATTTTCAATGACACTATAAATCATTGCAGTGTCAAAGCAACCATCGAGAGGTACAAAAAAGCAAGTTCAGATTCGTCTGGCGCTGGATCTGCTTCTGAGGCTAATGCTCAGGTATTGCTTGGTGCTTTCTTTTTTTTTTTGGGGGGGGGGGGGGGGGGGGTAGAATATTGAATCTATCAACTTGGCATCTGTCAGTATCTTTTAGCACCTAATTAAATAATTATATACGTTGAAATTTTATCATGTAAACTAACATTTATAACTAAGCATGATTTAATATATATTTTCCAGTTTTACCAGCAAGAAGCAGATAAACTTCGTCAACAAATTAGTAACCTGCAGAATAACAACAGGCAAGTTGAATGTCTTTTTCATGCACTAGGACAAGAAAAGTCTCATTAACAAAAGAAATAAGTAAATGAAAAACCATGCAGGGTTCTCAATTTTGAAAAATTGTAAATTTTTTTAAAAAAATACAAACCATCTAGAGTTGTTTGCAATTGGCATTATTTCAGGATCCTTGATGAAAAAAATTAGTTAAATTGCAGGCAAATGATGGGTGATTCTTTGGGCTCTCTGACTGCCAAGGATCTCAAAAATCTGGAGACTAAATTAGAAAAAGGAATTAGTAGGATTCGTTCAAAAAAGGTATGTCTTGTAATGAACAAATTAATGTTTTCTATAACTTTTGAAAGGATAGATGATTTGATTTAGATTTATTAGCCTATAAAACCTGCATTTTTCTGACTTTGTGCTTCTCTTTTTGCTTGTGCTACTTTTCAAACATTAACATCAGAACGAGCTGCTATTTGCTGAAATTGAGTACATGCAAAAGAGGGTAAATATTTTTCCTTTATGTTTTTTAGAGTTATATTTGCATCTATTTGTCTTGTCGATCAGTAGCTGAAACTTGATTGGTCCTGAGTGAGTGGTTTTGAAAAGTGAATAATATATCAATTTAGCATGTGATTATAATGCTCTAAGTGGCTCAGCTTATTACAATTTAAGCATGTTGAATTCTACTGTGTTCCGTTCTGTTGGTTTGTTTGTTTCCTTTTGGTCATGTCTTTTGGTTTTTAAACTTAACCGTTCATGGGATTGCAAATATTGTGACTTTTATTTTTCAGTCTTATACACTGACCCAGAAATCCATTCAACAGCTTGGATTGCAAAGTATTCATTGATGAATAGTATAAACTTGATCCAAGCTGTTGAATAATACTAATGTGATTTTCTTCCTCAAAAACAAAAATATTAATGTGATTGTTCCATTTTTAGAGAAATGAAAAAGAACAAACTCATATTCCCACAAAGGGGAGAAAGGAAGGAACAAAATCTGACCTAAGCCAACTATATTTTAGTTTGATGTATCATACGATTTGACAGGAATCTAAATGTGAAGGTTTTGGGAATGATTTTATTCAGATGATCAATTATTTTAAGATCTTACTTTAACTTAGTAGATAAAATCTCTTTCTTAAAGTCATCTATAAGACCTCACTCAGCTATCTTTTACATCATATAAAACTAAAGAAAAGTAGGAAACAGTTTTTCTTTTCTTTTCTGTAACGTGAATTGAAAATATATCTAGTTCTTAGATAAGTTTTTTTTTTAATCTTTAACATCTTAAAAATAATTCTAACTATTGCTATGGTTGAACCTAAGGTCACGTGATGATTATGAGAATTACAGAAAAAAGAAACACAAATAAAAATTATTGATGGAAGACATCATAAGACAATGTAGTTACCAAGACTACAGTAACCATACTGCTGTGAATGAAGTTATGATTAGAATTGCTGACATATATAATTGATAAGTACATTAGAAACATAGAACTTGAGTTTTTCACTCATTTCTTAACTTTTAAGGGCACCTAGAATGCAATGATATGTTGTTGTCAGGTGTGTAGAGGGACAAATTAGATTCTAACAAAATATTTATAGTTGTGTGTGTGTATTTTTTTTTTTTTTTTTGAGCCTTATTAAATTTGAATAGGCATGCAGTTCCCTTCAGTCAATTTTGTAAGCAAGCATCTAATTTGGTGTAATATTGTGAACAAAAAGCATGTACTCTCTTCCATATTTGCCTTTACCTCACGTTTGCCACCTCTTTTGAATCAGATAAGTAATATTATTCTGAAAAAAAATAATGTCTGTCATTTTCGCATTTATCTCGGATTTGTTATCTCTTCTGTCTTCCAAAGTACAATACTGTTGAAAATTTAAACTTGATACATTTAATTAATTAATTAATTAGTATTTATGTTGATATGTTCATATATTTGTAATAAGAATCTATCTATGTTTATATTTAAGTACTAGATGCAATTCAATATTTTGGTTAAGTTCATTGTATTAGTATGTGAAAGGGTGCCTTGTGCATCTATGAATAGCCTCATACTATTCTAAGTCACAAAATTAAATCAAATGAATTATTAAGAGAGTTTGAGTGTCTTTTTTTTTTCTGGTTTTCTTCAAAGAGTAAGTTTAAATAAAATTCTTGATAAATAGAAGAAAAAATAATTAATTAATAAGGTAATGAATCAAATTTATCTTAGAAATTAAACCAATTTATACATCTCAATTTATTCACAAGCTCATTCTTTTATCATTTTCGTAAGATGCATAACCTAATTTTAATTTATAGATGAAATTTGATTCATTTTTACTTCCTTTTCCTTATTAATCTTATTTTTTCTCTTATAAGTATTTGATGAGAAGTTATGCAAATTGACTCCAAATCTGTTTTCTCCCATCACTTTTTCTTTGCTTTTATTGCTGGTGTCATTTGAAAAGACTTGTTTGTTCTTCTTGCACAGTACCAAGAAATAATAATATAATACTATTTTGTTTGAGCTGTGAAAACACATACATTACCTTTCTCAATTTTGGCATGCACAGAAGAAGCAATTAATTTTTTTTTTCATTACTCAAGTTTTAAAAAGGGTGTACGTGTTTGTAGTATGGTATAGCCGCATTCATGATGAAGTTAGAAGAGAATAACCTATTAACAAACTCAAGTATGAAAACAGAATCCAAGTTGATGTGTTTGAGTCCTATATAGATCCTAGATTGTTGGAAGGGATGAGAACAAATGGAAGGAAAGGAAAGGAAAGAAATAATTTTGAGGCATAGGTTTTTGTTTGCCTTTCTCTTAAGCAAAACTACCTAACAAGGAAGATAAAATCAAGTCTTTCCGTGGCTTTTCCTTTCTCTCATTCCCTTACAATAAAATATTTTGTTGGAACTTTGGAAGTCTCTAGAATTCCCATATAGGTCTTCACAACAATAACCTAGATGCTTTGGTTTATTTCACAACAAACTCAAATGATAGGACTATTGGCAATGCCCTAACTTCTTACCATGCCCCCAAAAATAGTTTTCACTACTTGGTGTGGCTTTCAAAGTATCATAACTAAAATTGACATTGCAGGAGATAGACTTGCACAACAACAACCAGCTTCTTCGAGCAAAGGTTTGTTTCTATCTCTTTCTGTCCTTTTTCTATGTGCATTAATTTTTTGGTTGTATATTATTATGTTTATTTAATAACTATGCATGCTTTTGTTGATGGGGGTGTAGATAGCTGAAAGTGAGAGGAACCACCATAACATGGCTGTGTTGCCTGGAGGCTCAAACTATGACTCTATGCAGTCTTCTCAGCAACAATTTGACTCTCGTGGCTACTTCCAAGTCACTGGATTACAACCCAATAATCAGTATGCACGGCAAGATCAGATGTCCCTTCAATTAGTGTAAGTTTTTCCCTGACCAATTTCACACCCAATAATTCATAGTTGTTTCCCCTCTAATTAGCCTTAATTTTTTATTACCTATAAACAAAATGCATATAGCTTATATGTTGTTCTTCTCGTGACAAAGGGTGACGATGGGGAGTGATTGTGTGAGCCTCCAATAAATTGGTTTTATGCATTGGTACTAATTTGTCTCATCAGTTTGGACAATAAAAATTTGCCCTACTTTCAGTTTAAAGATGTGTTTGAAATAATTTAATTTGAGACTAAAATAATGTTTATATAAATCTTTAAGAAAAACAATTACTTTTCAAAATAAGTTGTTGGCATATATATTAGTTTTTAAGTAACATTATCACAAACATGCTTTTTGTTTGTTTAATGAAAAAAGACAAATCAACATGTAATTGTTTTATTATTTAAATAATAAATTAAAAAAGGAAAAAATAGTGAAGTGGCAGAAATCAGGTGGCATTGTTAAATGTAATTTTCGTAAAACATTGTTTTTTGCTATTTAGATTTTTTCAATTATTAATTGTTCCACATGCAAACAAGTCAAATACAATTGTAAGTTCACCAAATGTTCATAGAAATGCAAATTGAAGATAGAAACATTTAGAATTAAATGATCCGAGAAAGAAATTCTGGTTTATACATTAATGGAGCAAAGAAGAAAATAACATGATTATTTGATTAATAAGTTTCTGTTAGTTTAACTGTATATTTTTCAAAAGAGAAATAGGTCATGATTCAGTTGGATTCTTTGTGTACATATGTCTATATTCCATTTCTACCTACTGACTGATTTTATGGACATCTAATTCACTATGTTTATACTAAGCAAACAAACTACTGATCTAACAAGAGATTTTTTTTTTCTTTGCAGATGATGTGTTTAGTATTGAGATTTGAGATGTTCTGCTACTTGTAGTTTGCCTTCTAGTATGATAGCAGATGAATGCTAAGGGTAATGTAAGTAGAACCATTTGTAGGGGATTTAAGCATATATCCCCTCAGTACTATATATATGTAATGGCTTTGTAGACTTTCTTAAGACTATCCTGTATCTATTGTGAAACGCTCTGAGATGTTAGTATTTGTGTCCTAATTAATAGTATGAAGAAGAAACCTAGCTTGGCATGTTTTTCAACTTTTGTTCCCTTTGTATATCATAGGCTTGCACATCTATTCATGAATTTTATTTCTCAACCAAACAACAATAATAGGCAAAAATACCTCTTAATTCACAATTAAAACTCTTGGTCTTGTACTTTCAAGCTGTTAATATTCTGGAGAACGATAACGTCATAATAGGCCAGTCCCAACTTATAATTCCCCGGGCCAGTTTACAGGAACTGTTAAGCATAAAATTTTCTATGCTTGGCATCTAACTGAAACTCATGGTCATGATATTTAATTTCTGGCGTAAATTTGCAATTTTAATATACACAAACTCAACTATATTAGATATCAAGTTTGAAACCAATGATCATAATTCAGGATAGTGGTAACCAAAGCGTGCAAAGGGTTATCATTACTAGTGTTGACTGTATTGTAGTTCATACTTGTGAGGTATCAACTAAGGATCTAATGAAGATAAACCGTGTTATATATAAAAAAAAAATTGGAGACAAACCAAAATGTATTATATAAATGGAAAAGGTCCTCCTCTACATTCTACAACTACAGTTAGTTCCCCTTCCCCCAAATCGCTGACCTCACAATTAATTCATTCATTTAACTGATAATATTTCAATACTAACTCTGATTTAACCTAAATAACCTCTCATATCATGAGCCAATCCTCACATTCTATTCATTTCGTTTTCTTTTATTTATTTTGAGATGGAAAAAAAGAGATAAGATTTTTAAGATGAATCTGGTCCTTATTTAATACTAAGCATCCGCATAAATTCAGCAGGTTGATCACGCCCTCATAGTCTACTGCATTATTTGAAAAGATCAAGGTTCAAGTCCTTGTACATCAAAACTAAATAAAGAAACAACAAAAATTATGACAGGAACACAGAAGCTGCATCACATTCTAAACAACACACAAACAAATAAAAGATACTAGGAAAGGTATTAGAAATTAGAAATTTGAGAAATATAAGCAACTAAGAATATTCATTGAGTACAATGACAAAGACATGACAGCCAGCAATTGGCCTTAATATAGCTAGGCTAAGTAATTAATCAGTCAGCAATTCATCCGAGTCTCCATTTGGTCAAGCTTGGATGCATGCCAGTCACCTTCTTTATAAGCTCCTGAACAACTGGGATACATGTTGAATCACCACAAGCATCATGTCTAAATGTATCTTGACTCCGAAACACAGTTCATACAAGTATATTACCATACTTGACTAGTTTGTTCAGCTTCAGAAGAAGCATCAAAATCATATATTTGTCATCCACTCAAACTCAGGACATTTCAAATTTATCAGTAGTAATCATTACCTGTCAAGAAGATCTGAACACAATACCTCAAATTTAGTCACTGTGAGGGTTTGTATATATGAATATGCTTGGGGGGCCATCTGCTGGTACAGTTATGAATGCCTAACTGAAAACATAAGCATTAAGTAGCATATGCAGCCTACTAACAGGCCTCCCTCCAATTCGGAACCTTAAAGCTAAGGACTTGGTGATCCCGGACAACACTTTCTTCTACTGTTGTCCTGAGGTGGATCAAGTGTTTAGCCTCTGCCCTATCAACAGTGTTCCGTAATGGGGAAGGCTGTTAAGAATATGCATATTTGGGCTCTTGAAGAAGCCATGCATGTGTTTCTGTAAGGAAGGAGCGGTTTTGTTTGGGGAGAGGAAGATTGATTTCTGGGTGAGCCAATAAGAGTGACTAATTAACTGTTGCTAGCCCATACTGGGATTTGCATTTGCTCAATATGTCTATAATAATGGTCTGAGAAAAGAAGAAAAGGGGGTTTCCTAGGCTCAATGAGGAGAGAGGGAACAATAAATTGAAGATTGAAGTGAGTGACTGAGTGAGGTAAATGGTGGCAGAGACAATGTACGATAATTAAGGTAGCCAATGGGAGAGTTCTGAGTATTTATTTGGTCTCTTCCTTGCAGTGGGAAGCGTAAATCAGAAGCTAACAGACTCTTATGTTGGTCCATCGAGGTGGATATTTCAATGAGTCTGAGGGTATTAACCATTGTCAAAAGGTTCTTCCCAAGTGGCTGAGAAAAATAGCCCTAGAAATAGTTGAACCAATCATGTAGTGGGATTCTGTGCCAGCGTGGCAGTGGCAGCCAATCAGTGGCTCGAGGAAATTAAGGTACCAAGAGAAAATTCTTATCCTTTTATTTTATAAGGAATTGTTTGGTTGTGAGGAAGGAAGGGGAGATGAGATGAAAAAAGAGAATAGGTGAGAAGAGAAAAAAAAAATATACAAGAAATAGGAGAGAAATAAATATAATTAATAATTTAGTTGAAGAATGAATTTATTTTAATTAAAGTTAGTTAATAAATAATAAAAATATTAAAAATTTGTCCTTTTTTTTTTCCCTCCCCTCCGTTCCCTTCTCTACATCAACTTAAAAAAGAAAAAAAAAAACTGCTTATTGCTTCTTCAACGTTGTGGACCGCGGCAGAGCTAGGCATTATCACTTATCCATTACTTTC
This sequence comes from Glycine soja, assembly GCF_004193775.1. NCBI lineage: Eukaryota > Viridiplantae > Streptophyta > Magnoliopsida > Fabales > Fabaceae > Glycine > Glycine soja. The sequence continues at coordinate 41,212,068 of NC_041012.1, read as the reverse complement.
AGACAACATTAGTTCCATTTGCTCATCAACAAGATAAACAAAAAATTAAATGAAAAAACACAACAATAGAAAAGCGAGAGAACAATGATAGAGGAATCTGAAGTCACCGTCGACTACAAAGAACGGTGTTGAAGAAACTGGCCACACCCTCCACGCAAACACGTCATCAGAGTCACCGTCGACAGATGGAAGGTCGTCGGCGTGGTGGTGGTGGGAATCGCCGGCAAACTTAGAGTGAGCTACCAAAGAGGGTGACGAGAAAAAGCAAAGAAGGGTTTCTATCTTCCTCGAGACTGAGGGCAAAATTAGAAAATGAGATGCACAATCACAATTTCTCTTCATATGTGGGTCTCACTCTTTTTTTTTTTTTCCTTTTTTGAGAAATTCTGCACAAACCAGTGCAACCAAATCACTTCAATATTCCTAATTCTTTGCTCTCTCTTTCTTTTTCCCCTTTTTTTCCACCTCTAACTGATTTAGGTGCAACCAAACTAACCCTAAAGGTTATAGATATTTCAAAGTTATTATTTTGTTATTTTTATCACATCTAATCAGATTTTGACCGGAATAACATACTAATGAGATCATTTGACGTCGCTTGCATTTAAGGTTTAGTTAACCGAGAGAGTTGGATGATTTAACCTAAGAAACACAGATTGGGACATGGGACCTATAATAAAAACATGGGACACGGGAATAGGTCAAACACGCTCTCTCTCTCTCACACACATATGATAATTTAAGAAAAAATATTAACTACTATCAACAGATATGTTATATGTCTAACAAAAAGAGAAAAGAGATTTTATATTATGAAACACAAAAATAAAACATAAAAAAAAAAAGAAACTCAAAATTTTATATTATGAAACAAGAAAAATAAAACATAAAAAAGAAAAAGAAACTCATAATTTTATATATTTTATAGATTTAATATACTCATAATTTATATACCTTGGTAATACTCAAAGATTGAAAACAACTTTATATCCTGACATTATATTTGGATCCTATTATTCAGCTTTGCATTTCAAAAAAAATATTAGAATCCTATTATAAAATTTATATAAAAAATAAAACAAACAAAAAGCAATACCAGCAATATACTCTTGTTTAACATTTTTGTTTTTATTGACTAATTTTGATGTGAATTCAGTGTAAAATTCAATATAAAATACCATGTGAAATGTGAAAAATTCAATGTAAAAAGTAATATAGCAGCAATATATCATGTGAAATGTGTGTACTAGGCAGAAGAAAAAAAGAGAAACAGGGGAGCAAGCTACCTGTGTGGGATGATGGAGGTGACGGGGTGAGGCAACAGAGGCGTTTGGTTCACTTGCGGAAAACGTGAAGGAGTAGAAAAGGTGCATGAGAATGAGAGTTGATTTGTATTTGGTAAGCTTTTTTTTTTTAATAAATAATAAAAATAGGTGGCGTGTCCGCATCCGGATGATGACCCATGTCTGATGATCCAACTATGTCCCGTGACCACAAACACAATTGACACCTCGTTACATTCGGGTTCGTGTCTAGTGCAATTCCTACGCGGGACACACCATTGCGCGGCCATGTCCGTCCTTCTTAGGATTTGACCCTCAACCAGATCCAGGACTCCTTTCTGGCTAATCTCCAATGTTCTATGTTTAATTTCATAATGTTATTTGATTTAATTTATAATTTTCTTCGTTAGCTCAACTGAATATTTTTCAAAACAGAAATTGAGTTTTTGATGATTTAAGAATTAGTTGACTTAGTAAATTCGTGTCTTTTTATATTTACTTGGATGTCATGATATGGCCGTATTTTTTACGTACACATGTCTATACTCCATTCCTACATACTGACTGAATTTATGAACATTTGATTCTCTATGATTATGCATAAATAAACTACTTAATCTAACTATTGGTGTTGCACTTGCAACTTTTTAATATTCTGGAGTCCGATTAACCTTAAGGTAGACCAGTCCTAAGTCCTAACTTCCCCGGGCTAGTTTATAGGAATTCTCAAGCATAAAATTTGGTATGCTTGGGCATCTAACTGAAAACTCATGGTCATGGATCATGATGCTTAATTTCTGGCATGAATCTGCCATTGCAAGATACACATTGTTCCTTTCGGAAAACACATCATACTCAGCTATATTTGAAATCAAGTTTGAAACAATTGAGGCAATGACCATTATTCAGGATAACAGTGTGCCGAGGCAAAATATCATTACTAGCTAGTGTTGTAGTTCATATTTGTGAGGTATCAACTGAAGCATCTATTGAAGATAAACCAAAAGGTATTGTATAAATGGAAAAAGGCCCTCCTCTATAAAACCTCTTACTCTCTTCTCTTAGTAAAGTAACAAATATAGATTGTGTAGGGATGCTACTGTTTTTAATTATGTTTTTAATCCATAAAATTTATGATAAATTTATTTTTAGATTCAAAATTAAAAAATATATATATTTTAGTTTCTTAAATTTTAAAAAATATATTTTGTATTCAGGACATTAACAGGAGTAATAATGTGATGTTTGAAAATGAACATGTGCGTCAAATGTCAAATGTTGTCAATGCCTTGTTACCCATTTTCATCACCACTTCTATTAATATTGTTTGGCTTCAAGGACAAAATTCATTTTTTTTAAAAAAATAAAGGACTAATATATATATATTTTTAACTTGGGGAACCAAAATAGTTTTACTCCAAATTTCAGGGACTATAAGCATTATTAACATAATTTTTTTTTACAAAGATGTAAACATAATTAGTGCTCTTCAATAAATAAAAAAATACCATGCAATCACCACTTTTATTTATGGCATATTATTAAATAGTAAGTTTCAAAAGGACTATTCAACAAAAAGGGGTAGACAACGGAAGCAGTGGGCCTATTCTATTTCTTCAATGAATCAATCAGAACATTCACAATTGCTTTGCGCACCAGGAAATTACTTATGCATCCGACACTTTTTCCATTTTTCCAAAATTACCTCTGGCAAATTTACGGATCCATAATTCATATGGGTCTATACGAATTATGGATCTGTAAATTTGTTAGGATAATTTTGGAAAAATGGAAAAAGTGCTTGGTACACAAGCAATTTGCTTGGTGTGCAAAGCAATTGCCCAGAACATTTGTAGCCCATAGCCCAATCCCCCAAACTCCTTGACAATTTTGGTCTGGGTTAAATCCTTATTCTTCTCTGGACGGAATTCAACTCATGAACCTAGTATGATATGAAAAGAATTTCGGACACAAAAAGTACGGCTTTCTGATTTACTTATCATTATTTTTCCATATATGATAGTGACTCTTTTAAGTTTTTACCATACTAGGTTATGAAACGAGATTTATTAAACACATTCCCTGGATTTCATATGAGAATGACCTTACGTGAGAATTTCTCATTCGATAGATTAAAATGAAAATTAAGATTAAAATATTTTAAATTTAAATTAAAGTTTCATTTAATCATAAAATTTTTATAAGATTTATCTAGTAAAAAAATAAACATTTTAAAGATTAAATTTACTTCAAGATCATTATCACTATTATCACCATTACAATTATCATGATCATTATCATAACCAATATCGTCGTTACCAACATAACTGTCACTACCACGAGAGAAATTACTTTTATCCAATAAATAAAAATGTTCAAAAAAATTTTACAATCACTAGAGATGAGAGAGATATATGATATAAGATGAATGATGTGATTAAGACGGACGGAGAAAATAGTATGACTCATGCCAATATATTGATTCAAAATGCTATTTACAACAAAGAAAAGAGGATAAACATAGTATGGAATCTAATTTCAGAGAGAGAGATTTAGAAACCAAATCATTATGGTGTAACGATTTTGAATTGCATTTCATAACAGCAACTGTGCCTGCATTCCATGACAGCATACACCATATAGTTAATCAAGTAATCCAATATAAATTGGATCAAATCTGAGGCAGGATAGTCACTTTACTCACTGGATTCACTCCACTTTGTCCTTCAATTCAGTGGCAGGCCATTACTTCATACATATTCAACTCAATTAATTCTGCTCCATATGAAAACCACATGATGACCAGAACTTATTCAGTGGCACTTGGCTGTGAAGGGGACTCATTTGTGAACTCCAATTCCCTCTTAATTTCACTTTCTACAAGTTGCTTGATATCCATTGGATAATTGAAGGCCGGACCAATTGTAGAATTATAAACTGATATTGCATTTACTAGGTTCCATGCCTCGGTGGGATGAACTTCATCCCAAAACAAATAGTGACTCCTATTATTGCACGGCTTTTGATCAGGATTACACCCTGATGGGCAGCAAGCAGCATCCGAAACCAAAAACCCTGAGACACATGCACTATTATATATGGTTATATATAATATTATATAAAAAACTAACAATTCATATTTGCTGATAAAAAAAACTATATTGTATGCATCTCTTAGAGATGTGGATTGAAGAATTAGAAAACCAAACTTATTACCATGTGCAATGTCAATGGCGTTTGATTCATTGGGTATAAGGATGAATTTGGAATTAGCAGAGAACCTGTCATTGAATTGATCCACTAGAGCTTTAAGCTTGTTATTATAATCAGATGTAGCAGCATTTTGCTCTTCAACACAAGATCCATTTGTCCCATGAGAATGCATCACAGATGGAGTGCATCCTATACGTCCCAACCTAGCCAACACATACTTTCTCGCTCCTAGGTCATGTAAAGCCTGCCCATCATAATCAAATTGTCCTGCTCAACCATCATATCATCAATGCTGTAGCTTCAATCTATATGCTACTACTATCATTCCAAAAAGTAATGTTATATCCTCTGACAAAACTTTCCGATGCTTTATAAAAAAACGAGTTTAATTTTATATACTCTCACTTTAAGAATTTACACTATCAATTTATTGGAAATCATGACAGATATATGACTTTTAAAATCTTACATTGTCAATACAAGGACCATTTTCTCTATAAAAAAGTATTAAATAAAAAAACTAATACATTTAATGTCTTAGAAACATTTTTTTTTAAGAAATGTCTTAGAAACATAAAAATCACTCAATACTTACCATACAAAACAAGTATGATTAATATTATGAGAATGCTTTAGCAGGATTTAGAATTATATATATTCTAATAATTTGTGAAACAGAAAATTTCATTGGATACCAGTAAATTCAGAGATAACTCTTCAATCAGAGCTTGTGCATACTGCTCAAGGCTATAAATGCGGCTTGCTGGGTAGAGCTGGGGAAGGAAGTAATTGTTCATGTAATCATTGCTGCCTATGTTCACATAATACAAGCATTTTTCAAGGTATTGTAGAGCCAAGTCCGAACTTCCAAGTCTGCTAGCAATTTGAGAAACTATGACTCTGTGATTTGCTAACTGTAATCCAAAGCTGATAGTAGCACCCTGCATTGCATAAGATTAATCAAGCTTTTAAAGAACAGTTGGTGACCACAATTTCAGCCCCAATGACAAGGCTATTGAGATCTCCGTGACTGTAATTGCAGCCACAGCGGCTGCATTTGTCTGCAATTTCCCTCAACATCAAGGATTGCGATAAAATTACAACTATGACCCTAATTTAAAAACTCATGATAATTGTCACACAGGCCCTCTAGCCATCTACCATAAACCAATTGAAGATCAAGAAAAACATGAAAGAACTAGGCTCTTTGATGTATACCAAATGCGAGCTGGTTTCAACGCGTATTCCAGCTCCACCTGATGCATAGTTCACACCTTTAAGTATGTCTGAACCACTAGTGTTTGCAAAGGGTGGGATGAATTTCTCAAATCCCAGAAGTTGAGCTGCAATTGTAAAACTTTAGTATGAGCTTGAACAAAAACATTTCGGGCAAGAGAAAAGACACTTAGCTCTATAAATATACCAATATTGTTTTCATTCTTTCAGCACTATCAAAAAAATTTATTCGGTTAACAGAAGGTAGTCCACACCAACTCATAAATTTGACACCTAAAATTCATAACCAGACATGAATTTGAAATCTTTGATTGCAGCACATAGATTAGAGGTCTTAATAGGGGTAAAGAAATGTTACTAATTATGTCAATTTCTGTTCTGCCATTGGTAAATCTTCCTGTTGGTCCTAATGGAAAGTCGATCCCATATGGTCTGTAATTAGATTTTGCAGAGGTTGGAAGTTCATTGTTGTTTCCACTGTCAGATAAAGAGTCCCCAAAGATGAAAAGGCAAGGAACTTGGGATACCCCATGGACACAATCTTGCAAGTAGTTAGCAGCCAAGAAAAGAAGAACCATAACCAACCATGTCTTGGTTTCACAAGCCATCTCTAAGAAGAGGAATTGATGAGGCAAAATGAAGAGGTTGGGTTATGATCCAGGAAATGAGGAACAAGATAAGCATTTAGTAGGTAGTTATGAAGTCTTGTAGCCTTTGAATCAAAATAAAGACACAGTGATCAAATGAAGAATTATTTGGTTTGGCTTCAGCAAACAACTAAACATGTACTGCAAAGAGCAACAAAGGTCAACGGCGATGAAAGCATTTAATTTTATGCACCAACTTGGCTCCATTATTGCAATGTTTGTAGAAAGTACATGAAATTTGACTAGTATTTTACCCAATTAATATAAATAAATTAATTATTTATGGAAACAATGCAAACCTAAACTGATTCCTCACCTTTTTTTTTTCTTAATTAAGAAATCCGTTATCGATTTCTCAAAAACCGATTCGTTAACTGTTTTTTATTATTATTTTTGTTTTTTGTTATATTTTTTTTATTAATTTCTCAAAAAGATGTGTAAAGATGTTTATCACATCTCAAGAGACCTTATCTACATGGTGACACGGACGTGGCAACTTCTTAGACACTATAAGGTTTACCATTGTCCATGCTCCCCTATCTATAGTTATTGTGATTTAACATGCCATAAAGGAGAGGTACCGTGCGGGTTAAAGAAATACCCAACTAATTAGCATCAAATTTCAAAAGATGCTGGCCCCTCAATTAATTCCCTCTCCCCACAATGTCTTCTTCCAACAAACAAAACGTAAGAGGCTATTGTTTGGTGCTTCAAAAATGTTTGTAACTAGTACTTTTTTTAAATGAATATAATAAATATATTTTTTATATAATGAAAACTCATAATAAATAAATATATTAAATGTATAAAGCAATTAATTCAGTCCTTTAATTACATAAAATTTTAATTCAAAGACAAATGTAATAATATATTATAGTATTAAAAAATAAGAGAAGGATTATACCTGACAATATAATTTTTTTTACATAATCATTCAATCACAACTCATTATATATATGATAAGTCTATTAATTATTAAAATAATTATTTTAAAATAATTAAAATGATGATTTATAATCAGATGACAATATATTTTATACTTTAGATGCATAAAAATTAAACTCAAAAACTAAACTAACAAAAAACTTTAAAGGCAAAAGCTATACCACTTATCAATCTTTTCAACTCTATTATATGAGTAATGTTATAAAAAAAATAAAAAAAAATGAATATATTTAATGTCCTGAAAATATAAAACACATTATATACTTATCATATAAAAAATAAGAGAATCAAGAGAAAAAGATGTAGAAAAATTTAGAAAAGTAATTATATGCGAACACTCTATAACTTCAAACACCTTAGTAACACATTATTTCTAAAATCTCTTTTTCTTTTTATGAGTGTGAGCAAGTCACATCCAATTTGCGAATCCATTCAACCCAGGTATATTTTTTAATGTTGGATTGGTTAAATGTTTTAGAGAACTCAATTAAAATTTAGTTGAGTAACATATTTATGCATTTCAAATCCAATAAATATAAATAAAAATACTAATAATCTAATCTTATGTGTCATGTGAGATTGTGAGTTACAAAAATATAGAAATAATATTAATTGTCTAGTTTCATGTTTTATGGATACTAGTTGTTAGTTGCAAAGCAGTTTTATAATTAACTTTTAAGTTACTATTTTGACTTTTCAGTATTTTGAGAATGGCTGTTTGTGTGTGTTTAAGTATTATTCAACCTAATCCAATTCAATTAAATTTAAGATTAAATTAATCCACAAATCCCCATACATTTATCATTTTTAATTAAATCAATTTTTATAAACCAATTGAAAATATATAAGAATTCAAAGAATAATTAAATCTAAATTTTTATTGAATCAATTAAGTTGAAAATTAGACTAAATTTAACCCAATACAAATTATTTTCACCGCTACTTTTCAATCTCTCTTTTTTCTCTTGGTGTCTACTACAATCGAATTGTCCACCAATCTGCGTTTATAATTTTTTAAAAAAAATTAATAAACAAATCGTGCCAGCTAAAAGCAATCATTAGTTAAATTTAATTATTTTAAAATACTAAAATGAATCTATTTGTAAATATAAAAAATTAAAATGAGACTTTAACAACATTAAAGAACAAAACGAAAAAATACGAAAATATAATAAACCAAAATGGTATTTTGATATAGAAAAGTTAATTTATTTTTTTTATTTTTTCTTTTTTCTATGGATAATTTTATCAAAATATTTATAATAACTTACTTGAAACTAATAAATAAGATCTGAGGTTGGAATTTTATAAATAGAAAAATGTTGTTGGAAACTCCCCAGTGCCATCATGGAAAAAGAAAAACATACTTGATTGCTTACAGTGATATATTTTTTTTTTTTTTACAGTAATGATTCGTTTAAGTGTTGATGATAAAATTGCTAAAAGAAGATGGAGATATTAGACATTAGTACAATATTAGAAAACGACAAGTTGTTGACTAATCACTAGCATAGGCCAAAACCAGCTAATGCTCAACGCAAAAGATGTCCGTCCAATTAGCGTTAGCCCACAAGCGGCTCTAGCCTCTAAGTCTAAGCTTTAACGTTTTGCAATTTGCATAGAACTTATGTGAGAGGGAGGAGGGCCTCATCACTACAAATGAAATTCACGTTACAATTGTTCACCACATGTGGGGTGTGTTTGGAGGAGGGGCAAAAAGTGAGAAATATGATGGATAGGAATAGGAAAGAAATAAAATGGATTTAATTAGAGTAATAAGTTTGAGATAAAAAAAGAATAACTAATTTATTTGATTAAAATGATCGATTTTCATATTCTGAAAATTGATTGTCCTGCACTTGAAAAAATAAATCGATTGTCTGCACTTGAAAATCGATTTTGAGGTGTTTGAAAATTGTATTTTTGGTTATAGAGCAATTAAAATAAATTATTATGGGTGTTGCAATTCTTAAAAAAAAGGTTAATCGATTTTTTTTTTCAAGTGCTTGAAGATAATGGATTAAAACATATGGCCTTATCTAACCTTATGCTTGAGTCAACCTTGCTCTTATCCTGTGTTCGAAGAAAAATGAAAATGTGAGGAAACAAAATGAATAAAAAAGGAAAAAAAAAAGAGATAAAAGAGAATGGAAAGTGTGGATTTTTGGTAGAAATGAAAAAAAAAAAGGTGAAATGAGAAGAAAGAAAGTAATGTGATAGATTATAAAATAAAAAATTTAAATAAAATATTTGTGAAATTCCAATATACTCGTGTATATGCCTGATTTTTGGACAATGTATTCAAATAAGTCATTTCATATTTGAATATAAAGTTAGGCCAATATTCAAATATGTGTACATTAATTGAATTTGCACAAGTCATATTTGAATTTGGGTAGCACTTATTCAAATAAAAACATCATATTCGAATATATTGTTATGTTTCTCTCTCTTAACACACAAGGGTAATTTGGAAAAAGTGCACTCCACTTTCATTTTTTTTTTTTTGGCAAATCGCATCTATTTTGTGGAGAAATGCAAAGTCACATACCCCACATTAATCGTACAAAAAATGACTATTCATTTCTTCTCCTCTAATGCAAACGAACAAGTGAAAGTTAAGTTTTTCTCTCTTCAAATCGATGAGAGACTTTCTTCTTCTTCATCATCGGAAACGAAAATAGCCTTGGAGATGTATTACACTGTCTTTTACTCGTGTTAAAATATACATTATCATCCTTGACAAATATAAATATCTTATGCATAATGTTTTACTTTTTTTTATTAAAAATAATTTTATGACTAGAAACCCATTACACTCTGTTACATGAGATATTTAAATAATATAATTTTTCTTTTTTATTATAAAAATATAATTTTTAATAGACGAAAATGTATCACACACCATTTTACATTTTTTATATTTCTATAAAAAAAACTGTTCATTTCTATTAAAATATTAATATTTTAAGTGAAAATAATTCGTTATTATATTTGTAGATTTTTTTATATTATAAAACTACATGTTACTCGACCCAATGTTAGAGTATCGAGTGAGTCAAGTGACTTGATAAATTAAAAATATTTTAGTATATATTTCAAGTAAAAACATATTCTGATTTTTAGAGAATATTTTTAACGGTATTAAATTAAATGCACTAAATTTCAACATAAGAGAAAAGAAGGCCTAAAAAAAACATAAAAGAAAAGAATAATGCAGTACTCGTATTTCTTAGGGAGAAAGAAAGTGTAACTTACTTGGAAAATATTCTTTAATATCTTAAGTTAAATAAACTAAAAAATATATGAGAAATGCTAGCAATATATTCTCAGTCACACATTTATTAACATATTCTTTATTATTGGTTGAATTTTAAAAAAAAATTGAAAGTCTCATTTTTTATTGAATGAGCTTTATTAATGATTTAGTAATTATCAATAAATTTGAACCAATAATTAAAAAAAATGTTAAAAGAAATGTGATTAAGAATGTGTTATCAATACTTTTTCCAGTCAAAGAAAAAAAAATATTTCATACTCATTTAAAAAAAATATAATACTCACATTTTCAAATAAAGAGAGTATAATTTACCCTAGAATTTAATAACATTGATAATCATTAGGGTTGTGTCGTACATTTATTTTATAGGCGGTAACAAAGAAAACGCACACAAGACTATTTAATGAGTGTGAAATATACATTTGTTTTGCCGGATTGAACTGATCGGCACTTATTTAGATCAATACAAGCTAGCCTATTTCAGCCACCCCAACTAGCGCCAATTTTCTTGCCCCAAAGTTATCATGTAGTTTCTGCCATCACAAACCATTCTTTAATAAGAGTAAAAAAAAATATTTATTAATTTTATACTATTACCTAATCATAGTCTATTATTTATGATAAATTTATTAATTTTTTAAAAATTATTTTTAAAATTATACAAATGATAATTTCTGATAAAATAATAATATAAAATTATTTTAAGTTATGAGGATCAATATATTATCATTAAACTCTTTTTTATATAATTATATACTGCATCCAGGATATGATAGATGGCTAATTAGTTGGATCCAGATTCAACACTACCGAAAGTAAACATTTTCGGATTCATGCTTTTATTGTCTCAAAGTTAATTACTATATAAATGATTGCCTATTTTTGTATACTAATAAGATGGATTCAACTTTCAAGTCGCACTAGGTTTAAAGTTTTGTATAATATTAATCACGGTTTTAATAGCACTTTGAAACATATATTTATTCTTTCTATAACATCAAGTCCATAAGTATCCTTATGGCATTTAGTATGTATAATTGTTTAGATGAGTTGTTTGTCATAGTGTGAGATTTTATAATTTCATATAAATTTAAACATTTTATATGAAACTTACTTTAATATTAAGGTTGTTAAAGTGAGTGATTATTTAATATATGAAACTTACTTTAATTTATGAGGAACTAAAAATAAAATTAACTATATTTTGAAGGAATAAAAATATATTTTACCTTACATATTATTCTGAAAATGATGTTTTCTTTTGATACATTATTTTTGAAAATGAAGTGTTTGTATTATCAAATATTAAAACACGCAACTAATAAAAAAAATGGTCAGGAAATATTTTAGACAGAAAGCAATTTCTTTATTTTAAGAAGTCTGAGAGCAAATAATTTCTTGTCATTTTATTCACTTTGGATGAAAATATATATTATCAGCCAACAAGTACTCACTGCCAATATGCAAATCTTGACCAAAATTTTAATGCCAAATTACACTTAGACTTGTGAACACACATTTAAAATCTGAATAAGAAAAAGAAGCTAAGACCTCACAAACATTACAATTATAGTTATTGTGGCATAGCTTATTGCCACAACAAGACCCTCTTTAAATTAGAATCTTAGATCTGAGCTAAGCGATTGATATCAACAGGGTAAGCATCTGATGCAGAATGAGCATTGTAAGCTCTCCTACCAATGATAGTATTGGCAGCCTCAGTTGGATGAAATGCATCCCAAAACAGGAAAGCATTCCTGTTCCTGCATGGGGTTTGCAGAGGCAGGCATGTAACTTGACCATTGTTCCTTCCTACCCCACAGCATCCAGCATTTGTGACCCTAAATCCTGAAAATTTAAGACAACATTGGAACAAAATGAGCATAAACTGTGTCCAAATTTTGACTCTCAACAAATTACCAAATGTTCTAGATAGGCAGAAAATAATTACCATAGGAAGATGGGTTGCTTAAGACATCTTGAAAGATACCATAAACGTTTGTATAGATGAATCTTGCATCCGTAAGCTGGTTGTTGAGTTGATCAACAAGAGATCTCAATCCGTTGTTGAATAATTGGTTTGCTGAATTGATTCTTGCCACACATGTTCTACCATATGAGCTGTTCTGGGCCAGACGGCCAGTGCATTAGGGCTGCAACCTATTTGGCCAACCCCAAAATAAGGCCATTTTTTCTTGCCCCATAGTTGTACATAATATGAATCACAAGCAAAAAACAATTCAGTTTTAAATTTATGAACCTTATTCCAGTTTCTAATTACCAGCACAAATCTAATCCATAATCATTTATTGAAGAATCAGTTTATTGAAGACATCCAATTGAGATTCCAGAGTTCTATCTTCTTGCATCTTGAATGAATATAAGGCTTGTTTAAGATAAAGATAATTTATCAAAGATTTGGTCATGTACAAACCTTCTAGTTTCGGCCTAATTCCAATTATTGTCTTCTCTTTCAAGATCTGTCTTAATACCTTGTTTCTAAGACTCAAGATGATTGCAGTGGGACCCTACAAGCAATACTCTCATCTTCAATTGTCATAAGACAAAATCATTTTCGCCTGTCAATTTTTTAACTTCATAGATACCATGATTTTTTGTTGCAGGCTCGTCACATCAATTTATTCTGAATTCTTTTTAGAATATAATTAATCAAAACACTTTCTTTATTGATGAATACAAATTCACATTATAATGTCTAAAATAATATGTAAAATGTAAAGTCTATTTATAAGAATAATAAACAGTTAATGTATCAGAAACAAAAATGAACAGAAATTTAATAGGTCAGCATGACCAAAATCTACAGCATTAAATTCACGCAGACATAATGTGAAAATCAATGACGACAATCCTGGCATTAGCCGTGTACCAATGCCATCACCTTTTTCTCAAGTCTTTAATGTGAAATTAATTGCGTTTTTGCAGTGATGGGAATTCAGGCATTACAAGATCACCATAAAATTTTGCATAATTTGTTTTACCAGGAAAAGAGAAAAATGCTAGATGGCTTATATATATGAATGATATTTTCACAATTAGTGGCATGCGCACATTAAATTATATCGCCACTTGTCATTTTGCTATTTTCACATTTCAGCTGCGTAGAGATGTTCATGACTGGTGTAGGGTGAACATCACTCATCATCGTATTAATTGGGCACGACGTGGCATGAAGGTTTTTAATGAAAGTTGAGTAATAACTGATCGAGTTATGTTCTAAACTTGGAAAATTAAGTTAGTACTATGATAATATATATTTCAATTAATAGTGTGATGGGAGAGATGATAATTGTAGACTAGGTGTAAAGGAAAATTAAAAAAATATAGTAATTGAAGACTAAAAAAAGTGTAAAAAAAAATTATCCTTTTCCGTTGCCAGACATAGATTCGGCCTGCCGAGTGTGGAGGTTTTTCTGCCAATTATCTACAGATATACTCCAACAAAACCTTTTTTTTAATTTATGAATTAAAAATCAATGTTACACAATTGTAGATAATTTAATTTAAAACCCAACTTGCTCGCGCAAATAAGGACTTAATTAGTTAAACATTTGCATGAGTTATATTATAATTAAGTTCAATTACTACCTACAAAAAAATTTACGCGCAAATAGTTTTTGCACAAATGTTTCTGCAATCACATCTGCAGTACTGCATTCGGGATGCGTGGACTACAAGCACAAGTGCATGCGATGATCAGAATTCAACTCCCAATTATGAATGCAATTCATTTATTTTTGTATACGGTGACAATCACAAATTCATAATGGAGTTTGAACTCATAAACTCTTCACAAGACCAGGCCCCAGTGGGTCCAAATTATGACTGCAATAGTACATACCACTGTAGATAAATTAAGTAAATTTAGCCAAATAGAAGACCTTATATATGAAACGAGTCACTTTCCTAATTAAGGGCATTCAATATATGGTCTAAACACTTATTTCTTAGTTATTGGCTGCGTTCAATCGGCACTAATGTTCATATAGAAGATATACGACGATATGAATCTCAAATCAACGTCAATCATTTTCCTTCTGCTCTTTTTTTTTTTTTTAATAAAACTGTAAGGATTTAGCTAGCTTACTTCCTGAAACAAAACACAACATTAAGAACATTTAAGGAATGTTTAAATATAGTTACAAATTATTAAATTTGTTATACGTCTATAATTTTTACTTTCTATTAGTTTTTTTAACGGGTATAAAGTGTACGTTTAAAAATGTTTTTATCTCTGTAATTCTCTTATCAAATAGACTGCTTTTATTTGATTTTGGTACTTATAGAATTGTTTTTTTTAAATAGTCCTTGTATTTTATTTTTTTGTTCTTGTTATTTACTTTAGTCCTTGTATTTTAGTTTTTAGTCCTTAAATATTATTCAAAGAGATTTATTCAAAATGAACAAATTATTACAGTGACAAGCATAAAAAAAACAACTATTATAGTGACTAAAATGAAAGATGGATATATATTAAAGGATTAATAAAACAAAATAGCATTGATCGAAACAAAAAGAAGAATTTTACAAGGTCCATTTGGAAAAAATAAATTTATAACGACCAAAACAATTTAAGATAAAAACAATATATAGGGACCAAAATTAACCAAATAAAAGTTAATGAATACATCATTTTATAAAATTTGATAAACTAATAATTCTCTCTATTTCTCTATATATTTATATCTATCGATGGATGACCTTCTTTTCTGGCACTTCCTGCATATGTTTACTTTCCCTAGCCTTCTGCTGTTAGAGCTCTGCAGAAAATGGAAGACAGAGAGTACCAAACAATTTTGAATTTGGAAAAGAAAATTAATGTTTGCAGCGGTATCTGAAACAGTGGGGAATTAATTCGACCAAAGTTGACAAGAAAATGAAATAGATATCCAATGGAGGACAGCTTCATCCCGCTAAGTCGCTAATCTACTCCCAGTTTCTAAAATATTCCATAAAAGGCATAATATTTTGAGTGAAAAATAAATAATTTTTTTAATCAGGATCAAACCCAGTTCGTATGGCCAAATTATAAGACAGTTAGCATGGATGCGGACGGAGGATTCTGATAAAATGAAATACTCCTAACTTATTAAGGTATATAATTAAAAAAAATCTATATACTTACTTCTTTTAACACTTAAAAGTATTTGATAAAAAAAATATAATTGAGACGGTGGGTGGATGGCTTGGAAGTTGTCAAGTAATCATAATTGTAAGTAGATTAGTAGTAAAATTCAATGATTTGGGCCGTCATACCGACTATTGTGCATTTAAAGCAAAAAGTCTAAAATACTTGGTCAAGCAAAAACTCTCCATGCAGCTTTGAGCATGTTGTCGTTGACATTTTGCGTCCGTGATACATTGAGCACCAATTGTAATGTAGTCCATACTCCATGTCAATATAAAATGGTGTGACTAAACTAACCATTAACCAAGTATGGACATGGAGATTATACTAGAGATTTATAAATTGCCCATTAGTTGCAATTAGAGTTCTTTCGTCATTACTTGCAAATTGGCCATTACAATAGATAAATGTGAAGAATTCCTTTTTAAATGGAGATTTGGAGGAAAAAGTCTATGTGGATGAATCCTTGGATTTTGAATCACGTGTTAACCAAAAAAAAAAAGTATTCAGGCTTCAAAAATCTCTATGAATTGAAACAATCACTTAGAGCTTAGTTTGAGAGCTTTAATTTCCCCAATTTTGTTAAGAAGCAAGCTTGTTCAATGATGTCAAAGTGAGCATATAACATTTGTCAAACATTCTTATATGTGGAGAAAAATGAATGTGCGCGACGACATTACAATATGTTTTGGAGTCTTGAAGGTGGAGGTTAATTTCAAGTTCAAAAGAAAGGAATTTTTATGTCACGGAAAGTATTTTCCAAATCTTCTCAAGAAAACTATGATGGTTTGCATGTCGGCTAAAACTCCTATAGATCTTAATCAAAAACTTGGAAGTGAAGACAATCTAGTAGATATAACTTAGTACCAAAAAATAGTGGACAGATTATTTATTTATCTCATTCCCGATCATATATAGCCTTTGCAATAAGTTTAGCAAGTCAACGCATGCACTCCACATATATGACGAACACCTAAAGACGATATAAAGGATTTTGGGGTATTTGAAATGTGTTATGGATAGAGGATTGATTTTAAGAAAATTGAGCAGTTAGGCATTGAGTGTTTAGATATGCAAACTGTATTGGATTCATTACTAACTGAAAGTCAACATCTAGTTATTGTACATTAATTTGTTTGGAAAATTCGGTTACTTGGAGAAGAAAAAAAACAAAATGTTGTGACTAAAAGTAATACAAGATTGAGTATAGGACAATGACATAGAGTTTGGAAAATTCTATGGCTTAAAAAATTATGAGATACAAATTCATGTGACTCTCCCATATGAAGTTGTATTGCAATTACAACATTGAAATGAGTATTTATTATGATAGCATGACATAATTTAATACCATCAAATCAAACATATATAGGTATTGATAGACATTTTATAAATGAGAAGGTGAATTTTGACCTAATTTGTTTGTCATTTGTTGGTACTTTACAACAAATGACAAACATTATTACAAAAAGACTATATAGACCTAAGTTTTGAATTCTTTATAAGCAATTAAATTGAACATCTATACACCAATTTAGGGAGTTTAGTTGATAGTTGTATGTGTTTTTATTTTAAGTTTTAAATAAAAGCTCTAGAAAAATTAGATAGTAAAGAATAAGATCAAGATCAAATTATTCAAAGTAATATGATCTTAATTATTTGATTATTTCTTATTTTCTCCCCCATAGTATCCTTATATTTATTTTATAATCAAAGTAGATAAGATCTTCCCTAATTAGCTCTGGTTATATAATTTTCTCATACAATTCTAATCAATCAATCAGTAATTAAAAAGAGAAAAAAATATGTACTCACATTATAAAAAAGTTTTATAACATCATTTAATCAAAATCTATTATATATGATAAATTTATTAACTTTTAAAATAATTATCTTAAAGTAATATTTAAACTGTGATTTATAATTAAATGACTTAAACTGTTATCTATGATTAAGTAACAATACAGTGCATCAACATTAAACTCAATTAAAAAATATCATTTTCTTCTCCAAAAATTACACATTACAGTCAGTCACTGTTATTATGGCACCGCTTATTGCAACTACTAGAGCTTATTGCCACTACTAGACCCTATTTAGATCTGAGCTAAGCGATTAATATCAATAGGGAAAGCATCCGATGTAGATTGAGCATTGTAAGCTCTCCTAGCAATGATAGTATTGGCGGTCTCTGTTGGATTAGATGCATCCCAATACAGGTACTCGTTCCTGTTCAAGCATGGGGTTTGCAGGGGCACACATGTACTTTGACCGTTGTTGCTTGCTACCCTACAGCACCCAACATTTGTGACTCTGACACCTAAAAATTTGAGACCACATGCATGGGAACAAAATAAGCACCAACTGTGTCCAAAATTTGACTCTCGATCGATCAAATAGCAAATATTTTAGGCAAAAAATTATTACCAAAGGACGATGGGTTGCTTATGATATTTTGCATGATACCATAAACGTTTACATAGATGAATCTTGCATTCGGAATCCGGTTGTTGAGTTGATCAACAAGAGATCTCAATCCGGTGTTGAATAATTGGGTTGCAGAATTCAGTCTTTCCACACATGTTCTACCATCTGGGCTGCTTTGGGCCAATGCATAAGGGGTGCAACCTATCGGACTAATCCCAAATAATACCATTTTCCTTGCCCCATAGTTGTACAGAACCTGGATCACAAGCACAAAATAATCATTTATTTTCTCTTGTGTCCTTGCGGTTGTTTATGTGTATAAGGCTTAATTGCATTTTTTTCAAATTTGATTTCCACTAATTATGAAATTTTAGTTTTTTATTAACTTAACATCTAATATTTAATAAAAATGCTAAAATAATGACATTGGACTAGAGTGTCGTGTCAGCACAACGTCACAATGCACCTCATGTCTTGTCTATATTTCTATTAAATAATAGACGTTACAAAATGCAGCAAAATTTCACAATTAATACTGGATCAAATTTGTGGAATAAAAATTGTGAAATTTAAAAAGAAGGTAGATGATAAGTACACTTAACACTATTTATTAATGTTGTTTTTTAATAATAATACATGAACCATCATTTATTTTAAATATTTTGTTAATACCTTTCATTTTTCTTTATCTTTCAATTATATCATAAATCTTATTATATTTATATTTTTTCTTTTTTTCTCTCTCTAGGTGTTAAATAGGTTTTTGGCCTTTGTGTATTCATTAAACATTTTCCAATATTTTTAGACTTTGTAACAAAGAATGACTAATTGGAAGTAGGAGGTGCATATAAACTAGTTTGAATCAAGCTGTTTAGGGATTCCAGCAAAACAGTTGGGTTCATTTTTGCACACCCTAGTTGGAACTATGGATAATTGAAAACAGTAGTCGTGATGAAAGCGAGACTAACCTCGAGTAGTTGAGCATATGATTGGAGAAGAAGATTAGCATACTGCTCTGGTGTGTACTGCCTGCTGGTGGGATAGAATTGAGGCATGAAATAGTTGTTAAGATAATCATCGCCACCCACTCCAATTGAATAAATGCACCTGCCCAGGTAAGTTAAAGTTCTGTTCACATCTCCCAGTGAATTTAACATCTGGTACGCCGTCCTTATGTGGTTTTGCACCTGCCCTCTAAGACTGATACGGCTTCCCTACAATATTGTATAAAACAAAAATGATTTTTTAGAGCAAATAATAACCCTATGGTTACCAAATTAGTGAAGAAAAAACAAGTTATAAGCCAAATTAACTAAATAACTCGTACCAATTGTTGTCCAGTTTCGTCTCTAATTCCGGAAGCTGCTGAAGCATAATTGACTCCGTAAAATATGTCTCGGGCTCCAGCACTTGCATAGGGACGTATGAAACCGGCCAACCCCAAAAGCTCAGCTGTTAAATCTCAAGAGAAATTAAAGTTATAAATTATTTCATATACTTACATATATATATGTATATAGCTCCTACTTTTATCTCGTTTCTTTTTATTACTGAATCAACATTTCTGGTTAAAAAATATCTGATGAGACAGTTTATTTTTCTAGTGGTATGCCCTTTGCTTCTTTACTTGCCTTCTACCACTTAGCTCTTAGTCCAAAGTAAATCAATGCAACCAAAGAAACCGATGTGCTTGGTATTCCTCCAGGGGTAGGCTTACCCCTAAAGTGGAGTAACTCAAAGGGAGTATTGCCATATCTTCTTAATTAAAATACATTATATTCAAGGTGTAATTTATTATTGTACTTCCAGTCAAATACTATACTTTTTCCATCAAAATCGAATCAAAATTAGATAGCTTACAGGTATATGCAAATTCGAATTTAATTATCATACCTAATACTAAGTATAGTGATGTACATGTGAAACAAGTTTTAAGAGTTAATATTGTAATCAATACGTTGGAGTATGTTTCATTGTGGGTATAGGAGCATGACCCCCTGATCAATCTCTATATTTTTTAAAATTCATGGAAAAATCATTTAAAAAAGCAATATTTTCTGCATATTTTTATACATTTTATTTTGAATTAAAAAAAATTAACGTGTCTTGTAATTTTTTTCACAAAAATAATTTACAGATAAGTTCATTTTTGTATTCAGTAACAAATAAGGGGTATACGAGTTTAAATAAATAAATAAATAACTAAGGATTCTATTATAAAAAAAATACTTTGATAATATAAAAAGTTAATCAATTAAGAAAATAATCAATAATTGAATAGTATTATTAAATACTCAAAATCACTCATAAAGATGGTATCATAAAAAAATCATTATATTTAATTTATACGTTATAATCTTAATTATTTTATTCTCTTCAATTTTTTTTTCTCAAACTCAGCTGGCTTGATTTTATTAACAGTATGATACTATGCTTATATTCTTCTCAAGTAACTTGCAATTTTTATAAGCTAATTAAAAATACGTTTGAATTTTAACAACTAAGTAATTATTATATCAACTATAAAAAAATAGTAACTATGTTTTATAGAAGAAGAAAAACACTCTAAATTAACTGACTCACCGATTACATCAACAGTAGTTTTCCCATTGGAAAACCTTCCAGTTGGGCCAACAGAGGAGTCAATCCCATAAGGAAGGTAATTAGCTCTTGCATTTGACCAAAGCTGGTTGTTGTTCCCATTATCTGCCGAAGAGTCTCCAAAAATAAAGTAGCAAGGTACTCGTTGTGCTTGTGCAGCTGCAACCCCACTCCACAATACCACAGCCACTATTACCACTAACCCTATATTCATTATGAGCCTCCCCAGATGACTTAATTTGACGCAAGAAACGAATTGAAGCAACAACAAATTAACTATTGTGTGTGTGTATATATATATGTAAGAGTTAAGTGCACGAGAGGATGAGGAACTTTTGAAAATAGCAAAGCTATATATAGTAGTAGAAGGAACTTCTGAAATGAGGGATATTTTTGTTAGGAGCAATAAATTAACGTGGATATAGTGTGAAATTCAATCACAATCCGGCATTAGCTAGCAATGTACCACTTATAGGTATAATTAGTCAAAAATTAGTTAAAATTTAGTTACTAGTCAGCTATATATACTTTCTGAGTATGTTATGTAAATGTGTTGATATAATTATTTTTTCTTATTTTATCATTAACGTACAATTTCTCATCTTGTGAGCCATGTTTCTTAACATGGTATTACGTATTAGAGTGCTACCACCTACCCTAAAGAAAAATTTTGTTGTATAGGCCGGCTCTAGTGTTCATTTTCATTCATTTTTCCTTTGTTTTACATAGATTTTCAACCAGTGTTGTATATTTGTCTTCAATGGTAATTATGCAAATCTTCAAGCTTTATTTCAAGTAATGGTGATACTCTGGTGTAATATAGCCAGCATTATTTGGACTTTTTTAGATGCTTGAAATCGCTTACTCAAGTTTGTTACATTTTGTTTCTATTAATTACTTGCGCTTTTGTTTTTGGTGGTCCAATGCTCACAACTTTATTCACAAGACTTCACCTCAAATTATAATTGGTTTGTCTTCCCGAAGAACCATTTCTCCAAGTTATATATGTTATTGAAATCAATTGTGTATTTGTTGCCTTGTGTACTATTGATTCCAGAAGAGATATGGAGAAATTTATCATTGATATTGTTAGCAAATGGTTTCCATCAACTGTGGAGATCGCTGGTGCGATTATTTGATATTCAATTTCTACAAATTTTCTTTGATTATTATATATTATAGAGATTCTTTTTTATTCCACCTGACATTTATTCTTCAAATTTATTTTTTTATATTGATTAATTCTATGATTTTTGTATTGTGTAATTTTATAATTCCGACCTTAAATTCTTTCTTTCCTTTCATTCTATATTATATTTTCCATTTTTTATTTTATTAAGTGACTTAGGACCCAATCCAAAGGATTGGTTTGGTTCAAGAATCAAGAACAAAAAGATTTTAAAAAATCCAATCCTACCCAAATCGATTAACATTGGTCGATAGATCGATATAAATATTCCTAAACCCTAACCAACTCAACTTGTCACCATCCTTGCATTTAAGTACCTCAAAAATGAAAAAACTTATCGTTAGAAACTTAGATGGAGAAGGCCTAACCCTCTTTTAAAGCACTCCCTGCTTTTACTCTTTCCTTACATTTAAGTACCTCAAAACTGAAAAAAAGAAGAAAAAATAGTTAAAATGGAGATGGCCTAACCTTCTTCTATAGCACTCCCTGCGTTTACTTTTTCCATGGCTGTTAGTGTTCCGCAAAAATTGAAAAGCCGAGTACCACACAAAATTAAAATTTGCAGGTACCTGGAACAACGGGGAATTCGAATTCGAAAGTAAAAAGTTAACGAGAAAATGACATGAATCCAATGGACGCCAGCTTCATCACGCTAAGTCTCGCTATCCTCCATTTATTAAGAATAATGAATTTTGTTTCATTTTATACGTACGGCATTTTAAGAAATTGAGAATATATTAATTCTTTCAATTTCATGATCAGATTCATCTTTAAAATATTTTTACTAAATAAAATGTGCAAACTTATTAATGAAAATAACATTTTGAACGATATATAGTAGAAAATAAATTCACTACTAAATGTAATTATATTTTAAAGTTTTGTTGATAAGTATTCAAAGATATTAAGTCAAAATTGTTTAACAATAATTAATGATTTTGTTTCATTCTTAATGAGATAAATATTTTAATTTTAATTTTAATTTTAAATTCTTTAACTATTATTTATCAGCAAAACATCAATTACAAAAATGAGATAATAAAGATACAAGGTTGATTGAATGATTAAGAAGGAAAGAAAAAAGAAAAAGATTGTGAATCTAATCTTTCTACTAACAAAAATTAATAAATTAATAATTAATATTTGTCGATTAATAAAAAAACAAAAATGAAATAATTCGTGTGCATTATCTTTCTTTTACCTTAACTATGAAATTTTAAGATATTTATTAATAAATATCCTTAAAATATTAACTAAGGTAGGAAATAAAAACATGCATGGCGTTCTGAATGAAAAATGAAATGCTTAATTATATTATAATTAAAAAATTATTTTTATACTTATTTCTTTTAATAGTTAAGAGTATTTGATAAAAAAAAAAAAAAAAAAAAACTTAGAGACTAGATGCCTTGAGATGGTCGGTCCATGCCTTGAAAGTAGCCAACTATTCATAAATGTTACAACTTGATAGTAAAATTTAATGATTTTGGCTGTCGCGTATATGCATTGACTAACAAGTTGGATTTTTAGTATTAAAACATGAACAAAATTAATTTTTTATAATATCTTTCTACTTAGAGCATTTCCAATGACATAAGCATGGTTGAGTTCTTTAACTTGCTTTGCTTTTTGGCCCTACAAGCTAATTAGTCGCATGAGATTTAATCATTCTAACAAGTTTTCTCTCCATGGTATAATTTTTAATAACTTCAAATAAATCTTATGGTTTTCTCACAATTCTTAAGGATTGTTAAGAACAAAAGCATCAGTTCTTATATAAGAATTGTCACATCAAATATTATAATGATAAAAACTAGTTCTTAAGTTTAAAAATCACATAAGCAACTCTTATTAAAAATTCTTTTACTAGATAAATAAAGTATTAGGAATATCATCCATGGATACCTAACACATGGAGGGAGAAAGGAAGAAGTATAAACATGCATATATATAGGTGATACATTATATGATAGAGAGAAAAGAATAGACAAAAATAATAAATGTTAATGATGTGTTTGATATAATAATTTTTATATACCATTCCTTTTATGTAGTATTAAATGCTTTTAAATTTTTTTAAGAAATATAAATCTATTTACTTTTTCCTTTGAAGTTTTCTTCATAAAATATTTGGAATATCTATTTACTAATCTTGCATTTTAGCACAGTTGTTGCATAAGACCGTAACTGTTGCTTAATTTCCTTTAGATTAAGGAGTGAAGCAAAATTATGTACTCACAACCTAAAAGACTAATTAATTTAATTAAGTGGAAGAAAATCATAACTAAAGTATAACATTTAATTTATTTCTTTATTTTTGTTCTATTGAACGTGAGATTTATAATATACGATTTGAGTGAATTCACTCAACCAAAAAATAGTTGGAATTATGTGAGATGGAAATTTATGCTATAGCTATAAATATATAGATAGAACTATTGAACTATGGTCTATGGATATTGGATAGACACCTCCCTAGCTATGTGTTTATTTCTCCCAATTGCCTTTGTTCGTATCCATATATCTATAGCTATGTGACTGTATAGTGAGTCGGTTAATGAGAGAGAAGAAAGAGCAAGGGATTAGGGACTATGTAGAATTAAGGTTAACAACTGTAGTTAATACTTAACTATAGCCAACTATGAAGTGTGACATAAGGCTAGCACCTTCTTCGCTACTCACAATTCAGTTAATATATTACATTAGGTACCAAATTTGACCCATTTGCAGTTTGTCAATGTTGATAAGCATCAAGCATGTCAACCCGGTAGTATTAGGATCCCTCCTAAGTCCTAACAAGTTAATGTTAATAACTCTTGTTAGTTGTAACAACTATCTTATAGCAAATTGATGTTATATGTTTGAAGATCTTAATCCTAACAAGTTGATGTTAATAACTCTTGTAACAATTATCTTGTAGCAAATTGATTCTATGTTTGAAGATTTTAATTCTCGATAATATATTTTTGGGTCAAATAAATTTTTGGTCCCGATAAAATTTTAGATTTCAAATTTTAGTTTATATAAAAAAAATTTGTCTATTTTTATTTGTCTTGTGTTTATTTTATTGCTCATAATTAGTCTATGTAGAATTAATTTTTTTGTTTTCTGTAAAAGGGACATTGTTGTTTATTTTGGATCTTTAGATGTTGACTTGTGTTTCTCTATGTTAATTTTTTTAATCTTTATAAACTTAATTGGATTTTCGACCCTTAAGGCAATTGTGCGATTTTAAATCTTTGGGTTTTAATTGTGACATTGGATTTGTTAAGTATCACAAATATGTAATTTTAATTTTCAAATTTCAATTGTAACAATTGAATCTCCCAAGTATAATAATTGTGAGATTTTTGTTCCCCAAAAATTAGTTTCAATCACATAATTATGAAATTTGACAAACTAAAATTATACCATTACAATACTAGGAGATTCCAATTAGCACAATTAGAATTTGAAGGACTAAAGTCACATGTTTACCATACTTGAATGACCTAATTGAGACAATTGAAACTTGATACTTAAGAGACTAAAATCATATGATTACAATACTTAAGGAACCAAAATTTCAATTTAGTCATCTTGATGTTCATGATTTTCCTATTGTGACTTAGTGAATACTAGTTTCAGGGAGTCCTACATGAACTAAAAAGTGTCCATGATAACTTGTTATCCTTCCTTCTGTTACTGCACCTAGTGGCACCAGATATTATTGAGAGAAAATAATAATTTGACGCCATTCTCAAACTTAATTTGGTTACCCTGAATAAGCCGCTTACATTGTATTTTTTTTTTTTATTTGCTACTTATTTCAATAGTTATTTTACGTGACATATAACTAATGTATGGCCTGATTGGCCCATTAAGATAAGTGGATTAGCACTTTTGAATTTTGCTGACTTTTAGGTATTGGACTACATGTACATGCATTGTATAAAACATTATACCCTTTTCTCTTCCAGAAGTGTATCTCCAAAATTATAAACTATAGTTTTAGAGATATATTTTCAGAATAAATATATTTAATTTCGGAAAACAAAAAAGGATGTACATGAAAATGGTATAATGGGAGTCGGGAGGTAGAATGGGGGGTTAGCAAAAATGTGGGTGAAAATAACAAGAGCCTAAAACATATTGGGGGTTGTTATTGGCACTACCTAAATTGTTATTGGCACTACCCATGTGGTACATTCTAGCTACAAATTGTACCTTGGACGAAAACATAATGGAAACATGTTCCTTTATGTAAATGAAGGTGAAAAAATCAAAACATAATAAAAATACAATTTTATTGCACACTTGCTCAACGAAATAGTGTTTCTATTATTTTGATTTTTTCACCCTCATTTATATAACAAAAGCACATTTTCATTACACGCTTAAAAATTTACGAAACAAAATTGAATTTTCATTTTTTTGTTTTTTACAAAAAAAAAAAGTAATTCTATTTTTTAAAATTCCCACCCCTTCCAAAACGGAAATGTAATTTCATTTTGACCAAAAACTAAAATGTCCTTTCCCCTCCCCAGCCCTTTCCCTGTAGACAACACAAACACAAACAACATCACAAAACACTTAGATTTGTTTTGGATCTAGGCTAGGTGGGAGTTGTGGGAGGATGGGTGGCACTGCGGGGACCCATTCACGGGGTGGGGGAGAGACTTTGGGATTTGAGGTAAAGGGAAAGGGGTGTGAGGATTTTGATGAAATCCTAATCTACAGATCTAATTTTTAGCATCAACAAACTGAAGAATATATTTGAGACTCTCTATAGTCCTCTATCATATTTGGTGAGTGAGCAAAAGAGAAATTTTCCAAGGTTGGTAGTACCAATAACAAGGGTTGGTAGTGGGAATAGAATTTCTTCTACTTTGATCCAAACAGTTTCGATCCAATACCTCTATTTTGATTTTTGATAGAATTTCTTCTTACTATAAGCTGCTCTTTGTGGCACCTGGAAAGGAGATAAGCCTAGTGGTGGTCGCAGATAAACAATGAAGTGGAATCTCTGGCTTACAAGCATGAATTGCCATGTTGGAAGAATTTTTGCCCAAACAAAAGTAGGCTATTATCTATCTATTTAATATTTATGTAGTTCTTGTTTGGGCTAATTTCACAGAGAATACTTTTTGATAATTATTTTGTTCTTTTTAAATTAAAACATGAACTAAAAATCCAGGAATGAAAAAAGAAAACAAATGCTGAGGGAGAAATAACATTTAAATGTAAAAGTCATAGAGAGAGAAATGAAAATGAAGCTAAAGATTCTGCTGTAAGCTTTATCCAATTGAATGAAATTCATATCTAAGCTTCTCTCAGACAAACTTTATAACCAACACTTCATGTTCAGAATTTCCTCGTTCAATGGTTATAACAGTAAATTTAACCGTTAATTCATGCTGAAATATAGTATTCCAAGAAAAACAAACTGAAAAAGCAAACAAAGAAATTGAATTTGGTCACTTATAAGCAAATGAAGCAGTTATAATCCTTAAAAAAACCTCAGTGTGGTCCAAAATTGTTTCACATTCCTAACTATAGATCATGGTCTTTATCACGAACAGGAAAGAATTGCAACAACAAATCCTTGACAATCTGAATCAAAGCCTTTAGATCATTGTTACCCAATTCAAGGCAATCCCTGATTAATCCACCTTCCACCACCTCTTTCTGAAACGTCTCCCCTATTTCCCTCATCACTCCCTGTCATTCCATAATGCTAAAATCCCATCACTAACGCAATAACCACGTACAACAATGTTATGTCTGTCATAGTATATAACAGCCGTTTCGCTTCTTGTGGCAAACTTCTTAATTAGTAGATAAAATAAATTAAATTTCTTTCATGAGTTAAAATTAATTAATTTATATATAAGTTAAAGAATTTATTAGTAATGCACTGAATGTTTACAATATCTAATTACAATTAGTTACTGATATAACTTTTAACGTAACATAATTATTGTAAAAAATACTAACAGACATAACAATTATTTTACACTATCAAGTAACAATACATGATCCTTTTTTTCTAAGTTAAAATCAGTTTTTTAAAATATCAAATAAAAAATTTATAACTTGTACATGTATTAATAGTTTAAATATGTTTTTTTTTACTGTAATTTAGCTTTTATTGTTTTTCGTTCTTTCAAAAAAAATTCACTTCAATTCCGGTACAAATGTGTTATTTTGTCCTAAATGCGCTTTCAGAAATAACGTTGAATTGTAAAAAAATAGTTTAAACAATGAAAAAAATATTATTTAAAGTGATTTAAGACAAAAAAAAACATAAATTATAGAAACTAAAGCAAAAAAAAATTTACATGGATAAAAAATAAAAATAAAAATTCTAAATTGCATGAATGAAAAGAATATTTAAACCTATATTAATTTATCATATAAAAAATTAATTTATCTTATATTCTTATTTTATTATCTTATTATTAAAAAGGAGTTTAGTCATTAACTTAGACATAATAAATAGCAATATAATAAAAAATAGATTAAAATAAACTTTATATCCTCTTGTTTTATTAAATTCGTGATTTTAGTCTTTATTTTTTAATTGAAATATTTTATTTCGCATTTAAAAAAATTATAATTTTAATCATCTTTTAATTGAGATATTTTGTTTTTTTTTTTTTAAATTAATTTTAATTTTCTTATCAATTTCAGATTTATTTACAGTATATTTCTTTAATTATTTTTTAATAAATTAATTTTATCAGCAATTAAATTATTTTAAAAAAATCTTATAAATAATAAATAAACACATCACAATCAATATTTATAAACTACATAAATTAACATATTTAAAATTCGACCCCAAAAAATAGAGAAGATAAAAATACTCGATTAATAAATAGGGATTAAAGTCACAATCTTTTAAAAATGAGAAATAAAATATTATAATTAAAAAAATGGAAGATTAAAAGCCCAAGTTTGAAAAAATATAAATTGCATTTTAACCAAAAAAAAACAAAAATAAGCAAATAGTTGAAACGCGCGTTTTACGTACCGACTGGCCAAGCGCTTTGAGGAGCTTTCTGGAGAGGGACTTAAAGACGGTGAGGACACTTTGGTAATTTCGGGAAACCCAAGCGGACCTTTCCGCGACCGATTCCAAGCGAGTCAACTCAGTCAAGCCCCGCAGCAACTCGTTCATGTCGGAAACAGCGCCGTAGAGGTCCGTGAAGGACATATCCGTCCACGACAATGTCCAGAGGAGCTTCAAGAAGCCGAAGACGGTTCCCTGATCGAGGCCGTCGGCGATGGATCTGGCTCGATCGGCGCCGGCGACGTCGCCGCGTGCGGCGCGGAGGTTGGCGACGCCGATGAGGAGGGAGTGCGAGAGGGAGAAGAGGTTTCGGTAACGGAAGTAAGAGGAGAAAGAGAGGGATTGGGAAGGAGATGGTGCTGTTGTGAGGATAATGAATGCCACGAAGAAGACGGTAATCGAGTTTGATCGAACGGTTGCCATTGGATTTGGAGCTTCAAAGAAAAACCATGGAATTGTTAAAGTAAAATCCACTGTTCATATCAGATTTGGGCGGTGGGACATTGCTTCGGAAATGGTCTACTTACTCGGGTCGGGTCACTCTTATAGTAAATATATATATATATCAAATCTCGATTGTTTAAAATAATTTTGACTTTTTCAATATTGTTTTTCTCTAAATTTTAACTACTTCATTTTATTTATTCATTTACTTATATTGATTATACTTTTTTTAAATATTAAATAATATTTAATTATTTTTTCCATAAATTTTACTTGAATTTAAAAATAGTCATAATAAGGGATATGCATGAGTTATGATAAACATTTTAGTATTTGAATTCGACTAATAATTATAAAAAAAAGAGCAGACACCCAAAAAGAAGTAAATTATAACGATACCTTTGAGGTTTGTCTTATTATAACCGATATTTTTTTTGTTTTTTTTACTTTTAACCACTTGTTCAAATCGTGTTTAACTTCTGCTACGTTCTTATCTTTTTTTATGTACACTAAAATTCTCATCCTTAATTATGTTGTAGGGTGGTGCTTATTTGAGGTTGAGATATATTCTCTTAATAAACATATATTTGGCTGGTGGTCTGCTGTTATATAGAGACTCACTTTATGTATGTATCCACATGAGTGTGTGAAGATACAAGTCATCTCATCCCATGAAAGATTTTGACAATCTTTCTAAAACACTTGTGAGCAACCCAAAGTGCGTATATAAAGACCTAAAATAATTATGCAAATATTTTATCGTGGAGCCTTCACAATATTAAAAGTAAGATATATATTGTGGAAGTCTCATTTTAAGTCCATTAAGTTAAGTTCAAAAGTAATTCGATAACTTCTTTGATGCAAAGTGTTACCTCACTTCGATCACTACATGATCATTCAATCTTTTAGTACATTAACACTTAAGCACAAATCCTTTATTTTACCTATGATAGTTTCTTTTACTTTAACGATGTCATTAGTGAGAGATTGTAGAGTTAATAACATTCGAGTGTCATTTATTTTCTTATCTCAGATTTTATTATATTTTTTTGTGATTTTTTTATCTGAGACAAATTTTCTTTATATTGTAAATGTTATTCTTGTTCTCTTAATTATATTGGTTATTAAGTGATGATGTATGATTAGATGATGACATAAAACTATTTTAAATATACACGATCAATATTTAAATTTTATTTTAAATGCTTTTTGTCTTAAAGAAAAATAAAAACTATTTTTAAAAATAAAAATAAATAAATAAACACTCAAACCAAATTTAAGTTTCACTATATAGTCCGGTTAAAGATCCTCTTAAAGCTAGTATGAAAGTATATAATATTGTACCGTGTTAAAGTTTTTCCCCCTCAAGCATTTTAAAATGTTCTTGAATTAAAAGTTTAGAAAGAAAAAAAAAATTGTTCCCTATCATTATTTTATCTTATTTGTCCAGATTAATCGGATACTCGTACCAATTATTTTAGACTTAAAGTCATTTTCTTTTCCATTTCTCAAAATGAAAGGAAAGACATATATAGTTACAACTTACAACCCAGAAGCCAGAACCTTGCATGCATGTCTTCTTTGACCGCATGCTCTGTCAGTCCAGTCCTGACATTAGTACTTTCACTCACCTCTTTGATTCTGGGAATATATGAACTTTGTTTTAACTTTTAACCTTTTATTTTTATTTTTTTACTTATTTTTATCTTTTTTATATGTACGAATGAAAAAAAATACATGCATATAAGATTTTTTTTCCATTTGCAAATTATACGTAACCGGCCGTAACTATTCTCAAACATTCTCCTTTTATATAGAGGAATACTAGCTTTTTGTGTCAGTAAAAACTAAAAAATTCAATGGTTTGACCGTAAACTTTTGAGACTTAGTTTTTCACCCTCAGTCTAGATAAGATCATGAAAAATGATTAAATTTCAGATGGTAAAATTTTTTTTTTAAAAAAAAAAAAGATCTTGTTAATATTGTGAGAATCTTCAACAGAAAATTATTTAGTTCAACAGTATATAAGTTACATTATCCATCAATGATATACCATACCACTCACGAGAGTTATGTCTTATGCAGAAAGACCTATGAAAATATCATACCTTTAAAATCTTGTCGTTTAATCATTTAGCATAAATTTAGGTCCCGACTCTAGAGACTAGAGATAAGGGCCAAAGCATTGGTTAGAGATTCGTGTAACCCCTATTGACTATAGTATATAAATATCTCATTATCATATTGCGTTTGTCTACAAATGGCAATTAAGAGCATCATTCCCGCAACTTATTTCCTACTCTTTCTCCACCTACTCCTTCCCTTAGCTTCATGCATCAAAACAAAGCAGGTACTTCATTTTTATATCTACTAATTCTTCTTAGTCTTTTTAATCCTCTTTTATTTCTCATGTGAAACAATCTTTGATTTCTGCGGTTCTCACAGGTTTATGTAGTTGAGTTGTTTGGAGATCACACTAGTGATGACAAAACACTGCATGAAGTTGAGAATAGCCATCACTCTTATTTGCTTTCGGTGAAAGAAACTGAGGAGGAAGCCCGAGCTTCCCTTCTTTATAGTTACAAGCACAGTATCAATGGCTTTGCAGCATTGCTTACCCCAAAAGAAGCTAATAAGCTCTCAGGTAAAAATAGATAATTCTTTCACAGTTTTGGTCTATCTATCTATCTAACGTAGAAAAGAAAACATGGAACAGAAATGGAGGGAGTGGTCTTTGTGCATAAGAACCAGCCAAAGATCTACTCTTTGCACACCACAAGATCATGGAATTTCGTGGGGTTAGATGGGCCTTTAAATCCTTGGGAAGAAGAATCCGATCACACAGATGGAAACTTGCTAGCCAGAGCACAATATGGGAAAGACATCATAGTAGGAATGATTGATAGTGGTATTTTATCTTCTTACTATGTCTATGGTTTTATCCAGCATATTACATAGTATTTGTTTTCTTTGTATCGATCTCCTACCATCATATTAGCTATATATCTTATTTCACATTTTTCTTTCATTTCTTTTCTGTATATAGCATTACTCTAATTCAGTAGTCTCACACAAGAGAGCAACGTGTGTGTCAGTGCTATGTGCGTGTCTGCATGATGGTATGTGATGACTGTGCTTTTAATTGCAATTGCAGGTGTGTGGCCAGACTCAAAGAGCTTCAGTGATGAAGGGATGGAGCCAGTTCCAACAAAATGGAAAGGAGTGTGCCAAAATGGAACTGCTTTCGATTCGTCTCAATGTAATAGGTGACTGTGCTTTTCCTTATATCACGCTCCAACTTCTACTTTTTTTCTCTCTATTCAACAGCCAATTTTAGTTCATATATATGGATATATTCGAATTGTTTTTACTGGCACTGAATAAGGAATTTGCTTTTTGCTAGTGAACTTGGGTAAGACATATAATTTAAGGTTGAAGTTATATTTCACAGAAAATAAAGACTTAAATAGTTTGATTTCACAGAAGGGTAGTGATAGCAGTTTTTAAAATAGAACAGTAAATTTGTGATTTTTTAATCAAGCTTCCATCTAACTTTTTAATTTTTATTGTTACATATGTATTATAATGATGACAAGACAATTGCCTTTTGTTATGAAAGTTTTTCAAATGAACTTTGGAACCTTTGAATAGGTTTCCTTTATGAGTTACCCAACATTAGTAGTTTCTTTTTTCATTTATTTAATCTTGAATATATAACGAGTGGCTTAAATTGTACGAAAGTAAAAGTTCAATTCACTATCTGTTGCATAAATTATGATCATGTCATTGTCAAGGTGTACATATATTCATTTTAAAGATAACCAATTAAATAAGGAAATGTGCATAGAGCTATATACCTCCATTGCCTTACGTGCCAAGGAAGAATACATTTTTAAGGAATAATATTATGAGTTATCATTTTTATATTATATACAAATGAAAGTTATTCACAATTATTTTTCTATTTAATAAAAAAAATTGAACAGGTAACATAGAAAAATTCACTAGGAAAGAACATGCAAAACATTATAAAAGACGATCCTACTGTAACTAGATTCAAAAGAACCAACGTAACATGTTGGTTTCTTTAGATATGGTCCTTTTTTAGTCCTATATATTTCACTAACAAATTTTCTAAGACACAATGATAAGGTCAAAGAAGGCATTTTCAAATCCAACTTTGGCGATACGTGGGGTTAAATTCTCAATAGAATATCTATACAGAGCTTGCTCGTCTAGATGTATATGATTTCTAGCTTTTTTCCTTTTGACTTAATTGTTTTTTGGCTTCTTTTATTTTTCATCTCGTGAGCCTCTCAATATGTATTTCCCTGTCTTCTTTTGTTAGTCAAGAAAGAGTAGTGTGTGTGTGTGTATCTCTTCCTTTTTCATTTTTGGCTGTGTCAATGTCGTTTTTCTTGGCGTGTGGTGTGTGACTATAATATATATACCATTCCCATAGTCTAGAAATAGATGATTGAAGGAAAAGAAAAATGTTCAATTATTGAAGAGCTCCACACTGAAATGGTCAGTGCATGCCAAAACACACAAACATGTGCACGAGAGAGAGAGAAACTGCCATGTAAACTAGGGGACAACGTTTTCATCTGTATGTATTGGGACGATAGACTGATGAAAATTATGTAACTCTGACAAATCTTGCTTTGGTTACTCGTGATGTTTCAGAATCTGAGTCTATGACTCTTGGCCATTTGAAAGGGAGTGGCTGAGCTAAAATGATGGAAATTTTCTGTCTTTAGAAGGGGTGGGTGTCTTTAGTCTTTACAATAAGAAATGTCATATTTATATAGTATTATTTTTTCTTTGTTTCTTTTTAACTTTTGTTTTGTTTTCCTATCTTTCTCTGATTTGTAAAAAAAAATGTATAAATTTATTATATAAATATTTTACTTACAAAAATAACAAATTGGAATTTCTAAATATTACTAGAGCCTTTTACTAATGATTGCCGACGAAAATTATTAAAAATTAACAAAAAAAAAAAAACAAATCATTAACAACCTATGGTATACTTATAACATTAAATATTTTTAATAAAAAAGCACTTGCATTTTTTTAATTATTATAATAAAAGTGATATATATAATGTGTGTGTGCACTTGTATTATAGCTAGCTTATTGATATTCTATGTTAGCACATATAATCAGTTTTACATGTCGTGAAACACATTTCAATATGAAATTTATTATTGAAATTAATTTAAATACATATTAATCATATTTATTGGTTCAAAATCAATTGTATATATAAAAAATAAAAATGATTTCACCAAGATAAAATAAATTAATAAAGTAACTAAAGTTTATGTTTTAAGTCCACTAACAAAATTGCTATTAATATTTACGGTAAACGAAAGTCTTATACATTAATAAAAAAAAGTCACATGTTAACAAATTAAAAGACCCAGTGTTAAAAGGAAAAAAATTAAAAATTTATTTTAGGCCTCAAGTCCAAACCAGCTATAATTACCTTAGGAAGATATGGAGAGGACAGCATCCCCGAATAATATGTTAAATAGTACTAATATAAATAGTAAAGATTCTTAGCCTTTTCCATCCTCATGAACCATAACTTGAAGTTGCATGTATATACAATTGGTGCAGAAAGATCATTGGAGCACGTTACTACTTGCATGGTTACCAAAGTGCATTTGGCCCTCTTAACGAAAAAGAAGACTACAAATCAGCACGTGACAAAGATGGTCACGGAAGCCACACAGCTTCAATAGTTGCAGGGCGTGTAGTTCCAAATGCCTCAGCCATTGGAGGCTTCGCCAAGGGCACAGCCTTAGGAGGAGCCCCTTTGGCCCGTCTCGCCATATACAAAGCATGTTGGCCAATAAAGGGAAAGTCAAAACACGAAGGGAACATATGCACAAACATTGACATGCTTAAAGCAATAGATGATGCCATTGGTGATGGAGTTGATGTTCTAAGCATTTCCATAGGGTTCAGTGCACCAATTTCATATGAAGAGGATGTGATTGCTAGGGGTGCGTTGCATGCTGTGAGGAAGAACATTGTGGTTGTGTGTAGTGCTGGCAACTCTGGCCCTTTGCCTCAGACTTTGTCAAACCCTGCTCCATGGATCATCACTGTTGCTGCTAGCACTGTGGACCGTTCTTTTCATGCTCCAATTAAGCTCAGCAATGGAACAATTATTGAGGTAAAATTAGCCATGTGTGTCTGGTTCTATACTGTGTGCTTGTTTTGAATTACTGTTTGGAATCCCTGAATGCACGTAGAAAAAAAAGTGTGTTGATAGAAGCATCCATTTGTATGTTCTGCTGCTTTCAAACAGTAACACAAACATACCTTCTTAGTGAAAATATTCAGAGTAGTTTTTACCTTCTATGGTGATTTTGACGTGGCTTAATTTTAATTGGAAACGTTCAAAATTGATGTGAAGTCAAATAGACACTAGGAAGAATTAGACTTAAGTAAAAGGGAGAGAATAAAATTTTTTATTATTAAACTAAGAGAGATATATAATATTTATTAAAATAAATAAGACATTAAATTATTAAGTTTATGTTAATTTATTGTTCTATTTTAAAAAATTATTATATTAGAGAATATTTATTTGAAATACATACATACACACTTATAGATATGTAATCAAAATAGTTACTATTAATTAATATTTTAAATAATATATTATACGTTAAAAAATAAGATGATAAAGTCACAATTAATTTTTAGTCATGTAAAATTTAGAGCTGATATACTTTATAAAAAATTTAAGTTTAATAGTTGAATTGATAAATTTTAATTTTTTATAAAAAAAAAAATTGAATCTGAATTTTTTTACAATCATCAAAATTTTCTTCACTTCAAATACATCTGAATGCTATTTTTCCCTCCAAAAGTTACATTTTTTAAAAATTAAAATTTTTGTGTTTATACTTTCAATAAACAATAGAAGAATTGGTAATTAAAATTTTCACAAGATTGGTTAAGAAGATTTATTTCCAATATTGAAAATTGAAAACCAATTGAGCCAATGCCAGTTCTATGTACAGTAATTTCTCAAAATCACATGATCCATCCTGATCAATTCTTGTAAATTACAAGATCCACTATAAAAAAAAAAAAAAAAAAAAAAAAAAAAAAAAAAGTAGAGTTAATTTTTATGGCTTCATGATGAACTTTAACACGTTTGAATTATAATTTTTGTCTATGTTAATATCAGGGTCGATCTATTACTCCACTCCACATGGGAAACAGCTTCTACCCATTGGTTCTAGCTAGAGATGTTGAACATCCAGGCTTGCCTAGTAACAATTCTGGGTACTTTTTCAGCACTACTCTTCATATATTCTGATTGTGTGACTAATAATAAATTGAAAAGGTTTATTTAACTAATCGTGCAGGTTTTGCCTAGACAATACCCTTCAACCCAACAAGGCAAGGGGGAAGATAGTTCTCTGCATGAGAGGGCAAGGAGAAAGACTGAAAAAAGGCTTAGAAGTTCAAAGGGCAGGTGGGGTTGGTTTTATCCTTGGCAACAATAAACTAAATGGGAAAGATGTACCCTCTGATCCTCATTTTATTCCAGCCACTGGGGTGTCCTATGAGAATTCCTTAAAACTTATTCAATATGTTCATTCTACTCCAAATCCAATGGCACAAATTCTACCAGGAACAACAGTGTTAGAAACCAAACCAGCACCCTCCATGGCCTCCTTCTCTAGCAGGGGTCCAAATATAGTTGACCCCAATATTCTGAAGGTACTAATTCTCATATGACTTACTTTACTTGATCACTATATCAATGTCCTTTTTTTATTCTGTTTATAAGAATATTTTGATAATTAATCTGTCTCAAATCAATGTCCTTTGCTTTTTTGAGAAGACAGATTTGGTCCTAGATATGTCTGCCACAGTTGTCTCTATACTTTACTAGACATAACAGTTGAAAGTTGAAACCTTGTGTTGTGTCATCATGCAATTGACTTCTCTCTTGTACATATATATATATATATATATATATATATATATATATATATATCAAAAGTAACATCAAATTTCTTTGATCATTTTGGACTATCAGCCTGACATTACAGCCCCAGGAGTAGACATATTGGCAGCATGGACCGCTGAAGATGGCCCCACAAGAATGACATTTAACGACAAACGAGTGGTTAAATACAACATCTTCTCTGGAACTTCAATGTCATGCCCTCATGTTGCTGCTGCAGCTGTTCTTCTCAAAGCCATACACCCTACATGGAGCACTGCTGCTATAAGATCTGCCCTGATGACTACAGGTAACTTCAAGATCAAGATTCACACCTCTTAATTGGGTACCACTACCTTAGATGATTCACCTACTTCAATTCTAACAGTGGCTTACATAGTGGCAGTTAATAAATATGGTTTGCTGCTAGACCTGATCATATATAAACCAGTCTAATTTGAAAAACCAACAAAAAAAGTGATATCAATCAAAGCATAATGGGCTGCAATTTGTCATCTATATAAGGGGAACGATTTATTTGATCTGTTTATGTGGCAATAATACTTTGCAATTATATTATGAGAAATTCTATGGTATCCTCAGAAATTTAAGAGTTTTTCTGCTATTGTTGAAGAACTCTTCTCTCTCTCCTTTCTCTCCTTTCTCTTCATGTGTCCAAACTCATTTAACTAATGATCCAACAAACAAGTTAGCAAAATTTTTAGATTTCTCTGCCTACCATAACAATTCTCTTATATTATATAACAAAAAGAATTCAAAATTTGAGCGCATGTTTAGTTCTACGTTTGACAATATTGGATCCGTGTCGAGGCAGACACAAGCATTCAACGTGCAAATAAACATGGGCCAACTCTATATATAAGGGGAATGATTTATTGATCTGTTTTATGTGGCATTAATACTTGGATATCATATTATATAACAAAAAGAATTCAAAACTGAAGTGCATATATATATAGTTCTATGTTTGACATTATTTGATCCGCATCGAGGCAGAAGCTGCAAATTGTAGCTTTTGTGTTTTTTCATCGTGAAAATGCTGCTAGATGCGCGTATTTAATGTGCAAACAAACACAGGCTAACTTGATCATGGTAACAAGTCTATTACAACATCATTTTGAATTTTCCTGATCTGAATCATTTTCTCTTCTTGTAGCCATGACAACAGACAACACAGGTCATCCATTGACTGATGAAACTGGAAATCCGGCGACGCCTTTCGCAATGGGGTCTGGCCACTTCAACCCCAAAAGAGCAGCAGATCCTGGACTGGTTTATGATGCCTCCTACATGGGCTACCTTCTTTACACTTGTAACCTTGGAGTAACTCAAAACTTTAACATTACATATAACTGTCCAAAGTCATTTCTTGAACCCTTTGAGCTCAACTATCCATCCATACAAATCCATAGACTCTATTACACTAAGACTATAAAGAGGACAGTCACCAATGTTGGTAGGGGCAGGAGTGTTTACAAGTTTAGTGCGGTGTCACCAAAGGAATACTCCATCACAGCCACTCCAAACATTCTGAAATTTAATCATGTTGGGCAGAAAATTAACTTCACCATCACAGTGACAGCAAATTGGAGTCAGATACCAACCAAGCATGGCCCAGATAAGTACTATTTTGGATGGTATGCATGGACTCACCAACATCACATTGTAAGAAGCCCGGTGGCAGTGTCTTTTCCATAAAATAACATTAAGTCTTCTTATTTTCATTAATTTATTGAAGTGCTTTTTCCTTCTGACATTTTCTTATGCTTTCCAAAGGCCAAAGGCCAAATAATTGGAGAATCTTGAAGAGACAGGATACAGATTATGAGTGGTTGAGCTAGGACCATATGCTTAAAAATGTGAAAGTAATGTTATTTGAGGATTAAATACAAGATCAACACTAATGACATCATTGTTTTTCTGCCGCTTCGTTTCTTTTGTACCCTCTCTCTCTCTCTCTCTCTCTCTCTCTCTCTCTCTCTCTCTCTCTCTCTCTCACGAGAAATTATTCTGCATATTTTTTTGGCAAATCTTCCTAGCTAGTTGACAGCACTCATTTGTTGAGCCTTACTTTAGGCACTCTCCAACAGGCACCGATATTTTGTGAGGATCTTTCAATCGCTTTAATATATATTATTTGTAAAAAGAAACATTAAAATTTGGGAAGGACTAATATGGGTGTTAGTTTCGAGTTGGTAGCTAAACGCCAAAAGAAAATCAAGCATAAAGAATCTAATCATTGGTTTGGCATGGGTGTTAGTTCTCATTGGTTTGGTTTTTAAAAAGTAAGAACCCGAAGAGGCAAAAACCAAATCAATAGAGATCAAATTTAATTAGTTCAGAACAAGTTGGACCCGTTTGTGTGGAAAAACAACAACACTAAACACTAAACAACTTAATTAATTTGATTCAATTTGTCAGCCTCATTAGGTTGACCCAGTGTAAGGAATATCCCTAAACGCATAATTAGTACAGGCAGAACTTAGAAAACAAGTTTCGACTGTAGACATCAAATCTTATATATCTAACATTACAACATTGTAGTTTTTCAATTTAGGGTGCAGCCCAATCCTTCAATGTAGTACCTCTGATTGATCAGTAGCTATGTTGGACCTGGATGCAGGACAATGAATCAAATTGGTGAGCGACTAATGCAGCAGGAGTAGAACGCAAGATAAATTGCTTCGAAACAGCAGATCCCAGATACTAAGATCTAGTGGTGTTATCATTGACATGTACTTATTTACCCATTTCAATTTGTTGATTCATTATCTTCCCATGCTTCTGTTCTAACTCACCCGTTCACCATTAAAGTGAATGTACTTCCATTTAAGCCCATATCGTTTTATAACCAGTTTCCACTTCTCTTCTTCACCTAGTTCTCTAAAGGCTCTTGCCACTCTCCTGACCGTATCTTCATCAGGTTTTACCCGCAACTCCTCCATGTCTGCAAATACCTGAACTTACAGATAAGATAGCAATATGTTAAGGCATAGAATAGTTAAATTCAGAATTGCAGAATAAATTCATGTAAAGGTGCAGTGAGATTAATGGTACAAAGAAAGTTACCTCTATAATCTTATCCAGCATATTATGATGATCCTATAACGAGATCATCCTAGAAAACAATCTTTTTGAGACAGAGCGTATGTGGGCATGTATGATCATATTCCACGACGATTCTGCCACATCTACCCTCTTGTCCATATCAAATGCCAGAAGAAGGGTGTCATATGTTCCCATCATTGCTCCTTGGCCTTTGCTTATCATCCACTTAGCTACCTGAGAATTACCGAAGACTAATTATTTTCCATTCCTCTTAAGTATCCAAACATGAGATCATTCACAGAGCACCATAAGTACATTTAACTCATACATATATGTGTATAATTGCCAATCCTGAGATGTCAGATACATGTAGTTAAAAGTTAAAACTTATGGATATTTATACGAACTAAACGACCTGGATAGCATTCTCAAAAAATTGATGGATTAAACATTATTAAGAAGAAAAGAGAAAAAATTAAAACATATGGATATATGTAACTAGAATACATACTGTTACTTCAACAGCCGAGGGAACATTTTGATGATATAATGACCATTTTCATTTATGTATTAGTTATTACTTATTAACTCAAACCATATGCTAAACTTAAAGCGCAACTCAGCAATTTCAGCATTAGTTAACACTCAAATTCATTTATCAAAAGTTTTAACGATATACCATCATCCTTCATTCATTTCATGAGGATATGAAAATTTCAAATCCCTGAGAACTTTAAACAAAGGGATATCAGTTCTAGGGGGTTGTTATGAAAACACAATTTTTCAGTCATCAAACAAACACAATATTTGTTGTCAAATATTCTTTAAAAATTCATAAAGGCAAACAAAGCACTTGGTATGATACAAAACAAGAATTCTTTAGAATAGTTATGATCTTACTTGAATTGCACGAACCCAGTGACCCCTTTTCCTTAAGATTTTTTAAGCCTTAGACACTGCAATCACTGGGAACTCTGTTTCCCAAGCTGTCCATTTGTCTAATGCCCCATAAACAGCCTCTTTCTCATTAGGGAGTTTATAAACCTGTCATTTCAAGTTTCACAATGCACAAGATCAAAATTAAAAGAACCCTCCCCTTGTTCATTAAATTATTTTCTTGGTACTTTTTCTATAATCAATTCATAGTATTTAATAAATGGTCCTTTTCATATCCTGTATTACCAGCTTCTCCACATTCATCTGCACCTCCATAATCTGATAACTTATAAGAAATCAAGAATCGGTAGAGGAATTGAGGGAAAGTTGAGAAAACTCCAGAAACCAGAAGAAAAATAAGAAAAAGGAGATAAATCACTCTTTGTATTGGAGTGAAATGAATGTGCTCAATCTATAAACCGATAATAACAGTATGCTATATCTAAAAAGTAAGTTACAGTTAAAGATACTAAAAAAATAACTGAATCTAACTAATCCAAACTAACCCGTAACTGGCGGACAAAGTCTAATTTTGAATACACAGGATGATAAAATATCAGATCATGGCAGTGCTGATGAATGTGGAGAATCCAGTAATACCCCAAACCTAAGATTCTGAATGAAAAGGATATCAATGGGTAGGCAAACATACAGTCCTAACAAGAGCAAGTGCCTTTTGGCCAGACTGAGCAGAATCTCTACTTTTCCACAAGTGGTGCTCTTTCTTTCCTGTTGTCTTCTTCCCTTTTCTGCATTCCAGGTAAAACAAATCATTCATATAACCAAGAATGCATTAGAAGATGATGAAAATAGAATGAATAACCTACTTCTTCTCCATGGGACTACCACCTTTGTGGCCAAATTTGGATTGCACAACCGTGCAGCGGATACAACTTGTCTGCAGTCAAAGCAGAATATTTCAAATTTTCAAAGCCAAATACAAGAAATGCAATTATTAATGCTATTTTTCTAGAGCTGTTGTTACCTTGGCGAGGCGGTTACTGTAATTGTTGAGAATTTATTCTCCAACAGAAAGGCTCTTGTTGGGTCTGTCTTAGCCTGAGTCAGAAGAGAAAAATACGTGATTACAACAATACAACAACTTCTTTCTTGGTGGAAAAAGAAACACCATTACCTGACATATTCGTGACAGGAAAAGAGGGGAAACAATTGAGCTTTCACATGTCATGGCCATCATGCTTTTCAAATTTGGGGATATGTGTTTTTTGACAAAGTGGAAGGGATATGTACCCTCTACTCCCTGCACTTCAACAAACCTCAATCATTCCTTTTCATTGAAGAAGACCTACCATAAAAACTTTGCCATGCCGTTTATCAGTATCACTTCAGTTTAACAACTGCACTCCCAAAACTTATTCTTTGGTCCTAAACTTAATAAAATCATCAAAGAAGCTTGCTTACACTCCTTTAGACAAGTGTGTGTGTGTGTGTGTGTGTGTGTGTGTGTGTGTGTTTTGAACTACATTGAACTGGGTACTGAACCTGATCATATATATAAGGATATAACAAGTATATATATACATAGCGTGTTCAAAACGAAGAAGTAACTGTCTTCATTACATAATGACCCACGAAACACGTAGCACACTAAATTTAAACCAGTAAAATGACCGTATTCAGAGTCGTCTCTTGTTATGGTTTTGCCCAAGAATTTAAATCACCTGCATTCAACAACTAATGTACTAAAAGAGAAATCGCTCTTCAATATGCATGAAACAAATCATAGTAGAAGGGAAACAACTTCCCTTGGACGCAATTGATAGCATAATAATACTGAGGCTAACACTTACCCAATAAAATAAAAACAAAAAAATCATCTCCTCTCGGTCGATTTTTCCTTAGCGTCACAAACGAGGGAAAATTTGCAGTATTTCATATGCTCTGAAGCGATGCACAACTATTTGCGCGCTATTGTTGTTCTTCTCTCTCCTGCAATCCTGGTGTTAGGCGCACTCAGCACAATTGTTCACAATTGTGTGTGATCCCCATTTTTCTTTTCATAAAATTGATAGATTGGTTTAAGCAAGAATTAAATTTATGAACAATTGACAGAATTAACAGGTGAATTATGTTATAAAATAATTAATATCATTATATATATAATATTAAAATTTTTAATATATATTTAATGCGTATGTAAATTTAAATAATAAA
This sequence comes from Glycine soja, assembly GCF_004193775.1. Taxonomy (NCBI): domain Eukaryota; kingdom Viridiplantae; phylum Streptophyta; class Magnoliopsida; order Fabales; family Fabaceae; genus Glycine; species Glycine soja. The sequence continues at coordinate 41,168,439 of NC_041012.1, read as the reverse complement.
TTTTATAATAATTAATTTTGATATAATAATTAATATGTTTACATATATGAATTTTTATGAAACTTATGCTTTTTATTTAAAATTTATATATATATAAAAATATATTATTAGATCAAAATCAATTGTAATAAGGTCAAAAAACATGATTTTTATTTACAATTTATATATATGAATAAATTAATTATTAGATCAAAATTAATTGTCACAAAAAGTATCTAAATTTACATGCACATTAAATATACAATAATTATTTTATAACATAATTGACCCCAATTGGTTATAACATCTTGTTAATAACGCGAAATCACACGGATTAGACCTCGTACAAATTGATTAATCTGTATCAGTTTTACGGAAGGGCAAAATGGGAATTGCACACAATTATTGGGTGTATCAGTAATTGTGTTAGGTGCGTGTAGCAATATTCTGCAATCCTGCATCTTGGATTGGGCTTTTGGGCTCAGTTTGTTTTTGCCCTTTTGAGATTTTGGGCTTTTTTGGGAGTATAAAAAAAGGAAATATATACAGGCTATTCCATTTCCTCGTATGTTTGGCATATAGAACTATTTTAAAATATCAATTATTTTTATTACATCACTTGTCATAATTACATAAGAATTTATTTGTTGAAATAATTAAATAAACATGCAAGGTCCAGGTCAGATCCATGGACGAATACTGATACTCACTAAAAAATTGTGGATATAATATAACTTTCTGAGCATTTAATATAATTCAACCTTGTATAAAATATATGATGGGACATTTTTCTTAATAGTCAACCTATTTTTCCAATCTACTCTCTCTATCTAGTGACCTCGTATTGAATAAAAAAAAAGAGAAAGTGACCTCCTATCACTCATTAATTCAAGATTAATTATAAGTATTTTGATTTTTAAAGTTCACTCAGCCACTTCCAAGATTAGAAATTTAGCCGCATGATCATTAAATGAGCTTTTATTCCTTTGAAATTATATTTTTTATTTTGGTTATCTTAAAATTACTTTTTCTTATCATTTTCTTGTTAAATAATATTTTATTTCAGTTCTTCAAGTCAGAATTTTCTTTAAGTGATAACATGAGTTTTTTTTTATCAACAAATACTAAATTTTGTTAAAAATATCAAATGGAAGTAATTTGAATTGACAATTCTTTTTTTATCCTTAAGTTATTCATTTCTGATTACCATATCTATCTTATATCTCCAAGTGATAACATGATTAATGGTAGAGCTATCAAACCATTAGAGATTATATAACAGTCCAACTGTTTTTAAAATAATAGGAATTAAAATGAATATTTTAATATAAAAGAAACTTGCTTCAATACTTTATAATTTCAAGAGAATGAACTTCAATATGTTATGCCTTGTTAGTTAGATTGGCCAAACTAAAACCACATAAATAGCACTCAACCTAATATATCAACTCTTAGGCCAAAATCGTCCACCAAAAAAAAACTCTTACACCAAATTCAGCCTATAATTAACTTCAAATTGAGTTGGATTATTGGATCAAGTAGGTCTTCAACCCCTCCTAGATTTGATTGGATATAGATCTTCCATGAAATGAAAGCCAAGAATTGCATTGAAAGCTGCATTAATTTTTTCAATAATTTTCATAGTCTTCGTTTACTTTAAATCTAAAAGTCAACATTAAAAAGATAAAATAAAATGTTACAATAATATTATAATTTCATTAAAAATGATTTGCAGACAATTTTTAAAGATAAAATTATTTTCATCCTCATTAGAAAAAGAATATATATATATATATATATATATATAATGAGTACATTAGAGACGCTTAAATTATATTTCATTTCCTTTTTAAAATATACATTTTTCTTCCTTTAAACATGAATATGTGTTAACATTTAAGTATTCAGCAAAAAAAAATGCGTTATATTTAATTCTAGTATTTTAATATGATTAGTATCTTTTTATGAATAACTATTATTAATTTCGTCACATTAGAAAATGAAATGAGGCTTTATATGAAATTTCAAATCCCAAAAAAAAATGTTTTGCCTTTTTAATTACTAAAATCAATATAAGTAATTTAAAATTAGGTATTTGTGATGTTAAAAGTTGTATAGAGAAATTAAAAAATCATTAGAAAATACTTTGGTAATTATTCATATCATCGATATGAATTTTGTTTATATTGAAAGTAATTAAACTGTAACTTACATCCATTTCAAAGTTAAATTCATTTATCAAGGAAGAGAGGGTATATTTTAAAGTAAGAAGGAGAAGAAGAGTGTAATTTACTCTAATAAACTAATCCTATACCAAAACAAAATAAACTATATAAAAACAGAAATTCAGGAATTGATATTTAGTTTAATTTGCTAATGCCAAGAGATAGAGAGAATGCGAATTCATTTGATTGATCACCACTGACATATGTTCACCATTTCCAATTCTCGTTGAACAGTTAGACATTATAGTTTCAATATATCCATCACAATGTCACAAGTACAATCAGATAAGCCTTTCGCAACAATCATGCATATATATCAGATACCCCCAAAGATATAATTATTTTTTGGCACTCATCAATCGTTGACAACGAAAGCTAAGGGTGCAAATATATCTTTCTGTTCCAATTATCTATTCCTGTCTCAATTCCCAGATCCCACGACGCTAAGAATTTTTTATTTTTTTTTTGCTTAAAATGAACGAACTTCAACTTTACAATCTAGTGTTATTCGTTGGCACTGAATTTAGCGTCACATAGTTCTTACAGTTTTATTTTATGACTATGTTTGCCTAATTTAACAACGATAGATAGGTCCGTTACTTGTAAAACAATTGGATAAACAAACAAAATTAATTTGGATCTCTTCATTGTCACAGTGTTAATGATTGCGGAAAAGATATTCAGAAAGAATGAAGGATAACATGTAGAAGTTGTAACAGGATCATTAGCCTAAATTATATTGGTGCTGTCGTTCTCACTAATATATTGTACATGTACGTCAAGCACCCTCTTTATTAAGGCTGCTTTCTCAGTGATAAAAACTTCAATTAATACGCACTTGGATTAGGATGCACCTCTTATTTAATTTGATTATCTCGTCCTCTCTCCCCACAACTAATGTTGGCTCAAACGTTCTTTTTTAATTTAATTTTCTGTGTATGTTTTCTATTTCTCTTTCAAAATATTTCTTTGCATTTTGTACTTGACTATTTATTCATTCCACCTGTAAAATAAAAAAGAACAAAATGTCAAAGTAAATAATAACAAGTTTTAATTTCCATAAAGTGACTGAGAACCTACAATATTTGCCACCGACTACATAAAAATCAAATGCTGACAATTTCAAATGCGTGGGAATATGTGTGTTAATGAAGTTAGCTTGAGTGACTTCTTATCTAAATAATTTATCAAATTGAACTCATATATAATCTTTTACTTAAATATCTTCTAACTTGTTTTTAACCTATTAATGTGAGACTTAAACAGCCTCTCCAGCTCACATTGCAAATATAAGATTATAAACAAGAAATAATTGCTTGATATTCAGGCGTTTTAAGCGCAAATTAGATCTTGGCTAATAATTTTATTTTCTTTCTCAAGAATTAAGTTGAGAAACTTGTAGTTGTAGAAGATGAGGATTGGACGATTAAGTTATAGAATCATCTAAAATAAATTGTAAAAGCAAGACCCTTGCGGAGGAAATTAACTAACACAAACATTGCTTCGACAAGTGACTATATATTCCATAAAAACATGAAGAAAACTGAAAACAAAGTAAGATAAAATTATTGATCAGAAAAATACTACTCGGGGAGACTTGCACGAAAACAAACAAGCAAACAACGTGGGGAACGTAGGACCAAAGCAGGATAAGATTAATTATGGTGAGACCCACCCGCGGTAGCACGTGGAAAAGTGGGCATGTGACGTCATCATTTAACACGTGGGAGGTGACTAGTGGGCGGTGAGGTTGGAAATCCTGTTACGCAGGGGTGACAGTTACTATATGGATGATTGTGTGGGACCCTGAGGGGAATTTTGCCTCGGGAAATGGAGCTTAGAGATGCGCCGAGCTGTAGTAAAACACAGAGAGATAGCTTTATAACCACGCTTTTTACCCTATCAATCATTGTTGAGCTTCCCAAAGCTTGATTAGCGGCGCGGCTCAGATCTCGGCTCGGCTAGCTATGGTAGTTTTCTCACTTTTATTTGTTTTTTTTTTATTTTCCAAAGTAGACCTATAGTTTAAAAAAATTCAATGGATATAACTCATTTAGGACAGACTTATGTGGAAGAAGAACTGAGGTAGAATCTCACATAATATATATCCGAAAAATGGAGAAGGAGGAAGAGTTTTAATATGAATAAGTCTTATATTAATGATTAATTTCATAAACAATCCAAAAGAATAAAAATGTATAATAATATGTCGAGTCTCATCAAAAAATTAAAAGTTCTAACTATGATGATTAAAAAAATAGATATAAACTAAAAAGATAATATTTTACTGTAATAATAATATAACATTCATATTGATACTATTAGTTATAAAATGTGCAAAAGAAAATAGGGTATGTCTTGAAGAAAGGAAACATAGTTTAAGTACATTTAAGAGTAGTAAAGTGTAATATATTTTTTTATTCCAATAATAGGTTATACATAAGGGTAGATTTTAATTGACTGATTTAATATTTTTAGGAGAACTTATCTGATTATGGTGTAACGATCATTTTAAGATTTCCGAAATATATTTTGTATTTTTTAATAATACATAACCTTACAACGTACCTTGAGTGTGAAGAGGCTTTAACATGGAGTCTGGTTGTCTTTTGTCTGACAGAGATTAAGGGGTAAAATAATAAAAACACAATTGGTAGGTATTATTTTTGACACTTTATATTTTACTTTTATAGTTTTGTCTTTGATAGAATGTTTTTATTACTTAGTTATTCATAAGAAAACCATATTCTACACGTAAATATCAACTAATGAAGGACTTTTTATTTTTATTTTTTATTGCCACTTCCTAACGAAGTTTTAGGTTGACTTCAATGTGGAAGCTGTTCCTTCCCCCAAGTTCACTTATGCGTTTATTTAAAATGTTTTTGAACATTTCAAATCCAATATAAAAAATTATCGGGAAGATTATTGATACCCCATCGGTCAAATATAAACTTGTAATATGTGATTGACTTTATCCACTAAAAACCTTAATTGGCCATACTCTTGATTGAGCAATTGCTTATAAATGTTAGAGTTTTATTCTAATAAAGAGAAGAAGAAAAAATTATGCAATAATAATATTAAATAGTTTATATTATTATTTAATTATAAGTTATTGTATATGATAAGTTTTTTAACTTTATAATAATTAATTTAAAAATTATACTAATTTTGATTTATAATTATATTATTTTACATTATCAATCTATGGCTATTAAATTCTTTAATAAATTATGGTAAAAAGATCATTATTTAATAAAATCGCTAAAAAATAATTAAGCAATCATGTCTTGTGAAAGTCAAATTGATTTTCAGTGATTATTTAGTTATACCTAATTGAATGAATATACAAGTTTACTGTGCATTACACGTGTATAAAATTAAATCATAAATTGTATTCCTTTTTATCTTATCCCTCGATCGTATCATGATTTTAAAATTGTCATCGTTAACTATTTCTCTTTTATTACAACTTGATTGTAAAAATCTTTTCAATTATCAACTCAAGTGTCCCTGCCAAAGGCTGCATATCGATCTCAACGGAGACTCGGGCATAAGCATAACATAAGGTGTGCTCGTGAATGCGTGCATATACTCTTTTTTATATATATAGTTCTATAGACTATTCTATAATCTATAATTCTATACCTTAAGACACTGTTACTATTTTCTGATACCAAGTAGTGACATGATTTCATTAAGTCAAGAATAGAAAGTCATTATACTAAAACAAAAATGACATCATTATATTTACATAATAAACCATATATATCCGAAGCAGAACATAGTATTGACTGTTGCTTGTAAATGCACTTTCAGGAAACGGGGGGAAAGGACTAAAAGATTTGTCAACATTTAAAAAGAAAATAATAAAAACAGAGATCTTAGGACCATTAATTCATTTTTACTTATAAAACGTAAATGAATGCACATTCAAAACATGGTGAGTAAATGCGATGTCTATTTTTCTTCTTTCTGATGGAGGGAAATGAGTGACTGACAATTTTTTTTTAAATAAAAGAGGACTGAAATAATTAAATTGATGAATGCTAGGGACCACATCTGCACTACTGTTTTCTTAAGATTGTTATTGTCCATTTACAGTAAAGATAAAATAAAATTAAAGCACGTACTCTTTTTAACAATTAAAAGAGAAATCCAAAAAAGCTTGTACTATTTTCTTAGTTTACCTTTTACAGGTGCAACTATTCGAATGACCTTTTAATATTCTTTAGTTATAGTACTTGTAAGATAATGTAATAAGATGTATAAATATTAGTAAAGGAATCTAACTTTGATGTTTTTGAAATAATTGAAGAATCATAGCAGCATATAAAAATGAATTTAATTGAATTGAATACACTAACAATTTTTTTTTATATAGTATTATTGATTTTTTTAATTATTATTTTAAAATTATATAAGATCTTTTAAATTGGTTAACCCCGTATGATTTTTTTTACACTAAAATTAAACTTCATAAATTATGTACAACATTTTTTATGCGAGTTGTGACGTGATTAAAAAATGAAAAGTACGTAAAATATTATTATAAAAAAAATTCAATACATATATAAAATAAATTGCAAAAATATTTATTATCTTATAATTATAAAAAATCGTATTTATTATTTTAGGTAATTGCATACATATATATAATACATAAGAGATGGCCATGATTTATTAAACTCATTTTAAATTATAAATAAATATATTTATTTGTTAAAAAGTAAATATATTTTGCATTTTCTTATTTTAATATTAAGAGATTGGATTAAGGGATTTTGTTTCTGTATTTGTCCAAATGGACCAAATCCGTTGTCATATTTGGAAAAAAAAAAATTCCTACATGTTATTGATATAAAATATTTATTAATTTTGTTAATTATTAATTTTTATTAAAAAATTTAACTGATCATTTTCTGTAAAGTCTTTTGTTTTAATTATATTTTTTTATTTATTTATAAGACTCAAACTTAAGACATTATTTAAGGAGACTAAATCCAATCAAATCAACAACTTATTGATATATTTTGTATTTAAATAATTGGAAAATATTTAAAAAGAAGAAGAAGGCTATTTTGAAAATAATTTATGAAAAATAAACACATATTGATGAGAACAAAAACAAGCGGCTTGTCTAATGTCAATATTTTCTGGGAGTGTTTTTTTGTTTCTTTCTTTTTTACTATGTGGTATTTGTTGTATACCATTTTCTTTTTCTGTTTCAAGTGTTGTATTTCAAATGCTCGTACGTATACATGTTTGAAAAAATTATTAGTATATAGGCAAAGCTTCATCTTCTTTGTCTCGTAGCAGCACCTTCTAAGAATACTATCTAATATCGTTTGACACGGTACGTTAAAATTCTTAACTCTCCGCCGGTTAGATAACAACTTTAACAGATACGTAAGTGAATCACCCTTCCATGCCTTGATCTTCATTTCATTAGTTAACTAATAATTAATAATGATGACACTACGTAAACGAGATGATGTGTAGGTAGCATACCGTTCACGATTCACGAATCTGTTAGTATGTATCCATAATTAATATACTAATAATAACCATAGTAAAAGAGAAGAATTCATTGTCTTTAGAAAAACGAAGACGGAGTAGCTAGGCGTAAACAAAGAATTATTTACCTTAATTCAATCATTAAAATCATGTGCATAACATTTAAAAAGCAAGAAGTCTTTACTTAATCGGTTGACCAATAAGATGTGTTCCACCTTGATGTTTTTTAATGGGCCTCAATAATGTAAAGAATTCATTAGATTAGATTCGGAAGGGTGAAGGGAGAAGACGTAGAGACACAAAACTCAAATTGAATTCAGCAGCAACAAGCCATGTGTAATTATTAAGATAAGGCCAGTGGCATGAAATTTAAAATTGCGATTAACCAGAGAGAGAAGCTACAAGTTAATTACAAGAAAAGGAAATGCAAAAAAGTGGGACCCACTCAGGAGCTGATTTTGTTCACAAGCCGACTCATGAAGAAGAAACTCAATGAACGATGACGTCATCTACGCTTCTCACGATCCCTTTCCTGTTCTTTATAAGTAAAACCCCAACCCCTTACTGTTTCATTCCCAAACCTTAGTTAACCCCAACACCAACAACACAATAATAATAGAAACCCTTAACCTTAACCTTAACCTAACCGAATGGCTGAGGAGTTCACGGAATCTGAGGTTGTCTTTCCCGACCACCGCGCCGTCCACGACTGGGTAGTAGAGATGGCGCCGCAGCCGCAGCGGAAGGAGAGGGAGAATTGTCGACGGACGGCGGCGAATTCGATGCCGGTGAGCATACCGGGGAGGGAGGGGCGGCGGCGGTGGGGCTCCCCCGAGGAGGAGGCGGAGGAGGAGGAGATGACGCCGCCGCACGAGATCGTGAAGAGGAGGGTGGCCGCAAAAATGGCGTTTTCGGTGTGCACGGGGAATGGGAGAACGTTGAAGGGACGCGATTTGAGTCAGGTCAGGAATTCGATCCTCAGGTTAACTGGGTTTCTGGAAGCATGACAACAGTTTCGTACAATGGAAGATGCAAAAAATGGAAAATTAAAAAAAAAAAAAAAATTGTCTCCATTTCTTCATTTTCTTGCTTTGTTATTTAATTGATTGATTAATCGGGGTAGCTTGAGATCGTTTTTGGAGTCTCGTTGATTGTAAAAGGGAACATTTGAAGATTAGAAATGGAATAGAATGAAATAAAATTAATTTATTGATTTTCATATATACTATACGCTTTATAAATTTAAATGTTGGTTATGTATGTATGTAGTTCTCTTTGATTTCCTGAAGACTCGCTTGCTTCTGCGGGCGATATTCAAAGGTGTGCGCAGTGCACCGTCTTCTGTGTTTTATATTTATATATATAATCTGGATAGATTTATAAATTCAAGAGAGAATTTTGATTTTTTTGAAGAAGTTCAAACTTCAACTGTCATGTGGTCGACATGTTTCGTCATTAAAATGAAATCTTTGAACAATCTTAGGAGAAGGCCAGTGAAAAAAAGGGGCAGGTGGGGAGGGGGGAGAATAGAAAGAAAAAAAAGGAAACATGTTAGTTACAGTAGTACATTTTATCGTAATAAATTTTATCACTTGTTGATGAGGATAAAAAGTGAATGGAATTTTTGTATAGAAATGGGAGAAGTATTTAATCTAAATTATGAGTCCTACTAATCAGTGACTTGAGACACTAGTTATGATATTGGTTAAAATATTAAAAGAAAAATTATTTTATTGAAAATTATATAAGAATGTCTTTAAAATTTATAAAAAAGAAACGTAATTATTTGCATTTTAATAAAAATATTTTACTATTACTCTTTAACTAGTGTGTTGATGATACATGTTGGTATTTATCTCGTTTAAATATAAAATTTGGATTTATAATAAATACTTGGCTAGGCTCTTGCAAGGGAAATCAACGTGGTAACATGGCTTTTTAATTATGAGTACAGGAAAAGGATAGGCACAAATCATAATTAGTTGTCGCCTATTCCCTATCATGACAATATTAGAGTCTTAATAGAATAATAATATGAGGACAAAATAGAAGGCTTATAACTTCTTTTTTTTATCTTATAGTATATAATTTATTTTTATGTGCACATAAAAATTAACATTAAAATTGAGTGGAAGAGGTATACCAAAAACGAAATTAAGTGGAAGACGTATAAATGTGTAAATTATGTCTAGATACAATGTTAACTTTATTGTCGCTTATCCGTTTATTGTTCACTTTTAATTATATTTTAACGGATAAATTAAAGTCACTGATTAAGGAAGCAAGAGAGGAGTATTTATTTTTCTTCTGGGCATTTAGCTCCGTGACTTCAGAAGAAAAAAACAAAAAAAGAGGAGTGCTTTATTTTATTTAGATGCACAAACATGTACTTTCTCATCATTTTTATATGCACTTTATATGATTTCTAATGAAAAAAAAATCTTTTTAAATTTCTTTAACTAGTATTAAAAAATATAATTAATGCGCATATTGCATACGATGAGTCTGGTCTGGTCTCTCGTTAAGTGAATCCTTCATTATTTTAAAGCATCATATAGTTTCACAAATTAAAGGTAACGGGTGTGAATGAGTGTCTTGGATTAAATTTGCTAAAACGTGGGGTATTGATTATAATATAGGTTTGACCTCTCTGAATTGTACTTGTGAAAGAAGAAATAAAATCAGAGAATTTATTGTCTCCCCATATATTAATGATTCAACTATAATTAATCAAATGGAGGGTAATCAAATGGCAAGTAAAAATTTGGTAGTGAAGAAATTATTCTATAATTCCGTTTTAAAAAAAATATTATAATGAGATATTCAAATCAACAACAAAAAAATAAAATAAAAAAGTAAATTATATTTGTACTTCTTCTATTTTTTTTTCAAATTACACCAATATCTTTTTTTATATATTACTTTTATCCATCTTTTATAAATGTCATTAACTAATGTCAATTAAAACACGTGAGTAAACAAAATTATTTTAACATTTTTGTTACACTCGCATCTCCTGTATTTTCTTTTTCTCAAATTACACATGATATTCTTCTTTTTTTTATATTACTTTTACCCTCCATCTATTGACATTGTTAACTAACGTCAAATATGTAAGGAAGGGTGTTAACACATGCGTATTAACATGATGAATTCACGTCTAATTAGAGAAAAAAGAAAAATAAGGAAGAGTGTTAAAATATTTTCAGGTTAAAAATGATGTCATATCTTTTATGGAGTTAAGAGAAAAAAAATGAGAGTATTTTAAACATAAATTTTCATTAAAAGTCATCTGACCAGCATGTGTGATAACTCTAAAATTTGATAGTCAATTTTGACTAAGAATGATTACAATTTCTTCACTTTCCTGTTGTCTTTAATGAAATAATGAAGAAATTAATATCTTTCTAATTTTTTATCAGCATAAGTTAAAAGAAGAAGATTTCAAGTGTTTTACAAGAAAATTGATGCAAAAAATTGAAAGAAAAAAACCTTGAAGAAAAGTTAAAGATTGGAACAGCTCGTTTAGCGCAAAGAAGACTCACGAAGAAGCCCAAAGGCGCACTTAGTACAAAAGCTCACACTAAGTGTGAGGTCGTGTGAAAATTAAGCTACTACTTTAGGCCTGTAAAAAGAGTAGGAAACAAGATGCAAAGATACATTGAGACACTAAGACTCAGATATCTCTAATGAATATATTCAAAACCTGAGTATCTCAAATAAGAAAATTTAAATATATTATTTATGTTATTTGACATTTTTTAGCTAGTTTAAAAGCTTCAAACCTTTAGCTTGTCTTAAAATTCTAGCTAGAAAATGTTAGTTAAAAGTTGAAAAGAAAGCTTAGTAATTATAAGTGTTCAATAAAATTATTTGTTGAAATAATTAAAAAATGTATAATGATTATAAAATAATAAAATTACAATTTATTTTAAAAAATAAGTAAAAAAATTGATAAATATATTAATGATAAAAAATATAAAAAAATTATAAAGTAGTGTTTTAAAAAATGTTACTTTAAGTAACGTCTAAAAAATATAAAAAATTATTAAAAAAATTATTTACTAAATAGATAAATAAATTATTCAACAAATAAAAAAATATAAATTAATTAAAATATCTTATTGAAAATAACCTTTAACCTTTAATCTATTTCTGTATAAGAAAAACAACCCGGGCACAAGCATGTAGTTAGTTTTCTTTTTCAGTCTCTACTTTTAGCACTCTTTCTTTCACTCTTTTTTTTTTTTTTTTTACTTTTCATGTTTTACTTTTTTTTCTTTCTTCTTTTCATTTTTTTTTTTGTTTTTCTTTCTTTCTTTTTTTTATATTTTTTCTTTCTTTCTTTTTTACGTTTTTTTTTCTTTTTTTATTTTTTTCTTTATATAAAATCTATATATTTTAAAAATTATATTATAACTGATTTACTTAATATATTTTATTATTCAATCACAAATTTATACTTGATCATTTTTTATTATATATTATTTTGGAATATATTTTCTTACCAATACATATATATTCTTTCTCACACGCTCTGAAACATTACGTGACTTTATTTTTTAAAAAAGAAGACAAAAAAGTCCCTGCCATTTTATTGAGTGAGCAACATTATAGATTCTATTTTTGATTTTGTAGTAATTTGATCCTATTTATTGTATACCTTTTTTTATCATATTTTGAGTAAAGAAATTAATGAGATATATAATATTAATTATGAAAAGAATTGAGTATTAAATAAATAAAATATTTAGTCATTAAATAAAAAAATACCTTCTCTAATATAAAATGTGTTTTTTTAATAAAATAGGCAATAATTAGAGACAAAAAATACAAAAAAAGTATAATATTTTTTTATCATAACCTAATGATTTAAACTAAGTTAGTCTGATTTTAATCGAATTTAATTGATTTGTATATAGAAAATAAAAAATTTCAAAACCCAAACTAAGCTAAATAAATTAAATATTATCGGTTTGGATATGACTTCATCCCAAATCTAAATCAAACCAATTATAACCATTTTGCTTTTCAAGTTTATCTTTTTTTTCTTCTTATTTGAACCAACTCGATGAATAATATGATGTATTATTTTTAATCTCAATTTTTTTATCAACATGATATTTATTTTACTTAGTAGTTAAAGTTTTTTTTAATTGTGTCTTTTTTTTCCTTTTGTTTATTTTGTTCTTGATCTTATTACTATTGTGATTTTTTTTACTATGATATTAATACAAGGTAATTTTATTGAAAATAGTAATTAATACTTGTTGGGGACCGTTGATACATACAAGATATTTATTCCCTCTCAACATAATTTAAATTTTAAATCCTAAAATATTTTGTTAAGTGATATAAACTGTTATCATTTGTGTCCATCATTGTTGATATATATATGATAAAAATAATACACAAATAAAATGACTATCCAAATCTCCATGACATTCTAAATTTGTAAAAAAGATTCTTCTTATTCTAAAGTAACAATAACAAGAGACTGACGTAAACATTATTATATGCATAATAAACCACATAAAAATTACTTAAAGATGTGTTAGATGTTACATTAATATTATTTAATTTTTTGAATTATATTTAGATTAATTATTTAAAACTTAGAATATATGTTATTTTAAAACATGTATAATAATATAGTAATAGATTATTTTAGTTAATATATACAAAAATAATTTAAAAATATAAATAAAGTTCAGCATAAACGTGCGAAGACGCACCGTATTATGTTAGTTGCTATTAGTATTACAACGTGCCTAGACACATTTCTTTTTAGCACTGAAATAAATGTGATTCAGACCTTTTTCCAATTTTTATTTTTTTTGCTTTTTTTTATGTTTAATTTTTTCTTTTGTAAAAAATGTGATAGATGTACAATTCCAGAGCTTGAATCGAAGACGACGATGTTGGTCAGGGTTCAAACAATATTTTAACCACATAATAATTAGGTAGCCAATATTGCAACGAAGACAACGTTCTTCATGTTGTTACATCATTTTTCAGATATTTTCTTTAAATGGTCTATTATTATTATGTTTTTATATAATTGATAATTTTACTTGTTGGATATTTTGGGGGAGAAATGTTGCCAAACTTAAGCATTGGCATTGATTCTATATATTTAGCTTATATACATGGATAATGCATTTGCTTACATTTACATATTATTACTAACATTATTCTTATATTTAAACTGACGTTTCAAGTATCAGAAAATTAGTCTAATTAAAACACCAGCTTAACAAATGGAACTTAATTTACAAAAGTTTACAAACTGAGTGAAATTTACATTTGTTTTTCTTTTAATAAACGTGGACGAGTCTTACAAAAATTTCATTCTCTATCAGTAACAATCTACTCTTAATTTAACCCATTCAAAGTGTCACAAATGTATCATAACAGTGAAATTAGATTCTGAACTATGTGGAAAATAGGAATTGCGCATTGATGCTCTCTGGCTTTATTAAAAATATACGGTCATTATCCTTCCAATAAAAGACCACTTCAATACTTTTCCACAGCTTACACTAATTTTATGTATCTCTAATATAGAGAATGCAGAAAAAGACCCATCAACCAACGCCTAAAAATCATTGGAATAATTCTTTGGCATTATCCATTTGGACAATTCCTTCTCTCTTCACAGAAAACACATGCATATATAAAACGTTAGCAGCAAATTATGACACTATATAGATAGTAAGAGAGGAAGTTTCGTGCGGGAAAAAGTTTAATGATGGCTTGGGCTACTTGGTATTATTTTGAAGGTAGATTGGAAAGTAGTGTAAAAGTCATTTTAAAAAGTCAGGGAAGAAAATGATTGTGACACACATATAAAGTCATTGGAGTAAAGGGATTTCGCTTTCGGGTCTTTACATTGTGATATGGTTTACTTTTAATGGCCCGTGATAGTCCACCACATTCTTTCATTTTGTCATACTTGGAGGCTTGTATTTGTCTCGTGTAGGAGTAGGGGTGACTCTTTCTAGTTATTTGTTACCTTGCATGTTAGACATATGGATTCTTAGGAATCAAGTCATCCTTTTTTATGTTGAATTCTAGCATATTTAGAGGAAATATATACCTTGTATATTTTGATATTGTAATACTACTATCTCATTACTAGATCATTAGAATATAACTATAAACTTAAGATTAATTTTACCTCGCTAAAAAGATTGCCAGCCTCTATATTTTCTGTCTTTATACTCCTACGTACTAGTACATAAATCTAAATAAATATTGGGAATGGACTTAGCCCAACCATTAGCTTAGTTAGTCTCAGTTAAAGGGTTGAAATGCAAATTCGTCATAGTTTCTCCAAGAATAATTCTTAATTAAAAGAAGAAATCACATATTAAACCTTTGTGGAGATCAAAGAGAATAAAAAAGTGCGGTTTATGCGGTTAGTCTCTTTATCTTCGCATACATATATGATACATCAACAAAAATCAAGATGTGGTCATAAGAAACTAAAAATCATGACAATTATGACGCACAGAAAATCTTTATAAAAAAGACACAATACCTGGCCAAATATCAAGATTAATTCCTATACAAAACACGAATTTAAACAGTTGATCAAATCTTAGCTAGAGAATGGTTAAAATAAATCTAGCTAGAATCAGTAGAATGAATCTGAGCTCAAAGTTTAGATAATGATGATTTAAGGTATGCCTGCCTACTTTAGTTTTTGAGTGAGTATTATTTTTTCCTTAACATCAAATAAATATTCTCAAAAGATAATTATAATTAAGATGTCACATAAAATGAGAAATTCATTAAATGGTTTAGCAACCTCATTAAATGTAAGTGTATTAATAACCCATGGAATATCATATTATAAGTTAGTTAGTTGGTATAGCTTTTAATACACTCTTGTAAAGACATGTAACTCTCTTGTATAATCATCTTACCATATTAATCAATAAAATGAGTTGCTTCTATATATGACACTCCTTTTCACGTTCTTTGAGCTAAATGATGTGTGGTAACATCAAACGGGTTTGCCTTGCCAATCAAAATGCTGATATGGTATCATATATCTCAGATGTGGAGAGTTGTCCAGCTTCTGAGTGATCAGTGATGGGCACAAGATTATCAAAGAAGATTTGAAATCAGTGCTTGATGTCATGGAGAAAGTGGCGGCGCTTCTTGAAGATGATGAAGAAAGGGAACAAGTTGTTTTTGAAGACCTATCTTCCATGAAAGAAACGTAAGAAGAAAATCTTGTGTATGGAACCATTATCAATGGCAAAGAATAAGTTACAGTATAAGAAACCAAAGATAGATACAAAAGTACTAAGCAACAATGCTATTCATTACTCAGTCATTTTGCTTTTTCCATTTTCTAATTCATATTTGGACAACACATTCGTTTGTAGTTCAATTTGTCTCCATTTCAAGTCATTCAAGTACATTTTCATGTTAGCATATAATCCTTATGTGGCTCCTAAAAAAAATTAAAGTAGATGTTATAGTTTTTTATTTTGTATCATTGACTTTTGATGGAAAAGTCAAATAATAAAGCAACAATTATATTTTGGATTTTAAGAAGAGATTTATTGTCTTGCCTATTTAAAACATATGATGTTCTATTGATTCATATACATTTAGAAAAAGCAAAAACTAAAAGATATATCTTTATCCATAAACATTGATATACTTTATACTTTTACTTGTGAGAAAACATATTGTATAGAGTTTGATGAACAATAGTTATAAGAGGTATGTTTTTGTGTACGCTTATGCTTCCTAAATGATTTATTCATGTTTATATCATGAACTAAGGTTTTAAATTTTTTACACTTCATGCATTGCAATACATGTTAGAATTTTCTCATATATTCTTGTGAGTTACAATTAATTGTAATATTTTATTTTACAAAAAATGAGCTAATATTGTGATCCATTTAATAATATTTTAAGCCTACTAATAGTGTGATGAATTGTTTACGAGTTTTTGATACCTAATTCTAATCACGGTGGGAAATTAGTGTGGTCCTAAACATTAATATTAGGTCCATAATGAGAGGTGCATAAGATTAACAAATAACAAGGTTAAATTTATTTTGTCGTCTTGTTATTAATTATTCTCTAGGATTTGTCTCATTGAAAACTTTAGAATTAGAGGATGTGATCAAACAAAAGAAGACTTAACTTTTGAGTCTCATCTTCTTGATCATGTTTTTGATAAGTGTTATTATGTCGGTGTTTTAAACTCATAAATTCATTCTTTATAAATTTATTTATTTTACAATACAAACCCAAGTAGGTTAACTATTGAAAAAGACCACATAACAAAGATGACTAATGGGAAGCCTAGTGGGAAGGTTGAGCTTAGAAAGTGGAAACAAAGTGACTTGGTATTGAATCCATCCAATGGTGATAGCTAGTGATAGTTCTAATTGTAAAAGGAAAGAGGGAGGTATGCGGAATTGCGTAGATTGTCACAAGTATTTGGTATTGGCATCCCATTGCCATTGGTTTCAAATGATTTAAACGAACCACTGTTTTACACACTATTTTAGTGCGTAATTTCTTGTATAGTTCTTTGTTGTATCATCATCTTTTCATATTAATCAATGTAATGAGTCGCTTCTATGAAATTTCTTTTTATGTTCTTTGAATTTTATGATGTGTGGCCACGACAAACGGGTTTACTTGCTTTACCATTCAAAATTTTGATATATCAAAACTCACATTTAATTACAAACAAATTAGGTATTATTGTTGAGTTCTTTTGTCATTCATACAAATTTTTATACGCATGGCATCAATATTGTCGTTTTCTAGTTACTAAAGAACTTACCATTTATTTTCATTGTGTCTGTTTAAGAGATGTTTTTTTATTTATTAGTAAGAGATGTTTGTTTTAAAATTGGATAAAATTAATTTTAAATTGTTAAATGCAATAAAAATGTGTATCTAAATTAGCTTTACATATAATTTTTATATTAAAATGCATCTACAGTGAAAATTTGATCTTGATGTAAAACAAACTCTTAGACCTTTTAAATCAATTAAAACTCTCGAGATTTGTGTATTTTATCATGCCACTTTAGAAAAACTAACAATGAATGAGAGCTTGAATGTTAAATAAATTTTCTCATACCATCTACCGAAATATTAGATAAATTCTTAGACATATAAATATCTAGTCTCTTTAACTCATCTGATCTCAGGATTTTTTCTTAATGGATTTCAAGCACTTATTTTTATAAGTTATATAACCCCTTCGTGATTTCACTTTTTTCCAACAGTCTTCCCTCATTTTTTTTGTGTTGCAACCCTGGTCTCAGAAAAACTCGATTAGACTCTTTCTTCTCAGAAACCCTAACACAGCTTACCATAACTTTTTTAATAATGTTTATATATATATATATATATATATATATATATATATATATATATATATAAAGATTCATCGATCGTTAAAATTAAATATATTTGAAAAGAATAAAAAAATTAAATATAAATTAAAATTATCAATATATAATATTAAATAAAATATTATTTTTACTTTAGTGTGTATCAGAATTTTTTAACAGATAGTCAAACACTAATAGAGATTACTCTACTAAAATAGATTTTACCTCTTCTAAAAATATATTTTTTGTTCATAGGATTAGGAATAAAATCTTTTACAACATAAAGAATAATTCTTAGAAAATGCTTTTTGTTATTCATAGAGGATGAGTAAGTGACCAATTCTCAAAAAATCTTTATTGGATTTTACGCAATTAACACGAGACCCAGTGGAGAATAACGTTTTCAATTTCATCCTAAAGATAACGTGGCCATAAATGCAAAAGCCTAAAAGATGGTGCATATCTCATTTAAGTATTTCAGCCAGGGGATATTTAAGGAATATTCTTTTTGCACTATTCAATTTTCTTCTACACCCGTAAAATAAGTGAAATATCAGTTCTGCCCTTTACCTAAAAGCTCAAATACACCATCCAAGTGTACTATTTATTTGCATTTTTTGTGCATATGTTCCTCTCCTCCTTCTCTTATGCGAAACTTTTGTCCAGTCATTCTCTCGTGGTGTGTTTTGAATTGCGGCTTCTTTGTGTACATGGTTTCTCCTCCGTGAGTCTTCTCTTCTCTGTCGTCATGAATAGCGCTGTGTTGTCAACGATAAGTTTTTATTTTTTGGACTCCGTATGGACAATACGAATTGACAATTCGTATGCATAATATGGATTATCAATTTGTATGAACCATACAGATGTTTCTTATGAATTACCAATTTGTATATGGATTCGTCGCATTAGATGTAAAAAACTTATCTTTCCTCCATCGTTTCCACCACAACACCCACCATGATGATAATCACGACCTCAATGCAGCAGGTAACCAACCACCATGACAATGCATGTCGACAAAACCAGTCACAATAGAACAACGACCTCAGCCTCCAACAAACCAGTGAATGGAGTAACAAGAAAGCAAAAAAGGAACGAACGAATAAGAAGAATGAAAAAGGGTAAACTAGGAATTAATGAAAAAATGTTGGGTATAAAAGAATTTTGGCTAGTGTAGAAGCCTTCAACTGGCTACAATCATTTTGTCAAAAAAAACAACATATGATTCAATTGGCAATTTGTCAGGATGGCAGCAAGAATTTCAAATTGGTCGAGCAAGCCCAAGTTTGATAATCGTAATTCCATATCTCATTAATCTAATATATCTAATGTAAAGGAGTAGTATGTGGAAATGTTCAAAATGGACATCCTTAATTGTTGACATGTGTCATTTTTTGTTTTTGTTTTTTTAGTCTTTTTATCTTTCTTTTACTCACACCCTTCTTTTACTCACCTTTCTGTACCAACGTCACCCAGCCACTACAATCTCCCATAAAAACTACTGCACAACTATAACCACCAACTCTCCACTGTGACCAACCTCCGACTACTAACAAACAACACTATCGTACCACTACCGCTGAGCCACATCATCTCCGACCAAAATCATCTCCCACTTTCTCTTTTACACTTCCTTCTCGCTCTCTCCGTGAAGTGACTCAACGCTTTCTCATTTCTCTTCTTATCTCATCCTATTTTTTTTTTTATTTGGTTAGGGTTTTAGGCTGGGTTTCAGTGTTTAACATCTTTTTTCATCTTTGTGTTGGTTTTTTTTCATCATTCTAATTTTTTCCTCGGTTGTGGTTATGACGTGAGAGTTTAAATGGGAAATCAAAGATCATCTTTCTAGAAGCACAATCAGAGGATTCTGGAGCTTTGGTAAGTCCCATTTATTTAACTCATTTTTTACGTGTTAGAGTTTAAAAGATGAAATCGTTTGGCTACTACTGCTATTGTTGTAAGTTTAAACTTTGTTGCCTGAAACTGCAACTTTGTCAACTTTACGTATGAGATGTTGACTCAATATTGACAATAATTGTTGCTTCTTTGTATGTTGGAGAAGGTGTTTGAATGGATAATGACTACAATGAGTTTGGACACTAATCTGGGAATTAGGATTTTGCTATTCTTTATCAAATTGCTAAGTTAACTTCAGGTTAGGAATTGTTTCATAATGTACTGTTGATTCTTTGCTATTTAACATACACACACATACATATCATATATGGTTACAACATTATGCAAGTGTTGAGTAAGTGACTTGAATAACTTCATTTGACCTCTCCTTTATGCTAATCCTAATTTTTATATTATGCATACATTGTGGTCTTGACTATTCACTTAAAAGATTTCAACACAGTCAAGGCTGATTTGGTAATTTTCTTATAACTTTAATTCTAAATCTGTTCGAATTGAGAAAGAGTCAAGAAAATAGCAACAAACCCAAAACATGTCATTCATAATGAAAAAAACAACATATATTACCCAAAACTGGAATGAGCATATTCTCAAGTTTGTTTTCTTCAAGCATTAGAAGCAGGGGAATACCATAAATAATCAAATATCTATGTCCTTCCTTTCTTATTTTATTATTATTATTATTATTATTATTATTATTATTATTATTATTATTATTATTATTATTATTATGCAACAGAAGATATCAATCACATAGGCATAATTATTGTGCACAATGTTGAGTACAGACCATGATAGTGATCTGTTCGACTGTCCTAAATTTTCTTTGATAAAGATAAATCTCATAGAATGATGACTGAACATTTTAGATGTGGAAATTATGTGAGTGAACATTTCAAAAGGTTGCTTTCAATTAATTTCCATAATCTGAAACAACCACATGAACAAATGATGATCTTCCTCCTTCCCATCAATGTCTAGCGAAAATGGAAGATCTGCAATTGTAGGCTATGTCCAATATCCTCGGATGCAGAATGACATGGAAACAAAAATCCATAACATTGAGCAGAATGCATACACCTCTGTCCAACGGGCTTTTAAAGCTCAATCTGATGCAATCACTTGGGTACCTTTGCCTCAATTGTTTTGGTTGTCTTTCTATTAAGTATGTTGCATAGGATTACAATGAGTTTTTCAGTTCCAATGTACTTTAGGAAAAAGAATGTTTAGTTACAGAGCGTAGGAAGAAGCTAAGAGTATAAGATAAAGAAGAAAGAACACTTCTATCAAGAGTCAATGTTGATGACATCAACTACAGGAAAAAGGTCATATTATATTTTATCATATTCTACTGAGCAGTTCTTGTATAGCTTGGGCAAATTGTGGTTTGTTCTACATTTTAATGTAGGGTGTAACCAATTGTGTTGTTAGGGAGTGGAGAAAGGGAAATATGCTCTATAGGTATATATCTATCTATCTATTTTTGTTTAACTGTTTTGGACCATTTGGATAATAATGCCTATTATTATTATTACTCATCCATTGTCATCTTTAAAACCGTATATTTAATTGTATAAAATTTATAAAGCCGTTCTGGCTTTTAGTAACTAACATATATTATTTTATTCATAGTTTTATTAATTTCTAATAAGCGAATGAAATACTAGAATGTAAGTTTGTGTTTTCTTCTCAAAGTATTTTTTTCTAATGACCTAGGTTTCTCTCCTTTTTTTCTTCCTTTTCTCTCTTTTCGCTCTTTGGATAGCTTCGGTTGCAACTTCTTTGCATTTTCTTTATAGTGGCTTTTAGTTAACAATTCATGAACATTGTCAAATTTTGTAGTGGGTTTTGAAGGTGATATTAATATACATCTCAATGTCCTTTTCTTGCAGAATTTACGGTGGTGGGACTACAAGTTAATATGTTATTAATATATATCTCTAAGCACAACGTTGTCGCTGAACAGTGAGTTCCTTCACCACTGCATCGATGTCGTTGGTAAGTTTGTTTTCTCATCTTTTTTGTCATTTACACCTTTCTTATTATTACAGGTATTTCATATTTTTTTTTTAATTTCCCTTAATTTTGTTTAATGGATTTCTTGATGTTTTTCATATGAGAAATCAAATGGGTTTCGTCCAAAAATTAGAAGTTGTGGGTATGTGGTGATTCTCATCCATGTTTTTTTTCTTTTCATTTTTACTTTTGTGATTCCAATGACAAAGTTTCTTGATGTTTTTTTATTTTAGGAAGTTTCTCACTTTTTTTTTCTTTTCTCATTCCACAACTTCTGAAGGACTACACCTTTGGTAAGGCTTCTTTAGCTTAACTCCTTTTTTAAAAAAATTATTCTAATTTTTTTTGGTAACTTTTGGTTTTTCTTTTCCTAACTTCGGAAGGACTTGATGTTTGGTAGAGCTTTTCTAGATTAAGTAATTTTGTTTGTTATTTTTTTGTTGATGCTTTCTTGGGATTTTTGGGTTTTTGTGAATGTATGGTTGAATTTTT
The DNA here is from genome assembly GCF_004193775.1 of Glycine soja. Lineage (NCBI taxonomy): Eukaryota > Viridiplantae > Streptophyta > Magnoliopsida > Fabales > Fabaceae > Glycine > Glycine soja. Next base: position 41,145,905 of record NC_041012.1, on the reverse strand, counting down.
GGTATCTTTGTCTTTGAAACAATTTTTGGTATACTTTTTTTGGGAGAAGTGTGGCTAAGTAATATTTTTATATTAATATACATCTCGATGTCATTTTCTTGCAAAATTTACGATGGTGGGACTACAAGTTAATCTTCTATTAATATATATCTCTAAGCACAACGTTGCCGCTGAACAGTGAGTTCCTTCACCATTGCATCAATATCATTGGTAAGTTTGTTTTGTTATCCTTTTTTCATTTACACCTTTCTTATTATTACAAGTATTTCATATTTGTTTTTAATTTCCCTCAATTTTGTTTAATGGATTTCTTGATGTTTTTTATATGAGAAATCAAATGGGTTTGGTCCAAAAACTAAAAGTTGTGGTTATGTGGTGATTCTCATCCATCTTTTTTTCTTCTTTTTATTTTCACTTTTGTAATTCTAATTACAAAGTTTCTTGATGTTTTTTTTAGGAAGTCTCTCACTTTCTTTCTTCTCTCATTCCGCAACTTCTAAAGGACTACATGTTTGGTAAGGCTTCTTTAGCTTAATTCCTTTTTAAAAAAATTATTCTAATTTTTTTTGGTAACTTTTGGTTTTTTTTTCCTAACTTCTAAAGGACTTGATGTTTGGTAGAGTTTCTCTAGCTTAAGTATTTTTTTTGGCATTTTTTTGTTGATGCTTTCCTGGGATTTTAGGGTTTTTGTGAATGTATGGTTGGATTTTTGGTATCTTTGTCTTTGAAACAATTTCTGGTGGACTTTGCCTGGGAGAAACTGTGGCTAAGTATTTTTTTTAATATATTAATATACATCTCTATGTCCTTTTCTTGTAGAATTTACGTTGGTGGGACTACAAGTTAATTTGTTATTAATATATATCTCTAAGCACAACGTTGCCGCTGAACAGTGAGTTCCTTCACCACTGCATCGATGTCGTTGGTAAGTTTGTTTTCTCATCTTTTTTGTCATTTACACCTTTCTTATTATTACAAGTATTTCATATTTATTTTTAATTTCCCTTAATTTTGTTTAATAGATTTCTTGATGTTTTTCATATGAGAAATCAAATGGGTTTCGTCCAAAAATTAGAAGTTGTGGGTATGTGGTGATTCTCATCCATGTTTTTTTTCTTTTCATTTTCACTTTTGTGATTCCAATGACAAAGTTTCTTGATGTTTTTTTTCTTTATTTTAGGAAGTTTCTCACTTTCTTTCTTTTCTCATTCCGCAACTTTTGAAGGACAACACATTTGGTAAGGCTTCTTTAGCTTAACTCCTTTTTTTTAAAAAAAGTATTCTAATTTTTTTGTAACTTTTGGTTTTTTTCCTAACTTCAGAAGGCCTTGACGTTTGGTAGAGCTTCTTTAACTTAAGTATTTTTTTTTGGTATTTTTTGTTGATGGTTTCCTGGGATTTTTGGGTTTTTGTGAATGCGTGGTTGAATTTTTTGTATCTTTGTCTTTGAAACAATTTCTGGTGGACTTTGTTTGGGAGAAACTGTGGCTAAGTATTTTTTTGTTGATGCTTTCCTAGGATTTTTGGATTTTATTGAATGTATGGTTATATTTTTGGTATCTTTGTCTTTGAAAGAGTTTCTGGTGTTGTTTGTCGGGGAGAAAGTGTGTTTTTTTGTGGTTTTCAATGGTTATGTTTTTCTGTGAGACAAAGCTTAATTTTTTCTCTAGATCTGTTACAAAGTGTTGTTTTCTTGAGGTTTGTTGTTTGTGCAGCTAAACGACCAAAAACATTTGCTCTTTGTCTCTTTTTCTTTCTTGGTTCTAACTTAAACACTGTTGAAGTTAAAAAGATATATGAACTATGAGGAGTTATTTTTACATGAAAAGGGATACAATATATATTGAAGATTAATTTTTTTTTTGTTGAGAAGCAAAGTATGAATTGAATATACAACAGAGTTGGGAGAAGACGAAACAAATGGGTACTATTACCGCCTTCCTCAACTTGCCACACTTCCCACTACAGCTACTACTAGGTTCTATTAGTTTGTGTGATTTTCTTTATTCATTTCACTTTTTAGTTAGGCATTTTCACTTCATTCAAATTTTTTTTTGTTATAATCGAGACCAAAGGAGTATGATTTATGCCACGGTCGTATCATTTTAATTACAAGTTTACAACAAAATTATTTGCAGAAATATAAAGTTTTTGAGATTTGGTTAACTTCCACTTCGACTTTAATGTTTTTTTCTTTCTTTCTATGAATGTTTCAGGTGACTCATCTATTGGGGGTTCTTAACTTTGGTTGGTTTTGCTTCATCTTTGGGGCAAGTAAGTTGATTATGTTTGACACAATGCATTGGATTTTCTTTTTCTTATTTTAAACAGATTTCAATGCCTTCTTTATTGGTTTTTACTTTTTTATTACCCTCTTTTACCATGGCCACAACCCGTTCCCTTTGTATATTGTTTGTTCTATGTCGTATTTTGTTCTATGTTATGAAGCTATTCTATGTTTTGTGAATTTAAGCCGTGCTTCAATTCCTTGACTAATTAAAGTCATTGGAATAATGTCTCATAAGCGGTGTTGGGAATCTTGAGAATAAGTGTTTTTAAATGATTTTTATTTTTTTATTTTTAAGATACTTATTTATTAATTTCAGGAAGGAAACTACAATGGTACAATTCTTAAATTATTCTCGATGAAGGGAAATGATTTTCTTTTGAACCTTTCATGTGTTTGCAATCTTTTAATTTGTTTTTGTTAATTGAAATTGAACTTTATATCAGTTGAATAACATCTACTTGTGTCATCACTGATACAATTGAGTGCCCATCTAACTCCATAAGCTAATTAGTCTTCAAATAGGTTTAATACTATTATGATTTAATTAGAAAATATATGTTGCCTGCTATCGGATATTAGCATATTGTCCAGAGACCACACTTTTATATTTCATAGTAACCAATCTTAATGGAAATATTGTACTCCATGACAAAGAAACAATTGTGTATACAATTTCTATGGTAAGGTTACAAAAGGTAGAATTACTAGAACAAAAGAACAATTGATAACAAACTCAAGGAATGTTGCAGCCTATACCAAATGTCCCAAAGAAATTAGAGAAGAACTATGGAGATGTTTGAAGGATAAGAAGAAGCAAAAGAGGAAATAACCACATGTTATGTAAAGGAAAACATAAATACAAATATTCTTTTTTTTTTTTGTGAAAGAGAAGATCTAAGTCTTTTTATTAACCAAAAATTAATTTTTTTAAAAAATAATTTTTTATACTTTTTGGTGTATTTTTTTAATCTAAGTATAATTTCAAAACTAAAAAAAAAAATAGAACGAAACACCTGTGCATATGCACCGGTGAATGACTAGTTATTATCAAATTTTGTTTCATCTAATCTAATTAAATCACATGAGCCCTAGATATTTTCCTTTTGTAGGTTGACTATTGGCTCTAGATATTTGGACTCTAACCAATCAAATCACAATCACATCGTTAACAATATTTCCGCCCTGAAATAAATAAATAAATAAACAAATGATTAAAAAAACGTGGAGTAAAGCCCAAGAAATAAAACAAGAAAAACCATATCTATAGAAAGTCAAGATGACGCGTCGATAAGTAAAAAACCCTAGAAACCACACTGATATACTCTTAGTGTCTTACACACACTGTGGCTTTGGCAGCGCGACTCGTCTTCGTTCCTTACCCTCGGGTTGATCTGTGAGAGGGGCTTGATAGCCCTCTCTCTCTCTGCTGCTGCAATTCTGGTACGTTCGTTTCCAAACCCTAATTCGATTTTAATGCTGAAATTCCACGTTTTGCCTTGTCTTGTTTTTACGGTGAAGTTTTTTGTTCTGTCTTGATTTGAAGAGCCGGATAGTATGTTTCTACGTTTCGTGCTTTGCAGCAACTATTTTGTATAATAACTATTCGATGTGAGTTGCGTCGGTTATCATATGCTTTGGAATTCGTTTGTTGATTTTTTTTTTCGATTTTCTTTGGTGAAATACAGTAGTCTGGATCCAATTCTCTTAAATTCCGGTTTTGGGTGGATGTTTAATTACTGTGAAAGATTTTTAACTTTCAATATTGTTCAGTGCATGATCTATTTGTATTGGTAGTTTATCAATTTTTGCGAAACAGACTTTATTTCCATCGGTAACGAATTCTTTGTCTCATGTGTGTATATGTATAAAGTGTTTTGTTTTCTGATATAATTGAAATTGAAATACGTAAGTTGTTTGTGCTCAGATTGTTGGCAACTATTTTTTATACAGACGATTTGTCTTCACATGGAAGCATTGCTTGCTTGAGGGACGCCTTTGTCTCAAAGGAGTTGGAATTTTCGGGTTTTTTGTGGGATTGGAGATTTAGAGAGTGCCCTTGCACTCCCTGTTTTATTTCATCACCATGATTGCCACTGAAACTATAGTACCAAGTACAAAATTGAAGATCAAGTTCTCAACCAAAAGGATAGAGATTGATTCTGGGCCAAAATGTGAGTTTGGACAGAAAGTGTATCACAATGATAAAAACAGGCGCTGTAATTCTAATGAAAATTCCTCAGCACTGAATTCTAACAAGAGGGGACCACCAGTAAGTGTTGAGGGCCAAAAGGAGAAAAGACAAAAGATTGATCGGAAAGGGTCGATGCAGTGTGCTACAATACTTAAGAGTTTAATGTCTCACTCATATAGTTGGGTGTTTCTTAAGCCAGTGGACCCTGTAGCATTGAGTATTCCAGATTATTTTACAATCATATCTCATCCAATGGATTTGGGCACAATTAAATCTAAGCTGGAGAGAAACATTTATTCTGGCATTGAGGAGTTTGCAGATGATGTCAGACTGACCTTCTCAAATGCAATGAAATATAATCCTCCCGGTAATGATGTTCATATGATGGCGAAGGAACTCAGCAAAATATTTGACAGAAAATGGAAAGACTTTGGTAGGAAATGGAAGTTTGAAGATGAGCATGATAAAAGCGAAACGGAAACAATTAAGGAAACTGGGAGAAAAAGTCTTGATGCAATGCTTCCCCGGCATAAAGATTCCTTGCCCAAAAAAACACAATTATTCGAACACAAAGGAATGCACAAGATTAGATCATTGGCAACAAAAGATGCCAGAGTAAGTGTTGTATGTGAGGGAGAAAAGTCTTATTGTAATATTAAAGGATACAATATGTTTACTGCAATTGATGAAATAAAATTGGTATCTGCTGCCTTTCTTCTCTGTTGTACTTTAGTATGGCCACATGTTTCTTTTGTTTTCTGGTGTATTTTTTTAAAAAATGTTATTATATTGGCAATATTTCGCTTGTAGGTGGAGACACCTAAATTATCACAGATTCCTTGCAAGTTGATTGAGAAAGACTTGCACAAAGGTATGAATGCATTAAGAGTACTGTGCAGGTTTCTGGCTCTTAAAGGAGCTGATAACTGTGTATTATATAGGCAGCAAAGGTAATCATGATGTGGAACAGCCTGCTGGCTCTCTAAAGTCATATTTTTCAGTACGTTTTGTCACATCCAAGTGTAGAATTTGTGGCAATATCATATGCCATTGTGAAAATCCTAGCAATTCAACACAGGTGTCATCAGGTAGTTAGACAATCTTCTGGTTGCTTCTCTGATGTGCCATTTGTTTCTTTATTGACTTGTATCTGTGCACTGATTTAGACATATCATCCGAAGGATCTGAAGGAAGGGACCTAATTGCACGTGTTGCCGATTCATTGAGACAGGTATTAACAATAGTATTATCAAATGTCACGAGCCAAATTAGCTGTAGCCTGCAATTCTAAGAAACTTTATGTCTACTTCCAGGATTGCCGGACTAAATGTACATCACCTATGGAGAAGAAATCTGATCTTGATTCTGATGGTGAGAATAGTTTAGACATGTGATGATAAGTTTTCTTCTACCTTTGGCTCTCATGCTGATTTTGTATAGTTGATGTTGATATTATGCAAAGGAGCTGTAAGTTCTTTGGACAGTGAACATGTTTGTCCTAGTTCTCAGCATGTAACTCCTACTACTGATGCCTCTTCTGGGGAAGGTCAGCTTCTCTTTGCCTATTATGCTTCAGTTAACTGCTGCTACCTCTTGTATGTGGATCTGTATGGTGCTAATTTATATGCTGTTTGTTGTTTTAGTATGGAGCATGCCTGTTTTGCCCGTCCAGCTTTCTCCTAAAAAGGCTCTTCGTGCTGCTATACTTAAAAGCCGCTTTGCAGATACCATTTTGAAAGCACAGCAAAAGACCCTTCTTGATCATGTAAGCCTTATTTGAAGGGTGTCTTGATTGCATTGAGGCTACTTTTGAATGCAGGGTAGTTTCCTAATTTTCACTGCTCTGTTTATTAGGGTGATAAAGGTAATCCTCAAAAAATGCAGCAGGAAAAGGAGAGATTGGAAAGGATTCAGCGTGAAGGTGAATATAGTATATTAGTATCTATTACTTGGGACTATGTAGAAACTTTTTGATAGAAACATATTTATATGGCCATTGCTAGCATGGACCACCTTCTTAAATGGTCTAAAATGGACCGTGTTTAATTATCATTAGATTCGTCTGATCCTTAGGATTATATCATACACTCTCTGCACTGGATTTTTTGTTACCCCAACCACTTCTGGTCTCCGCACAGCTCCTTCCCTCTTTCATAGTTGGCGGCCACTGAGACCACCTCCGATCTCCAAGCCCTCTCTGGCGGATTTGAGCTTTTCTGGCGAGATTCCCTCATCAGTTTCCATCTTCTCAGCACCACTTACTGTCCAATCGTTGAAGACTAGCAATTGCCAATCCTTACCGTAGTATCATAAAATTCAATTCTTTTCATTGTTCAATTTGGATGTGTTTTACTTCATCATTGGAACTTGCTGCAAAATAAAATTTTATGAGTAACCTCTGGTTAGGAAATTTTTCTAACAAATCTCGTGTAAATATCTTTTCATATGCTTTTTTTTTTGGTTTAAGGCTTGAAGATCCTGATGTAGAAGAAGTGAAATATTTCGTTGAGAAACGGGTTCAACTGACATATTTTATTCTTCAAAAATGGGTTAAATGGTTTGCTTGTTTTTTTTAATTTCTCGGATTCAAATGTGTTAATTTTTTTTCCTGGAGAGTTTGGAGTAGAGATTTTGCTTGGCCTGAATGCCTTTGGTGAAGATGGAATCCTTTCGCTAGGCACACTGTCACTGAGCAAAGATGCCAAGGCTTTTGCAGCCTCATTCTGCGGTGACCATCATGGTGCTGCAGAGGTGGTCGCGGTGGTCACTGATGAAGAAGGGGAGGGTCTGCAGTCCCGTGGATTGTGGAGCCTTGTAGGGGTTGGAAAGAAAAATCTTGTGCCAGAGGGTGTATGATATAGTCCTAAGGATGAGATAAATCTAATGGTAATTAAACATGGTCCATCATAGACCATTTAAAAAGGTGGTCCATGCTAGCAATGACCTATTTATATACTTGTTTTGAATTTTGAATGCTCATCAGTAACTTCATCTGTCTCTGTTCTGTTTTTCCAATGTTCTTTATATCATCATTAACTTGTCTATTCTTCGTTTGAAGTGACTTTTCTTGTTGGGTCAATGAGGACTGTAATTGAATTTATTGATTGGCAACCCTTGTTCATCATATGCTGCCTGCTTTACAGAAAGAGCTAGGATCGAAGCCCAAATTAAAACTGCTGAAGCTGCTGCAAGAATGAGGGCTGAGGAAGAGTCAAGGCAGCGGAGAGAAAAGGAAAGAGAAGCTTCACGAGCTGCAATAGAAAAGGTTTGATTCCTGAGTCATGTGTTCTCTGTAACTTTTTTGTTTATTAAAATGAGTTTTTAATTTGATGTCTTTTGTAGATGAAAAGAACCGTTGATATAGAACATAATATGGAGATTATTAAAGAACTTGAAAGTTTGAGTGGATGCACGCTATCTTATAAGGCCGTTGGCGGTAGAAATGGCTACAAAGTTGCATTGGAGACATTGGATAAACATCAGTTTGAGAACCCATTGGAGCGGCTTGGTTTATTTATCAAGGAAGACTTCACCACAGATCTTGATGAGGAGGTTTTGAACGGAGGCTTTGAAGAAGGGGAAATTTTTAACTGAATGCACCTTCATGCAGTTCTGCCAGCTCTAAGTGTTTATATCCCTTTTAGACATGGAAACAGACAATTATTGTAAATGCACATATTGTTTGGAATCAAGTCTTTCGACTATATCTGCCTTAATTACCCTCTTGTCTGGGAATTAGATAACTACACACGCTTGCAATTTTGTTTTACAATATTAAAGTATTCCTTCCAGCAAACATATAAAGAAAGCTCTTACAGGCGTGATGTTTGTTTGTCCGTTTGATGTAAATAGGTTAATATAAAGATTTCCCGAAAAACGGGATTTTTTTTAATTAGTTGCCAAATATGCCACGTATTAGGGTTACTTAAGTGGTTGAGTAGGTGCAAGCGAGTGGTTCGAGCAGTGAACTATTGTAGGTAGAGTTCAGAAGAGAATCAACCGTAGTGGTGCCCGTGTACTATAACTTGAGATGTCTATAATATGCAATAAATAAATATATAAATACATACAGGTTATTTATAATTTATGATATAGATTGCACTGAATGACAAATCATGACTAATATGCACTATTTTTTTATTTGGTAGAATTGAACATAATACTAAAGAGGTTTATAACACATTATTCATCTAATTAAACTAAATTCCATTGGTTACAGAACATTTAGAACATTTGACAAATATTAATAGCTAATAAAGTCGTAGGAGAAGGAGAAACGTTTGTTTACAGGCCAATCTTTACAAGATATTATTATGATTGACACAAAAGCCTTCAAACGGCAAACAATTTTTCATTAAGAAAACATCTTTTCGATTTCATTTGCCTTATAACAAACAAACTTGTGATCAAGGATTCTCTCTTTATATCCAATCCAGTCAAATATCCTCCATCCACAACAAATATGCAAGTACTACAAAGATGGGGCCAAAAGGGCTACGAATTCAGCTAAGCTACATGTAAGAGAGGAAAGACCAGGCATCAAAATGCGACTTCATGCAAGGAATGTACTGCCTTCCTTCATTTGCTACCCAGTTAAAAACGCTATACACTTCATACAACGTATTTATTTTTAGCACCTCTGTCCAGCTTCTTTGCATCCTCCTGGAGATATAGCAAACAAACAAAAACAAACCATACAAAGTTAGCCTGACTCAACATCAAGCATCATAGAAATGCATAAGCATACAGATAGTAGTTCTGCTCACATGAAATATAAAGCCAATTGTGTCATTGTAATCAAGAAACTCCTTCCACTGCTTTCCAATGCTCACCTGCAAGAAGAATAGTTTAGATATTCCTCAAGTTGCCAATAGAATTTTAGAGAAGATTTATTGGACATTTATACAAATAAGCTTCATGTAGAAACTTATCAAAATAAGTTATTTTCAGTAATTTCAGTCAAACTTATTAACAAGGTCTCATCTGATAAGATCTTGTTGAATCAGTACTAAGTTGATCACCCAAACACATCTTTAGAGTTTAGAGTACAAGTACAGCAAGATTTATCATGGAGTTGAGTACAAAATATCATGGAGTTGTCTTCATGCCATTATTCGGTGTAACCACTGAAAGACAATTTGGCAGGTTTAAGAGCAAACTAGACGGGGCGTATGCCTAGGTTAGAGAGTTTAAATCTCCCTACCTCCCACCCGCAGCACAATAGTAAATAAAGGGAAAAGACAGAAACAAAGCAAAAACTAACTGAATAAATAAATAAGAAAGAATGTCACCTGAGCAGCTTCATTTGAAGCGTTCTTAGTCCAAATAGCAATTTTATCCTGCCTACTTCTGACATTCACAACAGCTCCACATATTTCATCTCCGTGATCAAACTGTTCTCCAATCATCGCCAACAACTTCAAGCAACAAAAAAAGAGAGAAAAAAAACCAGTATTATTAGCTTGATCACAAAGAATCAATTTAAGTATATACACTTGTGTAATTTTTTTTTCCACACAAACATCCAATAGGATATGATAATTTTCCTACACCATCCAATTCACTAATGGAGTTTAACTTTCATGCCCTATCGCTATAACAAAAAAAAATTATACTATCATCCAACCAGAAACCATTCCCGGTATACTTAAACTAACAAACTAGCACAGCAAATTCTAGGTATACAAACAATAGCAGCTGATGTGGCCACAATTGCAGTTGCAGACACTCAAAAACCTTTGATGTTGCAGCCAGTCACAGTTGCGGACCAATTTTTAAAACCTTGCATTCTAATTAAATTCATAAGTTAAACTACACAATGAGTATTTATATGCACTCAAAAACATCCTATAGGATTTTATCATTTTACTACATATTCCAATTTAATAGAGTCCAACTTCCATGCCCTATCACTAAAATTTTTTTTACACTATAGGATTTTATCAGATATGACTTTTAAAGTAATTATTAAAAATTAACAATATGTAACACCATTAGTGCATTCTAATTAAATTTATAAATAAAACTCCACAAAGAAATGAATTCTTTTGCATCAAAAGCAGGTGTTAATGTAAAACAATACCGTATACAACCAACTGGTATCAGATTTTCCCCTTGGGAAGGTCATAGTCCACTTTCCCCCATTGGCGCAGATAGGGTCCTCCCACTTTGGCTCAATCTTGTGCTTGAAGCAGTGAAAGTCCGCCCCCAAACCCAACTTGCTCGGGTGGTGAATGTTATTGTAAATGCTGAACATTAAAAAAAAGAAAAACAAGGGTTAGCGTTTCCAAGAATCAAGAAAGAAGCAATTAGGTTACGACCCAGGAGAGGAAAAGTTGGGAGGAAAGGAAGGGAAAGGGAAAAGATCAAAGCTTGACCTCCAAAACTCTTCAACGGTGGCGAAAGTGTAGATGGGTCGGATGGAGCTGCCCCATGCGGCTTGTTTGGACTTGGAGGAAGGGTTGTCGAACCAGAAGGTCCAGGAATTCTCCAGAGGGTGGGGGTTTCGGGCGAGGGCGGCCGGAGGCTTCGTTGTGGCGGTGGCGCCGCTATCTTCGCCGTCGACGGGGATCTCACCCTCTTCGAGATCATCGTCGTCGTCGTCGTTGTTGTTGTCGCTGACGACCCTGCTAGGGTATTGGTCCTCCGTGATGACTGACTTTTGGGTATCTTCTACAACCATTGTTATGTATCTCTGACACACGCTTTTTTCTTCCTTTCTCAGCTCTCTGTTATGAGATGCAAATAGAATAGACGCGTTGGTTAGTATTCACTGATTCGGCGTTTTTAAACAGAAACAAACAAGAGAGAAGAAGACACACTCGTGGGCTGGGCTGAGTCACTCACAAGGCGGTCTTTGCTAGGTGCACCAGGTATATTGCTTGTGCACCCAACATTAAAACAAAATTCCAAAAATACCCTTAAGTGTTTTTTATTTTTACAAATTATATAATCCGTATATTTCATACAGATTATGTGATCCATATGAGTCATACAGATTACGTAATCTGTATGTATCATACAGATTATGTAATTCATATGAGTTAATCCATATGACTCATACGGATCACGTCATACGGATTACATGATTCGTAAGTATTTTTTTAAAAAAAATCCAAAAATATGTTTTTTAATTTATTAATAAATTAATGTTTTTAATAGTAAATATTTTTTATTTATAAAAAATATACGGATCAAATAATTTGTATGAGTTATATCAAAATTAATAGTCACAAAATTTATTATTTAAATTTACATGTGCATTAAATATACATTAAAAATTTTAGTGTTACATATAGCAACATTATTTATTTTATAATATAATTGACTTATTAGTTTAATTGGTTAGAGCGCCGAGTTAATAACTTGAAAGTCATAGGTTCAACTCGCATGAAGCTTACAGATCAGCTAATCCAAGAAAAAAATGGAAAATCGCAAAATTGTTAGGTGTACCTAACAATGCCCTCACAAGGCTTGGCGTCATGTCCCATCCTAAAGGAATCAACAACACACTAGCTAACCTACTTTAAAATTTATCAAAAACTACTAATAAGATATAATATAATTAGTAAATAATTTAGTCACTTAAACATGTGATCATAAATTGAATCTCTAGTTCGTATATTTGGAGAAACATTTGTTTGAAAAGATCAATCTTTTAAATAAATCTCAATAGTTAAAAAAAATTAATCAATAACTTTTGACCAAAAAATATTTGATTCCTACCATTTTTTTTAATAAAAAATTACAAAATTAGTAAATAAGAAGTGAAATTCATGTTTTTAATAATTTAGTTAAATTTATAATGTTCTTTAAATCAACCAAAGATACACCATATTTTGTCACTATAAAACTCTTCACTCCTAATGAGTCAAAATCCTTTTTTTCTTTTTCATGTTATAGTAAAACTCTTCCCAAAAGAACAGATTATATTTCTAGTTCATCTTAGATTTCGTTGGAAATCCTTTTTCCCCTTTCTGAAGGGATATTATAATGAAAGTTTCAAGTACTAAAATTCAAATTCATTCAATAAACATATCACAATGTTAGTCCTTTGATAATTTTTATGACTAAACTAATTTTTCAAAACTTGCCGAATTCGTCTTTTTATGTAAATACTTTCATTCTTCATAAAGAAAAATGCTATAAACTTTTACATTTAAAAGAATTAATTTGATAACAAGTCTTTAAAGTTTAAAGGACCTAAGTCTTGAAGTGGTCTTTCAATTCAAGTACAAAGCTTTTCGAACCCCAAGAAGTCGGGCCACTCGTTACCAATTTGCTTTCCATTCATCTACAATATTAATTACTAAGGAATATTTGAAGGATCAAGGATTGGATTGGTTTGCTTCCAATTATAAATGGGATAATCATAAAGCTGCTGCTGCATTTGCCATAAAATGTTACAACATATTATTAGCAACACACATCGAAGCATGATTATTGTACAAAATTTTTTAACAGCGTCTTAGTTTTAAGTATTCATTATGCGGGTACACTTAGACTCCGGGTATTGGATACTGAGTAGTAAGAGCTTCAACTTTCCTACGCAACTCTGATACCTTCTCTCCCAAAGGAAATTCAGAAGATGTTACAAACTTCAAAAAATCTTGGAGCTTCGTTCCTGAGACCAAACTTTTGGCTTCAAGACTTATTTGCACACCCTCATGAATGAAATCAGCAATGAGTGAAAATTCTTTCTCACCAAGTCCTCTTGTTGTCATTGCTGGTGCCCCAATGCGAATGCCTCCTGGAACTAGGGCACTCTTATCACCTTTTATAATAATTAGCACATGTCAGTAATAACGGGACAGAAATATCACGTGAATAAAGCATATAAACTGATGCACACAAGAAACAAAGCAATAAGATCTCACCAGGCACTGAATTTTTGTTGAGGGTTATAGAAGCCAAGTCAAGAATTTTCTCCACCCGAGCACCATCAAGACCCTAAAGGATGTGTTGTTAATTAATATGAAGCATAGCCAAGGTACTAACAAGGATCATATATCAACATGGAAAATCATGTCTTTTTACATTGAAAAGCATGTCATCTATAATGGATGAATTAGGGGAAGAAAAGAGGGAAACTAATTTTTTTTTTTTTTTGTTAAACACAAAAAGAAGGAACAATAAGCTTACAGATGGCCTTAGATCGACAAGAACCAGGTGATTGTCACTACCACCAGAAACCAGTTTATATCCATGCTCAATTAATCGCTTAGCAAGAGCTCTACAGTTAGCAACCACCTGCAGGATGGTAGTATAATGAGTGTCAGTAAGTGCCTTATGCCAAACTCCAACTAGCTCCATGCATGATTCAATTTTTTAAAGTTTTTTTTTTAAAATTGAACCAAACTGAACAACTTCAGCGAACTGGTTCTGAATCAAACCACTTTAATAAACCAGTACTGAAAACTGAACCAGTTTCGAACTGGTTTTTAAACCTGTTTTTTCCAAATTTGGTTTTTCAAAATGGATCTTTGCCCAGTTCAAGTTCAGTGATAAAGTAAACTAGGTTCAAAACTTCTGATTAAAGAGAGTCTCCTGAAAATGTACACCATGCATGCAAGCTGTGCACAAATTAAGAAGCATGCACAATGCCTGTTAAACCGTAATTAATTTCTAAGAGAATCTCAACACAAAAACTGTGCATTGATTGCATTCATATACTATTTACTATCCCTACCTCCAACAAAAGGGCTACTAGAATACCTGATTTTGATAATTTTTAAATTCTGGAGACTGAGCATACTTCAAGCAAACTGCTAGTCCTCCAATTGTGTGGTTATGAGGACCCCCCTGGATAATTATAACACTATCAAAATCACAAAAGTAGGAAGGTATAGAAGACATATGCATCTTAAATACATAGGTGCATAGGATCCATGCACCTCAACTAGAATAATAGTTACAAGAGAACTAATAGAGGGACATTCCTAATTTACCTGTAGACCAGGAAAAACAGCATTGTTAATGGCAGGCTCCAAATCAACCCCATGCACAGTATCTTTCTTGAAGAATATCATACCACCTCTTGGACCTCGTAAAGACTGGAAGAAAATATCTAAGTGTCAAGTATAGCAAAGAAAAGTATTTACTTCAGAGTTTCAAGTTAACATAGCCTTAAGTTTGTACAAAAATAAATGCGAATTCTTCTCTCTTTCATTGTGAATGCAAAAGTACAAAGTTTGACATAAAAATATCTCAAGGCAAACCTTGTGGGTTGTGGTGGTCACAATATCACAATACTCAAAGGGATTAGAAAGTACAGATGCAGCAACAAGCCCACTTATATGAGCCATATCCATCATAAGAAAAGCACCTACTTCATCTGCAATCTTCCCATGCATATAAGAAGTAATTAGCTTTTTGCCAAGAAGAAAACCATATAATGTAGAGACATATTAGATCATGAGTAATTTATAATTCCAGAAAATGCACAAGTACAAAACATACTTTTCTCATACGAGGGTAGTCAATGTCCCGAGGATAAGCACTAGCACCAGCAACAATGAGTTTTGGACGAAACAGAGTAGCAGTTTTCTCCAGCATATCATAATCAATAAGACCTATTGTGATTCCAACGTGGGTTAAAAAATAAGTTATCTCACAAAGGAGCAAATATATCTGTAATAATTTTAATGAGAAAACAAAAAATACCTGTTGATTCATCAAGTCGATAAGGCATAGATTCAAAATAAATTGATGTGGCTGATACACGTTTTTTGGGTGTCATGAATCCATGAGACAAATGTCCTCCGTGAGGCAAGTCCAAACCCTGGCAACATACCATTATACATTAGAACAATTACAATAATCGGCTGCCAATTGGAATAGTCAAAATCAAGTGCAGGGAAAATAGTTTACCATTATCCGATCATGTGGTTTAAGAACTGCAGTGTATACTGCAAAATTAGCAGGGGAACCAGATAAAGTTTGAACATTAACACCCCATTTGTTTTCATCTACATGAAATGCAGCCAGTGCCCTTTGTTGACATAGGATTTCAAGCTCATCAATGTACTCATTGCCACCATAGTACCTTACATGTACAATGAGGTTTTGTGAAATTTTAATTATATTTGAAAATGAATAAATCAACACATTTTTAAATTCTCATTTTCCAAGAACAAAAACTGGATACCAAAACAAACATGTTTTCTAAATCTTGAAGATATGGAAATGAAAAACATTTTCTTAAATCAAAGAGACATTTTTACCTTTTACCCGGCAATCCTTCTGAGTACTTGTTTGTGAGGCACGACCCAACTGCTTCCATCACTGCTCTAGATGTAAAATTCTCAGAAGCAATAAGCTCAAGACTTTTAAATTGTCGGTCCTTTTCCTTGTCAATAATTGCACGAACATCAGGATCAGCTTCACTCAAGCCATAGTCCAGGAAGCTACTTCCATCGCCTAGTATTTGCAATAGCATGTGATTCCATAGACAAAAGAAACCATTCTTAGTCATAAATTCAAATAACAGTATACTGAAACCAAGTCAAATACTAAACATCAAAACAGAGAAATCAATAACTCCAAAGCCACTTTGTTATTGCCAAAGAGATTTACTCAACCAAAAGTCAAATACGTCATAAACAGATGTTAACATTTTCATACATATATTACTTGACATTCACACCAAACTGAGTGCCATTTTTAAAACACTGCCAAATATCTACAATAAACACAGAAGGAGAAACAAAGAGCAGAGAAAGTCGCAGATAAAAAGAAAAGGAATATGGGCATGTTTGGATACAAGCCATAAGCTCTTTTGAGAGCTTCTCTACTGGAAATATCTATAATTCCAGTAGAGAAGCTCTCAAAAGAGCTTATGGCTTGTATCCAAACAGGCACTATATCTGGCACGGTATCACCCTTAATCTTTCAAAAGGGGAACAAAAAAAAATACTAGTCATCCACACAAGACAATTTTTCAAACAGATGGTAGATGATTACAGTTACCTCCAATTTCAGGCACAGAGAAAGGCACAGATGACGGCTTCCCAGTGACTAAACTTGCTTCAACATGAGAAGCTTTGGATGGCTTAATATTGCAGAACCTCACCTGAGGTAGAAACCCGTTATTGCTGCCATACCCTTTTGCAGGGAAATTTAACCCTTTGGTCCAAATAGGTTGTTGCTGCAAAGAACTCATCGTTGTACAAGCCTGCATCTTTGTCTTCAGAAAAATTTCACGTCAGCGTTACAACCCTCTTCCTGCATAGCACAGTAAAATGAAGAAAAAACAAAAAACAAAGGTGACAGATTGAGATTAGTACCAAATAAGAATAGAGAGAATACTTAAAAACATGGTTTTGAACAGAAATTGGCACAGTACCAAATAAAGCTGAAACCAAAATCAATGGTGTGTTGAGGGAGAGAGTGAGAGGAGGAACTATTGCACGGTGGCTCCAATGGTTCGGACCAGTTAGGGTTTTAAGAATTTCAAAGATGAGTTTTTTTTCCCCTTAGTTTTCAGGGTTGAGTTTAGTGAGCTTAAAAGGCAGAAACAAAATAATAAACAAAAAAGCCCAACGAAAACGACACAAGATTAATTAATCCTTCCTCTAATCCTTCTCTTTTTGCCTATAATTGGTTAATTTGCCAGCGTATCTACCAACTCTAATCTGCACCGTTCAAATAGGTATTTTTTTTTTACATGTAAAATGTTCAAATAAGTAAGTTAATCCATAAAAAAAGTAGGCAATGAAAAATAATTAATAATGTCCAAAAATAAATTATTTTAAAAATATCTATAGAATTAAATAATTTAGGTAATGAAAAATATATTTATCTTTATATTAATAAAAGTAAAGAAATCTTGGGGGAAATCCTTATACATTTCAGCTGAAAAATTAAAATATATTTTTAAAATTTTCTTAATTATTATTAAGTAATTATTATGATAAATATTTGAAATTCTGAATAACTATATTAAATATTATCAATCTAATTTGAAATTCTAAATATGTTTTAATTAAGGAGATTGAAACTATTTTTAACTAAGACAGTTCTATAATTTTAACTAAAATACGCAATGATTGATTTATCTTTTTCCATCATTTGAATCTTGGTTGATTGTTGGATATGAAATAAATCTTGTTGAAAAGGAAATATCCAACTTGTGCGCGCTCGTGGTTTTCAATCTATTGTTTTGGACTATTTTGCATCAATATCGTAGTCAATAAAAAAAATTGTCTAAACCACAAATATCCTTCACGAAAGACAATCATGTTCGCGCCGAATAGGATAATTGTGGGCGACAAAATCTCCCTTCAAATATTTAACACTATTGTATATTCATGACTCAAACCTAAATTGATCACCATGTTTGATGATACTATGAATCTTATACGATACTAAGAAATTAAATTTTTTAAAAATATTATATATTATTTATGTTGCACTAATTCATATTTTTATATTCATCGATCCTACTGGTATGATTCATTCTAGTGAAAATTCATTTGGGTGATTTTTTTTTTATATAATCATTAGTTTTTTCATGTCAAGAGACTCTTAGGTATTTATATTTAATTTTTACATATACAACTTTTATATTTTGAATGATTTTTAAATTTGTATTTTTTTTTCTTGTGTAACAAAATCTTATTTTTTTCCAATTATGATGCACTATATTTTGTTATATTTTGTATATCTTTCTATTTATTTTTGTTACAAATTTTATTATATCTTTTAATTTATTTATTTTTTTGCTTATTATGTCTTTTATTGTGAGTTTGTTATGAATTTTCCCAATAATTCTTGAAAAAATGATACCAAGGATTACATTGTTTCTATTATTAAGCTTGAGAGGATTAAGTATAAGATTTTAGTTCAAGTAATTCAATTGTGGTAGTTGAATAATGGTTTCAATAACAAGAGCTATCAATTCTTTTTGGACTCCCAAATCATCACTGAAACTAAAAATTGGTGTGTGAATCAATACTTAGTGAAAGTAAAAGTAGTGTATATCAAGAATAAATGAATAATCAATCATAAAGATAAAATGTGTATTAAAAAGTTACCTAATGTTTTTTAAAAAATTCAACAAAGTAATTGTATTTTTTAATTTTGATGTCAAAATCTTAAACATCATATAATATGGAGCGAATGAAGTATATATTTAAGTTCCTCCCTCAAATTGGAGTAAATTCGATTTTTGTCTCTCAATTTTTTTCTTAAAAATATTTTAATACATCAAATTAAAAAAAATATCAAATAGAAAAGGTAATGGTTAATTCTTTATAATAATAATAATAATATTGTTGAGATCAATTGTTAATTATTGGCTTAACTACAAGATTAACATAACATTAGTGAAACTTAAAATAAGATTAATTTTTCTATCCATCAAAATCAAAGACGAGTAAAAAGGATTACATCAATGTTATGCTATATTCTTTTAAAGAAAACAATACTATGTTATATGAGTTATTATAAATTTTTTGTATTTGTGTTTCATTCTCACTCATAAAAAGAAACGGTTATATATGTTATGTTATTGTCTATAAGTATTAGACTTAGAGTAGGCAAATTAAATTAAAGACTTATCGAGTAAGCCTCTGTCATCCTAGTTATTTTATTAGATAATAAATTACTATAAAAATTGGATAGAATTGATTTATTCGGTTAACCTTTCATTCATGGCAAAGGTACAATTTGAATTTGTCGGAATATATTTTTCATTAATTTGAATACGATATGTAATCTCATAATAAATATTAATTGACGCGGTGATTCATCATCTTAACTGTTAAATAGGTGAACCTTTGTTTTTCAAAAAATTTTCTTTATCAAAACAATCATTATATGAATAATAGTTTGTTTAAATCAATATATTGATAAATAAGTATTCGTGCTTTAGTCAAGTATAGTATTTTAATTAATAAATTTTAAATCATTCCTCGAGACACTATTTCGGTTTTCTTACCAAGTGTGTGTATGTGCATGTCTATTAATTTTAGTCATACCATAGTGCGCAAATAATTAAAATTAATCTGACCTTTATTAAACATAACGATTTACATAAAATAAAATAGTGATGATTAACTTTCTTACACTCTCATCTAATATATTAATAGGGAAAATATTTTATATTTTTGTTTACAAAATAAAATAATCTCAACTATAGTTTAATCTAAAATAACCTCATACCTTGTTCTTGCTAGTCTAGCCAATGGAACCGATGAAGGGATTTGTCTTGGACCAATTGGTTTCATTTATTAAGAACAATTAATAATAAAATTATTTTATATTTTGTTTACAAAATAAATTAATTTTAAAGATTTTTTAATATTTAATAACTTCATCCTACTTAGCCCCGAAAGTAACTTCCATTACCGTGCGCATTTTTGCCAAGCCAATGGAACCGATCAATGGATTTTGTCTTGATCCAATGGGTTTCATTTATTATTTATTAATACAATAATAGGAATTTTGATAACAACTATTATCGAGATAATCCTTCCACGTCACGGTCTCTGTTCTTCTAAAGAAAAGGCTGGCGTGATGTTAAGTTTGTTTTGTTTGTAGCGCAGTTGTGGATAAGCTTATAAATATAATGTAAACTGAGTAAATTAACATAAACTTAGTTGTTGTATCTTATGTACATTTAACATAACCACTTAGTACGTAGAATAATAGTGTGGAGTTTATCTAATAGTTTTGAGTTTTAACTAATTATAGCTGTATTGAATATTCCAAAGAAAAATTATGTCGTTCAAATAAGATTTTTTTTTTTAATACTGGCGGTCTCGAACAGAAAATATACATACATACATACAATTAACATAAAAGATAGTATTCTAAAACATATTGTTGTATTTGATAGAGTAAATGAGTTATTGTTTCAAATTTATCACTCGTTTAGCTTTTATTGTCTAACTACTTGACAACGCAAAAGGTCACAGATTTTTCTACCAAGTTTTTCATTTTCTTCCAACTAGGAAAGAGAGAGTTAAATCCTATCCTCAAACGATTCCTCTCTTTTCTTGCATCTAAGATATTGCATAATTCTTCTTCCATTTAAATGAGTTAACCTCACAACTTTCCTCAGCTAGAAGACGTAGAACCGAATTAGATTCGCTTCTTTTACAAAAGTCATTGCATATCAACCTTTGGCACTCTGCATCAATTTCATATCAATAAAAAAACGTAGCCGACCTTCTCATTACTTTTCCAAAAGATATATTCTTCAAATGGCAGAGACTAGAGAGAAACAATTGATAATGTCATAATGATTAGTTTTTCATTTGTTCTATAAAATATATTAAGATTGTCATATTCATCATCATCCAGATAAACAGTATATAGCCACAAAATTTCACATGCAATAATTTTTACGTAGACTTCAGGACTAAATATTCCATTGCACGATATTGTAGTTATCCACGTCCAGCTGTACTTTTTTGTCTAGGGAGGGTGGAAACAAGGAGAACGAGATTGGGTGGCGATGGTTATTAAGTAACTAAGTAACATCAGTAAATGTAACTATTTCATTCTATGTGAGAAAGACCCCCTCCACTTTCAGCACGTGTCCTACAAAATAATTAAGTGTTAGAAATTATGAAAGATATATACCAAAGTAAAGCTCATGAATACTAGTCTTTCAACCATTGCAATGTAAAAAAACATGCAATCTTATTGATGCACAGGCATGCACTTGCACTTGCACTTGCACTTGCACGCACACACATACATGAGGCAACTATGCTTCACATGGACACCAGAACAATCATCTAAGAAACATTTAACAATGGGCATTACAACCCAGAAACGCATTTAAATCTTGAATTGACGCCTTTCTAAATTGACCAAATGAACTGTGAACCATCTATTAAGGTTCTAGTTGTAGGATTATTTCAGAGGGTTAAAACCAACTAACTGCAGAAGCTATATACAAACTAAGATCAATGAACTTGCAGAAGAAAATTTATAGAGGGCAATGATTTGCTAATAGGACAAGCTATGTTGCTATCAAGCAAATACTGGAAAAAAATGCCTAATTTAGAGAATCCAACATCATTGTTGTGTCCCCACCCAATTTTCTTGAAATGATATTAGACTTCAAACTTGCTAGCCTCCTTGATGCACACAACATAAATGAATGGCATTGAAGGATATAAAAAAATCAACTAACAATATAATAATGCCAAGAGTTCAATACTTACTTGTGGTCAGAAGGATTTGGCATAAGCTCATAAACAATAGTGGCAACAACATCCCTTTTCAACTACACAATGAACAAGATATTTAATAATCTCACTAGACTATAACAACCAGCAACCATGAATTTAGCAGTTAAAGTACCTGAGTGGCTTCGCCTTTAAAGCCAATATAGTGTATTTTAGTAGTGTCACCACCAAAATTCTCAGGAAAGTGCAAGGTAATATTTGCCACGCTTTGAAATTTAGAATATCTAATCAAAAGGATAGATACATTGAAAGAACATGATGTTAGAGAAACTGGAAAACTCCAAAGACATAGAGCAGTACCGCCCCTAATTAGTTATAGTATGGGAATATACTACATTAATACCACAGAGAAAATGCATTGCATACATGTATTATTAACTAATTGAATATTTTGCAATATTTTCTGGCACAAGTATTTGTAGAAAAGGCCAAAGTGATGGAATAACTATAATGAGAATTGAGAAGTAGGTAATGATTACCTTGTCTGGTATTCCAATACTCCTTGCATATTCTCAACCAAATCCCATTCCTTCAAGAGAAAAAAAAATGTTTCATACAAGTTGTGGTGTGGATTTGTCAATTAATTCCTTGAAAACCTTGAAACTATACCTGAATAGCCTGCATGCTTTGTGCATCTGAAAAGTCAATTCCTTCTCGATTGATGAACCTAATTCAATATGAAGTGTTCAGCCATTTTGTGCAAGATAATAATTACTGCAATTGAATATTCAATTTAGTCCAAGTTATATAAATGTTATTTTCAAAAATACAAAATATTATATAGAGGTGGTATCAAGTGTCTATTGACTGTAAATGGGATACTTGGAAAATAGATTAAATTGTGGATCCAAATACTAAACTGCATTATCTTTATGTGAAGGTAAGTATTCGGAAAGAGGTCGACAAAGAGCTACTGTTAGTTTCATCTTTCATCTTACAAAGTTTCCTACTGAGATTAAATTCAACAAAAGAAAAACAAAGGTTTGCTCATTAAAAAATGTATAAGAAACTTCATTCAGTAGGAGACTATGAGCATTAACTAAGATATTTATACTGGTTGCCCTGATACCCAACTGAGAATATAAACAATTCAGTTGTACAAGTATCAAGTATCAACGAAGGATAGGATTAAGCAGGTAAAAAACACAAGAATCAAACAGCATAGAAGATGGGGAAAGGATAACAGAGAAGATGGTATCTAAAATAAGTCCTTACCACATTAACAGGCTGGACTCGACAAGAAAGGTAGTATCACAATTGTGACAAAATCATGCTCCAGATAATAAAATGGTAAACTAAAAGCAACATTACTTTTAAACTCAGTTGTTATCAAAGCCAATAACAAACCAAAAACGAGCGTTGCAGAGGCTGGTAATTTCTCTTATCATAAAATAGAATTATTGCTAATAAGTTACTCAATAAAAAAAATCACTCCAAATACAGTATAGCTGCTTCAAAAGCGTAAACTTACACTCTCATCTTGGAAGGACTTGTTCCATCAGCTCCACCAACTATGGATATGCTCTTAATCTTGACATCTGAAGTAAATCTATTTTGCACAGAAGCATAACAAGTTCGGTAAGAACTTATAGGACCAGTTTTCTAAATAGAAAATGGAAGATGTTACAGATAAAGTCGTTGGCTTGTTGGAATTACTGTTTTTAGCAGAAAGTTGATCATACTAAATTTGAATGTTATAAACTTGAATCTGGGCAACAATGTAGTTAAGCTTTTGTAAAGGAGAACCAACCAGAACCAGTAATACTACCAAAAACATACTGGTTGTTAATTACGGGGTTGAAAAATTTCTTGGTTTTATAGGGCATTAAGATGGAAGTATCTTAAAACTGAAAATGAAAGGCAAACAAATATAAACAGACAATCCATCCAATATAATCTAAATTTCAGGAATCAGCAGCATATATACACTAACACGGTAACAAAGGAAAACAGCTGATTAAAATAGATTAAGTAGATGAGATATAAGGTTCCCCCAGTGGCTAGTGAAGGGTGAAGGGAGGGGGGAGAGGTCATGGGTTCGAATCCCCTGCTGACATTTCTAACAAAACTAATGGTGTGTGAGACTAGAGAAAAGATTAAGAACACATTTAATATTATATCAGATTAAGACTAGAGAAAAATCAGTTAAGCAGAAAAGGTGTGTGAGACTGTGAGTCAGACATGGCAACTTACGGAATGAAGACAAGTAACTCAGGATCACCCTCATTGCTTTCCAAGTGAACCTGTTGAAGCCATTACTACTAGAGGTTAAATAACATAATTCAGAAACAATGAATGTTAAAATTGAAGTGAATGAATTATTATTACCCCAGAAGAATCCAGACGCTCTTCCCAAGCTTTGAAAACTGACTTAACACTTCCTGGATTTGCCTCATTCAAAGCAGTTACCTGACCAAGATTATCAAACTGTGATCTCATTTTTTCTCCTTTTTATTTAATTAAAAACTCTATAGAATACAGAAACTGCATTTGATAAGTAATCAAACTCAGAGAAGCATGCTCAAATTCAACCACGATGCAATTAAACCTATCCAAAGTGCGAATTGCTTCTAAACCTCATTTTGGTACCAATTGATGTGAAAATGATGTGTGAGAGAGAGAGAGAGAAACCTTGGAGAGGTCGATGTGTTTGTAGAGAGACCAGTTAGAGGAACAGTCATGGTCTTCGCAACTGTGGTCGTGCAAGCACGCCATCTTCACTCACTCAGTCGCAACAACAACGCAAACGAAAATCACTCGATTCTTTTCTTTTCTCTTCGATTTGGTTTAACATACCAACACGCGTCTTTAAAGTTTAAAAACGACACTTGCCCTGTTCCGTTCGTTTCTTTAGAAACGACAACCGTATTGATACGTACAAAAACGACGGTGCGCAAGGAGAAAAGGACATGTGTACTACGCTACGCTACATGCATCCAGTTATCGGGCTTTGCCTTTAGGCTAGGCCCAACCGAAAGTTGGGCACTGCAACGCGCACCCAACGAAGCCCAGCAATTTTGCAATTTCGAAAAGGACATGTGTACTGATACATTACATACATATGAGTCATAAGAATTAACTTATTACATAATCCGTATCACTTGTATGGATTATATAATTCATATGACTCATATGGATCACGTAATTCGTAAGTATCTTTTTTATTTTTTTTTCAAAAATATATTTTTTTAATTTATTAATATATTAAAATTTTTAATAGTAAATATTTTTTATTTATAAAAAATATACGGATTGAATAATTTGTATGAGTTATATTAAAATTAGTTGTCACAAAATTTAATATTTAAATTTACATGCGCATTAAATATACATTAGAAAGTTTAGTGTTATGCATAACAACATTATTTATTTTATAATATAATTGATCTATTGGCTCAATTGGTTAAAACACTATACTAATAACCTAAAAGTCATAAGTTACTGATACACATTTCAGCTAATCCGTATGAAACCTCATTTCATTGGATGCGCTTAGCAGTGTGCCCGAAAGTTGAGTGTTGCTAGGTGCACCCAGCATTATTACTGGTGCACCCAACATTCTAAAAAAATGCTGAGTGCACCTAACAACACTGCCGAAAGTTTTGTATTCAGGCCCAGTTCTATTACCGAAAGAGCCCACAGAGGATAAAATGAGACATAAGAACTTAAACTACATTTTTTTAAATAGAGGATAAAGTGTCTAGATTAAAATCACAAACTTTTAGAAATGAAAAAAAAATTACAATTAAAAAATGGCAGCATAACATTTGAATACGCAGAGCAATCTAATTTTATTTTCTTGTTTTATTTTTCTATTATTATTCCTTTCTATTATTATTCTTGGACAATTGATTGTGAGGCTCCGTAACATATTCTAGCCTTGAGTGCACAAATTCAGTTGTTAATTTGTTGCATGTGTTAACTATATATGGAACAGAGTTGGATATCATATTGCACCGCGGAGATCTACTAAAATTTACTGTTAGGACAATACAGGACAACACCATTCTTTTCTATTTTTCTAACACATATTATGTACATAGACGAATTCAAAAATTCAATTTTGTAAGTGTTTAGGGTTATGGAAATTAAAAGACAATTTTATTAACATTAAAACAAAATGTTATTACTTAATTTTTTTAAAAGTGGCATCATTCTAGCTAGAATAATAATAGAATCTATTGTCGTGTTGATAATTTCTTTGCAAAGACATGAATGATACAAAAAAAGATTCAGAGGTTGTACTTAAAACAGGTTTCTTAAAAACAGTTTAAGCATCATTAGAAGAAGAACTTATTTTAGGTTCTTAGACAATTTTTTTGGATCTTATGATTCCACATAGAATATAATAATTTTTGTTATATTCTAGAATCTAATTTGAATTTTTGGATTTTACTTGATATTAAAAATTAATATTTTTTGAAAAAGATATGAAATTCTTAAGAGTTCTTCTCCTAGAATGCAACTTTCAGCATGAAAAATTCTTAAATAAGAATAGTGATGGATAGAAATTGTTGAGCTTAAGAACTCATATTAAAGATGATCGAGGATAAACGGTTACTTGTGCAAGTGTCAAATTTGGCGTGAGAAAAAAATCTGGCACGATTTTTTCTTCTCTTTTTTAGAAAAAAAAAACTGAGAATGAGATTGAGAATAAGTGATACTTAAATTGAGTGATTTTTGTTTTTATTTTTAAAGAAAAAGACCGAAAATATATTTGTTTCAAATTTAAAAAATATTTTAAAAAATAAGACTAAAATTTAAAATAATAAATCAACATTTAATATTATATCAGATTAAGACTAGAGAAAAATCAGTTAAGCAGAAAAGGTGTGTGAGACTGTGAGTCAGACATGGCAACTTACGGAATAAAGACAAGTAACTCAGGATCACCCTCATTGCTTTCCAAGTGATCCTGTTGAAGCCATTACTACTAGAGGTTAAATAACATAATTCAGAAACAATGAATGTTAAAATTGAAGTGAATGAATTATCATTACCTTTATGACTAAAAAATTTCAAATTTTGGTAATTATTTTTTTAGTCTTTAAAAAAAATTGTTTTTATCATTTCTTAAATTTTTGAAAAATTACTTTTAATATCTCTTATTCTTTGTGTTATCAATGTTTTAATTTATAGTTTTACACCATTAGAAATGTTTTTTTTTTAATTTAATGTCTTTAAAATGATTTGAAATACTTTAAAACTACCCAAATATGTAAAAAATTATAACAATTTCACATTCATTGTAAAAAACAGTCACAAAATTATACAAGTAAAATATTTTGACAGTTTAAAATTGTCAACATTTTTTTAAAAATAAATTAAAAAAAATTAATTGTTAAAATCTATCACAAAGTGTGAAATTATAAACAAAAAAAAAGATTAAAAACATATTTAATTCTAAATTTATTAAAAAATAAATTTATATCTTATTTACCTATCATATTATAAAATAAGTTTTTAAGTGAACAAATTAGACTTGACTCATATTAAACATTATTAAAAAAATGAGAAGTAATATGCATACAACAATCTATAAGTCATTTTTTTATCTATTACATCTTAAATTTTCCTCTTTTTGTTATATACTTTGTTGTACAATTACCATTACATCTTAAATTTTCCTTTTTTTGTTATATATTTTGTTGTACAATTACCATTTCTCTAAAAGAATTAGACTTGTCTGTAGGAATAAATTTATAGTTGGCTACATAGACAAATTTGACTTGTCATAAAACATATATAGTTATCTATTTCTACTCGGTCGAGCTCTGTGCTTTAAGTACAATTAATTTTAATTTTTATAGTTTATAATTTGTTTGATATTTTTTTTCACATTAGCTTATATACTGATTCACTTATGTGAGGATATATCAAATATATATATAAAGTAACAAACCACACGTTCAATTTTTATAATAATTTAAAACTATTTGAACAAAATATTATTAGGTTCAGCAGTTCAGGCTATCTCCAATTCTCCGGGTTCACAACATCAGTTTCCCGTCTCACAATCCAAACGTGCTGTTGTCCAGAAATTTTAAGATTACTTGTTAAAAGGAACATCTTTGTCATCCAATAAATGTATTTTTAGGTCTCATATCAACTGTATTGACTAATATTTAATACATAGAGTAGTCAATAGTAAGCACGTTTTGCATGAGAAAAATACATTTCATTTTTCATCCTTTAGCATACAAGTCGGCAGAGAGAAAAGCACTTCATCCTTAGACCTTATGAAGCAAGTGGGAAAATTAAATATACATGTGTGGTCTTTATTTTGTCAATATATTGATACCAACTACACGTGAAAACGGAGGTCGATCGTGGGTTGGATCAAAATAATCATTTTACCAAAACACATACAAGCGACTATATTTAAAGGATCTGAAATATAAGAATATATTTTTTAATAATTTTTTATATTAAAAATATAAACTTAATATTAATATAAATTAAACTCATCTAATACATTTTTTAAATAATAAAAAAACCTTCAAACTTGCTACTAATACCCTCATGAAAGTTAAGCAATAAATAACTTAATTTTGATATACTTACTTCTCCATGCACATATTCAATAATATTCCCTCTATTTCAAACTATATGCTACTTTGAGAGTTAATATTTTATTTCAAAGTTTTTGTTATTTTATAAAATGAAGAGAGCAATGTTAATTTTTCCCAACGATACCCTTATTTTTCCCAACAATGTATTAGTTATTTATATAAAACCGTCTTTCAAAGATGACTTATCCATTTTTGTATTTTTTTTAAATCTACCCATTTTAGTAATTAATTAAAAATTATACCATTTTTTAAAAAAAGCCCTAAACTTGGAAGACGGGGTGAATCTGGTATAAGTATAAGTATATAATTAATGATGAAGATAATAATTAAGAAAAAAAGTATGTCGGCCACAACGACCATCTCAATAAATTAAATATAAACCATACAAAAAGCAAGCAACCCTATAATGGTTACGTATACGTACATGTACTCTTTCTCGGTCAAGATATTCAAAAATAAAAACCCAATTGAATATTCATTTTTCGATGATACAAAACTTGTAAAGAGAATTTTTTTCTCTTTTAAGCCTCACAATTTCTTTAGAAGAAAAAAATGATGTGTGACACTCATATAATCTCTACAGAGCACACCAAATGTGATAGAGGGGGACCAAGGTCTCTACTTGTCCTCTCTTGCATCTGTCCCTAGGATAGAGGTTAAACTCTAGCGAATCCTTGGCCCTCCTGATTATATATATATATATATATATTAGATAATTATTTTGATTTAGAAATTTAATCATCTAAATAATATGGGGTTTAATTATATAAATAACATCATTTAAGTGCAACATAAATAAGTTATTGAAGTGTTATTTTTTCCTACTTTTTAACAAAATTTTATATTCTTTTGTAGTATTTATTGTAGAGTTAATTATATTTTTGTTTTCCCAAATAAAATATTTGAGTATCATATATTTTCATTTCAAATAATAGTTAAATGTTATTATTATTGAAAAGTTATAAATAGTTAGTTTGTAATCAAAATATCTTTATTATCATTCCCTTAATATAGATCTAAGAATTTTAAATGTTATTTATTAATCTTTTGTTAATTGGTCAAAATTACAAATACTGTATCAGATATTGAAAAGTTAAATTTTAAAACATATCTACAAATATTCTATCTTCCAATTATCATTATTCTTATATTCTCTTTGCTTTTATTGTCTCATCTTTGTTTTTCTTGTTATTGTTTGAAAGATTTCAATGTATTTTGAGTCACGAGTGCAAAAGTTCAAATACATGTAATATAAATCTATGAAAAGTATATTATATATGAAGTTGCATCAAAGATCAGTCGTATTTTACTTATAAAGTTGTAGCCTTTGTTATGATACAATAGTTTTTTTTTTCTTTCTATTTTCCAACTATCTGAAAGAAAATTAGTTGTTATTATTGTCGTGAAAGATAATTTAGTTAATTAGCAACATAATTTATTCTAAGTTAGTGACTTTTTTTTAACATAATATGATTTTTCGTAAAAAATGTTTAGTGTAAATACTATTTTTTTTATTATAAATTCATTAGGATTTTCGATGACATTTGAAATTGGTGATTGTCATTTATAATTTTAGGTCTCTTATGTTTAATTTATTTACTATGTAAATAAGTTCTCTATTATATAGTTCTTAAATTATTTAAAAAAAAAGATATAATAATGAATAGTTTGTATAAAGTTTGATTTTACTAGATTAATTTTAATTTTCATATTGAGGCTTGTCATTAAATTCTGAGTTCGCCCCTAGCTTCAGGCAACAGGCCTTGAATATAAACATAGAATTCGAGATTCCTCAAAGTCTAATTATAATGGATGGAAGGTAAAAATATACACAACACTTTAATTTGGAACAAAATTTTCCACTCCATGAAAAAAAAAAGCTTCAAATAATTTTTTTTTATACAAGTAAGACTTTTTTTGTGTGGAAGAATTTATATAAGTAAGACTTCAAGTAAGTTAATTATTACAACTAGAAATTATACATTCATACTACTGATTCCATTTATGCTTTATATGGGAAACGAGACCATGTATCCCATTTTGGTTACGTACCAAAATCATTTTTTCTTGTCTTGAGATAAATATCAATATAGGATGTGATTAGATGATTTAGACACATATTTTGATTATGTTCAATAATTTGAAATTTATTTAATGAAAACCAATTTTAAAACTAATAGGCTTTATATATGTTACACGTTGATAGTAGTTTTACCATCTTTCCATTTTTACAATGTCAATTTTATAACTCTTTTTTATTATACATACTCAATGTTCATATTCATTCATTTACCTTTTGTAGACGTTGTGCTAGTTGTAGCAAACTAGTGTCATTCATTATTCAAATCTCAAGACAAATCTTTCGGGAAAATTTGTTTAAAATAATTCCAGTACGTCGATCGACTGCATAAGTTATTATGGATATAATCTTTTGACAAAAGCCTGCCCATAAATGGAAGCAATCTTCAACAGTTTCTTTGTTTAGATAGAATGATGAAAGTAAAAATAAATTATTTTTTTTGGAAAAAATGGAAGAGAAATGTAAAACTTTTGGTGGATAGCCCTCATGAAAATAACATTCTTTCAACTTAATTAGGTATGAAATGTCTTGTTGACGGCTCTTGTTTCCAACTAATTATTAGGCCCAATAGGGTAAAATCACTATTTTATTTTTTAAGATAAAATTTTGATTTGTTAAAATATATGGGACAACACAATATAAAATCATTTATTTTGTTTGATTTTAAAATAATCATGGAATAACACAAAATAAATGATACAACACAACATTAATATATCTAGGGGCAAAGTTAAAGATTGAAAAGATAAAAATATCCACTACATTCTTTCTCGCTCTGGCTCTCCCACTCTATTTTTCTAACCAACGTGTAAAACTGTTCTTTCATACTAGATGGCCGAAAACAGTTGCAGCACAGATTAAACAAAATTCGTAACACGTCAAAATGCTATTAATATCAAAGAATAACTTGCATTTGCTTTCTTCCAAGTTAAGACTTTTATAATTTAGATTGTTTTATTAATATTGGAATTAATTGCCTAAAGGCTACTCTTGTACTGGTATTACATATATCATCCAATTTCGTGAATGAAATCTGCAAAGTGCAGTTGAAAATTATCTTCCTCTATTTTCAGTGGGCGTAATACAAGAAAAATTCTCTCTAGATCTTGACCTCTGGTGTGTGGAATTTTATTTTGTCTTCCATTGATTTGATATCAATTTTAAATATTATCTTTATCCATCCAAGTCCAACGTACTCTACGTAGAAAATAAAATCATGTCTCCCATTTGAAAAACTCCTGGAAAAAATTGAAAAGGATTTGGGAAGATAAAAACCATAACTGTCTCGCCATTTTTATTTTTCAAGTAGCTCTTGGCTTGATCTCGCACACAGTTCACAAGGAATATTAGATAAATTAAAGAAATATTTTAATAAATTTTATATTATTATGATTATATTGTACTTTGTTTATCAAACAATGAACAAAATAAAAAGGTTGTCATGTGAATTGTTCTGTTCTAGAACAGATCTGTTCTTTTCTTCTTCTACTGTACGTATGTTTGTGCATCAAACACATCTTTACTTTTTTATACTTTCAATTATATTTAGTAGACTAAAATAACAATAATTTTATAAAAAATACTATTAAATTATTTTTGTTTTAATTATTTTAAACTAATTAATTTTTTATAACATAAAAATAAATAATAATTAAATGATAAATTTATGTTAAGAAATAATAATATAATTTGTTAACTAATATAAAATGCTTTTCGTATAATTTTTATTTATTTCTACTCTCTTGTCTAATCATGCGAATAAGTGAAGGAAAAATTTTCAATTCATTTCCTTTTTATTTCTATTCATCCAAATAATATATTTTTTCTATTTTTTCCTACTTTTTTTTCTTATTTTCATTTCTAATTCAAACAAAACATAAAAGATTAGCTAATTGGTATGCCCCGGCCCTAGTATTAGTCTAATTAATATTTGACTATTTCTTACCATTATTACAATGTAAAACTTGTCTAAGTTATAGAATTTATATAATTTTAATGAATTTGTCTGTTAATATTTTTAACAAATTTATTAAAATACGTGACATTTAAAGCGCTTAGAAGTAAGATTATTTTGAAGTTCGAAAAAAATCATCAAATAATATTAAATTTGAGTATTTAAAAATATTGTTATATATGTATCAAAATCATAAAATTTAAAGTTTATAAATAAAATCTCTAATGGTCAATTTTTTATGATTTAAATTATTGTCACATAATTTCTAAAAAATTGACAACATCACACATTGAAATTGGTTATTGGTTCAGAAAGAAATCATATATATATATTCATTCTTACTTTTAATAAATTTATATTTCTTTATTTCTTTATTTTACTATATTTTTATAAATCTTTTATTTTTTAATTTATATTTCTTTTTGAAACCTTCACTGTTTCAATGTTTACTACTTATTATTATTAGAATTACTATCAAAATATAATGATTATCAAGATTAACTTTTAAATCAAAAATATTATTATAAAATCAACTTAAAAGTTATCTTACAAACCACTATGATACAATTATAATTGTTATTAACATATGTATTAAATATTAAAAAAAATTCTGATAAGTTAAAAAATTATGAAATTGTTTTTTTAATAAAAAAAAACTTACAATAAAAAATAAATTTAATATCTTATATTTAAATATTTATTCATAGAATCATTTAACAAAAATTACTCATTTATAATAATAAACTATCTTAAAAAAATAATATAATTTTCACAATTAAAAAATTAGTATCTGATAAATAGTTTCGATGCATGATAGATATTTCATGTATACTGAAAAAAATCAATGATCATTTCATATGGGACTTTACTCTTGCAACGTGTTATCCGGACCATATTGCTACATGCATTAATTGTGATAATATGAAAGAAGGATTAAACCTCTAATATTATAGGCCACCAAACCTAAAGGGAAAAACAAACTGAATATATTATTTAGAGTAAATTCTACACTAATTTCCACTATTATAAGGTTTAATTATTTATATATTCGTTCTTGTAAAAAAAATATTTATATACTCGTTCAATTTTTTTTGTTTATTTATATGATACTAAAATCAAAATTTATTTAAATAATATAACTCATTACTTTCATGCAGGTTTATTTATATTGACTTTACATCAGAAAAAAAAATTATATGGACATTAAATTCCAAACTTATTTAAATATTACATTCTACTCTATTTATATCAACTTAATATAATAAATTTGGGAAGTGCTGTGTGATAATTTAGTGAATATGACTAACTAGATCAACATGATGGACACCATGTAAGACTAACCAATAAATTAAACATCGTTAGAGTCATGTAGGTGTTATCTATATATACTTTTATTAAGTTCCGAAATGAAAGTGACAACGGAAAAACGTTGAAATGAAATTGGAACTTTAGATTATATTTCGAGGATAATAAAATTACCTTAATTTGCCATCAAATTAATAATTTAACCAGATTAATTTTAACTTAACACGCTATTACATATGGCTGCCATAGTATATGAGAACCTTTAAGTTTTTAAATAATATTAATAA
Organism: Glycine soja; assembly: GCF_004193775.1. NCBI lineage: Eukaryota > Viridiplantae > Streptophyta > Magnoliopsida > Fabales > Fabaceae > Glycine > Glycine soja. The sequence goes on along the minus strand of NC_041012.1, from coordinate 41,112,025 downwards.
AATATAAAAAACACATTCATGAAATACTATAAAATCAAACACTGTGCATCTAAGACGTATATGCCAGTAAGGTGCACGAACCCGTGCTAATTTGTACTGTATTTTTTTATTTTTTTACGCTTTTATTCTTTATTCACGTGTACTTACCTTTTTTTTTTTTCTCTGCCTTATTTTTCTTATTAATTCTCGTATCACATTTATTATTTTCTTTTTCTATTCTTCTAATTATCTCTATCTATTTTCCGATGGTGTTAAAAAAAATTAATTTCTCTTTTAATAAAGGCATGCTATCTCAAAATTTAATATTTTGGGCTAGTTTTAGAGTGGTCCAAAAATTAACCACCAAACACGTACGCCACCAATTAAGAACCTAACAGCTCTACACGATAGCAAACTTTAGACAAATTAAGAATCGAATGAATTGAATGATCAGATATTGTTAAGCAAACACATGTCACCTTCATCCAAGAGTAATTAGTGAGGGGTCGTACACCAAAAAGCTACGCATTAATTCTCTTACGTTTGAGCATTAAAATCCTTGTAAATGATTCTCCATCATCGCCAGCCTTGGACTACACTCTTGAAGACTCACAGTACGAGAGGAAATCAGGCCATTGATACACAGTTAATACTAAATAATTCTAATATCTACATACATGTGTGGAAAACTGAAAACTTACCACTTAGTCAAATAAAGTGTCTTGACTAATTAGATAAAAGATAAAAAAGAATAACTTTGATATGGTACTTTAGTTTTTTTTTTTTTAATCAGATGTTACGTATTAAATGAAAGTCATATATATATTTCTCTCCTCTTCTTCAGTGAAATGCCATTTTCATTACTTGATTCCGAACATGCAACTGCAAATTAAACTTGGTATATATTGGCATTATTCCTTTTAATCTGGGTTTGTATCATTTCTTAAAATTGGATATAAGTTTAATATATATGGACAGCGATAAATCTATTTAGAATTTAAAAGGCCTGGTCAAGGCTGCAGATTCACACAGCACACAATCATATAAATTAGTTTTCTTGTCGTCGACATCAATTTTAGTTTATTTCGATTTCATGCACCGACCACACTTTATGCATTTGAATAATATGATTTTCACGAGTTGCACGTACGAATACTTTTATAAACGATTTCAATTTATTTTTTTTCTGAGTAAAAGTGATAAAACGGATAGACTCTAGTTTGATGAAACCGTAAGTAAAGATCCACTACTAAAAGATTAGTGTACAAGTCGGAATGAAAAATAACTTTATCAAATTACAAACTATTCAAATAGCTCCGAACAAAACAGTTTTATGGAGTTGTAACTACTCTATCCATGGGCGTAAGCAGTTGTGAACATTACATTTGTCTTATTATTTTTAAAATTTAATTTTATCACGCGCACTACTGGTAGCATATTTATTATTTAATTTTACAGATCTTTTATCTGCCTCACGAGTATACATACTCCTTTGGCGCGCGCCTCCAAAACATTTAATTTGCCCCCTCATAAATATCTTAAAGTTAATTTCTTCAAAGGTTGTATAAATACACACGAATACGTGAGGAACAACATGGTGTTCTCTCAATCAGCAATATCACGTGAGGAAGTTGAAGAAGCGATGAGTATTCAGGAGCTCATTAAGAAACCACTCACTTCAGTTCCTCAACGTTACATTCAACTACACAATAATGAACCTTCACTTCTCGCAGGTGAAACCTTTAGTCACGCACTCCCAACCATCAACCTGAAAAAATTGATCCATGGAGAAGATATAGAACTTGAGTTAGAAAAATTGACCTCAGCTTGTAGGGATTGGGGTTTCTTTCAGGTTATATTTAACACTCCACGTTAATTATTTGCCACTAGTTAGCTATATATAGATAATAGATATCTTTGATTTCTTGTTTATTTATTTTTCTGAATCTATATCTACTTTAATGTATGCAGTTGGTGGAGCATGGAATAAGCTCAGTAGTGATGAAAACACTTGAAGATGAAGTTGAGGGATTCTTCATGCTCCCCATGGAAGAAAAGATGAAATACAAGGTAAGGCCAGGTGATGTTGAAGGCTACGGAACTGTGATTCGATCAGAGGATCAAAAGCTTGATTGGGGTGATAGGTTATTCATGAAAATCAACCCTCGTAGTATTAGAAATCCACATCTTTTTCCCGAGCTCCCTTCATCACTCAGGTATGTTTGCATATATATATATATTTATTTAAAAGCAGTATTTTAATTTAGCAAGTTATACTTTAATTATATGAGAGTTGCTATGGTACGGTATCCTTAAGAATCTAAGCGTTTTGGTACTAAGCTAGTGGCTAGTTAAATGAGTTTTCAACATGCTGTATGGGAGAGACTTTTTCAAAACCCATAAATTTCTGATATTTATTTTATTTTTAAATGTTAGTTGTTAGCAGGGGAAATCAAATTTAGGACAATTTTTTTTGTCTCCTTAATTTATTATTAAATTAATCTTATAATTTTTTTGAGAGAATTTCTTGTATATATATAAATTCTCTATCTATCTTTGTGCACATGGATATATTAATTATTTGATCTATTTTATATATATGCATATTACATGCAGGAATATCTTAGAGTTATACATTGAGGAATTGCAAAACCTTGCAATGATACTTATGGGGTTGCTAGGGAAAACCCTGAAGATAGAGAAGAGAGAGTTGGAAGTGTTTGAGGATGGGATACAAAACATGAGGATGACATACTACCCTCCATGCCCTCAACCAGAGTTAGTTATGGGCCTCTCTGCTCATTCTGATGCAACAGGAATAACCATTCTTAACCAAATGAATGGAGTGAATGGGCTGCAAATTAAGAAAGATGGGGTTTGGATTCCAGTGAACGTCATCTCAGAAGCCCTTGTTGTCAACATTGGGGACATTATAGAGGTTTGTATATATGGATTATTATCCTCTCTAAAATCAATTTTGTTTTCTTTAATATATTCTTTATACTAATAATTTTTAATTATAATATTTATATCAATTTTTTTTCCTATTTTTTTTATCATACCAATAATTTCTTTTATCACTTTTTATGTTTATATGTTAAATGGTGGATTTCGGGGACTGGAGCTAGGTCTCAAAATCTTTGAGAAGTCAAATATAATACGCAAGTCCTTTCCAAAATTTGTGGATATCATATCTCCAAATATATTTCATTTTCATTTTCATTTATTCTGTGCGTGATCCTAGCAAATTTATTATTTTTTTTAACCTTGCTTACAAGTTACAAAGTGGATTAGCTTTAATTACATGTCTTTTGACCTAATCCTTATTTAATTAATTTATACTACTAGAGACCTAGCTCCACTAGAGACTTTTTCATTTTGAAGTTACTATCTTAAGAGATAGTATTAGTCAAATAACTTGCATTGAAACTCCACATGTATTTGAATGGGAAAGATGGTTAAATAGAAAAGAAATTGACCCTAAACATTTATTCAAATAGAAGGAGAACTGCTGACCACACACTTTCATTTGGAGGTTGTGGTAGTTAGAACCTTCCATATTTTATTTGTACAAAACAATCAAAGACTATTTTTATCGAACGAAAATGATATAACTAGAAACACTAAATAATTTCTATATAAAAAGCTAATGCTGTATCATAAACGCCGATGAATTTGATTATATTTATTTATAATTAAAATAAATTATTTTATATGTATTTTTCTTAGAAATAAAATTAAATTTTATAGAAATAATAGTTATTTTTATTGAGCATGACGCGTTCAATCTTTTTTATATAAGTATATTTTTACCTTTCTATATCTTAACCTTTTATCCCTTTTACTTATAAAGTTATGTGTTAAATATTTTTATAAACTAAATTAATAATTAGAAATGAACTAATATATATAATTAATAATATTATTTTTCAATTTATAAAATCTGAATTTAAATTCTCTCCTTTCAAGAAATTTAGTTTAAATCATATTTCACTATTAAATTATTAAGTTTGAGTTATTATAATTCCCTTAAAATTAAATTATTCAATGAAAAAAGTTTGGATATTTTTTATCGAAAACAAAATGTACATTTTAATAATAATAATAATAATAATAATAATAATTATGAGACTGATTTATATAGATATACTAAGTGAAACTCACACACCACAAACCCTTTAATAATCTTTTAATTGGACAATTTTATGACAAAATTAAAAGTTTCTATTTCCTAAATCATTAAATAATTTTTTAATTAATTTAAAAATTATTTAATACTTTCATTGGTAGATATCATAATTAGTGTAATAAACCCTTTTGAAATATATAGAAATAAGAATGATTTAATTATATTTTTATAATTGTTATTTTTTATAAAATTTAATTTACTTATATAATCAAGATAGTATATGTATGCGTGTGTGTGTATATATATATATATATATAATAATAATAATAATTTAAAAATTAGATATATAAGAAAACATGTTTTGTATAAAATTATTAAGAGTGTTATATCTTATACTAGTGTAAATGGGTCCCTTATTTTATATCTATTTATCCATTTCTATTTAATATTTCTAAAATAATTACCTTAAAGATATATTTTATATGCCTAAAATTTACTATTTTTATGTAAGTATAAAAAATGTTAATCTCTTTAATTACTGATAGTATGTTTGGCTTTTATTTGTAATATCAAAATCATAGTTTGAACAAAAATTGCAAGAAAATTGTCTAAATAATCATTAGAGACTTTTTCAAATAGAAAACTAGAAAACTAAGGTGACACTTAATTTGAGTGTTTTTTATTTTTATTTTTAAATAAAATAAAAAATAAGAGTAAAAATAGATTTGTTTTAAATTTAAAAAATATTTTCCCTAAAAATATTTTAGAAAAATGTCCCAAACTTTCAAATTTTTCTCAAAAAGTAAAAAATAGTGACACCTTAAAATACTTTCTTCTAAATATATATTTTTAAATCTTAAAAATTTTAAAATAGAAATTATTTTCAAAAAATAAAAACAAAAAATAAACATTTAAACCAAAAATTTTCTAAACATCCAAAGTCAACACTTCAATTTAGAGAAGGAATTTGCTCTTATGTGAATTTTTTAGATAAAATCATATATGAATAACGTACGATCCCCCCACCCCACCATTATTAAATAAATTAAAAAACAACTAATGTTAATATTGAAAACATTATGTATTGTTTAAAGAATTTAATTTAGGTGCTAGTAGAAATATCTTTTACACTGTAATCTAATAATAAATCGTCATGCATATCATAATATTATTGACTTTTATAATTGATAACTAATTTAAAAGTTATATAATATCCATGATGGTTAATAATTAATTAAAATGTGTAAAAATATTTATATTAATAGAAAATGAAAATGAAACTCGTTTTTTATATTTTTGTTGATTAATAAGGGGACCAAAATGAAACTTCCAGCTCTTAATAAGTTTACACTCAAAAATATTTTATGTACCATATTAATTTTTCGATAATCGTAACTTTTGATACAAGTAAGAATTAAGATTAGTGCAATTGATTAAAAACAGAAGAGAAAGATTGAACAAAAAATATTCCAAAAATAAAACGATTGTTTTTGTGGAAAATAATAAAGTGATTTTGATTTGATTTACAGATTATGAGCAATGGGGCATACAAAAGTGTTGAGCACAGGGCAACAGTGAATTCAGAAAAGGAAAGGATATCCGTTGCTATGTTCTTTCTCCCCAAGTTTCAATCTGAGATTGGACCTGCAGTTAGCCTCACAAACCCAGAACATCCCCCGTTGTTCAAAAGGATTGTAGTAGAGGAGTATATCAAAGATTACTTCACTCATAATAAGTTGAATGGAAAGTCCTACTTGGAGCATATGAGGATCACAGACGATGAAAAATTTACCAACGCCTCTATCTAGCACCTGCAACACACACACACATATATATATAGTGAAGGGTTGCTAACTTGTTATATAGGTATATATGTGTGTGTTGCACAATGTCAGTGAAAGTAAAATGTGTTGGGGAATTATTATTGATGAATTAATATATATGTAATATGTTGTCATACATGCATGTGTGCATGAGTATAATAATAAAATTAAGTTTGGCTTATTATGTGTGCTATCCGACGAGCCTAACTTCTTGGTTGTGCTCAATGTCCACTCTCCCTTTAATTCTAATCGTCCATATATCTTTGATCTTTATTAATTTCTTAACATTAAGGATCATCACTTATGAGAACCGACAACATTTGCATAGGCTTTGAGCAAATTAAAGTAATAATGAATTTATGAACTGAATAGTTCTCTCTTAATTAGTTTACTAATCTTTGCATATTATTCTTAACTTCTCTTCTTTTAAATTTTCTGTTTGAATTATTCTGACATAATTTGACGTATTGTTAGTACTTCTAGAAGGGTGGCAAAAATTATTTCTAAAAATATAGCAACATTGCATGTCACGGTTCATATACTTTGCCAAAATTAGACTAATACGCGTATGCATTCATATTTAAATAGGACATATCCTATCACCCAGACTCTTGTCTTCCTCTCCATAATTTGTTTTCTACGTGAGGGTTAGGTGTGCTCCTAACCCCATTAGCCATGGCACAAGATGAAGAAGCTGCCAAGGTCAAAGTCGAAGAAAAGGTTCCATTTTACAAGCTTTTCACCTTTGCAGACCACCTTGACATGACTATGATGATCATTGGTGTCATCAGTGCCATGGCTAATGGGATGTCGCAACCTCTCATGTCCCTCATTTTTGGGAAGATGATCAACGCATTTGGCTCCACTGATCCCTCCCACATTGTCCAGGAAGTTTCTAAGGTATAATAATTAACATGAATTAATTTGGCATGTGCCTTGCAGGTTTCTTGAATGAAGGGTTCTTTTTGTTTCCTTTTGTAGCCTTTGCCTTATTGCATGCCATGCCCATTCGGTATTTACTATTCCATTAAAATAGATCATGCATGTATGTTCGCAAACTAACTTATTTGTGTTGGCACTGGCACTTCAAATTTCAGGTTGCATTGTTATTTGTTTACGTGGCTTTTGGGGCTGGAATTACCTCTTTTCTACGTAAGATTTTGTGCTTATCTATTTGTTATAGACTACTATATTGTGATTCAGTCTTTGAAGATAATTGTTGGAGAACGTCAAAGTAAGCCAGTGTACATAAACATAAAGGGGTTGAGTCCAGACGATTCAAACTAATTGGACTCTACCCTTTATGCTTATACACACAGACACGCACACTTTTGTTATCTTTATTTGCCTGGAACTTTGTAGTTTTCCAACAATAATTTCAGCATTCTGATATGAGGGTTGTTTTATTGGATGTTGCAGAGGTATCATGTTGGATGATGACAGGAGAAAGACAAGCAGCAAGGATCCGTGGCTTGTACTTGAAAACTATATTGAAGCAGGACATTACCTTCTTTGACACTGAAACAACAACTGGTGAGGTAATTGGGAGAATGTCTGGTGACACCATTCTCATTCAAGATGCCATGGGAGAAAAGGTATGCTCCTTTTGTGTATGGAAAGAACCAAGTATTGTATATCATATAATGAAAAGCAAAAGAACTGACATGAATTGAAGTTATTGGCAGGTTGGGAAGTTTATACAACTTGTTTCAGCATTTTTTGGTGGCTTTGTCATAGCCTTTACAAAAGGATGGGAACTCTGTCTAGTTTTGCTTGCATGCATTCCTTGCATTGTTGTTGTTGGTGGAATCATGTCCATGATGATGGCAAAAATGTCAACTCGCGGGCAAGCTGCTTATGCAGAAGCTGGAATTGTTGTAGAACAAACAGTTGGAGCCATTAGAACAGTAAGACACAGAAATTAATGATAGATAATATACGCATTGTTTTTTGTATTTAAGCATATTCCTTGACTTCTTGCTGATGTTTAACCAGGTTGCCTCTTTTACTGGTGAGAAAAAAGCAATAGAGAAATATAATAACAAGTTAAGAATTGCTTATGCTACAACTGTTCAACAAGGGTTGGCCTCAGGGTTTGGAATGGGAGTACTCTTGTTGATTATTTTTTGCACCTATGCACTTGCCATGTGGTATGGTTCCAAACTGATCATTGAGAAAGGCTATGATGGTGGAAGTGTCTTCAACATTATCATGTCAATCAATACTGGTGGAATGTAAGTTAGACATGATTTTCTTTTAGTATATAGAGCTTTAATTTGGTTTTGTTTGATGCTCATCATGCTTTAATTGTATGTCACAATCTTATTTTATTTACTCAATTTACATCCCTTGTTATTCTGTTAAACTAGGTCACTTGGTCAGGCAGCTCCGTGCGTAAATGCATTTGCAGCAGGCCAAGCAGCAGCATATAAGATGTTTGAGACAATTAAACGAAAGCCAAAAATTGATGCTTATGACACCAATGGTGTTGTCTTGGAAGAAATAAGGGGAGATATAGAACTCAAGGATGTTCACTTCAGATACCCTGCAAGGCCAGATGTTCAGATCTTTTCCGGATTCTCATTCTATATTCCAAGTGGAAAAACTGCTGCTTTTGTGGGTCAAAGTGGAAGCGGGAAGTCCACTATAATTAGTTTATTAGAAAGATTTTATGATCCTGAAGCTGGAGAAGTACTTATAGATGGTGTGAATTTGAAGAATTTTCAAGTTAGATGGATTAGAGAACAGATTGGGCTTGTTGGTCAAGAACCTATCCTGTTTACAGCTAGTATTAAAGAGAACATAGCATACGGGAAAGAAGGTGCAACAGATGAGGAGATAACAACAGCAATAACACTTGCTAATGCCAAAAAGTTCATTGATAAGCTGCCTCAGGTATGACATTCTTTTACACAACTGAACCAAACCAAGTTTTATGTTTCTCTCTCTTTTTTTTCTTTAAGATTATTTGAAGTTAATAAAATTGTATTATTCTGTTTGTAGGGAATTGACACAATGGTTGGAGGGCATGGAACTCAACTTTCTGGTGGGCAAAAACAAAGAATAGCAATTGCAAGGGCAATTTTGAAGAACCCAAGAATCCTTCTTCTTGATGAAGCTACTAGTGCATTGGATGCTGAGTCTGAACGTATTGTCCAAGAAGCATTAGAAAAAGTTATGTCACAAAGGACTACTGTAGTTGTTGCACATCGTTTAACAACTATTAGAAATGCTGACATAATAGCAGTGATTCATCAGGGAAAAATTGTAGAAAAAGGTAATAAAATTGAACGAACTGTTTTGTTATCATGTTTAGTATACTAAGAAAAACTGCTGTCTGTTTCATAACATGAATCAAAAGTATTCACTCTAGCATTTTCTCTTTATATGCAGGAACTCATGATGAATTGATCAAGGATGCTGATGGTTCTTATTCTCAGCTTATTCGTTTACAAGAAGGAAATAAAGGAGCAGATGTGAGCCGAAAATCAGAAGCAGATAAGTCAAATAACAACAGCTTCAACTTAGATAGTCACATGGCTAGATCTTTAACTAAGAGAACATCCTTTGCAAGATCAATAAGTCAAGGCTCAACAAGCAGTAGACACTCTCTCTCACTTGGCTTAGCTCTTCCTTATCAAATTCCTTTGCATAAGTCTGGAGAAGGAGATAATGAGGATGTTGAAAGTAGTGAAGTTGATAATAAGAAGAACCAAAAGGTTCCCATTAACCGTTTGGCCAAGCTGAACAAGCCAGAGGTTCCTGTCTTATTACTAGGATCCATTGCTGCAGCAATACATGGTGTTATTCTCCCTATATTTGGACTCTTGCTTTCATCAGCAATTAACACGTTCTATAAACCTCCAAATGAGCTCAGGAAAGATTCTGAGTTTTGGTCACTTTTATTTGTTGGTTTGGGGGTTGTCACTTTGGTGGCTATACCAGTGCAAAACTACTTATTTGGGATAGCTGGTGGAAAACTTATAGAACGAATTTGTTCGTTGACATTTAACAAGGTTGTGCACCAAGAAATCAGTTGGTTCGATCGTCCTTCAAATTCAAGGTATGTTGAGGACTTCAGGTGATATTCAGTTATTCACATCCAATAATGAAAGAGAAAATAAAGACACATTCAATGTCTCATGTTAATTCTTTCAAGTCATCTAACTCAAATGAATTGGCATGCAGTGGGGCAGTTAGTGCAAGGTTAGCTACTGGAGCTTCAACAGTGAGAAGCCTCGTGGGTGACACCTTGGCCCTCATTGTGCAAAACATAGCAACAGTCTCAGCAGGTCTAGTTATAGCATTCACTGCTAATTGGATTCTGGCTTTTGTAATTCTGGCCGTGTCACCCTTGTTGCTTATACAAGGATACCTTCAGACCAAGTTTGTAAAAGGATTCAGTGCAGATGCAAAGGTTGGTCTAAATTCAGTTATGCTGATTCCATCAATAGAAATTAGAAAGTAAGCATATGTTGACAAGAGTCCTTTGTCTTTTATAGGTGATGTATGAGGAGGCAAGTCAGGTGGCAACTGATGCTGTTGGTAGCATTAGAACTGTTGCATCATTCTGTGCTGAGCCAAAGGTGATGGAAATGTACAGGAAGAAATGTTCAGGGCCAGAAAAACAAGGTGTTCGGTTGGGGCTTGTTAGTGGTGCAGGATTAGGTTTCTCTTTTGTTGTTCTATACTGCACAAATGCTTTCTGTTTCTACATAGGATCTATTCTTGTGCAACATGGGAAAGCAACTTTTGGAGAGGTTTTCAAGGTATGTGATTATAATGGCCCACCTTAATTTGATGTTTTCTTCTGATCTGGTTTTTACTATAGGTTTTGTGCAGGTTTTCTTTGCCTTAACAATTACAGCAGTTGGTGTTTCCCAGAGTAGTGCCTTGGCTCCAGATACTAACAAGGCCAAAGATTCTGCAGCCTCAATATTTGAAATTCTTGACAGCAAACCAGCTATTGACTCCAGCAGTGATGAGGGCACAACATTAGACACAGTAAAAGGTGAAATTGAACTTCAACAAGTCAGCTTTTGTTACCCAACAAGGCCTAATATTCAAATTTTCAAAGACATGTGTCTAACCATGCCAACTGGAAAGGTAATCACTAATCATTTTCAGTAACAACAAAACTTAGATACAGTTTCCTATATGTTTCTAGTGTTGCTTTTTAATAAAAAAAAAACAGAGTTTCATCTCAACAATCCGTGTAATAAAGGTTAGGCTTAAATGTTAATATACATGACTGAAGTAAAACTCTAATTCTAATAGGAGAACAGTACGAAAAAAACACAGAAGAAACTATTTCTAATTTTTTTTTCCTTCTAACAATTAAGCTTTTGGGTTGTACAAATATACTAATTTGAGATTGATATGATAACAATGTTGATATATGTGTGTGTAGACCGTTGCCTTGGTTGGAGAAAGTGGCAGTGGAAAATCAACAGTGATCAGCCTCTTAGAGAGATTTTACAACCCTGACTCTGGACGCATACTAATTGATGGAGTGGATATAAAAGAATTCAAACTAAACTGGCTGAGGCAGCAAATGGGTTTGGTTGGTCAAGAGCCTATTCTTTTCAATGATAGCATTCGTGCCAACATAGCTTATAGCAAAGAGGGAGGTGCCACAGAGGAAGAGATAATTGCAGCAGCACAAGCAGCCAATGCACACAAGTTCATCAGTTCTCTTCCACATGGTTATGACACCTCTGTTGGAGAAAGAGGCACACAATTGTCAGGAGGACAAAAGCAGCGCATAGCCATTGCAAGAGCCATTCTGAAAGACCCAAGAATCCTTTTGCTTGATGAGGCAACTAGTGCACTTGATGCAGAATCAGAAGGTGTGGTTCAAGAGGCTCTTGATAGAGTGTCTGTGAATAGAACTACTGTCGTTATTGCTCACCGCCTCACAACAATTAAAGGTGCTGACATTATAGCAGTGGTGAAAAATGGGGCGATTGCTGAGAAGGGAGGACATGATGCGTTGATGAAGATTGATGGTGGAGTTTATGCTTCTTTGGTAGCTCTCCATACGAAGTGAAATAGAATGTTGGTGCTTCCATAGAATTGGTTGACTAAATTAATTAAGATTCCGATGAATCCAGTATAACACTAGGTGAAAAGATTTAGTCTTTTTTAGAAACAATACACCCTCAATCCGATGAATCCAATATAACAAGACCACATTATAGTGGTGGAGCTGTATGATGATTAGAGCATCTACAGTTAAAGAATTCATTTTGGATTTTTGAATTATTTTTAATAAATTTCATGATACTATATAATGCATAAATTTTTGTTTATTTTTATTTTTTTATAAAAATATTTTTATTTTGGTGATAAAATTCAACTTGGATTATTAGATTGACATTTGTTATATCCACTTCTCTTTTTTTAAATACACTTCCCTCACTAATATAAATGCCCATTATATATAAAGTACTCCTATATCATCATTCAAGAAAGTAGATTCTAAAATTTATGTTTAATTTTTTTTTTGGAATACAAAAATTTGCTCCATGGGAGACGCAGAGAGCTTCCATGATTAACAGGATTAGTGGCATAGAATCAAAAGTTTGCCATGCTATCAAAAGTTTGCTATGTTATCAAAAGTTTACTATTTTATTTTTCTGTTTAGCATTTTAATTTATTATTTATTATCAGAAATTGTTTCGTGCGTTTCGTACACGTCCTTCGTACCATATAGCACTCCTCTTGTTATTTTATTTAGAATTTTAATAACAAAGATAAATTTTAATAACTTTTGATAACTTGGAAACAAAAGCCTCCAAGATTGTCATTTTCAAAATAATCTAGAATATGCGGAAAATGTCGAGAAGAGTCGTCATCTGCCTTGAATTACTTCGTCTCTCACTCTCTCTACCCTATATTTCAAAGTTCAGAATTCATTTAACACACGTGTCACTCAGAAACGAGTTACCTGCTTTTCACTTCGACTGTGATGACATATTGATAGCACCACCATTGTATCTTTCAAATTTCAAACAAATAAAATGCATCACCATATTCCCAAACATTAAAAAACAAATAAAATGTGTCAGCGAATTGTTGTTATTGTTGTTGAGATGGAGCTTTAATTGTGAAGAATATTTTTTGAACACCAATCCAAATACTAAATCAATATCTATATTAATCTATTATTTGTTTCCATCCAACACAGTAGCATTTCTTGTGATACTTATACTTTTTTGAATCATCTCGTATTTTGCTGACTAAACACAACAAGGTTCAAGGTTCCATCGACACTAATTTGAAATTTCATCGTGCAGGTAGCCAAGCACGGTTTCGTTTCCAATTTGCTATAGCAATTGAAGTCAATCATGACATGAATGATATCGACCGTCCCCAACCAAATAGATTAAATAAATTATTGGCCTGCCATTTCCGTGTAACACAGAAATACTGTTACCTAAGATGTAATATTAGTTTAATTATTAATTAATTTATTAATAATAAAATAAACTGTGTCTATGTCAATTCTGATTATATCAAGGACTAAGAAACTCCAATTAAAAACCATGGATATGCTTAGAAATGGAAGAGAGCATTAAAAATGGAAAATTTTAGTTCAAGTTACATTTATTACTGGGTTCTACTACCCTTTTTTTTGTTATCACAATTCTCCTTTCAACTTGCATGGTGTGGCTCCATAGTAAAGTTCCTTCCTGGATTCAAGGGACCCCTTCCTTTTGTACTTGAAACCGGGTCAGTTACACTTAGCTAGTAACTGTAAGGCTATAGTTTATGGGATTAAAATCATTAATTTGCTTGAATATCATAGACACGTTATGTTACATAACATTTGTTGGATAGGTATGTGGGAGTGGGTGAATCAGAGGATGTGCAGGCATTCTACTACTTCATTGAGTCAGAGAACAATCCCAAGAAAGATCCTCTCATGCTTTGGCTCACTGGTGGCCCTGGTTGCTCAGCCTTATCTGGACTTGTGTTTGAAATAGGTAATACATTTTTTTTACTTTTTGAGCATGCTTATGTACGTACGTAGTATGTGACAAATCTGGCACTTAGATGTTTACTCTACTTGCATATTGCAGGACCACTTACATTCAAATATGAGGAATACAATGGGAGCCTGCCCAATTTGGTCTTGAGGCCACACTCATGGACAAAGGTACCCTTTATGCCTCCACAATTTTGTTGCCTGAAATTGATATTTTAGCTTTGTATTGTATTTATTCATAAGATCCTTTTGTTACTTTTTTTTTTTTTATCAACAAATGTTAGTATTTTATTAGTAGGAGAATCCAGTCCATGACTTTTCTTTCCTTCCCTTCTCCTTTTATTACCAAGTCAACCTTATAACTATTAAGATCCTTTTGTTACTATGTTATGCTTACTGATATTTAATATTTATAATAACTATTATTCGTAGGTTAGTAGCATTATATTTGTAGACTTGCCTGTTTCCACGGGCTTCACTTATGCCACAACAGAGTTTGCTGCTCAACGAAGCGACTGGATTCTAGTTCACCAAGTCCATCAGTTTCTTAGGAAGGTGTTCATCCAACTTTTTCTTGTTATTTCACAATCATCACCTTTTCTTTGTTTTTGGTTTTGTTTGTAGATAAATCTGTTAGTTAACCAAATAGTTACAATCATGTGTGCATGTTTGTAGTGGTTGATTGATCATCCAAATTTTTCGTCAAATGAAGTTTACATTGGTGGCGATTCATACTCTGGCATTCCTATTCCAGTGATTGTTCAAGAAATTTCACGAGGTAAAAGACTCGTATGTGATTCAACGTGTACAGCAAAATTAGAATGACAAACATATGTACAAGTTGCAATAACTATGTTGAAAATTTAGTTATTGGCAAATTCCCTTGTTTTCAGGAAATGAAAAAGGGCTCCAACCATGGATAAATCTCCAGGTTAGCATCTTAAAGTATCTATTTCATGTTAGAATATATTTTTTTTCCATTTAGTAATACGATGTTTGTGTGGGGAGAGTCAGAGTAATGTTAAAAAAATGGAAGTCAGGATTGGAAATTTCCAATTTACATTTGTTTATTTTGTACAATGATAGCATGGAGAAGCCATGATAATTTGGATTTAAGATCTATAGCAAACTACTAAAACTAGTAACTACTTGACCATATTTCAAGTAGTAAGTTAATATTAAACACAAATTGTTCAAATAGTTTGATCAATCAGACTGCTATACCAAAAAAAAAAAACAAACATAAATTGTTCAATTTAAACTGAGAGTTGAATAGTTGAGTATAATATAATACCCTTGTCCCTTGGAGCATATATCCATTGCCAAAGATGTGCATTGATACAAAAATAAGATGTTATTCATTTTTATTTTTTATTTTATTTTTTCAAAATGGTAAACTAACAAGAGGCTTTCTACGAGGTAAAAAACATTAGTTAGTACAAATGACTTCAGAAAAGTAGAATATTATGTGAATTTAATATGATTATATGATAATCTTTTGGACAGCTGATGAGAAATATCCCTTAACAAAATCAAAGTAACCCCTCCCTAGATTGAATGGCGAAATGCAGCTTCCAGATTGATTACTAAGTGTTCTTTTCTTCAGGGATACCTGCTGGGAAATGCAGCAACAACTCGAAGGGAAAAAAACTATCAAATTCCCTTCGCTCATGGAATGGGACTTATTTCTGATGAACTATATGGGGTAATTGCATTATAATTCATCAATAGCTATTCTTAAAAATTGTGTTGAAGAAACAAAAGTCAAATGCTAACGGATCTCTCTTATTTCAATGAACAGTCACTGCAAAAAAATTGTAAAGAAGAGTACATAAATGTAGACACCAGAAATGTATTATGTTCTAGAGATATCGAGTCATTCAATGAGGTATTCATCTTCTTCTTTTTTCTTTGTTCCTTCTCCCCTTGCAAATTTTCATTAGTAGAATTTCTAGTCAAACAGACAATCACAAAATCAACCATTGTTCAATTTCCACAGGTTACATCAGGACTTAATTCAGCCCATATTTTGGACCCGTCATGTGAGTGGCTTGATACTGAAACATCTTGGAGGAGATCTCTACTTAAGAAATATCCCAGAAAGAATTTCCTTAATACTCACCTCAAATTGGCACCCTTAAACTGTCGGGTAATCTTCATGCCTTATTGAATCAGAAATATTTACTCAATGCTTCTTTTCTGTATATTTATGCAAAGAGATTCTTACCATGTGTCATGCATGCATTTGTTGTTTCATATACTATTTTATAAACTAACTATCCAGTCATCACATAGTTCCATTTGCAGCCGAATTCTCCACATGTGTTAACTTGATGTTTATTTCCTTCCCACCATTAGAGTTATGTATACTTCCTCTGCGGTTATTGGGCCAATGATGATAATGTTCGCACTGCACTGCACATCCGTAAGGTGTAGTTGATACAAGTGGCAGTAATTTTCCCACATATAGTTAGTTGGCAATACAACTGCATATAACAATAAACATAAAGCTTGGATGCATGTGCTGCAGGGAAGTATAGGAAAATGGCATCGTTGTACCTTCGATATACCTAACAAGAAGGATATCTCAAGCAGCTATGAGTATCATGTAAATCTCAGTAGAAAAGGCTACCGTTCGCTGATATACAGGTAAATAGTTTTTCTCTATGCTCATGCATATATTGCATTTAGTTTTAATTTTTCATGGAAAATAACTTTTGTATATTCCTAAATGCTAACAGTGGCGATCATGACATGACAATTCCTTTCTTGGCAACTCAAGCATGGATAAGATCTTTAAACTACTCCATTGTGGATGAGTGGAGGCAATGGCATACAAATGGTCAAGTTGCAGGGTATTC
The DNA here is from genome assembly GCF_004193775.1 of Glycine soja. Lineage (NCBI taxonomy): Eukaryota > Viridiplantae > Streptophyta > Magnoliopsida > Fabales > Fabaceae > Glycine > Glycine soja. The sequence continues at coordinate 41,095,243 of NC_041012.1, read as the reverse complement.
CCCTAACTGTAGTTTGGCTTAATTTATCTAAAAAGCTAATTAATTTCTGCACTTAATATTTGTCTTTCTGCAATTAGATACACAAGGACTTACTCCAATCGGATGACATTTGCAACTGTGAAGGCAAGTCTTTTGTTATCCTTGCTGCACTTGTGGGTCACACTCACATAGATTCCATTTGATGAGTATATTCAAGATAGGTGAATTAGGCCTTAAGTTTAATGGATCTTATTTACACAAAGTAAATTTGAATGGTTAAGTCCACCTATCATTGGCAGAAATAAGCACTTTTTGATTATTAGAATTCATGAACTCTAGAGTCTAGATTGAATGACGGAATCCTTGCTAGTTCTTTATTCCATTTTTTTTTACTGATATACTGTCAGGGAGGAGGCCACACAGCTCCGGAGTACAAGCCTGATGAATGCTTTGCCATGTTCAGTAGGTGGATATCTAACAGGGCTTTGTAGGAATTTCCAATGAAGTCATCTTTTCTGTTGACAAGGACTAAACTTTGCATCCATTGCATAACAAAGTCACAGCCTCACGGTATATTTTATTCAGTAACAAATTTGTGTCATTATCAACTGAAAAAAAAATTAATATATTCTAAAGGTAGCAAGAGATAGATCCATATATTGAAAGAAAAACCAGTCTTATCAGGTACAGCTGAATAAAAAAAAGTTGTTTAAAATATAATACAATGTAAAAGTTTAGATCGTGCACCTAGATAAGCATTAAAATTTTCTTTCAATTGCATGAATGTGATACGCATATCTTTGCGGAGACCAACTTTGGTTATCGATCCTTTTATAAGTATAGAACCAGACTAAAAACAAAGCATCTCTATGTAAATATTTTAGCAGTGGTCGGAGGTGAAGAAAATACTAGAAAGAATAGTATGAATTTTGTGTTGTGTATCAAGATGTTTTGTCTTTTAAAGCACAAAAATACAAAAATTATCCGTAATTGATAAGAACATGCACAATCTCTTTTAAAACCGCAAGCCGAGCATAACAATTCTGCATATGAGATCACATCTTCCTGCGGACCATATTCATTTTAGATGGGATCCTATCCTTCGTAGCTTTCCAAACACCCTGGACCTATTATTATAAATTATAAATGATAATAAAACCACTCCATCCAGTCACAACACCCATCCCAATGTCCTATCTGAGTATCTACACATAAGTGTATTTAGTATTTACCCTTGCTACGATATCAGCATCTCTGACTGTAACTGTTGTAAGACGGTGAGCTACCATTACAGTTGTTCTGTCCAAAACTTACATTCTAACAAACTAACATTTGTTGATAAAAAAATAGTTGTTATGTCCACACTAACTTTATCTAGAGCCTCTTGAATTGTATATGCGCTCTGACTCAGCATCAAGTGCACTAATTTCCTCATCAAGCAAAAGGATTTTAGGTCTTTCAACATGGCTCTTGTAATGGCTATTGGAGAAAGAGGAACACAATTGTCATGCGGACAAAAGCCGTGCATAACCATTGCAAGAGCCATTCTGAAAGATCCTAGAATCCTTTTGTTTGATGATGCAACTAGTACACTTGATGCCAGAATCAGAGGTGTTCAAGAGGCTCTTGACAGGATGAGCCAGTGATATCCATTGTATTGCAAAGTTACCGGATAGATATTATTCACTAATAAATTTGTGTCTTTATCAATAGAAAAAAATAAAAATTAATATCTTGAACAAATTATGCTGGACCCTTGTGTTTTACTCATATTATATGGAATATCCTTTTTTTTTTTTGCATTACTTTGGCACCCCTTCCATCAAGATCAAGGGTGTTTTTGTTTTTACAACATCTGTTATCGATGTTAAGTAACCGGATTTACTGTTGAAGTTCCTTGCTTATTATCTTCTGGTTTTGGTTGATTTAGACTTTGATAGAATATCTTATTGAGTTGTAGAATTTGCTGTATGGTGCATGGTTTTTGAGTATTCTAGCGAGCATAAAGTAATTTTGACTTTTTAAAATAAAGAAAAGGGTATCAAAAGCAATTCAAGAAAATATGAAATTGGAAATATTGACCGAGGGAAGATACAATTATACAAAATAAAGGTTAATATCATTTTCTTACACATTACTTTAAATATAATTTTTTTAAAGTTTAATTATGTTTTTGTCTCTTAAATTAGGATTTTATTTTTTTAGTCTCCAAATAAAAATTTGTATATTTTAGTCCTTAAATTTGAAAATATTCTTTCTAATCTCTCTTCCCAAATAAATTTTTGCATTTTTAGTTTCAAATCTTGGCAAAGTGACTAAAACTAACATTTTTTTTTTAATTTGAGAGATTAAAAAATATAATTTTTTATTTGGAGGACTAAAAAACATAGAACTCTAATTTGAAGGAGTAAATATATAATTGAGCCTTTTTTATCATTTGCTACAATTTATTACAAATTACAAAATATATGTCTCACCTTTTTTTAAGAAATTTTACTTATGGTATATATATAATAGATTTTAATTAATAGTAAAGAATGTGTGAGATTTGAAAAAAGAATTACCAAATATAACATGCATTGAATTTCACTTAATAATATAAAGTGTGTCAAAAAAATTACAAAAAAAAATAATATTAGAAGAGTATATTACTATCATTTTTCTCTAAACATATTTTTTTTCAAATAAATTATATATTTTTAAAAGTAGTTTGTTTTTAAAGGTTTACGCTAGTCTCAACTAGTTGAAATATATTTTCATGAATTAAATGAATTATTCTAGATTCTCTAATAATAGTTTTTTTTATTAATTTTTTGTTTATCATTACATTATTTTTTTTATAAGAATCTCCTGAGAAGTTTAATTTTTTATTTTTATAGGATTTCATTTGAATTATATACTACACTAAGTCTTTTTATTAAAGAAACTTTATGAACTGTTTGATTTAAAAGAGGTAAAAGGAGGAGAGATTTTAATAGAAGAGAGGAGAAGGAAAGGAAGAAGAGATTTTGATTAGATATCTTGTTTGGAAAAAAAAATAATGGAGAAAAAAGAAATTAACCCTTTTCTTTGTTTGGTTTATAAGGAAAGAAGAGGAAATTTAAAAAATAATTTATTTTTATATCTTTTAATTTTAAAAACATAAGTAAGATTATTTATGTTAATACACTATAAATGTTTTAAATCTGTCTAGCTCTTCAACATGGGAGGAGAGCAAAAATTGGATAAAGAGAGATTTTGCTCTTCTATATTTCCATTCCCATATTTTTTAAACGGGCTTAATTATATATCTTATTTTATTTAATTTGTAATTTTTTTATTTTAAAATAGAGATATATAGTCTACTATTTTAAGATATTCATAATTTTTGTTTAATTCTTAGTTTGCATATATTTTGTTTTTTTTTATTTTGGTCCAATTGAACTTTAGACTTATTATATTTATTTAAGGTGTCAATGATAAATGATTTATTAATTAAAATTAAGAAATAAAAGAAAAAATATTAATAAAATTGAGGATTGAATCAATTTGTATTTAAAAAAAAAAGAGAACTAAATATTTTTATTTTGAATTAAGGAGATCAAAATTGTGGTTTTAACAAAATAGGAAGACTAAAGTTTTTTTAATTTGTAAAAATAAAAAATAAGTATCAAATTTGTAGGAACTCACATATTCTATTTAACCAATTGAAGTATACTCTCTTAATACAAAAGTTATATTTAAATCGTTTAAATATTAAACCAACGAGAATAATTAAAAAAAAATATTTTCCTTCCTCTTTCCTCCCCTCCAATTTCCTCCAATCAAACAAAATATTAAATAAAATGTATTCATTAATTAGGTAGAAAAACATTACTAAAAGATTGGAATCCCAATGGTTTTATGGTAATTCGGACAAAATTATATAAATTGTTGATAATAAAAAATTGGTAGAGAATTATTGATAAATTTAATACTACTAGTTAAATTCCTTAAATATTATAAAGCTTAACTCATTCACTTATTGAATTATTATTCTAAAATAAGTTTATATCTTTTATATTATTTCTTAAAAAAATTATGTAAAATAACGTGGGTTTGAGTGTCGGAGTCGGACACCAAACAGTAGAGAAAAAAAAAAGTGAAAAGTGTTGAATTTGGCGCGTCTATAAATACGACACTCCATCGGAATCTTCCTTCCATAGAACGCACCACACAGCAACCCATCGGAATATTCCCTTTCTTCGTTTTGAATCACTGGACGGCATGGCCACTTCCATTGGCTTCGTCGACGGCACTTCTACGGAATCCGCATTGATCTTTCTCGGCAGCGGTTGTTCGAGCATGGTTCCCAACGTCATGTGCCTCCTTCAGCCTTCTGACCCTCCCTGCCCCGTCTGCGTCCAGTCATTGTCTATCCCTCCCGAACGAAACCCTAATTACAGGTCCTCTTTTCTCTTCTTTCATTTCTTTTCTCTTTCAAGAAATTTCCTCAAGATCTCGATTTGCAGGTGCAATACGTCTCTCTTAATTGATTACTGCGGCGACGCCAACGCTGGTGATCGTAAGTATATATTGATCGACGTCGGCAAGACCTTCAGGGAGACCGTGCTTAGGTGGTTCGTTGCCCATCGGATTCCCAGAGTTGATTCTGTGAGTTCACTTTTCTTAATTTAGAGATACTTCCCTTCCCTTCCCTACTGTGCAAAAGCTAGTGATTGATGTTTTGGCACAATGTATGGCATCAACGTGTTTCCTTTCAGTGTGGTGAAGGGAGAAGGGAAGGGGGAGAGGTCCCGAATTCAAATCCCCCTACTAACAAAAACTAACAATATTAACGACTAACACACTAAACTAACAATGTGTGTAGTGAATCTGAAAATCTTTATTGTATCATGGTTCCTTGGCCTGGCCTCTCTAACAAACAAGTGTGGGTCTTGTTGTGCTAGTTATTGTCTACCTGTTGTAATTTAAACAAGCTTTCGTCGCATCGTAACTGAAGCAAAGCAGAGTGGATGAGATTTCTTTCTTGTATCTGATTTTCCGAACTATCCATGATCCTATTTTTAATGAAATTTTATCATGTGAATGAGAACATTTGTTTAGTGGTGCTCAACTTCCAAGTATGTATTTGAATACATGTTTGGCTTTTGGGCTATAGACAATGTCCTTTCTTGAATGGTGTCATGGATGCTTTGAACAGTGTTCTCTGTTTCTGTTTTTCTAAAAGAACTGATTTAAAAAAGATGACCAACCTAGGAATATCATGACATACTAGTCTGAGTACTGGGATCTCTGTTTCCTTTAGCTTCCTCTTTCTGGCATGTGTCTTCCATAATCAATTTGAATGGTGAAAATGGAGATTATAAATTATGCCCCTGAAATAAAACTAATATTACTTTTACTTCTGCTTCTGCTTCACTGTCTTATTAGGAGACTCACAGTCTGTCAGATGAATGCAGAAAGGTAAAAGATCAAGGATTATCACTATCCGAGATAAAAAAAAAAAGAAAAGAAATCAGGGTCATATTGTGCTGAGTATATCTATACAAGTATAGTTTATTATATTAGAAATTTAATATTTCTTATTATCAGAGAGAGATACTTAAAAAGAGTTTGGCTATCTCAGTGCACCTGATTTTTTAAGGGATATTCCATTTCAGATATATGTTGGTAAAGATATCCTTTGTATGCCATGAAGAGAGAGGGCAGGACCTTGGTGAAAATATCGAAATATATCTTAGGAAAGGAAAAGCTCAGTAATGTTTCCATTTCTGTGTAGCTAATATAATTGGTAGTGTGAGCAGACAAAGCAATGAATCATGCCACTACTAATTAACATAAATCAGAGTTTGAAGTTTTCTAGTTTACTTAGTGAGAAGTCAGCAACTTGAGCATAGCCTCTTTAGATTTGTAGTTGCCATTGACTCATCATAATCTGAATGTATGGTGCCATTTTGTAAAGACACATAAAATTGCTCACAACAGCAATCCGAGGTTCAGAGAAAATTTTGCATTCTTCCAGGGAAGAAAGTTGATTTGGGCAAAACAACATATAAATTATTCATAAGCCATAAAGTTTGGTGATTATTTTTGACATGTGAAACTCAAAAACATGGATTGATTACTATTCTGTGTTTAGCATAGTTTTACTTCTTTTATCTATATTATTTCCTCCATGCATTTTGTATTCACCTGAAACTCACATTCTCTGAAAAAACAAATTTAATTTTTGCTTGAATTGCAGATTATTTTAACTCATGAACATGCCGATGCAGTCCTTGGATTGGATGATGTACGTGCTGTGCAGGCTTTTAGTCCAACAAATGATATTGATCCCACACCTATATACTTGAGTCAGCATTCAATGGATAGGTAACTCTAGTAGCAGCTTCTTGTTATTTAATTAAATAATATATTGATAATATTAGCAATACATACTGGCAACTTTCCTCTATTTTCAAAAACCTTCTTACACATCTCTTAAGATTTAATAAGGCACTACTATGATGTAACTCTAACCATCAAATAGTAACAGAACCATCATTCCTGGCTCAATTGCAAAATCATTTAATCAAATACCCTTAATATCAAGACTTCAACAAATGGGCTTAGAATTTAGAAAACATCCCATATGGGACCATTGCTACCATTGATATTAGTTATATTTTGTATTACATGCTTAAACTAGAAGTTCTGACATATGACTTACACACTATATAAACTTTTAGTTCTTTAAGAAGATATAGATAAACACACGATATTTTGTTACATGTATTTTGAAATTATTCTCATCATGTGTATTTTATAGTTAATTAACAGAAAAGGCTACAAGTTGTACCACTAGCTGTGATAGTCAGTCAGTTAAAACTTACAAGGCTCTCTATTCATCAGTATGGCTCTTTGATTTTCAATATAGATTATGCGATTCAAGTTGCTATCACAGGATAATTATATGCAATAACTGAATTAAATGCTTGAAAAATTAGCCTTTCTGAAAATATTTTATTTATGTGAGTTTTTGAGATGAAAGCAGTGTTTTGTCACTTTTGTGCATGCGCTCTTCATAACCATTGTCTTTAGATGCTTGTATATCTGGAAAATTGTTTTGATTGCAATATATCTCCTATCTCAGAATTATGCTCCTTTCATTTGATTTCATGGCCGTTTTATGCTCTCCAGTAGTTGAATCCATGTTTTGATCTTTGCAACAGCATAGCAGAGAAGTTTCCTTATTTGGTTCAGAAAAAGCGTAAGGAAGGGGCAGAAATACGAAGGGTGGCTCAAATTGACTGGAACATTATTGCTGATGACTGCAATAAACCTTTTCTTGCATCGGGATTAAAATTCACTCCTTTACCAGTTAATTGCCACAATCTTTGTCTTCAATGGTGAGAATGCAATACTCCTTTATATTATAATGACTTGACTGTTTTCTTTATGGGTGTAGGTTATGCATGGAGAGGATTACATCTGTTTGGGCTTTCTTTTTGGTGAGAAAAACAGGGTGGCTTATATATCTGATGTTTCCCGGTTTCCTGCTAGTACAGAGTATGGTATGTTTTGAATTAGTTTCTTCCTGCCTGGACATATGCACTTATCTACAAGGGTTCTAAGATATGAATCATCTATGATCTATCTGTTTTATCTATCATATATTCTGACTCTCTTTATCTCCCCACTGGAAAAAGAAGGACATATTGGTCGTGGATTGTTCATTTTGGCAGTTTAGTGCACACTGTCATTCTGTAGCTTGGACAGCATGCATGTGTAGCTCTTTAGATTGCAATAAGATCATCAATCCCAGAAGACAAGTTTCATGTTTGAAGAATTTATATATCATAAGAAAATTCTCAGATGAATTATGATTTTCAACATCTTATATTTAGCAATAAATTTCGTTTTACAGTCATCTCGAAAAGTGGAGCTGGACAGTTGGATCTTCTTATATTGGATTCTTTGTATAGGGTTAGTAGTTCCATTTTCACATTTTTTGGGTTTAAAACATAAATGTGATACTCATGCTATATTTTCCAGATATATAATGTCAGTTATGTTCTGCCACAGAATTTGTTCAATAATGTGCATGATTTAGCAGTAAAGGATCTCTTAATGCACAAAAGGCATGAATGCATGCTCACTCAACAATCAACATGCATAAGTATCTAATGTATGAATTTTTAAGAAAAGTTCTTGATTTCTTGTCGCTTGACATGCTTGATTTCTTTTCTGTTGTATCATTTTTGTCTGATTATTGTTATAAAGTGCTTTTACCTTAACTGTTGCTTCTTATGGCTTGATCTGATTCAATCTTTTGTTAATTTGTTCTGTGGAATAATAGTGTCTCTTTACAGGAGTAAATTTTTTCAATTTTATTTTATTTTTCTTATACAAGATAGACATCACTATTTTGTTGTACATTTCACAATTTTCTCAAAGAAGGCCTATGATTTGATTTGCTAGACGTAAATCCTTTAAAATTTTCATGCACGTTAGCATATCTTCAACTTTAAAGTAATAATACCCAGTGTCCTTTCATTGCTTAAAGAAACATAAATTTCAAGTTGCATTGATCATTTGGAAGTGAGAAATTTCATATACATGGTGTCAATTCCCTGTTTTAGTTTTCATATTTCTTTACTTTGTGATTCATGTTTCCTTCTTTGTTCTGTGTTATTGCAGTCTGGGTCACACAATGTTCACCTTTGTTTTCCACAGGTTTGTTTTCCATTTTATAAAAGAAACATGATGTTTACATTTCATATCTCCCTTACCCCGTGGTGAAATGTTATTAATTGGTAATTTTACAGACTCTAGAAACTGTGAAGAGGTTGTGTCCTAAGCAAACACTACTAATTGGCATGACTCATGAGTTTGATCACCATAAAGACAATGAGTTTTTGATGGAGTGGTCCAAAAGGTATATGTCTTATTCTTTTTTAAAGAAGTCAAAACTGTTGCAAATACATTCAGTGATAATCTAGTAGTAACAGGGAACTATATGTCTTTTTACTCTATAATATGTTGTAGATTTTAGAAAATGATAGAAATGACTCTTGCTATTATTGTACTTAGGGAAGGAATTCCGGTGGAGCTTGCTCATGATGGTTTGAGAGTCCCCATAAACTTATAGTAAGGAAAGGAAATATACTTCATGTTATTGCAGGTTAAAGCAATCTATAATCGTTTGATTGGATGCAGTTGATATAACCGATTATGTATTTTGTCTCCGAAAATAACAATAAATATACACTTAAATCTAACTGTGCTATCATGTTATTGCAGGTTAAAGCATGTGACAATGTATACCGCATACTGTTGATCTTAATTAGATTGGGTTGGAGCATTAATATTCTTTACAAAATATCCTCGACTTCTGCAGTAGTAAAAAGCCACATTTTTGCTAGAGGTTGCATTTCTGCAGTAGTAAAAAGCCACATTATTTTGATGGAAATCCCGATTCTTCTGATTGAACTTGTGAAAGCTTGTATTAGAATAATTTTATAGTCGACTCCTTGATGCCGGAAAACAAATTGAGTAGCAATGAGTTTTAAGAGCTCAAAAAATTCACAACTTAAATTTCTTTTGCAGTCACCGAGTTACTCTACGATGAAACTAATCTGCTGGCTACAAAGTTGTATTATTCAATTGTATGGTAATTGTTATAAATAATTGGTCAACTTAACATTTGCTCACACTGGTATTCTTTCAGCTTCGTTCTATTGTTCTGTTGCAAGAAGAATCGCAATTAGAATGAAAAGCATTTTTCGAACAAAAATAGAAATCTTTCATAGCACGCAATTAGAATAATCTTGGTTCTTATTTATCAAAAAAAGAATAATATTGATTCCTCCGTACCGAATATGACATCTTACCCTGTAGTACCGACTGAAATGCGAAATAAAGCAGAAATTGAATGCTACCGTAAGTTGCACGGCTGGAATTCAGTCATCCTCTGTTTAGTCGGTAATTTTGGTTTGACCCGTAAGCATTTCAATGTTTTAAACTTTAATTGGTTTTTTAGGCCAATTTTAACCTTATTCGACTCTAATTTTTCTTTACAAAATATATTAAAAAGTACAGTAAATCTCACGTTTGTGTTGAAACTGTTACTTATGAAAAACAATACCCGTTTATGTATGTAAATTAAATCCTTGTTTTAAAGTTCAATTATTTGTAAGTAAAAAATAAGCTTATTAATTGTTGTATTTTAGCATATCGAAATTACAATCTATGTTGAATCAAGTTATAGATAAAGACACTCTTACTAGCTCGTACTTTAAAGACAAAGTTCTTAGAAGAGCCTTATTCATTTTTTATATCTGATGATGTCACGATATGATTAAGAAAACATTGTACGTGCTAGATTTTTATTAAAAACAATATCATAAATAATTAAACAGTTATTATGCTCTGCATGTCTAATATTACTCACATAAAAAAAATGTATTTATTCTATTAAAAAACCGGAAAACATTGAAAGTTAAGTCAAGTCAATCAAATTCTAACATCTTGGCTTCCAAAAATTGTAATAAAATATACATATATATAGCAACGATGATCGACTAGAAATTTCTTAGACGTAAAACATCTTTTTGTTTATGTTGCATAATATGTGAACGTGTTGAACTAGTCAATGCACGTGACGGTGTTTATGTTCTATTCACCAGACTTGGTCGTTCACAAGAAACAACACACGACCAGGCAGAAGAAAACAACTTTGAATTCCTCTACAACAATTTGGAACCATTCTAGAAAGCAACCTTAGTTACAAGAATTGATGGAAGCTTCGGGTATGCGTGTCTTATGGTTTGTTTTTCATATTTGATGACTCTCACACACAAAAACAAACATTAATAATTTAGTAGTTCGTAGTGAAGGCTAAGAATATACAAACACAACAGATGGCATGTTCTGTGCCTTTTAACAACAAGAATTTGGATATAAGTTTCTTTGTTTTCAAGCCAACTATTGTAATCATAGATGACCTTGTTCATGGACTCAAACACTTCTCCTTAACCACTGAGAGCCTTGGTTGTGTTCAAAGCTCTATATTTAGGAGCATCCATGGAAATATGGTAAGTTTTTTTGCTTTCTCAGCTTTCCAATTTTGAGTTCATTTTAAATAATTTCTCAGCTTTCCAATTCTGAAGTATATGATCTTTGTTTGCCTAGTGTAGTCAATTTGTTCTGAAACTTTGCTGATTATAGTTTATGAAACCCATTTTTTATCCTTCAATAGTACCAACCATTGATGGGAAGACCATAAGTGAAAGATTGCACCTTAAATTGATTATACAGTGTCATTCTTATTTTCAGATTTGTTTTCCACGAGTTCATGTTCATGAAGAACTTCTATCTTTCAGTGAATGACAACTTCAGATGCCATTGCTTCATGGTAGTATACCATCTGTAATGGTTGAATCTGTCATCAATTTATAGATATATATAGCTTAAACATCTATGATTGTGTTCACTTAACTCAGTTGTTTTTTTTAGTTTTTACCATGTGGCTTCTCAGTAGTAATCAGTTTCCTGAATTAGAACCACAAAATTCTAAACTTCTACAATAATTACAGTACTGGTTTTATTGATTAAAGTTTTCCTTGTACCCAACTTATTTTTTGATTGTTGACTTCAGGTAAAACAATGTAGTCCTTGTTTTCAGTAAATATAGAGGTTTCATTTCATCTGTCCCACTAGTACTGCTCTAGCTGTGTTAGTGCTAATCTCTTGGGTTGATCTTCTTTTCACTGGGCATATCATAAACCATTGTTATTTATCTTTCTTGATTTATTAACTTTGTATGAATATTTTTGCTGTGTAATCAGATCATATGGTATGGAGCATGGCAGAGGCGGTCGAGTAAGGAAAAAGAGGAGCTGACCTCAACCCTTGTAAGTTGGACAATGACTTGACTATTGGTGTGATCTCTTTGCTTTCTTGGATCATTAAAATAGGAAAATTAAAGTATCCTTTTCCTAATAAAGTTCATTTGAAAACAGTGGCATTTGCTCCAACCAAATCCACTACAAAGTAGAAAAATACATGCAGTATCATTTTAAGGACTGGTCGTCTAGAATTTGGCTCACACTGATACATGACGCTTTTCGAGTAAGGGAGAACTCCATAGAAATTAGAAGGAGAGAGAGAAATAGAAACTAAATTTTGAATTCTTTTTTTTCCTCCTCTTCTATCAGTCATTACAATAGTATATATAGCCATGCCACACCTAAGAACAAAATACAATAACAAAATGCAGTAACAGAATGCTAACAATTGCCAAATGCTTTCTAGAACCTACTGACTTATTTACTTGGGCTTAGGCCTCATATCTAAAAGAAACATATGGAAATATTGGACTTTAGTAAGAATTGGGCCGTAATACACATCTATAAGTATTATGACATGCAAAAGAAAAATGATCTCTGTAAGGAAATGTCATTTTATTTTATTTGTCATGATCAGAGAACCCTGTTAGGCTATCCACTATCCATACTAGACAGAACATCTAAAACGGATACCACAGATATTGTGCCAATTTTTATAGCTGAAGTACATAATGTGATTGTAGTTGATTGCAATGTTTAGCTTGAGATCTAACATTGTTTGGCAATTGCCATTGACTAGTGATAGACCAAAATAATGTATAGACTAGTGATAGACCAAAATAATGTATATAAGTGGGAGTAACTCTCACCTCTTGAACTAATTTTTTGGATTGAGTTAGGTTCAAATCCAAATTTTAAAACTACCAATACCATATGACATGGGATTACCACAGTTTAAATCCCACAATGATTTCAAAAAAGTGTGAAAGAACTATGTAAGAGTTGTAAACTTGTAATCACTGATTAGATTGGTTCCTAACTACATGTTTGAATAGGAAGAATTGAGACAAATTCCTATTCTTTAGAGATGTTTTTTATGTACTTAATCTACTGGTGTGGAGAAAGGGAGAAAAAAAAAGGTCTTATTATTCTGTCATCTTTCACATTAATGATCAATATACACCGATCAGTTCTTCATTTTATTCATTGTTTTTTATGTATGTATTTATTTATGTTGTTGATACTTTACAGAAATCAATGTTAAGCAACATATCAAGCATGGCTGTGTTAATTGAACACAGTTTCCTTGAAGCATACGGTGGAGAATCAAGAGATGGCTCTTCAACTGCAAAATTCTCCACTGGGGACATAATATCCTTGAACTCAGCAGTCACCACTACTAATGACCTCAATGACCTTTGCTACGCGGTCCTAGCCATTTTAAGGTCACGCTTTGCAAAAATGGAAGGCATAACCGCTGGCCTTTGCTTCAAGGGACAAAGCAAACCCAGAGTGGTGTGCATTCATGTCTGGAAGTCTCTCCATTTTTGTTACTCTTGGATTCTCAACTCTGACCACAGAAATTGGATGATGCCATATCTTGAACGCTTCTCTATCAACATGAAGTATGATATTTTCCGAGTAGTCTATGTTAGGGGTGACAATGTGGTTGATCTTAACTGCATTTCTACTCATCAGATGTTAGAAAATGGGAAAGAAAGTAGTAGGCAAGGGCAGGTTATGCAGAACTGAGACTGCTGCAAAGGGTTTCAAATTTAGAACCATCAAATTTGCCAAGTTATCTTGTAAATATTGCATATTACTTTTTTAAGTTCAATTTACGGATTAGAACTCAAAGTTGCATGTTACATAAGTACCATCCTGTGAGGCCTTCTCAACTATTTAACAAAGCAATACTGTGTATAGGAATGGCTTTGGACAGCATGGTCTTAATCTTCAGTGAAAGTACGGATCGTACGGCAAGATAGTTGTTTTCACTTTGATATGTAGAGATTGAGATAGGCAGGGTTTTTTAAACAACTTAGCTTTGTCACGGAAACAATAATTTTGTAAGTCATTTTCAAAATATACAAGGTTTGAATAGCAATGTTCTAGTGATTCATTTAAATGCAACTGAAAAGAAGTGTGTTACCGAAAGTGGACTCACTTAACCAAACAATTTTAGGCCATTAGGTGGGTTGGATTTTAGAACTAGTGTGAAATCTCCCGAGTCACTTGTTCAATCCACCGTCTAAAAAGCTGGTTGAGACAAAAACGAAAGAAATACTTATTATTTTTAAACTGGGAGTACTAACAAGTAACAACACATTCATTGTAACACACCCACTAATTTTTTTAAAAATATATATATATAAAAATTATAAGATTATATTATTGAAGAACTGCGAACTATAAAAATTACTATTATGTTTTAATAAATGACAATCAATAGTAAATTGTATATTAAAAAAATCGAATAGAGAGTGTATTCTTTCCTTTTGACGTTAGTATTCTTTCCTTTTGCTGAGTTTGTTGATTCGCTCGCAGTCTTCCCCTATTTCGAAAGATGTTAGTTTGCTCAATTTGCTGATTTGATTTTCATCCATTTCTCACACACACTCCTTTCCTCTTCTTCCGTCTTCACCTATTTCAAACAGAGGTGCGTGTTCGCGGTTCTCATCCATCATTTCACTCATGCCACTTCTCAGGTTTAATCACTATCTACTGCCAAAACTTTTAGCCTCCCATTTCCATGCTAACAACAATTTCTCCTCTATTGCTTTGTCCCTTCATTATGCAACAAGTTCTGTTTTTTCTGCTTCTTATTCAACCACTAATCTCAGACATCAAACTGAGGGTAAATACAGCAACTTTGGGAATTTCAATGATGATTTAGGGAAAGTAGGTCCTGGTTTTCAAGAAAGCTTAAGTTTTGCTGCAAGTGTTAGTGATGGGGCAGAAGAAGAAGAGGGGTCTAGTGATGATGATGAGAGTCTTGAGTTTATCAATTCCTTTCATGGTAGCAACGATAAACAGACACAAAATATTGCAAGCATTGAAATTGATGACAGTGAATTTAGACACCCTGTGGTGAGAGAGGTTTGTAGGTTAATCACACTCAGCTCTGCTTGGAACCCTAATTTTGAAGGACGCTTGAGGCACTTATTGAGAAGCCTCAAACCCTCACTTGTTTGTGCCGTTTTGCGCTCTCAGGCCGACGAACGTGTTGCTTTGAACTTTTTCTATTGGGCTGATCGTCAATGGCGCTACAGTCATCACCCCCTTGTCTACTATACATTGTTGGATGTCCTTAGCAAGACCAAATTGTGCCAAGGTGCAAGGCGGGTTCTTCGGCTTATGACACGCCGCGGAATTGAATTGTCACCCGAAGCTTTTGGCTGCGTGATGGTGTCTTATAGCCGTGCAGGCAAGCTGAGGAATGCGTTGCGGGTTTTGACCTTGATGCAGAAAGCTGGGGTTGAGCCTAATTTGTCTATATGTAACACCACTATCTATGTTTTGGTGAAGGGTTGTAAACTGGAAAAGGCGCTGAGATTCTTGGAACGAATGCAGGTGACTGGAATCAAACCGGATATTGTCACTTACAACAGCTTGATCAAGGGTTACTGTGATTTGAATAGGATTGAAGATGCGTTGGAGCTTATTGCAGGATTGCCATCCAAGGGATGCCCTCCAGATAAAGTTAGTTATTATACTGTGATGGGTTTCCTCTGTAAGGAGAAAAAAATTGAACAAGTGAAGTGTTTAATGGAGAAAATGGTTCAGGATAGTAACTTAATACCAGATCAGGTTACATATAATACGCTTATCCACATGCTTTCAAAGCATGGACATGCAGATGATGCTCTTGCTTTCCTAAAGGAAGCAGAAGACAAGGGTTTCCACATTGACAAGGTTGGGTATAGTGCAATAGTTCACTCATTCTGTCAAAAGGGGAGGATGGATGAGGCAAAGAGTTTAGTGATTGATATGTACTCAAGATCATGTAATCCTGATGTAGTTACATATACTGCTATTGTTGATGGATTTTGTCGCTTGGGGAGGATAGATGAAGCAAAAAAGATGCTGCAGCAGATGTACAAACATGGGTGCAAGCCAAATACGGTATCATATACAGCTTTGTTGAATGGCCTCTGCCACAGTGGAAAATCATTAGAGGCAAGAGAGATGATAAATGTAAGTGAGGAGCATTGGTGGACCCCAAATGCCATCACTTATGGTGTCGTAATGCATGGGTTCCGTAGGGAGGGAAAATTGTCTGAGGCGTGTGATTTGACCAGGGAAATGGTTGAAAAGGGCTTTTTCCCAACTCCAGTTGAAATTAACCTGCTAATACAGTCTCTCTGTCAAAATCAGAAAGTAGTAGAAGCTAAAAAATATTTAGAGGAATGTCTGAATAAGGGGTGTGCCATTAATGTTGTAAACTTCACTACTGTAATTCATGGTTTTTGTCAGATCGGTGACATGGAAGCTGCTCTATCTGTGCTGGAGGACATGTACTTAAGCAACAAACATCCTGATGCTGTCACATATACGGCATTGTTTGATGCATTGGGAAAGAAAGGTAGATTGGATGAAGCAGCTGAGTTGATTGTAAAGATGCTCAGCAAAGGTTTGGATCCAACTCCTGTAACATTCAGGTCAGTTATCCACCGTTATTGTCAATGGGGTAGAGTTGATGATATGTTGAACTTATTGGATAGAATGGTCAAAAGGAAGCCATTTAGAACCATATACAATCATGTTATTGAAAAGCTTTGTGATTTTGGGAACCTTGAGGAGGCTGAGAAACTACTGGGGAAGGTATTGAGAACAGCATCAAAACTTGATGCTAATACATGCCATGTTCTGATGGAAAGCTGTCTGAAAAAAGGGGTTGCACTATCAGCGTATAAAGTGGCTTGTCAAATGTTTAGACGTAATTTAACTCCTGATTTAAAATTGTGCGAGAAAGTGACCAAGAAGCTAGTTTTAGATGGTAACTTGGTGGAGGCTGATAAACTTATGTTACGTTTTGTTGAGCGTGGAATACAACAAAAATGAGATGCATTTGTGTAAGTTATCTGCATTTCTAAGCTCAAGCCTCAGAGCAATGATTTTTGTTTTCAATTTCCTTTATCATTTTCTTTTGTGGGTATTACATCTTGTTGCCTAAAATGTGGCAAGGCATTTTTTTGGGAAAAAATGATTTTGTTGAGAATGTAAATTTCGCTCATATTATAACCATCATATATGCGATTTAGATAATTTTATCATTTTTGGGTTCAGTCACATTACTCACATATTGCTTTCGCTTATCTGGATAATGATATGCATAGAATACCATGCACGAGAGCACACTTCCAGTTTTATCCTAAACTTCAAACTGATCAACCACTCCTCAGCCTAAATTGTTTAGGCACCCGAAAAAATAATTTTATCTTGGCATGGTTTCAAATTTCTGCCTTTTCTTTATTTATTTTTATAGTGACTTAAGTTATGTGCTGGGTGTGGGGAAGGGAATAAGATATTGGGAAATTGACACTAAAAAAGGGCTGAGTTCACTTACCATTATTTCTCTTTTGTGGGTTGTAATGGTGGAGGTGTGCCTTTTGGTGGGAGGAAACCAATGTTTCATAGTTTATGTCCTGCGTAGTTTTCGTCTTCGAAAAATGGTTTAGGCAAAAAAGCTATAGTCTAAAGTTTGGAGATTCTCTCATATGAAGGATTAATTGCACACCAGCAGACTTTAATAATTTCTCCTAGTAAACATAGGATGAAGCTTGTAGGGCTTCACTATCAAAGGAAGTTTTTTATTTTCACAAATCAAACCTAAACTTCAAGTAGTGTTAAGCTCGGCTCAACTCATATATACTACTAATTATCCCTAACCTCTATTGTACAAAGAACATTTTCTTTTTTGAACTTGAGCTTTCTATTGCGGTAAACTTTATTATTATCTAGCATTTAGTTGATGTCTTGGTACTTAGTAGCCTCTCAGCACTTGATGGTAAATACTAAGAATAGAGAGACGTGTTAAGATGAATGTGAGCCAAGATGATAAGATGAATGTAAACTTTTACTATCCGACATTTAGTTGATGCCTTACTGAGCATCCTTAATGAATGAGGCAACAACATTAGGATAGATAAAACTTAGATGGGGGAGTCGTTCTCTAATTAGAAATCGATTTTTATCTCAGTAAGTAATTTGCCTTAGATTGATGTTAGAAGTCTGCACAAATTACTAAAATAAAAAACTTTAATTTCGGCCAAAATTTACTAAGGAACCGTATCTAAATTTTGCCTTAATGGTGTTTCCTGGATGGTACTACCATTTGTTAGGGTGCTAGAGTATTAAGGACCTTCAAACAAGTTGATCACCTTAACCTTTACTTGATTCTTTGTGATTAATTTCTCCCCAAAATAAATAAAAGGGCCCAAAGATATTATTTTGGACCCATATAACTACATCTGGACAAAAAAGAGACCTATGTAGTGTAGCAATTGTACAATGTGAAAGCTCACGCAAAGTAAATTTCCAATACCTTGGATAACGTTGAATCCAAGTCCTTCCAAGAAATCCTCACTTGTATTTATGTTAATCCTCGAGGCCTCTGAAGTTAGTATTTCAACTCACGCAGTGTATAATGCATATCACAGATCTAAATTGTTGATAAAATATATCTAACACTTAATCGAAAGCTTACTTTGAGACTTTGAAATAAACAAGTTTGCTTACATATTTAACAAGATTTACTCAGACGTAGGTAAATACATATCATATTTATTACTTTTCGCTATTTAAAATGTGCCACTGCCCAGCAAAAGCAAACAAGGGTACTTTACTGGAAAGAATCATATAGGTAGGGCTTGGGATTGATTACCCTAATGAAATATGGAACTGTGAAAAGGAAATAAACATATAAATAGGCTTGAAGCCTTACTGAAAACACCAAGTAAAATAAAACAGACAATAAATTCATATATATAGTTCCACAGCACTAGAATACTCCATTAGACATAAATTCAAGTTTCATTTTCCAAAACAGATAAAAACAACCATGTCTTAGCAATAATCTATAATAAAAGACCAACTGACAAAAATCTCAAGCTTCAACTACAGAGAATCAAACTTCAGAAGAATCAATGAATTGCTTCTTCTTGATCTCCCGCCCAGTACCTTTACAGGTCTTGAACACTCAAACCTGAAAAACATCAAAAGTATTATAAGTCGTAGTGCATAAAATGACCAACACCATATAGCACGGATTAAAATAATTAAAGAGCATAAGATATACACAGTTACATAATCATTGCAAAAGATTTAGGAGTCCAAAATTTAGTTGGTTAAAGAAAGCAAATCCCCTAATCCAAATTCTATGCAATTGCCATGGAAATATCACCATTGGCATTTGGCATACATATAATCAAAAGTATACCCTACTCAATCAAACAAAAAATCCCAAAATACAATTTCCATCACCAACCTGGAGGAAGAGATTGCTTCAATTTATCAGCTTTCTCTGGGTCAAACACACAAAGTGTGTAGAGGTACTTGGAGCATCTGACCTTGAACTTAACCACATCTCTGCTCCTCTTGATCTTCACTGACCTCGCATCCTTCCTTCTGGCAGTGAGAAGGAAATCCTTAATCTCGTGGATTTGCTTAGGCTGCATAGAAAGTACCACACAAGCAATAACAGCCATTTTAAAACATGCACAAAATATAAAAGCAAATAATCCCATATATATTGACCCCAAACTATGGTTTTAAATTACAGTCCACAACGTCAAGGTATTTTGACACTCCACAACCATGTGGCCACATTTTCCTGCAATGTAAAGGTTTTCTAGCTCACCGCAAACAGAATTTAAAACCCCTAACCAAGAGTAAACTAAAACACAGTTACAAAACTATTAGTTCTGCAACCTAACTACACAAAATTAACAGTCATCCAGATCCATGAATAAAGATCACACAGCACAAACAAGTACCAATGTTGCAATTGCAGGGAAAATAAAACACTGATCTCTCTGAAATCCAAAGTCCTAATTCCTGAATCACAGTAAAACCCAACAATTACCAAATCTAGTTACGCCCTCACTCACAATTCTGTTTCTATCAGCAACATTGTGTTACACTATCACTAACTTACATGTAAACCCTAACTTCACCTAGCCAATTCGAACCAAATAATTCAACAGAAAATCGACACTCAAACAAGTGTTCCAACAATCTTTCAACGAAACTCGAATAAAAAATGGCACTAGTTAATCAGTTTTAATTAGAAGAATAACTGAAACTGAAAAACAAAGACGAGAGCGATGTAATTGAGAAGAGGGAATCGAGAAATCACCATGATTACGAGAGACGCAGCGGGGACAGAGATCAAAGGCGCAACGAAATGTGATGTAAATTGTAAAACGCATGGCAAGTGCACCTCATAAACCCTAACCCTAGAGACTCAATCGCAGTCCTCGGGAAGCCCAAACCACTTTGTGGCTCGTGGGCCTCCTCCACTCTCCAGTAGGCCCAAGTAAAGGGGAGAGAAAAAAAATTTAGCCAGTGCTTTCTTCTAATTTGGAATTAAGCATGAAATTAGAGTTTTTAAGATTAAATAACGTTTCTGGTTTTTAGAGTTTGAATTATGCGTAGTTTTGGTTTTTTAATTTTTTTAGATAATTAAATATTTCCAATTTTAAGTTTAAGTAAGTTTAATTTTATATCATTTTTTTACTTAAAACTTTTAAACTCTATTTTTTTACTCGATATGTTTATAAATTTAATTGACTAAATTATTTCAAATATTTTTTTACCCTAACGGTTGCAAGATGTGGACACAGGTGTTTAATCGTTGGGTCTGTGCAAAAATTAGTTTGATAAAAAGATTAAATCGAACTTGAATCAAATTATTTTAACTGATTTGATCTTATATCCAAATAATGGAGTTAGTTTGAAAATTGATTTAGAATCAAACAGATTTTAAAATGGTTTTAACTAATTTTAAATTGATTCTAACACTAAACTTGAACTGATTTTTGAATTATTTTAAAAAAAATATAAATAAAAATTTCGGTAAAAATCAATTTAAATAATCAAACCAATTTTGTAGAAACAATTACAATCCATAACAACTTAGTTAAAATATACTAATATAATAATATAAATAAATTCCATACTATCATATAATTAACTTCTATAATAATTAGTCATCTCTATGCCAATTTTAACTACATGACAGTGGAAAAAATTTACATTGAAAATATATTAAAATTAAACTCTTGTATTAATTTTGATGTACATGAATAAGAAATAAAATAAGTTTAAAATAATTTAAAATTCTGCATGCAAAAGTTATATGATATGAACTTTTAATTCAAAGAGAATTTTTTAATAAAAATTAAAAGTTATCAAATTATGGAAAAGTTGGTATAACTCGCACGGAAGTGTGTTTGAACTTTTCTCACATTAGGTACATGTTTTATAAATCAGTCTTGGCACTATTTCTTATTTCTTTCAATGATTTATAACATTTTATCGCTATCTAGTTATCGTAAATCATAATTTAGTTAACTCATGATTGAAATGCCTCAATCGCATAACTTGAACAAGGTACGTACATTACATGGCATTCCCCAAGTAACACGTTTTGGCCTCCCAATCTCAAACGCCAATCCTGTCCATAACATATATTATTGCTACTTAATTAAGCCACAGAAGGACCCTCCGTAGCAAGAATCCGTACCTCTCGTACACAAGACTCGTTAGCCCAATTTGTTTCACTACCTTTTCAACATTGTATTATCAATTTCCTGTGTAGTTTTGTCATTCGTCCCAAAACAACTTGAAACGGTTTTTAGATATACTTAATATAATAGTTGCATAACTTTATAGGATGCTTAAGGAAATATTTTTATGACACACGAGTGGAGGTGCAGCATGGATTTTGTACAGTGGGAAACAGGAAACTTAAGATAAGGTGTGTCATGTGTGCGTGCACGTGTTAAGAGAGGTTAGTAGAAACGTTTTTTGTCATTGTGGGTGGCAGAGGAAGGCTAGAGAGACTAAAAAGTCAAAAAGATATAAAATTGACTGTGGTAAAAAATAATGAAAAAGAAGGATAGATCACAAATTCAAATTTCCTGTTAACAAAAATTAAAAAATTAATAATTAATATTTGCTGATAAAAAGAAAAGAAAAATTAATCCAAAGAAAAAAAAAGGGAAAAAGGTAAGTTATGATAGAATGGTGATATATATGCTATTCTAGTTCAAGAATATAAATAACTCCCTACCTAAAAATATAATAAAAAGGGTGGGGTTAGGGTTGTTGGGGGTGGCAAGGCAGACCCTACCTTTTTACTAGGAGTATTATTGTAGATAGTGCCCTACCTGGTCACCATTCCATACCCAGAAAAAAAAAGGGTCCAACAAATAAGGGAGCCCCACAACATGCATGAAAACAAATATTGTACTCAACTCCAACTTCTTTAATCACTCACCCCATTCCCACTGCCACAACTCAAAAAAGGAGATCCCAAAGTAGGCTCCTTCTACCACCCTCCTCTTCTTCCTTCCATTCATTCAAAATGTGAAACCATTTTCAAAAGACTAGTAGAACCTAAAATGATTAAATGAATTATAGCACTGCATGTGTGTACGGTGTGAGAATGAAGTTCTCACTGTCAAATCTCTGCCGACATCAACACGTTATAAGATGTTCTTTTTCCAACAAATATTTCATCAATTTATGGTAAAGAATAATTTAGATATGTAAAATTTTGGGGTCGTACGTACGTCTCGATTTTGTTCCGATATCATAAAAAATGAAATTTTGATTTATACTAATGTTTTGTATGTAGTTGGGTAAGGATCAATATCTTATACAAGAAATCCCATCAAGGCATGGCAACGAGAGAATGAGTATTGTTTTTCCAATTTTTGATATATCTGACGGGTTAAAATTTATTACCTCATTCTTGTATCCATCAGGTATAGGATATCTCCGTCCCCCGTCTCATACCTGATTTAAATTAGAAGAATATTTTTTTTTTAAAGAACATATTATAAATTTGATTTTAGAAAAAATAAATTGATTGTTAAACATTTATTTTCAACTACTTATATGTCAATAAATTTATTATAGCGCATGTGTCTACAAAAACCGTTAAGAAAAGAATATTAAATTATATAAGTAATAAAAATTCTAGGCCTTTTGATTAAATTATGCAAAAAAATTTAAAAATTTTAAGTGACGGGACAGTTTCGAGTTCGGGTTTGAAACGGATGTAGTAATTCTATACCCGTACTCATGCCCGATCAACTCAGGTATTACCTGTTAAAGTCGGGACGGATTACTCACGGGTACAGATTTTTTTGCTATATCTAACCCCATCAATTATAGATTTTAGAAAATATCCTAATAATTCAACGCTGAATTACTCCCACTCATTCAATTTATCAAACCGTTCATATTGACTATCTACACTGGATATTTTACATATGAAAAAGGGATTGGTTTGCATTACGTTTCACAATATGAAAACATTTTAAAAAAACAAGTTGTTAAGTTAAAATCCTCACGTTAAACATAAGCATAAAATAATGCAATATCTTGAAGTAGGCCCGCGTTTTTCATTGAATTTTATTCACTTTTATAGCTAACATTAATAAAGAGAAAGATGAATAAAAAGAATAAAAAAAAATCTTTGAATTATATAGCTCATGTACAGTTGGTATCCCAGCCACCTCCCTACAGTTCCCATTAATTGGTTACTCAATTCCTGAATAAATTAGCACAAGTTATTAGTTCATTTTTTTAATCTAACAACAATGATTGTCCTATTAAGTTCAACTTGTAACCAATGCTTTACACCCATTAAGGAACCAATGATATTTCTGCATGTTTTCCATTCCATGAAACCTGAACTTAGAAAAAGCAGCAAGGAATTTGGATTCTCAACATATTCCAAATACTTGAGAGGCTAGAGCATGAAGCGAGCATATATGATTAAGCAAGATCGAAATGGACAAAATGCACACAGCTTTCGCTTTGCCATTGATG
Source organism: Glycine soja (assembly GCF_004193775.1). NCBI lineage: Eukaryota > Viridiplantae > Streptophyta > Magnoliopsida > Fabales > Fabaceae > Glycine > Glycine soja. The sequence continues at coordinate 41,071,388 of NC_041012.1, read as the reverse complement.
AAGCAAAAGCATTACCAGCCAAGGTGAAAAGGGTGCATGTCCAAAACCAGGAACACGACAAAAGCGGGCCACTTTATCATTAATAGAAGGACATGGTGATTTGTTTTCCATCCCTGTATGATCAGAGAGACACATCACATGGCTTCGGTGTCCTCTTCATGTTCAAAGGGTCACATCTTCCTTTTTTCCCAAATGCATTTATATCCATCACTCAACAAGTCAAGTACTCCAACATCATCCCCACCAGTGTCATCTACCGTCTTAATTGACATGATTATAGATTTTACCAAATAATTCAACCAAAACTCTCTAAGAAATCATTAGTTCAAACGATATTAAATTTGATATCTTTAAGATTTTAAATTTAAATCTTATAAATAAATAAAAACATAATTAAAAAAAATTCACTAAAAATAATCATTTAAATTCTTACAGAAACTAATTCCCAACAAAATTAATAAATGTTTTGATGACAATTAAAGGTCAACAAGTTCAACATCACCTCCACTCCATTGCCTAGTATGCTTCATAGTCAAATCATGCACCCCCAAACATTTAAGCCAAAATAAAACCAAACTAGAAAGAAAAAGTTCTGTACAAGTTAGGAGAACATATCTCACGCATTGATTTCCTAACGGATTAAGTATCGTATATATTGTGGCTAGCACAATGACTAGATGCCATATAGTTACAGTATTAGTTTATGAAATGTCCTAGCAGGAAAAAACAGGAAAACATCCAAAGGCTAAAGAGTAGGCTATGTAAACTACACTTAGGCAAAGGTGCTTCCCACCGTACACAAAGAAAGGGTTGAGAAGTAAGGGTAATAATATTACATGTGATAGAAGAAGTGAAGACTATTTAGTAGTCTAAAGACCCCACGGTTGTTATCCCAGTGCCTAAATTTCTTGGGTCTTGACGGCTCACATAGTCATCACAGATGCCATTAGAGAGCCTTTGAATTGGAAACGAGTTCAACAGCTCAAGGCCATTGTTGCCCATCTGCTGCACTTCCTGAGGAGAAAGTATCTTTATGCACCATACGCTATTTACGAATTCCCTGTGACAAATATGTACAAAAAAAGGGCATTGATCATTTGATTTTTATAAAAAAATAAAGATACTTAAATCCACAACATATAAATCATCACCGCCATATGGAAGGCCAAAAAGCAATGTAATACAAGTTTATGCTATTCCATTATTTCCAAAGGTGTTAGTTAATAGAAAACATCGATATCAATTTAAACAAGTCTGTCATTTTCTATTCTATACTTGCAATTTTGTATTTGAAGGAAAAAGGAAGAGGAAACAAAGAATAAGGCATGTGAAGTATGAGAGGCTTACGGCCAGGGGCCATCACCAAGGAGAAGAACATCGTTCTCTCGGTCTACAAATACAAGCTGCCAGCCTGATCTCACAGGGTCCTCCAACTCGCCTTCAAGGCCAAACATTCGAGCGAGTTCACCACGCAGCTCATGGTAGCTGCTGAATTTAGTGATATCCAATGACCTTCCAAAGGACCCTGACTTATAAACCTGTAACAAAAAAACATATTAAGTAAAAGTGCAATACATGAGAATGATTTTTTTTTAATTGAAAAAATATTATGTCACTGGAAAAACTCACCTTCACAAAGGTTTTGTTCAGTGGGTTTCCTTGTCCTGCCTCTTCCAGACACTGCAGGAAACCCGAGTCGCCTATGTTGGGGGTCATTCCATGATTCAATGAAGAATCAGTCCGTGTGGTAGTATTCAGATAATTAGAAGATTGATATGGCAAGGTTGAGGAGCCATTGTTTCCACAGACCCCCTTAAGGCTTGACATTCCATTAGGCATGAGAAGGGACGAGGGCTCTATATTAACACCAAATAAGAGATGGTTTTGTGGATCATTGCTCCCTTCTTGGTCTATTGAGCACTCCCTACCAGGAAAAGGTGGTAAAGAAATAGCATTTTGAGACATGGTACTCTGTGGCTGCCCTAGCTGCTCCACCTGAGGTAGAACACATTGAGAGGCTCCGGAAGAAAGGAGAGGATCCACTGCAACACGCTTCGAGGGCCACCCACTTGAATTTTGAACAGGAATCCAAGAGCTTGTTCTAGGAAGGTTCAGGAGGTGAGATGTTTCATCCTGGGGAAAAGAACCCAAGATACTGTGCAGGGGAGAAACAATAGTAGTCACAGTGTTCCCGTTTGAATCAGAAAAGTTTTGCTGTTGGCACATGGAAGAGATAGCTTGCATAGGTGGTGATTGAGGTTGAGGAGCTGAAACAAACTGAGACATTGTAGAGACTGCACTAGAAATCTGTTGATTATCTACCACTTGATGTTGCTGTCGCTGTTGTTGTTGCTGGTGGTGATGATGATGCTGACTATTGAACGAGTGTTGATGTTGTAGATGTTGCTGAAGATGAGCCTGAGATTGTGGGGAATGTTGATTCTCTTGAGTATTTCCAAAAATCTGCTGAGGTTGTGACTGCTGCAACATCTGGGCCTGCATTAAAGCAGCAGTCCTGTTTGGGAAGTTCTGTGGTTGCTGAAATGGAAGTAAGGAAGCAGAATGCTGTTTGGAAGGATCTAAACTCCTCATGTCCTGAACAGCCGCAGCTTGGTACATGTCTGTTTGCATATTCAACATGGTGGGATCAAATCTTGGCTGCATCCAAGGATTAATCCCAATCCCCTGAAAATTAAGAGACGGAAGCCCTCTATCAGGATCTCGGAGCCACAACAGAGGTGAATTCGGGCCAAAATCGTCATCCTTCATGCCTGCTAGCATTTCAATCAAGAAAAAAAGTGGAGAGCAAGGAGAATGAGTTTCCATTAATGCATAAATGAAACACTCTTTGAAATCTTATTAGCTAGAACAATTAAATAAATAATAAAAAGTCCCCCTACAGGTGGCAAGAAGCTCACCATGGAATGAAGGCAGTCCTGGAGGCCATGGCCGTTTAAGCCTAAGGGGGAATGGAGATGGATACATAGGAAATGTAGTTAATGGCTCAATTTCCCAAAGAGACACTCTAGGTTGCCTGTCTCCAGCAGTGGATTCATCCCAGCCAACCTGCAATCCAAGCCAAAGCCATGTTTTAATTTTTAAAATCCTTTCTGAATAGAGAGAAACTGTATATGACAACATATTAGAAATTTTACACCTGAGATGTAAGATGCAGGCCAATATAATTATAAAACTTAAATAAAATATCAATAATGTTTCCTTACAAACCTTGACGGAGCGCCAATGTGAGTTTTGCCACCGGACAGGATCCAGGTCACTAATGCCAGTTATTGTACCCATGTATCTGCACAAGAAAGTTATATAAGTATTACATAATTACAATACTAACAAGCACACACTGAGACTGAGATCCATTTCTCTTTCATTTAATTGTAACGATCATACTTTAGGGTGGCATGTGTCAATGTTTGGTAAGCCATGACAAATAAGATACAAATATTGCCTTGTTTTTAGACACCATCACGTCTTAGACATGTTATTCCACACCTTAGAAGTTAGAACAAAACCCTCCTATTTATTTGATAAATTGAAGCACAGAACAAGTACAGTTGAAATTCACTAATCTAATATTTGTGATTTAAGTTCATAATGACAAGATTAGTGTTCTTCACGTTATTATAATTTTTAGAATACTCAGGTCCCCTTAGCATCTTGCTTCAGATTTAAAGCACTTCACATGAAAAATTACAATCACTTTTCTAAAGAAGCCAGCACTTTCTATAAATTTATGCCAATACTTGTAGCAACAAGGAAAAGACAACCATGTTTGTTTTAAGAAGTAATGCTGTATTCTTAACTAACATATCAAACATCAGAACGGAAAGTGTATATACAATACCAACTTAATAGAAGTTTTAAAAACCTACCTCCGCACACTTGACTCCTCTGTTTCAAACAGCATCCTGAACCGCATACCAACTGAAACTCGAGTATGATACACAGCTTTAACATACTTCGCTAATGGTATGACAAATTCTGAAGGGCTAGCACTGAATGTATGAAGAAGAAAACAATGTCATTCAAAGAAAATATTTCCATGACTTGAAAATTTAACGAAAGTGTACTACTTATACCGTGGATTATAGAAGATGGTGAAACGACTATTTGTTGCAGCTGCATGAGCTGCTGCAGCAAGAAGCCCCAAGTGCATACTATCACTTGACAACACCGAAGAAGGCATCACAGTTTGTGGTCGATTAGCACGGCGGATGCCAAGTAGTAGTTGGTTCTTTTCATTCCTATAGAAGAAAATTCACTTGAGTCACACAAGATAACATATCACATAATTACAAACAAAATTAACATCGTATTGTATATTATCTTAATAAGGCTATCAGATATAAGAAATAAGAAGCAACCACACATCTCAAAGGCTGAGCCACATGTCAATGAGAATGTTCAGTGTAATGATGTATTCTTTTTTGAATGGCCAGGCCAAATGACATACAAGTCACATGGCCTGGTTCAAGGAGAAAAGTCAATCAGCAAAATAAAAGCCAAAGGAAAAATTCAAAACTGAAATGATGAGAAACTCAAGGTGGAGGAGCAGAAAAATATTAATGTAGTCCAGAATATAGCAGCATGCCACTTTGGGGGGATGGAAACAATAAAATTACTTGCCAGATAAACAGCACAGAATCACCAGCAACTAGTCTTTTAGCACTCACAAAGACACTCCATCCGGTTGTAAGTAGATGCCTTTTGGGCTGGCCTGCAAGGGAAAAGAAATAAAAGCCAATTTCAAACATTGTAAGCAAGAAAGAAACATAGAAGTCTCATACTGCCAGAAAAATTCCCACATATGCAATCAAACTGCAGGAAACTCAGCTTTGTAACTCACCCCGGAAGATATGCCTGAATTTCCACTCATTACCATGCAAATCCCTTGCAATTAATTCTTGAGCAGGAGGTTGTTGAGAGAAATCCTGCATGGTCACAATTATAAATTATAAATTTGAGACCTGATAAATTAACAGATTTGACGAATAAGTTGACTTTTTGTGACATGTTCTTTTTCACAAAGGTTTTACCAATGGAGGAAACACTTTTTCAGCTGCCCTGCGAGGCACAGAGAATCCCCCATGTGTGCTTGTGTCACTGGCTGTCAAAGTTTTGCAGAAATAGTTTGTTGGCTGTTTACTTGGGGTGCCCAGCTCCGCTGGCAGGTATGCCTCCTTTTGCTCTTGCTGCAAACACGGCCTTAGTTAAAACCTGAATAACTACAAAAGCAGTAACACTAGTTATCACTTAAAAGTTAAGACAGTGTTATCACTTATCATACAGGATTCAGAGGTTGCAAGGTCATTTGCGCGTACACTTCATCAGTCTCCGCATCAGCCTGAACCCCAAATAAACAAACAGATAATTAAAGACACAGGGTGCAGGAACCAACAATGGAAAAATTGAAATAATCGGAGGCCAAAACAAACCAGACTTGTTACTATATATAAAAAAATGTAAATAAATCATACATGCATAGTCATATTATGAAGTTGACAAATGAGTTGAGGAGGCAAGCTTGGATAGTTTGGGATATGAGCATCTACTTCCTTGTTGGTCGACACAGCCACCTGAGAAGAAAAAAAAAAGTGCCAGAGTAAGGATATATATGTGCATGTAGTTTATGCAGAAAAGGTTCATGTTGGTGGTTTCTGGGAGGAGGTAAGTGAAGTTACTTGATTAGCCTTTCAACATTTCAAGACTAAAGAATTGAGCTTGGGAACCAGTTAAGCATAAAACCACACATGGTTCCCCAGAGTGAAGGAAAAAAACAGGTTTTGCTAAACAAAAGTGTAACAGTAAACCCCACCCCATCCTCCAAATTAGAAGCAATACGGAGACAGAGCCAAGAGACAAGAGAGCATCATCCTCATGCCCAGAAACACACAAGATTCGCATTATTACTTTATTCTCTCAACATTAGTTAAGAGAATGTTACCACAATGTCCACAAGGGGTAGTAGCAAATCAAATACAATAATCAAACATCATTATATATTTTACTCACCTGTTCACTGTGACCTTGTGGAAAGTATACCACGCGGCTTCCAACTGCTGGTAAAGAGACAAGGGGACCAGCACATGCATGCCAAAGTTCTGAATCTAGAACTCGATTTTCCCCTGTAAAATCCCACCCCCAATGTCATCAAAACATGGAATAAAAAGAGCCCACACCAACACAACACACTCATTTTGACATAATCCTGCCAAATCCAAGATCTTATAACCATCAAAAACTTTTTTTTCTGATCCCTGAGCTATAGCATAAACAAGAGAAAACCATAGCCCAAATGGTTCAATTTCCACATCCCTCACTAGCCATGTTAGACGTACAAAAGACTTCATTGGCATGGCTAAACATATTAACACAAAGAATACACACTCTAATCCCCCGAGGATTGTTGAGGTTGCAAGAACCAGTTTACAGAAAGGTTGAGAAGTGAAAATTTCAAAGAAGAGATGAAATATGGAAGAAGAAGAAGAAGATATAAAGTGTTTACCTTCCTGGGGTGGAGGACTAAAACCAGCTGAAGAAAGTCTCATTTGAGCAAAAACAGAGGCTAAAGCAAATTAGTATCCCCGAAATTGAATTCACAATCACAACACTACCAATTAAGCAACGAAATTCTCAGAAAATGACACCCTCCACCACAAAACAAGCCGTGCCCTCTCTTCCTTCCTTCCCACAACAGAATAACATTCTTTGTTATATTTGTCCCAGTACTTCACACCCTTTAAAATCCATTAATACCAACAAGATTCCCACGTATGAACCTTCAACCAAAACCAGTGTCACAAGAAAAGACAATTGCTTTACGCATCATTCGGTTCTAGTTTTCCTTAACCCCCAACACTCCAGGTTCCAATCCTCAACGAAAGTCCTCATTATACACAACACAATCTCTCAGAAATACACGTGGCTTTTTTCTGCCAAATTTAGCAACAATCTGAAAGAGCAACGAGACCCAGAAGAGGAACAGAGTCGAAAAGCACACAGATCTCAGAGAAAGAACAGCGAATCCAACAAGAGAGAGAAAGTGTTAAAGGATCAGTGTTTGATACAGAGGAAAGAGCGTTGGGTAAAGAGTAGTACAAAAACGAGAGTCAGCGTTTGGCTCATTAGAATTCCGGTAATGGAAAAATGGGAAGTAGAAGTAGCAATGGTTGTGTTTGTGCTTAGTTTTTATGGTTATGCTTTGTGGTCATGGTCATTGGTCATGTTCATGCTACTTACTAGTACTACTATACTACTTCTAACTTGGTGACCATGCTACTATAGCTTTACCCTCCCTCTCTCTCTCTCTCTCCTCCAATCAATCACAACGCAACCGCCATTATTTTTGGGGTGTCCTTTTAAGAGGGGGAAAGAGAGTGGTACGAGTGTTTTTCCATTTTTTCTTGGGAGAGATAAAGAGAGAGAGTGTGTTTTGCATTTTTAACAATTATTACCTTTCGTGCCCACCATTTCATTTTCAGACAACCAGGGAGGGAGATTTTAGATTTACATTTTTCCTCTCCCACCCTCCTAATTATGGAATAAACTCTCATTAGTGTATGTTATTATCAGATATGCCACACATTTGTTTTTATTTTATGAACTTAAATTTTCATATTTTATCAGAGTTTATTTAAGGGATTGTTATTGGACTTATCAATCTATTTATTATTGGATTGTAAATATTTTTTTACAGTGCCCAAACTAGCTAAACAGTCAGCCGGGCCATTACCCTCCCTAAAAGCATGTACAATTCTAAGAGACCAATTTCTGTGCACATGTAAATATTTAATTTTATAAACATTTGAGATGATTAAGTTCTAAATGATTTTTTTTTTACAACCAACGAGAAAAGTATGTTAAAAATCTCATATTAACTAACGATATATTAAAAAAAATATATACATATAAGTAGTGAACAATTCTAATCTCGATGCATATTTGTGTATGTGTTACATTTAAAAATTATACAAGAGAAAAGCATAAAAATATATTTCTTCTCTGGATATTAAGTATTATATTATTTGTTAGTGTTTCCTTTTTTGTTATAAGGTGGGACTGTTTGGGAAAAAATCTTCCAGATTAATTTAGTTCTAAGGCAATTAAAAAGTATTTTATTTAAAGTTTTAATCAGTTAAAATTATAAGTGTTTTAAATTAAATTGGAAGTTACTCACTTTAAGAATAAATTTAATTTTGAAGAATATTGTCTGGGTGTGAGGGTAGAAGTAGTATAGTGGAAATTGTAAGGCCAGCTTTGGCAGGAAGTCCTCATTTAAGATAAAGTTGTATCAATAGCAAAATCTAACTGCAGGTGCATTGATTTTGACAATGCAATGACCCAACTGGGAGAATCCTAAGGTAATGAAGATACAGTGTCATATGTTGTTAGTCAGTTATCTCCTTAGATGTGAAATGAAATCCCAATGTGGATGACTTTTGTAACCCACCCCATCTTGAAATTTCCCTTTGGTCCCCGAATAACTTAATATTTTGGAATTTATATTTTATCAAACTAATTTTGACAGTATATCAAGTTTTTATTCATGTTTTAAAGAGTAAATATTTTATTAAACTAGTTTTGATAGTATATCAAGTTTTATATCAAGGTTTAAGGAGTAAATTTTTAGCTAGGTAGAGAGCGAGAGTAGTCCTACCAACCAGTTCACCAACGATGACAAGTGTCCCAGTTTTTATCGAATAGGCAATCAATTGTTAAATATTTTATTTTATTTGTTTCTTTATTATTTAGTAACTAATTATCATTTAAAAACATTAAATCTCTGCACACTTATTCGTAGTATGCTATAAAATTTTAAAAGTAACTACATATTTTACTTATTTTGGATGAATTGTTTAAAATAGTTGATGATTTTGTTTACAGGCAAATAAAATTTTATTACAAGGATATAATATTTTTTGTGAACTAAAAAAAGTTTGGAGAATTTATCTGTTTCAACTTTCAATTTAAATTAATAAGAATTGAAAATAACTTTTAAATATTAAAAGCTCCGGACTAAAGTAAAATAACTTATTTTAAAACTACAAATGTTTCTGCTGATTCATCTTATTTTGGTGAAAAAGTAGTTCATTATTAATGCATTTACTATACAACATATGTTGTTTTTCTGACTCTAGCTACCCTTATATTCTGACAAAATAGGTAAGGAAAATAGCATGATACATAAACAAAATAGGCTTAATTTAGTTTTAAAAAATAGTATGTTACAACATATGCAATTCTTTCACCCAAAATTTTTATTAGTTTTACATCTGTTCATAGTATTATAGTGAAAACAAAATAGTGTTAGTTTAGTTTTAAAAAATATAATTAAAGCAATGTTTTGTGTTTCTTGTTTCACATATTTTACAGTAAAATAACACTTAAAATGCACGGGAAAGAATACGATATTTATGAAATATATTGTTTTTAGAGTGTGGTTACCTTTCTAAAACTTTTGTTTGTTTGGAAAAGAAACAAGAGATATTTATGAAATATAATTCGAAGATGTTTTTTGTAAAATCATTTTTGTTTAGAAATATTCCATTTACAAAATTGTTACCCTCTAATATAATGAGATGGTTTTGGGAAACTGACGTGAAAAATATGTCGTAAAAAGTTATTTTTTAATAGTGATAATACCCATGATTTTTTTATTTACAAATATTATTATTAATATATTAGTTTGAACTTATGACATTTTTTTCTTTCTTATTTTAACATTAAGTAAATTTTATATCTTTTACATTAAGTAAATTTTATATCTGACTTATTTTAAAACAAAAACTATTGTAATGGAGCTGGCTGCCAAACTAGCTAGATATGCAACTGAAGAGTAAGAGTAGAGAGTAGAGACCACTCTGATTCCTCCCTGTCAGCCTGATCAGATTCAATCAGTTTATTCCCTTCCGAGTATTAAGTCACCATTTGCCTTCTAATATTGTAGTTATTAGAAGTGTGAGTGTCAATGATGATTATTGTAAGCTTTAAATATTGAATAAAAATATCATGCCCGATTCACGTCCATCTCATTAATAAGCCTGGACCTGTTTTTTTGACAAATTCATAGTTCCCTTTTTTGGGAGATGCTAGCTCATTGTGCAAGAGCATGTTGGGTCTATATATAAGTGTTTACGAACTTGGCTTGATGACAAAATTAATTTAGATTAAATTTGACTTTAAACTTTAAAGTGCTTTACTTTTAAAAACATATATACATCTCGAATATAAAATGTATTCAAGCTTAAATTGAAATTCTCAACTTAAGATTAAAGTCATACTTTTTTCACTTTTAACTAATTAAAGATGACTTACTGATCCAAAAAAAAAACTAAACATGACTTAAAAAAAAATAATTGCATATGGTTGAAAACTATGCATGTTTTGAAACAAAAATCACATTTGTATGGTGTAAGTATGTGTTTAGGTAAGAGTTTTAAAATTCATTTTAAATTGAAGTAATTTGTATTTAAATGTTTTTATTTTAAAAGTAAATTAACAGTAAAACATAATATAATTTTTCCATCTAATACAAAAGTTACGTATAACATGTTTGCTCTCTCATTTATAAAAAAAAAATGATTCACTGGAATCAGAAGCCCCATAGCTTTGGAGTATTTCAAAAATCAGACGTGCAGTGAGAATTTTAGATGCACACCTTTTATTCCTATCCAAATACTTAAAATTGTTTCAATTTAAAATCAAACACAATTAATTTCTCAATATAAAATTAAATATATGAATATTTATCTGAAATTATATTAAATAATATTTATCAAGAAATTTTAGTTTAATTAGTTAAACAAGATGTGTGATATTACAAATTTTCTAAAATCACGTTGAATCAATTCTTACATATAAAAAAACATTTAAAAGCAAATAATTCCTCAACAGGTATGCACGTCGATATGCACATGCACCTTTTCATCAACATGAATTATTTAGTTTTAAATATTTTTTTCATGGTTTAAATAATTCCTAAAAAAATATTTTTTTCCATGATTTACTTTTAAAAAATATTTGAAATAGTTAAGCCAAAAACCCAAGTCGATATGCAGACTTTTCATCAACATGTATTTTTGCCATGATAATTCCTTCATGGGCAGCAAATGCCGACGTCGATAATTACCACATGATAATTAATTAGTGGCTTGTCTTTAACAACGAAACCAACTGGTAGCATCCACATACATCATTGGTCGCATTGACCATATATGGTGATGAAGAAGAAGCTGTTTTGACAATAAGTGCTTTTAACTAATAATTGATTTGGGAGACCAGTTATTTTCTAGAGAGTGAGAGAGTCAGACACACTTGTAGTTTGTTCTTTATTTTATTTAAAGTACTATTAATTTGGTCAATTTAGTCACTCATGCATCTCATATTTTAATTTATCGTTTGTTTCTTTCCGTCAATTTTAAATTATTAGTGTCATTTTCATTAACACCGTCATTATTCCTTCATCTTTTCTCTTCAATAATAAATGGAGGATGATGCTTCTCGCAGCATTTCTAAGAGAATGAGTCACGATGAAAAACGTCTAAATTAAAAAAATAAAAAAGTCATCACCAATTTATTTAAAGTGGTGTTTTTTTCTTCTTCATAAAATTAACTTGTCTTTAAAAATGAGTTTATAATTGAGAACTTTCATTTCATAAAATACACACGCATTCAGAATAAAGGAAACAGAGTTTCATTACACCTCTTAATAATTAATATATCCTTTAAACATTTGTTTAAGCCCTAAAAATAAAATCAGAAAAGTGAAATTAAGGATGTTATTAATAACAAAAATAATGTGAAATTTGTTTTAGTTTGATGGTGAATTTCCCTATTGGGACATATCTCTCGATATAATAAAAATTTAAAAGATTAGACATTTATAAAAAAAAAAAAGTATTCTCCAGGTTATTTTTGACACAAAATCAATCTTTCAGATTGATAATGCAAGTATTCTTTAGTTACAAAATCACTCTTAATTTCTTAAGTAAATATATTTGAAAAATTCACAAAATGAGAATAAAAATCACAACACAATAACAAATAATTTTACTGAGCAGATGATTGAGCTTTTTGTTGTTTTTGTTGCAGAATGTTTCGTCCATAAGTCTAGAGCTTTGAATCAAAGTGTTGTTCTATTGAATACTTCGTTACTTCTATATATCTTCAAAGCTTCAATGTGGAATATATAGGCTTTACTAGAAAGGTGACTATATTATTGAGAGTAAAAATTTGTTGATAATTTTCTGTTTAGAGCACAACACGTGTTGCTTAATTTTGATGTATCCACTTTTGATGAAGAAAGAGAAACCCAAAGGAACAATATATTTTTTCATTAATATTCATTTTGTCTTCACTACTTATACAAAAATAACTCGTAATAAAACATATTCTTCAAAACTATGCTCAAGCTGCCTTATAATATATACTTGAAATCCAAATAATAAGGAAATTATGAAAATGTTGGACTTACCTCATCTTTGTCACCTACATTGAACAAATGTTTAATTAACATGATTTTTACGTCTAAAGTAAGAAATATGATACCTATATCATCATTTGAATATACTAAATTTAAACTCTATCTATGAATACTCAACTACTCCTATTTTCATAGTACCATGTTGTCTTCTAATATACAAATTGATATGTATTTGCTCCTACTCAAAAGTTTTTATCTTATTATTTTGTTCTTACTAAAAAAAAATATTTTAGACTTTCGCAAACAATATATCCACCACTTAAACATTGATTCATTTAAACATTAATTTCTTTAACAATAATGAGCTTAATAAATTAAATATATATTATACTATTTACTTGCTTATAAAATTTGTGAAAACAGCCAAATCATTCATGCAGAGAAATAACTATCATGCTAATTATTTTCTAAAAATATATAATAATTGTGGAACGAGATAAATGATGAATTTGTCAGAAAAGAGTTAATGTGATTTTTGTGTATCCAATATTTAATTTAATATTATAATAAATTGTACTAATTATTTTAAAGATTTCATTAAACTACATTTTTTTCTGTAAATGTTAAAAAGAAAAATTAGTGTAACTACATAGAAAAAAAAAAGTAATAAAAAAATTGAGTGTTGAGTGTAGAAGAGTAAAAAGATGAAAATTCCATCCATTAGTTGAGTAAAAAAAGATGGGACCCAATGGAGAAAAGATTTGGTGATGGGGCAAGAAGACAGTGTACAGTACAATGTAGAGAGCTGTAGCACTTTTTTTATTGGTCACTGTCCAAGTTGTACGTGTAGCAACTAGCAAACCACACACGCATTTTATTGCTCCCACCATTTCAACCTAGTTACGCCCTTCACAAAACAAAATCAATCTAATTTCTCAAAAATGAATAAATATATATTTGTCAAAATAAAACTACATTTATTCTCAATTTAAATTTATGAAATATTATCTATAACTATTATTAATTAATTAAAGTAATTACCTTTTTTATTTTTAAACTATTTTTTAATATATATAATCATTTTCATTTTCTTTATAAATTTTCAAAATGTAACTACTGTTTTTCCTAAAACAAATTGTTATTATTACTTTCTTTAATTATTTTTTCTTTTTTCTGTTTGTTTTTTTAAAAAAAGATAGAAACCAGTATCAAATAAGAAAATTTATAAGTTTTAACATAATCTGTGTACTTTTAAAAAACATAACACCATATTTCCCTTTTTCGCGTATGTTTGAAATAACTTTTTTTACAGTAATATTTGAAACAACTTATACAATTATAAATATATAATTTGTTATTAAAAACCATTCATTCACGTTAAGAAGTTTTATTATTTATTGTAATAAAGATAAAATTTTGAAATAGTAAATATAAGTTCAGTCATAATTTTAAAAATCTTATCTCTAATATTTATTTAAATTTTTATTGTTAACAATAATTTTTTTATTATAATAATTCTATTTTTCATATGCATAATTTTATCATCACTAATTGCCACATGTGGCATCCATGCATCCGCTTTGTCCAAACCATTCATGTGAAAATATGTGCATCCGTATAAGGATCTTTTACCGTTAATTTTTCAACTGTACACGTCTTAAAACTTCATTTTTTTCAACGTTAAAATAAATCATGATAATATAATATTCACCGACCACTAGATGCATACCTACATCCTTTGCAGTTGACCTAGATTGCGATATTTGATATAGATTTTTTTTATAAATTAAATTATGACAAGAGGTTTTTATTTTTACCTATAAAAGTTAGTTTTTTTATAACTTATTTATAAATTAATATTTTTAAGAATATATATTCTTTTAAAATGATTTTTTTATTTATTATAAAAAAAATCTTGATAAATATTAAATAATTAATTAAGTTTTTAATCATCAAATTATGGGAGTTTTGAATTTTTGATCTCTTAAATTATTTTTTTAAAAAAATTGGTTCCTAAAGAATTTTTCGTTATTAAAAATAATTTTTGCCGTTAATAATCTTTAACGGTATTGAACTATCACAAATATTATTATAGATGGTAGATGGGGAAGATGAATTGTTACTTTGCATAGCAGATTTTTTTATAAGTGATTATTGTATATTTATGGATGTTTGAAGTCTTAGAGTTCGAAATGATTATTCTCTTTTTCTTTTGCATTTTCATGATATAATATTTTAATTATTTATATCTAAATATAATAAAATTTATGTGACATATTAGGTGTATATACATAAAACATATTTGAATTTTGTTTTTTTTATTATAAAAATCTATATATACAACTGCTTTAAATAAACATTGCAGCTTGTAATTGTTATAATATAATAACATAAAATTTGAATAAATTACAACATATAAAATAAAATTACTATAATAATTTTGTATCATATACATAACGTTACATTTATTTTAATCGAAGAGTTTGATATCAAGCATTGTTAATGTAAAAAAATTACCATTTCAATTAATAAAAAATATCACCAACATAAATTTTAATGTGATTATTATAATAATTAATAAATTTATGATATATAATGATTGTCAATGATCACTTAACCATTTTTACACAGTAAATCTTTATGTATGATTTATTTATAATTTAATTTTTAAACTTTATCATTAACTATAAAAGATTGTGTCAGAGCAACACACAACATGCAATAAAGGTTAAATTATTAAAAGTAATTGTATGTACATATAGAAGAAGTTAACAATGCATTTTTTAATATTGATTAAAATTTATTATAAATTATGAATTTTGATGCGATCATACTTCTTAATTATTCAGTGACTACTTTCTCTTGATTTAATCATAAAACTCATCAAAATTAATAATTTTTAATAAATTTTAATTAATCATAAAAAAAATATTAGAAAAAATGTAGTTAGCATTCCTCTTTCTCTATACATGGATAACCACGAACATGCAGGTAATTAAGGATAAAAAGCTTTTGATCAATCACTCGCCATCATGTCAAACAGCTGAGAAATGTACAGTAAACTTTTAATTAAATTAATTCAAATGCACTGCACAATCACATAATGCTCCTCGGATCTATTCAAGTACATTTCTTTATTTCAGCTTAGAAAATTCGTAAGAAATTATCGTCTCGCAGTATCCACTAGAACTACGACAACAAATTCAGTAACTAGACTTTTTTCTAGGGTACATACTTTTCATAACATGTTTCAACTATGACTATTTTCTTTGAAAATGGTGTATGAATGCTTATGTGCTACAAGATGCGACACTATAGTAGAAATATAGATAAAAAAAAAGAGAGATAAAATGTAAATATAAAAAAAGAGAGAGATAAAAAAACATGAAAAATACTAATTAATTAAGGATATATAGTACATATGTTTATATATCATTATTCATTTTTTTTTAAATTGGTGCGAAATATGTATAGACTTTATTAATAACTAATTTTTATAAAAAAAAAATCTATTTCGTTGCTTTTCAATGTAGTCTGCCCTACCAAACTATATTTTTCCATCCTCTTTAATTTATACAGTAGATATCATATGAGAACCGATGTAGAACGTACGTACATGCGCGATTTTCTTAAGATTCGGTGTTTGCAAGTATTCCAAGACTATTGAATAGATGCCAACAAAGTCATACATTGTGGAGTCACCTTCACGAGCGAGGTTTGAATTATCACATATATATGCAAGTACAATCTCATAGAATAGAAGTGAATTGAATTATTAGTTGAAACATCAATGTCCATTGCACAGCCGCGTCTGCCGTGGGAGATTGTGGGCGTAGGCTACATGTGAAGGAATTCTTCTTCACATTCAGAGAAGGATAAGATATGCTTTTTATGTCATTTTTTATCAACTGTGCAAAGCAAAAACAAAACACCGAACTAATTGCAAAAGCCATAGGTTTTGTCTAAGGCATAAGTGGCAAAAAAACCCATTGGGAATTTAGCAAAACACAAGGTACTGATAATTCAGTTTTTGCAACCAACATATGGTCTGTTTTCATGCATGGAAGATATCACTTGAGTACACGCAATTTGTTCAACACAGTTAGTGAACTCGAAAAGTGGAGGGTGTCAAGCGTGTGGGTTTCGGACAATGCCCATGATCTATTGTGTTTTCCTCAATTGTGTATAACGTGGACCATTGCTGATGGCAACTTTACAATTACAAATAGGGAATGCAGTAGAAACCCAATATTGAGGTTTCATGTTTGGATTAATACGCCTTCAAGATGACTGAATCAACTTGCTAAACGTATGAATGTTAATTTCTATCATTCTTTAACGGGCAATACTGCATGGAAGAACTTTGAATCAAGGAGGCAGGAACAAAAAAAAAACAATTAGTAAAAAAAAATATTTTTTTAAGCGGATAACATATGTAAAAAATAAAATGTATAACTATTTTTCTTTAATGAATAAAAATATAAACTAACATGTGATTGAACCCTAACATCTCCCCTTAAATATGTGATTAATATTCAATCCTCAAATTTATATATATATATATTTATTGAGAAACATTAACTCTTTAAATAAAATTCAATATCTTTTAAAGACGAGTCTTTGACTTTTGGATTGAAAAATATTCGGATTAAAAAAATGAAAATATATTATTAATGCATACGCATATAGACTATTTATTTATGATAATATAATGATTTATTATATTATTATCTTTTGACATTTAATATAATGATCATTTTTTATTTATCCAATGTAATGATGTTTGATAGAAAAAAAAGAAAAAAAATAGGATAAAGATATGTTTCCTTTGTTTGTTTAAAGGGAAATAAAAAAATAATTTCTAAAAATAAATTTTATATTTTATTTGTTTTCACTTTTCTTTCATTTTTTTTTTTTTTTTACTTTTCCATTATATTGACCTTGTTCCAAACAGAGGATAAAGGAAAACACCGGTGGGGATCTGATCATCTGAAGAAGGCTAGACGAATAAATGAGGTATGGGGACTTAGGCATGTGCCTTTAAAAACTACTAGTGTTCTAATTTGACAGTCATAAACTTAGTGGGACGGATTAGATAATGAAATTTTGAAATTGGAAGGATTGGGGATGGAGCAAAGGATCCAGCTTCATATTTATAAATGGTTCCCCACCCTAGGGTCGGCTTCTTCGGGATAACATAAATATTTAAGGCTATAATATTCTATCCGTGGATCCCACCAACTTTGTTAATTTATATGTTTAATCAATCATATTATATCCACTTTTATATATTATAAATTAAAAAAAATACAATTTAGGGATTTAAAATTTATTTTTTCAATTATTCATTCTGAATATATAATTTCTTTTATCTTTACAACTAGCTAAAAAAAATATCTCTTGATCATTTCAAACTTCTCTCCTTATATCTTTATTTTAAGTCTATAATATTTTTTGTGCGTGTTCAAAAGTGATAGTGTGGAGAGACTCCCAAATTCCATACTAAATTGCAAGCAGAGAATTACCTTGAAATTTTTTGCACAAGAAAATAAATCTCAAAATATTCACCAGTAACCTATTTAGTCAAGTACTCAAGTGTTATTCTGTTTCTCATAATTAACATGCACATTTTTATAATTTACTTTTACCTCTATTTCCCCCCCCTCTCTTCTTGTGGAAAAAAATCGTAAAAATATAAGTGAAAATAGAATTTATCGAGTCAAAGCTTTGACGGTTAATTATAATATTAATCAATATAATGACTTGGATTACGTACATAGCTTTTGACAGAGAATTTGGAAATAAATGCCGTTTGTTTATTAATTAGAGAGACTTTGCATAATACTACTGATATGCACGTTGATTCCGGTTGGATCGATGTTGATATTGAAATATACGGTATACAAAGCTACACTTATAAAAATTATATGAAAAGGTACGATAAGTATTCAAAAGGCTAATAATAGACCAGTTCGTGTGAAATATAATGCAAAACTGTGCTTTAAAGCTCCATTTTGATGAACAATTTTAATATTCTATGAAACAAGTAGCCAGGAATATTTAGTTCTCCCTTTTAACAAATAAATTAAAAAGTATCTCATCATTGAAAGAAATACAAATCTGTCCACTTTCAATTTAATTCCTGAAGGTTGGTTTTGCTTGAATAGAGATGGATCTTTGAAATCATCACAAAGTATGGCTACTTATGGAGGCCTCCTACAAGATCATCATATATGATTGACGGAAAATAGGATTTGCGAAAAAAGTGGGGTGCACTTCAGCCTTTGTTGCTGAGTTATGGAGAGTTTTACAGGGCTTGCGTATGCAAAATATCTTGCTGCAAGTAGATTTAGAATCTGTTGTTAAAAGCACTGAAGGAGGCAAAGTTGGATGCATGTCTGGAGCACCCTTGGTTCGAACAATAACAGATTTGATGAAACAATTGAGGTCAATTTATGTTATTCATATATATAGGGAGGTTAATAGCTAGTCTTGCGTGTTATATGGAAACTGATATTATATGATTTATGAGGAACCACCAGCTCCTTTTGGTTGATTTAAATATTAAATTTGAGAATTTTATTATATGTATAAGTGCCTATACCAAAATGATAAAATTTACTTTCTAATTCTATAAAATTATAAATAATGAATCAATTATATCAAGAAGTTAAAATTTGCAACTAGTCAGTACGTCCGCACACGGGTGACGTACTAGTTTTTATGTAAAGGAGATCTCTAGCTCACGTTTTATAACAGTTTAATCTCCTCTTTTGGGCTTTAAGCGCCTTTGAATAACAAAAATAATAATAATAATAATTAAAAAGTATCTCCTTTACCTTGAAAGATTCGGCTTGATTTAAAAGTATCACTATTTTCTTTGCTTTTGGTTAAGAGTCAAAAAGCCTCATATTCAACGAGGTGTATAGCTAGCTGCATACCTACCTATATCTCACATATATAGAAGCTAAGAACAGACAAATTAAGATATATATATATATATATATATATATATATATATGATACAGAATCTAGGCATTAAATCTGAGTAAATTAGTGCTATAAAACCAAGTTGTTTTTTTTTTTGTTGTTGGAATATAAGCCATGGTTATTTATAATTAGAAACACTGCGAAGATTTCATTTCTGTTTGATATAGAATTTAGCTAGAAGCATGTAGTACTACAAAAATATTTTTATGACCAAATGAAAATATTTATTGTATTTAAAACATAATTAAAAAATTTATTATATTATAAATATATGTTGCCTATGTTAAACACTACTATAAGGTGTTTTGACTCTTTTTTTTTTAAAAAAAAATTCTCATTCTAACTGCACATAATCATATATGATTGTAGACAAATGATACATACACCTTCATGTTGTGTGGAACTATTGAATCACACAAGAAAACAGCCATTAGTCCTAAAGTGCTATCTACAAAACAAAACTCTCCTTAGTCCTAATTAAGGTGACTGAGACAAAGATGCCTAGCACGGGCATTCGCTTTGATCCGAAAATTTGATCGAGCATCTCTTTTGATTGTGACAGTTGCTACATAAGAGTGCCAAGCCAGTACCAGACACCCTTTAAGCCGTTGTGGTCCTGTTGATCTTAGGATCTGCAAAGAATAATAACCTTTGAAAACCCATACATTTGCATGCGCAGTAGTAGGTCTTATGTTTATATATATATATATATATATATATATATATATATATATATATATATATTGTAGTAAATGTTGTGTTGCATGTGTTGCAAACATATATAGAGTCTTCGTTGTTGGCTTGTTGCAGATTACTATAATTAAATGTGCCAATCTTGGTGATATTTGGAATTTAATTTAATCTCGTTCCCTATAGTATATTTGTTTCCACGTCAAAGTAGTTATCATAAGCAATTACTTAGCTTCCACATATAGAAATAGGCTTTCTCATTAAAACATGCAGGTGGTCAGTTCCTTTAGATTTTGGTTTTCAATTATTATTGCTCTGTAGTATGTGACAAGATATATATTAATTGAATGAAAACTTAAGTTCCACAATAAAACAGATTACTAACAATTTTATAATACAATTAAGTATCTATCATGTATGTCTAACTC
Source organism: Glycine soja (assembly GCF_004193775.1). Taxonomy (NCBI): domain Eukaryota; kingdom Viridiplantae; phylum Streptophyta; class Magnoliopsida; order Fabales; family Fabaceae; genus Glycine; species Glycine soja. The sequence continues at coordinate 41,050,844 of NC_041012.1, read as the reverse complement.
AATAATTATAATATCATCATCAGGTGCCTCTCATTAAACCAGAAGTGGCTTTCTTACTTCAACATCAGAAGGAAGAAGCTTATCTGCTGCACTAATCTCAAGGAAATACGAACCATTCACACGTAGATTCTGACTGAATTCTGATACATGAATTTCAATGCTCTTTAAATTTAATCTAAATGAAAGAATATATATATATATATGTATATGTATATGTATATATATATGTATATGTATATGTATATGTATGTATGTATAGGCCATCGAGTGCAGTAGGTCCGTCGAGTGCAGTAGACAATCTTAATTCCTGTAATGTATGGGCCAATATTAATGTAAGAAATCTTGCAAGTAGATTGAAACTCAACAACTAGTGGGTCCATAATTATTAACGATGACGAAGACGACCAACTACACTATATATCATGCATCTCATCATTTTTTCTCTCTCTCTTTTTTGTCATGATATTTCCCCCTCACATCTGTGATTAATTGATTATATAGTACGTTATTTTTATTCAAAGTTATCGTTAACTAATAAATAACACCAGTACGATAATTAGAAGAAAAAAAGTAGAGTCAATTTGGTAGAGGCAGAAAAATGAAAAAAGGGTTTGAGATAAAAGTTTTAAATCAAAGTAAAATGTAAAAATGTTTGTCTAACATTATTTTATTATTCATTTATTCTCCTTTTCATCCTCTTCTCTTCAAGCCAACGGAACCTTAAGTGGCTATTCGTTTGCCATGAAAGTCTTAGCTGAAAGTTGAAGATGCGATGAAAGTAGTTTTCTTTCCTCGTTCGTTTGCATGGAAAGTATCATTGAAAATTGTAAAAAGTGATGAGACCCATTTATTTTACTTTCCCCTCAAAACTCAGGTGAAAGAGGGGTAAAAGTGTATAATCTTTCCTTGTTTACGAAATTGCCCTCAGTACCTCGTGATCATCTCAGCTTCAATTATGAGGAGTACAAATTCAATAATAAGGAAATAACCGTGAGCATATTCGATTATGGTTTTACAGAAATTGATTATGCATCTTCCTTTTTTATTTATAACAAAGCAATGACGAATTTGTGCTTAGGAAAATAGATTATGCATATATATATATATATATATATATATATATATATATATATATATATAATCACTAATATCATACAAAAAATAACCTATTTTAGAATTAATTATAATCATTTAAGTTTAAAAAAAACATTAAAGCAAAAAAAACGTACAAGCCCACATGGATAAAATTGAAATTGTAACAATGATTTATTTAAATTTTTTATTTGATTATTTATTACATTACTTTATTTTTTTCTCTTTTCATATCTTTTTTATTTCTGTCAAACAATCATATTTGTCACTCTCTGTTTTTCCTTTAATTTTCATTCATTTTTTTTCTCACTTTATTTTACAAATGAAGACAGTCTAAGAAAAAAGGAAGATGGGTGGACGAGGATAAGGTTATAGGGTGTGGAGATGGATGCACTTTTAAATAAATTTATTTGCATGAATCATGAACAGCTAGCTACCATTTCATTTTCGTACATTCTCTTTCTTTGATTGATTCATATACTTTCTTGGTGAGTGCATAGAAAGAGAGAGAAGGGAAAGGAAAAGGGAGAAATGTCAAAAAAGCAACAGCTCATGTCTCATGGCTTAGATTTGAGGGTCCCGCCAAATTCTCCTCTCTTGATCTCTTAGTTTCCCTTTTTGACCTTGGAATTGCTTGGACTCTATCGTCACCTCCTCCTGGCACAGTGGCACAGGCCATTTATGCCTCGCTTTTGGAAGAATTTAATATACCCTTTTTTCCATTTTACTTGTATAATAGGGACCTGATCTTATTTAAATATTTAATATTTAACTAACATGACTAAGTTGAAAGCACATTAATATATAAAAGAATTTGAATTCAATTTTTGCCGGAAAGATACAGAGTGTATTAAGGGTTTTTTTTTTCTAACATAAATATCTATCTTCTAATAACTATTATCTTTATTTCTATTTATAAGATTCAATTATTTTATTTATTAAAATTAAAAAAATAATTAACTTAATTAATAGTGATAAATTTATCCTAAATTTATATATATTTTTAAAAATACCATTATCATTAATATTTTTTTCTTTTTTAAATACAGGTTAATATGACATCTCTCTGATTTAATTAGTGATATATTTAGTTTAAAAATAATTAATGCATGATATAATATAGATTGAGTCTTATATAAAAGAATAAATAAATTCAAAAAATTGGATCTTATAAATAAAAATAAAGATAATAATTATTTAATAAATAATAAGTTTAACAATTTTTTATTAATTTTACGTGTAAAACTAGATATACAATTTACTACTAAAAGAAAATAAAATATATATCAATTTAAAAATTTATTTTTCTTATATATTTTCATTTATTAGCATTTTTTATTTTAATTTTCTTTTTTCTCTCGTACATACATAAAAGATCTTTTAAGGAAGGGGTAAATGTCCCTATTTGTCTCCCCTTGAATCCGTGGGTGACTCTTGCATAACAAATCTTTAAATAAAGACTGAAAACTTTTAAATACAACTAAATCTTAAACTAAAAATGAGTTCTATAATGAACATAACTTAAAAGACTATAACTTATAGAACTTAAAGTCAAAGATTTTAACTGCAATAGTTTAAAAGTATCAGTAGATTCTTAAAATTATGATTTTAATAATTTTAACTATCTTATACTGAAAATTAGTCTCATATATAATTATATTTTTAAAATATATAACAACCAAAAATGTTATGTTGTAAGAAATTGGAGATGAGAATTGTCACATGAAATTTCCGGCTGATTTGCATTTAAGTTTTTAATATTTTGAAGTTGTTTAATTAATTAATTAACCGATAAAAAATCACCTTCTTTGAATTCATACAAATTTGTTGTTTAGAAGTTCTGTACATGTAAAAAATTATCTTTTTCTCTCATATGAGATGATTGATCTTGTATAAGTTTTACATCTATGTCTGTTTCATCATCGTTATTATTTTACAAGATTTCACATGCTTGATATCTATCATGCATGAGAGAGATAAAACAAAACTTACATACACCCTTGTTATGTAAAAATTGAACATAAAATATGTTCTTCAAAACATCTTTTTTTAAAAAAAAAACAAATTAAATAAATTTAAAATACATAAATTCATGATTTAAATATGTAATGAGTCTAATTTATGAGTCCAAACATATCCTCTTTTTTTTTGTTGACAGAATCCAAACATATCCTAAGCGTTAGGCCAAATCATTAATGGACATCTAAGAATTGTTTCATGAGTTTAACACCTATATAATGTTAATAAAAAAAATTGTGAATCAATTAAAAATGATTGTTAATATGATTGTTCAATAATTATTAGAAAAATTAATAAACATACCGTACTAAATAATTTATGATCAGATGAAAGTAAAAAAAATAATTTACACGATCAAAATATTTCTAGATTTCTCTCATTATGAATATGAATATATCTTGTTGGTTAAAAGTTTGTTATGAATTTCTTTTACATCATGATGACTCTCCTTGCCTTCAATGCTGGAAATGTCACATGAAAGACATTGATATTTCCTAATTTGAAAATAATAAAGAAGGTAAATTGTATTTCATCTATAAAAAATATTCATTATTTCATACCATTCGATTTCTTCAAGTCCATTATCCTAACTCGTTCAATTTTCAAGTATTCATCATCATTTAACCATAAAATTAATTACATATGATGCCATTTTCTCCCAAAAAATATTAAACTAATCAATACTGTACTCAGTCTTGAAAATACAATTCAACATGTGTGTGCGCACACATACAAAACACCAATAAAAGCATAACCTTAAACAATGAGCGGCCATAGAATACGCTATCAGAGAATTTGTTTGTTTTCAACATGTAAATATACTTTGGCCCTAAACTCACAGTGACATCTCAAACCGTCACCTCTCAGATAAAAATTCTCATTCTATAATTTATTCTCTTTCACAATACAACAATGCGTGTGTTTTTGAATTTCTCCCTACAAATCAATCTAACTTAAATCTATTGTAAGTAATACATTATAAAAGTTCCATCGGGGTTTTGCAGCCCATTTCTGTAAATTCATAAAACCATCCACATAATTTGAGTATTGTGCTTGGACTCAATTGATCAAAATCTAGTAATATCTTCTTAGAGATTCAAAGCCATATCTCATAGGCGTTTGGCTCTTGGACAGAATTAGTCACATCTTATAGGCTTATGGTTTTCAACAAATAGGTACGACTAATTGGGATTCAATAAATGAAGCTAAAAATACGAATGTACAATCTTATGTACAACCATTTTAGGGACAAATAATGCAAATGAAGATGGCTAGCAAAGAGACAACCCATGTAAAGAAACTACACAGAAAACATCACACTCAAGATAATCGCCTATTGCTATATTTTTTGGAAGACATTGATTGTTGTGTAGATGACGAAAAAAGGACATGTTATAATTGTGGGGGAGGGGTGGCTTTCAACATACAATAATTTCGAGGATCTTGCGGAATTTGTGACTCCAATATGTCCACTAAGATAGTTTCTTTTCCACTCGTGAATTCTTGTCACTTAGCAAACAGGTAATCATACGTCAAACTACACTTAAAAGTTTACCTATTAAATGGTTGTCAACACGGTGCATTAAATTAATTAGTTAGTCAAATTAATAAGATAAATTTTAAGTTTCTATAGTATTTTTTATAATTATAATAGATAAAGTTGAGACTTATTTACAATAGATAAATATATTAGTGGGAGGTTTAACTAATATGTATATGTATGAGGTTATAAGTCAAAACTTTAGTACGATTATTACATAAAAAAAATATAAATTTGAGGCTTAAGCAGCGGAGGGTAATGTATTTTTTAATCACTGACAATTTAAATATATAAAAAAAGTTCTAGCATCAAATTAATATTTTAAATCAATCAATTATCGAGTAAAATTTTAAATCAATATTTTAAGAACATTTTAAATATAAAAGTCACGACAGTACAAAATAGTTCTAAAAAAATGCTTTATTGTTAAGAAATATTGGATATATATGTTTCACATTTTTGTTCTATGCCAATCATATGATACTATACCTGCAATGGTGATCAGGTAGTTCCATAAGCAGGTGACATGATCCTACATTGTCATTTTTTGTAATAAAATATTCACTGTTAATGAAGCATTGTCCTTCTAAGATTGAAACCTCAGAAAAGTGCTGCATGTGCTGAAGTGAGAATTTTATTCTATATCAAGAAATCCGTACTTTTGGTTTTAATTTGCCCATTAAAAAACACATGATTATTCTGATTTCAACAACAACGAATTAAAAAAAAGAAGCATGATTCAAACAATCTGCTAATTTGTTTTGGAGTGTTATGTGTCAGTAAAAGTAAACTGTTATTTTGTATGAATTTTATTTAAAATATCGATATTTAAATGTTAGAGTTTATCTAAGTGTGTTGAGAAAGCAACTAATAAGTAATACAGATAAGTGAATTATTAATTAAGTGGTATTGATTTGATTTTCTTTTAACATGGTATTGAATTCAAGTCACTTATGTAAGAAAAAAACACATTGTTTTGGAATGCGATGGCTACAATTTGAAGATTAAACTTAATTAACTTAAGTCCCCTTGCCCTTATCCTAACCTATACCACTAAGTTGATCCTAATAGGTTCTGATATCATACATTGTTTAGGTGTACAATGAATATATATCCTGTTATTCGATTTAATCAATGCGGAATCTATACTTACGTTTCAATACGGTCTACAAGAAACACCAGTAATCCTTGGTAAATTTTTCTTATTTGCAATATATGTGAAATTGACTGAACTTTTGCAAATTGAATTAAATTGAGTTAAATAAGGAAATAAAAGAAAGGAAAGATCTGTCCATTGATATTTTTTTAATAATGGTATTAATACGAAGTTATTATTATAAAAAATAATGATAAATTAATCTTCATTGTGAATCTTAATATATACAAGATAAATATTTTTTTCTCAACAATATTTATTTTATATTCAGAATTAATCAAGATTTGAACTTTAGATTACTTGATTTATGTCAATCATTGTTGGTTTATGATATTTTTAATATATACAACAAATCATGATATTAGAGGTTTAGAAAAAAAAATAAGTAAAAATAATAATTAGGTAGTTGAAAGAAATTACAATTTTTGCACTTTATATTATATTGTTGCTAAAAGAAACTTTCATTTTGAACCTCCCTTGAGTTTCTCTAATGCCTCCCCGTTCATAATTATAGAACATTGCTTAACAAGTATGAGAATGGGACGTGTAGGGATGGGATTTTGCTCAACCCATCCCTGACCCTACAAGAAAAACAATAAAATCCACACTTGTCCCATTTCACCCCATACATATAATTTTTTAAAATTATTTTATACAATAGTGAATCATAATATTTAAATTAATTCATCTTATTATATAATTTAAAAAAATCAGCAGCAGTCAATCAAACAAGAATGATTTTTATATTCATGTGGACTTATATTTTCGTGCAATTTCCTTAGAGCCCAATATATATATATATATATATATATATATATATATATATATATATATATATATATATATATATATATATATATATATATATATATCATACTGGTGTAAATCTATTATATGTATATTTGGTATAATTTAATTGACAATATATATGTGCTGGAGGATCTGAGTTTAATTCCTACAAAAATTTATATCAATGGAGAAAAATGAAAAAAAAGACCGTTAATAAGATTCTTCTTTTACTATGTTTTCACATTGAACTTGAAAAACAAAATAATAAAGTTTTCAAAGCAGACAAATAGAAATGTGAAAACGCAGATAAATAATTATCCATAGAAAAAGCAAAAAACGAGCGCAAGCCATCTAAAGGGTATAACAATAATAAAGGTAGACAAATTGGTGGGTTTGCAAGGCATTATGTGAGAATGCAACTCATTTTAATCTAGGCCATTGGTAATACCGTAAAATATATTTTGAACTTGAAGATAGGATCGAGTCTAAGTCAACACGAGTGCATAATTTATTTTAAAATAAAGTTGCAAATGAACCTAGATGCTAAAATAAAAGAATTGTAATTATTCTTATAGTACTAACTATGATAATTAAACTTGTGATTATTGCATGAAAGAAGAAGGTAGACAAACTTGAAAACAATACAGCGCTAAAGAGGGGAGGCAAACGGAAGAGAATAATAATGTGGACCCATAACTTAATCATTTTGGTCTGTAGCATGAATGCGACTAATTAATGATAAAGAAAGGTTGAGAGTGTCACACTAAGCATAATTATTAGTAATATAAAGGGAGGTTTAGCCATAAGTGTCTCTTTTCAAACGTAAGCCCCCCCACAAAGAAGAGCATAAACATTGCTAGAGAGAGACGAACACAGAATGAAACATGTTGACCAAATGTTTGTGTTTTCACCCTCTTTGTTTGCCATTTTTCAAAGGGAGCAAAGCAAGGAAGCAAGCCAGCAACCCTTTAGATTTTTTCTTGGCCATGTTTTGGGTGACATAGGGTCTCCAATAGATCAAACACAATAAACTCCATTAACAGTTTTTGTTTTAATTATAATTATAATAACTACATGTTTGCTCATCACCACACTTGCTAATCATATCTATATCATCTTGGTTAGTGAAAATGGACCTACAACCCCCTACAATAAATATTCTGTCTTTCAGGTCAAATCTAAAATTCCTTGTCATTAGATTAATATTTCCACTCTGCTCACCCTCTAAATTATATTTCCATCCTTTTTGTCTCTCTTATGCACATCTACAAGTGGCAAAACATTATTGAATCAACAATATGTAGCTACATGAGCATGCAACACAGGAGTCTCCCCATGGTGTAGGAGATGTCAATGATGTGTTCCCTTGAACAATGAAAGATGTAGTGGGGAAAATTTTGAAGCACCTATACTACGGATGCTTTGGGTAGGGGTTAAGAATAAAATAAGTGTTAAATATATAAATAAATCAATAAAAAATTGTACATCATTTGAGATGGGATGGTCAAACTTTTTTTTTTCTCTCTTTTGAATATAGCTTCGAGGATATTGGTATTCTACAAGGGGATGAATTTAAAACTATTGGAGTATCCCGTAAGATACATTTGAAAGCTTTCATGTAATTAAATTGTGTTAAACATACATTTGAATATCAAGCCCAAGTAGGAATCCATCTATTATTAATGGGACCACATTCCAAGCAAGGCAAGTGGGTTGGACACATTATTTCTTGGTTTAGAAAATGTTAGACATCAATGATGCTATTAATTCTGTTGAGAATTATGACTAGGAAAAGTTCATTATAGTATTGCTAATATTTTTTAATACAGTACCAATTGCTGGGATTTAATATTACTAGAGCGAATGATATTTTAATTTATAGGGCACTTTTAAGATCTAGGAGAAGAATCAGTTGGATAGTGTAGGCCAGAGAGAATACATTATTGCTATCTAGGAGTAGAGAAGAACACACCTGGGCTTTTTATTAGATTTGGTTTTTAACTAGACTAGATTTCACTCATATATGCTCTGGAAGTCACTAAGATCCAAAAAGAAAAAAGCTGTGCTTATTATTCTTGATAACAAATAAAGAGATGATTAATGTGATCTTATAAGAAACAATTGAAGTGAAGCTAGGTGGAGAAAGGCTCTCTTAATAGCTGAAATTTCCTTAAGCTGGAATCACTTTTTGAGGGTGTGAAAATTTTTCATTTATTGCTCATTTTGGCCTCTATTATTTTGGGTTGATCGTGACAAGTTTTACAATTTGATCAATAGTGCTTCGTATAACGTAATAGCAGCACATGGTTTAGTCAAACATGAAATTATCACCAAGAGAGCCAAAATAGTCATTTGCTGGTGTATGCAAAAAGCGAAATACACGCGCACAAACACACACAGTGCTTCCTAGGTGATATATATACGATTTATAATGTAAGTCAAATAAGTTCCATTAGGACCCGCAATTAGAATTTTTTAAATTTGTCCATCTTAGAAAAATGAAACCGTAACAATATTAAAAAAAATGATCATTGCGCCTTTTTTGTTTTTTTATAGATCATTGTCAGATTTGTAAATACCAATTGATGTGAATTAAAAATAAAATAACAGCTAATATTTTATTAAAAAGCTATATGTTTTACTGAATTAATAAAAATAAATAATTTACCGATAAACTAACTAAGCAACTAAACAAAATTTTACAACAACATTAAAAGAGGGAAAAATCATAAAAAACAGAAAATTCCAGACAACAGTCTTCCGTTAAAAGTGAATTTCACATGGGATTTCAAAATTGAGGATATGCACCCAATACCCAACCCTCGGATTAAGTTAAGAGTCATCGACTTTCCTTGTTCAATGCAGTGAATTTAATTAGTCATCTTTCATTTATTAATGATTACCTAGTGGGATGTTGATGTTACTATTTTTTTTTTGTTCATATATTTGCCTAGGCAGGGCAAGGATATCATTGTTTGGATAATCTCGATTCGGCGGCATAATATACATCATTTAGCCATAAGAAGATTGAAAATGTATAATTTAACTAGTAATCATTTTAACATGATATGACATGATTGATAGATAATTTTGTTCTTTTAGTATGTAATTATGAGGTTGATTCCTAATTTGTGTGTATGAATAAATATTTATTGAAAGATATTAATTTTTTAAATGGATTTTAATATCTCAAGAAATTAGTTATTGACTTTCAGTTTAGGGATAGTTAAAAAAAAAAATGCAATTATATGTGTGCAAGTTTCAATCTTCCACCCTTTCCGTCCATGTGCCTCTTTTTTTGAACTATTGAAAGATGATGACAAAAAAATTTGTTGAGACTCTGGATAGTTGGGGCAACCCTTTTGGGCCTGCTTGCTTCCGAGTGGCTTATTTTTAATCAGAGTATATGATGTTTTAACTCAAAAATCTTCGGAAAATGGATATTAAAAAGGGTAATGCATATTACAAAGATTCACATATTACCCTTTCCCCTCCTTTCCCCTAGAAAAAATTTGTCCACATTTCATAAATATTAAATAGCATGATTTTCACGACACGACTAATAGAAGAATTTTTGGCAAAACAAGTTCTTGTTTCGGTGTTAACATGCGTGCTTTATAATAAGAAATGTGCACTTGATCTTAAGCTTCCCTTTTACGGTTTTACCTTCTCACTTTGGCATTTGGGTGTGCTGAATCCCTATATTTGAGATGTGCCTTGCCACATGTGATAAAAAAAAAATCAAATGAACCATAACTAAATAAAATTAATCTAATGGCTCAAAACAAAAGTGCTGCACCCAAATACATTGAAGCAACCAAAATCTCAACTCAGTCATACCTGAGTTTATTTAAAATTCCTTGCAGTAATGTCTATGTTTTTACTCAATACTAGCAGTAATATTGAAATTCGTATATAATCTTTCTTTTACAAACATTAGCAACGAAAATTCTTGTTTCTGCTCAATAATTCATTAATTATCGTGATAATCTACTTTTTAGTGGTCATTTATCATCTCTCCAACGGTTCCACTAACTAAGTCTTGATTTTAATTCCTAAACAGAGATTGTTTCCTTGAATTATACTTTCATCTAATGAACAGGATAAAGAAAATCCCTTCATCTTACGAGTCCTAAACCTTCTCAATCTTTGTGATAAGAACGTTGAAGACATGATTGATTACTTACACTACAATTCCCCTTTGTAAACTTCACAATCCACACAATATTCAGTTCATATTTATACTTACAAAAGTGATTGTGTGCATACAAATCATTTACTTTCACAAACGAAAGTTTACCATTGTATTGTATTTGAAGTCTTGTACATGCCTTGGCAAAATCTGCGGGAGGTTGTAAATCACAATAAACGAGGACATCGTTACTTGAACTACTTGAGAAAGAAGATATGTGACTTAATATATTAGATTCAAGTTTGCACCAAAATAACAATATGCAGCAATATATTTAACATATTGGAATGGTCACTCTCCTAGTTAATTTATCTGCTAAGCTCCGTATGAAGACTGAGATATCAAAATTGTATATGTAGACAGGTGTGGATACAAGTACTTTGGGATAATGTTTCTAGAACCCTTGAAGTAGTATTCAGAATCTCACTCCAATGTTTATTGCCTTGACCACCCGATCCACTGTAGCAATGCCTAAAAGAAGTTACTGATAGTTCAGGAAATTGACAATGAAGACTAACAACCAAACCTTCTATTCTGTCTACACAATGCAATACACCACTTGACATGGAATGCTTCACAAGGAGGCATGCCATTATTCTTCTTCTTCAAAGTCCATCAGGAAATCAGTCAAGTTCTCTGACTCTTCTATAACCTCGTCCAGTGACAAAGGACCTTCTTTCTTTGGTTTTGGCTGTGCATGTTCAAGGAAAGGATGTCAATTACACATCGATACAGTTAAATACTCAAAGTATAAAACATGGGAAATATAAAAATATATTTCAAAGACTTCTGATTTGATAGTCATCCCAATAATAGGAGATACCAAAAAGCCTTTGATCCATCTAAAACTACTAAACTAAAAAATAAAATAAAAAACATTACACCGGCAGAGACAAAACTACTAGGAAATATTTGATTTACAAGAGTACCTTTGACTGGCGAAGCTCAGGAGTACTTTTCAACACACTCCAATAATCACTAAGCTTCTCTTCTTCTCCCTCTTCCTCTCCGTCAACATCACTATCCTCTTCATCCTGTTTAATAAAGGGAGAAACAAGGGGAGGGGGGATGTTACTTACAGCCTATCATTCAGGAATAGAATTCACTGGACAACCACTAAACGAAATACTATAAAATGGATAATAGAAGCTCACATCATTTTCTCCAATGTCAACAGCTTTGGCCATAGCTTCATCCATCTCCGTCGACTGCCATAGTGCAAAATAAAGGGTATCAGACTAAATAATAGAATGACAGGTCAAAGGTAGTATTTGAATGAAGGAGTATACAAAGAAGAAATTAATTGTTTAAGAGGTTCATTATCTGAAGCTCTTTATAACTTGACACTTTGAGTAAAGTATGAAGCTCAAGTGAGAAAACCAACACAATACTAAGTAATTACATAAGAATTCTGTTGTCAATGAATTATAAATCCATGTACAACTTTTGAAAAATTTCAAAAAGGTCACACATCTATGATCTATCCAGTTATAAATAAGATATAAGGATCAGATGATAGGTTGGCATGACAGAGAAAACATACTCTTATTAAATATTTACTTTCAAAAGGCTCTTCCCCCTTTTATAGCTCAAGTTTAACAAATATAATCAAAGAAAAAAGAGACAATTTTCTTATTTGGATTTCTAGCTTTCTCTACCATTTTTTATTTCCATCCAGATTCCAATTAGTACTCTAGTCAACCTGATGGAAGTGGCAAGCAGAAAACCTAATGAAAGTCAATTTACACACAAAACTATATTTCATGAGTTTCTTTCCCCTTGTATTGTGTTGACAGAGATCATTCTTTATAAGTGGTGAGACTTTAAGGTTACCAATAAAATGACAATTTCCATCCCATTAAGCAAAATAGGTATGTTGGATTGGCGAAAAGACAAGTAAATGTCTAAATGACACTCCTTGGTGCTTCCAACTCCAACCATGTCATTATTTATAAAGTGAAATTTGGTCTGAAGCTTTGCTTATTTGACTATGTGCACTAAACTCAGTTCAAAACAGCCAACTAAAATTCCCATGCTTGGGTCTATAGAAACTCTAACCTCTTGCCCCTCAACAACATTAGTTGAGAGTAGAGTCCCAGCTTTCACTTTTCTTTTTATTTTAATCTGTTTGTTAAGTTTGTTTTTATTTCAAATAAGTTAGTTATCTCACAAGTGAAAAAAGGAAGAAAAAAAACATGGGATTGCATTTTACAAGCTTTGATTTAAAAAACAAATTATGTTAATATGTCTTTATCCCAATTGCTCTTTATCAGCTTCAAAGGAATCCAGAAGAGAAGCTAGCAATATAAAAGTAGGCAAAGGAAAGGAAACCAGAAGTTTCACATAAGGCAATGAATGGTTGATGCATGTTAGTTTAAAATATTGTTTATGAAAGACATTATTCCTTTTTTATATATAAGGCTGTCTAGATATCTGGATTGACAAGAACAAATTGATAGAACAAAAACATCACTTTTCTTTAAAACCTTTAAGCTATTTATTACAATATTGATACATATATTGTAATAAGCCACCCGACTGATAACCTTTAATTAATAAAACAATAAACCTCATCCAAAAAGTCTAGCACCTGGCAAATTATACAAGAGACCTGAACAATGGAAATGAGATGACTGCATTTCACTTTCCAACACCCAAGTTAAGGCAAATCATATAAAACTAAACAATAAATCTCTTCAAGAAAGTAATTCCCTAAATGCAACTCATCTGTTTGCAAAACAATCCACTCAATTAGTATTATAAAGTTCAAACTTCCTTACCTCAATTTGTTCAGTCTTTTCCTTGGCCATAATCTTGTCAAATTCCTCCCTTGAAATAAGTTTTCCTTTCTGGTCATATAAAGAAAAGAAGTTCAGAAATTGTGGCAGAAATAAAATAATCATAGCTTTTATTAAGAATTTGATCTTGCCATTATGTAAGTCAGAAAATTGAAAATTTCAACAATTAGTGACAAAGGAGAAAACATCATATATTTGAGAACAAAATTTGGCCACTGTAATGATAAAGTTATGAGGTGGATTAAAATAACCATCAATTACCATATGAATGAGGATAAGAAGTATTCAAGCTCATCATTTATAGACTGGGAAAATTTATCCCCAATTTTTTTTAGTACTCCATCCAGGACATGTGTTAATATCATCCCAAGAGATTAACTATCACAATTTATGTCCATTTTAACGAAAAAATGAACAATAAGAAAACAAGGAAGAAGAGCTTAGAGTCAATAACCTCCTTCAGATAAGACACCATATTTGGTGTTGGTTCATGAAAATCTGGCCCCCTGTAGTCAATCACTTCATTTGGATCTTGAATATAGTTCACAGTTGGGTAAACTGGATCTCCACCCCATACTGCAAGAAAGATGAAAAAAATTTCAACTACTATTCTGGATTAAAAATATTTACAGCAAAGTGAACAAAATTATTAGATAAGTAGATGCCAATGCAAAAATTATCATGACATTAGGGAAACTGGTGACTAGTTCAACCCTAATACTTAGAGGTAAAAGTAGATGACATTTAATAAAGTAACAGGAAATAAATGTAAGTCTGGAGTGTCCAGGACAAAACAAAATGTAAGAAGCTGAAGTGTTCTGGTTAATTATTATGAAATTGATATAGAAAACAAACAAAATAACAAGAAAAACAGATGATCAGTAAGTAGATATAATAACAAATGGAAGTCAACTTTATCCTTTTTGATATATTTTTTCAATTAATTTTTCTTTTCTTTCTTAAATACATTCAAAACTAGGTCCAAATAACAGCAGAATAATACTTTTAAATACAGAATAGTATTGTTTCCTGTGGAAAAAAAATAATTATTCAACAGTTCTTCAACAAACAACGCTAAATAAAGTGAAGTCAATTTTGAATCATAAAAATAAGAATGGCAAATATGACATAAATTGACTAAAATGGATACAGTCATGACACAAATATTTAAGTTTTATAGTTAGTACTTTGCTTTATCTGATCCTCCCTCATTCGCATTGCTAAAGGATCCCTTTGGATTCGAACATCAGTCCCCATCATTATGCGATACTCTCGGTCAGTTTGGTGGCAAAACATTTCAATTAGTTGAGTAGTTTCATCTTCTCCGGTCTCTTCAAAATGCTTTTGAATAGCTTCGCGAGATGTGTCCCTTTTCCATGCTTTCACCCATTCTGAATAGTATGCAATTGGACCATCTCTTTCCAGTCTCTCTTGCTCGGCCTGAAGTCTGCAAAAATCAGGAGTTTTTTAATTGATTCAATTTTGTGATGAGACAAAATACTACAGGAAGCTATTATACTTGACATTTTTCTGGTTTAAAGAAATTACTACCAAAAAGAAACGATTAAGTGAGATTTTTTTTGTGTTTATTTATGAACAAGTGATTTTGAATTTTAAAATTAATTCTGGCATATGAATTTCACAATTATGAAAAATTAAATTTAACTCCATACACTTATGCTTAGGCACTAAAACCCAACATAGCCATAGTAGGTAGGTTTTCTCAATTTTTTTCCTGCATCTAACTATGCTTTTTTACTCTCTTTTTTTTTAACGACACCTAATAGTGTATTTTCCTTTCCTTTTGAAAAAATACATCTTGAAAGAGTCTTGGAATCTGTCACTCACCCAGCACATCCATTTTAACAAGGATGCAGAACTCAAACTTGCACCTTTTAAATAAATGAAGCATATACAGTCAGTTTATTATAAAATACATTAAATGGAGGGGCTTTAATAAACTTGGAGCAGCACATGTTTGGCCAGGACAATAAAAACTTTATCAAGTTACTCTCCTTACAGTTAATTTGTGGTGAGAATTGTGTCAAGTAGTCTTCTCAGCATAGGTTACTCTCATGCATTTTCTCAGTCCTTTCAGGATGTTTTCAATCTTCAAGAAACTGTTGTTTAACCTTTCTACTTAATTATATGTTTTACACTTAATGCACTACAAAAACACCAGTTTTATTTCAAGGCTTATCAGAACTGCAGTGAGCGGTAGTCAAGAATACCTTTCTTCTTTATAAATTTCACGCCTTGCTCGGTAAAGGGCAGTTTCTGTTAATGTTGGGTGTTCACCGTGAAGCTTTATTTGCCCGGTTTCTGCCATAGCATTCAGGAAAACCTGAAAAATGGTAGAGAAGTTCAGACTCAAGATGCAAGACTTAATTATCAAAAGGATTTAATTACTCATTTGATCCCTATACCTGCTCAATCTTTATGTTCTAATCTTTATACTTAGAAACTACTTGTTTTAGTCCCTACACAAATATTTTTTAATCCATTTTATTTTAGTCCCTACAATGTTGGACAGCAGGGACTAAAATGGATTAAAAAGTGTATGTGTAGGGATTAAAACATAAAAATTGTGTAGATACAGGGACCATATAAGTGATTAAACCTTATCAAAAATAAAATTTATGACTTTCACGTATATCTGAATGGCTTTTAGAACTCTTGTCTGATGAACATAACCATGGAGGATCAAACAAATAAAAGTATTTGACATGGGGACTGGGAGCATCTTACAAAAAAATGACTTTACAACCTAAATTCGTGAAGCCTCTTCAATCAGATTGCCAAAACAGAAAATATGACCAGGCCCACATGACCCTTTAATCCATAAATAAATAAAAAATCCAATAGTAAAGCACAAAACTAACAAATGCACACTAACCGTTTCAACATCCGGTTTCCTCCTCTGCCACCTGGACCATTGTTCTTTCTCCGGCTGTCTCCAATTCCACCACAGCTCGTCATTCGAAAGTGTCCCCTCTATCGGCTTATTAACCTTTGGATCAATAAACGGATGAGGAAGTCCAAGTTTCTTATCGAACTCGTATTCACTCAACTCTTCCTCCTCAGGTTCCGACTGATAAACAACAAAGTCAGACACGTCATCCTGAGACTCTTCCAAGGATTCAATCAAAACCTCAGAAGAACCTCCAGAACCAGTGCCATTTGATGCAACAATGGGTTGAGACGAAGCAGCAGCAGCAGGAACAGTTGTCTTGTAATTCTTCCTCCTACTTCCAGGCTTGGTTCCATAAGATGGAGAGGTTGATGATTCAGCAGTTGGAGCAGGTGCCCTTGCAGCCCTCACACGACTAGCAGTTCCCTCGGGCCAATACTCTTGGCCCGGAATACTCGCTCGGGCACCGGAGGCCGGCTCGAGCTGGCCGGAGGTGGAGTCCAAGTAACTGTAATAGGGTGGACGCTCAACTGAAACATTCTGAATGTGTTCAACTTCATCATCTTTCTTTTCACACTTTATTATGCAAGGAACCTTCCTTCTACAATTGCGCAAACTAACTCCACGTTGCACAATACCAGCACCAACAAGGTACGATGATGGTGGTGTCTATATATGAGGATTCAAGTTTCAACCATTGTATAATACAAATTAAATTAGCTCCATTTCACATACAATAGAGGCATGTAGTATAAATAACTTGAATAGGAGAAAGAAAAATGTGTAATTCGTCACCTCACTCACTTCAAAATTGATTTTTTTTGTTTGTTTGTTTAAAGTGTAAAAGTAAAGTGCAGATAAGGTGAGAAGTTGAAGTTAGAAGGGTAACCTGGAAGTGATTAAAGGACAAGTTGGGGACGAGATTGGCGAGAATGGAAGCCATAAGCTCCCACGAAATCTGGGTTTCGTGGAAATTCAAACGGCGTCGTTTATGATTATTGCGGTGCAGAGTAAAATTGGAAAAGCAGAGAGAGAGTTGCAGTAGCGGAGAGGGAGAGGGAGACACTCAACTCAACACTGTGCCTCCTATGCCATTGCCATAGTGATTATTTTTACATCTGGAATGGATAAACTGCTCCGTTACTTATATAGCTTGTAAGAAAAAAAAATACCAATAATATAAAATCTGCTTATACACTATATTATTTTAAAAAAATTAAATGAAATAACTTTTTAAAAAAAACTTATCATATTTAGAAATTTGGTTGAGTTTTTCTTTCTTTCTTTTTCTATTTTATCCCTTCAAACCTAAAAAAAACTTATCATATTTAGAAAACTTGAAGTTAATTTATTATGTAGTTGTAATTTTAGAAAGCTTGAAGTTAATTTGACTTGTGATTTATAATTTAGATTAAGTTGTGATTTAATACCTTCAATTAAGTTGCAGTAAAAAATACTTTGAATTAGTTTTTAATACTTATTATATATTTGACTTTTTATATAATAAATGACTAAGTGTTGTTCCTTAATTGAAAAGTTAGCCATTAGAAAAATCCATGCATTATTTGGAGACTTTATTCTTATTTAGTGAAATTTATTTATCTGTTATTCTGTTAACAAAAAATAAAGTGTTGCTTCTAAAAAAGAATAAGATCAAAACTGAAATACCAAAAAAAAAAAAATCTAAATCGCAAAACTTTAGATTGAATTTGTTCAAATTAAATATTATTTTCAAATCAATTTAAATTGAAACTCAATCTTTTTGTATAATTGGATGGGATAATTTTCACCCATGAATATGCCTAGCTGCACTCCCATGCATGTCACCCCAGTTGATATAGTTGCCGGGTATGAGAAATGTCTTCATTGTTTTGCAAGTAAATAACATTCAAAGAAAGATATTATTATGCATGCTATATTGCTAACAAAATTATCGGATGAGAGAGACAACATAAGCGGAATTTGGAGATAGCTATGTCAACCGTTTTCGTCGCTTTTTCAGTTACTAGGCTTTAGACTCGCTTCTTTGTGTGTGTGGAGCATCACCACTCTCACCTTAATTTCTCTTATTTTCTTCCTCTTCACCCTCCTCCACCTTTATTTCCCATGTCTCATTTTATCAATCTTCAAACAACAATATTATCCTATTTCGATTAATTAAATACATATACATATCTAAACATATATGGCATTCATGAAGCTGGGATCAAAGTCTGAACCTTTTCGTCGGGAAGGCCAAACTTGGTGATCATTCATCTCTCTTTCTAAATCAATGCTCTAATGGGTCCTTATTTTGCCATTAACCTTCATTTTATTTGTTAATTCTTAATGTTCCCTCATAAAAATGTAACCTTGTATCCCTTCATCTTTTAGGATGATGGGACGGTGAGGTTTTTTTCATCACTTATTTTGCAAATTCCCCTAATTTTTGGATCAGTGATCCTAATTATTGTTTTGCATTCAGGGTTTGTACAACGGGACTACCAAGTGATGTTACCATTGAAGTTGGCGAAATCTCTTTTCTCCTCCACAAGGTGCTTTTTTGATTTAACATAAGACAACTTTCATACAGTTGCTTAGGTGCTTTTAGGTTTGCATTAAAATCAATATAGGTTACCAAAGTGAACCTCCAATTCTGATAGGAGGATTATACCAAAAGCCTCTAAAGAACTGCATCTAACATATTTCATGCATTCTATTTTTGAATTTTTTTTCCCATCTCTTCAACTTCTGTGACTTTGAATGTCTTTTCAAGTTGGTCCTTAGTTTGTTTCTACGTTTGTGATTTTGATGCAGTTTCCATTGCTTTCTAGAAGTGGCCTACTGAAGAAACTCATTGCAGAATCCTCAAAAGAGGATGGATCAAGTTGTGTTTTGCAACTTCATGATGTTCCCGGTGGAGCCAAAACTTTCAAGGATATAACCAGGTTTTGCTATGGTGTAAAATTAGAAATCACATCATTAAATGTAGTCAGCCTCAGATGTGCAGCTGAGTATCTCCAAATGACTGAAAACTATGGTGAAGGGAATCTTGTTGCACAGACCGAGGCCTTTCTCAATGAAATTTTCAGCAATTGGCCAGATTCCATAAAAGCCCTTGAAACATGTGAGGAAGTGCAGCCCTTTGCAGAAGATCTCCATATAGTTTCAAGATGCATTGATTCCTTGGCTATGAAGGCTTGTTCAGATCCAAACTTATTCCACTGGCCTGTGGCTGGAAGCAATTGCAAGCAAAATCAAGCAGACAACAGTGCATTGTGGAATGGAATTTCTTCTGAGAAACCATCTCAACTCCATGATTGGTGGTTTTATGATGTGTCTTTGTTAAGCCTCTCCCTATATAAACGACTGATTATAGCCATTGAAGTGAAAGGAATGAAATCTGAGGTTGTTGCTGCATCTCTCATATATTATCTCAGGAGGTTTCTCCCTTTGATGAATAGGCAATCAAGCTTCACTGATACAAGCCATGCTACCATTCCTAATACTTCTGAAGCAGACCAAAGGGCTCTACTGGAGGAAATTGTGGAGTTGCTTCCTAGTAAGAGGGGGGTCACATCCTCAAAGCATCTGCTTAGGCTGCTCCGCACAGCCATGATATTGAGTGCAAGTTCGTCATGTAAAGAAAATTTGGAGAAAAGGGTAGGAGCTCAACTAGACCAGGCTGCGCTAGTGGATCTTCTCATTCCAAATATGGGATACTCGGTGGAGACACTATACGATATAGACTGCATTCAGAGGATTCTTGATCATTTTATGTCTATATACCAGCCTGCATCCGTAGCAGCTTCTCCATGCATAATTGAACAAGGGGCATTGATAGCTGGAGCTGATGCATTGACACCAATGACAATGGTGGCGAATTTGGTTGATGGATATCTTGCTGAGGTTGCTTCAGATACTAATTTGAACTTGACTAAGTTTCAGGCACTTGCTGTTGCAATTCCAGATTATGCTAGGCCACTTGACGATGGTATATACCATGCAATAGATGTATACCTTAAGGTTAGATAACTTTGGATGGCCTAGCTTGCCCATAATTTTTGTCTATATACATGCCGGTGTTCTGTTTTCGGTTTACTAGATGTTTTTGTGTATCGATATCAAAACATCTGAAAAAGGACTGAATTGAGGAAGAATGAACCAAAATAGTATTGGTGATATTCGAAAGCTGCTGCCTAATTCCTTATTCATAGCTATATTGAGAAAGAATATATAAAGAAATTCACGACAAAGAAAAAACAATGTTTAACAAGTCTATTTAGTGAATGAATCCCTCAAAGAATAGAGCTGAATGGAATAGAACATTACTAGGTTTCATTGTTTAGATTGTTTAAAATGTGATGGAATGGAATAGAGCATGATGGAGTGCATTAAATACCATTCCATCCAATATCTTTCCCTCCATTTGAAGGATATGGAATGGAACCAACTCTTTTTTAAGTCCATCATAAATCTAAACAATAAATGGTAATTTTGTTTTATCTCATTATGTTTTTACTTTATTTTATTTCACTCACTATTTATTAGATATCCTAACACTTCACAATGATCTCAGAATCAAGTACTATGTACTTCAACATTATTTTTCTTTTTTGAGTCCAATTGTTTCAAATATGATCGTTCTAACGTAAAACTCTGACAATTGCAGGTACATCCGTGGCTGACAGATTCTGAACGGGAGCAACTTTGCAGATTGATGAACTGCCAAAAGCTGTCATTGGAAGCAAGCACTCACGCAGCACAAAATGAAAGATTACCTCTCCGAGTAATTGTTCAAGTCCTGTTTTTTGAACAGCTTAGACTCCGCACATCAATATCTGGATGGTTCTTTGTTTCTGACAATCTTGAAAATGGACAACACCACAGTGGAAATTTTGGCCTGACCAATAGTGATACACGTCAAGGGGAAACGGCAGAGGGAAATGAAAACTTGAGGGAACGTCTTTTGGATCTGGAGAAGGAATGCTCAAGCATTAGAAATGAGCTGCAGAAGCTGACAAAGACAAAGAAAAGTTGGAGTATTTTCCCAAAAAGGTTTGGCTTTAGAAAAAAGTCAGACTTTAGCAACCATAAAGAGTCAAATAGCAATGATACAAAGACATCATCCTCCAATACGAATGGAAAACCAGATCATGAAAATGGTTGAGAGGCTTCAAAGAACTTCATAGCTCAAGTAAGTGGAGATAATTTATTTTCTTCTGACATGCATTCTATATTTTTTCTATCCAAATGTCGTTGTAACTTCACAATCAAATGTTTTTGGTAGAAAAACGTGTTAGTACAAAAAAAATTCAAGTAGTGCTATTCTCACATTTCATAGTGCTATTCTCACATTTCATACATACTCTGTGTCTGACAGGAGGAATCGTGGCCATGGCTCCTTTTGGTGTCGCAGATTTCCGATAACAGCAGCATATCCTTAGCATTCTGTTGCTGCTTTGTCTGATCACTTTAGCTGTGAGATGGTTGTATACAGTGAATGTTTTAGATCTATTTATTCATTAGCTTGGTACATACAATACAAACGTGAGATCTGTATTTTACATTTAGTATAATGACCAACCTATTTTAGATCTTTCTGCATAAAAACAGAGAATTGCGTAGAGATGAAAATGAGTTTATAATACATTAGGTATAAGCAGAAACTTCATTATATTTTTTTGACCAATCGCTGTTTTAACTGAACAATGTGATTACGGGAAATATACTTCTACAATTCCTCTTGCAATGAAATAAGATGCTGCCTGGATTGTATAAAATGCAATCCACGCACGTGTATCCTGAACACTTGTAACCTGAGAATTGAATACTTGGAGATTATCTTATGTAAAAATCACCAAATGGTTTTTTAAAAAATTGGGAGTTTTCAAAATTGCCTTTTCAATAAGTTTTTTTTTTATATCGAAATTGACATTTTATTCAGCAGATACTTGTTCAGGGTAAATTTTAACCGTGGCTTTGATTCTCCACTCCAAACTCATGTGCTAACATGTGCACACAAACTCACCATGCACCAATGCTACCAAAATCCAAACCCAATTCCTGCCTCACCTTCTCTCTGCCCCCATGAGTTGCTTGATCTCGTGGAATGTCATAATGAAGTTTTTAATTGCTTTAGGAAAGACTGGAACATGGAATGAGACCGAATGATATAACATTTATGGGACCGTTAACATTTATGGAACATGCAATGAGACTATCTCACTAATTTAACAATTTTTTTTTAAAACTTTGATCGTCTTATTCTGAGTCGGATATGTTTTTAATAACTTCTATTTCGTGATAAACCGATAATGAAGTGAATATGAACATTTTATTCACGTGAATTTATTCATCATTATTTTTATATATTTTATTTATTTATATATACGTTGAGATAAAGGGTGTCACATTAAGTCGTAACCACATACTTATTCACAATCAAATTTCATATCCACAAAAATTTCATAATAACACAATCCACCATCACATGTTTACGTGTATCTAACAAATTAACACATTTAACTTTGCATTTATACTCAATCTCAATAACAATGTTATAATATCAAAGCAACATGTTCATAGTTCATCACATATTCAATTTGTAGATACTAATCATGAATTATACAATACTCACGACCTCACACACGTTTTCAAACAGATTTAACACATTGCGCTACAATTTAACACTGGTTCCTAAATAGGAATCCTACATCTTCCCTTTAACACTGCGCATAAGCATTTTTCTTAAGATAAATACTGATCGGGTTATTGTATGATTCACAGCTCATAACATAAGTATTGTCACATCAAGTGTTAATCACATACTTATTCACAACCAAATCTCATGTCAACAACTTAACATCTTATAATGTCACAATCCACCATTATATTTTTGTGTGTATCTAACAAATTAACACATTCAACTTTGCACTTATACTCAATCTCAATATAATTATTTATCACGCTATATCTTATCCAAAACACAAACAAATCATAAAAAAATGTTTTTCACAGTACGAGGAGTAAAATTCCTCAAACAGTTCACATAATCATACAGAAAAATTACAATAATTTGTATAAAATAAACAATTAAAGAAAATATTATTTAGAGTACAATTCATGTTAATTAACAAAAAAATCTCAATTTTTAGGGTTTATATTCAACACAAAAGCACATCAATTTCACGGTAATTTCTCATTAACATTCAACTTTGCACTTATACTCAATCTCAATATAATTATTTATCACGCTATATCTTATCCAAACACAAAAAAAATCATAAAAAAATGTTTTTCACAACACAAGGAGTAAAATTCCTCAAACAGTTCACATAATCATACAGAAAGAATTACAATAATTTGTATAAAATAAACAATTAAAGAAAATATTATTTAGAGTACAATTCATGTTAATTAACAAAAAACCTCAATTTTTAAGGTTTATATTCAACACAAAAACACATCAATTTCACGGTAATTTCTCATTGGGACATCAATTGGTCTGTTAAACATGTATAATTCACAGTTATAATTATAAAGACAAAATCAAAATTTACAGAAACACCCCAAAAACTCTCTCACTACTCTCCAATTATGAATAATTCTAAGGTTCACGTGAACGTGTGTATCTCTAAGGAGAGAAGAATTTTGAGTGTGTGCGAAGAAAGAGAAAATTTTGGAAGAAAAAAAAAAGACGAAACTAAAAAGAAGAATAGACATAGAGCCAACATGTCTCTATTTATAGTAGAATTCTCACAACCTATTATTTATTCTATTTATTTATTTTTATCATTTTATAAAGATAAATTCTATTTTATTTCCTATCAAATGAATAAATCAAAAATATTTTTTTTATTTTACTTCAAACTATTATTTTAATACAGTTATTTCTCCTTATTTATTTAATTATAAAAGTCTCACCAATTTTTAAAACTATTTTTTAAACTAAAAAAAAACTTTTTAATTTGTATAAAATAAAAAAATGAAATGTTACAGGACGAACCAGAAAATAGATTGGCTCAATGGCATGAAGACTAAGTCAAGTTGCATAAACTTCTCTAGAAGTACTTATAGAAAAAAATAAGAAAAAATAAATAAATTTCTCTATAAGCTAAAACAAGATTTTCATTAACTAATTTGTAAACATTTTCACACCTTTAAGAAAAATTGAGAGAACTTTAATAAATTAACTAATGAAAAGTTCATTTTAACTTATAGAAAAACTCATTTTCTTTTTCTCTTCTTATTTTTTTCTCTTAAATGTAATTTTAGAAAAATGCATTCAAACATGTCCTGATGTCATTTAGGTGGCATTGTAGATACAGGGAAACACTACATGGTAAAACAATTTCTTGAATTGGAGCCATCCCACTCTGGGAGACATGTTTATATTGCTAATGGAGTAATGAGATCACCTGGCTGCAATTGGATAGAGGTGGATAACACGGTTCATGCGTTCTTAATGGAAAAAGACCTCTGATGGGAAATGTTCGAAAAGAAATCATTATGATTTCAAGAATGGGAAATGTTCTTGAAATGACTTCTGGTAGTAAATACTAAAAAAATACTTAAATTACAACGCCAGTCGAGAATCGATCTTCATCAATGCAGCGAAAACAATTCACATTACTTACAGAAATTGTGTTCTGTTGATACTAATGCAAAAATTAAACCACGCGGAAAATACATTCCCATGCTATTGAACCAGCATATAATTTTAGAGATGCATTGACTTGTACTCGTCAAGCACTGTGAACTTGCGATTATGCCCTAAGTCCTGACATCCATTGTCCAGTGAATTAAAGTGACGAAAAATAGTTAATCGAAAACCAAATAATTAAAAAAGCAATTGACATAATCAAACGCTTAACCGATCAGATTGAATAGATAGGCTCTAGAAGAAACACAGAACCCAAATAAAGCTTAGCAACAAGACAAACAAGTCATCAGATATAGGTTATATAACAAAGCAACTTAAGCTGTCAACGGTATATAATACCCAATATCATTTGGAGATGTACATTATTTCAAATCATGGGAACTTTCGCAAGTCAGAATTACATTTAGCGCTTATCCCATTCCCAGCACATAGTATATTACGCATAAAACACACCTGAAACAAAAAACGAAAACGAGATATAATTGTCTAACTCGAAGAATTAGAAGAAGCATAATCGTCATTACAAGCATGTCACAAAACAGAACGCAACTTGATTATAGCAGAAAAACAAATCAAAATTCGGGAACCCTAAAAAACAAAACCCTAGTATCAATTAAAAGAAGAATTGAGATGGGAATAGACCTTGTTGTGTTTAGTTGTAGTAGAGTTCGAGACCCATGCCGTCATGGATCTCGTAATCCTTGAGAGTGATGTGATCCTTGTAGATGGTGTACCACTTCTGGATGCGGATCTTGTCGGCTCTTGTGCCAGTCTGAGCCGCCACAAGCTTCTTCAGGTCGCCGATGGTATCATCGTCGTTGCACTTCACGCGCACCTTCTTCCCCAATCGATCGTTCAAAACCACCTCAATCATCTTCGCCACGCGAACAACCCTAATTCCCAAATCCCAACCTAAAGTCCTTCGCCTATAGTGTTGCTTTTCAGAGGAGTATTCCTATAAGAAAGGTCGTATTTATAGTTATTTTCACCGCCTCTCATTGCGTATCAACCAAGTTTGACTTCGTATAACATTCATTAATCATTATTCCTATATTCTATTGGTATTTTAAATTCCTATAAAATTAAGATACATACATATGTAAATAATGGGAGTGCATCCACTTACTTCAAAAATATTTTTTTTTCTTCAATTCTACTGGATTAGATCTCAAGAAAATAAATGAAAAGATGGACAATAATTCTAAAAGAATTATTCTTTGAATAAATAAATTTCTTCTCATAAATAATATATTAAATATATATATATATATATATAACTATTCACTAAATACAATTCTATTTTAAAAATAAATAATAAAAATTTTCATCAACAAATGAGTTAGATTTTAATCCATAAAATTGGCACACTGAATTCTTCTTGGATTTATATGTCATGTGGGGTAATTATTATGTTTAGTAAGAATTTTGTTTGTCTATTTTTTTTTCTATTCTTACAACTTTTCACAACTTACTTAAGTGTTGATACTTTCTGTTTTTAGATAACTTATACGGCATTCTACCTTTCCACTATGAATGTTATTTATTACATTAGTCTCTCACACATTTCATTCTCATTGCAAGTGGGATAAACAAAGAATATTTGATGTGTTTATGAGTAATCATTATCTTGAATTTTCTCATTACTTCTTATAAGATTTTTCCAATAATTTTTTTTATCTTTTAATGTTGTAGCGTTTTCATCAATCTGATAAAAACCCTTGCCATCAAATCTTTGCATTTGAGACTTCAATTATTTGATATTATAACTACTCTTAATATATATGTATATTTTCTTTTAATATTTCTTCTTTATAAGGCTTTTTTTTAATGTTTTTACTTTACATCAATAAGGGTGTTTGTTTCACAAAATTATTGGACTTTTAGGAATGTGGAGATGGAAATATATTTTTTCATATTGTAAAAAAAAGCTCAGACATAATTTATTTTCATTAATTCATATTATACATGTTTCTCTATTTTCATATTTTTATATAAAGTGACGAAAATCTCACGATAATGTTTAAAATAGATTTTTACTTTCTTCTTATTAAACTTCATTTATTTTTTTTATTTAATTTATATTTTTTTAAATTAAATTAAATTTAAAAATATTCTCATAAATTAAAAGTGTGGAATTGTGAGTTGGATTTTGAAATATTTGGAATTAGAGTTTAATTTTTTTTACATATTATAGTAACAATTAAAAATCATCACTATATTAATTAGTTGAAAGAGAGAATTATTTCTAAAAAATAAATTCTAATTGAAGAAAGTAGTGACATAGTTACATTTTCAAGAAAGATTCATGAAAAAAATAAAAATAATTATATATATTAAAGGATAATTTAAGAATAAATAATGTGTATATCAAAATGGATAATTATCTTTACTAATGATTATAAAATATAGATTACACTCATAAACAATATTGTTTGTAGTGAAATATCTTTGAATTACTACCATGGTTAACTCTAGACTAACAAAAGGAACATTTCAAACTACTTTTAAATATAAATGACTAAAATAAATTTTTAAAAATATAAGAGATCAAATTGAATAAAATAAAAAAATAAAGAATCAAAAGTGAAATTTAACCTATTTTTTTCACTTGTAAAACTTAACAAAATTTAAACTTTTATGCAATGTTGTATTTTTTTACAAAATTACTATGCAATATTGTTAAGCTTTGTAAAAAAAATGTCCTTTACCTATATGCATTATTTTCTCTCAAAATATAAGAGCCTATTTGAAAAATCGTTCATAAAGCTTCAAACTTTCATCGGCTCCAAAAATACAAAGGAGTTTCTTTAGTGAACGGATACTCAAACAAACACTAAAAAGTATGTTTTTACAATTTTAAAGTTAATCAAAATCAACTGAACTTAAACTTTTATCTTTTTTTTAAAAAAAATAAAATCTTGCAAGATTAATTTTGAATAAGTATGACCCATTACAGCCTTACCCAAAACTTAATTGCAACTGTATAAAGTTTATTTGATTTGCTGTCCCAATCCAGCATTTCAAACTCATCTATCCCGCAGGTTATCACATTTCCTTCATTGAAAAGCAAGTTATCATTTATCAACGTAGAAAGAAAAAAAGTTAAATGCAACTTTATAATATTGTTTTCTAATTAGAATTAAAAAAATTAGATAATTTTTATTGAAAACTTATAGAATCTTTATCTTCTTTTATGTAAACAATATATTTTTATACTTTAAGATAGTTTTCCTTATATGTAAAGTTAGAATATCAAACTTCTCAGTCATCTATTAACTGTATCAAACCTTGTAAGTATATAATCTTATATTATGTGTGAATTGCCGAAGTAAACTTTTAATTTTAATAAAAAATAATACTAACAATACTTATGAAACTCCATCAAAATTCTGTATTTGTTATGATGTTATTGATATGAAATATCTCTAATTTATTAATGATTAATTTTTGATAAAAAATTTAATCAATCCATTTTTAATAAAATTGTTTTCTTTCAATCATAATTTTTTGTGTGTAAAATACAAAATTTAGAACCAAAATCTCGTTGAACCAACTAACCTATCTGACTAATTTTTGTATTCCACACAAAACATTAACCATACTAAAGTAAAAAAAATTGCAGATACACAGTCAGTACTTAAGAATTGAAATTTATTTATTTCCCCCCCTTGTACAGTTCCTTCCTCTCTTTCTAGTACCGATCGAGTTACATTCAAAACTACCTACCCTTGCTTCGACTCCTCTGTTTTCACCATCGAAGATCTGAGTCCCTTCACCATTGCATTCTTCACCCCATCACCATTTTCTGCAGATGCTGCTTCCCACATGGTGAACCATTGCGCCTCCCATGGCAGTGCTTGAATCATTGCGGCATTGGTTGATTTGATTTGACTTGAAAGTTTGATTCTTTCCCTCCAAACCCACCAACACGTTGACACGTCGCTTTCTTTGGATTGGTGGGTTTTTGCCTTCACGTTTTCGGGTTGCTTGAGGGGCTTGTTGTAGACTACATTTTTTTTTCTTTTATTTTTTTTTTGAAGATGAAGAGATTGAAAACTGAACCTCCCAGTTCGAGGAGGTTTAGGTTGTCTCATTTCTTGTTTGGTGTTGGGGTGTTATACTTGGTTTTTATATCGTGTAATTTTTCACAGTTTACGAAAGTTGTGTCATCGTTAAGTGGGGATGAGAGTTACGATGGAATTGGATTGGATAAGGTAGCAACTATTGAGGATACTGAAGATGCAGATTTGAGCAAACCCTTTGTAAGTTCTGTTTATAAAGATGCATTTCATTGGAGGTTAGTGGATGATAGGGACCAAGATGCTCCCTTGAGGCCAAAGGAGGAACCAATGAAGGAAGAAGATCATGGCACTGAATCTGTGAAGCAGATTTTGGATGCATATGGTAGGATTACAGGGGAAATCTTGCGGCAAAGGAACCGGACCGGTGATTTGTCTGTGCTGGAGAGAATGGCAGATGAGGCTTGGACATTGGGGTTGAAGGCTTGGAAAGAATTGGAGCAGGTTGGTGACAAGGGGGCTGGAGAAAGCTCTATAATTGAAGGAAGAACCAAGTCTTGTCCTTCTTGGATATCCATGAACAGGGCAGATTTGTTAAAGGGGGATGGCTTGATGTTTATTCCTTGTGGTCTTGCTGCTGGTTCTTCTATCACTGTGGTGGGGACACCCCATTATGCTCATAAGGAGTATGCTCCTGTGCTTGCAAGGTCAAGGAAAGGTGATGGATTGGCATTGGTTTCGGTTTCGCAGTTCGTGGTTGAATTACAAGGGCTAAAATCAGTGGAAGGGGAAGATCCTCCTAAGATTCTTCACTTGAATCCTAGGTTAAGAGGGGATTGGAGCAAACGGCCAGTTATTGAGCATAATAACTGTTATCGAATGCACTGGGGAACAGCTCAAAGATGTGATGGTTTGCCATCTGAGGTTGCTGAAGAAATGCTTGGTATGATTTTATCATCTTCATATTCATTTTGAGCATGCTATATAGGATAAAAAGTGTTGCAGGATAGATTTTCATTGTGATGATGTAAACTGTAGAGTGAGTTGAAACCAGAAAAGTAAATAGGTTTAGTAATCTTGGAACTGATGGAATAAGAGGGAAAAAGAAGCAAGATAAAATGAGTAATAAGGAGTGCCTTGTTGCTTAAATGATTAGCAAAAGAAAACCTATTGTTTGTTTGTTTGTTGTTGTATGCTATTGATTTATAGAAACACAGCAGATGTAATGCTTATTCTCGTCATAAATTATATGGTTAATATATAGTAGCAGGACATGTTTGGATTAGCTTGTTTTGTTTTCTGAAAAGCCTTTAATGAAAATGTTGCAGTGAGAGGTTTTGGCTGAAAAGCTGTTTTGGGGTAAACATTGATCAAATCCAAACACTAAGAATCACGCCAGATGCAAGATTGTCCTTGCTTGATCTGGTTTTAGAGATACATGGTTCCATTTCCAGATTTCATTGATGTAAAATCCAAGGATGTTAAGACTATATCAACATGACAACATATTTTTGCTGGCAGTGTATGTCCATCATGATTATGCAGCCATGTTTGATCAGTTTGTAGAATCACAAGAAAGTAAATGACTAAATAGACAAGGATATTAATATAACTTCTTGAGTTTTGCAATATGGCTATTCATTTGATGTTTATTAATATTTAATAAATAATAGTATGGAGGAAGCACACAATAATTTTTGAGTGTTTGACTATTTTATAATGTAGTGGAGTAATAATTTTGTATAGAATGGCATTAGGTCTAAAATAATGATAATGGAGTTCCATAATCTTTTAATCTCTTTTTCTGCAGAATTCTTTGATCTTCTTTGTGAGTGTTAATTTGATATTTGATATATAAGTAAATCTTTTGATCATGCTTGGCAGTTGATGGGTTTAGGCGATGTGAAAAATGGATGCGGAATGACATTGTAGATTCAAAAGAATCCAAGACAACATCATGGTTCAAGCGGTTTATAGGACGTAAGCAGAAGCCAGAAGTGACCTGGCCATTTCCTTTTGCTGAGGGTAGAATGTTTGTCCTTACATTACGTGCTGGTGTTGATGGATACCATATTAATGTTGGGGGTCGCCATATGACTTCATTTCCATATCGGACAGTAAGTTAATTGAGACATGGCAGATGATTTCATCTTATGTTTCCACTGAATATCTTTATAGAGTAAAATTGTGTGATTAGCTTAGTCATGATAAACATTACTTAATGTTGTTCCTTTTATTTTACGGAATGTGCTTGGTTGAAAGAGAGAATTATTGGGATAAGTTTGTGCTAATGGGCTGCACTTGATCTCTTATTTATAGCTTTATTACAATCAATCACTGGAGCAATCAAGGAGGTAATTCGGAGTTAACTAGAAACTAAGTTACAGCCTAATTATCAGCAGCTAACTTGGGGATTAATTACCAGCTAATATACATAATACATAGTTGATTATATAATCTAGCATAAATAGTAACATTTAATATTCTAACAGACTTCAGAAACATATGAATTTCAAGGTGGTGAGTTCCTCTTGCATTTATGTGGGGTTCCATAGACAGAGGATTTTGATCTATGGTGTATCCTCAGTCATATTATAATTTATACTGATGGTGATATGTCTCTTACCATTTTGTCCGGCTGATTTTTGTTTTCCACATTATCGTTAGGGTTTTACACTTGAAGATGCTACAGGATTGGTAGTTAAAGGGGATCTCGATGTTCATTCAGTTTATGCTACTTCTCTCCCTACTTCACATCCAAGTTTCTCACCTCAAAGGGTACTGGAAATGTCGGAGACCTGGAAAGCCAGTGCTCTACCTAAACATGCTGTTAAACTTTTTATTGGAGTTCTTTCTGCTTCAAATCACTTTGCAGAACGTATGGCAGTTCGAAAAACATGGATGCAAGCAGCTGCAATCAAGTCTTCAGATGTAGTAGTGCGATTCTTTGTTGCATTGGTAAGGCTGCTGGCTTTATTTTTATTTGGCATAGAAGCATATAAGTGACTCGTTTAGAAGAAACACAACCTTTATTTTAATCTGGTGTGAGCATGAAGAAATGCATGATACCATAATGCAGATTGGATAATATAGTTTTATTATTTTATTTAGGGTTTCATTGCCACAATAAGGGTTATTGGTTTGGGATAGTTTATTGTGATTTCATATTTAGGTACTTTATTCTATTTTAAATAATCATATTTCAGCTTAGAATAGGAATAACTTGCTTTACTAAGATGTATGGTTTTGCTTGGTCTATAAATAAACCTTCAAAGTAGGCATTTGAGACACTTGATTATGTGATATGGGATTTCCTTCATTCAAGGAAACAATGAGTTTCTGATATTTGAGTTGGAGGAACACTCCGTCAAGATGAGTGCTTTTGGTTTGTTTATTAGGGGAGTCCCCTGTTACGAGATCACTCTTGGATTGTTCTACATCATACCAAGAATGTCATAGAACTACTTTCATCGAGAAGATAAACACAAGCTTTCTGCGGTATTGCAGTTTTGGGGGTAAAAGTATGAACTTAAATCCTGAGGGGGCAATGTCAAATTTTTATTTGACCTTTAAGTGGGGCTATTTTGCGTATCCTTCAATTTGATGGCCAAAAAGCTTATGTGAATAGAATGTGGTTGCTACTTATTTTAATTAGCAGTTTCTTAAGGTTTGAAGAGCTAGGATCTGTTTCATTCACTAGGAAATTTAAATAAAATAAACAGAAAAGTATGTGACACGGAAGAAAACTTAAGCTAATATTTGTTGTCTGGCTATAATTAATTGCCAATATTTGTTGTAATAAATTTAGATGTGATAGCCATACCTGACTTGTCGGCTGCTGACATTGATTTTAGAAAGTAAAAAAGATGTGGTGTGCTCTAGAATCAGGTTTTCTTAGGCATTGCATGCATTTAGCCTTCATAGAACAGCTAGTCAATTTATGATCTACATTGGCAATGGAACCCGCCAATTTAAGTGTATTGCTAAGCAAAGCTAAGACCAGTTATCACCTTAGCTATTTTGGGTTCCATGAGGCTCTTCGCATTAAGATTTCGACAAGTTTGATTTTTCCAATCTTCATCATTTCATATAGCTGATATAAATAGTTTATATTTGCATGAGATTGGTGTTTTGGATTATGCCTTTAGTAACTACATTGATTGGTTTAAGGGTACCTTTATTGCTTGTGCAAATTACTTCTTATATTTGTAATACTTTTGTATTGGTTATTATAAATAATTTTCCCTTTGGACTGAGTAACATAATAATGTAAATAAATGACGATATATCAGAGTTCTATGAAATACAATTCAATTTGTGAAGAGAAAATCATTTTCTGAATTTAACCGCAACCAGTTATGTAATTGTTGGGAATTCAAGGGCTTTCTATGTATTTTATTTTTCTCTTTTTCACTATTATTATTACTCTTATTGATATGATATGGCTGATTTTTCTGTGTTTTGTACCTGTTCTAATTTTTATTCATCAACATGAAGAATCCAAGGAAGGAAGTAAATGCGGTGCTTAGGAAAGAAGCTGCTTACTTTGGTGACATTGTCATTTTGCCCTTTATGGACCGCTATGAGCTTGTTGTGCTTAAAACCATGGCCATCTGTGAGTTTGGGGTGAGTTTGTCTGCTTTTGTGTTTCTTCTATTTTGTACACATGTTGGGGGTAAGTGAAATTGCATTTGTCCATCTAATATCTGTCACCTCCCTCAAAATGTGCAACTCTCGTGGCTCCCAGTCCATTTTCTGTTGTCTCTGGTTATATAAGCCAATTTTCTTTCATGCAGATTCAAAATGTGACTGCTGCATATGTCTTGAAATGTGATGATGACACTTTTATAAGGGTGGATACTGTCTTAAAAGAAATTGAAGCTGTACCCCGGAAAAAGCCCTTTTATATGGGCAATCTCAATCTCTTGCATCGGCCTCTAAGAAATGGCAAATGGGCTGTTACTTTTGAGGTATGATAGTTGTCATATTTAGTTGAACTAGTAGGTAGTATGCAAGTCTGTACATTTCTGTTTGGTTGTTGAAATGATAGTTTTCCAGCACTTAATGAAGCTTATAAATAGAGATTAGGTATTTAGTTATATGTGTATTCCAACAGACCCTTATATGCATGTGAAACTTGTTTTGCCCAAAATAGGGTCTTAAACAAAGGTGGGGTAAAAAAATGTAGGGCTTCTGCATTGATAGCTATGTACCAGTACCACCAACTCTATGGGACCGTAGGTGGATTAATTGATACCTATGTATCGGCTCTATTAATCTTAAACTTGTGGCAAGCACTATTTTAACTGGAATTCAGGGCCCTGGCCCTACTACTCTAGGGTGTTAGACTGCTACTTTTGGTCCCATGTGATTTTTGTGTATTTGATACATTAATGTGAGAAATCTTGTTAGGAGTTTTCGTATTTTATTTTTGCATTATTTATTAGAATTTCATTTTCCTTGTTTGTCCTTGTCTTACTAGTTGGTGACTAGCAAAATAGAATGCATAGAATATTACTATCTATATTCCCCACCTCCCTAAGAAATTGAGGTAGTTTGGGAACACCGTATATCTATGGTTCTGATAAATCTCTATGTGACATATACTCAATCTTTTTACTGTATGAAAAAAAAATTAATAACACTTGATTATGTGTCATGTAAAAATTAGTGTAGACCGTGATGATCTTAGACTACCTAATAATTTCTCAAGCTCTCTTCTCTCTTCTCTTACGGATTATATTAATTGGCACAGGAGTGGCCTGAAGCAGTATATCCTCCTTACGCAAATGGCCCTGCATACATAATTTCCAGAGACATTGTTACTTTCATCATATCTCAACACAAGGAGAGGAGACTGCGGGTTTGTTACCAGAAACTTTAATTGATTCCTTGACCTTTCATCCTTAATACATATTCTATAACCACTTTCCAGTTCCAGTTTGCTTTATCAGTACATAATATTGATTGGGGAAATATTTATTTCTGGTTGCAGCTCTTTAAAATGGAGGATGTAAGCATGGGAATGTGGGTTGAGAAATTTAACAACACGGTGGCGGCCGTTCAGTACTCTCACAACTGGAAGTTTTGTCAGTATGGATGCATGGAGGGCTACTTCACTGCACATTATCAATCACCAAGGCAAATGGTCTGCCTATGGGACAAGTTGTCAAGAGGTCGTGCAAGATGCTGCAACTTCAGATGATTTGCCATTGACCATTGTATCATTGTCATTCTTGTACCTACTTCCACGTAGAATAGTATTGGAAAAAGTTACAAAATGCACTACACATTCAATTTGAAAGAAATAGAATTTAGCATGGTGGTGAATTTACTGTCCATGAATTTGCATGTCAAACCAAAATGTATTTTACTAATCAAATTAAACCGTGGCGAGTCTTTAAGTTTGGTTTGTATAGTATCTTGATCTTGATATTGTATTTAAAAGTACTGTATAATTGAAGTAAAACAAAAGAAATTGCGTTCGTGGTCATTAAAACTTTGCATTAAGGTTAAAGGTAATTGGATTTTGTCCTCTCATGTCTTCCTGTTTTTGTTTTTAATAATCATTGGGCTTTCGAAAACGTATTTGGCCCACCTTGACAAAAAGGTGAAAAAACAGTTAGTGATTTGTTTAGTTTGTGTTCATGATCATTCCACATTGGAAGAGAGATCATTACTCCAGCAGTTCTTACTGACTCTCCCCTTTTTTCATCATCTCCCTATTTTTTACAAAATATTCTTAAAACATTGGTTAAGAAATTAAGAGATTTTTTATTATTATTGATGAACAAAATTATGTTGTTTATGATTTTTTTATGTTTTCTTATATTTTTACAATAAATATTAGTTTTTTAACTAATTTTCTAAGGATACTTATTAGCAAGATCATTTTTATAATTAGGAGCAAGAATTCAGGTGATGTTTTAAAATAATTTTATAAGGAGAAAAATACTTGTGGCTATTGTTGTTACACATACATATTTTACTCTAATTCTTAAAACGTGAAATGAAAGCTAACTAAAAGCAGGGGACGTTCAGCACCTTTGTCCAATCAGCTTTAGACTTCAATAACAAAATCTGAACTTATTACATAATATTTTAACAACAAAAATTTGTACTCGTAGCTGTTGAGTGTTGAACACCTTTAAAAAAATGAAATGAAAAGCATATAACTGAATCTCCTGAAAATCAGAGAAATGTTGGTCTATGATGACAATTGTTGACAATGGGTCCACAAAAGTAGAGAATAGAGAAAAGGATTTAATGGTTTTATTTCTTTTCTTATTATCCTTTGAGTTCATCCGTGTCCACCGCGTGTTTGAGTTTCAAAAACTCAACGTGTATGGTCCCTCTGCTCTCTACCCTACCACAGTATTCTCATTTCTCTCAGTAGCTGGCACGTGCCATGGCCCTACTCACGTGTTATTATCTACCACAACCATTTTTTTCTGAAAATAAAAATAGATAAACTAAGTTTCAGAGACTCACTAAGATCAAAACAATTTTTTTAAGATTTAAACAACATTTACATTATTTACAGATTACCCAAAGATAAAATCTTCACATCCACCACAAAATTCAAACTTATATGTTTGTAAAATATGAATCTAATATTTATCTAACTACACCAACTTTTTTATAGTTACTAGAGTTTATCTGGACCTCCAAAATATGAAGAAAAATAGAAATAATTATTTGTTTTGGATTTCAATATGCAATCCAAATTGATTATGCTAAGAATGAAAGAAACAAGAAAGTAAGGAATTTAAATTTTTGGTGGTCTGAATGGTCTTAAAGTTAAGCATAGCATCTTATCCAATATGTGGACCCCGTTTTCTCTTCCGTGTCCCTTGTCGGCAACACACCCATGTGACATCTGTCTCATGTGTCATTGACACGTGTCAGTTGGATATGCCATCCACGTCGACAGCAACATGCCTGTGTGAGCTAACAGTCACAAACAAAGGCTCTGCACTAAACATGGAAAGTAGACTATTACCTGTTAACTGATTTTAATATCCATATTCCATGAAATTACCAGGTTACCCTTCGCGATAATCACCCAATTACTCTGTTCATAAATATCACGCACATTATGACCCACTGGGTCCTCTTTTTTCTTTTTGTCTAATCAAACTCAACTACCATATTTAATGCAATATAATCAATGTATAATGATCAATGATGACGCAACGCAACCGTCAATACAGATCAAGATTATGCCATCTATAGCTATACTACGTGCTTTTGATGATAATTGATAAGCATCTTATAATTTATTAATTAGCAATTTGCTCGAATTGGAAAGTTGTATATCTTAGCTACCTCTTCGTAATCCTAGTTGTATCTATTTTATATGCCTCACTCGATCTTATTTTGACATTTTTAGTAGTTTGTCGTCTTTGATTTTTAAAAGAATGTACATATTGATGTACACACATGTAAAAATTAGTTTGTTTGGTAAATTAATAGTTCTAGTTGGCATACTTTGACGCGTACATTTTTGCGAGTTAACTTTTTCATTTCCGAAAGTCAACTATTTGACTAATTCCAACTTACTGATTCTTATAATAAATATAATGTGTACTAAACACCTTAAAATAAAAATTTGCACGTAGGGCATATATGAGTTTAATTTTGATGATACTATTACTGTAAATTACAATATTAATAATTAGATATTATTTTAGATATAACTTTTAAATAATTATTAGAAAGTTTCGAAAAAATTCACCAAGTTGATTATTTGTCTTCTGAAATTTTTTTAGCAGGCTTATACGTTCAAACCAATTCATTGTGATTCTTCCGATTTCTCAAAACACACAAAGAACTACGACTTCTAAATGATCTCAGAGGGCAGTAGATAGACCGAGAGAAACTTTAATTTTAATTAGATACAAAAATAATAATGATCCCGTTACTCTGCAGAAGAGATGCTTAAAAGAGAAAAATATTTAAGGTTCATTACTTATACTCAATAAACTTTGTATTTAGTTGGATTTTGCTAGAACCCATCTTAAAAATTGATTTCTTTCCTATCTCTTTCTATCTCATGTTGTTCCTTTAAAACAACGTTATTTTATGGTAATTATTTTTACAATTAAATATTAACACAACTCTCCAAATAACATTGTTTTAAAGAGAACAACACAAAGACAAATAATTGTGGTAATTATTTTTATAATTAAATATTAACACAATTCTTAAAATAGACATACAACACGAAGAACAGTTTGAAAAAGGAAAAACATTTTTTCTATCCACAAAAGCTTCATGAATAGCTCCAACATACTTCACCTTCCTTAATGTAAAGCGCGCCCCACACTAGGTTATGTTGTGTAGCCTTTATGGGCCATCAATACAAGGTTGTGTAGCCAGACAAAAAAAGAGTATTTATTTTTTAGGAAATATGGTCCAATATTGTATGTTTATATATACAAAAGTTTAATTAAAAATAGGTATTATACATGCATTAATGAATCGACGAAATGATTTGATTTTCTTAATTTGTGAATGGTGGGCTATAAAGTGAATAATTTATTAAATATATGTGAATTGTGAATGAAATCGTGGGGATATAGCACGTCCACGATAAGCTACCGCAACTTCAGCACTAAACATCCTCTCGTGAATTGGCATTTCGGTGATTTAGAAAAAGTATATAAAATCGTCAATATATAATAGCAATAAACTAGTCTTGCAAATCTCAATAAATATTTATTTTCAATATAATAATGATGATTATTCTACTTATTATTTCTTTCTCGACACGTAACAGACAAGTATAGTTATGCTCTTCTGATGGAGAAAGGTTGGTATAATATAGAATGCATCATATAATATCTTTTGACTTCCTTGAGAATCCCATGGAGAACACGTGAGTAGGGTCCCGAATTTTTTCCCAATACACTTTATAATAATAATAATATGTTGCATAAACTTTAGTGAGTGTGCATTAAGATTTAGTTAAGGTGATTTCAAGTAATTTTTTCTTAATTACTAAAGTGTTGAGAAGGAAAAAAAAGTCTAACATCATCTAACTAGATCAACACCCATGTCATGATTGTCATCTGCAATGAGTTATTCTTATTCCTCCACAAGAGCTCTTAGCATTCATAAAAAAAACACTAATTAAATTTGACTAAACTAATTTCATATCAGTTTTTTTTTTCACAATAAAAAAGTACAGTACTAACAAATTTATGCTTTATACAACAACTAATACTACCTTCACAAATAACCTTATCATCATGACAAAAAAAAAAAAAAAAAAAACCTATCAATCTATCATTACTCAAACATCTACTTTTTCCCCTCTAATATTCTATATTCTATATTCTTTCTATTTTTAGGTAAACAAAGTACGGGATCCCTGATCCCAAATATTGGAGGGTAATATCGGTATTTAAGTAAAACATTAGGGGCATGTTTGTGATATAAAAGTGTTGCTTACTTTCACAAACGGAAATGACAAAGTTTTGTCCTTTGGAACAGCTCCTATTATTTCCGCTCTCACGAGCACACTCATCCCACACTTTCTTTCCACGCAAACTAAATAACATTCAAAGCCTTCGTTACATAAATTGAGCACAAGCAATCCATAACGTAAAGGTGCCCCCACAAACACAACTAACACAACCTTTGCTAATGAAAAATATCTCCTTTTTCATTTGCAACGGTTGCTTTGAATGAAGGAAGCAGTAACGGCTATATTATAATTTGTGAGGAGGCATTGATGTGGAAGAACAAGAACACGTGAAGGAGTTTGTGTTGTGTTGTAGAGAGGAAAAATTAGTGAGAGGGCAAGATGGATTTTACTTCGTTCTTGACGTCCCTGGGGACTTCGTTTGTGATATTTCTGGTTTTGATGATTGTGTTTGCGTTTCTATCAAGTAGGCCTGGGAACAATGTGGTGTACTACCCCAACAGGATCTTGAAGGGGTTGGAAGGAGGGTACAAGAGCCGCAACCCTTTCTCTTGGATCAAAGAGGCTGTGTCTTCTTCAGAACGTGATGTTATTGCCATGTCTGGGGTCGACACTGCCGTTTACTTTGTCTTTCTCACCACTGGTTTGTCCCCTTTTCTTTTTCTTTTTTTTTTCTAATCTCAATAACAGTGCATACCTTCTTTGTTGAAGCTCTGAATCTCTGATTTTCTTTTTAGGAAAATATCTTCATGAGATAATAACCTGATCATATTTGCCTTGAAAAAACTTTTTTTTTTTTTTGTTTCTTCCTTTCTTTACTTTGTTTTCTGTTTTTGAAGAAGTTTTTTTACATGAAACAACAGCATTTCTTTGTATTCACTATTCACCCTTTAGATAGATACTAAGATTTTCAAACAGTTAGACACTGAGATTTTCTATAGGACAAAACAAAACTTGCATACAGCTTCTTTGGTGTTTTTGATGTTGTTCTAGGATTAGAATTGGAGTTTCAACTCACATCAGTAATTCGTGTAATAGTTGATTAAAGGCGAACATAGATTACCGAGGTAAAACTTCAATTCTGATGGGAGAACAGAAGCACTAAAGGCAAGCAGTTCAGTTTTTGCTTTTAAGGGCGCAGAATTCTCAGGAATGGGTTTTCAATTTTGAGAAAATTTAAGTCGTACTTGAAATCTCAAGCTAAGGTCTTCGTCTCATTTTTGTATGAAATGTAAAGGACAAACTCCTAGTTCTATTTGCTAGACTGGTGTTTTGGAAAACGAGGAAAGAAAACTTTGAATTATATTAAGAAAGTCCTATGTTATTCAGTTTGCTTATGTTGTGATTGTCGAGTTGTTTCCTGATTCTAAGGCACATAAGGTTATTTTCTTGCAACTCTGTTCATCATTTTCTTAATCGTTATTCTGAAGGAGTGGGGTTTTCTTTTTCTGCTATTCCTTCAGCATAGTGCAGTTTTAAATAAATGGTTTGGTTTTGACAACCCAATTATTGCTTGTGTAGGCAAGATGCTCCACTATATGCATTGCTTACTTGTGACTTTTGGGGCTGGTAGACTATTGCATTGTGTTTTCATTCTCAAAATCTGTCTTCACATCATATGATATAGAAAGAAAAGAGAATTCTTTTCCACTAAAATATTTGTTTTTCCTATAAATATGTTTGTCTGGTTGTAAACTTTAGTATTTTGCAGTTGTTATCTATAACATGTTTCTGGAATGATTAATGAAGTCAGCATTCAATTTTTAATTGTTATTCTTTCTGTTCTCTGCTAGTGTTGAGTATCCTAGTTTTATCTGGAGTTATTCTGCTACCGGTTCTTCTGCCTCTTTCTGTTACTGACCATGGTATGAAGGCACAAAGTAAGACACAAACATCTAGCAACGGAACTTTCAGTGAACTCGACAAGTTATCAATGGCTAACATCACGGTAAGATCAGTGTTGCATAGCCTTTTTTTTCAATAGTCTTATAGTAAATTTTCCTTTTGTTCAGCTAATTAGCTGAGTGTATGTGTGAGAAAGTAATGACCTGTATTTTTCCTGAGTTAAACAGCAAATCAGTTTCTTTAATACCTTTGGATGATAATAATGCCAGAGACTGAATAACTTTTTGTGTGTGTAGGCAAGTAGTTCAAGGTTGTGGGGATTTTTTATTGCCTGTTATTGGGTCTCAATTGTTACCTTTGTTCTCCTATGGAGGGCTTACAAGCATGTGTCATGCCTGCGAGCTGAAGCTCTTAAGTCTCCTGATGTGAAGCCTGAACAGTTTGCTATAGTTGTGAGAGACATACCTCATGCTCCTCAAGGTCAGACTAGGAAGGAGCAGGTTGACTATTACTTTAGAACCATCTATCCTGAGACATTTTACAGATCTATGATTGTAACAGACAACAAAGAGGTAAGGTGTTCGTTCCATTGCCTTTTTCCATACCCTCTGGATTAA
This sequence comes from Glycine soja, assembly GCF_004193775.1. NCBI lineage: Eukaryota > Viridiplantae > Streptophyta > Magnoliopsida > Fabales > Fabaceae > Glycine > Glycine soja. The sequence continues at coordinate 41,008,793 of NC_041012.1, read as the reverse complement.
CTTTATTATTTCTGATTCCAAATCAGAATTTTGATAGATGATGCATGTAACACCCATTTGATGTTGCCATACATCACAGAGATGACAGAACATGAGAGGAATTCTATTAAAGTAACCCATTATATTGATTAATATGAAAATATGCAAATGAGTGTGATGCATGTCCTGCTTATAGAGCTTGTTGGACTAGTACTTACAATCAAGGAACTAATTGACAAACTAACTAACAATCTATAACCAACTAACACAACTAACGAATATCCTATAACACATGGCCTTTGCATTAGAGCACATCTTTCCATTTTCTGATTTCTGTGGCATTTAGGAACCTAAGAGAGAATGCCAAATATCTAAATAGTTTTTCCTTCCTGTGAAAATTTTAACATATAATTTAATTTCTCTATGTTTATTGTCAACAGGCGAACAAGATTTGGGGGTCATTAGAAAAGTATAAGAAGAAGCTTGCCCATGCTGAAGCAGTATATGAAGGGTCCAAAACAACTGCAAAACCAGAAGGAACAAGACCTACAAACAAGACTGGCTTCCTTGGACTTGTTGGTAAAAAGGTGGATACCATACAGTATTGCAATAAGAAGATTAATGAACTCGAGGCCAGATTGGAATCTGAGCAAAAGGTCACTCTCAGAGAGAAGCAGCAAGATGCTGCTGTAGTATTTTTCTCAAGTAGGGTGGTTGCAGCATCTGCATCTCAGAGTTTGCATGCTCAAATGGTTGACACTTGGTCAGTCTTTGATGCTCCGGAACCCAATCAACTAATATGGCCTAATTTGAAAATCAAGTACTTTCAGAGAGAGCTGAGGCAATACTTGGTGTATTTCATTGTGGCACTGACTATATTCTTCTACATGATTCCAATTACATTTATATCTGCATTTACTACTTTGGATAATTTGGTGAAATATCTCCCATTCATAAAGCCAATTGTTAATATAAAGGCTTTGAGAACAGTGTTGGAAGCTTACCTCCCTCAACTTGCGCTGATTATTTTCTTGGCTTTGTTGCCCAAGTTGCTTCTGTTCTTGTCTAAATTTGAAGGCATTCCAACTGAAAGTCATGCAGTTAGGGCTGCATCAGGAAAATATTTTTATTTTACCGTACTGAATGTTTTCATTGGAGTTACTATTGGTGGAACCTTGTTCAAAGCATTCAAGAGAATTCGGGAGCACCCAACGTTGGATGAAATTTCGTCCTTGCTAGCTGAAAGCCTCCCAGGCAATGCTACTTTTTTCTTGACCTACGTGGCCCTTAAGTAAGATAACTTCTTAACTTCATTTTATTTAGTTTATTTATCCGTGGTGATACTTCATTTTTTTCATTTATAAGTTAAAGCGCATATCCACTTTCTGGTGATGGTAGAAGGAAATGTAGAGGACATGCTTCATCTACAAATGGCTTTCGCATTATATCTAGTTATTATCTTTTCCTAGATTTTTTTGAAGCAGGAGTTACTGTGTATTCCAAAAGCATATCTGTAACAAATATTTTCTCACTTAATGTTGTGTGCAAAGTGTAAAATATATAATTTGGACTATTCCTACTAGACATATAAATAGGAAAAGACTTCACCTTTTCTTTATTTTTAAATACTCGACATGACACAAATTAATTGTTTTTTCTTTGTCTTAGATTTTTCATTGGCTATGGTCTTGAACTGTCCCGAATAGTTCCCCTTATTATCTACCATTTGAAGAGAAAATATCTTTGCAAGACTGAAGCTGAGTTGAAAGAAGCTTGGCGTCCAGGAGATCTTGGTTATGGAACTAGAGTTCCTGGTGACATGCTGATTGTCACAATTGTCTTCTGTTACTCTGTTATTGCTCCTGTGATAATCCCATTTGGTGCTCTATATTTTGGTCTAGGATGGCTTGTTCTGCGAAATCAGGTGAAGTTCTTGGAATTTTGTTTAATGAACCCAGTTTTATGTTTTATGTGGTAATTTTATATGGCTAAATTTTAGTTTTCATTCCTTATGTTTATGAAGTTTAATGATCACACACTAATAATGTAATTTCACTCTGTCAACTAATAAAAAATCACTGTTGATATGACTTTTAATGTATTTATTGTAAAAGTCAATAAACTTACCATGAAGATTTGTAATTAAATGACTCTGTTAAACTTTTTCACAGGGCATGACCTATTTTCTCTATGCTTATTTTAAGTCTCAATTTAGTCCTTTTAAAAAGTTATTTTGAAATCAAGTCTGTTAGTAAATATATTATTTTAAGAGTTTGTGTATACTTGTATTAATCAACAGGCACTCAAAGTCTATGTACCAACATTTGAAAGTTATGGAAGAATGTGGCCACACATACACAACCGTATACTAGCATCTTTGATATTATACCAAATTACAATGTTTGGGTACTTTGGGACGCAGAAATTCTACTATACACCACTTGTGCTTCCTCTTCCCATATTGTCATTGATCTTTGGTTTTGTCTGTGCAAAGAAATTTTACCCCGCCTTTCAACATCCAGCACTTGAGGTTGCAGCTAATACACTTAAGGAAGTTCCCAATATGGAATTGATTTTCAGAGCTTACATTCCACCAAGCTTGAGGTCTGAGAAGATAGATGATGATCGGGTTGAAGATGCATTGTCTCAATGTTCGAGAACAGCACCTGTTTGATGTAATTATCTGAATTTCAACTTGTTTTTACGTGTTAGATGTAGTCTTGTAGAGATACTTTTAGATATTTTATTAATTGTTCAGAATACGTCATAGGAACCAGAGGTGTTGAGTGTTGATGTTGTGAATGTGATTGTGTAAGAAAATGTTGGGTGGTCTCGTAATATTTTCTTTTAGTGTGATGTTTGTTCGACTTGTGATAGTTGCGGATCAGTGTTCTCTATGTATTCAACATTTTCTTTATTTGTTCTGAATGAGAATTCATGACTTTTCATTGTGTAAAATTAACAATGTTGAATGATATGTTCTAAAAGGAGTTTGTGGTAGGCCTTACCGCGTTCTGCCATGTGCTCTGCCAGCAGCCTGTTCCCAAATGATAAGGGAAATTGTAAGGAATAAAAGTGGGAAAGTAGAATGTGACTAGAAATCTAGAATGAATGAAAAAAGTTTTTTTTTTTTTTTGTACAACATATATCAAATTGAAAGAAAGCTTGTACCACAATACGTACACAACCATTTTTTTTGCATGGATTCACATCGTCTACAACTTTTAAAATTGTCTACAATCCCTTTCATGAAAAGATTGATTCTATAGCCAAAAGAAATATGTAAAAAAAGTCTACCGGTCTCTTTAGGATGCTAAGATGCTTGAGCTGCATACTTCCACTTGACACCTATCATTAATTAGAAAAAAAAATCATTAAATATGTGCTGCTGGCCATGTAGTTCCTTTTGGACTGCAGGCAATCCAGTTCCCATGTACAGCCAGTTCTGTTTGACGAGTGTAGTGTAGAGTAGGAGAGATAGAGTTAGGCTCAATTCATGTGGACTTGCTTCTGTTAAGTAAAACTAACATAGTATATTAAATTCTTCAATAGAATTATACTACTATAAATAAGGAAGCGAGTGAGTAGAGTTTGTTAATAAATAAAGAAATGAAGACAATTGGTGAAGCCGTGATACTGCTATGAATAAGGAAATGGGTGTATTTTGCCTTCAAAAAAAAAGGAAATGGGTGAGTGAAGAGTTTGTTATAAATAAAGAAATGGGACTGTGGCAGAAGGCAATTATATTGCTGTAAATAGGGAAGTTGGCGAATCTCATAAAAAAGGAAGTGTGAGAGAAGAGTCTACTTTTTTTAAGAGAAGAGACTATTTTTTTTAAGAGAAGAGTAACGCAAACTTCTTTTTTTTACTGAAGTAATGCAAACTTCCAAAAAAATTATTATGATACAAATTAATGTGATAAAATGATTTTCTTTAAAAAAAATCTCACAAAAATTCATACTGTAGTTATGAATTTATTTATATATTTAGATGAGACACCAATAAATGAGAGTATTATTGAAGAAGAAAAAAATACTTAGTTTTATACAGTGACAATAATTTTAAAGCAAAGACTTAAAAGAGACATACTGAGACAGGGAGTATAAATAAATAACGAAAGGGAAAAAAGTCAGTTTTGGAAATTCATAGAAGTGAGGATGACAGATCAGGCTCTCTGAAAGTTCGGAAATACTTGTTTTTTGAAACCTTTTGTGACACCTTTCTATTATTTCTCTTGGAATTCTGTATTCCAGACAACGAGTGAGGGTTTATTTTTATCCAATTCTTAGTTCTTTCTTTGTAGAATGGTCAGCAGTTGCGATGTTAAAAGAGGGTTAACTTTCCAGCTATAAAAGCATTATTATTTATACATTTCGCAAACCCTTATTTATAAAGCCAAATTATCATTAGTAATCACAGTAACTCCATGAATCAACATTTAGATCTAGAATTGTTCCGCATAATCTTCTACTAGTTCCTTCTTGTTAATGCAGACCTTTCCAGATTTTTTATGCAATTATAAAAATTAAAGATCAAACTAATGTAAAGAAAGAGAGAGAGAGAGAGAGAGACAGAGACAGAGATTGAGTGTAATTTCATTGAACCTTAAGGTGTGAGTGTAATTTGCCCTTTTATTTATGTTAAGTTGTCGACAGATGAAAAGATTTCTTAAACATGATAAATAAACTATTGGAACCCACACTACATATAGCTTAATGCCAACAGATAAACATATTGTAAAGAGAAACACAACTGCATTAGTAAATATGATCACCATCGTGTACACATTGAGTAATTATGTTTTATCCAGAATATACAAGATCTTACACAATGTAACTCTCCCTCTTATGCCAGCAAGACAAGTTGGGATATTCCAAACCATGGAGGAGATTAGAGATAAAAGAAAAATTGATGTAATACAAACAAAAAGACAAATGCTAGCGACTGCAAAACTTTCGGCTAACCTTTATTTCAAATGAATTCATGGAGCAAACAAATGGACTAGGGGCAAGAAGCCAAAAAGAAGAACAATCAGCTGAATATTAGGTAGCTTTGGTTGTTTGCACAGACAACTTCTGCAATGTTGCATCACGATAACATTAGGTGGAAATTGCACACCAGCATTTGCTCCAGCTGAAGTATCATCTGGCCCTACAAAGTTGTGGTCTGCTCCATACAACATGTTCTTATTTTTGGTAGAAAGATGCTGCATTTCAGCAGAAAAGGAGACCTTTTGCCACCATATGATCAATATCAGTATTAGAGAGTTAACACCTAATCTGGTGCCCCCTCCATTCACATCGCAAGTTAAATTAGTCCAAAAGAATTTCAGAACAATTCTCCTAGCAAGATGCCTCTATTTATCTGCATTTAGCATCATTCAAAAGAATCATCTGTCTTATATAGTATATCATATGTTTAATAGAACTCAGAATCCCCCATATTTATCTATCCAAAAGAAGTTCGAGAGCAATTCTCCATGCAAGATGCTTACTTATCTGCATTTAGCACTCATTCAAAAGAATCTGCCATCTAATATCAGGCTCTGCAAAGCAGGAGAATAACAGAGTTCCACTCAAACAAAAGAAACGTCTGGTGCATCTTCAAGCAAATGCATTAGCAGTTTAGCACAACAGCATCTACTCGCGGCATATAACATACAAGTCATTCAACAAACTCTTGTACGTCTTCTCACCCATGGAAACATCCCTCTTCTTGCATTCATCAAGCAGCTCAAACGCTTCATCGACCCTTCCCTCGCGACACAGCCCTTCCAAGACAGTCTTGTAAGTGAGATGATCAGGGGACCTAGACTGCCCCAACATATCAAACAAAAGCTCGATCGCATCCTCCAACCTTCGCTCCATTGCGAGACTACAAACAATGATCACAAAAGTACTAGTACTAGGCACAAAACCCTTTTCTCTCATCTCCCTATAAAACCCCAACCCCTGATCCACCCTCCCTTTCTCACACAACCCCTTGGCAATGTAGCCAAAACTATAAGCATTAGGCTCACAGCCATACAACCCCATTTCACGAAAAACCCGAATCGCCTCATCAACCTCCAAGCACTTGGCATAAGCCTTGATTATCATGTTCACCACGAAAGTATCAGGAATAACACCGGAAGCCTTCATTTGTTTAGTCAAAGACCTAACCGCGTGCAGATACACATAACACACATTCAACTTATTGAACCTTCTGAGAAGCGAATTGAACAAAAGCGAATAGGTTTCCAGGTTAGGTTTACAGTCGTTGGAATTGAGCATTTTCTTGTAGACGTCGAAGGCGCGGTTGAAAAGGAATTTGCGGCCGCAGCAAAAGCGGATGATGGAGTTGTAGAGTGGGATGGAGGCATCATCGATAGCGCCGGCGATGACTTCCTCGATTAGGGTTTCGGCGTGGTGGTAGCGGCGGCCGGCGATGAGGTGTTTGATGACTATGAGGTAGGTGTGGTGGGTGTGCTTGTAGTTGCGCTGCTGCGCGGTCCAGCGGAAGATGTCGAGGGCGAGGTCTGGGTCGGACTGGGCCTGGAGGGCCTGGGCCACGTCGGAGGGGGTGAAGCCCGGCTTGAGGGCCTGGACCCATGTCTCGAATTGTTTCTCCGATGGGGTTCTGGAGGGTGAGGTGGAGGATGAGGAAGGGCGCGCGTGGAGGAGGAGGGGGCGCGTGAGGGGGAGAGAGGGCTGTGTACGCGTGAATGGGGTGAGGGAATAGGCGGAGACGGAACGGATGGTGAAGAAGCGTCTGAGGATGGTGGCCATTTCGTCAGGGGAAGGAATGGGAAGGGTTGGGATTTGGGGCGAAACTGAGGAAGACCATTCTCACTAGATCACCAATGGCACTCGAAATTCAAATAAACCCTAACTAGTGGTGGTGGGGGGGGGTTGAATTTAATCCGGGCTTATTTATAGACATTTATATAATTGATATGTTAATTATAATTAAAAGTTGGTCCAATTATTATGTTCATATGAGGAGAGACAATATATTTAGTTGAAAATTCATTTCTATCTAAAATTTTCTTGGATTATCAAAACTTATATATCACAAGTAAGATTAATTTTTAACGTGGATTGATGAACACTCTTGATCTATGATAAAAAAAAAAGTTCAATTGAATCTCTCAATTATTAGAAAATTTAATTGGATCCTCCAATTATTTAAAAACACTTCAATTGGATTCTAAAGGTACACTTTGCTAAATACTAATTTTTGTTAAAGAGTTTAAATAATCATCTTTGATGAAGTATTCCCTCTCAATTAGATTTTCTTTGTTTATAAGATTCAAATATGAAACTTCTACTTAAAAATCAAACCTAATTTCAATTATTTACAAGTATTTAAGATATAAACATATTTTGCATAAAAAAAATACACATAACTTCATTAAAAATGACATGATTTAATTAAATTCAGCAAAAATATATGATTTTAATAAATCTAAATAAGTAAAAAGATCCTCACAATTTAATTAAATTTATGGCACCAAAAAATTGCATGCACAAATTTATATACAAGGTCTCACCAAAAAGAAAAAAAAAACAACAATACGAATATATTCATTCAATGTTTGACTCATCTATAATGGTGGTTCTACTTATCTCAAAGATCAACCAAGTCATGACCAAATTTGACAACAAACTTAATACACCACTATCTCTAACATATTAGAGACACATAAACACTTGTATCACGCATGGAGCCAACAAGATCATATTCACATACAAGGTGAGTTCCATGCTTCACCTCGGAAGTTCATGGTTAAGGCAAAGTTGTGAGAATAGAATGAAGTTGTCGAGCCTCGAGATAGTCCTATGTTAAATTCATAATAGGTGGAAAAATACATTTTGACTTACTAAATCAATGAATTTCGTGACGAGTCACATTTATCATGAAGGTAACTTATGTACAAATAGACTTGTCTCATATGCCAGTACCATACATACAGGATTTTTGTGTTGTCCCTTCATGGGTTTGGTCTAACCCACCATGATGCTTCTATATATTTTGCTTTGATTATTAATATATTTGACATTTGTTAGTATAATGGTACCAACCTAATTGGAATTATGACAAGTACTTGGCTTTAGTTTAGGGCTCCTTTTGCTTAAAAAAATAAAAATAAAAATCTAGTGATTTGAGTGGACCAAAATCCATTCTTCTTAATCCTATTCCCTCACAATCTGGTGCACCTAGCATCACCCCAACCATAATTGTCTCCCAGAGTAGTTATTAGACAAATTGACCAGATTGGGTTACTTTTACAAAATATTTCCCAATATGGGTTTGTTTTCAAACTTATTATTTTGGGGGTTGGTTTTTTTACGTATTCCACCATGACCATAAGCGAAATATTCACGTGACGCTCAGGCATGTATTTCGTCATGTCCTTTAGCGGAACAAAGGATGATGTGGCAAAACAGGGATGACATTTCGCCAGTCCCTTTAACGAAATGGGTGCCTGCTGTTACTTTTTCATTTCTCATTGTAAACTATAAAGGTTTGGTAATGTTACTTTGATGTTATACCCAACATTCTAAGCTTCCAATATATCAAAATTTTGTTTAATAGCTCTTGGGACAACACGAGCATCACTTGAAAATTTGTCATTCTATAGTCAGCAATATGTTGGTTAAGATATAGAATAGACAATACAAGACCTTTTTATAGTTCTATTGATATGTAAAATATGTATGTAATATGTTAAATTTTTAATTGAAATTTAATCTGCACTTTATAATTTACAGAGTCATTTTCCAAAGGTGAAATTTTTTCCCCATTTCCAATGAATCAAAGACAATATTTAATTATATTTCTTACTAACTAGTTCATATTTTAAAAAATTGAAAGCTTGTATTTATTTAATAAATAATATAATAAGACATTTTTATTTTCCTAAAGAAAAGTTGTTTTCATGTATTTGAAAATTTAAAATTTATGATTATTTCATAATAAAAAAATCCTCTAAAGAACATTATTATCAAATTACTCCCAAATCTTCTAACCATTTTTTTTCTCTTTTACCTTTACACATACTTTTTTTTCGTAATTCATTATGAAAAGGCTATTTTTTTGTTTGTTGTATCAAAATGTAAGATCCTTACTCTTCGCATCCTCTCAATGTGGTCCTCATGAAGAAAAAAGTTATTTCACGACTTCAATCCACCTTAGTTTAAAAGATAAACTAAGAAGATAGTAGGAAGGAAGTGTAAATCCACCTTATTCACGTGGTACAATGCCATCCCTGTTCTGCCTGAATCTTCACATGAAATACCTGCTGGTTTTGTTAAAGGGATGGGCGAAATGCCATCCATCCCTGTTTCGCCAGTTTCGCCAAACGAATTGGCGAAATGCCATCCCTGAGCACCACGTGGATATTTCGCTTATGGTCATAGCGGAATACGTAAAAAAATCAATCCCAAAATAATAAGTTTGAAAACAAATCCATATTAAAAAATATTTTGTAAAAATAACCCAATCTGGTCAATTTGTCGTAGTTATTATCATCACTATAATTACCATTATTGATGCATTGGTTGCTTAAGAGAAAGAATTAGTAGTGTATTAAATTTAAAAAAAAGATAAGAAAAAAATTCAACACAGGTCTTGGTCTTACCTCCCTTTGAAAAGAAATGAGTGGGAAGAAGGGGGAAGAGAAGAGTGAGTGAATTGGAGGAGGAAGCGTGAGAAAAGAAAAGAAAACCTAGAGAGAGAGAGTGAATGATGTCTGGGAGCACAAGAAGGGTGGAGTTGGTGCTCAAGAACAGGTTCCTCAGTTACTTGATCTGGCAATCCATACATTCCTCTCTCATTTTCATTTCCCTTCTCTCCTTCTTCACTTCACCTCACTACCCCTTTCTCTCCTTTCTCCTCTTCCTCCCTTCCCACCTCCTCTTCTCCGCCACCCTCTCCTTTATCGCCTCCCCCCACCCCCGCCCCCGCTTCACCCTCTCTCTCCTTTTCGCCACCGTTTCCGCCTTCTCCGCCGCTCTCTCCCTCTCTGCCGCCGCCCCCGCCGCCCACACTCTCCCCGGCGTCTCCCGGTTAGGGTTTAGGGGTTTCCTCGTCGGTTCCCTCTTCGGCGCGCATTACGTCTTCAAGCGCCGATGGGTTCTTCACTTCCCCATTATTCAGGTCTTTCATTCTCTTCTCAAATGAAATGAAAAATGGTGCACTCATTATTGTTAATAATTAAATTGTATGAATTCTGACTGTATTTGTGGCTGTGTTATCGTGGGAGCAGCGTCCTCCTTTTTTCAGCTTCAAGATGGGAGTTCCTTCAGCTGCCAGACGAGCTTTGAAGCTTTCCGTTGTTGCTTCCATTTTCTCGGGTATTTTGTTGGAGCTTCTGCCGCATCCGTTTAATTACAGCGTCGCCGCCACGGGAAGATTCTTCACCGAGCAGATTACCTCTTTTGCTGCCACTTTTGCTATCTTTTTTTCTTGGGAATTGACTCATCATTTGCATTGGGTTGGTTTTTTTCATCATACTCATTCCATTAAATTGCCACTTGTTGAGCTTGCCTAATCTCAAAAATGAAATGGCGTTATCATCTTGTGATGCATTTATTTGTCTAGTATATGGTTTTCTCAAACTAATGATCCCTACATGTTTGTAGATACGCCTTGAAAAACCTAACCCCTGTGCTCGTGCGTGCACTTGTCTGTTTTAGGTTGTATTTATATATGTTTGTTATGTTGTTGAGCTTGTTCAACCTAGGCTCTGTGATCTTTGGGAAATTGGAATCTCTCTCATTTACATTAGAATTTGGTTCTACCATTACAGCATACTTTAGCATAATGCTGAGGATGTGTTACTAGAGCTGATAATCTAAATACACATGTTTGTAGTGTTTTCTCTTTATATGGTGTAAGACTCGCAGAAAAATGTACAATCCAACTTGTCTACATGTACATGCAACGCTAAATAACAAACACCTGTGGCAATAACTGAGTTGCAATGTTATCTGAACTATCCATGATGAGCCCTGTATACATGTCTCCTGTGTGCTAGTTGGAGACATATTCAACAATTTGCAATTTTGGGTGATTTGTTTTATATGCATGTATATTCTCTACCCTTTGGATGGCAGCATTGTTACTGAATGCTGAAGTTTCTATCTTTGTTGAATATTGTACATAGGTTTTGCATACTAAGAGGTTCATATTTGCACCTCCAAAAGGATCAGCAGTGGCAGAAACAAATCCAAGTGAGCATCTCCTTTCAGCTTTGGAGGAGAGTAATCCTACATCTCTTCTTCTGTATCTTGCATATCTTGATCTCTTTATGGTTTGTGAGAACAATGTTGACACTTGGAGGCGTGCGGGATTTTTTGAAGAAACCAGTGAGACTTACAAAAGAGTAATTGTGGTGTGCTTGAAGCCGTTGGAGCATCTTGCAACAAAATTAGGTGAAGGCTTAGGAAATCCTGTTGACAAAGCCACTCAACTATCAAATCAGCTGTTGTCCCCAACTGATGCACGGCCAGATTTGAAGCACATAGAAGAACTACACAACTTTCAGGTACATTCATAACTTCATTTTTTGCTTAGTTTATACAAAACTAAAAAACCATTTGTACAACTTCCAGGTACTGTATAACTTCATTACTTTCATAGTTTATATGAAGCTAAAAAACCTTTTTTCCCCATATAAACTGGAAAACTTTAGGCATTTGGGTTCATACTGAATATTGAACTTCACCAAAAGCTTTCAAGCCTCACTGTTTGATCTTCAGTTTTTATCTGGTATGGAATATGGTTGAAAAACTTATTTTCAAAGTTAAGGAGACAAAATAAGCAAATTTGCAAGGAGTATGCTGAGAAATGCGCCACATTATAAAAAGAAACATGTAGATTGAAAGAAAAGTCATGATTTTAAAGACCCTAAGCTCTAGAAGTTCTTTTAAGTTGTAACATTGATTATTAGGCGCCCAAAACCTCACCTTGTTCTTGTTCTAACCACAAACTCCTGGCTTGAGAATGGGGTGTGTGCACATTGAATGACATTACTTTAGTGAGGGAGACTGAAAATGTCTATTATCCCTGCTGAGAAAAGAATTTGCTAAGTAATGGGATTCTATGTAATTGTAACATTGTGTTGATGTGATACGCCAACCTAATACTCCTATTTATAATAATATTTTAGGTCTATTACTAGTGTAAGATAACTAGTACAAGCTCATTCCAGTTGCACTTTTAGCATGATGATGATTATAATACCCTAATATTATATTGAATTTTCAGTATTTGACATCTAGTAAATGTGAAATTGCTCCAACAACGAATCAATGTGTGGTTTATATTTAATTCATCCCTCTTCACATGTAATGAGAAAATAAAATGAGAGGAAAAATCTGAACATTTTTCACATTTAAAAACTCATTTTTTTTAGCTTGTATAATGTTGCTGTTTAGATAATGCAATAACTATAGGTGGATGGACTTACAGAGGGAAAAGCCAACCCACAAATCCTTTGGGCTGCCTAAATATTTATGTGGGCCATTGACATGAATTGAAACCCTGTAAATTTTATTTCAATTAATAAGAAATGTTGCAAAAAGTCACTAGTTTGACCTTTCTCTGAAGAAACCTTCTAGTAGTGGGGCAACAAAGAAGCACATCCTAGCATTATGAATTTGTGGATACATATTAAAAGCATTTGTTTGCTTAAATGCAGCTATATGCGTGGTGTTCAAGGACTGCTGCCTCACTGACTGCCTGCTCACGTAAAGACGACAAGTTTGGGGTTGCTCAGCTTTCTGGGAGTAATGCTGCCGTGGTTTCAACACTGCTATCCTGCCTTCTTGCTGTTGAAAATTTCATGGGAAAGAAAACAAACCTGCAATCCCCAAATCAATTGTTGGGACCTGCTGGTATCAAATGGGCAACTGTGAATAGTGGAAGAGTTGATGTTGCTGCTGGTAAAAGAAGTGGTCCAGTAAATTCAAAAGCTTATGCTATTGCTGATGTTCTCAAGATTTCAATCTACCAAATAGTCTCTGCATTCCATGATGAGATGTTGGCTGGTGCTAAAGCAAGTCTTCTGGAGAAGGACTGGGTCACAAATGGGAAGCCACTTTTTGGTACTCGTGAGATGCTCATACAAAAATTATGTCTTTTCCTTGATTTTCGAGCTACCTAACTGCTGCATTGTACTGTGGTTTGAATGCTACTTTCCTGAAATTAAACATTCTTGTAAGACATTATACACACATGATGTTTTCAAGTGAGGATATAGAAGCAATGGAAGGAAAAAGTTTAGTTTTGCTGTTAGAAATTTGAGATGAAGGATGCCTGCATTGAATGGTAAGTTATCATTTGGATATGTTTTTTGTTGACAAGTTTTTTATGGTACTTAAATTTTGATGAGCTTTTTTAGTAATGCACAAATTCATCTTTTAAGAAAGATTTCTGTGCTTATAAAAAGTTCTTCATATTTTCTGCATGTGCATGCACCTAATCACAGATATTGGTTTTATTAGCCACTGCCTTGACGGCAATAGTTGATTTGATTTTTGACACGTTTATTTTTGTACTTGACATGTGCTGTTGGTTAACATTCATTAACATTAAGGATCAAATTAATTAATAGTTATTAAAGTTGCTGAAAAGTAAATTTGTTTTTATTGTAGTGTCAAGTACTAAATAGACTGGTGATGTCAATTATAGTGGCCTAATTGAATTTTTTTATATCAAAGTTTGATTTTAGCTGTGTAGTCTGTTTCTGTTCCTTGTTTTGAGCCATAGGGCCCTCCTGCAAACCAAAAAAAAGGAAGGATCATATTGACTAGTGGCATCAATTACAATATCCTACTCAACAAAAAATTGTAAAAGCTATTTAATCATTTAAGTAAATTTTGACTGAGTGGACGAAATTTTTGAATGTTGGCATGTGAAACTCAAGATGCTTTAACATTAAATCCTTGATAATGGTGGGTGTTATGGAGAGCTTAAAAGTTTAAAGAGACCAAGTCCTACATTACTTAGGTGAGGAGCATTTTGAGAGTTCATAAGATATTTTGTGGTTTGGACCTGTAAACAAGCTTGAGGATTGGGCTCATTTCAGGCCTAACTATGTTTATGTGTCGGGTGTTGCTAGCTGCACCTAGCATTATTGCTGGTGCACTCGACACTTAAAGAAAAAAAGACTAAAATATCCTTGATTTGTAAGATTTTTAAGTTGATCCGTAAAAGACTTACAGATCAACTTGATCCGTAAGCCTTTTACGGATCAACTTGATCCATAGAAGCCTTACGGATCAACTTGATCCGTAAGCCTTTTCCGGATCAAGTTGATCCGTATGCACTTAATATCAATATATGAATCAATTTGATCCGTAGAAGCTTTACGAATCAACTTGATCCGTAAGTTTTTTACGGATCAACTTGATTCGTATACGCTTAATATCAACATACGGATCAACTTGATCCATACGATTTACGGACCACCCTCACGTACACCCATCACAAATGCGAAGAAAGCGTAGAAATAGTTTTGACATTTAAAAAAAATGTTGGGTGCACAAGCAATAAAATTGGGTGCACCTAGCAATACCCTTATGTGTTTGGGGTGCAAATTGCCAAAATCTCCCTCCTTACATGCATGATATGATGGACACTTGGACCTTACATCTTGTTGCTTTGGCTAAATTGAAATTTAATAGGTTTAATTTTACATTATCTTGACTAGGTACCTTGCTAATATTTTTTTTTACTCATTATTTTTAATGGTACTCTAATCTAATGCTATTTTTCATTACTTTTATACCGTCGTTTTTGAAAAGAGTAACTTCACTCCGCCTTTTCCGTCTCCATATTTCCCGGTATGATGTAAGAAATTATTCTTTGTTCTATTACTTAGGGTCCAAATATTGGTAGAGTGTCTAGTGTTCAAATATAATCACTCTATTATAACCAACATATCAATTTGAGTGAAATTGAGTTTAGATTTTTTAAGAAAAATATTAAGTTTAAGTTTTGACAAAAAATTAAAATAAACATGATGGAAAGAAAAAATTCTACTAAAAAAGGCTAATAAAGATTAATTTCAGTAAAACTAATAAATACTTTGCAATCGTAACAGTAATATTTAAATCACTCTATTATATTATGGTCGTGAGTTATCAAAGACAAATACTAACATGTTGAGTAGTGAGTTTTAGAAAGTTGGATTCACCGACTGCAGAAAAAAAAAGTTGAAAAAACGTTATTTTGTTAAGTTTTATACTGGTAGTTTAGAAAGAAAAAAAGAAGTGAAAATGCTCATTGGAAACCTTTATAATTTTATATTTCCAATTTATAATAACTATCAGTTATTTGTTTGAATATATATGTACAATTTATACATACAGATACAGTTTAGCCAATTCAACCAATAATAATTCACTTGTTATGCTAGTAAATCAATAATCTACTACTCTTGATTGGATCGATGAATAATTGGAGTTTAATATCATTATTTAGCATCACCACCTAGCTAGCTATCCTTATCAATGACAACCATGATCCATTTGGCAAGTAAGCGTTATTTAGTCAAAGTGATATTCAAGTTCCCTAATCATAATTAACTTTTTCAATTGAATCCTTACTCTTAATATAACTTAACAGCAAGTTGTTAAACCTTATCTATCTATCTCAAAAAAAAAAAAAAAAACTGCACTTAATCTCTCTGCAAGCAAACCCATCTACAATATCCAACAAAAGTTCCAGAAGCCACGAGCCATGCAACACAGTTGGATCAGTTGACTTTGAACTCCAATCAACGGCCATGATGACCTCTCCAACCTCAAAATCACATTACCAAATAGCACCATATATAGCCCGCATAATTTACACCCAAAGTAATGTCCCTTTTGGCCATTTCCCTGCCTACTCATGAAAACGAAACTAATCAACTTAAACCAACCACATAAAACGAAATCATTTATATCATAAACCAACCACAACAACCAAATTCAGAGATCACATAAAACGCACTAATACGAACCCTAAAACCCCTCATCCAACGGGTACCATCCACGTGTCCATTTTGAACACTAAGCAAAAGCAATATCCTCATTCGATTTGTTCCTTCAACTGTCGGCAAGCTCAGCTGTCACTACACACAAGCTAACTGACCCCTACACGTGGCATGCCCCTGATTGGTCCAAGATTGTCCTGTCATACCCCGCATGAGCATCATAATTTTCTCACTCATAAATCATTTGATAGAATATTATATGTTTTATGTTTTCACAAATGCATGTTCAGTTATAATTAGATGATATAAAATTATTTTAAATCAGGATTTATTTTTTCTTGTAATTTCCATAAACCATTCTATAGTACAATTATGATATTGATAATTTTTAATTTTATGTGATGTAGAGAGTAATAGAGATTATAACAGTACGGGAGTAATAATTAAACTTTTCCATTTTGGCTTTGTACCATATAAAATCCCCACACCCGCAAACATTACAACCTGTTTGTGTCGGTCACACTCGTCACGAGTTAGAGATATTTTCCCAAGAAGAAAAAAAACACTCTCCATTTGTGCTTGTGTTTTTTCCCGGGAAAACTGAGTTCAAAATGATGAAGAAGAAACCGAGCGCGAGAGAGAATTCGTCGTCGTCGTCGTCCACGGCGGCCAGAGAAGAAGAGAGCGAATGGGAAATGAGGCCCGGAGGAATGCTGGTGCAGAAAAGGACCGCGAATACGGATGCTGCTGTAACACGGAATTTGCGCCTCCGAATCGCCTACGGTGCTCTCCGTTACGAGATCTGCGTCAGTTCCATCGCCACTTTCGGTAAGACAAGTTCTGGATCAAAAGTACCATTATTAATTTTCTTCTGCTCTGTTTGGTTACTGAGAAAATTACTAGTTTGATGAGTTATGTTGGTGAAATTGAGTCAGGTAGCTGTTTCAGTGCAGCACTATGAATCATCATTGCAGATGCTACGTGCCCACGTAACATGGCATGAACTGTCTCAATTTTTTATTTATTTTAAGAATTTAATTAAAATGCAGAAAAAAGATATTAGTTTCTATACTCGATTAACAATTTTATCATATATAATTCTCTGGTTTTATTTATTTTAAGAATCATACTTAAAATAGTTTTTAACTAATTATTAGTGTAATAAGGGCGAGAGTTTAGTTGATTGAATAAAATGAATTATTGTAAACCTTCTGTGTATTTGTCCTCAATTGTTACAGATAAAAAAAAAATCTTTACATTAATAATGCCTGATAATGAATTAATGATACTCGATGTTTATGGAAGGAACGTGTGGGGATTGGTCTGGGTTGGGTGATTATTGAAATAGTTGTATGACTAATTTGCCCCCGTTGTAGTGGAATTGAGATGAAAGTGTGAAAATGACATGACAGGGGAAGTGAAGAAGGTGCTTTGTGGGGAAACGGGGTTAGAGGTGGATGAACAGAAACTGGTGTACAGAGGCAGAGAGCGAGAAAATGGAGAGTACTTGGACGTGTGCGGAGTGAAGGACAGATCAAAAGTGGTGTTAATCCAAGACCCTTCAAGCATTGAGCGACGCTTCATCCAGATGCGTATCAACTCTAAGATCCAAACAGCACATCGCGCAATCAACAATGTCGCTGTCCAACTTGATCAGCTCGCGGACCAGGTATGTATGCAACTTCATTTTCCACATTCTAGTACTTGAAAAGTAAGTAACTATAGTTAGACATCAAATGCATCGAACTTACTACTGTATGTTTGAGTTGCTGTTGGGGGACCTCAGAACGGCGTTTCCAAAAGAATTAGGGGTGTGTGTCTTTGGCGTTCGTCCGTTCCATCGGCTTAGAAACGTGTGCTACGCACAATGAAGGCCAACACAAACACGCCCCTAGTTGTTACTGTAGAAAGAAGTATACAAATACTAGTAATAAAATAAAATAGGAATTGCAATTAGCAGCTCCTAATAAATTATGTTAGAATTGATGCTGGGTCAAAGAGTGCGTGACAGTTTTACTTGGTGGCCGGTGGGTATTGTGATGACTAAGTGATACATTGTCTTTGTTCACACATACAAAAAAAAAAAGTGATAGATTGTCTTTGTCACACAGCTGGAACTGGAATGAAGTGGGGCAGTGCCAGTGGGTGTTCTGTATTTTAGTGTACCGGGAAACGCACAAAGATACAAACCGCATTAGTAATAGTAACATAACCTCTTAGGTATGTGGTGCATGTGTGGACCAAGTTTATATCAGAATGTGCGTGAATATGACATCAATTTGTGTCGTTATGTGGCCTCTGAAATTTCAATTTGATAATTGGATGAGGGCCGTAAGACTCATATAATCATGCATTTCTTTTCGGTCGAGCCAAACATGTCTGGTTGATTTTTTTTAGACAGGCGAATATGTGTTTAGAGAATGAGTTATTATGGGAGAAATTTTTGCGTATACATTGTGTGCACCGAATCAATTCTTTTCTCCCAAAGGCGTGGCAGTTGGCAATGAGGTGAAAGTTAATTATTTCGTGTAAATTTTAAAGTGAATCATCAATAATTTAATCTTACATTAAGTCCATTAATCTCACATAAATATGATTTTTGGTTTCTAAATAGTCTATAAACTGAAAATCATGTTTTATTGTTAGTTGGCAAAAGCATTGTTTACCCGCTACTGCTTCAAAACGGATAAGGAAACCCTACTCAAAGTCTCAAACTGTCTTATTCTCAACCATGATCGTAACATTTGAGAAGCAAGAAGAGCTGCACAATTAAACCTCGGTGATTACGAACTTAGAATAACAGGGAATAGTTAAATAGTCAAAACCTTAATATATTTACCCGGTCCATACTCCATAGTGAATTTATTTCTTTCGAATAAATCTCACGGGACTACAGACTACCTATCAGATTAATTGAGATCTTCCAATTGAAGTGCTTAATGTTGAATTATATATAGAACATTATTGCACACACCAAATTGCTTAAGTTTCACTTTAGGGAGTTTAATTCTCTGCCAGATTTTATTTCTCTTTCCTTGGATGCGGATAATATTTTTATAATGTTTCTTCACTTTCCTGGTTCAGGCGTCCACCCCAACTAAAAATAAAAGTCCCTAAAAGTCTAAAACTCAAAATAAAAGTATTCGCTTTTTTAAACTTGTCTTTTGCTTTTGGTTACAAGGATTCAAGGATAGAAGTAGGGATCATAAATGAGTGTGGTTTGACTATTTGAACTTATCCGTAAAATTTTACAAGAATGGGCGTAGATACAAACATCTTACTACAATACCACTTAACCTGCAGCCTCATACACGTATATTATTTTAATATATTAAATTTAAAATAAAAAATGATATTACATAACTATAAATAATTTATTATATATATATAGGCAATTGAGTTTTGAGTAATCACTTATATAAGTAGTAAGCACCATGTGTATGTAACTATGTAAGTGCTACCCGGGATTTTGTCCGAACATAACATACGATACAACGCATTTTCTTTCTAACAGGTCTCTGCCATTGAAAAGTCTATTTCCAACGGAGTCAAAGTACCAGAAGTTCAAATCACAACACTAATTGAGATGCTTATGAGACAAGCAATCAAATTAGAAAGCATTTCTGCAGAAGGCGGTGCCTCTGCACAGAAAAATTTGCAGGTATTTTCAATGGAATTCTACTTTGCTGTCAAGTACTTATATTAATTTCGGCATGCATTTTGTTTGGTTTCATTTGGAAATAAATGTTTCTAATTGCTATAGATAGATAATGTTTCTAAATATTTTGGTATGGGTGGGTGAACATCCTCTTTAAATAAATTTATTATTTCTTTAATCTTATCATAAAATTAATTAAAGAGGACTTGGTCGTGCTCATTTATTAAAATTAAGTGAAAAAGAAGAAGAAAGAAAGAGTAAAAAAATGAAAGAAAATTCGCTTTATTTATTTAGAATAGTTTTACCATGGAAAATATTGCTGAATATGAAGTATACAGTCTTTTGTCGACTATACCAAAAAAGTTCAATAGGAGCATAGTGTACATTTTCTCCTCAATTGGTAAGTCACATGGAGTAATTGGTTATATGCTTAATAATCTGATATGATTACATTTTCCAGGGAAAGAGAGTGCAAAAATGTGTTGAAAAACTGGATCAACTTAAGGTATCTAATGCAAGAATAAAACCTGTTGTTGTTACAACCAAGTGGGAGATCTTTGATCATCCTCCATCCTCAACCACGTGGGAATTATTCGATTGAGTTTGCTTCTCCCTCCCCTACAATATTTTTCTTTTACCCTTATTTACTCTAGTTTACTCTCCTTTGTCTATACGTACAAGCTTCTTGTTTCAGAACTCTGTCAATAAGTCTTGCTATCACACTTTTTTGTTCAAAATGCTTCTTCAAAATGGCAATTCAAATAGAAGTCAGAAATGTTAATATATATCCATATTTGTTATTTGATGGTGAATTCATTAGTCGTTTCTTTCAGGGTTGTATTTATGATCACATGCAATTTACCATTCACTATTTGTAACAGTTTAAATGTATCAATCAGTTATCTTTTGAACATTAATTAATACGTGGGGCTTTCCATTGTGATAAAGTGTGTTGGGTGCCTTAATTGTTCAAGTTCAAATCATGTGTTAGAACTTACATCAACAACCTATCATTAATTATAATCACTTTTGGGTTATGCTTGAAAGCAAGGTTTTAGAGGAAAAGAGAGGAAATGACATTGTTATACATTTCTTCTCATAATTATTTTTAAAATGATAAAATTCCAGACATATTTTTAGGGGATTACTTAGGGAATTCATAATTTTGGATAAAATATGTTTGGAGTTAAGTAAAATTTAAAAAATATTGATTTCATTTGCATAAATTTTTTCATATTAATTTGATCTATATAAAAATAAAACATATTTTTGTTAATATTAAATAATAACTTTGTTAAACGGTAAGTTGACGTGTATAATTTATTTGTATCAAAATTGATTCAAGTAAAAAAGGTAATTTGTTTCTACAATTAATTTTTCATGAAAAAATATCAAACAAAAATATGTTTTTATTGTAGATTTTGTACATGATTATACAATGAAACCATAATTCGGTGGAAAGGACATTTTTGAAACTAAAAAAGTATCAATCTTTTGGTAGGGGTCATTAGCAAAGGGAGAGGGGCCAATAGCAACTTCTTACTTGAGTCCATTAAGTAATGATGTATTACTTATATAATTGATTTAGATTACCATTTCCTCCTCAACAAACTATTATGGTTGCGACTGCCATTGCAATAAAAAGCCAAATTAAAATGATGATCAAACCCTCGAGAAGTGAAATCCAGTTAAAAAAAAGTTCTAAAAATGGAGAGTGAAACAAAAAAAACTTATGGAAAATCAAGGGATAATTTGTTTAAACTAAAAAAAAGATATTTTAAAAAATTAACAGATAGATAATATTTACTTCTTAGAAAAAACAAAAAAAATGTTTTTTAATTTTAAAAAATTTAGACAAGCACATTAAAAAAAGTAGAAATTGTTTATTTTATTAAAAAATGATTTTTTATATAAAAAAACTCAAATAAACATGCCTAAGAAGAAACTAGATAATTTTGGGGGGAAAGTCAGAGCACAAATGAGAAAAATTTAATAAAACAGGGAGCCTACCCAGAACAAAGTGAACCGGGAACTAAAGATTAACTAAGGATTTTGATTCTTAACAATAATTCAATATAAAGAGAATTACCAAAGTAGTTGTGTTTGATTGTGAGGATAAAAATAGAAGAAAGACAATTTTAAAAATAAGAAATAAAATATAAATAAATTTGAATTTTAAATTGTTTGATTGAAGAGAAATATATGAGAAATAAAATGGATGAAAATAATAATTATGCTGTTTTATTTGAAATGAATAGGATGAGAACACAAAATGGCATTACGTCACGGACAATAACAGAATTAATCCCACTCTGGACAATCCTATGTTGTCAATTGTGATGCTCATACAATGTTAGATTCCTATATTAGTCTCTAATTGCATCGAACCTTTTCACATTGATTAGTTGATACCCATATCTTCCAGTGTTGTGATGTGAGTGTGCCTAAGCCAAGGCAAATGAACGTGTGCTCTAAACTTTGTTCATTGCTGCACAGTCACAAATCCATGTTCCATGTCACAACAAACTTCGTATCAACCACCCCAGAGAATCCACTCACCAAATGCATTTCTCTCTTGCAATTTTGTGCCTCTTCCAAACACAAACTAAAGCAAATCCATGCATTTTCCATTAGGCATGGTGTCTCACTCAACAACCCTGACATGGGCAAGCATCTTATCTTCACAATTGTGTCTCTCTCTGCACCCATGTCTTATGCTTACAACGTGTTCACTGTGATTCATAACCCCAACGTGTTCACGTGGAACACCATTATCAGGGGCTACGCTGAAAGCGATAACCCGAGCCCTGCATTTCTTTTCTATCGCCAAATGGTAGTTTCTTGCGTTGAACCTGATACTCACACTTACCCTTTTCTTTTGAAGGCTATTTCAAAGTCTTTGAATGTTAGAGAGGGGGAGGCAATACATTCGGTTACGATAAGAAATGGGTTTGAGTCGTTGGTGTTTGTTCAGAACAGTTTGCTTCATATATATGCTGCTTGTGGCGACACGGAAAGTGCATACAAGGTGTTTGAGTTAATGAAGGAGAGAGATCTCGTGGCTTGGAATTCTATGATTAATGGGTTTGCTCTTAATGGAAGGCCCAATGAAGCTTTGACTCTCTTTAGGGAGATGAGTGTGGAGGGTGTGGAGCCGGATGGGTTCACTGTGGTTAGCTTGCTATCTGCTAGTGCTGAGCTTGGAGCTCTAGAGTTAGGACGTAGGGTCCACGTGTACTTGTTGAAGGTCGGGTTGAGCAAGAACTCACATGTTACTAATTCATTGTTGGATCTTTATGCAAAGTGTGGGGCCATCAGGGAGGCTCAACGAGTGTTCAGTGAGATGAGTGAAAGGAATGCGGTGTCTTGGACATCGTTGATTGTTGGCTTGGCTGTTAATGGGTTTGGTGAGGAAGCACTTGAGCTTTTCAAAGAGATGGAGGGACAAGGACTGGTGCCTAGTGAGATCACTTTTGTTGGTGTCTTGTATGCGTGCAGCCATTGTGGGATGTTGGACGAAGGGTTTGAGTACTTTAGAAGAATGAAAGAGGAATGTGGAATCATACCTAGGATAGAGCACTATGGTTGCATGGTGGATTTGTTGAGTAGGGCGGGTTTAGTGAAACAAGCGTATGAGTATATTCAGAACATGCCAGTGCAGCCAAATGCAGTTATTTGGAGGACCTTGTTAGGGGCATGTACAATACATGGACATTTGGGTTTGGGAGAGATAGCTAGATCCCACCTATTGAACTTGGAGCCTAAACATAGTGGTGATTATGTGCTTCTTTCAAATCTTTATGCCTCCGAACGTCGTTGGTCTGATGTACAAGTGATAAGGAGGTCAATGCTGAAGGATGGTGTTAAGAAAACCCCTGGCTATAGTCTAGTTGAGTTGGGCAACCGTGTTTATGAATTTACTATGGGTGATAGATCTCATCCTCAAAGTCAGGATGTATATGCACTACTAGAGAAGATTACAGAATTGTTGAAGTTAGAAGGTTATGTGCCTCATACTGCTAATGTACTTGCAGACATAGAGGAAGAGGAGAAGGAACAAGCTTTGTCTTATCATAGTGAAAAAGTTGCAATTGCTTTTATGCTCTTAAATACACCACCAGGGACCCCAATCAGGGTTATGAAGAATTTAAGAGTTTGTGCAGATTGTCATATGGCTATCAAACTCATAGCAAAGATTTACGATAGAGAGATTGTTATCAGGGATCGCAGTAGGTTCCATCATTTTAGAGGTGGTTCATGTTCCTGTAAAGATTACTGGTAATATGGTAATCATCAGGATTTGATAATGGCATCTTGAGAGTCAAGTTCTGCATTGATTTCCAAGTACAATGTGGTGCTTTAAAATAGAGGCAGTGAGACATACTTTAATATGTTGTAATAATTCTCCGCAATCCTCTCTGCTGCAAGGGTCAACCAATTCAATTCAAGCCTCTTGATACATGGATGAGTTAGTGAACATGCTTAAGATTATGGAAGTTTGGTACAAATTGCGTATAGAATGTGTCCTTTTTACTAAATGCCCGGCCATTTGTGCTTAAGTACTAACTATATGCGCCCTTTCTTTGGAAAACGGGACTTTCTATTGGCGGAGCCAAGACTTGTCTCATATGACATACTTGTACATTACATACCCTCAAGTTTCTGTGCTTTATTGTGTTCAGTTTTCTTTTCTTGTTTCACTGTTATTAGGTGAGCCATGAAAGATAGAGAAGCCTTAAATTCAATATTTGTTAAAGGAAAAATGTAAATACACCTATTCAACTTTAGCACCTTTGCACCTACACTTGTCCAGAGAATGTGAAAGCTGTAATGAAGTTTTGCAAACAGAACAAATGATGAATATTTTGTTATAAATACACCTTTTCAAATCAGCTCGTTTGCAACTGCATTTAAGTCAATGAAGAAAACTGTTTTCTGAAAACACAACTGGCTCCATGATTTTGAAGAGTTATACAGAGGTCAACAAAATGTCGGAGGACAAGAGGGACATAGTGACATGTGAATATTAGATAATTATTCTTAAAGTTAATAAATTTAACATAATAATGGTAGGTGATTAGATAACAATGTAGAAAATATTTACATCTATTTTAAAGAAAAGTCCTATTAATAAATTATTTCTAACACTGTATTAAAATTTATTAGAAATTATCAAATTATAAGTGAGACTCATTAAATAAAAGCTGAAACTCAATTTTTTTTAATTTCAAATAATCTATATCAATAATAGGGAATGTTTAGAAAAAAGCACTTAAGAGTGTTATTATCAATTTCTTTAAAAGCCATAGATTGAGATTATTCTTTATTAGTTGATAGATAAAAATACTTTTAGTTTATGGGTATAAAAAATTTGCACTACTAACTATTAGGTATAAGAAATGATTTTATAAATGATGTTTAAGATAATTATTTAAAAAGTTAATAAATTTATTATTGGTAATAATTTATGATCGAATAAGAATGTAAAAAACTTCTACATTATTAGTGCTTATATTAATTATTCAAAAGATTTTTATTGTTAGGGATGAAAATCAAACTCTATTTTTTCTATTGTTATTCATGATAGCTAATTTTAATTTGATCTTTATATTTGACATTCAATGCTATTTTTTTTTCATTTTGTTATAATGACTACATATGACAAGATGAAATTTAAAACAATTACAAGAAGACTAGATAAACAAACACAAATTTTGTATGATTAAATTTTTTTAAAATAGCACATATAGAGATAAAAAAATATCAACCAAAAAGTCAAGGGAGGTGTAATATAATAACATGTGGATTATTAGCATACAATGACAGTATAAGAGGTTTTTAATATTCATTTGTTTAAATAAATTCTCATGTGGAATAAAATTATTGATTTTTGTAATAATTATTTAAAAATGAAATTTAGGACAACTTACAATTACTGACAGTATAATTTCTTTTTTATTCAGAAAAAAAGTATAATTTCTTTTTTACACTTTCAACATATGAAAATTAATCTCATAACATATTTATTAGTTGATTTTTTTTTTTATCAAAATAAAACGTTGCTTGCATAAGACATACTGAGTGAGTAAGAGTAACTAATAAAAAGGATTAAGCTAAGCGTATCGTGGAATCTACCCAAAATAAATAAATAAAGTAAATAAACAAAGCGTATTGAGGAATATTTATATTGGTTTTAGGATACGGTTTCAATTTCAGGCACAAAGGCGAAAAGAATTGGCGCGTGAGAAGCGCGCGCCTTTTAAAATTTTAAATTTTAAATTAAAAGTTAAAAGCCCGTTCCCTTAGGAGTTGTGTTGTTGGT
Source organism: Glycine soja (assembly GCF_004193775.1). NCBI lineage: Eukaryota > Viridiplantae > Streptophyta > Magnoliopsida > Fabales > Fabaceae > Glycine > Glycine soja. The sequence goes on along the minus strand of NC_041012.1, from coordinate 40,982,867 downwards.
GTCTGTCTGCGTTTGAGATATCGCAATCGCAATCGCAATGGGGGATCTAGAGAGAATGGCCATAGAACTCAAATGCCCTATCTGGTATCAATTTTTCATCTCTTTCTTCTTCTTCTATTGCTTTTTCCTATTTCATTCACTTTGCATCGTTCGTGCAGTTGGAGTTTGCTCGATTCTGCTGTGTCGCTTACCTGCAATCATCTTTTCTGCAAGTAAATGCACTCTCTATCCACATTCTCTTCCTCTTTGGCATTTTCTTTTCAATAGCAACGCTAATTATACCTAATTTTATTTTGCATTCAGCTCGTGCATTTTCAAGTCCATGAAATCAGCCTCTGCTTGTCCTGTCTGTAAAATTCCTTTCACTCGTCGAGGTACGTCTTGTCTCATCCTCTCTCTTTCTCATATAATAACCCTAATTCTGCATTACATTTTCAAATCGAATTTTAAATGTAGAGGTTCGCCCTGCTCCTCACATGGACAACTTGGTCAGCATATATATAAACATGGAAGCTTCTTCAGGAGTTAATACATTTGTAACCCAGAATGCCCCTGTTACTAACTTATCAGGTGAGTCATTGTGATTGTGACTTTAATTTTCAAGTATCCGTTAGTATGAGTTTATGAATGGCTTGCTTTCAGTTGAGGAACCTGCCATTCTGAATGGACTGTACATTTTTATTATTTAAAACTTATGCTTAAATTTATATTGCAGATGGAGAAAAGGAATGTGAAGGTGATGCTGACTCTGGCAAGATGAAAGCTGGTGGAACTCATGAAGGTCGTCCGCAGGAGAAGAAAACCCGGAAGAAAAAGAAGTCTAAGAAGACGGTTCAGGCCAGCATGGAAAGTTCAGGTTCTGAGTTTGCAAAGCCTTCTTTTCCGGCAAAGAAAAGGGTACATGTGCCGCAAAATCTTCTTTCAGAAACTCCAATGAAGAATTTGAAAATTGGAGACTCTCTCAGTGAAATTAACAAAGAGAAAGAGGGAACGGAAAAGGTCCCAGTCAAGGAAAGTGAAAGGCCCCTCCAAAGTGAAAAAGATAATCCTGTTCTTTCGCCTTTCTTTTGGTTGAGAGAGGAAAAAGATGGTGAAATGTTAAGTCAACAAACTGATGAGGATCAAATTATTGATGGCTCAACACCAAATCCTCCTTCATTCAGTGATATCAAGGACTCTGATGATGAAGTCCATTCTAATGTTGATCTAATGGTAAGTGCTGGATTAACAAACAAGTAGATTACAAAAAACGATGAAATTGTTGATTTGTTTTTTTGGTAGTTTTGCATTTTATATCTGCCGAAAAGTCATTTTGGCACTTAGCTCTTGTATGTTTGACCTATGTTTTAATATTATTTTTTTATTTGACTTATGTGACTACTTGATTATTGAGAAAAAAACAAGCCTTGTTGAAGTCTTTAGACTTCAAAATTTGCTTTACTAACAGTTCTATATTCTTTTAGAAGTTCTATTTCGACTGGTTAGACATTAAAACAGGTTGCATTGCTCAACCTGAGTAATGCTAATAATATTAGCATTTAGTTACATACTAGCTCAGTAACACTGTTTCTTGCTATTGTCATGTAGGATGAGGTGCAAAATAAAAGCTCTGTTAATTTATTTGACAGTGAAATGTTTGAATGGACACAAAGGCCTTGCTCTCCTGAATTGTTTTCAAGTCCCTCTAAAATGCAGGTAGTGATTTAATTGATTCAACAGGATACTCATACGTAATTTGGGATTGTATGTATTACCTACTTGATGGAGGTTTAATAAGTTGTATGTTAGCTGCAGGTCATGGATACTTATGAGGATGATGAAAATCAAGAGGAATTGGTGGCTTCCTCACTAGAGCTGGAGGCAAATCTGCCAAGAGTTGATGCTGACAACATGGAATTTGAGAATCCCAAAGAAGGAAATAGAATGGCTGATGAAGTACCTCCGAGTGTATGTTTTCCTCAAATCAGAAGTTCTGATGATCTAAATGGAATAAAGAAGTCTACAAAAAGAAGGAAGGCTAGAGATAAAAATAAACAAGAGCAGATTGGAGAACCAAAAAATTCATTTGATGAAATGTATGTTGAGGTTACTCAGGAACAAGCATTGGACAATTCTTCTAATCTGGGGAAGGGTAGTAGAAGAGGCAAGAGGGTTTGTTTCAATACCAGTCCAATTCCAACGCCTATAACTGCTTGTACAGTCCCCAATACATTAGGAGTTCAAAGCATTGGTGAAATGAAGAAGGCTAAGAATATAGATATTTTGCCATGTAAACAAGAAAATGAGAAGCATTATGCTCAGGAAATTTCTGGAAAAAGCCAGATGAAAATATCTGGAAAACAAAATATCAATCAAATGAATGAGTTTGCTGGTTCTGATTCATCCATTTTCAGTCTGCGAACAGATAATAACGGGAAGGACTCTAATAGGAGGCAATGCAAAAGCAAGTATTCCAGAAAAACTATATATTGCAGTAAAGAATTGGAAACTACTAAAAGGCAAAAACTTTCCTCGGCTTGTATCTCTAAGACTACAAACAATGAAGAAATTCTACCTATTGAAAGTATTCATCAAGGTCCTGATGTCAGGGATTTGAATGATACATCAAAAGAGAAACATTGTCCCTTGATGGATCAAACAGTGTTAAGGAAATGTGAGAATCTTGTAAAAAATTATCAATGTGTTTTCTGTCTCTCATCAGAAGAATCAGAGGTAATGTTGTTTACTTGCTTCTCTTGTCATCTCTTATCACTATAACTGTACTAGAACTTACATTTTGTAATCCCAAATACAGGCTTCTGGCCCTATGGTGCATTACCTTGATGGCAGGCCTGTAACATCAGATTATGAAGGGGGATCTAAAGTCACGCATTGTCACAGGAACTGCACAGAGTGGTAAAGAATTGTTACATGAATTAACTATTTGACTTTTGTCAATATAAGCTCTTAATATAACTATGTTATATTTTGGACCTGCTGTTATTTTTTAAGATGTCATTCCAATTCTGATATTTTATCCTGCAGTTTATGATTTTGGTAATTGGCTCTAGTTTGAATTTAAGATTGTAAGTAATGTGTTTTAAACATGCATCAGGGCCCCCAATGTATATTTTGATGGTGATTATTCAATAAATCTTGATGCGGAAATAAGTAGAAGTCGAAGAATTAAATGTAGTTTTTGTGGACTAAAAGGCGCCGCACTTGGTTGTTATGAGAAAAGCTGTCGCAGGAGCTTTCATGTTCCTTGTGCCAAGTGGACTTCTCAATGTCGATGGGATACGGTATTGTGATAAAATTCAATTTAAATTTGAAATTCGATGCTATTTTCTGATAAAAAAAACCCTAATTAGATCATGCTAATTTACTGCAGCAAAACTTTGTCATGTTATGCCCTCTGCATGCTTCCTCCATGTTGCCCTGTGAAGGTTCAGGATCCCAAAAAAGGAGCAAGAAATGCACAGCTAGTGAGGGAAAAGCCCATGGTCCTAAACATGACACAACAAGCCAAAGTCGGGCTGCTTATTTATCATACAAAAAAATTGTACTATGTTGTTCTGCTCTATCCGTGCAGGAGAGGGTAAAATAATTCCATTTAGTTTCTAATTATCTTATTTCTCATTTAAAAAGTCTTATTTATTGCTTTTCTCCTATGGTTGAAATTGTAGGAAGTTGTTTCCGAATTTGAAAGAGTATCGAAAGCTACAGTTTTGAAAAATTGGGACTCGAGTGTCACCCATGTTATAGCATCAACGGATGAAAATGGGGCATGCAGAAGGACCCTCAAAGTATTGTTGGGTATACTGGAGGGAAAGTGGATTCTCAATATTGAGTGTAAGTTTAGTTCATTTTATTTCCTACTACAAAGTTCTTGTCAGTTGTCATAAGATTATAATAAATGTTTGAATTTCTTCCCTTTTTTTTGTCTTGTAATTTGTTGCTTCTGGGTTTGGTTGCTTTTCGGCCAAGCAGGGATCAAAGCTTGCATGAAGGAAATGGGTCCTATTGATGAGGAGTGTTATGAAATTAATGTTGACATCCATGGAATTCGAGATGGTCCTCGTCTTGGACGACTAAGAGTATTGAACAAGGTTAGATTTTTCATCATTGCCACATTATCATTATCATTATTATTACTATTACTACTGTACTATGTCTATGTTTGGCAGTAGAGAAAGAGCCCAGCTAGAATTGGAGGAACAAAAGTGTTTTTCAATTTTCATCCTTCCATTTTCTAGCTTTAGAGCCTGCTCTTAAATTTCTTACACACTTGCATGTGTCTTAGAATGGACAATGTTATTTAGTGACAATGAGTTATGCATTGGTTGATTTACTGTATGTTTGAATTACTGTTCCTTGGGTGCTGAATGTACTTGACGAGAAGCATGCTCTTTATATCTTTTATTATTAGCGTACTTTTAAAAGTTTGCAACATCATTTATGAAAAAAAAGTTTGCAACAGCAACACAAACATGCTATTGGTGCATTTTAGTTATAAGAGTAATTGCTGTCTATTTCAATAAAATGCTTGTTTGCAAACTAATGATTTCTGTTGACAAAATTTCTTATGCAGCAACCAAAGCTTTTTTATGGCTACAAGTTTTATTTTATGGGAGATTTTATACCTTCATACAAGGGGTATCTGCAAAACCTTGTGGTTGCTGCTGGAGGGATAATTCTGCACAGAAAACCAGTGTCTGGTGACCAAGAATCAACTTCACCAGATATGCATCCATACCAAACCCTTATAATTTACAGCCTCGAGCTTCCTGATAAATGTAAGCCTTCGAAAAAGGATACAATTTGCAGCCAAAGGCGTCATGATGCAGAGGTTCTGGCAAGTTCTACAGGTTCAAATGTAGCAAGTAATACATGGGTTCTGAATTCAATTGCAGCCTGCAAACTGCAATACCTTGCTCAATGAAATGTGAAAATTGAGGTCATTTACATGCATATGATCTCAAATTGATGTTTTTCCTTTTCATCTTTAATTATCATGTTAAGAATAATATTGACAATATTATTCAACAAAATATTTAGACCTCATAATATATACTGTGAATGTATCCCCGCTGGAGTGAGAATTGTGTTTGAAACCGTCATATATCAATGGTAAAATCTATATATTTTTAATGGCAAAATGCAAACACGTCTATCAGTCTATGCATCCATGCCCTTTTTAGTAGACAATGTCGTGGATGGTCTGTATCCAAGGGATGGTGTTATGGATAACAGCCTAGTATCTGTCAATTTTTATATTAAATTCTCCTATAAAATGTTATAAAAAATATCATTTTTTCTTTCTTTCTAGATAGTGAATTATTTTAAGAATCAAAGCCAGTACCTTGCTATTTGCGTTGATTTTATGAAGACTCTAGATTTGACTTCAATAATATATAGTGACGTGCCTAGTGATACAAGAATATATGTATAAATTAGTGATTAGTAAATGTAAACTAAATATGTTCTATCCTTTATTTATTAAGTTTAAATATATATTAAGTTGGAAAATAAATATAAATTTAATTCGTCAATTATAGCATTTAATGTCATAAATTATCATCAAGTTCATCGAAAACAAGTATATCTTGTACAATCGAAGTGATAAAAATGGTGTGAATTATATATGCATTTACTAACAAAGTCTACATGAAATAGATCAGACTGAACTGAACAAAAATTGAATTTAGGATATGCAATACAGAGAGGACTTATACAACTCTTGGGTCAGTGTACATCTGAACCAAAGTTCAAAAACATGTGTAATGTATGTCACTATTCTCTTCATTGAGTTTAATCCTATCTTCTCACTCCCATATTTTACAGTCAACAGATTTGGCTAATGGCTCCCATTCTACAATTGTCTAGGACTACTAGGACTAGGAGCATGCTTTAATTTCTAGATATGAAAATAGACGACTGAGGTAGGCAAGAATTGAACAAGAGCATGCAGTAAATGGACGATGCATGTATTATTGATAGGATGTCCACTCTCTTCGATCCCTTGCAAATCACGCTTCTCTTCTTTGCCTCTACCATTCACAGATTGAGCTCTTGGCATATGACATCAAGTTTTCTTCTGTGTATATTTTGAGACTTTCATCTTGAGAGAATCAAGCATATGCTCCAAAGCTGAAATTTCTTCTTTGATCTCATTTGTTCTCATATTTCTTTCCTTGAACCTACCTATATTCCTGTCAATTCCTGCATCAACTTCCTCCTCCATTTGCTCCATGGTATCGCGAATTTGCCTGTTCTCCTCTTGAATATCTCTGAGCCTTCTCTTCATAGACCGATAACCATCAATTGACTTCTGGAGTTGCTCTGAAAGCGCCTTGTTACGCTCTCGTAGCACTATGTTGCATTCCATCTCCACACCATTACCCTTCTTCTCCTTCTGTTCATGCAACTTCTCCATCAACATGTCATTCTGTGCCTTTAGATCACCAATGAAATCCTCCATCTCTGTCAATTCTTGAGCCTTCCTTGCGAGTTCCGCAGCCATAATTTGTTTCTCTTTTCCCAAACTCGAACACATTGCTTGAAGGCTTTGTCGCGCCACCAAGCTCGCGTTAAGCTCCCTCTTTAGCCTCTCTTTCTCATCTATAGGCACATCAGAAGGAGGCTTTCTGTCCTTTGGAGCTGGAATGTTAGGCCTAAGGTCAGTGTTACACCTCCTAAGTTCAGCTCTTCTCTGGGTGGTAGATTGAATCTTTTGAATCCTATTCCTAGCCTCATCTAGGATAAACATCATTCCATTTACCCTATGAAACTTGCGCTCATCATTTTCTTTTGTGCTAGACCCATTATGGTCTTGAATTAACTTCAGTAATAGCTTAACATTGGTGGCAAGGCCTATAGCAAAAAATGAAATATATATTGAATAAGGATGCATGACCGGTTTTATTCACATATATGATTAATTAATTGAAGTTTCTGTAAATTTTTGTTTTAAGATGATAGATTGGATCCAAAATGGAAAAAAGAAAAACAAATTTGAAAGGGATGACTCAAGTGTGTAACACATTAAGGAAATTAATTACCTTCCAAACCGCATTCTTCTATATCTTGCTGTCCATTGAAGTTACTTGTTGAAGAAGAAAGAAAATGGGGAGATGAAAATGCTCGAACATGATCCATGCTATACCCAGCAACAGGCAAAAAGGTATAAAAGACGTGATAAACAGCACTATGTAATGGAAGAATTAATGAATGGAGGATAAGCAGAAGAAGAAAAGTAGTTTTTTTTTTTCTTTTTAATGAATATTGTGGTGAGAGATCTAAGAAAGAAAGATTAATTTTGTAAACTTTGTTCTCCTTCTCCCTTCTGATCTCTGATATCTGGAAAAGAGTTTATGCTATTCTTTCTTGATTTCTAATATAGTATATTATGGTGTTAGTTCAAATAGGAGATGGGCTGGTTCATGGTTGATGCGCAATTATTGCTTAGTGTTTGACTTTTTCATGGTTTTGTTTTGTCTTTCTCCGAGGCCGCAAAACAAATCGGAGTAAATTCTCTTATTCCCAAGATAGATTTTCGGTGAAATCTTTTGTATCCTACTTTGTCTGCATAACTTATGTTAATTAAGATATACAATACATAAAACTAATACATCAATGGATCAAAAACACACACTAATACATCATTATTTTTAACAAATAATTATTTGACGGGCAATGTTATTTTATGTTTGACCGTTCAAGCGATTGATAAGAATGCTATTTAGATTAAACCAATTTTTATTTTTAAATTAATTGTTGTAAAATTTAACAAAATTATCAATACATTTTTCAAAAATTGGTAGCTTAAAAAAAATTCACGTCCTATCTTCTTCAAAATTATTTCCAAACATGATAAGCTATAAAGTCTTTACACTATCAATACATTATAATTAAATACCAACAATGTAAGTCATGATTGATAGATTACCTTATTTTTTGAATACGTGATCATGAGTTCCATCATATGAAAAAAAAATTGATGAAAAAAATTAACCTCTTAAACATATTTCAGTATCTTGTGGAAATAGTCATTGACTTATTACAGAAGAGTATTCTACCTAAAACATACATTATAATTAAATTTCACAAATATTATATAAAAATGTAAACAATTTTTTTCAAGGCACTCTCTCTAGTGTATATTTATTTGTTGTTAATTTGGTTTTTTAAAAAATGAATTCAATCTTCAATGGGTTAACTTTTAATACAAAATTTAAAAATAAAATAAGAAATGATATGTTAAAAGAGTGTGCGTATGTGTTTTATATATAAATGTAAGACTCTTGGTAATCAGAGGCAAGTAGTTTTTGTTTTTCCGTAGGTATCATCCTTTTGGAGGTATATATTTTTCTTTCAGAAATATTATTGAAATACTAAATATGAACATTCCTCTCAACATTTATACATGTAAATTGTACCCTGTACACAGTTGTATTTGTACAAGGGAAGAAGTCATTTTAAATGATATTTTTTTAGTTAAACATTTTAAATGAATTTCATTTGAAACTTTTTTAGTTGATTTATTTTTATACTATAAATGTATATTATTGAAGAGATGTAATGAACTTTAAGTATGATTAACTAAGCCTGAATTGAGGATATTAATTTTATAGTTGGTCTAAACAATCAAAATTTATAAGAATATTTGAAATCTTAATAGAAAGTCAAAGGTGATAATTACGATATTAAAAAATTATCATTCTTGAACAAAATCCTTTTGAGCAACTATATTCATTTTTGTTACATTAAGCATTTAGTTTTATTATTAATTTATTTTCTTTCTTCAAATAATTAATACTATAAAATATATGAATATTTTTTCTAATCCAGAAAATTAAATATTTTTAATGGAGGCAGTTTAATGTTTACAAATGATTATTTGATTTGAGAAGTTAACGAAAAGAAAATAAAATCCAAGTTTTGTCAATATATAACAGAATTTATCTTAATCTTATTTTATAGTTCATTTATGAAATTTGAAACGAATTGAAATATGTTGGTTTTTTTTTGTTTGTCTTGTTACTGTTTACCTACTCTATCTAATCAGAAAGTGCTTAATATAGTTTAGACGTGGCTTCAGATAAAATAATTAAGTACTGGAATACCACGTTGAAGAAAAGGTGTTCAATGGAAGTATGGAACACACTACCTAAACCCATAGCTAGAGTTAAGAGAACGTGGGTTAGTATTATACAGTTGGCCACTTTGGTTGTCGTCAAGTTACCAAATCATATACTAACAAATTAATATCGTTGCATTTGACCAAAACTACATACTCACATCACATCATTGCATGTGGGTTTAAGCGCAATAAACGCCCATACAAGCGCCCTCGGTCTTTGGAGAATTGGAGGACGGTTTTTATTTTTTATTTTTCGAGAAAATAACATATACACTATTAATGCAAAAGTTTTTTAAAAAAAAATTAAGAAAATGAAAAAACTTCCAAGCAAGCACTAAAAACCCACGAGGAAACACAGTTGAAGAAACATTCCGCTAAGACAACGTTATTCAAAAACGAATGAATAAACTAAAAAGTTTTAAAATGTTCTCAAGTGAATGATCAAACTTGATTAGCTCTCCTTGAGCACATGCATGCTCCACCCTAAGACCTAAGACTAGCTAGCAATCCTTCTTCTTTAATCCGAACCAGAGGAAAGAAAGCATGAGATCGAGCACAACCATCTCGAAGGAACTTAACAGCTTCAATAGAATCCGATTCAATAATATTAAGTCTTTAAATCCCCTCTCTGCATGAATACCAGTACACTGCCCTATGTTTGCAGCATAGGCAAACAACATCTTGTCACTCCACCACTTGAAGCTTGGCCCGAATTGTTAAGCACAGAATCGTCACTAAAGGTAAGGTATTCCAAAAACTGAAAATTATGAAATTCTCCACTTTCTTAGTTTTTTTTTTTATAGTATGAAGTACTCTCCAATGGAAATGCTAATTAATCTTTATCAAAAATTACGAACGTACACAAAATAAATATTTTTTTTAATACAATTTATTTTATACTTAAATTTGTTACCGTCTTATTTGTTAGTATTGTTATTCACCTTTTATCTTTTTTTGAAATTCATTATTTACCTTTTATCATAGCGTCTATCTTATCAAAGTTTTCATTAGTTTGACTGGTGAAAACTTTTTTTTTACTATTTTTATATAATTTTTACATTGATTAAAAAATATTTTTGTAAATAAAATAATTCTACTACTGCATAATTGTTTCTTTAGTATCTTTAACAAATTTTGCACCTTGACTTCAATATAATAAATTACAAAAAAGTACTAATTTATTATATTATTTTTCTAAAAAAACTTCACAAAAATAAAATATAGCTCTTTAACCGGAAGGATTAACATAAGGAAGACTACAAAAAATTAGCCTCAAATATGTCAATTTTTGTATACACTACTTACATTGCATTGAGCTTAAAAATAAGATTTCATGCATATTATTTAAACTCTTTCGATACTAAAGTTACCCTAATGCTTCTCCATTAAATACGTCAATGTGTGCTAGTGAAGTGTTGAATTTTATTTATTTCCCCCAATGAAAAATAAAGAGAAAATGACATTCGTAAGGATGAAATAATCATATGCTTTTAATTTATTTGAATTGAATAACTAAATTAATAGTGTATAAATATTTTCATTACATGGACGTGCTTGTCTTGGTGAATAAAGAAGAATTCGGAAAGAGTGGGCTTGGCAACACAGAAGGCGCCAAAAGCCCAGCCCAATAATTTCGCATTCGCGGTTTCCCAATGAGAAAACCGATAAATTGGTGAATGGTGACCGTCACCATTCATCAAACCTATGTCGTCGTCGAAGGAGGCAGCAGCAGAAGAACGAAACTGGCTGGACCTTCCGCGCGACGTTCTGTGCACGATTTTCCAGAAGCTGGGCGCCACCGAGATCCTGACGCGCGCGCAGGGCGTGTGCTCCGTGTGGCGCGCGATCGCCAAGGAGCCTCTCCTGTGGCGCACCATCGACATGCGCAATTTGGGCGACATTGGATTGGATTTCCATTTATTGGCCATGTGCCACCGCGCAATTGACTACAGCTCCGGCCACTTGCTCCATATCAATGTCGAGTATTTCGGCACCGATGATCTCCTCCACCACATCACCCATTCGTCAGTCATGCTTAGCTCTTTTCTTTTATTTACTTACCTTATTCCTGTTCCCTAACCACGCCTTGCATGCAAACATTATGTTTAGTTAATTACTGTCAAAATTTCGGGAAATTCTGTCTTTCTGGGGTTTTACCCAATAATAGAGAATGAATGTTAAAAGAGTGTTATTCTTATAGCATATCCTCGTCAAAACTACAGATGAGGGCAGAGTTTTTTTTTTTTTTATTGTTATTAATAATTCCTATATTTTTGTTATTATAATTCAAAACCATATTTCTTGTTGCCTGTGAATAGTGATGACTTTATTGATTTAATGGTATATTTCAATTCTCGTCTTCGATTTCAGATATGGTATATCATATACAATTGATGTTTCTGTGATCTAGATATTGCTGAAACTATATGTGTTGTGTCATAATGGGAAGGGATCCTCTAATATTGTACATTACAGGCCATGTTTACATTTTGTATCTATCTCTCTACCTATTGATATTATATAGGCCTTGTACTTATTTAATGTCTACTACGAGAGACATAGATATAGTATTTGAACATGGCCACATCATGTTGAAATTTGACGTGAGAGTCCAGAGGATCTATTCCTGGTTCTTGTTTGAAGTGTAAAATGTTCATTCCTTGTAAATTTAACAATGAAATTTCACATTTTTAGATTGTTTATTACCAAAGCCTCAGCACATCTTTTGGTAGTATCTCTATATAGGTTGTTTGCAATTTCATGCCAAATCTTTTGGTGGTGTCTTTATGTAACACTTCTTCTCCCTGTATTGTCTTTCCATTTCCCAGTACAAGTAATCTACGAAGCCTACGTCTTGCATGTTGCTATCAGATTTCAGATGAAGGACTGTGTGAAATTGCAGAAAAGCTTCCTCAGCTGGAGGAGCTTGATATATCAATCAGCAACTTAACCAAGGACCCTCTAGAAGCTATTGGCCAGTGTTGCCCACACTTAAAAACACTGAAATTCAATATGGAAGGTTACAGACGTCCGCACATTGAGTGTGATGAGGAGGCTTTTGCTATTGCAGAAACCATGCCCGGGTTACACCATCTCCAGCTTTTTGGAAACAAACTTACTAATGAAGGCCTGCTTGCTATTCTTGATGGCTGTCCTCTCCTTGAATCTCTTGACTTACGACAGTGTTTCAATGTTAACTTGGCAGGAAGTTTGGGGAAAAGATGTGCGGAACAGATCAAAGAATTACGGCTTCCATGTGATCCCACTGATGACTACCCATTTGAAGCTGAAATTGATTATGGATCTCTTGATGAAGATTACCCATCTGGGATTTCTGACATAGATTTCTTGTCTGATGATGATTATGACTATTATGAATTCTCAGGTGGGAGTGACTTTTCTGAATATGATGATGATCATCCTGATTATTACGACCACTTTTGACAAATTTTAGACATTTCAGCACGAGGAAAACTGGTGCTGTGAATATATTTCAGTTACTCTTGGTTACCTTTCCTCTCTCTAGCATTTCCAATCAAAAGAAAGCCAGGAAACACACTGCAATGCATTCCAGTAAAGTATCCTTGACCTTCTAAAGATACTCAATGTAGTAATGCTGTTTTAACGAAATTGATAGGTGGAGACTGCATGATCTTCTTCTACATCTGGAACCTTTGTGAAGCGCATTCACTTTTTGCAACTTGTATTTATCTGATACATGTAAGAGGCTATTTGGTTGTCTTCTGTTGAAAGTCGATGACCTGAACTTTGTTGTGTAGTGGTTTTTCTTTTGAAACCCAAAGCTATGAAGGTAATATTTATCAAATTATAGTAAATGTTAAATTTTGTCACTTGGTAAATGTGAAAAATATAACTATTTGGATTGATTCTATGATTGGCATCGTACCAATTGTCCCGCAAGACATTAGACATGCATATCATTTGTTCCCGATGAACCTGTAAAGTAGAGTCTCTTTTAAAATCTAAATATAAATATTGTGCGTTTTTCACCCAAAATCAAATTTCGTTAGTAGGAAAGTAAAAAAAAAATCAGTTTCTCAAAAATAATCTTGATAGCAAAATTATTTTTGAAAATCCTAAAAAATTACCCCAACTAGGTCTATACTTATTACTGTACAACTTGATTTTGAAAGAACGAAATGCAAAAACCAGTTAAGGATATCCCAAAGTTCAGCTCTTAACACAGCAAAAACAAATATTAAGCCGAAAATGCAAAGACAACATGCCCAGAATCATTTCGCAGAATCCCTCCAACAGCGGCTTTATTCAAATGCTTTTCGACTGAACCGTCACAATTGAGCTTGTACACACCACACCAATCGGAGGAGGCTTCCAGCTAATACTTGGAGAATCATCAGCAGCAATAGGAACTTGAAGAAAGTACAGTTGAATCTGTATGCTCATATCGATAATCAATTTCTTTGACAACAAGAAGCTTAACAAGGCAAACATGTAGCCCCTGGTCCACAGAGACGAAGACTATCTGAGTAGGAAGTAAAGCAAACTTTGGATTCGTATCTGTGTTGGCATATTTCCTCAACCCTTATATAGTTTTCATCATCAGTCAAACCTTCTGTAGACTCTTGTTTCAGTTGCCAAAATTAGGAGATCGCCATTGATAACTGTGAATCCGGTTATTTTAGGATCTTCCTCCATCAAACCCATCTCTTTTGTTGCTACCTCGGGAATTCTCAACCACGTGTGCGATTCATAATCTGTCAATATATATTGATGAAGTATTCAAACTTTGAAAGTATTTTATGAATATTTAATACAGCTTTATTAAACACATAAATATAGAAACATTTATTTTAGATGAAATATAGAAACATATAAACAGTGTCCCTTAATGAACCAAAAAGTCTAGACTTACATTAAAAGCCAATGTTAGCAGCAATATGGAACCCACCAATCCCCGCCAGCACCACCTCCTCCTCCTCTTTTTGTAAGTTGAAGTTTCTCTCATGTATATAGGGAACATATTCATTAGCTAACCACGGGGTTTCATTTCATGTTAACTACTCTTAGTGGAACTCGGTTCCATTTTTGTCAACGATGCGTTCCTCCGTAGCTATAGGTTCTGATGGGTCTTGGCCTAGTCCCCCATCGTGTTCCTCTTTTTATATTCAACATAGCAGGATGTTGTTGACAGCGTCATGGGTTGGGCCTAAGAGAAGAGTATAGGACTCATCGCTGCTGTTACTTCTTGCTTTCCATAAATTTCTTTCTACACTCCCTTTAAATTTTATATTACACAAAAATCCTAAACTACGCTTCTTTATTCCCCTCTTCTTGCACCCCACACCCATTTCAACACAAAAATTAATAAACTATACTTTTATTTAATATTATAGTATATTTTAAATTTTTTTATAAAAGAATCACTTTTTTTCTCATAAATAAGAACGGTTATACCCTATTTATAAGATATATAGTCAATAATCTTTTGTCTCTTATTGTAAAACTTCATTTTATCTCTCTTTTGTATTAATTATTTTTTGATAAAATATCTTGAATTTGCACTTTCTCTCCAATGAAGATTAAAAAGATGGATAAATTCTCAATAAAATTAAGGATAAATTTGAAAAAAAAATTATATAATAATATTAATAACTAAATTAACTAACTTTCTTAATAAATATAAATTAATCTACATGTTTTATAATTAGGAACATAAAGTGTATGATAAGGAGAACGGTGCAGTCCCCATGTTCTCTTTTATAAGGAAAAAAAATCATTTTGTTTGGAATATAAGCAAAAGATAATTACTTTTATATTATTTAATGAAATTATGTTCAAAATACTTTTCATTTAATAAGGGATTTGTGTTTCATCTTAAGTTCCAACTTAGTGTAGTTTAGAAAAAAATATTTATTTTTTAACTGTGAATTACACATTTTAATGAAACAAACTAACTTTTTTAGTATTTCCTTACGTCTTAATTATAAGAAAAAAACATATTTTATACTTATTAAGAAATTGATTATATTGATTAAAAGTGTGTAAGTCTCAATTAAAAATTAAACATTTATTTAAATTATTTTTTATTGAAATTTGATATTAAGTATAAACTAATAAGTTGTTGATTCGAGTCATTTTAAACTCGATTCTCTTAAGCAAGATCTTAGATTTGAATCTTGTAAATGGAGAAAATATAATTAGGAAGAGAAACCTCACTAAAGATAGGCGGTCAAATTTTTCGGTGAAGATTAGTGATTAACAAAATTATTGAATCCTCCACATTAATATCTTGCTATAAAAAATATTAAGTATAAAAAAGACAAAATTATTGGATACTCCACATTAATATCTTGCCATAAAAAAATATTAAGTATAAAAAAGATTTTTAGTCCTATTAAATAAAAAATATTTTAGAGATACCCTTATTAAATAAACATTAATAATTAAAATTTGTTTATATTTAAAATAAAACATAAAAAAATTGTTATTTATATTTGAGATGAAAGAAAATAAGTGTAAAAAAAAAATTTATTATAAAAGAGAACGGAGAGGGTATTAATTTTGGGAGAGGATAGCGCTGGTGCTTTGGCAGATGGCTGCTTTTGCAGTTGACTAAGAATCCTACCTAGCTCTAGGTCCAACCAAGGCTATATATATAGCCTTGTTTACATTTTCTCCTAACAAAGTTCAACTGCTAACCTTCGTTGATCCCAACAACTTATATTTATGGGAAACTGTCAACTCCACCGTCCCCTCCCATCAAAATTTATTAGCTCTTCAGACAACTTTTATTAGTACTCCACCTTGTTACTCACAATGTGAACGTTAGTCAACTAAGTACACTGTAATCTGTTTATTCTTTAAAGAGTTCATTAAAAATAAAACTTCTAATGTACTATACTCAAAATGAATTAAAATTCTCCCAACTAAATTAGATAATTCTTTCACAATACTATAATCTTGATTTCGGATGTAGAAAAAATGTAGCTGGAGAGATACGAATAGATCCCAGCAATCCGGTTAGAAAACCCATATAAGTTTTTCCAACTATTTTAATTCTCTTGTCTAAAATACTACCCAGTAGTATTGTAAACATTAAATATTTTTGTCTGACAAATAACTAAATAATTAATCTTAAAATAGTAAGAATGCAAGTATAGATTTGAATCATAAAAATTAGTTCAAGAAACAAGGATTAATATATCATCTTTATATTTTAATTTGATTTTATTTATAGTGAATGTGAAACTTCAACAATCAAGATTACTAAAAATAATTATCTAGTTAAATTTAATTAATAGCATTATAAAATTATTTTTTATTTTACAAAATATTTATGAAATTAAATGATTTGGATATTACACATAATATAAGAAATACTTTTGCCATCCATGATTATGATTTACATTGTTAATAAGGTAACGAATACCCTATATTGAAAATTATTGAGTGTCATCACATCAGTATATTTTACCATAAATTGATAGTATAAAAAATAACAAATAATGATACTCTGTTTTAAATTGAATCTATGTTTTTTATACTCTCTTTGATCTATTCCGTACGACTATTTTAGTAAAATATAATTGTTTCAAATAAACAAATAATTATGTCTTAAATATTTAAAATATCAATGATTTCAAATAAAACAAAGAAAATGATAACCTATATTTTACGAACACAAGTTAATACGACCTTGAAATAAAAGATAAATATTAATTATTATTTTAAAAGATTTGGTTAAAGAATTAAAATGAAAAAAATTATTGAAACATATAAATTTACGTTACACATGATTTTTCTTACATATTTTTATGATTTTCACATTAAATATATATATTTTATTTTTAATTAATATTTTAAAGATACTGTTGATCAAGATCCAAATAAAAAAAATGAAACATCAATGAGAAAAATATGCAATGATGGGAGTAATTATTGAACTAGCTAGGCTAGTGGAAGTCATCTTAGAGCTGGTTTCTTGTACCCTTGCAATAAATTTAGGGCCTCCCATCTTAGCTTCAACTTCCAAGTTTCAACTTAAGTACATCTCTCTTTCACACCCAGCCTTATTACACTTCAACTACACATTTATGGAAAGTTACTTGGACAATTGGACCAAAAAGGTTTTTTTTTTTAAATTTTAAATATGGTGCAATAATTCCTTTCCGTGCAATAATATACCATAAATTTAAGATGTAACGTTTCCCTAAATTTTGTCGAGGAAGAATCGGTGTGTAGCGTGTTTGTTTTTAATCTCACTTTCCAATGCACCCGTGTATTTGAAAACCTGTTTGATCTACGTTGAATGGAAGTTTTTTTTTTTTTTTTAGATGTTGAATGGAAGTTAGTAATGCATAAACAGAGAAGGAAATTGAGTGTTGGATTGACGTTAAATATGAATTTAGTATATTCAAACACACACACACTCTATAAATGCTGAATTCATAAAGAATTGACATTTAGTTAAACTAATAATAATCCAAACACAGTAAAAGAAGTTTTTTTTATCAATACTGTAAGTTGATGTTGAGAAAATTAGACATTTTTCTGAGTAAAAAAAGTTATACATTGTGGAGGCATATAAATTAAGAACAATTTTATATTTTCTTATGATATTTCTTTACTAAATTTTATAGTACTTGTTTATTATATTTCTTTTCTGAGTATGCATGTTTTATATTTCAAAGTTATTATTAAGTATATTTACATTTTTGTTTAACATTTTCTTTACAAAATCGTTGGAAAAAATGTACGAGGATATAATTTATCACTCATAAATTAAACTCTTTTTGTCAGGTAATTACATGAAATTGAACTAATTTAAAGAGTAATGTCATATTCTCTAACTAGTATTCTTATTCATTTATAAAGAAAATATAAATAAAAAAGTAAATATATTTAATGTTTTGAAGATATAAACATTTTTTAAAAATTTCATAAAAAGGTAAGAAAATAAGTAGAAAAATATATAATAAGATATAGTAAAAATGATATAACAGGAGGATTTAAAATTATTACGATTATAATACTACTACTTTCATGAATTCCAACAAGAGTATATAGTAAATGCTTGATTAAGGAAAGTAGTAGTACTAATTTTTTATCAGTTTTTTTTTATATATAAATGAATTTATTTTGTCTCCAAACATAGACTGCTAAATGGCATGAAGTGATAGGATTAAATAAAAAGGCTAACTGGGTTGGGTATGTGGGGGGTGGGGTGAAGAAGAGAGGGGACAAAGGTTTAAAGGGAGGCGGGTAATGGTGCCTGGTTGGCAGGAAATCACATGGACATGCAATGCCATTGCTAAAATACTTAAAATTATATTATTTATGATTTTTTACATTCTCTTATTATATCTATCATAAATATTTTTTTTAATTATTCAACTAATGTTTTAAAAATACTAATAAAATCTTGACATAAAAATTAAGAAATTTAATAAAATTTCTAAAATATTACAGTATTAAATAACTTTCTGTTATACTCCTTACGTGTTTCTTTAATTAATTACTTATTCATTCTAATCTTATTCTCATTAAATATTGATTAAAAATAACCATAAAAAATATTTAAAACAGTATACCATTAATTCTGTGAAACAACATCTATTTTTGAATATTTTTTCTCTCTGGAACTGGAGAGTAAGTAATATCCTTATCACTCTTCTATATGGGGATTGGGTTTTTTGGGTTGAAGAGTGCGTAGAAAGAGACGACAGACATAACACAATGACATCCACGTGCCGTGTTTGTCACCTTCTATAGCTTTCCAGTGCCTTTCATGCCACCATCAGCGCGTGCATAATCACCCTGTCCTTCCCTGTTAACAACACTTTTCAATAATCTTATTTTGAAGGAAAAGGAATTCATACTACAATAGTAGTACCAAAAGCTTTTGCATTTAACACCATCTTAACCCGAAATAACAATTTGTTTACTATTTTTTTATAACTTTAAAAATATTATTTTTCTAAAATTATTTTAAAATATATCACTTTTGAAATTTATTAAAAGATTGAAAGTTGACACTACTTTTTTCGTTAGTTGAAAAAGTTAGATTGGATATCCTCGCAAAACCAAGTTGTATTGTTTTTTTTTTTTTCAATTTCCAATAATAATGTGTGTAGACTCTGCTTGATGTACTTATTGCAAGCTGTAATGGTACGATTATACCCCCAACTTCTCCTCGTGTTTAATTAGTTTTTATGCTGCACATATAAACAGACACAAATAGAGAGATCGAACATGATAAACTTGAAGACTTTTTACCTAAAGAAATATAATAGCTTTATATAGGCATGACCAGCCTGATTTTTGCAGGCTCAACAATCCATAAAACACAGCAGAAAAAGAAAGTAATTGAGAGAAAAAAGAGTAGCCTCCGTCACACCACCAAGTGACATGTATCAATTGAAAAAATGGTGACTAGATGCTTTTTATAAATATATAGATGAGAAAAGAATGCTATATAGCATTACATTTTCATGCTTACTTCTATTAAAGGTCATACGCTTACTTTCTAGTTAATAATCTAAAATGATTTTTTTCACAGCCACTAATAGGTAGAGTGAAAAAAATGAAAAAAAAAGTTAATTGAAATAAAAAATTGAATTAAAATAGAATGTAAAAATATAAATTTTACATTATTTTACTGTTTATTTCTCTCTCTTTTTTTTTACCCTCTTTCTCTCTGCAAACAATCAGACCCTACATGCCATAATAAATTTGTGTATAATTAATATCAAGGGTGTTAAAATGAAAGGCAAGCAGAGGAAAGTGAAGTCCTAATTGAAGCCCCGAAAACTTTCTAGAAACATTAGAGAACAAACACGTTTGATACAAAAGCGGATAAAGCAGTATCAGGGACATTCTAAAGGGAAGGCAAAGAGAAAAAGGGAATTAGAGATGAGATGAGATATGATATGATATGTTAATTTGATGAGAATGGGACATATCTGTAAAGCCTGAAAAATTGAAAACGGCATTTGAAAGCAGAAACACAGAATTTCAATGAGCTGGGGAGCATCGATTCTTGGGTACTGTTCTATATATATTTCGAGGAACGCATCATGCACAAGTTGTAAAAGGTTCTTGCTACTAAATGTTTATTTATTGATTATATCTCTATACACTGCATGCTATGACGACATGTCAAAACATATCCTATTAAAGTCTTGCATTTTTTTCTTTACGCGAATCGCACATCATGGCTTTCAACGTTCCTCCTCCATTTTCTGTAGGATGCGATATTATATCTATATAAGCAAATAAAGCAAAACAGTCGTATACTATCAGCCTATGATGATCACCATGTATGGCATATAATTTGCAAATTAATTAAGATTCATGTTGCATGCAAATATGTATATGGGGTTAGAAAAGTGTTGAAAACGAAGTTTAATTCAACTACTTGCACTCACGAACAAATATTAATGTCGATTGATCTCTCTTTTTCTCAGAAGTGTTAGAAAGTCAAACGTAGTCTCGGGATGCTTACTTTCATGACGTGAAAATATTAATTTTTAATTCCCCTAATGTATTGTGAGCACGGAAGTCATATCCATGGTTAAAAAAGAAAATAAAAATAAAAAGAGAAAATAATATATATATATATAAAGATTAAATTAAAGAAATACAAATAATAAAAAATTATATAAAAACATAACTGAAAGAGAAAGTAAACTTATAGTATTTAACACATTTTTTTATTGAACTATTTAAGTATTTAACACTCCTATTTTCCTTTGTTTAATACATGTGAAATATAGTTAGTAGAACTGTAGAAGTCATTCCGAAGTCAAATTAAAAGAGAAAGTAAAGTTATTTGTAAAGTCATATATGGGGATTTGAGATGGACAGACAGGCACGACAAATCACAAGCCTAACTTTTGTATATGTGTAAAATTATGAGGAATATGGAGCATTTGACAAGAACCAACTTCAACCAAAATTAGATTATTTCACCAGTATTTCACACAGTATATATATATATATATGTGTGTGTGGTGCTTTTCTAGTCTACTACACAGGGTAGCCCTTTCGTGTTTGGAAAGGGCTTTATGTATATAGGCCTCTAAAAGCCGAAAGAAGCAGTTCAAGTTCCAAAAGGTTCTCTATGTGGGTTTTGAGATGAGTTATAAACCTTTTTTCATGTATTACATGTTTGGTTCACTGAGGAGTGATAAGATTTTATTTTTTTTTACTAATAATAATACATCACCTATAATTTTATATGTCTCATTAATATTTTTTACTTTTTTCTTTCAATCACATCATAAGTTGTATCATATTTGTATATATTTTTTATTTTTTTAGGTGTTAGATAACAATATATTGAATCTCCAGCAAACATTTTCCTTTTTCTTATACTATTACATGCTTGTCAACAACTTTATTTTGACGGTTACTCATCAATGCTAGGGATCTTCGTTGGGGTAACTCTTGTATTATGCTCTTTATGTCTATGTAGGTACTGCTGATACCATTTGCTTTATTAATATATATTTCTTATTTGGCCGACAAAACAAACTTGATTTTGAAAATTTTATGAAGTTGTTCAAAAAAGAAAAATGAATGTTCTTTTCAAAATAAGATAATCTGTACACTTACATAATCTGACAATTCTAACAATTTGTTGATTTGGTATTGATTAATCAAATGAGTTTGATTTTGACATAATTAATGATAAGAATTTACAATATCATCTAGTAATGTCTTGTCATATTATTTCTTTTGGTTATATATCTTGTCATTTTTTTTGTGGGCATTACATATCTTGTCATATTATTTGACGTTATTAAATTCATAAAATAGTATGACAATACATTATTAAATAACAACGTAAATTTATTTATACTAAAAAAATAAACAACTAACCCTTTATTTAGAGCAAAAGAAAACTTGAATTTGTATAAGAAAACTACATAGCCAAAGATTTTAGTTAAAAAGGAAAAAGAATTCAGCAATGTATATACTCCCTACAATAAGAGCAATGAAGGTTAAAGTATAAGGTTAAGGTAATTTACATGAAGTATTAAATTCAGATTATAATATATACTCCCTACAATAAGAGCAATGAAGGTTAAAGTATAAGGTTAAGGTAATTTACATGAAGTATTAAATTCAGATTATAATAAATAAAACAAGAGCGTATATACTCCCTGCAATAACGTTAGTCGCGCGTGCATTGTTCAGATCACCCTGTTGATCTTAAAAACTTGTTTGCGAATGACAAATAAAATGAAATAGTTTTGTGCTTTTCTAATGTCATTTTAAGTGAAACAAACAGTTTCTCAACAAGCAGCTTGACTGTTTTGAAATCAGTTAGAATGAAAATAATGATTGAACAATAAAATTCGATGACATGTGCAGATTTTCAATGCCAGAGAGTAAATTTCAAATATGGTATTTAGTGGAAAAAATTAACCTATTATTTATTAGTGTTTTCTTATAATTTAATAATTCGAGTAACATATTGGTTATTTTATCATTCACAAAATGATGAGATAATCTCTATTGAAATATTAAATAACACAATTCTTTCATATGAACAATGTAACAAAAGTCAGATACTGGATTATACTAGTACAATTTAGTTCACTCACTGTTTTTAAGATGGCTAAAGTAGCTATATATCACTAATTAATAAACGGAACGCGTCTTTGTGTACTCCAACGTGTCTCTGCGCATCTCAAAGTGTGATGAGAAGAAATTAAGCAAGGAATATTCTGAATTTAGAAATGCCAAGTTATTTTTTCATGGTTGTCTCCCCTTAAAGCATACCATGAAAGGAAAGACAGACCCAAATACTTGAGCTTTTAAAAGCAACTGTTTGGTATGATTAAGATGATAATCTCAATGCAAGAAAAGAAAAAGATGATCATCTCAAATCTCAATGCCGTGGTATGGCAACGAAAAACACATTTGATTACGTTGATGGGAAGAATCAAATTATCTCCTTTTCCTTATTTTCTTTTTCTTTCCATTCATCTACCTTATGGACGACATGCCAAAAAATATAATATATATAAAGGTCAAAAGAAACTTGAATGTACGTAAGTATCAAACTATGTTATTTTATATTAAAAAAAAGGGTTACAAAAAAGAAAGGACAACTAAAAAATATACACATAAGTCACCCATCCGCCAATTATAAAACTGGGGGGCACCGACTGAACACGTGGCGTGGCGCAGGGGGCGACCATCGTCGGATTTTAATCAAAAGTAATCAAACGCCGTTAGCTGCTGTCTACTGTTATTTACGTTGCCGTTATCGTTGGCGGGGTAGTAAAACGGCGTCGTTTTATTCCTTCTGAGTGATGGAACCTCCGGCGGCGTGACCGTCCGGATGAGCGCGAGATTGAGCCCCGCGAAGAAGGGGTGTTTTTTGACGTCCGCAGAGCCTCGTTTGGACCCGAGCCTGCGGTTCGGGTCCTTGTTGAGCAACCCTGATATGAGGTCCCGCGCGTGCATTTCAAGCGTACTGGAGGGCGTGGAGGTGGGAAATGCGAGGGGCTTTTTGATGATGCTTCGCAGCGTAGCCTCGTTCGATGATCCCGCGAAGGGTGTTCGACCGTACACCATCTCGTAGATGAATATCCCGAAGGACCACCAGTCGACGGCATTGCCGTGTGAGTTCCCGGAGGCCACTTCCGGCGACACGTACTCGTGGGTCCCAACGAAGGAGCACGAGCGGGCCCCGACCGGTTCGGCCACGAAGAGGCGGTTGGGTTGGAGGGTCTGGACCTTCCTGGACCGGAATACGCGGTTCGAGAGGCAGGAGAAGGGGGTGGAGTACTGGCGAGTGTAGCGTAACGCGGGTGCGAATGCGGGGTCCAGTGAACAGTCAGGGGATTCAACGGCTGGGATAGCATCGGAGCATAGAGAGAGATCGAAGTCGGAAAGCATGATGTGACCGTCTGATCTGACCAACACGTTTTCGGGCTTCAGATCCCTGTAGATGATTCCCAGCATGTGGAGATACTCCAACGCAACCAGTACTTCAGCCGCGTAAAACCTGTAACGAGAATATCATTATTAGTGCAACAAACACCAAACCTAATTTTCTCATACGCAACAAAACACTTGACTTCTATTCCCCCCTTCATAATCTCACAGTCAAGTCCATGTTCATGCACTCCCTTTTTTTTTTTTTGTTTTTCAGATTGTGTTTTATTTATTTTTCAAATGTTAAACATAATATGATTTTTTTTTTCGCATTCAAATACAATAAAGGATAAATAAATACATAAATCTTTAACTTGTTTACAAAAAATGCATCAAAATACCAAATAACTTCTTTTATAATTGGGAAGTAAAAATTAAATATTTAAAGCTTAATCTATTAAAAGATTAAGTTAACTTTTCTCTAAAATTATGATTTGTATTTTTTATGTAAAAATAAAAAATACAATATTAATGTTACATTCAGAAATAATAAAAACAAATAAATCTAAAAAATAAATTATTTTCTTTAAGCTAAGTGAAGAAATTAAAAAAAAAAATTGGTGTGAGTGATAAAAAAAAATAAAACTCATGACCAATTTAACTCCCTATCGATATTTAAAATTTTATATATTAAAAAATCAGTTTAACTATATTTCTGCTAAAGGTATGAATTGTATAATTAATTTTTTTTAGTTCTTAAAAATTATAAATTATTTACTTTTACTTCTGAAAGCATTTTAAAAGAACAGAACACAAATCTTTTTTTATGAAATGCATGGATTACAAATAAAAAATTATTATTTTTTATTTAAAGGCATGCATACTTTTTATAACATAGTTAAGTATGAAAAATATCAGTGTAAAAATTGTTGACTTGAACTTATAAAAACAAGTGAAAGAAAAATAATTATTTTTAGAGAAGAAAAGACAAAATAAGATTTCCGCAAGGTGAGATAATGAATAATTATTGAGTGATGCGAGAAGAGAAGAGGTTCTGAAGAAAGAAGGTGATGGTTACGTTACCTGGCAGAGGAGAGAGAGAATCGGTTATTGGGGTGGTTGTGTTGAAGGGAGTGCAAGTCCCCACCGGAGCAATACTCCATCACAATGCATGAGAAATTCGAAGCCTCGAACTCCGCGTAGAGCGTAGGGAGGAACGGATGGTCCACCATCTTCAGAATCTTCCTCTCCATCTCCGCTCTCTGCGCCTTCTTCTTCAGCGCCACCGCCTCCTTGTCCACCACCTTCATCGCGTAGAAACAGGGGTCCTCGTCGTCGTCCTCGTCGCCGGCGTCGTGGCGGAGACGGCAGAGGTAGACGGTGCCGATGTCGCCGGCGCCGATGCGGCGGAGGAGGTGGAAGTCGCGGAAGGTGAGGGCGGACTTGCGGCGGAGGATGGCGGAGTAGGCGAAGTCGGAGGAGCGGTGGGGTTTGACGAAGAGGGTCTCAGGGGAAGAAGAAGGAGGAGGGAGATCGAAGGAGAGACGGCTGAAGCTGGTGCTGCAAACGCTCTCGTTGCTCATTGAAGTTCTTTGAGTGGAGGAATTGATAGTCTCAGAACTCATGCCAGAATCGCGTCCACCACCAGTCTCCATTGAGAGGGTGTGTTTGAGGGGTTGTTGTGTGGTATTTATGGGAAGGGCGTTGGTTAAGCTAAGCTAGGTGGGCCTGCCCGTGCGGTACATGTCTTGTTAATGTTAAGCTTTTATTTCACACTACTTTTCTCATTATTGCAATGACAAACATGGCCTACAGGAATCAACCATGTTTCTCTCTGACCTACCGCTCAAATATCGGGTCTTATTCAACCCATGCTTTATGCAAACCATAATATTCTTTTACTCCTCCATTCCAATATTGTACTAATAACAATTGTTATTTTCACCGCAAGAAAAGGATTTTTTTTACAAAGAGTATTAGAATCAGGACCAGGTAATTAAGACGCTGATGATAGGTTGAGACTTTAACTTACTCAAAGAGTTACTATTGCATATGTTTTTTGATTTTTTTGTCTAATTTATATATTGATACATAAATTTTGAGTTAAATCTAATGATTCAATACAAACTGAACACACAAAAAAAAAGTATAAATACTTTTACAAACGTCTTTTTGTTATCAACGTCAAAAAATACACAAACATGATATTAATTTCACAAGTAATTTTATTTCGTCATAATTATTTAAGTAACTCTTAATTCTCGATAAATCTTCCTAAAAAGTATTGGTAGGAAATAAGATTTTTATAATGTTAAAAGGAATTAAATCTATCATCACAAGGAAGATAAAAACCTAATTTTTATTTTTATTTTCAACTACTTGTGTTGACCTGTGTTGACTTTCGGAAAGATGCTTACAACCAATGTTGCTTTTTTTTTTACAATTTTTTCTACTATCTTATAATGTAAATTAATGTCTTAAAAATATAAAATATATTTAATACTACTTATTTTGAAAAAGAAGTAGTAGAAGAAGGATTAACACGAAGGAGATGCAATAAGAAGATTTATAATTAATTTTTAACTCAAACATATAAGTATATTAATCAATATATTACTTTATTTCGGGTTTTTTCACCTTATATCTAAAACTTGGTGAGGTTCTGTGAGAGAAAATATTTGCGTCGACAATTAGTAACTAGGCCCCTACATGCACCGAAGTTATAAGCATTGAATGCATACCGACATGATACAAGCTGATAATAAATTGGAACTATGATTTTAATAGTTAGTGAAACAACCCATTTCTACAATAAAAAAGGTACGGATGCCTGATTCTTTTCAAATCTGGTCACAATTTTGATACGTAACTCTTTAGACAAAGTATAGTTTATTCTTCTTTTATCGTCTGAAAGAAAAACATGGGCTTGAAAAATAACTACCGCGTAGACCACAGATAAAAATTAGAAAAAAAAAAACTTTGAACTTTGTATCCTCTCCAGATGGTTTTGAATTTGGTGCAGAAAATATGTCAAAGATTCGTTACAACTCGAGGCATACGGCTAGAACTAGAAGTGGCTTCTATATTCAAGTTCATTAGGAATATTGACAACATTCCAATTGAGTTTTTCAAGTACTTTATACATATTCACGTTTAAGTAAAGTAAATTTTACAGTAATTCTCTTCATATACTAGTAAAAGCAATAGAAAAATTAAGTAACAAGACAACTAATATTTAAAAACTTTTCTTTAGACATAACACTCAATTTATAATCAGAACCTTTTTTTTTTGTGAACTATAATTAGAACCTATTCCGCAACTTATATATATCTCAATTCTAGCTCAAATATAGTAGAAGGCCTTCATTGTTCATTCCATCAATGTCAAGAATTTTAGCAATAACATAACTGGAAAGACAGAAAACAAAAACAGGAATAGCAATTGTGTAATAATTTGATAAACTAGAACCACGATCAAGAATGTGGAATCAAGATAGCTCACGGTTGCCCACAGAGAGAGTCATATCAAATGAAAAGAGATCGGTGAATGACAATGTAATGCCTGTAGATGTAGAGACATAGTGAGTGATAATGTTGAATCAAATATATATATGTTCATCTACCTAGAGATACGAATGGTTTGAGCAAAGCAGTTTTGGCCACGAGTTCACTGTGAAGAGGAAATTGTGGGGCATGTTTGGATGCAAGTACTAACCATCAAAAACATTGTCAACAGATGTAGGACCAATGAGCAGTACGAGACATTGGCCCAAACGTAAGTGGTGACCTGACCTTTCATATTCAGACTTTTAACCTTTTCAAGCTACAACATCTACTGCATGGGAATCTAGTTGTACCGCAATTTTCAATTCTCTGTTAACGTTCTTGGCCAACCAAAACTTCCTAGCTTCCTCCATACGTTGGATAATCGATCCCTTTTATTTTGGTAGAATTGTTTAAGAATGCATGCATGTGTGTCATAATATTTTGGAAGACAATATTAGCTGTGCACCAGTTTTGTGCTGCGATATTTTTCTTTTATCATTTTCTGCCAATTCGGGAAGGTCCTTGTGCCAGCCAACTTTGCATGTGTTTTGTGTTATATTGTAGTACAATAATTTTATGTTAAAAATTGAGTGTGAAAATTTAATTCTAGCTAAGAAACTTCTCAATTGCTTCAGTCAACATATTTCTAAAAAACGTAAAGATTTTCAGCCTAGCACGATGTTAAACACGTTTCCAGCATGTGCAGGTTTCGGTTGAGTGCAAATTTAAAACAAACATGCAGTGTTACTTTTGTAAGGCTCATCTAATTTTATGTACCCATTGAAAGTAAAGTAAAAGATAACATGCATGTTTTAACATTGCTCCCTTATATAAAAGCAAATATGGCCGCTAAAAGAAATACATAAACATTAAAACATTGTCTACTTATTATTTGGTTCATTCGATTCTCTTCTACAATACTTCATGTGGATTCAAATTTTAACTAATTCAACTCTATTTAATACTATTATATCAAAAACACTCTTATATAACTTCACATTTGAGTATTATCTTAAATAAATATGATTAAAGATAGTTTAGATAATGTAATTGATTAATATGATAATTAATAAGTTTGGATGTTAATTAATATGATTTGTACATGGCTGCACTCGATGTATATACCCTATAACCAAAAAGACATCCATAAAAAATGATTTGTTCTTATTTGCTCAATTTAAGTTCATACGAAATGATATAATTTTCATAGGCGATCAATTGTATTTAGCCAGGTGAATAGATCTTACCAAGGTTAATTCTTATTTTAGTACGTAGTCTTTAAAAATAAAGAGATATTTTTCGTTTTTGTAATGATATGATGTATTAGTCATTCAGGATACATGAAGTGTTATTACATAAATTAAAAATTTTACAATAAAAGTTGAAATATTTCAATGTTGTTAATTGTGTATTGACTAAAACAAAATATATATATATATATATATATATATATATATATATATATATATATATATTGTTTTAGTCAATACACAATTATACCGTTGAGGCTAAACATCTCGAATACGAAGTTGTAAGATTGATGGATACTAAAATGGATAACTCAATATATAGGTTAAACAATTATAATTAGAATTAATTGACTATGATATTTTCTTAGAATTTGAGTTTGATTTTAATCCAATCTTATCCAATTGACTTGTAAGGTAAAAATTACTTTTAATAGAATTTATTTTCGTTATATCACTAATACGGTGGGAATCTTTAACATTTTTTTTTTATAACCAAACCATTTTTTTTATTGAAAAATAATATATAAGTTAGTGATGTCGATGTCCACAATTATTCTCATAGAGTTTGCGATCGAGTGTAGTATGTATATGCCCAATAGTCCGCTATTGAGATTGAGTAAAAAACAATTAAGGATGAAAAATGTTTCATGGAAAACAGCAACACAAAATCTAGTTAAAAAATGTCGTACCATATAATTTTGTGGTCCTAGTTCCGTTTTCTTTTCAGTATATGATGATAAGGAAAGACAGCTGATCAAAGGGTTTAGATGCTAATAAATAAATAAATTTATTTTGAATGTTCGCTGCTTTTCCCCCCTCCCCCTTTTTGCTTTAATTTGTATTAATTAACTTACTAGTTGTGGATGTTGAGGTCGGCAATCATTTATCAATATGCGATCATAAAAAGTAACTATAAGCTAGCTATATATACATAATATGTCACCATTGGCAGGGTAGTGGTGCCCGAAGGTGTTTCATGGAAGATTAGACAAATGCTAAAAAAGAAAAAGTTGCATAACACCTATGTGGTCCTATTTTCTTTATCCTTTATTCTTTTTTTGATGACGATAACAGATAAGTTACAAATTATTCTAAATACTCGTGAATTGTCTTAGGTTCTATATCATCAGCATAATTGCTCCAACATATACATAAAAGATATTTGATACTACCCTAATGATTTTCGGTTTATCGTTATGTTCATAATTAGTATTAGTGAAAGAACAATTTTCTATATTATTAGCAAGGAACAAGTTTCCTAATTAGGTGATTGTAGTTAGTACAAATAGAGACACATTGATATAAACATGATTAGATAACGACCAAACACAATTCGATGGCCAGTATCTTAATTAAGAATAATTCTACTTTCACAACACCTTTTACAATTTAAGAGATATATAAAAGATAGACAATTATAAGTGACAATAAACACTTATAATTTAATAAAATATATTTAATTTACATATGAACACACATTAAAAAAATCAATTTAAAATTATTTGATAGAGGCATATTTTGTAACAAGAAAACATCGACTTTTGATTATTTATTTATTTTTGCCTCATGGCCAATGAATTAGACTTAAACCAAAAATCAATGAATTAAAATAAAATTTTTAGATTCCTTTCCATATGTTCAGTAAGATCAGAAGCTCATGGATTGTCATGAAGACTTTGGATTTAGGAATTGTTTTTTAATTTTTGTTTAAGAATAAATTTTGACGCCACACTTGAGAGATATATATGATCAAGAGAATGAGTGTCAACTTTAAGTTTAATTGTCATAAATTATCCTGAGAAGACCATATTCAATTCATTGTCCAATTCCATCTTCATATTTAATATAATTTAATTACTTACCCTAAATCTCTTGATTTTCTTCTCTTATTTTAAAATTTTATAATTAAAGTTATCTTAGACATCAAAAAATAAGAGAAACTATTTTTTTCTTTGTAAATAGATGGATGAAAAGAAACAGAAGGAGTATTGTTTTGTTTGTACTTTTGAGCAAAGATATGTAGTAGTTAATTAAATACTATTGTATTTGTTCTTAATTGAGTGAATTAAAATTTGATGACATTGATACATGTTTGTTTTGAGTACAAACAGATGGCAATTAAGTTGATGCCGATTAAATATCTTGTCCATTTAGTTATGGAAAGCAACGTAATCAACTGTGAGTGGACAGATCAGATTGATACTAAATATCCACATGGCCAAACAAAACAGTGCATGCATGGCATGTTATGGTGATTGGAAGCAACAGCGTGAGATGAACTTGGGTTGGAGAGAGAGAGAGAGGGGCCCCTCCACTTGATGGGGTCCTAATGGAAAAGAACAATTCTCTAAAAAGCCTACATGATTTTTGAATTATTTGACACACACCCTCATCCTTTTGTTGGAAGTAGATTGAGAAGAAATTGATGCAATAGGGCCCATGATTGTTTGGGATGGGAATTGGTGTTTTGGGAAAGACCAGCAAAAAGTGCGTCAAGTGGAATTGTTGGTGCCATGGGGCCATGGCGTTTTGTACAAAAGGAGAACCCAAACGCTCAGTATTGATGAGGCTTGTTTGTTTGTGAGGTTCATGACAAAGTTTGAACCACCATCAAGTTTGCAAGCAAACCAAACTTTTACTATTTATTCACGTGACAAGACACCCATGCACAGACGCGATTAATTGCTTCTTATTTCTACTTCTTACTAGAGAGAGAGGATAATGCAAGATTTTATTTTATTTTTAAAGGACCAACTATAAAATTTGAGATAATTATTCTGTGATAAATACTATAAACATAATTATTTACTTGTAGCAAATTTGGATTATTTAATTATAATATTTTAGGTGTATTTGGATTATTAGCGGGGAATCGCTTTTGAGAAGGAAAAAAAATAATTTGGAAAGCATTTTTTAAAAAGCTAACGTTGATTAATAATAGTTTTATGTTAGAATTATATGGTTAAACATAAATACATAATTTTGCAAGAATTAGTTGTACTTCGATACTGTAACGCGGTTTGCATAGTGTAAACGTAGGTTTGCACTGGAAACCGAAAAATTGATTGGACTCTAAAATTAGAGTTTGTCTAATATTTATCCTAAACAAAAATGGAGTTAATTAATGAATAGTCTAATAATACACAGATCATCGTTGCAATTCTTTATATACATAAAAATAATTGGTATACTTTTTTAATTGTATTAATCATTAGTACGATAAAAATTTATTTTTACTTAAAGTAAGGTAAACAACCAAAAAGAAGGTTCTACAAATGTTTTCCCAGAAAAAAACTAGAGTTCATATGCAGTAACTGCCTAACAGTATATATGAGGAGTATCCATGAGGAACCAATAATTTAATTTATTTGGGTGATGGTCCAAACCAAACCTATACTCATGGGTGGTGGGTGGACAAGATGATCAGCTAACAGACAAGATGCAATCCACTAATAGATCTCATTTAGCTAAACAAAAGATCACAAAATCATTAACTGGGGCTCAAAATTTTAAACAAAAGATTTTCACTAGCTTAGGTACTAATGACACCTATAATGGGAGGCTCCAAATTCTATTTCCACTTAAGAGAGATTCGTGGGCCAAAATTTAACTCTAGTTGTCTTTTACTTGTTTCAGAACTAGCCGTCGTTTCTGGCTTCTCTCTCTGAGGTTTTATCATTTACTGACATGCAATATTAATTCTTGAGAACCGCATCAAGATATTAACTCGATAACTCAGACCTGAAATAACGAGTGATGTGAGGTTATACATATACCAGTACTAGTACTAGAGAGTATCTGGCATGGAATTAATGTGTAACATGTGCAGGCCAGGCCACTATTTTTGATTTTTTATTAAGATTCTCATAACGTTTTAAAAATCATCTATATATATATTACGTACTATACGTCTGTTTTCTTGCTTCTAAGTAGATCATCATCAATGTATTGTTATTTGTTAATTGTTATTTGTATTTATATATTATGCCACGTTAATAATAATATTACAATTAACACAATCTTAAAGATAGTAATTACATGCTTCCTCATTAGAAAACAGACTGTCATTGATAAAAAGGCTGTTAATTTTAAATAATTAACCCTCACCTAAGTTGCAATTGATAACTAAAAGTTAGAACTAATTAACCTAGCTCTAACAATTACAAATTTCATTATAATAATATCCTTTCTATAGCTCTACTGTTGTCATTTATTTTATTAAAAAACTAGCCTTCCAATTATTGGCCCCTGCAGAAATTTCAATTCCTGCATATCTTTATTCAGGACCATATATACCCTGCAGTTGTAATCTAATGGTTTCATATATTTTTATCTTATATATTTATTTAATTTTTAATATTAAAATATAAAATCAAGGTGTAGATTTTGTGCAGGAATCCAAATCCATTCATCACTTTTTAAAGTAGCAGTCATTGCTCAGTTCTAAAATATACATGGGCTGTAGTGTTTAGATTGATATGATCAACTTATTTAGAACTGCAATCTAAATCTGTTCCGATAAAAATAAGAATGGGTGTTCAAAAATTCACCCTTTTAGATTATATTCCTAATTAACTGTAATCTAAATCTGTTACGATAAAATAAAATAGAAATTAAGGCTTCCCCCGAAAACCCTAACAACACGTACAGGCGCAGAGCGTGATCCATTGACGAAGATGGTGCAGCAAAAGGCACAGCTATGCCACTGATTAATTCCAACCATCACAGGGTCGTCAAAACCCCTGGTGGGAAGCTCGTTTATCAGAACATATATTACAAACTAAAATGAAAGCTCATATTCAAACTAATATAATTGATAAAATTAATCAATGAAGAAAATCAAATTAAACTTGAGCCAACCTGGATTGTCTAAACAATGTCAGGACTCTTTTTATGCTTAAATAACGACTTAGCCCTATTTAACTACGAAAGTGTTCCCTCAAAAAAAAAAAAAAAAAACTAAGAAAAGTTTCATTGTTGGCCCGTTCACATGTGAGAGATCCACATATATTTTAGGTTTGAGTTTTATTAATATTCATTTTGTTTATATAGAGATCGAGAATACATAATAGTCAAAATGCATTCAAAATAATTTCTATCCAAATTCAAACATATTAGCGGATAACTATATTCTAACTTTTAATATCCTAAGTTTTGTAATTAAGTTTAGTTTCCATTTTTCCGTTTATTTATTAATTTGAATTTGAATAAATCTTGCCATGTCATTTTAAATTTGAAAAAAGTTCAAATTAAGATACTCAAAACAAAATCATTTAAGTGATCTCTTGAATAACTTGAGCTATGATCTGTCCATCAAACAACTCCGTTTCAATAAAAAAAAAAATTTCTAAAAAAACCCAACAATATGAAATTTAGAAAATTTGATATTCTACTATGTATATGGGGGTATGAGAACTATTGGAAGGAAGCATCATTTATGAGAGAGACTGAAAACAGCCACCAATATTCCCGCTGCATTGATGGGCCGACCATCAGACCAAATGTGTCACACAGATAGCAACCCATCCTTTGTGTAAGATTAGTAGTACTAATATTTTGCCCGTGCAATGTACGATATTAATATTAGCATTATTCGTAGGATTAGCATTATTAAATCCTTTAAACCGTTTAAAATATACAAACTGAAGATTTGTAATGCACACACAAATTGCAATAGAAAGAAAATCCATATGTATGTCAATATCAATTATATCATTATTTTTAGTAAAAGCCTACAAGTAATGTTTCTTATAAAAAGGAGAAATGATCGATGGAATCTGCCATAAGTTTTAGTTTTTTTTTTTTCCCCGATATGTAATGAGACGATAAGTAATGATAATGCTACAAATATTATTGATTGGAGTAAAACTAGTTTCGAATCTCTTGAAAAATACCTTGGATTTGAGTCATTTGAATAAAACAAACATATTTGGAATGAATTTTTTTTTATTAAAGATGATTACTTAACAAAATAATAAATAGTACTATTTTATATTAATATCATGATAATAAATTAATAAAAATTGGTTTAATCGGTAAAAAATAAGTTCATATTAAAAAAAGGTATGAATTTGATTCTTATTATCAATGTGAAATTCTTATTAGGAATTTTTATAAGTGTTTTTTGAACTTTGAGACTTATTCTCACATCGATAAATCTCGAGATTTAATTTAGTTAAACTTTTTCGGAAAAAAAATCATGATAATAAAAAAAAATACAATCAGTAATAATGAGATTTAGAGCATAAGGTGACTACGGTATCTTGTTCATCAAATTAATTAAAGTAATTAACCTCAGAGCAGCTACAACCTTACCCGATCCTCACCAGTACTACCATGCCCAGATGGCTTGGTCTATTGTTCCATCTGGGGGACAGTCAAACTGCAAGCACTATGGTGTCTAAATCCCAGGACATGACAACCATGTTGATAGTACCACATGTATATTTGGTAAAATTTTGTTATTTCATTTAATTCACAAGAATAAAAAAAGATGATTAATTTTTATTTAGTGATATTAAATTTATTAATAATTTGAATTATTATTTTTTAAATTATTCTTAACATTATATTCGAACTTGTTATTTCACTCCTTTTTTACCTAATTATTTTTTACTTAATTAATTAATGTATGGGAAGATAATATTATTTTACAATTTTATTATTTATTAATTAAAAAAATTGTAAAATAATTAACGACATTATAGTAAAAAAAATTAATACAAGAGATAATCTGATAGAATTTTATAAAAGAAGATGAACAAAATTTTTAAAAGATTCCTATATGAAAGGATGAAGGTAGTATAAAACAAAATCTAAGAGTACCCTGATAAGTTAAATGAAAGAGAAAAATATAGTAAATAAGTATATAACTAATGTTGGTTTAACCCATCTGTGATTACTCTTTTGCCTCAAAAAAAAAATCTGTGATTACTCTTGTTAATGAACTATTGTAATTACTTAAACCTATTTGAAGTATGCTTGGTCACTTGCGAACATTAGTGCTATTCTGCTTCTCAAAGCAATAAAAGTTTTTTCTTGTCCAAAGAATTTGACATAAAATACTTATATATATGTTCAAAAGAGAAAACTCGAACTCGGTGCATGTTAACAAATCCACTAACTAGTGACTTAACTTTTGGATCTTTTCAAAATTTTGTAACTCAAGCATGAATTCGGTTAAAGCCTTTTGACATTTTTGGTTGGTGAGAATTTAAAATTCTATATTTGCTTATCATCATCATCATCATCATTTTATCATGTATGTATTCGATGACAGCACTTTTGCTAGTTTTTTTGTAAAAAAAAAATGTTTGAATCATTAAGATGTTTGATATTATATATGATGCTCGACCACTTTTGGTATAATACTCGGGACCAAATCCTTAACAAACATTTGGTACTGAGTTGTGTAAGCTTTTATGCTAATATTTCTGTAAAATGAGATAATAATTAAGAATTGTAACGCTTTTGTGGAATAATTGTTTCAATATAATAGCCCATTCCCATTACCTACTCAAACACGGGAATGATCCCCTTCCATTCTCTCCAACCAGCCATGTCCGTAAAGATTACAGGATAAGGTAACCAAAATTAAGGATAAGAAAGTAGCTAGCTTCAAACCCAGAAACTTTAGCTAGAAAAAGTGTAAAAAGACAAGAAAAATAAAATGTCAAAGCTAAAAATCCACTCTTACGTGGATCAAACAAAAGTAAATGCAACTAGAAAAAGAAAGAAAACAGGAGGACTAAATTTAATAGATAGGCTAGAAACTAAGCACACCCGTTTTTCATTCAGTAAGGTTTCTTATGGACTAAATAAATACAGGGATTTCACTCTTTTGAAGTTAAAAGCAAAGTCCATTTTAAATAAATGGTTACAGTGGAATAAAATAACAAGACAACTCACAATTTTAAAAGGGAATATACTTTATAAAAGAAAGTTGAAAATCAAAAATGGATAAATAATGTCACGTAAAAATGTTAAGGGTCTATTTTCTTTCTGTCTTTTATTTATTGCCTCAGTCCCCATTTCTTCATACAACATAATAAATAAACGACACTTAATGCATCCGGTCTAACATTTTTGAACTAGGGTTTGATCTCTATCTTCTCCACAACTTGGAAAGCGACTGGACGAGACAAAAAGTAAATGGTCTGCACACCCAAAAGCTGGATAAGTGAACCACAGAGTGAGGTTTTTTTTTTTTCCAGCAAAACGGGTCATTTTTTTATTAAATATTATTTTGGATGGTCTCCAAAGTATTTATTAGGATGATGATTTAAGTCACGTATGATGGTGGCGTCATTATGAAAAGCGTTACCGGTTCACTGACTAATTCACTGAGCAAGTGATTTGATACCAATATGAGTGATTTTATCTAGTCAAACATGTTTTTTTTAAAACAGTGTAATTTTTTTTTATTTGATGGTGCCACCCTATATGAATTTACACAATTGGTGTGAGTGTCCAATTTTTATTTAATAATATTTTTATTAAATATTATTATAAAACTATGATTTTACCTATTAAATTTTTTAATTAAAACTATTTTTTCTACAAAACTAAAAAATAGTTTTAAAATCATTGTTGCCAGTTTTTAGTTTTGTAGGAAATAAATAGTTTTAAAATAAAATAGATAAAATTTTAGTTTTATATTAAGATTTAATAGAAATATATTCTGGGCATTTTTTGACTATCCACAAAAGAATATATTTGTATATAATTTTAATGTTGTGATTTGTAAAAAAAATATAGTTGTATACAAATTTAATGTTGTATAAAAAAATTTATTTAATAATTTAATAGAAAATAGTATAGTTGAAGAATAAAGTTTAATAGAATATTATTTTGGGAATTTTTTAATTTTGTAGAAAAAAATAGTTTTAGTTAAAAATTTAGTAGGTAAAATTATAGCTTTATAATAATATTTAATAGAAATATTATTAAATAAAAATTAAGTGAAACCACCCAGCCTAGTGTCACCTGATGATATTACCAAGTCAAAAAGACTACATTATCTTAGAGAAGGATGCCTGATTAGGTGAAGTCATTCTGAGTGGTGTTACCAAGCTACTTAGTCACCTTAACTGATGACACTTGTAGAGTGGCGTCACCTAGGTAAGAAGGAGTTGATTGACGATACCAAAATCTTACATGACTCACTCACTCTAGTAAATACTTTGAAAACTAACCCAAAATGATATTTAGTTAGCAAAAATAATCTATTTTGATCAAAAATCCCAAAGTGAGGCATATGGTTGTAGAAGAAAAAAAAAGATAAGCAAAACATACACTAAGAAAAGTAACAATGCACGAGATTGTTCTTGACATTAGCTTGTTAATTTTGTTAGAAATATATCTGAACTTATGATTTTTTTTTTCTGTTTTTCTCTTTCATTCTTTTTTAATCACTAGGTCAACTTTATATCTTTAAAAGCTTAATAGTGTATTTGGATTAACTTCATAATGAAAATTAGTTAAATAGAAGACAAAATAATAAATAATTATTTCTAGTTTTTTACAATATCACTGTGATTTTGTAAAATAGAATTGGTTTTTGTGTGTTATACAAACACACTATAAGACAATCAAAGTACATTTGGATCCACGTATGACATGCTTCAATTTGAGTTTTGGATGAGTTCAAATAAGATTTTTTCTATTATGATGTATGGTATTCTGTTAGAAATATGATTATAAATTTTAGACTCAAGTCTCATTAAAATTATTAAAATAATTTTTACATCAACACCAATTTGAATCAGGCTATTTATTCCATGTGTACTACTATTAGTGAAGTAGCAAATTATTAATAAGGGTGAAAAGTGTAGAAGATGTACCCAGATATCCTTGCACTAACATACAATATGTGTTGTTTGACTTTGACATGATGCAACCGCCACCTACAGTACCCGAATTAATGCAGAACACATTAATCAATCACTTTACAATTTCAAAACTGCTACCCCTATTCATATCCTGCATGAATCCAATAGTTTACGTTCCTTATTCATGTGACTTCAGCCTTTTACTCGAGAGCACCAATATTTTATTTGCACCAACCACATAATGCAATTTTCATACACATTTCATTCCTTGCACTCCAAGTATCATCGCATTTACGACTTGTCTCTCGTACCCAATAAGGCCCACTTTACTTCCTTTGTCCCATTTTTTTTGTTAGATTGTTTTAGACAGACCAAACAAAATAATATATAGATAAATAATTTTATAGCATCATTAATTCATTTATAATTTATTATTATTATTAATATTATAAAAAATATAAGTGAAAAATAATTTAATGTTAAAATGACAACAATTTTAATTTTTTTTCTCGAATAATTATAATAGAACGGAAAAGGGTATTTTCCAGCACACCGTTGTTAACCTACGTCACCTGAACAAGTCAAAGGGTTATAGACCAAGCGCCCACCTAAAAAAATTGTTAGAATTTCTCTTATACCTCATTATGTAACAATATTGTATCTCAACCCAACCACCATATTTGTTTCACCTTTCATGTATACCCTTAATTACACTCTCAAGTTATTTTGATAAATACACTCCCAAAATCAAATTTAAAAATAAGTATCCAAATAACATTACTCTGTCTGGTTTCAAATATATATATATATATAATATTTTTGTTAATCTCAAATATAAAAGAAAATTTCAACAATCTTTATTTTATTAAATATTATTTTTAGAATATCTTTCATTTAATTGAGGTATTAGTTTCAATAACTTTTTCATATCCTTGATATCAAGTTTTAATGAAAGGTAAATTAAAAAAAATACTTTTTAATTAAAATTTATATAATTAAATATAATTAACTAACTTTTTAGTTAGTGTGATATTTTTTTTTTATATTTCAGACCAAAGAAAGTATATGTCAAAATTAATTCTCTAAACTAATATTTGTTATCCCAACAAAAATCACATTACTACCGACTCACATTTACTTAAAATTAATTTTATAAATGATTATAAGAGTATATTTTTAATTTGTTTAGACCTTATTACAAAGTATTTGTGTAAATATTTGAGAGAATTATGAAAATAGTTTAAGATATACTCATAAATTGTCAAATGATTTCACAAGCTCTCAGAAAACTCTCGAAAACATCTTATAACTTATGTGAAAATAATTTAATCATATTTTCCATTCTATTATAGATCCAACTCATACATAGATGTGTTCTGTACTTCTGTCACATTTTTTTGACACGTTGAAGCGTTTATAATCTTGAAAAATGCTATGAACACACCCTGGAAGAAGTTTTGTAGATGAACAGTAAAGGAATAACCATCAAAAGTATCTAGTCTAGGACATGAAAGAAGCATTTAAAGAAATCCTTTTGGCAATCAAAAATTACAACACTACATGACAAGAAGTTCTACTCACCAAAACAAATGATAAAACGTTCTATTCACCAAAAAAATAAAAAGTTCTTGGTTGATTTTCTTAAACAAGAATATACAAAATACAATTATTGCATCTCCTAGAATATCATGGCGCTAGCGCAGCCGTAGAGCTATGTGCCAAAATATAGTTAGCAAAACCTTGGGTCTATAAACTTATGAAGTTATCAATCATGTGTAGGCAGGGCAGTTATCTGAAGTAGTGCAGTTTTCCCTACATATCAACTTGATCAAAGTTAATTGATCTGTCCTCAAAACCGAAGTCTGATTGATGGAGCCTGTTCTTGGCCAATCTGCTCATCATAGCAAGACCTGATACAAGAGTCAAGAGAGATTCAGTTACATTCAATATTAAAACATACAGTCATCTCCAACCACATTCAAAATCTCACGATTCTCAGTCATGAAAATTTCTTTGAAACGCTAGTTTGCCATCAGCCAAGTTAAAGTTAGTAAAATTATCCAAGACATGTGACTTATCAATTTAAAAAACTCTCATGGCATAGACAAACACAGTTAGGAAAAAACAGACAAAAATATGAAAATCATTCAATTACATGCAGAGGTGGGCCTACTTCGGCGCCCTTTTGAAATTAATGCTTTCTTCAGAAAATCATGTTGCATGGGGGACAAATGTATTGTTTTTAATAATTTTGGGTATGTTTACATCATCGTGCACTTTTAATTTATCTTGTATGATTACTTTAAATTTAGAAACATGAATTAGACAATAGAAAAAGAGGCAGAAATACATTCCTAAGTGCATATATGTATTGGTGCTCTAAATTCATTTTGATTTACATAATTTCTGTGCACATGAAGGATATGTAAAAGATAGATTAAAACAATACCTTCAATCATTTTATAAAGCGATGACCACCATCCCTCTGGGGATACTTGGCGCTGGTTCAAAGATTCCTCGATTTCTTTATCATACTTCCTTTCCAAAACCCCCTGCAAAGTTATCAGAGCATCCTTTGTCTTCTTCAGAATACTGTTCTCATCTTCCACTTCCAAACGTTGTAGGTCATTATGGGATGAGGTGAGACTAACAGCGAGAGCAAATTGCGCTGCAGCAGCCCACCGAGAAGAAGCAAGCCATTTTCTCTTGCCATCTAGATGCTCGTTCTCTTCTCTTTCTGACTTATCCCCTCCAAGGGCTAAGCTGCGTAAATATTGGGCATTTGCCGCTCCTGTACTTTGGACCATCTTAGAGAAAGCACTACCTTCATTTGACAACAGCTCCTCAGGGGTATCATATTCAAGAACCTTTAAACATAAAATGCATCAGTTAACACTAAATCAAACTATTATCTGCATTCATGCCTTAGTTCAAAATTTCAATTTTCTATTGGTATAACTGTGTTCCTCTCCTATGTGTGTGTGTGTGTGTGTGAGTGAGTGTTTGGTGCACACATTTATTTATCTATTTATAGGCTAGGTCACATTGGTGCAAGACTAGA
Source organism: Glycine soja (assembly GCF_004193775.1). Classification (NCBI taxonomy): domain Eukaryota; kingdom Viridiplantae; phylum Streptophyta; class Magnoliopsida; order Fabales; family Fabaceae; genus Glycine; species Glycine soja. The sequence goes on along the minus strand of NC_041012.1, from coordinate 40,941,185 downwards.
CACACACCATCATCAAATAACGCGGTGTCATTTCGTCCATCAAGCCATTGAATTGAACGATAGTTGACCATATGCACCAATTTTTCAATAGATATTTCAGTAGAAACTAGAATGACTTGTTTAAGGTAATAAATTTAGTATGACTTACACCAGTGGCAAAGGACTTTAACAATATTATGAGTTAGCCAGCTCTATGGTTTGAATATTGAGTGCATACCTTACCACCATCAAGCAAAAGAATCCGATCACAATCAATAATGGTGTTAAGGCGATGAGCTATAATGAGCATTGTACAAGATTTGAATTCCTCTCGAATTGTTTTCTGTATGAGTGCATCTGTTCTAACATCAACTGCTGCGGTTGCTTCGTCAAGTACTAATATCTTTGATCTACGCAATAAAGCCCGAGAAAGACTCAACAGTTGTCTTTGTCCAACACTGAAGTTCTCGCCTGCCTCAGATACCTGGATACCACACTTTTCATTAATAAATACTGACTTCAACAATATATATCTCTAAAACAAACACAGGAGAATTCACACTTCTAAAGCATATCCATAATAGAGTGGGAACATACTGTTTTTCACTTTATGACACCAAAATTAATTAAAGAAATAACATAACCCAAGAAAGACTCGGGGGATGAGAAGCTATATTTTTAAAATCTACTTGTTACTATTAGCATTTACCTCAGCGTCCAGCCCCAGAGAATTCCTCCGTATCACATCCTTCAAATGTGCCCTCTCCAGAGCCTCCCAGAGGTCAGCATCATTGTGTTCATTAAATGGATCAAGATTAAATCTCACAGTTCCTATAAAGAGTAAGGTGAGCTTAATATTATTACAATGACATTATTTGATTTTTATATTCTAATTAATTACCTACAAAACATTGATTCAGAAGTTAAAAGATTCTTATTTTTCATAAATACAATATAAGAATCATACAAGTTGACAAAATATAGCTGGTCTATCTATGAGTAAGACAGAAAAATAGAAAACAAGGTTGAGCCTGAAGTAACCACTAAGCTTTGGGAGTATTTCTTGACTAAAGCATCTTTTTCAATCTTGAGGTCAAGTAGCTCCCCGATCGATAAGAAGCAAAATCAGTTTCCAGTCATATCACATTTTTTAATTATCTTTTATGCAAATATGTTTATCCCTTAGACTTAATCTTTTTTTAATTGCATTTGAGGACATTAGGAAGAGCTTATTTCAAGTTTTCAACTTATAAAAGTAATTTATGACCTTATAAGCTCTTTTTAATTTATTTCATTAAAATTGATAGGCAAATTTATGAATAAGCTTGCATTTCATAAGAAGAGCTTATTGAACAAGTGCTTAATTAAATTATATACCTAAATATGCCTTTGTCTCTCACCAAAAGGTAGTTAGCAGTTGTATACAGAAATGAAGTTATCAAAAGTACAGAAATCATTCCCATTTTACTTATTGTGTGCAAAATTTTTATCATCCTTAAATGTTAATATCTATATATCCTTATCATAATTTAATTGAACTTTATTGAGTATTCATGTCAAAGTTTATTTTGGTGTAATACTAGTGTAGTGATTCGTGACTATTGAATATTCTTATTCTATTAATTTAAAATTACTTAAAAAGCGTTGCACATCTCTTCAACTTTATGTTATGCACAACTTCAACAAATAATTCCTAATTGAAAACTTTTTTTTTTGTCTTTGGTTATTGGATAACCCTGAAACAAAACCAAACACTACAATATAATTTCAGAAAATTATATCATAAATACCTGAAAAGAGAACAGGAGATTGTGGTATAATGCCAAGAACTTTACGCAAATCAGCAAGCCCAAACTTTGCAACATCATAATCATCAATTAATATTCTTCCACGTTCCAATTCTACAATTCGAAACAAAGCATTAAGCATGCTGGATTTTCCTGCACCTGTCCTCCCAACAATGCCAACCTTATCACTTGGGAAAATGGTGAAAGACAAGCCATGCAACACAGGAGGAAGTTCAGCTCTGTAGCGAAGAACAACATCTTCGAATCTGATTGAGCCTGAGGAAGGCCAGCCAGGAGGAGGGCGATTATCATCGATGATAGAGGGAGCCTCCGAGGGCAAATCAATGTAAGTGCCAATCCGTTCAACTGCGTTTAAACTATTCTCAGCCAAACTTGCCAGCCTCAGCACACCGGTAAGCAAACTAGTAATGTTCAGAGCATAGCTAAGTAGTAACCCCATGGTGGATGCGAATTCTTGCTGGTTCTCCGCCCTGCCATTCTGCATGACGGCAAAGGTTGCAGTCAACCATATCATGAGGCCTCCCAAAGTTTCCAATCGGATTGCAAGCCATCGGTTTCCGCTTATGTTCACCAGAGTGAATCGGATGTTGTTGTCCATGGATTTCCCATTTATATCTGCCATTCGATCATACGCTTTGTAAGCACGAATCGTTGATAAGCCATTCAGTGCTTCTCCAAACTGTGCGTAAACGGGAGATCTGCTAATTGAGTCTAAGCGCTTTACTTCACGAGCGGTGCTCTAAAACAAAGAAATTAAAGAGAATAACTATTTATTTCAAAATATGAATTGAAGTGGGTAAAAGCAAGAATTCAGTGGTAATTATTATACCTGATAGTATAAATATGCTACATAAAACAACACCAACAATGGCAGTATTGCCCACAAGGACATTGTGCTGACAATGCCTATGAGGATGAAGGTTGAAAGAAGCTGGGACACTTGACCTAGAAACATATTCACAAATGGAGCAACATTACGATCAATGTCACCTAGATCCTTCGCAAACCTGTTGATAACTCTTCCAAGTGGATTTGTTTGGAAAAACACCATGGGAGCTCGTAATATGGAGCTAAGCATGGCTTCGTGCAACCTTCTGGCAGCATAAAGACTTGATATGATTAACCAATAAGAATTTGTTAAAGTCACCAAGACCTGAAACACAATTCCAAATTAACAATATATTCCATAGATGCATTTAAATCAAATGCAGGCTGTAACAGTGATTTTATAAGAGAATTATACCTGACCAAATGATAGAGCTGCATATATCATATTGTAGAAGGCAGGGTTATAACCCTTTGTAGCACTCTGATCAGTCCAATGGCTTAACCATGTGCTACTTGATATTCGTAATGTTTCCGTTGAGACATAGCATGCAAAGAGTACAAAAACCACCCAAAACCCTCCTAATGCATTCTTGTACCTAAAAGGAGCCCAAGACAATTAAGATTAAACAACATTTAAACAAAAAAGGTGCAAATGGAAAAGGAGGGGAATAAAATATGCACCACATTCCACTTTCTTATGGATGTTGATCATCAGGGTTACAAATAAGAATGTCATGTTGGCACAGAAAATGTTGCACTCTACCATATAAATGTGTGTGCAGGTGCAGCAAATGGTTGCAAATCACTATCTTTAAAATGATTTACACTAAATCATTTAATCTTCTTACCTCAGTAGAACATTCCAGCTGACAACCCCTGTTTCTCGTTCTTCTTGTTTAATAAGAACAGATTTTCCTTCTTTTGGTTTACTTCCACTCTTTGCATGATCATTAACTGATCCATTGGCCACTGGTTCTGAAGATGGCTTCTGATCGGTGGTTTCAGTAACTACCTTTTCTTCTTCTTCATACTCCTCCATCTTACCCGCATTTTCCATAAGCTTTTGAAACAGCGGTCCGTGGTTAGAGAGTTCCTCAAAAGTTCCCTCCTCCTTCACCATACCTTCATGGACCAAAATGATTCTATCAACCTGTGAAAGAAAATGCAGCTGATTTGTGACAAGAACCCGGGTCTTCTCTCTCAAATCTCCCTTGATGCATTTATCAAAAACCTGAGATAATATGTAGTGCATATTAGACAATGTTAAGATAAATATTAAGATTGTAAATCAGATTTCAACTTTTAACAACATATAAAAGATATTTCCATATTCAGCAACAGCCAAAACTGAGGGAACTAATTGAATACTGTATTCAGAATCTCTACGAGAACATGATCATAATAATTTCACCAGTAGAATTGACCCCATTGCATATTTTCCATTTTTGCATAACACTGATAAATGTCAGCTAATAAAAAAAGGAGCCCCCACCACTATAAAATCCTAGACATAAAAGCACTATAAATCACAAATTTAATCATACATTATTATGTTATGCATGAACATAAAACAATTTCCAGATCCTGTGTACATACAGTACTTGAGCATTCGAAAAAATTTAATCTGGTGGGAATTAGTTGTCAATATTTAACAGTCTTGATTTACATACATAAGATGACCACAATCAATACCATAGCATAAATTACTTGAGTTTGAACACTGAAGCAATAGAAACAACAGTAGGCCATTCTATAGAGGAGTCAATTGGCATGAAGGTAACCTGTCTAGCCACATGTGCATCCAGAGCACTTAGGGGGTCATCAAAGATGTACACATCAGAATTTGAGTAGACAGCTCTAGCCATGGATACTCTCTGCTTTTGGCCACCACTGATGTTTACCCCTCTTTCACCAATTTCAGTATGATCACCACCCTAGTCATTAAGTATGTGAGAGAAAGAAGGAAGCAAGGCCCACAAACTTAAAAATCTAACAATTAAATTGTTCATTGGATGCACTTAAACGCTATAACTAGTATACACTCACAGGCAATAATTCAAGGTCATGCTGCAGTTCAGTCACATTTATCGCCCTTTCATATCTTGTTGGGTCAAAGACAGAACCAAATAAAACGTTATCCCGTACCTGTAGAAATAAAGTTTATCAGACATCATAAACCCCACATTAACAGACATGAGAATAATCAAATGGCTAATAGGATAAACTCACAAAACTTTACCATTAATAGCACTCTATTAAACTTTGTAATGTAATAAATATGTTGATGATCAAATAACAAACAGGATCAAACTCAAAATTTTATGAATTAGTAACAACTTATTATTTATATGGCAGATGCAAATTCATTAGAAAATCCATCTTTCAGAACTTCCACTTTTTCAATCCTGAAATTTACAAAAGCGTCCAAATACAATCCTTTGAGTAAGCTCCAGCAGAATTTTATGAAGGACAAAACTTAAGTGCAGTACTAATATACTATCCTTAGGTGCCTTTTGTGTTATTTTCCAGTTTTGGAGTTTCACCTCAATAATTAAAGTTGACCTTTATTGTATGGGTTACAAAGGTTAAAGTCCAATTTTGATCAGAGAAAAACACTAAAAAGTTTTGTCCCTTTATGAAATTAAAACCCTCCAGCCCCTCCACTCAATTAATTTCCCAAAATTCTACTACAAAATGAAAGAAAGATTTTTAACCCTCATTCTCAAAAACAGAAAGGGTTGACTGCCCAATTCACATCGCTGGACTTCAAAACTAAGGAAACAATCACAAAGGGGCATACCAGTATGGTCACGTGAGAACTGTCCAAGCCTTATAAGGACTACATTGGTCATTATCTATTTGATGTGGGATTTCAACACACCCACTCATGCGGGCGGTCCAATAACAACACCCCTTCATACCTAAGAATAAACATCTAGAGTGTAGACAAATGAGTGACCAAATAGAGGATCTAGGAAAGATTTTAATACCATCTTAGAATTTGAGCTGTAACTCAACCCCACGAAATCGCCTTATAAGGAGAGGACTGTCCAAGCCTTATAAGGACTACATTTGTCATATCTCTAGTCAATGTGGGATTTCACAAATAACACTGCAAATGCCTCCTCCAACCATGCTTGCAAGATAATTTTGAAGATGAAGGTTAATGTGAAGAAAGTAACAACTAAGGAAAGAGTAATGTAACGAGGAAAGTCTTTTTGATTACTTGTAATGCATCCTAAAAGAAGGTTATGAATCATTTGTTAGTTGGGTTTTTAGTACAAATAAGGGTATATGGTAGCAACTTAGCATTTTGTATTCACCGTTTTTAGAGGGTGCTTATTTGTAATGCATAAAAAAAGAATGAGTCATTCATTAGTTTAGTTGGGTATGCATACATATTCGGGTATATGATCAGCATCTTGTATTCGAAATTTTTAGAGCCTGTTAGTGGATTCCCACTTACTTTCCAACTTATTTCTCTCTCAAGATCTTCTTATCTTTGTTCTCCCAATTGTATAAAGTTATTATCTATTCTAAATAGAATATATTATTAACTTACAGTTGCATTAAAAATCCATGAAACTTGGGGTACATAAGCAACTGTTCCTCTCAAAACAACAGTTGAATCTGCCATCGGAGGAAGTTCTCCAAGCATTGCAGATACTAGTGATGTCTTCCCTTCTCCTGTACTGCCTACAACTGCAACTAGGCAACCAACAGGTATATCCAGATTTATGTTTGACAATGTGGCCCTCTCTGCCTGAAGAAAGAAAAATCAATTGTCAGTTTTTTTCTCTCTAGAAAATTCAAGATCTAACACCTTCACAATTCCTATTGATATCAAATGCAACAAAATTATGTATAGCCAACAGATTCTTCTGGGAAATTTTAACTTTAATACTACATTAACAAGCAATTATTTCAATTCTGCATCAACGAGATAAAACAATTGACAGAAAGCAAACAGGTGAAACAGGATACAAAAGACAAAACGTTTTCCAGCATGAGGGTACTAGTGAACAGATGTCCTTTCTGGAAGCAGTGGCAGATCCAGATTTTTTTAGTGGGGGCAAGAAATTCTTTGAGTCTCAATCTTTTCCTATGTTTGGGAAGGTGTTTCATTGTGGAAATTTGATGTGTTTAGTGTTGGGGAAACTATAAAAATTAGAAAGGTAAAGTGATAAAATTACTACTAATTTATTCTCTCTTTTATCTCTTATAATTTTCTACATTGATTTAAAAAAAAAATCTTATGGGGGCAAAAATAAAATTATTAAATATATTTATGCAAAAAAAGAAAATTATCTAGTGGTGCAATAGCCCCCATACTCAAGTATGTGCATTCCTCCCTGTCTGCAAGCAAATGGATATATATATATATAATGACTAGAATAGAAGCATAAGGATGTCAAAAGGATATGAACCTTCGTATCCCAAGAAAAGTATCCATTCTTGATCGAGATGGCTGGTAACCCTGGCTCAAGAGGTGGATTTGATAGAAGTATTCTCTCTTCTGCTAAGAGTAAATCTTCTAGTCTCTTCAACGATACATTTGCATTAACCACCTTTAAGACCAAAGAAGAATTAGCACAATGTGAACTACATTGGTGCACATTAAATCTCACTTCACACTCATTTAAGATAACAATAAAAGTAAGCAAATTTTTCATTTCCCTCTTTTTATCAATCATAAACTGAACAAGTTAAATCATATTCTGTTGCTTATACAAGAATTAAGTTTTATTAGAGAAAGGGAATACAAATAGAGAGAGTACAAAAACATAGGAGAAGGCATCCTGCTGCAAAATCAAAGAAACAAAAGAAAATTGCAAAGGAGAATAACCTGACCTGAGTTATAGTATTAGGAAGCATGAAGAGAGGAAATCGAAGCACGGAAAACAGAGAAAGTGATGTAAATGCTCTTGCAGGTGTCAGATCCCCTCCAAGCAAGGTGAATACTCCAAATGTAATCACAGTTACAAAAACTGGAATGCTATTTAGTATGAATGCATTACACTGCCGAAAACAAATTCAATAAATATAAGGCTGAAGTCAAGAATCAATACCAGAGGGAAAAAAAACTACTGCTTTTCATGATCAAAACTTGTTTTCCATGCCTAACATTTATATTTTACAAAATTGAAACAGTTGGAAACAGTGAATCAAGATAATTCAACATACAATCTAACAGTAATTATTTAATCTGTGCTTTGTATGGAGGGGTCTCTTGGACCTTTCACTGAGATTTTACTTTATTTAAAAAGGGAAGTGAAAGAAAAAGTCATTCTAAGTAGTTAAATAAATTTCTCTTTGTTTAGAAATCATCCATCTATTGTTCATCACATATGTTACTTTTCTCTTACCTTCACGTTGAAGGATTTATGCCATCAACTACACAATTGAGAAGCTAATGATTTTCAGGTTTGGAGGAGGAAAGATTTAGAAGTAGGTTCCTCCCTGTCCCTCATACTCCCTCTGTTATGGTCTATTGTAACTCTGTCCATTCAGTATTTTACTTCCTTAGAATGTTAGATCTTATCCATATATCAAACTTCATCATCAAGTATGCTACTATTTGTCTCATTTATAAAATTATGGCAGTGAATTGAACACAGTTTCTTCACTCAATTTTTAGATAGAAACAATTGTACAAGAAAGAAAATTAGAGAGGATATTACTTAATGGAAACTACATGTAGCAGATATTTAGCAGTTTCTAATAGGTATTTATATTGGCCCACAGAGGTGCAACCTGAGGTTGGTTAAATTCTAACAGCCCCAGATGAAGACATTACAGAAATGAGTTTCTTTAGGGAAACTGAAACTTATAAACTCAAGGAAGAAATATAAATAAACAGAAAAACAAATAATGTTGGAACATTAATATCTTGAATTGGTATGCCGTACCGCTCCTAGTAATGATGCTTTTCGAAACCATGATAATTCATCATTTCGGACAATCTGTACTTTAGACTGGAAACTACTCTCCCATGCATAATACCTAAGCCATTTCCACATAACCAACAACAATACTGTTAGAACTTAACATTTTATAATCCTGTCACCGGTCATATATATATATATATATATATATATATATATATATATAAGAAACAAAAGACAACATTTTCTTGGTCCTAATTATAAGAAACATTAGACTACATTATTGCTAAATTTCCTTTTTACTCCTAATTAATAATGAGGTCTGTTAATGATATACACTCATTTCCCCATGAAAGTGGGTGCATTAATTGAGCTATCAACAAAACAAGGTAAACTCATTGGTTGAAGAATTATCTTTTAAAAAATAACTACTTAAACCATTTAATGTCATGGGTAGTCTTGAACTAAAATTAAAATCTATGACAAATTAACCAATCTAACCACTTTTATTGGTCTTGATGAATTAGGTAATTGTTTCTTATATATAGGACAAGAGGTAGTATATCTATATAATACATGCAGTTAATCATTATTGCAAAAGACATACTTTACAGTGTCCATAGCAGCCAAAATTTCATTCATGAGACCAATTCTTTTGTCTGTACGTTGTAATCCTTCCTTAGAAAACTTCTGCATTCTGCTGATGATAAATGTCTGCTTCCACAAAACAAATTATATAAGTCAAAAAATCAAAGTAATTTGTGTTTTCAGTAAGCTTCCATAATGGTAAACAAAGGTCAGAACAAGGATATCAACCTACCAAAATAGTTACTAATCTTTTTTATCAGCAAAGATAACACTTTATATATACTAAAAGAGTACCAGAGGTACTAAAATACATATGTTTAAGAACCCAGAGTAATGGTTCCGACTCAGACTGAATGGAGTCTAGATTGGAACCACAGCCAGGGCAGAACATATTAGTAAAATGTAGTGACATTCTATGTTGTTAATCTTTACTGATACAAAATCCCTGCTCTAAGGTTACTAGTCCATTGATTGAAATGCATTGAAAAGTCTTTCTCCATATGCCTCAGCCATGTCCACAACAGGAAAGCTGCCTCATCCATCACTTTGTTACTGTCAAATGATTCACTGGAGAATATCATCTTGTTCCTTTGCTGCCAAATAGTCCAAGTCACGGCCAACCACCAACACTTCCATCTATTAGCCCTAGTCCCCTGATTCAATATAGATCCATGATGTAGGAAATGCTGTCTTAGATCATTTGGTAAGTCTGCAGAATTATTCACCCGGGAATATGTTTCCCACCAGATAGGTATGACTTTACTGCAGTGGAAGAACATATGTCCTGCTTCCTCTTCCATACTTGTACAAAATGGGCAGCTCCTATCCATGAGCTCTACTTGTCTCCTATGTAAGTTTACTTTAGTAGGCAGTCTATCTCTAAATAGCCTCCATGCAAACACTCCAAATTTAAGTGGCACCTTCAACTTCCACAGCTCCTCAAAAGACTGATCCTGAATCCCCTCAACTGCTGTCTCCCTCATCCATTTGTAATCTGTTTGCGCCGTGTATCTCCCACTTGGATCTACCATCCACTCCCACTCATCTCTTCTATGTGTGTGATAGTTACTAATCTAACTTATTAACTTTTTAAAGAACTTATTTGGTGATTCCAAAAGTAGAATTATATCAGAACACCTCACTATCTTGATGGGATGAAGGTTATCATATCAAGATTAAAATTGAGAATTGCCATGCAAATTTTTGAATCATGAATCATAATTTATATCAAATCCTAAGATTAAGAGAAAATGAAAATAACTTTAAATACATCTAATAGATGATAGATAGTTTTCTCCAATGACACCTTCAACAGCAACAAATTGATGGATGAGGCAGCTTTATTACTCTGGACATGGCTTAGAAGTTTGGAGAAGGATTTTGCAACTCATTTTAATCAATGGTCTAGTAATCTTAGAGCAGGGTTTGTTTATTAGCTGAGGCTAGAAACATAGACTAACAGTAGATTTACACTCATGTATGTGGCCTGGCTTTGTTCCTATCGAGACTACATTAAGTCTGATAACTGGAACCAACTGTACGGTCTATCATAACACTGTAATTTTGTACCTTTGGTACTCAGAATTATATATATATTTATCTTTGCTGATCAAAAAAAAAAATAGATGATATATAGTTTTCAATGTAATTATTCTAAACTAGAAATAGATAAAATCATAAGTCCCATAAAACAAAATTAGAAGTTTGTGAAGCCTCTATTTTAAGAATGGAGACAAAGCAATGGAATGGCCAAATATAGTGCATGCATAGAATGAGTAAGTGACAAATAAAGTAGTGAAGTAATCTAATAGGTTAGGTTCAAAAGAGCTCCTTGAATTCCTTTTCATTTAACAATTTAAGCTTAGATGAATTTTCAACTTCTTTCATGAGAATTGGTGAAAGAAAAGTTTAAAAAGAGAAAAACAATGAATTGTTGTATGGTGTGATTTGTATCGATGATACGAAATTGCACCGTTTCATTCATGTATTGTAAGATTCAAAATGATTTGAGATTCATCTTATGATATGAATCGATAGCTAGCTGAATTGTACGATTCAAATCATGAATTGTAAGATTCTAATAACTACATGAAACTCAATGAAGGATTCAAATGAAAGGTTGGGAGAGGAAGGAAAGAAATATACTGCAATGTGGTACACTAGTTTAATATAATTACCCTTCCAGAGAGCATATTTATACTAATAAAATCTAGTGCAGTGAAACTGTAGACCATTAAGTGAGTAAGTGAACTCATGTACCTGTAATGGAAACATGAGAACTAGCATCAAAGCACCAAGAAGGGAAGCAACACCAAGTTGTTGGTAAAGAAGAACCATAGCAACAACAATTCGAAATGGAGCTGACCACAAAGTGTGAAGTGACTGGCATATTTGCTGTTCAAGAAAAAAATAATAATTGTGTCATGGCATAGTGTGAAATTGATTGCAAGGAGGCAGTACTACAACATCAAACATATTGCTCAGATAATTTATAGCATACAAGAGTTTCAGGAAGTTGTTTACAAGATAAATTATATTAGTATATCTTAAGATTTTGGACTCCTCAACACAAACATTTTCCCATGTATATTCAAACTTTCCAGAACAATATATTCATTTCTATTTTCATTTAAAAAGATATCAGAACTAAAAGTTGTTTATGGTTTGCTTTTCATGGTGAAGTTTAGGCTTGTCCTTCCACTGTGTATTGATTATTGGTGGCATTACAGCTTACTGGTCTTAGAAGAATACAAATAGCAAAAGTTTCTACCTAATATGTAGCAGAAAATCTTAAGTATAGGGAAAAGAATGAGGAAAGAAAAAGAAAGATTAAAAAAGAATAAAAACATGTATAAATTTGGCCGAAAATTAAAAGTAAGATGAAATCAAGAACCAAGATCAACTATAGCATAGAGTTCACGAGTATTAGATTTTAGAGAGGAAATGTATATTTAATTGAATTTCTGAAAAATGATTACATTGAGTTTCCTGGGAGCTGACAGCATACACACACACCAGATAACTTCCCTAACTGACTATGCCAACTGGCCTACTAACAGCTACAGCTGATAACTGGTTGATAACAGAACTAAACAATGTGAGAAAATAGTGTTTTTACAATGAATAAAATAATTATTTGACCAAGTAGTCTTGAGTTTGATCCTTGCCACTTTTAGTCATGATTTAAAATTTTAGTTTGAAGTACCATTAAGATAATTGGTTACTACATTTCAAACCTCGCAATTCTTGTTATAAAGGAGACGTTACAGTATCAAAGCCAGCATTGGTCCCTAATTAACAGCTTTAAAATCAAGTGATTCTTTTGCACCTGTCAGCCGCACCATTAGAATAGTCTTCAGACACTAGGGAAAAGGCATACCTGAAGAGCCTCGGCATCAGTAGTCATCAAGTTGGTTATTTTTCCAGTTGCAAACTGCTTTCGCGCTTCATGAGTAAGCCTTAGAGATTTGCGAAATACAGCAGCCACCTACAACGAAGAAAACAAGCAGAGAAAAAAATAATTGGAACATGAAACTTGACATGTTAAATGCAACTACTGAGTGGAATGAATTTCAGTAGAAACTTGCATGCCAGTCCTGACACAAGGTGATCAAGTATGATAGACACAAAAATATTGATATAGCTAGATTTTCAGCAAAATCGTAGAACTAATGCTTCAAAATCTATGTTTCAAATATGTTCCTCTTGAAAACATGTTTATGAAATTATGCTTTTGGCAGCTGGTAGTTTCAAAGCCCAGTTGACAAAGTGGTCTTTTTGGTTTGGATACAACAACAACAACAACAACAACAACAACAAAGCCTTATTCCACTAGGACTAGGGGAGGATAGAAAGGTAAAAGTTATTAAGAGAGGAAAGGAGAAACATACAACAAAGGCAGGGAAAGGATGGGTTGAAAAAACAGAAAACTTTAAATATTTTCAAAAAAAAATTTATTAGAAATCAAATGAGATTTGACTAAGGAAATCCTTGTTGCCCATTTAATGGCTTAAACTTTTAGGTCAAGTAGTTCTTTGACAACCTACTCAATGGGAAATAAAGGTGTGGGTAAATATATGTGAAAATAAAAAAGACTTACCAATGTTGATCTTAACCGGTAACCAACACGCATGACATTCTGAAAATATTGAGCTTCACATAACACCCCAAAGACCTATCAAAAACAAATTCAGATAGGCTCTTAATAAGTCAAAACTTGCAAAGGTTATAAATTACTTGCATGTAATTCCATCAAGCAGCCTAATTTACAAAAAAGAAAAAATGTCTTTATTGTTTAACAAAACTTGAAAACATGCAAAAGAAATTACAAAACGGGTCAAATCTTACAATCCGCAAAAACAGTAATATCAAATATATCAAACTAAAGATGCAAGCATAACAATTGCTGGCTTCACAATGCATTTGATCGAACCAAATATTATCAATCAAGAGTTTAATCAGATTTGCATCATACCACTCCAACAAATATTGAGAAGGCATATGCATAGCCAGTCCAGGATGGATCACCATTTTGCATAGACTGCAGACAATTTATAGGGTAAGTCAAATGGCATTATGAAAATTGATAAAAATAATATTAATAATAAGATATTTAGAGAATAATAATGTCAGTGTGTGTGTGTATAATACATTTGGGGATGATCTTCCATTAGTCCACTAAACATGCACTAAAGGTACTTAACCAGTGACTATTCAGTAAAAGAGCAACTAACCTGTAACAGCTGATTCAATATAAGTGGGCCCAAAAATTGGGAAATATCATTGCCAATCTACATGTTGTTAACAAAAGAAAAAATAAATCAAATATGAAGTTTTCAAGTCAACAGTTTAACCATGCATAAGTACAGTCACAAATATTCAAATGCACGAGTCTTCATAGATTTCACACTGGAAGTAAATTAAGTATAACATGAATTGGCGGGGAAACTGTGAAAATCCAAACAATTGCATAGCTTTGAAACCAGCTGATTGCTAGATATCAACGAACTCTAATACCAACTTAAATTGATAGTTGATATTACAGTACCTTCTCGAAGGATGTACAAATATTTTAAGCATCATAACGTTCAGCTCAGCAGTAGATACATAATAAAACTAATCACCAGTTTAAAGTCTTCTATATATTCTTACTGGAAAACAGGAAATGATATAGTTTGACAGGGAGCGAACTCTGAAACATCTACATTTTGGGAATCCAAACCAAACATTGGGAGCTAAAAGGCCATGTTGAAACCTTTTGACCAAGTTGCGGATCATAAATCTAGTCATGACATATTTAATTTACAAGCTGTAACAGAAACTGTTTGCCTTTATTAGGAAATCATATCAAATGTTGAATAAAAAACAAAGAAACCTATCCTGACAAAATCATGGAAAACTCACAAACAACCAGTATATCATATCAATGTCATGTTTCATCCATGATATCTTATCAACAAAAAAAAATGAACATTACCTTGCAAAAGCCTCCCCACCAAAACCTACAGAAAGCAAAATGAATACAATTTATAAATGAAATGAAATGCATATATATAAACACAAATGAGGGGGAAAAACAACTGCAATTTTCCACAAAACAATAAGTGCATTTCTTATCTTGGACATATTTTACTACATAAAAGTAGATTGACTTGTTAAACTGTTAAAAATCAACTTCACAGCACCAAGTACTATTTCAGTAAAATTCCTGCTCTAATTGTGAACCTTTAGTAGATGGTACCTACCCCAATCTATAGTTAAAGAAAAACAATATACAGGGTTACATAACCCAAATTGTACAAAGTTACAAGGACGACTACATATAAACGTCTCTCCTGTTTGCGTTACATGTTTCTTAAAATTTTATGTTCAATGTTTTGTATATCATCATGTTCAATACAAAGTGGTATAAATTGTGAGTTATGTGTTTCAGAGGAGTAATCTAGAAAGTTTTAGAATTGCACAGGTAAAAATACATTATTAAAATGTTAAGACTGATGCTTACGAACAACAACCGTAAGTTACTTAGCAAAGCTTCAAGGCTTCAACCTGATTTAGAACCCAATGCAAAGTTTTCATCCATTAGCTTACTAGATTACAAAATAAGCTACTTCAGATTGCCATTATCTGACACATGAAAACCTTCTTGGCCTCTTTCAGGTGCTCAGCACAATTTCTTTCAGGGAGTCTCCTTGTTGGACATGCTATAGGATCTATAGTGCCCATGTCTTTGGCTGTATTTGTTTTTCTCATTTATGTCACCTAGCTAAGGATATATTTATTTTCTTTGTATTCCTTCTAATGAAATTTCTTCATTGAAAATTGATAGAGGAGGAAATGCAAAGAGAAAAGAAAGCTGTTAAGGCAAGTGCTATGAATTAAGGAAGTCTTAGACAATAAAATCATTTAGGATCTATAGGACATTGACTGGAGGTAACTGATGAAGTTTGCCTGAGAAATGATCAATTGACAGAACATGCTTGTAATCTGATCAGACCAAAAAAAAAGAGCATGCTTGAATATTTTCCTCCAGTAGAATCTAGCTAAATTAAATTAATTGTAGTGTAGGCTAGGGAAAGTATTAAGAATATTGTAAACTATCAAAAATAAAAGGAAGAGGTATTGGCCCTAAATCAAGGGTGGTTAATTCTGGATTGATTCTTGGTATTGATGAATGATTCATTGACAAAACATCATCATAATATTTGTCTAGCATCTAGTATAAGTTGAGATATCAGATATGGGTTAGGGGCAATTAACACACATTGTGCTTCAGCCTACAGTTTTTCTATTTTGTCTCCATCTCTCTCCCATTTTGGCAAACTCTTATTTTCTCTCTCTACTTTCTAGTTTTTCAACAGGGTAAAAACTAAAAATGCAACAGAACAAAAGGACACTGATCTGTAAATCTGATGGGATACTGGATTTTGGGCCTAAGCCCAATCATTGGGTTTAACAAAACAAGGATCAATTGTTGGATCCAGGCCCAAAAGAAATGGAGGGTCTGGAAGGTTTATAGTATGCCAAAAGGCAGCATGATCTTAGAAATTAAGTTCGGGCCTAACTCAATCCTACAAAACAAAATTGTAAGGTGAGGATTACCTCCCACTTAAATACTCTATTTTGGCCATATCACTAGTCAATGTGGGATCTCCAACACCCCCTCATCTCAAACATGAAGCTTGCAAGGCTTGACATCTGTGGGTGGTCCGATAACGGCTTGATAGGATAGGCTCCAATACTATCTTAGAATTTGGGTTTGGATCTAACTCAACCTTGCAAAACCGACTTGTAAAGTGAGGGTTACCCCCCACTTATATACTTTATTTTGGTCATATCACTAGTCAATATGGGATCTCTAACAAGGTGAGAGAGAGGACGTTTATTAGGAAGCTGACATGTCATGTTTGTTACATAGGGGGAGGCTACATGCATATAGGGAGGAGGGTTATTAGTAAAGGGAGGCAGTTTTTAGAGAAAGAAAGTTTAGAGAGGGTTCTCTTGTAGGAGCTCAGGAGCCATAGGCTCTGGTTGTTATCTTCCTGTTTTTACGAGCTCATTTTTCATGTTAAAATATCAATACATGTTTTTCTCTCAGTTTTCAGTGTTCTATCAAAATCATTATTTATCCATACCTTCCTCCAAGGCTTGCATTTAATGCTCTTAAAAGCCAAGGTTTTGGCTTCCGAGACTCCTCAACCCAGCATTTCTGGAACCTACAGAATCAAGAGGCACTATAAAGCAAAATTGAAAGGTAATGACTTCAGTAGAAATAAAACATTTGGAGGGGGGGAAGGTATACTTATTGATCAGTGTCTCTGTCCGTTCCCATGTATCTAATTTCCATATATCTTTCTCTGTCAGTGGTCTTTGATATCCTAGTTTCATGATGGGATTCATCCAAGAAAACATTATTTCTGCCAAAGAAAGAAGGAATTAAAATGAGTAACCCACTGAGTATATTTAAAAGGATACTGATCCAATTGAGTGCATACTAATAATTCAATGTTACTAATAATTTTAAAAGTAGCAACAAAAATTATTAAAGCAGCAACAAAAATGAAAGAGGGCGAGCCCTGGTGCAGCGGTAAAGTTGTGCCTTGGTGACTTGTTGGTCATGGGTTCGAATCCGGAAACAGCCTCTTTGCATATGCAAGGGTAAGGCTGCGTACAATATCCTTCCCCCATACCTTCGCATAGCGAAGAGCCTCTGGGCAATGGGGTACGAAGTTTTTAGCAACAAAAATGAAAGAGTTAATAGCTTATTCACCCAGAGTTTGCTGTTCTAACCCTCTTCACAATAATTATTAAAGCATTTTCCAAAAGTATCCACAATATTTTTAACTGTTGAAAATGTTATATAAAGGTGTAATACATACTTGACAATATGTTGGCATTCCTCTCAGGACATATCATATCTCCTCCAGGGAGTTCATCATATGCAGCATCAGTAATCATGTCACTCCCAATGGGGGTATAACCTGGATAAGGATCCAAAGTAGGAACATACACAAGCAATAGTATTCCAAACAAAACCTGAACCCAAAAAGAGATACCACAACTTTTTCAGTAAGAAAAAAAATTCACGACGGTTTTAAGTGAGGGGAAATACAAGTAGGGGGGAAGAAAGCATCCAATGAAGGGATAGGGGGAAAAAACAAGGAGGAAGAGCTCAATGATGCAGCAAAAATGCCCAATCAAACTGTAAATGCAAAACAAACTTGAGCAGAGCAATAAAGAAAATTCGTAAAGACAACCTTATCCATTAGCAGGCTTAAGCATAAAGAGACAACGTCAATAATGTGAGTTTTTCACTCCAACGAAATGCAATAAAGAATTAAGGATTTAACACTGCAACCAAATGTTTGCCACCAGGTTTCTACAAAAATTACTAGTGTAAGCACATGCATATGGGGACTAATTGTATCAAGTTATTACATCCCCATATACTGCAATAAAACACTCTATTCTTTCTCTATACATCCATTTCTATAAAAACAACATTACAAGTAACTAGCAACAAATCAATTCAACAGAGAAACCTCATATTTCAGAAAAGGTTCATTCCGAAGTCTGAACCAATTAAGAAAGTCACTGCTAATTTTAAATACACGACATTCATTTTGAAAACTTTACAAGGGCCACAAGGGCTATTAGTAGCCTCAAGCTAGCATCAAAAGTGTATTTTAGACAGGCGAACACGATATTAAGTATCAAACATCCAGTTGCAGTTAGTTTAAAAAGAAAAACATGACCATTTATCACAAGACACACTAAATTGAAGAGCACAGAATACCTGGCCAACCACCTCACTGATGTATAAATATAGCACAGAGCTGCAAAGAAAACAAAAATGTCAGTTTGAGAAAAACAAAAGGTAGCAAAACATATGGTTTTGAACATGAAGCGGATGAAAAATATACACTGATCCATTTCCATATTTTATAATGCCTCATTAGAAAATAATATATCTACACATGCAAACACAAAGAATTACATAATTATAAGATCCCTTGCTCTTGTTTTAAAATATTAACTAAAAAAGCGGAACCAGGGACAATTGCAGGTGATGCATGTGATTCACATATAGGGTTATTTCCAATTCAAAACTTAAAGAAAGAAAGAAAGCTCAAAATCTAAGGACTTTGGAGTTCTTTTTTACAATAAAAGAAGTCATATGGGAGGGTACAAAACAGGTGGATCAAGAATCCTCAAAAGGCTACAAAGAAACTTGGAATAGATTACTAGGGATTGTTGGTGAGACATGGTGTTTTATCAATTAATATCATTCTTTCTAATTAGCTTAAGGGGCTCTAAAAGGAAGAACAAGTAAAGAGTTATGAATGTGTTATCTATGTTTTTCTCCATAGTATTTGGCTGGAAAACTTGTATCATCAAGAATTCTTCACACTCTTTAGATGTGTTGGGATAGGAACAATTTTATGGCATCTATGATTTTTGGCCTTTTGTTCCTTTTACAGTGTGTTTGGGGAAGGGAGGATTTTTTTTTTTAATTTTACCTTGTTTGGTTTAGAAATTTTGGAATGGAGGGGAAGGGAAATGAAGGGGACAAAATCCCTCCCCTCCAAATTTTTGTCTAATGTTGGGAGATTTGGAGGGGGGGGGGGGGGGGAGTGACTTGTAATTTGTGAACTGAGCTAACTAAATTTCCCTGAAATTACCTCACATTCCCTCCATTAATGTTTATAAAGGTATCAGAATATATTACTCATATTTTTCCTCCCCTCCCCTCCTTTGTATTGATCAGCTTGTTTGTTAAACTTTCAGCCTTTCTAAACAGCTTATCTTCCTCCTTTTTGTACTCTAGAATTGATCTCTCAAAAGTTTACTGGGAGAAAACAGATTTAATGAAATCTCAATAGGCAATGCATATCGTGTCATTAAAAACCAACAAGCCACATAACATAGCAAATATGATATGATCAAACCTGCTATATAACTCCTTCACAGAAATGATGAGATTGAACATTACAGCATCCCCTACAATAGCATAAATCAAACCAAATCTGACAAACCATCGAAATTCTCGGATGTAGACTTTAGTTTCAATTCCAATCAAAATTAGTATAGAGCACCAAGCAAGAGCCTCAATGATCAGTGAAACTATCTGTCAATAAGACGATATTGCAGCATTAATTAACAGAATCAAAATCTGCAAAAAAAAAGGATTAACCAGAAGAAATAAAAGGAGCTGCATGTAAAAAGGATAATTCAAAGAAGTTGAACAAATCAAAAACCTTCACATTTCAATTTTATGCCAATTAAATAAGGTAGAATATATAATTATATATATAAATCATTGAAAACTATGTGCAGTAATCAGAGTCATAGCTTACCTCAAATGGAGCAAATTGAGTCTGCCCATCTAAATTTAGAACAGATATTCCCAATATCAATCTGTATAATGGTTCTGCCACACAATATAAAGCTAGCAATCCGAGAATATAATTGTAAAGGTTTGACCTTAAATGGAACCTCTTGACTGTGAAATCCTTCTTAATCAACCATATGCGGTAAATGCACAGGCCGAGAAGTATCAAATTAGAAACGGAGATGACCAGAGAGTCAACCGCACAAGGAGTGTAAGCACCAAAGGCATTCTCCACTGATCTTGTCCATACTCCATTTGCAACTGGGCGACAATACCAATCCAATGGCTCAAAAGTCATTTTTATCAACTGCTTTATTGAATAAGTTTCAAGCAAAACACATCAGCACAACGTCACTCCCCTCTTCACTCTTCAAATGAAGAACCTAAAAAAACCAATAAGCATCCAGAGTTAGCAGCTTCAGCATACTAACCTCAAATGAGTAAATAATGATGATAATC
Organism: Glycine soja; assembly: GCF_004193775.1. Taxonomy (NCBI): domain Eukaryota; kingdom Viridiplantae; phylum Streptophyta; class Magnoliopsida; order Fabales; family Fabaceae; genus Glycine; species Glycine soja. The sequence continues at coordinate 40,920,747 of NC_041012.1, read as the reverse complement.
AAATGCAAGCATTCACACCATTCACCGATTTCCCCACCTACTTATGTAGTCTCCTAGAATATATTCAAACAACCGAACTGCCACTATTTCTAATCTCTATTTGAACCTTTTTTACGAGAAGCCTCATCCATCCCTAAGGAACGGAGGTGTAAAACTCATGACAGAATGAAAATAATGAATGAATGAACAAGCTAGCAATGTAAGGGGAGAGAAATGAAAATGAAAACCACAATTTCCTGGCATACATATTACATACACTCTATCCACTTCTATATTTACAACAAATTAGATTAGATTAGACTGTAGCGATCAAAAATCAAAATCCATTCCTGTCTTTCAGGCTTTAACTTTATTTTATCACTCGAGTCAACAGAAAAAAAAAACAGCATATATAGAATATTAAAAATAATAGATTACCTAGAAGAAAGGTGAACAACATGGATTGCACGTCACGAAAGGCGAAGGAAGGAAAGCATGAACCGTGTGGAGAAGAGCTGAGAATTAGCAACAGAAAATAAAAGGGGGGGAAAAGTCTGAAAGAAAAGACATTAAAAAAAGGTTAGGAGAAGAAAACAAGGAATATTCGAAGATAAGGTTAAGGAGAGAAAGCGAATATAATTACCAAATCCAGGTGCACTGCAGTGAGGTGTGGCGGAGAAAAAAAGAGCGAACGAGTGACAATTGAAAAACAAATAAAAAAAATTAAGAATGAAGTCTCACTCACTTTGCGAGCATTGATAAGTAAGGCTTCCGGAAAGAAAGAAAATGAGTAACAGAAGGGTGATGGCGACTCGATCCAACTCGGCCTCAATCAATAATCAATGGTTGGTGGTGTGTGCTGACTAGACGGTATGTGTCTCTTTCTCTTAAATATAAATAACATGTAAACCATCATACGTCATAGCTTACGGCCTTCGATTGAAATTCTTATCAAAAATCTTCCTGTCCTTTTATTCATAAATAAATAATTATTAGTGTTGTTCTTTTCCTTCCATGTCCCACTCTTACTTTTTGTATAATTATAAACTCAGGCATCTAATTAAATTATACTTTAAAATTAAGGTTAAATTATTTAATGTTATTTGAGTTTAATTATTAGTAAAAATAAAATTTTTATTAGACTTTATTTACATTTTGATCGAACACTGAATTAGTTAGGATCCATTTCTTCTAATGAACCAGAGGATTGAGACAAAAAGAATCCACACATACTATAAGATTTGAGTTAAAGGCATTTGAAATTTTTAGGATAAATAATTATTGTCATCTCTGAAAGTGTTTTGCGCTGACAAATCAGTCCCTGAAAGATGTAAAGACAAAATTTAATTTCCGAAATTGTAAAACGTGAGATAAATACATCTGTCACTATTAACTTTTGTCCGTTAATGTTATGAAACTCGCTTACGTAACATACAAGAACGAAAATATCATGAAATTGATACTCACGTTGACATAGGGACCAAAGTTATTTACAAACACGTCTTTATTTTAACAACTTACATTTTCATCCTAAGCCGCTGATATTAGTAAAAAGATACATGCACCAATAATACATTAGATTTAGAAGTTTCTGATTTTTATACTGTAAATATTTATTATAATGTATTATAATTATAATTGATAATTGATATTCAGGAGTACAAAATGAACTAAAAAGTAGATGAAAACTAGTAATGAGCATCTATTTTTATGGCTTCTTTTTGTGTGAATTGTTAAAAAACTGACTTCTTATGAGTTTTACACACTGGGAGTCTCATCATGATAATTGATAGTGTTTTTTATGGAATTTTCAGATTTTAAGCAAGAAAAATTAGGAAATAAAATTTGAAGGCTCGCGCTCAGCGCATGAAGCTCTCTAAGCGAGGGCATCCACTCAGCGCAAAGGCACCCACCCAACGCGAAGAAGAACCCTAGAAAACACAAAGACAGAGAGCATCGCGCTTAGCGCGCAGCCAGCTCACTCAGCGCAGTTTTGTCGCTGCACTTAGCGCATGTTCTGCTCGCTCAGCGCTCAGTCACTAACTTGCGCTCAACGAGGCCAAAGTGCTAAGCATGCCTTCATAAGTTTGAAGCCTGAGAGTCTTTAAAGCTGGAAGAGGGGAAGAAGAAAAAAAAAAGTTCTTGCATGTATAAAACAGTAGCTGGGGAGCTTAGGCTGAAACAAAGGCATTGACAAGCCCATTTTCCTCTCATTTTTTATTCAACACTTCATCCTTTCCTTGTCTTGTCCATTTGTAGTTGAGCTCTCCATGTTAATGGAGGGCTAAACGCTTTATTGTTGGAAAGTTTCCACTGAGCACTCTTGATGTAAAAAACTCTAACTATCTATTTAATATTATTGCTAATGTCTTTGCTTCTACCTATGTTTATTTTCATGTATATGGTTTGGTCATCCATTTATATGCTTTGTTAGGATTTAAGTGTTGGAAAATGCAATTAATCCTTAGAACATGGTAGAGCAGCTAAAATTCATCATTTCTAAGAATAGTGTGAAGTAACTTAGTATGGTTTGCATCTCAGTCATCATGCTGCTCACTTAGTTTGATTTCTTTGAGGAATCGAGAATGAGACTAAGAGGGTTAGATTCTTTCATGCGAGGAATTACGGTTAAAGTAAATTTATGGGTACAGGTGACATTAGAATAATATTAAATAGAGAAAATTTTTTATAATCACGTCAAGAGAGGGTTCAATAGGGCGCTTCTCAACATAATCAACTTGGTATTTGTCTTCATTCGTTAAGCTTGGTGTTTATTTCTATTATTCGGTTTTAATTCAGAAATACGTTATAGTTTATTGTGCGACATGAATGATTTGCTAAATTTCATATACATCCAATTATAAGTTGTTTACAAACTAAATACGCATCATTCAAGTATAAGAAATTTCTTGTGGACACGATACTCAGTCTTACCATTTTAATTTACTACTTGAACAAATTGGTACACTTGTCAATTGGTTAACAATAATGTCAACTTATCATATAGAAATAAAACCTCGAGGAGACAAGTTGTTATTGCAAAGTGATTTTGTTATTTGTGAACCTATCATTGTCTTGCCTTATCTTAAGTCTTGATTCATCTGTAATAAGTTGACATTATAAATATGATACCATATCAAGAGGAGGCAACAATGATGATGGTTATGATAACGAAGGTTGTGACAGTGATGATAGTAATGACAGTCGTGTTGGCAGAATGGTGATGATAATGAATTAACTATAATTAAGATATATTTAGGATGTGATTTGTTTGATAAATCTTTTAAAGATTTAATGATTATATTATATTTTTATTTTAATTTTGAAATATTTTAATCTCAACTATCTAATATTTTTAATCATAATCTAATAATTATTATTAATTATTATCATGTCTCACGTAAGAAAACGTTTTCACATTAGCAGTTGTATTATATAATAACAATAATAATAATAATAAAATCATGTTTATGAAGAAAAATTGAAGTATGAATTTATGCAAATTCAAACTAATATATATATAAAACTAAACATGATTGCCTTTCTGCCTGATAAAAAAAACTAAACATGTTTAAACATATTTAAAATTCGAGATTTTTCTCTCAAGTATCTCAATCTTAAATTCTGTCAACCATCCATATTATTATTTCTTCTTTTGTTCTTATTATATTTTCCAGAAATCTTATATTTTCATTTAATATATGCTTATTATTAAAGAAATTTTGTGCAAATTTTATTAAATAATCTTGGTCTATCTTCTAATTAATAAAATTAACAAAAAAAATTCATCCATGTCTATCTTCGTTTATGAAGAAAAAATTATTAAATAATTTTGGTCTATCTTCTAAAGAAATTTATATTCATTTAATATCTATTTTTTTGTCCATAAATTTATTAGGATCCATGGTGAAGGATCTTGAATTTTAGTTTCATTGTCATTATTGTAGAAATAAAAAACAAATGTACGTGTACATTAACCCTAGTTATTAATTTCTCCGTTAAATTTAAAAGTCAATCAACTGCGTGAATCTTTGCTCCATTTCAGTTTTTGTTTTCTAAATGAACGGGTATGATTTTGAGGGATGGAACATGAATTAGGATTTACCTGGTTTATTCTAAATAGAAAAATTGAGCTTTAAAATATGAAGCATCTTTTTAATTTGAAATATTTATATTGAAAATCATTTTTATAAAATTGTTCTTAGATTAGATGGTAATATTTGAGTAATTGAACTCCATTCTTGAAGGTCATTTTTGTTGCCTATATTCGCCTGTAAGTCATACGCTATACGTATGGCGAATTGCTTGTTTTTTCGTCAGTTCTCTAAGGTATTTATAATTTTTAATGGAAAATTTTCATTTTTCTATTTTAATAATAGTAGTTCTCAATCTTATTCTACATCAACTTATATGCATTCAAGTACCAAAAAAAACTTATGCATTCAATGTATCTGTCACATCATGAAATTTGGTCGTCATAGACTATTATTTTTTTATATTTTTTCTCATATATTAATGCAAAATAATCTTTATTTAAAATGATAATAATTAATTTTCATTAAAAATCATCAATGCGATTACTTATGTCAATTGTTATTTCATAATCTAATATAATAAAGTACTAAATTGTTTTCCAAACGTGAGATTTCAAATGTTTTTGGATTTGACTTGTGTGAAGAAATAAGTTTATTATAATTATAAAAAATTAGTATATTTTTTGTCTTTTTAAAATTAAAATCTGAGATGGTGAAATGACTTTTTTAATATTAGTTATGCATATATAAATACTGTAGAAAAAAAATAAAAGGTTCAAATATCCGATTCTTCTTCAAATAAAAAAAATATTTCATTTTACCAGAACATAAAATATATACTGGAAATTTTATAAGAGAGTACTCCAAATATTTTCATAAGAAACAAAAACATATTTTAATATTTATTTAACCTATTATATTAAAGCTGCACCAACATTAATGATCTTTGAAAATGACATAATCCAAATGTTATGAAATTTTCAACCGACGATGGCTGGCACGTGGTCAGCAATTTTCACATATCTGGTTTGATTCTCTAAAGTCCGAACCAGACAACAACACAGTTAGTCAATTACGCAGATACATTAAATCTATGAATGCAGTCAGTTTTTTTAATAATTTTTTGAATATTTAATTTCTAATAAACATTTCTTCCGATATTAAAAAATATATATTAATTAAAAAAATTAGTTAATATTTTTTAATTGTATCAATTTTATTTTAAAAATGTTTTTGAATATCATTCATTGATAGTATTTGATATCAAAATAAAAAAAGAATAAATAATTATTTTTGTCTTGAATGTGTAATTCATTGACAAATGTGTTACTCAAAGATGTAAATACTAAATTTAATCCCTTAAAGTATAAAAAATATACAAAATATATTTTGTGACACAAAAAGACAAATTTGTCATAGAAATGATAGTTAATGTGGTCATGCTGATTAAATTGGACAAAAATATCAGTAAGATATCATTTTTTGACGTAAATGTCAATAATTTTTTATTGGATGAAAATGTCAATAATTTTTTATTGGAGGAAAATATTAATAATACTTTTTATTTAAATGTCAATACGTTCCATTCGACCAAAAATGTTAATAAGTTACCATTATAGGACGAAAATATCCACAATTTTTTATTGTACCTAAATATCAATATGTTTTTATTGAACTAATTTGTTAAACTCAAAAATTCATTTCATTTAAGGGTAAAATATAATTTTAGGATAAATTTTAGCTATTTTTTATCGTCATAAATATGCCATTACAATGATCACTTAAAAAATATTAACAAACATAATAATAACGATAATATTGATTATCAATCATAATTTTTTTGTCACAATAATTATCGAAAATACACATTATACCATTTTACCAAAATAAAACATTGTAATAATGTATCAATCATTACAAATTTTTCCAAACTACCCTAAAAGATAAATATATCTCATATTTTACTTCTTCGAATTTTGACTATTTTATTAACCATGATAGATTGAAGTTAATAGTCTGATATATTTGTCGCACTTTTTACATTTTCAAGAACTAAATTTTGTATTTTCATCTTATTGGGACACATTTGTCAATGAGTTACACATTTAAGGACAAAAGTGACTATTTACCCATTCATATTCCGAGAGAGTAGGAAGACGAAAAATTAAGAAAATATTACATGACAAATATATTCTTATGTTGACAATTAGAGATTATCATGCTAACAATCATTTCAGTGACAAATTCGTCTCATTGTATTACGTAGTTTATTTTATTAACGGTGACGGACGAAAATTAACGGTGAGAGATATTTATTACACTTTTAGAGACTAAATTTTGTATTTTCATATTTAAGGGACGTATTTGTTAGCGAATTACATATTCAAGGACAAAAATGACTATTTATCTTAAAAAAATATCATTTGAAATAAACCTCAATTAAATAAAAAAAATTGATGTCATTAAATAAGGTAAAAAAAAAATTGAGATTGACTTAAGAGCACGACAATTTTAGACTTTTAGCCAATTCGCCATGCAGTTATAATATGAACAATTTGGCTAAATGATTGTGAGAGCTTGCAAATATGTTGAGAACTGATGAGCAAAATATCCGCAAAGGAGAAGTTAAAGAGCCACTGTGATGGTGTAGTTTGGAAATAGCAAAAGCAAGAGGCCCGTTACTAGGCAACGAAAGAGCAAGAGCAAGAAGGCTTGGCAAATTTACTGTAGAGTTAGTTTTAAAAACTATTTATTAATGGGGTATGTTTTCAAACTTTTAACAGGGGGGTCTGTTTCTGCATGGATGTCGCCAGACGTTGGTGTCGCCAGACGTTGGTGCCGCCACTGCAGATGGCGAGATGCATGTTTTTTTTTTCGCGGTTCCGCTAATACAGTTGGCAGGATATCTTTTTTTTTTTTTTTCGCAGTCCCGCTAATGCAGTTGGTGGGATGTCTTCTTTTTTTTTTCTTGCAGTTCCGCTAATGCAGTTGGCGGGATGTCATTTTTTTTTTCCGTTATTAGTTTAACGGTGAAAGCAATTCAGTTTCACATGTTATGCATTAAAAGTTCAACTATTTATGTAAGATAAAAACAAACATAATATAGAATATAATTGTGTTTCTGTAAAATTATTTGTTAAATAAAATTATTATTTAAAATATAAAATTAGAAAACCTCGTACAAGCAAAAAAATTATGAAAAAGTCAATGAATTTTTTAATGACAGATTATCAGTATACTAGTATTTATTTTATAATTTAAAAAGTTAAGAATTATTTATATGTTAAGGTTTGGTTATAATTTAAAAATTATAATTAAAAAATTATTTATATGTTAGTGTAATATAAGAGATAAAATTTAAAAATTATAATTAAAAAAGATCCAGAAACAGATCCCCCTGTTAAAAGTTAGACAGCTATGTCGCCAGTTCTTCTGGCAGCATCCATCCAGAAACAGATCCCCCTGTTAAAAGTTTAAAAACAGACCCTATTGTTAAATAGTTTTTAAAATTAACCCTTTACAGTAAATTTGCCGGAAGGCTTCATATCCTATATCCTACACCTCTCTTTTGGCATCCTGCAACTCCCAATTTTAAAATAATCCCATACTATTATTTTTAGATTATACCTTCCTCTTCCTCTTTAGCATTGAACTCCACAAGGTTCTTCTTCCTCCTCTACGTTCAACTCCATGAGCTTCCTCTCCATCTCTTTGCGGTACACAACCATTCTCTTCCACGAGAGAGGCAACAAAAGCGGCATACACCTGCAGTTGTACAAATCCGGTGAGGTTGTGCACGTGCAGATGTGTTATCTTCTCCCCTTTTTTGTGAAACTTTTTGATTTATGAACCACCTAATCTGGAAGAGAAATAATGGGTACTATATCTGGAATAGGTATCCCGGAAGCCCAATTTGTAATTACGGAATGACCATTTGGAACACATACTGACTTTAAGAATAGGCGTTTTAGAATACATAAAATATGCTCCCGAAATGCCTATTCTGGACATATTTTTATTGATTTTGTATTGATGGCAATTTGGAATGTTAAAAGCGTTTAATGGTTTCCGGACAGCCTATTATGGAAATCAATTAGTGTTCCAGAATGGCTATTCCTTAAGCATAATTTACACTTTCATAATGACTATTGGGGAAGGGAGGTGTATCTCATTAAGGGTATTTTTTTACTTTTCAGAAAGAAAGGGGAGGTGCAGGATACTCTTCAGGAGTGTAGGATTCAAAACCCGAGCAAGAAACAGTTCAAGCCCAATTTTTCTAGCCTAAAGCCTGCAGGTGGGGTAGCTAAGTATGCGATAAAAACTGCAGCCTTATTGATTTTGGGCTTGTGCTTTTGTCTAGCCCTCTGTGTTTGTCTTTTAGGCCTTTTGATTTCAGGAAATTGGGCTTCAACGTAGCGCTGACCCAAAAAAAAGGCAAAACAAGAGAATTTACTTGGAGGGCAATTGCTTTCTGCATCCCATTTTTCGTTCCCGTACCCACAAATGTATTAAAATTCCCATTTTATCTCCCCTTAGAAGTGTATATAGGTAATTCAGAAAACTTATACTGGAATACCTATTTTGGAGAGCAGTTATCGGAAATAGGGTGGCAAATTTCCCTTTTCTTGGTTTTGGATTTGAGGATGTTCCCAAAGGCCACGACGCAAAAGCTTCATGCAATTCACTTCCATTCTCTGATAGCAATTTTAATGGCTCCACCCACAAACCCAGAACAAGAATCCGAAGCGTTGCACCTCAAGACCATTGCAGAGTCCAAGTTCAAAGCCTCCAACAACGCCAAATCCGCTCTCAAGTACTCGAAGCACGCACAACGTCTGTGCCCGCAGTATTAAGTGTAAACACTATTAGTCACTGTTTTGCATAAAACTTGATTTTTCTTATTAAGATTTTAAGGTCTGCATGTAAACCTCACTTAGGTTAATGAATCTTCAATCAAATGTTAAAGTTTTCAACTTCGGTCCATTACAATGGATTTCCAACAGCAAACATCCATGTCTAGAGCTGCACGTACTACAAGGGGGTCTCACTCATTAAAATTTGATTTGATTAAAGGTTAAGTCTTTTAGTTGTTTTTTATGAATCAATAAAAATACTCATCACCTCAAGGTGTATTGACTCCCATTATTAGCACTGTCCCTCTCCATTCCCATTCTCCATCATGCTCTCTGTCTTCATCACCTTCTTCCACTATAACCATTATTTATTAGCAAGGTGAATTTTGTATTTTCCTTACGTGTGCTTGCTTTTTAAATATTTACATAATATTTATCTATTTTACATATCCAATATTGAATAAAGTAAAGTGGTCATAAAGTAAAACGGAAAACAAAAAAGAAGTTCCAATTATTTTCCTTAACAAAAGTTATCAAAGGAAACAGAAGGAGAGAGATTGAAACCCTTGTTACAAAAATTCGAATAAGTGTGAACTTTTAGACCAAGATCATGATACTGATTCACATATTCTGCAAATTTATTGCAAGAAACCAAGTTCCTAATCTCCTCATTAAACCCCATGCACTACATGAAACTACAAAGTTGGCAGCCTTGGTAGGCACACCTATGTTTAGTGTCATGCTTTTTTTTTTTTTTAATGGCCCTAGACTACGTGTAGTACCTATAGGCTATCGTTATGTTGTAATGTGTGGGGCTAATGAAATTAATGCATATTTAGGTAAAAGTTTGACCTCCCCAATCGTGTGTTAGTTATTTGCAATCGGGATTTTAAAGGAAAAAATTGTTTAGTTGGGCGATGGCAATATCAAGTCTGATATTAACATTACGTTGTTGTTGTTGTTTTATTAAAGGGGCCTAAGCTCATACTTTTTCGATTATTTTTTATTATTTTTTCTTTTTATCTGTCTTTTAAGGTTAATATCTAGAAACCAAAAAATATAATAATTTTTAAAAAAAATTTTAATAAAATAATTGTAAAGTTTCTTATTTTTATTTCTTTCTCTTTCCACTTCACAATTAAAAATTATAAAATAAGTGAGAGTATAATTAATAAAATAATAATTAATGTGATCTTCAAACGATAAATAAATAGAAATAAAAATTTGCTAAACATCCAACCATTAAAAAAAGCAAGGGTAGTAAAAGATAAATTAAATGAGAGTAATCACTCCTACAACAACAGCAAACAACAAAGGGCTTAGAAAAACCGGACTTTGTTTATACATCACAACTATAACCTCCAATTTATGCAACATTAGTAGGAGCATCACGACACCCATTTGATATAAAATTACGTTTGAGTAAAAGTGAAAAGATCAAACTTTTATATAGAGATGAAAATCTTATACTTCAAATTTTATTTTTTTATTTTGATATACAAAAAAATCTTACATTGTTTAATTTCATGTTAAATGATAGTCTATAAATATTCTTTTTCCTTAACCTTTGAATGAGTCTTTTAAGATGATTTGTTTGATAGCGTAGAAACATCACAGAAGAGAAAATGAAAAATGACTAAGGATACGGATATGTATGAATTCGATTCATTTGGTATCCTCGAATTAGCAAGGATATTTTAAAAAAAAAGTTGTGGGATCACTTAACTTTTTTATTTATTTACATCATTGGAAAAAAATAATAGAGAAACATGTATTTTTAGCATCGATAATTGATTATTACAATTGATAACTGATTATATTTTTGTGATGTTCATTACTTTTATTCTTGTATACATAGTCGATTAATCACTCATTATAATTATTAAATTTTAAGAAATAAAAAATAAATTTCTTAAAAATAGTCTTGATATAACTAGATTCTTCCTCTCTCTATATATTCGATTAAGTTAAGCACATAATTATATATATATATATATATATATATATATATATATATATATAATAAAATTTTTAATAATGTTAATATTAATTTTTTTTCTTACCTATCAAATGCAAATGTACTCTAGTTTTTTTTTCCATTAAACTGAATAACTTTTATTTTCACCCTATTTCTCAACTATTTCTTTTCTTTTTCTCAATTATTCATTTCCACGCCCTCCCATTCAGTTCTCACAATCATACAGAGTGTTACGGACAAAATTATAAAGGCTCTCGAGAGTCAAAATAAAAATTATATTGAATATAACAAGCCTAACAATGTGGTAATCTTGAAGTCGGAATATTGATACTAAGAGGAGAACTTAGGTCACACATTCAACTAGCATATCCTTTAGTTCCTTAAAGTTGACTTGACTGAGAGTAACATTGTTTAGAAATAGAAACAACAAGTAAAATGAGAAAACTCAAGTTAGCATACAATCTACAACAACTTTAAAACTCATTTTTAAACTATAGACTTGAAATAAAATTAAAATACAATGTAAATTATTTTCTTTAAAATCATTTTAAAATAAATTTATTATTATTATTTCCCAAATCAAGATTTAAATAAAGACTACGACGGAACATCCAAACATACTGTAAATTCATGATGAAACCCATCTTAGCCGTTTGACTAAGGTGCGAAGGAAACGGATGTCAACGGTTGAAATAATCATATTTGACATTTTGTTTACTTGAAAAATATTCCTTATTATAATAATTATCGTATAAAAAAATATCTTAAAATAATTATTATTTTAATTTTTAATGTAATATTAATTATATTTTCAACTTATATTATAATATTAATGATATGAATAAAAAAACTAAAAAAAATTAATAATAATAAGATTAATTTTATAAATTTTTTATTATTTTTCATTTATTTATTGTTCATTCTGTCATAAAATAAGTATGGTCATATCTTATTTTACATATATCAATAAAAATTAATAAATAGATGAAAAAAATGATAATTTTATAAAACTAGCATATTTAAAATTAAAGTAATATTTATTAGAAATATTAATGAAAAAAATTAATATTATATTAAAAAATAAAAAATGTGATACTTATTTTAGAATAATTTTTGTTCTAAGTGTAAGTGTGATATATATTTTGAGACGGAGTTAGAATGTTTTGTTGGTTTATATAAAATAACATGAGACGGTAATATAATCAAATGAATAAATATTTAGTTGAGGCTTGTCCTCACCAAAGTAGCGTCTTCAAAATTTCTCTTATTATACGGAAAGCCGTAAAATCAGGCTTGTCCAATAAGGGGCCATATTGAAAGTTTGGGGAAAACATGTTGTATGAGACCAAAATTCATATTAATAATGTGAGTTTGATTTAATGAAAAACACATAGTTTTAGAAGAAAAGTGAGATAAGACAATTGCCTCTTTTATACGGGGTTAAGAATTTAAATTTGGAACCTATAAAATGTAATGGGTTATTCAATTTTTTGCGGTCAGGCTAAATTACTAGACTAGGAGTGTTTATTTTCTTTGGATTCTTAAAATTATGACGTTTTATATATTTATTTCCATTTTAGTGTAATTTTAATGAGATTTTAGTAAGTTAGTTTTCCAGATTAAGATGCTTCTTTATAGAATAACACCATCAACGTTGTGTGATTAGCACACTAATTAGTCAACTGCATCTTGCATTAAAAACCATTACAAATTTACAATCACAAAAGAAAAAAAATGCGCCCAAGTTATTTGGAATTCAAAACTCAGTGAAAGATCCTCACCAACATTAACTTTAGGGAAAGTGGGAAAAGAGTGAATGTAGAAGAGAGATGCAGGTTGGGGAAAAAGAATAACCTTACGGTATAAAATAAAAAGTAATGCTATAAAAATAGTAAAAATTGCAAATTAATTTGTTAGGATGTGTGTGATATTATTAATAGAGATGTGCTTAGTCTTCGTGAATTTTTTTGAAGGAAATTTGATTTAATATTTCAAAACTACAAAAATATGTATTTTAATCTTTGACGAAGAACTAAAATCACATTGATATATAAAGACTAAAATTAGATATTTTTTTATAAGAATTAAAATAAAAATTACATTTTTAGGGATACCCCCAAAAAAAACTACTTTTTAGATCCGCTGCTAGTTTCTTTACACTATTTCATCCAATTTCACTCATTTTTCGTTAAAATGGTATTACTTTTCAGACACCCCTAAATTATCTCATTCTTGATTAGAACAATTTTTAGTTTCCAATTTAATAATAATAATAATATACCGCAGCCTTTTGTGTTCCTATCTTTGCTGTCGTTGATTGTTTGAATTTGAAATTAATTGACCTTGGATTGAAGGAAAGGGAAGTTGTACGAACATAAATGGACTTTTATTTTACTTGAATTTCACAAACCCTATACTCATTTTGTGTTTTGGGGTCCCTTCCTTGGGTGACTTGGGTCACTAGGTTTTGTTACGACTTTTAAACACAACTTATCTAATTCTAAGGAATCGCAGGAAGCATTTGACAAAAGAACAACACTTTTTAAATAAACTCTTAAATAATTTAAGGATTAATAATATATTCATCTAACTTATTTTCAAATATAGATATAAACAATAGCACTACATATTATTATATTTATAATCATACCCAAATAAATAAATAAATAAATAAATAATTGAAAGCATTTCACAAGAACAAAGAAAGGTCACCCACTTTAAAAGAAGCCCTATGGCACATGACAAAGGGCCTAAAGGGAGAAACAAAAGAAAAAGAAGAAACAATAATTATAAAAATACTAGTAATAAACAATCCTATATTAACCAAAACACAAATCTGGTGAGAAGAAAAAATGTAACAGAATTCCTTGAATAAGAACAAAAAATCATTCAAACGAAACTGATTTTAATATTAACTTCATTATTTATTGTTTTTATTGTGAATTAATAATGAATATTAATATATAAAATTAATGCTATAATTAATGAGAATAATGAATGTGGAGTGAGGTAAAATGGAGGAGAAAGCAGGGACAAAGATGGAAGAAGCTATACATAAAGTGTGAAACGGCACCCTATAAGCCCGGTGATTGTTGGAACAATCTCTTCTTCCATTCCATGTTCTTCTCCTTTCACTTCATGTTTCAGCTTAAGCCAGTTTGAGTCGAAGTTCAACCTTGTACTTGTTTGTTGCTTTGGTATACCCTCAATTCTCCTTCACTTTCTAATTCTGTTTTTTTTCTTCAGTTTTCACCACCCAAACAACCCCTTAAGAACATTCTCTTGTCTCTCATCTCTCTCTCACTCACTCTATAACAGCTGTTTTATGTTTCCATGTGCAGAGAGAGAAAAAGCAAGTAAGTGTGAACCTAGCTCAAAATTCAGCTCCAAAACATGCTTCTAAGCTTTGGTCTTGGATTTAAGGTCTTGTCTTGGACACAAACTCCTTTGTTTCAGATAAAGGAAAAGAAAAAAAAAACAAAGAAATCTGATTTTTTTTTTTTTTTTTTTTGCATTTTAAGGTACACTTGAGAAGCAAGCATGACCATTTGGAAAATTCAACAATTCTTGAAATAACACAGCAAAGGTCTCTTTTCCCTCCAAAGCTACCTTTTTTTTTTTTCCTTCCTCTTTATTTTGTTTTAATTAATGATTCTGAGTTTCTTTCAAATCCACATAATGGAAGGTTAATTTTTGTTGTTGACAAAATAGTGGAACTCATCTGAAAATGCAATAATGTGTTTTAATGAGTTGATATTTGCAGGTTCCGAATTTCATCTCATTTACCCTTTTTGGTTTTTTGTTCCATTAATGGAACTCCAGGTGCACAGATCTGTGAGGTGTGGGGAGAACAACTAACAACAAGCTTTGTTTCTTTTCCCTTTCTATGCTCCAGACCTTGACACCTTCCGCAAAACCCGATCCAACAATGTTCAAAGTAACCAAGCCTCTCAACCTTCTTTAATTTATGTTGAAGATAATAATAATTGTAATTTTCCAAACTACTACCATGCCTTAATACTGAAGAACCCTTCTTGTGGCGTGTGTGGCTTCTAATGAGATTTGCATATATCTGCTATTTTCAAGGCCAGGAAAAAACTATAAACAAACAAACACAAGCTGAAGCCAAAAGGGGTTTGGCGCAGATCCGCGACCCATTTGCAAAATTTGCTGCTTTAGCTTAAAAACAAAGCGCGAACTCTTGAATCAAAGGTAGGTACATATACACATATATATCCATTTCCGTATCCATATGAGTTTCCAAGCATAATTTGTATTATACCTTCTCCTAAAGTTCATGGTTTTTATTTTTTTTAATAAAAGATTTAGGCTTATATTACTTTTTAAGATGTTGTGTTAAGTAACATGGTCAGACTCAGATCCTATCTGCTGTGTAATAAGTGAACCTGAGAATGTTCTGATAGCTTTATTTTTTTTATATAAAAAGTACAAAAATAAATAAATTTCTCTTGTTTTTGGGATGGTGATAATAGTAATTTTTATTTTAATTAATTAATTTATTTTTGGTTGTTGAGGGTGTGGTGTTTGCTTTTGGTTTGCAGGAGGGGGTGAGGCTGAGGCTCTGAGACCTACTCAGTCTTTTGCTTTTGAAAGGGCTTTTCTTTTCTTTCTTTCTGCGATTGAGAAAAAAAGCTATAACATGGGGGGCTTCTGACTCGGACCGCGATTTATCGGTGCGTAAATAAAAGGCCTTTTTATCACTACACGGCCAAAGTACTCTCTCTGATTCTGAATCATAGTCATCAATGCAAACCACATAGCAACAACAACAACAACCCCACCTTCTTCTGTGTGCACTACTCTCTCTTCCTTTGACTCTATTTTTCTTCTCTCTCTCTCTCTCTCTCTCTCTCTAGTACTTCCCCTGAAGATAAGAGAAGAAGAAGACGACCAAGTGGGGCGTGTAGCTTGGAAAAGAGTCGTGTCTGTGATATGGAGGAGGATGAGATTCAAGCATGTAAGTTCCCAAGAGTTGGAAATGGTAGGAGTAGTGACCAATACCAAGAGGAGGAAGAAGAGGGTGGTGACCTAAGACTTAGAAAAGGTGTTGGTGTTGGTGGTGGTGGTGGAGGTGGAGGAAGTGATGCTAGCACAAACCACTTCCACCAAAGTAGTTGGCACCATTCTTCTAGAATCATAAGGGTGTCTCGAGCATCTGGTGGCAAAGACAGGCACAGCAAAGTGATGACCTCAAAAGGGTTAAGAGACAGAAGGGTTAGGCTCTCTGTGACCACAGCTATTCAGTTCTATGACCTTCAAGATCGCTTGGGTTACGACCAACCTAGCAAAGCTGTTGAGTGGTTAATCAAAGCTGCTTCAGAAGCTATCTCTGAGCTTCCTTCTCTCAACAACCCTTTCCCTGATACCCCTAAGCAACTAAGTGATAAGAAAAGGCCTACTAGTGGTGGTGGTCAACAACAACAACAAATACAACAAGGCCACTTTGATGATGCTGATGGAGACACAAGTTACCCCCAAAACCAAAGCCAGAACCTTTCTCTCTCCAAGTCTGCTTGCAGCAGCACTTCCGAGACAAGCAAGGGCTCAGGCTTGTCCCTCTCAAGGTCTGAGATTCGTGTGAACCGTGTTAAGGCAAGGGAGAGGGCTAGGGAGAGAGCTGCTAAAGAAAAAGAGAAGGAGAAGGAGAAGGAGAAGGAGAAGGAGAAAGAGAGTGAATCTAGCATTGCACATCACCACCATCATCACCATGTGAACAACAACAACCACATGTCTCACACAGCTTCCTTCACTGAGCTTCTCACTGGTGGGATTGGGAGCACTGTAACAGTTAACCCCAACACCACCACCACCACCACCACAACAACAACAAGTCCTAATGGGTCATCAGTTCATCAGATCCATGATGGTCATGATCATGAGACTAATCTATTCAACAAGGGAAGGCAACAACAACAACAGCATCATTGGTCTCAAACAGTGACACCTATGGACTACTTCAGCACAGGCCTCTTGGTAGGACCTTCTTCATCATCTGCAAGAACTCAACAACACCAACACCAATCTTCTTCAGCACATTTCCAACTGGGACATGCACATGCCCTTCCAATCTCTCCATTCAGTGGAGAAAACCACTCAGAGCAGCTGCAGCATTTTTCCTTCATGCCAGACCACCTCAACAACATACCAGCTCATCATGTGGTTACATCTTCTTCTGCTTCTCATCAACCCAACGGGGGTGACAACAACTACAACCTCAACTTCAGTATCTCTACATCGACGGGCCTTGCTGGTTACAACAATAGGGGGACCCTTCAGTCCAATTCTCCGTCTTCCTCGTTTTTGCCTCATCACCTCCAGAGGTTTCAACCTTTAGACGGATCGTCCAACCTACCTTTCTTTATAGGAGCTGCTGCTCCTTCTTCTGCTCCTCCAACCATGGACAACAACAACAATAATAACAGCAACAACCATCACCACCTTCAGTTCTCACCTGTCTTTGATGGCCGCTTGCAACTCTGCTATGGCGATGGAACAAGGCATTCTGACCACAAGGGGAAGGGAAAGAACTAATTAAGTTCCCCCGAGGAACACCACTTTTCTTCCTGGTAAGACAAAAATAAAACTCTCTTTATCTTTTTATGTTAGCCTTGTCATTTTCTATTCTGTTGTTGTTTATGTTCGGTATATAGATACTATGCTGTCATTTTCTTTTTCCTTCTGTTATTGTTTGTGCTTGATACATAGTTGTCCATTGTCTGTGAAATTTTTTTGCATTGTGAATTAATAAAAGTTTTTATTAATATGATTTTTAAAACAATTTTTTATATAAATCAATAAATTTATCATAATTTATAATTGAATAATAATGTATTTGCTGTCAATTTTTCCCCTTATCCTTTGATAGGCTTGTGCTTTGCCCTAGGTAAACGTAGGAGGATATTAAATAGAAAAAAGTGTGTGTGTGTGTGCGAGAGAGAGAGAGTGTGTGTGCGAGAGAGAGAGAGTGTGTGTGGTTATTTCTTTATTGAATTTGAAAGAGGATGGTCATGGATTGATGTGTAGAGTGAGTGCATTGTGCAATACCAGGAGCGGCTTGCTTTCCTCGTGGTAAGCATAAACAAGTTGGGCACTGAGCATAGTTTTATGGGATGGCTATCTGTTTATTTTTTGTCTTATAGTTGAGTCATGCTGCATGGATTTGCGTGAATAGGGTTTTCCACTGCTTGTCTCCTTTTTTGTTCTCTCCTTGTCCTTGGTTCCCTTTCTCTCTGGCATCGGCGAGTCCCTGCCAAGTGTAAGCTTTTCTTGTGGCAAACACACACCTTGTGTAGGTTTATCACTTTTGTGTGTGCCAATGCCAAAACCAAAATATATGGCTTTAAGATCCCAATTCAATGTATTTCATCACTCCCCAACCTGCACATGACATGACATGATTCTAATCGGCGCATTGTCAGCTTCTGTGAAGCAGGCCAACTAGTATAATTTACTATAAGCATAGTTGCTAGCTTACTTGGAATTGGATAACAAAAACCATACATTTAGGATCTTTTTGACAACTTTTTCATGTTCTCAAAGGTCCATGCACGTCGCACAACTTGACTCTTCCAGCCTTATAACCAACCGGATTCTCAAACTATATTATACACACTACAATACTTAATTAATTACTAGTTATAAACTAAAGTGAAAAAGGTCAAATATATTATACTGTGCCACATTTAGATTTTGTTTCTGAAGGAAAAATACACTAACTTTTTTCATAATGTAAATACTAATAACATATTCATCCTTTTTTATTGAAAAATTATATCTAACTCTCTTGCACTTGTCTTATTTTCTTCTTGCTAAGAGTTGTGGGCGTATGATTCACATATAAATTTAAAATTGGTAAGGTATATGTAATTTTTTAAAAGCACTAGCATACGTATTAACGTGTATAAATAATACTAGTATTAGATAAGATAGATAACTGTAATTTTTTTTTTGGGTATTTTAAGAAAAATTATGCAAATATCTAGGTGACATATCTATGAATGTTATAAAATGTGTCCTTACCTGAATATATATATATTTTTTTTGTTTTTATATTAAATTCATAAGTTCCTTTTAGCATTCATTTGAACAGAAAGAACACATCATTATTAGTTAGTGAATGATTCAGCTTTAAAAAAGTAAGTACTAAGGTAAAATCAAATGAAGAGTATAACATAAAATTTTATTAGAATTGTACTACTAATAGTAGATTCATTTTTTTTATGATATTTACGCCACTTCTTTTGAAGTTAGTATTAATTACACATGCTTCTTTTTTATTGAAAAATTATACCTACTTAACCTGCACTTTCCTCTTTATATTATTTTTAAAAGTATTATGTGTATTGTCTACACATAAAATAGAAAAAAGTGTATTTGATTTTTTTTAAAATATATATATATATAGCAACGTGTAAAAAAATATAAAATAAGAGAGATAGACGTACGTAATTTTTAATTGCAAGTATAATTAACTCTATCTTTAAGGAAAGTCATGTCAATGGAATTTATGTATATATAGATATATCCAAACTATCTCAAGAAAAATCCTGGGGCGTGGGTGGGATAGAGAAAAGATAATTAAACAGTGGAGAAGGAGAATTATATTGTTGAACATTGTTTACTTTTTTGGTAGTACGAAAGGGCAGTAGGAAATGTGCCTAGGGCTTTGTTAGCATAAATCCCTGTCTCTGAAATATTTTGTTTTAGACAGATTCCTAGTTTCCTATAACATTTTCGTATCAACCTTAGCAGATGAGAACATGTTATTAGAAGATATCTTTCTTTTCTCAATGACAACAACCCTTTATGGATCACACTTGATATCATGCAACACGATTAAAATTCAAAGCTTTAAGAATATTAAATATCATGGGATTTTTCTTTCCTCCAAAGTCCTTTTGATTTCCTTTTCCTCCATTTTTATATGACTAAGAATTATGCAATTTACTCTTTTGACTTACCTTCTTTGTGCGTGTTCAATTGTTTGGGATAAAACACCGGATAGATCTCCATCAATGCGACACAAGCAAATCACACAACTGAATTGAAATCTAATTTAACCCTAAACCTCACACATACTTGCACTCACTATAATAATCTCCCCCTTAATGTGAGTAGAACTAGAGCTAAGTCTATTCCTTAATTCTCTATTAATGAGCCACAAACAAACTATTCAAGTGAACTTGACATTACACTTAACTCAAAACATTAAGGTATTATTAGGTTTATGGGTCCTTATTTCGCTTAACTTGTTCATTTTTATTCAATGTGTGATTCATTGGAGTGATGGTACTCAAGATTGTTGAGATGAGAATGCTAAACTTGCAAAGATGTAGGATGAAGTTGAAATAACTTTACTAATTACTAAAGCTAATCTTCGGTTAGATGTAACAAGCACATGAGTGGGGGATAGAAACTTGTTTTTTTGAAATGGAGGAAAACAATGTACAATTCACCTATACACACTATTTGGTTTAATGGAGCAGGGGTAGGAAGAGAAAAAGGATGGAAAAATAAATTAATTTACTACTATATAGATTTTTTCACCTATACACACTATTTCCAAGTTCATATATATGGAAGAACATCTGTTGAAATTAACCTCTTAAATAGATCTCACCTTAAGAAATTAGTCTTTGACTCTATTAGGATATATTCTGAGTTCGCGAAAAAAAATAAAGTCATTAAACACTATGTTATTAATGCACATTGAGGAACAATACGAGCATAATGCAAGAATTAGTTGGGTTACAACTAGACAACTTGTTCAACGTAATATGTAGTGATTAATGCACAACATAACTAATTTTGGAGGCAAAAGTCCGGGGGGAATTGCTTTACGAAGTGAACTGTAAAAGTTAGAGTTGATTTTGAAAAAATGGAACTTGGAATTGGATCACTTCAAGGTATTGATTCTTAATTATATATAGATCATCTTCTTAATCTAGTATATTGCTCGAAATCATTGTATATAGGCCTAGACCATAAGCATTCATTTTAGTGGTGGTACTTTAGTCATTATAAGATGTATTTAGGTTGAAGCATCCCTTTTGTTCTTTTATTGATTTCTTATATTTTTTCATGATTATAATTTTTTTTTTAAAAGTGAACTATACCTAAATTTTTTGACCCAATTGACATCAGCATCGTGCTTGGAAGTGAGGTTAAACAAATGTATGGTGGAATTTGTAGCCTTAAAAGTTTGCAAGTTGGAAGGTCACATTTCAAAATTTAAGGACAGAGAAGTTGCTATGATGACTTTAACTTTGGATCTTTATCCCTTACCCACCCCACCTCAAGTATGTGAGTTAGGCCTTGATGGTAGTAGGATTGAAGTGTTACACAGATTAGTTTTCGATAAATGAAGCAATAAAAATTTGAAAAGCCTCAAATATTTAAGATGTTTGGGATTTTGTGTTCTGGAGAAGCCAGTGTTGGAAAATTAAGGGCAGAAAATTTATTGATCAGGGCAAGAAAGTGGTTCAGGAGTAGCAACTGAACTAAAAATAATGGTGAAGATTGTCATTTTTTTATAAAAAATTTGGTGAAAGGAAATGAAAAGCTTGGTATTGAGTGGATTCAAAATTCCCACTTTATAAATGTAAGAGAAAAGTGGATTCAGGCTGAAAAATAGGAATTTGCAACCAAAAAGTAAGTTTTCCTAATACTGGAAGAAGTGAATTTCTAACCATTTTATATTATAAAATGAAGAGAAACGAAAGTCAATAAATGCAAAATATAGATAGATGAAGAGAGAAGGATAAGGGGATAGGAGTAATTTTTTACTAAGAGAACCTTTAAATCTTCATATAAATCAAACTAATTCGTTTTATGTGTTTTTTCAATTATTATTTTTTTTGTTTCAAGACACTTGTTATGATAATTGGTATCTTTGGATTAGGTTTTTTTTTTTTTTGCTTTAATTGGAACAGATTTTGGCTCTAATTTTAAAAAAATTATTCAATTCAAACTAAAGTGAACTTACATATCCATGCATAATCTTATTTCTAAATTTACTATACTATTTTCATATTTATATGTTTGTTCTTTTATATTTTTTTATAAAATTGTCATATGACTTATATATATTATTAAAAAGTACATTTGAGTAAAACTATATTTTTTAATGAACATTTAAGTGAAAAGTTCATTTGTATATATGTAACTCTAACTTGTTAGACCATAATTCTTCAAAACTAACATACAAAAAATGGTCAAATCAAATGTGAATTGAAAATGATAAAGGTTGATGCAATTGGATTAGTTATGTCTTCAAAGTATATTGAACATTTCCAAATAAAACTGGTAGAAGAGATTGGTTTCATTTTTTTAAAACCCTATTTAAATCTTTGCTTTTTGTTTATGCTGATTACGTGCATAATTGTAGTCAGGCTCATGTTAACCTAGCATCCTCCTATGTACTAAAATGAATTTCAGGGAGACTTATCCTGTAATACATGAAATTCTTGCTCAAAAAAGATAAAAATATATAGTTACAGTAATAAAGATAGAGAAAAAAAATGATGTACTACAAGCATAGATATGAGTTCTAACCTTAAGGGTAGTTTCTAATAGTTGGTTGAAAATAAATGAAATAATTGTTTGTTGAGAAGATTGTAGTAGTTTAAAAGATTATTATAGTGATGGTAATTTGGTAATTGTTAAGGGAGTGGGAAAAGGTTTAAGTTTTTATGGGAGTTAGTATGTATATAGGTTGTTTCCATTTTAATTTTAGGATACAACTTGGAACAAGTTTTTTTTATGCCTTTACCATGTTCTCAAACTAAGCAATGATACGTGGATTTATCTTTTAACATAATAGCTCCCATTAATTAGTTAATATGTGGCTCAATTGAAAAAATGTAATTGCATGATTGAGAATATGATGACCAGGATATAAAGAATTTCATCTAAGTTTTGCCCTTAGTTTAATGACATCTGGTTCATTTTAAAATAAATAGCAAAATTAAGATGAGAGCTCAACATTAATGATTAATCTATATTTGTATGATCTAGAAAACAAGGAAAATAAATATCTATAGTAGGGCAAGATCTAATTAATATATAAGCTATAACTACTGATGTATTTTTAAAAGGAGAAACAA
The DNA here is from genome assembly GCF_004193775.1 of Glycine soja. Classification (NCBI taxonomy): domain Eukaryota; kingdom Viridiplantae; phylum Streptophyta; class Magnoliopsida; order Fabales; family Fabaceae; genus Glycine; species Glycine soja. The sequence continues at coordinate 40,897,778 of NC_041012.1, read as the reverse complement.
TATATAGGCAAGATTCACCTCTTGCCTTGACTTAAAAAATTGTAGCTCAATGGTTTGCTTGATGCTTTTGGTATCAGTTCGTCCTAGCTACTTCTCTCATAGTTGCACCTCCTCAAGCAATTGGTGGTGCCATGCGTTTTCTCCACTTAAATCTTTGCTAGGGTTGAAATGAACAAAGCCCCTCAGTAGTTAGTAGTTCCTGAAGCATTTGTAGTGTAGTATCCCAATAGGCTACGAGAAAGCCAACCAACCATAGTTCATAGAGAAGTCATTAGTGTAGTAAATGGACAAGAGAATAAGGTCCATTGTTGTATTAGTTAAACTCATAAGAAGTCTGCCAACAATTTCCATGGAGAAATTTAAAAAAAGGAACTCCAGGTGTTTCATCTTAAAAATTATTAATGATATGGTAGATTAAATATTAGGTTGAGAATGCTTTACTGATCATATACATTTCTGAATTCTTATAAACAGATTTACGCATTACTAATCATCCTTTTTAATTTAAATGATAGTATTTGCTTTTGTTGTGTCTTGTTCTCTTCTATGGTGTAATTTGATCATGAGGAAACTTGACGAAAAGCTTATAATATTAAGAAGCGTATTAAGATTCATCTAGGGTTGGGATTTTAACACTTTTTCCTGCCTTTTAATTTTCATCCACCTTTGGGGGCATGCATATCTTCCATTTTGCCAAGATTTGTTTAGCCTGAAGTGTGAACAAATATCTCTCTATGCATGAAGTTGGAGTTGGATATCTATCTGATTGAAATCACTCCTGTAATAGCTCTCTCTTATACACTATTTACTCTTTAGGTACATTATTGCATACCTTATTCAGAGGACTATGCTTTATTTGTTACTCATGTAATGTTAATAGCAAAAGATTTCTTGTGCAATGTGGTGTGGTTGTCTACATTACTTCTCTCCTTTTCATTATCATTTTTCATATATAAGGTTACTCATTTGTTTTTTTTTTCTTTTTACAGGAATTTTGTTCTGTGTTTTTGTAGGAGCAACAAGCTGTGTCCCCTTCCCTTCTGCAAAATGGAGGATAAGTTGTTGTCATCAAGTGTTGGTGTTTCTTCTTGGATCATTTAGTCATTCAATTACATTGAGTATTTGAACATTTATTAACTTATGCGTGCATTGTACTATATATGATGGATAAATGTAAAAGAATGTTGATCGTAGATATTTTGATTTTCTACCATTAATTCTAAAATTACCTGTCCCGTTTAGTTGGAAAAATAACTTCAAATTTCTACGGTGTCCTTTCCGTTGACACTTTTTTTATAAAGGAAAATTTTCTATTCATAACCATCGATTTAGTTTGTTGGACTTTTAATTATATGAACTAATCAATGGTTCTTGTCATTTGGACAGTCATGCCACTTGATTTACCAAATAGCATTAGCTAAATCTTTTATTTCTCATTTGAATAAATCTTATTCTTTCTCCTAAACCTTATTGATATTTATATTTCTTAGATAAAAAAGTATGAAATATTTTGTAAGTTTCCAATACTTCAAATGTATTTTTTAATTTAATATATTACTTTGCAATTTGCATATTATTTTTATGTTATAAATAGAAAGAGGAAGTTAAATCAATAGGTTAAAGATTGCATGTAGCATACTTCGGGAGAAACAACATTTATTGAAGCATAGTAACATAACTAGATCTTATTATTTTTTTAAATTATGTATTTTTTAAAAATAAACTTATTATTTTAAAAATATTTAGTATCATATTAAATATAGTTATATTAAAATTTAATAAAGAGATTAATTTTATTTTTAATTGAGTAAATATTATTTTTAAAAATATTAAGTCTATTTATAATTATTTACATTAAAATTTATTAAATCTTTGCTTTGCTTGAGTTTATTTAAATATAAGCCAATAGTTAATGCATAAGAAATTTAAGAAATAAAATTGTTATTATTTTATAATTTATTATAAACAATTCATTTGAGTTTTTAAGAATTATGTGTATTTAAAAAAAATTAAGCACAATTTTTTTTATGAGATTATCATTAAAAAGTAAAATATATCAAAGATTATATAAGAGAAAAATATGAAATATAAAATAAGTAGTTTAAAATCATTAAAGACATAAATCTAGTTTTATGACAGCTAATAGTAAGAATGGTTCTTGACAAAAAAAAAAAAATCATAATAATAGTGAGTAATTTCACACTTATATAATTCTCACTCATACAATTAATAAGAAGTAAGCCAGAAAAAAGTATGATAAAAAAATTATTTTTCATTTTCAAATCTATTTTTTATATGAAAAGTATAAATTCCAAAAGAATCTAAAAATAATAATTATGAATATGTAATGCAATATAATTATTAATTTTTTTATTGTTGATATAATATTAATATGTAGTAATTAAAAAATGAATTTATTATAAGAATGATTCAAATCAATAGTTATTGTAGATTTTAGGTTTTGATAAGCGGTCAAATTTTAAGATTAAATTGTTTTGTCAAATGAATGATTATTATAAAGTGTAAGTTTTGATCCAATATTTGTAAAAGTTTTAAGGGAAATTTCCTTTTATTATATTTATATATATATATATATATATATATATATATATATATTCTTGAACTAAAAAAAAAAACAAATCTTGAAAGGTGTTTCTAGAATGAATGTTGTTTCCCAGAAAAGCTAATCAAGAAGCATGCAAACATAATTCTTGAAATGTTTTTCCGGAAACACCTTTCCAAAATTATATTAGCATAATTCTAGAAATATTTTTATGGACGTAAAAAAAAATTATATATTAAGGAATGACGTTTCCGAAAAGGTGCAGTGCCTCACGTTTGTGCTTAAAGGTCCTTGACAAAGCCAAGGACGGCTGCGACTCCAACGAGATTGGGTCGCCAAGTTTGGTGTCATTCTCACTGTGCGTTTAAGAGGGTGAGGTGTATTTTTGGCAGTTCAAGTCTTTTGGGGGGTGCAGGAAGCAAAAAAGGTGTTGCCGGAAGCTAATGCCTTTAATGTGGGGAGTTGCTGAACAAAAGCCCACAGAGGACAACTGATACAAGACCAAGAGGAAAGTCCAAAATTTAGATTGAATATCAGGTCATGCACTCATGCACCAAGCACCATTTATTAGCCAATGTTCCTGTGAAGTGATCTTGTCTTTTTGTCTCAAACCGTTTCTCAGACTGAATTTCTGTGCTTGTTCAATTCTATTGGAGAGTGTTGACTTGTGGGGTTATAGAAAAGAAAATTCTGAAAAACAAACAGGGGGTTATGCAAGAATTGCACAAAATTAAAACCTGTTTGCATTATCAGTTAGTGTGTCATAGGGAGAAAATGCAAGTAAATCCAAAAAAATAAAATAAAAATCAAAGTATTAATCTTATCTTGATAAATCTGTGTTAAAAATTAATTTGTGATTTTTTAAATTCTATTTTAACCTTCACACTTGATAGCCAGTAGTGAATAATATTACAAGTTTAAACACTCCTTGTAGTGTATATATCCTTGGAGTGGAAGAGAGAGTTGCTAGACAATTCAGAGGTTATTATTGTAGTACTACTTTTTTAGAGTGTAAAGAGATAGATGAGAAAAAATGAAAAAGAGATGGAGAGAGAAATGTAACGAGTAATATTGCGATGATAAAAAGTTAAGAAAGATTGTAAAATGTGTGTGGGAAATAAAGTGTGAAAAAAGCCAGATTTTATAACATTTTCATTACAAATTCGGCTCAAAATACCGCATCTCTAGTTTTCTTTGCCGTGCCAAATTCAGAAGGAATCACTAGCAGTTTTGGGAGGGTGTGTTCGGACATGGTTATAAAAGCAATAAGCTAGCAAAATGTACAATCCAATTTAGGATGAAAACCATATAATAGCTTTGGCTGGAATGAAATCATGGAATTTGCACTTCGACCAATTTGTTGCTATGCAAAAGTATATGATCAATGCAATTTTCACTTTAAAACGACAGACATATAAGAGCATCTTTAGCTTATAAAGAGGGAAAGAAGGAAAAGAGCCTAGAGATACGAGCAATTTTTCTATGCAAAATTCAGAGTCACTTTTCAAAAGAAGTTAAGGGACATATTATAAGAAATCTTAGCAGATGTTAATAAAATCAATTCCAGGATCTTCTAGCACAATATACATGGAATAGATGGCGCCTGCTATGACAAAACAGAAAAATAAAATGGCTAGTAGTCCTTATATAAAGTAACAGTTAGCCCTCGTGGGGACGTTCTAATGAATTCAACAATAATTCAAGCTTCCAAGTTTTAAAAAATGTATTAGAATACAGAAATATACATACACATCTAATTGTTTGGTTCTCAGTCTCACCCTAATAATTTAAGTTTTAACATTAATTAATTGATTCACTCCCTAAAGGTCAAATGAGAAGCTCCTTATAGACAGCAAACCAGGACTAAAGGCCAAAAGCACAAAAGTTGACAAGTTCCATTTGGAAGATGCAAGTGCACCTGAAAATGCTCCAAAAATGCTAGTGTGATGATGCAAAGTACAATTATTAGATAAATCCTAAAGACCCTATACATAATTTTTTTTTTCTTCCTTTTTTTCATTACCCTTATTGGTATATTAATTATATTGTGTCCAGTGATTCACTCCCTCATTGTCACAAACTCTGCCGGCATAAATATTAGCATGTGGGGGCTTGTTCACCATTTGCTGTGTCCTATATTATTCCCCCACTTGGATGCATCTACTCGTTCTAGGAAGCTTATAAAAGATTAGTAGGGTAGAATGAAAGAGAAGGCGACATCTTCAATAATAAAATATGGGATATGGTTCCTGATTGTATATAAAATCACCAATGTATGATGTTTAATAAGAAAACAAAGGAATCAGTGGAACATAATAGAAAAAGAAATTAAGGGTGGGGGAGGGGGGTTATGAGTGAGCAAAGAAGACTTGTTTCTTGCAGAGTGCAAACTTGTGCTCAATTAGTCACAAGGCACAGACCTCATTTCACGTGGACTGTATGTGTACAAAGCTAAGGACCTCATGTGACAAACAGATAAAGTTAGAAGCAGAGACAGCTAATTACCTAGTAAAATAACAACAGCTAATATGAATCATTGTTAGAGAAAGAAAATAAAAGGTCGGTTCTAGGAAGCACCCTTGCCTTGTCATCACAACTGTAATGTGTGCCAGCAATTTTCTGTTAGCTATGAAACTTAAGCACCACTGCTTGCACCTGCAGGCAAATGGCAATCAAGTAAAAATGATGAAACTTCAGAATGTTTATATGTTTTAAAAATAAAAGATTTTTTTTGTTCAAAGTTAATAAGTCAAAGTAATTTTATTAAGTATAATTAACACAAAATTAAGAAGAAGAAAAAATTCTCCAACACTAGATAAAAGCCATAAACTGAAGTTAAAATACTAACTTTACCAATTTACAGTGTGCACACTCAATTTTGACGCTGTCTCTTTTTTTGTGTTAAAAGGTTGGAAAAATGATAAAATGAAAAATATAGGAAAAAAAGGTATTATTCTTTTGCAATTCTTATGGAAGCCAAAAAAGAATGACAGAATGACAGTGTTCTTGCATTCAATTTTGTTTTGAATTAAAAAAAAAAGAATGAAGAAATAAAAATTAAGAAAAATGATAAAGTAAAATAAGGTTTTCTCATTTCTTTTATATATATATATATATATATATATATATATATATATATATATATATATATATATATATACCATAAAAGAATATAACTATTTTTTGTCTTGTCTTAAAATGGAAAAAATATAGTATATTAAATGAAAAGAAAAACTAGTTTGTATATGCATGTGGGTGGAGTTATCATCCTCTCACTTCACATATATATATATATATATATATATATATATATATATATATATCAAACTTTTAAATGCATACTTAAAGAATAAAATTATTCATACACTCATAATATTACATAAATATTTTAAAATGGCAACGAGTTTCAACATTCAAATTCATTTATAAGCATTATGTTAGGATTTGGACATCGTACATTTATTAGGTCAGCCAAAATTAATTATAAAATTGAATAATTGATTCAGCAGCGAGAATTCAATTTTAATTAAAGTCTTTAGATTGCAGCAAAAAAAAAAAAAAAAAGTTTAAGTCTTAGATTTAACTTTTTTGCATGAAAAGAGTTGAAGTCAAAAGAACTTAATTCCTGATGGGATCTATTCAGTTAAGTCTAAATTAATCAGATCTAAAATCATTTTCAAATACTTGGGGATTCAAATAAAATAAATAAATAAAAAAAGAATTTTAGGCAAGTGTAGTTTTTATCCAATATGTGGATGTAGCATCTCTCATCTGCCTGGATAGACCATGTCTGCTTTAGGAAGCACTTATATAGATGGATGAAAGGAAGAAATTCCTTTTGGTAAATATTTGATCAAACATAAGTATGACCACCTCATCCTAATCCATTGTGCCCATAATGTAATAGAATGGAAGCTTGTCTGCGTAGACAATGACTAATTCAATTTTCGATATAAGACTCAACTTCATGAATGATTTTGGCATCAAAATAATGTCTTCCTTCTTGAAGTTCCCATACTTGCTCAATTTATGTTCTTCATTAGTTGCCTATTCTGACATTGAGCGCGACATCTGTTTGTATAGCACACCAAACTTGTCCTCAAATGCCCTCCTTATCATCCTATTTTTATCCAAACACAACTTTAAAATATACATAAAATATTGGCTATGGTTTGGACCCATTTTTATAGATTAAGACATGATATTTTATCCTTTTGTAATTTGCTAAATCCATAAAAAAAATCACGGAAGAAGTAATAATTATTAAACAAATGGATTAGAAAATAATAATTGTATAGACAATACAAAAAATATAATTATTTAGTTTTATAGTTCATTTACACAAATAGGTGCTTGATTAGTTACGATTATCCAATTCGCGTATACACTCTCTCTTCACATTCTGCAGAATCGACAAATCTTAACTTTCACGTAAACAAATCAATTTGACGTGATTTTAGAAAAAGACTTGTATAACATACGCATATCCAAACACCCACTAATTTGAATATATAGAAAAAGTTATAAAACGAATGGTTGCGAGGCTTCAAGTTTTAGAACAACAAAGATTACGATCAAACTATGTTTGGGGTAAAAGAAAGAACATCCCAACCAACGGATCTGTGTGAAATGGGACGCAGCTGTTGAGTTATATGATTAGAAATAAAGTTCTCACCTACAAACCATCAATATGATAAACAAAAAGGATATCTACTTTTAGGCTTTTCACGTAATAAAAGAGTGATTTCCCAAATCATATAAGGGCGTCATTATCAACTATAAATAAATAAAACTAAAATTTAGAAGTATTTTGAATTTGCTAAAAGATGTTATTGGCATTTAGACTGAAACAGCAGAAGATATTTATCTGCAACCACAAAAAAATTAAGATAAAGAAAGGCTCAAATTTTTGGCTTCTATGCCCCTTCTCCTTATCATTAGGGTAATAGGAGGGGTGGATCCTTATGGGTTTTCAATTGACCAGCTGGTGAACGGTGAAATTGAGTTAGTAACAACTAAACAAGGTCTAAAAAGCACAATCTCAAATTACGTCACCAAATAATTCTTTTAATAACGAATAAAAAAGATTTATCTAATATTTGAAAATATAAAAATATTTAACTATTAAGAAATTTATAAAAAAATAAAATGAATTTTCCTGCATAATGATGCCTCACTTCTTTTTTTAAACCCTGATTAAGAGTAAGACTAATTGCTCAGGAGCCAAGAAAGTGAATTTTTTTTAAGAGTTGACCTATTTCAACATATATTTTTCTATGCATGTTAATCAATAATCATGTCATGTATACACTACTCACACACATGATAGTGTTTCTTAAAACTCCTATCTCTTAAAACTTTTCTCCTTTGCAGGATAAACTATTAAATTGTTTAGTACCTTCTTTATTTTTATATTCATGACCCAATTATCTAATTCATTAAGATTAAAAAAATTGGTTAATTTAATTTATAATAATAAATTTATCTTAAATTTATAACTTTTTTCCAAAACTATTATTGTCATTAATACTTCTGTATTTTCTAAAGATTTGTCAATATATTAATTTTCTTTTAATAAAAGATATTTCTAATAAAAATAATTAATTTAAGAAATATTATAAATTAGAAAGGAATCAACACAATTTCAAACGAGTCTTATAAATCAAAATGGAGGGAGTAACAACCTCTTAGATAGATCTACTCATAATTTGGCAATTATAAATGTAATTTTACAACAGCTATGTATGTGAGTGGGCAAGTGTGTTGTATTAAAAGGCCGCTACCTATCTCCGGGGGACCATACTCCACCAAAATTAAAGCCTGAAAGGTTGCAATCTTGACACGATGTAACCAACAATCAAAACCGTGATCAAGACATCATGTGAGCTTTAAATAAACCCATTTTTATCTACCTACGTTTAGTATCAGTTACCAACCAGCAAGTTCAACTAACTGTGCTTGGCTAATTTTCTGCCTTCACTTGACTAAAATTGTCATTCAAGGTGCGTGCGTATTACCCACTGTTTTTAAATTCGATCGCACTATTGCAAATTAATAATTCGATACAACTTGTTAATATTTTTAAATACGTTGGAACAGCTGTGCCCCCCCGACACACACATAATAAAGGAAAAAGAATAAACTGTTATAATAGCTTAGCTAAGCAAACGAGGCCTTAACTAAGGTACGGCTCAAGAAGATCCTTACTCATTACGATGTTTTTGTAAATCTTGTGGTCCTATTGTAAATCTAAATAGTGTATATCTATAAAAAAAATTGTTTACTTCTAAACCTTTACACGTGTTTATGCACAACAAAATTTAAAATTTTCCTCACAAAAGTATATTAATTATATTTTTGTAACTCGAATGATCAAATTTAATTAGAAAAATACTAACTCGAACTTTTATATTAATTAGCAAGACTGATAATAGAAGCTGACACCTTTTCTTCGTTAAATATATAGTCATACTCGTTAATGGGGGTGTACAAGTGTTAATTCAAAATCAAATACGCTTACAAACAGTACCATACAAACTTTTTTTGCAGAAAAATAAATATACTGTTCGTGTGCACTATATTTGAGAAGCTCATACTTCACTCACAGCTTATGCTGGCCGGTGGCCACTTTTAGTTTTAGCTGTTAGTGGGATGCAATAGTCATCTGAAGTCTTGAATTGTTAACAGATTCAATTAATTTGGCTCACTTCAGCCCTAAATCAGGGCATGAGCCGAATATTTGAAAAGTTCAAGTCCTGTTTCATTTAATAGACAAGCCAAGATTTTCGGCTCCACCTTAATTCCTTAGCTTTGAGTCTAGTTTATTGAACAGTTTACAAGTTCACCGACAAGTAACTTGCAAACCAATTTGACTCACTTCAGCCCAACCAAAACCTTCAAACGACAAAAAGTAAGTGCAGGAACAAGTATTGCATTTGGCATGATTGACTCATCCAGAAGTTATTTAAAATTACAGAAGCAAAGTACATTGCTCATTTAACTTGAGAAAAATATATCATAAAGGCAAACCAAACTGATACCTAGAATATTCACAGAGAGATCTGATAGGGACAGATGACTACAAACTTAAAGCTCTTACATGATCATTCCTAGTTGCAGGGGTGCACTCTTACAAGCATTGCCTCAAATTAAAAAAACCAGCAGATGCATTCAGTTCTCAGTTCAAGCATGATTGGTGAATGATTTGCAGCTCCTTTAGTAACTACTCAAATGTGGGCCATAGTTTCAGAAGCTGGAAAGAGCAAGATTCCAGCGACCAAGCTGCTTCCACTTCATGTCCGCCCAAGAAAATTTGAGTTTTGTGATTCCCTTCTATGAAGAACTTAACATTTTCTCCCTTTTCAAATGATTCTGCATTCCCTGAGTTTCCATTTCAAACAAATATGTAAGAGTTCTAAACTTTCAAAAAGTAAACAATAATATAACACTAAATTAAAAGAATCTTATTACATAAACAAAAAAAAAAATCAGAACATTAGAACTAAATTAGTGATCTAGTGAAATATTGTCCAGTCAAGGGTTAACCAGGGTAAGCTAACTGGGAAGAAGCACATGGCAAAAAGGCATTCTATATATCCTTCATTCCAATGATCCAAAGCAAGACAGATATATCATAGACAGAGAATCAGACAGTGACTACAAAAACAATCAACATGAAACTCAAGTGGAACAATGAAAAGCCTTTGAATTAAAAACTTGCATAAAAGACCAAAACAAAATTAGGACTAGTTTGATTCCTTTCCCATCCAAAATAAGTTTTGCAAATTGCTTATAAAAAAAAGCCAGATGCTGTTTTGTAAGTGTTTTTGGTGTTATTCTCTGATTTGGATGAGTTTTACCTCGGCAATCTGCATAATAAAGATTTACATTAAATATTAACTTGGATTACCGACATGAGGCTGCAATTCTGATAAGAAAATAACACAAAATGCACATAAGGAAATGCATCTAAATAGTGTATTTTGCTATAGCTTCCACATCTCAAATGTAATTCCTTATCAACAAGTTTCCAATCATGCTAAGTTTCATCCAACCAAAAAATTAAGATCCTTTTCTCCGGTTTTCTTCAATTGCTCTGTTCAAGTAATTCAGGAGACAAGCTTTTAGAAAACAGCAACATCCTCGGGAAAAAAAAATACTTTCAAATGGACATTTTTTTTTTTAAAAGAAAACAGCAATCAAACAGAAGCCATAGATCCTAAAACCAAGCAAATTTTACAAAATGGCATACATTCAAACAATGAGGGTTCAATTTGTATATACCTCACAAACGCATCAGAATGAGTTCATCTCAAGGCAATAAGTCCTCCTCTTGACAAGCATTGTAGCAGCCGTCCTATACGGCTCCTCAAACGCCGTCGAAACCCACGACAAATCCGACGCCTCCTTCTTCGCAGTATTGGGGGATAGCTCGCTGGGCCTAATAGCAACAAGAGTGGCACCCTTCAACACAACCCCAGTTGGTAATTCCAAGTGCGGCGCGTACCACAGCCTCATGTTAAGCGCCGGAACGAGAGTCCTCTTCGACGCCGACGAGGCCGAGAGCGGCTTCACCCTCAGCTCCTCGAGTTGCTCCCTGTTCATGTAAAGTACCCCCTGGCCATCGGCGTCGGTGAGCACCAAGTTGTCGAGGGTGGCGTGCTCGGAGATAATGGGTTGGAGCAAGTAATGCCTGGCGGAGGCAGCGATGAGGGAACTGATGGTCCACACAACGCGCAGTTTGAGGCCGCCGTTGGTGTAGAAGGAATCAGGGATGCTTCCGTTGTCGTCGTTTGCGTTGCAATTGGTGGTGGGGATGGGGTCGGTTAGGTTGTCTTTGGGGTGGAAGACGGAGGAGGCGCCGAGGATGACGCAATTGTCGAGAGTTGATCCGAAATCGGCGCGCCATTTGAGGAGCACGCCGTCTTCGATGCCTAGCTCGCCGCTGGGGAGCTCGATCCGGAGGAGGCGAATCTCGTTGAAGTTTTTGAGGACTTGCGTCGGGGAGTGGTGGGTGACGCCGGCGTCGGAGTCGTCGTCGGTGCCGACGGCGAGGGGGGAGGAGGAGGTGGTGGAGGAAGGGGACGTGACGGAGGAGGAGGAGGGGCGTTTGGGGCCGAGGAACTGACCGAGGGTTTGGATGGGTTTCACGATTCCGCCGAAGACGAGGCGGAGGAGGTTCCAGAAGGGGCCGCGGGACTTGTCGGAGGCGGCGGCGGAGGAAGAGGAGTCGTCGTCGGATATGACGCAGTCGACGCGGACGACGACGTTTTCGACCTGCGGGACGAGGGAGTGGAAGCGGCGCGAGACGACGCAGCAGCGGCCTAGGGCTTTGACGTCGCCGATCTTGTTGAAAACCAAAAGGAGGAGCGAGTCCGGTAACCGGTCGAAGTGGTCGATTTCGGAGGCATCGGGCTCCGGGAAGATCCGGCACGCTAGATCTGCGCGCTGGGAAGACATTCTAGAGAGAGAGAGAGAGAAAAATTAATTGACCTGGATCGGATCGCAAGGGTTTGGAATTGAGGGGTTTTTTTCAGGCAGATCTATGAAAGGGTGAAGCATAAACACGGAAAAGGAGAGAAAGACAGGGAGGGAGAGAGAGAGAGAGAGGGAAGAGATTGAAATGGTGGGTTGTAGAGACACATCCACGGTTTTGGTTTTGTCTTTACATATACGAGAGAGAGAGAGAGAGAGAGAGAGAAAAAAAAAAAAGATATTCTGCGCGTCGAGGAAAAAGGTGGATCAGTGGAAGAGGCTGTGATTGTGTTCGTGTGTCATTTAATCTGTGATATCATTTCATCTTTAAATCCTTCGTGTTCAGAGATTAATTTAATAATAAATTATAAAATTTAGAAATTAATTAAATAATATATGAGATTAATTTATTAAATTTTTATATATTTAATAATTAAATTTAAATTTTAAATTTTTTAAGAATTAATTTATTATTGTCTTATATTTTTTTATTCAAATAATTTTTTTTGTTTCTTTAATTTCTCTTTTATTTTCTATCTTCTTTTTTCCTTTCTCCTTAAATTTTCCAATGTTTGGGCAACAATTGAAAATTGGTAAAAAAAAAAAAAAGCGCTTATGATTTTTTTTGTTATCTCCAAATTTCTCAGTAGTCTTATCCCCTTTTAACTTCTTATACATCATTTTTCCGTAATTTAGCAAACTCAAATTAACAAATATTGATTCTAATTACAATCTATAATAATAATAATAAATTATAAATATATTTAAGGTTAAATTACTCATGTAATTTCATGATTTTTATTTTTTTGTCTTTATAATTTAAATGTGATATTTTTAGTTCATATAATTTATATTTTAATTTTTTTTAATCCTTCTAATTTTGAAAATGATATTTTTAGTTCCTATAATTTTATGATTCTTACTTTTTTTAGTCCTTATATTTAATTATAGGGATCAAGTGAATAATTTAACCTATATTTAATTATTGAAATTATTTTTTTTTGGCAATTATTCCAAACACACTTAGATCAACATATCTATCAGGCAACACTTCAATTGCTGCATCGATTACCATTGTATAATTTTTCTAATTTTAAAATTATAGGTTAATTTTGGATCAATTTAAAATTTTTGAATATGTGATTTATGTGAAGAAAATAATTTAATCTAATAATGAATTTTAAGATCTAATTATATAAATAAAAATTATTAAATGATGTAATAATTGATTTAAATTGGGGTAATATAATTATATAGATACATATTAAAAAATTATGTAAAAAATATTTATCATGTAGAATATATATAAATTAATATACTAATTAAAAGAAATGTTATTACACTGAAAATTAGCTGGCTTACTTTGTTTTGCAAGCATTCCCAAAGTTGTTGCTCAATCTTAACAAATCTAAATTTTGATGGTTATAAACTTTTGAATGATTACATGATGAGACAGAACTTCAACTTCCAGTAGTGATGCATTCAGTTGATAAAAGGCCACCTACTGGTCTGTTTAAAGCAATTGTGGATGCAGTTGTTAATCTTGAGAAGCATAGAAGGTGAGGATGTTTTGGAGTGATGGTTGGTGAATAATGCAACTGCTCCTCCTTTAAACTTTATTCAACAATATGTAGCTAATGTTTCCTCCATCATTATTATGGAACCACAATAGAAATGCGGGTAAGGATTGGATTGCTAGTTGGTTGCATTTTGGAGATGGGCCTCCTTCAGTTGCTCCTAGTTAATGTCTTCAACTCGTTGCTACTCAACACTCATAATTTTAATATTTTCATTGTGTTGTTTTTTTTTCTTTAGGAATCAAAGATTTATAATAATTCATTTATGTTATTTAATAAATTTAATTAAATCTCTTTGATTTCATCATATTAATCTATAAATTATCTTTATTTAAATGTATTCTTTTTTAGTGTCTAAACACCAAATGTTGTTTGGTGTGAGTAATTTGGTCTTCTTATCTCTTCACTAAGAATGTGAGATTGATTTTCTTTAAATATAGAGTCATAATATTTGGGAAGGCTTTAGTGATCTCATCCTGTGTAAAAGCGGATTAGTCAAGCTCATGAATTTAAATACCACTAGCTTATCATAATAATAATAATAATAATAAAAGCTATTAGGATATATTATATACCTATTTGGATCGATCCCTATCCAAACAACTTAAATGTGCATCGCGAAAGCAACCAATAATTGTTTTTGTGTAGATTTTGATGTGATTATTTGCCAGACTTAAATTTGGAATGTCCAATCAGATATGTATTTTGTGTGATTTCTATCTTTATAAACAAAAAATTAAAATGTGGCCAAATTTTTGTAAATGGCAAAAATTACTCCCGACACATTTTTAAGGAATTAAAAAAATGTTTCGGAAAAACTTTTTATATTTTTAAGAATTAAAGATGTATTTAATTATTGTTTTTTTATTTAGTTACGAGGATAGAAATTTAAGTTTATATACACTGACCATAAATATTTTTCCACTATGAATAAATTTGACAAAGTATAGCTTTTAAAGTAACAAGTGCTTTGTTATTTTCATTTTTTTCTCTTATTAGGGAAAATTAAATATTGATATGCTCATCAACAAAATTACACGACTAATATTATTAGAGTGATATTTGGATGAATTTCTAAATAGACGTCATTTAGGCAGTCATACAATATCAAAGATCTAAAACTTTTTTACACGAAACTTCTGAATTTTATATTTTACTAAATTTACTCTTTGGCAAAGACATGAAGTTGTGGGTACTTGGTAGCTCCCCAGCTAGGTCAATTTAATCCATTCCTTTGCATGAAACGGTGTTCATGCAAGAATCAAGATACGTTTTGCCCATTTGGATTTGTAACGATGAGCAGGTTTTGAATTCAATCAAAATTAGTCTTAGTCTTATGAACGTCGTTCCATGCTTAAGCCATGATTTTTTTAATAATTTTCTTAAATTAATATTTTTTTAAATATTAACTTTAATTTTTTATATTTTTATCTTTAATATACTTTTTTCTTGTTATTTTTTTAAATAAATTATAATTTTATTATCATTATTATTATATCATTTTACATTTTTAAATTATTTTATTAATTAATTTTATCTAACACTTACGGTTTAAGAAATTAAATTTTGAACTTTTAACTATGAATTAATTTTTTGACTATATATATATATATATATATATATATAACAAAATTAATTAATGCAAGTTATATAAAAAAAGTGGGAAATGACTGAAAGGATGAAAGGAATTGTCCAGCTGTCGTAAAATAAAGTTCTGATATAGAAGGATGTTTAGTTTTGACACAAATGGAATATTATTCTTTTCAAATGGTATCCGTTGAAAGCTTTTAAGGAACGTTGAGAAATCAAATGTTTTCAATTTACTATGAAATACTATACTTTAAAATTTTCTGTAAAAAAACACTACTTTAAAATTGTTACTGCCTAAGCACTCAACGTAAAAAATAATATTAGTCAAGATATGGATAAAAACTATAGAAAATAAAGTTTTTTTTCCCCCTCAAACTGTAATTTGGAACTCTTAATTTTAACGAAATTTCAAACTCACTAGGAGAGATTAGATTAGAGACATGCCTTATAAAAATTTAGTGCGTATATCAATGAAGTTTTCAGTATATGCTACCCATAAAGTAATAAAAATATCCATTAAAGATTAGGTAAACAACAATAAACCAAAAAAAAAGGTAAACAACAATCATTAAAAACTAAATTGGAACTTTTTTTTTTAAATTGCTCATACGACATTATTTTGAAGAATTCTATGTTAAATGCTGGACAACATTTTTTATTTATAAATATTAGTTAATTCAGGCCTAAAATAAATTTTAAAAAAATATTTACTTTAAATGAGAAAACAATATTTTCAGTCTTTTTGTCAATATATATTATATTTATTTTCTAATAAATGAGGTATTTTCTCTTTATAAAACTAAAAGAAAAAATATTTTTATCGGTATGTCTAACATTTGTGCTTTAGTTGTTTTATTTTTAAACTGATTTTGATATGAATTCTATTGTTAAAGAATAAGTTAAAGAGTGGATTGGAAATAACGCGGAGTATAAAGTTTAATTTTTTTTTGACGAGTATATAAAGTTAAATACTTAATAATTCCTCTTGAGTACCGATCGATGATTATGAATTAAGGAAAGAAATATGCACTATAAGTATCTCAAAGAAATATTTATGCAATTTATGCCAGATGTAATTGATTAGTCTCTTAGTTTATCTGTATATAGAGTTGTAGTTATGACCTGAAACTTCCTATAAACTTTACGAAATGCATATTTTGTATACCATTTAGGTATCACAAACCATGTGCACTTAACATTGTTCTCATGATTTAGATTTGGATCCGAGAAATCACTAACTAAACCAGAACACGCGCGCACGATGTGGCATGTGTGCATTCATGGCATATGCTTTATGAACACTCTAAGTTTCACGATGATTGAGATTACTATTTCCGTACTCGTTTGAAAGTACAGACACAAAGCATATATGTAAGATGTATAACCTATTTTGCCACTATCAGCTTTGGAACTGAAATTAGGGTCAACCCTTTGAGTGTACTTAGTATACAATCCCACATGATATTAGTTGCATCAATAAATCAAAAGCGTTTGGGCAGGTGTAAGTTTTAATTCTTTTCACATGGTTTTTTGTTTTTTAAACAATATTAACTCTGAAACCCATGCTAGTCACTCAAAGTGTAAATATTAATTCCTTTCATATGATTACTTCACTTTTTCAAAAGATTATGCAAAGTTTTAACTCTTTTATAGTATCTCTATCTATCTATCTATACTTTGGATTTTTGAATTGAAGGGAGCGTTGCTGCGGCAAAAAAAAAAAAACACTTTGGAATGATAGCTAGCTGGTCAAACAATCCTCGATTGGGTCTTTTAGATTTTCACTAGAGGGTGTGCTAAGCTGGGTTTTTATTTTTTATTTTTTATGGAGGTTGGGTCATTTATTAGTTGAACTGTAATGGTTACTAAAAAAATACAAATATTAAATTTTTTAATTAGTATTGATATGTAGGAGAATGATTAAGCTGATATGTTTGAAGTTTATCATTAAATAGATTTGTCTACCAAGTTAATTTAAGATTGATAGTTGACTCGAGCGAGCTCTAGTGAAAATTGATTGCAATGAGCTTTTAAATAGACAAAAGTTATAAATTCTTTGAATTCGGCGAGTTTTCAACAAGGTCGAGACTTTGTAAAAAAAAGGGAGATATACTTGTAAAATAAGATTGTCTTTTGTTTCTATTTTAATTTTCTGTTTTTTTTTAAATTATTTTTATTTTCAAAAGATTAAAATTCTGAAAATATATTTAATTTAATTTATTATTTTCTGTTTTTAAGAAATAAAATACTGAAAATGTATTTTCAAAAAAAAAAATATTTTTAAATTTGCTTAAAATTATATTTCTTGTCATCACTTTTCATTTTATTCAAAATAAAATTTTTGATTTTAACTGAAATATTTTCACTTAAAATAAAAATAGAAATCTAATCAAACACATTTATATTATTATTCTAAGGATCATGCAGAGACAAAGGTTGTTTAGTATCCTATTGGGATAAACTTACATTTACATCCTCCCTAAAGGTGTTTGAAGAAAAACTAGGAACAGAATCTTAAAAACAAACATCTGATGATAAGTGTAAATCATTTTGAACAAAACAATCTGCTAAACTGTTTGCATCACGCCTAATATGCAGTAAAACAAAATTCTGGAAATTTTCTTTCACTTTCCAAATCTCCTTCTTCATCTGATAATAAAGATTTCATTAGAATAATAATAATAATTTAATTATAGGATTTACTCTTATACGAAATTAACACCTCTCATTAACGACAAAATTTTATCTTGACATAATGATGGACTAGACTTTAACGAGGAAAAGTTGCTTTGATCGAGTTTGGATTTTCTCCTATTTATGAATTCAAGTTCGGATTTGGGGATGTAACTCTCTGGCCTGCCTCTGTCCTTGTCATTGTTACTTTTTTACACACTGATTTAATAATTAAATCATTTGAATTATAATAATAATTAAATAACATACTTAAAATTATATACTTAACTAAAAATACTATTCATTAAAAAAACTAAAAATATTATTTAATTCATACTTTTTTATTATTTTCATCATTTATTATTTGAATTAAAATATAATTAATAACTTGGAAGATGTTGGATATTAAAATTATAAGCATGCCTATTTTAAATTGGAATCCAAACCCGTCTCATTTTTACAGAGACGAAAAATTAGAGAATTAAACTCATCCATTTTCATTCTTAAATTTTAATGTTCATGAGTGTATGTTAAGATTTTTTTCCTAATGTTTACTTTAGCCAAAATTTTAATTATAATATAATCTATATATTTAAAAATATTTATTTATTATAAAATTTGGTTATATAAAATAAGCATGTATTTAGTGCATTACTCATACTAAAATTCTAATTATCTAAAAAGTAAAAACAAACATTTATCTACCGAAACTAAAATACTACTAGTAATCAAAATAAATTCCAAAACTCAATTAAAATTTTTTTTAAATATCAAGTAAAAACCAAAAAAATATTCATAAAAAAACTAAAATGGGTGAAAAAAGGAATTGCATAAATTAAATGAAAAATTTAAAGCCGTAAGCCCCTGAACTCGGAATTTTACCCACATCAAATTAAATGTACCTAACTCTAATCCCTAATCCTAATTTTCTTCCTAAATTCTAACACCCCGTCGTAAATCCTAGTTTCAATTGTATGATCGCAATAATTCTGAGTCAGGGCTTCAAGCACCGTGTGGCTTCGTCTTCCCGGCATCGCGGTGTTCTTCGCAGTGCTGTCAAATCGCGTTTTTCACAATGTTGTAGCTCCAATCGTGTTTACCACACTTCGCAATTGCAGGTTGTTAATTACAGAAGATAGGAATTGTGCATTCTTTTTTGCTGTAAGTTTTCCTTCTCCTCTATCTGTTACTTAATCAGCAATCCAAGAGTATTTCTTTATTGCTTGGTCTACGACTAATCGATGCTTCTAATTGATAGAAGTGGCATTGCGTGGTGTTCAGCTCAGTCATATTGATTGAGTTAATGGAGTTCTTGTAGTAATTTATTGGCAGAGAGAATATTATAACATACACAGATAAATAATTTTTATAATTGGTTCCAATGGTGTAAGGCTTGCCTAATGGGAACTTCCCCACTTTTATGCTATCACTGTGTTTTACGACTTCTATGGCTTGTAATGAATCCAATGACAAAATTAGTTTAAGAAATCCTTTAATATGCTTGTTCTTTAAAAAAAAAATATATAGAAATGGTTAACTTTTATTAGTTTTGATTGTTAAATTGTGGTTTGTCTTTTGTCTCATAGACTAATAGGACATTCTCTCCATACTCTGTCTTTATAACTGTCAAGAAAGCTTGATTCAGAACTGAAGGAAAATTCTAAATTTTAACATGATTTTGTTTGGTCATTATTTGTGCTTTGGTGACTGGTTGGAAACAGCCTCTTTGCATATGCAAGGGTAAGGCTGTGTACAATGATCTTCCCCCATACCATCACATAGTGAGGATCCTTTTTAGCACCGGGGTATGTTAGTTTTTGTTTGGTCATTGTTTGTTGTTTCCCTTTATATATATTCTAGAAATTGAAAGGAGATCATTTGAATCATAGTTTTAAAGTTACAGACAGTACAATGGTCGTGAGCGATAAGAAAATAGTGTATAGTTATAGATAGAGGGACATGGCCTTTTGGTATTTAGAGAAAATAAATTGTCATATAGCTCAAAAGCAATGACCTGCACACCAATTTTAAAAGTACCATAATTTTGGACTTACTGTGTTATTACAGACAGCAAATACACGATAATTTCTCGTTAAGTCCCAATTAAGTGATAACATTGGCACTAGCATCAAGTGTGTACAGGAGTGATTTACATATTGCATATGTAGCCTACTTTTGTGTAGGAGAAATCAGAATTCAACTAATAATGATTGTCACATTTCATTGCAGGAATTTTGGGCCAAGGTTGCTAGTCTTAGCAGGACTATCTAAAGCTTAAGCTTTTGACCAAAGCCTTTTCCTGGTAATTCTTGGTTGTTGATTAAATTGTCCTGGCTCCTTATGTATCTCATAAAATATTTCATTATGTTTTCGGATGTTTGTTTTCTGCTTGATATATGGTAATATCATCCGTTCTTGACCTTGTTATTGATTAATTTTTTTACTGGGGTTTGTTCTTTTACATTGTTTGTTTTGCTTGCTTAACAATTTGCATGTGTAATGTGTTGTTGAGTTTTTGGTTTAAGTGTTTAACATGTTAACATAGATAAGTGGGGCAATAGGTGGGCTGTACAGGATCCAAGCTTTGAATCTTATATGTTCCCTCAGCAACTTTAGGTAGTGGATATGAGCATCCGGAATCATATCCAGCGAGGTCCCAGCAAGCTTAGTAATGGGCTATACACCTTATTAGGACCTTCCATCCACTTACTTCAACAATCTGCAACTCTATATTCACTGATTACTTAAGACTAAAGCCATGAAGATAAGTATTGCCAGCAATGTGTGTTTTAAAGATAGCTATAAGTTGATCCTTAATGCTCTCGCTGCTTTTTTTCAATATGCTGGGATTATTTTTCTTATTGTTAATTCTGATTTTCTGTTCAGTGATGTATGCACCCATTTCTATGTCTAAAAGTGTGTTAGGGAATGTAGGTAGTGGTACCTGTTATGGTTGAATTTGATATTTAAAACAAACATAATTTGCATTATTCTTGAGCATTTGTTAATAGGTTAACTGTAATTGAAGGATGTAACATGGAAAGTCCCCACTCTGTGAACAGTCCAAGAAGAACCCTCAGCCTATCGAAAAAGCAGAGGGCAACTGTATCCTTTTTTGACCCCGATGACATAACCTCTGGCTTTGGATTGTCTGGCGATCATGGCCCTAAGCCTTCTGAAGTTTATGGTTTTGTAGGTTCTATTACCACTGTTGTTGCTACAGGTCTTTTTCCCTCCTATCCTGCTCTTCACAATTTTAACTCTTTCTGTCTAACCTACTGATAAATGACTTTCAATGTGCAATATTATATGTGATGATCATATGGGATTTGTGACTTTTAGTTACCCACCAAGTTTGATGTGATATGCTCATATGCAATTTGTGACTCTTACTAAATTTTCATTTCTCCTTTGCGAATAGTTATTTTCTTGGTATGGGCATATGCTCCAGAATCATGGCTACAATCTGTTGGCATCTCTTACTATCCTAGCAGGTTAGACAGCTCCACTCCCGTTATTTGAAGCTTTGGCAAGTATCAAAAGTAATTATTTGGGTGCACTAAACAAGTTGAGGAAACTCTGAAGTCTGAAGTGAGAAATTCTGGAGTGTTAATTTTAAGGTTTACGAATGTAAAATTCAGTTAAGGTGCATGGAACAAGGGTATCAGGCTTGCCAATTTAGCTGTTAAGTGAAGTAGGGCTTTTGGGGAAGGGTTTTAGGGTAGTAACCCCAACTTCCTTCAGAGGTCTTAATAACGAAAAATATATGGAAAAAGGATTTGAAATCAACTGTGTATATAAAAAGTGTAAAAATTTCTCGTTAGCTTTTAGTTTTCCAGATGTTGGACTGGGGAATGCAGCTCTCATATATAGGAAAAGATGATTGATTCAACTTTTTGTGACAAAAATAAACAACTTTTGGGCTTTCAGATATTGGGCTCTAGCAGTACCAACTTATGTGATGGTGACCATTGTATTGGTGCTGGGATTCTACATTGGCCTTAACTTCATTTCAACACCTTCCCCTGCATCTTTAAACACTGTTTTCGGTGAGTTTGATGCCAAACTTTTTATTGACATAGGTGTGATTAATTTTGATTACTACATTACTGCCTAAGTTTTTTGCACATGGGAATATATTGGACCATTTATTTTTCTGCACAAAAAATCTTGTGACTCAAGTCCTTTTCACACGAGTAAAGTCATTTGACAATGGAGAATTTTATTTGGATTTTTCTTTTCTTGAGGCCATGCTATCAGTTGGGATTCAAAATTCAATGCATGCTTTTGTTGAAGTTTTCTGATAACTGATATGGACATCTCTTTGATCAGATGAATTCAGTAGGGATCCTTTAAGTCTCGAGTGTTCTCTAGAAGAAGATGAGAAACCCATCGAGCCCATTTCAGATATTGGTATTGGCAGAATCAATGATATCATGTTCAATAATGCAACCTAACAATTACAAATCTCCAATGATGGGTGGGAATTGCTGCCAAACAAGTGCTGCTTATTTGGGCTCTTGTACTAGAGGTTATCTCTATTAGACGTGAAATTGATTTAGTGAAAGAATGATTTGATTCCATCTTACTTTATAATTTTTTTAATGCCAATTTCTTTGCTCCAGCTATTTAATGCTTTATGTCTCTGCTTATTTCAGTAACTTTGAACCTTGCTACTTCATGAATGGTGGTCAAGAGTTCTATTTAAGGAAACAACCTCTGTTTCTGAGAGTAAGATCATGTATCTTACTCTTAGCCACTGTAGTTGTCTTGTGCACATGATCACCCTTCATGGAGATAAGCTTGGGTTGGGATAACTCTCTCAAGTACTGTTGTGCTCCTCAGCCATTAATATTAACATATGGATAAATTTTCCTTTTATCTACTTCGGATAATGAATTATCAGGCCACGATCATAATCATTTATTGAGCCTTATATATTTGACTTGACAGAGCGTCTTGTTACTTGCATATAGGGGTGTTCAAGAGTTTCACAATGTTTGATTTAATACATATTATTTTCTTTTTATATGAATTTTTTAAAATATGTTTGATTTAAAAGAGATAAAATTTTACATATTTTTATTGTAGAAGATTTAACTTATTAATAAGTTTCATAAATTGTTATTAACAATTTTTTAAATATAATTTTAATGAAATAATATTTTAATAAAAATTTCAAAAATTGAATCGAATCAAATATCAAAGGTTTGGTTTGATTGAAATTTTATTTTAAATGAAACATATATATATTTTAAGTTTGCCTCAGAGTGACTTTTATCAAATGGAACCGTCAACACTCCTACATGCATATATGTCATATGAGATTGAGTAGTCGACATTTTGATTACTCGCTTGTCTTGGAATAATGGAATATTTTTATGAAGCTTTCCAGCTAATATGATATTAATTATTTATCATACTATAAAATCATTATTTTAACAATGATAAACACATTATAAAATAACAACAATAAAGTGCTAAAAAAACAACAATAATACCGAAAATAAACCAGTTTTGTATTAAATTAAATTTAGGTTAAGAACATGCAAGATGCAACTATGCATACAAGATTGTAAACGGGAAAACCAACCTTTATTATTATATTTTTCGGTTCAAAAAGATCTTAACCAAGAAAGAAAACATAAATTGGCAAGAAATTCAAGTTTTTACTTATTTCAATAAGATCAATCAGATAAATAGAAATTCTTTTATAAGTATTTTAAACCTGAAGACTTTTTCCTGTACTAGAAATCTAGAATATAACCCCCTTCTCTTAAAATTTATGTACTAAGAAGAATATAACAAAAGAGTTTAATATATATACACTTGTCAATTAACTATAATTTTTATATTAATTTTAAAAATAATTATTATAAAAATTAACACTTATGATAGATGTTAATTTGTAATCATGTGATAGTAATTTTTTTAAGTGCAGGTATTATTTATTGATAGAAAAATGCTTTCACATTTAATTAAAAGTGGAGACTTAGATTTAAAACATAAAAGTTAACAACAACAATATTATTATAAAATTGTCTATATATGTATTGTTATATTTTTTTTTTATCTTTAGTAATTAAACTCAAATATAAAGGAAGAAAGTTATCTTTAAGTTGTTTAATCAACTGATTCAGATTTTTAATGTTTTCCTTATAGTATTGTTATGATAATTCGAAGAAATGAAATATGTTGAATAATATATATTTTTTCAAAATGGAAAAAAATTAAACTTTATTAGTTTCAGTGTTTAATAAAAACAATTGACAAACATAAAAAAATAAAAATTGTAATTTTGAGTTGGGTTTAATTTAACATGGAGCTGCAATAAGTCGGAGAGAGGCAGATAGAAATGGAAGCGGTGAAGATGGTAGGTTTGAGGCGACTGATACGACAGCGTTCAAGTCTCAGAGACTCCTTAGCCGAGAAGGTCCATAGTCCAGTTCCCTCGCAGCATTTGGCACGCCTCACCCCCAAACGCTTCTTCGATCTTCATCAGGTTTTTCATTCGCTTTTTCTTTTTATTCCTTCCTGTTAGATTAGATTACTAGTTTTAATGAGACTTCATTTTTCTTTGCAGCTTGGAAATAAGGAAGCAATTGAGAAGGAGCGCGCTCGACTGTAAGTTCATTTTTCCGTTGGTGTGGTTTTTTGGGGGGTTTTGTAATGATAGGGTTTGTGCAGTGCAGATGAAATGACTAGGGGATACTTCGCTGATATGGCTGAGTTCAAAAAGCATGCTGGTAAGGTAATAATGTATTGCAACTATACTTGTAATATTGCTTTTACTTTACTTTTCTGTTAATTAATGCCAAACAACTCTTTGATAGCATGTGATCAGCTGGAATGTGTTGAAACTCGTTCCTGAGAAATCAATAATATAGGTTTTCTCCTGCATAATTCAGGTTTCTACATTCCAATTATTCATAAGCTAAAACTAACTTCCGAACTCCGTAACTCTCAGTTTTAGCTGAATTTTTGCTAATTTGGTTTTTTCAAGCTTGCTTAGAACTGTACTTATCTGCTAGGCTAGGCTAGCTGTATATTGTTTGGATCAACATATATTTATTTATCTAATAAGGAAGGGAGTGGTTGACTCTTTAGTAGAAACATGTCTTGGGTGTACCAGCTAAAAAAGTAAAAATATGACAGATTTACCTGTGATTTCTGTAGATTGCTGTAGCTAATAAATTGATAATACCAGCAATGGTAGCCACAAAGTTTCCTGATTTTGAAGTCAGCTTCACAGATGGTAAAACAATGAAGCTTCCTATCCGTGTTTCTGATCGTGCAGTTGATTCTGATAAATCGTCTGTCCCCAAGGCATCTTTGGTTTGTCTTTCATTTCGAGCAAGCTCCCAGGTAACGAATCACAGTAGTCTTTTGGAAAGATGATTTTTGTCTGCAGTCTATTTCATTCTGTGCTCATCTAAATGCAACCAACACCAATCATATATGGCTTATATTGTATTTGGTTTACTCCCTTTCCACTTTCCAAGGCACGTTAAACTCCAATCTGAGTCTCACAGGTCATTGGCGTTCAACGTGTATTCAAACACAACCTTAAATGGTTGACACATTTGATGGTAGTAGCATTTGTTGCAGTCTTACTATTCTATTTGAAAGCTGAACCGTTTCTACTATTTGATATCCATGTGAAGGGAATTTAAATGTCATTGGAGAAAACAAAGTAATGGCAAGAAGAAAAGAATAGAGTAGAAGATATTGAAAAATGCAAAGATACTTTATTTTATTCTTACCAGGCTAAGTTTGCAATTCAGCCTAATCAATCCTGTTTTTTATGGCAAATCTCATATATTGCTGCAATCATGGCATGACATTCTGTAAAGAGTTTGAAACCCTAAGAAGTGCATTTGACACCTTTTAATTGGATTACAATTGATAAAGGAACTTGACATTGTGTTCATTGTATTGTTTGGTATGTTTGTTGGTAATCATCTTTTTGTTTGATTTTGGCTTACTGTAGCTATAGTAAATTCCTTTCTATATATATCCTTCACAGGAAATGATCAATTCTTGGAGTGTGCCTTTTACTGAAGCATTTAGAAAATCAAATGATGTTCATTTATATCAGGTAATTATCTGTTTGTTTCAGATTTTATGCATTTCCTTGTCATTGACCATGACATATTAATCAGCTATTTATGACAGCACATAGCTGTAATATCCCTCCCTAAATGTTTAGCTTCCTGCTTTGGAATTTCTGAAGAAAAAGATGATGAGTGATGCATTTGGCATTTTATGTGTTTATCATATGGTATTGACAGTATTTATAACAATACTTAGAAGGTTATCTTGGAGTTTGAAAACTACCACTTGATGTTGTCAAGTTTTTCCATTTTGTGCTACTATTTATCTAGGCCACAAATCATTGGCTTAGCTTGTTAAAGAGAGGTTCTCTATCAATCACTTCCTCCATTGGCCCTAGATCCTAGAGGAGACCACTTTCTGGGCTTTTCATTGAAAAACCACATATAAATACCAGGGAAAGAAAACTCAAGAAGTTATTGCCAAAGTTATCATTAGTGCTGTATAATGGTGGAGGTTGGAGTGGTGTGGAGCAGCCTCTGGAGTCTGGCCATCATTGTAGACCTGTACCTGAGTTTGTCATGTAGCAAGGATCGTGGCTGCAAATTGCAGCCTCTATCCAGGAAAATCATGACCATCTTTGCCACTATGATTGACAGAGGGAAATTTCCCTCTTTACCCCTGTTTTTGTGTGAGGCTGAAACTACTTTTTGGGATTTTGGTCTTCATTTGAAACATAGGACGTTGGGCACAAGATTCAGTGTTTCTGTCTCTCGGACAAACACAAGAAAGACCAAAGAGCAGCACAAGTGTTTCCACCGAATACGCTTCTGTTCTTCTGCCCTATTCTTTCCCTAACACAACTTTGTTCTCTGAGACTGTTATGGTCTTTCACTCCATACTCCAACAGCTCTATTTGTTCTCTATTCAATACAGGTCTTTAATTTAATCTTTGTTCTCTTTTCTGCACTTCTACCCCTTTTTTTGTGTTTTATGTTTTTTTTTCCTTTTTCTTTTTGAACATATATATGTGTAGTGTAAATTATTTAATTTACATCTGAAAACTTTAACAACCATCCTGTGACTCACTATGGAATTGGATTTGGATTTTGATTTGGATTTGAGCCTTAGAACTGTACTTGGACCCTTCCAATTCCTATTATCTTGTTTGGTGTATGGTGTGTACATTAGAATTGGAATTCCATTTTTTTTAATTCCATGGAACTGAAAAACTGGTGTATAATTCCAATATTTAATTCCTATCTTATTCCCTAAGAATTCCAAGTATCAAAACTAAGTTAAAATCAATATTTCATATTTTAATGTTCATTATCATTGTCTCTAGCTAACACTAGAAACCATTCATTGCAATTGACATACTCTGACAATCATTGCTGTGGACAATAATTGTCACTGCCAATGACCACCAACTAGTACCACTGATTGCTTCCGCCTTGAGGTGCTATCTGGTCACCATCTCCATTGGCATCCTTTAATCAAATTCCAATTTAATTTGGATTGTATTTCTATTTTTCACTTCTCTGTCCCCACAACAACAACAACAACAACCACGCCTTATCCCACTAGGTGGGGTCGGCTACATGGATCAACTTCCGCCATAATGTTCTATCAAGTACCATACTTCTATCCAAATCATTAAGTTTTCACTTCTCTGTCCCCAAACATAAAAATTATGATTCTTGATCAAATCCAATCCCAAGAAAATTAGAATTAAAATTAGAATTTCAAATTGTAATTCAAATATTATTATCTAAACTGACCCTTACTGAATGATCAGCTACAATTTTTATTTTTTTTGATTCGTAGCTACAAATTTTCAATGAAGTTATATTAATATATTGTATTTTCTATCAGGTATCATTTATAGATTCGTGGCTTTTATGTCGGGCTCCTATAAAACGTTTGCTTCTCTGGACAATGAAGAAACCTAGTCATCATGAAAGCAAGGATACACTTCAGCAGCAGATAGTGTATTCATTTGGTGACCACTATTATTTCAGAAAAGAACTCAGGATATTGAATCTCCTTACAGGGTTATAAGCTTTTTCTTATTCAATTCATTTTTAACCAATGAAATTATTGGTTATGAAAAATGCTGTTTTTTAACATTTCAACCTCACAGGTATATCTTTCTACTTGATAATTTTGGTAGAGTAAGATGGCAAGGCTTTGGATCGGCGACACAAGATGAACTATCTTCTCTTCTTTCTTGTACATCACTTCTTCTTGATCAGAAATGAGGTAAGAGCTAGATTTATCTGTTTTGATGACTCATGCATAATGCATTGCTTCAGTTAAGTAAAATTATTCTTGAATCATTTCCCCCCCACTCCCGATCCCTATTTGTTCTATTTTATTTATTTATTTATCCTCTTTCTTTATGCGAGTGCTTACAATGATATTCTCTATTTGCAGATATTTTGGGCTATGATAGACATGGATGAGATTATGCAGTTTTAACTAATAACACATTTCTGGAGTTACTATTTTGTGGGGACTAAAAATTGTAACCCAAGGAAGAACCCGAGTGAGGACTCGTAGAATATTGTTTCCCCCCAAGATTTTTTGGTATATTTATCTTTTCTTTTTAATCATAAATTGAAATTCGTTCAAATAAAAGCACATGGAAAGTTACAAATTTAAGAAAATAGATTTATTCAAGAAGGAAGATGATAAATTATTAAATGTTTCTTAATTGAATATACCGATTATACACCTTGTCAAGAGCAAGACCGAACAATGACCTTCCCAAGAGAAAATATGATCTACAGGGAAGAAATTGTCAGAGCTGAAACGGAAAAATAGCGCTGCCTCATTCCAGCTCCCAAACCCAAAGGGTACATGCTAATCTTCCTTACAAGATCGAAACATTACACCGTATCCTCTTTTATGCACAGTTTTTTTTTGCTAGTCAAAGAGAATTATATTGATAAACCAGACTGCACACAAGAGGTGATGCAGCTAGAGAACAGAAACATAATACAAGGAGTTAATTTATGCACAAAGCTTGACATAACTTGTCCAAGACCTACTCGCAAAAGCTTACACGGGTGAAGACTCAACGTTGGTTTTATGCCTTTAACTTTTTTTTTAATTTGTCAAAAACACTAAACAATTTCTTTTACTTTCTTATGAGATTTGGAAAGAAGATAAAAATATGTTTTATTTTTAGAAGGATCAAATTAATAAAAAAATTTATGATGATAAAAATAATATTTTTTAAATTTTACATAACTCTAAACATATTTTATCCTTGTTATTATTTGGCTTTGTTAATTTTATATATTGAGAGAAAAATATTAAAAAAACATTTCTGTATAAAAAATACTATTCTAAATTTATCATAAGATTAATTACTACATTAAATTGTTTAGAAAAATATATTTATGTCATTTTACACATATTGTTTTCTTTATTTTATTTTATCCTTTACACAATTAAATAAAAAAAGGAAATTGCAATATGTAGATTTATTTTTTTGTTGAACCATCAGGAATGCGAACAGAGACATAGTTAGGTTAGAGCGGTGAATAGGTGCGGTTAGTTTGGGTGTAGAAAAGCGAGTGAATACATACAATACATCGGCGCAGTGAGATGGAAGAAGAAGGTGTTCCGGTGGAAGGTTCTTCAGGTACGGTGAGTCGGGCACGGAAGCTTCTGTTTCGGCGAATGCTGGTGGGGATCAAAGACGGAAGGTTCTTCTTGGGCTCCTTCTACTGCATCGACAAGCAAGGCAACATCATTCTCCAGGACGCCGTCGAATATCGCAGCACGCGCCAATCTTCGCCTTCTCCCATGGAACAGAGGTGCCTCGGCCTTATTCTCATTCCTTCCTCTTGCCGCACCTCTTGTCACGTCGATTGCGCTATCCACGAACAGTTATCTCTCCTTTCGCTGAATCAAACACCACCGCACTAGCCAGGGTTTTACTGTGCCCCTTCAATTGCTTATATATGTTACTGAAAATTACGTACGCTGGTTGGTTCTATATGTTTTTCTTTCTTGCTTTGTTCCTCCTTCTAATTGATGTGTAATTGAGATGCTGAAATGAATTGGATTTATCAGTTCCATGTGAGTAGGAACTGGTGAATTTGAATTTCCTTGTGTGTGCTCTATCTTCTTCGCTAAATTTCCTGATTCTATTTTTTTTGTTTTTTTTTTTGCCGTAATCAAGTTCATAGAGTACCTGTTACATTTCTAATTTCTAGTAGCCAATAAACACAAGGTTATTCGGTCATCTTATGCTGGATAACACTAGAAAGTAACGGGTACAGAATAAGAATAATCATCAGTTTATAAAATCATTTTATATTGAGACTACGTAGCTCTTCAGCAGCCAATTTCTCAAGTGTATCATAATTAGGATTCGATTGGCCACTTCCATAAGGTCAAGTATGTAAAGACTTCATATGGTATGAATTCTAGTGTTTTCTTTGAAGACATCAATGCAGCACTTTTCAATTTGATGAATATCATCAGACTGTTACTTCACATTATTTTCAGATGTTAGTCCTCAAATACTAAATAGAAGGATACTTTCAAAAAGAGGGAAAAAAAACCCACTTAATTTTTTATTTTTTTTTTGCTTAATAACCC
The DNA here is from genome assembly GCF_004193775.1 of Glycine soja. Taxonomy (NCBI): domain Eukaryota; kingdom Viridiplantae; phylum Streptophyta; class Magnoliopsida; order Fabales; family Fabaceae; genus Glycine; species Glycine soja. The sequence goes on along the minus strand of NC_041012.1, from coordinate 40,867,232 downwards.
GGTTGCTTTAGGGATATACTTATTTTTTTTTATTAGGTGAATCAAATGCTGATTTGCTGAATGATTTGGCTCACTTTATCACAAATTTAAATACACAACACATGCGGTTTAATAATTCCGAAAACTAGGTGCCTTTGTGGTCTCTATTTTTTTTATTCCCGTCAAAGAAAATAAGCATTGTTGTGAAATCAAGTTAAAAGTTTTTGGCTAAAATTACACATTTTTAGAAAGTTTCTCAAGTGTACAACTTAGGATATTCGTTTCAGCTAGAATAGACATGGTATTTCATGTGCAACTTGAATGTAAAAAGGATATTCAAAGTTTGAGTTTATAGAATGTAACAAGAAAAATCAAAACCTATTACTATAAGGTGTTCCGTAGACAATGAGGTATGGTACAGTTCTGACAACTGTGTCGATGGGAATTGCAAAGTTGACACCTGATGACACCCCAGTCCCTGAAATGCATCAAAATGAGCAAAAGACATTATTGAAGTTAATAATCTAGCAGTCCAAATTATTCTAATTTAGCTTTGATAATGCTGGTGAAAGTAAGAGGAACAGTAATTGGATTTTTTTCTTTAGGTTAAAGTATTTGAAATTTAATGTGCATCCATATTCGACAGAACCCCGTTGTTAGTAGGTTCAGTGGATTACATAGCTTCCAAAGAAACATAATGAATCTTTGATACACAACGTAGATTGAGCCGATGTACATAAGAAATAGAATAGAAGGGAAAAAAAATCTCATAATTTATTAGTGATTACCCCTTTAGAAAATAACAGAAAAAGTAAAAGGTGATGATGAATCTGAGTTCGTGACCTTACTCAGCACCCTTTTCTATGGAGGAAGGTCATCTCAATTTTCTAGAATTAAATTGTGTTGATATGATGTACAACAGAGTTTTGCAACATAAATGATGCAGAGGAAGTAATAGTAAGACAGAATTTCCTGACTAATTTGGATTATAAGTATGAGTCTCTTATTCCCTCTAATAGAATATGTTATGGAAGTGTATTCATAAAAATAAAAAGGGAATGACATCTTATTACCTTTCTTAGTGAAGGTAGCTGTGTTTACTCCAACAACATGGCCATACGAGTCAATCAATGGTCCACCTGAATTTCCTGTTCACATTCGTACACATATAAGATCATATACCTACACAGTCTTGTGAGAATGCAAGTTAGGAAAATACTAAATCCAAAATCATTTGGAGATTCCTAAGAAATGTAAACAAACAATGTTATTTCAAAATTGGCACTTCAGTGAACAGCAAAGTCATGATTTATGTATGACATTTTGACAGAAACATGATTAGATCTACTGATTTCTATTAACTAAAATGGTCTAACCAAGATTATTTTCAAGACATGATACCTATTTCCCTCATTTAGGTAAAATGAAATGAAGTGAATCTGACAGGTTTGATCTCACCAGGCAGTGTCTTTGCCAGGAATGATGCAGCCATCTAGACTAGATGTAGAGATAATTGGCTGGCATTGTGGATGTCCATGTCATATTTTTGCCAACATACTATATTTTCTCGTGTAGATTTCTACAAATTAACCTATAACCATTGTGTAATAAAATCAATTTTGTTGCAGCTGCTATGGTGCCTCTAAAATGAATTTAGCTTAACTGGTGAAATCGCATCAACAGCAGATAATACATGGACAAACCATATTTTAACAGGTGAAATGTTAATATTACCTAGTCTAAATCAATTCCCAAAAAGTTGTAGAGTACAGTTGAAAAGGTAGAAGTGATCATTTTTGTTAATGTGCGATTAGTCAGGGTATTTGTTAATGTGCGATTAGTCAGGGTACAGACTATGGTTTCCCCACATTATTATAGTTCTTTAATTTTTCTTAAAGGAGGAACAAATATTTGGGGTTGAAGTCCAAACATAATGAACCTCAATTAAGAGTATAGCTTACCTGCATTAATTGCTGCATCAGTTTGAATAGCTCCTCTAATGGCCCCTCCATTTGGTGAAGGTATCTCGCGGCCTAAACCACTGACCACCTGCATAGTTTTCCCATCAAATTATACAACTATCTTACATGATTGGATAGAGTTCATAGCAGATTCAGTGTTTTCTCATCAAATCCTACCATGTTAAGATACAAATTATTAAAAATTACCCCTGTTGTGAGAGTATTCTCGTATCCATAAGGATTCCCAATGGCAAAGCAACTCTGGCCAACACGTAAATCGTTAGACTGACCAAGAACAACTGGCTTTATTTCATATCCATCAACATCAACCTGCAAATAGAACACGTGTTATGCATTTCTGACAGCGGCCTATAGCAAAAGAAAAATGCAGAAGTTAAATGTAACATAGATTACCTTGTATTAAATGTAACACACTATTTTATTAGTTGAAATTTATTAGAAATCACAAAAAAATTGAGGGTCCTATATCTTATTTAATAAACCTCTCGTTTTTAATAAATTTTAACTAATAGTAGAGAATGTGTTAGAAATATTGTGTTAAAGAGTATGTTGCTATCACTCCTTTTAAGACAGTTAAATTATATGCTTAGGCAACTTGCCAAACTTGACTACACAAGGCACTATGGTGGACAACAGTTTAAAAAAAAATGCTGGTGTTTAAGTACCAAATGGAGGATGTGTCATGATAATGGATTGAAAGAGGAAAAGGGAAGGATGTATTTATGGGGGAGAGCATAGAGAAGATCTTGCAGAAGTGGCAGAGAAATCATATAGTTAAAACATATATGTCCTAACTCCTAAGTCCTAACATAGCTTTTAACACATGTTCTGAAAAGGAATAAAACGGAGAAAAAAGAAGAGGATTGGAATGTGTACCTTCAGAACAGCTAGATCATACGCTGGATCAAACCCAATTATCTTCCCTTCCCTGTCAAAGCTATTCCCTTTGGCATCAACTAGGAACACCTGTAGACAGTAGTATGAACGTGCGATACTATTACTACCCACATAAATGCTAATAAGACTAAATGATGGAAAAATGTGGGAAAACAGAATCATATTTTTCCCATCTAAAATATTATAAAAATTAAGGAGTTTAACGGAATTAACAGCATAAGGGAAAACCTTACAACGTTGTAAACCACTTGTGTCAGTAGCCAGTTTAGCAACAACATGATAATTGGTAACCTGTCCACCAGCAAAAACACATGACTACTATGAACTATTGATAACCTGTGCAATCAAAGACAATATCTATAGCATGCGACTATGCGAGAGTCTACAATTCCTTATTAAGATATCATGTCAAACTATGCATACATGTATTATTCACCGTCAAATTATTTTGATAATGATAAAAGGAATTTCAAACTCAATGAAACAGCATACCATTGTGACATTTTGCAACTTGCAAGTAATAATTTGTCCTATAAGCTACTCCCTCTGTTCTCATTGATAAGAAGAAGAAAAAACTATTTTACCCCATTAAGAAAATTAGTTAATTTAATTAAATTGTGCCAATCCCAATTAAAAAACAAACTTTTTTTCTAAACTACTCTTCATTGGAACTTGATATCAAGCATGGACCCCTTAGAAATGAAGGGTATTTTGAAGGTAGTCTTGTTAAATGAGTCAAAAGTAATTGAGATTTGCTTATTTAGAACAAAAAAACATTGAATTTTTTTGCTTATAAAAGAAAACAAAGGGAGTAACTATCTTCATAAATTTAAAACAAAAAACGCTCCACCATACAAGACTGACAAGAGTAAAATAAGATAAACAAGTAGAATAAAATCTAAGTGGGGCGAACAAAATCCACATTCTGATTTAATCATTTAACTTTTCTTACTATGTGACCAAATTTATCCCAAATGAAGCCCGAGCCAGTGCCTTCCACTTTTGCATCTTCATCATCATTCAACATGGCTCCCTTAGAAGAGGACTTGGGAACTTTGGTCAATTCAAGGTCTTTAATGAAAACAACCGACAGTGAAGCATCCTGCGATAAATCCCAAGTTCAATAAAAAAAGAACAAAAGGAAAGAAAGAAAAAAAAAAGAATCACCATTTGATAATGTTACTGAACAAATATAGGTATAAAACATGAGCATTTAACCAAAGAGTGTGTTAGTATTTAACCTGAAAGAGTTGCACAAGGTGGTCTTCTTGTTGCTGAAGCTCATCATGATCATTTGGCAGCTGCTGTGCAAGTGTGGGTGGTGTTGAGTTGAGAAGAACGAGGCTGGAACCAAAGATTGTGGCTCGACGCGTCGTAACAGAGGGAAAGCTCTTCGTTGAGGAAGGAGTAGTTGGCAATGGAAGTGGAAAGAGGTTGTTTTGGAGAGAAAACAGTGCCATGTATCAGAGACACGAGATACGATAAGAAAATTCCCTGGGATTTCTCGATTCCAATTTCCAGCTACTTTTATTTTCATTTGTCTATACTGCATTTTATCTCTATATATTTGTAACTAATAACAAAAAATAAATATTCACATAAATTATCTATATAAATAGAAATAAATACAATCTTTTGTTATATTTTTTTTAATAAGTGAAAGGTTTAAATAAGTTTTTGGTTTTTATAAGATGGATTTATTTTTTATTTTAGTTCTTTTAAAAAATTGTTTTGATTTTAGTCTTTTAAAGATTATTTTTTTATTCCTTGTTGTAAAAAAACAGGGTTATTTTGCATGTTAGTATTTTCACTCCTGTAATTTTTAAATTAGTGGGAAAATATAAGAATACTAAGTTTAAAACTTAAAGAAGTGTGAATACTAGCTTGCATAAATGAGACTATTGGCATGCACATGATGATAATTTTGTAATTAGGTCTGTGAATCATTTTCATTTATAAATAAGTCTCTGAATTATTATTTTTTTGAATTAGGTTCCTTAATTTGTAACATTTATTCTTAGTTAGGTCCAATAGAGATTAAAAAAAATACAAGTTAAAAAATTCAATTAAAAAAAGAAAACAAGTTCAGGAATATAACTAAAACATTGATAAAAGTTTATAGACCCACAAAATAATTAAACTAAAAAAAGTATATTAAAGAATAAGTTTCTAACATCAACTTATCACCTATTAATTGAGTCAAATGAAAATAGCCTAAAATAATGGGTCAACATTGTTTTAACTTTTTTAGTCTTGCAAGACAGTAATAACCTTTTTTTTAATGGCAATACATATTAACAAGTCCTAATTAAAGCCGTCTCACAGTGTACATGGTACATGCAAATCTTAATTGTTGGTTCAACCGTTGCTTTCACCTTTTACACGAATGCACAATAAAGATGCTCACCAATACAGATTAAGGCCCACAAAACTTCAATCAATAATAATTTCTGAATATGATATTATATGTTAATATATTGCTGATTTGGCACAATTCCAATAACAAATATCGATCTGTGTGGTCACAATTCGATCGCTGTAAATAGAAGGTTTATCAATTATCAGTTTTATTCTCCATTTTTCTGCTAATAACTTTTTTAGGCTATATATTTAATACAAAAAATGATAAAAGGAATGGTGATGGGAAGAAATTAAAGGTGTACACATTCCAAAGTAAATAGACGATACGAATATGTAAATACTACTTATATATCATAAGAGAAAATATAAGACTAGGCTATTCAACATATATATAAAACAAGTACAGAAGATACAAGACAAAATTTTTGGAATATTATAGTCTATAGATTCTAAAACTTGGTAGATCTTCTAATTTTGATAGACATTAATTTCTAGTTGCTTGAGATCTAAATTTCTGAATAAAGTCCTCTATCCTCCTATTAAGATCCTCATTTGACATCATAGAAAACTCATTTTCTTCTTCAACAACATTTGCTTCTACCTTCTTAGTCTCTGACCTTTGCACCTTGTTCACCCTCTCCTCACTCACCACATGCTTGGCTCTATTGGGTCTATCAGATTTACTTCGCCGGTAAATTCTAGTAGGCACTGCTTTGATCTCCTCAAATTTTTCACTGCCATCATCTACTTGCAAGTGAAGTGTTGGCTTTTTCTCATTGGAGCACTCACTAGGTTTATTAGGTTGATTGAGTACTGTCACAATTCCAAGTACACGTTCTGGGATGATATCTTGATCAGAAATAGTTTCTTTCTTTTTCTCTATCAGCTCACTACCTTGCTCTTGTTTGGGATAAATGCATTCTTTATCAAATTGTTCATGATCATATTTGGGCACGTATGATGACGAGACACAGTTTCTTGCTTGACTATGTTGCACATACTCTTCATAGAGATCTTGTTTATGTTTGTTTGAAGAGGATGCTCCATAGTCAGCAGCAATGATGAGAATGAGGGTATTGGACATGAAAAACCAAAAGATGTTGTTGTTGAGGAGAGAATAGGGAGATAGGTTGAAGGTATAGAAGACACATATGTAGATGAAAAGGGAAAAAATAGAGGCAAAGAAGGATAGACTTTTGGCTTTAGGGGTATAATCTTTTGGTTTGTAATCTTCCTCTAGATATAGTGGTTTGGCCATGCAGGAGTGTAGGGAAGTGACAGGAGTGAGTGTGTGAATCTTGTGCTGAGGCTTATTCTAGAGTGTTTATAAATTGAGGTTTGGTGGGAGTTCAAATGAGAAGTGTAGAACTTATATATATAATGTTTTAGAGTCATGATTAAGTATCAAATGATTGATCCCCTACAAATACAAATATACCCTCCTCTCGATCATTTGAATGATGATCCAATAAAATATCGAACAAAAATGTGCCAGCTAATTTGGCGAATAATTTAACCTATGTGTTTGAGTTGAATATTGGCTTCATCTGTATTTGTTGACAACTTGATAAACATGAATTATCTTATTAATGATCTTAGTTCTGTTAACTAGACAAATATACGTACGCACTAAATTCACGGAGAGCTGAATATGATTATTGATAGGGTGTTTATGTCGGTCAAATTTAAAATTTAATCTAATTAAATTTGATTAGTTTGGTTTGATTTGATTTTTATAATTTTTTTAAAATTTAATTTAACTAAATCTATTCATGAACGGTTTGATTCGATTCAGATCAACAAATTATTCATTTAAATTTATTTATTTTTCTTAAAATTACTATTTTATATCATATTTCATTCAAATACTCAATACAATTAACACAATATTATTAAATATCTAAAAGTAATAAAATTGATTGATTTAATATCATTAACATAATATTCTAAAATAGACTAATATAAATTAAAATAAAATATTCTTCAACGAGATTTACTATAATAGTTTTAATCACAACTATTTTCTAAACTAATTTATTGCAATAAACCTTGTTGCAATCAAATTTGTTGAAACAAATAAATAAAATATGATCTATTAATATTATAAACATGACAGAAAAAAATAAATATGAATAAAGATAAAACAAATAACAATGCACCTGAAATTAATACTTTAAGAAAATTCAGTACTAGTAGTCCCAACACTTCGAGTAATAATATTAGTAGTATTTAAAGTCAAACCAAATAACTCTAAAAATTTTGATCAGTTTGATTTGATTTTGATCAGATTTATAAATCTAAATACATGATCTAATCCGTATATGAACGGTTTTGATTAGTTCAATTTGGTTTTGACCCAAATACATCAATGATTCAACTCAAACGATTTGAATCGATTTAAGTCAATTCAGGTTCGTGAGTGAACCATATCCATAAACACTCCTAATTATTCAACTATATTTAAATATAAAACTTAATGTATTCACCTTTTGGTACAATTGGCATGATATCTGTAGAGTAGATACGAATATTTGAGTTTAACTATCAAAATGGCTATGATGTACCTTTTGGTCTCTAGTTTTAGGTATTTCGGCTCAGTTTTCTCTCAATTATTTTACATGATAGCTATGCAAACTAAAATTTATTATGCATGAAAATGAAAAGAAATTTGGATACAAGGGGAAGCCAAAATATCGTAACGTCATGCATGATAAGTTAGCATTGATTGTTCAAACGCATAGCAAAGTGTCCGCAAATCAAGTGTTCGTATTCAGCGATTATCAGGTTTGTTTGATAAATAATTAATTTAATAATTCCTCAAAAACATTCAATAAAGCCGAAAAGTTATTTTTATAAGTTATTAAGTTGAGATTAAGTTGCTTGTTTCATAAGGATTGTAAATGGTCTTTATTTATCCCTTTGACCCTTTCCGACCATTAGAGTAAACAGAAGCCTTTATGATGAGCATGCACTATATATAGCTTGAGGAATTCTCTAGAATAATGTATACATGGAAGATTGATGAGCGTATATATTTGTATTTCATTATATAATTCGTTCATATCATATCTATTTGTCTATTATGGAATTCTCTTTGATATTTATTTTCTATTTACATTAAGATTTATAATATGACGACTTTCGTGTGTAGACTTATATGCAAATCTACAGATTGAGCAAGATGCCTGAAAGGCAATTTTTTAAAAAAGATTTGGCGTTACCATCTTAAAAAAATTATTAGAAAGATCTCAGTTAGCCATCTCTTGGCACACCTCGTGTTAAGTTTTTGGTTACAATTATCAATGATAATCTTTTTTTGTCTATTAAAAACATTTTAAAAAGTTATTTACAACTTTTTCTCCTTAGTATTTCCATATGCTTCCATAGTTGTTTGGATCATTTTTGCAATTAATGAGGATTGAATCTAGCTTACGAACTTTAAATTTAAATTAATTAATATGGTTTAATAAGAAAATAACCATCCAATACAACTCAATTAATGATATGTTAAAAATATAGAAATATATTCCCGGTATAATTGTATTACTAGTAACTAGCCGTGATGAAAGTGAAACTAACATATGATTGAACCAAATGTCTGAACGTGTGTGAATATAATAACCCAAATAGACACTTGTGCGATGAAACGAAATTTTAAGATTCATATGAATGATGAATAGGATGACTAGTTATAGATGCTGTCTAGCTAGGTGTATCTTTATCCGCAGGATTGTTGAATTAAAACAAATAAACAAAAACCAAAAGCCAAGCAATCATTTACCAAAGTCTGCGTAACTCTTGCTGAACTTGGGCAATATAATGGTTTTTGTGGGTCCTTTCCAACAACTACTTTCGTTTGTATAAGATTCGAAGCTTAACACATGTAGCATGAAACCTTAAAATGACCAACATGTGGCAAACCCTCCTTGAGCAGCCGCTAGGGTTTGGGTCCCAATGCAATTGACTTAGTCATTTATCGTGTATGGCAAACAACTTTGCTTGATGAGTTTAAATATAGTTACATCCAACACCAAGATATTAGATTGTGTGGCACGCATATTTTTATTTAAAATTAATTCCAAAAACCATTGGAAAATAAAGGTTCATCAATTTATATATAGCTCGTGTGTTTAATGTTTTTTATACTTCTGCTTTGGTGCTGCTTTTGAAAATCACTACTAGATCTTTTGGACTGATCTGTGATAAACTTGGTTGTCATGTTAATTTATTTACCATAATAGTATAATGTTAGGGAACAAGAATTCGTGGGATACAACTTTGGAAAAAAAAAAAAAAAAGCGCTGTCATTTTAGAATTGGTTAATTATATCTTTCTTCGCGTGATCAAATCATCAAAAAGATTGTGCATTAATTATAAAACTATGCTTAACCGAATTTTGTAGTAACTAGAGGAACACATCTTGGACAGGGAGATAAAGATAGGGTTTCGTCTGTTTCATTAGGTTTAGTCTATTATATCACTGAAAGGGAGGCCATGATTTTGGGTTTGCCTCTCTCTCTATATATGATGGACCTCTGCTCAAGTTCATTAACATGTATTTTTTAAAATTAAAGAATATCAAAATCATATAAAAATGAAATTGATTAGATTTGATTCACAAATAAATTATTGTGTTTAAAATTTAATTAAAAATTATTTTAAAATCATTTTTGTCTTTAAAAGCTAGAAAATTGTGACAAAAAAAGAGAAAGCTAGCTAAATTTGAAGGTTTCATGTTGGCTAGGCTCAAAACTATTTATTATTTCATTATATTAATTCAAATTAACCTATAATATATATTTTTAAAAAGTATAAGTAAATATTGAATACAATATTACACAACAAGTATATGATTTATTTAAAATTTAGTGTGTAGTCATCTAATAATATCAAATATATTTTGTAATTAGATTTTAAAAATATTGAAATATTTGTATAATAATGATGTTATAATATTAATAATTTTTAATTTTTTTTATAGTTATATATAGTATTAAAAAACATTCTTATTTTCTTAATTTATAAAAAATTTAATATAAAAACAAAATGTTTTATTTAACAAAAATATGAGTATAATGGGTTTGGAGTTTAATATTTAAGTACTCATTGACTAAAGATACTAAAGTTTCTATTTCCAAGAGTATAAGGATAAATCTTTTCTGAAACTAAAGTATGAATACGTGTGTTGTATACTTTTTTCATTCCATTATAATAATTTTCTAAGAGAAAAAAATATCTTAAAAGAATTTTTTTTTATTTTTTAATATAATATTAATTATTTTTCATTTATATTTCTTATAATATTAATAATAGACAATAAAATTTATACATATATTAATGATTATATAAGATTAATTTTATAAAATTATTATTATTTATTTATTTATTATTTTTTTATCTTTATAAAATAAGTTAGGATGACAATTACTTTGTAACTAATTTTTTTACTAAGATGAAGAGAGTCAAGAGACCCTAATGGTCACATCATTAAGGCTTTTAACAAATAATTAAAACTCGACCACTAATGAATGTCATAATTTTTTATCATAAGACAGTTAATTGCTTAATTACCTGTTCTCACACGCGCGCATATATATATATATATATATATATATATATATATATATATATATATATATATATATATATATCACCAGGTTCAATATAATTGCTTACGTGTTTTGTTCATGATAATTCATAAGTACTGTTAAATGAACACATAATAAAATAGATCTCCCTGTATATATGATTTGTAAGTTAAGATTATATTGGATGTGAGAATAGAGTGAAGAAGGGACGGGTTTTGTCCTCCTCCTTACCTCCCCGAACCCACCATTATCTTATCTGCATCTTGTCCCATTCCATTGGGGTTAGGAAAACTTGTCTTGTCCTCCTTCTTAGTTTTTTTATTTATTTATCAGCAAATGAAAAACATCATTAAGACGGATACAAGATGTACCTCATTTCTTACAAATACAAAACAAAATGAAACCAATGTAGACCCCAGAAAGAATCCTACAAATGGTTAGTTAATTAATATATATTTAGAGACCTGCGAAATATAAAATAACCACCCATATCATATCCCCTCCCACCATACCCTACGATCCCATGCCCAGCACTAAGTCATATACCTTCAACTCCCCACGATCTAGCTTCAGAAGATATCCGCACCAACCAGAGGGCACATTAAGTTCATGATCAATTATTACTCCGTAGTAATAAGTATTATTGTTATAATTTAATTATAGTTAAAACGAGTTCTTTTATAACTCACACACATACTTAATCAATTTAGCTGAATTCATTGATGGAACGCGAATTTAATTGGTTTAAGATTTGATATGCATTATTTTAAAATTATCATGTTACTTGTTTATTGTTTAATCTCATCTAATACTAATCTCCTTGGTATTGAAATAAGGTCAAGCTAGGTATCAAAACGGGTAACTCACTATAGCATGGAATGATTAGAAATTTAAACCTGTTTGGTTTTAGAATTTGTTGTTATTATTTATTTCTGTTTTCATAAATAATAAAAAATATTTTTTTACTTTATTTTCATGCATTCATTGTTTCTTATTTATATAAATATTTGAATATAGAAAATGATTAGACATAATTGATAGATAACATTATCTATCTAATCATGACTTTCGATGGAGAAATACTTAGTTCATAAAAAAAGAAAATGAATTGAAAATAAGAAAAAAAATTGTATTTATTTATTAAAAAATAAAGACAAAAAACATTCTAATCTAAAATATCTTTTCTTTCTTAATAAATTTTAGAACCACTCCTACTGAGTTTAACTATCTTGTCACTTAAGACGAGAATTTAATTCCTAAAACAATAGTAATATTATCTTAGGAATTTGCCTAAAATATAAATATGATATCCATATAATATCCTCATCACTCGATTCCATGCATATATAATGGGCTTGAAGGGATCCTCTTGCCTTATCAGTTATCAGCATTAATTACCAGCTGATTCATATGACAGTCAAAAGTGGAAGGATGTAATAGAAAGAGGGAGAGGTTTAATATTCATCATAGTTGTACCTGTTTAGAATAAGATTAGTGTCTATTATGATCTTAAAAAAAAAAAAAAACTAGAGTAAAGAGTTGGATAAAATCTTGTGGATTTAGAATCTGTATTTTATAAGAGTGCTGAAACACTTGTGATAAAAACCTATCTTCAGCATCCCGCTAGTAACCAATTTCCAAAAAATGATCAAATAGCGTGTAAATTGTTCATTGAATATCATATTTCGTTTTTTTTTATATAATTAATGTCATTCAGGTTAAATCCGTGTGTGCCTAGATTGATCCCACCTCTTCGTATTTCTTTTTTGGAATTGCCCGAGCTACATGGTCCTTGAGAGTGTAATGTAATTTCGAGTAGTCAAATGATTCGATCGTCAAATAATATCCCATTTTATTAATTTTCTTTAGAATGGAGGTGCATGAAGGTGAATTTAAGCATGAATTATTTTGAAAGTGACTCTCTCAATGTGCATGGACTATGCAAATATTATTGAGTATAAAAGGTTTACCAAGTTTTCATTATTTGTTTTAAATCCTTTTGTGTATTTTTTTTAATGTTAAATGTCATATACCATCAATTTAGAATATGGTCCTACTAAAATTTGCAACGGTGGCCTTCCACGTGGATGGTGAAAAAGCTCAGTCTCCTTTTTTTATAGAATAAATATTTAATTTAATTTGATCTATGAAAAATAAATACTAAAGACATTCTAATCTTTAAAAAACTTTAATCACTTGTTTACTTAAAATTATAAATAGAAACGGAATGTTAACCAAATTGGGTTGATCCTTTGAAGTCACGTGTTCTCTGTATCTCGTCGTGGGAGTAATGTGACTCACGGTTGGAGGAGGGGACAAAGTGGTTCTTAGTCTTGGGCCAATATCCATCATACATTACAGCCCATCCCGCACTAATCGTTTTGAGTGGGAATGCAATTATGCTAACTTATTTTAGGATGTTTTTTTCGCCACTTCTCATGTTGCTCTCCAAATGTTCATTCTAGAAGCAATGTTAAAAATGCAGGAAATAATTGAGAGTGCATAAAACAACTGTCCTTATTTTAATATAAAGTTTCATATTCCTAAAACTATTATAGGATGCATACATATGTGTTTGGCAATAGATTTAATTTTAAAAAATAATCTTTTTAATTCCAGTAATTTTTTTTAAAAAAAATATAGTTTAGTCTCTCCGCCTTAAAGCCCGCTCTCTAAACGTTGTCAAAATGAATATTTTAAAAAGAAAATACACATATTACAACGTGTTTAGCAACAATAATACAAAATCAAAGAGGATTATCTTTTAAGAGATTGCAATTCTTTAGTTAAGTAACCAAAATCTTTAATTGCGTTTGGATAGAATGACTAAAATAAACTTTATTTAAACTACAGATACTAAAAACTCAATTTTAGGACATATTAGCTAATTGTAGAATATCTCTTTCCACTATTCAAAACTCAAGTGAGTTTAGTTAGGAGAGAATTTAATTTTGTTGCTCATAACCTTACAAGAGCATCAAAATTTCATGTTAGCTCTCATTATATTCCAACATGTGTACAAACTATTATCTTGAATGAAATGACATAAATTTTCTTTTTTTATAAAAAAAATTAATTTTATATTTAAAGGATAAAAATAAATTAACTTATCTTAAAAAACTAAAAATATATTTAAGCCAATAAATTAATACAATGATACTGCTACTAAATGTTATTTGCGAATTTGATTATTTGAATTTTGAATGTTATACTGCTACTAAAAGACAAAATTTTCTCTCAGAATTTTAATAAATAAAATTGGTAAATTATGTACTGCAGAACAAGGAAGACAGTAGTTGATCATAGTACACTGAGGAAAGGGTAAAGGATAGCAGTTAACTCGTCAATGAAGTGTTTTATTGACGTGGGTACTTCAGAAACTGAAAAAGGTTTGGCTTTGCATAAGTTGATGGATTGAACAGAGAAAGAATGTAGGTCCTTGCCTCAGTTTGATCATCCCTCCTTTTACTTTACTTTTGTTGCATTGCAGGCTTACACAGTCATGTCTTATCAATGCTATGCATTTATCTGCATATACTGCATTAACCATTAAACTCTTGTGGAAATGTGCATTGCCTTTTATAGTAACCCCTTTGTCTTTCCTCATCTCACTCTCCTTTTTCCATGCAAACTAACACTGTCATACTCACAATTGCAAATTTGGGAACCCAAATGAGACAGCAAGCCTTGTCTTTTTTTTTTCTTTGCAGCCTTCAGTGCTGACTCACACAAAAAATAAATGAGATGCTTAGACTCACCTTTCCATTCTTCTCCTTTGCCATCAACACTATTCAAGAAACCTTATTATATAGAGAAAGTAGTGGATCTTGGCCTTTTCAATTCCCTCCAAACCACTAAATTTTGCAACTCCATTTCGTGAGTAAAAATTTTCCAAGCTTGACCTTCTTCTAGTACTCACACATTGTCTCAAAAACATATGGCTTCTCTCTCTTTTCATCTTGTTGTGTTCCTTTTGTTTGCTTGTGAAATGGTGGGAATGAGAAGCAATATTGTACTTGGGGAAGAAATGGTAATGCAAGAGGAGGAGTTGTTGGGGTTGTTTGAAGTTATGCATACTCTTGTGGATGACCCTGACTGGGCCCAAGCACACCCTCAACCATGTACTGACACTCCATGGCCTGGAATTGAGTGTGAAGTTAGTAATGAACCACAAATTTTTCATGTCACAAAGATCCACATTGGTCCTGATATACTCTCCCCACCTTGCAAGTCTTCTGCTTACCTATCTCAGTCCTTGCTCAAACTCACTTACTTGAAAACACTTTCAATTTTCAACTGTTTTGTTTCTTCACCAGTCAACCTACCCTCAACTCTCTTTGGTCCTTTCTCTACCTTGGAACACCTGGCTTTGCAGTCTAATCCAACACTCTCTGGAGAAATACCTCCAAGTTTGGGTGCTGTTGCTAGTCTTAGAGTCCTGAGCCTGTCCCAGAACAGCTTCCAGGGAAGCATTCCTAGACAGATTGGTGGTTTGGTTTCTTTGGAGCAACTTGATCTGAGTTATAATAACTTCAGTGGTCAAATCCCCAAGGAAATTGGAGGTTTGAAAAGTATTGCCATTTTGGACCTAAGTTGGAATGAAATTGAAGGGAACCTTCCTAGCTCTCTTGGACAACATCAACTTCTTCAGAAGATGGATTTGAGCTCAAACATGCTTACTGGAAAAATACCTCCTGATTTAGGAAACCTCAAGAGGTTAGTCTTGCTTGATCTGAGTCATAATTGTATTGGTGGGCCTATTCCTGAAGCCCTTTCAAATTTAGAACTTTTAGAATATTTTCTCATTGATGACAACCCCATCAAATCAGAGATACCCCACTTCATAGGGAACCTTAGCAAGCTCAAGTCAGTGAGCTTCTCAGGGTGTGGATTGATTGGCTCCATTCCCAATTCTTTCTCCTCCTTGAAGAATCTCACAGCTCTCTCCCTAGATAACAATAGCCTCAGTGGATCAGTTCCTCCAAAGCTAGCTTTGCTCCCAAACTTAGATCAATTGAACATCAGCCACAACATGCTGAATGGAGTTCTTCAGCTCCCTGATGAGTTCATTGGAAAACTTGGTAAAAGGTTGGATGTAAGAGGAAATACGGAACTTTGCATCAGTAATAAGCCAAAGAAGAAGAATTTGTCTTCATATTTGGAAATCTCCTCTTGTGTGAACATGAAGCCAAGAAATGGCAAATCTTATGCTAAAGGACCACCAGAAGATCCAGCAGGAATCAAGCCATCTTTGTACCGAAGCAACATAAGTAATTCAAGTTCATCATCATCATGGCTAGATCTACAAGTCATATTTTTTCCCTTGGTTTTAAATTGTATCTTTAATTTGTTGTTGTGACACTACTGGGAATGTATTTTATAAAATTACTCATATCTACATTTGACTACTGAAATGAAACTCATGACTCTCATTAAAGTGCATTCATAGCTAGTGTGTTCTTGTTGGTGATGTCCATGGAAATTGAATTATTCACATAAAAAAAAAAAAGTTCCATGCAGTGTAAATTGTGTAATATTGGTCACTGCAGGCAGCTTATTAGCGGCTTCAATTAATAGGACAGGTTGCATCTGCATGCAATGGTGAAAGTAAAAGATTCACATTTGGATTTTTGTGTTTGATTTTTGTATGTTTTGGGAAAAAGCTACCTCTTAACTCCTAAGTCCCATCCCCGAGTGTTGTTGTCTGTAGCAGCCTTTAGAAAGAGAGAGTGGCAGGAACGCAGCACTGTCGGTGTCTGATATAAATGAGCATGCTGCAACCACCCTAGTTGCTGCCAACACAAAAAAGATGTACACCTCAGAGCTTGTTTTGGTAGAGAGAATCTTGTAAGAAATTCCCAATCTTTACCTGCAACTTGCAAAGTTTTAACACAATGAGTACTGGTGTAGAATACAACAGAGGAAAAAATAAAAAATAAAAGTGCATCCCATTGTGTTGGGGAGCTTTCTTTTATATAATTTTGTAAATTAATTTCTAGTTTGTGCTAGACTTTTATCATACCATGCTTACCTTAAGAGCCTTCAATTCAAAATATATTTTGTATTTTCAAACATGTATTTAGTACGTGTTTAGTTTGACAATGGAGAATTAATTATGATTTTAAAATTAATTTTGAATATATTTTAATATATTTGATTTTATGTTAAAAAAGAATTTAAAATTGATTTTTGATCGAACAAATAACTTTTAATAATTTTTGCGTTGAATTTAAAATTTTATACTGAATTTTATTTCTAATTTAATTTTATAATAAAACATTCAAATATAAATTACATTATTTCAAAATTAATTTTATTAAGGTGAATCTTAGTGTGTTAAATTTCATGTTTGAGGTATAATTTTCCACATTTAAAGTATGATTTTAAGAACAAATGCTATAGTTTTCACATCTCAGATATGATACCACCTTATTTTTGAACAAGTTTCTATACACAATCAATCTACTTTTTGGGGTCAACTATCCACTCTCCATGTATAGTATGTAACTTGGATGAGCCCCTAGATGTGTGTTGGCCTAATAATCAAAACCTACCAAGCCATGGTAGAAGTAGATGAATATGTTCCCGAGTACCATGAGAAGAATAGAGTTGTCATTGTCATCGTTGTACGCATGCAAGTTTTGTCTGAACCTAGATAGCTATTAAGGTGGGGACGCCTTTAGATTTGTGAGAAACGGGCACCAATCCTTGTCTCCTGTTGTTTTCTTTGTTTTTAACTGAGTCCATCCATTCATCTTATAGTACGTTAGGATTAATTTTCAAGAAAACAAATAAGTTTACAGTATAATTTTGCTTAAAAGATATTTTTAATTTTGATAAGAAAAACAACAATACAACAATATTGTTTTGGATATATTTAATATATATTTTATAAATTAAAAAGTACTTTTTCTTTATAAAAAAAACACTAACAAGTTGCCCTTTAATTAGTGTATGTTTAGCTTTCATTGTTTTTTAAGGAATTTAGAAAAAAAAATTGATAAGCTTTTTCCTTTGTAATTTCTTTTAATAAAGTTTTAATTGTAAACTATTTTGGAAATGAAAAAAGTTGCAGGTATACACTATAAAATTTTAATGTTTACAAGCAAGCACTGCAAAATTTTCACTTAATTTTAAAGATAAATACTGATTTTGATTCTCTAAAAGTATACTTACTTTTTTTTTTGTTACTTACTAATATCATACTTGATTTTCTCTCTCTTAATATCATACTTTATAATATATATATATATATATATATATATATATATATATATATATATATATATATCATACTTGATAGTACTACTTAGTAGAGCATAATTATGGCATCATTTTACTTAAAGTAGCATAAAAAAAGTTGTAGATAGATGTACTTATATTAAGATCATTTAAATATGTATTTACACTTGATTTGTCATATTTGCTATAAATTAATTTAATAAAACATTAGAGCCATTTTACTTGGGCTGATTGAGTTCGCATTTCGCAATACTTAATGAGGTGCTTGTCAGCGTTTGACTACAATTTTCCACAGAAGCACAGGCACAGTCATGGACGGGATTTTTTTTTATACATACTGGAATGGAAATTCATCAATTGCATATTTCTAAAGGATTTTAAACCCAACACTTTTTGAAATATTCTAAAATTACTCCTGTTAGTTTCTTCTTCCTTCCTTTCTTTATTTTTTTCATACACCATTTATTTCATTTTCGTTTTCTTTTGCCGGAGTTCCTCCTTTCTTATTGTAGCTGGTTTGATGGAGGTGTATTGTTGCGATGGTTTGTTGGTGGTTGTCATCGTGATTGATGTTGCGGTGTAACGGCTGAAGCATAATTTTTTTCTGCAACTTTGGTCTATCTATGCTAATAAACATATGAATTTGTAATTCGTATGAATCATATTGACAATTCATAAGATTGATAAGGATATGCTCACTACAGCACCCTACGAGGTCGAAACAACCAATTTGATTCCCCACTCCCAATTCTGTTATGCTTTCTGTTATGAGTGGATCCTTTCCCTTGCGTTCTGCTTTCTTCTTACAGCTGCTTAGTCTGGCTAAGCTTATCCCACTGCTGTATCAGTATAAATACCACCATCAGATGAATAAAAGAGTAGAGAAGAATTATACAATACCTGTTTAGTGTAGTTTAGCATAGTGTAGCTTAGTCATGTTCCAAACAAATTGTTTTAACTGTTATCGAGAAAAATGAAACAAAAACGCACTATATAACATATGGAGGAGAATATGTACCCGCTAGAGCCGCATCATTGCTGACAAAATTATAGCTTGGCTTTCACTCTAATAATGTATTCTTCCCGAGCATAATATATTTGCTTTCCTCGCATCTCTGTACATAATTGACTCTTACATGAAGACAATAAAGGCTTAGGCCTAGCCACCTGTTTCATTTTTTTCTACTAGTTAGGTCTCAACTGTCTGTGTTACAAATATGTTTAACTATTCTTATCTATTACCTAGGTGTACAAAGACAAGAGTTTAGTTAGACAGATTGTCACAACGAACATGGAAGTGTTAAATAATGCACTGTCATCAATGCTTAGTGGAGATATATTTAATAATGTGCTGTCACTTATTGGTATTAATGTTTAGTAGAATATTTAGCCATTAAGTGTGTGTGACTCTTTTATATTGTAACTGTTTTAGTAATGTAGGAATCACTTATCAGTACATAAATACTACATGTGTATGCACTATTGCAGAAAGAGGTGTGAAGAAAACAGAAAATTGTTCAGCCTTTAAACTACATAATTTGTTTTTCTGCATGATGTTGTAGGCTCTATAGCCCAACATATGCTATATTTTCTTGTGTTAGAGACTTTTATACCACCTCTAAAATACCGCCCGCATATAGTAATAGCAGCTATATGTTTAAGGACACCCTCGCAAAGATTAATAGCAGCTATATGTTTAGAGACTTTAAGCAAAGGATTTCATAAAATAAAAGATAATTAGCTTAAGGACAATTCTCAATACAAATAATGTCAAATTAAGTAGCAGCTATATGTTTAAGGACACCCTCCCAAGACCCACTAAACATTGATGTCCTATAACTATACCACCCAGCTAAGTGCATTTTGATGATGTCCATCAGTCACCATGTCAGACACATGTAGGCTGAAGTAGTAACTTGTTTTGTGGAATTGCGCCCCCAGGATTAGACCTCTCCAGAGGAGCATTCCGAAATAATTATTGATCTAGAAAAGGTACTGTGTAGTAATTATTTTTTTAAAAAAAAATCCTGTCAATTGAAGTAGAAATAAATCATATTTTGACTGTCTGATTTAGGTGACAAAATTGATAGGTTTTCTAACTTTTCTTTTCTTATAAACTCGCTGATAATTTAGTTTGTTTAACTAATACTAATGTATTAGAGATGTAATACTTCCAATCTTCCACGGATAAGCATATCAACCCTGATCTTAGATATTTCCTCGGAATTTGAATAGTTTATAGCTTTATATGCCAAGGAAATGTTATGGCTCCCTACTAACTTCAACCTAAGATATATTATTATCCGAAAGACTATTATTAATTTTTTCTCAAATTAAAAAAACCAACTATATGTTATATAAAGATGAAGATTGATATATAATAACTAAAACTTTATCTCTTATTTATACTCTAAGAATCTTTTAATGTAAACTTCATATCAAACTTTAATCTAAAATTTTATACCACACTTTAATTCATAATCTTAATATTCATGTTTATCAATTTTTGTTTCACTTATTGTTTAACCTTTTTGTTTTTATACCATATGGGACATCACCTTATGCTTATAGTCCAACATCTTGATTTCAAACTTTAGATTGCATGACCTGTGGCGTGGCGTTCTCATTCTGGTGATGGAGAGGTTGACCTCAGAAAAGCACTTGAGATGCTTTGGATGAGTTTGAACATAAGACTATGCCACTCACTAAGTGGTTGCCGTTCACTCAAAGAAATAACGAACTTTTGTCCACATTTTAACTTTGATGGCACTGCACAAAATTTGCCGTTCACTCCTTTCTTTTTTTCAACATAATTGGTTAATTATAATTGAAATAGATTTTAATTTCAAATAAATTATGTTCGTAATAATAGGATTTTAAATTCTAAAATTCCCAGTGTTAAATTTTATATACTTATTACCTTCCACTAAAAAATTGCGTGACAGTTGATTTTATTATAAAATAACAAAAAAGAATATTTTATATATATATAAAAATCATGGGCAACTGTATTTCTATTCCTTATAATAAGAATTGCATAGAAACATATGAAAGAAGTAGGAAGAAAGAGTTATGCAAGGGAATGAATCTTCTCATTTTCGAATTGCACATTATTATTTTTTTTTATCTTGACAGGCATTATATAAATAGTGTTTTATGAAAATTATAGAAAGAGAAAGAGAAATACAAAAATTACACATCATTTCTTTTGTGGAAATTCATCATATTACTTCCTCCTCAATTTTCTTTTTATTTCACGTCTTAGGAACTTTTTTTTCATTTTAATTGCTGTTTTATATTACTAGTGAGCGTTTTCCAAAAAGAAAATATATTACTAGTGAACAATTACTTTTTTTTTTAATTTGACTCACAACAATTAATGATGTGTGTTTTGAACAATTTGAAAGATTTTCATTATCAATAATACCAAGAATAAACTATATATAATTGGAAAATTTGGAAATTGTAATTAATAATTTCCATGAAAAAATATTAATTACATGTTCTGTGTAATAAAATTAAGTGGGAAAAATGGAGGGAAGAATTAATCAGAGAATAAAAAATATTATTATTACTAAAATTAATCAGTTTATATATGATTGCTTTTTTTTTTCTCTCCCTTTTTCTAAAGATAATAAAGATGAAACAAATGAGTTTGACTTATTTTTTGTTCATGATATAATTACGCGTCTTATGTATATATACGTACGGAAATTAATGTTAAGAAAAACATTATAAATTATAAATATTTGCTAAAATTAATAATTTGTCGTAATAAATGAAACAATTTTTTAATCGATTTTTTCTTCATTAAAATAAATGGACATATAGAAAATTAAATTAGTTGGAACATCAAAGCAGCCAGCTAAAAATTGGTGGGGCTTTACTTCACAGTTCACACCTTGCAACTTGCAAGTACGTGAATGATTAATGCTTTTAAAAACAAACTGAAATCAAGTTGTCATCGTTTCAAACACGGCCGAACAAATTACACACGTGATAAATCATGCATTATCTAAAAAGACTAGACGAACATCATAGGATATTTCTTAGAATGTGTTTGGATCGGATAATTTTAAATTTTAAGAAATTTTAAATTTTAAATATTTCAATTCAAATTCTTTTTATTTTTAAATTTTTGTGTTTGAATAAAAAAAAATAAAAAGTGTGAGGGTGAAAGAAAAAGAGAAGAATATTGATGCGGCATGAGGAGTCGCAGGGGAACTGGAACACGACGACGTACACTATCATATCCGACCATAGCATTTCAGTCAACAGCACAAGGTATGGCCCAAGCCCTCTGTGCCTGCGAACATCTCCACCGCGTGATAGGCAGCGACAGCTGCTTCCTTGACTAACAAGGTGCAGTTCTACATGTCCCTCTACGTCCGCACTCGATCGACGCTCTGCGAGCTTAGATGATGTTTCTTGAAGAAAAGGATCATTTGTGTGAGGAAAGTGTCGCGAGTTTGAGAACAGAATTTCAGGAACTTTCAGGTGAAAGAGAAGATGAAGGTTACAAAGGAAATACACAAACTTTTTTTAGGGTTCTTATACCAAAAAGAGAATTTTAATTTCTCACCTTTTAGAAGGAAATTAAAATTCTACATTCTTAATTGTTTAAAATCATGTTTTAAAATTTCAAAAATTTAAATTCTTTATAAAATAACATTCAAACAATGAATTTTAGATTAAAGAAACTTAAATTATCTGTTAAATTATTTTTCTCAATTAAAATTTTTTATCCAAACATATTCTTAAGTAATTTTCTTGTAAAGCATCCTTTATGGTTATTATTACTTGATAGTAAATTTGAGTTTTGTTTTTGAATTGGACCCATTAGTTTTATAGCAAAGCAAAACATGACAAACTGCATAGGTATCCGATTAATTCCCAAAAAAAAAAAAAGGGTTAATAAGAGAGAAGTCTAAAATCATTGGAGAAAATTAATTTAACTTGAAATGCTCATCTTTATTTTTTTAAAACTTAGCTATTTTTCTAAAATGAAATAAATTCCAATAATAGCATAGAAGTATATATACACATATGTATGTGTTGATATTATTTAATTTATTATGGTTATTTATGTTAATTTAAAATTGATCTAATTTAACATTTTAATTTTTTATGTTAAGTTACCAATTAATATGTTATATAATATTAAAAATTATTTATTAATCAATAGTTCAATTACCGTTGAACTATTGAGAATCACTACACTTATGCGAGTAACTAATTTTATATATAGGATAAAATTAATAATAAAACTCAGCCTTTAAAAAAAGTTTTTTTTATAAGAAAATCAACAATCAATATACATGCACATGCATAATTAATCATAGATGTAGTAGAATATTAATCACCCTTAATTTGATTTCTCATAAACTGGTGAGATTATTTATTTTAAATTTCTCATTTTAGTGAAGTTTTTGTTTAGAGGATTTTAGTGAAGTTAAATCTTAAGAAATATTCCTCTTATACTATCTAAACTGTCAAACTGAGCATACTATCTTAATATAAGTTTTTTTTTATATCATCAAACTGTAAAAGAAGAAGAAAAATAAAAGAAATTGAGCAAAGAAATAATTGGTGTGGATCTAGCTTAAAAATAAACAAAGTTAAATTAAGTTTTGCATTGTAAAAGAAGTATTTACAGCCTGTAAAAGAAGTACATGATGGTACAAAAATAATATTTCAAAAAAGGTGTGAACTAGTAAACCTAATAATTAAGGATATATTAAAGAAAGAATTTAAAGAACTAATTAATTCTAAATAGACTCTCCTTTCATACAGCAAAACAATTTTCATTTGGTTCCTCCTTTTCATGATCAACTAGTGATGGTATGGCGATGCTTCTTGGACCCGATTCTTTCTCTTCTGAAGGAACCTTTGCAACGATTTTCTCATGGAAAGGCCAGTGCCAGGACTATACAATTGATTGTTAGATTGCATCACTGCTGGTGAAGATGGCTCTGACCCAGTTGGTGTCCTCACTCTTTCCTCCAATTTTCTATTTGCAAGCAATAAAATCGATTTGGCCTGCACGTGATTCACGTAACCCACTAAGTATTATTCTTTGATTCCATGTATAAGTAAAAGAATATGCACCTTATTCTAAGTAACTACAAAGAATTGACGCCATTCACATGAAATTCATCACACAAAATAAACAGTGGTCTATACATTGGGTACTGACAAAATTGACCCATTAATTTAATTGTTTTTTTATCTTTATTAATAGTATAGCTAGATAATAAAGTATAACACAGCGACTTGAAAAAAATAAAAGCAAGCACCAAGAGTATATATATTGGTACCCATGCCACAAGTTGCGCGTGCAATTTTTGAAGTCAAAGAACAAGTCTACGGTGGATTCGAATCATGAAGTGAAGTTTCTAGGAAACTTGACGAGTATCAAATCAAAGTTGGGAGATATTTGCCAACACCAAACATGCCCAGTTTCACATCAAACTCGATTGAACATGTCACGTACCTACCGTTTTTTATCCTTAATTTTCTTCTACTGGTTTAACACCAACTTGTCGGCAACTACCATATCTTTGTAAAAATGTTTATGTCTCTCTCGGGTAAAAATTCCGTGCCACGCGGTTTCAAGTTTCATGTGTGATTAAGGCCCGTGTATTATATATATTTATGATCATTACCATTCTTAACTTTAATAGTGTCTGATTTGAAAGGAGAAACAGGAGTAAAAAAAATTCTAAAATTAGATTTTTCAAAACTTTTTCTTTAAACAATTTATGAGAGAAAGTTATGTTCCTTGTAAGTTTATTAACTTTATAAATAATTATTTTAAAATAATTTAAATAATAATATATGATTGAAGGACTGAATAACAATATAAAATATATAGACATTAAACTTAAAAATTAATCTTTTAAAATTCATTTTACTTAACATTATGTATGATTCAATATCCCTGTTTCTAAAGTAAAGAAAGAAGTCTAAAATAAAACACCATTAATTTTTGGTTATGTGTCTTTTCTTTGGAACTCCCAAGTAAACACTCCTTTGCATCCTTTAAATATAAGTGTCCTTAATTTAATCTCCAAAAAAAATTATTAATTTAATTATAATTAAGTGTCATCGGATTCTTTTTGTTGGACTTAAAGAAAGGAATGTAATTAAGCGACTAAATTGACAACATTTTTACATTGTTGATAGGCTACATCAATACTAAATCTTTTAAATACTAGTAAAGTAAAAATATTTTAAATGGTTGAGAAACAAAATTGATGACAAAATTTTTAGGATAACCAAAATAAATAATAACGATCATATTTTTTGAGATAAAAAATAATATGATGATATTTTACATGATTAAGTGACTAATAGGTAGGTTAAATTAGTACTAAAAATATTTTAAATTCTAAGTTTATACATTATCGAGGAACAAAATTAGTGATTTTAGAAAAACAAAATTTAAATGATGCTTGCATTTTTTATAGAGAACAAAAAAATACTCAAATTACCGGCTGATCTAAAATTTAAACCAAAAATACTTAAAGCTGACTGTGCACCTACTTTGTCGTTAGAATAAACCATTAAGTTCGACACAAAAATAAATGCAATAAATAAATAAACCACTCAGTTGATCCTGGATTTTTACTCCACACCTAGTTGCAGTAAATATTCCCCGAACCTGATTTATTGGTCCGACTAGCGATAAATTTTGCCATCTGTTTTCATTGTTTTGTACGAGGGTCTAATTACTAATTAATGATCACTACTAGAAAAAAAATAAAATTAATAGCAAAATAATTTGTTTACATTTTTAAAAATTTTGCCATTAAAATTTTTTAACCCTAAAATTAGTAAACATAATATTAACAATTTCCATCACTAAATTTTATCACTAATTCTGAGTTTTTATAACGAATCAATGATGGCTATATTATACGTCTCCTTAGGAGTTAGGAGCCAAATCCAATAACAACGACTTTCAATATTGTTTTGAGTAATTGTAGATGAGTAATGGGTTCAGTAATCCATAGTCTCTTACCGAAACATGACAACACATTCTCTATATCTGATTACATTGGAGGAAGAACCAATACTATATACAGATATATAATTAACTACGGTGGCCTAACCCTAGGACTTTTCAGGTAATTATCCAAATGAGTTAGAGTTACTAAAAATAACACATACCAACGTAATAGCTACTTAGTATAACCACAAACAAAGGCCGGCCCACACGAATGATTAAGGGTCAAAAACTAGAAATTAAAAAAAAAATCTACATATATACACATACCTGAAGCTCTGTGACATCCGCAACACAAATATTTCCATCATAGAAAATGGTGAGCGGCTGTTGCTGTTGCTGTTCCTGGCGGTGGTGGTGATGGAAGAAATTTTGGATTGGGCTTATTTCACTAGCTTCTTCAACCCTTCAATGAAGAAAAAAGCCATACCAAAAACAAAGTTAATTAATTTTCAATACCCAGATGGCAGTTATATATATATAGTTATAAACATAGATAAATAGATGAATAAAATGAAATGAAATTAACAAATTAAGTTGCTTACATTGAGTGGTGGTGGCGGGGGCCAGAATCAGAGGGAAGAAAAAGGGCAAGTTCCAAGTTGCAGTTCCTCCTCATACTTACAATCAAAAGGGCTTGAAGGTTTTTGAAAGATATAAAAGCGAAGATAACGTTAAAGGTGATGGAGATCGATTGAGAAGAGCGAAGTGGAGATATGTTTATATATAATGTGTGCGAAACGAGAGAGTTTGGTTTGTATTGAAGAACGAACACGTAAAGCACAAGGAAAACAAATATCGGCGGTGATGGAGCGAGCGACGAAAGGGACTTGGATGGAGGTTGGAGCGGTGTCTTGTGTTATATAGAATTTGAGCACGTGTTCCACGCTTTTTTAACATTCTCACTCACATGTCATGATAGTACTAGTGTGTATGTATGAGTGCCACCGAACACGAAACCGCCACACAACTTGTGATTCGTGTTGTTGACATGCTGTCACCGATTCCAAAATCAATATAATCGTGAATCAAATCCAAACCGCTATATTTTTTTATCACGATAAATAATTATTTTTATTTTTAAATTTATGATTTGTTGATAAATATGTTCTTTGAAAAATAAAAAATATAAAATTTAGTCTTCAAAAATGTAAAAAAATATGATAAATATATCGCTAATTTGAGTCTGTCCTCATTACTAATAAAATAACCAATAAAATAACCTATGTGTCATCTAAAAATGAATTGAAATGATTATCAATGTGATCATTTTTAATTCTGAACATAGAGACATATTTTATATAATATTTTCTGGACATTTTCATCTTCTCATCCCACTGACAAATATAACATATATAACATTAAAAGATGAAAATATAAAATTTAATCTCCAAAAGTATTATTATATTTGTTTTAAATTATGTTTGTCAATATAATTTGTTAAGTGATTATCATTGTTATTATATTTTACCTTTAAATTAAATGAGATTTTAGGTCTAACAAATTAGTCCAATAAAAACATAATGATATTTAGGTCCAATAAAAAATAATTGACATTTTCGTTCAATAATAATAAGTTATATTTTGATCCAATAGAATATACTAATATTTTGATCCAAAATAAATTACTAACATTTTTCTTAAATAAAACATATTGACATTTTTCATAAAAAACACACAAGTGACATTTACGTTCATGAATGATATCTTATTTAAATTTTCATCCAATCTAATTAACATAGTCACATTGACAATCATTTCAATGACAAAATCTTTCATTTGTGTCATGTAGATTATTTTATTAACAGTTATAGACGAAAGTTAATGTCATGATAAATATATTTGTCATATTTTTTATATTTCAAAAACTAAATTTTATATTTTTTTCTTTGCATTTGTTAGTAAATTACGAAAAAAAAATAATTATTTATTATTTTTATTATTACTCGAGGACCACGTACTTAACATTTTAGTTTCCATAAAGTAATTAACGAGAACCACACACTTTTTCTCTTCTTTTTTTCTGTGAAAACGAGAACCGCGCACTTAAAACATGTTAGGTTGATTTTCGTATAATTATAATATTTTTTAATTTATTTTTTTTATTAAAAATTTATTCATCTTTTATAATCTTCGTAGGAGAAAAAAATAATTCATCATATTTTAGTCAAGAAAATAATTAGTACACAAGAAAAGATAAAATAAAATTTTATAATAAAAGATACAAAAATTATTGACAATGTTTTTAAATAGGAACACTATATTATTATTTATTAAAAAACACTTGTACAATAAGACCGGGGTGGACCAAGGTAAGACTTTGAGGAACAATATAAGAAGTTTTGCATGGCAATTATAATTTATTATATATTATAAATTTATTAATTTTTAAAATAATTATTTTAAAAAATTCAAATGATAATTATAATTAAATAATAATATAAAATTATTTTAATACATATTCATTCAAATATATGTATATATATTTAAGGAGTTTTATCATATAAACAATATCATGCAACATAAATAAGTCATTTAAGTGTTATTTATTTTTCCTACTTTTTAACAAAATATTTTTATTTTTTTAATATTTATTGTAGAGATAATTATATTTTTCTTTTTCCAAATAAAATGTTTCAATATCATATATTTTTATTTCTAATAGTTAATATGTTATTACTATTTTAAAAGTTTTAAATAATTAATTTATAATCAAATGTTATTTATTAATCTTTATCAATAAGTAAAACTTACCAACACTATATAACAGATTGGTAAGTTAAATTTTAAAACATAATCTCAGTGTTCTTATTTGTAAGATTGATCCAAGTTTAAAATCATATTTTTTTATAAGACTTAATTTATAATCTTTTTTATATTAATTATTTTTATATTAGAAATACTCTTAATTAAAAAAAAAGAACATATTGAAAATCAATTAAAAAAGAAAAAAATTAATTATAAAGATACTTTTTGAAAAATTATAAATTTAAGACAAATTTATTATTATAAACTAAATTATTTATTTTTCTTAATTTTAATGAATGAGGTGATTAAGTCTTATAAATAAGAAAAGAGACAATATCTACTATTTTATCTTCCCATTATCATTCTTTCTATATGTTCTTTGCTTTTATTATCTCATCTTCGATCACTCACTAAGCAGGATGTTGAAATTTTAAAGGATTTTTATAAAATATTAATAATCACTAAGAACACATTACGTTAGATTATCATGAAGAGGTTTTAGGAATATTTAGATCCATTATGATTGATCAAACAAATGCAGCGGAATCTGAATTCATAAGTGGTTTCTGATCTATATACTCTTCTTAGGATCTATTACGGAACGAAACAGCGTAACCGGTGACTTCATGGTTCTTCCTCAATCACAACCTCTTTATTTTTTAATAGGACTTGATAACTCTTTATATGGAGAGAAGAGAAATTATATGTGATAGCTCGGTACATTGGAAATCATAACCTTTTTATAATGTGTTAACCTAATAGGATTTTCATTATCCCTTAATGGGTCTACTCATTTAAGTTCATATAATCTAATTTGGTGTCGTACTACAGATTCACTTAATTTAATTACATAAAATAAAACTTACTAATAATAAATAACTAATATAATTATTTTATAATATTAACTCACATTAATTAATCATTGAAATAAAAAATTCTCACACACGAGTCTATATACATGTACTGTGTAAATATATGAAATGTGTATTATATATCAAGTTGCATTAAAGTTCAGCCATGTTTTAGTGAGGAGTTTTAGCATTTGTTATGACACAATATTTTTATTTTATTTTTTAACTATTTGAAAGTAAATTATTCTTCAATATTGTTAGCTACTATTGTCGTGAAAGTTAATTTAGTCAGTAATATAAATTGTTCTAATTTAGTAGTTTTTTTAACATAATAAGATTTTTCATAAAAAAATGTTTAACGAAAATACTAATTTTATTATAAATTCATTAGGATTCTTGATAGAATATGAAATTAGTGATTATCATTTGTAATTACGGGTCTTTTTAAAATGCTTAATTTATACGCTATGTAAATATATTATTTATTATAGTTCTTAGATTATTTTGAAAAGATATAATTATGAATATTTTGTATGAATTTCGATGCTAGTTAATATATTTATTAGATTAATTTTAATTTTCATATTTGGTCCTCCCCAATTATTTAATCCTGGGTCTGCTCCTGCAACAAAATTATATGTTAGAAGTACATTTTTAATTGATGAATACCTACATATTTTTTATCGAAAGTTTTTGTCTTGAGTCATAGAAGATTATTGTAAATGAAAAATTATTTGACGGACCTATATTCACAGATCAAAAGTGATTAACTGTTGTAAAAGAACAATTAAATTCATTAACTAGCTCTTTTTCTCTCTTGATCAGGGCTGGCTAGCTAGTTGACTATGGTTATTGATTAGTTAATTGACACAAAGCTCATGTGGCTAAGAGGCCATGCCGACTTGCAATATTGTCAAAGAGGTGTGGCGTAACCATGACAATATGTTTACCCAAAGAAAGAAAAAGATAGTGACTTCAAAAGTAAAGCACGTGTGCCTCTTTCGATTGGAGAGGCTTTGCCAAATAAAACCCTATTTTTTATTTGCAGGAACAGACTACAAGTGGAATGCAGCAGCAACCCATTAACTCAACAGTCGGCTGTTATACGCCAGGAGTGTCAATAAAAAAAACCCAAGCAGAATTATAAAAATTAAACCAAACTGAGTTAGAAAGATTAAACTGTTTTGGAGAAAAAAATAAATAGAACCACTTTTTTAAAATAATTTGATTAACCGAATTATTTTTAAGAAGTCGTTTGGTTCAACTCAATTCAATTTGTTAGAATAACCGATCTATATGGATACAAAAATAATAGTATTATACTGAATTAAATCAAATCAAACCTAAAAAAATTCAAATTATTTTAGAAAAAAAACTGAAGGAACCGAACCAATTTTATAAAGTGGATTGAAAATGAATCGGTTTGAATTTTTACAAATGATTTTCCTTTTGTTTTCTTTTTCTTTTTTCTAACTATTAAAAGTAGGGTTCTTGTTTTTTGTGAGACTCCAAAATAGAACTCATTATAAGACTAATTTTCCTGTCCCAGATTTAGTTACTTACTCGAGGATAGAAATATGTTTGTTACAAAGGAACACTTAAAAAGTGAAAATAAATATTAATAGTATATTTTTCATATTTACAATAGATTTTCAGTAAATTACACTAATACTTTCTAGCTTCTTGAAATTGCTTAGAAACCTCTTGTTTTTTTTTTTTTTAATGTTTACGGCATCTTTCCATGTAGGAGTACATGGTGGTGTAATATTTTTTCAAACAATTAATTAAGAGATTAGTGTAATGTATTAAGGATGTCTATGTAATATTTTTCAAACAATTAAAAAAAGTTGACATGAAGGTAAAAAAATAAAGAAAAATATTGAGAAAAATTAGACAAAACTTCAGTAGTTTTAGTGTAATTTAATCTTTTTTTTTTAAGATGAAATAGATGTGAGCCCATTCAAAATCCAATTGTTGGAAGTGCCTAAAAAAACATACGCATCTATCTTTTTTTTCTCCATGTTCTATTCCTTTTGAATGTGAACCCTTGTTTGGTCGTAATTCCGTCAAACCGTGAGATTTCATTCAGCGTGGCGTGTCATATGCATATATAAATCTAGAAAAAGGAGATAGACAGAATTAAGTAATTAACTACAAACTTTCCCGGATCCTTCGTGCTGGGTTCAACCTAGTTTGGTTTTTTGTTTTTTAATTCCACAAAGTTAGGCCATTTGATTGCTCATGACTTTGCAAGAATTTGAGTTTTTCATTTTGTTTCTTTCCACTTCTTGTATGTTATTGCATGGAAATTATGGGATGCTTACATTTAACATATCATCATTTTATAAAATTAACTATTTATATTTTTAAAACAACTATTTTAGTTGTTACTGATTTAGTTTTAGAATAAAAAATTATATTTCCCTGCTTTGAGTGATGCTTAAATTACACGTATAAATTATATTTCATTATTTTCAATATATATAGTGAATTTTTTTAATGATGATAAATAATTGTGAAAGCATCTCCAAATGATATTTTGTCTTTTTCTTAAACTTTAATTTTCACCAACAAATTCATTTTGCACGTCTTGTTATATTGGTTTTAATGTTTTAAAAGGTGAAATGATAATTTGACTACTTTATATCGACTTTGAAAATTTATCTAAACTCTTTATTCCCTCTTTATGCAAACAAACATTATACAAACACTCCATATTTATAATTGTTATTGTCAAGCTTCTATTCAGTTAGCTAAGGATGCAAGATCTGTCATGGTAATTGTTAGCACCTATATAGCAGCACTCAATCAATCTTGCTTTATCACTTACCAACAATTATCGGAATCCTAGAATGTGTATTTGTATATAAAGTCTTCTCTTATAACTGTCCCTGACCGTAACCACTCAAATTTACCGTTTGTAGTGACTCAATAAAAAGAGGATGAGAAGTTTTATAACTTATAAGGTATATCTGTAAGAGAGAAAGAAGACCGGTGTTTATGTTTATTTCATTTTCTCACGATTTCTTCTTATACATGTGTTAGCATTTATAATATTTTTTGATATAATATTTTATTGATCAATTTTATTAATGATTAACTTACGCTTTGTATTTTTAATATATAAGCAAGAATGTTAAAAATAATATACCTACAACTAACTTCTAACTAAGATAAAAAATTTCACGATGCAGATAATCTTTGCCCGTTGAAAACTTGAAATATTATATAAGTTAAAAAATTATTTACAGTTACAGTTAATAATTTTTTTAAGTATTTCCAACACACTTATTTTCAACACATTTATTTCCAACAAAATTTGATCAATTAGAAATAATAATGGCTTTCCATCATTAAAAAACGATTTTTTTATTTTCATTAGTATCAAGCATTCTTAGTCTTCAGAAAATGGCTAATATAAAAAAAAATCAAAGATATCATTGACATAATTTCATCCATTTTTAAAATAAAAAAAAATTAAAAATTAATTCTATTCATCATAAAATATCAAAACAATGAAATGATAACTTTATTAGTACATTTTGTTTTACTACATTTCTAGCTCTAAAAGGTAACAAGCCAAAATCAAAACAAATAGGGAAAGCATTGACGACTTCGGCTATAGGGAATGAGGATGAAACGTTAGGTAGCTCAAAGTGGAAAGGAGATTAAGCTTTAAAATGAGTAATAATAATTGTCATGATGATCAACATGTTATTAACAAATGAGTAATCCTTATAAATCAAGGTAATAGTAACATATTTCAATTTTCAAGGGCCACAACTTGAACTAGTAATCTAACATATTACTATGACCATGGCCACTTAGCATCTCTCCATCTAAACCACCGGTTCTGGGGACTTAATTCAGCTAAACAACAACCTGGATCGCTTCCTCTTTGTTGCAGATGCTGCCTATTATCATCACTCAATCCACAACACTGCAACTTTTTGTCCCGCATCAAAGCTTCATCCTTATATGTGGGAATGCTATATCTAGGGTGTTGGACAAAACGCACGTTTTTCCACCAGAGTTTTATAGCCTGCAGAAAACAACATTGAGGAAGATTAACATATTGCACACAGTACAATCATAAATCAATTGAAAACATAAAACAGTTCCTAAACGGATTGATGGCGTTCAAAAGGTGACATGCTGATTTAACTAAAGCAAACAGATGCTTTAGTTATAATTGTCGTTTTTTATTAAGGAATCACTTTGTTTTGATGGAAGTAAAGATAGGATGCATTTCCCAATTGAAATGCAAAAATTGATTATGACTTCAGCCAAAACTTGTACATTCTA
Organism: Glycine soja; assembly: GCF_004193775.1. Classification (NCBI taxonomy): domain Eukaryota; kingdom Viridiplantae; phylum Streptophyta; class Magnoliopsida; order Fabales; family Fabaceae; genus Glycine; species Glycine soja. The sequence goes on along the minus strand of NC_041012.1, from coordinate 40,833,271 downwards.
GTATTTTAATCTCAAGCCAAAAAAAAAAAAAACGTATACTGTTATCCTGGAAGAAAATGATGATGTCATGCCATCAAGTGTGAACAATCCAAACCAGTGGAAAAAAATTAATTGTCAAAGCAATCATTATTCAAATCCAAATCCAACGGAGTAGACAATAATATATTTTTAAGTATCAATTTCATATCTTTTCTATTAATGCACATGTTTTTATCTTTCAGAAGTAAAAAAATACCAGATTATAATTAGGTTGAATATAAAACTGTTAGATTTATAAAAAGAAAAATCATAAACCTTCAAGTACTAGCTTAAGCTTTTGGGAAGTTCATGCATGACATGGTACAAGTCCCAATGATGACATGGTCAACATTTTAGTCCCTATTGTCCCCATTTGTGTTCAGTATGGAAGCCTACCTCTGATTGCAGGGAGCTGGTCTCAGTAAATTTCAGTTCCAATCACACTTCAAATTTCAGTTATTTCAAGTTCAAGCCTCTTAAATTGCTTGCCAAAGAAAACTTATCATAGTCTGACAGCACCACAGCAGTTTCAAAAAATACTTATCATATAAAAACACCGTAAGAGGGAAGTATAGCAAAAAAGGAAGCTTACATGCCAATATATCCATACTGCAACTTTATGAGGCATCAACCAAAAGAAAACTGCATGATCTGACTCTGGGGATGAGCACAGCTTTTTGGCTTTCAGACTGGCAGTAAAATAGTTTCCATGCTCAGGATGATGAACAGAAATTGATATTGTAAGATTCTCTCCAGGATCATTTGCTTTGATATTCCAGCTTCCAAGCATATCCTAGTATAGCTCAAGGAGATGCTTATTAATAAAATGCAGAAAATTTATTGAAACTTATTGTGATTATCTTACAAATTAAATTTAACCATGTAGACAAGTATCTGAGGCAAAACAAGATATCTATTAGACATTGTAGTGTATATAGGAAATGTTCGTTTATTAATCCAGAGTCTTCATTACCATCATTTTGTTCCAGTTTCATTCCCCTAACATAGTGAATAATGCTATATTTACTCTCTGTATTCTGAGAATGACAGTATTTTATTTACATCCTGTTGAAAGAGAGAAAATGCAAGAGATGTTGAAACCTTGTGAATGTTATCCCATAGCAAGTCTGAGAGGTTTCCTCTTAAATATATGGAATTTACACGGCAACCAAACCATCTAAATGATAGTATACAGCAGACTGCCATATAACTTAATCCTTTTCTGGAACTTCCCAGACCTCAACAGGCAACATCATTTCAAGCTACTTTGGGCACATAAATAGGAGAACACGAGGAATCCAAAAACAAACAAGCAAGCTCGCAACTGATCAAACATTGATTAACTACTTGCAGTGCTATGTGAAAATATAATGTTCCATGTTATGCCTCCAAAAATATAGTTTTTCTCCTACCATTTCTATAAACACAAAGAAAGAAAACTTATCTCTTGTTATCTATATAACAGTGCAAATAGACTCAATATTAAGTTCAGGAAGATGAACACCAAACGGAAGTTGCAGAACAGTGTAAACCAATTCTCAAGAACCAGAAGAGGAAGAAAAAAAATTACAAGGGTAGAGTGGAACAGAGGAAGTAACTGTTGTTTTTTCAATCTGGATAGAATACAATAAAATAGAACAGATAATAGTTTTTGTGAACCATAATTTCCTGACCCCTAAATGCCGTAAAGGAAAAGCATAGTTTACATACCATAAAAGGACTAACATGCAAAGCCTTGGCCACTAGATCAGAGTGTGGGTTGAAAACAAAAGATACTCTTTCACCCCATGGTGTATTTGTCACCTGAAAAAAAAAAAAGCAGTACTGTCAGCATATAGCAAAAAATGGTGCAAAACATTGTATCTGATAGTAAGAGTGTAAGACAACAAGAACAAGACAACACTTGCACAAGGTTTCAGCCTAGAATTGGAGAAAGACATGTGATAACTGCGAAATTTGGATTTAACTGAGTCAATTTTTATTAAGAATGATTAAAATTCCTTTACTTTACTATTGTTTGTAATGAAATAATGAGGATTTTAATGTCATTTTAATGTTTTGACAAGCCGGATTCAAAAGAAGAAAATTACAAGTGCTTTTGAGGAAAAAATTGATGCAAAAACTTAAAAAAAAAGTTGAAGATTGGGTCAGCACAAACTTAGTGCAAAGAAGTTCAAATATGCGCTTAGGGAGAATCTTGCGTTAAGCGCGTGTGATCACCGCCAAGCTCAGAAGGTCCGTCCGCTTAGGACAAGGTCACGTGAAACTATAGGCCTATGAAAGGAGTAAGAAACAAAGGAGAAAGACATATCGAGACTCAGAGCTATCCAATGAATACATTCAAAGCCTTGGGCATCTCTAATATGGGAAACCCTCATTCTCTAGCCATTATTTCCTTCTTTTCTTTTATCTATCCCTTCTTCTATCCACACCAGTCCCTAAGTCTCTCATGAAATCGTTGCTATAAATAGAGTGAGATTTTTGCAAAAAACTTGGGAGAAAAAAAATAGATATAGACTCTTTAGCGGGAAATCAAGAGATAGAGTATCATAGTAGATGTGGGTGGGATAAATTGGAGAAAAATTATTAACATTACATCACAATAGTTTTGACATCCTAGACTCCAACACACTTTAAGTTACCTTTAAGCATTCAAGCGCATTATCATCATTTTTATTTTTTATCTTTATCATCTCTTACTTTAACTTCTTATCTTATTTTTTACCTCTCTTTATCTTCTATTTTAAATTCTTTATCTTTCTTATTCTTAACTTTCTCCCAATTTTTCATTCTTTGTATCTTCTATTGCTTGAAAATTGAATTTGCATCAATCTAAGTACAAACAAAGTCCATGTGGAGTCAACACTTGGACTTTCATTTTACTTTACTACTTATGATAAATTGATACACTTGCCAACGAGTTAACAACATGAACACTCTTCATATATCAAAATATTTGAAGTTCAAAATACATGTCCACCCCAACCCCCGAAAGAAAAAAAAAACTATTTCTCATTCAACAAAGAGAATTCTGGACAGAAATGAAAGCTGCTAAAATGCTATCAATTACTTAATTTCACAGAGAAGAACACATAAACTATAGGCCTAATTCTAACTGGTTTGAGCAAGTTGGATGGAGTTGGTGGTGAGAAAAGATTACTCACTAATGAATTTAGTCATGAATGAAGCATAAACTAGAAAAGTCACAGAAACTAAGAAAAGAGAGCATCTTTGTCACACACCTCAGCAATGCACTTCTTCAACCTTTTAGTAGAGCCTTCAACAGCATAACAATAATACACACTCAAAGGATTCTGTTCATAACCCACACTAGGAGGGATTGTCAGGAGCAAACTGCAGAATTGGGTTCAACATGAAGCAATTGCAAGTCAAAACTTCCACAACAGAGAAAAACAAATCATCTTGCATCCTCCGTAAATTTCTCCGTAAGCATTTACAAGAAAAGAAAATAAGAAACACAGGTGAATTGAGTATCTCTTGTAAACTGAAATCAACTTATGCAGCCAGCTTTCATCGAAGTTTTCTATCAAACTTCTCCAACAACTGAGATGCATAAACTGATATTAACATAAAAAAAAAAAAGAGTAAACAGTTTTCTTTTAAAAGTGCTTACAGTTAAGTTTATCCAAACAAACTCTAAGCTTAACAGTCGCTGAAAACAAAATTGAAACTTCAAGGTGAAATTTTGCATGACTCCGAGAGAACCCAATGGGGAAAAATGTAGAAATAAAGAAGAAGAATTACATGGGCCCATTGGTATCAGTAATTTGGCGAGCTTCATCGAGAGAAAGATGATCGTGAGGCGCATGAGGCGCACGATCGAGGTCAATGAGCGCATAGCGGACCTGGTATTGGAAGGAATGGTTGACTGGGTGGCGACGTTGGTGCCAAACTGTGCCTTCGTAGAGAGATATGGGTTCAGCTTCGTCATCGGAGAAGGAAGAAGCGGCGCGTGAGGAATTCCACCGCTGCAGTAGCGTGTGAAAGGGAAGGACAAGGGAGAGAAGAAGAGAGGTGAGGGAAGTGGAGACGATAGAGCAAAGGAGATAAAATATTTCCATTGTCAGCCTTCTTTTTTTTTAATTTTCCTTTTCCTTAGGTTCTAAAGTCTTTGACTACTCAAGTTTCTTCTTTTATGTAACACTGCAGCTTGGCCACGTTGGCCTCCAAGTTATCAAATTTGTTCTCGTAATTGTTTGACCCGTGTATTCCAACGGCATGGTGGCGTGTTACATGTTGAGCATTGTTTATTGATAAAAACATTTTTATTATTATTATTATTATAACTAAAGAAGAGTTTATTAAAGAATTCTACGAAATTCATTTTCAAAATGCATTTTAAATAAATATTTAGAAATTTATATATATATATATATATATATATATATATATATATATATATTTCAAAACTAATTGAGGGAATCATTTTGTCAAAAGTGCAAGTTGTATTTTCATATAATTTACTATGACTTATCACTTGAAATAACCTGATAACAAATATGACATACTTAATACTTTAATATTTTATGACAAACAAATGATATTGTTAATTATTTAGCAAATTTAGCACATACACAAGAATTTGAATTGCAAATTTTAGATAATCCCACAAAAGATAATGTGTTTTTCTATTTAAAGATGTTAAAAAGTTAACAATAATTCACAACATTTGTTTGTAATTTTGATTGGGCCCTTGTCCTTCCCACCAAAAAAACTTAAATATAAGAGTGTCACATCTTGCGTCCTTTAAAATGATTTTCAGAATCAAAAAACTGGTTTAGAAGTCAACTATGTATAAAAAAGACGCTGGCACCTTTCCACATTCGCCCTAAAAATGGTTACCTCTAATTAATTAAGAAGATTAGTCATAATTTTTAAAATATTTATCCCTCCCAAAAACCATTGAAAGCTAACTATTTCAAAGATTTATTTTATTTAGATGAAGCTCAAATTTTGTTATTACTTAAAAAAAAAAAAAGAGGATTAATATATTTTTTTAATTTTTTAGCTTGTTAAAGTGATCCTCTACTTTTACCTATCTTCCCATAAGGACGAATCCAACAAAAGAAATTAGGGGAGGCCAAATATAAATTTTATAACAAAAATTTACACTAACTATTTATTTTATATAAGAAAAAATCTAGAATATGTTAAAATGAATTTCAAAAAATGTATTATACAACTTAATGTTTTTTTATTATACCATATTATTGGTATAAAATATTTATCAACTTTATTAATAACTAATATTTATTAAAAAACTTAACTAATCACCTTTAATATGATTTTTCCTTCCAATCATATTTTTAATTATTATTTACAATATTCATACTTTAGACCTTATTTTAGGGGACTGAATTCACTATTATCTAAACCAACAATCATATATAACTTGATATTTAATTTGTTTTTTCTAAAGTTTGTATAATGATATTTAGATTCATAAGTTTTAAATTACACTTAAAATTCAAAAATACATATATATGAGCCTAATAATAATAAAAACAATGATAAAATATATAAGAGAAATAGATTAAAAAGGCAAGGGCCCCTTCTCAATACCTATGTCCACCTCTGGTTTGATAGAAAATCAGGATTATATAATTCTTTTTTAAGAAAATATCCGTGTGTTGTAATTTTTTAATTTTATTAATTATTAATTTTCTGTTTTTTAATTTACTTTTGTAGTGATTTAAATTTGATTAGATAGTGTAGAAAGAAGATTTAAAAAATCAAATCTTGTGTCTCAAAAATCTCAAGATTAAGAATATGTCAAATCCAATTAATCATTTCTCTAATGATCATTTTGTTGTTGTTATGATTGAAAATGATCAAAGAGAAATTTGAGTACTCACACCAAGTTATTACAATTTGTATCCCAAAATTTAACAAGGTTAAGAAGATGTACGTCCAATCAACCTTCTTTTTCCATTGACAATTTTAATTATTTAAATTTGCCATTATACTTTTTTTAAAGGCCCCCGAGATATTTGAAAACAACTCTTAAAACTTGATCATGAACATGATGCTGCAGCACCCGCCGGACTGACTAGCATTGTGAAACAAAAACAAGTGAAGTAAAAGAATATTACAGATGACTTGTGGTTTTGGGATGGGAAACAGATGGATGGCACACGGTGACTAGTTTCATGGAGGTTCATAGAGAATAGTAATGGCTTTTGTGTGTGAGAAATGTTGCAGGAGGTGGTGGTTGAGAAATGTTGGAATAAGATAAAGACTTTATTGTGCAGAAGCAAGTTTCTTTGATCAAAATGGTGGAGATAGGAACAAGGAAAAAGAGAATTTGGAAGGATACCTGAAATGGTCAGCTTAAAGTGAACGTTTATGTGTTTTTTTTTTTTTCTTTTTCTATCTGAAATGTTTCTTTTTTCTTTTTCTTGGGGGGATATGAACTTGATTGAGTTGCAAAATGGGAGTGAAAAAGAAACAAGCAAAATCAAATGATTCCCACCTTTTTTTTCAAATTATGATTTTTTTTGTTTTTCATTTTACTATTTTCTTTTTAAATTTTTTCATTTTTCTGCATACTTTATAATTTGTCAGGAGAAAATTGGATATCTACAATGAACATTATTTTCCATTTAAAAATTAATTTTTTTATAGATATAATCTATTTTTAGGAAAATAAGCTCCACGTGTAGGTTGGTGGGTTTTGGCATATGTGTTTGTGTTATGTATTTTATATGTAAAATTTGTCATATTTGTGAATTGAAATGTGATATTCTAAAAAGTTTTGCTCAAGTGAAGAAGAGAAAAACTCGTCCAAGTAGTTTATTCAAAAGATGCTTAAATATATTTTTATTTTTAATAAATATTTAAATTTTGTTTTTATTTTGTATTATTTTTTGTATAGTTCTTAATAAAATAATTATTTTATTTTTAGTTCTTATTATTTTGCAGTCTCTGATAAATTAGTAAATTTTATGTTTGTTATTTGATAAATTAATAAATTTGTTTTATTTTTTACTAATTATAAATAAATTATTTTTTATCATAGAACAAACAAAAAATTCACAAATTTATTAGAGATTAAAAAAATGTCAAGGATAAAAAAATAAAATAATTTTTTATTAGAAATTTAACGTAAAACAAAATTTATTAGGAAACAAACGTAAAAATAAATAATTTATTAAGAATCAAAAACATATTTAAATTTTAAAAAGCTACTCATTTTTAATTTTTGTTCTTTATGAAAAACTATTTACTATTTTAAGAATTTTTTTCTAATAAGTGTTTGGTACAACTTTTAATTATAATGAGAAACTAAGTTAAAAATAAGTTGGATTAAACACACTCTGACACTCGAGAGAACATAACTTATTTTGACTTATCAATTGAGTTAACCATTAAGGGTATAAAATATAGCATAATTCAATCCATAAATATGTTTAAAGAAGAAAATGATGTTGTTGATTGTCTAACTCATTGGTAGGAGTTTGAATTGCATATTTTAGATAGATCCCTGACGAGGGAGTACAATTTTTATGTTTAAAGATGTTAAAGGGTTATATAATTCACTTCTAGAATTATTTGGATTCTTGTCCTCCTTATACAAAAATAAAAAAATACGTCAATATATTAGCATTAATGGTTACTTTATAACTCATTTAAGTTTTTACTTTTTTAATCTCATTCTTGAATGTGATTTGTCTATCGTGGCATTATAAATTTTTATATTTAAACTTCATATCATAAGTGAATTTTATTAAAGTTTGTTGGTTTCACTATATAATATTCATTTACAATACATTTATATCCTTTCTTGAAACAAATATAAATAAATCAAACTTTTCTCATAAGCTAAAATAAACCAATGCATTTCAACTATAGAAACTATCATCTAGTTTCTCTATAAGTTGCGACAAAAGTTAATTTTAGGTTAAATTACAATTTCGGTCCTCTAGTTTCTTAAATTCATAATTTTGGTCTTCTTGAATTTTAATTGTAACATTTGGTTCCCTCTTATTCTTATAAATTGGTGATTATGATCCTCCTGATAGATTATTAATAAATAAATTTTGATTAATTGAGTTATTAAGTTAATTATAAATTAATCAAAACTATTAATTATTAAAAAAATTAATAAAAAATTATTAATTCTAATTTTCTACAACATTGTGTTCCTCTTCTTCTCTGCAAACATCTCTTCTATCTCCATTGTCACATGTGACTCCTCTTCTCCAACAATAACATCACATTAAGGTTAATAGTCTTTTATTAAAGTTTTTTAATGATTAATAATATTTATTTAATTTATAATTAATTTAATATTTCTAATGATTGTGATGATTAGTTAATAGTCTATCAGGGGTTCAAAATCAAAAATTTATAAAACTAGAAGGACCAAATGCTACAATTAAAAATTAAGGGGAGCAAAATCATGGATTTGGAAAATCAGGAGAATCAAAATTATAATTCAGTCTTAATTTTAATTAATGAGAGATGTTTGATAAACATATTTTTATTTTGTTCTCTTATAAGTTCTTATTGAGATCTTTTTCCTGGCATATCTCAATAGTATTAAAAAATTCAAATATGACATAATGTAAAATATTTAATGTTGGAAAAGTCACAATTCATTAAGAAACAATATATTGAGAAAAAAAATTATTCTTAAAAGTGTAGGATTAAGAGTTTTTTTTTGTTATACGTTCTTTAGGTCATTTGATATATGTCTAATCTTTATTAAAAGTATTGAGCTTAAACATTATACATGACAAATGTTTTTCATAAGTTTGAAATCTTAAAACTTGAAAGAACATAATTTATTTTTACTTACCAGGTGAATTAACCAATAAGGATAGAAAACATAACATAATTAATACTTAAATACATTTAAAGAAACAAATGATATTGTTGATTTATTAGTTTATAGGAAAGAGTTTGGATTGCATATTTTAGATAAACCCCCCAACGAGGGTTAGTTTTTCAATTTAAAGATGTCATGAGATTAACAATACTATATAGAAATGTTTTTAGATTTATTTGGGGTTTTGTCGTCCACGGTACAAAATAAAAAGCATAAATATATGAGCATTAATGGTTATACTATATAAATCATTTAAGATTGTGCTTCTTTACTATCACTCTTTAATATGATGTCTTTTTATTGTTGCTTTTTGACTTTTTATATTATTATTTTTTATCATAAATTACTTTTATTAAAGATTGTCGGTGATTTCACTATATTGTATTCACACTACGTCAACATCTTTCCTTGAAACAAATATAATTCACACCGGATGGTATTCAAACTTGGTAAAAGTAAATAAAACATATTTCATAAGATAAAACAAACTTATGCAATCCAATAATAGAAGCTCTTGTCTAATTTCTTTAAAAGTGTAGGCACCTATTAATTTTAACTTATAGGAGATGTTTGATTAATCTTGTTTTCAATTTGTTATCTTTTAAGTGCTTATTGGGATTTTTTCCAAGCATATTTCAATAGTATTAACAACAAAAATTCAAATATGACATAATGTGAAATGTTGAATGTTAAAAAAGTCATATGATTCATTAAGAGGTAGTATATTGAGAGAAATCTTTATTTTTAAGAGTAGTCAGTTGAGAGTTTTTTAAAGTCTAATCTACATTAAAAATAAAAATAATATTAAGTTTAAACCTTATTCATTACAAATATTTCTCATAAGCTTAAAATCTTAACACTTGAGAAAACATAATTTATTTCGACTTATCAGTTTAATTAACCATTAAGGGAAAAAATATGACAATATTCAATACTTAAATATGTTTAAAAAAGAAATGGTGTTGATTATTTATCTCACAAGTAGGAGTTTATATTGCATATTGTAGATAGACCCCCAATGATGTAAAGCCATTTTTTTGTTTATAAGTGTCACGAGGTTAACAATACACTATAGAATTTGTTTTAAATTTGTTTGGGCTCTTGCCTTCCTCAATACCAAAAAATATATAAGCATTAATGGTTATATTATATAAATAATTTAAGATATTGTTTCTTTAATACCCCTATTGAATATACGTGATGTCTTTAATTAATGTCACTATTGAATATACATGACGTCTTTCTATTAATGCCACCATTGTCGGTTTCCGTAAATAGTATTCCTATTGTATTTATATTTTTTTTTAAAGAAAATATAAATAAGTTTGAGGGGTAGGCATACTTCCTCACTCAAATAACTCATTTTGATCTGTTTAAATCTTTGCTGAAAGAGTTGGTTTTCTCATTCACGATGAATACTTCTTCAGCTTTCGATAAAGAAAATGCTAAGGGGAAAGAGAAATGCAATTGTTGCTCTTATTGTGACAGAGCATTTGACAATTATGAAGGTCTTGAAGATCATAAAAAAATGCATGAAGCTGAGTTTAAGCGACTTGTCAATCAAAGCAATCCTTTTCATAATTCAATGGATATCACCAAGCCCATTTTTGGTTATGGAAATGTCTCAATGAAAACTTTGTATGGAGGTACAACAATCAATCCTTGTGTAACAAAAGGTAAATCAATAATCATATTTTAGTTTAATAATTCTTCTAAATCAAGTCACTAATCATGCTAAATGTAGGAAATTGTTATGGTGACAATAACAGAGGAGACCATAATTCATTGTTCATGACTTCAAGTTATTCTTTTACAAGAACCAACAATGCATCCTTGGTAGCGTCACTTCCAAATAAGGAGATTGATCCTTGTGTAATGAAAGGTAAATTCATAATCACCTTTTAGCTTAATAATTTTTATAGTTCAAGCCACTAATCATTATAAATGTAGGAAATTGTTATGGTGGTAATAGCCGAGGAGACCATAATTCATTGTTCATGCCATCAAATTATTCTTTTACAAGTAGCAACAATGCATCCTTGGTAGCGCCAATTCCAACTAAGGGGATTCCTTGTGTAACAAAAGGTAAAACAATAATCATATTTTAGTTTAATAATTCTTCTAATTCAAAAAACTAATAATTGTAAATACAGGAAATTGTTATGGTGGTAATAGCCAAGGAGATCGTAATTCATTGTTCATACCTCCAAATTATTCTTTTACAAGAACCAACAATGAATCCTTGGTAGCAACAATTCCAACTAAAGGGACCATTCCTTTTTCTCAGTATGTGAACCATCCAATTTATATGGGTTCCTCTAATAATTATATAGGTCACACACCAAGTGCAAGTTCTGGTATAAGTCATCAATTTGATGCTAGCAATTCGCAATTTTTTATTGATGATTTTACCATACCTTTTAGAAGCAAATTTCAAAATATCAAACCTAATGGTAGCCATCTTCCATATCCAATCTCTGTTAGAAATCCTTCTTTACCAGGTTATCACATGACTGAACGTGGTTTATCCATATTCCCTTATTCTATTAAGCCTTTTTTTGTTGATACCCAAACACACTCTATTAGCTTAAACAATATTCACCAAATTTATGAGAGAGTGAAAAAACACAATAGAGATGAAGTCCAAGAAAAAAGTTCAATGATGAATCCACCCAAAAGGCCCAATATCAACTACGGTCCACTTGTCTGTCATGAAAGAGAGATGCTACAAAAGAATGAATCACTTTTTTCTACCAAAGATGCCAAGCTTAAAGCTATAGGTGCAATTGTCTTCAATGATGAAGGAAAGATTGGTTCTACTTCAGAGAGCAAAAATAATACAAAAGAACAAGAAGATGATGATTTGGATCTTTCCCTTCATTTATAGATATGTATTTCTTTGTTATGAATATCATGCATATGAGTTTAAATTAATCTAGTAAAATTTTTCTCTTTTTTATGTACTCAATAATGAAATATTTAGTTAATGCATTTGTATTTTATGCATCTTATCTTATTATGTATGTATTTTCTAGTGAATTATTAAAGTCTTGTTATGCATCTTATCTTATTATGTATGTATTTTCTAGTGAATTATAAAAAAACTACTAATTATTTTAAGATTTTTTTCTAATAAGTGTTTGGACTTTTACTTTTAAGAAGAAATTAAGTTAAAAATAAGTTGGGGTCAAACACATCTTAACAATAGAGAGAACACAATTTATTTTGACTTATCAATTGAATTAATCATTTAGGTTAGAAAACATGACAAAATTCAACACATAAATATGTTTAAAGAAGAGAATGATGTTGTTGATTATTTAGCTCATAGGTAGGAGTTTGGATTTGCATATTTTAGATAGAACCGTAATAAGGTCATATAATTTTTTTGTTTGAAGATGTTATGCGGTTAACAATATCTTATAAAATTCACTTCTAGAATTATTTGGGTTGTTGCTCTCCTCAATGCAAAAATAAAAAAAAAAATACGTCAATATATGAGCATTAATGGTTATGCTCTATAAATCATTTAAGATACTATTTCTTTAACGTCACTCTTAAATGTCGTTTGTCTATTGTGACATTGTAAATTTTTATATTTAAACTTCATACCATGTGACTTTTATTAATGTTTATCGATTTCACTATATAGTATTCATTTAGACTACATCTATATCTTTCCTTGAAACAAATATAAATGAATTAAAATTTCTCATAAGCTAAAATAAACTAATACACTTCAACTATAGAAACAATAATCTAATTTCTCTAAAAGTTGGGGCGCATAAGTTAATTTTAATTGATGGAAAATGTTTGACAAATATAGTTTTATTTTGTTCTCTTATGAGTTCTTATTGAGATGTTTTTCCAAGCATATCTCAATAGCGTTAAAAAAATTCAAATATTACACAATGTAAAATATTTAATGTTGGAAAAGTTGCACAATTCATTAAGAATCAATATATCGAGAACAATTTTTATTCTTAAAAGTATAGTGCTAAGAGTTTTTTTTGTTATACACACTTCAAGCCTTTTGATATAAGTCTAATTTTCATTAAAAATATAGAGCTTAAACCTTATACATGACAAATGTTTTCGTAGATTTGAAATCTTAACACCTGAGAGAACATACTTTATTTTTACTTATCACTTGAATTAACCATTAGGGATAGAAAACATGACATAATCAATACTTAAATACATTTAAAGAAGGAAATGGTGTTATTGATTAATTAGGTTGTAGGAAGGAGTTTGGATTGCATATTTTAGTTAAACTCCCGATGAGGGATAGTTTTTCAATTTAAAGATGTCACGAGGTTAACAATACTCCATAAAATTCTTTTTAGATTTGTTTAGGATTTTGTCATCCATGATACAAAATAAAAAGCTTAAATATATGAGCATTAATGGTTATACTATAAAAATCATTCAAGGGTGTGCTTCTTTAATGTCACTCTTTAATATGATGTCTTTCTATTGTGGCATTTTAATTTTTTATATTTTTTTTATCATAAATGACTTTTTATTACAGATTGTCAGTAGTTTAATATATTGTATTCACACTACATCAATATCTTTCCTTGAAATAATTATAATTCACACGGGATAGTATTAAAACTTGGTAAAAGTAAATCAAACTTTTTTCACAAGCTGAAAGAAACTTATACCCTTCAAAATAGAAACTCTCATCTAATTTCTTTAAAAGTTTAGGCATGTAGGTTAATTTTAACTTATAGGAGATACATTATCTTGTTTTTAATTTGTTATTTTTTTAAGTGCATATTGAGATGTTTTTCCAAGCATATCTTGATAGTGTTTACAAAAAAAATAATCAAATATGACATAATGTGAAATGTTTAATGTTAGAAAAGTCATACATTTCATTAGAGACAATATATTGAGAGAAGTCCTTATTTTTAAGAGTACTTAGTTAAGAGATTTATTTTTTGTTATGAGCACTTCTAATCTACATTAAAAATAAAAACGTTAAGTTTAAACCTTATCCATTACAAATATTTCTTATAAGCTTGAAATCTTAACACTCGAAAGAACATAATTTATTTTGATTTATCAGTTGAATTAATCATTAAGAAATAAAATGACATAATTCAACACTTAATATGTTTAAAAAAACAAATGGTGTTGTTGATTATTTAACTCACAAGTAAGAGTTTAAATTGCATATTATAGATAAACCATGATGATGTAGTGTCATTTTTCTATTTATAAGTGTCATGAGGTTAACAATACCTTGCAAAGTTTGTTTTAAATTTGTTTGGGCTCTTGCTCTCCTTAATACCAAAAATATGAGCATTAATGGTTATATTATATAAATAATAAATAATTTAAGATAATGTTTTTTAATGTCCTCATTGAATATACGTGACGTTTTTAATTAATGTCACTATTGAATATACATGATGTCTTTCATGCCACCATTTTTGGTTTCAATAGGTTACAAACACGTTGTATCTATATTTTTTTATTGAACCAAATATAAATAAGTTTGAAGCACAGATATACTTCTTCACTCAAATAACCCATTTTAATCTCTCCAAATCTTTGTTGAAAGTTGATTTTCTCATTCATGATATATACTTCTTCAACTTTTGATGAAGAAAATATCAAGGGGAAAGAGAAATGAAATTGTTACTCTTATTGTAAAAGAGTATTTGACAATTATAAAGGTCTTGAAGATCATAAAATATGTCAGAAGTTGAATTTGAGTGGCACTTCAATCAAAGTAGACCTTTTCATAATTCAATGGATACCACTAAGTCCATTATTGGACATGAAAATGTCTCAAAGAAAACTTTGTATGTAAGTACAACAATCAATTCTTATGTAACCAGATAAATCAATAATCATATTTTAGTTCAATAATAAGGTGATTTAACTAAAACTATCAATACTAACATAAGTTAGAGGATTTTTTTAACAATTCTATAGCTAAACATTATTTTTTCTTCAAAACTTCATTTCTATATTTAACATAAAAATATAATCTCTTTAAATTACTAGGGACTTCTTGTGGGTAAAAAATATAATGAGATACCAGCAATGTGATTTTATCTTTTCATTTTAACTCTAAAATAAATAAATAAATAAAAACTATAGTAACACTCATTAGAAAATCAATGAATTTATAATTTTCATATTAAAAAAATAAAGCCGCTCTAAATCTGTATGATTTATTTACTGGAGTTTTACTTAAATTTATAAATTTCTAAAATCAAATTTCTTGAAAAGAAATTGATTCTCTCTCTTTAAAATTTAATTAGTTTTGAAATCCTTTCCAATTTATGATAATTTAATTCTTGTGTTTATGGGAAAATCAAATAGCTAAGAAATTAAAAAATATAGTATTTAATTTTACCAATATATTTCTACTATTTATTTCTTAGCTAGAAGAATGTTAAGAGTTTAACAAGTGCAACAAATGTCTAAGTAGTAAAAACCCGTAAGTCTAAGTGTCGAATTTCACAGAGACTTTGTTTTATACTTGTATTGTATAATTTTCAATTTATAAGAGAAGAAATAAAGAGAGATAAAGGATAAATAAAGGGAATAAGAATTAGTAGAAAAAAAAATAATATGAAGCAAAATAATCAATAGAGAATTCAATGAGAGAGAATGTTAGGACCTAACATGTCTTGTTTGCCTAAGATGTATGATTTTTAGATTTTTCTTTATCAATTAGATAAATTTATCCTACTCACATCTATTAAATTATTTGCTCCTGATGTCTCACAATGACAAGTCTATTTTACCTAGTTATCTCCCAACTGCCTTTGAAAAGATTCAACAGATAAAATGCATGAAACTTTCATTCTAGACGTGTGTTTTGATGCATATGCATAATGCAATTATTCTATGTCTCACAATGATTTTATTATGACATCTTTTCCTTTTAGTTCTATTAGAAGTTATCATCCATTGAGCGTCGAACTCCTAAAACTGATGTATGCATACCTTCATTATATTATTATTAAGGATTACCCTTTGTCGATCATCTAACCCCTTAAACAATGTAAAGATGAGTAATGCATGAAAATGAAATAGGAAAAGATAATAGGATAGAAAACATATGTTGCATTGATAAATATGAAGTACATTATACATCTCTTGACCTTTTCGGTCTACCAAACCCTACCTAGGGGTTTAATCTCTCATGGTCATGAGGGTTTTACACTGATATAGGGGTATACGAACTGGTGGTGGCTTTAAGTATCTATTAGGACTTGGTGTGTCCTTTCCTTTTGCCTTGACTCTCTTTTCATAGTTGGTGGAGTGGACTTGGGCTTGTGTACTCACGCTTAGCGCGTTGTGCTCACTTAACACATGTGTCTGTCTTTACGCACATTGCTTGCTGAGCGCGTCTTGAGCTGGGCCTAATGCTAAAATCTTTATCTTTTTTCACATGTTCTACATCCTTTTGCTTTTAATCCCTCCATTTTTTTTATCTGTAGGCCGTAAACAAAAAACATCAATTCCTAAGAATTTAACATGAATAACGATTAAATAATTATTTTTAAAAATATTTTAACTTTATTTTCATTAAAAAAATAACTCTTATTTAATCATTATCAAAAGGACAATTAGTTACAATAAATAAAAACTAAAAGTACACCAATTGGCAAGATTTGTTAATTTATTCTCTTTCTTTATCATCCAATTGAATTTAATCTAATTTTTTCCAATTTAAGATTATTCAATTCAATTTTTACATAAAAGAAATTATTATTTTTATAACAATTTTAATAGTATTTAATTTTAACAATGATTTCCATTATATATTTTAATAAAACACTGCAGTTATTCATTTCTTAACTAGAAGGAAGAACACTAGTTTGGAAGCTTTATATTTGTTTTTATATTTATTGATTTAGTTTGAGTAAGTTGGACCATAGGCATAAATCAGATGCATGATTACCCTGAATTAACGCGAAGCAGTTCAAGATTTAGTCTTTTAGATGAGTAGAGATTAATCTTTGTCTGTCCTCACTGTTTTGCTTTTCCCAAGTGATGATAGTGATGAATAGAATAAAAAGGGTTGGTACAACCTGAAACACTAGAGCGTGGTGCCACGGCCATGCCATGTTTTGCATTTTTTTGTTGCGTGTCAAACCAAAACCCCCCAAAAGCGCGTGGTTTTGTCTGCATGAATCTGCACTACTGGCGTCATGTTTGCCACACAATAATCAAATCTTTCTCTGATCACAACAATCATCAAAAACGGGTCACTCTTTTTCTCTTTATCCCCTAATCTTGTTGTGCTAAAAAGCAAACTCTGCCCCTCAATCTCATCTTCTCTTTCTCCCTATCCTCTTTACCACTTCCTTGATTCTCTCTTGTAAGTTTTTTGTTTTTTGTCCACTTCATTTTTTTCCCCTTGTTTGTTCGTTGTGTCTTTGTTTGTTTGGCTCCAATATTTCTTCCCACCTTCATAAATTCCGGGTTGTCTTTATCTTATCCAGATATTTTAAGGGTAATGTCTAGTTTTTGATTTTTTGGTCTTCTTCACTGGTATTTTCAGATAAAGTTGAGATTTTTATTTGCTGCTTATGAGGTGTTGTTTTTAGGGGACCTGTGAATAGGGATATTTGCTGTTGGTGCAAATTAAGGATTTTTGGGTTTCCCAAAGTTGAAATATTGATGAATCTCATTTGGCAAAGGTGTTGGCTTTTGATGAAGAGAGCAGGTCCCCATATCTGTTGTGTGTGAAATGCCTTTTATAAAGTTGGAGATTTTAATGAGGGGAATTTTGTGTCTGTTGTATTCTGTTTCTGCTTTTTAGATCATTGTAGAGGAGGAATCAGTGCTTCTTCTCTTTATTGTGGATTTGATTTGGTGGATTCCTTTTATTTGTCATAAAAATCTATGAGGGAATCAGTTGAAGTAACTTTGGAATAGATTCTTAACCCCCCGGATTGAAATTTTGGTGTTACTAATTGGTGGGACATTGTTTCAATCCATTTGAGAATACCAGAACATGAACCAGAAATTTGCAAATTAGAGAAGGTAAATTTTAGTGTTTTATTAAGGGTTTTAGGTGTCTACTTGAGATTTAAAAGATGCAGCGTGTTAGATTTTCATCTCAGCAGGCACCAGTACACAAGCTAGGAGATCCTCAAATGACATTATCTCCTAAGTTTAGGTTAGCTGTGATCCAATCTGCTTTGGCAAATCCATCACCTGAGTTAGAGCTTTCTCTCAGAGAAGAACCCTTAATTCCTGGTCTTCCTGATGATGTTGCTCTCAATTGTCTTCTCCGGCTTCCGGTTCAGAGTCACTCATCTTGTAGAGCTGTGTGCAAGAGGTGGCATATGCTACTTGGTAACAAAGAGAGGTTTTTCACCAATAGGAAGCAATTTGGTTTGAAAGACCCTTGGCTTTTTGTATTTGCTTACCATAAGTGCACTGGGAAGATCCAGTGGCAGGTGCTTGACCTCACACACTTTTCTTGGCACACTATCCCTGCGATGCCTTGCAAGGACAAGGTTTGCCCTCATGGTTTTAGGTGTGTTTCGATCCCCCCTGATGGCACGCTGTTTGTTTGTGGTGGCATGGTCTCTGATGTGGATTGCCCTCTTGACTTGGTGTTGAAATACGAGATGCAGAAGAATAGATGGACTGTGATGAATAGGATGATCACTGCTAGGTCATTTTTTGCTAGTGGAGTGATTGATGGTATGATTTATGTAGCTGGGGGAAATAGTACCGATCTTTATGAGCTTGATTCTGCTGAGGTGTTGGATCCTTTCAATGGGAGTTGGCACCCTATTGCCAACATGGGAACGAACATGGCATCTTATGATGCTGCAGTGCTCAATGGGAAACTTCTGGTTACTGAAGGATGGTTGTGGCCTTTTTATGTCTCACCAAGAGGCCAGGTCTATGATCCTAGAACTAATAACTGGGAAAATATGGCTGTTGGTCTCAGAGAAGGGTGGACCGGTTCAAGTGTGGTTGTTTACGGGCACTTATTTGTTGTTTCGGAGCTCGAAAGAATGAAGCTAAAGGTTTATGAACCGGAAAATGATTCCTGGGAAGCCATAGAAGGGCCTCCTTTGCCTGAGCAAATATGCAAGCCTTTTGCTGTGAATGCTTGTGATTGTCATATTTATGTTGTGGGTCGAAATCTTCTGGTTGCCGTTGGCCATATCACTAGACTGAACCCAAAAGAAAGCTGTAAGGAAAAATGGAACTTCAGTGTTCGATGGCATGTAATTGATGCACCAGAAAGCTTGTCAGATCTGACTCCTTCAAGCTCTCAGGTGCTGTTTGCTTAGTTTTTTCATTATCCTGTAATATTATGCTCACGAATGTTGTATCAATAAAATGTAATTAATATAATTATTAGAGGTCTAAAAGTTGTAATAGCTGTGTGAAGGAACACTTTAAATCAGTTTTTTGAATTGTATCAGTGATGGTATCTTCTTGTGGTTGCTTGGCAGTGTTAGTTGTACATCAATAATTATATTTTCTCCTTGATGAATATCTCTATGACTTGATTCCATTGTCAGAAATTACACTTGTATTTGTTTCTAAAACCACATCACATGCAATCTTTGAAAGGATATAAGCAGGATAGTACTTGTTTGAATAAGGCCTTTTTCCTTATCAATGTGCTGGGTTCTGAGACTGGAACTCCATCGTGTTATATAATATGATACCAGTACGAAATGTTCAAAATGTTCTGTAATTTGGTAATTATTACGTAATTAAAAAGTCAAGATCAAATTGTTGGTCTAACTAGAAGATGTATTAACAATAACATCTTTACCTACGTCGGCTAAAACTATTTGTGAAACCGGTAGATTGTGGGATTACATTATGTTGTATGCACGGCCGATTTAACATTATAAAGTATAAAGAGTTTAATCTACTATTCCTATTCTTTAATATTGTTCAGTTAACTTAGGCATAGTTGACAATTTTCAGTTTTATCTAGACATGTAAATGTCACTTTCAAGTGAATTTTGGTTTTTATTCCATCCTTGTATATGTGCATTGGGGTTTCTACATTCTGTCTCTTTTGTTGTTTGTTTCCACATTGATCCTCTATTCGTAAGGACACAAAGGCTATCTTTATCACCTCGTTTCTCTTGATGGTAGTCACTTTCAATTGAGTGATGTTATGACTTTTGATTTTGGGGTTGCGTTTGATGTATAAAGAGAGCCGTGTAGATAATAAAAGTTAGTGCAGTTGGTGTGCAAGTGGAAGTAGTGGTGCACCTCTAAGTGCATAAAGCAAGTCAATGCAAGTTGACCAAAAGGTGAATGTAGTGAGATGCACGTAAAGCTTGATTTGAGTTAGGTGGGCAAATTCTTAACGCTACAATGAACGTTCTTCTAATGCATTTAAGGGCATATGAGAAAAAGAGAGGTGCTTGCTTGTTACGATGGATACATATATCAGTTAATATTATAGAGGGTGAATGCTGCAGCTTTTTAAGTTGAGGTGGATGATTATATTAAAGGGCACGAATTCTTTTTAATGTGCATGATTCGATTCTTGTCACGTAATTATAATATATTCCACGTGATGAAGTATTATTCATTGCTTGAATTTTTTTTATTGTTTTGATATTTGAAGTTTTTTCTTGAAGAATGAAAATATCTCTGAGCCATTAAACAGTTTGCGCAATTGGATCCTCCGTATTGGTTTTGGTTGGTGGAGGTAGTTTGGTGGTTGAAATTAGACGCAACTTTTGGGTGAGATATATATTTTTATTCTTTTGGGTGAGTTAATGTACGAATGAAAATATCCTATTTGCTTGACTCTTCTGAAAAGAGCTATTACTCTCTTTTTTAATGTACGAATCTATTAATTTTTTTCTGAAGAGGGTGAGCATCTATTAATTTAGTTTGATAAGATTATGATCTGATTGAGTTATATAATAATATAAAGCAAAATGCAAAGATTGGTCCAACCCCAGCTTTGTCAAGGGTTTGCAAATCAGTCAGTGGATGTATATTGTAAAACTAATGGCGCATTAAGTTGATCAAATAGAAGATGAGAGTTTGATTGAATTCTTTATTTATTTGGTTTAGACAAGAAGTATTTTTCATGGGAAACAATCTTGTTTGAGGATTGGTGGTTTAAATTCTTTATTCTGACAGCAGGGACTACGGAGTATACTCTTGGGAATTATTTATTCGACATTTTTTCAGTGGTTTTAATCCACAATAAAGTGTAAAGAAAAAAGCGGGGGGAGAGAGGAGTGTAAAGAGAAAAGTGAGACATAGTGTGTTGCCTGTTCCTGGGCCCAAATAGTGGCCCAATGGGAAGCAACAACACAACAAAGGGACTTGATAGTTTGATTGATGATGGTGAGTGTAACAGTGATAATAAATTTGAGGTTGAGAGAGTGAAAGAGGAGATGGGTGCGATAACGAGCGCGGTGATAGCAGTTGTAGGAGTTCTTCTAGGTTGGATCACAATAGAGATCGCATGTAAACCTTGTCTTGAAAAGGGTCGCGAAGCCATCGATCGAAGTCTCGATCCAGATTACGATCCCGACGACACCGCCATTCGCGCCCCACTCAACCCCACCGCCGCCTCCGCCACCGTCAAAGCCGTTTGAGAAATTGATGTCCCATCTTCTCACGTTTCCGCCTGGTATTCAATTCGGTGTCTAAATCAAAAGGCTATTTTTTTTCTTTTTTTGATGTTTGTGTATTTGCGCGCTTTTGATGGCGCTATTAAATGGCGAATTTAGGATATAAAGTGTGTGGAGACTTGTTATTATGTGAATGGAGATTGTAATTTATCTCAATTGTTGGCGCTCTTCATGTTTTCATCATCATAGTGAATGTATAATTGCTTACATTTGTTAAAAGGGATTATCTTAACAAGGAGAATTATATTTATAACATTGTTGGCTTCACGCAGAGAATCCCTTAACTCGCACTGAAACTAACCCTTTATCTCCACCAATAACTCCATAGATACAGATGGTATTGGTAGAGGGGATGATACCCAATTATCAATATGAAACATCAGATTCTGAAAGTCGAAGACATTTTTAGTTTTCTTTTTCAAAATCTATAGCTATTATATCAGGTAGTATCATATTCCCTTTAATTTTTATTTAACTGAAAAAACACAAAATAATTTGAAATCTGTAGTTATTGAATGAAGGTTTCAAAGTTGAGAAGAAAAATATAAAAATAAATTACTTGAATCAAAACATATAATCTTTATTGATGTAATTCATTAAAATTCAAAATATAATTAATTAAATTTCAATAATTTTAAAATATTGTTCATTAAAAAAAACTTCAAATTAGTCGTATGCGAACGTTTAAAATTTTAACTTAAATTAAAATTAAGTTATAATATTTTAAAAAATAAAATTAGATAATACATGAAAAGTTGGATAATATTGTTCATTAAGTTACAATATACATGAAAAAAATATAACTTAAAAATACTCTTTCAAGAGGGATACTCCACTGAAATTTGAGAATTGAGAAATACAAAGTTGGAATGGCGGATAATACCTTAGGAGGAACAAGCGCAAAAGGAAAAAAAATATAGTTGAAAAGAAAATATATAGTACAATTGTGAAAAATATTCTCAATATTATAAATTATAATTATATTAATTTTTTTTTCAATTTACACAAACAAACATGTATATACATAAAAAAATCTAACTCATTTGATAGAACAAAGTTATAAATCCTGTTCCTACTGATTAAAAAAAACAAACATGCACAACATATAAAATAATTTCTTGGCGACGTCTAGCGTGCCTGACTCGAACAAGTTTCACACGATATGAAAGAATTCTGCCTATTAGATTTTTAAAACTTTGGATGGATGGTTGTGATTTTTTTTTTTTTCTCTTTTAGATAATCATCTTTCCCGTTTTGTCCTTATCACCCTCCCTACAACTCTTCACCTTTCCCCTCTTTTGTGATTGCCCGTTGCCACTTACCTAAAATTCCACGCTTCTCTCATCAAGCCCATGAATCATACATACTCTTCCTTTTCAAGACCAAACTACCATGGAGACCGATGGTCTCCACCGCAGACAACCCAAAATGCCAGAACCACAAGCTGATGACGGCAACCTACAACCACGACATCACAGTGCATCCATTCAAAAGTCACTGACCAAGCCCACATTGTACAACCATCGTTTTGCTATGCTTGGAGCCACCAATGTCAATTTTGAAGGGAGGCAGAGGGGCATCACCAACTGGGGGAGTGGTTCAAACACCAAATCTAACAAAATCAATCACAAATCTAACTATCAAACACAAATATAACAAAATAAAGCTTGGATCTAACGAAACACAAATCCAACAAAATAAACCACAAATCTCCCTCTTGAAATTTTGTGAAAGGAGTGGGGGGAGGTGGCGACGGCAACACTTTGGTTGCATGCGGTGGAGAAGATCCAGAGCCTTTGATTAAAAAAAGCGCAATTTATCTGACATTTGAAATGAGCTCTCGATGCATAACGAGTTTGGCTCTTGCACACTAGACACCGTCCAATTTCTTATACTTCTCGAGCAAAGAATAAACTATCCCGGTGTTCTCTAAGTATTATACATCCAGAGGAACATAAAAAAAACAAGTAAAGGAAAAAAAAAACCATTACCTCAGTCCTTGAGAAGAAACCTACCTTGTTAATCACCAATTCCTTTCTAATTTCTCGATCACTTTTGGGAACAATTTTGAATTCTCAACTAATGAAAAGAAATTCAAGGGGGAGGATAATATGCTTTACAATTACAGTACAATGGTCCATAAATGAAAGGAAAAGAAAAATAGAGGGGTGGGGAGAATCTGTTGTTACTGTACATATATGACAAAGGAGTAAACATCTAGCTTTACCCATGTCATTTAAGAAAATAAACTTTTAAGGTAAAATAAATTATGCAAGGTAATTGTATATTTGAGGGTTGTTCTTGTCTCTCTCCAGATACTCCCTATCAATCAGGCTTTCGATCCTTTTCTTCAAGTCAGCTGGTTTTATTGGAAATTTGAGCTGTTCACATGAAAAAAATCACTTCCTTAAATCAGTATTATCTTAACAATCAGACAGAAAACAGTCTGCATCAAAAGAGATAACTTGTACACAACATAAGGAAGCATAACATATTGTAGAACATTATCAGTAATCACTCCGTTAAGTAGTTTTATGTAACTACTTGGGAGTTCACAGACTCCATTTTGAATTAAAGAACCAAAAGGTAATAATGTCACCTGTTGGAAGAGTTCAGTAATAAGAAGCGTGTGACTAAGCACTTTCCTAGTCTTCATTATCCTCACAATAGCAGCATCAACCTGCAAACCGTGCCAGTAAGAATAGTAAGAATAATGCGTTACAGATCGTAATCATCATTATATGGTTAGTACATAGACATTCAAAACACCTAAGTATCTTGGATACCTGGGCAGATGGGATAATATTGATTGCCTATAACAAGATGCCCAACCAAAAGGCATCTTCCTTTGTTTGGTTACAGTCAACAATCTTAGATATTCAAAAAGTTTAATATCTAAATTATCATTTCCTAAATTTGGGAACTAAAAGATCAAATATTATATTTATATCACAATTTATGAATTTTCATAACATAATAATAATTAAAAACCTTTGTTAACAACATCTTTTCTCATTAATATATCTACAGAGTTTATTGTTCATTCCAAATAGGGATGTTGATATAGTTTATTATGACACATATGTTAGTGAAATAAAACTTATGAGTGTAAACTTGGCCATTCATAAAAATATCCAGTATGATGCCAAGCATATTAGTTTCGTATGGATTTAAGGCACCTCATATTCTTTTGTGCATTGGTGCTCTGAAGTCTGAGCTAAGTTGAGGGTTTTGGAGAAAAAGAAAATTGACCTGATATTGACGGTCTTGGAAAACTCTTTCAGTGGTGCTTGTGTTCTCCTCTACTGTCTCCTTCAACTGAATTGCATTCACCTGCAATCCCCAACACCAAATTAGTTGGAAAAAGAACCTCAATCATTATTTAGAGGAGAGCTAAACTATAAAACGCAAATGAAATTTTAAGATTCACTTAATCTGATCCCTAATGCTCCCAAGTCCTAAGCATCAGGTATAGTACCTTTATACGATAAAGAGGAGCTGTAAACCCTTCATTAAAAACAAATGAGTCATCATCCTCCACATCTCTACCCTTTGGCAACTGTTGCATGTTCAACAAAGGGAATCAACATTAGAAAATTAAAAGAAACCATAGTAATTAAAAAAAATTATAAACTGGTAATTCTCCAAATGATTGCAAACACACCTTTTGTAGGACACGAACTTTTCCACATGCAAGTGATTGCAGAGTCCTTCTCAGTTCCTTGTCCTCTATACCAGTAGAGTCCTTGATATCTTGAAAGCTTAGTTTCTCAGCATCATTGAATAACATCAGAACAACAGTCTGGAGCACAACCAGGCATGCAGAATTAATCACAGAAAAATATGTGCAACACAATATAGACTATGATATAAATGAAAATATAGATAATGATTTTATAACAGGCCAACCTGAAATAGGGAGACAGCCAACTCTTTTTTCCCTTTAGGAAACTCTGCCTTTAAGACACAGTGACCTAATGAATTTTGCCACATCAGACGCCTTCCACTATATTTACTTAGATAGAACTCTTTGAAAATATCCTGAAGGAAGAATAATGGAAAGGAAAGGGACCATGTCAGGGAAGTCACTCAAAGTATCCCTTGCAGTTACAAAAGCATTCATGGTTTGTGCTGAACCTGGTAAACATTCAATTCATGAGGAAGTCTAACATCCATGGGTGGATACGTCCAGTACCTGCACCCATCCAATAATTGCAATTAGATTCACTGGGGGAAAAAAGTAGCACATGAAAATTATCAATAATGAGAAAGGGAAAACACAGTTTACCCAGTTGTCAAAACATGAACACTCATTTCAATCCCGGATGGGAGTTTTGTCCTAGCCTGGGATGACTGTTTGAAGGACTCGTTTATTTCTTTTGATAATTCAATGTCCTGAATTAGAAAAAAAATAATGTAGTTATAAAAAACAATGGATAAAAAAAAGCTATAGTAATTCATGAAGTTTGTCAGATCATCATAACTCATATAGTCCTAATTATTGTAACTAGGAAAACTAATGATTATAATAAAATAATCAGGAGGAATAATAAGGAAATAATTATAATCAACAATTTCATGACCAAAAAGGAATTTATAAATAAAAATCCAAGTTCAACCTTACTGTTGAATCTTAAATGTAACCAAAAAATTCTGACCAGGTTCAAATTTCCAGTGAACTTCCAAGCCAAAAATAGAGATGTGGATAACAGCTGAGGTTTGATTCAAATATGTGTACCTTAAACATCCCTTCTAGTTTGTTTGTGAACTGGCTGCCACACTCGGTCTTCAACTGTATTAATGAAAGAAAAGTTTTAATATTACTAAAACTTTGAAAAATCGTTATTTCAGAAGTTAAATTAGAAAGAGAAGTCCTAACCTTGGAGATCATAGATTTCTCTGCATCAATAGAAGCACTCTTTCCCAACAACAGTCTTTTTGCAAGATCTTTCTTATAAAATGCCTCAAACACATCCTTGCCCTTTAACAACAAAACGTCAAGTAATCTTGCCAATATCAGTATGGAAGAGAAAAATCAGTAGAAGTGCAGGATAACACCATGAGCACTAATACTGTATAGTAGATACAGCTGAGTCATTGCTGACTCAGCATAAGAGTTAGTTAGTTAAGCTAACTACTACTGTAGTTAGAACTCTCTACATATATCCTACTGTGTAATTCTGTTGTAACTAACTCATTTATAATACACTAACAGTTTCATAATATTACAGTTTTCTCTCTTTCTATCTCACCTCCATGGGTTTCTTCATGGTATTCAGAGCTTCCTAAAGCCTTCAATGGCAGTTTGATCCTAATTTTTTGCTTCCGAAAGCACATTCTACTCGTGTTTCGGTTTTATCTGTTCGTGTGATTCAAACGAATCCACAATTTCTTTTGTTCCATTTGGTTTTCTGATCTGGAAACTGTGTTTCTTCGATCATTGTATCTCTTCAATCACGTTTTTAGTTTTGTTTGGATTTTTTTTTTGGATCGCGATTCTGTTTTCTCTGTGCTCACGATTTCTGTTTGTGCGATATCTCTGTTCATCGCACTTCTCTGGACTCATTTCTGGCTGAGTGCGATTTGCTAGTGTTCGCTGCATCTCTCTTTGTTCTTCCTTAATCGTGACTTCTCTAATCGTGGTCTCATATTCGTGTTCTCTTTGCTTGCGATTTCAGAATCAGGTTTTATGCTTCTGGTTCTTGTGTTTGCTATGTCATTGTTGCCAATTAATGCAATTACAGTGACCGGAGGTCTGGTAAACTCCTCCTCCGGCGCTGCCAATAATTTCACATATCATGTTACGGCTAAACTTACGGATGATAACTTTCTGCTTTGGAAGCAGCAAATTGAACCATTTCTAAAGGTTCATCGACCTCAATGTTTTGTTGTCAGTCCACTAATTCCCCCAAAGTATCTTATACAAGAAGATGCAGACATGGATGAATAAAATCCAGCATATGCAACATGGGCATATCAAGATCAATCACTGCTAGTTTGGCTTCAGTCGTTCTTATCTGAGGCAATTCTGTCAAAAGTTGTTGGTTGTGTTCATGAACATCAAGTGCGGGAAAAGATACATGAAAAGGTGAACACTCCATAGGTGAATTTCTCACTCGTATAAAAACAATTGTTGATTCTTTACTAGCCATTGGACAAACTGTTTCTGTTCAGGAACAAATAGATGTTATTCCTGCCAGTTTGCCAAGTGAATAAGAGTCACTGGTTACTGCAATCAGCAGTAAGATTGATCAGATCGAATTCGAGGAGATCCAATCTCTTCTTTTGGCTCAAGAACAAAGGCTTGAAAAGTTAAGAGAAAGTGTTGTTGCTCCTGCACTGAATTTGACTTGAGCTCAAACAGCAAAGGAAGAGGATACTGATTCAGATTCAGCACCTCAAGTGCAGTTTACTCAACACAATGAT
The DNA here is from genome assembly GCF_004193775.1 of Glycine soja. NCBI lineage: Eukaryota > Viridiplantae > Streptophyta > Magnoliopsida > Fabales > Fabaceae > Glycine > Glycine soja. The sequence continues at coordinate 40,805,350 of NC_041012.1, read as the reverse complement.
GGGGGCAGATCTTCTAATTCCAGAGGAAGAGGTGGCAGATCTGGTTATGTATATAGAGGAGGCAGAAATTATGGTAACAATGATAACAGGAATTTTGAAAATGGTTACTTCAGGAATTATGGAAATGCTGGAAATTATGGAAATACTGATAGTATAAAATACAGTGTCAAGTCTGCTACAAGTTTGGCCACAGTGCAGCTGATTGCTATCACAAGTTTAATCCAAATTATGTAGCTCAACAGTATAATCAGAATCATTTTGGGAATCAGAACAGAAACTACTCGTATCAGAGGCCTAATTCTGAGCCTCAGAACAATAACTCTCAGTCACAGCACAATGCACAAGCTCCTCAAGCTTACTTAGCCAATGTTAATCCTACTCAGCAGTCATAAAATTAGTACATTGATTCTGGAGCAACTCATCATGTCACTGCATCTCCTCAGAACTTGATGAATGAAGTTCCAACCTCGGGCAATAAGCATGCTTTCCTTGGCAATGATCAAGGTTTGCCTATTATTTCCACTAGTTCAACAGTTTTCCAGTTTCCTTTTGCCTTTAATGTTAAACTAACCCTAAATAATCTATTGCATGTTCCTCACATAACTAAGAAGTTAGTCAGTGTGAGACAGTTTGTCAAAGATAGTAATGTTTTTTGAGTTTCACTCATCTCATTGTGTTGTCAAATCTCAGGTTGATAGTTCCATACTCCTTAGAGGTGCTCTTAAACAAGCTGGCCTCTATGTCTTCTCAAATCTTCTGAATTCTTTTGTCAAGTCTATTGTTGGAGTGGTTGCTGCCTCTGTTCATGTCTTCATTTTCAGCTTTGTCTTCTCATTGTAATGTCAGTACTAGTGAAATCAATACTAGTAACTCTAGTTTAGTTTCCCTTTGGCATAACAGGCCAGGTCATCCTAGTTCTGCTGTTGTAACTCATGTTCTTAGGACTTGCAACATACCTTGTTTCAATAAAATGACAGAAGAATTGTGTACTGCTCATTGTATTGGCAAATCTCACAGACTTCCCTCTCTTCCTTCTGATTCTATTGTGCTCCTCTTGAGTTAATATTCTGTGATCTATGGGGACCTGCACCTATGCTTTCTTCTATGGGTTTCAATTACTATGTCTCATTTGTTGATGCTTACAGCCGTTACACTTGGATCTATTTTTTAAAACAGAAATCTGAAACTCTTTCTGTGTTCAAACAGTTTAAGAGCCTTGTTGAATTACAGTTAAACCAGAAAATGAAAAGTATTCAAACTGATTGGGGGGTGAGTATAGACCTTTTACTCAATATCTTGATCAAATAGGCATTCATCATAGGCTTATCTGTCCTCATACTCACCATCAAAATGGTGTAGTGGAAAGAAAACACAAGCACATTGTTGAAATGGGTTTGACTCTTTTGTCACAGGCTTCCATGCCTCTTTCTTACTGGGATCATGCTTTTCATACAGAAGTTTATCTCATTAATAGACTTCCTTCTGCCTATCACAAAAATACCATCCCTTATGAGATGATCTTTAACAAATATCCTGATTATTCTTTTCTAAAGGTGTTTGGGTGTATGTGTTTTCCTCATCTAAGGCCCTTTAACAAACATAAACTTGATTTCAGGTCAAGTCCATGTACTTTTTTGGGATAATCACCTCATCATAAAGGATATAAATGTCTTGATTCAAAGGGTACAATTTTTCTGCCTCGTGATGCTGTTTTCAATGAGTCCAGCTTCCCTTTTTCTGTTGCTAAGCCTCATGTTTCATCCCCTCCTTCAAGTGTTCCCTCTCAATTACTTCCTCTTGGTGTCCTTCCTATACCCACTGCTCATCCTAATCCTCCTTCTCATTCTATGGAGTCTTTAGAGTCCCTTAGTTCATTGTCTCAACCTGTTGAGTTGAATTCTCCTCAGCTTGTTCCCACTGAACAAGCTACATCTTCTGTTCTAACGAATGATGAGTCTAGTCCCTCTGCTTTACCCTCTACTCCTCCCCCTCAACCTCAAAATACACATTCCATGCAAACTAGACCAAAGTCAGGTATTGTACGACCTCGGTTACATCCTACTTTACTTCTAATTACTGCTGACCCTACTTCTGTTAAACATGCTCTCTCATCTCCTGAGTGGAAGGAAGCTATGCAGCAAGAGTACATTGCTCTTATGGCCAATAACACTTGGTCTCTGATCCCATTACCCTCAGGCAGAAAAGCCATTGGATGCAAGTGGGTTTTCAGGGTAAAACAGAATCCTGATGGCTCTCTTAAAAGTATGGTCTGCAAACTCAAAAAAGCTATCTATGGGTTAAAACAAGCACCTAGGGCCTGGTATGAAAGGTTAACCAAAACACTACTGACTTTTGGCTTTGTTCAAAGCAAGTGTGATCCATCACTTCTAGTGTTCAAGACTGATTCTGAGTGCCTTTATCTGTTGATATATGTTGATGATATTATCATCACAGGGTCATCTCCTGTTCTTATTCAAAAATTAATTACCAAACAAAATGTTGTCTTTGCTCTTAAACAACTAGAAAATTTGGATTATTTTCTGGGTATTGAAGTAAAACATTTGAGTAATGGTTCTCTACTGTTATCTCAAGCTAAATACATTTGTGATCTGCTTGGAAAGGCTAAGATGGTTGATGCCAAACCAATACTCACTCCTCTGTCCTCTGATCTTAAGTTGATTAAACATGGTACAACTAAGCTTGTTTTAGTCCCTGCTGCTGATGCTACTCTCTATCAGTCGGTTGTTGGGGCACTTCAGTACATTACTGTAACTAGGCTAGAACTGAGCTACAGTGTAAACAAGGTCTGTCAGTTTATGTCAAAACCTGTGGAGGAACATTGGAAGGATGTCAAGCATATTTTGAGGTATCTAAAGGGTACTATAGACTATGGGTTGTCTTTAAAATCTGCTCCTCAGGGAGAACCCTATACTTTGGAAGCTTTCTGTGATGCTTATTGGGGAATGGATATGGTTGATAGAAGATCAATATCAGGGGGATGTATTTTCTTTGGTCCTAATCCTGTTTCTTGGTGGTCAAAGAAGCAGTCCTCTGTTGCTCGATCGACTACAGAAGCTGAATGTTGAAGCTTGGCTGTTACTGCATCAAAACTTCTACGGATTCAATCCTTACTAAGAGAACTCTATTAAAATTACTACTCCAGCTGTCTATTATGATAATCTCAGTACTGTTGCTTTGAGTCACAATCCTGTTCTTCATTCAAGGACCAAATACATGGAATTAGACATCTTTTTTGTGAGAGAAAAAGTTTTGGATAAATCCCTGCTGGTGGGTCATGTTCCTGCCTATGCTCAACTTGATGTGTTGACAAAACCTCTTGCCAAACAATCTTTTCTGGATTTGCGATCCAAACTCAGAGTGCTTTCTTTCACTGAGTTTCAGAGCACTCTGCGTTTGAGGGGGGAATAATAGTGTATAGTAGATACAAAAAATACATGAAATAAGGTTTAATTGTTAGCTACTCCACCAATGAAACACCAAGCATACCTGAATGAACCTGAATAAAACAAGGACTTTATCAAGTGTACCCTCCAACTCTTCTTCTGAAGTGCCCTTGTTACCTGCACGAAGTTTCTCATCCAAAAACTTGGCAATCAATTCAGCAGGTCGGTTCTGGCAAGGGGAAAAAATAGAAGTCAGTTGATTGCATGTAAAATAAATCTCACATAAATGTAGAAAAATAAAAACATAAGCCGAGGATCGAAAAGCACATCACAGCTATTTCACAAGTCCATTGATGGACAATATACTATGATCAATCAACAACTTGCACATGAATTCAATAACAAGAATTGGAATGGCCAAAATGGATCTTTTAAGTTTAACACACAAGGTATAAGAGACAAGATATTATAGGAAATTCATTCACAACGGTAGACCCTTGAAGTCAAAAAAGCATTTGAAGAAGTTATAAGGACTGGTTCATCATCACTGGTGTTGGCTTATCTAAATTTCAATCTTCCTTTTGAAATAGAATATGATGCAAGCAACAGAGGATTTGCCATTCACACAGATCAAAAAAGCTTAAAACATTTGTGGGAACATAATATTACCACTGCTGACAAACAATGGTGGATGGCTAAGTTATTAGGCTTTCACTGAGATATTGATTACAAGCCCAGGAAAAATAATAGTGCAGCAGATGCGTTATCAGAAATACAAGAAGAAGCGGATCTATAGATCATTAGTTCTGCCTCAGTAAAGTAGCAAGGAAGAGATATTTATGAGGAAATATGAAAAAATCCAGAGTCGATGAAGTTCATTTCAGAATTACAGCAAGAAGATATAGTTTAACCCAAACAGGTTTTGGACAGGAGGGAAGTCAGGATAGCTGGACAACAGATCAAACAATTTTTGGTTTGTGGAAAGGCAAACCAGTTGAAGATGCTACAGGGGAGGATGAGCTCACCTTGCGAGGCCAGTTTCCTACTCAGCCTTGGGGACAAGGCAGCATTTATACCAGGAGGCAATGATGGGTACCAAGGCTCAGACATGGCAGAAAATGAAAGACAAGCAGAGAATCCAAGTCCAAACAAACCACCCATTTGGAGAGTTTACTCCAGGAGATGTGGGGATAGAGCACAACAACTGCCATGCATGAAGCGGTTATTGATAGTGCTTTCAGAATGTATAGTGCAATAACTATGTAAGGAAATTATTGTAGGACTTTTAGGATGCTTTACAGGAATAAGTAGGGAATCAGATTTGGTGTGTGTAGTACTCTGAAATTTAGGGCTGGAAGTCTCTTGTAATGTAAGTCATTCTGTAGGAGCTTTATGCTCTGGATGAGCCTTGGCCCAGTATTTACTAAATAAAATCAGTGTTATTGTGGAATTCTATCACCATGTTTGGGATTATTGCCAAACAGTGGGTATGTACAATCCGCTTGAGTAATTTCTAATTTTAAACTTGAAAGGCTTTGGCAGGAAAAGGATGATTTTTATACCAATGCACAATTTATGGCAATGCTGCACAAAGAAGTTAATTGTTCAGGGAAAACATATAGATCTGTGGGCTTAGGGGTGGTGGGGACCAGATAGATACACAGATCCCTGTCTCCATTCAAGATTTGGAAAGATTATATGTAAGACTAGACAGAGCTTCAACAAATGTATAGTAGGGAGATGTTCTTAAGGTTCTTCCCATAGTGATGTTCTCAGACCACTACCCTATCCTATATGAGATTGGTATAGAATGAATCAAGAAGAATTACCATGGCATTAAAAAACCAGAACCCAATGGATAAGAGATGGGAATAGGACTACTCAGTATTATCACATAAAAAATATTGCATGACGACAAAGAAACACAATCCTAATGTTGAGTGACGATAAAAGTGAGGAATGACATGAGAACTGGAAAATTTGTAAAGGCTAGCCTCAAGAGAACACTATAAAATTCTATTGCTGATGAGCAAGGAAATTGGATTGCCTTGAATTTTCTTCAAACACATTGTCTTAATCTTTTCTCTTTTTGGAGAATTTACCATCCTCCACTCCTCAACAGCTCTACTTTTTCTAATATTTTCTCTTTTTTAGGAGGATTTGTCCTCAGCACTAATGTCCATGCTCTCCTTCTATTAATGTATATTTTAATTAAAAAATATATCAAGGAAACTGCTACACTGCCATAACATGTAGACAACAAGGAAAGGAATTCAATGGCCAGAAAAGGATATTAATTAGCTTTATTGATCTTTGCAGCAATGGCATCTATCATTATCAGATTCCAGTTTTATAAGGCTATAGAAGGTATACTTAGGTAGAGGATAAAATTATCAGCCTTCCTTTTAACATTACTACCTTAGAGACACAGATTCTGTTGTAGAGGTCATCGAGCTACAAACTTGGAAGTTTGAACAAGAACTAATATAGTAATTTAGCTTTGAAATGTTTAAAAAAACAAAGCAGAAAAATCAAGTAAACGCATCTTTTACAACCATTATGTTTGCACAATTAGGATTGCCAGTAACTATACATAATCATGTAGCAGATAAGAATTTTTATTTACATCAATATCTGGTTGAGATATTTCCTGAAGATTGGTTGGAGCTTTCTATTTGAGATATTTATTAAATTTCAGTATGGAAACTAGCCAACAAAAAATGAGAAGTACCTGACGAAGATTGATGAGATGCTCAAACGAATCTTTGATGGTGTTACAGAATGCTTCATTCTTGGAAAAGCTTTCTTCCCATGTTGTGTCAAGAGAAGCCTTAAATTCCAAAAGGGATGAAACCATATCCTTATCTTTCTCCTCGTCCAAAACAATGCCCTGACCAGTTCTCCTGATATATGAACTAATGGCCTGCCTCAATGACTCGAGGGCATTGACCCTTGAAAAGAGTGAGTACATTCTCTGAAGGTCTTCAATACGATTCCCATCCATAAGCATTGCAAAGCCCTATTATAACACAGGAAATAAAATAGAAGCAATGAAAAAAAAAAACAGAAATTACCAGTTCAAAATCCAGAAGTGATCAAAACCTTATCAAGAATGGCAGGTATATGACGTTCAAGAAGTTGTTTTTCTGCTGTTGCTATCAATGGCTTCCTAGTACTTGCATCCAAGTAGATCAAACATCTTTCATGTTCTTCTTGCAATCGTATCTGCAGAAATGAGTACCCAAAAAATACCTGCAGTGAGTATACAATGTGGACAAGGGAAAGATAGACAAAGAAAGATAACTTTTATTGTCAGAGTGTCAGATAAAACTGACATTGAATGACATAATCCATTTATTAAAGAATTACCAAAATAACTAAAGACAATAAGATAATACAATGGGTTAAGGAAAAGAAAACACCTCCACATGCTTCAAGTAATCTGGAACATCTGATTGCTGCATGTATTTCACACCTTCAGCAGCATAAAATTCAGATGTGCATTCAAGGAATGGCTTCTCAAAGCTTTCTGCATAAATTCCCAGAGCAGTAAACATCTTCAAAAGGTGGTTTAGAAGAGTTCTATCCACTGCTTCACCTTTTCTGAAAAGCAAAACAATAAAAGTGAAAAATCTAAGGACAACACAGATGGATCTGCCAGCTAACTTTCCTATACTGAGAGAGAAAGAATAATTGGAATAAGAAAATGAAGCCTTATATTTTATGCAATGGATGTAAAACATCAAAGATGTTAATAAAACCCAAATGTTTGCATATTCCACATACAAAAGTTGCAATAGATTTAAGAGAGGAAATAAATAGCATAAAGAATTGCATTCTAACCCCTCTAGACCTCTCCAATCCTACCCTTTCATGTGCAAGTGATTATCCCTTGCTTTTGGGAATAAAAAGCATAAAGAATAGTCACCCTAGGACATTTTGCTAACCTAAAATTTAAACAGCCACTCCCTGTCCCAGGAATTATATGCAGATTTGAATAGCTAGTTCCACAAGCAAAACATGCCTGATTAATATTCTTCCTCATTAAATTAACTGCAAAAATCTGAAAAAATATAAAGGAAGAGAATGTGTTTAGTCCTGAGCTTGAATAGAAAACAAATTAGTAATTGTAGTTTGGAGAATGATATTCACTATTGGCAAGTATATTCACTATTCAGTGTGTATGCATTTCATTAAATACAAAAATGAATTTTGAAAAGGAATGGAAGCACAAACATAAAAAAAATAAAAATAAAATAAAAGCAAAGAGAAGAGCCAACAAACCCCCCATCCCACGGCACCCATGTATACATGGATGAAAGTGTGGAGCTTTAAAACTACAAGCTGCAAGTATTTAAAGGTACAAAATTGAATTGCAAAAAATGGACTTACCTTTCACTTTCAATCATTCGTAGAAGACCTGTAACAGTTTTGTGTTCTACTTCAGGAGACAATGAAAGATGTTTGCGGAAAAGTTGTAAGCCCATGTCCCATAATGATCGGACATTTGCTGTTTGCTTCACATATGTCCTATCTAGATACAAGGCTATACCACGAATCATCAACATTTGGTCACAAAGATCCTGCCAACATCTCTCAACTAGAGACAGAAAAACAACCAAATCTGGGCTTTGGCCAACCAAAGACTGCAGTGCAGCAGATATATGTGCTTCACACTCCTTTTCAATCCGTTGATAAAGATTTCCACCCATTTTATAAAGGCAGAGATCGTTCACAGCCTATGGAATGGAGATTATGAGTTCACCATGAAATACCAATAAGCTAGTGCAACATAAATATTCACATGGCTAAATCAATCATGTTAGAAAAATAATAATAATTAGAGAATTTCCATGATTACCTGATAAAGCTTCTCCAAGTCACAAGAGTTAGGTTGCTTCAAAAATATAGCACAAATGGCAGACTTTAGTTTTGCCCATGTATCCTCCTCGAAATTTGTGGGCAATGTTGGTTTAGCTACAAAAGGAAAACAGAAAAGTATGAAAAAAGATATTTAAAAGCCATCCTATTCAGAAGCTAAAAATTAGATATTGTTTATATAAACTTCCATGTGAATGGATTTTCAACAAAAGAGAATGAAGCTAGAAATATATGCAAAATAAGGAAAACAAACTTGCAGTACAGCCATGTTTAAAAGGCACATTCGACATAATAATAAGACAATCATGAGACACTTAAAGTTTCAGACATAGAATCTAGTGAGGGAGGTGATAAAAGATATCTCAAAATTAAATAACATCATGCAAGAGGTTAACGTAATGGTAAGTTTGAAACCGAACCTATAATCATTATCTTGGAAATGTCGATATGCTATCATGAATCATGTCAACAAAAAATAAGCTCAAAACCACAAGGACAACAACATATCAGAAAAAGACAGACAATAGATACATCAACATCTGATAGCTCGAACCAGATTATCATCATTCCTCATAATAACGGAGCTCTCCAGAACAGTAAGATTCACAAGACTCACTCAGTAGCATCTATAAAACAGAATTTCCCTGGGAGGAAAATACAAAACACATACAGAACTTATAAAAGCTCCCTTATCTAACTTCTCCAAAAGCTGAAGTGCATAACTTAATTTTAGCTAATAGAAAAAGGTTCAATCCATGTTATCTTCCTATTTTCTTCTCCTATAAGTGTTCATTGAGAAGCTCATCCAAACAAAGCCATAATAATCTTACAATAGGAACTAGCTTTAGCTCAGACTCACTTAGGTTACTAATATTAGGCACACAAGAGTCCAGAAATAACAAATAACTAGCTAGAGCAAAGAAAAAGGAAGTTCAATTCGACGCAGAAAAGAAACTTAGATGAAGAATCGTGCAAGGCAGTTGGGGAACAAATTAATCACAGATCAAAAGCAATAATTAAAGTGCAAAAACCTAATTTTTAAGTAGCAGGAATTAAGCAAAGGAAGAGATATTGGCGAATCGGAGAGAGAGAAAGCCTATTTTGAAGGGTTAGTTGAATCGGAAGGAAGCGGAGTGACCTTTGTGGAGCTTGATGAGGAGCTTCTTGGCGGGTTGGGGCGGGGTGGCTTTCTTGCGGGCGAGATTGGCGGCGCGGGCATTGGGGAGATCGTCGTCGAGAGGCATGGAGGAAGGGTCCAAAACGGCGTCGTGGTCGTCGGAGGAGGAGCGGAGGAGGAGGGACTTGGCCTTTTTCATAGGAGGTGGCGGCGACAGGGAGGAACCAGCGGTGCTCGACCGTTTGGTGGGGAGAGACATCAAATGGAAAGAGAGAAAGAGAAGACAGAGTGATCAACACACCATTGTGTTTTGTTTTGTCACCCGAACCAAACTAAAGAGGAAAGGAATGGAACAAACACTCACCCTTGCCAGAGCCCAGAAGCCTGTAGGCTAGTTCAGATTTTGCACATAGGATACACACAACACAGCTCTTTTTTTTATTTAATTTTAATTTGGTGATATTTTTATTTTTATTTTATTGTCTTTGTTTGAAATTTAGAATTTTAATTAGAATTTGAAAATAAAATAATAATTAATGAGTAGTTTTTGAGGTAAGAATAAAATTATATTTAAAAGACTTTTGAATATTTTTATAAAATTAAAACATGTCGTGTCTTTAACTTATCACAAGTTAAGAATATCTGTGTCTTTATCCTTAATTTTTGCTAAGTTAATGACAATTTATCAGAAGTTAAGGACAAATGGACCTTTGGTTTGCAGATTATGGATAAAGAAATAAAAGGTGTGTTTAATTATTATTTTTAATGTTTTTTTAGTAGAAAAATGATAGCAATATATTATTTAATTTATTCTTTTTAACACACTTTTTATTATTAATTAAAAATTTTAAAATTTTGTGAATTTCACTCATTATTTAATTAGTCTCATTAGCTTTTTTTATACATAGATCATGTCTAAAAGAATATGTTACTAATAAAATAAATGTTTGAAAAGGTATTTTATATTTACTTTTTTTTGCAAACTTGTTTTTGTTTTTATTTTTCAAAACAAAAAAAGTAGGAATAACTCAAGTGCTTGTTTGAATGTGTTTGGTTTTTCATTTTTAAAAAGTATTCTATAAAATAGTTTTAAAAAACTATTTTTTAGAATAAGAAAAAAATATGTAAGTATTAGTTTGAAAACAATTTTTGAGATAAAGAAAACTAAAGTTGTTTGGTATTTATTTTTAATATGTCTTAAAAAAAGGTTAAATTAATATACAAGTTTCTAAACTATTTGATAATTTTTAATTTATTTTCTTATATATATTTTTTTCAATTGGATCCGAACTTCTAGAGTTAAAACTAATTGATTGAAAATAAGTAACATAAAAAATAGTATGTTAGGAGTATTATACATACCTGGCACTAATTTGTTGTCTACTTTCTTAAATTATGTTTATCCCTTTATATAATTCTTTAACTACGTCTTCAATTCTCTCTCCATCTTTCTTGTCTTTTACCATTTGTAAATGTAACTCCTTTTTCCTTTAGTTGCATTAAGTTTAAGAAATAATGTATAATAAGACCACTTGTTGAAAATTGAAGTTGATTGAAAAGTTACAAGAAGGCATGATTAATTGTAACCATTGACATTTTTTTGTCCAAACTGCACAGTTTAAATTCTCTTGACATTTTTTGCTCAGGTTTTCTTCTCTCGGCTATCAGAAGATTCTTATAAGCAAGGAAATAATGTATTCTAAATTCCTAATTGTCTGCATTCCCTTCCATCCAAAACACTTACAGTTGCAGAGCTAGCTGGTTTAAAATACTGGTCCAACTCCAACCCCTTCCTTTTTTTCTCACCCCACTCTGATTCCCCAAACTCCAATAATGGAAATATGAAAATTGAGATTTTGTAGATTGGAGACAACTACCAACATAAACACATTGATACTTTATCTTTGTGTCTTACGTCCTTTGTTGCTCAATCTTTCTACTTTTTTTTTCTTACTAAAATTTTAGGTAAATTGGATTGTGAAAGCTTACGAGCATGATAATTTCTCAAGCTTTAATGAACACTTTTAAAAGTACTTATTGATTATTCATGAGTAAGATTTTCATATCGTTAATGGAAATAGAATCCATATTTATATGAAATATGAGTTTGTTTCTCACCAATTAAATCAACATTTGTTGGTTGTATCTTATGTTGCCGTTAAATACTTTAGTCCCTTATATATGCTTTGTGCCACAATCACATATATTCCCTACAGCTTCTATAGGTAATTCAATAAAATATCAGTTTCCTAGCTGTTCTTATTACTTGATACTAACGTGTCAGTTCCAAGTAGTGATGCTCTATAAGATAAAGACAATGAGAGCCTTAAGATCACCACATTCAGATTTATCTTATTGTGCCGGTGGCCCTTAGGGCAGGATATACTAACCAAGCTCCCAAACATAACCGATGGATTTCTTTTTAAGTGTAAATATATAAAAGATGATAAGAGCATCTCTAATAAAAATCATTAAGTGAGTTTCTTTAAGTTATTTTTATGATTTCCATAGTATCATATCATTCTAAAAAAATTATGAATAATTTTACTTCAATGGTAAGAAATTTGCACTTTTATATTTATTTTAGTTTCACTTAATTATAATTTAATTATGTTATTGTTATATATTTGATAAATATTATTTTTTATTGATAAAAAAACAATTTCTTATTGAAGATATAAATCTTATTTTTTGAGAAATTCTCGTTGTCACATGGATTTGTTTCAATGAGAAATAAAATGTTTCTTCACTTAAAAAATCATTCAAGAAACCCCATTGAAGAAGCTTTAAAAGATTCGATGTTGGTAAAATTAATAAAAGTTTTGCTTACTTAATTTTGTTATCAAGTGGCTGTTATCAGTTTTATAAAAAGAAATAGCTTGAAAACCAATTTTATGACAGTTGACTGGTTTTAAAATCCAAGTTGATTCTTAAAATTGATTTGAAACCAGTTCACTTCAAAACGGATTCTAACAAAAATAGTTCAATTCCAAACTGATTCTCTAAAGCAGCTTACATTTTTGGTTTAAGAACCTAAAACCATACACGGTTCGTTTTTTAAAAGAAAAAATGAATTTACCCCAATTCCTACTATAGTTACAAACCATGGAAGGGGTCACTCAACTGTATGGGTATGATTTGAATCACCAGAAACGCAGAAAAACCAACAATCCAAGCTCCAGAATCATGCCTAATAAAACACCACCGAGACTAGCTAGTTACATTTCCATCAATCTAATAGCTAGAAATCTGGTTGCTGCACACCCAGGAAAAGCCACAGCTGGCGAGAGAAAAGGCAGTCTCGGATCACATGGATTAAGTTCTCTTCATTACAGTCACATCTAAGAATAAATTAAATTGGGCAAAATACTTCCTTAATTTCATCGTTTTAGATAAAAAGAAAAAAAAATGAGCTATGCATTGACTGCTATAAATTAATTTTACATCATCATTTAATTACAACTCATCATCATATTTGTTCACTTTTATAATTATCATCTACAAAACCATATCAACAATGACCATTAAACTCAAAAAACTATAGGCAAAATTAAATCCTTTATTTGAAAGTTCAAATGTCCAGAAACAAACGTATTATTCAGGGGAAATTATGGATGAGACTGATAGTGGACCAAGGCCCAACCGTAGGACACCAACATCCTATTTCCAGAAAAGACTTCTACCAAAAGTAATTGGGTCCAGATTAGGGTTTTTACTTCCTGTACTCCATTTTGCTTCTTGCACCTCAAAAAATCCAAACAAACCAAACTATCCCTCCACTCAACCACCCAACACAATTGTGTCTCACCTCCACCCAACACCATTGCTACATGCAAACACTAGTAGCCAACACCATCGTCGATGACCATGGTGTATGGAAGAAGGCATGATGGATTTGGGATGACAAAAGGAGGTGGGAAATGTGACCCCATTCCGAAAAGGCTATTCCAAAAAAATACTATCTTACTTCCAAAATAGCTTTTTCCAAAAGCATGTTAACATAAATCTAAAATTAGGGGTCTAAGTTGTCCGAGTTGAATTCAGTTTTGTTTGCTTTTCAACCTAATCTAATTAAACTTGATTGGGATGGGTTTACCTTTTTTTTTACAACCCAATCAAACCCAATTCAATTTTATTTGGATTGAATTGAGTAGGTTATCAGTTTGGGCCATTAAAATTGTCACCTGAGTTTTGAATTTTTTAAAGAAAATCCTCAAGCTAAAGAAAAGAAAGTAAGGGATAATTTTAAAATTCAATGTTCATAAAACATTATACTACTCATATGATAAATAGAAAAAGATAAAACATAAATATATTGTTTTACAACTCAAAATATAACATTGTTTTACAAAAGATAAGCCAATCAATTCCATTCTTTTGTTTATTTACTTCATGCCTCCTTCAATTATGGTTTTACAATTATGGCAGCAACGACAAACAATTAAGACAATGCTAAGATTTTAGGGAGAAACTCTATTGCAGCTTGCGAGAATGAGTGACTTTAGCCTTTAGAGTTTTCTAATTTTTATATTAGTAATTTACTATTTAGTTTTATTTAGTTTTAGTATATAATATATAACTAGTATTTTGTTATGTTTGTTTTAGTATATGCGGGTTGGGTTAGGTTTTGATAGGGTAAAAAATTTCAAACTCATCACCCAATTGAATTACAATTGGGTTCATAAAAATGAAAGACATTTGCTATATTCATTTTTTTTTTGTTTCTAAGTATGCTCTCATTCTTCTTTTTTAAATTCAAATGGCTCAAATAACCTTCTTTATCTTAAATCCTCTTCTTTTCCTCACATGATCATACACTCCCCGCCTAAGAATGCACTCCTTCCATGACAATAAAACATTTCCCCTCTCTTTCATTATAATTCTTCCTTTCTTTTATTATGTATTTTACTTCCATGGTAACAAAACATTATTTTCTTCCCCACTTTCTTGATTTTACTAATCAAGTAGCTTTATCCTCTTGTTACAAACTAGGAAAAATACTTACAAGCTTTGAATCTCCATACATAATTTGCATATATATGTTGTGTAATTTGGATAGAGATTCAAGTGGTGGGAAATAAACATGCTTGACTGTTTTCTTTGTCCTGAAAAGATCATCTTTTTGGATTTTGAAATAGATGTAACATGTTTTTTTTTTCATTAAATTTTGTAAAATACATTTTAGAATTTTTTTGACTTACAAGAATACAAAATTAAAATTGTATTACTTTTCAAAACTTATAATTATGTATTTTGGAATGTACTTTCTCAAATTATGATATAACCATATTTTGAGTACAGCGGCTATTTATAAATAATAAATAGTAAGGGGGAGGGTACTAACAAAAAAAAATGAATATAACAAATGCCAAATAAAATCAATGCAATGGGTCCAATTTCCTTTCACCCCTATCCAAAATAGTCTTACGAAATTACCTTAGCATGCTTCAATTTAAGATGACTTGTTCTGGTAAACAGCTTCACTTTAAAATGTTGTCTTAACCCTAATTCCTCTAGTATCTCTTAGGGGAGAGCATGGGTTGAGTCTGGTTGGATTCGGGTCAAATATTTCCAATCCGATCAAAACTAGCCACTGAGAAATATGGCCTGTCACCGTCCGTTTGAATCATCGGCTTGGATTCGGGTTGAATCATCTTCGGGTGAGCATGGTTGGGTTGTTTCGGATCTAGCATTCAACATGATCTTCGTTGTCAACGGCTATAGGAGGCTTTAATTTGCGTTCTGGTCCTGCATGCGAACAATGAGAGAAACTTTCGTCATCTCTTACACAATCATGTGCCCTCGGATCTGCGGTGGGTGTACGTGTTGCATTGGGTTGCGTCGTCGTCATCCTGGACCACCAGTTCGCGGTCGAGCATGGCAGATCTTAGGCGACTCGTCGGCGAGAAAAACACGGTGGTCGTGGAAGAAGCTTCATAACCCATCGATCACGCACGGAGATGGCGTCGGAGTGGAGGGGCTATACGTTGAATGTGCAAGACTGAATTAAAAGTCTGAAATAGTTGTACTCAATGAGAAAAGATTACAATTTATTTAATTGGTTTATTATCAGGCCCTGTTAGCTCTTTGAAAAGTCAGTTTTCTTGTGGAAGACAAGATATCGTCGACGTGCAATAGAATTTCACTACAAACATGGAAGGGAACAAAGACAATGACGATAATTAAATTAATTTATAGTAATCTTAAACAATGTCATGAGTCTAGAAACATGGAATAAATCAAGGGCAAGACTGTAATAATCTCGAGCCGTGTAGTAGTTTAGTTCTGTCAAAAATACCACACATTGTAAAATCATAGCTTAGAAGTTAAGAAACGCGGTAAAAGCTCAACGTTTAACATTCCAATTTCCTGCTCAATGGAGAACTAGAAAGCTAGGATGAGAAGTTGGATCTATTGATCTTATTCATTTCTTGCAGTTTGATCATTCTCATTATTCAATACTCATTACTCATATCTACTTAACGTAATTAATATGACAGAAAAAATTGTGTGCGCGCGCAAAGATAACGATTTTTTTTTCTCAGCAAGATAACGAATATATACATCAAATCCCTGCTTTTAAAATTTATCTTATTCAGTTGAATTTTTTTATAACTTAATTATATATAAAATATTGTAAACTAAAATTGTAGTTATTTTCTTACTATATTATTCTTTGATTAAATAATCACGTTCCTACTTCCTACGTCAATAAAGTTCTATTAAAGAACTTTTTGTCAATGGATACGTATACCAAGTATTCAATTTCGTCAATATTTTTCATTCGTTATTCTATTATTTTAATCTTTTTCGTTAATTTTTTCTTGTGGTGCAAACATGTCTGCAGTTGACCTTCCGTCATCACAAAAATCCAACAATTATTAGTTAGTTTTATAAACGACAAATGCTTTCACCAGCTAGCTAGGATTATATAGGAATGATCGAACGAGCTTCTAGATTTGCATCCTTAGTCCAATTAATTAACCAAATAATAACACCCAAAAAGACAAAAAGAAAAGTAAGTAAAGGAGCAAATTCCGTTTACACACATGACCAAACTATTTTGTGTGTGAATCTAAGTTTTTTTTCCCTTTTTCGGAGAGTTAAAAGACTATTTTTTTTAGATAATAAGATATAATAATATTAAAATGACAAACTTCCCCGAACATTTTTTTTAATGTTCATGAACATGATATCAAATTTTTAATCACATATCTCATTCTATCTCGAATATAAATAATAAAAATTCATTTTTATCTTAAATATAAATAAAATCTTAATTATCTATATTTTATTTAATAAAATTATTTCTAAAATATATTTAATTTAATAAGATCAAAATACTTTTCTATGTTTATATCAAGTTTCAAAGAATGAATGATAGTTTAAGGAAAATATTTAATTTTAATTAAAAATGACACAAATTAATGTCATTAGTTAATTTTTTTAACAATTATAAAATATGCTTTTTTCTAATAATTAAAACCGCAGAAAAAAGATATGTTTTTTATGGATAAATTATAAAATTATTTTTCAACTATATTACACAATACATATGATGATAGACTTGAATCTCAAGAAAAAGAAACCAAATTTTAGTTGCACTTGAGAGAAGAGAAATTATCAAGTGGATCCATAAGTTATTTATAGTTCTAACCAATAATAGATAAGCAATGTGATCCTAAAGTAACGAGAGAGACTAAGCAAGGAAACACCAATTATTTGCATCTTGGTTTCTTTCCCGGTTCCTGCATGCATGCATGTTGTGTTTAGACAAATCTCCTTAATAATTAATAATAATCAACTTGAAGGCCATATTCCAAACTGCGTGCTTCTATATATTTGACTTAGACTCCAAAGTTTCAAACCGACTAGTCTCTTTAGACTGCATTTCTGTCTTCTTCTCTCCCTCGTAAATGTCAAACTTACATTTTTGTCAGTGTCAAACCCTACGTGCTCCGTTCTTTCTTGGCCACACCTTTCTTATCGCAACTATATAACCCTCACATCCACATCCATTAACTCTCAACACTCAAACAACACACACATACATAGTACTGCATTTATAATTAAGAAAAGTCTTCAGATATGGAAGCTCCGAAGATAGTGCAAATCGAAACGAGGTACGTGCAAACCGATGCTGCGAACTTCAGAGACGTTGTTCAGAGCCTCACGGGGAAGAACTCTTCCACGGATTGGATAGGACAAAATGCTGAATCATCATATTCATCAAAAAGAGGATTTTCTCATGAGCCAAAGAAATTAGTGGGTGCTACTGCTACTGCCTCTAATGGAACAAAGGAAGCTACTACTCTCTTGCCTTCTTCTTATTCCATGCAAATGAACAACGTGTCGTCCTTCAAAAACTTTGACGGATTCATATGGAGATGATGCCATGGTCATACTCATAGCTTCACAACAATATTTGCGTGTATCATCATTCATTTGGCATTTTATTTCAATCCTTTACATACAGGCGATGTTAGTTTAGCATAGGAAAGATGTATAATTGATCAAATGAGAAATGATAGTGTCTTCATATATATACCACGAACTTTCTTTTTTAATATTTTTTTGTTATTTGATAAAAAAAATTGTGAGTGTTGTTAATATGAATTGGAATATGAAAATGTATTTGTTTGGTTAGTGTATTTCTATCAGTACATCAACAGATTTTAATTACAGTATCTCTTTTCTCTCTCTCTCTCTCATGGTCGAAGCGAGAAACAGAAAATTATGAGGTTTCTATAACAATTTCATGGAATCGTATTTTGGCTTGCAAATTTTACTATTTTGTGTTGTAATCAGCGCCAATGGGGAATTGCAGAATATCAGTGTGTTTGTGATCTTTGTAAACAACACAAGATTTTGACTGTCTATAATCCTTAACAGTGCTGCTTAATTTAACAGTATATACTTTTTTGTGATGTGCTTGTATTGCTTTTTGTAGGGGCTTCTAGGCCTCCTTAATAATATCATTAAAAAATGTACTCTTGTGATGTCACTAATGAGGTGAAAATGTTAGTAAATGAAATTTTAAATTAAAGACTACTGAACTTTTAAATTTTATGAAAATTAAATAAAACTTTTAATTTCGTAAAGACTAAAACCAGACTTAAAATTTTACTACCATGCAATTTTAATTTTGAGAAGTATCAAAGGTCATACTCTCCGGGTGAGTGGTGACCTAAGGGCTAAAGTCAAACTCCACTGAGGGTCATTGCTTCCTACTGGCCTTCCCAAGTTGCTTCCTGTAATACTTTTTTTGAGAGACAGATGTAGAGGAGGCGACAGGGGCCTCCAGCTCTTCCTCTCTTGAAATTTTTCATATATATATATATATATTAATATAAAATTAATTATGTGTTTGTTATTATTATAATAATAATTAAGATTATCATCATTTAATATAAAATTAATTAATTTTAAATTTATGTATAAAAATAGTAATTATTTTAAAAAAAGTATTATTTATTAAAAGTTAGACATTTAAATAATTATAAAGGAAGAAAAAAAATATTTTCCACCCCTTTATAAGGTTTCTGGATCCATCCCTGCTCTTTTGAGAATATTTTTTTATCTTTTGAATAGGTTTCATAAAAATTTATATATGTAAAAAAATACATTATTAGATTAAAATTAATTGTAATAAGGTCAAAAAATATATTAGTAGATTTATGTTAATAATGCATTCTTTTATATATATAAATTTTTATTAAATATATAATTTTTATTTGCAATTTATATATGTAAACAAATTAATTATTAGATCAAAATTAATTGTCACAAAATTTATTATGTAAATTTATATGTGTATTAAATATACATTAGAAATTTTAGTATTATATATAAGGATATTAATTATTTTATAACATAATTAATTTATTAACTCAATTGGTTAAAGCGTTATGCTGATAACGCAAAAATCATAAGTTTGATTCCTGCATGAACCATTAATTTTAAATTAATTCCTAAAATATTTTTGAATTTTTTTTTAAAAAATCTTATGGGCCTATTACTGATTACCAATTCATAATCCGTATCAGCTCTACAGAAAGATAATTTTGAAATTGACCATCTTGTGATGGGTGTATCAGCAAATTGACTAATGCGCAAAGCAATGCCCTCATCTAATCAATAAGCCCAAAACCAAATGTACAGGCAATCCCATTACACTCTGACGATTGAGCCCAAGGCCAAGAGTCCAGAAACCGTATTAATTTCTTCTAAGCTATTTGTGACTTTAACGCCAAGTTTGCATCATTGTATGTGAGAAAAAGAAGGAAGAACTAGGTTAAAAGAGGCAAGCGAGAAGGGAAAAATAAGAAAAAATCGAGTAAATTTTTAAGTCTTACGGGTTATTAGGTAAAATTTCAATTTTGATTAAAAAATAACACAAAAAAAATCATAAAACATTGCACTCAAGTTTTATCCTTAGATTAAAGAGAGAAGAGAATAAAATTAAACGAATGTCTTTCCCTTTTTCCGCATCCAAAATGTTCTTAGTAGATTAGGTGATCAAACATTCAAATGAAAACATAAAACATGTGATATGTGTTAAACAGAGGCCGTGCCCTAACTTGTCTTTGAGCAAACATAAACATTTGATATGCGTTACAATTCCCTTTTAGTATGCGTATAGCGTACCTCCCATACCCTCCATCGATGCTTCCTTTTTAACCGAATATTAAATTGTCTTTTTTATTTTAAAAAGCATGCTAATCTTCTTCTTTTTTCATATTGAAAAGCTTGTTAATCTCTTTCAATATTCTCTTACACATGCATATTCATATTCCACTGGATGCATCAAGGCGAGAAAAAAGGTAGCACTCATGATCAGCAAACAAACAAAGTATATTTGATACACATGCTGTTCTCCCTTTGAATATTGATACGAATGAATTTGTAGATATAGCTTTCTCAAATATGCATATTCTTTTATATAGCTTTTCCCTGGGGAAGGAGAAGGAAAATAGAAGACCATATTGGACATAATAAATTACTGCTATATCAATTAATTTATATTTTTTTTAATAATAGAAAACTATATAACGAAATACATTATTTTACACACACAGCATATTCATTTTTCAAAATTAGATTTACCAGTAAAGAATGACTGATCAAATAGTATGTAGTGTAAGTTTTTATTTAGTATATTCAGAGGTCTATATATTGTATCGGGAGTTCAAATATCAACAGTGACAACATCAATATTCTAAACGAAGACTAATTTGAAGCTCAAAGAGTACTAACATTTTTATATTTTAAAAAAGAACCTGAAACATCAAGTATATATCCAGTAAAACATTCGAGTAATTTCTTTATAATTTAATTAGTTTTCTACGGATAAAGACAATGTAGGTGCTTTTAATTATCAAAGGACCTTTAGAGGTTTAGAGTACGAAAGTCTTTCTTTTTTAACTTTTTTTAACAGATCACATGCAAGGCCTGGCTGGGGTGATGCCATTCGTAAGTAAAGCGAAATTTTTTTCAACAGTAACCTTTTCCACTCTTTCGTTCGGATCAAAAGCGAATATATACAAATTAAAGTGCGGGGAAAGATCACTTATCCAGTGGGCAAAACCAATGACACCATATTTATCGATTCACATCAGCTAGTTGATAAGTGATAATACCTGATAATTTTTCTAAAAGTAATCCTAGATCAAAACCAGTATAAAGACAAAAATCATGACATGTTCTATGTCAACCAATAGAGAGAATTAAGTTTGGAATTAATGCATGTACAAGAAAAAATGAATCTATCTTGGTCGGTATCTTCTACCTATCAAGCATATATACATGCAAGTTTATTAGCAGACCTGCTGTATCAATCAAATGAGCAGTTCAACCCAATTACAAGATATTCATCCAGAAAGCTCAGTAAGATATTTACAGGTTGGTTATGTGTTATAATTATCCGTGTGATAAATATTATTTGATAATTCAACCAATTAACCAAATGAAATGCAAAAGTTTAACCTTGCACAACATTACATCCGGTAAGGATAAGGATATGATTTGATAGATTAATTAAACTACCTAATATCCATTGGACAAGACAGAAAGGAAGTTTTGAGATTTAATATTTGCCACTTAACTCGGATTAGTCAACAAGCAAATGATTTTTGGACGTGGAAAGTCTAAATTAAAGCAAGCGGAAACCATCATATTTACAATAAAAATTGAATAAAATAATAAGTATGACAAAATATGGATAAAAATATAGAGTAATAATCTATGTTATGATATATATATTTTTTTACATTGTCAAAATCAATTACAAATAATCATGTATAGTATAAGTTTGTTAAAATAATAATTAATTTAAATTTCATAGTTATCTACCATGATTTTTTTATTGATTTACACTGATGGATAGAAATTAAACTCTAGATAGTAGATATAGCATAAAAATGCATATTACAAAGGTTTCGTTCGCTCGTTAGGTATGATACTAATTTAATAACACAATTAATAATGCAAGTTCATAAAAAGGAAACTTATTTTGATAGCTAGATTTAAGATAAACTTCTAGGTGATTATTTTTGAGATTTTAATTCTTAATTTTATCATGATTTTAGTTTTTAGCGAAATTAATTCTTAACTTAATTTTACCTAAAATTATAGTAGTTTCAGTTTTTTTTAGTAATATGAGAAACAAGTGAGTATATTTTTTGGGTTATAATTATAAGAAACATCGACTCATTTTCAGATATATTAATAGCTAAATTTTTATATTCATAATTTATTGTGAAACCTGTTAATAAGACACTCACTCATTAATTCTTCATGCAAGTGAGTTCATTGGTCTATTAATAATATAAGTCATTGGTGAAAAAATAGGCCTTAAACTTATAGTAGTATAAATGTATAATTAAATATAGCCGTAACTTAGATAATTTAATTTTATGAATATTACAGAATAAAAATAAGTTTATCATAATATTAATTAAAATTAATCAAGTTAGTCATTTTCAATTGGTCTCAATTTATTTATTTCTTATGTAAAAGATGGAAACGAATATTTGATTATAAATATTTAAGGGACATTTGTTTCGCGAATAAATTTTTTAGTTTGAAAAATATTATTTTTGGGAATAAAATATGAGAATGTTATTTTTGGGCATTTAATAAAAAAATTGTATGATTAATTATAAAATTATTTAGAAATATTTTTTATATTCTTGGAAATAATTAAAGCACATGTTTGGTTAAATTATTTTTTATGGGAATATATATTATAATTATTAAAATATTTTTATTATTATGTTAACAATTTTTTTTTCATAAAACAAACTACTTTATTATAAAACGAACAAATGAAAAACAAATTATACTTAAAATGTTATATTTCTCACGTTCTCGTAACAAAATCTCTCATTACTTCTTTAAAATTCATGAGAATAACTATAAATAAAAACTGAAACATGAACAAAAAATTTGAAAATAACAAAAATTAAAAAACATACATAAAAGAATCATTAATAGTGAAGTTTGATAGTGTGTAGAAAGAGAATATATATGTATTACTCACAAAAGAGAATTTTATCCCATGAAAATAAATATTATCTATTCCCTCCATCATGGAGATTAAATATTAACAGAAGGTGAAATTATTGTTTATCTAAATAAAAAAAATATATGAAATTATTTAATAATAAATGTGAAATTATTTTTTTTCCTCCTTTATTCTCGAGACTTAAAGGATCGAACCGTAAAACCAACGGCTCCCCAGTAGTTTGGATGACCAGGACAGAAACACAACAAAAAGCGTTCATTTTTATGATAATTGAGAAAAAATCTGTAAGTTTTAGGAGCATATCTGGTCGTGCATATTATTTCGCAATTAGCCTAACAAGAAGTTGCTCAATATGTTTTTTTTTTTTATTGAAATTCTATGCATGTCTGATCACATGCCTAATTTTGAATCCAAACATTTGGTATAGTGGTATAAGATTATATTGTATTCATGTGAAAATGATTTATTTGATGAGTAAAAATCAACATCAATCACACATTATGAATGAGATCTATCTTTAATCAAACGAATTAAAATTTTGATAATCTTTATAACTCAAGATAAATAAATAAAAAAGCATGCATGATTGTGCAACAATAATGTTTTCAACTGGCCTATGTCAAATTGTGCATGGTTTTATGTACAATTGTATTTAATTATGGACCATTCGACGTCCGAAGGTATATATGCATCAGCGTGGAACTTCTTTTTTTTTTTTGAAAAATCCTCCAAATGAGAATTTTGCTAATATATTGTAAAAGAAAAAAACCCTCCAAATAATATGTTTTGAAGAAATGTTTGCTAATGATATGTATCCATTTTATTTCCAAACATTCTTGGAGCGATCGATCACTACTTCATCTAGAATTGGCTGATTTTGGAATATTATAGTCTTTCCTTCCCTTTGCTTTTATTGCACTCTGAAATTATTTGAATGATTTCTCAACATAAGTTTAATAAGTTAATAAGTCTAATGATCAATATACTTTGCTTTATGTAACAAGGGTAATGAGAACGCTGAGAATAATTTTAAGTTCATAATGACGTGCATATTTATCTTTATACAAAAGAAATCCAAGAAATTTTATTACACACGTAAACACACACACGTATACGTCTGCAGTAATTTTTTTAAATATAATTTTACGTTTAACTTTAACAAAAACGAAACTTTGGCTTCCGCAACCACGTTTATTGTCCTTTGATATTTACTTTGGCATTTCTCATGCAGCTAGCACGCACGTGCAGTTGGTAAAAGATTTAACATGAATTTACCTGCTTCAGACTTAATTTTTTTTATTATCCAAAGTCAGAATTCAAATCCTAATTATCCTGAATTAATTAAAGAATATAAATTGTTAGCATTACTTGATTAAAAAAATATAAATTGTTATTATTTTTGCCTACGGATGTTGGTGATGAGCAAAACTCATATATCATATACATGCACGTACATACATAATTGTGTAACATTTTATACAGTTGTGCTAAAAATATTATAATCTATATTACTGTGAGTCTCAGTATATGTCTCTATATGGTTTACTGTATGTGTGTATCCTTTTATTTGCATGGAATAGGAAATGGATCAATCACAACCAGAAGCTGATAGCGATCTCTGATAGGAGGGGGCAAATAACTTTTTGCTAGGGTGGTTGTCTGATCCGAGCAAGATTTTTTGTGGAAGAGAACATGAACACTTGTTTTTCATTCCATTAATTTGACCACCTATTTTGGCCAAAACTGAACTCATTCAATGAAAAACAGAAGAATGGCTTTCTGACCATGACCCCAAATTAAGCATAATAATATTACAGAAATCTATGGATGAACCCAGAAAAGTTACAAACAACCTGCCGACCAGGCAGCAAGATTTTTGAGCAATGACACGCACATATCCCACTACTTTTTCTGTTGATTTAGATTTAACATATTATGACACTTCAACCAGAAAAAAAAAATATATAAATAGAAATTAATGTACCTTCCAAAGTTCCACCTCATATATACAGGTAGACTTCTCATTCTGTCCCCTGCTTTTCAGCTCAAAGTTTTTTGGAAGCTATACATCATTTCATATATAAATGATACCAATTCAGTGAAAGCACTAATGCTAAATAATTATCATTGTCGATCGACATCTATAGTCCAAATTTTCTGCATGTGATCACTTAGAAATTAAGCATCTAATCCCTTTCTCAATTAAAATATGCATTTACTTATGATCCTGTGTATATATTAGAGATCCGAGGTTGTTTGTCTGACTTGAATCTTTTGAGTCAATTAAGAAGACTTCGGAGGTATATTGTTTATAATAATGAATTCTCGTTACAAATGAGCAGTTGATATTATTAATTATTAGGTTCTAAATCTTCTTTTGCAGTAGTCTTTCAAGGCTTTCTTAACTTTATATATACTTTTCATGTAGGTTATGTGTCAAACTAAAACATTGGAGAGCACAAAAAAAACTAAAACATTGGATAAATGGATATTAATATTGGTGTTCTAAGCATGTTTTTTTTTTTTTTTAAACGAGCGAAATTCAGTTTTACTTACCCGTATACAGGATATAGGATAACGGGGGAGTTAGAATTTTCCCAAAATGAATACAGTACAGTACAGAACGAGGGGTAGGAATAACATCCCAGCTAGTAGCAAATAATGTCACTAAATTTGTGAATAATTAATAATAATAATAATTATTATTATTATTTATGATGATGAAATGTTTATATTCTTTGATAAATTAATATTTTTCGTTTTAACTTTTTTAAACTATTAATTAAATTATTAAAATTCATATATTTTTCTTTGACTTTGGACGCTGGAATTGGTATAGACTATTCTTGGTTATAATGATTAAAGGTTAAATATGCATAACAAGGTTACCTTGTTATTATGAGTGGAACTGAACTTTAATATCTAAAGTCTTGAATTTAAATTTTGTAAAAAAAATGTGATAAAAAATTTTAAAAAAATTCACTAAAAATGATTTCTCAATAGAAATTAATTATCAATAAATTAAAATCAGCAAAACTTCAAACCTATAATATAATAACTCTTGAAAAAAAAGTTAAATATGCATCCTATCTTAAATTTTCAGATTAATTTGAATATTGAAAAAGTAAAGTATTTAAGTGGCGTTTGGTATAAAAAAAGGTTAAAACTTTTTTTAGGAAAAAGTGACATAAGAAAAGAAGTTTTTCATATTTGATAAAAGAGAATAAAATTATTTTTCAGAAGATTCTTAATAATGCAAATTCTTGAATAAATGAGAATAAAACTTTTTCGTGGTGATTGATTGTTAAATTAATAAAACTTCAGTAAACATACATTTTTTTTTATAAAATTTGAACATTAATTAAATTTTATAGGAAACTTATTGTTACAAAAATTAATAATTTTTTATAATACAAAAATTAATAATTTGATTCAAAATGAAAGGTTTCCTATAAATAAATATCACCTTAGAGAAAACTAGCTATTCCCTAATAATACGCTATATGCTTATCAATGAAGAAAAAGAAAAACAAACAAACAAAATTTTCTTAGCTTCTCCATCAACAAATTAACAAGTTGGTCTGATGTCTATTGTACACCGAAAAGAATTCCTTATATATCCACTAACGAAGACTGCTTTTTGGTGTTTTTGTTTTAGGCCAAATTTTACTATATGCGTAAAAATCCCTCCCTCGTGCTACATACATACAACGCTGTTGCCTACAAAAATAGTCTTATAGTGTATAGTATGTCTAAGAAGTTTTGGTTTAAGAGAAATATATAGGTAAACAAATAAAAAACTAAGATTGTTTGATCAAAAGTGTCCTTTTACCCGACTAAAATCTACAGTTAGTTAGCCAACAAAAATACTATTCGGTTTTGCATAATGGACACAAAATAAAAAACACTCTACTCACCCAACCACACAGTCTTGGAAACTGTCGAATTTTTCAAATTAATTTCATCGTAACTTACTGTTACCAAACGTTTAATCTCAACTCTATATGCATCTATTTCCTCAAAATCACTACTACCAAATTGACACTTGGATGGAATTTTCCTTTCAATTATTTTTTCTATCTACAAAATTTGAAATTGAAATTTTATTTAAAAGATACAAATTTCTTCCACTCAAATCAATATAACGTCAGTTAATTAAAATTAATTTAAATATATATCTCGTTTATTTCCTTTATTTTTTTAAAAAAAAATCTTATCCTCCCAAACGTTAAATTAATCATAAATAATATATTTCTTCAATTTTTATGGATAATAAAAAGCCATAAATCAAATACACATTGTTTTAAAAGAAGATTTTGCTAGTGTTTGAACTTTAATTTCCAAACTGGCATCTAACTTAAATATGCGGTATCGCAAAAATGTATAATCTTTCTGCATGTCATTGATTGATGAGTGATTAGATATAAAGTACAAACAAGAATAAACGATGCATGAATATATATATATATATATATATATATATATATATATATATATATATATATATATATATATATATATATATATATTCT
Source organism: Glycine soja (assembly GCF_004193775.1). Taxonomy (NCBI): domain Eukaryota; kingdom Viridiplantae; phylum Streptophyta; class Magnoliopsida; order Fabales; family Fabaceae; genus Glycine; species Glycine soja. The sequence goes on along the minus strand of NC_041012.1, from coordinate 40,777,891 downwards.
GTTCACCAAGACTATTAATTTCCATTATTGCTTTTAACGTCAGTGATGATTCTCTCTCTTATTCTCTTTATCAGATTTCTGCCATATCATCTCTCAAATTGTATTGGATCCGTAAGATGTCACCTTTTGTCAATAATGTGTTGCTTGATATGCAAATATAACAAATATAAGCTACAGTATATTGCATGATTCTCATTGAGAGTTATTTAGAAAATGGTCGTTCCACAAACCTCTAGAATCTAGACTAATTAAAAATCATTTAGTGACTCACAAGAAAGTTTAGAAACGTTCATGAAAAATAATATTTATTTGTATATAGCATTACTTAAAAAATATTCTCTTTTTCACATTCTAATTCATTTTGGCATTTATTATATATGTTGCACAATTAGTTGACAGAAAAACAGACAGATTGACTAACCGATGTTTTTCAAAGATTTTTAGCTTCGAACCATAGCAATGATAAGAGATTGGATCCCAATGCCCATATGGCAGAACCAACATGTTCCATAGCAATGCCCATATGCAAAATTGCTCTCTTAGTGCATGTAAACATGCAAATGCCCAACACTTTCGTTACTTTTGGGTTGTAGAACGTCTTGATGTCCAATAACTACCGTTTAAATGCTATCAACATTATATTTAGAAAATGTATAAAAAGCTTTACTTACCTTTGACTGCGAAATCCATTTCTTATCTGAAGTTACGGTTTTGTAACTTGAAGAATAAAGATATGATTCTCATCATTGTATATTTCTCTAATTAAGGGAACTTAACTGGTCAGTTCCCTTAATTTCTTGCATCTTAATGTAGGTTACTATATTTCAATTGAGTGATAGTTCCTTCTCTTGAGTTCATTTGACAATTGGAAATTGGTAAATTATGGATTAGAACTTGAAGAAACTTTCTATAATTAATTTTTAATATCCTAGGAATTTTTTTTAATAAATTAGTGTGGAAGCCTTGGAGGGTGATATGCATCCCAATAAGATTTAACACATTATAGTGCGATTCTATGAATTCCTTTGCCTAAAGCTTGTTTAAATTAAGGAGACACAAAAATTTCACTAGCTTTTTTTCTTTAAAAAAAAAGAGTTAAAAATAGTAATTAATTAAGTTCATCATCATTTAGAAGAAAAAAGTTGAATGCCCAGAAATTATTGGAATTAAATTGAAGGAAGTAAGTTGATCATTAATTACGAGATATAATCTAAATCTAATTCAATCTCGATTTAAGTTATATCTCTTTTTTTTTCTGAAAGAAAAAGAAATCAAGATAATTTTAAATTTTGTGACAACTTTTATATCTTTCTCAATTAAATACTAATACATTTTTTTTATCCATTTAATCAAAATAAAATTTAAAATAACTCAATAGTTTGGCGCCTAAATCTTAACTAATTCCCCTATATTTCTTAAACGTTACTTTCAATAAAACTACTATAAAACATCAAGAGGACTTTCAGAACCAGAACTTTATCAATTTCATCTAATTAAAATACTGAATATCTAAATACTAAATGGAATTCTGAAGTCAGACGTACATGATCTATGCTTTTGTTTGAAAATGGTACATTTTACATGGATATGTAATTGCGTATCCCGAGCAGAAAAGGACCCAATTGCTCAAAATTTTCATCATGGAGGGCATCTCCAAGTCAAAAAAGGGTCAGTTCCAGTAGACCTATTATTTCCTTTTCTCACAAAGACACTAAAATAAATAAAAAAAATATTTATGATGTAAATCATAGGAGATAGATCACGAATATCACAATTTTTTTGCTTCTTAATAAAAATATTTTTACTTTTAAATTTTTTACTTAATATTTTTAGGACCCTGGTTAGCATTTACCATGAAATAAATAAATAAAAACTGTATACTTATATATAGATTTGTTTAATACGGAATCTCTGATGATTAAGGTGGTCTGAATTTTACCTTACCTAAAATTTTGGGATCCTACAATGACTTGCCTGAAAGGCTCTAATATTTAAACCAAGCAGTGGGATTTCCCTTTGCTTTTGTTTGAAGAAAGTGGCTAAAGGGTGTTGAGGTCAAAGGGAAAATGGAAGTTGCGTGGGTTGGAAAGAGACAACCCAGTCCAAAAGAATGCAGCGTTAAGAATATATAAATAAGGAAACCAAGCCAAACGAAAAAAGACCCCCAGGTACGGTAATAGCAAATGCAATACTACTAAGGCAAGCTAAAGAACCAAACACAAATCCTCTCATTTACCTTGTCTCTCTGCCTTCAAAATTTTCAAACAAGAAAAGAAAGGAATTCTGCTCCAATATAATTACCTCTATATCTATTCCACAATCTCAGATTCTCTTCCTAGCTCACAATGGTTACATTCTTCAGAAATTTGGCTTTCAGCTATGCTTTTCTTGCAATTTTTCTCTCAGCAGGTACCCTGCTTGTTCTGTTTTTCTATGCCTCTTTTTTTTTTTTTTTTTTTTTGCATATGTTGTTATAATATTTAGCTATAATAACTTGAACAAATATTGATTATTGAGTAGTTGTACTATTTACTAACACATTATTTCATCGATTGTGCAATCAATCACAGGTATTGGAGTTTTTCTAGGTGTTGAATCTTTCGGAATCAACTATGGCCAAGTGGCCAACAATTTGCCGCAACCAGACAAAGTCCTTGAATTGTTGAGCACCCTTAACCTCACAAAAACAAGAATCTACGATACCAATCCGCAGATTCTGACTTCTTTTTCCAACTCAAACATTGAGATCATTGTGACAGTAGAGAATGAAATATTAAGCCAGTTAGATGATCCTCAACAAGCACTTCAATGGGTGAACAGCCGCATCGTACCATACCTACCCGAGACAAAGATCACTGGTGTTCAGGTTGGGAATGAAGTTTTCACCGATGATGACATAACTCTCATTGAGCACCTTGTGCCAGCAGTGGTGAACATTCACAATGCTCTAGCTCAATTAGGCTACTCAAACATAAAAGTTTCAACACCAAGTTCCTTGGCAGTGCTCGATCAATCTTACCCTCCTTCAGCTGGTAGTTTCAAGAGTGAAATCTCTGGGATCATGTACCAGTTCTTGAACTTCTTGTCAAGCTCCAAGTCCCCCTTTTGGATCAATGCCTACCCTTACTTTGCTTACAAGGATGAACCTAATGGGATTTCCTTGAACTATGTGATGTTCAATCCTAATGCAGGAATGGTTGACCCTTACACCAATCTCCACTATGACAACATGCTTTATGCTATGGTAGATGCTGTTTCATTTGCCATTGCTAAAATGGGGTTCAAGGGGATAGAGGTTAGGGTCTCTGAGACTGGTTGGCCATCAAAGGGAGATGCTAATGAGGTTGGCGCCACACCAATGAATGCTGCAACTTACAACAGGAACTTGCTGAGAAGGCAAATGGCCGGTGAAGGGACACCTTTGAATCCTAGAATGAGGTTGGAAGTGTACTTGTTTGCGTTGTTCAATGAAGACTTGAAGCCTGGACCAACCTCAGAGAGAAACTATGGTCTCTTTAGGCCTGATGAATCCATGACTTACAATGTAGGGTTGTCTGCTCTTGCAACCTCATCAGCAACAACTTCCTCCTCCTCTTCAATTTCTCTTGCTTCCTCTGGCACTAAGATTAAGGTAAAATCATTGATTATAAAGTTCTTTTTCATCATTGTATTAGTTACTTAGCTTGTAATGCACAACTTACATGATAACGAGCGAACATGTATGCATATCATTGTAAAGAGGGATATATGTGTAATTTACAGATTGACCCATTTGTAATTAAGTAATTATATATTTTATTAAAATATTTTCAAGTATTCTATTTTGTAAACTTTATTGTGAATAATATATGTAATAATGTAAAAGATTTCTACATTGTCAAACAATAACAAATTATTTTCCGTTAATTAATTTTTACGATAATTATTTTAGAAATTATATATATACTTTAATTTTGATTGGTTGACTTTTTTTTAACATTACATAGAAATTAAACTCTAACCTTTAATATAGGTTCTAACTTTTATATAGAATTAGTACATATGACCAATTTCAATCTAATTATTTTCTTTGATAATTTTTTATCCTTTAAATCAAAACAGGTAACACCATGGGAATACAAAAGCTTGGTGAACTGGATGTTTGTATTTGTGCTGATTTCAACCCTTTATGGGTGAAGAATATCCCTATACTGTGAAATTCATGTCAATATTCCCATTAAGTACAGTTGGGATTTTACTTCCTTCAAGTGTCTAAAAGGAGATCCACCACCTAAACAAAGGCATTCTGGAATCTCAAGTTTGAACATTAAAGGCAACCAACCTATTTTGCAGAAGATAGAGACCAACAACACACTTTCCAAACAATTGGGCTGCAAAATCAGCAATACAACAAACAAAGGAAGAATAGAAATCAAGTGGAAAAAAATGGAAGATAACCCAACGTCTTAATCAAGTGGCTATGCTTACGTCCACTTACCCCACCATTAGTCAGTAGTCACATTCTAGCAACTAGCATGCATGTGGCGGTGACGGGAAACTGAGCTTATTTTAGGTAGACAAGGGACAAAAGCCATCTCATTCTTTCAATGCAAGATGTTGCAGAAGAATAAATTCTAGTTTCAGCGTAATTGCTTTGATTATCAAATACGAAATACATTATGTTGTATGTCGCTTATGTAAAGTTAATTAATTTCACTTTTGTTTGCTTCCTAGATACGACTATATTCCTTAAAAATGACAAGTGAGAGATTATCATAATTTTAAAATTTGAGAATTGAATAGTAGATAGGCTTCCAACTTTTATTTTTTATTAACTTAGCATAAAATTGACATAACCAAAAGTAAAAAACTTCCTGATTTTTAATTTCATCAATGTAAAGAAAAATAATTAGTTGGCCCAGCTGGAAGAGAAAGTATAGAGGCTAGCCTTCTCTGTGGCTTTGCCACATGCAATATGCATCACCTTATAGAAGGTGGAACCCATCACATTAAGTATTTTGTATGTAAACTTATAGTATGTCCCAAGACTATTTATTTGGGTACATTTTTTAAGATTAAGATTCCTTCTCTCTTTAAGGCTTTGTTTCTATTATCCTCCAGAAGTCTAGAAGACAATGGGGCGGTCTTTCTTTATTCCCTCTGCCAAATAAGCATCAGCATAAGGTCATTACCGCCCCTTTTCCAAAGGTGCCTTTATCAATTGTTTAATTACTTGTTTAATTAATTTTCTTTTCTCTTTAGACCTTCTATTTTTCCTGTCTTAAAGAGGTATAATCAAACCTCAGCCATATTAAAAAGTGATGGAGATTGGTCTAGCTCTTTGACATCATCTAACGTGGAGCACATGAACCCCTCAAATTTAGTATTTCTTTCTTTTCTTTTGGGGGCATAAAATACAAGGGCAATTTTCAAAGCATCCACCAAGAATATTTGTGTTCTCGTATCATGGAGTTGAACATTCTTATTTGAAACTGTATCCTGAAGACATGTGATGTGGCAACATTTTGGCCTTCTAGTGATTTGATTAAAAAGTATAATTAGACGTATCCCAAACAGGGGTCCCATGATTTATATCTTCACCATGTGAAGTGCTCGTCTATTCTAGACCCTGAAAAAATGTGACCCTTGTATTCTTAAGGCCATACTATTTCAGATTCTCTTTCTTTTGCCAGGTTGCTAACCCATCCATTCATAGCTCAATTATACTGAACAATAACTCATAAGTTATTTTGTCTATTTTTCTCATGTTCGGGATATGTTTTTCTATTATTTGTGCTCTATTGAACTGTAGTTTTATACAGCACCAGATCAATCTATCACCTTTGGAACTTCAACATGGTCCTGCTGAAATTTTAAGAAGCAATGGTGACAAATGTCAAAATCATTTAAAAACTTGAAACGTGCAGTAGCTTTTAAACACTGACTTAAAAGATGGATAATGTTAAAACCTTTTCCATTTTTTTTCCTTATGGAGAATGTGCAATTAACCATGTTTTCACTTTTCAGCGTCTCAAGCACCTTTATTTTTTCTCCTCCAATGTCTCAAATACGATTACTATGGGTACTCACAGAAACAAAAGTCATTTAAGTATTAATTAATGTACACACAATTGTTACATAATTTGCCCCTTTTACAAAACTGAATTGCGTAGTATTAAACTGTGCTACTATATATATTTTCCCTTTATACGTATACAATCCATCCACTTGGCAAACAAAACTGGGACATCACAATGAGAAAAAAATTATCATTTTTTTCAGAATATAAGAAAATTTTCTTATGTTATAAATTTCTGGTGTTCAATTTCTACGGATAAATAAATATACGCTTATAAATACCAAGCCGTTCAGTTCATATTTATATATCTTGGATTAATCTTAGTTTTTCTAGTTCTAAGAATATTGGTACAATCATTCAAGAAAATAATTTCCTCTTCAAGAGCAATTGCTGGGAAACATGAGAGGAATAAAAACCCCACATAAACATAAATCCGAGACTTTAGACTATTTGGTGTATGGGTCCTTATGCATATTCTTATTCAATATAAAATTTCTTTACTTGTACTTGCCAGTTGCCATTCCAGCATACATATAATATCAAGGTATCACGAATTTTGTCAGGATTAGGCTTCCTTAAAGTGTATAATTAAATTTAGAGGAAAAGATAATAAATCTCAACTATTTTGTAAGAACCAGAAAAATTGTTTTCTTGACTTTGCTTCTGGCAAGTTTTGTGTGTCTCTCGCAAGTAGAATTGAATAACATAGGAGTTCAAGTCAATGCCCCTTTATCCTTTTATGTTACGTCCCACGATCTTCAAAGGAAAAACTACCGATCGATGTGCAATACTGCAATACCAAAACTGCACAAGGAGATAATGCCAGTGAAATGTGAGGTTCTGATGAATTCTGATCAAGCCTAAAAGATTGATCATCACATTTTTCAAGGCTTCCAAAGGAAATTGGCTAGATTTCCAATTGAAATAAGACCTAAGACAAGTTAATGAAATTCTACAAGATGACAGTTTCTTTTATGTTAAATCAATACGATTTATAAAGTAATCATTTTCTCTTTAATGTTACAGCCTAAACAAAATTTGGATAAAGCAAGAGACCCAAAGGCAGGAATCATATATATGGACTCGATCAAGGCCATTCTGTTTTATATTTAGTTGGCAGCGCAGTACTCTATTTAATTTAAATTTTATGCATATGTTTGTTTATATTTATAAGAGTCTTTAACATGAAGTAATTAATATTGCAGATCTATAGATGTCATGAAGCATGGATATTAATTGGAAAACAGCTAACCCTCTACCTGACTGTAACTAATGAGTGCACATCCGAGAAATGATTAGGTAGTTTTGGACTACCATGTGTCCCTAATTATAATTCCAATTAATTTTTATGAGACATGCATTTAAAATTTAAAATTTAGAAGAAATAATTATTAACACTTGGTTAGATGTCATATAGAGATCAATTAAAATTATGACGGTCTTGGACCACTTTACATCCTCAGTAATTCCCCTTTGTAGAGAATAAGTTGCTCTTCACATTTCCACGCTTTCAGTGTATAACATGATGCTGAATGTTCTTAGTTCATGTACTGATACCTGCTATAAGATATATAGATATAAATTCTCATTTAGGTTACTTTTGTGGTGTGGATGTCACGTTGTTGCACAAGTCTGTTGGACGCATCATTTTATTGCGCAATTGCATGTAGCACTATGCATGCAAGGATCGCATGATAATATTTGAGTGTTGTTTAATTTAAGCAATTATGATTATATAAGTGACTTCAAATTTTGTTGATTACAGTGTCTCACTATGATTATTTTTTCTAATATAAGCCAATCATGTATGCCTTTGGTGACTACATTAATTTGAATCCTTGACTTTGTGGATCTTACAAGATATTTATTCTCTATATAAATTAGAGTAAAAGATTTTTTTTTTCATTCTCTTAATTAGTTCATTATCTATATTACGTTTTTTTTATCTCCTTTGAGAACGAGAATTTTTACTCACAATTTTTTAGAGTAATTTTTTTTCTTCTCACTTTTCTCATTCCTATGAGACTTTTTTATTTTAAATTATAATAAAAAATGTTAATAAATTAAAAAATTCTTAGCCTTACAAAAAGTTGAACCTATCCCTATCTAATGTTATCTATATAATTAGAATTAGAGTAAATAGTTAATTTAATATCTGAATTTATATTTTTTTGTTATTTCAGTTTCAAAAATAAAAAAAAAACAATTCATTAAATTTTATTACAGTTTCATTTAAATTCATGAAATTTATATCTTTTTCTCATTTTGATCTCTAGTTAATGGACTTAAGTGATAATAATAACATAAGTTTAGGGACCAAAATGAAAAAAAAAAGATAAATATAAGGGATTTCAATAAAATGCTGACAAAATTTTGAGACTTAATTAAATTTTTTAATTTTAAGAACTAAAATGATAATGCGATACAAATATAATGACTTTTGTGAGTTTGTATCTCATTAAATAACAAATTGACCTTTTACTCTAATTAAATCTCATATGCATTAATTTCAGAGTGAGGTTTATTAAATAAGGACTGCAAGTTGTATGATTTTATAATTTTTAACAAATCTTAGTTAATAAAAATATAATTGAGAGTGTGTTGTTAAAAAATTTCTTGATTGTGAAACCTTCAATTGATCAATTCATCCTATCCAACCCTGTGGGCTACATGTGGGCTTTTCTAGGGGCCATCTTCCTCTAACCCAAAACAAAAAGGTCTTTTTATTCAGCTCAAAATTGTTCCTCTTCAGTTTCCAGCGAGTGCTTAATGCTTATTCATGAACTCATTTTGGCTAAGGCACACTGCAAAAACATTCTCTTCGGACGCACCCTCATTGCACCACAACCTCATTCTCGCATTGAAATAATGCAAAACCACCTCCGAAATCCGTCAAATTCACACCACATGGTCAAGACCGGTCTCTGCAACGCTCCTTTCACTCTGAGCAAGCTCCTCGCAGCTTCAATATTAGACATGGACTACGTAGCTTCCATTTTCAGTTACATTCAAACCCCAAATCTCTTCATGTTCAACACAATGCTCAGAGGCTATTCTGTAAGCAATTTCCCCAACAAAGCAATTTCCGCAACTGTGAACAATGCCCTTTTGCATTTCCATTGTGTTTGCAAGAGAATTGAAGATGCACTTAAACTTTTTGATGAATTTCCTGAGGGAAATGATTTGGTGTCTTGGAACACTTTAATGGGTGGGTGTGTTTCTGTTTCTCAGCCTTGTTTGGTTTTTGATTTGTTCTGAAAGGTGTGTTGGGTTGGGCTTGATGCCAGTGTTGCCACTGTCTTGAGTCTTTTGTCAGCTGCTGGTGACATAGGGAACTTTGGTGTTGGGAAGTCTCTCCATGGATACTGCTTCAAAATTGGATTTTGTTCTAATTTGAATGTCATTACTGCATTGATTGATTTGTATGCAAAGACGGGTCATATCGATTTGGCACTTCAAGTTTTTGATGGCATTGCTGAGAAAGATGTTGTCTTGTGGAACTGTTTAATAGGGAATTATGCAAGAAATGGAATCAAGGAATGAAGCCTAATTCTTCAATTTTGTCAGGGCTGCTCTCTACTTGCCCTGCGTCTGGATCTGTACAAGTAGTTCATCATGTCGCTAGTTTTGTTGAAGAGCAGAAACTAAAACTGGATGTGGTTCTCGGAACAGCTCTTGTTGATGTGTATGCTAAATGTGGCTTTCTAGATGAGGCTATGGACATATTCGAGAGGATGGAAGATAAAGATGTGAAATCTTGGACTGCCATGATTTCAGGTCTTGGAGTTCATGGGCAGCCAAATAATGTCATTAGGCTTTTCAATAGGATGGAAAAGGAGGGGTTTAGACCAAATGAAGTCACGTTTTTGGCGATTCTGACTGCGTGTAGTCATGGAGGGCTTGTGGTTGAGGGGACGGAAATGTTTAAGCACATGGTTCAGGAATATCGGTTTTCACCACAGGTTAAGCATTATGGATGTCTTATTGATCTCTTGGGTCGAGCAGGAATGCTACTGGAAGCACATAAACTAATTGATAGCTTGCCAATTAAGGGTGATAAAACTGCATGGCAACACTGCTTTCTGCTTGCAGAATCTATGGAGATGTTAAATTAGGGAAGTGTGTGAAAGATGTGCTAAAGAGCATTTATACAGAGAATGCTACAGATTCCCTCCTCATTTCTGGCATTTATGCAGTTGCTGGAAGTCACCAATTTTACAAGAATGCAAGAAATGAAGCAAATGAACTTTAAAGTAGCAAATTATGGGGTACATGAAACCGAGGGAGAAAGTATGGTCAAGGAGGTTGGACTCAGCAGAGTTGAAATTGATAATTAGGCATGAGAATACTAAAGGTTAACGAACAAGTGGTGTCTCTATTACACTAAGTGGTGGCCCTCTATGAGTCTATGGTGCACCAAAACTCCATTTGACATGTCTGAACACAGCCAGTTCCTCATGTAGGAACACATGGTAATACAATTTTGATTGAATCCGAAGGTGGTATGGAGCACTAAGTTGGTTCCATCTCTGCTTGAATTTTCTGTGATTACTGTGAGAAGGCATATATATTGAATTTTAAAGTGTCACTATGAAGTTGAAGATACTTTAAAGTGATGCAACATCCTATACTACTGTATTTATAGCCCTAAATATACCTCACTAGTAAACATGTCCTTTAATTGCAAACATCCATACCTCCACAAAATAAGACCTCCAAAATGATTGTTGGAAGGTTTAATGATCCACTGACAATCCTTACCACCAAAGCACACTCTCTAACAGAAAATAGAATTCTACTTCGTTTAACACGATCCCTCAAACCCATACATTGTAGGTGGCAATCTTCATAGGTCACTATTCTTTCCTCTTGTTTGACTTCTCTATTATGTCTCTATCTTCCATCTGTAGAAGGACTCAATTGTAAGTTGAAACCTCCTGACACTTAGTAATCCCACACCCTTGGCCAAAGCCCAAATTTTCTCCGCCACATTCCTTTTAATTTATAATATTATTTTCCTATTACAAAATATGAAAATCAAAGAGTCATGCTCCAAAACCACATGAGGTACCTACCTGAGACGCCTTAGGAGCAACTAAGCACTCTCCATAGAGGAAATCTTTGTTTTGTATGTTGTCTCAACCATTACTATCTATTTTAAAATGAAAGGTTTGCATATTGTTTCAGCTAAATCAACTTCTGAATTTAAATTAAGAGATAAATAAATAAAAAATTTAAAAAATTGAATGAGATAACTAAAACACAAGTTCAAACAATATAGATAGTTCGATAGTAGTAGGTAAATTAAAGTGAAACATATATACTGATATGTAGAATAATTATTTAATATAATTTTTATTATCATTTCTTTATTATTATTTTACTTTGTTATGAATTTTTGACCTCAAAGATCCAAGTCCAGAGAAATTAAGTACTAAAGCCCGCGACATAACCGAAAACCAAATGCCCCGAAAACATTAAAAAAAAATGTTACAAAACTCACATATTGGCCCGACCCACTAAATTGGTCCCATTATTATAAAGCCTATACTAAATGATACTACTAAATGGCCCAAATCAGTGTAAATATCATACTCAGAGTAAGTCAAATTAATGCTAATAAATTGTACTTAAGTAAATAAACTTAACCGAAATTGGTGGCGGTAAAATAGACGCAAAAGATTAGGGAAATTAAGGAAACATTACAAATATGATATAAAATAAAATAAAAAATGAAAAGCGAAGCACAAACACGAGGCTAGGATTCACAGGAACAAGGTTGTTTTATATAGTCTTATTACTATTTTATTTTTTTCGAAATTCTATTAAAAAATTTGACAAAGTACGGTGTTCACACTCATCATGAGTATTTTGTGGAAAACTGGAAAATCATATTGTCTTCCTTATTGGTTTATCACTTTGCCGTCATAAAACCATCATTATATAATAATTTTTTTTCATAAATTTAACAATTCTAAAGTCAAAATAGAATATTTTAAAGGATAAAAAAATAATTATAATTATTACTTTTTTTTAGAGAATATAATTGTTAGTTAAAAAACTGAGATTATACATTATAAATTATAAAGTTGAAATCTCAGCAGTTACCATATAATAAGACACTTTTCTTTTAAAATAAGTTATCACTTTAGAGCACTTAAATCTCTATCTTACATTTTCTCTTGTTACATCATCACTCACGTGGATAACCTTCTTTCTCATCTTTAGCATAGTGTCATACACTTCAAGAGATGTGAAACCCTTTGATATGATAAATTGTTGAAGTGCTGTAAGCTTGTGTCAGTGACTCAATAGAAGTAAAAGCATGCAGTGTTCAATGAACTGGAATAGTAGCTAGGTATAATCAAGCATTATATATATATATATATAATATACATTTTCAAAGTCTTATACTAGATACATGTCTTTCTGTCACCTTGGTTTTTGGATCACATTTATCAGTTACTACTGTTGTGGATAAAATTGCAGACAAGGAATCGATGAAAATTGAAATTCCGATCCTCACGTTGCAAGTACTCTCCACTGGCATGATTTGGTCGGTCTATTCAGTGAAACGAAGCAAAGATTTTGTCCTTGAAGATGTTGCCGACCATTTTTTGAAGATTAAGATTCAAGACTAAATTGGCTGAAATGCTTTTCAAGTGTTGGCTTCGGTTAACTGAAACTTCGGATCTCCAAAATTCTTTTTGCTAACCTCTTCTTGCATGTATACGTTGAGGTTTTTTATTCGGACTTGTCCACAAGGATCTGTGTGCTGCTCATAGAATCATTATCCAAACCAATTTCAAATGTATTTTTCTTAACAAAAAGTTGCTTAAATATTCTATGTGATTGTGTGACCTCTATATTAGTCAATAAATATGATTGTTGAATAATACGAGTGATATGGGACTTTGTCTCTTAAATAAAGTTACATATTTAATCTTTGAAGTTGTAGATTAAAAATATGTAATTAAACAAAAATCTCACTTAAAAATGATAAATCAAACAGAAATTAATTATTAATAAATGTTTCACATCAATTATAATGATGATAAAAAAATTAAATTCCATAATTATAATAATATTTTAGTTTAAAAATTATTAAATAATGGCCATTTTAAGTTTGAAAAATTAAAATTACTATTGTTTGAGGATTTGAATCCTCTCCACTTTCTACCTTCTCTACATCTTCCTTGTCTTCATTTTTTTTCTGTTAATTCTATTTTTGTTTCCTACTTCAACGGCATGAAGGTAAGAGAGGATCTAATTTCATTGTTTGATAACGTCGTCAAGTATTGAAGTGACTATTATTCGATAGTTTCTAAGATTAAGATGATAGTATTTTATTGACTTAAAAAAAAAGATGATATTTTTATGATTTAGTATTAAATTAATTTAATTATGCTCATAATTTTAAAGTTTAATTCCATACTATATAACTCCAAAAACTGTAGATTCAAACTTTGTACGAACAGATTTCGGATAAAAATTTCCATGAATCACCATTAGTGTTTGGGATATTTATTATTTCATAAGTAGTTTGGTCATTTAATGTATTTTGATTTACTTAATTTATTAGCATTTTAAAAACATATCTCTCAGTAGGATTTCTATCATAAGTTACATATAAAATAAATAAACTGATTCCTTAGACGAATTCAAAATAATTACACATAAAATGTTTATGTTTATTATACTTTTAATTGAATAGATGATTATTAATCATTTTATTCCCAATTCGAAGGTTGAAAGTAAAATATTTCAAATATTCTCGTGGAAATTAACACTGTTTTAATATTGTAAACGTCAACTTACAATATTAAATTGCATGTCTAAAATATTTTCTTAGTTTTAATCAAGCCGTCTTACGTCTTTAATTTAAATATGCACAGTTCAATAAACCTAGCTAGATGACTTGAATCAACTTATTAAAAAAATATTTAGTTTATAGATGCTTAAGATAATTTTTTCTTGAAAGAACGAGAGGTTGTATTCCGTAAAACCGTGTGCTGAAATGAACTCTTATTTATTCGTTAAATAAACTTATATATATATATATATATATATATATATATATATATATATATATATATATATATATATCCCAAATTTAAAATTAAAATATTTTGTCAAATAGTGAATGATTAATTAAATTTATTCAGTAATTCTAATTTATATATAAAAAGAGAGGCTAGACTACTACACTAAAGCAAGGTTTAAAACATCTGGTTGACAAATTTGTATTGGAAAACGTTAGGTGGATACTCATTGACGTCTCTACGCTTAAAAGAAAAAAAAATGACTATATGTTATAAAAAATATTTTTATATAAAAATAAATGAGCAAACTTTCTGTCTTAATTATAAAAAAAAAAACCCATTTTTACACGTATTAATTATTAATTTTTTTATACACTTAATTTATTTTGAAATCTTTCAATGAAACATCCAGTTTTTTGTATGCAAATAAATATATTGATTGTCTATTAATAATTTAAGTTACACTCGTTGATAGGAAAAAATATTCCTTGAATTACGTATAGTTAGTGTCATTAAATATAACTACTGCTTAAATTATTTAATTTTATAAGTATTCTAAAATAGTAAAACTTAAATTTACAACATTATTAATTAAAATTAAAAAAATTAATTTTATCATTCCGGATAAATTAGTCATTTGATTTTTAAAGGTTAAATTCTCCATAAGTCTCAACACTATTTAGCAATTTTTAATTAAGTCTTTAAATTATTTTCTTTTCAATGAAAACCTTGAACTTGTATTTATTTTTTACATTGGGTCTTTCGTCTAACTATGAAAAATTAATCAGATTGACCTATCAAGTCCTTAAATTCAGTATTGTTGCCATTACATGTTTGCACTGAATATTATCATCTCTGCATATCAGCACGTATTTCGACCTATTTGGGACAATATTCTCAATTCTGCAAATTCTAAGCCTAGTATTTTCCATCAGGTTCCTCAACCAGTATTCATGTATATATGCATGGAGTATTTTCAACTCTACAAGTCAGTATTTCCACCTCTCTCGGATTATGGGATTATAGATGTTTGACTCAGTTTGATTTAATTTTTTATTAAAAACTTGTCCGAGTCAAATTTAAACAATATACGGAGTCTGATTTTGATTTAAAATAAAATTATAATCAAATAAAGTCAGTTTTTTTCGGTTTGATTTGGTTCAATATTTACAATTTTTACTAAAATATTATTTTATGAAAATTTATATACTTTATTTTCATCTTTTAAATTAAATTATATTAAAAAATTATTAATTATAATATAAAAAATAAACTTATTAATATGCTAAACATTATATAAATTTTATGTGCATAACATTATAAAATAAAATATTATGAAACTCAAATGATATATACATTAAACACATAGTACTAAAGTAATATAAATATTAGTATAAATATTATACTTTGTTTTAATTTTAAAAATACAAACCATAAACTGAATCAAATCGATTTTAGACAAAGATAAGCCAAACAAATCCAAAAAAAAATTGATTTATTTCAATTTGAATTTAAACACCCCTATTTAAAACAATATTCTCATTTCTACATATTCTAAACCCAATATTTTCAATTAGATTCCTTAACTAGTATTTTCACCTCTACATTACATTCAACTGTATTTTTTTACACTCCTCTTCAGGTTTTACCCTACAACTATCAATCTTACTGCAAACAAACAAAACCAACTCATAAAGTTAACTTTCCTCAACAACAGTTAGAACTAATTAAAAAATAAATACAAGTTTAAATATTTAATTAAAAAATCAAATAATTTAAAATTTTACGGAGTATTTTAGCCTTATATTTAGGACCAATTATAATATTTGATTAAAAAATGTATTTTTTAAGATAGATAATTTGCTTTAACTGAATAGAATGATTATGCACAACAAAATCTCTATTTCTGAATTTGAGAACAGTAATTTAAATTAAAATAAACCCACACTAGATATTTGTTGGATCGTTAGATATTTGCACAAGGAAGTACCAAATAACAGAACAACCAATGATTTGTAATAGAAAAAAGAGGGGGGAGGGGGGCCTGGGCCAACCCGCTGGGCTCCTGGGCATGTGTCGCCTTGTGAGAAGATAAATAGAAAAAAACACGCAGGTAATTAGTGGTATTTATTTTGTGTTGTTTCATATTCGAAACAGATAAGACACTCGGAGACACCACTTATAATTGATTGTGGTGATGGACATGATGTACTCTTGTCGAGGAATACACACTTATTTTCTTTTGTTTTGTCATGCTTATTTACCATAGAATATGTGCTTTTGTTGTTATAATTGATTCCAAATTAAGCCAAGCAAGATACCAAACATAGAAGCAGAAGAACGTACTACTATTGGTTGAATTGGCATTGCCAAGTTGGCCTTTATCAACATGTGAAGATAAAACCCCACAAAAAAACGTCGAAAAGAAAACATCAAAGGTGCAATATCTGAATCAGATCCAATGTATTCATTCATATATGGAGATATTGGAGGCATTCAATTTGATCAACGAAACCAATGTTCATGCTCGCGAAATCAGTACCTGTTTAGATCTTATGCCACATATATACTTCATGTAACCATTACGAAATAATCCATTGTGAAAAATACTAAGACATTAATAAGGAGCATTGTACATACATTCACGAAAAAAAAAAAAAAGAGCATTGTACATATCACTAGTTAGTTTGGCAAGTAGATTGTATCTTTCTTTTGTCAAAATTATTTAATATATATTTTTCTCCTTTTAAATGTTATGTCACTTCAGCCGTAATTTTTTTCTTCCTTCATTGTTATTATCATCATAAGAACTTCGGTAGTTAGGTTTAGTGAGCTATATAATTTTTTTTTATGGAGAAATATTAATTTTAGTATTGTTAGTTTTTTTTTTTCAAGCTATATAGTGACTTCATCATTTCCTATTTATAAAACTCCGATCACTCAAGAACATGTACGTATAGGTTGTTGAGTACGTAATGTTTGTTAGCGAATAAGACTTACAGTACTGATTACATATTTTATTTTATGATGGATATGTATAAATGTTCATGATGAATTCGGAGGTGATCGATCACCTGCTAATATTTATGGTTTGGAAATTTCGGGGTAAGAAGAAAAGAGGTGTCCTTCTTTTAATCGAATCAAATTAAACTGTGAAAAATTAATTAGGTGATGCCTTTACAACATTCAGGTGATGCTTTTACAACATTCTACCGCTAAAATTGAGAATTTTTTTTTGTCAATAGTTAAAACCACGGGTACATCTTTCAATTCATTTAGCAAAAGACTAATATGGTTAATGGTATGCGACTTTCATCGACCTAAACTTTTTTCCACTGAGAATTGAATTCGACTTATCTCACTAAATAGATAGTTCTCACAATGCAACTAATCTTATAGCCTTTGGGTTTACTAAAATGGAGTATTAAACTTAATGATCTCACTTTATATAAGAATATTAAATACTTAAGTAAAATTAAATAAATACCACTCTCTCTCTTGTGAAGAATATATTCTATCTTGCAATGGAATTCAAGTTTCTGTTATCAGTTGATATATAGCATTCTTGTCGGGATAGAACCTTTATGGAGTTGTAGAAATAACTTATTATTTTAAATAATGATATAGTTGACCCTCGACAGTATACAATGGGAAAGAATTGGAAATTAATACATTCGTTCATGATCATATCCACCACTGCGTCTTTTATAAGAATCGTATCATAAATTTTAAAAAGAAAAAAAAAAGCAGGATAAAGTGAAAAAATATAAATATATACTTAATTTTGTGTGAGGTTAGCCTTGAAAAAAATTGTGAGGTTGGCCAAAATTAATATATGATTTAATTTGATAAGTACTATAAATATTCTGAATCATATGGATTGGTTTTATATAAAACACAACATGTTAAGTTTAATATAATAAGTTCATATTTAAATGTTTATTTATCTCATTTTTGTTAGACATCATTAAATTAATAGACTTAACCCACTTATATTTGTTATCCATCAAAACATAATAGATTCAATAATTGAACGTGACTTATGACGCCTTTGAGTTTTTTTGGTATAAATGGTGATAATGAAGATCGAATATAAGTCTCCATGCATTTACTCCACATTTTTCCATTAGGTCGATCCTAGTAATTTCATGATACGTTCGAAATAGTACAATTGATATTGATCAAATTTAGGTTGAAGTTGTTTAAGATAAGTTTTCGTGTACATCAAAAGTTGAGATATCCAGATAATGAAAAAAATATTTTGACAAGGCTAAAACATTGTGAGCAAGGGGTGATTATTTACAAAATACATTTCAAGGCTGAGTTATTAATAATTTTACCAAGGTTATAGTATGTAATAAATGTTTATTTACTATATAGTGACGTTGATTGTATTTATAAGAGTATAATATGAATGGGTTTTCATGACATAGGACCCGATCGAGGCCTCTCAAGAGTGATATTACTTTTCTTGTTTTTTTTTTAACGGCCAAAACAAAAAAAACGTATTAAATTTGGTACTATAAGGGGTACCAACCCAAAAAACATACAAAGGTATATAAGTATAGATGTGTCCCTACAGCCAAGGTTTCTAATCATTTAACTTGAATTTAATTACTCATTCCTTCCTTTCACCATTTGTATTTTTTTAGTTTTTATAATTTATATTTTAATTTTTTTTTTTAATTTTTATAGTTTATATTTTAATTTTCTTTTAGTCCCTATAGTTTGAAAGTAATATTTTTAGTCTTTATAGTTTATATTTTAATTTTTTTTAATTCCTTATAGTTTAAAAGTGGTTTTTTTAGTTTCTATATTTTATATTTTAATTTTCTTTTAATCCTTACCATCAAAATATGAGTAATATTGTTAATTATAATTAACTACAAAATATTAACAAATAGTTCGTAACTAATTTATCGCAAGATAATTTATAATAAAAAATAGTTGATAATTTATAACTAATTTGTAACTAATTATTTTTATATATTTTTTTATAGTAAAGACTAAAAGGTAATTAAAATATAAATTATAAGGACTACAAAATTAAACTATAGAGACTAAAAATGTATGAATCATGAGACTATAAAGATCAAATGAGTAATTTAACCTTTAACACAGAACTGATGTATGATTGACCCACTGTTCATAATTGGGTTCATAGTTGTATTAGTTGTGCAAAATGTGTTTAATTGGTAACTATTTTTTTATAATTAAGAATGAGTTTCTAAATTTAATTCGTATTACAATGATTTGTGGATTAACTTAAATATTTGAAATCTTTAAAGAGAAAGAGAAAGCAAATGAACTTTTGTGTTTTGTATGAGAGGAAAGTTTGTCACTTTATTTTTAAAATCGTAAACCTATTTAAATTAAATTTAAATTTAGTAACCAAATTAAACTAGAACATGAAGTATTCAAGAAAAGTTTAAATATTACAAACCGGGGCAAATGCTGATAATTTAAGTTTAATTACAATATTCCTTTTTCAATGTAGGTTTGACTTTCTGAAAGAATCTTAAAACTTTGGTCATGGAATATCCTTCTCTCCTGCGAAGAATATTACTTTTGAAAATTAATTAAACCTCGGTTTCTTTCTTTCTGTCTGTTTTTTATTATTATTATTATTATCGGCAATAACGTATTTGATTCTTTCTTTCTGTCTGTTAGGTAATTCTCTCAACTTCAAAGTAGTGGTACATGCATGAACCCTTAGTTTCTTTTATTAGGATGTTAGACAGTAATACTCGTGCTGATCAGGAGCTAGAATAGCTGTAACATAATTGGTGGGAAGTAGAACCAGACACTGTAGAGTTGTAGTTAATTACTTAGAAGCTTTTATAAATAGGATCTCAAAAAAAATTATGGCTTCTTTCATTTGAGCGTGGGACGCTACTTCTAATGTTTTAAATTAAACACTTTGGCCAAATGCAGTTGTTTTGTAATTATTTCCTACAAAATTAAGACAAATCAACGGTGAAGTCTGTGGTGGAACATTTGAGAATATGGTTTAGCGATGGACAAGCAAATTGACCTGGTATAGTAGGTAAATAAACAGTACATATATTTTGAAATTATATATTTAAATTTGCTAAAAGTGGTTATTTTTAAAATATATGTAATATTTATGTTTGGTTCAAAACAAGGTCTGTAGAACTGAGTGAACAGTTGCGTGTGCTTGTGTTGGGACCTCCTTCAAAGGATGAAATTAAGGCATATCAGATCTCAAGTCCCTCCTTGTTCTTCCAGA
This sequence comes from Glycine soja, assembly GCF_004193775.1. Taxonomy (NCBI): domain Eukaryota; kingdom Viridiplantae; phylum Streptophyta; class Magnoliopsida; order Fabales; family Fabaceae; genus Glycine; species Glycine soja. Next base: position 40,757,541 of record NC_041012.1, on the reverse strand, counting down.
AGAGCTGCAAGTTCAACATGAATGACGATTTCTGAAAAGTTGTTTCGAAATCAAAGTTGTGCATTTATTGTCTTCGTACATTAAATAAACAATTTCATTCGACAATAAAATTTCCATAAATCAACGTGTTTTTTTAAAAAGGCAAAAAGAAATGTATTTATTAAAGAAAACCCAGTTTTAGCATAAGAAGTGCATAAACCAAGCCTGAGTACAAATATCATAGTACAAAAACTGCAGCTTAAAAAGTAAGTAAACAAAGAAATCGGCCAATGCGTAAGAAAATCTATACGTGAAGTGCAGACTTCTCTTAAAGCTTCTTATTTTAGCATATTTCTGCACTTCAAATCATTCAATGTTTTAAGAATTCCCGTACCAGGAAAATGTATATAATCAAAGCCATTATTGTATATTCTGTTTGTGACGATTAAGATACGAATCATCTTCAAAAAAATTAAGCACATGGTAGCTGCAAACTTGTGTGTCCATACCATCTGTTCGATCATATTCTCCTGCTGGTTGTTGATATAAAAACTTGCTTCTTAACTTTATCTTTTCTATAAATCACCCGTATTTGATCTTATGCGCCCAATATTTAACTATTTTATTTGACAGTCTTCTTTCATGGTCCACCCGTGAACCACTTGCAAGATAATCCACCACAAAATTCACCCAAATTAACATAAAATATTTAGAAAATAAACAAGACTTTTCTATCTACTTTTCTAAGGTTTCTTTATTTTTGTTTATTTTCTCTCTTTTTTTTCAATAAACATGCACGTAAATTCATCAAATATGAATTTAATTATTACCAATACAGCGAATAGGTTAAGTATAAAACCATTTGCAGTATTTAATCGAAATCAAAATATAATCTACAGATTCAGAATTTTATAGCAAACATTGTTTTATTCGATCTTTTGTGACGTGCTCTGATTTCTCTATTTGTTGGAAGCTTCTATCGAGCTTTCTAGTTTATTCGTGGAAGGTGGGGATGGCTGCGGAAAGCATAATCTCATTTTCATATTCTGTACACAAGGAAAAGAAATCTGAAACCACTAATCCCTGCTCCACTTGAAGGAAACCTTAGAAATTAAGAAGCAAAAAGTAAAGCATAACTTTAATAAGATACCATCCTTGCACTCGGGGGTATTCACCCAGTCCCCCACATAATCTTAATAAAGATATCTGTGTGTACTAAAACTTACATGGACCAGCAGTTGTTTCATTTCAAATTTAAGCATGGTTAAAAAATTATTATCAATAAATAATGGCAAATATTAATATTTTTGAAATATTTGTCAAAAAGTTATTTTTTAAAGTTACACACATTTAATTCAATGATTTTACTTTTTTTTATTAAACGTCCAAAACACACTTCATAAAATAATTAAGAATAAAAATTGAACTAATCCTTTCGACTTAATTTTCAATCTCATAATCAAACCTTCACGAATTGTCAAAAGTTAATCATACAACCAACAAAATTTCATCACTTTACGGGAAATAAAGTTTACTAGTTCTACACCTTGGAGGAATTAATCTTTAACTACCAATTTGGAAGTACTTTGCTTCACACGGAAAAAAACCTCTTTCATATAGCTAGCTAGCTTTATGTCTTACACATTCTTTGGATAAAATAAAAGTATTTTGCAACTTATTATGATTTTATATCTCTTCAAAATAAAGAGAATGATAACAAAATTTCAATTATATAAATTGTTATCATGAGCAATTCACTATGAACACAGTGCTTGTAGATATAATCAATTAGAAACATAAGATATAAGAAAATCCATATCAAGTAGTTATTTCAATTTTATCTTAAGCTTTTGATCATTTATTATGATAAACATTCTATTCGCTCTGGATTTGACTTAGTATTGCATACAAATTAAATATTAAGAAAGGATCAAAATTATTTTATTATGATCAATTTTTTAAGATTTAAATGATAAAAGGAATCAATTTTTTAACGTATGGAAACTATGAATGTTAGTCAAATGCTTAAGGAATTGCAGAATAAACATAAAAAAAAAAAAAAAATTACAATCGTCAAATCGAGGCCGAAGGATGACAATCCACAAAGGATATATATAACAAGAAGCGAAAACCAAGAGAAACATAAGTCAACCGTATAAACTACAAAGGCTGCAAAAATTGGCAGAGGCTAGCAACATGTGAAACTCTCACAAAGCACTAGGGGTGTTAGGTGTATGGGTTAACCTATGTATGTTCCTACTCAGTCTAAAATTTTGACAAAGACTGCTCTCGTGAATTCAAATTTGCCATGTCTGGCAATATTTGAGATAAAATGAGGGAGTGAATGATCCATTTGTGTTACTTTTATAATTTTTTATTAAAATAGATTTACTCTAAAATAAACTATTAGCATGAGTTTATTTTTTACTCAAAAAAATGAAATAGTCATTTTAATTTGTTATTCAACTATCACGTATTTTTTTCCTTCAAAACTGAGAAATATTTTCACGTATATTAGTAATTTATAATTGTTGATTCAAGACTATTAAGTTAGTTGCATTTTTTTTGTTAATTGAGACTAATGATACTTCATGAAACAACAAAAACTCATCGAGTAGATGAAATATAAACAAGCATAACCTTGAACGGCTAATGGCTAATTCAAGCAACGCACCTCACATGTTTTGGCTAGATATAAAACAATAAATTCATTCTTTCCCACCATGTGTTGTCTCATCACACCAAGAATTCACTTGTTGTGTCCGATCATGTGAAAATAACTTTAATCCAACAAATATAAAATGATCATGTGAAAATAACTTTAATCCAATAAATATAAAATGTTAACTTTTCAAATTAAAATAATAATTTTTACTATGTTAAATAATGAAATCTATATTATGTTATTTTCACTTGTGTTCTTTTACTTTCTTTTTTGTGCTTGATATTTTAGGACATTTCAAAATTGATAGACTCTCTTTGCACCAAATACTAAAGTGTTGCTAACTTCTCTTTATTTAAAACATTATTTTTAAAAAAATTGTACGTGAAACATTACTGTAGTAATTAAGTTATAAGTGATTTTAGTATATATAGTTAAGAATGCTTATTTTTTAAATTTTGAAATTTATTTTCTAAAATATTTTTTGTATGTAATAGTTTTTTCGATAAGTTGGTCTTTTGTAATTTTCACTACTAAATTTTTTTCTTAAAAACTTAAACGGAATAGTAATTAAATTCATATACTAAAAATTGTAGTTTTTGTTATTGCTATTCAAATTTTTTGTGATTACATAATTCTTTGTTCCTGTCGAGATTAATTTTTTAACTTTTGTATTTTAATTCTAGATTTTAAATTAAAAATTGTGTAATCTTTATGTTATTATAGTTAAAAATTAAAATCTACAGTAAGAATAAATTATATAATCACAAAAATTTTAAATTTTAATTTGTAAGTTTTGTATTTAAATTATCAATTTGTAAATTATAAATTGTCTAATCTTTTTGTTATTCTAGATAATTTTTTTGTGATTATATAATATTGACAACAGTCATGTGACTTATTCTTCACAATCTTCGTTAAGGGACATCCATTTTGGACCTATAGACAATTATATCTTATAAATGCAAGAAAAATATATCTCTAGATCTCAACATATTTGGAAAATAAAATAGAGTTAAAATAGCAAATATATAATTAATAATATTCAACAAAAATAAAGTATACAAAATCACATACAATATATCAAAATTAAAAAAAAATATACTTTTACTGAAAATTATTTTAAAAAAATAAAACATAAATCTTCACAAAATAGACATAATCATATAATAGAAAAAATATATACTACATATTCATCTAGTTATATAAATGCATAGCATCTATCTCTTAACATATAAAAAATAAATTGATAAGAAAAATATTCAACCCTTCTATGTATTTCTTGAATGTGTGAAGAAAATCAAAAGGAAATTATTTTTATAGTTACAAAATCAGGTTAATGCAAATTGTTATTTTGATACTAAACATAATGTTATTTTCACATTATTGTACTTAAATCAATGTTCATAAAAAAAACACCATCAAATCACTCACTTGGGTGATTTAATAGTATTTCAACAACCACTAAAAATTATAACACTATATTTAGATTGAAACAATTATTTAAAATTATTGTTTCATGTTTTTTTATTGAACTATCATATCCTCAAATTCAGTTTAATCCTAAGCTATGATCAAAATAAATCCATGTCAGTAATTTATTTTTGAAAAAATTTATTTTAATAAAAAAGTTTGTAGAAATGACCGAAAAGGATGAATGACTCTAAAATCAGGTTAGTTAAGCCTTATTTATTAACATAATATATTAATATTAAAATTATACATAGCTAAATTATAAATTTAAGGAAGTATATAGTTATAATTTAGGTATATTTCGAAATATTTAAGATAAATGATATTAATATAATATAATATTATGTAAAAAATATTAATTTTATTAAATAAAAAAGTTGTATTATTCTTTTATAATAATAAAAAGTTGTATTATTAATATATAATTATTTTAAAAAAATTATTGTTGAGAGAATATATGACATTTGACTATGTCAGAAGTTAGAACAATCCAAAATAGAACTCGAATTAATCCTCGAAATACTTCAGATCAACTCAAGCCCCGTCAAACCGGCAAAAGTCCTTTCAAAAGCCGGACCAGATTGGTGGGACAGGACAGGTCATGAGCACCCTTATACAGCAGTAGCAGTATGACAAATTAATCAGATTATTTTTTTAGTATATTGTATTCATGCAATATAGTAGTTTCTCATAATTGTTTTTTTTAATATTATTTTTATCACTGTACTATTAATGTCAAATATTTATTGGATCGAATTTCAACAAAAAAAAATGTTTATTGGATTTATAGAGGATCACTCTTTGCCTAAAAATTTGTCTCAATTGGTTAATTACTTTTATGGTTTGTTTGATATAAAAGTAAGATGAAAAAAATACAAATAAAGATATTTTTTTTTGTTTGGTTCATAAAAAGGTGGAAACACAAAAGGAAAAAGTTATCTTCTAAAATAAAAATTCAAAATTTTATTTTTTTCACTTTTCTTTTAATTAAAAGTTCAAATTTTTTGTTTACTCCGTATTATCTCTCTCATTACAAACATAGAGTATTAAAAAAACAATCTCCCATCACATTTTTTTCTATCAATAAAACCGAAAGGTGAGAGATGTAAACTCACCTATATTGGGAACAAGAAACGTGTAGGTGTTTTTATCCCTCTTTTATGTCAATCAATTTATTTTATATATACAAATACAATTTCTCAGCGGCGATCTGTTAAGTGAGACAATTCATTATATTCATCGTAGCTAGCAGCATAGTCAAATGCCATCATATATGCCTTGTTTCCATCTCTGTGGTCACCACACCTCGCCGTAATATCACTGAACGAGTCATGGTCTTTATAGGATTTATTATTTGAAAAACACTTAAATAAACTTTTTATCTTTACAATGGAGTGTTTTTTTAATTTTTGTCTTTTTAATTTTTTTTTCGTTTTAATTTTCATAAAATGTGATTATTTTGTTTTTTTTATTTTTAAAGTGTTTTAAATAATTTTTTAAATATTTAAAGTATTTTTTTTACTGTTGAAAGTGTTAAAATACTTTAAGTAAAAAATAAAACAATTAAATTTTGAAAGGACTAAAAAGAATTTTCTTTTTCTTTTTCTTTTACAGAAACAAAAAATGAAAAAAACACTAAAATATAAAGATAAAAAATATATTTAAATCTTTAAAAATTAATCATGCTCAAATTTTCCAATTCTCTCTATGCTAAAAACACCATACATCATTCATTAAATCAACCACATATTTTTATATTTAGTTTAAACTTCATCACTATATATCTTTATTATTATCATTGTCACCGTGTCTTAAATGATGCATGACATATTGCTATAATATATATCATTAATTGTCCCATCTCAATCAATGATATTTTGAGAATATTATTATTAAATAATTAAAAATATTTAATTAAATTTTTTTATTTATAATGGAATTTGAAGGCAGTACATAACATATGAATATTTGGGTGTGGGGAAGGAACTCTAGTCAAGAGTGCAAATATGCATAATATGATTTCAAAATATTTATAAGAAAAATAAATCAAAATATAAAAACATAAGCATTGGAACAAATTTAATTTTAAAAAAATATTAGAATATATTTTAACTAAACAATTGTTATTTTAATGGTTGCAAACATTCCATTGCATTTAATATATTGAATGAGGAAAGCTGATGATTGATTAAAGTAATTAATAGAGTAAAAAATTATTTAATTCGATAATAATTCTTCTAAGACATGTACTATACAACAACAACAACAAAAACAACGCCTTATCCCACTAGGTGGGATCGGCTACATAGATCAACTTCCGCCATAATGTTCTATCAAATATCATACTTCTATCCAAATCATTAAGTTCGAGATCCTTCTTGATAACCTCTCTTATAGTCTTTTTGGGTCTTCCTCTGCCTCGAATTGTTTGCCTTCTCTCCATCTGGTCTACTCTCCTCACTACAGAGTCTACTGGTCTTCTCTCTACATGCCCAAACCACCTAAGTCTATTTTCCACCATCTTCTCTACAATAGGTGCTACTCCAACCCTCTCTCTAATAGCTCCGTTTCTAATTTTATCCTGTCGAGTCTTACCACACATCTACCGCAACATCCTCATCTCCGCTACACCTACTTTAGTTTCATGTTGGCTCTTGACCGCCCAACATTCTGTTCCGTACAAAATCGCCGGTTAAGACATGTATTATAAAATAAGAAAATTACCTAAACGCATGAGAAAGAGAGTAAATGTAAGAATTATCCCATTTTTAAAAAAGAAAATTCAAATTTACAATATAAGAATTTATTATCTCATTCTCATAATCACTTAATAGTATGTTTTAAATTGGTAATATAGTCCCTATACAAACATACATAATTTTTTATTTGTTTCAAAATATTTATGACTTTAAAAGGCTTAAAATATTAATTATTTTTCAGTAATATACTTGTTAATTTAAATTGTGTCAGAAAGTAATATACTTATTCATTTTGATATAAGGAAGTTAACCAATGATAATCATTTACAGTTATACTCTAACTCTTTCAATTAAAAAAAAATATTTTATCGTGATAATTCATATAATTATAATTTTCTGTATATATATTATAAATGGTGAATCTTAAATTTATAAAAAAAAGTAATTTAAATTAAATTTGACAATAAGTTATTTGTATTTTAAAAAAAAAAACTATGTTTGTCATACAATTTAGTATAGATTTCACAATTTAACATAAAAAACTTATAAGCATTACTTCTATACCCTATGAGAATTACGTCTAGAGATATCTTTTTTCTGTTTTGAAGCACAGGTTCAACATTTTCCACAAGCATATATGTTCCTTGTTTGTTTTTCTAACAAAGTATATATAATGACAAAAAAAGCAGGGGAATTGAGAGAAAATGGTGGTTGAGATTTGGTTGTTGAGGACTGAGAACTGTAAGAAATCAAACGCGGACACCAATGCGTTTCAAAATAAATCAGAAACTAGTCTCTTTTTTATTTTATTTTTATTTTTACGGTAAAAAAACTAGAGTCTCTATATATTAAGCCAATGGGGAAAATGTTAATTAATATTTACGTTCTTAATTTTGGTGTACCAGACCAACAAGAAGTCAAAAGTATTTGCACGATAGTCTCCTAGCTCAAAATAAAAATTGATGATAAAGACATACGTACTATTCTCGTCCAACTTCATCCATGTGCCAAGACCAACTAAATTTTATTATTCACAACGTATACCAGTTCACACACATTCCAACGTGTCCAAATGGAGAAGTTACACTCTTGATGGATTTAATTAAACGGATGTTCAATACATAATCATCAACTACATAGCTACTTTCTTTCAAGATTGAACTAAACTTTGGAAGGAATTTCATTGTAATTTGTCGCCTGTGGTCAGGTATAGTACATTGTGCACATATATGACTCTACTTCCATTCAAGGAACTTTGCAAATGGTTTTTTTTTTTTTTAATATTTTGCAATGTAAAAGTAAGTTTGACTTATTAAAATATAGTAATTTGTATCATCGAGTGGATAAATCAATTCACACTAAATAATTTTAGTTTAGCAAGTAATTTTGAGTTTGAGTCTTTAATTACTTGAAAAGGGATTTGCTTTTCAAACTGATCTTTAAAAAAATTAATAATTCGTGTATTGATTTCCTTCAAATTCCCTCACATGTGTCTTTTTTGAATTATCGGAAAATATATCATATATTTTTTTATATCCCCTCTCTTCCAAAGTTCTACAAATTCGCCGCTTCGCCCATGACAGTTGTGTTAGAATTGAAGATTATTTAAGACATGTTTAAGAGTATGATTTTTAGGGAAAAAATAAAACATATTTTTTGGTGTAATAAGTATTTTTAAAGTAGTAAATTAACATATATTTAATGTAATGATATTACTATAATATAATTTATTGAATTTAAACTAAAGTATTCATCCTTTTCTCAACATCTTTCTGAACTTGAACTCTCAAACATAAATCTTAAATAATGAGAGTAAATATATAGTGGCCGAAAGCAAGCCAACAAGGTGCATCTACACTAGGCAGATGAGTGCTTGGTCGAATACGCGTTGGATGGAGTACGAGATCTTGCTCTTCACGAGGTATGCGTTAAAGTGATAAAGGTCGAAAGTCCAAAGTACGAGAATGTGGCTATGATGAAGCGATGAAGCTCTATATATGTACTAGTAGTACTACTACTACCTAGTTACTTTTTTTAAAAAAATCATTTTACTTTAATTAATATTAGTTTTTAATCAATATTAAGTATAATGAGATATTTATAAACTATCGTTAAATAGTACATTATTTAATCATTTTTTTCAAATTATTATGTTTTGAACATATATACTTGGATACTTTAAGTTATATTTTATCATCATTAAATAATAGGAGTGTTTTATTTCCCGTGTTTATCCTAATTCCTCGATATAATACGCCGCAAAATTTAATAAAAAAGCTGTAACTGGAGTTGCGTTCCATTGATAATAGAAGGGTAGTAGTGACTATTCCATTTCAATCAAACAAGAAAAAGAACAGAGATAAAAGGAAGAACATCATAAACAACCTATTCATTTTCTATATATGTGAAGTCAACTGTTTGAAACCTAGATACAAACCAAAAAATATATATATATATATATATATATATATATGAAAAAGTTCCCTAACAATACGTGCCAAAATTGAGCAGTAAAATTTTGACACACTTGGACTCTTTAATCAGCAGCAGATTTCTCAAAAGGAGCGAGCCTATTATCCGCTAGCCTTGACGCATACGCAGCCTTCTTGTATTCCCACCATGTGAATTCTTTGTAGAAACTCTCTTCTCCTTTTAACATGAGAGAAGGTAAAGGTGATATCTTTTCACTCAAGGGTGCTCCTCCAAAGTAGATCATTGACAACCTTGACTTGGTTGGGTCAGCCAAAACTCTATGCTTTACACTTTTAAACCTCCCATTAGTCATCACCTGCATCGGTTTCGTCCACAATTATATTACAAGATTTGGTAAGAAAACACACACCCCAAAACAAATTTTTTAAATGCCCCCATATCAAAATGTTTGTCGGAATGTCCTTTCCAAACAGGATAAGTGAGTCTTTTAGCGCCACGTCACCCAGATACTGTAACAGTTCAAGTGAGTTAATCTGACTTTTACTATATGATGACATAAACCATCTTATTTATTTTTTACTCCTACATTGAATTACTTAATCTTATTTTATAAAATAAGAATTCATCCAATTATAAATCACATAATACTGACTGAGTATCATATACAGACTGTGAGAGTAAATTTTTTACACCAATAATGAGATAATAAATGAAGTTATAGAATACTCTACTTAATATTTAGATAAAAATATTTGGGTGAAGGCATTAATGATACCTGTAGAGTGTCACCAACATTGATGAAAAAGGAAGTTTGATCAGGTGGGACTGAAACCCAAGTGCCATCTGTGAGACAGATTTGCAGGCCTGAGGTGCTGTTAGATCTCAAGACAGAAATTATCTGTGGGTCTGTGTGCTCTCCAAACCCAACCAAATTTCTGCCGTTCAATGCTTGCACCTCTGGGCATGGCGGGTAGTGGTTAAGTCTGAAGCAAGAATCACTCTTCTCATCCTTCAGCAACCTACTCAACGCATTCCTCTGAGTTATTCCCAAGCCCTCCGCCATTAATTCCAACACCTCATAGCACATGTTCTTCAGCGCTCTAATGTACTCCTCAACGACCACCCTGAAAATTAATCATGTCACAAAAAAAAAAATGTGAGAACTTTAATATATGCCTGACAACAATTATTAAAATAGACACTAGTACCACATTTCAGAATTTTAAGTATGGCATAGCTGATCAAGTTAATAAATAAATGTGGGACTGGGGTGTTTTCTTTTGTTTGAACAGAGGAAAAACAGGGGACTCTGTTTTTTACCTGAAATTCTGAGGACTTTCTCGGAAAATGAACTGTGACTTGGGGGAGATGACGTCAGGGTTGGTGTTGAGAAGGAGGTATTCGACCCAACCGACATCGCCGTTAGGGCCAATCCTCTTGCTGCCGTAGCCAAAAGGATCAGGGGGACCAGCCCTGTCTTTGTCGGACTGAGGTTTTTTGAAGAACCTGAGGGTTTCGTTTTCCAAATTGGCCATGAACTCTAATGGAACACCGTGGTTCACGAGCTTGAAGAAGCCGAAGTCCCTGCAGGCCTTCACTATGTGGGTCTTGGCATCGGGGTCCGTGAGGTCGACCACGGGAATCCCGGAGAACAGGGGCGTGGGCTTGCATGTTTTCAGAAGGAAAAACTGGTTTAATGCTGGCTGAGACAAAACAACCATTGTAACAACTAACAACGTTGCTATCAGAGAGAGAGAGAGAGAGAGGGAGGGAGTGAAGGGTGGTGGGGGTGTAGGGGGTTTTAAATGGGGGAAATGGGTGAGAAATATTGCTAATGCATGAATGAGAGGTAAGAAAGAGGCGTTACGAACAATATAGAGGATCCATCTGGCTCTCACTGTCCCCTACGCATTTGCATTTATAGTACCAAGAGAGGAAAGGGTCTATGTCTGATTTTCATCTTTTATTTTTCTTTTTTTTTTTTTAATCGGGATATGCTTGGGCGGAAAGTAAGGACTTCCCTTCTTACATTAATATCTTTTAACATATATTCTTCTTTCATATGCAAGAATTACATATTTATCTATTGATCTTTCTTTTCCTTTTTAATATTGGTGGATTTGGTTTCTACTGCTACCTTTTTATAAATTGATATGTATTACTTTTGGAAAAGGCAACTTCCGAGGATATTTGTTCACACTTCTTCGCTTTGCACTAAGAAATGGGTAGCTTTCTTCCTTGTTATCCAATAGAAAATTTTCTGTCAGCCAGCCACACGGATTTCTCTCTCGGAATAAGAAACATACGTTCCACTAGCTATATTTTCCAAGGTTGCAGCTGATACACAAAACCAATAATATGGAGAACCTAGTAAGTTTTTCTAGAATCAATTATCTATTATCAATTATATTCTCATAAAAGAAGTTTTTATATATTAATATAATGTAATATAATCGATAAATAACTTTATTTTTTAAATACATAGTTATCCATTTATATACATTGAAAAATATATATATAATACACCTTCAATAATTCATACAATAACATGTACTTATATATTTTTTATATTTATCTCTCTTCTTTGTTTCTACATTTATTACATTTTAAATTCCAAATTTTCTTTCTTTCTGTAACGTAATTGTACACCATGTTGAACCAGTATCATTTATCTTATTATTATTATTATTATTATCGACAAAACTTAGATGTAACATTTCATATACTTTTTGTGTTGTTTTTCAATATGAATTCATGTTACATATCGACATAAAATTTGTTTTTAAAAACCTAAGTTTAATTAAAACTTTTATATTTAAGTGAACAAAGTTTTTTTTAAAAAATAAGTATTTGCAATATCGTTAATTCATTTTTTTAATTAAGAAAATAATGCATTTCCTTATAACCTATGTGGTGGTCATGTTCTAACAGGATAATTATTTTATTTTATTTTATTATAATCAATTGTTTACTACGTCAGTAAAATATGATAATTTATATGGCCTGACTCAACTTGAACCGTAACAATTATATTTTACAGGTTTACGTTCATACTATACATTCATATTTTAATAGCATTTTTAACGGAGAAACTTAATTTGAGAACTCATTATTTTTTCTCTCTAATGGTAAAGTTGGTAACATGGTTCTTAAGCTCACTTTTTAAATCTTTATTTTATTAAAAAAAGTCTTAATTTTCTAACAGTACAAAAAACATTTTACTTGATTTATTTTTTCTTACATTACTGAATAGTTTCACTCAAGTTTTCTCTGATTCTCCCTTCCGAGTTCCCACGATAGTGTGTGGTGGTTGCAAGGTGGGGTTTGGGTTTCTCTAGAAGGGAGAACAAGGAATGACTTTGGAGAGAGACACAAATATCAATTCTATCTATCTACACTCTATGCACTCTAGTATTTTAACTTGTAAAAAGTACAAGACAGATGTTTAAATTTTAACAACTAAAATTGATATTATAATTAAATATTTTAGAGCATATAATTGCATTTTATTTACTCCATTAAATTTGAAATATAGAAAATAAAATAAATTCTCTCTTCACGCTATTTAAATGCATTTTTCATTACATTAGTATGCCAATACTTAAGTTTAGTATGTTTAGATTTCTATGGTATTCATTAAAAAAGAATAAAAGATTTCTATGGCATCTGAAAAAGAAGGTTTTTTTTATAAATAAAAATAAGGTTTCAATGGCATAAATCAGCTTATCTTTTATAAAATTTAAAATTATTAGTTAAGTTTTTATAAAATAAATAAGACACACATTAAAACTTGTTAATATGTCAATACAATAAATTACAAAACATTCAACCACTAATGTGAGAAACATGAGAAAGGAAATGTGAGAAGAACAAAAGAACGACGAAAGGAACAAAAGTCATAAAAACTAAACTAAAAGGACAAAAAAAAAAACAAACAAAAAAAAGAGGAGAAAAACTTGAATCAGTAAAGGAGGCTTCTTCTACCTGTCCTTAATTTTCTTACCCCAACGTACCTGCAGTAAACTTATCGGAAGAATGTAAAAGTCCTTATTTATCCTTTTTCATCTCGATGTCTCAGTATACAATCGAGCAAGACAAGTTTTCTTGGATTTATTACATCGTAAGTACATTGTTCATTATACTCGACAACGTACATGGCTGACCTTTCAAAGAACTAGCTTCGAATATATAAGTCAAGAAAATGCCTTGTTCATAGAGACAAATAGGCTGGAACAAAGATATTTTTTTCTGAATAGCACAACAAAGATCTTTAAAAAAATTCACTATGAGGCGAATATATAATAAATAACGTTTGACGAAAAAACTATTGTGTTAAAAACGTTTTCTTTAAAAAGAAAACAAATTAAACCATCAATGTAAGACAAATAATGATATATCTCTAAAGACCAAGTCTTTCCATTTCAACAGGAATATCCATGAGACCAGTTAGAATTGATTCATTTTTGTTACAACACATTCAAAAATTTGATAAGGACATTTATTTGGACTTAAACTCAACTCGATTAAGAGTTTGATAATATATGAAGCCAAGACTAGGCCAAATCAATTTGTTCATATTTTATATATCAATCTTAATAATGTGTAAATTAAATTGTAAAATTTTAAAAAAATATAAATTAAAACTACAACTAAGCTATATATATATAACATTACATTATATGAAAAAAATCATTAAGAGGGAGTAATGTGTTGCAACTTCTTGGGCCACAAAAATAACCAAATGGGGAGGAGACAGAGCTTGCAAAGGTTAATATGTCAACAATCATGGTTAGGAGATATGCAACAGGAGGAAAGAAGAGCTTGAAAAATGAAAGCATTACTGTATAGACCTTTGTCGAGGCATAAAGATTGCAAAATGAAAGCATTACTGTATAGACCTTTGTCGGACAATTCTATTTCTAATAGTAATATTCAATGAAGGAATTTGGTTATACTAAATAAGGAGGGAGTAGAAACAACTAAGAATGTATGGAAGTTTGGGAAGAAAATTAGAGTAACAAGCAAAGGAAATAGTGATGAAATCATAACGAGGTTGAATTAAGGGGATGGAAAATAGGGACAGGCAAGAACCACAAAAAAATAGACAAAGGATAGGGATGAGAGAGATAATTGAAATCGTTATGTAGAACAGGTTGAAATTTAGCTTGTTTGTAAAATTGAAGGGTGAACACCTATTGTGAGTGGAGGGGGTATATGGAAGGACAATTGTAAACTTTCAATGTTGAATGTGCATGTGTTTCATGTTATCTAAGGTGTAAAAAATACTGCTTAAAAAAAAGGTGTATAAAAGTTATGGGAGGAAATAATTAATACAGTGGAGGAGAAAGGTGGGGAGAGATGGGTGTGTTAGGTGATTTCAATTCGATCATAACAACACAAGAAAGGATGGAATGAAGTGGAGACAAATAATAGACATGAGGAAATAGAGGTTCAATGAATTAATTCATTATGGAGTTGGGATAGACATATTTACCAGAGGAAAAAGGAAGTGGCTTAGAATCCCAAGTCATTTCACTTATTAAACTGTTAGAGGAAAGGTAAAGGGTATGAAAATTTTGTTAGAATTACATGGAATATACAAGTAAAAGGATGAAAAATGTTAAATTTTGAAGGAGAAATTGAATATAATAAAGTAAAAGAATAATGGATTGGAATAAGAGTTTTTGATAAATTTGTTCAAGATCTCATATCAATAACTAATGATATTAACTCATGATATGATTTAAGTATAATATATAAGTGTGGTGTAAAACTCATTTTAAAAATCAATTTTATATGATTTAATTAGGCTTAAGATCTATATTCTTTAATGATTTTAACACTTATACTAGATCCATTAAATAAGTCATTCATCATAAATAGATTATATAAATGAAGAATAATATTTATTTTACTAATGATTTTGTAAGATTGAATTATATAAAAAATTTATTATTTTAACGATTATTATTCGACATAGTAAGTCATCCGTTATCATTGATAAAAAAATTCAAGAAGTGTAGAACATAAATAGTAACAATTTTTTTTTATCTGCCAAAGAAATATCATTACTTGAAGATAGTGGTATAAGGAATACCACTATCAGAAACAGTTGTTTAAAAGTATACCAATCAGGACAAATTACAGGACTAGGATTAACAAATATTTATGTGATAGTGTCCCACACAAATATTTAGTGACCACATTTAAACGTAGCCCAGTCAACAATAGCAACCGTATATATAATAATATAAATAATAACAATTGACATTGTCCATTCCGTTAATAATAGAAAATTTCATAACATCATTGGGTAGCTATATCAAAACGTTAGATCAACATCTTGTTTTGTGCAGGCCAATGCTTCATTAGTTCATTACTTGTCCCTATAGAATACGTATGCACGCCCAAAAAGGACAAGTAAATGGAAATAAACGAAAATTTTGCTTGGTCAAAGATGACCAATGACTCTTGGGAGTAAACATTCTTCAATATGCCTAAAATCAAAGGCGTAAGGACAAAGGTTTACGAAGATGGCAATCACTTTCTCGATCTAATGACAATGATACTTCTGAGTGCATCATTGTTTTGTATACTGTTTTCCTTTCCCATTTGAACAGTATAGCTATTTCCCCCGTGCGGTCTTAGATTAAGACCTTTCTAGTTTAGAGTTTCGAGTTTCAGTATGAACTATGAAACATTTCTATCAATGCCAAAACTAATTACGTTTGATGTAACTGAAGAAACAGTACCACTACATTGGCGACCACAATTCCACTTTTGACGCCTAACTCAGGAGTACTTTAATTACGAGTTACAATTTAATTTATTTTATTTTTAAACTTTTAGTATTTCATTGTTTGAAAGTTATGCCCCATCAATTTGATTCGAGTTACATGAATCCAATCAGAAAACACTCATAGGACTTTTTTTTTAATATTTCCAATTTTTTCTACATGCATAATTTTCTTAGTAATGATTTACCTACTCAATGAAGAAACTATTGATTATTTAATTTTTTTAATATATTAAATATATTTAATTTTGTAGCTTTCATTTATTGTAAGGTAAAATTAAATTAAAAGTATTAAAAGAAGGTATTATTAAACAAATTTAACCAAACATATAATATAAAAAGCATAATTCTAATGAGAAAACTATCTACTTATAAATACTATAAATGGTTTTGCAAGTATGTGGAAGTATTAATTACAATGCAATTGTTAGTTACAAAATTATAATTATTAACTTTTTTAACATTAACATTGCATACATTTTCTTTTAGTGAATTTAACATTCCATACATGCTCTACATGAAAGCTTGTGGTAGGCAGATTTACAGAAATGGAGTAATCTTTCTAAGAAATTATAGAAATGAGTAGATTTTAAAAATATTACAAGATATGAATAAGTTGTGTATTAAAACAGAATTTCATATAAAGAAATCTTGTTTTACATGACTTTAAAACTATTTTTTCTTTAAAAAAAAATCTTGAAGTCATGATTTAAAATATGATTTAAAATACGACTTCAAGTATTTTATATTAAAAAAATATTAAAGTTGTATTTTGACTCATGACTTCAAATATTTTATATTTATTTAAAGAAATAATAAAGTTATAAAATCGTGACCCAAAACATAACTTCAAGTATTTTATATTTATTTTAAAAAATATTGAAATTGTGAAGTCCTGATCCAAAAACATGACTTCAGTGTTTTTTTTGAGAAAATTAGACATTCTAAAGTTTTTTAAAACACGGCTTATTTATATTTTATAATATTTTCAAAATCTATTCATTCTTTTTTTTTTTTAATTATCCCACTTCTGTAAATTTGCCCATGCAGTACGATATTTGATTTCAAGAAATATAAGTAGTTAACATATAAACTAATAATGAAAAGAACCTTCATTTCCGTACTCAACATTTTCTTTTCCTGTACCAAAAAAATAAAAGTACGGAAATCCGCACGAACAAGGAAGGTTGCCTCTCATCTGTATTGACCTAAAATATTTATTACTAAAGATAATTGAAAATGGGTACCAATTAATGCCCTGAAATATATGCAAGCTAATCAGTACCCTTATCATTATCCTCTTTATGATAAGAATAATGTTGTCCATTGAAGTGATTTTATTACAACTAGAGATACTATAGTATAGTAGTTGCTGAAGAATATATGATAATTATAAAGTTTCAATCATTTAAGAGTCATAGTGATCGATAATTTATAAATGTCTCTTCCTCTTAATCCATTTAAGATTGCATCCATGATTCTATTCATCTAATTCGTAGTAATATTTGAAATTACAATGGCAAGTTGAGGAAACCAGCAATAATTCAGAAATTGTTCCTGTTCCCACATCATGAGCGGTGAGGTGCAGCTTTATGGCAAACTTTTACTACCATTTTTTATATGCGCAGCACAGTTTCTGCATCACTTACTAGGCAGACAAACGTGTGTTCCTACCTAGATAGAGGCAACGTAACAGTAAAATGCTCATCGAGTGTGAGAGCCTTTTCTCTTTGTTGCCGTCTTGGATGTGGAATAATAAACATATATGTTTTAGTATTTAATTAATTTTTTTTATGTATATTTAGGAAAAAACTCCTCAGATGTGTCACACAACTTCCTATCAACAGAATACTGTAACATAATTCATCAATAATTTTGTCTCTTAAACATTTAATAATACATTTGTTATCTAATAATATTTATCAAGAAATCAGTCTCTATTCTTAAAAAAGAAAAAGAAAAAGCTGTGACTGGTTCATGTTGGCTCTTGTAGCCGGGGAGAGTCGTCATGTTTAATTTAGGCAAAGGGTATAGCATAAAAAACAAGTGAAGTGCACTGCGGCCACATTGACTGACACGAAGGAAGAAAGTTCTAATTAGTGCAAAGAAATGTAAGTAGTAGTGGACAAACTGACCAAGGACGATGGATTTGATGGATTTGATGGCCAACAAACTTGCTCCTAGCTAGTGCAATCAACGGAGAGAAAATGACAGTTTAATGACAAAGTCAGGCATGTTTGTTACTTTATTTCACTTGATAATTTCTTCATATTAACTAGGGATAAGCCACCACCACTACTTATATTTCTTTTTCAAATAATTTATGATTCAAATTCTCATCTAAGTATACAATAAATTATGCCAAAAATGAAACATTTACCTTACATACGCTTGTGTTTTTTATAATAAAAATTAATCATTAAAATATTTTGTATTGATATCATAATTAATTTTTTTTATATAAATAAGTCTTTTCAAATTATTGGTTGAATTAATTTATCAAAGTCACACTAATTAAAACCATCAACTAAATGTTTCATATGGACTTTTTGAGGGAAGTGTCCTGTGTATAATAAAATGGAGAAGATGATATTTTTAAGATGCATGTACATGAAAAATACAAAAGGGAGAAATAAAAAATATTATTTTTTTATGTTTAAATAATAGAAGTGAGTGTTAAACAAGTTTTAAATTATGAATAGGTATATCACAATAATTCTAGTTGTTCGTTAAAGCCTAACTCACATAAGCTACTAAAATAAGCTATGGTAAAACTATTTAATAGCTTTTTTTTTTATTGGAGAAGTTAATCAAGTTTTGAATTATTTAAAATTAACAAGTAATTGTGCTCAGTTCCTCCAAACAAAGTCTCATATTTAAATATTGTAAATGAAAAAATATAATTGAAAAAAAAATTCACTAAATGACCAATTAGGTTTATCGATAAAAATTAATTATTAATAAAAATAATAAATACTTCACATCAATATCATTGTATATAAAAAAATGTAATTTCATTAAATAAAAATCTTAAAGACTCACAAAATGTCTTAATCTCCACTCAATAATGAAAATATATACTATTAGCATATGATTAGCAATTTCTCCATGTGAAATTGATATGCCTTCATTGAAGTTGAAGATTTTTTTATTAATAAATGTTAATTATTAGTTTTGTTAGTAAGAGATCAAATTTGAGATTTTCTTTTTTTCCTTTTCTTTCCTTCTTAATCACTTAATTAATGTTATATTTTTTAGTTGAAGATGACTTGGAGGGATAAAAAAAAGTTGATAAATACTTGGTTAGATAGTAGCACATATGACAGGTAGACTTAAAATTGACCCTAGAGAAGGGTGTTGGTCCTCTTATCCGACAGGCGAAGACAAAGTATGTAGATATTGTTGGGGCATTTGACGGCCCTTATTGATGAGCACAGCAAGGTGCAGTTGTTATTACAACACCATTCCCTGTGGGGGTGCCCTCCCCTCTCAATCACTTTCAGATTCCCCCTCAACCCAACTTTGCTTTAGAAATTACAAATTCCCCGACACGTGCCCAATTTCCCAACTATCTCCACACAGTCCCTCACCCACGTGCGGACACGTGGACATGGTAGCTTCACTCAACTACTTCAGTCTTGCATCTCTATCTGTCCTTTTTCTTTTTTTTTTTTTAACTTTAATATAAATATAAAACTGACGGGCCATATGTACCAAATTAAATATATGCTTTTGGTCCTGCCTGCCCCAACTGATTCGTGCATTGTGGCCGTGACACATAATCTTCAAAGCCAACACATTTATTTTTAGTTTTTGCTTTCATGGGTGGCCATGTCATCCTTAATAAACGGTTTGCAGTGCTTTACGCCCTCTCACTTTCTTCTCCATCTCCAAAGTTGAAATTTGAAAACTATGCTAGTGAATCACTCTACTCCGATTCGATTCTCTCTCGCTTTTGAAAAAGAAAAAACATTCATTAGCCTTAAGTATGTGTACTAGTCATGAACTAACATCATGCCAGTGTTCAGACATTGACATTCACATCCCCCAAACATATATCACGCGCATTATATATCTATCTATCTAATTCTTATTACCCACTAATAATTAATAAAAATGCGGTTAACGGGAAGGGAAATACCACATTTGCTTTTGTCTAGAGGAATATGCCATGAGTTGAAAATGGTTGGAACAAAGTGGGAAAACTGAGTTTGTACATTAACTTAGGTGAGATTGTTTCACTTTAATTCATACTTTTGAATTTAAGCATGTATAATTGACTTAAATATGTGAAAAGAATATTTTATCTTTAAAACAAACCAACTCTGCCACTTAATCCTATGGCTCGAACAGAATTGTGTTTTGTAAGAGATATTTATAGTTTTGATGAAGAACAAAAAAAACACGCAAAAGGAGAAAAAAGTTATTTAAAAAGAAAGAAGCACGCCCTATCAACACAATTTTAGCCTAATTATGATTCAACTTGGAAGGACTGTTCATGGATTGGTTTATAGAGGATTTGGAAGGAAATGAAATTTAAACCAAGAAAGTTTGTTATAAAATTTTGGATTTATCATTCCAATATTTTTTTTATCTAATTATGACAATCAATAAGATGAATCAATATCATAGTTATATAAGTGGAGGGATACATACAGCGAGTGTGTATTTTTTTTTTCTGATATACACCACATATATTTTCTATTAAAAATAATTTTATTTAAGTCAGATAAAAATATTAGTCGTTCAAACATTTTTATGTCGATTCGTCCAAGTGCTTGATAGTGTGTCTGTATGTTTTTGTAGTTTAAATATTTTTTTCTTTTAACTTATATCTATTTAAATTTCAAATTAAAGTATTGCATAAATATTTTTTTTACAGAAGTATTAGATAAAATATTTAAATGTGTTGTCCTAAGTTTTTATGCAAACTAAAAAAATTAGTAGATAAATAAAAGAAAATAATAATTTTATAAAATTAACATTAACATTATAAATGGAAAAGGACATTTATTTTTACTTTTTTTTTTCTTTTTACACAATAGTTCTAATATTATGGAAAAGAGAGTACTTGCTAAAAATTTTATATACAGTGATCAATACAAATTATACATCTAAAGATGAATTAATATTAGATTGTATATTTTTTTATCCATAAGAATCAGAGTATCATAATATATATATATATATAAAATAATAACTCAAATACTTCCTTTATTTTAAAATGCAAGTCATTTAAAGTTATTGTACATGTATTAAGAAAAATAATTAATTTATTAAATTTCATAAAAAAATAGCAATGATTTTCTTAATATATCCATTTATCTTTATTTAAATGGTGTTCTTATTCATTTGCTCCCGCTATACAAAAATTTGATTAATAATAAAAAATTTCTATACAAATTTAATAGACTAAGACATTTTCACTTTACATAATTCCATTATATTTGATGTTACTTGTGAAAAAATAAGTGATTTTTAGAATAATTAATATAAATATATGAGTAAATACTAGTGACTTAAGAAAAAAATTTACGAGAATTAAAAAAAATTATTGTATTAATACATAAAATATTGATTGAGAGTAATTTTAGAAAAAAAAATTAATGTTAATATTAATTTTGTAAAATAACTTATATTTTGAAATGGAGCTTGTTAACCCAATAAGCTAAACCCCTTGGCTAATGTTAGGTGGTGTTATGCCAACTTTTATAAACATTAATTGGTTGTAATGTAGAGAGTTTTCTTAATGGTGATAAACAAAAAAGTGACGGTCAACTTTTATTATGACCAATTAAGGTTAGGTTGTGTTATACCACAATTTTGGGGCGTTTTTTTTCTTCAGACTTTAATGTTAGTGTAGCAAAGTTGATTTGGATAATACTATTGTCAATTGGGCCGAATATGGGTCTTTTCTTCGTCCAGAATCATGCCTTTATAAACAAGTTTTTTTCTCGATCTTTAACAAAAAGCATGACTTTTTCTAAACAGACCTCCGGTTACTTGCACACCTCCTATCTCTTATTATTTTTCAATAAGTGGAAGGGGGTGTAAAAGTAGAACAAGGGATTATGACGAAAAGTATTAATTTCTTTAGCTATCTGCCAAGAATAGAATCATAATACTTCATGACATTTCACAAGCTATCTAACAATATTTATATTGCTTTCAACTTGAAGAACATTCATCTGAAAAATTACTCTTCTCCCTTCGTGGAGGAAAAGGAATAGAAAAGTTTTGTAATTTTTCTCTTGCTCCAAGTTGTTGGGAGGATATGAGAGATTTTATCGATTCTAAGTATGGAAAAATATCGTGTACCATCCTTGGTACCGGCTTTCTCTTTTGATTTATGTGTTAAAAAGATGGCCCAAGCCCAAGCCCGGTACGGAGCCCACGGCCGGGCCCAAGTCCAAGCTTGAGCCCATGCCCGCGGAGCTAGTGCCCAAGTCTTTATCCATCTTTTCTTAGAGAAGTCCATGGTGGCTATCGAGCATGGAATAGATTGGAGACAGAAACATACATTGAAGCTCAAGTATATATCCATCAGCACCAGACACCGCACTTGCTCCTTCAAAAAGAACTTGAGAAAGAATTTCCTGATTTAATGATTCTTCAGGTTTAACACATTATTTTTACATGCTTCTTCATGTTCCTGATTTATGGACTAGTTAACAAAGTGGCTTTGCAGGGTATCATTATTTTCTGAAACTCGGTGGAATAAATACTCAATTGCAAATTAACCATAGGATTTATGATTTGTTTGAATTAGGAGTAAAATAGGGAAGAAGAAATAGAAAGGAAACAAATAAACAGGAATGCTGATAAGTAGTAACCTTCTTTATTTAACATTTTTTATGTTACTGACTGAAATTTATTTTCGTAGGTCTTATTTTTAAATTAGACAATAATTATTAAATGAAAAGGAAGATATAACAAGATTATAATTTTCAATAAATTTTAATATAATATATTTTTCTTATATTTGAACTAAGAGCTCTGTTATGATGCATTGAAGCAAGATGTAGAGGATTTGGAAAACAGTGAAAGGGAAGTTGAAGCAGAGAATATACTTAGACAGGCGTTAAAAAAGGCCAGTTATAAACCACATGAAGCCTACGAGATTGAAATGTTATTTGTAGATGTGCTCATCTACAAGGTATCGAATTTCGATTTTTCAATATTGAATGGCAATTAATCTGGCTAGCTATCTACTGAAATATTCATGCTTAATCTCAATTCTCAACCTAATATGTTCATTTGTCGTCGATGTTGAGATTTTACATTAAGGTTGACCAAGAGTTAGTCTAATGATGAGCTAGACTTAAAATATTTTTAAAAAATATATTAGACCTTTTTATTAATATATGTATCATTTTTTCAATATATGAGATATTTTTTATTTTATAAATACTAATAATAAATTTTTTTGATAAATCTTAAATATAAACTTAAATTATTTTATCTTTGAGGCGACCATGAGATCCAGATATACGAACACATGTTCATTTGTCATGAATTCCTTTCAAATGGTGGCAGTGAATTGTTTAAGCTTAAGACCTTAATGAAACTACCAAAACCTTTATTATTAGATAGGTTGACCCTAATGTACTGTTCGCATGAATTCCTTTATTATCCATGAAAAGTGAGATTCCTTACATCTTTTATTGGCATGGAGGAAAAAAAGATTTAGAGACTGCCTTGAAATGTAAATGCTTGAAAGATGCCCGACGCCCACTGTTCGAGGTACATGCTCGCTTCATGCTTGGGCTCCTTTCTTACCTAACATTAACAAACTATAAAATTATAGGTCTTCTTAAGTAAGGCATTCTTGAAAATATGTTCTAGGTAAAACATTTTTTTGTCATTTTCGCCATAGTGACACAAATAGCCTAAATGAATATATGTAAGAGTGGAAATTAACTAGTTAAAGCAAAACTTTGTTTAAATAGATTTGGTTTGTTTTAAAAAATGGAGGTTTAATTTTAACATATATTTTTTTCATAAATAAGTATAAGTTATATGCGGAGGTGGGGAAAATTAGATTTTATATATATAAAATAAATAAAAAATTTGTCCCCGTAATAGGTTTTGTTCCCATAAGATAATTTTGTTTAAATGAAAGTAAAAAAAATATAAGAAATAAAAAAAATAATACTAATTTCACTACTTTATCCTTTTAAATTTTGACAATATTGACATTTTTAAAGTATAAGAATGCTGAAATCACAATAATAATTTGGAGAAACTTCAATTTTAGATTTGTTTTCATGATATTATATATTTTGTAAGAGTTTGTGATATTTATTTTTTTTACAAAAATATTGTAAATAATTGAGTTAATTATGTTTTTGGTCCATGTACTTTTTTTTTTAAATTCACTTGTAGTCCTTAAACAAATTTTTTAACATTTATTTGGTCCTATAGTTTTCTTTTATTAATAGTTTTAGTTCGTGTTGTCAAATAATAATATTAACAATCATGTTAGTGGTTCAATAACTTGTCATGCCTTCAAGGAGTTTGATGCTGAGTAATTACATGCAATTCAACAAATCGTATTTTTAATACCTCATCTATTTAGAATATTTAATTATATCAAACA
The DNA here is from genome assembly GCF_004193775.1 of Glycine soja. Classification (NCBI taxonomy): domain Eukaryota; kingdom Viridiplantae; phylum Streptophyta; class Magnoliopsida; order Fabales; family Fabaceae; genus Glycine; species Glycine soja. The sequence continues at coordinate 40,732,900 of NC_041012.1, read as the reverse complement.
AGTTTACAAGAGAATAAATGTATAATTTATCAAAAAAATTATACACAATTTGTCCATCAAACTTCTTGATGATGCGATAAGTCATTGGACTATTAATGTAAATATTTATCACTAATTAATGTTATTACTCAATTATAATGACTAAATCAGTTTAAAAAAGTAAGAAAATATATGGACCAAAAATACTAAATTTTTTGTTTAGGAACAAAAATGAAATTTGTAAAAATTTTAAGGGTAAAAAACATAATTAGTCCTATGCTATTTCTTGTTCCCACTAAGAAACTATTTTGATCCGCTACAGCGCATCAACATTCTAGTTAATAAGTTAAAGCAAAACTTTGTTTAAATAGATTTGATTTGTTTTTCAAAAAAATGGAGATTTTTTTATAAAAAAAAAGTTTAACATGTTATTGAATGATATAATGATGTGACATGAGAAAAGGAAAGAAGAAATTATCAAAGTGTTTGTGCTATTAAATTTGTATAATTAAGATAAGAAGTTAACTCTTTTATTTATAAAATAGTTAAATTATTCAACCTTCTAAATATATATTTGAATGTAAATAAGTTCACTCAAATAAGTTCAATTCAATTTTAAAAATTTATTTTTATTAATTTTAATAGCATGAATAATTATTTATATTTTATAAACTATACGTGCACTTGGATAAGAATTCATCCTTTTATAATATTTAATATTTCGAGTGTGGTTTAATTCTTACACTCATAAATTCTTTTAAAGAGTTTAGTTCTAAAAATTTACAATTAATATATATAACTTTTTTTTTTAAAAAAAAAATCCATACAAATATGGGGCTTTTTTTTTTTAAAAAAAAAAGAAAAACAAATATGGGGGCTTGGACATTGGTTTTGATAGCTTATGGTTGAGCCCGTACTGCATCTATTGTATAGAAATGTACTATTTATTAGTGTATAAGAAACAAGTTACATTATATAAGTATATAGGATTAAATATGGCTCATGCTTACCTTGTTTTTGAAACATTTTACAGGCAATTATACACCAAATGCTGGGGATAGATGAAGCTAGAGAACATTGGCAAGAATTCATCGTAGTACGAGACCCAGCTTTCCGTCGTGAAATCGATTTTGAACAGTTTAAACGTCACGTGGAACGACTTCGACAAGCTAATGCTAGGCAAAACGCAGAAATATGAACTTCTTTTTAATTGTTATATATATCTTTATTACATTGTTTTCAAAACTTACAAAAAAAAAAAACAAAAAACTACCGGCATACAATAATTATGTAATTATATAAAGAAATTTACGCGAGATACATAATTTAATAAAATATGATTTTACAGTTTGACCGAGACTTAATTGTGCTGATTTTGAAAATAAAAAGCTTTGTACAGGATCAGATAGCTAGTAAGAATATCAGATATGGTCATTGGTGTTAATTTTCCCTTTATATTCAATGCTTTATTAACCAGAAGTGCCCCATCATCAGATACAATGGGGTGTAGTTGGGGAGGAACATCCTCAAGCCAATACACTTCTTTAACAGTAAAAGCTTAGATGAGCAAGGCTATTGACCAACCTATTAGCACAACACAAGAGTGAAAACTACCAAGCTTAGATAGCTGCACACAATCATGCACTAAGGCCTCTGCCATATGAGAATATTTTTCATCTTATCAAATCGTGTTTGATTTTTTTTATCCTTAAAATCTAAAACCTTGAACAAGGATGAATTAACAAATTGTTATGTATGTCAATTTTTAAAAGATATAAGTTCTAGTGAGTATTATAATATCAAGGATCTTTATTCATTTTTATAAATAATGATAAGAAGTGAAAATAAAAAAGAATTTCATCCTCCAATAAAAGTGTTAACTTATAACAAATTAAAAGATAACATTCTTTTTCAAATACATGGAAGCTTCTAAAATATTATTGACAATATTTATAATTTTTTATTTAAAGTAATTTTTTAAATTAAATTTACTTAAATCTTATTTAATATTAACTATGTTATCCATAGATTGAATGAGTTTATTATTTTATATATTAAGAGTGATATGTTAAAAACATTTTATTATAAATTTTTTTACATGCATCATAATAAGATACTTTCCATTGATATAATGTCATGGATACAAGCAGGAATTACATTTTTATTATAAACTTTGATCAATATGTTGTAGTAGATGAAAAATTAAAATAAAATGAAAATTTATGCATTATAATAAATTAAACTTTAATATGAATTTTTCTTAAGTTTTCAAAATTTCTAAAAACTTGTGTATATATGTTGTATATGATATGAATTTTCAATCTAAGGGTCAATTTTGATTTCAAATTATAAAAAAAATTATTAAATAATATAATAGTTGGTATAGCTATTATATAATTTGAAATCTCTCTAACCTTAATGAATTCAAAAAATTGTTCTAAAAAAATATTTTAAAAAGTTTTATAAAAGACTTACAAAAAAGATAAAAAAAATTTATTTGATTTAATTTTTATTTATAACTTTTTAAGTTAATTTATTTTAAATTTAAAAATACATATAAAAACTTACTATGCTAGATAGTAGATAGAACTGGGTTGATTTTATAAAAAAAATACCTAAAGCAGCAAATTGAGCGAGGTTGCAATTGAATTTCCTCTAATCGTGTCCCTTCAAAAAACGCATCAGCAACAGTAATAATAATTCTTTAATCAAAATATTCTTCAGCTCCACTTCCCCTAATTGTTCCGTAAATTGGGCCAAATCATTATCCTGGGCCGTGTGTTTCGCCAAGCTAACTGGCGTGCCTGTGCATATGCTGTGTTTCGTTATCCGTACAGGCGAAATACAGTGTTTCGTTATTCCTCTCTGCGAAATATAATGTGTTTCGCTGCTCCTTTTTTGCAAAATATGTGTAAAATAGATCTTGAAAATGTTTCAAAATGAATCCTTATTGAGAATTAGTTTCTAAATAAAATCCCTTGAGGTCAATTTACCGCTCTGCGGCATATGCAGGGGAATGCTGATAGTTTTGGGGGGAATCTCAACACCCTTTTGAGGTTTTCCTATTTTGATCATCAAAATGATAGCACGGAAGTTCCATGCGGATTTCTGAATAATTTTCCAATTAGTGAGTCTGGTTAGTTACACGTGAATTCACTAGTCAGATCTCAATTCACCCTAGAAATATCCAACCATCAACTTTTGATTGGTTATAACATGTCACTGATATTCGTCAATATGAAAAAATACAGAGATTATTTACATTAATTAGATCATAGTACCAATGAAATCATCCAATTTGACCCCGCGAAAGAAATAAATTTTAGAGGATAAGATACAATTATGACAATAATAAGAAAATCAACAGTTGACATTATAATTAATTTTAAATTTTGTTACTTATGTATTTGATTTTACGACAATATTTGTTGAGTGCAAATTAAAAGACATAAATCATTCATTTTCATGTCATTTTTTTAGTTTAATATTTCATAGTAATTCACTTATGTTATATGTTTTTTCTCTTGCTGTAGATCGAATTGCGATGGAGAAGTGTGGCAGTGTGGTTGTGGTTTCAGAAGTCTTCAAATGATCATGACAAAATCCGTCAACCGAAGGGCCTTGGGTCCAATACATTGCAAGAAGTGTGTTTTTTTTATGTTTGTAGACGATTGTTACCCTAAAAGGTCTTGAACATCAGGGATTGGGTTCAATAAATTCAAGAGAATACAAGATAGGTGTATGGAGGATTGTAAAGGTTACAAAAGAGAATTTGTATCAGAACCCAGAAATGAATGCGGTTATACCAAAGTATTTATAGTCCATAGGCTATTCCCAAATTCCCAATTCAGCATTTGGATAGATGCAAAGTTGCAACTAAGGGTTGATCCGTTGTTGTTGATTCATTCACTTGTTATATCTGATAATGTAGACATGGGCTATATCAAAACACCCTTATTATGTTCATACCATGGAAGAAGCAATGGCATCTGCAAGGTGGAAGAAATTGTTGGATGTCAACGCCTTGAAGGAGCAAATGGAGACCTACTGTGAGAATGGATTGCAACCATGGAGTCCCAACAAACAGCCCTATGCATCAGGTAACTATACACTTTTTTTAATGTTAATTTCTAGCATGAATTATGGGCCTTCATTTGTTATGCAAAATTGCAAACTTTGTTTACTTACAAATTTCAATTGTTACATCAAGAAATGTCCATCTTTAGGAATATTTGAAACAATGCACCATGAAAGTTGATTGAGATAGCTTAAGCTTGTGACAATTTGTTGTCACGGAAAGTGAACTTAAACTTTAAACCAATACAAATTCATGACTCATATTTAAGGATATTATGGCATCAACCATAGAAAAGGTTATCACGTACTCTTGACTTTAACAAATACTCCCTCTGTTTTAGTTTATATTTTCTTGTTGAAGTACGGAAGATGAAAGGGTGTAACATGAACATTTATTATTTATTATGGGAATCTGTTACACTTAATCAGAGTACTGTAAATTAAAGTAATATGAGTAAATGAGTAGTTATTAGAGAGATAAATGGTATATTAGGAAGTGGTATAATATTTTTTATGAAATTCAAAAAATTAATTACATTTCTTAGTACATGTGTCATAACCTTAAACGTCCTGGAACGGAAAAAATATACACTTAAATTTAAGTTGCAATCTGGGAGAGCGTGACGACATTTATAAGTTTAGGGAACGTGAGAACTTTTGCATCGCCATTGACCATAAATACAATATGGCCCGAAAGCCTTGCAATGTCATTAGTGGTGAAGGCTTGTGACAAAAAGATTTCTTCCATATGGGGTACTTAGTTCATTTCTGTCAGCCTAGTTGTCATTAACCAATTCTTTTTGGTTACATGGAACTATGAAACTTATCCTAGGTCTTAGTTGAGGACGCTGACACCTATTCAAAGTTATGTTGCCACTGGATGATGTTTCCTTTCAATTACAAGGAAGCAATCCTAAGATTTCAGTTTTCTTATGATTACACAAGATTTCAGATTCGAGTAGGAAGATAGTTGCATTAAATTTCAATAATCAAAGTAGATCACCAAAATCATGGTCCACAAGTTGTAGTTGTTACACCGTCAAATGTGTCCTAAAAGTATTGGATCTTGCCATCTAAGTAGCTCATGTTTTTGTTAGATCGTCAAATATGTCCCAAAAGTATTGGATCTTGCCATCTAAGTAGTTCCTTTTTTTTGTTACATTACATATTTTGCTAACAATAGTAGTTCAGTCTTTAAAACAATAATGGGTGAGACTCACATGCATCTTGTACCTAACTTTTTCCTTTGGCTTAATCATCCATCGTTGTCATTTTGCATATGCTGTTTATCATCCATGTTCCTAACAAGGCCCATACAGAAAATAAAGGAGTGCTCATTGTCATCCAATATTTGCATATGATATGTTTAATTCAATTACATGAAACTTTTTTAAATTACTATTGGTTTGATTAATAAAAAAGAATGACATTTCAGATAAAATTTATTTAAATAAAAATAATAATAAACAATAAGAGGGACAATATTAATAAACACTCCTATATGCCATATCTTTTATACCTACAAAATTGTGGTATCTCTTTTAATTGTTTTTGGCAGATGTACCAGATAGTGCTTTGATATTAAGGAGACATGGACTTGGCAGTAACCTCTTCTCCTGCCTCATATTCAATGAGTTGGAGGCATTTAACCCAAGAGACCAATTGCCTTTTGCATTTGTTAGAGATCACATGGAGCCCAACCTGAAGTTGAACATGTTTGAGGTGGAAGTTTTTGAACAGGTGGCAGTGGAGTACAGACACAATCTCAAGAGCAGTGATGGAACCATTGTGAAGAAATTGTCCAGTTCAGGAAGAACCAAAAGGGCACACCCTGATTTATTGTATGTGAATGGAAGTTGATGTAGCAAGTGCCAGAAGTATCTTTCTATAATGTAGGGGGAATCATCAAATGATTAATGACCCCATAAAAGAGGTTAGAAAACAAAGAAAGATAAGAGTCTAGTAGATGGATTTGTCTTTTAAATAGGTGTGAAGGAGATTAAAATTGATTTATATAGAGAGAGAGAAGAACAATTCTTTATTAATAGAGAAAAGTTGACAACCAATTACAAGATAGCAAGAATATGTCTTCCTTCTTCTCTTTTGGATTTATCTGATTTTGCCAAAAAAAACTATTCATTGAATTGTGCTCTTGCTGTTGTAGATTGTGCAAAGAATTAATGTAATCATTATCATAATATCTCAACTTGACAACTTAAGTTGATTTCAGCAATATCGATTTAGGGTAACTGTTATAGAAAAGATCTCATCTTCACAACTTAAGTCAACATCACTTGTACCTAAGAGGTCAAGAGATACTCACTTAGGGACAATTGACAATTGTTATAAGGAATATTTCAACTTCACCACTAAAGCTAGCATCACTTGTATTCAAGAGATCTTAACTCAGGGACAACTGTTATGATATAGGCTCGGACTATGAGCCGATCCACTGCAAAGAGAAACCCAAAAGCACCCCGCCCCACAAAGCTAACACACATGAATCAAGGCCCAAAAGCTGAATTCAGAACAAAGGAAACTATAAAAGAATCTTTGTGCTAAGAATAAGTTAATTAGCTTTTACTCTCTCACTGACTACGAAATAACTAACTCATTTCAAAGATGATTCTGGTGGAAATTCATTTCATTTCTAATTCTAGCAAACCTTAAATATATTTTCACACGTTGTTGTTCCCTTCCCGCAAAAATAGAGCACCACCGCGAAGAAGCTGAGATCTACGAGGGCGAAGCATTGTGCATGCAAAAGTCACGTCTCCTCCTAGACGAGATTCTTCTCCCGAGAGGCTTGCTCCCGCTGGAAAACATCGTGGAGATGGGTTACAACCGCCCCACGGGGTTCGTGTGGCTCAAGCAGAGGAACAAGAAGGAGCACCGCTTCGCCACCATCGGACGCACCGTCTCGTACGAAACGGAGGTGACGGCGTTCGTGGAGGAGCACCGCATGCGGGTCAAGACCAAAGAGCTCTTCAAATTTGATTTGTATTTAAATCAAATTCTTTAGGGCTTAGGCAAATTTAGTTAGGATCCAGGGTCATGTCTAAAATTCTTTAGGGCTTAGGCAAATTTTAATTTGTATTTAAAAAACTATTAATTAAAATTTAATAATCAAATAATTTAAACATCTCATTTGATATTCATTCATTTAACCAATATCTTTGTAATATAATTTATCTCAAGCTAATTTAAATAAATTAATTTTGATTTTCTTTTAAGAATGAAAACAATTACTAGTATTATTAATAATATTATATTATGTAAACATTGGAGGCATGTAAAAAAATGATTTTTTTTAATATACTTTAATATTGCTAATAAAACATTGATTTTTTTTTGTTAGTATTCTTTAAATAAGTTTGCTTCACAAACAAATTTAAGATAATTAATATTAAATTCATGCTTACTAAAAATTTTAAAATTAATATGATATTTATTTTAATTTATTTTTCAAAAATAAACTATTATGAACTAAGAGCTTGGAGGAGGTCTTAGGCAATGGCTTCGTTGGCCTTCCCATAGCCATGACTCTGCTAGGATCCTTTCACCAAATCCGGAGCATATCCTTATTTTATAATTTTTTTTACAATAATAGGTGATAAAAATTATGTATACTTTAGCTACGTTACAATAACATGTTACATTCAGCTACAATACAAAATTAAAATTATTTCTTCGTATACAAAACAATAAATATAAAATAGGAGAAAATTAGAAAATAAGAATCATAAAATATAAAACATGTATAAATCTAAATTAATGAAGTAGCTACAAATAGTGACTTTCTTTGTAAAAAGATAGCTTGCTCTAAAAATTCAAATGACGACTGAAAAAAAAAACTGTAAATATTAATCATTTTCAATGAAAGAAAGAAAAATAAATATGCAAAAAAAAATCATTTTCAATGAAAGAAAGGTAGGAGAAAGACAATGAGTAAATTTGTATTACTATTTTTTTTATAAAAAAGGGGGAAAATGGTGTATAAACAATGTTTATTATCAGGAAAAAGTAATAACTTTGACAACCCGTAGGAGACGAATTCTCAAATCACATGCTCTAAATTTTGATTTTTCATGTTGTTTCTCATTCTTTGGGAAAGAGAACGTAGATGAAGACCTACTGCATTTGGAATGCAACATTTTTCATAATTTATAAAAAAGTAGCAAAAGAGGAAGTCATGCATTGCTTTTGCCACTCAAATTTGTGCAATGTTAAGTATTTTGTTTTATAAAAACTAATTGGTTATCAATGCAATACAGGAGAAATTATTAGATAGTTCAGAATTAAAATGTTTTCTATAATCCCAATCTTTATTAGGATGATGGATGATGCGGTGATTATGACCACCTAATCATTTCTGGCGATTCACTTATCATTTCTTTCAAAATTACTAACCATTTTGATTAAATTTGTGAATCACTCATAACTCTTAAAAAATAATTAATGACAGATTTCAGTGATCAAACTTAACAAAAACACATGAATGAAGAGGTTTCAATTTATAAATAGTTATTTTAACCAATAAAACAAATATATTCATTATATAATAGTAGTTACATATGAAAAAATATACACTTTCTTGAAGATACTTGAATTTTCTACATAGAAGTCAAATTATATTTTGTAACTAAATATCCTTCTCAAAATTCAAATACATAACATTCATCTTCAAAATTCCTTCTACTTTGTAAGACAGAAAAAGTCAAACTCTTTGTTTTAAATTACGATATTCGATGATATTTTTAATTCCACGAACAAATTTAGTAACGTTGAAATCTACAAACTAAAGTCTAAGAATTAAAGTTTATGGATTTGTACATTTTTTATTCTCCAATTATACATGTACATTTCTTTTATCCTCTCGGGATTTACAAACCACAAATATTAAGAATTAAAGATGTAGTATAACTTTAAATAAATATTTGAATGTATAAGTAATTAATGATTACTAATTTTCTATATTAAAATTCTATTAAGAATTATTAACTTCTTAACTTTATACATTTGTTATGTATTTATTGTTGGGATAATTATAAAAAGGTTTAACTTAAAATAAATTATATCATATAAAACAAAGCTTAATTATGACATTAAATCATATTTATATTACATTAAGTTAAAAATTTATTTATACACTTTAATAAATTATTAAATTAATTCATATTAATGTAAAATTATTTTATAAGAACATTTCATCCTAAAAATTATAAAATTTTTAGGCTTAAAAATAGTGGGGTGTTATTAAATGTAAATTTTCTATTTTATTTCTATTTGAATACTTTCTAATTAATGATGAAAATTAAAATGCATTATTAATTATGTAATCAAAGAAAATTTGATTACAGTAATCAATACAAATTATTTTAATAGTAATATCAATATGTTATGTGATTTACGAGAAATTTTAGTGGAATTTGCATGCAAAGAAAAAAAAAAGATAAATTCTCTGTAGAACTTATTCGCTTTAATAATAAGAGAAGATTATTAAATATAATTTTTCTTTAGTTCTATTTGACTACTTTCTAATTAATGATGAAAATTAAAGGAATTAATTAATAATGCAATAAAGGATTGCTTAATTGCAGTAATCAATACAGTTTGTTTTAAAAATAATATCAATATCTCATATGATTTACGTGAATTTTTTTATTGTGATTTGCACATAATAAAAGACAAAATAATTTCTAAGCCGAACTTCTTCGTTTTAATAATAATAAGAGATTAAAAATTCATTTGAAAAGAAATTTCAGATTACTATAATATAATATGTATAAGAAACGTGTAATAGTTACCTTTATTAAAAATTTACTCAATAAATTTTCAAATTCGAAATTCGAATGTATATAATAAAAGATAACTATTTAAAATTCATTAATTACAAAATTTTAATTATAGAATAAAAATTAATTCAAAATTCAAATGTATATAATAAAAGGAAACTATTTAAACTCATTAATTACAAAATTTCAATTATAAAATACAAATTAGGTTAAATTGTAATTTTGGTCTCCTAATTTTTTAAATTCATGATTTTGATCCCTTAATTTTTAATTGTAACATTTTATCTCCTAGTTTTATAAATTGATAATTTTGGTTCTTCTGGTATATTATTAACTAATAATTGTAATTATTAGAGATATAAAATTAATTATAAATTAAAATAAAAATATTAATCATAAAAAAATTTAAGAAAAGACTATTAAAGCTAATGTAGTGTTGTTACGTGGAGTTGCATACGCAAGTGAAGTTGGGAGAGGTGTTTGTAGAGAATTAAGATTATTAATAATTTTTATTATTAATGATTTTAATTAATTTATAATCAACTTAATAATTTAATTAATCAGAATTATTTATTAATATCTTATTAGGAGGACCAAAATCACCAATACAATTAAAATTTAAGGAGACTAAAATTATAAATTTGAGAAAATAAGAAAATCAAAATTATAATTTAATCTAGAAATTATTGTGTATTTAACATGTGTTATCTAAATCATTATATGTGACAAGGATATTTCAAGTCTTAAAAAAATACAATAAATTTGACATGTGTAACTTAAATTTATAGGTGGATTTGTAAGTTGATTTATAATAATTTATTTATTTATAATAGATTCTTCACTATTGATTAAAAAATTATTTAAATGATAATATTTTTAGCTCCTACTTCATATTTAATGAGTTTTGATCTTCATCTATTAATTTTTAATAAATTTTAAATAATAACAATATGTATTAAAGAGTGTTTTGCTTAGCATTATTTTATACTTTCAAGAAATTAAATATATTTAGTTTCTTTATAACACCAATTTGAAGACACCAAAATGACTTAAACAATTATATTTAAGTTTTGCCACAGTGGACCTAACTAATTAAATACTTTCTAAATTAATTAAATCATTTAATAGAAACACTATCTAAAATCGATATGGCACCCCTCGTCATTGAGAAATTATATATGTCGGTCTAAAATAATCATTATTTAATAGTAATTGTAGCTTAAAAAAATTTGCTGCTAATTTGATTAAAGAATCTTATTAAAATCATGCATGTGGGCACAATAAAAGATACAATACATAAAAAGGGTTATCTTTTAAGGAAAATATCAGTTTTAAGTTTCTCTTTAATCATATTAACAGCAAATTTTGTTAAGTTACATTTACTATTGATATCAAATTTAAAACGTTAAAAAATAACAACTACTCGCTGAAGACCAATTTCCATCACCATCAACGAATGCAAAACAATCATGCCTTTTCCTCACTGCTTCTTCTTCACCTTCTTTCTACTCTTCCTCTCATTCCATTTTCTGATCACATCAGCACTTGGTAGGTCACAAAACGTTACAATCGAAATACGAAATGACTTGCCCACGAAAACCCAGGTGCAATTGCAACTTGGTTGCAACAAAAGTTCTTACTTTTTCCTCAAACTAGGCCATCACTACACCATCCACAATCTCAACACAGAGGATCAAGATTTTGAATGTTCTGCTACCTGGTTGCCTTATTTCACCGAATGGGAGGCGTACAAGGCCAAGAGGGACAAAGGCCATCACACCGTTTATTGGTCGATTAGAAATTATGGTTTCTACCAAAGCTTTGACGGATCTAAATGGATGCTTGTAGAACCCTGGTACACTGAATGATAAAAATCATACCTTGAAAAGTTTTATTCTTAAGTTGTACTTGTATCAATCATTATTCAAGGTTTTCTCCATGTAATGAATAAAGCTGATTCATCCGACTGAACAATCCCATTGAAACCAAATCTTTTATATGAATAAAATAATACATTTGACAAAAACATCTGCATAAATGACACAATCTTTAGATTATTTATCCAAATCATATAAAAAACTATTCATAGTTAGAATTTGACCCCCCTTTACCCGATTTCTCACAGGTTTTATGTTTTTTTTCTTTCTTTTCTGTTTTACATTGAGATATCGGGTTCAGGGTTTCTCAATGTGAATTTTTGTTTTTTCTTCTTCTGGTTTCTAAAATAAAAGGATATAATCTATTTTTTTAAATTATTTGTGTTAATTAGTATTAAGTTGTTGTTTTTTATAGGAAGATAATTACGGTATTTCATTAAAAATAAGAGGGGAAATATAATGAGGAACTTGGTTGAAAACCTCACTGTTAGCATTAGTATGAAGTTTTTAAGAAAAATAATAAGTATGATTTAAAATTATACATTGTAAGTTAGCCCCAAAAATGATAGTCATAGTTATCATTAAAATGATTTAAATTTAAATTGCATAGCATACAACATAAGAAAAAACTTAAACTTTTTTCTCTGACGTTGATCACTAAGAACCATTTTAGTTTGTATACGAGTAGGTCTTGGGTGGTCTTTGAAAATTTTTCGCATGTCTAGATTGTTAGACATTTGCAGTCTATTACATTCTCATCAATATTCTTGGTTGCACAATTTCTCAAGCAATCTCATGTACACCTTCACTATGAAGTCAATTGTGGAAAATTTATTACAATTAATTTCATTGTATAACTTCAATACACATTGTTTTATTTAACAACTAAAATAATCAAAATTTTATTTTTTATATATTTTTGAAAATTAAAAAAAAACATGTTGAAAAAAATCAGGTGTAGGGAAACTGATTTCACAACCTAAAATAGAAAAAAAAGTAAAAATAATACCAATGAAAAATCCGATCTAGGGGAGCCAGGTTTTCACTTCAATAATATTTTGTATCATTTAGATAAATTATTTGAAAATTATATTATTTGAATACATATCTAGGGGGGCAATGAATTTTTTTTCTTCTTCTCTACCTGTTTAATCTTGTCTCTATTTTTTTTCAAACGTATTATTTGTGTAAAAAATTATAATTACTTTTTATTTTTATAGTTACATAAACATTCCATTTTAATCACTATATTTTAAAAATATCTTCTTAATCCTTCCACACATAATTTTTAAGCATTTTTAGTCCGTAAACGTATCATTTAACCTCTAATCATAACTACTAGGAAAGTTTGATATACCGACAAAATTTAGAGCAATAATTCAAGAAACAGTAACCAAATTAAACAGGTAGAGACGAAAAAACCAATTGTCAATATAGAGAGGATATTTACAGATGGAAATATATATCTGTCTCTATGGTGTTCCATCTCGAAGTGCATCTCGGATTGGTCAAACTAAGTTAAGAGACGGATATTTGAGACTACAATCATATAATCATAAAACATTACAAAAATTAAAATCTTATTCAATAAACTTAACTACCTAAGCCTTAGATTAATATAAACTTGTCCTTCCTACTTTAAATATATTGAATTTGATTGATACTCCAGGCTGGTTTCTAATCTTGTCTTGCATATAATAATGCTTTTTCCTCAAAAGTGGAACCATTTTCCTTGATCTTTAGGCAAAGGTACAACCGGGAATTACGTGAAACTGTAGACCCCAACCACATACGTTTCAACTGCTATAACACCCTGCTCCTCTCTCACTCTATTAAAGACAAATTTCCATCCCCATCCACGCAAAACAATGGTTTTTCCTCACCCCTTCTTCACCTTTTTTCTACTCTTCCTCTCATTATATTGTCTGAGCACATCAACACTTAATGCTAGGCCTTACAGTCACAAGCCACACACAGTTGTTGACATACTAAATGACCTGCCCAACAACCCCAAGGTGCAATTGGAACTTCGTTGCGATGAAGGTTCTTCCTTTTATCTCAAGCTAGGCCATCGCCACAACCACACTCTCACAGCAGATCAAGATTCCGAATGCACTGCTATGTGGTTGCCATGGTTTACCACTTGGGACGCGTACCATGCCGTGAGGGACAAAGGCCACCACTCTGTTTATTGGTCTGTGAGAAAGGACGGTTTCTATCACAGTTGGGATGGATCTAATTGGAAACTCCTTGAAGACTGGTACAGTGAATGATAAATCATACCTTGAAATTTTTTCTTCTCTTTAAGTTGTACATCAATCATCTGGTTTCCTCCAGGTCATGAATTAAAGCAGTTTCTGTCCAACTAAAAAATACCTCCCTGGAAACCAAATTTCTGAAATAGCATTAATGTTATTAATTCAATAATGCATAGCACATTAAAACTTAGAATCAAATTAATGTGCTAGGAATAACGGTCAGACAAGTTGATCTGTTTTTAAACATAGGCACTTAAAGGACACACCGTTGAAGAAATAGTCTCCAGCAGGTATATTGTTTTCAATCTTGAAAAAAGGTTTAACTAAAGTAATTTAAAAGGTTTTTTTATTCCCCTAATTGAAACAAAGAACAACTCTTCAAACAAAAAAAATTGAAACAAAGAACAATAGAGACAACCCAGCAATTACAGTCCCAGCTAATATGGCCTTAAAACATTTGTATGCAATCTCCAAGTCAATTCCATAGACGAATGGAGTTACCACTATTCATTTGCATAAAATACAAATCAAGGTAAACTTCAAAGCATCTTTTTGGCAGAAAATATTGATATTTACACAACTAATGCCTAGCATGTATTAAGTATTTATATTGCATTTTAACTTGAATGAATTTTGAATAAATTCATTGAATTAATCTAATTTGGGAAACAGTTTAAGCAGTCGCAAGAAAATCAGCATATGTTTAAGCACAAAATCACCTTATATACAAAATGATTGATTAATATAAATAATTGATATTACATAAAAATTTCAAACATTGAAAGCTAAACTTAAGCACCAAATATGTTGGATCCATCTTTACTCAGTGATAAGTAAGGGAATAATTAAGTTTTATTAAATCCTAATTAACATTTGTATCTGAGAGTCAAGTTATTTTTGTAGGTAAGCTAAACTGTGCTAAAAATTTCAATGCTAGACAGGCATAATGAGATACTTTCAGTCTACAACTGTTATACGAAACCCAATTTAAAGAAAAACAGCAAAAACAATATAAACAAAAAGCAGAGATTTGTTATTAAGTTATAGAAAATATATAACCAGTAACATATTTTGGTTCCGGGAGGAGAATCCTAATATATATGACTTTCAGCTATTACAAATACTAAAGATTATCAACTACAAATGTCCAATAAAATTTAGCCTGCAACCATTAAAATTTACTAGTAGACCGAATTGCCTCTTTTAATTTCTATTCCAAAAGATACCTTCCATATCCTAGTATCCCATGCAAAAAGTTATTCTTAAATATTTCATTAATATTACTTGAAATCTGTTGGCAAACATTCAGCAGAGATTCAGATACAAGTTTGTAAGCAGTGCTTCCCTGGTGACATAACCAGCAAACAAATCTTTATTAATATATTGTAATTGTAAAACATCCTCTTCAATTAACAATTTCAACCATGGCCTCAAGGAATCTCAACTTCAGTTCTTATAAAACTCTTACGAAAAAAATTCACCAATTACTAGCAATTCAACAATGTTAAAAAATTCGTCTGTACCTGTTGCCATGTTCCAAATTGTCAGTACTCGGTAGTTAATTGCAATGCTGCCATCTGAGCCGTGCACCCATCAAATGGACGTATTCTGACTTTTATGTAGATAATGTTAACATGGAGTCATGGACTAATGTTTCTCGTGAAACTAGTATTTGAAGGTCTTTCACCCTTAAGTGTTCAACATAAAAAATGGCTCAACAATGCACAAAACCATATTTCTACCATACCAGATCACACCAATTTGGAAGCAGAACCTTGATATTGAAGATACCACTAATTTTAGATCATTGCCAGGTTTACTCAGTTATCTCCTCCAATTCAGATTTTATTTCTTTATCCTTGTTAGATTGAAAATAACGAACCCCAAGAGTTTTGTAGTCGCATACCATTTGAGATATTTCATCTTGAGGCAGACTTAAACCTTTTTGCTCAACAGATCTAAGCAACTCACAGAAAAACTTGGGATTTTCAAGTTTTATATATTCATGCAACACCCTCTCATCCGGGATCCAGTTTCTTGGGAATGGAGTATAATCACAAGATGGAATTAAAGACATGTGCGAAAACTGAACACCTTCAATTGCATCAACCAGCCCCATCCTCAAAAGATCTGAATATTCAGGTGCAGAATTGTTACTGCTCTCCCTCAGAGGACGGCTGAGATTTCTTGAAGCTATTCCATACACCTTGGCACGGGACTTCAGCCTATACCTAGCAGCATACAATTTGGCCAAAGTGCTCCGAACAACATATGCACAAAAGCCAACAACCTTTTTGCGATTATCAGCATACCCATACCAATCAGCCATGGTCTCAAGGAACTTATTCATCTGAAAATTCGTATGAGCTTGACCCGAATACAACATAGGATTACACGGAAGTGGCTCGGGGTCCTTATCACCTTTCACAAGCTGAAGCCGCCTAAACTCGCGAATGCATTGCTGCAAGCTAGCAGTAACAGAAAGCAAAGTCCCCACACCCTTTTCACTCACTATGTTCGCTCCAGAACCAGTGTAACGCAAGGTAGGTAGGGTGTATCACCCTCCGGCATATTATATGATCCAAGAACTGTATCCCCCTGGTAACATGCTCAATCTCCAGCTTCGAATTATCCAACCTCACCCCAAACACACTCTCACAAAATGCAACAATCTTCTTCCTCAATTCCGCAGCATCCTCCCTAGGCCCTCGGATCCCAATCAAAAAATGCCCTCCAAACCTAACATAACCCATCTTCCTAGTCTTTTCTCTCCCACTGGATGGAACAAACTCTGGTCATGCAGGGTTATGAATCGAATGCTTCCATATGGAATCAAACGCACACGGCCTGAAAAACTCAACAATCTTTTCCTCCATCCAATGATCCAACTCATTAAGACAAACATTAGCAAGCAAAGGACTTAAAATCCCACAATGGCCATAATCAGGCACCTTAGCAGCTTCCTCAGGAGAAAAACTGAAAAACGTTCTCAACCAATAAGGATCGGGTTTCGGTTCATTATCTTTCAAAATCCTCTTCTTAGTAGCCCTCCTCTTCTTTAACCTCCTCAACTCATCAACATTCTCTTCCTTGAGCGACACATCACGCAATTTCTCATTCTCCCCGTCAAGCGCAGATTTTATCAACCCTAAAATCTTCTTATCCCTGGTACCCTTTTCGAGGTAACGCATTACAACATTCGGATCCACACGGTCCAAAAACTCGGTCAAGTCCCCTTTGAGGAACCAAAGGTACCCTGCGAAGTTACTCCGAATTGTTCGAATAACAGTGTGGGCGTTTGGACCGGGTCGAAACGCGTGCGATTAGGGGGGAGAAGCGGGGTTCAAAAACCGGTTCGAGGATCATCAACAGAATCTCCTGAACGACGCGGTCCTGGAAGCAGGGCTTGTCGGATTGGATAGCGGCGCGGAGCTTGCGTTTGGAGAGGGGCTTCGAAAAGGCGGCGTCGTTGGGGGCGCGGAAGAGAGGGTTGGTTTTGTCGTTCCATTCGAAACGGATGCGGATGACGGCGTTACGGAGGGAGTGGAGAACGGGGGTGTGGACGGCGTTACGGGGAGGGAAGGTTCCCGTTGCGTGGGCGCAGGAGCGTTGGTAAGCGAGGAGCCAGAGGTCGAAGTTGGAGAGGAAGCCAGTGAGGTTGGAGGAGGAGAAGGTTTTGACCCATAGGGAAGTGCAGATTTCGATTGGGTCTTGTTTCATTAGGGAGTGAGGGTCATGGTTTTGTTCCGCTGGTTGCGGGGAATGGGTGGCAAGTGGACGCGAGAAGGAA
This sequence comes from Glycine soja, assembly GCF_004193775.1. Lineage (NCBI taxonomy): Eukaryota > Viridiplantae > Streptophyta > Magnoliopsida > Fabales > Fabaceae > Glycine > Glycine soja. Next base: position 40,715,124 of record NC_041012.1, on the reverse strand, counting down.
GAGAGTGTGCCGCGACGGTACTGAAAGTGTTCGACGATTTTCCTGAATGACATTTTTGAATTTTCTCATACTCGCACTCTGGAGCAAGATGGCTGGCATTCCCTCACTGGGAACCGAACTAAACTAACTACAGTCAATTTAATTCTTTATTTTTATAAATCTTCTTCCAATCTATAGTTTTAATTTTGTAAAAAATAAATATTTATTTAAAGAATTTAATTTAATTCAAAATAAAAAAATTAACAAATAAATTCTATAATTTATTATTTAATATTTTTTTCTTCATTAAATCACTTTAATTTGTCTTACACATATTATTTTGTCCTATTTTCTTCTCATTTTCTTTTATCATACCTTTATTTTTATAAATTTTAGTTATATAGGCTAAATTGCAGTTGACTTATTTTTAGTAGCTAACATTAGTTATTCACAATATTAGATTTAGGAAAATCCGCGGAGAACCCACCTCAGACTTAAAAAACTTTAGCTTTTTATATAAAAACAGTAAAAATATTGTATAAATGTATAATGATAAACTTACCAGTCAAATTATGAAAGTTATGAGAAAAAAGTCACTTAACATAGATTAAGAGAGCATTTAGGATTTTTAATAATAAAATTGAATTTATGAAAGGAAGGTGAAGCTCTACAACACATAAGTTATTTATTCCGTTGCTCATGTGTCTGATATCTAGGTTATACAAGACATATATGATGAAATATCTATTAATGCAAGAACTCCTACAAACGAGGAAATAAACTTTTCTACCAAGATAAATTTATATTAAAGTTTCTTCTCACGTCTTTCCTTGCTAAATTTAGTCTTATATATACGTGTTTATTAGAGATGTACAAAAGATTGTCCAATTCAAAACATTATCTCTATAAATATTTTCTTTTAATATTATGAAGTTTTGATTAAGGAATTAAGAGAAAATGTTAACTCTAAAATTCAGCTTTGGAGACACCCTAATCAAAGGGTTTTTGCTCGAGTATGAGTAGGAAAACGTATATACATTGCAATTATAGCAAGAAATAAAAAGAAAAATGATTTGGAAGTAAAAATTAGGAATGTCTTACCACATGCATGTTGTTCCTTACTAATTTAATTATATCACTTGACATGAGGTATTTAATACACACATCTCTTATATAAAAAATCAGACATTTCAAGTATGAAAATTTAAGATTCAATATGTTCAGATGATTTAATGACAACATCCAATAAGGAACTGTCCAATAAGTTTAACAATTATTAAACTAACTTTAACCTTTTAAAATTAACTTGTTGTAATATGAGAGTTTCATTCCACTTGTATATTTTGATTTTGTCATAAATCACTAACCTATATATCCAACATATTTGTTATACAAACGATTTATATTTTACGGGCGTGAACAATGAATTTAAAAACATCAGTAAATTATTGTTAAAATAATTTTCTAGTGTTTTGATCAAATCTTAATATTTTCAAAATTTTAAATATCAGCACTTAAATTATTTTGATAAATTAAAATAATATTTTTTTAATTTAATTTATTTCAATTTATAAAAATAAGTATATAATTTATTGTCTTTTCTAATCTAAAGCAAATTTCAAGCATAAAGTCTGATACTATTCGGGAAGCAGCTTTAAACCATATATAAAGGTAATTGTTTAATCAAAGGCTTGGTTTCCTCACATCAATCACTAATCAACTTAACTTTTATTTATGCTGTCTCTAACTTTATGTAAATGATAATAAGTGGAATTAACAGTCGCGTCCTTCAACACACAAAAAAGTGGCGTCCAATTCTTTGGAAAACATAATTAATCCTTTGCGTTAAGTTAGCGTGCCAAATAGTAAAAACTAAAAACTTGTATTTTAGAATGTTGAGTAAATAAAAAATATTATAATTAAAATTTTAATAAATATTTTGAATATATAAGTTTATTTTTTTACAACAAATAATTTAAATTATAATAAAAAATTATTTTTTTTAATTATTTATATTTTAAAAATGTTTAAATTTAACATAGAAATAGAGATAAAAGAAATGAATATATATAAAAGAAAGTAGTAAGACGAAGTTGTGGGAGAAATGTGTGAAATGTATCTCAAAATAAGAGAAGAAAGATAATATTCAGAATATAAAATTAAAAGAGTCAGGTCATATTCTCCAAGTTTAAATTCTAATATAGTATAGGAATAAATTTATGACATGCTGGGTCAACAAATAAGGTTATGTTTGAGTTCTTGTTTACGTTGTAAAAAAAAGTCTTGTTAATTTATGGTGCTCCAAATTTGATTTGGAGAGTAAACTCAATTTTTTGACATGTTTGTTTAGCCTCAAAATATATGATGACACACTTATAGTTTGTTTGAAACCAAATATTTATAATAGTAAGACCAATGTTTTGCAAACTCAGTTTATAAAATAAAAACTACTCAAAATTAAGTTTGCCAATTTTAACTTAAACTTAACGTTAACACTTTTGTCAAAAAGAAAATGTTAACACTTAAACATGCATGTACGTTTAGTTTTCATATTTTTTGGTAAAAAATCACAAAGTATTTTTTTTATGGAAGACAATTATACAAAAAGTTAAACATAAATGTTATGAGATACAATTTTTTTTCTTCAAATATTTAATTCAACTACGTAAGATCATTGATTAAGTTGAAACAATTACGTATTTATTGATTCACACATTTATTGATCTTTAATTTTTGTATTTAAAAGTTGAAACACTATTAGAAGCCATTTTTTGAATATCTTGATTGTAAATTTTTAGAATAAGACGAATTAACATGCAAACGACGATAATTCGAATCATATCAAACAAAAATACATTCGGTGGCTACAACAATAAGATTAGGACCCACTCAATATTGACTATGGTTACCGTTCAATAAAAGAAAAAGTAAATACAATACAATACTAGTTCTAGTAATTAAAGAAAGATTAGCATTAATTTATATATCATTCTTTTAAATTCCCATCTAGGGTCTTAGCTACGGCCGCAATATATCAATTTTTGTTGTGACTGTAATTACAGTCGCATAAGCGATAATTTCTTGTAGTACTAAAGATTTTACCAGTTAATTATTATAGCCGTAATTGTTATTACAATTTAAAACATTATTATTTCGAGAAAATCATTCTCTCTCTTTATATTATTTTTACACGCTTCATTTGATACTATTGGAGGCATTAGATCTTTGATGTGCTACCCTCTTTTGATGTTGTTCCATTGCTAATTTGTTTTTGGGATGCAAGTCCCTTTAGAAAATAATTAATCCGACTTTAGTTTAGTAGTCACAATTGAAAGGAAACAGCTTTTTATCTTGACTCTTTGATGTTGCCGAAATGTTTTGTTACTTGAAAAGATAAATTTTTTCATATATTTATTGTGACATGGATCCGACTTGTGTGGCACATCGTCTAGAGAGCCGTCCCTACATTGCATGCAAGAACAAAGTAAACGCCACGAAACTTGAAGGAAGGGGATTCAAATATAGGACTTTTGCTTTCCCCAACGATGCAAATTCACATGCCTTTCTCTCATTCCCTGTCTCTCCCCAAAATTCATTTATTGGAAGAAAGCAACATATATACTTCAATAATCACAGACATCTCTGTCTATAACTCTGATTGATGAGCCCGCACGGCTTAGAAGTTATTTCAATTGCACAAATCTAAGGAAAAAGAGAGAAGAGAAAAAATAGTCTCTATTCATTATTCATATACTAAAGTGAGAAGAGACTATATAAAGAGGTTTAATCACAATTTGTTGAACTTATCATAAGTGATAAGTTATTCACTTTTATGATAATTTCTTATTGATTGAACTTTTGCGCTATACAAAAATTAAGCTCAAAATAAGAAAACTAACTGAAACGAAGAAAGGAAAAATATTATGTAACGATGAAATTACTGTTAAAAGTAATATGCTTAATTGATTTTTATAATATTTTTTTTTCAAATTATAATAATTATCTTAAAAATTATACTTATCATAATTTTTTATTGATTACTTAAAGGTTTACACCGTAGAAATTAAACTAAAAAAAAATAATCAACAAAAACGGAAAATATATTGTAACGATCAGACTACTATCACAATAATTATATGAATAATAATAATTTTTTTCACTTTTACAGTAATTATATTTAAAGTAATACCTACTTTATATATGAATCTTTGCTGGTTCAATTTTTACAGTACTGTATAGAAATTAAACTAGAAAAACAAGCCAAAACCAAGAAAGGGAAAATATACTGTAAAACAATCGCTATTACATACTATAGCAATGAAAAAGATGGTCACCAGAAAATTAAGAGAACTAAAAGCTAAGCTTCACTGATTTATTATACTATACATTTTGTGAATGTTTATTGTCTTTTATATATGACAACATCAACATAAGGCAAGAAAAAACGAAAACAGTGAGTAATTATAGTCTTGGAGAAAGTTATACAATGCAAGAAATAAGGATCAAAAGCAATGATCAATATATTGTAGCTAGCCCTTTCCTCACCTTAATTTCTAATATCAATGCCCCTCGTGTATGATGATGATATAATTATATATATATATATATATATATATATATATATATATATATATATATATATATATATATATATATATACCTATATATAAATAGTGATCAAGAAGTGACGGTTATAATAATGTGTGGGAAATTATGAACCTTTAAATGTAGCAAAGTCATCAAGGTTGTTGTGCCGTGGTGGTACTGAGATGGCAGTGGAAAGATGAAACCGAATTGGGTTGATCATTGTGGCAAGGTGAGGAACCAGAAGGAGGGACAAAACCCTTTGGCAGCATAACGGAGAAAGCTCGTGATGAGTCTCGTGTCTGTTGTAGGTTCTTGACCATCTTCTTTCTATGCTTCATCATCATCATGTTCTTGCTAGTGTTTCTCTTTATTCTTCTCTTCTTGAAGCGTTGTTCTTGTTTGCTCAAAGTTGTGGAGTCTTTGTTCTTGAGGTAGAAGACTTGGTGTTGGTGGTAATGGGTAGGGTTGGTGGTTGAAGAAGAAGAAGGATTTTGGATCTCTTGAGTGGAGGAGTGTGAAGAAGAAGAAGAAGAAGAAGCGGTGTAAGAGAGAAGGAAGAGAATGAACAGTGTTATTGTGCACATGCACTTGAAGCTTTGACTGAGATTTCCCATGAGAAAAAGAAGTGTTGAGAAAGAAGAGGCTAGTGAGTTTTGTAGTGCATATTAGGTAAAGGAGAATTATGTATGTGAGAGCGCCGAGATTGAAGATGAACGGGAATTCCAATGGGTGGTTGAGGCTTTTGAGACCATAAAGGGAGAAAAAAGGAGAGTGGAGATCGATCTAGTCTTCACTCCCTATGTCAAAGTTTAAAACTGTTGAAAATGGTATCAATTTGTGGGTTATATATAACATTATTTTTCATAAGATGTATAGGATTCTTAATTATTAAATTAATACAAGCGATTGAAAGTTTTAAAGTTATAATTGATCTTTCTAAACTCTTGATCCGGTTTATTTTGCAATTTTGTTAATTAATTACCATGCAGATAATCAATTAATTAATATTATATTGTCAATGAGCAATTTCTATTACTGCATCATTCAAAGTAACAGAGCAAATTTAATATAGGAAAATAAATCACAAATATATATATGGGATGAAAAGAGTAATTAATTAGCCTAAATTAAATAGTTTGTCAACATAGATTTAGCTTAAATGTAAGTTTGCAGTTAGCTACACAAGTCTAGTTTGCTTCTTCAAAATTAAGTTTTCAAATAAAATTTTAGTATGCAAATGTACTTTATAGGGCAATCAAATATCATGAAAAACTGAATTTATTTTCAAAAAATATATATGTTCAACATCCAAAATTACCCTTATTTTGTCACACATATCCTTCTTTCTAGAACCCTCATGTTGTTGTTCCTCCGACAAATCGAGTTGTTGCTCCTACAACCAATATGCATTGAATTCAAATCTCTTCAACTTCACGTGACAGATCAACATTGAATTCAAATATCTTCAAATTCAACTTAAGAGGATCATTAGTGTCATTCGAAGATTTTCAAACTGTGTAAACAATTAAAAGACTACTGCAATACTAGAATAATAACAAAACGACTATAAATTTCTCTTATCCTCAAGTGAGCTAATGCTACGATAGATTATATATCTATTATAATCATTTAATTGTATCCAAACTTATGTTTTAGTCCCTGTGCTATGTATTTAATTGATTATATACTCGTTGTAATTGATTAAATGAATTGACTGTATCACCGTTGAACTAGTATTTTTTAAATTAATATAATTTTTCTTTTTTATTTTTTATTTTTTATCTTAATCAAACAATCTTATAATATGTTTTTTTAATTTCTCTTTTATTTCTTTCAAACTAAACAACTAAAAATTCTAGCATGTTTTTTTTATTGACTTTATTTTTTTCCCCTACCAAACGAAGTGTACGTGTATTAATATTGCTGTCATGTAGGTAGAAGAAAAAGAAGTATTGGCAATGGGAATGGTCATTTTGTCAACATATGACAAGTTGACAACGAATCACACTTGAAGTTTATCTCCACAGTCCGGGGGTTACACTTTTAAGTAATTATCGCATTTTTAAATTTACTAATTTTGATACATTAACAAATTAGACGCGAATTCAGCGTCACCCCCGTAAAGTATTGCAGCAGTGCTTCTATCCCAAGAGATCTGATATGACTAAGGTTTTAGGTAAATAATTAATTAAATATTAAATCCTCTTATTTGTTATTAGTTACGTTTTTTTTCTTCTAGTTACCTAATAACACATTAAGAAGATTTGTAACAACTAAAATAGGAAATAAAAATCTGTCTAATAAAATATTCTCTGAAGATATTTTAATTAATTTTTAATTTTTTTTAGTTGAAAATTTATTTGATTATTTGATATAATTTTTTTAATAACTTCTAATAATTTTTAAAATACTATTTGAGATAATATTTTTAAAAATTTTAACTTTTAATTTTTTATATTTTCTTCCTTAATTTATTTATGTCTATTTTTTTAAAAAATAAATCAAAATTTTATTGTTATTTAATATGAAATAGTAGTCATAAATTTACCCTATTTTATTTTATTTTTTATATTATGTTTTAGATATTTTATATTACATTCTTAATTTAATATAGAAGGCTTTTACACTTTTATTTTGTATATGCGTTCTTCTTGGTACCCTTTGTCATTAATCAATATATTTATTATCTTTTTGTCGATAAGTAAGAACTAAAAAGAAACAGTTAAAACGTAGTGATAAGTCAATGCGTTAAAAGAAAGAAAGAAAGAAAGAAAGAAAGAAAATTATGCGAGATGCAGCCATTGATCTGAAAGTTCCTATCAGACTCAGACATAGATTGTAACATCCCTTTTTCCCACAGCGGAGAAACCTCTCCTCTCTCTCTGGTCGCATGAGATGATACTACATAAGCGTAGAATCCTACGCAATCGAATTCCCAGCTAGATTGTCTCTCTGTCTCAATTAGAATTTGAATTGGTGATCGGATCCAACACAACACAACACCATGTCCAAGTCTTTGCCCTACTCCACCAAAGATGTTCACTACGACAACGCCAAGTTTCGCCCCCGCTCTTTCTTCAAGGTATTCATTCCTTTGCTTTTCAATTAAGATCCAGACGGCCTCGTTTTGCCCAATACCTACCTTCCTCTAGAATCTTGATGATGTTAATTGCAATTCTCTATAATCTTCACATTAATTTCTCTTCATATTCCTTGCGAATTTGTAATGAACATTTGTATGAGTTCAGATTAAGGAACCTTTTGTTTAGTTGTTTGCTATGTGTTGATTTTCCAGGTTGTTACTCAGAACTTACTCACCAGTAACCTAAGGCGTGATTGTGGTAGCTGTAGTACAGGAAAGTTTCTGTTTTTGCTATTGATCTTTGGTGTGGCTTATCTTATGCTGGCACATGCCAGTTCGGGCGGTGTAGTTTCTGATGATCAAGCAATTGTGAATAGAAAGAGTTTTTATGCAAATAGCAGCATTGTTAATGGTGCTGGCAAAATAAAGAGGCTCTGGAGACGGCCACCGAGGCTCCCTCCTCGATTATCGCCAGATGAAACAGGAACTGGTAATGGAAATGGACATGTATTGGGAAATCCGGATGTTGTTAGGTCAATGTGGATTGCTAGGCAAAAGAAAGTCAAGGAAGCTTTTATTCATGCTTGGTCTGGATACAAGAAATTCGCCATGGGTTATGATGAACTTATGCCTCTCAGCCAGCATGGAATTGATGGATTAGGTGGGTTGGGGGCTACAGTGGTGGATGCTCTCGATACGGCTATGATCATGGGTCTTGATGAGGTTGTGGCTGAAGCTGGATCCTGGGTTGAAGAACAACTTTCTGAGAGAATCAGTAAAAAGGGTCAAGTGAATTTATTTGAAACCACAATTCGGGTTTTGGGTGGGCTTTTAAGTGCGTATCATCTAAGTGGTGGGGAAAAAGGAACAAACTTAACTCATGCAGGACCTAAACCAGCAGTTTATCTAGAAATTGCTAAGGATTTGGCTGACCGTCTGTTATCTGCTTTTACAGCCAGTCCAACTGCTATTCCGTTTAGTGATGTTATTCTGCATGACAAGTCGGCACATCCAGCTCCTGGTGGACTGAGTAGCACATCGGAAGTTTCCACTTTACAGCTTGAGTTTAATTATCTCAGTCAGATATCTGGTGATCAGAAATATAGTTTGGAAGCAATGAAAGTCATGGAGCACATGAAGACTCTTCCAAAGATTGAAGGACTAGTTCCTATCTACATTAGGTATGAAACTGAATATAATTTGATCAGTGTATTTGGATATTAATCTTCACTTGTAGTAATTCGTGATAATCTTTTGATTTGTTTTTGTTCAATTACTTCTTTGATCACCCACCCCAATTGTTTTTTTTTTGTCACCTTTAGGCTTGTGTCTTCTTTTCTTTTCTCATCATTTTCTACTGACTTTTAGATATCTCTAATAACTAAATGCAGCCCTCATTCTGGTGAATTTAGTGGAGAAAATATTAGACTGGGATCTCGTGGTGACAGTTACTATGAGTACTTAATCAAAGTATGGCTTCAGAGTGGAGCTAGTAGCAACACTAATACATCATTCCTATATGAAATGTATAAGGAAGCAATGAATGGTGTTAGACATCTTCTTGTTCGGAAATCTATCCCAAATGGACTAGTTTTTGTTGGAGAATTGCCTTATGGATCTAACAGTGGTTTCAGCCCAAAAATGGATCACCTGGTATGCAGTACTTTCTAATTTTCAAGTTTGGCATTGCAGATAATTTATTTAGGGCTACAGTAGTTGCTTGAAAATATCATTAAGTAGAAATAGTGCAAAAGAATTGATCTAGTTAATGTGCCATATAAAATATGCTGCACTTGCTGTACAATGTCCGAGAATCCTGAATTGTGGATTACTGGATTGGTTTGTTGTTAGAAACTATTTGTATTTGATGTATGCGAAATATGAAATTCAATTTTTATATTGCCTGTGAAATTATGATATTCCCAGTTTCCCACCCTACAGATATGTAGGAAATTATATAAAATTGAACTGTAGATGTTCCTGCAGGGCTGCGCTGTTACCATTGTCTACTGTACTGTAGTAATAACTGTATGCATGCTCAATGCTAAGTCATGCTCTAGTATCCTGTGGTTTAAAATTCATTCCATATCAGAAACTAGGTTTTCCTCTTATACTCAATTATACATTATGGGAATCCATTTTGATTTTTTTACAACTGAAGCATATTTGTCATGTGAGGATGTTATATCTGTACTCAACAATGGCATTTGAATAAACACTGAGCTTATATTCCATGGCTGATGTTACAAAAGAATGATGGACAAATCGCTACCATAATTTTCTGAAGCCTAACCATGTGATTCTGTGTTTGGTCTAGAAGGATATTTACATTTACATTAGCAATATTGATTCTGAGTAGTAAGATGGGTTCTATGACAACTTTAATGTTCATAAAAAGTTCTTGTCCCAAACATATGGTGAAGCTTGAGTTCAATAGATTTCCTTCAGCTGTGAATTGGACACTGATCATAAAGCATCAAATAGCAGTTCAGTTTAGTAGAAAACTATCTTTTCTTGTCATAATTAAGAGGTGGTGCCTGGTTAATGTTGATATGCATCTACTAACATTGATGTAAAATTTGATGCTGCCCTTTCAGGTGTGTTTCCTACCTGGTACACTTGCAATTGGTGCCACTAAAGGCCTTACAAAGAAACAGGCAATGGAAAACAATATGCTTAACTTTGAAGACCTAGAAAATTTGAAGCTAGCAGAAGATCTGACTAAAACATGCTTTGAAATGTATGCAGTAACTTCAACTGGTCTTGCTCCTGAAATTGCTTACTTTCATACTGAGGTTAGTAGATTTTTTATGGCATTTTGGATTTCATCAATTGATAAAAGATTTCAAAAAAATGCAGCAATGCATCTCATTATCTACTAATGTCCTCCCATTTCTGTTCTATGATTCTGCTAATGGGAAGCATTTGTTTTTGTACTGCATTTTTACATAGCAAGAATAGAGACATGACATCTAGCCTCTAATTTTATGCTTTTCATACCCAGGAATTTTCTGAAGAAGGTCATGATGGAGGAAATAAGAGCTCGGAATTTGTTAATGACATCATAATAAAACCTGCTGACCGTCATAATCTTTTGAGACCTGAGACCGTGGAGTCATTGTTTGTTTTGTACCGTATCACAGAAGATCCAAAGTATGCTTTTCCCCTTCTTATGTATAAGATTAGTTTATACTTCTATTTCTTCTGGCCATGTGTAAGAAACAGTGAAAACAAGCTTAATTTTATATTTCCTGATTCTTTTTTCTTTGAAATAATCAGATATGAATATTTTGTATTACAGATATCGGGAATGGGGTTGGCAAATCTTTGAAGCTTTTGAAAATCACACAAAGGTTGATACTGGTGGATATTGCTCTCTGGACGATGTAACTAGTGTTCCTCCTCATAGAAGAGACAAAATGGAGACTTTCTTTCTAGGAGAAACACTTAAGTATTTCTACTTGCTTTTTGCGGACAGCTCTCTTATTCCTCTGGATAAATTTGTTTTTAACACAGAAGCACATCCTATACCAATCAATTTGAAGAAATGAGTATAATCATCAAAGGCATTCAACACAGTTATTAGAAATACGGATTCTGTCACCCTGGTCTCACAAAGTGAGATGCTTCTTTGAAGTCAGTCTAGCATCTCTTACACTGACCAAGAGCACTTCTGGTTATGTATAAGATTAGCTGGGTTCTCAGTGATAATAAATAACTGAAATATTGTTTGAATCATCCAATACATCAGCAAACACATTTTAGAGACCGTCAATTGATTATGACTCATTTTCTTGGATTTATAACCAGCCCTATCTAAATGGGATTGTAAATTTTGTTTCAAGTCATGGACAAAGAGCAGCTTTTGTAATCGAATTGTATGATTTTCCAATATGTTTTTGGATGCTTAGCATTTTTGTGACTTGATTACACGGTTGTCATTACGTTCCTAAAGATGCGATCTATCTTCGTAACATCATGAACTCAAATCTTCATTATTGCTGCACTGAAGAAAGAGGTGATCTCCATCCCGGATGACATTTATGTCATCTATCTCTGCATTCTCTGTATTAATTACTTTTGTAGGGTTGAAGCCACCAAATTTGTCACCTGCAGTTTTGCAAGTTTATAGTTAATGAGAAAGTAAAAGTAGTAAAAAGTTATACTCTTATGTGTTCAGAGGGACACAGAAATGTTGTATAACGTTGATCCTGTGTGTGTGAATCTATTATTGCTCTGTTATAGGTTCATAAATCATAGAAACTTTTTCTTTTCCCAGAGGTTAAAGCTTACCAGCAATTTGGAGCAGCTCTTCTAATGAATCAGGCAGGATTATTAATTTTCCATGCTGACCTCGTGAGGTACTCCCGCTGTGTAGCAAATGGATTGTTACTCTCTTCTTGGTGAGCCTTGCCGATTCTCTATCACTTGGACAGTTAGAATTTCTTGAATTGGAGTTTGTGTTTGTTTTCTCTAATGGGAACTTGATAGATCTAATACCATCTTGTCTTCTGTTTCTGGTCGAGCCATTCCTGTCAAGGTCAAGGATTTTTGGCTCTGCTATCTGTATTCTAAATTCATCTAACTTCTCATTTTCACAACTCATTTTTTGGGCACAAATGCTCTTGTTTTTTGGCCGTTTTACTTGAGCTTTTTGTGTCATCCCTAAGGAATTTGGGATAGGATATGCATCTCTTTCAAGCAGAATTTCAACAATGTCTAGATTCCCTTTATTTGCAGGGGCATGAATATCTCTTCTACCATGCTCAGGGATCATGTTATGTTTGCTGACTAAATGATCATCATTGGTCCCCTTATGCAAACTGGTCTCCGAGTTTCCTATATATATGCACTCTCCTTCATGCATTAATGAATGCTCAAGTGAATTATTTGTACACTCATGAGAAGGGCCTCCTCTCGTGTTACCTCCTTGAAGCACTTCATGTGGAAACCGTCCAGAATCTGTGCATGGATATTCAAAGCCAAAACCTTCACGCCCCTTTAATCTCTGTCAATACAAGATAACATGTGGTTTAGGAACCTATTATTGTTGTGGAGGGATGTACAATAAACAAAAATTATACTATATATTTCCCGTGTTTTGAGTTTAGAGGCCTTTAATATCCTAATTACCATTAAAAGGTTATCCATTATAATTTGTGCATCTCCTGGATTTGCGTGTAAGACATTCATTAAGGATGTTTTGTTGATTCTTAAAATCTGAGAAAGTTCTGTGGTCCGAACTGTGAAAGGCTGTGGTATATGATATAAAACTCCAATCTCTCCAAATGCATCTACTGCAGCTGCCTTCCCATGAACCTGAATTGTTTAATGTAGAGACAGAAAGTTATATTCAGTTATTTCATATTATGAAGATAAACAAAAACACCATGATTGAATTTTTTACATGATCATGCCCATCGATGTAGCGAACCAGATCCTGCAACAAAACACCATTTGAAAAGATTTTTTTTAGTCAGTATGCATTCTCCAAGATTAATTAATGGTTACTAACTAGATGATTCATGATTTAAGCTAACTCACCACTACCCCAGAAACCAGCACATAAAGTTCTGTGGAAGACTCGTTTTGCAGTATCACATCCTCCTTGGGTGGGAAATACTCAGCTTCCATATCTGAAACCTATTATTACAGGGTTATTTTTGACATATATTGTAACATTAGTTCTTCGCTCTTAGCCGAAGAAGAAGAACACAGAAGGAGAAATGAATGAAAGTAAAGACAAAAAAATGTCACGATAATATTTATTAATAAAAACAAACAAGCCATGTGGGGTATTAGTATTACCAGTTGGAAAAGGAAATCATGTGAGACTCCTTGGAAAAGGTAGACCTTTTGCACGACAGGGAAAAACAGATGGTGTGCAATGCTTGAACGAATTGCCTTTGGAAGATCATTCAATGTTTCTTGCTGCTTCAGTCCTTCTGTTTTGAACCTCAAACATATATGTGACAACATTTGATCCTGAATGCGATGAGGCAAATGATTTCTTGAAGCAAATTCAGAAGCTGCTTTCACTGTGTCCCTCTGTGGCACCAAAACCAATCCTGTCTTTCATTAGGGGAAGAAATAAAATTCCTCTTATCTGAATGAGTTTTTTTTTTTTTTATTGGAAAGGAAATGATTAGTTATTGCTGAAGCACAACATACCATGAAACTAACAGGAAAACTATGCAAGATTTGCTGTTTCAAATATAATACCAAAATGTGGGGCCTACAGAATATTTAAAACTTAAAAGTAGCTTTTTGAACACTGTCCTCTGGATAGTGACTTTGAAGAGTATTATTAAATGAGAAACAGAGTTTAGTTTAGTCTAACACATGTATAATAATTGGCACTGACAAATTGAGCAGTAGCAGAATAGAAAAAAGCTAAAGTTTGAGAGTACATACAAAATTTCTGGTACGGCTGGTCCAGTGGACTACAAGGTTAGTCATGTTTCCAATGATGTATGATGTTAAACCCAAGTTGAAGAGCATGTAAGCTATATCAAACAGCATCTCTCTCGTGTTCTCAGCATGTAAATCCCCATAGCCAGTGGTAGTAAGAGTGACAATGGACCAGTATATTGCAGTGACATATCTGTCCCAAAGACTTTCTTCTTTAAAATTTGGGTACACTGCACCAATCCATGTTCTTTTGGAATCTGGATACCTATCTGCAATAAGATAGTTAAAGCATCCCGCACAATGCACCGTAAACAAGGTCACCTGAAATTTTTATGAAAAGTGCCAATTTAGTTCTACAAAGTACCTTGAGATTGTTACAGGAAGAAAAACAAAGCAAAAATATGATATGAACTCTAGTGGCTTACAGCAATGAGCTTTGTGCACCTAGTCCAAAAATAATTGAAGCGAATGTCCTTTTCAAGTCTGAAAGCAAAGAAAAGGAGCTAGTGAGCACTGTCACATTATTGTAATTAGAAGCCTATGATGAAAACCATAACCATAAAGTTGAATATGACATGATGGTAGACCTTGCAAACAGAGAACTGACTCGTCTCAACCTCCATAACCGAAACATGTTAAGAACTTTGAAGCCAAGTTCACTGCTATGATTGAAGAGGAAGCTGAAGGATTGAAATGGTATTGTTGAGCAGACATCAAAAGCAAACCAGGTAGATATGTACCTGCAAGTTTGGTTGAGCTTTGTGAAGTAAGCAGAGTTGTTGTAGCATCATCTTAGTTTTGAAGAAGAGTTGATGGACATTCACCTGATCGCAATCTTCTTTGGATCATCAACAAGAAGATAAGAATGGCGATCAAGGTATGCAACAAAGAATGTCAACACTATGTCAATGGCAAAGAAGCCATTGACAATGTTGTCTGCGATGAATAGAGCATTTTCCTTGTAAGGAAGAAATGCAAACTCAAATGGGCAAATCCAAGCTGAGTATATGACTAGAACAACCAGTACCAACTCCCAAGCCCTGTAATAAAAGTACATGAGAAGATGCAGGCACAAACAATATTCACAAGTGTTATGTATCTTGCTGTGACAATATGTAAAGGTTCATCACATCACCTATAGCGAGGATGGAAAGGAGAGATTATGTATCTTCTAAGTCTAGTTTCCTGGTTTATCCTAGCTCCAAGAGATGGAAGGAGATCATCATTGGCCAAAAAGCTTCCATGGGGAATATTTCCCGTTTGAAATTCATCTTGCCAGAACCTCTGGAAGAAGTTTTTAACACAAGAAACCGACATGTGTGCTTGAATTTGAATCCTCAAGGCTACAGTAGAGGTAGTTAAGTGTTCATGAGGTTGAATTGAATCCTCAGGAATTGGCCATATTTATAGTCGGGTTGTTGACACCGGCTTTACACCACTTTCTATTTTGTTTTTTCTTCCTAACTTTTTCCTTATGTGGCCTATGATAAAGGGATAATCAGGAAGCTTATGCAACTAATGCTAAATATAAGATATAGAAAGAGAGAGGTAAAAACGTGTAGGGAAAATCCTTCATCTTGTCTCAACAAATAAGATTGACAAAATGGAAGAAGAGTGGTGGAAGAATGATAGAGCCCGGCAAGTGGCAGACAAGAGAGTATAGACTTTCTGAAAATGCAGTTGCAGACAATTTTGTATGTCTAATAGGGGATACAAAGAAGGTGCATATGGTGTTTCTTGCTGCGTATATGGTGGTGCTATTGGTGGCCGTGGGGTTGGGTTTGGTTGATGTGGTGGTAGCTCCATCACTACATATAGGGGTTGGAAATTATATAATGAAAAATATAGCCTTTTTTTTTGCTTTAGAAGAATAGATTCAGGATAAAACATATTGGTTAGTGTTTAGTTTACATTTCAGAGGACAGACCAGAAAGACAGTAGAATGAGTGGGGATTCTATGTAAATATGACACGTGGGCCAGTTAGGCTTTTTTCTTGGGGGTTGTAACACACTAATACTTGTCCAAAACCCACTAACAGAAAATCTCAATTATCAATTAATGTTGCTGATTATCACAATCCCTTCATGTGCTAATTCATATCCTTTCTTTTTCTTTGTAGTTTTGGATCGACCGACATTGAAATGCTGCTGATTACTACCGACCTTACACCTTTGATTAAGTGGCCTTGTGGCCCATATATGATAATTAGGTGATGATAATCTACTGCATGTGGATTTTATAATTATGTTGATAAGTATTTTGGAAATTTGAGGTTAAGATCAATGTATATATATTGTAAGGATTTTTCTTTATATGCTCTCCATTCATTCATTCTTGTCTTTAAGCCACTAGGTAGGATGTCTCCATTGCAAGGCAACAAAAACGACTTAGTTTGTGTGACGTTTTGAAATATTTGATGGAATGGAATTGAGCACCAAAAACTTCTGGCTTTTGAAATGGAGAAATTCCAAAGCAATATAAAAAGTCTTGAGAGCTATCCTTGGTTAATTTAGCATGTGAGAAAGAGGGTCATTATCTTGAGTACTGGTCCCGTATGAATATCTTACAGGAATCTTTCCCAAGAGATAATTGGGGGGGGGGGGATAAATAAACCCACTTGCTGTTGTACGAAAGATGTGGCAAAAGAGAAGAACAACTTGTTAAAAGGGCAAAAGTATGCGAGCCAAATAGAATTTCTGCTCTGATAAGGTAAATTCCCCAGAGTCTTGGAAGAAAGCATTTTCACAAAATATAGATCATAAATAGGATTTTCTGCACATGGATCAAGAAAGAATGCGTTGTATACAATTTGGTTTTCAGCAAAGAAGTTAACTAATAATATTATTATTAGGAATAGAAGTAAAACACGTCAAGATCTCTACTAATAATTAACCAAGTGAACTTAACATCATATTTAATTCAAAATCTTAAGACATTAAATATACCATTAATTGTCACATGTATGTTGTTTACCATTAATTGTGACATGTATGTTGTTTAACATGTACATCTCTATCCAATGTAAAACTTAGTTATGTACTTAATTACGCTCCAACATTTATCCAACCACCACAGTATGCAAGTAATGGCTGATAAGTAATTAAGTATTATTTTAATCATTAATGCAATTATGCAAGCATGGAAGTGGGGTTGTGATAAACTGTTTGTTTCTTATGGTGGCGTCTATGGCCTGTAGAGAAGCCCCACCTCTCGTGGGAGGCATGTTCTCCAGGTACACAAATACAAGGTACAAGGATGTCAATGTTCGCACTCTCATCACGTGGACTAACTAAGAATAGTTTTCAGGGTTCCTTTGATTAGCAATACGAATCATCCCAAAATCTTGTTGGTTAAGGGATTACTGTGTAGAACTTTTGAGTGTGGTTTAGTTCTGTTAGGTTGCACCATGAATCATGATCCTCATGAAAATACACCCTGCAAAAAGTTCCAAGGATGTTGACAATGCATTGGAAAAATCTCTTATCCCCATATATATATATATATATATATATATAGTAAGCCTTGAAATTTTTAACCAACTCTCTAGCATATTGAATTGTATCGGTCACAAAATGTGGTTTAGCTTCTCCATTAACAGCTAGCTCCACTAGAGCAACAAAAGTGCAGTGCGTTGGGGCATAAATTATGTGAAAAGGAAACTTGAGGAAGAAAAAATGAAGAAAGAAAGAAAGAAAGAGGTACACATCAAGTTCCTGTTCCTTGGGTTTGTATTATTGGTAATGAAGTCAAACATTTTTTTAATCAATTTCATGAATATTCAAGAGTCCTCAACTGATTTTGAAATATGCATAGAGCCTAAACAACTTCTTTTCCCCCAATCAAAAAGATAGATTTGTAGAATCTCTCTTTTTTTAAAATATGATGTTTGGATTTGAGGTGTGCTGTCATAGTTAGAATTCTTATATCCGAGGTATTATTCGCTAAATTGTTAGATTGATAGTTTGAGAGAAGAGAGTGTTTATAAATATTTATATCTAAGGTATTATTCGCTTAATAAGTGTTCCATCATCAGAATTTTATCTTTAGTAAAAGAATACATCGATAAGTTGAGACAAAATGATGTCTATAAACAACTATTGCCTCTTGAACGATATAGGATTTTATAACTATCGAACATATGATAATCCTTGTTTTAGAAAAAATAGAAAGAGAAAGACAGAAATAACCGGAAGACATAACGGACTCGTGCAAACAAATGATAGGGAAACGTGTAGAGGTTATTTTATGCCTTTCTTCTCTTTTTAATATAAGGATAGGATTCAAATCCCATGCTTAACGAGCATTTGCCTTTGGTATCAATTGGGGCTCACTCTTGCGTGTTTGTGTTGGCCTCGGGTATCAAATGGGGCTCACTATTTTGCTCTCTAGCTATGCATAAAGGGTGTCCCCATTTGATTCTCCAGCAAATCCACATGATTACTTCATTAATTGTTTAATATTTCTCTGGAAAAAAAAAACCCACAATACACCTGCATGATTTGTTTGATAGCTTTATGATACAACATATGGTGCTTCCTGATGCCATTGAAAAGGATCAAGATTCTCTGCAGATTTTTGAGAAAAAACTAAACAAATCCTGGCCTTTAATTTTTTATTATATAAATAACAAATAATTAAAGAACATGACAAGATACTTCAACCAATATAACTCATCATTACAAAACTGCACCTATTGCAATTTGCTGAAAACTCGAGACATCCAATTGGCAGTGAAATATTGACTATCCAAGAAAGTCAAGAATTGACCAAATAATAAATAGAAAATCAATATTTAAATAAATTTTTTTAAAAATAGATAAATGGGATATTGAGTTAGTCTTTTAAAATTTAAATGGTTTAGACATCAATATGGTCCTTAAACATAAATCATGTGACTAAATTGATGTCCATAAATATATCAAAACTAAATTCTTGTCTATTTTAAATATTTAAGAAATAAATTGATATTTAAAATCTTTAACGAGTCATATCATATGCTTTTGGAAGATTAATTTAGGTATTTGGTCAAAATGTATAGGTATAATTTGGAGAATGGAGGAAGCCATTCTGCCCTTGCTATTCTAAAATTACACAAAACAACACTCTGGAACAACTCTTCTAATTATGATCCAATGTTGAATACTGATTAATGCCACCTAAAAAATAAAATAGAATCTACCAAGAAAAAGAGAATATTTGTCCTATGGCTATTGAAAGGCCACAAGCAAATTGCAAACAAGACAAGGTCGATGGTCCTGTAAAAGGGTGCTCATAATTCATCATGGATATATCCCCAAATTTTTGCAGGATTTAGCCATCACCATCAAGTGGTCCTGTTTAATTAATTACTCTAATACCCAATTATGCGATTTCCATCAAAATATTGTGAACTTCCGGATAACTAAATTGCATTTAGGTTTTCATGGCAAAGGATCAATATGCATTTTGTGTCACTTTCTTGAGAATGTAAACTTTGGCATCTCTGTCTATGTAGTGACGATATCTACGTGTGTATCGTGACCATATCAATCGCAATACTTAGAAGCGAAAACGAAATCCGTCGTAAATCTTTCTGAAAACTGAGCATGCCACGTTATTTAAAAAAAAAAAAAAATCATTCTTTTTTGTACAAAGTCACATGCCTCATCTACTATCCACTGAAATGAAAAAATTTCTGCTCCAATTGAGTAAGATCATAAATAATAACCCATAAAGTTCTCTCAAGTATTTTTGGGTTATTCTTTTAGATGAGATTATTATATTATTAATACAAAGGATTCATCAACGTATTATTAATAAACCAATTTTTTATTAAGAAAACTGATTAACCATCTCAATATAGTATTTTTTTTCCCTTTTTAACCACGTGTATTCCATTCATAAATATGATTTTTCATTCAAGATTTAGTAACTAATTAAAAAACATCAGTTTCTCAAAAGAAATTTTGAAATCTAATATGTTAGCAGACACCTGGTGAGAGTATAAAAAAAGAAAAAAAAATATTACAAGTGATAGAAAAAGAAAAAAAGAAAAAAATAATTTTTGAATAAGTATTTAAAAAATTGAATTTCAAAATATTTAAATAAAGCCCTCTCGTCCTTCCCTTCCGTTTGTTCTCTGTCTTCACTCTGCACTTACTTTCAGAATGGCTACAATTCCTGCAAAGAACTAATATGACAAGATTTTGGTATGGAAATTAATGATATGATAGTTAGACACAATTGAATTAAGTAGGACAATTGTCGATGAGTCCTGATTTTTTACACCGACAAATATAAAATATTTAGTTAACATTTTTATTTTTATTTTCGTATCAAATCATGATAGCTAGTATATTTATATCTTTTTTTCTTTCTTAAGGTTGTCAAAAAATCTTTTTTCATTGACAATAGATATGAAACAAAAGAAAATATTTGATGGACACCCATGATACTATTAGACATCTAAGAAGAGAGAGAGAAAATACGAAAAAAAAATATAAATTTAATAAAATTAATGATGTGATAGGAAAAAAATTAAAAATAAATAAATAATATAAAAGATAATTCATATATGATTACTCTTAAAACAAATTAAGGGGTTACCGCGCTTCAAGGCCAAGGGTTTAATTTGTACTTTTTGTGAGATATATATAGTGTGTAGTTTGTGGCTAATATATATAGCAAAACATTGTGGGTCTTGTATACGGTGGAAGTGGGGTAGTTGTGACATGAAAGAAGGACAAAGCTATACCTGGAAGCAATGCTTGCAACTTTGGTTCATTTGAGTTTGCATGTCACAGAGATGGATCGAATTGGATGGGTTTTGGTTTTAGTTAATTGTTTTGAGTGTTTTTCACGTAAGGATGGTTTCCCTGCTGATAATGGAAATTTAATTTGGACTTGGTGATCACATGTTGTGTGAGTGGCTCTTTTTGGTTCTATCTGGTGGTGGATTCATGCATGGTGTGGTTAACTTGTTTAGCAGTATTATGCAGGTAAGGTTAGGTTTATTCATGGACAAGGAGAGAAAACCAAGTTGTTTTCTAGTATCCTTCATCTCTACCTCTCAAACCTTATAGTCTCAAATTGGCCATGTTCCCTCCTTCTTCCTTTTCTTTCTTTTTTTTTTTTTAAGGATTTAGGTGACAATATCTTGCATGATATCATATTATAATTAAAGCATGTGACATCTTAAAACACGTGCATTATATTAAACATGTCACATCAGTATTTCCCTTAAATGTTAATCTATGTCTATTAATGTAGGTATTTATGACCAACGTATTGATCTTTCAAGAATCTTAATAACAACTTTTTTTAATTTATTAAGGACCCTGCTTTATATAAAAATATGCCCAATAGTTCCATTAAAGTTATTTGAATGTTTTATAGAAAAAATATAAATAATCTGTTTAAAGTCTGTGCTTCATATCTTTGTCCACTACTAAATCCATTTATGTAGAAACATGGCTTAACATATCTGTGTTTTCCCCATGAAAAATTTCAACTAGTGCCTTCCTTCGCTTGTCTCTCCCCACGATCTGGGCACATGATATGTTTTAAGTGTCTTTTCGTTCTCGAAAGGGGTGTTTGAGAATTTTCAAAAATATATTTATCTAAGTACATATAATGAAAATAGTTTTTAATTTAATGATTACTCGAAGGCCAAAAGTTAGAAGTTGCTTAAATGAATTTGACCCCACTAAAGGGAAAGGAGTGCACTTATGAATTTGATCCCCCTAGAGTAAGAAGATTGAATTTTAGAGAATAAAGTGTACTAATCATTATTAATTAAAAATTAATGATTGAGATGCAATTAATTTTAAATTTTATTATATATATTTCCTCTCATCATGTACCTATTTTCCCTCAAGTAGATGATAACATTTTTTTAAGAAACGAAAAAAAAAATCTTAAAATAATTAACGAGGAAGAAGTTGGTGGCGCCTTAAATGGATTGGACTCACTCGTGCAAGATAATAACAGTTACAATTCAAATTTAGAGAAATTATTTAGATGGTTTAAGACGAACTCATTATCATAAAATTAAACATTTAATAATTACTTAAATCATTGAAATCATGGATAACGTAATAATACTAAATCACTGATAATTTTTCACACAGCACACCTTCTCAAAGTGTCTTTACTTTCCCCATCAAACCTGATTCCGTGGGTAAGACTTTTTTCGTTGTTCTAACAACAGCATAAATATAACACCCATGCACATCTCTATTCATATCTCTAAACAATCAATACAAAACAAAAATTAGTAAGATGCTGGGGATAGAATTACTAAATTAAAAAATCAATTACATTAATATAACAGGAATAAAAATAAAAGATAAACGTCAATAATGCTTTCTTTCTAATATTTTTTTATTTATAATTATGTAAAATTTATTAAAAAGAATCAATTTCAATGAATGAATTGTTGATTAAGAGAGATGAAATGCTAAGCTAGCTACAGAAAATGACACAGGAGAAGATAGATATTATTGTCCAAGTGATGACAAGGGATAACACATTGGAATAATGAATGAGATCTGGGACGACCAATTAATGGTGGCGAGAAGAGTTCTATTGCCGCGTAGGTAGATTGATGCCATATGCCTAACAGCTTCTTGTGGCCCTGTGCATGGTTTGAAAGCCAGTTGCATTTAGTACCCTTCAACTCTGGCTCTCTTTTTTCACTCTGATTCATATGCACTTATTGCACTATGCTTTCCTTTTTGGTCCACACTCCACATCAAAGACGTGCTCTTGATTATGAAGAATAATATTTAAAGCTTCTTTGTTTGTTAAATATGAAGTTTAATTGGGTTTACATATATAAAACTTCTTATTTGTTTTTATTCGTTAAAATTAAATGGTTGTCTTCCCTTTTTTGTTTTTTATTATGCTTTTTAATATTTTCTTGTTACAAAATTTAAAGTAATTTTTTATTTTGAATGTGAAATTATAATTTATTTTATTATTCATTCTTTTATTTTACTCTAAAGCTTTTGTCATTTGAGGTTTTAATATATATTTTCAAATTTTTATCGTAACGGGGGAAATTTATTTATAATATATATTTATAAAATAGAAGAAGTTTTGTGTAATGAGACAAAACTTATTTATAAAATAGAATAGGTTTTAATAAACATTGTTATCTTAACACATGGATGGGGATAATGAGACAAAGTAGTGTGTTTTGTAAAACACTCGAAGAGTTTACAAGTTTACAAGCTTTTTTTAGCAAACTTATAACCTAGTTTGATCAAATAAGAATGTTTATAAAGTAATATATATTTATAAAAATGAAAAATTTACTTATTTCAAGAGTAAATTTTATTAATTTATCGGTTACTTTGAAAGGTTGCATTAATTAAATCAAATATATAAAATTTTACTAACATGTTATAAGTTGGAATAAAACTAACTTCAAATCTCTTAAGCAATATCTCTAGTTTAGTCTCATGATTAAAAAAATGTGATATAAAACAAAATTTTTACTAAAAGTGATAAGTTAAATTATACAATAAAAATTAGTTATCAATCAAACTGATAGATAAACCAATGTCGTATTAATCAAATAAAATATTTCAAATTTTAAATGATTTTAAAAAGTAATTAATATAAGGAATTGATATTTCATCAATTAACTTTATTTTAACATATAATATGTTTTAAAAGTATAAGTAAATATTGGTTAGAAAATTATATGCCTATAAGTATTTAATTTATTCAAAATTTAACATACATATATTACATCAATGTGAGTAAGTGTATGAAACTCCCAAACTTACTGAAGTAAAGTAAAACTGAGATTACAATATGCGATAATTACTTTAAATGTATATTTTTATATTGGATTTCATATATATGGGAGTTTCATAAAAAAGTAAAGTAATTTACATTTAATTTTTAGGAGAAAATACTAATAATTAATAATATTTAGAAAGAACATTTGGTTTTATGATATGATATGATCGGTTAGACCAATTCAATGATAAATAGGATCTAAACTAAATTTTAAGATAAATATTTTATTTTAAATAAGAAAATTATATATTAAATTTTTTTCAATAAATTTGATATTTTTTTCTAAATGAAATTTTATTTTTGTTGGTGAACCTAAAATGTGTTTTAGTTTTTTATCTTTGGGCTTGGCCGATCTTGTGATTGAACTTGTTTTTTTACAATTACAAAACTTAGATAGACAGTTCAACTAACTTAGTTGAACATTGATTATGGCTGCCCCCTTGTTTCAACCATGTAATTAAAGTCATTCTCAACGCAGGACAAGAAAAATAAGTATAATTGTTTGTTTCTACTAATTTGTTCTAGCTGTTGCAGAAACATTTTGTTTCCAAAATGTCTTCCAAAATAATGGCTTCATGCGTGACTGTTTACCAACTATTTTTCCATTAATTTTTTATGTTAAAACCTTACATCCAACTATTCTTAGGTTAATTATAAAATTTGAAAAAATTCTTTTTTTTCAGTGTGTGTGAATGAATAATCTTCTCTTCTTAAGTTGGCTTAAAATTTAGTTAGATAGAGTTTGTTTTTATTATGATATTGAGTCTTTATTTTTTGTATAAGCAAATAAAATATCGAGTCTATTTTTTATTTTAATTTTGTGATTCTATATATCGAGTCTATTTAGTTTGGGTCACACGACTTCACACAACATTTTAATGTCTTAGAGTGATTTTTTCTTGCTAAAAATAATTATTCATTTATTTACTTCACATTATCCTTAAATCCAAATCAAGCATACGCGTCAAGTTTAGCAATCCAGTATATAGCTTAAAATCAATAAGATCAACCAATTTCGATCGAGTTTTTCTTTTTAAGCAATGCATGATCTAGCTATGGCATAACCTGCTGCTAAAAAGGGATTCTGCATTCAAGAAGATTTTTTTTATTATTAACAACAACCGTAATCATTCAATTTGGAATTTAATTAAACTTCTTCCTTCATTTCCAAGAATATATTTTATTTTATGAAAATTGCATCTAGAAATTTTTTTATAAATTTAACATGTGTTGTGAATTGAGTTATATTTATGAAGATACATCGTTACTGAATAATTAGTTAATTTTTCATTTTAGAAGCTTAGTATAAAGTCAATTATTATATAAACTACAACTCAAATTATTGAGCAAGAAGGGAAAGAAATGAAAGAAAAAAAAAAAGAAAAAATGGTGGGTATACATGATAAATAATATGATAATAAATGAAGAGAAAAATAGCTGAAAATGAGGTAGTAGAAATGAAAAAAAAAATGTATGATAATAATACTACTAAATTATATTGAAAATAAATGTATATAGTATACAAATCATGATTTACGTACGATATGATACGGTGATCGGAAGAACCAGAAAATTCTTGATAGAATAATCATTCATTCTATGACTAAAGGAATACCATCCCCCACGCCAGAATTAATAGTCATTCAGTAGCGCATTGTGGCGTCACTTTTCTATTTTAAGGTAATTAAGAGTATAGCAACAACTTTAATTAGTTAGTGCCCTCCGTCACTCCGCTAATGACCCTGAAAAGTGATGACACGTTACAATTTGCTTCCCAAGAAAGGGTTTGTGAGCTAGCTGAATGAATATGCTTCGGATGTTTTGGTATGGTACGTGCAGTATATATATAGATTAGGTAATTAAACGTACGTGGTGCATTACATATCCCAGAAATCCAGAATGTGGATAGTAGCCAAATGCTTTGCTTGATTTCGTGACAAGTGTTGGAGACGTCCACCATTAAAGTTTTCTGCTGCTTTAATCATATAGCGTGGTTTTTCCCGAACCATGTATGGATATATAACGGTTAACTCGTTTACTGTGTTTCAGAAGAAATAGAATTTTACATATACTATAGAGACAGTTTCTGAATTGAAGAAATTTTGCTATATATACCAAATAAGTTTTATACTCTACAAGAGATCTAAATCTAGTTCAGTTAGCTAGTTGAGTAGGATAGATGTGTTATAAATTATTTTGATATGGTGTTTAATTTCTACCCATAAAAAAAATCTTGGAGTTATTGGAGTAGGTTTATTAATTTAGTGATGAATTATATAAAAGATATGGTGATAGGTCACTAATTAGGCAAATTAAAGAGTGGATAAAATATCATTTTATGTAGCTTAAATATTCTTTTCTCATAGTCATTGATTAAATTTGTTTTTCTCATGTGAGTCATAGTACAATAAAAGTATAAAACCATTGTCAAATTAAATTCCACTAATTTCTACAAGTGTTCCTACCTTATGAATTTTTTTATATATAATTAAGGTCATACTCAATTACACAAATGATTTTATATAGCACTTGATGTTTCTAAAATAAATATCCAATTCCACGAGCTTTCCAAATCAAGTCTCTAACACAGGTGTAGATAAGATGTGAATAGATTTGTCCACCACAATTGAAGCCAATTAAGGCCGCGTCAGAAACATTAAAACAAATAGATAACACATCTAAAAATTTAAGATATTGATGAACATATATGTCGACATTATTATTAATCTGCTAGTCAACTTATTTATTTATTCCCATCCCACATGAAACTTATCAAATATATTTTTTTAGAGGCTTTATCAAATATGCATACACCAAACATGTTTATCCTATGCAAAATAACAGGATAGATCTAAGACTAAAGTAACTAAAGTTTAAGCTTCATACTCATTATTAAAATATTTACTTTGAAGTTCTACAGAGAAAAAAAATCATTTATTAAAAAAAGTCACAAATATGAATAAAAAGATTCAATATTTTTGACATCTTTGTAGTAAATAAGTTTTTATGATTTATTTACGGTTGGATCGGCAGCCTTAAAAAAATATAAAAACTCCAAAGTAGTTATTATCTTAATTTCGAAGACTATTGGTAACATACTCTTTAATATATTTATTTTTATATATTATTATTTATTAAAATTTATTAAAAACTGAAATTATAAATGAGTTATTAAATAAAAAATGTTGTTAAAAAATTAGTACTTTTAATAAATTTAGTAAAAAGTAAAAATATGTGATAAAAAGAATGTTAGAAAATATGTTTAGTAATACTGGTATCACCTGATTATGGGATCTTCTAAAAGAAAATGATGACTTCTAAACTTTTAAGGACAAAGAGTGATAGATCTATCTATGGCATACAATAGCCAATAAGAAAATTTTACCACACGTTTATGAATGATACATAAATTTGTTTCTCGTACAGATTATGAATAGGAAGAAAAGAAAAGACTTTTTATTTTCTTCTTATATGATAACTAGCGTGTCTCATAATGCAAGAGTTGGAAATCATATTTCCCACTGCAATTTTGCGCAACGAGGACGCACTCGTCTGTGCTCATGCTAGTTAATCACAACAACGGAAAGCGTCCACATGCTGCAAACCCACTTGGTGCTTTGGTGGTAACTAGTGGCTATTACCATGTCAGTACAATTCTGAGGATAAATTCTTGTCAAGCATGCGTGCTTTTGTACTTGATGGTGATTTGTGATAACTCCACCACATGTATTCATGCTAAATGCTAATACAAACAAACTAAATGTAAAATATATGTACAGTCACGTTTGGTAAACATATTACCTAGAGATGAAGAAGCCTGATAAAATTAACACGGGTTCGGGAACAGCATATATTGATACAATGTGAGGCATGTGTTTGGTTATTGGTATTTAGTTGGAGGGTAAAAGTGATAGAATTAGGGGACACCCAATATAATTGGACAGGACGCACAAGAAATGTTAGAACTTCTGCAATTTAATTGGAATTTAATTTAACCTTATAAAATAAGTTTGTAAGATCAATGAGAATTAAACATTTTAAGGATAAAGTTTGCATAACAGAACATTTTGTGGATGGTTCCATAGTAACTTAATATAGGGTGTCTAATAAACTATAATGTCGTCTTATAATTTGAGGAATTAACACAACCTTAAAAAATTGATTTTGCTAAAGGCTAAAAATTATTTTTACTTCTATACTTTAATTTGATCATATGATCATAATGTGAAATTTCTAATGGCTTTATCAAATTAGAGCTGAATATCTTAATCTCACAAACTTGTCCCTTAAATGGTAAGCATTATTTATTTGATATAAATTTATTTTAATATTTTTAACTCATTTTTCACTTAAATTAAGGCTTAAAATGAGTACGCAATTTTTTTCTTGTACGAAATTGATAAATGGTACAAAACTTGCTGTAGAAAAGTTAGGAACATTACATTCGTGTTGTTATTTTATTGAAGAATGATTACTTTCTCTCCAATTTGAATGGTAATGCATATGTTGATGGGTTGATTTTGTAATTCTTATGTTCTTATACAAAATATTTTATGTGCAATACAGCTAGCACAACTATTTTTAATAAAATTAAAACTTAAATGATTACAAAAAAACATTCCTTTGAATCCCGTTTATAAGATCCAATTATTTAATTTATCATTTTTATCAAGATATTAATATGGTAAATGCTTCTGGTGACAAGGATGTAAATATGGTTGCGTTGGTGTAACGAAAACGCAGGTGGGATTCATGTAACATTTCAAGCTTCGTTTTAATTTGTCTAGGAAAATGATCAACGGGGACAGTGGAATGAAGGAAATTGACTAGGAAGGCGATGTCTTTCCGTAAAATGAAGAGTGGTAAAAGCTTTAATTTGTTCTTCATAGCATTTATGACCTATTTATTAGCCTTTCTAATGTTGGAAGACAACAACAATATAACCCTTTAATTTTCTTTGATGGTCTCTTTTTTTTTCGTTAACTTCGCTTTTTGGGCTGTAGCGGGTGCAAAAAAATGGACTTTCCACTCTTTCTTTTACTAAATCTCTTCTCTCTCTTTGCATTCCTTTTTGGATTCTAATATTGCCTTATTTTTCTACCACATTCCTTTCTCTTTTCTTCTACTCATGATTGTATTATGAAGGTTCCACTATGCTTCTGTTTTTTCCTGCCCGAGTCTAGGCGCATTACTGTATTAACTTTGGGACGTAAATTCGGATATCAAATATTGCACTGGAGTTTTTTCAAAGTTTACCATCAAATTATTCTTCAACTGGGGATATTTGTGTGCTTTACCATCAAACACGTGTTGTTTTTTTTCTGATAAAATAAAGATTCTTCAATTCACAATGTAATAGCAAAATTATATATCCTTCTCTGCTATAGTATAGAAGTCAATCTAATGAGTAACGTAATGCATTTAATTTAGTGAAAAGAACATTAATAGTCAGGAGCCAGGAGGGATCTCCCTTTACCCCCAAGAGTTTATGGTCGAGGGATTTCTATATATGTTTACTGAAAATTTTCTGTGAAAGGTGTTTGAGCCATTGAGTCAATATTGTACAAGTGTACTAACTAACCAGCAGACTAAATCTAACAAAAGAGATTAATCTCTACAACATATTGAATCAAGATTCAAATTCTCACTAAGATGTGTACTTATATTAATTTAATGTCTAACGGCACCTTGAATAGAATTGTCTCTAAATTGAGAATGTCTATGGGAAACTTATGGATTTTTTTTACAGGTGTATTGATGTGATGAAAGTTATTTACACATGAGCACAAGATCAAGAAAGTATTTAATGAAATTGTGCAAGAGTTTTGTGAATATTTTACAAAGATCTTGTTAGAATTTTTATATATTTAATTCATTTGTAAATGTAATTGGGGTTTTATAGATTTATTTAGAAATCATATACGAATCAAATTTTATTAGGATTTTTTATTTAATTAAGACTAATTATTGTATATTTAATTAGGATTTGAATTGAATAGTTAAATTAAATTTGACTCATAATATCATAGGTCAAGTTTATTATCATTGGATCAGAGTGCTCAAGTGTTTTGCTCGTAATATCATAGGTCTCCTTCTGCAAGACGTTGAAGGGTCTAATATTTTATTCTTACTTGTCTATATTTATAGCTAGGGCTCAGTGCATTCAAGTTTTGTCTTTCAGAACACTTTTGGTGCAAATTTGAGAATGAAATGTCTTTGGTTCTAATAACTCGAATAAACAGGTAGATATCTGGATTCTTCCTTCTTGATTCAACAAACAGGTAACCCTTGACACATATAATAAAAAAAAATAGTCCCCTAATCTATGTAGCAATATTACAAAATTTCACACATTAATTAATTGTTCATATAAAACCAGGGATAACATAATAACTCGAATAACCAAATTAAAACACACATTGGGATAATGGTTCAAGTTCAAAACATTGATGATCGAAACTTTCATCTTCATGGAATACCTGAAAGCATTAGCAGTTAGCATATTCAGCATTTGTCTGAGCATTTTTAATATGAAATGCTTCATCTTACGAGCCTGCGGTTTTCTTTCTTTTTTATTTATTTATTTTAACTTGTTTTCCTCATTATTAACCTCCTGAATTAATCATTGACCGACCAAAAAGTAGATGTTTCTTAGTGGCCGCTAAAGTGCTTCATAATTACGTCCTTCGACCACAAGGTCAGATAGGGACTGATGACAGGATCTTTCGTGCTTAGAATTAATTTAGAAGTGGCAAGTGACTAATAGTGCATGAGAAAATGGTACGCTATGAAAGCCCACTAACATCAGATAGAAGTACCCACTTGCTTGGATGCAAAGCATATATTGGCCAAATGATATTTTTTTCTTCTTGTTGGGGGAGGAGGCGGTGCATGTCTTAGTTTAAACGAATGAGACTTGATATAAAGATATCCATGAGACTCAGGGTTGCTTCCTTCGACCAATTAACTCCTTAGAATTATTATTGACTAATGATACTTTTAAATAATAAATAAGTTTCATCTAACATTTTAAATATAACAACAATAAGTCTTATCCTTTGAGATCGATGCATTTTAAATAACTGTCTAAAATTGTCATCCAGGGCCGATTATCTAGGATTCTGTATGTATGATCTCTCCAAACTGCAATTACAACAGTATTAGCTGCACTTGTTGGTAATTTTTCACAATAGTAAAGTTTTTTTAAGACTACAACTATAACCTACAAAATGCAACTATTAGCATAACCTCGATTTAAAACCTAAGCTTTCATTCATAATTTTGTCCTCCTTCAGCGTCATGTGTTCCTCACCCTAGAGACTAGTTAATTAGAATTCAATTTTCACTCAAACAAATTGGACTTGTCCCCATATTGGGGTATGAAAGCCGCAATGTTCATGTGAAAAGATATTTATGTAAATTGAAAAGGATATGACTTGCTCTTGAGATAATGAATTCTTAATTCCATCATACATCCCATTCTCCATCATCCTTGAGTGACTTGTTCCTTTTCTAGGGACTAGAATTCAATATATAGTGCTTCACCAGATAAGCCCCGACCCAGTATCTTCTGAAATTCGTGGCGATTATATGCACTATTTTGAAGCTCTTTAATTGAATATAAAGCAAGAATGAATATGCCCGACAAGCAATATCGGCTATCTTGGAAGCAAATA
Organism: Glycine soja; assembly: GCF_004193775.1. Taxonomy (NCBI): domain Eukaryota; kingdom Viridiplantae; phylum Streptophyta; class Magnoliopsida; order Fabales; family Fabaceae; genus Glycine; species Glycine soja. The sequence goes on along the minus strand of NC_041012.1, from coordinate 40,683,599 downwards.
CAAAATGAAGATGAACACGAATCTTATATGACGGAAGTGACCCACCATGTAAGTTAGGAATTACGATTTGGAGGGCTAATTAATTTATCAATGTCAATATCAATATCATGGGTACCTCACATTTTGCTATCACATCTCAGTACGGAACTTACCTATCAGTGTTTACAATTAGATGGATTATTGTCGTTATAGAAGCCAACCTTCTGTTAGTTGTGCGTACATATATGTATGCCTTGCATGTGCTGAGTGCTTAGAGCACAGAAAAAAGAACGTGATAAGAAAATGCGCTTCTTCCGGAATTTGTTTTCTTGTTTGTTTTCTTCTCCTATACGGTACGGAATATATATGCTTTAAGTTAGCTTTTACTTCCTGTAAAACAAAGTTAGCTTTTACATCAACCAAATTATTTAAGTTTAATTAGTACGTTAGGATGTGCATTGTGAAAGATAGGTATTTATTAATTTTTATAAACTTAATTGTACTTTTTGGTCTCTAAAGTTTCACATGCAATATCACAATTTTCATTCCATTTTTTTTCAAATTTTGCTCCCCAATTTATTAAACATTGCAAATTTTGCTCCCTGTGCAAAAAAAAAAAAACCGCCACAAATAATAAAAAAAATCATCACAAAATCATCATAGTTGTAATGGTTTTAGAAAAACTGCCACAAAATTTCTTAATTGTGATTATTTTTCTACGTGAGGCAAAATTTGTAGCCTTTGTTAGTTAGACCTTCATAAATCATAATCATCTTTCACCATGCATTCTTCAACTCCCAACTTCCATTTTTTTTTATCTCTAAGCACGAGATGAATGAGTCTCCCCCACTAAAGTTGCCTTATAGTATTTCTTTTTATAACTTGGTCTTCTCATTTATTTGTTTATGGCCATTAAAAATTCTTGGTGCCTTTTCATTTTTCTATTCAACACAGGTGGATTAGACCAAGTAACAGCTACAATATTGTCTACCATATGCATAACATTGAAGCTACTGCAATTGGCTGAACTCCATCACAGAGTTCCACCATTTACAGTGTTCCTTCTCGACCAAAGACTCCACATTGTCATAACAAAAGTGCAGACTTTGCTATCATCCAAAACCCTGCAGAGTTTAGAAACTAACTCTTTTCAGGAATCAACCTCCAATATTAGAGAATCAATCAACTGCCATAATCTAATACTAGCCCAAACCGAAATACTAGTAGGACAAGTAAAAAAGATATGAAAGTAATTCTCCAAGTACTCCTCACATAATAAAACACATAAAGCTGGAAAAGAGAAGTCTTTACTTTTAAGAATTAAGAATAAAGAATAAATACTCAAATTTTAATATATATATATATATATATATATATATATATTAACGACTAATTTAATAATAAAATAAAAATATACATTTTCATATAAAAATTAATTAAAACTTTATACATATATATTTTAAAAATATTTTTGTTAGGAATTTTGGGCTCATTCTTACTTCTCTTCATTTTTTTCTCATCCATTGGACCCATATATTGAGACTTCAAAGACTGCATTTTTAACTAGTATATCAATTTTTTAGTGTGACCACCTGATTTCCACATTACTAGTAGTAATATGATTTCCCCTACCCCAAATGATATCCATGATGCCTAGTTTCACCAACTTCATGAGTTTCATAAAGCAATGACTGAATAACCTACTCCGTTGAACCGTTGACTGTTAGAGTGGAATGGAACAGTGGTCCAATAGAATAAAGGGCTTTGGCCCTATATACTAAAAAAAGGGGGGCTTAGGAACAGTTCTTGTATAGAAAGAGGATACGAACATTTGCGGATAGAAGACTAGAGCGAGTCTTTAACTTGGAAATTTGTCGAACAGATTTTGGAATTGGAATTGGAAAGGAGCTGGAGCTTTTCCTTTGATGGGCTGTCCATTATCCAAAAATAAAAGAATAAAAAATAGAGTAAACCAAGTTAAATTATTTTGAAAGTAATTTATATTATCCTCCCGGACAAGAGATGCGACCATTACTCTTATCCTCATTTCTTATGTTAAAATATTCAATTTAATCCATTTTTTAATTACTTAAAGGGTATTATTAATTATTATCCTTTAGACACTAGTTAAGGAATTAATAAATAAGAGGTTTTTATTATTGGAGTTGTATTAGAAATTATGAAAGAATGTATTGTTATACTTTTTAAAAGTAAAAAAATTACTTTTAATTTTTTAACCAACCAATATATTAAGAGCACTTGCTAACATTTTCTTTTAAATAGTTAGACAAAAAAAAAATATTGTATAGGGATTGGCATACCCCCCTCATGATGTACTATCCAGTGGCCTGTCTCTGTAAATGGTGAGTGGCCTGTCTCTGTAAATGGTGAATATAGCCTCGGATCCGTTCATTTCTATAGATTTCCATTAACGAATAACCAGGGCCGAATTAGTGATGTAAACTCAAATATTTGCATTATATTAAGGTGTGGTAGAAACACAATGTATGATGCAAATATAATGCGACCCTTTTAACCTGGCCCTCGCCAATGATTCTCTAATAATTATGGAAACTTTTGATGAAAGGAAAATATTAGGAGAAAGAAATCTATTATTGAAAATGAGTAAAAGAGTTAACTCAATACAAAAAAGATCATATGCAGGTTTATATACAAGCAAGATGTCTAACAGAAAATAACTAACAAACTCTAAATGGGAGAAAGATATTTTGGATACCGAGCTTGGAAATGATGTTGAGAAAAGCACTTCGAGGCAAAGATTTTGTGAAAATATCTGCTAGTTGATGATGTTTTCTTACATGAATAGCTTTAGTGCTCCTTTATCAACTTGTTCTTTAACATAATGCATATCAATCTCTAGGTGCTTGGTTCTTTCATGGTATGTGGGGTTTGTAGCAATGTGGGTTGCTGCTTTGTTGTCACGGTAGACAACTGCAAATTATATCTGAATGTTGAAATCATTTAGCAAGTTTAGAAGCCAAGTAAGCTCACTTGACACAAATGATAAAACTCAATATTCTACTTCTGCAGAAGATTTACTAATTGTCTTCTATTTCTTTGCCTTCCAGGAAATTAATGAATTTCCTAAAAAAATACAATATTCAGTTGTTGATTTCCAGCTGTCAAGACATGAACCCCAATCGGCATCTACATAAGCATGGAGGGATGCGTCTAATTTGGCCTTAAAAAGGACCCCTTGTCCAGCTATGTTCTTGATGTATCTTAGCAGAATGTTGGCTGCATTCATATGTCCTGAGCGAGGATCAGATACAAACTGGCTTAGTTTGTGAACAGTGTATCAAATATCGGGCCTTGAGATGGTTAGGTATAGAAGTCTTCCTATTAGTCTTCTATAAGTTTCTGGGTCTGGAAGTTGTGATCCTAATTTTGCATTCAATTTTAGATCAGCCTCCATAGGTACTGCAGATGACTTAAAAGCAAGCATGCCAGTGTCCTCCAAAATAGACATAGTATAATGTCTCTAGCACATGAATATTCCTACTTGAGATCTTGAGAGTTCTAGGCCAAGGAAGAATTTTAGATCACCCAAATCTTCTAATTTGAAGTATTGTTGAAGCATATTTTTGCAGAGTGAATAGCTGTTTTATCAGGGCTGGCAATGACAATGTCATCAACATAGACCAAAATGGCTATGAATGATGAACTTGTTCCTTTGGTGAACAAGGTGTAATCATGCTTTGACTGAAAATGTATTTTTGAGAGGTCAATGTGATGCGAAACTTATTGAACCAGCTTCTTGAAGCTTGCTTCAGGCCATAAATAGACTTATTCAACCTGCAAACAAAAGGTGCAGATGATCGAGAAGGAGGTTCATGGTTGTAGCCTTAAGGGATCTGCATATAGATTTCTTCATCCAGGCTGCCATTGAGGAATGCATTGTTCACATCTAGTTGAGCTAGGTGCCAATGCTGGGAAGCAGCAAGAGACAAAAAGGAGTATGAGAGTAGTAATCTTAGCCACAGGGGAAAAAGTTTCTTGGAAATCTAGGCCATATTGTTGTGTAAAACCACGCGCTACAAGTCTTGCCTTGTGTTTTGCCACAGTCCCATCAGAATTCAATTTTAGTTTGAATAACCATTTACAGGTGATAGGTTTCTTGTTGGGCGGTAGTTGAATGATGGTCCAAGTGTTGTTGAGATCCATGGCTATAAGTTCATCTTGAATGGCTTGTTTCCATAGAGGAAACTTGATGGCTTGCTTGTAAGTCTGTGGTTCATGATTTTCATAAATTTGACAAATATAGTAGGTATGATGTGTTGTAAGTTTTGAGTAATTAATGTAGTTTTGGATAGGATATAGAGGTTTGGAATCCATAGTGACATTGTAACAAAGATAATCATTAAGGTATTTGGGTTGGACACATTGTCTAGTTGATCTTCTGAGTTGGTATTTTGAAAATGGGTTAGGCTGAGGGCTATTTTGTATGCTTGGTTGAGTGTCAGGATGGTGTTGTGTGTGTGTAGGGTCAGGATCATCACAAGTGCCTGGAGTAATCAAATTTGGAGTAATGTGAGGGCTAAGAGGATTAATGGACCTTGTTATAGAGTCTGTGTCTTTGAAAGGAAAGATGTGTTCATAGAACTTCACATCCCTTGATATGAAAGTTTCGAGAATGGTCAAGTCTAACAACTTGTAGCCTTTATATCCATGAGGATAACCTATGAAAACTGTTGCAATAGCTCTTGGACTGAACTTGTGTCATATGGATAAAAGAGTAAATGCATAACATAGAGTTCCAAAGGTCCTAAAATCAAAATAGTTAGGTAGTTGTTGATGCAGAATTTTATAAGGAGATTTGTGTTACAAAATAGGACTTGGTGTTCTATTCATCAAAAAGACAGTAGTTTTAACACATTCTCCCCACATTTTTATAGGAACATTAGATTGATGCATTAAAGTCCTAACAATGTTTAATATATGTAGGTGTTTTCTTTCTACCACACTATTCTGTTGGTGTCTCTACACAGGAAAATTGATGTAAGACACCTTTTTGAAGGAAAAAATCTTTGAAAACCAGTTCTCTAGCATTATCAGACCAAAAGGCCTTAATACTAGTTTAGAATTGATTCTCAACATAGGAAAAAAATTGAGGTATGACAATAATATAATCAGATTTATTCTTAAGCATATATATCCATGTGGATTTCCTTTACTCCAATTTTCACACTTACAATGCTCTATCTCTTCTACTTCTTCTAATTGCTTAATAATTGGGTTTGCATCACTTAAGTACAACAAAAGTTCATGTGGATTCGACACTCGGACTTCTCAGTCTTTTACTACTTAAAACGAATTAGTATACCTGCCAACGAGTTAACAGTCTGTGACGTTGATGTGTACGTAAATTTCATGTGCCCTCCCCACACTGTGTCGTCAATAGGTCCTTTATCATTACCACCGCGGATTGCATTATCAGTTTTCTCATATTCCTTTTTTTTCTTTTTTTTAAAAATTTTGTGATTGATTGTCACTCACTATTGATTTCATCTACTTCCATCATGACAAATAATGTGATGTTTCTAATTTTTGTTGTATGTTGTTGAGTTAGAGATAAAGATGGTGGAAGATGAGGAAAGAGGAAGAAAAAGGGATAAGGAAAGGAGGAGGATAAAGGAAAAAACATTTATACTTTGCGACAATTTTTAATTGCCAATACCTTTATTTCACTAATAATGTTTATGTACTAAAAGAATAATCATTTTGATCCTTTTTTAAAATATAAAAGATCAAAAGGAATTTTAAAAGATAAATAATCAAATTGAACTAAGCAAATAAGATAAAAAAAACCAAATATTTCATTTGACCAAAATTAAATGGGATAGGTAATTGTATTAACCATAGATGTTGGAAAAAACTCAAGTTTCACATCGGCTAAAAATAAGTCAAATTAGAATATATAAATGAGAGGCAACTCTTACCCCTTGTGTTAACTTTTGGGGTTGAGTTAGGCCTAAACTCATATTCTTAACGTTCTAAGATGGTATCATAGCAAATTCAAAATTAATCCAAAGGGTCATCTACCATTTGTTATTCATGCACCAAAAAGCCCAAAAAGTGGTAGGGCATCAAGGGGTATATGGGAAAAAATTCAAAAAAAATGATCACTCACCATTGTTGTTCACACACCAAGCCCAAAGATTAAAAATTAAACCCATACCGATGGGAAGCCAAGAAATTTGAAGCCCAAAAAATGATCGGATGAGAGAGAGTTGGATCATGTTTTGGATAATTAGATAAGAAAAAGGAAATTTCTATTTACACCCCTTTATCTCTTTTTTGTGTTTCTTTAAATATTATTTTTCAAAAACTAAATTTTGGAACTTACTTTTTAATTCAACAAATAACTTACTTTTCTAAAAAAATATAATTTAATTTTAGTATATTGCTTTTGATATTATTTTTACATTTCAATTCATTAATTTAATTGTTTGTAATATAATTTACTTTTTTAAAATATATTACACGTAATGATTTTTGTGTTCAAAATATTGTACTTTTCTTTTAAAAATATATTAATAATAATTAAAAAATGAAGAATATTTTTATTATTAATTATTATTATTATATTTTTCTTTAAAAAAAGTATAACATTTGACTTTTTATTTATATCAATATAATCTTAATTCAGAAAAAAAAATTGTATCAATCTAAACAGCATGTTTTTTTCTTTCTTATTTCTCTTATATACTTTCTTTATCTTTTATAATTATTAATTTGTTTTTATTCTATTTCTTGCTTCTCTAATTCACTCTACGTCCACACAAAAAAAACATTAAGACTATCATCTTCATAATAAACTCACGGGATACACGATAGATAGTATGAACACTGTCTGTACAAAATAAATAATATGAACACTGTCTAGTGCCGTAATACGGCGGTGGAAATTAAGGGGCCCGCCGGGAGACCCTAAAAAAAAACAGCCTGTACATAAAGTAAATACTATTTTTTGTACACAAATTAAATCAAAAAAATGTATTCCAATAACACTAGTTCCTATAATAATTATAGGAAACTAAAATCGGCGTCCACACTGCAGATTGGAAGAAACTTTTGTCAAATATCACTAATTATTAACTCGAACTTATTTTAATAAAGTGGTTTTAACCTAAGCTAAAGAGGAAAAAAGAAAGAAAAAAAAAAGACCACAACACTGCTGAGAATCTTGGATAAAAGGACATACATTCTTTGGCTTTGCGCTCCTCAAAAACAGAGTACCCTACACGTATCAGAGAGAGAATATTTTTGTTCGTGCAGGTGCAGATAGATGGCTCGGAGCTCCACAAGAATGAAATGGGTCTCTATCTTCACACTTCTATTCCTCTCCCACTCGCCCCTCACAATCTCCGCAGAAGATGGTAATGTCCCTCTTCTTCCATTTCTACTCTTTCTACTTCTTCCTCTTTTTTATGCGCTGAGATCTGATATTGCATTTGTTACTTGGCATATGTGCTTCAATTTGTTTACCCATTTTCATGTTTTGGGTTGAGTTTTTAGTTACCTTCTCCATTTTATGGTCTAGTATTATTGTACGAAGATAAAATAAAATTCTGGATGGTGTTTAATCGGTATTTTTGAGTTCTGGGGCTGAACATTAAGGATATTACCGATTACAGAAACAAGAGAGTGATCTATTGGGTTCAAACTTTGAAACAGTTTCCCTTCTATTTAACTTGCAAACAAGTTAAATAACTCAACTTAGTTAAAATGTTTGACTTTGTTTATGGTTTCTTACTTCTAACTCTAAGTGAAGTGAAGTGAACTTTGAACTCTATCGTTTTCCATTTGGAATTCTCTGGTCATGATTTTCAACACAGAAGGCCCACCTTCCTCTTTGTTATGAGCATTTTTCTTACCTGTGATCATAACTTTTCTGACTACTCCGTGGTGCTGTTCTGTTTTCCACTGGCTTGGTATTTTGATTTCATTTTTCATTTACTGAAGGATGCTTCTAATTTTTGTGTCATGTGACATATCATACCCCTATTAATCTTTCTCCATAGTCAAAGGCATCAGAGGAATGAACTTAAAATTATATCCAAAAAAATGAAATCTAGTTTGAAAAAACTATGATGGCAAAACTTGAAAAATGGCACTAGTTGTAAGTGTTTTCAAAGTTAAAGCGATATATAATACTTTTAAGTTCTAACTAATCCATATTCTGTAAAAGTACTTGAACAGAAAAGTATTTTTTAGTTGAAACTTGAAACTTTAATAAAAACGCTTTAATCTTTTATCTAGCTATTTTTTAGTTGCTACTCTTTAAATATTTTGATAATGCTTTAATATTAGTTGCTGTGTAGATAAAATTATCCATAAATACTTGTAGGAGAAGAAAAAACCAAATAAATTTCTTACACAAGTTAAAATTACCTTATACATAAATTTATTTGTAGAAATTCTTTCTCATTAACTTTTTTAAAAGTTAATTTTAACTTCTGTATAAGTTAAATTTACTTTATAATAAATTTTTATAAAAAAATACTTATAAAGAAACTTGTCTGAACATAGAATTTATCTAAACATAGTATTAGGATACGTCAGTATTACATATTTTGACTGAAAAAAGTAGCAGTATATAATTGGTTATAGGAGTTTGATGAATATAATAATGAGCCATAGATTGTGTAGTTAAGCTTATTAAATTACAAGAATCGACTCCATATGACCAAATTAAAAGTCTTGAGTACTGTGTATGATCCATTTTTTGGGGGGAAAGGGGTACAAGACTATTTGTGACATTTGGATATCTAAATCTTAATGAACCGCAAAACATCACCATCGTGCAATTATGGATGCCTTGTGGCATAATAAGACCGAAAAACTAGCAATGTAATGTAAGTAAAAAAAGAAGTACCCGAAACTCTACCTTAAAAAATGTAGATCAAACTAGGTTAGTGGTTTGTTTCTTATAGGAGGACTATAGTAGGAGAAGAAAAATAAAAACCGGCCTAGAGATACACGAAAGAAGGTTAAGCAAATGGGTCCGGAGCAAAAGACCTTTGTGATTCTTGTTAACCTAGGGATGGGAAATGACCCAATTGTCAGTGTTCCCGCCACTCAATACACGCTTTTTAGTTTTTTTTTTCCTCCAATCATGACCAAATGGCTAGTTCCTTTCCGTAAAGGACGCTAATTACTTTTACTATTATTGTCGCGTAGGTCGCTATCCTCCTCTATTCCATGCTCAGTTAAATAATAAAAAACACAGTAAGAAAAAAAAAAGTACTACTTTTTTTGTCCTCTTTGGTCAGAGTGAAAGGATTGCGGAGCGTAGTGAATGGCAGCATGCGTTAGGACCCACGCGCTCTCTGCTTCTTCAGGTTTTAGGAAGATGGATCATGCAAAAATTATTAAGATCTCATTTGGGGTAAATTTTAGTTGAGTTTCGAAATTTTTAAAACAGTCCATTTAAGATTATCACTATTTTTCCTACTAGAGCCCACTCTGATATCAGGTTAGATTTTATCTCAAAATCAATTGGCATTAAGTAAAATTGTCCAACATCCAAGAATTGAGACAGTCGATGTGAGATTTAGATATTTTTCGAATATGTATTATTTAATCATAAATAAGTGATAGTTTCATGTTACTTGGTAAATTTTTTTATTGGACCATACCTCAAATGCTCCCCGTCAACATCATCTTTTGTCGTTTTTGCTGCCTTCGGATCTTCCCTATCCTTCTTGGCTAGTTGTCATGTTCTTTGTTAGGCCTTTTTGATGGGTAGTAGTTTATATTGATCCTCTTTTTTTGTTACTACTTGAATCATTGTGTGCTTCTAACCTGCTTCGCAAGTTGGCACCTCTAAAAATGTGTTCCTTCTTTATTGTTTCAACGTGGGTTTTCACATTCTTGAGGCCCATTCTTGGATAAGGCAATCCAGATTATACTAAAAGTTTGCTGTTTTTTCTTGATTAGTGGGTGTTATTGTTATGAAAAACAAATGTAGAGACGGAACAAGATATAAATTGGAAAGAATGGTGTGGTTATGGTGCAATCACTACAAAACGACGCGGATATTTGTTGCATCCTAGTTCAACATAAATGTTGATTGCATTGCATTTTGGTTGGAATTATCTATGGGATGGGGTGGGAACATGTGCTTGAGGAATACACCTTGACAATGATTCTGCCGCCTCTAACCTGTTGAAAATACCTTGAGAGCAAAATGTGGCCCCGTACTCATCACAAATGCTTTTTTCTTTTTTATTATTATCATCTTAAGATAAATGATACCCATGTTATGCTTGATGCTTTGCTTGCCTGAAACATTAATGGACCATGATCTATGTTATTATTTTGGATGTTGATGATTTATATCATTTTTCAATTGACCACTTGTCACATATTTGGAGTCTAAACGTTATTAATATGCGCTACTTTTTGTCAACTATGCCATGTTTTAGAAAGTGATAGCAGCGGGGACGGGATAGATTTTTATATTGTAAACTTTTTTTTAAAAAAACAATTTTATATTGTAAACTTCATACTTTTAAATTTTTAATAATTTTATAAAGAAAAACGAATGTGTGCTAGTATTGATTTTGGTTGAACCTCGAATTATTTGAAATTGAAAGGTAATATTGTTGACGTGGAATTTGTTTGGGTCCCATGAATTAAGCTTTTGAAGTTGTTAACTTTACTTTCTTTTATTGTTATTTATCAGAATTAATTTAAGAATGATCTTGGCTTTAACTAAACTAAAACCGTTAGCTTAAGGGAAAATATTGCACAAATCATTAAAAGATTGCCATATGGATTTCAACGAATAAAAAAACTCGTACAATGTTTAGCATAAGGATATTATGGGATCAAACGTGATATGCCATATGCCAGGTTGTGGCATTCAATGTGCCGGACAAATGGTTTTGGGGCAATCCATTTTCGGAGTATATAAAAGATGATGAGATTTGTCGCTGATTTTAGTTAGTTTAACTAGTAGTACTATGCTGAGGAGAGGAAATTGTATATATTTAGAGGTACCAAAAAAGATATAAAGTAACATAAAAAGTGGAATCGAATTGCAGGGCTAGTGGCGAATGGAGATTTTGAGGCTACCCCAAGAAACGGGTTCCCAAACGAGGCGATTGTGGAGGGCCCCAGCGAGGTCCCAAACTGGAAGTCAAACGGCAACGTTGAGCTTGTGGAATCGGGGCAAAAACAGGGTGGGATGATCCTCATCGTACCGCAGGGTAGACACGCGGTCAGGCTCGGCAACGACGCCGAGATCAGCCAGGAGCTGCCGGTTGAGAAGGGTTCCATTTACTCGCTCACGTTTTGTGCGGCTCGCACCTGCGCGCAGTTTGAGTCCATCAACGTCTCGGTTCTGCCTGCGTCGCAGACGATAGACCTGCAGACACTCTACAACGTCCAGGGATGGAACCCTTACGCGGTTTCTTTCAATGCGGATCAGGACACTTTTAGGTTGGTATTTAAGAATCCCGGCATGGAGGATGACCCCACTTGTGGCCCCATCATTGACAACATTGCTATCAAGAAGCTTTTCACTCCTCTTAAACCCAAAGGTACCTCTACTTTATATTTATACATTACTTGTCATCACTCTAATTTTTAGACCATCATCAACCAATAATTTTTTTCTTATTAGACAGATAGTACCACCAACAAGGTCCTGATAGTAGTAGATTTTTACTTCCTTAAGCATGTTGAAAGGGGTTAAATTCCCTAGTGCTGGGTATAGAAAAGAATTTATTCCAAGAGACAAAATCCATTTTGATTATCTTTATATCTGGAAGGTTGGTTCCATGATTTCCGGTTGTGGGAATACCTTACTTTCAAAAAAAACACACACACACACATAAATAGTAGTACTGGAAATACCTTGATGTAGGGATACCTTACTTTCATAGTACTGAAAAGTGAAAACTAAACTAGGATTCAAACAAGCTTAACCAAAGATACATTTGCTGAATGGGTATTAATGTTGGTTTGGCTGTGTTGATATGTGCCAGACAATGCAGTGATCAATGGGGATTTTGAAGAGGGTCCATGGATGTTCAGGAACACTTCACTGGGTGTGTTGCTTCCCACAAATTTGGATGAAGAAACTTCATCACTGCCAGGTTGGATAGTCGAATCCAACCGTGCCGTCCGTTACATTGATTCCGATCACTACTCTGTTCCACAAGGCAGGAGAGCCATTGAGTTGCTCTCAGGAAAGGAAGGAATCATATCTCAAATGGTTGAGACCAAACCAGACATGCTCTACAGCTTGACCTTCTCATTGGGTCATGCTGATGATAAGTGCAAGGAGCCTCTTGCTGTTATGGCCTTTGCTGGGGACCAGGCTCAGAACATTCACTACACTCCCAATTCCAATTCTACCTTCCAAACTGCTAACGTCAATTTCACTGCCAAGGCTGAGAGGACTAGAATTGCCTTCTACAGCATATACTACAACACCAGAAGTGATGATATGAGTTCTCTATGTGGACCTGTGGTGGATGATGTCAGGGTCTGGTTTTCCGGCTCCAACGGGCTTCATGGGTTGGGCTTAGGAAGGCTTGGGCTTGTAATTTTGGGTTTAGTTTTGGTTCTGATGTAAAAAGGTTTTATTTGGTCTTGCTTTATTTATTATTACTATTACCATATGCCTAATAGGTTGTTTTGGGGTTGGGGTGTAGGTAAAGTCACATTCTCCATGTCAACAACGTTGTATGTGAACTGGCCTTAAGTTTATAGTTTATGCAATGAGAAATGAAATTGTCTTAGCTGTCTCATTTGTGCCTTTTCCCTGGTTAATACTTTCTTTTCTTTTTTGGGGTGGTGGATATTGGAAAACAATGCGACTAAAAGTCTAAAAGTTTGATGCTTAAGTGCATCTCCGGTAAGTAAAGTATGCCGCTCCCCATTTTCGATTTTATATTAATAAACACTATTATTTATGTTGGTTGTTTGTCAATTCCAGATCAAAAAAATTTATAGAAAAAATTGTTACTAGTATTTTTATATGCATATCTACCTATCTATCTAGATATAGATCCCCTTTGAAGATTTTACTCAGCGATTGGATCAAACTTTTAATGTATCTATCCTAGGTACGATGGTTGATACATTAAATGTGGTGGTTGAAGCGCATCTTAAATTTTGTCATTTGTCGAATTTTGACTCCCTACGGTGAGAAGAAAGTTGGTTGAATTTTGCTTTCGCATTAAGGTGCTGCGCAAAATCAGTTGTACATATCTGCTGGTAATGGTATCTTTCGTGAGATTATGATAATGCTTTTACAGTTTATTCCAACTCGTACGATGTACCTCAAGTCACCAGCCAGGCCCAAGAATATGTTTTGTGGCTTGCCTTTGACTAAATCGAAGACGTGGACAAGTTGATGGTGCTTAAGCTAATTCGAGACTGTTTCAATCTTTTTTTTTTGTCAACAAAAGTTAAATGTTAATATGTTAGTCTCTGTTAGGGTGAAGGATTTGAAGTTCAAATCCAATCTTTTTTTTCCTTCACTTTTTAATCATTAAATCAATTTTATATAACTTTGAGACTATTTTAAACATGATTTGGCTGATTGATGTTGAATCGACTAAGTGGTTTCCTTTTAGATATGTGTACGTGAAATTAGTTTTGAAGTAATATAACTTTGTAGAACTGATTATGAAAAAATGAGTTTAAGTAATGTAATCTTTGTTTGAATAATATATATTAGAAAATTCATGTTTGTAGAGTCAATTTTTTTTAGTATTATATATAGAAATGTAGTTAAACTAGTAATTTGTCTATAAATTTTGTTAAGGTTGTGTATCCAACAAAAATGTTCCCAATGTCTCATAATATGTTAAGTTTTTAGTTATATTTGATAAAATTAGCTGAAAAATTAGTTTATAAAATTATAAGTGTCTAGTAAAATTAATTGTTGAAGTAGTTGAAAAATATAAAATGACAAAAAATAATAATTATAATTTATTTAAAAAAGTAAAGTTTTTCATAATTTTCAACTTGAAAGTCAAGTTTTTTTTAGTTAAACCTACAATTTTTGTTAAGGTTATGTGTCCAAGAAAAATACTCCCAATGTCTCATAATATGTTAAGTTTCTGGCTGACAAAATTAACTAAAAAACTAGTTAGTAATTGGAAGCTGAAAAATTAACTTGTGAGTATTTGATAAAACTAATTGTTGAAGTAGTTGAAAAATGTAAAATGATTAAAAAATAATAATATTATAATTTGTTTTTAAAAAAGTAACAAGAAAAATGAATAAATATATCAATGATAAAAGAAGAAGAAAATATAAAAAATTAGAGATTAGAAACTAGCCTTTTAAAAAACGCTAAAATTTATTGAGAAACTACTTAAAATAAATTATTTATCAAACAATTAAATGAATTTTTCCACTAATACAAAAAGAAACTAACTGAAATCTCTTCTATGCAAAACTTATTGTGATATTAATGTAAAATATATATCAATTTTGTTAATGACTATTTTTATTGAAAAACTTGAGTGACGATTCTTGGTAAGATTTTCTCTTACAATCATGTTTTTTTATATAAAATTCAAATTCAAAATTTTATTTAAGATGACTAGAGTTAATTTCAATTATACTTTTAAATTGTTAATATTAAAAGTTACATTTTAGAATAAAAATATAATATACATATGTGTAAAACACAAACCTATAGTCGTGTATCCTATACAATAAATTTTGGTTTTGGAGACACCAAATGAATCATTTGGTTTCACCAAAAAAACAATTCAATAAAATTAAAAAATAAATCAATTATTTTGATTTTTTTATTTTTTTTTATCAATTTTCTTTCTCTTTTTTAGATTATTTAGATTTCCAAAACTTTTAACTTTTTTTTTATTTTGTTTCTATCTTTTCGTGTTCTTTTTTCTATCATTCTATTGTCTATGTTTGTTTGTTTTTTACATGTAAAATTGATTCTATTATATACCACCTTATACCTTTTGGCGAAGAGATATAATTAATTAAAAAAAACACATTTCATAACTTTTGCTAAAAAAAAATATAACTTTTAAAAGAGACACATATTTTCTATGAAAAAACTACAATTTCATAAAAAAATATAACCTGTATGTTTTTATGAAAGAACACATAATTTCATGAAATGGTACAACCATATTTATATCTTCTCATTATTAAACACATATAACCTTTTTTAATGTTTAATGAATAGACACATCCTTTCATTTATTTGAAAATCTGTCACAAATATTTTATCTTCTATTTTCCTAAATATCAGTTACTTGATTTTCTCCAGCATATTACCATTTTAATTTTCCATCTTTACTCTTAAAAAAATATTTATCTTTTTTATGCACTCATGCTTGCTTGCGGATTTTGCCCTTCGAAGGCATAAACTATACTCAATGCCTAACTTATTTGAAATGTAAGTAGTTTACAAATTTTAATTCATCATCAACAAATATATTACGTGTATTATTATGAAATTTAAATTGTTGATAAATACTAGACATATAATAATCATTTTCATAATTTAATATTTTTTGTAGATTTTATGCTGATAGTATAATTTTTTTATACTGATTCAAACAATAATAAACTTGTAGGTTTTTATAATAATCATTTTCAAAATATACTACAAATGACTTTTGAGTTTTGATGCCTTGACCACGTAAAAACTTGCTACGACTTTTTTTTTTTTTTGCTGAATAACTTAGTATGACCGTACATACAATAAGTTTTGTTTTTCTTCCTTTTTAATGCCAGGTGAAATGAAAAATAATTAATTTTTCCTTAAAAAATTATAGCAAAAATGAAAAAAAAGGACGGTGACTTGAACACGGTGGTGATGACGAAGCAAAATGTCAACAAGTATCTTGGGCTATAAAAGGATCTGATCTGAGAAACGGAAACACTGTGGAGACCGAAAGGTCGGAACATAAGGCGGGGAAGAGTTAGTTTCTTCTCTCTTCGATGGAAGGCGGGGAAGAGGTTCTCCCTTCGGCCACCGCCACCTCCGCCGCCACCGGCAATCCCACCGCTTCGCCTCCTCCGCTCGCTGATCTTGTCGGTGCTCCCGATCTCGCTGCTGCCTCGGACGACGTCGTTACCCAACCTGAAATTCACGCGCTGATTTCAGACGAAGAGCACGATCACGAGCATGAACATGACGATGACCTCGAGCACGGGCACGAGCAGCATGAGCATGACCACCACCACGAGGACCGCGATGATCACGCCGCTGTGGCCGCTGTCTCCTTGGAAGATCTCAAACTCAAGATCATTAAGCAGGCAACGCCTCTTCTCCCTTTCCACTATTCTCAATTTAAAAATTGCTTTGTTTCTGTGGAATTCGCTTTCCGTATTACTGACACGTGGAATTGGAGAGTGAGAATTGTTGTTGTATCGTATGCAGCTTGTGGATGGAGAATAGAATTTGATGTGTTTATTACTTGAAAAAAAAAAACCCTAGAAATCTCGTGCTTTCGCCTTTACTAGGTTTTGCTGTTTCGATATTTATATGATTCTGCTAGCTTTGCTCTGTGGAATTCTCGTATCGTGATACTAACTTGTAGAATTGAAGGGTAAGAATTGTTGTTGTATCGTATGCAGCTTGTGGATGGAGAATAGAATTTGATGTTCGAAAACCTATAATATTCGTGTTTTTCCGTCTAGGTTTTGCTTGCTGCTTGGATATTTTTTGTACTTCTGTTAGTGATTTGTTTGTGTTGATTTTATTGCAGGCGGAGTATTATTTCAGCGATGAAAACCTGCCTACTGATAAGTATCTGTTGGGTTTCGTCAAGAGGAACAAGGAAGGGTTTGGTAAGGGATATGTCTCTTAAGTGTCTTGGACCAATTTGATTTTAACTTGTGGAATTTTCACAATTTGATCTCCAATGTATTTATTGCCTCGCGGATTTGCATATGTTGTGCATTCCCTTTATATGACCATTTTGGAGTTTTTTTTAAAGTTGAAAAATAAAATAGTTCATTGCTAAGTTGAATATGTTAGTATGAAGTGTGGAATAATCTGGGTTATGTATAACATATATTTTGTAGGAGATCCTAAGGGAAGTTAAGTATTAGATCTTCATGTTTCTAAAGGGCCCTGACGTTTGAATTTGGTCATATACACAAAGTTATGAAGGACAACTAAGTTGAATTGGCAGTGTGACGGTTGTTTAAACTGTCATTTTTAGTGACTCATTATGTATGTACAGTTAATTAAGATTACTTTTTGTATGAGTTATTCAATTGTACTACTTGACAATAAAGGATGATCATATTTTCTCTTTCCTATAGATGATAAAAAAGAAGGATATTTGATGATGCTAGTGATCGATTAGAATTCATGATAGAAAAGGTGATCATTTATGTGGATTGAAAGGTGGAGCAGCTGTAGCAGCCCACCTTCTGCATATATACACTAAACTGAATGTAATATAAACAACAATGATGCCTTTGTAATAAAGTATTATTGATTTTTTTTCAACAGCTAAAAAGTATTTATATATATTATGTATAAAGGTTTAGGATATGCCACAAGTGGTAACATATCATAACCATATCAGAGTCCATCTATACATGCTTTGTACCATAACAATATGTCATAATCATAATTTTTTATGTCCACCTAGCATTAAAAATAAGACACACTACATAAACAACTCCCACTTAAACAAACTATACTAGGAGTAACAAATCCCTCTCACGCAAACATTCTGGTTTTCCACCGTCCCTTTCTATCCTCCTGCGGTATCTGTGGAGCCTTATTTTATCCTTGCATTCCACCTTTTAATCCCTCCACAATCAGCACAATGAGAATTGTTGTTTATTTAATCTGAAAAGCATTATCTAAGCCCTGCACATAATCATATGTCTGCAGTTGTGCATGCATTAAATGTTTTCAATTATGATCTATTCAAATAACCATTGTAGCATTTATTGCTTTTTGTATTAATAGCTTATCCTAGTTTTATGTTATCTGTATAGTTATCATTATTATTTGTCCATTGCTGCATGCATGTGTTTGTGTACCCTATCATTTAATCTTACTTAACTCCGTTCATGCAGTTCCTGTATCAGTAATTGCTTCTTTTAGAAAAATAAAGAAGCTCACGCGAGACCATGCATTTATTGTTGCTGCACTGAAGGAGTCTTCACTGCTTGTATGATTCTTCCTTCCTTGTTTGTCAACATGAACTGCATTGCAATCTATACTTCAAGTCCTAAGCAAAAAATTCTCCCATGGGGACTGCAGGTTGTTAGTGGTGATGGGAGAAGGGTCAAGCGGCTCAATCCACTTCGTTTCAATGAATCTAGAGATCATAAGGTATTTACTTAAGGAGCTTTATACTCTTTTTTGGTTTGTTCTCTGTTATCCTGCATCTTATTCTTGGACTCTAGTTATATACTGTTTTGGTAGAGAATTTGCCAGAGGATCATTCAAAGAAGAACATTCAACAAATATTCCATGAAGCTGGAAAGTATGATTTCTTCCTTAACTTGTGCTTGTGTATCCATGCTTCCAAATCTGCAATGATGTTAACATTTTTAATATGCAGTATAAAGAGGATAACCATTCATGACCCACATTCTACTTCAGAGTCTGCAAAACAACATAACAAGCAAGAAATGCTAATTAGTAATAAGGTACGAAACCATCTAATATTAACAGCTAACCCTAAATATGGACTGCTCTTACATTTTTTATTGTATTATTGCTTTTACTTAAACTTCCATTTTGAAGATTTTAGCTGTCTCTATATGGATGCATTTTATATATATTTTTTTTAATGTGGATAATTACATGCTTTGGTGGTTTTTATTGTCTCTAAAAGTCCAGCTAGGGTACCAAGTAAAAAACTGTTTTGTCGGATGATGCATATTAGGCTGCAATAATTGCATCTGTCTAGCCCCAATTCCACCTTTAAAAAAAAAAAAAGATAAACGAAAAGAAAGCCCATTCTCCTTATTGCTCGTGAACATAATAGTTAACTCCTTCACTGTAGTCGTCACTATTATCAATCTTCAAAGTCACTTTGGTGATTATTTTGAAAACTCCTTGTGGCCATGATTCTTATCTTATTTCTTCAAGAGTGAATGGAAAAAACATGAAGTTTACAGATATGTAGTTTCCTCCCTTAAACTAAGTATATGTCCACCTTGTTGATAATTCTTCAAGATAGCCAAGGGTTGTCATACTTTTAATTCATGCATTGACTTTTTCCTGGTTCAGTTGGATATCAGTTTTGGTGCTTGATTGGATGTGAAAAAAAAATTGGTGCTGCAGGCGCAGCTTGATCTCTGTTTGCAGTGTCATTCACCATGATTTAGTTTTATAAAATCTTTCTTGTCTATTATTTTCTACTGTAACATCAACCCTGCCGACACATGGGTAGGTCTGCAGACTGACAACTTTCAATTTGTGCTTTGCATTCTCTTGGGTTAATTTTTCAGCTTTTCCAGATTTTATTTAAAAAGGTTTTAGATAGATATAAGATAATCATCTTGTGTTTTTAAACTGCCCATGAGAAGTTATCAGCCTTTGAGTGTTAACTCTACATGCTATATTCTTTGCCATTCGTGCCTTGTTTAACTTTGTTTGCACTTACCATATCAATCTAATTCACTTATTTATTGTAGTTACACGCTCTTGTGGAATATGAGACTATGGAGGCTGCTGAGAAAGCAGTGAGTTTCAGTTTATGTACTTTTATATAATGATTGAGACTTTCATTGCCTGGATGGTTAACTTTGTCTTTGCCACTCCAATCCTGGGTTATAGGTGGCTATGTTAAATAATGAACAAGACTGGAGAAATGGCATGCGGGTTAAACTTCTCAAGGGAATGGTTAGTTGCAGGCTTTTTTTTTTTATTTGATTAATTGACAGTAAAAGATGTTGATGGTGATTTTATGATTCAGGGGAAGTATGGACACAAAAAACAAGCTTGGAAAGGACATCATTCTGAGAAGAATAGCTCAAGGCCTGAACAAACAGGAGATGAGGAGAATCATGGCTCTAATGATCATCATGAAGATACCCATGAGGAAGAAGTATGTATTCCGTTTGTTTTTCACTATTAGCAGCATCCTATAGTGTATCTGTTAGTAATTTGAAACCCTAAGAGTTGTTTTTAATGCTTCTACTATTTACAATTTTACATTAATACAGGATGGGGATCATTTGTCAAAGGATAAGGGTGGGCAGAGGTATAGAAATCAAGGAAGATCAAGAAAACATAAATATCGTGCTGGAAATGGAATGGGTATCTTTCTATTGTGGCAGTTCCATTTGATTACTATTATTATTTTCGAATCCTTGTGCTTTTCATAACCTGTTTCATTGTTCCAGGCCATGGAAGTGCACCATCAACTCATGCTGCTGAAGCATCAAAGTCACCTCCTGGACCCAGAATGCCAGATGGAACACGTGGCTTCGCAGTTGGACGAGGTCGGCCTCCTGTCCCTGCTTCGAATTAGCAAGATTTGACACAACACGAGGGATTGTATTTAGCAGTATTATGTGGTCCGATGTTTTAGTGATGGTACTAGTTTTAATCTGGGTCCCTATGCGTGTTCGGTTGAGTCAACATGGGTTTGTTGGACTGTTAAATTATGCATTCAATCTTTGGAAGCGAGTGTTGGTGGTGAAGTACATGCCCATTTTAAGATTATTAGGCTGGGAAACATAGAACTGTTTTTGTTGTGGTAATCCTCACCTTACGAGGATTCTGTGTAACAAAATCATATCGAGAAATTTGTTAATGGGGATGAAAGAAAGCTGTGTTTGATACCAATTGAAAATTTCTAGGTTGACAGTATAATGGTCTAGTTAACTATGTACCCATTTTTTTTCTTCTCAAGATAAGAATAAGAATAATTATAATATAGGCATTACTTAAACTGAAAAATTTGCTTAAAAACTGAATTTGGTCTGAAATTGGAGAGACCATTCTGTGAATACACTCTAATTTTCAATCTACACTGCATTGGACTTTTTGGACTTTGTGTTTTGATTTACACCAATTTATAAATGAAAGTGACCAAAAAGATTGGATAGAATGAACGTGAATACACTCTTTCTTTCTTTTTTGTTTTTATTTTAAATTTAAAATATTATAAAATATAAATATTATATTATATAATTTTTTAAATTGGTTTTAAAATTACTTATTTGTTAAATTAAATTTTATTTTTTTATTTTTTATTTTTTTAAAGAAAATGATATTATTAAATATAATTATTTTTGTTTTATTATTTAATTTATTTAACATATTTTTTAGGTGAATATTTTTATTTAAAATCTGAATTTTCTAATATATTTATTTTTAATAAAATTATATTACTAAATATAATTAGTTTGTTTATGTCATTAGATTTAATTAAAAATGATAAGATTTTTTGTTTAGCAATTTATTTATAGAAGAATATCATATTGTATTATCAATAAAATACTTAAACAAGTATACTTGATTAAGGAAAAATTTAGGATGGAGATATGTTAGGACAATTGTTCTTGTTATGGTCAGCAAATTTCACATTTTTCTACTCCGTTCATTTTCTTCGTCCATCTCAGTATGAATGCGAGTTGAACCAGGACGATCATTTGCAGTCTTCTTTCTCCTTGGATCAGGACCCCAATGATCTCGTTTCTTGCCACATTGATTCGTTCGTGTGGCAGTAAACCAAATGAGTTCTAGTAGACGTATAAAATGTGTTGTAAAGTGAATAACATCGACACATATTTCATGGGATCAAGATTGACATATTTATAGGTAATCATGACGTGAGAACATGACAAGTGTTTAGCTTGATATTTATCACAATCACACTTTTAGGATTGTAACATTACTCTAAACCTTTCAGGTTGTGTGAGTGTTTGAAGTAGGGATTGAGCCTCTATTATAACAAAAGTTTGATTGTGTCTGTCGAATTCATTTACAGTGTGTGTATTAGATTCTTGTTGACCACTATTCATTGCATTCGAGACGACTTCAGAACAATGTGAGTTGGAGTTGATCATTGCCTGTTTGTCGACCTCTAATAGCAAAGAGTTGTGCGGTCTTAGATACGTCTCATCAAGCAACGATGACATCGGATGTCTTGTGTTTTTTTAACATGGAATTAACAGAATCAGACAAATTGATAGTCATATGTCCCCAACGTTTCCCCCCATTGAAGCATTGTATAATTTTTTGTTTGGGTAATTGATGAAACCATTCAGCTGCACTTGGCTTATTCGCAGTGATATTTTCAAGGTGTAACTAAAAAAATATCAACAACAAGTAAATCTAACTACAAAATTACATACAATGTAACTAAAAAATTATACTATAATTTTATCCAATTTTTTTATTTTTTTTATCTGTATATTTTTATTTTAAAAAAACAAAATTATAGAATTTAATTTAATAAATAAGTAATTTTAAAACCAATTAAAAAAATTATATAATATAATATTTATATTTTATAATATTTTAAATTTAAAAAAAAACAAAAAAGAGAGAGAATGTATTCACGTTAATTTGGAAGGTGACGTGAATCAAAGTAAAAAAATCTAAAAGTGTAGATTGAAAATTAAATTTCAAAATGATATACATTAAAAAAAACAAGAAAGAAATAGTGTATTCAAATAAATAAAAAAACTGACCAGAGAGTGTAATTAGAGCGTGTACTCTTGTATATTGTTGCATTTAATGTAATGTATTAATAATATATTTTTTTATTTAATAATATATTGTTGTGTATAATAAATTTGCTGATTTTTAATAGTTACCTTAACAAATTATTGCTTCCGAATTCCAATATTATTATAAGGGTTTATTTTATTTTGAAAATTTGAACATTAAGCAGCAGTTTTTTTCTTCCTCTTTTGTTCTTTTTCTTTTTTTTCCCTTGAAGATTCAGGTGTTTTATCGCCTTCCAACACTTAACAGAGAAAAAAAAAACTTGTTTAAAATTTCGGGTCTCTTTGATTTCTGGTTTTTGAAAAAATGATTATCCAGTTTAAAAAGCGCAAGAACAATTTTTTTTTATAATGAGTAGATTATTTTTGTCTTTTTTTTTACTTTCAATTTTTTATTAATCATGTTTTTTTTTTCCTGCCAGATTTTCCTATATCCTCTAAAACTTGGTTTTTTAACATTATTTTATAAAGCACTAGTATTTTTTTTAAAAAAAAAATAGTCAACGTGTGATTTTCGGTAGATTAGTATCTATTTTTATGATTTCTCAATAATTTTTCTTTTATTTCCATTTTATTAAAATATGGCTTGGATTCAAAACATCGTTGGTTAAGGTATTTGTCCTTCCATAACGAGGATTACCTTCGGAAGAAAAAATAACACGAATATGTGAATGTCAAATTTGTTGAATTTAATAAATAAATAAATAGATAATGTAAATTGTAGCTGGATCACGTTGGACATTTTAATTAGTAGTATATATTTAACAATCAAAATTAATTTTAACCGGAAACTCAACTTCACTTGCTAGCTTAGTGCATGTTTGTTTTATGGTTACAAATAAAGTTTGGAGCAAAATGAGATTTGTAAAAGAATCCAAATCCTTCTTTTTGCAAAACTAAATTTGGAGATCATTAGATTTATGTTAAAATTCGTATATCTATTTTAAAGGGAAAATCAAACATAATTTTATCCTCACATGGTATGAGCAGCTAACAGAACAAAACCACATAAAAAATCAAAGAATTGAGAACAAAAATAGCAAAAGATCTTCCCGTGACGGAATATGTGTTGGGTTAGACACACGTAAAGTGGTTCACACATATAGCAGAAGCGAAAGCCAGTCCCTTCTAATGCCAAACGCAGGCATAAAAGCACGTTTCCACGTGGCAATTGTTGGTAAATCCAACTAAGTGACCCTAGCAAGCAAAACGGTTTGGGCGACGCGATGATTTCGAAGTGCCGCCATTTGACAATTTCCCTCTCTGTTTATATAAAACGTTTATTTCCCTATCATAACATGGAATATGCTCGCGTCCATTCCATACCATTGCGTTCGAAGTTCATTTCCTGCTTCTCCTCAGATCTACTCCTTCTGCAACTCTCTCTCGCATCGCATTGCATTGCATCCATGCCTTCTCATTCTTGCATCCTCAACCACCACCGCCATCGCTCTCTCCCACTCCCTCTCCCTCTCCATCTCTCTCGCCGCAAACGCCTCTCTCTCCCTCCAACCCCTTCCCTCATCTATTCTCCCAGTTCCCGCTTCGATTGCGCCACTCTCGAGGTACTCTCTTTCTCTCTCTCTCTGCTCTGATCTCACTGTTTATACAATACGATTCCGTGATTCGTGTGGTTTAATAACTTATTTATCGTTCGATTCCTTCTCTGCAGTTACATCCGTCGATTATTCCGCAGAATGAATGCTGCTTTCCACGCAATGTTGCTCCTACGACTACGAGAGCCTTCGACGACGTTCGTTCTCGCTTCTCTGAAAATCAATTTTATTTTATTTTTCTGTAGTTTCACTGTGGCGTTACTCTTACTGTTCGTAATAGTACTCGTTACTCAGTGGAAGTGCTTGATGCTCTGAAAGTCTGAAAGCGTAATCACTTAGTCTCTAATTTTGAGTTTCAGAGATTATTACTTTCGATATCTAAAGAAACAATTGTATGAATGATGAATGCTAATATATTATTTTAACTACGTTGAGAATTTGGTGCTTTTGATGCTTAGGTTACCAGTGGAAACCGTTATTATGCGAATTATCTAGGTGAAATTCTAATTCTAATTGGACGAGGACGATGACGTAAAAGCACCTAAAGAACTGTATCTAAGTTTTATCCTTTTGCAAACTCTTGATTCTTTGACTAATGATAGTTGTGGAACTGATGTGATAATGTGCATACTTTCACACGCATATGTTGCAAGAGTTTATATCTGGAATTTAACTTAACGAGTCCCCTTTGAGGCTCTAGCAAGTCATTTTTCGTCATGAACCGTGTTTTATCTATGCTGATTCGGCGTCATGACATTTATTATCTTTTACAGGATTCGTTTGACATACCAATGCTTGATTATTGGGATGCTGATGATAATTCTTCTGCGTATATGCTCTCTTCTAGTGATGGGGAAGACAGTGATGGTGAAATTTTTCTTACTCCAGTGAATGATCTTGATTTGCCTTCTGTTTCGGCGTCAAATAATGATGCTCTAACAGTGGCTGCTCATCGTTTTGCAAATCTTGGGAGGGGACGCAAGAAATCTAGGCAAGTATGTAGAAACTTATGCAAATAGTTTATTTGAATAACCCTTCTTTGTCAATCTGAATATTTCATATATTGAAAAACTATTATTCTATAGCATAAGATGGTTTCTAGAAATTTGGCATGATCTATGTAGCACTGGCACTGCATGTTGAAGCTGTGTCCAAGTGTTAAACACATGTTGGACATTGACACTCATATAACATGTGTCCAACTCTCCATCTTGGTGTTGGAATAAGAAAATATTTTTTCCTGGCATCATGTTTGTACGTGTGTCTATGTCATGTCTAGTGTTCGTATTTGTTTTTGTGCTTCATAGTGCATTTATCAATATTATCAAAATAATAATGATAATAATAATGATAATGATAATAGCTCTTCAAAGACATGATGAAGATGAAGATTTGATGCTTAACAGAGATCAAAGGTGTGACCTAAATGAACATAAGATTTCGTTTAGAGTGTGTTTGGATGAAGAAATTTTAAATTCTCAGAAATTTTAAATTCTAAGAATTTCAAATACTTCAATTGAAATTCTTTTATTTTCAAAATTTTGTATTTGGATAAAAAAAATTAAAATTACAAGGATGAAAAAAATGAATGAAAAAAAAGAAAAAATATGATTGGTGTGCTAGTTATACGCATTCCTCTATGTTCACACCCGATCGATATTTTAGGAGTTAAGTGTTTCTTGAAGAAGAATGTAAGAAGAGAATTTCAATTTCTCACCTTTTAGAAGGAAATTGAAATTCCAGATTTTTAGTTATTTAAAATTATATTTTAAAATTCCAAAATTTTAAATTCTTCATAAAAAACATCCAAACAATGAATTCTAAATTACAGAAATTCAAATTCTCTGATAAATTACTTTTCTCAATTAAAATTCTCTATCCAAACACACTCTTAAGGTTTTTGTCAGAACTAGAAATGCATTTTAGTATAGTTGATAACTTAGTGCTTGATAGCCTTTCTTGTCATTTCACTTCACTTCACTTCGTACCCCATTGCCCGGAGGCTCTTCGCTATACTTAAATCCTTACAAATTTTCCTTTTATTTTTGTGGTGCTATGGTAACCCAGTTCAGGTTTTAATGTGTTTGCAGGACCAAACTTGGTATTTTCATCACTATGGGGCTTATAATCGTCTTGACATTACTGCTTTTGTATGTGGATTGGTGTGCATGGAGAATTGTTAGACTTCCCTTATCACCTTTTTACTTGACCCGCCCATTTCTCATATCAGCCATTTTGGTTTCTTTTGTCGGCTATGTTTGTGTCCCAATTTTTCGTCATTTTAAAATTATCCATGTAATCAAGAAACAAGGACCTGCTAGACATCACATGAAAAAGACAACACCCACATTGGGTGGTTTGCTTTTTATACCTGTTGGTGTAGTTGTTGCTCATGTCTTTGCTGGTTCCTCATCTATAGAAGTGTCTGGGGCAGCTGGAGCAACCATTGGATTTGCTGCAGTTGGTTTACTTAGTGATATATTAAGCCTCACCAAGAATCATTGGAGAGGTTTGCCTGCATTGACAGAAGTTCTATTGGAGGTGACTATTTTATATTTTTATTAGAAGCATTGTTTTTGGAGTTATAATATGCTAATTGATTTGTTGATTTTTAACCCCTCCCAAAAAATCCCATTTTGTTCACTCAGGGTCTGTTTGGTAGGAAGGAAGTAGGTGAGAAATTGGGTGGATAGAAATAGGGAAGGTTAATGACAATAAGTGAGAAAATATAGGGAAAAGAAAGGTGTTTGATGTAAAGATAACAAGGAAGAAATAGGGAAAAGATTATGGGGAGAAATAAAGTGAAAATACCTAGTGGGTCTCTCACCTTTTTTGTTCTACATGTCTCATTTCCCCTCTACCAAACACACTCACCTTTTTTATTACCCACCTATTTCTTATTCTCCAAACAAATGCTCAGTGATATCTTTCTCTTTACTTAGTCTCTCAGAAAACAGTTTTTGCAATCGAATCCCTCACTAGTACAAATATGCCTCAATTTTGTTCTTCTGCAATCAAATTTAGACAAGTGAGACACTAGATTGCAAAAGTGATGGGAGAAACTAAGTTGAAAATAAAGAAAAATTAGCAATAGGGTTTTTGTTTTGGCCAATGATTACAGATATGCTTTTCTTTTTATTAATCTGCATTTTTGATGCCACACAGGTAGCTGTTGGAACATGGTTTTCATTTTGGTTGGACATCACCAGTATGTCTTCACCCTATGGCATGTATACTTTCTTGTAACTCATCTGATCAGCATTTTTCTGATGGTAACTCACATATCTGTTCTCAAAGAATGCATTTCACAGACAGTAGCAAGCATGACTTTTTGCCCCTTCTAAGTTTGAGTTAAACCAATAATTAAAAAATGATATGGAGATTTTCTTTTTTCTCATAGGAAAAATACATTCAACAGTTTTTAAACTTACTTATCTGAAATGTTTAGTTGGATGAACGACATGAAAGGATTTTCGCTTGGTCATAAAATTTTGTATTTAGTATTCAATGTTCATTTGATCTACTCATGCAACTGAAGAATCCCAAACATGTTTTTTGGCTGTGGAACTAACTGGTCTCTGTTATCTTCATAAGTTCAGACTTAGTTTGGTATGTGAAAGTAATTTAATGTCTTAATTCAGACTTTCAGGATTCATTTTTATTTTTGATTTACTCAATTTTGAAATTAACCAAATTATAAAAAATGAAAGATTTGAAGTCAAATGCAGCAATCTTAATTTTTTGATAATACACCACACAGTTGAATTGCATTATTTATTATGTAGTGTTACAGGAAGTGTTGGGCAATGTCAAGTAAAAAAAATGAACATTTAATTTCTGTAGTTTAAGTTGCTTTTGTTTTTTGGTATTTTATCTTTTAGATGAACTGTCTCCACACTTCATAGATCACGTCAATACAATAATTTTTCCCTTGTTGAATACTGCATTCTGATATTTTTTTTCTTTTATTTTTTTTTGCTTACTACTAATATGCTTATTTATACGTATTTGCATTTTGACCTTTTGTCATGATACTGCATAGGATATTATACTCACATGCTTACCAGTGCTACCCAAAAGGGAGAAGAGAAAGTCTTTTATCATGTTGATGCTTTGTGATTGTGATGCTTTCTATTTTTTGTTGGTCTATGAGTATTCCATTGGTTGTTCTGAAAGTGCTCCTTATCATCAGAAGTGGAACTAGAAAATTTTAGTAGAGGTAGTTTGCTTTAAAATTTTAGATGAGGGAGGGGGAGGAGGGAATTTAGCTTTATGGGGGTGCATATCTAATAAACCATCTATAAGTTTTTTTTTTAAACTTTGGATGCACCCCCATTTTTTACCTATAAGTTCATCCCTGCTGGACATAGAAAACAACCAGGGAAAACTATAAAGTTGAAGTCTTGTAAGAACATTTTTTGTCTACAATCCTGTAAAATATAAAATGTAGATGACAATGCCCATAAGTGAGACTTCTTATTTGTGTGTTTATCTATTGTTAGGTTATCTGTATGATTGACTGGTAACAAATCACACACGTACCTCCTCCTTCATCTCATTTCCTTATATGCAGGAAGATGCTGGTTCCTCTACCTCTGGGCCTTGTGTACTTGGGACGATGTTACCAACTCTTGACTTCATTTTGTTTTGTTTCCATGGGACATGGTGTTAAATTAGCAGATGCTCTTGATGGACTAGCTGGAGGTATTGCTGCGTTGGCATTTACCGGAATGTCAATAGCTGTTCTTCCAATTTGTTCTGGTTAGTAGCACATTTTTAAATCAACTGTAGACTTTGAACACATCTTTAAGTCATAATTTTTTTTTCTTAATCATTTCAGTTCCACATTCAATCTATATGATCAATAAAAGGAATTAAAAAAAGAGTATATAAATTACAACAACAATAACAAAAGCTTACAAGGATCATACAACGTCATTTGGTTTGGTTACAGGTCAAATCTTCAGCTAGGTACCATGAGATCCCTCTCAATGTCTTTCTTTGTCTCCTCTTTTTTACAGTACTAATTTACTAAAAACCATGCAATTTACTCACACTGTTGCTTCTAGTGAACTTTGTACATATTGAAACTCCAAACCACCATAACCAATTTTTTGTTATCTTTTCCTTAATCATTGTTACACCATTATCTCCCTGCTTATAATCATTTGGTATCCTGTCCTTTCTTATGTGTCGCACATCTCATTCTGCTAGTCTCACCTTTTTCTCTTGTTCTTTTAGAGTCCAACATTCACTATCATAGAGTATAGCCAAAAACATGTATAGCAATATGATAAAACTAACCTTTGAGCTTGATATGTACTTGGTGATCACAAGTAATTCCCAATGTCTTTCTCTATTTTAGTCATCTCGCTTATATCTTGTGTGTGACATCTCATTAATTTTCCCATCATTTTGTATTATTGCTCCTTGATATTTCAACTGTATCAATTTTTACTTGATATTTCTTTAAACCAAGCAATGTTTCCCTACCAACTTTGTTTTCTTATCATGACTCTAAAAATGGTCATTTTTAGAACTATATAGAATGAATTATTACTTAAAACAATGACTTTCTTTGATAAATTTGTTATTTGTAAATATTCCAAACCAGATCTTGCTATATTTGGAGCTTCAATGGCTGGATCTTGTGTTGGATTTCTTCTACACAACAGATACAAAGCGTCTGTATTTATGGGTAATATTGGATCTTTGGCACTTGGCGGTGCATTAGCTGCAATGGCTGCATGTACTGGAATGTTCTTCCCGCTACTCATTTCTTCCGGATTTTTCATTGTTGAGTCATTATCAGTTATCATTCAGGTCTGTCCCATGCTTATAATGCTTCCATACATTAGTTTAATTTATTTTTTCTTGTGTAAAGCACACTCATTAATATGCTCAAATCAAAGGCATTCCTGTTTATTTCCAAATGAATTTTATGCCCCATCCACATTTCAAGTGCATGAGCAAAAAGATGTGATGCTTGTGCTGCATAGTCATAGGAGTGGTTGGTGACTCGGTGTCTTGAGTTGTAGGTTCAAGCCACGTTCTAAATTAGACAAAAAAATAGTGTGTTCCTTGTAGACAGGCATTTTGTATCTTTTTCTACTTCATGTCGTCCTCTGATTTAGGATTTGACTCCTTGAAACGAAGTTTGGAATATGTGTACTAAACTATGAAGTTAAAATCTCAACCGTAATGTTATAATTTCATACTTTATTTTCTAATATGCATCGTTCACTTACCAAATCTCTTGATCAAATTTTAACCGACATATGTATAAAATTTACGTATTCGTCATTTTATTTTAATATTTGATTGTTTTCTTTTCTCTATACCAGGTTGTCTACTTCAAGATTACCAAGGGCTTCCCGAGAGCATGGTGGTGGCGCTTTTTGAGAATCCCTCCCTTCCATTACCGCCTCCAGTTACGTGGGTTCAGAGAACCAAATATTGTATTAGGTGCTTATCTTATATCATCTGTTTTGGCTTTGCTTGGCGGCTATGTGGGTCTTGTTTCAGCATAACATTTGATATGGATCGGTAAACAACCCACACAATTGAACGGTTTTGAGGACTGTGACCTCCTTAGCAGAATGGGGAAAAGGAGAAGTCAGAAGATTGCAATCCATCCCTCTGGTTTCAAAATGCATCACACCATTTTAACCATAGCTTGTTATCATTATCACTGTTACAAATGCCGAGTCTACTGTATTGCATGAACAATATTCTTATCGGCGTTATAGCATTGACACCTTTCTCCACTGTTGCAGCATTACTTTACCAAATGTCAAATCTCCTCTATAACATGTGTGGGCCTTTATATTTGGGCGTCCTCGTTTAGTTTTCTTTTTTCTCAGCATGTTGTTCTTGATTCACCATTTAACAAAACCGTTACCATTTTCCATAAGGTATTCTTTACATATCTATAACATGATAGTTAGTAACTTAGTTGTCTCTGTTAATTTTCTTTTTTCACACACAAGGTTGAAATGAGTCTTTAAAGGAATCAAACATGAATACATGATTACTTGAATTAATTGCCCTTTAATAATATTTTTACATTTAATAAAACGTAACAAAATTTAAATCTAACAAAATGAATTAATTGTTTTGCATAGTGTACTTCCAGCACTTGTAATAAAAAAAATAGATATATATAAATCTATTTAACACAGTTATGAAATAACTATTTTATAAATATGTAAGCCTAAGGCTTATATTATTCAATATATGTTAAAAATATATAACTAATTGGTTATATGTTATATTTGTGATTTATGAACTTGAAACCATACAAATATTTTGTTGCGGTGAATTTAATCATAATTGTTATATATAAATGGGAAGAGACTAAATTAATTAAAAAATAATGTAAAATAATTATTTTTCATCTTTATTATTTATTTTTTTAATCTAAAGTTCTGAGTAACTAACATTGAACCATTAATTAAAAAAATAATTAGAATAAAAAGTAACTCTTCTTAAAGTTATTTTTTTAGAATAAATTAATCTCTTTTCATAATAAATTGTTATAGCATTCACGGTTGCTCACCATTACTAGAGGAATCTTCCTCTGGCGAATGTCATGCAAAGCCTGCACATCATTAAGATCATATATTTGCACGAATTTTGACACAAATGAGACGGACTAGCATAAACGCAACGAAAAAAATAAGGGTTGAGATGCTTTGGAGTACCTCCGCTTGCAAACACACACTTCATTAAAGACAAGAGTGAGAATGTGAGATACAACAAGGCCATCATATAATTTGCGTAATATTGAAAATAATGCATATTAAGATTTTTACTCGTTTAACAGATATTTTTTCTCCTATACGTGTCTATTTTTCTGAGAACATGTTGAATTTAGATCTAATTATCATGGAGTGCCCGTATTAGTCTATGAAATTATCACATGTTTTCACCTTAGTTCTTAGAACTATTTAATTTTTTTAAAATATCTTATGTACCAAAAAAAAGAGAATATATATATATATATATATATATATATATATATATATATATATATATATATATATTACTCACATTAGGCTAAGACATTATGAGAGTTTTGCTATATTTAATGGATGTGCCCGTGTGGCTGGTCACACCTTTAAGTGTCACTGATTAAAAATTCAATTTTCCTTTAAAAAAATGCAATTATATAACGATTATAGTGTATATTTAATATTTTTTTAGAAAGTCTATATTCAATCCATTATATAAAATCACGTGTCATTTGTGCATCGAATAATTACAAGGGTATAAGAGTATTTTAAAACTTATTTAAATTCTCTCTCTTGGTTTCATTAAAACCAAATTATTTTATAATTATTTTCATTTTATTTCTCACTTATTTCTTTTTTCTTTTGAATCAAACAATTTACTACTATCCTTGTTTTTATTTATATGACACAACGATAGTTTTAACAAAAATAATAAATTTAAAATCAAATTATTATTATCAATTAAATTATTTTTTATTTTAATAAATTAATAATTAAATTTTATAAATAAGAATGAAAAAAAAAACAATGTTTTCAATTTGTGCATCGATTAAATTTTAGAAATAAGATTTACAGGTGAAGAATGAAGTCTATGATGATTAATGAGAACATTGAACTGTCCCGACAAAAACAAAGATTGGGCTGCAGATTGGTTTGTCAGTGTTTTAAGTGACTATGCTAAAGCAGGTCTCATCACACGATGTGGAAGGCAGAGCCACAGGCTCCATGTTTAAAGTGACCGGTAACAAATATATTTACTTTTTTTTTATTTGTTACGAGTATTCCTCTTTTTATTTTTATTATATTTTTTATTTTTCTTTTATTTTCCTCTTTCTTGCATTTATTCACCCAAAATTATTATTAAAAAAATAATATAATACAATTTATTTTTTTCTTTTTTATTTTTTACTTTAAGATCCATTTGGATGGAGTGAGAGTGAAAAGAAAAAAATTGAAAGAAAGAAAACACTATATATGATATATTTTTCTTTTTTCAGTTGAAAAAATCGAAAGAAAATAAAAAAATTGATTTCAAAAAAGAAATTAATATTTTTCCTTTCAATTTAAATTTCAAAAAAAATTATTTATTTTTTCTATCAAACAGGAATAGTATCCATTTCGTAGCTACACGAGTTTTATCAAAGTAAAAATATTTTATAATATTAATGAATCATTAAATATTTTTCCTATTATATTTAGTAATGAGAAAGTAGAAAAAAATATTAATAAAAGAGAATCTAATTAATATAAAAAGATTCGAATATATAAAAAATTATATACTCCCTCAATTTCAAAACAACAGTGTTTGTAGTTTTTTTACAAAATATATTTTTTAGAGTAGTAGTTTTTCTATAAAAAAATAAAAGAAATATATTTTGTTTCAAAATATAGTTCTTTGTAATTTTTAAGCTATTTTTTATATAATTAAAATAACTAAATTAATATTTGTATTAAAAAGAGACATCAATCATAAAAAGAAGTTAATAAATAATATAATGTATTATTGGTAGATTATAGGATAGTTTATCATAAAAATAGTTGAAAAACTGAGAATATTTTTGACAAAATTTCTATTGATTGAATATTTTCTCAAATAAATTGTCCCAATTCAATTTAAGTTAATGAAAAATAAATGTAAACAAACATTGTCTTAGTAATTAAATAAAGAAAAAACCTTAAAATGTGTGACGTTGGTTTCCGAGGACAAGACACAACACAAATCGAAGACCAAGAGGCTAACATGATAGTGGTGTCTGTGCAACATGGGCATGTGACCACACCACCGAGTTTTACTTACACTTCCCTTTCCCTCAATAATCGACCAAAGATAGCTTCACAACACAGTGCACATCCTCCTTGGATGCTACAATCAACCAGAAGCTACCCAACCTATCTACACTATACATCCTCCTTCCATGTTACACTCACTCACGAGAGTTTTCATGCTAGTAATTTATAAATTGAGTTACCATAAACTTTACTCAACATGTAAGGAAAGAAAAATAATAAATCATCATTTGGATTCAACGTATAAATTACTGATAATTTAATCCTTCAAAAATAAAAAATTATAATTTAATTTTTAAATGTATAAAAAGAAAGACAATTATATTTTTGTGAAATCATTTCATGGGTAATAAACTATAATGTTTAAATATTAATTTCATATTAAGTTACAAAATTCAAAAATTAATTGATCATTAAATTATATGGTATATGGTATGATGTAATTGTTAGTACATCTTTTATACATGTAAGTATTAAATTATAATTTTTTTAAGGAATTAAATTGTTGCATGGATGATCATAAGGTATGAAGTGTTAGGTATATTGGATAAGTCATGGTTGAACTCGTGAAAAATATGGGAAGTTATAGGGTGTTGTTGTTCCAAGCACTTATTTCTTTGACTTCTGGTTCGTATAATTTGAGTTTATTCTCTTATTAGATTGAACAATTTATCTTTCCTCAGCATTGCATCATTAGGCTAACCAAGGTTTAGCGAATAATTTTCATTCATCGGGGGTTGATGATTCTTTGAATTTGGCTTTGTGAGCTGGTTATCAAGGTTGCTCTAATTTTCAGAGCATCTTACTCCATCAAAAGTAGTCATGATTGTGAAGACCTCAAAGAACTCTAGAATGGCAAGTGAATAAGGAAATTGATTCAATAAAATATTGATTTTCATAGACGACACTAAATGTTCTACACTGGTCCAATGGAATGGAATACTCACTAGAATAACTAAAATTGTCATTGAAATCCTTAGGATATCCTTTGAGCCAAACTCTAGCGTGGTCACTTGCAATGATTATTATGATTGTGAAAATTGGTGTTATCAGAATAACAACGATGCTCGACTAGGTTAAGATATCATATTAATGAGTCATTAGTTAAACAAAACAAACGAGTGAATAGTTAAATCATATGAATCAATATATAATAAATATGTGAAATTTATTTTTAATATATAGAGAGCATGATATATGAGAATGATTATCTTATATGAAAATAAAAATGATTAATTTCAACGTTAGATTAAAATAAAATATTAAGATTAAAATATTTTAAATTTAAATTATTTTTTAACCATAAAATATCTAAATGATTTATAAAACAAAAAAAATATCTTAAAATTTTAATTTATATTTCTTCTATAAAAAGTTATGTCAATATCGTGAAATCTCAACTACAATCATCACCATAAATTAAATCTTTAAGATAATTAATTTCTTATTTAGTAATCTTTTTTAGAGATTTTATAGTTAAATAAAATTTAAATTTAAAATATTTTAACTTATTTTAATATAACAATTAAAATTAATATTTTCATTTTCATATAAGATTCACAAATAAATAAATAAATAAATATATATATATATATATATATATATATATATATATATATATATATATATATATATATATTCATGGGAAAAACTATGTTGACATGTGACAATTGTCTTTAAGCCACCAATTATTTCAGAGAATGAACAAATATTCTTTTAACAAAGATGTGTTATCAACATTCAGCGCCATCTCATCATACTCCAATTGCTAATACAACTTTATCTGATTTGTAAATGATTGAATAGTTAAATCATATCAATCAATAAATTGTGAAATTTATTTTTAATATATAAAGAGTACATGATATATGATAATGATTATCTTATACGAAAATAATAATAATCAATTTTAATCATTAGATTAAAATAAAATATTAAAATTAAAATATTTTAAATTCAAATTAATTCTTTTTAACCATAAAATCTCTAAATGATTTATAAAACAAAAAAATAAAATATCTTAAAATCTTAATTTATATTCCTTCTATAAAAAATTATATCAAGATGTGAAATCTCAACTACAATCATTACCACAGTAAATTAAATCTTAAGATATTTAATTTTTTATTTAATAGTCTTTTTTAGAAATTTTACAGGTGAATAAAATTTAAATTTAAAATATTTTAACTTTTAGTCTAATATAACAATTAAAATTAATATTTTTATTTTACTTAAGATGATGTACAAATTATACTATATATATATTTTGTCATGGGAAAAACTATGTTGACATGTGACAATTGTCTTTAAGCCACCAATTATTTCAGAGAATAAACAAATATTCTTTTAATAAAGATATGTTATCAACATTCAGCGCCATCTCATTAACTAATTTGTAATACGATTTCTCATCATACTCCAATTGCTAATACAACTTTATCTGATTTGTAATACAATTTTTTGTCTATAATTTTTTTAATTAGTCTCCTTCAAACACTCATTAACGAAAAAATAACATAGCTAAGCACCATCCCTTATGCCACACGTGAGCTGCTCATACACATTTCTATTAAGAATCATTATTGACTTAGCTATACAGATGTAGCACCTATTATAATAATAGCAATAATTTCATCATCCAGAGTGATCACAAGTATGTAATAATGTTTTCTTTTCAAAAGAAGAACACCTTTTAGTTCTTTACAATAGATATACACAGATACAACAGCAGCAGCCAAAAAGTTCAAAAGGGCCACCTTACCTCAATAAATTTGGAATCTTTCTTCCTTACATCACTTTAATTTATTTGATTGCTAATAAGCACCCAATCATCCACCATCCAATGACCTCTCACATTCGCATACCCAAACTCTTACAAGGATTGCAACATTTCAAAAACCAACCAAAAAAAAAAGTCAGCAGTATTTTGTGGCTGCTAGACACAAAGCAGAAACAAATTTTGATAAAACATATTTTAGATGTCTTAATTTTCAGTCAAAATATTCAATTTAAACAAAAAATTGAAATCTAAAACACATCTTATCCAATGAAATTTAAAAAATGATAAACCTGCATGCGACGAATAAATAAACCCACGAGAAAGGGCATTATGGTGACAAATTTCCCTTTGTTAAGATGTGAATTCGGTACTGCCAAAACCTGATTCACACCTTCTCCCTTTATTTTCTTTTTAACAGGTTAGGAATTCGGGTGTGCAAATCCCAAATTCTGTCCGTTTTTTTTTTAACTAATGTATTTTTGTTAAATTAGTTTGTTTTATATTAATTTATTATTTTCATTTTTAAAAATGTTTTTTAAGTCAAATATTTAACAATTAAAATTAATAAAAAAATATTTAAAAATGTTTTTAAATAATAAAATTTAGAATAAATAATCAAATTCATCTTTTTGAAAGTGTGAAATACTCACAAATTATTTCCTAAAAAATATAAAATATAAATTTAGTTTTTGAATAAAAAATAAAATGTATAACAAATTAATCTTATGATTAAATTTGTGAAATTTTTTTTTATTAAATTATGATGTTGAATAACCAATACACAAAAATCATTATTTGACATTAAACTTTAAAACTTAAGAGATTAATTTAACATTCAATTATCTAAATTTTTTATCTTTTCCAAATCAATCTATCATTATCTCACATCTTAAAGATCGAATTTAACTATTTATTCTAAAATTAATTAAAGATAATAAATTATTAAAAATTAGTTATTTTGTTATAATTAAAAATATGAAACCAAATAATAGAAATAGAATTTTCTTTTCCTTTTGTAAATAATTTTATTATAAATTTTGTTTTTAAATTTTTTAATAATAGAAATAGAATACTAATGATTAGTAGTATATATAACATTCAATTTCAATAATATAATTAATTATTATAATTGTTAAATATTCATGTAAACTGAGATTTTTATAATTGTTAAATGTTCATATAATTAATTAACTAATATTATAAATGTCAAGTGAAATAAAATTTTCATGTAAAAGTGATATTTTTTAATTTATGGATATTTTTTTATGTGATTTTTGGTCTGTTGGAGTCTTACACATACTTTTATTGACATAAAAATTATGAGAATAAAATATTATTAAAACTCATGAAATGAAATTTTAAAATAAAAATAATTTATTGTGTTTTTCCGAATTTATTAACTAACAGAATGGACAAATAAAATCATCAAATAACAAGCACGAACACATTGTCGTGAAACAACACAGCATAACATTACAACTTCAAATTTAATTTATTATGAAAATTTCAATAACTAAAATGTAAACAAAACATCTCCACCTATTACATTTCACTGGGATAAATTTTAATTTTCATAATTATTAAAACATTTTTAAAATAATAGTATTGCATTTCATTTGACGAAGTCCTCCACCGAAGGAAAAGAAGGATACCGTGCGCACCGTTTGGACAGAAATACTCTGCAGTCGTCTTTGGGGCAAATGGTGGGCACGTAAACGATATCATCACAGCCGTCGGATTCGTCCCTCTTGAAATCGATCAACGTCGTGAACAAGGCGATGAAGAGAACAAGATGATTAAATGCGTACCTTTGACCAACACACTGATGGGGCCCAGCCCCGAACGCCAGAAAGTTTCTTTTAAATATTTGGTCCTCTTGTCTTTCCTCGGAGAACCGGTTAGGGTCGAAGCGGTCCGGTTCAGTGAACCCCTGAAACGACGATTCGAAGACCGACGGGAACACTATCGCTCCTTTGGGTATCGTGTACGATTCCGTCAACGGAAAGCTCTCCGCCGCGATGTGCGGCACCAGCGTCGCCGGTGGCCGGAACCTCAACACCTCACGCGCCACCGCCAGAGTATACTTCATCTCCCTCAGCATGTCGGCAGTAATAAGCTCGTCGGACTCCGGCGACCAGATTCCAGCGACTTCGGTTCTCACCTTGGCGAGCACCTCCGGGTGCGAGTCAAGTAGCGCCACCGCCCAAAGCAGCGACGACGTGGACGCGTCCTGGGCGGCGAAGAGGAAGTCAAAGAGATAACCTCCGATCTCGACGTCAGTGGAGAACGGCGGCGGCATCTCTCCGGCGAGCTTGGCCTCCTCGATTTCCCTGAGCGTGTCCTGCATCCAGTAATCGACGAGGCACGAAGGCTCTCCCCCTGCCTTCATCCGTGCTTTGCTCATCTCGGTGCACGTGCCCAGTGCTGCAATGAGGCGGTCCACGGCGAGCCTGGCGTTTCGAAAGGCGGTGCCGGGGAAGTCAAACGGCAGCTTCATTAGGCCGACGTTGAATAGAAAGTAATCCCTCTCGAAACGCTCTCGGGCTTTGGGGCCCAAGTAGGGGCCCACGAAGACGGTCTGGGATGTCTGGAGGTTCATGTCACGAGCCAGGATGCGGAGAGGAATGGAATGGGAGTCTGGGGCTTGGGACTGATTGAGCCATGACTTGAGGTGGTTGAGGATGATAATCTGCTGGAGCGCGGTGTAGGTGGAGAGGGCTTTAGGTGTAAAGTTGGGGGC
Source organism: Glycine soja (assembly GCF_004193775.1). Taxonomy (NCBI): domain Eukaryota; kingdom Viridiplantae; phylum Streptophyta; class Magnoliopsida; order Fabales; family Fabaceae; genus Glycine; species Glycine soja. The sequence goes on along the minus strand of NC_041012.1, from coordinate 40,644,053 downwards.
GATCCGACGGCGGAGATCTCTGTGGACTTGGCCAGTCATGTAGATGAGGTTGTGTTGGCCGAAGAGCTTTTTACCGAAGGGGTGGCCCACCAGGTGAAAGGCGTCAGGCCTGACATTGGAGAATATTTTGTGGGAGAGATGGGAGTCTCTGATGAAGACGATGAAGTTGCCGATGATGTAGTTGGCGGAGAAGCCCGAGGGGGTGGATTTAGCAAAAGAGGATTGGAGGTCCCAGAAATTGGTTGGGTCTCGGACCAATGGGATAGCGTTGCCTATGAAGGGAAGTACAAAGGAGGGTCCTGGGATGGAAGCTTTTTTTAGTATGTAGGAGATCTGTTCCAGGAGAAGCAGGAGGATGATGAAGCATAGGACATAGGAGGTTAGCTCCGTCAGACTGAGACTCAGAGGCCTCATCCTCCTCCTCCTATCAATCAAACTCAAGAGGGAGGGAAATATAAATAAATCCATCTCTTCACGTCTGCGTGCCCTCCTCTAATTACTAATTACTACTTTTTCATTTTAAATACGCGTGTAAATCACCCCTTAATTGCATCATTAATTAATAACATTCTTTTATTTCCCTAAGCATTTTCTGGAAGGCACCGTCAACGGGACAAAAAACATATGGGTGGAGGAATGAATGATCACATTTGATGCAAATATAACATATATAGAGAAAGAAAAATAAGGTAATAAATGTGCTATTGTAAATGGAAATAATGAATATTAATCATTAAATCAAATTTGATTACCTTCCAGAGTAATTACTTATAAAATTACATTAATTGTGAATATATAATTGATAAATTGTTTCACTGAAAATAATATTCATGGAGTTTTAAAAACATATAAATATGAATGGCTTATTCCTGTTAAAATATTATTAAAAATATTTCATTTAAAAAAATATTTTTATTAGAGTGAAAATAATACTTTTAATTAAAAATATATACTTTTAGTTGTCTGCATGTATTTTAATAAATATGGAACCGATATCATAAATCCATGATTAAAATTATTCAACTAAATATATTTAAATTGAAAAGGTAATTATAAAACAGTTACCTTTATTATTCAGTCTATAATATTTTTGAAATTCAAAATTCTGAACATAATAAAAGGTTATTATTCAAAACTCAATAATTATAAATTTAGAACTCAAATCAAATATCTACGAACTATCATATGACAATGACGACATGAATACTCTAAGTCTTAAATTTAATATGGATTAGACACTTTGTATTTCAGACCTGTAAATGAATTTGTAAATTTATCATTATAGATAGATACTAATTTTTCCTTTAAATTATGTTTCATGCCTTGCCCAAAAAAGGGTGAAAGGACAATTTTTTTTAAACATGCATTTCATTTTATAATTTAATATATCAAATCTTTTTATAATAATTAAGATTCATAGAGTTAAAAATTCAACTGCAGAAAATCCTGGTCTTATCTCTGTAGTCTATATGGACACGTGTGTCCTATCTTTTTTATATATTTTTTTTACTGAAACGTGTGTCTTTTCTTGTAAAGCTTTCGGTTGGCTGCTATTTGTATTATCCTTGGAGCATTCTGTTTTGTTACTACTTACTACCCCCTATTAAAATATCCGCAGCATACAAACGAGTTATAATTATTTTATGAATTTAATCATTGATATAATTTATTAATATTTATTAAAATAGTGTTGAAAATAGTTTTTTTTTTCTAATATAGGCCATTATGTTTTGATACGGTAATTCATTAATGGTAACGCGATGGTTCAATTTACATCATTCTGTCAAACTATGAAGTAAATTCAGTAATTAAGTAGTAATATTTTAACGTTAAAGGAAATACTCCTTAAAAAAACGTAAAAGGAAATAGTATATTTTACTTTATATTTTAAAAATATTCAATAATAATGTTAAGTTAAATAGAATAAATTGTACTACTATATTTTATTCCAATAGAGGAGGAAAATATAATAATTACATATTCTTAAGAAAAAAGTATAATCTACTTATTTTTTTATTATTAAGTCTAATAATCATGATAAAAACAGTTGATTAATCGGAAAGAAAAGTAATTAATAGATGGATCGATGAGAAAATGGATCTGAAACATATTCGTATCCGCAAAAATATGAACAATTATCCGTTTATTAGGCCTAGCTATGAGGTTGAGTATTTATCCGTATTTTTTTTGCAAGAGATAAATGCGGGTACATGATATCCTAATTTATATTATACATATACTGTATTATAAAAATAATAATTATATTTTTTAATATTATGACAAACATTAACATTCTAACCGAAACCCAGTGAATCCTATTTCAACATTTCTTGTATTAAATTTGTTTCAAATTTTATTTAAGAATATTAAATTATTATTTACTTTTATATATAAATTTATGAATTTTTATTAGTTATTTTCAAATTTGACTTTCAACTGTGAATTAATATTTCATATTATTTAATGTTTCGAATTAGTAGTTTATTTTTATAATATTATTTATTTATGACTTGAGTTTAGACTAATAAATATTATATTTGATAAATATTATATTTGATTTAATATTATATGTGAAAATTTTTAATGTTATGTTTACATTATTTAAAAGTAAATTTACTTGTAATGATTTTTTAGTTAATATATTCTTATTCATTTATTAACTTCAATAGATAAATAAAATGTGGATCATAAAAGTGAGAATAAATATATAAATATCTAACATATACAAGAATAGTAATTAAAATTATTAGCTATCGGGATATGAGATAAAATACAAGTCTTTTTTAATTACACACAAAAATGGAAGGTACTATAGAATTCTCACACATTGCCTATCATACCCATTGCCATCCCTTTGGAACATTTAACTTGTTATGTTTTTGCTTATATGAGTGCGTGAAAGTTTAAAATTATTAAATATGATCATGACGTAGATTTTTCTTATAAGTAATTGGCTTACTAACTCCACATATTTAAAACAATGAGTCAAGTGTGTTACGTTATTACATCCACAACTCGACAGATATATAAGAAAAAATTATAACAAATTTCTCGTTTGTCCATTTGGAATATGTTGAAGATTTTGGGTGTGACAACAAGTAAAGAGAAAAAAAAAGGAAAACTTGATTAATTCTTTTACATTATTTAAATTAAAAGAAGTAATGTCTTTATTTTTCCTTATTGTACCATAATTTTTTTAAAAAAAAGTAACCAAAGAAGACAAAAGAAAAATCGAATCTTCTATGTGCTATTATTTTATATTATTTAAAATATAAAAAAGCAAGAAAGGAGGGAGAGAAAAATTGAAGATATTTTGTTCTTATAACAAGTAGTTCTTAATTTGTTTTACACAATGAATAATGTAACAACAGGTAAAACTCTCTTAATACAATCTTCCACTGAAGGGAAGATCAATTTTCTCTAGAGCCCGTTACTTTTTTTTTTTACGGCCATTAAAGGGAACATCAATTTTCTCTAGAGTCCATTAATAAAAATAATTGTTAACTTCATTTTATTGATGGAAAACATGCCCCTTAAATACATCTACATAAAAAAAAAATCAATGTTAACTTAAAGGACCAAATTGTAGCCAAAAATCAAATTAAGGAACACATGAGTAATTTATCTTATACTTTTTCTCTTTTAACAATTTTAATCTTCATTGTTAGGTGATATCATTATAATAATCACACTAACAATAAAATAAATTGTCATCTCATCTAAGGGTCTAAGGAAATATTCATATATTTTTATAATTATATTGATGCGATTTTATTTTACATCATTTTTTTATATCTCAAATTTACATGTACTTGTATTTATTTAGTTCATATGATTATTTGGTAAATGACTTTTTTTAATAATTTATCAGTAACTTTTAACGTTTTTTAAAATGTTAGCTTATAATTATTTATATTTTTTTATCTTTACTAAATTTATCAATTTTTTTGTTTTTTTTTTAAATAAATTATAATTTTATTATTTTTTATTCATTTTATACTTTTCAACTACTAGAATAACTAATCTTATCGAACACTCGTAATTTAATAAGTTAATTTTTTTAACTTTCGGCTATTAATTAGTTCCGGAAACATAACGAATGTTTTTTTTTTCCTTCTACCCCTCTCTCTATATAATACTGGATTTAAATGAGACTTAAAAAATAAGGAGAGAAGATATAGATAACAAAAAAAATTGTTTTATTTTATTTTGTTTGATAAAAAGATTAAATAAATAAATAAATAAAGTTAATTTTTAGAATGAAACAATAATTTAATTTTTTTCTTTAATTCAAATTTCAATAATCGAAATGTAAAAGCATCAACATTGTCTGAAAAAACAAATTATTACTTTGATACTACAATCAAATTTAGAATGTGTTCACCAACTTAGAAGAAGAACTAGTGTTACTTTTAAAAACTTACGAGGCATTGTACCAACCTAAAAACTTGATCCTAAGAGAAAGGATGATGAATAGAAAAAAAAAATAGCACCGACACTCGTGCATCAAGTTTTTAAAAAACAAAGAGAAAAAGAGAATAAGAAAAAACTCAAAAAGTTGTCCAACTAACACGTGACGAATTTTATAATACCATTAATGACAATGAAAATCTACATTTGAATGAATATATAAATATCTTGAATGCATATATTTTGTCCCTTCTAATTTTATATATTTAAATTTCTTATTTTCCTTAATTTTTTTTACTTTTCTTATAATAATAATTATTAATATTTTTGGAATAAATTATTTATTGTTCTTTCACTTAGGGTCCTACATCCACCACTTAATGATGATAATGATGATATAGATATCTAAAGCCATTGAATAGTCATCAATTGAAATCAATGATACAATTTACAGTCTTAGATAATGCCAAAACTAGTTCTACTGCAAATTAACAAATTATCTATAAATTCACTGATGAACTTTGTTTCTTATGTGACCAGTCTTGGAGTCGAACGCAATGTGTTTGGCTGCGATTATCTTAGCGTTGTGGTGGTGTGTTCGAATGTCACTCATGTAGCCAGTGTTAGGTCATATTCAGAATTTTGCGTAACTTCATTTTTTTTTTAAAATGTGGTTGATCTGGATAGAAATATTTAATCAATTTATATTTAAGATATATAAATAATAAAATATGAGTGTGAGTAAATTGTAAGGTGGATTTGAATTTTATTTTTTATAGCAAACCATTTGACCATTTTTTTCTTCGTATAAGCAAACCCCCCATCTCAAGTGCAGTTATGCACCATCACATTCCGAAGCCATCGCCTGCCAGCACCACGTGTCATGAACCATATGAGCCATCCTGAACCACTTGCCACCATCAAAATTAATCACCATTAGAACCAACACACAAATCACTAAAAATGAAAACGAAAAAGAAAAAAAAATCCACCGTTCCCATTGTCTCTTGATCCTCCAATCAACGCAACCACCATTGGCCACCTATAAAGAAGAGGCAAACTGAAAAAGCTTAGAAAGTGGGATTTACGAGAGGTTAAAGCAAAATGAAAACTAGAGGAGAGGGTGGTTTTCAAAGAGATAGCCAGAACATGAAAACCAACATTGGTCTAGCATGCTCGTATTAAAAAAACATTTTTTTAAGAAATTAATAATTAATATTAATTCTATTATCTTTTATTTTTACGGATAAAAAAAATTAATTTATATAATTAAAAAAATTAAAATTTAGTGTCAATCGGGCGATACAAGTTCAAAATGATAAAAAAAATCAATTTAGCATTAATTGGGTTAAGGCTAATTTGCATGTATGTCAAGGCCATCATAAATAACTGGCCCCTAACTTATGTTTTTGTTATAGTGATTAGTGAATCACTTAAACATTATCGTTGAAGATGCTACAACATGAGTAGTGTGAAGTCGTTGTTATCCTTATATATATATATTCCTGCTTCTTCAAGGTCAATGTGATAGTTTCTTCTCCTTTTCAACAACAGATAAAGCTAGCATTCTTCAAGAAGTTTAATTGATCGTAAAGTCATCCTTTTGGAATATTCCAAACCTATAATTTCCATGATTATCTCCCGTAGTATTTCTGAATATATGGTGTCAATTACTTGGGTCACGTTAGTATTCATTTCAACGTTCCAAAGTTGACAAGACTTAAAATTCCCTATCGTGTATGGTCGACTCTCTTTTTATAGAACACTATATTTGATATTTCACATTTCCTTTATTTGGAAAAGTAAAATTCCAAGACGCCCGCCATAACATAAGAATCGATGCCGCTAAGAAGAGAATTTTAGCAGTCGGTTGAAAATATAACATGTAGAATGTTCTTCTAAGATTTGCTCCACCAGCACAACGATGATGCCTTCCCAAATAAAACACCATTTCTTGCTCGTGAAGAATTTGAATACTAAGTTGAAGGTGCATTTTCTATCAACGAAAAATCTAATGTTACAGGACTAATGGCAAGAGCCAAAACGAGAGAAAAATTTGATATTACAAGATATCTAATTTTCTATCAACTAAATCTAATATTACAGGACTAATGGCAAGAGCCAAAACGAGAGAGAAAATTGATATTATAAGACTAATTCGAACAAAAAAAAAATATAGGAATTCAAAGTAGAAACACATGTATTTTACATAGACTAAAATGCTAATTAAGCCGATTTTTATATTCATATTTTACATTTTTTTATATGTTCAGGCACTTTTTTTTATCATATATTTAATTGTTTGAAAAAATATAAATTACATCCACGTATATAATTAATTTTATATTTCATTTTTTACTGTACACATCTCAAGATTTTTTTTTTTTTAACGAGAGAATGAACACTTCAAGAATTAAATCGGCGCTATACATATTTATCATTTATTTTTTATGACAGATGTTATAAGAGCACCAAATAGATAACTAATCAAACTTATAGGTAAATTTTTTATTGGGAGACATAAAATTATGTTTTTAATTTTTTTTCTTTTTATACATTATTATTATTTATTTCTTTAACCAATATTCTTGTCCTTGAGACATCGGTCAACAATGTTTTTTATGCATATAAATTATAACACAAATGTTAATCAATGTATTAAGAATATTGATTAAAAAAAATTTTAAAAAATATTTTATTAGGATACACAATTATAATGCAAATGACTTTTTTTTATGATTTCATATGATCTTTTCAATAAATACTTTTATTTTAGCTTCTTAATTAATATCTTCAACACACTTCTTAGCTGGATCCATGTTATAAAACATATTTTATCTCTGTCGCGGGCTTTTGAGTCTTGGACATATTTAATGGCCCGGACAATGTCTCCAAAGCAAGCGACATAATTTCAATTATGACTGTGACAGTTATTTTTATTAATATTATTTTTATCGTTTAATATCACATAAGTGTAGGGTAGTTGACGGAATTAGATTCATCCCATGAACTTGATAAATTAAATTAATTTAGATTAGTTTTATTAATTGATTTTTTATTTTAAATCTGAACTAACTTGCAATTACTTTAGTTTTTGGATTATTTTTTTTAAATAACGTCAATCCAATGACTTTATCAACTATTTTTAACTTTTAAATTAATATATCGTAAACTTTAATACTTATTTTTTCTCATTTTTATTTTGATATTATTTTAATCTTATCCCGTATTATCATGTATCTTAATATATTAAGTAATTTTAGGTAAAAAATAATAAGATATATAAGTGATAACCATAAAAATTTAATTATTAATTAGAATAAATAATTAATCATTGAAGATTTTTTTTTACCTTGCGTTAATATAAAATTTAAAGATTTTATAAAATAAATATTAAGTGAAAATAAGAATATAAAAAATATAATTTTTTATATCTTATCTCGGAGATCCAAACCAAATAAACTCAATTTAATCAAATATGTAAAAAAAAAATCTAACCCAATTAAATATAAGTGAGTCGTATTTAATTTACCTTAATTTCAAACTAATCCAATGGACTGAATGCAAAAAAAGAAGGAAAAAGAGTTAAAAAAAGAGAGAGAAAAAATATTGTTCTAATAAACATAAAAAGTTTGTTCTTATATTATAAATATTAACACTCATTCTTAAATAAACTAACATTTAAGAGTTATTTTTTGTAAGTACTCAACTTATCTTACACTAAACATTTCATTTTATTTTTATTTGTTAATTAATTTTTCTCAAATGCTAATTTAAAACTGAATCAAGTTTTAAAATTATATATAAACACACCGAGTCAAATTGAAAAGATTTTTTTTTTATACTTAATGTCATTTTTAGTCTTTAAAATATCATATTCGTGCAATTTTATTTCCTTGTGTTCTAATTATGTTAATTAAGTCGTCAACTTTTCTCCTGTTTACAATCATTCTCTCTCTCTCTCTATATATATATATATTCAATACTTAATGAAATTAATTGAAACGATAATGAGTAGATATAGTGCACCAATATAGAATAAATGACCTAAAAAGGTACTCTTATCATATTGGCAATGTTTATAAGGCAAATTATTCTCAACAAACACAACAATAAAATAAAAGTTTATTCGTAACAACTTTTTCCTACGATAATTAAGTTGTTAATAAGGAAACTCATTTTGGTCTAAATATAGAAAAACACGCCAGGTTAATTTTTTTTAATAAAAATTAATCACATTTAATTACATTATTTTTTATTAAAAAATATTTTTCAATTTACTTCTCATCGGAATTTGATATTAAAAATAAAAAAATTATTAAAACTATTTTCTTTAATTAAATGAAAAGTACTTTAGAAATAATAATAATAAATAAATAAAATAAAATAGGGAGTAAAAACATTTGATATGAATATTTAATTGCTTTGGAATAAAATTTTCTTTTCCTCAATAAGATCAATGTTGCGAAAACAATTATATTTATCCTAGAGATAAAATTTGTTGCTACAATAGGAATGTTGTTCGGAAGAGGTATTTTTGATGCGAGCAAGACGAAGATTTCATTTTATTCTATTATTGAGTCAACTCATATTTTAAGATAAGTATTTGATTTCAATATATAACAGGTGTAGCACATTACATTAACTTGTATTTCTGCGGTAGGGAACCCCATATGCTAGCTAGGCATATTATACGGTGAGAAAGGATATTGATGACACATTTGATAAAGATTCAAGCCAATATGTAAGCATCAGAAGATTCATATTTGTCCATTCTTCGAAGCTACTCATTCCAACCATCAGATTTTGATCGTCTGAAGCTAGTCACTGCGCAATTAATCATGGATCATTTTTTTAATTGAATAAAATAATTTTATATTATTATTAAATTATAAATTATTTTAAGATAATTATCTTAATTTATTATATACGTTAGATTCTGATTAAATAATTGTGTAGATCTTTTTATAATGTTATAATTTTTTTTAAAGTGAAATTACTCTTATTCAACCCGACAAGTACAGTCTTTACAATCGCAATCTGTCTACGACTCATTCAAAATGAAGAATATATATATATATATATATATATATATATATATATATATATATATATATATATATATATATATATATATTCTAGTCTGTCTACCACGACACGATCCTCGCACGACAATCTAATTAATTGCACACGTGTATATAAACATAAGATTGTTTTTATTTCAGTTCTTTTAATTTTCTTTTTGGTGTTTATAATTTTTTTTTTGTTTTATTTTACTTTTTGATATGTTATAAGTTTAATTTTTACAAATCATAATTTTTTTTATATTAACACTTCTTATATTCAATTTTTTTATTTTATTTTAGTCCTTCTTATTATAATATATTAGGTCTATTATTTAATCTCTGAGTCTTGTTGTCATTTAACAGGAATAATAACTAACATGAAATCAACAAAATTGGTAAAAAGAGAGAGATGAAATCAAGAAAACTATAAGGTATAAAAGAAGGAAAAAAGTTAAGGACCATGAAAAAAAATTCATATTATAAGAAAGTTGAAATATCTTTTTCGTTTCTATAATTTGATTTTTTATTTTATTTTTGTCTTTATATTTTTTATTTTAATTCTTATAAAATATGTTTATTTTGTTTTTTATCCTTAAAGAATTTTAGATAATATTTTAAATAGTAAAAAAAGTACAATATAAGGGATTAAAATGAAAAACTTCCAATGCAAGAATGACTTATATAAGAAGTTAGTAATTTATAAGAATTAAAATTAAACAAAAATTTTAGGAAACTTATTTAATTCTTTAATCAATATTTTAAGAAAATCGAGTAGCATTTCATCATAAAATAATGAAAGAAGTGAGTTATTTAGTTTGTCGTCATCATTTTTTTTATACGTGAGAATTGAAAATAATGTAAAAAAAATTATTGACATCATTCTTACAATTCAAGTGACATACTCAATCCAATGATAATTTTGAAGTAAAATATGGAAATAGGTGCAAATAATATTTTGATAACTTGAAACTATTAATTAGACTGAGAGAGTTAGTCACCGTATTACACTAAATTTTAAGAAGTCTTAGATATATTTCTTGTTATTATAATTTAATATTTATTTCATTTTCTTTCCTGTAAAAGAAAAAAAATATTTTAATCTTTATAAAATATGTTTATTTTGTATTTTTAAATTTTTCATTAAATAACACTTTGAAAAGTAAAATAATATTTTGGACAGTGAAAAAAAAAGTTATCTATTTTTTTTAAAAATAAAAAATAAAATAAACACATTATATAAAAATTAAAATAAAAAATACTAAATTGTATGGATGAAAAAATATTTCATTTAAAAAATACGTGTTGGGGGTAAAAAATGATTCCCGCAAACACAAGTGATATCGTGATCACAACACGCCCAAATTAATGGTCAAACATTTTAAGAACACAAAATGCCTTATCATAAAACAATAAAATATGAAAAGTGTGCCCACATGCCACGAACAAAAGAGCTAGCAAAGATACTTCAAGAAGAAGTAGCTGGTCCTCACAAGCAAGGGGCTAGTTCTAGGCACTTTGTTCTTCTTAATTCACGCATACAATTACAAGAAACATCTACTTGTTAAGGCACATCAAATATAAACTAGCAGCCAATAATGAGCATACTTATTTTCTCCAACAGAAAAAATAGCATACTTATATTTTAAACTCCAAAGAATAAAAATGTAATGAACCATAATAATTAAATGAATTGTGAAATATCGTACTGTTATGCATTTGAAAAGAGCCAGAGACGATCCACGACACTTCTAAAGAACAACATTATTCAGTAATATGAAATTAAAATAACAAAAAAAATGCTTGTTACTTTTACAGGTCACAAGTTTGTGTTCAACAAGTCCCTACCTTTTATTTCTTTAAAAAAAAAAAAAAAAGTCCCTACCATTTCTCAGTAACATCTTCGGTTAAGGTTGTTGAAAATGAAGCTTAAAGCTGGGAACATTAACACATGTGCTAGCTCTTCTATTACTCAACAATGAAGCTTAAAGCTGGGAACGTGCAGTCTCTTGAGAGCTAAGATAAAGCCATATTTATTGCATTTAGGAGATAGTAGTGCATTTTAAATGTGGTATCTCCTAACTGCAAATTAAAAAAATAAATATTGAGATCCATTTAATCCAAGTTAATATCTCTCACATGTATTGTACTTTTTATGCACACAAATTTAGAAAACAAACTCTTGATCACATATTATATTTTATTATTTCTCAATCATATCACACTATATTAATATAACATGATAAATCAAATACTTTATTTTTTTAATCATTTAATTTATTTTACAATCTTTTAAAACTAATAGCTATTTTGAATTTGAATTTAATTAAAATACACTGATAATAAATTTTTTTATAAAGGTGAACAATTCTTGAGTCTTGAATTACCATATTAATTATTAGGCTAAAATAGAGTTATTTTTTCTTTTTTTTTTTAAATATGTGATTTTAGTTTATTTGTTTTTTAATCGAGACATTTTGTGCCTTTAAAAATTCGTAATTTTAATTTTTCTATTTTTTAATTGAGACATTTTATTTTTCATTTTTTTAATTAGTGATTTTAATTTTTTTTTAATTTTAGACTTGATTATGTACTTTTTATTTTTTTTAATAAATTAAGCTTATTAGCAATTAAACAATTTTTAAAAATAACATTTGTCATGTGGATAATAAATAGACACATATCAATTAACATTTATAGAGTACATAAATCAATATTAGAAATAAGACATAAGGACTAAAATTGTGAATTTTTTAAAGTGAAGGACAAAATGTCCCAGTTAAAAAATAAGAGGCTAAGATCACAAACATTTTAAAAGTAAAGATAAAATGTCTCAATTAAAAAATAAGAGGACTAAAATTACATATTTAAAAAAATAAGGGAATGAAAAATGTATTTTAGCCTAATTATCAAAAGAAGTTAACTTTTATGAATTAAAAATAAACTTTTAGGTTATCCTATTGGCTAATAATATAAAATATTTACTATAAAATTATTGCATTATACAACTTGTTTAAGTTTTTAATTTTAATTAATTTATTTTACTTTCAGATACGTTAATAACTAAAATATTCCAAAGAAAATGTATGGTTAAGTTTTTTTTGCAATTGTTATGCATAATTTTATAAAAATATAGCAGATATATTCATCTTCAGAATCTAATAATTACGTGACGTAATTTTGTTTGTTTGCGCGTGTATTGTATTGTTTATAAGTAGGGGTAAGTAGGTGGGTCGGTCCATCTTGCGTAAGGTCTGCACGTGTAAGTTAGTTTGTATTGACAGTGGATGGAAATAGTCTTTTCTGTGCTCGTACGGGATCTAATAAATCGGTTCACTCTTGTTTTGTAGATCCCGCGCGTCAAATGGATTGGTGTGCAGACTTAGTTTTTTAAAAATTACATTTTTAACAAAAATACAATGTAATTAAATCAAGTTCAAAACAAATATAAATAAAATTTTAACAATTAGTCAATTGCATCAATAAAATGAATAATATTTTAACAAAAAAAAATTCAAACAATAAATTTAAAATATGAAACTTAAATATCTCCAACAATTTTTTTTTATTAAATGAAAGTAAACATTATATCACATACCATATATAAATGAGTCTTAAAGAAACACTTGTACTACAATTAATGTGTGCTACAAAATACTATTGATTCATCTCTTACCGTAAAGGTTCTTAAGTAATATTTGAATTATTTTTTAATTAAAATTGAAGTTGTACTTAGTAATTTGTATGATAAAAATTTATATTAAAAAATTATAAATATTATCAAGATAAAATTTCATCGGTTCTAATTTTTTTTTAAAAAAACAACATAGATAACACTTACAAGTTATTCAAGTAAATTTTTTTATCATTTTTATCTTATTTAATAAGCACATCGATGTCTGACTACATAACTATAGATTTTTTTAAAAAAATTGATTTCGTGCGAACCAAGGTCCAATGAGCCAATTCATGAACCCGAGTCCGCTTACTCACCATTACTTATAATGAAAATTCTTCAACCATAAATGTATGACTAAATTTCTTTTGGTATACTTAATTTTATAAAATATAATATATTTTATGTTGAGAACTTAATAATTGCATGACGTGATTTATTTTGTTTGTTAGCATATGTCTGTAATGAAGAAGAAAAAAACGAAGATAATGTTTGATTAATTGAAGTTTCTTTTGTTGTGAAGTAATACACATAGAATTAATAAAATGCAATGAATAATATCTTATTTAAAATCGAATAATTATTTTTTCTCAATATAATTTATTATTAATCATATAGGTATCAATGTATTTTTAAATATTGATTGGTATGGTAGTATATTCTCAAATCTCCATATTCCAAATCTTTAAGACACCTAAATACAAATGCAAGATAAATCTATTGCTCCACCAAAACCCAATGGCGTCCAATTATGCAAATTGCAAACACAAAACTCCCAAGTCTGACAAAAAAAAAAAAAAAGAAGCTAGCGTACAGTACTTTAATATTTTTTTATTTATGAATTAAACAATTTCTTATGTCAATAAAACGGAGAAACAGTTAAAATGAGTTCATGCTTTCATAATTATATTTATTTAATAAATAAATAGCAACCATATGAGTGGACCGTATCCCCTCCTCCCCCCTATGACATGAGTCAATGATCGTTAACATCCAATATAAGTTGTTAAACCTACACCAAATCTCAGAGACTCAGACCTCAAATTAACATTATCTAATATTCACACACACAAAAAAAATATCGTAATCTAATGCTCGTAAATTTTTCAACAAAGAAAAAAAACATCACGTGACATGAAAACCCCACGTCTGACTTGGGTAATTCAACATTTCAACTCTGATCATCCTAAGCAATTACGGAGTGCTTCAATTACTTGAAAATAACAGTCAAAAGTTATGCATAATTACTTTTTGCAGTCTGTAGCATGTTTTAATGTTTTCAATTTCTGAAATAGAGTTGTTGGTGTTGGATGAAAGGAAGACATCAAATCTTTGTAATCAGCTTATGGTCTACCCCTGCCCGGAATCATGTGAATCTTGTGGATGTAAAATGTTCAATATATTTTCTAATAGAGAGTAATGCCAAATATGATCAATAGATTTAGGAATGGTTTTTTAAGAGGAACGACGTGTAAAATACTAATGGGTTGGATACTTGGATTTGTTGAATTAGCCTGTTTTGATCCATTTTTAGAAAACGCAAGCAGACATAGGTTTTCAACTCACCTTTTCGCCTAAGATTTTTTTTTCCTTATATTCAAATCGAGACGGAGTAACTTTCTAATATACTATGGGCTAAAATGTACTTTTTTGTCTTTTACTTTCTTAAATTTGTACTTTTAGTTTCCCATTTTTATTTAAAACATTTTATTTTTTATTTTTAAAAAGTTCATGATTTTAGTTCTTATTTTAAAAAAATGAATTTTAATTTTTATAATTAATTTTAAACGTTAATTTATATAGTATGTAAATGTTGATGGTGAATAGTTTGTTTATTATGGAAATGACAAATGATTTTTTTAAAATTATTTAATTGCTGACAGGTTTAATCTATTAAAAAAAATTAAAAAAGTATATAATCAATAAGTCTGAAATTGATTAAAAAAACTAAAATTACAAGTTTTTTTTTTTTAAAGTAAAAGACAAAACATTTCAATTAACAAATAGGTTGACAAAAATTATATTTTAACCTATACTATTTATCTCTCTAAATTAATAATAGTTAAAGTTACGACGACTGTATTAAACTTTTAATCGTTAATTTTGAAATGTATTCATTTTGAAAGTGTTCATTTTCTACTTTTACATTTCTGATGTCTTTGGTTAATTAGTCAAACTGTAGTGAGGCCGCTGCAACGATTATGTACACATTTTGGGTGTATAGAAAATTTGGGGCCTTAGGCAAACATGGTACAAACATCTTTATATTTTTTTAGGTTTTTTTCTTCTTCTTAATTTTATGTTCCTCCACATTTTCACTAAAACTAGTTTTCTCAGTATACACAATAAAACAAAGTTTCGTCAATATATTTTTTTAAAACAAAAATAATTAAAAAAAAAGTCTAAATAAACCATACAATCACTTAAAACCCACATAATCAAAATCAACTAATATGAGATTATTGCAGCTTAATTATATCTCATATTTGAGACTTAGTATGTAACTGTTAAATGTTAATACCAAAGAATCTTGTTGTCCATGGTGGTCTAACTCTAACCAGCTCAGGCAGGGTTGCATTTATAAAAAAAAAAAGTATGCTACGATCAAAAGAAAAAAACAAAAGGGCGGAAAGTTAGGCCCAGGCCCATTTATTTAAGCTTGGGGTATAAGATTAAATCTTGCCGGCGAAGCAAACGAATACTACTAAAAACATGAACGTAGGATGAGAAAGATGGTCGGAAATTGAGGAAGTAGTAAAGTAAAATGATTCCGAAGGTTTCTCCGATGAGCGAGGATGAGAAGAACAGAGAAATCGGAATCGCCACTGACAACCCTTATTATGTCACCTTTCAAGGCGTCGCTAACCACTTTCCTCCTCAACATCAACACCCACAATCTCCCTCCGCTAATTATTACCAACGACAAGGATACCACGTTGTTCCAGGTACAATACATTCACAACCATATACACATTCTTATTTCTTACACGTTACTTATATATGTTGAGTTAAACACGATACGCGATAGTTCCTATATATGTTTCGATCCTTAATTTCATGTTGTCACAAGAAGAGAGAAGGATATTAAAATTCAAACGAGATTAATGGATTTGGCTCAAACAATGTACTCACAATTTATAATGCTTCTGTTTCTGGACACAAAAATTACTTTATGGAATCTGTTTGAATAATGTATTCATAATTTATTTTTTATTTATTTTAATGTTGTGCAAGTTTATGCCGTTGCTGAAGGAAGGCCTGTGAGAGAACGTCGTCTTCCTTGCTGTGGACTTGTTCTGGGTTTTTATTTTTAAAAGTGTTTTTGTGAAGCTGAGATATGATCTCCTAACTCGGAGACATTGATATTTATTTAAGGGAGCCACATATCTCAACATATATACTTAATAGTACACGCACTTGAGGATCCAAATCCTAATAAGCATGGTTATTAGTCAATAATATCACATCATGTTTTGGAAGTGTAATGCATTTGCAAAGCCTCACCATAAATGCCAAGCTTATAATACATGTGGTTTGCTATTTGATTAAAATTTGAAGTGGCTTTATCTTTGTATTGCTAATGGCTAAAGTCTATATTCACATGCCTAATAACAATTACTATAGTTAAGGGACGCCTACTTATTTCATTTTCCTAACTCCTAAGAGCTAAAGTTGTGAGAAGTTTTGCCATCTTCGAGAATGCTTTTGGATTAACTAAATAATATAAGCATACAACTTAAAACTGGATGCCAATGAGTGTGAATGTGTTGGAGGTTCAATCCTCTAATAAAAATTACCATCCCCCTCCCCATTTAAGTTCTTGCTCCTTCGATTATTTGAAAGTAGTGATAGTCATTTTCTATGATGATATTAACGATTGCAACTTTATTTATATTGCAAGGTTTATAATTGGTTGGTTTATTGGTGGTGTTCCCTGGTACGTTGGAACTTTCATTCTAATGTTTGTACAGATGGATTGCCGAGAAGTGCCTGGATTAATTGCATGCACAGTTGCTGTAAGTTTTTTATTGCAAATTATTTCATTTTCACATGTTTTAATTTAGGTTTCCTTTAATGCATTAATGATTGGAAGTCTTGTCGTGTCATAGTTGGTATGGGGCTAAAAAGAAAAGGGATTATAGTTTTGGTTTCTGCACTTCTAAGTTTTAATTTCTTAAATATACATCGTGTGTATTTTCTCTGTCTCTTCATGATACCAAGCAGTATTTTCTCTGGCTATCAAATTTTCATTTCCTCATCTGCTGGGTGTTGTTTGGATATATTGCAAGTCAGTCATCTAATTGTAAAGTGAAGTTAAAAATCTAGTTTTGTTCACCAGTTATTGAAGTGACCTTCAGTAACATAGTTGTGTTTAGTTTCTACTCTGTAATTAACATTTAGAATTGGATGTTTGAGCCATTCAATCAGCACAAATTTGCTTAGAGACTAGAGTTGAAAAACAGTGTCTGAGATATGTTATATGTGTTGCTATCATTATAGATTGATTACAAAAGAGGAAAGAAAGAGTTCAGATTAAGAACTATGTTAAATACACATTAGGCTGTTATATGTAGATCGATTTAAACAGTCATCTCCTGGTAATAAAAATGCTCCAAGGTTGTTTTACCATGTTAAGAACCTGATTACTACAGTTGATAAGTGAGTACAATGTACAAAAATGGGTCCCCTTGCTTGTAAGATGTAAATGCCAAGGGTTCGAAAACTTTTCAAGATACATATATATACTAAGTAGATCATTTAAATTGGGCAATGATGTAAAAGAATAAAAGACATTGTCGTTAACACAGTTCACAAAATCTTAAGTCATTTTCCCTCCCTCCAAATCCCCCCCATATTGAAGAGGATGGAAGAAGTGGAGGGGAGGGATTTTGGCTCCCTCATTTTACCTTCCATTCCCACCAACAAGATGGGTTCATCTATGATTTTGATTACGATAGATAGGCCTATTACTGCATTTTGCTGATTAAGAATACTGTCTGGTCTAGGAATTTAATACATCTAACATACAATCACAGATTCAATGATCTGAATTATGCTACTCTAGGAATTGTCATGTTATTATTTCCTTTGAAATATTAATTTAGTGGGAAAAAAAAAACATTTTAAGAAACTAGAAGAATGACAATTTAGAATTCAGATGGTCAAATTAGGAGTTTATTAAAAAAAAGTATTATTATCATTGATTAGATTTAAATGGTTTTGTCTTCCCTGTGCTCACTTGAACTATGTACTTGAATTTACAGTCCTTCGTTACAGTGATTGTTGTTGCCCTTGGTATCACGCAAGGAGATCTTGGGAAGTTGACATCCTTTTGACCTGCACAATCCTCTAGAGCATTTCTTGCTGTAATTTACACTTTCGAACTCAGTGCGGAAGTTACAATTGGCTGCAGTTGGAAATTAACACTTCGACGCAATTTCTACATGTTAAAGTAGGAGTTGATGGAAATTTGGAAACAGATTAAAAAAAAACCTCCTTTCAAATAGGATGTAAATCTTCTTGACTTAATTTAAAGTGTATTGTGATTTTAATTTACTAAACTTTAAATAGTATACACTCTTAATATGCTAATACTTTAAATAGTAAACACTATACTAATATGACTACCAATCCTTCTACTACCTTATGTTCTTACCACCATCAATTCAATGTCATCCTAACACTGTCGCCTTGCTTACTAATGTCATTGATTTTACTAATACACCATTATCATCAACGTCTTAGCATGCACCTTGTGATGTTAATATGAATGGATAATCATCTTGTATTGCAGTATTCATTATTGGCATTTATCAAAAAATTAATGGATAGGGAGTAAAATTGAGTAAATACTTGATTTTTCCTAAATTTGAATGTTATCTTGGTTTAATTTTCTACATTTTTTATCACGTCAGTTAAAAATTTCAACGCCATTAGGTTCTTCAAAAAAATCGGGGACAAAATTTCCGGCAAATTGTAAAATATAATTTCATTGACGAACAACGAATAGATTTATAATTCATTCATGCTTAAGAGTAGCCGAAAGGGAGAACCGAATTATAAAAAACAATAATCAACCAAACCTAGGAAGCAACATGCTCAACTTTAAAAAATCTCTGACAACAATGATTAAATGTGTACTCAACAAAAATTCTGTTCAACACCTCAAGAAATGCAATAGAAGTTCTGATATTAACTTAAAAAACATCAAAAGGCCACAATTCTCTTTGGCATTAAAAGTAAAATATAGCAACTCCAGAATAGGAAGTTTAAAGTCTTCTACCCCTTCTACCACTCTTTCTACGTGTGCTATCCGAAGGAATGGGAGTAACATCCTCTGGAGAATCAAGAAACATTAATCAATCAATTAGCATTTAACAATAAAAGCAAAACAAAAGAAATCAATAAAAAAATATGGGAAATACAGTTGAATATTAACGAGACATTTAAGGGGCCAAATCAAGTGAACTAAAAGCTTTCTTAAAAAGGAAAATTACCTATACGACCAATTTTCATTCCTGAACGAGCAAGGGCTCGAAGAGCTGATTGAGCACCAGGACCAGGTGTTTTGGTCTTGTTTCCACCAGTAGCACGGAGCTTGATATGAAGAGCAGTTATGCCCAGTTCCTGCTCCAAAATAATTTGAAATGATACATCAAGCTCGACAGCTTCACAGAAAATAACATCCTACTGCTACAGCAATTTCAAAGAGCAAAAACACTGAAACAGATTAAGCGGTGATACTAGCTAAAAAACAGGATGATCAAATTGAAATTCTATCAAATTCGTGAAGAAAACAGAAAGATAATCATGAAAGTTAACATGGTTAACAGAAAGAAACTATGTTAAAGAGAAGGCCACTGACCTTGCATCTGGCAGCAACATCCTGAGCTGCAAGCATAGCAGCATAAGGAGATGATTCATCTCTGTCAGCTTTAACTTTCATACCACCTGAAGTTAGAAGTCAAAGATTATTAGTGAAGAAGGAAAGAAAATACTCAGACAAAAATTCATTTATTGGTGAAGAAGGTTAGCTTTGTGGGTATACAAACAGATCCCCAGCATATCCACTAAAAAAGAAAAGATTCAACAAAATTCATTTATCAGCAAACAAAGTTAGCTTGGTGATATACAAATGAATCCTAGGTTCCATGAATAGAAAAACAAAAAAAAAAAAAGATAATGTAAAACAAAAAACAAAATTTTAAAGAAGGGCAGGCCCTATGACTAAGAACACAATCCATCATGGGGTATGGATACCTTAAGTGCCAAGAAAGAATCTCACGAAGGGGGTATATATTAACATGAAAAGCTAAAGGGGATTAAAAATAAAATAAAAACAACATATATTCACTCTAACACCATAAAATCAACTAGAAATAGCCAATATTGTGAAAAATTACATAAAAAATGAAAGAAAAAGAATATAGTTTTTATTTCTGGAATAGTGGTCTATAATTTATTAGTTGCGATAATGTGAAGAGAAACACTCATACCAGTGATTCGGACAAGGGTTTCCCTGCCAGACAAATCAGTGACATGCTGCAGTTACAAAAATCAATAATCAGAATTCTGCAACTGGTAATCGAAGCTAAGATATATAACAAATGCGGAGATATAAGGTTGGTCTAGTGGTAAAAAAAAAAAGTACTGACGATGAAGGTGTCGTTGAAGGAGGCAAAGATGCGAGCAACGCCAAAAACGTGTTCACCATCTCTAACAGCTGGACCCAGAGTCACATTTTCCTCCTTTGGCTCTCTAACCTTTCTCCTCGACTGCATAACAAAACAAAACAAAAACACTATCAGAATTATTGGCATCTATGGTGCGACTACATGAGACCTTGCAATCTACGTACCATGGTTCGGTGAAGGGCTTCGGATGAACCGGGTTTCAAAGCTGCTAGTGCAAAGCGATAACGAATTCGGCAGCGTTTGCTTCGTTACAAATAAGAAGAAGAACAAGAAAGTGAGATTAGATTAGGGTTTGTAAGAGTATCCCTCAAAAAGTTTTTGGGTCTTTGGGCCTCTATTAGCATGACGAAGAACCCACTAACAGAATTTCCATCCCCACGCACTTTTCCTCTTTACACCTATTTTTTATTTTTGTAACAAATATATGTTTACCATAAACTAATTTATTGAAATAATACTTTTGAAATTATTTTGGTACTTGGGTTCCCTAACCAACGTCTGAGATTCAATTCCCACTTGGTCATAGAGTGACGAATATCACTTTAATCCAAAAATGGGTCAACCCATTGATAGGGATTATATCAAGAAAATAATACTTTTGAAAAAATATGATCCAATATTGTTAAATACATTACGATAAATGATTTCTATAATGTAAAAATTATAGAATTAGTTTGTATGATGCATTAAAAAATTATATTGCAAAAGTTATTGTAAAATAAATAAAAAATATTTAAAAATCAAGATAACAGAAAGAAAAAAAAGGGAAAGAGTAAGAGGGATGAAAGTGAGAAAAATTAAAGGAGAGGAAAAATATGAGAATGAACAAGATTGGAAGTATTTTAGAAACATTAGAAAAATATATAACAAAATTGAGTATGTAATTTTAAAAAAAGAAAAAAGGCGAAAGTAGGCATCACCATTCACCACAAAGTAAAAGGTGGAAAGTTGAACCCATTTATTTAACCATCGGGTGTAAGATTAAATTTTGGCAAATCTTACTCACTAACCAAATCAAAGCAACAAAACATTATACTTAATCCCATATTAAACAAAAATCCAAGCCAAAAGTTACTTGTAAAATAACACAAACTCAATTCCCTTACAAAGTGACTTGAGCTACGCTTTTTCACAATAAGGACACCCCGTAAACATTTCCCTTAACACTCTTAAGCATTCATGATCTCTGTATGAAAGTGGGCACTCTCAAATAAAGAGATTAAACACAAACGCATAAATCACACACCGCACACTGGGTATTTGTTGTGACAATTCTAGAGAGAACAGATAAGTTTTTTACTTTTTTTTTTAACTGTGTTAGAAATTTTTTATTTTTCTCCCACTAACTTCTTCAAAATAGACGGATGTCTCCTTTGTGCGGTCACAACAAACAGTGCATTTTTTTTTGTTCACACTTGATAATATACATTTAGAGTTAAAGAACCATTATTATTTGCTTGCTAAATGCCCTTTTCTAATGTCTTTAACGTGTGTGTCTCTTCCTTTGGGCTGTGGCATTTTACTAAATGGCATTGCACAGGATGTAATGTGGATTTTCTGATGTAAGCTTTTCAAGAATGTTCTTCTAATTTATTTATTTTTATAAATAAATATTAGTTGTTAGTATTGTTGTTTTTATTGGCAAGGAAAACTTGAATCTACAACTTCTTTCTTCTTCTCTCATTCTTTTCACTAATAAATATGAGAAATTATCTTTCAATATAAACTCCGTGAAAATCATTATATTTTTTATGTTGTGAGAGAGTGTTTGTTTTATGGGTAGATTTTTTAGTCAAGGGATTACAAGATGAGAAAAAATAATCCCATATTTTTCGTGAAGTAATAAATTAATTAATTTCGGATGTATTTTTTTATCTAGATAAACAATAATTTCACTTTTAGTCAATATTTAATCCTAACGAAAGACGTAACTAATATTTATTCTCATGAGACAAATTTTCTTTGTGAGTAAAAATACAGATATATCATATTCTTACTCATTATCAGACTTTCATCTTAATAATTTCTTCATTTATGCTTTTTAATTTTTGTTATCCTCAAAATTTTTGTTTATATGTTAATTTTTATTTATCATCATTCTCATGAATTTTATTCACAATATTTTTTTTGTTTTCCCTCCAATTAAACAATTCATGTCTTGTGGTGCAAATATATATATATATGGTCATACTCTAATGAACAGTAAAATAATAGTAGGAAGGATTTTTCCACGAGAATATAAGATATACAACATTTTAAGTTCAATTTGCTTGTCATCTATTGGTCTTATAATAAAAAAATTTGTATTATAAAAAAAATAACATTCTTAACATACGAATGATATTTTAGTAATTATAATATATTTCAAAGAAAAAATAATTTAACCAAACATATCTCTTATTTTTTCTTGGGAATATGAAAATATATATTTAACTAATTTCATAATTAACCAAATATTTTTTAAATACCCAAAAACAACATTGTGATATTTTATTTTTAGAAATATTCCCGGGACTAAAATAGTTAGTCATGAAACAAAGGCCCATTTGATGGTGTGTATCTTTCTAGTGACAGTGCGCATTTGTCATAGTGTGAATTTTTTCTAAACTACCTGAACAAAATAAATTAGCTTATGTAACAAGTTATGATTTCGTGGCTTATATTATATTATATATATAATTTTTTTTTGACAGGGTTTATTTATTTATATATAACTAAAACCTACTTTTTTCCACTTTGTCCTAGCATTGAGATTGACAGAGAGAGGGTTATTTGCATTTTTAATTTTTCATTGCTTTGTTTTTTATTCATAATCTTTTTATTAAATATATAAATACGATCAACTTGAGAGAACTTGTGATTTTATTTATGAATCTTTGTATATCGTTAAATATTTACTTCATATATTTTTATATTTAATTTATTAATTAATCTATCTTTATTTAGATAGTAAAAAAAATGAACAGAAAATTTGTAGGGCTAAGTGAATTGAAATGAATATATATACTGTCACATTTCCATTGCAAGCCAATTTTTGCCGATATGGTTTATATACTGGTACTATATATATATATGTATATATTAATTTCAATTGCAAAAACCATAAAAATTAATTTAGATTCATAAATGAATAAATATACTCAAAGAATATCAAACCATATAAGCATCTATTTTATATTTTTATCTATCATTTAATTTTACCAAACAATTTAATCATAATAAACTTTATTTATTTACTATCTCCAAATTTTCACATAATAATGTAAAAAAGAAGAAGAAGCAATAACAATAATTAAAAAACATTTATCTAAAATTATGGGCCTTATAAAGTGGTCTGGCCCAAAGAAAGGCCAGGTCCGAACCCGAGCCTAGTGCTCCAGGTTAAAAGTTAGGGTTTCGAGCCTCTTTATAAAGAAAGAAAACCCTAATTTTTTCTTCTTCACCGCGCACCACACTGAGAGGAAGAGGGAGTGAGAGTGTTCTTCGTTTGTTACCTTCTCTCAGAAATGGTTACGTTCAGGGTGCGTAAGATTCACGCCATTCTGTGTTTGATTTCATCTTCCTTCGATTATGATTTTTACGAGGTAGTATTTGTTTTGTGTCTTTGCAGTTTCACCAGTACCAGGTGGTCGGGAGGGCTCTCCCAACGGAAGCAGATCAGCATCCGAAGATCTACCGAATGAAGCTCTGGGCCACCAACGAGGTTCGCGCCAAGTCTAAGTTCTGGTAATGTTTTGTTTCTATTTTATTAGTTTTGTTTTTACGAGATCCTTTATGTAATGTTTTGCGTCAACAATCGGAGTTAATTGCCTCTGTTTTTGAATTATAGGGTTTAGTTTTTTTTATAATTTTGTATTTTTTTTTCTTTCAATTAGGTATTTTTTGAGGAAGCTGAA
The DNA here is from genome assembly GCF_004193775.1 of Glycine soja. Lineage (NCBI taxonomy): Eukaryota > Viridiplantae > Streptophyta > Magnoliopsida > Fabales > Fabaceae > Glycine > Glycine soja. Next base: position 40,619,314 of record NC_041012.1, on the reverse strand, counting down.
GAAGGTAAAGAAGAGCAATGGTCAAGTTCTTGCTATCAACGAGGTACAATATCTTTTAGGATTGGTTTACTTTGCGTTATTTTTTCTTTATAAATGTTTGGATTCTTTTGCCCATGGTTGAAAATATGTTTTGAAAAGTTTAAAATTATCGGTTGCACAGAAAATTTTTGCTATTAAATTTTCTTCTGTTGAGAAAAATGTAGAATTTCGATGTTGGTTTGAGTTGTTTTTTGCTTGATGTTGATAGTAGCATTGTGGAGTGTATCTGATGAAATAGGTGAAGAAAGCTATAATTGTGGATGATGGCGTAGTTTCTACAAAGATTTCGTTTATAACTTCATTACGAATGATAATAATATATAGTCTTCATTGTGAATGTGTTAGATTAAGAGAAGATGGTTATTTATTTATGACTTTTTCACCATAGTATGCAGTTTGAACTTGATTTGCTGAAGCTGAAGGTCTTTGTAATTTTTAAAAATAAATTATTTATAAATTCACTTGTTTGCAAGGTGTTATATTTTCCTATGGTACCTTATTTTTTGCTTGTTGGTTTTATTGAAATTGCATTGTCATTGTTGCTTGCTATTTTTAATTGTTTTTGTTGACTTGACAGTTGATCACGGTTATAGCTTAATAGATTCTTTTTTAATGATATAAAACTTCAGACAAATTGGCTTACGCACAGACTTTCCCCGCCCCCGCCCCACTTTTTGTTAACCTATGTTTTTAGTACCTAAAATTACCTCCAAAGAACTGCAGAAAAATAAGACTTGCGTTTTTTTGTTTTCTTGTGCACTACCCTGTTGAATTCATGATGTTTATAGTAGTTGCTTGTTGCCTCTGTCAATAAGCTGTTGGCTTAGTTTGTGTCATGGCATTTATAATGGACATCCTTGTATGTTTCCAATCTGTTGAATTTATAATGTTTATGCAGAAATTTCATAATGTTTAGAGTAGATGCTTATTATTCTCTATCAATAATATGTTGAATAAGTTTGTGTCGTGACATAATTATTAAAGGAATCCTTGTATCTCGTAAGTCAATTACTGGATTTGCAGTTTATTTCAACTGAATTTGAGATGCATCTGTTAGCTTTTTGGTGGCAAATTGTGGTGGAGGCTTTTTGGTGTTGAATTTGTGTGTGTATGTAATTAATCCATTTTCAAATAATTTTATTTTGCAGATTTTTGAGAAGAACCCAACCAAGATTAAGAACTACGGGATATGGTTGCGGTATCAGAGTAGGACTGGTTACCACAACATGTACAAGGAGTACCGTGACACCACTCTAAACGGTTCAGTTGAGGCAATGTACAATGAGATGGCTTCTCGCCACAGGGTCAGGAGCCCATGCATCCAAATTATCAAGACTGCAACCATCCCAGCTAAGCTTTGCAAGAGGGAGAGCACCAAGCAATTCCACAACTCCAAAATCAAGTTCCCATTGGTCTTCCAGAAAGTTAGACCACCTACCAGGAAGCTGAAGACCACATACAAGGCCAAAAAGCCCAATTTGTTTATGTAATGTGGTTGATGAATGTATCAGAAATACTTAAGGGTGTCTTCCAGGCGTTTTCAGTAGAAACGTACCCGTTGGTTTTTTACTTCCTGATTTTTGTTTGAGGTTTTTTTTTTGGGTTTATCTTTATGTTTCTGTTGGATATTATCTTGATCATTATGATAATTGAGTACTAGAATTGAACAAATTTATATATATGGCCGTCAATCCAGATCTTATTAATTCTGAATATTGCCACAAGTCATTCGGGGAACTCCCAACTTATTTTCCGATGTCACTGTATCGTAATACATGCTTGCATACACTTTTGTTGAATGCCGAAATCACGTTGATCTGTGATACTTGGTCGATAGAAAATGGATGTTCAAACTCATAGAATTGAGTCACCATCCACCACATAAGTGCGAGATTTATGAACAAATTTTACATCCCTCAGTGTTGAGTATTTTTCTTAAATCTACAAAGACCGTGCTTACGCTGACCGCTACAAGGATGAATCTTGATTGTTGCTCTTGATAATTGATTAATGTGACACCTTAAATGCACTAAAAGATTGGTAGAGCAATTCTAAAGGGAGTGTTATTCTGTTACTAACTTGTTCAGCAATTCAAGGGAGCAAAATGTCATTCGATAGCAATTTTAGTGAGACCCACTTAAGAGTAGCCAATAGGAGTAGCCAAAAATGATATTGGAAAGTTATAAAATAAAATGGACAGAGCTTGGACTTGAACAACTGTACTTTGTGTGAGCAAATTTTATCGTCAAAGTAAATTTTTTATTTAATTAAGTTGAATAATAAAATGAAGAAAGATTGATTTATTGGTTAGAGAAAAAACTGATTGAGATGCTTATGAAATCCTAACTTATGTTTTTATATCCTTAATTTCTTATTATCTTTTTATATTCAGAAATCCTTAACTCTCCCTCACAAGTCACAACATACTGTCACTCCTTTCTCACTCTTGTTAATTTTCTGAAAATGTATTTAGTTACCAGATTTGAAGTTATTGTTAAATAATTAAATATGTCAACTTACACTTATCAACGAGTTTAACAGTAGATTTATCAAATTAATACTTTTAATTAAATTTTAGTTTTCAATTAACTTACATGCTAGTTTTACAAAACACACTAGCAACTAGTAAAGTGAAATCGGATTTCATCCAAGTATTAGCATTGTCCATATAGAGGAAGCAGTTCTTGATTTCGATTCAACTTGCTATTTCTGTTGTCCTTGCTATGGTTTTGGTAATCGTGTATTTTCATTAAAAAAATTAATGAATTAAAAAATTGAAACCATTGTGATTTATGAGAAAATGTTGTTTTTATACTTATATTTGATGCTTTTGCTTTGAGTTTTGGAGTGGATCCTGAATGAAATGAATGGAACGTCAGCGTATTTTCTAACTCAAGCTCCATGGTTGTGTTTGCTATTTTTTTATGTACAAGGAAATTTCAAACAGTAATGCTAAATCCTCTTATTATATCCTTCTACAAAAGTAATAGCAAAGAAACAACTTTTTGACTAAGAGAGTAACTTTTTTTGAATTTATCAAATGGGTTTCATTTAGGAGTAAGTTGTAACACGATTTTGTCATTAGAAATCATAAATATTTATTCAATTTCTAAATTTTTATTTCATCTTTTTATTATTATCGTGAACACTAGTTTGATTTGTCAGAAATTTCTAAGAATAGGTTGATTGATGATTATATTAGTTTTTAATTTTTTTAATTCTTCTAACACATAAGTAATAAAGCATATTAGGGTTTCTTTTTTTAAGCATATTACAACTTCTTTGATTTTTATTATTTTATCACATAACTTATGAAGATGCACATGAAATTAGGACTTTGAAGTCGTATGGTCAATAATGATTTTTGAAGAGACAAAATTCATATTTTACTTAAATTCATGAGATTTCATGAGTCATAAGTCATATGAAATGTCACCTAGTGTATCATTTCTTACGATTTCAATGAGAACAAATTAAAAAAAAAGAAATCATAATCAAACATCTTTATGCCTTATTCCTAAATGAGAATTAATTTAAAAATTACATCCATTTGTTAAATTAAAAAAAAATCCCCTTTTAATCAAAAGGCTTAAATAAACAACTAAGTATAAGGAAGACAGTCCCTAAAGCATAAGCTTGAAAGGAGGCTCTTAATACATCTTGACAAGAGTCCAAAATCACTAAACTTTTAAGAGAACCCAAACCCCAAAGCTCTCAATGCAAGTGCTCATAATGTCTGGTTCACGGATTAATCACTTGAAGGCAGAATTAGTGCTATATGAGCCCGAGGGAGAAGCTCCACAAATGTTTGCATCTGCTATGTCATCATTCAAAACCAAAATTTGGATTTTGTCCTCTACGTCTTGAGGAATCATAGTATTTGTTATTTTAAATGTGTTTCGTAAGAAAGATAATTTATTTTTTAGTTTTATTAGACCAAAATATAATTATTTATTTCACCAAGTTATTGTGTCTTTTTAAATGATCTTCATTTAACATTTGAGAGCTTATAGCTTTCTTTCTCTCTCTCTGACACACACACACACACACTTTTTCTTCTCTCTTTTCAGTTTTATCCTCACTATATCATTACTTCGTTTAACAGATATTTGGGTTTGTATAAAGAAGTGGAAGTGGATGAATCTCATCAAGCTCCCCTCCTCCCTCTCCCCACATGGTTCTTTTTTTGGACATTGAGGTTTCATCTAGCTAAATTTCTCTACACCCCTGATTGAAATTTATTTACAGGGGGCAATGTTTTGTTGCTTTAACCTTAATGAATTAGTTCAGTTCTAATGTGCAGGAAAAAAGGAATTAAACATGGGAGTCACTGGTACCTTGTACTATACATTGGATACTAGGAATAGTAATTTCTCTTGTATGATCTATATATCAACATCAATGCATAACTTACACGGCTTTATATAAAAGACTATCTTTTTAATCTTTACAATTTAGTTTTTTTTTGTTATTATAATTTTTTTTTATTTTTAGTCCTTCGAAATTATAATGTTTATTTTTTATTGTTCAAAATATTATGTAAGGTGTTTTGAGGATTAAAAATAAAATAAATATAATTTATAAGGAGTAAAAACAGAAAAAATAATTTTACAGGAACAAAAAATAAAAAATATATTAAATTACTAGAATAAAAGAAATTTTAAACCTTATATAAAAGCAACCGTTGATTAAGATAACCTTTAAAAGAAGTAGGTTTTGGACTATGCTATTTACAAAGCAATATGTTTCTTTCATTGCATTGGTTTACCTTTTCCTATAGAAAAAATTGTAATGCATGAAAAAAGCAACAAGTGATTCCAGGAATTAAGTGAGTCGTCAAATGTGTACTCTAGTCAAGATATTCCTCAATGGAAAAATCAGAAGTCAGAAGGGTTGTTGACAATTACCATAAGTTGCTTGTTGGAAAGAGAAATATACACAGGAATTTTGTTGACTAATAAGGGTCTCTCTTTTACATCTTTTCAGGACCAGTAGTATAGTTTCCTTTTGTTACAAGTGTCGAGTCATTTTCACTTTATTTTTTTGGTGCCTCAGCCTCCATTGTTTGTATGCAACTGAGAGGTGATATTATGAAACGTAACAAGAGTGCATTCAAGAAAAAGTGAAGCTTGAATGGTGTAAGTGTAACTGTAACCACATATAAATTTTCTGATTCCTTGGTGTATTATGAGATATATAGTATTATACATGGCTTTTCGTGTAACTAATTTATTTAGTAGTAATGTTTATGTAAATTAATAACTTGCGGGGATAGCTCAGTTGGGAGAGCGTCAGACTGAAGATCTGAAGGTCGCGTGTTCGATCCACGCTCACCGCAAAAGTTTTATGTATTTTTTAATGCCTAAAATTAGGCAATGTAACAAGTCTGAGAAGAAGAATAAACATGTTCTAATGATGGGGGACAAGCTCGCCTATACAAAATGATACTAATATCCTTGTCTTGTTCAACTAATAAATATTCTTGATACGCACTCAAAGATGGTGAGGTTTTTGTAGTTTAATTTCCATGAATTTAAGTAGGTTTTCAACGTGTCCTTCACGTCTTTTGCACACTGTTGACTTCCTTACGCTCACTCTTTAACCATACATAGATCCACTTCACCATTGCAAATTTACCTTTAAAAATACTATGATAAAAATGTTTGACGACAATGAAACAGCTTACTCAGGATCATTTAAGTGATGAGCAGAGAGAGATGCCTCAAGTACAGGAAAACTTGAATGTTGTAAGCAATAATAAAGCAAACATAAGAACAACATAGCACTGGATGTCTGGGAAAAGGGGAAGATTCGTAGCCCATTCAATGGACATAAAATGCCCCATTTTGGCGTCAACGTGATCCTCTGAAAGCAGAAGGAAGCATCATATGCATAATGGATGTCTCTTGTAAGTAGCAGGGTCTGCATTAGTATAGTCTCATGCATCTTTGGTCAAAACCCCACCTTTTATAGCCCACTTCCCATGTGGACTTGTTTTATGCATTTACTAACATAAACGGCTTGCTCTCCATCATAAAATCATACCTTTCCTCAATCTTTTCAAATCCAAAATACTACTCTGTTCTATCAACTTGATTGTAATGAGATTCCAAAAAGAAACAAAAAAATATCAGGCCAAAGAAGGACAACATCTACACATAAAGTTTTACGCATTATTATTTTTTATTGCATTATATTATAGATATAAAATATTGATTAACTTTATAATTTGATTAATTCTCTTTAGTGAAATCTTATCTTTTAGTCACTTTTTATTTTATTTATAAAACTTGAATCGATAATATTACTCAGGAAAATTGACTTTAAGTCCCTACTCAACTCAATGTGACCATAGTATTTTTTAAAAAAAATACTTAAGTGTAACTAAGTTTTCGCTTGGAAAGAATTGGTGAAAAATTATATTGTTAAATTGTTTGAAAATGCACCAATACCCACATAGTGTTCTTGGGGTTTTATATGTGACATGTATTTAATTTTGTAAAATAAAAAATGCTACAACCAGAACTCATGCATACACGTGATTATGTTAGTAGGTTCACAACGATTCATTGGAGTAGTTAATAAATTAAGCCTGGATTCATTTCAAAGTTTACCCAATTATGTTTCTACTCTAGCTTATACGCCAAACAAACACAAAATATATAAATCACCGACATTTTTTTGTCACTGACGTGAGTGCGTTTTGATATCACAGAATTTGGGCAGTGACATCAGGACCTACTTTTTACCTGTGCACCACTTCAGCCGGTTTTTCAGCCACAGTCAACGACCCATCTCCACTGCCAGCACCCGGTCATTTTGCTAACAACGCAACACAAGTATGATCCCTTGGACTTTACATTGAAAAAAGTTACTGTAAAATAAATTTAATTATATACACAATGCATACAACTACTGTAGAATATATACGGTAGTGGCTACGGTGAAGTAATAAAAAAAAATGCTATACACACGCTTTAAAAATATTTTTAAAAAGTAGTTTAGTCATATCTTGCATTGTACGGATGAAAATATCTTTTACCGTTCGTTTCATTCTTGTATAGGATCTAGCCGTTGGAATTTTTTTTCGCTCATTCTATTTAATCCGTAAAAGTTTTGTATACATGATATCTTTAAGATTTTTTTGAAAATTGAACCAAAGACTTTAGGCATATTATTAAAACTTTTCACCATTAGACTTACTCTAGTGGTTTTACAACATCTTAAAGATATTAAGTAGAAAAAAATATCAAAATTTATTTGATTTTAAAAAAAGGAAGAAAGAAACTGAGTTACCTAAAGACTAAAATTACGTATAATCTAAACATTAAGGCTCTATAAAAAATTAATTAAGGCTTCATAAAAAGTAATTATAATCCATAATACTATTTTTTTACTGGATCCAATAAAAATACCAAAGTGTTTGTCACCTTAAGACCTAGAATAGATTTTATACGAAGATTATAATATATAAATTACTTTTTGGTAATTGATAGCGAGCCATGTGAAAATACATATATGTTAAGCTTTTAATGTATTTTATATAAGTATATACATATATACATATGTATATACACATATTATATTACACTATTTCCCAGTAAATGTATTTTATAGACCGGATACATATACACATATATTATATAAGTAATTATTAATTTATACTCACTTATTTTATATAAAAAAAATCATTTTAATAAGTTAAGCTTTAAATGTACTATAAAATAAACTGTTTCCTAGTAAAATATATTTTCTAAAAAATAAATGGATTTAATATACATTACACTATTATAATTATTTTTTAAAGATTTGTGCGTCTTATGTCGATAACTATTTATGTTTGAGTTAAAACTCATGTAAAAATCTCATGACTTTCATAAACTTGTGTCCCTTTTCTTTTGCAAAACTTTTTTGTCCCCTTAATATTTGTTGCTTTTTTAATTAATATTTGTTTCAAGAAATTTAAGTTGCCGTCTATAAATGTGATTATTTGAGTTTGACAACTCTACTTTTAATTTCTAAAAATCCAAATTTCAATCGCTCACTTGAAAGGCAAATTTATTTCCATTTAATATCTTTGCGCCGCAATCATAGTCCCGTGTCCTCCCAACGCGTGGAAACAATAATATATGTCATTCACGTAAAGAAAGCTAAAGCATAATACAAATCTCATAAAAATAAAAAATAAAAGTTTAAATTCTTATATTTTTAATACAAAAAATTGACACTATTAATCAATTAAAATTATTTGATATATAAATTTTAAACTATTTATTATAACAATTTATATACTTATCAGATTTAATGATATGTGTGGTTAAATAGTAATATAAAAGACATATACACTATTTATGTATTTTAATTAAATTCAATAAAAAATGGTGCAAATGAAAATATATATGAAGAAAAATGTTAATCAATCCCGACACTTTATAGATCTTCAAGGATGTTGGAGATCTTTTTAATTTTGCCTCTAAGATGAAAAGAAAGTTTGATTAAATTTATTTAATTTAATCTCGTTTTAGATTAAAATAGGTCTAGTTAATTATTTAGTGGATACTATTCTTAGATGGAAAAGGCTTTTGTGGTTATTATTGTTGTTATGGCTGCTGCTGTATGTCATTGTAATAATTAACACTTGTCAACGTATAAAAAAAACATCACTTCTCAATTAATACATGTGTAACTTTTCACTTGTCAGAGCAAACTTAATTTTGAGTTGTCCTGTTCTCTATCAACCCTTTATAATTTTGATAATGTCACCTACTAGCTAGGATAAAAATAGGACAGAAAGAAGATATTTTATTGTGTGCATTATTTGGTATAAAAACTTTTGTAAGGTGAAAAAAATGAAATACAATTTAAAAATGATATAATTATATTTTTTTATGTTTATCTTATTGAAATTAAGTTTTTTTATCATTATCTTATAAAAAAAAGTTTTACATCGTTAAACATATAATAGATTTATTGACTTTTAAAATAATTATATTAAAATAATTTAAATGATAATTCAAAATGATTATCTCGTATCATTCCTGTCACCTTTTCTCATAATATATTATCTTATGAGAAAATGTTTTACATCATCATATATGATAAATTTATTGACTTTTAAAATAATTATCTTACAATAATTTAAAATGATTATCTCATATCACTCTTATCACCTTTTCTCATAATACATTATCTTATGAGAAAAGGTTTTGCACCACCATATGATAAATTTGTTGACTTTTGAAATATTTATCTTTAAATAATTCAAAGGATAATTCAAAATGATTATCTCATATAATTATTATCACATTTTCTCATAGTACATTATCTTATGAGAAAATGTTTTGTACCATCATATATGATAAGTTTATTTAATTTTAAAAAAAATATTTTAAAGTAATTCAAACGATTATTCAAAATGATTATTTCATATCATTCTTATCACCTTTTTCTCATAATACATTATCTTATGAAAAAAGATTTTGTACCACCATATACATTAAGTTTGTTGATTTTTAAAATAATTATCTTAAAATAGTTTAAATGATAATTCAAAATGATTATCTCATATCATCCATGAGGGAAGTAGTAATACAATTTCTTATCACATTCTATTTATACGAGTGACAAAAAATTAAAATTTCTATAAATAATGTTTCATATTTGGGTATTGACACAAACATTTTTTTTAAGATATACTTTCTTATTAATCTATTGAATTCAAGCCAATTTGGTGAAAGCCCAATGTGCTTTCATATAAGATACCAAAGATTTTTCAAAAAGAAAAGAAAACTATTTCTCTTATTTTTTAATTGAAAATTTTTATTTTTATTTTTAAAAAATTACAATTTTAGTTCCTTTTTTTTAAATTGAAACGTTTCATCTTCATTTTTTTAAAATTATAATTTTAGTTTTTTTATCAATTACATATTTTTTAAAAGCGAAAGACAAAATATCTCAATCAAAAAATAAAAAAACTAAAATCATAAATTTAAAATATAAGAGGATAAAAATTAAATTTTAGTCTAAAATTTATTTAGAGTTTTCTGAATTAAAATTATATATTAATAGTTATTGCAATCTTATCTAACTCCGAATTAAACTTATATATAAATAAATAAAAGATTTAATTGAAATTAAAATACCTTTACATTTATCCAACATTGTAATGTTATAGCTAGGACTAGGAGATACTATAGGTTTGGACATAGGGGTGGGTAAACGGACTCAGGTCTATGGATTGGCTCGCGGGACCTGTGATCCACGCGGACTATGGATCTTTTTTAAAAAAAAAAAAATCCATGGTTATATAAGATTTTGGGCCCATCCCGCATAATTTATGGACTTATGCGGGTTTGGTCTGCGAGGTCTTCGGGTTGGCCCACAAACTCGCAACCGCCAATTAAGTTCAACCCAAATCCAATTAATTTTAAAAGCTCAATCTAAAATTTTATTGCATTTATGCTGAAAATTTATTTAGTTGTGTTAAAACTTTTGTAATTAAGTATTGTTAGAGATTTATTAAGACTTTTAAATATATATATGAGTGTAATTGACTATTTTTTTCTTTTAAAAAATATATATTTTTTTAAAAATAAGCCTGTAAATCAGTCCATTTGTTCCGCGAGATTCACAAGACAAAGACAAACTAATATTTTAATTTTGTGTAAGAAGTGACTTAATCCATTCTCATGTCAACACGATCAGACTTTATGCGAGACGAACTGACTCATTTATCCTTCCCTATTTGGCCATAATAACTGTTGAGAAATTTGCGTAGGGGAAAGTATTCCATGCTGGTTGTGACATAGTAAACGCTTGTGACCTTTTACCCCTTTTAAGGAAGATCTTCCTTTTATGCCACGTGGGACCGATAGCATCTATCTCGTGCTCTTTTTTGCATATGCTGTCATCACCTGTCAGCCATAGCCCACAACACATGACTAATTTTAATTAATAATTAATTAATGAACTAACCTTCCTTTTATGTTTTTTATTTTGAATCAATCAAGTCTAATAGGAAAGGACAACTCTGTCATATCTCCCATACTCTATTTGACTCCCACTATTCCACATGTTGAAGTTCAAGGTTATTTTGGTCTTTTCACAACTTTCTCTCTCACTAATAAAACTCCACCTTCTCCCTGGGTCAGTTCCAAATCAGCTTCTCATCAATCTCTCACACAATTTTCCAATTCCTGAGATTCTCTCTCTTAAAATATAAAATAAATATTGGCATTATTCTTTATTTGAACAATGAAAATAGTAATAAGGCGAATAAAAACAAAAATAAATATTTGGTAATTTTTGTGGGATGTGTTGGCGGGTGCATATAAATAAATAAAACCAACCAACAAACTCACAGACCAATAAAAGAAGCCCCCTCAGAGAGAGAGAGAGAAAATCAGAACACGCTTTGAAACTGAAAGAGAGAGTAAGTGAAGGTGTGTGTGTGAGAGAGAGAATCAAGAGAGAGGAGAAAACAGAGACAAACGCTGTCTGTGCGAGTTAGAGAGAGAGAGAAACCCCAGAAAATCAGAAAATCTAACCCCCATTTTTTCTCTCTCTAGTTTCCATTTGATCGGAGGTTCTCATTGTGGTTTTCCGATTATCGTCGAATCAGCTCCGTTCTCCGGTTCGGTTCGGTGCAATGGAGCAGTACGGCCGGTCCAGTGAAGGTTCGCGGTCTGATCCGTCGCCGGAATGGGCCGAGCCCGAAGCCCAAACCGGGCTCGAAGGTATCTCTCTATCTGTCTCTCTATTGTGTTTCTGCAGTTCTCTATTGTGATTTATGGTTTTGGGGGAATGTGGGATGTTTCTAAAGCGGGTTCGATCTTGATTGTGGAAAATGCAGAGCCTGTGTGGCAATTGGGAATGGGTGGTGGTGCTGGGGAGGAATCGTATCCGCAACGCCCCGATGAGGTTGATTGCACTTACTATTTGAGGACCGGCTTCTGTGGCTTCGGTTCCCGCTGTCGGTTCAACCATCCTCGTGATCGTGCCGTGGTAACTATTTCTCTTCCTTCTTCTTGCTTAAAGGGTTTTCATGATGCCATTGTGTGCTTTTACGTTCGCAATTTCGTCTGATCTTGCTGAAAATCACCAAGTTTTTTCGTTGTTTCACTGAGATTAAGATGTTTGCATTGTGTACTTTGATTTGGTGTTTTGTAATTTGTTTATGTTTATTTGTGTTGCTTAGGTTGCCGGAGCTGAGAGGACTGCAGGGGAGCATCCGGAACGAGTAGGCCAGCCTGTGTGCCAGGTGCTGTTTATGGTTCTGCTGAATGATTCAGTTTGATGGCTCACACTGCAATTTCTTGTTTTTTGTGAAATAATGTTGTCAAGGATGGATGGAGTGTGGTTATGTTATTTTTGTTTTCGGTTGTTTTTAAGGCTTGTGACTGTATCTGCTGATGGTTAAAATGCAGTATTTCATGAGGACAAGGACATGCAAATTTGGTTCATCTTGCAAGTACCACCACCCCAGGCAGGCAGGAGCAGGGGGCGCTGCTGCTACCCCTGTGTCACTAAATTATTATGGATATCCATTGCGACAGGTCTGTATCACTTTTTGTATTTACTACATAAGGCTAGGCATGCTTTTGAATGTTCTGTTTTGTTTTCTGATCATGGAAATATTTTGATCCGAGTTTGAATGTTTATAAATATGATAACAGGGTGAGAAGGAGTGTTCCTATTATGTGAAAACAGGACAATGCAAGTTTGGTGCAACTTGTAAATTCCATCATCCAGTTCCTGCTGGCATCCAAATTCCACCATCGCCATTTGCCCCAGTTTCACCTTTGCCTGTACCAGTACCTTCGCCGTTATATTCAACCATGCAGCCCCCACCTGGTCCTTCGTCCCAGCAAATTGGTGTGCTGGTTGCGAGGCCTCCTATGCTGCCTGGCTCATTAGTCCAGAGCCCCTATGGACCTGTGGTACTGTCCCCTGCCATGGTACCTATTTCTGGCTGGGGTCCTTATCAAGTAGGTCAAGCATTTCTTTTTGATTGTTCAGTCAAATTATACATGCATTCATTGAAGCCATTAACTATTGAGCTCTTGGTGCAGGCTTCTGCATCAGGTGCTGTTCTTCCTTCTGGTACTCCATCTAATGTTGGTTCAGCACAGCTTTATGGGATAACCCAGCTACCTTCACCAGCAGCTGCCTATCCTGGACCTTATCCACCTTCTGGTTCCCCAGTTGGTCCTCCAAGCAGTAGTCAGAAGGAGCAGGCATTTCCAGAAAGGTCTAACCAACCAGAATATCAGTATTATCTGAAAACAGGGGAGGTTAAATTTGGTCCATCATATAGGTATAACCCTCCACCGGACATGAGTGTGCCGGACATGAGTGCGCCAAAAGCAAATGTGATTCTTAGTCCTGCAGGTCTTCCTTTGCGCCCGGTAATGGTTGCCTCTCAACTTTGTTGAAATATATGGCGCCTTTTACTGAGTTGTGAATTACAAATGCATGATCCATCTCCCCGCTTCCACATAGTAGGAAAAAGCTTTTCTGTTGTTGATCCATATTCCCTCCAACAGAGTTTTGTAGTTTCCAGAGATCAAAATAGCTATTTGTGAATTATAACCAAAAGACTTCTTATTGTTTTGTTCCAAATAGCTTTTTGGGAGATTTAAAACATGTTTACTGAAACCCAAGCTTAGTTTGCAATTCATGTTTGAGAACAAATCATAATAGGAACCATTATTCCTTGTTTTTGTTCTTTGGTTATTTTTACGATACACTTTTATGAGATGGTGAGCTTTTGTATTTATACTTGCATGTGTCAGGCATTCATGTTGGGTTAAATCACACCTGTACCATCTTTAAAATTTAGATGAAACATCATTTGATGAAATGATATCAAGAATGCCTAGTGAATGAGTGTTTTAATCATAAAATTGGAGGATATTTGAACTCTTACATCTTTAGTCTATTGGGGATTCTTCTTGGAGAATTTGAAAGCACGGAGGTAAAACTGTTGTTTTAATAGTCTCCTTGGGCTTGATTGTACCTTTATGAGAGTGGAATTCCCACTTTGTCATCCATTCATTTTAGTGGGGGTAAGTTCAGTTAGAAATTTCTTCAAAATGTCTGTGGATATGTTCTCTTCCTGAGCAAGGAATACCGTGTACTATAAACATTTAAAACTTACCATGACTCTTTAAGTTTGTAAGAAAACACTGAAACATCATAAATTCTTGTGATTGATATTATCATGTTCTGTTGTATTTGAATGCTACTCTGATTAGTTTCTTCTGCATAATCACGAGGGAATTCTCTTTCTCACATTAATGTATTGATAATAAAGGGTTATTTTTTCTGTGTACTCCTTAAGGCAATTTCCTGAGTCATGCATATTATAGTTAGATCTGCTACTAATAATGAATTTGTGTATTTCATCTTTATCCTTTTTTGGCTGGCATATATATCTTTCCCACATATATGGAAGTTTTCATTTTTTAGTACATGAAAGTTTTACAATTCCTCTTTTAGTAGCTTGCTTGTAGATTATAATTTATGATCTCGTATATGTTAACATGCTATTGATTACTGGGTAATGATCTTACGATACCTATAGTGCCTGTTACAGTGGTATTATCAAGATGTACTTTGTATGAAGTCGTTTTTGGAGTATGTTATTCATACATAGGGTGATAAGTTGCTACTTTGAATCAGAACAACACTAAGTTGCCAACCTATTTGTTCCAAATTTCAAGCCTTAGCAATCATAATCTGTATGTCATATGCACATCTAGGGCTTGCAAACTCAGGAGTTAGAAATAAAATACTGATCCCACCAGGAATGGTTTGGTACAGTACTTGATTGAATAATAGGATCATAGGAACAAGGTTGAGAATCTGTGCCTTGTGGCAGTCCAAGACCATATTTATCACTTAGATGTCACTATCAAAAACAAGTTCAGTTGGTACTCAAAGATCTTGTAAATGAATATAGTGTACTCCTATTTAAGATTTTTATGCCAATAATTAGTCCTGCATACAAGTTGTCAGTATTCAGATATCTGCATTCCCCACTAGGGAGGAGGTGGGGGTGAGAGTGGTCAGGTGTGTTAATGGCCGTATGCGTGAAATTGGCACGTGTTACTTAAAATACACATTTAAACATCATTGCACATAGTCTTAAGAATGATTATCATGAATGGCAGGGACTAAAACTGAAGTCTGTGGACGAATCAAATTAGGGATAAACCAGCCATTGTCTCCTTACATTTTCTCCAGTAGCCAACATCAGGTTAGGAATCATATTCCTATATTTAGATCAGCTTGGCATCTTAGCAATTTCTTATTTGAAAATTGATCTGTTAACTTCTTTTGGCTTTAGGAAATGTGTAAGATTGTTTTGATTTTGATGGTCATCTTTGTCCAAAATTCTTTTTTGTCTTTGTTATAAAATGCTGCTCGTCATGTCTTATGCTTGAGACTAGTATGAGTTTTTAGGTTCTTCAGAGATTAATGTTCAGCCAAATATAATAAAACGTTTTGTTTCCTCTGTAAATTATGGAGTGTCTATACTCAATAAAACTTTTAAATTTAAGGGATTTAAGCATACAGATCTTGGCATATGCATATAGTTGTCTAAATAAATGAGTAGAATTATCATAATAATATACACCCGTGAAGTAAAATCTCGGTGTTGATCATTCAGGTTCGTTCTGGTGAGTCAATGAAACTAAAGATATCTGTAATGTAATAATTTAAGAGAGGGTTCAATGACTAGGGTGTATTTATTTTGCTCTATCTGGGATTCTTGTAAATGGTATCTGTTGTAAAACATATTAGATTGATATTTGATAACAAAAATTTATTGATTGATAAATAGCATACAATATTCCTTGGAAGCTAGAATGTGGAAGAAGTACTATAAGCATTATGGGCAAGATCCGCTAAAAACTCTGGTTTTATATATTCCAATTTCCCTTGTAGACTGGTAGAGTCTAAGCTAATTTGGTGTTAGTTTGAACAGGTTTCTTCTTTATGCTCATTGCTGTGTTTTTAGAGTTAGCCATGATGTGGTATACAGTAAAATATTCTAAGGATCAGCGTTTCACTCTTTTCCCCTTTTCGTTGTTTTCCCCCTATAAGATGTGTATATAGTAAAATATTCTCTGGTTGAAGAGTCTCAGGTAAGCATGTCAACACTCAACATCCGTCTCCATATCAGCTGATTTAAGTACCAGGAATTTTTTTATTAATATGTTCTACTAGTTACCCTACAACTAAGTCTTATCCCACTAGGTGAAGTTCTGTACTACGTGGATCAATCAACACTATTTAATTTGCTTTCTGTAATGGTTTTCTGACAATCAGTTACGTGATTTCTGTGAAAGAAGTGTTTTACCAGTTTTGTGGTTTGTTTCATTATGTTTTGGTATTTGTTTCTTAATTTAATGTTATTTCATACTATTTTCTTTATTTTCTAATTTTTAGTTGCCATTGAGTGCTTTTCAGGTCCTTCTTCAATTTTTTTATTCATTGCACCATAATAGATTCACCTTATGCATCTTCCCTGGTATCACTGTTTTGCCTATTTCAGTTAGTTTCTCTTATGTGACCTCCAACTTAATTTCCCTTTATTCCTTTTGGTTTATTTTCTGTTACACAAGATTTTGTCTGTTTGAGCATTGCATTCTTTATCTTGTTCATTTGCCTGAATGTTACTTCTGTCATGGAATGCCTGTTAGGTCAAGTATAAAGTTTTTATGCAAGAATTATACATTCTATTTGGGTTTGTGGCTTTGTGCTACTTGCCCCATCAGTTGCATTTGCTTGAAATCTATGACCAATACTAGGAAACACCTTGTGCTGCATGTTTCTTTGTCGAGCTTGGTGCTCATGCTGTCATCTTTTTTGTCTCTCAAGTCTCAATCTATTTTCAATACTAGCTTGAGTTGTTCAAACATTGTTTTCATGGGTAATATTTATGTTTCCTTCATGTGATTTTTAATTAGGATTGATTCTAGTTTTCCATATTCTAGAAATTAGGTGTACTTCATTTTCTTGAATGTGTCTTTTGAAATATGATAAACTAGTCTTTAATGTTCCTCTCTGCTGTAATTGTTGTCTCCTTGTGGTGCATTAGTGTTTCTCTTAACTTTGGTTCAACGAAAGTATCTTAAAATATTTAATTTATGAGAAATGCTAGACACGCACTTTCTAACACTATCTCTACTTCCAATTAATTTTAGTCAATAATAGTGTTAAAAAGAGTGTAAGAGAATGTGTCCCTATCATTCCTCTTTACTTATTTTAATTTTGTCACTCCTATAAATTCGCATTGTGAAGAGCCTTTGGCACCAGTGTATGTTTTTTTTGTCACTATAGGTTTACAAAACTAGCACTTAGTAACGATAAGATTGCCTATTCAATTGAATTGTTTTTGAAAAATATCTTGACTGCCTTCTTAATCGTCTCAATCTAATGTTTGTGTTTGATAATCAGGGGGCACCAGCTTGCACTCATTATGCACAACATGGAGTATGTAAGTTTGGTTCTGCATGTAAATTCGATCATCCTATGGGATCAATGAGTTATAGTCCATCTGCTTCTTCCCTGGCTGACATGCCAGTTGCACCCTATCCTGTGGGTTCAACAATTGCTACTCTTGCTCCATCATCTTCATCTTCAGATTTGCGGCCTGAACCTAGCTCAGGATCCAGTAAAGAGTCTGTTCCATCCAGAATGCCTTCATCAACATTGACTGGGTCAATCGGCTCGACTTTGTCGACTGGTGGACCCATTTCTCAATCGAGCACTCAACCACCTTCCCAAAGTTCAGGTCCTTTAGCCGCTGTCACTAGCACCACAAGTAGCAATGTCTCTCACACCTCAAGCTAAGCAATGTGAATGCATACCTCATCATTACTCCTTTTTTCAATCTCAATTCTTCCACTGGACATAATTATTCAAGGAGATCCTCCAATAGGTTTTGTTTTCAGTTATCCTAGTTCCATTCTCAGGTCTAGCACACTTCACACCAATTATCTTTGTGTTCATATAAACTTTTTGTGGCCATCCCTTTGATCTTGAATAAACCATGGCCATCCTTGAGAATTTTAGCAATCCATACGATCACCTTGCTTTTGAATAACTCAGAATCTGCAAGGCCATTGTGCACATGCCCTTTCACATCTCCAATAGGTTGTGCTGCTTATTTGTGCTCCAATCTTTTTTGATATGAGAACATTCTGTCCAGACTTTCGTTTATCATGTGTTTATGTCTCTTCATCTGAACCCTTTTTTAATTTGGGAACAATTTTCCATTTCTGCCTTGTAAGTCCTGTTCAACAATTTTCCCAACTTGTATCTAGGGTTTAATGTGAAGAGAAGTAATCAGGAGACTACAATGAGGCTTCACATTGCTATCTTATAATATAAGGTTTAGATACACGGTGATGTTGTGACAATGAAAAGCTTGACTTGGTACTTAAATTTATTACAAAAATACGTATATGAAGAAACAAATTTAAATTAACGCATTTGAATGTGTAATAACTTTTTTCTCCTTTTCTATCAGTTTATACCTGATGAAGCTTCAATGCGAGATCCGGTCATTTTTTTGATGTTGTAAGATGTTAGTATTGTTTAGCTTCTGGCACACAACACAACACATCCATTTTTTTTTTTATATAAAGAACACAACATCAAAATGCACCATGTGTAATGCATTGGACCAACAAAAACGATATCATGTGGCTTAAATAAATAAATAAAATTGCACCATCAAATTTTTGTAGCGAATTTCCAAGTTTTCTTGTAGTGGATACTAATGCATGCGAAGAATCTCTCCACTTTCAGAGCTGTCTTTTTTAGAAATTTCCTAGTATAATAAAATTGGTGCTTTTTTCTGAACCCTTCCCTCTTCAAAGTGTCTTCCTGATATATGTAACTACGTTTTTTTTTCCTTGGGATACATTGAGGGTTAGACAAGAAAGTCTAATCTTTCAGGCTGGATTCTTCACGAAAAGTCCTCTTAACTTTTTTCTTTTTTTAATGAGGTTGGTTAATCTGTTTTAAGTTTTTTATATAAACTTTGAAAGAACTGATTGGTATTTGAAAATGATATTTTAAAAATGATCTTAATGACCATTTAAGTTTGATTATAATAAAGTGTTTAGAGATGAGATTGCTGAAAATGATATGATATAATAATATTAAAGAAGATTATGATAGAAATGGACACAAGAAACGTTGGGAAAGAAACATGGTCGTGTGTCAAGAAGGCATAACCATTTCAAACAAAATTAAATTATAGAAATGATTATGTAATTAGATGTCTATGTCTAAGCTAAAACTGGCTGTTATTACACACAACCGTGGTCAAGTTATAGACATGGCTGTTTCTAAATTTTCTTTAAAAACGTACGAGAATTACACACTAATTAACGCTTAAATTTAAGTCACGATCACGATAATTTTTAATTTCTTCTCAGCACAAGTTATTTTTTATAATTTTGTGGGCCTTAAAATTTCACATATATTTAAACACTTTACATAAAAATTCACTCAAATACTAAGATTATTGATGTGAGTGATAATGATTAAAAATATTTTATTTATGGTATTAGTTTATTAAACAACATTATGTCTTCTGCTTCTGCGAAAAAAAAGTTGGAAAAAAAGTTAAACCAGGTTACTTAACTTAAATTAAATAACTTATGTAATCATTCTCATTAGCGATACTACTGTCATAGCTCATAAACTTAGGGAATGAGAAATGAAACGTCCGAGTAAAGAAAAAAAAATGAAGTGTAATGTGATAAAGAAAAACAAACGGATACTTTGTGACCTTCCCGAAAATTTCTTCACTTTCAGTGCTTCATCCTGCAATTTGTAGTTTATCATCTGGCGTTGTTTTGCGCCGTGATAATAGAAGTGTATCTATCAGTTTTATTTCAGAGCATCTACATTGTTTTTTTTACTGCAAACAACTCATATTAATTATATCATTAATAATAAACAACTCATATTATATAATAGAGCATCTACATTGTTAAAGTTGCTCATTAAATTTAAATGAATTTTTGGGGAGTCTTACTCACCACATCACACTTAAGAACTTTTCCTATTTTTTCTCCAACACGATGAGTTGCTCAAATGGACTCAATTGAAATTATTTATTAAAAATATAATTTTTTATTGTTAAGAAATTGTTAATCAGCGTTATATAAATAAGCAACTACAACTTATCACTTATTTCAATACTAAAATCAATTAAACACCGTTTCTTAACTATAAGAAACAGAGATAAACAACCACTTTATAGTTGCTCTTAGTCGGATAACAACTATCTTAAACACATTTATCAATTATTTTTTAACACGTTAAACTAGTATTTTGGCTTTCTTCTTGTGAAAGCATGGGGAAGGTCTTGAACTATTCCTTCCCTTGTCCAACTATTTTTTTTTAAATTTCTCTTTTGCATGCATTTTTCAAGTTTTTTTGAGCTGAGTAAGAATCTGTCAAAAATATCTTCTTAGATTTGTGATAATTCTTTAACTAATCAGTTGACCTTAAATAAAATTGTCCTAGATATATAAACTGCATTTTAAGAAGTAAGACAACGATATGGGACTTATATTTTCCAACACTCACTAGAAAAAAAAAAAGATTATTATTCAGCCTATGAAAGCTACATGTCACAAATTGGTCTTAGAGCAATAATAATAGCAAAGGATGATATCATATAATTGACTTTTCATGATGTGAAAGAGTAGTGAGCTGGTACAGAGGTACTAAAGTTTTTTTCAACATCGTAGAACCAAAAAGAGCTCACCCCATATATATGTGTGCAGTTCAGTAATTACATTACAAGAATAAAAGACCTCTTGCTTCCAAGACCAAAGTTACCTGACAGACGTACCAAAACTGCATGCAAGTACCACGTGGCCATAGTGTGATCAATCTCCACGTAACATATAATCCAATTTTTTAGTTTACAAAAAAAAGTTACTAAAATTCGATTACGTTTCACAGAGAAATTCATACGATAGTTCGACACCATGTAATAATTTCTTGTCAGACACCCCTTTTTAATAAAATGTACTTTACCTAACCCCAGCTCAAAAGGGTGAGTATCCCAAATCAGCATCCCCAAAGGGAGGAAGTGATGGAGAAAAGGTAGTTGAAGAAACAGCCTCAGCCTGAGTCATAAAACCGTAGCTTGAACTATCAGTGAAGGGATACATTAATGCATTCATGCACATGTACCCTTCCTCAGCCCTTGATGGATTTTTAAACATAGCTGCTAGTTCATTGGAACTGCAATCCCATGATTGCTGATTGTTCCATAATCCTTGACTAGGGTAAGAAATATCTGCATAGTTTGAAGTCACTGTTGTTTGCATGTTCAAGGCTTCTTGAGTGGTGTCAAAATGTGGCTGAACATGCATGGAGTTTGAGTTAACGTGGCCAATCGTAAGGTCATGACTTGAAGCACTGGCATTGCTCTTCCTGAAGCAGTTATCCTGAACTATGCATTCAAGATAGCCCGAGTTAGAATCATTGGAGAAGAAGAAATTATCATCCTGAGGTGACCCATATGCACTCATGTCAGAAGGGTTTTCAATGTGGGAAGAGATAGCACCAAGGTGGTGAGATAGGCCACTTTGATTGGTTGGTTGTGTGTTGTGAGTGTTATGTGAAGGTGGCAAGAGAGGTTGAGTATTCATAGGAGTGAGAGCATTGTGGAAAATGTTGGTATTGGTGTCTTTGGAATATATGAAGTTGGTTCTTGCTTGGCATCCTTTCATGGACAGAGCAGCTCTGTCATAAGCAAGAGCTGCTTCTTGAGCAGTGTCAAATGTTCCAAGCCAATGTCTTTCTTTAGTTAAAGGGTTTCTGATTTCAGCAGCATATCTACCCCAAGGGCGCCTTCTTACTCCGAGAAACCTTCCAGGTTCTGCTTGTTTTCCTCGGCCTCTTCTCTCGCCAGAAGGAGACATGTTACGTTGAAGGAGGGACAGATTCATTTGGGTTTGGTTGGACTCATATCCTTTGAGGGAAGCATCAGAGGTTCTTGAGGTTGACATGGCTTGGAAAATGGAAAGAAAGTGTGTGTTTTTTGATGAGGGGAAAGGGAAGTTAAATAGTGATAGACACCTAAGGGAGCATAGAAGAGAATATGAATGAAAAGGGTGAAGTTGTGGGAAGTCTTTTAAAGACAATGACTTCATCATGGGAGAAGGAAAAGGAGATTTTGCATGTCATTTTTATGAAAACCGTTTCCCCCCTTTTCACCTACCTATAAAATCTTGTTATTATCTCAGTATATCATAAATCTGTCCAAATTTCTGTCACATGTCAATTTTTTTAATCAACTTTTTTTTCCTTTCAACCAATGACGTTTTGGTTACTAATTATTATCATAAAATGTTGGTTTTCTCTTTTCCTGTGGTTTTGCACGGGACTGATGCCAGTTTCTCTTAAATCCCTGGCTTTCCATCCCATCATCATCTACTTCATAGTTAAACTGAGTAGTGAAAATAAAGATTCCCTTAACTTGTCAAATACTTTAAATGGAGCTCTACAAACTGCACTTTTGAATTTTTTGTTTGCAATAGTCACTTTCTTCATAGGTCTAATGACATTTAAAATTTGTTTCCTGTGTCTTAGTAACAAGTATAATAACCTATTTACCGTGGTAAGTTAAAAAACAGATCTACCCTAGTTTTCGAGCTCTGTGAACAGTGTAAAACTTAGTGAGCCAATTATTGCATCTGGTCAATGCAAGGATTGGCATTTGATTAGCATTGGCAAAATTGAATCCTTATGTGTATCAGTTCATGCGTAAAGGCCAAGCTAATCATCAAAGTACCTAGAATTCCACCAGCTAAACTCTATATATTTGAATTAACCACCAATTTCGCCCCAGAAGTATTACTCTCTCTCTTAAGTAGTCTCTAAAATATTAAAACTATTTTTGTAACATTGAAGTTCATCACTTTAGTTTGTAAGTTGATGTATTCCAGTACAGTTCAAGGACCAATGTGAAGGGTTGTTTAATATTTAGAGGATTACTTAGCAGGATTTGTAATACTTCCAGGACTAGTTGAGAATGTAATAATTTAAGGATGAAATTGATGGTTTACTACTACTTTTCTCCAATTTTGTTCTTTTCAGTACAAGAGACAATATTGAAAAACTAAGACGCATACACATCAGAAGAAAAAGGCTTGACCCCATAAACTATTATTGTTATTTGTTATATCTGTATAACTACAAAGAAATCTATCATAAAATCTTCACCAATGATTTTCAGCTAGTGCCAGTTATTTGATATTTTGTGTCTTCCATGTCTTGTGTCATTGAAACAACGCCACTCTAGAGTACACAAATGGAAAAGGTTGTATCATGAAAAGCCCACTTGTTAAATTCCTAGTTTTGTATATTACTTCGCATTTCAATGGTAGAATTTTCAGTTTTGTTGTATGGTTTATATAATTTATATATCTTAGGCAGAACTGATGGTAGTAGTTCACATGCTTCAATAATGAAGTCAAGTTAGCAAAGAAAGAGTGTCAAACAACCGAAATCACTCAATTATAAAAAATCAGCTTTTCTTGTTAATATCTCTTACATGCCAAAAAACATGTGTAGTTTCAAGCAGAGTTCAGTTTATTATGTTTGTGTTTTGGATCATTAAATCACAAATCCATTTTTTCATTCTAGAATGTTCATCAACAGTTTCCTTGTAATAATAAATATTTTAATCAAATTTTGGTGGTAGTTATGTTCAAAGTAAAAATGGTCCAGAATTACAATTTTGACCACAACGTCAAGGTTTTTGAGGTCTTCATTATCGGCTTATCGCAACTCTAACTGCAACTGCAACTAACTGCATTCGTATATATCCAATTTCATCAATATAAGGATCACAATGAAACTTTATTTGTGACCACAATTTAAAATCTAGGTTTAAGGACCTAAAAGAAAAAATATTTTTATTGGGATGCACAAAATTTTACTATCCCATGACTTTTTTTTATATTCTCCATAGTAAATACTTTCTCTTATTTCTTAACCAACATGGGTATTGATTTGCAAGATGCAAGACTCATGTAAGAAATTGGCTAATGGCACAGAATAGATGAAAAAACATTGCATACATGTTCCTTGCAAATTGCCTTTGATCAATTTTCAATAAAGTCTGATAATGAGAGACATGAGTACTGATCTCCAAAAGCCAATAGAAAAAGGGTAGTCAAAAAAGGGCAACGAAAAGCTTAAACGAAGCATGCAAATTGAAGTTGACTAAACCGCCCCACAAGACAAAAGCTATAGTGGGCCACAATTTTATTGATTCACAGCTCTTGTAGTATAATTTTACTCTCTTTAATTAATCCTGCAAAATCATTCTATATGGCATTGGAAATAGCATGCCACTAATCATATCAAAAGGGTCAAGCCGTTTTGTTGTTTTTTTTTAGCATTTTCCCCTTTGCCACACAATGCTTTGTCATCAGTAACACCATGTTGGCCCAATTAAACCTGCAGTGAACCCACTAAATTTTGCAAACAGTGCAAGTGAAAAGTATTCAAATAGGAGACCAAAATGAAAGAGAACACAAACGGCTCAATTACAGTTGTTTGATTAAGAAATCATTTGGGTTTTGACTCTAAGAACCTTGACTCTTCCACTAAAGATTTCAAGCAGCCGAAAGATACAGCTGCATTTGGGCCCCCTTGTTGAAGGGTAAGATAATATTAGTATTAATGATCTTCCTGTACCAAGACAAGCAAAAAATACGGACATGCATAAATTCAAAAATAAAGAAAAAGCAAGAAGTTTCTTCTAGCCATAGACTATTAACTATAGAGCTTTTGTTGTTTGCGAATCAATGCATGGGAAGAGAAAAACCAGTTTAATTATGAGTGACATAATGACAGATTATATACTTATACATAGACACAACGCATAAGGTGTTTATTTGGTAATAGCATATTTTTGTGAGAAGAACTAATTTTAAACATACAACTATAAATTAATAGTCAAGATGACCGAGCTTCTTTCTTTTCTCATACATATTATATGATTGGATTCTTATGTAAAGTCTTGGAACTTACCATTTTATAAGAAGAAAGATTAGTCAGGGCACATCTAAAAAGATGTGTTTTAGTTGGGTTGGCAAATGAATACATTTATATAATGTGCTTTACATATCCCTAAAATACATTGGTCTTTTTCATAATAGTAAAAGAAAGCACAAAAGATAGCTTTCTCCCTCATTTTTCTCATTACTTTTTTTTAGTTTATTTATTGTATTTTAAGTGGTTTTGGAATTACATATTTTTCTTTGTTTTAGATAATTTAATGTATGCTTCTTAACTTAGGTTATTATTGTCTCTTGATTTTGTTATGTTTAATATTATAATTAAAGTAACATTAAATAATAAAATGTGATTTTTCTAAAATATGAAAACACTTACGAATCTCTCTCTTTTTTGTGTTTTTACCGTATAACCTTTATGGTTAGAAGAGAATTTTGCACATTCTCCAAAATTAACCCATACTTTTTTATTTTATTTTTTATATAATGTTAAAGGTCATCCGGCATTTAGGGATAAAGATAACTATGTTTAGTTGGACTTTGACGAAAAATAGACTAACAGAGTTTAAGTGACAAGTGTTATGGTAAGCAACTTTTGGTTCAAACCAAACTTGTCTCATGTTTGCTTTAGCACCTTCAGCTTCAGCTTCTATCTGTTCATATACACACTTGTGTCCTCCCACTTTGCAACCAAAGTTCACGACACAATCTGGTCTTTTTGCTTTTTTAAACTCTTGCTTTATTTTTTCGCTTTATTTAGTTAATTATGTGCCGTGGTGTGTTGTTCTGCCTTCGTGAATCGTGACCACCACAAAATACGCAGAAATGACATCATATTAAAATATGTAAGGAAATTAAATAGAAGTAAGAAATGGAGAAGACATGAGAATGCTGACTAAGTCGAAATATAAGTCCTTCCCAATCTCTTGAGAGAGAAAATATTTCATATTGGAGAAACGAAGAGTGGAAAAGAGTTTTCACAAGAGATGTTACGACGGGCCCTATTTATTTCTTACTGGTTCTTAAATTTAATTGGATCATGAGTGAAAAATATATAATTGGGTCAATTATTTAGATTTAAAATATAATTTATTCTTCAAGAGCCACCGACGGTTTTGAACACGTTATTAAAAGTAGATGTCATGGGTTTGCTTTTCTAGAACTTTGAGTGTTTTCCTTTTTCTTTACCTTTGTAAAAAAAAAAAAAACCTTGTTCTTAAATTTGGAAAAATTAAATGATATATAAGTCTATTTAAGAATCGGTTTACTCGAATAAAGATAACAGTAAGTACAATAATTATTTTTAGTAAATAAGATTAAGATTATGAATTAAACATGTACTATTGAGACTAAATATTCAATGTGAATCTCTAATTGTCAAACTATATACAATATGGTCCTCGAATTTCCGAAATACAAAATTAAGAATATTATTTTTAAAAAATAAAATTATAAAATTAAGAATATTATTTTTAAAAAATAAAATTAAAAAATAAAATAAAAATAAATGTTCAATATAAGATTATGATAATAAGTTCAATAGTGATGCATTTATAGTGTAAAACACTTTTAAACTATTGTCTAATCACTATTCATATATGATGAGTTATGATTGAATAATAATATAAATATTAATTTTTTTTATGTTTAAGAATTACATTCTAATCTCATACTTAGTAAAGATTTATGATACATGTATAGGATGTACTCAATGTTGTCTAAGTTTGTATAATGAATGTATTAAAAATGATACTTTGAGATGGATGTAAAACTAAACAAATTGCTTCTGCCCTAAGAATAGAGGACTGTGTTGGTTGTAAGAGGTGCGAATCTATTTGTCCGACAAATTTCTTAAATGTTAGAGTTTATTTATGGCATGAAACAACTCAAAGCATAGGTCTAGGTTATTGATATACAAGCATGTTTTTGTTTACAATGTTGATGTATAATTTTTTTTCTCTATGATAATACACATGGTTTAACAAGAATAAAAATAACCCTTAAAAATATTCTCATTTAAGAATAACTTCTGAAACCAGTCTTATTCAAATATGATAATTCAGATTTATAATATAAAAGTATATCATTTTTACTAGAATGACAAGAGTATAACTTGCCAATCTTCCCTAGTATACAACATAAAAGTTGTCAAACATTATGAGTTTAGCAAATGAATAAAGTATGAAATAGTATGCATCAAATGAACATGACCATATGTAAAATTTAATAAAATGAAAATTATGAAGAGAGAAAATATGGATTTCTTTTTGTAAGAACTAAAAGCCCAAAAGAACTAAAAACTACGGAGGCAAAATTAGGAATATCAAACGAGTCAATCAATCCTCAACTCGCTGAAAAACAATTTTGGTTAAATTATACCTATTTTTATATTGAGTTGAAACGAGTCAATCAATCAATCCCCAACCCGTAAGGAGTTTTTTAGAAACTTCAAATAATATAATTTAAGCATATATCAAGTGATGATAATATAAATTACCCCATAGTTTAAATCAATAAGGGCAGCGGTAAAAGGCCGACAACACTTCTAAAGGAACCAAAGTTTAATTCTTACAAAGACAATTGTTCGGAACGAGTCAATCAAAGAGATTAAAAAAAATGAAAAAGCAAAACATTATTCTCACGATAATTTTTTTTTTATCTTATATTAAATAAACAGATATAAAAGTATAATTAACTCTTGAGAAAAATTTAAATAATGGCTAACAATTTCTTTTCATCAGATATAAAAAGGTATGATGAAGCTTGTAAGAGAATAGGAAGACAGTTGATGCACATGACCCCCTTACCAGTTACCACCTTCCGTAACTCCTTACTTTCACCTCTCATCGATCTTTCCAAATTATTCTATATTTGTAACGAAAAAAGTTATTCGACACCAGGAATGTAAGGATCTTTATATGTGAACATAAACTTGAAAGTATCGATCGTTTTTATTGATGACTTAAGACAACTTGAAATTTGACTGTTCACTTTAATTTCATCGAAATATCCAACCCACATGAGAGCAGTCTGTCAAGAATAAGGATGTAATCATATTAAGCATTTTACATCCTATACAAAATAATATATAATACATCATTATACAATTACATGAGTAACCACGTTCTTCTGTTTGTTTGTTATCTGATTTAAACCAATTTTAGCAAACAATGTTATATGTGCACCGCAACGACTGCTTGTACCTGACTTATGAGCAGATGAAGACCTCGGCTTCAAGTCGAATATGAGCATCATCCCATCACAGGACAACCATGTAATGGTTTGCATTACCTTATGCTTTTTGATGCAGCTTTCCATGACTTTCTCTTCTATAGTAGTATCACCTCATTATGATTGAATTTGCTTCCTACATGAACAGCTGATCATCAACAAGTAGAAAGCATAACTTCAAGATGGGGGTGCCTTAATCGATAATCTTGATTTCACAATATCACAAAAAGCTAATAAATACAAATGTTTGAGAATATCGTCAACTAAACTACTATAACAACAGTGTTGATGCTTATATCCAAAACACATGCTAATAAATAAAAAAGAAAGCATGATGATATCCTTATCAGGGAAGGTTAAAGAACCAACGAAAGGTTGTCACCTCTCCATTTGGAAGTGTGCACAAATGTTCCAGGAAAACATTATACAGGGGAAACCATGGTCAGAGCCACTATTATATTCAAATTAGATTGTTGCTAAGTTTCATAGGGATAGCATGGAATAAAAGTATAAAACCATTACAAGAACAATGTTCTCCTTACCTATGGCATAATTGCAGTACACATGAATCTAGAAACACCAAAAATGAGTGGCATTACTTCCATTCAGCCCATTTAAATGAATCTGTGGATATTTTCTTCATCCTAGATGCACCAGGATTGTCAGAGGAGTCATGCCATATCATCTTCATCTGATTAAGTAGCAGAATAAATGGTCATTGGGTATGCATATCATGTAAATGGCACAAAATATTGTAAAAGAACTTCATGCAGGACTGCTTAAGGATATATAAAAAAAAGATTTTTTCCAGCTGCCAAATGTTTCCAGGTTGTTCATGATGTTATAAAAAGTAGGAGTCAATAATTGTCCACATTTAAGGACAGACCATTTTAAGGGAATTAAAGGACAACTAAATTTCATTTACTAAACCAAATACTAACATCATTGTTCATCATGCTAGCAAGGATTACTGTGAATAGAAATGCTGAAGAGAAACAAAAGACACACCTCTCCAACAATTACCGTGTCCCCTTCCTTTACACCAAGTTTCATGAGAGACTTGTACACACCACAAGCCTCAAGAACATGTTGGAATCTTCTCTCCGAATCAATGTACCTGTTAAAAGATCCACAAATATCAATGAAACTAGTCATGAACAGGTGTTACAATTTCAAGCATAATGGTTATCCTAATACACATTTTTTCTAACACATCAAGTATCAACTAAAGAGAAGGATGAACTTTCAAATCTTCATATTTTCTCACACTTTTCAAAAAAGGTCCTTCCATGAAGATTCCTATGATTATTGTAGGAGTATTTGTTTTTTTGTTTAGACATCTTCACGTAAAATTTGAAAACCTATGCAGAATGAAAGCAGGATAATGATCATAATTGGTTTTGCAAACAAATACAGAATGAATGCAGGATAATTTCAACACTATTAAATATGATTAGAAGTTACACCTCAATATGCATGTTTAAGATGTAAGAAAAATAACACATCGGGGATAAAAAAAAATATTAAGGAATTGTACTCCTGGTCACATTTATACTCTTTAACCTACCGCCAATTCGTCATCTGTATAAATCGTTGCAATCCAGATCCAACTACATGCCAAATATTTGAATCTCTGTCATGAAAAATCTCAAAATCACTAATGGATGCACTCCGCTGCTTCTTTACTGCAGCAGCGACATGGTTCAAGTTTACCATATCTCTTCCATCTGAAACAGGTCAAATTTGTCCAAGGACGCAAGAACTTATTAGAGAAAAAAAGAGTATTCAGGTGATGAGACAATAATACATAGGAATAAGTTTAAAACAAATTATTACCTTCATATTCCTCCTTGTCTTCTTTACTTTTACGCAAAAGCTCATAAGCAGCACAGATAACTTCATGAGTACCTTCCCTTTTGACAGCACTCATACAAAATGGTGTGATCCCACGAGATTGCAACTTTTCTTTGAAGGATTCCCAGTTTTCATATGCTTCTGGAAGATCCATTTTGTTAAAAGCAACTACATAAGGCTTCTCAGCAAGTTCAGGATTAAATAGCTTCAGCTCTAGACGAACTGCGTCAAACTCGAGATCTGGCTGCTGTGATGAACCATCAACAACATGTACCTGCAACCCAATATTATATAGGCTTGATTTAAACAACAAACTTCAGGGTGAGAAAAAGGAGAAGCATACAAAAAATATCAAATTAGCTTTACTTTGAAATATAAAATGAGAGAAACTGAGGGATATTTGGACTGAAAAAGTAAGATAACGAATGGTAAAAGATTTTATTAGCTCAAAGAAGCAAACAAGTTGAAATTTAACTCAAATCTAATTTAAACAGAACAGACACAGGCAGCGGTGGGATCAAAAGGTTGGAGTGGCCAAAATACAGATTGCTCAAGGGTTTCAAAAGAATTTTTTTATTCAGAAAAAAGCCAATGAATGATGTCTCAAATTCATTTTTAGAAAAAAATAAATAAATAAAGAGCAAAGCAAGGAATACTTATAATTTACTACTGTTTTTGTTTTCTGAACCCCTAGGAGCAGTGTGGTAACTCAACAATTTAACACAGCTCTAGCAGAATTGACATTCTCAAACGCAGCTATGTCTAATACAAAGCAGACCAAAGCATCTCAACTCAAAAGTGCCTACCAGAGCAGAACACCTTTCAGTGTGCCGTAGAAACTCATGGCCTAAACCAAAACCTCGATGTGCCCCTTCAAGTAGACCCGGAAGGTCTGCCACAACCATGGTTGAATCATAGTCAAAGGAAACAACACCGAGATTCGGAAGCAGTGTTGTAAAAGGATAATTAGCAACAGCCGGCTTTGCAGCACTAACAACACTCAAAAGTGTACTTTTCCCTGCATTCGGAGCACCAACTATACCAACATCCGCAACCAGCTTGAGTTCTAACTCCAACCACCTGATCAAAAGAAACCACCATTCTATGAACTCAAATGATTCCAACAAACTCAAAACAAACTTGTTTTTTTTTTCTTTCTTTCAGAATGCAATACACAAATGGTAGTTCTTATGTTACCAAAACAAATTGCATCCTTCACATGTAGACAACTAAGGAACCCTTCAGTTTGAAAAAATGGCTTCTGTTTTCATTTTTAAGCACAAAGATACCAGTATAACACCTTATTTTCATTTCATTTCTTCCTCTCAAAACTTTGTATGGTAAAAGCATAAAATGAATACAGAAAATATTTTTCTCAAACCAAACAACCACAACCAAGCACGTGAATCAATCGGCAAATAATTATTCTAGTTCAACTAGTGGGCTCAAGTTCGAGACCTGGTATGTAGCTGTGTTAAATAATCAGATGGAAACTTTAGTGGACCATAACAATTCTACCCTACTCAAACACTATTGTCTTTCGTAGAGGATATCTGTTGTCTATACTCTATATCCAAAAACTAAAAGATCCTAGCTATGTATTGTAGGGTAAAAAGGACTCACATTTCAGGACCCTCTTCCCCATTCTCGGCAATCTTGGGGACCTTATTAGTCCCTGACTTGAATGAAGCATTCCCTCTGCCTCCTCTACCACCTGGCAACAGCAACCCTTTCTGTCCCGGATACACCATCTCCAACAGCACGTTATCCTCGCCACTCATTCGAACAACCGTTCCAGGTGGCACCTTCACCACCAGATCCTCCCCCTTTGCCCCACTCTGCATGCTCCCCTGCCCGTGGCCTCCCCTCCCTGCCCGGAAATGCACGCTGTTCCGAAACGGCAGCAGCGAATTCATCGCCCCGTCGACCTCCACGTACACGTCGCCTCCCCTCCCTCCGTCGCCCCCCGAAGGCCCTCCCATCGGCACGTACTTCTCCCGCCGGAACGCCACCACGCCGTTCCCACCGTCCCCCGACTTCACGTATATCTTCGCCCGGTCGAAACACCGCATCACCGCCGGCACCCCCTTCTCCTTCACGCTCGGAGTCTCTTCCTCGCCTTCGCCCACATTCTCGTCTCCCGAAAAGTCGAAGGCTTCATACTCGCCGTCGCTTTCAGGTTCGGAATCGGAATATTCGAACACGACGTCGTCTTGTTTTATATTTTGTGGTTTACGATTACGGAGGAGGCGGGTGATCGGTGGGGCTGTTTCGGAGAGCTTGATTTCGGGAGAGGAGAGAGGGGAGGGAGCGGAATAGTCGTGCTTGAGCGGGAGGCGAGTGTAGGTGGTGGCTTCGCCGCCGCCGGGGACTGGGAGGACTGGTTTCTGAATTTTAGGGTTCCGGGTTTTGCGACGAGCGAAAGCGTGAGGAGTGAACCACGCTGAGATTGAAGAAGCAGTAGCTGTAGCAGCAGCCATCTTTGTCCTTGCCAAACCGGACTCAACATCTCAAGCACTCAAAAATAACAATCCGATAAGGTCACACGTGTTACAAACTCAAAAATAACAACATTTTACACGTGCAAATTATTCCATTAGAATAAATAAATGATCAATTTCATCTGTGAATTTAGTCTGAAACAAAATCACTTAAAAATACGATTAAATTGTTAATATAAATACACAATTATTAACTAAATTTAAAGAAGTGTAAAATGTAGGCATTTGCCCATCTAATTAATTAGAACTAAATTTTTTTATATACTAAAAAACACACACAAAAAAGAAATTATCCAATTAAATATGATATCATAGGGTGGATTGTTGGAATTTGATTTTTCTTAAAATTGAAACCAATTAGGGTCTCCCTCTACCTTAGACAATGCCCCCCTATGGCCCCATTGGCATGTTTGCGGCTTCCCACCCGAATCCGCCTCCGAACCTCCCACGACCCGGACTCAATCCTCTCCCTCTTCAAATCCCACGGCTTCTCCGACTCCCAAATCCGCCGCATCATTCAAACATACCCTTACTTCCTCTCCTACAACTCCCGCAAAATTATCCTCCCCAAACTCAACTTCCTCCTCTCCAAAGGCGCCTCCACCCCCGACCTCATCCGCATCATCACCAAAAACCCTAAAATCCTCCGCTTAAGCCTCTACAACTCCATCACCCCACGTTACGATTTCATAAAAAGATTCATGCTTTCCGACGATTCCACTCTCCGCTCCGTCAAAGTTTGCCCCTGCATTATGCTTTCTAAGAATCCTCTTCTTAACATCGAATTTCTCCTCCACAACGGTGTCCCAGAATCCAAGGTTGTTATGTTGCTTCGTTACTGGCCCCCGCTCTCGTTGCCAATGCCCCCACTTTCCAGAACGCGGTCCAGGAGGTTATGGAATTGGGCTTCGAGACCAGCAAAACGATGTTCTTGATAGCACTTCGTGCTAAGCTTGTGAGGAAATCGTTGTGGGAGAGGAAGGTTGAGGTGTATAGGAAATGGGGTTGGTCTCAGGAGGTTGTTCTTTCTACGTTTGTGAGGAACCCCTGGTGTATGCTTGTGTCTGAGGGGAAAATTGAGGCTATGATGGAGTTTTGTGTTATTCATTTGGGTTGGGATGCTTTGCTTTTTGCTAAGTATCCGGTGCTTGTTGCGCTGAGTTTGGAGAAAAGGGTTGTTCCCAGGGCTGCTGTGTTGCAGTTTCTTTTGTCTAAAGGTTTGGTTAAGGATGTTAATTGGGCCTCTGCGTTTTTAGTCTCTGATAAGATTTTCTTGCAGAAATTTGTGGTTTCCTTTGAGAAGGAAGCCGATCGGCTTTTGAAGCTCTATGAAGAGAAGATGATGTTCCTAGATAACACTCACTGATGCAAGTGGTGGCTGGTGTTTGTGTACTTTTTTAAACTTGATTCGTATTGCTCAAAGGGAACCTTGTAACTGTTTAGACCAACAGTACTTGTTGCATTTGATAGCTGGAATGGAACCGTATGGATTGGTGTGATCGTAGATACTTGTTCATGACTCTTCTACCATGTTTTGTCATATCTAGTACTTTATCCTCTTATGTTATTTTTGTCAAGAGGATTCCTAACTTAGTGGTAGACTGATAGTAGCAAGGTTTCTCTCTATCATTAGCTGAAGTTATATGGTATAACTTAAGGTATATTGTCTCTTGCCTTTTCAGTAATTAATGTATTATTCGAGGTTGAAGTCTTTGGTTTTTCTGTTTAAACTTGATAAATTCTGTTACTTGATTTTGTAGAATTCCTTTAATTGCTTGAGCATGGGTTGTGTAAACCTGTCAGTACCTTCTACGATACCTATGGATAAAAAAAATTCCTTTAATTGTTTAAATTCAGGTCTTTGGAAACCACTATTTTAATTTTACAGATAAAGCTATTTCTGGCTGGACGCCATCATTAATAGTCTGTTCTCAACCAGTCCATGTATAGGCTATACCTATGTCCATCTACGGCATGTGCCATTTATGTGTATATTAGCATGTGTACTGGGGAATGGAACTAACAAATGGGAAAGAATCTAAAGCTTACATTTCTATCAACACAGACAACATTTCCCATCGTATAGTTTTAATCTTCACATATCTGCATATGTTCAACTTTCTTATCAATATAATTTTGCAGTTGTTGATTGTCCAGTTCAAGAGGAACCCGGGCTGTCAAATAATATATGGTTTTGTATTTGTTGATAATCAAGTTCGAGAATGACATTAATTACCATTCCTTGTGTGCAGAATTGTAGATAAACAGGAAAAGAGAATATATAGGCAGAAACATTTTTGTGTTAATTTATTTTATTATTTCCTACTTGAACATGGATACACACACACACCGTCTAAATCAATGTTGGTAGCAACTTCAAATGAGAGTATTCTTTTTGCCCTCTCACATGCAGTCCTCAACCTCCTTAAGGCTCTTGGGTACCCACTAATGTCCACTTTGTTCTTCTTTTTGAAGTCCGCTACAAAGTAATTCCCCTTTCTGCTGTCAACGTCCTCTCTACCAAGGTGACTTTTTCCGGCAGTAGCCTTAACTTCATAGACCTTGTCCTTCATTGTTAGGAGAGCCACATCAAACGTCTCCAAGGTAAAAAATGATGATGTTTCACTCTCCGACACAATTAGCCCTCTTGTCAAGTCCATATGCTATAGCTGCTGCAGTAGGTTCATTAATTATCCTCATAACATTGAGGCCAGCAATGGCACCGTCATGCTTGGTGGCTTTTGGCTGTGAGTCATTGAAATAAGCAGGTACGGTTACAACAACATTCTTCACATGTGTTTCCAAATAAACCTCTGCAATCTTCAGCATCTTTGTGAGGACCATATATGATATTTCCTCAGCACAGAGATGCTTCTCCTGACCCTTGTACTTAACAACAATCATGGGTTTGTCATTGATACCAGCAACAACCTTGAATGGCCACAATATTTTCTCTTTTTGAATAGTTGGATCACTGTATTTCCTACCAATTAACCTCTTTGCATCTGCAAAAGTTAAAAGAAATCTGGGCATAAAAGTCTTTAGAAATATCATAAGAAGGAAGGCAGTAATAACTAAATTGAAAATATACCAAAGACAGTGTTTTCTGGGTTGATGACAGCCTGATCCTTAGCAGCATCACCGATCAATCTCTGATTACTGTCTGTGAAAGCAACAAAAGGTGTGGTTTTGTGGCCTTGTTGGTTGTGGATTATTTCTACTCTATTGTGTTGCTCCAGCCACAATCCAACACATGAATACGTTGTATCAAGGTCGATTCCTATGGAAAATTTCTGATCTTCTTTGGCCATTCTCTTTTAAGTGAATGTATAGTGAAATACACAAAGTGGTAAGTGTGAAGCTGCATACTAGTAGCTGAAATATATACATATATCAATATATGCATCTTGATTTCGTAAAATGAATGCACATATATCTGCCTTGCTATCGGTAATCAGGACTTAAGTATTCCCATTAAAAACTAAAAAGGTCTCTTCGTGCACAGTGCATCTGTATCTGCAGGATAAGCAAATTGGAAAACTAGAAAACGAAAAGCCTTCATGTGATAGTAGTGTGATATACAGTAAGTTACATTCATTAGTTTTCCTTCTTTAAGGAGATAGGGTGATATTTGATTACATCTTGGGAAATGATGACCCAATCAAATGAGGTAACGATTGAGCTAGACTAGAATTATTGTTTGGAATTTAAGAAATAAAATTGAGACAGCTAAAATGCAAATGACACAAATGCATAATTAATAATTGCTTATGAGATTTAGGGGATTAATTTAGCAAGGATAGTGATCGTCATTTTATAAAATTAATAAGGATATATTGAGGAACTTTTTAAAATCATAAAACGTTTAAAATTCCAAGTGGAATGAATAGCAAGTCAATTTCATGGCTTGTGATATGAAGAAGAAAGGTCGTAGTAAAGTATAGTACTTTAATTTTTTTTTCTAATATAAATGAACATTTTTAGTAACAAAGATGAAACTTAGGCCCTTTCCTGAAAACAATTTATTAGCCCTACTCTGAATACATCTTCATGGTCTAAATCCCCGGGTCCTTGAATGAACTCATCCTCCATCTTGAATGGCTGAATCGGTTGTCCCTAAATTCAAACATCCCTAGCAGAAATAGTACACAAGGTTCAAACTTCAAACCAAGCAGCACATAAGGCAGTGAACAATGGTTCCATGTCCAAAATTGACCGATGAACAATGTATCAAATTGTTTTGACTTGCAATTAAAACTATCTGCTAATGTCTAATAGTAATGAACTTGCCTGTACACTCATGTCCTGCAAGGGGGGATTAGAAAATTTTCAAGAACACTAGAGTTCCTTTCTACTGTCAAATCTTGTTAGTTATTTTTAATTCTTGAAACTGCATTTCCAAAAATTCAGGAACTTCTTACAACGGTTTGAGTCCCGAGTGATTTTCATTTGGTTTTTGAACCTGAATGTATTCATAAAGTTGAGCACTTAGTCATCCAAACATAAACATGACAGACATATATCAATTTAGTCATAAAAATGATGGACAAATATCAAATTAGTCGTAAGTTGCAGCATATGAGATAAGATTTGTTGGCTCATATAGTCATATCAGCTTGCATTGATATGTAAATTTACATTTACTATTCCTTTGAGTACGTACTGAATCAAATTTGTATTGTCAATTTCAACGTGTTCCTTAGTTTACATACACTATGATTGTCTATAAACGAAGGTTCGGTTAATATAATCCCCTTATAGATTACTTTTGCTGTCTTTGGAGCACTATACTTCCAGAGAATGGGGTTATATGATCGGTGGATCATATGGTCTTGGTAAAATTAAGATCCTGTATCTGTTTGAGATCAAAAGTAATACCATAATTTTAATTATTCTTTTCTGTGCTGGCGGCACACGCAGAAAGGTGAAGACCTCAAAGAAGTCCAAAATCTGATTCAAACGCTGGCTTCTGTTTTGCATTTATGGGGAATTTCAAGTCATGCTTGATGCGTCCTTCACATACATTGGTGTGGTGATTGTGGGGCTATTTTGTCCCTCCACGCTAATGGTGTCATAGTGCATGAAAATCAATAGCAGAAGTAGAGGTTAAGTGTGTATTGATCTTAGTTAATGGTTGATGAATCTGTTCTTAGTTAGACATATCATGTATTGATCTTGAGTAGACCTTGTGTTCAAAATATAAATAATATTCCGTTGCTTATTAAAATAATTAAAACAAGATCAAATGCACGGTGCTATCGATCGTTAATTTTTTAAAAATTAATTTTTTAAAATTTAATATATTAACTTTTTTTTTATCATTTTATGATTTTTTATGTTATGTAACTCATTTTCTATTCTAGATAATTCTCATCAATTATAATTTAACAATGATTTTTTTTTATAATTTTAAGAATTTACCAACGTTGTGAGTGCCATAGTTAAAAGTTTGTATAATAAAATGCTATAAATAAGTAAATATGGACTATTTGAAAACAACAATTTAAAATATAAGAATGCGCGTTTGATTCTAATTTATAATCACAAATATTTTAAAAAATTATGTCAGGTTCATATAAAAAAGACGCAAAAGCTAGTCATATTAACTTAGTTTCCAAACTAAATATATTGAGAATTATTATTGTAAACAGTCACATGCACATGATTTATGTAGCCTCTTTGTACTATTATGCTTGAGGTTTAGGGGCATGCACCTTTCTAGTCATATGTCGATCGAGTCATGTGCTGACTATGAATGCTAAGTGGTCGATTGACCCATACTCCAGATATTGACCAATCTCATTAAGGTAGCAAGAATTAAACACTTTATTTCAAAACGATGTGAATGCTACTAAACTCTTATGCAACCACCCGGTATGCACATTCAGGAATCATCAATTGGAGTGAATAAGCAATTTAGTCTTTGAGATTGTACCTATTTTACATATTAGTCCCTAACTTAATATTAAATTCAAAATAGTCTCTATCTTT
Organism: Glycine soja; assembly: GCF_004193775.1. NCBI lineage: Eukaryota > Viridiplantae > Streptophyta > Magnoliopsida > Fabales > Fabaceae > Glycine > Glycine soja. Next base: position 40,580,625 of record NC_041012.1, on the reverse strand, counting down.
GCATAAGTGTTGTAAAATAGTCCTTCCGTTAAATTTTAAAGTAACGCCGTTAGTGAGGTCAATTTTAGTGTCACGTGAACTATCCACGTGGCACTAAAGGATGCCGTGACATGACACGTGGACGTGCCTGATGCCACGTCATTTGATGATAACAAAACGAGTAAATAGACAATTTAGTCCCTGACTTTGTACTCCTGTTGCATATTAATCCCTAACTTAATGAAAAATTCAAAATAGTCCCTATCTTTTACATAAGTATTACAAAATAGTCCTTCCGTTAAATTTTAAAGTAATGTTGTTAGTAAAGTCAATTTTAGTGTCACGTCATTTGATGATGATAGAATGAGTGACTTCTTCAAATTTGATGGTTTTGAACCAATTGAGACATATATACGAAAAAGAACTCACACACACTTACACAAATAAAAAGAACCAAAAATCCACAGCAACAACCTTATCTTTGTAGCTGTCAACACCAATGGGCGAGGTCTGCATAACCATTCTCTTTTCCTCTCTTTTTTTTACTTCAGTTACCATCAATGTATCATTCTGGATTCTGAGTTTTTTTGTGTGTTTTGAATAGGAAGAGAAAAAAACTAGAGGAAAACAAAGTGGATGAGAAAAAAGCAAATGAAGAAGAAAAGAAAGAAGAAGAGAAAAAACCAGAGGAATCAAAAGATGACAAGGAATCCAAGGAGAAATCTGCGCTGCCAGAAATCGTGCTAGGCACAACCTTTGCAATGCATGGACACTTTAAGCATGATTTCTGGCATCTTTTAAGTTAGGGACTATTTTGCAACACTTATGCAAAAGACAGGGACTATTTTGAATTTTTCATTAAGTTAGGGACTAATATGCAACAGAGATACAAAATTAGGGACTAAATTACCTATTTACTCGTTTTGTTATCATCAAATGACGTGGCATCAGGCACGTCCATGTGTCATGCCACGTCATCCTTTAATGCCACGTGGATAGTTCACGTGGCACTAAAATTGACCTCACTAACGGCGTTACTTTAAAACTTAACGGAATGACTATTTTGCAACACTTATGCAAAGATAAGGATTATTTTGAATTTAATATTAAGTTAGGGACTAATATGCAAAATGGGTACAATCTCAGGTACTAAATTGCCTATTCACTCCATCAGTTGTGGAAACAGTTCCGAGAATATCACTCCTCCGTTAAATGTGATAGAAGAAATATAACTTACATTTGACCTAAAATGAGATAAGTTATATTTTTTTTTTTACTTAAATGCTTCTAGGTTAGGTCTCCTAAACTCTAATTACGATCTACATGAAAAATTATTATTCCATTTTCTCAATATGTTTTTTTCCTCTTAATTACAAATTCAAAAAAAACCTTGGAAGAAAAGGAAGAGAAAACAAGTCTCAAATCATTGGCGAGAAGTTCTTCATATACTAACATACATTGCAGCTTGCAATTAATGTCACCGAAAATTAAACATTTCAAATTTATATAAGTATCGGGAGGTAATTAAGATGAGAAGCAATTGGCACTCATTGTTTAGCCAGATAAATCTATACAAGTATTCATTATACAATCTACAATAACTTCTCCAAACACTTTATTATCTTTTTGTACAACATTTTATTTATATCTGAATATTTATTTTAGAAGTAGTATTGAGGAAAACCGGTACCATAATATTTTGTTAATTTAGAAAATTTCAATTAGTCTCCAAAATTTTAGGGCAATATTAATCAAATCAAATTTCTATATACTTGAACTAAAATAAAAAAAATCCCACATTAGAAAGCATATTCTAAGTTCCGATTAAAAAATATTTGAATATATTGTGTATATAGAGTGAGAGATACAAAATCCTCATAACAAGTTACTGTTTGCATTGAATCAAGTTGAAGCCCTTTGGGAAGAGAGAGTATTTCAAAAAGAAGAGCTTAGAGCGCGTTGAAGCGCACACACAAACACAACCCACCCAACCATGGAAGTTCCGAAGGATCAAATCGCCACTCTTCTCGAACATGGACTATACAACTCCGCTCAGATGCTCGTAATTTTTTTATTTTGTTCAATCCGCATTTCAAAATTTGATTCCCCACCAAAAATGGTTGCTTTTTGATTTTATGATTTCTGGGTCGGAGCTCTAATCCGAAGTTTCTGTGTTGAACAGGGTTGTTTTCTTGTTTCTTCACCCGCTGTTAATGCTGAATCTGCCCCACACCTCAAAACTGAGAGCTTGGTCTGTGCAAACTTTCTTTTTTTCTTTTCTTTCAAATTTTAAATTCTATAATTTCCTTGTGTTGGAATTTTCAATATTTTAAGAGCTCATTGAAGTTTTTATCTTGGCTATTTATTTATTTGTGCAGGTGCTACTTGGTGATTCTTTCTTCCGTGAAAGGGAGTATCGTAGAGCCATTGTAAGAGACTGCTATTTTTTTTCCCTTTTGCATATGCACTTGGAAACCATTGCTTATTTTGTGATTGTATTATTTTAAAGATTTTGTGAAATTGGTAATTCAAAAGTTGTCTTTTTGGGGGGAGAGTAGGAAACTAACTCTTATTAATTATTATTTCTTCTGTTGATGATCAGCACACCTACAAGCAAGCTTTGCAATGCTACAAGATGATTCCAAAACAGAACATGACATCTTCTCGGAGTTCATTGTCATCGAACCGGTCTTCGTCTCCGAATTCCTGCAATGGATCAGTGATCAATGAGAATGAGGTAAACTGGTGTGTTGTGTTTCTTTGATTAATGAATGTTGGATTGGATTGACTTGATGTGCTTTCAAGGTTTGGCATGTCCAGATTTGTATAAAGATTTCTTTTGGATCTCTTTAACAGGTGAAGTTCAAAATTGCATCATGTCACAGTTTTCTGAACGAGAATAAAGCAGCTCTAGTTGAGGTTTGTTTGTTCTCTTCTTTCCTTTCTGTAGGCCACTTTCTGTAGGCCAGACTCATGAGAGTGCATGCTCCTTGACGGTTTAAAAAATTAAAAATTAAAAATTCCTGTTGGTGTAGTTTAAAGTGAAAAAATGCCAATTCTCTATTTATGGAGGGATTAACAACGGAAATAACAAGCCTTAAATGGCTATATTGTGTATATTTTGTCAGTTATGAATATGGCATTTTTTAACAAGAAACAAAGGTTATGACTTACATTCTTGGGTTGTTTTCAATTTTGTCATTCCTTACGAGTTATTCGTGTCACTTTCTCGTTACAGATGGAAGGCATTCCAAGTAAAGCTAGAAATTTACCAATGAATTTGTTATTAGGGAGGCTCTATCGAATTTCTAGACATAGCCGAGCTGCTGTTGCTATTTACAAAGAATGTCTAAGGTTTGTAAATATTTCATACACTAATTGAACCTTTGATATGACATCAATAGGTTATCTTTGAATGCCTTTATGAATCTATTTTATCAGTTTTAATTTATTTGTTGCAACTGCATTGTATATTGACCTTCAGCCTTCAGGCATTATGTCCACCATCATCCTTATGTCTGAACTGATAGCATTTGCTCTTTTCAAACACACATTTGTAATGTCTGTTCATCCAGTGACATATTTGTTTTTGTTGTCTTAGACATAGTTATTAAATCTCTAATGAACCTGCTGAATTAGTGCAGGCACTGTATTTTGATATAGGGTGAGAGGGCAAAAAGCTTGATTTCAGATGTCCCATGCAGCCATGTGAATAACCTCAATTTAAGAGTTTTGTGTGTGACTGTGTGTGTGTGTTGGGGAGGGGGGCAAAGAAAAAACCACATATATATGTTAGTGACTTGTTTTTTTTTTTTTTTTCTGTATCTGTTCTTTCATATTCTCTTGAACTCATATATCATATGCATTTTATTATGAAGCTCTTTTCCATATTTCAATTCTGACTGTTTGCTTTCTCTTTGGGCAGTATTGATTGTGTTATGGACTTACGCAATTGGCTACTTGCTTTAAGCTTTGTGCATTTGCATATTTCATATGATCTATATTATTATTTATCAATTTGCTACTTGAGTTTAAGATGAAATTCTTTGTTGATGCATTTTTGGCAGACATTGTCCTTATGTTCTTGAGGCTATCACAGCTTTAGCAGAACTTGGGTCTACTGCAAAGGACATCATTTCATTGATTCCTCAGGTTTGTTGATTACAAGCTGAAAGAAATTTGTGGACTCAGTAAATTATGCCATTTCTTTCTCTTCTTTAGGCAATTATGAACTCAGCCACAAAAAAGAAACTTTACCCTGTTGGCTGATGTGTTCTATAATGCTGAGTATGGAGGATGGTGTATTTATAATACTCAGTCCTCTGGGTTAACAAAAGCACTCTCCTTAGGTGGATTTTGGTTCCTTTCCTTTTATTAATTAGATTTATTAGGTGGAAAGAAGAAGGAACAGCTGTTGACCTAAATTTGAGATTGCTCTGCCTTTGGCTCCTATGTTTCTTCTATTTCAACATGTACTTTAACCTCATTGGAATTATCTGTTTTGTTCCTGATAACCTTTATAATGTGATAATTCTATGCATGGAGTTACTGGCAGCTAAATACTTGATGATCGAGCTCAATAGAATACCTTATATTGTGACATTTCTTCTGTATATTTAATTGCTGTGGATTTATTTATAATTCATTACCTTTTATCATGAAACTTTTTCAATTTTGTTTCAATTTGCAAATTTCAGTTTAATTGTAATACATAATTGGTGTGCAAACATTTACTTTCAGACTCTGAATAGAAGTGGTAGAGCTCCATTTGATCACACTGACTCAAGTCGTTGGCTTCAAGTAAGTTATACATAGTAGCAAAATCCTTGTTTGTCTATGTGCTTTAAAGTACTTGCTACCGTTTATCACTTTAGATATTTTTCTTTTTTATGTTAAGCCTCTATAGATGCATCATTATTAACCTGCACTGTGTATATGCTTACATCAAATCCTTGAGAAGAAATGAAAGATGACTGCTAGTCCAATCCTGAATAAATAAAGATTGATATTTACGGACTATTTTAATGGTTTGGTGGTATATCTTGAATATATTGAGCTTGGCTCGTAATCAGTTGAAATGCAAAATCCAATCATTCCAAATGGATTTTCTTTTTGTGTATATTTATCTATTGTCTTGCCAGATACTGAGTCTTTTGCTACAGGATGGTGCTCTTGGTTTTCTATGCATGATGATGATTTGGGAAGGATCATGCACTTTTATTGCTAATTTTCTCTTGCTTAATATTGTTTTTAGTGATGAAACTTGTTGTGAATCCATACCTAACTTAAGCTTTTAGGAGAGTTGGCTCTTAACATGGTTTCAAAGTCTCTATAACCTGGTGACCAATAGTTTGATCCTTGTTTACCTATTTTTCTTTCTTAAATTGAATTTGAATCTGCTTCAAGCTTCCAAGTTAAAAGGGTTTTTGCATGAAGGGGGCATACTAGAGATAAAAACAATAATTCTTGGGCTGCAGCTAACATGTAGTTTTCAGGATAGTTGGTTCTGGATAGAGCTGATAGTTAATTCTGATTTAATTCCCCTTATATGTTGCCTGGTTCAAAATAATATATGCTGAGGTGTGATTAGTTAATAAAGTTGACCTTTTTTAATAATTAATGTCATCTATCCATTTATTTTTCTATTGACCTGTAAGATTTAAGCATACACCAAAACTGTCAAGGAAGGGGGTATTCTATATCACATGATTTTATTTCCTAAAGAAAAAGACCATAAATATAGGCATGGGAAAGATTGGAGATTAGTTTGTTCATGATTCTGGTTGAATTTCCTTTTAAATTTGGCATTATCTGTTTCATGATTGTGTTCATATGTGGGCAGACAAATCGAACTTGCAATTAATGATCAATTTTTTCTCTTTTATTTGCAGCGCTATGTTGAAGCTCAATGTTGCATGGCTTCCAATGATTATAAAGGTTAGATATTGTATTTTACCTGGAGTCATTTTGATTATTGATTTCATTCTTGTGTGTTTGACGCTTGGAGCTGAAGAAGTCAAATATGTGTGTTGTGGCCCTTGGGCCACTTTCTGACATTACAAAATGATAATTCTACTGTAAATTATTGTAGTGCTTATGTGGCTCATTTTTCTGCATTAGCTTCTTGTCTTCTTGTTTTGATCAAACTTGGACAATATTTTAATGAGAAAAAAGTTTTTTTTTTTTTTGGATTTGCCTATACTTGGTAGTTTCTACTATCTTCAGTGATGTGTGTTTGACACTGGCACATCCAGTTTTACTTTGTTTCAAATGTTGGCAGGTGGATTGGAACTCTTTGCAGATCTTTTACAGCGCTTCCCTAATAATATACACATAATACTTGAGATGGCAAAGGTTAGGCTTGCTGCAGTGATTTAGAACTAGTGTTAATATAACCTTCCAACATGGCTTATGCATTTATTTCTAACTTTTCTCTTTTGACTATCAGGAAAGACTTGCTTTCTAAAGCTAGTGTTGCAATAGATGGATTTAGTTCCTCTAAAGCAAGTATTTCCCTTTAGATAGAAAAGTAAAACATCTCAACCCATAACGAGAAAATTGAGTATATTTTATCAAATCCATGATTTGTTATGCATGTTTAAGTAATATCATTATCAACTATTTTTTTTTCATTAATGATTGAGATTTTTCTTTTTCCCTCTGAAGTAAGAACTTACTTTAGATGAGCAAAATTAATCAATGTTATTCCTATGAGTTGACTGCTTGAATTTTTTTACTAAGTGATACCCCTGCTAAAGGATTGCAGCATTTCCCTACTTTACATGAAATTTCCTTGAATTGATTGCTTAATGTCAAAATTCTGATGTATATTCTAAATGAAGGTTGAAGCTATTATTGGAAAGAATGAAGAGGCCATTATGAATTTTGAAAAGGTAATACAGAATTGTAGCCTATTATGTTAATATATTTAATTATTTATCCCTACTTCCAAACCTGCTTATTTACATATGTGCTTATTGAGCTTATATTGTATTGATAATTTGGTGATCACAGGCCCGATCAATTGATCCATACATCGTAACATATATGGATGAGTATGCAATGCTTCTAAAGCTAAAATCTGATTATCCAAAGCTGAATAAGTTAGTGCATGATTTATTGAATATTGATCCTGCAAGACCAGAGGTTTTTGTAGCTTTGTCTGTTTTATGGGAAAGGAAAGATGAGAAAAAAGCATTACAATATGCTGAGCAGGTATGCATTTTTATTTGATGCAGATTGGACTGAATTACTTTATCTTTTATAAAATTGCTTACAATTGTCTTATTATTTTGCAATTAGAGTGTTCGGATCGATGAGAGGCACATACCAGGGTATATAATGAAGGTAAATAATATAGTTTTGCATCATATGGGGCATGGCCCATGCTGCATAGGGGTCTATTTACTCTATATATATTTGTAGAGGATGATAAATAAGCCTTTTCTGACATGTTGAGTTTATTCAGGGAAATTTATTATTGACGATGAAACGGGCAGAAGCAGCTGTTCCTGCCTTCAGAGCAGCTCAAGAATTGAGACCTGATATTCGCTCATATCAAGGTTTATTTTATACTTATAAAAATATATTGTTGCATGACTTGCATCTCTTTCCTGCAATGACATTCATGTATTCTGCTGTCAATATCTACTGGAAAGTGCTGATACTAGAAATTAAAAAAATTACAGATTTTGACATGAATATGAATATTTCAGGTTTGGTCCATACATATTTGGCTCTCTCTAAAATCAAAGAGGCTTTATATGCTTCGAGAGAAGCAATGAAAGCAATGCCTCAGTCAGCAAAAGCTTTAAAATTAGTAGGTGATGTGCATGCCAGTAATTCTAGTGGCAGGGAAAAGGTAACTTAACAGCTCTTGAAAATTAGTATTTATAGACCACTATTTTTACCTTGATTTCTTATGTGAGAAATATAATGCATTCTTCATATAGGCTAAAAAATTCTACGAGTCTGCACTAAGACTGGAACCTGGTTACCTTGGAGCTGCACTAGCTTTGGCTGAGCTCCATGTTATCGAGGGCCGAAATGGAGATGCTGTGTCTCTGCTTGAGCGATATCTTAAAGACTGGGCTGATGATTCTCTTCATGTAAAACTTGCACAAGTTTTTGCAGCCACTAACATGCTGCAGGAGGCTTTGTCACATTATCAGGCTGCATTAAGGTTGATCTCTATCCTTATTGTTGAGGATATCCATGTGATGTATGTCTGTGTTCATGATTTTACTATGCCTCTAACATTTTGCATAAATGGCAGGTTAAACCCCCAGAATGAAGCAGCAAAACGGGGTTTAGAGCGATTAGAGAAGCAAATGAAGGTTTACTCTTTTGATTTTTTTATATTTAATATATATTTCCCTAAATAATTTGATGCTTGACTATATATCTGTCTACTAATCACACACATTACTCACCATTCCTGCTGGATTATGTTTTCTCAAATAGATGCATGGTATAGTCCAAAATTATAATCTGATTGATGAGGGTCATGTTAGAGGATATAGCCTTGAAAAGTTGAGTGAAGTTAAAATTTGTAATTCTGCATCCTTTGTAGGGAGTGGATCCTGATGCACCTGAAGAAGATGAAGACAATGATGTTGAAGATGCAGATGGAGATCAAGACGAGACTGAACTTCTGTGAGTAGCAGTGTCCAGAGCAAGTCTATTTATGATGAGAACAAACGTGGAAATAGTTTAATGTTGCACGGCATTAGCAGTAGGGTTGGTGCCCTACAATCTGGGCTCAAGTTTGGCTTAACTGCTGCTAGAGTTCACATCAGAAAAACAAAGCATTTCACACTGTTGCATCTGGTGGTCAAACCCTGAGGCTGTATAAATATAGAATGTACGGATTGGATGGTGAAGGGGGGTGGATTGGACTTTGGCCAGGTTGTTGAGTTCGATTTTGTAAGGCCAAAGATGTATCAGCTAGAAGCTTGTGTTATCTTCATTGTAAAAAAAAAATTATTCTTGGTTGTAAAAGCTATGATGATATGAGTGGTAAAATAACTAGTCATGTGAAAACTGTAGACAGTAGTCTTTCATTTTCTGTAACCCTCTAAAACGACTGCCCGTTTAATTATTTTCTTCAGGAATCAAAAGGTGAGATTCCATGTAAGCTCTTCTCTTTATTCTTTATTGTCTAGCCAGGTAAGATTAATATGTTCTACAACTCATGTGGGTTCCTTTTTATCATTTGCAACCCTTGCTTCTTCAAGCAACTATGTTTTATTTGCAACCTTTTTTTATCATTTACATTGCTATTGAGCTTGTGTATTAACTAATATGAACTATGAAGTTATGTTAGCTTAATCATTAGTTTTAACTCAAGTTTGAATTTGAAATATGCACTTGTTAAATATTTAGATAAGAATTTTACTAGTCTTAATAATTTTATTTAGCTTGAGTAGATTATCTATCTCCTATAGAGAACAACAATGATCTGTAAAAAAAAAAATCTTTTTAGGTTTCATTTTGATTTACAGTTACATACAATTTTTATTCGATTATTGTATTATTATTTTTTTAAAGTTTAAACATAAAAATATAAACTTCCATTTAGTTGACTCAATATAAAATTATGTTCTTTATCTATCTCATTTATTGCTTCTCTTTGATAAGGTTAATCACTTCATTTTTTACTAATTATTTTGAGCATCTTTTAAATTTTAAATATTGATTAATTGTTTGACTAAATAAAGTAAAAAAAAAAAAAGGAAAAACTTATTCACGCATGCAATGCTTAAAGATAAGTTAGGAGTATTTACAAATTGAATTGAATTCAGCGGAAACAGCCAAACAATCCAAATGTAGATAAAGTGATATGTTGTGATATTGGTTCACATTCATTTTTCTTACAATATCATTGGTTTATTTTTGCTCAATCTAAATCTAGATAGAATTATATTTTATTTAATTTCTTACTAGTAATAATTTATTTTACACAATATATAATGTTATATTTTTATGCTAATTTAAAATTTCACTTGATTTCTTATAACTTTATGTCAATTTATTTTTCATTTTGAGGAAATGTTAATTTATTATTAATAGACATTACATATGTACAGATCCATTTTTCTTAGCCGCCGAAGGGCTGTTTCATTAATTGTGCTTCTTTTTCTTTGGAGTTGGCCCATCCAAGTCTTCTTCGCCACCCTCAAGTTGCCCTTTCCTTAATAGACTGCGTCCTCATGCATTGTTTCATCATTTATGCTGAAATTCATTGGCATGACATTATTTGACATTTCAAAACACTACACTTGAAAAGGTTTCCTGGGAGTAGGGACTCGATTTTCCATTGATTGAAGTCTCTGTTTGAGATGGAAAACTTCAACCTATGTAAGCACCCAAAAAAGATGGCAACATGTTAAGAGTAAGAACATTAGCCATTATCAGTTTATCACATAATGAACGGGACACAACGAGTGGAAACATATTTAAGAAGCACTGAAACTCCAACACAAACAACACCTCAATTTGAACAATAATTGGCCATACAAAACATAAAATTATACCAACAATTGGAATGTTAAGAAATAAAACTAGAGTTAAGATTTGTAATCAATCCTAGGATATACCTGTAATTGGAGTGCCCTGGTTCTTTCTGCCGCCAGAACCCCTCTGGTTGAGTGCAATTCCTACTAAAAGTTTTTACTAAGTCAATGCAGCTTTTATGAAAAGGTATGCAAGTACTTCCATCAAATGAAAGGTTTATATACCTTTTGAGTATCATCTAAAACAGCCTTGAGGAATGCCACATCATGCTCAAGCCTTACATTGTCAGCATGGACCATGTTGGATAGGTTGTTAGCTTCTTCTTGAGCTAACTCTGCATTGACCAGCTTCTCTCTCAGTAATTCCATCTCCTTCAGTGTGTCAGCCAATTTTCTCTCCATCTCCTGCCTGCTTTTGAAGGCAGATGCTAAGCTTTTCTCAGCAGCTTCTCTGCTTGCTAATGCCGCTGACAATTGTCCCTCCAGAATGCCAAATTTTCTCATTAAGGAAGCCACTTTAGTTTCATAATAATGATGGATGTTTGAATCAGTGGACAGTGATCCTAATTTACTGTTATCAGGGAATGACACATCATCACTTTCTAACAGGGGGTTTCCAAAACCGAGGTTTTGCTGATTTGAACTTCCAGATACCAACACCTGTTCCTCCATGTTGGTCTTGGCTCCATTTCTGCTCATGTGATTTCGAGGATCATTTTGATTTGTTCTATGATCAGCTGCCTGAAGTGAATTGTACATTACAGTTTTGGGTTTCATTATATTTTTGTCATAATGTTAGCATCAGGATTGGAATAATAATCACTACTGATATTTAATAAAAGCATATTCTTAACATCATAACATAATAAATGGTTCTGACCTTATGGACTATTGAAAATAATATACTTATAGTTATATGTGATGGTTGGGAAGGAGTGATAGAAGCCATCAAATGAACCCATTGTAGATGGCAACATAACAGCTTATTACCACAAATGGTTCTGACCCAGACATGAAGAGTAGAGACACATTCAGAAAAGAAGCTGATTACATTCAGTGTATGAATGTATAGATATTTAGAGGGTGGGTAGGACTCTAGGATATGTATTATGCATTAACCATCATGTGGTAAAATCCCATTAGAAGAGTTTTGTTATAAAGCATACAGTTGTGATTAATGGGATTTGTGTTTACCCGAGTCAAAGAACTTTTATCTTCCGAATGTTTGCCAATCCTGACATCTGCATTGTATCCTTCATCATGATCAAATTGCCTGCGAAGGGAGATGTTGGTAGGGAGAGAATCGGAATATTCTACAAGAAGGGATTCTGACAGAGATTTCCTTTCAGAACTATGTTCAATTACGGATGCAAGATTTTGTCGAGCAACAGAGTTAATCAAACGTTGTGAAGAGTCATTTTTAAGTTGAGAAGCCAATCCAGCAGATAATGAATCAAGTAGTATAGATCTTGGATCTTTGGTAGAAGTCGGTCGTCTTCTCAGGACGAATTCATTTTTTTCTGTTATCAACACTTCCACCTAATACAGTCAAGAAGAAAAAGATTAAAAGTTCCATAAAATTAATCCATACACCAACTTCATGCATTTATGTCAAACCTGATTTGATGGCTCTTTTTTGGATCCCCCAAATGCAACAAGGAAGTCTTTATCCTTGTGTTGCACGAGTGTTAGGCTAAAACCCTGCTAATATAACAGATATTATATACAAGCTTTTTAAACACTTAGAAAAAGATGGTCAATCATACAAACAAAATCGGCTACTGCAGGAGATTTAAGAATTAAGTCAGGAAATGAATTAGTTGTACTCCTAATACCAAATATAACACATCTAGAAATAATTTCCTAATAGTCAATTTACAGCTCATAGGTTGAACAAAAATCTCGTAGAGAAAATATAAAAACTAAAAGCTAATGCTAACCAGTAAGGACCCTGTTAAGGAACTAAAAGAAGAAAGCTTTTTATTAGAATGTGTAAAATTGTGTTACTCATAACTTTTTTTGCGCTCCCCTATGATTTCCACAAGAAAAACTTTCTTCTTTTAATTCCTAGCTAGAGATTTCATCACCACCATAAAACAAAATTTGAGTTATAAGCTGATAAGCACCCGCCACCCAAGCACTTGGAAAACCCTCCACTAAAAGATAGGTGTCAAGAGGGGAGAACCAAGCCACTTAAGTACTCCACCGAGTCGGACTTAGGCACCCCGTTATGCCCAAGTCCCTATAATAAGCACAAAAGGCTAAATGGAATACATTAATGTCAATAAATGTGCAGTGAACTAGCAATGAGGTAGCAACAGATGAATGAAAGGTAAACGTGGTGGGAAAAATAAAAAGCTCACCTGGTTGGTAGTAATAGAAGATGGAGGTGATGTTATTGCCACAGACCATTCACTTTTTACAACATCATATACCAAAGTCTCCCCATGTCCTGAAAAATACAAGGGAAATTAGAAATTTACAAAAAAAGTAGAATAAGAGACAAGTTATATGTGAAACAGGAAGTGATACAAGCAGTAAAACTAAATGGCAGAGATCAAATCTCAAATGCTTGTGTTCTTATTACAATACACATTTTTTTTCTTTTCTTTATAGTTGGAATTAACCTCCCTTTCAGTAAGATGATCTTCTTATTATGTGAGTATTGATTTCAAGTTACCAAGGAACATTGATTAAATGAAAGTTCCAAACACAAAAAATACAAGGAGTGCTCACAAAGGCTATTCAATCAAAAGCATTGTAGTGATTAACAGATGCAGATGACTGGAATGAAAGGTAAGAGGAATAACTCAAATGCAATATAGTAACCAAGAACTAAATCAGTAAAATTCATGCATAAATTACTTTTTTACTGTAGCTGAAGTGTAAAAGTCTAAGTTCAAAAGATAGAAATAAAATGTATGCTCTAATATTACGAATAAATGCTTCATCCTTTAAAAAGCATACGTTTTTTCTTGCTTCCACCTCCTGTAATATACCATTTAGTGCCACATAAAACACCACAGCAACCAGCTCTTGGTGATGGATGGAAACCACGTATTTTTATTCTTGACCATGCCATCTGAAAGAAAATATACTTTCATTAAATTACACAATGAATGAGCATTTAATCTTCATTTTGGAGAAATAAAAAAGTTTCACTGATATAGAGAGCTCACTGTTTCAAAGTCAAGTGAATACAAGTCATTCAAGGTCCTGGATTTTGATGCTCCTCCAAATATAAATAGAATTTTACCATCATAAAGAGCTGCCACATGGTTGAATCTAGGACAAGGTGCTGCTCCCCTGTTAGTGATATGATATTTCAGCAGGTAGTATGGGGGTAAAAAAAAAAAGAACACAGCATTACATTACAAAAGCAAGGAAACATTTAAATCAGGTCCTTATCAGCAGATAGTCACATGGAAGTCATAAATTTTGTTTTTGAACTTAAAAAAAGAAAAAGAAAAAGAAGAAATCAATCACAACAAAGCGTAAAAACATTTACGTGTAGTGAAGTGGAAGCCATGTCAAGGATTTGAGATCAAACATATGTAGATCATTCAGTTTCCTCCTTTTTACATCTTCTCCTCCAAACAATATTAAAACAGAGTTAGCCATAACAACAGTGTGACCACTGCGAGCAACCTGCCAAGAACAAAATTTATCATACATTAGTTCAGCTGATGTGTCATATTCTCATTCAGTTTCTATATTCTTAGTGTGCAATTCTTCCAGCTCATGTCTTCCTGACAATTTAGCTTGTCAAAAAGCTGTCCATTTCACTAGAGTCCTGGACGACACATTCTAACACAAACTCATTAACATATTTTAATTGATAAAGAATTATTTTGGTTAAGAGAGATAAAGGCTATGTTGGACAAAACTATCTCAAAGCTAAAAAGCTAACTCATTAAATTATAAGTGTTCCGTAAAACTAATAAAGTCATGATTTATTTAAAAAATGTAACAATGAAAATGAATAAATACATTAAAGATAAAGGTAGAAGAAAATATAAAAAGTGGTAGCGTATTAAAAAACACTATTTCAAGTAACATTTAAAAAAAATATTAGAAACTACTAAAAAAAACTTGTTTACCGAATAGTGGTAAAAACAATTAGAAATTAGCTTAAATGTCTTGTGAACATAGTCAAAATAGATGTATGTTGAACACAAATTTCTAAATAAAAAAAAAACCTACACCACACACGAATGTAATAAACACAAAGATACAATTACTTAATTATTACGATACATTGAACCTAGATATAATAGTGCATGATGTAATGAATACCATGATTTATGATATATTAAGTAATAATATGATTAAACAATATATGAAAATGGCAATTCAGTAGCATATGCCCTAATATTTGGATTCCTAATATGGAAAATCTCCAAGATCAACTTTCTACCTTAAATGAATTTGCAATTTTATCAAATGAAAATTCATACCGGTATGTCTCCCTTTGCTTCCATGGGTGACCAGCACTCTGTATCTGTATCAAATGCCCATACTACAAAAATCAGAAAGACAATTAGAACAATTTTGCAGCATGAACAAGGACAAAGCTATTACATATGTGAAGAAGATGAGGGTGAACCAGAAATTTTGTCACTTGCTGGGTCTGTTTTCCCTCCAATGAGGAGTGCCTTTCCCCCCCAAGAAACCTGGTCAAATTATCATCAAACACAAGAAAATTGAGACCAGGTTAAATCATTGTCAAGTATAAAGTTTAAACAAGTTACCATTAAATATGGGAAAGGTGCTAATTATCAATCCCGAATGAAAATTTGATTTCTTGTATCATCAAACAGCAAATTTATAATAGCCACAATTTACTGGTGAACACTGTGCTTGGACATGCAAGGGTGGCCATTTCTTTTTGTTACAAATTCAGGTTCGTGAACTTTCATTGTAACAGACAGGTTATTCAATGTCTATGATGAGAGCATTATCAAGGTCACTTGGATAGAATACAAATAAACATGTCAGCATGCTGACAATATGTTGTTAAAACCATAGATAAAAGTACCAAACAATGCCCCTTGCAAGCTGGAAGCTTTAGTGGAAGACTGCTTGGTGACAAGTAAAGCTTAGACGATGCCATGGTCCACGAAAATCTGTCAAAATTTAGCACCTGGACAACAAAAGTGAATTGTATAGATCGCAGTTTGTATGATGAGCCAATAACCAAATAATTAGTTAATATTTTTTTTTAATAACATTAGTTAATGTTAATATTGATGCTCATGTATAGCAACAATCTCCCTCTCATAAATCTTCCAATTCCAAAACAAAGAAATGTTCCCTCACCTGCACGTCGTCTAACAATCCACTCCCGGATTCACCACCAACCACTATCATCTTATTTTGAATGACAGCTGCAGCATGCTATTCACAAAGAGTGATAGTTAAGTCATTTGCCAAAACTGCTCAGAAGTCATAAAACTTCCAGAAAAAGACTCAGGACCAAATGTAAAATATAACAAGAATCACAAATTTACATACATAGGATCTAGGAGTAGGCTTATCCCCTGAAATTGACAACACCATCCAGTTCTCGGAGCTACCTGATGTACAAGTATGCATATCAGGTGCAGCAGATGAAAGCATTTTCTCAGAATGACCACTTGTCCCTGTAACTCTATCACCCTGAAAGAAGCTTTATCAGTGGCCACACTCATTATTTCAAATTCAATCCCAATCCCACACAAGGGTCAAGGAATAGCTGAAAAACTCACATTGGAGTTTACATTTCGCTTATGGTGCCTGATGGGACTTCTAGTTCCCAGGGTGGTGTCAGAAAGTTGGACCTTCAATCTACTGAGAAAACACAACAGCAAACCATTGAAATTAGTGCATTTGGAAGATTTTATTTACAACTTATCTTATGACATACATACTTATGTAAGTATTTGAGAAAGCTTATGACTTATGATATGTCCATAATGTGTTTTTAGCTTTATTTCAATAAACTGTTGAACATAGCTTTTAAAAGTAACTTACAACATGAAAATAATTTAATCTTCAATCGTAGAAAAAACGTATAGATAAGCACAAACATAAGTGCTTAATTAAGTTGTTTATCCAAAAGCACCCTAAAAAGAATAGTGGTACCTCTTAATTGGGTATAAAAAAAAAGCTTTGAAAGAACAAATCTTCACCTGCCAAGTTTCATGTGCCTGCGAGAGAACCCGAACATTTTCTTCTTCAAAGCTCAAAGCAGAGTTCCAACTATATGGAGAATCAACTGAACATTGAGTGAGCAACAAACACTAACACTCCACAAAGGGTGGCTACATTATGCTCAAAGTCAAAGACTTTCCTTCTAAAGAGTGCAAATCGAGATCGTTCTTTTTCAGTTGCTCAGAAAACAAATACCACTCAGCTTGGAAAGCTCAGAATCAACACTCACAGTGGTAGAAGGGAAAATTGAATTGAAAGAAATCAAAAACATTGTCACTGTGACAAGAAAGCTCACCGAGTCCAGGGTGTTTGATTCCTAGGAAAGTTGGTGGGAAAGAAAGAGAAGCTCCAAACAGCACCATATAGATTGTGCAATGTAGAAAATCCCGACAACATCAAACTGAGTAATGGCATGAGCTGGAAGCGGTGTGAAACAGAGAGTGAGAGAGAGAACATTAACATTAAACATAAACATTAACATTAACAAACATTACAGAGCACTGAGAGAGAGAAGCCCCACGTTAGCATTAGCGGATTTAATCTAATTTCGCTTTTTGTCTTCTTTTGTGTGGTCATTGTACTAGAATGTGGTCTTGGTTGTTTCTGAGTTAAGTCAAGCCGTGCCGTTAAAAAACGAAATTAAATTAACCCCGCACCAAGAAAAATTGTGAATTTAACTTACATAAAATTATTCTCTCATATTTTCAACGAAACTTTTATTTTTAATTAAATATCCTTGAGTTGAAATTGTTTGGCATTCTCCAATTAGCACATACATCTATTGAAGTATATTAATTCTATATTGAAATTTATAATAAAAAAAAGTGACAACTTTTTTTCCTATTTAATTTGTTTTAAAATTAATAAAATAAATATAAACAGTGCTCATAAGATATTATAAGTTAGTAGTAAAATCTAAAAATAAATTACTTATTATATTAAAAGATAAAATATTCAATACTAGTATTATTTTAAAGTAATTAAAAAGAAATGTATAATAAAGTGCTTAATTAACGTGAAAGAAAAGTAGAAATAGGTGAGATGGGGTGGGGTCCAGTGTGCATTGATGATTTCGTGCATGCATGCATAGGTGTCTCCACCTTGGGACTTGTGTGAGTGCGAGAACTTGAATGGGAAGAAGATGGCATCTATGACACCCCACGTGTCTCACTTGTGGGTAAGCCTAGTGACCGTAAGTTAAGGGACAGTCACAAAACATTGGAGCATTGGAGAGTGTGGTTGATCTACCATCTATGGACTAAGATCACATTTTCTTCTTCTCCAGTACTTCATTACTTTTCTGCCGTGGCTCATGCATGTTGTTTTCTCTGTTCAACTTCAACAACACAAAAGTCGTTGTTGTTGGCTGTTAGTGAGGTTTAATTTTTGTGCATGTTCTATGATTGGACTTGTCTTAGTATGAAAAGCAAACATCCCTAGAGGTGTCCTTTGTTGTTATTATATTTTCAATAATAACGAATGAGTGATCCTGCTTCTTTGCTTCCACCCATGTCAGACGAATTTGTTTCAATATCTATTTATTTATATTATAAAGCTCAGATTTTGATACAGTTTAGATGATTAATTATTTATTTCTATATTAATGTGCTAATGATGTTGAGAAGAGTTGTATCTAACGAATTCACATGAAATTATTTCACTCTAACCTAACTAATATCATGAGTCATGATATTATTCGATTAGAAGAAAATTGTCTTTAATAATATTAAAAAAGAAGACTTGCAGCATGGAATAATCTTTATGCACTTCAAAATAAACTTTGAAGCATTAATTAAAATTATAACAAAAGGCAACATTTTTATAAGTAATTAGGAAAATAAATAGATATAAATATATTTCGAACAGATTAGCTTTCAAGTTGCCCTGGCTCAGAAGAAGACAAATATTAATGCTTGTGGGAATCACAGGCATAAGGCATGATATCTTAATAAAATATCGGAATATGTTTGTTTATAAGCAGTAGGAAATAAAAAAATACCAATAAATGCTAAAAGCTCATGATCTATGATTTGAAAAAAAAAATACTTTATGTATATATTCAGCAATATTATGTTCCCTGAGCAATTCTTTTTTCATTTGAGAGAACTTTTCGTCGTTTTCATTTTTAATATATTGTGCTTGTGGGTGGTGGTTTTGGATACTATATGCATGCGACGATTCTCTGTGTCTCGTATCTTAAAAAGCAATAGAGAAAAGAGCAAATTATTAAAGGGGATAAGTTATTTATGGTTGTATTTTTCTTTCATTCGCTTTCTCTTGAGAAGAAGAATAACATATTTAACTATTATTCATAGTTAAAGGAGTAGCAATTTGTACAGTTCTAGTACTTCACCCAGTTAGACCACCCTATAATTTGTGATGCCAAGATCCGTCATCGCATTTTTCTCGATCTTTTTCTTTTTTTCAGCTTATATATAAAGCTAACATTCTTCACCAATTCGCTCCACCCCAATATATTCCTCTCCTCTTTCACCCATACAATTCTATATATGTGTGGTCCACATATATACCATGATCATTGACGTTATATATATTTGATGTAGTCATGAAATAATAATAATAAAATAATGTTGAGGCAGATCAAAATGGTGCTTGTGTTGTGTAGTACTATATCAAGTATGGTGTTGTTATAATATTAATTATTTATATAAACACATACTTTAAGAGTTTAAGGCTGGCTTACTTTTGTGTACGACGCCATATCATTAATTTATAAATATATGCATGCCAACAACGGGGCTTTATTATAATTATTCTGCATGTGTATTCTATGCGTAAAACAACGTGGAAATATTGTTTGTGCCTTAACTATAAGTATATGATCATAAGCAAGTCAGAAAGCAATAAAATTAATGTATTAAGGGCCAATTTTCTTCGAAGGACTTAAATTATAGATGATGTATAAAATTCATTTACCTTATATATGCTGAAAAAGTATGGGTTGTTATGGTCCATGTTGATATTGGCTTATGCGCAACAAGATAATATTCAGGCAAAGAAACTTCAGCATGATTAGAAATATTGAATCTCATTAAGGTCAGATATTGGACTTTGTTTTCATATATAGCTAGAAGGTATGTTTTTTCTCTAATTGGTGTTTATTAATTCCTCTCTAGCAGTAGTAGCATATCTAATCTTCTTGTAATCTACCCCGTGCAATTGGACTGAAGTACCTTAAGTACTCCTTTAAACAAATTATCTTATATAAAGATACTCTTTGATAAACATAGCCAATTGCTATTAGGTGGAATTTGATCGACATGCAGTTTGTTATGTAATGAAAATACTAATCAACCAACAAGAAGAATAGCCCTTGAGTTATACGAAGAGCAGGTTGATGGAGAATAAAATGCCTTAAATTTGTAGATAGGAGCCGTGTTTGAATTAGCCAAATTTGTGTGTAAGAAAAAACTTTTCATAATTTTTTTTATATTTTTTTCAAACAATAACTTTTTTTATAAAAAAAAAAAATCCCAAACATGATGTTAGTGCTATGTAGCTATATATTTTTGGTGGGTTTAGTTGTAGTAGCAAGAAGTACGTGATGCCGTGTGAAATCTAAAACACGTACACCAAGGTATATATGAAATTCTCATAGTTTTGGACGTGAACATTAATTGTTGGCACTTGGCACCATCAAGATTCTTTTAGCCACAACCAAACACGGGTCGGAAAGAAAGGAAAGCAACATCACTAGAACACAGCCAACCCAGAATCTTTTCGCCCTAATAAGATAAGTTAAAAAGCTAATTTCTACTAATAATTGGTTCCTTTCCTCACCCCATGGATTCAAATTGCAAACTCTTACAGTATGTTTGAATTTTGATAGGGTGGGAGAAAAAAATATTGAAATTTAAATTAAAGAAAAAGTGAAAGAAAGGCCTATATCTATAATTGGTTCCTTTCCTCACTATGTTTGATGTAGTAAATTGATACAATACCTATATCTACGAGAAACCACAAGGGCTGGCCTAGTGGTTGGAATTTGATTAATACAGTATGAATTTAAATTTAAATTTGTTTCCCATTGTCATTGTAAAAAAAAAAAACTACATCTAAGAAAGTAAGAATAGTTATGCCTTGTTTTTCTGGGTAATATAATAAAAAAAATTAAAATCTTGTTATCTATAATATTTATACTTCATACATGATAGAAAATTAATTATTATTATTTTTTTGGTAGAATTTCTGGTCATCCCGTCATTATACTCATATTTCCCTTTCTAGAATTGGATGCGAATTTTAATAGCGAGAAAGAAGAAAGAGGTCCCAATAGGATAGATTCAACTTTTCTTTCAAGGCAGCAGATGCCTCCAAGATAGATAAGGAAGAAACCCCAACATATAGCGGATTAAAAAAGTTATAATGGCACAGATAGGACTATTAAACATAGGCCCTCTTATATATATATTTAATCCATGAATTTCATTAAAAATGCATTAAGAATTTAATTGAAAATATATTGATGTAGTTAAAATAATTTTTATCATAATCAAATCATAAAATGTCATATTTTTTTGTGTTAGTATCATAAATTGTCATATATAATAATATTGTTAATTTTTATAATAATTATTTATATGTGTGTTCATTTTTAATTAGCTAATTAATTTACTTTAACAGTATATGAAAATTAAATTTTTAGTCTAGCTAACTATTAGCTCTACGCAGTTCCTGTTTTGCAACCAAGACGTTATTGTTTGTATAATTTTTTATAACATTTTTTAATATTTATCTATCATATTTATATATTTTTATCACAAAATTTTGACTTTTCTCTTCTTATTGTCTCGTATTCGTAAAATTAATTGAGCCTAATTTTTATGGACGGTAAGTATAAAAATATTTATATCATCAACCTATTAGAAAGTAGATTTTTATAGTTGTTAGAAAAAAAAAGTCAATAAATTTATTATCCTACATGTTAATTAATCTCTAATTAAATAATAGTATAAAAACTTTTACTTTGTAATAATCACACATTCTAACTTAAATTAAAATAACCAATTATGCAACCTTAATATCTAAAATTCTCTTACATAACACCCATTCCTTATTCTCCAATTGTACGTTGCACATATGCAACTGGGGTTAAAAATAATCAAGAAGGTTGTTGATCATATTTTTTGCACCAAGAATCATATACTATATAACACTAGATGAAGCAAAAGAAACAATTATGAGGGGATAATATAAGGACAATTTTTTAAAGAAAAAACTTTTTGGGAAGCCGTACCAAAGATACGTCTTTGTTTCCGTATGCATGCATAGAAAGAAAAAAAAAAAAAAAAAAACCAACATGGATCAATCACTTTCAATCAAATGATCAAAGAAAATTAGAAACCGACCCAAATATCTAATGAAACATTCTCCACTTTTCTCCTCCTTTGTCCTCAGCCACTCTATCTATCTTTCCCTTCACTGCGTTTACATAGCAATGTCCATCCACCAAAGCAACCGTACCAAATCCTCAAACCCCTATATAAGCAAACCCCATTTGGCTCCAAGATCATGCACATCACATGCCAAAACCTCAAGCTACCTCTCTCTTTCACATTCCCTCAGCGCTTAATTTCTGTATTCAAAACTTTTGGCATTAATTGTTTTCCAATACCCTTTGAGACTACAATATTAAATTTGTGGTTTTTACATATATATATATATATATATATATAATGGATAGGGTGACACAGATGGCATCAGAGAGACCAGTGGTGATATTCAGCCGGAGTTCCTGCTGCATGTGCCACACCATCAAAACCCTCTTCAGTGACTTTGGAGTGCATCCAAATGTTCATGAACTTGATGAGATACCAAGAGGGAATGACATTGAGCAAGCTCTTTCAAGGCTAGGGTGCAGCCCCTCTGTGCCTGTTGTGTTCATTGGCGGTGAGCTTGTTGGTGGAGCCAATGAAGTCATGAGCCTTCACCTTAACCGCTCCTTGATCCCTATGCTTAGGAGAGCTGGAGCTCTTTGGGTTTGATCAATTTCACTACTATATATCAGGATCTAATTAACTAATAAATCTGTTTTGGTTACATATGTATAATTATGATGAGATTATTATTATATACATAGTGGCCGGCCGGATCCATTATCATAGGATGCATGTTTTGCATGTTTTTTTTTTTATCTATATTACCTGAACACGATATCAGGATATTTATAATAACTTTGCACATTTTAACCAACAATTGAATTAGATCCTTATTAATTGGATGCATGTATATTAGTGCACAGTTTATATATGCTACTAATTAATTTGTAATAATAACAAGGCTACTTAACTTTACTGATAAAGGTGTCATTTAATTAGCTTTTTTAATTTTATTGAATATATGTAGCCTTCTATTTTAGCTAAATGAATGGAATTGAAGATTATATGAATTTTAACATTTGTTTTATTCGTTAAAAATTCATCATGGTATCAGAAGATTTACAACATCTGTTTAATTAGGCATCATACTAGTAAATTGTGGTTAATTATCAGCATTTTCACAAAACTTATAAATTCATCAAAATAAGGCAAAGATAAACCAAGGGGAAAAAAGAAAGGGAGGGAGATGTGTTTTCAATTAATCGGATTTAAATAACAGAAGAAAGGGGAGGGCACAGAAATGACGACAAAAAAAAAAACTTGTTGTTTGCTATCTAAGTTGTGTATAGCCATGGTGTGAACATAAATGGCACATTGTAAAATCATAGCCCATATATGATAAGGCATTAAGGCTACAAACGGTGTCTTGTTCTTTCACATAGTTGATGAGGGATAATTAATGCACAATTACACAGAATGGAATAAATCTATCGGTACAAGTGAATGCGACATGTCAGAAACATGGTTCCTCTATCGCGTCAAATAATTATATGCCGAAGTTAGAAAAAAGACAAAACAGAGAAGAACTAATAGAGCACATCATGAAGTTAAAGAGCCTATTAAGCGTTAAATTAAGGAAAAGTGGCTATATTCTAGAGAAAAATGTACTCTGGATATGGCCATGATGGAGTTGGACCCCCTCCAACACTATCTGTTTCCCGGAATTATATTATATAATAAAAGAATATGTAATCCAGTATTATTCTCGGTAAGAGACAGGTGAAAGTGAAAACCACTAGTTAGTGATAAAATTGGCCATGTTGAAGTCATAAGTCATAACCATATTTTACAAATGAATAACTATATCAGTTTTCTACATTTTTTCTCCTATGGACCAAAATTATTTTAAAGTACATATTCATCTCAAAAGTCAAGATTGACAGGCATTTTATATTCCAGCTGGTCATAATATAGCCTATGCAAGTGTCACGAGTTTGGATACCCTGATGATGAATCAAATTCGTCAACTATTTAATCTAGGGAGAAAAGAACACATTTTTTTAATGAAATTATCTGCCTAGATAGTGCTCCTTTATTATCTTTTGCATGTTATCATACTTCTGTAGAAAAAAGTTACAAACACATCTGGTGTCATATAGGATCGACAGCTGGATACTCAATAGTTAGTAGCAAATAATATACATTAGCATTCCAATATTGAATAATTAGAAAACTAAATCGTATAGTAGTGCATATGACTGATAATAAAAAAAAACTAATATTTACTAAACTAATAGGAAAAGATGACATGTAAATACTTATGCAAGATCGAAAGGAGCATTCATTATCCTACTCAAACCTTTGTTCACCTTATTGAATATTGCCACACCACATCAGCTGTGGTAGCTTCAATCTTACAGGAAACGTTAGTAGCTTTAGTTTTGGGCAATACCATACTGTATCTAATGTTTGAGACTCTATTAGCTAGTTAACCTAAACAAAGAGTTGACATGCAAAGGGGGCCTCCTATTGGGCCATGGCAAAAGGCTCTTCTCAACTTCATAAAAGAAGCCTGGTTGTTGCTTCCAGCACCTCCAAGTTACTTCATGTACCCTTTCCTGAATGTATTTTTTATATTTCAGAAGTCAAAAAAGGGGTATGGGAAACAACTTAAAGGTGCAGAAAACAACGGCAGAAAAGAAGCCTTAGAACTTCCAGGTCACTGTTGTAAGAAAAATGGCAAGTGCCTAACAAAAAAGTAGACCAAGCATGCATGGGCTTAGGTCACAATGACCGGTCCAATTAACTATCCACAACAGACTGCTGCTTCGTGCACATCCATAAATTGTTATCAGCACCTCATTTAATGTAATTAATGAAGTGTTGGTATCAATTTATGAAGATGCACCAAGTGTTAGCCTCCCCGACATAATATAAACCTAATACCCATGTATCTCACGTTAACGAAACTGCAGTAGCAGCTAATGGAGAAGGGGCGTGTGGTGCCGGAGAGAAAATCAAAAGGAGGACGGAAGGCATTATAGTAGCTCCAACTAGTACTTGATCTTAATTGCATATGTACTTATCCTAATACAAAATATCTTTTTGACTAAATGCTTATTTTGGTCTTTTATTTTATTTTTTATTTTAGTTTTTAATCTTCTAAAAGTTCATTTGAGTCAATGATCTTCTTATTTGTTTTTAATTAACATCATTAATAATTTAAAGATATCAACAGATAAACACATATTTTGTGACAATTTTAATTTAACCGCTAATATCTTTAAATTATTAACGAAACTAATTTAAAACAGACGAAAGAATTATTTTAAATCAATTTAAAAAAGATAAAGCAGTAAAATGATCTTTTTAAAAGATTAAAGATTAAAATAAAAATAAAGAATCAAAATAAATATTTAACCTATATTTTGTTTCCTATAACCCTATCCTCATTGCAACTTGGAAAATACCCCTAATTACGCTGTGCAATAATAATTTAGAATCATGTCAAGCATATAATAATTAAGTAGCATGTGATGATGTTGAGTGAAAACCAAATCCACTATTTGGTGAATAGAGAAAAACACTTAATCCCTTGAAAAGTGTGAGAAAGATATCGATTATTTGTAATAAAGCTAATATTTCTTGTTGACATGATTTTTTGTATAGAGGAATTATGATTGAATGAACTCATTAAACATAGTGCAACCAATTGTTAAACTAAAAAGATAATCCTAATTAGTTTGATTAAATTGAGATGGAAAAAGATTGATCAAGTATAGCCCCTCTTTTAATTAAGAGTATTTGACATTATGCATGATTTGAGTCTTATAAAAATAAGCAAACAAACAGTCACTTTTAATTTAAGTGTATAAATAAAACTAAAAATAAATAATTTTTTAAAATAAATTCGACCAAACATCAAAAATCAAATACCATGCATACCTCCAAAAAGAATGTAAGTTATCTTAATTCTTTTCCATAAGTCGAGGGAGTTTCTCTTTTTGTTTGGTATATAAGATCTAATCACTCCACTACATATATCCAAATCTCCTATATATTCACATCAGGGAATGCAACTATATCCGTATCTGCCATGTGCCAACCTCCATGCTCATCCCACGTGGTATGTATTCCGCTATCCAGCATTAAAGATATTCTTAACGTATTCCAAAATTATTATAATAACTTAATTTTTAAAGTATAACAAAATGATGTCACCTAATTTTTATATATGTTACTAAATTCAAAATAATATTATAATCAATCTGAACTGTCATAGAGTGATAGAACTATAAAACAAATATTATTATTTCTTTGTTTAAAACTCCCTCGATCTGTATTTATCAAGTTCAATTCTAGTTAAGTGAATTTATTTTTAAAACAGTTAACTTTTCCCACGTTGAATTTTTTTATTCATAAAATTATTAATTAATTATTTTTTAAAAAAAGAAACTCCTTAGTATTGCTATCCAAAATATTTAGTGTCGGAGTATTTTAGAATTTCTCTTAAAGTTGACATTCTTCATGCACCATCAAACCCACGTAATCAATGTTATTTTCATCCACATGAACCACCTCACGCTCCTCTCCTATTCTCCCCCTCTAATTTTCGTGGTCCCATTTCCAACAGTGTTTGGCTTATCTTCATGGCCTATTAGATTCTTTGTCACACAAGTAGCTACCTATATTAGCAACTAACACACCACACAAGTCCCTCTCAAATCAAGGATATTTTGGTCATCAACTCATGCAAAAGAACCTTCAACCTTTTCATCCCTGCACTAGCTAGCTCCCCTCTTCTTTAGGATCACCAAATGCGTGACCCTTTCATCACTATATATGCATGCCCTCACTCTTCACATGTATATATAAAATCAACACAACCCTTCAACCTTCTACGTGACACCACAAAATAATAAACCACCCCCTTCTGCTAGTATACTACTCCACTCATTTTCTTCATCTATTTTCTCTCTTATTTCTCATACAATTACACACTAACTACTTTAGAAGAAACAACCCACCAAGCCATATCATATTATACATATTTAAGCAAGTACACAGAAAAAAAATACATACATACATATATACCAAGATGGAACGCATAACAAAATTGGCATCACAAAAAGCTGTGGTGATCTTCAGCAAGAGCTCGTGTGGGATGAGCCATGCAATTAAGAGGCTGTTCTACGAGCAAGGTGTGGGCCCCGCAATCTATGAGCTTGATGAGGACACAAGAGGGAAGGAAATGGAATGGGCTCTGATGAGACTCGGGTGCAACCCTTCTGTGCCAGCAGTGTTCGTTGGTGGCAAGTTTGTGGGTTCAGCCAACACGGTCATGACCCTTCACCTCAATGGCTCACTCAAGAAAATGCTCAGAGATGCTGGTGCTCTATGGCTTTAGCTAGAAACCTCATCATGTATTCCTACGTACATAACGTGATGTCACATTCTAGGGCAATGCAAACTGCTAACCAAACACGGCCTTAGCTGAAACCTAGCTAGTTGATTATCTGTATTGTAATATAGCCTAGTTTTCTTTCTTCCTCTTTTTTTGAGTCCCGGCGGCTTTTGGAACCTACATTGTACCAGAATAATATCTAGAGAGTGTGCTCTAATATAATGCTTAGTTCTATAACTTTTTGGGTGCAACGCAATGTTTCAATATTAATATATGTATCTACAATATGTTTGGAACAACTTTATTTTAAAAGTTTTATATATAAAAACAGGTGATAATATAATAACTAGATTTTAAAAAATAACGTAGACTGGGTTAAGTAAAATTAACTAAAAGCTGAAAAATTAATTATTAGTTGAAAGCTAAAAAAATAGCTTAGTAAATTAAAAATATTTAATAAAATTAATTATTGTAGTAGTTGAAAATTGAAAAATAATATAAAAATAATAAAATTTAAATTTATTTTTAAAAAAGTAGCTAATAAAATGAATAAATATATAAAAGATAAAAGTAAAAGAAAATATAAAAAATTAAAAATTAGAAATTAGCATTTTAAAAATCACTACTTGAAATAATTTTTTTTAGAAATTACTAAAAAAGATTTATTTACTTAATAGTTATAAAAAAATTTAAAAATTAAGTGAAATATCCTCCTAAACCTAATCTTATGAAAAAGTGCATCTAATGTTTTGGAGTGAGATCATATTGATCAAAATCTCAATTCCTTGGTTTTGATGTGTGTTTCTTTCCTACGCTCAATTTCAGTATGAGAGTTCCCAATTAAATGCAATGCGTTAATACTTTTCAATATTTTCTTCGGACTGCATGCTACAGACATTAATATTGCTAATTAATACTTTTTTTAGAATATCTGTAATGTTGAATCCTGAAATAGCACGTCTTATGCTTTTTTGGGAAATGGTAATAAAAAATTTGCTTATCTAAAAAAAATACTGTGTTGTGGACTAATATTTTTTCCACTAATATATAACAATATTCTTGAAATATTGTACTGGTATATATGAACTAACGGAGGGAGAAAAAAAAATAGGATTTAACTGCAATGAATTGTGTCTTCAAAAAAAAAAATTTGCAATGAATTGTGAGAGTTAAGGATTCTGACTTACGTAGAGGATGATGATGAGCATCCATGCATACCATTAATTTTAAAATTTTGACAAATTTTATGGTGGTGTACGTGGCACAAAATGGCATGTATGTATGTTTCATTCTTTATCATTTCGAAAGAAGGATATATTCCTTGATTGATATACGAATATAAAAGTGGATAAATTTCCCATCGAATAGAAATATTCTTATTGTTGTGTTGTTCCATCAATATATATGTACATGTATTATCATGTGGCCCTTCAATATCTATGCTTCTCGCGCGCGCGCGTGTATATACTATTTTTTTGTAATTTTAGGACTGTTTTTTTATGAATTTTAATTTATTTTAACCTTAAATGTATAAATATTAGGATTTTTATTAATTTACTTATTTGTATTTTGTGTTAAATTTTTTAGGTAATAAATAAATGAGAGTTTTAATAGATAAAAAAACAGCCCAACGAAAGCTATTAAACTTGTCTCTCTAGTATGAATAATCCTATATCCAATTAAAAAAATAAAATAAGAAAAGAAAGCTCTTATACTTGTCATCTAAGATTTTTCTTCTCACACTTTTCAGGAGCTCTACGAATGAGAACAACTGGATAAGAGAAAAACATATGATGCACTTTAAGAGATATATCTTATTTTCACAATAGAATGTATTATTAAAGGTATTGGCATTCTCTTAGAAATTATTATTCGATAGGTTGCAAAACAGTATATTAACTTTACAGAAGAGAGAAATTATTGATTTCTCAGGGACATCTTATCCTTTTTGCAACAATGATATTGAAAATTCTCTTCATCATATATGTTTCTCTTATACAGCAACGTGTCTTCTTCTAAGAAAGAAATTAATTATATTTCATATTTTTCAAACTTTTAAAATGCCACATATCTTCTATCAAAAGTCAAGTATCAATTTCATGACAATTATTCATACATTGAAATCTCACTAACTTAATCATTATCCTTCTTTATTTTATTTTATTTTAAAAATAATTTAAAGTGTTATTCCTAACAACTAAAAAAACAATATATATATATATATATATATATATATATATATATATATAATATAACAATCTCAACAATTAATTTAATAAACAGTTATAATTACACTTTACCTTTTATAAGTAAATTAATGCATATCTTCTTCACTTTAAAACAATCATATATAATATTTACCAATAGAGTCAAAAAAATATTTCTTTTATATCATGTATTTTTTAATGAAGATAATTATGTTTAAGTAGGATAAATAAAAAAAATTCTTTAAGTATTTAATGTAATTATATACTCAAAATTAAACATGCAAATTGAATTAGGAGGGAATTGAACCCGCAAAACTATTAATATTATCAATAGAGACTAAAAAAATGTTTTTCTTTATTTTTGGACAACCTAAAACAATGCTTTTCGTTCACGTGATTATAATTATCACTTTTTGTTAACCGTAGAAGATCCTATAAGTAGTAAATATTATATGTTTCTATTTTTTATCATTTTAAATTTTAAGATAGTACTATTAGTTACTATTTTATCAATAATATTCTTATAAACTCATCAAAAAAAATATGTAACTCATAAAAAAATATTCTTATAAAAAACTAAAAAACATATATGAAATATCAACATAAAATTTAAATTACGTACTTGTTAAAAAATGGTAAATAAATTTAATAAAAATATAAATATTAATCACTTTTTTATGTTATAACCTTGAATGAGATATAAAAAAAAGAAATGAAATAAGTAATTTATTATTATAAATATTAAAATATAAATAGATGTTTCACTGACTCTTGGTTTTGCCAATTGCCATTATTCTTTTCTCCTGATGACTTCGTGCGTAGATTTTAAATGTGAAACGAATACTGATTGAGTCACATCCCATTGTGCCAAAAAATATTGCGTGAAATTCATATTATTAACTATTTTAGGTACGTAAAATTTGTGAGTTCAAGTTACTGCTAATTGAGAAACATGCATCCCAATGTGACCCTGCCCATCATTTTATTTTGCCACACAAAAAAAAAAATGTCATCACATCATGACCTATTATAGAATAATAATGTGATAAAGGTGTGACTCATTTGCTTAAATTGATTGATGCCAAAATATATGGGACAAAAATTGACTTATTTGCCTGATTAGTCAATTAGTAATCAAGGAAAGGATTCTTCGAAACCAACTGCAATATTCCATATAGCTATAAGCTTAAGCATAGGGCTGACTCTGCCTTACGTTGGTTGTTACTTTTATCTGAATTAATGCTTTACCATCTTTTTCAAGTTTCAAAAGCTCAACTTTTTCTTTGTTAAAGGGGATGGTGAAAGCCAACAAGGGTAGACATGGCAGACCAACTAATATTATTTAGACGTAAAGAGGATCTTTAGGAAGAGATTTTTTTTAATTACCAAAAATAATTATGCAAATGATTGTAGTTTCATTTAAATTTTATCGTTTCAATTTTTTAAGATGCAAATATAAGAAAAGAAGAAAAAGTCATAAGATATTTGGCCTGATTTTTTTTATCATGAAAGTTTCTTTAAAATCAAAGTTATTTTACAATTTTACAATCTCTCATCATAAAAGTCAAAAAATTATTACTTTTATTTTTTAAAATATTAGTATAGCGAGTAAATTATTTTTAAGGTGGGTATATTTAGGATTGGGCTAACCCTAACAAATAATATTTATATTTGTCTCGCATAAGTTCAAGGAATAATATTTCCAATCGTCTTCAAATCATAGTGGGGATATTTGGTGTGCATTTTACTCTAGGTAGAGGAAAAGATATGGTGACTACCTTTTTTTTAAAGGGAAAACGTGCTGCTATTATAAATCTAGAGTTAGTGTGTGTAAGAGTAGTCATAAGGCGGTGAACTATTAGAAATCTAGAGTAAGAACCTACGTAAACCCTTTTATATTTGACGTCTTTTTCTTATATCGGTTAAATATTAATTATTAGTATTATTTTGATTAGTATTTGATGTTTCACTCGTGTATCATCTTTAGTGTACCATCGAGTCTATTTATTTATTATTCGATTTAGCCATCATGTCTTGTCTTTTGGGTTAATAGGTTGGTTAAGGGATTTTGGTCTTAGCAACCAACCCAAAACAATATTCACAAAACCTTGTTACCCTTGTCTTGATTTTGTTGGGGAAAAAATGATCAAGTGTTTTGGTAAATTTTATCGTGTAAGTAGTGGGGGTGTCAAAAATTGTCTTAATAATATGATTTTGCTCTTAATTTTTTTAACACTAACTTTTGAAGTTATTGTTTTTTTGGTGTTATATTAATATTGTATTGGCAAACTTAGTGAATCGTAATAATTAAGCACATTGCATGGCTCCTGTAATATTTTGATTCAAGTTTAAAACTCAATTGTAATTTCTCTATATCGATACCTAATGCTATAAATTTGGTTAAGCTCTAGTTAATGCAATAAATTTGTTTTCCTTTTGATTTTGGATTCAAGCTCAAACCAGGTAAGATTAAGGATGACAGAGAGGTCTCGCTAATAAATTTGAATATATAGCTGTATTTTTGAAACTCGAATTCAAAACTACTATTTTAAGTTTAAATAACTCTGAATCCTTACCAACTAATCTATGCACTCGATCAGTCATACTTGTTTTCTTTTTAATTCAAAGATCTAGAACACAAATTAAAACATATGGAACCTGACTACCTGAGTATATCTAATTGTAATTGATATATACTAAGAATCAAACATCTATATATCACATTCCAACTAAAACAGGGGTCACTATGTGTATTATATCAAACTGCCACTTTAGCAATGACATAATTGGTAATCTAGCTGTGGGAATGCAAGATCGAATCCCTTTTGCATGCCCCAGTAGCAATTGGTAGCTTCGTAAAGACAAAATAGATGAAATTTTCAAACTAATTCTGGCGTAATAATTAACTATATTTTTATGCATTGTAATTTTTTGTGCACCTTTGGGGCTATATTAAAACAGGTTACTTGGTAATTCTGAACTACCATGTGATCTCCATTAATTTTCAGAGACACATTGAGTGTTATTAATTTTTTTCGTAAATTAAATTTTTTGAGTATGTATCATATAGATAATAGTTGGGACTATAAACACATGATTGCCCTGAACTAGCCTAATAGTAGTAATTTCATTCTTCTAAAATAATCTAAAACCCTACACCTAAAAAATCTTGAGTAACGATGACAATTAATTTATACTAGTTATTAATATATATTTATGTTCTTTATATTAATATACTAATTTTTTGTTTTAATTTCTTTATAATTAAGTTTAACTTTATGTTTCTTATCTTGTTAAAACAACTAATACGTTTATTATTAAATATTCATTGCATGTTGATATGTGATAATTAACTAAAAATTTATTTAACATTGATCTATGAATATAACCATTAGAAGAAGAAGAAAATTATCAACCAAAAGAATAATACATTTTAAGCACATCAAATTTAAATAAAAAGATATAAAATGAAACATTAATTTCAATTTCATAGGTAGCTTGATCCAGCCATCCTATTTTGAAATAGGTTTTTGAAATACTTATACACTTCTGGTCTTTTGAAATAATTATTCTGAACGTATATAGGTAATTCAGAAATAAATTCCAGAATATTTCAGAATGATTATTCTTGAATACATATACATTTTCATAATGACTATTTCAGAATAAAGTGAGGGTAATTTGGGAATTTTAAAATATTGTGGGGTGCAAAAAAAAAAGGAGATGCAGGAAGTAATGTCCGTTGAAACCTCTCTGTAGCACACCAAAAACGTAAGCTCTTTTTAGTTTTAGGTCCAACAACAATAAAATGACAGCCATTATTTTGCGCACCCAGAAAATCGGTGGTACATCCAGTATAAGATGAATAATAATAATATTGCCATTCCGTATGTCATATGGATTCAATCCATAATGGGCTTATGGATTTGCAATCCATATCAGCTTTATAGAAGAACAATATTGAAATTGTCATCTTGTGCTGGATGTACCAGCAATTTGCTGGGTGTGCAAAGCAATAGCCTAAAATGAGCTTATGTTACTGAAGCCTAATTAATCCAAGGGCTGGCTCTTGAAAACACTACCCCTAAGCCCATCTCAGTTAGTTTTCCTCGAGTCTGGGCTCTCCATCTCACCCAAAAGAATAAATAAATTAGGGCATAACTATTATTGAAACCCCCCCTATAAATTTGTCTTTTGACTAAAATAACTCTTTCATTTACTTATTACTAGAAACATATAAAATATAATTACATTTATTTAATTAAATTATATTCTTAGTAAAAAGAAATATATACAAAACAAAAAGATTACTAACAATGAAAAATTAAGATTTATTTTGTATAAAGGTTTATATATATCGAGCTTACGATAATGAACTATCATAACTCCTAAGATTTCCCAAAAATACCTCACAAGCACTAATTAATCCAAATAAGTTGTTTGTAGAGGCTAGTCGCACCAAATAAGAAAAAATCGCAAACCAATATCATTTTAAACTAGTATTTTAACCTATATATTGCACAAATTAATTTTAACAAATAAATTTTATTATTATAATTAGTTATCGTAAAATCTATCCACGTCATAAAAATTGTAAAGACAACTATTTATTACATAAAATTATACGTGAATATAAAAATATACTTGACAAAAAAATTAAAAATAAATTCGATAATATTATCAACAATTTTTCTATTCCGTTGCTGTATTCACACCGACGAAAAGTTAGACTAAAATTGAAATCGAGCACAACAATTGATTCTCTGCTTTTCAGAACAGAACATAGAATTGAAGGCTTACTTTGTAAAGATCTAGATAATCTCAAATTCGATACTGTCTTTCCACCACCAACCTTTGGAAAAGTTCAAGGTCAACGATTTTTGTTTTTGTTTTCCTTTTTGGGGTTTTAGTTTTTCACTTTTTTTTTTGTGTTGTCCTTTTGTAGTTTACAGAAATTTTAATTGAAACTAATTAATGGTTTAACCTTCTTTTTTTTTTTTAGTTTTCATATCAGGTTAAACATAATTCTAGAAAACTATTAAGAATAAAAATACTTTTTTAAATAAGAGCATATAGAAAGAAGAATTCACGGATAAATTAATTTTATGAGTTTTTCATTCTCCTTTTCCTTTTTTTTACTTTTAAATTCTAATATTATGATCAATAATGTACTATCTAATAACTTTTAAATTAACAGCAATTATTAAGTTGACAAAAAAATATAAATAAATTAATAACTTTAATTTTAATTTTAAAAGTTTTTACTTCTATTTTTAACATTAACTAGATTTTTTATAATAAAAAAACTAAAAGAATCTGGTCAAACGTTACAGTATAATTCCAACATAGTCAATGGAAATTAATATACTTACCCAAAACAAAAAGGAATTAGACTTGCATTATGAGATATGTAATCTTCTTCATTTATTAATGGAAAATGAAAGCCCAACATTGACCTTAAAACAGTAGCCGGCAAACATGTCGGCATGGTCTTAGGCTTAGTTAAGGCACTGTTTGGCGTATCTGTTTTATACATTGAGTTGTTGATCACCATTTTCTTCCCTTGGCTGCTGGGTGAACTTATGAGTTGTGTCACGTTTTTTGTTCTGTCTTTTATCTATCTGTTTTGTCATTTTGCTCTTTATTGTATCTATCATTATCTAGGTTTATTGTGCAACAATTTCTAGTTACTCCTTCACACTAATATATATTTTTATTAAGATGTGCAACTCACTATTTTACTAAACAAAAAGAATATTGTAAGTATATGATGGAATTGATTGCTTTAGATTAATTGAATTATTATTTTTAACACCACAAGTGAATGTTGTACACTGAGTAATTCCAAACAATTTTTATATTTTTCTTACAAAATGGTGATGTTCAATTACTCATTACGCTATTAAGATGGTTTAGTTTAATACATTATAAATGTGTTGTTATAAATTTTTTTGTAAAATTTGAGTTCTATTTCCATGCATAAAAAAAATACTCATTATTGTCAACTAAGTAATAATTTTTTTAAAGTAATTTGCATAAAAAATTATAATTCAAATTTTATTGTACATTGACATTAATATCAAACTCATGAAACACATTGTGTGTGTTTTTATTGGAAAAATATTTCAAATTAGCTTGAATCAAGCTTCTATGTTTTTATTCAAGTTTAACTAAGATATTTTGATGTTTTTTAATTTTATTTTTTGATAATATTTACAATCATGGGTCATTGTCGAGTACAGATGCTTTGCTAAACTTGTATCTTCATTATTTGTCTTGATTGAAAATAAAACATGAAGTGCAAACTCGGGGGGAAATGAAGCTTTCTTTTAATAACAAAATAATTCAAATCATTTACTAATTAAGATGAAGGCTAACCCATCAAATTTCAATCTAAATAAAACAATTGAAAGAAAACTTTGTGCAGGTTTGCTAATTATATGAAACAAAATCAGCATTCCAACCAACTAAAGCGACGTATTACAGCTCAAGGAAAGTCTTCCATCATAATAATGATAATGATATTTGTCTGGTTGACATGAAATGGCATTCATATATGCATTATAAAATTATGAATGTTTAAATCATCTATAATTTGATATATTTGATTACAAAGATAATATCATACAATTTAATGATTTAATTGATAAAATTTACATATATTTTGTATATATTTATTAAGGCACTGCTTTATAAAATTTAATTAAAAAAACTGTATAAAAATGAAAGGAGATAATTTTAGCCATTTAAATAACTAACTAAGATAAACAAAATTATAATCACAATTAGATTTTTTTTTCTATTTTAAGATTTAATAATCTACTTGGCTCATTCTTGTGTGTGTGTTGCGCTCTTGATTTTCAAATGGATAAAAAAAAACTCGTTTCAATCCAAGTCAAAAAAATCTTTTAGTGAAAGAGTATTTATCCTTGCAATCAACCAAATTTTTTTCTATCAATCATCTAAAATTAATCACTTTTTATCTTTATATGTATACTTGGTTTTCTTAATTGCTTAACCATTTCAATTTAAAAATAACCTCACAGTGCAATTTATATTATTTAATATAAATTTTGATTAGAGTAATTTATAAATTCAGAAACACTTATTTTTATGAATTAGTTATAATTATAACTATATACATAAATTTTACATTATGCACTGTACAATCTAAACTCCAAGTTACTGTTTTTTTAAATTTTAAATGAATTGCATTCATCATCGTCATTATCATTAAATTCAAATTAAATTCTATTTTGTTTTAAGTTTTAATAAACTCTATTATCTTTAGAATAGAGGGAAAAAAAATGCGGTTGAATCTCAAATGCAGTCAAGGTGAATCTAGTCTTCAAACTTCAAACAACATGGGGATTTAGTTTCGATTTCCTTTATAAAAATTCATCATTTTTTTAAAGCTTGAGAACCAAATTCAACAACATGAAAGTATAAATATCTTAATCACATTTTACCCAAAGTAT
Organism: Glycine soja; assembly: GCF_004193775.1. Classification (NCBI taxonomy): domain Eukaryota; kingdom Viridiplantae; phylum Streptophyta; class Magnoliopsida; order Fabales; family Fabaceae; genus Glycine; species Glycine soja. The sequence goes on along the minus strand of NC_041012.1, from coordinate 40,543,512 downwards.
AAAGATTAAAAATACACTTTTTTCATTTGAAATATTATTGTTATAATGGTATGATTGATTTAAAATTTAAATTAATCAAATTAAATGTTAGTTTTATATTTTCAATTAATTTAATTCATTGAAATAATATAAATAAGTAACTCAGTAGGATCCACACAATAGTAGAGTTTTAGGAGTTTGCATGAGATATTATGTTCAAATTTCATTATTGCCATTGTACCAAAAAATATAAATAAGTTATTTTATTTTTTAAAATTAAATATTTGTATATAGATATATTATATCATGCATTTATATAAATTCAAATGCTAGTATATATGTATATTGTTAATAGAAAAAGAAGAGTAATTCAGAAAGAAAAAAAAAAAGAAGCAAAAGAATATTAAAAGGAAGCTGTTGTGTTTGTGAAAATCACAGCTAGCTATGTTAAGTAAACAACTCCGTGATTCACGTGTAGACTCGTAATGCAACTCGAATAATTCAATACGCGTAACAAGATTATAAATAAATAAAAAGGATTGTTAATAGTAATAAAAAAAAAGATATACTACCATGAAAAGAATCATGGGGAAAAACGGCAAACAGAAAGAAAAAGAATTGTATTTAGAACAAATTAGGTGACCCACTCATGGTAACAAAAGGAAAAGATGTGAATAAAAAAAGTAATTCCCAATTCCATTTCTTAATTAATATTGTGAGCACAAAATAGCCGTACAGGCACATTCATGCGCAACATGAAGCATTTCAAACCTAGACCATGAGACTGGTCAACAACTTGGTGAGGATTGGAAAAAAGAAAATAAAAAAAATAAACAGAGAGAGATGCACCACAACAAAAGTGCAAATTCCTTTGCTTCGAATCAAATTAGCATAAAAAGAGGAAAAAAAATGAATTCAAATAGCTTAATATATAATCCATTCAGCCAAAAAAACTTGATATGTAAACCAGGCCATAAAAAGTAGCCTAATATATATATTTTTAATAGCAAAAGTAGCCTAATATATTGTCTTTTTTTCATGCATTTACTCATGTCACTGTTCTAGTCACTAACCACTAATATTAATAAATCTATTCAACTCAATGTGAAGTGTAAAAAAATTGTCACATTTTTCATACCCAGTAACATTTCTTTCTTATCTTATTGTTTGTTGGTGTATGATTAATTTTTTTTTTTTTTATAACGGTATAATTATTATTTTTATTTGAAAACCGTGAATATTTTTTAAATTGGACCTTTTGTAATTAAATTCATGAATCACTCTAAGACCTAATTTAGGCAAATAACATTTTTTCTATATCATTATAACATTATTATAAAATATCTATTAATTTGATTGATAATTAATGCTATGACCAAATTGTATAGAAGTTTCCTTTAAAAAAATGAGGTGACAAAACAAAGTGTCCCCTAAACATGTCAATTGTGGTCCACACATGCATACTTCAAGTATTAAAATTACAAAATAATTTTAAGAAAATAAAAAATAAAATATTAAAATTATAGGAACTAAAAATGATGATTTTTTTATTAGAATTAAAAAAGCAAAATATTTAAATTATAGGAAAAAACATTTAAGTCAAATTAAAATAAGAAAAAAGAAAATTAAAAATTTTCATTCATCATCACCGTTACAAACCTTCAATTTTCTTCTTTCATCACTTATCCTCTTTTGCCACCCTCCCAACCACAAAAGTCGTCACACTAAGCAAGCCAACTCAAAACCTAAAGTTGCTCGTGGCAAAACGCATTTGGCTTTGCCTTCTCTTGTGTCATATTTCACTATTTTCTCTTTCATCAAATGCAAATACAAATACACCCCTAGATGCCAAGGATGTCAAAGTTATTATCATCACCTTTTTGTTGCAAAACCACGAGCAATTGGTCAATGTCTTTTGAAACTTTCTCGAGGCTAAAACGATGATTGTTTTGCTTCAATGTGGTGTATTGAATAAGAGAATGCAGTGTATTGCCATTGCCAACATTGTTACACTTACTACGTACCCAATATCAATTGCAAAGACCAAGGAGAATTATCAATTTATGGTCTGGTTCGAGCAAGTTTAGGTTTTGAATTGGCTTGCTCAATGTGTGGTGGCTCTATTGTTAAGATAGTGGAATGACAAAACGAAAGGATTTACAACATGGTGAATCAGGATTTTAATTTGACATTAATATCTATCTATTCTCTATATGTTGAATATTTATTTTTTAGCCCTACAAAATTACTTTGGTCATTTTAGTTGCTAAAACATATGTCTATGTGAATGATAGCTGGTGTTGTGAGGTTACATCCCATTTGTTACCTAATTTTTTAACTTTTTTTTTTTTTTTTACAATAGGAACGGAAAAATAACTTTCAAAAACTAAACCATTAGGCAACCAAAATAGTTTTTTAATGACGAAAAAACCCAAAATATATAGACTAAAAAGATATTTAAAATATAATTTTTAAGTATATATAATATTTTAAAATTTATTTTTTTGGGCTCAAATATATTTTAGATCTTTTATAATTAATGAATTTTATTTTTATCCCATATATTTTTTCTTTATGTTGAATTTCTAATAAATAAAAAAAAATTCTTTTTGGTTCTTATTATTTTATTTTAGTCATTCTATAATATATATATATATATATATATATATATAATTTTTAGTCCCTAAAATATGTAGATAATTTATTATTGATCTATCAAATATTTTTTAAAATTGACTAATACAAAACGAACCAAATATTATAAGGATTAAAATTATATATATATATATATATATATATATATATATTAAAAGAACTATCAAAATAAAAATTTATTTGATTAAAAACTCAACATTTAAAGAAATATAAAATAAAATTTGCTAATTTATCATATATCTAAATAATACTTAAACTTTTTTATTTATTTTCAATCTTAATTCAAAATTTAAAGAATCTGTACAATTTACCAATACTCATTAGTATCGTACAACCATCGCCTGTTGCCTCCATCCCTTTCCCTCTCTCCTCAATGGCTTCTTCTTACTTCTTCGTGTGAAGAAAATTGAGATCAATTATTTTTTATAGTTCTTATCATCAAAGTTTTTAACTAGATAACTACACATAAATTTTTTTAATTAAAAATATTAATGAATTTAAAATTATTTATATACTAGTATGCTAAGTAAAATTTGTAACATAAACATAAAAAAAAAAAAAAAAGTTGTATGTCGTTGCTGGAGTTGAACATGTGTTAGCAATGCCCATCACACATGGTAAGGGCGGGACCCACTTCCCGACCGCGATGATGATTATTAAAACTACAAATGTACATGTACATGTTTTGTAATTATTGAGAGTTGCAGGGTGAAAGTGAAACTTCGTAGCAACTTAACTCAATGGCAGCCTCGTAATAGGGATTGTGTAACGCGATTGATGAATTCCAATTCTAATTCCAATTGTGTTCCCTAATTAGTAATTACCACCCCAATAATAATTCTCTATTTCCAAATTTGAAAATTCCGTTCCCTTTACACTTTTTATTTTTATTATTATAGATATATAAATATTTTGCCTTTCTTGTATTTTATTTAATATTTATTTATTATTCTTCCTTTACCTTGTGTTTGTGTTTCACCACAACAGTTTCCTCGATTGGTTGATCTGCTTTCTGGGCCATGTTGGTGTCGATGAGGAGGATCATGTTCAGAGGCATCCACAGTGAGTTGTAGAATAGAAGCAAAAAGAGAAGTTCTTGGTGGCGATTTCTTAGATGGGTCTTCTTCTGTGGGTGTGAGTGGGTGTGAGTTTTGACTGTGTTGGAAAAAGAAGGCTTTTTTTTTTTTCTTTTTAATGTTATGAGAGGCATTATTCTTGGTGGGTTTTGTGAGGGGTGGCTTTGATTTGCCTGGATTTTGATATGGGTGGGTGTTTTCCTTGTTTTGGATCATCCAACAAGGAGGGCAGTGGTGGTGGGGTGAGGGTCAAGGAGGTTCCCAACAAAGATTCTTCTTTTAAGGAAGCTGCTTCTGTTGTTCCTCAGTCTCACCTCCCCAGCAGGGTTAACTCAGGTCTGCCTCCTAATGTTCCAACTTTCCTTCTCATGCCCTCTTTGATTCTATGATGGCTTACTTGCCTTGGCTTTAATTGTCCTCAATTGCCCCTTTTCTCTACTTGTTCTTGGTTTTTCTGGCCATGTTTTTCAATCCAAGTTGTTGGCTGCTTTGATCTGGTTCATCTGAGGCTGTGCTTGTACTGGTGCTGCCAGTGAAGTGATTTGATAAGTAGTGGATGTGTTTTAGCTACACTTAATTGGATTTTGTTCCTACTAATGGCTCCTAGTAACATCTTTGGGGATCTGTCCTTGCCTTTGGGTGTGATAAGTACATCACATTGTTTCATAAAGTTTTCCATTTTTTTTTTTGACAATTCTGGGATGCAAGGCAGATGCAGCGTCTAATTCAATTGCTGCATTTTCTGTAGATTGTTCAATGTGGTAGTCTAGTAGATAATTATAACCTTGATGATTTGTACAGAATGCCCTTATCTAATGAAACATTTGGTTCATTCAGAAGATAGTTACTGAAAATTTGGCAATCCAGGCCTGCTATTTTTGCTGCCGGACAATTGGATTGTTAAAACTTCTTGAATCACATTCTAACTGACAGCAGGATGTGATATATGATTTAACATTGAAAATCTTGTCATCAAGCAATTTAAACCAACATAGCTCAAGCTGTGTTTAAGTACTACATGTAATTATAAATTTAGCAGTATCAACGTCGTGATATCACCTTCTGTACATATTTTATTCTCTAGTTTTATCAGATATGTTTCTCTGTAGCTGTAACTCCTTATCTTTCATTATCCATTTAGATAAATCAAAATCACGAAATGGCGCTGATATTAAGAAGGACACACCGGTTCCAAAGGATGGCCCAACGGCCCATATTGCTGCACAAACATTTACATTCCGAGAGCTTGCAGCTGCTACAAAGAACTTTAGACCAGAATGTTTATTAGGCGAAGGAGGTTTTGGGCGTGTTTACAAAGGTCGCCTTGAGAGCACAGGGCAAGTAAGTTGTGGTGGCTGCTATGAAAATTTTGGATTTATTGTATAGTGAAGCTCAGCCTAATGCCTTTCATATGGATAGGTTTCATCAACTTTCACTTTCCATTTTAGCTTAGAAAAGTTATCTGTCTGCTCTCAATTTTCCTGTTGATTATTGCTCTGTTACTATAACTCTGCCTCTTTCATAATTTTTAATGATGAAATCATTCTCGTTGCAGGTAGTTGCTGTAAAACAGCTTGACCGAAATGGTCTTCAAGGAAATCGAGAGTTTTTGGTGGAAGTTCTTATGCTCAGTCTCTTGCATCATCCAAATCTTGTGAACTTAATTGGTTATTGTGCTGATGGTGATCAGCGGCTGCTTGTTTATGAATTCATGCCATTGGGATCTTTGGAGGATCATTTACATGGTCAGATTGCATTCTTTTTTAACTGATACCTTTGCTTCTTCAATTATTGTGCTTTCATATTATAAAGCTATAAAATATTTAATTTCATGTTGATTCAATCTTTTTAATTTCTTAATTGTCAAAGGAATGCTATAACTTGTAGGATAAAGTGGAGAAGGAAAAAGTGTAGGATTCCTTCTTGAATGGGACGTTTCTTTCATTCTATGGTTAAATTCACTGTTATCAAACAAAAGAATTATGTGCTTTGGCTGCGTTCTTTCTAATAAAAATGGGGGAAACTGTATATGACATGAAAGCAGGGAGAAAACAAATAAGATTGTTATCATGTTCAAATTCAAAGGGTGAAATATACCATTCCAGAGGCATTAAAATAAAAAGAGAGAAAACGCATCACATTTTTCTATTTCTACAAATCAAATTATGTTAGGAATTAGGAAGTTAGCTAGGAAAGTTATTGTAGTTGGTTAGTAGAAGGGTTAGGCAGTTAGAGTGGATTTGAGAGGTATATAAATATGAGGAGGATGTAAGTAAGAGGCTTTCAACCTTGTATCATTTGTAGATTGAGCTTTTGCTCTTTGTAAAAGGACAAATAGTTTGTGAAGGCGAAACCCATGGAGGAGAGATCTCTCTCCTATTTTCTGTTTCCATTCAATTCAATAAAATATGTCTGTCCTTCTCATTATATTCTTGGTGCTTAACAATTTATCTTCTCCTTCAGCTAGTGAAAGGGTGTTGCACCATCTTTGAATAAACATCATAGATTCCAATTAAAATAATAGAATTTCCCATGGAAATATATCACAGATAATCAATAGTTACCTTGAACTATTGTGTGGTGGATGTATTCTATTTACTTGTTTACACTTAACACTGCTTGCAAATTTTGGCTTGGTTACATGATGTTGCTTTCTCAAATGGATGGAACTTGACCAATATTGTAAGATTAGTTAGGTCTCTAGGATTCAAGGAGTAATATGAATATTTTGTAGTGCATCACTATTGTTGATACTTTATGATTTATGACATGGAAATATTGTTAATGGTTAGATTCACAAAATCATGATGTAAGTTCTGATAGTTGTTTATCTGTTAAATGAACAAAATTCAATTTTATATTATATAATTCTCTTATTACTTTTGACTCATTATTACTTTCAATGAGAAAACATGTATCAGTTGGTTAGGAAGCTGACCAATGAAGATTGTTTTTTGACTGTTGGGTATTGATCTGTCATCGCTTTTGGATTTCTACCTTTTTTACTTTGTTTTAGGGGGTGAGATAGAAAAGTAATTTAATAGAGAATGAATGATATTCATTGTTTTCCAAAATCCACATGGCAATGGTTGTATTATGCCCATGTTTTGGAAGTTTTTTATTTTTAGAAATAACCTTTTTTTCAAAAGTTTTCTCAGGTAGCTGGAAAAAGATGATTATTTCTCCATAATAAGATAAACCTACATAGCCCTTAAAATCTACCACATATATTGGTGTAGCCATTTGATGTTTTGGAAGATAATGATCTTATCTATGGTGAAAGTTGACGTGCTTACTTGCAGATAGAGGTGGCTGATCTCAAATGAGAAGAATATTACTTTTTGGCTTATCTATAGCTTAACATGAAAAGGGGAGGGAGGGGAGGATTTTTCATGCACCAAATTTGCTTATATCCTCTTGATGCACCACATTCAGAAATAAGAATTTTTCTTAAGACATTAAGAATTGTAGTTGTAGCTAATTATTTACTGTTGGTTTTAGTTGAGTTTGAGGGTTCTGGGAATTCTTACCCTATATGATATCAAAACATTTGCTAGGGTTTCTGAATAATCTGTGTCAGGCTTTCATTTTTGCCTCTAGATTTCTAGCTTCATGGGACGTGCAAGTTTGCATAAGCTGCCCTTTAGTATGCCTTCAGAGTTTTTGGGTAAGGCCACAAGGTGTCCTGACACCCTTTGGATATGGGAGAGTTTCAACTGGGGCATAGATAAGCATGCTTGTAGCTGAATATAGATTTTTTGTTTCTGATTAGCAAAAGCTGCAATTCGTAGATGGTTATTGAAGTAGGAAAACCATTTAGACTCTTCAATGCTTTATGATTTTCTCATTGCCAGGCAATAATCTTTGATGAATGACTCTCTTCCTAGAGCCAGATTGTTGGTGCAGAAATCATACAGTAGTGGTGCTCTTCTAGTAGTTAGAAGCAGAATCTTAAATTGCTATGTAGAATTGTTGGCATAATGAGGTTTTTAGTTGAATTTAGTTTCAATAATGGTAGCAATGAACTTGCTTGATTGAGCTTACTTCTGCTGGTGGCCTGGGCTGGAAACATTAGATGATTTAGGATGGTATTCATATTCTGGACTGTCAATTTTATTTATCATTCAATCAATCTTCTTTGTAGTGATTAGATTAAATAAGCCATAAATGTTGTACAATATGTATTTTTGCCTTGAATAGGCTCTCAACTGGTTAAGAAGAAAGCTAAAAGATGATTTGGATGTTACAATTCTGGTTAATCAGGGTGCATTTTGAAGACTTTATTTTCAGTTATTTTGACTTATCTTAAGGCGTAAGAACTTGTGCAAATGTTTGTGAGATCTTATAAGAATAGTTCATCATATGTGTACAAGTTGTTTTTGAGCTCATTTCAATAAGTCTCTAGTATAGCCTATAAAAACAAGCTACAACTTGTATGAAAACAGTTTAACCCTATTTCTTCTTCGATTATAGAAACAACTTATACGTAAGAACTCGTTTGGAAGAGGTTATTTACAGGTTATTTTTATTAACCCTGTTTTCTCTCAATATAAAAACAACTTATACATAAGTGCTTACTAAATAAGTATTGATTTAATAAGGCCTTAATTAAGTTGTTTACCCAAATGGGGCCATGTTTATATGATAAACACTTGTTCAATAAGTGTTTAATTGTACTCTTTGCTTGCATATGCATTATGCAATTCCCTGCATTAATGGAAATGATTATATGTTTGTCTCCCTTTCGCAAATGAGTCTCAAGATGCATTTACCTCGGCAGTTCTGTGGTTTCTAGCAAGGTTATTCTTCTCTCTTTTCCTTAGTTACAGCAGTAGAAGGTTGACTTAAGGACTGAGGTATTTTAATGTTGAATAAAATAGTGATCTAGAAACATTTAATAAAATAATTCTTTTATCACAAGTAAATGACATTTGCTTGTAAATGTGCATCGCCGATGTGGCCTTTCATGGTAGTATCCAAAACTTGTAAGCAGATGTCAAGTGGACAATATTTGAATCGGAGTATTTCTAAAAAGTATTACCCGATTCCCATCTCTGGAAGATACCTTAACAAGAGGTTATTAGAAGCAGCTGTGTCTCCTATTCCTCTACTAAAAAGCATATTGGAACTTATTTCGCTGAGCTATCTAGAGTGTTGCTTGGAATCTCATCCATTAGCTACTTACATGGACCACTCCCTGTCAATAGTTACTGCTCAAAACTGCTGAACTTGATTTCAAGGCGGTCCGCCTAAATATATTCCCATATGAATCTTAACTTCTCTTGTACATCCACAATTGGATAAGCATTTTTGGTAGCAAAGGAAAGGTCCACCAACTGTTGATGTATACTCCATAAAAGATTAGAATTAGATCATGAGTAAACTGTTACTGCAGGGTGGCACATGCAAAGTTCTGCAGCTTTATCAGCATCTTCTTCTCTGCTTTTTGATACTAAATTAAGTACTGTGTAACAAACTGACATTAGATAGCTGAATCTAAGGAATGTTAGGAAAAGGATTCAATTTAAAACCCATTGTGTGAAAAGTTCAGATTTGACGATAAATGGATTGGGATCAATGCCACTAGTGTAAAACTTAACATATCAAATAACTTTCTAAAGGATGTTTTTCATTGACCTAACTGATGAGTCATGAGATGTAATTATGCATTTCAAGTTTCTTGTAAACTCGCAGCTACTCCAGTAAAATACATGATAACTTTCTACAATATTCAAAGTGTATTGCATGCCAAAGTTTCTTATAACACTTTGGATTAAATAATTTGATTTTTTATCAGCATAATCTGCATAGTGGGAACTTTATCCATGAAAAATTGACTTGAAGTAACACTGGCATTGAGTGATGCTAACTTTATGGATTTTTGTGTGTGTTGGAGGGGACTCATGAGATCCTCAAGAATCTCTGCCCAAACGTTCAAATCTCATGTTAGTGGCACATACTTCCTAGGATCAGCAAAGCTAGTAACTGATGATTAAAGATAAGGCTTGCTACAAATCCATTTGTCTTCAATGACTTTGTAGTTATGAGCTGTCTTCTAGAAAAATTTGATTCCATATCTGAAATTTTGATGTCACTTACGAGGCTTGGTATTTCATCTATTTAGTTACAGTCTAACAAGTAACAGCTGAGCTGTGTTTTCACAAATAAAATAAAATAATTTCTTTTTCCTGTATTGCTGTTTAGATGTTGTTACTTGCTTGACATAATGCTTATTGGTTTATGTTCTGACTGCAAATATGGTGATTTACATCTGGACTGGCTATGTGCCAGTGTGCCAAAATTCTGTTAATCCTTTGGAAATGGTATTAAGTATCCATAATGAACAGACCCTTCGATAAGTTCTCTAGAAGCTCATTACAATGTTGGTTTACATCACCATTAGACATTGCTTTAGTTTGTTATTAGAAATTAACCCATATAAGGTTTCAGCCTATACATAGGATAAATTTCTGACACTTAATCTCTTTTTCAGATCTTCCTCCAGACAAGGAGCCTCTGGACTGGAACACTAGGATGAAAATAGCAGCTGGAGCTGCAAAGGGATTGGAATATTTGCATGACAAGGCAAATCCGCCAGTGATATATAGAGACTTAAAATCGTCCAACATCCTCCTAGACGAGGGTTATCATCCCAAGTTATCAGATTTTGGGCTGGCAAAACTTGGTCCAGTTGGTGACAAGACTCATGTATCCACACGAGTAATGGGAACATATGGTTATTGTGCCCCAGAATATGCTATGACTGGTCAACTAACTCTGAAATCTGATGTCTATAGTTTCGGTGTTGTCTTCCTTGAACTCATTACTGGGCGCAAGGCTATTGATAATACGCGTGCACATGGAGAGCATAATCTTGTTGCATGGGTAAGTATCTCTCTCTTGATCATCCTTGTGTTTTGTCATGTTTCAATAAACTTCTCCATAAACACTTAGAAGAAAATACGAAAGACAAATGAAAAAAAAAAACTTCTCTCATAAGCTAAAATTAACTTACAAGTTTTTTTCATTTTTCCTTTTTTTTTTTTTGGCTTCTCCTATAAGTGCTTATGGAAAATCTTATCAAAACATAGCCTTAGTTCTAGGTTATAAATAACGTGAATTGGTTTGTATGTTAATATTTTGATCACCTTCTAAATTAACACAACAAATTTACAACTATTTGTCTTCATATTCTTGGGACATGGAACTTTGTAGGCACGGCCGCTTTTCAAAGACCGTAGGAAGTTCCCCAAAATGGCTGACCCTCTACTTCAAGGCCGTTACCCGATGCGAGGACTGTACCAAGCACTTGCAGTTGCTGCAATGTGTCTGCAGGAACAAGCTGCTACAAGGCCTCTTATTGGAGATGTGGTGACTGCTCTCACATATCTGGCCTCACAGACATACGAACCAAATGCAGCCAATCAATCCAACAGGGTTGGCCCATCAACCCCTAGGATCAGGGATGACAGAAGGAGCATGGCAGACGGTGTGGACAGCCCTGACCGCCGGCTCGGCTCCCCTTCCACCCACAGAAACTCACCCGACTTCAGGAAGAGAGACAGCAGGGATCCGAGTGCCGCGACCGAGTTAGGCAGGATTGACATCGGTGGGGGGTCAGGGAGAAAATGGGGATTGGATGATAATGAAAGGCAGGAGTCCCAGAGAGACAGCCCTGTAAATACTGCAAGAACCAGAGAGACTCCATGGAACCGCGACCTGGACAGAGAGCGTGCGGTTGCAGAGGCAAAAGTGTGGGGCGAGAACTTGAGAGAGAAGAAGAAGGCAAACGCCATGGGTAGCTTCGATGCTACAAATGACTGAACAGACTCAGGAACACCGAAGCAACTTGTTGTTCGCCTCTTGAATCCAATTATGACTGTTCTCCCACGTCATTCTGGTAGTTTGTTAGTCATCATCATGTGAAGGAAAACAGTACACAGTTGAAAAAAAAAATAGGGGTTGGGGGGGGGGGGGGGGAAAGTTAGTGTGAATTGGGGTATTTAAAATGTAATGATGATGATGATGGTGCAGAATGTGAATTCAAGATCCATCCATGTCTATGTACTAACGATTTCTAGGTTCATGTTGCATAGAGCAGCAGCAGCAAAGGCGTCTAATTTTTGGCCCCTCATATTTGCTTTGTATGATGGGGGGAGCTTAGTGGATTTGGCGTTGGTGTCATTGCTGTCACATGTGTACTCGTACAGTATCTGTTGTATGTCTGAGTCTATGTTTTCGGCTTATACCAAAAAAAAAAAAAAATATTTTCCATATGGCTCTCCTTTTGTCTCTTGCATATGCAATGAATGAGGATGTATGTCCACCACATAAGCAGACATGTCTCAGATGAAAAAAAATTGTTTTCTATTGGCTATCTAAATCAAACGTGCAAAGTTGTAAACAAGCCAATTCGAACTAGTTAAAATTGATTATTAATTTGTATCCTTATTCATTTATCTAAAGAACTATTATTAATTTATTTCTTCATGAAAGGGTATACCATGTGGAAGTGACGAGGGACTACTACATGTATCTGTCCCGTCTAGCATCCCTACTCAAAACAACTCAGCATACTAATCTAATGCATTTTTCACTAAGTTTTACTTTAATCTTTTTAAGCAATGGAAGGAAATTGACAAAGGGAACAAATAATATACAGAGATGAGAAATGAACTACTTAACATGAACTTTACTTTTTTAGTTAGCAATTCAAGAATTGTTACTGAGAATTACTTGACCATCTCTAGCTCAAGGATTAGTTTCTTAGTTATGTTTATAGAAATACCTCATCAAATATAAAAAAATATCATGTTGGAAAATTTATATTTCAATACGTAAAAATGATTACATTACATCTAAAACTTCAATCTCCCACAATGTAGATATGAAAGATATTGGTGAAGTGTGATTAAATGTTTCAAGACTTTCATAGAAATATAAACTAATACCTTTGTCCTTGTAAAATTAATTGTTTTGATAATATGATTTTCAATCATGTTGATGATTGTTTATCAACTACATTTTCAATAACTTATTGGCAGTGGCAGCGAAGGAAACCAATTATTTTCGTTTATATATCACCTGTCCCATCATATCGTTGTAATACTCATATCTCTCTTTCTCTCCAGAATTTTACTTGTATAATCATATAATTTCATACAAGTAAAAAACATTATTTTGGCATCAAATTGAAGTTTTCCACTTGCGAATTCAATGGCCAACCGGATTTTCCAAACATACAACATATATTCATTTCACTAGCTGTTCAAATCTAAGGATTTTTTTGTAGATATACATACTGACAATACAACATCCCATTTCTACATGATATTCTCTAACTAGCCATACGACAGATAATTGGAGCCTACATAAGTCAGGTTGGTAGCACGGCTTTTGGAAGACAAGCCTGACCATCAGTTGTCATGTCCGGGCCACATCAAAATCACCAAGGCTTTTAAAACCCAACAACCCCTTATCCTACGCAATATAGAACATATGTTCATTTATTTTCTTCTTTTCCCCTGCCACAATAGCATGAACTGCTTTAATAAAAAACGCAGCAAGAAACTATGTAATCAACAAGGAATATAACACATTTAGTAAGTATGCTTACCGTGCTTGCATAATCGTCCATGGTTAACTGCTTGCGCTTCTTCAAAGAAGATGGACTCTCTGTCTGTCTTGCCAAAGCACGCTTTGATGGGGTCATGCTCTGAAAGATTAGTTAAACTTGAAAGTATGAGAAAAATTCATATTGCAATTTTATACTATTAATACACAAATATGAAGAGAAACCAACTTTAGCAAGTTTCTTCTCTTTGCGAGCTTGTCTCTCCCTCTCATCGTATTCTTGGTTTTCCTTTTCTACCAGTCGAATGAGGGTGTCACACCTCCTAGCCAGTTCTTGAGTTGTGCGAGATTTGACAAACCAATCAAATCGAAACAAGGGTGATGTTCGAAATGCTGCCTTTAACTCATCCCAGTTCCCATAGCCAAGTTTGTGTACCATGCATATCTGTAAATTTATAGCAATTTTTTTAGAAACCCATAGAAAGATGATGGAGCTAGACCTAGAAAAAAAATTGTACCATGAATCTGTCACATTCTTCGTTGTACAACTTCCCTTTGTTTTGCCCATACTGTATCTTCAACTCTAGCCACGGATTCTTGTAGCGGTCCAACTTCTTTCCAATAGCCTTCATGATCTCATCTTTCCGAGAAATTCTTGCCTCCCCCCTTTCAATGTTTTTAATAATTCTGTCATAATCTGCAGACAATGATTAAAAAATGCACCAATTAGGCAGAACCTTGAAACATTCTAAACAGAAACTAATTTCCAAAAAAAATTAAAGCAACAAAGCCTTATCCCACTAGGTGAACATGAACACCTACACACATGCATGATAAAAAGAATCAATACAGAAATGTGCTGTATTTTAACCCAACACGGCATAAGAATCAATACAGAAATGTGCTGTATCAATCACTCAAGTTGCTGATTATATGAACCAAGAAAAATGATTTTTGCCGAAAGAGTACTACAAACTAGCAAATATGAACACTCATTTGGATTTGGCTAAGTATTTTGCTTCCACACTCAAATATAGTCACATTGGCTGTAACTGTAACATACCATTTAATTCCTTGTATCTTTCTTTGAAGACCTTTGCATATCTTTCAACTTCCTCCTCAGTTTTTCCTTCCATCTCAGAAGCAATACCTTTTATATCATTTCGGCCATATTTTTCGCAGGCCCTAATGAAAGTATTAAAATCCCTCCGGGTCCATGAAGAAAATCCCTATATTAACCAAATAATAAAAATAAAAAAAAGGGTCCATGTGAAAGCCTAGTTTGCAAAAAGGGGGAAATTGTTCACCTCTTCTAGCAAGCGCTCCTTTTCTTCCAACTCTTCAGCAGTCAATGGATCTCCCACCTCTAAACATTCATTTCATCACAATTAGAATTAACAACATACATGTAGAAAGGAGGAGTCAAAGTATTAGTCTCGAGAATACCCACATACCTTCCGGTTCATCAACATCTATTGAATCCTTTATCTGATTCTTCTGGTGTGTTTGCTGCAATTTTATAAAATAATAAGCACCAAACAATACACCAATTCATTGAGCTAAAGCTAAAACATGAACAATAGCAAATTCATTTTGATTACACCTACCATGAGATAGCGTACTTCCTTTTCATACAGCTCACTCAATCTTTGTGTGTTGAAAAACTGGAAATCATGCCTAGACGTCAAAGAACAAAAAATTATCAGTAAGTAAATAACAGAGGTACTATGCTAATTGTTAAGAAGAAAAATCAAAGTGTAGAAGCTTACAACTGGGGCATCCTAGGAATACGGGGCTCTTTTGGTTTGGTAGGACCACCTTGGCGCATTGTTTGCTTGAAGTATTCAGACTCCGAGTAACTATGAGCAAGAACCCCAGAAAAAGAAAAGCATCACATCTTGTCAAAAGAACAAAATACCAAATCAATATGAATGTATAAAAGGTAAAGGGCAACACTTACTTGCGTTTCCGCTCCCTTTTTGGTGGTTCAATCCAGTTCTCGCTCACAATTTTTTTTATATCAAATCTGTTTTCATCCTTTATTTAAAAAGGTTAATTAATATGCCAATGTCAGTTAAATAGATAAGACAGGGAAAGGGGAGAGTAGGTTGATACAAAGCAATACAAAAAGTTGCCAAAGATAAAACAATGTGTCATGTGTCATCTTTACCTTCTCATCATCAAAATCATATAATTCAGCAGCTACAAAAGAAAGTATCAGTATTAGTAACTCTAAACTACAAACAGAAGAAAGCATAAAACTTGTAAAGAGCATGCCAATATTGTTTTTAAAGCTAGAACAGGTAGTCATAGGTACATACTGTCATCCATCTTAAATTTGATGGCATCTTCAGTAAATTTCTTCATTTTGGCATCAAGCTCGGCAGTTGCCTCCTCTCCTTTAGCAATAATTCTATCAATATCCTCATCTGTAATTGTACTATCCTTGGAACTGAAAACCATTTCAGCCCCAAATCTAACCATTTGAAGCAACTCATCTTTATTTACCGCTGCACATAAAAATCAATGGAACCACATTAGACAATCCACACAACTTTCAGCAAAGAAACAAGAAAAATTATTCATTGAATCCATACTCTTCTGCTCAGCCAATCGCCCTTGCTGAATCACCAGAGCATCAAGTGCAAGCTTTTTGTAGGCCCTTTCAATGACTTTCTCTTCTATTGTATACTGTACCATTACAGATTACAATGATTAGATGAGCTACTAACACACAGAGTGAACAATGAATTGAAAAGTAAAATAAAGTTTAAAATTGCAAACCTCAGTACAAAAACGGAAAACTTGAACTTCTTTCTTTTGACCAATCCTATGAGCACGATCCTGAGCCTGCAAGTCAACTTGTGGGTTCCTGTTGTAAAAGCACCAACCATCAACAAAATAATTTGGGTACAGATATAAATAACATGGCTGTGTTCAAAACTACTAGAAATACTGACCAGTCACTATCGTACAGAATGACAACATCAGCAGTAGCAAGATTAATACCAAGACCTCCAGCACGAGTTGATAACAAGAAGACAAATTTCTCACTTCCTGGTTTGTTGAAAGCATCAATGGAAGCATCTCGATCATCCCCACCAGTATTTCCATCAATGCGACAATATTGATATCCACGAAACACTAAATAATCTTCGAGTATGTCTAGTAGCCTAGTCATCTGGGGAGAAAAACCACAAATTAGGCACAGAAGAAAATTCAAAAAGGCAGAAATAAATGAGAGCAAACAAAAACAGGTTGCAAAATATAAGGTATTCACAATCATCAGTGACAAGAATCACACACTCTGACAGAACTGACCTGTGAAAATATAAGGACCCTAGAATCGCGCTCTTTCAATTTAGGAAGTAACTTATCCAAAAGAACCATTTTACCTGGAAACAAAATATTTTTACAACAGGAAATGATCTCAGATTTTATTCATCAACCTAAAAAGAACGTCTGCAGTATCTCTCTTAATGTATGTAGAGTTTACCAGCATTTTCAATTAGATGATCTCCTGTAGTGAAGGGAGGACCAGGTTCAGCACCTTGGAAAAGATATGGATGATTACAACATTTGCGTAGTTGCATAGCTATGTTCAGGAGGCGCTTCCGTTCACCACCAGCATTTACAACCTCAAGATCCTTCTGAAGTAGTGCTCTATAATACTGTTTCTGCATTTGGGACATGCCTACCTTAAGAATAGTTTCCTTTTTCGGTGGCAACCCTTTCTCAACATCTGACTTCAACCTTCGAAGGAGAAATGGGCGGAGGACCTTGATATACATAGAAAATGAAAATGACAATTATGTGCCAGATTAACATTAACGACTTCCAACAATCAAAAGAAGGTTCTGTAATTTACCTTGTGTAATTGTTGAACAACCTCCTGTTGGTCATTTTCACCAGAGATTTGAAACCATTCATCAAAAGTTTCAGCAGAACTAAAAATTTCGGGCAGAAGAAAGTTGAGAAGAGACCAGAGTTCATGAAGATTATTCTGTGCCATTGAAAGAGATAATACACACCAGTAAATATTTGAGGATGCATACAAACAAAAAAATAATAGTTCAGATTTCAAAATAAGCTAGAAAAGCATATAATTAAGAAATTTAGGCTGCTAGACAGTTGAAAACCAACAGCACCAAAGAACAGTACTAAGTTTTAACCAAGCTATGAATCATTTAATCAATCTTAATTGACCGTTTATGAAAAATCTTATCAGAAAAACATAATTCCTAATACATCACCTCTAATGAAGTGTTGCTACATACCACATAGTAAAGGTTCCCCAGAAGAATAGCTAATTATATTCTAAATATTTTTTCCTTACTCAAATAGCAATTTCCAAAACTGATGCTATTCACTCCCCTCCAGCACTACTACAACTAAGGAGGATCATAACAGTATAAACAATGCAGCCTAACCCTCCATCACTACTAGTTTCAAAATTCACTGAGATTAGTATAGAATACAGATGAGGTCACTAATTTCAATTAAATTGACAAAATTGGCATCACACCACCTCCATGTTTATTAGTATACACCACCTCCATTCTTCAGGTGACTACATCATTATGGATAATACAACAAGTCATACCTGAAGTGGTGTGCCAGTAATAAGGAGACGATAGTTTGTACTGTAGAGCCTCATTGTTTTGGACAGCAAGGAATTCTCATTCTTGATTCGATGAGCTTCATCAATAATTATGTAGCGCCAACTAAATCGACGCAAAGCAGACTTCTCCTTGATTGCCATTTCAAAACTTGTGACACAAACATCAAACTTCCCGGCAACCAACAATTCATCTCTGATATGTCTCTGCAGCAAGTCAAAACCATTAGGAAAAACAGTTCAAATTAAGCATCAATTGTAACCTTTGCCACAATAATTCAACCCAGAAAAGATGGTCTTACCCTTTCATCAGGGTTGCCAAGAAACTTAATTGCACGAAGAATAGGACAAAAGCGCCGAATCTCATTCATCCAATTTCCAAGAGTAGATTTTGGAGCAACCACCATATGAGGACCTTTGATTCCTCTGAACTCGTGCAGATAACCTAATAAGGATATAGTTTGCAATGTTTTACCAAGCCCCTGCCAATCACATTCATTTGTCATTACTTAGCTAAACCAACTTATCAACATCTAAGCCTTACCCCTCTGAGTGGGGTAACTAAATCACCTCAATCTATCAAATTACACATGACAAAGCAACTTGCATTACATGAAGTTAATTCAATTAGACACAACTGCAAGCCCACCAAACACCTACCATTTCATCAGCCAGAATTCCATTTATTCCATTCTCATACAATCGTATGAGCCAGTTTAGTCCAGCCAGTTGGTAATCCCTCATTTTCCCTTGGATACCTGTAAAGAATAAAAAACTAACAATGAGCATTCATGACACGTGAACAAAAAATTCAAAAATATTATAAATGAATGGATTGACATATTTGTTGGACAACACAACCCCCCTCCAAAAAAAATGTTGATTTAAGAGCAATCCATCAGATGTCAACAATAACAAAGAAAGCATCTAGCAGGAAGGGTGCACAAGAAAAAGATTCCATGATGCATGTCTACATGTAGCCCAATGAGAAATCCAGAAACCAGAATGGAGGGTATCTACCACCAGAATACAGAATAAAAGTATAATGTTCTGCATATCTTCTCTATAAGTTTATTCAATTAATGCATCCTTATCCAGCATTATGAGACAAATACACATATATACCCTGTAGAAGTCAAACAAAGCATGTTATATCAAACAAAGCAAATATGCCAGCCCTATAATATATAATAATGCATTGGCATATTAAATACAAAAAGGGAAGAGTACGTGGTACAACTGCACAATATGAGATGCTTAAAATAGAGCCTTCAAATCCATGAAAGCAAACACTTACATGATGGTTGTGTCACCAGACGTGTGTTTGCTAGACCATCTTCTTCTCCTTTTAGGTATTCTTCATCTTCTTCTTCCTCAGTGAAATTGGATGCATGGCGACCCCTTAATACACAAACATAAAATGTTAGGATAAGTTCCTTTATGCAGCAAAAAGTCAGTGTCGTCTCTTTAGTGTTCTTCTGAAATCAGACTCGTAGAGAACCACCAGTAGACTTTGCTATGACGTTAACATAAAAGACAACTGCTCCTACTGAGCTATCTGAGACACTAAAGAGCATATACAAATCGATAGTGTATCAATTATTTGATTAGTTGATGCTAGTTTATCTCTATGATTTCCTTGGCCATAGGGGTATTCACAAGTCTGGGTCAACCCATGTTCTAACCCAATTATATTGGTTGAATTTTTTAAGTGTTCAAGTCGAATCCGACCCAACTCAAGTAAGACCTGATCATATACAGGTTAGGTAACGGGTTCTTTTTTTTTTTTTTTAACTCAACCCAATCCATATCATATGATTAAATTTATTATTATATATAAATTGATTATTAAATACAAAACACATTAATTTTTAGCTCACATAGTTTATTAAATTATTTAATTAAATCACTCATGATTTTTTTTCTTTTTTAAGAAGTTATTTTTATCTCTGTCTTGATTTTGTTTATATTTTCTCATGCTAATACAATACATTATTTTTATATAAAATAAAAATATTGTATTAGCATTGAAATCATTAATTTTATTAGTCAAATACTGACACAATTTGGTCTCTTTTGAATGCATTTAATCATTATATACTTACAATGCTTTAGGCAAAAACAAATTATTTTTCTAAAAAAAGTTTATTTTTTACAAAATAAAGAATAATTTTTAAATATTGAGATCTGATTAACTCAACCCGATCCAATCCCATCTGAAATTTTTTTATCAGGTAGGTTGGGTAACGGGTTTAGCCAAACCCGACCCTACCCAACCCAACTCGTAAACACCCCTACTTAGCTGCCCAGCATATAACAATTTAGATGCACCCTTTTAAAGAGCTTTAAACTTTGAAGGTATAACTTATAATGTCATCTAGATGCCAAATGCAATAAAACTCGGAGCAAGAACAAAGGAAAAAGAGGGGACAAGTTGCCATGGGGTAATTCAGAAAAATTTTAGGAACGTACCTTCCCCTTGACTTCTTTTGAGAAGAAGATTGATCCCCTTTTGCAAAATGAGCAAACAACTCAGTCTGCTGCAAGAGATACTTCAGACGCCCCTTTCCTCTATTGTTCTGCATTAGATGTCGGCTCATTTACTTAGCGATCATATGAATACACTATAATACAAAAAGAAGTTGAATTGTCATCACAGAACTAAACGTACCATGTCAGCGTCAATGGCCGCATTCTGTGCATCCAGTATCTCCAGAATCTTCTGTTTCTTCATTTTCTGCATTTCTTTTAATCGAGTCTTCTCTCGCTTGCTAATTTCGGGATTAACATTATCCCCATCCTGTAGTCAAACAACAAACGCTTAGGCTTTAGGTTTCCCCCTTAAATTCACGAGCCAACCAAAAACAAGTTAATTCGCGAGCACATTGCTTCTCACTCTCTCTGCTCAGCATGCACCGCATTTTTGCGGATACACAAGGCAAGTAAAACACAACTTCAAATACAGAATGAACAGTCTCGAATCTCGATAGCAACTCATGCATGAGCAAAGAAGCAGTGAAGTATAAACCCTAGAACAAAACAGAACGAGTAACGAAGTACAAACGACATAGTAAGACTAAGCGGAGACTTTGACCTGATCATCATCGGCCGCGGGATCTTCATCAGAGTCCGGCGGATTGTCGCCGGCGACTTCATCGTCATCGGAACTGGCGGGGCGCGCCACCGCCTCGAGCTCCTCCTCGTCTTCCTCTTCATTGATCTGCTCGTTGACTTGCTCCTCTTCCTCGGACGAACTGGAAGCATTGGAGAGCGCTTCCTCGGAAGATGAGTGTGGCTTGGAAGGTCTCGCCATAGAATCTGAAATCGAGCTATTCGAGGGAGGGTTTGGTTGTGTGAGAGAGATGGAGAGAAATTGAAAAAGAATTCTAAGTTTGAAGTAGATTGGTGGTTGCGGTGATTGTAGCCGTTGGATTGAGCAAGTTGATGTGCGGTTACGACGCAGAATGGAAAATGGGGATTTCCCGCCATTGATGTGGAAATGGATTTTGCCGCTAAGGGCCCGTCTTCAGTGGACACCTTAGGCCCAAATTATGAACCCTGATTAGGAAAAGAGTAGGAAAGGGAGATTGTTGTTTTAATCTCACAATTCACACCCTTTCTTTTTGTTTAATTTTTTTTGGCTTAATTGTATTTTCCATCGTCAATTTACAAAACATCATAAATTTTACAGCCACATAAAAAAATCAACACAATTAAGATATTTTGTGACAATTTTTCCTTTAAATTGCCACAATTAAGAAAATATTGTGATTTTTTTTATTAATTGTGACAGTTTTTCTACATGGAAGCAAAATTGGTGATATTTTGTAAATTAGGGTACAAATTTTGTAGAAAAAAGTGGGGGCAAAATCTGCAACATTGTGAAACTTTTAGGGCAAAAAACTACAATAAAACCTAATTTTTTATGCAAAAAAGTCTTAACGGAATCATATTTTTACTGTTGATAATAAACAACAAAGTGTGCTTATGTTTGATTGTAGGGTGGAATTTTACAATTCACAATAAAAATATGTTTCTATTTTTTTTTAAATGCAACGAAACAAAAACATATTTTCGATGTGTATATGCCATAATGAAAACATGTTTTTGTTTGATTGGCCACAATGAAAAAAAACATGGGAAATAAGAATATGACTTACCACGAGACGTGTGCAATGTGTGGCGGCGTGAGATGTGTTGTGCAAAGGGGATGGACACGCCTATCGACGTTGAAGGATAACAATAGAGGAAAAGAAGGAAGGAGAATGATGTGTGAAAGTGTGTTGTGGGAGTAAGGTGAGAGAAATAAATAGGGAGGGAAAGTCAGCACGAAAAGGTAGAGGGCAAAATTGGAAATTTATTTCTAAAAAATAAAATGGGGTGTGAGGTTTACATAAAAAAGAGGTGGAAATAACATTTTTTGTAGGAAAGTTTCAATTTTCGGCCATGGATAAAAGGGCCCATAATAACAGGACAGGAGTTGCCAAGTTTGACTGTTACGATAAGAAAAGTTTTATTAGTGACATTTCATTCAATAATGGTATAAATTTTATTACACACATTTCTAATATTTTAAAAAGAAAGTAGTGAGTAAAAATTAAATGTATTCAAAATTTTAAAATTATTCAATGGTTTTTATTTTATAATTAAGAAGATTTTGTAGAATAATTTAGAATTGAATATTTAATTATTATCTATAATTATTAATAAAGACAAACTACTAATAAAGATAATTATCATTTTTTATATACACATTTTTTATTCTTAAATTATCTTTCATTACATATAACGGTTATTATTTCTTTCATAAATCTTTAAAATGTATTTACTGTCAATTCTCCTTAAAAATTGTTGTCATTACTTTCTTTAATTGTTTTTTCTTTTTTTTAAGAAAAAATAAAGTTAGAATCACGAAATGTGTGGTTATCGCCAAAATGTGTGGTTAAATCTGTATGAAATTATTTTAACTAACTAGTAATATCGAAATTTTATCTTAAATGTACAATGGCATTAAATACTCAAAAGTAGGGATTAAAACACATATAAAGGTTAAAGGGCAATTGCTTATTGTCCACACAAGTTAATTTTTGTTTAATATTTTTTTGTCTCGTAAAAAAATAAGTGTTATTCCCATAAAAAATATTTAAGTAAATGCAGAAAGTTGCAACACATAAAAGAAAGAATAAAATAGACATTAACACTAATTTTATCGCTCCACCTTTCTATTTTTTTTTTTTTTATCATTCTCAGCTCCTTTAATGTTAATTATACATAGTGACACAAACACATTCTGGCACTATCCCAAATACAAAAAGGGAATAAGAGATTAGAGAAATGATAATGAATAAAAATTGTGAGTGGAGATTAAAAATCGTCTTTCTTGTTCCTAGGGAAAATGTTTGTTGTCCCACAAGCATTTGCCATCCCACCCAAGTATTTCCTTTTCTCTTGAGCCTCAAGTCTCTCCTTCCTATTGGTATGTGTGTTTGCAGTCATGCAAAATTCTTATAAACATAATTATTGTTATGAAAATCAAAATAATATTATATGAGCATATTATTATTATTAAAAAATTAACTATTAACAATTTTAAAAAAGCTTTTACCATTTTGTTTTACAAAAAAAAACTTTGCTGGAATATTTTTTTCTTATAACAAAAAAGCTTCGTTGGAATTATGGATACCAAACATTCATTCATTGAATTACCAAGATTCTGCCAGGGGTTGATTTAAGTCATCATTTTTTTTGTCAAACTCGTATGGGTCAAGTTGAGTTAATCTAAGTAAATTGCATAATGGTTTGATAGCTAACTTCAATAGATCTTATCATCGGTTCCATTTAACCGATTGATTTGAGTCAGTTTTCACAATACCGCTTACATGTGGTCTTCCTTCATTGGATTTTAGGCAAGGGATTTAGTATACTTTATTTAGAAATTATATCCTTGAGTGAAGACTATTTTTTAATTTTATAATTATTAATATGAATTTTACCCGTAGTAACATTTCCCACACACCATAATTTTTTTAACATACTCCACACACCATAATTTTTTTAACATACTTTCAGTTATTTATTTTAAAAAATAACTTTAAAATTTAAAGAATTGTAACTGAAAAAAGAATATTAATTTGAAACAAAATATGTGGGCATAGGATGCTAAATAATCAACAAATTAGAGAGAGTCAATTTAGTTGATCTTTTTGGTAGTTTAATTATTTACCTTTCAATTATTTATGTGAATGCATGTCATGGAAACTATTTTCCCCGATGGATAAGATATCTGGATATACTGCCATGTCAGTAAAAAAATCAAAAGAAAAAAAATTGAAAAATTTGATCTATGTCCAATGGATTACAATTACGAAAAAAAAATATTTTGTTTTGATTTGACCAATAATTTTATATAAAATATAGTTTTCACCGCCTATTCAAGGTTAAGCTCTAGGGTTTGACTGTGAACTTAAAAAATCACGCTTTACGTCCAGTCCAATCATATTGATAACACTTGCATCCTGTGTCTTACTGCGAAAATACCGTCATCGCTTCTTCTCCAGAAAAAGAAGTTCATCACCCCAGGCCTTTTACCTTCACGCAGCATTACTCCGTCACGCTTATGCTCGTTGTGGAAAATACATAAACATTTTTTTTGCCGAAAAAAGGAAAACAAAATCAAATAAATAAAGAATTTATTATAGATTCAGGAAATATACCTAAAAAATTCATCTATTCTTTAATCATCTAGGAAATCTAGATATATATTTTTTTAAGAATGAAATCTAGATATACTTGGTAAACGATTGAACCTTAAAAATTAATTTCCTTTTTACTTGCACTTTATATTAGTTATGTACAACTATATTACTTTTGATGTGACTCAATTTAACATATATTTATTGACCCATTAAGTGACGTGTTATTGTTAATTTAGACTAAACATTTAAAACAATGAATAAGTCATGAATTATGAAGCCATAGAAACATTGTTGAATATAAGGAAGAGATTAATGAATTTATTGATTCTGCATTTGTACATAATTTAGTAAATGACAAAAAAGGTCTTGTAAATGACTATTAATGTGGTGTATAATCACTTAAATTATGCACCATATTCAAAGGGTATATACTCTATGGCTTCAGCATGAGGAGTCTAAAACTATAATAACAAGTAATATTTCATTTAGTTGCAGGTCAAATGTAGTTTAACACCTTATTGCTGAAGATCTTGTTCGAAAAATAATCAATGATGCTGTTAGAGTTGATATGCACTATGATCATGCAAATGAAGTAACCATTGCATCAAATGCAAATATTTAACTTGGATGAAGTGTGATGTTAATTTCAACTCAAGAAAATGGCACAAAGCTAGAGTTCTATGAATTAGCTAGGGGTGGAAAATAACACTTGTATGAAGGGTGTACAAAATTTTCAAGTGTTTTTTTTTTGGAACTTATATCAAATGTTTTGTGTGGAAGAATGATAAGATCATGAAAAAGACCTTAGAACTATTGAAAGACACATTTTTAACGCTCAAAGAAAATAAACAAATTAATTAAACAAATTAATTAAGAAAGTCAATTTGGATGTCTTAATTATCATTGTTAAGAACTAACAATGACATTATTGATACCATTTTATCATTATCAATCATTGTTATTATTATTAAATTATTATTATCATCATTATCAACACAACAATAATACTTATAAAAATTATTATAATTGTAGTTGTTATTATTAATATCATTATTTTGATTGCTATTTTTTTTGTAGAATTTTACTTCTTTATTATTGTGATTTCTATAGAATGGCCTGTATCGCCAAATGAGCTTGCATTATGAATTAACAAGTTAATTGTTTAGTTTGAATTTAAAATCTGCCATTAAAATTGACAAAAAAAATTGAAATCACAAGAAAAATTGAAATCCACATTATAAGATTAGAAATAATTTTTTTTTCAATCCAAAACTTAAAACTAACAACAACAAAAAAAACCCAATAGGCCAATACAAGTAACTGAATATTAAACGCGAATAAACAAATTAAATTATAGAAAGAGAAAAAAGTTATACATTTTTTACATATTAATATATAATCATTACATTTTTATAGAAAACAATGATTATAATAAAATCTTCTATTTGATTGAATTGTCCTTTATTATTATAATAATAAGGTTAGCTTAAAATGTAAACTTCTCACGAAACAAATTTTAAAGGAGGAGTAACAATTTGCAAGAAATTGAAGAACAAGAGGGACACACGTTAAACACACTCAACAATCCACATCCATATATTATATCGAATCACATCCTTCGTCGTGGCATTTAAATAACAGCTGAGTCAGATCAGACTGTTCCAGTACGCCACGAAATTATTGTTATGACTCTTTGACTTCTCCTTCATCTCTTTCGCTGGACAAAACCCCTTTCGCCGGAAAACCCACCGCAACCTTTGTGGTTCGCAACTCCGTTTCCGGCTTCACCGTGCTCCTCTTACACGCGTATTCATCTTTTTCAATTTTTCCTTAATGTTACCGTTTTTTTTTTTAAACATGCCCCCAATTTTGGTTGTTGTTGAAGTGATTGATATTTTTCTTTATAATAACAAATTGACTTTTTCTTCCTTTGATTTGTGTACTTCAATTGCAGAGTATATATATATGTATGTATATGGGGAAAACTAGGTGGTTGATAATATTGGTTACCTGTTTATGCCTGCTTTCCTTTTCTGATGGCAGAGGTAAGACTTGAACTGGTTTGTTAATGTTCTAGGGTTTGAGATTTTGATTGCCTTGTATCTCTCTGTTATCTTTCAATTCATTGGATTATGTTTAGTTTTTATGTGTAAATTGGATCATTCACGTTTGCATATCAATAATGAAATGTTATGTCTTTTTCCATCTGCAGAACTCAAGGTTAGGCATAAAAAGCAACATTACCAATACAATCATACAGTTGCTACAATATTAGTGGAATATGCTTCTGCGGTGAGTTCTATGGGAATTTTGTATGTTCTAACTTCAACCTTTAAGATGTGTAGGCAGAGGATTTAGAATTGTTTATGTGTATTATTTGTTTTCTAATCTTGGGTCAGTCATGAATTTGGAATTTGGGTTTCTGATGAAACTTTCGAGTTTCAACTTTCAACTCCCTCTCTCTCTCTAAATGGTTTTATTATTATAGCTTTAATTGTAAGTCTGATATGAATTTTTGTTTGTTTATAAGAATTCTGAATTCCCAAATACGTATTTGAGACTGCTTTAAGTAGGCCACTTTAAACCATATCCTCTTTCTTTTACTGATAATCAGAATCAATGAATTTATATCTGCTTTGCAGAACTAAACTGATTTAAGAATTGGGGAACTTTGTCTTGTGCCGATCCTGATGGAGAGACTCCCCATTTCTGTCAGGCTATGGTCAAAATAAGTCAAAGGGGGATTTATTGAAGTGTATCATATTAACTGAAGAATTTAACTAATTTCACTTGCGTGATGCAGTGAATCTGAAGTTTCATTACATGCATTAGCCAATTTGTTTAGGGCACTGTGGGAATTCTGTATGAATTATATAAAGGACTGAGGTAGGTTTGTTTGTTGCAGGTATACTTGTCAGATTTAACTGAACTTTTTACTTGGACGTGCTCTAGGTGTAATGGCTTGACCAAGGTGCTGAAAATGTGGATATTGATTTTAACTTTACATGTTCAATTACATCGCGAATGAGCTTTGAATTATTTACATTCCAGTGCCCTACTAATTTGTCTGTTCGTTTAAAATTGTTGGTCTAAAGATCTTTAAAATGGAAACAGGGATTTGAAATGATAGAGTTAGTTGTTGACGTCGAGCATTGCTTACAGGTGGTTGAACTCTCATCATAGAAAAACTATTCCAAAGTTTTGTGCCAATGTACTTTGTTTTAATATAATTGTCACTGCCTATTCTAGGCATTTGTTGGAGTGGCCGATGATCCTCATGCCATTATCATTGCATTCAGAGGAACAAATGAACACAGGTGGATTTTCTTACTGGATTAAATATACTTTTGAAGGAACTTTAGGCTCATAACTGTATACTGTATAGACTCCATTAAAATGTATCTACCAGAGTGCAATGCTGTATGTGATTCCTAGAACAAATGCTGTTATGTTTTAGAAACAAGGGTGTTTTGCTATGCATGTGAATTTTGTATGATGCTCATATGTTGATATGCATGCATTGATGCATATGTAATTGTAAGCTAAGAAAATGCATTTAACATGCAATGTATTATTAGCACAATGGTGTCTTGAGTATTTAAAGCCATAGGAGGTTAAGTAATATATCTTGTTTCCATATTTATGTGCACCAGGCATGTGGGCATGCCATTTTTTTTCACCCTAAACTGATCAGCAACATTCTTTAGTTTTGAAATACTGCAGATGGCCATTCAGATGCCCAATCATATTTGATTTGTCTGTACATTATAGATTTTTGTGTCTAAAGGCACATATTCTCATATATTGGCATTAAGAAAGCCAGAGCATAATTATCTACATGCGAAAAAAAAATGCTTGGTCAGCCATGTTTGAGAGCTTGTAAACTATAGATTTTGTGCTTCTTAAGAGAACACAAGTTCCCTTCTATTGTTGACCTTTGAGAGTATTAGAGTATATATCTTGTCTACTAAGAGAGAGCCAATAATTTTTCTATAGAGAAAAATAAAGTCCAAAAATACATGTTAATAAGGAAAACATTTAAAGTCTGTCAGATGTTTGGCTTACCTTCGAGACAACTTGAGTTATATTATGAGCCGATTTCTTTGTAACCACTTTTATACAGCTTACAGAATTGGATTGAAGATTTATATTGGAAGCAGCATGATATAAATTATCCAGGCATGGATGATGCAATGGTGTGTAAAAGTTTAGCCTTAGGTTATGCTCAATTGCTCCGTATTGGTGTTAGTTCTGACATATTATTATCACTGTCTCCAGGTACACCGTGGTTTTTATACCGCGTACCACAATACAACAATACGTCCTGCAATTTTAGATGCTGTTGAAAGAGCAAAGAAGTTTTATGGAGATATTGAAATTATAGCAACAGGGCATTCAATGGGAGGGGCAATGGCTTCATTTTGTGGACTTGATTTAACGGTAATTATAATTTTAGCTTTCTTGGCATGACTGGGCATTATTCAACAAGGTTTTATGGTCTCAATCTCGCTTCAATTTTTTCGCATGAGTATTGTCTATGTTTTGCCTGAGGCAGGGACTTTGAATTTCTTGTGGAAGTATCATATTTGGAATATTTTTAATGATAGAAATTTATATAGCTGGTCCTAGGCTTGGGTAAAACTGGAGTGTTATATTATGCATTCGGTGGCTAATATGGAAATTTGTCAAATCATTTATGTTCTGGATCAATGATGTAGTAGCACCTTTGAGGAGAAAATGACAAAATTTCCTAAGATGGTACTAGTTTGGTCACGTGAATAGTATCCAAAGTCCAAACTGCAAAATTGTGTTTATATTATTTTTTAAAGACCACTATTTAAGTTCTCATGTAGTCATTTCAAGATTTCTGTATTTTATAGGGATAGAATAGTTACTTATTTGATTCTTACAGGTAAATCAAAATGAAAAAAATGTTCAAGTTATGACATTTGGACAACCTCGTATTGGAAATGCTGCTTTTGCATCTCTCTATACGAAACTAGTTCCAAATACCATCCGAGTCACAAATGACCATGATATTGTACCTCATTTGCCTCCATACTATTATTATTTACCGCAGAAGACATACCGCCACTTCCCAAGAGAGGTAAGGCATGTCATAATGAAATGATGAAATTTGTATATTAAACCTATTATATTATCTTTAAATTAAAGTAAGTTTGTCTCTTTGTTTGTGGGAATTTATGACTATGATCTGCTGTTTGTCCTTTGGTAACCATTAGATATTTTTGTGAATATTGGAAATATTTTTTGCATATCTGTATTAATATTAATATATTAAATTGCACCTAGTTGTATTACAAATGGCCACTCTCTTCTCAGTGTTTGTAATAACATTCATCTTCTTCATTGCAGCCATACATTTCCTACGCATTCAAATTCTGTGTTTATTTGTCACTAAAATTTCCCTCTTCACCATTTCTGATAGTTTTGAAAACATTAGGAATAATGCTTGCATGTTAATTTGTTCGGACTAGTATAGTTTGGTGCCTGTGTGTCATTTTTGGCGTGACTTGGTTTGAGATACCATCTCTCCCCTGTGCCCCCAGTGATGTGATAGAGGTTCCTATTTCCAAGCTCTTAAATACATCTATTTTGTGCCTTTATCTATCTGCTTGTTTGTTGCTTGGACAACGTGATAACTTTAGTGTGGGTCATTCTGTTGTCGTGGTCTATGACTCCTGGAGTCCTGGTTTTTTGATAGCGGGGAATGCAAACCTGCAGCACTTGTTTCATTTATTTTCCTATTGTTCAAGAACCTAAGAAGTTGTGGACTGCAGGTATGGCTTTATAACATCGGATTAGGTAGTCTTGTGTACAGTGTTGAGAAGATTTGTGATGAATCTGGTGAGGATCCAAATTGCAGCAGGTTAGTCTATCTGTTCTGTCATAATGCCACTGAAAATGTATACTTCATGAAAATTTTGCCACTGCATGGGTGTGAATAAAATTGAGTTTCCCTTAATTTTGGTGTTGTGATGGAATGCTGCTGAAATATGATTTGGTTATCTTGTGCAGATCGGTGACTGGGAATAGCATTGCTGATCACTTGGTCTATTATGGCGTTGACATGGGATCAGATGAGCCAAGTTCATGCAGAATTGTTATGGATTCTTATGTTCAGAATACTAACATCAAAGATTCAAGAGGAAACTTAATCTTGTCCAGAGATCCTGCAACCCCCCTCATCAAATTGAGTGGAGAGGGTGACAATCAGGAAAATCCCATTAATGTTGATTGAATTGGCATCAGATATCTGTTGCATGATATGTTCCAGAGGTTTGCCGTGTGGCATTATTCTTCAGATTTCTTCTTTCTTCATGGTCCATACAGCTGAACAATTTTATTGAACAGGCTAGGGCTGGAAGGAGTTTGTATAGTCTTGGACTCGTGTACATATGCTCATACTTGTATATATAACTAATAATTATATTTTTTTACTTCATAATTAATAATTCTTGATACTTTGTTAAGTGTATAATTTCACTTTCAAATTCTACTGAATTCCACTTCTCATTTGGGTGATAATTCTTTTACCCATTGCCGTTTCCAAAGTTTAATTTTACTCAAATTTTCTGTTTCTCCAATTTATTTAAATTTCTATTCACCTTTTTTTGGACCTATTTTCATTATATGACATCACCATTTCCTTGTCTATTAGGCTAATTTTTTTTTATTTTACATTTTGTTCGGAGATATATTTACATTATCAATCTCTTTAAAATTATGGGTTTATTCAGTGTGGGCAATTATAACAATCATAACATAACATAAAACTTTTTTTTAAGGTCATAACATAAAAACGTTAAAGTTAGGTTTGGCTCATTTTTATTTATTTTTTCACATAAAAGTCACTTTAAAATTATAGTTTAAAGATATGAGTTTTAAAAATAAAGTAAAAGTAAAAATTCTTCGGTATTTTTATAGAGTTTCAAAAATGACACATAGGGTGGAGATAAATAAGAGAGAGAAAAGAGGAACGAGAACATGTTCTGATAAATTTTTTCATAATTTTCAAAAATGACACATAGGGTAGAGATAAATAAGAGAGAGGAAAGAGGAATGAGGACATGTTTTGATAATTTTTTTCATAAATATTTATTGGAGAAGAAAAAGTAAAATGAGGTTTTCTATAAAGTAACATTAGTTTAAAGTAAAAACTAATTTGTAATATTAGCTTCTTTAAAGTTAATTTTAACTTATGAATAAATTTATTTCATTTATCTTATTTTTGTCTTTTATAAGTGCCTATGATGAGAAATTTGTTCAAATAGGTCTTAAACTCATATTTGGATATGTGTTTTTTTTTTTACTTTTTTTTTTCATTCAAACGTGTATATTTTGCTTTAATTTTAATGTGATTTTTAGAACAATCAGACTTAAAACTGAACATGCTGTAGGAGTAAGGAGAAAGAGAAAGAATGCATGCAAGAGAGAAGAAAAAATTGTTTTTTTAAAGTTAAAATATATTTTTCGTTCTTGTGAAATTGATTAAATACATATTTTGTTTTTGTAAAGTTTTTTGGTCCATTTTTCATCTTCATAAAATTATAATGCATTATTTTTTGGTTCCGAGCAAGGTTTCGCTTGTATCTGAATCTACTAAAATAATTTTTTTATATCAGTTAGGCATATAATTGATATAAATATGATATTTTCTCATGAGTTATACATATAATCTCTATCCAAAAAGTTATACACATAATTTTGGTTATCCAAATCTTGTTTTTGACAAAAAATGTCATATTATAATTTTATGAGGACGAAAAATGAATAAATTTTTTTATCATTTTTTTAAAACTTTCGCTTGATAATTTTATAAAAGGTTTCTTATTTTTCTTTTATGTTTTTAATAAAAACTAAAATGCTTTTTTAATAAATTGTTTTTGACTCATTTTCTTATAGACTTTACAATGTTAATCTGAATTTTGCTTCTTCAGATAGAAATTTTGTCAGGTTGTATACTGATTTTAGTAGAGTTATCTATCATGAATACCTTATTTGAGGCATTTTTTTTTTGTTTTCTTAGGACTCTTTCCTCCTATGATTTACCAAAAGAAAAATTAAATACAGAAGATCCACTTTTTGGATAAAATAGATTCTGCCCAAACAGCAGACTAGTAGTAACTTCAGCGGCCTACAATTTGTTCAAAATTAAAATGAATCCCGTAAGTTTACATTAAAAATGTGAAAAATGTTCATCCTTCAAAAAGTTTAGTTCGAATTGGCACATAAATTCAAAATGGATAGGGTTATATAAACTCTCTTAAAATCGTATTGATGTGATGAAAAAAAAAAAATTAATCACGTCAATGGATAAATCAATAATTAAAATAATAAGATATTTGACAGTACAGCATACTTAATGCTTATAGAGCCCTCATTCTCCTGATGATACTTTTTCGACCTTCATTTTTTTCTTTTTTTCGTGGGTACGATTTTATTTGTTCGTAAATTATTGATAGCAAAGGGGTCGAATTTTTTACTTGTCCTTCTCTTGAATTTTCATTTTTCATTTTTTTTTTCTGATCTTACGAGTGATGCAAGCTACAATAAGTACAATGACATTGTCATTATCATCGATAACTATGCTCCTGTCTTTAGAGATTAGATAATATTTTAAATTAGAATTCCACACTATAGCTTCTCATAAGAAAGAAAAGAATGAGGGAAGTACTATAACTGTTCCATTATCTCCAACTTGTTACATTTGAGAGGACACAGGAAACGGAAACATAATATAATTAAATGTAGGATCAAAGATCAATACAGGCCACAAAAAGCTATCACATAAAAGTAACCAGATTGATTTCTGTAATTGTCCTTAATCTCCTCTTGCCTTTCACATCTTCTCTGGTTGTTGGATTCTCTGTTGTCCCTGCAGCACAAACATGTTTCCATTAATTCCTTTCTCACAACTAGCACTTGAGACTAATTAATGTGTGAACTTTTTGTTAACCCCACAAACCTCCTCAGCTTTCAAATCCTTTTCTTCACCTTCAGAGATTGAAGTTTTTGTGTCTTTTATGTCTTCTTCTTTCTTCACACTGGCATCCTCTGTACACGTATAAAAGCAAATCAAAATTTAAAAAATATTCTCTCACAAGTCATGTAAGGGAGAAATTATTGCATGGTCTTGGATCATCACATGTTCAATGTTTCAGCCAATTTCCACGTAACATGCAACTGAGTTTATTAAGATTTTTTGTGTAAATTGAAAAACTCGATTAAGTGTCACATAAAGATTAGCTATGACCATGGACATATGATGACTTCACACCATGCAATAATTTCTCCATTAAGGGGTACACGAGAGATAGAAAAGAAAATAGAAAAAATTAAATGAGGTGTGATGAGTATTGTGAAAGAGGAAAGTAGAAAAGAGATAGAAAGGAAAATTCAGTGTTAAAGGGATGTAAGACAATGTGAATTAAAAGAATCAAAGTTCTTAAACTTTATAATCAACCACTTGTTCTTGAAATTTTTGAAGAAAACTTTATTAAAAAATGACTAAAGGGTTCATGGGAATTTTGAGTTCCATTTGAAGAAAACTCTAGAGGTTCATTCTTTCCGCACCTTTTTCATTTTCTGCTGGCATTTTCTCTTCTGTAGCCTCAACAGTTTCAGCATCATTGATCTTCTGTTCATTCTCCTTCAATGAATCATCTTTCTCATCTTCAGATTTCTCTGACTCAGACCGTTCCTCTCCACCCTCAAGTTTCTCCTTCTCTTGCACATTTGTTTTCTCAGCTTCACTTTTGACATCATTAACTACTAGATCATCCTTAACTTCAACATCAGACTCTTTGACACTTTCACTCCCCTTCTGTTCCACTTGTACCTCTGAGCTCACATTGTCAACAACATTGTTGTTGTTTGTGTCTTTGGTTTCTGTCCCATTTTCCTGGCTGCTCACACCGGATTTCTTGCGCTGGAGGACGGTGTTTCCTGAAGCAACATCATGTTTGGACTTCCCACAACCCATGTCTTTGTTTAGTTTTCCTAGTTTTTATGTGATTTGATTGAGGTAGTAAGGGAAAACACACAGAAAAAGAAGGAAACTAGAGATGAAGGTCGGAATATAATAACTCTTTTTTATATGAAGAGGAGAGGCGAAGAAACTATGGGTTGCATGGGTGTAATTAAGTGTCATGGAACCAACTTTTTTTTTTCTTTGCTATAATTGGAACTTTGTTATGGCAATTAGTTGCCTTCGTTGATGGAAAAAAGACAATGTAAAGTTGTTGTCACAACTAGAAACTGCCTTAGCAAACCAACTTTGTTTTCTGTTTTTGGGTTCCCCTATCCTTCCAAGACTAGCAATATTGAGATTTAGGTTCTAGGTTCACTAAGAAAGAGAAAATAGTTTGGCAAGAATCCTTTTTTGAAGGGTTTTCAATAAGATTTTGATTATTAACTATATTGAAATGGAAATTAAGCTAATTCAATAAATGTCAATAAGAAGTTTGCATGGTTGTTACTACCGTTCATGAATTCATCCAAGAGCACATTATTTTTATTTTCAGCAAATAGCTATTTACAAGTATTACAATATCTCTTTTAATATATAATCCATCTAGGATGAATTGATCCAATAGCATCTTATTTATTTATTTTTATCTAATCCATCTAGGAGGAATTGGTTTTCGTCTTTCAAAAATAATTTTCAAGTATTAACAAAAATATGCATAATCCTTTATGCCTGAATATGATTTGGGGATGCAACTGGCAAATTCATGTTTGGGCTAGTTCCACTGCGAGCCCAACATGATTATATCAATCGGCTTTCTTTTTGTGCCTTTTTTTTCTAAGCAAACCCCTTTCTCACTCACTCTCTCTCTCCCTCTTAAAATTTTATTTCAACAATACCCTTATACATATGGTTGATTTTATTGTTTTGGAAATTAAATTTGAAAGTGAGAAAATTATGTATACTTTTGAAAATTAATTTTCAGAAGGGTTCTTACATAGTTTTGAAAGTAGTGTTGAAATTTTATCACTTTCCGAATATAATTTATGGAATGATAATACTAAACAAATGTAAAAAAAAAGAACAAAAATTGAAAAAAAAAGTAACGAAGAGATGTGCTTAGAGAAAAAGAGTGTGCAAAATGTAATGTCATTATATCAAATAAGTGATCACTGAAGGTGCAAGAGTATATAATAACAATGATGCTAGTTTAATTTCAAGAGGTAAAAGGACACAGAAAGAAAATATATTAACATCCTTATTTTGCTTAGAAATCAAATAATTTGTTATCTCTACTAGCTCAAGTATAGCAAGTCTTAATTAGCATTCATCCGGCTACATAAGTTGTCATTTGGCTGGTTAATTAGCATGCATGTAATCATAGATAATTGGGATATACTGCATGCAAAATCAGTTTCAATCTTAATACAAATTGCAGTGAATGAAGAGCATATTTTAGCAGTGCAGAGAAACAAACAAGGTTACTGCCGAAAACTGGCAAAGTTCAATAATAAAGCTGAATTTATACAATTGACTAGTTGGTATAAATAATCGATCTATGGTTTTAACAAACACACAGATGAGAATCTTTACATTACTAAGCTACGGCTGCTTTGTTTTTCAATGTGGAAGGAAATGCTTACATCTTCTATGCATTGAACTTGGGCGAAAACTTGAATTATTTTCATCTATATATGATCAAGTTCCAATGCAAAATTTATTTGGGTGGAGATTGCTTATTATATAGCATTAGTTCACGCGGAAATCGGTACTATTTGGGTGAAATATTTTGTTGTGAATAACGAAGGGTAGGGCCCTGAAAGTGTAAAATGATATCATATTAGTTCCTAAAACTAAATTCAAAATAAATCCTTAAATTTTCTACTTGTTTCATTTAGGCTCTTAAATTTAACCACACTTATTTTCACTTTAGACCCTAAACATATCTTAATAATATCACTTAATTTAAATCACACGATCTTATGAATTTTGGACTAAAGTTCAAATTATACTCACGAAACAAGCCCCAATATCTTTCATGAAGATAGTCCAGCCCAATGATCTTCATTTGAATTACATCAAAGCTAAAACAATATGTCAATCTTTGAACTCTATTTTATAAAGTTATACTTCACAATATAATCAGCATAATTGTTTTTACTATCAAGTTATCGTCAATATACTTGAGTTTCGTAGATCACACAGTCCCACTACCCAAAATAAATAAATAAATGACATGATTCATGCGTGTGCCACGCTGCCACTTGATCAGGACTGCATATGGTGCATGAATATCGAAGCCCAACACCTCCCAGTGTTTTTTTTCTCCCTTAAAAAATTAGATATGAATAATTGATGAGATGGCCCTTGAAAATTATTAGCAGTCCATCAAGTAGTTCAGTCCCTTGCTTCTTTTATAAGAATTTTTTAAGAATAATGTTTTCACATGTTTTTTTTTTTACTTATTTATCTACGTATAAAGATTAGAGTTATAGGCTTATGGTATATATTTATTTATGGACTTTTTTTATAATATTTTTAAGAATATTTTTTATATATTTCTCTTAAATTGTACAAATACTGCAACTGATGAGTTAAAATTGTCTTACAAGACAGTGAAACACAACACAACACATGAGAACAAAAACGGTTTTCTTGGTTGGCTTTTTCCAAATCTAAAAATCCCATTGGTAGATCCAACGGTCACATCTCTTTCTGTTAATTATTGTTGAAACTCATTACTTACTCTTTCTCTTTTGTCAATTCATGCCATGCCAATCCTTACCCACCACACCACCTTATCCCTTTTCTTTCTCTCTCTTCCCAAGTGGATACATTCTATTCCTTATCAACTTTCGTAGCCAAAGATTTTTGCTACTATTATACATTACATTGCATTAAAATACTACTACATAATAACAACAACAACAATAAGAATGGCTTGCTCCTCCTTCATCTTTCTTTGTCAATATCAACACCATCATCTCCAACACCAACAAAATCTTTCCAATTTAGGAAACTCTTCTCTCAGCCTTCCTTCCCCTTCTCTCTTTTCCAAAACTAATGGAAGGTTCTGTCCTTGAACGTCTTGATTTTGGGAAGATGGGATACGGGTACCTCATCTTATATTATTGTTCTTCCATGCCCTTATTCTTTTCATTTTGAATTTTTTTGTTTTTCATTCATTGTGTTTTGATTTCGGATAAAAGTTCGATACAGTTCCTTAAGTGTTGTTTGTATTGTTCTCCAATTAGAGTTGTTAATTCGTGTAATCCTTTAATGCAAGCCTTTGTTATCTGAATTATGGAGGTGAAATTCCAATTCTGATTGAAAAATAACACAAACAATACCTAAGGAACTGTATTTAAGTTTTGTGCATTGGTTTCTTGTTTTGATGATGTGGATGGCCTTTTGTAGGTGCAAGCATTATAGAAGAAGATGCAGGATTAGAGCACCATGTTGCAATGAGCTCTACTTTTGCCGTCATTGTCATAACGAGGCAACGGTATTTCTTGTTCTCACCCTTCTGTGTTTCATCTCAAAAACCTTGTCTTTTTGCTTCAATCTGATGTGGGTATGTGTTGTTCCCGTCATTAGAGCATGCTGAGCAACCCTTTTGATCGGCACGAACTCGTCCGCCAGGACGTTCAACATGTAAGGATAATTTAATGTCCCACTTGATGTTCATTTTCCACACTGCCTGGGCTATTGTGCCTTTAACATGAGATGATGGTAATATGGTTTTTGCATTTTGATGTTGTTTCAGGTTGTTTGTTCAGTTTGTGACACAGAGCAGCCAGTGTGTATCTAATATCCATTCCCAGTTTGATTAAAAACTATGTTTTTTTGGTAATGGTTTTATCTGTGGTTCTCTTATTGTTTCTTTTATTTGTTTCTTTTGAAGGTTGCTCAAGTTTGCACAAATTGTGGTGTCAGAATGGGAGAATATTTCTGCAATATCTGCAAATTCTTCGATGATGATGTAAGGGGTCACTCAATGAATCTGCAGTATATGATTAAATTTTGCTTCATTAATATGCTTATATTACTATTACTTTGGGTTCTTCATATTTCTTGGAGATGGACTTGTTTGAGAGTTGACAGTTGGTGTTTGCTTCTAGCTTGTGATTGTTAATCTTATTGTTTTCTATTTGATGCTGAGCATTGGTTACACATTAAACAGACCGGGAAAAAACAGTTTCATTGTGATGATTGTGGGATTTGTAGGTGCGTTGACGGTTTGTTTTAATAAACCTTACATTATGGCCTAAGTTATACAAGTTTATGAGATGCTACTAATTTTGGTGATGAAATTTGGAACAGACTTGGTGGTCGTGAGAATTATTCCCACTGCAGTAAGTGTGGTATGCATTCATCATCTAGCTACCATTGTGTCTTTTTCATTGCTCTAGTATAATAAGACTGTTTTTTTCCTTTTCAAATTAAGTTATGCTGCAAATTGTTATTTTCAAATTGTTAAAAGATTCAATTCTTTCGTACCTTTGCATTTTTTGAACTTATTACCTCTTTATGAAGTGCTGAAATCACATTTGAATTATAGTAATCAGTAGAGTTCGCATGGTAAGTTTATATTACACGACCTGAAAGAATTAAAAACCATGCTATCAGCCTCTTAGTGACACCAGAAGTTCGGAAGCACTGCTTTATGTTGATTAACTCTGCTGTTTTTTTTCCCTGTAATTGTTGATTTATTATGATTTTATTTCTGAGGTATTAATTTGTTTTATCTTTATAACCTCCAAATCAGTTTTTTGTAGTTGGAATGAAGCCTCTTTTTTTTTAATTACAGTATGAGTTTCCTAAACTTCTAGCTTTATTTTCGTTTTTGCTCAAGTGATCTCTTATTTGATGTGCTTGCTAACGCAATGGAGCTGAAAGAATATTTTTCAAAGTCATCTCTTGATCTATGGTATATGATAATTTTGTGAACAATATGCTTCATTTGTGCTTTAATTTTCTCTGAATTTCTCTAAGATGGATTCTTTTGTTTCCTTTGGAATTTGGAGTCACATCTAATAATCATTCACATAAGTTACTGAATTTTTTGTTCTGTTAACAAATCAATTGCTCAATACTAACAGGGTGTTGCTACTCAAATACTCTGCGTGATAATCATTTGTGTGTGGAGAACTCCATGAGGCATCATTGTCCCATTTGTTATGAGGTGGGTGTTTTGTTCCCCTCTTTTCCCGTCTCGCGTTTTAAACCAAATAAGGAATTTCTAGCATTTTGTCGTGAGAAACATGAAAGGATTCTGACATGATTTCATTATGTTGGTAAAGTATCTTTTTGACTCATTGAAAGACATTGCTGTTATGAAATGTGGTCACACAATGCATAGTGAATGCTACCTAGAGATGCTAAAGCGTGACAAGTGAGTATTAAGTATTTACCAATTCTTTGATCTACAAAACTTTATCTATTCTTAATTATTGAATTGACTTGGTAATATATATGGATAAGGTATTGTTGTCCCATATGCTCCAAGTCGGTGATGGACATGTCTAGGGCATGGAAGAGAATTGATGAAGAGGTACTTGGTTAAATTAAAGGCTATAGATAGTTTCACTTGATTTCTTGTTTTTTATACTGTTCAATCATCTGGTCAAGATTATTTCCTTGCAGAAATGATCTAGTACAATTATGATGTCTCACTAATTTATTTTTGCTATATTAGATTGAAGCAACTGTCATGCCTGATGATTATCGGTACAGAAAGGTAGAGTTTTACTCTTAGAAATGCTTGTTGAATGCACGTTACTTCTATTTATCTCCGTTTCATTGCTTTCTGTGAAAGCCTACAAATTAGACTTGAAATGTGCTTTTAAATTATGAATGCCCTTCTTGTTCTTTGTTTCCATGGAACAAAGAACACCATATGGATGAGTTAGACTTTCTATCAAACCTACTTATCTAAAGTTTGGACATGCCATTTTAGGTTTTAGGTTAAATTACTCACTTCATCCAAAATTAATTGGGAAATTTTAAGCATGTTTTAAAACTATTTTTTATTTTTTACTCAGTTGATCCTAAACTAATTGGGAAATTTCAAGCATGTTCCCAAACTATTTAAAAAAAAAAAAAAAATTGGATTGGATTCCTAAACTAAAAAAGTAGGTCTTGGAGTTAGTTCAGAAACTATATTGACAATGTATGGCGGTTTTAAAAACTCTAGGGTCTAAATTGAAAAAACTTACATGATTAAGGACCCAATTAAAATTATTTTAATTTAAGGGTTGAAACTTCTCCCATAGTTGAAAAAACTTACATGATTAAGGACCCAATTAAAATTATTTTAATTTAAGGGTTGAAACTTCTCCCATAGTTTAGGGATTAATTGAGTAATTTAACTGCCATTTATTGAAATGACAGAAAATCTTGCCATGCATCTCAATTTAATTACACACGTATATATCATGGTTCTATCAGAAGATTTTAGAAAACTAAACAACAACCATTGCAGGTTTGGATACTATGTAATGACTGTAATGACACAACTGAAGTTTACTTCCACATTCTTGGACAAAAATGTGGTCACTGCAGTTCATATAATACTCGTGCTATAGCTCCTCCAGTTCTTTCTCAATGACTAGATTCTTGCGGTTTTGGAGACAGATTTTTTAGGGCAGAAAATTAAAATTATGACTCAATTATGCAGAGCCTTATTTGATTCATCATCAAGATTAATGATGTACTGTGCCCTGAAACTTTTCTAGGGTTACTCTTCCTCCACCATTTGGAGTAGGACTAGTGGTGTTGTTATGAGCCACTAATTGAGTTGATATAAACATGTGTATATTGTAATATAGGGTAATGTGGTTTAGCCATCATGAGCTGCTAGTAATCATGTTTGCTAGTGACGTGTTGATGTTGGAGGTTGCATGGATTGGCTTGTCTTTGCCATTATTGAATTTAATCAACACAACAGACTCAATGATTTCTTCCCTGCATAAATCAATCATATGCTATTACCTTTATAGTGATTGATTTGTTATGTTGATTCAACATATTGTGTTATACAATTCCATTTATCTATAACAGCAATCCATAAGTTATTCCACATTATCAAACAGAATAGATTTGGAAAGGAAAATGAATTGGATTAATTTTTCGAATTATTTAAGTTAAAACAATGCTATTTTTGGTGGTTTTACTTTTACAGTCATGTGATTACTTGACATGGTTAAGTTTTGTTGTTTCGGCAATGTAAATCAAGTCAACCTTCTTTTTCTTCATGATACATGGGTTATAAAAACTTATATTGATGTTAATTGAATCTTGGATGCTCCTTTTTTCTGTTCTACATGTACTCAGCAGATAGAAATCGAACCATTCAAAGCAAGTAAGGCTAATAATAAGTGAGATCCTTAAAATTTTGTATTTTCTAATTAATTTTAGCTAATAATAGAAATTTTGGAATATATATATATATATATGAGGGGGTTCAAATAGATGGGAAACGGTGAGTATAAATGCTTGCATTAAACCGGGAAGTGAAAAAAATATTTATGGGCACAACTTGGTTTGGCAAAATATTTTTAAATTTATTTGTTTCTTTTATGATAACATTCGTGCCTTTTCAACAACCAGTTGAAAGTTTTTGATGGTCTAGACAGATCGTTTTAGGGTCAATCTTTAGTTCCATTCACATCCAGTATGGGCACATATGAAACACCTAATGAAC
The DNA here is from genome assembly GCF_004193775.1 of Glycine soja. NCBI lineage: Eukaryota > Viridiplantae > Streptophyta > Magnoliopsida > Fabales > Fabaceae > Glycine > Glycine soja. The sequence goes on along the minus strand of NC_041012.1, from coordinate 40,501,220 downwards.
TTAAGTGTGACATTTTCTCCCATGTATTTTAATTATAGTGTTTGGTGCAATATATAGAGACAACATTTGTTAGTATGTTCAATTTTGTTACAAATTTTCATCGGAAAAAACCATCTTAAAAAAATACTCAAACCGAGTGTCTTTACCCCTAAGGTCTAGACTCCAAAAAATCCATTAGGGCTTCACCTTCCTGATTTAAGTCCAACTCCTAAAGCAATTTTTTTACACACAGACACTACTCATGAATTATACAATACCCATGACCTCACACTCGTGTTTCAAACACGTTTAACACATTGCGCTACAATTTAACACGGGTTCATAACAAGGAAACCTATACTTTTCCTTTAACACTATACATAAACATTTTTCTCAAGGTAAACACTGGTCGGATTATTGTATAATTCACAGTTTATAACACAAGTATTATCACATCAAGTGTTAACACACTTATTCACAACCAAATCTCATGTCCACAATTTAACATCTCATAATGTCACAATCCACCATCACATGTTTACGTGTATCTCACAAATTAACACATGTTTAACTTTGTACTTATACTCGATTTCAACAACAACATTATAAGCAGACACTGCTCATGAATTATACAATATTCATGATCTCACACTCGTGTTTCAAACACGTTTAACACATTACGCTACAATTTAACACTTTAGGTTCATAACTAGGAATCATACACTTTCTCTTTAACATTGCGCATAAACATTTTTCTCAAGGTAAACACTGATCGGATTATTGTATAATTCACAGCTCACAACACAAGTATTTTCACATCAAGTGTTAACCACACACTTATTCACAACTAAATCTCATGTTCACAATTTCACATCTCATAATGTCACAATCCATCATCACATGTTTGTGTGTATCTCACAAATTAATGCATGTTCAACTTTGCACGTATACTCAATCTCAATAATAATATTATAATTTCAAAGCAACATGTTATTCCACAATTCATCACATATTTAATTTATCACTTATACACAATTTCATGATCCCAATATAACTATTTATCATGTTAATCCTATCAAAAACACAAAAAAATTATACAAAAATGTTTCTCAATCCACGGACAGTAAAACCCCTCAAACAATTTCACATAATCATACAACAAGAATTTCAATACAATAAACATCCCAAAATAAACCTCAATTTGATCCCCTAAAGATTCCTACATATGTCCATTCTAACCTCAATTGCGATAAACTCATCCCTTACTTCTAAGCGAGCTCATGTGTCTTCCAATAGCAATAGCGACATCTCTAACAATTCTCTGACATTCCTCAAGCTTTTCCTCTGGTTGCTCTGATAAGGTTTCCAAACGTTAGAGAGGAGGAGAAGAGATTGAAACTTTCATTCCACTTTGCGTGCAATGAGTATTTCTCCCTCCCCATATATTATTTTGCAAATCCCAACAATGAAGATGTGTGGAAATGAATTGTCAACCTGGTGTCCAAATTTCACAACGATCCAACGGTTAACGAGTCCGAGATCGTAGTTTCATTAGGACATATTTTGAGTTTCTACAGGAAAGGAAAAAAGTTACGATGCGAAAGGAATTTCTATCACCTCCAACATTTTTTCACAATTTCCAACAGTAAAAATATTCAGAAATGAATTCCAAACTTGATGCTCAAATCTTACAACGATCCAACGGTTAACAAGTCTAAGATCGTCATTTTACTAAGATAGGTTTTAGTATATGCAGGAAAAAGAGAGGATTTTGGAAGGAGGGGAAATGAAAACGAAATTAAGAACAAGAGAAAGCTCAGAGACTATCGTCAATCTAAAAAATACCTAACATGTCTCTATTTATAACTAGGTACTCCCAGTCTATTATTTACTCTATTTTTCTTTATTTTTATTATTTTATAAACAAATACTCTATTTTATTTCTTATCAAATGAATAAATCAAATATCCTTTTTATTTTCCATCGAACCATTATTTCAATAAAATTATTTCTCCTTATTTATTTAATTACAAAAACTTCATAATTTTTTTCTAAAACTCTAATTATTTTAAATGAAAAATCTTATTAATTTATTTCATGAAAAATGAGATGTTACACCATACATTAAAACCAATCCAATCAACACTTTGGTACAAGGGCTATACCCTCAAATCTAAAAGTTGCAATCCATGTAACCCCCAATACAGAACCAAATCATATTCATGATTATAAAGTCACTCTATCAGATGTCAAACTCGAAAAAAAAAGTGATGGTTGTTAAACAAGTACAAATTTCTCAGAGGATGAATGCATAATATTGCAAACAGATTATATAGGCTTGATCTTGAAATGAAGTGAAATGAGAGAGAAGACAAAGCACTTCAAATCCTGCAAACAGTAATTATAAAAAAAAAAAAGTCAATAAACCAAAGACATAAGTTGACAAAAAGCAAATCTGGCATTCAGCAAACTTAATGGGTGGCTACTAATAATATTCACCGGAGTTCCCTCCCCAAGACTGAAGATCCCAGGATAAACAAAATAATAATCACTGAGGACACACATCACTATGAAACATTGTGAAATATAGTCAGGAAAACACTAGAACAAAGGAACTTTCAAATTTCAGTTAAATTGACATTACAATTTTTATAGTCCCTCGTCAAGGCTGGTATATGTATTTAGTTTTTAAACTGTTTTATTTCTCATTTAGCTTAATCTGATAGACTCCCATTTTACTATTCAATTATAAACTGTTATATTTCTCATTTTACTAATTTTCTAAGTTTATTTAGTCTTTACTCTGTAGCTTAATCTGATACCTATTACCGTACTTGGAAAGTATTTAAGTTGATGGGAGTCCTAATTCCAACCTAAATGCCAAGAAATTCTTCCATAGAATTTACATTACTATAGAGCAAGTCAGTGGAAAATTTTCTCCTAAAAGACTAATAATTTGATCATATATATATTTTATATTAATTCATGCGTGTGGGTTACACGGTGGCTCTCTTCCCAAAAGGTATCCATGGGAATGTACCACGCAATGTCAATCCATGGTTAATATTTAATACCAAAGGAATTTCAGCTTGATACCAAGACAAATTTATTTTCTATGTCAATGCTGACTATTTAATACTTTACACAATTCCCCTTATAGTTTTTTTTGAAGGGCCACAAATATTATATATATATATATATATATATATATATATATATATATATAATCTCAAAGAAACACAGCAGCACCAGAGGTACTGCTGGTGATTGATACATCTGTGAACACATAAGAAAATAAAAAGCCCATCAAAACAAGACTGAGAAACTCAGATACACCCTTCCCATACATAACTGAAGAAATTCAGTTAGCCAAAATAACGCACTATATTGGACGACCAGTAGTTAAAGGAGTCACTAAAGTTCTTGTCTCTGGTTTTTAGCCAAGACCACAAAAGGAATAAGGAATCTTCCATCACTTTTGGAGGTTCGAAACTCTTGCCTTGGAAAACCATAGAATTCCTATGCTGCCATATTGTGAAAGTTAAAGCAATCCACCAACAACGCCATCGAGTTTGATTATTGGCAGCTCCAAAACCATCACAGAATTGAATATAGTGATCTGCTGGGGATGCTGCTAAGGAACCAACCATCTTATTCCAGCTCATGGACTCCCACCATAAAACAGTAGTGACTTTACAATGGAAAAACAGGTGACCAGCTTCCTCTTGATGAGATCTACATAAAGGGCAGGTGTGGTCTGGAATGGATACATTTCTTTTTAAAAGATTGTATCTAGTGGGTAATCTGTTTTTTAGAATTCTCCAAGCAAAAATCGCAGCTCTTGGGGGGATGTTAAGTCTCCAAAACGAATTGTAGATATTTGGGCTGAGGGAGATCTCTGTTGACAGAAATTAGCAATCTGTAGGCTGACTTAGAAGAGTAGATGCCCGAAGGATCTGCTGACCAGCACAAGGAATCCTTCATATGAGGTTGGATATGGACATTGTTGATTAGCTCCATGAATGCCACAGCTTCTGCCTGTTCATGATCAAAGAGGTTTCTTCTCCATTTTAAATCCCAGCACCATATACCATGGGATAAGCTACCCATATTGCAAATCTTACTATTCTGCTGTCTGCTGATGAGAAACATCTTATTAAACTGCTGTTCCAGGTTAGAAACAGTCCCCAACCACTTGTCCTTCCAGAAATTTATTAGACTCCCATCCCCTACCTTCCACTCCATGTGCTGGATAATAGGGTTAAATTCAGGCTGCTTAACTAGCTTTCGGAGGTCCTTCCACCATTGAGAATGCCACGGCCTGTCTCTGCCATTAATTAGATCTGCCCAGCCCCGTATTTGGATAATAGAGTTCGAACCCAAAGCTGATCACAACCCCCCCCCCCCCCCCATTTTACCTACTAGATTTAGCTAAATATCTCAGAATAAAAGGAACTTAATCTTAGCTTTTTCAGAGCTTTATTGCTCGCCGGTAGTACACAATGCCTGGAGCTTTATTGCTCTATTTATATTCATATATTTTACTTTTGAATAAAATCACTTGGGTCCTACACTTTTGAATAAAATCACTTTTGAAGTAATATCTAACTATTTTTTTATTTTCATATATTTTACAGTAATAATAATAATAAATAAATGAACAAAATTAACTATTACTTCAAGAATTCTTAAATATTCTTTTTTATTCAAAAGTGTAGGACCCAAGGGGGTGCCTGATCCTTTTTATGGACATGGTTCTTTACAACCTTGTTTTAACTCCCTCTTATTCATGCAATTCTTAGAGTTAAGAGTAATGTAATTTTATTTTTTTTATTTTGATTGAGCATTGACTGCGCACTACAACAAGGGGAAAGGATTCCCTTTTATATATTTTGTGGATCGTGACAAAGGAACAACACTCTCTTACGTGCCTTTGCTTCTTTCTTTCTTTTCATCTAGTGAATTCATAGATATTCATTCTGCAGGACCCTTTGTCTCTCTCCTTTTCTCGCATTAATACCTTCTCCTCCTTACCATTTTCACAAACCTTCTTATTGCTCCCATTTCTCTCTCTCTACATTCTTTCTTGCTGATAAAGCACTTCCTTCTTCAGTTCCATTCCATTCCTCACAAGAGTCTCTTCATTCTTGATTTCACAAGAGCATACCCTCTCTGCAAGAACCCGTTTTTCACTTTTCCAGCTTCCATTCCATTCCATTTTCACTAACCTTTTTATTGCTCCCATTTCTCTCTCTCTCTCTACATTCTTTCTTGCTGATAAAGCAACTCTTTTTTCCAAGCTCTTTCTTCTTCGGTTCCATTCCATCCCTCACAAGAGTCTCTTCATTCTTGATTTCACAAGAACATACCCTCTCTGCAAGAACCCGTTTTTCACTTTTCCAGCTTCGTATATTCGGATTCTCGGGAGTGAAAATGTTGCATGCGCTATTCAAGCCCAAATTCTATTCCAAGTGGTAATAAACCTTCTCTGTTTCCCTCCTTTCCTTTTTTATTTTCTTCTTAAAATAACAATAATGATGATGAAATTAAAATGTGAAACAGCAAATCTCTGTTGAAGTTAACAAACCCAAGAAAAGGAGCGCGGTGCGGAGATTTCTCAAGAAAGACATGGCCGACCTTCTTTGGAGTTCCCTTGATTACAATGCATATGGAAGGGTATTTTTTTTCCTTGCTATCTGTTTCTTTATGTGTCTTTCACAATATTTGGAAACAAATGTATTAGGTTCTTAATTATTCAAATTAATTTTCAGAGAAATATCTAATCTTTTATTAGGTTCTTAATTATTCTTCTCTCCTCATATTTCAAGATGGTATCAAAGGACCTTACATCCAATCTCTTTAGCTGCTTTCTTTTCTATCTTTTCAATTTTCTGCCCATCTCCTATTTAGGACTAAACTATGTTTGCGTGACTCCAGGGAGATGGATCTTTTGCTAGTTCCTTACTCATTGGGTGGGTCATAATCTGAAAATAATTCAGTGGCCACCATTTTTGCTTGCAAGCAAGGTAGGTTAATGTGATTCAATTTCAGTATTCATATGTTTATTATCAGTCTATATGATTGACGCTGTCAGACTTTACAGATTACTGTAGCACTGGATATGGCAACTCAGTTTCGAGGGAGGGACTCTGATCTTTGGAAGCGCATATGTGCTGATGAATATATGAAATGTGTTGTTATTGAATGCTATGAATCCTTTAAACATGTTCTACATGATTTAGTGATAGGAGAAACTGAAAAAAGGTATCTGTTGGCATCTTGTGTTGGTGCATTTGAATTTAGTTTACACTTCATGCCAAAAGGGCTATTCAAGATTAATGGATTATATTCTTTTTTATTGGTGCAAATTAGACCCAGTTTCATTAATCTTCTATCCTGCTTAGATCTGTTTTTGTACAAAGACTTCAAATTTGTTCATGTGGTCTATCAGTCTTTTTGAATTTCCTGAATAGCAATTACACCAAGTATTTTTATTTTTCCTTTTATACTCTAGCTAGATTTTAGATCTATTTCTGAGCTACTTTGACTACACTGAGTAAATAAATGAATGAAGGAATGGCTAACCGCTAACTTGAGTAATCAATATTAATTTGAGCCATATTAATTCATAATTGCATATTGAAGTACAGAGGATCATTTGATTTTTTTCTTATCAGCTGTTTGCTGTTTTCTTAAGTAGCACATACAATTGAAGCTATGAATATTTAATTCAATTAAATTCTTATCGTACTTCTGAATCAATTGTGATGAACCGGTATAATTTCCTCAATCATCAAAGAAGTCGAGAGCAACATCTCAAAGAGTACACTTCTTACAAATTTCCGTATGGGCTTTCTACCCTCCCATTGTAAGAAGTCCGTGGAGCTTGTGGAAATCATGGTGAGCCATTCAAAACAAAACTAACTATATATGTAGTTCATATTCTTGAATTGTGTCTTGTCTTTAACCATTATATTTGGAAACTTGTGCACTGATTTCTTGTCTCAGAAAAATGGAGATCCATCCAAGCGGGGTACAGTGGTGGTCTTGCTGCAAGACATGTTAGAAGTGGTCACAGATATGATGGTGAATGAAATCCGGTCGGTTTAACTTTAAGCCACTGAATTTGGAATACATTATTATGATAGCTCATGGATCTTTCATTGAAAATAATAATGCTTGATTTTTTACTTTTGATGTTCATCAGCGAATTGGCAGAACTTCATCAAAGTAGTAAGGATACCGGACAGCAAGTTTTTGCTGGTACAGAGGCAAAGCCTGCTATACTATTCCCTCCTGTGGTTACAGCACAATGGGAGGAACAGGTACTTAGTGATGTAACTTCAATTTTAATTCTTTATTTTTTATAGTTTATATTATTATTCAAAGATCCAAATGCCTATATAGCCAATGAATCATTGTGGTTGTTTCAGATTAGACGTCTTTATCTACTCTTGACTGTCAAGGAAACTGCCGCTGAAGTTCCAACAAACAGTGAAGTACGCAGAAGGGTTTCATTCTTTACCAATTCATTGTTCATGGATATGCCACGTGCTCCTCGAGTACGTAAAATGCTCACATTCAGGTCTGCTGCAGATTTCTTGATTACATGGCCACAAAGATATGTGCCCATGTTATGTCTTATAGAGATTATAAACTGGTGGAACATCATGTTTTTATTTTGCACACTAAACTGTGCAAATTAAATGTCAACATCCTAACAAGGGCAATAGAACAGAAGCCATATCCATCTGTTAGTGTTATGTGATGTTTTCTTTAGAATGTGTCAATGTGATGACTTCAACTATCATTGGATTATTATCTTATACAGTAGACACAAAATATCCTTTTTTAGTTATTTAACATTTTTTGTCAAGGAATTTTTTTATGCATAAAATTCAAAATTTGATGCATGCTGAAGCTGCCCTGTACCTATTTATAGCCTCTCTTTTTTTGTTTCTTCTTTTCAGTGTCCTAACTCCATACTACGGTGTAGAGACTGTATATTCTAAGAATGACATTGAGGTTGAGAATGAAGATGGTGTGTCAATCATGTATTACCTTCAAAAGATCTTCCCTGGTTTGTAATAACTCACAATATAACTTAATTGTGCATTGCTAATAGAGAATGGACTGGCTAAAATTTAGTAATGTTGCCAGAGGAATGGAGTAACTTCTTGGAGCGACTTGAGTGTAAGAAAGATAGTGATATATGGGAGAAAGAGGAGAATATATTACAGCTACGTCACTGGGCCTCATTAAGAGGACAAACACTTTGTAGGACAGGTATATGGTGACTCCCTTTCCCCTCCCCTCAGGCTGGATCAGGTCAACTGATTTTTTTCCTCTTCTAATGTAGTTAGGGGAATGATGTACTACCGGCGAGCAATAAAGCTCCAGGAATTTCTTGATATGGCTTCTGAAAAAGGTAAGATTAAGTTCCTTTTATTCTGAGATATTTAGCTAAAGATAGTAGGTAAAATGGGGAGGGGGGGGGGGGGTTGTGATTCACAGTTTTTTCCAAACAGTTGGCTCAGTCTTTTCTTATGTATACATACCTTCAACTCTTAACAAGCATTTCTTCATTAATATGCTTTCCCGTAAAAGTACTTGTCGTATTCTTCATGGTGCCTGAAAAATAAAAAAGAGTATTTATCTGCTAATAAGATTGTGTGTTATTTCTGTCCTGTGAGCAGAGATATTCGATGGCTATAAAGCTATTGCTGTTCCATCCGAGGAAGAAAAAAAGAGTCATAGATCCTTATATGCCCGTTTAGAGGCTATGGCTGACTTGAAATTCACATATGCTGCAACCGACAGCAATATGGGAATCAGAAGCGCTCTGGAGACTGTCGTGCAACAGATATCCTGAATTTGATGGTTAAGTATGTTCTCCTTTTGTTAAATAAAATTGAAGAGTCTAATTTGGCTTTTAGTTTCTCTAGTTCATAATTTAAGAATCTAATTTTTGGTTCTTCATTTATAGCAATCCCTCACTTCGTGTTGCATATATTGATGAAGTTGAAGAAAGAGAAGGTGGAAAAGTACAGAAAGTTTATTATTCTGTATTGGTCAAAGCTGTGGACAATCTTGACCAAGTAAATGCATATTGATGTAAAAGAAGAGGTAGTTAATTACTAGTGTTTATTAGAAATGATTGTTTCCGTGTCTCCTCTGTAGTAAATATATCGAATAAAGCTTCCAGGCCCAGCAAAGTTAGGAGAAGGAAAGCCAGAAAACAAAAATCATGCCATCATTTTTACCAGAGGGGAAGCTCTTCAGGCTATCGACATGAACCAGGTAAAACATTATAAAATGTGAAGCTTGAACAAGTTGACAATGGATGTCTCTTAAAATTGGTTTATTTGAAATTTTCTTCTAGGATAATTATTTGGAAGAAGCTTTGAAAATGCGTAACCTTCTGGAAGAATTTAATGAGGATCATTGAGTGTGCTCACCCACCATATTAGGCGGTCGTGAGCATATTTTCACTGGAAGGTTATGAATATTTTCACTATATAATGCGCACGGGAGATAGTTGGTTCCAAAATCCAAATATTGGGTTGACAAATTGGTGAGTTAGAAATAGACAAGAAGAGAAGAGGAAAACGGACTTCGGTTGAATTGCCATGCACTGATCTCGCTCTCTAGCTTCTCTCACTCTCACTCCGGAATCGGTGTTCTTCCACTCGTTCGTTCTCACACTCACCTATGTCTTCATTTCGATCCTAATTCCCCTTTCTTTCCGATCCAAGATTTTGATTCTTTAATTTCCCACGTTACCGTCAATCTCAAGTGCATTATTATATATATCTTTGGATGGTTTTGGTTGCGTGGCATCAGGCAGTTTAAGACATTGTTACTACAGTGATTGGAGAGGGTAAGTGCATGCAAAATTTTTCAAATTAAGTTTATAATTGCAGCACGCACCAGCACAGCGATTGAGTTCTCTGGCTTTCTTTTTTATTAGATTAAGGCTGCTGTTTCTGCGCTTTGGAATACTCGTGGCTTGAACTGGCCTTATTCATTTGAGCAACAGAGGCAGAAAACTGGAGATTTAGACATGCTTGATTGGCTTAGAGCCATGTTTGGCTTTCAGGTATGTATTTTGCGCGTGAACAGAACAAGAAGATTTGTGATTGCCTAGATTTTTGTTTGATCTCCTTAAATTGTTATTGTGTTTGCTTTGGTTTGGGCAGAGGGACAACGTCAGGAATCAGAGAGAGCATCTGATTTTGCTTCTTGCTAATTCTCATATAAGGCTACACCCTAAACCCAAGCCTTTCAACCTGGCACGTATCTGCCTCTCACTTTTTCTGTTTTAGGCAAAGCGTAATGGACTAAATAAAGATAAAACTGCAATCAAGAGAACTCTTGTCAATATTACATTATCAATCTTTTTTTATCGTAGCTATCAGAGTAGCCTGCTTTGCTTTTGGCTAGAAGTTAAATTGTATGTTTTTTTTTTTTTTTCATTTGTTTAACTCTCGGTTTTACCAAATCAGCTCGATGATTGGGCTGTTGATTCAGTGATGAAAAATCTCTTCAAGAATTACAAATCATGGTGCAAATGCTTGGGACGAAAACATAGTTTACGGGGAAGCATCCAATGTTCGTTTCATGCCAGAGTGTCTATGCTACATATTTCACAATGTGAGTACACTTTCCATGTGTTCCATAATATCTCAGTGTTATAATTGCTTTTCTCTAGGATGGCCCATGCGTAATGATGGTGAATTCTTTAAATCAACAAGTGATTTGGCACAGGTAATTACCTCCTAAGGAGCTCTACTGGCATGATTGCAATTTACTTTATTTTCAGTATTTGTATAAATTTTGAAGAATCATACAAAAATTTTAGAATTTGTGACGATCACAAAAAGTATAAGAATATACATTAAAACAAAAATGATTGAGGAAATATTAAATGATTTTCAAATTATATGAACTTTTATATATTTGATATACTTAATGAATTTATAAAATTAATAGCTAAAATAATGAAATTTAATTGTGCCTAGAAAATTATTAAGTGGAGTAAATTAAACAAAATTTATTTCTACATACGCTAATTAAGTTAGAAATCATTCTAGATATTTTTTTGAAGTAATTATTACAAAAGTTAAATTCAAATTATGTACAATAGTATATCAATTGAATAACGGTAAAAACAAATCAAACTATCAATTTATTCCAATAAAATTATATATATATATATATATATATATAAAGTTATTGGAAATATTAGCTTGTTAGTATTGTTGGTATAATTCAGTTTATATTGTGCCAATAACTGCCTTAATATGATAATGTAATTTTTTCACTAAAAAATACAAAAATTAATTGATTAATCGATTAATATGTAGATTTTGATATTTCAATATGCAAGTTCATTTATGATTCCCATAGAAATGCTTCATATATATTACTAGCATTTTTAAAACGTAGCTTGAACTTAAAGCATAAAATTCATGCGTAGAGGTAAAAAAATAGTCTTTTTTTTCGTTCCCATAAATCAATCGAAGTTTTTAATTAGTCATGTGCAAGTGCCTGGAAATTTTTTTAAAACATGATGAAGCCATTTGTAAGATAATTAGAATTTCTAGTAATTTTGAGTTTAAGATTAAAGAATTTCTTATTAAGGATTTTACATTCTTGTGGAATCCACAATAAAATATATCTAAAGACTAAAAAGTGTGAACAGCGGGTAAAGAAATCAACAATTGATAAAACCAATAATTTATGTATCAACAGTGAAGAAAAAATAAATGATCATATGACCTAATCGTACTTATATTAACATGATTGACATTTCTTGCTTGGCAACGTGACAAGTGTGGGGGATCTCTACTGTAATGTGACCTTGGCAAAATTAATGCTCTTTTACACAACATATATATATTAGATTAATCTTACTAGATTACCTTTTCTTTATTCCCTAACAACTATATATGCAGTTTAAAATTTTTTGTATTCAATAGCACTTTCTTCAAATCACACATAAACTTGAAAATCCTATATGTGTGTTCTTATTATCAATTGACTTTGTGGATTAGTTATTAATTAACGACCAATCTTTGAGAATGATAAAGTTTCTTACCGTTTAATTACTTGTAATGATAATGATATAATACATTTTAATATACCACAAGGAATATAAACCCAATTGAGCAACCCCAACTTCAAAACCAATTAGACCGGCCAAAATTGTGCTTATACAAATTAAATGGATTAACCTATACAAGCTAACCAATCAAATCCGAATCAAACAAATAAGTAAGCAAGAATAATTAAGTCCAGAGAGAGAAGAACAAAAGACTCATCCCCACTAGTAGGTCTCAATCTTTTAGTAACCAACAAGCATGGGCAGCAAGGTGTTAAGGTGTTGACACATGCCTCAACTTTAATAATTAATAATTATTACATCCTAGAAATACTAATGAATTTACGAGGCTTTGGACCTTGTGATATAAATCCATTTGCACAAGGGTTGAGGATGAATCTTCAAATATTTTTTTTTTACTTGTATGAAATTCAGAAAATAAAATGGATAAGTAGAGAGAAAGTGGTGAGTTTATGGTGGGTTGAATGGAAGAGATTTGGGTTCAAAGTCTGAATGTGTTTGGATGGAGAATGATGATGATAACGATGGTATTCAAGTGGGATTAAAGGCTGGTTGGGAAAAAATAATTTTTGAGTTTTTTTAGGTCAAATGAAGGTTTAGAATGATATTTTGTGTGGTTGAATTGAGCATATACATGATTGAGCAATTGAATCTAGCCAACAAAATCCAAAATTCATGATTAAATTAATTACGGCTTTGACTATGAGCATCTTTATAGTTGCTAGGAGTCAGATAATTATAGGGATGGAAAACTAATAGCAGCGAAATATAAAGTTGATAATAAAAGGGCGATAATGAACCTAGCTTCAAATTAATATTTTGTCAAACTTTTTGTCCATCTCCATACATGGGTAAAATAGTTGATCAACTTGTAGCCTTGAAGTTGAATGATTAAATGTACGCTTGCGAGTTGTTATATTGCCATTCGCTGATTTTCACACTTTTATTTGCATACACTTGTTGCTTACACATATATACTTATTTATATTTTTGTTTTTTCCTTAAAAAAATAGAGACTGTGTATTGGAAATTAAGTTAGTATAAAATTAATTGATGTAAAGACACTAGAAAGTACTCCATTCACAAGGTTACGTTGGTAATAAGTACGCAAATAGTCAATTGGTTCATTCATTTGCTTTTTTTTAATGTTGGTCAAGATTAGCAAATTTGGATTTTTTTTATCCATGGCGAAATTGGAATTACATTTATTTTTCAATTATAAATGAAAGAAAAAGAAAATTGAGATTCATTTAGAGTGTGTTTGGATAGAGAAATTTTAAATTCTGAGAAATTTTAAATTCTAAGAATTTTAAATACTAAAATTAAAATTCTTTTATTTTCAAAATTGTGTGTTTGGATAAAAAAAATTAAAATTACGAGGATGAAAGAAATGAATGAAAAAAAAAAAGAGAAGATATGATTGGTGTGTTAGTTATACGTGTTTCTCTATGTTCACACCCAATCGATATTTTAGGAGTTCAGACTGTGTTTCTTGAAAAAGACTGTAAGAAGAGAATTTTAATTTCTCACCTTTTAAAAGGAAATTGAAATTCCAAATTTTTAGTTGTTTAAAATTTTGTTTTAAAATTCCAAAATTTTAAATTCTTCATAAAAAGTATCCAAACAATGAATTCTAAATTACAGAAATTCAAATTCTCTGATAAATTACTTTTCTCAGTTAAAATTCTTTATCCAAACGCACTCTTAATGTTTTGTATTTCATCACGTCAGAATTGATCTGAATCTGTTGAAGCAAATATTTATAACTTGTGTGTCTTTAGGCTTCTTTTTTTTTTATCGAATACCAAACAGATGCTATATAGTCTGCAGGTAAATCCCAGTATATATACATGGTCATGGTTACCTTTTGACAAGAAAAAATTAAAAGAAAAAAGAAGATTTTAGTTAGGTGTCATTAAAGAAAATGGTGATCGAATTTTGGATACTATTGGAAACATAGTTGTGATATCTGGTTTGACTCGGTCGGTCGGATCGATCCAATCGGAATCTAGTGGCCTAACCAGATCGGTTTTACTATTGGATCGATCATGCAATTAACCTTGAATGACCTGATCAAACTCGGCCGATTATGTATCGAATTCCAGTTGGACCGGTCCGACTCGGCCGGTTTTATAAAAAATTAAAAAAAAATCACCTCTACAATGTCGTCTTGATGTCTCATTATTATCAATTGTTATTTTAGATTTTAGAGTTTGGATAACTTTTATTACTCAAATAATGTTAATTATATACTTATATATAATAGATACATATATAAATTTAAATTTTTAATATATATCGAATCAAATTAGATAAATTACTGGTTCACCGATCTACTATCTCGATCGGGTAAATTATTTCAAAATAGAGGGATTACATCAAAGAAGTAATCTTAATCTTTTTTCATTATTTCTTTAAAAACCTACCCTTCTTCTAAAACCTCCTCAAAATTGGAGAAAACTATATAAACCTACTAGAATGAGTAGAGTGTGGACTAGCCACACTCAATCTATTGGAGTCCACAAATGAATATAAGTTGAGCTTAAATTAATTGGCGGCCGGCTAGATTGCTTTGTAATTTAAATGTTATAAAATTTTTTTAAAAAAAAGGTTTAATAAACATACATTGTCAATGTAAAAAATTTAAATTGTTAACTAATTAGGAATAATATTTAATATGGCATTTAAAATGCTTATTATAAAAATTAATAAATTTGTTACACTTAATGATTTATTATTTGATGCAGTGTAAACGATATTTGCGTGTATTATTTATTCATTAAAAATTGTTAACACATCTTTACATCATTTTCCTAAGTTAATTTCAAACAGAAGTGGAAGGTGTGAGAGAACACTGACACAAGTACATTCTAGATAGTTTTTTCTTTTTAATATATACAGTCAAGATAGTTATCCATTCTTAGTCTTGAATATTTTCCGAGAGCATTAGAGGTTGATTAAACCTTTGAAAGGAAGTTTAAACTAGCATTCAAATTTCTATCAAAGCAGTTAAGAAGAGATGCGAATAACCCTGGCCCTACCCTCCATCTTAATTTTGCAAGTCCAATAGTAATTATCTCTATATGTTGTTTGGCAAATATAATCTAAGCCAACATTCCTTTTGTATCTCAAATTGTATAACCTTAGTTAGGTTCGA
Source organism: Glycine soja (assembly GCF_004193775.1). Taxonomy (NCBI): domain Eukaryota; kingdom Viridiplantae; phylum Streptophyta; class Magnoliopsida; order Fabales; family Fabaceae; genus Glycine; species Glycine soja. The sequence continues at coordinate 40,485,960 of NC_041012.1, read as the reverse complement.
GCAAAATTACTTACATTTTTATTTTATAATTTTAAAACCAACTTTTTATAATTATATTGTTACTTCAAAAGTCATTCTTTTACATTTCACTCGACATTATTTGACCATAATATATTTCTTCATTTTTTTTGTTCAACATTGAGCCAAATTTACACTGAATCTGCTAACATGATTCAAGTTTACAATTTTTGTCTTAAAACACTATTTATGCTGATAACTTCTTTGAAAAAGAAATAGTTTAAATTAAGAAGCCATCTCATTTTCTATTAAACTTTAATTGCAATGTTGCCTAATGAAATAAATGTGGTTTTAGAATTATTTTTTATTGGAAACATTAGAATTAAACTTCAGTAGAAAATGAGATGGCTTGTTGTTTTGAAACTTTTCTTTTTCAAAGAAGTTAATAGCGTAAATAAATGAAACAAGATAATACACACGTTCATGAAAATGCAGAGGGAAAAGGAAAAAAAGTGAAAAATATGCATAAAACATATAAACACTGTCGAGATACACATTTGTAAATATTTGCTCCTTTTTATTTCTCTCTATCGTATCAACCTTGATTGTCAATTTATTCAATTATATTTCATATATGCATTATATAAATAAACACAAGAGTATAGGATGCAAGACCACAGCTAGCAACGGATTTAACCCTTGTAACAATTTTATACATGTCTCTGCTCTTTGGCCTTGTAAATACAGACACATGTTGTAACAGAACTTGACAACCATGCTATAGCTAAATACAAAAGGAAAACCTTCCAATCCCATTACCAATCAAAGTCAATCATAATCCTCTTGTAGTAATGCATAAGTTAATTGAGCTGACAAAAAATGTCTTTTATGTGAACCTTGTGCTAAGCCATATCCAAAATTGTAACGTATAATAACGTTATTAACAGTATAACTCCATCACATACGCACCAACTAACAAGCAACTGTTAAAACCAGATCACTTAGCCAGCAGGGAACTCCAACTCATTTGCTTTTACATCATTTTGGTTCAATTGGTTCCCCACAAAGGTCAAATCCATCTATATGTATATATAAGCAAATAGATTATTGCTCAACTATCTGTATTCTGCATCTCTATCTTAGTTGCAACTTGCTAGTCCCACTAAGTTTACTACTATTACCTGCCATTCAAATCAAATTCATTAGCCACCTTGCAGATCAGCACTTCATGGCTACTACAGACCCTGAGAACAAATCACCAACTCTGCCGCTGCCTCCAGCCGAAGTGGATTACTCTAAAGTTGATGTGATCCTAAGATTTCTGTTGCTGGCAGCATCGGTGGTGGCGCTTGCAGTGATTGTCTCCAGTGATCAAACAGAGCAAGTGCTCTTCCAAGATGTGCTTCTACCGCAGCCAGCCAAGTTCAAATACTCACCAGCTTTTGTGTAAGTTGAGAATCATTCAAATTCTTTGCTTGCAGATTTACTATTTTTGGTTATTTGTAATATGATATCAAATATCTTGATACAAAGGAAGAATCAATGATGAAACACAGCCACTATGAATATGAAGCATATCAACCTTAAGACAAAAAAATTTCCAACTGCTTGAACTTTTTCCCTAAGTTATTGAGTTCTGAGAGATAGTTATGGATATAGGAGTATCAACTATCAAACTCTGTGCTCCTTCTTCTTCCTGCTAGATGAAAATCACTTTAGAAATCAACCTCTTGACTCAACTACTATAAAAAAATAAGGGTGTAATAATATGCTGGCCTTCTTTAGTATGAGTTTTGTTGCAAAAGTAAATAATTAATCGCATGGCTCCATTAACTGCTTCTCAAGTACAAGGTAAATATCCATGTTGGCAGCGCACAGAGCAATTTTTTTTTTCTTTCTGTGGTATATTCCTGAGGTCATGCTCCTCAAACATTTTTTTTTTCATTTTTAATTTAAAGGTCCAAAGTCTTCCATTTACATTCAATTATTATGAAGACTCATTCTATTTGATTTCTTTTTTTTTTTCCTGTCAAACAAGTCTTCTAAAGATCACTTATTAAGAATTCTAACTTAACATATAATATGATACACGTGCAGATATTTTGTGGCTGCATTCAGTGTTTCTGGCCTTTATGCTCTTGTTTCTGCTCTTGCATCTATCTCTGTCATCCAGAAGCCAGGATTCAAACTGAAGTTCCTCCTCCACTTTATCTTCTGGGATGCAGTAATTAATCAATTAGCCTTTCTTTCCACATTTTTATTCATCTTCTCTCTCAACTCTCTTGCTTTACACTGTCTACCATGACACGGTGCAGCTGATATTGGGGATAACAGCCTCAGCAACAGGAGCAGCAGGAAGTGTGGCATATATTGGTTTAAAGGGCAACAGCCATGTGGGTTGGATTAAAGTTTGCAACATCTACGACAAGTTCTGTAGGCATCTAGCTGGCTCCATAGCAGTGGCTTTGTTTGGCAGCATTGTGACTGTCCTTCTCATCTGGCTTTCAGCTTTCACCATTCACAGTCGAGTTCCCAAATAGATGGAAGGAATATGGACCATTCAGCATACATATGCACTCAAATCCAGATTCACATTGTTCACAAAATCAGTCAAGTTAATGTTCATATATTGACATGGATACCTTTTGTTGTTGTGAGTGTTTCTTCAAAGGTGTTGATTATGTGTAATGAAGTATGTTAACTACACTCTGTATGAACATTCTTTCCAACAGTCTTTGTTATTGAATGAAATTCATGAGTCTTACTAAATGATGTAGGTCCATTCCTTATTTAGTGAGTTTCATATGAATTTCACCAAATAATAAAGAATATATTGTTGAAAAGTTTGTGTCAAGTAATGTGATACTAGCATTTGTTATGTGTAAACTATATCCTCCATAGATCCCAGTTGTAATTTGCATTCTGTTTGTGCTAAAAATGATTTGTAATGATCCTGCTCCCTCAAAAATGAAAATAAAAATATTTTTAATTAATTAGAGAAGAACAAATTATACGATTAAATCTTATATATTTGATTGGGCAAATCAAATACTCCCCCTAGCTCCCTTTAGTACATTGAGTTTGAGAGCATTTGCACAAGAAACTCAGATATAGCAAGAGCACTACTAAATCGGCCAACATTACCGAAAACTTGGTTTAGGCTTGTAGCTGAAAATAAAGTTGGTGAACTTTGATATACCAGTAAGATAGATCCCAAACATGTCATGCAATGAAGAAATTCAGTACAAGTAAAGGACAGTGAGGACACCTAAATAGCGCAGACTGATTTGTGAATTCGTCACATTCATCTTTTTTGCAAGAGACTTTCATGGGTTATAGGTGCTTTAAAATATGGTGTAGTCAAATCCATTCTAACTAGCTTCTTATTTTGAGCAATCCATCGACAATAGTAATTAGGCATGGCAAGCCGAAACTTAGATGGTATTATATTTGAGGAAATATCAACATTACATTTGCATGTACTCATCCAGTTCTTTCCAGAACAAAAATGAACTTGAATTTTAGGATAACCAACTCAGCTAGCAATAGCAATAAGCAATTTATTAACAGGGTAATGACAGTGCAATGCAATTGAAGAATGAATCCTCAACAATTCATTTCCAGAGATTTGAATTTCTTTCAACAGTGCCTGAACTTGTAAACATTACAATGACTCTAGCTGAATACATATATTTACAGAAACAAAACTGGTGGCTCTATTTGCCTTATTGTGTTCGTACATATCTAAGCACAACCATCTTAAAATATAGTTTGCTCACCTAGCTCCTGACCAGCCATGCCCTCCCTGAGAACCCTCGCAAAAAACTCTTCCAATGTATCATTACCATAGCTAGGTGTCTTCTCAGCACTGTACTCTCCAGTCTCGGGATCCAGAAGCAACATACTTTCCGCTGCATAGTATCTTCCAATCTTCCCAAACTCAGCAGCATCTTCCAGTGAAGGAAAGACCTTAACCAGAAAGTCAAGAACCCCAATGGCAAAATCCATTATTTCGATCGGAACTTTCAAGAACTTAGGCTCCTTCCCCAAAAGCCGAAACAACATCTCTCCTTGTTCCAATGGAGTCAATGCCTTCCCAGGCCCTCCAATTGGCAACACCTGGTTAATCTTATCCTCACTCAGCACACAATTCACAATAAAAGAAGCCAGATCAGACTCACTCATAGGCTTACAAGCACACAGTTTCCCATCTCCAAACATAACATAAGGCTTCCCATCCTTCACCAACTCAACCTGACCCCCCAAACTCTTGAAAAATGCAGTTGGCCTCACTATGCTATAAGTGAATCCATCATCCTCCTCAGCTAACTTCATCAACTCAGCCTCAAACTTCAACTTGGCACGCTGAAACTCGAGGAGCGGCTTCTGCACACATATTGCTGAAAGCAGCACAAAATGTGAAGCACCACGTTTTCTTCCAGCAACAAGGCTATTCCTTGTTGCCTCATAATCAATCTTCCAAGAGTCCTTCACACCTCCATTTCTACTAGCAAGACATGAAACCACAACATCAAATGACTTCCCCAAACTGTTCAGAGATTCCTCAAAAGCATCCAAATTGGTCACATCTGAGAAACACACATTGGCCCCTCTCAACTGATTCAAAGTCTGATCCTTATCAACACTGCCCTTAATCCCACTCCTCTCTCTGGCAATGGCTGTAACATCAAATCCTCTCTTAACCAACTCTCTCACCACGAACTTTCCAATGTACCCAGTTGAACCCACCACCAAGACGTTGACATCTTTGGGGCTCTTGCACCTATAACTTGATGGGGTGGTCTCAACTGGTGGAGATGGCGTCAGAGAGGCAAAAAGTTTGAACCTTTCTGCGGTGAACTTAATGGGGTGGTGAGGTTTCTTAGGCTTAACTGGAAATAGGTTAATGAAGTGAGGAGAAGACTCTGAAGAGAAGGTTAAGGAGAGGCTTTTTTTATGGTTCAGTGAGATGAAATTGGAAGTGTAGCAGAGGGACATTTTGGAAGTTATGCAAAGGAGAGTGGTGTTTTAGAAGGTTGAAGAAAGAAGGCCTTAAGGGGTTACTAGTGAGGTTGAGAAGCAGAAAAAAAGTGTGGAATTTGGAGTGAAGAGAATTGTGAGGTGGGGAATGAGGGAGAGAAGTGATGGTGGTGGTGAACTTTGGTGACGAAGGAGAACTGGTTAGAGAAGAGAATCCAAATGGATGGTGGCGATGAGATGACGTGGGCTTCCGGTTGCATCCACTATCCAAATAAGATTCACTGTTCCATATGACAGGAGTAAGAGGCAAATTTGTAAATTCTTTTTCTTTTTTTTTGTTTGGTGTTTATGAATTCAATTGATTTGGATTGACAATAAAATTAACTTTGAATGGTATTTTTAAATGTAATAGGATTAGTGTTTAAATTATAATTTTTTCTTGCATGTGTACTATTACGTGTATTTACTACTATTTAAACAATTATATATCATTTTTTAAAATATGTAGTATCATATTAAATATAATTACATTAAAATTGGATAAGAAGATTAATTTTATTTTTAATTGATCAGGATGTTATCTTCAAAAACTTTAAGCCTAATAATATGTAGTATGATTTATTTTTTCTCCAAGTAACAATGGAATCATAATACCTATATAAAATTTATAATTTTAAAATAAAAATAATAAATATAAATATAAATATATTTAAACTAAATTCAATAAACTTGTGCATTGCATATTATAATTTTAAAAGAAAAATAATAAATATAAATATAAATATAAATATAAATTTATTTAAATTTAATTTAATAAACTTGTGCATTGCATATTATTTAAATTAAATTTAATAAATATGAGAAGATAAACGTCTGAACAGAGCCATCATGGTAGATTTTGTATAACCAATAATCAACATCAATATTTTATACAATCATGATCGTGGTCAAATTAGCACCGTTGTGATGTGTTTATGCCGCCAAAATTACTTTTTGTTCAGTTTATACATCATTTTCTGATCAACTTGTATATGTGCTATAGTCCATTGTTTTCTTATGGTGTGTGCTGGATGTTGAAATTAAATAAAAGGTTGATGTTATAATTTCATAATGGACGGACTATATGCTTTTTAGTGAGATGCATATTATAATTCTTGTGGTCGATTGAGTAAATAAATATCTTTATAGTTCAATGTTAAAATACATGATTGTAAAATAAGTGGTGGAAAGCTAGATACTGAACTCTGGAGGGGTAAAACTGATAGTTTAAATATTTAAATTAATTGAAACAAAAATATGTTGTCTCTAAGTAGGAAGAAAAAAGAAAATATTTAGAAAGACTTGCAATTCCGTTCTGTGTTACAAACATTTTAACTGAAAAGGACTTCTCATAAACTTTTAATCGGATCATATTATCTAAAGCAAACTAGAGCCAAGTGTCAATGCAATGAAACCCTCAAATCCTATTGAACGTTGAACAAAGAATCCTCTTGAAGAATTCATTGGTCAACTAACAGATAGACAACTCCATGTCATTGTGATCATAAAAATATGGTAAAGCGAGAAAATGACATGACCTTTTTTTTTAGGTGAAATGACCTTAAGTTTCCTAGATTTTTTAGAATACATTTGCTTTCATAATTTATATTGGTTTGAAGACTTGTCTTTACTTGTAGAACATGTTTACAAGTGTTATTAGTGCCAGAGATCGTTGGCTCAAACCTGGCGGTCTAATGCTTCCTTCAAAGGCAATAGTACATTTATCTTCTATCTTTAATAGTTTGTACTGAAATTCCCTTTGAGGCTGCTTTTCAGACTAATGGCTTGCCAAAGTTTAATCTCCTTTTACGTCTAATTTGAGTTAATTCTGTTAATTGGATTTAACACAAAGCTTTGGCTTGGGATGTGTTTGGAAACCTATCAGCTACTGAATTCAATATATGTTGTACTAGACAATACTTATCTTTTAGTATTTTCTTTGTAGTTGTAGATGACTCCTTTAACAAATACCAAAAGATCCGAGGAAAACATTAACTTCTGGAACAGTGTTTGTGGAATTAATAGTGAGTACACTACTTTGTAGCTAGTTTCGTTGATGTCTATATTTGTATTGTACTTCATATATATACATACATACAATGCATGCTATGATCTGCTTATTTACTGTCGTTGTTAATGACTCTTCATAATGATTATAAATATAATATAATCTGCTAACAAGTGATCGTAATTTCTCTCTAGGGACAGCTTATAATTCCCTACAAGAGTACTGTATGAAGATAGACACAACTTGGAGATCTTTAAGGTGATTCCTAGGTGGAAGGACCCCAAAGGGATTAAAGGATTCTTGCGGAGGCTGTCACATGAAGATTTGCTAACAAAAGAGAGTATTCTTGTAATTTTAAATAAGAACTTTCTATTTTTTATTATTCCTTAACCATTGTTCTAAGAGATACTGATTGACATTTCTCTTAAAGCATTGATACTACTACGTAATAACAAGCACAACAATTGACTGCATATTTAGATATTAGTTGGAAAGTTTAAGATACATTTACTCTTCAAACTATAAATTATTCTCCTTTATTTTAGTCTTAAAATTCGAGAACCTGCATTGAAATTTTCAAAAACACGTTCTCAATTTTTATCCAAACACAGCCTAAATCTGCGAACCCATCATATTTTTGTTACCCCACCACAGCAAGGCTAAAAAATCTTGCCAAGTATGGATTTACATGCAAAAAATATTATTGATAATTTAGTGTTTCTGCTTTCATTTAACAACTGATTAATGATCATCATGGACAAAATACTGAGTGAATCAGATGGTCTCAAGGAAATGAGCAAAGCTAGAGTACTTGGGCTGCCACCCTACTTCCTGGCATGTTCTAGAGTTGTTCAATCTCTTGCCTAGAGGATCATCGGTTCCTGCAAAGAAAAGATACAAAGGCTCAATGATGCTTTTACAATGATGAGTGACATAGTGATAGCACCCTAAACAAAGTTAGAAAAAAAACAAGTGATTCTCATTAGAGTTTAATTTTCACATCAGTATAAATTTTTTACATTATCAACTAAATAGAAATCATACTGAATCTCAAAGTACTAACTACTACCAGAACAGTATTGTACCTTTAAAAGAAATCAACAATTTCAAAATTATGACTACCCAATTTGTGTACCATGCAACATAAATGATTATGGTTCATTGGTTACTTAATTACTACTGGTTTTCAAGCTCAAACCTACCATTTACAAATCAAAATGGTTGCTATTACCTGTAAATTTCTCAAACTTTTTACTAAATTTCCCACTTTTGTAAACCAAATCCATCACTTCTTGCCTGACAACATTTAGAAAGGTCAGAAATAGCAGGAAACATATGTTGGCATCACTAACTAACACAGGGCAATTGCAAGAGTGCGGAACAAATCTCAGAAAGAAGAAATCTCTGTCTCCATGATAATAGTTGCAAACTCAAGGGATATATAGCATGTAACCTGGATAAGGGATGATTATCACAACCCAAGAAAATCCGCCCATGAAATTGTTTCTTCAAAATTGCAACAGAGAGGGAAGCCGCATCCTGGCTTTAAAGCGGCACATTAAACAATGTATTCAACTTTTCATATTAACAAATACTAAATGACCAAAAGGAGATAAGAAAATCCAATGTTTTAGTTTGTTAAAGGACTCAAATTGGTCTCATGGTGAAATGCCAAATATGAAACAAAATATGTAAGTGTGATGGAAAATAATAAGTGAAAGTACATGAATGAAACATCTTTTGGCTTTGATGGTAAACCGGATAAAATGAACTTCAATACCTCAATGACTCAACGTATGTCAAAAAAAAATTTAAGATACAAATTGTCAAATATAGATAAAACTACTATCATGTTAATTTACAGAACACAATAAAACACACTGAAATTCTGACCTCATAGTGTATAAGATTCAGGATGTGATCAGGACGAGATTCGACAATCCCCTTATCTAACCAATAAGCATGTGCACCTTTATCTACTTTGTTTAAAATGTCAAGGTTGGAAGCAGACAATAGACATAAACTGACAAATATGATAATAGAAATAACCACCAAGATGAATGAACAGTTGGAATCCTAGTAAACTGAATTCTGAAGAGGATATATAAAGTCCAGATAGTCTTAAAACAGAACCACCAAACTCCAGCACTATCTTTTCAGCTTTTAGAAGGACATCAGTCCTGGGGCTCCTACCCATTGGCACCACTGGATTATCCTGCACAGGAATAAATATCTAATCCTATGAACAAGCTAGAGTGCTAGCAGCACACGCTAACACACTCTGTACTATTAGTTAAGATTTATCGGAAACTACAAAAGTACAAGAAAGACTAATTAAATAAGAAATGATACCTATAAAAAATTTGTGATTTTCTATAAATTTTAACTAATAATAGTGTGTTCAAAAGAGATATGTCAGAGAGTGTGTAAGCATTGCTCTTCTACATGTTATGCACCTGAAGTCTTAAAGATGAAGAAAATAAGTGATGATCAATGGCACAAATTAAGATATAAAAGACTGAGAGTGAACAGCCAAAGAATGTTTTAAGACCAACCTCATGACACAATCCATTATCATTACAATCATAAGGAGCAGAGCTTGATGTAAACAGCAAAGCACCTTCACCATTCCAGCATGATGCAGCCAGCCTGATTGGTTGACAGTCCACCACACATAAGTTCAGAAGAAAAACACAATTCCAAGCATGAATAACAATACTAACACACAATACCTTTTTTTTAATTTTTTTTATTTTATTTCCTCTTCAATTTAAATTTCAAGGACAAGATTGATAACCTAAGATCACCAAGGTAGTCCGGGGATTGGTAAGGGGGAGCACAGAAAATGACATAGGGAAATTTGAAGGAGGAGGCTTTGGTCCACTTCAAAGACGGATTGATACCAATTTCAGTTAACTCTTGATGATGATTAGTGGTTGCTGTTTGTCCAAAAACTTTGCAACCAGGATATTCCTGCTTCAGTAAACATATATATGTTATGTCCATAGATACACTAATATATATGTCAAGTCTAGCAATACTATATTATATTCCAATTAAAATGAAATGAAATAATACATATAAAACAGTAAGTACGTACCTGGCGCCAATTGTGAGCGACCAAACGACCAAGAATCCCAGGACCAACGATTAAGAGGTCGTATTCTCCAATTGCAAGAGAAGGAGAAGGGTCGAATGCTTCAGTGGGTGCACCTTCTGATACCTGCAAATGGGTAGCCATGAAAGAGGAAGAAGTAGTGTTTAAGAGGGTGAGACATGCAGGGAAGAGAAGAGAATTATTGGAGAAATGGTGAAAAAGTGTTGTTGTTGGTGGTGGTGTATGTGTATGGTAATGGTGGTGCATGGGAGTGAAATGGACAAAGCTTCTGAGTCCAAGTTCCATCAATTCAATTCACCAAAGCATTGTGAGATGATGGAGGCATTGAGATAATAGGATTGGAGTTAGAAATAGGGACCAATCACAATGTCACGAATACATACCATCCCCTATCCACTATCGTTTTGTTTTTTTAAGTCTCTACCTTTACTATCTCTTGCTTCTCTTTCACCTCACGCTAATGCACAATTATTTCTATAATTATAATTTAATAAATATTAGGCTAAAATATATGAATAGTTACTTATCTTATTTTTAAAAAAAAAATTGATCCCCTAACTTTTAAAATTTCGAAAACAGTCCCCTTATTCAATTTATGACAAGATAATTCTTTTAAAAATTGATATTTTTTTATTTTTTAACATGATTTTAAACATTTTTCTCATGAGTTCAACACATGAAACTTGTTTTATTATATTCAAACTATAGAAATTAACTAATGTTGGAAATAAAAATAAAATCCATAAATAAGAAGAAAATGATATTAAATTTTTAAGTTTCCAATTAATCACGAAACTAATTTTTGATATATTTTTCATCTTATTTATGTCTCTTTTTGGACTGAATATTAATTTATTTTTATAATTTGTATATAGATAAATCTAATGAGACAAAATTTATGTCTTAAATTCAATAAAAAAAAATGTTTAAAATCCTATTCAAAAATAAAAAATATCAAATTTTCAAAATAATTAACTTGTCATGAATTAAATAAACAAGGAGACCAATTTTAAAAAAAAATTAAGGGACCATTTGTATATTTTAGCTTAAATATTATATTTTTTATTTATTTTCTCTTTTATTCCAATATTTTTTCTTATTTTTTATGAAAAACATAAATATTTTTGTACTAAAAACAAATAATCTTGAATGGCATAACTTTTCTTTCCAATATTACATTTAGGGACTAATATAATTATTTACCTTTTTATTTTTTTTTATTTTTTCCGCTCTGAAGCTGTCTACTTAGAAATGAAGCATACGTTTGTTATGATTAAATAATGGTTTAAATATTTGTTATTTCTAATAAACATCTGATTTTTATATCTGTTCACTAATAAATTTTTGTTTTTATTAATTTCATAATAAAATAATAATTTTATTTTTTGTCTTTGTAATTATATTTTATTTCGATAAATTAGCAAATTTTGTTTTATTCCCCATTAATAACAAATGGTAAAAATTTACCGTGGCAAAAATAAAATTTACTAAAACGTAGACAAAGAAAAGACTGTACATAAAAAATAAAAAAATAAAAAGCAATCCAATATTAGAAATGGAGGGAGAAATGAATAAATACTAACCTAAATATTTCGTGCATAAATTGTGAGTGCCATGACAAAAACTGTTGCTTGGATGGCAGATGAAAAGTATAAAATATAATTGTTGTGGGTCTCTTTCTCTCATTGCTTGAATGGGGTGCAAAAGCTTCTTCGTTGCTTATATTTTTAATATATAAATTGCCTTTGTTTTGGTCGAAATCGGACTGAATTTTAACTTTCTTGAAGGTTTAATTTGTTAAACGTACACAGTTTGTAAGTCCAAATTTAATAGTTTTATCTATCATCTCATCTTTATAAAAGTTTTGGGTTGTCTCAGACTCTCAGAAATTCATTCCCAGTATTATATGATTTTCTTTGATAACAAAAGTAAAAGGAATTAAAAAGCGTCCAAAGGAACTTCATCAAGGCAAGGACAATGCTTTTTCAAGGGCTGCCTGACCAGGGAGGCTGAGGCTTGGGGTTTGTTTCAAACACTTCTGTGGGCGAGACAACTTCAACCACAAATATCATATTTGATTGTAAAGTTATTATAGATATAGTTAAAAATGTCATTAGATGCTCTCTAGATTTTCAATTTATTTTGTCTAAAGGTAGAGTTCTATTTTCTCTTTTTGGCAATTTGTATGTTGCTCATGTTTTTGCTAGGACGACAAAATCTAATATTAGCATCCTAAATTATGATTTTATTTTAAATTGTATATTTTCACATATTATGAATGAAATGAAGTAAAAAAAATTTTCCGTTAAAAAACGTCATCCCCTCGCTCCAAAAAAAATAATCCATTAGTGGGAAATCATTGAAGTGTCTCATCTTGCGTTATCCTAAAAATACTAGTTTTATATTATAAGTTCCAAAAAAAATTGGTATTTTTGTATTTATTATGACATTATTTATTAAAATTATCTTTACTCACCTTCATAGGTTAATTATTTATTTTGCAAATAAACAACTAAAAGTAATACTCCATCTTTCAAGGTATCGACACAGACGACTACACTAAGACAAATTATTAGTTAAGATTAATAAACTTAAATGGGTCCAAAAATATAGGCACCTTGGGCTCCCTTCCAACACATGAAGGTTATTTCTAATGGGATAATATGGATAGTAATAATGATGTAAATGATAATGATAGTAATGTTAATCATGATAGGAATGATATTGATGGTAATAGTAGCAACAATGTTAATGATGAATTATTAATAAATATAGGATGAATATTCTTTAAAAAATAAAATCAAATTCATAAATAATTTTTTTATTTAAAAAATAAATAAATAAATGTTATAAAATTGAGTCTATGATTGAAAAGTTGAGATTACTATAAATAGAGGCTTGTTCTATTAAAAAAGTAAAAGAGAGAATTGAATCTATTCCTCCTGAAAAGTAATTGTAGGGTAGATGTATGGGTTTTCATTTTCATGGTGGGTGGATTATTAGATGCATAATTAAAGACAATACAATTAGACATTCTTATTGTGCCAATTTAATACGTGTGTGGCACTAACACTTGATTCTATTGTGGTTAGAAGGTGTGGGGATGAGTTTATATGCATCTTAATTAGTAGCGGATAATTTAGTTGTTTTAAAGTTGGAGACTATAGGGGTATGCCATTTTTATTTTTATAAAGAAGTCATAATTATTCATTAAAGATTAATAATTTAAAATTTAAAATATATAATAAAATATGAATTGTTAATATAATTATAATTTCTTCAGAAAAAAAATTGCTCAAATTAATTTTTTTATTTGTTAGTTTTAATCTTTATTTCTTTTTCTTAAAAAAAAAAATCCTTACCACCACTTAGTGGAAAGGTGTCATACGCATGTTATATTTCAAACAATCATTCTAAAGTAGTATCAGTATGTGGTGCAGTTCATTTAGATACATGTCATGCCATTGGTAAACAGGGATAAGAATCATTTATGTTGGAATTCTGTTTCTAACTTTGATGATGAATCTTGATGATAGAATAGGAGAGAAGGAAGAGAGCAATTAACAGAAATTGGATTTCTCTCTCATTATTATTAACCGTGGTTTACATGGGTATTTATGTAGCTAACTTCAATTATTAACCACACAGTAGTTAGTTAAAACAAGTAAAATGCCTAATTTGAATTACACTACAATACACCACCTAATTCAAATTACTCAACATGAGCATTCCTGTCTTGTTCTTCATCTCTTCAAGTCTTCTAAGCTTCACTGCTTTGGTTAATATATCAGCAAACTGATCTTCACTTCTGCAATATTCCAGTGCTAAGTTGCCTTTATTGACTTGATCACGAAGGAAGTGATATTTGACTTCTATGTGCTTGCTACGTCCATGAGCTATTGGATGTTTAGCCAAGTCAATAGCAGATCTATTATCAACTCTTAGCTTCATTATTTCACAGCACTTGACATTCAATTCTTTGAGCAGCATGCTTAACCAAAGAGCCTGACTAGCACCAAATGCAGCTGAGATATACTCAGCTTCACAACTAGACAATGCTACCACCTCTTGCTTCTTAGAACACCAAGATATGGGAGCATCACCAAGCATGAAAATATACCCTGAAGTGCTCTTTCTATCCACAATGTCTCCACTCCAATCTGCATCTGTGTAACCAGTGACTTCAATTTCAGAGTTTTCTGTTGCAGTAGGAAATAATATGCCCCATTCCAGTGTACCTTTCACATATCTGAGGACTCTCTTTGCTGCCAGCAAGTGATCTTTGCAAGGTTTCTCCATAAATCTACTTACCAGACCAACACTGAAGGTAATGTCTGGTCTGGAGTTGCAGAGATACCTTAGAGAGCCAATGAGTTGTCTGTATAAAGTGGAGTCAACAAACTCTGTATCTGTACCAGCAGTCAGTTTAATCCCTGGTTCACAAGGGGTGGCAGCCGGGTTGCAATTAAGCATATTAAATCTCTTTAATAGGTCTGTTGCATATTTCTTTTGATGAAGGAATATGCCTATCTCACATGTCACAAATTCCATACCTAGGAAGTAACCAAGCCTGCCAATATCAGACATCTCAAACTCTTCCATCATCTTCATTTTAAAACTTTTGATCTCTTGTTCACTATCACCAGTAACCAGAAGATCATCTACATATAGGCAAAGTATTATCACACCAGTTGTACCACAGTGTTTGATGTATACACCATGTTCTGTAGTACATTTTACAAACTGTAGCTTCTGTAGGAAACCATCAATCCTTCTGTTCCAGGCTCGTGGAGCCTGTTTCAAGCCATATAAGGCTTTGTTCAGCTTCATCACCTTGTCTTCCATGCCCTTCTTGACAAAGCCAGGTGGTTGCTTGGTGTATACTTCTTCTTCTAATGGACCATTGAGGAAAGCAGATTTTACATCTAGCTGGCTCAATGTCCATTTCTTTCTGCTAGCAATAGCAACTATCATTCTTACAGTTTCTATTCTGGCTACAGGTGCATAAACTTCATTGAAATCGAGGCCAGGTTTCTGTAGGAATCCTTTTGCTACTAGCCTTGCCTTGTATTTTGCAATCTCACCAGATGGTTTAATCTTTGTCTTGAACACCCACTTCACTTCTATAGCCTTCTTATTTCTTGGCAAATTTACCATTTCCCAGGTCTTGTTCTTGTGAATTGATCTCAATTCCTCATCCATAGCATCCTTCCAGTGAGGGTGAGCCAGTGCTTCCTCAAGAGATACAGGTTCAGCTTCTGCTAATAACACTAGATTTTGCAGATCACCATCAATATTAATTGCACTGTCAGGAAATACATCATAGTCCTGATATCTAGCTGGCATTGTTGTTTGTCTTAAAGATCTTCTTAAGGGTGCAGCTATGTTGCCTTCAACAATCTCCTGTGGCTCATTATTAGCTTGCATATCCTCTTCTTCTATTTGACTATCATCAAGTTCAACTTCCACTGTATCACTAGTTTGTATTGCAACACTGTTATTCCAGTCCCACTCGTTAGCTTCATCCACTGTAACATCATTGCTTATCACAATTCTTTTGTTCAAGGGGTCAAACAGTTTATATGCTCCAGTACTATGATATCCTACAAGTATCATAGCTTGAGCTCTTGAATCCAACTTCCTTCTATTTTGCTCAGGCACATGTCTATAGCACAGTGAGCCGAAGACTTTGAAATGCTTAACACTAGGCTTGACACCACTCCATGCTTCCTCAGGTGTTAATTCCTCAAGCCTCTTCGTGGGGCTTCTATTCAGAATATGAGTTGCAGTGAGCACTGCTTCTGCCCAGAACTCCTTTGGTAAATGTTTCTCCTTCAGCATACATCTTACCATATTTAGTACAGTCCTGTTTCTCCTCTCTGCAGTCCCATTATGTTGAGGGGTGTAAGGTGCCATGACTTCATGAATTAAACCTTCTTCCTTGCAGTAATTCTCAAATTCAGTTGATGTAAACTCCCCCCCACCATCAGTTCTTATTAACTTGATTGAGTTTCCAGCTTGTTTTTCAACAAGTGTCTTAAATGATTTAAATGTTGTAAAGACTTCACTTTTCTTTTGCAGCAGGTAAATCCACATTTTCTTAGTAAAATCGTCTATGAAGGAGACAAAATACAAGTTACCTCCATGAGACTTAGCTTCAAATGGTCCACACACATCTGAATGAACAACTTCAAGCTTTGTCTTGGCTCTTGTTGGCACTGTAGTCTTGTAGGATTTCCTGGGCTGTTTCCCTTCACAGCATTTACCACATACACCCTTTGGAGCTTCAATTTCTGGCAAACCAGCTACCATGCCCTTCATCTGCAGCTTCCTCATGCTGTTGAAGTTCAAATGTCCCAATCTCTTATGCCATTTCCACACATTTTCATTGACTTGAGCAGCTAGGCATTTCTGCTCAAATGAGCTCACACCAACCTTGAAGGTCCTGTTCTTTGATACAGGTACTTTCAAGACACATTTGCCATTTGTATCAGCAACTTCCATATGCTCACCTTGCATATGCATTGAGAGGCCCTTCTCCATCAATTGCCCCAAGCTAAGCAAGTTGCTTTCCATATTAGGAACATACAGTACATCACTAATCACCACCTTACTTCCATCTACTCTTCTTATGCTTACTCTTCCAATTCCTTTGGCCATTACTGTTCTTCCATCTCCAAACTTGATGCTTCTTCTCACTGTTTCATCAAGCTCACAGAACCAATCCTTATGTCCTGTCATGTGATTCGAGCATCCAGTATCCAAATACCACCATTCTTCACAGCCTGTTTCACTGTTAATAATAGCCATCAGCATCACAGTTTCCTGATTATCAGAGTCTTGCGCAAATTGAGCTTCTTCCTTTCTCTTTCTAGGCACTTTAGGATTATTACATTCATCTGCATAATGACCATATCTTTGGCAATTGTAACACTGAATGTCTTCTTTAGATTTCTTCTTTCCCTTTCCATTGCTGTCACCTTCTTTCTTCTGATTCTCTCCCTTAGGATTGTTGCCATCTTGCTTATTGTTCTTCCACTTTCCTTTTCCTCTCTTATTCTTCCAAGATTCACTTCCACCACCTTTCTTTTGAGATTGTGCAAACAAGGCTTTCTCATGTTCTTTATCATCTTTCTTTATACTCTCCCTGTTCTTTAGTTTTAATTCATGAGCTTCTAAAGCACCTAGCAATTGTTCTAGTTTCAATGTGTCTAAGTCTTTAGCTTGCTCTATTGCAGAAACGACTACATCAAAATTTGGGGTTAATCCAGTGAGAACCTTTTCAACTTTCATGGATTCAGACACAATTTCTCCACAGCTCCTCATTTGATTAGTTAGAACTACTAACCTATTTACAAAATTGGCCACTGATTCATTGGATTCCATTTGCAATAGCCCCAATTGACGCCTCATTGCCATCAATTTCACCTTTTTTGTTTGCTTATCTCCGGCGTATGTGGTGGCCAGCACATCCCACGCTTCTTTAGCAGTCTCATACTCTATGATCTTCTCAAGAACGTTCGCGTCCACACATTGATGAATCAAGAAGATTGCCTTGTCATCCTTCTTCAATTGTTCGCGATGCGTTGCCCTTAATGCTTCTGTGGGATTCTCCGCCAAAGGTGTAACACCGGTGCTTATGATATCAAGAACACCTTGATACCTGAACACCACCTTCATTTGCGCCGTCCACCTCTCATAGTTGTTGCCGTCGAAGATCGGCAATTTCGCCGGAATCTGGTCATTGCTTTTCTGCATTGCCATCGTTCACTACCGTGTTCCGCCGTGGATCGTAGAAGCTCTGGTGCCAAATGTTGGAATTCTGTTTCTAACTTTGATGATGAATCTTGATGATAGAATAGGAGAGAAGAAAGAGAGCAATTAACAGAAATTGGATTTCTCTCTCATTATTATTAACCGTGGTTTACATGGGTATTTATGTAGCTAACTTCAATTATTAACCACACAGTAGTTAGTTAAAACAAGTAAAATGCCTAATTTGAATTACACTACAATAATTTAAAAATTTATAGTTCATGATGAATAAAATTAACATTTTTTTAAAATTAGATAAAATCAAATTTAAATATAGGATTAAATACTTTTTTAGTCTATGAAAATATTTGTTTTTAGTCTATTAAAAATAAATTATTTCCTTTTAATTTCTCATTTATGAAAATATAGTAAAGTCAATTTTTGTCATTCAAAAAAATCATCTCATTTATCGAGATAAGGACTACGTACGACTTACTTTCATAAATGTGGAACTACAGAAAATCATTTATTTTTTAGACACTAAAAAAGGATTATACTCAATATTGATTCAAAAGTAGTAGTTAAATAGATCTGTTTCTTAAACAACAATTTATAATCCAAAACATAAGCATATAAGCTAAGACTTATGCAGTTAGAAATATATTATCTTTATTGGTACTATTAATTAAGCACATGCTTTAATCTTCCTTTATTTTATTTTTATCATAAATCTTGACCAACTTCGCAATCCCATTTTTTTCCTGAAAGCAATGTTCCAACCTCCAAAAGTTAAAAACCACCAAAACAGGCCCAAATATAAAATGTAACAAAGTACTACAATACAATACATAATAACTGATCAGGTGTACATACTACACAAGGTACCTTCCTAGTTCCTACCTCCACCGTTCTCCAACTACACCAATAATATATTTTTACCTCTGCTAGTAGGTAAAGAAAAATAAATAACACAATCAAATCACATTAAAAAAAAAAACAAATAAACTAACCATCCTCAAATGTAATTATAGTTAACACAAACATCTTCATGGTACTTGAACCTGAATTTTGTGTCTTGCTTTGATTGGACACTATCATGGAAGCTTCTTTAACTTGATACAAAGGGTTAAAAAGGGTAAAAAAAAAAACTGAAGTGGGCATAGAAACATTGACACACCTCACCCATAACCGGGTTATTATAGGTACAGGTCTTTGCTACTTTGGCCCTTCCTTTGAGTCAATAAATACAGAAACCATTATGAGTATGAGAGAGAAGTTGAAAAATAAAGGGAGATCCACCCTCACATTTTTTTTCTCTCTCTAAAACATTCTTTTCTTTTCACTGATCCTTGAATCTGGTAAGACTCAACTTCAACTATAACTGTTTCAACTTTGATCTTCCTCTATATCACAGTCCCAAAAGGAGAAAAAAAAAACCCACCTTAAAAACAAAAAACGAAACAGTGGTCTTATTTTCTTTGACTGCACCACAAATTGTGGGGTGTCTCCAAAATCATTGTTTTCTCACTTTTGTCTGCCAAAGTTAGGGTCTTTAGAATTAGCGTTTGCAAAGCCCAGCTTTTGGAGATTTATGATTAGGGTTTTGGAGGGGAGAGGGATTGTGGGGGGTGTTTGGATGGTGAGAAATTAGAAATTGAGGGAAAATGTGGTTAGTGCTAGTTGGGGGAGTAAATGAGAAATTTTGAGAGATGGGGTGTGCGTTTGGGAGAGAGGCTTCGAGGGAGGAGAGGAGAGAGGAAGTGAGAGAGGCAAAAGCTGAGGAGGGTAGAGGAGAGGTTGTTGAGAATGAGAACATTGAGAAGGAGGGTGGAAGAGAGGAGAGGAGGGCAAGGACAAGGGGAGAGAGAAGGCGATCTTCGAAGCCGAATCCGAGGTTGAGCAATCCTCCTAACCATGTTCACGGTGAGCAGGTTGCTGCAGGGTGGCCCTCTTGGCTCTCTAAGGTTGCTGGTGAAGCTATCAATGGATTGACCCCTCGGAGGGCCGACACTTTTGAGAAGATTGATAAGGTAAAGAGCATCTAGAACTCAGATGAATAGTGCACTTAATTTTGTTTCCAATTTTGGTTTGGTGATGTTGCTGAATTCTGACATGGTCTTGATGTCTGGATTTGATTTTTGACAATGTTGAGCTGTTCTTATGTTCTCCATTGCTCCTTTTCTCTTATGGAGGATGTTGATGTTATTGTGTTGCTCTTTGGAGTTTTAACGTAGGAAGAGTTTGGCTCTAAAAAATGACTTTTTGTTGATGTTGTTTGGTTTTTTTAATGCAAGCATCGAAAAGTAGTAATTTGGATTTTAGACCTTTTTTTTGGGGTTTTGGATTAAAATTAAAAAGCCTTCCATCAAAATGTCTAAAAGTTATTTCTCCTGGCTACTTGCCTGGCAAATATTAAGTCTCTTTTTGTTGCTTTTGTTATCTTTCTATCAGATCGGGCAAGGTACATACAGCAATGTTTACAAAGCTAGGGATACTTTAACGGGGAAAATTGTTGCTCTAAAGAAGGTCCGTTTTGACAATTTAGAGCCTGAGAGTGTTAAGTTCATGGCCAGAGAGATTTTGATTCTCCGTCGTTTGGATCATCCCAATGTCATCAAACTGGAAGGCTTAGTGACATCTAGAATGTCATGCAGTTTATATCTTGTGTTTGAATACATGGTGCATGATCTGGCTGGACTTGCCACAAACCCAGCAATCAAGTTCACAGAGTCTCAGGTATTGGTGTATTCACCTTGAGTGCATGTTCCTGTTTTGTTTGAAACATATGATTCAAGAATCTTTTTTCTTTTTTTGGTTGCTTCTTGAGGTGGACACTTTTTGTATGTTCGTATCTGGATATTTTAGGTAAAATGTTACATGCATCAGCTATTTTCTGGACTGGAGCATTGTCACAACCGTCATGTGCTGCATCGTGATATAAAGGGCTCAAACCTTCTTATTGACAATGACGGAATTCTCAAGATTGGGGATTTTGGATTAGCTTCCTTCTTTGATCCTAATCACAAGCACCCTATGACCAGTAGAGTGGTTACATTATGGTATCGACCTCCAGAGCTTCTTCTTGGGGCCACTGAATATAGTGTAGGAGTAGACCTCTGGAGTGCTGGCTGCATTCTTGCTGAATTATTGGCTGGAAAGCCTATTATGCCTGGTCGAACAGAGGTAATCTCTATGATGGATACACTATATAGGGCTTAATGTCTATAGTTGCATCTTTTAAGGGCTTAATGTGTATTCAGTTTACTAGTCTAAGGTGCAAGGTTTTGTTGTCGATGGCTTCTCAATTTTCTGCTACTTGATTGTGAAATTTGTGCTTCAGATTTTACTGCTATAATTAGCATCCTTTATGTGTTATAGGTAGAGCAGCTACACAAGATATTCAAACTATGTGGTTCTCCTTCTGACGAATATTGGAAAAAGTCAAAGTTGCCACATGCTACCATTTTTAAGCCCCAACATTCATACAAGCGATGCATTGCAGAGACATTTAAAGATTTTCCTCCATCTTCTCTGCCACTTATTGATACCCTTCTAGCAATTGATCCAGATGAACGTTTGACTGCCACTGCTGCATTGCATAGTGAAGTAAGATAATAATTGAATTGACTAAATGTTGTGAAGTCACCTAATTTCTTATGCTTTTATCATTTTATTTTTGTATGGACATGCTACAACTGCACAACAGGATACTTTTTGTCATATTTAAATATTATTCTTAATTTGTCCTAATTTATATTCCAATGCAAGAACCATGAATATATATAATATATTAGTAGAGGCCTTGCTAGATAAGTTGGATTGCTTTGCTTCCTTTTTGTCGTTACTCAACTAGAACAAAACAATCTGTGGAGAAAGAAGAAATAGGAAACAAAGTAGTTTAAATATCTTGTGATGCACTAGAACAACTTTTTTTAACTCTATAATGCACTAGAAATGGGGTTGCTTCTTAGTCACATATAGTTTAAATTTGAGAGGATGAAAATTGTACTTGCAATCCTTAAAGCTTTTCACTAAGTGGATGTAATGGTTCTAATTTAAAGCTATTTGGTTCTCTTTTGCAGTTCTTTACAACAAAACCATATGCTTGTGAGCCCTCTAGCCTTCCAAAATATCCTCCCAGCAAGGAGATGGATGCAAAGCTACGGGATGAAGAAGCTAGAAGGTGGCTTAAATTACTTTTGACATATAAAATGATCATTTCATCAACAGTCTGATAAAATCCTTATTTTCTTAAAAGATTTACCAAAATGCATACATGTTGGTTAGGTTTTGATCATCTTCTTCATGTTTCTTTATTTAATTGAGGAGGTTGCTAGGCATCCATATAACTTGAACATGTAATTTAGTTATCCTTCTCCATCTTTATTTTCTCCACCTCATGATATTGGAGGCAGCAGAGTGTATATATTTTCAGCAGACAATGAAAATGCACACAATTCAGTATTTAATTTCAAATTTTCAATATGTAATGACTGTAGATTGAGAGCAGCTGGTAAAGCTAATGCTGATGGTGTCAAGAAATCTCGTCCACGTGAGCGAGTTGGGAGGGGAGTTCCAGTTCCAGAGGCCAATGCTGAACTGCAAGCAAATATTGATGTATGTCTGATTAGGCACCTTATTGTTTGAGTTATGATTATTGTGATGAATCATTAAATTTATCAATTAGCAGCAATGGTGTAGATTTCAACTTAACAGTATTCATTTCTTATTCATTTTTCACTTGGCTGCATGCAATCTTTATGGATGTTTATTTGATAGGTTGAATCTTCCTTTTTTTCACAAGTTATTAATTTATTCAGTTATTACTGTGTGCAACTTTTCATATTTCGAAGAATTTGCAATAGGTTATTTTGAGTGGAATTTGTCTTGGTGAAAACTATTATTTTTGTTGCAGAAGTCTTAGCAGAAAACTTTAACCTTTAATTGTTCTAGCTACCTCAAATAACACAGAAAGTCAGAAACTAGAAAATATAGTCCTTCTTAACTCTTCACTTTTCCTGGGCACGAAAATTTCCAAACATGAGCAGTAGTTTAAAATGTGTGAATACTAAAAACTAGTAATAGACAGAAAACTAGTGTGCTAATGTAGTTTAATTTGGTTTGGATATTATAATGATTATACTATATAGGCTCCTCCCAATATTCCCTTGTGTTCCTTTTTAATTATTAATTGAATAGAGACATATGCCAACAGTCACAACTGCCATTGATCAAGTGCAGATTGAATTGTTGTTACTGTTCTGACACCATCTTCTGGAATGCTTTAGATTTAGGGCATTTGGTTGCCTTGGTTTTAGAAGTATATTCTACGTGGAAATTTTGGGGTTATCCAAGATAATTGTGTTATATTACAGCTTTTCTTAGTGTAGAACAGTGTTAATGTTCAGCTCTTACTGCAGAGACGGCGGCTGATCACACATGCAAATGCTAAGAGCAAGAGTGAGAAGTTTCCTCCTCCCCACCAAGATGGAGCTCTAGGCTATCCTTTGGGTTCTTCACATCACATGGATCCAGTTTTTGATCCCCCTGATGTTCCATTTAGTTCTACAAACTTATCACAACCTAAAGCAAATATCCAAACCTGGTCTGGCCCGTTGGTAGATCCTTCTGGTGTGGGTGTGCCGAGGAGAAAGAAGAAACATGGCAAGTGATGAGCACCATATACAATCAAATTCATCAGAGGACTCAAAATAGATAAGAACGCGTCAGGAGTCAAAAAAAAATATTCTTGTAGTATGACACCAATCAATTTTTTGAAGTATTCATGATGAAGCTGCAAATGTTGCTGACTTGATGTCTTCCCTCTAGTTGCTAAAGGCATTGGAGCTAAACCAAATTGTACTTTCCTGCTTCCATTTCTTTCTCAATGATCAAAGGTTTATTCTCTATCTTGTATATCGTAATTTTTTTTTTTCTTCTTCTTGAACTACAAAGTTTAATTAGGTTAGATGGAACATCTAATAAATAGGTTATGGGAACAGTATTGCCGATTTATATATCTCCCTAATTTTTTCCCCATTTAATTTCTACTTTCTAGAAGCCTGTGAACTGTGCAGTGCTTATACACAACTTTCTTTTTAGTTTTTTGGGTTTATTCATAAGATTCTTCATTATCATTTTTTGTGCATTAGTTTAAAGAAAGCCTTGTGATTGCGTCATTTGTAAAATATTTCCATTTTGTTGATTGTGATTTGTGGGGAAAAACATCAGAAAAATCAATCATATCTACTATGTTTGCATTTGAATCACTGGATGGACGTGCTACTGGTAATGGTATAGAATCTAAAAGTAAAATTGGAATTATATGGTTCGTTTGACTTGGGTGGGAAAAGAAAACCCAAGATGTGACATGGGTTCTAGTGGAAGAAATGTAGACTTTGTGCTTTACGCGCTCGTTAATCAATGATTATAGTTGATATTTTATCATTTGTGTTTTTTAGAGAATTTTTCTTAAGCTTTTGAAGACTAATTTTCTACTACCACATTTTATCAAACTTTGTGTAAGATGGAGTTAACCTTTAAATATACAAGGCTTAAAAAAAGTCTATGTTGTCTCTGAACTATACACAATATATGATGTCGAATAGGCGCCACCAATGGTTTGTATTATTAAATTACGCAATATTAAAAAACGGTTATGGTTATGGCATAACCTATATACACCTTAGTGGAGAGAGTTCAACAATGTCACATTGGAGATCATCTTATTTTCATTCCTCTTTAACTTTCCCAACTCATTTTAACTCCTACCCTTTATGTGGGGTTCATTTGGTCAAATCATTGCTCTCTGAGTTGGTGTGGGATGAGACACTGGAACGTGAATGGGCCGAGTTCAGCTACCATTCTACAATCAAGTTTAATTAATCATAAAGATCACATCTTAACTTTTCTACACCGAAGCACTTTCCATTTATGCCCCCTCCGTTTCAGTTATCAAATTTTTCATACATTACATAGCCAAATTTTGTTGCTATTTATACTTCATTTCTCTCCCCAAGACAGAAGGGTAGGTTGAATAATAGTAGTTGTAGCTGAGTTTGACAGTTAGATTCAACTTGTTTTAAGAACACGTGGCAGCCACCACTTTCAAGATAGCTACCACTCAATATTTATGGGATTTGTCTATATATATTGCTGAAGGTCAAAGCTCTTAGCCTTACCTTTTCTTTAGGACAATTTAAGTGCGAGAGTGAGATAGTAGGTTTGTGTTTGGTAGCTTCAAGTTCTGGAAAGCTACAAATGAGTCCACCACCCCCTGAAGGACCTGGGCCTCAGGATTATTCAGGTTCATGGCCCGGACCACCTTCCCTTCTTGGCAATTTCTTCAATGGACTTTGTAACACCATATCTTCTTGGTTGGTAAAATGTTTTTCTCTTCATTAAGGCCTACACCATATAAACAACAACTAGCAAAATATAACTTTCCTTTTTTTTTTTCTTGTTCTTTCCTATTTACAGTATTAAGATAAATAATATCAATATATTTTTTGATTCTCGTTTTCCAACTCTGTTATATTCAAATTTCATGTGCATCTCAATCTGAACTTATTAGAGATTACACCCCGAGAATAATTGAGTGCTGCTAACATTTTTTGTAAAGTTAATGAGGCAGTAAGCGAGAAATTAAACATGATACAAAATTTCACTATATTTCCAATTTTGTGTTTTGACAGTTTCTACATAGTCTGCTGTTGCTGGTTGCTACAAGACTGTTTTGGTGCATCACCTGAACCACCACCAATTCCAGTGGCCCCACCACAAGCTCCGCCTCCACCTGTGTCTGGCCCACCCGGACCTCTCAGTTTGCCGCCATCACTAGCTCCTGATCCTTTTCGGCCTCCTGGCACTCCAATTGGGCCTCCCAATTGGGCTTCCGATGGGCCTCCTGGTAGCTCATCAGGGACTCCACCGTCTTATTAAGAAAGAAAATGTGATTTTACTGGCAATCACATGACATTTAGTGTCTTTCACTTATAACCAAGTAGCCAACCCCAATGTATACAGCCAAAGATTTTCTTAAGTTATGAAACTATGTATTGTCATTGTGATTGCATGAGATCTCATAATATGGACGAAAAGATTATTAGAGTTTTTATTTTATTGATAGGAATTAAACATATTAAGATGATTAGAACACTCATACATCATGTTTAATCAATATTTAACCAACTGAACAAATCCTTTTCATGATTATTAAAGGTTGACCATGTTATGGTGGGTACTGATATTTTAAATAAATTAGTTAATTAAACAAATTTTATGTGTCCAGTTTCGTTCAATTCTTCGGTTCAGTCTTTTCATATTTGTGCAGTTGTGCTCATTAGCAAAGTGAATCATATTGGTTTGTTTGCTTTAGCTTTTGGTAGGATTGATCTTGAAAGCATTAATGCTAAAAATTTCGATTTATATTTTGAGGATATTTTTAAAAAAATAAATGTAGAATAAATGATTTTATTTAGATGATACATTAGAATCATTTTTGAAAAGTAAATATAATTGTTTTCCAAAATTTTGTGTTTTATTCTTAAAATCAATTGTACTCACCTTTAAAAGTTTTTTTTTACCCTTTTCTTAAAATCAATTGTTGTATCTTTATTCCTGGAATCACTAATTATAAAAACTAAAATGATTGAAGCTTATAATTTCAACTAAAATGAGCTTTTCTTTTTATATCCGTCATATAGTTTAACATATGATTTACAAAAAAACTTGTTCCTTCTTACTTAGTTGGAAAACATTATTTAGTGAAAAGAAAGAAAATACAAAAGTTTAGAGAATCCAATAATATAGAATTGATAGAATGAGAAAGATAATATTTTCTCCGTCCCAAAATAATTCTCGCCCCATATTATTTGACAAATTAAAAAATTAATAAATAAATGAAAGAGAATAATAATTTTACCAAACTAATTCTATTGGATGAAATGAAAGAAAAATAAATAAATAATAAGAGTTGAGAGACATATACAAGTGTTGGAGAGAAACATGATATAAATTCATGTCTTGAATTTATATATATATATATATATATATATATATATATATATATAACCAACTATTATATCGTTTAATCATTTTCAATTGGATAATGTTTGCTTAAAATCCATCATTGGATTGAAGATTCCTTTCACATAAATCATATTTACAAAATTTCATATTAATCCAAAATTATTTGTTATTTTATTCATACAAATTAAAATCTACGTAATATAACATTTCAAAATATACTAAAATATGAATTATTTGACTACCTTCTTGTAGTTGTTCAATTTTGATAAAATTTGACACAAACAATCATGGTAATATCTATATGCAATTTAACGGTTAGATTAATAAAAATCACATTCTATGTCAAATTATAAGAATGGGTAATAGTTATTAAAGTTATACCAGTGTAATTTGATCACGTATTATATATATAATTTTAAGAAAATGGATGGTGTGGATGAGGAATAATTTTAAAAGAGACTTTTGGAGTAAGTTGATCCCTCTTATATATATATACTATAGATAATACCATAGATAATACCGTGCAATGCAGAGGTAATCTTGAATGATAATTTTTTTAGATTATATAAAAATTATATTACAATTTTTATTAATTTCTATATTATTGAAAAAAAAATATAAAATAAATTCAAATGTCTATAATATATAACTTATTTATTAATAAGAAATAATAGAAGATAATTGAATATGAAAACTTTTCAAATACAACTATGAAATTAATTTTGACAATATTATTTTCTTAAAGTGAAAGAAATTTGTATAAACAAATGAACTACATAATAAAACTCAAATTATTTTTTTTTATCAAAATAACTAATAGATTATTCCATTATAATTAATTTTATGAAGATCAATAGTTTTACATCCCATAGAAAAAATTATTGAAAACAAAATTAAGTAAATGAGTGAAAGAAATGTAAATTTTATAACACATACTTAAATGATTAAAAGTCAATATAATATTAGATGAGAGACCAAATTATATTGGTATAACTTTTACAATTATTACATCATTTTTATAACTTGATATATAATGTAATTTTTATCCATCCAATTGTTGAATCATATCTACGTATTATCAAGATTGTATATGTTAAATTTTATCAAAATTGAACAACAACAAGAAAATAATCAAATAATTCATATTTTAATATATTTTGAAATATTTATATTATGTTGATTTTAATTTATATGAAAGAGATAGTAAATGATTTTGGATTAATATAAAATTTTGCATATGTGATCTATGTAAAAAAGAAATTTCAATCCAAAAGTGAGTTTTAAAAAAATATTATCCAACTGAAAGTTATAAAATAATGTTATAGTTATCAAAGTTACCCAAATATAATTTGATTCTTTCTCATAATATTATATTCAGGTCAACTTGGGTTAAATTTGATAAGATATCACATTCATTGTATAAAACGATTTTTTAAGAAAAACATTTTAACTAATTTTTAAACAATGAAAGTTAGTAAATATGAATTTAATCATTTAATTTCAATTAAACATTTATAACATCTTTTAAAATTTCATAACAATTTTTAAATAATTAAAGTCATTTAATTTGAAATTACTAATTTGCACACAACTATTCTTAATTTTAAAATGTGTTTATAATATTTTTAAAATTTTAAGAAAGCATTTATAATAATTTTTAGGCAATTGGAATTATTAATTTAAATTATAACTATTCTCAATTTCAAGGAACCTGACATAACATTTTATAAAACTTTGAATTTCAACAAAGTATTTTTATGATCATTATAAATAATTAAAGTAAGTAAATATAAAGTTATTAATTTAAACCATAATATTTTAAATTTCAAGAAAATATTATGAAAAAAACTAAAAAATTAAATTAAATTTAATTATTTAATCTTAATTATTTTTAGTTTCGAGAGGCATTTATTAAAAAAATTAGGAAATCATTCATTAATTTTCAAATAATTAAAGTTAACAAATATGAAATTACTAATTTAATCACAACTATTGTCTTTTTTATATATAAAAATTAAATTTTACTTTTGACTGTATCTTGAAATACATATAAAAACTTATTTTTTATATTAAAATAAATAATGAAGAAAAATAATTTAATTATTCAAAAAAATAAATAATATAAACTACACAATAAATTAAAAACTTATGAAAAATTAGCAAGATATATTTTCAAACTCTTTTTTTTATCTTATATTTAACTATCATTATTAGTAGCACAATCACAATTAAGTAAACATGGTACCATGTGTGATACATAGTTAAATTATGTATAAGATTATATCTTATTAATAACTTTAATTAATATTTACTTTGTCACTCATTCATATGTGTAATTTGTCTAATTTATATCTATTTTTACATCATGAAAGTTAGACATCATTTTATCATAATGTGACATGTGTGTTGGTGTTTTATATAAGATTTAATGTCATTTTTGGTCTATTATTTCCTAATTGTTTCACTTTCATATTAAATTTTAAAATTTTTGTTATGATCCTTTATATAGTTTTGGTTCTTTTTTTAATTTTTCATTAAAAATGTTGATGTTTTATTAGCTTTTAAAAAAAGAACAGAATGAAAATCTTAAAACTTAATATACTAAAACGAAATAACGGTAATAATGAATCAAAAGTGACATTAATTCTTTTAAAATAATTAACTTTAGACAGTGGCGACTAAAAATCGTCACTATCTTTATTTTATTTTTTTAAAAAAATAAACAACTAAAAAATCATCATCTCCTAAAACTAGACGACGAAGATGAGCAGTGCAGAGAGGGGTCAAACGATGTGTTTCATTGAAAGATGATTTTGATTGGCTCGACCACTGAAACCTCATCCACAATTGGGTGTTGTCAATCTTCTTCTACATCTTCACCAACAAGCTATTGTTGGTGGCAATGATAAGACGATTGTTGTCGTTACGTGAGGTGGCAAATCCCTACCCTGTAGGGAAGTTGTGACATAGATCAAAGGGAACGGGACAACGGTCTTTTTATATGATATACTAGTATGTTATCTCGTACGATGCGCGGATGACGTTTATATGTTTTTATTGAAAATATATAAAAAAGTATTGTTTATTTATAATTTTTTATTAAATTGTTAAAATTATAAACAAATTAATAATTTACATAAAAATAAAGTTAAAAATTCAATTTTAAAATAGGTTAAAAATGTGTAAAATTTATAAAGGAATAATATTTCGTTAGAAAATAAAAACTTCAATGATTATATTAACATCAAATTCTTGTTCTTTAGTGTGTTTTATTTATATATTCTTTTGAGTATTATTTATTAAAATAAAAAATCGTAAGAAATTGGAATTTGACCTTTTAATAAGTGAGATATCTTTTTGGCTAACAATACCAAGTCATATTGGTGTTTTACAAATATCGTTATATCTTTATTTTAAAAAATGAATACATTGAAAAGATTTAAGCATTTAGGAAATAATTCATGCCAAATATGATCTTAATACATAAAAAATTGAAAGTATTATGAAAGTAATACCACCATGCAGTCACAAGAATTTCTCAATCAATTTTGACTGATTCAAATGAGTAGATTTAGTTACAATACGGTTAAATGATTTACTAACTTTATTTAGATTTACTAACTTTATTTCTAAATATAAGACTATTTTAACTTCACACACTTGTACATGACATGTAACCGAATGGTTTTAATGTAAGTATAGATGAGAAGACTGGCTAAAAAAACCATCTAACTAATATTAGAACTAACTAATTAATACTATCTAATTTCTAACACACTCTAAACAGGAGATTTCGAGAGAGTATCCCCTATTTCCTCGTACTCAATTAAACAATCTAACAAAATAAAAATAAAAACACGTTTATTATGTCTACTGTCATCACACGTAACTAGACCAATCAAATTAGCGGTCACAAAATTACAAGACTCTCTGTTCAATTTTTCCGGCTCAAAGTAATTGTTTCTCACAAAGTCATAATATTCGGAAGAAAATAAAAAAACAAGACAAACTGAACCGCTCATCAATATTTCGGCAAATACGTACGCCCAATTGAAGAAGCAACATAGCCTTTATCATCAATTATCAGCAATTAGTTTTCATATATATGAAGCGTGTACATTTTTAGTAGGAATTGTGTGTGCCTAACACATGAGTAGTTATTTCAAAAAAATTAAATTGTTTTATTCTTATATGTGATCACCAGAAGTTTGAAAAATAAAATATTTTGTGACGAAATCAAACTCATATTTATGAACTGATTAAAATGAAGTTATATTTACGAAATTTTGGAACAACTCAACAAATACCATGTTTAAGACAAATTCAAATCGCATATCTCTTTTTCTGTCTTTTCTTGATAAAAAAAAAATTCAATTGAAAAGTGACACCTCAAATTAATTGATAACTACATAAAAAAGAAATAAAGAAATATTGTTACTTGAAAAAAAAAAGTTTCTTAAAAGATTATTTTTTGAATTAAACGGAAAAAAAATGCCAAGAGGACAACTGATTTAAATTTCTATTTGTTTGGCTTTTAGAGTTAGAATTAGACCTCTTCCAATTTTAAACATACCATAAGTCATTGATTTAAACTTTAATTGAGAATAAAAGTCTAATGAGAAATAAGTAAGCTTCATTTCCTAGTTCATATAAGTCAGCTATCACTACTCGTCAATCTGATAGATTATACCATATAGTCTAACAATTATACATCTCCATACGTTTTTTTATCATCAGCATTATCCTCAGTAGTTTCTAGTAGACTAGTACCACTTCCCACTTGTGTAAATCTTGCACCACCTTATCCATAATTCAAAAACAAAAGGGGGGTGCCATGCCAAGGAGGATTTTGAGCATGGCAACTACAAGGTCCACTTAAAAGATTTCAATTCAACTTGTGTCACAAACTCTACATGGTACATATTTATTTAACCAATAAAACAATGTTTCTGTCTGTTACCAAGATTTGTCTGTAACCAAAAACAAGAGAAGGCAATTTTTTTCTTATCCAAAAATTGCACACTCTGATCCGAGTCATAGGAGGAGGGATCCAAAACCAGAACTGGAGAAGCAGAAGCAGATCCTGAAACACCGACCAATGAAGTGAATCTGATTCTTAATGTGAGGACACTACACACACAACAATAATGTCCCAAAACCACACCACAGAGCACAAAGGAAATGAGTCAGCACACACGCAGCATTGCTCTATGTGTGTGTTCCACGCGTTGTGCCCATCCACAACCTATCATTCATTCTGTGACTTTAAAATTGTGTGTCCCTTTACCTTGACTCATCTAGCTACTTTTCAACCATCCACTTGTCACTTGCCATATTTTTCTATACAAACACACATTATTAGTTTAAGACAATAATATATATCAAACAGTTAAAAGTGCATGCATAATTAAATCGTTTTGGATAACTGATGTAACATCTTTTGTGTGATAGGATTGGAATCTATCCATGTTGTCGGTCACAAAGATCATCAATAATTTTAAGCGTATTACCATTCTAATAAAGAATTAAAGACTACCAAATTAATAATGAATTATTTTGGTAATAATACAATAATCTGCGTGTGTTAGCCTTATATCCAGCCATATCCAACTCACCTACGGCACACGATGAATTTTTTATGAATATTATTGTTTTACTATATTATAAGTTTGAAGAATCAATCAAATTTTGTGGATAAATATTTTTTGTCGAAAAATATGATTGATTATTGTAATAGAGTTTCTTTACGCAATCAAGATTATTTTAAAACAGAACTCAAATTTAAAATCTTAAGTTTTGATTGGATAATTTTTTTTATAAGCACTTATACAAAAAATAAGAAAGAAAAATAAATAAACTTCTCTCTGTCGTAAGCTTAAACTAATTTTATTCCTAACTCAAAGATGAATTTCTAGGAAAGTTAAAATGATAAAGCTTTTATAAATTAAATTGTGCATAAATTAATTTTTATTATAAAACAAATTTTTTATTTGCTTCTCCTATTAAACATATATTTAACACCACAACTGAATTCTACTTCAAGTCTTCAAACCAGCCAATGTTGGTTTATCATGTTACATTGTCACTTATATTATTTGATATATATTTTTTATTCTTTTTCGGAATTATAAACTCATAATGACGATGTTTTTTTTGGTAGAATAATGATGATGATTTGTTTGGGGCCCCTAATATTTTGATATTTTTATTTTTATATATATAAAAATATTCAACAATACTATTCTGCGGCTCTACTTTTGTTTCCTATCACAAGGACACGTGGCACGTAGTTTTGCAAGCTTTCGTATACTTGGTCGCAAAAGAAAAAAAAAAAAAAGAAGAAGAAGAAAAAGCGCGTTTCAGGTTCCACATCCTATATATGCAGCCTTTCCCATATCCATTTTTCCCATCTTCAAAATGTCTCCTTTCTTTAAATCCCAATATTTTCTGCGCGAATTTTGCTAGAAACCGTTAGTGGGTATCCTCAAAATACTAGATTTTCGATTCGTTTGGTGAACGGATTTTTAGGTGTGATTATTACGTTTTTTTTTTGTTCAACAAGCTATGGAGGTTTCGGTGATTGGAAGCTCACAAGCGAAGCTGGGCGCGTCTGAATTGGCTTCTAGGGAAGTTGGATTTTGTAATCTGAAGAACAATTTAAAGGTTTTGAATGGTAGAGTTAGTTTTGGTAGGAATAATATACGGTGGGAGAAGGCTGGGATTAGTTTCACTTTGAGGGCTCTTCAGACTGAACCTGTTAGAGAGGAGAAGAAGCCTTCTGGGATTGGAACAAGATCCAAAACGGTGAGTTTTATGTTTTGCTTTTCATGTACTATGGGGGGGAAGTTGGGAATTTTTATTTTGTGTTTGATTCTGAAGGAAACGGTTAATTAAATATGTAATTGATAATAGTTTTTTGTGATTGTTTTAACTTGAAACTTGTATCTGTTAGCTTGAAATCACAGGAAAATATCCAGGGTGCCTGAATAGTTTTGTTAAATTCTTCATTTACATAGTTGGGGTAAATAATGAAGTAAACCCCCTTTTGAGAATTTTAATATATTAATGGGGTGGTAAATAATTTTCCCTTGAATTTGTCATCTGGTAAATTTGAGTAATTACCTGTAGTTTTTTTTTTGGAGTGGTAGTTGGGGATGATTTTGGCAAAAGTAACCCTGATCGCGGATATTTTGCCTGGGAAAATTTCGTTGATAATGCATAACCTATTGATTACAGTTAAAGGAGCAATTGTGAACTTTTATTCTTTTGTTAACCCTGATTACATTGATGAATGAGAACCATAAGACAGTTTATTATTCTGCTTCATTCAAATATCATGTAGTTATGTTATATGTTAGGTGGCCAAATACACTGAGTTTTTCATATAATTATAATTATAATGTCTAGCTGAAGGCATTAGAAGGTAACTAACATGAATAAAATAATATGTTTTGCAGGTAGATGGTGTAAGATTATTTGTGGGGCTTCCCCTAGATGCAGTTTCTTATGACTGCAAGTCAATAAACCATGCTAGAGCAATTGCAGCTGGCCTAAAAGCTTTGAAGCTCTTAGGAGTTGAAGGTGTTGAGCTCCCTATTTGGTGGGGAATTGTTGAGAAAGATGCCATGGGACAATATGACTGGTCAGGCTATCTTGCTATTGCTGAGATGGTCCAGAAAGTTGGTCTCAAGCTCCATGTTTCTCTTTGCTTTCATGGGTCTAAGAAACCAAATATCCCTCTACCTAAATGGGTATCCCAAATTGGTGAATCTCAACCCAGCATTTTCTTCACAGATAAGTCAGGACAGCATTATAAAGAATGCTTGTCCCTGGCAGTTGATAATCTTCCTGTTCTTGATGGGAAGACTCCAGTCCAAGTGTACCAGAGTTTCTGTGAGAGCTTCAAGTCTTCATTCTCTCCATTCATGGGCTCTACGATCATGGTAAAAATTATGGATTCCAGGACCATTTATGTATGCTAATATATGTATGCACTTTCAGATTATATATGACTGACAATTTCCTCATATGTTGCCATATTGCAGAGCATTTCCATGGGTTTAGGACCGGATGGTGAGCTACGTTATCCATCTCACCCCCAGCTGCCGAGTAATGGAAAAACTCAAGGTGCTGGGGAATTCCAGTGTTATGACCAAAACATGCTCAGCTTTCTCAAGCAACATGCTGAAGCATCTGGAAATCCTCTGTGGGGGCTTGGTGGTCCTCATGATGCACCTACCTATGACCAGCCCCCATACAATGGCTTCTTCAATGATGGGGCTTCTTGGGAGTCCACATATGGGGACTTCTTCCTCTCTTGGTATTCCAATCAGCTCATAGCTCATGGAGATTGCCTCCTTTCATTGGCATCTTCAACTTTTGGTGACTCTGGGGTGACAATCTATGGAAAACTCCCACTTATGCACTCTTGGTATGGGACTCGATCCCATCCTTCAGAGCTAACTGCAGGGTTCTATAACACAGCTAACAGGGATGGCTATGAACCGGTTGCACAGATGTTTGCTCGGAACTCGTGCAAAATTATATTACCCGGCATGGACCTTTCGGATGCAAACCAACCAGAGGAAAACCATTCAAGCCCTGAGTTGCTACTTGCACAAGTTATGGCAGCTTGCAAAAAGTATGAGGTGAAGGTTTCAGGTCAAAATTCTTCTGAGTCTGGTGTTCCAGGTGGTTTTGAACAAATAAAGAAGAATCTATCTGGAGATAATGTATTGGATTTGTTCACATATCATAGAATGGGAGCATCTTTCTTTTCTCCAGAGCATTTTCCTTTGTTCACCGAGTTTGTCCGGAGCCTTAAGCAACCTGAACTGCATTCAGATGATCTACCGGCCAAGGAGGAAGAAGGCGCCGAATCTGCCATGGATATGAGCCATGAATCAAGTGTGAGCATGCAAGCAGCCTAATGGTTGTAAATTCGTAATGTATGATAATCATGTAGATAACAATTAGTTATACCCTTGGATCAGTGCATGGGATGAGATTGAGAACAGGTTATTTTGTAAGCACAATATGAGAATCTTTTTTGCCGGTTTATCCTCAAGCATAGACCTTTTAGTTATTTCTTATAATGTAGCCAGTTGGGTGGCAGATTACCTTTTTGTCATTTGTGCTCATGTGGTGTACATTCCAGCCAATATTACATAATAATTGTGAAAGTTATAAAATATCTTTATTTTTAAGAAAATTTAATTAATATCTTCTAACTTTTTTTAACTATCAGATTGTATGAAGCAAGTTTTTTTTTCTCTCTCTCTCAAAAATTAATCATATTTTGAAATGAAGGATTATTGAGCATTGTATAATATGGTAGCTGTTAAGTGTTAGTACCTGATCTTCTTCATCGGAGTCTCTCTAATTCTAACTCCTCCTTTCCAATTCTACACAATAATTTTAGTTGCACCAAGAGGAATCAAGTTTGTGCTGCATTGCTGCCTAGCAATTATCATAGTGCATCATTCTACTCATCGATTATCTTGAAAAGGAGGCACAAATTTACTCCCCAGAATTCTCAATTCTATCACGGGAATCTTAGTTGTGGATGACATTAAACAATCCAGTTGAGAAAAGTTTTTAGAAAATTATTTACATTACAAAATTTATTAGAATTCGTTTTGTTTATTATATGGATAAGATAATTTCAGGCCAATTTTTTCATTGAATTGATAGCTAAGGTAGAAAATCATAATCATAAATTTGAACTTAAAAATAAAAAGATACACTGATTTTTTTTTAATCAATTTGGTGTAAGTTTATACTAAATAATCAATAACAAGATAAAATGAATCAAACTCCTTCCATAAATTAAAATCAACTCTTTTGAAAGCTTCATATTAGTATCTTGTCCCTAAGCATTTTAAACTTGAGAGACCTAAACATTGTTACATTAAAAAAAGTCTTAGTTATTAAGTTCTACAATTAAAAAACTCCCATCTAAGTCATATTGAGCCAATATGCTGACTAAGAAACTTGGCTAATCAATAGTTATAATAAAGAGGTTGAACCACACTACACGCATCATTCTACGACTATTTTGTTTCACATTTAAAACTTGTAATGACATTTTTGTATCTTCATTGCAAACTCATGACATTTTATTTCACTGAATTTCCTGACTTTTTACAATACCCGCCCTTTTGTATTCCAACTCGTGCAACATGCACAGGCAGGCACTGTTATATTTTTTTTTATAAAATCATATTATTCAAATCTCATATCTTTTAAGGATCGTTTGTTAAGCTAGCTTTTCTCATTTGTCCTGCCGCTTCTTGTTGCAATGGGCAACTGAGAGGATCCACACCAGGTGGTGGTTGATAGAGGTGACAAAATAGGTTTGAATAATTGAGTCAGTCTAAACTCATCAAATGAAATGTAAGATTTGAACTTAAATTTTAAACCTGAATTAAATGCAAGCATTTTTAGTCCAATCTGAAATATGAAACAATCAGCATAGTAAGATAGCCTGTTTTACTGCCTGTGGTTGGATTCAGTTTTTCTTGGTGGATACTTTAGATTTACATATTCTTAATTTGTATTTTTTTTCTATAAAGACAGTGGTTATAATTTGTAAATATAACATAATCTGTTATACAAAGCCAAGGAGGGTTTATTCCTTAGTCAAGAGAATAATACAGCAAGTGGCATTTATCCCTCGTGACATGCACTGTATTAGAACAGTGTGTTACTGTTTTGGAAAGACCAAGTCAAGAGTGGATTACGGAACGAAAGGAGTTGCACATAGCAAGTTGCTTCTGCTTGTGTTCTTGCAAGAGTCCCCCCCAACACAAAATGTTCTCATGAAAGGATAAGTTGAAAGCTAGTAGTCACATTAACAAAACATGTCTTGCATGGACATGTTATAAACAACCACTACTACATTACAATAAACAACCAAACTGTTGAAAGAAATAGAGAATTTATGTACACGGGGGTCTGAATAAATGTATTTTTCCCGTTTTTGTGTTTTGTTTTGTGGGATATGGTGGAGGAGTTTCAAGTAACATTCCAATTTTATGTTATCTTCCCAAGAGCTGGTAAATTGTGATCCCAGAAACTGAATGGTTTTTTCGAATTCAGTTCAATGCTCATCCAACCAATCTTTACCTTGACAAACATTTTTCATCTGTCTGCTTCCCAACAAGTGACATTCAAGCCATACTTCTCCAAGCAGCAAGAGATATAGCTATATAATCTGGATTGAAACTGGCATAGCATAAACAAGAAGCAAACATGGTCAATTGGCATACCAAAGAAACCACAAATGGAATAAAGCACCAGCCAGAAAATTGGAGTTGAGACAAGTGTCACTATGCTAGATGGAGTAACTGAAGGTTTTCAAGTAGTTATCCTCTCATATGGTCATAAATCATAATGTGGCAATCTTTATAAATAATAGAAAGAGGGCATAAGCCACAAAGCTCCCACCCCAGAAAATTAATGGCAAAACTTGTTAAGGATTAAACATAGAAAGTATTGAATGGAAAGTCATGTTTTTAAGTTTTTAATGTTAATGCTGCACATTCATTGAATATTTTCAATTACTTGCTTCTTTAACATGTGCTTTTAGGAACTCGTTACTTGGACATAACTTAATAAATTAATATGGCCTACCTTTTTTATAGTGGGCGGCACTAGTGTAAGCTAAAACCAAAATGTAATTGCTCAGTATTGATGGAATTATTATAAACACCACTAAGCTTCCATAGCTTTCTGTTGGTCAATGTTTTTCCCCCAGCTACAGACAAATTTTAGAATATTGAAATTTCAAATAAATACCTGTTTAAACATGTCATTCACAAGCAATCTTGGTATCAAAACTGCTGAGGCAGATTGCAAATGCCTGAAATGCCGAGATAGGGTACCGGTAATCCATTGTAAACAAATCCTTCCCAACTTTTCCAAATTGGAGGATGATCTTATCGTGTTCTGGTCCAGCAGGTCCGTTTTCTGCAGAAGCCACCAGCTGAAAGTTTTTAACTGAGGCAATTGTCACCCGTCCATGAAAGTTCAGGCACCAACATTGCAGCTGCTCATGCCACCTAGGGGCCTTGTTTTTCAACACTAGCATCCCATCCTTTTGATCAACCAATGGTCCAGACATGGAATTTTCCACACGATTTGATTTTGATCGAAAAAAGGGGAATGAAGGAAACATGTCTATGTTGTTAAGAGAAAACTCAGTCTGTGTAGGTGCTACACCTCCAGGTTCAATTGCAGTGGCAGGAATGGAATCCATGACACAATGCATTCTCCTAGGACCCCTGCTAGTTGTATAGATTGTAAGTATAGCATGGTAGGAATATAAAAAAATGCATAGTAAGCTAATATATTTTCAGCAAACGCTTTGGCTGCTCAAAGTCAAAGCAGTAATGTCCACCAAAGGAAACTATGGATGACAGGTAAGTTTTATGCAAAGAAAATTATTGTAAACAACAATGAACTATCAGTTAATTTCATGCACGAAAATCTGCCAACAACTGCAATACGTAAAGCTTACCTTGAGCCTAGCACATTCAATTCATATGAAATATGGGCCACTGGATAGTTGCCTGTAGGAACCTTGGGTGAAACTTGCTTTAGATTCACCAGCCTTGTGGAGCGACTTTTCATAATCTTTGCTCCTGTATGAGGCAGCTGGCTATCATAGATTGTGAACTTTGTTCCAAGAAAGTTTGATCTGGTTAAAAGGAGAAGAAAAAAGTATGAGTCTTTGCACTAACAAACAAGACAACAATAATAGCCACAGTGCCTAATTAGCATCACACCTTAGTTTCCCAACATAGGAGTTGCTTCCCTTTGACATATCATCTGCGTCAAGAGAGATGATATAATCTGTGCAGGTTGGACGTCTGCATTTGCGTGCAGCAAGAAGGAACTTCCCATCTTCAGCTAGCGCTGAATTGAAGAACACACTTGCTTAGGATTAGAAGCTAAAGAAAGGGGGAAATCAAAGAAACTAAAGTTTTTACAGGAAGATTCAACCACAAGTTTTTACAGGAAGATTTAACCACAAGTTTTATTATGTACTCACTACTGGTTAAACTGAGAAACAAATAGTATGTTTGGGTGGACCGGTTGCGCTTTATAAAGCACCGTAGGAGATTCTCCCTTGGGCCAGGCTGCCAAAATTATTCACCAATAAAAACATGTTAAAGTAAAGCCAGAGGGAAGGAAAACAATACGATGAAGTACTCAATAATAAAAGACAAGCACAATAGTCACATTCAAGTATCATGCCTTTCCTACTAACAAGGGAATCTTCAGAGCAATACCATGGAGAGTAGGGAAATACAAACAAATCAAAGCATTCCACTCCAAAGAGGCATCTTCGGGCACCCCTCAATTTGCCCAAAAGAGTGACCTCTCCTTTAACCTTTTTGACCAAGTATATCATATGACAATGGCCACTACCCAACCAAAACATAATATATCCCACCTAAACTAGTAGGAGATAATTTAATTACAACAACTAGGCAGCACAAGAAAACACAACTCAATGTAAGATGCACTAAGTATGCCAATAATAACAGTGACAATACCCAGATGCCACTAAAAGTGGTCCTTCACAATGTTGTGGAAAGAATTAGAGAGTAAATTCCAATCTAATGTTCATAATATTTATAAAATTGACATCACTATATAGTGGTCCCAGCCACTCAGGTAGTAATATAGAACATTCAATCATAGTGAAAGAGAGGAGAAAAGAGTATCTAGAATTATGCCAAAAATATCCACAAATACGATAGACCAACCAAAATCACAATTTTCCACAAGGATAAGAACATTTAGAGAGATTTATACAGGATAAGCAGGAATTTAACATTTTATTTTCCACAGGAGATGGTGTCAAAAATAATGAAAGACAGAAACTGAAAAAAAAAAAAAATCATTGCTCCAGTCGGATACAACCACTATATGCAATAAAATTTTCCCTTTTCTAAAATAGTTGCATACTCAGGACTCAGACTCGAGACCATTAGTTAAGCTGAAAGAACCCAATTAATAAATAAATATTATATCCCTATACGTCATATAAAAAGATACGGAAGAAGCAGCACACGAACAACTTATTAATTAATATCACATACAAACGAAGTTAATAATATTTAATAGAGTCACGTATCGAAAGTGAAACAACCAAAAAAATGAGTTCATTGGTTCAACTCTACCCACAATTACCTTCACCCTTGCCTTCACGCCACGGTAACCGACTAACCGCAGCATCAATTTTTTTTAACCATAAAACAATCTAAGCACAACTAATCACAACATCGAGCCAATATATCGTAATCAATTTTCACAAAAACCAATGTTAGGAACAAAGAAAACCTCGTAGCACCCACTCAAGCAATCATGCTAAATTGCTAATATTAGGAATCATACCAAACCCAATTAATAAAATAATCCCAACTCCAAAAAGAAATACCCACCCAACTAAGCAGAAAATGAAAAGAAAAGAAAAGTAAAAGAGTATACAGCTAAATAAAAATAAGTAAATAGTGTATACACTAGTAAACAAACATGTATTTTAAGGTTAATCACTTTTGGAATAATTATCTTAAATTCCATCCAATCACATACAAACAAGTATGAAATTTGTTGACTTTTGTAACAGGTTTAATTATACCTATCCCTACATCATTTTGAAATTTTGTTCTTTATACCTAAAAATTACATGTTTTAGTTCTTTTGCATACACTTCTAGTTTTCTTTGGATCTCTGCTGTCAATCGTGTCTCAATTTCGTCATGTAAAACTGCCAGAAATTTTCTTACAGTTCTTAATATATTTTTTTACCATTTTACACCCCCCCCTCCCCCAAATTTATATTTATGGTGGTGTTAGTTAATGCAGTTAAGACACAGTTGACAGCAGAAACCAAAACAAAACCAAAAAAAAAGTTAAAAGTGCATGTGCAAGAACTAACTCGTGTTCTAGATATAGAGACATAGATCAAATGAATAGTTAAACATTTGCGGCAGCTATCTTACAAGTTATATCAACAACTGTAATTAACGGTGTAAAATTTTGTAAAGTGAATGAAAAAAAAATTAAATTTTGAGCAAAGCCCATGAAAAATTAGAGGCAAAGGAAGAAGAAAGGGGAAAGGGAACCTGTTTAACAGAAATGGGGAAGGTGATCTTGGAGGAGAGTTCGGGCGTTTTGACAATGTCTTTGGTGATATGTCTCCAGCTGCGGCAGACGCCGGCGCAGGAGACGACGCTCTTCCGCGGCGGCCACGTGTCCTCGGAGGCCTCGATTCGGAGGAGGACCTCTCGGAGAAGCTCTTGGGGCATGTTGGCCCAACAACTCTGTCGCATGCTGTCGCCGACGACGACACCGACACACTCAGCAGCTTCTTGCTCCTGCACCACACGCTGTGACCGCGATCTCATGCTTCTGATTAGGCCCATCTAGTAGATCCCCAATTCCAATTCCACCTAGGAGGAGGAGGAGTGCGTGTCAGAGAGAGAGAGAGAACGAGGGTGGATTGTTATTTAAGCGTCTTGCGTTGATTGAGGGAGAAAAAGGTTGGTTTTTTTTTTTTTGCTTTTGCTTCTGGGGGATTAAAAAATTGATTCTTTTTTGGTGGATTTGGAAGATAAGAGAAAGGGTAGGCGAGATGCAGAAAAGAGAGAGAGAGGTTCAGTGGTTTTGTACTTTTGTGTATGTGCGTGTGAGAGAGAAGGGAAAGGTAGGGAGATAAAGCTGTAAAATAGTTTGATTCGATGAAAGTTACTGAGTGGGAGAGAGCAGGTGGAAGATGAGGAGGAGTTACCGGTCACATGTTAGTTAGGTAAATTGTTTGGAGGTGGTGGTCACTGTGCTTTTGGGGGTAATGTTGTAAATTGGCTTGGTTAGTCCAGTGGAGGAAACACAATGATGATCATGATCTAGTATGAAAGGTTAATTGATCTTCTTATTGGATGTATTGTTCAATTAATTTTAATTAGATTAATATATTTAATATATATTTAATAAAAGAAAAAGTTAACATCCCCTTAATCATATGATTATACACCGTTTCAACATAATTGTCATATGAAAAAATACATGTGATGTGATCTGGTAGAAAAAATATTCATTAGAAATGATTCGATAGTAAATTATTACACTATTGAATAATTTTTATTAATATTCTTCTTACCATAATAATCTTCTTGTGATATATATCCAAATTTTTTATTCGATATTCATAAAATAAGTCATTTGAGTTAATGATAAGAAAATTAAAATTCAATATTACGTACATATCATAACAAATTATTGATGTATTGAAATGTTAATTGTTAATTTTCTCACCAACAATTAAAATTACTTATTTTTTAACTGAAATTTTGTAGATTGAGGAAAAATAATTGTTCACAAACTGTTTTTTTTTCTACCGATCTTGAGAAGTCTCCGTGTCTATTATTATTGATTATTAATTGGCTTGTTAATTTAATGTTTGATTGATTTTTTTCTTTCAAATTTTTATTTATCATAAATTTTATTTCAGAAAATTAATATAATGCATTTTGTTCCTAACTTTTTGAACAACTCACAAATTTTATCTTTTATTATTGACCATAAAATTGATGGTAATGATAACACACTATACTTATCATAACAGCGACAATAATTATAATGATAATAACAATAATTACAATTATGGATGCAATGATTGTT
The DNA here is from genome assembly GCF_004193775.1 of Glycine soja. Taxonomy (NCBI): domain Eukaryota; kingdom Viridiplantae; phylum Streptophyta; class Magnoliopsida; order Fabales; family Fabaceae; genus Glycine; species Glycine soja. The sequence continues at coordinate 40,442,381 of NC_041012.1, read as the reverse complement.
ATTATAGTAAATATGGTGATAATGATAATGATGATGAGTCAATTATGATAGTTTCAGACTCATAATTGATATACTTTTATAGATTTGTTTTATGTTTTGTGAATCTTTTAAAAAGATGATGGTTGCACATAGGGATGAAGGTTATTTCCACTAACTTTTTAGTTTTTATTTATGTAATAGGTATGTATAATTATTATTTATTTTTATAATTTAAAATAAAACAAGCTTATTCTTCATATAAATATTACCCCACAAATTTATTTTTAGTCTCACTTTTTTATATTTTCTCAATTAAACATTTATAATATTATTTATTTTCATTTTTATGTGTATTTTACATACTATATTTTAATTTAAAAAATCTCTCTCATTCATTTTAAATTACCTTTCTTTTATCTTTACACATATATATAATATTTGAATTTTTTAATTGTCTATCATTTAAAATCTACTTTCTTTTATCTTCATCTTTCAATTAAATTTCAATAACTTTTTTTTTTCAATATAATAGTTAAAAATAATCTAAAATCATAATTATTTTTTCATTGTAAATTAAAAATATAAATTATATATTTAATTATATTTTTTATTATGAAATTTAGTTATAATGTAATTTATATGTTAAAAATTATTTATTTATTTTAAATTTTAATTATTTAAATTAAACATTTTTTGAAAAAATAAATAAATTAAAAATTTATCCATAATTCACAAACTAAATTTGAATTCGCACGAGATTTTGATTTGAATTTTGAAATATTTAATCACGGTCTATTGTTTTATTATTTATATGATAATTGTTATTAATTATTATTATTTTCTTATATAATGAAATGTTCTCATCAGAATCATACTTTATATTGAAAAAAAAATTAAAAAATAACAAATAATCAACTTTTTACATACTGTTTGGTTCAAAGGATGAAAGTTGGGAGGAAAAATTTTAATAGAGGGAAAGATATGATCTTTGATTGAGAGAAAAAGAGAAGAGAGATTTTAATAGAAGAAAAAAGATATGATCATTTTCTTGTTTGATTCATAAAAGAAAAAGTTTTAAAAATAAATTTATTTTTATATTCTTATAATTTTAAGAAAAGTATTAACTAAGGACTCTTACTAACTCAGTGCTCACAAGGGAAGAATTTTGTTTCCCTCCATCCCCTCTCTTGTCCTTTTGGAAAATTGAACCAAACAATTGAAGTTTAAAAAAATCCGTCTCCTTCCCTCCCCTTCTCTAATCTCTCCTCTATAGTTATATGTATAGTATTTTACCTTCGCTTACAAGCAACCCAACTCAGGTACTTTGAACTTTCCTCTTATATTATTTTTGGGAAACAATTGAGTGATATGATAAAATCACTAATCATAAGTAGTAGTTGGTAGTAGTTGTTAGTCGTGACTCGTATATTATTGTAATTTTATTTTTATGTTATCGTTGTATAATATCATAGCTTTAACCCTGAACCCGTACTAAAATAACACACCAATCAAGTATCATTCTATTCCACATCTAACACATTTTAATATCACCAAAACTGGACAACTGCTGCCAAACAAAAGATTAAACATTGTTTAATTGTTCAAGTACCATGGAGCGTCATTCTTTGTTCTAAAAAAACATTATTTATGTCTTAAACTTTTAACCATTGGTTGTTTATGTTAGATACACGGAAAAGGAATATCAAACTTGTGTTTATGTATATATTTTTTAAAAAAATGTTATTAGTATAAAAAAAAAAACGTCATTATTTATGATACATTTTAATTCTTATTTAGACATTTATTATTTTACTCCCTTGTCTTTTCTTTTTCTTTTTCTATAAAATCTTATGCGCTATCTTTCTTTGTCATATCAAACAATCCAAAAATATTATCTCACTTTTTATTATTATTTTTTTCCTTTTTATTTTCTTCACTTTGTTTCATTCATGCTTCCTTCCAACCAAGTATAGCCTTAAATTTTTCACCAACTTAAGTTTGAATTTTATTTTTACTTTTAGTTTTCCAGGTAATACTTTATTTAAATTGCGAATAAAAAGTGTTCTTAAATATCTTTTTACTCATCAAATTAGGGTTTAGTTTGCTTTTACTCTTTCAAATTTAAAAGTGATTATTTTCATCCTCTTAATTTGAAAATAAATCACTTTTGGTCCTTAAGATTTTTTTTTTTACAATTTTAATCCTTCTAATAAGGATTAAAAGTGAATTATTTATTTGGGGACAAAAATAATCACTTTTAAATCTTAAAGAAAATAAATAAATAAACTTATATAAATATATTTAAAAAAACATTTAAGCCTGCTTAGTTTTCTTTTATTTTTCTTTTTTAAATCATAATCTCCTTGGATACCGTTTACTATTTACAGTATCATGACCAAATGTGCCATCTGACCACCAATCACTCGTTAATTAGTCATTGTTTGTAAAATTCAATATTTAGTAGATTCTGTCCCTTTTACCAAAATTAGACTTGTTAACGATGGAAAGAGTATAATCAACCAATGGCCATAGAAGTTATTGTCCTAGATGGCATTATTGTGGATTTGATAAAAATTAGTGCATAAGAAGAAAAGAAACATGGTGTCCTTATCCTAATAGGGTGGATAAGTTTAGTGGCACTGTTCTTAGCCTTGCTACCACAACTTAGCAGTAGGTAGAAGTCATCATACCCCACCATACTAATATCTATACGCAAAAACAATGGTTTTCAATGAATTATTAGGGTCCATTCTATCAACAACTTCGATTAATTTGCTAACCAATTTTGCTTTTCACACGCTCAAATAGTTATTCATGTATCGTCCCTTTGCCTTTATAATTAGGTTGGATTTTTTTTTCTTCCAACAACGGAAACAACTTCTCATAAAACTTCTCTTCAAGTTAGGCTAGTAACTACCAAACATTAACAACATGCTACACCAGTTTTTTCATCACTTTTTAAATTAATCTTGCTAGAAAAAAACAAGATTCTTTTGTAGCATTTGCTGGAGGAAGGAATAGTTGTTAGATGTTAATTATGATTCTATCGTCCTGATATTATTTAAGTTTGATTTTTTTTAGAAATAATTCTTGATTAGATTTTACTTATCTTCTTATCGAATTTTAGAATAGTTAAATTTTTTTTTTCTGATGAACAAGAGAGTTAAAATAAAAAAAATAGACCCACTATGAACTATATATAGGAGTTTTTTTAAGAACATAATGTGAAGTTTTGTTAAGTTTATAAATACTTATGTAAAAGTGACGAGGAAGCCCATGAAAAATTAAAGAATATAAACTAATTTTAATTTATGCAAAAAAATTATTGGTAAACACCTAAAACTTATTTGATGAGAGAAAGAGATAGAAATACGAGTAATCAATTAAGTTTTTTTATTCTACTAAAAAGAAAGATTTTAGAAAAAACTTAACCGGTTACTTTTCAATGATATGACGATATAGATTATGTTCAATAAGGTATTTGAATTAGTTTTTAGTTTTTTTACTTGCTAAAAAACTCATTTGGTTGCTGGTAAATAAGTCTTTTAATAACTTCTCAATAATTTTTAGCATTTTTTAAATGCTATTTGAGGTAACATTTTTTAAAACGATAACTTCTAACTTTTAATTTCTTATATTTTCTTTCACTTTTATTCTCAACATATTTATTCGTTTTCTTGTTATCTTTTTTAAATAAATCATTATATCAAGTTTTTATCATTTAACACTTTCTAACTACTTTAAAAGTTAATTTTACCAAACACTTTTAATTTAACAAGTTCTTTTTCAGATTTCTAAATAACTTTTAAATTTCTAGCTAACTTAACTTTAAAGTGAAAGATGTGATTGAAAAGAAATATTCTCTTAAAAGTAATTGGTTAAGTTTTTTTTTTCCAAAATTAGTCATAAGCTTTAAAGTTTTTATTACAGAAAAAAATAAAACAAAGCTAGAAGAATAAATTAATGATTTTGCATAAATAAGAAATTTAAGGTTGTTTCTATTTCATTGTATTCTTATTTTGCCTCCACACAACCTCATTCTTGAACCACTATTAATGTTTATTGGGGCTTGTTTCAAGAGTTTTCTATTCTTGTCTATTTTTCTTTACTAAAAAAAACACTGTTTCTTTAAAAAAAATTCCCAAATTCAATTTTTCCTTTCACCTTCAACAATTAAAAAAAAAACCCACAAATATCTCTCCAATACATTACTATATTTGGGTAAATATAAAAGCTTTAAACATTGGATCATAGAAGCAAAAACCACAATGAGAGAGAAACGGCTTTGATTTAAGGTATGGACAATTTGCACTTAAACTTCTATTACATCACTTAATATTAAAATACACCGTTGTGAAGGGCTTTGTGATGTAATAGATAGTGGGGCTTTGCAAGTTTGCAAGAGATTTGGACTTGGGATTGTGTCGTAAGAAGGATGTTAGTGGTAAAGTATTAAGAGTAAGTTCTAATTTCTTTCCTGTACAAAATTATCAATATCAATTTAGTTCCTTATGTCTTATTTTAAGTTTCTGTAGGCATGTGGATGGTTGCTTAAAACAACAACACTTAGGGAAATTTAATATTTTAATTATAAACTGAGACTTGGACTATCTTTGACCATTTTATATTTAAATGGTATTTAAAGTTAAAACATAAAATAAGGATTCCTAAGACAAGGTAGAATTTGTTTGATAATTTCCAAAACAAAAAATTATTTAAAGGAAATGATGTGCAAGAGAGCAAAGAAAAATGAGAGAACATGAGAAAGAAGAGAAAAAAAAATGGGAGAGATGAGGGAAAGTAGGAATGACAAGAATTTCCTTGCAGTGGATATCCACTCGAATTCGTTTTAACTTTAACAAAAAATATCCATTTTCACCTAATTTGAGTACCTGTATTCTGATTTTTTAAAGTTAGGACAATGATGAATATTCGTCTCGTACATGTCTTCAAAAGATATATTTACTATATTTCCTTATTTATTGAATAGAAAAAAACATTATATACTAAGCATCCATGGTGGTACATATTATTGCCTTCAATTTAATTACGTTTTAATTTATTTTTAAAAAAAATTCTAACAATAAAAAAATAATAATAATTTATATAACTATATGAATCAACATGTTCTCCACCTCGCCCCCAAATTTGATAAAACGGTGTACTGTTATCTTATAATAACGTGGAAAGTGGAAAGCTGTATAAAATTGAAAAGAAGAGAAATAAATTATAAGAAGACGTTAAATGTCGAATTCTCCTTATCAAACTCTTGAATTAATAGCTAACTCTTATAAGTTTATAAATTTACTCTCAACTAAATTAATTTTTTTAGTAAACTCTGTGTAGATTCTATAAATTCTAAGTAAATTCGGTAAGCTCTCAAGTTTATTACCGAGTCAACAATTTTAAAAAAATTAGACGGAAATGTAAATCAATTTGGATTATTTTTTATCGGTTTAGTGTTCAACATACATTCATTTAGTGCGTTATTATCACATATAATAATTCTCACATTTAATAACATCAAACTTTTGTTATTTAATAACATCAAATCCACGATGAGAATGATCTACCACTACTATAACATCTATAAACTATTATTTATTAGTGATGTATTATTAGACTTAATTATTTAAATATTATGAAATTTATGATTTATTATTTTATTTTATTATATTGTTGAAATATTTAATTGATATGTTATTTATAGATATTTTTTTATTTTTTTATATGAAGTGAGCTCTTATTAATCTATGAGAGTTCACAAATCGAGTTTATGAAATTTTTACGAATTTAATAACCTCTCGCACGACTAAAATGTCTCCAAACAACAATAATAATAATAAAAAAGTAAGAAAGTGTCTCCAAACATTAATAATATTAAAAAAAGTAAGAAAATGGAGTTTCGGTTCCTTTTCCTATGACAATTGACAAAGCTTTTATCCCTATCCAGAATTTCATATATATTATATAAGTTTTAGGATTTTCTTTTGTCAACACTTAAATTGTAGTACGCATTTTAGTATTTCTTTATCATAAATAAAATTTGAGTTTCGAATTTGGAAGCACATAACTAAAATCATGTCGCCGACTACAACTGCTCGTCTCACAAATTGACGACAAACTAGTTGTCATTTTAAAAGACACAGACGTACAATCCTAAAGACTTAAATATCTTTTCATTTATTTTAATCCATTGTTCAATTGCATAAGTTATGCTAATAACCTATGACCTAATGTAATTTACCATGAGAAACCTCATTTTTCTCCTAATTAAAATAAAAACTTGCTAGATAAAAATTGACATGCAATTTGTGAAAAACGAAAAAAGAAAAACCTTTTGTTTTGAATTCTATATCTCAAATTTCGAATACTATTATTAGATAACACCCAAATAGAATAAAGACAATTCTTAAAACTGTGAGGATAAAAGAGTTTATTAAATTTATCAACAATAGAAGTATAGAATTCATCTACCTTAATAGCGTATGCATTTCACATCATGGCCAAGATATTAATGTTCAAGTGACATGTTAGGCAACTCTAGGCGTATTTTTCTCATTTGTTGGTTAGCGAAACGATGACGCAATGTTATTTATGTATCTTCGTAGAAGCTAAATATAGATTATAACAAAACGAAGGTAGAGGTAAATATCTTATTAGATGTTTGATGAATTGTGTATCCAACATTGAATGTACGTATTCAGATTTATGTCAGTGACCAGTTTATCCAACATTTCATTAAATTGTGTACAAGAGCTAGTAGTATGTCGATAGAAGTACAGATAAGCCAAAGCAAGGCGAATCAAAAACTAAGAAAGTGACAAAAAGGAAGGACCATATGGCCGTAGTAGGAGACAAAAGTTAAGAACCAATTCGGAAAATAAAAAAGAGTTTGATTATGAGTTGAGTCATAGAAGCACTAGCAACTTCATTCCGTAGAAGATATTACTCTGCTCTTCCAACTCTGCAACGAAATGATGTGAATTCAACTTTTCAAGCGATAAATATCATTATCTCATAGGGAAAAAAATATAAATTATTTTTGTCTTTAAATATGTAATTTGTTTATAAATGTGTTCTTGAAAGATGAAAATATAAAATTTAGTTTTTAAAAGTGTAAAAAGTACAACAAATATATCCGATCGTTAACATTCATCTGTCACCGTTAATAAAATAGTCTACGTGGCACATAAGAATAAATTTGTCACTAAAATGATTGTTAACGTGATCATAAAGGGGGATATTTGTCATATAATATTTTTTTACTTTTCATCTTTCCATTCCGCTGACAAATACATTTTGAAAGATGAAAATACAAAATTTAGTCCCCAAAAATATAAAAAGTGTGACAAATATATTCAAATGTTAATAGTAAATTGTGCCTAATTATTATAATTTGGAAAAATTTATAATGATTGTAACAATTTTCTTTTAACAAACTCGTAAATTAAATCGAGTTTAAAAGTAAAAGGAATATTCGCTTTATAAACTCGTAAATAAATTTTTTATATGCTCATGCTTGATGAAAGATTCAAGTAAAAAAATGTTTATTGTAAAGTATTTATAGTTAAATTAGATTCATGAATAATTTTTAGAAAAAATTGTAATTACAATGACACTTTTAATTTGTAAAAAACGCTCACCTCCTTTGGAATAATTTTTTAAGGTTATAATTTTTTAAATAACCAGTCAATAAAAAAAATAATTGTGTATGATTTAAAAAAAATAAAAATCAACAAAATTTTATTATAATTTTTAATTTGACGTCATTGCATATACTAATAGACATTCATATTTGATTATGAAAAAAATTTCAAAAAAAATAATTAAATAAATAGTGTTTGATTAAACAAAAACAATGATTTTCTTATCGTTTTACAGTAAAAAATTTTTTTGTGTTGATAACATTTATTCAAGAGTTAACAATCAAATAATTGATTTTTTTGTAGTTGAAGAAAAGTAAAAAGAATTCGGCAAAACAATAAAAATTCACTTTCATTGATAATATTTTATGCATGTTTCAACCGTTGATGAAACTTAAATATTATATAACGGAAATAGAGACTTACTAGTGTGATATAACTCTCCCAAAATTTTGTTGTAATCATTATAAATTTTTCAAAATTATAATAATTAGTCATAACATATTATTAACGTCCGAATATATTTGTTGCACTTTTTATATTTTCAGGAATTAAATTTTATATTTTTATTTTTCAGGGATACATTTATTATCGTAATGTGAAGAAGAAAAGTAAAATAATAAAAATATTATATGACAAATATGTTCCTATACTGACAATTAAAGATATCTACGTTGACAATCATTTAAATGACAAATTCATTCTTTTAAGTCACTTAGACTATTTTATTAACGATGACGGACGAAAATTAACGGTCAAATATATATTATTGTACTTTTTATACTTTTGAAAACTAAATTTTATATTTTTATTTTTTAAAAATACATTTATCAACAAATTACACAAAATAAGAGTAGCTATCTACCAAGAAAACAACAAGATAAGGTAATGCGTTGGAGGCAGAGTAATGCGGTGATGCTAACACAGATATGTTATGGTTCATAATATACATATCCGTTTAATTGAGCCACAAAATGAACTTTTTTTTCCTCTACCAGAAAAAAATAATTAAAATTACATATTTTACACTTTAAGAAAACGGTTTTTATATAAAAGTGTAAAGAATATTCTAAATCATACAACTAAATATAAATTATTAAAGATTTCATATCATAAAATTTGAAAAACTAGCATTATGCTTTAATCTTAATCATTGACAATAAAATTTAGGTAAATGCAATTTTGATTTGTTTATTTTAAAATAGAGACATTCAGTCATCATATTTTTTTTTAATTTCACAATTTTAGTTCCTATTTTAAAATAGAAACATTTTCTCTTCCAGTTTTGTAAAATTCACATTTTTTATCCTTCCATTAAATTTAAAAAACATTACTAGTGATGGACCATTTAATTAAGAGAAAAGAAATAAAATAGATGAAAAAATAAATATAAATAAGTGAAAAATTAAAAATATTTAGTTGAAAAACAAAATAAAAGAAGGATGATAATATAATAAAAATAAATACTTATAAACTCCACCTATTTTCACTCTATTTTTATTCAATCAAACAACCAAATCAACAATTATGTCTATTACCCAACAAGTATAATTCAGTTGACAACACATGTTAAATCTACTTGTTAGTTAAAGAACAAGATGAAGATATTACCAATAAAATTACCAAAATAACCCTATGTATATCAATTGAAGAGTAAGGTTGTTGAAGAGAAAAATATTAATTGAAGAATATTTTTATTATTTAGACTTAAGGAATTGAACTATTGTTAGTTTTATTATAATTAATGTTTTAAAGAGATCCATGTTATTTGAATTTATGTTTTGAAATTATGCAATTGGCATGTTTTAAAGAGTTTAATTATCGTGAAATTGTTGAACATCGTACATTTTTCTTTGTTTTGCTAAAAAAATATATTTTTTTCAGTTGTTTTTTTATTTTTTAATATTCATGGTATCCACGGGTTTACTAATATCTGCGGATAGTTACATACGTGAGTACTTGTGGGTTTACGAAACGAACACAAATATATATATATATATATATATATATATATATATATATATATATATATATATATATATATATATATATATATATATATATATATATATATATATTATCATATGTGATGGTTAGGCACTACCCATGTCTCTTACCATTTGTATGCAGAATACACTCTTAAAAAGAAATAAAAAATCTTAAATATAATTAAATTTTAAATCGAGTGATTCCAGTTGTTGTTAATAAAAATCTGATTTAAACATTTCTTTCTATTATTTCTCCCCTATTTTCATAGTACCAAAGAAAGGAAATAGTTTATGAAAGGGAGAAGTACATAAAAGAATTCTTTAGTCTTCACACGTACATTAATTTTTTATATGATCTTTACAGATCATTAATTTATTATTATACTACTGCTGGATACAACAATTTTAACACAGTAGAAATATAGATCAGATTAAAATATTCTTGCATATAAAAGCATCTTTTTGATTTCTAACACTGATTATTTTTATTAGAGTTAAATTTATGACTTAAATATATATATATATATATATATATATTTGTAATTTAATATTTTTTTTCATTTTCTTCCTTATAAATTTTTGTTTTATTCATTCCAAAATATGATTGTTGTTTTTCATCCTTAAAATATTTTAAATAACACTTTAAATTAATAAAAAAATATTATCTAGATCACTTTAAAAATAAAATAAAGCAATCACATTTTACAAGAATTAAAGTAATTCTTTATACAGGGATGAAAATAAAAAAAAAAACTTTTAAATTGCATAGAAAAAACTATATTTAAGTCTAAATTTATTTATACCTATCTCACAAGTCACAGGTAACAAATATATAATAAGAACATTAAAATTAATCTTAGAAATGAAAACAATTTTTTTGCTTCACGAAAGTCAAATTAAAATCAAGTATCTTTGATTTTCAAACAAAGCATTCGCCTAGTTGCAATCAGCCTGTACCAGCACGTGGTATGATTTATCTATTCTTATCAAATTTAAATTCGTACATTTGTTGATTTTTCCCCTGGTGGCATAAAGGGAGAATCTGCTTTTAGATATTTAAAAGATATGGATCCAGTGTCGATAATTCCCATCTAAAGAGACAAAAAGCAGTCCATGTCTACGGCCATCACGCATGGACAGGATCATCAAATGAAATTATATTTCCTATTGAGCTTGACAATTTACCAATTGCCACACAAAAAGCATAATAACAATTAATAAGTTACTCGAATTTTCATTGAATTGGAGCACCGGATTCTCCACTCGCATCGAACGTTCGATAAGTAATGTGAATGTGGTAAATATTCATAGGAGACGAAGACTAGGGTGCATATGCCAAACTCCTTTCGCATCTTACGTATGTTTACGAAAAAAGATAATAACCATTTGGGTTCGTCCGATGAAATTGCCAACGGAACGACGTCGGTAAGCACATTTCCCTCCATGCTCAGATGCAAAAGCACACGGCAGTTCTCAATTGCGTTAAAGGAAGCGTTCCTATGAGGAGGTTATGGTCTAGCCAGAGGTACTGCAGCTGCTGAAGCTCCCCGAGGCTCGCCAAAATCTCATTGAAAAATTGATTGTAGAAAAGATTTATCAACTAAACCTCAGAGAGGTTCACAATGGAGCTCAGAATCTTGCCGGAGAAGCTGAAGCTCCCCGAGGCTCACCGGAATCTCACCGAAAAATTGATTGTAGGAAAGATTTATCAACTGAACCTGAGAGAGGTTCGCAATGGAGCTCGAAATCTTGTTGGAGACGCTGAAGCTCCCCGAGACTCGCCGAAATCTCACCAAAAAATTGATTGTAAGAAAGATTTATCAACTGAACCTGAGAAAGGTTCGCAATGGAGCTCAAAATCTTGCTGGAGAAGTTGAAGCTCCCCGAAGCTCGCCGAAATCTCGCTGAAAAATTGTTATCAACTGAACCTAAGAGAGGTTCGCAATGGAGCTCGAAATTTTGCCGGAGAAAGCATTCAACAAGAGGTCAAGGGTTTTGAGGCTGACAGGGAGTTTGCCAGGGATGTTTCCAGAGATATGGTTTTGCATGACGTTGATAATCTAAAGGCCGGAGAGGTTAACGGAAAGAACACTAATCGAAGAAGCGTACATTTGGAGACCTCTCAATTCGGTTGTCATCATCAAATCCGGTCCATTTAATTTTTTTATTATTAAATCGGACGGACCCAAATGATTATCACCTTTTTTTATAAACTTACATAGAGTGCGAAAAGAGTTTGACATACGCACCCTAGTTTTCGTCTTCATAGCATTGTGAATATGCTTCATGTTAAACATGAAATTGCACAAAAGAACAACGTGCTAATACATTTACTACCCTTGCTTGAAAGACGATAAAACAGAACAGAAGGTACTGTTCCTAAAGTGTGATTAGCGCAACAAACGTGACCTCCATTTTGGACAATTTACCTTTAATACTTAAAAAAATTTCCAAATTCAAATATACATAACTGAATCTTCAAATATGTATCACAAATTCCCAATTTCTTCTACGTACCATAATGCGGCGGCGGCTGGGGGGTTCTTTGCCGGTCCAAAATAAATTTAAAAGGAAAAACAACGATTTGACACAACAAAAATTTGGGAGTCATACAAAATGAAGAGATGCTCCAATTTAAACAGGAAATACCGAAATACAAAGCCATAACATAACTGATGGATAATCTACTCTTACATACGACAATCAATACCTGGGCCCAGGCCAAACAAGGAATGGACTACGTACAAACCGAAAAAGAGACATCCTGATTGGCTATTTTACTTTAGGATATAATTTTCAGAATTGAATACAAAATTTGTAATAGAAGTATGGAACTAAGAATGCTTTCTGAAAAAAACTGGAGATACAGATTCTGATTATCACCTGATCATATTGATAGGCAAGCCCAAAACTCTCTTTTGACAGATAATATCGAAAAATCTTAATGAACAATTACAAATATATTCTTATATTGAGAAACCTTGTAATGTCAATGATGCAATCTGTTATGCAATGGGCCTGACTTACAGGTATAAGTTCAGCATAGATAACAGAAGAAAAAGTAACTACTTGAGGATATAGAGCTAACAATTTCTTCATTTCCATTCATTATATAATAGAAGTTTTCATGTACAAAGCAGATGACAGGATACACAATTTGAATAATTTACTTTATCAGCTTCAAAAAAGGAGCTAAATCCTAACGTCATGTATTGGTTACCTGTACCTTCACCTACCCAAAAAAATTCCACCAAGGTTACTAAATAACAGGAACACTCCCATTTGGTTGCTGCATTGTTCCCAGTGGATTTCCTGCAAAAACAGAACAAAAAATTCCAATCTACGACTTATTCCAATAAATCGTAATGTAAATTAAAAATTAACAAAACAAAAACAAAAAAAATGAGATTGAAAAACTACAAGTAAAACATGCTACAGCTTATCTAAATGCAATGAAAGTATCACTGCAAAATCTGTCTGCTTCATGTCAAAGTTTCCACTTCAAGACTACCACTTATATCACAGCACTAAAACACTGAATCCACTAGCAGTCATATAGTTAGAGACACTCTTGATGATTACTGTTTTTTCTTAATTTAGCATACACTATAAATAGCACATGCAATTTAGTATAACAACAAAAATAAAAAGATAACTCGATAATAGATTAGCTTACCTGTGTTGCTCACAAAAGAATAAGATGTTGGAAGAAAGTTGCTTCTAGTCAAACCACCATTAGTGCCTGCAGACCTAGAAACATTATCAAGAAATTGATTTGGCAAGCCACTACTTGGCAGTCCCCCTGCCTTAAGCAAGCCAATTTCTGAGCTTTTTGCAAGAATATGATCAGATTTTTGAGCAGGCAATCGGCCCTATTTTTAAAAAACAAAAAAAGAAATGTTCAGAGTTAGTTTCATTAGCATGGAACCAAGCTTTTCTTGGTGAGAATTTGGATTTGGGGTGGGTGATGGAAGGTATTTCCATCTTTAGCCTTCAAACAGAAAGTCAAAGCCTGCCAGTATAGTGTAAAGCCTAATTCCTCATTAATTTCTGTTTCCAATAATCAAATGTTTTAAAAAAATATTACCAGAGTAAAGAACTTGCAACATAACTAAATTATGTCAGCCTGATGTGTACATCTAGAATTGAATTACATTCAAACCGCATAACTTAGGTCACAAGACCCAACCCATAATTTAAATAATCAACCTTACATAAAAGTGAAGAATGTCACACCTCATGCACATTGTCCATTTGATCAAATGAAGGGTCCCTCAGAGATGAATCTTGGAATGCGACCATCTCTGCATGTGAAGTCTTTGGACACACAACATCAGTACAACATTGCCCATTTAAGTCCTGGAAGTAAAGATGACGAATTCTGGCACGCAGTCGATTGGTCCTTTGTGAATAATATATCTTCGTAGCAAGGGGTGCAGGAGAATCTAATTTTTTTTTTTTAAAAAATGTTGTACCAACACCAAGTCAGATTATAATTTAGAAACATGACTGAAAAATTAAAGGAAATAAATGTTTGAGGGAAGGGCGTCCATTCCACCAGTAGCTTAAATCAAACGACTTTTAAAACTGAAACTATATTATTTTTTTAATACCATTCTTCATTATGCCTTGATGTTGCACAAGGACCTGCCCACGGTTTTTATGGTTAGGATCTCCACGTTGTGAAATAGTTCTTTCCAGGAAATTACCTAAATGGAATCCAGAAAAAATAATTAAGTTATTCATTTCATGGCCAGGTAACCAACCACCAAAGAGCTAACAGCATAATGCGGTAAAAGCAGTAGCAGAGTTGTCATTAATGTCAGACTAAAAAATTGCAAAAAACAAGTGTTCACTGAGCATTCCTACATATAAAAGTTAACAAGAACACAATCGCAATTTCACAAATAAAAAACAAAATTAAAGAAAGAACCAATTCCACTAATATCTTTTTATATAAAAAAGGATTAAAAAAAACACTTTACAAAAGAACGTATACATTTGGACACCATTTTCTTATTTGATGGATACATTTATTGGAGAATTCAACTTTGAGCATCCACGGAGATGAAGAATAGCTTGTATTCAATTTTAAATTTATGAATGCAGAACTTGATTCAACTAACTCAATATTTAACTGTAACTTTTGTGAAAATGAAATTTTAACATTCATGTTACCTCTTGAATTTTGATTGATGTTTTGGCATTCAATATGCCTATACTCACACACTAAATGTTTTAAATACATGCCCATGTTCTAGTGCATTTATAACAAAGAAATATGATGGAACAAAATTGATAACAGTATTTTTACATCAAGAAAAGCATTTATTTTTCAAATGGTAGTCCTGTAAGATAAAAGTATTTCAGCACATATATCATTGCACACTTACAAGTAATTCCATCTGTGAAACTCACAGTTTTTGTCTCTCCAGATTCTGTTCCATGGCTTTCTAATACAGGTAGATGTATGTTTGCTATCCTACAATAAACATAATAGTTAGGGTATAAATTTAAGAGGGATGATGAAAAGATACAAGAAGAAATGAGAATAAATATTGAATTCCAAACATAATCTTTAAACAAATATGTATAATTAACCTCATAGATGAGGTTTTCTAGTTAGTAATTATTAATCAAGATTTAATATGACAATCAGGGTAAGCCATACTAACTATGGTTTATCCTGTTTCGGTTAAGAGGAGGCATACTGGTCATATGGCAAGCATTCACTTGATTAAAAACTTATTATCTATGAAATTTCATATAGTTTTCCATTTTAATAATATAATAATTTCTTGGGGGAGGGGGGGGGGGGGGGGGGGGAGAAATGGAGATGTCGTGTTATACAACAAATGAGGAATTCAAATTCATTTTCTATTGATCATGAATTCATGATTTTATTTTCTTCTAGCAAAGGCACCCAAAATCACAAGCACACTCCAAAGTCCAAACATGAATATATTTTCTAGGCACAAAATCAATGACAATGATATCAAAATAACCATACAACATATGTGTGCACATCAGATGAACCAAGAAAGCATACAATTTATGACGTTTTGTTGGAGGATACATTACAGAGGCTGAGTGATCTCTATTTCCAGCATCAATGCCAGTACCATCCATGATCAATGCTGCACCTACACAACTTGAGTATCCTGAGGAAATTCAAGCTAAAATGAATCAAGTTTTCAAATTGATTAACAAACCAGTGGCTTAGGCTATGGCATAACAGACATTCATATCCAGAAAATAAAATCCTACTCTACTCCAACAAAAAAAATTTGAGATATACACCCAATCATATTCCCAATAAAATAGGTAAAATAAGGATCAAATGTGTCTTTAACATAAGAAATTTACCAACCAAAAGAAGGATGAAATATAACTATCCATTCCATGGTCATAGAGAGAGGGATAAATTTTAGTTCCAAAAAAATCATTCTAAAGGCACAGTCAATGTTATTTGGTTGTTGGAGAAGGTTTCAGTGAAAGTCAACAACACAAGAAGTGATAGAAATTGTAAACTAATAAATCAGTTTAACACCAAGATGCCCTTATTTATTCAACAACTAATTGAAAAATAGATTCAATCTTAGCAAAAATCAAAACAAGTAGCAATCTTGGTAAAAAGAAGTGTATAAGAAACATACATCAACTTCTGTGTGAGAATTACACTGATATAGAAAGAGAAAACTTGCAAAAAAAGTGGGCTTTTACCTGTTACCTCATTGGAAAAGGGAACCACTCTGATTTGACTATTCAAGTGGGATTGTGACAAAGCAGAGTCAATATTGTCTATAGACTCGGACCTTCTCTGCTCCCCAACTGCAGAAGCTTGGTCTATGAGGGGTTATGAGGCACAAAAATTAATGTTACAATACAACAACCTATCATTTGAATATACTCAAAAAAACTAAAGAGGCAATCCTACTCAAGGAATCTAAAATACAATGTTCAAAAAGTGTGATTATTATATAGCATCTTTCAAAGAACAATCAGCAAAAGATTAAAGTACTGAATACTAAATTTAAAGTATAATAGGTAAAAAATCTGACAGTGAGAATATAGTTTAGTATCCAAACAGTATTTACAACTAGGGGTGGGCATGGGTCAGTTCAGATCGGGTTCGTGGCATTTTTTGTTATCCGAACCAATCAATTTTAATTGGTTTGGTTTGTATTGGATTTTTCCTAGTTTGGGTCTCCAACCCGACTTTGATTGAATTGGTTCAGATTGGGTGATCAGATTTATTATTGAAAAAATAATTTAAAAAATATTTTAAAAAAAAAAGATGGAATAAATTTGGAAATTGACTGTGAAGTGTGAAGTGTGAAGTGTGAAGTGTGAACTGAGTGTGACTATGAAGGATGGAAAAAATTAAATGGGCTAGGCTAAAGCCCTAACTTGCACAAGAAGCTCCTAACTGATTATTGAATTCCTATTTTAAGGATACTTGCAGAAGAAGCTCCTAACTTTTTCTTTTCCTTCCTTGGAGGTTTTCGATTCCCAGTGTCAAGCTCCACCATAGTCTGTTCTGTGAGCTTTAATGACCTACAAAGTTCTGAAAAAATAACAGGGGGGATGGAAGGGGAAAACAAGGAAGGCTCAATATTAGTACCTTTTGAAACAAAAGGAGACAAAATATAAAAGCTGATAGTAAACTAGCCAGCAACAAATGCAGGTCAATGTGTAACCAACTGAATAATTTGAAAATTAACAGGATAATATAATGAGCATATAAGACCACACGATAACTGGTTGTCAAACATTAAATATCATACAGAAAAGACCAGGAAGTTTTATTACAAATAGAAAAGAAGCCCCCAAACCTGCATGAGCAGCAAATTGACTGTCCTTGATTGGTTTCTTGCAAGTGTTGCAGCATACCTCAAAAAGGATACCAAACAATAAGTTAAATGAATTTGCTTTAGATTAATTTTTTGAAAAGCTACTGCCTGCAGACGAAGATATTTATAAGTTGTAACATCTAAATCAATTCCACAATTTAGAAAATTGATATAAAATACATAAACTGTTTCCAAAACTGTCAGGTGAGCTACTGTGTGGTGCGTGCCATTCTGATGAATATGCCAGTAAGAAAGCAATAATTATTCACTAAAGAAGGGAGCAACAATTACTGTTTCCAAACTTAAAGTATCCTAAACTATAGGAAGCAATAACAACAGGCTATAACATTATAGAGAATTCATTGAATTCATGTGAGCCCTGAATGCCAATAAAGAAACCACATGAAAGGTTCAAGTGAGGCACTTGAGAAGTGAGAACATACACACAAGTACTAGTTTACTAGCACACAAGAAAATGTAGAAACAAGAGGCAAACCTTACCAGCTGCAAGGCATCAGTCATGGGGCTCTCACCATAGACATGCATATCTGTGATATAAATGTGAAGCAGCATTTTAAAAATCCACAAAAGAAAATGAAGATTGTACCCAGACAAAAAACTGGAAAAGGAAAACAAATTAGAAATTATAATCATGAAATTCAAATAAGGTAATAATAGAAAGGTAAACCCCACAAACAAAAATCCTGAAAACTAAACATGCTTGTTCAATCATTATACAGAGTACCAAACGGACCAAGCACTCCAACCCCCCCCCAAAAAAAAGTAAAATAAAATAAAAGATTTATATTTAGGTCCTGTTAGGATAAACTTCTCAATAAGCACTTATAAGAGACAAAAAAAAAGAGAAGGTAAAACAACATAAATTGTTCCCACAAGTTAAAATTAGCTTATACATAAGCTTATTTGTAGAAGGTCAGAGGTCTTTCATTTAGCTTCTCCAAAAGCTAATTTTGACTCATAAGAGAAGCTTGCTTCATTTTACCTTCTTATTTCCTTCTTCTATAAGTGCTTATTGAGAAGTTTTTCCAAACAGAGACTTATTCATTTTCAGCATGTGACAATCAGCACCTTCATTCTTCTATCAATTGAAAATGAGTAAAAACACATTAAACTAAATAAATTATGAAATTTCATTAACTACTATCTAGTAAGTAAGGAATACCCATGCATTGTATTAAAAAACGGTTGATTCAGCAAGTCAACAATAAATAAAATCAGACAACCTTCTTCGTGAAGCAAATTTGCTTCATCTGCCTCACGTAGTTCTCTACAAATATACTCAGCAGCCAACTTCTCACGGGCAAAGTCATCTTCCAAGCCATGCATGAACAAATGATGTTCAACCAGAAATTGGAAATGAAAACAAAATTCATAAATTAAAGAATTTAATAGGCAAGCATTGTTAGCATAATCAATCAATCAGAAATCTTGGTAAGATAGTTACTATTATAAAAGTAAAAAATAATTGAAATTGACCATACATAACAGTTTGTGATTGAATAACAATATAAAAAACATTTATATTGTCAACACATATATTATGTATGACAATTAATAAAGGGGGAATCATGCTATTTTTAAGATATTTTTACCCTTCAACTGATTTTCTTCCCCCACTTATATATCCTTTAACTATGTAACTTCTGCAAACTACTATCAATAGTATTATTTTCTTTCTTCTTCTTCTTCTTCTTCTTCTTTTAACTTCTCGTTTATCTTTACATTTACCCCCAAAAAAATATTAATACTGGCACGGAGTGCCTTTCTTGCAATAAAAAACAACCACTTACTGTGAAGTATATATATTATTATACATAAAAATATAATAATCTAAATCCAGCAAAGAATGTCAAGCAGTATGAGTAAGAAAAATCTAAAAGGTAGGGTCTCCATGTACCTACCTGCTACAGTGTGAGAGAAAGTCCCAGCAGCGAGAAGCCTTGCCATGACTTCCATTCTCCCACTTCCTGGGGAACATACCATTGAGAGGCAAAAACAATGCACCTGCTGCAACAATCTAAGAGCAACACACAAAAATTGAGGCGACGGAGCAAATGAATCAGGATTGATAGCAAGCGAATAAGGTCGAGAGGCTTACCTCGAAGTCGAAGTGAGAAATGGCGGAATCGGCAATAGAGCGACGATAACCCTAAAACAGAGGGGAAGAAATTAGGGAATAGGAATGAGATTGGAGAGTAGAGAGGATCAGAGAGCAATGCCAGTGGAGAAGAGTAAGCAGGAGGCACGGGTGAGGTCGGCAATGGCGGAAGAGAAACCCTAGAAGACAGAGAAGAAGGAGAAGAGGATTTGTCGTTTTTTTGTGGAAGGGAAGGGAACAATCTGTGTTTCTCTCTCTTGTCTTCTCTCCAGTGGATGGAAAAGGAGAAGAGGTTTGAAGAAGCAAGCGAGTTCTGTTTGTTCAGTTGTGCTATGCCTTCTGTTCTGGCACCATATACCTTCACTTGCTTTTTTTATTACTCATTTGTCCACGCCATGCCTTGTCTTCACCTTCCCTCCATTTAAATCAACACACTACATAGAAATTGAAAAATGTTACTCTCTCATTCTTTAAATATAAGACTTTTCTTCAAATTTTGTTTGTGTATTTTTTATAAGATTTTTTTTAAGTTGTTTTTTACACTAGTTCTTTTTTTTTATCTTCATATCTTTAATTACTTTCCGATAGATGTTATGTAATAGAAATATAAATGCATGGCCTCTTTCATAAAAATTCAATACAAAAATTAACACACATTAATTAATTAATTAAATAAAAAAAATAGAAAAAAAAGATTACGTATCCCAATAATTTTAAAGTTAATTATAAAAAAATAATATAAATTGTTAATAAATTTAATATTATTAACTATATTAAACAACTTTTTCTTTTTTTGTTGATCTTGTTATTGAAATAATAACTAATTTTAGTTATTTTCGTTAGGGACCACAAACACCTATAGGTGAGTATTTCTCTTTCAAGATTCAAATTCTTGACCCCTTGATTAAAGAACACAAGTTATTATCACTTATGTCAATTGTTGTTTGGACAATCAACTTTCTTAAAATAAGTGAAATAGTTAGAAGAGTCTTATATTTATAGGGATGAAGGGAGTATTCTTCTTCATCCTAACTTAAAAGATTATTTTTAAAAATTTGTTTGTCCTTTTTTATAAGTACGAAATTTAAGTTTAATTTGATAGTTAATTTTGACAAAGAATAATTATAATTTTTTTACTTTATTATTTTTTAATAAAATAATAAAAAAATTAATATCTTTGCAATTTTGATTAAAAAAATTTAAAATAAGAAGATTTCAAGTTTTTGGAGGAAAATTGATGTAAAAATTGGAAGAAAAAACCTTGAAATTTTTTTTAAAGAATTAGACAGTTCGTTTAACATGCACCCTTGCTAAGTGGGTCAACTCACGCTTAACGCAAAGTCAGTGTGAAAAGTAAATTAGTCATATAAAAGGAGTAGTAGGAAGCATAAGGAAAAAATACAACCTATACACTGGGACAACATCGCCCCTAGAGACTCAGAGCTCTCTAATGAATATATCCTAAGCCTCATTATCTCTACAGGAAAACCCTCTTTCTATGTCCATTATCCCCTTCTTCTTAGACATGGCAATGGGGCAGGTCGGGTACGGGTATTGTCTCCCCAATCCCTTACCCTGGCTCCTCAACATATTCTCATACCCGTACCCAATACCCGACGGGTTTGAGTTTATTGTCCCATTCCCATACCCGTCGGGTATCGGGTATTCCCAACCCCGTTCCACACACCATTTAGAATTTTTTTTTTTTGTAAAAAAATATTAAAATTTTGATTTTAGAAAAAAATAAATTGATTGTTAAACATTTATTTTTAACTACTTATTTATCAATAAATTTATTATAACGCGTGTGTCTACATAAATAGTTAAGAAAATAATATTAAATTATGTAAAAATTTTAAAATAAAATTAACTAGTAATAAAAATTATATGTCTTTTGATTAAATTATGCAAAAATTCTAAAGATTTTAAGTGGCGGGACGGGTTCGGGTTCGGGGTCGGGACGGGTCTAGTAATCCCATACCCGTACCCGTACCCGACTTTTGGTTATCGGGGAAAACCTGAACCCGAACCCATACCCGGTCAACTCAGGTATTACCCGTCAAAGTCGGGACAAATTCGGGCAGGTACCCACGGGTACGGGTTTTCTTGCCATGTCTACTTCTTCTCTTCTATTCATCCATCTTCTTCTATCTCCATCAACCCCCTAAAGTAAAAGTCTCTTATAGTAATGAGAGGCTAAATCCCCTTATTTAGGGTCTGATAGAGCTAAAAAGTCAAAAGATGTATTATATACTTCATATCTATCAATGCAAACATATGTTTTCTTTTCTATTATCCTTTCTTATTTTAATTTCATGTATCATTCATCCTTGCATCATCTGTAGGGGTTAGGCGCTGAAAAAGGGTAATCCTTAGTAGAAATACAAGGGAAGTCTTATATGCATCAGTTTTAGGAATTAGTTGCTTGAAAAATGATAATTTTTAATAAAACTCAAAGGAAGGAGTATTTTAATAAAATCATTATTAGATATACAGTGATTGCATTATGCACATGCATCAAAACAAACATCTAGAATTAGAACTTCATGCATTTTATCTATTGAGTTTTTGCAAAGACATTTGAGAGATAAATAGGTTTGTCATCGTGAGACGTCAAAAACAAATATTTTAATAGATGTAGGTAAGAAAAAAATTTACCAAATTGATAGAGAAAAATCTAAAATCATATATCTTAAACAAATAGACGCATGATTTTAAATTATCATTCATTACAAAGTCACTGAATTCAAGTGCAGGTGTTCGGGGTGTTGTTAAATGAATTGACATACATTAAAATTATTGTATCTTCTATTCTTTTATTTTTAAATTTATTATCTTTTATTTTAAATCTTTATCTTATCTTCTATCTTTCTTTCTCTTTATCTTTTTTTTATCCCTTACTTGTAAATTATGTTTGCATCAATCTAAGTACAAACAAAGTCCGTGTGAATTTAACACTCGGACTTCTAAGTACTTTACTACTTGAGACAAATTGGTGTACTCGCCAATGAATTAACACTTTTTTATAAGATTATTTTTCTAATTTCTAGATGTAATAATTATTTTTTCCCTGCGTATCATTACTTAATTATGTTCTCTCTCAAACATTAATGAATAATAATTAAATGCATAAAAAATGAGAAAAAAAACTTTAGAAAGATAATACATAAACTAGTTGAAAGAATCTTATAATTAAATACAAAATGAAAATACTTTAAATGTTCACAATCAATCTTAATAATTAATATTATTAAATTTTATAAATATTAAATGTATTTATAAATCTATTTTAAAATTAATTAAAATATTATAGTGTAAATATTTTTATACTATTATTTCATTATAATATACCATATAATTAAAATTGTTGATTTTATAATAATTTTTTAAAAAATAAAAAATCGAATGTAATTAATGTTCGGTGAAAGTTCTTTACATTTAAGTTTTAACATCGTACCAAAATCAACTGTTTTATTTTTAAAAATAATTATTTTTAAGAAATAATTACTTTTTAAAAATAAGAAATTAATTAAAATTATTTATTCCTTTATAATAACTTAAATTAAATATACATTAAGAAATACTCGCGTGATTTATGAACAGATGGATTCTAGCGTACAAGACCTTTGAGACCCTTGGATATAATAATAAGATAATTAACGGTGCAGATCTTGAAGAGTGTAAGATAGACAAAACACTTGATAACAAACACGTATAGCTGTTGTAAATTACATGATATTCTCTCTCTCTCTCTCTCTTAACAAGTAACAATCAGAATGCTCGACCCCGTTTGTACTCCGATCTGTGCGTGTTTGTCGTATATCTCCTTTCCCATTTCATCATTCTAGCTATGCGTGTTTGAGGTTGTTCTTCATCAGACAAAGAGTCAAAAAATATGTATGCTTATTGTATTTTAGAGGACTTAATTCTTACTAAAATTTGAAATCAAATAGAAATAATTTTTTCTGTAATTTTTGTGATCTGAAACCGTTCTGTTCTGTTCGGGATTGGAAATGGTACAAAATCGTTGGTTCGTGGATAAGCATGAAAATAACAACACATATGGATGAAAAAACAAAAACATATTATCAACCTGTAAGCGTATACGCTATTCTACAGTGTTCGAATATTAGAATTGAAGTCAATAGCATTTATTAGGTCCAAGACATTCAATTCCTCTTCCACAGAAAAACTTATAAAGCTACTTATCATTTCTTTAACCCTCCTATCAATGCTTCTTGGTCTTGGGGCAACAACCCCAGAGAAGAGGTATATGCTTGTTGCAGTGAATAACACAAACACCTAAAAAAAAGAGTCAAATTCTAGAGATTAGCCATGCAAAGAGAAAACACTCAGGAACTAAATCTCACCAATGACCCAAGCTTAGTACCAAGCAGTTAGCTACGCAATGTTTCAAAAGACATACCTATATCACCGCATAATAATTTTAGTATACATTTTAGATACGTCAATGTCCTGTATAGACTCATCAGAAAATGTCTGAAGAGAAGAAAATCAAATATCAAAAAATGAACAAAGCTCAATGAAACATCTTAAGACCATAGGAGAATAAGAAACAACTTAGTGCTTATTACAGATGTAGCAGTAGTTGTGAGTATAACCTTTTGATACGACAAAATTGCATATATATACAAAACATGTAGTTATAAGGATAATTATTAACTACCATGGTTTATACTCACAAAGTAGTGAGTGATCCGCTGATCCTACACCTAATTATTAGAATGCATTAGAAGAATACATTTGATTTCAGATGAAAAAGTATATCAATATAAGTGCCTTCCAATTATTAAAAGATTCTTGCTTTGACTGAGTACATCGCGTCAATTGTGCACCAAATCAATCAAGCAATTGGACCATGCATGGTGAAACTCAAATATGAAAATGTCAAAACAACTGTATATGGGAGTTGGTTTAGTGCCAAGCTAATGTGATGTATCTTGAAAAGATTCATAGAAACTAATAAACTTTAAAGCACCAATTAATAAATCAATTGGGAACTGGGAAATTTTCAGTGTCTTAAATAAGTTAATTATTCTCAGTTTATTAAACCACATAATGACAAATACTAATAAACTCTTTGCTAAAATACAGAACAACAAGGTAAGCTATATAAGCATCTAGTCCCTTGATACCAGCCTAAAAGCACCAACCCATTACTCATTTGAACTTAGCATGTACTATACTATTGTAGTCATGTATATTGAAAATAAAGCTCTACCATAGTAAAAAATGTATAAATATTCAAGAAATATAAATGAAATCCAAAGGAGTTAAGGTTAATCAGAACACAAATCCATAGAGTTCTTAGTGAAAATGATGAGATTTCTGTCTTGGTGTTAGAGGTTCTATAGTGCTCGACTACCTGAAACAAAATAACCAATCAATTGAATGTGCAACACAAGAAATAATTGAACTGAAGACAGATTTCTCAAACTAAAAACTAAAGTAAACCCACCTTTTGCAGAAGATGCACTTTTAGAGAAAAATAGAGAGCAGTAGCAGTTTCTTCTACCATGTTTTACAGCAAGACCCCAGTAGCCGGCTGACCAACATGCACAACACTGGCTTCTTCTGCGGAGGGAATTCAAACACACTCAATCACATACTGTATCAATATCAATCAACCTTTTTGGAAAAATTAGAAAAAGTATTTATTTTCTTTAATCATAACTCTTGAAATTTAACTCTTGTTCTAGTAAAATATTTTATTTTCTTCCACCATAAATCTTGATCAATGTACAGGGACACACAACATCAATTGTCAAAAGATAATTCATTATTCTCAGAAAAAACAGCATCACTTGTCACTCTCCTCCCACTGTTCTTTTATTCTTTTTATCTCTCTTATCACAGACCCATATCACTCGATAAGATCATGCTAATGAAAAACTTTATAGGAGCTACACCTTGTAATGTGATTGAGTTTGTGAATTACTCATCAGGAACCAAATCAATAAATAAAAACAGATAGAATGGCGATTTTGAAGTAAAAAAAAAAAAACTTTTTATGAGCTGCCTAGTACTGTGAAAAAAATACTATGGTCAAAGAATAAAAACCAAAAATCCAACTCTGTAGACTATTATGTCTATTAAGTAAAAAAAAAACTATCAAATATTCACCAATTTCACCACTTATAGTATTAAAAGTTAAAAGAAAATTCCAGATTCAATTTCATAAAAGTTAGCTGCACATTTAATTTTTTATACAACACACCAAACATTGACAAAAGAATCAAACAAAAGAGAAAAAATTGCCCGCCTATTCTAAGATTAGAGGCCCCTGAATCAAATACAGAAAAACGACCTTAAAACCCATTTATTTTTATTAAAATATCAAAACTGAAAGAAAGTTGTCGGAATGTCTAACCGAAATCACTCTCAGTGGGTAATGTTGTCGAGCCTTGATCTTGGTTGTTGTAGAGAGGAAGAAAAATCCTTCGATTTATGCTTTCTCCTCTATCGCTAGCACCATTTTTGAGTTCTTCGGTCTGTGCTTTGAGGAAAGGAAAAAAGAAAAGAACAGAAAGGAAAGAAGATGGAGGGAGCAGGAGATGAAAGGAGAAGAGGGGGATGAGAAGTGTATAGGAAATTTTGAATTTTGAGGGAGTCCCTGAACATGTAACCTCCTTTTCAGCAGTGAAGTCTTTTTCCTCAGCACAAAAACGTAGACTCAAAAAACATCAGGAAAAAAAAAAGACCCAAAAGACCTAAACCATAAAAATTAACACGTAAATCCGAAGACACTTTCTCCAAAAATGTCAAACTGGATTTACGTAAAGCAGTCACATCAGAACTTGGAGTACCTGAAGGCTCGGGTAAAGGAAAATATTTTGGTTTCCCTTCATTGATTGGAAGAAATAAAAGAGCCATTTTTTCATTCATCAAGAACCGGGTATGGCAAAGAATTAACTCTAGGAAAGGTAAATCCCTATCTAAGACTGGTAGAGAAATTATGCTCAAATCTGTTATTCAAGCTATACCGGTATATTGTATGAGCATTTGTCAATTTCCTCAATCTCTAGGTGATAAAATTCAAAAAATTATGAACTCATATTGGTGGGACTCTTGTAAAAGAGATTTGAAAGGTATTAAATGGTTGAATTGGGACAAATTGTGCATGGAGAAATTGAGAGGAGGTATGGGATTTCGTAACCTCTTTGCTTTTAACATGGTTATGTTAGGAAAACAAGGTTGGAGGCTCTTATATAAACCAAATGCTTTGCCAGGAAGGATCTTCAAAGCTAAATACTATCCTACCGGGGATTTCATGGGTTCTTCAATTGGTCACAACCCATCATACATAATGGCGAAGCTTGTTCTCTTCAAAGGCTTTGTTAAAGGAAGGTTGTAGGTGCGTCTAGGCACAGGCGAGAATATTAATGTTTGGCAGCAGTCATGGCTTCGAAAGCAGGGACATCGTTATGTGACTTCTCCCATAGTGCCAGGACTTGAAAATCTGGAATTAAGTTCCATTGTTCATCACCAAAATAATGCTTGGAATTTGGAGATATTAAATCAAATTCTCTCCCTAGAGGATATCAATGAAATTATTCATACTCTTGTTCCTTCATTCAAGGCAGAAGATAAGCTGATTTGGGCTGAAGCCATTGATGGTTTATACTCGGTCAAGAGTGCTTATACTATGATCATGAAGAATTTTCTGCAACATGATGACATGTGTGTTGATGGTGGCTGGAAGATGATTTGGGACACGAAAATACCTCAAAGGGTGAAGCTAATGATATGTAGATCTTTTGCAGGGATTATCTTCTTCCCAGAAGAAGCAACTTACGAGGAAGAGGAGTCCAATGCCCGATTACTTGCCCACTATGCGAAATCACTTCTCACATTGTCCTTACTTGCCCAGTGAACCTAGAGTGCTGGAAGGCAATTAACTTGGATTCAATCGTGCTTCATGGAGTTGATACTGCGGAAACTTTTGCCTAGTTCTACTTTAACTTTATGAAGGTGCTGGGTGGATACCAACAAGTTAGAGCTTCAATGATTATTTGGAATTTATGGCCAAGAAGAAATGACAGGGTGTGGGACAACAAGAATTGGACAAGCCAATCTATGGTGCAAATCCACAAGCATTCCACGCCTGCTCATCATGCATCCCAGCAACAAATATATATCATGGCGTAAACCCCCTCATGGATCGTTCAAATGCAATATTGCTGCAGCTTTTTTTGATGAACTGGATTGTACAGGTATAAGCATGTGCATTCGAGATAGTTTGGGTTCGTTTGTGACCGCTTGAACACAATGTCGATGCCCTCTTCTGCTCGTCATGGAGGGAGAAGCATGGGCTCTACGTACGGCTTTGACCCATGTTGCTAATTTGGGTATCTCGTCGACAAAGTTAACAGCCACATAATAGACGAGTCTGAAGTTGGGGTTATCATTAATGAGTGTAAGCAGATTTTAACAAACAATAAAACCTTTCATGTAGGTTATACAAGGAGACAAGAAAATGGTGTAGTTCGTGCTTTAGCTAGGGCAGCCCCTTTTTCACTAGTATCTAGTTTTTTCAACCAAGTTACTGCTATGATTATCAATGAAATGACATAATTAATCTTATTTCCAAAAATAAATAAATTAATACGTGTTATTAAAAGAAAAGAGGTTAAAATTGAGTTTTCCATTAAGAGACAGTAGATTAGATTAGATGCCAGTTGTGGGTTCGATCGCGCTTTATGCAACTTCTAGCTTTTTTATCTTCTAAAGGATTTTCTATTTTCATTTATTTTGGTTTAAAAATTAAATAAAAACACAATTTTACTAAGAATCCAACTCACGATATAGTAGTCCTTAGTTAGCCATTAATTTACCGCCAAACCATCAACAATTTTTTAATGGCCGAAGTATTTAACAGCTACATTAACTATTTAAATAGTTAATTGTATTTAAAATAAAAAATAATATATGCATTGTTTTAATTTAATTTATACTATTAAAAATAGATTTATAATTTAATTATCCCTAATTAAAATATATGAGGTCAAGATACTGTAGTTGAGATATAGATAAAAAAAATACTTCAACTTAGATCGAGGTCAAATTAGTTTAGTTAAGATAAAACAAATTATTTCTCTCTTTTTATGCATGTTGTTGGACCAAAATAAATAAGTATCTAAGGCTTCATGAACTAACCATGGTTTGGATAAATTAACTACTCAATTAGACTGATGCCATAACCAATGACAAATACAAGACTCAAGATCCGTGGGGGCAAATTATTTTTTAAGAGAATTAATAATATTTATTTTTTCAAGAACGACGGTTTTGGACTTAGCTTTACAATGGAGATGAACTACCGTTCGGACTGCTGAATAAAGTTGCAAGCACCATCGTGAAGAAACCGGATCCAACTGGCAACTGTTATGAACTCAGAGAGAAAATAAAAAGTTGTTATCTAGTGCTTTGTCTATATGTTACACTCTTAAAGATCTTCACCGATAATTATCTTATTGTTATATTCAAGGGTCTCAAATACATTTGCACGGTATAAGACCTGAAGAGGTGTTTCCCTCCTGAGCTTTTTTCATCTTAATTTTCTTCTTCAATATTTCCTAATAAAGAAAGTGAAAAAACGGGTGTCAAATATTGAATATGGTCATTCAGCAACTAACAGTTAACAATAACTTCAAACATAGTTGCATTTCTCTCAAGTTAGCTGAGAGAGATGAAGCATTCCACAGAAACCTCTTCTAATTAATTTGCACTACCAATCAATACCATAATTAAATTGTTTTAAGAAGACAGGAAAATTAAAATCTATTATCCATAGAAAGGGAGAGATAATTTGCTAGTCCCTATAGTTCTATTGCAGTTACAAGCGATAATTTGTGTTGGAAAGAGTTCTGGAATTCGTGAAGTTTTTATATTTTATTACGATGGACATGCCAATGAAAAAGTACCTACCAACTCTTGCTTGAGCAAATCTTTTTCTCGGATGTTCCTGCGCCTCTCTTCATTCAACTTCTCGATGGTTCCTTCAGCCTGCAAAGATAATAATTAATTGTTGATGATTGCTTCCCTTTTTGAAGGTTTAAAAATATTAAAAAGGTCAAGTTGTATTCCAAGGAACTGATTTAATGAATTGGACTGAGATAACAACATCTGTGTGAAGCAAAATATTACCGAGTAAACATTTTACAACCTTAAGAACTTGACAACAAGCAATCACGAATACGCTGGAGGGAAAAAAATCATTTTAACTAAGAATATATGTCTTATTTAAATAAACTTATCCGTATACACTTGTAGGAATAATATGAACTTCTCCATAATAGAGGTGTTAGAGTTGACATCAACAATTCAATTCCTCTTTTCGGTTCACTATGAAGTTTGAAGTAAAAAAACAAGGTCTTATACCAGCCTTTTGAAGAAAAAAAATTAAGCAAAATCCTAAGTTATTACATAATAGATAGCTTGAACATAATTTTCCCCAATCCAATTCCTCCATCAATTCCCCTTAAAGCCCGTACCGTAGTGCAATTCAAGTTCAAATATTTTGGCACTCGGAGCAAACCTTGAGAGAGTATTAATATTATATTCATGTTAAACTATAACTAACCAACCAACGGTTAACGAAACCTGAAATCAAAGTTACCATGGGATAACTGCTAATCTAAGTTAAGAAGCACTAATGACTACTAACTTACCTCTCTTAGTTTTGCATCCATTATACTCAACCTTGACTTCAATTCCTCGGAATCCTTAGTAGCTAAACTCAATTTCACAACATCATTTACATGCTTCATGTCCCTCACCTTCTCAACACTCCTTGTACTTGGAAATGTTCCATTATCAGCTCCATCCTCTTCCATATCCTGAGCTGCTTCCAGTCCTTTTCCAACCTAAGAAAAGGAGAAACGGCATCATAGAGCAATATCAAGATGACGACATATAATCGAGTTTTATTAACTTCTTATAAATTGAAAAACTTGATTACGTGTCATGTGATCTTAAACCATGTAATAAATCTCATGATTCAAACTCGTATAAATGTGGTAAAGAAGCTCACTGTAAGAGAGGGAGGCATTTGGGTGGTTGGATCCAGCTTGAAATCTCCATTTACAGGGGAAGAAGGTGAGCTCAGGAGGACCACCATTAGCTTCTTTTCATCAACAAGCCTTCCATAATCTTTGACAAACTGTGTTAAAGTGAAAAGTGTAGGAATTAATTTTACTTAACACATAAAAAAAAAAAAAACAAGATACGCGCAAAATAAACAAATAATTAATTATAAACATGACTGACCAGGTCAGAGGAGATTTCATCCTCGGTTGTTTCAAAAGGAACAAACCGCGCTTTGAACGAGGAACTTGTCTTTGCAGTGCAGAGCAGGTGGGGCTGTGCGCTGAGCCTGCATAGTAATTGTTGGAAAATAAAATAAAAAATGAAAGAAAATAAATATGAAGAAGATGCACAGTCTTGAATTAAATAACAAAATAGCAGTAATAAATTAAATTTAATTAACAGTATATGAATAATGCATTATAACATACAATAAGCATAAGAAAAAAAAATGAAGGGAAGAAAGATATAGCCTGGGTTGAAGCGCATAAACGCTATCCTTAGAGAGAAAACGCCCCCACTGCACGGGTAAGAAATTCTGATTGCGCTCCTCTCCCAAGATACGACAACCCGTTGGTTCCGATCGTGTGCAGCGAAAGGATCCCCAAACCTTATGAACACCAATGTTCTTGCTCTCACAAAAATTAAGTTTTGTATAGGAAAAGAAAGAGATAAATTTTTGACAGAAAGAAACCAGAGCTCTCAGTCTGTCCTTTCTAGAAAAGAGGAAAGAGATATATATAGGGATTTTGCAACAACAAAATATGACCGTTAGAAATATGACCGTTGGAAAACCAACCTACAGTTGTCACAACAAATATAACAAACTAGTTTGACTCATTAAAACAAAATCTTAAGAGAATCTAAAATAAATATTATTTTATAAAATAGAATTAATATATATTTATAAATTTTAAATTAAAACACAAATATTTACCAACATTCCCCCACATAATTTAAAATTTTAAAATATATTTTCTAAAAGATAATTTGTATAAAAACATAAGAGTAAGAGCATGTGATATTGTATTTCAGTATAAGGAACCTTCCGGGTTTGAGCCTTATACCTAGTGTTTATGAACTTCCATCCGAGAAAAATGTAGTGACTTGATTATCTTGAACTACATATTCTTTAACCGGACTTTAGTACACAACCCCTACAATATTGGCGTTCAATTAGGTTCTAATCAGTGGTAGCGCGTTACACGGCCTTGCGCTTATATCTTGTTTCGTGAGTGTCACTTAGAGATTAGCCCAAATCTCACAGTGGCGGCCCCACCACCACACTCACTAGGTGAATCCTCAAAGAGTGAGTTGTGACCCTCACCCCTACAATAATTGTCATCGGATTCATTAAGAGGTATTTTGTTTTTTTTTACCAAAAATACACATATATAAATACCTCAACCTTAATATTGCCACAATTTATAATACACCTCGTCATAGGAATGAGAAATGGAACAGCTCCGTCAAATTTCATTTTGGTGTACTTTAGTCAACAAACAATTTCGTTGTTACCCGTTGAACTCCATTCATGGGATCACCAATCACACGGAGATGGGTGTCCATTGTTGTAACTAAATAATGGGCTTTAATCCCATTCCCATTCCCCTCGACGACTCAAGTACTTGTTGACGCGTCAACCCTTTTGTAAGCGGATCCGCAATATTATTTTCTGACCTGACAAAGTCAAGAGAAATGACAGCATGAGAAATCAAATTTCTAATAAACTTATGTCTCACTCTTAAGTGTCTTCTTTTTTCATTAAAATTTTTGCTAGTAACTTTAGATATAGCAACTTGACTATCACAATGCATTGGAATTGGAGGTATAGGCTTATTCAACAATGGTAGATCACATAACAAATTTTTAAGAAACTCAGCCTCACTAGTAGCAGTATCTAAAGCAATAATTTCTGCTTCCATAGTAAAACGTGAAATAATAGTTTGTTTAGCAGATTTCCATGATACTGCACCACCAGCTAAAGTAAAAACATAACCACTTGTTGATTTTGTTTCATCAGAATCAGAAATCCAATTTGCATCACTAAAACCCTCAATTACTGCAGGAAAACATGTATAATGAATGCCATAATTGATGGTTCCTTTTAAGTATCTAAAAACTCTTTCTAATGCAATCCAATGAGAATGATCAGGATTATTAGTATACCTTCCTAATCTACCAACTGCATATGCAATGTCAGGCCTAGAGAAGTTTGTCAAATGCAACAAAGAACCGATAATTTGAGAATATTTATGCGAAGAAATTCCTTTACCCAAATTTTTCTTTAGCTTGATGGATGAGTCATAAGGAGTAGAAACAGGTTTCACATCAAAATAATTAAACTTCTTCAACAGCTTTTCAACATAGTGTGATTGGGTTAAAATCATGCCATCATTTTTCTTTATAAGCTTAATACCCAAAATCACATCTACAGGACCAAGGTCCTTCATATCAAAATTTCTAGACAAGAAAGACTTCACATCATTTATGAATTGCATATTACTACCAAATATCAATATGTCATCCACATACAAACATAAAATGACACATCCATTATCATCAAATTGTTTCACATACACACATTTATCAGTATTATTGATTTGAAAACCATACGAAAGAACAACTTGATCAAATTTTTCGTGCCATTGTTTTGGAGCTTGTTTCAAACCATATAAAGATTTAACAAGTTTGCAAACTTTATTTTCCTTCCCCTGTTCTACAAAGCCTTCAGGTTGGCTCATATAAATTTCTTCTTCTAATTCACCATTTAAAAAGGCAGTTTTTACATCCATTTGATGAATTTCTAAATTAAAAACACAAGCAAGTGCAATTAAGACCCTAATGGTAGTAACTTTAGAAATAGGAGAATATGTATCAAAGAAATCTACACCTTCTATTTGTTTACACCCAATCACAACAAGCCTAGCCTTAAATTTTTCTATAGATCCATCAGTTCTTAATTTCTTTCGAAAAACCCACTTACAACCTATACTTTTACAACCAGGGGGAAGATCAGTAAGAAACCAAGTTTTATTATTTTTAAGAGAATTCATTTCATCAATAATAGCTTCTTTCCAAAAAGGTGCATCAATAGATCTCATGGCCTCACCATAAGTTTTAGGATCATCTTCAAGCAAAAAAGAGCAAAATTCAGAACCAAAATCCTTAACTTTTTTAGATCTTTTACTCCTCCTAGGTTCAAACACAATGTCCTTATTAGTATTACTACAAGTAGACAAATTAGAACAAGAAGTATCACAAACAGATTTAGACAATTTATTTTTCAAAGGAAAAATATTTTCAAAGAAAGTAGCATCTCTAGATTCCATAATAGTACCATTAGAAATTTCAGACACTTCTGAATTAACTACCAAAAATCTATAAGTAGTACTATGCATAGAGTATCCAACAAAAACACAATCAACAGTTTTTGGTCCAATTTTCCTTTTCTTATTAATGGGAATGTTTACCTTTGCTAGACACCCCCATACTTTAAGATATTTCAGGTTTGGTTCTCTTTTTCTCCATAGCTCATAAGGGGTTTTTTCAAATTTTTTATAAGGCACTCTATTAAGAATATGACATGCAGAATACAAAGCTTCACCCCACATATTACTTGGTAAACCAGAACTTACAAGCATAGCATTCACCATATCAAGCAATGTACGATTCTTTCTTTCCGCAATACCATTAGATTGAGGAGCATACGGAGGTGTCACTTCATGAATAATACCATGCATTTCACAAATATTACTAATGTCTAAAGATGTGTATTCTCCACCTCTATCGGAACGTAAAATTTTAATTTTTCTTT
This sequence comes from Glycine soja, assembly GCF_004193775.1. Classification (NCBI taxonomy): domain Eukaryota; kingdom Viridiplantae; phylum Streptophyta; class Magnoliopsida; order Fabales; family Fabaceae; genus Glycine; species Glycine soja. The sequence continues at coordinate 40,407,873 of NC_041012.1, read as the reverse complement.
CTAATTGATTTTTTACTTCTGTTTTATATACTTTGAACTTATCAAACAATTCACTTTTGTGATTAACTAAATACACATAACAATATTTGGAGAAATCATCAATAAAAGTAATAAAATATCTCTTACCACCACGTGTTAACACATCATTATTATCACATACATCACTATGAACCAATTCAAGCAAGTTAGTTTCTTTTTCAATACATGTAGTAAAACTCTTTCTAGGTTGTTTTGCTTGAATACATGTTTCACATTTTTGTTTTAAATCAATGGAAGCCTTAGGAATAAGATTAAGAGACATCATTCTTTTGATAGAATTCAAATTCACATGTCCAAGTCTAGCATGCCACATATTAGAACATTCAACATTTGCAACAAAAGAAGAAATATTGGATATATTATTAATAGAATGAGACATAAGATTTAATTTAAACAAACCATCACAAATGTAGCCTTTACCAATAAAATTACCATGTCTCGTAATAACAACTCTATTGGATTCAAAGACAACCTTGTACCCTTGTTGGACTAACAAAGAAGTACTTATTAAATTTTTCCTAATATCAGAAATATGATAGACACCATCTAAAACAATAAAGTTTCCCGAAGATAGCTCTAGCTTCACTTGACCTTCTCCTAACACATGTGCCATACTCCCATTCCCTATGCTCACAGTACGTGTGCTTGATTCCTGATATAAAGAAAATAATTTTTTATCATCACACACATGAACATTAGCCCCAGAGTCTATAAACCAATCATTTGAGTTAAAAACACAATTTAACTCAGGGCTAGTGACATGGTACCTGTCAGATGGGGAATCAGAGGCAGCACTGGTGGTAACAACATTAGCCTGCGGTTTAGGGAAAAACGTGGGCTGGCGATGACGTTGAAAACAATTCTTAGCCAAATGATTAGCTCGCCCACAAACAAAGCAAAAAATTTCATTCCCCGAATTTTTATCCTTAGGCTTATTGTTGTTATTAAAAGCATTGTTCTTATTTTTAGAAAATGAAGGCTTTCTACCAAATTTATTTTTGTTAGACCCATGCCTTTTAAAGGACTTAGAGAAAGGTTTGCTAGAGCTCTCAACAAGATAGGCCTTAGAGTGAGAATCAGATTTTTGCAAGTGTTTTTGAGATGAACGATGTTTATCCTCAATGCGGAGACAGACAAGCAAATCATCAAAGGTAAAACTTTCATGTTTATGTTTCAAGCTTCGAGCAAAATCAGTCCACGAAGGAGGCAATTTTGATATCATGAAAGCCACAAGCATAATGTCAGGCAAAACGATTCCTTTCAATTTCATGTCATAAACAATGTTTTCAAATTCATGGATCTGATCTAAAATAGATTTTCCATCAATCATTTGAAACTCAATCATTTTTTCACAAGAGTAACGACTTAAACCTTTTTCAGCAGATCCATATTTCAATTCAAGTGTTTCCCATAACTCAACAGAAGTTTTGGTATGGCAAAAAATCTTATATATGTTATCAGCCAAAGCACTTAAAATGCGTCCATGACATAAAATATCTTTATCAGAAACATCATGCTTAATGGTTGTATCAGTTTGAACTATATCAGTAGAGGAAGTTGAAGTTTTTATTTTTCTTTTAGAAATCACAGAGTATAAATCCAATTCAGTAAGCCAGAATTTCATTTGTTGTTGCCAACAGAAAAAATTTTCACCCGTAAATTTTTCAGACTTACTGGAAAGGGACTTAATCATATCCATGGCGGACATTTTGATAAAATAGGATGCTACTGCAAAAAGACTATGCAAGAAGAAAGTGAAAAAATAAATTTTTTCTCTCTAAGACTGTTGGAAAATAAAATAAAAAATAAAAGAAAATAAATATGAAGAAGATGCACAATCTTGAATTAAATAACAAAATAGCAGTAGCGAATTAAATTTAATTAACAGCACATGAATAATGCATTATAACATACAATAAGCACAAGAAAAAAAAATTAAGGGAAGAAAGATATAGCCTGGGTTGAAGCGCGTAAACGCTATCCTTAGAGAGAAAACGCCCCCACTGCACGGGTAAGAAATTCTGATTGCGCTCCTCTCCCAAGATACGACAACCCGTTGGTTCCGATCGTGTGCAGCGAAAGGATCCCCGAACCTTATGAACACCAATGCTCTTGCTCTCACAAAAATTAAGTTTTGTATAGGAAAAGAAAGAGATAAATTTTTGGCAGAAAGAAAACAGAGCTCTCAGTCTGTCCTTTCTAGAAAAGAGGAAAGAGATATATATAGGGATTTTGCAACAACAAAATGTAACCGTTAGAAATATGACCGTTGGAAAACCAACCTACAGTTGTCACAACAAATATAACAAACTAGTTTGACTCATTAAAACAAAATCGTAAGAGAATCTAAAATAAATATTATTTTATAAAATAGAATTAATATATATTTATAAATTTTAAATTAAAACACAAATATTTACCAACAGTAACTACCTCCAACCAAACAAACAAACAACAATGTTAGTTGCTACTAACACTTTAACAGTAATAGGTGATGTGAATTAAAAAACAAACAACAACGTTTACTTACCGGTGAAATCACATGTTCCGTGTGGCTTGACGATGCCAACGGTTGGTCTGACGCAATATTTCTTGGGCGACGTGGTTTTGACCTGAATTATGGATCATGAGATGTGAATTCTGATGAATTGAGAAGTTAGGAGAGTGAATGAAGTGGGAGAGGGGAAGGAAGGAAGGAAGGAACCTTGAAGGCGACATGGTGAGAAGCGTTGTTGTTGATGAGATGAACCAAGCAGGAACTCTGTTTCTTCAATTCCACTGAGAGAAAGAGAGAGATAGTGAGGAATGGAAATGAGTAGAAAGTGGAGAGTGAAATGAAAATTAACTTCTTACAGATAAAAGTGAGATGAGGGGGATAAATTTGGAGAAGCTCCGAGGCCATGTTGTCAACAATAATGCAGGATCAGGATGTAGAGACAGCGTGTGTGTGTGTGTCTTTTAGTTTTAGGAACTGTGAAAGAATGGAAGAGAGAGAGAGAGAGAGAGAAGGGTGAATTGCATTGGTGTTGGAAGCGTTGGTTTCAAATTTTATTACAGTACAACTTATGCCCTTTAACTTTTTGCGTTTGTAAAATAAAAATAAAACATGTTTAATTTACGCTAATAAAAACTAACCACACCAAGGGGAAGGTGAAAGTGAAGTCCACTCTCACGGATCTTTATTAATTTAACCACCATCTGATATGATAATCACACTTGACCAAGCTAGCCATATTATATTTGTGATTCCCAGGCAAACTTAGCTTCATTAAGAGGATTGGTGTTTCATCCAAACATAACATTAAGAGAGTATGGTCTTCCAATGTTTCGCAGTTTCCTCCAATTCCATAACTAGATGGTCACCATGAAAACATCTTTCAGTTCTCCAACTCCCCAAATTAACCCACAGAGAATCATCGATCTTATACGAATAAACTAAGCATTTAGTTCCTTTTCACATTGGAAGTACTTATTTTGCAATGCCGTTTTGTCCGAACCAAGAATATTTTGCTTTACTAAACTTGCATTAAATGAAAACTAAGGTGGCTAGCTCCAAAACAAATACTACACCATAACAATTAATAGGCAGGTTGTGTAAAACATGCATTATTGTAGTATTGTTTACTCGTTATGTGCTTATGGTCACAAGATTGATTTCTTTAACAATATTTTTCTATTTAATAAGCATTTTTGTAAGGCAATGTTTGACGCATGGCTTATTTATATCACCCTTATTTTCAATTCAAGTGTCTTTCACAGACAGCATTAGTGAAACATTTAAAATAAGGGTTTAGATTTCTTAAGTTTTTATTGTTTTATATTTTTCTTACGACTCTTCATTTTTTTAATGTTTCATTTCTTGTTTTATCACATTTATCCTATTTTTCTTTTTTATTATTCTCTTTTTACCTTTATTAGAGTAATTCCAATGAATAAAATTTAAATAATCCATTTTGAGTTATTTATCTTATATTATTTGATTCCTACAATATTACATCATACATAAAAAACTTATATATTTTACTTAAATTATAGTTTGAAGCAACTCTTAAACTATTCCCTTAAATAATCCTTAAATGTTAAGAAAATAATTTTTTACTCATAAGCAACTGATGCTTAACTTTAAATAATCTATTATGATACGTACATCATTTTTAATGAGATTTTTTTTAAAAAAAAAAACATTATCTAAAAATAAGCAATTCATTAAGCCACCAGCATGAGATAAACATTACCCTTAAACTAAACTAACCACTATGAATGAAAATAAGTTAGACTAAGCTTCATATACTACTCAAGCTATTTTATGTATCAAATTTAAGATTTGAGTCTCATTTATTTACTTGAAGATACAGATTATGTTTCAAATTTAGACTTGCATATTCTTTGAATCCTAATCTACCTGATCTGAAATTTTGCTTAAAAACATATTTTGCAGAAAGAATTTATAAAAAAATTTTAAAAAAATCTCTAAATAAGTTAAATGGATTAAATTTAAAAATTTAATTAATACTACAATGTTAGTATTATTGTCATAGACCTATATATTACGTTGTTTTTTTTTACAGGAACATTGTTGTAGTTGTTATTTACTTCAAAATAATTAACCTATTAATTAGACTTTAAAAACTTATCAAATGATCTAAAGTCTAATCTTTTAAATTAAATAAACTTATACATAAGTATGGTTATGTATAAATTATTTAATGAATAAGTTTGATCTAACCTAAACTTTATATGAGGTAGATCTAACTTAAACATAAAAAGAATCTTCGTTTTAACACTTACTTTTTTTTCTTGCTAAATTAATATCTCGCTTACTTGAATCACACACACACAAAAAAACTCTCGCTTACAATGTGTATAAATAAATGAATAACCCTACCACTGATAAATTTAAGTCAACCCTACTGAAAGGTAAAAGACAACACTGAAAAAACAAGGAAAGGATTTGGTCATCGATCCTAAGGACATTTTACTATCTTTTTCTCCCGTAAGAAGTAATACAAAAGTATTAGTTAAAAAATGATAATGTAGCAAGGTATTACAAGAAATGTTTATAATTATTAGCATTTTTTTTAGCATGTTTGCTTTCCATTCCTTTTGAATTGACTGTTTATTGGTGATAAATTTAAATTCTGTACTGAAAAAAAGTGACAAGCCTAACGTTTAAAAGTATCAACTTTTTATCTCTTTCTTTATTTTTTCTCGTCATCACTTTTCTTTTCGTGATTGGAAAATGGTAGAGCCGAAACCCTACACGTAACAAAAAAAAAAGGAAAAAATGGGGAAGAAAGATGTTAATCCTTCCATAGGATCATGAACAATGTCACTAGCTAGGATAGCGGTAATTAAGTTGGTTTTCATGACTTTTTTTTTTCAGTTTTAGTCATCGTTTTTAAAATCTGGATTAAACCATTTTGTTCAATCATTCGGCTTAATTTTTTTATTATTTTAATTTAATCCAAAACAGTTTTAAGATAAATAAAATACTTATTTAAAAATTACACATAAGTATAAATTATTTTATCAATTATTATTCAATTTGGTTTTTATTTTTAAAATATAATTTTTAATCATTTAATTTTCAAAAAATATTTAATGTCCTTTCGTCGGATTTCATTAACATCGTTGGTGTTAATTTGGGCAGAAGTGCAACATTGAACATTTTAGGGGAAAAAATATAGCATTAAATTGAACCTTCTAAAAAATAGAGGAAATAAATTGAATAAATAAATAAAAAGAGATACCTTAAACAATAATTTAACCTAATATTTATGTATGGTTGATGTGAAAATTTTAACACTGACAATTAATTAAAAATTATTATTAATATAATTTTTAAGATATTTATTAGAGAAAACAACAAACTTATCGTAATAATCTATAATTGAATTACAAACATAAAAGTCTTTACATAGTGATAGTGCAAGCATTCACTATTTTTCTAGTTACAAAAGTTAAACTTGACCTTGCACAAACAATCAAATTTGGAATCGGGGCTGGTGTGAGGACCATAGTTCACGAGTCGTTAGTTTAAACAATAGATGCGTGATTTTAAATTATCATTCATTACAAAGTCACTGAAATTCAAGTGCTGGTGTTTGGGGGTGTTGTTAAATGAATTGACATACATTAAAATTATTAAATTACTATACTTGTTCAACTGTAGTTAAAAATGTGCAGTGTTCCGAAAATAAGGACAAATAATCCGTGTATTATAAAAGTCAAAATATTTTCGTAAAACACACCCAAACTACTTTGGCTGGCAATGACATTGGCATATAGCTGGAAGTTGAGTGTTGGGAGTTGATTATGCCGTTGGAACATTAAATCACGACGGGTGATTCTAAAATTGTTGTCAAACTGTTGTACAAAAGTTTTTGAGGCCATCGCCAATTTTAGCTATTATCATAAGTGACTTGTTTCATAATATTCTCTCTGTATCTTTTTAGTTGTCTTTTAAAAATTTTATGCAAAAAAAAAAATTATAGAGTTTCTATTTTACTTATTTTCCTTTTTCACTTCATTAAAAATACATATGTAAAATAATTAATATGATATTGAATTTTTCAAATGATAGATAAATTAATAGAAGCAATATATTTTTAAAAAAAAAGAATAAAGGGAGTAGTATTTAATAATTAATTTGATTGAAATTATAAAACGTAGTTGGAAGTTTAAAAAATAAAAAATTAAAGTTAACAGTTAAAAATGAAAGTTATTAATTTAATTTATTGAATTAAAAATATTTAGTAAAATAAATTATTTTTTTCACAGCTAGTAAAATTAATTATTAAATATAAATGATATGTTTATATCGTTTTCATGTTTTATGATTAAAAATATGTTTTAAGTAGTTATTGTTTTAATTTTTTAATTAATTATAATTCTTATAATTTTTTTAAAGATCAAATGTTATATTAAAATATTAAAATAAACAGCGAAAATGATGTTATAATTAAAGTAAGAGGGGTGACTGATAATTAAAAAAAAAGTAAGAGGGTTGATAAATATTAGGATAAAAACAAAAATAATAAACGAAAAATCACAAATTCATGACATTAATTTGAGTAACGTATAAAAAGTAAATACAAGTTAGTAAGATAAACTTACTTTCCAAATTATAACTTAATTAAATAAGTTAGTGTCACAACGAGGATTGCAAAAAAAAAAAAAACAACGACAAATAAAAAAAAGTGAATTAATATTTTTCTGAAAATGATAAATTGTATGTGTGATACTAGCATTTCGTAAATAAAATTATGTGTTGTATAAGTTTAGTTTGTTTTTATTGAAATAGTTTTTAAAATAAAAAATTAAAATCCATCTAGTTCAATTTTTTTTATGTTTTTATGAGTTAATTTATGATTAGTTCTAGATAAAAACATAGGCGAAAACCTAAATTTTGATTATTCTAAAGTGAATAAGAATAAAGTAAATAATCTTAGTCGATAAAGAAAAAAATTAACGATTAATACTTTAACACATTCATAATTTGTTATACATATTAATTATTAATTTTCCTATCAATAATTGGAATTATCTACTTTATCTTCTAAAACTAAACTTGTATATGAATTGCCAATAAATAGGTACATGGAAACCAAAAAATGCGAACCTAATTCATGTATGTGAACTTTTTTGAAAAATAAAGTATAATTTTTAAAAAAAATCATAAAAAAAATAAAGATATTTTCTTTGAAGTAAATTTAATTAAACACGTATCTGATTACTTTTAACTACAATTTTCAATTATAATGCTGGAAAAAACTTTTGAACAGGATAATTTTAACATGAAAAGGGCACTAGATGTGATAAGAATAAGAAAAAGAAACATAATTGTAAGAGTTCATGCAACTAATCAACACGATGATGAGTGGAGATTGCCAAACTCAAATCCATTTACCCAACAAAGAATTGTTCTTTTTTCGGCCTGATGTTACTTCTAGGCCTTCATTCCCCTTTTGATCTCATCATGCTCAAACTCACTTTCTTCATGTACAAGCAATGCTGAATGGTCGGAAACAAACCCTTATCGTTTCCAACAAAAATTGCACCATTCTATTCCAAAACGCCAAACACGTTCCTCTCTGGATTATTCAGAATTAAATTTTTTTTTCTTCTAGATCACGAGTATTTGTAATTAAAGATATTTTTGAATTAGATATGATGATTATTGATCATAAAATCATATTTTTAAGTTTTTTTTTCTTCTAGATCACGAGTATTTGTAATTAAAGACATTTTTGAATTAGATACCATAATTATTGATCATAAAATTATCTTTTCAAGTTTTTTTTCTTCTAGACCACGAGTATTTGTAATTAAGATATTTTTGAATTAGATATGATAATTATTGATCATAAAATTATCTTTTTAAGTATTTAACAAAATTGTATATCCAATATTTAAATTCAATATCTTTAGAATAACACCATACCAATTAATTTAGAATAACACCACAAGCCTTTCTGAACAGTTAGTCTGTGGCCCTAATCTGTTAGTAGCATTTTTTTCTCAAAAAACTATGATATGCAATTAGATTGCTCCGCACTTGTGCAATTAACGTTAACTGAATTTGGTATGCTTTTGTGCGAGTACAGTGTTTATAAACAAAGTTGACTAACCTAGCAGTGAAGATTAATTTCTGGTCGAAGAAAACATGTAACACTAGAGTTAATCTCCCTGTTTATGAAAATTTCTAGTCTAAGAAAAAAGTAATTAAAAAATGAAAACAATATTAAAACAAATTTAATAAAATTTATATTTAATGTCATTTAATATATTTTATTTTTAAATTAATTATATCCATAACTGTTGCACACTTGCACTCACGTAAAAATTAGATACAGTTTATTTGGTTCATTGGGTGATTCTAATATTGTTCACTAATCAAAATTAAAAATTTATTTTAAACACCTATAGGTAACACTTTCAGGTTGAGACTCTCTTCCGTTATTGGATTTGTCTCGCAAGTCCATTGTGTCTATATCTCTATTAGATAATTTTAGTATCTAGAGAAGAGACACTCCAATTTTAATTGGAGAATACTAAAAATATTTAACAAACTGTATTTAAATTTTATTCTGAAAATTATGAAATTAACGTATCTAGAATAAATAAAAGTTTTAAGAAAATAAGAATGTATTTGGTGGGTGGAATGATAGTAAAGTCATCACTCATCAAGAATATTACTGTAGAAAATTTCCGCTCAATGCCAACCGTCTTGCCGTCCAGTAGCAAAATAGCGATGTTTTGGAACCTACTAACCTCACATTCAAGTTAAAATATTCGTGGCCTTTGCCCCCTCTCTATACACACACACGAGAGAGTTTCCCTTGCAGCCAAAAAATATAAAAGAGAAAGAGGTTTTACAGCATGGAACCCCATTGTAATTTCTAAGAACATGGATGAGTCATATGATGAAAAAAAGGTTCAAATATAAAATTCAACAAAGTCTCTCAATCGTTATAACAACGGCCAGTAAATTTTTATTTTTTTTTGAAGAGGTCAATAAATCTTTTAACAAATATTACTATCACTATACAAATAAGGTCATTCTTATCACGTGCGTTTTCACCATTTACAAAGCCTTGGAACCAAAAATCTTCATTTATGGTGTATTTGTACAAGGATCTTGCTATCCAATGTTATTTGTCTCTAGGTAACATTTGTTGTTTGTGTGTAATAGTTACTTTTCCATTTACCACATTCAAATTAGGGGTAAAAGTAGGTTGAATCATCTATTGGACGAATGGTTCAATTTGTTTAAAGTTTGGTCTAACCCAATTTATTTAATAAAAATGTCAAGTTTAAATTTTTTAAAAAGTCTATTTAATTAAATAGGCTAAACCACATATCTTAAGAGGAGTCTATTAAGTCTAATGAGTCAATCTATTTAACAACAATATTTTATGATGAAACTATTATTTTTAATATGATAAATAATATTATAATTATTATTTAAATTACAAAATTATTTTAGTAGTTTAACGATTTGAATAATTTTAATTAATGTTTGAAATATATTAATTCGTATAATTATAGATGGGTAGAAGGAATATAAACTCTTTGCTTTTAGTGAGATTTAAAAGACTTTGGTAATATGTCACATGTAATGTTTGTAGACAAATTTTATTTATATTTTTTGATTTAGAATTATCTTATTGTTTTTAATGAAAATCTTTGCTTTTGCTTAAAGAATAATATATTTTCCATTTTTAAATATGAAATAGACTTTTAAATAGACTAACAGGTCTAACAAACTTTTAAAAAGGTCAGATAAGAGCCTTAAAATAGTTTCGTGGTGGGTAACAAATTTAAACTTGAGGTATGGAAATATAAAACAGGTCAGATAGGCATGGCAATGGAGCGGATCGGGGTCGGGTTTTGTTTACCCCACCCCTCCAACTCCCCATTTTCCTCCCCTGCCCCCAAAACTGACGGGGGTGTATATTTACACCCCATCCCTGTCCCTGACGGGGTCGGGTTTTCCCTACCCCTCCCCCGACATTTTTATAAAATTTTATTAAAAAATATAATTTTAAATAAAACATAAAATTCAATCCAATACTAACATAAAATTCAATCTAATAGTTTCATATTTCAATGTGTTATATATATTAATTATTAGCGGGACGAGTTTGGGGCGGATATTGAGAATCTCATCTCTGACCCTGAATTTGGCTATTGGAAAAAACCCAACCCCGACCCGGTCAATTCGGATTTTTTCCGTCAAAATCGGAGCGGGTCTGAGGCGCGCCCCGCGGGTTCAAGCCCCGTTTCCATGCCTAAGGTCAGACCAGACTTAGGTAGGACCTGATCCAACCTAAGTCATTCCCACTCCCAATTGAAATGCATGAATCTCCATTAGAAACTTTCAAACAACAAACAAAACCCATACTAAGTGCTATGTAAAATTGGTTTTTAAGTGTAATTGATAACAAAAACATAAAAATAATGGAAAAGGTTTGTAACATGAAAATAATATATATACTAGCAATATAAAAAAGTACCCTATTATTCAAGCACGGTTTGATATATGGTATGATAAATTTATCAAATTTATAATGATTAATTTTTTTAGGTCAAAGACTATGAGTAATTCATCCATTGGATTAGAGATTAATCTTGCTCACCATTCGTAACAATCACAAACTTAAGAAAATTTTGAACACAATATGAATCAAACATGAATTCTCTCACTAAATAAATCATTCATAGTTGTCATGTGAACATTGAGACTTTAGATTATTATATAAATTTTATGAACATCACCTTCATTACATCGTACAAAGGATTGGGTCGGCTCCTAAGCTGAAAATCATTTTAAGATAAAAAAAAATGTTGTTTATTTTAAGCAATAATTAATTATAAGTTGTTTAATACAAATTAGTTTTAAGTTTCAATACATATTTTCACCAAACAAAAAAGTTTCAAAACAAATTAATATAGTAAATCATTTAAAATATTTTTTAAAAATTCTTATCATATATATGATTCTGAATAAAAAAATATTCTAAGACACCAAAAACCTATTCTATACACATGAGAGAGATACAAAAGAAAAAATATATAGGTATAATAGATGATATACCGATAATAACAAAGAAATGAAAAAAAAATGAGTATCATTAATACATATAGAACTGCGGGGTGACCATGGACACATAAATAAAACAAGTGGTTGAACAATATAAATCACTTTAGCCTGATTATCATCCTAAAAGCCCAAAATTTATTTGACATGTTGAAATAAATTGGAAAAACTATAGGCATGACAAGGACTAGTTAAGTTTGATTCTCTTTGTTCTTATATCACAAAAGGTAAGTTCAAGTTCAAATTAAAAAGAAATAGGTTTAAGTTTTTCAAAACCATCTTCATATCCGTTGAATTTTATTGGATTTGGAAAACTCACAAGAAAACTGCTGCAACTTTTTTTAAAAATTATTCACTTATATATTTTAAATAAATTATTAATAAACATAATTAATACCTTTATTCTTAATTTTACCTCTCTTTTATTTTTTATTATGATTTCTACACAAATTCAGGTCTTGTTAAACTAAAATTTGAAAGAAAAATAATGTTTTTATCTAATGATAATAAATCACTATATTTATGAGAAAAAGAGTTATATAGTAATAATACATTTTTTTTACACAGTCATACCATCATAATTTATTTTTATAAATTTATTCACTTTTAAAATAATTATATTAAAATAACTCAAATAGTAATTTATAATTAAATAAAACAGCGTAAAATAATACATAAATGTTAAATTTTATTTTTATTAGAATAGTGTTAAAAAAAAATCAATGATCATACTTTACACTCGAACATGCGCTGTAAAGAAAATTGGATAGTAAAAGAGTTGCATTATTCATATAACAAATTTATATAATAAAAATATTCCATTTTAATTTTTTTTAACCACTATCCTAAAATAAAATCTGTTGTTAGAGAGATCCTAATACAAATAACACTTATCATCATAAAATAATCATTATATAATTATTTATATAAAAATATTGATTAACGTGTACACATTTATTTATTTGTGTATGAACCAATTATAACAAACAATAAATATATGTAAGTTAAGAAAACCTTTACATAATAAATAATTAATGTTTGGCAGGTGAACCAAACAAAGAATAAGGAAATCCAGAATTTGAGGGACATGACCTGGGAGAGGAAAAGCAAAGCAAACAAACAGCTACTCTCCTCCCACGTGCCATCCTCGAAATTAACGAAACGTACTGTAGTTGAAGAAACCACAGAATCAGAACCTCCTCTACTCTACCCTGCTTTATGCTTCCCCTATAAATACACACATTGTCCCTTTCTTCCATCACTTGAGACACAAACTCACACACTTTGTACTCTCCGTCCTTCCTTCTTCGATCCAGATCTCTCTCCTTCTCCCTCAAATGGCTTCCCTTCTGCAATGTTCCATGCCCCTCGTCTCTCTTTCCAATCGAGCTCTGGTATATAAAAATCTCCTTTCTCGCTCTTTTCATTTCACTTGCTTCTTTTGTAAACCTGTTTTAAGGGAAAACTCGTTTGATTAATTAATTAATGTTGTGTTGTTGAGTTGTTTAGGCAAGGGAGATAGTTTGATGTTATTGTTATTTGAATTGCATTTCCATGCCTTCATTTAGTTTTCTGAGACATAATATGATGTATTCACCTTCACAATTCATAGACGATTGAACTTTTTATTGAAGGGGTGCTCCGACTCTAATTTCCCTTCAACACCCTACCTTTTATCTATTTTATGCAGCTAAATGCTCTTGGTATTGGGTTTTGGCTATCATCGAAGATTTATTTTACGTAATTGCCCTAGATTTTACAGAACCAACTCGTATTCTAAATTTGCTGTATATGTTGAATTGAAGCTGAGTTTTTATGTTTTTTATTTTATTTTTTAATTATTTGTTTTTAAAATCTTTTTGACCATTCTTCTTACTTTTTGGTCAAACTGTCCTGCAACAACCGAGTCCTCCCTTAGAGAGAAAGTATTTCATTGCTTGTGAGTTTCAGCTGTACATGGTAGCGACATAATGGATTTATGATTGACTTCATTATTTTTTGCTTTATGGCTGAAAACTAAAGTATTTTGTGGTTTCTTCTAATTATATTATATTGCCTGGACTCATTCAATTCTTGTTGGATACAAAAACAGGTACCCGGTACCAGGATCTCCAACCCAAGTTCAGTTTCCCTTTCAATTAAGGGAAGAAGTTTCCCATCCGTTACATTGCAGCCCAGAGGGCGTCGGTTTCAGCTTAGATGTGCGGTAAGATTTGCAGCCAAAAAACCCATATTCTACCTTTGCCTCAGCAATGGGATCATTTAGCTTAATTTACTCTGTGTGTCTCTGTCTTTAATTTGATCTTCTAAATGCATTAACAACTTTTGGATTATGGAGAATTCATCTTTAATCCTTAGCTTCTGCTATTATGTTGCTAATTATCGCAGAATATCATTTATATTGAATTATCTATGTAGCCTTATGCTCGTAATTTTTTAATTTGCAAATGCTCTGGTCAGTTTTTTTGTGGAATGAACTTTTGTAATATGGAAGATGATATAACCAGCAAAGTTTTATTTCAAGCAGGCAAAACCAGAGACAGTGAAGAAGGTGTGTGACATAGTCAAGAAGCAATTGGCACTGCCAGATGAATCAGCTGTTACTGGAGAGTCTAAATTTGCTGCACTTGGAGCTGATTCTCTTGACACGGTATTTTTGTATTCATCTATTTATCTATGAATTGTTTTTGGGTGTAAAGTCATAATACTTAAATCCAAGTGTATAAATATATAAATTATTAGTATTTGCTACACTTGATTGTATCTATCATCTGTTTGTTATTTGAACTATATGCATGTTTTGTTGAGGTATTATTTTCTCATTTTAGTGTTTTTATTGTTATTTTTGTTCTCTCTTTCTCTCTGTAATGACATGGAGGACTAAAATTCTTTACCTTAAGAAAGTAATGATGGATTGACACGTGACCCTTCATATTTTACCACAACATGTTTTGATACATTTCCCCAGATGTTTATAGAGACCATCTTTTTATTGGGTTGGTGGGTAGTGGCCACTCATTTCCCTTGTAAGTACTTGCTGGCCTAAGAGGAAAAAGAGTTAGGCTACCCTTGGTACATTACTGTTGATATATAACTGGAAATCTACAGACTAAAACTGTGTTCCTGATAAAATACCTGAAGTTCAATGTTAATGATATATTTAGTTCTTAATCTACACACTACAATTGTGTTCCTGATAAAATACCTGAAGTTGTCAAAATAGTTCTTACCTTACTATTGTTGTGTCCTTGTTTGAAGGCCTCAGTTTGTTTAAGCAATTTAGTTTTCTTCCTCCTTGGTTGCCTTATTCCTTTGGTCTATAATATATGAATGGCATGTTTGCCTTTTTTTTTCTGGTGAAGATGGGAACCTTACCTCTGACCTTTATTCCCTCACCTCACTCCACCCTACCACATGAGCTAACCTTAAATGTCGTGCTAAACTTTGTTCTTATGTTGAACAGATCAAAACACAATATCCGTGGTTTATGTTTGATGATATTTTACTTGATTATTTAAGATTTGCTTTTCAATTTGTGCAGGTTGAGATTGTGATGGGACTTGAGGAGGAATTTGGTATTACCGTGGAAGAAGAAAGTGCCCAGAGTATCACCACCGTTCAAGACGCTGCTGATATGATCGATAAGCTTCTTGAAACCAAGGCTTAAACTAGTAAAAAGGACAAGCATGTCCATTTTAGAGTTTTTTGCTATGTCGACGGAAGGGGTTTTTAATCTTTATCTTTGGTATTACAACTTGATTGTCTAAGTAACTGCTAGTTCTTTTCTGGATTGTATTGCGATTACTATAATAATAGTTTTAAGAACTCAGTCATTTTGTTTCCGTTGAATGAAATTGATTGTCAAAATCACGTCCATTAAGTATTTGCATTTTTTAGACATTTTTCTACTTCAAACTAAGCCTCTCATTCTCTCATTTCCCGGGAGACACATGGGTAATATACTTGCATGACAAAAAAAATGTGAACAATTTCTACGTGCCTTTTGGTTATACACGTTATGTTATGTTTTTTTCATGTCTTTGTTATAAAGATTTTTATTTTTATGATATTTGAATTTTTTTGGGTTACGGTCTAAAGGATCGAAAATATGGCTTATGGGATTTTGATATATAATTCCGCAAATATCTCCACTCCTTTTTCCTTGAAAGGAGTTGATGTGATCATCTATGTTTCAACTGCAATGATTGGCAGTGTTGCCATGGGTGGGTGCATACGATTCTCAAGTCATCATGGGGACGAATAACATTTGCATCCAATGCATGTTCTTCAAGTGTATTGTCAACAAATTTATCACCGTTTACAACAAAGTATTGAAGTTGTGATGATTGTCAGCTCTTTAAGGAGATTGACCTCTACATATGAGAGAGAACCATTACTTAATTCAATTCAACCTGGGTGAATAATTATTCCAATCTTTCTCTACTTTTTGTAATTGGTTCTGCAACAAGTTCGGGCCTTTGGACATTTAATGGATTTCTGAATAGTTTGTATTGTATGAAGCTGAGAAGGGTAAATATATATTTGTATATTTTGAAGTATTTTTGTATTAATAATATAACTAATATTTAACATTAAGTATTTTATTTTTATTTTTTATTTGTTTCAAACTATTTTACCTTTAGTCAAAGTTTCAAATGTACATATGACTATTTAAAACATTAAAAATTTCAAACTATGTTATAATATATTAGTTTTTTGGTTTTCAGACTTCACAGATGTGTTAGTTGAATTTATTTATTATGCTTTAATTTTTAGGTCATGTTTAACATAGCATGTTAGCCTATGTGATAATGATGACAACAATGTAATTCTTTCATTGATTTTTTCTTTCATTATTTAACTATACATAACAATATATTCACTTGAATCTTGAAAGCCATAAGATTAAAATTTTAACTTCATAATTGTTGTTCATCCAATTCAATTACATAAGTTTCATTTTAACATTTTTTTAGTCATCATATTGATAGTTTAACTTTATAGTAGTCATTGATATTATTCAATGTGATCTAACATTAATGAATGATTATTAATCTTCAAAACTCAATCTTTTATATTTTTTATATAAAAGATGATTACGATTCAAGGTCTTTTGATTTATTATTATTATTATCTTATATATTTATTAAACAAAAGTAGAGAAAACTAATAAAACAAGAGATTGCTTACTCATCTGAAGATAACAATAATGATAATTATAATAATATGATATAATTTTAATTATCTTAAATGAGAGAGTTCAAATTTATGATGTGGGGATATTAGTGAATTCAAATTTTTAATAATATCACAAAATTAAAATCAATATCTTTAAAATAATTAACAACTATATCTATTTAATAAAATTTCAATATTTCAACAAATTTCAAAAAAAGTTATTTTTGATAATAAATGCATTTAAAAATTATTACATATTAACAATAAACAAAATAAACCGTCAAAGTTAATAATTATAAAGTATTTTATATTCATATTTATTATTTCTAGATTCTTTTAAAATTTATACTTTACAAATAGGAAAAGTAGAATTGAAAATGAAAAAAAAAATATGTTTGATCATTTTTTTCCGCCTTACTTCATATATTACTTCATATAAATTATATGAGTGAGAAATTATATAAGTGTCATTTTACTCACTATTATTGTGATATTTTTCAAAATCATTAGTATGATTATATTCTATATATAAAACTAGACTCGTACCTTTAATGATTTAGAGTTATGTTAATTATTTTATATTTTTCTCTTTTTTAAATTTTAATTAGTATAAAATATAGATAATTAGGAAATATCTATTAAGTTACTTTAATAAACAATAATATTTGATACATTTTATTTTATAATAATAATATCATTAGAAAATTAAAAATCAATATGTTTAGTTTTAGGAAATACTAGTAACACTTAAAAATTCCATTTGCAATAAATTTTAATGTAAAAAATTATAAATATATATTTACTATTTTTATTTTGAATTTATACATTTAGTATAAGTATTTCATTACTATTTTTAAAATAATATTTGTTCAGTTAAAAGTACAATTATTTTTTCACTCATTTGCAATATAATTATATTTAATATGAAACTAAATATTTTCAAACTGATAAATTTAATTATTTATATATTTTTTCAAATATTACTAAATACAAATAATACTAGGTATAAATATTAAAAATTTACAATTCAATAAAGTATCGTACAAGTATAAAATCTAGTTATAAATAATGTATTTGGTATTTTATTTCATAAAAAATTTAATTTATAAAAAATATTATCAGTGAAAGTGTACCAATGAAACTGTGTAAGATATTCTCTCCTTTTATTTATTAATAATAATAATAATAATAAATTAAAAGATATTGAATCAGACCAATGTTAGATGTGGAATTTATGCCACATACATTGTACTTGTACTAAAAAACATGTTTATATAATTTTAAGTTATTATGTGAATTAACAATATTTTTAAACAATGACCCAATTCTCTTGTGAACAAGATTAAAAACTTACAAAAATATTTAGAAAATATAAATGATAAGAGTAAATTTCATATAAAAATAATAATAAAATATTATAAAATTTTTACATTATTTAGACAAAGTAAACAATGTTAGATGGCCTGATGTCATGATGTCATGTTCCTTCTCATACTCTTTTGGGAAGCATTTACTCTAAGATGGATAGATGTCACTCCATCTACATAATAATAAAACAACTCTTCCTCAAAAATCCTAAACTATTTAGGAAAAAGAATGAAACTCAAAATTTATGAATGTAGTTACCGGAAATGATAAAATCGCAACAAAAAATTAATCCTTCCAATGCAGATCGGGAGGAAACATGTAAAAAAGACTCTATGGGTAAGCAGGTAAGCTTTGCCTCCTTTGGAGGATATGAAACCTCTTGTAAGACCTTAGAGACTTCACAGCCAATATGTTCACAAGAAATAAAGAAGGGAAAGAAAAAAACTCAATGATACAAGAAGATGCTCAATGGTGACGTTAATTTATAGTATTTTAACTGAATTTTCAAACTAGTAAAATGATAAAATACTTGTTAATGGTAAACAAGCACAGTTTTCCTTTGAAGTTGAACTAATCTCATTCTATTCTGTTATCCAAATCACTCTTCTTTTACCTTCTACCTAGTCTCTGTTTACATGCTATGTCTTCTTCTTATCTTTATAACTCTATCACTCTCACCTACTCTTCACAAACCGGAATCACCTTTACTTTAGAAGATAAACCTTTGTTTAATTAACATGCCATATATTCTTGTTTTTAACATAATCATAACAATATCCGAGTATGGCAGAACACTTCCTTAGTTAACTTGAAAATGATAGAGCACTTCATCCAAGTAATGCTATTCTATTAGTATGATTTTAATTTTTTTTTCCTTATAATTGTGACATTGGATTTGATTATTGTTTAGTTTGTTAATTTGTTACGAAGTCATTGTTTTATAACTCTATAATTATCCCTTTCCCTATTGCTACCTTTTTTCCTACTCAGTGTTGTTTAAGTTTGTTTGGGTATGAGATAAATTGTTCGCTTGACTGAAGTTGATTCATATGTTTCATTTTCATGGCTGTCCCTGATCCTTATTCCACGTTAATCTAGACTTCAAACTCGTGTAGTTAATATTAAAATCTCTTCCACCCTGATCTGTTTATTTTCGAAAATGTGCCATTCTTTCTGTAGATGGTCGATTTTTTTTTTAAGCGTAGATGTTCGATTGAATGCAAACTATTTAAACGATTATCACTAAGCGACCTCTAGTGAGTTATCATTAGTTTAAATTTTAAATGGAAAGAAATAAACTTTAAGAATATGAAAAATAAGACGTATTGATTCATAACAATTTTATTACTTTAGATTGCATAATTGTATACATATTACAAATGAAAATAGATTTGACTTATTCTCATACTTGAATGACATTTTTATGAAAAGAATTAGTATTTTAGTTTGTCCATTACATATCATAAATATTTATTTTATATAACTACAATTTATAATAAATAAAAATTTCGAAATATATAAATTATATTATAATAATCTGTAAAAAATAAATATTTTTAACTTATAAATTATAAATTATATTTATAACATATATTAAATAATTTATATTGTTACTTTTTGTTATTAATAATTTTCTTAAAAAATATTGAAATTTAAGTTAGAATTAAAGACAATGATAGATCGAAAGAAGTTAACTAGGGAAAAAATAATGTAAGGTCTTGTTATGAATAATCTATTTAATGGAAGAATTTGTATTCAATTTTTTTTTTATAAATTTTTTTGGACAATCAACAATCACAAACTAACAGTAAATAAAATTAGTTTTTATCAAAGTAGGTTAAGAGACACTAGTGATCCTGTGACTTAAGACAAAAATATCTCTCTCTATATATATACCAAATTCATGTAGGAACGTATTTAAATTTTGAAAATAAATTATACATTTGAAATTGATTTTTGATAATCAGTTACAAAAACCATTAAATTGATATTGAAAGTGTATCCTTGAAGATTCAACAAGCACAAACTTACTAAGGCCTTGAAATGTGTCAAGGCAGATAAAGATTCTTAAATTTCAATTATGTTGATAATTATTAAGTACGTATTTATAATCATTTGATATTTATTTATTTTAGTTATATAATGTAAATAATTTTAAAAATATTGGTTCTCAATATATAAAATTGGTTCAATCATGGGTTTAGTTTAAAATATATTATATTTAAATATATAAATTATATTATTATTAAAATTCATAACAAATCAATATTTTTAATATATAAAAATTATATTTTATATTTATTATAAATAATTTATATTATGATGTGTAACATTCACTAAAATAGAGACTAGACAATAGCATTACATTACTATGTAGAATATGTAATTGGCATCCTATCTTATAGTATTTGAGTATTTCCTTATTTTACCACTTTTGTTTACCCCAAAAAAAAAACATTACTATGCAGATTGTAGAGAACATCTCGGCATTGAGTAGACCACAGCACATGACATTATTATACGATATTATGATATCCAAGAATAAGACAGCAAAACCGGACAAAACAGGATTACCTAAATACTATACATACTATTGAAATTTGTCACTTGATTGAGTAGCATGTGACCTATAATTGGAGGAAAAACAATAACAAAACGCCTGATTCCTGCTGATTAATTAGGTGTTTGTCACGTGCACCTCAGTTGCAACTTGGAAAATAATGGCACTTGATCGAAACCATGTGCCACCACCTAAATTGATTACATGCAAACCTGACATATTAGTTGGAAGCAAAAGAAATCTTACATTTTCATCTAAACGAGGGTTCCAGCTATATACGCAAAGAGAAAGCTTGAAATGCAAAAAGACTCTTAAAAAGTTCAATCATGGGCCTCTGATTGGAAAAGGTAAAAAAGGATCATTTAACATAATGTAAAAACAAACAAACCAAATAAAATAAAAGGACTAACCTCAATTTACAACCGGTAAATCAACAGTAGAATCATGAAAAAGAGAATTGAATCAATTTTTATTTTTTTTTTAACAGCAAATAATTGAATCAATTGATACTGTTGGGAAAATTATTCTCAAACCAACCAAGAAAGAAAGATGGATTTTTATTATTATATTATTATCATATACTATAAGGTAAGAATGAAAAATTAGCATACAATAAAAGAGAATCTAGCCTATAATAATTGGAATCTGCCACATCCCAAATAAGAAAAACCACTCATAGTCTCATACAGTGCAAACACCAGCATACTGCTAAACCAGCAAAAAAAGCAGTGGCTATGCTAGCAACTAGACTTGTTGTAGGGGCATTGGAAGAAAGTGGCGATCCAAATGGTGAGAAAGCAGAAAGAGGTCCTGGAGCAATAATGTCATCTGGGTTTGGAGGGCTTGGATTGGAAGGAATAGTGGGAATGTCAGAGCCAGCAGCAGGAGTTGGCAACACACCACCAGGAGAAGGCAACAGTGGAGCAATGTCTGGGGACAACTCTTGGAAAGGAGAGAGTGAAGATAGATGTGGAGATGGAGGAGGGTCTGTTAATGTTGCTGGTGAAGATGAGAGTGTGGGAACTTTGGGAATAGGTTGTTGTGAATATGATGAAAGAAGAGGTGAGGGCATGAAAGCAATGATGATGATGATCATCATGAGTGTTAGATGAGCATTGTATGATGCCATTCTGATGGTGAAGAAAATAGAAAATCCAACTTACACTGCCTGAAAATGGATATAGATGTGTAAGGATTTTCGGAGGGAGATAGATAGTGTGTGGGCATTTTAGTGAAAATAATGATGGCAAAGGCTTTAAATCTTCAAGGCATGAAACTCTGCAGGTTCCCATCATCTTTCTCTCTCTCTCTCTCATCCTACCTAAGACTAGGTGGGGTCCAATGGGGTACCACGTGGCAAGATTCCATTGGATGTGATAAGGGAACATAGTTTTTTTTTTTTCCTGGAGGAAGAGACAAAGATTGGGAAAGGTTTCCATGTGATGCGTTTGGTGAGAGAGAATCCGCCCGTGATATTTGGGCCCTACAGCTCTTTATTTTCTGTTGATCCCTAAAAGCTAATTTGTTAATTGTTAGCAAACGGGAAAACTTACTGTAGTCTTGGCATTACAAAAATTTACAATCATACTGCTTCATCTTTCAAGGGTGATTTAAATATACCCGGAGAACAAGAATGATTCAAAATTCGTTGCGTATTCTAACTCTTACGAAAGGAGATGAATGCTCATCTGTCTTCATGTTACTATTTTGCATAGTAAATGTCAATTTTTTAATGCGAGGTTGTCTCGTGATGAACATTCCTATGAGCATAAAGGTGGCTAGGCTGGAATTTTTTGTTGCTTGAGCAGCATTTATTGAAATAAGCCTTCTTACATAGCTGACAATCTTTCTGTCTTTGGAAGTATGTGTAATTGTGTACCATGGTACCTATCAAACAGGAATCTCAATCATATTCATATGCATGCAGTTTCATTCCATTTAAGGGTTTTTCCTGGGTAATTTTATACTTGTACAATACGTTAGTGTTTAAGTTAATGAAAGGAGACAGACTATTACATTGACAAGAATCAATTTATAGAAAAATCTAGGAGGAAAAAAATCGTTGACTTTATATTTTAATGTTCACGAAGATACAGAGTACACATGCTTTACATAGAAATACAGTGAAGCCTGAGTGGAATTCACCAAATTGCTCAACCTTTATCTGGAGTTTTAACAATACCTTGAAATATAAGGATAAACGGTGAACTAGAAAAGTTACACATTCTAATGAGAGGAACAGAACAGAACATGATACCTACAATTATTCAAATGCAACGAGGCAACCGCTGCAATTCCAAGGCTGCCAGCCCAGCTGTTTTGGCTAAAGCTGGTACACCTGAATTTTTGAGTTCAGAAACTATGACTTCAGTTCTTGAAATCTCAGGTTTGGATATTGATAATATCATTGCATGCAGTAAGTATTGCTTGCAAGCATAGCCTAAAGCGTGAAGCATTCGCTGGATGATCAAGTGAGGAATGCCTCTACTCCAGCTCTCTAGGATCACAGTCACCTTGGGGAGATTGGTTAGTATACCAGTGGTGGCTTCTCTAGGAGCTGCCTTGAGCAGTAAGACAACACATTCAGAAGCTATATCAGCAATACTGGTTTCTGCAGAGGCACTCAACTCTAGCAAGACACCGACATTGCTTCCAAAGTCCGCTATATCTTTTATGCATTGTTGGGGATCGACAGCGCCACCACTCAACTCGGGAGGACAGTCACCTAAGAGAATTAGTTCTGTTGTGTAGCTGAAGCCTTTTGTGCAGCTAACTGAACGTGCTAGAAAAGCCTTACACAACCCAAGAGTTGGTTCCAGCAAATCTTCCATACCCTTTGCATATACAAACTCAAGAAAGTTGCCAATCCTCCTAACCACCTTTAACTGAGAGAGTAATTTGGACTCCATCTCAGGAGCAGAAGCCAGAGCAAGACACAGCTTAACATTGTTCACATTTGCATTTGAGAGATCGCCAAGCAAGAACTCGAAGCATTGTGAAATTGTCTTCAGATGTAGAATGTCTGGAATTGTAATAAAACTGAACTCCATTAGCATGACAAGAAGCTTCTGCGCATAGATAGGAATAGGATCTTCATCTTCAATCAAGGTTGGGTAGAGAGGAAGAAAACGGGTATTGGATACGAATTTCAGATCCGTCAATCTTTGCTCTTCTTCAATTGGTTCACTCAAAAGAATGATCATCACATCAAAAAGAATTTTAAGGCACAAAAATCTGGCATCACCGTCCTTGTTACCCTTGTAGAGAACTGTCAGACTAGGGAGGATTTCACGTATGAAAATGTCAGGATTGCCAATAATCACAGGAGATTCCTCTGTGAGAGACTCGAAAATTCGAAGAAGGGTTATTTGGAAGTCATCTCTTCCCTGAAAAACAATCAATGAAGACATTATATCAAATACCAATTGTTACCTAAAGGTCAACCTTGTTCTACTAAAAATGCCACTCACCATCCAACTAACAGTATGATCCAATCAACGGTAAAATCAGGGAAATAATTGTCATCAATTCAAGAAAAATTAAGTAGCCAAACAATATGTGAAAATTAGGCAGGCAATAAATCAAATATCATTGTTCATTTGAATTAAGTTAAAACTTTATGAGAGCTATTGAAAAATAAAATAAAATCCTAAATTTAAGCCAAATCAAGCATACACTTTAAATCAAGGGAAAATTGATGTCAAGACCATTAAGAAGGATGTAAAAAAAAGATTAACTTGATAATAAGCCACATAATTTATTTAAAGACAAAACTAACTTTGATGAAAGTAATATATAAATATTCATTCGCAACTTTCTTCCTAACTTCAAAGAAGTGCAAAAGGAGTTGTAAGTACTCAATGCGAACTCTTTAAGATTCAATTATAAGTAATATTTGTAAACAAAAAATAATAACAAGTAGTTATTCACAAATTTCTTCTTTAATTTTGCACATTTTAAATAGGCACAATTGATATCGAAAGAAATATTGCAGCTCTACTATTTTAAATTCATGAAAGCATACAATTAAGTCATATTTTTCTATTAACACATTTTAAATTGAGTCAAATTTAGGTAGAATTTACTAAATAAAAATAAGACACGAAATAGGAAGTAGGACTCGTTTAGTTATGTAAAATCCACTCTAGTAAAAAATACTTGTCAGAAAAAGTGTAGAAAAGGTGCGCTAGCATTTCTCTTAAAAGGAAAGAAGATACAACGGCTCAGTCACTAACCTGAAACGATGTCTCCACGAGTTTAATTAGATTCGCCAACTGCCGTAAGACTTGTGGTGTAACTACTTTGTGCTTAAAAGTTGAAGTTCCAAGAAGATGAAGGACAACAGGAAACAAATGAATGTTGGGTTTTGGGGCAGATCTGCTGGTAAGGGCAGAGATGTGTCCATGGCGCCTTCCTCCCATCATTTGCTGGATATCCCCTGTTATTATATCAAGTAAACCTGGAATACTGGATGCCACAATATGCACAAATGCATCCAAACACTGCCTCACATAAGCATCCTTCTCTTTTCCCAGCCTATCCACTACAGAGAGTAACTTTTGGCTACAAAAGAAGTGTGGAAGCCACCTCCTGCCATGCTTACAGAGGAGAGCCACAAGGACTAGTGCCTTTCCTCTTAAAACTTCACTACCTTGCTCAACAAGACCCAAAAGACTTGGGATCAGATTTTTATCCTCAGCAAGTGAAACAAGGTATCTTCCAATATTTGTGAACATGTGGCTTCCAAGCATTGCCATGTTAAGAAGATTTAAGCTGATTTGTTGCTCTCGTGGACTGCCCTTGACAAGAGCAGAAGATAGGTCCTTGAATGAGAGTTTCTCTATCACCGACTGAATGCTAGGAGGATTAAAACGAACTAAGCGCACCAAGCATGATCCTGCAGTGAGTCTCATACTCTCTTGTTTCCCTGAGGCCCTATAGATATAGCAGAGATTACTAATTACATCTTGACTGGACAAACGCCCCACCCATGAACCTCCTTGACTGCAAATATTCTCAATTGTTCTCAATGCATATAATTGAGTTATATCATCCTCTCCCTTCCGCAATATTGATGACACAAGTGATATTAATGAATTTGGAACCTGCAGTCAGGCAGAAATAATTAAACATGAAAAATGTACACCTAGAAAGCTGGCAGATGAAGTTAAAACAGCTAACAGGAAGACATGAATTTGACTTAAAATATATTACAATACTGCAAGCAACATATCTAGAAAATTGTAAATTATTATATACCAGTATTAGAGATGTCAAGCTTCAAATGACCTAGGCAGATAGACAACAAACATAATATGCAACAAGCTTGGAAGCTAACCTGCCAGCCATGCGCATTCCTATTGTCCTTTGATGGAGATTCAAGTTGATTGTTATCCCTGCAGTCTGCATTTTGAGTGGATATATAAAATAGTAACTCACCCAAAGCAGCCATGGAGAACCTCCTTACTTTTTCCTGTCTGTCTCTAAGGCCATCAGTCAGTGCACCTAAAATTCCAGAACTAGCCAAACTGTCATCAACAAAGGTGGAGTGCCTAATCAACAAACCGATCAGTGAAGCAAGTTGAACACGCAAAGCTGATGCCTTGGATTGACGCTGCAATTTTACAAGCATGAGCATTATTGGCCCATTGGTCAAGATATTAGCTGCATCAGCATTACTGCTCAACATCTCAAGGTACCTAATCACATTCTGTTTCTCTCCAATGCTGGTATTTCCATTCAAAATGGATAATATTCGGTTGTGGACTGCCTCCAATTGCTCTTTAGGCATCTTGACAAAATCAGATGCTTGCAATGCCTCAAATGGGAGTGAAGGAATGACTTCTGAGACTTTATCAACTTTTCTGCTAGGCATTACAGGTCTGACTGAGAGATCAGATGCATGCCAAAGAACCTGGGAAAGGTTGTTAGACAACCTCGAAGAATCAGAGTCAAGGCCAGATCCTGAGTCTTCTTTAGTTCTATGTTTCTTCACCTGAGGGCTCACACTGGGAGAAATAGCAGATATGTCAGGATGGTCAGGAGTTGATTCATGATCAAATGACCTTGGATCATCTGAGACTGGAGGGTGAACAGATGGGGTGTCCAACTGGTGTGTATTATTTTCAACCTCCTCTGCTTTTCCCTGGTTCAGAAAATGATTGACCATTTTCTCATCAGGCACAGGAGTTGTCTGTTCGGCACCATCAGTTTCTTCATGCGCATCATCTTCAGCATTCTCATTAAAATCAAGTTCCATGTCAGTGTTCTCAATTTTAACTTCAGAATCATTCTCAGAGTTATTAGGCAAGGGGCGTCGATAGTTTTCCTTCTCATTTTCTCTCTGTAGATTTGTTTTTGCTATTCTTGACAGTCTCAAAAGATTCACACCCTTGCTAATATTGGAATTATCTTTTTGCTTTACCTCATGTATTCTGCCAGAACCCTTTGTCTGAGTTCTGTGGCCAATTGGTGTTGCCCTTGTTGGTGTCTCAATGCCTCTAGATCCTAAAACAGAGTTCTCATCCTTTCTCAAAAACCCTTTGACATCTTTTTCACGATATTTGGTAGGGGTCCTGTTATGGGAAGATTTATCTCCATTACGTTCTGATAAGCATGGTTTAGCATGTAGCCCTATCATATCATCAAATGCAGGTTGAGCAGGCAGAGACACCAGAGTAAATTTGGTTCTCCAAAAGGCATGTCCACAAAGCTCAGGCCACTGTATTCTTTCAGCTGGATCTTTTACCAACAGGGAATTAATTAAATTGACAAAAGGCCGACTTGGATTACCAGGGAGAGGTGGAGTCGGATCCGAAATGATGGATTTTACAAGCTGGGTGAATTCTCTTCCCACAAAGGGTGGCCTCCCAGCATAGCATTCATATAGTACACAGCCTAGTGCCCAGAAATCAGAAGCATAAGAATGGACTCCACTGTCCTCAAAAAGCTCCGGAGCCATGTAAGAGGGTGTTCCACGTTTTGCTCGCGGTAACTAAAAGGTATTCAAGCTTAGTAGATATTAACAGATTTAATTCATGGAGAAAAGGGGCAAATACATTTGAGTAATGATTCATCTGTTTATGCATAAAGATGTCAGAAAAGAGGTAGTCAAGCATACCGAGGAAGAAGGAGCTTTTGATATATCTTTCAACTTCCTAGCCAATCCAAAATCACATAGCTGCACCAATCATGTAAAAAGTACACACTTCATTTCAAATTATTAGATTAAAAAAATCTAAAACGACTCAACCAACCAATCAGGTACCTTTGCACATCCATTTTCATCTAGTAGGATATTGGATGGTTTCAGGTCACAATAGATTATTCCATTTGAATGTAAAAACCTGTATATCATATCAGTTTTAGTGTATATATATAAGAATAATACTACCAAACAGTAGGAAAAGCAAAGACAAAATTAAGACTCGTGAACCTACTGCAAAGCTTTGACTATATCATAAGCAAAATCATAAACCGAGTCTTCAGGAAGTTGACTATCCTGCAATTCATCCACATAATCAACACCAAGTTAATATTGCATAACATAGCCCAAAAATTCCCAACACCTATAGATTACAATTTGCAAAAGCAAATTTAGAAATGAAGAGTTTACAAAAAGATTGGGGGAAATCCAGAACATGGAAAATCACTTGAGATTTTTAGAGAGCTGACTTCGTGAATGAAGCTACAGTAAACACAGGCTCAAAACCTACAAGCAAAGCAACGCTGTGTACCTGTCGTAATATGGAAAGCAGATCCCCTCCAACACAGTACTCCAAAACCAACCATAGGTGAGCAGAAGTTTCATACCTAAAAAGCATTATTGAACCACACTTTAGAAAACCGCTAAGCCAAATAAGTAAGAAGCATTTGTTTGAGACAATTCCCCAAAATGGAAGTCTTACACAATACATTATTTATGCTAAATAATTAATAATTAATTAATAATCACTTCACTTCAGTATTCATAATTCAGAGTTTAAAACTTATTAGTAGGATTTCCTCTTTTTACAGTCTTCAAAAATTCAATGGAAAATACTTTTTTTCCTTTCAGAGCAAACATTTTTAATAGAATTTCCTAATTTTCAGGTTCTCCCTAATCGTTTCAGTAAAATAATACCCATACTCCTTACCAATCGTAAAATTTCAGCACATTTACATGGCCCAATGTGTGAAGAATCCTGACCTGCAAAAGGAGAAAGCGGTTAATTCAACACGCACGTACAGCTCAGGATCTGCTAGAAAAATGCGAAAAACACATCACCAATGCAGAAAATAGTAATTAATAATCAATTAAAGGAGAAACAAAGCTATAGCATGTTAGATGAATTAAATGAACTACACTACAAAAGTAACAAAACCTGCACAAGTTTTCTGAAATTGAATGACTTACTTCTTCAAGGACCTTGGTTTTCTGTGATTTATCGACGCTTTTGATGGCGAAATACTCGATTGTCTTCTTCTTCCTGCCTTTGTAAACGGTCTGCGTATGCATAAAAACAGAGAAAGAGCGATCGCATGTTACGATGCCAATTAGAGCTTAAAAAGGAAAGCGGGAAACAGAAGAAGGAGGAGAGAGATTATTGCGTTACAGAGTATCTGCCGCGACCGATGGCTTCGTAGATGTGGTACTGGTTCATCTTTCTAGGGTTTTGCTTCGCAGATTTTCAAATGTTGAGGATGAACATGAGAGAGAGAGAGAGAGAGACGGTGCCAACGGGCGGGGTATTTCAAAATCAAAATTCAGGGGATTATGCTATTTAAGCATCCAAACAGGGACTAAGGATACGACGAGCGCAAATTTGAAATTGGAAAGAGAAAATACTTTTTGACTTAAGTAACGTAAACTGTCCAATAAAGTTGTCAATACTTCAGGAATTTTATTTATAAAATTTATGGGCGTTTGTTTCATGTATAATTCTTTTAGTTCTAAAAATATGATATGAAAATATTATTTTGTGTATTATTAACAATATGTTTAGTCAACTATTAAAATTGATTAGGATTATTTTTTATTTTTCGGTAATGATTAAAACATGTTTTGGTTGAATTATTTTTTCTTAGCAATATATATTATAATTACTAAAATATTCTTATTAGAAAAATTCTCATTACATCCGTAGTCTACTCTCTATATGTTTAATGATTACATTGAAAGAAGAACAAGAATTATCTATTAAAAAATGAACATTCAAGGAAAAAGAAAAATGATTACAAGATGTAGGAACCAAATTGATACTAAATTAAATTGTAGGAATATTAATTGGACAATAACAAAATTTATCAAATTAAAAAAAATTGAAGTATGTATCGTGAAAAAACAAAAAGAAACTAATGGAGTAGTTGTTAGTAAGAAAGTATATATGAATTTTTACTCATAAAAAAGTATTCATGTTTTGTGGGGATAATTTTTTTCTACCTCTTATGTCGAAATTAAATATTGATGGAATATGGGATTATGTTTTTTCCCGAAAATAAAAAACACAATTATTTTTTTATGATCTTATAATAAATACGAGATAATTTTTTTTCGGTCTAATATTTCCAGAAATAACAAAATAGTCTGTGAACAAACGTTCTCTTTTAGGTTTTAAACAAGTTTTTGTCCCTATGAAATATGATGCTTTTTTATTTTAGTCAGATTTTTTGTTTTGATTTTAATTTTTAAAGATATTTTTTTCTTTTAATCTGTACTGTCAAATAACAATGTTGAATTGATAACGTAATAACTAGGATTGTTAAAACACTAAATTGAATGTGCTAAAAAAAGTGAGCAATTTTGAATAAAAAAATGAAATGAATTGTTACATAGTTCAGTTTTTAAAAATTAAATTGCTCCCAGATTGAATTGTTCGAACGAAACTAAGAGGTAACCTATGTGTTCTTCAGTCCATCCAAATTATTACGCAGTTTAGTTCAATTCGCTCAAATCATTTTTAAATTCATTTCATCTATTTTGCACTCCCTCGAACTAGTAATGTCATTGATAATCTAATAGTTTGTCACATTATCAAATATCTTAAAATTTATTTTATAAAGTTTTCCTATAACCAACTATATGATAAGAAACTATTTTCCCGTACTATATTTTAATTTGTCTTTTCTTTAACCTTTAATATTTTACGATTTTTTACTAGATAGCCTGCCAATTTGCTAACCTTCCCGTAAATAGGATGAGTTGTACTTTTTTACCTGTATTTTTTGGGTGGTCTGACCCTTTGAGCCTGATTATTGCCGGTTAAATGAAAAAATAAGCCTAAAAACTCAAATAAATACCTGAACTTTTTAAAAGTTTTATAATGTTGAAAAAAAGTTAAAGACTATAGGCTCCCTTCGGGGTGATTTTCAGTTTCCAATTTATGGTTTTGAAATGCTATTTCAAACCGTAAATGTGTTTGGATGAAATTGTTGTGAGTTGGTATTTTCCTAAATTTTGAAACACTTTCCTTTATGTTTTGAAAAATATAAAAGTAGGTTTTCTAGTTTTTGTTTTTAGTTTCCTTCTATCTCATCCAACCTTATTGTCTCCTCTCTCTATACTTTCTGTGACGGGCCTCGACGATCACCTGCAGGTCTGAGTCCAGCTGTGCCACCACCCACAATAGTAATCAGCAATCTTGGCGTGACTAAAGAACGGCTCCATCGTCTCTCTAATGAGCTTAACCTCCATTGCCCTCCGTCACCTTGTCGTTTCCTAAGTCGATGGCATTGGTCCACGTCTGAGTGATGCTCATCTTCCACTAGAAGGTTTTGACACGGAGGTGTTGCAACTTGTTGATCAACTGAGTCACCGAGTCGGATATCTACTCCACGTAGTCACTCCCCACAACTCATTGTCTCTTCATGAAACGTGACAACGTGTCATTCAACATCTTAAAGTAAATGGAGAAGGTGCACGTGTAGACCAGGCTAACCTTGATCTCGGCTTGGGCTAGGTCTAAGGGCTTCGTGTGCGAGGTTTGAGAAGTTGGGGAGGGTTTGGACACAGAGAGTTGGGTACTTGGCCTTCGTGTAATTAGGTATGTTTGTTCTTATTTTTGGTTTCACTACAAACCTAGGTGCTCATATGAGACACCTTAGGTTTGTCATACTTTTTGGTAGGAGTAGTACATAAAATTATGGAAAGAAGTATGTTTTATTGCATTATGTTCCTTAATTTTTTAAATAGTGATCAAGGAATTCCCACAGACCCTAAGAGAATAAAGGTCCTGAGTGACCCACTCCACCAAGTATAAGGGGAATTTGGGGCTTCCATGACTTAACAAACTTTTTCAAAAGTTTTATCCTATATTTTTGTAGCACCACTCATTGAGTTGATGAGGAATCATGTTCCCTAATGAGAATATGGGTTTTCAGATCTTATCCTACTTTAACATACCCAACAACACTAATATATTTGTTTTTTGTTTTTTGTTTTTATTCTTTTTACAGGTGTCGAGGGAGGAAAGGAGGAAGTCCAGAGTTTCAAGAACCTTTAGATTTGAGGTCAAATCCTTTTCAAGGGGAGGGGATTATGTAATCCTACCACAATGGTATTAGATAGAAGACTCCAAAAAGATTGAGTAGAGATGTAGGAGAAGACCCTAGGGTTCTCATGAGTCTTAGATAGATTTTGGACTCATGGACTAAATATGAACCCACATTTCTTTATAAATATTAGAATATGTTGTTCTTTTTTTTGGTCTTATATTCTGGTCATTTTAGGTCTGTAGAGTACCCTACAAATTAAGGACACCCTACCCTACAAGTTAAGAGTATCCTAGTAGTATAGAGTTTTAGCTTTGTATTTCTCCCTCTGATTTCTCAGGAAATATGCTAAGATACTTTTGATATATTCTTAGAATATTTCTTTTCCCGTGTGCTAAAGTAACAAACACCTTTCATTTTCTTGTAACATCTAAGAGGAAATATGTTTAGGATGCCTTTGACATTTTTTGAAATATGCTAAGATGTCTTCAACATATTCTTGAAATATTCATATTAAATTCACATGAAATAAAATTAAAAATGAAATTCACGAATGACCTAATTATAAATAGAAACATATATAATACTTATGACAACTTTAATGAATGAGAGTCTTACAAAACACTGGATAACACTTCTCCACTTCTAAGCAAACTTCCATTACAAGGTAAAACCAAAGTTGTGATCATTGGATCAATCAAAACTCTTTACCCAAGGAAGGATAAAATGGTAAAACTCTATCTTTTGAATGACCAAAGTGCCCCTGAACAAAAAATGTGAACCGTTGGATCTGCCATCTCTTTGGTCAAACATCAATTCACAATAAACCCTTAGACATTGAGTAAATTACAATGAAACAACATTGCAACCCAGAAAATGAAGGGGCAGTATGGGAGCCTAATAATAAATGATGATATTGATTTGGGTTTCACTACAGCAGGTTTTCACTTTGCTCCCTTCATTTTTTGCGGCATATGCTTCTCAACCCCTCAATTACTCTACCAGGTCTGTACACACACTCCTTCTGTGTTTCTTAAACCCTTTTTCTCTATTTTTTGAACTTCATGCTTACTTAGTTTCAGGGATTTAACCATTCTCGCCCCTTATTGCATGTTCAGAATTGTTGAGTGCATCCACTTCAATAGAAATGGGTGCCTCCTTTTATTGTAAAGGTAATTTTTTTTTCTTCCGGTGGAACTTTTTATTCAAGCCCTTTCACTGACTTTTTTTTTCCATTTATTTGTGGATGATTTTTTTTTTTCTCCCAATTTTGTGTTTTCGATTGTTGATATCGAAACAGATTAGGGTTTTGGCTGTTACTTTTATTTGCTGTTTGAATGTTGCCTCTGGTGCTGTGATGATTTTGCGAGAAAAAATAAGTGCAAGTGGATAATTATCTGTTTAACATCAGGGTTTTAATTTATTTTCTGATTGTGATGGTGCAGGATTGTAAATGGTCAGCATTTGTAGGCTGGTTTTTGACGTTGTAGTTGTTGGGAAGATTTTTTTTTCCTTCTCGGTGGAAGGTTAGGGTGAAAGAGTGCTACACCAACCCCATACAAAGCAGGTATGCTGCAACCCTAAGCAACAAAGTACAGACACTTCAAAATTGTAGTTGTGACTTGTAACCATGTTGGATACTATCACACCAATTTGTGTGTGGCACTTCAAATACTCCTAATTGCATTTTACAATTTTTTTTTAAACTTTTCGACCAATATATATAGAAATATCACGATAATTGAAAAAATGAAAGCATTTTTGTTGTCTTGTAATGATTTTTTATTTATGCTAACTTTTAAAATATTGATTCTTTCTTTAGATTTAAGATTTGTTTTTAAATTAATTTTATAGTTTATACCAATTTTATATGCTGAATTGTGGTTGCATTATATTCTATAACTATTAAAATTTGTCGTGTCTTACTAAGGTTGTCGTAACTTGGTAAATTTGTTGTATCTTCGTGTCTGAATCTGTCATCCGTTCCCACGTCCCACGTTGTATTTGTGTTATCTATATCCTTGCTGGCTGTACTTGCTGTTTGCCTATGAAGGGGGATTGTTGGCAGTGTGAAATTGAGAATGAAACTTCAAGCCAAGTATTTTAATTAGCTGAACCAACCCCTGGATGGGTGGGAGCATTTTTTCTTAACACTTCATTTGTTTTATGTACTTTATGCCTATGGTGCTTGGGGTTGCTTGGCCGCAAAATAAACAATAAAGAAAGCTAGATGAGAAGAGGCGGAGGATAGTACAAAGAAAACACCTTGTATTGATAATTCTTGCTTGGCCCCAAAATAAACAAAAAATAAAGCTAAATGAAAATATATGAAGAAAGCACCTTATGTTGATGATTCTTTCTTTCTTAGATGTTCTGCTTGTTTTGTGCGATAAGTTCTCACACATACAACTTATGGTGATATAGAAACCGTGTCTTGGATTTCTATTGTGTTTGCACTGCTATTTTCCTAATGAATTGAAAGATATGATCCATCTACGCATTAATTTTATGTTTAGAAACCTGTTTGTGATATCAACAACTCCTTCCTTTTTTAAAGATTATTTTTTTTGGTTAATGTGGGATCTAATACTTGCAAGTTATACAATACCTGCAGGTTCAATCTGAATGTGCAGACTGTAATGTTTTGGGGGACTGGTGGAGTCTTGGAAGATTTATTCACTATTTGCATTTCAATTTTGGCCAGTCTGTTCTCACAGCAGTTATAAATTAAATGTAGCTTGGTTGTCAGTTTGCTTGGTCGTAGCACTTGCCCTAAGGATTTGAACTCTGGATCTTTTATGGAGTGCAATAAAGAAGAAGCCATAAGGGCCAAGGAACTTGCTGAAAAGAAAATGCAAAATAAAGATTTCAACGGGGCTCGAAAATTTGCTATTAAGGCTCAGCAGCTATATCCTGACTTGGAGAATATCACTCAAATGCTTATTGTTTGTGATGTGCATTGCTCTGCTGAGCAGAAATTGTTTAGCAATGAGATGGACTGGTATAAAATTCTTCAAATTGAGCTGACGGCTAATGATACAACAATTAAGAAGCAATACAGGAAGTTTGCCCTCCAACTTCATCCTGACAAAAACAAGTTTGCTGGTGCAGAAGCTGCATTTAAGCTGATTGGGGAAGCTCAAAGAGTTCTTTTGGATAGAGAAAAACGATCTAGACTTGACATGAATTTGCGCAGGGTTCCAATGAACAGAACTACTATGCCATCTCATCATCAGCAGAATGTTCAGATGAATTTTAATCCTGTGATGCAAACCAGTGTCAGGCCCAATTTTACAAACTTAAATCCTCAGCAGCCACAACCGTCTAGGCAGGCATCTCAGCAGGTGCCTAATGGTGGCTGCCCTACTTTTTGGACCGTGTGCTCATTTTGTTCTGTTAGATATGAGTATTATAGGGAGGTTTTAAACAGATCTCTTCGCTGTCAACATTGCAGTAGGCCCTTCATTGCATATGATGTGAATATGCAAGGCACAACACCAGCAACTAATTCAAGTCAGCAAGCTTTTGGTGTGCAGAACCATAGTCAGAATCATGGTGCTTTCAACGTTGGTGCTGGATCTCAAGGTAATTTGCATACTCGCAGGTCCAATACAGAATCACATAAGAAAAAAGGTCCCACTGCTGATGTCTCTGTAAAGCCAAATGGAAAGAGGAAGAGAAAGCAAGTAGCAGAGTCCAGTGAAAGTGCCGAATCTGTTGGCAGCACTGATTCTGAATCTGAAGAGGATATACTTTATGATAAGGATGGCTTTTCTACTCTTAGAGAAGAGAATCCACGTAGATCTACGCGACAAAAGCATCAGGTTTCCTACAATGAGAATGTGAGTGATGATGATGAAGGGGGTGGATCTCCTTCTGGTGCTGGAGAAAATACTGGGGAGCCATCTAAAATGAATAATCAGAATGGTTTGGCTGCTGATCTGAAAGGCAATAAACAAGGGGAAAAGCGGAAGCAGAACTTTTATTCTGAAGAGAGCTTACAAAATATAGATGAAGAAATTAAGGAGGTGAGAGAAAAAGAGGCAGTTGGCAGCTCAAAGATAGACAAAGCTTCAGAGCATTCACCCTCGAAATCAACAAATCGACCAGATGATTTTGTTTACCCAGACGCAGAGTTCAGTGACTTTGACAAAGACAAGAAAGAGGGGTCTTTTGCTGTTGGGCAGATTTGGGCTATTTATGATACTATAGATGGTATGCCTAGATTCTATGCTGTAATCAGAAAAGTTTTCTCTCCTGGATTCAAGTTGCGGATAACATGGTTTGAACCAGATCCAAATGAGCAAGATCAGGTTCACTGGGTAGAAGAGGAATTGCCAATTGCTTGCGGGAAACATAAACTTGGCATCACTGATACCACTGAAGATCGTCTGATGTTCTCTCATCTGATTGTTTGTGAAAAGATTGGGCGCTGTACTTATAAAGTATATCCTAGAAAGGGAGAAACTTGGGCTCTTTTTAAAAATTGGGATATCAAATGGCATATGGATGCAGAATCTCATCGTGAGTATGATTTTGAATTTGTTGAAATCTTGTCAGATTATGTTGAAGGTGTGGGAGTAGTTGTTTCGTACTTGGCTAAATTGAAAGGCTTTGTATGTCTCTTCTCTCGAATGGAGGGAGGTAATCGCACATTTCAAATTCCATCTAGCGAGTTATTCAGATTCTCTCACAGGGTTCCATCTTTTAAAATGACTGGTCAGGAAAGAGCTGGTGTTCCTGTAGGATCTTATGAACTTGATCCGGTATCCTTGCCAATGAATCTTGAAGAGATTGCTGTTCCTGAACATTTGGAAGTAAAGGATGGTCATTGTCCATCTAGTGGGGTGGGCACAAGATCTTCAGATATGTGGAAATTCACGATGAACTCGGAGGGAGATGCTTCTACTGCAAAGGTTAAGTTGCAAAGAAACAATTCAGCAGAGGAGAACAAGGATCCTGTTAATCATATTGGTAATGATAGTGATCCTTCAGCTTCAGCTGCAGATGCTTTTGAAATTCCGGATCCTGAGTTCTGCAATTTTGATGCTAAGAGGTCCCTTGAAATGTTTCAGGTTGGTCAGATTTGGGCATTTTATGGTGATGAGGATGGACTGCCAAAATACTATGGTCATATTAAGAAGGTTAGGACTAGTCCAGATCTTGAGTTGCAAGTTACTTATCTTACTAACTGCTGGCTACCGGAGAAATGTGTTAAATGGGAAGATAAGGATATGCTTATTTCTATTGGAAGATTTAAAATCAAAGCAGGTGCTCATCCCTGCACATATGCAAACACCTATTCTGTTTCGCATCAGGTGCAGGTTATTAACGATGGTAAGAAGAAGGAATATGAAATTTTTCCAAGGAAAGGCGAAATCTGGGCATTGTATAGGAATTGGACGACTAAAATAAAACGTTCTGACTTGTTAAACCTGGAATATGACATAGTTGAAGTTGTTGGAGAACAAGATTTGTGGATGGATGTTTTACCTTTGGAGTTGGTAAGCGGTTATAATTCAGTTTTCAAGCGCAAGTCCAATGCAGGATCAGCTAGGGCCACGAAAATATACTGGAAAGATTTGCTCAGGTTCTCCCACCAAATCCCTGCCTTCGAACTGACAGAAGAACAAGATGGCAATCTGAGAGGCTTCTGGGAACTTGATCCGGGAGCAGTACCCCTTCATTATTTTAACAGCAAATAAAAAGAAGTCTTGGGTTCCTGAACTTAACATGAATAGGTCTAATGTATATGTATCACTCTTTTGCCAGGAAGCAAAATTTGCGATTCTAATGGCATTTTTGAACTCAGTTTTTTGTTGTTGTTTAAATTAGATAAGAAACAATACACTTTTCTGTGTCTGTGCAGTAATAGCTCCTGCATGATCACAGCTGATATGACATCACCTGAGAATCCCCAAGATATTGTTCCAGCTGCCATGGAGGTGTTGCTGGCTGTCATTTGCATTTTTTGTTTTGTTTCTCTTCCATTAGAATCCGAGTTGACTTAAGTGTCATGCTACAAATTCAGTTTTTTTTTTTTGTTAACTCTCAGATTGATTAGAGGAAAAAGACTCTTATTAATTCGAAGTTTGACTAGAAGGTAAATAAAGTTTAATCAATAATTATTTCTGTTAAAGATCGAATTTGATTAGTGTTCGATCAATTCAACCTTAATTTCAACATATTAATCATTTGCCTAATCACTTGGTTCTACAAAATCAGTATTTAGTAAAGCAATTAAGCATAAGGTATATATATGTATATATTTTGCATGATCTGTTTTGTTATGGAAGCGGAGCCAAGAGCTATGCAATGAAATTGCATTATTCAGACTTCCCAAGCCCGAAGGGGAAACTACCTCTGCCAATTTCCAGTGTTTAGGCACAAAAATTGTTTTTCAGAGTTTGAAAATGAAAAAAAAAATGAAAGTAAGAAGTGATAATGTTTCCTTTGTCTCGGACAATGCATGACTTGCGCAAATCTAATATACATTTCCATAGCTGGTTGGTAAATAACTATTTCCATCACATTAAAATTCAAACTCCAATCGTCTTATTCTTTAGCTAAGGCAGCTCTAAGTTATCCTAGTCTTCCACTTTTTAGAAATGTTCCTACTTGTATTGTTCACTTGAATATGAATGAAATGATATAATTCAGTTTCTATAAAAAAAAAAAAAGAAGAAGAAACTCGATGACACAAGAGGAAAGAAAAGAATAAAGATAAACCACATCCTCAAAACAAACCAATATATTCTATTTATTACCACAAAAGGAAAGATAAAGTGTCATCTCTCTCTCTACACACATGCAGATAGTTTATCTAATAATTTTTTTTATTGTGAGAAATAAGAACTATAAATAATAAACCATGATATCATATTTGAATAGTCAATTTTTTTATTAAATATACATAACATTTTTAGGTGGTCAAGTGATCACTATTGAAGAGACTAGAAGTTGTGAAATGCTTGAGTGTCTAACCCACTCAGCTGATCTATATTTATATAGACTTAAGGAATAAATATAATGTGAAATTTACAAGAATATTAATGAAGTTCTAGTACCTATGTACATGCATGTGAATTTCTAGATACATGAATATGTGATTAACTATGTACATTAATAACTATTCTTTATTGGAACAAATATCCATAAAATGTGTGGAATAACTACCCGTGTGTAATTCCAACACTTGGAACAAGTACCCATACGATGTGTGAAACAACTACCCATACAATGTGTGTAATTCCAACACTCCCCCTCGAGCTGGAGCATATAAGTCAAATGCTCCAAGCTTGGAACAATTGTTTTGAATTCTTGGTCCCTTTAGAGATTTTGTAAAGATGTCTGCTAGTTGATCATTATAACTAACGAATCAGTAATAACTTCCTTATAAAAGACTTTCTCCCGAACAAAATGACAATTAATCTCAATATATTTAGTTCTCTCATGGAATACTGGATTAGAAGCTATATGTAGGGCTGCCTGATTATCACAACATAGCTTCATTTGTTGAGCATTTCCAAACTTCAATTCTTGAAGAAGTTGTTTAATCCGAATGAGCTCACATGTGGCTACAGCCATAGCTCTATATTCAGCCTCTAACACTAGACCTTGCAACAATATTTTGCTTCTTACTCTTCCATGAGACAAGATTTCCTCAAACAGACACTCAATATCTTGAAGTGGAACGCCTAACAATGGGTGATCCTGCCCAATCTGCATCGCAAAATCCAACTATTTGAGTGTTTCCTTTGTCTTCATAGAGTAGTCCTTATCCTAGGGTCCTTTTAATGTATCTCAAAATTCGAATTACTTCATCCCAATGATCATTATAAGGAGACTGCATGAATTGACTCATCACTCCAACTGAAAAGGAAATATTTGGCCTTGTAATAGTGAGGTAGATAAGCTTCCCAACCAATCTCCAATATCTTTCAGGATTAGAATAAGGCTCTTCCTAATTGGGTAGCAATTTTTGACTTGAATCCTTGGGACTATCAATTGGTCTACAATCTGACATACCAGTTTCTTTAAGTATGTCTAACGCATACTTCCTTTGTGAGATGATAATCCCATCTTTTGACTGAGCAACTTCAATTCCAAGAAAAATATTTAAGTTTTCCCAAATCCTTAGTATGAAAATGACCAAATAAATGTTCCTTCAGTTGAGCAATTTTTTCTTGGTCATTTCCTGTGACGACTATATCATCTACATAGACCACCAAGTAAACACATATACTCGATGAGGTATGACAATAAAAAACTGAATGGTCTGCTTCACTTCGTTCATCCCAAAAGCCTGAACAACTGAGTTGAATTTTCCAAATCAAACGTGTGGGGATTGTTTGAGTCCATAAAGAGACCTCCGAAGTTTGCAAACCAAGCTAGACTCTCCCTTAGCAACAAATCCCGATGGTTGCTCCATATAAATCTCCTATTCTAATTCTCCATTTAGGAATGCATTTTTAATATCCAACTGATACAGTGGTCAATGACGGATGACGGCTACGATAAGAAAGAGTCAAACAGAAGTAATAAGTACATCGAAAAAATTCATCAATGAAAATAACGAAATATCTATAACCCATAGACAAAATACGACTAGGACCCCATATGCTTATATGATCCAAATTACTTTTTTTTAATACTAACTAGGATTTTTCACTTGATAAAGATATGCTTATGTATAAAGATACTTTGCATTTTTAATTCTTATTTTATATAAATTAGTGAGTTAATTTTAAATTTAAATATATATTTAAAAATGTTTTAATTATTGTTTTTAATAAAGCATGTTTTAAAACAACCAAATCATTTGATTAAAAAAGCTAAATCATTACTATTCACACATTTTAATATATATATATAACAAATAAACACGCACATTCAAAATCTAATATATCGTTATCCACAATTTTTGTATCTTTCAACTATACCTAAATCATGTTTTTTTTCAAGAGTTTAAGTTACTTAGTTTTTAGAAACGTTTGTTTATATGGAATACTGATAGGATTATGAACTATTAAATATAAGATATTACCGAGGGTGGGCATTTGGTCTAGTGGTATGATTCTCGCTTTGGGTGCGAGAGGTCCCGAGTTCGATTCTCGGAATGCCCCAATCTTGCTTCCTGCAAAAAATTTTCATCCACAAAAAAGTATTTCTTTTTAAGGGTTAAAATAAATATATAAGAAACTAGAAACTAAAATACGAAGTAATATCTCAAAAAATGTCATAAGTATTAAAAAAACTTATTTTGCAAAACAAATTTTTCATATACTCAAGAAAGTTAAAGACTAACTAAAAATACTTGACAAACCTACATTTTTTTACTGCAGACAAACATACTTTTGAAACCAAGTAAAAATAAAGTTGAACAACCCGTAAAAGATGTTTGTAAAATAATCCTATATTACTTCTGGCAAGTTAGACGAATTCTCAAAATACAAGTGTAATTTATTTTACAAATAAAGGTTAAAAGATTTTAGATATATCTGCCAAAAAATTGGGGAAAAAGCACTGATGCCAACTCCTTGAATCTTACTGATATTAGAAAATAATTTTATATCATTAAACATACTCATAAATAAAAGTAAGGAATCCGCCACCTTAATAAAATAACGTTTGGACTTTGACAAAACACATTGGATTCGACGGATTGAAAAGATTACGAAAACAATAAAAATCGGGGCATTCCGAGAATTGAACTCGGGACCTCTCGCACCCTAAGCGAGAATCATACCACTAGACCAAATGCCCATTTTACGTTATTGAAAAGAATATTACACATACTATCATTTGGTTTTATTTTTTCTTCTTTAATAGTTAAATTATGTTATTTATTTTCATTTAAAAATTATATATTTTTAACAGATTAAGTATGGTACATCCTATTACCAATTTTAAGATTATATAAAAAAAATTAAATCATGTTTAAAAAAATTTAAATTTTAACTTTATTTCAAAGCATGCTTTTTCTCTTATAAATAACAATATTTAACAATCACCAATGAAAATAAAATATTTACAGTTGAATAAATTACACTATTCTCTTGTGAGAGATAAGAGTATTATGCTTCATTCTCCTCTCATGTGAAAATATACACTTCCTTTTCTTATAGATTCAAGTATGTAATTCTTTACTAAGGATGACAATGAATAAAATCATACTTGCACTTAATTTGGGTTTGGATAGGATTAAATTTGTTTTCAAAATCAAATAAAAAATATGATCTAATTCAATAAAAAATTGATTTTTGCTGTCTGATTTTCAGTTTATTCACTTTAATTTGTTGGATCATTTTTTTAAATTTTAATTAGATTTAATCAGTTTATGAAAACTTTTACTTACACACACTAGGGAAGAAAATAAAAAACCTAAGTTAGAACTCTAAAATGTAAAAATAAAAAAAGTATTTACCATTAGCGTTAGTGGTATTAGTATTTGCAAGTAGCGAGAGGAGTAGCGACCTGGTACACTGTTGTTTCAACCGGTCCCACTAACTAAGCCACCAAACCAAAAAAACCGCGACATTTTCCCTCCAAAAATATTGCCATTCTTTAATCCTCACTTTCTCTCCGTGGATGCCCTAATTTCGTGTAGGGTTTGTCAGCCATGAGTCCGATTGAT
The DNA here is from genome assembly GCF_004193775.1 of Glycine soja. Classification (NCBI taxonomy): domain Eukaryota; kingdom Viridiplantae; phylum Streptophyta; class Magnoliopsida; order Fabales; family Fabaceae; genus Glycine; species Glycine soja. The sequence continues at coordinate 40,365,021 of NC_041012.1, read as the reverse complement.
TCTACGGGTAACGGTGATCGCAAAATCCACCAAGATTTCGACTTCGTCGACACTCAACCATTCGACGCCGATGGTCAGTGCTCCACATCTTCAATTCAATTTCCTTCTCTGGTTCTCATTTCACTATTTTCCAACAGAAACCCCTATTTTGCATCAAATTAAACAGTTTTTTGTTCGATTTGGCGAAATGTCAGGTGAGGAGGACGATGTTTGCGGATTCTTCGAGGACACGGTGCCTTTCGGCGACGACGGTGTTTTGGAGACCGAAGCGGTGAACCTTGCCGGTGAAACTCAGGCATTGGATGATGGTGATGCTTTCGACGACGACGACGACGGCGTTTTGGAGACCGAAGCGGTAAACCTTGCCGGGGAAACTCAGGCGTTGGATGACGGTGACACGCAGTTGCTGGAGGAAGAGTCGGATTCGGATAGAACGCAAGTTTTGGAGAATGTGGATGATGACGACGTTGATGAGGTATCTGTCGGCAATGTCAATGCTGAAGCCGTGGATAGCAAGAAGGGTGAATCGTCACAACAAAACAGTTCTGGTGAGTGAGTGAGTAACTTTTTTTTTTTTTGTACTCTTTCTTTTTTCTTTGGTGCATTCATTGATTGAGAGCTGCTAGTAGGCTGGTAGGTACATGACACTGTTTGAGCTGTCGTGGCTTTTGTTTCGTGTCTGTGAATTTAGGGATGCCATTAGTTGGATTGATGATAAGGAAACGGTGAAGTGAAAAGTGGTGATTTTGAAAGCAAAAAAAGAAAAAAAAAAGAAGAAGTGTGCTAATGATGTGGTTTTATTTAATAAGGTCCATTTTATTAGTGGCTTATTAATTCGTTAGTGTTTATGATGTCTTTTGTCTATTTTGATGAGTTCTCCATATTCTTTTATCTTTGTCATTTATTTTTGTGAGAAGTCGCATCCTTGCTTCTCTGTTTTCCTACAGTATTTTGTATCTTACTTGACTGTCTTAACTTTTCCTGTTGGACTAAATACATTGCCAGGTTGATTATTTTGTGAATTGTTATTCCTTTTCTTGTTTGAAACCTGTCATGTGAATTATTCCATTTCTTTCGATTCTGCTATTGAAGTTTATATTTTTCGCAGGTTCTATGCCACCACGGTTTACTGTTCTCCGTGCAGAATCTTTGCGGCAAGCTGCTCTAGCCTGCAACATGGATTTGAAAGAAACCCAGGATGTGACCAATTCTGTTGAGGGTACGAGTCAGTTTTGTCAGGTTCCACAGGCTGTAAAGGATAATGGGGGGTCCTTTCTTAGATGTTCTGAGAAGGATGATGGAGTTGATCAGGAAAACAAGCACAGGAAATACAGTGTGGAAGTTGGGGGGTTTAAGAGCAAAAGTATGTGCAAGGTTGCTAACTCGACAGTGAGAAAACTTTTCAATGATGTTTTACCTGTTGAAACAAACCAACCTTCTCTTAGAAGCAATGATTTTAATGAAGGAGACGACTTGGACAAGTTGCCTATTTACCATGATGAATTGACAGGGTTAAGTTACGTGGAATCTCAAGAACCTGGAGTTTTGTCACAGGACAATGCTCTCGATTTTGTTGATAGGTTTCTCAAAGATAATACATTGGAGTTTGATCAAGAAACTAATTCTGTTAAGAAAATTGAGGAAAAGTCAAAATCCATTCCCAGTACAAAAAGACAGCACAGTTTGGCCAAGACAGTAAATGATAGAGGCAAATCTGGAAGAACTGGGATTTATGACTGGGATGATAACCGTGAGGATGAAGGTGGGGGAGATATATTCCTAAGGAGAAAAGAAGATTTTTTTAAGGGTGAAATGCATAGGCCAAGGTCGTTGCCAGGATTCCAGAAGAGCAAAGTATGCAGACTAAATGATGATAAGGAAGACAAGAAACAATTAAGTATTCCTAATAGAAGAAAGACTGCAGTTCACTCAGATTCAAAACTAGGGATGCATATTCTGAAAGCAAGGGACAATATTATACCAGAAGCAACAATGTTAAAACGGAATCTTGCTAATGAATTGGATGAACAATTTAACACTGATTGCTCTAGAGGAGAGATGGAGCCCAATGCTAATGCATGCGCACCAGAGATGTTGGATGTAGGTTTAGATACTCAAATGGCTGCTGAGGCTATGGAAGCTTTATGCAATGTCGGGGATATTGTTGATCATGTTGCTAATGATGCCACTCATGTTACTAGAAGTGGTTTAATGTATAAAGTTAATAACTCTTCTACTGGAAAAGTGGGGTCGGGTTCGTCAAAGGAACGTTTGGGACAATATGACAAGAAAAGGAAAGTTGATGTTAAATCAAAGTTACAAACTTCAGGTTTATCAAAGAAAAGTACTAAAGAAGTCAGGCAGTGGACAAAGGACAATATGATGACAAGATCCAAGAGGAGCAAGTTAAATGCAGAAGGCAACCAAACCTCCAGTGCTAATGAAAATGGTAGAGTATCCTTGTCTCCAATAATTGCACAAAGAAAGTCAGCTGGAGCTTTGAAAAGACATCAGCTTGATGAGTTGAATAATCCTGGTGGCAATAATGGAGAAAGTAGAGGGAGTTCAGTCGGCAAAAGGCATTTGCAGGATGATGTTTTGCTTTTTACACCAATTGCCCGCAGAACTAGACGGTCCTTAGCAGTAAACCCATTGATTAATGTCAGTGATGATGCTGAAATGGATACATTAGATTGTCCTAAAGGAAGGAGATCTCTTAGGATTAGGAAGTTGTCTAATGATGACAAACGATCCGAGACATTAGTTGGTTCATCTAAACCATCTGCACAACCTGAAGATATTGGGAAACATACTGCTGGGAAGAGAAAAATGAGAACGGATTCTGTTGTCAAATCACATGTGAATTGCCAAGCTCGGTCATCTTTATCTTTGTATGATGGCTCAGCAATATCTTCTGTTGATCGAAAACAAGGTAAAATATCAGAGCTAAATTCAGATAAAGCAAACCCAGGGGACAATATCAATAATTCTGAAGTCACCACTTTAGATGAATCACCAAGAGAGAGGTATAAGTCATCTGACTTGGCATCTGCAACTCCGGCAAAGTGTAAGACACCCGCGAATGATGCATCACCTGTTTGTATGGGTGATGAATATTACAAACAATCATGCAATAGAAATCTTTCAAGATCATGTAAGGAGCTCCATAGAGAACTTCAAAGCTTGAGGGACATCAGATCTGAATTACTTACTCCGTCTAAAGATTCAAGAAAGAGGAGGGACATGACTGATGTTCGAATTCTTTACAGCCACCACTTGGATGAAGATATTGTTAAGCATCAGAAGAAGGTATCATTTGATTTTTTTTGTAAACTTCTATCAGTAAGTACAGACATGTGGTTTCCAGACATATCTTGTTTCTTGTTCTTATTGCAGATTTTAGCACGGCTTGGAGTTTCTGTGGCTTCCTCCATTGCAGATGCAACCCATTTCATAGCTAATCAATTTGTGCGTACAAGGAATATGTTAGAAGCTATTGCTTTTGGTAAACCGGTGGTCACGCACTTATGGATTGAAAGCTGTGGTCAAGCTAGCTGTTTTATTGATGAGAGAAATTACATATTGAGGGATGTGAAAAAGGAAAAGGAGTTAGGTTTCAGCATGCCAGTTTCACTAGCACATGCAATCCAGCATCCTCTTTTAAAGGTAATATATATGGAACATACATAGTGAAAGGAGTAAATCATAATCTTTGGATAATGGATGTGTTTCACCAGTTGCGATTGTAAAAAAGTCATTTGTTTTTCTAAAGTCATCTTGCAATTTTTTAGGAATTTCTAATTCTGATCATCTATGAAAAGATCCATTCAACATGTCTCTCATCTATAAACTGTTCTCACCTAATACATCCCATTGTGTATGTGGCTTGCCAACCCTACCCAGTGAGATAAGGCTTAATTACTGTTCTTTATAAACATCTTATACTTTTAATCTCTTAGATTACCAATTTTATCATGTTCCATCTGGTTTTAATTGTAACAGTGTTGTCCCCATTGTTGTCAATCAGATGCAATTAAGTCCCCTGGTTAGTTTATTGTTGATGTGAAATTGGGCTGCTTCATCTCCATAAGTATAGTCACTAGTCAGTTAACAAGAAGTTTGTGTCATAAAAATTCAGTGATAAAGTGCAGGTTACCTGGGGAAGGGGGATAGAATTCTACATCCAAACTAACTGAACCATTTTTTTTTTAAGATTAGGAGGGATTGAAGTTTAATTAAACCTATTTTAAATACAAACTTGCATTTTCTGCATGTTGCTCTTCATAAATGATCATAATTTTCTGCAGGGTCGAAGAGTATTGGTCACCACAAATACTAAACCCAGTAAAGAGATTGTTTCAAATTTAACGAGAGCTGTTCAGGGCCAGGTATGCATCTTTCTCCATGTAAATTCATCAGTTGCACTCCTATATGGTTGAAGAAAAGCATATCTTTAGAATTGGGATAGTTTCTCCTTTTCATGATTTTCTATGAACAAATCCATATAGAATAAGCAAATATTATTGATAAAAAATCGCTGTAATTTTTCTATTTTATTATTTATCAATCGTACGGTTCACTATTGATTTAAACAGACACTTATTTACATCACTACATGCAATTGAGCAACTCTTTCTTTTGGCACAACTTTCCAACATTACACTGGATCTATCTCAATATTCTTTTTGCCTGTAACTGATTTTTCTAGGTAGTGGAGAAAGTAGGAAGATCTGTTTTCAAGGGAGATACAATTTCCGATGATCTACTGATCTTATCTTGTGAAGAAGATTATGCCTCTTGTGTGCCTTTTCTTGAAAAGGGTCAGAAACTGTTTCATTCAGCTTTGAAAACTTGCTATCTGCTCAAAATTAAGAATACTATGTTTTGCATCTGCAGGGGCAATGGTGTACAGTTCAGAACTGTTGCTGAATGGCATTGTTACTCAGAAGCTGGAGTATCAGAGGTCATTTTTTGTTCCATTGCTCGTATTACTAATGAGTTTGAAGAATATAAGCTTTTATTATACACAGATCTTGTTCCTTAGGGTAGTGGGTGGGAGGGTTTGCCATTATCATGTATAGCCAATTCCTTAGCTGAAATTTCTGCTCTCCCAAAATTTTGTCTAATGTAGTGCTAGAAAATTGCATCTTCTAATGATGGGTTTCATGTATGTGTCTAGTATCTATGGTAGTTCATTCCTGATGTGCACATTTCGGTTGCAGGCATCGACTTTTTGCAGACATTGTGAAGAAAACTCGTTCCACCTTATGGTTGAAAACAGATGACAGAACATTTATTCCTGTGACTAAATGTAATTAGAGTGGCTCCATTTTTACTTTTCCTCTTGATCATTTGTAGTTTAGGTCATGTAGATATTTTCCTACACATTTCCTAAGTCCCCCTCTCCGTAATATATTTATTATGTAGAAATCTTTGAAAGGTGTTTTTGCTCTTTTCTTTCAGTTTGCACCCTTCTGCGACAATGTTGTGACAATTGTGATTTGTGAGTGATGCTCGTAAGACCAGAGGGTATAAATCTGTGGTAGCCGTGGACCTGGCTTGTGTTTGTCTGATGAAATAACGTAGTATGTTGCATTGGTGGTATCTCGTGTATGTTCTTTATCTTTTATAGTGTTCTAATGCATTTATTTATTTTATGCCAAAGAGCTCGATATTCGACTTAGTGTTCACAAGTTCTCTTAGTAGTATGCTGCTGGTAGTAGTATGCTGCAAAACAGGAGAGAAATTTCGAAAGGAATGAAATATGTGATAAAGTGGTAATGTGATTGAAAAATATATAAAAAAAATATTGTGAAATATGTGATAAATTTCTATTGTGAAAAATGTTATATAACTCAATAATAGTAATACAATTTCTTCCGGATTGTTCCCATCCATCAGGCCACCCCATTTACTGACCAGTGACCACATCATTGGCAAATAGCAATTGCCAACTCGGTTTTACAAGAATGTTTTATTAAGTTCCACCTATCACCCAAGTGATACGAAAAAACAAAGACCTCTCTCAGACTACCCTTGAACAGCTGTACCATAAAAACTTGGGAACTGGCAGAAAAGTGATTAACAACTCACATTTTAAGTTAATATATTATAAACAAATAGACAGATAAATGGTGTGAAATGAAATGTACAAATTGTATAGTTCCCTACAAAGGTGCCTATGATAATTGCTTATTAACATGGAAATGAGCTCAACAAAAAAGTTCTTAAACAAGGAAATGAGTAGGGCAAAAGTGTAATATTAATGGACAACAACTTGAGCTAATGATGATGTGATTCGTGAGAGAGCACTTTATAGCTGCGCTGAGGAACCTTCCTTATCATAGCCAAGGAGAGATCAAAGTAGAGAGGAAGTTGAACAAATGCAAAAAGTGACACAGGCAAACACGTAGCAGCATATATGGGATAAACTGCAAACTTCAGCTCGTCTTCAACTATGAAGAAATGTCCTGCACAGAATGAGACCAAGACAGATGCTATAGATGTGAAGAGTGTGGTCAATCCCAGAAGAAGCTTTCTCGGCAAGTCCATTGCGAAATCCTTTTCTTGGAACCGAGATGTGAGTATTGAGAGGAACAAAACAAGGGCAGTGACAGAGGAACAAAGGGCAACAAGTGATGCTATGGCGAAGATGTTGAAAGCCAGTCTTCCTTGAAACAATGGATAACCTGTGTTTTGATTCGGACCGCCTGGTACAGCTGTTGAGGTTGTGAATGCAACGGTTGCAACAAGTGCTGCTACCAACGAGCATGATTCTGAGGTTTTGGACAGCCATTTACCACCTTCTTTTGCGAGTCTCTCGTGTGTACTTATGAATACCTGCTTCGCTGTTTGCCCGTTCTCGTTGTAACGTTCATAGAAATTTGGTGGCATGGAGTTCTTAACTAGCTGAAAAATATAATTATTATAGAATTTATGACGTGATATGAAGAGAGATAAAAAAAAATAAGAGATGTTGGTGGAGTGTTTAAAATGGAAAGGTGTTCATGTATCACCACTCTTTTATAAAATTGTTGGGAGGAGAGAATGTTGACCTTATACCACTTGTATTCCCACTGCATTTGCATTGCAGCACCAGGGATACGCCATGGCTTATAACTCCTATAGGTGGCAGCAAGATGCAAAGCACTGTTCCCTTGGTTATCCACTTGACGAAATGCAGTCTCTTTAATCATGCTCCTCTCATTCAACAAGCTGTAAACATGAGGTTGCCTGTTCTCTATGGCCAGAAGAACAACATTCTTGTTATCAGCGTCCACGTCATGGATTGCCACTGGGTCTGTCTCAAGAATCTTCTCAACCATCTCTGCCACTCCCATCTTTGCTGCAATCAAAATAGGTGAATCTGTTCTTCTTATTTTCTGATAACATCCTTTCTCCTTACTTTGATTATTACTACTAGTACTACTATTTATGTTACTTGTTCCAGTGTGGTCATGCTTGTACAGGGAAGAAGAACAAGTTCGCTGAATTAGTTCATTCATCACTTGCTTGGCTAGAATGTGTTTCACCTTCTTTCGTTGGATTTTCCCTATCCAAGATGCTCCTGCATCCGAGATCAAAGCCACTAAGCTAAAAGAAAAAGTAATCAATATTCACCATTTTCTACTTTGTCAAGAGTTTCTTTCTCTCAATTAATTTTACATTAAACAATGATATTTTGCAAGAAAAAAATTCTTTTTACGAGCTTAATATTATGCAATAATAGGTTAAAAAAATTTTATATTGTCGGTGTATATTTTTTTAAGTTTTTTTTTTAAAAATGTAAAAATAAAAGAAAGTGATAATCCACTTATAAACGCGGTGCGCGTACGTAGCTTTCATAAGTAAAAATTGATGTTGCACAGACATTTTCTTACTAAGAATGAGAAGACAATTATAGATGGCCATGTGCTTACCAAAACCGCAAATGATTAGCAAGATCTTCATCATATGGGTTAGGAATTGGATCGTTGCTCCCCAATTGGGAGGGAACAGGTAGCGTTTCTTTTCCAATTTCTTTGCTTGTTCTTCCTCTACATTAATAATATACACATTAATTAGGGCATTAACTAATACCTTCTTAAAGTTGACCATGAGTAAGTACTTCCACCAGCAGCTAATGTTAATATATCATGCATGCCACAATATATATATATATATATATATATATATATATATATATATATATATATATATATATATATATATATATATATATATTTAGGTGAAAATATAGAAATAAAACTCTGTATAATTTGGTGAGTAATTCTCTCTCTGTTTTCATGGAGAGAAAACAAAGGGCAGAAAAAAAATTAAATTTAAATTGAAGAAAAAAAACAGAGTATAGAAGATTTTGATTTTTTTCTTTCTTTCTTAAAAGACAGTTTTTCTTTTCAACCAAACACAAGTCTGTATTTTTACTTTTCTTTTCTTTTTCTGTTTCCTTAGCCAAACATATATAGTAATATAAAAGATGAAATGGAATTTACAAAAAGAGGGAAGATTACCAGATTTTCGGGAGACATTATTCTCTTCATCATTGCTTGCAGCGTTGTCATCTTTTCGAATTGCTGTAACACAGCGTAAAAGATATAGATGCATTAAGCTTTTCTGGAAAAAAATTGGTTGAAGAAGATAGGTATAATAAGCAATATGATATAATAAAAATAATAATATATGTTCACAGTGTATGATATATGAAAGTATCCACTATCCACACATCATCACAAATAGTAGATAGGTATAGAAAATGAAAATTAAGGAGTAAATGAAACAAGATTAACCACGCACAAGTACTCTTCAACAATGATAAGAAGGTGGCGCATGTTTCATAGTTCATAGGGTAGTGATGAGTTGTGTCTGCTTCATTACAACGTATATCATATGTTTCCTCAATCTCATCAACAATCGAACCTGACAAATTGAAACACCGATTATCAGTACTATAATATATATATATATATATATATATATATATATATATATATATATATATATATATATATATATATAAACCGTGTATCAAGTGAGCACTACATATAGTTGTTAATGTGAGAAATAATAAGTATTGATGTAGTATATATTTAGACCATTAGATTATATTTTGTCATGTGACTTTAATAAGCGAATAATTATAAAACATGAAGAAAAACAATTTGTTGGAAAGAAAGTTAAATATTCTTACACTTGTAAATAATACTCTGAAGTAACTCCATCCGCGTGCTGCTTTTGAAACAATTAGGCTTCGCTGCAAGAATCTGCAGAGGTGATAACCCGTCCTGGTTTACAGAATTCACAAGGTTTGGGTACAACTCTATTATTTGAAGCGCCAAACCTATCAAAATTCGTTATATACATCTCCATTATAAATATTTACCATAAATAAGTTACTTGTTGAAATAATTTTACTAAATTATTCTTACATTTCATAAATGCATTGCTTATAACTATTGGATGATTAATGGAGATATATAGTTGAATAATTGATAGACACAATACTCAATCATTGGATTGATGTAGTTTATTAGGCGCAAAATTAGAATAAATTTTTTAATATCACATTGAAAACTATCACATCAGTAATATGATTTTTTTTTAATATTTAAACATTAGTAATTTTGAAACGGGAAGAGTAAAGGTTAATGGAGACCATAGATACATATATAGACAAATAGTGATTTAGACGGTAGGAATTTCTTAAATTTAATTATATCAATAACTTGCCAATGAGTAACACGTGACAAATCATGATATGACATATTACACGCATGTCTATTTGTCATATAAGCCAAAATTAACATTATATGTTAATGCAGGAAATTATTAGAAAGAACTATTTAGTGTAACACTTAAATCAAAATGAAATTTTAATCTTAGAAGAATCAAACCAAAACTAAACACCATAAGTGTATTTTAGAGTAGTCAATGACAGTACTAACCAAAGTATTCACTAACGATGGTAGAATGAAGAATGGTATCCCCGTTGCTTTTCCTAACCAACAACGAGCCATCCTCCTCATCATCACGTCTTCTTTGTTGGTTTTCATGGAGACAAAAGAAAGCCTCTCTCTTGCCATGAACAGCTGCCAAGAAAAGAGGGGTCTCACCTTCAACGTTGCGAAAACAAACGAGTTTGGGGTCCCTTTTGGCCATGTTGTGGCACAATTCCACGTTCCCAAGCTGTGCTGAAAGGTGCAAGGGAGTGTTACCCTTTGAGTTTTGCATGCATAAGATGTTGAGAGACACCTCTTTGTCGATGTTATCTAACACACTCTTCACAAAGCAAGTTTGGCCTACATGCACAGCAACGTGTAGCACTGTGTCTTCCACTTTTGTGATCTTAGCTTCCAATGTTTCCGGGTTTTTGTTGTAGGCATCTAATGCCTCTCTCCACTGCCCCTTCACCGCATAGTTAAACAAACTTTCAACGTCAATCTCAGCCATTTACAATAAACAATATGTTATGTTACAAGTAAGCTTTCTAAGAGTAATGTAATGAAGCAGATAAGTTTTATGTAACCGTTAAATTGAAATGTCACAGGAGACATATATATATATATATATATATATATATATATATATATATATATATATATAAGTCGTCCAATATTAGCATGCATACTATATATTCTCGTCTTCTTTTTTTTATTTCTCCCAAAAATTGTCTTTTCTTTCAATGTACGATAAGCATTTTCATGTCGATGGAGGAGACTTGGATCCCAATTTACCTATATTTTTAAATTTGTTCCTTTTTTTTTTGCCATTTTTAACATTGTATTTTATCAAAGATACGTTGTTTTTACTTTTTCTAGTGTGAAATTGGTAAAGGAGGTAAATACATAAAAGATCTACTCGCATTTATACTTTGCTCCCAGTTAGTATAAATTGATGCCTTGCGGCTTGTGCGATTGTACTTTTACCGACAATGGACTAATTTGACGTGTTCATATGGAAATGTGTATTTATGAAGTTTAGTTGGAGATTTAACCACAAAAAACATAAAATAAAAAACATTTCTTCAGAAAATCATTCATGTCTTTCTTTTTTTTGGAAAAATGTAAATTATATTAAACCAAAAATGATACAACAATAAACGGGGGCATACCCCGCAGTTAGAGAAAAACAAAAGCCTCTCTAATACAAGAAGACCTAGATCAAGATGCTAAAACAAATGTAACAAGTGCGCTTGTCTTTAAATAAGAAATTTAATCTTGTTAATAACTTCTATTACAGAAAATTGATAATCTTAAAAAATCAGCTTGTTCCTAGACAACCAGATGCAATAGACTGCAATTGTTATAGCCAGGCAACAAAATTTTTCTTGAACACCTAATGTGGATCTGCCCCTAATTAAAGAGTCAGTAATGCGCTGCAAAGAAGTGAAACGCCTGCGGAAAGGAGCCAAATCACGAATGTGAGCCCAAACTTGGAGAAATTTTCTGCAAGAAAAGAACAAATGAGCATTTGACTCAGCCTCATTTGAACATAAAGGGCAGAGGGAACCCTTGTTCAAAAAAGCAGCTTTGTCAAGAGTAAGCAGACAGTTCCTTTTAGCAAGTCATAGAATGAAAGACATCTTAGGAGGGATTGCTGGGTTCCATATAACAGAACACCAACTAACAGCAGGCTTGACACCTCTAATGTATTCATAGACTTTGCCAACAAGCAATTGTTCATTGGTGCTCCAAGATTGAATCCTCTTTTTGACCTCTTCCGTACTTAGCTCTTTGGAGATAATAAAATCCCTTATTTGAATGATTTTCTTTATCAAAACTGAATCGAATGAAAAAGTATTGTAATTCCACACATTGCTCCCTCTGAAATAGTAATGGTGAACTCATCGAACCCATAGAGAATCTTTCTTACAATGAAAGTCCCATAGGATACGGGAAAGAAGCGCAAGGTTCCAGTCCTTGAGATTAAAAAGGCCTAAACTCCCTTCTTTTTTCGAAGAACAAACTACTGACCAAGCAACCAAGGGCTTATTTTTGCCAATATCCGCTTTGCCCCACAAAAAATTACGGCACAAAGCGTTGATCCGGTCCAAAATAGATTGAGGCAAAGGAAAAATCCCCATCCAGAAATTCACAATTCCTTGAATAACTGCTGTGATCAACTCTAACTTACCTGCATAAGATAAAGACTTCCTGCTCCATCCCTGAATTAGGCCAGTAATCTTGGAAAGCAAGGGAGCATAGTGACATACATTTAATCTAGATGATAAAAGGGGAGCACCCAAGTATCTAAAAAGAAAGTCACCCAAGCTAAATCCAGTAAGTTGTTGAATATGAGAAAGCTCATGAGACCTAATACCGGTTGAGTATATGACAGATTTATCAGAGTTGATGGAAAGCACTGAAACCCTACAGAAGTGTTGAAGCTTGGCAAACATAGTTGACACAGAAGAGATATCTTCTCTAGATAGAAGCATAATAGCATATGCAAAAGCCAAATGAGATAGCTGAATACCTGCACAATTGGGATGAAATTTAAAATTGGTATCATCCTTGAGGCTACTCATATCTCTGGAAAAGTACTCCAAACAAAGCACAAACAGATAAGGGGAGAGAGGATCCCCTTGTCTAAGACCCCGTTGCCCTTTGAAGTGGCCATAAATGGATCCATTGACTGTCATACTAAAGAAAGTGGAAGAAACACATTCCATGATCCAAGTACAAAACTGGGCTGGGAAGCCAATGGACTTAAGCATCCAATCCAAGAATTCTCAGGAAATGGAATCATAAGCTTTATGCAAGTCAATTTTTAGGAGGCATCTCGGAGAGGATCTTTTCCGGGCATATTTGCGCAAAATCTCTTAAACTAGGAAGATGTTGTCCATCATCTTTTTGTTCTTAATGAAGGCAAATTGAGGTTCCCCAATAATAGTCTCAAGCACTGGGGCTATGCGGTTGGCCAGAATTTTAGACACAATCTTATATAAAAAATTACAACAAGATATGGGTCTAAAATGGTTAACCTGGGAGGCTTGATCATGCTTAGAAATAAGCGCAATAATAGCATGGTTGATCTGCTTTAAAATTTTCCAGTTGTGAAGAATTCATTAACTACCGCAAAGATATCATCACCAATGATATTCCAAGCCTTCTTGAAGAATAAAACATTGAAACCATTTGGCCCAGGAGCTTTATTGTTATCCATCACAAAAATAACGTTCCAAACCTCTTGCTTAGAAGTAGGACAAAGTAAGGCCGCAAAGCAATCGGTGGAAACCTTAGGACCCCTGTTGCAGATTGAAATGGAAGGAGTTTGGGTCAGCTCATGAGCACTAAACAAATTCCTAAAGTGATTCACAAAAGCAAGGGCAATTTCATCTTGGGAGGAAGTGTTATGCCCATCCTCTAGCCTTATGGCAGCAATAAATCGACTGTGTTTGTTGCGCTTGATTAAAGCATGAAAAAATTTGGAGCATTTATCAGCCTGTAGGAGATATCTGTTTTTGATGAGTTGAGCAAACTTCATAGACTCCGTTTTTCTAAGCATAATGGTCTGCCCTCTAGTGCGATTTGCTAGAGCAAGAAGGGAAGGATCCTGAGGATTTTGCTTTAGAGAATTAAGCACACTGTTATATTCAGCCTCAGCTAGCTCCACTCGATTAGAGATGTTGTTGAACTCCTGCTTAAAAAGATTCTTCAATGGAGCTTTAAGAGCTTTCAATTTCTTACAAACCTTGAACATGCTACAACCATGAATATTTTGCTTCCAGCCATCTGTAACAATTCTTGAGAAATTTGGATGATCCACAATAGCATTGTTGAATTTAAATGGAGAATTACCTCTAGGCACTACCAACTCAGTGGTGACAACTAGAGGAGTATGGTCTGAAATAGAAATAAACTCCATAACTTCACAAGCAGAATTTTCAAAGGAATTGAACCAGGCTTGATTACATAAAGCTCTGTTCAGTTTGCTCCACACCCTGCCATTAGTCCACGTGTACAAGGGGCCATGAGTGTTGATGCTCCCCAGCCCCAAGTCAGAATATCAATCAACAAAATCTTGAAACTCATAAGCATTGGGCTCAGCTCCATTGAAACAGTCGGTGGGAGATAGAATGAAGTTGAAGTCACCAATGAGGAGGCAGGGGTAGTTCATATTAGCATTGATACTATTCAAATTTATCCAAAGAGATCTTCTTGCCACAATGGAGTAAAGACCGTAGATGAATGAAACCTGAAAGCGCTTGGCAATGCTTTTACAATCAATAGCACAGTGAATCAATTGGGCATTTGACTCCAAAACAGAAAGATGGATCTTATCCTGCTTCTAGAGGATAAGAATTCTGCCAGCATTATGAGAAGCGAAGTTATGGGTGAAGTGTCAGTCATCAAACTTTCTTCTCATGATTTCCTTAACTGAAACCTTATTCGACTTAGTTTCCAACACAACCATGATGTTAACTTCCTTGCAGCGAAGGAAGCTCTGCATCGCATGATGCTTCAGAGGCAAATTAAAGCCTTTGATGTTCCAAGAGGCAATGATCATGGATTCGGACGGGAGGAAGTCTCCCCGACCCTAGTTACAGCTTTATGCTTTCTTCCTCTTTGGACATCAGCTTGCATATCCTCAGTACAAGTTGTCTTTATGAGTTGCCTTTTTTTACCTTTTTTCTGGTGTTTTGTTTTCACCTGAACAAACCCCTCTTCTATAGGATCACCAAACCCAGTGTTCCCTGTTTCTTTGCGGTCAGAAGAATTCTGAAAGACAGGAACATGATTTGCAACCAGAACATGTTTTCTGTGAGGAGGGACAGACAGATTAGTCTGGACAGTCTTTGGATTATCAAAGGGGCCTGCTGTATTGGTATTTGGGGGCATTGCTTAATCACCCACTTGTGGTTGATCCAAGGTGGGACAGGCTGTGATGAGAACAAACTTTTTTGCAGTGACATTTTTACAATTAGTGAGGCGGTGCCCAATCATCTTGCAGTGAGTGCAAAAAGAAGATCTATTTTCATACTCAATCTTTTGCACAAAAGTCTTCCATGTAGGAAGTCTAAATCGCACTTCATCGATGACTTCCAAAGAAGCATCAACCTCAACTAAAGCTCTAACAAAAGAAATAGACCCCTTAGAAGCAGTAAGATGGTCAGATCGAATAGGCGAACCAATCTTGGACAGGATTTTCCCTAAGGCATGAGGATTCCAAAGCTCCAAAGGAAGATTTCTGAGTTTAACCCAGACAGGAATCTTGCTGAGCTCCTCATTGCCAAAATCAAAGAATGTTGGCATAACCTTCAATAGTAGGGGTCTTTGAAATATGAAGTAAGGGCCTGTAGAGAGGACTTGGTTCAGATCGTCCTCAGACTCAAATTTAAACACTAGCCAACCACTTTCATGAGTTGAGTATGAAAACTTGACTCCCCATTTTTGGCAACAATCCAGCAGAGCTTTCTTTCCTAGGAAGCGGCCAGCCACATAGCCAATAAGGCTATGTCCCCAAGCCTCTTCCAGGGGTTGCAAATCAGTTTCTTCCAACAGCACTTCATCATCAGAGGGTGGAGGGGAGAACTTCATTCCAAAACCTTTGGAAGGGTTTTTGTTATCTTTGAACAAATTGACCCAAGGAGTGGGAGCCTTATTGTCGTCTAGCTGCGGTGATGATTTAGAGCCATAGGAGTGAGATGAATCATCATCAGTGGTTGAATCATTGTCCCCTAAGGTGCAAGAAACCTCTGGGGAAGATTCAGATTCAACACTGCATTCCGACAAATTATCAAACACTTGGTGTGCGACATCATTAGTTTTTACATAATTTGTCCCTGCCTTTTTTACGAGCACCTTGCCTACAAGATTATCCTGTGAAGCAGTATAAGCATTCTGATTTGCTTGGACAACATCCAAGCAACCAGCCAGACCAGAAGTAGCAGATGTTTGGGATTTACCGGAACCTGAGGTAGTACCCTTCACCATAATTTGCTTTGCAGCTAAGTGCGATTGACGACCCTTGTTCTTTCCCATCAGGAGCAGTTCAAGTTGGCTATTGCAAGTAGTAACGAACTACTTTATAGCCCAAGATGAGAAAAGTGATAGGGCACGCGATTGAAAAAATAAGGAAAAACTTTGGAGATCGAGGTAGTCAGAACTCCCAAGGATCGAAGAAGGAACCCCAGCGTTTGTAGAGAGCAAAGACTCACTCCATCGGTGACCAAGTCACTGGGCAACACCCAAGGACGGAAGGAACCTGCGTGACGAGGAGGTTCTTTTTTTTTTTTTCATTCATGTCATTCTTGCTTGCTGTATATGGGAGTTTTGGAGGTAGTACCTAGTTTGTACAAAATAACAATTTTTTAATAGGCTTGTAACATTACAGACATAATACTTGAAATACAAATACCAATCATCATATCTGACGATTTTTTTAGTCTTCTTTTCATAACAATGACACTTACTCTTTTGTATGCCGATTTTCGTACTTTATTTTCAAAAATAAAAATGAGAAAATTGTAAAAATTAATAATGTTAACCGTTAGAAAATAAGTATTTTTTTGCTCTCATCTAGCATTGGTAACTTAAACCAATGAAAAATGGAACCAGACGAGAGTGCCTTGTTTAGAAGCAGTGAATAATTTTTAATTTATTTCACTAAATAATTCGCTTAGTTTTTGTTGCTTCTTAACTTTATCTCAAGTAACAATAGCAAGGAAGGAGGATTTTTTTGTTGCTTCTTAACTTTTTTTACAGAGAATTATTCAGTGAAATAAATTTAGAATTTCATAGAAAAAAAATGTTAAAAGATTCTGCTTCTCTTGCTCTCTTGCATATACACTTCATGATATTTATTTCGCAAAAAAAATATACTACATGATAGTGGTATTGATTGACAAACACAAGGTTCATGATAAACATCGTGGCAGGTCATCATATCAGTAGATACGATGAAGTTGTTTCCCTTGTGAGGAGATTCATACTGGGTTATCAACATGAGAAACCTGAAGCCTCCAAGTAACAAACTGGATATATGCATAGTTGATGCCCATAGCAACTCCAAAACCCAAAACTGATGAAAGTAGTATGGCATATATGGCCGTCAAATAAAACTGCAACAAAAGCACAAATCTTTAGCATATTTGAGTCATTCAAGTAATCAACTAAGGAGCCAGGATGTATAGTTTTTCAATTACAAAGGTAACAAAACTGTTACTTGTTAATGCAAGACGCAGGAGGAGGCTACATGAAATAAAACAGAAATAATAAGACCATTTTTGAATGAATTTCTCCACAAGTACTTATAAGAGAAAAAAAAAAGTAAAATAAAATAAATTTCTCTCACAAGTTAAGCTAAAATTAACTTATACATAAGTTAATTTATAGAAGTTGTCTCATTTAGCCTCTCCCGAAAGCTAATTTTTGCTTATGCATAAACTAGTTTTTTTGCTTATGGAAGAAACTTATTTCATTTTTTTTCCTTATTTTTTTTTTCTATAAGAACTTATTAAGAAGTTTATCCAAACATAATACATACTGACAGACTGCTATATCTACTACTAGTCACATCATCTATATTCCTTCCACAAATTATTTTTCCATTTGGTTAGCAAATTGTAAAGCTTTTTCTTCTCTGGTATTTTTTTTTAAACGGAAGCATACACTTCCTGTCCTCCGATTTGCATTCATATTTCTAATGTCCACCTTCCCACAGGAGCCCATTGGGCTTGCCTGAAGTTAATTTATTTTAGAAGAATGGGGGGAGGCTGACAAACCCCTTGTACTCTTCACTATTTATCAATGCAATATCAGGTTTTCTTTCTTATTTTCATCTTACATACTCATCTTTATATTCTGTATTGTGTTAGGGGTTAGATGCTGGGGAGAGGGTAACTTCTACATAAGATTTAAAGAAGATATATATGCATTAGTTTTAGGGGTTAAACGCTTGGGAGAGGATAACTTCTAATAGAACAAGAAGAAAAGATATCATAATAAAATCATTCCTAGGCATAGAGTGATTGCATTATGCCCATGCGTCAAAGCAAACATCTAGAATTACAACTTCATACATTTTATCTATCGAGTCTTTGCAAAGACATTTGGGAGATAGATAGGTAAAATAGGTTTGTGATCGTGAGGCATCAGGGGCAGCAGGTAAATGAATAGATGTGAGTATAGAATCACCTGAATTGTTAAAAAAAAAAATCATAAACTCATGCATCCTAGGCAGACAAGGCAAGTCAGTTCCTAACACTATCTTATCTTGAATTTATCTTTTTTTTATTATCTAAATCTTTTATCTTTCTTTATCTTTTATTTTTATCTTTAATTCTTTTATCTTTTTCTTTATCTTCTATTTTTATCTTTAAATCTTTCTCTTATCTCCTATATTTTTTTATCTTTATTTTAAATGATCTATGTGTTGCTTTTGAATTGAGTTTGTATTAATCTAAGTACAAACAAAATCCTTGTAGATTCGACACTCGAACTTCCAAACTACTTGTAACAAATTTAGTACACTTGCCAACGAGTTAATAATTATGTTCCTACGAGTTAACAATCATGTTGCTAATGATGCCACTCATGTTACTAGAAGTAGTTTAACGTATAAAGTTAATAACTCTTCTACTGGAAAAGTGGGGTCGGGTTCGTCAAAGGAACGTTTGGAACAATATGACAAGAAAAGGAAAGTTGATGTTAAATCAGAGTTACAAACTTCAGGTTTATCAAAGAAAAGTACTAAAGAAGTCAGGCAGTGGACAAAGGACAATATGATGACAAGATCAAAGAGGAGCAAGTTAAATGCAGAAGGCAACCAAACCTCCCGTGCTAATGAAAATGGTAGAGTATCCTTGTCTCCAATAATTGCACAAAGAAAGTCAGCTGGAGCTTTGAAAAGACATCAGCTTGATGAGTTGAATAATCCTGGTGGCAATAATGGAGAAGGTAGAGGGAGTTCAGTCGGCAAAAGGCATTTGCAGGATGATGTTTTGCTTTTTACACCAATTGCCCGCAGGACTAGACGGTCCTTAGCAGTAAACCCATTGATTAATGTCAGTGATGATGCTGAAATGGATACATTAGATTGTCCTAAAGGAAGGAGATCTCTTAGGATTAGGAAGCTGTCTAATGATGACAAACGATCCGAGACATTAGTTGGTTCATCTAAACCATCTGCACAACCTGAAGATATTGGGAAACATACTGCTGGGAAGAGAAAAATGAGAACGGATTCTGTTGTCAAATCACATGTGAATTGCCAAGCTCGGTCATCTTTATCTTTGTATGATGGTTCAGCGATATCTTCTGTTGATCGAAAACAAGGTAAAATATCAGAGCTAAATTCAGATAAAGCAAATCCAGGGGACAATATCAATAATTCTGAAGTCACCACTTTAGATGAATCACCAAGAGAGAGGTATAAGTCATCTGACTTGGCATCTGCAACTCCGGCAAAGTGTAAGACACCCGCGAATGATGCATCACCTGTTTGTATGGGTGATGAATATTACAAACAATCATGCAATAGAAATCTTTCAAGATCATGTAAGGAGCTCCATAGAGAACTTCAAAGCTTGAGGGACATCAGATCTGAATTACTTACTCCGTCTAAAGATTCAAGAAAGAGGAGGGACATGACTGATGTTCGAATTCTTTACAGCCACCACTTGGATGAAGATATTGTTAAGCATCAGAAGAAGGTATCATTTGATTTTTTTTGTAAACTTCTATCAGTAAGTACAGACATGTGGTTTCCAGACATATCTTGTTTCTTGTTCTTATTGCAGATTTTAGCACGGCTTGGAGTTTCTGTGGCTTCCTCCATTGCAGATGCAACCCATTTCATAGCTAATCAATTTGTGCGTACAAGGAATATGTTAGAAGCTATTGCTTTTGGTAAACCGGTGGTCACGCACTTATGGATTGAAAGCTGTGGTCAAGCTAGCTGTTTTATTGATGAGAGAAATTACATATTGAGGGATGTGAAAAAGGAAAAGGAGTTAGGTTTCAGCATGCCAGTTTCACTAGCACATGCAATCCAGCATCCTCTTTTAAAGGTAATATATATGGAACATACATAATGAAAGGAGTAAATCATAATCTTTTGGATAATGGATGTGTTTCACCAGTTGCGATTGTAAAAAAGTCATTTGTTTTTCTAAAGTCATCTTGCAATTTTTTAGGAATTTCTAATTCTGATCATCTATGAAAAGATCCATTCAACATGTCTCTCATCTATAAACTGTTCTCACCTAATACATCCCATTGTGTATGTGGCTTGCCAACCCTACCCAGTGAGATAAGGCTTAATTACTGTTCTTTATAAACATCTTATACTTTTAATCTCTTAGATTACCAATTTTATCATGTTCCATCTGGTTTTAATTGTAACAGTGTTGTCCCCATTGTTGTCAATCAGATGCAATTAAGTCCCCTGGTTAGTTTATTGTTGATGTGAAATTGGGCTGCTTCATCTCCATAAGTATAGTCACTAGTCAGTTAACAAGAAGTTTGTGTCATAAAAATTCAGTGATAAAGTGCAGGTTACCTGGGGAAGGGGGATAGAATTCTACATCCAAACTAACTGAACCATTTTTTTTTTAAGATTAGGAGGGATTGAAGTTTAATTAAACCTATTTTAAATACAAACTTGCATTTTCTGCATGTTGCTCTTCATAAATGATCATAATTTTCTGCAGGGTCGAAGAGTATTGGTCACCACAAATACTAAACCCAGTAAAGAGATTGTTTCAAATTTAACGAGAGCTGTTCAGGGCCAGGTATGCATCTTTCTCCATGTAAATTCATCAGTTGCACTCCTATATGGTTGAAGAAAAGCATATCTTTAGAATTGGGATAGTTTCTCCTTTTCATGATTTTCTATGAACAAATCCATATAGAATAAGCAAATATTATTGATAAAAAATCGCTGTAATTTTTCTATTTTATTATTTATCAATCGTACGGTTCACTATTGATTTAAACAGACACTTATTTACATCACTACATGCAATTGAGCAACTCTTTCTTTTGGCACAACTTTCCAACATTACACTGGATCTATCTCAATATTCTTTTTGCCTGTAACTGATTTTTCTAGGTAGTGGAGAAAGTAGGAAGATCTGTTTTCAAGGGAGATACAATTTCCGATGATCTACTGATCTTATCTTGTGAAGAAGATTATGCCTCTTGTGTGCCTTTTCTTGAAAAGGGTCAGAAACTGTTTCATTCAGCTTTGAAAACTTGCTATCTGCTCAAAATTAAGAATACTATGTTTTGCATCTGCAGGGGCAATGGTGTACAGTTCAGAACTGTTGCTGAATGGCATTGTTACTCAGAAGCTGGAGTATCAGAGGTCATTTTTTGTTCCATTGCTCGTATTACTAATGAGTTTGAAGAATATAAGCTTTTATTATACACAGATCTTGTTCCTTAGGGTAGTGGGTGGGAGGGTTTGCCATTATCATGTATAGCCAATTCCTTAGCTGAAATTTCTGCTCTCCCAAAATTTTGTCTAATGTAGTGCTAGAAAATTGCATCTTCTAATGATGGGTTTCATGTATGTGTCTAGTATCTATGGTAGTTCATTCCTGATGTGCACATTTCGGTTGCAGGCATCGACTTTTTGCAGACATTGTGAAGAAAACTCGTTCCACCTTATGGTTGAAAACAGATGACAGAACATTTATTCCTGTGACTAAATGTAATTAGAGTGGCTCCATTTTTACTTTTCCTCTTGATCATTTGTAGTTTAGGTCATGTAGATATTTTCCAACACATTTTCTAAGTCCCCCTCTCCGTAATATATTTATTATGTAGAAATCTTTGAAAGGTGTTTTTGCTCTTTTCTTTCAGTTTGCACCCTTCTGCGATAATGTTGTGACAATTGTGATTTGTGAGTGATGCTCGTAAGACCCGAGGGTATAAATCTGTGGTAGCCGTGGACATGGCTTGTGTTTGTCTGATGAAATAACGTAGTATGTTGCATTGGTGGTATCTCGTGTATGTTCTTTATCTTTTATAGTGTTCTAATGCATTTATTTATTTTATGCCAAAGAGCTCGATATTCGACTTAGTGTTCACAAGTTCTCTTAGTAGTATGCTGCTGGTAGTAGCATGCTGCAAAACAGGAGAGAAATTTCGAAAGGAATGAAATATGTGATAAAGTGGTAATGTGATTGAAAAATATATAAAAAAAATATTGTGAAATATGTGATAAATTTCTATTGTGAAAAATGTTCTATAACTCAATAATAGTAATACAATTTCTTCCGGATTGTTCCCATCCATCAGGCCACCCCATTTACTGACCAGTGACCACATCATTGGCAAATAGCAATTGCCAACTCGGTTTTACAAGAATGTTTTATTAAGTTCCACCTATCACCCAAGTGATACCGAAAAAACAAAGACCTCTCTCAGACTACCCTAGAACAGCTGTACCATAAAAACTTGGGAACTGGCAGAAAAGTGATTAACAACTCACATTTTAAGTTAATATATAATGAATAAATAGACAGATAAATGGTGTGAAATGAAATTTACAAATTGTACAGTTCCCTACAAAGGTGCCTATGATAATTGCTTATTAACAAGGAAATGAGCTCAACAAAAAAGTTCTTAAACAAGGAAATGAGTAGTGCAAAAGTGTAATTTTAATGTACAATGTAACATTCCTTTTTTTAAGCCAATTTAAAAAGAATTTTTATTTTTATATAAATAGAATTTTAGAAAAATGATTTAGATTTTTATAAATAAATAAATAATGAAAAATAATGATTTGAAGGAAAAAAAAGGACATTTAATTTATTCATTTGATAGGGAATAAAATAGAGTTCTTTTTATGAAATATTAAAAATAAATAAATAGAATAATAATAAGTTGTGTGTACCCTAAGTATAAATAGCGATGTTAGGTTAGTTTTCGAGCATTCTCACCGTTGGATCGTCGTGAAATTTGAGAACCACGTTCGCAATCCAATTTCGAGCATTCTCACCGTTGGGAATTTTGATATCATGTTCGAGCTGAGAGAAATACCTTTCACATCGTAGTCTTTTCTTTTCCCGTAGAAACCCAAAACGGTCTCAGTAAAACTACAATCCCGGTTTCGTTAACCGTTGGATTTTCATGAAATTTTGATATGTGGTTTGAGATTCAGTTCCTCACACTTTCACCGTTGGGATTTCAGAGATATTATTCACGGAGAGAGAAAAAGGAATCACTCCAAGAATCACACCAAGACAGTACAAGTGGAGGCTTCAATCCCTTCTCTGACTCTTTGACGTTTGGAAACTCTATCGGAGCAGGTAAAGGAAAAAAATGGAGGAATCACAGAGACCGTTAAAGATGTCGCTATCGCTGCCGGAAGACACGTGAGTCCACCTAGAGGTAAGGGATGAGTTATTCATAATGGAGGATTAGTGAGAACATGTGTAAGGATCTTTAGAGATATCAATTAGAATGAGTTTTAGGGTATTTTTGTAATTTTCATTTTATCCTTATAATTATTACAACGAATTATATGTTTGATGAATCAGTTGATGTCCCAATGAGAAATTGCTGTGAGATTGATGTGTTCTTGTGTTGAGTGTGAACCCCTTAGAAAAATTAAACTCTTTTTATTAACGTAAATTATATTTTAAATAATATTATTCAATGACTTATTTTATACAAATTATTATCTTGTTCTAATTTTTCTACGACGATGATCAACATGTTATGTGTATATAATTATTGCAATACTAGAATAACAAATTAAAGAAAATTGTAAGGTTAATGCCTAGTGGTAATTTCTTTTTATGTAATATTAAATTAATTGTTATAGAAATTCTTTGATTAAAAACAATGTAGTTTAATTTACTATATACATATACATATATATGTTTTGTATCATGCAAATATTATTATTGTGTGATGTGTATATGAGTTATAAGGTGTAATAAGTTATTATAATGGTATTATAATATCATTGTGAAGATTTAGTACAAAGTTGAATGTGTCAATTTGCGAGATACATGTAAAAATGATATGGCTGACGTGATATTATGAGATTTTAAATTGTGGGCATGATATTTGATTGTGAATAAGTGTGTGTATTTGACACTTGATGTGACTAATTATATTGTGAGCTATGAATTATACAATAACCCGACCAGTGTTATCTTGAGAAAAGCGTTGATGTGCAGTGTTTAAGAGAAAGTGTAGGTTTCCTATTTAGGAACCAGTGTTAAATTGTAGCGCAATATGTTGTACGTGTTTAAAACATGAGTGTGAGATCGTGAGTATCGTATAATTCACAAGCAGTGTCTGTGTGCTAAAATGATTTTAGGGGTTGGACTTGAATCAGGAGGGAGAGACC
This sequence comes from Glycine soja, assembly GCF_004193775.1. Taxonomy (NCBI): domain Eukaryota; kingdom Viridiplantae; phylum Streptophyta; class Magnoliopsida; order Fabales; family Fabaceae; genus Glycine; species Glycine soja. The sequence goes on along the minus strand of NC_041012.1, from coordinate 40,340,712 downwards.
CTGACGAACTTTTCGGAGTGTAGGCCTTGGGGGTCATCGGATTTAAGTGCTCCTTTAAGCCTATGCTGATCCCATATGGTTGGAACATTCTCGCAAAACATCGTGACCCTGACTGGTCTCCCTATGATTTTACTTAGTAAGAGTGACCTGACAAACTCATTGTGTGGTGTGTCTTGTTATGTACTCCTAAGCGCCCGAGGGTGGTTTTTCCCTGACATGGTACCACATTGCATATAGGCTTAAGTCTTAGCATAACTGTCTCATGCGCTTGCTAATTGTTTATTATGAAATTTATGTGTTATTATGTCTTGATCAGAGCGTGTGATTCTTGTGTAATGCGATTGATGATTGAAAAGTGTGATTAATGGATGAAAAGTGAACTTTGAATGACAAAGTGACAGAATTACGTGTAAGTAAATTTTATTTGGTTTATATGATATGTATATCTAGTTGTCTTGTTTCTCTATTAGTTAGGAATGTGAGAACTCACTCCCCTGTGTTGTTTGTATTTGGATCCTATGATGATCTTGAACTTTGTGTTCGGGGGGCAGATGACTAGGTGAATTACTTTAAGGAATCTTGTGCTGAAGAACGTCGAGACACAACGCTATGATAGGATGTGACATTAGGGTATAAGGTTTTATATTAATTGTATGAAGTCTTAGACAACCTTGTTTGAACCAAAATGACTTTATTATTTATTTGAACAATTTGAATATGATGCAGAAGAAAGTGAATGTGAGTCTTTTATTCCTTTGAAAGACTTGTATTTAAAAATGTAAAAAAAAATACTTTTAATTAATATTTGAAATTTTATTCCTTTGTTAGAATATATGTGAGAGGTAGATGGTGTCATAGACAACAACTTGAACTAATGATGATGTGATTTATAGCTGCGCTGAGGAACCTTCCTTATCATAGCCAAGGACAGATCAAAGTAGAGAGGAAGTTGAACAAATGCAAAAAATGACACAGGCAAACACGTAGCAACATATATGGGATAAACTGCAAACTTCAGCTCGTCTTCAACGATGAAGAAATGTCCTGCACAGAATGAGACCAAGACAGATGCTATAGATGTGAAGAGTGTGGTCAATCCCAGAAGAAGCTTTCTCGGCAAGTCCATAGCAAAATCCTTTTCTTGGAACCGAGATGTGAGTATTGAGAGGAACAAAACAAGGGCAGTGACAGAGGAACAAAGTGCAACAAGTGATGCTATGGCGAAGATGTTGAAAGCCGGTCTTCCTTGAAACAATGGATAACCTGTGTTTTGATTCGGACCGCCTGGTACAGCTGTTGAGGTTGTGAATGCAACGGTTGCAACAAGTGCTGCTACCAACGAGCATGATTCTGAGGTTTTGGACAGCCATTTACCACCTTCCTTTGTGAGTCTCTCGTGTGTACTTATGAATACCTGCTTCGCTGTTTGCCCGTTCTCGTTGTAACGTTCATAGAAATTTGGTGGCATGGAGTTCTTAACTAGCTGAAAAATATAATTATTATAGAATTTATGACGTGATATGAAGAGAGATAAAAAAAAAATAAGAGATGTTGGTGGAGTGTTTAAAATGGAAAGGTGTTCATGTATCACCACTCTTTTATAAAATTGTTGGGAGGAGAGAATGTTGACCTTATACCACTTGTATTCCCACTGCATTTGCAATGCAGCACCAGGGACACGCCATGGCTTATAACTCCTATAGGTGGCAGCAAGATGCAAAGCACTGTTCCCTTGGTTATCCACTTGACGAAATGCAGTCTCTTTAATCATGCTCCTCTCATTCAACAGGCTGTAAACATGAGGTTGCCTGTTCTCTATGGCCAGAAGAACAACATTCTTGTTATCAGCGTCCACGTCATGGATTGCCACTGGGTCTGTCTCAAGAATCTTCTCAACCATCTCTGCCACTCCCATCTTTGCTGCAATCAAAATAGGTGAATCTGTTCTTCTTATTTTCTGATAACATCCTTTCTCCTTACTTTGATTATTACTACTAGGACTACTATTTATGTTACTTGTTCCAGTGTGGTCATGCTTGTACAGGGAAGAAGAACAAGTTCGCTGAATTAGTTCATTCATCACTTGCTTGGCTAGAATGTGTTTCACCTTCTTTCGTTGGATTTTCCCTATCCAAGATGCTCCTGCATCCGAGATCAAAGCCACTCAGCTAAAAGAAAAAGTAATCAATATTCACCATTTTCTACTTTGTCAAGAGTTTCTTTCTCTCAATTAATTTTACATCAAACAATGATATTTTGCAAGAAAAAAAATTCTTTTTACGAGCTTAATATTATGCAATAATAGGTTAAAATAATTTTATATTTTCATTCGATCACAATTTACATTGTAACTTATAAGGTAAATATTATAAAAATCAATAAATTTAATATATATAATGATTTGTGATTGGATGAAAGCTTAAAATTATTTTATATTGTTGGTGTATATTTTTTTTAGTTTTTTTTAAAATGTAAAAATAAAAGAAAGTGATAATCCACTTATAAACGCGGTGCGTACGTAGCTTTCATAAGAAAAAATTGATGTTGCACAGACATTTTCTTACTAATTCTTACTAAGAATTATAGATGGCCATGTGCTTACCAAAACCGCAAATGATTAGCAAGATCTTCATCATATGGGTTAGGAATCGGATCGTTGCTCCCCAATTGGGAGGGAACAGGTAGCGTTTCTTTTCCAATTTCTTTGCTTGTTCTTCCTCTGCATAAATAATATACACATTAATTAGGGCATTAACTAATACCTTCTTAAAGTTGACCATGAGTAAGTACTTCCACCAGCACCTAATGTTAATATATCATGCATGCCACATATATATATAGGTGAAAATATAGAAATAAAACTCTGTATAATTTGGTTAGTAATTCTCTCTCTGTTTTCATGGAGAGAAAACAAAGGGCAGAAAAAAAATTAAATTTAAATTGAAGAAAAAAAACAGAGTATAGAAGATTTTGATTTTTTTTTCTTTCTTAAAAGACAGTTTTTCTTTTCAACCAAACACAAGTCTGTATTTTTACTTTTCTTTTTTTTTTCTGTTTCCTTAGCCAAACATATATAGTAATATAAAAGATGAAATGGAATTTACAAAAAGAGGGAAGATTACCAGATTTTCGGGAGACATTATTCTCTTCATCATTGCTTGCAGCGTTGTCATCTTTTCCAATTGCTGTAACACGGCGTAAAAGATATAGATGCATTAAACTTTCCAGGAAAAAAATTGGTTGAAGAAGATAGGTATAATAAGCAATATGATATAATAAAAATAATAATATATGTTCACAGTGTATGATATATGAAAGTATCCACTATCCACACATCATCACAAAGAGTAGATAGGTATAGAAAATGAAAATTAAGGAGTAAATGAAACAAGATTAACCACGCACAAGTACTCTTCAACAATGATAAGAAGGTGGCGCATGTTTCATAGTTCATAGGGTAGTGATGAGTTGTGTCTGCTTCATTACAACGTATATCATATGTTTCCTCAATCTCATCAACAATCGAACCTGACAAATTGAAACACCGATTATCAGTACTATAATATATATATATATATATATATATATATATATATATATATATATATATATATATATATATATTAATAAACCGTATATCAAGTGAGCACTACATATAGTTGTTAATGTGAGAAATAATAAGTATCGATGTAGTATATATTTAGACCATTAGATTATATTTTGTCATGTGACTTTAATAAGCGAATAATTATAAAACATGAAGAAAAACAATTTGTTGGAAAGAAAGTTAAATATTCTTACACTTGTAAATAATACTCTGAAGTAACTCCATCCGCGTGCTGCTTTTGAAACAATTAGGCTTCGCTGCAAGAATCTGCAGAGGTGATAACCCGTCCTGGTTTACAGAATTCACAAGGTTTGGGTACAACTCTATTATTTGAAGCGCCAAACCTATCAAAATTCGTTATATACATCTCCATTATAAATATTTACCATAAATAAGTTACTTGTTGAAATAATTTTACTAAATTATTCTTACATTTCATAAATGCATTGCTTATAACTATTGGATGATCAATGGAGATATATAGTTGAATAATTGATAGACACAATACTCAATCATTGGATTGATGTAGTTTATTAGGCGCAAAATTGGAATAAAATTTTTAATATCACATTGAAAACTATCACATCAGTAATATGATTTTTTTTAATATTTAAACATTAGTAATTTTGAAACGGGAAGAGTAAAGGTTAATGGAGACCATAGATACATATATAGACAAATAGTGATTTAGACGGTAGTAATTTCTTAAATTTAATTATATCAATAACTTGTCAATGAGTAATACGTGACAAATCATGATATGACATATTACACGCATGTCTATTTGTCATATAAGCCAAAATTAACATTATATGTCAATGCAGGAAATTATTAGAAAGAACTATTTAGTGTAACACTTAAATCAAAATGAAATTTTAATCTTAGAAGAATCAAACCAAAACTAAACACCATAAGTGTATTTTAGAGTAGTCAATGACAGTACTAACCAAAGTATTCACTAGCGATGGTAGAATGAAGAATGGTATCCCCGTTGCTTTTCCTAACCAACAACGAGCCATCCTCCTCATCATCACGTCTTCTTTGTTGGTTTTCATGGAGACAAAAGAAAGCCTCTCTCTTGCCATGAACAGCTGCCAAGAAAAGAGGGGTCTCACCTTCAACGTTGCGAAAACAAACGAGTTTGGGGTCCCTTTGGGCCATGTTGTGGCACAATTCCACGTTCCCGAGCTGTGCTGAAAGGTGCAAGGGAGTGTTACCCTTTGAGTTTTGCATGCATAAGATGTTGAGAGACACCTCTTTGTCGATGTTATCTAACACACTCTTCACAAAGCAAGTTTGGCCTACATGCACAGCAACGTGTAGCACTGTGTCTTCCACTTTTGTGATCTTAGCTTCCAATGCTCCCGGGTTTTTGTTGTAGGCATCTAATGCCTCTCTCCACTGCCCCTTCACCGCATAGTTAAACAAACTTTCAACGTCCATCTCAGCCATTTACACAAACTATCACGTCTATAAACAATATGTTATGTTACAAGTAAGCTTTCTAAGAGTAATGTAATGAAGCAGATAAGTATTATGTAACCGTTAAATTGAAATGTCATAGGAGACGTATATATATATATATGTATAAGTCGTCGAATATTAGCATGCATACTATATATTCTCGTCTTCTTTTTTTTATTTCTCCCAAAAATTGTCTTTTCTTTCAATGTACGATAAGCATTTTCATGTCGATGGAGGAGACTTGGATTCCAATTTACCTATATTTTTAAATTTGTTCTTTTTTTTTTGCCTTTTTTTAACATTGTATTTTATCAAAGATATGTTGTTTTTACTTTTTCTAGTGTGAAATTGGTAAAGGAGGGAAATACATAAAAGATCTACTCGCATTTATACTTTGCTCCCAGTTAGTATAAATTGATGCCTTGCGGCTTGTGCGATTGTTCTTTTACCGACAATGGACTAATTTGACTTGTTCATATGGAAATGTGTATTTATGAAGTTTAGTTGGAGATTTAACCACAAAAAACATAAAATAAAAAACATTTCTTCAGAAAATCATTCATGTCATTCTTACTTGCTGTATATGGGAGTTTTGGAGGTAGTACCTAGTTTGTACAAAATACCAATTTTTTAATAGGCTTGTAACATTACAGACATAATACTTGAAATACAAATACAAATACCAATCATCATATCTGACGATTTTTTTAGTCTTCTTTTCATAACAATGATACTTACTCTTGTATGCCGATTTTCGTACTTTATTTTCAAAAATAAAAATGAGAAAATTGTAAAAATTAATAATGTTAACCGTTAGAAAATAAGTATTTTTTTGCTCTCATCTAGCATTGGTAACTTAAACCAATGAAAAATGGAACCAGACGAGAGTGCCTTGTTTAGAAGCAGTGAATAATTTTTAATTTATTTCACTAAATAATTCGCTTAGTTTTTGTTGCTTCTTAACTTTATCTCAAGTAACAATAGCAAGGAAGGAGGATTTTTTTGTTGCTTCTTAACTTTTTTTACAGAGAATTATTCAGTGAAATAAATTTAGAATTTCATAGAAAAAAAATGTTAAAAGATTCTGCTTCTCTTGCTCTCTTGCATATACACTTCATGATATTTATTTCGCAAAAAAAAAAATATACTACATGGTAGTGGTATTGATTGACAAACACAAGGTTCATGATAAACATCGTGGCAGGTCATCATATCAGTAGATACGATGAAGTTGTTTCCCTTGTGAGGAGATTCATACTGGGTTATCAACATGAGAAACCTGAAGCCTCCAAGTAACAAACTGGATATACGCATAGTTGATGCCCATAGCAACTCCAAAACCCAAAACTGATGAAAGTAGTATGGCATATATGGCCGTCAAATGCAACTGCAACAAAAGCACAAATCTTTAGCATATTTGAGTCATTCAAGTAATCAACTAAGGAGCCAGGATGTATAGTTTTTCAATTACAAAGGAAACAAAACTGTTACTTGTTAATGCAAGACGCAGGAGGAGGCTACATGAAATAAAACAGAAATAATAAGACCATTTTTGAATGAATTTCTCCACAAGTACTTATAAGAGAAAAAAAAAAGTAAAATAAAATAAATTTCTCTCACAAGCTAAGCTAAAATTAGCTTATACATAAGCTAATTTGTAGAAGTTGTCTCATTTAGCCTCTCCCAAAAGCTAATTTTTGCTTATGCATAAGCTAGTTTTTTGCTTATGGAAGAAACTTATTTCATTTTTTTTCCTTATTTTTTTTCTTCTATAAGAACTTATTAAGAAGTTTATCCAAACATAATACATACTGACAGACTGCTATATCTACTACTAGTCACATCATCTATATTCCTTCCACAAATTATTTTTCCATTTGGTTAGCAAATTGTAAGGCTTTTTCTTCCCTGGTATTTTTTTTTAAACGGAAGCATACACTTCCTGCCTTCCCATTTGCATTCATATTTCTAATGTCCACCTTCACACAGTAGCCCCTTGGGCTTGCCTGAAGTTAATTTATTTTAGAAGAATGGGGGGAGGCTGATTGAATTCCAGACCACTTGGTTTTGAAGGATTTGATATGATATGATGAATTGAAAATGAACTAGGTCCAATTCAACCACAAAATCTAACTCAAGGAAGACAGGGGTTGCCAAGCCCTACAGGGAATACTTTGACCATATTTTTAACCTGCACGAGATATCTTAACATGCTCTGTTAATGTCTTAGAGTATGAAGTTTGCAGGATTTGACATTTACGGTTGATCCAACATCACAACTGGACAGTGGACAAGATCTGATACCACAGTAGAAATAAATTGGACTTAACTACAAAAGCTAATTCAAGGGAGGTGGAGGGGATTTTCCAAGGCTTATAAGAAGAGCTTTAACCAGTGACCATCTAGGCAGTGTGAGACATCTTAACACTTCTATTCTGGAAAAAACACATAGGATGGTGTGTGTATGCAGCAGATACATGAAAAGTTGTAACTTGCAACTGAGGCAGAAGTAACAGATTAATCAAGGCAGTTATTAATATGAAAATCTTAATAGTCATTAGTAGGCATTTGATCTGGCATCAATCCTGGGAAATGAACTGGGAATTTTTTAAATTCATACTCACCATAGTATAAAATAGATGCACGGTTAAAGCCACAAGGGCAAACTCAAGAGCAGCATATGTCCATATATACTCTTTAATTGCTGCAAACAGCATAAGTAAACATTCAATTAAAATTCAAAGAAAAATCATTCTGTGACAAAAAAAAAAAAAAAAGTTCTGTTATAGAGGTTATACGTAGGATAACTGCAAAAATGGAAGCTAGGAGGCCCAACGTAAAGGCAAATGGTGATGCTATAATAATCGCTTGAGTCTTCAATTCAGGAAGCTACAACATGGAACAAGCAACATATAAATCAATTATGCTTGAACACCGAAATATCTGAAAAAGAAAGAAAAGTTAATAACATCTCCGAACAATAAACACTATGACAATACCTCCTCTGAGCCTACTGGGGAAGGGGTATTATACAATTGTAGTTATGCATGGGTAGTTACTGCTTATTTTTCTGTTCCCCCCCCCCCCCCCCTGCCCCCCCAACAATCTATAGTAAAATACACTTGTACTGTGAATGCATCATGTTAAATATATATGGGAAACATGTAATAAGCTTTGTTCTTGGCTATATTCTATATCTGTGAACTCTATGCTTTAAAGGAACCTAATGGGTTAAAAGATCAAGAAATGTCAGAAAGTAAGAATAACACACAAGGTAGTTCTTTGAAGATGGATGTTATTATCCAGAAGTCTTTTGTCAAAGGAAATAGGCATACCAGTAGCTGTTCAAGGAAGAAAAAGTAGCATATTGTGCTGATCAGGACAAGCACCACAAAGTCTTGCCAAGCGCTGCAAAAAAAACGAAATTTACTCGTCAATTTAGTTGAAAAATACTAAAATATAGGAGTATCAAATACTTGAAAATAGAATAACTCGTCAATTTACTCCAAATAAGTTTCCCAAAGTCAAACTTTATTAGCAGCAGTATTGTTGTATTAATAATGAATTAAGAATATTGCATAAGACAAATAAAAGATGAACTGGATTCCTAACGGCACATATATTGAAAATTTTGTACAAGTTATATGCTAGAAAGACACCTATAATCAGTTATACCTCAAATGTCCATGGTACAACAACAAGAGCCTTATCCCACTACACAAGGTAGGCTACATGAATGACACAATGCCATTAGGCTCGGTTAAAGACACTTAAAGTGTCCATGGTAAAGAATGAAAAATAATGGATTACTTAATTTGAGAAATTGGTTTTCAAATTACCTTATTGACTCTGGATGTAGGTTCTGCTGACCTTGCAGCTGTCTGTTTTCTCTTTGAACAGAGCTAGTCACACGAAGCAAAGTTACAGGTAAATTCTGAACCTCTAGCCTACATACATCACATTTCTTATCTCCTTTTGTGCTAAACCATTTAACTAAACATTCTTCATGCACCAATCTCAGGTCACCTTTGCAACTGCATTCCATTTTAAAGGTATTCCTTTCATCACATACATCAAAACATATCCTGCACACTGCTTCCTCTTCAGGAATTTCTTCATCGGCAGTAACTTCTACTGGCACAGGAGTTATTTGATCTGATTGGCCAAGTATAGAAAGCTCCTATAAGATTAAAATGTGATGATATACATGCTAACATGTAAAGTAATTCAAGTGTTAATTACACATCAAAAGTTAAGAAAAAATAACAAACTAGTCCGGCATTTTGTCTATTGCCAACATACAACATTTTCAAACTTTGCCCGCTGATCAAGATAATTTCTACCCAATTGAATGATTATGATTAGGTGTCTAACCATTGACTTGATGATTTGTTTATGATAAAAATCAATTATATGAAAACCTTTACATCAAATACTCTACTTAAGAGACTTTTAAATTCAATTTCATGAAACAAACTGACATGGTGATGAGGAGAAACCCCATCCTAGGTGGGCTAGTAACAAATTTCAACCTTGGAACAAAGATTAGATTTTCTTCAAGCTTATGAACTTAAAAACAAAAAAAAAGTAGGACTATGAAACTGGAATACTAGTTTATGATATAACATACCATCATTTGACTCTTGTTGCTCCTGTTCGCTACGGGTAGAAAAAGAGACAGATCTTACAATAACAACATTTCGCCCGGGTACAGAAAGGGACCTTGAAACCTTAGAACAATCAACATCTTTCTGCGTACAAATAATAGTCATTAATTTTCTTTACTTTAAAAGATTTTGATGCCTTTGATGCAACTATGCGTATGAAATATGCTTTAGAAGAAACTAAACATGAGTTTGAACTTCAAGCTTTCCAAAATACATTGTTGAAAATCTCACATCTGAATCCGATTAGTTTCATCTTTCCCTTTTTGGTGGAGGCATATATTCAGTTTCTTCCATAGCAGGTTGAACACAATATACCGAGTGTAATATAACATTTAAACATGATTCAACTTTTTCTATGGCCCCAGGTACAGTTAGGATAACATTTCATCTAAAAAATCAATAAATAAGGCAACTCAATGAAGTAGAAGATAACTCACATGAGGCTTAGTCTGTTCATTATATGCCCTTGCAGAAATGGGCGTAGAAACTGAAGGAGACAGATTTGATGCAGGTGTAACAGGAAGAGAAGTACATCTTTTCCATGCAATTTCAGATATGGAGGCCATATTAGGACTGTCTGCAGCTGTCTTGGGGTCTGAATTAAGGAGGGAACTTCTTTCGCCATCTGCTACATTTCCTTTTCTTTTGAAGCTCAAGGCCCGCAAGAAGCCTCTTGATGATGAAATCCCTTTACCGAAACTTTGAGAATGATCCAGAACCCTTACACCACTAGTGCTGCCAAACCCTGTAGGTCTAGGGGGAACTTGAAGTGAAATATCAGGGCGCCTACCACCTGGTCCACCGTCTGAAACTTCTTTGTTTCGCTGGGGGACAGCCTGCATGTAATAAGGACAGTTTAACAAAAACTTGTTTAGTCCCAGGCTCCCAGCAGTTTGGCATAATGTGTCAAAGAACAGCAGATAATATAGCAATAAATACTTAAATGCAATAATTAAAATGCAAGCACGTCAAAAGATTGCATATGCCTAGTGCAATAATTAAAAAGTAAGCACATCAAAAGATTGCACTCAAATCTAATTCAATGATGAATAACTAATCATCCTCAACAAGCTGATCAATATTAGAAGTCCTCATTTCACACATAGGATCAAGAATTGAATCAAGCACTTAAGCCAATGGAACTAGCAAAATCAATAAATCTCTCTACAGCAACGGTGAAAACAAACACAGCGAGATGTCACATAAAGTTAAGAAGAATAAGGACATGATCCAGAACCCTTTTTACAAACTACATTATCAGTTAGAGCAAAAAGCTGAAGCATCAACTTCAAGGACCTACAGAAACCCATACATTTGCAATGCCTACAAACTAAAATCAAAATTTTTCTCACCAACAGTTCGTGGCTAAATTGTATCTGCGCTATAAAACAATGACATGCATGGCCCTTTTCCCTCATCTTCTCCTTTACCCTCTTATAATTGAAAGAACAAAGCCAACTTGTGGTAGTTTTTCATGCTCTCATCAGAATCAGAAAAGATAGCCAGTTAAACATGGATTAATGTTCAATTCAACCTCAGCCCACAGTAACTAGGGAAGAGAAGATTCATATCCACATCCAACTACATTCTAAATATTGAAACTGAGACACAATTAATGAAAACAATTAAAAACGTGGGCTTTTTCAGGAACAGTCGTGAGTAGACACGGAATAAGCTAAAATTATAATCCCTTTAAAATCAATTGGATCAAAATCAAACACATATAACAGTGTCTAGAAAATCAAAATGCCAGTCACTGCATGGCATGCCCATCAAAAGACATGACTGAGAAACTAATAGAGAGATAATAATCCAGTGCTGATATGAGGAATCAAAATGAAAATGAAAAAGGGGTTAAAAAGAAGAGTTGTAAAATCAAATGGATAAAGCCAAAGCGGAAAAAAGTAAAGTGGAAAAGCAAAGAGCTTCTTCGCTTGTTTAAGATGAAAAGCTCACCTGATGGGAAATTTCAGGAGCTTCTTCATCAGTGAGTGATGATGCTTGTGGCGCTTGCATTATAGCTAGCTAGTTACAAAGATCGACAAGCGCAAAGTGAGGGAAAAAACCAAAGAGAAAAGGCATAAGAGGAAAAAAATAAAAAGGAAAGAGAGAAAGAAGAGAAAGTGAAGGGAATAGAATCCAACAAAGATTGAACAAAAAAGAATCAAGCAAACTGTTGAAGACCGTGGATCGTCGTGTAAATTATTTTACATTGTATATCTAGAATTTTAATGTTATTATATTATTGTTTGTGTCTTGGAAGAGATAATAGGTGAAGGAGAAGGTATTTAACATGTTTTTTTTTTCGTCTATGGATGTATCCTAATCCAACACTAAGTCATAAACAAATTTTATTCATAATATGTGACTATCTCTATCTTAAATAATTAAAAACAATTATCTTGTTAAACATATATGCACAATATATACTTACACCATTATAATAACTCTTAACATGTTTTTATTTAGTAATATATGACTATATCTTAAACAATATCATTTGAAAAAAATATATGTAAGAAAAACATTACTTGAGTTTATATTACGGGTGTTTATGGATGCAGGATATTCATGAACTCAAATTAACTCAAATTGACCCAAACAATTTGGGTTGGGTCATTTATGTATTTAGATTAAAAATGAATCGAACCAATCAAAACTGTTCATGTACAGATTAAGTAGTGAATTTAGATTTATAAATATGTTGATCTAAACCGTAAACCGTTAATTAAAATATAAATTTTATTATATATATATATATATATATATATTAAAAACTAAAAAAAAAATAGGATGAGGTGCAAAAAAATGAGTTAGAAAGGTATTTTGAAGATGATGTTGAAGATAATCACTCTGAATTTGACATTTTGAATTAATGAAAATTAAAAACATCCAAATATTATATTTTTTTCATGTATGGCTAGAGATATATTAATCATTTATGCATCTGTATCATGTGAATAAGCATTTAGTATAGGGGTAGAATTCTAGAGTCATCTTGCCGTACTTGAGTCCCACTACTATTAAAGCTTTCATTTGTGTCCAAAATTGGCTTAAATCTGCTAAGTAAAATGTTAATGACTTGCAAGTTGAAATAAATATAACAGAAAAGATTGAATTAGGTGTGTAATCTCTTATTTCATTTTTTATATTGTATAAAATAATTAATTTTTGTGCTAATGGGATTATGTTTAAATTTGTAGAGGTGTTTGGTTTGACTTTAAATATTGTTAATATTGAGACTCAAAGGATTGAAACTTAAAGTATTGAGACTACTAGGGTTGAAACTTAAAATATTTTCAGGTACATTTTTATTTATTTCACCTTTTTTCATATTTATTTTTTCTATTATAATATTAATGGAACATATTTTGTTCATTTGTTTGAGCAAATTTGATGGTAGTAAATCTGATTGGTGTAAAACTTATTACAAGAAATTAATTTGTAGAAAATAGTTGTGATTCAGACTATTTTAGTAAATCTTGTTGAAAAATATTTTATTTTAATTTGTATTAGTTTATTTTGGAAACTATGTTGATGGAATTAAATGAATCAATTTTATTATTGTTAGACATTTAATAATATTGTGTTAATTGTATTGAATATTTGGATAAATCATGATATAAAATATTAGTTATAAAAAAAATCAAATTCAAATGGGTAACACGTTGGTGCGAACCGAACCAAACAATTTATGAATGAGTTGAGTTTCAAAAAAAAATTGTAAAAACCGAATCGAACAAAATCAATCAAATTTGATTGAATTGAATCTTAAATTTGACCAAAATTAACTCAAGTCTATCAGCGAATATCCCTAGTCTACTTATTAAATTGAGATGCAAATGACACAGGAGTCTGATGGTAAAAAATAAAGTTTATTTAACAAATATATAAATATTAAATTTTATATAAAAAAAATTTTATTGTGTATTTTTAAAAACAATCTAAACATATATAATGGAAAAGTATATTTATAGAATCAAATAAGTATTTCTTTTAAAATAAGATTAATTTATTAGTTTCATATATCATCAAGATTTTTATATATTTATTATAAAATTTTGTGTTAATGACAAAATTTTACTATAAAATCTTATTAATTATGATTTAAAAAATACAAAATGAATTATGCTACTCATTAATAATTATGATAATGATTGAAGCAGAATTAATTTCCAGATTTTTTTTGCAAGAATTTCCAGATTGTTAAAAGAAAAATAAAAAAAAAATATGTTCTTGCGTCTCACTTTTTTAAAAAAAAATCAACAAAAATATTTATTAATTAAATTGCACTAGTAGTACCTAAATACAGAATACAGAAACAGAGCACTGTCAATGGTTATTACATATTTAATATGTGTTGATATAAATACTCTATAACCACACGCTGTACTCAGTGGAATGACAAATTACAAGAACTTTTTTTTTTCCAATTACCAACCGTTTCTAGACATGGCAAGAAAATTCGTACCCGTGGGTACCCGTTCGAATCCGTCCCGACTTTGACGGGTAATATCTGAGTTGATCGGGTATGGGTTCGGGTTCAAGTTTTCCCCCGATAACCAAAAGTCGGGTACGAGTACGGATATGGGATTATTAGACCCGTCCCAAACCCGAACCCACCCCGTCACTTAAAATCTTTAGAATTTTTGTATAATTTAATCAAAAGGCATATCATTTTTATTACTAGTTAATTTTATTTTAGAATTTTTACATAATTTAATATTATTTTCTTAACTATTTACGTAGACACACGCGTTATAATAAATTTATTGATATATAAGTAGTTAAAAATAAATGTTTAACAATCAATTTATTTTTTTCTAAAATCAAATATTTAATATTTTTTTACAAAAAAAAAAATATTTGTCTAGTGTGTGGAACAGGATTGGGGATACCCGATACCCGACAGGTACCCGACGGGTAGGGAGATGGGACAATAAACTCAAATTCGTCGGATATCGGGTACGGGTATGGGGATATGTTGAAGAGTCGAGATAAGGAATTTGAGAGACAATACCTATATCCAACCCGCCCCATTGCCATGTATAACCGTTTCATTCCCCATCCAAGCTTACCCCTGATCACCAATTAAATTACAAAGAAATGAACCTTTTTGTTCTTGCGCCTCACTAAGACAAGAAAAACTAAAAAATATAGGAATATTATTATTATTATCCATAACACAATGTTCATGATGACCTTTAAATCTTAACAAATAAGGCATCAAATAGCATGTTAGAGACTAGAGAGATTCACAAAAGTTCAACTTAGAAGATTATTACAAATAATTCATCCAATTAAAATTATGCAACTAGCCCCTCAATAATAAATATCAGAAAATCTTTTTGAAGAGATACTCACTAATCAAGATTTTAGACGCTTTCTGTGTCTTTATTAATAAAGAGTCGAGAGTACTTGAGGAATTAATTTTATAGAAATACTTATAGGGATACTTTTATAAAAGATAAAAAAAAAAATGAAGCTTCACTGTGACAGAGTAGAAAAGGCAGAGGAGTTTCGTGTGTCCGGTTCGTTGTCCGGTCTGAAAAATCCGGTTCAATGTCCGGTCCTGGAAGGAAGATGAGAAGCAAAAGCCATCGAGTGATACACGTTCCACTTTGTTCTATTTTGCGAGGACTCGCTGGCATGTGAGATTATGTTCATAAATAGATTGGAATTAAATTGTAACGTCAATTGTAGGCATAACATTATTTAATTCTATTTGTCACTTTGTTAATAACTTAGAGAATTAAGTCTCAATTTTAATACTTCTTACACCTATAATAGTAACAATAATCCAACATAAATTAACTATTACTGTGACATTGATTGATGTTGTTCTTTGCGTGTTGCTTCCGAGTTGCTTCCAATTTATTATTTGTGTTCCCCAGTCTTGCAAGTCCACCAGGATTTCAGTTTCTTGGGAGAAAAAAAGCTAATTTCATTGACGAATGAAGGACTATAATTGAACTGGGTAAGGTATGGTTAATGTGCTTCAATAGATTATTCATCTATATAAAAGAATAATTTGTCAAAAAGTGATATCTTATATGGTTGAGACTTATGCTTCTTTTTTAAAATATTTTTTTTATGTTGATTATTAATATGATATCATACTATGACAATATGCTATTACTTATGTACGATGTTTGACCGAGAGTGCCCATAAGGGCTGTAGGGACCAATGTCAATAAGACATGTGAAGAAGACTACTAGCAAAATAATTCACGAGATGTTACTGCACATGGACGACAAGAATTGAAGTGACAGAGGTTGTAACTTATCTACCTTTGTCTCTATTTTTCTTCTCCCTTATACATCACTCCTTATGGCTTTTGTGTTTGAATTATTTTGCTGATCAGTGTGTGATACAGTGGCAGAGTTGAAAAAGGACAATAATCTTCCTTGTGAATTGTTTATCTTTCATTTGGAAGACAATTTGAGTTGGAAGCTTAGATTTTGTTTCAATGCAGCTTGAACTAGGTGAAAAATTACAGTTTGGCTATATAATATTTCACTGGTGTACTAATATTTTTGTTGTTTGTTTGTCTTCTTTCGTGAAGCCCCTTTTTTTTAATCTTTACAACTTAAGAGCTTTGTTTACTAAAAAAGCTCTTAGAGTTTACATATTGATAAAAGTAGAAATTTAATTCCATGTCTAGATCGAATCAAATCCAATGTGGTGGGAAGTTAAAATAAACCTGAGTTTGAAAGAATATCAACTTTTCATGCCAGAGAAAGGAGAGATGAAGTCATCCAATCAATTTAGATAGGAAATATCATAAATAATCTTCTGTTGTGGCAGTGAATACAATCAGAGACACACCTTTTATGACTCCAAAGAATGATCAAACAAAGAATGACATGAACACAATCCCCGTGGATGATATAGAAAGTAGATAGGACTTCAGTATGGAAAACTAGCAAAAACTTATTTGAATGTTGCAGTGTGAAAGCTTCGAGTGAAGCATGCCATAACATAGAGAAATTACTTGCATTTCTATAAGATTACGAGGCACTGATTTAGTTTAAAGAAGACATGATATTAATGATTTAAATTTTATTTTGATTATTACTCTGAGTCTACCGATCCCTTAAATTGTTTGAACTAAATTTTTAGGTAGGGAGGTGTTTATTATAACAATATGACAATATGAATTGTGCCTACTTGATTTCAATACTAGATATTTTACTAAGGTGGGTCCATACATAACATAGATTTATTGTAATAATATTTAGTTTTGATATTTTTAAAGAGACAAAAAAGAAATAAGAATGAAAAGTCAATTAATATACTTCAAAAGGTTATATCATTTTGAGTTAAAATATGATATTTAATGTTGCACATGAAAAATGTGCTTCAGTTTTTTTCAAGACAAAACATACATAAAAAGTCTACATATTACTTGGACAAAAGTTTTGATAAGTACATCTAACTCTAAACATTCATGTTTTATTAATTCTTTTATATTTTTTCTATTTATTTATGCTATACTAACATTAGCATGTTGGATGCTAATATATTATTTCTCTAATTTCTGATTCTAATTTGTACTTCCCAATATAGTATAAAATTTCATAATATATGTTAGATTGAAGATGAACTTACTATTGTAGTTCTATGGAAGAAGCTTGAAGACTCACACTCTCTTTCATTGAAATCCCAAATATAATATAAATCTTTTGGCATTCATCGGAAAAAATAAGGACCTTATCTTCTACTCTAAGGAGACAAGGATCAACGAGTACACAAACATAACCTTTTTTTTATTTTTTAACATCAAATCAGCATGGTATATGATAACTTGGAATACTCTAGGTTTTATGCATTATTGTTCATGCATAACGAAAAGAATTATATGATGTTGTTAATTGCAATAGAATGTCAAGAATATCATATATACTTGATTAGTTTTTGACTTTCTGTCATTAAATTAAATTTGTTCTTATAACTGAAAGATAGAGGTCTATATTAGAAAATGGTAAAAATTAAAACGATATTTTACTTTTTAACTTTAATCTAAACAATTTTAATATTAAAACAAAAAAATATAATGGAGCGACCTGTACGTATGTACAAGTAACTAATTAGTTTGTTTAATTATTTAAATATTTTTTTAAAAAAAAACTTAACTATTATAAATAACTTGATAAGTTATTGTATAAAAAACACTTTTTTACAGAAAAATTGAAATTACTAATGTATAAGAAAAAAAGAAAGCACACATCAAATATTTAAAAGTGAAAACACATACAAAACATGCAATAAAGATAATAATGGAGCATGTGACATTAATGTAATTGGTGACACTATATATTTGTTTTGCATATATATGTATATATTATTTTTCCTCCCTTGCTTTCTTGCATAGTAAAGTGGGGGAAAGTTTTTCTATAATTGTATATTCCTTCCTCTCCTTTTCCTTTCCCTTACTTTGTTGCCGTTGCCTTCCAATTAGAGTGTAGAGTAATCAACCAATCTCGTTTGAGTATAATTGAATTTAGTTTTTTTAAACAATTTATTTATTGTTTTTAGTAAAAAAAAATAGTTAGAAAACGAAACTCCATTAAAAATGAATAAATTTTTTAAAATAAAAAATAGTTATTAACAAAACCTATAAATATTTTATGCTAACAACACAATCTCTCATAAGAAAAAAAATGAGCAATTAAAATTGAAAAAAAGAAGAAGAAGAAGACAGTCTTCCAATTTCCAAACACTTCTTACATCATTAATCTATTGTCTAAACACTTTTAGTTGTGATTTGATTGTGTAGAATGAAAGGGAGAAAAAAGAATTTTAAAAAATATTTAAATTAAAATAATATAGTGAAATAAAGGTGTGAGGCTTACAAACAATTTTGAAAACTTCCTCCTAATTTTTCTATATTTAAAGTCTTATTGCTGAAGCAATTCAGAAAAAAAAAAACTTAAAATATAAATCGGATATCAATCACAAGATTGTTTTCATGATGTGTCATGCTTCGTTTATTCTCAGCCCGACACGGCTCCTCTGGTACATTTGCCACTATCAAGCTCAAGCCTCACACATGATGCTCCATTCAAGCAACAATGCATGACATACAATAAAAATAAAATAAATAAACAAATTATTATTATTATTATTATTATTATTATTATAATATTATAAAAAGTTTGCACCTGATGAACTTTGGACTCTGGTCATGGACTGTGGCCCATTTACGTCTATTTCAATCAGTTGGACGTTGACACCCGACCTAGCAGCTGAACTCTCTCTGCCCTCTCCAGCTCATATTCAATTTTGTGATTTTAATTATAAAAAAATAGCTTAGTATTTTTTATTAATAAATATTAATTTTTGTTAGTAGAAGGAATTAAATCCACCATTTTTTTTCTTTCTTTTTTAACCATTCAATCAATTTTATATCTCCCAAAAATGATTTAATTATATATATATATATATATATATATATATATATATATATATATTCAAAGTCTCACAAATATAGTGAATTTTATATTTTAATTTCTTTTTACAAATTTCACCCTCCAATTTATAAAAATTGCGAATTTTACCTCCACGTAAAAAAACAGCAACAAATTAATGAAAAAAATCATCAAACCGTTATATTAAATTTGACTATTTAAAGAAAAAATCATTACAGGTCAAAATGTCTTAATTAATGATTTTAGTTTAAATTCTCAACATGTAATTATGTTGAATGCTTAAAAGACAAAAATTGTCGGTCCTAGAGTCATATCTTACTCAAACATGTATAAGATATTTATGATTTATACCAAAAAAATAATTATAAATAGTAGCTACTTGTGTAAAATTGATCTTGATCACTCATTTTTTTTCTTATAAAGTATATGATATCAGAAAATAGACTATGCATTAACTATAAAATAATTTTATATTTTCATTCGATTATAAATAATTATATATAATAAATTTATTAACTTTTACCATAATTATCTTAAAAATCATATCAATAATAATTTTTTTTATTAATTAACGGTGTATGTCTATAAGATTATTTTACACATTCGATATATAATCATTAAACTCATATTTTTTTTTAAAAAAGCTCTTTCCATTAATGCCTTTTGCCACAATTATCATGCTTTATTAGACTTTGGTTTCATTATATGTTTTTTAGTGGTATGTTTATTATATGAGAGAGAAAAAAAATGAAAATATAGTTTTATATTTAATTGAAGAAAAAAAATGAAAAAGTAGAGAGAAAGTAGTTTTTTTTTTCATTTTTAATTTTTTTTATCAACCTCATTTTCTTTTCTCTCTACAAACCAAATGATAAATATCTTTGATCTATATTGTCTTGAGTCCGTGTTTCTAAATGTTCATTGTTTAATGGACCTAAAATATATGCATGAAATAATTAATGGACTAAAAAATAGTCATTGTTTCTTTCTTATTCTAATAGTTTTATTGAGTATTAATAGAGATTTCTTTCAAGATTACAATAATCATTTAACATTAATGGTATTTATATGTCATTGTGTTGGAAGAGACTTTTAGTTCTTATATATTTGTAAGTGGAGATAATAAGAACAAAAAGGGAAAAGCAAAAACTCCAGCCTGAAGAAGGCATCAGCCATTAACATATATTGTTTAAATCTAGAGGGGATGAAATTCCCAACGGTGAGAATGCTCGAAATTGGGTTGCGAACGTGGTGCTCAAATTTCACGACGATCCAACGATGAATGAGTCCGAGATCATCATTTTTTTAGACAGATTTTATGGGCTGCGGGAAAAAGAAAGAGTTTTGAGAGGAGAAGGGAAAAAACGAAAATGAGAGGCTGAGGAGTCTGTCTGAAAAACCTAGCATGTTGCTATTTATAGCTAGGGGCATTTACGACCTATTATTTACTCTACTTATTTACTTTTATTATTTTTACTAAAAAATTCTTAAATTTATTTATAAAAAAAATGGGATGTTACACTAATGCTTATCTGCAAAGAACAATAGCATCACAGGTTGCTTGCCATACCCAAGTTCAAAACTTCAGCTGGCCTAGAACCTGATACCTCTTCTGCTTCTACTGTGGCAAATGATAATGAATGAGCACACCTGCTGTGTATTGTAAACAGGAATTTAGTGTTAATGTTTTAGAATTATATAAAATAAATATAACCAAATAAAAAAGAATGACCAGTTAAAGCTTATACTTTTATCTTTCATTTTTTATTTTTAGAAGGGATGAAACCACAAAATGGATTTTCTAGCATCCCTGTTAGTGAATTATTTAACCGAACAAATAAAAATCAACACAATGCCCCAGCTGCTCTAGACTTGAGTTCTCAAAAATTATCTAACCCAATCTCATAATTCCCTTTAAACTTTAATTAAACTTTAGTCTTCTTTAGGCCTAGCAAGCTTCCCATGGTTGTGGCATGCAGGCCTAAGGTAAAACCAAACGCATAAATTCCACTCAGATAGTCAGGACAGAGAGAGAGATTGGTATCATCTTGGTTGTGGGCACTCTTCTGATGACCTGTGTCCTTGCTCCTACAGGGAGTCAAGGCAGTTTCCTCCAAAACATTCATCTTTTCCTGATAAAGAGAGGTATACTCCAAGGAAAAGAATGGATGAAAAATCCCATTTTATAGAAAGAAATTGCATTGAAGATTTTCATGAATGTGAGTTTGAGTTTCTAAACAAGAGCTATAGAATGTCCACTGTTGCTGAGAGAGAACTGGAATTTTTACATAATAATCGTGAAGAGCAGTTTCCACATATTTATAGACATTGGAGAAGATCTGTCTGTAGGGGAAGACGTTTTGACAAAACCCCTTTAGTTTTGAATAACTTGTGTTTTGGGACAATGGAAGTCAAAGATAATTGTCAGAAATATACACACTACCAGACTTGAAATTTTAAGTATCGTAGACAATCTTAATTATACAGATTCAGTGAAAAATTATGCATATGGGTCAACAGTAAATGTAAACCTTGGGGGTTCGGGGAGAGATAAGCATGCTTGGGACAACAGAGACAGCAACTGGTCCTGTGATTATACTGACACTGCTGAACATGAAGATTTCCGAATTTATCCTGTAAAAGAGTATCAGTTTTATAGGTCCCCATCTAAGTTCCTGAATTGGACAGAGGATGAAATTATTTTTAGGCATCATGAAACTCATGCAACATCTCTGTTTACTACGGTTCAGAGTGATGATTTGCCATTGCAGCAGCATCAGCTAAGTATGCCAAAACGACATAATGATAAATATTTTAAAGGTAGCTCTAAGATTATGTGCAGAAGTCAGGGCGGGCAGGCAGTGCTGAGATGCAGGAAATCAGTTGACTTGATTCATGGGGAAGGAAAGGGAAAGATGGGGAAATATGGTCAAGAACATGTGCTTTTGTCTTTATGAAAGAGTTATTTGACATCTGTTGCACTTTATTTCATTTTGGTAACTGCTATTCATTTAATGTCCGCCGTACTACCTCACTCCCAAATATTAACTATGTTTTATCTTTTTGTTCTCAACTTTTGTTTTTTTTTAAAATGATTTTAAGTTTGGACTGATTTCAGATTACATTGATGTTGAGTTTCAGCATCAATATCAAGCTAAATTGCAAAAATTGTAGAGAATTTTCCCAGTCAAGCATATCAAGTTGTGCAGTTTGTTGAAGTCGTAACATCAATCTCATTGTTTAGTAATATTGTATGGTACATTAATAGTCATCAGTGTTGTTATATAGCGGCCATGGCGGCACCATAAGGCACGATGACATGTTTATATGGCTGAATTTTGAAATAATATGGCCGTGCTGGGAATGTGAAATAATATGGTAATGGGTTTGTGGTGATTAAGCTTGCTGCCATCAACATGGCTGGTGATCATTCCTTATCAGGGCCACATCTGTAAATCTCTTGGCTTGAGATAATGAATGCACTTATTTTGTTTAGAATTTTAATTGACTGGATATCACACATTTCTGGCACATGTTATTGTTTTCTGAATTTCTCATTCTATTAGGCCGGGGAGAGAATTGGACAAAACTATCTCTTCTTCCTAACTTGTCAAAATTGTATTGCATATTCAATTCTATTATTAATGCATCGATCTGCAACATAGTTGTATTATTTTATCACTTTCAAAAGCCTGAATTGGTTTTTATGTATAAATGTTGTGTTTTGGACAATAAGGATGTGTCTTTTCAGGTATTTACCTTTCTCTGCTAAATGCAGCTATCTACCTATAAGCCTATTATATGTTTAAGGTTTGTATACTTTATAACTGGTTTCTGGCTTTTGTTCTGTGGGCTTTTCTTCAAATGAAGTTTTAGTTCTTTAAAATGATTTCCAAAGTTCATTATTGATGGCATGAAGGTGCAGTTATTGTTGATTGTGATAAAAAAGACATTGGCCACTCTACCAAATTCGATATTTTATAAGCCCCATTTTCATGCTTAGATTATCTTCATCTGATATGACTTTGACAGTTTCACTGTCATTCATACTTTTAGTTGTATTTATCAATATTAGATTACACAGATACAAGTGTAGTACTCAATTTGATTTTTTTATTTAATGGATGATTTAGGAGATTCCTAACTTTTTGTATGGAACAATTTTTTTTAATATTGAACTCACAATAAAGCTTGAAAGGTGTCTAATACCTTTACCATGTTTTTCACTTTAATGCTTTCTTACTACTAATGATCATTCTGTTAGTTTCTATGTTTATATTTGCCACTCCCGTGGCTGACATTTGTCACACTTCACTATTATTTATTTGGTGCAATATTCTGCATATGTCAGCATCGGGGTTTTTTATTTGTTCAATGTATATTGATATTTTCCTGTATTTGGTTTGACTATTAACAGTCTCAAGTGAGAAGTTCCAGAGTCTTGTGCAATGGCAGGCTTGAAAATGTCAACCAGGGGATTGCTAAGAAACGGAAGAGAGCTTCTGTACCCAGAAGAGATCCTTCTGAAGGTCCAGTAGTGACTGACAGTGTGAACAAGAAGAGAATGTCACAAAATAAAAATAGTTCTGACCAATATATAGGTGGTTACGACAGTCAAAAGATTCTTGATTCATTAGCCAAGATGGAGAAACATAAGGAGCGCTTTAAGCAACCCATGACAATGAAAAAAGAAGCAGAAGAGAGTTTCAAGCTGAACAATGATTCCATTGTAGATACAGGTGAAATGAAGCAACACAGACCAACTCGAAAGAGGCGTTGGATAGGTAATTAGCTTTTATTGATGGCTAAAGTTTCTTTCAGATTCCGGACAAGTACCATGGTGGAACTTGGTTAATCATCCTTGGTACAAACTATATTTTTCCCTTGGCAAAATTGATATTATAGATGTTTTCTTTTGACTTGGAATAAAGCATGGTAGTGCCATAAATGATGGAAGACTTCAAGCCATAAAATTTATATTTTGCCCTTGGGTAAGAGATACTGGTCTGCCTACCACCTTTGAAACACAAAGGATAATAATGGAAGACTTGAAGCCATGGGAAATTGATGAAAAATTCAACCATGGTAGTGCCATAAATGAAGTTACAAAATTCTACAAGAGCTACACAGAAAGAATGAGGAAATTCGATATCTTAAATTACCAAAAGCTGTTTGCCATGAGGATAATAATTTTTTTGGACTTTACTTTTTCCACTAGAACGTAATGCAAATGTTTAGGTGGACCTCTTAGGGACATTTTCAATGACTAAGATGTAATGGCATACCAACGTCATCTTCGACATTCACATTCAAGAGTCCTCTCATAGCTAAAAATTCGTTTCTGTCATGCCTTCAGCTAAATCTTTTCCCCGTCATATCAAAATATGAAGATACACTACCAATTGTGTTTGTTTATTCGTTTAACCATTTGTTGGCACTATTATTTGTCAATCTGCATTTTCCATTTCTATTATTTTTTAACAAACACATTTGTATTACACTGGGTGAATCACGCTACTTTGTACATTGCAGGGAACAAAAATTGAACCCCTTTGCATTTGTTTTATGTCATGACCTCTAGTGCCTCTCTTGTTTGTCCAAGTAGATTGAAAACTGTTGCTGCTATGTGAGATGGTGTAAGACCAGCTGCACTCAATTGGTCAACCGGTGATCCATGGTCAATGTAACAATCAGGAAGAACAATTGGCCTCCACTGCAGTTTGTAAATCAAAGCCACAAGAGTTTTCAACTAGTTAAAAATATTCACAGAAACTTCAAAGATGTGTAAATTGTAATACAAAAGAAAAGCAAGTATTATGGATCATGTTTTAAAAAGATTCATACCTTTAATTTCCCATCAAGAAGGCCATCAAGGGCCATGAACTGAACAACATGAGATCCGAATCCTCCTATTGACCCTTCTTCCACAGTGATCAAAACCTCGTGCGATTGGGCAAGGCTGCGAATAAGGGAACGGTCCAATGGCTTGCAGAAACGTGCATCCGCCACTGTTGCGCGCAAGCCATGATGTTCCAACAAGGAAGAAGCAGCCAGACAGCTCTGAACAGCTGATCCATAGCCCAACAAGGCCACTCTTTCTCCTTCAATTAGTATCCTACCCTTCCCAATCTGTTAAAATGTCACAACAACACAAATGTTAAACTCAAAGCATAAATGTTCCTAATCATCTCCATGAGAGTGCCACTAGAATTCTAACTTACCTCAAGAGGAATGCCTTTATTCCCTAGTGGTAGCTCAACACCAATACCATTTCCCCTCGGGTATCGGAAACAACTGGGTCGATCATCAATGGCAGCTGCAGTTGCAACCATGTGAAAAAGCTCTGCTTCATCAGAAGGAGCCATCACCACCATGTTAGGGAGGCATGCCATAAAAGTGACATCAAATGCACCGCAGTGTGTGGGACCATCTGCTCCAACTAATCCGGCTCGGTCCATTGCGAATCTTACAGGCAGCTTCTGCAAATCGACATCATGCACCACCTTTGAATGGACACAGAACACATGCTTAGCATTGATTATAAAGGTAACGATATACATTAGTCATGTCTTGACCATTGCTAATAGTAACTCATGTTATTCTTAACTGATAATAGGGCACCAAGAAAGAGTTATACATAGATGATGTTGACAGGGAAGTTGTTATCTTATGCTTACCTGGTCATAAGCTCTCTGCATAAATGATGAGTAAATTGCACAAAAAGGCTTAAGGCCTTCACAAGCCAGACCAGCCGCAAATGTAACAGCATGCTGTTCTGCTATCCCCACATCAAAGCATCTTGTTGGGAAACGGCGAAGGAAGAGATTCATGCCAGTTCCACCTCCCATTGCAGCATGGATTCCGACAATGTCTTTGTCAGCTTCCGCTTCAGCAATTAAAGCCTCTGCAAAGTATGTTGTGTATGACTGGGTGGCAGCATTGGATTTGAATTGTTTTCCAGTTGCTGGATCAAACTTAGTAACTCCTGCAAAATCAAACCAAGTTGCATGCCGGTCATGAATATAGCAAGTCAAAGATTAATTATATGTTCTATAGAAATAACTAAATAGAAACTATCCTAAATCTTTTCTTAAAATTGATTAATATAATCTCTATCAAGGAATGGTGATGGACAGTAAGTGTCCAAAGTAACAGGTTAAGATTTTATATCATTAACTTCTCAGAGGTATTTTGCTCCATCCTTAGTTTGAATGAGCAAAATGTGATGAATTTATTTGGTGAGTCATGTCAATGAAAGTCAAGAAATTTGTAATGCCACATTTACCATGGTACTTGTCTGCTGCTCTTTCTGCATATGGATATCCATGGCCTTTTTCAGTGACAACATGGAGCAGCACAGGACCAGTTGTTTTAGTACTTTTAACTTCATTTAGAATGGACACAAGATCATCTATATTATGACCATCAACAGGACCTATGTAGTAAAGTCCAAGCTCTTCAAATAGTGTTGATCCAGAACCGCTGATCATGCCACGCGCATATTCATCAACTTTTGCAGCTAACTCATGCATTGGGCCACCAATTTGTTTAGTGACTCCCTGCAAAAATCTCATTTAATAACTGTGCAAGTCCTTCATAGAGAGACATGAGAATTGTATTGCTCACCTTAGCAACCTCTCTGAGTTCTCTAAGAGGTCTGTTTGATTGTAACTTACTGAGAGCACTACTCAAAGCACCTACAGGTGGTATGGGACCATCGAGATTAGCAGTTGGTAGGGAGACCTGCTTGTTGTCATTTAGAATAACAATCATGTCGGAATCAAGATATCCAGCGTTGTTCATGGCTTCATAAGCTTGACCAGCCGTCATAGCACCATCACCGATAACAGCAACTACATTATTCTTATCTCCCTTCAGATCCCTCCCAACAGCCATTCCTGTTTATGCAAAGGAAAAAAAATGTCTAAAGTTCTAGCCAAACCATAAAATCCTATTGTGTATTACTGTCAAGAAGTGGTGTGTAATTGTAGCAAAAATCTTGGATATATAAAAAACCATGTCATAGGCCTGAAATGTTAAGCTTCAAGAAGAGAGATTATTTCTGACATATTAGACTCAACTAAATGAAGTGATTAATTGAATTTTTTGTCAAAGTTAAGAATAAAAGTGAAATTTTTAATTTCATAACCAGGATTTAAATAAATGAAATAGAGTATGACATTCCTTTGTGCGGTAGAAAGCAATATGTAGAAAAATGTGTTCTTGAATAATTTTCTTGAAATTATGCTCAATCCCCAATTAAACTTTTGGGAGTAGAGCCCACATCAACGTTCAAATTTATAATTCATGTAATATTTTCTTTGACTAATTATTTGCCTAAACTAAGTCCTGAAAATTTCTATGCTAAAACACAAACAAAAAATAGAAGAATTACCCAGTCCTGCTGATATTGTTGTGGAGCTGTGACCAGTGCCAAAACAATCATAATCACTCTCAGATCGTTTTGTAAACCCGGCCAATCCATCTGTCTGCCTCATGGTATGCATCTTATCCCTTCTACCAGTGAGTATCTTATGAGGATAAGACTGCAAAACTCATACAAAATTATATAATTAAGACCAAGTGTCACCCCATGAAAAGTAATTGAAGTACCAACAACACCAAAGAGCATAAAACACCAAACCTGATGACCAACATCCCACAAAATTTTGTCCTTAGGAGCATTGAAAACATAGTGAAGGGCAACAGTGAGTTCTACAACACCAAGGCTTGATCCCAAATGACCCCCAGTTCTAGAAACATGGAAAATAACATCAGAACGCAGCTCATCCGCAAGTTGTTTCAGTTTCTGCATCAATGTTCAGATTATAAGAGTCAAATTTTCACATAACTATGACACATTTTTCCTTGTTGCACAATAAGCAGCATAAGTCATATATGCTTTATTCACTGTACCTTGGTAGCCAAATTCTTCATGTGAATTGGATAGTTTATGGTGTCCAACAGTGGAGTAGGAGGTTTCTGAGAATAATACTCCCCCATTTCTGATAGTGATGCACATACCCCATGTGGCCTTCTTTTCACCTACATGAATTCATAACATGTAAATTTTTTATGTTTGGAGATAACAAAACAGAATAAGGGAAAAAAGAATGAAAGCAAAAGAACCAGCAAGTGAGATAGGAATGAAATAAATGAGGAGAAAGAGAAAGAGATTGAACCGAATAGAGTTCAAAGATATAGGTATAACATAACAGTCTTGAAGACATGTGAATTGCTTGTGTGCATGAAGAAAACAAATGCATGTCATATCCTAACCTGGTTGAGTTTGCGTTGGGATTGTGTGAGCAGATCTGCACCCCAATGAGAGTGAGAAGACAAAGGCAAAGGGGTTGATGATGTTTTAGGATCAGAAGGTGGTGTTGTTTGTCTCAGATGGAGAGGGAATGAGAATGCAGAGAGAGACATGACTGAAGCAAAACACAAGAGGTAGGAGAGAATTATTGTGAGGAACAAGGTGAACTTCACAGCAGTACCAAGTGACTAAGTGGCATTCATGAATAATGAATACAAATAAATAAGGAAAGAGAAGACGTGTGTGGTGGAAAGAGAACACAGAGGGAGAAAGAGGGTGGGAACTGGGAAACTAAAATTATGGGAACAAGGCTTGTTTCGGTAAGAAACTTTTTTTTACCTAATATTTACAAATTTTCTTATTATTACATAAAGAAAATTTTAAGATTTTTTAAAGTAAGATTTTGAATATGAATCTTCTCAATAAAAATAAAATATTGAAAATTTATGAATATTTCGTGTATTATTGACAGAAAAAAATATTAAATAAAAATAGAAGCATTTAATATCTTTCAAATTTCAACAAATTTAATTTAATGTCTTTGAAATATCAAAAAATTTAATACTAACTACATACTTCTTAATTTTTTTAATAATTTCAAATCAGAATTAGATATTCATTTCAATAATTCATATTAATTTTTATAGAAAATACTGAAATAAAATTCCATTTCTGATTAAATAACAATATCAAAATAAAAAATACTTAAAAATACTGTAAGTAAAGTTTGTGCAAAAAAATAAATCAAAAAGTATATAGTAGACGGTATTAAAAAGAAATTATCTTCTTTCTGACATTTTGTTTTGTGTTTGAGTGGAGCCACTTGGCTTCCCTTATTGGGCCACTTCACCAACGCATAATCATTCATGAAATGAATACTAAATATCAAATATATATCTAACATCTCTTAATATATATATATATATATATGTGTGTGTGTGTGTGCAGCACGGAATATGATAATGATATATTCATATCTATGATGGTCAATTTTTGTGACTTAGACACAGTTATGGTCACTGTTATGCACTTACCATGTCCGTGTCTTTTTAGGAATTCCAGTTTTCTGATCATTCCAAATAAGTTGTGTTTTTATTTTATTTTTTCCAGTAAATCACATGCAATGTTACCTGTTAATCTACTTCCTTTCAAATTGAATAAATGTTTAAAATAGTATATATATATATATATATATATATATATATATATATATATATATATATATTTTAATTCAAATTAACGGTAAATATACTCTAACTTTTCTTTAACTCTACATATTTATTTACTTTTAAATTGTTAAATCTTATATGTCGATATAAATAATCCTTATTTCATTAAAGCATTATAAAATGAATAATTATATTTCCTTTTAATAACTGATAAAAAATATTTTCTTCTAATAATGATGGTAAAAACATATTATTTTAATGTTTTTTAATTTCCAAATTATCTATATTTATGAATAAAAATAACCATTATAGATGTTTACTACTAATATATATATATATATATATATATATATATATATCCTAAAAAGAATTTCATATATTTGTAAAATATTTTAAAAAAGTCTATTACACTTTACAATATTATAAGTGCATGTTCAATATTTTTATTAGTAATTTATTTATGTGTTATATGGCTATTTTAAAATTTAAGTAAAATTTAGAAATAAGTATATATATGATCAACTCATCATATATCACCCTGCACACAGGAATCAAGTGGCAGAATTATTTCAGCTTGACAAGTAATCTTAAATTCTAATGTTTTTTATTTGCAACATTATGCTCCTTTTTCAAAATTCTTTATATATTTGTCATTGGTCATGAATCTGTCCCATCCATTTCCTTTTCAAAGAAGAAAGAACAATTTCAAATATGCAACAGATCGTTTTCGACCTCCGTAAGTGATGTTCATCTGGTGGATGGAACACAACTTGGAGTTAAGTGGAGTGATCTACTAATAATACTTACGTAAATTTTTTCTAAAAAAATAAAAGGGATAAAAATATCAGAACAACACGACTAAAACCACCTGCAAATTATTAACGTAACACATGGTAAAAGATATATATATCTGCCGTGATATGAATAAAAAACGGAACAATATATATTAATTAAAGAAAACTCTCATGAGTCATGACCCTTCAATTAATTAAGGAGCAGCCATGATTTGTTAAACCATCATTTCCTCATATTAAAGAATTAGTGTTCTATGATAAGGAGAAAGCAATAACGTGTACTACGTACTACTAGGGTCTAGGGCATCCTAGAATGAGAAAACAGATAACCACATAATTAAGAGATAAATTGATTCCACAAAACTCCTTGAACCCACGTATATTCCTCATAATTCGGCATGCATGTGAATTCATATAAATTAAACTATCAAAAAAGCCTAAATCAAAGACATAAGTGAACACAATGTTACTACTATGATGAGTCCACCACCCGAAGCTTGAGTTAGAGAAAGTTATAATTCTAATGATTACGCATTGATTACAATATCATTGATATTATGTCAATTCCTCAATCCTCTCAATCCTGTATTATGACCTTGATTGCTCTATGATTTGGTTTTTGTTTGTGTAATTTTCAGGACCAATTCATTCCATATATGTTCATTTCTATAATTAGTGTAATTACTCCTAGTCTAATTATAGGATCACCATTGTACTACAATGTTTGTATATAAACACATTCTGTCATGTGAATAACATTTATCATTTCGTGCACCTTTCTATCTGCTTGACCAGTAAGCAGCAGCTAGACTGAAGTAATGATAATTTTCTTTACTATTGAATTACATATACATACATTTCATTAAATAATAAATTAAAGTTGTTAAATAAATTAAGCATAAAATTCACATTGTTAGCAAGATTTACATGAACTTTTTTCCCCAATAATAAGCATAGTACATTGAAAAATCCATCAAAAAGTATGTTGGTAAATATTTCTCTCAACAACCCAAACAAGACTTCAACAATTTTATTTGGGATTGTTGTTTGCAAGACATTCGAACTTGTACATGAAACACATTGCACTCCAAGGTTTTGACCTGACTCGTTCAGTCATCACGTTCACACTTCATTTGTATTTGCAGTAAACAGTCAATTATTTGACTTAAGTGAATAGAA
Organism: Glycine soja; assembly: GCF_004193775.1. Lineage (NCBI taxonomy): Eukaryota > Viridiplantae > Streptophyta > Magnoliopsida > Fabales > Fabaceae > Glycine > Glycine soja. Next base: position 40,309,084 of record NC_041012.1, on the reverse strand, counting down.
ATGTCGTACACACATTAGTAGCCTTGGTTGATTTTGAAACATGTTCTTCTCTGCGAATTGAAAACTTTGTCATATAGAAAAATGAGGTTTTTTTTTTAAAAGAAGAAAAATGAGGACTAGTTCTGTTACTTCTATTTTTTAATTATATAATTTTTATTAATGTATAAGTGAAAGAAAATTTTAGGTGGGAATAAGGTTTGCCCATAACAGCCACATATATATAGTGTGACCAATATGTGAAGTAAATGTAGATGTTGGATGAAATCAGGGTTTGTCAATCCATATGGTGAATATGCCATTATATTGTACACCTGTCATGTTTTTTTTATCCACCAATGATAATGTTTTAAAGAAAAGTCTGTCTATTTACTTTAAGAGAAGTCTCTCTTATCCTAATAATTATTTTTTTATAGATAGTGAAATTTCTTTCTGAAAGTATGAAATAATGATAAATTAGTCATTGGAAAAAAAAATTAAATTTAGTCATTTAATGTCCTAAAGTGTAATAAATTAGTCACACAAACAATTTAATAATAAATTGATTCTTAAATTTTGTAACTTAATGTTAAATTAATTCTAAAAAATACATTTCATTATTAAATTGATTATTGAATATTATAATTTAATGACAAAATGATTTTAATAATTTAATGGTAGAATTAATTTGTTGTATATTCAAGGATTAAATTTATATTTTTTATCCTTCAATAACCTATTTGCACCGCATCACAATTTCAGGAATAAATTTAACTATTTTTTTTATTCACAAAATTTGAATATAAGATATTACTTAAAAATCCAAACTTAATTTTACTTAAACCAACAAGTTAAACTTTCTTATCATGCTTTGAAGCTTCATGGTCTAACCACTGTGTTTGGTTTAAATTTTCTTATCATGCTTTATTAGTGAAATTATCTGCTGGAGTTGATGAACTGTTTTTGATTTAGCGTTTGAGAATTGAGACTGTGGAATCCACATCCTCCTTAAGGAAATAAACATTGCTTCTATGTCTTATAAAAAAATTCTAACACGAAAATTGGACTCAGTGCACGTAAAAAACGATAAAGCAAGTACGTGTTAAGCAACCCCGGCCACATTAATTTGGATATGTTATATAACACAAGATTGTAATGTTTTATTGTATATTAAGATGATGACAGTGATGTTTTCTTAGTGTAGAAAAGTAGAAAAGAAAAAAAAATTAAAATAAACTTTTGCCAAAATCTGTCACGTAACAATAACATACTCGATAATCGTTATTGACTTTGGTAGAGTGGTTTGTTCCTATTATTTTATTTCATCAAAGGTTTGTTCCTATATTTTTTTAATTGCTTAAAAAAAAGCATAACTTTTAATTAGACAAACACAATTGTGTGATATTGAAGATGAATAGGTACTTTTTTAAAACTCAGTCTTGATACAGAATTATTTCTTACAAGCTAACTTACATGATAAATTAAAGAAAAGATGATATACAATTTACAAAGAAAAGCATATGCAACTTTTGTAGAAATCCAAGTCTATGATATAATTCTTTTGAGATCCGAAATTGTAATTGTATCAATAATCTCATTTAATTTGAATATCACCTTATTACTTTAAAGGCACACATATCAAACTAAAAAGTTATCAAATTACTTGGTCTATATGTTTTTTTTATTTTTTTATTTTTTTATTTTAAAATTGTTAATATTTAAAAACGTGTATCGAGTAGAAAATATTTCAGATATGATGGCGTTTTTACCTTTATAGAAAAGATTAGAAACAATGATGATTTGCTATTTTTAGTTTTGAGTATATTTTTTAAAAAAAAATCTAAATTTGAAACAACATGTATTTCATTTTTATTTTCTGTTTTATTTAAAAATAAAAACAGAAGAAGAAAAAAAATCAAATCGAGCGCCAGGTAGAAATTATATGATCTATAACTTTTGAAAGAAGCTATCATTTCTCAGTGATCATAATTGATTATCGTTAAAATATTACCTGCGGATGATGACCTAGTTGAATAAAGTCCCGAAATAGCAAATAGCCACTGCCAATCATTTTCATGCATGTTCACTTTTCAGCTCTAGCCATTTAACCAAATTCATTGATTACGTTGCCACAAGAAAAATGAGTATCTCTAAACCTAATAAGGTGTTAGGTGGGTTTGAGTAAATAGCTTAATCAAGTATTTATTCAACAAGTGTTTATTTCATAAAAAAAACATTTATGTATAAATTATTTATATTATTGAAAAATAATAAATTATAAAAAACAATTATTTCATTATAAGATATAAGTTTTTTATAAAGTATCTTAAATAATTCATTTACATAAATTGAGAATCACTTTATTAATAAATCAAATTATTTTTTTTATAAATTTTCTCAATTATTTACAAAAATATTTATGTTATAAGATAAATTTAAATAATGAATAAGTCCTTCCAAACAAGTACGAAATTAGATACGAATTGCTTGGGGGAAAAAAGTTTACTGTTTTACAAAAATTGGTTAGGTTAGCTGAGGTGGTTCTCACCTGAATCTTTTTTATTTGAAAATAATAATTTGAAAATCAGTTTAAAACTAATTTGGTGCAAAACCAAATTTCTAAAATCAATTTAATTTTAAACCAATTTTATAAACTAGTTTTAATTATTTGAATATAAAATCAAATTGGCTAAATCGTTTGGAACCAATTCGATTTTATTATATTTTGCAAACTGATTTTTGCACACCCTAAAAAAAGTGGTTGCAGGCGAACGTGTAGGCGTGCTTTGAATTCTCTTGGGCTACATTCTACCTCTAGTCATCGGCTTCCATCATGTACTCTTCGGTAAGTGTCTTTTTAGTTCTATTTTCCTTGTTTATGGAAACTAGTTTATTATAAAAATACTTAATTGTCAAAATTAGGTTCTATAATGTAAAGCATTAAAGAAAAAGGTTCAATAATATAAAAGGTATATTGAAAGAAATAGTTTCCGTATGCATTTTTTTTATATATTACAAAAATTATTTTCAATAATGTTAATTTTTACATTATGAAAACTAGTTTTTGTAATGTATAAAAAATGATTGCATTACAAAAACTGATTTTCATAATATATTAAAAGGTGATTATATTACAAAAGCTAATTTCATGATATATCACATTTTAAAAAAAAAAATATTTTGCAAACAATAACTTTCATGAAGAGTATTTTTGTAGGGAAAAAATAGACGAAAGGTGCAAAAAGAAAAAAGAAAAAGGAGCAAACAAAATCTCCTTACCAAATGCAAAAGCCCAAATGCTACATATAATGTTCCAAACGGCCAGTTTCAAAGCCAGGATTTTGTGAGTGACACATATTATCAAAGAATAGGGTGGTAGATTCCCTAGGCTGTGGCAGCTGAAAGTACACAACGAAGAATGTCCAATGTTCCTAAAGTTATTTTGTGCATGAAAGAACTAGGTAAAAAATCATTGATATGTTGTTAAAAAAAAAAAATGGTCGAAATATCTTGCAACCGAATTAGGAGATGTATAAGGGGTGTTTGGTTTGACTATTTTCTGTTTTCATTTTCACTGGAGATAGAGAATAGTGATAAAAATGTATTTGGTTAGATTTTTAAAAATATTGTTAGTGAAAATATTTTTTCAAACAAACAAAAAACTAAAAACAATAAAATATTGTTTTTATTTCTTGAAAATAAAAAATAAGACGTTAAACTGAACATATTTCCAGAATTTTAAAAAATAAAAATGAAAATAATTTGCAAAAAATAAAAATAAAAAATAAAAATAGAAAATAAAAATGTAAACACACCCTTCTAGAGTTGCTTAAGTAATGATTGTATTGGGCCATGAGTCATGATTATGTTGGGCCTTTAAGTTAGTAAGCTGGTGTTGCACTTGTGGTGCACAATAATGCTCATATTCATTTAATAAAATTTAAAACTATATCAATTGTTTTGAATGATGTGCGAATGTGCAGTAAAGTATACCTCGATATTTCTATTAAGGATAAAATATGTGTTTGGTTGTTATAAAATAGTAAAAGTTTGGATTTTGATTTTTTTTTAAGTTATTCATTTTTTATTTTGGTAAAATGAAAATGTATTATATTTTGATCCACAAGATTAAGATAAATTCAAATTTACGTATAAAAATTCATGGCAAGTATAACTGAAAATTAAAGATTATTACAGATTGTAAAAAAAAAAACCGCCACAATTATAGGAAAATCGTTATAAATTATATTTTTATTTATTCTTTCATTCAATTTATAACAGTTTTTCTGCAAATAATTGTACTTTCTAATTCTCAAAAATCCTCAGGTAGGTTTAAATTTGTCAAACTCCATTCTCTCTTGACCAAAATTAAATACGAGAAATAAACCAAAAATGAAAAAGGAGAGACTAAATTGAAAATGATTATAAAAAGATGACTCAAAATACAATTAAGTCTAATTTTTAAATTCAATATCAACGTGATCTTTACTCGTTAGTATCTCTAATTAGAGATGATAAAATGTAATTAAATAAAAAAAAATTATTAACCCAAACAAATAGCAGGCTAAGAAGCTTTAGGCACGGTTTGGTTGCACAGAAAGGGGAAAGTGAAGATTTGGGATGATTTTAAAATCCGGTGGGTCCCACGATTAAAATCATCCGCACAAATATGAGGAGATTGGCATTCTCTCTCGGTTTTTGTACTTTTGCGCATGCCATCATCAGCCCTCTTCCCACCTTTTTTAATATAATAATAAATATTAATAATATTATTATAAATAAATAAATAAATATTTAATAATAAAAATAAATAATAATATATTTTTATTTAATGTTAATTTCTCCTCTCTTTTTTTCTTACCTACAAAATCACTTTAATTTAAATATATTTTATTTTATCTTATTCCTCTTCAATCAAATCATTTCTATTTCTAGCATATTCTAATTTATTTCTGACTTATTTCTCTTCTTATCTATGTTCTCCCATTTTATTTTTCTCTTCACCCTCCTCCCGAACACGCCCTTTTATATTTGTTTGTCATGGGTTAGGGAATTCTAATAGCTTCTGCCTTGCAGTTCTTTTGATTTGACTGGTTTAATTTTTATTTACACATGAAAAATATAGGGCAATGCTCTGGCATCAATTTGTTCGAGTCTGACTTTATTTTGGATTTGAAAGATGAGTTACTTTACTTGACAACCAACAACTATGGCCCTTCATTGTTTAATGGATGTAATCAAAAGATTCCTTAGATGATAATGGTCCACCTTATCATCCCATACCTCTTGCATTTTTTAAGTTTAAGGAGATTGTTATTGCAGGTTTTTTATATTGGTCTGAAGTTGTGGCATAAAATTTTAAAAAATATAATTAATGTTCTTACTGTTTATTATGTTTTTTATTTAATTATTTAGCATATCTTTTATATTATTTTTTTTCTTATTTATTAATTTTAAATTTTTAATAAATATAGAACAATTAAAAATAGATAAAGATAAAAAATATAGTAACAATTAATAGTTAATTATATCCTAAAAAATAAAATAAAAATATTTTACAGATCGACACTTAAGAAAAGAGGAGGTCATCAAATGCTACTAGTCGGAGGTCATTTGCGACATTTATTCAATATTTCGGCTTAATTATTACATATTATGAGTGAAGTAGTATATTACTACCACCAAGTATATGGATTAATTGGCTTAAAATTATTTTCACAAGCCAAGCTTTCCCAATCCAGATCATCATTTATTCTTTAACAATTGCAAAATTATGACTTTTGTTGTATTAATTAAAAAAGTTATGACTTTTACTGTTGAAAAAGACAGGAGTTATTATATTATTCAACGGGAATCTTGATACAAAGTTATGACTTTTGTGGTTTTGTTACAGAAGTATTAATTAACTAAAAGATTGACAGACATTCAATGCACAATATTAAATAGTCAATTTATTAAAGTGGGGTAATTTTTTTCCAAAATTACCACTTCACAAATATTTTTTCAATATATTACGACTGACTCCTTATTTGAAAATTATAATATACCTTGCGATTTTTATTTTTTTATTTTTTTATTTTTTTAAATTGAAGTCGTAAAATTTTCCTATGAGTTCAATTATTTTTTTAATTCATGACTTTTAAATTGTAGTATTTTTTTTTACAACTTTAAAGTTGTAAAGATTTTTTTTCATTTTTTTTAACTTTAAAGACATAAAAGATTTTTTTTACTACTAAAGGGTTTTTTAGAAGTCGTATATTTATTTAAGACTTCTAATTTTTTTGTTTTACGTTAATTTTTTAAAAATTTGTAATTTTTTAATTTAAATATTTAATAAATAATGTTTTTTTAACTTTTTTTAGTTTTATTTCATATTTTGTATATATGTTTTATATTGTTTTATTTAATATTTTATATATTTTTTAATATTATGTTATTTAATATATTCTCTATATTTAATATTTTATATTATTTTTTCCACCAATGTTAAGAAATTTTATTTGTTTTCTAAATGAAAGAAATAATGCAGAATACTTAAATTTAAATGAAAATCACATCTTCATTTAACAAAAATTTTAATAGTGGGACCACAATGAGTTTATCTAAACATGTGTTGATGTCAAAAATATTTTTATTGTGTAAAAGTGAATAACATAATCGTAGTAATATTGATTCTACTATTTATGTTTCTCTTTATTATTAAATTATTTTCTGTTGTTAATATTAAAATAATTTATACAATAAAATTAATATTAATTCATAAATTATAACTTAATATTAGTAATAAAACATTTTAATATTTTTATTTAAATTTAAGTCTTTTTAATTTTAAGTATTTTGCATTATTTTTTCATTTACAAAGTAAATAAAATTTCGTAACATTAGTAAAAAATGTATAAAATATTAAATATAAGAAATATATTAAATAAAATAATATATACAAAATGTTAAATAAAACTAAAAAAGTAAAAAATATATTTATTTATTAAATAATTAAATTACTTTTTTTAAAATTAACATAAAACAAAAAAAAGTATAAGTCATAAATAAATATATGACTTCTAAAAAAAATAAAAATAAAACTTTTATGACTTTACTGTCAGAAAATAAACATTTACGACTTTAAATTCTTAAAACAAAAAACAAATGCTACGACTTAAAAATCATAAAAAAGTTTGACTTTAGTTAAAAAAAAAAAAAGTCACAATGAATGTTATGATTTACATCTGTTATAACTTATTTCAAAATAAGTAATAATTTAAAAATGATCTCCCATTAATAATTTTGAAAAAAAAATATCCCTACTTGATAAATTTGTCATTAAATGCTACCTCCATCACTCATTTATAAGATATAGTTTAAAAACTTTATCATCATTTTTATAAAAATTCATTTCAATTAACTTGTAAATTTATTATTTTTTAATTAAAATACTGGTATTTATTTTACTCTCTTTCTCTTATTGTATTTGTCATTTAAATTATTTTATACAGGTAAAAAAAACTAATAAATAGTAGAAGAAAGAGAATAACAAACAAGTTAGTAAAATTAACTTTATCATAATTAATTCATTTTTAGTTCTTATAACCCATATCATTAATATTATAAAGGATATAAGTAAGAAAAATAATTGATATTACTTAAAAAATTAAAATGATAATAATTTTGGAATATTTTTTTTCTTACAAGATGATTATAATAGGATAAATGAAGTAATTCATAATTGAATGCTACTTTAAATTGTTTCTTTATCCCCAATGAAGAAAATGAATATACTCTCAATATTGTTAAGGATAAATTTGTAAAAAATTATAATTACAAATAAATTTAATGTTAATACTTAAATTAATATTTTTTCTTAGCATGTGTAAATTAGTCAACCTTTTATAAATATGAATGGAGCAGCATTTGTTTTTTTAAGTGAAAGATTAATCATTGATTAAAGATAAATATTAACTAGTATTCTTAAAACATTGATCAAGAAAGTAAAAAATAATTATTTTTTATTGAGATGTGTGAAATTAAGCTCTCCTATAATTTTAAAATGTCCTTACACATGTTTTTCAATAAAAAAATTACTCTTTTTAATTTCTTAACTGGTGTCTATCAAAACCCTTGATTAAAAATAATACTAACTAATATTATAATTTAATGCATATTTACATAGTAAATAAAGCAACTATTAGAATTTTAATTTTAAATAATTTAAATATCATTTATAATATCTTAATTAATATTATGCAATTATTTAATGTATCATTCAATATACATAATAATTTATAATTTAACTAATCAGTATGAGATTGTTTTAATTTAAATAGGTGGTCTCGAATACAATTACATTAAAAACTTATAGTAAGAGCAAAAGCTTTATCATTGGAGGACTATACAGACTCAAACAACTTCAGAAGAGGATGCCTATAATCTTAAAAAAAAAATCTTATTTAAAAATTTGAACAAAATTTAGTTTAGCAGAAATAATTGGTCCTTGTGAGTTACAACAATGAATCAAAATTTGAATCTAGACCGAAGAATGTGCCCATATTTAATGTTTGTCTTTAAACATTATTAACTATTTTAAAGAAAGATATCGGTAAAAAAAAATATTTGTAATTTGTAATATGATTCTATTTAAAATTTTAAAACAATTCTTATTATTATTTAATACTTACCATGTGTCTAATTATGATTGTGATATGTTTATAACCATCAAAGAGAATAAATGACTTAATAACTAATATGATTTGAATTTTTTTAAGTGAGAAAAATGTACTTCGTAGAATAAAACTTAATATAATTATCAAATAAAAAATGAACTATTGGTATTCTAGTTAATTTTAGATTATATATATTGTTAGAATATTTTGTTTGGATAAGAAGTGAAATAGAGATGAGTGAATTTCAAAAGAAAGAATTAGGAGTGATAAAAATAAAAGAGGAATGGAGTAATAAAATATATGCTGTTTGGATAGATAAAAATAAGAAAGAAAAAGAAATTCTTTCCATTTATTTGGATGAGTAAAAAAATTAAGTATAAATAAATAAATACATTATATGAAAAAAAAATTATATTAATTAAAATTTTAATTTTCATTCCATTATTTTTAACATAATTATTTTAATTTGTAATAAATCAAAGAATAATTAAAAAGGATGCAAATTTTTACTATATTATATTTATTCATGTTAAAAAATATATTTAATTCTAAAAAAACTCAAATAGAAACTATAAAAGTAGCACTGCATAATGTCATTGTTTGCAACACTGAACACTTGGTATTTTTGTCTCAATTCATAACTTAAAATCTTCAATATGGAGAAACAAAAGTCCTGTGGGATTCACACATTTCTTCCTTCTGTTTCCGGTTCCATGCTAACCAAACTACAAAATATTCTTATTTTTATCTTCCTTCGTTCTCAAATCAACTAAAACAAACACAATATAAGTTTTATTTATTTATTATTTAACGTATACTTTATCACTTTTAACATTATTCATCAATTCCTTAGAAAAAACATTATTAATCAATTAGTCTCTGGGATAAACTATTTACTCTTATATCGGTTCGTGATTGAACCTGCTCTATTAACTTTGTTCCTCGAGATGCTAATGCAGTGATAGACTTTGGGATCAGTTTATGAGAATGACATTTCCATAGCTTCTTAGGTTTTGGTGCTGTCATTTCTCACCATGACAAAAAAAGAAGTCAAATCTATTACATAGTATATATCATATCATTATTAATAAAAAATAGGTGATTTATTTCAATTTAATAAAAGATTATGAATTTTAATTTTGATTATATAATTGCGTTAAATATTTTTTTATTTTTTTTTATTTTTCATAATAATTTAATTTGACTTAAATATAATTATCTTCGTAATTTATTCTAAAAAAATGTACTTACCTTCCTAAAGTATATCCAAATGATGATAGCTGTACCCCATTTAGCTTTTAAATAGTTTTTACCTTTCTTATCTATTGAGTCAAGTGTTATTTGCAAAGTAATAAATTCTACTCAAATAGGATGCACTTACAAGACTTTTTCTGCAATTTAGAGAAAATAGAAACAGATATGCATGGTAAAAATATAATGAATAAACCATTAATTTAGTTTTTAAGTATTACCTTTTAAAAAAAAATCCTAAACTACTCCCTAGTAATAAAATTATATAACTAGTCCCTAATCTTGGATTGGTATATTTTATTAATATTAAGGGGCAAATTGATTTTTAAAATATTGAAAGGACTATGTAATATCATTTCTAATACTTTAATGATTATTTATATAATTTCATTAATTTTAAGATTATTTAATAGAGAGTGATACTCATACTTCATTGACCATATTGATGGCTTATTTAAATATAGTCATAGTCATACTGTGCGCTCTGACATTATCAACATTTTTACCACATATTAATGGTAAAATATTTATTTTTTTGAGTAAATTATAGTGTTAATTATTTTTGAAATTTCATAAAATTATATAAATTTTCATATTTTTACAAGGAAGGAGTGAGAACATTGTAAATGTTAAAAAAACATAAAAAAAAGTCACGTAATTTCACAAAATTTAAGGGTAGTTTGTGTTTTTTTTTTCCTTCTACTCCTTACATTTTTCTTTTACTTCATTTTATATTTTTAATTTTCAAAAGAGGAATCGGCATTCTTGTTATCAATATAGTATTTTTAAAATATTAAAAAAGAGTTTGAATATATTAATTAAACCAACCCTCTAAAAAGGGAAGTAGTACACTTCTTCCCATTTATTATTTTAATTAATTAATTAATTTATAAAGACAAAATGCATATTTTCCTTTTACGTCCCTTAACCTTAGCTCCTTAAGTATGACTTTTGTGATATTTTTTTAATACAACAAGAAATTAATATTATTAATAATTAAAAAATAGAGAAATTAATAAAGCGCGCGTGGTAGGAGAAAGTGAGCGCGTAGTTGAGAGTAAACTTGCAAATGTCGCCACGATGACCCCATCAGCGATCACGTTCAGTTGTTGCTGAATACAAGAGAAAGAGAAAGAGATCTAAACAACGCCGTTTCTTCCATTCTCCGCCAAACATCCAACAACCCCTAACAAACGATACCACCAACCACTACACAATTCCAATTCAATTAGGGTTTCCAATTTCCAATTTTCATGGAACCCCTGTCTCTCCCTCCTCTCCCAGTCATGGACGACGCCGAAGACCCTTCCTCCATTTGGGACTTCTCTTACCTCCTCGACTTCGACCTCGACGACCAAGATATTATTATTAATAACAACAACTCTCTCCCTCTTCCCTTAAACGACCACCCCGCTCCAAGCGAGATCCCTCAAAACGACAGGGTCCGAAAGCGCGACCCGAGGCTCACATGCTCCAACTTCCTCGCGGGTCGGGTCCCCTGCGCCTGCCCCGAACTCGACGCCATACTCGAGGACGAGGGTTTGCCTGGCAAGAAACGCGCCCGCACCGCGCGTGCATCTGCATCCGCTCGCTGCCAGGTCCCTGCCTGCGAGGTCGATATCTCAGAGCTGAAAGGGTATCACCGCCGACACAGGGTTTGCTTGCGCTGCGCTAATGCCGCCACCGTTATGCTCAACGGCGAGGCCAAGAGATACTGCCAACAGTGTGGAAAGTGCGATTTTTTTGTTTAACTCTCTTCTCTCTTTTCCATCAATTGATTGATTCAATTACTACTTCGCTGCTTAGTTAGTTCTGTTGTTCGAGATGTGCTTCAATTATGCGATTCCGTTTAACTCTATTCCGTCACTTGATTCTATTACTTCGCTGCTTAGTTAGTTCTATTGTTTGAGATGTGCTTCAATTGAATGTTATTATGTGATTGTGTTGTTGAATTGACGGTTAACTCTGCGAATTTCTTCGCAGGTTTCACGTTTTGTCGGATTTCGACGAGGGTAAACGGAGCTGTAGAAGGAAGTTAGAGCGGCATAACACCAGAAGGAGAAGAAAGCCTACGGCGGATTCTGGAGGGGCTACTCATAGTGAACTACTTCAACCTGTTGCCGAAAACGAGGAAAACAATTATGATGTGGAAGCTGGAAAAGGTTTACTTTTTAGTATTCCGTATTACTATGCCATGCTGATAGTTTCAAAATCCCCCCTTTCCGTTGTTTTCTTCATTTAAATAAAGTTGGTTTTTGTGTTGCAAGAATGCTCACTGGCTGAGTATGAATCGTACAGATTGTTCGAATTTGAGTACCGATATCAACGACGTTGGAGTGTCTCTGGATCTTGAAGATGAACCGGCTCCCATTCCGAGCTCGGCTCCTGAAGCCCAGAATATTAATAGTGATAGTGTTGTGTCTTTGGCTGTTTCTGGTGAAACGCGAGTGAATAGTGGGAACACTTCCAATTCGCCTTCTTATTGTGACAATAAGAGTGCCTATTCGTCTATGGTGGGTTGCCCTTTTTGTTCCAAATTTATATTATTTTGTAGGAACTACGAAATCATGGTTAGCGTTTGCTGATTGAAAGTTCATTTGTAGTGCCAAACAGGTCGGATTTCTTTTAAGCTTTATGATTGGAATCCTGCGGAATTTCCTAGAAGGCTACGACATCAAGTATTTTAAAGCATTGTTATTGCAGTTTAGTATTTGAATAGTGGCAAGATCTTCTACCGTATACATGCTAGTAACTGATTAACAGGCTGCCAAATGCATTTGCAGATATTCCAATGGTTGGCAAGTATGCCTGTGGAGTTGGAGGGATATATCCGCCCTGGGTGTACGATCCTGACAATTTTTATTGCAATGCCTAACATCATGTGGATAAATGTAAGGGTTCAAGTTGATGTTCTTTACATTATGTGTTCTTGTGTCATGTTTAAGTGGTCTTATTACCAGTTAACTTCCACAATATTTGACTAATGAACTGTATGGTTCTTTCTTCTGCTCATTATTCTGGGCAGTTTTTGCTAAATTTCGCCGATTGAGATGCTTATTTGTGCTCTAATTTACTATTTACTATATACTATCTGATACCCTCTTTTAATTTGATGACTCTAGAGTTTCATACTTTAACTAAAAAAAAGAAGAAAAATTGTTTTCTCTCACTTTTTCAAGTTTTTAATGAATTTGATTAGTTAGTTTTTTTTTTCCGGGTTTCATTTTTTCTTTCTCTTTTGTGGATCAACCAGTTACTGAAAGACCCTTTGGAGTATGTGCATGATATTGTTGCTCCTGGAAAGATGCTATCTGGAAGAGGCACTGCACTAGTTCATCTGAATGACATGATCTTCCGTGTTATGAAAGGTTTTTTGCTGTTTTGTGTTCATTATGTATGTGCGGGTGTTTTTATATGTCTTCTTTTTGGTTCACTCACTTTTATTATTTTATACCTTGATTCTTGTGACAATATTAATAGTTTTGTATGCTATTTATCCTTCATCTTGGAGATGTGCATTATGTTCTAATTTTTCCAAAACAAATTAATCTATAACAAGTTTCTATTGGATTGGTTTCCATATTTATTAATATTTCATGTTTTGTTTCCTTATTTAGTTAGGATTATGATCTAGTATTAATATAAATGAGGTTATTGCTTTATGTTTTGTATCATATTGTAAGTTGTAACACATCGTATCCATATCAAGTCAATATCAATTTCCATATATTCAGTCTTTGTATCTTTTTCTTCCCCCTCTATACCTAAACTCTATCATTTCAACAAGCACATTTCAATGGTTACAGATGGAACTTCTGTGACGAATGTCAAGGTAAACATGCATGCACCGAAGCTTCACTATGTTCATCCCACATACTTTGAGGCTGGCAAACCTATGGAGTTTGTTGCTTGTGGAAGTAACTTACTGCAGCCTAAGTTTCGGTAGGTAATTGTCACCTCGAATAATTTAGACCAGTTTTTTGTTGCATTTATTTATATATAATAGACATAACATAAGCATGCTTGTTTGCATACGTGCATTATATATGTTTTTAGCAATGTTGAGGACATAAAGTTGTGGTAAGCATCCGCAAGCAAAAAGAGAGCGGGAAATGTCTAATATTATGAAAGAGGGTTTTGGAGCATCCTTAGATCATACTGAACCCAAAATCTAAGTATTTTGTGTCCAATAAACAAGAACCTATTAACTTCGAAAGAAGTAAGACTTGACATGTAATGCTGTTTGTCTCCTATATATTGTTTTATGATTGATTTGGATTTATATTCATAATTCATAACTTAACCATTTCTTGTGGTTATCTCATGCTGGTTGAAGAGAGACTGTTTTATGCTGTTAGAACTTAGAAGCATGGTAGTCAAAATCGAAATCTTACCGAGAAGGGGAGTTAGGATCATAAATCGGGATTTCATAAAATGGATTGGGAGATTGTATGAAAGTCATATATATGCTATACATTCATATATATGTTCATAAAAAAGTAGCATAATTGAACTTAAATTCAAAATCATAAGTATAAAACAGTCCTAGTGCAGCAATCTGACAAGTGGGATGACAGAAGCAGAGCAAAAAATAACAAAGTTATAAAACACTTCTTGTAAAGAAAATAAATGAGAATCAGAGATGAGAGACACGAACAAAGAACCCACAAGCCTAGTTGTTGCAGAGAAGCCACTTGACAAAACCCACTAGAGTCCTGCAGTTGCAGCAGGCAGAACGGGAGAGATGGGAGTTGCAGCAAATAACAAACAGAACAAGAGAAACCACAAGCTTTGCAGTTGCAGCAAACAGAGAATAAGAGAGATGAGAGCGTGAGAGAATGGGATGAAGTGGGTGTGAGAGAGATGAAGTGTGAGTGAAAGAGATGGAGCCAAGGATTAATTTCACAAAGGAATGGGGGCGCGGGAGTTTAGGTGTGGGGGTTTGGTCAACAAAAGAAGAAATATGGCTTGTGTTATTGTTTTTTGGTCTGAAATGGGTTTACTGGGCTGTAAAACCTGACATGCGAACTAACGAGAAAAAAACTCACAACAAAGTTCCACATATTTTCAATGATATATAAATAACAAAGACTAGTTAAATCTTCATTATCAATTTAAATATACAAGCTATTCATGAGCCATTATTGTTGAGCTTGTAATGCTTGAACTTGGCTTGTTTAAATAATTGATCCCATTGCCAAGCTTGACTTTGTTTATTTAATTAAACAAATGAGCTTGAATGAACATTTAATCAGTTGAGCTTGAATAGTTCACAAATAACTCAACTTGTTCACATCCCGAAATTCATTTTATTTTGGAATCAGTTCCTTATGTGGTTTAGTCCCAGAGCATGGTAAATGTACAGCATATGTGACACTAACTTTGTTATAGTCTTTTTTGTCTTTCTCCAAACTCAATTCTGTTAGCATATCTAATGTAATATCAATTTGGTCATGCTTTATACTTTGTTTTATTTCAGTTGGTATATTCTTATTTTCAAATGTATCAATCTTTGTAATGCTAGTTTAGATTCTGGTTCACTTGTCAATGTTTTTCTGACTTTATTGAGGTGGTCATCTTGACAGGCTTCTTGTATCGTTTTCTGGAAAGTATCTGAAATGTGAGTATTGTGTGCCTTCTCCACATAGCTGGACTGAAGACAACATTTCTTGTGCTTTTGACAATCAGTTATACAAGATATATGTTCCTCATACAGAGGAAAGTCTCTTTGGGCCTGCATTTATTGAGGTAATAATTAACCTATAGTTCTGTTTCCTTTAACTGTGCTTTGACCTGGACGATTTATTTGCTTACTGCTTTGTTTCTTAGCTTATGCATTGGGAACACCTGATGTTGACTGTAATTACTGCTGGGCCTGTTAAATGTGTTGTATGCGCACACATATGTTTGTGCTAGAAACTCATCAAACAAATTAATGAAAATATAATTTTTAATGGTCACAGTTGAGTAGTTTGAGCTTAACCAGATCATATAATTTGTGTGCATTTTTTTATTGGTAATGTGTGTGTGTATATATATATATATATGTTAATTTGTGCTAGTTTATATTTCTGATTACTAAATTTGAAGACATCAGAAGATCTCCATAATGAGCATGCAAAACTGTGGTAGCATCAAATTAAGATAAATTGTCTGCATCTTTTGATTTAATAAAGCATTGATTGTCAATCCATTTACGAGTTTAATCAGGATGGAAGATCTTTTTTTTTTTTTTTTTAAAGTGTTGCTTTTATGCTAGTTCATATTTCTTACCCCTTGTGTTTTATCATATTCCTTTTGCTTTTTGTAGGTGGAGAATGAATCTGGTTTATCAAACTTTATTCCTGTACTCATTGGGGATAAAAAAATTTGTACTGAAATGAAGACACTGCAACAAAAATTAGATGTATCTCTCCTTTCTAAACAATTTCGGTCTGCATCTGGTGGTTCTATCTGTAGCTCATGCGAAACTTTTGCACTTAGTCACACATCATCATCAGACTTACTTGTAGATATAGCATGGTTGCTTAAGGACACCACTTCAGAAAATTTTGACAGAGTGATGACAGCTTCACAAATTCAAAGATATTGCCATTTGTTGGACTTTCTGATATGCAATGATTCAACAATCATTTTGGGAAAAATATTACCAAATTTGATGATCTTGACAGAAAGCATGAAATCCAATGTTGTAATTAATAGGACAAGTGATGTTGACATAATGCAACTCCTGAATCACATACATAATGCTAGAAATGCCGTATATCAGAAACATCCGAAAAGTGAAAGTATAATTGTGCACTCTGAAATGAAAGGCTTTATACTTGCTCAGGGCTGCTCCCAAGATAACAAGCTATCAGTTGCAATTAACAGCCAGGTTGGGACTATTAATTTCATTAGTTTTAGATTTAAATGCTTTAATTTTACTTTATGGTCATTTTCTTACCATATAATGGAAAATAATATTGATGCATCCGGTGTTAATATAAGCTGTCTAACTCTTGTACTCTAAACTGGTGGCTATGGCAATCAATTTGTTAGAGCTCTTGACAGTTTAAAATTGATTCTAATTTGATAACTTAGAACTTAGCAATTGAAGTGTTGGTGTGCAGATTTCATTGACAACAATTGAGTTTAAGATATTATTATTGGAGAGTTTGCAATGATTGTTAGACAGAAGGAAGTTGTTAACACGTTCAAAGTTGGGAGCAGGGGTAAGATCGAACAAAAAGAAAGGGAAAAAGTATGCATGCCTAGAAAAAAATTAAGGGAAAGAAACAAGAGTTTTGGGTTACTCATTGAAATAATAGAAGGGATCAATGGTTACCACTCCTTTAGTTATATGGTTAACAAATGAGGCAGAATTAGATTAAAAAGAGTCATCTTACACCCTATTGTTATCCATTTATCCTGAATTTCTTATCTTCTAGCTGAACTTGGAGTATGTTTTTATTTATAAATTTTAGAATTTAGTTTAAATGGTTTAGTTCTTCTGATGCTAACATGCTTTTTCTACACGGATATTTGTTCCAGGGTATCCAGTCGAGAGCAGATGAGAAGTGGGGAGTACTGAAAGTGAAAAGTCCAACTTCTAATGAGAAAATGGAAAGAATACCACTTTTGAAGAGGGATATTATAATGAGTATGGAAGAGTTGCCTGAAAGATACGGGCGTCGATGTTTGGGCAGGGGATTCTTGACCTTTCGGCCAGCTATTTTTGTGTTGGTTTCGGTTGCTGTATGTCTTGGGGTATGTGTTGCCGTCCTTCATCCTGGTAGGGTTAGTGAGTTAGCAGTATCCGTTAGAAGGTGTTTGTTTAACTATTAGTATTTTTTTGTACTTGTCTTCGAGTTGGTACATATTTGTTGTAACACTAAATAAACTGGTGTTATTGGGATGATTAGGTAGTTTATTACATTGGAAAGCTTAATCCAAGGTTGCTAATTTGTGCATTACCAATTTTATCGGATGTCCAGAGGGACTTGCAGTTGCAGGTGCTGTGACTGCAACGAGTCTGATCATTAATAGTTAAAATTTGTAATTCATGTTACCATTATTACAATTGGGTGTTTATGCTAGATCTCTCTCTAGAAATGTGTAAAGTAAGAAACTTTCATGGAAGTGTGTATTAGGCCTATAATCCTAACTCAACTCCAAGAACAAGTGTGGTTCATTTTCTGAATTAATTAATTAAAAATAACTTTACTTTATAGTTTTAAATTCGATTCATTTTTAACTTGTGAGTGGCCGAGTTTGATAAATCAGGTTAAATCCCATATAATAATCATATATAATATTATGAAAAGTTTTTGATAGTATGAAAGAGAAACTGTTGTTAAATTGGAAAGATTGTAAACATTCAGTCCATTTTCTATTATTAGTATTATTATAGCCCGATTAAAATGAAAAAAAGAAGAAGAAAGAATAACAATAAGAAATGAAGGAAAGAAGATCATTGAACAATTAAGCCCCAGGCACTAACAGTACTGTCCTTTGGAATTGGTTCTAAATTCTAATAGTGTGATCGATGTAGTTGGAGTGGATGACTGTGAGGCAAAGCCATTGTAATGTTTGTACCTCAATCAACATTCTACTCCGCTTTCACCGTTATGATCTGTTTTTATCCACTCTAACTCTAAAAATGGATTTTCCCATTGAATATTGTCAAGATTTCTATATAATATGCCAAATATTCTAAAATAAAATAATCAATCGATTATACATCTCAAATACCAGAACTAAGTTCTTCTATAATATGCTGCTGTTGGTACTACTAGTCTACCACTACTAGTAACTTATCTAATAAAGAAAATATTTATGATTTAAATTAAATTAGATTAAATTATATATCTTTCTTGATTTAAGTTTTTCAAAAGGTAAAACGATAGAAGGAGAAGGAAGGCTACTAGTATTTTTTCCCCTGCTATTTATACTCTTCTCACCACTGATAATTCATAATTATAATTTCCTAAATTCCCTAACAAGATTGATGTTCTCAAAATATTTTGAAGACCAAGTTAAGAACTTATCGCGTGTGCCCATGTGAAATTAACTAAACTAAAACTAATATGACAAGGCATTAACTAGTTGTTAAATATTTTAAAAAAAATAATTTTAAAATATTTAATGACATTTGATGTTATTTATAGGTCAAAAATAAAATTATATATGTGCTACAAGCTTACAAGGAAGCTGTTCTAATCGAAAGCAAGACTTGTAATCACTTCATGACGTAGTTTCTTATCACTTTCTCGATTTTGTCTCCATAATGTTCATCTTTGAATGCACATATTCCTTATTATTCTTGAGAGATAAAGTATATTTTATTACAAAAATATTATTATAAATTAAAAATGTTAAGTATTAAGTTTTTTTGTTAATATAATTTTTGTTTAACAAAAATTTAAATTATTTGTATAGATATTACTAGTTGATACTAATTATACTAATAATTAATACAATATGTTACTTTCAGCCGTCTCCATATATCGTGTTAATTATTGGTAACAAATAAGAGGGAGATTTTACTTTCTATGATTTGTATATCAACTTGTAATACTAATTATAATAATTAATACTAATTACAAGTTGACAATACTAACATATAGTGGGTATTTTGGTCTTTTGAATAGTTTATACTGGAACCAAAAGTTGTTTCATGACTAACGAGTAATAAACAACGAAAATTTTATTCTGTCCATTAGCCAAAATTTTGCATATCATTCATGCATGGAAAATCAACTTATTACTTTCTATATCGTACGTATTAATGTTAGTATTACAAGTTGTCTCCATATATCATAATTAATAACATTATTACTACTATATCGTATTACAAGTTGATACTAATTAATACTAATTACAAGTTGATATGTTACTGGTAATATTCAGTTAAAAAAAATGGTATTGGTAACATGTTCCACTCCTATAGATGGAGATGTTACTTTCAGCTGTCTCCATGTAACATCCTTGTTTAATTTTCTTATTTTCCACTAATTAGTTATTATAATGTTTCAATGATTTGGTAGCATGCCTACGTACGAAGACATAGTTATTGGTAGCAATAGAAAAGCAGACATTGTATATTACGCGTTCAATAATACGAGAATATTAATTGTTGAGGGGACAATTAGATCCATTACCGTTGACCAGTCCTAGGGCTAGCTAGGCTGAAAAATGTGTTAGAAGAAGACGATACAATCATACAAATATCCTGAACAAATTAAACTTCCACCTATTTTGTGAAGCTTTGAAGCACATGACGTAAAGATTAATTTAAAGGACACTTTTAATAGTTGCTTTCTTCCGTTTACATAAGCTTTTCATACATAGAATATATATAAATATATCATAACATAGTGCACTGTATCCCATCCACGCATAGGATTATATGCCATGGGCTAAATATTCATTACGCTGAATGCTTTGTCATTTTGTGACGCCAAAGCCATGGACTAGTATCGTGATGACTTACGAATCAACCGGATTGGTTATTTTCCATTTTGTTTCATTAAGTAACCACAAATTTCTACTACATAAATTAACTTAAATTAAAATTTTTTTAATTTATAAGTATATATATTTAATTACAAATATATAATTCGAAATTATCATAACAATAATTTAAAAAATAGTTAAATTAATTCAAAATAAACTTAATATTTATAATTAAATACATTTAATTATAATATATATTTTAAAAAAATAAATATAAACAAAAAATTATATAAATTTAATTATAAATATGTTTAACATAATGAAAAAATTAAAAAAATTAAACAATTCAATTAATTAAAATATAGTTAGAATTTATAATAAAATATGTTTAAATATAAATATATTTAACACAAATAAAATATATACTCTCAATAAAGTCTAACTAAGTTGGTTGAGTAAGAGTGTATGAATTGTTATAAATTTCATGGATAAATTTATTTTATTTAATTTATTAAAATAAATCAAAATATCCTTCTTTTTCTTTGTGATGAAAAACTCAAATTTCAATTACATTTTAAATATAATTTCATAAATTGCATGTAATTAGTTAAATATGAGAAATTATAACATTTTAAATAGTAATCCTTGTAATGTAGTAACTCAAAATTATAAAATAAGGAGAGATTTGTTTCATGGATAATTTTTGTTAAACTTATTATTTATTAAATAATTGTAAAAAAACTTGATCGCCTTTAATATACTTTTAGATCTGTTCATGGACGAAAGAGACCTAATTGAGACATTTTAAAAAAATTTAAGACCAAATTAGAGCACTTAAAAGTTTGAGGATCCAATTGAATTGAGGTATTTTAAATAATTTAGGTACAAAATTATTATTTAAGCCTATTATATATTCTTATTACTTATTTTTATTCATATTTTCTAACAATGTCAACTATTTCAAAATAGTGCTCACATGTCTAACAATTGATTGATTATACTTTCAAAATAGAAGCATATGACGATAACACGAAAAAAAGGACCGAAATAATGTAAATCCATATAAAAATACACATTCGCACTGTTTATCATATGAGCAGGAGGGGCTGTGACTGTACTAGCATAACTCCACGTGGTGTTTCAAATTAATTTAAATAAAGGCAGATTAGTCTACATCTCACACTGAGGAACAAAGGGTTTCACATAAAATTCTTCCATTAAGAGGCTCCAAAGTAGATAAGGACCCTGCTAGCTAGACCTGCAAATTCAATCATCCTCTACGTACGTACTCCCATTTATGCCAAAAAAATCATGACTCACCTACAGCTTCTACTATTAATTTAATTTGGTAGAGTTGATACGAGACTCTATGCAAAATAATAATAATAATATAAAGTGAGCTTCATAAATAAAGCAACGTTAACTGTGTACTACTTCTATTTTATAAGCAAGGAAATATCATCTAAAGTACTAGCAAGTTTTCCTGCATTAATTGCACGAATATTTTTAATTTAAGTATATATTATAAATAAAAATAAAATAAAGAAAATGTTTTTTCATGATTAATCATAAATATTTCATTTTACTAATTATAAATAAATTAAAATTGAAACTTTTAAAATTGAAGAAAAAATATAAAATGAAACTATTTGAATTAAGACAACAGTGTACCAATTTTAAAATAAATTTTAATTAGGATTAATTATTAATTCTTATTTAAGAATAAAAATTTAAATTCTTCATTAAAAAAATGTTCTCAAAATAATGCTATTTTCCCCCCCTAACATTGAGAAACCAAATCTTCCCCAGATACCGTAATCAAGCAACTGGCACCGGAGGCTTGATTGAACAAACCAATAATAGGGCAGATATTGATAAGGTCCCTTTGCTGTCATGTTGTTTATTTTTTATTTTCTATATAACCTTTGCTGTCTTTCAAACAATAAAAGGGTTAGAAAAGTCATAAACTATATACCGTAGCCATTCTTTTATTGTTTTGATCTATGAGTTGTTTAGATCAACTTATGGACACACCGCCAAGGTACAACATGGTTTAGTTTTAAAATTTTCTTATCTGAAGTGAAGTAAAATTTTGATAAAGAAAATAAATTACCCTGAATTGCGTATTCAATGGACATTCTTAAAATTTGAAGCTAAATTAGTTATATTGATAAATTGAGAATAAGTATGTTTGATAGTTGAAAAATGCTACTAATATACTTTCTAAATACTCTTTTGAACATATTTTTTATTATTAATTAAAATTTATTAAAAATCATAAATTTTTGTAAATTTCACCTCTTATTTAATGATTCTTTCTTTCTCTTTTTCCTAATTTTGTAATTTTATAAGTTTCAAAAGAGTGTGTGTTAAAATAAATATATTAAAAAAATGTATTATTAGCATTAAATGTATTATTAGCATTTATGTAATTAGTTTGTGTAAATAGTAAAATAAATATTAAACATAAGTCAGACACTGGCATAAGCCGATAATTTTGTTGTGCTCCGTGGTCCGTACAATTTTTTTCGTACATAAATATTTAACACTAAGGTACTCGTAAATCTAACAGCCACTGAAACTGGTTAGATATTTTTCGTTGTACTTTACATAATAAAATTTCATGAGGTGACATATAAATGGAGTGTGTATAAGACACATATTAAGAAAAACCATTGCTGTACATCCTTTGAGCTGCAGAAATTGAAGAAATGAAGAGAAAGATATGAAAGGTAGATATATGATAAATGATTTAAAATAATACAAGAGAAATAAATAAGAAAATGAAGTGAAAGAAAAATAAATAGTGGGAAAATATTATATATATATATATATATAATTAATTAATTAAGGAAAATGGTGTATGGCACTCCCCTGGCCTGCTAGTAAACACTCTGATAGCAAAATATACAGAAGAAAAACAAATGTAAACATGATAGCTAAGGAAAAGACAAATAAAAAAGAAATGAATATCAAGAGAATGTTTGTTGTGTTGAATTGTCTGCAAATTATTTACTACATAAATAAATGGTTCTTATCAATTAGTAACTTAAAATATTGATTAAGTAATTAAAAAATATTTATTATAAAAATCATAAAAAATAAAAAATAAAAAATATAATTTTACGCATCCTAAGATAAAGTTTTCTCTTAGTTTAGTTGGCGTTTGCCTAATTAAATATATCATTGTTGATGGAAGAGAACAGAGTTCCAGCATCACGCATTTCCATGCATGTAGGCCAATCATTGTAATTAAACCCGAAACCATGGAAATATGGAATGAATTCTAACATCTAAACTCTGCAGCCTAACATGACAAGCATATTATATTGATATATAGCTCCCATCCGAGTAGGAGCCACGTAAGGTGAGATGAATAAACAAAGGACAATCACTGGCCACACCATCCCCTTGCAACTTGTTTACCAAAAAACTAACAACTTGCTCCTTCTTAATCCATTACTCTGAGGAGAGAAGAGGGTCTACACTGCCCTCTTGTACGTAATCGCCACATCAGTGACAGCTTAATTCCCACATGCTATTTACACATATCTAATTTGACACACACGCTTGTTCATATTACCATGCCATGCCCTTAATTCCCTCTTATTTCCTAATGAAAAGTACCAGGACAACATTGTAAATTAACATTAGCTCAAAATGATTTCTGTGGTGCATGCACTATAAGTACCCTCTAAAATAGCATGGTTTTGCATGTCCTCCTTTCACAACTTAACATATTGCTCTCTAATTATTCGTGTTGTCAGTGTCTCTTTGAGGCCATTTTGCTAGCTATTTAATAATGGCAATTGAGAAGCATGAGGATGTTGAGAGTGGATATTTGCACGAGCCCTTCATTCAACCAGAGGATGCTGCTGCTGCTTGTAAAGAAAATGGATCAGATAAGAGTGTGAAAAATGGATCCATTGGAATGGTTTTGCTTAGCACACTTGTTGCTGTTTGTGGTTCTTTCACATTTGGAACTTGTGTAAGTACCCTTAATTATGCACATGAACATTATAATTGCCACACAGTGTACGTTATCTTGTATATGTCTTCAATGACAAAACTATGGAAAGTGAAAAATTGGTGTATGGCTTAAGAAAGAAACATTCTGAAAACACAGTTCACTAGTTCGTGTGTTTGTTTTCTTGGTTAGGAACCAAACCATAAGTGTCACCAAATATACAGACAAAAGGTTTTCACCTTTTCTATGTTAAGCTGAAGTTATTAATTATTTTGGCAGGTGGGCTATTCAGCACCCACTCAAGCGGCTATCAGGGCAGATCTTAATCTCTCTCTTGCTGAGGTCAGTATTATTCTATTTTTCCCTTCTCATTTACATTTATATAATATTCTCTCTTCTGATTTATTTATTTATTTTTAAAATTTTTGGATTTGTAGTTTTCCATGTTTGGTTCATTAGTGACCATTGGTGCAATGCTTGGAGCTATAACCAGCGGCAGGATTACAGATTTCATTGGCCGCAAAGGGGTATGTGAAATCTAAATGCCTAATATATAAAGTCTATATCGAAGTTATTTAACATTATCTTCAGATTTTAATTGGTTGTGCCTGTATACTAAGTTCACGCAAGAATTTTTCTATATTCTGAACTATGTATTATGGTCTTGCCATGTTAATTATGACATTTTGAATAAATAATACATAAACAGACATTATAACGGTCTTTTACCCTTTAGACTATTATCTTATCACAAATTATTTATATAAATTTGTTAATTTTTATAATAATTATTTTAAAAATTAATTATAATTCACACGATAATTTTTTTTATACATTACCATATATCAATTAAACTTTACTTAATTTTCATCACGGGAAACAGGCAATGAGGATTTCAACAGGATTTTGCATTACAGGATGGATAGCTGTCTTCTTCTCTAAGGTATTCATCTTCTGCACAATATGTGTTCATACTAAAGAAAGTTGTTGCAGAATACAAAATATATAGGTTCGCTTATGCTATTTTGCTTACTGCAGGGTTCTTACTCCCTTGACTTCGGAAGATTTTTCACAGGTTACGGCATTGGAGTTATCTCATACGTGGTAACTAATTTTGATAACCATGAAACTTTTATTTATTTTCATTTATGAAGTTTAGGCACGTGTCATTTAACTTTTATAAATAAGTAAAGATTATCTTAAAATACATCAACAAATCTCATATATATATATATATATTAATTTATTTAATTAGACTAAAATATATTAAAGGTTAATAATAAATGATTAAATTTTATTATAAATTTCTAATAATTTAGTTTGTTGTTTTGAATCCCTGATAATATTAATATTATTTTTAATTTTTATCATTAATTGAGAGATGACATATCACTTTACAAACAAATTTTTCAAATTTTATTAATGTGTTATAATGATATCATATCATCACATAACTGATAAGAGAGACTCAACAAAATTTTTAATGTATTAATGACTCAAAATAATTTTTTTTATTAGAGATCCAAAATAAAATTCTATCATTTATTAGAACAAACATATTTAATTCATTTATTTATATGCTGCCTCTTTGCTATAATATATGTCTATCAACGATCAGTAAAATGGAACAGGTTCCTGTATATATAGCAGAAATAGCACCCAAAAATCTTCGAGGAGGACTAGCAACAACAAATCAGGTGAGGGAATATTAATTAAGAACTATCGTATATTTTTCTTTAATTAAAAGTTAAGTATAATTGAGTTGAAATTTTGGTTTTAACTGTGATTGTTTTAAAGCTTTTGATTGTTACTGGAGGGTCAGTCTCATTCTTATTAGGAAGTGTTATAAATTGGAGAGAACTTGCATTAGCGGGTAAGTATATAATAACATTAGTTTTGAACTGTAAGATATTATGGATAGAAAGGTATAACAGTTGGTTTGATTTAAATTTTGAAGGGCTAGTGCCTTGCATTTGCTTGCTGGTTGGTTTGTGCTTTATCCCTGAGTCCCCCAGATGGCTGGTAAGCATTATTAAGCCAGAATCATTATCTAAGGACCAAATGCTCCTTTATTTTATTCTTGAAGATATACAACTATATAAGTATAAGAGGAATACTGGAATAAAATTTAATATGTATGTATATATGTATTTTTTGTAGGCTAAGGTTGGCCGTGAAAAAGAATTTCAACTAGCTTTAAGTAGACTTCGGGGTAAAGATGCTGATATTTCTGATGAAGCTGCTGAAATTCTGGTACTTTCCTAGCTCTCTTAACTGAATAATTGAAAACCTCCAAAGAAATTTGAAAGCAATTTGATATGTTGATGACCTGAGCTGACTTATTTTTCACAATATAGGATTATATTGAAACTCTTCAAAGTCTTCCTAAGACTAAGCTGTTGGATTTGTTCCAAAGCAAATATGTGCACTCTGTAGTTGTAAGTAACAACACACTTCTCTAGCAGAAATTCAATGACAATGTACATAATTACTCAAAAGATCTAAATTATGGTTTTGTCATCACAATTTCAGATTGGGGTCGGCTTAATGGCATGTCAACAATCTGTTGGAATTAACGGCATAGGATTCTACACAGCTGAGATTTTTGTAGCAGCTGGTAAGTGAGAAGAGATATTATATTACATGCTGATTTTGGAAAATAAAAAAGAAACCAGTTTGTTCTGTACATCTGTCATATTTATTCTTCTATAAATGTTGAATTTGTAGGACTTTCTTCAGGAAAAGCTGGTACCATAGCATATGCTTGTATACAGGTAGTTGATCTATCTACTGATTTCTCATAAATTAATCATGTGACTATACATTGTTTTGTCTGAACATCATCTGTTACAATGAATGACAGATTCCATTTACATTATTGGGAGCCATTTTGATGGACAAGTCTGGAAGAAGACCTCTTGTAATGGTAAATCTATTTGCAGCCCTTAATTGTGAAGGCTGACTTGAAGTATGTGGAATAAGAACTTTGATGCTTAACAAAAGTTCTTGTATACATGCAGGTTTCCGCAGCTGGGACATTCTTAGGTTGCTTTGTTGCTGCCATTGCTTTCTTTCTCAAGGCAAGTCTTTTGTAAAAAAAAATGTGTACTATTTTCTCCATAAATTGAGTGAATGCGTGTCTTTATTCTAAAATTCGTCTTTATGATTTGATGGATCAGGACCAAAGCTTATTGCCTGAGTGGGTACCTATATTAGCATTTGCTGGCGTGCTGGTGAGTTTTCTTGTGCAACACACGTTTGCAAGTTACAATCCTCCACCCCCTTCTCAAATTCTTGTTTGACCTGAAATTCTCCCATTTTTTGAATCTTATTGTTATCAGATCTACATAGCAGCATTTTCAATTGGGCTCGGATCAGTTCCATGGGTGATAATGTCTGAGGTATGTATCATTTGGCACCAAGAATTATAGCTAGGCATAAAGAAAAGCTAGTCAACATTGAAATTGTAGCTATCAATATTTGTTTCATAAAAGAGATGTAACATTTTTTAAGCTTTTGTTTTCCAATAAAAATGCCTAAGATTGACAAATTGAGCTACTTTTGTCCCTCCTATACAAGGCCCCTTCAAAGAAAATAGTTGAAGTAAAGACCAGCAATTGAAAATTTATGAAGGGTTATTTTCTTTTCCTGTCCTTGAGCTTCTGAAAAAAGGAAATAGGAAGCAATGATGGTAGGAACCAGGTTGTTAGTAACATATTCTTATACACACTTAAGCAAAATTTATTAAAAATTATAAAATTATGAGAAGATTTGCTAAATACTGAGAGTTACAATTATGTGATTTCCAATAAATTTTAACTAATTAGAGAAAATGTGTCCAAAATAGAATGTTTCTAACATCTTGATCAATCAAAGAAATGTATGATGTATCTAATACTACTTTTCATATTTCAGATATTTCCCATACATTTGAAGGGGACTGCTGGAAGCTTGGTGGTTTTGGTGGCTTGGCTAGGAGCTTGGGTAGTTTCATATACTTTCAACTTTCTTATGAGCTGGAGTTCTCCTGGTAAGCAAATAATAGAATTATAGATACAGAGTTAATTAACATTCTTGTGCCCATATGACTATATATAATTAGTGAAATGTACTTATATGATTTTATTTTTTGGACAGGTACATTGTTTTTGTATGCTGGATGTTCCCTCTTAACTATTCTATTTGTAGCAAAATTAGTCCCAGAAACCAAAGGAAAAACTTTGGAAGAGATCCAGGCTTGTATTAGTTCATAGAGATAAAAGATCAAAAACGCACTGCAGGACCCAGTCAAACCATTACCACCATTTTTCAAATTCTTTTACATCCATTTAGGACCGTCAAGGCATAAAATAACATAATGTTGCCATATCGATCCATTTTTGTTGTTGTATAATAATAATAATAATAATAATAATAATAATAATAATAATAATGTATCATTAGCTTATTTGATAAGAAAAAAATCATTCTGTAACAGTGTGCCTCTGCCTCTTCTGATTTTTTTAATGGACTTGCTGTTTATTTTACAAAAAGTAATCCAGGTGTAGCTTCAGCTTGTGACTAATCAATTGCTTGGAAAAATTCACCTAAGCTTCTTGATGCTATGTAGTTCGAACTTCGAACAGGTGGATAGAGACGTGTTGAGGTTCTATGAAATTTCAAGAATTAAAGGAGAAAAAAAGAAAAAAGAGGTGTTAACATAAAAAAGTTTGCTATTGAGACTAGCCGTTTATTATTGGTTAACGGCTAATTTAGTAGATAATCATCTACTAATACGGATCAATGAATCTTAACTTGTTTTGTGTTAATGATTGAAGACTAAAATAATCCTTTCTAATGATTAACAATTAAGAATCATTCTTGATGATTAATAATTGACTAATAGTTAATTTTTGTCGACTGACAATTGACGATTAATTTCTGTCAGCTAATGCAGAAGAATTGAATTAGTTTTATTTTGTGAAAGATTAAATCTAAATACAACACTTCATTTTAAACAATATAGTTAGCTCCAGATAAACAACATATAAATTCAAAAAATAATACTATTAGAATTGCAATAATTATTACCCAAACAAGCTCAGAAACTTCTCTTGATAGCATCGAAGTCAAAGAATTTTTCATTTTTATTTTAAACTATTTATTATACTCGCCATCCCATAATTTTTTTTTTACTTTTATCTATAAAAATAAAAAATAAATATAAAAAATTTATAGTAATTCATCTATCATATTTAAGTAACTATACCGTTTGGTCCACAGTTAATATAAAATATCGTATTTCAAACTAATTTTAAAATTTAAACTATTATGTGGGAGAGAAAAAAAGTTATAACAGTTTATCCTTTTAGGTACAACTGTATGGTTGTGCGTCTTCATCTGAGATTCTGAAGTGTCAGAAAGAGCGCAGATAGACCCAGAAAGTGTTGACCATTTTTTCCACTAGTAAAGTTTTCCAAGTAGTACGTACCATGTTAGGCATGTCATCATTTTCAACGCAGTTTGTGCAAAGTCCGAACCTACCTCCTCGTTTTCATCATCATGTTCAGGTTACTAATTCCTGTTAATCATGCTCATGTTCTGGTAGAGAAGAAGAAAAATAGGAGAGAATAAGAGTAGTTGGGAAAGAAAAACAGAAATAGAGCAAAAACTGAATATGTATATATATGGCTTAAGAATAGAGAAGAAATAAAAACATAGAAAAGAGAAAAAAAAAATTAACATAAAAGATTAAGTTATTTTTTTTTAACATAACAGATTATCTCGCAACATTATAGATTATGTTGTATATCACACAACCATTTTTGCACAAATCATCGCTTGTCTCTGGAATTTTTTTCATGTGTGTCTCACATATTTATTTCATTGTAATTCTTTCTTACCAAACGATCAACATCCTCCCACCTTCACTCTCTTCTGTACACTTCTCCTTTCTTCTCATCTATTTCATCTGTATACCAAGCAGAAGGTAAATTGGAGAAGATATTGTAAAAGTGGACTAGTGGAGTGGTGTTTCTAAATCACACTTATAATGACAAAAATCAAGGTGTTATTAGGTACTAATAATGCCAGTTACTGTTGGTCTTTAAATGACTTCCATGCAAATGTGTCAATCTTATTTGATATACCGTAGCATGTTCATTGTTCATTTTCACTAACTGTATAGTGTCTGTGTGTGATTAAACATCATAGTATCAGCCAAAAAGAAAAATTTGCTCCTAAAAGCAGCTGTCTGTTTAATAATGGGAAATTTTTGTTTCTTTTACTTTAATTTTATTTTCAGTGGAATTTTAGCCAAGATGTTTCAAAGGTTCCAAGAACACATGTGGTCTGTAGCATTACCAAATCACAACTTGGTTACGATAAAACATTGGCATCAAGATTTCATTATGCTGCCAGATTTTCTGTCTCACGACAATCTGAAACAAAATCAATCGCATATAGGAGAATGACATGTACTAATGCCAAGGAAAATGTAAGCGCATCACTTAAAATTTGTGGTTTGGAACTTTTTTTGCAGAAAAATTCTAGGCCAATGTGAGACAGTGGAAGCCTAGAAGGATAGTACCTTCAGGATCTCTGACTTGTTTTATTTAATTGATGTTTTTATTTTTAATGATTCTCTTTTATTTTTATATCAAGTTCATACTTTGAAAAAAATATTTTTTAAATAAAATTGGTGCAATTAAATGATGTTAATTAATTTTCTTGATAAACATAAGTTATTTTATTTTATTTTTATATCCTGAGACCTAAAGAAATACTCTTCCATGATTGAAGAGAACACATTTCCAGCCTCACACATTTCCATGCATGTGCCCAATCATTGTATACCCAAAACCATGAAAACATATGGAATGGATTCTAAAGCCTGCAGTCCAATATGACAGGCATATTATATTGATATATAGCTTGGATTGTTCCATCCGAGTAGAAACACATAAGCTGAGATGAATAAGCAAAGGGCAATCATGCACTGGCCACAGCATCCCCTTGCAAATTGTTTACCAAAGAAACCAACAACTTGGTCTTTCTAATCCATTATTAGGTTGTTTTTGGATATAATAGGGATTATTGTGATTTTCATTAATATCTATATATATCACATAATTAAGTGTCATTAATTTTTTTATAAATTAATTTTTTTGAATATGTATCACATAAATATCAATCAGAATCCTGAACATGTGCTGTAATGAACTTTCTAATAATTTCTCATAGATTGGCTTGTTGTAATTGGCCTTCAGACAGCTTCATTTCCAAATGCCGTTTACACATGTCTAATTTGACACGCTTGTTCATTTTACCATGCCATACCCTTAATTCCTTCTATTACCTAATGAACAGTATCAGGACAACATTGGAAACATCTGCCCAAAATGCTGCTGTGGTGCATGCAATATAAATACCCTCCAACATAGCATGCTTTTGCATGCATATTCTCTAATTGTTGCTATTGTGTTATCACTGTCTTTTTGAGGCCATCTTTCTAGCTATTTAAGAAAATGGCAATTGAGCAGCACAAGGATGTGGAGAGTGGATATTTGCAAGAGCCCTTCATTCAACCAGAGGAGGTTGCTTGTAAAGAAGTTGGATCAGATAAGAGTGTGGAAAATGGATCCATTGGAATGGTTTTGCTCAGCACACTTGTTGCCGTTTGTGGTTCTTTCACATTTGGAAATTGTGTAAGTATCCTTAAGCACATGAACATTATAATTGCTTCACAGTCTATGCTGTTTTGTATGTTTTCAGTGACAAAACTATGGAAAGTGAAAATAAGAAAAGAAAAAAGCGAAAAACTTGGTATCTATGGCTTGAGAAAGAAGCATTCTGAAAATACAGTTCACTGCATGTGTTTGTTTTCACCTTTTCTATGTTAAGTTGAAGTTATTAATTATTTTCGCAGGTGGGCTATTCATCGCCCACTCAAGCGGCTATAAGGGAAGATCTCAGTCTATCTCTTGCTGAGGTTAGTATTCTAGTTTTCCCTTCTCACTCACATTTATATAATAGTAGTATTTCTCTTCTGATTTTTTTTTTTAATTTTTGGGGATTGGTAGTTTTCCATGTTTGGTTCATTAGTGACCATTGGTGCTATGCTTGGGGCTATAACCAGCGGCCGGATTACAGATTTCATTGGCCGCAAAGGGGTATGTCAAATCTAATAAATTCCTAATAAATGAAGTCTATGTTGAAGTTATTCTAACATTACTTTCAGCTTTTAATTGCTTGTGCTGTATATAATGTGTTCACACAAGAAAACTATACATTTTGAACCGTGTGTACTTTCCTTGACAAACAGGCTATGAGGATTTCAACGGGATTTTGCATTACTGGATGGTTAGCTGTCTTCTTCTCAAAGGTATGCATCTTCTGCACAATATGTGTTCATATTAGGAAAAGTTGTTAAGTTGCTAAATATAAAATAGGTTCACTTATTCTATTCAGTCTACTGCAGGGTTCTTACTCCCTTGACCTGGGAAGATTTTTCACAGGGTACGGCATTGGACTTATATCATACGTGGTAACTAATTTTGATAATCACCAAACATTTGTTTATTTTCATTCATAAAGTTTAGGCTTTTTCCATTTAACTTAAATAGTTATCTATGAGTTTAATGATGATGTTCTACTATGTCCTCATTCAATCACAAATTACCGTTAGTATGACTTTTAAGGTAGTTTCATAAAATTCAACAAACTTACTATACATGGTAATTTGTTATTGGATGATAGTATAAGATTATTTTATACAAGTGTATTGCCTTTTTTTTTTCTCTCTATATATTTATATGTGGCCTCTTCACTATAATATATCTAACAAAAGTCAGCAAAATGGAACAGGTTCCTGTATATATAGCAGAAATAGCACCCAAAAATCTTCGAGGAGGACTTGCAACAACAAATCAGGTGAGGGAATATTAAGAATTAATGCATTTTGTTCTCTGATTAAAATTTTAAAGTTTAAGTATAATTGAGTTGAATTTTGGTTTTGACTTTGATTGTTTTGCAGCTTTTGATTGTTACTGGAGCGTCAGTCTCATTCTTATTAGGAAGTGTCATACATTGGAGAAAACTTGCACTAGCGGGTAAGTACATAATAACGTTAGTTTTGAATTGTACCCTAAGGTGTAATAAATTATGGGTAGAGAGGTATAACTGTTGGCTTGGTTTGAACTTTGAAGGGTTAGTGCCTTGCATTTGCTTGCTGATTGGTTTGTGCTTTATCCCTGAGTCCCCCAGATGGCTGGTATGCATTATTAAGCTAGAATCATTATCTAAGGACCAAATGCTCCTTTATTTTATTATATATAAATATAACAGGAATAGCAATGAAAATTAACATGTATGTATGTATTTTTTGTAGGCTAAGGTTGGCCGTGAAAAAGAATTTCAACTAGCTTTAAGGAGACTTCGGGGTAAAGATGTTGATATTTCTGATGAAGCTGCTGAAATTCTGGTACTTTCCAAGCTCTCTTTACTGATTGAAAACCTTCAAAGAAATTTCCAAAGAAGTTGACATGTTTGGTAACCTGAGCTGACTTATTTTTTTGCCAAACAGGACTCTATTGAAACTCTTCGAAGCCTTCCTAAGATTAAGCTGTTGGATTTGTTCCAAAGCAAACATGTGCGCTCTGTAGTTGTAAGTGCCACACTTCTCCAGCAGAAATTTTGTGACAATGGGCATAATTACTCAAAGGATCTAAATTATCTGTTTGTCACAATTTCAGATTGGGGTCGGGTTGATGGTATGCCAACAATTTGTTGGAATTAATGGCATAGGATTCTACACAGCCGAGACTTTTATAGCAGCTGGTAAGTGAGAAATAATACATGCTGATTTTAGAATATCAAGAGAAACATGTTTCTTGTGTGTGTCATATTTATTTCTCAACTACTTGATCTGCAGGACTTTCTTCAGGAAAAGCTGGTACCATAGCATATGCTTGTTTGCAGGTAGTTGATCACTCAACCGGTTTCTCATAAATTAATCATGTGAGTGTAACTACATTATTCTGTTTAAACTTCTTCTGATTGTTACAATGAATGGCAGGTTCCATTTACTGTATTGGGAGCCATTTTGATGGATAAGTCTGGAAGGAGACCTCTTATGATGGTAAATCTATTAGCAAGTACTTATTTAACAAGACCAACTAAGAGTGAGTGGAATAAGAATTTTGGTGCTTAACAAAAACTCTTGTACACATGCAGGTTTCCGCAACTGGGACATTCTTAGGTTGCTTTATTGCCGCTATTGCTTTCTTTCTCAAGGCAAGTCTTTGGTATAAAATAATCTTTAAAAAAAAAAAAAGTCTTTTAGTATAAAATGTACAATATTTTCTCCATAAATTGTGTGTATGTGTGTGTCTTTATTCTAAAATTCGTCTCTATGACTTGATGGATCAGGACCAAAGCTTAATGCTTGAGTGCGCACCGATATTTGCAGTTGCTGGTGTGTTGGTGAGTTTTGTTCTACAACATCCCCCTACCCATTAGGGAGGAAATTTGAGTAGTTTACATGAAGTTTTAGGTTCAATTGTTTACTGAAACAAAAACCATCCCCCTTCTCTCAAATTCTACTTAAACTTGAAATTCTTCCATTTTTTGAATCTTATTGTGATCAGATCTACATAGCAGCATATTCAATTGGTGTAGGACCAGTTCCTTGGGTGATAATGTCAGAGGTATGTATCATTTGACCCAAAAAAAAAATTATAATGTTATAGGTAGGCTCTTGTAAGTTGTAGCATATAGTTAAAGAAAAGCTAGTCAACATTGAAATGGTAGCCAATCATCAATATTTGCTTCAAAAAAGTTCTTTTGTTTTCCAATTAAAAAAAAAGGGAACAAAAGATTGCCAACTGGAGCTACTATTGTCCCTCCTATATAAGACCCCCTCAAAGAACATAGTTGAAGTAAAGACCAGAAGTTAAAAATTTATGAAGGGTTTTCTTTTTTCCTATCTTGATGGTAGGAAAACCAAAGAAATTAATGAATGTACTATCTAATTCTAATGCTACTTTTCATATTTCAGATCTTTCCCATTCATGTGAAGGGAATTGCTGGAAGCTTGGTGGTTTTGGCTAATTGGCTAGGAGCTTGGATAGTTTCGTATACTTTCAACTCTCTTATGAGCTGGAGTTCTCCTGGTAAGCACATAATAGAACTATAGAAACACAGTTAATTAGCATTCTTGTGCACATATGACTATAATTAGTGAAATGTATTTATATGGTTTTATTTTTTGGACAGGTACTTTGTTTTTGTATGCTGGAAGTTCCCTCTTAACTATTCTGTTTGTCACAAAATTAGTCCCAGAAACCAAAGGAAAAACTTTGGAAGAGATTCAGGCTTGGATTAGTCCATAGAGATAAAAGAGCAAAACCACGCAGCAACAGTCAAGACCTTGTCAAATCATTACCACCATCATTTGTAAAATTCTTTTAGATACATTTAAAAACGTCAAGGCATAAAATAACAGTGTGCCATATCCATTTTTTTGTTGTATAGTAGTAATAATAATAATGCATCATATTAGCTTATTTGATAATAATAATAATAATAATAATAATAATAATAAACCATATTTTGTAACACCGTGCCTCTGCCTCTTCTGATTTTTTTTAATGGTTTGTTGTTTACTTTACAAAAAGTAATACAGCTGTAGCTTCATTAATTGCTTGAAAAAATTCACCTAAGATTCTTGTGATGCCTTGTTGTTCGAATTTGGAACAGGTGGATAGAGACGCGTTGAGGTTTTCTAATATGAAGAGGAAGGCTATCAAATTTAAGGGTTTTTTTTATAATAAAAACTATATATATATATATATATATATATATATATATATATATATATATATATATTACTATCTCTACTTCTATATATAATAAATAAATATTTAATTTATCAAAAATAATAAAATTAATTAATTTTAATTAATAATATTATAAATTTTAATTTCATTTCTAAATTATTCATATCATTAAATGATTTAAGTGGTGATTTTTTTTTAAATTTTTTTAACTAATTATATTTTTTAAATTTTATTAATAGATCAATAAATATAATTATATACTTTTTATAATCAAAATAAAAATAAAATAAATATTTTATTCTTATATAAAGGATTAGAAAGGAAAGGATCTAACTTAATTGGTTTGCAAATTTTTTGTTACACTATTCAATATTTACTTATAAAAAGGATCGGAGACGTAAGTAGTATGCGATAATTTGAGCATTTTTCTTCTGCTTGTCGCAATACAGACATGAAAAATTTAAATTTGGGAACTATCCAAATTCTTCAGTTCATCATTAATTTGCGTTTTTTTATAAAATGGATGATAATTATTACCTCAACCAGATATATCAAAATTCTAGTTGCTTTTTGTACATATATCTTACACGGCTTAGAAATAAAGTCTGATATAAAAATATTAAATATTTTTAATTATTTAAATAATGAGTATATTTATAATATTATTTTGACTTTGAAATATATCATTTAATATACTTTATTAATTTTTTGATTTAAATAAATATAAATATTAGTTTTCTATATTTTAATAAATAATTTTTATTAAGTATTTTGACTATTTTCTAATTGAGTACGATATGTTTTTATAGTATCTCATTAATTCTAATCATTTTAGTATCTTATAAAATATTAATTTTAAATATTTAATCTCTTGAAAATATTAAGGTAAAATATAATTTTATTCCTTCAAAGTTCAAAATATTTTAAAATTTAAAATATTAGTTTAAGCTATTATATATAAAAATTTGTATATTTTTTTTCTCTACATTCACTAAAAGTGTTGTGATTCTAGTCCTTTATTGGAAACTAAAAACATGTGTTTCTGAAAAGTTTTAGTAATTATAATTAATTGACTAATTTTTTAATGAAAAAAATTCATGTATATTTTCTATTTTTATAAATGACGAACAAAATAGATATGATTTTTTTTTGAAGAACAATTACTACAGTGACAATTTTCTATTTTGGTTGAGATGTGAGTATGGTAATTTCTTGTTACCATATTTAATTTTTACAGATAAAAAAATAAAAAAATATCACACTAACTAATTACATTTAGTTATATTAATTTTAATTAAAAATATTTTTTTCCAATTTATATTTCATTGGAATTTGATATCAAAAATAAAAAAAAATCATAAATCTCAATTAAATAAAAAATATTTTAGAAATAATATCATTAAATAAGATAAAATTAATTGAAAAATATTTTTTATATTATTTTTCTTCTTATATTTATATTTGAGACTAGTGAGAGAGGGAGTATACTTTTACCGTGATTTTTAATTTTAATACAAGTATGCATTAATGTCATAATCAGATTTTTTAAGCTTTTTTTTTTCTAATAGTATTTAATTCAACGAAAGATTGACGCTACCTGGGTCCTGGGAGTTTGTAATGTAACACCTTGTATGTGTTGTGTTGTTTACGTATGCAAATTGAGAAGAAATCAAGCAAAGCCAAGGAAATGAAGGGGCTTTGACATTTCCAATTTTCTAATATTTAATATTCGCTCATTCCAATTTTCATCACAAACACACACTGCTACACCAAAAACCGAAGCAAAACAAGTGAATCAAGACTCTACTTCGTGTTCCAATCAGAGGTCCACTTCTTCAATCTTCATTCCTCAATAACCCCTTTTTCAATTTATTTATTTATTTTTTCAGTTTTTACTTCAACTGTTTGATAAGTCGCAGTGCAGTGCAATGTCATTTGGTACCCGGATATTCATTTTCCTTTTAATACTCATAATTGGACTAAAGTTCCTTTCTTTTTGTTTAATTATGTGGTTCTCTTCAATTTTCACACCTACGCTTTTGTTGCATAAACCAAAAAGGACTATACTTGAAAAACGTTTGGTTCTGAGCAACATCTGTTTTTGCTTTATTTCATTTGGCTTGCTTCTTCATAGTTGAGACTGAAAGGGGTTCTCTATTGGCACTGAATGTTAGTATTGATAGTCATTTTGGGTTTGAAACAGTTCAAAATTACAAGATTTTTGTGTATTTGTGATTAATAAGTCTTCTGGCTCAGTATTTCTTATTGGACTTATGCTTTTCGCAGGATATAGATAGAGAATTATGAGTCGATTGAACAAAAATAAAAGTATTTGTAGTGATGGTAGTGCCAGTAATGAATCTTCTTCAAGTGGAATAACTGGAGAAAGGGATGATCATCTTGATCATGAAATTGCACAGCTCACAAAACTTAGGTCAAGTCCTCATGAGCTTTTGGGTTGTGTTGTTCCTGGTAGGATGAGGTTACCTGTATCTACTGTGAGAATGTTGGTTGGTAGAGAAGGTAATTATTCTGGAAGAGGGAGATTTTCATCAGCAGATGGATGTCATGTGTTAAGCCGCTATTTGCCTACCAAAGGTCCTTGGATTGTGGGTCGGATGAAAAGCCGTGCGTATGTTTCACAGTTTTCGGCTGATGGTTCTCTTTTAATTGCTGGATTCCAGGTTATTAGTATTATCATTATCATCGCAGTTAGTGTGTACATAAATATGTATGAAGACAAAGAAGGTTTTGTTAAATTTAAGAGTTTTGTACAAGTGCATAAGGGTCTCTAGATCTTCACTTTTAGTTGTTTGTGCTTTGTTGTAAAACAGGGAAGCCACATCAGGATCTATGATGTTGACCGGGGCTGGAAAGTTAAAAAGGACATCTCTGCTAGAATGTTACGATGGACAGTAACTGATACATCTCTCTCGCCAGATCAACTCTATCTTGTAAGTTTGAGTTGACTGACAATGGAGGTGGCGTTCATGGACATTACTAGGATTAATAATTTTCTGTTATAAACAACCAATTAAGAATGTGAATCTTATATAAGTCTGAGCTATTTATCACTTTGTTTCTTTTAACTTGTTGCAACTCACATTTGACAATTTGCCAACTAACTATTGCAGGTTTATGCCAGTATGTCACCAATTATCCATATTGTTACTGTGGGATCTGGCACAATAGAATCAATAGCAAATGTTACAGTATGTACTGAAAATTTCTCACTCCCATTCATTATAGCCAGAGAAATATAGTTTCATAGCTTTTTATAATATTGTAAAGAAGTAGGAAGATGTTATACATTTACAGTTTTTTCCTAGTTGTGTGATAGTTATATTATTTGCAATTACTGTATGAGTTAGTTTTTTAAGATATACTAGTGGCTAATGCAAAACTTGGCTCCTTATTCTAAGCAATTTGAATCTGTAAAATAATGAAATGATTCTTACATTGTCACAAGCATGCTCCTACTACTGTTGAATTGTAGGTCATAGGATGAGGTCTCTCCAAACTCACATATAGAATGGGAAAATTTGTAATGCTTTGTTAAAGACACAGCCAACGAGCCACCCTGCTTATCTATTGTTATTAAGTAGCATATTTGTTCTTATGCTTTAAACTTCTAACCTAAAGTATATTTCTCTAAAGTGTATGTATGCATCTGTGTGTGTATAGACACATTAAATAATTGTTTTATTTACATTCAGGAGCCCTTCTATTATTGCAGGAAATTCACTATGGATTAAATTTCTCTTCTGATAATGGTGATGATGAATTTGGAATTTTCTCTGTCAAATTTTCAACGGATGGGCGGGAGCTTGTGGCTGGAACTAGTGATTGCTCGATATGTGTATATGATCTTGGAGCAGATAAGCTGAGCCTTAGAATACCTGCTCACCAGGTATTATAATATTATTTGCTATAATTTCTATTTTTGAATAATTAAAAAAAAGTTTCAAATATATTAGGAATCTTATTGAAAGTTGGCTGACTGCTTAAAATCAGAATAAAGGCTGAAACTCAATTTAGATACGTTGACCTGAATCTGTCAAAACTGAATCTTGTGGTTCATTGTGGGAGCAATTAAGGGTTTTGGGGAAGCATAGACCTTAAGACAGCCAAATTTTGAGTCTGAGAATCTTCTCTTCCCGTTCCTTCATCTTTAAAGAATGACTTGTATATAATTGTTAATCATTTGTTCATCAATTTAAAGTGGCATATAGTGAATCCAGGAGGACCATTATTTGCGAGCATAGAAATTGGATTATATCTGATGTGCCTTTTTCATGTTGCAGTCTGATGTTAACACTGTCTGCTTTGCTGATGAATCTGGCCATCTAATATATTCCGGTAGTGATGATAGTTTTATCAAGGTAACATTCATAATTTGGTTATGTTGAATTTGTTAATATCCACTAATATCTATGTTGGCAGCAATATTTTTATTTAATGTATGTCTTTATTCCATTATTGGCAAGTTAAGTTTACAGTACTGATCATGGCATTAGAGCTCTGGTGAAAGGGTAGTTGATGCAATTTGATCTTAGTTGATGGCAATGCAATTGGCTTAGGAGTTTCTTGTAATGCTAAGGATATAGTTTTCATTTGTTTCATCATTTACTTAATATTCCTGAGTAGCTTGCTATGAAGAAATGTGTAGTAAATTTACTCTGAAATATTATTTTAATTTATATACCTCATGAGAGCCTGGAAGTCTGGAATTTCATTTCTCTATTTCTTCTTCTGGACTGGACCCAATACAACTAACTTGAAAACTGACATGTAAGTATTTGATATCATGATTTTTTTTTATTTTTTTTTAAAAAAGTTTTGTCAGAACAATAATCTTTTTTTATCAAATAAATTAACTTTCCTCAAAATGTTAAAATGAAACCAGCATATAGATGTTCTTCAAGATTAAGCTTATTTCTTGATTTATTTTTCTTTTTGAGAAATCAAATTCTTCGAGATTATCTTTCCTCAAAGTGCCAATCAAAAAAATAAATGAAGTTTTTTTAAGTCTTCATGCTTGTAAGAATATTCGTCAAATGCTTGGAATTTTTGGTTTAGATGATTTTGTGAAAAAATCTTAGGCTTTCTATTGCTTGTCTATATTGCTTGTGAAGTTTTAGTTGAAATGTGGCTATTAGCATATTTGTTACTAGTCAAATTAATTGTCAAAAAAGTGAACATGGTTTCTAACATTTAATATGGTATCTGCCTATCTGATGTGTTCTAGATTAATGAATTAGCTAGGTTGCTGAAGAGAAGAGAAAGTTTGACAATATAAAGAGTCCAAAGTTGGACAATACAAGTGTCAACTGTTGATCAAAGTCATGCAATGTTTATACTATAGTGACTGGGTTGTTTAGATTTGCTTGCATTAGTAAGAGTATTTCTGAAATCTTGTGACTCAATGAACTAAGCTTTGCAAGAGATGGATATCTTTTTCTTATGCTGAAAACTAAGGAACGAATTCTCCATTAAATACTCAGTACTTTATTAAATATGACATATATATAATAAATACATATTTATGAATGTAGTTGCAGAATATCTCTCAAGGTGCAAGCCCAAGGACAATGTTCTTTGAAGCTTGGACCTGGCTTATAATTAAATGAGCTTACGATTAACCTAGCTCTCTAGTTGCTGCTCATTGACACTCTTAAATGTCTATCCTTTTGTTTCTCAATACATAGCTTTGGTTTTTCTGCTTGCAATTGCTCGTTGGAGGAATTCCACAAAAAGCTGTTGTGACCTTGTGCAGGTGTGGGATAGGCGTTGTTTTGTCGCCAAAGGACAACCAGCTGGTATCTTAATGGGACATTTAGAAGGCATTACATTCATTGATAGCCGTGGGGATGGTCGATATTTAATTTCTAATGGAAAAGATCAAACTACCAAATTATGGGATATAAGGAAGATGTCTTCTAATGCAATAAAGTAAATCTGTTTTATCTCTCACTTTGTTATGTAGATTCATAGTTATGCTAATGAATTCTATTGTTTCCCTCTATAACCTACTTGAAATGCTTTTATGTTAGAGTAGGTATTTCAAAGAGAAATAAGTAGAAGGAAGAAAGAATATACAGAGACATGAATTGAAAAAAAAACAAAAAAAAAAATAGGCCTATCTTGTTTAAATTCAATGTGATCTTTAAATTCTTTAAATGAGCTTGGTTATGATAAGACCTCTTTGTTGGCAATCCAAATGTGGCTGTAACAGTTCCCCTCTCCCCCTGGGAAACAAAACTACAGTAATTTGAAAAATAAAATCTGCAAAACCATGAAGTATTATTCATTGAGTTTGGAAGTTACAACGAGTCTGATTGATTCTATTTCTAACCCCTTATAAATGTTATTCTGGTTGTCAACTGTGAACCACTGAACTGAGAATTGTTGTTACAATGTTACTGACTGTAGTTTACTGATGTTGCATAAGTGGAACTTTGTCTTTCAAGAGATATATTGGATGGTTATTCATCTTAGTTTTTAATAATCGTAAAGCTTAACTCCTCTTCCACATGAGTGTGTTTTTGTGCATAGACTCACTACTCATTGTTATGTATTTTGATTTTGACATGGGGATGATATTTTATTATGGTCAACACTTAAGCCCAAGAAAAATAAACAAAAGTGACTCCATTTTATTTAACAATTATGTTTATTTCTTAAACCAACAGTCTTGGCCTTGGAGATGATGAGTGGGACTATCGATGGATGGACTACCCTGAATATGCAAGAAATTTAAAGCATCCTCATGATCAGTCATTAGCAACATATAAAGGTCACTCAGTGTTGCGTACTTTAGTGCGCTGTTATTTCTCTCCTTCGTATAGGTAACTCATACTTTTAGAACATTCTTACTCTGGTGTATTGTTCTTTTACATGATATAAGATTCAAACTTGTCCAACATATTTAGGTGTTGAAATTGCTTGTGATCATTTACTTTGAAATCAAATACCTATATATATTTTATAGTGGCAAACCAATTCAATAGCTGTTAGTTAAGTGACAGGAATATGTTTTGGTAGCATTCCTCTTTCAATAATGCTTCTTTTATGATTTTTCTGAAGAATGAGAATATGACATATTGTTCTTGTGTATTTCTTGTTGCAGCACTGGTCAAAAGTACATTTACACAGGGTCTAGTGATTCATCTGTTTACATATATGACCTGGTAAAAGGAATTACTTATATATTATTTTATCAACAGCTACTGCATTTGTATGAAGACTTAGCTTAGCTGATATCAATGCCTATAAACATTATTTGTAGGTAAGTGGTGCACAAGTTGCAAAACTTGATCATCATGAGGCACCTGTAAGGGATTGTAGTTGGCACCCCTATTATCCAATGATGATCTCTTCGGCTTGGGATGGTGATGTTGTCAGGTGGGAATTTCCTGGGAGTGATGAAGCCCCTGCTTCTCCAAATAAAAGAGAAGGTCGAATTCGTAGGAGAAATTTGCTTTATCTATAGTTCATGCTCTTTGTACATATGTGTCTGGATCCATACTATATTTTGCTAGCTACATGGGATTTCTCGTGTCTTTCTTTTTACTTCTTCTATTTTCCTAGTTATAGAAAGGGTCCCCTAAAAAAAATCTGCTACATTGATCTATACCTTGTTCTTTACGTTTCTATGGATGAACATAAAGCCTCGGTTAGTGTACAGTGTTGTCCCCTATTAAACGAGCACAATTCCTTGCTGCCCTATTATATCTTCATAACTTTGGGCTTTGAAGTTTGCATTGATGATGAAGGAATTTTTTTAAATATTTGAGAAATGTTTTTTACGCGTTTTTTTAAAAAGTATCACTACACTTTGATTGGGGAAAAAAAAATCTAAACATAAAGTATTGACATTCATATTTATGAAAAAATCATTTGTTATAATATACTATGAAAACTTTTGTGGTAAAAAAAGAAAAAAATATATTTTAAGCAACTTGTTAAAGATGTGTTTAGAAGGCCATGCAACAGCAGATACATCAATATATGATTTACCTTTTAAGCAACTTATATTAAGCATAAAATGAATGGAACAACAGTCTATTATTTCTTTTAATTTTATTGATTCATAGTGATCTTGAGTTTGAGCTTTAAATATATAATTGTGTTAAATAATCTGAGTGAAAATTTTGTAGCTTATATTTGGCTAGAGTAAGATTACCTCTTACAGAGAATATATTTATGATTTTGCACTAACTCTTGATTAAAAATAATATTATATCGCTAATAAATAAAATTATAAATATTAAAACCTAAATAAGTAAAAAACATAAAGACTCTTAATTATAAGAAAAATAATATATACACAATTTTTATAGTATAACTCAATTACAAACTATCATCAATGATAATTTTAATATTTTCAACACCAAGTTTTATTTTTATGTTATAAAAATTATTTATAATTAGAGTTGTGAATTAATCAGAAATTATTTTTGAATTTTTTTATTCTTGATTTTTATATCTTTTTTTTAAAAATATCTTTTTAACTTTTATCCTTTTTAATTTTCCAGCTGAGTTTTGTATGTTGGTGTCTATGAAAAGCTTAAAGAAAATCTACAACTTTGATGAAGAAGTCGTGAATAGATTCGGTCTAGACCCTAAACGGATTTCGACTTCAAGTTGCAAACTT
Organism: Glycine soja; assembly: GCF_004193775.1. NCBI lineage: Eukaryota > Viridiplantae > Streptophyta > Magnoliopsida > Fabales > Fabaceae > Glycine > Glycine soja. The sequence goes on along the minus strand of NC_041012.1, from coordinate 40,264,324 downwards.
TATTTTCCATCTGCAGTTTAATATAGGTGTAGTATTTTGAGCATATTTTAAGTTGTATAAGTTGGATCAACACAAAATCAACGCTAAAATTTTTCTTGAAGGTATCCCGAGCAAATTTGACCATAAAAAAGTCAAATTAATGAAAAACAGTGGCAGGCGTGACATGGAGACAAATTTAAAGGTATTTAGAGATATTTCAATTTTATGATTTCTTTTATTAGGATTTCGAGTTAATAATCTAATTGGGATATGTATTTTGAGATTTATCTTTTAAGGATTTGCAATCATTAGGTTTGGTTTAGGATTTGCTCTTTATTTCTTATAAATTTATCTATAAATAAGAAGTAGGAAGTCATGTAATTGAATCTGAGAATAAGAATTTTGAGTTTATTTTCTCTATCTCAGTTCTTTATCTTTTTCTTTCTCCTTTTGACGATTGTGTGAAACCTCTATAGAAGCTTAAACACTCCAGAGTAATATGTTGGGTTAAGGATTCTTTTTGTGTGCGAGGTTTGACTATATTTTCTTTTTCGATTATTGACTATATATTATATTCAATAAATATAGTATTTATTGGACATTTTATTTTACTCATAATAATATTAACAATGATATTTATTAAATTTAACAAATGTTTTCATGCATTGAAATTTCAATTACTCCTTCTACCCGACAACTGATGTGTATAAGTAGATTATGTAATTAAAACATATAAGAATAAGTAATATTTTTCTATTTTATTGTTTTTTTTTTGTGTGAAACATTGGAATTTTGGCATCCTATGAGTTTTTGTGCAATAGATGTCTTAAACCGCTAATTTATACTGTTTGGTGGTTTTTATTTTGTAGAAACAAAGGTAAGGGATAGGAAAAAAGTTGAAGCCTCAGTATTCGCGCTTAACGCACTAGGTTCGCTTAGCGAGTTGTTGTCGCTTAGCGCGACTAAAAAGCAGCTTGAAGAATTTGAAGTCATGCGAAGGAGCGCTTAGCGCTCAACCACTTACCCGTGCTTAGCGCAAAATTGTGGAATCTCGGCTCGGGATGATTTTTAAGTGAAAAAAGAGAAGAAAAAGGGTGTTCGTGGAGAGACAAAATAGAATCCTAGAACTTGAGGAAGAAGAAAAAGATAGTCATTGGGAGACACTCCTTTTCCACTTATTCATCTTCATTTCTTTTCCCTTCATATTTTTCACCCTTTTTGTATAGTTAAGCCCTTCATGACAATGAGGGGCTAAACAACTCATTGTTGGAGAGCATTCTACCAAACTCTCTTGATGTGATGACTCTCATTATCTATTTAATATTATTAGTAGTTTCATTGTCTCTTTTTATGCTTATTTTCATGTATTTGGTTTGATCACCCATTTATATGCTATGTTAGGGTTTAGGCATTGAAAAATACGGTTAATCCTTAGAACTGGAAAGAACATCTAAAATGTTTCATTGCTAGGGATAGTGTGAGGTGATTTAGCCTGGTTATACATCTCTGTTAATCATGCAATTCAACTAATTTAGTTAGCTAGTTCTTGAGGGATTAAGAAATGAATTAGGGGAAATTGTCTCTCTAAGGTGAGGAATTATGGTTAGAGTACTTCAATAAATGTAGGTGGTAACTAGAGTACTATTAAATAAAGAAAAACTAATTATCTTACGTTAAGAGAAGTTTCGGTAGAAAACCCCCAACATAATCAACTCATGCGTTCACAATTCTTCTCCATTCCTCGTGCTTGTTTTCTTTGCTTAGCCTTAGTCTAGAATCACATAAATATCTAATTTACAAACAAAATGACTCAAATCACATTTCTTAAATTCATTCATTAATTGCACACAAATTGGGTATACACTATCTTGAGTACAAACAAAATCCTTACATAAACAATACTCAATCTTATCATTTTAAAATATTACTTGAACGAATTGGTACACTTTTCAATGAGTATCGTCTTAAATTTTCTTCTTACGTAACACTTACATTAGGAAACAAAATGAGTATTTTATTATTGTTTAAAATAATTATAGGTCAAGAGATAGTATGTACAAAAACTTATCTCCTTATAAAAGGCAACAAGTTAATTACATTGCTGATCTCCTAGCAAGGGCATCTCAATTCCATGCTAGCAACCATATTTTCCATCAAATACACCTTCATGTATTTCAGTTTCTCTTTGTAAAAAATATATTTGTAAATGCTATAGAATCAATATGTTAGTTTAAGGTTTTTTTTTTTCTTCTGAATCTTGAAGTTTGACTTTAATTTGTTTTGAAATTGTTATATTTATTCCTGTTCCATAATCATCATCATCATCCAAAGTTTCTTGACAGATAATGAAAAACTAACAATTAGATAAAAAAATGACAATTTTATAAAACTAACCTTATTTTCATGAATTCATTGATAGTTTTTTGTTGTCCATCATTTATATTATAAGAGATATCACTACTAAAAAACTTATTTTTTAATGTAATTACTATTATATTAAAAAAAGTTAAAATAATAATTATTTTGAGACTTAATTTTTCTTTTTGCACCACAATTATAATGAGATAGTGAGTATTTGATTATTAGACATACTATATTTATTAGTTTTGGTGTAAGATAATAGTGTGTTTAACCAAACTGAGTTAAATCTGATTTGGTGTAAGATATACTTTATGAAGTTATTAATTATATTGACTTTTTGTACATGTACAGTTTTAATATGACTGTACAGTTTTAATGTTGTAATTTAATAATTGACAGTTTCTTAATAAATTATAATCTTGTATAAATTTTGTACAGTAGACAAATAAATATGCTAGTGCAAACAGACAAAATAAATTTATGAATATTAATACATAAAACCTTTTTATGTTATTTTTTTTAATCTTTATCATTTTTTATTATTTGTCCAGACAAAATATGTTTTTCATGACTTTGTATGTTCACCAAACCTCTTTCTGAATCTTTCTCTCATTCTTTATTACACATTAGAACATAAGAGAATTCTGGTCACTCTTTGACCCTGGAGAATGTTTCCATTGAGGTTTTGGGTAGTTGTGGTATTGATTATGTTAACAACTCTTGGAGTTGCTTTGGATAATGTGATGGCCAAGCCTCGTCGAATTCTTTTGGATACAGACGTTGATCTTGATGATGTATTTGCTCTTATTTACCTTTTGAAGCACAACAGATCAGAGTTCCAATTGGAGGTTAGTAGTCCAAAGCAAACTGATGAGCAACACGTTGATGTTGGCCTTTATTGTTCCTTTCTATTTTTGTTTGTTTGTTTTTACCACGAATCATTGTTTTCACTGATTAAGTTTAATAATGATTTACTCATTACTTGGCTGAAATATTTTTTATTTTTCCTTGGATTTCATATGAGAAATGTCTCTAAACTTCAAATTCATCCTAAATTCATCTAAAAAATATCCATAAATTTTCAGATGGAAATAAAATTTCATCTAAAAATACAAAAACTTCTATTAGTTAATTTATCTTCCTTAAACAACTTTAAAATATTATTTATTTTTTATAACTTGATCATAAAATTAGGTCCCGTTCAAGGTAATTTTTTATTTTTAGTTTTTAAATTTTTAAAAATCAAAACTTGTTTTAGTTTTGAGTTTTTAGTTTCAGTTTTGTTTTGTTTTTAGTTTCTAAAAAGTTATTGCAAATCAAAGACGAATAATCAATTATTTAATTTTATCTTGTTTCACACTATGAAATAACGCAATATAAAAAAATATCAACACATAAAAATAATAAAAAATAATAAATAATTAAAACTTCTAAAAATAGTAAAGGGTTTGAAAAAATATATTTTTTACAACAAAAATAAATATATTAAGAAAATAACACAATCATTAGAATAACAATTATAACAAAGATATATAACACTAATGGTGGTGACAATAGAAATTGTGACATTGGCGACAACAACAATAAGAGTGGTGACAACAATGATGACAATGGTGGAAGAATGGTGGTGGGGGAGGTTGTCATGGTGATAATAACAACAACATCAATTATGATAGTTGTGATACTGATGGTGGTATGGTGATAACAACAACAACAATAGTGGTGATTGTGACGAAATGGTGTTGGTGACGACGATTATGGTGGTGGTGGTGGTGACAGTGAAAGTGTATTTTTTAAAACTAAAAGTTAAATTCATAATTCCTTTTTCTTGATTTTGAAAATGAATACAAAAATATTTTGAAATTGAATTAAAAACTATTTTAGCTCTAATTTTATTGAACACATCTTATTCCATAAATGACATTGAAAAACTAAAAACCAAAAACATGCAACAACACACGAACGAGCCCTTAGTTTCCTTAGATAACTTGATTATAATCCCTAAATTTTGGCAATGGATTCAAAATTTATTTGTATAAATATAAATAAATATTAGCAATATTTAAGATAAATTATTTATTGTATCTCAATATGGTATAACCATAGAGCCATACATTTATGGTGTATGTAATATATACTCACATTTTCAAAACCTACTTCTATTACATATAATAATAGAAACAAACACTTGTTGATAAATAAAAGTAATGTTATAGTAATAGAACATTACATTACATCATTTGGCATATGTAATCTTTATTACATCGCAAATTTTAACGTAATTCAATCCTATAAAATTAATTTGTAAGATGATGAATGTTTCTCATTTATATACTCTATCATAATACTATCTCTAATCAATGTGAGACTTCAACACACCTTTCTTTGTCCACTGCCTTAACACAAGTGACCCACCAATGGGTTTAAGATAAGCTAGAATACCATGTTATAATGCAAGTTTTAGTATAAAATAACCTTACAAAATCAACTTATAAGGTGAGAATTGATCCTCCCTTATGTACTTTATCATAACACTACTTGAAACTTTAACACACTTCTCTTTTCCCACAATTATCCACCACAACTAAGGTGGGCTTAGGATAGCCGTAATTATGATGACTTTCAAACAATTTATGTATTACTATTAATGTTTCACTTTTCACGATTCAGCTTTGAAGTTTGAAGAAGTAAACTTAAAGAGAGACACATCAGGTTAAATAAAATTAGGAACTACAAACATAAAATAATGGCTTTAAATTGATAGGAACTACAAACACCCTATAAAATTCCATTTCATTCATAGTATGCGTTGACACAAGCTAAGCTAATAATCAGGTAGCTGAAACGTACACATTGTAGTTCATTAACAACACCAAAGACTTGTTACACTTTGTTCATACCTTCCCATTTATTTCTTTTCTTGATTAATTCTCACTCTTGATAAGCAAATAAATTCATTAAAGAGAGGATACAATGTGAAACATAAATGAAATATCTTCTCCCTCACAAAGAATACAAGTAAAAAGTGATTTATCCTCCAAAATTTCCACCACGTACTATGAATATATGAACAAATTAAACACATCATATGATGTCTACACCATCTAGAGTCCCTCCTCTCAAATAAATCAACACCAGAGAAATATTGTATCATATAACAAACCTTTGAGGATCCCAACCTTGCTATCCACCAAAGCGAGGATCTTACAACAAAGGCCCCCACAATGCCAAAGATAAATCTTGTAGTTGATGCCACGAAGCTCCCATAAGACAACGATATAACCATAAATACATGGCCCCAGGTTTGATGCATTCTGTGAAAACGTATAGTAAAATGGTAACCAATAAATCAATGATTCCTTTTCATAGAAGAAATCGGCACCAACACTTGGTTTCATAATGAGTGAGGTCGTTCGATGCTCTCCATGACGACGAGGATGATATGCGATCTCTGAGATTTAGGGGAAAATAATGTGATTGAATTTGAAATCAGATTTTCTCTTTTTCCCCGGGCCACCTGCCAAAGTCATTCACTAACATGACTGCCAGTACAGATCTACCTCTACCTCGCCACGCCAGATGCAAACCTTGCGCAATGGAGAATGGCAGGGTGGAGCGCCTCCATGGGGTGTTGGAAGATTTGCACCAAGATTTGAAGTCTTTCATGAAGATCCCACACTCCATAAACCTTATCTGAAGAGAAACACTTCTGGAGATAGGTCACGATTGTTCTAACAGAAATGATGAAGACAAAAGAAAGGTGGAATCGACTGCTGTGTAAACTCGTCCTTAAAAACATCCAAAATTTCATTAAATCAAGCTCCCTGTTTTCACCAACTTCGCTTCGCATTTGCTTATTTTCATAAGTAATAACGAGTAGCTTATCCAAATACTTTTTTTTTTATAAAATAAGTATTTTTTTTCCTAGAAAAAAAAGCATAACCAAACTCACCCATTATATGTTTGTAGGTATATGATATCTCTATACATACAAATTTAATGACTATCCCTATATAAGTGTTCATGAGGATATATATGGCAAATTTCTTGTTGTGAGTACTTTGTTTGTTTTTAGTGTTGTAAAACCAACACAATTTGATGTAATGAAGTTGACATTACATATTTGACATAACTTGGGAAATAGTTATATTGTGAACCATTTTGAGCATTTTCTTTATCATTAAAGGATTAGAATTTTGTGATGTTTTAAGTCTTTATGCATGCGTTTGTAGGGAGTAACAATCAGCGCAAATTCTTGGACTAATGCTGGGCATGCTGTGAATCAAGTTTATGACATACTTTACATGATGGGACAAGATGACATAACAGTTGGAATGGGAGGTGAGGGTGGCATACTCCCAAATGGTACCATACTTCCAAATGTAGGTGGATATCTTTCAATTATAGAACAGGTATGTGTCACCTTTTTCCTTTCTTTCTTTTGTAAGCCTCCAAGTAGCTAGAAATAGATAGAGCATACAATAATACATTATGTTTCTATTCACGATTGATATGTTATATCAAATGACATTTCAATGAATTAGGGAATGACAACAACAAGAGGTTGTAGATACAGGCAGGCCATTCCTATGGGCCTCCGAGGGCTTTTAGATATTGATACTAATTTTGGCATTCGAAAAGCTTTCCTTCCACAGGTATAATAAATATTGTCAATTTGAACCTGTTGCCTTTAGTATAATTACCCATATTATAGTACTATAGAAATTGAACTTTCCAACATTAATTGTCCTTCAATAATAAAGTACAAGTCAATGTCACCATAATGGTATTCTAATTGTTCTAATTACCAACTCAATCACATTGATTAATTGATTGATTTGTTCACAATTAGCCGCATTGCAACAACTTTGACTTGAAACTATTTACAATTACATTGTAGTTGAATTGATTAATTTGTTTCAATTGTTTGTAGTCTAAATATTGGTTTTTTTTATTGCATCATGAAATTAGGGGAGAAGGAAATATACCCCCTTAAGACAACCAACTGCTCAACAAGTGTTGATTGACAAAATATCTACAGGCCCCATAACTTTGATTATGTTAGGAGCGCATACAAATGTAGCTATTTTCCTTATGAACAATCCACACCTAAAGAAAAATGTGGAGCACATTTACATCATGGGTGGTAGTGTGGGGTTAAGAAACCAAACGGGTTGTTTCCCCCAAGATGCTTTTACCTCTTGCGTACCTAGGCAATGTGATGGTTGCGGCAACGTGTACACAAATTATAAAGCTAACCCCTATGCTGAGTATAATATATTTTGTGACCCCTTTGCAACATATCAGGTTAGCTCAAACTATATGGAGAAGTTATTAGCATGTTAACATGCGTTGATATCTTTTATGATGACATTAATGCTTTATTTATTTATATTATTACAGTAGAGCATAAAAAATATTCAAGCTCATTTTGAATAAATGACATTGTTAAGTAAATAGCCATCATTATTTAATTGTCCCTTGTTGTCAACTGTAACCAATTAAGCATTTAGTTTTTTCAAAGTTTAGGTTAATGTTTTCAATTTCATTTTGAATAAATGTCGTTGCTAAGTAAATAATAGTAATAATTGTTTAATTATTGTTGTCAAATATAATGAATTGAGCATTCAACTTTTTCAAGGGTTAGGTTGATGTCTTTATATGCGGACATAAATTCATAGATATAGGTTCTTGACCAATAAGTACATGTCATTTTAGGTTATTCATTCTGGTATACCTGTTACCCTTGTTCCTCTTGATGCAACAAACACAATCCCATACACTAAAGAATTCTTTGATGAATTTGAAAAAAGTCAACACACGTATGAAGTACAATATTGTTTCAAGTCTGTGAAAATGGCTCGTGATGCGTGGTTTGGCAATCAATTCTATAAGGTAATCTTTTAATAATGTTTGTATATATCATATGTGCCTGCGATTTTCACTTATTAACATATCTTTTGTTTAGTAGAGTAAAATGAAACTCATTTTGATAATGATTCATTGTTAACAGAATTATTTTATGTGGGACTCTTTCGCAACTGGTGTAGCAATCTCAAGCATGAGAAACTCCAATAAAAGAAATAAAGAGGAAAATGAATTTGCAGATATGGAGTACATAAACATAACTGTATTTACTTCGAACAAACCCTATGGGATATCAGATGGCTCTAATCCATTCTTTGATGGCCTCAAAGTTCCTAAATTCAATCTAAAAAAAGATGGGGTGCATAGTGGTCATGTTCAACAAGGGCTTAGAGATCCATTTTGCTTTGTGAAGAATGGGAAAGGAAGATGTCAAGTAATTGTTTCTCTTTTTCCTTGCTCAACTTTAAGATTTTATAAATACTCAAGCATATAAGAAAATGTTTGTGTTTATTTATTACAAAATTTACTGTATAGGACGGTTATACAGCTGAGGTGAATGGTCCTGACTCAATGAAGGTACTTGTTGCCACTAAAGCAAAGCCTAACCGGGAAGTTAGGAACCCACTTAACAGAGAATATTTCAAAAGCTTCTTGAATGTTAGTTCACTTTTATTTTATTCAAACCTCTTCAATTCTGTTTTATGAGATATTTTCTTAAAAAGAAACACACCACTAAATTCTATGTGCCCTTACTGTTATTGGGCGTATAAATAGGGCTTGGCTCTTATGCACTTTATAGGATAATATAAAGTACAATATTAATTAAAAAAATCAATGGTTAAGATTGTAGTTAACTTAATTTAGATTTTATAATATTTATATTTGATTTTATTACAATCCCAATCGTTAATGTTCTAATTATCAATGGTGAGTGCACTTTATTCTCTAAAATGCAACCATCATTTTAGTTTAAAGGAACCAAATTCTATAAAATGATACAAGTATCTGAATTTTGCTTTAATTTCGGTGGTTAACAGGTTTTAAGGCAACCACAACATGCTGGGAGGTTCAACTTCACTACACAATTTCCTTACTATAAAGAAGTAACTTACATGCCAGATTTTCAAAACAAAACACTAGGGAAACATGTTGTGTTTGACATGGACATGAGTGTAGGAGATTTTCTTGCTCTATTTTACCTTCTTAAAGTGGATGTTGAAGTGATAAACCTTAAGGTATTTAAATTTTTCACTCTTTGATTTAGGTGTTCTACACTTAAAAGATTGAAAAAAACATGGAAAATGTGCTTATATAATTAAAAAAAAAACTCTTCAAAATCTTTTAGCTTAATAAGTTTTTTTTTATTAAGTCAAATAACCTATTTGATCTTTTATCTTATTTCTTTTGTTCGATTTAGTCTTTTCTCTTTTAGAAAATTCATTTTCATTCTTTATTTTTTTAAATTGTTTTAAAATGATTTTTTCATTTCATTCATCTAAAGTTAATACTGTTAATAAAATAAAGATATTGACGGTTAAAAAACACTACAAAATGTGAGTTTTTTTTCTTCATCTTCCTCCTTCTCTTCTTCCTTTTCCTTCCTCCTCTTTCTCTCCTTCTTCCATTGCAAACCCAAAACCCTAATAATATTTCTTGTTCTTCTTAAATCTCAAAGTTTTATGATCCACAACATGTCATCTATTGCAAATTCAAAATAGATCATTTTAGTTTAATGACAACCACAACAACTCAAGTCTAGCATTTAAAATTATCCATAAACTATAATAACAGGCGCACACATATACCCTTTAACAAATCCACAAAAAATTGATAGTTCAAAAGTAAAAAATTAACCGGTGCCATAAATCGTTGTCAACTTCAAGTATGTAGGCATGGAGCATGTTGGTGCTCTCCTGCGCTATGATGATTGGCGACTTTGGCTTCTTCTTGGACCCCTTCATAGGCCATTGTGGCTATCGCCCCACCACGTGGAGGTATAGTACTAATACTAGAAAGGAGTTAGGAATTTGAGGAAAGATTTTGGTGTGTGCAGGTAGAAGAAGAGGAAGGAAGAAGGGAAACTGATAAACATATTTTTAGTAATTTTTAGTCGTCAATATGTGTAATTATTAGTGGTGTCAATTTTTCATAGAAGGAAGGATTATTGTGAACCTATTTAAAAAAATAAAGGATCAAAATAAACTTTTTAAAAGATTAAGGATCAAATTGAACTAAATAAATAAGATAAAAGATTAAATACGTCATTTGATCTTATTATTATTACTCTAAAAATTTAAGGGAGGAGAAAAATTGTACATTCTAAGGTCAGGGCATAACTTCTATAGTTGTAATTTGTTAAGCTATGTTACTTGTTACGTGACACTTGAAAGCTCGTATTTATTAATTTGTTGAGTTATACTATAGCTTTAATTATACTTATATGTTGTTGCACAAAGACATGGACTCACATAATGACTTTTGGTTTAGGCAATCACTGTGAGCCCAACTGGGTGGGCAAATGCTGCAACAATAGATGTCATCTATGACTTACTACACATGATGGGTCGTGATGATATCCCAGTCGGTCTAGGTGATGCATTTGCAATGAATCAGTCAGACCCCATATTTCCAATTGTTGGAGATTGCAAGTATGTTAAAGCCATTCCCCACGGAAATGGTGGACTTTTAGACTCTGACACTCTATATGGACTTGCTCGTGATTTGCCACGTAGCCCTAGAAGGTGCTTTTCGAGTTACTTTTTTTCCTTAAAAGTGCTCATCATCATTATAATGCCCGAAAAATTATTGAAATTATTATGGCTATATGAAAAAAAGAAACCTATATTTTGCTACTAAAAAGAGTACTATTATTCTTCCACTGTATTCATGCATAAGTTTCACCTTTTGAGTTCTTACATAAGACTCACTATATATGTAGTTTGTGTAAGAAGTCAATCCTTATGAAATGAAAGTAGTGAATACAATGGTGTAAAACTGAAATAATACAATCCATCAAATTATGATATTGCACTTTTTTAGTATAAAAAATTATTATATATCAATGCATCTTTTAACTTGGGTACGTTTGTTATATATGGTTTTTATTCAAGTGGCATGCTTGTAAACTTACTCTCTTTTTTTTACCTATAATAAACTCTAACAAATTAACATGTGGCTTAGGTATACATCTGAAAATTCTGTGAAGTTTGGGGCTCCTCGAAATACAGATCACCCTGAACTTAGACAGCCACTGGTCATGGAAATTTGGGAGTCCATATTGCAAACAATGGAAACAGGATCTAAAATTACAGTATTAACCAATGGACCTTTGACTACTTTAGCAAAAGTTGTATCGGTTAAAAACATAAGCTCCAGAATTGAGGTAATTTAGTTACATTATACATTTGCTTTGCAACATTTTAGAATAGTGGTAATAAGTGTTTTTTTTTTAATTTAAAATGTGTGTGATTCTAATCTCTTAATTTTTTTAGCCTATTAACTTTTATTTTTAAAATTAAGTAAATTTGAGTTTTTGTCATTTTTCTTCTATCTAAAAATTCTCAAATTCTTTTTTTAATCCAATATTTAAGGTTTATGATGAATTTGAGGTCTAAATAATTATAGAAGTTTAACAGTAAAAAAAACTAGTTAAAATATGAATGGTTTTATACAATTGACATTAGAATTTGAAAAGGAAAAGTTTTGAATTTTTTTATTTTTAGAAGAAATTGGATATTTAATTTGATAAGTTTTGCAAAGAAAAAAAGTTTAAAAAAAATTAGCTGATTTATTTTGAAAAAAGTTTATATTGAAAAGTGAGAGTTTCATAACATAGAAAAGTGATAATTGCCTTAAAAGTTGATGCAAGAGTAGCCATAGAAAAGTGAGAAAATTGTTCCTGTCATTTTGATATAAGTTATATTTTAGCCAAAAGAAAACACTAAAATTGAATATTCTAACCTCATTCTACCTTAACATTCTGCCATGTGATGAAAGAAATGTAGTTAAGATGATTGTAATGTGTAGTAATGACATAACATAGCTCTTCTAAAATGTGTAGGAGGTTTATGTAGTGGGAGGACACATCAACCGGAATGTCAGTGACAAGGGAAATATATTTTCAGTTCCTTCCAACCAATATGCAGAATTTAACATGTTTCTGGATCCTTTAGCAGCTGAGATAGTGTTTCAATCAGATGTCAACATCACACTCATTCCCCTTAGTATCCAACATAAAGCAAGTTCATTTTCTAGTATGTTACACTGGTTGCGTAGGACAGAAAAAACACCTGAAGCTGTGTTTTCCAAGCGTGTGTTATTGAGGCTACAACGTCTGAAGCATATCCACCATAGATATCATCATATGGTAAACTTCAGTACTAATCTTTTATTTCCTGTGATTGGACAAAAAGGACATAGGTTTTCTACAATTTGTTTCTGCTACTTACGATTTGTGTTTATAATAATGTTGTAGGACACATTCTTGGGGGAAATTCTAGGTGCGGTTGTCCTAGCTAATGGCCATGGCCCCTCAAATCTAAATGCAAAATTTGAACTCAAGCCCATTAAAGTTTTGGCCCAAGGGGATGAGTCCATAGATGGCAAAATGGTGGTAGATGAGAAACATGGAAAATTAGTCAGAATTTTAAGCCATATGAGTTCCAAGGCTTATCATAAAATGTTTGCAAATAGCCTTGGTGATTGGAACCAATCGGCTAGGGTAGGAAGCTTTGAAGATCAAAGAAGGAAATGGAGTCATCCTTAAGCTTGGTGTACGTCTTAAACTAATGAGAGTGGTTAATCATTAAAGTATCCAAAGAAAAAAAAATGTTATGATTAAAAATAAAAATTATTTATAAAAGAGGAAATTATTTAATACAAAGTGATTAAGTGATAATTAAGATATATAGTATTAAAAATATAAGTTATTAATTGTTTGTTTGATTTTATAATATTATATTATTTATTTAGTAATAACAAATTTATGTAATGAGATATAATGTGATTTGGTGGTAAAGGAGAAAGGGGGGAGATAGAAATAAATTATAGGTTCAAATTTCTTTGTTAATAAATTAATAATTAATATTTGCTGATAAAAAAATTATGTAAATTTTTGGTTCTCCGTCATACTTTTTAAACGGTTCTTTACAATTGTTTTAGAAACACCAATGTAAAAAGCACCTTTTTTTTATAGTGATTATAGGTAATATATTTTTTCACTATATTTTAATCAAGCTAAGTGATTTAATGATTCTTAATTTCTTATGAAAGTCTATATACACTAAGTTTTGAGATCTTGGGTTCAAATTTTAACTTGAGTATTTTTTTTTTTTTTTATATTTCCACCATGGATGGACTAGAATTTTGTTCAATTTTAAAATAAGTGATCAAAATTAAAAAATTAAAAATGGGAGATCAGAAGTATAATTAATCTTTTTATTTATTGCATAATATTATTTAATTTACTTTTTATATGATTAAATTATTTTGGATTAATTATAATTTTACTCCTTTAACTTTTTTAAAATTTGATTTTTAGGTTCTGAACCAAAATTTGACTTGCCAAAACCTTTTAACTTTTTTTTTCTTCTCCCTTAAATTATGACATAATCAATTTAATTATTTTGTTTTATATTTTGTGGTGATTCATTTTGTGACCGTTAAAAACTGTAAAAAAAATAATTGATAGAGCTTTTAATCAGGTATGAAATAGTCTCTGAAGGTTAAAAACTACTAAAAATGATTCCTCCAGTTTGTCATAATAAAAAATCACCAAGATCTTACACAATCCCCAAATCAACAACAATAATAAACAAAATCCCTAAATCAACAATTTTTTTCTCCTTTCTTCTCTGCCACTTCCAATTTTGTTAATGTCTACGTTGAGTATGAACTCAAGCTACAACTCAGCTTTAATTCCCGCTTTGTTTTCCTCTTCAACCATGTTCTTTTCCTATCTAACATGAAGTTATTCTAACTGAACCACAGTTATCTCATGTTTAAGTCTTGGATATACAGTAAGTAGGATTGTCTCCAATAAAAAATAGTTAAGATCTCTCTAGAAAATAATTGTGCATTGGATAACGTACTCCCCAATTTATAAATATTGGATACCACTTTCAGCTGAGATTTCAACCCAGCAAATCCAGGTAATTGACCTTAAATATTAACAATGACTTTTGGCAGGAGGCTCTGTTCATCCTTTTCAAAGTGTCATCTTTGACTATATCGAAGCAATTCGTAAGTATGCATCATTTATAAAAGCCTATTTAAGCATTATCTGCTTAAACATGATCTAAAGACCAAGACTTATTATTTCAGCACATCAACAATAGCTACAACATCTTGGCATGCTATTGGTGGTTGGATCTGACTTTTTGTGCCAGAGTTTGAAAATGAGTTATCATGGTACATGCCCACAATGTATAGGGTCGATCGGCTTACGGAGGAGAACACTGACTTATTATTATGAGTGCATGAAAAACGAATCTTGATAATTAAATAGCATGATTATATATAAAGGGCCGAATTTTATCTGTATCCTAAAGTGGATCATTCACACACATCTTAAAAGAAATGCCATCCTTATTAAATGCTCGTGTGTGCCTTGAAGATTCATGATTTCCAGCATGCTCTTGGATGACCCCTTTAAGTTATTATCTAATCCAAAAACACACTGAAAGTGCATTCTCCTTCAAATTGATTGGCCAATGTTTTCTTACTTGTAATCATTTTCTACCATAATAGTATGTGTACAACCTTAAGTCATAGAGTCCATTCTCGGATTATTATACATGCAAGTGTGTGCCATACCTCTTTTTTGAGGCTCTTGCGTGGGATTAATTACCTTCAATAGGTCAACTTTAACCTCCATTGTGGTGTGTGGAATAATGATTCAGATGGAATTGGGCTCCTGAGTGTGATGCCCTACATTCAACAACCCCATTGATCATTATATAAAAAAGAAAGGCTCATTGGATGAAGGAAGCTTCATGGAAGATGGAACAATGATATCCAATATGAAAAAAAGAGAGAGGATATAATAAGATGGTACACATCACTCAATTAATTCTAAGCCATTTTTTGTTTATGTAAAAGGGTTTATGATTAAGTTTTGGATATTTAATAATATAAAATAATATTCAGTTTGGGGGGGGGGGAGTCAATGGATCCATCCATCCATTAGGTTCCAATTCATTTCAAGCTATTGGTTTGAAAAAGCAGGGTATGCGTGTTGGTTTATAGATAAGAAGCTAGAGAGGGGTCACACACTTTAAACTTCATCCTAGTATATGCCAAGCCTTTCACGTGTATACTTTGTCAGTTGGGTCTGTGGTCCTAGTGACGTGGTCCTAGTGACAATGTAACACATATTGGGTCTGTGGTCCTAGTGACAATGTAACACATATTTTGTACTTTGTAGGACTAATGCAATGCCTTTCTACAAAAATATCTTGCGTGATTTATCGCAAACTAACGGTTATATATATATATATATATAATTTTATTGTGTAGATAAAGACGGTAATGATATTTTAAATTTAAATAATTTTAATTAAATAGTCTTGCTTTTGGTTTCTATAAAAAATATTTTCTTAAAGAACATTGATTGTCACATATCAATTATAATTTTGTAGAAAAATATAAGAAATTAATATTCAAATAATTATAAGGACATATGGTGTTCTTACTTAGTTCTCTTATAATGCAAAATTTAAAAATCGGCCCGTATATTGATTTGTTATAATTTTAGTCTATTCTTGACCGGCTGATTGAAAATAAGATTGCTTTGGATTTCCCCAACTAGTTAATTAACTGATATTTTGTTCAATTTGGTCTAATTTTCCAAACCATGAATTCACAATCCATATAGTTATTTATTTTAGCCGGAAAATTTGTCTTATTTTGTAAAAAAAAATTAGATAAACTATATTACGCAAAGATTAAACTTTAATCCAGTATATTGAGAGGAGACATTCTCTAAGCTAGGGGGAAAAACATAGTTATTTCTTCAACCCCAAAAGATGCATGTTATATACATTTCACGTGTGGAAAGTTCAAGAGCGGTTAATGAAGGACAAAAGCGAGGTTTGACCCAAGCTAAAGAGAGTCATTTGTCGCAAAAAGCATAGCACCTTTTTTGTAGTGACTCAGGGTATTTCTTAGCTGGGTGCTAGAACTAGTCACTTGAATTGACATTCATTTAAAAGATTAGTTTTTTTTAATGGATTTTTTTACACATAGGATTATTTATTTGAATCAGATAATTGTTATAAAATCGGATGTATTTTTTCTTAAAATTATCATGTGCTAATTTAAATAAAATATAAATACATTAGAAATTCTGTAAATATTACTGGCACTTCTGTGTAAGCCAACTAGAATACAGGTGCTCACAGATATCTCATAGGATATGAAATGTATGGTCCAAAATTGTGAAATGTATGACCAAATACACTTTTTTTTATAAAGTGATAAATGAGTGGGTAATTGTCATTCAAAATTTTAAAATTTTGAAGCTTTTCTACTCATTATACTTTTGCAAGATTATAATTTCTGTACTTTAGTCTTTAATTCTTTTATTTAATTTAGTTATTTGAGTTAATATGTTACCATTTTGATTTCGTTTAAATTTTTTTATTTTTTTGACAAAAAAAAATTATGATAAAAAGGAGCTTAATAGCCCAAAAAACCAAAATAGCTATCGCTAAAATCAAGCTCTAGAGTGTCAACAACGAGATGTAAGCAAATAAAAAAAATGGATAAAATATATTTTTATTTTTAGTTCTCGAACTGTAATTTAACGTTATAAAAAAATGGTTTTGGTATCTGGAAAGCACTCTCCAACTTGTGCATGTTTTTTAATATTGGATTGAGAGAAAAAATTTAAAATATATTTTATTTTATAAAATTTATGGACTAAATTATTTTATATGAAAATTTGAAAATTAAAAACATATTTTATCCTAAAAATACTAACAACATTTCCCCATGCGCATGGCTAATCTATGCTTAACAAATGAATCTGCTAGACTATTAATATTAATTTCCCTTTAAACATGTGTCCGTGCGAGTTGTGACCTCTTGTGCTGCTGAGCTAGCGAGGCTATGGAATTTGCTAATTAAGCAAACCGATGGTGAGCAGAACAACCTTTTATGGTGTAAATCATGACCTCCTGTACTTAAAAAACAACATTCTAAGACAAATGCAAACAGAAAATCTTCCAAAACATGACAATAGAAGTTTTGGTGAAGACAAACCCAACAAGTTCTACCATAAAGTATGTACTAAGTTTGAGGCTATGGATTCAAATTTTACCATAAAACCTTTTTGTGAATTTTTGCCACCGATGGATTAGATTTGAGCAATTTTAAAATAAGGGAACACAAATTATGAAATTAAAAAAGGAGAGGATCAGAAGTACAGTCAAGTCTTTAATTTATTATTATATGTAAAAAGAAAAATCAGCTAATTTATTAAAACTCAACTTTAAAAAGCAAACAGTAAGTTTCGCTGCCTCCACTCAAGTCATTTGACTTTAAAAGCTAAAGAGAATTTAGGTCGAGCACACAAAACATCTTTAGGCAAAATTTCTACATATGGTGGCAAGAATATGCTAAGTAGTGCCGGTGCCCTATTGCATCTATAAAAATACGTTCACTTTTTGACCAAATTGTAAAGAAAATTATTTTCCTTTTTTAGTTGAAAAATAATAGAGATTTCGTCCACTGAGAAAGGCATCCATTTAGCACACTGTTTTTATTTTTATTTTTTATATATAACAATACTAGCATAGCATTTGATACTCGGGCAACCGCTTTTAGTTATTAGGAATATAGTTATTGCATGTTGTCTCACTAAATTAGATTTTAATTGAATAGAATAATATTAAAGTGTTGAAATTTTGTAAAAATTGCAATGGAAAGTATTATTACTATTTGACTATCTCTCTCCCTCTGTCTCTCTCAACTACACTACACAGAGCACATTCTTTTCTCCACACCAAAACATACATACGAACACAAACAGATCATCACACAGCTCTCACCCATTTGTATCCTTTCAATTTCTATCATCACCATTTGTCACTCTCATTCTTTAACACTCTCTTTCGGACCCATTCAATAACTAAGTCCTTTCTCTGATTCCCTTTTTTTCACTCAAAATAAAAATGGAACGTTCCATCTTTAAGCCACCATGATCCATCACCACTAATAGCAGCAACCAAGCTAAGCTCACTGTATCATCCTTTACAGCACCAAAGCTGTGTGTGTTGGTATCTTCCTCCTTCATTTTTTTTCTTTTATCTGTTTCCTTGTTTATCTTCTTTTTTTTGCTTTATCAATAAGTCAAAATCATCCGCTTTAACATGATTAATTAAACGGTAAAATTAAACGCAAAGATAAGAATAAAATAGTTTTTATTTTATTTTATTTCCATTCTCGTCCTTTCTGGAAGACCAAACAGCAACAAGTACACTTGTAACGACGTTATTCAACCAAAAAAATGGAATAAAATAGCATTGGTCTTTAAACTCAGATCATGAATCACCCCAATTTTACTACTATACTCTTTCATTCAGCTTATATTTATTTTCCATAAATTAATTAATTCTCTGTCTCTTCATCCTTCTATGTAGATTGTCAGAATAGATTAATATAGTATGTATGTTATGCTATGCACTACGAAACCAATGAACACGTAAATTAAATTGCTTCTCATTTTTACTTTCTAACAAGCCAGTAAGGTACTTCTAGTTCTAGTTCTAGTTCTACCTCCTTATAATTTTTTTACGTGCCTTTCACTTCCTCCACACAATACATGAATTCTCTCCTTTGCATGCTTTTCATGACTCTTACTTTACTATTTTCATCAAACCTCTTTCTGAATCTTTGTCATTCTCTGTTACGTATTTGAACATAAGAGAATTCTGGTGGGTTGCACTTGGAGTGGAGACAATGTTTCCAATGAGGGTATGGGTAGCTGTGGTATTCATTATGTTAGTAACTACTGTGGCGGCCAAGCCTCGTCGAATTCTTTTGGATACGGATGTTGATCTTGATGATGTATTTGCTCTTCTCTACCTTTTGAAGCTCAACAGATCAGAGTTTCAATTGGAGGTTAGCGAACCAAAGCAAATTGAGCAACACATGTTAATCTTGCCTTTATTTCCTTCTCCTTTTTGAGTTTTTTCACTGTGAATCATAGCATTTACTGATTGGCTTGAATCATTTACTCCTTGGTTGAAATCATTTCTATTTTCCAAGCAAAACTTATTGTTGTTTCTGTTGGCTTAATAAAGGAATTGTCATATTAAAAAGTGTGTAGTGTGTGTTCTTTCTTTTTGTTGGATAAGCCATAAGTGTGTGTTTTAAAAGATATCAATATTTCTCTCAGAAAAAAAAAAGGCTATCAATACGTAGTAGTACTTTGTTCGTCTCCATGTGTTGTAAAGCCCACACAATTTGATCTTATGAAGCTGACATTGCATATATGGCATTACTTGGGGGATGGTTATGTTGTGAACCATTTTAAGCATTTCTTTACCATTCAGGGATTGGAATTTTGTGATGTTTTGAGTCTTCATACCAACATCTGTAGGGAGTCACAATCAATGCAAATGCTTGGACTAATGTCGGACATGCTGTGAATCAAGTTTATGACATACTTTACATGATGGGGAGAGATGACATAGCAGTTGGAATGGGAGGTGAGGGTGGAATACTCCCAGACGGTACCATTCTCCCAAATGTGGGTGGATATCTTTCAATTATAGAACAAGTATGTGTGGCCTTTTCATTTTCTTTAGGAAACCTCTAAGTAGCTAGAAATACACGGAGCATATAATACATCATAGGACAAAATGTAGATACAATTCCATAGGTACTTTTGGTATTGGCCATAGATTAGAATTGGAGTTTCATATTGGTAATTCGTGTTGACATTTAATGGAAACCTTTATTTTGCATATTACCAAGGTGAAACTTCAATTTTGATTAAAAAATAGCCCCAAAAGTACATGTGGAATTGCTTTTAAGTTTTATACAACATCATATTCGTGTTCATGATTGAAATTTAGATCAAATAATATTTCATTGAATTAGGGAATGACAACGACAGGAGGCTGCAGATACAGACAGGCCATTCCAATAGGCCATAGAGGGATCTTGGATATTGATACTATTTATGGCATCCGAAAAGCTTTCCTTCCACAGGTATAATATACATTGTCAAATTGAACATGTTACCTATCATAGATAATAACTCCTTACGATAATATAAAAAAATAGTATTGAACTCCCCAACATTCTCCTTTTAGTAATAATGTTCGTTAATGTTAGCTTCACCATAATTGTGTACCAATTGTTCTAGACAACTTACCTTTGACTTGAAACTGTTTAGAATTACATTACAACAAAATTGATTCATTTGTTTGAACTGATACTTTGTATTCTATATACTAATACTCATTTTCTTGTTGATTCCATCATGAAATTAGGGGATAAGGAAATATACTCCCTTAGGACAACCAACTGCTCAACAAGTGTTGATTGACAAAATATCTGCAGGTCCTATAACTTTGATTGTGATAGGAGTGCAAACAAATATAGCTATTTTTCTCATGAACAATCCACACTTGAAGAAAAATGTACAACATATTTACATAATGGGCGGTGCTGTGAGGTCAACAGACCCAACTAGTTGTTGCCCCAAAAATGCATCCTTTTCTTGCATTCCTGGGCAGTGTGGTGACCGTGGCAATGTATTCACAAATTACGAAGCGAACCCTTATGCAGAGTTCAATATATTTGGTGACCCTTTTGCAGCATACCAGGTCAGTCTCAAACTATATGTATAACAAGTTAACATGCATTATATTATCTAAAGGGCCTTCCAACATCTTTTATGATGGCACTAATGTTTTATGTGTTCATATGGACAAAACTTATATACAACTATTAAGTGATGTTTGTGTTGTTCTCCCATCAAAATTGGAGTTTCACCTCAATAATATGGATAATAAACTTTAATTTTGATTGAAAAATGACACAAACACCACCCACATAATTATATTTAAGTTTTGTACTTATATTATATTATAGCATAAAAAAATTATTTAAATTCATTTGAATAAATGTCATTTTTAAGTAAATAATAGTCATCATTGTTTAACTAACCCTTAATGGCAACTATAATCAAATAAGCATTCAATCTTTTCAAGGTTCAGATTGACATGTTTACATGCAAAGATAAATGAAAGATGTGATTGGTTCTTGACCAAAAAGTACATGTCATTTTAGGTGATTCATTCTGGTATACCTGTTACCCTTGTTCCTCTTGATGCAACAAACACAATCCCCATCAATGAAGAATTCTTTAATGAATTTGAAAAAAGTCAAGACACATATGAAGCACAATATTGTTTCAAGTCCTTGAAAATGGCTAAAATGGCTCGTGATAAGCTTGACAACCAATTCTATACGGTAATCTCTTAATAACGTTTGCATATATCATACATGCCTATAATTTCACTTGTTAACATATCTTTTGTGTGATGGAGTAAAAAGGAATTTATATTGATAAAGACTTATTGTTATCAGAGTTATTTTATGTGGGACTCTTTCGCATCTGGTGTAGCGGTCTCAAGCATGAGAAACTCCAATAAAAAAAATAAAAGGGAAAACGAATTTGCTCATATGGAGTACATGAACATAACTGTAATTACTTCAAACAAACCTTATGGGATATCTGATGGCTCCAACCCATTTTTTGATGGCCTCAAAGTTCCTAAATTCAATCTAAAGAAAGGCGGGGTGCATAGTGGTCATGTTCAACAAGGGCTTAGAGATAAATTTTGTTTTGTGAAGAATGGGAAAGGGAGATGTCAGGTACTTGCTTTTCTATTTTTCCTTAAAACTTTAAGATTGCACAAATAATCGAACATATAACAAAATTTTTATGCTTATTTATACAAAATGTGCTACATAGGACGGTTATACAGCTGAGGTGGATGGTCCTGACTCGGTGAAGGTACTTGTCGCCACTAAAGCAAAGCCTAACAGGGACGTTAGGAGTAAGCTTGACAAAGAATATTTCAAAAGCTTCTTGAATGTGAGTTCACTTTTATTTTGCTCAAGCATTTCCAATTTTGCTTTACACAATATTTAGGTAAAAAAAAAAAAACAATAATTAAAGGAATCACATCACTAAATAATTTGTGCTCTAACTGTTATTGGGTCTGTAAAATAAATTTGGCTCATACGCACCCTAGAGGATAAAGTGCAATAATAATCATTAATTAGAAAATCAATGGTTGAGATCGTAATTAAATTACATTTTGAAGTATCTATATTTGATAATATCACAATTTTCAATCATTAATGTTCTAAATTAATAGTGCATCTGTCACTCCAGTTTAGAGTAGCCAAACCATATAAAGTGATATGAGTAACTGGATTTTTTTCTTTAATTGTGGTGGTTCACAGGTGCTAAAGCAACCACAACATGCCGGGAGGTTCAACTTCACTACACAATTTCCTTACTACGAAGAAGTTACTTACATGCCAGATTTTCAAAACAAAACACTGGGTAAACCAGTTGTGTTTGACATGGACATGAGCGTAGGAGATTTTCTTGCTCTATTTTATCTCCTTAAAGTTGATGTTGAAGTGATAAATCTTAAGGTATACTAAGTTTTGTTTTTTTTTTTATTTGGGTATTCCGTATTAACTTAAAGATTGACACACAAAAATGTGCCCAAATAAAAAACACTTAATGATCTTTTATCTTAATCAGGATATTTTTATTTTTATAACACAAATTTTAGAGAGGGAAGGTTGTCAAATCTAAATTCAAGGCATAACTACTTTAGTTGTAATTTGTGCACTTATGTTTCTTTGTTATGTGACACTTAAAATCCAAGATTTATTGAGTTGAATTATACTTATTCTTTTTTTATATATATAGAGACATGGACTCATATAGTGACTTTTGGCTTAGGCAATCATCGTAAGCCCAACTGGGTGGGCAAATGCCGCAACAATAGATGTTATCTATGACTTATTGCACATGATGGGTCGTGACGATATCCCAGTTGGTCTAGGTGATTTTTTTCCAATGAATCAATCAGATCCAATATTCCCAACCGCTGGAAACTGCAAGTATGTTAAAGCCATTCCCCATGGAAATGGTGGGTTTTTGGACTCTGATACTCTTTATGGACTTGCTCGCGATTTACCACGTAGTCCCAGAAGGTTCTTTTCAAGTTACTTTTCTGCCTTAAAAGTGCTCATCAACATTATGATGCATAAGGAATTATTGGAACCATGATGGTTATGTGGAGAAATGAAGCTACTATTGCCACTAAAATGATGGAATTTGTGTAAAATTAAAAACTATACTGAAGAAAGAATTAAAAAAAAAAGGTTTTTTCACCTAAATAATAATATGAGAATTTGATATTGGAAGAAACCACTAAAATTTACCATCTTGGAGTAGGTTTGCTTTGATGGAAATGTTAAGAGCTTAAAATTTGTTAAAATACAAGCACATGTATAATAAGAGTGAAAATAAAAATTGTTACCCGTGATATACACTAACAATTTGGTGTGTTGTGACTGATTAGGTATACACTTGAAAATTCCATGAAGTTTGAGACTTCTCAGAATACTGATCACCTTGAACTCAGACAACCACTGGCTATGGAAATTTGGGAGTCTATAATGCAAACACTGGAACCAGAATCTAAAATTACAGTATTAACCAATGGACCCTTAACTACTTTGGCAAAGGTTGTATCAATGAAAAACATAAGCTCAAGAATTGAGGTAAGTTATATTATACAACTTTTGTACAACATTTTAGAATAATAGTAATTCAGACCTTCTAATTTAAATTGTGTGTGATTTTAGTCTCTTAATATATTTTAGTTAATTAAACCTTTATATTGTTAAAATTAAAAAAATATGATTTCTTTATCATTTTTCTTCTTTTTAAAACTACCAAATTCTCATTTTTTTATCCAACTTTTTTGAACTTGTGATGGATTTGAGATGTGGAATAGTTTTAAAATTTTAGAAGTAGAAAATATAGTGAAAATTTGATAAAAGGTTGGAGGATTTTATTTTATACAATGTGATATTGGGGTTTGAACAGGGGAAGTTTTAATTTCTAACCTTTGAATGAAATTTATTACTAAAGTTTTAATTTCAAAAGTTGATGTAAGAATAGTCCCTAAAAAGTAAATTTGTTCCATGTCAATTTGATGAAAGTTAGATATTAGACAAAAGTAAAACCTGAACTTGAATGTTTTAACCATGTCAGGGAAGATTTGTAGCTAAGATGATTATAATTTGCAGTAATGACATGACACAATAGTTCCAAAATGTTTCAGGAGGTTTATGTAATGGGGGGACACATCAGCAGGAATGTCTGTGACAAAGGAAATATATTTTCTGTTCCTTCCAACCAATATGCAGAATTTAATATGTTCCTGGATCCTTTAGCAGCCAAGACAGTGTTTCAATCAGAAGTTAACATCACACTCATTCCACTCAGTGTCCAACAGAAAGCAAGTTCATTTTCACATATGTTATGCTGGTTGCGTAGGATAGAACAAACACCTGAAACTGTGTTTTCCAAGCGTGTGCTATTAAGGCTACAACGTCTGAAGCAAATCCACCACAGATATCACCATATGGTATAACTTCAATGCTATAACTTTAGTTTTTGAGCCTGAAACAAAAGGGAATTGGACCGACTCTAGAATTATTTGAACAAAATATCACCAAAAGCATAGAGGTTTGGAGTTTTATTTTTATGTATGGTGAATGTAAAAAAAAAGTTATACAGACAACTAATTAGAAATTATGGTAGATATAACTTTTAAAATAATTATAAAAAAATAAAATATTTTCATACTTAACAATTTGTAGTTGAATGATAGTTTAAAAATTCTTTTCACTGTGTATATATTTACTCAACGGTTTAATTTGTGATTAATTTCTATGCAACGCAGGGTAAAAAAAAATACTATCAAACAAATCATTTTTTTAAATCGGCAAAAAAAATATATATTAGAAACAGGTACCAGAAGTACCACAATACATATGATAAATACAGCTTGTAAATTATAAATGCAACATGATAAACACAAATGGTAGTAATTATGACTCTTAATATAGTTATTGTAAATTATAAATATGAACACACTTATCACACATGTCAATTTGTAACTGAAAACAGTATAAAAAATTTACATTACCAATATATACACTATTTACTCCATAGATTGAATTTAATTTTTATACATCATATGATACTACGTTACTAACATTTTGGTTTTCTACATTGTTTTTGTTACTTACGGCTTGTGTTTATAATGTTGTAGGACACATTCTTAGGGGAAATTCTAGGTGCCGTTGTCCTAGCTGACGGCCCTTCATCTCTAAAAGAAAAATTTGAGATCAAGGGCATTAAAGTGTTGGCCGAAGGAGATGAGTCCATCGATGGAGAAATGGTGGTGGATGAGGAACAGGGGAAATTGGTGAGAATTTTAAGCCATGTGAATGCCAAGGCTTATCATGAAAAGTATTCAAAGAGGCTCGGTGACTGGAACCAATCGGCTAAGGTAGGAAGCTTTGAAGATCAAATAAGGAAATGGAGTCATCCACATTCTTTATTATAAAAGCTAGAGAGCACTTGTTCATGGTTCCCTGTTAAAAGTAGCAAATCTTTTTTCTGATTTTATGTACGCTATAGTTTTTTTGTTGTGTGGTTGATATTCTTCAAGCTTTAATGCAGACTTTCAAGTTAATATAGGAAAAGAACAAATAAAAGTAACTTAGGGTATAATAAATACTTAAGAGCAAAATACAACAGATTAACCTATACTGATTTTGGCTCTCATTTTGTAATTACCATTTATATTCCAACATGAAAATTTTACTAACCTTGGATGAAACAATGTGCTACAATACATTATAAATCTTACAAATTTTATATCTCAAACGTGAAAAAACGAGCATACACTTCTAAATATAATATTCAAAGTTTAAAGACTCTATCATCAATAAGCAGTTACGGCTCTCTACCCAAAAAAGAAAAAGAAAAAAATCACGTTTCACTGTATAAAAGAAAACGACCTTAACAAATTAATTCAGTGGAAAAGAAAGCACGTTTCACAAGAATTTGAGTTTCATTTTTTTTATATATAAATATTTAATTAGTAAATAATTTATAAGTATTTTTATAAATATTTATTGAATCTTAAGGTTAGTTTTAACTTAAAAAAATCTTCCTACTTAACTCATAAACTTTCTCATATAAAAATATAAGACTTAAATATATTTTTATCTCTATAATTTAATATTTTTTTAGTTTTCTGTCCCAATCAAAAAAATCATTTTAATCTTTATAAAATATTTTTATTTTATTTTTTGTCTTTAAAATATTTTAAATAATATTTTTTAAACTGTTCAATATTTTTTTTTTCCTATTCAAAATGTTGTCTAAAATACTTTATGAATAAAAATTAAAATAAATATATTTTATAAGGATTAAAAAAAACTAAATTACAAGAAGAAAAAATATTTAAATCAAAATAAAATGGCGTAAACGACCATAAACTTCTGCGCATGTGCGTGAGCGTGCCATTGGTGAGTTGACAGCATTGTGGGGTTGGCATGTCTTATCTTGCGGATAGGCATCCTAAGAATATCAACATCAAATTCAAAGATGATCATGTTTTGCTGCTATTGCCATGGCCATGTTGGGCATTCATTTCCTTTGATTTACTCCGTTAAGGGACAACGCCACTACATCATGATTTGACTTCTAAAGAATCATATCTTCCCAAGATTCTCTTATCTTCCACACCAATTTAAAAATAATTATTTGCCGTCCTTACCAGTTTCTTATTCCAAAATAAAGTGGCTTTACAACTCCATTAGTTTATACCCCTATATTTTTCAACCAAGGGATGCCAACAAGCTTATACCACTATATTCTTTCAGCCAAAATAAAGCCATTTATAGGACATTGCCATTTGATGCATCACCATCACTAGTCCACCCCATATCACCTCAGGGAAGTCTAATGAAGAATCATGTATCATTCCCCATGGCCAAACATATTTGCTAAGAGTAAAGTTTTGTGTACATCCAATGATACTAGTTTATACCTTGAAAAAGAAAGAATTTGATAGTGTAATAGGTTATAGTATGATGGAACAAAATGAGAAAGATGGAGAGAAATAGAAAGTGCCAAATAAGTGTTTATCCAACTAAGGTATTCATAATTCAGATGTTCATTTAGACTATTTGGTGTTGAAAGGATTGTATTGTGTTGTCACCACTAATTTTCTTCCTTGTTTGGAAGAGAGATAAAAGAGGAAAGTTCAATTAATGGTGCTATCATCCTTCATTAAAGCATGCAAGAGATTACAAATTATGAAGAGCTTTTTGGTGAAGAAAAAGGTACATTGGATGGAAAACTTCTATCTTTATAAAAACCCATACATTCACCATGGACTTAATAAGATAAAGGATAATCTTTAACAAAGAGGATCATAATACAAGCATCTCTACAAACCCTCTCAGTCACCCAATGAAACTCAGTTCCGTAGGGATTGATCCACCAGCTGCCACAATCTGTTGCTCAAGCTGCAACAAAGTATCCATAAAAGAAACATAAATTTCAAATCCAGAATGTAATAGAATGTTATTCAACTTTTTTTTTTTTTATCTAATTACCCTGAACATTGTTTCAAGCTTATTCTTGACTATGCAGTACTCTTGTTTCACTTGTTGCAGACATCTGAGGCACCTGTAGCAATCAAAAACTTTCCATGATCAGACCATGAAATTACAAAAACTAGCACTTGAGCATTCATTTAACATATGCTCAAATTTCTTAGCCATTCAAATTTTTTTACTTAGGCTAAACACTATTAAACAATTTTCTGAAGATTAGCAACTCACGCATCTGTGTTCTGCTCCTCACAGAAGTTGCGGAAAGCAATGCAGGCATTTTTCACCCTTTGCGCGCCTATGCTGTGGACCAGACAAACAAAAACAAATTTGTCTCAGCAAACCAAGAAAAAACAGCATAGTTTAACTCTACTTTCTCCTAATTAAGTTTGATTAGTCTTTATTATGAGTATTAGAGAATAAAATACTCTACTTGTTTAGGAACCAATAATAGTTACACAAGCATTTTAAGGACAGGTCCAAACACAGCTTAATGGCACTAAAAGTCTAATTTATTCGGATTCTGAGGGATTTTACATTTTTGGCTGGCTTTAATAAAATTTCATACCTTGAACTGCTACCCTTTAACTGGTGCACATGAGCATCAACTTTTTTGAAGTCAACACCATTCTGATCTCTGCACAGGAAAAAAATCCCATGAACATGGAAGATCATGCACTTTTCAAAAGACATCACTTAACATAAGACAACTGTCTAACAAACACCATTGTAGCTGACAACAAGGGAAAGGGGAGAAAAACAAGGAGAAGCAGATTCAGTGCAGTCAATTTTTCACACATTCACACAATCAGTAGTTCATTTATAAACAAGTGTGGATTTTCTGATTTTCTGCAGCCACAAAGGTGACAGCATGAAATCCTAACCATTAAAATAATAAAATAAAGTATAACTGAAAAAAATTATAAACCTTTGGAAGTTGCCTTTTTTAAGTGCATGGTCCAATTATAACCACCATTGAATGAAGATGGGACAACTCAAAATTCTAAATGCGTGAAAAATGAATGCATGAACTGTGGAAGGAAAAGAAGGAGAGTGGTATGATGATAATAATAGTACTGACAGGGCAAAGGTGAGATCTTTGAGAAGCCTTTCAGAATCTTCAAAGAAGAGAGAGACAACTTCGACCACAAAGTCAGGGTTGTTCTCATCTTGAAGCTGCTGAAGTTGCAGAAACTGACCATCCAGGAAGCCCTTCTCTCACCATCATAAGTAAACAAACAAATCAGGAATTGAAAGCAACCCAACAACAGATCTACCAATAAATAAATAAAAACAAAACAAAAGTAGAGGAGGAACACGAACATGGTTATATAGTATAATTGACAAGTTGTGAGTGTGTTGGGGGGTTACCTCAAGGAAGAGGGATTTGGTGTAGTCGATCCACTGTCTCTGCATCTGACCCACGTCCATGGTTTTTTTGAGTTGTCTGTCACACAATACAAAACAACATAAGAAGATAGTGGTGGTTGTTATGTTATGTTACACAATAGTAATATTTTTATATATTTATTATTGCTCAATCAAGGAGTGGCAGAAATGAAGAGAATACCTTCTGAGAAAGACAGAGAGAGAAGCAGAGGGGCAAAATAATTTTAAGGTTTGGTGTTGGTGTCTGCTCTCTACAATGAACTGGACTGGCCCCGGGAGAAAGGCTTTTTATTCTTCTCTGGCTTTGCGATTTGCTTTATTTTTCATGCACCATTAAGGACCCCACTACCACTTCTCTCTCTCTTATTTATAGCATTCATTCCTAACTATTTGTTACACATTACTCATTCCCGCCTCATCTATGGCTCTATCCCTCCATTCTCAACACTTGTACCAATAATATTACACGCTAAATGTTCTAAACTTTTAGTACACCTTCTCCTCCATTTGATAGAGGTGAAAAACAATTGAAAAAAAAAAAGTTAAATGAATGATATAATGAGGTAGAATTCATATTTTAATTCACTTTTTCATTTCATTTTAGTTTATCAAATACTATCTTAGACTTTATTAGTGACAATTTAGCTGAAGTAAACTTACATAATCCTATAACGGTAAAACTTAAATTCAATAAAAAAATATATTTAAGACTTGAAATTAATGTCATTATTTAAGTTAAAACAATTATATATCAATTGGTCAATACATTCAGTGGTGATATGATAGTATATATATATTTAAGTTTCTTCCATTATTGTTAATCTTTAGAATATTTATTTTAAAAGTTATTCATTATTGAGCAAGATTTTAGTAGCACCACATATATAGAGTCGAATCTACATTCATGAAAAGAATGAAAGTTAATTTTAAATTCTTAACCACTCGTATTAATTTACTTTCGTACTTAGGGTTTAGGATTTATGTGTTAATCATTTCTTTGTTAATTGTTAGTGTTGGCATATTTATTGTTTTATTACTGTTGCCATATTTGAAGTTACAATTTTTTTTATTCAAATGGATTTGTTAGCCATTATTCATTTTTTTTGAAAGAAAAAACATAAAAAAAAAGTTTTCCATTATTCATATCCATATATTTTCTGTAATATTAAAAGTTATTCTTAAATCTTTGCCAACAGATTGATTACATGTGCACTATATTAGGAATGAGAATGTGAATTTTGATTACCAAATAAGTCAATAACCTTTCTCTACTTTTCAACATTTCCCACTTTATTTTCTCTATACTTTTCTCCTACTATATATTCTTCTGAGCATTTTTGAGACCCCAACGCGTTTTGGCCTCCAATGGAACATGTTGCTACCGAATATCAGATTGTATTAGAGGTCCATCAAAATTTACTTTCAAGACAATGGTTGTTGCCACAACACAACATTCCTTTCATCTTCTTTCTCAGAATATTTCTAACAATGACTATTCTCACTGCTATCTATTAGTACAATTTAATTAGTTTTTGCAATCAATCTGATACTATTCGTTGCAATAACAAAGAAAAAGAAAAGGAAAGATAGAGATTAAAAAAAGATATTGTAAGTTATGGCTGTTGCCATCACCTGCAAGGTACAATGCACTTAGAGGAGCATGAATCTTTTGGAGCTTGAGCTAAGCAGCGTCTCTTGGGAACACTAGGACCACAAAACATGGGCACCTTTCTCATTCCTCTGATTTAATCGGATTCTTTGTGATCCTTTCCTCTCCATTATATACTCCATGACCATTGAGATTTGGAAGGCTATGCTCCCACCAAGTGTCTTTATCACCAATTCAACATTAGCTTTTCTATTCTCTTCTCATATAATTTGGACAACGGTTTTGTCATCGCATCCATAATAGCATGTTTTAACAGCTAAAAAGCATCCAAATTAATTTGGTTAAAATCTCCATGCGCATTGCAGAAATTATCACGCCCCCCCCCCCAAAAAAAAAAAAAAAAACAATAAAGCTAGCATGCATGGATTGCTCACACAATAAACTAAATGTGTGTAACTTTATTCAACACATCAATATTTTGAGACCATATTCACAAGAGTGAGTATGCAACCAAAGAGTTACAATCAACTTACTAATTTTGAGACACCATTAAGAAGATTGGACCACATCAATATTTTTTTCATGAAGAAATTTTATCAATTACTACTTTTTATAAAGAGTATTGTTATATATGTATCAAAAAAGAATACTAGTATATCTTCTTGCTGTATTAGTTATTAATCTTTTTTAATAGTACTTTATAAAGAAAATATTAAATAAAAAATCAATGTGTTCAAAACATGAAAACATTCATACTTTCTTTGTATTTATTCTTTCAAAGTAAATTATGATTAATTAAATTACAATTTTACTTATGTTGTACTTGTCAGATAATGCTCACGAGACTAGAGATATCATTTTACTCACAAAACACTGACTTAGTGAAAGAATGATCACCAAATAGGAAACACAGTACCTCTTAGATACAGGAAGAAAATTGTCACTGCCCTACAATGATTACTGTGACACCCTCTACCCCTCACATATATATTAATAAAGGAATAAAAATTCAAATATTAATTAAAAGTATTTTTAAAACATTTTTAAATACAAGCCTTTCAAATGGGTAAAAGGTTCACATTCACTTTCTTCTACATCATATTCAAACTTGTTCAAATAAATAATAGTCATCTCGGCTCAAAGAATGTCATCTAAGTTTCATACAATTAATATAGAACCTATATCCTAATGTCACATTCTATCAGAGCGTGGTGTTCCCGTGTCCTCTAGCATAAGGTTCTTCATAGTCATCCACCTATTCATCTGCTCCCCCGAACACAAAGTTCAAGATCATCATAGGATCCAAACACAAACAGCAAACCGGGAGTGAGTTATCACATTTCTAACTACTAGAGAGAAACAACACAACATATAGTAGCCAAATACAATTTACTTAGCATATCTCACACTATTTCATCACTTTGTCATTCATCAATCACACTTTTCAATCATTAATCACAATACACAGGAATCACACACTCCGATCAAGACATAATAACACATCAATTTCATAATAAACAATTAGCAAGCGTATGCAACAGTTATGCTAAGACTCAAGCCTATATGCAATGTGTTACCATGTCAGTGAAAAACCTCGTCGGGCGCCTAGGAGTACATGACAAGACAAACCACACAATAGTAAGTCAAGTCACTCTCACTAGGTAATATCATAGGGAGACCAGTCAAGGTCACAGTGTTTTGCGAGAATGCTCCAATCATTTGGGATCAACATAGGCTTAAAGGAGCACTCAAACCGTATGACCCCCAAGGCCTACACTCCGAAGAGTCCGTCAGGGTCTCTCCCTCTTGATTCAGGTCCAACCCAGAAAACATTTTAGCACACAGACTCTATCTATGAACTGTACAAAACACACGACTCCTCAATTGTTCTCAAAATAATTTTAACTCGTCGTCCTTTAAGGGTCTTATCATTAACTCGTCGCCCTTAAAGGGACTTAACATTAACTCGTCGCCCAAAAGGGGACTTAGCATCAACTCGTCGCCCTAAAAGTTAACATCAACTCGTCGCCCTAAAAGGGACTTAACATCAACTTGTCGCCCTAAAAGGGACTTAGCATTAACTCATCGTCCTTGAAGGGACTTATGATCGTGTGATTATACAATTCATAGTTCACAACTCAATGCACATATATATCTCAATCATATACATACTCAATTTATCACATACACTTAATCCCAATCACAATGGTATAATCTCAATTTAACATGTTATTACACCTCATGAATCATATACATTTTACTTATGAACTATGCAATACACACATCTACTCAATTGTTTTCAAAATCATTTTAACTCGTCGGGTTCCCACAGTGGATCTCATCACAATACTCTTCGCCCTTAAAGAGTCTTACAATTGTGTGATTGCACAATTCATAGTTCACAACTCAATACACACATCTCATCTCAATACATATGTATTTCATCATCTGTCACATGTTCAATTTATCACATACTCACATTTTGAATCATCATTTCATAACCTCAACATAACAATTTATACAAAAGATTTTATCACAACATGGAATGTAAAACCTCTGAAATAGTTCCTCACAATTGTATCAAAATCAATTAATCAAAATCATGGATTAACACAAAGACATCAAGAACACTCAAGTTTATCAATCAATTCTCATTAGGACATCAATTGGTACATAGAACACAATAATATTGTATTCATAATCATAAAGAAAAATTATAATTCAATAAACATCCCAAAATAAAACCAAATTTAGTTCTCTAAGGATCCCTACACATGTTCATTCTAACCCCCAATTGCGATAAACTCATCCCTTACCTCTGAGCGGACTCACGTGTCTTCAGCTAGCGATAGTAACATCTCTAGCGGTTTCCTGAGATTCCTTCAGTTATTCTTCCGACTGCTCCAATAGAATTCCCAAACGTCAGAGAGACGAAGAAGAGATTGAAACTTCCACTTGTACTGTCTTCATGCGATTCCTTTTTGTCTCTCCACGAATATTATCTCAAAAATCTCAACGGTGAAAGTGTGAGCAATTGAATTTCGAACAACATATCCAAATTTCATAAAAATCCAACGGTTAAGAAAACCGAAATCATAGTTTTACCGAGACAATTTTGGATTTCTGCGGGAAAATAAAAGGCTACAATGCGAAGGGTTTTCCTCTAAGCTCAGACATAATATCGAAATTCCCAACGGTGAGAATGCTCGGAATTGGGTTGCGAACGTGGTGCTCAAATTTCACGACGATCCAATGGTGAATGAGCCCGAGATCGTTGTTTTTTTAAGACAGGTTTGGTGGACTGCAGGAAAAAGAAAGAGTTTTGAGAGGAAAAGGGAAAAAACAAAAATCAGGCCAAAAAGAGGCACCTGACTTGATATAACTATTTATACCTAGGGTACTCAGCCTATTATTTGCTCTATATTTATTTTATAAAAACAAACTCTATTTTATTTTCTATCAAACAAATAAATGAAATACCCTTTTTATTTTCTCTCAAATCATTATTTTAATTAATAATTATATCTCCTTATTTATTTATTTATAAAATCTCATCATTTTTCTAAAACTTTATTTATTTATAAATAACAATCCTTTTTAAGCTAGATTACAAAAATTGGGATGTTACAATTACTTTCTACTTTCTTATTCTTTTCACCATAGTGGCCAAAATGCTTCTCCTTAAAATAAGGTTCACGAATAGTTGCTATAAATTTATAATGTCTCATGATCCAGTCAGTGAAATCCCCAATATGAAATGCAGTGAAGTATGTTTTGCAATCTGCAATTAGGCTTCTTATTCATCTACTCGGTAATAAGAAAAGTATTCTGCCTCTCTTTCAATTTCTATCCCCAGCTAAGTTGTTGAATTCTTGAATCACTTCAGGAAATTTCTCATTCCATGAAAGCAACAAGTGAACGTGACAAATTGACAAAACGAGAATGAGGGGAAACAATAACATGGGATAAAACAACGTATACTTCCTTTTTTGTAGTTTTACATACAAAGTATCCGACGAAATGTACCTCTTGAAGTGTGACCATGCACTAGAACACTATCTGAGAGCTAATTATAATGAGACAGAATACAATACAATTCACAAAAAAAGAAAATACATAATAAAAATCTGAGAACCAATTGAAATTTGAGTCAACGTCAAAAATACCATGTGGAATCTGGAAAGCATTCAGTAACACTTCTAACATTCCTTGCAACTTTTCATGCAGTAGCCAGGAAGGCCTGGAGATCCAACCATATATTCGGGATTACTAGTACATTCTCCAAGGGTAGCCCATCTCTCACAGTTTTCGTGCTTATCATTGCAATCCCCTCCATCTCCCACCACCTTGTCAAATGAGTCCACATGAATCCATTTTGTTGCTGACCATTTCTCACCTTCAATTACAGGGCATCCTGCATGTAGACTCAGTGTGTCTGGGATAGCATTTGGGTAGAGACTAAAGAAAAGAAGTGCATCCCCTCTTCGTGGTTTCACTGTGAATTGCCCATACAAGGAAGGAAGAGAAAATTAATGATTTAATTTAACATAATTCGACAGGCAGCAAATGTGGCTGACACATTAATACAAAAGAAAAACAATAGAAGTAACTAACTATGTGTTCAGTTGCCCACCTGCTATTCCTTTTTGGGCACACTCAGAGAGATTTTCATTTGTTTCAGAACCTTTGTGACGTGGAGATTCCTGAAACCAGAATTATAAAGTTATCTTATCAAAGTTCGTCACTAGAAGTAAAAGGTAGAAACAATTTCCTTTGCAGAACTAGGAATTTTCAGACTCCTCAGCTATTGCATCTCCTCAACCTCTCCTTTCTCAAAAAACTGAATTGTTCTTAGCATGCATCTTCTAGAAGTACACTGTACAGTCAATATATATTATTACCCAATTGAGTATACACCAAAGAGGTCCAATCAGGTATAAACACTAACTCCAAAAGTTTTTGCTCAGTCTCTAATCTTAAAATAGTCAGAAACTAAAAATAATTACAAGCAACTAGTGAAGAAATGAGAGAAACTCTGACATGAATGTAATCTCACAAGACATTTTGGGTAACTTAAATATCGAATAGTTCCTAGTGATAAGTTCAGTTGACACAAGAAAATTGTAGAACTAAATAAGGATCTGAGTTAGGCCTCAAGGCCATTATAACTATGCAGATGCCAAGAAAACTCTAATTTGACAAATTATAAAAGCAATTATTTACCAGGATTATATTTTTATCTATGGAAATATGTGAAATACTAGACAAACCTCTGCATCAGGGAACACTGTCTCACCACCTTTGGTTACATCAGTGAGATACATGAGAACTGTCGCAACTCGGTGTCCACCCCGAGCTATATTAACTTTATCAGCAAAGTAATCATAATGAGGATCATATTTCTGCCCGTGCTCATATCTTAATACTTGTATGTCTTCTCCATTTTCTGAAAATCAATAATCAAATACTGTAATGAATTGACTATTGCATCTTCCTTTTTTTTTTCCTTTCAGTGGTTAGGGAGGGGAGGGGAAGGGAGAGAAGCTGAAAATACATTGTCATTATTTAACTGATTAGACAAAATAATTGAATTTATGAAGAGAGGTTTTTAGGCACATGATTTTATGAAGATTATTTGCACAAGATACTTGTGATTCACAATAACTATTCTTTGGCCCCTCTATTTCTGATTTTCTCCAGTAAACTGTGAATGCTTTAAACTGTTCCTTTCCCTCTTGGAAGTTGCCATGGTACCGGATGGATATGGTACTTATGGTGAGTTGTCAAGCATTTATTGAATATTGATTATGTAACAAATGTTTGTGGCTCTATTAAATATAACCAGCAGCCAATTGAATGCTTGTTGGGTAGCATACCCAGGAAAAAAAAGGATGAGAGTCCCTTCATGCTTTCCATATACCATAGCATCTTTAAAGTCAATGTTGAGAGTTATGGAAAAGGTAAATTTAAATAAATTAAAGCAATTAAGTATTCAGTAAAAAATCAGTTTATTTTAATTAATCCTATTTTATTAAGAATATAAAACTGGAAAGTTTTTATTAGGAAATAAAGTAATGTAGGTCCTGGTTTTAAACCTTCTAAACTGCTATTAAGAATGTACTGAACACGTAAGATGACACCCAATGCAATATTGCAATCAACACAGTTTCCTTGTTTAAATTATTAAATGATAATAGCCTCCTTTATTTAATTGGGACAAGTTTAAAGATCACAGTGGAATTTTAGAAGTTTGGAGGAATGGAGAATTGCAATAAACAATTCCACGCATCACACTCACATTAGGGTTTTCCTGACATGCAGAATAAGACAGGAAGATAAACTTTGGAAGGCCGTGGTAGGCAGGCAGATGGAAGAGAGAGAATGGGATCCCTAAAACTTCAAAAACTTTGTAAATCATAATAGCTCCAGAGCCCAACAAGCATCACAGTTCAGTCCTGGAATAATCTGCTTATATTTTATTTGACAAGTAAAACATATTCACGATTGGTTTCCTCCTATGTTTTTTATAGCCCTAGTTTAAAAGACTTTATTTTAAAGCCAAAGACTACTGTTACGATAACAAAACGTGCCAAGATACAGAGAATAATAATAAGACTACCTTCTCATTCACTTGTAATGTTAGCGTTTCAGGCCAAAACCTAAATTGATTGTGTATAATCCAGACATTATAGGAGAAAAACCAACAAAATTAGTAATAAAATAACAAATGGCAATCATAATTGCAGTCGACCCATTACATCCAAGTAAAAGTCATACAAACCTAGTATCAAGTATCAGCAGGGCAAAGATATAAGTTCCACAGCTTTTACAATAATACCATGCAGACTTGCATCATGATTTTATATAAACCATACCTTTTGGAAGAAAGGTCCATGATGAAATCTTGTCTTCAATACCAGCAACAATCAGATCCTATAAAATAACAGAACAGAGTAAAAAAAACATTTCATACAAAGTACCCACCACAGTTTTTTTCTTTTTTATAATATGAATTACAAGTTGAACCCACTAATGTTCAAACAACAGAGCAAGCCTAAATATCCACCATAGTCTCTACAAAACCTGTCAACTAGGAAAACTCACAAACCCCAATCAGAATATTGTCCCTAAGTAACTCACCGTGTTATTCTTCTATAAACAGTCTCTATACTCCCTAACTCGCCATGCAAAATAACAAAAAATAAAACCATGGGTGGAATTGACTTTCCCAAATCACTAGAGAATGTTCTCTCTCTCATAGATGGAATTCACTTTCCAAATCACTAGAATGATCAATGCAATTGTTTTAACCTCCTTAGGGAGATCCCCTGACACTCAAAGACTAGTTGAGTTATCTATGACTGGGTAAAACTGTTTGTGATCTAGACCTGTGCAGCAATCTTTTAAATGGGGCTCTACTAATAATAGTCCCAACAAGCTATTGGGGCCCTGCCTTGTAGTATTGAGAGTGTCTACCCGTTCTACCATTTTTTGTCAAAATAAAAAATAAAAAAAACCAAGTTAAAGACATTAAACAAATGTTCCTCACAAGGATTAACTCAGTTAGTTGGTTGAGATGTTGTATGAGTGTTATAAGCCCCCTGGTACCGAATTCAATTCCTATGGATAAAAAAAAAAAAAAAACAAATGTTCCTTTGTAGTTACGTTACATCCCCACATGCACTAAGTACTTATAAGATTGATATCGGATCTACCACTAGCACATAAAAATTCAATTATAAAAGGTAATAAATGAAGAGAAGGGGGAACCAACCTTGTTCTTTGGAATGAACATGCCGGAGCTCGTTCTGACTTCGCTCAACTTGCTCTCGCCGGACAAATTATCGGCCACCGCGGATCTCTTGAGCTCCGATTTGGCGATGGAAATCAAGTGATCGCATTCCAATTCCGTCAGAAAACCCTCGTAAACGAAAGCTCTGCACCAAACACATCCAAATCATTGTCATTATCATTCGCTGAGTACCAAATTGAGTTTCATATGCAAACGATGTGTAGTGTAGAAAGTAGAAACAGACCTCGGTTTCCACGAAACTTGTTTGACCTTGGAAGGGTCGATGATCGCACTTGCGGAGCCAGCGTAGGAGCTGAATGCTTCGTGCCATTGTAACATCAACGCCAACGCTGATACCATCACCACACACCAAACCCTACTACTCATTTTCGTTTCCCTTTCCCTTTCAATTTCTAACTAACTTTGTCTGTACTTTGCCTTTACACGATTTGTTTTAGGAAGAACAAACTTTTAGAGACATTTGATTTTTTTGAAGGCTTTATATCATGATTAATTTCATTTTTTAAGTAATTATTATTGGCTTAGTTAAAAACTCATGGAGCAATTTACAGACATTTTCATTTTTAAAAATTACTACATGATTTTTTAATATTTGAAAGATTATTTATATTTTTTTATTTTAAAAATGATTTAAGAGTAATATTTCAAAAATGAATTTGAAGGTTTATTCAACATAGCTGCATTTTCGGGGTAGAACATAGGTTCCCTATCCATCCGCATGATACATTTTTTGGAAAGAGATAAAAATTTTAAATGTGATTAAATTTTTATACAAATGATCAAGGTTGGTGTGAGAATATTTTGAAATTCTATAAGGTAATCAAAAATCTTAATTATAATTATTGGAAAAAAAAAGAATAATAGTTTAAACACAATTTCACACCAATGTTAAATAAAAGAGCAGCCTTGTTTGGAAATGAATATATGCTTTTTATATTTGAACAATGATTTCTTTTACTGCAAAAATATGCATCCAAACACGATCTTAGACGTATGCTTAAACGAAATATATTGACTTTGAAAAATGGGATTGTTTTAAAATAACTCCAATTCTTTCTTTCTGTTTTTCGAATCAAATGGTCGTTCTCAAATCAAATCACCATCAAGCATAGATGCAAAATAATACTGCTTTTTTTTTCTTTTTTCCCTTGTTTGTATTCATGATCATGAATACTCCTAATTATTAGTAGCTCAATTTTTTCAGCACTTTTTAACCTAATAAATGTCAATAAAGTGGGGCAAAACAGAGGAGGGAAAGTTATATGTTAGGTTTCACTTTAATACTAAAAATTATAGTGTCAGGCGCACTTTAAGTGTTACAAAAATGCTTTTGTTATGTCAACTGTCAAGGCATATTAACGAAAGGATAAATATAGGAAATCACAACACAATAACTACAATAACAATAATGATAATAAGTGACTAATAAAGATAAGATAATAATGATAATAATAATAATAGTTTAAAAAAATAATGATTATAAGAAATGATAATCATAATAATAATGTGTATTTTTTAAGAAATATGAAGAAATTAAGTCTAAATGGATTGCTTTTACGATTAAAAATTAAAAAAAATCCGAAACATTTTTTGAAAAGAAAAAGAAGTTAAAAGTGTTTTAAATTGATTCAAAACCAATTCATACTTATTTTAACGGACACATTATGTTTTTTATATATAAAAAAAGACACATTTTGTTTTGAAATTTTAAATTTATATTCGAAAACTAAAAGCTAAAAATTTACAACTACGGAAGAGATATAAAATAAAAATCACATGGCACAAATTGAACAAATAAAAGGAAATTTTCTTGGACAAATCTGCTTATGGTTACAACAGAAAATTAAACAACTTGCTGAAAAGGGTATTTGCAATTGATGATGATCATTGACACTGCAACCATTCTGAAGCTTTAATTGGGCTTCACAAATTATACCCCAACTTCATCATCATTTTGACTAAATAAAAATATTGACAAGCATGCTACATCCACACGAGGTTCTGCCTCTACCTCAGTTTCTGTCTTTGTTAACCCCTTCAACCCCATCATGTGCTGGCCAGCTCTGGATCCTCAAGTGGAATCAGAATCAGTTCATGTTCTGCAAATAAATCACACTGACCTATAATTTCAACTTATGTAGTTCCTTGTACACACATTATCTGAATCACTGGCCATATGCTAGATTTTCTCTTCATCGTCTGTAACAGAGCTACTGCAGCCTAGAATAGTCTCCATGTGTCGATCCCTCTCACTCAAAAACTTTGTTGAGTTGTACTCTTCTGCATCAAAGAGTTCTTCAGAGTATGTCCTCTGAAGTTTTGACTTCGATCGTTCTTCCATGATTCTTAAGCTCTCTTCTTCCCCTCTTAGTATATCAAATACCTGCATCCAATCAGGAAAAAAAAAAAACACAAACATTAAAAGCTTTTGTTTATTTATGCTTAACCAAAATTTGCAGCTATTATTTATGCTTAACCCATTTTGCAGCTATTATTTCCATACATTGTTAGGGTCATTTGGAGAGAAAGAATGATATTATGGTAATATGAGAGAATTCTATTAATTCAGATAAGTGGTTGGTGCAAAGATGCTTGGACAAGTCAACCTTCTCTAGCAATCTACTGAATATATAAAGGACTTGCCTGGCTCATATCCGGTCGTTGAATTGAGGACTGGTCTACACACAGAGAAGCTGTTAAGGTTACAAGTTTCATCTGCTCTTCATCATAAGCATCAGCCAAAACTGGATCCACAAGCTCTTTGATGTTATTTGCAGTTAGCAAAGGTTTTGCCTGCAATGATTATTTTGTAAAAAGGTAGATTAAAATTAGATTTTAATTTCTATGCACGGTTAGTGTAAGTATCTTTTCACTGTCAACAAATTAGAATTTATGGTAGGTATAACTTTTTAAGTGATTATTAATTTATTATAAAAGTCAGCAAACTTATCATGCACGACAGCTGAATTGGATGATTCTGTAGAAATCGTTTATCCTATTTACTTTTAATATTAAACATTTTCCTTGTCAAGATGGTTAATAAAAATCTAGTATTTGTTTGTGCAAAGGCAGACATACCCACATCACCAGACTTTTCTGTGAGCTATCCAAAGCTTGTCGACCAGTAATGAGCTCCAATAATAGCACACCATAAGCATAGACATCAGTCTTTTCATCTACTATACCATGCATAAAGAATTCAGGAGGAAGGTAGCTGTTGTAGCATCCAAGGTTAATGCAAAAGAAAAACATAAAAAAAAAGTGTCAATTAATTGGTGAAAAGAAGGAAAGAAAAAAAAATGTAAACATAGAAAGATTGTGAAGATGTTAAATATACAAACCCGAATGTGCCTTCCACTTTGGAGACGGTGTGATGAGTCCATTGGTCGGGCAACCACTTTGCAAGCCCAAAATCAGATATCTGGTGTAAGATTAGCATTAAACAAACTTACTTAGATGAAACAATAAAGATTGTAAACTGATTTAGAACAGAAGAAGTTCCATAATCAGATTTGTGAGGCATATGAGGCACCTGAGGCTCAAAATCCTCTGAGAGAAGAATATTAGAAGCTTTGATGTCTTTGTGAATGATCCTTCTTTGACACTCCTCATGCAGATAGCGAAGGCCCTCAGCAGTCCCCAAAGCAATCTTATATCTGAGGTTCCAATTCAGTTTCTCTCTGGGTCCTGAAATCATGCAAATGAAAGGAAAAACGAAAAAGGTAATTATAACTTTTGTAATTATCCCAAAATTTGCATAGCATTCCAGAAACTCTCAAAATGGTTAGTTAGTATGTATACCATAAAGTATGGATGACAGGCTACCATGTGGAGACAATTGAAGAACAAGAAACATTCCTCCTTCAACACCATATCCAATCAATCTAGCTATGTTTGGGTGGTCCACGTGCACTATAATGCCAAGCTCAGACAAGAAATCTGCAGTCATTTCTTCTTGGCACCCTCTTGTCAACCTTTTAATGGCAACAAAGTTTCCATCCTCCAATTTGCCCAAGTAAACCTCAGCATAGCCTCCCTCCCCAATCAAATTTTCTTCAAAAGTAAACATATATAATATAGCTTATCAGCCAAGCTAACATGATGTCAATATATCATCATTAAAAAAAAAAAAAAACAAAGGTTTCTAGAGTTACTTGGATTAAGAGTTTGTTGGGATAAACTTCTCCATAAGTACTTACGGAAAAATTTATTTCATTTTTCCTTCTTGGTTTCTTTTCCTACAAGTTCTTACAGAGAAGTTTATTCAAATAGACCCTACTTATTGGATTAGCTAATACAAAGCAATAGTTCTTTTTAATCCATTAAGTGCTTACAGAGAAGTTTATTCAAACAGATCCTACTTAATGACTTATTGGATTAGCATACCAATTACCATGGATTAGCTAACACAAATCAATAGAAACTTGATTTTTCTGTAAAGAGAATTGCATACCATGGCTAAAGTCATTGGTTGCAGCTTGGATCTCGGCGAGAGTGAAGTTTTTCCAGGAAGATTTGAAGCAGCCAAACTCAGCGTCAAAAGATGCATGAAGAGCTGGAGAATTCAGAGAAGGAATGAGGTCCTCCCTGATCCTCTTGCTTTTTCTTCTTGTCAGTTTTGGAACATTTTTAAGTGGGTGAAAAGGTTGGAAAGGCATTTGTGATCCTTTCTTGAGTAGTTTAAAGAAACCCCGCCATTGGTTATTGGTATTAGGTGCCCCAGCAAAAGATCCCTGACTCTCCGAATCAGAAGTGCTGGCCCTTGAACTTGGGGTTTCAGACCCTTGACTCCTAGGAGAGCCCTCTTCAATCTCTAAAGCTTCCAAGTCTAATATGGTATTCATTTTCAGCATTAATACAAAAAAAGAACAAATGAATGAAAATAGTTAAGGTTTCAAATTTCAACACTTCAACACAACATGTTTGGAGAAAAAACAAAAACAAAAAAGTGTTGGAAACAAGAAAAGAAGAGAAAGGGAATTGAATTTCAATTACCAGTGCTTGAAAATGAATCAGAAAACCCAGGTCGTGGACGCCTGCCTCTAAAAACCGATCTATCCCTTCCAGCTATTTGTTTTCTTTCTCTTTCAGCTATTTGTTTTCTTTCTAACTTGTGGACGCCATTGCTTCCAACATAATCTTTTGTCAGCAAAAACCAAAGAGCATGACACAATAATATATTGGACATGCATGGCCTAAGAGACTAAAAACAAATTCCAATGCAACCATCATGTATATATATGATCAAATGCCACCGACAGCCAGAACCACAAGACAAAAATAAATATCAAAGCAACATCAAGATCATCATCACATGGTTGAAAACTTGGAAGTAAAAAAAATGTACATTAATTTATTCACTAGTCGGTTAATATTATTAAGGAGACCAACATGAAAAAAAATACAAATTGAAAGTTGAAACTAATAGAAGAAACACAAATTGACAAACCATGGATGCATGAGA
This sequence comes from Glycine soja, assembly GCF_004193775.1. Classification (NCBI taxonomy): domain Eukaryota; kingdom Viridiplantae; phylum Streptophyta; class Magnoliopsida; order Fabales; family Fabaceae; genus Glycine; species Glycine soja. The sequence goes on along the minus strand of NC_041012.1, from coordinate 40,220,092 downwards.
TGAAAAACAAACGTTGCATGAAAAAACAAATAGAATGTGATGGTGACATGCACCAATAAAGAAGTAAAAAGAATACATATATGCATGAACGAAAGATAGATAGTCATTACCTCGGGGAAGCTTGTGGTTCTCGTTGTTCATCGGTCATGGTGGCCAATTATATTAGGCTAGGCAAGACGATCGAGTTTCCGAGAACCAAAAGGGTAGCCACGGGAATGACGCGCACGCATATAGAGTCAGAGAGGAAGAGAAGAAAGAGAAAGACATGAAAATGAAAGTAGCGGTTGGCATGATTTTTCTGTGTCTTTCTATGATAATACTACAACCTTGTCATTATCTCACACCGGTTTTTGTTGCCCCAAATACGGCTTTAATTAGTTTCTTGCTCATTCATTGTTTGTTTCTTCTTAATGCATATCTGAATTTTCTCCACCCTTTGATATAAAAAAAAATATTAAAATGAATAAGCAAGCTAGTTGTACGAAATTAAGATAGTCAAATTTAATTAAAAGGCTGTGGCTGGTTGGAGAGAGGCTTATGAACTTGCACGTAGGGATGACCAACTTCTCTCCCTCCCACGTCTTTGGCACGTAGAGGTGAAGCTAACCAATGGCTTTTGTATTTTTATTTTTTTAATTTACATATAAATGGATTTAGTTAATGTTAATGGCTTGGAACGAAAATGTTAGTAGTTAATTACCCAACCTATATAATTAACAATATTGTGCAGAATTTTAATCATGTTGAGAAAATTAACAAAGTTTTTTTTTAAGATATTTTTGGAAATACACAAGAATGGTGAAGATAAATAGCATATTTTTGTTCACTTTTCAGCAATACCAAACCAAAGATATAGGCACCATCGTGTCTATTTTGATGATACATAAAAACAAGATATGTATACTATTGCCCCATTTGATGATAGTACTCACCATCAGACTCACGATCCTCTGCTAAATAACTTCCCATATCAGAAGTGTTTATTCGCGTCGAAGAAGATCTAGAAGAAAGCGTTGAAGAAGCATCATCATCTGCAATCAAATAAGAACTTAATTATCAAAACCCAAAATGAGAAAAATACTGCTCAAATAATTGTTTGTTGGAAGCTTAAAATAATTAAGCCGATTTGCTTACAGCTTATTCACAGTAGGATCAAAATGCTGTCTTGTTGTAAAACTAGACTAATAGATCAAAAAAGAGTAAATTAAGGTGAATAATGAATAGCAGACAAGTTGAAAGTACCTCCAAATTGCGATGTGGAGGTGAAACTTGCTTGACTATGTATCTTAGCGGCAATGTCCGGGGTTCCTTCCTGTGCCAAACTCAAATGCAAACCAAATGTTACGTCCCCCAGTAACATTCGAAATAAATATCTTATTTGTTAGCTACTACTATCATAGACAATGCAAACATGCTAATTATTTTTTTAAGATAAATCCATAATGATCCTTAAGGGGAGGGTGGATAAAGAAATGGAAAAAGGACAGCATATTACACAAAATTAATCAATTGCTTATTTGACCAAACGGACATGATAATTATCAAAATTCCGTAAGATGAAGCCCAAGCAATGCTACAAGCTTAATTAGTTATAGGAAAAATTTCATGATTTAAATTGATAAATCTCAAAAGGTTTCTCGTTCAAAGAATCCCATTAGTAGATACAGTATTTTGTTGAACTGATTTAGTATATTTCACAAATAGTCGCAGATTAAGATTACTAAACTAATAATAAATTAAGCCAAGTCAAGCCAAGATAATAATAAAAAACAAAAATAAAAAAACTTCTTCTGCACACCAAAACAAATACTTCTGCACAAGAACTACAACCATAATAATAAATAATTATAATAATAATAATAATAATAATAATAATAATAATAATAATAATAATAATAATAGTAAACACATTAGTTAATTAAAAATAATAATCAATTTTTTTATAAAAATGAATTGATAATATTTTCTTAAAAAATATATGTTAAACTTTGATTCCTAATTAACCCCTCTTTGTTAACATTTAATGATAATATAATAATAGAATAAAAGTAACGTAGAGAATTATCTTCATGTTCGCGAAGTGATTTCATAAGCGTCTTTCTGAAAGTCTCCAACTGCATGCAATATCCACCCATTAGTCCAACAACAACTGCAGTCTGCATGGAATAAAAAAATCAGATTTCAGAAGAAAGCAAAGAACGTAATTTGCACCTTGGATACATCTCTGGTGAGCCTTCTCACTGTGTTGGAGAGCGAAGCATTCTCCTTTAGCAAACTCTCCGGTAATTAATCTCAAACAGAAAATGAAAATAAATAACTAAAAGAATTGGTTAGTGTAAACTGAACCGGATTCAGGAACCAGTTGGGACCTTGTCTTGGTCGGCAGCTAAGTGAATCACGAGATGAAAGTAGCAAATCCAGCTATTGAATAAGAGTGCGGCATTATGAAGAGATCATTTTCCAATGAAAGATTCTCTTTGCAATGGAACAGTGAAAGATTATTTGTCGACGCCGCTGGTTTAATTTGCTCGGTTTCGACAGTGGAAAGCTCTCATTTTATTGGTAAGTCGTTAATGTTTACTACCACGTGGTCCACGACTCTGATGGTCTTCACCATAATCTCATTCATAAGATTAATCCTACGGTCCTTATCCTTGCTGGAGAGGATCCAAATCCAAAAATTATTGTAGTGCACCCACCTTCTTTCTTTTTTCGTTTTAGTTGATAAAACATCTTCAGAAGATAGAGTTGTTTCAGAACAAGACAAGGTCACTTGTTCAGTTTTGCATTCTTTCAATCGGCAAATACACTTGCGTAAAACCCAAGGACTCCTGAAAGAGTAAGTTATGTCTGGATTGAAGTTGAATTTTTTTATTTTTTTTTACGGATTCTAATATATAACGTGAACTTTAGAGTACAAAATAAAAAATAAAAAATTGTTACTTTGAGACTAAAATGCTTTTCAATTCTCTCATGTGAAATTTAAACATACACTAAAATATATGCTTGTATGTACCTGCTTCGTTTGATTTTGAGGTTTTGAGTGCGGTGGTTGCATGGCATGGGCCTAGCACAGCTTACTTCAATTGGAGTGGCTTTATGTGCCGAGCACCTTAATTTGGGGCTATTGTATTCTACACTCCCATTATTGTATCATGCATCTATCATTGTATTCTGAAAATTCCATTCCATAGTGTAAATTTATATTCCAGAATGGATGGCTTGACTTGACTACTTACTATCATGAATATTTTATTCATCTGGCTAACTGACCCCAAAATCATCCTTTGGGCTTTTAGATATTTAGTCTAGGCACTTTCTATTTCCACACCCCATATTTGCTAAGGAAAAAGGGTATAATGGGTGATTTAAATATAAAAAGGGGATATGGGGTTGTACTTATCAAAACTGTAGCGTGTAAATAGAAAGTACTTTAGTCTGTTTTTTGTTGAATAAAGGGCCAATCGGCCCAGATGTGTAGTTATTGATAAACGTAAACATGATTTGTTAGTGCTAATTAATAATGTCGAGTTTTGTGGGGTTGAAAATTTGTGTCACCTTCATTTCAGCCTCTGAGATGGGAAACGAAAAACCTTGAGATTTTTCCTGTATTCAGTGGGCCATTCATCATCGCATATAATTACTAACCCATTAATGAATGCTTTTGATTGCTCATCAGCTTCTTTGTGACCATAACTTTTGGTCGATCATTTAGAGCCAGAAATCTGAATGATGTGCAAGTAGATTTTCTCTATGTGTTCCTCTTATCTTTGGTTTGAAGCTGTTCTATAATAATTGCCCAGATCTTTTCCCATCATGGTTGAAATTTCACAGCAAAGGAGCATTTGGTGGGACATTTTTACATTGGTAATGGTATGTTAATACAATGTTTGAAAATCTAAGGCAATGTAGGAAGCTTTTACATCTTTTTTAAAAACAAACATAATGTTTTAACCATAATTCATGTTTTCAACTTGTCAAAGGTAGGTCGTTCATCATGTCAAGATTTCAGGATTAGGAGGACATTTCTTATTACCTAACTACTCAATTAGTATAGTTAAAAGTTAAACCATTAATCATGTGTGCTTACTCTCACGTTGTATATCAGTGACCTTTGAGATTAAAATATTAATTATTATTGAATATATGTGTGTTTACTCACACAGTCACACGTATATTAACTAACTTTTAGTAATTAAAATGACGTTTTTATCAACAACATATATATATATATATATATATATATATATATACTCCTGCATTTTCCTTCTCTTTTTAAAACTTCGCATCATGTTAGATGTCTATTCTTGCAATTTTGCTATAATTATTTTTTATATAAATAAACTTTGAAGAGTTTTTTCTTCTTCTTTTTCTCTTTAAATTTTATCCTCATAAAAAAATTTAAAATAAGATATGTTGTAATAGAATTCAAGATCTTATGTCAACTTACTTATCCAAAGGAAGTAAGAGTCTTTAGGGATTGAGTTTGACTAAATTTATTACTCAACTCGGTTAAATTTTTGTGTGTTAAATTTAGTTTGTATAATTTTGTTAATATATTTGATCAAAATCAACCTCCGATTATAAATGGGTTAGGTCAAGTTAAATTAATAAAATTAATTTTTTATAACAATAATTTATTTTTGTTTGAAATTTTCTAAGTATATAATACTAAATGTGCTTAAAAGATATCAATTTGTGATAATATTTAATTAATAAAATTAATATTTTCAATATTAATATTTTATTTTGGATAAAAATGAAATACTATATATAGACTATTAACATGAGAAAACATAAATAAAATCAAGATAAAAACAAAATAACAACTTAAAAAATAAAAAAAATCATGAATAATTTAATTTAATAAACTATGGTTAAAATTTAATGTATTTTATATTTAATAATTAATTTACATAATGATAAATTTAATTATTTTATGGGTTGGATCTTTAAAAAAATAATATATAAGTCTAATTAGGTTATGTCAAATTTGATTATTTTAGGGTATGCAATATTTTTTAAGAGAGAAAATGACAGGTTAGGGTATGCAATATTTTTTAAATGCCACATTCCAATCAAATGCTTTTTTAGGTTATTTTTCTCTCCTTAATTTTTAAGAGATTTTTTAAATATATTAACTTGGCTCAATTTCTCTTATGCCATACTAGAATTAACGTAATCAACATTGTCATTTATATGAAACTTAACCTAGCATCATTTTTGTATATGTTGGGTCAATTATCACTTAATTAATTTTCCTTATTTATTCTAAAATATAAAGGATTCAAGTTTAATTATAAAAATATAGCGAAAGAAGAAGTTAATACTTTTGGAATAATTAGATCATTAGAACTTTTGTTTCAATCCTTTAAGACTTAAACATGAATGTATATATAACCTTATTATTATATTAAAGAAAGCTGATAAATTGACCGACCCACCTTATTTTCTTGACGAATTAAACAAGTTAGCACATTAATCTAATCCGCCAAAAATATGAGTTAAATGAATTGACAAATGAGTCCAACCCATTTTGTGATCCCACCTTTGAATGATACGTACCCATGTTCCTTTCAAGCCACTTATCCCTTCTTTGGATGTTTCATCTCTCCTTCCCATGCTATTAGTTTCTATTCCGTGTTTGTAAACTGTACAGGAAAAACGAGACTAAAACACACACAGCGCGCATATTCTTTGCAATTAATTAACTATTATGATAAAAGGTTTAATCGACCCCACACCTTATGAAAACTCAAAACCATATTTGATTTGTTTCCACTACATTTTTTTTTCTAGCAAAAATTATTGAAACAGACATGTGGGGGATAGAGAATCATTTATTATTATTATTCAAAAAACAAGTTAAAACTCAACATTGAATTGGGTCCTGAACTAAGTCAAAGGGAGCTACAATGGAAAACACTGAAAGGGCGAAGGAAAATAAAAGGAAAGCATAGTGCAACGATTATAATATAGAGAAAACTCTAATCCAGCAAAAAAAAAAAAATATATATATATATATATATATATATAGAGAGAGAGAGAGAGAGAGAGAGAGAGACAAAACTCTAATGTTATATGCCCTATTTTATTTATTTTTAAAATTAAATATCATTAAATTAATGTCGTAAATAATTTTTATATTTGTATATACACTATATTTAAATACTTATCATTAAATTAATCTTTTAATAATTTGATTTATCATTAAATTAGTTTTTTTTTAAATTATCCCCGCTTAAGGATGGATCCAAGAGTGTATTAAAGGGGAGTTGCAATTTTTTTTACATAATTATTTAAATATTTAATTTCTAATAAATAATCATTTAGTAAATAATAAGTTAAAAAAATATATATGATTTACTCCTAAAAAAATTTAAGCAAATATCAACTCAAAAACTTATTTTCTTTATATTTATTTTATTAATATTTTTTAATTTTTCTTTTTATTTCTTCATAATATATATATATATATATATATATGTATATATATATATATATAAACGATACTAAGAAAGATATTTTAGATTTTTAAAAAATTATAAGATGTATAACTTTAGAATACTAAATGTCTAAAATATAATTTCAGTATAATATGTATAACTTACACAAGTCTATCAACTGAATTACCTGAAATATTTTTCATTTATTAAACTTCGTAAACACTAACATATTATTTTATGCGTAAACAATAACTTTTTTAAAGTAGTAATGACGACGATTGATTTGTTCATATATTTATATCGATTCGCTTCGTTAATTAAATTGCTCGTACGTATAGTCAGATTTTCACGTTAAAATCAGTAAGACGCAAAAGCTATTTATAACTTCTACTGGATCCACGTCCGAGAGCAATAGACGTGTTACCAAACACGTTGGGAATCTATTCAACACTATTTAATTTACGTGTACAATCTCCAAGACTGGCCTTGGGATGTCAAAAGTAGCAATTAATGTTCCAATTCTTCGCATTGATGTTCAACGACGATGATCACTTATAAATTAAGATTCGAAAATCTAAAATAAGCAAATTGGTAGAACAACGATGTTTATGGGTAAAATAACGACGATAGTCCATGTTTAGGCAAGTGCAAGACGCAAGATCTACATTGGGGTCAATGGCCTAAGACTGAGGTGAGAGATTCAACTTCAGGATCCAAACAAAGCTACTAGTGTTGAGGTGTATGGTTAGCTTGTGATCAACCATTGTGCAAAAACTTAAGCCATGTCCAAAGCAAAATTGTATTGAGGTTAAAATTTATGATCTCATGAATATTACTTGCACTTCCTCACTAAATTGACCCTTGTGATTTTGAAATGTAGAAACATACAAAAAATAAATAAAAATACATGCATAGAGACCTTTGCTTACAAGCATATTTCTGGCAAAAAAAATATATATCATATTCCCCTCATTAATTTCTCTCATACACACATTGTTATTGTACGATCCTCTAAATTTTAATTGTACCAATTAGGTTATTTAAGTATCACATTTGTACGATTTTGATCATTTTACTACTATTTTATTAATTATTTAACTAATTTTTTTATGCAACACCAATGATCACATATCGATGACATAATAATTAATGTATTACTTTACACATATAATGACCTGGCTTAATTAGGCTTTTGATTTATTTGGTATTGTAATTATGAAATAAAAATATAATTAATCTCACATATATATATATATATATATATATATCAGATAATATATTAACTCTTACATCATCATCTAAAATAATGTTAACAACTTAACAAAATTTGTTAAATTACCTTAAAAGAATTGTTAAACAGCTAGATAACTTTAGGTCCTAACAACAACAATTACATGTGACATTCAATAAGGCATTGAACATACTTATCAAAACTTTTTAAATTTTTTTTAAGTGTGATTACAGTTCTTCAAAGTTTTTTGTAATGGTTTTACTTTATGATATTTATTGGTTTTACGCTTAATACACATTATAAAGTTTTATGAGAATTTTGACTAAGCTTTCACTTGAAAACCTCTTAAATTGTTAAATTCACTTTCGTGACGATGAATAAAAAAGTAATATTATAGTGTGGTTTCAAAATTGACATACGACTTGTGAATTCTCTGGGCTGTTTGTTTGATAAAATCTTAACCTTAATCCTTTATCTCTTTATGATTTTCAATTTTGGTACGTTTTTGTCATATTGATTTTTGTGGTAGTAAAAAACTACCACAGTTTTAAAAAACTATAATAATTGACAAATAAATGTAGCGGTAAAAATAACAATTGATAAAATGGACCAAACTAAAATAAAAAAGTTATAGAATCAAATTGAAAAAAAAATAATAAAGTTTCAAGATAAGAATAATAATTTTGTTATTCAAAAATTAATGCTGCAAATTCTGACTAAATGTGTATATATACGTAATTATACTATTTAAATTTTAACAATTAATTTTTTAAGTGATTTTTCGTAATCATATTATAATAATTTAGGTAATTAGTTTTAATAACTTCTCATTTGTTTTTTAAAGTGAATTTTCAATTTAAAGGGGTTATTGTTATTTTTTTTTATAAAAAAATCCAATGAGACAAGAACCGGTTCAAGTGGGCAAAGTGTTTCTGTTTTAGTAAGCAATGGAAAGCTTGACTCAAACTGCGCTTGCTTCATTCGAACACAGACACCCATGAAGAGAGGTGAAATGTCCATTTCACCCCTTACTTTTAAATATATTGCATGGACATCTTTTTTGTTTATCTTTTATAAAGATTAGCCTTGATTTTATGGATTATTAATTATTTTGATTAACAAAATTGTTAAAAAGTTTATACAATCATGAGAGAGATTAAAAGGAAAGAGACAGAAATATAAAATAATAAGATGAAAGATGTGATGATGACAATAATAATGTTATAAAAGAATATTATAAAAATATATTATATGAATAATATAAAATAGGTTAGAGAATGATCGAAGGTTAGAAAATAAATAGGTGGTAAGGGAACAGCCAAGTTGAGATGCTCTTTAAAAACTAGATAAGAATGAATTATTCAACAACATTCATTATTAAGAGCATGAACAAAGCCATGTGAAGTGCAAAATCATCACTCTCTATTTATAAACATGCACACATATTAATTTCAAATTAATAGTAGTATGAGTCAAATCGTGTGGTTTCATTTGATCGATATGTGTATATTGTTCAGAAGATAATGTTTGTATATTAGGCTAACACTAATAAACTTGATTAACATAGTGTCCGGCACTAGATGGAAAGTCTCCCAATAGTACTATCGAACTCAAAAGAGTTTCGTTAGGGGGAAATTCAGTCGCACAAATATACCAATGCATGGCTCGCGAAAGCATAACCATATTTTGATATATTTATTAAAATATAAAAGTTTAATTTCATCTATAAAAGATAGTTTATAAAAACTTATAGGTTAAGGAATTTAAAATCTTAAGTTTTTAAATTAATACATAACATTAAATAAATTAAGAATTCCATGTAAAATTATTATATTAATTTATAACTATTGATTTATGCAATTCATTTAATTATATATTAACACAATAAATAACCAAGAAACACAAGTAATCTTTAATGACCATTAACCAGCGCATTAATCTATTTAAATAATTGTATTGAATATTTCGAGAGAGAAAATTATCAGTCATAATAATTATGTCCAATTTGAGCAAGATTTTCTCGTATAGAAATTATGTGTGATTCTCCTAAAAAAATAAGTATTTTGTTTCACTAATTCAAGCCTAAGCCTGTTACACTTATTGAACTGACTATACTAAGCATTACTGAATTGAGTAAGTACAACTCTCACATAAATATTATTTCCTTTTAGGACTATTTCATATCAATTTTATTATATTCAAATGTCTCTTTCATTTGATTTCATATTAATATTATTTTTTATTTTAAATAAAATTTTTACTCTAACTACTAATGTTGATATTTACTACTCCATCTGTTTCTACTCTTCTAGTTTTTTAAAAATAAAAGTCCTTCAAGACTTTTTCTATCTTCCTTATTTATTAGGAACAACTTTCTATATTTTCTATTTATTTTTAGACCTTAATTATCTCCCATATTTGTTTTTATCTGTCTTTCTTTTCTTTCTTCTCTCTTTCACATTAATTAAACATAGTAGAGTTTTTGATGAAAAGAAAGATTTGTTTTGGTTAATTACACATATATTAAATGAGAGAAGAGAGAGTTTTTTTTGTTCTCAGGTTCTTCCTTGGGGCAGCAGTTGCCTTAGAATTGTGAGTGTATTTATTTTCATTATCACTACTATAATTAAAATAATTGGATATTTTACTTATTTTAAACCTTTAATAATTTCCTTAATTAGTAAGCAAAAGTCTAAAATGAGATATAAAATTAATATGATAGCCGAATAAAAAGACTTGAGGAAAAAGAGAAAAAAGGGAGGGGACAATAAAAAATAGAAAATAAAATAAAAATAAGTTCTACAGCTTTTATATTTTATTTTAAATTAATATTTTTCATCTAATTTTATTTTTATTATTATTCTTTAAATTATTTCTATCATCCCAACCAAACCTCGTAATAATACGTATCGATAAAAGAAAAATGACAATGTTATTTCCCAGTTTGAATAGTTGAGTAATGAGTGGGAGTGGGAGTAGACTACTGAGAAATGACCAGGTGGCATATTAGGCTAACCATTCCTACAATTTTTACATTTTTAGCAAATCTTTTGAAGATGGCCGAAACATACATAAATATTTTCAAAAGAAAAATCTTGAAAATAGCATAATTATTGGGCAACCACAGCTGGACCCCACCGAAAACAATAATTTCCTGGAAACATGGTCATCGAGAATGACAACTAACCGAGCCCACACGGCGCCGTTCCCTGACGTCAGTTTCGGGGTGTGACGTGTTGAAGAACAAACGTCCACCGTTAACGGAAAGACCCGATCCACTTGTCAAATGAAACCCACTCTCTCTATCTCCACGCGCGTCGCAAAGTCGGTGGAAACCCACCCCACCTTTGTCTCCTTCCTCTTTCTCCCATCTTATATATCACCCTTTACCCTCTCTCTCCCTCCCCAGACTCAACCCCCTCTCTTTCTTTTTCTTCCCATTTCACCCCTCGTCTTTCCTTGTTTCCGGTGAGGGCCAACCACAACATATGTTAAACAAGGAACAACCTCCAAAACATAACATCCTACGCCAAACAAAACTTTGACCTCCTTCAGATCTATACCCTTCTCTCTCTCTCTCTCTTCTATTTTCAAATTCTACATCATGGGCACGGAGGTTCTACGGCCACAAGATTGTTTCACCCAACGCATCGGTGTTCCACCGCCTGGCTTTTCCCGGCGAAGAACCTATGGTACCCACCACAACAACAAAAACAATAACGTTAACAATTATTTCAGGGGTAACCGGAAGCCGACAACCCGACCCGAACAAAGAAAACGGGTTGTGGACAAAAGGCCCAGTTTAGATGATTCGAGGTTTTCGAGTTTGGAGATGGAGAAGGTCACGATTCTTCGGAGGGGGGAATCGCTCGATTCGAAGCTGAAAACAGAGGCTTTGAAGAAGGAAGGTGATAATTTGGTCGTGGTTGGGACCCAGAGGCTCGGACCCGACCCGGATATGGTCCCGAAGCAGATCCGGATCGTGGATTTCAGGTCCGGGCGCGAGATTTACGCCGGATCCGCGTTCGCGGTGTCGCCGTCGCCGAGCGCGCTGCCCTTGCCGTCTTTTTCGAAGAGGCAGCCGGCGGTGGCGGTTGCCGACTCTGCGACCCGTGATCTTAGGCGTCTTCTCCGGCTTGAATGAGCCGAATCGGTGCCGTTTCCGGATTTCGGGTCGGGTCTGACCCGACTCTAACCTATCTTGTGTTCCTTTCTTCGTTCTCTTCCTTAATCTAGAATCTTCTGCTTCTCCTTTACGCCCCTCTGATTTTGGAGTTATGACCCGACCGTGATTTTTTTAAACGGGAAGGCAGATCTGGAATTGGGAAAGTTTGGGGGCGAAAGTGTTAATAAAAGAAGTTTGGAGTAATTTATGACATCTTGTAAGAATGTAAGATCTTGTGGTTGTGGTGGTGGAGGATGGGTTGTGAAGGGTATGTTTAGGTTGTAATTTCAGGTAGGAATGGAAAAAATAAGTTATATTAAAAAAACAAGACAAAAAAGGGAGGAAGATGGGGGGTTGATTTGTAAAATCCGGAAGTGTATGGGGTTCTTTATGTGGGCTAAAATCGATTCTGCTTGTAGGTCTGTATACCCTTTTGTAATGTAAAGTGAAAAATTAAATAGGGAAATGTGGCCAGGTTCAGATTATCTTTGACGTTGTTTCTTTTTTATTTATTTATTTTGTTTCATCCTGAAATAATCTGAGATAAAAGTCTCCATGAACAAAAAGAATTATCATTAATTAAAATTAGAAAAACAAACTAGCTTATATAAATAATACTAATATTGAAACAGTATAAGGATGAAAGATACTGAATTATTGTCCCATTGCATTTTTTCATTACTTTGATCATAGAATAATTGGTCTTGGATATTTTGTGCCAACCAGAGGATAGCATAGCAAACGCCACCAACTCACCAAGGTTTGGTGGAGAAGATTGGGTTATGCTTTTGTGCATTTCCAATTCCAAAATATAAGTAAATTCTCTAAAATAATTTTGATGAGAAGTCTTCTTTAAGCCATAAAATTGTGGTCTATAATTTTCTGTGTTTTGTTTAGAAGAGGAGAGACGAAAGACCTCGATAATTTGGTGTGGTATTTGGTGAAAATGAGAATTGTGTAGATTTGTGCCATTGTCTGTGGAGTGTAGAGACAAATGAGTATAGCCACGCCTGTTTCAAATGTCGGCAGCTGTTGTATTTATCTGTGTTATTGCTTGTGTTGTGAGCATACTTATTTGATTTGGTTTGGACGGTTGGATCCGTCTAATTGAAATTTGGTGATTTAATTTGATTAATTTTATTATTAGATTGGATTGGTCATCCAATTTGATTCGGAATTTTCATGTCAAACACTGAATCGGTTCGATTTAATCAATTTTATAAAAAATTAAAAAAAAAATATTTCTATAATGTTATTTTGATGTTTTTTTATTATTAATTATTATTTTAAATTTTATAGTATATATAAATATTTATTATTCAAATAATATTAATTATATATTTATATATAAATACATATGTAATTTAAATTTTTTAATCAAATTAATTAATGACCTATCATTTAAACCAATGACGCAGTGTCTCGATAATCAAAAATCGGATTTCAAAGTATGGTTGGGACAGAAACCCAGGTTGTCTAAGCATAAAGGCACTCTCTTTTTATGCACATTTCAATTCAAAGACAAAACAAAAAATAAAATAAAAATGAAAGAATAAATTAATTCCTTTCAAAATAATATAAAAATTCAAATTCACTTAAAAACTACGGCGTGGACATGGAGAATCATGATCCACTTTTCTCAAAACTATAACTTTTTTGTCAGCTTTAACTTTTTCTTTTTCTCTCTCTTTATTTTCATGTTGTGTCTTCTTTAATTATGATTGTTCTGTGTGAACGAAATTCTCAATTGGTTCGGTGACTTTTTTTTTTTCTTTTCTTTTACTAAATTGATTTGTAAAGAATTTGATTTTTTAAAATGGCTTTGAATTGAAATAAATTTAGAAATTAAATAAATAAACTATGCCATGCAGAACCATATCCACTTTTCTCAAAACAAAACTTTTGCCTCAGTTTTAACTCCTTTTTTTTATAAAGAAAAGATATTGTCAGCTTTAATTATGTAATTAATGTTGAATGTTATGTGTCAACCAAATCTTCAATATGATTGTAGATTTTTAAAATGTGTCTGACATTGAACCAACAAAAATATTAATTTCCTCCAGAAAGGAAAATATAATATATGTATATGGTATCAATTTTTTTTTATCTATTTGAAATAATAATTTAACAAATTTTTAAAACTAACAATAAATATTTTCTTTCCATACGATCAGTTAAAGTTTAAACCATTTTTTCCACTAGTTCTTGACTTTTTGTTATACTAATAATTATGCAATAATGAAGTCCAATATTAAACGAAATAAATATAAAAAACATTTTTTTTCATTTCATAATACTTTTAAATTTTAATTAACATAATCTTTAAGTATAAAATATTTGATAATAAAAAGATTACGGTAATAATTAAAAATAAAATTGGAAATCGTTTACAATTGTAGCTAAACAAGAAACTACAAGACTTGACATAAACTAAACATATTCCAGAAAATAACATTAAGTGATAGAAGAGTGTTTTTATTGTTTTAATGCCTGAGTAGCCTACTAATATCCATGGCTGAGAAAGCTTATACTGTGTATTGGTGTACAAATATTTTGGAATGTGGAAAATGACAATGGTTTATCCTACAGGAACTATTTCCAGAACCAATTCCCAGACTGTAGTTTTTGAAAATCCAATTGAAGCAAATTATACATGTTACGTTCAAGAAAGCATAAAAAGATGAGTATTGTATTAATGTATTTTGTGGGACCCCCTACAAATAAATGAAGTTGGGTAAATGAATCTCACAGATTCACAACCATCCTAGTAAAATGATAAAGTTTTTTGTTTACCCTTGCTTCATATGTCGAAGATTATTTTGGCTCAGCTCTGTGCAGCCCATTAGTTCCACAAGGCTGGTCCACAAAGCAAGAGTACATTATGTTTCGCATGGGTGTTACTAGATGCACCCAATATTTGTTTAAAATATTAAAATTATCCTTGTCCTTTCTTCGCATTTGTGATGTGTGTGCATGAGGGTGGTCCATAAATCTCACCGATCAAGTTATTCCGTATGTCTTTTACAGATCAAGTTGATCCGTATGCGCTTAATATCAATATACGGATCAACTTGATCCGTAAAAGGCTTACATATTAAGTTGATCCGTAAGACTTCTACGGATCAACTTGATCCGTAAAAGACTTACGGATCAACTTGATCCGTATGCCTTTTATGGATCAACTTAAAGGCTTACAGATCAAGGATATTTCAATCTTTTTCCCTTAAATGTTGGGTGCACCAGCAATAATGCTGGGTGCACCTAGCAACACCCGTTTTGCATGTGTGACCGGCCCACATAAACGACCATAAAATGAATGTTTACATTCGGAGTGTTGCTAGGTGCACCCAATATTCTTTGAAAATTGAAAAGTTATCCCTGCTAATTTCTCCCCTTACAGATCAACTTGATCTATAAAAGACTTACGGATCAAGTGGATCTGTAAGTCTTAAAAATTAACTTACGGATCAAATTGATCCGTAAGGGATATTTCTATTTTTTCGTGCTTAGTGCTAGGTGCACCAACAATAATGCTAGGAGTAACACTCTTACATTCGGCCCTCTCGTATGTGGTTGGTGTGATCCTACATTATTCTGACTTTTTTGCAATAATAGTAATAAAAAAATATTTATGAAAATAGAGTATATTTACAATGCAAGAGTTGTTTTTTACACGTCTGATTCAAGGAATGTCATCTTGAGTGACGTCTTGTTTGTACCTTTTGTTCCTTTTCATGAAGCTTCATCTTGATTATAGTATCATGTTGCATTGTTGAGACATGTGAAGTTTGTGCATGATGTTCAATTCTAGATGTAGTATCCGGAGGTGCCATCTTGTGTGACGTCTTTTGTTGTTTTCGAAGATGAACAAGAGGCACCATCATGTGGAATTTGATCAGTCGTTGTTGCTTTCCAGAGATGAATAGGAGGCACCATCCAAGATGGCATATCCATTGCAATTATGTTTATAATAGATGCGATTTGAATTGTGATAAAATTGCAAAGTGGATGCAATAGAAACTAAAAAATTAAGAAAGAAGCACTAAGAATATTAAAGGAAAGACAAGCTGTTAACATTAAATGAAAGCTAACAAGTACAATTTGCATTGAAATTACGAAAGGATTGCTTTGATTTTCATTCTTGATCTAGGCCATAGTCAACTCGAAATAGCCAATAGTTACTCCTATTGTTTCACTCACACTTGCAATGACTACATGTTTATCTACGTCGTAATTCTGTGAAGTGTATTTCATTTTTTATGTGTGTAGATTTTGGTCGACCTTTGACATGTAATTTTGAAGGATCAGGAACGATAATATTTTAAGGCCACATCTTTTAGAATCAAACCGCTTCTATTTTCGAAAAATTGCATTGGGTGCATTATCTTGGAAGATGCCTCCTATTCATCTCAGGAAAACGACGGGCCAAAGTTAAAAAAATAACAAAAGATGGTACACAGGATGACGCCTCCTGATACTAATACATTTAGGATTGAGTATCGTGTAAGAATTTCACATGTGCCAACATTGCAACGTGATACTATAACCATGATAGAGCTTCATGAAAAAGGACAAATGTTACAACACAAAACATTAGTCAGAATTACATTTCCTGAATCTGACGTGACAAAAACAACTCTTGCACAATAAATATTTTTCATACTATTCTACTTTGATAAATAATTTGTTTTTATTACTATTATTGTAAAAAGATCTTATTCTATACTCAGAAATCAAATCATATATTTGACTATAGATTTATAAATAGATTTTAATTTTATTTTAACAATTGAAAAACTAGAAAGATTAAATGTGAGCAATTGAGATAAGGAGAACTAAAACTTATAATACCTTCCAGAGTAAGGGAATTAAAAATATAAGTAAGCCCTTATTTAAAAGAGATGAATTATTAAACTTATTAAACTCGGTCTAATAGTAGAGAGATTTGAGTAATTTGTAAAGTTTTAATTTCTTATTACCACCATCATATATATATATTATTGAGTTATAAAGCATGTTGAACTAATTGAACGAACATATTTAACTTGTTTTTTTCCACGTGACAATTTGACTTCAACCTACCAACTTATTTTCATTTGTCCCACCAACTTGCCAAGAAAGTGAGTTAGAGGTGGATCATGTTTATATACTTTTTTTTTTTGGTGAGAGGATCATGTTTATGTTAATGCATATTTGGATTTCTTTAATTTTTTAATTATTACTCAGAAAATTCATCAACCCGTCAATCCACTTTTTCATTTTTATTATTTTTTCACTTTTAGCAAATCAACTTTTGACAAAATGGAAAGAGTTGAAAACTTCAGCCTATACAAAAATAGGTAAACTCGTCCTCTCAATTTTTTACAGGTTAATAAATAATAATAGGAAGAAATGGGTTGACTCAATTTGTCACTCTTAAAATTATAATTTCATATATGAATTTGTTACAAATAATAAAGTAAAATAAAAGTTTGAGTGTCGAGTCTATACGAACGTTATTTGTACTTAAATTAATATAAACTTAATTTTTAAGTAATTGATAGAATATAAGAGATAAGAAATTGTAGGTGAGAAATTAAAGGGGAAAGTAAAAGGCAAAATGACAAGAAAAAGAAATAATAATTTAAATGTGAAGGATGAATTCAAAATATAAATGTGTTGGAGCTTAGCATACCAAAAATACTTGTAATGTAATGTTAATAATTTTTTTCTATCTAATGTTATTTCAGTTTTTATCCATATCTACTATGATACTCTATCGTTAGTTTCCCGTCTAATTTATCTATTTTCTCTCCCAAATTCCTTTGCAAAGATAAAATAGTAAATTGTTTAAGATTAAAGATGCATGAAATAAGCTAAACAACATTACTCTATTCCTAGACATGTTTTCATTTAGATGTCATTTTCCAATTCTGTAAAAAATAATCATTTTTCAATGCATTACTTCCTAAACAATACATGAGTATGGGTGATCAGACCACAATTAATAACAATAAGGCACATAAAAGAACAATAAAATCTGAAAATAGATAGTAAGGAAGAGTTACATTACAAGAATTTGATCCGTCAAGCTTCCAACAATGGGGTTTAGCCTCTCATTATAATGAGAGGTTTTACACTTTAGGGATTGATGCGCATAGAAGAAGAGAGATGAATAAAGGAAGATGGGAGAATGACTAGAGGATGAAGGTTTTCCCTAGTAGAGATGCTCAGGCTTTGAGTGCTCTGAGTCTCGATGCGTCTTTCTCCCTTACTTCCTACTAGTTGACCTAAGATAACTTAAAATTCATGTGACCTCACCTTAAGTGCGGCTTTCTGAGCTTAGTGAGTTGACGCGTTGGACCTGTATTATACGCTAAACGAACTGTTCCAATCTTTAACTTTTTCTTCAAGATTTTACATTATTTTTTTTTCAAAACACTTGTAATCTTCCTTCTTTTGACTCATGCTTGTCAAAAGTTAAAATAATATTAAAATCATCATTATTTCATTAAAAACAACAGTAAAATAAAAAAAATTCTAATTATTTTTAATTAAAATTGATTATCAATTAAATATAAATTTTACACTTATCAAACTTTATGAGTAAACAACGGTAATAGGTATAAAATATTTAAAATTATCATGACAAAATCGCTTTTAACCGTTACACAAAAGAATATAAATTTGAAGTACTACAATACTTTTTTGTGATTAATTAATAAGTTTTATACCACTGTACCCTTTGACAAAAACCCTTGTACCTAGTATGCACTATGCAGCATTATTTACTTCTCGCAACTCTCAAATCTCAACCTCTCATTGGTTTAAATATTGGTTGGAGTAAAGAACTTCAATCAGCAAGTGCGTAATAACAGAGCAATAGCCAAATCCAGCAGTTAGCTATTTTTTCTAACTCTAATATTGTAAAGTCAATAAAGGGAAGCGAAATCTGATACCAATCAATCATTGATGGAAAACAGAAAAAAAATATTTAAGGATATAATTTTGATGCACAGAATGCAAATGATACCAATCATTTAATTATGCATGACTTTCTCGCTTGGTTTGTTTAAAAGGTACACGTACCGTCCAAGGAATTTGTGAATGATCTTACTCTTGCTCAAACTAATTTCAGCTAAACATAACTTTTCCCAAAACAACAAACACTCCTCGTACAAGAATTGATCGACGAAGTTGGTTATATATGATTTTTGGTAATAAGTATATTGTTTATTTCATATAATTTGGCTTAGAATTTATACGAAGCGGGATAACTGATGATAGTTGAATTACGTGGACGTAAATTTAATTTCATGCTATGGAAGCTAAAACTCTGATTTGCTGAATGATTATGAAGTTTTAATATTATTATGTTTACTATTAGTATAAGATCCCCTTGAATTCTTATAAAAAAAAAAAAGATCCTCGTGAAAGAAAGAAGAAGATGGAATTAATTTGACTTCTCAAATGAATTAATATTTAATAAAAACAATCTGCAACTAGAAATCTCCATATAAATATCTTATTATTTTAATAATGCTCACACAACACTATTCATATTCATATAATTGGGAATTTTATTTAAAAGATTAGTTATAAAAAAGTATACAAAACAGTATATATAATATAATTTCAATAAGTAATTATCAAATTCTTTTATATGATATTATCATATAAATAGTCAGCAAAATGCGAGGATGTTCGAGAGAGAGAAAGCTTACTTTGATATTTAATTTTTTAATAAAATATTAAATCAATTATAATATAGCTGTTTGGCCTCAAAGAATTGTTGGTAATAAGTGGATAAATCATAAGAACATATAAGTCACAACATATAACAAAACCTTTTGTTACTCGTAAAAAGGATTAATATAAATAATTGTCAAACATTGGTAGTGTTGGGTTATCCTACACGCATAACATGAAGCATACCTCCCACCAGCGAAAGGATAATATATACACACAAGCCAGGAAAACGAGAACTCTATGCTCAGAATTTTGTTACTCAAGAAATAACGTCATCCAACGGTTGCTACCTAGCAAATGAGTATCCGCTTCATATTCTGCTGAACTCATTCAATTAATTTTCAGTTGCAAGGCAAAATACCCCCCAAAAATAAGAATAATTGTATTCATACAATTTTTTAATAGAAATAAAAAGTAGTATAAGAATGGAATAAATAATCTATGCACTCAATGTAAATTTAGGTTGTCATCTAATTATAAATTAATTAACATATAGTATAATATATTGGTTGACTCTTAGAAAAACTATATATTAAGAGACACTTATAATGATTTTTATTAGTTCATATATAATATAAAGTTTTTCATTAACTACGTACAGAAATTATATTATAAAAAGTTATACTAAATAATATAACTCCAAATATTAACATCCGGATGTTAATATTTAGAAAATATCTTGAACTCTATTGCCTCTAAAGGGAACGATTATTATTCATTAATTAGGTAGTCTATTCCATAATATCTACCAATTTCTACATGTAAATATATATATAACTAAAAAAAGTGAGTATTTGGACATGCAGTTGGTTTCTACCTTCTACGAGTGTTAATTAGCAGTAAGCAGAAGCCACAAGGAAGTCACGTTTAAAGGGTACAAGAAATTGGAAAAACGCTCGTGAGAAAGCTTGAATTAGAATTGAAGCTGCAGGGTGGGTATGGTTTGTCTTAATTTCTTTGTTTCCAAAACCAAAAGCAACAGCAAAAGCAAAAGCAAGATTACATCAAGAATTAAACTCTCCTCCTCCTCCCCACGTTGCGTAGAAGCAACTAATTTTAACTCCCTCTCTCCCTCTCCCCGCTTCTATATAAAAAAGAAATTTGTCAAGTTTAATTTCAACTGCAAGAGCTAGCTATAACAAAATGAGTGACAAAAACAACATGGTTATAGCCTCCAAAACAGCCACTGGTAGTTCTTCATCATCTTCAAGAATGTCCACAAAAACATTCTCGGGACTCGGAAACCTCGTCAAGCTCCTTCCCACCGGCACTGTCTTTCTGTTCCAGTTCCTCATCCCTGTCGTAACCAACAGCGGACACTGCACCACTCTTCACAAGTACCTCACTGGCGCTTTCCTTGTCGTATGCGCATTCAACTGCGCCTTCGCCTCCTTCACCGACAGCTACACCGGCAGCGACGGCGAGCGCCACTACGCCCTCGTCACTGCCAAGGGGCTTTGGCCTTCCCCGGCGTCGGAGTCTGTTAATTTATCGGCGTATAAGCTCCGGTTCGGGGACTTCGTGCATGCGTTCTTTTCGCTGGTTGTGTTCGCTGTGCTTGGACTCCTTGACACCAACACCGTGCGGTGTTTCTACCCGGCGTTTGAGTCCGCTGAGAAGATTCTGATGCAGGTGGTGCCACCGGTTATTGGAGCAGTTGCTAGTACTGTTTTCGTTATGTTCCCTAATAATCGCCATGGAATTGGTTACCCTACAAGCTCTGATTCCAACGATACCCAACACAAGTCTCAGACTTGAGAATATCTCTGTTTCATATATATGCACCAATTTGCATATTTTGGTCGAGCTTGATTTATACCGATTCTTGCAATGTTTATATGTTATTCTTAATCATTCAAAGGTTTATTTTATATATTTGTTAAACAGAAACATGTTGCTTCAATTTTTTTTATTTTATTTTAGATGCAAAGCTTCTTAATTAAGAGAATTTACTCACTCCCTTGTAAAATAATTGTTAATTGTTGTACAAGAAGAAAAATAAATTTTAAAATAATTATTATTTAAATTTTTTAATATAATATTAATTTTTATTTATTTATACTCCTAATAACTACTATTGTGTTGCATTGTTTTTAATAAAAAAATTAATAGTGATAAGATTAATTTAGTAATATTGTTACCAACTTGCATATTTTGGTCGAGCTTGATTTATATCAATTATTGGAATATTTGTGTTTGTTATTGCATGTTATTCTTAATCGTTGAAAGTTTATTTTATATATTTATTATACAGTAATGTATTGCTTGAATTTATTTCTTTATTGAAATTATATTTATAAACCTTCTAATATTGTATTTAATTTTTATGGATAAGAAAATAAAATTTAAAGAGACCCTAAAAAATCTCAACAAAGGAGTTACTATGACTTATGATATGGGGGTAAGACCGCTAAGAGGTGTGACCCTTATATGATGTATGGCTCTTGATGGATTGGGCTGCTAGCTGACTTCACGAACCCAACTTAAAAGGATCTATTGACATCGTATACATATGGGAATGGGATATATAAGTATAAATTACAAAGGGTCTATATGATAATAATTTTTTTTTTAAAAAAACATCAAAAGATAGTGTACTAAGCAAAAATGGAAAATGGATATAGCAAAAGCCTGATTCGGTTGACTAACGTTTACGTGAATTGTACCTTTTACCAAGCCCATCCACACGTTATCCCCAATTTATGTCTTTCACAAGTATACTTCAATGTTTTTTTTTAATAATAATAAGACTTAAAAAAAAACTTAAGTTTAATTCAAACTCAAAATTTATTTCTAAGCCCTAGTCTAAAAATTGGGCTGATATTTCCGAAAGCACTCTTGGGATTGGGACTTCAGAACTTGCGTGTAAATTTTACAGGGTAGGTACTCACCGGCACATAATGGTCTAATTGTATTGTGAAACTTAGAAAGATTCGAAATTCGATTAGGTTCCTCAGGCACTCCTTATGATCTTAAAGATGTCAAATGCGAAGAAGAAAAAAAAAGAACACTAATTGTATACTCATGCACTATAGTTGTTGGAAGTCAATCTGGGAAATCCGTAGTCAACTCTCATCAAGTGGCACAAGTGGTTTGAATGGCAAATATCAGGATTTCCTGTTGCCAAGACCAAAATAAACTCAACTATAGCTTGAATTTAATTTAATATTTAAATTACTTGCAATATGACACAAGATGTTGTTAAAGGAGAAATATAAGATGAATTGATGGTTAAAGAAAAAAAAAAGAAAGAAAAAATTACCGGTTCGATCTCCTAATAAACAGTTAATAATTAATAATTGTGGATAAACAAAATGTTGTTAAAGTTCATTGGGTATTACATTATTACATACAGAATTATCACACTCTAACTTTTTTCTTTAGTGCAGTTATCACACCCTGAACTGAATTATTTATTTGAAGCATCTAGCAAGGACAAGGTACAAACATGAGGGGAAACTGGAAAGGGCAATAATTCAATATTATTATACATATATGGGATTTGGAAACCTCATCAATTTGAGGCTCAATCAAGGGGACTGAGAAATGTCAAACTCCATTGCATGGCCATACCGCTTTAACTTTACAACTAACTGAAAATGCATTGCTTATCCAAATATACCATATGACTTCTATCAATCAATTTCTTTTGGCACAAGTATTTTGGGAGGTGGGGTTGATTCCCTCACACCTGTTGCAGAACAAGGTGGCGTTATTTTCACTACTTTCCTCTTTAGTTTCCTGCACTGCCTAATGACATTTTTCTGAGCTGGTGCATTTACTTTCATAATGTCCACTTTCACTATATGGTGATCAGAAGTTCCTTTTGATGAAATGACTGAGTAGGACCCTGGTACATATTTGTACGGTGAGTTTGGTGATGCCAAAATGTAATCCACTCTTGTGCCATACTTGCATGTCCCCTGCACATCTATTTCAGCACTCAAATTAAACTTTTGAAGTTTGAACAATCACAATCATAGTAGTAATAAACTAAATTTAGTAAGCATAGAAGCAATTGAATAAGTAAAAATGTAAAATACTTTGGCCTTTGGCAATGATGACAATGGGCTCGCATTCTCCTGCATAATCCTTTGCATCAACATAGCCTTTTGATTTCATGAAGTTCATCACTTCTGACCTTGGCCTAGGCTTTCCAAGTTTCTCATAATACTATAATACAAAAAATTCTCTGAGATGGGTGTGGAAAAGAAACTCAAACTAATGTAAGTAGTTGTGAATTGTGATAACTAAGAACATTACCTTAAAAATATCTGTCCATCTCTCAGATGAGTAATCAGCTCCATATAGAGAATTAAGTCCTCCTGCCAAGATGTGAGGAGGGTCATTGGAGCGGATTATTGCGTGTACTTGCTTCATTCTCCAACTCTCATCTAAGTGGTCAAGTTGAGTAGAGTGGAAATTTATTTCTCCTGCCCAGGGCACATCAATTGTAGCCTTCAAAACATTCCTACACCACACAAACAATTGTCATTGCACTTAGCCGTCACAAACAACAATAATAACATCAGCAGCAACAGCAATAATAATAATAACTAACTAACTACTTTCATGATTCTTTTTTTGTTGTCTAAGGTATCTCCAACCGAGAGCCAAAGACTAATCTCTCTCAAGGTATGGATATTGATTTGAGGGGCTAACCTCCCCCGAAAAGATGCAAATAATAACCAACTACTTTCGTGATGAAAACTGAAAAGTGTCAATTATTTCAATGAAAATGTGGGAGGATAAAGCACCTGAAATCATCATCATCAGCAATCTTCTGAACTCTCGACTTCTTAATAGGCCATTTGGATAAGATGGCATTTCCATATTCTGGAGCCCAACTTTCAGCAAACACATACTTCATCCCCAAGGCAGCTGCCAAATCAGAAAGAGGCTTCATGTTCTTCTCTTCCTCTGCCTTCACATCCTGCAGGGCCAGCACATCAGCATCAATCTCCCTCAGAACTTCCATGATGCTTCTGCTGCATGTGAACCTCTCAGTGTCCTCACAGTAATTCATAACGAAAGGAAAGCACACAGGAGACCTTGCTGGAACTTGATGCCTGCCAGAAACATTTCCCGTGATTGTATCTGAAGTACCCTCTTTTCTCTCCATCGAAGCAAGCAATCTACTATTTGCCAACGAAATCTCATTGTCAGGGAGATTGATAGAAACCTTCAAATTCGAACGTGGTAGAATATTGGAGGCAGAAAGATTCTGAGCCTTGTCCAAAGAGGCATGCAATGGAGATTGCTTTAGTATACTCTTTGGAAAATCACCCTTTGCAAGAAGATTCTTCTTGTTTGATACATGCTCATGATTGGAGACAACCCATTCATCAAATTCTGAAACAGCAGGTGCAAGTGAAAACATTGCAACATTGAATGTAGCAATCCTAATAGGCCTTCCAGATTGAGACTCAACTAAGAGGCCATTTGAGTCACTTGTAGATTTGTTTTTACGCAATTCTGCTCTGTGGTGACCCTTAAAGTTCAATTTTCTAAACCTTTTGATAACAACTTTAGACTTGGGACGCTTCCATAGTAGCCACAATATCCTTGAGTAAAGGTGCCGGAGTTTTCTTCTAATGACACCAAACATCTTGCTAGAGAAACGATCTAACAAACTGGTTATTGGGAAGGAAAATAAAAATTCAATGTTTCATAAAATGTTCATTCTTTCTTTCACCACCTTAATTGTGGCACGTCTTACAAACGAGCCAATATATGGAATAAGTGGAGACAAAATTAGTTCCTAACTACTCCATGGAGGGAGGTAGATAGAGTCAGAAGAGTTGACAATGGCGCCAATGTTGTTGAGCTTCTTTTCCAACACAAGAAAACAAGGCCAACTGCTACCAACAAGAACAGATAAATTAACTAACGTCCTGTTTTTATAGTATTAATTAATAATAACAAAACCATTATAAAAATTTGCATAATTAACTAATGATTTTTTTAAGTAGGGTCAGACAATGTCCAGTGGAGTGGAAGCCTCCATATGCATCCCGTGATTTGCAGACATTGTTGACTGCATAGCAGCCATTGCGTAGGCTGATGCAGATTTATACTTTTCTTATATACTATGTGAGAGTTGAAATCTTAGCTTTCTCGGATGTACTATAAAAGAGCTATATAATTTAGTTGCAATGTTGTTATTTACGTCCAGAACAAAATTTAAATTATACATTCCTCTTAACCTGGTGTGGGAGCTGTTATTATTATATAAAAATTAGATCATCCGGCTTACAATTTTTAAAACAACCTAAACTTTATAGCGGAGTATATGAAACAACTAGCACAGAATTGTTCCAGCTTAACTAATGATTTTGACTTCGAGCTTTGGACATGCTGCAGCTGTTAACTGCTCAGAAAAAAGAGTTTGTTGTCCATAATAATCCTACCAAACTCAAGTAGAATTGCCTCCCTTAGAAAATATTTGAGTTCTTTGAAAAAGAAAACTAAACTTACGTAATAATCTCTTGATAAAATTTGTATGCGCAGTATGCTATTGTCATTTGGATGGAGCTATTCTAACCCTCAAAAGGATAGTTGGAAAACAAAGATTTTAGAGAGCCCTTTTCACTAAACAAAAAGTCAATAACGTAGGTAGAGAAAGTGAGAGACAGACAAGATCCGAAGACCACACCAGTGCGAAATCATCATGCAGTTGTTACAATAGGTAAACTTTTATGATACACTTAGTGTTACTAAACTACATTACTGATGAACAATGACAGGAGCTGTACCAGTAATAGAGTTTTATAGAGAATAATCTTGGCGCTCTAAAAAAAAGAGTAATCTCACACCTAACCTGTGTTATTCTTAATTTGTTTTTTCTTTATCTCTCTTTAATTTCAAATTCAAATTCTCTTTTGATCGAACTATTTATATGCCTTAGTTTTAAATACCTTTTACTCTTTTAATTGATATCTTCTAAATTCTTTCTGTTTTTTTTTTAAATCCCATGCAATGCATTAAATACTAACCACTAATAATTTTTGCACACTGTTATTAGACAAAAAAGACCTTACCTTTGACGAATTGAACGTTTGAGTCACAAGAAATAGATTGAATTGTGACCATTGGATAAATTCTAAGCTGAAAAATTTGAACCCTTCTCAGTTAAGTATAAAAACTTGGTGCCCACAAGATTTTTCAGAAAATTGTTAGTTAAAAGATTGATACTAGCAATAGTTAGTTTGTTAGTGAGATCAAGTAGATATTGATGATATTAAATCATTGAGGCCTTTTATCTCTTGCAATAAGCATGACTAACAATAGAGGTAAAATTGTATAATATTCAGCTTGAGAGTGGATAATTTATGATTCAAGTGCCCCTGATACTCTCTTGACTACAATTTATTGGCAATCAATTTTGGTGGATCTCACGTGTAACTTAGGAGAGAAAATCATTGATCACTTAGACCCATTAAAATATGTGATTCTTAACAAATTTTAGTCAAACACAAAGAGAATATTACAACTAGGATATCACTAGCATTTCTTCATGTTGAATATATTTGCTAGCACCATTAGATTACAAAGTTGATGCAAATCTATCAAAAGCTTAATTATTGGCAAGGAAATCAAATAAGGACTACTCCATAGTCCATACAAATCTCCACGTACAAAGCTGATGGCCGACACCTTCTCTAAACATCACGCATGAAGCTGTTCAAGTCTCTCACCTTTTGTTCATAAAGACATTAAAAAAGTTGATAATAGCATTAATGATCATAGAACCGTTGAGATGACCATTGAATGGTCAGGTCCACTAGAATTGTTTATAAGACGTGTGATAGTTGATTGGTTCCCGGTGGAATAAGACGAGGCATCAACAAGTTCACCATAGCTAGCACGACCTCTAGAAACGAATAGGCCTTCCTCATAGTTAGCACGAGCTCTACAAACGAAGAGCACCGGGAAGGACCCGTTGTGTTGAACATGAAAGTACCTTTGCCAGCATCATACCAAACGAGACACAACCTTTGATTGCGTTGCCATCATGAGTTTGTCTTGTGTTATAAGTACCTCACTAGATTCTTAACACGCTTAGATTGGAAGCATTTTTCTCCGGATCAGTGGATTTTCTTATGCCTTTGATTTTTTATTCTGTATTATTATTAATATATATGACGATTCTACTTTTATTTTTTCCCATTATAAAAAAAAAGAGATTCCCAATAATAATATCTGAATCCTTAAATATTCAAGGATATTACGGAATTTCTTAATATATACAAGTTTATTACAAAAAGTCTAAATATCATAAACTGAAAAATCTAAAATCTTATGCTATTAGGTGAAGACCCTTAAATAATTTTATATTATATCTTCAGCACATCTCATCACACAATATCCTTTTAGACATGAAACATGGATAATCCAAAAGCTCACCCACCTTATGCTTGAAATTCAATTTTTTTTATTACAAGAATAAGGATGACAAGGATCAAACTCTAAAGTACTTGATACTCTGTTACCACGACATGAATAATTAATTTCAAAAGTTTAAGCTTCTAGTAAAGACGTGAATGATTTCATGTTACATTTTTTAATACTAAATAGACTTACTTGTAGTGAGCTCAAGCGCATTTACCACAAGAGCGCAAAATAACAATTTGTTGCCAAGATGTGCATTTCATGAAAGGATGTTAATTCACAGGAGCAGCATCTTGTGTGGTCTCCATCTCACAAACATCTTTCTTCTACTAGGGTGTAGATATTCTCATGTGAGATTTTCATATTATCTTATCATATAAAATTTCGTACCTATTCCTCCATCTTCATATACATTGAATATGTGGGATATTATTAAAATCTTTGTTAGTCTATGAGAAAATTAAGAAAGACACTAATTTTTCATATGATACGATTATGTGAAAATCTTAGAGGATATCCATTCCCCTCCTACAAAGAAACCAATGGAAGTGGCAAGGGTGTTGAAGAGAATGGAAACAATGAAATGGATTCGGCTAAAGAATGAAATCTCAACCCAACTACTGCTGTAGTGATCCAATGTCCCAACCAAGGCAATTGCTTCCTGCACTTTCATATTACTTTCGGAAAGGTCATTCCAAGGAAATGCAGGAAGCAATTCTGGAATTGCAGGAAAAAAGGCCCCCCAACCAATGGTTTAAATTCTGATCTTAGTAGAGTTGCCACCGTCTGGTCTGCTATCATAGCCTAATGCAGATGCAATCAAAACATTGCAGCCACATCACACAATGCAACTCAATCTTTTTTTTTTTTTGTTGAGAATCAATCATTTTTATAAACTACAAGTATCTTCTCCGAGGAGCAATTCTACTCGATCCAAATAAGATCACTACGAGCAACGAGCGGCACAATGCAACTCATGTTTAATGTTTTGAAACCCTGCTCCCAATCTTGTACTATTATGGTAAGTAAAATGCAAATTACAAAAGTGGCTCTCCAACTTCATTTTTCCCCTAAGGTATTGGGGTTTTCCTCTATGAAAGCAGTTTGCAAGCAAGAGGTAGAATTTAAAACTTCCTACAAGCAACCAATGTCGTCTATAAATTAAATATAATAATAAACCAGTCCAAAATATTGTAAAATTTCAAAATGTTATGGCTTTTTCCTGCTTAATGATATTTTGTAATTTTCTTCAGAAACAGAGTTTCATTCTAACAATTTTTGGAATTTTATTTAGGAATTGACACATTGTGTATACATTGCAGCTCGTACAGTCTATCATAATTTCATTTCAGTAATTAAGAATATCTGTAGATATGATGTTTTCTCTTTTACTTTGCTTTATTTTTTAAGCTTATTCATCTACTCCATTTTGCTTTTAATTCTGAATGAGCATGTTGTGGCCTTCTCATTATGGGACCAAAATCTCCATTTGATTTTCATGTAAGCAAACGTTACCATCAGATTTTTGTTCTGAACCAAAAAACTATATATTGCTAATGAGGATAAAAATGTAAGAGCTGAGCATTATATTTAAAAGAGAAAGACAAGCGTAGCTTCATGAGAGAAGAGAAGTTCAAGCAAAACCAGAACAGCAGAAGAAAAAGAAAGGCTGTAACATAAAAATCAACCTTGGCATTGAAAGCAACTTAATGTATCTTTAAACTCGAGATGCATGATTCTGAATGCATTATTCTTTGCAAGAGTGTTCCAACAGACATTATTCAAAACACTCATTTCATTCAAGTAAATAAATTATGTACGGGCAAATCGGACAGAAATACGCCTCTGGATGGGGCTCCTGCAAGAAGGACAGTCTTGCATACCTTGTTTCTCGTGGAGATCATTGCATGTTGTGCAAACAACCTGATGAGCACATGGGAGGAATACAACAGACATCTCCTCAGAAAGGCACATGACACATTCTCTTTCCCGCTTTACACCCCCTATCAAAGAGTAGTCATTTAAATTTGAAACCATTTCTGAGATAAAAGCGGCCCGCGATTCTTTCAGAGCCATGCTTTTCACGTCCATAAAGCTGCTGACATAGTTTCCATCAATTCCCCTTCTCAGTGCAGCAATTTTAGAAGAGTCGGTCTTCTGTCTCAGTTGTGCAATTTCTTTTTCAAGTTTCTGGATGTCATCTCTGTACCTGTGTAGATTTTCCTCTGCTTTCAGTTTGATCATATCCTCCTTTGATTTTGCTGACTCCTCAATTTGTTCCCTTTCTTTTCTTATAGAACTGGCCTGCAGGAGGAGTTCTTCTTTTGCCTTTGCTGCTTGCTGCCACCTAGCCTGTGATATTTTTCCTTTATGATTAGAACAGACTTCATAACTAAACTCATTTGGCATTTACACATTGAATATGGTGGCATCCACAGAATCTCAAGTGATTCTGTAAAACAATATTTACATTTTTGTGGTCTGGTATCAATACTTTAACTAAAAGACAAGTCTTGCCACCACAAGATGAATAGAACCTTCAAAGTATGAATCAAACAAGATGCACAAGGACAGAAAAAGATGATAGATCATCATATGCATTAATTCCTTGGTGAGGGAAGGCAGTTCAATTCTTGACCCTTTAGAAGGTAAAAAGGATATGACCTTGTTAGCTAATACTGTGGAAAGGGGAAAACATTTTGATTCATTTAATACAAGCACTACCCACTCATTCTAATGGAAACAATGCCAATGGTTAAACCATGCATAGAGACGAATAACAAATAAAATGTCAATGCGTGTCAATTTAAATTTATTTCATTTATTTCTGAACATTAAATGAGAGATGGGAAATTTTGGAATTTCATATAATTACTCCCTAACTATAAGTTCTTACTTTTTAGGGACAAGGCTTTTATAATGAACAAAAATGGAAGCAAATTACAACCTGAGCCATATATGTTAGCAAAGATATCAGGTGAACCATTACAAAATAAAAAGCACATTGAAAAGCAGTTAGAATAAGCTTGAAATAGTATACCTCGACTTGCTGCTGTTGCACTTTAGCTTGCTCTAATTCTTGCTGCAACTGAGCTAATTTGTGTTTTTCATTCATTAGCTCTTCCTGAAACAAGGATTTCTGCTTCTCCCATGATTGAAACTTCATTTGGGTCTTCTTTTCCCTCCTTGAGACCTCTTGACAGCTTGTGGCTGACTCAGCCGCTTGTAACTTAGCAACCTCCATCTCTTTCCTCAGTGCAGCATTTTCCACCTCAAGTTTCCGGACATCAGCATTGGTTCTTTCTACCTGTGCACTCGCTTTAGACAAGGCATTTTCCATCTCAGAAATCTTCTTCATAGTGTTTTCCTCTAGAGATTGTTTTTCTTTTTTAAGACGTTCAACTTCATCTTTCTCTTGTCTCAGTGTCTTAAGCTCGGCCCTATCCTTACTCAGCCGACGAGCAGCCTGCATAACCTTCTGATTTGCCCACTCTGTCCATTCTTGAAGCTGATTTTGCAGCTCCCGAACCCTTGGAACTAGCTTCAAAATCATCTCATCCTTTCTATCTTGGGGTATCCACTTCCCCAGGGACCTGTCATGAGGTATCCCCATACAACTACTATTAGGTGCCTCATTATTGCAGCGGACAGTTGTTGTAGGAGACTTACTATTTGAAGACAAAGAAAGAGAAAGATCAGTATCTGTAGCTGATAATACATTTGGGCTACCAACTGCAGGTATAGCATTTGCTTCATGCACTGAAGATAAAGTATTGGTTGACTGAGAAACAGTAACAGTAGAATCCAGACTAAATGCAGTGGGGGTTGATGGTCCATCATTAGATGAAAAATCAGCATTTAAATTGTCTTGTGTCACATCAACTCCCACTGCCTTACTTATGTTTAGCGATGCACTCTTTAAGTTTATGGTAGTAGACTCAGATACAGATTTAAGTTTTTTATCCAAGATTAATCCATTCAAGCCATTCAGTCTTCCTCCTCTTGAAGACCCTTTAGGTCCATATGTCCGATAACTTTTTTCCATGTGGAATGACTTCTGTCGAAGAATGTAGTCTCTCTTATTGCTACTGGAATGGACCTTTCTGACGCTCCCACACTTTTCTTCCACCAAAGGAGATTGAGATGTCCCAGAAGTACTAGAAGATTTATCAATAAATTCACATCCAGAATTAGCAGCCTCTTTCCCCGATGGTCCAACAAGAATTTGAGATTTCTTTGACTTGTCCAAACCAGTATTTCCTGCCACAGAGGATTTCTCGGGTTGAGAACCTGAGGAGATTGATTTACAAGGACTTAATTCAGGACCTTTTGTTTCTAACTTTAACTGTGGTTCAGTCTGAACAGAAGAACAACCATCATCAATGCCATCACTACCTAAACTGCTTGAAGGGTCATCATCCATTGCACAAGCAAGTGACACATTCATGTCACAAATCAGCAAACGCCACATTGCATCCCCGGTACTGAACAATGGCCTAACCTCTCGAAGAACACAGACCAATTCAGCCAAAATATACTTCTCTAGCTGCACTAAATCTTCAAAATAGTGCTCTCGTGAAGGATCAATCTCTTGGCCATTTCTAAGAAATGCTAAACCCTTGTCAACTACATTAGACACAGCATCTTTACATCCATAACAAATGCCAGACCTTAAGATGGCCTTTGTAGCAACGTCTTCAATGTAGCCACATGCAACAATTTTTTTTACTGCACTCTTGAAAATGGTGTCCAAATTGCTCAGAACAAGTTCTTCCAATTGGGCTTCAGTGAGATCACTCCAATCAGCATCATGGAATTCATCAACCTCAAGTTCCTCCTTAGGTTGGCTAAGCCTGACGTCAGATGAAGGTAAAGGACTAGACAATCCAAGGTCAAGCTTCAACCCATCAGAATGATCTTGGCTTACACTGCACATGTCAGAAGCACTAGCTTGTCCATGACCTGTGGTTATTTCGAACTTTTCAGCAGAAAATTCATTGCTGAGGCTTTCATGCTGAGGGGAAGGAATAATCTTATTTGGCTCGCCTAAAGGTGGATCAGCCCTGAATTTTCTCTTATTCCTACTCCCTTTTTCTTGGACAGAAACTGAAGGAGCCATTTGACTGCTACCACTGGCTACCAATGATGCCATTTATCTACAAACCAGAATTAACATGAAGGAAAAAAAATATATATATATATATTGTCAAGTTTTACGAATTTATTTAGCATCAGTCACAAGCATCCAAAATTTACTAAATCCAAATAAAAGTTTCGTTAAAAGGTATAATGTGAAAATTAAAATTGATCGGGGAAATTCGGAATGAGCTTTAATATTATCGACCAAGGAAAAGGAAAAGAAGAAAAAACTAACACTGAATTATAATTCAATGCTTGAATTTTAAGAAGAAAATCCAATACCTCTGAATCTCAGTATTGCAGCCTAGAATATATGACTTCCTGAAACCTTTAGATTGAGAAAACCAACCAATCAATGAATAATCGAACAGAAAAAAATAAGAGAAATAAAAAAAAATAATCAAAAGCTACCAAGAAACATGTACCCAGTGCTCACAGCATTAAGAACATACCCAGATGAAAAGGAGAGAAAATAGAAAGTACCCAAATGCATTCAATAACATATCAATACTCTACACACAGTCACAGATCAGAAAAGTGATGAAAGAAAATTATGTTTTCAATATTATTGGCAGCCCCTGAATAGACAGAAGATCCCCAATAGACGCGGAAGAAAAAACAGTTATAACACTATCTAACGATTCAGACGTACCCGATTGAAGCAAAATTTGTATCAATCAAAGGTAAGATTGATCTTTAGAACATAGGAGAATCAGAAAGAAAATCCACAGTTTTTTCTTCTTTTCTTTTTTTTAATTCTTCCTTTATTTTATTATGCTGAGGCTACAAGAGCTTCAGGCCTTAAAAAGCCTTAAGCGTGGAACGTCTCTCTATAGTAACTAGGTTAGCACTTAGCACTATATGATGATGTTAATACAAAAATAGAGATTTTTTAGGATATTACTATTTGCACCTCCTTTAAACTTTTCTTTTCTAAAATTGCCCTCACCAGAAACTGAATTCCAGAATTAGTTTCCAACATAGCAGCGTGCGCGTATGCTTCCTTTACCTTCTCTTTCACCACACCCCTCCTTTAAACTATCAAGAAAACACCAATTCAAATCCTATGCGCTATCTCTTGTACTCTCTCTTCCTCTACCAATTCAAATCCTAGGCCATCTCCCTCCAATCCCTCGGCATCACCATCGCACCCTTCATCACCTCCGATCTGACACCATGCCGCTGAATAAGTGCCAAACAATGTTGCAGGAGGAAAGTTTTGGAGGGTAGAGGAGAGTGAGATTTTGACCTTTGGAACCACTTTGTCAAAGAAAAAAAGAAGAGTGAAATTAAGAAAGGGGAAATGAATCAACAAAGGGTAGGACCGTAGGAGGAGGGTGTGTGCATGAATGACTGCAATCTGCAGGTCTGCAAAATAGTCAGGTTAAAGAACTTGAGGGTAGTTTTGTAATAACAATTTAAATAAAAAAGAAGAGATACGTGTAAAAGTAAAAGTTGCGGGTGTATTTATCAATTGTCTTTTTTTAAAAGGGTCCCCTTATTTTTTATTCCTCTAATCCATAATTTTAATCTCAAAGGCATTTTTCCTTTTATTTTTCAAAATTAAGATTTTTTTTTCAACAATCATTTTCCCGGAACATTGATCATCTATAACTATTAATAATGATAATTATTCTCTTTAATATACGCATTTCATTGGATAATTTTATCTTTAAATTACTTTTTAAATTTTAATTTTTTTTCTAACTTAAGTTAACTTCCTACTACTTTTATATTATTAGTTTTTTTTGTCATTTATATTAATTATATTTAACTTTTAAAAAATTTAGAGAAGCAAAATCGTTAATAAAAAAATATTGACCACAAAATTGTTAAAGTGATACTATAATATTGATTATATAATTATTAATTTGATTAGTAAAAAAATTAATTAAAATAATAATTAATAGAAAATCTCTTTAAATGACCAAAGAATTTAATTAAAAAATTAATATTATAATGTCACGTGCAGTCGATAATTTTTGTGTGTGTGTGTGAGCAGTCAATATTTTCTTACTAATGGATCAACAACCCGAAATTATTAACCATTAAACTAAAATTTTTATAATTTTCAGAAATTGAGAACACATGTCTCTATTTTTTATAGGGACCAAGATTATAAATTGAGTAAAATAGAAGATTAAAATTGTATTTTAGTCTCTTTTAATTGACAAAAGCAAAACTAATAACAACTAATTTTGTAGATAAACATAATAGAAGTTATTGTCTGAAGAATTTTATTCGTGTAGAAAATGATCATCTTTAACTAGTTTTTAACGTGTTTGTATGATTTTATGCTAAAGGTATTTGTTTATTCAAATTTAAATGTTTGAAAATTTTAACAAAATTTTATTCAAATTAAATTTATCACACTTTACATAAATTACAATATTTTTTTATTTAAATAATGGGACGTTAAAAGAATAATTTAAATATTCGGGAGTCAATAATTTATCAAATAATTTATAGTTTGTGAAGTTAAATTTTTTTAAAAGAAAAAATAAAGAATATTATTTTTGGATGTGTAATATCATAGAGGTTTGAGTAAAAGTTTCTCATGTTTGTCTCTTTAATAAATTTGGTATATGTCAACCCATGTTTGTCTCTTTTTCTATTTTAGTTTTATTAAATTTCTGGTTTGTTGCAGATGAATCATGAATGGTAGTACTTGTGGTGTTAATATAATTAGGGTCACAAATTTCTATTGTGATGCTTGTGCAAATTGAGAATTTAAATATCACATGTTTCTTTTTTAAATAAAATTTTATTTGGTTAAATATATATTCATTATAACCATCTTGTTTATCATAATTATGTATTTTTTATAAATTAGAAAATAAAAAAAATAGCGTATAAAAAAAAAGAATTAATGTGATGTTCGCAAATACATAACAAAATATAATTCATTATTTATTGAGTATTAACAGCCCACTAGTATTTCAAAAAGCAGTACTGAGAATTACTTCTTGCACCTATTTTTTTAGACTATCCCAAGATTGCCCTCCATAGAACCTCCGTCTGAGAGCTTCCACCACTACGGTTGCTCTCTTTTTCTCCATCATCACAGTTTCTAAGATTCTTTTTCAGATCTGTTTACAGTTCAGGATTGGATAATCCGGAATATACAAAAAAGAATACACTTTCCGGATTTATTATTCCGAATTATGCATACGTGGTGGCTTTTCTTGACGCACTCTTTAAAGAGGTGATATGCGATGGACCCAGGGGTGAGTTTTGTATTTTGTGAAACGGTTGCAGTTTTAAAAAAATGGAGCAGTTACCGGCGAACCGGGGCGAAGCAAAACCGTTGGCGGCGCCGCCGCAAGTCCTTCACCAGAGCGACGTGGACGACGATGACGAGAACGTGAATCAGCTCGATGAATGCTCTTCTCTCTATCGCTTGATGCAGGTTAACCTCATTTCCCTTTGTTATTTACTTATTTTCCCTTCCTAAAACCCTAAACCCTCAAATTTTAGATTCATCGAACTCGTCGATTTATTGAGGAAATTCTTTTTCCGTAATTTTCAGGATTGCGTTGTTCGAACAAACAGGAATTGGAAAGAATGCCAACCAGGTATGGTATCCATTTTCCACACTCTCTCTGTTCCTTTAATCCTTTCTGTGTGCGTAACGTGTCTTCGACTTCTAAATTTCTAGTTGAATGTGTGTAAGAATGCATTGTTGGAATTCATGGAAATTTTTTCACTTGGAATCCAAATAGCTAATTGTTCGTCTGAGTTTATTTTATTGAATTAGAATTTGTAAAATATTTTCTTCAGCAAGTTTACCTTCCATGATTGTATTTGAATTAACCATTGCAGTTGTGCACCGAAATAATAATAATAATAATAATAACAGTTAACCATTGATGAACTCTTGACAGAGGTATACGCTTTGAGGGAATGTTTTGAAAAGAGAAAGAACAAGGAAAGTAGAATTTTGCAGAGGTGGAACTTTTTTTAGTTGGCAATAAGGTTATCCTCTGTGCTTCCTAGTTATTCTTGGTGGTTACTGTACAGACACTTCCTCCTAAAATGAATGTTTTTGGAGTATAGTTCAATTGAAGGTGATTGAGATTGATCTTGGGGACAGGGAACTTTTATATACAGAGATCTATAATAAGCAGTGTTTTCTGATTGGAAATACCAAATACGTGTTTTGAGGTGAGAGCAGTCACCCCCCCTTAACTTGCTTTTACTTCGTAAAATCATTCATTCATTTGGATTGTGTATTTTTTTCTGTTGATGATAATGTGTTATATGAATGATATCTCGTCAAACACTTGCAATTTGGTACCTGATCTTGATCTAGTTTTATGTGTTTATTTTGCATGAGGCTGTTTGAAGCAATGGTACAGTGAAATTATCATTTTTGTGCAAGGAGAAGGGTGTTTTTACTTTAAAATAGCTTTAGAATAATTAGAAGACTTGATAAAATAGCCTTATTATAGCCAGATTTGAAGGATTTGAAACAAAAAAAAAAAAAAGTCCGAACTTGTAATACTGCAATATGTGGTATGGATTGGACTTGTGGGGCACAATTTATGCATCAAAAGATTTGTCTCTTGGTGTGGAAAGCCATTGTAGATAATGGTCCAATTACCTACCACAACTATTGCACTAAATTATAAATGTCTCTGGGAAAAATGTAATTTATGATAACTAACTTATGATATAAAAGAGAGAAATAGCGTACATGCAACACCGATACATTTTCAAAGATTCAGGGACACCATTAGAATGTTGAATTCATTGAATTTAGGAGAAAAATGAATTACATCACTATTACATAATGATAACAAATGTCATATACAGTAAGGGTGAGCTGGCTCTGCAAAAAACAAGATCAACCGCCAAACTTGTTCTCTTACTGATGCTGTTGTAACAGCATGTGCCCTGATAGTGTACATGAATGTGGCTGTATGAACATCATGAGCATGATCACGTTTACGCGTGACTTGTGTATCTGAAGAGACACTGACTGAACCTTCTCATATAAACTCCAAACACAGTAAAGAAATTATAGATTTTGGGGTACCCTTTGGCGGTTGCATAAAATCCTATTTGACTTGTTAGTTGTATATCTACGTCAGCATGCTCATGAATCCCTTTTGCCACAGCCCACAGATAACATGTTATATTTCACATGCTTTTGTATCTTTTAACTTGGACTGAAACGAAGATTATCTGTAATTACTGGTGATAGAGTACATGTAAAATTTTATATGACCCTTGGAAGAACTATACAATATAAATAATGAAAATAATTTGGCTTTTTATACATTGAGGAATAAAGCCTGTTTTGATTGTGATGTAGAACTTGACTGCTTGTTGTGTTGGCGTCCTTTATGATTTGTCTAACTTGCTTGAAAGTTGAAACCCCCAAGTACTACCGTTTCTGATTTCTCATGTTTATTAGCAAAGGGGAAATGATTTTGGCACAACAGTGGTGTATTCATCTTTAAATCTCGTGAGATAAGATCATGATACATTTAAAGTCAATATTACAAATAGTGAATACATCCTTAAACATGCTTACTTTAGAAGACTTTTTCTCCTTGAAATTAATTCTACATTGAAAAATTAGAATGACATTTGTTTTGAATTTTTTTTTTCTAACACATTACGTATTATGAGACAGAGGGAATAATAAAGTCTAACTTTATAGAAAAATGTTTCTTGCAGAAAAAACATTTCTACGCACCCCCTTCCCCGCAAGCACACGCGTGCACAATTATTGAACTAATTTAATCATTTATTAGCTTTGAGCTAACCACAATTTTACGACCGTTCTTTCCAAGTTTAATTAACGTACAAGTTTTTTTTTTTTTGCTGAAATAATTTACATACAATTATTCATTTATTATGTTTGACAAATAATGAATAATTGATTTTAATATCTTAATAAGTGATTAAGTTAGTTTTTTTAGGATACCTTCGCACTCTGAGTACAACAACAATTAATTTATGAAAAAGACAATTGCTTTTACAATTTCTTTATTTTTTTTACTTACACAACCACTTCTGTCTATAAATAAAAAATACTGTCTTTGTAGAAACTAAATTTTGGAATTTATTTTGATTAAGGGTAAACATTTTTAAAATTAATTTTCAGAGTGTATTATATACGGTACGAAAACATGCTTCAATGGAACCCCAAATGCGCAAAGCACGAATGATGTGTAAACATCTCTTTTATCTATCTCTAATTTTAATTTCCTAAGGAAGATGCCTATACCGTATGTTCTTATTTGTGCACTAGAATAAGCATAGAAAGGCATTACAAAACATACTTAATTCATTGTTAATTGTTGTATAACAAGTAGGGATTTGTGATTGCGACGAGTACTCTTGTGTTTCTTGCTTGTTCCTGTAATTGGAAACAAAAATTTACAAATTTGTTATTCAATTTTGGAATTGAACACACACATGCATAACATCCGAGGAGAGAAGAGAGAAATGTTGAACTTGGGTGCGTAAACTTAAAAAATAGAGATAGATGCTTATGCATTACTCATACAGTCATACTCTATGCATTATTTGGGTTCCCTTGAAGCAACTATTCCAAAAATAGTTTTCAAAATTATTAAAATGGTAAGAGTTTAATGATTATGTATTATTAGTGTAAAACTATTTTATACTATGCAACCAATTAAATTTCCCAATTTCGTCACATCAAATCATATTATTTTAATTAAATTAAAATGAAATATCTAAAAAACAATGGTTGGTCTTGAGATGGGGAAATGGGTGGGAGGAAGGTGGAAAAAAAATTGAAGGTTTGAGTTTTGAGATCAGAGAGTGAGATGGAGAAAGGTGATAAAAAAAAATTGGGGTTGGGGTTTTGAGACAGGTGAGTGGGGTGGAGGAAGGTGATAAAAAAAACAAGGGAGGGGATGGAGTTTAAACTTTAAAGATAGAGAAATAGGGTGGAGCCATGGAGGAGGGTGGCTCGAAAAAATAAGGGTTACAATTTTGAGTGGAGGTGTGAGGTGGAGGATAGTAGATGAAAAAAATGGGGAGTTGGGGTTTAAGATGGAGAAGTAAGGACGTAGGAGGGTGACCAAAAAATGGAGGGTTTCAGTTTTCAGATGTAAAAATGGGTATCAAAAGCAATTGCTCTAGAAAAACAAAACAAGTTTAGCCCATTCATCTTAATTAGGGTATTGAATTATTCAAGTTGACCTGAACTAGTAAATCCTGATCTATTTAATGTGGGGTTATAAGTTTGACAACTCACATAGTTTTCTTTGTTGCATTATAAGAGGCTTGTTAAAATTAATTTCTAAATATAGATATAAAAAATACAGATGATTATTTTTGTAAACTTATCACTTATCTATTTATACTATAAAAACAAGTGTTATATTATAAGTAATATATAGTTTTATCATTAAAGCTGTTATTGTTTGAAACAACTATTGTTACATGTATCAGTTTTCTAATTAGTAATTAGTTCTAAATCTATTATCAATCAGCTCTTAATTAGAGTAAGTAATTAGGTGTAATTCTATTTTAACTCTATCATGTACATATATAATGATTGTAGGCTATTTCCAGATTCGAACCCATGACCAACAAGTCACCAAGGCACAACTTTACCGCTGCACCAGGGCTCGCCCTCATTTTGTTTATTTATATAAATATCTTAAATTAAAAATAAAATATTTGACCTTGTTCTTTAACTATTGTCCTTGTCATTTAACTAATACACATTTTATTTTAACACACAAACAATTAAGGGGCAAAAAATCCAAATAAATGTGTACACAGATATCTTTTTTATATATTGTTATAGATATAATAATAAAGTAATCTTTAAAATTAAATTTTAATGGTTGGATTTGGAAATTGGAACTGCACAGTGTAGTTTATTTGAAAACTCTAGAGGATTGGGATCCGATATTATAAAAATAGGAGACCAAACAAGACAATACAATAATACACCGATTAGAAGTTTTTCTCTTAATCGACTCAAAAGGATATAATGACCAATTAAAATTGAAATTGGAAAGTATATTCAAATGATAGAACCTTCTGACCCTACAAGTATATTCTGTCTTCTAAAATTTGACTACAATATCACCTTCCAAAGGACTCTGGGATTGGGTGTGAATAATGTGCATAGTGTGGTTCCAAAATTGCAAATCCAAACACGTGGTAAGTCCTATGTCATACTAGAGTATGTTTATTTTAGATATTTTGAAATTAATTTTGAATCATTAAATGTGATTGAGATGAGTATTTGAATTAATCTCAACAATAGTGTGTATATATATATATATATATATATATATATATATTAGATATCAAGAAATGCTGATTTATATATGATTCATGCAGACCTACCAAATCTTTACTCGATGAAACAGAAAGGCAAGGTAAAAGACTAAACAAAGAAAAGGATTTTATCCTTCAGAGCTAACTGTCTATAAAAGACTACAAACAAGACAATCTTTCAATAGACACCTCCAATAGAGTAAATGTAGGGTTTCATATTGAAGAACTAGCATTTCCTGGAACAAATTTGACAGAAATACTATTGACACAATGGCGTTCATCAGTTGGGGTCTTGAATCCCTCTCCTTTGAAAACATGACCCAAGTGCCCACCACATGCTGCACAAGTTATCTCAGTCCTCCTCCCATCTGGGTCAGGCTGAAAATCACAAGTTTCATAAATTCAATACAATTCCAATTTCCAACCAAGAAATGTTACTAACAAGTTTTCGAAAAACCACTCACGGATCGATCGATGGCACCGGGAAAACCCTCAAAGAAAGCAGGCCAACCACAACCAGAATCAAACTTGGTTGAAGACTTGTAAAGAGGAGTCCCACAGCCAGCACAGTTGTAAATTCCTTCTTCATAAAACTTGTTATATTCTCCTGTACCCTTCAATCTGCACATGCTCCCGGTGCATGAAAAGTTACAATCCAACTCACGTAAACCAATTTCATGGCTTAAAGGGTAGTAAGTGTTTACACTTACAAAATAAGGTTAAATTATTCAATTGGCCCTTATAATTATTTCGATTGTAAGAACTGTTAAGTTTTAGTATCTGCACATACATAAAAAGTTAAATTTTGGACTTAGTCGCTAACACTAAAAAACTTTTTGATGCAGCTACATAAAAATTCAGTGATTAACTGTCACAAAAAATTGTACAGGAACTAAAACTTACCGTTTTTTCCAATTTTACTATAGGACTGAAACTTCTAACAAAGACTAATTGGAGCAAGTCAATATTTTAACTATCAAATAAATAGCACTTCTATTTTCCAATAAAACCACTACCAACAAGAGAGTGCATGGAACTGAACCAACTAAAAGCTGCACAAAGCAGAAACGAATCCACAGGAGAGCAATCACATTCATTTACCCTAAAAGATCATCAGCCGTCACCCAGTGATGCTGTGTTTAAAAAACTATCCACTTTTACACTTTTATCACGAACATATAGAGGGA
Organism: Glycine soja; assembly: GCF_004193775.1. NCBI lineage: Eukaryota > Viridiplantae > Streptophyta > Magnoliopsida > Fabales > Fabaceae > Glycine > Glycine soja. The sequence continues at coordinate 40,177,525 of NC_041012.1, read as the reverse complement.
AAAATGAGAGAATATTTGAAGTAGCAAATAACAACAACTCATCAGATGATAGTGCAGAGAAAGCGAAGAATTAGATTGGGAATTTACTCAGTTCCTTTCTGGCGAAGGATCCGAAACTGCTCGGGGGAGAGAATGACCTTCCACTCCTCTTCAGTTTTCTGAATCGGTGTTGGTGCAGCCATTTTTCGCTGATGCTACAGACTGAAAAAAGCCCCTTTTATAGTTCCCAATTGCAAGAAAAATTCCACAAAGAAGATTTTCCGGGAAAATGAACTTGGACGGAAAATTGGGTCTGGACAGTGACAGTGGGAATGAACTACGAGAAGTTGGGACACGTGGCACGTTCATGAACTTCCTTTCTCATGCCTTGTGTCACCGCACAGGTAACTGTACCATTTCTTTACTGCGGACGCAAATAAAACTAAGAAAAGAAAAAAGAATTTTTTGGTCAAGAAAAAAATGTTAGTCCCCATTGTTTTCCGGACCGGTCCAATGAAAACAAAAATATGGCCGAATAGGGCCCATGTTATTCTAACCCTCTTTTTCTCTATTCCCACACCCCAAAATTTTGTTTAGTTAAAATTCCTATTTCATCCCCATCCCTCACACTCTCATTCACTTTGTCTTCTCTCCTCTCAAGTCTCACCCCTTACTTGAGACTCTACCCTTCCCATTCTCTTCTCTCATGCACCTCCATCATATCTGATCTTCACTCTTACTTGTCACTCTCCCTCCCGTTTTCATGTTCACCTCATGCTACACACCCTTCTTTTGTTCTCCACCCATAACTTTGCCTCATATTTGGTAAGTTACCTTCTTAGTTCTTTTGTTCCTTTTCCCCATTTTTGCCAATCAAATAGTAATAGGTTTCCCTATATGTATTTATAAGAGGACGGAAATATGTTTACATTTTTGCTATTTTTAATACTAATTGGAACATGTTTTTCTTTTATAGTGAAACAAATAACAAAATGGAAGCTCATATTTGATTTAATGAAAATATGTATCTGCTGTGTTATAAACTACAATGCATTTTGGTCTTGTTTTAAGTTTTGGTCCCTATATGCAAAAATAAGTTTTAGTCCTTATAGAACCAAATTTAATGCATTTTGGTCTTTGTTGTTAGTTATATCTTAACTTTGATAGATATCGGTACTTTAACATTGCCATAAATAAGAAATTGGCGATGCAAAATCACTAGAATTTTTTTTTACGTCTATTAAATCGTCTGATTTTTAATGCTACTCATATTAGTCAAAAATAAAAATGTTTCGGTCATACACTATCGTTAAAAATCCTCTCTAACAATAATTCATAAGAAAATATCTTAATTATTTTATTGATACTAGTTGTGAAAGATATTTCTAGTGATTTAATAGTTGTTAGAAAATTTCTAGCAATTTTATACCACTAATCTCCATTTTATGATGGTGTTAGAGCATCCAAAACTAATACTTTTTCTTAAAAAAAACTACTAACTGTAGGAACAAAAATACATTTAAGTTACTTTACACAAAAAGGAAAACATATATAATAACCAAAACTTAAAATAAAGACACCTAAAAAATAATTTAATCACTAATTGCATTAGTTATCATGTAATTGAATAAGGTTTGTGTTAGTATCCACAATTAATTATTAGATGGGAAGTAAGTTAGAGGACATATTTTCAAAATCCAAATAATAAAAAAAACAGTAAATTCGTTGGGAAAAAACCTAACTTAAACAAAAAAATTGAGTGATCTCTGAATAAAGGGATAAAAAAAGCCGTTAAGCCAAAATTACGAAATTATATAGAATAATTTTTTCGCTCCCAAATCATTGTGTGAATGAATACTCCTAAATCGAACTATAAATTAAAATTGATCAGTCTTAATTTTGATTTAGTTCAATTGGCTTGCCTTCGTTCTTCCCTCTTCAACCCTCTCCTCACCACCTTGCCGATTGTAATTGAATCACCACTTATTAGGACTTTTCGAACTTCTCTCTTTACTGGACTTGGGAGAATAAACGAAAACGATACCTAGTTGTTGCGTTTCACTGTTACCCTGAACCAAAGTGAAGAAAGAAAAAAAGGGTCATCAGAACAAGAAGAACAAGAAGAGGCTTCTGTTCTGTGCTAAAAACAAAAGAGTTGTTTTCATTCGCTTCCATCGTTCCCATCATAATAAACGAATACCATTGAAGAAGAAGAAGAACAATGTCATCGTATCAGGGATTTGGGAAGAGTTCAGGACCCACCGCACCACTCAAATCCCAACCCTATTTCGGTCTCACTAACCCTTCTCCTTCACCTGTTCCTGCTCCTTCGTCGCAACCCACACCCAGGTACGTCAATTCTTCATCACCATTTTATTTTTTTCATTAATCTATTCAAATTAACCCCTAAAAACTAGATTTTTTTTTTTACCGGGTTTTTCCCCCCACGTTGAAATGGGATGGGGAATTTGAACTAGTTAGCATTTAAACGTTTCCTTTATGCCAATCTGCCGCAAAGGATCGTATTTTGATATGAATGGTTTTTTTTATCGAGGGGTGGCTAGCATTGAACTTTGCTGTTTGCATTTGGAAGGGTTCAAACGTTTGTGGCTGCTTGTTGCATACGTGGTTATTTTATTTTAATTAGGATTTAGGAGTAAGGTGGGGGTATATGTTAGCAGTGTTTTGGAGGTGAAAATTGGGGATCACATCACATTATACCACAAATTGCATGATCTTGGGATTTTTTCGATAAACTGAGTGAGAGTGAGAGGGAAAATGAAAAAGATAAAGCTGATATTATTGCTCAGAAAGAAAAACTCAATGAATTACATACAACAAAGGTATTTAAAGAGTTCTAACTTGAGAAACTAACCACAACTAACTCTAACTAACTTCTAACAGACTGTAACTACTTGGGTGCAGTTTAGTGAAAACTAACAGCCCTTACAACATATAAACTGTTGTTTAATATGAAACAAAACTGTTTACACAATTATGTATTTAGATACTCCAATACCCCCCTCAAACTCAAGGGGAAGAGTTTTCAGAAGAAACACTCTTCACATTGAGGTTGCCTCGAAGAACTTTGAACCTTGAGGCAGAGAGAGGCCTAGTCAGTCAGCCCACTGATCCAGAGCTGGAACATGAACAATAGTGAGCTGCTTGGCCAAAAAATTTTCTCTCTATCAACAAAGTATAAATCCAGGTTAACTCAGTGAAAGTTTGAGCTATGCTGCGATATTCAGCTTCTGTGCTGGACCTTGCAGTAACTTTTTGTTTGCGAGACCACCAAGATATCAAATTTGAACCAAGAAAGATGGCAACTCATGAGGTTGAGTGCCTATCATCCACATCAGATGCCCAGTCAGCATCACAAAATGTTCTAATATTCAAGGGCTTTGCAATAGAGGTGGGCTGAAGTAGCAGACCATGAGACAAGGTCCCTTTGAGGTATCTTAAGATTCTTTTCACCACTGTCCAGTGAGAATCTAGAGGAGCAGCCATAAATTAAAAAACTTTGTTGACAGCAAAACTGATTTCAGGTCTAGTAACGGTAGCATATTGCAATGCACCAACCACAGACCTGTATAGAGTAGGATCATGAAAAGCATCAGCCCCATGTTTGGACAATTTGCAATTAGAGACCATTGGAGAAGATATGGAGTAAGCCTCAGGCATATTAGCTATATGGAGTAAATCTTGAATGTATTTGCTCTGAGTCATCAAGATAGACTTGTTGGACAGATACTTGATTTCTAGACCCAAGAAGTAATCTAAATGACCAAGTTGTTTAAGAGAAAAAACAGTATTAAGTTTGTCTGTAAGCTGTTGAATCAAAGAGGTTGAGCTGCCTGTCAAAATTATATCATCCACATAAACCAACAAATAAATAGTATGCAATTGATGTTGGTAGATAAACAAAGAGGAATCACTCTTGCTGCCAACAAAACCAAGTTGTAATAAAGTGAACTTAAGTCTATCAAACCACTGCCTAGGAGCTTATTTTAAACCATAGATGACTTTATTGACTTTACGGACTAGTGACCTATCAGTAACTTCAAATCCAGGAGGTTGTTTCATAAAAACAATTTCTTCAAGAATCTCATTTAAAAAGGCATTATTCACCTCAAGCTGAAACAATTTCCACCCATAGGACAGAACAAGAGTAAGGATAATTCTAATGGTGACAGGCTTGACCACAAGTGAAAAAGTTTCATGAAAATCAAAGCCATGAACTTGATGGAACCCTTTAGCTACTAAACTTGCTTTGAATCTGTTAACAGAACCATCAACATTTTCCTTAACCTTGTACCAATTCCCAAGTATTGTTCTTCATCAAGGCATCATATTCTTGCTGCATAGCAGAGAGCCAATCATCATTTGCTAGAGCTTGTTTCACAGTCTTAGGCTTAAAATGAGTGAGAAACAATGAAGGGTGGAGTCTAGGATTGTGAATACCAGATTTAGATCTTGTTTGCATGGGGTGAGTGTTAATTGGGAGAGAGGTAGATGGCATAACAATGTCTGAAGTGGATGTAGGAATGGTAGTGAACTCAGAATTTCGATGTTCAGCAGAAATGGATGTAGAAGAAGTAGATGTTGGAGGTACAAACACAGTAGTGATGGGAGAATGAGTGGGCAAAGGTGAAAAACCAGGAGGAATGAAAGGAATAGAACCTGAATTAGTGGGTGGTATAGTTGCAACACAAGGTGGAGATAGGTTAGGACTGAGACTAAAGTAGAAATCCAAACTTTTTGTGGAATTAGAGGAGGAAGGAAAAAGATCAGAGTAAGGAAATCTTAACTAATTAAACAAGCATCCTTAGAGATATAAATCCTTCCAGAAGGTGACAAGCACTTGTAGCCTTTGTGAGAAGAAGAGTAACCCAGAAACAGGCACTCTTGAGACCTAAAATTAAGTTTGTGTGTATGATATGGTCTTAGCAAAGGAAAACAGGCACACCCAAAGGTTTTGAGAAAGTGATGATCAGACTCTTTATTGAACAAAGCAACAAAAGGAACAACAAATTTAAGAGTAGTGGTAGGTAGCCTGTTAATTAGGTAAACAACTGTTGTAAAAGCATAGTCCCAAAACTATAGAGGTAAAGAGACATGATGCAGCAAGGTTAAACCCAAATCAACTATGTGTTTGTGTTTTCTCACAACCACGTCTTTTTGATGATGAGTGTGAGGACAAATTAGTCTATGGGAGATGCCAAGGGAGGCTAGGAGATTAGAGAATGGTCTGTATTCACCTCCCCAGTCTCACTAAATACTTTTTATCTTGGTATTAAGTTGTAACTCAACCATAGATTTGAAATTTTTTAAAACAACAATGGTTTCAGCTTTGGACTTTATAGGAAAAATCCATGTGTACCTAGAGAAAGCATAAGAAGGAAACATAATATGTATAACCCGCATATGAGGAAACATGTGAAGATCCCCACAAGTCAGTGAAAATAAGTTCTAAAGGTGAATATACAGAAGTGGAATTGTGAGAAGGTAGTCTATACGCTTTATCCATACAACAAGAGGAACATATTTCTGTGAAGTGTTTATTCAAATGGGAAATGTTACGATGATTAAGAACAATTTTCATAACATGATCATTTGGATGACCTAACCTAGCATGCCAAAGGTTGGCAACATTGGTAGAAGAAACAACCGATTTTGAGCCTATATTAGAGCTACTATTGACATTTGCAGTTGAATAAGAGAGGTCAGCATTTGTAACTAGAACAAAAGTGGACATCAACAGTGATGGACTGCCTTGAAGTTGAAGATTGTTAAATGTATAGAGGCCATCAGCACCCACAAATACTTGAAGGAGGACCTTATGTGTCTCCTGAGATTTGACAAGACAAACATGAGGATGAAATTCAAAAAACATTGAGTTATCTTTGACAAATTGACTCACACTTAACAGATTTTTCAAAATAGAAGGGACATGTAACAGTTTGTGAAGTTTAAAAGTTATACCAGTATCAATAGGAGAAATAAAGGTGGAGGAACCAGTTTTAGAGATACTTAAACCTTCACCATTGCCTATAAAGATCTGATTTGGGCCATCAAAATGGGTGAACTGCTTAATGTTTTGAGAATCACCAGTAACATGAAAACTAGCTCCATAATCTGGTATCCAAGTGGAGCCAGCTAAAGCAGTCCCATGAGAGGCCGAGTTTGTGAGCATGGCATTGGGCTGATTATGACCTGAGCCTGTTGACTTAGAATTGGGATTAACCCAAGTGTTGGAGGTTCTAGGTGGACCAGCTGAATAAGGAATGGGCTGCATCATAGTAGGATCAAAAAGAGTGAGAGACTCGTGTGGTTGAAAGCTAACAGCAATCCTGAAATGACAAACATTTGCAATGTGCCCATATTTGAGACAAATTTGGCACTAGAAGTTAGCAAAACGACCACCACTGCGGCCTCTGCCAAAGCCACCACCCCCGCATCCAGTACCTCGATTAGAAAAGGTACCACGACCACCACCGTTGCCATACGAGTCTCGATAACCACCAGTTTTGTAGGTGTTTGGATGCAAGTAGCCTTGAGTGTAGTTTAGCGACACAAAACTGGTCGTTTGAGCATCTCAATTGTAGCGTGTAAAACGAGTCTCATGGCCATAGAGAAGAGCTGTAGTTTCTGCAATGGAGGGAGTACGCTTCTTACTCTCGATAATAGAGATGACTGGCACATAATTTGACGGTAACCCTTCGAGGAGCGCATCAACATACTCCTCGTAACGAACCGGAACGCCCACACCTACTAATTCATCAATGTAGCCTTTGATTTTGCGCAAGTATTCCTCAATTGATTTTCCATCAAGACTGACAGCGCGCATGGTAGAACAAAGTTGTCGCGCACGAGATTTGTTGTGGAGGCTAAAGTACTCTTGGATTTTGTCCCAAACTTGATACGAGTGATTGGAACCAAGAATTCTCGACAATACGGACTTTGAAAGTGTAGATTGTAACCAAAACAAGAAGCGTTTGGTCTTGAACCTCCCAGGTTTCATATTCTAGATTAACTCGATCAGCAATGCGATTGTCTTCGGTGAGGTAACGCAGAGGAACGACGGGATTAACCACAAATCGCGGAAGGTTGTGCGATTTGATCACTGGCTCTACGTGTTGACGCCAATGCATATAATTGGAGCCATGAAGTTTCTCTACAACCGAATTGGGAAATGATTGAGAAACAAAATTGGAAATAGCGGAAGCTATGGACACACAGTAGGAAGCTTCACAGAAGAACAAGCTTACGAAAAAATGGCTCTAGATACCATTTTCGATAAACTGGGTGAGAGTGAGAGAGAAGATGAAGAAGATATAGCTGATATTATTGCTCAGAAAGAAAAACTCAATGAGTTAGATGCAATAGAGGTATTTAAAGAGTTCTGACTTGAGAGACTAACTCTAACTACCTCTAACTAACTTATAACAAAATGTAAACTAACTCTAACTACCACTAACTAACTTCTTACAGCTCAAGATCAATTATGCTAAGAGCCAATTTGGGTGTTTGGGTAAATCAGAGGATTGGTGTAGACAAACAGCTCATTTTCTTAACTGCAACTAGCTGGATTTTCCTTTTTCTTACCTTGGAACTCCAGTGGGATCCAATCCTAAAAGCTGGAGAGTATGGCAGCCTATCATCAGCAAGTTTGAGGCTAAACTCACCAAATGGAAGCAAAAATGCCTCTCTATGGGTGGCAGAATAACCCTCATTAACTCTGTGTTAACAGCTTTACCCATCTACTTGCTGTCTTTTTTCAGAATACCTAAAAAAGTGGTTCACAAGATTATCTCCATTCAGAGAAACTTTCTTTGGGGAGGAGTTAATGAGGCAACCAAGATCCCTTGGGTCAATTGGGATACGGTCTGTCTTCCTAAGACTAAAGGGGGGTTAGGTATTAAAGACTTGACGAAGTTTAATGAGGCTTTGCTTAGCAAATGGGGTTGGGAGTTGGCAAATAATCAGAACCATCTTTGGGCCAGAACTTTAATGTCCAAATATGGTGGCTGGAATGCTCTGATCCATGGCAGAAACTGCACAGGTTTCTCTAATTGGTGGAAGGACTTAAAATCTATTTTCCAGCAGCAGCACAGTAATAGCTTGACCAGTAATTTGAGATGGAAGATGGGTAATGGGGCTAAAATCAAGTTCTGGAAGGATCAATGGAGGGAGGATGACTTAACTCTTCAAGAAAAATATCCTACTTTGTATCAAGTGAGCTACCAGCAGGATTCTTCTATCAGCCTAATGGGACTTCTCGTTGATAATAGATGGGAATGGAAGATGCATTGGAGGAGAAACTTCTTTGACCATGAAATTGATATGGTAGCAGCCTTTATGGATGAGATTGATGCTGTTCAGATTCGCTTATCCAGTATGGATTCCCTTATTTGGAAGGCTGATCCTAGTGGAGTCTATTCCACAAAGTCAGCCTACAATCTCTTCAAGAATGATGGCAGTTCTGATAATGAAGACAGCGCTTTCAAGATTATTTGGAATTTGAAAATTCCTCCAAGAGCAATTGCTTTCTCTTGGAGAATTTTCAGAAACAGATTGCCTACTAAGGCTAATCTGAGAACAAGACAGGTCGTATTGCCTTCTTATAGTTGCCCGTTATGTGATTATGAAGAGGAAGATATCGGCCACATCATGTTCTCCTGCACAAACACTAGGAATCTATGGTGGGAGGCTTTGAGATGGGTCAATAGAGTGGGCCCTTTCCCCATTGAACCCAAGAATCATTTCATGCAATTCTCTCATTGGAATAGCAAAAGCTTTATAGACAATAGATGGGAGGTGTTATGGATAGCTCTCTCCATGACTATTTGGAAGCATAGAAATCTCTTGGTTTTCAAAAACCAGATTTTCAACCCCGAAAAAGTCATGGATGAAGCTCTATTCCATACTTGGTCATGGTTAAAAGGAATAGACAAAGATTTTCATATTCATTTTAACCAATGGTCTACTAGCTTGAAGGAGGAACTATCCTAGGGGGTTTTTCTTTGTTCTTTTACTTTCAGCTGCTGGGCGTTTTGTTCTATTGTAGTTGGGTTTGGCAATTCTCTGCCTTTGTAATTATATGATGTTTACTTCAGTACCTCTAGTACTGATCTATATATAATACTATATGATTTTTGCTGTGCAAAAAAAAAACTAACTTCTTACAGAATGTAACTACTTGGGTGCAGTTTAGTGAAAACTAACAGCCCTTACAACATATACACTGCTGTCTAATATGAAACAAAATTGTTTACACAGTTATGTATTTGCATACTCCAATAGGATTTAAGCTGGATATATAAATTGGAGAAATGTTTCAGATTTAATCTTGTGATGGTTAAGTGCCTTTGTAAGTGAAAGGAATTTTCAATTGTACAACTATAACACTTGTGATACTCTGAGATAGTGAATGTTAGGCAGTAAATCGCCAGAGCGAAATACCAGTGTGATTTGTTGAAGTGGATCAGCTTAACCATTAAAATAGCCTTTACTCTTAATGTCGTTGTTTAACCCTTCTAGCTGACTCTACCTAGAATTTGGATAAAATCCAAACAATTCCATATACCCTTTTGGTGAAACCCATTTTATTGTTTCTTTTTTTTCTCTCTCTCTTCTCACACAAAAAAAGTTCCCATCCTGTCTGTTGTGACAAAACAAGGTGCACTTTTTGACCACCCTTTTTTTTATTAAGAACTTATGTTTTATCCTTTGTTTAGACAAGACATTCTTTTCGTGGCTATATTTTATATTTAAGATGTTAATTGCGTGATGCATTTTCATAGTTCATATTTTCTTTCAGATCCATTGACTCTTCCAGTTGGAGTGATGGACAGAAACTGCTCTATAAAGATTTGGGTACCCATATTCCTGAAAGGCCATCTCCAGTCACAACATTTATTGCTACACATGATTCCACAACTGGTGTTACAGCCAGAATTTCAAGATTTCCAAACCCAGAGAGAACCAGATCTCCTCCTATATCATATTCAGATTTGGATACTGATACTCCAGAAAGGCCATCTCCAGTCACAACTTTTATTGCTTCACGTGATTCCGCAACTGGTGTTACAGCCAGAATTTCAAGATTTCCAAACCCAGAGAAAACCAGATCTCCTCCTATATCATATGCAGATTTGGATATTGATACTCCAGAAAGGCCATCTCCAGTCACAACATTTATTGCTTCACGTGATACCGCAACTGGTGTTACTACCAGAATTTCAAGATTTCCCAACCCTGAGAGAACCAGATCTCCTCCTATATCATATGCAGATGTTGAAGCTTTGAGGAATTCTGATCAAACTGTTCTAAGAAATAAGTAAGATAATATCATCTGTAAACTTTTATGCTATCACATTTCTTTAATTTGTTATGTATCTGGACCTCTGCATCAATTTTTTCTTGTTTGTATTTGAATATCGTATGTATAAAGCTGAAATATGTCAAGTCAATCCAGTCTTATGGACTAAACTTCTGTTATATCATTATATGGGATGGCGTTTAAATAATTATATCAGTTACCCTGTTGTTTTGAACTTTATCATGAAACTACATTTTTCCATGAAAAATTCCTTATAAGTATCAGTTTGTTAAATTCAAGGTTATATTATATCAACATGAATAACTGAAATGAGTAAATGGAATGGATTGCTTATCCCTTTTTGGTTTTCCCTATGTTGAGAAAAACAATATGACAATCTTTTAGACGTAAATTTAGATTCTTTATGCTAATTGTGCATGCATAGCATCAAACAATGTCCATTACTTCCCAAAAAAATGTGATGTCCCATCTCTAATTTGTTGAGCCTGTTTAATGGTTCTTCCAGGCCTTCTCTGTCTCCTCCTAGACTGGGAAGTACATCAAATGTTCCGAGGACTGTCCCTCATTCTCAAATTCACCAGAAATCTTTCCCGTCTAATGTTTCTGAAGCCACTGTAAGCAAGCCCATCAGCTCCACTGCTCCTAAAAGATCAAGATCACCTCCTCCATCATTTGCAGCCAATGTAACCCTTGAAGGAAACTCAATTTCCTCAGAAGACAACTCTGAACGGTAAGATATTAGGTGCAGTGGCACCATTTTTTGTCCATTATGCATTTACTTTATCTTGAATTATTTATTTTTAAAGAATCTTTATTCTTATTGTGTTGTTCAGTGAAATGTTAGCCAAGGCAAAGCGTTTAGCTCGGTTCAAGGTAGAACTAAGCAAATCTGAACAAAATAATGATGATATTCCCAATCAGACGGCTTTTGCAAATAGACATGAACAATCTGTGTTGGAGCAGAAATATGTGAGAGGGAATTTAATGGATTCAGCTAGAAACTTTACCAATGGTCTTGCTGTTTCTGACAATGAAGGCTTGGAAACATCCAATTTAATTATTGGCTTATGTCCAGATATGTGTCCTGGTATACTTGGATTTTAAATATAAGAGTGAACCTGTGAGATTTTTTATATTTTGATTAGATCTCAAATTCTAAATCTGCAATGAACTTTTCTCAAGAAACATTTGTGATTCCTTATTTGTTTTTTAATGTGGGAAAGTGTAGTTTGAGAGAACCCCAAAGCCAACTTCATTTTGGAGTTTCTTTTTGAGTGCATAAATGTTTACACAACCTGAAAAATTTAACCCAAATTTTGATTTGTGTTTCAGAGTCAGAAAGGGGAGAACGAGAAAGAAAAGGGGATCTTGACCAATATGAACGTGTGGATGGGGATAGAAATGTAACTAGCAGACTTCTTGCAGTTAAGAAGGTGATTGCCATATTACTAAATACTATTGTTTTTCCTTCTGAACAGCTTACTGCTTTTTCAAGTATTATTAATAGCTTAAATCATGATTCATGACAGTATACTAGGACAGCAGAGAGGGAAGCCATTTTGATCCGGCCTATGCCTATCCTGCAAAAGACAATTGATTATCTGCTCACTTTGCTAGATCAGCCTTATGATGAAAGGTTTCTTGGTGTATACAACTTCTTGTGGGATAGGATGAGAGCAATTCGAATGGACCTCAGAATGCAGCACATTTTCAATCAAAGGGCTATTACTATGCTGGAACAGATGGTGCTTCCTTGTGGTTATATCATGACTTTTTTCCCCATACATGTTCAAAAACATTGGTTCTAGTGCTCTTTTATGAATGAGTGTGCATGGTAAAGAGCTTAGGTCTGTGGACAAACATTTACAAATTTATTACTTCCCAATGGAAATATATAACTCCCATTATCAACCTAAAATATGGAAACATGCAACTCATTCATTGTGCACTATTAAATTTTAGCAACATGAACTTATCCCATGTCTGATGTTCAAGTGTCTCTTGTCAGTCTAAGTTATGCTGTCTGTATTAGTCTCAATTTTTTGCGCCAACCCTTGTATATTTTTGAACTTGGACATCTGTTGGTTTTTTCTTTCAGAAAGTCTCCTTTTGGTTTAGTCATGTCTGGTCTTGTGACATTACTGCCACTTGTTATCAGTGACTGACTCACTGCAACATGCGCTGCTTGTTAGATGCCTTGACTATCCAGTTTGTTTGGTAATAATCCTTATTAGTAGAGTAATAGTATAATCAAGATCACATGTCAAAGCAAATATTCATGTTTTTCTTGTAATACTTCATATAAAACCTAAATTATTGTTCCTATTAAAGTGATAATATCAAGGGTTTTTTTTCCCTCATAGTTCTTTAAAAGTATGTGGATACAGATAATTAATACTGAATATATAAATTTTGTTTTTATCAATTTCATATTTGTGTATTGATAGAATAATTTTTTGAAAGAGCAGTTAGTTTAATCTAGAACATGCATATGCTTGTTGCCAAGCAGTATCTGATGATTGCAAAGGTAATGAAGCTGTTGATTTCTGTGGTTTCAGATAAAATTACATATCATTGCAATGCATGAATTATGTGAATACACTAAAGGAGAAGGATTTTCCGAGGGCTTTGATGCTCATCTCAATATTGAACAGATGAACAAAACTTCAGTTGATCTGTTCCAGATGTATGATGATCACAGAAAGAAAGGAATCAATATTCCCACCGAAAAAGAGTTTCGAGGCTATTATGCTCTTCTTAAACTGGATAAGCACCCTGGTTATAAAGTAAGTAGCCTTTGTAGTGCTTTGATTTATATGGCTTTATTCACTACAATAAAACCAAGGAACTAAGCAAGTCATACTAGGTTGAACCTGCAGAGCTCTCACTTGAAATTGCTAAGATGACTCCAGAGATTAGGCAGACTCCAGAAGTTCTATTTGCTCGCAGTGTAGCAAGGTTGTAATTCCTATAGAAGTTAGTTTTTGTTTCTTTTTTGGTTATCATGTTTGTGATCTGACCATTCCTTCTTGTTTTCCTTTTCAGAGCGTGCCGAACAGGTAATTTTATTGCCTTCTTTCGGCTTGCAAGAAAAGCAACTTATCTTCAAGCATGTCTAATGCATGCTCACTTTTCTAAGGTATGGGGTTTTCCTGCCTTCTATTTTTTGCTCAACAAAGACAATATGGTTGGACTTGTCCTTATAAAGCTTAGAGCTGACATGTATAGACTGGGCATGCATTTACTCATCATTGCGGGCAATTTAGGAAATTGTTTAAATTGTTTGGAGACAAACTGAAGTAGTTTCTTCTCCTGAATGAACTTGCTACATATGTTGATCAACAGTGGTGGATCCAGAGATTTTTCCTAGTGGGGGCAAGAAATAGTTTATAATATTATCACAAAAAAAAATATCACCAACTATCACAAAATGTGTAATATCATGACAAAAAAAAAATTCAAAATACTTATACTTTTACAAATTATAATTATCTTTTATGCATTTTCATACTTTTTTTAAAATGTTCTATGATTTTTTTTTGTCAATACTATCAAAAATTAAAGGGATAAAGAAGTAAGATTAGTATCAATTTATTCTCTCTTTTTTATTTCTTATATTTTCTTACATTCATTTTAAAACAGTTCATCTTATGGGGGCAAAAATTTTTTTACTACACATACAAATAAAATTTTTTTACTACACACCTTATAACCTGGATCCGCCAGTGCTGATCGATCATGTAATATATGATAATACTGCCATGCTTAAAAGCAAGAATTTTCTTGCTCATTTTTATAGAATATCTGTCTCATGGTGCATAAATTTCAAAAGGATAGCTAAGCAACATTAATTTGATTGTATTATTATACAATCCCTTTGAGTCCGCAATAAATTAGTGGAAAGAATTTTGTGGAATTCTCTTTAGTAATGATTTTGGTCATGATGTGACTAGGCTACATCTGATCAGAAATCCTAACCTTTATGTCTTGTGTTACTTTTACAAGTTGCGTACCCAGGCACTTGCTTCTCTGCATTCTGGTCTACAGAATAGCCAAGGTCTCCCTGTTGCTCATGTTGCTAACTGGCTTGCTATGGAGGTATATTTCTTAGATAGATGTGTATGTGCGCTGTCTCATTTTTTCCCCTTTACTTGTGTGAGTGGAGTGTGGGTATTGAGGGCGTGTGGCAGGTGCATGGGATTGCTTTGCTGAATTTTCCAACTTTCTCTTACATTCACCTTTGTCATTTTAATTAGGATGAAGGTATAGAGGGTCTCTTGGAGTATCATGGATTCTTGCTAAAAACATTTGAAGAGCCATACATGGTGAAGGAAGGCCCATTTCTCAATGTTGATGTTGACTTTTCCACAAAGTGTTCAAAACTTGTGCTCAAGAAAAGGTCTGGAAGGATAATCGAGGATGTTTCACCCTCAATTCAAGCTGAATCACCACGTGTTGAGACTGTGAAAGAGATTCAGATGAGGAAGGTATACAAGCATGAACCACAAGTAGTTTCAGCTGTTGAAAATGATACTTCTGTGCAGATACTTGATGAGGAAATTCCAGACGCTGAAGCTATTTTCTCCCCAAAGGATAGTAAATCAGGAAAGGCATTTAAGGATGTTCAGGACAATCGAAAAGATCACAATATGTCCACTACTAGTCCATCACTGTTGAGCTTCCCTTTTCCTAATATTATACCTGAACCACAACTTCCTAGAATTGACGTTTTCAAGGATACCAATTCCGATTTAATTGCAAGAGGTTCTCCAAAGAGAAACTTGCCGTCTAATGTTGATGGAAGGCCATTGGAGATTGTACCCAAAGCAGCTCCACCAGAAAGTTCATTAGGGAATAGTTTTTTTGTGCCACCTCCTGTGGCCCAGGGTATATCCAAGGATGAGTCTCTGATTATTCACCAAGAACATCACGATGAAATTGATGAAGTTAGAGAAAATTGTCAAGATGAAGAAATTGCTGAGGCCAAGCTGAAGTTGTTCTTAAGGTTTATATGCCTTGTTTCATTACATAATTTTAGATTTTTACAGATAACACGTTCACGTGTATTTTACTATTTTTAAGTCATTTTTCATGTATTCCTGTCAGGTTATGGAGGAGGCGAGCATCAAAATTAAGAAGATTACGGGAAGAGAGGCAATTAGCATCAAATGCTGCACTAAACTCGATGCCATTGGGCCCCCCAATTCAACATTATATTAATGTAAGTTTGGTAGTTTCTTTTTGTGAAATTTTTAGTAAATTGCTCTTGCCAGAGGACAGGTGTTGAGGATGAGAGTTAAATAAAGATGATTGTTTTTAATCTTGCTTCTTTTAAAAATAAATGTATTTTTGGATCAGCATTTTATATTCTCATAGAAAATTTTAGCTAATTACTTCCTGCTGACCACTTTCAAATTCTCATTAATCCTGAAGATAGTTACTGAATTAGTAAAACCTATTTTGCATAATTAAATGTTGCCACTGTGTGTGCATGAACATAAATACCATTAGCAATTTTCATTTGTTCCTTTTTGCCTTTAAAAAAACAAGAAATTTTCATTTGTCGATTGTCTATTAGGAAGTTTTTGTGAATATCTTTGACTTTATTTATTATTGACTTTGGTGGTTCCCTTTTTTAATGTAGCGACCTGGTAACTTCAACAAGTTTGACATTGATATAGCTATGAGGGAGAGATATGAAAACCAGGAAAAATCATGGTCAAGACTTAATGTTTCCAATATAGTTGCTGATACACTAGGCCGAAGAAATCCAGATGCTAAATGCTTGTGCTGGAAGATCATTCTATGCTCTCAGATGAACAGTGGATATGAAATGGGAGAGGCAGGCACTTGGTTGACCTCAAAGTTCATGCCTTCTAGTGATGAAGATGCGGTTATTTCATCTCCTGGCTTGGTAATATGGAGGAAATGGATTTCTAGTCAATCTGGCATCAACCCTACCTGCTATCTCTCTGTAGTTAGGGATACAGCATTTGGTAGTCTAGATGAGGCGGTATCTGGGGCAGGTGCGGTTATGTTTCTTGTGTCTGAGAGCATCTCATGGGAACTTCAGAGATCTCATCTTCATAATCTTCTGATGTCAATTCCCTCTGGGGCCTGCTTGCCTCTGCTGATCTTATGCAGCTCATACGATGAAAGGTTCTCTTCTGCTATTATCAATGAGCTGGGTCTTCAAAGCATTGATAAATTGAAGATTAGTAGCTTTCTGCTTGTTTTTCTTAGTGAAAACCAGCAGCAGATGGAACACTTGGGTGGATTTTTCAGTGATACACGATTAAGGGAAGGGCTGCAATGGCTGGCAGGTGAATCACCCTTGCAACCCAACCTTGGCTGTGTGAAAATACGAGAACTTGTTCACGCCCATCTTAATTCTTTCTCAGAGATGCTGGACATTGCCATTAACTCCAACGTGGGTCCTAATGACTATGTTTCATTGTTCAATGAAGCCTTAGATCGTTCAACTAAAGAAATTATTGCTACTGCCAATTCAAATCCTACTGGTTGGCCTTGTCCAGAAATTGGTTTACTTGACAAGTTTTGTGATGAAGATAGAGTAGTAAAAATGTGCTTGCCAACTTTGGGGTGGAGCTCAAGTGTGAAAACCGAACCAACTATTTGTGCTTTGCAAAACTGTAAGCTCCCTAATTTCCCTGATGATATATCATGGTTGGCCAGAGGTTCTAAAGTTGGACATGAGATTGAAAGCCACAGGATACAGCTTGAGAATTGCTTGATCCAGTACTTGGCTCATACTAGTAAGACGATGGGAATTTCTTTGGCAACAAAAGAGGCGCGTGTCACAATGCAAAGCTGTGCTAGACTTGAGCTGCGTGGCTCAAGCTACCATGTAGTTCCACATTGGGGTATGATTTTTCGTCGAATTTTCAACTGGCGTTTAATGGGTTTATCTAGCAGGGAAGTCTCCATGGCTTACATCGCAGAATGCCATCATGTTGCTCTTCCAAATGTGAGCTCCGAAACATGGCTGTCTTATTATCCAGATGCGTCTTTAGATGAAATAATCAGTGTTAGCTGTAACTCTCCTCTTCCCGTTAATGATCAGCTGAGGCCGGATGCCCTTCAAAGTCCTCCACATAGGGATTCAAATGATGTATTCCATGAGACTGTTAACGTGATGGATACTGAAAGCAATCTTCCACTTGATAAATTACCTAGCATGGATACAACTGGAACATATGGTTTATACAGTGCTAATTCTAACAGTGGAGCATTAACGAATGGGAAACCAACCAAAGAAGCTGACAAGTTAAGCAAATTATTGGAGCAATGTAACTTGCTGCAGGATGGCATAGATAAGAAGCTTTTTTTATACTTTTAATAGGCACGTGATTTCTATGTTTCTATTTTTTGTATGTATCCTCAACTAAAGTAAAAGAAAAAACAATCAAATGTTGATTTGTAGGAAATTTTGTACAACAAAGTAAAATTATAGTTTTTTATTTTCTTTTGCTGTTTCATTTCCTTCCCATCTCCGAGTTCACAAGGGTGACATGGACTTGAGGAGAATGAAGCCACTCGCGCGAAACTATTGGAATTGAAGAAACATGCTTTTCTAGTATTATAAATGGTCCCATATTTGATTATTCAAAATTAATGTGTTGACTAATTAGAGAATGCGGGTACTGATGAACGCACGTTAAATAGAGAAGGAAAAATATTTGGCCAGTGTGCTTATTTGTAACGTTTCCATTTTCCGCGATATGTTTATTTGAGCTATCTACTTTTTCATTCTTAGAAATAATATTTGTGAGTATTTAAAAAAAATGTTTGATTAACAACTAAATTTTACTAGGAGCATTTTTGCAAAAGTGGGGTGTAGAAGAAGTTAAAAGAAGATAAGAATGGAAATTTTACATGTTATTCTCACCCCAGTGGAATCGATTTACTCACTCCTTTCTTGAGAATATAAATATGGCAATATTGAAGTTATTCTTTTCTTGAGAATATTTTATGTTCAGGATTTTTATTTATTTATAATCAAGTGACGTGAAAATACACATTCTCTACTCATTCTCGAGAATATGCTATGATAACTTGAAGCACTTGATATAATGTTCGTCTTTCTTCTAATTATTAGTATCTCTATATATGATTCGATTAATCTAAATCAAATTGGATAGAATTACTGTAAGGGATGAAGAGCTCTCTCAAATTGAGTTTACATAAATTTGATTTCTCAAATATGAAAAAAAATATATTAATTCAATATTCTAAAATAAACTCACCAAACATACGCTTTCCAAAAGTGCACATTAAAAAAAAGTTGGCTTTCACAATCATATCCTTCCATGCATAAATATACACCAAATAACATCCTACACTGTTTAACGAGATTGGTTGATTAATGTGTGATGTGTGATGTGTGATGTGTGAGCCCATCGCTCATGAATGTTGCGGTATGGTCCAAGGCATCCCGTGGAGGTGGAGCTTTAAAGCAGCGTTGAGATTCAGAGGTACATAAAACAAATAGATGGAGACATGATGACGGAAGGGAATCTCATATTGCATTGTATTTAATGAATTTTTAAATGATCTCACAAAATAATTTATCATACCATATTAGAAATATAAGATTGCCCAAAAGAGGAGGAAAAACATTAAACAAAGGATGCTGGTCCCTATCTATGCCATTACTCTGTTTTGTGATTAAATGAATTATCAGTTGTGACACATGGTCCGAAAACAAACGTGCCACTTCCTTCCTTCACACCATGTTTTTTTATCTTCACATTAATGTCTCGTATCCACTTAAATATTTTGACTAACTCCATTCTGCCCTCGACTCAATTCAAAGTCCTTCTTAACATTTAATTTCATAAAGACTTATTATACTAGTAAAATTGTATATATATTGCTAACTATAACTTCCTAGATTCATATTAAGAATGGTAAAATAGTCAACACAATACAATTTGCAAAAAATGAATTAGATTGAGTTGAACATATTTTGAAAATGAATTGAAAATCTCAACCCAAACAAATAAGTTGAAAAATGGATTGACTCACAAAATGGAAAAAGACAATCATTCAAACATAATCATAATAACCATTAGTTAATCTATCAAAATATCTAAATACTCGAAACATCAAATACATCCACTAATTATCTTAAAAGGCAAAAACTAAAACATTAATACTTATAGCATTGACACCAATAAGTCCACAACGACAAATAAGTCTTAAAAATTAGTAATAAATTGAGTTAACCCAACTCAAACTGTCCTTGGTTTAAAAAAATGAATTGAGTTAAACCCATTTTAAGAGTTGAAAATCTTAATTCAAGCTGCAATCATTTGCCGACTTAAACAGTCTAACTCAACATATTGAACTCATTTTATCAAAATTTATATCAAGAATAGACTCTTATAATGAAGAAAAGTGATAATGTGTTTAGTGAATATTTACAAACTTAATTTTAAACAGACTTGATTTTGCAAAATTTATATTAGACATACACAGTAGTCAGTACAACTTTTTTTATTAATTTTTTAAGAGTGATAGCGGCACTATCTAATACAACTTTTTTTATTTACTAAAATTCATGTAAAATTAAAATAGCACCACTTGAGATTTCTTGGTGAAAAATGAAATAATTCATTAAAAATAATGAAAACTATTAATTGTTATCATGTGGCGAAGATGCTTCCACTTTTCTGAGAAAGGCATTTGCTGTTTGACATTTGAAGTATCTCATTATTTGTTAAATGAAAATATGCTTAGCTATTATTTGGAGTAGTTATTACTTTTATGAAGAGTGTAGTTAAAATTCATATAGATTTCATTAGTCTAGAAATGAAACTCATTTAACGAGACCTACATAAGTTTTACCTAATAAAAAAATGTTTCAGAAAGAAAATGTGTTAAAAAAGTATATTGCTGACATTTTTCTTACTTTCATTTAACAGAGTCGCAACACATGAAACAGTAGTAATCCACATCAATTGTTAAAATGAGTCAATTGCTTATACCCATAACCATTCATTCAGATAATAATTTGCACTAAAACATGAAACTAATATTGAAAAGCAATAAAAAAAAAAATCCAGACATGTTTCTAAAAGATACACCGGATCCAGCATGAGAACGAGGATAATGGATTTACATTCTAATAGCACATGGCTTGTCTTACAAGTTGACCATTGACTACAATTCATTGCAAGTAGTAGTGGTAAATTAGTCACCAACCAAACTCCTGCACGGATCTCCTTTCTCTCAAGTTATTTATAGACCCTATTCCAAAGTTTAAATTTAGAGAGTGGAGGTGTAGTGCTATTCGGGAAGACAAGTTTGAAGTGCTTGTATATGGTTAAATGACAGGCAACTTGAATTAGCAAAAGGTTGAGAAAAGAAGAAAAAAGACAATTAATCATTTGTGCTTTCTACATTCTGAAAAGGGTCCCTTCAGCTGCCAAGATAATGCACCTTAAACCAGCAACCTTCAGCGGCCTAACAAAATTGAGTCAGCATTTTGACTTAATGAATAATATAGTGGCAATCAAGTAAACTTATGATGGTAATTCAGAAGACTAAAGAAGAAAGGAACATAGAAATGTACCACCTTGGAGAAAGTATGAGGAGACATGGTGAAGCTTCCATAAAGCCTCTATCCGATTACTGTAAAATTGAAAAGGGGGAAATGAAATAAAATAAAATAAAGCTTTACACAAAACCTAAATGATTAAGAGAAATGCTAGCAATACACTCTTTCTAACACATTCGCTACTATTGACTGAAATTTATCAAAAATGATAAAATGACTGAAATTTATCAAAAATGATAAAATTTTGTAGGTCTCGCTACTTGTTTAATGAACCCCATTCATAATTCTGTAGTTATAATCAATTTTAAGCAATTGGAGGGAGTGTCTTACAAGGAGTGTGTGCTAGCACTCCTCAATGATTAATATGAAACAATGCTAGCGTGACTGTACCAATTCAACTGGAGTTTGACATGCTGGAGAGGGGACCACTATGGCTGGGCTTCTAGTTGAGACCACATGCTGAGGACAGGACTGTAAATCAGAGAAACCATTCCTGACTGAACGATACACATCTAACCCAGTAGTGGCAGATATTTCAGATGCTCCCTTTACCCTCTTGCTCTTTGTCCTTGTTACAGTACTGACATTGATCTCACTTGCTCCATGTCCAGATGTAACTGACTACAAAAAAAATTCAAAAGATTAGATAAACAAGACACATGATGGTATAGATTCCAATGAATTGAATCACAAAGGGCTTTTTAGCTATATGCCATACAACACTCATTAAGGGAAAATGCATTTGAGACACAAAAGGGTAATATTGCTGTGTAATTAGTTAATAGAAGTAGTAGTTTCTTGAAGATATTAAACTATAGATCACACATGGTAGTCATGAGTAACCAACGCTGACTAAACTTAATCATCCGCCATCTCTAACACATCCAGATATATTACACACATTAAAAACCATCAATAGATTACCACCTGAATAGGAACAGCCTGAGCTAACTTCTCTACGACCATCCACAGAATAAGCCATTTCTTACCACCACTAAACATTTTGGGGAATTGGCATGTTTATGGGGAGAGAATATTAAGGGATATTGTAAATCTTAAATCGTCACACAAACCTAAATGAAGAAAACGTTAAAAATAAATGAGGCCAAAGGAATACTCAAGTAATCATACATTAGACAGGCCTTTGATCTGAACTATGATAATTGTTATATCATCTGTTCGACCCTCATGTTCTAACCATAGTTTATAAGACTCTCCAGCAATGGCAGCACATGCATCACGAGGATCTGAATAACTTGCTGCCTACACCACAAAAGAAATCACAGAATTCATTAACATAAGACATTGAATCATAGTTCTGCCTCTACTCATCAGATTTAGTAGCAACCCTAGAGTTAAATATTAGAAATGTTAACTAGTGGAAGGAAATTTTTACACAAATAATTCACAATAATTTGTGAATGTATATTAAACAGGGCAGTTAACATCGAATATTCCTGTACACTAATGCAACAAATCAGAGATGATCAGCAGCAAGCTGCAGAAAATTGAAGTTTCTCTCACAGAGCAACCTACACAAATTGTGTAAACATTTAGGACCTAAAAGAATGACTAACAATTAGTATTTAATCTTGTAAACAATTTACAGATCAAGCTTACATTATTATGAAACTTTGAGGTTATAAGATTACGCTAACTAATATATCCTTCTGTCATAAGGATAATTAGGTATTAAATACCATTAAAACAATTTTTTTGTCATAAAATCCAACAGCTGAAGCAAGACATACAGATTAATATTGAGAAAATGATAACTACATGCAGCTAACCAGTAGTTAGATAATAATAGCAAACTTCAATTTGACATGTAAAACAGAATATGGGAACGAGTTAAGAACCACAAAACAAGCATCACAGATAGGAAAGCATAAAAAGTGAAAAACCAGAACAGAAAAATCTTAAACAAACATAAAAAAGAACATACACATCCATATTATCAACTAAGTTTTTAATTGCAACTTGCAAATCAAAACCATCACAGAAAACATACAATCTCCAAATTTCTTTAAAAAAAATTATAAGGAGCAGATCACAGGTCTTACAAGCAATACAGTAAGTAAAATTCAATTCAACCAATGAAGACATCATCAAGAGATTGTATGCCATACCATATCAACAACAGTTTGGCTGGATAGGAACTCAAATACACCATCACTTGCAACAACAAAGAAAAGATGGTTAGGTGTAAGCTGAACCGTTGACACCTCAGGAACAGCAATAACACCAATAGTCTCAGCCAACTTATCCCCAACACTCCTTGTAAAAGCAGCTCCAGGAACCATCCCATTCTGAACCCACAACCTAGGAGGATCATCACCCTGACTCTCTTCATCACCCCAAGTCTGAATATCCGGATCCTTATGCCCTTCCACCTGATCAACACTCAACACCCTTGCCCCACAAAGCTTCACTCTCTCATACTCATCTCTCCTAAATGGTGTCTGATCAGAAGACAAGTCCTCCGCAACAACCCGGTTCCCGTCCTTAACAGCCAGCACTGCTCTAGAATCACCAACATTAGCAACATAAAGGGTGTTCCCAATAACCAGCACCGTAATTGCCGTGGTGCCACTCAAAGAATCATCAATCTCATTCTTATGCAAGTCATCATTCGTGGTCAGGAATGCAGAGGTGTAGGCCTTAACAGGGTCCTCCAACAATGCAATGTCACTAGACAAATTTTCCACCAACCTATCCTTAACAAAATTTGAACACTGGCCACCAAATTCGCCATGTCCATCGTAGACACCAAAGAAATGGACACTGGGGTTGCCTTGAAACTGTGTCCTAATGCTAAAACTATCTTGGTTTTCTTTATCAGGTGAATCAGGATAGTACCCTCTCTGAGTGAGCACAGAGTATTCCAAAGTGAAGTTATGGGAAGGGACAGGAACAAATTGCAATGAACTCTGAGTGAGAATGTGCTTCCTTTGGGCACAGTAAGGTCCAAGTTCTCTGAAGTCTCTAGAGCCACTCACTGAGGGTGAAGGGTAACGGGTACAGCACTTGCCATGGACACAACCCATGTTTGAAAAGAGAAGCTAAACAAAGCCTGAAGGAAAAAAAAAAAAAAACACAAAGTAAAGGTCAATGTGGCTCCAAGCTTGAGACTTTGAGAAACATGAAGAAACAAAAACAAACCCTAGTGATGTGGAGGGGGAAAAAAAGGGGATTTTGAGGAGGGAATTGTGATGAGAGGTTGACAAAAAAGAAAAGGGTATGTTGAGAGTGATGGAGAAGTGAACAAAAAATGAGAATGATTTGAAGAAAACCACACAAACTGAAACCCTAGAGGGAGAGGGAAAGCTTGCTTACCCCACCAAAAGGTGGAGACATTTTTGGCCTTTGATCAAAAGGGTGTGGCTTGGCATTGAGAACGTGTGGAGTGGGGCTGGCGAAAAGGAAAGGAAGAATTATACTTTTCGTTTCGTTTGGGAGCACAGCATCGAAGGAAAATGGTGGAAGCAAGCAAGAGTCCAAAGGGAATGGGTTTGTGGTTTGTTCTCCCGAGAGAATGACAGTGACACACGCACACGCAGAAACAGTCACAGGGACAGGTTTCGAGATTCTATTCTATGAGTCCATGGTTTGGTTTGTCTACCGATAAAGCCCTTCTTCCAAGGAAACACACCCCAATAAAACCAACAAAACACAATTTCACTTGTCTTCTCTCTGTGAGAGCTGTGAAATGAAAACAAGTGAGAAAACAATATAATATCGTTTTAAAAACACCCCAATAATACCAACAGCACACAATTCAAACTCTATAATGTCAATATTAGAAAAGATGACTAGTTTCATATTGATTCATAAGGTTGAATATTGCTCCTTTTATCCTTATATATAAGGTTGAATCTAATTCATTAGAATTTAAAAAATAATTTAATTAATTATAATAAATTTATCTTAAATTTATAATTTTTAAAACATTATCATTATCATTAATATTTTTATTTTTTAGATGTTTGTTGATATATAATCTCTCATCTTTTAATAATAAGTATTTCTAATTTAAAAATAATTAAATCAACAAACATTATAATTTGAATCTTAAAAATAAAACAAACAGATATTTAAACTTGGATCTTATAAATAAAAAGGAAGTGAAAAAGTAAAAAAAGTGAAATGATAACTTCTCACATATAAAAAAATTACAACTAACTTTATTTTATTTAATGTTATTATCTTTAAAATATCATTCATTATTTAATTAAGAGGTTAATCTTAATGACTCTTTCTTATCTTGATATCAAGTTTGTTAAGAAAAAAAATATTTTTTAATTAAAACTGATGCAATTAAACGTGGTTAACTAACTTTTTTAGTTAATGTGTATTGTTTTTTTCTTCTTATGTTTGACACAAGTAAGAGTACAAATTTTAAGGATAATTTCAAAAATATGATATAATATATTATTAATACATTGGGCCTCTAACAACATGTGTAAATGAATAGGTTAGAATCAAGTTGATTATCTAAAATTCTTTTGACCTCCTATATAACGGTGAAATTAGGTATATGGACCTAATTTCCTAATTAGATAATGTTAATAGGGTAAGATTGAATTTAATATTATCTTATCTAACACCTTTTTATGAGATAAATCAATAAAAATAGACTTTTTTTTCTTTCCTAATTTATATCTTAGTCAAAGCTCATGGAATAGAATAAGAGATCTCTTTGGTCATTGAAAACAAAAGTTTTGCTGAGTCCAAATAGTATACTATCCTATACATATTGTATGAGTAATAATACAAATGTATTTTAAAACTTTGCCTATAAAATACAATCATAAGAAACATAAAAGATCTTCCCAGGCTGTTTCATGCCATCTATATATTTGTTTAATGTTCTTATACCATCTATACACTTGTTCAATCTAGAATATGAAAATTAAACTAGTGACGGCTCTAGAATGCAATAATGCAAGCATGTCTCATAAATGCATAAATTACATAAAAAATTGCTTAGACATTTACACAAATATAAATTATTAACTTTTGTATGCTTACTCTCTAAAAAAATTGTATGCTTATCATTAATCTTTCCATTTTTTTCATCTTATTGGTGAAATATTGAGCTCAAATTTTCAAGGAACATCACCCTTATGTAATTTATGCATTCTCACCTTATATTATCTCTAGCTCTAGTGTTGTTTATTACGGCTTTAGAATGGAAAATGATAAGTTAAATTCCATCCATCGTTAAAGAGGATGTCTCAAATTTTTTACATTCTCATCTTGATTACTTAAAACATGACACCCTTTAGTATTCACAAGGGTTACTTCTCCCTTTCTTAGAAAAAAAAAACAAAAATATAAAGTCAAAGGACATTTTTGTCTAAAAGACGAATTAAGATTCCTAATTATTTTGATTAAATACAAATAAATATAAATGATAAAAGGTGCATCTGATATGCTATCAAATCTTAATCTATCTTTGTGCGTCTAAAGTTTTCAGACGATGTACTCATAAGATAATCTGATATAACATTTAAGAAGTGTATTTAAAACTTTCATTTTATACTTCAAGTATGAGATTCTTTCATGCAGAAAACATTCTCCTAGGACTTGTCAAAGTCCTATGAAGAATAAATAAAATCCATCGTCTAAAAGACGATGATCCTCATCAAAAGACACGCTTTGTTATTGCAGACATGTTATAATAAAAGAAGTGACTTTCATGTTGAAGTACAAGACACGTTATCCTATCAACATGATCTTTGCATGAAGAAGAGACGTGTATTTAATGTAAGTATTAAATGCTCCAACATACTCAAGACATCAAACGAAGAACAAAGTAAAGAATTCAACTGTTGAGATACTTAGAGATGAAGGTTATATATAGAATAAGCTTTGAAGAAACAAGACACGAATCACCTATGTGAATCATTCTTTCATTATTTCTTGTGAAACTTTTTGTAAATTCTTGTAAAGATACAAAGCTTTCAAAACGCCTTATATACCTTGAGAGAAAAAACTAAAAGTGTTAAGTGATATATCCGATTATTAGATGATCATACTTTAGTCAGTGAACAATCTTCCAACAAATCTTGTTGATTTGTTTAAAGCCAACAATGATTTGGTAGGACAAAGAACATTGGATTTAAGCCAAATTTATGGTAAAGCTTGTAAGTGTAAGAGCAAAGAATGACAATGAAAAATACTAATAACTTAAATAAATTAATAAAAACTTTTTTTTATTAGATGATGTGAATAATACTTGTAACTTTGGTAAGTTAGTGAAAACTTGATGGTTACCAAGAACTCGATGTAATCTTGAGGTTGAAACGGACCAATATAAATTCTTTGTATGTCTTCTTGCTTAACTAATAAAGGCTTTTTTAATTTGTTTTTAAATCTTACATATTCTTTTAAAGAAAAATATTCTTCTCATCATCTGATCTATTTATATTCGTCAGATGATAAAAGTGTTTTATAGTCTTAAGAAAAATTATAAATTTCTAAAAACACACTTAAATTTTCCTTTCTTGTGTTATTTGCTTCTAAAAAAATCTTCCCAATGTTCAATTCTAAACATGGGATATCTTTAGGTAATGATTTATAGGTTAAAAATTTTGTAGATTCAAAGAAAGAATATAGAAAGAAAAAAAAAAAACCTTCCCAGTGTTGAATTGTAAACCTGGGATATCCTTAGGGAATAATATGTAGGTTAAAAACATGGTAGATTCAATGAAAGAATATTATGGCAAGAAATATTTTCGTACTTCTACATTCATTATGAAAGTTGATGCAACAAACTTGCTGGAGTCCTTAATTATGTCAACCATATTGGGAAATCTTGAAGTTGATTCGTTCCTAACTTCCTGTTCTTAAAAAAATGATATGATCCATAAACTAAATAGTGAATTTGAGCTCGTTGACCATCCATCAACAAGTTTAGTAAAAGAAAAAAATGCAATTCATTATTGTACAAGAGAGACAAGCAAATCATTCTTGCTGGTTTTTTTCTTTATTAAATTTTTAATAGGAAATCCATTCATGTTGAGGTCGGAGAGGGAGATCTGCTCTTCATGGAGATATTGTTGAAAATATTTCATGAACATTTCATGCTAAAAAGTATCAAAACCACATATATTCATTTATTAAATTATAAAGTTTATTTTATATTAAATATAAAAAATATTATTTTCTAGCTGTAGGAATATTCTAAAACAATGAATTGAAGTAATGATTTCTTTAAAATAATCTATAATATTATCAATAGATTTGTTTAAAATGGTATAAAAACCTAAGACGATTTTCATGTAAACTTGTTAAAGTTTTAAATATTATAGACTAAAAAGATGTAACTAATCTTTTTATTATTTGAATGAAATTATTTTATTATAAAATTCTTTTTATTGTGTAAGTATTAATTAATTTCTATTCATAATTGTTTTAAAATCATCTTTTTCACTTAAAACATAAACTCATTATCCAATATGATATCCCCCCCCCCCCCCCCCCCCCACACAATTTTTTAGAGGTTTTTCAATAGTTTTAAAATCACTAAAAACTAAACTTTTTACCAGTAAAAAGTATATTGTATAAAATTAACCCATCAATGACCGATTTAATTAAACTCACCCATTCATCCACTAATCAATTCATGATTTGGTAGGTGTTCGGCCATTTCCCTCATATTTTGCAATGTTACATTACATTTTAGCTTCAAATTATTGTGAAACCAAAAAAAAAAAAACTGAAATTATTGAGACATAACTTTCAAGTTTCAAAGTAAACTTTTAATCTCTCTTGCTTCCTTTTATCATGACTACCAGATGCTATATGGTACTTGTAAGATTATTATTATTTAATAAATAGTTATCCAACTCTTTCATAAATGGTTTCGAAAAAAACAACTCATTCATTTACAAGTATATTATACTTTTAAACTCATTTTCAATAATTGTAATATTAATTATTGTCGATAGATCACATACTAATGGAGATGTATCAACAATCAGAAGAATTATAATAATAATGATAATAATAATAATACAGTAATAGGAAGAAGAACCACTCAATCCAGTTCCAATAATTTAATAATCCAATGGATTAGGAAAACAAAATGGATGGATCATTAACCACCCATTAATATCAATAATCCAACAAGTCAATCCATTTAATATTATTTAGTAAAATGGATAGACTGAATTGGATGTAAGTATGAATGGATTGATTGGATTGTAGATATATGAATTATGATATCATCCTAATGCAAATAATTAAAGAGTTAGGAGATATTTTGAGTAGTTTCTAATAACTTAAGTTCAGGTTTAAAAAAACTTATGATTTAGGTTTTAAATACAACTTATGCTTTTTATTTTGTATACTTTTAATTTATTTCGATTAATTTTGCAGTTAAATTTATGATTTTTCTTCTTATTAAATGAGTACTTAACTAAATTATTTACCCAAATGTATTTATCTTTTATATAGAGTATAAGTACTTAATCCCTCTCAGGATTGTTTTCCTTGTAATACTAGTAGACAATAGGAATCCTCACCCCAAAAAAAGTAGGCAATAGGAACCATGCATATACCAGTTTCATATTTTCTGATAAAGGGCACTAAAGCTCTGCTAGCACTCATTCACTGCTTATTTTGTGTACATTTGGGCCTTTGGCAAACTGGTGGCATTTGGCAAATTTTATTAGAAAGACTTATTAAATAAGTGAGATGTACTATTTTTTTTTGTGATTTTAAATAATTTTAATTAGAGTGTGTTTTTAAAAAATGTATTTTAGAGTGTATTGTTAATCTTTTTCTTCAAAATATTTTATTTAAATATTCTTTATTAGAATACTGAAAATATGATAGAAAAAAACATTGTCGATTTTAATGCCAAATGTAGGACTTTTTATTAGGCCCGTCCATCACAAATATAATGGATCAGTTCCGATTTCCCAATTTAAGAAAAGGGACATGCTAGGTGCACCCTGCAACATTGCTGGTGCACCCAGCAATTAGGTGAATGGGCAAAATTGCCCTTGCGTTAAAAAAAATAATTTCTTCTTCCGGAAGAAGGTTCTTCTGGAAATCTTCCGGAAGAAGATTCTTCCGGAAAGTTTCCGGAAGAACCTTCTTCCGGAAGAACAATTTGTGTTCTACCGGAACAATCTTTTTCCGGAAGCTTTCCGGAAGAAGTTTCTTCCGGTAGAACAATTTATTCTTCCGGAAGAAGGTTCTTCCGGATAAACAATTTGTTCTACCGAAAGAACCTTCTTCCGGTAGCTTCTCTAGAAAAAGGTTTTTCTGATAGAATAAATTGTTCTACCGGAAGAACCTTCTTCCGAAAGAATGAATTATTTTTTTAATACAAGGGCAATTTTGCCCATTCACCTAATTGCTGGGTGCACCAGCAATGTTGCTGGGTGCACCTAGCATGTCCCTTAAGAAAAAGGAGGGATGCGAAAATATGATGAGAGCCCAATTATAAATAGGGAACGAAAGAAAACAAGACAATGTTTTTTAATTTTAAAAGGTGCTGGCTGTGGGGTTCGAACCCACGCGCACTTATGTGCAGAAGATCTTAAGTCTTCCCCCTTAACCACTCGGGCAAACCAGCTAGACGTTATAGTCACTTATAGGGTTTCTTGTATCATTTATTAGATCTTTATTTATTGTCTTCCCCCTTAAAGATTATTGAGAGATTTTCTTTTATTGATAGATAAAATATGGATAAATATTTATTTTGGTCCCTTAAAATATGATGTGGTAATAAATTAATTCTTGAAAGATGAAAAATTTAAATTTAATTTTTGAATATATAAAAAATATGATAGATTAGTCTTACAGGTAATTCAATGATAAATTAATTTTTAAATTTTTTAACTTAATATAAAATTATTCCTAAAAAATATAAAATATTATCAAATTGATTTATGAATATTATAACTTCATAACAAAATACTCATTTTGGTTTTATATATAAAACTCAATTACATAATTCATCAAGATTAAAGAAAATGATTAATTTAGTTTATAACAATAAATTTATCTTAAATGTATAAATTTTTTTTCAAAATTATCTTTCTCATTAATATTTTTCTCTCTTCTAGTGATTTTTTAATATGTTATCTTTCTTCTTTTAATAGAAGTATTTCTAGTCTAAAAATAATTAATCCAAGAAATATTATAAAATATGTGTTATAAAAAAAATTTAAACTTGAGTCTTATAAATAAGATTAAAGGAAGTAGTCTCAGAAATTTAATAATAACATCAATCTTTCACACTCTTTTTACATTTGAGAATTAAATTTAAAATTTTTATCTTTCAAGAATCAATTTGTAACATTGATAAATGATGATTAATTTGTTCAAGTGATATATGTCATATTTTTCTTAAATATGATCTCAAGTTCAATTATTTTTTTCTCAAAACAGTTTTTTTATTATTTTTAAAATGAATTAATTCTTTTACAGGGAAAATTCTTTCTACTCAAGAAGTAACAATTTCTTTTTGGCAATGAATTCATTTACATGACAAATTCACACACGCACACACATAACACATGCAGAGATTATGACCCTGTTTTATGGGATTCGCATTTGTTGGGAAGCTAAATTATTTAGAAAGGTAGTTGGTGGTTATTCAGACTCTATATGGACAATCCAACAAGTCCTGAGTGAGATTCAGCATCAAAACCTCGACGTGAATGAGCTAACAATGATTCGCAATTACATGGCGAAGGATTGAAATTTCCAGCAAGATTTTAGGTTTCTAATGCGTGCCATGACTGTGGTATGGACTAGCTTGTGTAGCAACTGTGGGCTTAAATAAGGAAATTCAATCTCGAAGATTGTAGCAAGGGAAATAATTTACAATGATGAGGATATGGTATTTGAGACGGATATTATACCTGTGTTCAAGATGGAAATATTTTTTTTTATTGGTAGCAGTTGAATACGGTGTTAGAGGTTTACAACACCCACACTTCAATCAAAATGCAGATATAAATTGCTATAACCATTTTAAAATTAAGAGTATTCAGCTTTTCATAATTAATAACGAACATTGCTTATAAGTTACAACGGATTCTTAGACATGATCGAACAAATTCCATGCCCTGTTATTAATATGATAGCAATTTATTTGTCTTACAGAATATGAAAAGACTATCTGCAATTGTTATTGAGGTTTGGAGTTTTAAGTTTCGTAGATAATATGTTCATGGTTTGAAAACAAACAAAGCCTAAGGCAATCATTTTTAGGGGTTTAACACTGATACTTAATTAAGATTAATATCCAGCTCACTAGTTTGATTGAAGCCTATGGTAAGATACTAAAAAAATAA
This sequence comes from Glycine soja, assembly GCF_004193775.1. Taxonomy (NCBI): domain Eukaryota; kingdom Viridiplantae; phylum Streptophyta; class Magnoliopsida; order Fabales; family Fabaceae; genus Glycine; species Glycine soja. The sequence goes on along the minus strand of NC_041012.1, from coordinate 40,145,301 downwards.
CAATAAGTTTGAGAAAGGGAAAGTAAAGAAGTGATCTGTATATCACGTGTATATATATATATATATACATGACATATATTATGAATTTAATTATTCTATTTTTTCCCTCCATATTTTTCAGCTGAGTTATAGTCCATAACCTTGAATTATATCAGATAGGTTAAGACTTCACAAAATCATGGCAAGCATTCCGTTCTTTTCCTCCATCAGTCATTGAAGTCTATGTAGGTCGTATATATCCCCATTTGAATTTATGATTTTCAAACACATTCAACTATAGAAAACAATCATGCGTAAATCCAATTTTTTTAAGAAGCTATTAATTTTTTTTTCTTCTCTCAAACTAAGTTATCTAATTAGAGAGTACTCTGTACCCAAAAACATTAACGTTTGAGATACTTGATTTCAGTAATAAACATGCCATGCAATATTTCAAATAAGAAGTTGATAATGAACTTGATTAAAGACCAGTTGAGTTTTATATAATTTCAAAGTTCAACTTTCTAATTCTAATATAACGTTAAAGTGGACAGTTAAGTTCTACCGTACGTAATATGCTCTTTATATTGACTTTACTCAAAATCAACGTGTATATATAAGTACACGAATTGTCACCCTAAAGTCACTGAATTGTATTTACGTTTTTTGTCGTTTAATCTGTATTATGTCAAATGGGTATACTAATTATGAACCTTTTTCGGAAGATCTCATAGTTTATAAAAAAAGGCAGCTAAGAATTTGGAACATATTATTATTGCTTCTCTACTTGCCTCTTAATTTTGTCATCTACTATTTGCCTTCTATAAGGCGTGTCGCCCAAATTCAATTATGGCCACGTGCACTTTAAGTTTCTTAATGACCATAAAAAACCACTACACTATCATGCTTTGTTAGTTATATACTGCGTAATGCATGTGCATATATAAGTGCTACGTCCTCAAATTACTCATGATAATATAATGTTCTTGCAAGACTGAGATTCCAGGAACGGTTTCACAAATAGAACAATATTATACCCCAAATGAATAAAAGATAGTAATTTAAATAAGAAATTCTATTTCATACAAATTCGATCAAGTACCTGCCATCTCTTTCTTTTTTTCTTTTGTCTAGGTTTAATTATATGGATTTTTTTTCTTTTTTGGATTTACATAATATAACGAGACAAAGCCCATGCAAAAGAAAAAGGGATATTCCAATTAAGTTCCAACTCATCTTTATTACATATACAAGTATAACTCTTTTAATGCTTCATGTGCATCTACATCGACCCTTTAAAACACACGTACATGCCACAAACCAAAGGGTAAATGAGAAATGCATCAAAAGTGTAATTCAGTTGTTTCATTATACTGTAGGAGAGCACGGTGTGTTGTAGACAGTCGTGAGAAGCTAAACAAAGCATAATTAAAAGACAAAGAGATTGATAAAAACACAGAAGAGGGAAAGGAATTTCAATATATAACCTCAAGAAAAACAAGAGCACTTTTACACCCACTAACACATCCTCAAAAATCTTAGTCGTGACAAGCCTAAGCGGGGTGCATTATGATGATCCTCCCAGACCCGTATCCCAACCTCCATCACTTATTTGCATGTTTGTTTTTCAGGTGGTTAAAAGTAATTTTGTCAATAGACCAACAAATACCAATCACATCCTGCCACGTCACCACCCCTAAAATTTTTTCACCTAAACCCTACCTCATCCAATTCCTACCTAGTGTGCACTTTTCCGGCGAAGCGGCGTAAACGTTTGAAAGACAACGCTCCCAGAATCCGGGAACTGGTCCATCGCGCAGCTCCTCAACTTCATTCCCATGGGCTCCACCGCACCCGATACCTCTCTCCACATCTCGCTCCCCAACGACGTCGTAGAGACCGACATCGTCCCCGGTCGGAATATCTGCACCACCTTCCTCAACACGTGGAGTATGTCCACGTCATCATTCACGGACCCCACACATTCGAAACTCGCGTAGCTGTAACCGTCTTCCGGCGTCACGTGAATCGTGGAGTACCACTCCCCATCTATGCCATTCATGGAGTACCCGCACGGGTCGAACGCGAAATCGCACACAAGCGCCTGCGGGTTAATCTCGTCAACTCCGGTGAGCTCCGTCATCTCCTTCCCGGCGGAGTCGCCGGTTTTTCCGTCGCCGGCGCGGCGGAAAAACTTTCTTGCGAGGACGGGGTCTAGGTCGGTCATGCAGATTTCCATGGTGTAAGCGTGGCTTTCGCTGTAAAGAGCGCGAGAGTGATGATGAGGAATATTCGTGGCGGTGAACACGTGCCACGCGTGTGAGGAGGATTTCGAGGGCATGATGGAGGCTTTTCTGAAACACAGGTCCGAAGGAAGGGTTGTTTCCAAGTAAGTAACTTCGTGTTCGAAGCTCGTGTGAGGGAAGGGTTGTGACAGAGGGAAGATGAAGCTTCCGCGGGTGTAGCGACATAAAGAGAGAGTGAGACCGAGATGGGTCTGTGCGTAGAAGATTAAGGGAGTTATGGATTTGAGAAGCTGCGTGGTTCCACACGTTTTGATGATGATCTTTGTTGGGTACACAAAGAGGCTTGATTCTGATAACACATAAGCGTCAAAGTAGGAGTTTCCAACGGCTGAAACGACAGTGCATTGGACTGCTTCTAGGGTTTGTTGTATGCACTCGAAGGAGAGTTTTCTGAGGCCTAGTTGGAGGATAGTTGGGTCGTCGCCAAAGAAATGGAGCTCCAGCCTCTTCTCGAAGCCTTCGAAACCTGAGAATGCGAATGCCATATTGGAGATCGAGAATGAATAACTACTAAGAGTGGTGAGAGAGATGTGAGGTAAAGGATATTGAGGGTGATTTGGATTTATAGGTGTGTGTGATGAGGTGGAGAGAGAGTAGTGAGTGTGTGAGCATGAGCATGAGCATGAGCATGCGGGTGATGGAACCAAGAATCATGATAGTAGGCATAATGAAGTGAATGATGATGATATGCAACAATTTTGTTATGTTTTTTTAGTTCAATCTTCTCTTAGCTTCCTTCACAGACACCAACAGAATTAATATGCCCACGCTCATTAATTCTTTCTTGTTTTGTCATTGCCTATTCCATGCCTCCACCCTTCCCTTACCTTAATCACTCTCTCTTTCTGCCTTCTTAATCTACATAGTAACTTCCAATAATATACGTACATGAATAATAACAGTGCTTTTCCGTATTTGTTTACGAATTTAGAAAACTGAGAGATGAGGCTCTTGAGAGGTTTAAGGGGGGAAACGTGGTTTAATTAATATTTCAAATTTATTTTCTACGTTTCTTAGGGAATAATATATAGGAAAAATCATCTATAGACATCTAGCTAGGTGTTAATTGATACGTACGGTAGAGAGAAAAGGAGAGAAACATATACAAAGTTGAAATAATAAGAAAGAGAGAGAGAAAAAAACTATTAATAAATACTTTGATATATTAACGTTGCTATTTAAATTAGTACAAATTAATACATGCTCGCACAAATCATACGAAGAACTGCTATACAGTACAAAACAATTTTGAACGAATTACATGAAAATATGTCTGTTTCATAAAATAATTCAATTTTAATTTGGTGTTTTGAGGGAAAACATGCACTGGATAAGTAGGATTTGACTTCTTTATTGTTTTTTTTCCAGCTATTCCCGTGCCTTGCAAATCACATAGTTTTAAAATTGAATTACAAAATTAAATATTAATACAACTACATAAACAACACAAGAACAACTGAGAAAATGACAGCAGAAAAGCCAATTTTAAATATCTTTTATGCAATTTAACTTTTGAACTAATTCGTGTGTGATCAGGCTTTGGCAGAGACTCCTCATTGTCACCTCATCACTTTCAATGATGTGCCAATGGTGGGGTGGGGTGTGAGTGGGTATGCGTCACGTTATCATGCCTTGGCACCGACAGTTCATTGTCACGTCAATGATGTGTCTATGATGTGCCAATGGTTGGACATGATGGCGTGATATTCTATTTGTCATGTCAACACTTAACGGAAGACGACAACTACAAGAAATAAAATAAAAATGAATTTTTTTTTTCACGTTGGTATTTAACAAAAAATATTTTTTTAAAATAATAATATGAAAACGACATATTTTTCAAATATGAAAAACTTATCTAAACTATATATAATTGGTGTTTTGCATGTAATATGTTATGTCTTCCCTCACTCTTCCTTCACTATTATTTAGACCCAAAATATATATTTCACCATTTGATCTTGTTGGTTCTCTTTTAACTTTGTCCACATATTAAAAGCATTTAAATTCTTTAATTTTACCTTTAATATCATTTTATTAATTTAGTTTAGTTGATTAAACATGATAAATTGATATGTGAGTTATTGTAAATTTCAAATAGTATTTTTTTATTCCTACCAATAAAAAATATCTTATTAATTTAATATATTTCTTATTTTGAATGAAGAATTACCTTAAAAATAAATAAGATAAAATTTTTAAGTCTATATAAAAGTAAATTACATATATATTCATCAAATTATTTTAATTAATTTTTAATTTTTTGACAAGTTTACAAATATTTGATCAAATAAAAGTGTTTGAGAAAGATTTTTTCTTATTGATTTATAAGATTTGCTTTTAAACATAACTTAAATTTATAAATATCATTTTTTATTTTTAATAAAATAAAAAATGTATCATTTACCATTTTATCTAAAATTAAATTATTTATTTTAATAAAACTCCTCCTTATCATTTGTTTGCTAAAAAATTATTTTTCAAATTGACTTAATTAAGTTTTTCATATCTAAAAAATATTCCGCTTTCAGATTATTACCTAAAAATTCATTTTTTGTCAAATAATTACCTAAGAAATTTATATGTTTCAATTTATTACCTGTTGATAGTTTCTTTCCATTAAGTGATGACGTGATACATAAAATGTCACATCATTGAAGGTGATGACGTGACAATAAATTGTACGTGATAAGGTGTGACGATATAACATTTTGTCTATCACGTCATTACTTGACAAAAGAGAACTAACGACAAATGATAAGTTGAAACATATACATTTTTGAAGTAGTTATTTGATAAAAAAAAAAATTAAATTATAAGGTATTAATATGAAAATGGTATATTTTCTAGGTAAGAAATATATATATATATATATATATATATATATATATATATATATATATATATAAAAGAATAATAACAATAGCAATGCTTTTTTAATTTTTTTTCCCTAATAAATTTTGAAAGGTGAAAGTCGAGGATTGAGAGGTTTACGGGGGAAATTTGTTCAAATATTATTTTTTACAATGTGGGCTCTCAGGTGTGTAACGTTAGTTCCATGTCTTCCTACTATATATTTTAGTTTAAAGTAAAATCAATTAAATGTGAAGTTTGAACGATATGTGGGGCTAATTTGACTAGAATGATTGGTTGAACCGATGATGAGAAATGCCAGAAATAATTGTGTTGAAACCATATCTTAAACTTCTTTTCACAATCACAAAGATACTGGAGATTTGGTAATGTTTCAAGAGACCTTGTTATTCAGAGCAATTTGATTTCGTGAGTCAAACAAAATTCAGCATCAGCATTCAACTTAACTATTTTAATGATAATTCCATTAAAATAGGGACATAATCATAAACCGGAGCTAGATGCTGTATTGTTGTTCTGCAAAACAACAATTATGAGTTCAGTACAGATAATTAATAGACCATTTTAATTAGAGCTCTAATTAAAAACAGGGTAAACAGAACATTTTGTAACCAAAAAGTAAAATTAGAAGTAAAAAGACCCAATCACTTAGGACTCTGTTTGATATGAGCATACTCTGATATAGATAATGGCCTCTGCATTATGGAAAAGTGAAGAAACCTCAGTTGATGGAGACATCTTTGTCTAGTGCTAGGAGAGCAGGCGTTAACTAACCAAAATCTTGACGTGCTCAAAATATCATCCATATTTGATATTGGAATAATAATAATTATTTATTGCAGAAGGAAAAATATGAAGGAACAAAATGAAAAAACCAAAAGAAATCAGGCGTGTCAGGTAAATAATGAGAATATCCTTGAATTGGAGAGGCCCGTACGTGAAATGAAAAGTACCAACATCATTTTTATTCTTCATGCAGTTTCATGTAGCTAGGTGGCATTATCATTATTTTTTTTTCTTTCTAATTTAACAATTTAATTTCTGTATTTATCAAAGCATGCATGCACACTTGTTAACCACGTCAGCATCAAAATTAAAAACGATTCTCTTTATCCTCCAAGTGATTAGTTTTTTTTTTAAAAAGCTTGGGTTATAAAAACAACTAAATAACGTTCATCATTATGTTACCATGAAAGTTGAACATTTTCTTGTTGAAAATTCCTTTAAAATAATTTTGGAGACAAATGGAATAATACCATCAGATGCTTATAATTCTAACTTGTATATACTGCTCAACAACAACAGCTTATAAATAACTGACATTCAGTTTGCAATTTTAATTTTGTTTCTAACCATAACCAAAGCCAAGGTCAAATATAATGACTCTCTTCTAACTTGTTGGGACATAAAGTTGATTTGGATCATAATGTTTAACTAGCTAGTCTGATAAGAAGTAACAGTAATTTTGAAGTAAAAGGAAGTAATTAGTGATTCATGGTCTTTTAGAGGAAGTTTTGGTTGCCTGTCTCTGCCGACTTGTAAAACTAACTTCTCCATCATATTGGTGGTCTCCTTGACTTTCAATTTACGAGTATTGTGGACATTATATCAATAATAATTCAGCATAATCAACAATACAGAAGCTTCTCCTTAGTATAAAGACGGGTAGAATGTATTATTCAAAATGAAAAGAAAAAGTACAGAAAATCTAGCATACACTATACTATTACCACTACAACAGAACGGTATAAACTAAATTTTGAGTAGAGAAAGGTTGCGGGGGAAGGCAATAATGAAAATTTGTGAGTTAGAATCCAAATTTTGCAGTTTTAAGGGGTTGAAATGATGTAGAATATATGTCGTCATCAATATATCTTATGGTTGTGGCTGGCAGCCACCATAATGACCACAATATCCACCTCTTTGTGATGCACGCGCACTACCAAACTCAAAACACTATCTCACAAGCCCACACTTATGTTCTCTCACACGCAAGGCAAAACCAACCAACCACACGCGCAGGCACACACACAATCACAAACATTGGTTCTTGCAAATCTAGCTCACTCCCTTTGCATATCCAATATTGGATTTGAATTCCCTACTATCACAAGTCACCCAGTCAGGAATATGGACCCAAAGTATTTTAATTTTTGAAGGTGTTTTTAAGTTGAATTTACTGAAATGATTTATGAACTATCAGATCTTCATAACTGTCTCACTGCATGCTTTCTTCGACCGCAAGGAATCTAAATCTTCCAATATCATACACAAAAGATAAAAAATGGTCAGCCTCTTTGTTGAATCAATCTTGTTTAAAAAATCTCAAAACAAAACAAAAAAAAAACACATTCAAATTTCTCACCTTTTTCACATCAAAAGTTTCAACTTTCAAGCCAAATCTCCTCCATCCTAGAATTAGTTGTAGGCAAGGGCTTTGGGAATTTGAAGAGACATACAAAAAGTTATATTTTTTTTCTTTCAATAAAGAGTAAAAAGTTTGGAGTTGAAACTCGAAACCCATCTTCTTCTTAATCTTAAAGTTTGGTCCCACTAAAAGTAGTCACCTTTCTAAACCCCATACAAGCCTAAACGCCACATATACATCCTCTTAACTTTCTTCTCCACCCTCCACCCCATTCCTTATCCCAAATCACCATAATAATGCAAACCCCAAATCCATGATTGGTCCCACTATGTGCCCCCTAGACAACCAGCCCCACAAGGCCACACATCATCTAAAACATGTGTCCCAACTTGAAGGCACAACAAGGGTCGTCCATCTTTGTTTCAAGTGTTAATGAGATTTGAGGGACATGGTGTCCCCACTTAGCCCTTAACTGCAAGACAATGGCATAAGTTGGCAAGGAACAAGCGGGCTTTAGCCGCCATACTTGCTTGCATGCGCAAATTTCAGCATACAATGAAGCGAATTGCCACACAAGCACAAATAAGTGTTGTGTTGCAAATTCATTTTACAAGAGTCTAGTCTATTATACTAATGATCGAGCATCACTGCACAAAATTGGGCAAATTGCTTCAACACAACCCCACCAGGCTGCAACTCAAAATTTGGAAAGGCTTCCCTTATAATATTCATATTAATTTAGTGCATGCCCTCAAGAGTAGTCCAAAAAGCCATGAAAAGTGGTTGGATTCTTCATTTGATCATTTTCTTTGTTTCTTTTTTCAATAAAAATAACATCGTTTGTATCTCAGGCTTTTATTGGCTAGCTAGTAGCTAATGGTTACAGCTTAATATTGGCGTGGGTCTGATACGTTTTATTGTTCTTTTCTTTTGACATTTCCGTCTTCCTCTACAAATTAAACATGATGTGCCGTGCAAGATAAACAGGAATTTAATCCTGTGTACTCAATAGTATATATTGAATGAGATAAACAAACTAACATGAGGATAACATTTTAATAATTTTTTAATATATAGTACCCCACCTCAGGTGTTAATTGATTGTAAGACTTTTTTTTTAGAGAATTTGATTGTAAGACTAAGATATCGCAGTTCTGATCAAAGTAGAATCTTGATGATTGTATGAACATGCTTAAGAAAATTTTAGGATAAGTGCATGATTAGTAATAATTTTAATTTAGGGACAATTATCTTTTTAATAGGATTTTTTTTTCATATTGGTACGTATAATAAAAAGTTTTCATATTAAACTAAATTAATTCAAATAAATAATTAAATATACAATAAATAAATTAATTAACCATTCGGTTTCTATATCTATATTAACTTTTCATTTTAGTCTCTATGTATACTTAAAAAATTTAAATTTTAACTTTTATACAAGCAATATTTCATGTTTTATTGTTTAATTTACTCCTTATGTTATGTCTTCATTTTGTGATGATTTTACACGGCCAAAGAACTAACAATAAAATAGAGTTTTTAAATATAAAGATTAAATAATGAATTAAATCTATATCTACTAAAGATGATTCTTGTGAAGGATATGGCTCCCACAAGAATCATTCCTCGTAGGTGTGCTGAGATTTTTTGAAACAAACAAGACATGTTCTGAGCTTTTAACTGGCCAATCTCTTGAAAATAGAAAGTCCCCCACAATTAAAATAAAATATGCAGAGAGAGGCCAATCAAAAAATTATTTTAATTGATTTCCTCGAAATGTTTTAACGTGAGACCTCGAGCCCTGCCAAAGCCAGAGCAAAATCTATCTCTAGAAGGTGGAGATACTGGATTGACACACATATGATCCCATCCTACCATGCATACACGCCACATATATCATTCCTTTCATTTTGAAAATAAATGCATCTCTATTATATCTCTTTTTTTTTTTGCCCAATATAATAATATAAGATTTTACTTCTGTCACATAAGTGTGTGAATGATATATTTAATGAAAAAAATTTATTTAATTTATATTCTAGGTATAATTTTCTTAATCTAATGACAACCATATTATTCTCTGATTCAATAATAGGTTAGAAAATACTTATGATTTCTAATCATAGACAAAAAAAAAGAGTCTTATTTTAAATTTCTTGCAAAATTCGAATCCCTATTTGCTCCTCGCATGCATCATTTTGCTGCGTGACCTTTTTTCTCTTGTCTGCCAGCTGTTTTGTTCGCTTACTTTCCCGTACAATCCAAGTTTGGTGTACAGGGAAATCCTACCCAATCATGCCCTCGTTAGACTCACCGCACAACCATAGTACCCTCTTCACTAAAATTCATGCACTATCTTCACCATTATAGTCCTTTTTTTTTTATTAAAAACATTAAGAGTATATTGGAAATCTTGATAAGAATTCATTAATAACACTTTTTAATAAAAAAAAATGTTTCTGATATTTTAACATTTTTATATGCATCACATGTGCAATACATAATTATGTTCAAGTTAAATAAAATTATTATAAATGACTATTACAAAAAAAAATCAATATAAATGGCAAAATTCCTCCTCTCCACAAGCATTTAATTAATTATATATTATATAATCATGACTCAAATTTGAAACTTCAGATTATATATATAATTTAAGAAGATTCTGCTTTGCTAATTATGATTGCATTTTTTATGGGTGGAAAAAGTTTATAAAAGGTAGAATTTATCTTTTTTCAAATTTAAAATATACCTCAATTTTTTCACTTTTAATCAAATTTAAAACTTATGTGTAATTGCGATACTACCAAGTGATTAAATTTAGCTTCGTCTAGTCTTACTTTTCTGATTTGTTTAAGAGACTCCTATCTATTAGTCATTGATTGCGATGAAAGTAAATTACGGTTAACATTTTAAGGACTAATCTGAATTACTAATGATTTTATCTAAGACTAAGATTGTACAAATTAACTTTTTAAGGATTAATCATTTGCTAGAAATGTAGGGAAAATGATTAAGTCTCATGCTTGTAAGCTTGGAGGACTATTTGTTTATTAATTTTATTTTATTAGATGGAGTACTAAACTGATGAAGTAATTTTTAAAGGCTGAATTTTTTTGGATGTTTAGTAGGAAAAAAGTTTTTTCATATTCAAGAATCATGCGAAAAGTCAATTCCTTGGAAATCATAATTCCTAGAAATATGTAAGATACATTTAGATACTCTTAATATGTTTTCTGAAAATTAAAAATTTAAGTAAAATACATAATTAAAATTTTTTTCCACTTAAAAAAGTTTGAATCTTTTTCTTGAGAATATTTTTCGGAAAAGTAAACTAAAATTTAGTCCTAAAAATCATAATTTTTTAATCTAAGATTTCTCGAAAAGTAAAAAGTTTTCATTGATTAAATGTCCCATTAAATAAAATTTACCTTGTGTAACAAAAATAAAAATAAAAATAAACCTGTAATGTTTAATATTTGAAGTTTACACTCTGAAAAATAGAATATGATGGCACTGAGTGGATGACATGCAAGATGCTAAAGACTGCATCTCATTGACGTAACTTTGGGGTGTTTAAGAATTGAGAAAACCTCTTAGCCCTGCAACTAGAACCTGTGACGTCTGAATCTGATTATCATTTTGCAAGCATGTATTGTTGGAATCATTGTGAGTTGCATTTTTAATTTGTCTTTCAAATATCCCGTGCCAATTGCTCTATCTATTGCCCAAATTTTGCCATTGCTCTAATCCACAGCTAAATTGATTGATGGCAGCAATTGTACAAAAGCAATGCCATATGCAAGCTCTTTTAAAGTGCTTTTTCATGACATTTGCAGTTTAGCTTATCGAACTCTTTTAAGGAGTAAAATTTTGTAATTGATAGTACTTAATGTGCTATTTCTCAAGAAAATATTTTAAAAAATGTTACTATTTTTTTTTCTTATATGAATTCATACAAATTTCATGAAGTACTTCTTGCAAAATAACATTTTCATTTTTTATTCGTTGAAGAATTTTTACATCTCATCCATATTTAAATTTTCAATTATATACATGAGGCAAAAATTAGCTACCGTATCTTAAGAACTTTTTTTGTAGTATTTTTCAGTAAAATTAGACTTTCACTTTAGATAATTAGTCGTGATAACTTTGAATGTGCTGGCTTTACTGGGTTCAATTATAATTAAAAAACAATGCTTAAAATACTACAAGTAGGTTTGTTCTTATATCACCCTCTCCAATCATGACAGAATCTCACGAAGTTGGAGGCAATAATAGCCATTTTTCTTACAAATCTAGTTATTTTGCTTCCCGGAACAAAGGTCTTGAGCATTAACTCTCAATCTTAATAACTAATAATTGACTAAATACAACCCTAAATCTAATTAATTAAACTTATCATTAACTGTTTAACCAGCTAGCTTATGGATACCCAACTACTGTTACTAACACGTACTAGTGGAATCTGAGCAAGTGCTGACATAAACATGGTGTAATTCGAACAGTTGAATTGCACTTGTTGTTTCACGGTTCACCCTAATTTGAATGTTGGTTTTTTGCTCCACGCTCTAGGGAGAGTGAGAAGCTAGGAAAAGGTGGGAGATAGTACTGTTATATAAGTGTTTTTTTCTTTCTTAAATTGCTATAATAAATTTGAATGAAAAAAGTGGTAAACATTATTAAAATAAAAATAAAAAAGGAAGCAAAAATGGAAGTGAGCAATCCTAGAACCTAACAGCAAAAAACAAAAACTATTTGAGTATAAACTCTCAAATTGAAAATTCATCTAAATGGCTGCCCTGCTCAACCATGATGATGCTGGCTCGGTGGCAAGATGAAACATATAACTGCATCAAACTGCGTATAGCTGAAGAGGAAAAGCTCATATCGAGTGAGTGGCCAAATATATTTCAACATAATGATATTTTTTTTATTCGTAAAAATAAAAAATAATGTAAAAAAAGATTATAATAATTCATACATAATGTTGAAACAAATAGTTAGATTCCTTTGACTTTGCATAATGACATATATAATATATGTACCGGTTACAATAAGCTACTGCATTTAATCTCTTATATAGCAAATTCTTATACTTATGTCCATTGTCAATTTATTACTTGAATTTGGCCCCTTTAACCTATAGAATTGTTACAATAGCCTTTTTTTAAAGTAAAAAAAAAAAAGAATTTGGCCCCTTTAACCATTATGATGCTCATAGTTCATTGTTAAACAATTCAAGTAATAAATTCTTTAACAATGAACACAAGTATACGAAATTAAATCTTACTTTTACGAAAAATATTAAGAAAAGAAGAAAAATACCACATCATATAATACATGGACTCCATGCTGAATTGCTGATAAATAAAATAGATTTATGATATAGCTAAAGGCCACATGAAATTGTTAAATAAAAAACAGTTATTATTAATATAAAAATAAATTGTAGTCACAGATATTAGATTTCATATCTGTCTCAAGGACAGAGCAAAGAGGTGCCTTTGAAGCAATTGATAATGTCAGAGAGAGATTGAGGCATGTTGGCATGGATACAAGTCAGCGTGGAGGTCATCATGTTCCCTCTGCTCCAAACTATTTGTCCTCTTCATAAAGCTTAGTCCCTCCATTTTAGATTATAGGGGGATTTTGAGAAAAAAAATTGTTCGACAATGGATGCCATTTTATAAAATTAATGTATTAAATATTTTTTTGATATTATTCTTAATCAATATTGAATGGGAGTAGTATATACCAAAAATAAATTAATCATAAATTAAAGAGATAGATAATATTATATTAAAATGTTATATAATATTTTTTTGAAATTTAATAAATTAATTATATTTCTCAATATTTATGTTAAAATCTTAAATGTTTGTATAATATGAAATCGAGTGACTATATGATTAATTAATAGTAATATTCTTTTCTTATTAATTGAACTTTCTACATCCTTGACTCCAAGTTATTCACACCGTCCTTTAATTTGGCAAATCTCTTGGACATTGAAAAAGCTTTAATAGCATCGTTAATATCTATCCCCCTCTCAAAGGGCAATAGAACTAATTGTAACTAGGTTTTCTCATGGCCATATATCTTTTAGAGAAACATTAACTATGCCTTGGAACTCTTAATCCTTATTAGTCTTCATTTTTAAATGTTGAATTGTTTTGGAGCTAAATGTTTACTTTTAAATATATGGTAAAATTAAGAGTATCCAGACTACGATATTATGTTTGATTTTTTAGTAAACGATAAATAAATAGCTACTAGATTGGAATTGCAAGGTTTGTATGTGTAGGAATATTCTACAAAGAGGTCCTTAACTCAATTTTTGCGAAAAACATCTCCTTACGTAAGGGATTTACCCATGTCGTTTTAACTCCCAAGATTAATTATGAAGTTTCCTCTCCATAGTTTTGAGAATATAAAAAAAATAGTTACTAGGTAGGTTTGTTTTTAAAAACAACTCAATTAAATAGCTAGGCATGCGCATATTATCAATTAGAAATCCTAAATTTGAATCATAACATGAAGTCTGATTTATTTTTTTTGTTCTGTTTGTTTGATCTATTAGACTTCTTCACCTTTTTTTTAACCCTTTAGTTGATAGGTGTCTCAAAATGTATGGCAGCATTGGAAGTGATGGTCATTTGTGGAGATCTTTTTTCCCTACTAAGATCCTGTATGTCCCAACCCAAACATAAATAGGATTAAGACATTAATCTACATGATAGAAATATATAGTATTAGTGTAATGGGAAAACAAATGGTAAATCTATAGGGGGACAAGAATCTTCGAGTATGCCATTAAGTATTGTTTAGAGCTGTCTGTAAGGATTGATACTGGGATTCGGAAAGGAGTGAATCTTAATATAGATATTATATAACCATTAAAAGTTAAAGTTGTTGTGTTATGAGTATAATACATATACATAACGTGACGTAAATAATGCTTGTATCCTGCTACTGGGGTCACGGACTCAGTTTACAAAAATGGACTAATGAAGATAAGAATAAAATTATTCAATTAGACACTGTTGCCACACTCACTAGCCAAGATATGGATTAGTTAGAGGTCAGTTTTGTCCTATAGTGATCAATTTTATTCCGACTCGACCTAAATTAATTAATGGGATATATATATAACACGCATGGTCGGTCCTAGACTAAAATAGAAAAAGAACTCCTTAACCAATTAAATTGTTAAAAAAAACATCAAAATAATTGCCTAACACGAGTAACGTGTGGGATTTGTGGCTTTCAATTGATGACGGGATAAACATTTTTTTTTTATTAATGGATAAACATCGTTGTAATTTTAATTATAATGTGCGGGTGTGTATGGATAAGGAATACCAAGAAAGATGGATAAGATAAAATACTTTTATTATTTATTTGGTAGGAAAAACAGAGTGGAGGATTTTTTTTATTATTTATTTTTAGTTCTAGACTAAAAAAACTTCCCCACTCAATAGCGGGAAAGTGAGGGAGGAGAGCCATTTATTCTTTTGTTGTAGTTTTTAAAAAAATATAATTTAATATTTAACTTTTTTGGATTAACTTTGATTTTCTTAATGAGTATACAAATTCAAAATACTTGAAATTTTTTACATGTTTTTGTTCTGGACGTTTAAACCACACATTTCTTTAACTCTATTTATTTTAATTCTATTTGTCTTATCTCACATCTCCTTATTTCATTCTTCATTCAACACAGTGTTAGACTTCCACCCAATTTTTCTTTTACTCTTTGACTATTTTTTATATGTAAGGTCGGGTATTCTGAATCCGGTTCACGCCAATTTGTTTAAATTTGATTAAATGGACTATAATCTAAACTCATTGATAATTCACTAAAGCCAGGAATATTTGTTAATCAGAATATATTTTATGAAGAGTATATTTAATTTAGTTTTTCTTAAAGAATACTGAGTCATTTTTATTTCTTAAAGAAAATAAAATCGAAAATTTGAAATTAATTATACTTATTTTATTCTATATTTTTAAAATTCTTCACCACTTAATCATGTGTGTTCCTCTTAAAATTTTATGTTTTTCTTAATTTTTTTTACATTATGGATGAAGGCATTTCTTTGAATGTGAAGCACACGTGCATCTTCTACTATTCACTTCTTTAACCTTTAAAACTCAAATATTTAAGACGATTCATGCAACTTTGCAAATAGAGAATATCGAAATATTTATTACATGAATCTCCTCATTATCTTTTCATTTTCTCATAAATTCCCCATGAACTAATATAAATATCAGTTAAAACAATCATATAAATACAAATGAGTTATAGATTTATCAGTCTGTAATGTTTCTCCTTGAATGGTCCATCAACTAGATCAATTGCAAGTTTTCTTGCCCTATAAGGTTTAGATCTACTAATACCTTCATTCCAACATTTTTTTATTTTATTTTCAATTCTATGAAATATCTCTCTCTTTCTCTACATACGTATGTACTAATGTAACCAAATCTAACCATTTATCCCCCATACAATTTTCCATTCAATTCTTGGTATTCAAAATGAAGAAAGCTCTTTTATGAAGATATTGAAAATCAAAAGTGAAGCATGAACTTGTGATTTTATAACTATCTTTTCTTATATTTCTAATTATTAAAATGTGGTATGATTATTAAATTAATTATTTATTATATCTCACTTTAAACCTTATAAAGTAAATATTACTGCATGTTATGCAACAATTAATTTGACAATTCTGTAATTATAGCATACAATACTGATAGAATAAAAAAACTAATAAAAAAAACTCAAAAAACAACTTTTAAACTATTAGTGATAGAAAATGAAAAGCAATGGACTATAATATAATGGAATAAGATGGATTGGAATGAAATAAACTTGTTGGTCCATTGTTTGAATATTTTATATATAATGGAATGAAACAAAAATTTCATTTCATCTTTTTTAAAAATTGAACGAAATGAATTATAACTTTTTTGATTGCTATATGATTGTCATATCATCTTTATTTTCAATCTATTGTATTTAAGAAACTAGTGATTAAGATAAAATAGTTATTTTACAATCTAAAATCTTTTCTCCATCAAGCACACACCGTAACAAACTGGAAGAAAGAAGATTAGGGTGAAACAAAGAAATAGAATGGATCATGATCAATCAACTTTTCCAGCATGTCTAATTCCAATTTTTATAAATCAAACAATGGAACATCTTTCATTCATTTCCATTACATCATCCACCACCAATCCAAACATATTAATATACTAAAACCTTCTATCTTTAATGAGCACAAAGCAATGAATTTCTTAAGGACCAAAACTATAAAATAAATATATTAGAGAGCAAAAACATATTTAAGTCCTTTCTTTGAAAACAAATGATAAGTTACTAAAAGCAACACTTATTTACCTAGACCTATTGATTCCTATACTTTTCACTTCTACGATAAAATAAAATCATGAGTCACTCCTGAATATGTACAAGAAAAAACCTCATTCACCAAGGGATTGTAAGTGGTCCAGTGAATGAAGGTGGTCTCTAGTACATGCATCTTACTATTGCGCCAATTGTCTTAACTTGTTGTTGCTTTATTTATATTTAAATGTAGAAAAAAAAAACTTGGAGGTGTACATATACACCGAAGGAGATCTAGAGGTCCATGCACAAGTAGGAGATGACTGAGCCTACTCGACGCTGAGTACGTTGGCTAACCTTCCACTTTTCAACAAGAACCTTTTTTATGTTGGGACAACTAGAAACCACAGTTGCTACTCCAACTGAAGTTACACCAGAGCAATAAACCATGTGGCATGACTCAAGCACTGTGCAGCAACCTTTTACAAGATGTGCTAACCCAACATCTGTTATTTGTCGACAGTGTGAGAGTACTATTTCTTTCAACAATGGACAGTGTTCTCCCAATTCAGCCATAGCTATATCACCTAACTTCTGCAGTTGTACAAAACAATAAAAAGGTATGCATTACCCTCAACTTTTATATACGCGAAAACTTGAGCTCATTCGTAAACATAATACATGAAATATTTTTTATAAAATGTAACAAAGACAGTAATCTTCAAAGGTGCTCGCCTCAAAAGAAAGAGGAAATGAAATAAAATTACTACATTGATAAGATGTAGGAATAGAAAATTTTATCAATAGTAATAATTAATGATTAATTTACTAACAATAATTATGTTTCTATGACACTATTGAAGTAACATCCATCACTTCAGAGAATATTCATGCTAGTATATATTCTTAAAAAGGTTTTGATATTGAGATGTCTCCTTTACATGCGAATATTTATGTAGTCTATGTGTTTCATCAACAATGATTTAATAAAAGTTATAACTGAATCAAGAAAGCACAAAAAATTTCAAAAAGATGTATCATAAGTAAAATGAAAACGATAAAGGCTATAATAAACTAAAGGAAAACTACATTGCTTTGGGTATTAAAAAAAAAAGTAGTATACACACCTGCAATACACTCACATCCAAATAACATAGTTGAGGGCACCCCCTTGCAATGGCTATCACTCCAGCATCTCCAATTAGATGGCAACCACTAACATTCAGATAATGAAGGGAACAACCCTCAGCTATAGCAATAAGAGCTCTGTCGCCAACCCTAATAGTTTATCAAAGAGATTAAGGTCAAAATCATCCACAATGAACGAAACAAAAGATTCAAATGTAAACTAGAGCTTGCAAATAAATGCAAAAGGAAAATACCGAAGAAAAAATGTAATACAAACTCCCTAACAACATAATATTATAGTAGTATAAAATAAACATCTGAGATTTCTGCACAAAGGGAGAATAAATAAAACTGTGAATAAGGTTTTACCTATCACAAAATCGAATGCTAAGATCTGTTAGCAACTTACACTTCTCACCAACAGCAATGATCCCCTTGTTCCCAATCTAATACATGTGGTAAAAAAAGAAACATAAGGAGAAAGGACAAAAAAAAATTATAACCTGATATAAAACATAAAATAAATATAAAGTATAAATAGTAAAAAGTTGGCTTATTGTTTTACACTGGATGTATAATAAACATTCATGCAAGTATTACACCACTTTTTTTTTTTTAAGATAACTATTATACCACTTTCAAATACTTATATATCCCTCACTTTCATTAAAGAGGAAAAACAACAGTACTCAGCTTTAATCATATCATAGTGTGAGGAGAGAAGGGGTGGCTAGAGTTGGTGTAACAAGTAAATAATGAGTAAATGCATATTATATTAAAAGTCAATAACAAGGTACATTGTTGCTTAAAATGAATGAGAAGCACTGGACTAGGATGCAACTAACTTACACAATTGACATGGTTATAAAAAAATGATTAAATATGTAATCTTTTAAGAGCTACAAAAAAACCTGAAGGATAATGGCAAATAACCACAGCTTAGAATTCATTGAATTGTTTATGATAAAATATAGTGTATCTCTTTTATCAGAAGAACCTGAAAGTTTTGTTTTAGGAAATGTTTGACTAAAAGTAACAATTGGGCTTTGTTTGGATTGTGACGTAGAATTACTTTTGAATGTGAACCCACCAAAAGAACAAAAAATTATTTTAAAATATTTGACTATTATAAATAAGGACAAAATTGTAGAAGCTTGCATAACGTGTGCTAGTATTAATTCTAGTCAAAATGACTCAACAGTTATCCTAGGTTACAAGGTGCAAAATGCATTTTGAAAGTGAGTGAGACATCCAAAAAAAAAAAAAAAACCATCAATTTGAAGCCAAAAATTACACATAGAATGACATTTTCTCAAAGAAAACCAAATGCGAAATGCAGACAGTACCTCATAACAGCGACGAATATGAAGTTTCTTTAGATTCCTACAGCCACTAGCTATGCCACACATGGCTTCATCTCCAATGCTTGAACAATCTACCAATTGAAGTGCTTGCAAGAATTTGCATCCCTGTCCAACCTGGACAAGACCAGCATCACCAATTCTTTGGCAGTAAAGCAATGCTAACTCAGAGAGATGTCTGTGCAATAGAAAGCTAAGATTAGCATCACTAATGAAAGTGAGCTAAATATTCAAATACATGACCATAGCATGGATATGTTTCTGTCATATTTATGTTTGGCCCAACTTTCTTTAAAGCTCAAATAAGGGCTTTAAAAATAAAGTGGTTTTGACAATTTTAACTTAAAAATTACTTTTAAATTAAAAGCTTTGTTTCAATGTCCCACACTGACTAGTTCAAGATGAGAGGGAAGAGAGGCAAAGGTATGTGGCTTATTTTTCAAAGCTACTTCAGTTAGCTTTTTCATTAAATCTACTTTTTCCTGGCTTTTCTTTTATAAAAATTAAGCTCTTGAATTTTTTAATTCTCAAAATGTATTTGATTCATCTCCTTTAAAGAAGAAATGCAAGAAAAGAAAACTGGACCAAACACTACCTTAATCTTTTTTTATATAAATTAAAAACCTTAACTGGTGTTTGTACAAAGATTGATAAGAATAAGATGGATTATAAGAGAAACTATGAAGTTCCAACAAGCTTGATAACTAAAATACACAAATCAAATCCCCTACGTCTAGTCAAAACAATTTTTAATGATGTTTTAACATGTGTTGTGAATTTTAGCCAAATGTTCAAAAGCATGCGGTTCAACGAGTATATTGTCTTACACCAAAATGAGACTCTTAGCATCACCAGAGTGTTCAGAGGAAAGGCTGTTAGAAGTAATCTAAATGTTCACATTCTTTGCATCAGAAAAGAGCTGTTACTAGCATCAACAGGGCACACAACAATGTCAGCGGGAATAGTCTGACATTGAGTTTGGGAGAGGTAGATTTGTGTGATGTATATATGCACTGCTGTGAATACATATACATACATACATACATACATACATATATATATATATATATATATATATATATATATATATATATATATATATATATATCATTTGTTTTTGCAGCTTACACTCGACATACATAATAAGCTTTTAAGAATTCATGTACAGCAACATAGGTTGATAAGAATATAGGCATGCAGTTACACAGGCACACAACAATGTCAATAGGAGCAGCATCTCCTGTTCACATTGAGTTTGTGAGAGGTAGAAATGTGATATATATATATATATATATAAAATTTGTTTTTGCAGCTTCCACTAGGAATACTTAATCAGATTTTAAGAATGCATTTACAGCAACATAGGTGGATAAAAATATATGCATATAGTTACACACACATACAAACATGAAAAACAAAAATGCATGTAAGGAAAAGCAAGACACCACAAGATTAATTAATTATCATCACAGATGTTGGATAGAGAAACATAAAATTCATTGTGTTTCTTATTTCAAGAGCAGTTATCCAATTCCATGTCCTGATTCTTTCTTAAATGAGGAGTTTGTTGCATGCAAGAGTTATGCATCAATAACATTTTGAGACAACTTGGCATAATGAAAAACATACTGGCAGGATTTTCCAACAGATTCTAGCCCCAAAGTTCCAATATTGTGGCATCCATTCACTTCAAGATGAGTAAGTTCCTTGCAGCCAGTAGCAATTACTTCCAAACCCTTGTCACTGAGGAAATAGCAATCACTTAAAGTCAAGTTCTTTAACTTCTTACATCCATTCCCAATAGCACACAAACCCCTGGATGTAGACATTATTAAAAAAAAAGTATTACTAACTAAAAAAAATTGAAAGAATTATTATCAGAATGCAAAATCAATAGTTAGGGACATGAAAAAATATTGTGTCCAAATGTACACAACTAAAAGGTTGCACCCTTAAGGATCATGTAAAAGGAAAATTAAAAAAATATTACAAACGCAATCAAGTCTCACCCCACTAGATAGGCTTGTCAAAATGGACCAATTGACGACATTGGACTTTATCAAAAAACAGAATTTAAAAAAGATATTAAAAACAAATTGAATGCCCCTTTTGAACTGATCAACACTACAAATGGTTGATCTAAGTCACAAAATAAGAGAAATAGGCAATTTGTACTATGCCCAGTGCATGTGATTGTTTGTGAATTCAAGCATAATCAAATGAAACAAGTCCTAAAATGTAATCCTGAGAAAGCAACTCACTTATCAGTAAATCTCTGAAAACTATATAAAGCCAATAACTCCAAAGACAAGCAGCTAGTGCCTGCAACATTTAGAGTATCATCTGTAAGATTAATACATTGCAGCTTTAGAACTTTCAAATGTGGACATCCTTTAATCACAGCAAGCACCCCTTTATTATGGATGAACTCAGAGTCCAATGACAAGGTCTCAAGGGATCTGCACTGTGATCCCACAACTTCCATTGAAACGTCAGTTATTTTGGCACAAGCTGCTACTCCAAGAGATTTTAACGCATTTCCCACACCCAATGCTAATTCAACCAAACCATTATCAGTCAAACCTTCACAGAAACGCAGATTCAAATCTTCAAGTTGTTTGCAACACTGTCCAATAGCAGCTAGACCTTGATCTCCAACATAGCAACCCTAAAAGAAAATCTCATTGATTAAAATGATGAATAAGCATAACACGTCAAGCTACCCATAGAGTTTTATCTATTGATAGAGTGACAAGGACAAAGATGCACATGCACTGATAAGATAAAAGGATATTGGTATCTCAAGTTCCAATGCCTCACAAGACAAACTGAGTTTGCAAAAGCATCCATATTGATTCCAATGGAAACTTTCAAGCCAAATGTAAGTTGGCAAACATACTTATTAAAAACAAACATATAATCAAATTGAGCTTAGTTCACCCAAGTTGAAGGAGACCAAACGCTAAACCAAACATAGCCTAGACCTTCATTTCAAACTTCAAAGCACACACTCACATACTTAGAATTATTATTATTATTGAAAAGCTAAGCAACTTCACTGATGTAATTTCACAACAAGGCTAAAAACACAGCGTCAACAGCTTCAAACCAAAATAGATAAACACGACAAAACAATTGCAACGGCAAACCAAAAATGAACAAAGCAAAACAAATACCTGCAAGTCCAAGGATTTCAAAGAAGTGCATTTCCTTGCTAGGGATGACAACCCCTCGCTAGTGACGTTAGAACACCAAATTAACCTCAGCTTCTCGAGCTTGGGAAAGCCTTCGGCGAGAGAAGCCAAACCAGAATCAGATAAACAGAGTGAATCCAAATCGCTCTGATCAGAGGCAGAGCCGTGCTTATCATTCACGTCGTGCAGCTTCACCGAGGAATTGCCGCTCGAGCGTCTTCTCCCCTGCGTAAAACGAAGGAAAAGGAAACAATCAGATACAGAAATTAAGGAGCAGAGAACAGAGAGAGAAATTTGGGAGTGAGGTAAGGGAAATTAGAGCTTACGAGGTGAGCGGGGATTGAAACAGAGAGGCGCTCATCGATGTGAACGGTGGTGATGTTGGAGAATCGCGCGGCGAGGAGGTGGATCAAGAGGTCGGGGGAGCCGGAGGCGCCGATGCGGATGGCGGCGCGTGTGAGGCGCTCGAGGCGGAGCCACCGCGTGCAGACGAGGGAGCTGGCGTCGCGGTTGGACTTAGAGTCCAGGCGGCGGAAGATCTCAATGAGTAACTCGTCGGGGAGCAGCGTGTTGATCCAATCGTGGCCTCGCATCGAATCGAGTCGCTTCAAAATTCCAATGATTCAGATTTTGCCAAAACGAACGTTTCGGACGAGGTTTCAGCAAGCGCCAGAAGAGCAGATCCAGTTGCGTACGATACGGTCCTTATCTGTGGGTGACATTTTGCCGGTTCCTTTTATCCCTACCTCTCTCCATTTTAAATATAAGGTTAATTAAGTTTTTAATACTTAATTTCCTAAATTATTATTTTTTTTTAATATTCTTTAAAGAATTTGTGGATATTAAAAATACTCTTTGTTATTAATATTTTTTTAAGTAATGAGTTATCTATGATTATAAATATTACCATAGATTATAAACTAAGAAAATGAATTATGATTCTATGTATCACATCTTTTCTTGAGTGGTTGTTCTAGGTTTATATTAAAATTTAATATTAATCATTTTTTTTCTTTTTTTGTATTTTAATGTTATAATATTTTAATTATTTATCTAAATATAATGAAATTTACGTGGCATGTATAATATGTATATGACATATACGTTTTATTCAATCCATCTTGTTTTCTTATATTTGATCACTTAACAGAATATGTTAACACATTAGTTGCAGAGATTATTTTTAATAACTATAAATTTTGTAGGTGCAAATTTTTTTTAAAAAATAATTTAAGAACTAAAAATTCAAAATTTATAATTTGAGAATTAAAAACTTAATTAACGAGAGAGATTGTCATGCAAAAACAACTTTCTACTTTTTAATTATTATAAATTTCAGTATTTGAGAGGGAAATACTTATTTTCCATCACTTTTTTAATTAAATTATTTTTATATTTTAAAATTTAAATTAAATTATATCAATTTTAATTATGAATATCCTATTATTTTTAAATTCAAATTCAAATACAATCTATTTTGTTATAAATTTTAAAAATTTATTATCCTTAAAAAAATTTATAATTATTATATTATGATATTATTTTAAATCTAAATCAAATTAAACATTGTTTTATATTAATTTAATTCCTTAAAATAATTTAAATTTATTATTATTATGCTAACAAAACTATATATATATATATATATTATTTATTCAGTGATTAAAACAATATTTACATTTTTTTTACAGTAACTATTTACATATCTTATTATTCACCAAAAAAATTACATATCTTATTGATCGGTGTACGTAATTAGGTTATTAATTATTATGTTGGTGAGAGCAATATACAAGCTAGTGTATGTGTATGATTAGATTATTTTTTCTTGAATTTGGAAAACACTTTTGCTGAGGTTTTGTGTGTGAATTTTTGCTGAGCTTTACTTTCCTTCGTGTATACAAAAAATTATCAGCATATCGTATAAAAGATTTAGAAAAATTAAAAGATTTTATAAACATAAAATATAATATTATTATATATTTTAATGCAAAATTTAATAAAAATTCTATATATTATTTTTTACTAAATAAATTAAATATTATGTTTTCATAATTTTTCAGATATTAAATTTATTTAATTTATTAATTAATATTTTATGCCATTAAAGTTTAAAAAAGATTTGTGTGAAGGCAGTTGAAACTTGGATTGGATAGAGTCCATTTTGACCTTTGAGACGGCTAATTCTCTAGTCATGATTTAGTGATTGGTTTTTTTTTAAAAAAATAATCATTCTTATCCTTGAATATATAATTCGTTGATAAATGCGTCTTTAAAATATAAAAATATAAAATTTAGTGCTCGAAAGTATAAAAAGTTTAACAAATATATGTGGTTATTAACTTTCGTCCAACATAGTTAAAATAAAATAGACAGACATAGGGGGGTGAATTTGTCCTAACATGACCATTTCTAATTGTCCACTTAAGGATATATTTGTCATATAATATTTTTTTACTTTTCATCCCCGAGATTATGAATGTGTAATTCGTTAACAAATGTGTCCCTCAAAGATAAAAATACAAAATTTAGTCCTCCAAGGTATAAAAAGTATGACAAATATATCTGACCGTTAACTTTTGTCCAATAAAGATTCCAATAAGTGAAATATGAGATATATTTATCTTTTATGGTAATTTGGAAAAACTTGTAATGATTGGTATATTATTACAATATTTTATTTTGGTAAACTGGTACAATAATTATTTTGGATAATTTATATCGTGACAAACAAATTACGGCTGATAATCAATATTATCGTTATTATTATGTTTGTTTTAAATTATGTTTGCCAATATATTTTTTAAGTAATTATTGTAATGTTATGCTTGTAACGATAAAAAATGACAAAAATTTATCCTAAAATTATATTTTACCCTTAAATGAAACAAAATTTTGAGTTTAACAAATTAGTCCAATAGAAACATGTTGATATTTAGGTCCAATAAAGAATTATTAACATTTTTTGTCCAATAATGATGACTTATTAATATTTTTTGTCCAATAATAATAACTTATTAATATTTTTTTGTCTAATGGAACGTCGATAGTTAAGTTTAAAAAATAAATTACTAACATTTTCTTCTAATAAAAAATGTTGATATTTTCATTCAACAAAATTTATTGACATTTAAGTCAAAAAATGATATTTTATTGACATTTTTGTCCAATTTAATCAGCATGACCATGTTTCAAGTGACAAATTTGTCCTTTTGTGTCACATAGGTTATTTTATTAACGGTTACGGATGGAAGTTAATGATTAGATATATTTGTCACACTTTTACACTTTTTGGGACAAAATTTTGTATATTTTCATTTTCCACTGACGTATTTGTCAGTGAATTACACGTTTAAGGACAAAAGTATTTTTTTTTATATTTTATTAATTTTATAAAAGTTGAAAAATAAATACTATAAAGTTTGAAATTAAATTTTTTTTCTCTTTAGTTGATTGATCATTGAAGTGAATCCTTATCCTAGGTAATTTGTTCTTTGAATTACACTATTAACTTTTCGTGCATGCCAACTTTAAAAGTGCATGAAGAATAAAATAGAATTTACCGTACACTAGGAAGCTTGCATCTTGAATGCCATAGTCTCACGGTCACAGCAATGGCAAAAGTGGTTGTATCATTTACTTTCATCAGCTGTGTCATAATTTCGGGACCAGTTCTCCATTTATGATTTTATGTGCAGTGAGCATTTCGTGAATTACGCTATTAACTAGTAAAGTTATTTTATTAACAATTGTCCTAAACATATCAATTAAGGAATTAATAAATGAAAAATAAACTAAACTGTTCAATCCAAATTTAAAGTGTATGAGTGGAAGGAGAGATAGAAAAAATAAAAAAAAAGGAAAAAAAAATTGTTGAGTGTGACAAATGATAAAAAGAAAAAAATATATAGTCAAAATGGGATGGAAAAAAAATTGAATGTACGAATATAATAATCCTAATTATAAAAGAAAATATAGAGAAAAAAGGTTATCCATGTAAAAAGTTTTTAATTATGGTAAATTTATTGATTTTTAAAATAATTATCTTAAAGTAATTTAAATAATAATTTATGATTAAATGAAACTGTAAAATTATAAAAATATTTTTAATTATTTGATTTAAAATTATTGTTAACGTTTTCTTTAATTGAATAAATAAATTATTTTTTTGTAATGAACATGAATGGCCAAAAGAAAGAACTACGGTACAATGAGATGAGGAGTAGCAACTTCAAGACAATTAACCAAGAGCAACATTTGCAAACAAGGAGTCATTGTTCAAACATCAGAAAATTACTCTCTAAATCAAAAAGGGTAACGAAGCCAAACTACTTGGACTAAAATAAAACTACCAAATAAGTTGGCTGAATATATAAAATTTATCTGGTCACATGCCTATTAATTTTGCCAAGTGCTAATAATAACAATAACATTATTTAAGGTTTTAGACTATGTTTGGGTTAAAGTTTGGGATTTTATTTTTTGTGAATTTTAATACAAAAATTGCAAAATTTAATATACGAGTAAAGATAAAAAAAAATTGTTTTGAGAATAAAAGAACTTTTAAATTTTTATAATTTTAATTTAAATATGCATTAAACATTTTTTTAAGTTTTTATCTAAAAATTGAAGGCAGAACAAAAAAGTTTACAATAACACCAAGTGAAATTAGATCTCCTATACAACTTTTTCACTTGTTTTGACTTTCCACAGCTCTTTGAAAAGTTCCACAATCCCTTATCTAATAAACACCTGTAATTTCTTTGCAATTCAACTCCTTGCAAGTGAGGGCATCTTTATAGATGGTTCATTCATATTTGAATAATGTTACAATTGTTTTTTCACCGTTAAGGAGGTGTAAGAGAATAGGTAAATTTAAACAAGTATTGCATGTATAACCAACAACAACAACAATTACTTAAAAAGAAGGGGGGGTGAGGCATTTTACGATTTGTATCATTTTGATGCTCTTAGCATCGTAGCGCCAAAAGCTTAATTTTGGAGGGACCATAGGCGATTGTCTCTCCCCCACTCCACATGGATAAAATAAGAAAATACGAATTTTATTTTATTTTAAGAAAGCAAGTCCTAAAAACTTTCAAAATCCCGTCAAAGAGAATAATAAAATTTTAAAAATTATATTTGTTAAATATTATTATTTTAATTTTTTTTATCAATTTATCTAAAGCACTTATAAACATTTGTTATATTCTTAATAAGCTTTGAAGAATATTAAAAGTATACTTTCTAACATATTTTTATTATTTATTAAAAATTATAAATACTAGTATAATTCATTAAATATAAAACGAGGTTAAATTTTCTTATAATTTCTAATAAATTTTATAAAGAAATATCATAAATTTGTGATGAAAAAATGCGTTAGAAAAAAATGTTTCGCTAAGATTTGTGTAAGCTTTATAACGTTGTCTTGACTGTGAAAAATAAATAAGAAAAGGAAAAGGAAAAACAACCCTGGCACTACGATTCTATCTCTGCGATGATCGGGTTCATTATTGTTGGCGATGATGACTCATAAATCACAATCATGATGAGTAGTTGAAATCGAAAAGAGAAAAAAAGTTCAAAAGAAGAAGAAGGAGAAGAAGCGCTATACCAGCAGCAGCATTTTCTTTTCCATTTCCAACATCAACAGCGAGAGAAAGGATCATCGATCATCATGTCGTTTTCGTTTTTCAAGGCTTTGAGGCCTAAAACGCCGCAAGAGGTGGCCAAGTCCATCAAGGAGAGTCTCATGGCCCTCGATACCAAAACCGTTGTTGAAGTTAAAGCCCTTGAGAAGGTAAGTTTCCTCTTCTTCTTCTTCTTCACCCACTTACCCCACGTTAGATTCACTCGCGTAATTACCACCCTTTTGATCCATGTTTTCAATGCTCTATCTGGGTATTCGTTTTCTCAGTTAAATTTCCGGTCTTCAATCGTGGGCATGTCTTAAAATTATCGTAACTGCTCCTGCAAATTGTTCCATTTTTGTGAAGTGTGTTTTGTTCTGTAAAAAAATAGCCTTTTACATGAAAACTAGTCATTTGTGCATGTAACTTGTTGTTATGTGAGTAGTTTTGTTCGAGAAAAACAACCGTGGCGGAATTATACTTAACAGAAGAGATTTCCAACCTGTAAGTGATCAATTTTTTAATTATGTTATGTGTTTCCCAAATGGGGGAGGGTACTATCATTTTAACTCATGAAAGCTTCCTATTAAGCACCAACAATGGAAGGAGGAATATCCGAATGATATGTTCTTAGGTCTGCTTGAGCCGAACTCCAATGGTATATCGGGAGGGACTCCGATGCTCAAGTCAGTGTTTGTGGGAGAAGAGGACTGTGTAAATTTAGGGAGAGTGTACCTGATGCCTGTATGGCCTAATTATATCATTCTCCTATAGGCAATGTGTTATGGAGGGAGTAACACGGCAACCACCATCAGATACAATACAACCAGGCACGATAGGAACAATCACTAGCATACATCAAAGGCCCACTAGAAAGATCACCAAATCTCAGCACCTAAGGGATTTTGTGTAATCCATTATGTTAAGGGAATGCTGAGGTGGCAGGACTAGGAATATTACTGTCTGATACTTGTCTAAATTTCAGTTATTGCTGTCTGAATTCTGTTATTGCTAGAATTCGTTAGAATTCTCAAGAATCCTGTTATCTTCTTTTCAAATCACAGCATCATTGATGCATATATATAGGAGTAAACATGAATGTATTGGATAGCAGAAAAATAATACAAGTTTCTTCCTTATCTTTCTCTCTTATGGAGGTTCCTAGCCCTCCAAGCTAGGCTGTTCTTTCCCCCCAGTCTTGCATTCATAACATTTTGGTGCTTTCATTGAGCTCCAATGGGTGCCTTCCATGACTGCCATGCCAGCCCACACCACCCACCAAACCATCTCTTTCCATGGTATCCTCTCCACACAGCCATCCACCATCAATCATTTCTGCAAGATCCATTCCTTTCGTTTCATCACACACATTCTCCTTATGTACATCCAGCTCAATCCTTTTGGATTGATTTTGAGAGCACCCGCAAACGTTTGCTAGGCTTGTTCGGTACCGAGGGAACTCTTCCTCCATCATCTCCCACTTTACCCCTGAAAATGGAAAGCAATTTTCACGTAGATGTTGAGGATTCTAGCAGCAGAGGAGACATTGTGGGACAGCTTGTAACACCACTTCACTCTGCCTTGCCTCTTGAGAGCATAAACAACTTCCATTGCGATAACAGTCTTCCTCCTCTCGTGCTCGAGGTAGGGAACCATGCCGACGAGAAAGCCCCTTGTGACACCGTGGAGGAACTTGTCCTTTTGGGTACGCTAGAGTTGTCGTCCAAGGTGCCCCCTCTGCCGATGACACAAGTTGCGGCGCAAGTGGTTTTGTTGTCGTTGCGACCAGTATCGGTGCCAGAGTTCTTGTCCAAGCTGCCCCCTCTGGTGACGAAACACGTTGGGGCACAAGTGGTTTTGCCGGAGGTGTTTCACACTGTCCACCAACATTACCGCCATGGCCACTGCAACATGATCTCCTACGGCAGCGTCATCCTGCACGGCGGCCGCTAACTAGTTCTGCCTCCGTGCCACTAATATACATTCACTCATTCCTACACCCATTCTAATTTGGGATCCAGGTTCAATCTTCCTACAGCCAACACCTTGAGGACAAGGTGTTTTTAATGGGTCAGGGAATGTTATGGAGGGAGTAACACGGAAACCACCATCAGATACAATACAACCAGGCACGATAGGAACAATCACTAGCATACATCAAAGGCCCACTAAAAAGATCACCAAACCTCAGCACCTAAGGGATTTTGTGTAATCCATTATGTTAAGGGAATGCTGAGGTGGCAGGACAAGGAATATTACTGTCTGATACTTGTCTAAATTTTTGTTATTGCTAGAATTCGCTAGAATTCTCTAGAATCCTGTTATCTTCTTTTCAAATCACAACATCATTGATGCATATATATAGTAGTAAACATGAATGTATTGGACAGCAGAAAAATAATACAAGTTTCTTCCTTATCTTTCTCTCTTATGGAGGATCCTAGCCCTCGAAGCTAGGCTGCTCTTTCCCCCTTGTTCTTGCATTCATAACACAATGGTAGTTTTTCTCTCGATGAGGCGAGGGAAATGCTTCCAAGGTTAATCACATGAAATTTGGTGCCTTCAGTTTTTGGAGGTTTTTCTCAGTGCTTCGAGGCTGTGTAGAGCTTGGTGCATCATGAGGTTCTCAGTGTTGGGCTTTACAGACCAACTATCTAATCTGACAATATTGGGCCTACACATTGGCTTGATTCATAATCATAGGCCCAAATTCACCACAGAGGAACTCTAATGGTATATGCAGGGACTTTGACACTCAAGTCAGTATTTGCAGCAGAAAGAGAGTGTAAAGTTCAAGAGTGTACCTGAGGCCTGTATGACCTATTTATCTCAATTTCCTGCAGGCAATGATAGTGTTTATGACATGATGAGGCATGGGAAATGCCTTCAGGGCTGATCCCGTGAAATTTGGTTCCCGAGGTTTTCTCATTGCTTTACGACTGTATTGAGTTTGGCATGTCATCATGAGGTTCTCGATGCCTGGGCTTTATGGGCCAGCACATTGGTTTGATTCATAATCATAGGGCCCAAATCCTCCAAAGAGGGAGCCTAAACACTTCCTAATAGAAATTGGCTCATTTACTCCTTCTGTGTTGTTGATACGTAATTCTCTGTGTATAAGGTTCTTTTCTGTGTTTAAATGGGATTTGGTGTCTATCGAATAAATGCATTTTTGTTGAACTAAAATAATTGAAAACTGTTTAGAGAGCAAAAGAAGCTACAGAGCATTATGCTGGTGGCTTCAAGTATCTATTGCTGCATTTAGTTGGGCTCATCTCTAGTAATGGTACATATAATGGTTGCAGAATATGAACTTGGCAGATTCAACACTCTTTTAACTTATATAGAGTGGGCCCTTTCCCCATTGATCCTAAAAACCATTTCATACAATTCTCGCATTGGAATAGCAAAAGATATATAGACAAGAGATGGGCAGTGCTTTGGATAGCTTTATCCATGACTATTTGGAAGCATAGAAATTCAGTGGTTTTTAATAACCATATTTTCAACCCCGAAAAAGTCTTGGATGAAGCTTTATTCCACACGTGGTCATGGTTAAAATGTATGGACAAAGACTTCCATATTCATTTCAATCAATGGTCTACTAGTTTGAGGGAGGAGTTGGCTTAGGGGGTTGGTTCCTTTTTGGTTTCAGCTAATGTGATTATGTAACTTTCAGATGGGTTAGGCAACTTTTGCCTTGTACATTTTTATCCTCTCTGCAGTACACCTAGTACTGTATTATATATAATATATAATACTGATTTTTGCTGTGCAAAAAAAAAACTTAAACTCTTCAATGTCTGGTTAATCATCTAAGAGGATTAGGTCTGAGAATTCACACTCTCAATGTTTCTTTTATCTTAGGCATGCTTCTAGTTGTACCATTTTATTGTAGATATTTATTCTGGAGAGAAGCAAAATGAAGAAAGTGTTTGCTTCAGTGATATGATATTAAGCGTTTCTTTTAGTTGCAGTTACCCATTAATGGATTACTGATTTTTAATGCCTTTTATGCTTTATTGTAGGCTTTAGAGGAAGTTGAAAAGAATTTTGTAACAATGAGAACCATGCTTTCTGGAGACGGAGAGTCAGAACCAAATTTGGACCAGGTTTCACAGTTAGTGGAGGAAATCTGCAAGGAGGATGTTCTCACTCTTCTAATTCACAAGCTGCCTATACTAGGATGGGAAGTAAGATTATCATCAATACCAAGCTCTACCATTATTAGTTGACTTAACTGGTTGCTCATCATTGGTTTGTGAATTTTGATACAGGCAAGAAAGGATTTAGTCCACTGTTGGTCGATATTATTGAAACATAAAGTTGAGACCAATTATTACTGTGTAGAATACATTGAACAACACATTGAGTTACTAGACTTTCTTGTTGTATGGTAAGCTTTTTACTGCTGCACCTTTTTTCCTACCAATTTTGAACTCCTTTTTGTTCACTTCCCTCTTACCTCTTTCAATTGTGGGTTTTTATCTTTTTTATTTGTATTCATGCTGGAAAACTAAAACTGATGCTCTAAGACCTAAGCCAATTGAAAATGAGAGATTTTGGTTTTTCTTTATTTCCAAGATATGATCTTGGAAAAAGTTGGATTACATTTGGAAATTATTTTAGTTCTTGAAACTGATATCACAAAAATGAAGTTACTCTGCCATGCTGTTTATGCCATGAAATAGTTTTTCCAATTAAGAGTTGAAAATAAATGCCAAGGTTCATGTGAGATTTTTTATGGGCAGTTCACTCTAAGAAAATTATAATATTATAGGTGTAAAATATTTTTAGATGTAGAATTGATACTTGATAGAATAATGTTGTTCTATGTTGAAAGATTTTGTTAACAAATTGATGACCTTTTTGTCACTATTGCTGTCTCCTCCTGTCTGTAGTTTTAATTTTTTTAGAAGTATTAGTTAACAATTTACTGCATTAATGTAATTTTAACATTGATACCTTAGAATATGTGTTTCTTCTGTTAAAGCATTTCTGAATGATATTTCCCAAAATTTGGAGTATAGAACTGAACCTCAATGACCTTACAAGTGAAATCAATGTTGAAAACAAATTTTATTGCTATTGTAAAAGATTGGTTTGGAAATTTATATTGGAATCCCACAGTCACTTTGAGATGTCCAAGGTTGGTTCTCAATTCCTGTTTAAAAGAGTTTTTGGAATGCTTTAAAAAAAAATTCTTGCAAAAACCATCGTGAGAAAAGGGATTTAGGCAAAAACAGATAGCACCTATTTCTGATTTTTCATAATTTATTTTCCCTTAATCATATAATTTGACCAAATTATCCCTAGAGTATTTTTGAATTGTGACATAACATGCCAGGTATTTTGTCCTTATTTCCTTTCATCAAACAAAAACAATTTTGCTTGCAACTTTATAAACTGATTCTTGCCAAATGGTTTCCCTTAAAATCAATAATTGCGAAGCTGAGTTTTTTAAAATCAGGTATCTTAAGCAATCTACAGCACATTTAATTTCACTGCCCAATAAGTAAACAATTGCATAGTTATGTGATCAATCTTCTCAAATATGATAAATTTAAACAGTTGCTCAAAACATCTCTATATGTGTTTCCAAGCAGCTATGATAACAAAGATATTGCCTTGAGCTGTGGCATAATGTTGAGGGAGTGCATCAAATTTCCATCACTTGCAAGGTAAGATATCTTGGGTTGTTGTTTTTGGTCTTCTTCCTAATTTTTCATATCTTTGATATCTTCCATGTTTGTTGTGGGCTCAGATTGATCATGCCAAGATTTGATGTGCATTTTTGTTACTGGAATTGTTTTATTGGGCTTAAAGTGGATTAAATAAGAGATTCTTTTATATTATAAGGGAAAAAACATAGATTTTTCTGCATTATCACAATAAATATAGTGCAATATGTTGGCATAATTGCAATGCTTGAATGTGGTTCTGTTAGAGCTGGCATTCTTGTTAATTGTTGGTGTTCCAGCCTCCAAGATCGCTATGGGTTTCTATCATTTGTAATTCCATACTTACATTACAGTCTTAAGGAGATTACAACAGGACAATTTCTTGAGGTTGGGCTTGAGGATGATAAAATTCATTTCTTAAAGGGATTGGGGGGGGGGGGGGGTTTAAGTTATTTTAGAAGTAAAAATTTAACAGATGATTATCACTAATGTGCATTTTGAGTCTGGTGTTTGTATATAGTCTATTTAGAAGCCAAGTCAATTACACTGTTTTAACTGTGTATTTTTTGAGTGTTTTTCAGATACATATTGGAATCTGCAAGTTTTGTGCTGTTCTTTAAATTTGTAGAGTTGCCTAACTTTGATGTTGCATCTGATGCATTTTCTACCTTTAAGGTCAGATCAGAATCATCCCCCCTTTTAATTCCCATTATTGGTCTTACTGATGATTTTAAAGTTCTACATGACACTTCATACATTCCTATGGATATTCTTTGCAGGATCTTCTTACTAAGCATGTAAACGTGGTCTCTGAATTTTTGACAGCTCACTATGATGAGGTTTGTTTCCTCCTTGACATATTTATCTGATTTGGCCATATCAAGGCAGCACTTTTGTGCTGATTGAGAAAAAAAATGTTTATCTAATATTTATACCCCAGGAAATCGTTTGGAAAATAAATTCATCGATTAACTGTTCTGTTCTCTATGATATAATTAAGTGTTCATATCCTCATATTTGAACGTGTACATAGTGCATATTGCAAATTGAATGATTGGTGTGGTTTTATCTCCCATATTACATTTCAGCTTTTCTAATAGGACTTTATGTTCCCAGTTCTTTGATCTATATGAGAAACTCTTGACATCTCCTAATTATGTCACAAGGAGGCAGTCTTTGAAGGTTTGTTCTGGCAACAATTTTCGGTGTTTTTGTTTCCCAATCATAGTTTTATTTATGTGAATTTAACAATTAAATTTCTATGAATTTTAGCTTCTCTCGGAATTTCTTTTGGAATCTCCTAATTCCCAGATAATGAAGCAGTACATCTTAGAAGTTCGTTACTTGAAAGTCATGATGACATTGTTGAGGGTATAACTTCTCATAACCCTGTGTAATTGTATCATATTCTCCTTTCTACCCATTGACTAATGGGCATGCTTACATGATGCTCAGTTTATGTGTTTACTTGCTACACTATTCATGATATATGCAATATGCTATGCACAACTGAACATTTTCCTTGTTTCTGTTAAGTGTTGTATAGCTTGGTTTCTCTGTTAGCTGTAATTTGCACATATAGTGAAGAGTATTTTATCTTATCTCCTACCTCGGTTTTACTTTTTTTTGTTTTATATCATTACCATAACCACTTGCATGTAATTTCTCAGTTCCAAATTTCTGTGGTATGCTTTATCTCAAATGATTTATCAAGTAGAGAAACACTGTTTGAACACATTTTCTTTTGATGATTTCATAGTTGATTAACAACATCTGGTCAGTTTGGTTATATACTTATATGTAATACTGTAATATTATTAGTGTGAAAATTGAAATATACACCTGAGTCTCATTAAATGGCGGAATGGTGTGGCGGATTTTTTGTCAACTGCTATAGACAATTTGTGAAGGAAGGCCCGCCATAAGGTGCAATGGTGTGTTTATATGGCAGAGTTTTGGCCTTCCACGATGTTCTGCCATTGATAACACTGACTCATGTACATCATTTTCACTAAAAAATCACAAATATAAGTGTTTATGGATGTTGGATGGTAATGAATATTTGGAAATGGAGTGCCAATGAAATTTAAAAGGTGAGGATAATGCAGATAAGGATGTATCCAAGATAAAGTTAAACTAGCACCTATTTAGGAGATAGTGGTGAAAATTTTCTAAAGGTGGTTGGTTCATGTGAGAAGAGGACTAATTCAGTGAGAAAGTGGGGGGGGGGGGGGGGTGGCTATGTTATGCTTGTTTTTTCAAGTTTCCATAAAAATCATTGCTTTTGTTTTTTTTTACCTTATCTTCTGCTAACTGTGTTTATTTGTAATATTTGGGGTTGAGCAGGATTCAAGTAAAAATATTCAGTTATCAGCTTTCCACATTTTCAAGGTGAATTTTCCCTCTTCATGCTTTTAAGTTATACAATGAGCTTATCCTTTTGTGGATGTAATATTCAAACCAGATCGTGCCTGCTAATATTTTGTAAATGGGGGTATCCAATCCTCTTTGTAAAGTTTGGCATCCGTTGAGAACTGGAGAAGTCTTGTATTTACCATGTTAGTAGCAATGACTTGGGAATTTGGTTAATGGCAGATTACATATATAAATTGTTTTAATGCATTTAATCTAATTGACAAAGGTTTTTATTTTCTGAAGAAATATACCCTACAACATAACATTTTGTTGTGGAGATGATCATATATTTGTTTTGATCTTTTCTCACGTGTTTATTTAGGTTTTTGTTGCTAATCCTAATAAGCCTCGCGAAGTAAAAATTATTTTGTCGAAGAACCAGGAGAAGCTACTAGATTTGCTTCATAATCTGTCCCCAGGAAAAGGTTATAACACGTTTAGTAATTACTTAATTTGAAACCTACGATTACATAATGTTGTTCTGAATTTCCATTTAGTTTCCGAACCCTTAAATAAAAGTGTTCTTCTATAAGTCACAGGTATGAGCTCTTTCACCTTTTTTTCAGGTTCAGAAGATGAACAATTTGAGGAGGAAAAGGAGTTTATCATCAAGGAAATTGAAAGACTATCGATCTAAGTTAATTTTTTTTCTACTGCAGCTGTGTGTGATTTTGTAACAAGTCCTTTTGTGACCTGTATATCCAAAGCTAATTTGCTGCAAGGATTTCATGTTTCTGTTTATAGGAAACATAAAAGGTCCATGAGTTTTTATGTGGACAAGACACCAACTATGTGTTTGTAAAACAAACTGAATTAAAATTATCGAGCTTTCATACTGGTATAGTGAAGATGCCATTGGGAGTGTATTTGTTGCACAGATGAACTAACATTCTTCTCATCATTCTCAGTTCTCTTTACAAAATCTAACACCCTTCATGAGGTACATTGTTACGAACAGAGGACACAGACTTTGTTTCGAGGACAACAAATTCTGTTATGACCTATGGATAGATGGTGATGGTGCTGTAATCATTGTTGCTTCTTCCTATCATACATCAAAGGATTTTCTGAGAAGTTTTAACGAATATAATAGTGCAAATTGATATGATAATTACCAAACTAGTGTAAAGTTTTTTACGTAATGTAAGTCGTGCTTGCGGATGGAGTACAATAGAGAAGATAAAGTTGTACAAGTAATTAAAGTGTA
Organism: Glycine soja; assembly: GCF_004193775.1. Lineage (NCBI taxonomy): Eukaryota > Viridiplantae > Streptophyta > Magnoliopsida > Fabales > Fabaceae > Glycine > Glycine soja. Next base: position 40,107,794 of record NC_041012.1, on the reverse strand, counting down.
TTATATCCCAACTATGATTATTTTTATTATTTTTTAAGGATAAAGTATTTTTTTACCCTTTAAAACATTTTGAAACGTTGGTTGTTTTTTTTTTAATTTGTTTATAATCCTTATCCTTATATTTAGTAAAAGTGATATAGTTTTAGTTTTTTTTATCAGGGATTAAAAATATGTGTTTTTGAGTGAATGTAAAGACTACAATTGTATTAAATTTTTACTAAGACTAAAACTAACATGATATTTTTTGAGAATAAAAACATATTTAATCATTTTTTAAAAATAACAAAGGTAATGTCATTTACGTTTTTTTATAAGTTAAGAAAAAATGTAAGTGGTGTTTCTCATATATATCTACTTTTCAACCACATAATTCAATGAATGATAAATTGGATCCTGCTTAATAGCATTGATAGTTACTTAAATTGCATGAAAATGACAACTAAAAGGTTGTTATCAACATTTATACTGCTACTTTTTGTTCAGAATCTAACATAATCAGAAATTTCATAGTTATGTATTTTTCATAAATTTGTGTTAGTAAAAACATGAATATGAGGGACCTTAAGTTGTATTCATAGTTATATTGATATTGATTCCTATTTCTTGTATTTTAAAATCAACAATGCGTGCCGTATACTTTGGCTTGTTTTACTGAATTTACTTGTATCGTTTCTAATTAAACTTACATCAAGATCTAACAACATTCTAAAATAACTGTGCGAGGTCATCATAAATGTACAAATCATATATCCCATATTCAACATACATTTTTTAATTTGAAAATGAAAAAATGCTTAATATTACGAAGAATAGCTTACACGAAAGGTACGAAAAGGTAAATCAACGACTCAACGTTATTCCGTGCTTTCCGTCAAATTTATTTTAACCAATATTTTCACTTTAAAAAATCAGAGCCGTTCACTTTAGTTTTCGTGCAGTTTATTTTCGTAACAAATTACATTGTACTTTTAAAAATTTCAAATCCTTAATTTACTATTCCTTTTATTTCAAATAGATTGATTTTAACATTAAAAAAATTGTTTTCAATTTTTAATGAAGTGTTAAAAAAATTATCCAATTTTGTTCCCTACACTAAATTTTAAAAATAATTAATATATATTTATAGCTATTGAGAAGATATTAAAGATATTTTGGTAAAAAAAAAATTAACCAGCTTATTTATTGTTTTTCTTAATTTATGTGAAAAAATTTAAACATTAATAAATTTGAAATGAAGAGAGTATTTTCATTAATTATAAAGAATTCTCGTTTTAACTTTTGACTTAATAAAATTATTATTTATTTATTTCCTTTTTATTATGTTTTTAATGTTCCGTTCAATAAGAATATTAAGATAAATAACATTTTTGTAAAATTAGAGATGAAAGCAATTTTTGTACACAAAAACAAATTTTATTTTAAAAAATAAAATATCTAAGTCTACCATAACCGAACGCAAAATCCTGGTAATGAGGTGATTTAGTGACGCAGCGCCTAAACTAAAAAGGAGTGGTTTGAAATGGAAGATGGCATTGAAGTAGAACTAGAAGGAAAATTTTGAATAATTGGATGGATGTGATGCGATCGACGTGAAAGCGATTCCACATGCATCATATCACATCATATTATAAATCCACAATCATATACACACACATCCATTCTCCGTGCGCAAAATCCACAATTCATAATAAACCCTTTCTACTTTCCTCCAAATCCATACACAGCCTAAGCACCACGCCATGAACTTTTTCAAGTCCGTCTTCGCCGACGAGCCCGACGAGCCCGACTCTCCTCCGGCCGAATCGGACAACCCCGATCCGCCTCAGAGCCACCACGACTCCGCGTGGAGCTTCGGCGGCCTCATCCAAACCCTCGCCTCGAAATCCGAGTCCGTCCTCGAGAACTACCGTCGCGATCTCGAGGAATTCGGGTCCGGTTTGAGGAAGGAAACGGCGGTGATACGCGAAGCCGCCTCACGCGCCGTCCAAGACCTGCCGGCGTCGCTGGACGTCGGTGCGTCGGTGGCGCAGGAGTCGCTTGAGTCCGTCGGCCAAGCCATCGATGACATTGGCAGCACCGTTTGGAACTCGACAGCGCAGATTATCTCTCACGGTAGGGACTCTCTCTTAGCCTCTGATTTCGATTCCGATTCTTTCGATTCGAGCAATTACGATAATAACAATGCTAGCAAGAAACTGTTGAGCGGTAGTGGTAGCAGTGATCGTGGTTTGGATTTGAAACGGTATAGTAGGTTTGATACGCTGGTGCGTGCGCTTCAGTGTGATGTGAATACCTATTTGGAAGAGCCTGAGGATTTGGGGAATTTCAATGAGTGGAAATTAGGGTTTGAGGTGAATGAGAAGAGTGAGGAGATTCGGAATTTGATTGAAGAGAATGAAGTTGTTGATGAGATTTATGAGAAGGTTGTGCCTAGTAGGATTGATGATGAGAGTTTCTGGAGCAGGTATTTTTATAGGCTGGATAAGCTGAGGCAAGCTGAGGATACGAGGGCTAAGCTCGTGAAGCGTGCAATTTCCGGGGATGAAGAGGAGGATTTGACCTGGGATTTTGATGATGATGATGAAGGTGGTAATGATGGGTATGAGCCTTTAGGTGATACCCGTAGCGTTTCAGAGGTGAAGGAGGGAAAATCTGGTGACGGTGCCATGGATGGTGGTGATGTTGAGAATGTTCAGGCTGGGAAGAAGGATGATGGCAAGGTTGTTGAGAATGTTCAGATTAGGAAGAAGGATTTGGAGATAGAGGATGATGGAAAGAGTGTTTCTGCTCCTGAATTGAAAACTGATGTTGATGATAAGTCGGAGAATGTGTCATCTAATGTACCTGAGAATGTAAGTAGCAGTGGAGATAAGTTGGATGTTAAATGTGAAGAGAAAGAGGCATCAGAAGGGAAGACAGATAACGATAACAATGGTTCGTGCAAAGACAGTGATATTTCAGTTGTTTCAAGCCAGCCTTCAATGCCTGGGGAAGAAGACATTGGCTGGGATGAAATTGAAGATATTGAAAGCAATGATGAGAGTAAAGGGGCCACAAGTAGGATTGATTTGCGGAAGAGATTGAGTGTGGCAGACGAAGATGAGGATCTGAGTTGGGATATTGAAGATGATGATGAGGCTGCCAAATAATGAGCAGATTGTGGGTTCATATCATTGATGCTTTAATTATTAAACACAAATTGCTTATTAAGTGTATAATTCTTTCTTATAAATTAACAATGTAAATAAATTGTTTTTTACGTCTTATACAAGCTTAAGTCTGAAGGTGGACACCAGTTGAAAGTTTAATTTGTAAGTTCTTGTGGATTCTTCATCCTCTTTGAGGAAGGTTCTTGCACACCATATTCGGTGTACCTTTTTACAGGAAGGCATGTTCAGTTATTTGCAACTGCTATTTTAAAAAGGATTTGTATAATCATGTCATATGGAGCCACCTTATTACTGATATGTCAGCTGCACTTCAGTATGAATTTATTTAGTAGTATTAAGCTGGCAGCATCTTGTAATTGTCTGCATTTATATTAACATGGTAGACGGGTATGCAATAGGCTAAGCCTTTTCTCTCCCTAAACATTGCATACTTAAACATTAAACAGCCAGACAGAGCTGACAATAGGAACCTTTTATTCAGTCTTGTAATTAAATGAATGTCATCATTGTTGTATTATTTGTCACAGTAGACATTTCAAAAGGTTACCACATTAACTAATGAGTTTAAACATGACTTAGCAGATAGAGGTAGTTTTGAAATATTACGTTTGCGTAAAAGAATTTTGTTAATTTTGCTGTTTGAATATGTTGAAGGAATTTATTAAATCCTAGGAGACTCGAGCACCATGTGAATGATTCTTCTCACAAAATCTTTTTGTTCGTGAACAATCCAATTCGTGAGTTCATAACTTGTAATTTATAAACTCATTCATTCCATATCGATAATCTTGATGACTTAACTCTTAATCATAAATTAAAGGGTATAAAAAACTTAGGTGTATAAAAAATCTTTCTAGAAAATGTTGCGATAAGCTTTGCCTCTTTAGAGTTACTAGTAGTCGTTGTTTGCATGCCATCTCTTAAGGTCATTGCCTTTTATTATCCTTGATTTTTAATGATGTGGGGAGAGAGCTCTATGATTTTAAGAAGTCGCGTTAAGACTTTCTTCTATGCGTATGAATTGGTTTAGATTGGGTGATTTGCACCCCAATCCTTCCTATTGGTGGGTTGAGCTGCTCTTTAACGATTTTGTTTTCCTTATTGAACTTTGAATGTCAGATTAGTATCCTGGCGATCTTCTGCGATATAAGCCGTACTTGAAAACAATAAAATATTTGTTCTTGATTATAGAGCAATCATTATCTATCTAAATTCAAAATAAACCCAGAAGAAAAACATGCTTTATTATTTTCCGGCGGAGGAGAAGGTATTGAAGAGGGTGGATTGGTGAGGGTCGGTGAAAGGAGAAGAGGACTCTAATATTATTTTTTAAAATTTATTCCGGTACAAGATGTCTATGGTAGTCCCTCATTTATCTTAGCTCTTGATTGTAAAGAGACCATATCAAACGGACTACATTTGTTTCCTACAGTAGGAGACCTATTGAAGTTTTCCACCCTAGAAGGGGTTAGGGTTCTCTCTAGGAATTTTCTAGTGGGACTGTGGGAGAGATATAAACACAAACTTTTGTGTCACGAGACCTTTGTGACTTTTCCCCCAGAAGCAGTCTAAATTGATAAACCATAATAATAAGAGTAAACCATTTTTCTTCTACAGTAACTAGTTCTCCCGAGTATTGTACGTCTTGCAATGGTTTATGGACCTTTTTTACAAGCTTTTCTCCTTTTGGTGAGAATTCTTTTGTAATTAATATGCTAATTGATGTGATGAAAAAATTATGACAACTTGGATGAATAATTATAGAAACATTAGTGCAATTGCAATTCATTGGCACATAATTACTATCAATTCGTTATTTAACTCAAAATTTTAGTATAATTATTTAGATCCAAGACCTGATAGCTTATAGCCTTTCGTTTGAGCATTTTTCTAGTCAAGATTCCCCTACGTACTTTTTGCAATACAGGAAGAGTGCACGTAGTAGCATTATTGGGTGTTCAAAGTTCCTTTGACTAGAAGCTTCTATCTTTGGCTGGAAAAACGTGAAAATGTATATGGCATGGTTCTTATTACAGAAATCAAATGTTGGTTGACTATGATTCTATCTTAGAAAACTTAGCAATGGTTAAATTGGAAAGTAACCGACAGCATAAACTTCTGTAATCTGTAGGCGATTAACTCAAAAACAACTTGTATTATTTTCCAATATTACTTGTTATATGGCCAAACATTCAATACGCAAAAAACTTAAGCAGTTGACTGCACAAATTCATGTTTCAAGTTAGAGAAATGCCAAAAACACTTTTTCTTATTGAGTGAAATTTATATAGATTTCACTACACATGTAGGTCTCAGATTGAGTTCTCTATTTGATTGATCTCATTCCCAAACTAGTAACAGGAGAGAGTACGAGAGTGTATTGAAAGGAATGTTAAAGAATGTCATGTTAACACTCATTGAAAATATGCAATTGGGCAGTGTATCAAATAATAGTGGATTGTACGACCCTGAGCAAAATTAGCGAGGTCAACATTACAGAGTTATCATACACATTGTACCTAAACAATTTTGTTGACACAATGCTCGGTGGTGCTACGATATGCCATATACTACTGTATACATAGCATTAAATTGATAGACAACTCACTTCAAACAAAGCAAACAGAAAATATTTCGCAAGGGAGATTCTTATATCACGCATACATACAATTGTAAAGCTTTAAATTTCATGTCATCAAAAGTATCATAAGCTGTAAGGGAGTACAAGAGAAGCACGGTGTTATTATGTTTCACAATACTTCCTACGGTATACTATAAAGAAGCAACATAGTCACAAAAAATAAAAATAAAGAAGCAACATAGTCTTTTTGAATTTGTTTGGTATTACTCAACCTCGATATGACTAATTATTTGCCTCCCTGAGGATCCTTAAGATGGAAAGGAAGAGGTTGAGTATGTCAAGATAAAGAGTAACAGAGGCTCCAATGTACTCATCATAAGTGAAACGCTTGATCAGGTTGTCAGTGTCATACACAATGTAGCCAGAGAATATCATAGCACCAATTGCACCATAGATAGCATGGGCAGTAGGTCCAAGAGGGAAGAACATCTGCATCCATCATATACATAGATATTAAGCCAGAGGAAAATGGCAAGCAAAGCATCCATCATGAGCAATGATACACAAACACCCACTTATTTTAAACGCCCCACCAACACCTTTCATTTCTCTCTTCCTATCACATCATAAACCCTATAATACCTATATTTTCCTCTCTTTTTTCTCTATCTCTAGGTGTCTTATAGCATAATGGGTGTCTATAAAACATTTTTCCATCCATCATAAACATACATAATGCACTCATCATGAAATTTTACATAAAAAAAATGATTAGTTAAGAGGAAATAAGAGAGGGACCTGCATCATGCCAGTGAGGATGAGAGTAATGAGGGAGGTGAACAATATTGGGCCAAGGAAGCTAAAATCCTTGCCCTTCTTGGACGCCCAAAAGGCATAGCCAGTAAGAGATGAAACCACAGCGGAGGTCAAAATCAAAGCCTCAAGCACAATTTTCCCTGCATTTCACATTCATTTCAGATCAACAATTTAAAACCCTTCATTTAACCTCCATCAATTTCTACAAATCGAAAAAAAAAAAAAAAACGAACCGTCGGTGTTGGCACAGGTGACTCCGATGGTGGAACTGATCGACACGGTGAAGAGTGCAAGCAAGATGTAATTATGAGGATGCTTCTGCTGGTACTTCAACAGGGGAATCAAAACTGCAAAATAATTTCAGATCCCTAATCAGAGATCTATAAAATTGTTCCAAACCCTAAAAATTCCAACATTGCTTAGTAACCGAGAACAAGCATAATTTATTTATTTTTTTATCGGCAAATGTTAATGGTTAATTTTTTTGTTAGCGGAGAAACCCACGACCTTCAACTCCGAACAAGGATAATTTATAAACATACTCCTCTGACACAAGCATCAAAGCGGACAATAACTGGAATAAGGAATGAGGGAGACGTACAGATGAAGGGAAGGAAGAGGAGGATGAGGAGGAGGGTGGAATTGCCCTTGAGGAGGTCATTGATTGGAGTATAGAAAACGGTGGTGACGGAGACGAGGGTGGTGAGGACGATCTGCGCGGAGAGGATGCCGTAGACCTTGCGGATGAAACCCCATCGGAGCTGGTTCTCGCCGACGCTCAGCCCTGGGTAGAGGGTTTCTCCTGATTCGAGGTCGAATTCCTCGGTCTTCGCGCGAGTGTATAGCTGTTGTGGCTCAAACATCTTTTCTTTTCTCTTCGGAATCAATGGGACCAATCAACCAACCTTCTTCTTCTTCTTCTTCTTCTTGATCCAAACTCTCATATATGGGTTATCGGTCTTTGCTATTCTCACACCGCTGTTGTTTCTGAATAGTCACAGGCACCGCGATGACGTTGAATTGCAAATTGGGACCCCCTCACGATCATCGACCATTTTGGTAGTATTTGGGTTTTTTTATTTTTTTCTCGTTAGTATTTCCTTTATCTTCCGAAATTGCCTCATACGCGGTATTGACTAGAAAAGGGGTCTCCTCGATTTTACGTTAAGGAAATCAAGAAATTTATGGGTTATCCTGTCCTCCTAGCTGCACCAACTTGTAATAAAACATTTCAATCAACATGTGAAATACACTACTATCTAATTACGATATAAAAAACCAATAACTTTTGGCAAGAGTCATAATAATCTCCTTATTTTAACTAACTGGTCTAGAGTTAAAATTCTGACTAATTTATAGATATGAAATAAATCATATTTAAAAAAATATTTATTTTGTATGCTTGAGATTCCCGACAAAAATTAGTGCATGTTTGGAACTGTGCTGAAACCCATTGAATGCATGTATTTCATGGTCAAACTTCAAGCAAGGTTAGGGTAGCTTTTGTAAAATTAATTTTTACTTATGGGTCTTTCATTTCTCTTATTTGTCCTTCACTCAAACCTGATTTTAATCACTTCTTTAATTGGACTATTTTATATTAATATCATGATTATCACTAAAAAATTATGATATAAAAATTGAGTAATGTTATATTTTCTTGTAAAATTTATAAATAAAATATTAAATAAAAAGTAAATATAGTATGTGATATTTTGAAAACAAAAAAAATATTTAGTGAAATATTAAATTAAAAAATATATTTAATATTTTGAAAATACAAAAAAAACATTAAATATTTACGATATAAAATAAACAAGAAAATCATTACTAAGAAATTGTTCCAAAAAAATATACATCTCTCTTTAGTCTCAAATATAAGAAGAAGAAAAACATACTTTTATATGTGTTAAATATAAGAAAATTTTAACTAATTTTATATTATTATTTCTAAAATATCTTTTATTTAATTGAAAAGCAAGTTTCAATGATTCTCTTGCCCTTGATACCAAGTTTTAATAAAGGGTGAGTTGAGAAAATTTTGCTTTTTAATTAAAATTGATGTAATTAAATGTGATCAACTAATTTTCTTAATTAATGAATGTGTAGAACTTGACAAATTTGTCTCCAAAAGATGAAAATTCAAATTTTAGTCTCCTAAAATGAAAAAATTGCAACAAATTCATCTATATGTTAACTTTTATTCGTTACCGTTAATGAAATAGTCTATATTATACATTCATGGACGAATTTGTCAACGTTGCACAAATTCTAAGACCAAAATGACTATTTATCCAAAATATAATTTAATCTACATCTTTCTCACTTTTTTAATCGTTGCAAAAATATATTACAATAAGCACTTAAAAAAATAGCTAAACAAACATAATAATAAACATAATATTAATTAATAAACATAATTTGTCTACTTTGAAATTTTTATTGTGACAACATTAAGTAGTGATAAAATCAAGTTAGGTCTCATTTTTTTAAGAATTAACTTAATGTCCATGCATTTTTGTTTGAATCTCATATTTTTGGTAAAGTACTGCTTCATTAGAAATTAATTTCAGAACAATAGACAGATTATACTTATTATTATATTTGTTGTAACTTATGTTTGTTTTCCTATTTTTTAAGTGTTTATTGTATGTTATGTTTTCAACGATTAAAAAAGGGAAGATAAAGATTAAATTATATTTTTGGTAAATAATTATTTTTGTCTTTGAATGTCGAGAACGCTAACAAATTTGTCCTTTAATGTGTCACGTAAACTCTTTCATTAACGATAATATACATAATTTAATGAATGGATGAATTTGTCACACTTTTTTCACTTTTAGGACTTAAACTTTAATTTTCATCTTTTGGGGGACGAATTTATTAATGTTTTACACACTCGGAAACAAAAATGATTATTTATCTTAAAAGAAATATAAGATGATATTGAATTGTTGATAGTTGTTGGCTTGTATATTTTACATAATTTTTACTGAATAAAATATAATATTTACTTTATTAATAAAAAATGAATTAAAATTACTGAACAACAACTACATAACTTTTAATCTATAATTTTTTGTAAATTTTTTTTATCTAAAATATAAGTCAACAAGATTAAAAAGATTTTCATTTTATTGGGATTATTAATCTTCAATTAACGCAGTAAAAAAGTCTTTAATTAATGTGTAGTGCCACAATTACGTGTTCGTGCTTATCTTTTAACGGTTCTAAAATCCATTTCAAGTGCTATCTTATCTGACCCGTCCACCCTCCGTATCAATGGCATCAATTTTTTACACAACAAAAAAGTACAGATCCCACATTCAACAAACCTGCTTAAAAATAAAATAGCTCAATAACTATAAATTCAATTGTATTAGTCGGACTCAGCACGCCCATTCCAGGGATGCTCGACTTAGTAAACATCCATCGAATAAGAACTCGACTGTCATAAATAAGAAAAAATAGAAACTCTCGTTATAATTAATTGTGCTTATATAAGGTAATTAGGCTAATAGATTAAAGGATCTCTATCTATCCCCCCGTAAGGACATTAGATAATCTAAGATGATTTTTAACCTGATATATATTCTTACACTTTATCTTTGTGTGGTTAACTTAATGTCTAAATATCTTTGCAAGTACCATTTTATAAGGAAAAGACGTAGATCAATCATTTACATCACTAATGTTAGTTGCTTAAAATATTTTTAATAGGTGAAATTTAAATTGTTCATTTGAGTTCTTTATTCTATGTTAATTAATCCCTAAATATCACATCATAGTTAAATAACTCATAAGCAATTGTTGCTTATATAAGTAATTAAAGCTTAATTTTAAACAATTCAATGTTACACTATAGATCACCTCCAAATCCAATGATAAAAAAATTAAACAATTATATTTAAAAATAAGCAACATGATGCTTTTATAAATTTTCTTCACCTAGAAAGAAGAAGAAAAAGAAAGACATCTCTACACCAACAAATTGTACAAGAAACAAGTCTAATGTCACTAAAGTCATGTTAACTATTTAAAAAAAAATAATTGTAAAATTAAATATTAAAATAACTTGAAGGATTGACCCAATTACGTTGTATTCACATGTGAAAGAATAATTTATTTAGTTAGTGTAAAATTTTCTTAAGTCAACAACAATTATGTATCACAAATAAAATTAATTTTTGACTCATTGAATTAAAGATAGGGGTGAAAGTAAGTCAGACCATCCATGAAAGCCTCTGACTCAACCTATTTAAGGCTTGACTTGACCCAACTCATTTAGTAAAAAGATCAAACTCAAACTTTTTTTTTTAAAAAAAACTATTTAGTTAAATAGGCTAAACCACAAACCTTAAGAAAAGTCTATTAAGTCTAATGGCCCGTCCGTTTAACAATAATATTTTAAAATAAAAAATATTATTATTAATATGATATATATATATATATATATATATATATATATATATATATTGTAAGTATTTTATTTAAACTATAAAGTTATTTTAATAATTTGACGATTTGAATCATTTTAATTAATGTTTGAAATATGCTAATTTTTATAAGCATAGATGAGTAACAGAAATATATACTCTTTTTTCTTGACAAGACTTAAAAGATTTTGATAGTATGTTACATATAATGTTTGTAGGCAAATTTTGTCCATATTTTGTGATTTAAAATCGTCTTATTATTTTTAATGAAAATCCTTGATTTTGTTTTTTTAAAAAATATTTTTATACTTCTTAATATGAAAAAGACATTTAAATGATCTAATGGACTTGTCAAGCTTTTGCAAAGGTTGAATTTAAGTCTAAAAATGTGTTCCTTATGTGTAATAGGTCTAGACTTAGGTTACAAAAATATAAAAAGACAAATTAGACTAGATTTAGGAGAGATCTAGAGTAATCCATTTTCATGCATAGTTGAAGGATATTCATAATCTTTAACTCATAAAAAAATTTAAAATTTAAAATGAAGTAAATTTTGTTTCACAATAAAAAAAAACAGAAAAAAACATAGTACAAATAACAATATATCTTATTTTATTTTTTAAAAAAAGAGAGAATAATGGTAGAGTTTAATAGTAAAGAAATAATGTAAAATAATTTTATAATATCTTTTATTTATAAATTATTATTGATATAATTTTTAAAATAATTTTATTAATATTAATAAGTGTATAATACACGCTTATTTTGGTTAGATGATTCTGATTGCATAATCTTTTGTACTATGATGACAGATGTTGGAGTTTATTGGATGCATTTGACACGGTTTTGCAGGAAAAAAATAATTCCCACAAACATTATGGTAATCGGATTCGGATCCGGATCCGGATCCTATTTATATCCCAATCCTACACTGCCATTGCCAACGCCAAACTCAAAGTGGAGAAGAAACGTGAACACATTCACCGTTTTTTCTATCTTCTTCTTTTAAATTCCTTCCTTTTCTTTTGATTCCGCTCTTCTAATCGTCGTTCCAATTTCACAGTTTTCTATACATCTCCCAACCATTCCATCGATGCTTCAAGGTAAATTTTGTTTATGAAACCCTAACTTCTTGATCTATTTCCTGCTGCGTTGACTTTCGTTGTTATTTTATGATTTCGCTCAAAACTTCAATTTACTCCAAACGATTGTTTTGTATTAGTTACTCCTTATATTCATTCCTGTAATTGCCTTTATTTCGTTTTTTATTCTTACTTCAAAGTTTCATGGTTATTTCTCCTCCATATTATTATATTTATATATTGTCAAATTGTTTCTTCACCGAGATAATGGGAAAAATGTGCCTGAAGAATTAGGATAGGGGTGATTAAATTTTTAAGTAAGTCCATGGATGTGTTGAAGTTTGTATCTTATACAACTCTGTATATTTCAGTTATTACAGGAATAGGTTCCTTCGCCATAGCATATGCAACTGGAATGTGCTTCTGCTTGACTCGAAAGAGGTAGGTGGAAGAAAAGAAAAGTTAATATATAACTTCCTAAAAGCCTGTAAGAGTTTGAAACACTGCAGTTTTCGCCTAAGATTTTTCTCCATTGTCCATATGGATAATTAGAATTTAATGGATAAGAACTTGGGACCATGATTGTGAAGGATCATTTTGTTGGTACTGAACTGGCAATGAGTAATACTTGTGTGGAGGAGGGAATAGATTTCTCTTGTGACCCATACATAGGGTTAGAATTTGATACAGCTGATGAAGCACTTAAGTATTACACTTCATATGCCAATCGAACAGGGTTTAAAGTTCGGATTGGTCAGCTTTATCGATCAAGAACTGATGGGTCAGTTTCTTCTCGAAGATTTGTGTGCTCGAAGGAGGGACATCAACTTAGTTCAAGAACTGACTGTCCAGCATTCATAAGGGTACAACTAAATGGTTCTGGAAAGTGGGTGGTTGATCATTTTCATAAGGACCATAATCACCATCTTGAAATCAGTGGTGAAAATTGCACTCCAACATTGCAACCGAAGGGTGCTGGTGCTACAGTTATCAACTCTCTTACTGAGTTTCCTCGCAGGACGAGGAAGAAATTGCTTGAAGAAGCCAATGATGAGTCCTCTTGTCCCTTTGGCATTATTGATTTCAAGCGTCTGAGAAAGGAAGAACTTGAAGGACAGTCCAGGACTGAACCATATGTGGGTCAAGAGTTCAGTTCACCTAACGAAGCCTACCAATTTTATCATGCATATGCAGCGCATTTGGGTTTTGGAGTTCGAATTGGTCAATTGTTTCGTTCTAAGAATGATGGGTCGATCACATCCCGCAGATTTGTTTGCTCTAAAGAGGGGTTCCAGCACCCTTCAAGAGTTGGTTGTGGGGCTTATTTAAGGATTAAGAGACAGCCATCGGGAAAGTGGATAGTGGACCGCCTCCGAAAAGATCATAACCATGATCTGGACTCTGAAAAGGTGGGCAGGGCAAAAAGTCTTCCTGCTTCTAATATTTTGGCTGAAGAGGTAGATACTGGATTGTTAAATGGTGACTTATTTAGAATAGATAACTACCCTGTCCCTAGAGGAGGTAGGCAAAATCACATTAGAAGTGAGTGGTATGGCATTCTTTTAGAGTATTTTCAATCAAGACAAGCAGAAGATACTGGATTCTTTTATGCCATGGAAGTTGACAATGGAAATTGCATGAACATATTTTGGGCAGATGGAAGATCTAGATATTCATGTAGTCACTTTGGTGATGTCCTTGTCTTAGACACATCATACCGAAAAACTGTCTATTTGGTACCATTTGCTACTTTTGTTGGAGTCAACCATCACAAGCAACCTGTGCTTCTTGGATGTGCTCTAATTGCTGATGAATCTGAAGAATCTTTCACTTGGTTGTTTCAGACATGGCTTAGGGCAATGTCTGGCCGGCTGCCTCTGACAGTTATCGCAGATCAAGACATTGCAATCCAGAGGGCAATAGCAAAAGTCTTTCCTGTAACCCATCATCGCTTTTCTTTGTGGCAAATTAAGGCAAAGGAACAAGAGAACATGGGTCTGATGGGTAATGGCTTTACAAAAGATTATGAAAAGTGTGTTTACCAGAGTCAGACAGTTGATGAATTTGACGCCACATGGAATGTCCTACTCAACAAATATGGATTGAAGGACGATGCTTGGCTAAAAGAAATGTATCAGAAGCGTGCATCTTGGGTTCCATTATATTTAAAGGGCACATTTTTTGCTGGCATTCCCATGAATGAGAGCCTTGATTCATTCTTTGGTGCACTTTTAAATGCCCAGACACCTCTCATGGAGTTCATTCCTCGGTATGAAAGGGGTCTCGAGCGACGCCGTGAAGAAGAAAGAAAAGAGGATTTTAACACTTCTAATTTTCAACCCATTTTGCAAACTAAAGAACCAGTAGAAGAACAATGTAGAAGGCTTTACACTCTTACTGTTTTCAAAATATTTCAGAAAGAGCTTTTGCAGTGCTTTAGCTATCTTGGGTTTAAAATATTTGAGGAAGGGGGTCTGAGCAGATATATGGTGCGTAGATGTGGAAATGATATGGAGAAGCATGTAGTTACATTTAATGCATCAAATCTCAGCATTAGTTGTAGCTGTCAGATGTTTGAATATGAAGGTGTTCTTTGTAGACACGTGTTGAGGGTTTTCCAGATATTGCAATTAAGAGAAGTCCCTTCTCGCTACATCTTACACCGATGGACAAGAAATGCCGAGGATGGTGTTTTTCCTGACATGGAATCATGGAGTAGCTCTCAGGAACTAAAAAATTTGATGCTATGGAGTCTAAGAGAAACTGCATCTAAATACATAGATGCTGGTGCAACATCCTTTGAAAAGTATAAACTTGCCTTTGAAATTTTGCGCGAGGGTGGGAGAAAGCTTTGTTGGCACAGGTGAATGTTCTGTGAGGTTGTGCATACATGTTGTACAATTATTTTTTTGTAGCTTTAACTGTTTCTTTTGGTGGGATTTTAGCTCTTCTAATCAAATACCTACATTTTCCATCCTACTTGGTATTTCTTCATTTTTAAGTTAAGCAATGCATGGTTCAGATTGCTGGTTTTACTAAAATATTTTTAAGTTACTCACTGGAGATTACTTGCTCCATAGATGGAGTGGTTGATACCAGTTTAAGTAGGTCTAGAAACCGAAACCCCGTGCTCGTGATAATGAGTGACGTTGGTTTCCATCTTAATTGAGTATTTAACGAAGTTGCACCAGCCATTTCTGTTGCTGGGTTTGATCGTAATGAAAATCAGAATGGTTTTCCAGTGAGCAACATCTTTTTTAAGATGGATCTCTTGTCCTCCTAAATCTTTGCAATCATCTTCTCTGTCTGTATGATGTTTTTCCTACCTATATTGAAAATATGGTAAAGGTAAAAGGGGGTTGAGTGGGTATGATGATGTGAATTCAAACTGATTACTTCGGTACCATATTCCCCATCCTTGAGCTTGAAAGCAGATTTCACGGTGGTTTCTGTGTTTGTACATGTTTTGATCAAAGTTTGCAAATTGAGTTTGAATGAATTTTATTTTGTAAAAAGTGTTTGCAAAAACAACCTTTCCTTTCATTTCATGACAATGGAAGCAAAATTCAGTTATAATCACTCTCAACTGAAAATTAAACAGATTTTTTCAGTTTTACTTCTTAAACGTATGTTAAAGCCTATCACCTAAAATCAAGAAGTCCTTTGAAAGCCACGCATGCCCATTTAACCTTCAAACCAGATCTAATTTGACTGTTTGTAATGCGAGACAAACAAGCAACGGACTACGCTGTTTAGTCTATAGAAAGAGAAACATCTCATACTTGAGAATAGTTTTCTAAATTTAGATCTAGCAGTCCTCTTACAACGCAAGCGTCCACGGAATTTTCCATTCAAATACGATGTTTTAATTGCATTGCTGAGGGCACAACGTTCTTTGGTGGTAGAATGCTGTTTCAAATTAATATCCACTAGTTTTTATTGATTTTTATTGCTTTGGACCTGTTTTCAGACCAATTTTATCGATTCCTATCATACTTTTTGTGTGTGTGACAAATTAATTGTATTTATAAAACTTAAATATGCTTTATTTTTCAAATTTAGGACTTTATGATTTAATATAAGCTTTTTTAAGACTTGATTTAACCTTATGGAAATTTAATAATAAAGTCTCTAAAGTAGATTAAAAAATTACTTTCCAACATGTTAAACAAAACTTGAGGCCCATTTAGTGTCTTGATCTGATAGAATTGACTACACTTTTGCTATATCCACTCCTCACTTTTGCTAATACACTCTTTTTTCTATAAATATTTATCAAAATATTCTTAATTTTGGAAACTAATACACCCCCCTTACGCTTCCTCCCTCTAGGTACAGGATTCTGCCAAATAGACATGGAAACATAATGAATTATGCGTCCCAATTTGAAACCTGTATATTACATTACCATTGGGTAGCAAAATTGGAGTAAGGGAATATAAAATCGTGATTTATTGAAGCAAGACAAAAAATCCCTATTTTTGGCTTCTTCCCCTTTTCCTCGTTTTACATAGAACATACAAACGCTAACTACATAGGAACAGATAATACCTCCTATTATAAAACATAACAATTGATTACAACAATAAGAGCCTTACAATTACAAATCGAGCAACTCAAATCACTGCAGCAAAAATCCCGCATAAATCATCCTTTTTAGAATCCACTAACATATATACTACAAGCCATATCCCACACGTCATAATATGAGACACCGTAACCACATACTTTAAGCATATGAACCATGCCAACACGGCTTGAAGGCATGATGATTTCCAGAAATCCTCATGCCAACCCCTGTTTACAGAATCACCATTTGGTAAAAGGGGAGTGTATTAGTTTCTGGGACACAGGATATTTTGGTAAAACAAATTACAAAAGGGATTGTATTAGCAATAAGAAAGAGTGAAAATAGTAACTGCCACACGATTATCTTGTTATAATCATGTTTGTTGCACTAACAACATATAATAATTTTATTATATTCCTTATTCTATCCTTTTTTTTGATGAGTTAATTTATCCTTTATCCTATATGTTGGTCTAATATATATATTTTTTATCTTGAGGGAGCAACTAAGATAGAAAGCAACATCTCTCTTCGTACATTATTATATATATATAGAGAGAAATATGAGAGGATGTATCAACTATGTCAGAATGAGAATCATGAGTTTCAACTGTTAGATTACAATAAAAGGTCAAGATATAATATTTTAAATTTAAATTAAATTTTTATTTAATCATAAAATCTCTAAAATATTGACTAAACAAAAAATTAAATATTTTAAAGATTTAATTTATGTCATCTTAAATTTTTTTAAATATAGCACTATCACGATGATGGTCAACGTTACTTTCACTATCATCACTCACCATCATTATAATCAGAGTCATATCAACTGTCCTCACTACCAATGTGATCTGCGTCCTTATACTTCTATAAATAACAATTGCTTATGAAGTTATGATTTTTAAAAAAATTCTTATCATTTTATGAATGGATAATTTAAGTGAGTCGTTTAAGGTTTTGTTCAAAATTATACCATTGAAGAAAATATGTATAAATTGTTTAACTAGTGGGGATCAATTAATAAAAGATAAAAAAACTCAAAATAATTTACTTAAGTTACACCCATTATTGAAAATATTCTAAGTCATGTCCACGTGCTCCAAATAGGAACAACCGAACAAAAGATGCTAAGAATACTTGTGGTTTCCTTTGCTGCTAGCAGAAAGATTTCTCTTGGAAGCAAATAATTGAACTGGGCTGAGGGAAAATTAGACACAATATAAAATAGATTAAGGACAAGGCATAGTGGTTTCTGATTAATTTGCAATCGGAAAGCAATGCAGAAGGAAAACAAATTATAATCATTTGACCCTTATTGTTGCAGCAAATATTATATTTATATTATATTCCTTTGAACACTAATGCAAAAAATATTTTTTGGAACAATTTTTTAGAACAGTAAAAGAATCATTTTTTTTTAAAAAAATACTATGATATTTTTTAAAATCAATATTTTTAGAGCGATCGTAAATAAATCATTCTAAAAGTTACTTTTTAGAACAATTTTAATTTAATCCGTTCTAAAAACTTGGTTTAGAACGATTGTAAATTAAACTGATCTTAAATGTTCCCGCTCAACCAAATCCAGAACTCTCTTGCAAAACCCTCGAGCTTCTGAATCTTCAATGAACGACGTTAATAGAATCCTCGTCGGCGCTTCCGAATCCCTCAACGAACAATGTGAATCTTCTCCTTCTCTGCAGTGGCATGAATCCTCGTGCATCTTCCAATTCGAGGTCAATTCTTGCTAATCCTCTTCCTCCACTTCTTCTTCTCCATCATCGACGGTGGTGGTTGATAATTTAACGATATACGTGTGTGGCGTCAATTCTAGGGTTGGACTGCGATATCTTCAACCACGCTTTTCAGTTATTCAGGGATTGAGAAACTGCAATGTGGAGGCGCTTGCTACTGCAACTCTCGTTGAAGCCATTAGAGAGGCTCGATCAAGAGCCTAGAACCCTTCAGGCCAGTCATAATAATATTTATGCTGAATTTCCAAGTATAAAGTATAAGGAGTTTAAGATCTTAAATAAATTAACAAGTAAAAAAGTCTTAGAATATCTTAATTTAAATTTAATGCATTATTATCATTAAATATGTTTACTGCAATAGGTCAAATTATTAAGTTTAAAAGAATTTTTTTTAATAACTTAAAGTCTAACATTTTACTCCGATTTTGGAGTTTTAATTTGATTACTTTAAAGATATCAGCACATCTTTTTTAACACGCGCTTTACAGTAGCATCTTTGATTACTTTTATATATTAAAAATCCGGATAAAAAAGAAAATGCATCTACTTTTTTTTTTTAATTCAAAAAATCTATCTACTTTAAATAACTGAGAAAAGATCAATTAACAATCACTTTATCTAGAAGAGTTATATAAATTAACCTAATTAAATCCACCATCTAAACAGCATCTTTCTTTTCTGCATTGGTTTTCTCTCTCTCTAACTCAGATACATAATCTATTTCCCTAATCCTTATGGGTCGACAGTGTCGTGCTGAGGCCTTGTGGCCGCTATTGTTCTTAACGTTCATGTTCATAATTGTTCTGATTACGATAGACCATGCGTCAACTGGGATTTTTATATTTTTGGGTTCCATATTGGGTTTGTTCCTATGGTATTGGTTAGGATCGCTTGTATTAGATCGTGACAACTGGGATAACTCACACGACGTGGATGATGAGAGAACGAGAGAGTTTCAAAACATTGAGTCGTCTAATGCTAGTGATCCGCAGAATTCTCTCCCTCTCACAAGGACTCGCATTGTGATCGCGAGTGTAAGGGCTCGAAGGGAACCTTGGCAAGATGTACAACCATTTTCTTTTGCCCCAAGAGCACATGCTGCTAGGCTATCCATGAGAGCCTTGCCCCCCGCTATATGTTTTCAGGGTGATGACGAATCCCAACGTGATTGTCCTATTTGCATGGAAGATTTCAAGAATGGAGAGTTAATTCAACCTTTTGGAGTTTGTGTCCATGAGTTTCATTTGTCATGCGTTAACTCTTGGTTACTCGGTGGTGGAAAGACTACTTGTCCGGTTTGTCGCAAGGATTTATCAATTAGTGTAGACTAGATGCACTTATTATTAAGTAAGATTATATCTTCCATGTTTAGAATGTCTTTTTAATTAGTGAATGAAAAGTAGATTCAGTGAAACTTTTTATGTATTTAATTATGTTGTATATATGGACTGGTTTTGATTTAGAATCAAAAGCTAGGTAGCTATTACTCAGTCACTCTATGATCTCTCTGTACGTAGTAAATTAGTCTCTTACCATCTTATGGGTACTTCAATTTCTATAAGAAAAAAAATATTATAGTAAAGTTTACTTATCACATCTATTCTCTCTCTAGATGTCCATGATGAGTAGTAGGTATCACACGATTACTTTTGTATATCTTTAAAAAAAAATCCGTACCAATCCATTAAGGATTGTGTTACTTAAATAATAAGTCAAAGAATAAAAAGACGTTAAGAGTCAAACGAGAATCATGCACGCCATATCTTTCGCATTCAGTTTTTTAAACAAATTAGTGTACTATTTAATTTTAATTTTAATGTTTTTCTTTTCTTAAAACAAAAAAATAAAGTAAATGTATATTTTTTTTCACTTAATTGCGAGGCACAAGACCCAAACAGAAAATAGAGAAAACGTGGGAATGCAACTCCAATAAGAAACTACATGTACATCTTTTTTTCTTGTGCTAAAATAGGAAACTCCTCACCAGAAAACTAAGGGCTAATTTCTAGGTATTAAAATTTATTTAAGGATTGATGTCTTCCCAAAAATGTTTTCCACACGCACACATTAAGACATCCTATATCTTTAAGCAAGGGAATCAGGGATATTGGAATGGGAGATGATAACTGCAGGAAATAAAAAAAGCCTTCATGACCTAAACTTGCTAGATAGTTAATTGTTCAACAGAATTATTGTTTAGCTAAACGTGAATAGAATCCAATTAATTTTCTCTTTAGATTTTTAAACCAACGTACAACTTAGCTAAAGCACAATTTCCTGACAATTACGTCACAAATATAGCAGAAATTGGTCTAATCTGAGAGTAGCTACAACGAGCAATTAACATGAATTGACTACGTCCAATACCAATACGATTGCTAATTTTATAATACTGTTTGTTGCTTAGGGTTTTTTTTTTATACCAGAGATGTATTTCTCAAGTTGGTTACTTAAAATTAAGCTCTTGCCTTTATAAACAACAGTTTCCTATGATTTTCTAAAAAAAACCTTATCATTTTTAGGGTGGGTCATTTTTTTTTGAGTAAGGGTAAGTCATTTAAGGATAAACCATTTAAGAATGACTCAATTATACAATTGAAGCAAAACGTGTAGGAGTCCGTTAACTATACTATATCATGAGGGATGAATCTATGTGTAAAACAAAGTGGACAATTGGCCTCACAAAATAAATTATTTTATTTGAATATATTAAATAAATATTTTTTTGTTCCCATAAAATAATAGATGTTGCCCACATAAGATAATTATTTATGATCTTCATTTGTTCTAACAAGGATGGACGACTACAACTCATATGAAAAATTTAAAATTTTTGTTATATATTGGGATTGCTATTGTATTGGACATGCATGGATAACTCACATGATAACGAAACAAAAGGATCTCAAAACACAAGAATTGGAGACATTGAGTATGAGGGTAGAGAAAGTTTTCTTCCATATACAACAACTTGTCCATGAATTTAAGGATGAAGAATTAATTCAACCTTTTGGAGTGTATGTCCATGAATTTCATTCGACATGATGCATTAACGCTTGGTTACTTGGTGGAAAAACTTGTCCTGTTTATCGCAGGGAATGGTCAATTACTATCTACTAGAGGCACATAGTAAGATCTTCTTCCATGTTTATATTGTTTTTTAGTGAGTGAAATTGTGGATTCAACGGAACTCACGCAGAAATCCTAGCAGCCATGAGATCCATTGAAATTGTTCGGAGTAATGTTGGACCAATCTTTGGCTGGAGTGCAACTCTATGCTTGTGGTGGCTGCTTTCCAATTAGCGGAACTTGTTCCTTGGCAACTCAAACAAATGGAGAAATTGTATGTTCATAGCTTCCCAAATGCAGTTTCGTATCTTGCATATTTTTAGAGAAGACAATATTTGTGCTGACAGTCTGGCAGCCTTCGGTGTGCATAACACAGGTTTCTGTTGGTGGAACTTTCTCCCAGCTTTCATTTTGTCTAGCCTTAGTCGTAATAGATCTAACCTTCCTTCTTTCAGGTTTCATTTATGATCCTATTTTTTTTGGTATCTTTGATCATCATGGGTTCGGCCTAGCCCCCTCATGATTTTGTATTGTTTTTGCTATCTTTTTTACCTAGTTGGAATTTGGTTCCCTACCCTTGCCTTTCCTTCCTTAATTAAAAAAAAAAGGATTTTAAAGATGTAAATGTAAGTTTTTTTTGTCATTAGTGGCTTGATTTAATTCAATCTATACTTCTTGACACAAGCACTTCATGCATGTCCTCTTAAATAATTTTTTTTATCTTGAACCTCAGATTTATTAAGAAAAAGTGATAATAATTAGTTTAGAGTTTAGTTGGAAAATAAATGAGATCTCATCAATAATTATTTTCATTAAGGATCAAATTGAAGTAATATCTGAACAATTTAACCTAAGTGCTGCATAATATATGACAACATGATAAAGATATTTTCATTAAAGAATCTGATTTCATTTATGTTAATGATGGACGGAAAAATAAATTTACAAATTAAAACTAACGAATTTGGATAGTTTTTATCCTATTTTCTTCTTTAAACGGATCCAATGTGTGCTTTTTATTAAATTTAATTTGCGTCATTCTTTTGTTCTTGATGCTTTTTGTATTAATCATTAATTATCATCATTTATTTCATGTTAGTTGTGGGATCACCCATAACCGTCTAGAGGCTATATTGCAAGTACGTGGTACTTTAATTTCTTTCTTTAGAAAAATAGAGCATTAGAGCATTATAATATGATATATAGAATTTCTGCCGGTACAAGCACTTTTTTTTTAAGGGAGGACGCAAACACTTCATTGTCAATATTTCATTTCTTTTCATCTACCTCGTTTTGTGAAATTATATTATTTATCATATCTATACTTTTCTTTATGTACATGAGAATTAGGTGTCTCTCAATCGAACAAAATTACTCTAGCTCCATTCATTTTGTTAGTTAAATAACAAGTCAAAGAATAATTAAAAAAATAAGACAAGAAGTTAAATGAAAATTATGCACGCCACATATTTCGTATACAGTTTTTTAAACAAATTAATGTACTATTTAATTTTAAAACAAGCAAGAAAGTAACTGCTGTTTGTGGGTTAGTCTAATTGACCCAAGATATAAAGGGGAATGAAATAGCTAATTTTGAAGGGGTTTTAGGTGAGGAAAAGTTTGGAATAAAATAGTCCCCTTTAAAGTTGGTTATTTTTTGCATGAATATATGGTTTTACAGGACAGAAATACTATAAAGCAAAATTTGTGTAAAAGAGACATATTAGATGATAATAATCTTTGGTGTGTTGGGTGTCAAGGAGAAACCTGAATCCACAAAACATTTGTGTTTTTTTTAATGTCATTGAAATGACTGGGGTTATTTCCCAGTTTCATCAATTTATGATCTTGCATCGTGGATGGGGAAGGATAGTGGTGTGGACTTTGTGGGAAGGCTCAGAATAGAAGGGTGTTTGAGGGGAAACATGTTAATATAAAGGATGATGTTGTTGAGTCTGTAAATATATTACTTCTTGAAAGTGGTTAAAAGGGAGGAGGGGTTTTGTATATCCTGTCTTTTTTTTTTTTATTAGGTAGAAATTGAATACGTTAACAGAAAATCTACAACAGATACACATTATGTTCAGCTAGATCCTCTTGGTTGTATAGTCTCTGTCTTCGTGTTTGCATGTTAATGTATCAGGCCATTTTGGTTAATTGTCTTGCTTTGTACTTTGCTGGATTTTGTAGGAGTAGTACAACTTGTACTTCTCTTACTAATAAAAATTCTATTGCTCTTTAAAAAAAAATACATAAAACAACAAACAAAGAAATTTGTGAAGTCTGATACCAATTGGAATTTGATTAAATAAAACCAATGCAAATGAAATGCCACCGAGCCTCGTGCTCAAAATAGGAACAAAAGTGCTGAGAATAATTGTGATTTCCTTAATTTGCTGCAAGCAAAAAGATTCCTCTTGGAAGCCAATAGTTCAGCTAGGCTGCAGGAAAATTAGATGCCCTTAAATAGATCAAGGACAAGGCATAAATATTGCTGATTAATTTGCAGTAAAAAATTAACAAGAAAAAATTTATAATCAATAAGATTTCAGATTCGATGACGTTAACAAAGGAAAGTGAGTTACGAGTTTCTCATCTTAATCTAACATACCACGACCTGACCAAAGTTATATTAAGAAACATACAGATGACGTTTTTAATTCAAATAATTTATCTCATAATTTTTCTTCTAAATTTGAAAGGTATATTTTAATTTATTTGTAGCTAATAAAATAAATGTTTAGTTTTATATGAAATAAATATTTATTGTTAATAACGAAAACAAAAAACATCTATCATACTTTTTTTTTCTGTTTAGAATATGGTAATACATGAGAAATTTGTTGATTTTACTTTTTATTTTTCTCTAGTACAAGCTTGTTTGATGGTTAGGATGAAAAAAAATTAAGTATGATAAATAAACATATCTTGTTTTAATCTATTATTCACTAAGCTAATAGGTTCCATTTATCTTGTTTATTTGTTTTAATATTGCATTCATTAATTCAAAGTTTAATATTTCAAAATGAAACTTTGGTTAGAAAGGAATAGAACATGCTAGATGTATTTTTCTTTTTTTTTTTTCACCCTTAATTTCATGTCCTTTCCTGCTGTTATGTTATCATTTATTCTTTGTTTAATCTTGATCACCAAATGATTCCCGTAAAGGTCAAGAGAGTATCCAAACTTATGTTTGAAAAAACAGAACTAAGAATGTATAATAATTAATAAGGAAAAACAATGAACCGAGAATCTTCTTGTGTGAAGACTCAACGCAATAGAGAACCTGGTTTGGAATTGGTTGGTAGCATCACTTGTTGTTGTTGTTGGTTCCTTTACGTTTCTCAGAAAATACCAATTGAATTATGGTAGCAAGAGTAGATGGCTAGTCTCACCAGTCTAAGGCAAATAGAATGACGTGAACATAAATTGGCGAGTGGATAATGTAAATAAAAAGAAAACCACTGAATTGCTCTATCTTTATGTTTTCTTCTTTACGCCCTCTGTTTTGCATTGCTAGGTGGCATATCATATTTATCTTACCACACCACACACTCATGTGAAACTGCGGTTAAAATCATATTTCTATATTGACTAATAATATCACTAAAATAATGTTATGTAAATGAATCTTCACTTTAAAAGTTAGCTATCAGAATCCAAAATTAAATTAACTGTGTCTTTGGCAAATCTAGTATAGAATGTACTTGCTTTTTGTGGACACACGCACACTCAGCCTCATAATTGTTGACTTATGTTTCACATCAGGAACCGCTTTGGCGTTCTACTCTTCTAATGGGACAAATGTCTCAATTAATTTATGGTCATAAAAAATGTCTCGTTGGGAATGGAATTTGGGCTGCATCTGAGTACTTAGCGGATTAGAATTCACACTTCTGCCTCCAGTGCCGTGCTAGAGAGCAAATTTTGTAATCTTTTATGTTTTGTTTTATAGGAGTTATGGAAGTTGTCTTCTGCTTAACCATGGACTTTTTTTTCTTAACTTTATTTTTAAGTTCTCATTCTTTTGTGGAACAGCAAAGAACTTAAGATGAGTGATGAGTCAGTCACTAGTATCCACTCTCAAGGGTGTCCTTGTCATGATTTGAACATTTACTTCTTATCTACTGAAAGATGAAGTTGCACGTACAATGGAACTTTATGCCAAAGACATTAATATATGCAGTAATTAGGTAGGTTGGAGGTTCAAGCATATCAAGGATTGAAAGTGGTGGTAATTAAGAGGATGCTTATTAATGAAAAACTACGATCAAGTGTTCCATATGAGAGAGTTTGAATCCATGTGATTTGTGTGGAGTAAACTCTAATTTCGTTCCTTAAAATTGTATGTGTTTCTTAACTCAATAAAGTTATTATTTTTATCCATAAAATGACAATAAAAGTATAGTAAAAAATTTGAAATTAATTATTTTTTTGTAAAGTCAGGAGTGAAGATTCTGTATAATTGAAGAATAAAATGGCCGACACTTCTATTTAATTTTAAAGACTAAAATGAGAACTTAAAGTGAGCTTTACCTGACATCTCTTTTTGCAGGATCCAATAAGAAAAATCCCAGGGTGTGTTATCACTATTTAGTAGACAAATTATATGATACCCTCTGAGATTTAAGGATTTTGGTATTATTATAGCAAAACTATCACTCCCTCTCTTCCTTTTTTTTTGTTGTTGTCTAAACTCATTAAAATATTGGCCTAAAAAAACAACTGTAACAGAACTCTTAGATTTTTTTCTAGGTACCATGATAACTCTCCTATTAGAGTATATCACAATACAACCATAACTTAATCAAGAAACAGGACATGTCTGAGGAAAATCTGGATAAGGTCCACCCCAATAATGAACTCTCATCTTCTATTGTGTATTTTACTTCAAAACATTCGCGAGCATACTACAGGCGCCATAAATGTGCTTCGAGAGTTGTGGTAGAGAATCCAGTTCTTGAGTCTTTTGCTTTATTCCATTCTATATACTTTATGCCTGTGGTCAAATAGGGTACTGTGCTTTGCTACATAGGCAACGGAATAGGTTTTGGTATATAACCGTATAGAGGTATTACCGTTTTCCTTTTTCTGTTTTTTATACTTCACTAGAATAATGTATACTTTTTCTCAAACGAAGTCCGTTACTTGTCCTTTTTAACTCGAGAAAAACTTCTGATTCTACTTTAAGAAATGCCAGGGAATTTAAGATGAGTCATTAAATATATGCTTCTTACCATAACACAAGAAAGCATATACCAATTTCCATATATTAACAAATGAAGCAGTGTTTTACATCAGTGATGGGATACATAACCCGACACAAGTAACAACACATAACTGAGCTTCACCAAAATATTAACAACATCTATATATGCAATGCTTGGCCCCTCAGTTCTGCATATACATATTACACATTTAATGCCAAAATACATGAACCGGAGATAAAACCACATGGACTTAAAAGTACTTTACACATCTTATTCTTCCTTAGTCCTTACACTTGCTTTGCGTGGCACATCAACCTTAATGCTTCATTGGCGAAACCAGAGTTTCAACATAGACCTCTGCATCAAACCAGCCCTTACCACTCTCAATTTTAGGATACTTAAAAGAGTTATTTCTCGGATCATACAGAATCAAGTCAAACTCAAACATCAACAACACTTTACCATTCTCTGAAATGTAATAAGGCCCTGAGTACGAAAAATCTTCAGGATTAGGCACATAAGGAATGCTAACCAATTTAACCCAAGATTCTCTCACCCCATAATCCTTCATCATCCACACAACAAAATGGGTTTTCTTGTAATCATAATTCATGCAAAGGCATCCTTGTAAAACACCCAAACTAGGGGTGGAGCAGTCCTCCTTTTCATAATCAGGTGGCAGAACTTCCCTATATGTTTCCTTATGCAGATCCAAGGAAACAATAACCCAGAAGGAACTTGGGCCAATAGAATGATTTGCAGCCCAATTGAGAGTGCCACTCACAAATTTCCCTGAATTTTGAAAGGGTAAGAAACCATGAGGTAAATCCTGAATCTTCCTCCAAGAATTGGTGGCCATGCTATACACCTTCACTTTACACTCAATAAAATACTCACTAGGATCACAAAACACAGCCACCACCTTGTAATCCTCGTTGACATGATCATAACCAAGGCCAAAGGCAGTGAAACACCCTGGCCTCCAATTATTCCCCAAAGGTGGTGATTTTTTGGAGACCCTTATGGAGGGGTTCCAAAGAAGCACACAATCACCCTTTATGGCAAAACATAACAACCCATTACAAGAGCCAACAATCCCATCGTGGCGAAACTTGTTCTTCACAGGGTAGTTAAGGTCATCACAAACGGTTGAAGAAGGGTTGTTGAACAAGGAACTCAAGGAACATGATTTGAGGTGAAACTCAGCGGTTGTGGCACTCAATATGATCCTGTGGTGGGTGAAGTGGGTGCATCGAGATGACAAGTGAAGGTGCTTTTTCATGAAGTAAGGATCAGAGATAAGGGACATCCATGACTTGCACACGCACCTGAACTGCAAGAGAGACTTCACTGGGAGCCTCGAGAGAATTTCAACAACGAGTTCATCAGGGAGAAAAGGTAGCGGAAGTGACTCTGACATGGGTTGTTGTTTCGGAACCGAAGATGGTGGCAGTGGTGAGGTTCGGTCCATTGGGTTGATGAGCCTTTCTCTCTTCCTGGTGAAGCCTATGCGGTGGAGGTAACCCTGCGATGACATGTTAGGTTGAGGTGGTGGAAGTGTTTGTGCTGATCAGTGATCAGTGATTTGTAGTGTTTATGTTGAGTTGAGTCTGAGACTGTGTGTGAGTGTGAGGGAGAGGTTTATGTGGTGGTTGATGATGATGAAGAATAAATTATTGATTGCTAGACTCTAATAAAGTAGTAACTAATAAGATGAAAACTGTTGCTGTTGGGTTCAATATACCACGACACGTTGCAGTTTTGGAAAGACACTAGCGTGTGCTCAAGATAAAAGAAGAGGAAGAAAACGAAAAAAGGAATCTATGGCTTATTACACAAAAAAAAAGTATTATAAAAGACACGTATAAGAATGATATAGATCCTTTATTTTAGAAAAATACTAATCAATACCTTAACTTATTAGTTAAGTAATTCAAAGTAAAAAAAAAAAAAAAAATTACCAATGCACTCTATTGGTATTATTTTTTTGGGGGTATTTGATTGGGTGCCACTAGCTTTTGACATAGTAATCAAACAGAGAATCAAAGGATTTAGATCCATGACTTACAAGACTACAAGGTACATATACAATTGCATATACAATTGCACTTGATCAACAGAAGTATTTCTCTAGAGAGGATTTCCACCATGACTTTATCTCACCACTTCAATTTTCGCCTTTTTCTTTTCTTTTCCCGTTTAGCTATAGCTTTTATAAGCAATTTTTCGTTAGCTGCTTAATTCTCTGCCACTCACTACTCTCGGAAGGTTGAACTTCATCCACAAGATGTCTATGTGATGAAGATCAGTGTTAACATTCTTATCATTAAGCCCCACAAAGTCATGCCACCACCGCATTCTTTCTCTTTTATTTGTTTATTTATTTTTATTCATTTGCCTTTCTATCTTTCTCTGGATAAGATGACAGCAAGTTATGAATTCTATGTGAGTCACTCATAAGTATAACGAGGAAACGACAAGGCAAAAATGGAAAATTCATTCTAGTAGCTTCTTCTAAAATGATGTGGACACTGCTTATGCACTGCAACGTTTCTAATCTCCCCTGTTTACTGATTAATAATTGTGTACTTAGTACAATATGCTATTCTGTAGCTCCATTATTTGTCCCAACTTAACTATAACATCATCCATTATTGTAATGTTTATCATAAAGTTGTTGCATTTTTTTAATACCTTTTAAGATGACGTGACTCGTGACGGTGCACTTATGGTTTAGTGGGCAATTGTGATTTTTTCACCTCAATGATCCAATAAAAATAAATAGTTATTTAAATAATATAATCCAAAAAATATTTATCTCAATAATATAAAATATTATTCACGTTAAAAAATCAATTTTCTTAGAATCGTTTCTTAACGTGAACAGTATTATTTTTTTTTATCATAATTTAGAAATCAATTTTTAGACTAATGTTTTTTTTCTTAGTTTAGAAATCAATTAGTTCCGAGGAACTCATTTTTAAATTAGGTTTTTGTTTTCTTTAAGACCAAATTGAGAATAAGAATTGATTTTTTTTTTGTTTTTCTTTTATTTTTTTAATCTTTTAAAATTTTTTTCTATTTTTTCTTACAGTTTTTTTTTAAAAAATTTGTTTTAATTTTTTTTATTTTACTAATATATATATATATATATATATTAATTTGTAAAAAATATAATTTATCTAGAATAGAATTTAAGAAAAATACATATATTTAAATACTCAATTTAAATATAATTTAGTTAAACATTTATGAAAAATGCATATATTTAAGTGATATAATTCTTTTACCTAAAAAGTTTAAATAAATAAAATATGTTCAATTTTAATATAGAATGAATATAACAATGAAATTAAAATTTTTAATTTATAAATCTTGTATTTTTTTCTTAAAGAAACTTGGTTAATGATGTTGCTTTAACTTTTGTTTTTTATTTTTATTGATCTTTTGTTTTTAAATATATTTAAGATATTAAAATTAAGTGAACCTAAAAGTAGTAAAAAGACAAGAGAACTAATTAAATTTCATATATAAAGAATAATTACACTTTTTTTAGGCATGAATAATTATAATGTAGTAAAATAAAAAAATGATTTAGTAAAGATAATCAAGGTTATTTAGTGAAAATAAAACAGTGATTTAAACTATCCAAGATAATAAAATAATAATGTATTATTAAGAAAAAAGAGTGAAAATTATACAAAATTTCATTTAACAACTTATTAGATTTTTTTTCTATACTAACATATAGATAATTTAAAAGGAAAAAATTAAAAAAAGAAATAACAGAAAAAAAAAACAAAAAAAAAACTCAATTCTCATTCTGAATTGAGTTATAAAAAAACAATAATCTAGTTTAGAAATTGTTCTCCCAAAAATGATTTCTTAACGTGAACAATATTTTGTATCATTGAAGTTAATATTTTTTTGTTGCATTATTTGGATAAATATTTATTTATTTTATATTATTTGGGTGAAAAATTCGGGCAATTGCTTCCACTAAATTTATTTATTCTATTTATATATGTAATAAAAAAATTACCCCTATAAAAAATAGGTATTGTTTCTATAAGATGATTTTTCAAATATATATAAAAAATATAAGAAATAAGAAATAAAAAATAAAGAATAAATTAATACTAAATTTATCATTTTATTATTTTAATTTTTAGATTTAATTATCGTTTTGGTCTTATTTTGTTTCTTTAGTTTTAAAAGGTTCAATTAAGTTTTTTATTTTTTAAAACGAGTTCAATTTGATCTTATTTTTCTTTTTTCATCTCCGAATATTTTTTAAAAAATGAAACCCAATTGATTTCACTTTAAAAATAAAAATCTAATTAGAAATTTTAAAAATAAAGAGACTAAAGTGAATCTAAAATATATAAATTAAGAAATCAAATTGAATCCAAAATAATAACCTAATTTTTAATGCTCTAATTTCTCTAATAGACATTCAACATAACACAATCACTCATCTACTAACTTATATTACATGTTTTCATTTGAGTGATTTCATCTCAATTCTCAAATAAAGCAAGAAATGGATTAAGATAGTTTGTTATCTAAGATATTTATATGTAATTGATGTTGTGAAGAATAAAATGCGCAATTACATGAAAAGATAGATGATTGTGATTATTTAGTTACATAAAAAAAATATTTTTTTATAATATTGACAATCAAACAATCACTAAACATTTCAATGAAAATATGTAAAGAACAATTATAATTTATAAAAATTTAAATATTTTGGATTTTTTTTATGAGATTATATATTTTTATAAAATCTTATAATATTTTTAGTTTATAGAAATCCTATTAACTATTTCTTGCTCTCACTAAAAAAAATTCAGCATCCGTCACTGACATTGGACATGACATAAATTTTTTTTTTTTTTTGAAGTGATCATGACTTGTTTGAAAACATATCGTATAATGGCTTGAATAAATATCTCTTAATTACTAATGTTCTGTGAAAGGTGCTAATGGGAATATTCCACTATATAAAACTGTTTAAAAAATTATATAAAATACAATTTGTTTATTATGCCACTTTTATGTACTAAGATAATCATAACAATCCAGGTACAAGGATGAATTAAAAGAATGTTGATCACATTATGAATACGTGTTGCACGCTGTTGAAAGGGCCCATTGTATTGTTGCATTTTCAATACTATACAAATAAAAAATAATATAAAAATATTAACTAACAATACTTAAAAACTTGAGCAGTGTCATCGTTAACTCTCATAACTTTCGATCAAAACCATATGATTTAATTATAGAAAACTTATGAAGCATGGATACCTCAGTCTCTTATTGTGTCCGGTGTCCGACACGCATCCGTGTCAATGTTCGATACCGACACGACACCCATATTACGTTTTATATTTTGAACATTATAGATATTCACGTGTCCGTGTCCGATGTCTGTATCGATGCTTCATAGTAAAAAACAAGTAGAGAACATTAAACACTTTATACCACCTTATTTCCATCAAGGAGATTTTGTTTGGTGTTATCTTCTTTTGGGATGATCCAACAAGTTAAAAGCTAATGCCAATCCGATAATGATCAAGTTTACACAAACAAAGTCCCTTTCCAGTTTGGCAGATATGCCTCCGAACACTACAAGTAAGCAGCATGTGTACAAAAGGGAACTAAAAGAACAACAAATAGAAGGAGCGTGAAACTACCCAAAAGTCGTCCTATATACCGGCTACATAGGTCATGATAGGTGATTAAAATGCTAATAACATTTAGAAGCCCCCCAAGGCCACTAAACATCTGTTTGACTGGCAGCTGCCGTTAACAGTATTGATGTCAGTGCCAAACAATTCCTAGTTCCTTGGGGAAGCAGCTCCTTCCATCAAAAGTTGTTTGCAACAACTGGTTAAGGTTGTAGGGGAGATGCGGGGAAGTTGGCTGAGGAATGTGAACATTGTGATCCTCATCAACAAAGAAAGCATGAAGAATAATTTTGAAGGTAAAATGGAGCAAAATATATTCTAAGATAGAAAGTTAACATGTAAAAAGAAAATACAAGTGTAGTTCGTACCAAGGGTGTTTAGGGAGGATTTATCTAATTAAAATAAAATATAGGAGAATAACCTAAGCTAGTTCGATTTATCCTATTTTGTAAGATTTATAAATGAGATAACAAAAGTTGCACGATTAAAAAAAGATCGATATATATTTTAAGTGAAAAAAAAATAATTAAACTATTATCCCTGTTACTGGATTTATCTCCTCGGCCATCATTGAACTTTGTCCTAAGTTAATGTTGCCTTGTGGCTGAAAATATACAAAAACATAACATTAGTTGAAACTGAAATTAAAAAAAACATTCAAAACAATTAATATTAATATTAAGGTTAATATATATTCTTGCTACCCATCCATTTATACTATATTAAGTAAAATGATTCAAATTGTTAAATTACTAAAATAATTTTATAATTTAAATAAAATTATAATATTATACATCATATTAATAATGATATTTTTATTATAACATATTATTGTTAAACTGATAGTGTATCAAACTTAATAAGTTTTTCTTAAGACCTATTATCTAATTTATTTAACTAAATAGATTTTTTAAAAAGTTTGAACTTCACTTATTTATTAAATGAGTTGGATCATATGGACAGAGTCACATATTCCTTTCATCCTTAATTCGAGGGATTAAAAAAATAAAATATTTATTTTTAAAATCTAACCATTTTATATTAATGGAGAATGTTAATGCACACATCATTTTTTTTAGTATGAATATATTAGTAAATAGTACTACAAATATTTGGACAAAGGAATCATTAAGTTTAACATAAGAATATTATTCAGTTTTAAAATGATCATTTTTCTCTCTATTTTCGTTTCTACCAGAAGACACTCTGATCTTTCCTCTCATAAATATTAAATTATGAATCATCTTTTCTTATAATGACACATTGACAAACTCATTAAATGGGATAAATAAAACTACAATTATCAAACCCTCAAGCCCGTTAAAAGTATTACTATACAAGTAAGACTATGTGATTTTCTCCGGTAAAAAATCAAGACGCAGGCTAGCATGCGGGACCTCAACATATGTCTCCCACGGAGTGAAAGGTTTTATGACAGTAGGATATGTGTTTCTTTGAGGATGCGTGTAGGTGCGCAGATCATGCACCACCTCGTCCACGACCCATATTCCCATGCTAGACGCGCCCAGAAAATCAAAAACCTCCTCGTGCATGCATTAATTCTTCACCAAACCCACATAAGAGATGAGGCCCTCACGTTTTCCTCTAGCACCAAGCTCACCTCCACTCTTCAAAGTGATAAAAATAAAAAGGGTCAGGGCTACTGAGTTATGTATATGTATACGGTATATTCCTTTCCTCATAACTTGAAATTTAGAACATGTAGCTCTGTTGCCATCTCATTGTTTTTCCCTTTTATTATCTTCACTTTTGCTTTGTTGTGTTTAAACTTTAGACACCTGTGATATAAATTTTGCCATGTATTTCCTGTGCACTTCATGATATTCTCGAACACTGTGATTTATTCATCATTATTAGATCTGATTGTGATAATAAACTTAATTTCTTCTTCAAATATGTTCAAACACTATTCTTTGATGTTGTTGCATGTGAAGATTTCGTGTCCTAAATATTAATGTGCAGGAACGAAATATAAAATAAGAAATTGTTCAATTACCAAATGCATAATCTTTTTTTATTTTATTTCAAAGATCAAATATAAAATCTAATAACTTTTCAAGAAAGAAAAATATATTTAAACTAAAATTTAAATTTTTAAAAAATTCTCTTGACAACAACAATAATTTCAACTTTTTTGTTCTTCTAAGTTTTTTTTTAGTTTGGTCCTTATATTATGTTTGTTTTATTTTATTTTTTTATCCTTAAAATAATTTAGATAACATATTAACAAGTTATATCAACACACTCTTAGTTGATCTAAAAAGTATTATAAAATTTATCACTTAATATTTCTAGTTAAATTTAATTTTAAAACACAAGTTAGGTATATAATTGATGTAAACACAACATTTTTTTATTTCAATTATGCATATAATTGATATAAATGACATTTTTTGTATATAATTGATGAAAAAAGACAATGCACATAGGTTCAAATGTTCAAACCTTGCTTCCAGTAAAAAAAAACATGCTGAAGATTTCACAGGGATGAATTTTGAATTTTTTACATTTATGAGGATGAAAAATATATTTTAATTTATTTTAAAATTCTCAGAAAAATTATCAACAAAATTTCTTTCAAATTTTAAATCCACAAGAAAGTTACCTACAAGTTTCAAAATCTGCATAAAATTTACCTACGAATTTGAAATCCACTAGAAATTTAGGCATAGAATTTCTTACAAAAAATTTTCAGTTATTATCCACAAAAGAATTACATTTGAATTTTTCTCAACACATCCCTCACGCCGCATTACTTTTTGGACTTGGTGCTTGAACAACACCTATTAATCTTGGTACCATCTACTTAGAATGTGAGTTTAGACTTAACTCAACCCCAAAAGTTAACTTAAGGGATGAGAGTTACTCCTCACTTACATATTCTAATTTGATTTTATTTTTAGTTAATGTAAGACTTAGGTTTTTTCCCACACACCTCCTCACGTCCCGCATTTCTTAAGCTTGGTGCGTGAACAACAATGTGGATGATTTTTTTTTTTTATTAATCTTGAATATGAGATTTAAATTTTTTCTAATATTTTGAAACACAATCAGGATATAACATCTAGCATCCCAAAAGATGATTCGGACAAAAAGTAAATTTTATGACTGCCAGTGTCCCCTTTAAAACCTCTGACTACCATAGCCTGCAGTATATTATCTTAAACTATCAGAATATAATCTTCAGATTATGATGACTACAACGATATAACAGCAGATTAGCATTGACAGGTCAGTTTATAAGTGGTCCAGGGAAATTGAGTAAAGTAACAGGAATGTTTTGTTTGGCAGGGGACTAGGGGGGCAATAGAGTGGGGGCGGGGGGGAGAGAAATAGAAGGGAAATACTGTGGGTCCCATATGAGTCCCACACTCTCTACTCTAATTTAAATATTTCTCCTCTATTTCCAGCCTCTCTACCAGACAATGCTAATTTAATGAAAGTACATATTTTCTGAACTCAGCATTGTAGGGTGGACTACCTTTATAGGTGGTCCGTGAACCACTATTAATGACCCTAGGGTGAATGATGTTGGTAGTCAGTCTAGATCCGCTCAAGGCCATGGCAAACGGTGGTGGTGCTCGATCCACATCCACACAAGGCCCGGACAAACAATGGTGGTGCTCGGTCTAGATCCGGTTAAGGCCACTACAAACGATCAAAGTGGTGCTCATGATGTTCTCTCGCGTTTCCAGATCTGATCATAGAGATCCTCATCCCCGCCTTTGCTGCTACAACTCTTATTATTTACTTTAATTATTTTTAGTTTGTTTGTATCGTTTAACTGAAGAATTAGGAATCTTCAATTTTCTTGATCTGTGTATATGTATTTTGGGAACTTTTGATATGTCAAGTGGATTCATGGTTTGATTTGTTCTTTGCTGCAAGGAACCATGTGTTTGGTTTTTCCCCCAACTTCTGTTTTGAGCTCCATGTTTTCAAGCTAATAATGTATTCTAATCCACAGCACCATGAATTATGAGAGCATCAGGTGGACAATCGGTGTTGGATTGATGTCCCTACACAGTACATTACTCACAATGTGTTTGGGTTATTTGTTTTTTTATTGCTTGAATTATTGTTTGGAATTTGTTGATGAACTAATATGGAAATTCTGCTATTTAATTTTTAGATTTTGAATCTGGGTTTGCTTTGATTTTGATTCATGGTATAGTAACTCCGGCAGCGCAGCAACCATTCTTAGCCAAGGTGGTTCATAGGGTGAGGGGAGAAGAAGAGGAACGGAGAAGGAATATAGTGTAGAGAGTGCATGATAAGAAGACGCTCCATAGATTAATCCAAGGGTCATTAATAGTAGTGCATGGTGGACCACCTGTGATAGTGGTCCACCCTAGAAGCCGTCATAGTTCAAATTCAAACTATGAAATAAACACAAGGGCACATATCTAAATGTTTTACTTTTCATATGTAGGAACTTCAGTAACACTTTGTCGGAGCATGAATCTGTAAAACCTTCAAATGGTTAACGAATTTGAAACAAATTCATCTGCTTATACAACAGTTCTAGAAAGAGTTGCATATATGATAAAGTAGAAGAACTTAAAAAAAATTAAAAAAAAAAATTGGCAAAGCAGAAGACAATGTAAATTTAAAATAAACCTGAGTAATTTGCTCTGCATGGCTGAAAATATTTTTGAAGATGCGCCGGAAGTAGTTAAAGAAAACTGCAAAGTCGTACAAGGAAAAAAGAAAAGAATCATGACGATGAAGAAATATCTTCAAGTAAAACTTTAAGTTTTAATATAAAGACTTACCGTCACTTTTGGTCCATTAAATTATACTTTAGTTTCGTTTGGTACATTAAGTTTAAAAAATTTTGTTTGGTATATTAAGTTTAAAAAGTTTCGTTTTGATCTTTGATGTTTTCGAAATGGGAGAAGATGGTGGTGGTGTGTGCTGGCGATGGTGGGCACATGGGTTAGGGTGACTGTTGGTGTTTGGGGAAGGAGTGAAGTTAGGAATTAGGGTGTTTTTTAATTTTTAAAATAAAATAAAGGTAGGGATAGTTTTTAGCTGTCACTATGTTAAATTAATTATTTTAAAATTTAAAGCACTAATAGAGCTAAACGCTTTAATCGGAAAACACAAAAGAGTATCAAAATCATTTCAAAAACATAAAGGACAAAAACAAAACTTTTTAAACTTAATGTAACAAAGCGAAACTAAAGTATAACTTAATGAACCAAAAGTGACATTAAGCCTAATATAAATCCATTAAGCATTAACCTAATTAAGAACAGTTTGTCCATTGCAGAACTAAAGGCTGTGTTTGGTTTAGGGTGGGAGGAGAGAAATAGGAGAGAAATTTTGTACTTTAAATGTGAGACCTACACCTTTTACAATCTACTTTAATTAAAAAAATTATCTTCTATTTCTATCCTTTAAACCAAACACACCCTAAGTTTCCAATACAAACTACCTACCAAGTAATATCCTGATTAAACTGCAAGCTAAAACTTGTTTCTTTGGGAATTCGTTGTCATTTAGATCGAGGTACAAATATCTGTGAGCTTTACAGATGAAGAAAGTTCAGCATGATTTTTATACTGGCATCTGTAATCTTGTTCAGGATCAGGCTTGGCCTAGATTATTATACTTACCATGCCATATCTGGTAACAATAGCAAGTCATGTATCAATCCAAATATTCAGGTTTTTTCAATGCCCTGGTCATATTAATATAACAAAATATTGGGATAAATGTAATAGATACCTAGATGAGTATAAGGTCAAACCACATAACGTGAAAATGTAAGTGCTATTGGAATAAAAATATAGCTCAAGAATAGGCATATCTAAAGATGTTGATTACCAGTCTAATCAACCTTATCAAGGAAATACACAAAAAAATGTGTTGTGATAAGCAATTCCTCGTATCAATTTCTAAAGCCTAGACAATTGACAAATCAAATAGTACTGAGGCTCCACAGTTCAATAAACCTCCTGTTTGGAAAGCATATTTTAGAAGAGGGCATGGAATGTAGGATTCTGCCATGGGGCTTTATGCAGGACAGTTATTCAGTTATGTAGGACAATTACATATTTAATTATGCAAACAAACAGTTATTTAGGACAGTTATATATTTTCGTTTTTATTGGTGTGGTAGTGTTAGGAGACAGGGAGGAGTGGTATTAGGCAGTTTTATGGACAAAGGTAATCTTCGTATGAGTTTCTGAACTCTGGGACAGCAAGAGATTATTGTGGTAATTTCTGTAATTTGGTGTGAGTAAATCCTATTTTCTCCTATTTAAATAGCTGTTCTATCATCAAATGTGAAGCATAAACAATCTTAATGAGATTTATGCACAATCATTATTCAGATAATACCCATCAGCTAGTTAGCTGGAAAGTCAATAAGTGATTAGGAAACAGAACACTATTTTTTGTTAATGACTGATATTTACTTACTATCAATTGTCTCCATAACAGTCAGCTGCGTCCAATTTACTCTACGAGATACAATCCCCAAAGCAATGTTCCGGACCTGCAACAAAACAATATGAAATTATAAATTTTAATGAGTACATTAAAGGAAAATGAATAGGTTAAGCTTAATAGTTTAAGTTGAATTGGGTTATAACTGGCCATTGAAGTTGTTGATGGAATGTCCAATTTTACTTCCAATTGTCAAAGAAGTTTTATTGATTCACATGTTTACTTCTATCATCTAATTGTGTGTTGCACTTGGCTAATATTTAGGCCAACCTTCCCACCATATTATGTTAAATTGCTAATGTCCGGTCTTTCTGAAAACTATTTATTGCCTTTCCTAAATCTAATCCAATCATCAGTAACAACTGAAAACTTTACTAAACAATACATTATCTAATTCGTGTTTGGAGGTACTTCAAAACTGTAGAAACCAGAAAGATATCATTTAAAGCACTGTTTACTTTCCCATAATATCCATAAAATTGATCTCTTTGCGT
The DNA here is from genome assembly GCF_004193775.1 of Glycine soja. Classification (NCBI taxonomy): domain Eukaryota; kingdom Viridiplantae; phylum Streptophyta; class Magnoliopsida; order Fabales; family Fabaceae; genus Glycine; species Glycine soja. The sequence continues at coordinate 40,068,437 of NC_041012.1, read as the reverse complement.
CCCTTAAATTCTTCAATGAAGAGCATCCAATTCACAAATGAAATCAGTAATGCTTCTATTTTCTAGTTCATTACCATTCATATAACAAACACAACATCCAAAACCCTGATTTCTTGTAACATGATGCACTGTTGGTGACCCTGATTTAAACACATTACTCAAACTAGTAAAGAAATCATCAACAATAGTTAAAACAACAAAAATAGACTTCATCAGTGATCAGCCATATCTATCAGAACAACATCCCCACCCTCACATGCCGTGCATGGTTGTTTTAGTAGTCAAGAAAGGTAATATCTTTGAAAAATTTAAATCAAGCTGTGTATTTTTCAAATTCAGATCAAAGCTATGCTTGTCAAATTCATACATTTTTATGTAAAACCCCTTACTTTCCTTACCTCATCAAAAACAAGACTGATAAACCTCAATGACAGTAAAAGTGTAAGCACAATTTCTGACACAGAAACACCTATGTATTTCAGAGGGAGCATAAACCATCGCAATGCAAATGCTAACTGTTCAGGGGATGTAGCAGTGAGGCAGGGACTTGCACTTTGAAATACCTTCCAAAGAAATGCAGACCAAATTCTCAGAAGTCGTAATCATAAAATTTCTGTTGTTTTTAGGAAGCTTACAGGATATGGTTCTACCCAATGTCCAAAAACACAAGTAAAATGAAAAGAAAAGGCAGAAATGTAGAAAGCAACTTACTGTAAAAGTCAAACATGCAACAGTGCTTGCTACAGATAGGCCTTTCCTGGTAAAGGTTAATGGACCTAACTTCATGATTGTATATGCATAACCTGTTAAAGATACTGGAAGATTAGGAAGCCCCATCATTGCAGGTGGTGGTGTTCTCAACTGAACAATTGCAGGCACACCATCTGAACCCAATCCTGATGTTATGAATAATAATTCAGATAGCAAATAAACTCTTCCCAGTTGATCCTACAAATGAAAGTATCAGGAAAATTCCCAAATCAACACATCACTTCAAGAATCAAGATAATAACAACTTAATAAATAGCCAACAGTCAAGTAGATTTGAATTAATACAAAGGAAAAACCCAACTTCGTGATGATAAGGTACAAGCTAGCTCAAATTGTAAATAAGCATTAAGAATGAGAAATGCCATGTGCTGAATCATGAAAAGAGGGGAGAGGAAAGAGCAATTAACATGCTGATCAAAAAACAATAATGAACATCAGATATGAAACACAATGCAAACCTTAAATGACAGATTAAACACCCTTGGACTATTAAATCCCAACTGGACCCTTAAATTAATGATCAACAACCAAATATAACTAAGCAAAGTGAACAATCCATCTATATATGAGTCTGATCCCACTTCCTGTGCTAGACAAGTCAAGGATTAACAATTATTTACCGTCCACGCATTTCTTTGGTAGAACCCAAATTGAAAGCAAAGTCAGGTACACTACTAATCCAAATTGCATAATTATGTGTGACCTTGCCGGTAGAACAACCAGATCTAAAAGCCATACCTGTAAAATCAGACTGATTGATCACAAAAAATCACAAACACGCTTAAACCAGGAAGCCGAAACAAATAATTCAAATATTCTAGCTACAAATGAATCTACTAACAACTGCTGAAATATAAATCATGATTTATATTTGACAAGAACTCTGATATTGAGCACTATGAATAAAGCCACTGTTACCAATGGTGGATGAAGGAAGGCCAAAATTTTGCCATATAAACACATCATTATGGCCTAGGGTGCCACCATAGCAGGCCTCCCTTCACAAATTGCCTATGGCAGTTGGCAAAAAATCCACCATGCCATTCCGCCACGGTGTTGCCATTTAATAACAATGATGAAAAGCAGTCAAATATGTATCAAAAACAACTTCACTACCAGCCAAACGGTCACATCAATCCAATTCCTTAGCTGATGAAGAAGCAAATGATGATTTAGACTTGTGAAACAAACAAAATTTGGCTTGCCAGATTATTTAATCTTATGTTTCGAAAACTGGCTTGCTGCATTTTTCCAAATTAAGGACTATCACAAAGACACAAACTACAATCAGCAGATGCCAACCAAAGCCGAGGTTTCGCAAACAGACTTTAACATTTGTATTATGAGGAATAACACTCTCAGCTCACCCTCTCAGTTCACACATTATAATCTTTAATTTCTCTGCTAAAATGATGTTAAAGAAAGAGCCATCACAAGTTTGTATATAAATTTTTTTAATTTATGATGGCTTAGTGCATGTTTGGATTTCAGTTGGAAGAGCTCAAAAGTACTTTTTATCTCCAAACCAACAATTTCTTCTTCATTTTGTGCATTAGAATTTGGAAATGTGCATTGGAATTTGCAAAAAAGTACTTTTCCAATTTTTATCCAAACACAGCGTTAGTGTTACTGGATATCAGGTTACAAAAAACAAAATCATTATTTCATTTTCACATTCTTATACAAAAATATCACAAAACACTCCACTCCACTCCACAGTCCAACCATACCATAAAACCTAATAATCAAAATTCAACTCAGCTCAAAAGCGTTAAGTGGCAAAAAATAAAAACCTATAAAGTATTTATTCAATTAAATTGGTCCAACCATACCATAACATGAACACCTAATATCAAAACTCAACTCTGCACAAAACCTATAAAGTGATTTTACTTGACTAACCAATTTGACTCGAGGGTCGATGGAGTGAAGAAACGTGGCGGGGGACGGAACAAACTGGCCAATCGGACTGGCGGTGGCACCGGGGATTAACCTGAAAACTTTATCGGCGGCGAAAGATCCTGCAGGGATCCACTGGGACCAATTTGCTGGTTGAACGTTACTATCACCATTTGAAGCTCTAACTCTGAGTCCGAGCCTGGTGTTGCTGGACAAAAGGGTTTGGTACGGCCTGAGGATTGCGGAAGGGCGTTTTGGGAAAAGCGCGGAACTTGGCGGTGGTGGGAGAGCGAGCGAAAGGAAGGTGGTGGCGGCATGGTTACAGTTCATGAGGTGGGTGGGGTTCTCTCAATCTCTGTGGTGTTGTTGTAATCATGGGAACAAGTTGGCTCAATGGATAGTGGTAGTGTAGTGCTACTCTTGGTTCATGTCGATTGTCTCGTTGATACAGATAATGACCAAATCAGTTAACCATGGAATGAAAACTTGGGACTTGTAACAATCTTCTCTGGTCTTTAAAACATTTTCTGCATGGAATTAGAGATTTAGAGTTTAAGGTAAATTTGGATGTTCTGATTATCATCTAATTTGGTTGTTATTTAAATTTAACTTTCAACTTAAATCATGAAATATTATATTTTTAACGTCATTTTTAAAAATATTAGCTAACGTAATTTTATATAAATATTTATATGTTTTGTTTTTGAGTTGAAAAAAAATGATTTATAATTTTTTAGCTTTATTATTAGTTTTTAGAATAAAAATATCCAAAATGTAAATAGCATCACCTCAAAATTAATTTTGTAAGATCAGTTTTACAAAACAAATGTTCATCCAAAGATACAACGTTCTTGAACCAATATGCCACCATTGATGTCGTTGTTGATCCCTTTGCAACAACACTTCACCATATAGCCTATGACATCACAACGACATCCATCTAACTTGGTACAGTGACTAGAGTCCTCTTTTCAAATGGTTGTGGGAGATCTCACAATATACAATGATATAGCCAAATTATCTTAAGGGTGCCAATTTTTGTAGAACTAAAGATTTTCGATCAAACTCAGTATCCAAATGGAAAAATAATTCACAATTGTTTCAGCAAAATGAAGATTTTTCATTCATCGCAATTTTGCAATAGTGTTAATCTCTATCCCCAGGTTTTCTTTTTGCCACCTTCCACTAATATTTCTATATTATGATGGGGTTAAACACAGTTTTTCTTAAGAAATCTAGCATGCCCTGTTAATCAATACCTACCAATTCAATTTCTTATATTCTGTAGCTTGAAGCATGGTACACTTCATATGTCTCATCATTATCAGCTAATTATTTTACTGTTAAATTTATTGTTAATGCGTGGATAATAAAATATCACTGATATTTAGTTCACAAGACAGAGGCTCAGTGAGAGTCATACGGTTCTTTTCCGTCACCATTGCACACACCAAAGGAATGGCTAATATTCTCTTCCACCATTTTCCTGTTGGCCTCATGAAAGGGTCTATAAATCATTTCACACAACTAAGAATAGATTAATGTTCCATGTTCTTTATAAGGTTCTCAATATTATTGAGCTTAGTCCCACCCAAAATAGAAAGTTGTAATGTAAGTGAAAATTTGAATGCCCGCAATTCTGAGCTATATAAGCTCAGTTATTTCCCTTGACTAAAAAAGAAAGCTCAGATATTTCTAGGAAAAGAAAATCCGAGGGGACACTGAATGTAACCAAGCATCAAAGAAAATTTGTCCTGAAGCAAATAGTACCAACCAAACTTCTGATATACAATGTGCATTTCATATGATAACCAATAACTGGGCATGGCAACCTCTTTAGTCCAAACAAGATCATTAGAATACATATAGATAATCTAAAAGGAAAGTGATTTTGCATCCAGAATGCCATCATTCAATAGGTTTAGACCTTCAATGCTAACTTCTGAGCTGCAAGAGCTTCAGCCTCCAGAGTTGGCTCCCACAATAGTGTAGTCTCTGCAAGTAATGATGTCACAACATATGGATCCATGTTTGAAGCCGGTCGCCTGTCTTCCAAGTAACCTACGATCAAGAGGATTGAGGAGGTTAAGAATTAATATATGGTATATTATGACTTTGGTATTAATTCGGTGGTATACAAAATGGTTCGAATAGAAAAAGAAATGAATAGAAATATTAGAATGAGATCAGTGATAACAGAGAACATCAACAATTTGCTAAGAACACATCAATTAGGAAAGAAAGGCATGTGATTTTGCAACATATGAAGGAGAACAATAAAAAAAAAAAGGGACCAGAGTGACACTGCAAGACTATCCAACCCATAAGCCTAATGGTAAGCTGAAGTTGTTGCATAGGCAATTAGCAATTATTCAAAAAGTTTGAAATACTAAAATTTTCAGCTAGCAACTTCAGTCAAGCACAACAAGCTAAAGAAGTCAGATATAATGTTTTTTAGTCCCCCATTAGAAATCTAAATGATTGTACTTTTAATTCATCTAGAGCCACTATAAAGTGGCCTGGCCATAATTGTTGATGACTTACCTTTGCCATTCTTCTCTGTGTCTCTTCCCACACGGATTGAGCAACCACGGTTAGCCACTCCCTGCAAGTTTAATTTTATTAGTATGTAGCAAACAAGAAGAAAACTTCATGCTTGATTACCCTGTCGTTAACGATAATAGGTATTGGCAATTTTGAAACCATACCCAAGAAAATGTGTTAATGCTTGCTGTCTCATGCTTTCCTGTCAACCTTCTCTCATTTCCTTCTCCATATGCACTGATGTGATCCTTGTGGCGAAGCGATAGATTCAAAATTGCCTTCTTTATTACCTCAAAGCCTCCATCTTCCCTCATGCTCTTTGTACTAAAAGACAAATGGTTTTTACCAACTTAGTAATTTAGTAAATTAAAGACACATGCAAAGAGACATGGGCAAAAACCTGTAATTGGTGTGGCATCCTGCTCCATTCCAGTCACCCTATGTTTAACCAAAACAATTAGTATAATTAACATAGGATAGGCAATACTGTTAATTAAAGCATTACAGTATGTACCTCTATTGGTTTTGGATCAAGAGAGAGCACAACACCAGCTTGCTCAGTAATTCTCTGCCAGGCCAGACCAAAATGCAATATACTTAATTAGAAGATAACAAAATTGGATAAGGGACAAGAGAACAAGCACAATGTTTTGTTTACACGAGACTATCAACAATTCAGTTACAAGCAATGTCAAGAACCTTTAAACTTCAGAATACTGAATTACCTTTCATGATCTAAACAATTTAGAGGCACTAAAGAATTGTATAAAAATAGATGAAAGGAAAAAAAAAATTCAGGGTCTGTTCTCTTTGGCCTTTGACTTATCCACCTCTAAAATAAGAGGAAAGAGTTAGAAGAACATGTATGGGCAATAAATGTCTGTTGATAACTAAGCAAATGGAGCAATTCTCACGTAAGCATACACAAATAATAACAATGTATCAACCTTAGTGCAAACAGGAAGTTTTTAATATTCAGCTGAACATAAAGTCATGAACAAGAACCACACAAAAGACAAAGCCTTAATAAGACATTATATTGAACCAAATGGTCCAACCAGGGTGTGTGTATGTGTATAAAAACCAAAAAGTAGGCAAAATGAATTACCTCGAGGATGTACCTTGAAGCCCAGATATGATCACCAGCCTCAATACCTACACTAGGACCAACTTGGTACTCCCACTGCAATATACATAGCAGAAATAATGAGGAAAAATGAATATTCATAGGCCTTAAAACAAAGGGAACTGCAAGAGATATACCTGCCCAGGCATAACCTCCCCATTGGTGCCACTGATGTTAATTCCAGCATATAAGCAAGCCTTGTAGTGAGCATCAGATATGTCACGTCCAAATGACTTATCTGCCCCAGCACTGCAATAATAAGGACCCTGAAATATGAAGGAATAAGTAATTAAATTCAAATTATGAAACTGCAATATTCCAGAGAAATGTGAATAAAATCCAAAAGAAAACTACGAAGAGTTGACATTACCTGAGGACCGGGATAGCCACCAACCGGCCAACCTAATGGCCATTTCACATTTGTTTGAAGTAAGGTGTACTCTTGTTCTATTCCATACCTTTGAACAGTTAACATACAATAATATTAGAATGTTTTCTGTTAAAATTGTAATTCACCCCAAAAGTTCAGTTAACTTCTATTTGAGTAAGTGATCAAATGAAGAAGAGAAAATATCATGTCATAATTTGGTTAGGCATCACTAGATAAGAAATACTATAAATGTCAGAATTTTAATTGGCATTGCTTATCATATGGGATAGTTTGTATGAGCTTACTTTTTTAAAATAAGTATTTTTTAAATAAAATAAGCAGTTTTATGATTTTATGATGTATTTGTCTAAATTGTTTTTACTTAAAATAAGCAGTTTTCTGCTTTTTTTATTACTTATTAAAAAAGTGCTTATATAAAAAGCGTTTGTTTAGAATTACTTTTTTTAAATTTAAACAAACTGGGGTTATATGTCTTTCTTTTTTGCCATAAATCATCAGAAATAGAAGTGGTGTGTGTAACATAGAGTTAGATAGTAAGTTACAAATTTCTAGCATCGAAAAATAGTTGGTAACACTAAACCAAAAATAAATAAATAAATAAATTCTTGAATCGTGTAATTTATCATCACAAATTTTTGTTTAAGGCTAAAGATAAGAAGTATTATATATACCATGGAACTTCAGCTTGGACCTTTGGGTTACTGAAAATTTCAGCAGCTCTGTGTCTCTTGTTTGTAGGGATAGGCTCACCTTGTGGGGTGTAAGAATCGCAAATGACCTTAGCAAAACAAAATATATCTAGTTAACTTCATAATATCTATATTTAAATTTCAATCAACATGCCATGTGACCTCTTTCAAGTATAACAGCCCTCACCAAAATATTGTTACCGCCACGGAAAGGATCTTTGAAAATTGCTTGAGGACTGGGAGAAAAAAAAAGATTAAAATTAAAACTGCAATGGTGTAGAGTAAGTAACATAAATAGAAGTATCAGTGCCAAAATTCTTACTATAGGATTACTTCACTATCATCACCAGGTGCCTGTCCAGTGCTAGATCCATCATAGTTCCATTTAGGGAGCTCAGAGGGATCTTCAACAGGCTTTGATATTGTCTAAGAAATGAAAATATATGTGTATGATTATCATGAATAGCATGAAACAATTCAAATGACAATGGTAGGAATAATTTCTCTTAGCTTATTTAGAACATTATAAATAACATACTCTTGATTTACTGCGCACATCAATTCCTGTCCCCCCAATCCTGTTTCAAAAAAAAAATTCAGTTTTAAATACCTTGCATCCTCACTCAGAAGCAGGTAAAAGGAAGTAGTTAGTCATAATTGGATCCGGCGAACTATGAGATACAAAAGGAGGCAGAATAGAATGAATACCAAATGTACTCAGCAATTATCTTGTCAGTGAATGGAGTGATATCCAAATTAAGTAGACCCTCGAGCCTGTTGATGGTGCTATTGTCAGACTTAATTGCCAGCACTCTAAATTTAGCAGAACTGGTAGGTGAAACTTTCTTATTTTGTTTCCACAATAAAGAACTCCACATGTTTGATGTAATGGGAGTTGCATTGGGAGAGGATTTTGAGATTCTCATCTGCCATTGCGTAGAGGGAGCCAAAATCTGTGCCATGTTCTGCAGTTCTTCTCTTTAGTACACAAAGTAGTTAAAGTAGTTATGAGAACCCCCACTCAGATATGAATCAAATCAAATTATAATACATAATACAATTTTAGGTTAAATATTAAACAAAAATAATACTAAACAGCCTTATAATTTAATGCATAATGTCTATCAGCTATTCCGTAACCACCATCAGATGATGACTAATCAAGCCACACATAAAATCATTGCAAAGAAATTGTGTCAAATCCTTCTAAAACTAAACTCTAGTGTGTGAAAAGAATGCTAAAATTTGTGCCATTCTCTGATCATGAATAATGAAAACTCCCCCTCCCTGAGGGAAAAGAAACGATGTTTACTAGATAACATCATTATGATAAAACACGAGCATTATAATCTAGTAATCTAGAAAATAACATTTATCTACATCAACCATACTCCAATGATGACTACTTAAGATCACACTGAAAACTAAACAAATTTCTTTTTGAAAACCTGGCATTCCAATCTGAGTCATCATCACACTCATGCACATTCCATAGCATCAGATTCGATGCAAAAGACCACAAAAATAATCATTGAAGAAAACGTGCAAGGATGCTCTGATAGTCAAATCAAATATGTTTATCAAATACTATGCAAGAATTTGATTTGGAGATCAGACTTAGATCAACATCTGTTCATAGTTACCACACACCAAGCTGTCTTTAATCAAATCCTGCTTCCCCTTTGAACCATTATAGTGACCCGTTTATCACTGCTACTTTAGCTTGTTCTTGTAGCACATTTTTAGTTTCTTCTCCCTCCTCAAACACACTAAACATGTATCTGGGAAAATTTATATTAGACATAAAAGGAATCCCGGTGATCCTACACTGTAGGCTAGTTAACCACAATATGGGAATTAAAATATGCCTGGTTTGGTTGTATGTAATATGAAGTTTCAATTTGCTTGAATAGAAAAATGGTAACTTTTTAGTCATGTAATATGAAATTTAAATTTGTTTCAATAGAAAAATGGCAACTTTTTAGTCATTAGATGAAAGGCATACTATGACGAAAAAGTGAGTTATGCAGATAAATAAAGCCACGTATCGGGCCTAAAAAGTCTACTTTCAGGTTTATGATCATAAAACTACGAGCTATTCACAAAGATATGTGATACCATCATACCACATTTGAAGCAACCCTCTTGTAAACCAGATCTTCGAAGGCATCACCAAATAACAAAATATGCCACATCTTTTTTTTTTCATTTATAGCATAAGAAGCATTATAATGTAATCTGACCAAAAACAAAAATCTGGGATTTACTGAAAGAGCAGCGAAGATCACATTCTGCATTTGTTCAGCACTCAACAAACCTGGCTTTTGAAGCCTCATACATTTTCATTATTTACACAAAACACTGAAAAATTCACTTTTAAAGTAAAACAGCAATAATAACAGAAATAAACTATTTACCACTGTGTCAAAAAGCTAACATGAATAAGCAGAATCAGAGCCACAGAACCAAAAAAATACTACTAAATGTCACCCCTTTTGGCTTTTGCCTCTCACAAATGAGTTTGCACACAATGACACAAAGGAACTCACCAATAAACAGTGGGAAAAATGGCAAAAGCTGGGAACTTGAAGTGAGTCTGTGTGTGTCACAGACCCTGAGACACAGTGGGAAGTGTAGCTATAGTATCATAGTATGAGAGACTCGTGTAAAATAGAGGTTGGTGGACACAAACTTTCTTGGCTTTTCTAAAACCGATAGGGGTATGTTACGAGTGGATGAAATTGGTTTTTGGTCCCTTAAAGAGCACCAAGAGAAGCTTGGACTCGAAATGTTACAGATAAGGTTCATTCTCAGGCTACCCTTTTTTTTATCCAACATATTATTGCAAATAATACACTTTTTTTAATCATAGTCAAGATAAATGAGGCTTTTAGCTTAAAGTATAGTAAAAAGAAATTACATGTAAGAATTAAACACAATAACAGTAGTAGGAGGTTGTTTTTAACATTTACGTATTATGCTTAACCAGCTCAATCAGATTTTCTTGATTGAAATATAGTAATTTGTAATCAGTCATCATAATGATTAATTTTTTTTGTGGACAATATTTGTCTTTGATAGCTTTTTGTTTAGATCTTGGTTTGAATTCACTTATTCACCCGTGATATGGCAGTTTGAGTGTGGAAAACAAATATTTGAAGCATATTATATCCTTGGACTTTTGTATTTTTAATGTGTATTGGTACTGAGTTTCCTAGGTTACTATGGATTGTCCCACTAAAGGCTATTATTTTTATGCTAATTGAAGTCAATTTGATTATTATAATAAGGGAACATTTTATTATATGTTTTAAAAATTAAGAGCGGTTTTTGTTTGGTAAGCGTTGTCTTGCTCTTGCCTACGCAATGGAGAGATCAACATCCTTTTAAAACTACATTAATTAAGCATTTAAATCCTTTCTCTGTCGTTAGTGGAATAAAAGATAAGTTAGCCAGAAATTTGAGCTTAAAGCTTTAATTGAATATAGATTTCAAAATCAGATTTTAAAAGTTGAATTAATTATAGAAAGCACATTAAACTAGGACGTTAACTAAGTGATTTAGTACAACGGGTTAATACGTTAAAATTGAAGTTGAATTATTGAAGTATTACTGGAGTTCAATTTTTAGGAGTTTAATTTTTAGGAGAAATAATTTTGTTAGATTTTATTTTTTTTCTCTTGATCAAATTCTATATTAGTCAGAAACTATTTTCCTAATAAACAGCAAGATTAAAAAAATAATATAGGACGTTATTCAACCGATGATGAATAAATATAGTAAGTTTCTGATTCTCTTTAAATAAAAGTTCAAATTTTGTATGTGAAAAATCATTTTTTTTAATCAAAAGTGGAAGGCACCCACAAAATTACAGTTTTTTTTTTAGAAAGTTGTTCTCACTAATTAATGATGCTTTCGGATCAAACATAATTGCCAGAATAATATACATATAACAATAGTGTACAATGTTATTACATTTCTTAAAAAAACAGGCTAAAATGGAATTTTTGTTTTCCTATTTTTTAAGATATGTAATTTTAATTTTTTTATTTTTTAATTAAGATATTTTACCTTTCACCTTTAAAAAGTTTGTGACTTTATTTTCCCATTTTTTAATTAACATATTTCGTTTTTCACTTTTTAAAAATATGTAATTTTAATTTTTATGACTAATTTCAAACATTAGTTTATGCATAAATATTTTTTAAAATTATTTAATTGTTAACAAGTTTAATTTATTAAAAAAATGCAAAGTGAAGTTTGAAATGGAAAAAGATACTAAAATTGTAAATTTTGTAAAAAGTAAGAGACAAAATGTCTCAACTGAAAAATAAGAGGACTAACTTATAGATTCATTAAAAATGAAAGACAAAATGTCTGAATTAAAAAATAAAAAATAAAAACTAAAATCAGAAATTTAAAACAATAAATAAATGAAAATTATATTTTAACCTAAAAAAAATTATTACATTGCCTATCAATTATATAAGAGTTTTTTCAATAACTAACCATCATTCCTAACATGATTTATGAATGGTTGACTACGTAAAAAGTTTTAAATTTTAAACTCAACAAAATTACTTATTATAAATAATGCATGTACCTATAGACCCAAGAAAAGAATAATTATCAAAATATAGTGGATTTTATAAAGTGTTTTTTTTCCATCATATTATATTCAAGGTCGACCCAAAGATAAAATAAATAAAACTTGAATTTTAGGTCTATCAACGTTTATTATTAGTTTTTTTAAGTAAAAAATGTCACACATATTGTCTATAAGACTTCATATATAATTTTTTTCTTTAAAATAAAAAAGTTTCTCTCAACTTTTACTTTAAATCTCACTTTTTGTTGGACTGATTATATTATAGATGTAAAATATATATTAATTTTGTCAATGATAAATTTTAGTTACATATATTTATTTCTTGTATTTTTATATTTTAATTAAATAATTTTTTTTTACCTTAAATGAATTTATTAGATTTAGAATTCAATTGTATTATATAAAAGAAACGAAACATATGAATTATTTTAAATATGAAACTTAAATCGGGAAAATATGACCATCCAAATTGTGTATCAAGAATTAAAGAGATACAAAAATTACAATTAACCTTCTTTTTAAATAAAAGTATATGGTCAAAATACATTTTTTTAGAAAAATGCACGGATAAAATGACCCATTTAGTCCATAACATACATAAGGTTAGACTAATAAATTTATAAATCACGTAGAAATTGATCTCATCCAACTTAACTTGAAAATATATTGATTCAAATCAGTGTAGTCCGAATGCACCAGGCTCACCCAAATTTGCAGTCCTATATTAAATCAGTCATTGATTATTGAAATTGTTTTTTTGTTTTAGTCTGTTTACTTTTAAAAGTAAGATTTTTTTTCCCTGCCAATCTTTATTAATTTAAAATATAAATCAGTCATTGATCTTAATACTATATAAACAAGAAAATTTTGGGATGCCCAAAAAAATTATAATATTTTTTTAAAAAATAATTGCAAGGAAGTGACAAATAAATTATGGGCGTTACACTACAAACAAAAAATAAATAAACACACACAAAGCATAACCATGAAGGTAAATAGTAATTTAGTTATTAGAATTGTGATTCACCATCGCTGTAATATTTAAAATTGATATATTTTTATAAAAATAATCAAAATTGTTATTTGTCACTCATATCAATCTAAATTTATAGGTAATGTGTGACTTAAGAGTAATCACGTTAACATATATTCAGAAAAGAAAAAAAGAAGAAGAAGAGAGAAACAATAAGTGGTTAAATTTATAAATTTGAATGAAATTGTCGATTACAGCTTCAGAATTTTCTTTTAAAAATTCCACTAAAACATCCAATTAAGTTACATGAAATCAGAATTTCAAGAACTAGATTAACCATCTAACCACGTACTCTCTGGCTCTGCCATCTTGACGTTGTCTCGTGCAACTCGGAATAGGATTTATTTGTTTGCTAAATGCTGCAGAAAAACAAAACATCAAAGGTAACGTTAATACACACTTTTGTTATGAATTTGATCTCGTGTCCTTTAAAATTTCCATTTCAGAAGAATGGGGCATTCTAAAGCTAGCAAATATGCACATCAGCGTTTCAAAGAGGCAGGTTCCCCAAACGATTAGTTGCACTGTGCACATCAGCACATATCAAGACTAGTGTTATTTTCTTTAACGGAAAAAAAGTTTGTTTCACGTCTTTCTTTCATTATCTTCTTTGCATTATATATATTTTTTAAATTACTCAGTTAAATTAACAATGCACAATGAATTTACGGAGGAGAAGCTGAATTTGATTTGTGCATAATATATTTAAAAAAAAAACATAATGAATTTTAAATATGATTAAACTTAATTCAAATCAAGAACTAAAATATGTGAGAATACATTTGAGTCTCGTCTGAAGTCAAAGAATTTAATTATAATTATTTTTTAAAGTGTGTAAAACCGGTATACATAAAATTTAATATTTATCTATATGGTAGATAGCTAATTAAATTTTGAAAGTGTGTAGGACCACTCAACTGAGTCAGATTGTTTTGCAAGGATGCAGGACCACTTCAAATTTACACGTGGTTAAAACTTATACTTTTGTGTAGTGTGTGTGGTGGTGTTTGTGTCTATGCTTAGATAACATTTCCTAATTTCGTCTTTGGTCTTCTAATGTGGATAATATCATGAATCAATTTTTATTTTTTTTAACCATCACAATGACTATATAATATAATACCACACGTCAGAGAGAATCTCAACACGTGACGAAGAATAAATTAATTGCATGGATTCATATTTTAGTACACACATAAGCAAAATACAACTAGACATCACAAGAAAATCTATGTGGATATTCACTTAATCCATCCTAATTTTGACAGGTAATATTTGAGTTGACTGGATATGAGTTTGGGTTCAGGTTTTCCCCAGTAACTAAAAGTATGAGATTACTAGATCCGTACCAACTTCAAACCCAAACTCGCTCCGCCACTTAAAAATCTTTAGAATTTTTACATAATTTAATCAAAAGACATAAAATTTTTATTACTAGTTAATTTTATTTTAAAATTTTTACATAATTTAATATTATTTTCTTAACTATTTTTGTAGACACACGTGCTCTAATAAATTTATTGAAAAAAAATATTTTTCTAATTTAAATCGTGTATGGGACGGGTCGGAGATACTCAATACTCGACGGATACAAGAATGAAACAATAAACTTAAATCCGTCGAATATCGGGTACAGATATGAGGATATGGGTAAAGAATTTGAGAGATAATACTCCTATCCGCCTCGCCCATTGCCATGTCTAAATGCTACTTCATCCAAACTCATAATTTATTATTAGGTCATGCTAACCGTGCGCTTAGACAATTAATTAAGAAATTCATAATACAAAGTTTTTATTTATTTATTGGACTTAAGAATATGTATTTCTTTTTACCAGTCGTTAATAATGTATTAGAAATCATAATAAAAGTGTATTAATGACAATTTTTAATGTAAATTTTCTATTTTAATTTTTTTAACCAATATCCGGTTAGCATTTTCCTTTACTATTAACTGAAATTAATTATAGCTCTTACTCTTTATTCAATAAGTGATATTTATAATTTCGTTATTCTAAAAAATTTCAATCAATTTGAAAGAAAATTCTTAATATATATAACTGTATCAAATAGTTGAAAGGAAAATTTTAGTCTTTATAATAATAGTTCTTCTCAAACTTGAGCAAAATTGTCTCATTTGAAAATATTTATGATTTCTAAAAAAAGATTTTGTTGAAAATAATATATTAGTAAAAATTTATTATTAAACTTAAGTTCCAATGATGTTTTCATGGCTTTTCTCTGGCCAAAGAGTTATTGATAATTGGTTGATGGTGGTGATGGGTAAGACCTTATGCTTTGGATTATGGGGACCAGCATTGGATAAGGAACACTATCTCAGATATATACCCTTACGTGTTTGAAATACCCTTTCAAGTATGGATCCTTAACAACCACAAGGTTGAGATTCTGTCTCACACTCTCACCTATAACACTTCCACTTTGTCCTATACCATCAATATTAATTTGTTTGATTTTGATCTCTATCCCACCATATCTTTTCTTTTCTCATGCGAAGTCAAATTGGTAATGGAGAAATCTCTCCTTTTGCTATGGCTTGAAAGTTAAAACATTTGTAGCGATAAATATATACTAACGATTGTTGATGAGTCAAACTCATTTTCTTCATATATAAGTGCTGAAAAGAAGTTCTGAAAAAGCTGGGAAGTGCCTCTTGATAATTACTATTGAGACTGATAAAACTGCTTTGTCTTTGTGCTTTCAATAACCACGTTACCACGCATTCCAAAGGTTTTGTTGGAGTTTCATCAAACGGGGATAGTTTATTATGAACAATTTATAGAAAGAAAACCCTCCTTGGCTTTCTAAATTGATATTCATATTTCGTTTTTAAAGGTAGAAATGTTACTTAAAATGAAAAAAAAGCAATGTTGTATAAAGTTTACGGCCATTTAAAAATAATAAAATTTAAACATGGAATTCAGAACAGCTTTTTTGTATAAACGAACACGTAAAGAATACACATATATATAGTGAAATGGAAAGGCATGGTATTTGTGCTTATAAAAAAAGAAAGAAATAAAAAAGACATGGTATATATTTTTTTTGAAAGGCTAAAAAAAGAACAATAAAAAAATGCATGGTATATGTATACTTCTGTTTCTACTTTTGAGTAATTAGTAAATATTTTATATTTGAGTTCGATTCCACGAATAAGAAGAAAAAAAATACTTCTGTTTCTATTTTGCTTTTGGTCTTTATGAGTATTATTTTTCCCTGCCATGCCCATTTTGTTGTACGTTTTATTGTTTCAAAAATGTTGGGCATGGGCCCAGTTCTTACTAATGAGACATAGACCACTTTTTGTTGAGGTGAGACCTTTTTGCTCCCTCCTTTCAAGTCCAATATCAGAAATTATTGTGACACCCTCTATCTCGATATACATATAAATAAATAAAATATATAAAAATATTAATAGAAAAATTTATATGAGTAAAGGATTCACATTCACTTCATTGTTATCAAATAAAACTTATTGAAAACATATATAGCTCAAAATAAGGTTATCAAAGTTTTAAAAAAAATTGTTAAATTAGTGAGGTAAAATATAATAAAATAACATTATGCAATTAAAATAAAAACTCATCTCCAATGTCACATCCTATCAAAGCATTATGTTCAAGTGTTCTCTAGCACGAAGTTCTTTAAAATCATCTACCTAGTCATCTGCTCCCACGAACACAAAGTTCGAGATCATCACAGGATCCAAACACAAATAGCACACAGGGAGTGAATTATCACATTTTTAAAAAAATACAAATAAACAAAGGCATACTCAAAATAAATTATAGAAGTATTTATAACATAATTCAACTTAATACAATCCACGTCACTTCACGACTTTATCGTTTAAAATTCATTTTTCAATCATCAATCACATTACACATGAATCACATACTCGGGTCAAGAAGTAATAACACCAATCAATTTCATAATAAACAATTAGCAGGAGTTTTATATTAAGACTCAAACCTATATGCAATGTGGTATCATGTCAGTGAAAAATCACACCGGGGCGCTTAGGAGTACATAACAAGACACACCACACAATGGGTATGTCAGGTTACTCTCACTAAGTAAAATCATAAGGTGACTAGTCAGAGTCACTCTGTTTTGTGAGAATGTTCCAATCATTTGGGATCAATATATGCTTAAAGAAGCACTCAAACCGAGTGTCTTTATCCCCAATGCCTAAATTCCGAAGAATCCGTTAAGGCGAACCTTCCTGATTCAGGTCCAATCCCTAAAACAATTTTTTCACACAGATATTGCTCATGAATTATACAATATCTACGACCTCACACTTGTATTTCAAACACGTTTAACACATTGCACAACAATTTAACACTTTAGGTTCCTAACTAGGAATCCTACACTTTCCCTTTAACATTGCGCATAAACATTTTTCTCAAGGTAAATACCAATCAGGTAATTGTATAATTCATAGCTCACAACATAAGTATTGTCACATCAAGTGTTTACCACACACTTATTTACAATCAAATTTCATGTCCATAATTTTAACATATCACAACCTCACAATCCACCATCACATGTTTACGTGTAACTCACAAATTAACACTTGTTCAACTTTACACTTATACTCAATCTCAATAACAATGTTATAATCTCAAAGCAACATGTTATCCCATAATTCATCACATATTCAATTTATCACTTATACACAATTTCAATTACAATTTCATGATCCCAATATAACTATTTATCACACTAATATTATCCAAAACACAAATAAATTATACAAAAATGTTTTTCACAACACGGGAAGTACAAACTCTCAAACAATTTTATATAATCATACAGGAAGAATTACAACACAACAAACATCCCAAAATAAACCCCAATTTAATCCTCTAAAGATCCCTATACATGTTCATTCTAATCCCAATTGCGATAAACTCATCATTTACCTCTAAGCGGCTTACGTGTGTAGTCCAACAGTGATAATAGTGTATCTAGTAGTTCCCTAAGATTTCTCAAGCTTTTTCTCTGTTTGTTGTTAGGGTTTCCAAGCGTTAGAGAGAAAGGGAAGAGATTGTAGCCTCCATTTTACTATCAACGTACGAAATTAAATTTTATCTGTAAAAAATAATTTTATAAATCCCAATGGTGAGAATGTACAAAAATGAGTTCTGAAGGTGGTGTTCAAATTTCACGATGATCCAACGGTTGAAGAGTCCAGGATCATAGTTTTACTATGACATATTTTGGGTGTTTGTGGGAAAAGAGAAAGTTTCAGTGTGAGGGGAAAAAAAAGAATTTTGGAAAAAGAAGTAGAGAAAACAAATTAGGAAGAGAGAGCGTAGAGACGTATCATAAATGTAAACGTCTCAATTCATAGCTAGAGTATTCTAGGCCTTTTATTTATTCTATTTTTTATTTTACAAAAATGAACTTTATTTTATTTCCTATCAAATGAATAAATAAAATATTTTTTTTTTTTTATTTTCCTTCAAACCATTATTTTAATAAAATTATTTTTCCTTATTTATTTAATTATAAAACCTCATCATTTTTACTAAAATTCTATTTATTTTTAAATATTTTTTTAAAATTTATTTTATGAAAAATAGTGTATTTAACTATATTTTAGTCCCTTAAACTATGGGATCTACATTTTATCCTTTTAAATAAAAATTATAAATTTTAATCCCTCAAATTTAAAAAAAATACTTTTTTTAGTCTCTCCATCAAAATTTTAGAAATTAAAAAATGTAAATTTTTATTAGAAAAAAGAAATTAAAAATAATCTTTTTTGCATTTGAGGAACTAAAAGAATAATAAAAATTATTTAGAAGACCAAGAAAAAACCCTCCTAATTTAAGGAATTGAAAACTTAATTAAGACATTAATTTATTACAACTATTCAATATAATATTAATGTTTTATCAATATTTTACTGATTCTTATGAAACACTTTTACGATGAATGTACTATTAGTGCTTTATCAAATTTTTTTTGACGTTGTGCTTTATCAATTTAATATTAGTCTTGTATCAATATATTACTAATTCTTATTTGAAATTTAAGAGAAAATATTAAAATAAAAAAGGTATGATTGTTGATTGAAACCAAACCTCAATCATGATTAGCACTTTTATGATTTCTCACATGCCAATGTTTTTTATTTTTTTACTTTCATGATGTTAAAGTCACGGCTTCCTAGATAACATGGACATCAATAATTAATTACCATAATTTGACAAATGGCTATATTCTGAAAGCATCGGGAGGTTGCTACATTACAATCTTTAAATCCAGAATCATTCTTTCTTTTTTTATTTTTTATTTTTTATTAAAGGGTTGTAGACCACCAAGTCCACTTAAAAAACTAAAAAAAAATCGCTCCAATCAAAAACAGTAAAACAAAAATTATAAAAACTGCATATTAAAAATTAAATCAAACCATGCCGCTGTATGTTTTGTTTTCGTATTGACCAAAAATCTATGGCTTCGGCTCCTCTTAATATACTACTATTTGTGACATCATCACCAATACTAGTGCATATTAAGTGGGGGAGAATACGGACACTTGCTAAGTTTTCCATATGAAATTTAATATTAATTATTTTTTTCTATTATTTGTAGATACTATATTTTATATTAAATTAAGCTTGATAGAATTCCTTGAGATCTGTAAGCTGACTTGTTTAACCCAACAAAAGTAGTGAGACGGATTATATTTTTTTAGTGTTTTTTAAAAATCAAAATACAAATTTATTAATGTTCTTATTTTATTTTATAGATTCAATTCCTCTCATACTAATATAAATTTATATTTGAATTAAATTTAACCTACGTTTTTTAAGCAAAAAATTAACCAAAGTTATTAGTATTCGTTAGGTTCTTAAATTAAATTGATCAATTTTTATTAGTTACATGAAATAAGAAATTGGATTTTTTTTTTAATTTCTGACCGCTTAGCCCCTGCCAATCTACTCCTAAGTGGGAATGATCATAATTTTCAACCCATCATTAGAAGACAAGTCTGGCAGCGTCCAATTCAAAAATATATGATGCATGGCATGAAGTGATATCAAGTAACATGAAGACATATTTTAAGAGTGACATATTAATTCAATAGAAATATCATATTATTATAATTTTATTATAGGGTGAGTGTATAATCTTTTGCACTGTAAACATATCTAAATTAAATTCATACACATTATTAAATTAAATTTCTAATACCATTACAAATAAATTATCTATTTACAAATGATTTAACATTGGACTAGCCCCTATCAGTATGTATAACCTTTTTTAATGGAATAAACTTTCTAAAAGTCTTCTTTAAATTAATTTTTGATTTTTCGACGGTTTAAATTTTATTTTACAGTGTCAATACATAAAAATCAAACTCTCAACCCAATAAACCATCATTTTATAACTTATATTTTTCATGTCAACTAAAAACTAGAAAAATGCAGACGCAGCGCATGGACAAATAACTAAAAACTAGAAAAATGCAGACGCAGCGCATGGACAAATAACCTTTAACATGCATTGTGATTTTTTTAAATCAAAGTAAAATTTAAAAGATAGATTTAACATGCATTGTGCATTTTTTTAATCAAATGTAAAGTTTAAAAGATAGATTAAAATATAAAAAAATACTTAAAACTAGTAAAAAAAATTAATTTTCTTCAAAGGACTAATGATTTAATACAATAGTATTTTATTCTTGCATTGTGCTGGTGGCGGATGACACACTATTTTTGATCAGTTCATTCGGCCAGCAACACCAGCTTCGATACTGTCCGTATTCAGTTGGAAGTTTGGCATCAGCAAGGTGACGACGAGACTTGGTTGAAAACAACAACAACAACAACAAGAACAACGTTTTCATTATTATCATTTCTATTTTCGTTTTTCTTTTGGTTTGTTATTTCCAACACAAAAGAAAAAGAAGGAGCACAGTTGGAATGGAAGTAAACAAAAGACCAAGAAAAACTAAAACAAAAGCATGCTCCCTCCGGTCCCTTTCTTTCTGTTACATTCTTCTTTGTCTCACAGTTGTCTTGTCTAATAACCAAGTCCTCTCTCTCCTTCCTTCAACACCTTTTTCTTTCTTCTCTTCTCTTCTCTTTCTTTTCATTGCAAAATTCAAATGTTTTATATCTTAGTTTGCTTCAACAGCTGAAACCATACCATCTCTGATCGTTTCTAAATATGGAACCGCTTGTCAACTTCATCATTCGCCCACCCAGGTACACACCATCTTTTCTCCTTCTTCCTCTCTCTCTGCTTGGATCAACTTTTTCAGTCAAAGTTCTTTTCTTTTTGTTCACTTTCTCATCTGGGTGTTTGCTTATGCTTCTTATTGATTTTTAGTATAATTGTAATCACCCCTGTCATCTTTTTCCACAAGGAAAGATATTAGTCTATTTCCATGAGAATTATGGAGTTATCTTTATATTTTGGTGGGGGGTGTGCAGTGTGCTCATTCTGTTAAGTTGGTTTGTTGTTTGTTTGGTTGGAAATTTGAGATCTATTCTTAAGCTACCTTAAAAGTCTTACTTTTCTGTAATGTGAGTATCCTGTAAGTCTGTAATCCTTTTCATGGTACCTATACTGTAAACACCGATGGCCACGTCAAGCTTTTTCTGCAAATTTCTTCCTTTTCCATACAAACAAACATATGAAAATAGTTTTTATTTTATAATATATACATAGTATTACTATAACAACTTCCTATTGTTTTGTGTGTTCTGAAAAATTGAGATCTGCAAATCATGTATCTGAATCTCGACAACACTAGCCCCCCCCCCCCCCCCAAAAAAAAAAAAGAGTAAGAAGGGTAATGGAGATATCATGCAAGTTAAAAACTTGAAAATCTTTTCAAGTGTCGCAACATCCTTCTAATTTTGAGGATACCAGGTGAAGCTGAGTGCCTTGACATATTTCTATTATGTGATATATAAGCCCTTCAAAATAGCTACATACTTGATGTCCTCTTTCTTCAATTATGTCATAAGATGAACTGACATCGAGTTCTGTTATTTGCATGGTTCATTACTTTTTTTTTGAAGTATTTTTGTTTCAAATTTAACATAAACTATTGTGCTATTACGTTATGACTGTATCCGTTACTGGCATGCAGAGCTGAATATGATCCAAAAAGTGATTTATTGGATCACGAGTTCATGCTAAAAGGGAAATGGTTTCAACGGAAGGACGTGGAGGTATAGTTAAAATTCTGTTGGTAAAAGCATTGGATCCAGGAATGATTGATTTTATCTTATTTGATAGTTAATAACTAAATTGTCAACCATATGCTAGAAAAGGATTCTACTTTTGAAGCCATAACCTTTACCCTCTGAAAGAAATTCAGTTTCATAATTTGTTCCAATTCCAAGTTATGTGATTGCTCTTTTGGAGAACTGTCACAAGAATGATTTCTTATCTAGCATGCCAGCATGGAAGGATTGCTTAGTCACATTTAAAACATTAGTATGGTGATTCCTTTTTTGCATAGTACTTCTATTTAAGTTATAACATATAAAATGTATGCATGTGATGATCTAATTCATTTGCAAAGTTTTTGTTGATGCCATTCTTTGTTTTCATCATAAGCATTATAAGTTATATTCTATTTAGTTGAGTTGATGACCTGAATTATCAGTGTCATGTAATATTTGATATTCTGCAGATAAAAAACAGCCGTGGGGATGTTCTTCAATGCAGCCATTACATGCCTATAGTCAGTCCTGATGGAAAGCCTCTGCCATGTGTGATATATTGCCATGGAAACAGGTGACTGCAGGACAAATATGCATTTCTTAATTTGTTTGGTTAGCATGCAGTTGATGCTTCAAACTTAAAAGAGTTTTATTCAAACAACAAAGTTTTCTTCTAGACATTTCAGACTTTGCTTTGAAGATGTGTGTTTTTTTTTTTTATTTTATTTTCTCTCGGTTTTAAACATATTCTTTTTAATTTAGAAAAAGCACTATAATGGTTTAATGTAAATAATATGTGTATTTGTCTTATTATTAGAAGATGTGGTTAATCGTTTTAAACTTGCACTTTGATCAATTTCAAAAGTTGGTTTATATTCACCTTTCTTACCATCTTACTACTATAAAACGTATAACTAGAAGTTAACACAGTCCCATTTCAAAACCTTTTCCTTTTCAACTATGTCTTTATAAATGTATACATGCAATTAGTTTGATATGGTGCTGCATTTTCAATATAACAACGCCAATTTCAAAGCTTTTCTTTTTTAAATATTTATTGACTAAAAAGTATATTATCTTACATTTCTTTGTGCATATGAACAAATATAATGGATGATTTACCTCAAAAAATAAGAACTGCAGAAGTAACTAATAAGACTTTTATCAAATGTACTTATCTTGCTTATTTTGTGCAATGTTTATGGCAGTGGATGCAGGGTTGATGCCAGTGAAGCTGCTCTAATTTTACTTCCTTCAAATATTACAGTTTTTACTCTGGATTTCTCGGGATCAGGAATCTCTGGAGGAGAGCATGTCACTCTAGGTTGGAATGAAGTAAGTGCTTGCTCATTAACTGTTTGAAACATACAATAATATTTAGTTGTATCATTATCATTGATATAATTGGGGATAATATCATGGCACAATTTGCATGATTTAGGTATCTAGGATTCATCTTCCAAAGCAATAGGGAGATTAATAGCCATGTAAAACATGGGACTGAAGACGGGTGGATGAAATGGAAAAAGCACTTTATGTGTAATTTGTGATTACAAAGTGCCACCAAACTCAAAAGAAAACTTCTGCTGGATAAGTATCATCAGTGCTTTATTATAGTGAAAGTTGCCTATTGGACATTGAAGCAGCAAGAAGAGCCAAAGAAGAAAAAAAGCATAGCAGGGATTGAGGTGGATGAGTGCAGTGACATACAAAATGGGAGTTTTTGAAAGTTAGAGTAGCACCTATTAAGAAGAAGCTGACAAAAGCTTACCCAGGGTGGTTTGATCATGTGAGGAGAGGAGTGTTAGAGGCTTGTTGAAAAAACTGTAAGATAATCCAGTGAAGAGGGGTAGAAGAAAACAAACTTGCATATTCGCAAATTTAATCCAAAAGTATTATCAACGAGTCCAAATTAATTTTGGTAACATGTATGTTGGAGTACTGTTGGCAGAAAATTTGTGATGTGCCTCAGGCAGGATACTTCTCATTTCTTTTTAATAAATTTCTTACATCACAGTAGAAATGAAATGCTTGTGTTTGTACTTCATTGTGAGTTTGCATATGCATTTCTTCTATTTTGCTTTGTTTCCATTTTTTTATATTATGAAGATTATTTAACATTCTTGGCTGTTTTCAGAAGGATGATCTGAGGGCAGTGGTCAACTATCTGCGGGCAGATGGAAATGTCTCTCTGATTGGCTTATGGGGACGCTCAATGGGTGCTGTGACTAGGTAATATTTCATGATTCACTTCTTCATTCGGCCTTACATTGTAAATAAGGTTGAAGAAATGTCTCCTAGGCAGGGGTGGTACATAGGGTTGTATCAGGATATTGTAATATGGTCCATTATTACCCAGATCTTATAGTTAATTATCAATAAGTTGATTTGTTTGTTAAAGAATAGAAACTGCATACTTGACCTTATTGTTGTGATCCTCTTCTAATAAGAGCCAGTGTGGCTTGAGGTGAATAAATGAAGAAAGACTTCATTATGATTTTTTGTAATTGTTAATAACGATCAATTGATCATAGCATTGAAAACAACAATGAAGGGATCACAGCCCTTAAAATGGTAGCTGAACACGACCTTAACTTGTAAAAGAAGGTGTATGGCATTTCGTAGATAATCATAGATATGCCATACACCTTAATGGGTTGTCTGCAGAGTGCAGAATGCAACCTTAACTTGAGTATGAAGCATTTCATAGTACCTTCATAGTACCTTCACTTAACTTGTGGAAATGATCTGCTTTTCATGTATGCATTTATGCCTTTCTGCAATGAATATTTCAAATCATTTCCTACCAAAAACACATTCTCCTCATTAACAGTGTGCTACCCATGTGTTTCTTAATTTTTAAAGTCAATTTGTAAACTCCCTGATTGTTTAGCAATTCAGTCTTACCAGTGTATATCACTTCGTACTTGCCATTAATGATGTCATTCCTTGCAGCCTTATGTATGGAGCTGAGGATCCTTCAATCGCAGGAATGGTTTTAGACAGTCCCTTCTCTGATTTGGTTGATTTAATGATGGAACTTGTAGATACATATAGAGTCCGTCTGCCAAAATTCACAGTGAGTGCGTTATATTTTTCGATGGAAATGAGAAATACTTTTTTATAGAATTAATCTAACCAAAACTATTAATCTATAATCTCATTCATATTTTAATGCTTCTTTATGTTGAGGTTATTAAAATCACCTTCAGGCTTAGTCTGTGGTTTGTTACCAACCATATATTATGATCGAAAGTTAGATTGGGGGAGGTTTATTTTAATACCAACGAAGGTCCCTATCCATCCAGGCTGGAACTTATAGCTTTTCTAGACATCTATTAGGTTCATAAACATGTTTTGTGATGAGTGACAAGGATGTTGTAAAGATGGTTTTTTATAAGCTATTTCTTTAAAAGTAATTGACCTAGGCTATAGTTTATTATGGAGTAATGTAGCACCTATGATGAATGATTGCTATTTTTGACAGGGGTCTGTGAATATTTGTAGTTTGCAATTTGCAACATATGAGTATCTTTAGCCCTCTCAATGAATATTTATATACTTTATACACATGGCTAGCATCTGATTTCATGGCCCTTGTTTCTCTCTTATGAGAATAGATTGTCATTGCCCTACGATTTTTCCATTTATATTTGGTTCTTCCTGTTACAGGTGAAGTTTGCAATTCAATACATGCGAAAAACAATCCAGAAGAAAGCAAAATTTGACATAACAGACTTGAACACCGTTAAGGTTATTTTTCCTTTTGATTTTTTTTTGTTTAACGAAAAAAAATCACTTTTATTTGCCTGTCTGTATGTAATGATTGAATAATTTGACGGAAAAATAATTAGTGAACTTTCTTCCTTTGCTTTTCCTCATTATTTGTTTGATATAACTTCAGTTCAAATCCAGCATCTGAACCTGAGATTGCTTAAGAAACATTTTATTTTTAGCTTGAATTTGAGAAATGGATACACTTGTGGTCTGTGGAAACTTTGTTCTCTCTCTCTTTTTTTTTTTTGGAAATAGTGTACACTTATTAGTTTGTCAGTCATATGACTGTAATTTTACTCAGCAACTCATAAATATATTATTAACATATTTGTGCTGAGTTTTTTTTTTTTAAAGTTAGTCAATTATCATGTGTGAAGGAAACTTTCCCTGTCAAGAAATCAATGCTATATGATTTAAGTCAAATACGTTTGAACTAGTTAAAAGTTTGGAATTAAAAACTGAACCAAGAGGAATTTTTCTCTGGTAGGGACGTAGGGTAGAGTGATACAATTTGACTGGTTCTGGTTTTGTCAAACTTTGTGGCTTATCATGTGCATCATGATTCTTTTTGATTATTGACAACGATGACTGCACTTTTCTTGGACCTGGTGAACTTCTTTAACTTTAATTAAATGGTAGGAATTAGGATGATTCATTGTTTAGAATCTTCTTTCTAGATTGCGTGCTTGTGATCATTCATGAAGTATAGGAGGACAGAGGCAAAACAACCAAAATAGTGAACAATTTTTTGTCCTCCTAAACATATAAAATAACGACTTTATGAGCATTCAAAAGT
The DNA here is from genome assembly GCF_004193775.1 of Glycine soja. Taxonomy (NCBI): domain Eukaryota; kingdom Viridiplantae; phylum Streptophyta; class Magnoliopsida; order Fabales; family Fabaceae; genus Glycine; species Glycine soja. The sequence goes on along the minus strand of NC_041012.1, from coordinate 40,041,578 downwards.
GTAGAAATTTTCTCTCCTGTATTTTCCCCTGCTTATGTAATAACATTATTTTTTTCTTTAATAGATCTTTAGTGGGGAAAAAATCCGAATCAGATGCAAGACTTTACAGAAAAAAAACTATTTGGGGGAAATTTTACCATATTGAATTTCTTTTGGTTTTTTGCACTTTCATATTCTTCATTCTATTCATTCATTATTTGTTGGCATTGCAGGTAGCAAAATCTTGTTTTGTTCCTGCTCTAGTAGGGCATGCCATTGATGATGATTTTATTCGTCCTCATCACTCAGATCGTATACTTGAGGCTTACATGGTAAATATGTTTGCAAGAATTTGAAATGTTTGCTTTTACTCACTAAATTTTTATTCTCCTTTTAGTCCGTTATTTATGGAATTTGGGTTACTCATTCTCGCATGCCTGACCTTTTGGATCTATAATATTGTCGATTATCCTTTGTAGGGGGACAAAAACATAATTAAATTTGAGGGAGATCACAACTCTTCGCGTCCTCAGTATTATTTTGATTCCGTAAACATATTTTTTCACAATGTTTTACAACCTCCTGAAGATGAGCTTGGGGAATCATTTTTTGACATTATGAATGATTACTTTGGTAAGGTAAATTCACCATGCATTTCTTTGGTTCCATTTTGATCAAAATACAAAGTTCCATTCTTTAACGTTATTTTAAATGTTAAATGTTTTTCCTACACAGGATGTTTGGAGATCTGTGCATGAATTTGACTTTGGCAATGAACCATCATTCCAAAACAAAGGCATGATTCAAGTACTCCATGTCTCTTAACTATTCCTTCTGAATTGGTATCCATGAGAATTTGCATTTGGTAACCTTGCTATTAATGCAAATCTCTTAAATTGTTTCTTTGTTAATTGCAGAAACATCAACAAGCAGTACTGTGGAAGACATTAAGCACGTCCGTTCAAAAAAACCAATGAGTAGGATGGAGGTTTGTATTTATTTGCTCTAAGTTTACCGTCAGAACTAAGAATATCATGCAAATAGCTTGCTGAGAAAATATTCACACAATAAATATTAAATGTTGATTGGTGCTTCCTGCAATACCAGTTATGTCTGGAACTGGAAGCAGGGAAAATTTAATATTCATGTGATAAATATAAAATGTAATTTGGTCCTTTTGTTCATATGATATATTCTCTTCTATAAAATTATTGCATAGTCCTGGAAGATTGGTAATTTGAGCTGTTATGACATGATGTGGTTCTTGGTTTTTTAAGATTTTTATTTCTTGAATGATATTATTGTTTTGACTTTCTCAGGTTCCATCACATATTTCTTCAAAAGATGCACATCTCGACTGTGAGGTATGGATTTATCTTTTTTCGTGTCTTTGTACTGAATTATATTTTGTTCTTTCTCCATATTAATAGTAAATTAATGATGTACGTTATGGCATTTATGCCATGGCATATTTGTGGTCCAACATTCTCAGCAGTATGTATTGAGTGAGATGGTGGTGGTTGGTAAGACTTTAAGAATGGGAATGCTATAATGGGTTGAGACTTGAGACTTAAGAGTGTCACTAGCCTGTAGATCATCTTTCATTTAACTGTTAAAAGATTAAAAAGGGGGAGCTTGTGTTCAGATAAGTTTTCATTTCTATATTTCTACCGAACATGATTTTATTTATTTTTTGCATGTGCATGGTGGGTAACCATTACTAGTGCAACCAGAAGTCCCCAATACCCGAGTTTCAACTCTCTCATGATTCAATAATGTAATTTATTCAAATGTATAGCTTCGGATAAAGACAGGAACAGTAATCTGTAATAGATAGTAATATGAGTAATAAACATGTTTAATCAGAGGCCTAACTTGAATGGAGTTGGTTAGGTGATCAAACTCAAATGAACTATAGTCACTAATTTTGCGTGATGTTTTGCACAACAGGCACAGAAATGTGATGATCTTTCCTCATCATCTTCTACAATGATTAGTTTTGAATTATCAAATGGTCGTCTCTATAGTCCCCTCGTTCCAACCGATCTAGATGATGACCACTTTGTGGAATTTCAACTTGATGACTTTACAGGCTGTCCATCTAGTGCAAAGAAAGAACAAAAAGTGAGTCAACTTGTTGGTTATCGCATAAGATAAATTGAAATTATGAATGCATGATGTTATACACTGAAAGTTGCGTAATTGGTTTTCATGGATTTTCATGCATATTATCCAGATGTTCACGGAAGCAGTGATAGATTCATTGAAAGACCGGGAAATACGAATTCCAGAGGTAGAACAACCACCTGTTAGGAGTGCTAGTAGTACCATGTCTATAGAGCCATCGGATAAGAATGACTCACATGCTTCTAATTCACATGAGATTTCCAAACCTGTGGAGACAGAATCTTCTTTACTCAACCACAGTGATAAAACAATTTCCACTTCATCTGATGCATTGGAGCCCTTGAAAACTGAGTCAAATTCCATTTCAGTGATTCCAAGTCCTGTAACAAGTCTTTCATCAAGCAAAATACCATCATCACCACTACCACCATTGGACACTTCATCGGTCACCGAGTCTGGCGATACAGAAAGTGCTTCTACTGGTAATGATAGTTCTGCTAGCTTACAAAGTTCATCAGACACTGACATTTCACACAATACAAAAGCCACATTAACTGTTATTAAGAATCCAACAGGTCATGTCTTGAACGGCTTACTGCGACGTTGGGATTTCAAGTTTTTCAGAAACAGTCAGAATCGATAAGATTAGAGAGTCATGGCTTTTGTAACTACAAAATATACTACATTAGTTTGTAAAATGCCCCACAAAAGAAATAGGTTGCTTGTACTTAGGTTCTGTATCTTTAGATTATCATCTAGCATTCATCTTATATTCTTTCACTGTAAGAGAGAGTTGTTGTGTTTTTACCCCGTCGAACTAGAATTTCTGGAAGTCCCCATTATTTGGCCATGCTTATGCATGATTTATTGATTTTTTCCTTGAATGTTTTTTCATTTTTCTTATCGAAGATTGGTGTAATTGTATTCAACTACTGTGGGGGGGCTTTCACGTTCTTTTTGTTACGCCTGACTTCTGGTTATAATATATAATTTTGTTTTCTTTTAATCTATTTATATTATGTAAAGTCCGAAACATGAACCATGTATAAGTAATATTTAATAATACAATATTACCACATCAACATTTCAAATTAGTTGAAAAGAACTTTTCATGTATTATCTCTTTGATCAATTTTCATTAATATTAATAAGGATAAGTGATCTATTTTGATTTTTATCTTATTTTTTTTTATTTTAGCTTGATATTTTGATTCTTTATTTTTTAAAAGTTTGATTTGGTCCTTTATTTTATCTTTTTGGTTCAGTTTAGTTATTTATTTTTTAAAAAATATATTTGATCATATAATTTTTTTAAAAAGTTAAAGGATCGAACTGAATAAAATAAAATAAAATAAAAGACCCTAGAGGTCATTTGTCTATTAATAATCATCAGTTTTCATATCTTTCAATTTTCATTAATCTTAGAAATTCTCCCAATCTCAATAAATTTATATATACTAATTTAAATTGAAAATGAAACTCTTATGAACACAGTATGCTTATTTTTATTTTGTAAATTGTAAAATTGAAATAAATATAAAATACGAAAAATTTCTAGAGGTCATCTTCCATGCATTATCAATGTAAAATCAACCAATTATAAATTAGTTCAGATGTGTCTCTTAAAATAATTATTACAAAAATTAATAAATTTAATTATCATACATGAATCATTGAGTGCTAGTGTAAAATATTTTACATTACTAACATACTCTAATTAAATTCATATTTGTACATGTGAAACTAACAATTTTTTTAATATTATTTACCGTCTATGCAACCACTAATGACACTAATAACACATAACAAAACTATCAATCAAGTTGAATTGAATAACAAATACATATTAAACTACAAAGAACATTATTATCAATTAAACAAAAAAAAATAGTCATAATAAGCAATTGAAAAATATGAATTCAAACAAATACTTTTTGACTTAATTAGTTTGTCACCACTCTACCTTTAAAAACAACTTGTTATATACTTGTCTCGCTCCCTTAACCTTCTAAATTTATTTTATTTTTCATTAAGCTTAATAAGTCTTAATTACATATACATGTATATACAACTTAAATTTTTAAAAAGTAAATATTTTTAATATATAAATTATAATATAATTAAAGTTTGTGATAAAAAAATAAATGTTTATAAACATATACATTATACTTTAAATTTATAATTAATAATTTATAGTTTGATATAATATTTTTTTACGATAGATATAATGTTATTTTTAGTTAATGATAATTATAAAATTGAAAGATTTGAGATTTGAAGAACTATTTATTCTAATAACTAATTATAGAATTTGGACATATTGAAATTCAATTTAGAACAAAAAATATTAATAAAAAAATAAATTATACTTGTAAAAAAATTGTAATATATATATATATATATAATTAAGAGAAGGAAAGAGTGAAAAAAGAAAATAAATTTGAATTTGAAATATAATAAATGATAGAATGAAAAAAAAAGATAAATACAAAATTTAATGTTATATATATTGTTGTACGTGTAGTTTAAAAAATGATATATAAAAAGGATAAGTATTTTAAAAAAATCTCTAAAATCATTATATTGATGAAATTTTTGTGTGGCTGTTTCTTGCGAATATTATTGCGGATTCTGTTGACGACGTGTCAGCTAAAATAACGCCAAGTAGATGAAGAACGAACAAAGTAACAAACTTGGACTATGATCAGTTCAGTTGTTATTATTCTCTTCTCCGTTCCTTCCTTATTCTTCAGTGCAGTGTGAAGGGCGTATAATCCATATTCTCATGGCTTCCGTTGCATTCAGAAACCTAAATTCTAAGCGCTTCCTTTTCTCTTTGCATTTCACAAATGCTAATTACCATTCACTCTCTCGTGGAACTTGCACCGTCATATCCCAAAACTGCAATAATGCACCTCCTTTGGAGCTCGTTTCTCTACGGAGATCCTTAGCCACTTTCGCTCGAACGTAAAGACCCTCCTTCACTACTAGGGACACCATTTTTCTCTTTCTTATTCTTTCTTCTTTTCCCTCTTTTTTATGTTAGTTGAATACATGTCCTTGCATATGGTAGTTAATTAATTCACTTACGTGCATGTGATCATGCACGTGAAGAAAAATGCAACCTTTAATCATTTGAAGTAGAAGTGATTATTGTGTATGAGCAAAATATTATCCGACTTAAGTTCGCTAGCCCAAATAACCAGTTTGAGCACTTGTATATCCTTCAGGATATTATATGTTTTTATATATGAATTCACCTTCAATCAGTCCTTAACTGTGGAGGCACTGGGTATGTATGTGGAAATAGAAATACAGATAGCAGATAGAGATATTTGTTTCTTGTTCCTTTGCATGCTATTGGTTATGAGGGTTGTTTAATGCGTGTTTCTTTTTCATTGTTGAAGTTGTTGTTCTTTTTTGCAGAAAGCCCCATCTTAACGTGGGCACAATTGGGCATGTTGATCATGGGAAAACCACACTGACTGCTGCAATTACCAAGGTTTGGCTTGATTTCCATGTCCTGATTCTTAAATAGTGGAATTCTACCTTTAATTTCAATTTCTTTTTGGCATAAACATTTTGTTATTCAGGTCTTGTGTTTGAGTTTGACAATATTTATATATACGTGAATTGATTTTGTGGAACAGGTGCTAGCTGAAGAAGGTAAAGCTAAGGCCATTGCCTTTGAGGACATAGACAAGGCTCCCGAGGAGAAGAAGAGAGGGATTACTATTGCGACTGTGAGAGATAGATCACTGTTTTTTTTTTTCCTAAGTCCATACTCCAATTATGCATGTTGTGAATGATACAGAACTAATAGTTTTAGTAATAAAATTTTACAAACTTCTCTTGATCTTACAGGCTCATGTAGAGTACGAGACAGCAAAGAGGCACTATGCCCATGTTGATTGCCCAGGACATGCAGACTATGTTAAGGTAAGGTTAGATGGAATGGGAATAGACTTTGTTAAAGCATCTATATGGTTCATTGTTATTATTATTATTATTATTATTATTATTATTGTTATTATTATTTATTTCTACAAGTCAATTTTCTTGGTGTGAATTATGACCCTTATGCTTTTCCTTCTATATTGAATTGAATGAATATGCATTGCATTACTTTGAAGAATGTCTGATCTTATTTATTTTTGCATGATTGATTATTTGATGCTCCTGTACATGTTCGTGTCTGTATGGACTTCATCTTCAATTAATTCATTTGGTGAAATTACAGAACATGATAACTGGAGCTGCACAAATGGATGGTGGAATTCTTGTCGTTTCTGCTCCTGATGGGCCAATGCCTCAAACAAAGGAACATATACTGCTTGCTCGTCAGGTTGATAGCTCATTTTGTCAATATGTAAAAGCAGAACTCAGTTTTTATAAAATCTAATTACATTCCAAAACTGTAAGATCAAAAACATACGTGGGGTGTTTTTCTTGTTTCCTGTGTCAGGTTGGTGTGCCATCATTGGTCTGCTTTCTAAATAAGGTTGATGCTGTTGATGATCCAGAGTTGCTTGAACTTGTGGAAATGGAGCTTCGTGGTATGAAGTGTTGTAAAGTTTTATTTGAAGGGGAAGAAAAATTAATCTACCACTTATCAGAATGTTTCTTTTATATTCTACATCTACCACTTAACAGAATGTTTCTGTTATATATTCTACTAATTGGATGTGCATCCTTTTGACAAACAACATTTTTGCAGAACTGCTTAATTTCTACAAATTTCCTGGGGATGATATTCCAATTGTACGAGGTTCTGCTCTGGCTGCATTGCAGGGAACTAATGAAGAACTTGGAAAGAAGGCTATCTTAAAACTAATGGATGCTGTGGATGAATACATTTCGGATCCTGTGCGGCAACTTGACAAACCTTTCTTAATGCCAGTAGAAGATGTTTTCTCAATTCAGGTAAGCACAAAGATCATAACTTATGTGTATCAGAACAATTCTTATTGAAATATCATATTCATAATACAAAGCAATTTCTGGACATTGGTGTCACCCTGATTTCCTCCTCCTCCATGAATAAGGATCAGGATGAAAAGGAGGGAAAAAATATAACCACCCCTAAAAAGTCACTAACGATGTACATTTCTATCTACTATTTTCAAGTTTTTCTTGCAAGAGACTTCAGCTTTTAACACAGTACAAACTCTTTCCTTATTATGATACAACAACAACAACAACGCCTTATCCCACTAGGTGGGGTCGGCTACATGGATCAACTTCCGCCATAATGTTCTATCAAGTACCATACTTCTATCCAAACCATTAATTTCGAGATCCTTTTTGATAACCTCTCTTATAGTCTTTTTGGGTCTTCCTCTGCCTCGAATTGTTTGTCTTCTCTCCATCTGGTCTACTCTCCTCACTACAGAGTCTACCGGTCTTCTCTCTACATGCCCAAACTACCTAAGTCTATTTTCCACCATCTTCTCTACCATAGGCGCTACTCCAACCCTCTCTCTAATAGCTTCGTTTCTAATTTTATCCTGTCGAGTCTTATCACACATCCACCGCAACATCCTCATCTCCGCTACACCTACTTTATTCTCATGTTGGCTCTTGACCGCCCAACATTCTGTTCCGTACAAAATCGCCGGTCTTACCGCAGTCCGATAAAACTTTCCCTTTAGCTTGATCGGTACCTTTGCATCACATAACGCCCCCGATCCAAGAGATAGCGCCGAGATGCATGCTTTTTGCAGATGACATAGTCCTCCTTGGAGAGTCGAGGGAGGAGTTGAATGAGAGGTTGGAAACTTGGAGACGAGCTCTAGAAACACATGGCTTTCGCCTAAGCAGAAGCAAATCGGAGTATATGGAATGTAAGTTCAACAAAAGAAGGAGGGTTTCTAACTCAGAGGTGAAAATAGGAGACCATATTATGATAATCTAATAAAATGACATTTCTTTAGCCTTACTGTATTCTGTTCTGTATTTCTTAAATAATTTGTTTATATTTACTTTACATGTTGTCAACTGCTTGTTGTGTTCCTTCCACCATGTTTGGTTTCTGCGAAGGGGCGTGGAACTGTTGTGACTGGTCGTGTTGAACAAGGCACCATCAAAGTAGGTGAGGAGGTTGAAGTATTGGGACTAACACAGGTAGACATGGAGGTCAAATATATCATGTCATGTTAATGACTGTTTTGCTTTATAGTATATGCTTTTGTATTTATCAGTCTTAGTGTACAGAGTGGACCTTTGAAGACTACTGTAACTGGTGTGGAAATGTTCAAGAAAATTTTGGATCGAGGGGAAGTAAGTAAAATCACACTACCATCTTTCCTTCCTTCCTTTTACCTGGATTTGGATTAATGGATAATTAAATATTTGTGTCTATTTCAAGGCTGGTGATAATGTGGGACTTCTTCTACGTGGTCTGAAGCGCGATGATGTACAGAGAGGAATGGTGAGTGGAAAGTGCAAAGTAATATTAACATATGAAATTTATGTTCAGCATTGATCTAAAACTTAATATGGTAGTGGAAATATGATAATCGTTTCATTCTTGACGTGAAAAGGTGAGTTCTTGCTAAATTTTGTAATTCATGAGGGCTCATATGAAAATCTGTAACCACTATTTCATTTCATTATGTTTTATGAGGGTAATTCAATTTATGAAAATGAACCAATTTTTTTTTCTTTTTCTAAACTTTTTATTGATGTAAAATACAGGTCGTGACCAAGCCTGGTGCATTTAAAACATATAAGAAGTTTGAAGCAGAGATTTATGTTCTCTCAAAAGATGAAGGTGGCCGTCATACTGCTTTTTTCTCTAATTATAAGCCACAGTTTTACTTGAGGACTGCAGATGTTACCGGAAAGGTGGAATTACCGGAAAGTGTTAAGATGGTTATGCCTGGTGATAATGTGACTGCTACTTTTGAGCTGATATCACCTGTTCCTCTTGAAATAGGTAGGTTGAATCCTAGATGTCACATAGATCATAAAGATGCTGCATTATCTACAATAGGTCACCTATATATTATTTGTTTCATATTGTCTCTAGTTTATTAATTAGTACTAACTACAGACTACAGGGCAAGTACCCTAAGTGGATTCAACTAATAATCTATATATTTAAATGCGTAGTTTTTATGTTCTTTTAATTCTTTGAAACTAAGTTTTTTTTCAGTTGTATATCCCCTAAAAGTTAATGTGTCGCAATTGCTTTTTGATGAATTTGGAAGGTCTAGAATTTAACTTAAAATTGTCTCTGCATTGTCTTTACTTACAACTTTTGTTTAGTTTGTGACTACATTCAACAATATGATTTGACGGTAGTTACTTTATTTATAAACAGGACAAAGATTTGCTTTGAGAGAGGGAGGCAGAACAGTTGGTGCAGGAGTTGTTTCCAAAGTGATGGCCTAGGATGTTGGTCTAAATTCTACAACATCTTTTGTAATTTGTAAATAAGTTGAGTAGGGACTGAGAGCTATGTTCTAGGAGGATTCTATGGTGTGACTATTTTTTGACACTTGGTGCGCTGGTTCCGTTTCAATGTGTTTTGTTTTGTTTATTTTAGAGAATTATACTAGTTCATTATGTTTTTCGTGGACCAGAGGGAAAATGGTTCAAATTTTTTGGTTTAGTTAATAATGTCAATTTCTTTAAGATTCCTTTCTCTTTTTGCTTGTTTGGTGTAATTGTTAGAATAACTTGATTGGCTGCCACAACTAAAGCCACAACATCCGGCTCTTCTATAACTGTGAAACCTTGTTAGACATCTGAGCAAGGATAGAAACAACAATCAAAAGATTACTTCCAAGTCAGTCTGGTCTAAAGAAGGAAAAATCTAATATTATTTGGATTTTTTTCTTTTAATTTCAATGCAGGAAGGAATGAATTTAATCACAAAAGGAAATATGGATAATTCAATTCAAATAATAACATTGAATCTGAAAAAAAAAATGAATAAATCATTGAGTCAAGCTATCTTTCCAGCCCCAGCAAACATGGCAGCCTTCGAAAAGAATTTACTATAATTACTAGTTTACACACAGTTATGTACAAGTGTACTATTACAATGATTGCTCTGGATCAACATGGTTTACTGACTTTTGCAATATACTTCTGTGATTCATTAATTTACCTATCTTCCAGCAACTTCAATGCTGTCTCAACCAGTGAGTGAATTGTTAGATTGTGCCGGTTCAGTCCCACGGTACCAGAGAAAACATTAAAGCTTTCAAGCTCTGAAGTGGTCTCTAAGACACCTTCCAGCACCTCCTCCATTCCCAAATCCTTGAAAGTATGAATGTTTTCTTCTCTTTCTTTCATCATCCAAATTGCCAGCTCTATCACAAACCTCCTTATCCTCGGGACCTTAGTTGGAGGATATCGGTGTTTCTTGAGAATATGGATTAATTTATTTGCCAGTTCAGCCTCAGTGATCCCAGATTCTTCAAATACAGTGCTTGATTCAGAGGAAGTCATGAATGTGAAAACACTTGCCGCTAGTCCAATCATCACTTCTTGGAGCTTGTTTTCTTGTGACATGATTGCCTGAAGCACCTGCAGGGTTGTGCGATGGTTAAAAATTGAGTTTGAAGCATACAACAAAAACATACTATATAAATTCACATGTTACTAGCCTAAAACTATGATGGTAGATAACACTTACTGTGGGTGCTGCAGCTGTAACCCCCATTAACTGTTTGAAGCCTTCTGATCCACTGTAGGTGCATAAATTTCTTAGAATTCTAGCGGCATTGACACGAAGCAGTGGAAATTTCAATGCCTCTATCAGCCTTTCCAAAACTTTCAACTTCAAAATCCTATGACAGTTGTTCTTGCTTTCCAATGCCAGCATTGCTAGGGCCTCCCCAGCAACAGTGGTTACATCTTTCTGATTTTCAGCAATGCAATCTTTGAAAAATATGTTAAACAATTCTTTAAGTACTCCACCTGTGCCTCCAATCCTTTCTGTTGCCTCCTCTTCCAATGCCAGACTGGTTAAAATTTCTATGCTCAGTTTCTGTAACAAGGGGTGTTTCTCTCCATGCCTTAGAATATCTCTGATGTTGCTTATTGTGAAAACTATCTCCGAAATCTCCCTTCGAAGATGTTTCCCATAGGTGCCTGTTGTGCTAGTCAACATCTTCACCAGCTGCAGAGATCTCTTCACCGTCAGAATTTGAGATGGTGTAACATTCTCATTCTTCAACAACCCCTCTTCAGCATGTGTGAAGTCTATGATCTTTGGGAGCAGGCCTCTTGTGTTTCCAATCTTTCCACAGTTGTCGTGATCACGGGCAAGTTTCTTCAGAATGAGGAGTCCCAAATGGTTAAATGTCCAGTAGCCATAATTGGGATGATCAAATATGAGTTTCTTTTCTCCAATTTCATCAGCTGCATGTATGCAATTCCTGTTAGTTTGGAGAAGAGATGATATCGATTCCATAGCGCCTGGTATCCCAGCTATGCGGAGAGAATTCTGCTTCTTGCCAGCTAGTGCTGATAAAATCTCTGCAGCTGAGAGCCTAATCTCTTCCTCCTTGTGGTCTGTCCAATTCAACATCTCAACTAGCCTCTCCACTACAGAAATGGAAATTCCAAGCTTCTGAAGGGTATCATCAGAAAACCGTTCACTCACCGCAAATTGGCGAAGAATTCTTCCTCCAATGAGCTGCTCATCGGGTGAGTTTGACGCCAAGAGATCCATAGCAAAACAGACAATGTCCATTTTCAACCCATCAAATATGCTCCCATTGACACACCTAGAATAGGAATCATAAAAGAACCTTCTAATCGACACCATCCCCGATGGCCCCAACCCACACTCCTTGTTAACCTCATCCAACAGTTTGCAGTAGCTGATCTTCCATTCCCAGTAAGCCTTTTCCATCAAGAAAAGCAAAGCCTCAGCCAAAGCCAATGCATAGAAGATATTCAAAGCTGACTCGCGGTTCCTCTTGTCAGTGTCTCCCTTGGCAACCTCCCCATAATTATGCTTGATGAGCTTCATCGACGAAAGAACCACACAAGCCATGGCCGAAAAAAGCTGAAGCCAATACAAAAGCTTGCTGATATGCCTTGAAAGGAAAAACCATCTAGCATATGGAAGAAGTGGAACATCTGAACTAATCCACATGCGAGTTGGTGTCCTTATGCTAATGGTATTATGATTATCACTATGCCTCGGGGTAACATTAGCCTCCACCATGTCTCTCCTTTGCTTCTTGATTACAATTGGCCTGAAAAGGCTCTTGATACTTTGAAGAATCAAGTTTGGGGAGGACCTTAGCATCCTGAAACTGTTGATTCCAACTTCAGTTATAGACCATGTGGCTTGATGCTGCCACTCAAGCTCATGGCTCCTACTGAAAATCCTTGTCCCTTCAATCAACAGTATGATGGTGATGAACCAGAAATCGGTTTTGTCCAAAGTGATGGCAAAACCGCCAAGAAGGACAACGGTTGCCCATATGAAACCAAGAGTTCCAAGGCTAGTGGCTGCTTTTTCAAGCACCGCAAGACGAAGAGCGAAGAGGGTCAGCTTCTTTTCTGGTGCTCTAGCCGTTGCTGAAGAGAAAGAGTAGTTATCAGCTGCATCACTGTCTCTCTTCTCAATGCTGCTGAGTCCACGAGGCTCAAACATTGTGCTGGTTTTGCTTGTCTCGCTTAGCCTGTGGAGTTCAGCAACTTGTATATGAACACTTCCCTCTCCTTCTATTTTCACAGAAAGCCTACGATCCATGATATTAATGAAATGCTATTATATGTTGCAATTTTGAAGTGAATGTTTTTTGTGTTGTTGTATAGTGTCTATCAAGAATTAAGGGTAAGAGGGTTTTTTATACAAGAATGGAATGAATAAGAATGAGGAGCTTAGAGGGCACGTTTATATTGAGGCGTGTTGGGGAAAGAGTGACGCCAAGCTTCACTATCTTGCCGTCTATTTTCGAAGATGTCGTTGGTTTTTGCTTTTTTAGCAATCTTAGTAACGTGTGGAAGGGTTAAACTTATTTCTTTCTCTCGTGTAAAGCTTGCATTGTTTTTCTCTTCCTAGAAAGTTTCTTATAAGTGTCAATCTACGTAGCATAACACGACAAAGCGGATATCTCACGTTTTTTTTTTTTGAAGTATCAGCTTCAAAGATTCACACCAAGTTCTAATTGGTGGAATACTGCAACTGAAAGGAGTAGCAAGTCAAATAATTTTGTTCGTCAACCAGATTGGTCTTTTTCTACTTTATACAGACATGGAGAGGAATGGAAGCTCTGGCACTGGCAGTAAGGAGAAGTAAACATTTCTTGTTTGTGTTTTGAAAAAAGGATATTCATACAACAAAATATACAATAGTTTAAGTAATCTGAATCAATTAAAAATCATGTTAGGTATAAGAAATTATTATAAAATTAATAAACCTACTATATATATATACATGAAAGTGTAAAATTTTATAGTAAATATTTCTCAAAAAGTAAAAACACCGTTAGAAATCATTTGGCACACATCTTTTTGAAACTACTCAAGTAGTTTTAATGCTCATAATCATGATCTTAATGTGAAAATGAATAGAAATGCACCTAATTTACACAAGATCAAAAATACTTTTTTAATAAAAAATAATGTAAAAAGTAAATATGTTGAGACCAATAGAACTTTTCCTACGTTGATTCTATTGAGAAATGATGTAAAAGGTACAGTCGCTATCATAATTCAGAGCCTAAAATATTTTCAAGACATTAAATATATTTACTTTTATATTTAAGATTTTTAATAATACAGTAAAAAAATTTAATTACAAGAGTATTTATAAGAAGATATAACATCACTCTACACGCAATATATTCAAAATAAGCTTTTAAAGAATTGAACAGATTTTTTTTCTCAAAGTTAATCAATTAAAACTAAATAGATTCATTGCTGTGTAAGTGTGTGTAGTTTTTACTTTTATTTAAACCTATTTTCATACTTTAGTACATATTTGATTCTGATAAAATACAGTGATTATATTAAAAAAAAATAATAACATATACTTTTTATTAGTGGAAATTTATTAAAAATTAATTACAAAATCATATGCATTTCTCTATCTACAATTTGGCAGTAGTCCACCTCAACCCATGCCATGCGTGATTAATTCTCTGTTAAAAAGTATTGGTTGACTTGGCAAAAGTAAAAAAATACGAGTTGTAGTTTGTCAGCTCATAATTTTATCTCCAAATGTTTTGTTGAGCACACGTGAGATATTGTTGCTATTTATTATTAGTCTATGCTACGATTAACATCGATAAAAATAATAAGTAGACATATTTTTGGTATCTGTTGGAAATAAGTTAATTCCATTCTACTATTAAAAAAAATTCTTTCACACAAATTATAATTTAAATTTTTTTAATCTTTGTGATATTGATGCAAATTATTTATCAGTAATTAATATCCATAAAAAAAAATTGCCTGAATGTCTTTATTGAGCGATCTTTCCTTTCAAACTGTAGTCTAACTTTAAAAAGAGTGAGTTACTTAAGCCCACAAAGTAACAGAGCATTTGCAGAAAAAAAAAAAAGAGAGTAACATTTACACTTTAGACAACTTATATTAAGCTTAAATAACTTTTTTATTCCCTTTTAAATCCTTCTAATAAAAAAATAATAACATTAAGTATATACCTTTCAATATGTTTTCCATCTTTCTTTACTCAGAAAAAGGAAAATGTAAAAATCAAGTAGATATTTTTAGACAAGTATATACATTCCAACTAATGTATACATATTTTTCCGTAAGAGATTATATAAAAAAAAATGTTCGCACATATTATTTTTTATTTACTCCATATTTTACATTAAAAAATGTATAAGGAACTGATTCTTGTGTAGAATCCATGTAGAAGAGTCTTCCCCACAAGAATTGCATGAAGCTTTATGCAAAAATTAGAGCATGTGAATGTGTAAAGTAACAGAAAATTACGCACAAAAATCATCTTCCCTATGATTGGTTTCTCCACATTTTTTAAAAGCTATACCACACGGGAAAACTCTTCTGTTGTCGCTTGGAGTTGGAGTGCACGGATAGATCATTATCACACTCTAACATGACTCATTATTTTCCATTAAAAACGAGTTACTTTCGAAACCCGTAGCTTTTTTTTTTTTGTGTGTATGGATTTAGCTTGTGGCTAATTACGTTGCTCATGCGTGCTACCCATCTTGTATAATAAAAAAAGGGAAATGTTGGTTATTGAGCCTCAAGCATCTAATTCAAAAATGCAAAGTATAAACTGCATTATTTAGCTACCATGATTGTTGCTTTATTGGAATGGGTCTAATGACCATTTGTTCTTATCACATAGTAGTATGATTAACCGTATAAATAAGCAGAAGATCATTTTTATACGGTAACTTTAGTGATTGAATTAGGTATGAACCGTAATTATAAGATAGTATTAGAGTTTATTTGTGTAATTATTGTTGAGTTACTCATTATCAGACAATGTAACATTTTATTTTTTTGTAAAAGAAATAAAAAAAAAATATTTAAAAACTAATAGAGTTTTAGAAATTAAATAAATGAGAGAAAAGATTTTTTGTTAATTAAAATAAGAGTTTCATAGTATTAAAAAATAAATAGAGTAAAATGATGTTTTAGAAAATAAATGGATGTTTTAATTGGTTATTTATTTAATGAAATAGTAAAATAAAGTTCTTTTTTTATAAAATAATAAAATAAAATAAAAATAGAGTAAATAATAGGCTCATAGTATCTTAACTATACATAAAAATATATTAGGTCAATTTTTACATTTATGATATATTTTAAGCTCTCTCTTTCTCCCAAATTCATTCTTCCTTTTTTCTCTCCCAAAATCCTTTTTTTCCCCGCATACACTCAAATATGATCTAGTAAAACTATAATTTCGGATTTATTAACCGTTGGATCGTCTGTAAATTTGGACACCACCTTCAAAATTGCACATTCCCATCATTGGGATATAGGAAATAATATTTTAAGAGAGAGAAATTACCCTCACACAATTGAGGCTTCAATCCCTTTTTGTTTTCTCTAATGCTTGAAAACTCTAGCAAAACAATCAAAGGAAAAGCTTTGATGAATCTTAGGAAACCGCTAGATACATCGCTATCACTGTCAGACTACACATGTGAGCTCGCTTAAAGGCAAGAGATGAGTATATCGCAATAGGGGTTAAAGTGAACATGTATAAAGATCCTTAGAGGATCAAATTGAGATTAATTTTGGGGTGTTTTTATGCGTTTTAATTTTGTCTGCACAATGATAACTACAAATTGCTCATGTTTGATGGGTTAATTAATGCTCTGATGCGAATTGAATGGTTTAATTGAGTGTTTGGCTTTGAATGTTAGAAACCTAGAAATTTGAGAACTCTTGATTCTTGCATGTTTTCTTGAAATTGATTAAGGGGTTTTGTTCCCCATGATCTGATCACATGTTCCATGCTATTAACTGAATAAATAAGTAAATGATTATATGCCTTAAATGTTGGAAGATTACTATTGTATGATGTGTGTGTGTGTGTGTGTGAAGTGATAATGTGTTAGTGAAAAGGTGTGATGAGACATGTGTTGTGAACAAGTGTGGGATTGATATGTTCCTCAATGTGATTATACATGTTATTGTGAAGTGTAAAGTGATGTCATTGAGTTGTGAGTTATGAACTATACAATTAAACTATTGTAAAATCCTTCAAGGGCGACGAGTTAATGCACAATGAATATTGTGATGGGTCCATTGTGGGAAACCGACGAGTTGAATCATTTTGAGGCGCGACAAGTTAAAATTATTTTGAAAACAATTGATGAGTCATATGTTTATATAGTTCATAGATAAAGTTTGTTTGTTAAAATATTTTCTAGGTTGAACTTGAATTAGGAGGGAGAAGCCCTGACGGACTCTTCGGAGTCTAGACTTTGGGGGTAAATACACTCGGTTTAAGTGCTCTTTTAAGTATGTGCTGATCCAACATGGTTGGAGCATTCTCGCAAAACAGCATGACCCTAACGGGTCTCTCTATGATTTTACCTAGTGAGAGTGACCTGGCTTACCAGTGTGTGGTCTATCTTGTCATGTATTTCTAGGCATCCGATGAGATTTTTTACTGACATAGTACCACATTGCATATATATTTGAGTCTTAGTGTATCTGTTACATAACACATGTGTAATGATCATTGTGACTTGCTACATGATGGTGGGTAATGAATTGTGTGAGATGTTGTGTTGTACTTGAGATTTGTTGTTTTGAACACATGATTAATGTGAAGGTGTGAAATGTGATTTTGTGATTAAATCCTTGGGACAATTGATGTTACATAATGAGTGGTAAAATTATACAAATTGTGCTAAGTTGAGCTTGTTATATTGATATTATATATGTGTCTTCATTTATCTTTATTTGTTTAGGAATGTGATAATTCACTCTCCTTGTGTTTGTGTTTGGATCATGTGATAATTTCGAACCTTGTGTTCGTGGAGGAGATGACTAGGTGGATTGCTTTAGGGAACCTCGTGTTGGAGGACATCGAAACACAATTCTTTAATAGAATGTGACATTGAGACATGAGTTTTTATTTCAGTTGCATAATATTCTAAACATGTCATTTTACTTTATTTTATTATGCTACTTAACTTGAGTTCTTTTGTAAACTTGAACAGTCCTAATTTGAGTCGGAAATGTTTTCATACCCTTAATTGATAAGTTTTTAATTTGATGATTAACACGAAAAAGAACATTTTACCCATGTGAATTCCTTTATGTTTTTTGAATGAAATCATTTTATATAATTTCATATTTTCATGTATTTTATTATATAAATATGTATAACATGTAAATATTTAACTTTTGAAAATTTTATGCTCAAAATATTAGGCCTTCGGCGTTAAAATTTGTATTGGAAGTCTCATATTAAATAGTAGCACAACCAAAATAAAGTATATAACAAAGGCAACCTTTTTCCCATAAACTAACTTTTGGGAATTATAGGCCTAAAACTAACTACATAACAATTGGGACTAGCCTCTAGTACATAAAATAGCGACAAAAATAAGGTTTAAATATATTTTTTATTTTTGTAATTTAGTTTTTTTTATTTTTGTTTTACTTCTTACAAAATGTGTTTCTTTTTGTTTTTCTTCCTTAAAGTATTTTAGTTAATATTTTTTTTCCTATTTAAAATATATTTTTACAATTCAAAGTGCTATCTAAAGTATTTTAAGAACGAAAAATAAAACAAACACATTTTGCAATGACTAAAACAAAAAAAATAATTTACAAGGATGAAAATGAAAAAAACACAAAATATATTTAAGCCAATGATAATATATGTTATTTTACGGGTTAATAGTCAAATTTGTCCTCTAAAGTAATGCGATGACAAATTGATCCTTGAAAGATTAAAAATATAATTTAGTTCCTCATTGTGCAACAAGTTAGTCGTTAAATTTGTGAAACCATTTAAGTTGTAATGTTTAATGATTAATTTGATAATAAGTTGAAATTTTTTATGACCAATTTGATATTAAGTTACAAAGTTTAAAGACCAATTTATTATTAAATTGTCGGCATGATTAATTTGTCATATTTTTTATGCATGAAGAGACTAAATTTAAATTTTTAGCTTTTGAAGAATTAATTTATTAGTATTTCATGCTTTCATGTACGAATTTGACTATTGATTTTAATTTTATTCCATGATAAAAAAGAAAGAGATAGAGATAGCACAGTATAAATGCAATGAGTCCATGTGAGGAACAATCTGCTGTTCTGTAACAAATTAAGGTCTTTGTCATGTCTTTCATTTTCGTTTTTAGGTCCCAGAAAGCGTAGGCGAAAAGGGAAAAGTAAAAGAAAGTGAAGCAGAAAAGGGAGGCCTAAGAAGAAAGCAAAAAAAAAAAAAAAGAGAAAATAATTAAGGACCTCACAATAATCAAATCTAGATTCTTTGGGTTCCTTAAAAGAACCCAGGCCATAAGTTTATGCTTGTGGAATATCTTGGTTTTATTTTACGCGTACACGTAAAACAGAGCAGCGATATATGCTACAAGCTTAAGTTAATGGAGATATTTTTATTTATTTATATGCAAAGGGGATGAGCTATCTAGTATGTGTTGCTCCTTTCTCTTCTGCTCTGTTTCAATTTTTATTCCATTTTAATTTATTATTTCAATTACTGTATAAAATATATTTTAATTTTCTCTTTTTTTTAAAATTTAATTATTTTTTATATTTTTGAAAAATGATATTTTTTTCGTCTACAATTTCGATGGCAAGAATAACCTCTCGTCATGCTACTGTTACAATTTTGTTTTAATAATTATTTTATTATTATTTAAATTTTCTCATCCAACTTATTTCACAAGTTTTTTTTAACTTTCTGATAAACTTTTAAAAAAACTACTATTTCCTAAAATTTAAAGTTTTATAAATGACAAAAAAGTTATATACCGACTGTAAAAAGTTTTACACATTGCATAGACATTAAGTTCTTTATCAATATGTGTGTAGTTTTTCTTTTTTATTACGATTTAAATGCATTTAGTTTCAATATTTGATTAAAAAAATAGTTAGTAGTTATACCTTAAAAGTTTAAATTTGATTTTCTATAAAATAAAAATTGATCGGATGATTTTTAAAATCACTAGAAATTAGCATCGTGCATACAATTTGGATTTTGGTTTTTGCACCACGGACCTAATTTTGAAATTATAGGAATTCAAAACAAACGAATAAAGTATAAAGATTAAAATAAAAAATTAAAAAAAACCACAATGACTAGAACAATATTTAAATTTTCCTTCATGTTCAATACATTTGCCACAATAGTAAACGGATTTAAATTACCTACAATTAGAGAAAGGAAGTTTTTCTTCTACTAAAAAAAAAATCAATTATATGTATTAAATTTCTTATTGTTATATATGTGAAAAATTTATAAGAAAAATTAAACTTCTGGGTCTGCTCCTGCAGCAAACAATTTGGGTCCATAGTGAACCCATATTGACACATCATTGCGAACAATACGGTTTCAATGACCAGAGTACACGAAAACTTCTGTCAAGACAAATAACCTTTGCACCATACAAGGGCGATGCTAAAAACCAGAAGAACTTTTTGTAGAAGTTGCAATAACCCTCATTTATTCAATACGTTAGGAATATGAAATGAGATATCTCTCAGCTACAGTTTTTTAAAATTAGGATGTAACCATCATTTCATCATGATATATGAATTTAATCTTTTTTTTTGGTGAATATGGAGAGGGAAGTAGGTAACTACACGACACGCAGACACTGCAGGGTCTAGGAAGCTCAGCCAAATCGCCAAGTCAAATTTGCCCTCTTCCATCATTTGGAGGAGATTCCTAATTTCGAATATGAGGAGATTCTGGAGAAGACTCACATGCTTGAGCAATGTTTTAGATCCATTCATTCCTCTAATAACCCAAATTTTAACAATTTATCTTCTACCATTTCAATTTGATATGAAGTCATGACTTCCACGGCAAAAACTTCTTAAAAAAGGGTAAACGGCGAGGAAAAATAATAATAAAAACAGCAACATTCTTTAAGTAACTTCAAAAATACATTACATCAAATCCATGTCAGTAAACGAAAAAATAAGGATTGGATCTTCAACCCAAATCATATATGACTCGTGTAATTCACGGATAAGATGAGAGCAAAATTATGCCACTAAAATATTAAACTGAAGAGGTAATAACAAATGTGACATAAGAGCGACTAGGATCTTTATTTCATTGTTCACAAACTCTAATTGTAAATATACAAAGAAAAGATGGAAATAATTTATAACCTTATTTTCCACCTATCTGAAGGATTCTTCCGCAGATGAGGATTTGAATCTAGGTTCAATAATTGTATTAGTCTATAATATGAAACTTATTCTGGTCTGCAACCAAATTGTTATGGTGCTGAACTAGACTAGAATCTTAGCTTGTAATTCTAGTACCTCTGGTACTTTGCTAATATATATATACTTATTTTGGCTGATCAAAAAAAAAAAACCTTATTTTCCACCTTCTTTATTGAATTAGAACAACTGAACAAGTATAAAAATTGATTCATTCCTATCTGTTCTTCAAGCATATCTAAATATTGCAGTTTAACCAAAGAGTGAATGAGAGGAGAGAGAAAGGAAAAGTAGAACCCAGTATATATGCATAAAAACCTATTGTGATTAAGTTTGAGCCACTGGCTTTTTGAATCAGTTCATAAGAAGGATTACACCAGGTATCAAGGCTATATGTGTCAATTCAGTTCACTGTTTCATCCACTAAATTCAATATGCTTCCTAGATAACTATTTCAAACCAGATCACCGAATAAAATAAACAAATGATATTAGACATTGTAATTAGAATTTCTATTCACCAAGAACTTGTACTTCATTTAAGGCAGTATTGGAAGAATCACCACAAGCATAACCCCCAACATGTCTTCCCATGATGACATGACACCAGTTGTAGGAAATGAGCATCAAGCTCGTCAGAGGCAAGCAAAGCTCACAAGTAAAAATCACCAACTCAGTTTATCATCCATCATAAAACCTACAGGGAAAAGGCAATATTAACAATACAGTCAGTTATGTCATGCACGTTACAAGTTAGAAAGCACAGATACAACATGATGCTGACACTGAAATATGGCAATTCTTAAAATTACAGGACAGGTACAACTATACAATAAATAAAAATAGTTAAAATTCAATTAAAAACTCAAATATTAAATCAAAAGAGATAAAAGATGTTTTATCAGTTAGCATAAATCATTGTAAACATAATAAAATACTATCATTTGTCCAATTATTGTTGAAGTCTTGCCTATATTGATATAAAAGTTCAAAAACTAGAACTGAAAAAACTGTAAAACAAAACTAGGAGTACCAAGTATCTGTGAAGTGTCCAACATCAATACTGGCACAGATTTTGCTACTATTTTAAAGTATTGGTGCTTATCTTTGGTTACAAGTACCAGAAACACAAGGTTCAAGTGACTTATGTTAGCCCAGAAAATAAAGGAAATAGCAATTCAAAAAATATTAATGATTAAGCATATAAGTAAGTTCTTTATAGTACAAGGAGCTACAGCATACTGCCACATGTCATATTTGATGTACCACAATCAATATCAACACATAATAAAAAATTGTAAGGAAAAAAATCATTTTATTAAAGTAAATAAATAAATATAGCAAATACTGTTATTTATAATCAAGAATAAGCAGGTCCAGCAAAAATAAACTCACCCCTGTATAGCATGCATCTCCATAATAAAAAGAATCTCACACTATGAACTGAGACAATCTCAACTTTGAATTCATAATGTCAACATTTCACAGTGCAAAATGTGTTTCTGACATTTAATGTAGTGACCTTCTCCATTCAAAAACTATGTGCAACTTATATCAATCCAATTTTAGAGTATGTAGCAGGCCCCCAATTTTAATCTAAGCCTGTCAACTATCTAACTTTACCAGGTACACATGCTCACAGAAGTACGTACCTAATACCTTTTTGTTTTCCAAATTTCACTATCAAATACCTTTGGGCACATCTCAATGAAGCATTGCAAAGAGCTGATATCACTCAAGTACATAGTCCATGCAAAATACTGAATTTTGTCAGTACGTTGTATGGATAACTACTACCAAATGAAACAAACAGCTACTTCATATGTTGTGTGGATATCCCTCTTTAGATGCTTTTGCTTACTTGAGATATTTTGAGTTTTGCGGAGAACTTAGAACATAATAAACATTGGTTTGAATATATCCTTTGATTCAATTCATTGTCAATGGGGGGGCAGCTGCCATTTCCTCAGAAACACCAATCCTTTCCACAGTGAAACACACATGACAATTTCATTCAGTCAAGTGCAAACAAATTCATTCTACTGAGCACGGAAATTTCACATAAAACACAAATCCTCAATTGCATACTCAGAAAAAGATAAAAATAAATCAGGTATACCATGTGCATGTCTGTTACAAAAGAGGAGTCCTCTGAGAAACCCTAGCTTTCTCAGCATCAATAATAGACTCCATCAACTTGACCGCATTATCAAGCTTCCCTTTAGCATTGACCACAACATAATCAAAATTCTTAACATGCTTCATCTCCTCCCTGGCAGTACCAATCCTCACCAACAACGACTCCACGGTCTCCGTCTTCCGGTCCACGAGCCTCTCTACCAACGCCATCTCGCTCTCCGCCGCCACAAACACAAACACCGCCGACTTCCCGAGCACCTTCTTCAGCGTGGCAGCCCCCTGAATATCCACCCTCAGAACGACGTCGCAGCCCTTCGCGAGACACTCCCGAATCTGCTGCTTCGGGACCCCCTTGTAGTCACCGTAGACCAGTGCATACTCCAGCAGCTCCTCCCGCTCCACCATCCCGAGAAACTCTTCCTTGGATACGAAGATGTAGTCTTTCCCGTCGACCTCGGCGGGGCGGCGGGGGCGGGTGGTGACGGTGACGACGAAGTGGAGGGCGAGGCGGGAGTTGTCGCGGAGGCGCGAGATGAGGGCGTCCTTGCCGACGCCGCTGGGACCGCTGATGACGATGATGAGAGAGTTAGGGTTTGGGGAGAGAGGCTCCGAGCTGAAAGGGGAACCCATGGAAGCTTCTAGGGCGCGGAGAAGGTCGGAGCGTTCTGCTTTTTCCAAAGTGGGGATTGGAACGGATAAGGGTCTTGGCGCGTCCCCCATTTTGGAAGTGGAGAAGGATTTGATGGTGTGGGAAGATAAGGGTTTCTGTTTTTGTTTTTGATTTTGGGTGAGTGAGGAGTTGAGAATGGTTAAGGAGGAAGATTGTGGTTTTAGTGGAAGACGGGGAAGAGAAGTGCAGAGGAGCCTGCGGAGCATGGAACACTCGCTGTAAATACTACTGCTCGTCCACATGAGAATTGAGATAGATTGATGAAATGAGAACAGGTTTAGTAAAAAAAATATAATTAAGACTATACTTTCTACAACTTGATATTTATACTCAGAACGCTATTCTGGCGTACTAACTCACTCTTGTTGTTGACTAAGGTTTTGGAATCTTGCTTCTAAACATGTGTTGTTTCTGAATGAAAAGAAAAATCTATTCGTTAGGTTTTTACTATTTCTTAGAAATGCCCTTCTTTACATGCAATACTGTTCGATAGAAAAATCACTTCGTTAGATTTTATTTCTTAGAAATATTGATTCACTGTGTTATGAAAAACTACTAACTCCTTCTCCTATATACATCAGTAAATCTCACTTCATTAGATGATACTACACAACAGAAGAAACGGAGGGAAAAAAAGTGATTTTGATAATGACATACTGGGTCAAAGATTTTATGTCATCAATTAGTTAGAAACCATCTTGAACACAACTTTTTAAATAATTATACTAAAATTCAACAATCTTATTGAATTACAGTATGGAAAACCTTTATTATAGTTGGAAAACAATGTCACTAGACCAGTCAAGGTGTGAATGTTTTGAACTTGAACATTACTTCTACTCATGAAAATTATCCATTGCTTGCTAATGGGCAACGAACAAAATGAATGGTTTAGTACACGTTTGATTTATCATTAAAAGTGGCAAAATAAAAAACATCTAAAACCCCTTTTACATTCAATTTCCATTGAACTGTGATTTTGTCTCAAAATTCATACACAAGTTAGATGATAAACCAAACATGCTCTTACTTGTTCTATTACTGTTCTTGTCTTGGTTTAAGACTTCTTGGCGAATAAAGGGCGTGATCTAAAAAAGATGTCATGAATGAGACTGATGAGTTAAAGTGCCATCTGATGATGTGGGCAACGAGTTTGCTGCATTTGTATGCTAAAGTCTGAATGACAGAGGAACTGAGCCCCTCCATCCCCCAAATAGGACCTGCATAGAAAACCGCCTCCTTATCTCTTGAATGAATTAGTGTGTTGTTTTCTGTGTAACGACATAAAAGTGTGTACCCACGTTCACCCATAATAAGATACGACAAGCACTTGTGATTTTCATAGGCTGAGGAAAATACTTGCAGGGAAATATCAGACTGCACACGTGGAATTCGGTAAGCAAACCTGTGAAACAAGGAGTTAACATTCATTGGGGACCAACACTTCGTTTCTTTTGTTGCACCTAATTAAGTTACTAACACCAAAGATACCCCCATAGAGAAAGAGACGAGAGAATATGACTTTGGCAGTTTGGCTATAAGTTTTTTTTTTTTTTTAAAGAAGAAAATACATTATCTTGGTATTGGTACCCAAATAATACTAGGGTAAAAGTAACAACTTCAATTATGCAATGAAGCAACCGGTCTGCCTTCAAGTTCATGGTTTTTCAGATCTTTCGTGTACTCTTTTATTAGCAAATTAGAGTGCAAGAAAATCATCAATTGGATCATGAGAACCCTTTCAAATTTGACCATGCAAATTGTGTGAATTAGAAATCATCCCCTAGATACTTCAACATTAGGACTTTGAGTCCCTTAAGCTTTCCCCTTTGTTTGTTACTTCAAATGTGAAATTTCAGTTCAGATGATCAACATTAGGCATAGCACGAGAAACTCGGGTATTATCAGAGTTTCATGGCACAACACAAGGCTCTCGTTGGCCACATAGATTCAATATAATTCATTATCAATACCACTGACCACCAGGTCCAGCTTGAGCAGCAGCCACTTTTCTTGCCATGTATTGAGGCTTTGGCTGCAGTCCATTTGAACCTTCAATCCCACCCTCCTCTGTCCCCCTCTCACTTTTATAGCCTGAGTTTCTCCTAGGATATGAACAGCTCGATGCTGCGTACTGAGCTGAAACAGATGGATTCCTGACCACCCGACGCTGTTCAGCCTCGGCCGTCCCGGCTACCCCACAGTTGTTGTAACGCATTACTGAACCCACAACCTTTCCGGGCCTTGCAGCAACACCTACAGAAAGGGAACCACAAATGTACATTGGATGATAATAGCATCATGGTACTTTAAATCTGTAGGATGAAAAATTATATTATACCAAGTTAAATCTATATGTAATATTACCATATTCTATAAGCCAGTTTTTTTTCTTTTTTGGGAATAACAGTATTTATATTCTGCCAGACATTTTGTAGCCAAATCTTGTGAATTATGTGCATGTATATGGATACATTAAGGTGCAGCTAGAATAAAGAATATGATTACAAAAAACATAAAAAATAAAATAAAATAAAAGAATTCCACAGCTCTATTTAAGCATTTCTTCTATACAGACTTGTAGCTATCAGCCATTCACACAAAATTCCACCATGTGGCTGAAGAAAGAAGTACATGTTTGCAAAGATTAAAAAGAGATGAATTAAAATGAAACAAGCTTCAGGACGGCACAACACTCTTTATCAGATAATGTCAGCCATGTGTGTAACATAGATAGGAAGAACAAACGGGAGACAGAGAAGGGGCAAAATGTATACTAAAGTCAATCATCACACCTTGAATATTTTGGGGTGCTTGTAAAGGAAGTCGAGACATAGGGATGGCACTACTGCTATCTATGGGTTGTTTCTCAACTTCTTTGATGCAACATTTGGATAGGTCATCTGCAACCTCAGATGTATTCTGCATTGAGTGGTCTGAATACAATACACAAGGTCTGCATGTACAGCAACAAATCAGCGAAGTTGGCAATTCCAAAGCAAATAAAGGGGTTATTCTATATTGGAATTTGACAATATAAAAGAACAATGGAAAAAGAAGAAAGGAACAATTTCAAAAAATAGTAACAGAAATTAGGATACCTTGGTAATGATGCATGTTGCCTCTCAGGGGGAGTAACAGTCCCCCCTTTGCCGTAATGCTCCTCAAGATATGCAAATTGTTTCTTGAAGTGGTCCACAGCACTATTCAAAATACAATTTGGAAAAGAAAAACAAGCTAATGTTACACCTAACAGAAATTAGAGTAACAAAACTAGGCAATTCTAAAATACATCAACTAAAATTAAATATGCTTGAAAATCACAAATTTACAATCCCATAAATGATGAATTTGCAGTTAAAATTGCATCTCAACAAACATATGATGTAATTTATTTTTTTAAGAAAAAGAAGAAAATTAGCAAGACATGCCAAATAGTAAGTATCCATATATCAGTTATTTTCATATATCTATGAACTTAATATGAAATTTGAAAACCAAGTGGGCATGTGGCTTTTAACCTTAAGAGAAAAAGCAATGGAGGTTGTTTTGTTAGTATTTGTTGGAAGTTTGTCATAGCATTTTCTTTTGTACTTCAATAAATTTGATAATTTTAGCCATAACTCTATTCTGAATATAGGAGTTACATGACTTAAATCTAACTAAAAAGGTATTGTAAACATAGGCTCCTTAATGAGCAAAAATGAAAATTGTAAAACCGACAAGTGTCCAAATTTATGAACTGTTAGGCAACAATATCAAGTGAGACCAACCCCCAAATGTGTTGTTCATGAAGTGCTAATGAGGTGCAAAACAGAAATTTGGATAGAGATTTAGACAATACCTTGGATACATGAAACCTGTTGGCTCTGATCCCTCTAGAAATTCCTTCAACATCTTTGGATGATACTCCAGAATCTCTCGGTATATAAGCTCTCGTACATCTTCCTTTGTTATCCGGCGTCTCTCAAATTCAAACTCCATCTTGGTAACTGGCTGAGCAGATGGTTCTCTCTCAACCTTGGCCAGGCCTTTAAAATATGGATCCGCTAGAGCCTGACATTATTATACACATGATAACCTAATAACCAGATATAACAGAGAATGTGAACTACAGATAGATGGACATCAAGATCTAACCTCTTCAGCAGTAGGCCGATCCTTAGGCTCAAATGCCAACATTTTTTCTAACAAACGAAGAGCAAGGGGGTCTGCATTAGGAAACTTCTGCGAGAGAGGAACAGGCTTCTTCTTTCGCATGCTGCTCAAATATCTCCGAGCTTTCTCATTTCGTACCTTTTAGTGTAATACCAAGGTTGCATTGAGTAACAAAATAGAACAAACAAAATTGCCAAAAGGAAGGGAAACTGAACAACAGACCCTAGCAATGGCTTCAAGAGATGGAGTTCCAAGAAGATCAGTCATAAGGTCTAGTTGATGGACAACATTCTTCCCAGGGAAAAGAGGTTTTCCCGTCAAAAGTTCTGCAAAAATGCAGCCAATGCTCCATATGTCTATAGCTGGTGTATACTGAAAAACAAAAGTTTATGACCAAATATGTTTACCAAGTCCAGGTCCGGGATAAGATAATAAATCATTATGGTACACAGAAGCATAGAAACATTGTCCATCTTCATTTCATAGACGGGATCAACTTACTGGCTACTGCTTTAAACTATGAAACAAACAATGATAGGCACTGATTCCTGTTGATCTATGTGGCCAACCTACTTAAGTGAGAAAAAGTGGTTGTACATATATTATTTAGTAAAGTTAAAATTTAAAATTTCTATTTGAAACATTCATCATTTAAAATAAATCTTTTTAACTTAGTAAATCATATCAAGCAGGGGTAAATCATCTTGGATAAAATTGACCAATGATCTTAAATAATAGTCATAAGTCATAACATATATTGCACCTTGGAAAAAAAGGATCCACACAACTCAGGAGCCCTATACCACCTGGTTGCAACATAATCCTGCAAGCAAACAAACATTAAGAGGTGACGAGATGAACTGAGAAAGAGAGCTATGCTCAATTGAAGGTGATAGTTTCAGGGAAAAAGATTCATACTGTCCAGAAAATAGCAGTTGGAGTATCATTGAAAGCCACTCTGGCAAGACCAAAGTCGCAAATCTTCAGTTTGCAGTCAGCATTTGCTAAAATGTTTTTTGGCTTTAGATCACGGTGAAAAACATTTGCTACAAGTCCATTAAGAAGTTCAAAATCAGCCATAGTGATCATATAATTTTGCTACTAGTTTTATGCAATAACAAAAATATATATATGCTACAGCAGGCAATCTACGAAAGATTCCCTAACTAACCTGTATGTATATACTTCATGCCTCGAAGAAGCTGATACAAAAAAAACTGGTAATGCTCTGGTGTCAGATCATCATTAGCTTTGATGACCTGATGTAAATCAGATTCCATGAGTTCGAAGACAACATATATATCCTTGAATTCCCTTCTAGAAGGAGGTAACAGAATATGTTTGATCTCCACAATATCTGGATGGCGTAAAAGTCTAAGAAGCTTAATCTCACGAAGAATGCGAGTGGCATCAGAAACATGTTCAAATATGTCATTTATTTTCTTTATTGCAACCTTTTCTCCAGTGTGTGTATCATATGCAGAGCAGACAACACCATAGCTTCCTTTACCAATTACTTCCTCTATTCTGTATCTGCTCCCTTCACCGTATTCAGTAAAGAAGTCCACCTCTACAGATGACTGCTAAAACACAACAAACCAAATTATTCTAATGAAGATACTAAGCCAACTCAAAGCCATACGTATGGTTTAAATGATCTGCAACATCCATATTTTAATGAAGGAAACATAATTATGCTCCATATTTTTATACAAGAAAGTTGTAACAGGGGATAAAGGTCGCACCAAGTTTTTAAAGATGAGGCAGTTAATTTACAGTTAAACATAAGATAAGATTCGTATTACAAAAAATATGGAATGTACATTTGACTTGATCCTCTCTAAAAGTAATGAAACAAACATATTTTTTGAATGTTTTAAATCCCAAATGTAGAATTGGCAAGGTATAATTAAATTTCAGAGGGATAAAAGATTCATGATTAAAAAAGATACAAATTTCACTATTAGTAATCTGGTAATATTAAAATGAAATGAAACATAAAAGGGGAGAGGTGGAGGCTAAAATAAGCCATTGCAATAGTCTGTAGATACCATAGAAACCAAAATAGTAGACAATCAAATCTTAAGCGATGGAAAACTTTCTGCAGTCTCTCATAAATCAAACACTACAGACTTAGGCATATAGAAGAGAAATATAGTCATTTGCTACACACTTTGTTTCTTCTTAACTAGAAACGGTTCTCATATCCACAAGCAAGAGAGAGAGAGAGAGAGAATAAAAAAGTAGTGCCAGAGAAGAGTAAGAGCTCCACACAAGATGGGATAAGAAAACAAAAATTTTCAATCATGATGAATACAAACTCTATCCATATACTATAGAAGCAGAACTCATAACACAACACAACACAACACAACTGTGTTGTGTCACAGATTAAGCTACATATATACACATCAGTTAAGTAACTTTACCTTTTTTCTCTGATCAGGAAGCATCTTCGCAACAAAGCATAAAAACCCTTCAAATGGTTTAAGCCAATAGGTGTATCCAACAAACCCCTTACCTCAACTCAAAACCCAGATCACCCAAACTCCCACTTCCACTTCAAAATCTCCGAAAAGAAAACACTAAAACAGAGAACCACACAAACACCAGAACGCCCCCAGATCAAAAGGGGCGCTCAAAATGCAAAGTAAGAAAAACCAAATAAAAAATGAAGAAGTAAAGGAGAAAACTTTCAATTCAAACTTGAACGGAGCTCAACAAAAAAAGAGACCTAGAATAGTTTAGCAGCGAATACAACAACTGCAACTAAAAAACTAAAAAACACGTACTAGGATATCATAGTATTAGAATATGAAAAATATAAAAAAACTAAATAGGGAACAAAAAAAAAAACCAAAAAAACCAAAAAGAAATGGAGAAGATCTTGAAATGTAGCTGAAAAGGCCAAAGTCTCAGATCAAGTTGGAGTGTGAATTGTTACAAGGCGTTAAGCTAAGAATCAGCGGAAAGAACTAATCTTGGAGGATCTGCTGCGGCGATAATCACTAACTCTGCTAAAGAAAACGAATAAGTAGAGACATCGAACAAAGGGTGGTGCTTAGGATTTCAAAGCAGAATAAGAATATTGAAATTGGAGAATTGAAGAAGCAGATTGTGATGGAAAATTGAGACTGAATAAAGGAACATAGACTTTTGGATCTCACACAAACCGCATACTTCGAGTTCAAGTTGAAGAAGGTTGTGGTGCAGAGCTTTAAGAAAGTGTTTGAGACATAAAAAGGGATGAATAATAATAATAACAATAATAATAATAATAATAATAATAATTAAAAATGAGTGTAATTTTTAAAGGAAGAGTATTATTGCAGAAAAGTATGAATGTGCCCTCGCCACTTCTTTTTTCAATGTATTTTAAAATTTTAGCTTCCTCTTTAAACGAAAGTTGTTGGATAAGATATTATGTGGAAGAGGGAGGAGGGTGTGTGGAGCTTGTGGCATTTTGTCTCTCAAAGTCAATAATTCTTGCTTAACTGGCCGGTGATTGATTGATTTCATAGAAAAAAAACATGTGGCTTGTGATTGTTAATTAATAAACAAATGATAAATGATGTAAAAGAAAAGGTGATTCAAATAAATTAAA
Organism: Glycine soja; assembly: GCF_004193775.1. Lineage (NCBI taxonomy): Eukaryota > Viridiplantae > Streptophyta > Magnoliopsida > Fabales > Fabaceae > Glycine > Glycine soja. The sequence continues at coordinate 40,010,029 of NC_041012.1, read as the reverse complement.
AATAATATCCTATTTAGTTTGTGATAAAAATGAATATTGTAGTAACATTAAGATAATAACTTTAAGAGTCATGAAATTTATGGTTTCAATTTTAGTGTAGACCTGTGTGGTCATTATATATTAAAACAAAATAACTAACTGGGAAAATTTTATTACTAACTAAATTTATTTTTAAAAATAAATTTATAAATAAGAATAATAATAACAATATAAAAAGTTATAATTGAGTTCACTATTAAACTGATTTTATATCGTTAATGGTAGAACTATTTTTTTTCCTGAGAACATGCAACAGCGTCCCTTTCCTTAGAATTGAGTTTTGGATATATGTCTTCATCAAAGTCATTTTCAATTTCATGTTGCAACCTTATGAAATAAAATAATCATAAATCCTACTTATTAGAAGTCAAATGAACCGGCATAAATTTATGCTAAATGTGATTTTCTTTCCATAAAAAAGTATAACAAACAAACTATAGATATTATTGAATTTCCGAAACAAAGTACCAACAACAACGTAGAATTTGTATTAGTTCATTTTCGGCATGTTCAATGTTCAAAGTCATGTTTTTCTCATAGTCTATTTTGTCACTCAAAAATTTATTTACTCGTTATCAGTTTGTACTTGCTTTGAATATATTAAAAAACAAAACATACGCATACATATATAGCATATGGAATTACTATGGCCACTGTTATGTGTCGCGGAATTACTCTTCCATTCATTTTAGTTTTAGGTATAATCTCTACTTTGATAAATAAATAAAAAAACAATAACATAGACTAATTTAATAAAGATATCATTTCATCCAAGGCACCATATTTCAAAGCACAATTTGGAAGTGACAAATAATCGGAACAAGAATATTATTGAAAGCTACAATGTAATATATATATATATATATATATATATATATATATATATATATATATATATATATATATATATATATATATATATAATCTGGGTATAAGGCTAGTATCTGTCCATTTGATAGATATTCATGTTAAAATAATGTTAGGATTTACTAATTCCAAAGGGCATGTGCGTCATATGGGCTGGATAGTTTTCTTACTGCGAATCGGTGCTTTTAGGTATAAATAAAAAAGTAATATGGAGACTCAGTTCTGCCAAACTTTATCTTTTATACTCGGCTAAATGCCCAAGTCCAATTAATAAATAGGATTATTACCATTTTTTTCTATTCTTGTGCATATATGTAATATGTTTTATCAAAAAGACATTTCTACATAATTGATAAATGTGTACTATTACCTTAAGTGTGTTTGTAACTTTGGTCCATTCGAGGTAATTATATAAGTTTTCATTTAAAGATTAGAATGTGTTTGTATTACTATTAGAATTACAATCGCACACAATTCTTGTATCTTTATATTGCAGAATTAACAAAGAGTAAACTTCTGCGAATGAAAATTTTAGAGTTGTCAAAACGACAATTTTATACACGCACTTAATCAATCTTGATGTTGGATGATAAGACATATGTGATCAAGAAAGTGTTTGTTTATTCTGCCCAGAAATTTGTGTCATGTTTGGCTGTTAATTAGTTCCCAAAGCACAAAAAATCTTTGCGGAATCATAGTGGCTATCAATCCATTTAGTCAAGATTTTTGTATCACCGCAATCCTTAAGAAAAACTAAGGAAAAGAAGAAAAAAAAAAGACGGCCAGAAATCATTTTCAGACAAGAAAAAATTTTCTGGTGGGGACGAAAATATTAATCGGTTCTTACGCACTATGGTTGCAAGAGATGCCATGGCATTGTGGCAAATGCCCTAGGGAGAGGTCAACGGATTGGTGAGTTAGTTAGAGGGATTCCACTATTCCTACAATCAGGTCCACCATCACTAGTTTTTTCTCACTATTTTGAATTGTGTAAATATTAGAAGCATTGTGAAGAACAACAAAATCAATTTAATGCAAAAGAGAGAACGAGACAAGAAAGAAGTTCATTAAACGGTGATACTTGGACAGATTTAATAATGTAGAGATAGACAAGATCTCCCATATAAGTAACTAAAAGTCAATCATATTAATTTGAGAGTGGTTCCTTTGACAATGATAAATGTTTGTATTTCCGTTTGTTTCGCATCATCTTATTTCTTTTATGTTGAACTATTTTGGAAAATGAACTTGCAGAAATCAAAAACATTACGAATGTGTCTAGAAAACTGTTGAAACCTACACATACACGGTACTTACCTTCAATCCAACAGTGATATCTCTTTGTTTTCTGTTTTCGAATTAGCAAACAGATGATTTTTTTTGGCTTTTAAACAGTAATCTAAACGCACTTTATATGTACACTTTTTCCCACCACCCCATTATGTATATGTAACTTCTTTTTTTTTATCAAATTTGTCTTTTCCTTCATTTATACCACCTTAAATTTTGGTAATTTTTCTTTAATTTTTAATATTTACTTAAATAATTTTTTATTTTTTTGTTTTAGTGTTTGAAAAAAATATTTATTTTCAGTCCCTAAAATTTATAAGTCAATTCACTTTTAATATCTAACAAAGAACTAGAACATTTGTTAAATGTAAGAATTAAAAACAAATACATTTTCTATATAAAAAAATAAAGCTTACAAAATGTATTTTCAAATACCAAAAACATATTTATGTCTCTTTTATGAGAAACATATATTGACTCTTTTAAAAAATTCCATGTGTTCAATATCATTGATAAAAAAAATAACAGTTCATATTGATCAGCTTAAATAGAATTATTTTTTACTTGTAAAGAATATATATAAAGAAAATATTACTAGTTAGTTCTCTTTGTTTGTTCAAAGTATTTATGCTATTTTAAATTTGTCAAACTGGGTCCAGATTTACGTGTACAACAGAACGTTGTGATCAAGTCCCCACAATGCTATTTTGCAGTTAAAAGAAATATTTATATTATTTTCCTCTGTTGTTGATGATAACTCTCACGTGCTCCCAAATCCTTTTTCGGCCAAATACTCGAGATCCCTGTCCCATGCACAATGAAAACTATAATTATGATTAGTTCCCAACTTGCTGGGTGTATATATGTCAAACTTTTAATTAAGGCCAGGATAATGAAAGGAAAGGAAATGCTTTTGAGTTGGACGTTGAAACATCAAAAATCAAAACTCAGTGTTTGTTTCATCTGTTTGTTTTGTTTTGATTCTTTTCTTGTTTTTAATCTTCTTCTTTTTTTTTGCCGAAGCCAAACAACAGGATAACTGATGTGCACGGTTTTTTATAATAGTATGATGAATCCTCGTAGATTCTTTACGCATATTTCTGTGAATTGAGAAATTAATCATATTATTGTATGACAATAGTTTAAAGAGAATTTCTCGAATTTAGCATTAAGATTAAATGCAAAACCTTTTTATATATGCCCCCATTCGACTCCTTATTTGCATTCTGTGCTCATCTCTACAAGTGTAGAAATATACAATATTTGAGCTTTAATTTGTACTATTAGCAGAAATCAATTGAAAAAGGACGCAAATTTAGCTATACTACCACTTAAAAAGTATACTTGCACAGATTACCATTAAAATTATAGTTAGATCACGATATTATCCACTCAGTTGCATGAGAAGGTTAAGTGTGTTGAAGATCATTTCCGAAGATCAATATTCCTTCAGTTTTTTTTATTTGACAGATTTTGAAAAAAAAAATTCTATTTATACGTGGTTGGCATATGTGGTAAGTAAAGTTTAAGATTACATTAATTATTATTTTCTTAATTATATTTTTATTTTATCTTATAATATTTAATTAGTTTACACATGTATTTATTGTGAAGTGAGAAAAAAATGAATAAAATAAAAAATCATACAACTATTTTAATTGAATCAAGAAAATTTATTGTATTTTATGATTTCTATCGAACAATCTTAGATGACAAATAAAAAAACAAATATAGTAGTTCAATAGTCTCATTTACTTGTGATTGCATGATTTGAATGTAAATATTTTTTTAAAAGGTTAAATTCATTTGATCCTTATAGTTTCACGATTCTTATCTTTTTTGTTCATATAGTTTAAAAGTGATGTTTTTAGTTCCTATAATTTATATTTTAATTCTCTTTTAGTCCCTATAATTTTGAAAGTTATTTTTTTAATCCTTATAATTTTTATTTTAATTCTCTTTTAGTCTCTATAGTTTGAAAGTAATCTTTTTAGTCTTTATACTTTATATTTTAATTTCATTTTAGTCCTTATCATCAAAATATGAGTAATATTATCAATTACAATTAACTATAAAAATATTAGCAAGTAATTCATAACTAATTTATCGTAGGATAATTTGTAATAAAAAAATAATTGATAATTTATAACTAATTTGTAGCTAATTATTTTTATATTTTTTTTCGTAGTAAGAACTAAAAGGTAATTAAAATACAAATTATAGAAACTAAAAATACTACTTTCAAACTATAGGAACTAAAAGAGAATTAAAATACAAATGATAAGGACTAAAAATAACATTTTTAAACTACAGTAACTAAAAAAGAATTAAAAAATAAATTATAAGGACTAAAAAAATGACTTTCAAACTATAGAGATTAAAAAGATAAGAATCATAAAACAATGAGTAATTTAATCTTTTAAAAAAAAAAAGGAGAATAGGAAGAATCAAAATTAAAAAGAAAATTAATAAATTTTAGATTATTTCAACTTTAATGACAAATGTTAACCAACATATCTATACTTTATACGGGCTATATGTTCTAAAAACTGAAAAGTTAGCTTTTTAAGTTATCAGTATTTAGTAACTAGTTGTTTAAGTAACTAAAAAATGTAAAATAAAAAATAATAATAAAACAATAATTTATATAAACAGGGTAATCAAGAAATTGAAAAAATATAGTAAAAATAAAAATCGAAAAAAATATGAAAAGATAGAAGTTACAAGCTAATATTACTTTAAAAACATTATTTCAAATAACATTTCAAAAACGTTAAAAACTATTAAATTTTTTTTTGCCAAACAGTCAAACAAGTCTTTCAGAGCTAGTAAAAAAGTTTAAAACTAACTAAAATATCTTAGCGGACATAATCACTATATACATATGAAAATATTTTAAAAAAGAAAATTGGCACATGACTTTCTTAGGATTTCTATAAAATAAATTGTTTTCAAATAAAAAAAAATACATGTAACATTCTCAAAATAAATTGATTTGATTGAAATATCCATTTATTATGTAATTATAATAATGATTGTTAAAAATAATTGATGTAATAATTATAATGATTAAAAATTATTAAAATAATTATTATTATATCTCAGTATTGATTATAAAATAATCACAAACAAATTATATATGTTAACGACATATTATCATGAAAAACAAAATAATATGTATAAAAAGAGAGTATGGGATTTAGTAAGATATACGATGCTAGCTGCTTCATTTTTGCATATCCTTCGTTTCTGCATCCATTTAACCTCATTCTTGAAAGGAGCTAGGTTGTTCATTTGCATTTCATATCTATTTTATATATTTTCTCTCATTTTTTTTCAAGTGTATTATGAGTTAAGTTTTTTTTTTTTACCATTGATCGGTTTTATCATTTTTCTAACACTGATTTTTTTATATTATTGATGTTGCATGTTTCATTTGCTTATAATTTAAATTATATGTATATTGGTTAAATACAAACATATAATAGTCTCTTCATTGTTGAAATCTCTTTGTACAAAATATCTGCTTTGGAATTACAAAATATTATAATAGAAATAAACTTAATAAACCTTATTGATGTTTTACGTTGAATTCTTTATTGGTATGACATGGTTGTTTTTTAAGCTTAACTTCCAAATTAAACAGTAATGGAAAGTAATATAACTTTCTTTGAAAAAAAAACATACTTATATCTTTATTATTTAAAAATCACACAATCACAAGATAACATCATAAATGAAAAAAATCACAAATTTATTTAACGTAGTTAAAGTTCTTATTCCTATATTCACAAACTTCTCATAACAAATTTTTAAAATAAGTTAGACAAACTTACAAATCTTTCCTCCACGTGATCTCATCTCTCACCTAGGATGGTGCCATTCCTTTTACGCTAAGTAATTCTTTTCCATTTTAAGAACTTTTATATATAGACCTAACATCATGATCTTAAAAGATGAAAAAAAAATATAATTTATAGAATTTATCTTTAATTCTAAATAATATCATAGAAATAACACTATTTTTTTTAAAATCTAAACAATATCTTAGAGATTTAAAATTGCAAATTTGAATTATTTCTCAACAATGCTTCCCTCAATTAATTTTTTAATTTCATCTTCAATCTTCTTGGATATTCATCACGTCCCTTTGCACAAAATCTTGTATTTTTCTCTATCCACATGATGACACTTCTTTGTATAGTCAACTACCTCTATTGAAACTCGCCACTTGACTATCACATTGTCAAGTAGACTTTCGACACAAGGATCCCGCACAGATTCACCATCAACTTTCTTAAGCTTCTTCAATACTCTTCTCTCTCTAGTTACCAAGCCACAAGATCATTAAGCTCTAATGTCAATTGTTACAAAAACACATTTATATCTTTATTACTCAAAAATCACACAATAAAGAACAAGAAACAATACCATAAACAAAATAAAAAAATATTACAAATTTGTTTAATATGTTTTGAGTCCTCATCCCTACATCTACCATCTCCTCACAACAAATCTTTAGGACAAATTGAATAAACTTGCAAACCTCCTTCCCTCCCTCCATGTGACCCTCCTTTCTAGTGAGTTCCTCTTCTGGATAATTTGGAATTTAATTTGAAAGCCATATTTTGACCCGGACGTTACGGCTATATCGGGAGTTACTCCACATCTCCCTCCAAGCCGTACATACAACTTTCATAGACTATGACTTTCCATAGAAAGCTTTCATATAATATTCACATAAAGCCCACATTGAAAAGACGTTTCTATAGAGTGGATAATGTACCATGTAATCAATTTTTTAATTCATTATTTGAGTTTCCTATATTTCAAAAAATGATTAAGGAAGGCTAGGTACCATGGTTCTTGAAGTAAGAAGCATACTCTTTTATCACTACATCAAAATGTTCATTTAAATATTTGGTGCAAAATATAATATTAATATAAGTTTTATGCAAAAATAATTCAAAATTCAAATTTTATTCTTTTTTAATTTATTATATTTTATAATCTCATATAAATTCTTTTAAAATATAATATATAAGATTAAATTATATTTTCACACAAATTATAATATGTATACTTAGATAAGCTTTATTTTAATTTTATATATTATATTTTTATAATCTTATATATTTTTATCACTCTATTCAAAACTTATTTTATAAATTAAATATATAATATAATTTTATTTTCAATGTATATTTTTTTACATAAATTATAATTTCATAAAATGATAATATTTTATTATCTTTTTAATATTTATATATATGATTTAATGACAATATTTTTTACCTATATTAAAATATTCTTGTTATTTATTATAATATTATTTTTTATTTATATTTAACTTTATTTGATTAGATACAATTTTTTTAAAGAATTAAATTATATAGTAAAGATACACAATTAAATAAAATGAAAATATTTTCTATTTTTTAAAATATTTATGTATGTAATTTATTGATATTATTTTTTATCTATATTATAATATATAAAATAAAAATAAAACTTATATAAATATGTATATTCTAATTTATGTGAAAATAGAATTTAATCATATATATTATATTTTAAAAGATAATATATAAGATTATAAAAATATAATAAATTAAAAAATAAAATTTAAATTTTAAACTATTTTTATAAAAAAACTTATATTAATATTATATTTTACACTAAATATTCAAAAGAGTACTTGAGTACACTGGTAGCAAAGTGTATTCTTTACTTCAAGGATTAAGATATTATATTTTAAAATACAAAGGATACTCAAATAGTAAATTAAAAAAAGTAAAAAGACATAGTACTATAATAATAGACAAATTAGGAAAACGAGTTTTACAATTAAGCGTTAAAAAAATATCAAATATTCAAAATTTATACATATAAACCTCAAATTTTTTATTTGTTTAACCCGCTACCCGATTTCATTCATCCAATCTCTATGTTTTCAAGTTGGGTTTAGTGCTTTCGGTTTCGGATGGGTCGAGTGATTTTGCTCAGTCCTATAAGCATATATATTAGTTTCCTCACAATGAAGATGACTTGGTCACAAAGTTTTGGTTTTTCTTATCATATATTATTGACTTGTATCTATATTTAATTTTGAGCTATATTTAATTTTATGCATATTACAGTGATATCTCTAAGATTTAATTATTTTACGAGAATTTAATTTAAGCTTTTCATAGAAAAATAAATATTGAGAATTTTTATTCCTTTAAATAAGTATAATCAACTAGTCTCTCTTGAAAACATGATAAGATAATGAAGCAAAATCTAAATTAACATATATAGAGTAATTCGTATCCTTTATAAATTAATTTTATTAAAATACTTTAACTTTATTATTATATACTTTTAATATCTAATTTAAAATATAAATTCAAATAAAATATTTTTTTGTTAACCATGACATTAATACGAAGTAGTTTCTGTTTTCGTTGGAGATTATGAGCATACATAAGGTAAATAATTTTTCTGAATCACCATTTAATTAAAAAACACAAATCATTATTACCCGTATTAATCATTATAGATATATACTCACTCCAGACTTAAATATAAGTAAATTTAACTAACAGACATATATGGATTAAGAAATTCAAGTAATAATGTTTAATTCAAAAAATTTCTTTTAAAATATTTTTTTCTTCTTAAAACACCCTTCATAGTAATGTTTGTAGAATAAATATAAATGATTCACGATAAACAAAATTTTATTAAATGAATGACAGAGTAAGAATACTATTATTAAATAAAATAAAAATTAGTTATTATTTATTTATATTAAGGTCTAAAATTATTATTTTTTATTGCTTATATTTAGATCGGAGGAAATATTTCTTATTTACTTATAAAAGAGAGGTACCCTAGTCTAAGCAAGCTAATGACCATCAATGGTTTGTAGTGCCTATAAATAATGGGCGGCACTTTTCACTGTGATTTGTCGCAAGTAATTTCCTTCTCATCTTGTATCTTAAGACTAGTCTATATTTGTTTGAAATTATTTTCCTTTAGAATCTGTAAAGGCCGGGAATAAAGAATGGCAAAAAATTTATATTAATAAATGAAGAAAACAAAATCACATAACGAAACCAAATATCATCTACAATTTTTAGATTATTTTCTCCCTAATTAGGACCTTTGGTAGAGTCATCACTTTTTTTTTTATATCGGTAAGAACCATGAGATTTATAATATTTACTCAGACATCCTATTCAATTAAATGACTTAGGTCTCCTTGATGGTAGAGTCATGACCTGATTATGTACTAGGATTTTCTCATAAATAAATTAAAGCTCTATAAAAAATATTTTACGGTTGCTGATTTGTGAATTCAAAGATAATAGAAAGTGGTAGAAGGTTTTCTTTTAACTTTCCCCCAATAACTTGTAAGGTGTTGATTGATAACAAGTGGAATCTTATCTTTGATAAGAACATCTATACTAATTAAAAACTTTAAAGGTTCTTGATAATTTTTTGATACTTAAACATATTGATACTTAAAAGAATGAGTATATTATGCTTGGCTTGGTTTGGAGATGGTAAGCATGGTGATCTGGTGCAGCACCTAATTCAAAATGTATGTTCATGGTTGGGAAGAAAAGGTACAAAGGCTCGGAGAATTGTTTGGTATCTCTGGCAGCTTAGGAATAGGCTTGTTTTCAACGATGAAAGACTGGACTCTGATTGGAAAAAGGATAAAAAAGAGAAGTTACATTTTTCAAATCTTTCGACTGACATTTTTAATAAACATTAACAAATTAATATTTATCAATAAAAAAAAAAGTGTCGAGCTCATCAAATATTGGTCGTGGGTTTGGATTTCATGCAAATTCAAAAAACTGCAGCTTTTCTACCAGTGGAGTCACTTCCCGAAGATATATATATATATATATATATATATATATATATATATATGGTGGTGTGGTCTTTTGTTATATTTGGTTTATGCTGTTATGCTAGCTTTTGCACCATGGCTACCTGTTTGTTGTTGCTAGTTCTGCCTTGTATTGGGGGTTGGGGTACCCTGGCATGAGGGGTATCCCTTTTCAATGATATTCTGTTTAGCTTTTTTTTAAAAAATGCTTGTGAGAAATAGATATAATTTGAAATGAAGATGAAATTAGAAATTTGACCCAATTAAGTTTAATATTAGGGTGCCACAAACGACTTATTATATTTGTCTTCTCCATCTTCTATTTAAAATTCAACTTGTTGGACTATGAAGAAGTAAAAAAATCTTGGTGAAGATTAAAATTAACGCGTAGCATATGAAAAAGAAAATCAAAGTATTACATTTAATCTAATTAGGATTTATTATTTTTTTGGTCATTTTTTGAACTTCCGTTTTTAATCCTCATAATTTATTGACTACCTTTACTCTCTCAAAATGATTTTCACTCCATTTTTAGTTCCCCAAAAGTTTATATAATACGGTAATCAATTTATTGAATTTTATGGATTTTTTTATAGTTAAGGAAGCTGATTTGAACATTTAATTTAAACTTTCATTTTCTTATAATTTTTTTGAGTCATATATAAATAATTTGTTCAATGAACAAACAAGGCTAGCGACAATTTCTTTCTTTATGGTGTCAATTTTGTCTCCAACAGTCCAATGTAAATATTGATGTCCAAAATGATTAAAAGTATGAGAAATATTAACAATCGTAATACTTTTTTTTTTATATTTTACTTGATTCATTTTTATTGTTATATGTCTATTTCATTATTATTCAATTTGCTTGTTTTTCGTCCTATAGTTTGGCTTTTTTTATCTTCTTTTTCTAACACTTTGTTTGTTTCCACCCAAATTAGCCAGAGGGAGATTATCCAGCTAGCACAAAAAATTATTGACTTAAATAATTTGACATTTGAGTTTAATCAAAGTTTGTTCAATTTTTAACAATGAGTGACAATAAAAATATCACTTTATCTAAAAAAATGATCCGACCTACGAGGAGACATCCTCTTGATTATATATAAAAAAAAATAGGGAGACTATCCGTAGAAGACAACCTAAATTCGATCCATTCTTTGTTTGTCTCGTCATCCAAAACAAATATTCAGATGCTATTTACTCATTTGAATTTTGTACTTGGAAGTTTGTTATATCTTTCGATAACGCATGGATAACTTTACCCTTTTTAGATGAAGGTTTTTTTTTTTGGTATTCTTTTAGATGAAGATTTTTACTAACCATGTAAATGAGCAACGGACCATCTATCCAAAACCTATACAACCTGCAGCAGACTTAACAAAATCCTACGAGATTTACCGCATAAATACGAATATACGGATACAAAAGTTAAAAATTAAAGTAGTCTTTGACAACAGAGTCATTATACCAGATTTCATACAACACATAAAAAGAGTTTTCATGTTTTGAAATGATGAGTACATATCATCTATATTGTTACGTATTTGAAAACATAACTAAATAAAATAACACTCCAAAATTCAAAATTCAAAATTCAATCAAACTTAACATTTGAATTCAAAAATTACATTGTAGAAACGACTTAACCAAATTCACTTCCGATCTAATAAAATCAATAACACGAGGTAGTTAACAATTGAATTTCAAAATTAGCCTTACGACCAAAACACTACTCATATAACGAAAACAATAACACTAGGTAATTAATAACAAACGAAAAATTATTAGACCAAAATTTATGATAAAGAACTAATGACATTCGACTACATATAATCCTGAACTATGAAATAATTTCTCTCGTGTCATCATCAAGATAAATCGAACCATTCAGGAACTAGCTGGTTGCAAAGGCCAATGTAGGTAGAATAAAGAAGGTGATCTTTGGAGCCAGTTCGATGGATGTTGGAGTGCTTGAGAAAATATTTGAGATGATCGAGCGTGCAGCAACCGATCATTTGACCTAGCAGCAAGAACAACCAATTAATGGCCCTTTTCTTTGTCCCTGCAAGGAAGGGTTGGGCACTGTTTTCTTTTCCGCAGTGTTGGCATTGTGGCAGCACAGGATTCATCCAAGCCTCGGGTGCCCTATCATGCATGCTCTCTTTCTCCCTCCGAATAAAGTTCCACAATTCAGAAAACTTGCTCTCCAGATCAAGAACCATCTCGAACTCGTTCTTGCACCTCTTGCACTCCAAAATCCCTGTGATGGACACAATATTGTTCTCCAAGAGGTACTTGCGGCTGTGCACGGTGGCGCGCCGGTCCGTGGCCCAAGGAAAGGGTGGAGGAACGGTTTCGCTCTTCTCTGATTGGGAACGGTGGCGGCGACGGCGAGAACGTCGTCGTGACACGGCGGGTGCAAGAGCATTCACACGCACGTTAAAACGATATTCTTCCTGCTGCATGCTGTTGTGGTTAGAAGCAGAAGGGTAGGGCACAAACATAGGATTAGGGAATGGAATTTGCATTTGCGTATGCATGGTTTGGGGAGGAGGGTTTGATGGGGGAGAGTTTCTCGCTCTCTTTGGACGATTGCATGAGAGAGACAAAGTGAGCAAATCATCATCATCGTTGTGGTTGGGGTTCTGCATTTCTCGGCTTAGGCTTGGAACAAGAATCAGTGCACAGAAAAGGAAAATGAGTGGTTTATCTATGACTTGGAGAATATATATATATATATAAGGACGAATTAAAAAGTGACTTTTAAACTTAACTTTTCATTATAAACTGTACGTGGCTACTTATTTGTTGTAATAGTATACTACCTCAATTCCCTGCCATAACCTTTTTAAATATTTTAATTTGTATAAACCTATCAATTAATTCTTTGTTTTTTTAAATAAAATAAAAAATAAGTATACATTAAATTTTTAAATAATATTAAGAATTATAAATTTAATGTCTCTATAAAGGCACGGGTGACGAGTTAGTACACTGGGTCAATCTCACATTATTTGTAATTGATATTTGAAAATATAATTTAAATGACATATATAAAGACATTTTTTTATTAATTAATATTTTTTACTTTTTCCCTGGTGAGAACATCTTATGTTTTAACTAAAAGTTGTTGTGCTTCAAATATTTGGACCCAACGATATCCTTACGAATTATAAGAATTTTTTGAAGTTAGCATGTTTAAACTAGTAATTCAGGGAAATCTTATTATTAGAATCTTGAACGTATTTCTCTGTTTTAGACATGTTCTAAGAGTGGCTGCATTTAGCTTCATATAAACCTTAGGTATTAGAATAATTTGGATTGCATGAAACACTGAGATTAATACCATATATGTGCTTGTTAACTTCACTTGTTTGAATCTGTTTTTTTTTTTTTTCATGAATGCTAAAAGTATAGTCTGACCTGATACCCTTCTTAAAAATCTTCTTCATAATAAATATTTAATATTTAATATTTTATGGGGTAGGAACGTAATAGAGAAAGTTAAAGAAAAAAGAAAGTCAATCAAAAGAATGAGGAATATAAAAAGGCACATGACTCACACCATGGAGTTATGGAGCAGTAATGTGTAATCAAAGTCTGATAGTTTTAAAAAAAATTAATTGTATCCAAAAAATAATATTATATATTGGTATCCAAAAAATAATATATATATATATATATATATATATATATATATATATAGGTCGGCCTATCAGGCTTATAAGGCTTTTTAATAAGCCTAAGCCTCGTCTATTTAATTTAATAGGCTTTTAAAAAAGTCTGAGCCTAACCTTTTAATTAAATAGACCAGTTCAAGCCGGACTTTATGTAGACCAGGTCGTAGGCCCATGTAGGCTGACCTGACCTATTCTCACCCCTAATTGTGATGAGTTTTGTTTGCGATTTATACTTGACAACAACTATGATTTGTGAATTCTACATTTTTCTGATTATGTATGGAGCCTTGCATTTTTAGATTGAAATAGACATGTTAACTGAATTATGAGAGTTGGAATCATTCCATTTGCATTTTTAGAAATTTTATTATGAATGTTGAAAGAACGAGGTGGGTGATGAACATGGGTGCTGAAAACTCTGTTTTAAGCTGTGAAAAAGGAACTAGATTTGAAGCCTTTGTGTTTGCTGTACAATATTGGAAAAATTTCCTTATGTTTATGCACGCAAGAAGTGAGCCTCTCTCAGTTTATGGTCTCAACGACTCAAGTTTTTATTTTTGAATTTTTCCCCCTCCTAGACTACTCAATTGAATTATGCTTAATTCTTAACTAGTTATTCTGTCAGATACACCAATTGTATTTCTCAATTAAGCAATAAAATTATTGCATTCTCCTTGATAAAGTGTATTTGTAAACCCCCATTCCTTTCCTTGTTGTCCTATATTCATGCCATTTCATAGTTTTGCCATTCTTAAGATACTATTGAGTCTGTGAATAATTTTGTGTCAATGTTGTATTCTAAATTTCAAATTCTATGATTCTTAGAGTGACTCTCTATATATATATATATATGTTTATCTTCAATTGTTAAGTTTCAGAATGTGGGAAGAGAGAACAAAAAGAATGTTGAAAAATACCCAAATCTCACATCGACTGTCTCACTCTTTGGAGTGTAGTAACTTCACTTAATGCTTAATGTCAATTGATTTTAAGATGAAATGTAACATGGTATCAGAGTCAGATTCTGTTCCTGGGACCTTATTTCCGTTGCGCGCATGAGGGGGTGTTTTTAAGTCCCACATCGGCTGCCTCACTCCTTGGAGACCAATTGGTTTTGTTCCTGGGACCTCGCTTCCGCTATGCGCGTGAGGGGGTGTTTCCAAGTCCCACATTGGCTGCCTCACTCCTTCAAGACCAATTGATTTTAAGATGAAATCTAACAGAGAATGATGTACAAATGAGAGCTTGAGTATATGACAGAAAGGAGGGTCATTTTCGGTTGTGATCCATATCCAATCCATCTCACCTTTATAATAACGAGATAAAAGACAGTGGAACGAGGTTACTCTCAAGATAAATGCGTGCTAATCCTTTTATGGAGAGACGTGTCCCTCATGAGAAAAATGTGTTATTCCTATATAGATGCATACCAACCCACGTATTAGAGAGATGATGTTCCCAATAAGCTAAAGGTACCAAAACATACGTAAGTATATAGAAATTGAAAAAAAGAAGAGTAAAACCATCAAGTATAATAAAGTAACATACAATGCATGCATATAAAGAGAGGATTGTCTAACCCTCTCATGTGATTTGTGGCTTGTTGTTGATTATGGTAAATGGTTATAATACTATACTTTTGTGAATGATATGACTACCCTACTTTTCTTTTGTCGTGCAATTCATCTCCTTGTTGGTTGGTTGTGATTATCTAAAGTAGTATTATCTATATAACTAATGCCATCGTATATGTGTGCTATTTTTCTTTCATCGTTCTTGTCATACTCTCACAAAAACCTCATGACTCCTCTCTTCGATCTTTCTCTATGTTGCTTGGTTTACTTTCATGATGAGTAGCAAGAGGAGTGGACAAGAGTAAAGAAGTGCAGTCTAGTGGAACTGTCCTATCAGGTATCCGAGAGCTTTAACAACTTGTTTATTGTTTTAAGATTTCATTGAACCAATATTTTTCTTTTTTGAAATTATGTACTTAGAGACACAACTGTTATCAGGTACGGCAAACAACAATTCGACTTTTTATACTGCCAACTGCATGCATTTAATTTAATTTATTTTTATTTAATTTAAACGCTATTATTTTACTACCACAATGTTTCTTTCTTTCACAGGAATTTTGTACATATTTATCAATCAGACAGGTGTTCTAGCTCCTGACATGAGGAGTCCTTACAGCGTGCACGTTTAATTTTTTCTAAATATTTTTATAACATTTTCTAACATATATTTTGTAAATTAATTTTTTTAAAATATATTAAAATATTATAGCTTATAACAATTTGTAGATGATAAACTTAATTACTGGTACAAGACACATGTTATTAGATTAGTAAACATATAAAATGGTAATTTCCAAAGTCTAAATTTGATCACTTGTTAGGAAAAATATATTAAGTCATATATTAAAATACACCAATCAATAAATAGAAGAGTAAAGAGCATGTCAAAAGACAGTTTATGCACCAAAAGATGTCAAAAGAGCATGTCACGAATGACTCTCTCTCTGTTTCTTTTTAACTGTCGTTCTTCTTTTCTTTGGTTCCTTAATTTTTAATACCATTGCAACAGTGTAGTTTCCTTAACATTGTAGTTTTGACGTTTGAGGCATCCTCTGTTCGTTCTTCTTCTACTTAATTCCAATGATTTAGGTGTGCCTCAATGATTTATGTTGAGGAAACACTAAAAGGAAGTTCCTTAATTTCAATTATACTTCATCATTTCATAGTTTAACTTTAAATAACTAGTACTTATTTGTTCTCTCTCTGATACAGTGATAATGCAACGAACTTAGGAAACGTTTCATGTTTTTCTTCTCGAAGTTTGCCATTACTCATTCTATATCAAACCCATACAAACTTATTTTTGCTCAAGGTTAAAACCTCCGATGATTAATTTGTTTCACCGCCATTAAACATTAATTTTTTAACACTTGCGGTTTAGATTTGTTAATTACAAGTTTGGTAGTTAGATGGGGCCTTGCCTCATTGGTCTAGTGCCAAACACGACCCCTGGATCCAACCATTTCTGGTCAACAATGTCAAGAGAGTTGTGATCATAGTGTGGCGGTAAATCCTGCATTCAGTTATTACACAGTGATTTTGCTAAGTTTCAGGCTTATTCATCGCTCTGAAGTCTCAAGTTCTAAACTTATAATGTTATAGAAGAACCAATGGACTTTTAACATTCCTGTTGTACCTCGTGTATTCATCTTGGCCATTCTGGTCTAATATCATGTCCGGTGGTTACTATGAAAATGAGAGAATTATACATGTATGACAGGTAATAGAAAAAGAGAGATAAAAAGAAACAGATGGGTGTAAATGTGATGATTGGAGTAAAAATGTTTCCACCAACCGTTACTTTTTTGTTTGAGAGGAAATTCAATGAAAAAAGAAAATTTTAAATTTGAATTGAAGAAAAAATTGGAAAAAAATATTTTTGAAAAGTCAACTTTTCACTCATTTTGATTTCTATTTCTCTTCTGTCAAATAAAAGAAAATGTGTCTGTTAGAGAAAGCTTGATTTTTGTATTGCTTTTATAATGTTGAAGTATTCTGTGTTCTGTTTAGGAAAGTAGATCAAGTTACTCGAGGGCTAAACATGCCAAGCTGATTCATCTCTTTGTGGGAATAGGATTTTCCAGAGAGAGTGATCAAAGAAATTGATGAAAATGGTGTTTTTTTTGCTCGTTTAATATATTCAATAACTATTACTAGTTTTTTTTTTTTTTTTTTGCTGAATACTATTACTAGTTTACTACTACTAGTACTTGTCTTGAAATGATAACATTTTTGGTTTTTGTCCGTGGTAGGAGGAGATAATGAGGAAGACTGGAAGACGTTATGGAAACTCTGCTAGCATTTACTGCTGTGAGTAAATACTTTTAAGTCAACCAACGGGTTTCCAATTATTTCAATTTTTAAAGTTATTTTAGTTTTCACTTCCAGCACATCAGTGCATTATATATGTTGATCCTGTTGAAGTAGAGCAAATGCATGAACTACAAGTAATAACAAATTGCCATTACAGAGAAGAATGTGAAGTGCATCAGGGATTCATGGTAGGAAAATTATAAGAGTAGGAATGTATCTCATGTCATTGGATTACCAACTACCACTATTGCATTACCAGATAAGGTCTAATTTAATACCGTTCATGTCATTTCTCTTAGTGGGTAACATATATTGTATCGATTGTGAAAGTATAGAAGTTTGCAGCTAGAGGATAGATATATTATAGGTCGTGTTTGATTATATATATATATATATATATATATGAAGCATTTATAATAGTAGGCTCTTTTTTACAAATTAAATGCCACATGAATAGAAACTAGAAAGAGATGTTTCTTTGCAGATACATATTGAATCTGGATGGCCTTGTTTGTTCTGCTGCAGATCGAATTAACAAAATCCAACGATTTTCCACTTGAATATGAATATAGATACAGACACAAAGGTTAGTAGTCTTTGACAATAGAGTACTCAGTATAGCACTTTTCATACAATACATAAAAAAAAGGTTTGAATTAACCAAGCTATGAAATGATAACGATGTCATAGGCTTTTTCACCAAAATAGACGAATTTTTTACACAAAATATATTTTTGGGTTGGTCTCAAAACAATGTATATATCTGTCATGAGTGATTCTGAACACGTAGTGTTGGGGTAGCGTCAGTCATAGAGGCACTTTCAGGTCAACTAGCCACCCTAACCTTCTTCTCCCCTTTTATTTTTATAACATTTTTGTAAATTAATAAATGATATTCGGGTAAAAAAATAATTAGAGACTAAGTCTTATAAAAAGGAATAAATAAAACCAATAAAAATTGGTATATATATTTATGGACTTGATCCTTTAAATTTTAAGAAACACAATCACGATACTACCAAATCGACAACATCATTCAAGTATATTCAGAGTGACCCAATTATTGTCCACGAAATTGATCTCACATAAATCATAATAATTAGTCAATGTAGTTTGCATGCATTTTCTGATGGTTAGTTTTCGCATTTAAATTTATCAAATTTTAACAACCTATAATATATATCTTCACTTGTTTCACATATACATATAAATTATTAAATATAAATATTATAATTTGTAACAGCACTACTTAAATACTACAAATAAAGACAACAAGATTATAAAAAAAAAACAGGGAAATGAATAAATTAACGAAAAACAAAGAATGGACAAACCAAAAAGTAGTGAAAATACCTATGAAGCACCGACACTAACACGATATAGACACATGAATACGTGTACACAGACACGATATAAACACGTGAATACGTGTACACAGACACGATATAAACACGTGAATACGTGTACACAGACACGTGGATACCTGTTAAACACATTAAACTCAATCCGGACATGGGCACCTGTCAAACACATTAAACTAAACTCAATCCGGACATGGGCGTCGCTGAGGGACTAGAGTGTCCGTCCGGACATAGTCGGTGAGGATTGGAGTGTCCGTACTTTATAGAAAAATACAAATAATTAAATCTAAACTGAAAAAAATAATACTTAAATAATTTCTCAAAAAAATCAGACAATTATATTTAATTTTAAATATATTAAAAAATAGGTAAATAGAATGAATTATTGAAGAACAATGAAAGTTAATATTGAAAAAAATTATATAAAAAGTTAACTAAGAAAATATCTAAAAATTAACTAAAATTATCTAACCAAAAAATTAACTAAAGGCTATGATTGTTTCGACCTAAAAAATTATAAAAAAAGATTCAGACAATTATATCTAATTTTAAATATATTTTAAAAAAAATAAACTTTCAATAAAAAAAAATCACTTATCTCTTACAGGCGAGAAGGTGGAAGCCTACATAATGGCGTCTCCCGGTGAAAAACCCCAATGTCGTATCATTACTTAAAGCATGGTTTTAAATAGGATTCCACAATTGTTAAAATCAACCAATTTATATGTAATTATGGCAACATTAATCGCATTTTTGTGCCCGTAATTTAAAACCATGGCTCAAAGCAAAAGTAAATAAAATAACACGTCAATCAGACTGAAAACAGAAAATTATCATCTGAATTAGAAACTTACAAGGTGGAAATTAACGACTTACATTCAGAAACAAATTCACTACTGATATAACAAAAACAATATAGCAGAAGGTAAAAACAACTAGAAATTATTGGGTAGTCTCTAATTAGAACTTATGAAAGAGAACTCAATTATCACATTCAACTACTTATTAGTTTGTTGAGATTAGTCGAAATGGTGATAATCCTGGATTTATTGATCGGCGACAAGGACGAGGATCAAGAACTGAAGCACTCAGGAACTAGCTGCTGGCAGAGGCCCATGTAGGTAGAATAAAGATTTCGATCCTTGGCTCCAGTTCGATGACGGTTGGTGTGCTTGAGGAAATATTTGAGATGATTGAGAGTGCAGCAACCGAGCATTTGACCTAGCAGCAAGAACAACCAATTAATGGCCTTTTTCTTAGTCTCTGCAAGGGAGGGTTGGACGCTGTTTTTTTGTCCGCAGTGATAGCATCTTGGAAGCACAGGTTTCAGCCAAACGTTGGGTGCCCTATCATGCATGCTCTCCTTTTCCTTCTGAATGAAGCTCCACAATTCCGAAAACTTGCTCTCCAGATCAAGAATCATCACGTACTTTCTCTTGCACATCCTGCACTCCATGTCCCCCCTGATTTTCAGAATCTTGTTCTCCAAGAGGTACTTTCGGGTCTGGACCGTGGCGCGGCGGTTCGTGGCCCAGGGGAAGGGCGGAGGGATGGTTTCGCTCCTTCCATCGCGGCGGCGAGAACGCGACAAAGAAGAGGGTACATGAGCATTTGCTTGCACGTGATCAACAGCAGCATTCATGTTGTTGTGGTTAGAAGCAGTGTAGGGTGCCAACCTAGGGTTAATGAATGGATTTTGCGGTTGCGGTTGCATGATTAGGGTAGGAAGGTTTGATGCTCTAGTTGGATTCCAAGAGAGAGAGAGAGTGAACAAATCATCATCATCATCATTGGGGTTGGGGCTCTGCATTTCTTGGCTTTGGGTTTGGGAAGAATGAGTGTGCAGGAAAGGAAAATGGGTCACAAGTGATTGATTGTTGACTTGGAGAATGTATATATATTTATAAGGACGAAGAAAGATAGCATTGTATTAATTAGTTGTTAATTTTTTTTTTTAATTTGAATAAGATCTTGGAGCTAAGTTAAACTAAGATGTGTGGTTGTGATCGAATTATGAAAAATTGAAATCTTTCCTTATATGTCTCCGCTCTCTCCGCTAAATCTTAACAGTATATTTGAATTAAACCACTTTGGTTAAAATCAGATTATAACAGCTCATTAATTAACTTAACTTCCATTCGGTGTATGCATGTAACCCTACGATCTTGTTCTCATAGACTCAGTCTCGTCTTAACTCCTATTTAATTTTTGGTTCTAAAATAATTTTAGTATAAATACATGCAATGCACAGAACAGAAGGCATACATACACTATGTAGGGCTGTGACATAGTCACTCGTAATATTGTCTGTATGCTACGGGTTCAAATACACATTACACCACATTATGAAGTATTAGTGTACAATAAATATATACGGTTGGTATGCTTCACTTTCCTGACATGCACCTACTGTATTTTTCTTTGTAAATTTAATATATATCAATCAAACAATTTAAATGTAGCTGAATATCAAAAAACTAATTTTATATATATATATATATATATATATATATATATGTTATCTTCAAGATTTAAATATCTTCCCTATCTATGCTTTTAATATCAACAAAACAGATTAACGAGGTATGATTGAATATCAAATATTAAATATACATTTATCTTTAAAATTCAAACATATATACTTTTAATATGTATATGATATATTCTCTTAATACTTTTAATATCAACTGAGTTATTTAAATTAACATCTTATCTTTTTTTTTCAATGTATCAGTTTTTATATCTTTAATATCAACTGAATATAATTTTGACACCAACACCTATTTTTACCAGGAAAAAAAAATATTTTGTCTACCCTCTTCTATTCATGCTAACAGAGGCTGACTATTGTTCTTTTCATTACCTCACTTTATTCAAATTATGTTGTTCATCAAATTCCAAAAGAGATTATGTTATTGCACCACTTCTCAAGCGATTCGCCTCAATTGATTATTTCTCTTCGAAGCTTGGCTTTGAATGGTTTTCTAAAAGTTCTCAAGTAACTACACATGTAATCTTTTCATCTTCCATGGTTTGTCTCCATCACGAATTCATTGATGAATTTAGGCGTCCTGGTTCAAAAACAAACCACAAATTGATGATACACACAAACCAATTCGCAGTTCTCTAATTGAGAGAATTATGTTAGTATGGAATTTAAACTAACTAAATGTAATTGTAAATTAGAGGGTCCAACTCTTTAGCGCTGACATCTAAATTATTTAAGAAAAAATAGCATATATATATCATTAAAAGTGATCATCATCAGATTTTTCAACGAGAATTAATCATTAGTAAATTCGGTGGCAATGGATACGTCACACCAATAACATGAAGGCTAGGAGTTAAGCCGCATAGTGCAGCTTTTGTCTATGCTGTATCTTTTTCTTAGGCAGTTGTAGTATTGTTATTATAAGAGAAATGCTAGTGATATTCTGGTGGGATATTATAATTTTTGTATCATGGTGGTTGGGCCGCTTTGGACACATCTTGTACATGAAATTGGCCCTTTTCAATAATAAGTAATATTTATTTGCTACTAAAAAAATTAACTGCAAATCAATGACAGGCATCTTCTGGTGGTGAAAACAATTTTCACTTGACGTGCTTGATAAACCAATTCAACATGTCTTGATGCGCCTCTTTTGCACTCTTAACAGTTGCTTCATCATCATCATTGTACCGCAAAGTCCATCCATGACTAACACCAGGGTATAGTTTCACAAAGCTCTCAAACTGATAAAAAAAAACATTAACAATTTGGAGTCAATATAGTGCAAGTACTGATTCTCTCGACTAGTGCAGTTACAGAAATTTGAGAATGAGATGAACATTTGCACTAAGAATAATATAGCTCAAATATTGAGAACACTGTAATTCATTTCAGTTGGACAATTTTCTAATTAACAAATCATCATTGTAGCTACCTCATCAAAAAGTTGGAAATTTAATTTGTTCACGGGTTAAGTTTTGAGGAAACATTTTTTTAAAAGGAATTTCAACAAAGTAAGATTGTTCCAGAATTTCTCACCTCAGCTTTTACAGACAACATTTCTTCAATTTGCTTCAACCTTTCTGGTGGGAAAAGATGGTCGATTTCAGCTCCCAGTATAGCAATAGGAATCCTGACCTCTGAAGAAAAACTAAATAAAGTTCGTCAACAATCTCTATAATAATTTCTATAGCTAGAAAAACGAAAAAGCACAAATTTACCATTAAATTCATTATCTGCGATTAGACCAGGATGCAGAATAACTGCAGCCTGAATATCAGTGGAAATTGCAAGTTTCACAACCACAACCCCTGGAACAAATTGAAGCTAATAAGTTACGGGGATTTGTTTTTCAACTTGTAAACTGATAGGATGAAGTTGACTAAGCAAAAAACTGAGTTACCTCCCCAGCAAAAACCTGCAGCCCCTATGGATTTAACACCTTTACTCTTTAGAGCAGAAATTAGAGGTTTGGTGTCTTCACATGCCTTATCCTATAAATAAAATATCCAGCATATATATTTGCATGAACATATTGTTATAAGAATAATACTATAAAGAAAACCTCCTGGCTTATATAGTTCAACAAGTGATGAGGTTGAATGGTATAATATGAATTAGTAAATTAGATGTAGGAAAGTACAAAAAAACAAAATTGCATCTGTAAGCACTAACTATTTACAAACCTTTCCATGAGCCTTTCGCCATGACTCTCGATCAAATTGAGGATTATTAAGGTCAACAATGTAATCACCATACAGAAGATCAGGAACAACAACCAAGAATCCAGCTGCTGCTACTTTGTCCGCAAGTTTCCTTTACAGTGAGAGAATGTCAAAGCTCATCATGGCAAATAATTAATTTCAGAGGCCGTAAATCTGATGTAAAATGAAGCATCCAAAGTCTAACACTACAGCTAATTAACTTGGGAAGCCAGATATATAGTTGTCACATAAAACTTGGTCATTCCTTACAATAAAATAATGAGTGGTTTAAACTTCTGTTAATCTTGCCATGCAAGTTCAAAGTGGAGATCGTGGAACAAGAGACTCAATATTTGTATTTATATGGCATACAAATGAACCATGTAGTGAAAATTTCATTTACCTTAGTTTTGGTGCTTCATACCCTGAAATAATTTCAAAACGAGTTACAATTAGATTTATATCGTAAGTACATACAAAATGATGTTTTTTCAAATTTCAATCAATCTTGAAATTCCTTTACTTTCCTTATGAGTGAAGCTTTTATAAAATCAATGCAGATAGTGCTTTAGTAAGGTTTTAATTTGCCAATTTCTTATAACTTTTTCAAGGTTTCACGAAGCATATGGTTCAACAATATAAATGACAAATTAATGAAAGATTATAGTAAAAACAAGTTGAAAGATAAGAAATTGGAGATGGGTTTGTTACCAAAAACATCAGAAACCAGGATGAGTGCCAATTTGGAATCGGAAGATCCAGTGACGTAGGAATTAAGTCCTCCAAGTTCTTGGACAGTTCCTGCTCCATGGATGTCCGAGTTAAGGTTTGGTGGATTCTCAAAACACTGAGGACTTGACATGGCTAGAATATGCTGTTGATGAGTCACTAGTTGCAACCAGGGATAGTTAGTGGATACTGAAGTTGCCTTGAGTAACACGGAAGATAAGGGACTAAAAATGCATAAGGAATCGATGGAAATGGGAAAGAGTTGACTGAAAATGGCGTCGCCAAATACGTTTATAAGGAAACATTATACGAGCGTCACTGAGTACGTCAGACAGATATATATATATATATTAAATGAAAGCATTGTAAGCGTGTGAAGTATCAAAATCTACTTCCAAAATAAAAAAAAAACCTTAGGAATATGGATAAATATAGGAATAATTACAAATTTATTCTTTATATTTATCTCAGTTTACGAATCCTGATCTTCTTATATTTTAATTTACTAAATGAGTCTTTCATTTTTTCAACCTAGTTATTTTATTGGACGTTGTTTTGATGCACCATTAAAAAAATAAAATTAAACGCTCATTTCTCTCTCTGTTGCCCTCTGCAACTCATTTCTCTCTCTTCTCTCGTATCTGGCATCTTTGAGCCTTGTCCGTCGACGACGCAAACCGTGTAGCGGCTGTGAAACCCACGGAGACGACACAAATGGCAGCGATCTCAGCGTGAGCGAGACAGAGGGCCGCGTGGAGGAACCCATTGTTGACTGAAATCAACCCCAGTCGCAACCGAGGAACCACCGTGCATCACCATCGTCAACACCTCCGTGCCCTCTGTGAAACCATTAGCCATTATCGTCCGCAAACCGAGTGGAAATTATATTTGGCTTGCGGTGGAGATTGGCATCGGTAATGTGGTGGGGAAAGGCGTTACACTGTTGCCGGGATTGCCAGATGCAGGTCTGGTTTCTACACAATTTGCAAAGTTTGAGCCAAAAATCTCGGATTAAAGACTAAAATAATAAGATTATAAAAAATTCAAATTCGTGAACTAAAATAAATAGAAAATTAAATTTATAATTAAGTTATAAATATATACCAAATTTTGAGAATGGATTTTGTTTGTATGATAGAAATTGATTTTGGAATCATATTGATTTAGTTGTTTATATATGAGAGTTCAAATAATCAATAATCAGAGTAAGTTAAAATTACACGAAAGAAAAAAAGATAAATAATCTATTTAATAAATGAATCATGTTGACAATTTAGTCTTTACATTTTCTAAATGATTAATTCAGGGCAGAAGTTTAAAAAGGTGCATGAAATAATTATGGACCCGCAGAAAGTAATTGCCATTTGTGTTTATTACTGGGCCACGGGGTCTTTGCTTTTGCATTTGGGCCTCCTACTGTACTGTTGACCCGGAAAAAAAAAGGTGAGCAAATAGCTGTTACTTTCGTTTTATCCTGTTATACAACAAGTTCTTGACTGCAACGAATCAAATGTCATAATGGTAATTAAATCATAATTCATAACATTACTCTTTTAAATTATCATTCTTTCCTGTTATATACTCCTACTTCTGTTGATATATAAATATATATTCTTTTATACAAGCTTGCATAGTACGGATAATGTTTGAGGTGGTGATGCATGCCCTTTTAAGAAGTTTCTATTGCTCCTACTTCTATTAAGAACAATGTCATAATCACTACACAAGCTTGCATTGTGATTGTGACAATATTAATAGGGCTAGGATAAATGTGTGGTGGTTCCCTTTTAAGAACAATATCATACATACCAATGCGGAAAATGACATTAATGTATGGAAAATTAAGGGTGCATTCAATCTGGAAAACTTTATAAATTTCATCGGTAGAAAATTTTCTTAGATTTTCAGAAAAACTTCCTTTACTGAATGCAACCATGTTACGCTGTCTGATTAAAGAGTAGTAGAGTTGAATGATTTGTATAATATAATACTCATTTTGCATCAGGTAAGTGGGGCCGGGTGAAACCTGCGGCTTCTAACTCTCTTATTTTCATATTTTGTAGCATATTTTAGCTAAGCTAATGCATCTGTAAGGAGATATTTCATATGTTAGTGTGATGTTAAAGCCTTCAAGATGGGAAAAACTTTGTATTCAAGCTTGATGAAGACTTCTAGTCACGATTACGTTATTACTGCTTCAAGTATTATAGATATATCAAATGGGGCATCAAAATTTTGTTTATTATTATTCTGGACCATCCCTAGCATGGTATCTTTAATTAATCAGATCTTATATATTTAAAACTTAAGTTAGTGCTATGCATTTTTTAAACGACTTGCCATAATGGCCAAGTTATTCTAATCATTAAAATTAAAGTTCTCCTTTCATGAATATATATAGTTTTTCCATCACGCTTCCCTTCCTTTCTCTCGGCCGAAAGATAAACATGAACTGAAGCTTACGCGTCTATCTGTCTGATTCAAAAATAGAGTATGATCCTCTTGTATTCCTTGTCATCATGCTATAAAAGTTCATAGTAGATCTTATGCAAATAATAATATATTTTATTATAATTATATTTGCATATGAAAAGATAAAAAATATAAGCACGTGCAAAGCCTTGCCCTCATTGTGAATTGTAAGAATGGATTTTTTCGGGTCTAACTATAACTTAGCTAGGGTCTAGGGTATTACATAGTTGGTAGCCTATAACGGTGGAAAAGATTTCACTCCTTTGGACCACCTATTGCTAATTTGCTATTGTTTATTGTTTCATAAATTATAAGCTAGCTGAGTTCAGTAAACTTGTAGACTTTTCTAATTTCAAGTTTTCAACTCAATATGGACAACATTTTTCACATCTAGTAATGCGTAAAATCAATTTTAAAAATCAAGTCAAACCAACATGTTAAAAATTAACTAATCAACTCAACTATTCGTTGTCTACTTATATAACTCAATCAAATATTTTATAAAGGACCACTCCTTAAATGTTCAGCATATTTGGTCTTCCCTTTTAATTTAGGGGTCCCTCCATTCCTCGAATCGGGTTTTAAACAGAAGTTTACGACATTTATATGTCGTGAATTTTTCTTCTTCTTTTCTTTTCCATGCTTCAAAAGCTTTTTTTTCAAGTCTATAAATAATTAAAGTAACCTTTTATTTTTTTTAATGATTCGTCATACACCTAAGTAAAAATTAAATTCTACTTAGCATGTTTAAGAAATGGAAATCTAAAATAAAAGATCCTAGCAACATTAAAAAAAAAGGAATTAAGATATGCTTGTTTAAGTTGTTTTAAGTTTAACCCTCGAGACTGCAGGTTGAAATCATTTATCAATTGGGTTTGTTTTTATGACTTTGTGTAGTTTTTTTATAAGCAAATAAGAAGATTTCATTAAAAAAAATATATTGATTATTGAATCGGATGACATGGGTACTCGCTCCACCACTAAGTGAATGGAAAAGAAAGTTTATTAAATAAAAATTTTATAACTTCAATTTGATAAAAAAAAAAATACTTTTGTCATTTTAATATAATATGGTGATGATACTTAAGCATTTAGATTAGCTTATATTTCAAAAAAATTATTTTTAATGATTTTCTAAAAGAAATTAAAGAAACATTGTTTTTCAACAATTAACATGCTTTCAGTACAAAATTTAGACATCTCTCGCTCTCCACAATTCTCTTAAAGAATAAACTATTGTGTTTATATTAAAAATACAACACTCGTTACAAATATTAAAACCAAGGAATTTTTTAAATAAAAATGTTTATATTTTGTATTTTTTGTACGCGTGTTTTTAAAACATCATACTTTAATATTGTAGATTTACTTTGTTGTACCCATAAGGAGTTAAGCATTAGTTCCATGTCCTAACCCCTAAGGGACTATCGCCCTAACTAATAACATTTTTTAAAAACTCTAATTTGTTATTAATTTAAATTTATAAAATTATGTGTCAAATTTAATAAATATAAAATACGGCTTATATTATTTTATTAGTTTCAATAAAATCTTGTTATTTAAGTATATTAAAAATACATTTAAAATATGTGAATTACATTTCTTATCTCATCACAAGTTTTATATTGCACTTTATAACTCTTCTTTCACATCTTTGAAGTTTCAATTATTAATAGAATGCCACTAAGTCAAAGATAGTGAATCTCATCTTTAATTGTGAAAGAACACATTACTCAATTTCAACAATGTCCTTGCCAAATCTCTACGATAATTAATGTCGTACCCAAACTTGTAAATTAGTTCCGATCGAAGACATCCACTTCCCAATCATCAATCAACCTCTTAGCAAATCAGCTGACCCAACTCTTATCACTCCCCTTTTTTTTGTTGATCATATTGACCACACTAATGGATGAGCTTGTTTAATTATTTTTTAAAGAAAATACTTATTTTAATAAAATAGTTTTATATTTTATGATGTGTTTGTCAAAATTGTTTTTATTTTTTAAAAAAAATATTTTTACTTAAAATAAACAATTTCCTATTTATTTCAATAAGTAAATCCTATCTATTTATTTAAAAATACTTATTTTTAAGTTGTTTTTTATTTTTGTTTAAATAAATTCCCCGATATATTGAAAGGATTACTGATAAGACATCACGAGCTTTCACTTTAGGTAAGCCACTAGCTTCCACGCATAGAAATTTGAAGGGCAATGAATTTTCTTACATATTAAATTGGGTTGTATTTGACATCACTCAATTATACTTGCTTGCATTTGCCGTCTTGGCTTAGGTATCAAGGCTCATTCCGCATTTTTTTTTTTTTGCACAGCCATTCCGCATCCTTTGAAAGTCATCTAATAATGGATCCAGATAGAGTTAAAAAAAAAAATCGTATATATATATATATATATATAAAGCCATTTTGTTTTATGTTCCTCCTAATAAGATGGGACAAGGAATCATGAAGACTACTTTATAGTACATGTTCCTTTTTTATATCTTCTATGATCTTTCTTGTATCTAATCCAAAATTGCTTCTCCTTCAAATCTGAGCATACCAACTTTGACGTGGAGATAATGGTGCAGTTAAGGATGATATGAACTGTTTCATTAAATTTTTTATCTTATTACATTCACACGTATGATTCTTCACCAATAACTTTGTATTGAAAACCTAGTTTAACCATACACATGGACATGTTACAACCCAAGAATAAAACAAGATGGCACATTTCATCTCAACATACTACTGATACTAGCTTATATTGGGTGGATTTCATCTCAACACACTAACTTGTATCTTTCATTTGCGTGAAGCATAAAAAAAATCATTAAAAGATGTAATAAATATTTTTTAATATAATTAACTATTTTGAAAAAGCTTATGATTCGATTTTTTGGGATTTCCTGTACTATATGTTGGAGAGGTTAGGGTTTAGTGAGAAGTGGGCCAGATAGATAAAAAGGATATTGAATCGGCAACAATTTCAATCTTAGTCAATGAAAGTCCTACCATGAGTTTAAAGCACAAAGACGATTACGGCTAGGAGATCTTATTGCATCATTCTTGTTTTTGTTGGTAGCGGAAGGGCTAAACAAGTTGATGAGGCAAGCAAGGAGACAAAATATTTTCAATGGTACTTGGTAGGGGAGTAAAACATTCAAATTTCTCTTTTGTAATTTGCGAATGTCACTTTGTTTTTTGTAAATAACGTCATGCAAAATGTATTGACCATCAAGGCTATCCCTAAATTCTATGAGCTTGCTTCAAGTTTGAAGGTAAACTTCTTTAAAAGTAAGGTGACGGGGATTGGGGTGGATGAAGCTTCCATTAGAGACACCTTTCATTTATGATCATGCCGAAGTACTTAATTGTGAAATCATGAAGACATATTTCATCTATTTAGGCATTCTGATTGGTGCGAATCATAGGAAAGCCTCTACGTGGGAGCTTATTGTTCAAAAGTTCAAAAGCAATTTGTCAACGTGGAAGCAAAGATCACTATCCATTGGTGGAAGGGTGACTTTAATAAATTCCATACTTTCTTCCTTACCTTTATTTTTTCTTTTGTTTTTCAAGATTCCAACTTGTGTTGTAAATGAACTTGTTCATTTACAATGTGAGTTTTTGTGGAGAGGGGAGGAAGGAAGGAGGAAAATAGCTTGGGTAGGTTAGGAAGATATTTGTTTGCCAAAGGATAAAGAAGGTTTGGGTGTAAAAAATATTCGGTTATTTAAAGTTGCTCTTTTAGGGAAATGAAGATGGAGGGTATATAGTGGTCATAATTGCCTTTGGCAACAAGTGTTATGTTCTAAATATAGCTAAGGTAATTCGTTGCTTGTTAAGAGGATATCTAGGAAGGATTCTTTGTAGGGGCGTGCGAGGAAGAGACACATGACCAATGGTCCGACAAAAATTTATGTTGGAGGGTGGGTGATGGAAGGTAAATCCAATTTTGGAAGCAACCATGGATGGAAAAATTACAAGCTTGAGGATAGGTATGGGAGGGTGTTTATGAACTTGAACCAAAAGGATGAGGTGATAAAGGTGATGAGGTCATGGGTTGATGGTAGTTGGGAGTGAAATTTTCATTGGAGGGGACAATGGTTCCAATGGGAATTACCCATATTCACTAGTTTCATGAACGAATTGGAAGGGGCGAGTTTGGTGGCGGATGGGCAAGATTCATTGGTGTGGAAATTGGCCTTAAGTGGGTGTTACTCAGTTAAAGACACATACTTGTTTCTAATTGGAAATACAAATCCTGTTGATCCCCTTTTCAACAGGTCATTTTGGAAGCTTGTCATCCCCCACAATGTTGCTATCTTTGTGTGGAAACTGTCAAAGGACAGATTACCTATTAGGAAAAATCTGCAATGTAGGAACATCTTGTTGGAAGAACAACACCAACTTTGTCCATTTTGCTCAGGGGAAGAGGAGGATAACAACCATTTAATATTCACATGTCCATTTTCATATCAAATTTGGCAAAACTGTTATAAATGGATTGGGGTTCAGATAACTCAACATAGGAATCCCAAAAGAACATTTCTTTATGCATATAACTGTTTTTGGTTCAAAAGGAATAAAACTATTGTGTGGAGAGTTGTTTGGTGTGCAGTGGCTTGGTCCATTTGGTGTCATAGAAATAAAATTGTCTTTGAAGGGGAATAAATGGATTTTGATGCAATAGTGGAATTAATACGGTTCAAAGCATGGTCATGATTTTTTGCGAAAGTAAAGAACTTTTCCTACTCTTTTTATGATTGGTACGTGAATCTTAGTTATTGTATCTAAACTTTGACTTCTTGATGTTGGCTTGGTAATTGCTACAACTTGCAAGATCAGCATCATATATGTTGTATAACTTGTATGTAATTTCAGGTTAACACTAAGTAGTTGGAGGGTTTGAGTTTGTTGAGATAGTTATTGGATACACGTGATCTATCTTTTAAGAATGAATTATATTGTAGTCTGATGAGGGAAAATATATGAAGTTAAAATTATATATTGATAACATATTGTTGTAATAAGACTTAGGTATCACTGATACCAAGTAATGGTTATATAAAAATCTCTTTTTGGTTGTTTAAAAAAAATACTATTTTTTATAATTTTAAATTTTATAAAGGAGACTTAAATTTGTTGATAACTTCATATTATTATTATTATTTTAACTGTTTTCTCAAAAAAAAATATTTTAAATGTTTATAAACTTTGAGGATTTATGAGAAATTGATTTTTTTATCTTACAAGTGTATCTCAACTCATTAGATTAAAAATTAATCTTACTCAATATGTTAGTGTCATTGACTTAATTTTTTTTTACACAATTAGGGAATTGAACATAATTTTTTTTTATTAAATAGATCATTTCTAATGTGTGAACGCATTAGACCTTACACGATTGTATCCATCTCAAGATGAAAAGGAAAAATTATCTTATAAAATGAAAAAAGAATATGAAAGTGAACAAAAATTAAACCTAAACTCTAGATGCTTAACATTACTGCATTAAGAACGAGGACAGGTAAATGGGCCAAAATCTTGTATGAGGACAGGTAAATGTAGCCATGTAGGATCAACCTAATAATAAGAACATTTTAAATAATTTGTATGATATTTTATATTTAAAAATAATTATGCAATGTTCATAAAAAAATCTCACTATAACAAAAAACTGGCGAAAATCTTTTAATTCCAATCCCATTTGTAAGTTTCTCTTAAATTCATTAAATTTCCTAATTATGGAACAAGACAAAACTACTTTCTCCTCAACTTTTAGTTATAGTTAAAAACACAACTTTTTCTTCTCTGCTCTCAATCAGCTTTAGCTTGTTTGTTTGGATAGTTGTCGAGCTACATGGCATGGTGGTGCCAATACCCCTTTCCCCATAAGGGCCAATGAAGCTGCTAACTGATCAAGGCACTAGTTCTCACCTACCAACATGTCCCATTCAAATGAGAGGCCACATTTTCTACTTATGAATGATTGTGGAGTTTGCCCTCCTTTCTTATCTTAATTGAAGAGTGGGGAATAAAAGAGGCAACACTTTCACACTCATCTTTACTTTACCCAAACCCAACCACTTACTTGATAATATGTTGTGGACCCATTTTGTGTGGTGGGGATAATACAGCCACCATGTCTTCATCCCTACCTAACCTAACCACTTTAGTTTGGAAAGCTCCATCAACGAAAACTTCAACCTTAAACAAAATATGTATAACCAATATACATGGAATAATAGGAATTGGAAGCTACAACCAACTGAACCATTAGTTCGTCGCAGTAGTTAAAAAATTCTACCTGATGTTGAATCCCTAAAAAATATTGGTTTATATTTTAAGAGAATCTTTACACGCATCCATAACTTAAGACATTAATTAAAAAATTTAGCGAACACACATAATATTAAATAGTAAATTAAAATATAAGTAAAGTAATAAAACAGCATATTTAAATTCAATTATAAATTTATAAGTTTATAATATTGAGAAATTTACTTTAGTTTAGTAAAAAATACGACAATATTTATAATGGTAGTACTTTTCAAGTTTTTGTTTTTTCTCTTTCAGAAAAAGTTAAAAGCAATATCTTATGAGCCAATCTTTTATAGTTTTTATAGCTTTGATGGGATATCTTCTAAACAAAGTTTGGAACAGTTTCCAAGACAAAAATCTCAAAGAAAAAACTAATTGTTGCCAAAGAAATAGAATTTGAACTTTGAAGTACAACTATAATACAAACAGAAGCTTAATTGGTCCTCTACCTATTCTTTTTTATTAATCCACATTTATAAAATAAAGTTTATTATTTTTGTTTCAAAAAGGCTGGTCAGTGTAATCCCATTCCCATTTTCTTCGCGTTAATGATTGTCAAAATAGCATATAAACTGCTCTATTCCCTCCCTACAAACTCATAATTGCCTTGGCCATACCTACCTACTAACGCCGAGAATGAAAATTTTCCAATCTATGAAATTACAATCCAACCCTTTTTCAACAACGTAAATCATTTCAGTTAGATAGCGTGGATATGAATAATGTATACGCCTTCGATGCTCTCATCAATATCAATATATAAAGACATCAAGTCTTTATATTTATCATTTATTTTCTATAAAAAAATTAATGATTAAGATTAATTATTCCCTGTAAAATAAATGGTGTGAACTAAAAATAAAATTTTAAAAGAGTTATTTTTTATTTAAAGTAACATGATCTCTTTTAATATATATTTAATCTTATTTAAAAATAAAGATATAAGATTAATTGAGTCGTTAAAAAAGAAAAAAAATTAATACATTAACCATTAACATTTACGGTTAGAAAAGAATCTTGGTTTAACCACTTATTTTAATCTTTATCATGTATTCAACACACTTGTTAGAAATACAAAATTACTCTATCATACACGAACTTGGATGCTAAAGTCTTTGCAAGTATACCTCCTTCAATGCACCAAGCTAATTCACATGGACGGAAACTAGATGGAGATCTTATAACCAAACACTATAGCGATTCCTTCAAAACATTAGGCAATTTATTTGAGTAGGATTACAATTCACAATAAGCGTTAAAACTCTTTTTCTAAATATCAAATGCAACTATATATTTACAATACAAACTAAAAATTACTATCAATTAAGTTGAAACAAGCACAAGTAATAACCAAAGATATAGTAGTGTTAGTGTGTCAACCTAGGTGGAGGCCTCAAAACGACCACGCAGTGGTGCAAAACTGAAGGGTATTGTGTTGTTTAGTGAGTGGGCGTTTACTTTTTTGTCACGATCCCCGAGGAACTAAATACCGGAAGCCGAAATTCCCGAAACACCCCTCCCTGGTTTGACTTAAACGACATTATGCCGATGCATAGATACACATTGCAGGAAGGGTAACGAATCTGAAGTCGAAATTATAAGTTTCTTTGGATGTTGGGATTGTGGGGGATGGAGTGTGTGGCGGAGATGACGAAGGTGGCGCAGCAGAAGGGGAGTGATCCTCTGCTTTGGGCCGTTCAGATGTATTCCAATTTGAACTCCGCCGGAGAGTCTCTACCCTCCCTCCAACTCGCCGAGTTTTTGGTCTCTTACATTTGCTGGGATAACAATGTCCCTATTCTATGGAAGTTTCTCGAAAAGGCATTGACGCTTCAGATCGTTCCTCCTATGCTTCTCCTCGCTCTCCTTTCTGTCAGGTCCCTTTTTCCTTTCTCAACTCTCTTCTCTTCGTATTTCAATTCTTAAGGCTTCTTCCTTTTCTTACACTTTTTCTATGTTCTCTCTTCATGGACCTCTTTCTTCTTCATCTTGTTTTGTTTACTTTATTCCGTTGCGAAACCAACCTCTTTTCACGTTTGGTCCTATCGCCATAACTTCTTTTTTTTTTTGCTTTTATGAGCTCTGCAGTGCCTTTTGTTTTTTTTCCAAAGATTTTAACATGGCAAGTCCATAAGTGTTGAGGAATGAGGAGTGAGGTTTTTGTAGTTATTTAGCACTCATTTGTCCTTGCAATATCGGATCGGACTTGGGGTGTTACGAAATAATTATGATTCTGTAAATGGATGTAATTATCAATCTCCTCCGGTTTCTATTAACGCCTTGAAAATCATGGATGGTACAATTTTTTGTCATATGAACGGACTTTTGATTTGTTATACGCTACTTAAAAGTGATGTTTTTCTTCTTCAAGTTAATTCTGCATACAAGGAAAATCTAGCCACTTTTTTTTTCTTCACTTTTTCCATACTATGACTTTCGAGTCATAACCAACTCGCATCTATTTATTTAATGATTTTTGCAGTGTAATTTCTCTTAACAAAAACTACCAAACCTCGCTCCTGCTACATGGGTTTCAGTACACTATTGTCTGTGTCATAGACTCATGTAGTTCCATGTACCCTAAGTACTTCTTAATAGTCTGCCATCTTGTCGGTTTTTGTCTCCCTTTTTTCTCTTTACTGGAGCATTATCTGAATTTTTTTGTGTAGGTCCTCTTCTTTCATGACCAAACTACCTTAAATGGTTTTCCATAATTTTTTCTTTTCTTTTTAGAACCCACTTCAACCTTCTCCCTGATAATCACATCTTAGTCTTATCCATCCAGATATGCCCAGTAATCAATTGCAACATCCTCATTTTTGCAACCTACACCTTTTGCTCATGATTCTGTTCACTGCTCAGCATTTTGATCCAGAGCTTTAGGTTGTTTAATTGTACTACATCATGAACAATAGACCATGATTTTTTATAGTTTTATTTTTTTATTCACTATTACAGTTTGGTGTTGATAAAGACATGTTTTTTCTTCACAGTTTGGAACAAAATCTATATGCTTGTGTTCCCTGATGAATTGCTATTGTAATCTGGTTTGCCATGGTATTCTTTCCTGATGTATTGCTGTTTTGGTGTGCTAATGTATCATGTATCTTTATTCTTTTTGGCAGGGTTATTCCATGTAGACATGTCCAACCTGCAGCGTATAGGCTATATTTGGAACTTGTCAAAAGACATGCTTTTGAACTTAAATCTCAGATAAACAGGCCAGATTATCAAAAGTAAGCTTTAATTGATGTGATGTAACACTTCTGCTTCAATAAATTTTTGCTTCATCTTGTTTATACCTTTCAAGTTACGTATGGTTTTAACATCTCTATCACGTTCTTTTCTTTGACAATTTATATGATTTTCTCTAGTACATTAAGGATTGATTACTGAAAACTGTTCTGTAATTGAATATGCTACTACACTGTATCACTATCACATTAGATCCTGAGTTTATGTTGATTAAAATTATCAGCATTTGTACTTCCCTAATTTCTTTATGGTAAAAATGAATGGTTGAGATACATATGAACTGTTAATTTTAATAGTTTATTGTGTTAGTGGTGTGCTTTGGTTGGTCATTTGTTAATTCTGATGCTTATACTTGGACAGGGTCATGAAATCTATAGATGCTGTTCTTCATCTTTCCAACATATTTGGCATGCCACAAAGTGAGCCTGGCATTCTGGTGGTTGAATTTATTTTTTCAATTGTCTGGCAGTTGCTTGATGCATCATTGGATGATGAAGGTTTACTGGAATTTACTCCTGACAAAAAGTCTAGATGGGCTACACTATATCATGACATGGAACTGGATAGGCATGATAATTATAGTGAACAAAGGACTGAACATCATGAGAAATTGCAAAATGCAAATACACTTATGGCTGTTGAGATGATTGGGCAGTTTTTGCAGGATAAAATATCTTCAAGGCTTCTTTACTTGGCTCGCCAAAATTTGTAAGTATATTGCTATGTTTTTATTTGTTCTCCGCATTTGCTGTCAACTTTTACTAATAACAATGTCAATCAGAATATATCTGTTCATTCCAAAATTTCCCATAAATTTGGTTTGGCATATCATTTCCTATTTTTTTTATTTCATTTCATTTTTTGGTTTAATAAATGATTTCAAAGTATTCATGAAATTATGTATTCTATAATTATAGTGGGAGTGATTTCATGTGTTTTTTAATGATATGTCAGCCTATCACATCTGATGGGATAAGGCTTGGTTATTGTTGTTGTATTTGCTCAGTATCTTTCTACTGTTTTATCAGGCCTGCACATTGGCTTAGTTTTACTCAGAGGCTGCAGCTGCTGGGTGCAAATTCATTAGCATTGAGAAAATCAAGAACTCTAAGTCCCGAGGCACTTCTGCAATTGACTTCAGATTCTTGTATGGTCTTGTCTCGGGAATGCAAAACAAATTCACAGAAAAAGTTCCAAACAGTTATGTCTTTTGAATATCTTTCTTCTTCTGCCTCACTATGTCATGGTGCAAGTCATTCTGCTCTCTGGATTCCTCTTGATCTGGTGCTAGAGGATTCCATGGATGGCTATCAAGTTAGTGCAACAAGTGCCATTGAAACAATTAGCGGTAAGACTGAGAATAGTTATTGGAATCTGACTGAAATGTAGATATTGTCTTTTCAACTTTAATTTAGGTACCTGTCACATGAAATTTTTTGTGTAGGTTTGATAAAGACCCTGCGAGCAATAAATGGCACCTCTTGGCATGACACATTTTTAGGCCTTTGGTTGGCAACTCTTCGTCTTGTTCAAAGGGTATAACTCTTTCTCTGCAACTCAATCTGTTTTCCTGTGAAGTTGTGGTTTTAAATTTATCTTGTCATCGATTGCTTCTGGTATTCCATTACCTTACACTTTGTAATTAAAGAATTTGCATAAGTGGTTTACTTCTCCAATTTACTTGTTGATTTGTTTATAGGAAAGAGATCCTATTGATGGCCCAATGCCTCATCTTGAAACTCGCTTATGCATGCTCTTGTGTATCATACCTCTTGTTGTTGGCGATCTTATTGAGGAGGAGGAGGAAAGGACACCGGTTGATGAAAAAGACAATGGTCCTACAGGTTGCTGGAAAGAGAAAAAGGTTGCAGGAAAATGTCGTGATGATTTAGTCTCAAGTCTCCAGGTATTGGGTGATTATCAAAGCTTGCTCACTCCACCTCAACCTGTTCTTGCTGCTGCAAATCAAGCTGCTGCAAAAGCAATGCTATTTGTTTCTGGCATCACAATAGGGAGTGCATATTTTGACTGTCTCAACATGACAGAGATGCCAGTTGACTGTTGTAAGTTAGAACAACTTTTCTAAATTTCCGCAGTGCATTATTGAGGATGTTGTTTGCATTTTCTGATTCTCTGTGTGATTTTCTTCCAAATTTGGAGAAGTATATGCCTCATATTTGATATTTCACATGCTGTAATGAAGTGTAACAACCAAAGATGTGTATGATAATGTTTCTGATAGCTGCAAAAGTAATCTCTGTTATCTAATTTACATAAATCTACACTTTAAAAATTATACTGATTATAAAGCAGCTGGAAAGTATAAAAGTAGAAATGATCTTATTTTGCTAAATATTGTAATAAGCAAAATCATTACATTGTAGAATTATGTAAAATCATGACCCGCTCTCTAAGGGTTGTCCTGTTCCTGTAATCCATCGAATTTTTGGTTTAGCAATTCACTTTTCCTGTAATTGTTGATTCTGTATTTGATATTTGGTGGTTAATTTGGAAAGAACATATATTCTTCACATGGTGCTTCATTCAGAAGCTAAATATTTTTGCAAAGATAAAAATAAAAATTCTTGGTAAAAGTATTTCACATTTAGGAACTTCTTGGCGTCCTACTGATAACAAAATTCAAAGAGCAGTTAATGTGTAACCACATATTGACCTAATTAACCATTTGAGTAGTTACATCTTCCAAAATTGTAATAATTTTACCAAGAATTTCTTGTTTGTAATTTTCTGTATATGTGTGTGTAGAAAACTAAATTAATTAAACTATTTATTCTTCTTCAGCTGGAAACATGCGTCATCTGATAGTTGAGGCTTGTATTGCCCGCAATCTACTGGACACATCCGCATACCTATGGCCAGGTTATGTAAACGGACGTATCAATCAAATACCTCAGTGTATGCCAGCTCAAGTACCTGGCTGGTCATCATTTATGAAGGGAACCCCACTTACTTCAGTGATGGTTAATGCTTTGGTTTCAAGTCCTGCTACAAGGTATGATCTAATTTTGGCTTATTCAGTCAATTGGTTCGCATACATTTGAAAACCTGCAATGTTCTAATTTTTGGCAAAGGTGTTCCAGTATAGTATTTATTGTGCTCCCTCTTTGTAGGTGCATAGCCACAATGCTATGACCTTTACCAAACTATTTTTTTGGAAGTTTTTATATTTTAAACAAAGTCCTAAATAATGCTGGCAGTTGAAAATTATAAGCTTTTTCATGTGGCCAACCTCTACGAATTTGTTTTGGGGATATCTATCATACGGGGTGAAGTGAAGGTTTTGTTTCCAATCTCACTTTTAATGCATCCATCACTGTATGGACAAATTAAAATGCTGAAACATGAGATCATATACTAAATGCAACAATGATTCATCATAAACTGAATTTTATAACATAACAAGGGTGACTAAAAGTGGGTAGAATTTAAATTCGTAAAATTTTATTGCCTGGTCTTCAGTTTTTCTTTTTCTTTCCTGAAGCCAGGTATGTCAGATGCTCTTTTTTGTAAATTTACCAAAAGGTAAAGCAACTGAATTTACGCTCCTGGATTTGATGGAAGCTTAGCAGAACTGGAGAAGATTTTTGAAATTGCAATTGAGGGATCTGAAGATGAAAAGATATCTGCTGCTGCCATTCTTTGCGGGGCATCCCTAATTTGTGGATGGAATATACAGGTAGTGAAGAGTTAGACAGTAGAGCATATAAAAACTATCATTTGTTCAGTTGTGTAAACTGCAGAGCACATCCTTCTTTCTAACCACCTTCCCATCCTAATAGAATTTGGATTTCTGTTTAATGCAGGAACACACTGTACATTTCATTCTTAGGTTGTTATCTCCACCAGTTCCTGCAGAAAACACTGAAGGAAACAACTATTTGATTAATTATGCTCCAATACTGAATGTACTCTTTGTTGGAATTGCATCTGTTGATTGTGTGCAAATATTTTCACTCCATGGCTTGGTAAGTTTAATTCAATCCCTAATTTAAAATGTTATTTTCGCTACTACAACAGAAGAAAACCTTTGCAAACACACCAGAATAATAAAGTTAAAAACTTCTGCAGAAGATAAGATGGCCTAGAGGACTGTCATACACAAACCCTAGTAGGCTAGTACCACTCTCAACCTTTCCACTAATTACTTTAATTTTTTTCAGCTTCCTTCAATTGTCTCCTTTTTTTATTCCCATCTCTGAGCCTTGGCGCAACGGTACAATTGTTCCTTAGTGATCGGTTGATCATGGGTTCAAATCTGGAAATAGCCTCTTTGCATAGGCAAGGGGGAAGGGCTGCGTACAATGACCCTCCCCTATACCTTTGCGAAGTGAGGAGCCTCTGACACTGGGGTACATTAGGTTTTTTTTCTCTCCCTTCCCTCTCTCCATTCATCCCCAAGTCTTCTCCTCATTCACACCCAAATATTTAGTCCCTTTACTTTAGTCTCATGCCAGAGCTTTGTAATTGGTTACTCCCTAATCTTCTCCTCCAACTGCATCTGGCCTATACCTAAACATCCCAGCATGCTTAGCTCCCATTTTCCTACTATAAACTTGGTTAAAAGGCAGCTATTTAAGAAACATTCAGTAGACAAATTTATTGTGTATGTCTTATATAGATACACGGGCTTGGATTATTATTATTATTATTATTTGAATTAATGCATTTCCCTATTCTCCAACCAGGTTCCACAGCTTGCATGTTCATTGATGCCAATCTGTGAAGTTTTTGGGTCATGTGTACCGAATATCTCATGGACACTAACATCAGGGGAAGAAATATCTGCCCATGCTGTGTTTTCAAATGCATTTATTCTTCTTTTAAAGCTATGGAGATTTAACCGGCCTCCACTTGAATATGGAATTGGAGATGTACCCACAGTTGGTTCTCAATTAACTCCTGAATACTTACTATTAGTACGTAATTCCCACTTAATGTCAGCTGGTAACATCCACAAAGATCGCAACAGGAGGAGACTCTCAGAAATAGCAAGTTTATCATCGCCTAATTCTGTATTTGTTGACTCCTTTCCAAAATTAAAAGTGTGGTATCGGCAGCATCAAGCATGTATAGCTTCAACACTCTCTGGTCTTGTCCATGGAACCCCATTTCATCAGATTGTTGAGGGGCTTCTTAACATGATGTTCAGAAAGATTAATAGAGGAAGCCAGACTACTATTACATCTGGAAGCAGTAGCTCTTCTGGACCTGCAAATGAAGATGCCTCTATAGGTCCAAAGTTGCCTGCTTGGGATATTCTTGAAGCCATTCCCTTTGTGGTTGATGCTGCTCTTACAGCCTGTGCTCATGGAAGACTGTCTCCACGTGAGTTGGCAACAGGTATGTGTGTTTTGATCAGATAAAATCCAATGAAACACACCAAATAGCTAGTAGAACTCTTGATCTCTAAATTACCGAAGAGAATTCAGTTTCAAAATTCTTGTTGATGTATTTTACCTCTAAACATAGAGCTAGAGCAACCAAATTCATGTTCATGTAGAAGTTCCTTGATGTACACCACAATATCATGATACCAAAATGCCTTTCTTTAATATCAGGGCTTAAAGATTTAGCTGATTTTCTTCCTGCATCTCTGGCAACCATAATAAGTTACTTCTCTGCTGAAGTAACTAGAGGAGTTTGGAAACCTGTATTTATGAATGGAACAGATTGGCCTAGCCCCGCTGCGAATCTACTGAACGTTGAGGGACAGATCAGGAAAATTTTGGCTGCGACTGGTGTAGATGTGCCTAGCCTTGCTTCAGGTTTTCCCATTTTTATGACCCTAAATTTTATATACTTTCTAAAATCCTGACTTAATGCATTTTCAGGAGGGAAAATTACGTTTACAACTCGTGATTCATTACAAATTTTTGTATTAAATTTATCTTTTACACAGCTTGAATGAGTATTCAAACGATTTCCATTTAGGAAATGTCTTCCTCCATCTTCCTATCTCTTTCAACATTATTATCAAGTTGTTATTTAGTATTGTGACCAATGGTCATCATTTTAACAGGAGACAGCTGTCCCGCAACACTTCCATTGCCCTTGGCTGCCTTCACAAGCCTTACCATAACCTACAAAGTTGATAAGGCATCAGAGCGTTTTCTTAATTTGGCTGGCCAAACATTGGAGAGCCTCGCTGCAGGTTGTCCATGGCCTTGCATGCCAATTGTAGCTTCCTTGTGGACCCTGAAGGCAAAACGTTGGAGTGACTTCCTTATCTTCTCAGCATCTAGAACTGTCTTCCTCCACAACAGTGATGCAGCAGTTCAACTTCTAAAGAGCTGCTTCACAGCTACCCTTGGCATGAATAGCTCTCCTATCTCAAGCAGTGGTGGTGTTGGAGCCCTACTTGGACATGGATTTAAGTACCACTTATGTGGAGGGCTTTGCCCTGTTGCTCCAGGAATTCTCTATTTACGTGCGTATGGGTCAATCAGAGATGTTGTTTTCTTGACGGAAGAAATTGTTTCCATCTTGATGCACTCTGTGAGGGAAATTGTATGCAGTGGCCTGCCAAGGGATCGATTGGAAAAGTTGAAAGCAAACAAAGATGGCATAAAATATGGACAGGTTTCCCTCGCTGCTTCAATGACTCGGGTGAAGCTTGCTGCTGCCCTCGGGGCCTCTTTAGTATGGATATCAGGAGGGTTGATGCTGGTTCAATTATTAATAAAAGAAACTTTGCCATCCTGGTTTATATCTGTTCAGAGATTAGACCAAGAAGAAAAGTCAGGTGGAATGGTTGCAATGCTTGGTGGATATGCACTTGCTTACTTTGCAGTTCTTTGTGGTGCTTTTGCTTGGGGGGTTGATTCATCATCATCAGCTTCAAAGCGACGTCCGAAGGTTTTAGGTACCCACATGGAGTTTCTGGCAAGTGCACTTGATGGTAAGATATCACTAGGA
This sequence comes from Glycine soja, assembly GCF_004193775.1. Classification (NCBI taxonomy): domain Eukaryota; kingdom Viridiplantae; phylum Streptophyta; class Magnoliopsida; order Fabales; family Fabaceae; genus Glycine; species Glycine soja. The sequence goes on along the minus strand of NC_041012.1, from coordinate 39,966,596 downwards.
TGTGATTCAGCTACTTGGCGTGCCTATGTGTCAGGTTTTGTGAGCTTGATGGTAGGTTGCACACCTAACTGGGTGCTGGAAGTAGATGTGCACGTGTTGAAGAGACTGAGCAATGGGTTGAGGCAGTTGAACGAAGAGGAGCTTGCTCTTGCTTTGTTGGGTGTTGGTGGAGTAGGTACAATGGATGCTGCAGCTGAGCTCATCATAGACACTGAAATATAAACATTTTCACTATTCTGAGGGCACCTTTGCCTTTTAGGATGAGTTGTACATTAGTTAATTTTCATGTTTATAAAGTTGTGCAGCATGTTGAATTAACAGTTTTGTTGAAAAGTACCACGTATTGGAATGGAAAATTTTGTATCTATAACGTTCATCTAATGTTAGCAACTTGGTATATCCATCCCCAATTCGATGAATGTCCTCTGTTTTATTGTGTGTCAGTACAAGTTATTTCATTCTTATAAATTTTTTTATTATATGTTTTACAATTATTTATTTTTTTGTTTATCTCTATTACATCACTTATTTTATTTTATATTTCTTTCTTTTCTCTTTCTATATTTTTTCAAGTTATTGAAACAGGAATAGGAATAAAATTGTGTAATAGGTGGGCAATTGATAAAAAAAAACATTCCATAATAATTGTAAAATGTCTATTAAAAAGGGTCATCAATTCCTTTTAGACAGGTCTTATATTAAGAAACAAGAGTATTTCCTTACTTTAAACATTTATCACTTTACATTAAGCTAATACATTGTTAAATATTTTACAAATCTTTGCACGTGATGCAATTTATGGATAAATCATAAAAAAAAAACTCCCTAATAAAAACTTAATGGATGATTAAGATTAAGTAACCATCAGTTGGTTAAGGTGCGTGAACTTTTTGTACGTTGTGTGCTTTTTCTTTTCGAAGCATCTCCCCTTGTTTTGATAGACGGAGACAAAAGTATGAGCTGATGAACCTTTCCCAAGGGTAAAATCAAAATACAGTGTAGAGCAAGTATAAGTTGAATATGTACACGAAGATGAATTCATGAAAACATAAAAAATAAAAGGCCATAACATAAAAGAAATAAACAAAGGCTAAAGAAATTTTTTGATATTTAACATGGAAGAGTTAAACTCAGCATGCAGAAAGCAACAATGAGAAATTCTCAGACATGATTTATCGCATCAGCCATTCAAATAATTAAATAATGTGTAAAAATAATAGAAAAATTCCACATTTGTAACATATAGACCCCACACTCTCTTCAGAATGAAGGCAGAAACAAAATACTAATTTACAATTCATTCAACATTAAACTAAGCAAGAATAGCTTTGTTGTTCCAGCAAGAAGAAGACAATGACATCGGTTTTCAAGCAAACTTGTTCTGTTGTTCACATTCATGATACAACTAACTAAGCACATAAAATAAATTTAAAAAGAAGTTAATTTCACATGACCCATCTCTCATCTCTGAACACCAACAATGATATCAAAACCCCCCAAATAATTTACTCTACTCCAACGTTACTTCACCATCGTGATTTCAAATCGTTTTTTTTTTTTAAAAAAAAAAAAAGAAGAAGCAACCGTGTGAAATTATTTATAAATAAACAGTTGCAAAATTAAAAAAAAAGGAGAATAATCAATCACATGGAGTGTGAGGAGGAGGAAGAAGCTGTTGCTGTCTTGAGATAAATCTGCAGAAAACTCTGGAGACACTTCACTCTCTCCTTGATCGCTTGAACGTCAACCTTAATCGTTTCCAAGGTTCCTTTCAGGGATCGAATCACCACCAACATGTTATCCAACTGAGCCAACTCGTTCACCATCGAACGCGCTTCTTCCTCTTCCTCTTCCTCTCCTTCTTCTTCTTCTTCTTCTTCTTCATTTTCTTCTTCTTCTTCTTCTTCTTCTTCTTCTTCTTCTGGTTCTGCCAAGGCAGGGGCGTAATTGAGCTGCAATTGAAACGCGTTCATGTCCTCCATGGCTTTGGACGCGAGATCCGTGATGTCCGAGAACGATGTGTGCAAATGCTTCTTCACGAATTGGGGATCCAGTACTAGGGATTTCCACCGCTTGCACACGCACCTCAATTGCAAGGGGTTGCTAACCCTAACCCTGGCAAGGATCTCGATCATCAGATCCTCCGGCAGGATTGCGGTCACCGCCGCCGCGGCTTCCTCCATCATGCGCCGGCGCTTCCTCGTCATCACCGCCATGAAGTGCAGGGTTCGATTCTCTCTTTATCGTTTCTGGATCTTGCTTGCTCGGTTTCGCTATTACATCGTTTAGGTGTTTGTATTTTTGTTTCGATTTGTTCAGAACTGCTACTGCACTCTCGTTCGTTTTGGGGCTACTATTTTGATGCTTGCGGACTTCAAATCGTCTCATTCAGTTACCAAATAGCCTAATTATTAAATTAAATTCCTCCTAATCACTTGATTTTCCAGATCTTGAAAATTAATTTTATTCATTATATATTAATATTAATCTTTCAATATGAATGTTTACCATTATATTAAAATGGAAGACCATACTTGAAAACTGGGACTGAGTACCCGGAAAATAGATATGTATACTAAAAAATATATTTTAAGAGATTAAATATAATTTTTTAAAACTTGGAGGGCAAACTAAAACAAAAAATTTAGACAAGGGATTAAAATCATATTTTGCCTAATATAAAAGTTGTTATTATATACGATCGTTTGTGAATGAATAATAATATATCTACGTATATAATGAGTTGCTTCTATTTATCCGACTCTATAGGGAAGGAAATTAGACCGAATGTGTTGGAAAAAAATTTAGGAAAACCTAAAATAAGGGTGAGATTGATTTCAAAACGATAAGATTGTTTTATTTAGCCTTACTTACAAAGCAATGGTGGTGCCTACTGGATAAGGAAGATTGAAGACTTGTTGCTTGCTAAGTGCCTTGAAGCTAAATATTTTTCCACAGGTCCATCCACTGTAGGCAACAAAAGGCCATAACCAAAACTACATTTGGAAGAGCATAATGGAGGTGAAATGGGTACTTGAAGAAGGATATGCTTGGTTTGGCAAATTGGAAATGGAAAATCTATCAAAATATGACAAGATAAGTGGGTACTCCACGTGGGTGGTTTCCCTTGGTTGTTTTAGTAAGAAGGTTTCAAAGGTACTAAGAGTTAAGCAAAATCGACCCAAAAATAAAATAACAAGGTCTACCAACAAAAAATAATATTTATTATTAATATTTATAAAGAAAAGGGATCTTATATGTTGACAAAAAAAGTCATAAGTTAGTAAAAGAATCTAACATATTTAAAGTAAAAAATTCTATTTTTAAGTCTCACTTATCATAAAATTCAACTTAAAATTAAGATTCTCTTAGATTTGAAGGATGTATAATCCTTAGTGGATATAATTAAAATGTTTAATGGGGTCTATTCCAAGATGGTTTTTCAAGGTGGATTTCTTTGAACTACTATAAATCCTTAAGTACTTTCTTCTATCCCTACTATATTTATTGTTTTACTTCGGTTGCTTAATTATGGGTTTGCTATGATAATTGAAGTTTTTATATTCGCCTTTTTGGAATCTATCCTTCACGATTTGGGAAAATTGTTTTTACAAAATGTTTTTGAAATTCAAGTCACCCACTCTTAAGTTTTACTGATCATTTAGTTAACAACAAGTTCAAAATTATTGGTAGACAATAGAAAAGAAATGTCTCGGCTAGAATAATCAAACAAAAAATGAAACTTTTTCCCTTGGAGAAATGGCGAACTAGATCCTCAATATATGAATAAAAATGCATTAGTGTCAAAATTAAACAACAATGGTATGTTACATGGTGAAGTTTGGCTATTGGGTAGTCTTAAATAATTACCCAAATTCTACTACATCCACAAAACAAATTGCTTAATGGTATGTTTCTAGCCTTCTTGTTAATGACGAGAGAAAAAAAAAATAGAATAAGAATTGAATAAAATTGTTTAGATTATTTTTCAAATATTTGGCCTAAAGGACAGACCATATTCAATGGATGAAACATTTTACTAGGAACGGAAGTCATGTCGAGAACAAGGAGTTCCTGTTGTAATGGTTGTAAAGGTTTGTTTTTTCCTACTAGATCACACAAAATCATTTTAAAGTGTTTTTGCTTTCTATTGCAATACATTAGCCTAGAGAAATTAAAATAGCTCTCGCACTTGCTATTTGATGACAAAAAAATTGGCTCTTGAAAATGTTTTTTATAAGGTGAAAAATAAAATTCTCAATTGTAGATTTTTTTTATGTGGATCGTATGTAATTTAGTTTTTTTTAAAGGTTAATTACGTTTATTCATTTTTAAAATTAAATAAATTTTGTTTCATTGCCAACTTTTTTGTGCATAGAATTCTTAAAATATTATGTAGTATTTAAATATTCAGGAGTTGCGGTAAAAAAAATCAGGAGTTTCTGTTAATTTAGGATATAAAATAAATTTGAAAATTTAGAAGTAAGAAATTTAGTGAAAATTTGATAAATTTAAAAGATTTTGCAGGACGAATGATTAGGATTTGAAGAGGAAAAAAAAGATAGATATATATTAATTTGGGTGATATTTGATATTTTGGTTGGTTGGTTTTGAGTAGAAAAATGCTTAATATAAGTTAATTATTTCCCTTTGTAAAAAAAATCAATAAAATGAGAATTTGAAACAAAAAATTAGTAAAATCAAATTTACTATTTTAAAAAAAATAATTAATAAACTAAATTAAAAAATAAAATTACATATAATTCAAATGAAATAATCGAAGAATGCTGTTAAGCCAAAATAAAAATAAATATTCTGAGTAGTATTCAACTGAGTCTGCAATAGACTGAGTTCAATAAAACTATGTTTATTCAACAAATTATGGGTCACAACACCATTTTATTATTGCCTCCATAGTAGCTTTGAGCAGAAGGATAAACATGCCATGCCGGCCCATAAAAGTTGCAATCACCAGCAACAAGCTCTACGTGATATATCGTTAAGCTATAACCATTTATTTTTGCAAAATATTTGTTGCAATTAGATAGAAAATTATTTAAGACCTTGAATATATGCTAACATTTTTACATTCTAGCAACCTGTTAGGTGCTGGGTTTGTGGTTGGTGGTTTCGAGGGTTCAGCACCTCCAGAAGAAGAAGATAAGAAGAAGACAAGTTCAAGGTAAGGAGGAAATTCTATTTCTCATATCCTGCTTGTTTATTTACATGGCTATATATAGAGGAATTCACATAATAGATTTGTGTCAATTCTTATCCAAAAGGAATATTCTAATAAAAGATTTTGTTATGCATGTATGCCTATGAGGGAGCAAACACCCGAGCAGGATTTGGTGCTGATTCTATAAATCCGGTCTTCCAATTCTGCCCCTTAGACGTCATCATCAAGGTATGCTGGCTTCACCACTCTTCTCTTGGTCTCTTCTTCTCTTTGCACTTTTGCTGCTGGTGCTTCCTCCTCTGTTTTCTGGGATTATAAGCTTGCTCGTATCACAACCTTCCTTGTAAATTGTCCTTTCCACATTAGTTGTTAAATAGGTTACCACTTACCAATCATATTCCCCTAGACTTTTTTTTTTTTTTTTGTCACAGACAAGTAAATGAGTATTGTCAAATGTCTACGTTAAACATTGAAATGTAATCTTTATCCAGAAGCACTCAGCATTCAGAAACTTGCTATCTGAAATTACTCTTCTCTCAAGTCTCAACAGTCACATTACTGTCCAATTAGATAATGACCAATTTGGACCGATTTCTGTATGCTTTTGTGTCATCCCGATCAACAAAATTGAAATTAACATTTGATTTGGAAGTTCAGATTATTTGATACCATACCATTCGACCAATCCAGGCAATGTAAATTAAAGGGTCTTCACTTCTTCAAGTTTTGTAAATATAAGAATAAGTCTTAGTTTTTTTTTATCATTTTATCAAACTCAATTTAAATTAGATTACTAGTGAGAGTACAACTCTAACACAAAAATGTGCACCTTACAAGTTTAATCTTTTGTAGGTGCTGTTAATATACGATCATTATTTTAGAAGAATTATTTCAACTTATTTAAAAATAAATAAAATACTACTTAAATTTTTTAAAAAAAATAAGAGAACAACTTGAATATAATCTAAAACATAAATAACTAAAAATATAGTTTAGCCTTATGAATATAAGTTTTTAATTTATTTATGTGACTCGCTATCTTATTAAAAAAAAGTCAAATTATTTATCATATAAAGAAACATGAATTGATAAACAACATTAATTTAAGTACAATTGAATAATAAATAGTTGTAGTCGCAAAATAGTATTTAGTCATATCTCAGTAGTACTGAAATAAAATTAGCTAATTAAAAAAGTAAATTAAATGGGTAAAACTCAATTGACGTAATTAGTATGAGGCGGCCAAGAATGAAGTCAAATCCAATCATGCAATTTTTCTTTAAAAATTAAAACACTCAGCAAAGCGATTCGGTAATCTTATATTACGTCTTTGATAATGGACTATTCACAAAGACAAGAAGAAAAACAAAAGCTAGTCAGCTTCAGCCACGTAGATTAATGTCCGGTCAAAACAGAAAAATCCCAGTGAATAGGCAATTTAGTCCCTGAGATTGTAACCACTTTGCATATTAGTCCCTGACTTAAATTTTAATTCATAATAGTCTCTAACTTTACATAAGTTTTGCAAAATAGTCTCTGTCGTTAATTTCTCAGGTGACGGCGTTAGTGAGGTGTATAGGTGGCAATTCAGTGCCACGTAGATTGTCCAACGTGGCACTGAGGTCTGCATCTATAAATTCTCTCTCACATGCAAGGTTGCTTCTTCTTCCCCAAAAAAATTAGGGTTTACGAAGCTGCTGGTTGCTTCTTCTTCTTCTTCTTCTTCCCACGCTGAGTTGCTTCTTCTTCTTCTACTCTGAGGCTCAGTCCTTGCTGCTTGTTCACTTGATTTGTCCATGTCTGCAAGTGGCAGTTGTTGTGCATTTTCTGGTAGTTTCATTCGGCAATGCCACCATGGAAGACGTGCAGCTATTCGAACTGCAAGAACAAGGAGAAACCCAGGAAGGTTATTCTATACTTGTGCATTACCCCAAACAGATCCAGATAACTGTCAATTTTTTCAATGGGTTGAAGAAGAAAACCAACTTTCTAATTCGTCTTCTGTCTCAAGAGAAACAATGGTAGTGGCTGATTTGAGGCTACAAATTGAAGCTTTGCAGAAGAAAATGAGAAATTTAACAAACATTGTGTTGTTAGGTTTTTCATTTTTAATTGTAATGTTAGTTTTAGGGGGAATGTACTTTAGGTAAAATGTGTAATAGCAGCTTTTGATATTGTAATTGTTGTTTTGCTGAAGAATTTGTAGTAGGAAGTAGCTTTTGTAGTGTAATAGCAGCTTTTGTTGCTACTGTCAATTGTTGTTTTGCTGAAGAATTTGTAATAGGAAGTAGCTTTTGTAGTGTAATAGCAGCTTTTGTTGCTACTGTCAATTATCCATTTCAATTAAATATAATTTGTTGGTGAAATTTGTTGCTGAAATTTGCAGTTTATTAAATATAATTTAATAAAAGAAAGAGAATTAGGTAATAAGAAGCAACTCATAATGTATGTTGGGATGGATTGTACTACTCCAACTCCAAATCCAACACAGTGTATAATTTATAAAAGAAAGAGAAGAAACATGACTTTAGATCAATTTCACATAATATTTGACATCCCAAAGCATGGTAGTTAGAAGCAATTGTTCAGTAGGCCTTCAAACTATACAACTACACATCCTAATATTTGACATCATTTCACATGCCAGTGAAGCTTTCAAAATATACAACTACACATCCTAATATCAAAATGCAACAAAAAATGCTTCTTCAGTTTTCTTCATCAGCAACAAAAAATGGGTCTTCAGCAACCTTCAAAATGCAACAAAAAATGGTTCTTCAGTTTTCTGCATCATCTTTATCAGCAACCTTCCTTTTTTTGGCTCTTGTTATGGCTAGCTTATTCCTTGCTATTGGTGGAACAATAGTTGCAGGGACCTCCATGTCACTATCTTGTGACAAATGAGGCTGAGATAAATTAATCTCCACCGGATCTTGTTGAACATGAGCAGCAGCTTCTTCAGCCTCATTCAAAGCTTGTTCATCTTGAGATAATAGGTGGTCATCCTCATTGGAAGTTGATGGTGCAACATATTTCTTTGGCCTAACAGGAACTCCAATATTTTTACAGCTTCTAATGTTATGATTGGTTTGGCCACACCTTCCACATGTAAACTCAGCCAATTTCCTCTTTAGCTTATGTCCTGTGACATTGTCCTCATCTACAGATCTCCTTCTATTTTTCTTTGGCCTTCCTCTTTGGACCTTTTTATGTGGTGGAACAGGGTGTGTATACTGTGTCTGGGCCCAATATTGTGGTCCTTGGACTGGTTCAATAAAATGCTGGTATGTCTTATTATAAGCTTCTATTGACAGCCACTCATGACACATGTCCTCAGGCTTCCCTCCTTTGTGAGTTATTGTTGCAATGGCATGTCGGCATGGCATCCCTACATCAAAGTTGTAAAATCAGCACACATGTAGGTTAGGAATGAAAAAAAACTATAAAAAACACAACCTGTTAGTTGCCATACTCCACAAGTGCATGTCCATTCACCTAAATTGACCTCAACCTTATTCCCCCACATGTGGACCTCATATCTCAGGCCCATGTTATCACCACACCAAATGGGAGTCCATTGATTAGCAAAATGGAATTCTTTTTCTAGTCTTTTATACTGCACTGGACATAATGGTCCAGGTTTTCCAGAAAGTTTAACCTTGCGGGCAGCCATGGTTCTCATGATATAACTTCTAATTTCTTCAAGCATTGTGATAATAGGCTTGCATCTATACTGCAGAATTCTGGAATTGAATACCTCACAAGTGTTGTTGCATATATTGTCCACCTTGGGTGTTGTACTGAAGTGGGCTTTTGTCCATGCTTGTTTGGGCCATTTATTCAAATACTCCCAAGCCTGGCAGTTGATTGTCTTCAAATGGGCCATATGGCCTTCAAACTCAGCAACAGTAGTGGATTTTGCACATTGCCACACAATTCCTTTAAGTTCCTTGCTTTTCCATTGCTTTGTAAAATTTTTCCAAAGATGCAAGACACAAAATCTATGAGGTGCACCAGGCATGACTTCCTGTAAAGCTGGAATAAGTCCCTGAAAAATTGCAGCAAAGTAGTAAATACTTCTGGACTAGTCCCTAACTTATGTCATTAACTTCAATTAAATACCTAACTTATGATAACAATTGCAAATCACACCATGTCATACCTTTTGCATGTCTGACATGAAATTCCACCCATTCTGTATGTAATCCCCAAGATCTTCATGCAACAAAGTTAAAAACCATTTCCAATTGTCTTTGTTCTCAATGTCCACAACAGCATAAGCAATAACATAGATGTGGTTATTGCCATCAAGCCCAACAGCAGAGAGCAAGTTTCCTCCAAATGCACTCTTTAGGAAACATCCATCTAGACCTATGAATGGTCTACATCCAGCAACAAACCCCTTCTTACAGCCAGCAAGACAAATATATAGCCTCTGAAATTGTGGTGGACCTTCTGGACTTGGCACTGTGTTGATCTTAACTGTTGATCCAGGATTGCTCCTCAACAATTCATGTGCATAATCAAATACTTTGGCATATTGTTTCCTCTCATTCCCTTCCACTAATTGCTTTGCTTCTTTCATGGCTCTCCACATCTTTGTAACTTCAATGTGCACTCCAAACTCTTGCTTGAAATATTCCAAAGCTTCAACACATTTAAGGGTTGGCTGCATTCTGAGTTTGCCCTCAAGTTTACTGACCACCCACTGTCTATTTGCTTGTTTGTTGTTCACTTCTCTGCAGCAATTATGGTTATGCTTAAATGTCTTTATCTGAAAAGAGTTTCTAACTTCATTCTTTGCACAGTAGATTTCCCAATCACAAAATGCCTTCTTGCATTTTGCTCTAGCCCTCTGTTTATCATTCTTCTTCCACTTGAACTCCCTGCCCATCAATATGCTATACTCCCTCAAGGCAGATTTAAATTCATCTAGAGTACCAAACTCCATCCCTAATTCCAACTTCTGTTCACCAACTCCACTACTTTGACTATATTGAGGATAAACTTCAACATCCTCATCTTCATCATCACTACTAATAGGGATATTAAGCTCCTCTGAATGATAACCATCTGTCTCAACTTCAGCTTCAACTTCATTCAACATACAAGAGAAATTTATAAACCACTCAGCATCTGTCTCATCACTGTCAACTTCCCTTTCCTCCTCACTATCAGCAACATCTCTCTCTTTACCATCAACATCTCTCTCCTCACCAGCTTCAGCATCCCTCTGCTCACTACCATCTCTTTGCTCACCAGCATCAGTATCCCTCTGCTCACTACCATCTCTTTGCTCACCAGCATCAGTATCCCTCTGCTCACCACCATCCCTCTGCTTACCAGCATCCATCTGCTCACCAGCATCTGTTTGCTCTCCAGCACCAACATCTGCATCAATGGTCATAAAGTAAAAATTAATCATATTAATTAATTATGGTAACCATGTCGGACCAAGTACAGATGAATTAAAACTTACCTTCCTCATGGCCAGCAACAGGTACATCATCTAAATCATCCTCATTCTCAACAGCTTTTCGAATTGGATAACATTCCAAGTACAACATTTGTGGGACTTCTTCTAAAATTGGATCTACTTCATGATGAAAATAAACATTTATCTCATTCTCATTTTCAAAAGCATCCCTAACTAAGTGTAATATATCTCCATCAGTTGTACAACTCCTTAACCCATGATTAAAATCTAAGTCCTTATCAATCAACCAAAAACATTCTCCTATATTACTATACTTCTTACAAGCTTTCACCAGATCATATAAGATAAATGCATTCAGGCAATCTGCAGATATATCCTCCCAAACGTCAAATTCTCCGCCTATATATTCAACCTTTCCATCACTGGCACGTGGAGTGAATCTTCCTCCATGGTGCAATACTAAAGTTATATTATCATTCATTCTACACAATCAGAAACCGCAAACATGGTCAGATATTAGGAAATAAAAAAACCTACCTCAAAAAGCGCGAAGACATTGACATTGTCAAAAACCGCGAAGACACAATCAAAAACCAAAAACATTGTCATCTATAAAAACAGAGCATCATAAACGAAAATAATAAACGATCATAAACCTCCCTACGAAGCGCGAAGACAATGCCGCAAATGAAACCCCTCGAACATGTAAAACCCCAAATCAAACCACCAAAACAATGCAAAAGAATTGAATGAAACCACCAACCTGACAAAAAGCGCGAACCCTCAATCACGAGAATGCAGGGGAGGGAAGAGCAACAGTGAAAGGGAAAATGGGTTTACTTCATTTTTGATTTCTTTTAAACCTAATTTTTCAATTCAGTCCTTGCCTTGCCACATAATATTGCTGACTTGGACTCAAACCTGCCACATTGGATGCTTACATTTGCCAAATAGACATTTGACTAACGGAGGAAATTAGATTTTAACAGCAGGGACTTATTTGCATAACGGAGGTAAAGTTAGGGACTATTATGAATTAAAATTTAAGTCAGGGACTAATATGCAAAGTGGTTACAATCTCAGGGACTAAATTGCCTATTCACTCGAAAAATCCTTATTTTCTCAGTGAATCAAGGATATTTCTGGTAGATTAGACATATAAAATCATTATTAAATATATTCAAGTGATTGACCTTTATTAATTATATATATATATATATATATATATATATATATTTAAAAAACGATGCATGAAATAGGCTAAACAAACATCACTCTATTTCTATACATGATTTCATTTAGATGTTCCTTCTCACTTCTTTAGAAAATAACTATTTTCTAATGCATTACTTCCTAAACAATGCATAAGTATGGGTAATCAGACCACAATCAGCAACAATAAAGTATAGAAAATAATAGTAAAAACCAGACTTGCATTAAATAGATAGTATGAAAGAATCACATTACAAGAGTTTGACCGCTTGACTCCCAACAATGGGGGTTTAGACTCTCATAATCATGAGAGACTTTACACTTTAGAAGTTGATGGGAATAGAAGAAGAAGAGGGATGGATAGAGGAGGAGAAGGGGATAATGGATATAGAAAGTGGGTTTTTCCTATTTGAGATACTTAGGCTATTAGAGAGCTTTGAGTCTCGGTGTGTCTCTCTCCTTTGCTTCCTACTCCTTTTATTATAGGCTTAAGGTATTTTGAAATTCACGCGACCTCGCGCTAAGTGCGCCCTTCTAGGCTTAGTGGGTATGACAATGATCACGCGCTTAGCACGGGATTCGCGCTAAGCTTGTGCTGGCCGCTAAGCGAGTTGATGTGTTGGGTCTGTCTTGTGTGCTAAGTGAGTTACCCCAATCTTCAACTTTTTCTTGAAGGTTTTTTCTTCACGTTTTTGCATCAATTTTCCCTCAAAAGCACATGTAATTTTCTTCCTTTAAATCCTACTAAACAAAAATTAAAATGATATTAAAATCCTCATTATTTCCTTAAAAACAATAGTAAAGTAAAGAAATTTTAATCATGACATAATCAAAATTAACTATCAATTAAATTCAAATTTCACAGTTATCGATATTTATAGAGCAAGCAAAATCAATGACGATAGTTGAAAAGTACTGTATCATTATTATTTGAGTTAGTTTGATCGTAACACGCAAAATTTCAAGCATTTTTAATGTTGTTATTTTTATTTAATTTATGCAATATATATTAATATTACACCATCCTAGAGTTAGTGGAGTACTCATCATAACCTTGATGCAAATTTGGAGATATAGATGAGTTAGCTAGCATCCTCTCTAAGTAAGTAGGTTGGAATTACAAGTTCTTTTCTCAATTAGTTGTACACTCATAACTGTTAAATATGAGTTATTTTTTATAATGAAATTAACCTTAAAAATATTTATTTAGCAGTTATTTATGCTTAATGGTTAAAAATTGATGTTTTTTCTATTTATGGCTTGCAGATATGAAAAGAAAATATTAAAAGCAAAAAAGATGTCGAAAATATCAAAAATATGAAGAAGGAAGATTTTGGCATCAGACTCAATCCAAGACACGTTCAGCGCTCAACGCGCGCTTAGAGCGAAAACACGCACTAGCGCTAAGCAAGAAGAAGTGCGCTAAGCGCAAATACAAGCACCCGCGCTAAGCGAGCAACGCAGACTTAACGCAAATACAGGAATTCTGCGCTAAGAGAGCAGTGCAGGCTTAGCGCGAGTAAGCAGACCCAAGTCTACTCCAGCAACTATAAAAAGGGAGTCAAACCAAGGAAAAAAGACACACTGAGTCTCAGAGCACTCTAATATACTCATAAAACTTGAGAACTTTTCCTTAGAAAATTCTTTCTTCTCTTCCATTATTTTTTATTCCCTTTTTCCATCCCTTATTCTCCATCAGTTTCTATAACCCTTTTCCAGTGTAAGACCCTTTATGACCATGAGAAACTAAACCATTAGTTAGGGTCTGACAGGCCTAAAAAGCCAAAAGATGTATTGTATTCTTCATATCTATTAATGCAAACAAGTATTTTATTTCCTATTATCCTTTCTTACTTTAATTTCATGTATCATTCATCTTTGCATCATCTTTAGGGGTTAGATGCTCGATAGAGGGTAATCCTTAATAGAAATACAAGGAAGGTCTCACATGCATCAATTTTAGGGATTAGTCGTTCGATAGAGGGTAATTTCTAATAGAACTAAAAAGAAGGGATATCTTAATATAATTATTGCTAGACATAGAGTGATTGCATTATGTCCATGCATCAAAGCAAGCATCTAGAATTAGGACTTCATGCATTTTTTCTATTGAGTCTTTGCAAAGACATTTGGAAGATAGATAGGTAAAATAGGTTTGTCATCATAAGACATCAGGGGCAAGTATCCTAATAGATGTAGGTAGGGAAAATTCACCTAATTGGTAGAAAAAAATATAAAATAATATATCTTAGACAAATAAGACATGTTAGGTCCTAACATTCTCATCTCATTGAATTCCCTATTATTTCATTTGTCTTCTATTAAAAGTTATTATTTTATATCTTGTTCTTTTACACTCATCTTTTATACCTCATCTCATCTTCTATTTTTATAAATTAAAAATTATCCAACACAAGTATATAACAAAGTTCATGTGAAAATCGACACTCAAACTTTCAAGTCTTTACTACTTAGAGATTTTAATACACTTGTTAAACGGTTAACATACACTTGATGCAAATGTTAGTGTGTAATAACCTTAATACATAGATGAAAGCGAGATGGATGAATAAGAGGAAAGATATGAAATAGCACTTAAAAAGGTTAGCTTGATAAAATAGTTGACTTTTAAACAATAACCACCACAGCACAATCATCAATCACCTCTCAATATCCTTTTCTAGAGATTCAAACACAATAATCGCCGCCTCCGTCTTTGATTCAAGAGACTAGGATACAAGGTCCTCATCAAGGTCTCAAATTAAAGAAAATTGGATTGATGAGATGGCTATATATGTGTTCCAAAAAGCTATTACCTTAGTCATTCAAGGTGTAGAGATGAGATGAGGACGTGCAAACGTGCAAATGTGCAAGTGCAAGTGCATGTGTTTGGTAACAAGGTGTGTTGAACTTGTCATAATTTTTTAAATAATAAATAGTTGCTTTTGTGATAATTTTATCATAATTTTGTGTTTATTATGATTTTTTATTTTCAAACCAAACATTTTATCAGTCTTTTTGTGTGTGTATAAATCACTGAAATTAAAACTTATGAACTGATGCTTATTGTTCAAATTAACCCCACCACTCCTAGTGGTTATTATGCACTAACATTTAGTGTTATTTAGGTTTATTTGAGTTGGTCATTAAATTTTTAATGGGCGTAAAGGTGATATAGAAAAAAGTTGAGTAAAATGAATCACCCATATCAAATAAACATGGTTTGGGTAATAAAGCTGTGCATAATTTTTTAATCTATATGTATTAACTTTAAATATTAATAATCATGAAAAAGAGGTAGTATATAAATTATTTTACTTAATAAATACAACATTTAACACGTTTATGCAATTTACTACTTTTACTTAATTTTTATTTTTGTGTACTACTTTTTGCTTTTTGATCCCTTCCTTTATATTATATGCACAGATAACTTTTGTAATGAATATTAAATGGATAAGCACAACACAAGAGCTGCCAAGCGTAGTAGTAGTCTTCCTACTCCTCCTGCCGTTTTGTTATTTAGTCATCTAGAAAGTCAGCTCTACCTCATCCCACTCGTCATCTCATGATTCATATTCAAATGGTCATAATATGAAACAAATTAAACACCCTTATTCCCCAAGGCACCCATCTTGGACTTCAAATCCTTCAAAATTCACTTCTTCCATAGAACCCTCTAGACCTAAAACTAAAAGCCCAAGTAATATAAATTTCCCCCACCCTTCCCTCTCTCAATGCCAACATCACCAAACATCAATTAACTCATTCACACACAATTATTCCCTCCAAATCAATTATGGGCACTCTAGTAGGACACGTAGCTCCAGGCATGGGTTTCATGCTAATAGGGCTATGGCACCTCTTCAACCACATAAAGCTCCATGCCCTAAACCCAACCTCCTACACATCACCACCATGGTTCCCAACCTCCAAACACAAGTACCTGGAGCTCCTCCTCATCATGTTAGGCTCAGCAGCCTCCATCTCCATGGAACTCTTCATCGGCCCCAACCGCCACCAGCCCTTGGACCCTGACTTCACCATCCCCTCCAACCACCTCCACAACTTCGAACACTCTTCCATCTCCCTCGCCTTCCTCCTCTACGCCGCCTTCGCCCTCGTCCTCGACCGCCTCCCCTCCCCCGCCAAACGTGCCCTAACACAACTCCTCGGCTCCATCGCCTTCGCCCAGCAACTCCTCCTCTTCCACCTCCACTCCGCCGACCACCACGGCCCCGAAGGACAGTACCACTTGCTACTTCAGCTCCTTATCTTAATCTCCCTCTCAACTACCCTCTTGGGAATCCCCTTCCCCAAAAGCTTCTTAGTTAGCTTCGTTCGTTCTCTAAGCATTTTCTTTCAGGGTTTATGGCTTGTGCTTATGGGGTACATGCTTTGGACGCCGGGGCTTATCCCTAAAGGCTGCTTCATCAACGAAGAAGAAGGCCACCAAGTTGTTAGATGCTCCGACCATGATTCTCTCCACCGCGCCATATCGCTGGTTAACATTCTCTTCAGCTGGTTCATCATTGGTGTCACCGTTTTTGGTGTTGCTTTTTATTTGGGTTTGGTTAAGTTTTACGGTGAAAAAGTTGACTATGTTGCGTTGAGGGACGAGGAAATTAGTGACGATGTTGAGTCTCAAAAGAGAAGCATACTTGGCAACCCCACGAGTTTTATTCGTGTTGGCAAAAACTTTTTACCTCTTGACATAGAAAGGTAGAAGAATGACGAACGAAAATTTGAACGGATTAATTGGAATTAATTGTGATTACTGGTTGGTTGGGTTTAAGTGGGTGCGTGTACAGTGGGATTAATGGTAATAGTATATTAGCGTGGTGGGGTCCTTTGTAAATTAATTAATTGAACCAGCAAGAATGAAGTTAGCTCATGGAATTATGTGTTATACTATTTTTCATAGGAGGATGATCTGTTGAGATTGTGTGTACTTGGATCATAATATATAAAGGATTTTATTTAAGGAATTTAATTTATTTGATTGAGAAAGAATATGTATGAGTTTTATAAATTTTTTATATCGGATTTAATTCTCATACATTAAAAAAAAAGAGTATATGTAAAAACTATTTTTGCAGTGGTGTATTATGTAAAAAAATTCCTTCATACTCATACATTCAATTCAATTTGGGTTAATTATCACTTGTATCTATTACTTCTGTTGGCTTTTGCAACCTGCCAGGGGAGGAAACCGGGGGGCGTTGGTTCTAGTACTATAGTTTATCACGTAATTGATTTATAACTTGTTTGCATTTTAAATGATACTAACATGTGGAAGAGGCACTAACATATTGACAGATATTAATAATGATTGATCTTGAGGCCCATAAATCTTAGTACTTTTTGAAAGAATAGTTTGTTGCTGTCAATTGTGGATACAAGCCAGCTCATAAAAAAAATGTGTGGTAAGTGACTCTCGTAAAATGATTGTAACTTGTAAGGCTGCGTGTACGCTAGCTTAAAAAAAAGTTGAGTAAAATTTTTTACTTACATATTATACAGTGAATGAATTAAAAATATAGAACAGCATAACTCTAAACACTTAAAAACAGTATACTAAGTTACCATAGTTTAACCATCCATGAATAATATTTGCACGTTTAAAAATTTATACTACTTTTGTATATATACTTTTTATTTAAATGATAATATATTCTCTAATCTAAAAATGTACGTAGTATATAATAGTTCACGGAAATTTCTATAAATATAAATAGCAATTTTCTGATAGCCATCCGTATTTAGACTAATTTCTTTTGCCATCAAACCAACGTTGCTTTCTTCCTTAAAACGTACTAAAAATGGGTGGCACTGAATAATCGCTGTAGCAGCGAAGTCAAAAACAAGGGGCGAAAAGAAAGTAACGTACTTTATCTTTATCGTAGCCGATGCATGTGCAATTGGAGAAACAGAGGGAGGGGGGCATTCTATCGTGTTAATGAAGCTCACGTCAAGAACTACAAATGCCACGACTGTCACTTCTCAACCATATTACAAAAGAAAAACTTTACAACATCAAATTTGAAAGTTTGGACAAGTATTTTATTAATGTTAAATAAGTTTAATCATTATTAAATTCATTAAGTTTATGAGTATCAATATTGGTTAGATGCTTGTGACCTAATGCATGTTTTGTTTACAGTTTTTATATATAAAAAAAAAAAAAAAAGCAATTACCTTGTTAGTTTGTTTTCTAATAATGTAAAAGAAAGTTATTCTTTTAAGTAAACTAATCCAAACAAGTATCAAATCTTACTTTTTTGGATAAAGTAAAAGTTTAAACATTAGAAAAGAAAACTATTAGAAGTGCCTCCAAAACATAGACAATGTAGAAGAGATTAATCTCATCTCCACAATTGTTGTACCGATCCCTTAAACTCAATTGGAAAATGCTTAAGGTATTGACTAAGGAGTGAAAAATATGAAGTTTTTATTGAAAAATATTGTTAATATACTTTAACTACGATTTCTAATTATTATTATTTTTTTACAAATGACATCCATTAGAGACAATCTAACTCAAATTGGGTAGAATTACTATAAAAAAAACAAAGTTATTCTTTATCTTCAATTTCATACACATGCTAACAAGACAAGCTCTAATGAATAAGGTACACTGCGTCCAGATTCACATTCTTCCTAATTAAGTTAAATTTCAGCACAAAATAAAACTACCAAGCCTTCAAGCTAAAGCTTGCAAGTCCTCGACAACTTTTGTACAACAGTTTGTTTCATACTTACTGCCTTACTCATCTCTGAACTTTTTAATCATATCTAAGAGGGTGTAAGTGTAACTAACCTTTTAAGTGCCGCTGCAAATTGCCACGTGTACAGTATGTAAATTTTAATACAAACTACTATATGTACCAGATATGCAGGGCAGAAACTTGAAATGTCAATGGTAAATTTATTCAGATCTATCCCTTCAAATTTGAGCTTGCGCGTTGAAGGTAGATTATACTAGTCTGATTAATAATATCTTAAAAACAAACATATACTGAAGACTTGTGCAAACAGCAAGAAACGATTACTTCATGATCTAAAGGGATCTCGTAAGCTCGTGGAAGTCAACCAATGTCCAAGGTTAGTTTTACACACTAGACAAATCGACAAATTATGTTTCACATACATCTATCTAAACTCCATAGCTTCTCAACATATCAAAAGAAACAAAAAAATTACTAAACGGTCAGCATTCATATACTCTACCTATGATCTTAACAGATATATTAAATGTAAATCATACATTACAGGACCTATGTATTGCATAGCAATTGAAGATATCCTTGACCGTTAATAACATTTCTATTAGTTACCCATATCTAACGAATGAAATTGGATCAGGATCCTCCTCATTTTATATCAGCAACCTTGACCATTTTATATTTGGACTAGCAGATAAGAACAGGTACTCCCTTATTTCCACTATGCAGTTTCAAACAAATTATTGCAAAGCTCATATAAATGATAACTGATAAGTAATAGTATGTTTAAAGCACAACTAGTAAAGAGTATTTCTGAATAATTTACCAAATCTGAATGCAAGATGATTCTCAAAAAACATTTCGTATGAAAGATCAGCATCTTCATCTTTAAAAAATTAGCGAAATAATCTAAGCGAATTGAAACTCCTTTAGCTACCTTACAACACCACTGCACCCAGGCATTCTCTCCATTATCTGATTCTGCATGACTCTTCTAACTATTGATACATCCTCCCACCTTCCTGCATCTGCGTATATGTTTGATAGGATAACTTTACCACCACCATGCGATGGTGCCAACCCTGCCAAACCCTATGCAGTCCTCTCTCCTATATTGACATTTCCATGAGTTCTACATGCTGCTGATAAAGTTCCCCATATCACAAAGTCAGCCTTCATTGGCATGTTCCTAATCATTTCCTCAGCTTCTTCTAATAGCCCAGCTCTGCCCAAAAGATCAACCATACAACCATAATGCTTGATATCTGGTTTGACATTATATGCACTCTATATGATTCTAAATATTCTTTGCCCAGGCTCCACCAACCCAGCATGGCAACAAGCACTAAGGACTCCTATAAATGTAGTTGGATTGGGTTTAATATTATACCTCTGCATATCAGAGAAAACCTCTAGGCACATACTTGCATGTCCATGCGAGGCTAACGCACATATAATTTCATCGCTGCCAATTTGTTGGAAGGATACGAAGACTTTCAAATCTCTACATGATGTCACTAGCAATTTTAAGCCAATAGCACTGAGGTTCACAAAATCAAAGAATTCCCTGCTGCAACTACAACCAGAATCTTATCTAATTGTCACTGTGAGCACCTTTTAAGACTATGATCAATTGTCTTAAATGTAAGGAACAAAAGAAATTATGTGTCTATTGTCTAACCTGCTGCCCTTTTCCAGAAACATGGCAAAGTCTGCTTGGGGATTCTAGATGGCACTGAAATTGGACTAGGAAATACTAATATAATTGGAGGTGAGAAAAATTTCAGATACCAATAAAACATGAGGAAATCTTTTTTTTTCTTTTTTAATTTGATTGTAATACATTTTATTTTGCTCTTGACAGATATCTCTTTTCAAGATAAGTTAGTGATTTATGACAACGAGAAACATCAGTTGGATGGGCCTCTGCCAATTGTGATAGATCTTCTCTAATGTAATTTTTTTTTTAGTTGAGTTGACATAGCCGATAGGGCTTTCTCATAAGGAAATCCTAGCTAACTGGCGCCCTGCAACTTATGATATTATAGATTGTGAATGAGTTGTTAGGCAAGGAATGTTAGGATGTAAAATGGTTGGGATAGCATATATAATCCCAGTTGTTAGGCAAGAAAAAGATGAATGAATATACACAATAGTATGGCTATGCATATTCATAAGATAGGTTGTGAAAAAATGTGACGAAAAACTAAAATGAAACAAATCAAAATAAAAAATGTGTTTGAAATAAATTTTAAATTTAATTTTAAAATATAATATAATCAAATTTAAATTAAATTTAAAACACTTCTAATTTCTAATATTCATGATTCCTCATAATCATATTTTTAGACTTGAAAAGAAAACTCCTTCAACTAAATGCATTTTGTAAATAAAGTTCACTTACGGCCAAATTTGATTTTGCTATAACTAGACCCTACTGGATAGAAATATTTTTTTTTTTTTTTTTACGAAAGATGAATATTTTCATTTTTTAACCAAGTACCTCATCTTTTAGTTTCAGTCTACTATCTATGGTTAGTCGCCTTCGTTAAGTGATAACGTGACATACAAATCTCATTGTCACGTCATCACTTTCAATACGTGGCAATGATGTATCAGTGATGACGTGACACTCCATCTGTTACTTCATCACTTAACGGAATGAGAGACTAACGACAAATAACAAGTTAAAACAAAAATTCTTCATGTAGTTATTTGACAAAATAATTTTTTAGGTAGTAATCTAAAAATAGTTTATTTTTTCAGGTATGAACGCCAATTTGAAAAATAATTTTTTAGTTAACAAACGATAAGGAGGAGTTTTATCAAAATAAATAATTTAATTTTAGATAAAATGATAAATGATAAATTTTATTATTTTATTGAAAATAAAAATAAAAATGATAATATTAAATTTAAGTTATATTTAAAAGTAAATCTTATAAGTAAATAAGAAAAAATCGTTTCTTAAATACTTTTATTTGATCAAATATTTGTAAACTTGTGGAAAAAAAACTAAAAATAAATTAAAATAAATTGATGAACATATATGTAATTTAATTTTATATAGACTTAAGAAAATTTATTTTATTTATTTTTTTAAGATAATTTCTCATTCAAAATAAGAAATACATTAAATTAATAAGATATTTTTATTGGTAAGAATAAAAAAAACACTATTTGAAATTTACAATAACTTTCTTGTCAATTTATCATGTTTAATCAACTAAACTAGATTAATAAAATAGTATTAAAGGTAAAATTAAAGAATTAAGATGCGTAGATTTAATAGCTAAACAAAGCTAAAAGAGAACAAGATCAAATGTTAAGATATATATTTTGGGTCGAGAGAATAGTAAAGGAAGAGTGGAAGACATGACATGTTACATATGTACATTGATCATAGACCGTAAAACACTAATTATATATGATTTAAATAAGTTTTTCATACTTGAAAAATAAGTCGTTTTCATATTAATACCTAAAAATCCTTTTTTTGTCAAATATTTACCAAAATAAATTTTCACTTTTATTTTATTATCTGTCGTTAATCGTCTGTCACAACATCGCACCCATTGACACGTTATTGTCATTTCATTGAAGGTGATGATATGACAATGAGGTTTCTGTGATAAGGTGATGACGTGCTACTCCACCTATCACGTCATTACTTAAAAAAAAATGATTAACGATTTTAAAATTTCTTGAACAAAAGTTTCTAAAGATTTTAAAATAAATTCTTACCCACTAAAATAATCATTAAGACTCTATTAATTCTTATTAATATTATAAAAGTATATTAAAA
The DNA here is from genome assembly GCF_004193775.1 of Glycine soja. NCBI lineage: Eukaryota > Viridiplantae > Streptophyta > Magnoliopsida > Fabales > Fabaceae > Glycine > Glycine soja. Next base: position 39,944,238 of record NC_041012.1, on the reverse strand, counting down.
AATTAGATAAATTATAGTAGAATTTTAAATGATAAATTACACAATAAATTAGTTTTTATACTTAAATAAATAATATATTCAATTATAATATAAAATCATACATCATCATCTATAATAAATTTATTAATTTTTATAATACTTAAAATGTAATATCAACAATTATTTCATACTAGTTAATAGTTTAAAAACTTACAATTACATTATTATTTTTTAAGAGTGTGTTGTTAGTATTTTTTATATAAGAAAAAAAAACTCATTAAAGACATAATTGTTAGCGTTTATTTAAAAATTTAATAAAATTTTAAAACTTATAAAACAATTAAAACCTTCTCTTTTTTTCTTTTTTGTTTAAGATTTTAGTATTACTTTTTCTTGCTGAAGGTTTTTTTTTTCTGAAGGAAGATTTTAGTATTCAAACATTACATTAAACATCTATTTAATTCATTATAGAATGCATATATCAACTAACATAGAGTCTTCTTAATTAATAGTTTTGATTTCAAATCTTGAATATATTATACAGTTATGTTATATATTCAGAAGAAAAAAATAATCCATTTAATTCAGTTTGAATTGTACAAGCCTATTATAAGCGAAGATTTTCTCTTTATTGAAATTTATCACCCTATGTTCTTTACATATGTCAGCCAAATTTTACTTATTCATCAATAACGGAAAAGGTTTGTCCATTTATTTAATGTTTGTTATGGATAAATTAATAAAGAAAAATGCAAACAATACTCTCTATAACCTCTACTCCTAACACACTTTTTTCAGTTAAAATCCATGTAAATTTCACGAATTTAAAAATGAGACCCGGCATACATTTCACTCAATTGGAGAAATAGCCGAGTTGGTAAGTAAAAACACGGATTCTTGCATGATAGAGGGTCCACATACGGTAATGAAACACAGAGGGTCCACATTTGTTTCCTGCAATTCCACTATCAAATCCAGCACCTCCCATTTTATTTTAGAAAGTCCATTCCGAGATGAACATTCTCAAATCCAATCACCTCCCATTTTGTTTCAGAAAGTCCATTCCGAAATGAACATTCTCAAATCCAATAGGAGATGCAGAATACTAATAACGGAGTGCATGATTCAAATGCCTAAAAATCTACATTGGGTACAATCACGTTATTCACACCATGAATTAGTCCATCCATGATCCATGACTTAAACGACCATTTCAATCCATAATGTATAGTATTTTCTAAGGGCTTAGGTGAAATGATTTAAGAGAAAATGAAGTCAGCAATTTTAGGACATCTATAATAAATGAAATGGCTCGATGACGAATCACATATTTATTGCAGTTAATTCTGTACGATCCTTCCAAAGTTTATAGACTACTAGATAATGCAGATATATGAGGAAGGATTTTTTAGACCTGATTGCTATTTTTCTTTCTTAAAAAATGGTTCTGATCAGAAGTTTTGCAGTAAATGATGAGAATGAGAATGAGAACGAGATGCCAGCGGGGGAAACATGACAGTCAATCAACGATGATCTCCTCCTCCATTAAGAGTCGCACTGGGTGGGGTCCTGCTCAAATCATTAAAACCAGATGTTCAGGTTTACCATTCAAAAGTTTACTCAAGTCCATCAAATAAAACTTCAAGTGTACAACAAGTGCAACAAATTCCACTGGGTAACATTTGGCCCAACTTTTTCTTAACCCCTTAAATGCAGAAATTCCCGTAATTGGCTTTCTTGGAAGCTCTGTTGTTTAGCTTTTTCTTCATTATAAAGGGTACTTTTATATTCTAGAGTTCTTTAAAGTACTTTTCTTTTTAAGTACCTTAGTGGATAAAACAGGAAAGGTTATGACAGAAAAGAATATCACTACGACAATTCCAGAGAATAATTTACCAACAAAGTTCAGAGTCAAATGCACTGTGAGAAAACAATTTGAGATAAACTACATGGGACGGGATGATAGTCAGTTACATAAGCACAACAGGTTGAAAATTGGAATTTATATATGCTTTTACAGATTTATAAAACACTGATAATTGAACATGGGAAACACAGTTAAGGCTTCGTGCTTTTGTACCAAAGTATCTGGCGTCACCAACAATTCTTATTAGTGAAAAGATAAAAAGATTCAAAATTGTAAGAATCACATCAAATTTCTGAAAAAAGTTGTTCACGGTTGAGGTTACTACATTTACAACTGGGGAGGTAATAGTGGCAAAGAGATCAGAGTAGCATTTCATAGATGGGTCAAAGCCTCCACTTCTTCCATGGGAAATGGAAAATAGCTCTGTATGACATCCACCTATGCAATGTACAATCTATATATATATATATATATATATATATATATATATATATATATATATATATGTATGTATATAGCTATAAAGCTAAGTTGGGCATCACAAACAGAGCAAAGTAGTTTTATTATCCTTGACATTTAAAGCAGTGCTAAAGTAGATATCTCCTTGGACCAGTCAAGGTCATCAAAGATAGAATTGTAAGATCAAATTGACAGATATAAGATCCTAACCTTTTGAACATAAATGTATAAATAATAATAGGACTCATAAAATCACCATAAAATCATCAAAAAATTCTAAAAGGTTATAGCAAAACACACAATAAGTTAATATTATGTAGCATATAATCATACCTAGGAGTTGGAGCACACTTAAAAAAAAATAGAATTTTGTAATTACCACAGACAAAGGCATAGTTTCTGTAAAATGAGCTATAACTAGGTTGAAATCTTTTGTGGCAAATTTGGTCTAGTTAAAACATCCTGATTGGATTTTCTTTTGATATAGATATTGAGTCCACATAACTCAAGCCCATTTATACCACCGCAAGAAACTCAATCATTCTGCGTATTTTAAAAACTTAACACTAAAAACAGATTTGCCTCTTCCTATTGTGCATATCCAGAATCCAGAATAAAAATATTCCAAGCTTTAGTAAAGGCAATCACAGACCCAGACCAGACAGGGACACAGATCAGGGATAACTAACAAATGATGCCGTTATCTCCCCAAAAATAAATATCACAAATAAAGTGACAATCAATCTCAAAATGCATTGTTTGCTCGTGAAAAAGGGGATTGAAGCAACGTACAAGGTTGCTTGTTTATTACAAATGAGACTCGTGGGGCCTACCTAACAAAATTGTAACTCTTGGAGAAGTTGCTTCAAACATGTGAGTTCACATGTGATAATGGTCATAGCTCGATACTCTATCTTTGCACTAGACCTAACAACAATGTTATGCTTTTACTCTTACAGGAAATAAGATTACCTCCAATTAGAACAAAATAAACAGAAGTAGATAGTCTATTAGTTGGACGACTGGCCCAATCTACATTTGTGTAAGCAACAACAACAAAATGACCTCTATCAGCATATACGAAAACTCTTTCAAGGGATCCCTTAATATATATCTCAAAATTCTACCCACAACATCCCAATGACTATCATAAGGGGAATTAAGAAACAGAATAACAACACTTACAACAAACAAAATATCAGGCCTCATCATGGTTAGGTAATTCAACTTCCCAATCAACCTCCAATATCTCCCAGTAAAAGATTAACACTCGGGTAAATAGAAGGGTCAATTGGCTTACAATCCAACATACCAGTCTCATCCAAAATATCCATTTCCTTTGAGATATAGCAATGCTTGCCTTTGACTGAGCTACCTTAATTCGAAGAAAATACTACAACCATCCTAGATACTTTGTTAAAAATGACAAACTAAGTGGTGTTTGAAGTCTTCAATAATGTCAACATAAACAACTAAATAAATACATTGGTTAGATGAACATTGTGATTTGTAGAACACAAAGTTGTCTACTTCACTATGAGCCATACCAAACTCCAAATAACTATACTAAATCTCCCTCCCAAACCAAGCATAGAGTAACAACAATTGTATGTATGGCCTATATGCTTACAATATGAGTGTCGAAGATGTTCCCTATCACATCCTCCTCGACCACCATGACCAAGTCCTTCAAAACCATGGCTTGTGAAGAAAGAAACTAAAGTTAAAGATTCGGCACCTATCTATGAACCAATTCCCGGTGTTGCCTCTAGAGCAGGAACTCCAATTAGACAATCAATAAGATCCTCTGCCAAACTGAATACTAGAGACTGTCAAGATTTGGTTAGGCAGCGTGTGGTGAGGATGTCACACAAACCTGAGTGTTATTTTGGACACCCAATAACCACACAGAACTGTCAAGGACGGCAGCGGCCGAAAAACCAGAAGGTGGATTGAACAAGAGAAAACTTTCCTGGGAATGGGAGTTAGTCTCCCAGCCCTAATATATATAGAAAGAATCTGTACAAAGGGTTTCTCATAATTAGGGAAAGAATATTACAAGGTCGACAAAGCATTCAGCTTAATTGGCCCAATTCTGTACAACAAATAAAATGAAACAATTACAATGAGGTCAATCAAATATTCCAGTGCAATTTCATCCTACATCTAATCCTCTATAGTGAATTCTAAGAACTCACACGGATCTTTTACTTAAATAAAACCCTCCATAAGGCAAAACAAATATCCACAAACTGGAAAATCAAGCACTCGAAGAATTCATTACTTCAACAAACAATCGATTTAAAAACTTTAATTATAAGTATGTATGTATGAATAACTTAAAAGAAAAATCAGAAATGGCAAAATGACAGAAAACACCATCAGGAACTCAAACTCGCCCGTAATAACAGATCTGAAACTCGATTGAAAAAAAATCATAAGAAGAGAAACAAAGAAAATCACCTCTTATGGCGTTTGCCCTTTTTGGGACCGGAGGCCTCGAGTTTGGCGACGGGGCAGCCACAGGGCGCCCGGAAGAGCAAAAGCGCACGGCCGTTAGGGGGAGCCATCTTCCTGAGCTCGGACCTGAGGCAGTCGTAATCGGGGTTGGCCTCAGTGCCGCCCTTCCAGGGGAGCTTATCGATTTCGGCGGAGGAGGAGCCGAAGCGCTGAATCTGCAAATCGAACTCCATGGCCTTCTTGAGGCCCTTGCATCCCTGGCGCTGGCAGCGGCGGGATCGGGAGCCGCAGAAGAAGGCGGCGAGGGAGAGGGAGAAGAAGAGGAGGAAGGGGAGGAGGTAGGAGAGGGGGAGGGAGGGGAGGAGGAGGGAGAGGGAGTTGAAGATGTAGCAGAGGTAGGAGGAGAGGAGGAAGGCGCCGGAGAAGAGGACCAGGAGGAGGATTAGAAGGTCTAAGGTGGCCGAGGGAGAGTGCTTGCAGTTGCACACGTTGTTATTAGTGTTGTTGCACTGAACCATCATCCCTCTGCTCATGCTCATGCTCATATGCCACCTCCTCCTCTTGCATTGCACCATCTTCGTCTTTACCTTCCCCCTATACATTCTCAACCCCTCTAATTATTATTATTAATATATGTACTAAACCTTAAACTAACTCAAATTAAATAAGGGTTTTAAATTCATATTTTAAAATACAAACGTTGAATGATTTAATTATAAAATACTACTTTTTCCCGTCCCCTCTCTGATTATAATATTTTTTCAATTAATTCACCTACTTGACAAAAAATTAATTTAGTTCATCGTATTAAATTAAATATGTGAATTATTTATACTATTATTTTAAAATTATTATTTTTTATTCCTATATTCATTTAATTATTTATAATTAATGTTTAAAAAATTAATTAAATAAGAATATGCAGAAAAAAGTAATTAATAAATTTAGAAATTAATAAAAAATATTATAAAGAAAACAAATAAATTTTTAGAAATAATCTTATTATTACTATTAGGGATGTTTGGACTAATCATCAAATTTTTTAAATTTTTTTATTCAATCATAAATTATTACTACACCGTCATCCTAACATAAGTGTTACATTTGATTTTTTAATGTACCATTAATTTATTTTTTTATCAATATTTCTAATAAATATTATTTTATTTTTTTAATCTAATATTAATAAGATTAATTTTATAAAATTATTATTTTTTTACCTATTTATTAATTTTTCTTGATATTTATAAAATAACTTGGAAACACACTTATTTTTTATACTGAGGAAGTAATATACAAAAGAAGTTTTAAATGTGAGTAAATCATGAATAAAAAATTAGCCTCACATTCACTTCAAAGGAGCAAAGCTTCTAAAAATATCTCCCGGATTTATAACATCCTAATAAAATACACTTTAAAGATTGTAAAAATTGCTTTCAACTAATTAACGATATCTTTTATTAATAATATATTGAAATTAAATTACTATGTTGATTTTACTTAACTATTGTGTTAAGTTCGAATACTAAGTACATAATTATGTTTTTTCTTCTTCTTCTTTTCTGAATAGTACATAATTATGTTAAATATGTTTGAATAGGATTACTTACATGAAAGATACACATGTAATCTGTATGAAAAACATACTGTATATCAAAACTTAAAAAGAGAAGCGTATGATATGAGATCACATTCAATGAAATGTTTTATTTTAAAGTTATGGACCAACATAAATAGAAGTTATAAAAATTTAAACTTAACGTGTACTTGTACTCCTCCCTTGAATGTGAGTATAAGATCACCTCCATTGAATGTTTTTAACGAGGATCTTTTAAGAAATATTTATATTTTGTCAAGAGCCTTCATAAAGAGGGTAACAGTGGGTCTTCTCACGAGTTTTAATAACAATTTATTGTGGTATTTATGTGAAATAAATTCAGCATTTTTTTTAAAAGTTGGTTCTTTCCGTCCATTCTGTGATTTGTTGAGCTCTGTGACAAAGTCTTCTTCATCATCCTCGCATTTTAATTAAAAAATATTTAACAGAAAATGCATAAGAATACATTAATATTTTTATATCTTTTCGGTATGGAAGAAAAATTATATTTTTTATAACTTTAATATATTTTTAATCCCTTAAATTAGAGTCATAATTTTTTTAGTTTTCAAATTAAAATTTGTTTTTTCAGTCCCTCAAACTTGAAAAATATTTTCTTTAGTCCCTCTCCGTATATGCAAATGCAAAGAGTGAATGTCAACCAGAGAATAATAAATTCATAATTTATGGTAGCTTGTGACCACCAAAATTTGATTTTGTAATTTAAAAATAAAATTCTAATAATCAAAAGCTATCAAATTTAATATTCTCCATTTGACTCGTAAACGAAGATGGCCAATTTTTTTTACAAATCTGAAATAAACTGTTTGGCAAAATTAATTTTGGTCAAAATTAGTTTGAAGTAATATAATTTTAAATTTAGATATTTTTATTATAAAAGTAATTTAGTCAGAAAATTCGGTATAAATCTTTTAATCCAATGAAAAATTACTCCTACAACTTAAAATCAATCATGACTGCAAAATGAATTCTTTAATGAAAAATTAAACATGTAAAGTTTTACCTAAAGTCACGTCAGTTGATGTTTTGTCGTGATTTTAGAAAATTTAAAGTGAAATCAAACACACACAAAGTCTAACTCACATATGTCCTCATGATAAAAAGCAAATATTTTTACATGAAAATAAAATAAAAGCAATCTATACAAATATGAGCTAAGATGGAAAGTACATAATCTTATTATATCCAACCAGATGTTATGGTTATATTGGACAAAAGTAGTTGAAAATTAAAAAGATAGCAAAAATCATAAGTATTAGATAAAATTATTTGTTGGAATAATTGAAAATGTAAAATTACATAAATTGACATGTTTAAGTAATGTTTTTATAGATAAATTTTAATATGATTTTCTTGATAAAAAATATATTTTATAGTATTTATAATTTTATATTAAATTAATTTTAAACAGTTATAGTTTTTTATTTATAAAATATCTAAAAAATATTATAAAAAACTACATAAACTTATTATATATCACTATTGATATCATATATTCATATATAATAAAAAGGTGAAAAATGATATAACCCTATCATATGAAAAAAAGTTAAAAATAATAAATTTTTATCTTAAATAGAAATTTTTTAAAAGAAAATTTAATATATATTCAAAGACCAATAGAGAATAAATATAAAAATTTAAAAGTTAGAATCTAACATTTCAAAAAAAATATTACTTCAAGTGATGTCTAAAAAAATGATAGAAACTATTAAAAATATTTTATTTATCAAACACTCAAATAATTATAAAAAAACACACTTTATATGTGATTTGTGTCTATAAAGCATTAACATTTTCAAGATCGATTAAGGATATGTTTAAGTATACATTTCAGTAGTATATTGAATAGAAATTTCGTACGTTCCAATGCAAAAACATAGAAGGAAGGAGAGTTTTGGATTGGCGTTACGTTGAATGAAACGGATTGACAAATTTGATTCAGTCAAATGTTTGAAAAATTGTTCTCCAATCTTTGTACGTACGTTGAGTTTCAAATATACAGAAGAATTGATTCCGTGAATGTACATTCAACACCTTGCAAAGAGAGACCCAAGCATGCTAATGCTATTAGTAAAATCCCTCTTTCTAATGCACGTTAAACCCAATCTTTTTACCAAGCTTATTTAAAAGACCAATAGAGAATAAATATAAAAAATTAAAAGTTAGAATCTAACATTTCAAAAAATATTACTTTACGACTAAAAAAATGATAGAAACTATTAAAAATATTTTATTTATCAAACACTCAAATAAACTTTTCATCTAGTAAAAAAAAAAAGTTAAAAACTAAACACAGTTTAGAATTAGTTTACACATCTTGCAAGATTAGGATCACTCACAGTTCAAAATAAATCTTAAAATTTATTTTAAATTCGTATTGTGAAGAAAGAAAAAAATGTTTAAAAATCTATAACACTTACTAAAGAAAGTAAAAATATTTAAAAATCTTTAACACCTACAGTTTCCGGCAAATTAACTACAAAAAGTGGTTAACTCTCTCTTCTTCCCATAAGGGATGGGTCTAACATGCTTAAGTAGTTAAGTACAGGCCTTCTGCATTTCTATTATAGGTGTGTTGGTGATTGCTAATAGGTTAATGAGGATTTCAACTCCTTTGCTTTTTCTACCAGTAAGTTGTAACTGTACGAGTATGAACTGAAGACGAGTTTTTGTTTATTATGGTTTCTTTTCTTTCTCTTTTTTTATTTTGAGTATTATGGGAGTTGACTATAGATCTTAGTGATTGATTGTTTTCCATGCTTGGTTAGGAATGACAGGTAATTGAGACATTTATTCATGATGATTCTTGACTATGATGGGAGGAGGTTCAAAGTGACAGTGATATAAATATTTGTGATGAAGAGCGTGTTATGTCCGTTTGTTGCAAGTTTCAAATATAGTATTCAGCGAAGGGTTTTGTGAATTTCATGTGTGAATGAATGGTTTTTGATTTGGTATGCGCGGTGGTTATAAATGCAAAGGCACATGAGATCAGGATTCAGGTAGATGGAGCAATGCTACTAAAGTTTGGCGAGGTGAAAGCTCTAATAGGAATGTTCTAAGATCGTGATTGTGATTGTGATTATTTGGCTTTGTTTGTGACATAGTTTTTGAATCTAGACAGACCATTCATGTGTCAAAAGTGAGTGCCGAATTAGCCATTTAAACGTTTCAGCTTGACCAAATGTCTAATGAATGTCAAGAACCAAGATACCCATTTCATTTTCATTGAATATTAATGTGTCGGGGGCATTCTTAGTTTGGTTAGATTTATTTGAATAGAAACATTTCCATTGTTCAAAGAAAAAAAATGCATGACATTTACTGGTGATGCCACGATTCTTTTTGTCTTGATGATGGTTTTTTTGCCATTGACAACCAACTATGGCATTTCAAACTTTGGTCAGGATTTATTTATATTATGCACCTAAAAGGAAGTTCCAGTCGTCGACATTTTTAAGTGGATATATTACTGACATTTTGGTGAGGATCACGAAGAGGCAAGTAAACCGAACATAACATAGTGGACTTTAATTTAAATCCACGGAATCCTGCCATCAACCACACGTTCCTTTATCTAATTGTTTACTATTTTAGAAGACCATGCGTTCCTTTAGATTCAGCATTGTGTATAATTAAATAATAAGATAAACTTTTAAAAATGCAATAACATGTGCAGTTAAATTATAAGAAATAAATCTTATATGGTTATTTATTAAAATTTGATGTTAATTATATTGGTGTAAAAAAAGTTATCAAACAGCAAAACTATGGTCAGTTGACTATTAATTTATTCAGCCCATTTAGTATTATTATGTACTTATAGTAGATATAAAATGCATTACATTACATCTCACATGAAGTGGTGAATCTATACATATATCATGTATTGCAAGCAACACACAAGATTCCAAGATGTAGACATTGAAGGTCATAACTTACAATACCAAAACACCAACAACGAGAATGTCAGAGAGTATAGTAATCTAGCGATGAGAGAGTCAAACAAATTCACGATCAGGGAATAGCAAAGGAGCCAATAGACTCCAGATATACAACCCAGCAGTGACCCACTCAGTGCCGATTCGAACCCAGACTGAGGTCCAACCAACATCTATGAGATCTGAGCTCTCAGATGTGCTGGTCCATCCAGAAAGAAGCATGGCTGAATACATGCTAGCCAGGGCAAATATTAGGTGGAAGAATGAATACGAGTAGCTAACAGGGCGTGCTTCCTTTTCCTCCTTCTTTGCCTTTCCTTCTTCTGCTTCTTCAAGAAGAGGTTTGCTCCCACCTGAAATATGTTGTAACATGCAAATTGAGACATCAGGACTTCCAAAATTTTTATCGACTCAATTTCTCGCTAGGGTTTATTATAAAAAAAAATAACTTGAATCAAATCCACAATTCAGAATAACAGCATATCATAAGATAAGAGATCATAAAGGATTCCAAACATCTTTTATTACCCAATCTAGGTGAAGATGGTGGAGATAAGAATGTGGTTGAAGATCCAGCCCGAAGAGCAGAATACAGCACCGATAGCACTGTTGTTAGCATGCCAAGAACGAGTGTGCCTGTGCTGACCGCTCTGGACTTGTTGAGACCATTGCACTCATAGTCATGAGGTTCGCTAGAAAGCCCTGTGTAGCACACATAAGCACAGTAAAGAGAAACCACAGCCGCAGGCAACAAGCTCCCATTCACCTGTTTTTGCACACCAATTATTATTTATTTGTTCACTAATAAAACTAAATTAATACACAAGTCCACATGGACAAAACCAAGTACCACACTTTCTTTACAAACCTATCAAATATAATTCCCAAGGAACCAAATAAAATTGAGAAATAGAAGGGCATTATTCAAAGTAATTTGCTGACCTCATTTCTAATTTTTGTCTACACTTTACAATATGGTGTAACAAGTTATGCTAATAAACAATTCTTAGGTGGCACAATGTACTCCAATAAATAAATATGTTAACAAGGTATTACCTGCTGGTAATATCCCTGACCAAAACTGATGATGTCTGTAATTTTCCAATTTTACGTAAACAGCATACCAAAATACCAAAAATCCAGAGAATTTCATTTGAAAGGAAAAAAGAGGGGGGGAAAATTGAATTTTAACCTTGTAAATTGTAATCATTCCTACAAATGTTGCTAGGAAGGAGGCAGGTATTAGAGCTACTCTGGGTTAAGGATTAATTAGTTTGATACATATCAAGATAGTAAGCACAAAACCACAGAAACATCTAAATATGACATGAGTCCATAAAAGAGAAAGATATGTGGCATTCATTAAAAGAATTATCTTTTGGTTGATGTTTCTTTCAACATTAAGCTACATCTTCCACTTTTTTTTTTGGTAACTTCATCTTCCACTTTTTTTTTTGGTAACTTCATCTTCCACTTTTTACCACTGCATCATTGCTATATGTAGATTTTTGTTAATTGTCATTTCACAACTCATTCAGAAAATTAATAATTTTCCTATACTAAGAGAAATCATGTGTCCCACTGCCAAACTTAAGCTTGAGATATGAAAACCAGTAAACTGGGAGAAAGCCACAGGCATCTTCTGCATTGTCAAAGAAGCCACCAAAAGGCTGATAGGATTTTAGGACTTCATTAACCATACAAAACAATATATTATTGGAATTTGCAGAGCCCTCAGATATTCTATCATCACCTAGCAATTCATATAGCACGAGAGCATTGAATATAATAGAGTTTCAATTACTTACAAGTTTTTCTAGTCCTTACCTGAGGGTGTAAGGCAATAATTGCAAACACAAAAGCAAGAATCATGGTCATGACAAGGAAGAAGATATTGAGGCTACAATCATATCCGGAAGGGTTGAACCAAATGAAAAGGATTCCTGACACTGTAAATGCTGCAATGTAGCATCCGACTGATACAGCAAGTAAAGCAATATACCTAAACAACTACAATTATTAGAACAACGATGGAAAAATAGAAATCATGGGGGGGGGGGGGGAGGGGGGGATTCAGCATACCATTTTTGTTCATCTTTCTCAACCCACGCATCATTCCAAGTGTGAGTAAAGTCAAGTAAAATTATCACTTGAATCAATAAAAACAAGCCAGCCCCAATTTTTGCTATGAATCCTGTAAATATTACAGATATGCACATGTCAATTTTAAAATTAAGGTTTAATTTCCATTGGGAATTTTTTTTTCTTAAAAAGAGAATTCATTCAAAAATCATACCTCCCATACAGTTCTATATTGGTACAGTATGCAATTAGACAGCAATATATACCAAACTAACAAGATGAAAAAATTTAACACAAAGACTCCTTTTGATATATTAACCTTTGATATCATACTTCCAATAGTAAAACCAGAAAAGGACATTTGTTTGTTGCTATAAGAAGTCCCACATTGGCCGCAAATATGACCAAAATACTAGTTATAATCCTTGGGCAATCCTCCCCTCTTGAGCTAGCTTTGGGGGTTGAGTTAGACTCAATCCATTTTTATGTAATATCAGAGTCTGTACAGTCTTGATGTTGAACACCTGCCCAAGTCCAGTCTTAGGCATAAGGGCAAACAGGGTTTTAAATAGCATGCTATAGCACCACTATAGTGGCATAGTGGCCCCTGCCCAATACAGGGGTTTCTGTAGCAGAGTGGTTTAGTTTAGCAGCCATAGCGGGCTGAATAATGGCCGTAGCAGCAATATAGCTGCACTATGTGTTGATTCCAAAAAGGTCCTCTAAACAAATAAGTTAGGGCTTTTTTGGGATTTCAATTTCCAAAAATGAAATCTACAGCTGTAATACTAGTGAAAATTTTAAAGATGATTTGGATTTAAAGATGATGATTGATGATTCCTATCTAGGAAACTTGTATTTGACCTCTGTTGGTATTTACTTGTATGTTTTAAGATACCTATGACTTTTTATTATTAATTATGAATGTCGTTAGTTTTGAGTAATTTTTATCATTTTTGAGAATTTATAAGTATATATCATCACAATCAGCAGCATCATCATCATTATTATTATTATTATTATACATTATATAAACTATAAAAAATTTCAAAACAGCACTATCCTGCCATAGCATTTTTGGAGCCAGCTGCTATCGAGACTCAAAACTATGGGGGCAAGGTGTTAAGATGTCTCACATTAGTTAGAAACATGGCCAAAATACTCTTATAAAAGATTTGGCCAATCTTCCTCCCTTGAACTAGCCTTTAGGACTGAGTTAAACCCATTTCTAATAATTGCAATGGAAATCTTATTCTAAGCTAAGCTGTTCATGAGTGCTTTTTCTCCAAATCCAGAGTCTAGAATATATAAGGAGCAAAAGAACAAATCTCTGACCCGAAAGAAAATGAATTTGATTTAGATGTAATATTGATGTAAAAGGAGCAAGCCTATAAAAAAATGAATGAAAGTGATTCAATGAATAGATAGAGTCAATGGTACGACAGACAGCACTGCCTACACGTGAATTAGCTTCCGAGGTCGAGCAGTTTCGTATTTGCACCCAATGATATGTTGCTACGTAATGTAATGAATTTGATACATCATGTCGTTGTTAACATAGACATATTAAATGAGTTATCAACATTGGTTGATAGGGTAAAAGAGTTTTACATTGACAATGCATCAAAATGAAAATATCAAACAAAAATTCTGATAGGTGTTGGGCAAGGCGGGGTACAAACATCTGAAATTCAATTTCAGAGTCATCAAATATATCCAGAAAACTACCTTTCAATGAAAAATACATTCTGCACGAACTTAATAATTCAAGAGTCGGACTGCATATTCAATCACCAATGCCACTAAGAATTGACAGCAAGAAAGTAAAGCCAAGAAAACATACCATATACTAATATTATGGCATCTGGAAGGAAGAATGCAAGGACCACAAGCAAAAGCCAGATCACAATTTTTGCAGTCCAACCACCATGATGCCATGAATCACGTCTATCATTCTGGTCCTTCACACCAATCATAATAAGGGCTAAGATACCAAAGAACAAGAAATTTCCCAAGCTCACTCGAAGAACCGCTTGTGCTTGATACCATTCCGTTGTGTTGGTATCGGATGTGCCACCTATCCCTGTAGTTAAGAATTAATGCAATACCACATTAAAAAGGAAAAATTTTCAAATGCCTAGCACAGAAGAAGGTTTTCAAGGATGAAAAACATCAATTCATTCCACGAACAATGTACCCATTTTTTTGGGGGTTCAAAACACCTTATCTATAACTATTATTCAATAATTCACTATATAAAGGTAATAACCCCAGTTGATGTCATTTTTCTTCTGAACATTTTTACCCTCGAGTATTATAAATCACTACAAAATTTTATTTAAACTTCCAACAGCAATTATATCTTTCAAAACAAATAACACCCAACTATATATGCGTGTGTGTGTAACTTCCAAATCCAGGCACAGAGTGCCTTTTTTGCACTAGTAAGAATAATTAAACAATCTCTTCTTAAGATATTATCCAAAGTTCAAAACCAAACATAGACTTAATAATATTTATCTACATTTTTCTATTAGACAAAAATTTCAACCTTTCTTCTAATAACTTGAATATACATCTAGACATGTGGTAAATGAGGCTGCCCCAGAAGTCAAATTCAGCATCACGGATGAATGCATTCAATTTCTGAAAGACTAGGGCATGAATGTGAAGCAATAGTAATCCAATTAATCCTACTTCACTCGTGATGAAAACAAATACCCCAATGGGAAATAAATTGGGAAATTGAAAACTTTAGAGAAAGAATGCAAAATACATGGGAATTTCTCCAAGAGGGGTGCTCCAACTTCTCTGAGGATCCACGAAACGACGAGAGAGACACCGAAGAGACCACAGTAACCGATTCTAGCGGATTTTTGGGAGATGCAAGATGCAGTGGAGGTGCAGAGACCACAGGTCAAAGACGCGCAGCAAGATAAACAGCAAGACATGATTATGATGATGGTTGATTGATGCAGATAATTCCTCTTCTTTACACTTTCTCTCTCCTTTCACCGTGTTGATCGAGTTAACAGACACTGCTTCTGTGCATAGCTTGCTCGTGTCGTTTGACAACTTCCCTTCGTCGTTTAAGGAAACACTTGTTGCATTCTTATCCACTCCGAAACATTTCATTATTCCACAACAGAAATTGATATTCTCGCGATCAAATTTTTTATTTTTTTACTTTATCCTTTTACCCGCCTTTTTTTTATACAGTAAAAATGAAGGAGAGAGAGAAACTTTACGCCATGAAAAAAATTAAACGTCAGGTAAAGATAGATAATGTAAAAAAATAAATTGAATAGATTTTATCCAGCTCTTTTTTCTAGTTTCGTTTCTTTTTTTTTTAAAAAAAAAGAGGGTCTTTTTTTATCAAACACGTTTAGGATAAAAAAATTTCTAAGAAATTATTAGGGTCTTATTTTTTATAAAAGTAAAAAAACGCATATTTTTTTTAAAAAAATAATAAAAAATACTTTTGAAATTAACCTATATTTAAATGAAAAATAAATTAAAATCATTAAATATTTATAACTAAAAATAAATAGTATAATAATTAAAATAAATAACTTAATTTTAGAATGGAGACTTTTTTTTTACAATTTTAGAATAGAGATTTAAACAACTAGTTGTCGTTATAAATTATTATTTTTTTGCTGCGTAGTATAGTCGTTATAAACTAATCATTATAAAGTGGTCATTATTGAAATTATATATATATATATATATATATATATATATATATATATATATATATATATATATATATAATCATGTCACTCGATTATGCAATATTTTCTAATTCGCTAGCCTTATCAAAAAATGTTAAATTGTTTACAATTGAATCATCCATCTAATGGATCTAAATCTTAGACAACTTTAACATACTACCTATAATAATAAATGAGGAACTTATTATGAACAACAATAAAGAAAAACGTACTAAAGTCCCATTAGGGGCAAATGTGTATTGTATACTTAATGAGAACTTTTATGAAAATCCAACATATATAAAGGCTCAATTCTGACTAAAGTTTGGAATGTTAAGGTATATATATGTATCCCTGAATTACAAAAGCCATGAATCTGTAGTCATGATGAATATTTCTAGTTTCTAGATAAAAATCAATGTAACCAGCAGAATGAGTCTTTTAGTGTTGCAAAAATACTTTATCGTTATTTGTATTGACACAAATCATATGTTGATAATGTAATTAGTCATGTTTAAATTGTCAAGATTACTACATGATAATGATTAAAGTGATTTTAGGATGTGTGAATCAAGTTTGTAACTTAGTAGTGGCATCATTAAATTGGATAAAAACACATTACACACATTTAGAATTTAAGTTTGAAATCACTGGTTAATATAAACTAAAATAATTTCATGTTACTCGGTGGTCATTGAGTTTGTTATATAACTACTAATTATTAGAATAAATCGACAAATACAAAGATATTGCTCTAAGAGCAATGATATTTAATTTGGACATTTAACCTATACCCATAATTTCTTCCTATATCTTTCTTTCTATAATATCATATTATTTATGGGAAAAATATCAATAAACACTCAAATGTTATTATACATCTAGAGACAAAGAGATAGAAGAGAGAGATGTATGTATGATAGGTAGTACGATGAGATAAGAAAAGTGAGATATGTATGTATGATAGATATTATTGTGATTTGATAAGAAGAGAAAAAAAAATATCTATTGGATGTTGAGCTTTTAAAGGTGTCTTAATATTGAGACTTTTACTTATGATTAATACATATTTTTTTTAACAATAATATTTTAACACCTATCAATAAGTGTCATTTTTTTCTATCTCTCCCTGTCATATTATATCACCTATCATATTTATATTTTTCTCTTTTTCTCTCTCTCCCTAGTTGTAGAATAGCATTTGGATGTCTAGCTAACTATATTTATTCATTTTTTTCTTTTATTTCTATCATTAAGTGACTAATTAATAGTATATTATTGGGTGTCTAAGTGTTATTTTCCTTGCTCTAATTGGTTGTATACTATTCTATTAATTGAGCAAAAGACCTTTTTGTACTGATTAACAAAATACCAATAATTGAATATACCCCGACAATATAAAAATACCAAAGTACAAAAGAGTACTAGAAGATCTCACAGTTGAAAAAACAAATTTCAGTTATCCTAGAATTGGAAAAAAGAAAGTTTAATATTATTCACGATTTCCATGAAATGTCGAATAAGAAATCAAGAAAACAATATATATCAAAGCAGTATACAGTTAGTGTAAATCTTTAGACGTACTGAATCTTTTTTTATGGATTCACTAGAACATGTATAAAAAGGCTCAACGAGAAATACTTACAAATAGCCTATTAATAGCGGGATTTAAATTCACATCATATCCTTATGAGATATAAATCTGATTTTTATCCACTAGATCAATTTTTATTTTTATTGGTACTGTCAATAGATCTATCTCTATGTATATAATGCAAATTCATATGCGTCAATCGCAGGATTATGTCTTCTTTTTGGATAAGGAGAAAATACTAAAAGTAACAGAGAACAAGAAAATCCACCAATTTAATCATATGACATGGAAATCTGCAGCCGCCAGCCTGCAAATGACCAATATAATTACTGAAACATCAATTTTCTTATTTACCTGTAGCAATATTCCCTTAGCTTAATTACCCTTGTGGTGATACTTGAGTCTATGATCTCACCTACCCTTCAGCAGCATGTCCATGTGATGACTAATGGGTATCAGCTGAGACCACACTCCTCACATATAAAGAAAAATTCTCAATCCTAGACTTGTCAAACTCACTGTGCCTTTGTTCCTAACGATAATCAATATGATAGGACCTCTATAATGGGGCGGTTCAATGCACTAGGCTTCCACCTTCTAAGTTAGATACATGCAAACAAAGAGGCTGCTTTTAGTATTAATTAAACCTTTGGCTTATAGGTTTATATATATATATATATATATATATATATAAACTTACTCTTACGTTTAAGTCTCATCATGACGAGACTACAAACACTTATTATAAATTCTAATATCATATTAGATTTCATCTTGAAATTAATTGAAATTAAATATAATTATTGAAATATATAAGTTACACTACAAAATTTAATAATATGAGATTTTCTAACAATACAAAACTTGTATATGTGCTAATTATTCCGTTCTATATGTCTACGGTCTACTGAATGTGTTCCAAATTCAACATGACAAAATATCTTTCTCTATCACTCTGATAAACCGGTTTTCCTGACACACGGATTAAAAACTCATTTGCATGCATGGTGTGTTTATCCTAAAAGGAATGCTGGCACAGTACTGTTCGTGTGTGGTCTCAGTTAGTCACATCATGAAACTGCACAGATCATCTAACTCAGTGCTCATTATTGAATATCCCACAAGACAGCCAACAAATTGAAGGCACAGTATGCCAAGACTTGCCACCAGCCTGGAGCTTTCTTTTCTTTCATTTCGGACGAAAAACAGCACAAAACTCCAACCCTTTGAAATAACATGTCCCCATGGGTTGATACTCACCCTTCAGCTATTAGCTTCCATATGCACCACCCTCATTGGTGCACCACTATTTCTAGTCCTCTCAGTGGCTCAAATTTGATCATGACTATTTAACTAGGCCCCATAATATAGCTGGATATCTATGGATAAATCCTTCAGGGCCACAAAGAATTAGTTGCATATATCTTATCTATGATACTTGTGATTTAAGATAAGATACGGGGAGCGTTTAATTTTTCCTTTTTCAAATCTTTTCCAAAACAGTGAGACATTATTATTTGACAAGCTTACAAGTCACATGCTTTGAGGAAGAAGAACAAACTCATCAGCTCCTCCCATTATAACCAATGAGCCTGCATGGTGTGGATCTCACGTGAAGTTTTGGAATCATCCCCAAAGGGTTGTGGAAAAAACAAGCCCTCGCATGTGTCTCTCGTTTGAAATTCTTGAAAAGAAGAAGTTAAAGAGACTCTTGTTTGATGTTTGAGATTGGATTATGATGTGATGAGGTTAGTCACTGTTTAAGATAAGGGTAGTGGTGTTTTTGAATTTGCTAATCTTTTTCATAGAAACGACAAATCACCAATGGCCGGCATTATTAAACTAAAAAAGCTATATTATATGCATTTGTGCTGAAATTTGGAAGCACGTGTATTGGTGTCCAACTCAAGCATAGGCGGAGTCTTAACATTGGATGAGGCATTGCAATTCTAAATGTGAATCTAATTCGGATATTCCCTCTTGCCACATCGGATTTTAACCTTCCATAAATTGTGTGGCATGCCAGTTTGTAGGAGCAACGGAGAAACACATGTTATGCAATTGGAGAGTACTACTGAAGAAAATCATGGGTGGTAGAAGATATGCCAAGTGGAGGAGAATCGTGCAGCAACAAAGAGGGAAGCTTTATATTATGAGGATATGTATCTCTATGCTTCTTAATTGGCATAAGTACTCTTAGCCAAAAACATATTTTAGAGTATTTTTCAATCAGCATTTAAGTGCTGCTGTATGTATCTACCTCAATGGATTACTCTACTTGACTGTTTATATTAGCAATCAAGGATCTTTTGTATCTAACTTTTCAAACTGTATTCAAGTTGAGGTTTGAAAATCAACTCAGAAGTGTAAATTCTCTCTCTCGATTTCGTTCTTTCTCTCTCTGGCCCCCCGCCCACTAGAACAACTCTGTGTTTGAGTGTTTGTTTGTGTAGTCTGAAAAACATACATATGGAAAATAATATTTTCAAAGGAACTTTTTTGGTGTAAACCATTGCTTGAATCTTGTATCACTTCTTGAATATGCTTAGAAACACTCATTCATTCCAGCAGAAACTGATGTAACTTAGACAGGATTGTTAATGGTAATTATAATTTAATGTCCTTCTTGAGAGTATATCAGAGCAAAGACAGACCAAAGTCTCAAGAGGGCTTACAGAAATATATTTACAAATTATCTTCCAATAAGATCCTCACATCGACAATAGGATACGATCAAATAATTTTCAATTTTCACTTATAAATGCTATATTGCTTCTCTATCGCAGGTGAAATCCTTGCGGGACAATGTCTTTTCATTATTAAATAAAATGTTTTTAATTGTGCAATGATTGAAACTATCTAAGAGAATACATACAAAGACAAAGGAATGGTGAAATAAATAAAGACGCCAATGCAGTTTTTATGCGAATATACTACATATAAAGTCAGAGAGGTGCATGGTAGATAATATATATAGGCTAATACCGACAGGGTTGGCTATTCTAGTATTCTTAATTAAGATGAAAAGAAACAAGTCCTTTTCAAGGGTGATTTTGGCAGGGGGACAGTGTGACAAAGACCACTTTGACATCTAATATTCCACTCAAGCCCATTCAAGCCACACGCACCTAGTATTACACAATTTCATACTACTTTCTCCACCACCTTCTTTTATATATATAGAAATTATATCAAGTTCCAAGGAGTTAAACTTTTTTGTTGTCTAGCCTTTAACTGCATGGCCAGACATTTCTTGTCATGGAGATTTCCTAAGCTTCAGTTATGGAAAAGGTTTTCAAGGCATTTCCGGGAGCAGAAAACTAGATTTTATATCATATGGAGGTGTCTAGTGATTCTTCCAAGGTGGTAGGAGCGATAATGAAGGTGTCTGATGATTAAGGGAAAAGATCATAAAATGGGCATATTGTTGAGTTGATTTGATACCAATTCAGTAGCATGGTCCAATGAAGTGGTTCTAGATTTGAATATGTATGTATTGTAATATGATATCAAGAGTTGTACTCATCACAATATTAAAGGATTTGTTGGTTGAATCAACCAACCACATTCTTTCTACTAAATGTTATTCTAGCCACTTATATATAAAATTTAAATGGAGCATCACAGATATTTTGATATTGGTTTTTAATTAAAGTTAAAATCTCACTTCAATAATTGATGTTAACCTTTATGCTTTCTTTAGATTAGGGGAAAAATTAGATAAAACAAGATAGATTAAAGTAAAAGAAAAATAGGATAAAAAACATTGTTATTCAGATAAATAAAAATAAAAAGGTGAACCAATTATTTTCTAAAATATTACATGAAAGGACTCTTTTTCCCTTAAAATACCTCTATATATATATATGTGGGTGTGTATATGTCGAATAATTGATTAACACAGCCAAAAAGAATCTGAAGTCAAATTGATGAGTCAATTAATTAACATAGCCATTAAATCGATTAAGAAAGGACATTGAATTCAGAGGGATCATCATTTTGGTCTCCATTTTATTCCCAAGTGAAGCATGTTTTCCCCAACTCGGCAACTCCGTATATATGTAAGAGACTACGTTCTTATTTCAATCATTTTGATGTAGCAAGCATGCAACCAATTGCATCAAGTTTATGAAAAATGTGGGAATTTGGATAGCAAAAAAAATGAGTGCAGCTCCTCACAATTTGCAGGTCCTTTCACTCACAATGTCAGTTTTCCAGAAGCATAATCGTAACTGCAATTGTAAGGCTTATTTAAATGGTTCTCAAGGTTACTGGTGCATCGCTCAGGTGACCCACCATGATCTTCTGAACTAAAGAAAAATCAAAGAGCATTAACTTTGAAATTGGACCACAAACCCCGTGACTTCCATTAAAATCAAATTAAAAGTTGAATTTTTTATGGTGTTGTTTAATATGTTACCTACAAACTTAAAACTGTAAAATGAAATAGGCCGGGTGGCCCTGACAGGCAAAGGGGTGAAAAGTTGAATCTTTATGCATTTCCCAATTTTAAAATATTCTCAAATTACCTTGTAAGGTTGCGGCAACCAGTTGTTGGGAGCATTTTGCTTCTCCACGAGCTCCTCCCACCCTTTTCTGATCCTCTTTCTTGTGCCTCATTGCTCCCCATTCCTTCCCACTCTGTCAAACCCCCCAAGAGAACTCATATTAGCCTCTATGTGTATACCAGAAGGATCATTCCCAATAAACTTTTGAAACAATTATTTCGGAACAAAAAAATTATTCTAGAATGAGGTTTTTTTTATTCCAAAAATATATATGTATTCTGAAATAACTATTTGATAATAGAAAAAAATCATATTTTGGAATAGTTTTACTGAAAAAAAAAAATCCTATTTCAAAATAGGATTTTTTTTTTCTAATATGAAATAGCTGTTTCAAAAGTACATATTTATTCGGGAATAACTATTTCATAATAAAAGAAATCCTATTCCAAAATAGTGTCTTTGGAAAGAATTTTTTGTATTACGAAATATATATACACTCTCAGACTAACTATTCTGAAAAGTATTTTTCCTAGTCTAAAATAGCAAACGCATGAAGCTTTGGATCTCTGATTTCCCTTTTAGGTGTTGCACGATGGTGGTGTGTGGCACGATCGATAGTGCTATTTTGATCCGTGGTTTTTGTAATGATGAGTGGTATGTGGTGCAATGGGATCAAAGTTTGAAGCTGGTGCAATGGTGGACGATGACATTACTAGAGGATATTGGAGAGCAGGGAGGAGGGTGGCATAAGGTGGTGTGGAGGATCAACACACATTATTAGTTATCTGAGAAAGAAGACAAAAGAAATAGGGCAAGATATTTTTGTCTATTTAGTTTCCTTTGGAAGGTGTATAATTCAAATGTCTTATTTGCTTGGCCTAGTTTATTGGCATGTTAAGTCAGGTCAAAATAATTTTTTTATTATCTAAATTTATTTAATTTTTAAAAGATAAATAATAATAACTTGGGCAAATAAACTTGATAATTTTCCTTATCCATCCTAATTTTGAGTAGCTTTATCCAAAATGAGAAACAATAGTTGAAGAAAAAAATTATTAAATATCATTTTTAGTTTATTATGTTTTAGTATTTTTTATTTTTTATATTAAATTTTAAAAGTTTCATTTTGATCATTTATGTTTTTAAATATATCATTTTAGTATAATAAATTTTTAAAAAATTATTTTTATCTTTTTTATTTTCAAAATTTTTATTTTAATCATTTTTTTCGCTTTCCATTAAAAATATTAGTACTTTGTCAATATTTTAAATCTTGGAATAATTAATTATTTCAGCCGCTATTATTTTACTTAAAATTATTGGTCCATTAAAATTTATTAGTGCTCCGTCAATCCTTGACATTATCAATACATTTGGAGCAATAAAAATTATTATAAAAATAAATACATAAACACTTGTTTGAATTATCATGAAATATTTTCCTATTTTTGATGTCAAGTATATTAATTTTGGTTAATGATTATATATCATCACAAGATTTCACTAATTTTACATATCGTCATCATCCTTAAATGACATTATCTCATATAGTAGCATTATTTTATAATGATAACACTAAACTAATATATTTTAATTATTAATTATTTTGCTTCAGTTTTTTTTATTAATTATTAATATAATAAAAAAAGAAACTCAACAAAACAACAAAAATAGAATTTTACATTCTATTTATAATTACGTTAGAAATATGTATTAGATAATGAAAATTTTACATATCTATTTATATCATAATAAGTTATTAAAGGAGGTTAATGTTAAAATTTTAAAATTCAAAATAACTAATACGCGTATGTCAAAACATACAATAGAAACAGTAAGATTCAGAAGAAAAAAAGAATATGATATTATACAAAACCAATGCTGACAATTAAATTGAATTTTTACACTTCACTAATCAAAATGATAATTCGTAATTATAAAATACACAAATATAATGATTATTGATTAACATGCATATGAAAAAAGAACACAAATATATAACTAAGGAGTACTTTTTATTTTAATGAATTTAAAAAGTGAGGGAAAATTATATGATGTTATTCATAGCTAAAGTATATTTTAGAGTAAATGAAACTTAACGAGTGAAATATGATACATGTCAAGTGAAAAGACATTTTGTTAGAAGAAAGGTAGATATTGACCATTAAATTTAACATTTATCACCTTTGTATGAACACCCTTTTGATATACACTATAACACTTTATGCACAAATGTACGAATAGTAGCCCCTTCCGGATAAAAAACAAAAAACGAGCTCACTGTGTCCTTGTATTCGATCCCTCCTCCTCTGCAGATTTCTTCCAGTTAGCCCTGGCTTGCTTTGACCTCCCTGAATGATTAAAATCAAGACCAGATATTATAAAGATATACGCATTACACAAACACACAATGCCTATCTGGAATAAAAATTTGGAATCATCATAAACAAACTTCAAAACAAATAATCTCATCACCGAACCCATCACTTTTAAATTCATTTTAATTCTTCTGTCCTGCATTGAAGCATTTAATGGAAAAAAGTATACCAAGATATAAATCATTTCAATTTATCCAGCAATAAAATAAATCATTTACAGTTGCATTAGAAGTAGGCCATGCAGGGATGCAGACCCAGACTATAACCTCAGTGCATGAGGTCCTAGGTTCAAACGTCAGTGCAACCATTCAACATTAAAAAAAAAGTAGGGCATGCAGAGATGCAGACCCACACTATAACTGTCAAAATAGGTCACGGTCCACAAAACATCATTTTTTTCCTTTCACCTGAGGTTATTCTGTATCAGTTGAAATTGTTCAACGTGAATCAATCAGTTTTTTCCTTTCACATTATGTGGGCAAGGGATTTTAAACAGGCAAACAAACACACTTAAATGGGTTGAGCTGGGTTGGCAATTTCTTGGCTTGCAACAAAGGTGAGCCAGGTTGGGTTGGCTCACCTGTGGGCCAGATTGGCCCCTATTAATAGCTCTAACCCAAACCCCTGTATAACCACCCTCCTCCCACTCCCGGTAAAAAGATGTTTTTCTCAATTCAAGCAGAAAATCATTTTTAAAAGGTGTAATAATTGGTCACTTACAGCTCCCTTTTGGACAGTCAATCTTCGGATTGATGGAGCCCGTGCTACAGAGGAAGCAGCCATAAAATATGTAACATTCAAATTCTGATTTTCAACAGTTTCATACAACTCGGCTGACTAAGTTTTGAAAGTTTATATTCTTAATTACCTCTTATGAACATCAACATATTCATCTGTCTCATCCACAATCTCCTCCTGCATCATTGGAAACAAATATAATCAGTATTGAGGGAATAAAGATGTACTAGTGTACTCAGGGTGGGGGAATATCTCAAATTACTGTAGTTTACTTGCAAAAGTTCTTCAAATACATCTTCTAAAGTGATAATACCAATCACTTCATCTTCAATATTATCTGAAAAGGAACCATTTGTCGGGGAATCACTACGTTGCAAACCAGTTGACTTGTTAATGCTTGGAGGCCTTGAAAACTTGTCAATGTTGGCAACAACATTTTCTGACATCTCATTCTGCTTCTGTAGTAATGGAGTAGTCAATCGTGAATCCCCACCAACCCCTATGTTTTCTTCATATGTCCCTTCACCAGTTGTTTTAGGAATCATTTTTCCTTTACCCTAGCCCTAACAACAGCAGCCATGTGGCTGCTTCCCTTTTGAAACTCATTCAGTATATCGTAAAGAGGCATATCTGATGGAACTCAGTAATATAATATAAAACATTACACAAATTACTGATATTCGACATTAATTTTTTTTAAAATAAATAACAAGAGAGAATAATCTTATCAATGAGAAACATTACACAAATACAAAGGGCTCTTCCATAAGAGCGAGTCAAGGATATAAAAATAATGATTGTGACTCCATTTAACATTGAGAGTTACCCCTTGACAAAAAAATACTGTGGGATTCTCCGGATGGAAACAGCACTGATAGGTGTCTCTGTTTCACGTAGTACAGTGAGAAGACTTTTGACCTAGTTAAATATAACTTAAGTGAAGAAATGAGAATTTAGAAAGTAATAAAAAGGGATAGACTAAATTAAAGTTAAAATGGGGAGGATTTAACACCCACCAGAAGAAGCCCAATAATGTTTTTTGGATTTCCGGAATAGACAGGAACTCGACCGTGCCCAAGAGCAAGAATTTTCCCCATTGCCTCCCTGATTTGAGATTCACAACATAGTTTAAAAGGATAAAAATTGCAAGAGTAAATATTAGTCACATGTTCCAGTAAATGGTGCAGCGGACAATATATCTTCAGCAACCAAAAAGCCCTTACAAAATAAGCAAATGTTCCTCTTCAAATCAAAGATCCATCTTCCAAGTAAATTTCAATAAACTATTTACAACCTATTCTATTTAAGAATATCATCCACTGTGAGACCAAATAAGTTACTCGACTGCCAACTAAACTAACCACTGTCAGTTGAATTGATCAATCTTTGCAGGTTATATAGCCTATGGGTGATTTAATAAGTAAATAGACAAATATATCAGATAATGATCTCTTGGTTCTATGTTTCCAGTGACTTGAGTGATGCATTCATCAGTTGCTGCCTTGCTGGCATTTGGATTAATGAGAAGGATGTCAGGTATATAAGGGAACAACCCAGTTAGGAAATAAGAAGGGCATATTGTGGAGACCACATGTGAAACATTTACCTGAATAGTAACATGCACATTAATGAAGAATTATGTCTTTGTAATCCAAATGAAAAAATTTAGTGAAGATACACTAAGATGCTTCAAGATACTTACCAGTCCAATTTTGAATTAACATCCAAGGAAAAAGTTGATTCAATAGGACTATAGGAGTCATGGCCTCTTCGGCAGTCTGACCAAAGAAAAATCAATATGGTGATAAAGGAAATTTATATACAAATCCAATCAGCAGATTCATCTATTAGAACAAATCCAATCAACGTAACCATTTTGGACAACTTATCCTAATCTGCCTAATCCATTTTTTCCACAGCACGTCATTGTTTCAATTTAACCACCTACAACCATTTGCAAGAAGCTAGTTTCACAGAAGTCGTAATTCCAAAGTAATTTCTCGTAAAAACATTGCATGAAACATAAATTAATCCACTGGAATTATAATAACCTCTCCTCCAAAAACAAGGCATGTTATTCAAACTATTCTAACTTAAAAATAGAAACTAATTCGAAAAGGAGCATCGCAATAATTCAATTAATTACCTATATCCATGGCAGCAGCATTACACAGAAGCAGAGTCACTAGCAGCTGGTGTTGCTTTTGAACCACCGGAAGTATAACCGCTGCATGCACAAACACAAAACATAACACAGACAAAATTTTATATACAACTCCATAATTAACAAATAAATTGAGAATTCGTAATTTCGTAATCCGAAAAGATTATATTTAAATTCGTTCACTGAAAAACAGGAAACGGAATAGAAGACGGAAAATAGAAAAGAGGAAAAACCTGCTTGTTTCTTCTAGGAGGGAGAACAGCTGCTTTGAAGAATCTCAAGGTCAACGAGGCCGAGAGACATGAGACCTAGGGTTAGACCTGACATGATTCCGGCGAAGATAACGAGGGAAAAGGAGATCCCGGCGTAGACGAACAACCATACCGATCCGAAGGGTATGCCTTCAGGTGCTCCGAGTTGGTTCCGAGTCACCATTAACGCGCTCACCACGTTCATCGTCGTTCGTTCGCTCTTCTTCTTCTTATTTTCTTATTCGTTCTCTGGTCTGGAGTGTTCTTCTTCCACTGCCAGCAACAGTGCAGCTCGCAATTACCTCCTTGGACACGTGGCGGAACCAAGGACCTTTTTCGTTTGGATGCGTGGATATTAAAGAGTTGATACTCTTTAATATTGTGTATGATAAAATGAAGATTACAGGTAATAAAACTAATTATTTGATAAAAAAAATAAATTTTTAGATAATAATCAAAAGGTGTTTTATTTTTTCGATATAAAAAACTTAATTAATCCAATTTAAAAAATATTTTTTTAATTAATAAATGATAAAAGAAAATTTTATCAAAATAAATAATTTAATTTTAGATAAAATGATAAATAATAAATTTTATTATTTTATTAAAAATAAAAATAATAATCATAAATTTAATTTATATTTAAAAGAAAATAAGTGAATTTGAAAAAAATCTTATAAGTCAATTTTAGTTTTTCATCCTTTTAAATATAAAAAATGTTTGCTTTTATAAATATTTTAGCGTCAAAACATCTCGTAAACTTACAAGGTTTCACCCGAACCAAAAAAAAAAAAAAACAAAGAATGAAAATTATGCAACAATTTTTTATTGGTTTCTTGAAAACAACGTCAAGGCATTAAAACATCAAAGAATCAACTAACAAGAAGTTAAAAGCATAAAAAACAATGATGATGAGAATGGATCTTCTTATATACATGTATGATAGGTATAAAATTTCATGTAACGTTTTTGTAAACATTTGTACATTATCACTGAGTTAAAAATTAAATAACCTTAATCATAACTTTTGAGATATATAATTACCACAGAACTGATAAATTTATCATATATAAAATTTATAATTGAATGAGAATATAAAAAAATATTTATATTATAAATTTATATTTTAATTAAATTCATAATTATATATGTATATTTTTTTAATTATTTTTGAACTTATTTTATTTTATATTTATCAAAAGAAAAGTAAATACAAAATTTTCAATATTGCAACGTGGAATTTGAATATAAGAGGTGTTAATAAAGATGAATCATGAATGTATACTAGTGTAAAGTTAAAAAAAAAAAACAACTGACTAGATTATTCTTTAGGTTGAAAACCAACTATTATGTCAAATGGGCCAAAGGCTAAAAAATAGTAAATACTAGGCTAAGAACTCCAAGAGGCTAGGGAAGAATAATTTTATCGTACTTTTATAAGGTAAAACAAGTTTTGTTGTACTTTTTATATCTAACTATATTATATATATTATATATTATATGATGATGAATATTCAACTTTAAAAGAATAGTGTGAGGGAAAAAATGGAAATAATAAAAATGAGATTGTTAATATTGATGTGTGTCCACAAAAGAAGGAATATGATAATAATGATTATATAAAAAAAAGGATTAATATAACATTGATAAGGAGAAAATGACAAAAAAAAGATAATAAAGATATTTTGGCAAATTCAAATAAGGTCACGTGAGACATTAGTGAGAATAGTGAATTATATGATTTTCAGTCTTACCAGAAAAAAGAAAAAAGACCAAGAAGAACTTTAGAGGAGTTAGTGAAAGGAAGATGTTATGGTAAATAATATTCTCAAGGTTTGATTTTTAGATTAGTTAAATAATATGTGTAATCTATGTAACTGATCTTATCTACTAAGATAATGTTTTGTTGTTATAGTGGGAAATTTAAAAGATAAATATGATACACTCTTTTAAACACATTCGATCTTTTATTAGTTGATACTTTTTTACTCATTGAAATTGTTGACAATTATAAAACTTATCTTATTTAATAGACATCTCTATATATTTGTATTTTTAAATATATTTTAACTAATAAAAAATTTATTCTGTTCCTAACACTCCTCAATATAATACAAAGGAATTAACATGCAGTAATTCAACCCTTTTGTATCTTCCTGGGTTATGGCACGATTGGCCTCAAACTCACGAACGAACAGGCTGATTGAGCCTATACCACCAAACTGATTGAATATGCTTAATATTCAAGGAAGAAATTAATTTGCCTTAAGATTAACTTTTTTGTTAATTTGTGTTTAAATTACTCTTTTGTTAACTTTTCATAAACATTTTTAACTTAGTCCACTTATTAGCTTTTCATAAACATTGAATTTTATTAATCCAACCATTTTAAAGAGATTGCATTAAGTAAATCAAATATAAAGTTTTCATATAATTTAAAAATTATTTGATATTTTATCAATTAATTAACTTTATTTTAATATAAAACAATACTTTTTAAAAATATATATAAATATTAGCTATAAAATTATGAATGTTTAGTTCATCTAAAATTTAACATGTATAATCATTAAAATAGTATAATATAATTCAATGGTTAAATTTGCAAACTTTGTATATTATAAAAAAATATTTATAAACTTACTGTATATTTTGATCCTTACCTTGATGGCCTGATGTGATTATATATGTTGCTTTAGAACGTCCCTGCCAACTTTATTTGACTGAAGGGTTTATCTCATATAATAATTCATATATATCATGTCACCATAAGTCGGTGTAGTATCATATTTTCTGCTCTCTTTGTTTCTGCATGTCGTCAAAAACTTGTTGATTTTCGAGCTTACAATGATTTGATGAGTGTAGACTTGTAGATTCTAGTGCCTCCAAAAGCGTGTTTTTTTCTTTCCCTGATCTCTCGTAGAATCTTAGGCTGCTAGCTAACGCGTTTTTATAATTTGGTAGTGATGAGAATCAACTAATGTGGACTACACAAATCACTCTCACCCACTAAAGACACATGCTACGAAGAAGCTAATTAGCCTAGCAAAATGCCACAAATTAGCCCAAAATTAAGAAACGAAATTATAGCAGCCGGGACAGTAGGGTAGAGAAAAAGACTTAGAATAATGCACAACTTAAATTATGCTTTGGATAGACTTATAATTATTCACCAAACGAAGAATATGAAGTACACAAGGATATACGAAGGAAACAAAGGGATCAACCCTGCAATGGAATGCTCCACAATTAATCCGGCATCAGGTTACTCAAAATAGAGACGAACACATGACCTAAATTGGAAGTTCCTAGACACACTTTTGACTTTTTAATCTGTTTCTTATTGCAAAAGCATGCACACGTGTAGTATTCTGGTTGATGTATTTTGATGTTACTGGATTGGTGGTTAGAGGGTCATATCCACATCCAAGTATGCATTTTGAACAGGCTAATAAATGATGACCCCTTTCGTTTTCGTCATGCATGTATGTATAGCTCGCACATACTTAGAACCTGCTCAAAATTGGGCTCTGATCAAATCCTCGTGCCAAAAATGCAAAAGTGTCGTGTCATGAGTGCAAATTCTATCGTCAATTATTGCACTGACGGTTTATAGGCTGCTAAAATTATTGCAATTATAGGGATTCGGATTTAATTTAATGATTTGGCAATGTCAAATCGATTTTATGTCACAAAATGTGATTGTTGATTATGTTGGGAGGCATAGAAGGCCGTGTTTCATTTTCAAAACAAAAAACGTACGATTCCGTTAGCTGGGTTTTTTGACCTATATGTTTGATAGATTTGGCTTTAGTGACAAGTGGAGATTGTGAATTCAGGCGCGCTTGATACTTATAGTATCACTATCAGTATCAATTTGTACTGGCAGACCAACAAAAATAGTTCAAAACAAAAGATCCCATGACACCTTTTTCTTGTTCTTAACAGTATCCAAACTTGGACAAACAAGATCCCATGACACGTTTTTTGTTAAGCTAGATTTAGCTAACGAGAAAAAAGTTTATTTCATTTTTTCTTTTTAGTGTTTACAAAGAAACTTATCTGATCTTAGTTAGAAGTGCAGAAGTTATATAAGTGTGTTATTTTCAACGGTTAATGTCAATGGCCTTCATGCAAATGCATATAGATAAGGCTATGTACAATAATCTTCTTTCGTACCTTACATATATAGCAAGGACTCTTCTAGTATTGTGTGTACGTTATTCATGGGGAGGACAGTGTTTCTGATCACCTCCAGCATGCAAATGACAGCATCTTCGTGGGTGACTCTGACGTGACTCATGTATAGGTTATGAAATGTATCTTGAGACTTTTGAAAATTGACTTTCTGGTTTTAAAGGTTGATCATTACTTCAAAGTTAGTATGGTTGAATTTAATGTGACTGAGCTAACCTTACCCCAAGCTGCTATAATTCTAAATTGTAACATTTGGGATGTTCCTTTTAAGTATTTAAGGTATTTCTACAGGACTGAATCCAAGAAAATTTTCTACATGGGATGCTTTATTTGATTTGATGCAAAATAGGTTGATAGGATGGAGAAACAAAAAATTATCTTTGGTTGGCTTCATTAATCTCATCAATGTCGTCCATATATACTTAGCTCCCATTTTATTTCCTCTCTTTTCTTCAAATTAAAAAATCAAAGACATTAATTTCTTGTGGAAGAAGAATGAAGAAATAGAGAAAATTTCATGAGTTGATATACTTGTTTGTAGGCCCTAAGGAGGAAGGAGGCAATTGGCGTAAAAGAATTTATGGAAATTTAACTTAGCACGGCGGGAAATGGATTTGGTTGAAGGCCAAGATATTCTGGAATAGAGTCATGGGGTTTAAAATTTACAAGAATTAATATATGGGAGAGGTAAAGAGTATTTATTGGTGGAGAGATTTAGCATGTATAGATATTTCAGAAGTAAACAAAATTGTTTGGTTAAGCAAGAATGATAACAGTTAAATAATTGTACTTTGATAGTAGAAAATCAAACAAAATTATCTTAAAAAATAATTATTTAGTAATTATTTGCACTTAAATATTAAAGAATTGATGTTCATTGAATTTTGGCTGCAGATATAAAAACTGGAGGTACTAAAAGCAAAAAGTTGGAAAAATAACGAAGAAAAGAAGAAACCAACAACAAGGCCCAACCCAACGTCTCGCTCAACACACAGCTCGCGCCGAACGTAACTGGAGACACAGGCGTTAAGCGCACAGCAGGCGCTAAGCGAGTAAAACAGGCACATGCACTAAGCGCGCAACAGGCACTAAACGGGCAAAACAGAAATAGTATGTGTTAAGCGCGCGACGATCTAACAGAACATAACGCGCTAAGCGAGAGGAGCTCGCTAAGCACACAATCTACACGCGCTGAGCGAGGGATGTCATGCTAAGCGAGCCTACCAAGGCCCAAGATCGACTTCGGTAGCTATAAATAGAAAATCAGGCCAAGGGGAAACAACACACTGAGTCTCAGAACATCCTCACTACTACCTAAAGCTTGAGAACTCCTACTCTCTTCTTTCTTTTGTATCCATTCTTTCTTTCATCCCTCTCATTGCAAAGCCCTCATGGCCATGAGTGACTAATTCCCTAGTTAGGATCTGACAGGCCTAAAAAGCCAAGCAATGTATGGTGTACTTCAGGTTTATCAATGCAAAAAGATTCTTTTTCAGGTTTTTCTATTCTATGATCTTTTCTATTTTATCTTGCATTTTCATCTTTACATTCTTTTGGGGGTTAGATGCTCGGAAAAGGATAACTTCTAATAAGATTTAAAGAAAAGATGCACGCATTAGTTTTAGAAGTTAGATGTTTGGGAGAGAGTAACTTCTAATAGAACAATAAAAAAAGATATCATAAGGAAATCATTGCTAGACATAGAATGGTAACTTTATGCCCATGCATTTAGCAAACATCTAGAATTTATTCTTCATGCATTTTATTTATTGAGTCTTTTAGATGTATGGTAGACGAAGAGTGTTAACTAGAAGTCTAAATCTCTTTTTGGAAGAAAGCTTGAGGGGGGCAACGTGGAATGTGGATGTACCTACAAAAGCATATTTTTCGGGCTTTTCCATTTATTTTCATCAAAACAGCATTCATATGCAAAGGAATAACATTAGAACTTTCATTGAGGGATGAATCACCTTCACGTTACAAGGGAGAAGGATAATTAAATAGTAAATGATTTTTAGAGTAGGAAAATAGTTTGGTGGATGACTTTTAGATGTATGGTAGGCACTGTGTTATGAACTATTAGGGAGCAATAAATTGACTAGATAATTCATTGAAGAATTAGTAGCGAAAGTGTATTTTCTGAGTGCTAAAACGTACGCTTTGAAAAGTTACAGTAACATTTCGATAAAAAAAAAAAACCCTCTTGATGAGCATTTGTATGACATTCAACATTAGTAAGAATCTTTTCTGCACTGAGAAGATTAGGAATTGAGAGTGGTGGGATCATTGTCTCTCTTGCATTCCATACCTTTCTCAACAAGTCATTTTCTCCTCTCATGTCCTTTCCGTTATTTTCCTTGCTTTCCTTTCAATTCGTCCCGAGATTGCTTGTTTTGAGTTTGCATCTGAGTTGGACTTTGCATTGTGGTTGGATTCAATTTTCAAGAACAAAACACTCAATTCAAAAGGCTTTTTTCTTTTATATAAACATGATTCTTAAACAACATTGAACCCGCCAATTTGAAGCTTAAATGAGGTTACATGAACAAGTAATGGCCAGGAGGTTTTCTTATAATGACAAAAGGATCAATTAAAACCCAATTATTTATTTAGATTATTCACATTAATTAATCTTCAATACCCAAACTAATTAATCATGATTTATTAGCCACATCTAATATGTGATAGTTTGATGCTCCTTAGTTTCTCTTTTACAATTTGTCAAAAAAAAATGTCTCTCTTTTATAATTTTTTTTTATCTTGGATAAGAGATCATGAATGTACTCTTTAGGTCACTTTTCCTGCTTGATGGAAAACACTCATGCGCGTAGGAACTAGATGAGCAGTTGTAATTGGGTGGAATTACTTGTAGTTTGGACATGCAATAATCCTCTAGAGAGTCTCTACGAAAAAAAAAAAAGCAATCAATTTAAAAGTCATGCGTTATTAATTTCATAATTAATGAAATTCGGGATGTGGTAATTATTATGAAACTTGATGATTCTGATTTTTTAAAAATATGATAAATTGTTATTTTTATTCTTGTCATTATTATTAAAACTACTCTTATTAAAAAAAAAAGCATAATGACAAGGATATGTTAATTTAAGTATGACGTTTTATTATTAGAATAATTTAATTACAGACATTTAAAATGTGTCAATTTAATGCTCTTGAAGTTTCTTTTATTTTGCTAAAAAAATAATAAATTGTTGTCATTATTATGATTATCATGCATTTTCGTTGTTACGTTATTGTTGTTGTCTTTTTTGAAAATTAAAAATTAAAAAGATTTAATTTAGACGTGGCATTTTATTAATTTTATGTTTTAAATTAAGATAAACTGAGTTGTTTTTTTCTTTGCTGAGTTAGATAACCTGAGTTGTGATAACATGATAATACTATATTAATTAAATTTAACTAACTTCAATTTTTTTTTTATAATGACGATGCTTTATTAAGAAGAAGGGCCAATAGGCCTACCATCATCAGATACAATACTGAGCAATTGGGTGGGGGGGGGGGGGGGGGGGGAGGATTTCCTCAACTCAATATCTCTCTTTAGCTACAAACATTTTCTAAAAATAACGTATCTTTGAGTTCTTTATTATATTGACGAATGCATTGAAATAGGAAAGCTCTTGGTCGAGATAATATTTTTGTTTTCTTTCTATTTTTATTTAATTTAATATTTTAGTTTAAATTAACTGAATATTTTAAAACAATTAATAGTTTATAAATTAACTAAGAGTGGTTATTTTTAATAGGTGTATTTGAGTTGTAATAAAATTAAGTTTTGGACTCTTTTTTCTTTCTTTCAAAAACCAGTTCTATAAAAGTAAAAGGATTTTTCAATTACTTTTAAAAAAAAAATTAATTGATGACAACTTCATTAATTTTACAAAATTTCATTTTGTCTCTGGTTGTGATATATTTCGAACACGTGACAATGAGTATTTCATGCATTGTACATTTGTATTTATTTATTTATTTTTTATTTTAATTAATATTAATATGTAATATATAAAAGATAAATGTCTTTGAATTTAAATTCAAATGGGAAAGATGTACAATGTCAAATTGAAATACTTAATTTGAATTTATCTTTTAGAAAATAAATTAAAAATAATACGTGGCGTGTCTTAAAAACAACTAAAATAAGAAATTAAGTTAATTATCATCAAATGAACGTATTTTAATTTAATAGTAAATAGAAATAGTTGTTCTGGGAAGTTTTTTATTTATGAATATTGTTCAGGGATTTAATTCTATAAGCAAGTTTAAATAGCTTAATAAATTACTTAAATTTAAAATATATTTTCTTGTCGATCGAATTATGTATACATAGTACGTAGAGGCCTATTAGTACTTCCTTTCGGAACATTATGTCGGGTTGGCTTAGGACAAAGGTTGCATAACATTTATTATACGATGAAGTTTTAACGTTTTTCGTGAATAGTAGAATAATATATTGCGTCCTCTTGTGTGTACTCAAAATATGTTTATAATCACATAGATAGCGACTGATGGAGACACTGTTTTATCACTATATTAGCGTTCACATTGTACGTAAGTACCCTTTGATTTTTATGTAGTCGAATGCCGTAAAAGTTCCATATACGGTTATGGTATACACACACAAGTTCATTTCATTATATATACCACAACTCGCTCGTCGATCATTCCGAGACAAAGGGGATTTTTGGATATCCTATCTCAATCAAGCTTTAACTTTGTTATTTTGTGATCACTCAGGATAAGAGGACAAAAATTTAAAAATGGAGGGAGAATGAAGGAGGAAAAATTCATAGTACTCTCTTTTGTTTACCCTTCCGTGCGTGGCTAGCATTTTGTACCGTGTCTAACTCATGACCTACAAAGATATTCTATATATTCATGCATATATTGCTTTCTGTTATTATGAAAAAAGTGCAATGGAACTGATTACTATAGAAGATGCATATAGAATGTATGCCCATGTTAGAGCTAGCTCATCTATTATTAGCTTAGATTCATTAATTCCCGATTTTTTTTATTCTTTGGTGTTACTTGATGATTAGTCTTTTTGGAGAAAGAAGCTACAACAGTGTTAGAGATTGTGTAGCATTTGTGATGACAGATGGCAAGGAAGAGCATGCATGAAAGCTGTAGGGCAGAAGTGCTTATAAATCTTCCTTCAATTCTCGTTCATCTTTATTTTGTTGATTCCCATCTAGCATCTTTCAAGTCAGGGAGCACACTTGTTAAACAATAATTCTTGTTCTCATACACAACGTGTATGCATGCATGTCAAATATTTACTTTATTTAGGCTTTAATTTATTAATTACTCGCATTCTACAAGAGCAAAATCAATAAATCTTGGCAAAATACAGTAAGTGTTTTTTTTTTTTACTTTATAACTTTAATAACAATTCATCAATTCATTGATCCTGTTTGTATCTATTAAAACAAACAGCTTCGTATACGTGTCTCATAAAATTAATATATCAAGTGGAGTTATACAGAATTAACGAAACCGACGGACTTATATTTATTTGGTATTTTGAATTGACGTTTATAGCTTGTCATAGACACGTATGACTTCGTACAAGAAATTGGTAATTTTCATATGATTTTTTTTTCTCTGATTCTATCTTTAAGAAGCTTATTATTGACTACAAAATCATATTGGTTACTGCACCAAACTCAAGAACAAAAGAAAAATACATTATCGTACATGATGCACCACTAAGACGCAGAGTTCGTCAGCATATAGTTGTTCAGATGAGTGACATATTTAAATTAAATTTTAAAATATCGTAATATAATACGAACTTGTTCATACATATGGATAATATATTTTGCATTTCCTTAATAATCTTTTCAATCGATCTCAATAGACAATTAGTGATCCACCGAGGCTTGTAAAGACAGGAACCCCGTTGGCTGCAATGTAATATTGATAATATACTACAAGTTGTGTACTCCAGCATTTACAAATGGCAGGCACAAGAAGCCCTATATAGTTACCTTAAATTGATAATGATATCTACTAATTAAAATATAGATAATTTGATAGTGATGAAAATGCCTATAAATCACTTTCATACTAGTTACTGAACTGATAAGAACAGATACTATACTTTTTATATTATAACCTTTGGAAAATATATATTCTATGCATGTTTGATGTGGACCAAGATGCTCATGGAAGCGTTGGAAAATCATTACTCATACTGTCTTTTTTCCCTTTTCTTTTTATATGGGATGCAAAGGCCAAGACTTTACTAAAGGTGATTTTGACCATACAATTGCATTGTTAAAATATAAATATGTAAACGTTTCCTTTTGTCAAAATTTTCAAGGATTTCCCAGATTTAGTACTAGCAATTTTTTTGGTGTAAAATTCTCTATACTCCAAAGGGGAGGTAGGGGAATTAAGAACAAAAGGTGTATTTTTTATATATAAAAAAAAATATGCCCGTAATATGGGTCCACTTTAGCTTTTAAAATATGGGGTGGTGAGTGGGAGTATAAAGGCGAGCTGTGTGTTATATATTGGTTGGAATCATGTGAGATGAAGAAGACATAGGGCTTCTGCGAGAGTATTGCCCCCACGTACCTTTTTTTTTTTTTCTTCCCCTTTTGTCTCTTTTTCAAGATTCCCAATAAACACTTAGCATAAGAATATAGTGGGTAATTCATTGAATAGTTTTACTCACGCATCAGTTAATATATAGAAACTTTGTTTCACGTAATAAAAAAATGATAATAATTATACAGACCCAGTAGTTAACTAAAACGTGAATAATAAATAAATATTCTCTAGAGGAATTGTATACCGCATTCGAAAAGTTTAGTATCAACTTTAGAGGAATTGTACCCATCATTAGTTGAAAATGATCACAACCCAGCTAGCTCGATCAACTCAACTCATGTTGATCCATCTATATCTATCCATCATCACAAAAATATATATATTATCAAGTACGTTCAATCAAATCATGCGTTGCTGTTTCTTGCACTGGGGTTGGGCTCTCTCACCCGCTGGATCTTGAATAGACGGTGATTGAGAATGCATTAAGTCGATGAAACGGACATATGAATAATAAATGTACGTAGTGGAGTACATGTTACAATGTCTTTTTCATGGTGGGAAGGAGGCATGGCTTAACCAAGTCCAACCCCAAATCCAATCCTGGATCAGGAGAAATTATGGAAAAGACCAAAACACCCCTATTCCCCTTCTGGGGCCCCACACACCACTAGTGGGGCATGGGGACTTATACTCCAATTCCTATCACAAATCAATCACCAGTAAGTAGTAACTGTGATCAAATTCAACCTTCTAATTTTTAAATTGGACCCACTCCAAAGAAGCCAAACTTTTGCTTGTGCTTGATGCAGGCGCACCACAAACTATCAGTACGGAAAAAGGTGATCAAGCTCCTTGTTGCAGAAAGTAAAAAGCATTTTTGATCTTTCACTATAGTAGTTTACAGTTACGCCACTTCAAACCGTTTTTTCCACGGATCCCAATAATGCTTCTCCTCTGTACGGCCACCAAATGTAGGTACTTCCAAGTCCAACGTTGGGGACTTGGGATGCAAATTTTTTACAAGATGCTATAGGAAACGCACAAGAAGTAGTACTATGCTACAACTTTTTAGGAACAATTTGATTGTGTGAAAAAAAAAGAATTCAGAAAAAATACTTGAATTAAAATAAAGAAAGGAGGTGCGGAATTTATATATAATTTTAAAAAAATTGTTATTTTTTTAATTAATATGAGCATAAAATGATTTAAAATTATTTTTTGTCAGAAAAATTCAATCAAAATTTGAATCTTGAATCATTAAATTAAGTTATATAAGTTGTTATCACTTATGTTAATAGTTGTTGATTTTATTTCTCTTCTATTTGAATTCCAATTTGTTAAATGAAAATGTAATTTTTTTTTCACTTCTACTTAAATTACTATTTTGTTAAATTATAACAATCTAAACATGTAAGAAAAAACCCTTTTTTGTTATCTTTTCTTTAACTCAGTTAGTTAAGCGCAAGATTCAATGTGAAGTATAAACTCTGAATGAGTGCGTTTAATCTCTCACAGTATGCTTCACTTCTTTCCCATTCAATTATTCTCTCTCCTTATAAGAATATGAGTCTCCCCTTGGATTAAAAAACACTTGTTACCTTCAAATTTAAAAGTGTTTTTGTTTTTTTTAGGGAAGTGTTTTGGTTAAATATAACCATACTTTTCAACTGTTTTAAAACTAGTAGCTACAAGATTTGAAGAACTGAAAAAAAATAAAAAAAAATAGAGCAACTTGCTAAGTAATTTCAGGCTATATACCACAGAATTGAAGGGTACATCAACTGTTTCTTATTATGCTACTTTTTTTTTTTAAATTACTCAGTTAAAAATAAAAGAACTCAAGAAAAAAAAAAGTATACTTTAATAATTTTTTTCATTGATACTGACAACAACTTATCTCCCCAGCTTCAAATAGATTTTTTTTTTCAGATTTTTTCCTAATGATTATTATTAATAACATCCCCTGGCACAATATGCAGTGAGAAGATCATATTTCATGCGCGAAAAGATAAAATAAAAATTTCCGTCACATCAGTATCTAATTTAACAAGCATTTCCCGAGTGCAACGGTTACACTGTAGTAGGTCCACAACGTTAGCCAACAAAGCAGCAGGGATTGTATATGCTAAGCTCCATTAACAACTTATTTAATTAATTTATACGGAATACACTTAAGTATTCCTGATACTGATGTAACCCTAAATAAAGAAAAAATCCATTAATATTTTCCATATATATAATCTGTCAATAAGTTAAATAAAATATTATATTCATATATATTTATCAAGTACCGATACCGACACGAATCCGATACGAACACGTGAATATCGTAATATCCAAAATATAAAATGTAATAAGGATGTTGTGTCGGTATTGGACACTGACATGAACGCGTGTCAGACATCGAATACGATAAGAAGTTAGGGTCTATGTGCTTCATATATATATAGATATAGATATAGATATATATATATATATATATATATATATATATATATAGTAAGTAAAACATTTACTAATACCAATGACATGACCTGAAATATGGTATAAAAAAAAGAAAGAAAAAAAAAAAAAAGATATGCAATGGCATAGTGTTTCAGCATGCGCCAATGGTGTATATAGTGTATAATATAGATTCTCTGGCCCTACTAGTCTTCCTCTTCCTCTTCCTCTTTTAACGCGTTGCGGCCATTGCTACCGGCGCCGCCGCCGCAATTACATCTTTGTGAGAGACGATTCCGGCAGGGACGACGTGGTGCGGCGTTTTCTTCTCCCCGTAGAGAAACTTGTGGAGGACGATCAAGCTCTTGGCGAGCACGTGATCGTGCCAGGCGTCACGTGACCCAAGGAAAACCTCGGTGGCGTCGAGGCGGTGCATGTTCCGTTTCCACAGCCCGTGCAAGCGGTGGATCTTCTGAATCTGACGGTTGGCGAGCGTGCAGTTGTTGATCTTCAACCTTGCAATGGCGGCCTCAAGAAGTCTCTGTTTTGTTCTCTCATCAACGCCTCCATTAGCCTCTGCTCTTAGAAAGTCATCGAATTCGGGCACACCAATGGCTCTTCGTATCCCTTTAGTGTAATCGGTTACACTGGGGTCGAAGAATTGACGAACCTCGTTGACTTGACCAGCTTCGATCATGCGGTCCACACGTGCCTGGAGGGAAGAATGGAGAACCGGGAGTGACACGTCAACCCAGAGGAA
This sequence comes from Glycine soja, assembly GCF_004193775.1. Lineage (NCBI taxonomy): Eukaryota > Viridiplantae > Streptophyta > Magnoliopsida > Fabales > Fabaceae > Glycine > Glycine soja. Next base: position 39,902,505 of record NC_041012.1, on the reverse strand, counting down.
ACAGCACTGGTACCTTAACCTAAACTCGGGATAATGATTGACCAACGCGTCTAAGTAAGAATTAGAGCCTCCAGCGATGATGGGTAAGCCATTTTTTTCCACAATGGAATCGATAGCCAAAGTGGCGTGGCGACAGAAGTCGTTGGCGGTGAAATTTATGTAGGGGTCAACAGTGCCAAGCAGATGATGTGGGACCCCAGAACACTCTTCTTCGGTGACCTTGTTGGTGGTGATGTCCAGGCCCTCGTAGACTTGCATTTTGTCTGAGTTCACTACCTCCGCGGGTTGGAAGTGTTTGGCCACGTCTATGGCCAACTTCGTTTTGCCGGTACCAGTAGCCCCCATTATCACCACCACCTTCTCCTTATTCCTATTATGAAACAACGACTCCATCGATAGTGATCCCTTTTGGAAGCTTACTAGGGGCAGCTCCTGTTTGCAGGCGCAGGCTGATATTGAGATGTTCATTTTTTTTTTAATCAAAAAAAAAAAAAACTATACCTGCAAAGTTCACCAAACATTCATCTTTTTTAATTCACTTTGCGTAATCCATGTCACTATATTTAAACAATTCACCTCATGCTAGTATTAATTTATAAACAATTTGCTGCCACTGGTTTTTTTTTTTTTTCAATTTTAATCGATCACCAAATGGACAAGTACTCCAGTGACGAGTCAAATTTGATTTTTTGATTTATAATTTCCTTAACCTATTAGAAAACTAGGAGAATCTACTAAGGGAGATGGAGGAAGGAGGAAAAATCTACAAAAGGAGCTTAGTCTAAATGGATATATAGGAATAGTATGTGTATATATAATATGGATTATGGAGGGAATGAAAGATGTTTTGTTTGCTTAGAAACAGAGAGGTTAAAGCAGGGGAGGAGTAAAGTAGGGAAGAGTATAGTAAAAATGGAAGAAATTACAGTACCCCACATGTAATTTAAATGGACCACGATAAGAGTACGTACCGTCAGTGTCAAAGATGCGGCGAGCGATAGAAAAAATTACTATAAAGTAGTAGTGTTGTTGTGCACACAGGTTTTGGAGGAGGAGGAAGAAGAGTATATATGTATGATTTGATGATTCTTTTGTGTGTTGAGTTGAATATGAATTGGTTTGATAGAAATTTGTAAGGGTGTGAAGTGTGAAGGAAGTAGTTGATTAGAATAGAAGGTTTTTGTTGCGGGGAGCGATTATGGAGATGGGTGGATTAGTGAGAGTGTTCACTGATCCGTGGATTTTCTGGCGTAGCAAATGAAGCCCACACTGGTATTTATAATAGAAACGAAAACCTGTGAAGGCCCACTTCAGGCTTCACATGAAAATGAAATGTTGAATAATAATGCTTTTCCGATCTTGACCTTGCGAATTCAACAAATTAAAGTAATGAAAGGAGATAAGAAGTAATGAGTTGTGAATAGAACACGTAAGAAACACTATTAGCAGCTTGATTCGTAAGAGCCGAAGGTATACAGGGATTACTGGTCCACAGCGGCGGACCCCAACCAACCAAAAAGTGCCTTTGGCCCTCCTATCCATTTTAAAAGAAAATTATATTTATACATTTTAACTTTTTATACAAAAATATATATGTACTTTTACAATATATTCATGAAAAATAATATTTAAACATCTTATATGTCAAGTGACACCCGGTGAAAGTAGAAAGAAATGAAGGTAATAGGAAGAGAAATATAGAAAAAAAAAATTATTATATTAGTTAGGTATTTGAAAGGAATATTAAATGTGATATTTCTTTATCATTTTGCATTTAACCATTTTTATGAATTAAACTTATGAATTATGTCTTTAGTTTTTGAAAACGAGGATTGTTTAGTTTATTCTAATTTGTTTATTTATTGAAACAAAAATTTTATAAATAAATTTGTATTTCATAAATTTAAACTTTGACATATCATTTTAGATTAATAGTTTATTTTCAAACTTTGCTATAATTTTAAAATGTTTATTAAATTCATTTTTATGTAATAATGTAAAATATTCTTTTATAACAAAGAAGACATTTTTGTTATGTTTTATTTGTCCTTAATTATTTAACAATAGTGATATTTCTTTGTATTTTTTCTTTTAATTTATATTTTTATATCTAAATTTAAAATTTTATAGTTCTTGTATCTAATAAATATCAGTTTACTTTAATTTCGTTGACTGCACCCTCACACTTGTTTTCTAAAACTCTTTTTGTTATTAGTTAGTGAATATTAAATTCTCGGAATGCTTTTTATTTAAATATTTTGTTTAATTTTCCACTTATGAAGTTAGTTAAAGACTCAACCACATAAAAAAATTTCACCGCGCTGTCAAGACGCATGAGTCTTAGTAGAAATAAAAGGTGGTTGATTGTTAGTGTTTTAAAGAGTGCATGAAACGCTCTTTATTTAAACTTTGAAGAACTCGTAAAACAAATAAACTTTAAAGAAAATGCTTATTGCTGTTTAACAAATACTGAATAAGGAAATAATGATGTAAAATATTTAATATTTTTAAATTCTATATTTCTTTTTACTTTTAACTATGCACAGCAAATTTAATTCGCTGTTCATTTTGTTGACAAGATTTTATTTTTAAAAAGTATAACTTGGATTTTAATCTACAAAAGATTCAGTTGTAAGAAAAATTCCCACCAAAAAAGTTATAAAAAATTTAAAATGTAAATAATTTCTAATGCAAATTTTTAAAAAAAAAATTGATAAATTTAAAATATTTTATGGAAATATTCTGTTTACCTGTGGTACGGCTCACTGTACTCTAGTTATTTACATAATCAAATGCAATTTCAACACAACAGACTTTGCAAGCTATAAAATGGATACTGCTTAATTAACTGGATCCCACCATCAAAATAATATTCTCACACACTTTCGATTTTCGTTAAGTCATGAATCTACTTGAATTGTGACTTATATCATGTTTGTACAACAAATATTTTCCCGAAAAATTAGCTGGTGTTTATACGTTACTTTTTGGGTTATGTTTTATTAAGTTGATTTTTGACATGACAATATATTCTCGTCGACTATTTGATGACAAGTTTTCCTAATTTTTATTGGAATAATTAATCTCCAAGATATATCTCTCTCAAGTAATTAAATTTATTTCCCTTAAAGAAAGTAATTAAATGTATAAATATGACGTCTATTTAAACTCTATTGCATAAAAAATTTAGAAAATTATTAACTTTTTTCAACTAAATTTACATTAGTCGAGTGACTAATGTATTATTAGAATACTTGAATTTTTATTATAAATAAATAAAATTCTAGCTACTTCATTTTAATTATTTGATTTCAAAATTCAAACTATATATACCCTCTCTGTCTTATGGACTTCGGCCAAATTCTTTTATTTAAGTAACCATTACAATTATCACATTTGGGTCTTTGGTGGAATCTAAAATATTTTCATAAGTTTTAACTTTTTGGATTGATTATAAGATTAATTATCAAGAATTTAGGGTGTAATTACACTTAAAACTCTCTATCTTTCTTTGAGGATGAATTTTGTGAGATTATCAATTGAGTTATAGATGAGAACTAAAAAAGTTTTATAATTTAACTCTTACCTCTCTGCGAGATATAATGTTAGTCCCCGGCTGGACCTATCTGTTAGCCAAGCGCCACGACTCCCCTCATTTTTTTTTTAAGTTTCATAATTAATATACATATTTTAATTATAATTTTTTTATTTTGCTAATTTTTAATTATTAGATAATATTTTACTCTACTTTAAAGGTTTGGTTACATGGCCTGTTGGTTTTTCTTTGTGGCTCCAGGCCATCCATAAATGTTAAATAAATATCCTTAAAAAATAGGAAATTTTTTTGAAAATTCATTTAATTTTATTGTATTTGAAAATTTTAAATTCCTTTATTAGTAAAAGTGTACATCATATCTAATGATTTTGATATAAGTAACTCAATCAATTTTCTTTTTAATGGACATTTCTATTAACAAGTTGTTTAACTCATAAATAATTTATTTATGTCTCTTATTTGAGCTAAATTCCTTTGATAATAGTTAAACAACTCATGAGTAATAGTTGTTTATATAAGTTATTTTCTCCAAATTTAAGCAACCCAAAATCACAATTTTCACACCACCAAAATTATATATTTTTGTTAAGTAACTTCCATTGTAGATGCTCTAATAAATTTTTTTATTAATAAAACAATTTTACATAAGTATATTATAAGAATTTAAAAACTATGTATTGGTAATCTTTCAATCACAATTCAGTATTTATATAAATTTTAAGTTACAAACTTATTACAAATTAATTTGTGATTAGATGATGATATAATATTAGTGCATATTCCTTTTTCTCACATTGTAATATTAGCAAATATGTTTTGTTAATTTTATTTGTTTCTTATCTCATAAAATGAAGCTTTTTATTTATTTTCATGTGTATTAATTCGTATTGTATGTATAAAAATTTAATTAATTTAAATATTTGTTTACATAATTTAATTATTTTAATTTCTATTATTGTTAGTGACAAATAAAAATAAATTTTGAAAAAAGTTATCATTATTGGCCCCCTCTAATTTACAATCCTGGTTCACCCTTGGTTAGTCTTGTGGAGAGAGTGAAGGAATAAAGGAGGAAAGAGATCACCAATTTGAATTTTTTTAAAAATTTCTAAAAACAAAAATAACAAGCTAACATCTATCATTAAACAAAAATACTTACCACTCTACCAAAGCCTTCAAATCTTTTTACAGATCATTAGGCTAAGAGAAACAAAAACACTATGGTAAAATTTCATGTTTATGAAATCAAAGTGTGAGTTAGTTAATTGAAGTCACATAATATCATATGGTAAATTATAATATTTATTACTTTTTGTGATATGTGTAAAATAAATTAAGATGATATTTATTTTAAATCGAAAGAAATAGTTCATGCAGATCCCTATAAGAAGTAAGAAAAAAAAGGGAAAAGGGGGACGTGTTAACTTGTAACCTGGAACTGTCGTCGTGCAAATATGACTTAATTGCTATGATGAACATTAATTCATAGGGATGAAACATGTTTCACATTCGTAAAGTTATTATTTCATCCCATTCCAATCTATAAGTTCATTAATTAAGTTGTGCTTTTGACGGCGGCATCTCATCTTTGTCTCATATTTTTTTCTTTAGAAGTGACATATACTCATCACGATTGAATTCTTTGATCCACTCATCGATTAATTTTCTGGCTGGATTAGAGAGCCAGAGTCTTCAATATTCATGCTAGCTCATAGTTTCAGTTCAATAGTAGCGAGCATGAACCTCCGCAAAAAAAGGTAGGTTGAATTTTCTCCGTCCAATAATTATGATATAAAGTCTTCTAGTTCTTTCTTAAAAATAAAATAAAAACTATTCTAGTTCTAAGATAAAAACAAGTTAATTATGCCTTCAAAGAAACAATTATGTGCATGCAGCTAGGATAATGGAGTCTTGGTATAAATCGATGACTTATCCTTGTATATGGAATTCAATAAGATTAAGATCAAGTATAAATTTATAGACCTGTACCAAACTAGTTAGAATATTTCTATTAAAAGAAACAATTGAATAAATGAGTCACGTGAGATACGAGAAGGAGAAGTGGAAGGGAATTATTACTGCATATTCCTAGAAGATTTTATATTATACACATTTATCTTCATTATTTGCCAGAACATTGAACAAAAGGAAAGCCTGGTGCTATAAGGCACCCTCAATCGGACGTGTGCTAATTAATTTAACACCTATGCCCAGGATTTATAAATGAATATGAATAATAATGAATTTATATTCGTTTATCAAATAATAATGTATTGCTTGTGTTCTTTTGTACAAGAAAAAAAAATATTTTATATTGATTAAGAAATTTATTTTACTTTATTAAATCATATTGTTTCCAATTAAAAATATTTTTTTTTCTAAATTACTCTTCAATGAAATTTGATATTAAGCGCAACTCTTTATTAAATGAAGGTATTTTAGATATAATATTATTAAATAAGATAAAAATAGTTAAATTTTTACTTATATTTAAAAAAAAAGTTGAATTTTTTTCTTATGAGAGAGAAAAAATTTCACCACTCCAAGAGCAACTCTCTTCATTTTTATTCTCACCATTCCCTTTTTTTTTTAAATATTGAGATTGAGTGAGAGAAGTGAGCACTGATTGTATTTCTACTGCTTATAATAACAAATTAAGCAACTAGCACTAACGATTGTCCGTATATTTCCTTTTTGCATTTTTCAGCAACTAATGTCTATTACTTAGCATAAAAAATCAGGAAAAAATCAACATCATATAGTAAATCACGAGTCTAACTGGTAGATGATAAAAAGTAAAGCACTCAAAAGAATTGTTCATGATACCATTCTGATAATCATTAGGAGATAGAATATATAATTAATATTATCAGTGGGTACCAACTTGTTGTAAACTTTGTTAAATTTTTTGTTAAGTAAATGAATTATCAAGCCCATGTGAGAATTGAGTTGAAAGAGGGAATATCTTACATAAAAGAGTAATATAGAGAGATAATATTTAAAAATAAAATAGATGTTGTACGCACAATCGATATTTTCTAAAATTTCTATGATTAGAAGTATTTTTCATAAAATAGTTCTATTTAATGAGTGTACACAAGAAAAATATCTTTTGCCCACTGAATATTTTTCTCATGACCATTTTAGTCGCGATTGGACAAAAATTACTTTCGTATCATGCATAAAAAAAATTACTTTCTTATTATTCAAGATGATAAACAAAAAAAGGACATACCAATCATCACTTGAATTAATAGGTGATTTAAATTTTGCTTAGTCTGTTTAGAAAAGATATACTAAGGGGAAGAAATTACAACATCTCGTCTCTCACTTCTCTCTGTAATAACACTCACTCTTATTGTTCACTTTTAGGGAGAAACTAATTATTCAGTCTTAATTGATCTTTATGCGTACAATTATATATAACCAAAAAAATTAAAGGAATTTAGTTCAATTAATTAAATAAAATATATGTTTGTTGTAAATCCTCTAATATGTTCAACTTTTATGAATAAAAAAAAAATACAAGAGAAGGAGAACATATATACCTGAGATGCTTAGAATGCTCTATCAAGGCACTCATTATATAGGCTATGTGTGAAGCTCCAAGTCCAAAACCCACCAATATGGGACTAAAGCTCTATAATTAGATTAGTCCCAACATATATCATTGTCAATAAAAAAATGTTAAATAAATGAATATATGTATTTAACTACTATTTAATGTTGAAATATTCTTAAGATCAAATCTTTATTATAGAAAACTAATTATATGATGTCCTTATTAGAAGAATTAAAAAAATATAATAAATGGTAAACATTTTTCTTCTTTTATTTTACTAGTGATAGATAAAATTTTTTTGTTAATTATGTATAAGGATGAGGTGTTGAGGTTGCACCTATCCAAGAATTTCTCCCTCCAGGAAGAAAAAAAATAGACAGGCAAATGAATTAACGATAACCAAACTCATGATTGAATCAAGAAAATTACTTAAGTAACGCTTGATTTGAGTTATTTTGTTTTTATTTTAAAAAAATAAAATAAGAGTAAAAATTACTGTGTTAAATGAATATAATATATAATTAATTTAATAACATTGACAAATAATATATTTACAATATAATATATATGTTAATTGTTATAAAATTAATATCTAAATCTAATATAATAAATATTTGAATTTTAGTATTTTTAATAGATACATAAAATATTAAAATTCAAATAATTAATTTATTTTATAAATACAATATTTTAAGTCAAGCATTTATTATATTATAATGTTAAGTATATATTATACTAAGTTAAGGTATTATGCATTTATAATATATCTTTTTAAAAAAATTCTTTTAATATATTTTATATATATATTAAAAATTATTACTAAATAAATTATTGTTATAAAATTAATATCTGAATTTACATACTATTAAGATATATATATATATTTTAAAAATAAAAAAATAAAAAAGGCTTCTAAAATATATTTCAAAATATTTTAATAAAAATATGTTAAAATTATATATGATTTTTGAAGATTTACACATGGGTCTAGCTATTTAAACGTATGCAATTGAAGTTAATAAAAAAAAAAAAACATGTTGGAGTTTCAGTGCAACTAATTGAGCTATAAATTGGAAGGCAATGGTAGAAACATAACTCACTTGTCACAAGTTAAAATAAGAAAGAAAAAAAAAAAAGAGGTGATGAGTTACACAAGCACAATGAAATTGGAGTGCCTTGTTGTTTTGGCCTTTGTTCTCTTTGCTTCTGCAGTTGCTAGGAAGGAAATTGACCCCAAAGGTTGGATCCCCATCGTTAAAATCAACGATCCTGCCCTAATAGAGATCGCTAAATTTTCTGTGACAGCATTCAATGAGTGGGCTGGTTTGACTTTCAAGTTGCAGAAGCTGCTAAAAGCCGAAATGCAGGGACAAGTTGTAAATGGGATCTACTTTCGACTCATCGTCGCCGCCGGCGATGATCAGTCCTCCTCCAACAATTACCAAGCCATTGTCTGGAATTTGCCGTGGACGGAAAATTACATGAACCTTATTTCCTTTATCCCTGTTCATGATGCACCTCCTAGTTACTATTAATAATAATGTATGTTCTTGTCTTATACTATGTATTAATTATCATTTTGGACCCAATTAAAGTTTATGCTAAGTTACTCAGAATGTGTTCTGAATCTTAATTTGTTATTATGTGTGTACGTACCAGTCTTCCTAGCTCATGATTTTTCAGGAAAATTCACATGCCCACCATCTTCCTTCTTCTCTCACACTAATTTCTTCTCCTTCGTTTTTAATTATAATCAAATTAATTATTAATTATAATATAAATTATCGGCATAAATTGATGTGATTACTCTTAATAAAGGTAATTCATACGTAATTAATTTGGTTACGTTTATAAATGGTAATTTTCATTTAATTAATTAAAAAAGATATTGATATTAAAAATGATAATTAACTTTAAAAAAGGTAACTTACCATTAAAATGAATTAAAAAGGAGTGTAAAAAAATACATAATTACGAAATCATATTTATATATTTTTAGATTATACACTTTTCTATTCCAACACTAATTTCTTAATTGTATGAAAAGGATTATATTGACATTATTCTAATGCATCATAAAAATTGTGTTTGTCTTAATGATCCAGTTTAGGAGAAATAGACGGGATTTTTATTAAAATGGATTAAAAATGAAAACTAATTATTATAATAGATTAATTAAGAAAGTATGTATCAAAATGATTTTTTTTTATCATGACATAGAAAAATGTAGGAGGTGTCTTATTGAGTAATACTTTTTAACTTTTTATTATGACATATTAATTTTTTTTGTCTTTTTTTAAATTATTTTGTTAATATATTTATGTCTTATCTATTAATATTTACTAACTATGCATTAATATTTACTAACTATGCTTGATTAGTTTTTTCTTATATTAAGTACAAATATTAAGTGATTATTTAAATATGCTTGGTTAGTTTTTTCTTATATCAAGTACAGATATTAAGTGACTCTTTAGATGTTTTTAATGTATCAAAAAAATATATTTGTGTTATAAGAATTATTTATCGTTTTATTAATTATAGGGACCTATTTAACTAATCATTATAATTTCGATTTAAGATTAAATTGGTCATTGACTCTTATTTAATTATTTATTTCATTAAGATATTGATATTTTTCTTCTTTTCCTTTAATTATACATTTATCATTTGTCTATGAATATTTAATAATTATGGCATTTAAAAAATATTTCCTATAATAAATACAAATATTAAATGATTCTTAGATTCCTTTTAAGAGTTTAATGTTTATGTACTAATAATATAAAATAATTTTATATTGTCATTCAATCGTAAAGTATCGCTTAAATTACATTAAGATAATTATTTTGAAAATTCATAAATTTATCATATATAATAAATTTTTATTGAATGACTATGTAAAACTTGTTACACATTGTTAGTGAATAATTATTTTTCTTTTTTTAATGTATTAAATAAATATATTTTTGTTATAACACTATTTTGTCATTTTATAAATTTTAGGAACTAATTTGACCAATCATTATAATTTCAAAGACTAATAGTGAAATGTTTTTTAAGACAACATGGTGGTGAAGTGTTTGTTGATATATTTATAACTCCTCTATTGATACTTAATAAGGTACCATGACTAGTACTTGTTCAAATCTTTCCTATATTAAATACAAATATTAATTGTTCTTAAAGTTATTTTAATGTATTAAATAGTTAGGTATTTTTTTGGGCGCTACCTTGAAAAAAAATGTAACACAAAATCTATTCATTAAATAGGTATTTGCTATACCAACTTTAAATACATGACAGGATGAAGTGTATCAAGGTTGCACCTCCTACGTTATGATAATTAATTTTTAATTTTAATCCATTTGAATGAAAATGTCAGAAGGAGACACTGTTCATTACTCATGAGTTTAGCCGATGAATAAATAAAATTTAATCAAAAATTATTTTTATAAAAGATCAAATTCAAATAATATTATAATTATTCAACTTTAATTTCAGAATATTAATCACTTATGTCAAACACTTGATTATATTAATTTGTTGTTTAAAAAATATTTCATCATATATGTATCGTATATCCTTATAAAGTAAGTAGTTATTATTATAAATGTTAAGAAAATAGAAATATCAATCATGTGTAATCTAAATAAAAATGTCAGTATAATTTAGTGTCTATATTTCCCCCAAAACCCTCGCCTAATTTGTTTTCTCGAATTGCTCTGAGTATTCTGACTCATCAATCCAAGAGACTAATAATCAATCATAAACTCAGTTGGGGGCGTGAAATATAAACATTACATTAGCACATTATAGTATCCCCAGTTAGATTGCTTTCTTTTCATGCTGATTGATGTGCATTTCTTTTCATGGCTTGCATCATATTACTACTGCACATGGATAGAGACGTAAATTATATATGAAGTCCCCCCCTCCAAAAAAAAATCACAAAACAATTTAAACTCTATCACTTATATCTCGAATAAAATTGATTATTTAACAATCTAACTAGCGCAAATTTTTATTATATATGACCATAAATCGTGTTTAAACCTGGTAAGGAAAAGTTATTAGTTAAATAATACTAATGATATAAATTAAACATAAATAAATTAAATCTCTACAGCAATATTTTCTAGATGATCTCTACAGCAAATTATAGCTACCTAAAATGCTAACATATAATTATATCAAATAAATAAATCTACTTTAAAAACTACACGTAATTTATTCAAACCTTTCATTCAACGGTATATAACTTAGTTGGCGTTGGGGGGCACAAAAACTGCTGCGCCACAAGTTGTGTATTTCAAATTCAAAGAGAAATAAGTGTTCTGTAACCTTATTAGGTACTTAATTACTTTGTTCTTGGTGTGGGAGAATGTTATCCAAGTTTTGATTTGAGCACACTCTGTACTTCTTCTTCCAAGCATTTCTATCATTATATTTTTTTAGCTTATTAAGAAAAGTGTTCTTACGCACCCTCGTCATGTTATCATGGATCCTTCTAGTTTCTTGACGTTAGTTCCTTTTGCTGACGAAAAATTATGCATTGTTTGTTTAAAAATACTTAAAAAATAGTTGTTGTCTTATATTATTTTACGTAAAAAAGAAATAATAAATAAATAAAAAGGAGTACTAATTTTACAAAATTATTTATATATATTAATTTATTTATAAATTTTATTGTTCATCATTAATATTATAAGAAAACATAAGTAAAAAAGGCTAATTGATGTTAAATAAAAAAATGAAATAATAATTAATTATTTTAAAATAATTTTTTTCTTATACGATAATTATGATCAGACAGGTTTTTTTTAATATTTTTTAATATCTATTTGGTGACTATAAGAGTTGAGAGAATGTCTTCATACAAAGAAGGAGGCTTTATTTCACAATAGAAATATTAACTCTTTAGAATCACTTAAATTTATTTATAAAAATTGTTTCACTTAAAGTTATTTTAAAATAATTATTAATAAAAATGTAATATTTATCGGACTATTTCATAATTGGTTAATATATATTGACAAAATAATGGTGAATCATGATAAATCCCTTGCTAGTTGTATGTAATTGCGTTTGCCATAATAAATCGTGTAATCTGCATAGCGCACGATGATTTCTATTTTCTGGTCTTTTCACCATTTCACATCCACCAAATCAAAAAGCAATACAGTCATCTCGTCTCTACTTTTGAGATTTAGTTACAATATATATATATGCCATGGCATGTAGAGATCATCAATTCATCGTATCTTCAGCTAATAATCAATATGCGGCTGAAGTGAAAGGCAATCATGGGAATTGTAGAGTCAACAATGGTATATCATCAATCATTTTAAAATTTAACTCATGATAACCCCCAAGGCTCTACCCGTGCAAAAATCCATTATATATATATATATATATATATATATATATATATGAAATGAATGCATACTTTAATCAAGGGTCGTTTCTTGACATTTGAGTCACTTTCTTCTGATTCCTAATGACCCCACAATTGTTCAGTGCATTCGTCCCAGCTAGACTTCCATTTTTGTATCCCCATATGCGTGTCTGTCTATTTTTTTTTAATCTAATATGCTACTTAAATAATTGTGGAACCTGGTTTAACCTTAAAAAAGTACTCATTTCATTGAGAACACGATATTTTTTTGCTTAAGGACATTTCAATTTGTGCAGATTCCCGAGACTTTTAGCCTAGTTTGTCTGGCTTAAATTGTTGTACAAAGTGGTTAATTTTGCCACTAAAATAACTCGTATAGAACTCAATATTAGCAGTAAATTTGTGCTTAAGGGCATGTCAATATGTGCAGATTCCAGACTTTGTAGCTAGCCTACTTGTCTAATTTTGTGCTGCTATATAAATATATGATCATTATCACAAGAGAGCAAGTATTTGAGTAAATAATAAAAGAATAGTAATATGATATCCTCCACAATTTCTATTTTTATGAAAAATATAATAAATAATAAAATGAATGTATTTAATATCTTAAAAATATAAATCACATTCCATATTCATAATACAAAGTAAGATGAGCAATTACCAATAATAATTAGTTCAAGTGAATAAGACTTGAACTCCTTAATTAAGCTTGTGGTCAATGATTCAAATTGTGACTTGTGAGTATGAAGAAATTATTGTTGTAAGGAGATAATCCACCTATGAGTATCAATAAATTTTGGTGCGATCGAAATACTCATTTAAAATTGTGCACAGAAAAAAAAATGTAAAGTAAGACAATTAATAAAAGGATTAGAGAAGTTAATTTTGATTATATTTCATATATAAATTATCAATAGTGAATCATTCGTGTTAACTGTAAAATGAAAGATTCACTCCTCTCACATTTTTATATCTCCCTAGACATGTCGCTGTCAACACTCTTAATCGAATGCAAAAAGTTATGGGTTTTATTCTTCTATATCAGTTAAAATTAGTGAATATTTTATATATGCAGGTGCAGCCAAATTAAAAAGTGCTACGTTTCTTTTTATCAGCCACAATTTCTTTTTTAAGGCATGTATTAGTGTAACATGATCAGCGCATGCATGACAAATAGCGGCTTGGTAGTATGGGTATAATCAATTAGCAAGTTAAATAATACTTAGTTACATGATGCGCATGCAGCGCTCATCGGTATGATGATTTGCCATTATCATTTGTTTATAAATTCATAGTAGTAATCCTTATTATTGTTTGATATTGTGTAATATATATTTTTTGTCGATTTATTGCATTGTTAACACCCACTATTCAATTAAACATCGTATGAGACTATAGACTCGTAGGCTCATGCATGTGTATCCGAATAGATTAAACAAGAATTAAGTCAATGTGTCAATTATACAGAAATATCGACAAATGATATTACGCTCTTGCTAAAGTGTAAAAAAAACAAACACGCTTTTAGTCGTTAAAGGTGTTCATAATATTGCGCTTGGATTCACCACGATGCAATTTACCGCGTGTTTGGATCCGCGTCTTCTCCAACCATACTTGCATTTTGAACGTAACTTGCAGAGAGTAGCATTGGGTTAGAGATGGCTTGATTTAGATTAGACGCATGTTCTTAAATTTTTACCAAACACATTATGGTTAGTGGCGGAGCTTCAACTGAAAATGAAAGGAGAAACAAAAAGATTTAATCTAATATGTAATATTTTAGTATATATTTTAAACTTAAGTTGTAATTTAAACACAAAGTTCATAACAAAAATAATACTAAGACAAATATTTAGAATCCTTAAATTTATTGCATTTTCCTTCTATCTTTGGATTCTCAAGGCATTAATTATGTGAAAGTTAATTTTTTTCTTCTTTTTTAAAAAAATTCTCTAGAATTAACTTTTGATCATTATTTTTTTTAAAAAAATTTATCAACGACATAGAAAAAGAAAAATCATCTACATAATTAGTACAAATTAAAATAGATAAAATCTATAATCATCTACTTGAGCATACATGTAAACTCCCTTAATAAAATTTACTGCATAAATACACTATAAATATATATATATATATATATATATATATATATATATATAAATGAAAATATACAAAAATTTTAAAAGAAAAATTGAGCAAATATTGTTCTTTTGGTTGAAATTGTAAACTTGAATTAAAGGTGGACCTTTTCAACTTGTTTCAATCATGATAAAATCTAGGCTTAGTTCACAAAATCCGTCAAAAGACTTAAAAAAAACTTTCACTCGACAATCGTTCAATACTCAACTTCTGCTTAATTAGAACCTTCTCTCAATTACTTGGCAACATGTCCTGGTTGTCAAAGTGAATACCCTAATTCTTTAGGTGCACTCATTAAGCACTTAAGCATTATACATAAGATTCTAAAAGAGGACAACACAACTTCGTTTCTAGAGACTTTATGCACATTATATTATGTCTCAGTTTTTTATATCTCTAACACAAAATCTCTCTCGAGTTAACCTTAAGTTAGCTACAATTGAATGGTTTCTATCTTACCAAAAGCTTTAAGCATAGTAAAATAAATTTGACACAAAAAGCATGCAATTAAGTAATTCAAACAATGCTATAATCATTAGGCACAAAATAATATAAAACAAACGCGTAACATAAGAAGAAGACAGAGAAGTAGTTAAAAATGTTCTCCATTGAAGCTCCAAAGTGAATCCCATTACAGACATTTGTCTTTAAAATTTCTTGATCAAGAAGCATATCTGGTTTAATTTTAGTCGCTTTATAACAATTCCTTTTTATAATTAAAATATCAAATAACATTTTTAAAATTACATAATAATTAAATAATAGGTAACAAGTCTAAATATGGATACCTAACTATACCCATAAACCACAAAGATAGACCTTAGCTAAAGCTACTATCTATGGAAATTAAATGAGTCCGATCGAAGACAATTTTGTTCTTTTTAAACGCAAATAATAGAAATAAGTTTATTGCAGGACCCTACCTTTCCCGCACAAGTGTCATTCGATTCTAATTTTATATGATTCTTACCTTCTTTATATTATTCCTATCCAATATTAAACTTGTTTCACTCGTACCTGCATTCCACTCACCTTTAAATTCTCAACATATATATCAATATATGTATTGTGCTAAGCAAATAATTTCCTCCACAATCAACTTCTTTTTGTATATATAAAATTTTTAGACACACTCAACATTGGATGTGGGTCTCTTGACTAATGTGTTCGATATGAATAAATGTAGTGGGGTTGTAAAAAAAAAAACCAGCATCACATGCATAGCTCAATATAGACCATCCTTAGTCTTCATGCACGGTTAGGTTTCTACTAAGAAATATATCATTATAGTCAAATCTTTATATGCTAAACTAAGACTCCAGGACGTGAATATGGTCTTATGGATTTGACTCTGTTATAATAATCAAGCTTTAAACAATAATGATATCCACGGGAATGTCTTTTACACAGGGGCCAAACACTTTACAAAGAAATATTTCTGCATTTTCTAAAACACACGTATATTATTACCACACCAAGAGCATTCATCAACTTATATGAATTTATTTTAATTTAACCTGTATTTTTTATTTTGACTTTTGAGTATATACAATTATATTAAATACTTAAAAAAAAAATTGTCGATCATGATAATCCTAACTAGTTTGAATATAATTGATTAGTGGATGATATTTGTGGTAAATCTAATAATGGCCATTAAGAACTCAGAGGTCTGTGCATTTTGATTTCTTAAATTAGTAATAATGACCACAACAAGAGATTAAAATTATTTAATTATATGAAACTAAGTATGAGGGCCATAAGAAATAATGGTTAGCAACTGGTTATAAGTTATAACATATTTTGACCTGCAGCTTACACATAAATAGAATATGCATGATATCACTTTTAGGGAAGCGCGGCGGAGGTACCTTTAATTGGCCACCACTATAGACTTTTTATTTTGCCATCATCTCTTCTGCTTTATTCTCTTATTGAGACACCGTACGATCCATCAATTAGAGTTCAGCAATAGTCAACAGCAATCGCCATTCACTAGCTAGGGAATCCTAAGTGCGCATCAAATCAATAAAAGAGTCGACTTGCACGTATATATTGCCAGATTTTGGTAGTTATAATATTCTATAGTACATGTTTCCGGTATCTTTTATGTGAAACAATTTTATTTAATTAAATATGGTTATTATGAATCATAATTTTTAAATAAATGTTTAATATAATTATATATGTATTTTGAATTTTAACTTAAAATCACTTAATAGATTAAAACAACTTGTATCCGTTTATTCGTAGATTTATTGGTGGTTTTCAAAAGTTAATATTATTGTTGCGTATAGACATGCTAATATAAAGTAGGGTAGATCTAAATTTCATAATCATCTAGGTTCGAGAGGACTTATACCCAACTTGCTTTCAGCTAGTACAACAATCAAATTTTCATGAACATGAATAGAATACAAGGAGAACAAGTTTGAAATGGATCTTTAAGCTTTAGTCACAACTATATAAAAGATGACTCTTCAGTATTTGACATGAAAGGATTTTTAAGCACTAGCTAGTAACAACTGGAAAAGTGTCTGTTCAGTATTTGACATGAAAGACATTTGATGGAATCACTTAAACTCATATCAAACTATGTGTTGATTCTATTCACTACCAAAAATAAAATTATCATCAACCGACACATGAAAAATATTAATAATGTAGTACAAAGTCCATCAAATTAAAAGTCAACAATGTCCATGTTTTTACAAACGAGTACAATTTTTTCATAATCAATAATGTATACAACTGTATAACTTTTTTATACAAGGTTAATTCTGGGTTGTGACGTGTATAATTTTTTTATATTAGTTATACATATAATCAATATAAAAAATGTTAAACTTATATTAATTATGTATATTAATTATATACATAATTAATCTAAAAAAATCATCCAAGCTCAATTATAATCGAACTTTACTTTAAGTTAAAAAAATGACATATTATAATTTTGTGAGATAAAAAATTGACAACAAATTTTACGGGAATAAAATCTAAACTTTGTCAATTTTATAAAAAAAAATATTTTAATTTATTTTTTCCATGGCAATTTTGTTCCACTCACTGTTAGACACTATATGCCACCTCTCCCACTAAAAATTTAAACATTAGTTACCACACTGTGAGAGACGAATCATTTATGCTAGACTCAACTCGGTTAGTTAACTCGTATAATGAGCACATTAATTCAAGTATATGGGTAGTGTATACTTAAAAAAAAAAAAGAAAGAGAAAGTATATAAGTAGTGTATTTGAGCACGTGCATGTATACAACTGAAACTCCATCTAGTCTCAACTTTGTTGATGACTCGCAAATGGATTAATAGCTGAATTCAACTCTAACAAGGTAGGTATAAAGGTGGTGATGAAGAAGGATAGCTACGAGGTTAATCCAGTTTTTTTGCTATTATTTTTTCCCCTTTTATATATTATGGAGCACCGTGCATGGGAAAAAACTGGGTAGGTTAAAAGAGCTTAATTTGTTTTGTGGGTGGGAAAGGTTAGGTTAAAAAAATAACGAATTAATTATCAGAAGGTGGGATTTAATTTGGGATGTTAGGCTTTTTGCTCACCATAGGGAAAGGTTAGCATGGGAGAAACTTGACCAAAAAAAAAAGAATTTGGGTTTGGATAGTGATAGTTTCAACTTCTTTTCGGCCTGCACTAATGGTGCTGGTTTGTGTCATTGTTGGGTTTGTTTCCAACACGAATTGCTTCTTAATTATCCCGAACATGTGGCTGGCCATTGTTTTTTCTTCCTCTAACACACAACTTCTTTCCGTTTCAGAGGGATAGTGGTTGCTTCTTTTTTGGGAATGTTGGACCCAAAATAAAGCTCTTCTAATTTGGTTTATAAAATCTAATTATTATTATTATAGAAAGCAAAATTGATTAAGGCATGTGAAGGAGAATAAAAATCACACTCCTTAATTTTCCCCCCTTCATTAATTATCTTCATCAATATCTGTTAAAAAAATCCTAAAACCTAAACAAAATAAAAATATATTTTCCATTTTGCTTTTATATATTGACATTTAGATTATAACCATTGCCCTTTCGAAATTGGGGGTTCATTATGTAAATTAAAGGAAAGAAGACTCCTTTTGCATTAGATGTGAGTAAGTGAGAGATAGTTCAATATTCGTTTTTGTGTCCAAATGTAAGGCAGTAAGGATATACTTTGAACCATTTTGAGTGAATATTTGAGTTAAAAAAATGATCATTCGATTAACAAAGATTGCCAAATGAGTACAGCAAAAGGATTAATCACTCTCAAATCGACAAAGAATTATTCAAATTTATGTTAGGCATCCACCATTGAGTGAACAGTATTTCAAACGGAATTACTTACTATATATACCTATGGGGAAAAATATCAAAATAATACCCCGAATGCTTTCATATAGCATAGATAACGAATATGTATAGAATTCATTTTTTGTGGCAGAAAAAAAAAAGAATTCATTTTTCTTGGGTCCACTTGTGGAATTCAATCGATAGGCCTGTGACTTAAATTTTAGGCCCAAAATTTGATCCAATGTCTATTTCCTTTCATTCTTGCAAACTTAATTTTAGGCAATTGCTTTATGCACTTTCCATATTATTTCTAGAATAATCTCTTGGATTATTTCATGCACTTCTCGTATTACTTCCTGAATGACCATTCAAAAAGCATTATGGAAAGTGCATTAGAAAACACCCCTAATTCTAATGTCAAAACAAAAGCAAGTTCAAAAGGTCCAAACAAATGAATTACAAAAATAAATAAATTTATGTAAATGAGTTTAAACTAACTAACATTTATGTAATTTTAAATTTAGTTTCCCCAAATTTCCCCTTTTTCGTCTATCTCATTTATTCTTTTTGCTGAATCATTCAAATTGTCAACCCTTATTGTACTTCATAGGGTGTCTTGTTTTCCTTTAAGATCCTTTATGTATATATAAGAAAATAAAATAAAAAATACTAATAAAAAAATATATAAGAAAAAGATGACACTTGGAATTCACTGATAAGGCTTAAGCATACTCCATCTAGGGACAACTTAAACGTGCACAGGGAGAAGAAAACAAATTTCTACTACAAGCACTAGTCTATTAGACTTAAGTTGTTTCCAAATGGGTCTCAGGAGCAATAAATATGAGTCTCACATGTAATATTACATTTTTTTCATTTAATTCCCTTTTATGTTATATTTATAATTGTAATATACGCAAATCTAATAAAATAAGTTTTACGTCAAGCATAAGTCACAATAGAGTTAAAAAAATAAATTGTATCTCAAAATTAAAAACGATAATTATTTTGAAGCTATCATTTTAACTTATTTTAAAAACATAATTTTCAAAATATAAAAAAACAAATGAATATAATCTAAGACATGGACTAAATGTGTATTTTAGTCTTAAAAAGAATCCATAAGAAATCTGCATTCAATACTATTTACAATTGGGTAACTGGATGAATGTGTAAGGAATCCTTAGTAAGGGAGAATTCAGTTGTATCAAATTGTGGCTTGGCCGACACATGTTTGAGGTCATGTGAACACAATCACAGTGCCTCATTTATCCACCCCACCAATGATACATTTCAATGCAATGCTGTCGCCTCCTCAAAATTCCAATCATATGTATCCATGTGTCGGTGATTCCTTTATTATCTCAGTACCTCTATCTGTCGGTTTCTCCCTCGTTACCACACCGTTCAGTGCAAATAGTAGTCAAAATAATAAAAAAAATTTATCATAAAATCTAATTCCAACTTTATATATACACATACCACTCTTGTGTAAAAAATTAAGAACATGACAACAATCAATATCAACAGGTTAAGATTAAAAATAATAGATAATTGAAATTAAGATATTTAAAATTTTAAATTAAAATTTAATATATCATAAAATCTCTAGAAGATTAACAAAATAACAAATAAATCTATAAAAATATTATCATTTTCTAAAGTATCTCAATTAATTTATTATCAATCACGTGATTGTCACTGTTATCACCATGACCATCGTTGCGATCATCACTATAATTATCGCCTCCATCACCATCGTCATCAATCATTCATCACCACCTTTATTATCAAGATCTTCGTCATCTTTGCTACCACTATCATAACCATTGTCATAATTGTTGTCGCTGCCTCCATCACTGACATTAACTGTATTACCATCATCGTCAACCAATACCATCTCAACTACCATGACCATCATTGTTGTGACAATGGTGGTGACAATAGTGACCACATTTATGACGATCGAGGTGGTGTTGGTTGACCATAGTGATAATATGTTAATTATAATTGATATATTTTAGAATGTTAATTGTTTGTTTGATGAATCTGTTATAGATTTAATGATTATATTAAATTTTAATTTTAATTTTTAAATATTTTAATCTCAATCATTAATTATTTTTAATCATGATCTAGTGGTTGGTATTACTTGTTATCATGTTCCCACCTAAAATAATATTGACACATAAAAGCATAGTTGTGAAACCTGACTCGGTTATTGATTCACTCGAGATAGTAGATCAATAGTCCAATTGGTGGGTTAGTAATTAGTTCGGTTTGATCCGATATATATTACAAATTTAAAATTATATATGTATCTATTATATATAAGTATATAATTAACATTATTTTAATAAAAAAAGTTCATTCATACTCCAAAATATAAAATAACAATTGATAATAATGTGACATAAAAAACGATGTCGTAGAGGTGATCCATTTTTTTACTTTATTTTATTTTTTGTAAAATTGGTTGGGTCGGACCGGTCCAATCGAGATCTAATACCTACCCAACCAAGTTTGGCCCGATAATCCTGGATCAACTATGTGACTGATCTAATAATAGAACCGATTCAATTAGGACACCGAATCCTGATTGGACCGGTCTAACCGGTCGGCCAACCCAAATTTCACAACTATACCTTGATGTGATATTATATATATATATATATATATATATATATATATATATATATATATATATATTTCACGTACCATCACCGTAATTAATAAAAAAATATCCTCTCAATCATTTCAAACAAAAAAAATAGAGTTATTTACAGATTTTTAGTGATATTCTAACTCGTCTTTATAAGATATCAATTCTATCTTTATCAGCTTGATAAACTTTGTTGTGTTTGATTTTCTTAATTATTTATCTCTTTAAATATAATTCTTTTATTATAAAAATGTCAATAAAAAATAGTTTTGCATTATAGTTTAAAATTTTAATTATAAATCTAAAAAATTATATATTCAAAATGTTTATTTATTATGATTTTAATCATAATATAACTTATATTTTAAAATTACTTACTTATTTTAAATTTTAATTATATAAAAAAAAACATTTATTCTATATACTATGTGCAGACTAAACCACTGGTTAAAAATTAAATAAAAAATAATTTAAAATAAAACATTAATTGAACAAGAATCTATATTAAATTCAAATTTTAAAATTAATCTGGCTTAAACTGAATTAAAACCACATTTACATAATAGTTATAATTTTTTCTTAATATATTTTATATTTATTTAAAAATATTGCGTTCCAAGTCAAATGAATATCATCTTCTAAATTTGGACGTGTATTATGAGGTTAATGATAATCAAATAAAATTATATTGAGATTATATTGGGGCATGTCTTATTTTTTTTGTACCCTTTATAGCCTTATAGTTATTCTTATTTATTTGTAGCCAAAGATATATCAGTAAAAAAAAAAACGTATGATCAGCAATTTCGCATCCAAAGATATATCAGTAAAAAAAAACACGTAAAGATATCATTATTATCATATCAGTAAAAAAACACGTAAAGATATCATTATTATCATATCAGTATCACTATAATACAAAACTAATTTCATATTTTAAATATACTTATTATTTATTTTACTATAGTTTAAAATCTCAAAATAATACCAAAATTTAATTCAGCCAGTTAAAATATGTAAGTTATTATAATTTTTTTAATAAATATTTTTTATTCTTACAGAAAAAAATATCAAGTAGTAGCGTAATAATTCATTTAAGTTCTTAAAGTGATAAAATTTAATAAAGGATGGTAGTAAATGATACCCTATTACAGTATCTGTTAACCTAAAAAAGAGGTAACAGCAACTCCCAATAATTAATGTCTTCATAATGAATTTCTGATGAATCCAACTTCCACAGTGACCATAACAAACTAGATAACTACTACAGTGGTTGGACCATATTATTGACATATTCGGCGAAAGCTCCAAAGAAGAAGAATAAGAAAAAAGCTAAAACGCGTTAGACACAGGGGTAAATGAAGCATTAAAGGCACCGCACACAGCTGTATCAAAGTTTGGAAAAATCTCTGAGAACTGTGACTGAGCCATTAGCCATATCTGCGTAGTTAGTGGCTTCACAATCTTGTTTCACTACTTACATGACATTAAACCAACCTTGTGAGTAACCCCACAATTTTTTTATTTATTTTTTTGTTTCTTTCTGGAGAAAATTTACATTTTTTTTGCTTTGAGAGCACCCTTTTGGAGTGTTGTCATCAAAGATAACAACTTTGTTCTTTGTTGTTGTGTTGGGTGTTGTGGATAAGTTGGAATTTGGTTTTGGCGCTTTTTTGGTTTTGTTTGTTGCTGCTGTGTGGTGGTGATCTGGGAAGTTTGTGATGCCAGAAAAGGTAGAGAGCCACAGGGCTCTTTGGTCTGCTTCTATTCATTGGCGTTTTGGGTTGCTCACTGCTCTTGTTTTGGGTGGCATGGTTGTGGTTTGGACCATTGATGGCTTCACTGTTAGGAACGTTATTGAAGCTTGGAGCTGGAGGTATCGTCAAGATTCTTTTTCTCTAAGGTCTCATTCTCCTAATTCCACTCTCTCCTGTCATCAAAATCTCACTTTGAGTAATTATAGCTCCCCATATGGTCCACTTAGTTTGAATCAAAACCAAACCAATGCTACTACCCTTTTTGGTCCCCACAATCTTGTGAACATCACATTGTCTGAGCACAGTGAAACTGTTTCTGCTAAGAACTATAGTAGTAGTGGTGTGTCTGATAAGCTTGACACAAAAACCCCACTGAAGCCTGAAGTCAAGGGGCATTCAACTTGGCTTTCAAGTGAATTAGAGCCAAACTTGACTTCAAGTCTTCTAGCAAGATGGTTAGCTCCTGGGGGAGAACCTTGTAAAGATTCTAAGACAGTGGGAATATCAATTCCTGGGTTGGATGATGGGAAACTGATAGAGCTATCAGCTGGGGAAGTGCATGAGTTTGGTTTTCAGGCATTGGATGATTTAGGGAAACCTCGTTGTTTAGGTGGGGATTACTTTGAGACTGATCTTGCAGGGGAGTCATGGAAATCTAGGCCATTGGTGAAAGATTTCAGTAATGGTTCTTACTCTATTTCCCTGCAAGTTCATCCTGATTTTGTTGGGGTTTACAATCTGACTGTAATTCTGCTTTATAGACACTTTGAAGGTCTGAAGTTCACTCCATGGAGATTTGTCTACGATCGAGTGGTTTGGAATGTTGCAATCAGGTTCTACAAAAGCAGTGCTCAGTTACCAGAACTTGAGACTTGTAAAGCTTCTGATTTTGGCAAGGATGTGTGGTGTGGAAGGTGGACAAGGCATGCGAAGAATGATGGCTGCCAAATAGGTAATGATGGTAGGTACAGATGCTTGGCACCAGATTTTCCTTGTAATGCTCCATGGTGTGATGGTTCGTTGGGAGTTATAGAGAGTAATGGTTGGGTGTATTCAACTCACTGCTCATTCAAGATGTTTTCAGCTGAGTCTGCTTGGAAGTGCTTGAAGAATAGATGGATTTTCTTCTGGGGTGATTCAAATCATGTTGATACAATACGTAATATGCTCAATTTTGTCTTAGATTTGCCCAATATACATTCTGTCCCTAGGAGATTTGACATGAACTTTTCGAACCCAAAAGACCCTTCTCAAACAGTTAGGATCACTAGCATTTTTAATGGGCATTGGAATGAAACACAAAACTATCTAGGATTGGATTCTCTGAGAGATAAAGGGTTTCAAAATCTGTTGAAGAAGTACTTCTCAGAAGACACAATCCCAGATACTGTGATCATGAACTCAGGATTGCATGATGGCGTTCA
The DNA here is from genome assembly GCF_004193775.1 of Glycine soja. NCBI lineage: Eukaryota > Viridiplantae > Streptophyta > Magnoliopsida > Fabales > Fabaceae > Glycine > Glycine soja. The sequence goes on along the minus strand of NC_041012.1, from coordinate 39,877,699 downwards.
CTGGCGTAATATAAGAGCATTTTCTGCTGGAGCAGACTATGCAGCATCATTCTGGGGAGATGTTATGATCTCAGTGAAGCAAAGGGGGTTAGCTTGGCCAAGAGTCTTTTATCGTTCCACAGTTGCAACTGGGGGATACGCAAGATCACTAGCATTTAATCCTTACAAAATGGAGGTGTTCAATGGAGTGCTCATAGAGAAATTGAAGAAAGCTGGCATCATCACTGGGGTGATTGATGACTTTGATATGACATTTTCATGGCATTTTGATAACCGGTGTAATGATGGAGTTCACTATGGAAGGGCTCCTGCAAAGATGAAGTGGCGAGATGGCAAAATTGGTCATCAGTATTTTGTGGATCTCATGTTAGCTCATGTTCTGCTCAATGCACTATGTGCAAGATGACCTTGGAGCTTCAGTTGGAAGAGAGGAAACAATCAGAAAAGAAAAAACTTGTCTGCAAAGTGGATAGGGTTGGAAATGTAGGCATTCCCTGTAGAATAATGCATACCATAGCAGGTGTTTGGATAAAAAAAACTATGGAAGTAGCCTCCACTATAAAATTAGATTAAGCATTCTTTTGTTCATTGATTTATAAGCACTGAGTTGTGTATTTATGAGCTGCATTTATAGATTAGCAGGGGATTTATATATCCCTCAAAACACATTTGTGATTTGTCTACGGATAATAAAGATCAAAGTTTATAGTATATGCTTGATTTGCAAATCTCTTCTATTTGAGTACATGTGTGCAACAACATAGTTACTAACCAATTGTTTAATGACTTGCATGTCATCTATACAGGCTTGTGGTTAGTTACATAAGTTGAATAAGATAGTTTTTGTAACTTTTCTTGTTGACAGGGAACGACGTCAAAATAGATCCTTGTTGGGCTTTCCATAGCTTTCTAATTTTCTTAAACAACCAATATAAAATTATGAGATTGAGAATTCATAACTGAAGGTGAAACTTCAAATGCAAACCTCTTCAGTTTATTCTACCTTCTAGTAAGAATTTTTGTCTACTTGATTAGATTCTTGGTGTACACGTTCTGCGATTAGAGTGAGCAGCACCTTACAAGAAATTATGACAATTGGCATTTTGCCACCAAACAACAAGTGAAAATTAAATAATAAAAAAGGAGATCATGTTGGGTGTATTTGAATTACAGTTTGTGAAAATCATGACTTGTTTCAACGGACAACGTAACTTCTTTTTTTACTTTTACCCACACTATGGTTTGGGATCCAAATATGTTCAAACACAATTCAACTATTATTTTGTTGAACAGATTTAACTCTTTAAAGTGAGTGTGTACAATAGGAAAGCGCAAGTAAATCTACCATCGATTTAAAGTTAGACAAAATTATGAGATATTTTAAATAAAGCACTTTTTTTCTACTTTATCAGAGATTGAGTTTTAATTAACCACGTGTTAACAAGAAGGGTCAAACCATTGTTAAACATATATGTGGATAAAACTCAATCTCTAAACTATGGTTTGGAGTATGCAAACCATGACGAAACATGAAATTCGTTGCTGGAGCTACCAGGTGATCTCAAGTTTTTTCTTTCTTTCTTTCCACGTGCTCTCAAGTTATGGGATAATATTAGGCTACTCAAATAGTGTGTGTGAGTGCATGGTTTTATTTTTGCACAAAAACAACTAAATTCAATTTAAAACCAAATGTGTAGACCAGATTTTCAAACCAACAAATTGATTTTAAAACTTGTTTTTAGAACCATTTTAAAACTAAAATTGGCTTTTTAAAACCAGTTTTTAAGCAAAATCAATTTTTAAAACCAGATAACCAAATCATCATCTATATCTATATATGTAAATAAATTAGAACAACATTTTCAGATACTGTTCACATTTTATTTCAAACTATATATTTCGAATAGTAACTAACTCAAGCTTACCATAAACTATTGGGCTTTGCTAGGTGCATCAGGCATATTTGCTTGTGCACCCAGCATTAAAAAAATTCCCAAAATGTCCTTTAGTGTTTTTTGCTTGCTTTTAAGTAAATTTTTTTACAGTAGCGCACTCATTCGTTTCTTGTCTTAGTTTCTTCTAGTTTTTTCATTGTCGTGAGAGGTGCATTGTGCCAATTCGGTCTAGGTGAAAGTTTTATGGAGGTACGTCGGTGGTGGTTGTGGCGGTGGTTAATTTGATTGTTAACGGAGGTACATTGGAGGTACGTCGATGTTCTTTATTTTTTTTTTTTGCGTAAATACGGATTAAAGAATCTATAAGTTATATAAAACTTACAGATTGATTAATCTATAAGTTCTTTATAACTTACGAATTGGTTAATCCGTATGAGTTATACGGATTACGTAATCCATATAAGTCATACAAATTGGTTAATTTGTATGTGTTACACGGATACAAAAAGCGATAATGAACCACGAAAAAAAAAAACCTTACCTCGACGGCAAAAAACCACGGAGGTGGTGTGGATGGCCTGAACAGAGCCAATGAAGGCTGACAACGGCAACTACGCGACAAAGATAACACAGAGACGGAGGAGGACGAAGAAGCATTGCAGCGGAAGAAGTACGGACTGGGCAAGGGAGATGAGAGGGAGGGGGTTTTTAAAATTTAAGTGAAGGAAATTTTTGCTACTTCACTTAAATTGTTGGGTGCACAAGCAATATTTTTGGCTGCACTTAACAACAACCTAAACTATTCCTTAACTTAAAAGTTAGGCATGAGCTAGTATTTCAACTCAATGGCATTTTTGGGCTGCAAACTAGGTTTGATTTAAGCCAACTGCTTGGGACACCCAACAGTTTTTAAAAATCCTGAAAATACCCTTATGAGTATTTTTGGTTACAAATAGGTTTTCATTTCTGCAGTGTTTTTTTTTTTCCGCAAAATTTCACACCCTTAGTGTAAGTTGTTTTTATTAGCTTAAGTTAGTCTCCTTATCTAAGCGTTTTTTTGTCTTCGGTGGTCTACTGTTTAAGAGGATACGATGAAGTTGAATAATTATTCATCACTGGAGAAGAAGAGGTACGTAAAATTTTTTTTAGAAACATAAGCATTGTCAATCCATATGAATCATACGGATCATCAATCCGTATGATCATATGGATTGACAATTTGTATTATTCATATGGATCAACAATCCGTATGACCCATATGGATTACCAATTTGTATGGTCATACGAATTTTTTTTTAAAAAAAATTAAATCCACATGGCCATATAGTGATTAATACTTAAATTTTAAATTTTCAATTTTAGTTTCAATATTTTTTATAACTACCAAATTAAATATATTTTTAAATTTGATTTCAATCATTATCTTAAACTAAAAATCTTATCATATTTTAAATTTTGATTTCAATATTTTTTATAACTACCAAACTAAATATATTTTTAAATTTGATTTCAATCATTATCTTAAACTAACAGTCTTATCATATTTTAAATTTTGGTTTCAATATTTTTTATAACCATCAAATTTAATATATTTTTAAATTTGATTTCAATCATTATCTTAAACGAACAATCTTATCATATTAAATTTTGGTTTCATAATTTTTTATAACTAACAGATTTATCGTACAATTAAAAATTATGTTTCAATATTTTTATAGCAAATTTTAATCATTTAAAAAAATTAAATAGTTTTTCTAACTAAAAAAATTAAATTATTTTTAATTATGATTTCAATGTTTTTCATAAGTAACAAATTTAATATCTTTTAAATATTTGTTTCAAATTTTTTTAAAAGTTAAACAAATATAATATAACAATATTAAAAATTAATTGTTTCACCAATCTAATTTTAATTTTAGCAATCTAATCTAATCTTAGTTTTAACAATCTAATCTAATCTTAGTAATAACTAATATATATTTTTTATAAATAAAATCAATACTTAACATATAAATAAGAAAAAATTATAAAATTTCACTAACATTACAAAAGAATATTACACTACAAAACAATTTAAATAATAATTGACCAATATATATTTACAATGTAAAAAAAAATTCAAAAAAAAATTTAGAAGAAAAAAAATTCAAAAAAATTATTCAACAAAAAAAACCCATACGAATCAGGTTCATACGGATTGCCAATCCGTATTAGGTTTTTCCAGAAAAATGTCATTTTTGTCTGCGACGTTGCTTCAAATAACAACATCAAACCAATATCAACAACATCCAAAACAATACAATCATTCATTCAAAGAAGCAGTAGCAACAACAACGAAAGAGTAGCAACACAATGCACAAAAAATAAGTATGATAAGGCCAACAACAAAGGATCAGGAGCCACCAACAAGAAAAACCACAAATGAAGGACCAGCACCCATGAAGGAAGAAGAAGAAGCACCAATGGAGTGAAACGACACAAAGAAGAGGAAGAAGAAGAACCACAGTGGCGCAAGAAGTGGAGGGAGAAGAAGGAAAAAAGAAGAATGTAAACAACGTATGAACAATGACTCGTACGGATGAGTCACATTTTTTATAAGCAAAAGGTGAAGGACATTTTAGTCCTTTCACCTTTGTTGCGGGGTGTCCTAGCAAAAACGTTAGGTGTCCAAAGCAACGACCTTGATTTAATAATATAGTTGGACCTGTATGTATTTGGATTTTGGACTTTCCGGTGGCATTTGAATCATGTATTTTCTTATTTGAATGAATTTTTCAAAATATAGTAGGAGGTACAAGATTCAAGAGTGAGAGAGTGAGAAAAACAAATGCCCTTTCATGGATTGATATATTGTTTTTAATTATTTTTTTGTCTTTATATATGCATATTAATATTAATTAAAACTTTGTAAAAATAGGGTAAATAGTCACTTTTATTCCTAAAAGTGTAATTCATTGACAAATGTGTCCTTAAAAGATCTAAATGCAAAATTTAGTCCTCAAAAGTGTTAAAAGTACAACAAAAATATTCTGTCGTCAACTTTCTTCCGTTACCATTAAAAAAGTTGCCTACGTGACATATAGGAATAAATTTGTCACAAAATTGATTCCCAACGTAGTCATGTTGACTAGATTGAACGAAAATGTCAATAAGAAATTATTTTTGGACATAAATGTCAGTAAAAATTTTATGGATCAAATTATTAGTAATTTTTTTCTTGAAAAAATTTGTTAGTAATTTTATTTAGACCTAAATGTCAGTACCTTCTTTTGGAACAAAATGTCAATTTTGTGATATATTTTTATCATTTGGATGAAAATAGTTACTAATTTTGGATGATAATGTCAGTAATTTCATTTTTTTTTAGTAAAATATAATTTTATAATAGATTTTCGATATTTTTTTATTGTTACAAGCATAATGTCACAATAATCACTTAAAAAATAATTTGTAAAAATAATTTATGACAAACATAATATCAATAATATTGATTATGAATAATAATTTTTCTGTCACACCATAAATTATCCAAAATAAACATTATACCAAAATATCAAAATAAATATCGTATTAGTGTATCAATCATTACAAATTTATCCAAATTATAATAATTAATCACTATCTAATATAAACAAAAGATTAATCTATCTCATATTTTAGTTCTTCAAATCTTGTAGGCTGAGCATTCCTGGTATAGGTATGAAGCTCATGTAATTCGGTTGGTTCTTGTTATGAGATACTTCATTTGGCATTGTAATTCGAATTGATACTGGAGACCTAAGTGAAAGTGGTCTAAATGCAGTTTACATCTGACAATAAATTTCCCATGAACGTCCAACTTGTTTACAGCATGTTCTAGCTCGAATGTTGTCAATTTTTGCCCATTTCAGATCTCTGCCAATTATAGTCTTTGACAACTTTAATAGACATTTTGATGGTATCAAACTCCATCTCAACCTCCAAATGCACTAGTCCAAAAATGCTTGTAGGATTGTATTGAGGATACACGATTTTAGAATTGAAGTCACCTTCATCATCACTGTTGGGAAGGGATTGAAATTCTTCAGATCGGTAACTATCTGCCAATGTGTCACTTGATTATGCATCATATTCTGGAGACACATATACATAGGGTCATTTTCAGAATGATCAGAAAACTCAACATCCCCATGATGTTCCTTAACTTCATCATTATCTGCATCATTGTTCACTTCAGTTTCAATTCCAACAATTGCAGGTTCTGTTTCAACTCCTATTTCAACAACTTCAGTTTCTGCATCTTGTACACTAGTTCCAAGTACTTCATTTTCATCATCTAAACCACCTTTAGCACCATCAACATTCATTTCTTCAATACCATTCTGAGTACACTCTTCAGCAACAGCCTCAACCACATTTTCTGTATTGCAATTTATAGGCATTACATGTACTCCTGGCCCAATGTCACTAACAGGACCCCCCTTCCCTCTGGATCAACATTTTTTAAGTATACATGCACTTCCTTTTCTGAATTAGCAAGCCTAATTTGGCACATAGAAAACACATTACGATCATTCTTTAGCCTTTGTAAACCAATAACAGACACCAAATAACATACTCAAACAAACTTCACATAGTTGCAACAGGCTTTGCACAATTCTTAGGGTGTCCACACATTAACTAAATTTGTTTCAACTTCTTCCAGACATAGAATTCACCATGGACATACTCTAGTGCCCCATTTGCATTTTATGTGAATTTACCATTGTGGTGCAAAATAAAAATGATTTCATCAAACATCCCAGAGAGAAACATAACAAACATTAATTGTATTTTCACAAATAGAGAACACAAAAAGCTTCATAATAGAGAAGAGAAAAAAAGAGAATAAGTTTGAGAATAATAAAGAAGAGAACACAAAAGAAAGAGGTTTGATGACAGAGGCTAGATGGATGATGAACACCATGAAAAACGCGACGACGATGGTGCCTATGGTCATCGTCAAAACCCCAAAACAACAGTCTGTTGACGACGAAGACACTAGCCGACGATGATGCCATTACGGCCAACCAATAAAAGCCATACGCGTAGAAAAAAATTATAAAAAAAGCGTACAAAGAAGACACAACATACGATAAAGTCCAAACCTGGGTGTGCGTCACTGTGGTCACCGTCGACGAGAACGATTGTATGAGTGTGCATCGCCGTGCGTCACTGTGGTTGGGAGATTTGTCAGCGAAACGAGGCCGTGGAAGTGTGGGAGATACACTTCTCTTGTAGAAGTTTCTGGAAGTGTGGGAGAAGAAAACCTTTTGGGAATGAAGAGTCAATTTTGGATTATGTAAAAAATATCCTTTTGGGAATGAAAAAAATCAACAAAAGCGAAAAAACCCTTTTTTCCACTGTCAAGGAAAATCAAAAGTCATTATTTGTCACACTTTTAACACGTTTAAGAACTAAATTTTGCATTTAAGTCTTTCAGAGACACATTTATTAACGATTACACTTATCGAGATAAAAGTGACTTTCAAAAATAAAAGTGAGTGTCTAACCTCCAAATTATTATAACACACAGTTCAACTCCTTTTTTATACTATACTACGTTTTATTTAAGCAATTATATCATATTACTTATTTACATCGTGATATAAAAAAATTATCATTCTTTTATCATATTCAACTCTAGTATCCTTTCATATTTTTTTTATCTTATATCTCACAATTACTGCAGTCCAAGATAAAAATTTACCCTTATCTTGTGTTTGAACATTTTGTTGCTTATAAAAGCGCACACGGCACACGGAGAAGAGGAAGAATCACATAGCGTGAATTTACAAAAGTGGCTGTCCTTCCGATATCCATTCATAATTCTCCGGAACAACACACTTGTGTTTCCTTTCCATTTTACGGAAAAAAGAGAAAGATAAGCGAAACAAACAATCTCTGAATCGATGGGCTAAAAGGGAATAAAAAAGAAAGAGCTTCAAATCTGGCAAATCTCGTGGGATTGAGGGCTCGGTCTGCGTCGAAGCAAGCTTCTCCCCATTTGCACGACGACGAGGAGGAGTGTAGGCCTTGGCGTCGAAGGTTAACCATGTCTTTGTCTTGGGCCTCCGCCCTCAGGATCACCATTCTCCTTCTCCTCCTCGCCGCGGTCATCGTCGCATGCTTCACTCTCCCAATCGAAAAGGTTCCCCTTCTTCAATTCCTCATTCCTTCTTAAACTTCTCTGATTTTTAATCTTTTCTCATTTTCGCCTCTGCTGCAGATGATGAAGGACTTCTTATTATGGGTCGATCACGATCTTGGTCCCTGGGGCCCACTTGTTCTGTACGTCTTCTTTTTCTTTTCTTTTTCTTTTTGTCGTCTTGATTCTAATTAATAGGGTCATTTGTGAAAAAGGGAAAACAAAAATAATAATGTCTTGGTGCTGTGGAGATCAATGATTATTGCGATTATGATTTCTGAATGTTTTTATTTGTTTGGTAATTTTTTCAGGGCTGTTGCTTACATTCCTTTGACTGTCTTGGCTGTTCCAGCTTCAGTGCTTACTGTAAGACAACCGTTGCTACCGCTGCCACTTCTTGCAAAACTTGTTTTTATTTTTTTTAGAAAAGTAATATTCTCAAGCACCTGTGATAGACTTGCCTGCATTGTTGCTTAGAATTGTTAGGTGTTTGTGATTATCACCTTTCTGCATTTTGTAAATTTTTAAATTCAATTTATCGATATCTAGCGTCATCATATGGTGCCTGTGTAAGGCTGCTGCGGGGAGTACTTCCACTTGGTGGTAGCTGTACACAGCCTTACCCTCACAAGCAGATAGGTTGTTTCTAGTAATCGATTGAATTCAAACTAATATCTGTTGCAAAAATGAGTGAATGAATTATATATGTTCTCAATATGTTGAGCTCGATCTTGGCTTGGAATCAAATCATGTTGCAATGCTAACAGAGAGTAAACTGAGGAATAGATTGGGAATCGAGAAATATAGCTGCTATGTTGGACAATGCTGGACAGAAATGACAGACAATGCTGTATGACTATGTCGTGAGTGGTCTGGATAAGGGAGAGCAAATAGCAATATGTGATGCTTGTTGAGCTTCAGCATCAATGGAAGCACAGCAGCTGGAAGAAGATAACAATATAAGGGAGAAGGGATTTGGGGTTTGAAGAACAAAAGAAAATTTTGGGGAAGCTATTTGAGAAAGATTTGTGTGATTGATTAGAATGTGAGTGAGACTTCAGGTTAAGAATTAGGATATTTTTAGTTTTTTTTTTTTTTTTTTTTATAAATAACATTAAATAATTTTTTTAACTCTGCAAAGACTATTATATATTATCACTAGGTACCAGCAGTACCAAATTTATAACGAATAAACAAGAACCTTGAGGGAGCAGCGTGGTTACGGTATATCTACCTCAAATATGGAGTAAATAAACCTTAACCTAAAAGCTAACCAAGTTCATGACCTAAGTTTCAAACTGTCATGGAGTAAATAACATTAAATAATTAGTAAAAGACTAATATGAAATATATAAATAAATAAATGTGTTAAGGATAATTTTGTAATTTCATAGTGGTGGAAAACTTTTGGTGATGTCCTTGTCCCCAAATCTGCCTCGAGGGAATTTATACCCTGTCCCTATCCCCTAATGAAAACATTCTAGAATGTGCCTATTAGAAACAGGTTGAGACTAACTCACTCCCAAAAGCTAACTCAAGGCAAGAAGATTGCTTATTCCACCCTTTTACGCTTAGCACTAGACATTTAGTTTGTGAAGTTTGCACGAATGAATATCTGTGGGTGGCCCAAAATTAAGCTCGAAAGCCATAACAATGGGCCAGTCTTAGCTCACTCCCAAAAGCTTGCTTTAAGGTGGATTATCCTAGTCCTACAAGGAGTATCTGGCCATATTCTTAGCCAATGTAGGACATCTTATCAGTGGCAAAAGCCAATATGGCAGTCCCTCCAAGGATATTTGAATGTAGGGGGAAATTGCCATGCCTAATGCCACCTTTGTCAATTCTTGAAAGGTTATTGATATCTTTTAACTCTAATGGTGAATGTTTGATATGACTGTTCTATTTGGTTCGAAAGGCTTAATGATAGGTAATTGAGGATAAATGAAGCATGCATCAATGACAAGAAAAAAAAAATGCAGTCAGATAATTTTCACTGGCAAGGACTTGCATTTTTCATTTCTTTATAATAAGCCTTTTGTGTTTTTTCTTCTTGCTTATGATGTTTTGGTCTGCAATTTTTATTATCTCCCCTCTACTCCATTTCTTGCTTTTAGTTTTATTTTAGATCTCCATTACAATACCTGTTGTAGAAGTAAAATTGGTTGGAAAAAGGAAATCCAAAAATGAATTTGTTGTGGTCACTTACCTAATATGCCTTTTTACAGCTTGGTGGAGGTTATCTTTTTGGGCTTCCAGTGGGATTTGTTGCTGACTCTATTGGTGCAACTGTTGGTGCCGGAGCTGCATTTCTTCTTGGTAGAACAGTAAGTTTTACATTTTTAAGTACTTGTCAAAGTAATACTTTTTGTCCAGTATTTGTTACTCAATAGTTGATTTATGCTAGTTTTTCCTTGATTAATACAAGGTGCTCTTTCATCATGTGCATGTTTTTTGCAATACCATTAGCATTTCAATTAGGTGTAACTTCGATCCATGTTTCCATATCATGATATAATTATTTCTATCCTATGACGTTACCTACCCATATCTTTGTCAATTTGGACAGATTGGGAGATCATTTGTTGTTTCTAGGTTGAAGGATTATCCACAATTCAGATCAGTGGCAATTGCAATTCGAAGATCTGGCTTTAAGGTTTGTGGACTTAATAATTTTTAACACTGGTGTGAGATTCTATATTCTTTTGCTGTTAACTTTCTAATATTCCTCTCGTTTTTACCTTTTTTCTGGGTTTCTTATTTCTGAACTCTCAACTCTTGGTGTAGTGGGTCATGAAATTATGAATACTTTAAAATATCAATAATTTGGATGTATTAAAGTATATTGTGTTTGATTACCTGTTGATACAAAAAACTACCAAGTACCAAGCCTATCCCACTAGGCAAGGTCAGCTTCATGGATCATTCATACAAACACTATCAAAAACTGTGATTGCCTGTTAAAATGAGCAAGCATATTTCCTTATTAATGGTCAAGGTCATATTGGTATATTGGTTAATGTTAATGAGGTCCGTTATACCAGATATCATCTTTAGTGGCAACAGCTCATGTGCAGTGTACGATGTGCTTTTCTCTGTGCACTCACCTTCTAGTTTCCTTTGAGGTCAATGCATTAAATAGTACTCCCTTCCTTTGTTTTAATAGATCATAAGTATTACTCAAGTTATGGATCTAAATTTTTAAGATTATTACTTAGTGGAACTATAAATGTGTCTGTGAAAAGGATCCTTTTGGAGGAAAACAATAACATTCATTTGAAGAAATATGAACCAACCTTTGTCATATCTAGTTATCTAGAGACTTATTTCTTCTAAGTGTTTATAAAACTATCTGTCCCCAACAGCATGTTTGTGACATTTCTTTGCTTAGTTTTGTTTGCATGTGACTTGGTATTCCTTTCTGTTATGTTTTATTTAACTTTTGAATTTCCTGACCTGTCCTTACAGATTGTATTACTGCTTCGGCTTGTTCCACTACTACCATTTAACATGTTAAATTATCTCTTGTCGGTGACTCCTGTTTCAATAGGGGAATACATGCTGGCTTCCTGGTTAGGAATGATGGTATATTCTCTGCCCATAATGAATTATATTCAGGAGTAATATAGGTATTTATCTAACTAGTTGGTATTTATATAAGTGTACTAAAAAAAGAGCAATTTATTGTATATATCTACGAAAAAAGGGGAGAATAGTGGCATATTAGGGATGAGAAGTTACATGAATAAGAATGAGAAGTTAATAAGAAGAAGAGAGAGAATGAATCTATATATCTACAGAAAAGAGGAAAGAATACTGGCATATTAGGGAAGAGAAGTTACAAGAATAAAAATGAGAAGTTAATAAGAGGTTCTATATTTGGAAAATTTGCCTCTAATCTTGTAACTTCTCATCCCGGTATTCTCCCCACTTTTCTGTAGATATATACAATAAATTGCTCCTTTTCAGTACAACTTTATTCAGGAGTTAGTCTAATAAGAAATTTCTATTGTGCGTTATGATTTTCAGATTTGTTAAATTTTAATTGGATTTCTTCTAGCAGTCACTCTCCATTTCCGCATATTAAAAAAATTCTCTCAAGGTTTTTAATATAAGATGCATAGGCTTAACGGTGATTGTGTGAAATCATTAAAAGCTATCAGAATTGTTCCTTTTGTTTCATACCCAGATAAAGATGAAAAAGAGCCTCTCTTTTATTGTCTATAGTGCCACATAAAAATAAAAACTTCATGGATGTGCATAGTGTGATTCTCAAATCATGAACTGAATTAAGAATTAGAGGCTAATTTTCCAAATATAGAACCTGCAAGATTAGTAACCCAATGTTAATAGTAGCATAATATGCATCTTCTACATAATAATATGTTATTCAATCAATTAAAAGGTGACAAGTATGAAGTATCAACTTTTGAAGCTAAATCGTCATGAAAGCCAAAGTTAAAAATCCAAACTCTACTTAATTAAGGTTTGAGTTATATAGTTAAGTAACATGAATTATGAAAACACAAATTACATCTTTATAATCAACTATTCATGATTTCTATATTAGATTATGCTATTCTGACTAAACAGATGCACATCAGTATCCAGTAAAGCGATTTTTGTAACAGTGTTGAATTGTTTGTGATTGTGTTTGTGGTCTAATGCTAAAGTTGGGGTCAGTAAATGCGTTCTACCATGTCTTTTTGTCAGTACACTTGTTTCAGTTATTTGAATAGAGAGAGGAAGCATTGGTGATTAGTTTAACTTTTCTTACTTAATAATTCTACGAGCAAAGTGATAGGTTTCAGATTTCTTTGGAACAAGGACAAACTCAATGGGCCTAAATGTCAAGGGCCCACTTAGAGTTACCTTAGACAGGAAATAGGGAAGGAGGGAAGAGATAGTTATAAATTATAGAGAGAGAACAGGAAGGTTACATACAGAGAAACGTGAGAGGTGTGTTGGGGGGAAATTTGGGTTGTTTGTTATTAGTCAGAAAAATAGTTTCTCTGAGGAGCTTCTGCTCTGGGATTACAGGGGGTCTCTTCTGTAATAGTTTTATTTTTAAATTTATGATACAATTTTCTACTTCTATTGAATTGGGTTCCTTTCACAAAGTTTCTTCGGGTTCCTGCTGTCATTAATTATTGTTTCAAATTTGCTTCTGTTAGTAATTTAGTATTATATTTGTTCCCCTTTTGGCGTGGTGGAAGAAATTACTGTTTATGTCTTCTTATAGTTCACTAGATAGCATGCCAATTACAATGTTAATGCCTGATACTGTTGCTGTTGCAGCCAATAACACTGGCACTTGTTTATGTTGGAACAACTCTTAAAGATCTTTCTGATGTGACACATGGTTGGGGCGAGTTCTCAAAGACTCGTTGGGTAAGAAATGCTATCCTCTATTACTTATATAATGAGCCTTTCAAGTATTTGTTAGATTTGTTGTCTTTTACCTTCATAAATACTTAAGATACCTTGCACGGGGCAATCTTTTGATTTTCTTGTGCTTTATCTAATATCATCTTCAATAGAAGATATAATATACATTTCTTTCTCTTGTGGATGCAGGCGTTTATCATTCTTGGTCTTGTGATATCTGGTAAGTTTCATTGTTTCCACGCGTAAAGTGTATATCTTGAAAATTTATACTGGATTTTCTATGTTTGTAGTAAGCAGGTCTGTCAGAAGATGTGTAAATTATGAAAATCTTTAATAAATATAGAAGACAAAGTTACTAGTTGCATGTGGGATGGTTCAATCATGCCCGGCAACCTGTATTGTTAGTTCCAGATTCTTGTGATGCACCAATTCACCTCATTTTTATTGCATTTTTCATCTGCAACATGCACAACATTTAAATCAGTACCAGACTTTAAAGTCTCCCCATTTCAAACTTCATCAACAAAATTTTGGAAGCCTATGATCTTTTAAGAGAAATTTCCAATAGCCATTGGCTTCTTACAAGGTTTCTCTTCTTTCTTGTTTTGCTGTATATTCTTTGAATGGGAGGGAAGGCTGGCCAGCTTTGTCTGCCACCAGTGTAGTGCCTGCCAGGTAGCAAGTGGGTATTTGAGACACACACATGATCTGTTTCCTGGGTGTCTCTGTTTTTTGCATTTGTGCAAAGGCAGGAAGAAAAATTACCTAAAGTTTTAATAGGCGAATCAGGGAAATAATAAAATTTTCTATCTCATATTACATAATGATGATGGGTAAATTCTTGATCTTGGAAGAGGAGGTTGAATAATTGAATTGCTAAGATGTGGTTGGACGTTGCAAATTTTTTCATGCTGCAACAATTGTAGTGTATGAGAAAAAGTTATTTCAAATTTTTATCTGATAAGCTCTGTTATTTTGTGTTATTGTGCAGTTGTTCTGATGATATGTGTTACCAAAGTTGCCAAGGCTGCTTTAGATAAAGCCTTGGCCGAAAATGAAGACATTGATGGGATTACTTCCTCGCCAGATTTACCTATTGTTGCTGAACCATCAGCAGATCTTAACCAACCTCTCATAATTAAGATAGATTCTTCTGAAGACAGTCATGAAAAGTAAATTCCTTTTTGTGTAAATTCTTTTTTCACTCTACCTTCTATAAAGGCTATGCTTTTAATTTTAATCTTAGGGGTAGCTGCCTATTTATTTGCCACTTGTACAGTTTCAACATTAGAAATATAGTTTGTGACAGGAGTGTTTAATCCTACAACCAAGATGACATTATTGACTCTCTTTCATTTTTAACAACAGAAAAGTTCATGTTATGAACCATTCTTGATTATCTTGATTGTTTGATACTTTTCACGCTATATGAAGTCAGTTTATTTGAACTTATTCGTTGAAATGAGTATTCATTTTAATAAAATAAGCAGATTTTTATTTTTATTTTTTGTGTTTGCCTAAATCGCTTCTGTTTTAAAAAATAAATTCTGTTTATTTTAAGAAGTAAATTTTATCTGTTTTTTTTATAAAAATTATATATAAAATACTTATTTTAAAGTTGTTTTTGTAGTTTAAATAAACTCACCCATGATGATGATGCTGTAGATTTTATTCTCATTGCATATAGCAGAGAGTTTTACTTCCGAATATTTACATTGCATTGGAGTAATTGAAATTCGGATTTTGCATTGTAGGAATTCCAATACTTAATTAAAGCTTAACGAAAACTATTAGAAAACAGAAATTTTTTAATACATTTCTTTATTGTTGATTTCCTTTTAAAAGTCAATTTATTTATTTACTAAATAAGTTACTTTTTTAAGTATAGTTTGCTAGTTTTTAAAAAACAAAAATGAACTAAAGTTAAAAAAATGGTACATGTTAGTATTTCTCATTGTAATACACGCAAGCAGGTCTTAAAAATTTAACAGTATAGGACCACTTCTATCCCCCGAAACACCAATATTAATTCCCTAGTAATTGGTCAGTTTGTGAACCAAAGTTTTGTAAGTAGTATTATGGATAATTTGTCCAAATTTATGCATCGCATAGCTTGTGTCGGTATCGAATGATTTTTTTAACATTTTTATTTTTATAATTAATCTAAGTTGTATAAGTATATCAGTATATCTAAATTAGTAGTTTTATCTTCACTAAAAAAAAAGTAGTATCATGTACTACGCAAAAGTGACATGCCAATGCGTCATCAACTAAGTGGAATACCTATGGTGCTGTTCACTCACATGCTGGCCTTTAATTGCAATTTGTAATGTTGTCACCAATCATGTAGTACTTGCAGTTTGGCTTATATAGGTGCTTCCAAGTTCTTTATCCTCACACTATTCCTAGCAGTTGCAAGTTGGATTTTTTAGTATCATAAAAAATTCCTTATTAAAATCTATTTTCTAATGATCGAGTTTACTCACCTTCCATATGAATTCATTGTAGACCATTAACCAAGATCAATACTTGTACATGAAATTCCACCCGTGAAAGAATGCCTGCAATTGTTAATTAGTATATGATTTTGATATGTTGGATCAAATTAAAGCAATGAATTCATGTATCAGGTTCTTCGTGAACTTATCCACCTTTTAGATTATCACAAGACTCATACATGCAGTACTTTACGCATTCTTTTTTTCTCTTAAATAAAATGTACTCGCTAAACATATCACTTTCATAACTACATCGGGTTCAAGTGGTCCCAACTCCCAAATATTGAGTTATTTTAAAAGTTATATTAAAATGAACAAATTTTTAAAACTATAAGAGGTATATACATAATGTTTCGAGTGATAGAGAATCATATCCCTTAAGCCTGTAATATTATATTTAATCTTGAATATTGATGTGTATGAAAAGTAATGACGGTATTGTTAGTGAAAGAGTTTAATAAGCCTGTATTGTTAGTATAATTTTTTTTACATTATCAAACAACTATAAATCATTTTAGCTTATCATTAATGACGGTTTGTGATTGAAGTATAAATGACTTGCACTCTCATATATAATTCATGTAAAACTTAAAGAATATATAAATTAAAAGAGTTATGTACAATTAAGTTAAAGCAAATCAAGTCAAATAAAAAATTATTTTTTAAATCATCGCAAGAGAGTGTACTCTAATTTAATAAATAGATTAAATTATGTTTGTATTGAATTTAATTTTGATGTTGTCAAATAGGTAAAAAACAGTTTCTATACAATTTATTTAATTTTTGTTAACATTTATTATAATGAGTTTGGCGCTGTTAATTAATAATTATATGATATATCATATATCAAACACATTAGAATGATGTAGACGATGATGTAATTTTTCATTAACATTGAACTAAAATTAATTAAAAAAGTAATCACGAGCCGAATATATGATTCAACACAAGCATCAGCAAAAAAAAATTGATTCAACACAATAGTTAAGTGTGTGTATATATATATATATATATATAATCATACTTATCAAATTTTAGAGTTAATTCGCTAACTCTTACGAGTTTACGAGTCCATTTGTCCTCTACGAGTTTACTCTTCAGTAAACTCTAAGTAAACTCGGTAGACTCTCGGGTCAACGAGTTAACAAGTTAAAAAAATTAAATCAAAATTAAGTCATTTTTTTTATTGTTTTTTATTTGTTTAGCATTCAACATACCTTCATTTAATGTGTTATTCTTAAATACAAAATTCTAACATGTAATAATATCAAACCCTTGTTCTCTAATAACATTAAACCCTTCATGAGAATGAGCTACTACTACTATAACATCTACAAGTTATTGTCTAATGTATTAGTACTAGACTTGGTTATTTAAATATTTTGAAGTTTATGATTTACTGTTTTATTTTATTATATTGTTGAAATGTTTAATTAATATGTTATTTATAAATATTTTATTATTATTTTTATATGAAGTAGACTCTTACGAGTCTACGAGTTAAATTCATGAATCGAATTTATAAAACTTTCACCCGCGTAAACTCTCGAGTTTGATAATCATATATATATATATAACACAACTAAAAAGAGAGAAAGAAGAGGCGTAAGACAAACAATCCCTTTTGTCATTTATAGAAAATATATATTCTGCAATTGGAGTATTGGACCACTAGGTAATTTTTTCTACGAAGAAAAATATTTTAATAGAATAATGATAATCATACACTTATTTTTTCTTCTATTTTTTTCACTTCATCTCTCTCTATACATATATCATTTTCTCTTTATTTATTTATTCTATTTATTTCTTCCATCTATGTACACCCTAAAATAGGGCATACGGTTATCATTTTTTTTTTGAAAGGCAAATATATGTATTAATATTAAAAAGTTAGGAATTACATAGCGCTGTACAAGGTGCATCATGACTCTTATTGACACAACAAGATTGTACAATGTTTTTTAGTTTTTACAATTATGAGTGAGATAGAAAAAACAAAGGGTCAGAAATATGAAATAAAATGAGTAATAAAGTAGAGAAAGATAAAGAGAAAAATGAATGTATAAAAATTATTATAAAACATCATGATATGAAGTTGAGAGATTGTGGGTGTAATTTGATGACCATATATGAGATCTATCTTGTTAGAGAATATCTTCATTGCAGATTTTGTACACAAAAGTTCATGCAAAAATTGTGTGAAAAATTAGCTCAGCTAAAGAGAGGTGGTAACGCCACAATCCCTTTGTTAATCATGTGTAGAGAATATCCTTGCATGTTGCAATAGGACCACAAGGTAATTCTAGGTCACAACAACGCTATGGTTGTCGTTAGATGGCTGTAAGATCTGTCTATCCTGATAAGTGATAATTTTATTATATATACGGATTATTTTATTTTATTTAAGAATTGTGAGTATCAAATTCAAATCCTGGTAAGATGGTTGATTGGTTGTCAACTTCCCATGCATAGCATGATCATTAGATGCGTATTGCATTTAGATATTAGCAAATCTGAGTAGATATTGCATGTTTTTTTGTTCTTTCTTCTGTTTTATGTCTATAATCATATGAGCAATGATACGATTAATACATTTACGTAGGAATATATATATATATATATATATATATATATATATATATATATATATATATATATATATATATATATATATATATATATTAGTTACACATGTACACTCTTCATACGTAAAATTGTTTTTGATTTGTGGTTGCCGTTAATAAATTAATAATACACAATCTGTTCAAATAATAGCATATATAATTAAATATAGACATGAATAATTAAGGATCAAATATTGTCCTATGTGATGGATTTTTTTTTATTCTTATATTTTAGAATAACTCTCTAGGTAGCAGAGATGATGCCATGATGGGGACGAATATAAAAAAATATATGCATAAGATCAATTTTTTTTATCCACATACACCAAATTAATAATTAATGCAAGACCCTCTGCTATTTTTTGTTTTATTTTATTTATATCATGAAATGAAGTAAAGAAAATTACTTTTTTCTAAATACATAATTAGCATGCATATATTGTAATTTTACTCTCTATGCTTTATTCCGAATCACTCATCCTTGGTCATTCCAATGTCACATGTTCCACTGACTATATATGAAGTGTAGTCCAAAAAAATGAGAAGGGAAGGCCATTCATCTAGAACCTTAACTTAAATAAAAGACACCCCTTATTATAAAAGGTGGGGCAACACCATATGCTGCCTCATCATGAATCTGTGAATGCCTTGTATAAGTGGCAATACCCAATAGCCTCTTTTTCCTACCCCAAGAATCAAAGGAAAATCCATTTTCTAGGATTCTTTTTTGAAGTTTTGTCAGTGCAACTAAACTTTTCCACTGTCTTGTTGTGTTGAATTTGGGGGTTTATTGGACCCTACCATTTCCTTGATGGAGGGGATAAGCTATATTCTATCATCGTGAGGGTTCTAAGACTAAAGTACACGTCTCAACATAATCTGTTTTGGGTTATTTTATGATCACAGCCGCAGAAAAAGTTTACCAACCGCTTGTGTTTGTGCGAGCCATAAGAAAGAGTTCAAATTAAATAACTTAATACATTGACAAAAGAGTTTAACTTTTAATGTGTTTGGA
This sequence comes from Glycine soja, assembly GCF_004193775.1. Classification (NCBI taxonomy): domain Eukaryota; kingdom Viridiplantae; phylum Streptophyta; class Magnoliopsida; order Fabales; family Fabaceae; genus Glycine; species Glycine soja. Next base: position 39,858,113 of record NC_041012.1, on the reverse strand, counting down.
TGAGATATTTAAATAAGATAATTTATTTTTTTAATGGATTTGAAATATCCTTATCATAACAATTGTTTGGATACAAGATTTCAAAAAATTTAAATTTATTTTAATTTTTAAAAGAATTTTAATAGATTAAAATTATAGGAATTGAAATTTTACCTAATGGGTAAAAATTTCAAATTCTCTCCTCTCACCTAGGCCAGTTGTTCTCTCTCTCACACTCGATCTTCAATTACGAAAACCACGAGAGCGAGGCTCGGTAGTGTCATGAGATACACCTCCGCGCGCGAAGGTATTTGTGCATACGAGGATCCGAATCCAAGGCAGCAAAGTGAATGTTGTGGTAGCATGAATTTTAATTGTGGTGGCATGCACACAACGTTTTGGATTACAGCCTAGCTGTTTAGCTTCTAGAGGAAGACTCGGCGCAGGTTGTCTTCGAGGGTAAAAACACGTCAACGGATTTTTACATTTGGGAGTGGGTGTGGGGAAAAGGTGGGAGAGTTGATCGAGGATGAGGCGTTCGTCGAGGATGGATTGTTGGTGGAGGTGGGGAGAAGGTGGCGGCATGTGGAGAGATGAGAGTGGGAAACTGCGTGTGGAGTTGAGAGGGTAGTGGGGTTTGGAATGTCATTGGTGGTGGCCGGTGGGTGAGGATCACTACGAGTACCAGAAGGTGACCAAATTGTGCATTAAGGTTACATATATTTTTTTAACATGAAAATAATATTAAGAATATCTAATTGAAAAAATGAAAACAGTATAAAAAAATACATATTCATATTATGTATTTTAATTTATAACATGATATAGAATAAATATATTAAATAATATATACACACTCATAATATGATATATTTTTTGAGTAAATTATACTAACCTTGTCTTCTCTCCGTTTTTATTTATTTATATGGACTTTGTCTTATATTTAAGGAAATTATATATGTTTTATCTTTATTTTTATAATATATCTAGATTTAATACTATTATTGTTATATGAAGTTGGTTAGATAATTTTGTGTGTTGAAGCATTGATGATTTGATTGGGATAATTTTAAATAAATATTTAAAAACAAAATTTTAAATTTTATTGAAATTGAATTACTTTATCCAAACAAGGAAATTAAAATACAAGAAATTGAATTGCTTCCGCCAAACAAAATATTTACAAAATGAAAGAAATTTAAATCAAGGCAATTAAAATGTTGTATATTTGAATTTCTTAAAAAAATTTAAATCCTTTATCCAAACACAAGGTTATGAATTATTAGTCTAAAAGAAATTATATGATGAATCGATGAGAAATAATTGTTTGTGACTTTTAATATACTTATCATAAAAATTAATAAATTTAAATTATATGAACAAATACATTTCACTCTTAATGAGTTACTTTCTATACATTGTGAGTCTAAAAAATTATATTATTATCTTAAGATTGTGTTTTTTTTATGAAGAAATTAAAATTTTGGAATCTTAAAACAGAATTTTGATCGACTAAAAATGTGAAATTTTAATTTCCTTATAAAAGACGAGAAATTGAAATCATCTTCTTGATAGAAGAACCTTTCAAAACGTTCGTGTATTTCCTTTATAACTTTCATCCTCCTGAAAGTTCCTGAAATTCCATTCTCGAACTCGCGACTCTTCTCTCATGCCGATGATACTCTTCTTCAAGAAACACCGTCTGAGCTCGCAGAGCGTTGATCGGATGCGGGCGTAGGGGGACACGTAGAACTGCACCTATCAGTCAAGGGAATAGCCGTTGTTGCCTATCACGCGGTGGAGGTACTCGTCATGCCTTGCGCCGTTGACTGAATGCTGTGGTCGGGTATGGTGGTGTACGCCGTTGTGTCCCGATTCCCCTGCGACTCCCTATGCCACGCCAATATTCTTCTCTTTGAAAGTACATCAACCATATCTTCTCTTCTCTTTGCATTCATTTTCTTTCACCTTCGTAATTTTAATTTTTTTTATCCAAACACAATTTTGAAAATAAAATAATTTCAATTAAAGTATTTAAAATTCTTTGAATTTAAAATTTCCCAGAATTTTAAATTCCCTCATTCAAACATACTCTAAAAGAAATCAATGTTGATATGAATTTTAAACTAATGGTAAAATATAACAAAACTAATCTACATTATGTTACATTCGTAATGCATATACTATTGACAAAATATTGCAAATGAACTCAAATTTATTACATGGGTATCTTTTGGTGCAATTTATATACATATAAATGGAGCTCCTGTAGTATAAAAACGTGCGTTGGTACTTGATTGGAAGCTTAAGATGACTAAGGAGTTAGAAACTCTCATGGGGAAAGTGAGAGGTTTGAGCCTTCTATCTCTTGGTGGTTGCTTCGATGGCTGCTATGACCACACTCAAGCCTATGGATTAGGGACAAGGATCTGGAACTTCAGTGATCGACCAGTGGAGCTGCAGATAAGGGTGGGATCAATACTGAAGAAGGTTCACACTTTGAAGCCAGGGTCATGTAAGAGGCTGAGAAGTAAACGCATATACAAGGCATATATGCCTGGTAAGAGTGGCAATGATGGTGGGGGATTGAAGAGTTTGCTGTATTACTATGATGAAACTTGCCACCCTTATGTTTGGATTCATGACATAGGGGGTGGTTCCATGAGGATGGTTAAACAGCAGTATATTAGCCTTGAGAATTTGAGGGATTCTTCTGAGATCAGGATCTTGAGGGATCAGCAAAGAGGTTGCATTTCAGTTCTCAAGAGAACTAGGCCAGATTTCTGCTGAATTTGAGTGTAATTCTTGCTTAATTATTTCACTAGTTTAATTTGTCATGGGTAGGAAATAAAAGTTTACTTCTTGCTTTCCTTAATTGGATGTTATTAATTGCAAAATGCAATATAGGTCCATGAGCATGGTAAATTATTAGCTAATGTACTGAAAAAGTGTAAGATTTTCTGTATCCACTTCCTTGAAGATATATCAAAAGTCACTCAGGAGACTGATTTTGAAAGTGTTGTTCTTTAACCCACTTAATGTATGTTGTTTTTGTCATAACACATCGTCAATTGGGAGTCAATGTTGTAGAATGATGAATCATACTTTAAATCTAACGGGTTTACTGTGTCAATGTCTCTGTAAGTACCAAGAATTACTTCTCAGCTTTTCTGAAATTAAATTAACGTTCAATTTTTGTTTTTCATCTTTGACTGTACAAGAAGCTATATGCAGAGAAGGTACATGTGTCCTTGGACAAAAATGTTTTATAGTAGAGTTCGACGTCCAGGTAAGACTCAAATTTATTTACCTTGATTGCAAAAACAGCAGATGTATTTTACTCCGATTTTTATGTGCAGGGCCCTAATTTTGGTTTGCCAACTTTGAGAAATGACTTAACTTCAGACATCGGTACATGGAATTCAAGGCTAACCAAGGCTACCAAACTTCTTTTTTTTCAATTATATGAACAGTAAAACAGCAATAAATGTTGAAATTTATTGAAAATCACAATTATGAGTCTTTTTACTTAATGAGTTCCACTAGTAATTTTGTAGTCTTTCATAAATTTTAACTAACAGAAGAAAGTGTGTTACAAACGTGATAGTGATACACTTCAACTAACTAAAAGAGTGGGATTGTTAAAGGCAATAGTAAACACAGATCATGACTTCTCTTGAACAGTGAATGATATATTTGTCAACTTGGTACTTCATCCTTCTAGCAACAAATTCATTGGTTTGTTTTAAGTCAAGGTGAAACTCATCCAACAGCTTCTAGATAAGGCTTACTAAAAGCAAAGAATGACATTTCTCTAATTGTTCAAGATCCAACCTGGTCCAATATCCATACTGACTTGAAGGTATAATGAGAACTGGGTTTCAGATTTTAGAAAACAGATTCCTTTTCTTAGTTGAGTTTTGGTTATGTTACAAGCCAGACAATTTCATTTCCTCTATTTTTGTTTACCATGAATACTTCTTTCAGTTCTTATGAATTTAGTTAATAAATTTGTTAAATACTCCTTTCATTACCTCTATAAATAGTTTTGAAAAACAAATATTACTTAGAACAAAATTAATACTCTCAAGTAAATTAACCAATTTTTTTCATCTGATGAATTTAATTAATTAGAACTTATAATAAATATCGGAAGGAATATCATTTATAGTCGATGATTATGTTTATGGCATTGCAGAGTAAGACAAACAATAAATGTGGTGTCTCTCCTAGCAATAGGGATTTAAATTGTAACTTATCGCTTTGTGAGAGGCTAGCAAGTCAGTCCCTTCTACTAAAGTCAAGTCTTGTTAGACTAAAATTTGATATTAAATACTTAATATAGATCCTTGAATAAAGTCACTCGAACTAATTTAGTTTTTGAAGGAAAATGAGTCATTAAATGATTCCTCATAATTACAAATATGTCCCATATTCATATATTGAGGGATTAAATGGTTAGTTTTTTTTTCTTCTCTTTTTTATAGGAATCAAAATGCTTCCAATAGTTTTTTCAGACTAATTTGAGTATTCAGCAAAAAATATTTATGACTTGATTATGATTAATATTCGGCAGTTTTTTTAAGTTACTTTAAATTTAAAAGTTAAAATAAAAAGTTCAAAAATAAAGTAAAAACTATTTAAAAGAGAGGAGAGGAGGTCAGAGAGAAAAGAAAAGCTATTTTTTTTTTCAAAAAATTATTGGCATAATTTATTTATTTATTTCAAAAAACTGTCAAAAAATGAGTTTAGCATAATTTTTCCTTTTAAGAGAAGAAAAATAAAAGTTGAACCCTACCTATCTATAATCCAAACAAATTTATATATTTCACACTACTCAAAACGAGTTAGGGCTAACACAACTTGATTATTAGTCGGGTTATGAATTGTGATCTAGCCAAACCAAAATTTCAAAATTAGTCTCGTCAAAATATTAGTTAGAGTCAGCCGTCGGGCGTAGTTAAGCATGTAATAAACACCTACAATGGTTTAAATTTGGAGACCTGAGAAGAAATCAGTTTTATAACTACGTTTTTTCTCGAGAGAAGACAAAATACTTGACACGCATTGCGAAATAATATTGGTGAATGACCTACCAAGAAAGTTTAGTTCTGTTTGTTGTTTCTGCCCTTTTTCCAGAGTTAAACCAAACTTTTCCTCTGGCATGACTCGCATGGAAATCAAACGTAAGTACATCCACCCCAATCACACTACTCCCATAAAATTTTGGCTACAACCCAAGTGTCCCTTTGCATATATACCATATATGCTCCGAATACCAAGTGCAAGTACCTGGAACAATATGGCAGAGCAGTGCTTATACAATGTTACAGATAGGAAAGTAAATTAATACAGTCAAATAGAAACCGTACCAATTACAATTTAGGGTTGACAAAAGTATGCCCGGAGGCAGAAGCAGAAAACCCTCCGGCGCAGCCCATCATTTCACAGATTGCTTTTACAAGGCATGTCAGAAGAAAAATTGCTCTAAGAGATACTGGAGAGTGGAGACTGAGCCTCTCATGAAACGGCTGTATTACAAATTAAACCATGGCATCAAATTTCAAGGCTCAGTTTAATGCAACACCAAGTTATTCTTTTACCTTTTCAGCTCACTGACTTTTAATCATGTATAATTCAAGTTGGATTTACAAAGCTATATAAAGGAACCGAGAAATAACTTCAGTTTAATGTAAGACCCTTCTAGGGACCTGCACCCATTGCACCTGCCCTCGCTCTTAACATTTCAGTCCTCTTGCTTCTCTCCATCACCTCCACCAACCATTCTGCACTTTCCCTAATCCCCATTCTGCAACATTTCAAAAGAAAATCTCTTCAGTTAAGTGCCTGTGCTACGATATATGCCTAACAGTAATTTTTCACTTCAAAGACAATGTGCAAGAGCATGTACTTCAGATATCTCCATCTTTATTGAAATTATAACGGATCAAGTTAGATTAAACTTTGGAAAGTTGATGCAACTACTTACCCATCGTATGCTGACACAGCTTCAAACATGAAAACTCTTTCATCCAGCTTCTTTAAATCCAAATATTGAGGTAACTCATCAGCTGATACTGCTTCAGGAATATCCTGCAAATCACAAGAATGTCAAGCAGGCAGGCATCACAAATACACACTCATCAGAGGACAAGGAGGGGGATGACAACAAATGAGGACACAATAATGGTGAAACCTCAATAGATGGATGAGATAGAATACTATCGTACTATATTACTCATGAATTTCCAGTATGAAGTTAAGAGGGTAAATTGACTTGTATATCGGAAAAAAGAACCAGGTTAACAGAAAGATTTGAAATGCTATTGGTAACAAATCATCATTTGCTGATCCCCCACCCACCTAAAGAAAAAACAAAGGGAAATATATAAACATATCTTGTACTGACAGAACCGTAGTATAGTGCTCAGATAAGCAGAACCAATGCCTCATGGATAAGGATATTAAACAAGACATTGAACATGTACAGCAAGAATAATCAGTACTAGATTAAATTAGATTTATTTGACACATTTACAAGAGTATAAGGCATGCTATAAGGTTATATAGGACGGGGAGAATAGTTACACTCACCTGCTTGTTCGCTAATATCAAAAGAGGGGCTCCTTGCAGATCCTCGTGCCGAAGCACCTTTTCTGGAAAACAAGTCAATTATTAAATCATCACTGTCCCATGTTTTTGTCATGTCTAGCATTATCACAACTGCGAGCCAACACCTTTAAGAAGTATTTATTTAGTTATCAGCAAACACTAAAATCAAATCTCACTAACCCAGTGCTGACTTCGCATCTTCAAAGCGTGACGGACAAGAAGCATCAACAACAAATATTACAGCATGTGCCTCTTCATAATATTTCTCCCATATTGAGCGAAGACCAGGCTGACAATAGGGGAACTTACATTATTATCTTATTACATATTTTATACCCTCCCTAACACCACACAAAAAGAATGGTATAAAAAGAAGCGAAATATCAGGAAAAAACAGTATACAGGGGGCCAATTACGTGCATCGCATGAAATGATACATTCTATTCCGGCTAGCATACAGGCTTACAATTAAAAATGAAGTGTTGCATCAGTTGTCCATGCATAATTTCAATTACAAATCCTCCTTTAGCATAGTCGAATTTAACAAATAAACCCAGGCTTTAAACAGGGATAGGGTAAAATTGATGGTCCAAATTGCCTAGTCCAAGTAACGGTTCTAATATATTGTAAAACCACCGTACCAGAAGCTGATTTTGTGGTTTACAAGTCAAAAGTTATTCGGCACAATTAATGGGAATGTAGAAAACTTCTACACTTGGGTAGGTGGGAGTTACATGCTGTGGGAGTTTTACTCCTATAAATAGCCATCCCATTTCACTTGTTTAGCATCCCACTACAAACATAGTACTCCATTCTTTGTGAGAGTTCTTTGAGTGAGGGTTGTATTCTCCTATTACAAGAGAGAGTGTGTGTGTAATTGTTCTCTCCTTATATTTAGAGAGGTTGTAATTTTCTTCCACTTAGTAAAATATTACTCTAATCTTGCTCATGGTTTTTCCCTTATCCGTTGAGGGTTTTCCACGTTAAAATATTGTGTCCATTCCTAATTTTCTCATCTATTATTTTAGTTGTGAGATATTATTTTGTTACTCTGGTACCCAACATATATAGCCATTAATGAACTAGTAGTTGTTATTTCTGAAAATAGTGAACATAAACTTTACAAACACAAACACTAGTTTAGTAGAGATAGCTTTCCCAAAGGAAATTTTGAAAAGCAAAATAGCATCTTGTTCTTTCATTAATCACATTTTAAAAATATACAGAAGCATAAGAAAATTACACTTCAGCAACTATGTAGATGATGATTGCTTTAGCTACTGAGCTTCTAGAATGGAAGAGTTTAAACAAGCAGCACATAAGCTACACTAACAATTCATCCGAGTAACATATTTACAGGACTTAAAATAGATAATATTTGCCTTTTTTTTCCATACCTGACCTCCTAGGTCCCAGAACACAAGTTTACTATTTGCCACTTCAATGCGACCAATATTCAATCCCACTGTTGGAATAATTCGATCAGGAGGAATGCCTTCTATATTTGAGTACACCGACTTCATCTTCTCCAGCAAAGTCTAACAATTAGGCATTATACAGCAATTCAGAGCAACACAACAAAGTTAAGTGAATTGTTAAATATATGGCACTTAAAAGATGTATTACCGTTTTGCCAGCCTTGTCAATCCCCAGAATGAGTACATGAAGCTCCATCTTGCTGAACAAGTACTTCCATAGTCCATAAAACAACGAAAACATCCTTGTATTGTTTAAGCTGTCTTAACCTTCAAGTATACAAGAATTTGCAGTTCATGTCATGTTATTGGATAGCTCTTCCACTCATCATTACTTCACAAATTCATTAACATTCAGAATTCCTGCACAAGCAAAGTTTGTAAGATGCCTCGAACAAGCACGATTCAGAGTTACTTGAAAAAAAATAGTGTAAATGATTTTTTACATTGTCATTCAATCACAAAACTATAATGTAAGGAAAGTTTATTGACTTTCATAATTATGGCGACAGTTATTGTAAAAAAAAATATAAAAAAACCCTTACAGTACATAAAAATTAAACTCGTCAGAAAAATTCCAATATTCAATTCGGCAATGGACAAACTTGATTGAACAACATTACAACTAAACGAGTGATTTTTTTATCCTTAATTTTCAATTAAGTAGTTTCCCGATCACGAGTTTCTAATTCGACGCTTATGAATGACGCTTCGTTAGATCTTAGGTTCTTATCACTTCATTCATACACACCTACATGCACCATTAAGTTACTTACATATATAAGACTCGAATTTCCAGAAAATTGAGAGAGAGATGCAAGACTGTGAAAATCACAGTCCATCGGAACCACCGCAATCGATAGAATCAATTCAGTAGTAACAGATCCGGAAATTGAAGAAGGAAAAGAAGAGTGGTTGAATAGGTTTACCGGCGCCAATGACGGCAACGAAGTGCGATAGACGGTGGCTGCAGAAAGATCCGATGACGGTGGAATCGGATCAATAGTGAGCGATTCCGCTTCTGAAAGTTCTGTTTCTCGCAGGAGAAGGAGAACTAAAGAACTAAGGATCCAAGTAAAATAAAATGTAATAAAATAAAAATATAAAAATACTAAACCAATGTTTCCGTCCTATATCATTAGACATTAATTTAAATCTAACAATATTATATATATATATATATATATATATATATATATATGTGTGTGTGTGTGTGTGTGTGTCAGATTCGTTTCTTTCTTTTTAACAAACATTTATTTTCTTGAAGAAACAAACATTTTTTTGCAATCATAATAATATATGCTTTTACATTATCATTTATGAGTGCTAGCAAGTAGCAATTGCATTGGCACGGTTTGACAAATTATGTCCTAAACAAAGAAAATAAGTCTTTGCCATTAAATTCTAATCATTGTAATGAAATATATATTGAAGAAAATTATAATAAATAAATACTTCTGAATATATAAATGTTATATTTAAAATTTGTAATAAATAATTTATACTGTGATACAAAGTTACTTTTAACAATTGATTATTTTTATAAAAAAATATTAACACTTGATTAATCTTCTTTATAAATTAAGATAATTATTTTAAACAACAGTATTTGTATAAGTTCTTTTTTTTAATCTATAATTTTTTCCTCAATAACATTATTTGTAGATATTTTTTTTAAAAAAAAAATCTCTTTCGATCTATCTTATACATCTTTAATAATATTATATTAGATTTAATAAAATGTAAGACTTAAAAATCAAAATAATTTGAGATTTCCTTTTATCTCGAACATTCTAGATCCCTTGGTAGCCTGGTGGTTAAGAGAAGTAAAACTATTAGTAAACAGAAACGCGTTTAGTGGAATAACATTACGTCACTGCATGTATCTTTAATCCATTTTGATTTTCAAGGTATTTTTTAGAGTCATAATAAATAAAGAAAAAATAAGCACTATTTTTCAAGCTGTGGTCTAACTATAAATCTATGTTGAGTTTTAAAAAAAGTATTTTAAAATTATACTGACAATAAATTTTTTATTAATTTACTATGTATAAATTTTATACTAATAATATATAATTAATAAAAAAATTAAATAAACTCACTTTTTTTAAATTTGTTGTGGGACATCTTAGTTGAATTGAGCTACTTATTTTGGTAATTTTTTTTCTCTGGTAAAAAGTATTTTATCAAAATGAAATGAGTGGATTGAAAATAAAAAATGTTTTACAAATCGTGGTCACAATTTTTTTAATAAATAATTATTTTTAATATATATTATATTTAAAATTTCTGATAAATAATTATATTATGATATAATTTTTTTAATCAACGATAATTTATTTAAAAATATTAAAATTTAATTTAAAAGAAAGATAAAAAATACTAGATTAAGAAGAATAAGAAAGTAATAAAAATTTATAGTTGATAAAATTTCAAAAATATTTTTGTTCAAAATACATAACAGAATTTTCAGACAAAAAATGATAATAACAAGGCGTTTCCTCTTAGCAGTAGTATTTTGCGTTGAAAGAGCAAAGAAAGACATCATTTTCCCTCACAACACGCATCCGATTCGGAGCTACCTCTTTTTTGTTTCATCTTCTTCTTTCTTTCTTTGTTTCTGATTCTGATGGGTATCTCATGGAGTGGCAGAAGAAGAAACAATTACCTCCAAAACCGACCACCACCTCCACCCCCTTCTTACTACTACCATACAGAATCCCACCCTGCACCACCACCGCAGCCGCAAGGTTACTTTCTCCCTTCAGCAACCCCTTACGCCCCTCCCCCTCCCATGCCGCCGCCGCCACCACCACAAACCCACTCAATTTCTTTCTATTACAGCTCCAACCCCAATTCCTACGGCACTCCCACTCTCGCCCCTCGCTTTCACTACCAGCAGCATTACTACCACCCCCAGCCCCAGCCCCAGCTCGCCGCGTGGCCCGTCCCTCGTCCTGCTGCCCCCACTCCTCCGCCCTACGTCGACCACCAGACCGCCAAGAAGATAAGGAACTACGTCAATGTCCACAAAGACACCCTGCGCCTCGAGGTCGACGACCATAACCCCGATCTTCATCTTCTCTCCTTCGTTTTCGATGCTGTCTACGATGGCAGGTAACGGTTTTTCTTCATTCTTAGCCCTTTGATTTAGTGCTGCGCTGTGTGGATGGATGGATGGATTGATTTACAATTCATGAATTTAGATAACGCGCAAACTCAGGATACTGATTGAATTGCTATAGAATAAACTCCCAATTGAGAAACCCCTCAAATTGATCCCTTAATTTTAGTATATTAACTCTGGGACTGAAGTATTGAACCGATGGATATTCAATACCTGAGGGTCTATTTAGGGGATAGAGTAATACTTAGAAGGATCAAATTCTTGGTGGTTTATTCAATTACTATATCTTTAATACTCGTGAATTTTGAAAAGAAATTTGCAAGATTTCCATTATGCAGGTTACAGAAAAATATGTTATGATTCATAGTTATCAATACCAGGCGGGTGTGATAGAGGAGCTGTAGGGGAGTGTGTTTCTTTGGATTGTGGGCAAGGTCAATGGTGTTCCATTTCGTGATTCTAGTTGCTGCTATCTCACTCTGCATTAGAAACCCTGAAATGCACCTATTGTTTGACCTTTCCCTCTCGTTTTTTAGTTATTTCGAGATTGGGTTTGAAGAACTGAGATCAACCTCTTCCCCACATCCTTCTTGCTTCATTTGTTCGTCTTGGTAACACCAATGATTTGGACTTTATGTCTAAGGTGCTCGGTAGTACCAATTTATCATGTCAAGCAATCTGGAGAATCATATAGATTCTTTTGGACTCTGAAAGTTATACCTTTTACGAGTTAAGACAGGGGACCAATTTTGACTCTCAACTTGAATTAAAATGCTTAGTTAGTGGCAAGAACTTCTCTCCTCCACTGATAGGATGATCCAGCAACCTATAAGTATTAAAAGCAAGCATACAATATCAAGTGCCAATGAAATGCCAGTGAGAAACCACAGTTTATGGGTTGAATTTGTGATTGATTTGTTACTTTGATTGACTGATCATATGAAATGATTGTTGTAAGATGATAATATTTGAAGATTGAGTGAATATTGGATTATTCACATATTTTATGAAACATTTTAGCTTTTCTAATTTCTCTACTCCTTATATTTGTCATTGGCAGCATTACTATCTTATACTTTGCCAAGGAAGAAGAAAAATGTAGGTTTGTTCCATTATATCCCGAGGCATTTCAGCCGGTCAGAATCCCCTTTCAGAAAGGAGTTGGCCAGAAATTTGCTCAGCCTTCAGGAACAGGAATTGACCTAGGCTTCTTTGAGTTGGATGATCTTTCAAAGCCCTCACCTGGAGAAGATGTCTTTCCTCTAGTAATATGTGCTGAAACAAGTTTGAAAACTACCTCAGAAGATGAAACTCCTGGTGATTCCTTGCTAGACGCATCCCCTCACATGCAAATAACTCAAGGTGTCTTAGAGAAAAGTAATGGTGCTGGTCCATTCCTAATAAAAGTAGTTAAGCAGATTTTGTGGATTGATGGTGTTCGTTATGAGTTGAGGGAGTTATATGGAATAGGAAACTCATCCGCAGCTGATTTTGATGACAATGATCCTGGGAAGGAGTGTGTCATATGCATGACTGAACCAAAGGATACTGCTGTTTTACCTTGTCGACATATGGTAAGATTTCATCTCAAATCTACTTATACGTAGAATAGACCGGTTTAAAGGAAGAAACCAAGATATTAGCACAAGTTTTGGTTCATGCGGATAATAGCAGTGTTATGGTTCATAGAATACATCATAGTTTGTATTTTGCACAAGATTGCCCATGTTAAAATGAGCTCATTGTTAGGTTTTCTAAAAGGTAAAATGGGTGTTTTGTGATTCTTATATTACCTTAATTTTTCTTTTCTTCCTCTCCTGCCTTCCCCTCTTAATTTGTTTTTAAGGTTGTGAGCTTGTAGTGTGTCATGTGATCACACATACATTCTTTAAAATCACAGATCACAATATCAGCACTTACATTTATACTGTGGATGAAATGAATACCTAGTGTTTTTGTTTCTTCCTGGCCAGTAATATACTAATTGCTCGGTAGTAAGATCCTTACAGGTAGTAGCAATGTCGTCTCATGTCTGTGTATATTATTTACACTATTGCTCAGTTTGGATTAACTTCTAACTGATGAGAGCTTTTCAATTGTAAAACCGTATTGTTGCAAGGTAAGAATGTCAAATTCTGCCAAGTTAAGACTTTTGAAGAAGTTAAGGTGTACAAGTTAATTTTAATTTATGCAAGAAGATTAATTCACTTTACCACTTTAATTTATTTTATTTTCTTCTTCCATGGGTACTTGTTAAGAAATTTATCGAAATTAACTCTATTTTCATTTTCTAATTTGATTATTCTCATATTACATCTGTTGTATTTTTCCAGTGTATGTGCAGTGAGTGTGCAAATGCTCATCGACTTCAATCCAATAAATGCCCTATATGCCGTCAGTCTATTGAGGAACTTATAGAGATCAAGGTGAACAATGGCGATCATTGAGATTTTTTCCTTCGGATGCTAAGTTGCATGACAGTCCCAATAAATTCCTTTTAAGAAAATTCACCCCCTTTTTACATGTCTGCAGTCAGCTATTATATAGCAATTTGTTTTTTTCTTTTTTGTAAATTGTAGTCAATAATCTGTTTATAGATTTTGTGTGATGTGTTTGAGGGAAAATTAGATCATTAGTGATCGAATGTTTTTCCTCCCGTATCATCTATTGTACAGGTGATCATTTTTCCATAGTTTTTGTCTTAATGGTGTTTAAGAGATCATTTACATAGTAATTTGCCAAACAAGGGAGAAATGAAATAACACCTGGTTTGATGCATAATGGATTATGTTTGAAAGTTATCTCATATTTTATCATCTATAATAGATGTTTGAAACAAATTCCAGGTGTTGGGTGTTCTGATTAGTGTGATGTAACATATTGATTGATGTGATGTAAACTAATCCAGAGTTGTCCCTCCACCCGTCCCGTTTCTCATTACCTTTCCAAACATATATCACGATATAGCGTGTTTGGTTTGCCGTTTCAAGGGCTCCAGACAGCATTTCAAGCTTTCCCTGGCACTCATCGGAGAAGCAACAAACCTGCTGAATTGAAAGAAAAAAAAACTCGCAGTGGTTTCCTTCAACTGAATGATAACTCGTATGTTGCAAATACTAGCGTTTGTGAGCTATTAATATTATGTGTTGCAAGGTACTGTTTGGTTGGAAGGACCAAAGAGGTACACGAATTAAAGAAAAAAAAATCCATCTAAATGTAGTTTTTCGTCTCGTTCTCCTTTGTAGGTCTTTGTTTTTTGAGATCCACTAGGAGGTTTCAATATAACTTAATCTTCGCTTGACTTTCAATTTCAGAAGAATGTTTCATGCTTAATCTTTAGGAGAACACTTCATGTCTTTGTAAATGAATTTTTATGAGGGGTAATGAGTGGGTAATGGAATAATATTTTTATATGTAAAAAATAAAACTTTTGAACGACTTGTTGAAGGAGAAAATTGAGGGCAATTGTTGAGTGTATTTTTTATTGCTCAAAATGTCATTCTATATAAAAAAAAAAATCTGTCTTTGAACGATATACAAAATAATCTTGATAGTCCTACTTTCCAAATTTCATTTTCGTTGCTACCTTAATTTTTGTTAATTCTCCCTTTATGTTTTTCTTTTTTTTTTAAAAAAAAAAAAAGGGAGGCTAGCGCACTCCATTCTTTATCTTACCAAAGATATTATAATTCTATGTTAATTTTTTTAATATAAGAAAATGAGTCTATATATTTATAGGAGTTAAATACTATACTCTCCTTTATCATAAGAAGTACTCTAACTTATACTCTTCCATTGAAGCATTGTAATCTGAACACGGCAAAATTGGTTCAGTCGTTTGAGCGTTCCGACGCTGTAGAGTGTAGACTTTCATCAAATTATCTTGCAATGTAACACTGCCATCTGCTGCTGCAATATCACGAGTTAAATTGGTTCATTTTCGAATTTCCCCCTTCAAGCATAGTACACCGTAATTGCAACACTTCAAACTAAAGCATTTTAAATTTCAGGGTTTCACACATTGTTGTGAGTTTGTGACTCCAAAAACACTTCATATTAAACTCTGCAAGAGTCGTATACTACACTATGACTGCAGTCTGCATCACTAGTTCATATCGAAATTTGATGCTGTAAGAATCATACGCTTCAGCATAGTTGATGAGTTATAAATTTATAATTACTGTTTCGAATTTTAGTTTCTTGAACATAAAATCATAGTTCTAGAAACTAAATTCTGGAATCATGTGTGCATTTTGGAAACTAAATTCTAAACAACACTTAAAAAGCAATAATTGTGTTCCAGAATAGAGTTTCATGTTTTGGAATCTAGTTTTCAGAACATCAAGCTTAACTAGAAACACATTTTTTTTATCACACTCCTCATAAATTTGAAAATATATTATGGAACACTATTATTGCTTTTTAAGTGTTAAAATTTAAAAGGCGTTAAAATTTATTAAAAATCACAAAATTTTAGATTTTACGTTTTATAATGAATCTTTCTCTTAATTTTATAATTTTTAATAAATTTGAACTAATAATAAGAAAGAGACCATTAGAAAATATGTTCTAGGCCCTCCTCATATTTTAAAGCATAAATGATCAAAGGAAGACAAACAAATAAGATGTTGAAAAAAAGAAAGGAAATAAGTGACATTGAAGAAAAGATAAAAGATAAAGGAAGAGGAAAATAATATGTATTTGACGAACAAAAGTAACGTGATGGCATACCTTTAGATAAAGTAATTGCCTCAGCGACTTATTAACGAAAATATAACGCACAGTATCTTCCAATGTATGATATTATGTATAGGTTGATGGAATATGCACTTCATTACATTGATGAAAACCCCATGGTATTAATATCATGTTTAATGGTGTAAATAGAAAAATTATAAATATGAGTATCTGATAGAGTGATAAGTTTAACCACAGACTTAAGATGAACTGGGCCAGGCTATTCATTTTCAGCTTTTTATGGTGAAGTTACTAGTCTTTTGTCAAGGCTTCGTATTTCTCCTGGTTGAGCTTGTTTACCCAATTTGTAGGCTCTTGCTTCCTGCACTTTTTTTTTTCTTCCAGAATGTCTATTTTGAAATATAAAATTATATTCTGAAATGCACTCCACTTTTTACTTCTAGAATAACCATTCCCAAAAGTAAAAAAAAGGGTTAATTAATTTTTTAGTCCTCAAACTATGGGGTTTAAATTTTTAGTCCCTAAATTTTTTTTATAAAAAAATTGGTCCCTAAATAATTTTTTGTTATTATAAATAATCCTTACTGTTAATAATCTTTGTTAAGTGCTGAATTGTCTATTTAAGTGGTAACAATTATCACTGTCGATTATAAATGAGAAGAATGAATTGTTGTTCCATGTCACAAATCTCCTCATGGGTGGTTATTGTACATTCATGGGTGCTTGAAGCATTAGGATTTAACAATAATTCTTCTTTTTTTCTTTTGTATTTTAATAAGATAATATTCTAATTATTTATCTAAATATAATAAAATTTACGTGACATACATGTGGCATTTAATCTATCTGTTTCATGACATTTCATAATTTAACAAAAGACATGAATCATACAAAATATTTTTAATAATAAAAACTATTTAGGAACCAAATGTTTTTAAAAAATAATTTAAGAACCAAAAATTCAAAATATCATAATTTTGAGAACTAGAAACTTAATTAATCCTTAACAAAATTTCGGAAATAATACAGGAAGCAACAGCCCAATTTGTATTGCCTTGGGCTTTAGCTTGAGGTCTTTTCAGCACAAGTTACTAGACCGCAAAAAAAAGTCTTTTGCAAGGAAATTGAACTCTTATCTTACCAAAAGAATCACATATGCTTAAACACGAGTTTAATGCAAAAGTTTTTACACGGTTGTCGAATAAAAAATATTTTTGATGTAATTTTTAAAATTAGTAATTAAATTTACGTAAATAAAAGTGTAGAAATCTCTTACACTATTGATACGTATATTGCTATATTATTTATTCTAAACATAATCTAACTTCATTCATTGATTCATACACGCAAATATAGGACCAGCAAAAGATGATGCTGATCAGAATGGGTTAGAAAGAAAGTTTCTAATGAAATGTCTTTGGTTTTCAAAATCCCCATGCATGTAACAGTTTAACACTCGGTTTGGGAAATGGTAACAGGCACGGCCTGAAGTAAAGTTAGGGGATCTTGCAAGAATCTTATGGCCATCAAATTCCCCACGCGTAATTCTCATCATTGTTTAGTTCTTGGCTTATCTAGCAATTTTCCACTCAACCTTAAGTTGGTTTATAAGGCACTACAAGTATGTCTCTAATTATTAATTGCTCAGACTATACATGATTTAATTATGGTTAATAATGAAACTTGGATTGCCTCTATTATTCACATTTTCGTTCATCATTAAGCAAACTAGCTTCACACCCTTGATAGATGTGAACAACGTGAGAAGAAGATCAAGTACTCAAACAAGGATCAGACCACAAAATAAACCATTTTTTTGTGCCAAAACACACATACATTAAGTGCGTATTAGGTGAAAAACATACACATGCATATGCTTTCGGAATACGAAATACCAAGTACAAGCTAAGCTATTAGATCTTATTGGAGCCAAAGACGGTGCTCCATATATGCTAACATATGTATAAAAATAAAAAACTTGACGTGATTGTCTTTTGGTCTAGCAAAAGTTCAAAACCAAGAATCAGGGTAAGGTACCAAACTATCCAAAGTTCATCTCTCTACAATTTTCACGACTGACTTAGCATTTGCTTATTTATAAATGCCATTGTGTTTGGAATAATGGTAAAAATTAAAGCATGTGGTTGATCACTTACAATTTCCCAGGTATATATAGAATAGAACAAAATTAAAGGATTGGGAATAGTACTACAAGAATCAAAACTTTTCCCTAGTGGTAAAAGCTTCTCTACACCTGCACTAGTTATTAATTTCCCATACCATGCTAAAATCTAGTGCGATAAAGAACAGGCCATGTGTGAGGTGCAACTGCAAGTGTAGTCTTCTAGGTGAGGCTCAATAAATAGCCCCCTTCGATCTTTCTCTCAATGTACAAAATCTTATTTTCAGTCTTCAATCACTGTCCAAATTAAGACCATGTGGTTGCTTATGCCAAGTCTTCAACGTAAATAGCAATGGCCTTGCATGGCTGCCCAAGTCATTCCCCAATGGAACCTTGGTGACAATCAGTAAAATCATATCCCCAAATATAGATGGGCCCGTTCATCTAAAATAAGAATTACCCACCACTCATTCCACTTAAGTCCATGCTATCATAGCTGTACCTGTCACCATCATATATAAGTTAAGTAGCATTAATTATTATTATTATTATTTGTAGATTTGGTGGTATATTTTTTTTAGTCTGGAATCCACACCAATTCCCACCACGCAGAAGGGTATGCATTTTTTTTTATATACAAATTGGCCTTCGGAGCTCAGGACATGTAGATGGACAATAAACATATATATATATATATACTTGTTTCACTTTCATCTAGCTTGGTTTCAATTTTAGCCTACTGACTTACTGAACTATAGCCAATTGACTTACATTATAATTATATAGCCCATTTATCGTCTCAAAGATTAAGTTGTTATGGCTTGCTTCAACCTTACAAATAGGTAAAGTGACATGTTAAAAGAGATAAAAGGTAAAACCAGAGAGGTACATAGCCAGAAGGGTAAGATCACAGTTTAGGCTTTTGAAAAGGAAACATTAACAATAATTTTCTTGAAAAAAAAAGGTGCAAAATTGAAGAGAAAACAAGAAACCTGGAACGCGGTGTATCAATATCCGAAGGGTTAGCTAGTCTTCTAGGGATAGGCACAATTTTCAGATGATATGATCATGCGAAAACTATCCATTCCCAGTTTTCTGGTTGCTTTTTCTCCTTTTCACCTAATTGCTGTTAAAGTAGGGTATGCATTATTTAATCAGAGCTCTATTATTGGTTTCAAACACGACTTATCTGGATATATACTTACCTTTTTAAGGCACATAGAAATGCGACCAGAGACAAGTCAGTTTTCATTTCACACAAGTTTGGCCCCCAAACACTTAAACAAGAAGACTCCATGACTTCTGCCATTCCAAGTGAATTCCCCAGGCGGGGGGTTTCAAATTTTTTGTTTCAAATTTTAATTTTTCTCCAAGCGGAATGTTAAGCATTGATAACAAATATGTTCAGAACAGTACTTATAAAACTAAGATAATATTCTTCTTTTAAGCTAATTTTGGGGAGTGAGTTAAACTTCATATGAGCCTAATAATAAGAGCTTATCCATTTTTAAATTCAACTACCTTAATTCAAATGTCAAATCACATTTAGAAGGAATGTAGTTCCAATGGGAACGGATCCTCTCTGATAGGAAAAAAAATCACCATGTCAAGTGTTACGATTTTACTTTTTCTTTTCTTTTAAATATCAATTTAAAAAAATTAAAATAAATTATATCGATGGAATTTATTAATGAGTTAGGATTTCATGTACACTGTGTTGGGAGAGATGTGTGAAAAATAATGAAAGTGTGAGGAATGAAAATGGATGAAAGATAGTTAAAAAATAGTGAAAAATAAGATTGTTTGATTAATTGGGTTGAAATAGAATATAAAAGAGATGAAATATTTAAATTAAAGTGATTAGGCAAGTAAAACAAAAATAATGATTAACCAATTTTCCATTTAACCTTCAACATACACAAAATATTTCGTTGCTTTTTATGATACGACTTTTTTGTTTTGGTTTTTTATACATTAACGGCACATAATCGATTATATGTCTTGTTTGACTTTTTTTTTATTTAAAGGGATATAATTGATTATGTAAATGACATTACTTGTTTGATTTCAAGTTGTAGAATTGATTCAAAATCTATAATTGATTTTAGATGATTTTTCACAAGTTTGATATTACGTTAAAAAGGAGTTTAGAATTGATTCTGAATCCATAATTAATTATAAACTGAAGCCACTTTAAGTAATTTGTGTGTTGGATAACAAAATTTATATTAAATTTTATTTCAAAATCAATTCTAACAAAAATCATAAAAACATAAATTACATTACTTCAAAATCAATTTTATTTAGAATCAATTCTATCAATGCTCATCCAAACCATAGTTGTGAAAATCGGACTAGGCCGATCGATCGAACTAGGAACCAGTGGCCTGATCGGTTCGAGTAAGCTATCAAACTGAAAATGCAGTAGATCTGAATTGACCCAATTTAACCCAACCAGGTTTGGTCAAAACCGGTGGTCCCGGGCGAATTAACTCGATTTGACCCAATTAATCATTTTTAATTTTTTTCCAATTCCTTTTTTTTAATAGAATTTTTTAGAATTCCTAAAACATGTTATACCATTGATAGCTAATTATTAAATACTAGCATATAATATGCTCCTATAAAATTGTTTTGATCTTGATAACAATATATAATAACTAACAATTATTATTTTGATCTTGAAATGATTTAATATTTATGTGTTTTATACATCTTCACCATACTTATGGTCATTTGACAACTTTTGTATTTAGCTAGTAGTAGAAAATAACAAGAATTTCTTTAATAATTTAATGATACTATCCAACAAAATAATTTATAGTAATAAATGATTATGTGATATTGAAATATAGATTATGGATTTTGTTAGCTATACTATATTTTTTATATATATTGGGTCAATTAGACCAATAAATGATCCACTAATCTGACCTCTAACCCATTGATCCAATGACTCGATCAGGTCAATTTTCATAACACTGATCTAAACATGCACTAATTATATGTCTAAAGAAAAGCTTACTCGAGAACTAATTATTAGAGAAGTGTCAAATAATTGATTATGTGTTTAGCATAATCAATTATGTTTCACATTTGCTCATGTGATACAATGAGTTCCACAAAGGGCTTCATGGTTAATTTTAGCAACAACAAATTTTGGCTCCTCTAACATTGGTTTTACTTCCAATTCACAACACTTCACCTCTTTTCAGGATGAAAGATAAACCTATGAGGTCCACAAATTTTTAAAAACTTTCAGCTTACTTTCACTTATAACAAGCAACTCTCACTTTTATCTTTCATTCCTTTTCATTGCATTTCAACCTCACCCTTATTTCATTCACATTTTCCAAACACAGTGATATAGATAAAGTCGTTGCAGAAAATCCATTTTCAATTAGAATATTGTTCATAAGACTAGGGTGATCCTTTTTCTTTTAAAATTAGTTGTTAAAAATGAGTTATTCTCAGTCAGCTTCTAATATGAAAAAATATAATATATTGATAAATAATTTTGTTAATATGTAACTTTAAAAGAATTACTTCAAGTAGTAACCCTTTTCAAGAGTAATTCTAAAATAGTTACTACTTAGAATCTCTACAATTCATTTTTAAAACAATTTAATTATTCTAATGAGTAATCAATCTTAACTATTAGATTTCAAGAAAATGAATGATTGAGGTTAAAAGTAACTTTAGAGTTAATATTGAAGTAACTTGATCACTTTTCTCTCTCTCTTTGAGTAATCAGCTCATAAGTTTATAAGCATCAAATTATTTAAAATCCATTAATCATGAAAACAATGCAAAAATCATCATTACACCTGTGATTTTTTTATCCGCAAATGTTAGTTGTTAATGCTACCTCCGGTCCTATATGTAAGCAACACATGAAATTTTTCTCGTTCTACCACTCAACCAACTTTATTCACAAATAATACCTATGAAAATACAAATCAAAGAGGCAATCATCAACCAAGAACATGGGGAGTGGGAAAGACAAATTAGGTGATAGACTCACCTATTATGAGACCTAGGCTCTATGGGAGGCTAGGTTCTCATCTTCTCCTACTTTCTTTGTTTCATTTTTGTTTCTTTCCTTTATAGGGTCAAGTGTGTGTATTTGTGTCGGGTCAAATTCAACCCCTTTATTATGCTTTAAAAGATTTCTCTGATACTCTTTGAAGGATTAAACCCACTACACACAAATTAACATTTAATTATTTAGTGATATAATTAAACTAATTTATTGGATGTTACATATACTCCAATACATACCTAAGTTTTATCTCCGATAGTGACACTAAAAATTGAAAAGTATATATATGTATCTAGGATCGTTAGTATAAAGTAGTGTCTCTAGCTTATCCTTGTGCTTTCACAGTTGATGTTATATCGTAAGTCGACTTGATTCTAGAAAACCCTCATATATTATCAATCTAAGTGTGACTTTCCATAATTATATATAAAAAAATTGGGTTTGTGTTTCCCTAGTAAATCTCGCACATGCTTTTTGGCACATTTGTTATTTTCTCTTGTGATATTTCAAGAGAGAATAAATTTTTTTGCAAATTCCTTCAT
Organism: Glycine soja; assembly: GCF_004193775.1. Taxonomy (NCBI): domain Eukaryota; kingdom Viridiplantae; phylum Streptophyta; class Magnoliopsida; order Fabales; family Fabaceae; genus Glycine; species Glycine soja. The sequence goes on along the minus strand of NC_041012.1, from coordinate 39,835,516 downwards.
CATGAAAACATGGGTGTACAAGTCCCCTTTACACATTTTTTTGGGTAATTTAGGTGGGGGGAAATTAAGAGGGATATTGAGTGTTTATTTTATTTTGTTTCAAGAGGAATTGAGGGGTGGTTTGGATAGAAAATATATATGAGAAATAAAAATAAATAAAGGAATGAAAACTTTATGTTAAAAATTTAATAAAGTGAAAACATATTTATCATATAATTTATTTATTTCCTTTATTTCTTCACTTATCCAAATAAGTAGAGAGTTTTTTTTTCTCTTTTCCTTCTTATTTCTATTCATTCAAGCAACACATATTTTCTACTTTTTCCTCTTTGTTTCTACCCTTTCTATTTCTTTTCATTCTAATTCTTTCCTTTCAATTTCATTCTTAATCCAAACAACATTAAACAAAAAGGCTATTGGTTGGTAATCTTCATGGCAAACTCACCCTTCTTGAGTGGTTTAGGTGTTGTTGTTTCCATAACATTTGCATATTCTAATTGATGGAATTCAATAGGTGAGACTTTTGGTATGCAATGGCGAGTTCCTCTACAAACCTAAAGCAACTAAGTCCAACTTGTTATAGATTTAGCACTATTTTGAATGTCAATTGTGGAGGTCTATCCTTCATCAGATAGGTTGGGTTGTCTTTTTCTCTCGCAATGTACATGGTGTTTTGCATTTTGCACATTGCTTAGACATGCATATTATTATTAACCATAATCAAATAAAGTGTCACTTGTCTATTTCAAGGAATATATTTTTTCTTTCAATATTTACTCATGACGAAGATTTTTGTTTGTTTCAGTGATTTGGATCCTTAGTTTAAGTATGTGGGGGCATGATGATGTATTTGCATTATCTTGCACCAAATTTGTGGGTCTCCCACGTGATTGGAGCCAACATTAAAGTTAGACAATGAATTGAATTCATTATTAATGGGACTGAGATTACCTTTTTTAATTGTATCTTTAGCATTGAATGTGAAACATTTTTGTCTACTAACAACAAGCCAATCTCCATGCATATCATGTTCCATTTGTTTGGCCTGGAAGTGTTTTTGTTTATCTTAGAGTAATTGGTCTTGCTAAGGGTGAATGTAGAGTTCGAGAAGTGGATTTTGTTGTAACAATGTAAGTGGAGAATCACTTCATAAGTAGATTAGTGGTAACCATTTGTTAGTTTGTTTGGACTGCTTAACTTGAGAAGATTTTGTTTGAATGAACTTGTCAATCAGTGTGTTCTGAGTTTGACTTCGACCTCAAAAGTATAAAATTTATTGGAGAAAGTTTAGTTCATCAGTCAATTTCTGCATAGTGCCCCTCGTTTGTTGATGTGTTGGATCTTCTCGTCATTGACTTGGTAGCTTTAAGCATATATTTGGAACCAATGGAATATGCTAAAAGTATTTGAAGGGGTGGGTTAAGTTGAAATTCATCATGCGGGAGCATGCGGTGGTGGAGCTGCTTGCACTTTTAGATGCTTTGTTGAATGATACAAAAGGAGGGAGGGATGATTTCTAAAAGTAAAATGCCAAGTAATGATTAAATGCAGCCATTTGTTCTTGATGATGGCTGAAATATATGTGCTCAGTACTTATCTGGTATGATGATTTTTATTTTCCTTTTTCGCTTAATATTAAGAAGTGGAAGCTCATTAAGTTTCTGACATAAGAAAGTTATTTGATATGATGATTTTTATTTTCCTTTTGCGCTTAATATTAAGAAGTTGAAGCTCATTGAGTTTCTGACATCATAAAGTTTAGAAGGAAACATTTTGATGTACCATTATAAAAAAGGTATTAGTGTGATGAAGTCAGCATATTGATGAATTTATGTACCAAACACAACTTTGAAGCTATTTTGGTGTTTAAATCTTGTACTTTGTGTTTATTACCTTGATTTTATCAAACTATTTGTTGCCATTTAGTTGTGTAGCCTTTTGAATGGGATAAAACATTACAATATATATTTTTTCATTGGTGTGGAGGTTATCATTATGTATTCCTGACCTTGTCATTAAATGCTAATTTTTTATCTAATAATGACAACCTGTAACCAGAATAATAGTCATTGTCAAGACACTACCAAAACAATACATTCTCAATACTGAATGTAAGCATTGAAAAGCCCAACATGAAAAAGATGATGAAACTCATAAACCAAGAAGGGGTGAATTGGTTTCTAAATCAAATCAAATTTAAAAAATCAGAGTTTAAAAAAAATTCTTTTCCAAGGATCGTATCACAAATTTTTTATAAAACAATATTTAATTAATCACCCTTAACACAAAAACCTTTTGTTAAAGTTCTTTTTCAAAAAGATATTTTCTTTAACCTTGAGTAAATTGATCAATAATACAATGAGAAAGAAAGATAAGATCAAGAGAAGATGTATACCAATTTTTATACTAGTTCACTCTCTATCTCTAGAGAAGCTACTCCTATTATCTAATCTAATTCGAATTAGATTTTTACTATGCATATAGAATTCTTACAAGTAATCACAGTCAATCTCAGTTCCTATCCCAGCAAAAGAGACTAAGGTACCCAACCGTGGAGTCCTTTGTAAATAAGAGTCTATGAGAAACCAATCATTAGCTCAAATTAGAAAAACCTATTCTAGCATGCTTTCAGAAATTCATACATATGCTAACAACATGTAAAACACAAAAAAAAATTGAGTTAAGAAGAGACTCAACCTGATCAATCACACGCTAGAACATTTGCTTGAGTGAATGAGTGTCTTCTTAATCTCAAGAGAAATTCACAACTCACTTTTTACTATGAGAGCTTTAGAAAAACGAAGTCCAGAAGTTGTGAGTTGCACACACTATTCAAAATCATTTTTTCTTTTCTTTTTTTTTCTTTCATAAAAGTGAGAATACAAGGTGGTTATTTATAGAGAAAACAGTTATAACCCCCTATAGTCGATTAAATAGTCAATGTAATCGATTATTTCGAAGAAGTAATCGATTATATTATCATTCCAATCGATTAAAGTATTCTTCCCAACATCTGGAAAACTTTCTAGAATAATGTAATTGATTAAATTCTTGATGTAATCGATTAAAATGTTCTTGATTACTTCTAGGAACACTTTTAAGAATGAAGTAATCGATTATGATCACCTGGTAATTGATTAAAACAGAGACCCATGAAAAACCAGACATGATCTCAACTGAACTGTGTAATTAATTATGGTTAGTTGATAATCGATTAAACCGAAATGAGAATCTCTTTGCAAGCTATGAACACTTATGTAATCGATTACGATTAGCCTTGTAATCAATTAAAATGGAAAGTTTTATGCACTGAAGAAATTTCTAACTTTAGAAACAATCTTCTTACCTCTACATGATGATGCATGATGAACACATGAAACGATAGAGACTAAGATGCAACAATCAATACAAATGTCACTCAAAAAGTTGTGTATGCAAAAAAAATAAAACTTCTTCAAGCTCCAAAGCTTCTTCATGTTGTTCCCCCTATCTCTAACACAACAAACATGAACAATTTGGATATAAGCATTACCAAGGTCCTTAAAAGGATCATCTTCTTTTTTATATTGTAGTTACATGTTGAGGCTGGAAAAGGTCAATTTGAACTGGGTTTGAAATATACCATTTGTACTAAAGCTACAGACAACTTAACTTTCACCAATGCTTATATTTTTTATGGTTAAAAATCCTTATTGTGTGTGTAAATAAAAATACCCTCATGATTTCAATATACATTATTTTAACAATATTTGAACAACACCAATAGCCTTTGAAAATATAGTTATACCTCATAACTGTTTCTCCTTTTACCACTTTAAAATACCCAAAAATTTAAAATGTTAAAATAAATAAATAATTTGCCATCTATTTGCTTACAATAAATTCTTTTATCATAAAATTATTAATAATATATGTTTTTAATTTCTAACGTAAACATATATATATATATATGCTATTATATATATATATATGCTATTACGTAGGGGTATGTATAGACTCTAGTTTATAAAACTTAATTACAACTGATGAACTCTCTTTATTGCATCTAGTGTAAAGCTCAAATGCAAACATTTTGAAGAAAGTAATAGTTTTTTGTTGTAATATTCAAGGTACGCATTAGATGATTTATGGATGGAATTTTACATCATCTTCCTTCAATTTTGGCATTTATAGCACCACTCCTTAGCAGGTTGCTCTTCCTATTATCTTATTCTTGCACTTTTGACCAAAATTGAGATTATTGTATGGCATTATCATACCACTAATTTTGTTAGCATTGGTGAAACTTAAGTTGTTACGTGAAAGAGTAGGATTTTTTTTCCTCACTAACAAGCATTAAAGTAAAATAGAAATGTAACATTTATGCATTTGTTAATCTAGAGTTAAAAAGGAGTAACATATCAGCTAGTGACCATCTTTTGAACTTCTCTTATTAAAATAACATGGATAAGCTTTAGAATGACAATAAGAATTATTATGATAAACCAAAAAGTCGTTAAGCATTTTTTTAAATACTGATTTCATAATAGTACATATTTAAATTTAAATTAAAAATAGTCAATATCCAATTAAACTTAATGGATATTAAAATAACAGGCATAATGATGAGAAGTAAATGAGTATTATACTACTGCTAGTGTTAGATTTGTAAATAATTTGTTGAGTGGTACAAGTGGAGGGAATATTAATTAGTAATTATTTTTATACGTGAATTAAAAACTTTTTGTCTTGTCATGTATGCTCATGCTAAATTCTAATTATTTAACCTTCTAGTTGGTTGTTTATGTATGAACCCATGCCTATCTCTACTTTGAAGACATATTTTAACTATATGATAAATTTTAAGAAGTAAAACACCAAAGCTTGCAGAGAATACATTTTGAAGGATTTGATGTTGAGAGTTATGTATTATACTACTGCTAGTGTTAGATTTGTAAATAATTTGTTGAGTGGTACAAGTGGAGGGAATATTAATTAGTAATTATTTTTATACGTGAATTAAAAACTTTTTGTCTTGTCATGTATGCTCATGCTAAATTCTAATTATTTAACCTTCTAGTTGGTTGTTTATGTATGAACCCATGCCTATCTCTACTTTGAAGACATATTTTAACTATATGATAAATTTTAAGAAGTAAAACACCAAAGCTTGCAGAGAATACATTTTGAAGGATTTGATGTTGAGAGTTATGTAATTATTAATTGTTACCTCTTGTTGTCAAGCTTTTCTATTAAAATTTTATGTGCCTCAGAGATATGTGTCATCTTTTAGTTGGAGATTGTCAATATTATGTTTATATTTTCCTTTCTCTAGAACATCTTCATTACTACTTTAATAGTTTGTTGCTTTTGCACAACATCTACTACATTATTTTCCTTCTTTAGAAAGGTGACAACTTCTACATAGTCATATATTTTACTTTCATTTAAATCCCATTACTTTTGTGGACTTCCAAATTATTTCCCCACTATGGATTTATTTGGGGAAAATGAAAGTCTAAATCTTGATGGACTAATTTGTCAATACTAGGTCTTGTCCCTTTTTATCTGTAGGAAGTTAACTACCTGCCATCTACCCCTCCCAAATACCTATCTGCTTCAGGCTTCTTAGTTAACCCTATTGATTTAGGTGCAATTTAAGCAAAATATATTTTAATTTAAACATGATTTGTTGTATGTTTGATGTACCTTTTGGCAAACCTATCAACAACCTGCTTATATATTCGTAGTCTCCCTTTGAAGAAATAATATTCAACTAAGCAAAGGTGGTACATATGACAATGATCCAACTTATTGGATGGCGATGAGCACGAGCAGTAGCAACAACCGAACACATGGTGAAACTTGTTTAGGTAAAGGGCATCTCAAACTTAGTAAATACTTATTTTGTTTCCAATTTTGGTGTGTGGGTAATTTAATTTGGTGAATGGTCTTGTTGTCTGTATATTTTTCCTTTTGCATTTTTTCAAGGTCTTTGAGATTGATGATGTGAAAGCATGGAAATTTGTTTTGATATCTGTCATTTCTTATGCACTAGGGCTCTTCATGATTTCCAAAGCTCATTGGCTTCTTCCTTTAGCTTGGGCATGGATAAGGACTGCTATAACTGGGGTTAATTTAATTTGCATATGTTTTTGTATTACATGTTAAATAGTTGAAAGATGTTGAGTTGGTAGCATATCAACTGCCTAATGAACTTTTTTATTGGTTACATTTAACTGTTAAAATTTATTAATTTATTCCTTCTAAAATTTTAACTATGTTTAGAGTTATTATTTTTAATTTATATTCTAAATTATCTTTAGAGCTCCAGTTTGGAATAATTTTTAATCTATAATGTTGTTGTTAAATAAGAGGGGTTGAGAGGAAGTGGTATGGTGGAAAAAAACATGTTTTCTAAGATGATTATCTTAAAAGTTGTCTTAGAAAGTCTTTATTTTCGATGACGGTTGTAAAAAAATCGTCTTAAAAATTAAATTTTTTAAAACAATTTTACAAACAACCGTTTTAGAAAGTGAATTTCTAAAACGATTTTTTGAAATAATCATCTTAGAAAGATAAAAAATTTAATATTATAAAAAAATATATTTTAAGACAATTACAAAAGAAATCGACTAAAAATTAAGATTTTAAGATGGTTTAAAAATTGTTGTAAAATGTGATGACTTCAAAGATAATTTTTGAACCATCATAAAATACATTATAAAATTGACGTAAAAATCATGTATATATTTGGTGGTTCTTGGGGTATATGTGGGAGCTTAGTAGGTTTTGCAAAGAAAGCAAAACCCCTTATCCAATCAAATAATATTTCTACGTAGGTGTAATACATGCATCCACTATTTCAAAATTCATTATTGAATTAAAAATTCTTTCCACAAATATTAATATATTTACAAATTTTATATAAGTTCAAAATTATTTGATATATCATATTATATATATCAACATTAACGTAATATAAGCTTTTAAAATATGTACAATTACAAATAGTTTAATTGCATTGTTGTTATTATTCATTTTTTTTTATTAAAACTTAAACAAACAATCAAGATAATATATAATTATGTTGATAAAAATCATACTAACTATATATACCGACCTCTATTAATAGCGCATAATTATGATTATTTTTAAAAAACAAAGACGATATTCAAGGACTAAGATTCATGCAGTTTGCAAAGCAACTACAGTGAATGTCAATCCCTCTCTCTCTGGATATATATTGCTTTTGCATTGAAGAAGTTACAATTGTTTTAATTATTCAGTTGAATTTCGATATGATATGATTATTTCTACCCCAGGAAAATAAATAACATAGAATGACCTGTTTTTAGGTGTAATTCTAAGATCGCAGGAATCTGCTAAAATTTATTAGTGTGATCATGGACGTGTGGATGAGGAGTGTGATTTTTGAGTGTAAGTCCACTTGAGAGACACTGGTGCAAATGTACCAAAAACCAGTTCTAAAAAGGAAATTTACAAGTTAGCCATTGGCTATAATAAATGGCAGTATTAATTGTATCACCCAATTTTGGAAGATAAAATCTGACAGCGTTCATTCACATATGCTAATGCTTATTATCAAAAGATTAAAGAATAAACAAATTACCAATGAAAATGAAAATAAAGATATTTCATATTTTATTTTTAATAATTAAGTCACATTCGTAGTAACAAGTATGTATTATACGCTTACCTCAAGCCCCCCAACATCAAATCTCAAGCATTACATCAACACATTTGTATTTGCCAAGAGCCCAAGACTAATACTACGACTTAACGTAATTTTTTAGAAAAGAAATAGAAAACGAAACAAAAAGCTTCTTCTTTCTATCACATCATCACCTTGCTGAATTTTTGTTTAGCGTGTTGATTTTACAAGCAAAAAAGTTATTGCAACATTGTCTTGTTAATTAATCTTTATTTTATATAATGGATTAGAATGCCAATAATTTAGAATTATAAGTTTTGTTTGGCTTTGTCAATAAATTTTCTATAGCTTGTTTATGTGTAATATGGTAACTGTTTTTAGTTTATTTTTTAATTAAAATTGAAAATTTGTCTTTTATAATTCACGAATTAAAAATTGACTTATAATATTGTGCGTATGTTAAGGAAAAAGCATGGACTTTTTTACCAAAAAAATATACATATTACATCAAATGCAAAATTCATTTAATACTCTACTTATTTTTTTGTAAAACAAAAATATTTAATGAGATATATTTAGTGTTTCTTAATTAGTATCCTTCGGTTACTTTGACACAACTGAAAGTTACTAGTGTGTGTATATATATATATATAAACTTATAATATTGTACGTAAGTTAAGGAAATAAGGATGAACCGTAAAAAACATAGGTATTACATCATAAAGGTGAAATTAATTTAATGCTTACCTTAAAAAAATAGATTTTCATAATTTTTTATCCCATTTTTAAAGAATTAAAAAAATGAACAATTTCAGTTTTTCACTTTTTAGGCTAGACAGAATATCTTGAACTCAAAGAAAACCAAACCTAACTACTTTATTTGGTTATTTCTATTCAATAAGTATTGCATGATGGAATAATTCAAGGAGGGGCGCCCTTTTACTGGATTATTTCCTATATAATCATAAAAAGTTGCTTTTTTGGAAATTTTAGATCAAGCTTTTGATAAACTTTGATTTTCGACTAATTCTTAAATATTTTTTCTTAAATTATTGAAAAAGTTTAATTAATTCAAAAGTAAGTTAAACAAAAATATTTAATTTGGTAAATTTAATGTGTGTTAACTTGTATCCTTTAAGTTACGTTTTAACAAGACTCTATTAAGAGTTACTATTATTTTTTTCTGAATGTTAAGAATTACTACTATTGTATGTAAGATTAGAAATTTTCACTTTATTTAATATATAAATATTATAAGTAAATTAGTTCTTAAAATTATTAATAATAAAAACATTAATATTTTATTTTTGTAACCAAACTAAATAAAATAAAGATTTTTTTTTCAAAAAATAATAGGATTTTGGAAAAACTTATGCTCTGTACTAAAAATACTGTGTATTATTTCTTAATTAAAATTTACCTAAAAGTATTTGCATTTATTTTTACTTTATGTTTAGATAGAGAAAAAATATTTAAAATTTTCTTATTTAATTAAACAGAAAATAGTTGGGCTTAAAATTTGAAAAAAAAAATTATTTAATTAAACAATAACTTCAGTGATGCCTCCATTCTCTAGTAAGGTAGCATTTTTCGAAAATCTAAACAAAGGCGGTGTGAGTTGTGAGTGATGATGGAATCTAACCTTTCGTGAAGCCAAGCCAAGCCAAAGAGAAGACAGTGAAGAGAGTTAAAAGTAGAATCTTAGCCTAGCCAAACGCTCCACATGGCCATGGTTAAAATTGTTGGGAGTTACGATTTACAGTACAGCTTACAACATAGAAACTAGAAATTTCCTAACATCATCTATGACCGCTAAAATATATACTCATAATAAATACAAACTCTTCTATTACACCCTTAAAATACTCTTTTATGTCACTATTCTCTCTCCTCTTTAATCTAATTTATGACACATTTTATCTTATTGTACAGGTAGTATTTTTTGTTCAATAAATAAAGGCACAAAAGAAAGAGTGAACTCTTGGTCTTGGAGCACCGTTCTCTTCTCTCTGTGTTAGAGCTTCTTTTTCCTTTCTCTCATGCCTCTCCAGTCTCTACCCTCTCTCTCTCTCTCATTCACCCTGAAAAACAGGATTCTGAGGTTTTAATGACTACCCTCCATTTTTGAACCTCTCTCTTGCTCTCTCTCCGAGTCTGAGCCTCGCTGTTCAGACTCGCTTTCTCTGCTCACTCAGAGACTGAGACACTTTTCTTTTCTGTCATTGGCTCTGTGTTTGCTTCCAAAAGCTCTACACGATAAGCCAAAGATCGAAAGACCCTCTCTAGCTTATTCTCTGTTTTTTCCCTGTCCCAGTTTCTCAGATCTACTATCACCCCTTTCTGCATTTTCCCTTCTTTGTTCTTACAATCTTTTGCTCCATTGCCTTCTAAGACCATGAGTAAAGAAGAGTTTTTGAAGATACAGGTATGCTCTTTCTTCTAAAACTCCCACCTTTCTCATTTTCACAAGTTAATTTCCATGCTTTTTCCTTGCTACTGAGTTTGGTTTTCCTTTTTTTTTTTTTTTTTGTCTTGCGTGTGTGTCATTTCTGATAAAGTTTCATGTTTTGTTTTACTTTTACCCCCATTTCAATAATTCCTCTTATTTACGACGAAATTTCTCTTTATTCTGTGTTGCCTCTTGGGATTGCTTGTACATGCAGAAATGTGTTCTCAAAGTGAACATACACTGTGACGGGTGCAGGAACAAAGTTAAGAAAATCTTGCAGAAGATTGATGGTATGTTATGCCTCTATAAGAAAAATCTCTCATGTTATAATCTCATTTCAGTATTTCACTCTTGAAAGCTTTTTTTTTATATTTTTTTTTGTTCCTTGAAGAAAAAACAAAATCTTATATCACTGTAGCCATATCTTCGAGATAAAAATAGTGTATTTGGTTATTTACTGAGTCCATTTGTTTTCGCAGGGGTGTTTACCACCGAGATAGATGCAGAACAAGGGAAGGTGACAGTTTCAGGGAATGTGGACCCCAACGTTCTCATCAAGAAGCTTGCGAAATCAGGGAAACATGCAGAACTCTGGGGTGCTCCCAAAGGAAACAGCAACAACAACCAGAACAACATGGCGAACCAGTTCAAGAACATGCAAATTGACAATGGCAAAAGTGGGGCAAACAACAAGGGTCAAAAGGGTGGTGGTGTGAATAACCAGCCAAAGGGTAATAATCAACAGCAGCAGAACCCCCAACAGCAGCAGAACCCTCAACAGCAGCTTCAGCAGCACCTCCAACAGCTTCAGCAGATGAAAGGGTTTCAAGATCTGAAGCTGCCTCAATTCAAGGACATGAAGCTGCCCAACCCGAACCCGAATCCGAATCCGAAAGCGGTTAAGTTCAGTTTGCCTGAGGATGATTTATCTGATGATGAATTAGACGAGTATGACGACGAGTTCGACGACGAGTTTGATGACGATGATATGGATGATCCTCAGCATCCTCTGAATAAGATGATGATGATGAAGCCCCCTATGGGTGCTAAGCCTCCTATTGGTAGTGTCCCTATGGGTAATGGGGCTCAGATGATGTCGAACAGTATGATGAATGCTCAGAAAGGTGGCAATGGTGGAGGTAATAATGGGAAGAAAGGAGGTGGTGGTAGTGGAGGACCTGTGCCTGTTCAAGTTCATAACATGGGTGGTGGAAATGAGGGTAAAAATGGAAATGGAGGAAAGAAAGAAGGCGGCGGCGGTGGAAATAATCAAACTCAAGGTGGAGGTAACAAAAACAATGGTGGCAAAAATGGAGGTGGGGTGCCAGAGGGTAAGAATGGAAACAACAAAAATAATGGTGGTGGTGGTGGAATACCAAATAACAATGGGAATGGAGGTAAAAAGGGTAATAATGGAATGGCTGAAGGTGTTCAAGCTATGAACATGTTCCCAAACATGGGTGGTCATAATCCTAGTTTGGTTGGGGCTAATGTGGGTCCTATGAATAACATGAGCATCCCTATGGGCAACATGCCCATGACCCAAATGGGCAACATCCCAGCAGTTCAAGGCCTTCCAGCTGCTGCCGCGATGAACGGCGGTGCTGGTGCCGGTGGTGGATGCTTCCAAGGTGGTGTTGGTGGTGGTGGTGGGCCAGATATGATGCCTGGCAACCCTTACCAACAACAGCAATACATGGCTGCAATGATGAACCAACAAAGGGCAATGGGGAATGATAGATTCCAGCCAATGATGTATGCTAGGCCTCCAATGGCTGTCAATTACATGTACCCTCCTCCTTATAGCTACCCTCCTCCTCCTCCTCATGAACCATATTCCAACTATTTCAATGATGAGAATACTTCCAGCTGCAGTGTTATGTGAAAGAGTAATGGGTGGGGGTGGTGGTGGTGGTGAATGGTGATGGTGGTTGCAAGCCTTTTCTAATCTGCTGATGATGCAATATTATACAATGGAAATGAGTTTTTAATTTTAGTTTGGTTTTTCTTCAATTTTTCTTTTTATCCCTTTTTTTCTCTCTCTTTTAAACTAGAGCTTTTGGTCACCATAGGGGAGTAATTTTATAGATATTATAATATTTATGATCTTGGGAAACTATATGAGATCATGTAACGGGGGGATATGGTTATGGCGGTGGGCTTCCTAGATGTGAGATGTTTATATGTGTTTATATGTTGCAAAACAGAAATAAATTTTCAGAAGAAAAACGAAAAAAGAAAGAGAATGGGGTGAACAAAAAAAATGCCTATCTCAGTCTTTTTTCCTCCGGAAGTCTTAAATTTTTATTCACAATCAATCTTTTGCCATTCTTTATCATTTTGTTCTGGCACGCACAGTAACATCATGTCCATTAAAGAATGCTCTGTGTTGCTTTTCGGCCCCTTAAAATATTTGACATTGTCCCTGGTTTCAATGTGTGAGGGAAATCATGAATGTTTGCGTGGTGGGGTGCACCCTGCATTTTGAGGCATGGACCCAGCATTAACCAAAAACAGTGGTTTTATTGTGATGATAAACCCCAAATTCCTGTGTCAGGAGTGAATTATTTATTGGAAAAAAATACTGATGACACTGTTGTATATGTTCCATCCCATTTAATTTATTTAGTTACATCACCCACAAAACAATGTTTTTTCTGCTAATTGGAACCTCTCTATAATCACACAGTGCAAATGGGGCACTAGATATTCACATGGGTTGACTGTTGGAGCCGTTGTTGATCTGATATCATCATTCCTTAGGTACCCAGAATAATTCTTCACCAGGATTCTTAAAAGCTAGTGTGGATTTTCTTCTCGAATCATGATACTTGTTAATGGTATTGGGACTGTCATTAATTTTATTTTATTTTTTTACTTTTGAGATTTTAGATATATATTCAATTTTTGTTGAGTTCTTGATAAAAAAAAATATTTTAAGTTCATGATATGTTAAAAATTTTAATCTTAGTCTTTATGGTTAGTTAAGTGATGATTTTACATTATTTTAATGATTTTTTTAATATATATTAGTCATACGATAGATTTAAACAACAAAAAATTATCAAGAATTAAAAAAATATATATATAATAGATCTAAAAGTTATTTAAGTCTTTTTTTTCATGAGATTCTAAAATTGAAAGATAATATGAAAATGTTTATATCATGAATTTATGCATCATATTCAGCCATCGGAACAAAACTCCCTTAACGTGAATATTAAATTATTAGCAATTTTGTAAAAGAAGAAAATATTAAGTAATCTTTAGCTAGGCATACCTATGATGGTGATGTTTGGACTTACACAAATAATTTATGAGTACGAAGAGATTTTGTTTATAGAACTGCAGTAGAGGCAGTGTTTGGAAGCATGCAAGGCAAGAGGCGCAAAGATACATAAACCCAACAATTGCATGTTTGCATAGTTGCTGTTGATTTTCTCCTTCTCACTTTGATTGAGTGGTTTGAAAAATATTTTTTCACTTAACATGCATGAAGGATTTTGTTTAGCTAAACGGTAATCAATCAAATGAAGTGAGAATTTTTTTTCTTGTTTTACAGGATAATTTTGGATGGACTTCAGTTACATACTTACATTATATACTATCAACAGATTTAACTCAATTAATTAATTATGATATATAAGTATGATACATTCTCTAATTTTAATGTTTTGATTGTTTTACACGTATATCTAACTTATTTTAGTTTTTTTTTATTATATTATTAGTATAAAGTATCTATTAATTTTTTTTATTAATAATATTTGTTGAAGAATTTGATTAATTATTTTCCGTGAGTCTCTCCTTTTAATTATACTCGTATAATAATTTGTATCATGCATCTTAGGTTTACAATTTACAAATTCTTATATTATTGTAATTTTTAATATATTTGTGATGTTTTTTATTTTAAGTATATTTATATATTTGTCTTTGTGCCCATGCATGAATGTGCATATACTTGCAACTATATTCCTATCCATTAAAAAAAATTAGAAACAAACAAATTTGAGTCATATTGTTATACTAAAACAAATATTTTTAAAACATGTACTAAAAATAGATAACTTTGAATTTTTATATTTGATATAATTATATTAGAGTAATGTAACTTATATGTAATCAAATTTATTTAAGTAATTTCAAATTACATATACTCGTAAGTTTGAGTTATTACCTATTCATGCCCCATTTATATTAAAATGAAGATTAATTTATTTTATCCTTAGATACAGGTCCCCATTAAACTATTTATTTTTAATCCATAAAAATTTGCAACACATCTTTAATCGCTATACTTATGGTCCAAATTAAAAGATGGATCAAACAAAAGTCAAGGATGCACAAAATGAAATAATATTTTTAATTGTATATATATAGCCATAATCAACGTCATTCCTATGCATATTTATCTGTTTTGTTCTATACATGCACACTCATCGATTCTAATTATGTCCACCATCTTTGAAAAAAAACAACAAAAAAGATCAATTTTAACATTATTATAGAGGAAGATGCATAAAATATTTTTCTTTAAAATAACATTTGATAAATGTAAAGGGAGAAAAATGGTTACTTAGGAGAACACTCTTTCCACACATCTGAAATAGGAAAAAAAAACATTAAAAAGTAACGAAAAAAGAGTGTAAAATAAAAGAGATAAAAAAAAGAAAATACAATAAAAGTTAGACGGTACAAAGATAAAATAAAACAAAGCATATAAATAGATGAAAAAAAATACATTTAAAATTTAAAATGAAAATTAAATTAAATTCAAATAATAAATAAATAATCCAACCAAAAAGATGGACAATCTTAATTATATATAACTAATTTGAAATAATTAAAATTAAATATTTAATTGTTGGATTATTTATGATTGGCCAATAACAGGCAGGTTTCATAATACTAATCAATTTTTCATTAATTAATTATAATACATTTTTTCAAATAATTAAATTTTCATATTGATAAATACATTCAAAACTTTTTACCAAACAAATAATTATTAAATAGTTTATATCTGAATATATATTTAAATTTTCTTATTGAAAATTTAATCATAACAAAATTAATATCTAAAAAATATACTAAAAACATTTTATTTTCGAATATTTTAGAATAAATTAAATTTCCAAATATATCTTAAATATAGTCTAAATCATAAAAAACGCTTTAAATAGTAAGAAATTACAATTGTGAAAGCTTAAGTTATAAAAGATTTAAGTCTCTAATTTGAATATTCAACCAATTTAATTGAATTATATTTTTAATAATCAATAAATATAATAATATTTAAATTTAATTTGTAATTAAACCAAATTATTATGAACTATCAAATGATAATAGTGTCATCCAACTCTTGATAAGTTATTTGATTTTCAGGAGGTATTATTTAAACCTATTTTTAAATTCTCAAATATAATATTATAAATTCTATTAATTTTCCTAATAGCAATGTTCATTGGAGAATTTAACCGACTAGTCTCTCATTTTACTCCATTTTTTTCTATCTACAAAATTTAAACATGTTACTTAAGATATTTAAACTTGACTCTAGTCATTCTTAGATAGTTAGATTAACCTAATGTTAGTATATAAGTATTTTAGTTGGTGCATTATACATGATAAAGATTGTTTTTATACAATTAAAATTTATAATAGATTTTTTAATATATTAATTATACTGTAATTAAAATATATCATAATTAAATAGTTATAAATTTATAAAATATATTTTAGAATTACAATAAATAATTTAAATTATAGTATAAATTTAATTTTAAATATTAATAATTAAAAGATAGAGAACCATTAATATGAGACAACTTTTTTTTGTTAATTGGAATAATATGTGAAATGCATTTATTAAAAGGAGAAGAAATTGTTTTAATAGTGTTTAATTGTGAGAGTGAGTGAGTTTCCCTCTCTCGGTTGTACTTTTAATTATTATAAGGACTAAATTGAAGAAACATATAACAGACTAATTTATTTCTTTTAAAGTGAAAAAGTATATTGTTATAACAAAAAAAGTGAAAAAGTAAATAAAATAAAAAAGTAAGTGTATATTTTATTGACATAATTAAAATAAATATATTATTATTGTTTATTTTATTTATTCATTCGCATTAAAATAATCAAATCCAAAACTTATATTGTAATCAACAATATTAATTTTTTAATAAAAATATAATTTTCCCATTAGTAATAAAAAAACATGTATAGAAAAAGTCAAGAAAAACGTTTATGGACTCTAGAAGCAGTTTTTTTTTTTTTTTTCCTGCTTCTTCTTCTTAACTTGCAAAAATATTTTGGTTTGAACATGTAGCTTTTTGTATGCCGCTTCGAAGCCAAAATTAGGCATCAAATTGAGGGGAAAAGGCAAAAAAGTGTAGGTGTATGTCTACGTACGCGAGAGACAATCAAGTTAATCATGAAAGACGCACCAGGTGTTGATGTTTTGTGCAGTGATGTTGTAGCACTTTTTTTCTTGCTTTTAGTGGGTCCTTGGTTTTGACCAGACAGAAACTCCTAGAGTTTCACTGCCATTGGTATTCAAGGGAGGAACCTACTGTTACGACCATGTTCAAAAATCAGTTGTAAAATTATGTTAAGATAAAAGTAATTTTATTTACGGATCAGATTCTTATTTTATTTTTATTTGTTAAATTTGTATTAAGCTAATAAAATGTATGTTACTACATTTTGAATGGTAAATAAAAAATATACTACAATCGGTTTAACTTCTTATTCTTATAAAATAGATAATTTTTACTTTAGTTATTTAAAGTTGTTTTTAATTTCTTAAAAAAATTAAATTGTTTAGTTTTATTCGTTCAACTAATAATGCTAATTGATGATAATATAAAAATGATGTTGACAACCTATAATTACCTATTGTCTAGTCACACCAACATGATAGTTATTATATGTAATTTTTTGACAAATTATATTTATAAATTATTCATTAATTAGTTTGACGTTAATGAATTATTAATATTTTTGTTGCATTATTATTTAATGTTGTTACTTAATAATGAAACTAAAAAAAATTAAAATTAAAATCTTTACTAGACTAAAATAAAAACTTTTTATTTTATAAGAACCAACAAGATATATAAGCTCTCAAAATATTATAAATGATAGATGATTTTAAATTGAGATTTTTCTTTTTTCATATTAGTTTAATTATATTTTTATTTTTATTTTATTTTATATATAATTTTGATCTTTCTAATTTTAATTATTCACATTTATCATCAAGTATATGCTTCAATTGATACAAAATTATTATAATTAATAAATTGTCTTGAATTCAAATTTTGAATATATAATTACATTTATAATCTTTAAAAAAAAATGTTCATATTTACTTACAAATTGCAAACAAACACACAAAGTAATCAAACATGACAGTGTCATAGAATGAAAATTGTCAAAAGCCTTTATTATTAAAATATTCGTTTTATTAATTAATGTAAAATAGACTGTACTGATTTAGGGGCCATTCATAGCTCTTGAATTTTGAGAATAGAGCAAAAGCTAGCTACCATATTCAATGGCGCCACCTCGGGTGTATTATTATTTTAGGCAGTAGGCAATGGTTGTTTATGAGTTTATTCAATTACAATAATCATTTGATTAGCTTTAGATAATTAGGTTACTTCATCATAAAGTTTCTTTCCAATGAAATCTAGTTGAATTTGACTTTTGATTAATGTTTTTTTTTACATTAGTTAATGGTTTAGGAATTGGGTAGAATAATTTAATTAATTAACAAATTTTTAATTCGAGTCACCTAATCTATTTTACACGATCCAATTTTTTTCATTTTTTCTTTATACACTTACTAGTTTGTGTTTTGTTTTATGGGATATTTCTCTCAATTCTTATTGTTGTCCAAACTCTCCGTCATTATTGTTTTTGCGTTTTCAATCTTGCAGTTCTCGTCTTTAACATGTGAGTGTGACACTAGCAAGTTGTACATTGCTAACGGACCGGAGCTAAGAAGTGAATTATTTATTTTGCGAAAAAAATATTTTTTAAAATATTGTATTTTTTTATCAGTTAAAAAGTACAATGAAAAAAATAAAAAATCCAAAATATTTTTCTTAAATCAAACTACTATGAAAGTGATGATACAACCCTCCACCCATGCCAAGATGAAGCGGTTACAACTTCATCCACTACACACCACGGACCACGGTGCCACCTCCCCCACCCTTTCATATTACCCTTTGTGACCTAAATCACCACTCACCCATTAATTTTCGAGGGATACTTGTAGGCTTGTAGCCTATGGTCATTCTTTTAAGTTTTCATGGTTGCTGCTTTTGTTTTTGGTTCAAACTTAATATAAATCTAGTTGTTGAATATTGGTTTCTTTGTTCCTCTATTTAGAACGTTGATTCGGTTATAACCGTTTAGTTAATTGCAGTTGCTAAAGTTTTGTAAAATTCTTGTTATATTCATGTAAATATGTAATACAAAAAAAGTGGTGCAAGTATGAGTAATTTTTCCGTACATATTTAATATCTACTCTCTTGATAGTTACAACCCTCAATTTGATATCTTTCCTTTTTATTTTAAAAAATTAAAGTAGAAAAATAACAAAATATGTTGCCGTAAAGAGAATGCAAAATATTCTGCACTTTGATACAGTGGACACAACATATAATAGGGGGATGAGAGTAGACATGACAAGAAAATTAATATCCATGAATATCCGTATGAATTTGTGATGGGTAATATCCTAGTTGATCGGGTATGGGTTTGGATTTTTCCTGATGACTAAAAATGGGGTATGAGTACGGATATGAGATTATTACATCCATCCCGACCCCGAATATGGACCGGCCCCGTCACTTAAAATATTTAGAATTTTTTTATAATTTAATTAAAAAGCTTTTATTACTAGTTAATTTTATTTTAGAATTTTTACATAATTTAATATTTTTTCTTGATGATTTTTGTAGACATGTGCGCTATAATAAATTTATTGATATAAAAGTAGTTAAAAATAAATGTTTAACAATAAATTTATTTTTTCTAAAATTAAATTTTTAATATTTTCTTTACAAAAAAAGTTATTTTTCAGATTTGAATCGGGTATGAGACGGGATCAGGGATACCCGATATCCAACGGGTATGGAGATGACATAATAAATTTTAACCCGTCAGGTATCAGGTACGGGTATAGAGATATATTGGAGAGTCGGGATTAGAAATTTGGAAGACAATACTCATCCCCGCTCCCTCCCATTACCATGTCTATATGAGAGAAAACAGAGAGAAAGTCTATAATTTTTGAACTTGTATGATAAAGAGGAAACATCAAAGAACAAAATTGAAAGTTGATGGACCCGTATAAAAACATTTTCATATTAAGAAAGGGGAAAATAAAACTAAATTTATCATATTTAAGGAGAGAGAGACTAGATTATAATGTGAGTGTTTAAATTAATTATTTTATTATATCTCTTAATCGGCAATGAAATGAGACTCAAATTGTGAGATGTAAAATAAAAAAATATGTTATAACATGAGGGTTAAATTGATCTTTTTATTGTGTCTCTTAGTCGCGTAACAAAATGAGACTAAAATTATGAAACGTAATAAGAGAGAATAGGTTATAATGTGAGTGTTCAAATTAACTCTTTCATTTTGTCTCTTAGTTATGTAACGAAATAAAAATAAAATTTTGAGACATAACTCACATAAGGAAAGAGAGTAACTTATAATGAGTGTGCAAATTGACTTTTTCACTGTGCCCTTTAGTTGTGTAAAGAAATGAGACCAAAATTATAAGACCTAACGAGAGAGAGTATGTTATATTGTGAGTGTTCAAATTGATTCTTTCATTGTATCTTTTAATTGGGTAATGAAATAAAACTAAAATTGTGAGACTTAGAGAAAGAAAGTAGGTTATAATGAGTGCTCAAATTGACTCTTTCATTGTGTCTTGAAACTCCAATTGTGTGATGTAAGGAGAGAGAGTAAGTTATAATGTGAGTGTGTCTAAATTGATTCTTTCATAGTATCTCTCAACCTCACATCAGAATGACATTGAAATTGTGAGATGTTGAGAGAGAGTAGGTTATAATGTGAATGTTTCATTGTGTTGTTTTATTGTGTACCTCAATTGCACAACAAAATGAATAAATTATAATGTGAAGGTCGATCACTTTCATTACATAGATGTGGATTGTCGTGAACTTTTTGTGTTGTATGCCTACTTTTTTTTTTAAAACATTTCCGAAAATTGTAAGCCTAAGGAAAGAGAATAAGTTATAATATGAGTGTTTAAATTGATCTTTTGATTGCATCTCTCGATCGTGCAACCTCATGAAACGTAAAAAGATAGAATATGTTATCACGTGATGCCCAAATTGATTCTTTCATTGTTTTGTGTCGTGCAATGGAATGCGACTAAAATTGTTAGACCTAAGGAGAAAAAAAATGTTGATTTAATTAATATATTACTATATTTTAACTATTTGTTGGGTTAGTGACATTGATTGTATGACTTGGGAGAATTAAGTTAGTTAACTGAATGTGAATATGCTTAAGATTATAGAATAGAAAAACATGGAGTATAATAATACCATGTATGCTCTCGTGCAATGATGCATAAAATCTCGTAAAGTTTATAGAGTCTTTAGTGATAATTTTTTGAATGCTGGTTCTGTTCGAGTGAGTGACAAGAGGGGGAACAAATAAGATATATATGCTGTACATTTCGTTTATTATCTCAATAAAATAAATAATAATTTCAAATCAAGAAAAAAAGTCTGTTTATTTTAATAAATTTCTGGAACTGTCTCTGATTAACACAAAAATATTTCAACTTAATTAAAAGTTTTAAATTTAAACATTAAACATATAACTGCATGTCTTTCAAAAATTAAATTATACTTTTGCGTTAAATATTTAAAAATAAATTTATCATCCATAATAATTTTATTAAACTCACAATTATCTTTTTTTTAAGGATACTTGATATCTTTACTAAAAAGAAAAGGGTCTAGCTATATAAAGACTTTGGTCCAAAAAATAAAATATGAAAGTTTTGTTGCAAATCATAAAAATGCATTTAAAAATCATATATAAGAGAGTTCTTTTTTTTTTTTTTTTACATTTCAATAAAATATTTTTTCTTTTTACTTCTATATATAAGTAGTCTTAGGACTAAGAGTAATGGTTAGCATTTAAAAAATAAATAAAGATACAAGATTAACGAACATCTGTGTAAAACTTATAAATGATTGAATTTTTTTATGTACAGAAATTTTTTATGACAATCGACAACATTTTTTTTATATAAGCATTGATTTCATTGACATTATTATTAACCTTTACAGACATTTCAAAATCATTTAATATGACATTAATTCCAATACGTTATACTACTACTATTAGGGAACTCTGACACAATTAATAGATATATTAATTAGGTTCTTTCTTAATCGTATATATAAAAAAGACTTTTTAAAAAAACTTTCACAATATCTGTTTTAAAAGAAATTAATTTTGTTTATTATTAACTGAGAACCTTAATACACATGAAAAGTTCCAACACACAATCACTAGCACACATCAAATGGAAAATTTCGACACACAATCACTAGTACACGTCATATTATTAACCTTCATGATCAATTCTGTATTTTACCCTGTTGATTAATTATTTATTGACTTCAAATTAATAACTTTAACTGTGTTAATAATTACTATATAAAATATAAAACTTATAAATTAGTAGTAACACATCATTAAAGATACGTTTTAGCAAGATTGTTAACATGAACTCTTAAAAGTTAATTTTACTACTAACATCTTAAACTGGCAAGCTTTTATTGGAAAAGAAAATATCTATTACATTAAAAACAAAAAAAAATATTAATATACTTTTAACAAAATTTATCAATTAGATGCTTAAAATTAGTCTCAATGACCGATTTTAATAGTTCACTTAAATATAATAACATTTTTTGGTTTAATTTAATGTAATATTAGTATAAAAGTTCTACACTAACGTCTGATAATATATTAATGCATTATTTAAAGTGTTTAATATCACATGAAATGTCAAATTTATTAAACAATATAATGTTTAATTCCATGACTATTTTTTCTACATAGACAATGCATTCAAATTATATTCAATTTTTGTATGATGACAATGCATTAAAACTAATTTTCAAAACATTTATATAATAATTTCTGAATGTTTTTGCTAAAATATGAATTAAGATGACTTATGAGTGCCGCCGTATAAATAATGAAAGCAAACTTACATTCAATCGACTGAAACGAGTTACATCAAGTGTTGCTTAGCTTCAAAAACAAGAAAACAAAAGGGAAAAGTGCTTAAGTGTGAAACCGGCCCTTAACGGAGGAAAAAAGAACGCCGTTAAAAGAGATGATAGATCAGTACGAATAAAATAAAGCCTTACAAAGTTACAAGTCATAATTACAAGTTAGAATTTGGGCAAAGCATGGAAAAAATGAATCACGAGTCCGTACGGCTGTAAGATTGAACCAAATCAGCATTGTTCTATATTGCAATATTTTATGGAGTAATTTAGTTGGGACTTGGGACAATTATTTAGGAATTTCTTTACGAAAAATATATATAAATAGCTATTACAATCTCAAAATTCTCCTCCAACCAAATGTTTATGCAAAACGGGCAACCCAAACGACCTACCATTATTAATCTGCAAAACAGTAGAGCTGGATGGCCATTTTCAAGAAAAAGACTTGACAATCCATCGATTCCCTTATATTTTATGGGTCCCCTGCTTAATAATAGCATAAAGTAAACTAAAAAAATATAGAACATGATATATGTCATTTGTGATAATTTTTTTAAATAATTTTTGAGAGATTCAATCAATCGTAACTTTAGATTTGTAAAAAAAAAAAGATTAATATTGTGATCTTCGTATTCTTAAATTTCAACATGCAATCTAACACTTATTTATTTGTGGTTCTATATTTAAATGCCGAATTCTTAACTTCGGGTGTGGATGAGCTAAGCTTTTTTCATTGAAGAGCTTAAGAAGCTTATTTTTCTCCAAAATCACATGACTAGCCTAAATAGATTGGGGTGGAGATTTCTTGTTCACCAATAGAAGAATGCTTCCTGGATTTGGATCGGTGGTCAGGTTATCCTAATTGCTAGAGTAGGGGAGCTCGAACCAATGAAGTTGTGTGGTCATATTTGAACGAGTTTGAGGAACTTGTGACGTGGATTGGTTTTCTTTGTTAGGAAGATTCTAAAGCCATAAGAGGCATTAGACTGTAGTCAGATAATGGATATATAGTTAGGCCAAATGATATTGAGTCAACATGCATGTTTTGTTTATTTATTTATTCATGTGAGTCAAGATTAGCCTAATGACAACTCAAAACACCTACAAATAAAGAATGATGATGTAATGCAAAATTTGAATCTCTTTTTCTATTAAAAAAAATAAAAATAGTGTTAGCTATTGAATCATAATTTGGGGGCATATAACTATAGTCATCTATCTTAAGATTAATTATAATTAAACTTAAATTTTGGGGATATATACATGTATTTTTTTTTAAAAGAGAAAGTTAAAATGTAAAAACAATATATAAAATAAGAAATATAAATGTGATTTCCTAATCAAATGCAGTAAGATTTAATTATATTTACTATTAATCTAAGAAAATTTCATAAAAGTTATCTTTTTCTAGGAATCCAAGAGAGAGATATATTCTAAAGGTCTATTTAACTGTGTATGTTAGTGAGTTAGTGGGTGTCCAAAAGCTCCATGGCAGGGATATGGTTATTATAGTAATATGGTTTACAGAGAAACACAGCAAAATGCTCTGGCTAGCAGAACACTCTCTCTCTCATTACACTGCACGGCTGTCTTCAACAATGAGTAGATCCAATGGAACGCTCTGCATTGCATCATCTAAAATTAGAGGCATGCACATGCACAGATCTGAACATTGGGCTGCATAGGGTTGAAAAATAGACAATTGAGTCCCGAGAAGTCAAGCCAGTGGATCAAATTCTTCCTTTCCTACACCACTAGCTTGTAGCTACCTTCTTATTGTATTCATAAGCTGTTTGTATGTTCAACCTTCTAATTTAATACTACTCTGGATTAATCAACGGGTACATTTTTATTAATTTCTGGTAATTTGATTTTTTATATTCATCCAGATATACAATCGGTGAGTTGTAATTTTTTTTAAAATTAGTCTCTCCTATATTTGTATTTTTGACTTATTAAAATGTCATATTAAAGGCATTAATTAATCTATTTAAATTAGCACAATATTTTTGCCCATATATATATTACAATAAAAAATGTTTTATATATATATATATATATATATATATATATATATATATATATATATTGACTATTTCGTGCTAAATTAGTTTCCATTAGTATAAGTTTTGTTTGATGAAAATTGAACTGGAAATATAGAAAAAACTATAAAATAATAAAGTTGAGACCATTATTTTTTTAAATTTAGAAAATTATTAATTAATTAATTAATTAATCAATAGTTTATCAATTTAGAGAGTGGTTATTTTATTTAATTTAACGATTATAAATCCACAGTAAGATATTGAAAGACTATGATCAGTTTAGGACAATTTATTTAGCTGAATATGACATACCTCTAACAAGTTTTTATTTTTATTTTTAAAACATACCTCTAACAGGCTACGGCATTAGTTTACCTATGACACATTTAATTCAAAAATCATGATATTTTGACAGCAGTTCTTGTTTTTTTAAGTTTGGAATTGAATATTTATTGGGTGGACTTTATTTTGTGGACAAAAAAATGTAAAAAAAAAAATGTTTTTCTTGGTCAAGAGAGAGTTTTTTTGCCTAACTTGCTTACATTTAAGCAGACATGAATTATATTCTTGAATTCCATTTTTCATAGAAATAACTCTTGACCTATCATTATCATGGCAAAAGCGTTAAGAATATACGATTTTAAGACAATTAAACAAAATTTCAAAAACTAGGTAAGAGGAATTGAAGAAGAATGCGAACGTGCTAGTGGTATAGCTAGACTTTCTTCTAGTGGCTAGAAAATGTAAGTGCTAGTTTTAAAAATTTTCAATGTTGCTGACTTTAGGACCAACAAAAAAACAACATCCGTTGAAATTTAACTCAACCCTTAACCTTAATAGCTGTAGTGGGGAGTCCACTATTTTTTTACGTTCCATTTCCTAAGGCCTAAAAAGGTTCTTTGTAGTTAGTACTAAAAATGAATCTGATGGCAAACTTATAAAGTGCTAGTCACAAGCATAATGCCAGTTGAAGTCTGATAATTAGCGACCTAGAAGTGGAAGACACTGATGTTATTGCTAAGAGATAAACACCATGCGTAGTGCACGTCTAATATTGATTAATTTTCTAATAAAAATATTGATTAATTTTAGATAAATTAATTAAATCCTTATTTTTTTTAAATGTCGTCTGAAAATTATTCATTTTCAAACATAATTTAATTCAATCTCGAACTTAACAGTTTCAAATCGCAATTATACATGGTAGATCCTCTTCCAGCAGTTGGTTATTGAATAGTCAACGTTATGTTTTGCAAAGGTGATGTGACTGGAATAAGTTAACTTAAGGATCTATCATTACTACGAAGAAAAAAAGTCTATTTTCTGTCTGATTCGTCTGGGAAAAATCCTGTTAAGATTATCGCGGATTTGGATCTATTATTACTTTTACTTTTTTTTTTTTACGAGAACATTGTCAAATATTACTCCATTCCAATCAATAAGACAACACTAAATTGAATTGGAGATTAGTTTTTTTTTTTAAATAAATAAAACGGTTAATTCCATCAAAATCAATTTAATCAAATTCTAAAATAAATAGGTCCTTATTATCTTTAGATGGAAATTTTATTAAGGAGCTTGATAAATCATAGATAGTGCCTATCATGGGTGGTGCCACCATCATCTCATTGATCTGGTGTCCTGTGTCCACGAATTGGGTTGATTTAAGTTTAGAGTAAAGTTAAATTCAAATAAATCATATTTTTTTATGCAGAAATAAATCATATTTAATTGAATTAGTTTGAATTAGGTTTTAAAATTATTTTATTAGCGAATATGAATCAAACTTTGGATAGTTAAGTTATGATTAAATAATAAATTATTATATATATTTTTTAATTTTTTATATCCGCTTATTGTCTTTTTTGGATGAATTTAGGTATTATTCGACAGCTAAAATTTAATCCTTCAAAGTATTAAAATTATTATTATTGTAAATATTTTTTTCATCAACATATTTGATAACTACTTAACATTATGAAAATAATTCTGGGATATCATCTTCTCTTTCTAAATTTTGTAAATCAACATAATTTCTAATAAGAAAATACTATTTTATTATTTTTAACCATTTGACATGCAATTATGTAAGGATTTTCCGATTCCTGTCACTTAAAAGATAAAATCCTGTAGTTATAGAAGAGTATGCTTTAACTTAATTTTAACGTTCTTAAATTAAATCTAAAAAAAAACGTTCGTAAATTAAAGGGAAATTAAGTAGGTTTGAGTGGGACTGAGTTGATGAATCATCATGAACTGTCCCAAAGGTAAGATATCAAGTTCTAATTAAAAATAGAAAAAAGGAGCGTTCAAAAGAGAAAAGGCTGGTGACAATAAGCTGTTCATTTTCTTCCAGCCGAGATATACTATCATATTTGTTCTTTCACGTGCCTTCGGATTTCGATAACATGAAACCAAATGATTGTGGCTAGCTCGATAAAGTTGAACCAAAAAATGATGCTAGTTGAACGAGTTTAGACAATTTTGAAAAAGCCCCCAGAAAGAAGCAAAGTTGGACTCGTTTACTAGTCTCTTTTGGGATTGCTAAATGTTCACCAATATTTTACCACTGATGAGTGAAAAGCAACAACTTGTTCTTGTTGTTTGGTGTTCAGAAAATGTTGACATTAGAGACAAAAGGCAGATAAAGGGCACACTGCTTTTTATCTTCACTGTTTTTGTGTTATCGATCTGCAATGTCAAATTTTACCTTCTACTCCAATGTGTACATTAGTTACAAAGGGTAATAATAATTGCTATTTTTGACACCATTAGTTTGAAATTTATAAACATTAGGAATTGTGTATTATCTACATTAATGTAAGACTCAAAAGTAGAGGAGAACGAGGCCAAAGGAAAAATTAAAATATGGCGAAATTGGCACATAATTTTTTAAAATTAGATATATATTTTTATTTTATGTAGGAAAAGTAAAAATTGAAGAAATTGGCCTCAATATGTTTAAAACGCCAAAGCAAGGTTCAATGCTGCAGTTATAGTAGACACCCCAATTTTGAAAGTCTCAGCTAAAAGTTGTAAAATGGTAGAAATGATAGGAAAAATGTTGTAATGTCGTAGGCGTGTGACATGTCAACGCTTGAAGTGCTCCGGAATGGGGAATTACTAGAATCGACATTGACACCCTTGAAGGCACCTCTTCTAAGTTTTAATAGTGTTTGGAATGTTTGGCTAGCTCTAATTAAAACACAAATCATCATAATTCTTATTTAAGGTCATGTGGGGCTTCAAACGTTGAGCCTGGACGTTAAACACCAACAAGGAAAATTTGAGGCGTTGCACCAAACAATGGGGAGCAAACTATTGAGGCACTATAAAAGCTAATGTTACGGTCCAGCAGAGGAGTATATCTCCATGCATGAAAAACCTAGTTTCCCAACAAATTTATTGACGACTCAAGCCTCCGAGAGAAGATCCTTGATTATTACAATCACTTTGATCCATTATATCATCTTATTTTCTATTGTTTCTATTGCAATCAATTTGATCCATTATCATCTTATTTTGTATTGTTAGATTCTCTTATGTTAGGGATAGATAAACTTCATGGGAATCACTTGTAATTGCATCCTCTTTTATTCAATGCAAGTCTTATGACCATGAGATTAAATTATTTTTTTTCTTTAATGCTTTTTGCTAATTGGTCATTAGAATGATTAATTAAAGTTGTGTTTATAATGACCAATGTTGTATATGTAGTTGCAACTTAGATTGAGTGTTTTATATTTGGATGAGTCTAAGAATAAAACTTCTTAATGAGTGTGTTTTTTTTTTAAATTCTAAATATAATGTTTGCATTAATTAATCCTTGTAGGTCTAAGGAATTAGGACATTATGCTAAGTTTGAAGGGGATATATGTTAAGGAATTAAACCCAGTATATTTTAGTTAATCAAAACATAAATGATTGTGAATAAACTTGTGTTGGATTGAGTGAGATTCTTAAAGGATGCCTATTATGGGGTAAATCCTAACGACTTCCACGTTTCATCCTTCACACAAGTTTACAAAATAGTTATACTAAATTAAGTCAAGGTATAAAAACTCTCCAAAATCGACACAGTCTGTTTATTTGTTGATACTTAATTAATTGAGGAATATTATTAAATATTAATTATCTACTACAATACTGTACTACTGTTTATTATTTTTAAATTAATAAAGTAATAGAAGTCAAATTGAGGAATGCTTTAAGTTCAAAGCACGAGGACCAATGAGTTGAGGTTGAGCAGAAGAATCACATGAGGCCATCAGCCCATGTTTTCGAGGCAGTACCAATCGGAGTAACTTAGAATTATGGTCATCATGTTCATAGTATCTGTCTTACTGACTCGACTTAATTAAAGTTATTTCAATAGTTCTAGGTTTAAAAATAATTAGACTATATAAGTATATTAGTCCAGCTTATAATATTTTAGAGTGTACAATCAAGTTAGTTAACTTTATTGACTATTACAGTATGTATTATCATTTAATAAAACTTTTTAATTATTTTATGTAATATAGTATTAGGTTTATAACTATAACTATGACTCTAAATTTAATGGTTTATAATATAGCAAGTATATTTGAAGATTTTATTTTATTTCAAAGAAAACCAAAGAATTTTATCAAATGAAAAATCATTTTATATCTTGCTAACCTATTTCGATAATATTTTCACTTACTAATTAATGAAGAAATATAATAATTTTTTATATTTTAATTAGAATATTAAATATTTTAATATTTTTATCAATATTTCCTTTATTTATGTAAAAGAAAGATTATAAAAATAGTTATTTAAAATATGTAGGTTTAATTTACTCTTTATGATATTAATGGGTTAGGCGGAGGATAAATATTTTATAGCTTTACATGATGATTCTTTCATGTCTTTTAGCTGCAGCCATAAATTGCGGAAAGTTTTTTCTTTTTTTGTTGCTGTCTTCTTGTTAAAAATTCAAAGAAAGGTGCAGTACCAATAACTCATTGTCGCTCTGTGCAAAACAAGGGTAGTTAGTTTGGTAAACAAGTCCATACTCCACCCAAAAGTACACTCTAACTTCAAGTTCCAAGTAACTTAATCCTATTATGAATAAATATTGTTCTTAAATTTGTACTCATTTAAGCAACAGCAGACAATATGGTTCATCACTGAATGCAGAGCATTAATCATGTCGATAATTAATACTGTAATGAACATAAACTAATAATGCAAACATTACCAGGAAAAAATTATATAAATATACTTATATACACATTTTTAATTTCTTAAAATGAAGTCCACATTTAAGTTTTATCATGAAAGTTTTATTTCTCTAAATAAATCAACTAAACTCAATTCGAATTAATTAAAATTTTAATTTTAGATTAAACTTTGGCTAACGCCGAAAGGAATTCTTTTGTTGTCTGCTATAACTAATTCTTAAAAAATGATGAGAACTACACAAATATCACTAGTTAGCGACAAAAGGAGTCATGATTATTGCCTAGCATCATCGAGGTCAAATTCACATGCTCTCAATTTTGTTGGATTGGGTGAATATGCTAATGCAACCTTGGTTTTAGTGTAGTTTAGACTCGAGAGTTCTGACTTCTTGTCTCCTATAAATAATGTAAGCAAAATGTGCTTCCCAAGTTAATTGAAGTCGCAACTCGTAAGTTTTCTTTCAAGTTTCATTTTCTTTTATTTTATCCACACACGGTTTTCCTATATAATACTAGTATTAATCAAAAAAAGAATATTAGTACTACTAGTACATAATTCACATGCATAAATTGTTTAAAATAAACTTTTGAATGGCACACTGTCTTGAAGTTCATATTTTAATTTAGTTTATTACTACTATTGTACTATGTTATATAGTACATTGTCTCTCTGGTTCTAAAATAAATAGTGATTTCATCACAAAAGTTAATGATGATTAGATCATATTAAGCGGTATCTATAACCAAACATAATGCATACAAAAATATTTAAACAAACCCTTTCTTATTTGCTTTGAAAAGAAAACCGTTTATTTGAGTAAAACTAGAGAGGAAGAAAATATATTTTTCATTCTATTTCTCTTTTTATCTCTATCATTTTTATTTCTTTTTTATCTATATTTTATTCTTGATTCAAAGAAAATATAAAAGATTTGACTTTGATCGCTGTAAAAGAAGGCCTGGCCTGGAACAAGAAAGTTTTTATATGAGTAATCTTTGACCTGTAGTAAGTATCTCAGCGTCAAGTAACAACCTCATTTTCATTTTTCTCAACGCTCACATTGCCGAGTCTGCATGCAACCGGAAGCTTGAGCTTGGCTGGGCCTAACCTCTGATCCCAGACCAGTAGCAATGTTCAACTTAGGTTGCAGTGTACTGTGTCAGATGGGCCTGGGCCTGGGCCTGGTCCTGGGCCTGGTGGGTCTGATTTCATTATTTTAGAGAAAGTATTAGTATCATTAATTTATGAGGGTATGGCAGTAGGATTGGGATGAGAGAGTTGGTGGGTGAGTTTAGATTTTTCAGGAAAGATATCTGACAAAATATATTCTCCGCATAACCAAAGTACATTGGTCCCCACGTTCGACTTTTGCCCCAACGCACGTTACTTGGATTTTCCTTTTTCTCCCCTCAGGCCATCACTCTCGAGTCTTGACTTGTATACGTGAGTAATGATATATAAAATTGATTTGGAATAAAATTAAGTATGTGTTTAGTTTGGAGTTACAAAATTAATTTTAGGTCTACAATTAATTTTAAATATATTTTTATATGTTTGATTTCACGCCAAAAAATAATTCAGAATTAAAATTGATTATGGATTAAAAAAACTTTAAATAACTTCTACGTTAAATAAAAATTTTATATTAAATTTTACTCACAACTTAAATTTTATAATAAAATATTTAAACATAAATCATATAAATTTAAAACTAATTTTAACCAAAATCAATTTTACAAAATCAATTTCATTCAAAAAAATAAATTTTTACAGGCCATCCAAACACATACCAAATTTGGCTAAAATTATAGTTTCATGTTTCATCCAACAACTTTGCATTAATTGTTATAATTTGTTTAAATAACTAGTATGTGTGGGGCATAAGATAATTTTTTTATATAATTAAAATGAAATATAATAAATAAATATTTGTAAATATATAAATTATATTTTGTATATACAATTAATTATTTCAAATGAAAAAATTGTAAAGTGATATAATATTACTAGTTTAAAAAGCACTTCACACAAAAAAAATTACATTTAAATCTTATTAAATAAAGATAGTTTAGATTAAATGCATCAATATTTTATGCTTATTAAATGTTTTTCTACCCACTAACAAGTTATTGATATGAGTAAAACTAGATTTAAATCTCTTACATAAGATTCAAATTTAGATTATGTAAATAAAAAAAAAACGTAATCTGAAAAAAGACCAAACTAAAAGTAGTTAATCACGCTAAAAAATGGTCTTCAATCTGTTTCTATTTTTTCTTTTGTAAGGAACAACTCTTTAATATGTTTATACCGACAATAATTTTAGAAAGAAGGTAAGAATATATAAAATACTAACAAACAGATAAATTTCATATCTTAAACATGGAAATGTTGCATTAGCATAAACATCATTTCTAAATTTGTAGTAATACGCAGCTAAAAGATATGCTCGCCTTTTTTGTGCCCTTGGAAATTGCGAGTGAACATCGCTGAGAATGTGAAAAAAACTTTGAGGGTTCCTTTCCTGGGCGTGGAAATCATGTAATTTACTGCATTAAAAAGGGTCGAGGGTTCAAGTTTATTATTGGGTTCGAAAAGGTTAAAACTTTAAAAGCTAGCTAGCTAACACCACTACTGCAGTGCTAAGAATGACGTAGAACGGAGTTTAGTGGTCCCATAGGTGTTGGTGTTGGATTTACTATATCACTTGATGAAATGCAATGTAAATCAATGAACAAATTAAACTGTTTGCACTTTGCAGATAATGTAGTGGTCCTAATCCTACTATGGCTATGACGATGACGTTACTATTACTATAGATTTGATGAACTGCTTAATCTAATTTAATTGGTACAAATTCAATCACCAATGCACAGATCAAACAACATAATAAATTGTCAAACCATTTTTGGCGGGCCCCATGTTGTCACAAGTAAAGTTTAGAATAAAGTGACTGAGATTTCAATGACAAAATATCATTTTAAAGTAAAGTACAACTAAGACATGCTTCTCAATTAAATACTGTGCAAAAATTAAATAAAAAATAATGAGCCAGTAGGATTTGGCACTGACTCATTCAGCTCGATTAATTCGTGAATATGAAGCGAGCTGAGTTTGAATTAATAAAGTAAATTCACTTAGTAAAACTTATTCTTATTGATCTGAACTTACTTTTGTTAAGGTAAGCCTGAGTTAAATTAGTTAAATTCTACTCCTAATAATATAATGTGTATTTATCTTTTGTATGATTAAAGTGAAATTGGTGAGAATGAAATAGGAGAGGAGAAGATTCTCCTACTTTCATTGGAAAAAATAAATAAAAAAGAAAAAAAGGGCTATCCAAGTTTTTGATTAATTATTTCTATTTCTCACATGGAAGAAAAGGGGGTGACAACTGACAAGTAATTTTTTATCTTAAAATATATTTTAATGCAGCAATAGTTCATCCTTTCTAATAGAAATGTAATTGTATATTTAATAAATAGTTACTTTCCAGCTTCTCTTCATATTTCTTTTTTCTTGTTTTTAGAGTAAATTACATTAATTACTTATGAAATTTTGTAAAATTACACACATTATCCTGCTTTTTCTATCTTGATATTGTTCTTCCTTAATTATTTGAAAAAATACATTAACACTTCTTATATACTATACTAAATTTCTTAATTAATTAATTGAAAAATATTACATATAAGAGGTTTTCTTGTAAATGTGAAAAAAAATATTTATATAATCTTATGAAATTTCAAGAATAATTAGTACTTATAATTTACTATTTTTGGAATAATAAAAAATATCATTTTCTCATCATTGTCTTTCTACCCAGATGATTTTTTTTCTTTCTCAAAATCGATTTTCTTTCTCATACCAATTAAGAATCATATTCAGCAAAAAAAAAAAAAAATTAAGAATCATTTTCAAGTTTTAACACGGTACTCGTCTCAGACTCTCAGTCGTCCTATAAACTCTTGCTTTTAGCATTTGGAACTTGAAAGCAATAATGATCCAGCTTGTTTGAGGCCTAGAAATTTATCCAAATTTCTTTAAGTCCATATTCCCAATCATATTTTTGGGCCCCCTTTTTTTTTGCTGGAGAGGGGCCCATATTCCTACAGATATTTACGTACACGTTCATTTACGAATTTATTTACACTTAATGTATGTTTTTATTTAAAATGAAAGTATTATAAAAGACTTAATGTATGCTTTTAGTATTTAAAATTAAATCTATAATTTTATTTTTCCTAAATATGATCCACAGCTCCGCATGATCATAAATCTTTAAGCTCAGAAGATTATTATGACTGAGGACGCTACATGCTATTAAATTACGAAGTTTTTGTATTTTTTTTATAAAACAAGGAAAAAACAAACAGAGAAACGCTAAAAAAGACTCCCCGGGCATCTTCTTTTATAAGAGAGAAGAGTGGGGGAAGGAAAATCAACCAAACTCAAGAGACAACACCCGTCAATACAACAAAGTATGGTTTTATAACATTTATAAAATGTCGCTAAAACATGAATAAATATTACTAGTAAGTTTTTGTGATATTTTATCAAGTGTAATATATATTTCATATTGTTAAAGACTTTTAACAATATTTTTTCATACTAATAACAACATTTATAAAAATGTTGATAAAGACTTTTAACAACATTTTTTTTAATACAAAGGCAACATTTAAGAATATTGCTAATATATATCTTTTTTAACATTCAAGAAATGTTAGTAATTTGGTTTTTTTAATAATACAAAATGCCATTGTAATATTTTAAAATTTATAATTTTAAATACATGATTTATCATTTTTTATTAGATATTAGGTAATTTTTTAATTCCATAAAATAAATTATATAATGAGAAATTATATTTTTTCTAAAAATTGTAAAATAAAGGATCTACTAATTAGAAAATAAATGTATGTAAAAAATTAAAGCACATGGAAACAAGTGAAAATTAAATTCAATGGGGTCTAAGACTTTACTATCAGAGTTATATTGTTTTCAAAGAGAGAGTTTTATATAAAAATAATGTGTGAGAATTTAAAAACTCTAATAAATATAAGAATTTAATGTTTATACATTGACAGTACAAAAAATAATTTTAAACGTTTAAAATAATTATTTTAAAAGTCAATAAATTTATCATATATGATATGTTCTAATTGAAAGATTATATAAAACTTTTTAAACTATATGTACATAATCCTTTTTCTTTTAATATAATATGAAGAAAACAATGATCCAGTAAAGCATTTTACAATAATTACAAAATGCATAATCTTCCCTATTACTATAATTACATTATTTCTCTCAAAGGTCTACCACATTCGAGTCCAAATAAGTACACATAGCCTCCGAAGCAATCTCAAGACTTGAAACTCAAACAGAAGCTCAGATTGCACACCATTAATAACCACATCTCTGCCTTTATTAAATAAAATGAGTCAGTGAATATTATCTTATTCAAGCTCCCTACTATATAGACAATGTGGAAAAATATGCGCAACAGAGATAAAGGAAAGAAGAATTAACACATCTTAGAATGCAAAAAAACCAGTGGGTTGTTTTAATTTTTTTTTTAAAAAAGATATTTTAAGATGGTTTTTTGAAAAATTATCTTAAAATGTCTACATTCTAAGATGTATTTTGAAAAAACCGTATAAGAATTCTTAATTTTAATTTTTTTAAAAAAGACATTATAAGACGACTCTTTGAAAAATCGTCTTAAATTATAAATATTCTAAATGATTTTTGGAAAAATTATCTTAAAATTCTCAATTTTTTTTAAAAAATATTTTAAGACGGTCCTTTGAAAAATTATCTTAGAGTGTAGATATTTTAAGGCAATATTTTTGGAAAACCATCTTAAAATTCTCATTTTTTTAAAAAAAATACATTCTAAGATGATTTTTTGACAAAAATCGTCTGAAAATATCATCATTCTAATATGGTTATTTGCCTAAAAACTATCTTAAAATGATAACTTTTTTAAGACAATTTTTTAAGAATCGTCATGAAAATTTTTGACTTTTCACGATGTTGACTTCAAAGACGGTTTTGAACCGTCTTTGAATGTGTCAAAAAATCGTTGTGGAACACTATTTTTTCTAGTAATGTATATACAAAAACAAACTATAAAAATATGAAAGTTAAAACTACTACGTACTCAAAGTATGATATAAGGGTGGAAGACATGCTAGACTTTCACTATTAGAAAAAGGGTCTACCACTACGGTTATTAAGAACATTCAATGATGATTTTGAACCGTCTTTGAATACAATGTCGTGGAAAGTCAAAATTTTCCACGACGATTCCTAAAAAGTTGTTTTAGAAAAGTTATTATTCTAAAATGATTTTCAGGCAAGTAATCATCGTAGAAGGGTATCCTTCTAAGATAATTTTTCTGAAAATCGTCATAGAAAGTAGATTTTTTAAGATGGTTCTCTGAATAACCATTTTAGAATATATTTAAAAAAAAACAAAAAAAAAATTATAAGACGGTTTTCCATAACGTCTTAGATTGTTTTTTTTTAAAAAATAAAAAATAAAACAATATTCTAAGACGCTTTTTCGAAAAATTGCCTTAGAAAGTAGACTTTCTAAGACGGTTCTCTTAATAACCGTCTTAGAATGTCTTTTTTTTAAAAAAAAATATATAAAAAATTAAGAGACTATTTTACTAATACAAAACAAATTTACATATAAAATGATTGTAATTAAATCCATAAAGGTGAGGATAACAAATAGTGCACTTGCACGGGTATTATACATTTAAAATTATGTTTCACTATGGACAAAGATATTTCAATGCTAACCAAGAACATTAACTCAAGTGTATTAATTTCTCAAGGATTAATTGACCTAGAACTGAATCTCACCTCGGATGCTTTTCTTACACTTAAGCTCAACTTCCCTTTCACCACACAACCAAAATATATAAATAAAAATCACTCTTCATTGTTTTTCATGTCCATCATATTTCTCATTTTTCAAATAGACAAAACATAAATGTGTACCATAAACAAATACTGATCTTGAATTAGTATTGCACCATGATAAATGATGTCACCAAAAAAATCAATCAGGAAGAAACATTGAAGTCCAAGAAAATCCATACCTCAAGAGTCATCCAACAGTATGTTCTAGTTTCAGCTGTGTCATCACTCCAGACTGAGTTTGCGCCCCGACAACCCCAAAATCAACAACCTTGACAACCTGTTGAAAAACAAGATATTTTAGTGATGTTTCCTCTCATGTCTGTGTATGTAAGCTCATATTTTACTCTATGCTAACAAGAAGAGTCCAACATCACACAATTACCTATCTTAAACTACTTATTTTTAATTTTTACTTTTTTTAGTTTTTTCTCATATACACACAAAGGATCTCGTAGACCCAAACTGTCTCTGACAAAACCTAAAAGGAAAACACAAAAAGTTGAGTTTTTTTTTTTTTTTTTTGCTTACCCCATGAGAAGGAAGAATAGGAGGATTATGGTCACTGAAGAGGTACTTGAAGAAAGTTTCAAGATTAAGGCCAACCCCTCTACGATGGAAATTCTTGAAGCTATCAATGATGGCTTGCGCGTCTTCTTCAATGGCCTTCTTTTGCCTCTGCACTTTGACCAAGAATCTCTTAAGATGCGAAGGTGTCATGAGCTCATTCTCGAAATATTCATCGAATAGGGTATTGATTTCCAACGGTGCTTCTGCTAGCGCCAGCAGAAGCACACGTTGTATGTTTTCTTTGACGTCATCACTTGCTGCTTCGCTTCTACTGTCTACACTGTGTTATGTGTTCTCTTCCTTCCACTTTAAACACACATGAATATGTGTGTTGTGTGCGTGTGGATTTCATGTGTTTCTGCTTTAGTGTTGTTGTTGTTGTGGAGTTAAGTGTTAACTACACAACACAGACACAGGTGGAAGTGGATTGACACTTCAACACAAATTCCCTTGCCGGAGAAGTGCGTCTATCCAGCTTATGGCGCTTTCGGATGTTTTCGGGCGACAGGACTAACATGTGCAGAAGGGGTGGGAGGTGGGTTCTATGGGAGAAGAAGTCTCATATCAGGTTGAGGAATAAAAGGTTTATAAGGAGAAGGTTGAGCGTTAGGTTTGAGGAGACTAATTTCAAAGATGGTTTTAAAAAAATTGTCTTTGAACATTCCATTTTTATGACAATTTTTGTAAAACCGTTGTCATACATTTTCTGTTATTTATAAAATTGTCACTGTCTGATATTCTAAGAAGATTTTTGAAAACTGTTTTAGAAGATATGTCATAAAAAATTATTTTTTTGTAGTGTTTATAAAAGCTTAATTAGTTATCTAGACTTTATAAAATTGCTTAATTAGTTGTCTAGATTTTATCATAACTTATTTAAAAACCTATTTTCAAATAAATTCTTTAAAAAAGACATAAATTTATGTTTCAATAATTTTATAGACACTCTTTATGTAAGTCAACTTGTTATTTGTAACAAGTTACTTTTATTTTTCTTCTTTGTATTTCTCTCTTCATTTCTTATTATATCATTTATCATTTTATTCATATTTTTTATATTTTTTTTCTCAATCTCTTTGGTCTTTCTATCCATACCATACACCCCATTTTTTGGGATGTACGTAGTTAATCATATAATCCCTGACAAAATATTTGTGGAGATGGCCGGTTTTACTATCCTAAACGAGAATTTGGTCTACTGAGTAAAATATGGGTGTGTTATGTAAAAACAAAAGGATGATGTTAAACCCTAATGGGTTCACCAAGAGCCGAACAAATAATTAATTAGTTGATATAGAGTCTTAACAAGGAGAAGAAAAAGAGAAGAAACAAAAAACTAGTTGATATATGGGTGGTGTTCTAATTAACTTGTACATAGCCCTGAAATAATTTTAAACTAACATAATCAACTCAGCTTCTGTTCGTATCCATGAAATAAAGCGTTTGAATCCATATTCATATATAAGCAAAAATAATGCTTGTATATTACCAAAGCAGCAGGATATTTTCCTTGTCATTAAGTTTATGACAACAGTTATGATATAATAACCCCAGTTTGTGGCAAGTAACTTAAGAAATGGTTTTTGTGCATGTCTATCACATGCCAAACTTTTATTAACAAACGATTCGAAATTAGGTCTCTTTTAAATGCTACATCTTCACAGCGCAATTATAGCATCTGAGCAGAAGCTTTGTTGCACTTCCATTGCTAGTTCCTCCAGGCTTAGTTGACAACCCAGCTCAATCTGTTGTATTAAAAAGAATATACAAATAAAATGATGTGACGAAGAATATAATGAGAACCTAAAGAAAAATACTTTAAATTATATATTTTCTTAACTAGCAATATTTATGTGCTTAGAACTTAGAAGTTCCTTTTTCTTACATGATTTCACTTGGTTTTGATGTTTCTTTTCTGAAAAGGTATGATCACCCTCATCCAAATTTACAGATACTGTTGTAACACGGATAGTGGTATTATTATATTTACTTGTTCGTTTTTATCTCAATGACCACACATAATCCCAGAAGAATACACGTTGAAGGTTTACATTGGATTTC
This sequence comes from Glycine soja, assembly GCF_004193775.1. NCBI lineage: Eukaryota > Viridiplantae > Streptophyta > Magnoliopsida > Fabales > Fabaceae > Glycine > Glycine soja. The sequence continues at coordinate 39,796,270 of NC_041012.1, read as the reverse complement.
AGGTTAAAAATGAGCGTAAACAACTGTTGGACAAAGCACTATATTAAATTTTCAATAGAGGAATCTACTTAAGGTAATTGCACGAAATTGTGCTAATTGGAGGAAAACACATCAAGCAGGTGATAAATAAAAAGTGAAAAAAATAATGATAACTAAATTTCTCTGCAAGAAAAAGTATTATATTGATTTCTTTGTCAGGATACAGGTCCTTTGATAAGTTTTAGAAGTTGGATCGTATTTAGTAGAGTGGGTGTAAAATCCCATGGATAGTTTATCAAAATCAAGAAATGCAAGTTACAATTCAATCTAGGTAACATGATCTTTCATATCCTTTGACTTTGTACTGTGTGTATTGAGGTTTTTGGATATGGACAGTTGTAAGATCTACCAATTTCTCAGAAAACTGTGTTTATGTGTATGATTCATCTACATGACTTGAAACCCTAATTGATCTAGGCTATTAATTCCAATTGTTATAATCATTGATAAAAACTCAAGACTTGGAAATCTCACTGTTATTTTCCTTGATTGTTCTTGTGTGTGTATTCGTATAAATATGTCGTTACTATATTAATGTTAAATATGATGAATTTATAAAACAATTATTACAGGAATTAATAGTTAAACGTTGTTTCACCTTGACCACAAATTGGTACAGGACAGTCTCCTCCATGCTGCTGATGTTCAAATGAAGAACTTCAAAGGAAAGACTCTCCAAAACAGTTATGATCTTTGCAACTTGACCAGGAATTCTGTGGCAAATGACTTTCAAGATCACGTTTGAACCCGAGATTTTCACTTCAACATCCGCAACAGGAGAGTTGCAGCTTGCTCCTAGTTCCTTGAAAGAATTGGTCCCAATCATGGAGGAGCTATCAAGTTGATGAAACGTTGGCTGCAGTGTTCGTGGACTTGGGCCAGGGCTAGGGCTCAAACTCTTTCTTCTTTTCTGGGACTCCAAAGCTTGACGAACTTGGTGTAACTCCTTGATGAATTCTATAACACCCCCTATTATAGATGCTTGATCTCCCTAAAATAAAAGGAAAAAAAAAAAAAAACTCAAGAATTGGTCACATACACACACAAAGATTACAAGAAGAAAAATATGATGGGTTTGATCGTGTGCTAACTTAGAAAACTAACATCCTACTAAATTAATATTTTCTTGATAAAAAAAATATATTACAAAAGGAATAAGAAAGGAAAGAAGATATATAGAGAAGAGAGGGAGAAAATACCCTTTTGATATAGAAACATGGGGTCAAAGATCTTAAAACTTTGAGATGTTCATTCATCTGTCTTCTCCTGTTCCTCTCGACGGCTATGTGAGACATGATTTGGTTCTAGATAACTATGGTTGAGAGTGTGCTATGCCTTCTCTCTCTCTCTTGTTTTATGCTACTTAGTTCTTTTGATCTTTTCACCACACAAATCAAAGTATGCAGTATTTATACGAGCCAAAGTAAGAGTAGGAGTTCGGAAAACAAAAACGTAATAAATGCTATAGGTTGCTTTCCCGTGAAGTATTCTTTAACGTAGTTTACACACACACACATATACACTCTCTTTCCTTGCTTAAAAACATTACGCGTCTCACGTTTATGATCTTGCGTCAATTACGTGCCCTCGTGAGTTAAAACGGGGTGATGGTTATTTTCTCAGCTCTCCCATGCATTTTTATCTGTTCCCTTTCCTTCATTCATGCATGCCTTGCCGAGGTCTTCATCGCTCATCAACTTAGTTGCATGATGAAACCATACAATACAATTATTCCCAAACATTGGCGGGTTCCAAAATGTCTGCTTCAGAATTTTTGTAAGGCTTTATCCTTTGCAATTCCAGTGATTGGTGTTGTTCCGAGAGCAATTTTTTTTATTTTTTTTGGATTAGACCCAGGTATCCTTTAAAGGAGAAAATCATGTTGAAGTTGAATATTCCACAAACAATTTGGGCATAAGTTTGCCATTTTCATAAATTTATTCAAGGAATTGGAGGTGGCTTTTATTATTAATATCTTTTATTATATATATATATATATATATATATATATATATATACATATATAAATATGAATGTTTATTAAGAATACGTAAATTAAAATAATTAGAAAAAAATATTTAAATAAATTTTAAGATTCATATTAATACCTATATATATATGTATACCAGCATATATTTTTTAAAATTAAAATAATTAATAAATATATTAGAAATTATAATAATATATAAATTTTATAGATTATAAATTTAATATTCGTGTAAGGAATAAATTATTTACGAATAAATAATAAAATACTTTTATTCTTTTTTATAACATGAACAAGAGTAGTGTATGGTATCCGTGCAGCAGCTAATAATTTCCTCTACATGTAAAGACTAAAGATCATATCAAAGCTGTATGGGTATCCGTGTAGTTCATTAAGCTTTTTAATTAAGAACATTAACAAAGCAAAATACCAAAGTGGTTACGCGAAAGTTAAGAGAAAGCTTTTATCTTTTATACTCCACTTTCCAACTTTATTTCTCCTCTCGACAAAAACTAATTAAAATTGAAACATAGCCTTTCCCGCTTTGGCATCACAAGGACTCGTATTAAACAATCACCAAAAAAAAAAAAAGGAGGAGTCGTCTTAAACTATACTATAGTTAAAGAAATTAGTTTTAAGACAAAAATTTAGCATCATGTTGAATGATTGATGAGTGTACTAATTTATATAAAGTGAAAATAGAAATTTGAGTGTCAAATTTACAGAAATTTTATTCATATTTAAGTAGATGAATAAAAAATTTCTTAAGCAAATTAAGCAATAGTTAAATTGGTTTAAAAGATTGTGAAAAGATTAGTAAAATAATTTGGCATAAAATTGAATTAAAATAAATAAGAGAGAAAAACAAACATAAAATTAAATTAATTAATTAAAACAGACAAGATGAGAGAAACCAATATTAGAAATAAAGGTTAATTCAAAAAATGAGAATGTTGGGGGCTTAGTAATGTTAAGGATTTTTCTCTATTTAAGGTTACTTCAATTATTACCTGCATCTACTCATATATTCTAACCATGATCTCTTAAGTGAAAGAATTTAATTTATATATTTTTTCTCATAAATCCATTTAAGAGGTAAAACAAAAAATTGCATTAAGAATAAATATGTATAACAGACTAAATAAAATCATTCTATACTTAGATATGAATTATTTAGATACTCTTTTTCAGTTCTTTTAGAGAATAACACTTCCCAATGTCACCCCTAAAACTTACCATGAATATGGATGATCAACCCATAAACAGTGAAATTAAACACAGAAAAGGATAATGCAAAAGAAATAATATTAAATAGATAAGAGAAGTAATTACATTAAGAGTAGTTGGCTGCTAAGCTCTTGGCAAAACAATTTTAGTCTCTTATTGTCATAAGAGGCCTTACAATTGCAAGAGGATAATGAATAGTGAAAGGAGTAAGTAAGAAAGAGAATGAAGGAAATGAATGACTCCTAATAATTGATTCTTCTGTTTCTAGTCTTTATCTTTTATAAGAAATTGTATTCTCTTAACTATTTTTTGTGTAATTGTATGTTTTTTCTCCTTCTCATCTTCCTCTTTTTATAAGTGTAGTTTAGCTTGGATTTTATGCAACCTTCGCACTAAGTGCGACGGTCGCGCTTAGCGAGTATGACAATAATCTCACACTTAGTGCACCTTCACGTATCAGGCTTCTCTATACTTTCTGGCGCTAATCGTGTTCCGGCCACTGAGCATCTGCGTTGCGTTGATGAGCGCCTGAGAGATGCTTAGCGAGTAGTTTCGGATTTTTATTTTGTTTTCTTGGGGTTTATTTTATTTTTCTGCAACAATTATTTACGAAACACTATAAATTTGCAACTTTAATTTGAACACTTTTTGTACAAAAACTTAAATGATATTAAAATTTCAATTATTCACACAAAAAGAAAAAATAAGAGAAGAAAATTAATAATTCTTATATAATTTAATCCCAAAATATACACCATACTTATCACGTCACAAGGAATCGTCTTAAGCAAATCACAAAGAAAAAAAAAAGTCATCTTAAACTATAGAGTTGGAGAACCAGTTTTAAGACAAAAATTCACAAGTCCGAAGATAAACTATAACCATTTGTTTGTTTGGTATAGAGAAAAATAAAATAAGGTGATAGAAAAACTTAAAATTTAAATTGAAGAAAATAAAATATTTTATTTATATATTATTTTTCTCTTTAAAACAAAATAAAATATATTTTTATTCATTTTTACCTTTTCTTTATTTTTTTCTCTCTCTTCTAAACATACTAGTACCATATTATTTTCAAATAATTTTTTTAAGTTCTTCCTCTTTCAGTGAAAATCATAATTAAATTCCAAAAACAATATATATGAAGCTAGCAAGTTCTTTTTATGCGATTGAGAAGAATAAATACTCAACATCCAATGATAATTATATACAAATAGTCAAGATTAAGTTTTACTTAATTAAATTCATGTAAATTATTAAAATAATCACATAATTTTTTTTTTTACATTTTGATGAGAATTATTCCGGTAAAATTTAATTTTTAATATTTATTAGGGTAATTTTTGTATAAAAGCAGTCCGATTATTGAATACTTAATTAGATAATATTATCTTTTATAAAAAGAATAAGAACAATCCATAGTAGCAACAGCTAATTCCTTACATGTGAGCTTTACAGGTATCCATGCTATCCATTTAACTTTCAATAACATTAACAAAACAAAATCATGCACATCTATTTATCTTCCGACAAAGTTAAGGATGAACCATAGACCTTCCTCCTTTATCATCGATCACAACTAATCATCTAAAAATATATTTGAAAATTTAGTAAAAAAATATTTTTGAGACAAAAATAATTAATTTTATTACATATCAAAGAATCAAGATTCTTATTTTTATTAAATCAAATAATTTTATTAATTAAATTATGTTAAAATAGGTATCACAATAATTTTAACTGCATACCAAATATGCATTAAAACTATAAAGTGATACATGACATACCCGCAAGACAAAACTCGACCAAAATTTAATAATTACTGTAGTATAATTTCAAGAATACTTCAATAAAATATAACTTTAAATATTAGATGAATTTGATTAATTAGAAACTTAATTGTTGAAAATCAATTGGCCAGCATGCAGCAGATACCATGTTGGGGCATAAGGCATTTTCTTTGGGCGTTGCTTTAATGATCACTTCTATGCATATATTATTATATGATTAATGTCCAATTCTGAATTAGGTGGATTGGTGTGGATGAAGAAGAAAAATAGAAAAAAAATGATAGATGATGTAATTAAAAAGTAGTACTAATATCTTTCTACGATTAGCTAGTATTAAGGAGGCGCGCAGCTTATTTTAACATGAGTGTATCCATGGTCTATTTATCTTAGATTCTCAGGAATATGTAACACAGTACAAGATCCAGAATTCCAGATCTATTAAACTAAAAGAAAACATATAATTTATCACATGCAGACACCTTTCTTCATTATTAATTCGTATCAACCACTACATAAGGGCCATTCTGCACAAGCATTCTTTGCACACACAAAGCCAAAGCCATAGCTTGACAACACAATGGAATCTTCCACCACTCATTTCCTCCTCCTCACAATATACCTTCTCTTCATTTCCTTCTTGTCACAGTCACATGCCACAACACCCAAACCACGTCACTTCATCCCATTGGCAAAGACCCAAAAACCAATCTATTCTACACTTCCCTCGCCCTAGGAACTCCAAGACACGACATGGACCTAGTCATTGACCTCGGAGGACCAATCCTATGGTACGGCTGCGACAACCACTACAACTCTTCATCCTACAACCCCGTCCATTGTGAATCCAAAAAATGCCCGGCAGGTTCTGCATGCACTGGCTGCAACGGCCCTTTCAAACCAGGTTGCTCAAACGACACGTGCGGTGCCTACATACTAAACCCTTTCGCTGACGCTATTTTTAGCGGCGATTTAGGTGATGATGTCCTGTTCCTGTCCCACACCTCACTCTCACTCTCTGGTCTTATTTCCGGTTTCACTTCCATTGATGACACTTCGCTTCTAAACAACTTACCCAAAAGTGGTAAAGGGATATTAGGTCTAGCCAGGACACAGCTTGCGTTCCAAACGTAGGTTTCGTTGTCTCATAAGCTTCCTCGTAAGTTTTCTCTTTGCTTACCTTCTTCAAACAAGAAAGGACTTGGTTCCCTCTTCATTGGTGGGGCACCCCAAATTGCTTCTTCCAAGTTAACTCTCTTCACCACCCCTCTTGTTGTTAATCCCTTTAGCACAGCTCCAGTATTCACTGAAGGTGATGTCTCTTACGAATAATTCATTGTTGCGAAATCAATCAAGGTTGAAGGCCGGTTGATAAACTTTAAGTCTTCCCTTCTTTCTATTGACAACAAGGGACATGGTGGAACCAAAATTAGCACCATGAATCCCTTCACGGTTGTACACAGTGCCATATTCAAACCCCTTGTTAGGGAATTTTCGAAGCAAGCTGGTCAGAGAAAGATAAGGAAAGTGGCACCAGTGGCACCGTTTGGAGTGTGTTTTGATTTTAGCACCATTGGTAGGACTGTCACTGGACTTGATTTGCCCACTATTGAGTTGGAGTTGGAAGGGGGAGTAAAGTGGACAATTTATGGTGGCAATTCAATGGTATTGGTGAACAAAAAGGTGGCGTGCCTTGGATTTGTGGATGGAGGTAAAGAGCCAAGGACATCGGTTGTTATTGGTGGGCATCAGTTGGAGGATAACCTTCTGGAGTTTGATTTGGTTTCTTCCAAACTAAACTTCAGCTCCTCCCTCCTTCTTCATGATAATGCAAGATGCTCCCACTTCAGAAGCTAATTTCTTTCCCATTCAACTGAGCGTGATGATGAGTACTTTAATAATTAACTTCTATCCTTTTCAGTACTTCTATTTCCATTTTTATGTTTGACTGAAAATTAATTATGAAGTGTATTTTCCTTTAAATGGTTTCATAATTTGAGCAGATGTATTGTGAATGCTGATGCTAAGAGAAGAACATGTAATGAAGTTCTTAAAAATAAAATAATGTTGTTAGTTTTAATTTACTTGTTTCAATCTTAAATTTGAAAACATATTGTCCGCTCAAGTTTCACCATTTAATTTTTAATAAAAAAACAAACTTCACGGCAGATTGAAAGAAGAGAAAGTTTATAAATAATGTTAGGTCTCGACTATTAAATAATGATGTGAGATTTTGTGATTATTACAACAAGTCTCTCAATGGAGGTTAAAAGACTATAGTGGCTTTGATAATCTCTAGAACACCATGGAGCTACTTCTCTCTTATGTGCCGGATCTTCTTTTGCTTGGGACGGAAAAGACAAATTTCACTGCACTCTTCTGCTATGCTTTTATTGTCATCTTAATTCTCATCTCCTTGCCTGCTTTGACGCTTTTCCTTGTGAGAAGCACGAGGGACATTGTAATCAAAAGGAATCAAACTAATTTGGTTTTCAAAGTTTATTATGAATCTGTCATTGCGTAAGATTTTTTTTTTTTTAATTTTTGGACATGTTTTCAAACGGCTTTGAAAAATATTTTGATTTAAAATAAACTTATGTTAATCTTTTTTTTTTCTTTGAAAATGAAAATAAAAAACAATGAAAACGCCCCCCTAAAGATTGTTATTGAAACATAATTGTTTCTGTTTTTAGTTTAAAAATAATTTTTTAAATTTAATAGAATTTAAATGAAAAATTGATTGTTGAGTAAAATAGAACTGTTTTATAAACCAAAAAGAAAAAAGAATAAAAAAGTTCTTAATATCTATGCACAATCTATCTACTCCAATCTCAAATCAATGGCATGCAAGTATTAGACCAGTTCATATATCCATATATAGATGGATAAATTATTTTTTAATTTAAAAAAATATTATATGCACACTAGCCGAGGAAAACTTGCTTCCAGTCTCCTCAATATTGAGTGTAAATCATAATTAGCAAAACACTATTGCAATTGACAAAATAAAAATTGCTTAGAACATATGATAACCTATTTTAAAAACATATAATAAAAGTTTTATGTATATACAAAGTTCATATAATAAAATCTTTACAGCGGTACGATGTAGTCCATGAAATCTTTAAGAATACTGGAAAATTAAAGCTAAATGATATATTTGTTCCTGCAATGATAACCTATTTTTAAAGAAAGAGAATGAGGTGAACAAAAAAAGCGCCTATCTCAGTCTTTTTTCCTCCGGAAGTCTTAAATTTTTATTCACAATCAATCTTTTGCCATTCTTTACCATTTTGTTTTTGCATGCACAGTAATATCATGTCCATTAAACAATGCTCTGTGTTGCTTTTCGGCCCTTTAAAATATTTGACATTGTCCCTGGTTTCAATGTGTGAGAGAAATCATGAATATTTGCCTGGTGGAGTGCACCCTGCATTTTTAGGCATGGACCCAGCATCAACCAAAAACAGTGGTTTTATTGTGATGATAAACCCCAAATTCCTCAGGAGTGAATTATTTGTTGGGAAAAAAATACTGATGACATTGTTGTATATGTTCCATCCCATTTAATTTATTTAGTTACATCACCCATAAACCAATGTTTTTTTCAACTAATTGGAACCTCTCTATAATCACACAGTGCAAATGGGGCACTAGATATTCACATGGGTTGACTGTTGGAGCCATTGTTGATATGATATCATCATTCCTTAGGTACCCAGAATAATTCTTCACTAGGATTCTTAAAAGTTAGTGTGGATTTTGCCATCCCAATTCATAAATTTGTTACCACTACCTAATATTTGCAATTATATATATATTCTTAAAATTGATGTATATACATTTTTTTCTTCTCGAATACTTGTTAATGGTATTGGGACTGTCATTAATTTTATTTTATTTTTTTACTTTTGTGATTCTGGATATATATTCAATTTTTGTTGAGTTCTTGATAAAAAAATTTATTTCAAGTTTATGATATGTTAAAAGTTTTAATCTTAGTCTTTATGGTTAGTTAAGTGATGATTTAACATCATCTCAATGATTCTTTCAATATATATTAGTCATACGAGAGACTTTAAACAACAATAAAAAATTATCAAGGATTAAAAAAAATGAGAAATATATAAGAGATATAAAAGTTATTTAAGTCTTTTTTTCGTGAGATTCTAAAATTGAAGATAATATGAAAAGGTTTATATCATGAATTTATGCATCATATTCAGCCATTGGAACAAAACTCCCTTAATGTGAATATTAAATTATTAGCAATTTTGTAAAAGAATAAAATATTAAGCAATTTTTAGCTAGGCGTGATGGTGACCACATCTGCTGCCATGTGATGTTTGGACTTACACAAATAATTTATGAGTATGAAGAGATTTTTTGTTTATAGAAGTGCAGTAGCAGTGCTTGGAAGCATGCAAGGCAAGAGGCACAAAGATACATAAACCCAACAACTGATTGCATGTTTGCATCGTTTCTGTTGATTTTCTCCTTCTCACTTTGAGTGAATGGTGTTCAATTCTGGAAAAATATTTTTTCACTTAACATGCATGAAAGATTTTGTTTAAGTAAACCTTAATCAATCAAAGACGTTATTAAAAAGTTACTAAAAGTACTACTATTATTTTTTTTAGTACTGATAATACTACATTTTAATTATAACTTTTTAATATGGTCTGTTTATTAATTTATCAACTACTATTAAGTGAGAATTTTTTTGACAGAATTTTTATTCTTTTTTTATGGGGAAATTTTGGGTGGACGGTATAACTTACATTGTATATTATCCAGAGGTTAACTTAATTAATTAATCTTGATGTATGAGTATAATAGATTCTCTAATTTTAATGTTTTGATTGTTTTACGCATATAACTAACCTATTTTAGTTTTTTTTATTATGTTATTAGTATAAAGTATTTATTAATTTTGTTATTAATAATATTTGTTGGAGAATTTGACTAATTACTTTTAGTGAGTCTCTCCTTTTAATTACACCGGTATAAATAACTTGTGTCACGCACGGATATTAGGTTTAGAATTTACAAATTCTTATATTATTATAATTTTTAATGTATTTGTGATGTTTTTTATTTTAAGTATATTTATATATTTGTCTTTGTGCCCATGCATGTGCATGAATGTGCATATGATTGCAAGTATATTTCTATCAGTTAAAAAAAATTAAAAACAAACAAATTTGAGTCATATTGTTATACTAAAACAAATACTTTTAAAACATGTACTAAAAATAGATAACTTTGAATTTTTATATTTATGCTATAATTATATTAGAGTAATTTAACTTATATGTAATCAAAGTTATTTAAATAATTTCAAATTACATATACTCGTAAGTTTGAGTTATTACGTATACATGCCCCATTTATAGTAAAGTAAAGATTAATTTATTTTATCCTTAGATACAAGTACCCATTAAACTATTTATTTTTAATCCATAACAATTTTCAACACATATTTTTTGTCATCTCTAATCGCTATACTTATGATCTAAATTAAAAGATGGATCAAACAAAAGTTAAGGATACACAAAATGAAATAATATTTTTGTATTATATAACAGATAAATATATATTATATTTTTAATTATATATATATTACCATAAACAACGTCATTCCTATCCATAGTCACTTGTTTTGTTCTACACATACACACACTCATCGTATTGTATTGTATTATGTCCACCATCTTCAAAAAAAAATAGCAAAAAAGATTAATTTTAACATTATTGTACACTACTACAAAAAGGACCTTCTACATCGGTTCTAAGGCACTTTTAAAGTTAAAACTTTCTATGACGGTTCTTGTATAACCGTCTTAAAAATTCTATTTTTAAAAAATCTCTAAAAAATCGACTTAGAATGTGTTTCTTTTTTTAAAAAAATAAAATATATTAAAAATTCTAGGATGGTTTTTATGAAAACCGTTTTAGAATCAAGACATTCTAAGATGATTCAATATTAAAAAAAAAATCTTACACAATCCAAAACAAATTAAACCAATATAAATCTACGGTTGTTATTGTGTTATTTCATTTTAGAAGTTTTAATATTTAAGCCTAAAGTTCAACCAACACACTAAGATTCATCTTACACACAACCCCGACTCAAAAACCAATTATACATGCATGAGTGTTTCTGCCATCTATTTATTTTCACCAACATTATAAGTTTACATTAACAATAGCATGTACTATTGTACTGTGTTTTTCAAATAAAGAAAATTAATACTCCATATTCCATGATTATGATCTAAATGTAATAACATTAATTAGCATAAAAAAGAAGCAGGTATAGCATAGAGACCAAAAATGTTTCAGTGTGTAAATTAATATACTTCATGGTTATGATGCAACATTTAGTTACAGCAATTGGCAGAATAGAGACGAAAAATGTTTCATTGTCTCTGACTAATTTTATTTCCACTTAAAGTTTCTACCACATTTTTTTACAACTACTTTTTCTTCTTCTAATTTCTTTATCACATCACTTATTGGATCTTATGTTTCTCTTTTCTTCTCTCTTTTCTTATTTTTTTATAGGTAAATATTAGTTGTTAATATTATTAGTTTTGGTTAGTGAAGAATTTAAATCTGCAACTTCTCTTCATTTTATTTCTTCCTTTACTAACTTATCAACCTTATATCTCCCAATTATTCTTTATTGTGGTAAATTTGTTCTAAAATTTAAGGAAAAACACCATTTCTACTTGGTATATAACTATATACACGCATATTAGTACATACCTAAAAGCTCCAAGGTCGTTGTAATCAATCGAATATTGACCTGTTCTGCATCAACATCATTAACCACTTCACTACAGAAACAGAAAAAAAAAAAGTAAGAGCTAAGAAGCAGCAAAATAAAAAATGCAGAAAACTCACCCTTTTAGTTGAAGTCATTGCTTTCGTTCTTCCGACGATACCTTTGCACTTGTCACTGCCCTCCTTTTATACTCTTGTGTTGGGCCTTTGTGGGCCCATTGGCCAGGCTTATAACCCATTAGGAGGCCCAAGAGAAATATATATTGGCTAATTTAACTAATTGATCATAATTATAAAAGGATTACGTCTGTTCTTATTTATAAATAAAAACAGAGACAGAAATTATCTAAAAGGAATTTTTTAAAACACTTTATTAATTGATCTTCACTTTTGCTTTGTTGTGTTTAAACTTTAGACACTTGTGATATAAATTTTGCCATGTATTTCCTGTGCACTTCGTGAAGTCATTTCATGATTGTATATGCATAACCTGTTAAAGATACTGGAAGATTAGGAAGCCCTATCATTGCAGGTGGTGGTGTTCTCAACTGAACAAGTGCAGACACACCATGCATCTGAACCCAATCCGATGTTATGAATAATAATCCAGATAGCAAATAAACTCTTCCCAATTGATCCTACAAATGAAAGTATCAGGAAAATTCCCAAATCAACACATCACTTCAAGAATCAAGAATCAAGATAATAACAACTTAATAAATAGCCAATAGCCAAGTAGATTTGAATTAATACAAAGGAAAAATCCAACTTTGTGATGATAAGGTACAAGCTAGCTCAAATTGTAAATAAGCATTAAGAATGAGAAATGCCATGTGTTGAATCATGAAAAGAGGGGAGAGGAAAGAGCAATTAACATGATGATCAAAAAATAATACTGGACATTAGATATGAAACACAATGCAAACCTTAAATGACAGACTAAACACCCTTGGACTATTAAATCCCAATTGGACCCTTAAAATAATGATCAACAACCAAATATAACTAAGCAAAGCGAACATTCATCCATATATGAGTCTGATCCCACTTCTAATGCTAGACAAGTCAAGGATTAACAATTATTTACCGTCCAGGCATTTCTTGGTGGAACCCAAATTGAAAGCAAAGTCAGGTTCACTACTAATCCAAATCGCATAATTATGTGTGACCTTGCCGGTAGAACACAACCAGAGCTAAAAGCCATACCTGTAAAATCAGACTGATTGATCACAAACAATCACAGACTCGCTTAAAACAGGAAGCTGAAACAAATAATTCAAATATTCTAGCTACAAATGAATCTACTAACAACTGCTGAAAAACAAATCATGATTTATATTTGACAAGAACTCTGATATTGACAACAACTACTGGAAAAGGGAAAAAAACAATTAAACATGCATAAAACGCTTTATATAAACAAATTCCAACAGTAAATCCTCAAAGACCATATTCACGAGCAATCCCTTGTGCAAATCAACGCATACCAAGACTTCTCTGAAACACAACCACTTTCCAAGAGAACAATTTAAAAATTAGCAACAATTAAACAAAAATCATCGATTAGAAGCCACAAACTCTACTAGCTACACATGCCTTGCACATCAAACACAAAAGCAAGCAAAATTGAAAGAGAATTCGTCAAAACAACACGCAGTGAGACCGAAACAACAACAAGGCACAAACAAACGCTAGAATTGGAAGAAAAAAATAACAAAAGCTATAAATAGAAACTCCAAAACCTCTAAAACTAGCTTCGTAGTCAAATCTCAAGCGAATATTCACGAACTCATCACTGATCTTACGAGAAAAGAGCGAAAACAGTGAAAACCTGAACAAACCCTAAAAATCTGAAAAAGTTGAGAAACTAAAAAAGTTAAGAAGAAGCGGATACGCGTACCTCAACGGAGAGGGCTCTTGTTAACAAAGCGAACTGTGATAAGAGAGTGGTCGAAAGGAAGGTGAAGAGATCGAAGAAAGAAAAACCAAAGGGAAATGGACAAGATTGAGCTCTTCCCGTACCAAGGAAGCCAGAGACCAGAGAAGAAGTGCAGAAGAAAATGAAACGGATGACTTTCTTTATGGCTCAAGAAGCGCGGGTTAATGCCAGGGCTCACCTTCTCCAACGAACTCATCTCGCGAGATGAGGGCTTCACTGCAACTTGGCATGTCTCTTGTTCTCGCTTCTCACACTCAGGAAGAAGCTTAGTGTGTGCGGAGGTCGAGGGAGGAAGGGTTAGAGAACGGCGTTGTTAGGTTTCTTTGCGCTTTTGAACACCATAGCCCTAGCCTTTATGAAAGAGTCCAGTGAGATAACGACGATGTGTTAATAAAACCCGTCGTAAACCAATACATATTCTAAGGCAGTTTTCAATAACCGTCTTAAAATATATGTGGCACAAAGCTTTTTTAATAAATAATTACAAAAATGTCACCGGTTCATTTTTTAAGGCGGTTTTAAAAGAACCGTCGTAGATTGGCTATCGTAAAAACACTCTTTTCTAGTAGTAGTAGTAGAGTAAGATGCATAATTTTTTTTCTTTGAAATAACATTTGATAAATGAAAAGGGAGAAAAATGGTTACTTGACGAGAACACTCTTTCCACACATGTGAAATAGAAAAAAAACATATATTAAAAAGTAATGAAAAAAGAGTGTAAAATAAAAGAGAGAAAACAAAAGAAAATACAATAAAAGTTAGACGGTACAAAGATAAAATAAAACAAAGCATATAAATAGATGAAAAAAGAATACATTTAAAATTTAAAATGAAAATTAAATTAAATTCAAATAATTAATATAATCCAACCAAAAAGATGTACAATCTTAATTATATATAACTAATTTGAAATAATTAAAATTGAATATTTAATTGTTGAATTATTAATGATTGACTAATAACAGGCAAATTTCATAATACTAATCAATTTTTCATTAATTAATTATAATACATTTTTTCAAATAAATAAATTTTCATATTGATAAATACATTCAAAACTTTTTACCAAACAAATAATTATTAAAAAGTTTATATTTGAATATATATTTAAATTTCCTTATTGCAAATTTAATCATAACAAAATTAATATCTAAAAAATATACTAAAAAACATTTTATTTTTGAATACTTTAGAATAAATTAAATTTACAAATATATCTTAAATACAGTCTAAATTATAAAAAATGGTTTAAAGAGTAAGAAAATACAATTGTAAAAGTTAAGTTATGAAAGATCTTAAGTTTCTAATTTGAATATTCATCCAGTTTAATTGAATTATATTTTAATAATCAATCAATATAATAATATTTAAATTTGATTTGTAATTAAACCAAATTATTATGAACTGTCAAATGATAATAGTGTCATCCAACTTTTGATAAGTTATTTAAGGTATTATCCAAACCTATTTTTAAATTCTCAAATTTAATATTATAGATTCTATTAATTTTCCTAATAGCAATGTTCATTGGAGAATTTAACGGACTACTTTGGGTGAATCTCTCATTTTACTCTATTTTTTATATCTACAAAATTTAAACATATTACTTAAAATATTTAAATTTGATTCTACTCATTCTTAGATAGTCAAATTAACCTAATGTTAGTATATAAGTATTTTAGTTGGTGCATTATACATGATAAAGATTGTTTTTATACAATTAAAATTTATAATAGATTTTTTTAATATATTAATTATATTGTAATTAAAATATATAATAATTAAATAGTTATAAATTTATAAAATATAGTTAAGAATTACAATAAATAATTTTAATTATGGTATAAATTTAATTTTAAATATTAATAATTAAAAGATAGAGAACCATTAATATGAGACAATTTTTTTTTGTTAATTGAAATAATATGTGAAATGTATTTATTAAAAGGAGAAGAAATAGTTTTAAGAGTGTTTAATTGTGAGAGTGAGTGAGTTTCCCTCTCTCAGTTGTACATTTGATTATTATAAGGACTAAATTGAAGAAACATATAACACACTAATTTATTTCTTTTAAAGTGAAAAAGTATATTGTTATAAAAAAAACTGAAAAAGTAAATAAAATAAAAAAGTAAGTGTATATATTGTTGACTTAAATTAAAATATTGTATAATTTTAATTAAAACAAATATATTATTATTGTTTAATTTATTTATTCATAATTAGCAAAACACTATTGCAATTGACAAAATAAAAATTGCTTATTTATTCATAATTAGCAAAAAATATATTTGATCTTTTTTAGAGTGATTGATGGTCCACCTTTTTACCGTTGCACTTATTGAAAAGAGAGAGGCAACCAAGCCATATAATTATAAGAGGCCGGTAAAATGTGTTTTATTTAAGTTTTGACTAAAATTATATTTAGTTTTCATATTTTAAAAGTGATAGTTTTAGCTCTTCCATTTTCTTAAATATACGGTGGATTTGATTTTTCGTCAACTCAGTAAAATATAGGATTAAGAATGAAATCTATCAATTTTAAAAATAAGATCGACCATCAAAATTATCATTTTTAAAATGTAGAGACTAAAATTAATTTTAACTCAATTTTAAAAAACCTAAAAATATTTTACCCTAAAAATTAGGTTCTTGTTTTGAATTGTAACATATAAAATAATATGTTAAATTTATATTTATTTTCTTTTGATAGATAAGTTTAATGTTTACACAGTGATTATCATTTAATTATAAATTATTGTTTGAATTATACTAAGATAATTATTTAAAAAATTAAAAAACTTATCACATATAATAAATTATGATTAGATGAGTTTGTAAAAAAATTTACACTTTATAATTCTTTTTTTTTCTTAATAGATAATGAATAATTGAAAATGTAAGTTATTGATACTTTAATAATTTAATTGAAACATTTTATTACATTTTATATATATATATATCATAATCATAAGGAAGTTCATTTATCAATGGGTAACTCGTTGAGTAAGATAGGTAAATATTATATATTTTTACAATATGTTTAATTTCTATTGACAAAAAAAAAGAAAAATAAGGAAGTTTTTTTAACTTGACTTTAAGAAATATTGTTTGGCAATCCTACTTTTATTTTTATATGGCAAAGACTGAAATGCGAAGAAAGTATATAAAAGAACGATAAGATAGGTGCACAATTTAATAATAATTATCATGATATTGCCAAGCTGATCAACGCATGCTGGTGGCGGTGGCAACTGGCAAGTGGCAACGTGCGTGTAAGCTTCGGTCATGCAACATATGATGGGGACCTTATTTTAATATAAAAAAATGGAGATACATATCTCATCATTCATTGATTTTTTTTATATATCTTTTTATCTAAAAATATTAAAGTTAATAATCAGTTAAGATCTCATCCATTTTGAAAAAAACTGCAAAGAATCTTCTTCCATCTGATACGCCTTGCGGCCTTGCTATGAAAGAGAAACTCAACATTGCGGACCAGACACATTAATATACCACCCTTCATTAATTAGTATCTTTTGAGTTAGCAATAGCTTCCTCTTTTGGCATCCATTTCCTCTTCCTCTCAATAGCTCTTTTCTCAGTTTGCTGCTTATCAGCATCTCAAGCTCCCAACACCAAACCACACCCTTTTATTCTTCCCATTAAGAAAGACCCCGCAACAAATTTGTACTATAGTTCAGTTGGCATAGATACTCCTAGGCACAACTTTGATTTAGACATTGATCTTTCAGGACAAAACTTATGGTACGACCGTGACACTGATTACAACTCGTCATCCTACCGCCCTACCCCGTGTGGCTCAAAGCAATGCCCTCGTGATGGTCAATGCCTTGATTGCTATGGCCCTTTCCAACCAAGTTGCACAAATAACACCCGAAGTTACTACGCAATCAACCTATTAACTATCTTAGTATAACTTAAATTAGTTGTTAGTTACCTATCTAACTAAGTTTCTTATAGTTAGTAAGAGGTGGATAGATTTCTGTTATAATAATTATAAAGAATATATAAGTAATGTAAAATACTTTGTACTCTCCCATCAATGTTAATCACAATTTTGATTCATTCTCATTAGATATTTTCTCTTTCAATAGCATCTTTCACAAATTATATCTTCTTCTTCTTCTTCATTCAAAAATTATATCTTCTTCTTCTTCTTCATTCAAGGTCATCAATGACATTCTCTTATATATACCTTTAATATGGTATAGCTCTTCAACTGAAGAGCTTTGATACACCGCTCTATCTTTCATCTTTCTCTTGATTGTTTGTTCAATTTTGTTTCTACTTTGTTGATTCTTCAATAGGAGTGAGAAACAAGATGAATCTCTTAGTGTTCATAGCTCCTATTATTGACATCCTAGTGAAAATTCAGAAATTGCATTAGTTTCGCCTCTTCGAGATCCAACGAATTATAATTCTTGGAGCAAACCAGTTCTCATGGCCTTCAGTGCAAAGAACAAAGTAGAGTTTGTTGATGGTTCCCTTCCTCGACCAGTCTCAAATCATAGATTGCACACAACTTGAAAAGGAGTGAATGACATGATGGTTTCATGACTTATATACTTAGTTGTAACTTCCATTCATCAAAGCATCTTATGGAGGAACAACACAGTTGATATTAGGAAAGATTTGACTGTTCCATATTCACAATGTGATTTGCTTTCAATTTCTTATTTACAACACAAATTAGCTTTGATTAATCAAGGAGACATGAATATTATTGATTATTTTACAAAGTTAAGAACAATTTGGGATGAGCTTGAGAGTTATCGATCCAATCCTGTGTGTGTACATGTGCTTCTAAATGTGGTTGTGATGCTCTTGTTGAAGTAAAGAAAAGGAAATATCAAGATAGAATAATGGAGTTTATGTGTGGTCTCAATATATGATCAATACAATTATATTAGATCAAACATACTCATGATGGATCCTTTGTCATCGATTAACAAAGTTTTCTCTTATATGGCACAACAAGAAAGATAATTTATAACTTCTAATGCACTTGACAATCTATGTATTGCTTTTATATGCAAAAATAATGAAATTATATATTCTTTTCTTATGATATTTGCTTGTTACTATTTTAATTAATGTTTTAACAATTGTGATACAATTACATTTTAACTAAGCTAAACTAATTAAAAGAAATTATAATTACTTAGTTTTGGAAAATATTCTGAATTTAATTAACATGCAAATTAAAGGTGTGTGAATTAAAATAAAGATAGTAAGTTCAAATATTTAAAATGTGGTTTAATAAAAACTTAAGAATCATTGTATATGTGTTCAAAATATTTAATTATTTTTATCTATAGGAATCAAATTCAGACACACGGCTCAATCAAGACATTTGTTTCTCGCATTCTCACTATTAAATCTAGCACCTCTTAGGGTGTTTCCATTCTGAAATATAACGAGAGGTGTAAGAAACACATAAGAAGTGCAGGATTTAAATCCCTCATATAGTTGTGGGTTTTTTTTTTCTTCTCCCTTTTTCTCATGGGTTATTGGTCCCGTTGAAGCCCATTCCACAGTTTTCTTTTTTGTTTTTCATACTTAGGTGGGCTGTTAGACGGTTACTGGCAACCCAAAAATAATAGAAGGGTTAGGCGCAATCCAACGGTGAAAGAGGACCATTGCACTTTATTCGATCGTCGGATGAAAAGTTAGTGGAATGTGCTCCTTCTGATTCTCCACTCGGCTTTGCATTTGCGAAATCGCAATAGGAAGGAACTGAACTTTCACTGTCACAATTCCATGAGTATAAAGAACAAGATTTTATTCCTTTCTCTCTCAACCTCACCTAAATTTGTTTAGCTATTTCAAATTTTCAACCTTTTTCTTTTTCTCCAGGAAAAATTATATGCAGTGACAACTGGATGAAATCCTGACCATTAAAATAAATTATATATAAATAATAAAAGAAAACATAATTTGAAAAAATTTGGTCTCTTCTTTCGAGAAAATAAAAATTGGTCCCTTAGATGATGAGTGGAGGACTCTCTTTTTATCTACACCGACCTCATAAGTTAAACATTTTTTTAATTCTAATTATTTGTCTAACTTAAGTATGCTTATTGTAATTTACTCATCTTCCCAAAAGTTATTTTTTAAAATTATACATTAATTAGACCTAAGTAAACATAAATTTTCTGAAAGCTAATTTTAATTTCTAAAAATTTTGTTTAGGAATTATCTTTTAATTTTAAATATCTCTCCATCTAATTTATTTCAATTTTATCTCAACAGTTTTTTCTTAAAATTATGCCTTAAAATTCACAATATTTTAATTTTAATTACGTGTGGATGTGTGTTTCTCAAGAAAAAGTGAATAAAAGTATTATTAATGTAATAATGCTTAAAAATAGTCATAACGATCAGGGACGGATGCAGAAAATCATGGGAGGGGGACTGGATTTTTTAATTTTTTTTTTTTTTTTACGAAGAGTTTGGTTTGAAGGAATAAAAGACGCTTTAGTCTCAATACACTAACAATTAAATAGATAATAATATTAGTCTCACACTATAAAAAAGAACAAAGTCATTAAAGATAATAATAACTAAAAGTCATCAAATTTTATAACAAGTATATATAATCTTAATAATAATTCATTTTAATAATTAGATATATAGATAGATAAATGAAACTTATAATAATAGACAAAACATAGTTAATCAAAATAATAACAATTGATAAAAAAAAGAAAAAAAATATTATGCACTTAAAGTATAAATTTTTTTATCCAATCATCCCATCATAACCTACAATATATGATAAATTTATTGATTTTTACACATTCATCCAATCTCAATCCATCATATATAATAAATATTTTAACTTTTAAAATAATTATTTTAAAATAATATATAATAAATATTTTAACTTTTAAAATAATTATCTTAAAATAATTCAAATGTTGATTTATAATTAGATAAATATTAAACTCTTATTATCATATCTATTAATTAATATACACATCTCTTTGGGTTAAATTATAATTAGTGATAACAAAATTATTAAAAAGATACTATTAAAAAATTTAGTATAAAATCAATCATAACATATATTATTAGATTTATTACTTAGTTTTTTTATTAATAGTATAAGTGTTTTATTTTATTAATATACACTGAAAGATTTTGGGAGAGGGGGAGGGGCTGAAGCCCCTGCTAGGCCCCCTTAAATCCGTCAATGATAAGGATTATTGTTATAAAAAATAACAACTTAAAGTGTAATATTAACGTAAAGTTATTTATAAAAATTAATAATAATAAAAGAATGACTAAAGTTTACTGTTTTCAATTAAAGTGTTGCTATATGTTTATTCAATGACCTAAAAAATTTATAACTAAGAAATAAACAATTTTTAAAAATATTTAAAAGTATTATAAAATATTCATTACAACCAGCTTAAAATATAAATATAATTTGTAAAGAGTGTGAAGAGACTATGACAAGAATGTGTATGTTTAAATTAAAGTTCTTAACCTTAAGTTTGAATTAAATCTAAGTTTGCAAATTGAATTTACAAAAATAATTCAAGTTTTACTTTTATAATATAAGTTTTTAAACAAAATTTTATAAGCAAACGTACTTTTGAATGCGTGCCTAGCATTTTATAAACTTAATTTATTTTTCAAAAATACATTCAACACTAAAATATTTTTTTTGAATGGTTAACCAAATATGAAATATGCCAACGTCACCCAGAAGCTCCACCATTATACAAAAGGTTAATATGCATGTGACTAATCAAATAAATAGCACATGGTTTTGTACAGTACGAATCCATGGATGAAATTGATAACTTGTCTTAATTATCTAGAATAGCACATCCTTGTACTTGGACACATTTTTGGACGAAATAAATAGCACATCCTTGCACTTGGACACATTCTTGAACCAAATCAATAACACATCCTTGCACTTGGACACATTGTTGGACCAAATAAATAGTACCTCGTTGTCTAATTATTATTTTTTAATTATTTTATTAGTGTGAAATATTAATAACTTTGTTGATAATTAATGTCATAAAAGAATCTTCTTTATCCATTTTTATAAGATATTTTTAATACTTTTTTAAACATATATTTTACTATTGAATGAAATTTATAAAAAAATTACTAAGTTATATGGTGTGGTGTCACTCACTTGAGAAATGGTTTTATCTATGATTATTCATGTTATAACTGATCCAAAATAAAATCTGAAAATGGTTCAAAATAATAAAAAATCTAATCAAAAAAAGATTTATTTGAATAATTTTTTTCACAAATCCATTAGTTTGGTTTGATTTGTGATTTATATTTTTAAAGTTAAATTAAATTATAACACATAGACTAATGCTTACATTACTTTAATGTTATATATTTTATGTGTATATCACTTAAATTTTATAGTATTGTGTAGTTTTATGTATACAAATTTATATAATATATATTACACTTTCTTTATCAAACAACTTTTTTTTTAATATATGTTTAGTTTAAAATTGATTAAAATTTCATAGATTTTTATTGTAAAATATTTAACTCATCAATAAATTTGATAGATTGTTATTAATAATTTTTTAAATATAATTTAATTTATTAAAAGTTGAAAAAAGAATATATAAATTTTAATAAGTGAATTTTTTAGAAAAATTAAATCAAACCAAGCCACAAATAACCATAAACTTCCATTCTTTTAATAAATTTTAATCCATAATAGAAAATTATTATAATGGATTGTCTTCATAATTTTTTGACTACATATACAGTTTATATCATGTAGATCATTTTGGATGAAATCTTGGTTGTTCTTCCTAAATAAAAGTCATCCATCGCACATAGTTTTCTCCCCGAAAACAAAAGATGCGGCGCATAGAGTATCTTTTTCATACGTTCAAGATGCTGTCTCAATACTGTATGAGATTTTGCACACCAATAGTTTTCTTTTCCTCACAAAATGAAGCGTCTGGAACCAGTTTTCTTCACTGTGTTGGTCTATTAAAAAAAATCTTAAGAAAGCAAATTAAGGTCTACAAAGTACTGCTACACTATCGGTGCATTATAATTAAGTGACTAAGTGCGCGCACACACATATACATTCATATATATAACCCTCAGTCGTTGAAAGTGAATTAGAATAAAATCGTTTAGCTACATTTTATTAATCCTATATCTTTTATTACTTATAGTTGAATGTTTAAATTCAAATTGATCTAAAATAAAAATTAAAAATCGGTAAAAAAACTCAAAAATTGAATTAAATTAATTTTTTTATGGATTTATTTAGATGATTTTTTTTTCCAAAATAATTGGTTTGCTTTGATTTGCGGTTTGTGTTTTTGAAACAGATTCAAACCACAATATTTATATTAAGACTCATGTTACTTTAGTGTTATATATTTTATTTGTGTATCACTTGAATTTTATAGTTTATTGTAATATTATGTATACGAAATTTATATAATGCATATTTTTTTTTCATACAACTTTTTAAAAATATGTTTGGTTTAAAATAAATGAAATTTTATGTATTTTTAAAGTAGAAGGTTTAATATATTAATAAGTTTCGTAGATTGTTAACAACAACTTTTTTAATGTAATTTTATTTAAAATATTAAAAGAAAAAATATATAAATTTTAATGAAATAATATTTTAGTAAAAACTGAAAAAAAAACAAATCAAACCAAACCGCAAACTATTTGTTTTGTTTGATTCAAAATTTATTTTAAATAAAAACTAGATCAAAACAAATTGTATATTTTTTTTAAGTTTGGTTCGCCTGACTTTTCAATGAAAAGCTGAATCAAAATGAACCACAAACACATCTAACTTTTTGTGATTAGTCATATTGCAATGAAATATTTAAGGTGTAATTCTATCATTCTGCATTATGTTTTTAATTTTTCTACATCACAAACATGATCAACAATAATACCAATAACAATTGACACAAGTGATAATGACTTGTGTCATTTAAACAAATAATTTAGGGTTCAAATTCTAGTTGACTCTTATGTATAAAATAAATTGTGTTAGAAGATAAGGATTCACCTTGTGTGTGTCTAAGATCTTTGACACGCTTATAATATATACTACTTTATATCAATACCATGATTAGTGAATGAATAAATGGGAAAAATAAAGTAAAAATATCCAATAAACATGCATTTCATTTTGTTAGAGTGATTTTCATATAATTAAGCAACAAGAAAAATTTTAATAGAAAAATTATATTTTTAAATCATAGAATATTATGTAAAAAATTCTAATATCATCATCCATACTTATGTAAGAAAGATGCTTCATTGAGTTAAAAATATATATATCATCACTCATACTTAGGCAAGAAGTGTTAGTTAATAAATATTATTGTCTGCATGATTTGTTGACTGAACAGTTCGTGTCATACAGATTTTGAATGAAAACTTCATTGTCTTCTTCCTAAATTTTGGAATATTTGATCTGTGGCTCTTAACGAGTTGAGGGAGGCAATGTGAATGTTTTTCATTTTTTGATATCTGGATGATGGAATTCCACGTTATGCTTGGTAGCATTTCATGTTGCCCCAATCAAAATGCCAATTTACCTCTTTCTCAATTATACTTGGTTTTGTTTAGATTGAAGACAACAAATGCACCGGAAGGGAAGCAGAGATAATTTATGAAAGATGGGTTTTAAGTATAACAATTGAGATTAGAGTGGTACACTTTTTATTCGGTTATAAGTTGGATTATTTATTTATTTTTAATTCCACCAAATCAATGTAGATTAAGTAAATATTTTGTTACACTTTTTAAAAGTCACTCTTAGTTTCTCAAAGAAAAAACATAAAGTTACCTTAGTAGTATCTGTGTCTTTCTATAATTTGACTTTTTTTTAATTGCTTTCTATTTGACTTGAAAATTCAAGCATACGTGTGTTAAAACGTCTCTCTAAATACATGCGAAAAATGAATTGATTCAAGTTGAGTCATTAAGTTAGGATATATCCAATTAAAACAACTCACATGAGTATCTATATCTAATATTTTATAATTGTTTAATTAGTCTTTCTCTTAAGGTCATGATTATCATTTTTTTTCTTCAGAGAAACTAAGTAAATTTTCTTATTGACCTTACAGTATATTTTACTTTTTTATATTTTCTGTTTCAAATTATTTAAGTTAATTTTTTACCCCACTTGTTTTCACACAGCTGGTTGCTATCCAAAGCAGGCATTAATATTATCAAACAGTTGCTTTCAAAATTGCTTTTTATGTGACACGTTGCGTTAAAAGTACTCTTATACTACGTACGTAGTACGTACATCATTGAAATATTGAAAATAATTTTAGCTAACATTTTCAATTTTTAATAATTAGGTGTGTTTTGAGATTGTTTGGCACCTAACCATTACATGTGTCATAACATAGATATAGATGGCGATTCACAATTATTTTTAAATATAATATTTTTTATCTTAAATCAGAGATAATCAGATAAATAAGTATTTTCTAACACATTAAATTAGAGATTAATTTCTCTTATGACATGTGATTGTCATCCTCCAAGAAAATTTTATACACTTAGAAAAAATCAAATAAATTTTTTTTATTAAATATATCATTTTTTTTCCACATGTAAACAAATCAATATCAATAGTATGAGTTGAATAAATCAAGTTAAATTGGGTTTTCAAGTTCTTGGAGTCAATCTATAGATCCAGAAACTCAAGAAGGGTCATATACCAATTTCGAGAATACTAATCCCCATCTCAAAAATATAGAAGGACTAACAGGTAATATGAAAAATATTAAACCTATAATAGGCAGTCATATGTACCAGGAACCATGATGCTCCAACAGGTAACAAGTGCAAGTAATAACCCACCGACATGTTAGTTAACAAAAATTTAAAACCAAGAGTTAATCCTCAAGCATGATTCTTTCTACTTTTCTACGATTCTAAACGGCAGCATAAAGACGCCAAAAATCTCCAGCTCTGGCCCTTGGGCCCCTTCTCTAGCAACATTATTGTTCAACCTTAATAATGTTATAATTTATTATTATTAGGTATTTACTATTAATTGACGTACAAGACTGAAACGCGTAGCCAAATTTTGTGACTCGGAAAGGATAAACGAAGGAAGTTGGGCCAATGAAATTTGTTTGGCAGTTTCTCACCTAAAGAGAGATGGGTGTGGACGTATCGTTTGGCCTTATAAGGAGTGACTCAGCTATAATAAGGAGTCACCAATAGCATTCACAACTCACATGCCTACTTAGTTTATTTTTTTGTGTGTGTGTTTATGAAGAGAGAGAAGAAGTGAAGATAAGCACAAGGAGTGTCATCTAGTCAGCTACTACCAAATTTTCAGAGTGGACTATTCTTCCTTTATTATATTCTTAATTACCGTGCCTTATCCGACCCTCTCATACCAAACCCAACCCAACCCAACCAACTATATTTCAACCAGCCGCGGCGACTAAACAACGACCACACCCTCAAAACCATTTCCAACTACCAACTACTCTCTCTATCACTCTCCCATGGCTTCCTCTTCCCTCTTTCTCTCACTCTCTCTCACCCTTTGCCTTGTTTCCTCTCTCTGCTATGCTCACAAATCTTCCTTAACCCTACCTGTGACAAAAGACGATTCAACCCACCAATACCTAACAACCCTCTCTTATGGCACCCCTGTTGAGTCTGCAAAATTCGTGCTTGATCTCGGAGGCTCAATCCTCTGGGCTGACTGTGCATCCAGAACCACCCCATCTTCCACCCTTGCCCCAATCTTCCACCGTTCAATTCGTTGCCTCACGGCAAAGGGTCCTGAAATTGAGACACATAGATGGCTCTCGAGTCTCGCAAATCCCATAGATCAAGATCAGCCGTGTCAAATTCCTGCAGAGAACAGCATCTCGGGGAAAAGGGTCACCGAAGGAGAGCTTGTGGAAGACTTAGTGATTAATCGCTCTCACGAGCTTCTCTTCACTTGCTCACCCACTCTTCTCTTGAACGGTTTAGCTACCGGTGCCAAAGGCATGGTAGGTCTTGATCGATCTCGCACTTCTTTTTCGTCTCAGGTTTTTCACTCGCTTGGAACTCAGAGAAAAATCACTCTTTGTCTCTCATCCTCTTCTGGGATTGTTCAATTTGGGAATGTGGCGCATGAATCCCAACCCGGGTCTGAAATTTTCAGATCTCTTACTTTCACACCCCTTGTCGCGAACCAAGACCAAACACAGACACACCCTTCCATCAACGTTAACTCCGTCAAAATCAACGGCAAAAAGGTTTCTTTCGACACCCCCTTGGGTGGGGGTGCTCAGCTGAGCACGGTGGTGCCTTACACCACTCTCCAAACCTCGATCTATGCAAACTTCGAAAGCGCTTATTTGAAAGCCGCTTCGTCTATGAGCATGAAAAGGGTCGATCCAGTTTCCCCCTTTGGGCTCTGCTTCGAATCCAACGGCGTTGGAAGCTCCCAAGTGGGGCCCAACGTGCCGGTCATTGATCTGGTCCTGCAGAGCGAGATGGTGAAGTGGAGCATACACGGAAGAAACTCCATGGTGCAGGTGAACGACGATGTTATGTGCTTAGGGTTTGTTGATGGAGGTGAGAATCCGAGGAACCCTATTGTGATTGGAGGGTATCAATTGGAGGATGTGTTGGTGCAGATTGATTTTGATACTTCCATGGTGGGATTCAGTCCTTCGCTTCTGACGAAGCATGCTACTTGCTCTCATTTCAAACCCTAGTTTTCTGGTGAATCGTGATGATTATAGTTTATTATTATCCATACCACATAGTTTTTCTTTAGATTAAGAAGAGTTTTGAGGAGTTTAACACGTTCTGTAATAACCCTTTTATTTTTTTTTTCTTTCTTTTTTGCTCTCCTGCGGTATTATCTGTATAAACTGCTTAAGTGGCCTATGTTAAATGGCGATGGCATTTTTGATGGCATTTTTATTTGAAATTGAAATACTTCTCCAGTAAGGAAAATTTGGTTGAGTTATGACTTGTGACTTGTGAGTATTGCCCCATTTGATGTAAGCATATGATTGACTGATTTTGTTTTTGTTTAATTTTAATTGGTGGGTGTGATTGATAAGAAACGCATTTTATTGTGGAATGATCATAGTGGGAAAAGCATATCCGTTTATAAGGGACGGTAAAGATACAAGATACAAATACAGCTCATAGCACACAGTTTTTCTCCCGAAACAAACAAAAGATGTGGCGCACAGAATATCTTTTTATTCCTTCAAGATGCTCTCTAGCGATACATAAATTAATTACCCATACTTTTATTTTTTCCCCCACAAAATGAAGCTTCTGGACTATTTTTCTTCGCTGCTATAGTCAATTCAAATAATCTTAAGAATGCAAGTCTTCAAAGTACAGCGACTCATAATCTGTGGCATGGGCTTTTGTATATATTTTAAGCTTATTGCGCTTCATAATTCAAATTTCAATTATAAAATCCATAAAAAAACAATTTTAATTTTTTTTTATGTATGACGTCGGACTATAATTAAGTGCATCATCACTCTCAATTTTTTTGTTTGAGAATATGCATCACTCTTGTATTAATAATCCTAAGTTTGAAAAAATTTGACGCGAAACAAAAATTAGTGGACGCTTGCGTTGGTAAACGCTATCAAAGTCGCTCCTTTTAACAGTGACTTGTCCCCATCCCTTGTCAGTCACATTATTAGAAAGAGAGGTTTAAGGATTTTGTTTACATGAATAAAAATTTATGACATAGACATATAATGAAAATTAAATTTTAAAAAGATAGAGATTAACTTAAAAAATGATCACAAAGACAAAAATATTTATTCACTCAAAGAAAATTTAACATTATGAAACTGGTGAATCCGTATTTCTTTATGTTGCCAGAGTTCTCTTCCTCCAACTAGGCAACACTGCAGCATCACTGTATGCTTATTAATCTTATGAGATGTACTATAATTTGCAAATAAGTTCCAGATAGTTTATTGTTCGCCATTAATGTTAGAATTAAGGAATTATCAGTGAAATGTTTTACCAAAAAATGTGATTATAATTTTTAGGAAACAACTCATTAATTTTTAAATCAATATTCCTGTTATTTTAACACCACCTTTTGATGACACGTATAGTACGGCAGGTTCAGTACAAATTATTGCTCTGCACCATAAAAAAGTACAAATTATAGCACGAAGCCACGTATTTATATTGGATATATTAATGCTATGTATGTAGTACGACTGAAAAACATGTATCCAAATATTATGGCTGAATATTAAATTAAAAGATAAAAAATAAAGTCTTTTTGGCAGACATCAAAATCCTTGCTTCGACAAGAGTTTTGTTAACTACTTTTATGTTCGGCTGAGATGATAAAAATTTTAAAATAATCATTTGAACTAAAATAAAATATAAAATATAAAATATATGAATTTAACATAAATTTTTTATATATTATTTTCTTCCTTCCTCCCAAACCAAACACAATAGCTTACGAATCCGTAGAGATGAGCATTTCCCTCTAAATAAAAATTAGTAATCTACCCGTTTCATAATATTAATTGCTATGTAAAAATAAATTAAATCTCAAAATATTTTTTATTTTAATTTTTAAATATAATATTAATTTTTATTTTTTACTTATATCTCTTGATCTTGATGTGTAACAAAAATTATATAAATAAACTAATGATGATAATATTAATTTTGTAAAGTATTATTTTTTATTTATCAATTTTTATTGATTCTGTGTTAAAAAAAAACTAGAATGCAATTATCATGAGTTGGAAGGAGTGAAATAAAACAAATTTGGTGGAATTTAAGCATTAATTTGCTATACGATTTCCACTTTTAATCGTTATATATATATGAAAAGGATATTCATAGGTCGAATTAGCTTAGATAATAAATTCGAACAAATCATATTCAATTTGTTTGATTTAATTTGAATTTTGAAATTTTTATAGTCAATTCAAAAAAAAAAAAAACCAATCCAATTAAAATTGGGTTGGTTGATTTGGATTATTAGGTTATGATATAAAAAATAAGTAATTATATATAATTTTGTCCTAATTTTTTTTATTTTATATAAATATTTAATTTTATATTAATGAAAAGTAAAAATATTTCTTTTTTTAATGATTAAATATGTATTATATTTAATACTTATTTTCTTATTGTTATCGCTTTACAAGTCTCATTATTTTCCGTACTAAGAAATATGATAAAACAAATTACATAATAATTAGAAGTAGTTAAGTCACTTGGTAACACTGGATAAGGTAATAAGATTAATGAAGAAGATAAACTTAAGTAATAAAATCTAAAATGTATCCGTTTAAACTTAAAAAATTATCAATTCATCGGGTTGGTTCAGATTAAAGAAAAAAAAAAGACAAATCTGATATTGAATTTATTATGGTTAATCTGATTCAGATTTAAAGTAAAACAAACCAATTAACTGAACGAATATGATTCAATTTGAATTGTTGAGTTCATCTGTTAATTTCAATCAATTACTTTGCGGATCCTATTATTTATTTATATTAAAACCTGTTGTAAAGCAAAGTATCTGTACACGACTAATATACCGGACTGAAATCTAATTTATGCTAGTTTAGGACAAAAATGAAATGAAAGTTAAAAGAATGAGAATATAAAGTCGTAAAATGATTTTTTAGTACGGCAAAGAAAATGCTTAGCATATAAAATTCTCATATGAACTATTAAATAAAATTTTGTGGAACTTGGTGAATATAAAATCCAGACAGGTAAAGTTACTGCAGGAGTTTTGGTTCAACATAAATGTTAATAACAAACTTTTTATTTAGAGGAATGTTAATAACATAGTATTCAAATACAGCTTTTATTAAAGATATAAAAGAAAGTAAGTTCCACTCATAATTTAGTTAACATTTCTGATCGTCTAATTATTTTGATTCATAGTGAGAATTATAATAACTGAGCATCCTGCTCAACCAAATGGATATGATGATGATAATATACCAAATATATCACAACACAAAAATGCAATGTTTGAGTTTGGACACGTTGTAGATTGGTACAAACATGTTGATAAGGGATGCACATGCATTCGACACGCGTTTGTTGATAAGGTGTGTGGAAAATAGGCAGCGTTGCTCGGAGTGAGTCACCGTGAAAAGGTCCTTCGTACGGGACAAGTTCATTCTCACGTTCTCGTGTAGTCACTTTACACGCCAACAAACCAACAAACCAAACCTTACCTAATAAATAAGTCACGTTTTTACATTAAGAATTAAGAATTGCCTAAGCTACCACTTTGTTGTTCCAAAACTTGAGCTTATCCTCTCACCGACGTTAACATAACACATCACGTGTTAGGTAGTGTTTCAATTGTTTCCTCGTCAGCATAACAATTTAAACATATTTTTTTAAAAAAAGAAGAATTATCTTTGTTCAACCTTTTCTTCTTTCCTTCTATCCACTTTCTTAAAACTGCAACAGGTTATGCAAAAGTGCTAACTCACACACCATCAGTTCTATCTTGACTCACAATAGTTGGAAATCAAACTGGGGGTTTATATGTAAAGGAATAGTAACTATTTTTAAAGTGCAGTGACAATTATTGGCAGCTTCATATGTGTGTTCTGTTTAAAAATAATTCTCCCAACTCCGAAGATGTTTGATAAAATGTGCGCCAGAAATTAGGTTTCCTAAATTTTCATTATCTCGTGTTATGTAGAGAAGTTGCATTGTATATATCACTGGAATTGTTAGGTGAATCGTACTTTTATTGTATATATCAGTTATTTTTATCCTTTTCAAGTTAATCATCTAATTCTTTCGATCTATCTAGTATCACCTCCAAAAAAAATTACTATTGTCCCCATAATAATTTCACATCCTTATATTTTATCAATAATTTATTTACTAAGTTACAAAAATTAAGAAGGATCGGGAAGACCAGTGACAAGAACAAGGATCGGGAAGACGCTCTAAATCAAATTAAATGGTGACAAATTTGATTAAGGAATGCTCCAAAGTTGAAGGCCCAAAATGTGAAGTTGGGGAGCCCAAAATAATTTGTTGCATTCAAATTGAAGATCATGAGGATTAGAGAATTGCATTTTTATTTAGTCCACTTATGGACCATTTCTTAAGCTAAATAAAAGTGTGTATATATCTTTCAGCAGATGTATTTTTCCGAACATTTCAATATATTTTCTTTTGATATGATAAACACTTATATTACATTTCAAATTGAAAGTGTTGTGAACACCTTCCAACTCTTAAAAGGGGGTTTTCAAATCCTTAATTTGGTTTATTCTCATTTTTTGTTGATGACTCTTCTATATTTCCAAGAACTTTGCTAATCCTATTATTTGTTGTGATTTTGTTTATTTCGAAAGGTTACTATTTATTGTTTTTTAAATTGGAATATTTTTTAATATAATGACTTTACTGTTATTTTTTTTATTGTTTTAATTAGTCATAATTTTGTTTTAAATTGATTTTAATATCCCATTTAAACATAAGAATTACTTATTACTTTTAGTTAATTATTTTTATTACACATTATTATTATTATTATTATATGACTATTTTCTAACTATAAATGGGATGCTCCCCTGTTGTTTATGGATTACTGGAAAATATAAACTCATATCTCTCTTTGGTTCTCTATTATTCTTACTTAGCTAGTTTTGATCCCAATTGATTTGGAATGAGTCTGTTAAATCCTTTTCCGGGAATAGTGATTGGGTCATCCTAGAACAACATTATTTACATAAACCTTTCTGTTGCAAAGCAAATTATGTATATACAACTTCCATACCTGACTGAGAGCTAACATACTTGGCAATTTTCAGATTCCAGAGTAAACTTCAGTTATTTGAGAAGATCGATACGTAAATATTACAATGTCGACTATTGAGTACTACGTGCACATGGAAACAATACTTAAAATAATCATATAATGGAAGCAATACTGCAAAGAATCATGAGCAGCCGCTAGCATGCACAATGTTAGTTCATGTGTCGGTCGTTTTTCCTTTCAATTAATGTTAATTAGTTAGACTCTTCCATTTCTGCTGGGTTTAAGCAAATCTATTGAAATCCTTTATTTTTTATGGCAATGCCAAAAGGCCGACATTGTTGTTGAATGAAATTTAACCAATTGTGTGTGTGGCTGCAGATAATCCATACACCCAATGCAATCATACTTCTGAAACACTCAAAATGTTAGAATTTAATATGAGTCAGCTAATTAATATGAAAGGAAAATTTTTAAAAAATTTACAATTTAATATTTTGGCATAAGAATAAAAAAATTATGGCACACAATAAAAAAAATTGGTTTACTACAAATATGGCACAATAAAACAAGAATGGGTACACTGTATAGAATAAAAGCAAACTTCATTATTCACCATGACTAATGTAATGCTGCAGAACTCGGAACCTATGACATTCAAAGGTGGGAACATGACACATTGTGGAGCAAAAGCGAAGAGCTGAAGCTTAATTTGGAGGAAGCCACATCAAACGCCAAAAGATTTTCCTCCAACTGATGCGCACCAAGAACAATTGAGGCTTTAAAAAACGACATTGTTGCCATTGTCCCTCCATCAACAAATGCAAGGCATGCTACATTTTTCTTTACCATTACCATGGAATTGGCTCCATGAATAGTCCATTGCACTCCCCCTTGTAGCACCAAATCAATAGTTGGCACAACAAACCCAGTGAAGGAATTTCCAATGCTTCTCGAATCGAAACATGCCTCAAATGGTGCCACTGATGCCACTCTCTTTAGTCTTCGGTCCGCAGCCTTCTTAAGGAAACCTCTAACAAAAGGCTTATAGACAAAAGTTTGTAATTCAGCAAAACGAGTGATGGTGCTAATTTTTGTGCCCCCATTGCCCTTCCTATCTATGGACAGCAGGGAAGGCTTTAAGTTCACAACATTGCCATCAATCTTAATTGATTTCACATCAATAAAGTATTCTGTAGAAGGAGCACCTTCCTCAAACAAAGGACCTGTGTCAAAGTGGTTGACAACAAGAGGAGTGGTTTGAATATATTTGGAAACATCCTGAGATTGTTCATGTCCCTCAGGTCCAATGAGTAAGTTAGTGAATCCGATGTTGTTAGAAGAAGGTAAACATAGAGAAAACTTAAGAGGGAGTTTCTTCAGCAATGCAAGCTGAGTTGGCACTGCAAGTTCTGACCTTGCAAGGCCTAACATTCCTTTGCTGCCTTTGGGTAACCCTCCTACAAGATTGCTAGTGAATTTATGTGCATTTGTGCAGCCAGAACGAATGCCAGACACTTGAATTTGAGAAATGAATATGAAATCCTGAGCCAAGTCCCCTGGAAAAGTTACTTGAGCTAAGGGGTTGTAATTGTAAGTACCACATGTGTTGTTTGTGCAACCCGGTTTGAAAGGGCCATGGCAAGTAACACATGGAATAGTGCTTTTGGTGGGGCATGAATGTGAGTCACAACTGACAGGAATATAGGATAATGTGTTGTAGTTAATGGCACAGTCGTACCAGAGGCTTTCTCCTGTAAGATCAATGGCTACATCAATGTTGTGTCGTGGATTTCCTATGCCAACTGAAGTGTAGAACACATTGGTTACTGGGTCTTTCTTAATGGGAAGTTTATAGGGGTGTGGTTCGGAGTTTGGAGCATGTGATGCTGATAAGTATGAAACTGAAAAAATTAGGGTAATAGAGAAAACAAAGAACTGGATGGTACATGAAGAAGTCATTGTGGATATAGCTAAAGAGGTTGATGCAATGATTTATGAAGTCCCAAATGCAGAGTTTCCCTTTTATCGTAAGGGCCATGGCCTATTGCATGCAACTAAAGTCATGATATTTGTGACTCTTTGACTAGTTTAGTGCTTGGTCAAAGAGGATGACTCAATGGTTTAAATGCTCAACGTGTTGAGTTGTGTCTTGGCCAGCCTGGTGGATATATGCATATTTCATATAAATGATGCAGTTATTGCTTTGGTTTGCCATTGTTGACATTTCCGTACTCCGAAAAGTCCCAGACCCCAAATTTCCGTACTCAGAAAATTTCACAGACCCCAAGAATAGTAAATTAGTCGAGAAACCAAATGATATAAGTATCATTTATACAACTTTTTCGTGTCTTAGAATTGTGCCATTCTACTATTTACTGGGTCTTTTATTTGCAAAAAGTAAAAGGGACTGTCAGATAAGTTCGCTTAAGTGGCCAAAAGTAGTGAAATTTTGGCCTTCCAGGACGCTTAAGCAGCCAAAAGTGACTCTCTTAAGCGAGCACCACATGTTCTTTGAGCTAGCAACAATATACAGATATCCTGCTCAATCAAATCACATCCCTTGCTAGTTTTAGATGATTTGTTAACTAATATCTTAATGATTTTTATACAATTAAAATATAAAAGCTTAAATCCACTTTTAATCTTGGGCAAACCAAAGTTAACAAAATCAATTGAAATATAACTAACAGTCAGGCTATTTAAAATTAAACCAAACAATTCGTAAACCGCTAAATTGATTATAAAAACCAAAAACTGATAAAACCAGAATCGCAAAAGCTAAAAATATATATAAAAAAACTGCATATTATTTATGGTTTGGATAAATTTTTAGATTTAATTCAAATCCAACAAATCACATATTATAATTATATTAATTTTATTTAATGAATATTAACATTATTTAAAACAAGTAAAGTAATTATATTTTTAAAAAAATAATATAACTTAATCAATAAATTTTATATTATAATAATAAATTTATAAAAATAAAAAACTACTAAATCAAACCAAATCAAATTGTAAAAGATTGATTTGGTTCTATTTAGATTTGATATTATATATATTTAAATCCAACCAAATGGAATTATATATATTTTTGTTTTATGTTTAATTTGGATAATTTTTTTTATCTAAATTGAAACAAACTGAACCATGAATGCTCCTAATAATAGTAGTGAAATAGCTTGTTGTTTTAACTTAAACTTTTGGAGCATAACAGTAAAAACAATTGACTGCAAAGTATAACATTAAATTACTAATGTCTTGTGGTGGTTTAGCTTTAAATTTGTAAAAATCAAAATCAGTTTTTAATTTTTTTTTGTAGTTTTAATATTTTTTGCTTTTAGTTTAATTTGTTTTATAAGTTTTATATTATTTCTTTAAAATCTTGACACTTCTCTTTTACTTACATATTAAAATAAATTTAGAGTATATATTTTATATATATATATATATGCAATTCACATCTAAAAACAAAATAAAGTATGTATAAATTAATTTTTGCCACAAGATTTAACACTTTTACTTTTTTATAAACTAAACTCCTAATTATAATTTTGAAATATTTACTTGGCAATAATTTAGTTCTTCAAATATATGTATTATCAAGTAAATACTCTTCTGAATATTTTAAGCCATGATAATAGTCTTTATTTTGATGTATAATACTTAATACGATGACTCCTTTG
Organism: Glycine soja; assembly: GCF_004193775.1. Taxonomy (NCBI): domain Eukaryota; kingdom Viridiplantae; phylum Streptophyta; class Magnoliopsida; order Fabales; family Fabaceae; genus Glycine; species Glycine soja. The sequence goes on along the minus strand of NC_041012.1, from coordinate 39,760,002 downwards.
AACTTTAATGACCATATAATAAACTTTTAAAAGACCATATCGCTGTCAAATGAATATTTGAAACACCAAATAAATAAATTATTAATTTTTAAAATATCAAATAAATTTTAAAATAATCTATTTTTCTGTGAAGAAATATTAATTATTAATTTATTAATTTTTATTAAGAAAAATTATAATTTTAATCTTCCTAATTTTTCAAATTCATTATTTTGATATTTTAATCGTAATATTTGATCTCTAATCTTATATAATAATCTATCAATCAAAAATCAAGAACATCAAAATCATAAATTTTTTTAAAAATTAAGAGAATTAAAATTGTAATTTAACATTTTTGTTAATTAGAGGAATCCAACCCGCAACCATTTTCTCATTTTCTTCTTTACCTATCCAATCAATCAATCATTTTCTCATTTTCTTCTTTACCTATCCAATCAATCAATCTTGTATCTCCCTTTAAAAATAGTCTGTTCATTCGCATTAATTTAAATAATAATAATAAGCGGTAAAGGATTAATTATATAGAAATAAAATATTTTTGCGGGCATGAACTCTTGAAGATATTATTTACACATGTCACAAAAATTATCATACTTTGGGATCACAGTCCCGTCAAGCATAAAAATAAATGCTACTACTACAAATGAAACACGGATGTGTTTTTGCTTACAACATAGCAAACTTAATTAAATATTTTATTATATAATATTAATATTGAAAGATATAGAAGCTACTAGATAATTGAAAGTGGCTAATTTCAACACGTAATAAGGCTATAAGGCTATGACATTCAAGTACGTGAACATGTGGCATTGTGGAGCAACAGCGATGAGCTGAAGCTTAATTTGGAGGAAGCCACATCAAACTCCAAAAGATTGTCCTCCAACTGATATCCACCGATAACAATTGAAGCTTTAACGAACGACATTCTAGGCTCTGTCCCTCCATCAACAATTGCAAGACATGCTACATTTTTCTTTGCCATAACCATTGAATTGGCTCCATAAATAGTCCACTGCACTCCACCTCGCAGCACTAGATCAATAGTTGGCACAACTAGTCCAGTTGAGGAATTTCTAATGGTGGTTGAATCATAACATGCCTCAAATGGTGCCACTGATGCCACCCTCTTTAATCTTCTGTCCGAAGCCTTCTTGATGAAATCTCGAATGAAAGTCTTATAGACAGTTGTTTGTAATTCAGTGAAAGGACTCATGGTGCTGAGTTTGGTTCCCCCATTTCCCTTGTTGTCAATAGCTAAAAGGGAAGGCTTTAAGTTCACAACATTTCCATCAATCTGAACAGCTTTCACATCAATGAAGTATTCCTTTGAAGGAACACCCTCCACGGATATGGCACCTGTGGAAACGTTGTTGACAATTAGCGGAGTGGTTTTGAGAAATTTGGATATTCCCTGAGGATGTTCTTCTCCAGCTCTAACGAGCAAGTTAGTGAAACCTTGGTTGTTTAAAGAAGGCAAACAAAGACTGAACTTTGAAGGAACCTTATTTGCCGATGCAAGCTGAATTGGTAATGCAAGTTGTGACTTTGAAAGGCCTATGATTCCTTTGGTGTTATTGGGTAAGCCAAATAGAGGTAACTCATCGTCGGAGAATGATGGGAATGCATCGGTGTCAATACAACTAGAAAGCAAACCAGACACTTTGTTTTGACGAATGAATATGAAATCCTCACCTAAGCCACCACTGTAAATGAATTTGGCTAATTGGTTGATTACATTAGCAGGGCATGTATTGTTTGTGCAACCTGGTTTGAAGGGGCCATTGCAACCAACACATCCAATTTCGGGGCATTGCTTTGAGCCACAAGCTATAGGTCTGTAGGATGATGAGTTGTAATGAGTGTCACAATCGTACCATAAGTTTTCACCAGAAAGATCAATGACTAAATCAAAGTTGTGCCTAGGAGTTCCAATGCCAACTGAAGTGTAGTACAAATTTGTTGCGGGGTCTTTCTTAATGGGAAGGATATAGGGGTGTGATTTGGTGGTGGGAGCTTGAGATGCTGCTAAGCAACAAACTGAGAAAAGGGCTATTGAGAGGAGGAGGAAGAAATGGATGGAGAAAGAGGAAGACATTGCTAACATTAAGACAATGAATGGATGTGTTGGTGTGTTTAGTTCACAATGCTGAGTTTCACTTTTATAGCAGGGGATGCATGGGGCATGTGGACATGTTATCTTATTCATCATGTTAAATAGTTTGTGCTTCGTCAAAATGGGTGGCTAATGATGCTAACTTTAAATACGGAAAGAGACTCAGTAAAACGTGAAAGTACAGCTGGAAAGATAAAAAAAAGAAGGCATTTTGGTTCTGAAAAAAATTAATCGTTGTAATAGATTCAATTGCATTTTTTTTATGATTTTCTGTAACATCAATTATTATTATATGAATGTAACTAATGATTTAAAATAACGTGAGACATTTTAATTTTTTTTTCTTCTGTTTTCGACAAATAATTGATTTTCAAGAAACTAAATGATTTTGTTTTGTGACAGGAAATGGTTTTTCTTAGGAAGAAAGTAAATGGCTTATTTAACAAAATCATCAGTGACGCAAAATTATTCTCTGAAATGTAAACTCAACGTAACAAAAAGTTAAAATAATTCACGTTTATAATCTCAAAGTATTAAATATTTTTTTAATATAAGCAAGAAGGATGTGGAGTTAACATAATTTAGCAATTTCCTTTTAAAAAAAAAGTTAAATGAGATTTTCTTCCTCTAATTTATTATTTAAGTTTAATTTCATCATTTAATTTTTTTAATATAATTTCATCGTCTAATTTTTAAAATTATTTAATTTGTAATTTTAAACTGTCACAAAATATATATTTTATTTTAAAAAAATGAAACGATTTAAAAAATTAGATGACAAAATTGAAAAAAATAATTAAAGGATCAAATTAAACTTAAATAATAAAATAAATGATAAAAATACTAATTTAACCTAAAAAACATAATTTAGCCATTTATTCTGTAATATAAGCAAGAAGGAATGAAGGATGTCGAGTTAACATTTTGGTTCTCATGTTATTAGTAAACGTACACGGCTGGTGATTGAGAAAAACTGTAATATCAAATTATAGTGTGTTTGGAATAATCTTATAAGGAGAAAAACTCATTTTTTTTTTAATAATTGAGAAAAACTCAATTAACTTTTTGAGGTGAAGGAAAGGGTGAAAGTTGTGGATTCCATATCCCGCTAAAAAAAATTAATATTTATCGATAAAATTTTTGTTTGTGATGAAACTAAAGTAGTTTATGTATATAAAAAAAACTAAAGTAGTTTTTGTCACTCTTTTATAATATCATCTTGATGATTTAGTTGAGCAAAATTGATTTTGCATATCAATAACTTTGTTTGGATATTTTCAAGCTCTATTCAATTAAAATTGCATTCAGTACTAACTATAAAGTCAAAGTCAAACAGCAACATATTCGATCCGTTGAAAAATTCAATGTTTTACACTCTCTCTCGAATACTGGATGCTGCCTGTCGGTTTGGCCGCCATTGTATTCATGATCTTGACGGGGATAAAGATTGTAATTACACTCAAATTTAGTAGGAATTTATATCTATAAAAAATATTTAAAAATGAATATTCTTTTAATTATGAAAAAATAATATATTACCCTACCCAAGTTCGTGAGATATCATATAATTTAGATTAAATTTAAATTTTGATCTTTTATAATTTTAAATTTATAATTTTAATCTTTTTATATTTTTGATGAAAATATTTAAATTTCATATTTTTTAAAATAAATAATTTTAATCTTTTTGTCAGTTAACTTTTAATTGATGATCCAAATAGTTAAATATTAACTTTAATATCATATATTAATACTGACATAAAATTTATATGAAAAAAGATTAAATAAAAAAAGTGTCTTAATAAAAAGTGTTATATATTCAATTTTTATTAAGATATACTTTTTTATTTTTTATTTAATTTAATTTTTGTACATCAACATCATATTAACGGTCTATATAAATTTCAGGTCCATATGTCACTGTCACATGAAAGTTAATAATTAACTTTAGATAATTAACTAATAATTAATTGATAGAAGGATAAAATTGTTTATTTTAAAAAATAAAAAAAATAAATATCCTAATTTAATAATAATAATAATAATACCAAAATTATAAATTTAAAATTATAAGAAGTAAAATTACAATTTAATCAATAATTTATATCCTCTTATATGATTACTTATCTCCCCACCCTTTTTATTTCACTCTACTCTAAACGCGCAAACCTTGGCCCCCCTGCCCTCATTTATGCTTTTTTTTGCCAAACCTATTAATTATTCAAGTCCTAATCTTAATGAGCTGGGTTTCACCAAATGCTTATCAAGTTGTTTACTTGTTTCAAAATGGTACGTGTACGTGTCTATATATATTTTCCAGATGAACAATGCAATTATTGCCTAATCCAGTAGTATCTAGTTGCCATTATTGACATCCGTACTTCTGTGTTCTGTCAATCCAAAGCCCCACCCATTCTTGTATAACTTATAGTAACGCAATCTCACATCTTAATATCCCAGTTTGATGCACCACATTTATATGATGAATGACTTTAAATTGCCTTAACAATATTCTCATACCAGTCTTTTATTTATTTATTTAATATAATAAGCATTAAATTGTTTTATATTTCCAAGATATTAAAAATATTTACTTTTCTATTTAATACTTTTTTATAAAATAGATATATATTTTTTTGAAATATAACATTACTCAAATATGACACACTTATAGAACATAGCACCAAACACGCATTAAGATAATTTTTTTTTTTTTGATAATGCAACGAAATACTGCTGGTAAATATTATTGTAATTAGTTGTAATCATATTTGGTGGTTTTCTTAAGAGGAATATAAATGAAACTCAAATAGTTTGTGACGTACGTCAATGGTGCAATAAAACACATAATTTACTCTGCTCTAAGTTGAAAGATAGAAGAAGTCATATTATTCTATGTTGGTTTTATTTCTAATTTTCTATTGAATGCATGTGAAAGGAGGATTCGTAGTCATCTCCATGGTGGTCTGATTTGGTACGAACACTAGCTCTGCCCTTGTCCGGTTTACTGAAAAAAGTGCCCTATTTTGTCCGAAAATATCAAGCTTGCACCAGAAGTTTTCCTAACCTTACCATGATTGATTAATTATAAACATTCTAGTTTTCAGTTAAAATGTTAGTAGCTTAAACTAAACTATGCGCCATAAATAATTTAATTAATCATATCTTAAGAGTTGTTATTAGGGTTTTCACTTGTTTATTGGGTCATATAGAAATTAGTAAACTCGAGAAAGTATTACATCCATAGTCCCTTGTTCATATTCTTAATTGTTTCTCTTTAATTTACTTTTTTAATCAAAATTTCTTAAATAGTATTATTGTAAATAAAAAATATAACTTATATATTTTAAAAAATTATTTATTATGAATTTTACCTATAAGCTTAAAGACATTTTTTATTCCTATAATTTAGAATTTTCATTTTCATCCCTGTAAATTTTATTTTCATTTTTGTAAAATATATTTATCTTGTTTTTGTCCTTAAAGTACTTTAAATAAAACTTTTTTTTATTGTTCAAAGTAATTTTTTTACAATTCAAAGAATTATCTAAAACCCTTTAAAGAACGAAAAAATATATATTTTACAAGCATTAAAACGGAAAAAAATTACAGGAATGAAAATGAAAAAAGTGATAAATTACAAGAAAAAAAATGTATTTAAGCCAAAATGAATTTTATCATGTGCAATTAGGATGGCAAAAAAAATCATACATGCCCATATCTGCGAGTAAAACCCACAACAAATTGGATTTAGATAACTAAATGTACTCACGGATGTCAGATAACCTTGTCTCGAACCAACATTTTCATTGTTTAAATCAAGCTTCTCATCGGCAAGGCACTTTGCATGCGAGTCCTATTCCTACTTTTGTAGTTGCCATTTCAATGAAACCTTATTTTCTAGTATTGAGAAATAACAATGGTAGCTATGTCTGAAACTAGAAACAGGGTAGCTCTAGAAAATCAATATTAAATAGTCACTAATCAATAGCAGCAATTCAATTCCATTGTTTTAAATTCTCTGAAATGAGGTTTGTTTTTGAATTTTTAACAACTTGTTCTGGAAACACAAGACAAAATTTCACCAAAGGCATACTATCAGCTTTTGCTCTGCAGGTATGTCTTTCTACTCGTCTGTTACGCATCCACTAGAAGCAGGTGTCACATTTTTAATATACTGGATGCAGAAAAACAATACATGATTAAAAACACTTGTACGAAAAAATTACCAACAAAAAAATGTAAATTATATTTCATTATATAAAAGGTGCCGATGTTGCCCATTTTAATTTAGAGTTAGAATACAAATACACTTTTGGTCCTCTAATTAAAAATTAAAAAATCCCAATATTTTTCAGTTTATACTTAAGTCCTTCATGTTGTTTCAATCACACCCGTGCTTCGAAGGTTTTTGGATTTTTTGTGAATTTAATTGTGTTTGACCACAGCAACACCAACTTAGAACTTCTAAGAATCTATATTAAAGTCTAAAAGACCAAGGACAAATCCACCCATAACATAGAGAACTAAATTGTAAAAGTTAAAAATAGGAGGACCAAAGAAGTATGGAAGAAAATGTAACGAGAACTCCATAAAATTATTATGTATACTTTTTTTTTCTTCATGAGTTTCAAGATATGTACCTTGTACAGAGCTCCTCGGTTAGCTTTGTATGGAGGAGCAGTCCACTTTTTCCTGCGTGCTTCCATCTCCTCATCTGATACCAAAACATCAATTCTCCTATTCTTGATGTCAACATTGATTACGTCTCCATTTTGAATCAAGCCAATTGGACCACCTTCCTATAAAATCAATCAAGCTAGTAAAATTAATATTGGTTCGTTCTTATAAAAAGCTATTATCAAGATTTTTTTTTATCTTGAAGGGTAAATAATTGAATAAGTTCCAGAAGAAATAGAAATTAAAATCATGTAAAGTCAACACCTCTTCATCATGTAAAGCCTTACATTAGTTTCCTAAAGCATTCTACCTTTGTAGTTCTGATTATAAACATCATCACAAGTAAACTTGCACATAATTACAGTAAAGCATTATAACATTATCTTCAACATTTACATAGTATACTACTGTTACACCCACTACCATAAAATAGCTTGAACGTTGAAACTAAAGTCCAATTGCAAAGAATGGAGTTTAATACCAAAAAGAAGGCCTAAATGGTCTTAGAAGTATAAGATTTTCCAAATACACAAACATTTCAATTACTTCCTCTGAATGAATTTCAAAAGTGTGGATAATAATTCCAAAACCTTCCAAAGCCACTTCTCTGATCCTTTGAGAATGAAGTACTGCACTATATACCATCATTGACATTGCTTAGAAAATATTTCTTTCTCACTCCAGGGTCTTCAGTTTCATCACAATCCATTTCCCTTGATCATTTGACATTTAGTTCACATTATTAACACTTCTGCTAAGAATCTCAAGAAGACGGTCATTTTGGACACTCTAGGTTATTAGAGAAGAACCAAATTCCAAACCAGGTGGTTCTCATAACACAGATATGAACAGTACTTCATGAGCTAAAGAAAGTTACACACACAACATATTACTGGTAGTAAACATACCTTTACTAAAAAGTAATAATTAAGTGTAGGAACTAATTAAGTCAAGTATTTGATCCAATATATTACAGATAACAGTTCATACAAGATGCATCTTTTTTTTTTTTAAATCTTATTATAGCAGTAGCAAAATAATTAGAGTATGTAATTCACCTGTGCTTCGGGACATATATGGCCAACCACAAATCCATGTGAACCTCCTGAAAATCTTCCATCAGTCAATAATGCAACTTCCTGCAGTATCAAAAGACAATATGCTTGAGAAATGCCATCCAGCATAGGTTCATTATTATGATTCATAAAGCTTGGAAAAGACATTTTCAGTTTCTACAAATAATCTACAATAATAATGACCAAAGAATATCTACACATGCATTTTGGCTAAATAAAACTTTAAAAACTCTACAGGTCAGTTAGCTCGGTCCACAGTCATGATGGACAGATCACAACTACAAACTAAGTAAATAGAATAAAAAAGATGAAAGACAGACCTTTCCAAGACATGCACCCATTATTGCACTTGTTGGTGTTAACATCTCAGCATAGCTTCATTATTATGCTTGAGAAATGCCATCCAGCATAGGTTCATTATTATGATTCATAAAGCTTGAAAAAAGCATTTTCAGTTTCTACAAATAATCTACAATAATAATGACCGAAGAATATCTACACATGCATTTTGGCTAAATAAAATTTTAAAAACTCTACAGGTTAGTTATCTCGGTCCATAGTCATGATGGACAGATCACAACTACAAACTAAGTAAATAGAATAAAAAAGACGAAACAGACCTTTCCAAGACCTGCACCCATTATTGCACTTGTTGGTGTTAACATCTCAGGCATTCCCGGACCACCCTTGGGTCCCTCTCCCCTGATTACAACCACTTTCCCCTGAAAAAATGAAAATACAAAAGAAATCATATTTCCATTTTAGCCGTCACCTACTGTGGTTATATCTGTGTCAAACCAAACAAATACTGCAGCAAAATTGTGAAAGAGCAACCATTTCAACCAAATTGGTAATCTGTATAGTTACAAACAAACATTTGGTGCAACAAGTACCAGAATAAGAACAAAAGCAAATCACTGAGACTCTAACAGCTAACATATAATGTAAGTAATAGACTTAGTTATTCTTGTTAAAAAAAAAAAAAAAGACTTACGTGTTTATGCTGCTCAACTAAAAATTCCAATTCAGAAAAACATCACAAAATGCTATTACTCTAAAATCATCATTCATTTTAAAAAGAGAAAATTTGTAGTCTATTGAGTAAACCACAGTGTACATTTGGGCAAGCATCTGAAAAAATTATTTTTTATGATTTTGATTTGTGAAATTGATTTTGGTTAAAATAAAGTTCGAACTTTGAAGTAAAGTAATTTATGTTTTTGAAATTTTTATCTCAAAAGGAAGCTTGGAGAAAAAATCGGTATAAAATTCTCAATCCAACAGAAAAGGCTACACTTTTTTTTACTTTTAGTCAAATGTTTTTTATGAGCAAAAGCAAATTTGGCTTGAACAACCAAACATCATTCCCATCCTCCCCCTGCCCCCAAAAAAACTACATTTTCTTCCTTTGAATGTGAAACAACATTTCAACTCACCATTTTCCAGAAATACTATTAGGAGATCTAAGTTATGTTGTGTATCCAAGTTAAGTTTCACAACAGGGTTCAGTTATACTGATATTTTCAAAATTTGATAATTTTATGCTACCCACTGTAGGAATAATGTTTAGGAATTTTATTTAGTTATTTTAGGTGATTTTACATATAATAAAATTAACATATACTAATGGCTTTAAGAAAGTCCTAGAAGATTTCTTATTTTCCAGTCAAATATGCTATGGACAAAACGAGATAAAACACAACTCACAAATATTATCTCAGAATTTTCATTCAGCTCTCCAAAATTCCAAAGTTGTTGCTTTGCCCAGTGGTTTCTAGGTTATTTTGCTACAAAAATACCTACCCCTCAACAGTGTCATGCTTCATTAAGACTGATTAATTTAGATCTAATAATCTGAATTTGAAATAGGTTGACAAGCATATATGAACTAGTAAAACTTTTGAATATTGTAATTCATGATACTTCATTCAAACAACAATCTTGAGTCTCTCGACAACCCTGCAGCCAGAACTGTCCCTATATGATTCTAGTTCTAGGAAAAATAGAAAGAAATACCTTAAAACTCGAAGGATCCTCTGAAATGGCAGCAATCATTGCCTCCTCTCCTTCAAAGACAAGTGCAGGACCTGTTGAATAATCCTTGTATTAATAAATTGTGATATTGGAAAATATAATTTGGGCAAAGAAACTTTTTTTAGATATTCAAGAAAACAGAGCAAGAAAGTTCACCAGAGAAGTACAGCCCTTCTTTTCCAGTAATTTTAGCAACGGAACCCTGTGGTGCAAGGTTTCCATATAATATTTGAATGTGAGCCGTCTTCTTGATGGGATTTTCTACTGGCCTTATTATTTCCTGAATCATGCATCAGTGCATCACAGAAAAATTATAATTTTGTCAAGAGATCCATTTATTATAATATGCTAAATTTGAACAGAACAACATCATACTCATACCTGCCCGTTGGACAGAGGAGGGACAAGTTCTGCATTTTCAGCTAGGGTTTTTCCAGTGACTGGAGAAGAGGTATATGTATGTTAGAGATAAGTATATCTTGCGGAAATTAACCTTCTGTTTTTAACAATCTACACACAAAGGCATGTAAACATACCAGTCATACAGTCACCATCTAAAAAGCCTTGCTCAAGAAGGTAGCGGATAACTGCAGGAGTCCCTCCAATCTACCAAAGAAAGGGGAAAAGAATAGGAAATTTAAGCAAGAATAATAATGACAGAAGAGTATAAACATTATATGATTTGGAGTTATTGATAAGTGAAGCAGTGTTCAATTAGTTAACAAAAGCATTAAATGCATACCTTGTGAACATCTTCCATGACATATTTCCCACTAGGCTTAAGATCTGCAATAAAAGGAACCTCATCGCTAACCTTCTGAAAATCATCAAGAGTCAAATCAATGCCAACAGACCTGCCAAAATCATTACACTTGAGGTTTCATCTCAGGGTTATTGTATATAAATAGGATCTCTGGCATCAAACTTCACTCACTTGGCAATAGCAATTAAATGTAACACAGCATTAGTAGATCCACCAAGTGCCATAACTATAACCATTGCATTACGTAGTGATTTACGAGTGATGATATCTCGGGGCTTCAAGTCCATTTTCAGTAACTCAAGAAGATATTTCCCAGCTAAACGACACTCATCCAACTTTAGTGGATCCTCAGCAGGTGTAGATGAGCTACAGAAACAGCAAATAAAGGTAAGCACATTACAAGAGAGAGAGAGAGAGAGAGAGAGAGAACCTACACAAAACTTACCTATAGGGAAGAGACATTCCCATAGCTTCTATTGCAGAAGCCATGGTATTGGCTGTATACATTCCACCACAGGCTCCAGCCCCAGGGCATGAGTTGCGAATAACATTTTGTCTTTGGTCATCATTAATTGATCCACTCACATATTCTCCATAGCACTACAGGATAACCAGAAATAAACGAAACATGATGAACTAGAGTTGCATTAGCTTAACAGTACAAATCCAACTTATTTTGCTCAGTGAAAACAATTTTATATATAGTATTTCCAACATAACTTCTTTTTCCATTTAAAAAAGAAAAACTCTATTTCAGAAGGAAGAGGATAAATAACAGAGGATAGACCATCCTCCTAGACAATGTAAAAATCTCTCTTACAACGTCTCCAAAAACTAATAATAAAGGAAAACTTCTCAGAAGTGTAAAGTGTTTAGAGAGCTTTTTTAAGTTTTATATTCACTTTTTATTCCTTTTCAATTTTTCAGTCGTCCAAAGAGGATTTCTTACACTCGGTTATATTCATTTGCCTTCTCTTGAAAAAAAAATAGCTTAACAGAATCTACCTATTATGTTTAAATGAGTGCAAAAGGAAAGAAGAAATAATCAATAATCAATTAACTACACACAACAAAAAGATGGGATAAGATTCAAAACACATCGATTTCACATACCTGAAAGGCAGACACTATGTCAAACGTATTACCCTCAAAATGACCAGGCTGAAAAAAAACGATAATCAAAATTAGAACGAGAATGCGAAACAACACCTGAATTAAAACTACGCAGATAAAAAGGGGGGAGGGGGGATGAATATTCCTACGCCACTTTCTCTTTCATCTCCTTTTTCACTTCATTTTCTTCTTATCTCTAGACATAACTCATCACATCTATTCCTTTCTCTCTCATCCATATCTCACTTCTTTCTATATCTCTCCAATTTCCGCCTCCTTATACCCCAAAATGGGGTGTACTACATACTACATTTTCCAAAAAGAAAAATGTCATTTCCAATAAGGAAATAAACTACCAGTAGCCTATAATCACTGATTAACTGCAAAACCGGTTCATGAGTAGCACTCGCACATTCAGCTCACAGTAAATTATTAATAATTAAAAAATCAAAATTCAAGTGAATTTACTTTTATAGTCCCGCCATAAACCATAATGCTAGGTCTGTTGAGCCTCCCCATGGCAATGATAGTACCTGGCATCTGTAAAAGCGTAAGACACACAAAAAATCACACACAGCACAACAAAACATCGAACACATGGAGCGCAAAGAAAGAGGGTCACGGAAGCGCGGGTGATACATTTTTGTCACAGCCGGGGATGGAAATGTTGCCATCGTACCACTGCGCTGCCATGACGGTCTCGATGCTGTCGGCAATGAGGTCCCTGGACTGGAGGCTGTAGCACATGCCACGGGTGCCCATGGAGATGGCGTCGCTGACGCCAACGGTGTTGAAGCGGAAGGGAACCATGCCAGCAGCAGCAACGCCGTCACGCACGGCCTCGGAGAGGTGGAGGAGGTGCATGTTGCAGGTGTTGCCCTCGTACCAGACCGAGGAGACGCCGACCTGGGGCTTGGCCATGTCGTCCTCGGAGAGACCGACGCCGTAGAGCACGGCCTGGGAGGCGCCCTGCGACTTGGGCTCGGTGATGCGGGAGCTGTACTTGTTCAGCTTCACCGTCTCCGTGGGGGTTTCCACGGCGATGGAGGCGCGAACGGAGAGAGAAGCATGACCAGAATTGGATCTGATAGAGTGTGGTGAAGTGGGGATAAGGGAATGGGTGGGGTTGAAGAGTGTGGACTGCATTCTGAGTGTGCAGAGAAGAGAGGCGCAACAACTCTAGATGGAAAAAGGGTTTACAGCCTGGGTTTAGTCATTTCTATGGGATGTTTCTTTCTCCTTTTATCCTTTCAAAATTTCACTGCCTAAAGATCACGTGTATTTTTATTTTCTAATTTTTTTTAACAATTTTTTAATTAATATCCTTTCAACATTGAGCAAGGAAAAAACAATTAAAAAATATTTATTCTGAAAAACATAAAAAAAAAAAGAAGTCTTTAATGCATAATTTTATATCTCCTAAAAATATTTTTTTTTTTAAATTAATATCCTAACAACAATGTTATCGCTTATATTTTTTAAAGGCAAACCACTAATCCTGAACAAGTCACTTAAAATCATGTAGATGTAGAGTACCCTAATTATATAACTAGGATTAGGTGTTTGTTAAAACTAATTTATAACTTAGCTAAAAGCTTTATTATGAATTTAGCTCAAATTCCCCAATCCGTTGTGGCCCTTTGTTTTAACGGGTCTTAACGGGTCGTTCGAGTTTTTCAATCGGTTAATCTACTTGGGCTCATTCCCTTTTGACTAGCCAAAAAATGGATTGAGGATAATGTTTGCTGGGCAAGCCAACCTGCAAACCCATTTTATATATATAATGTTTATTTTTTTTATCTAAATAAATTATTATTCAAAATTTAAGGTAATATATTAAAATTTCTTATAAGTATTTATTATTTATTATTTTAAAATAAATGAATTAAAATATGTTTTTTATTTTGTTTTTTGGTTTTAGGCAAACCAACCTGCCAATCTACCAAACCGAGCATAAACAAGACAAATTTAAATTTTCAACTCATTTTTAATATGCAGGATGGGATATGAGACAGATTGGCCAATTTTACCAATTCTACTCTCAATTGAAGGACAATAAGTAGTTTGCGATTAAAAAAAAAAGTTATTAGTGAGCTCATGGGATTTTCTTGAGGGGATTAGTTCATGGGTTAAAGTCAAGTTTTTTTTTCTTTACAAAAGTCAAGTTATTTATATGAATAAATAGCTAATTTAATCATTGAGGAGTTATCACTTTAATCTCTAAAAATAATGAACATATCCTCAATGAACCGGTGGTCTGCTTCACATGTAGGTTACTTACCCAAGGTTCCTTAGGAGTTAGAACATAATAGAAATGGATACCCTGCGTGCTACATGAATAATAAATATTTAAGGAACCTGATGCTAATTGGATATTCCTCACTGTGTTTTTATTTGTTAGATACTTGAATTAGATTAGCACTTTGGTTACTTGACACATAATAATACTGTATTATTGCTGCTGGGTTTTTTTTTTATTGAAATTATCATTAAAAAATATACTAAAAGAACCTATCTCAAGATTTTCTTTTTCAAAATAAACCTAATTCAAATGATATAATTTGAAAGACTTTAGATATCTGTCTGTTAATTCCTAGGGTTCGGACGACACAAATGACCATGCCTTTTGCCATTTTCCAGTACAGAAAACCATTGGTCTTGAGGTAGACATAGTGCCTGAACTCTCCTTATTCATGAATTGCATTCTGGTAGAAATCTAGTCTGAAAGGTGCACCTGAAGATATATATAGACATCATTTTTTTTATCAGCAAAATATATATGTATATATTAACAGGATAAGGTACAAGTGATACCTATCAAATTACGAATTACAAATTACAGAGTTCATATTTATGAGCCTCAGTTTGGTCCTATCAAAAATTCAATTACTGAAAATAATGTTATTTCTCATATTCCAAGTACACCAAATCACTGCAGTCCACACAATCCTCCATTTACTTATCTCTGTTTTATACAATAAGCAGATTGGATATTGATGGAAATTATCTACGAGCAAATTTGTAGAGACATTAGAGTAGTTAAACCATCTGAAGCAATTATTCCAAATCTGTCTCATTTCCTCACATTGCACAAACACATGATCCATCGTCTCCATATGTTTAAGACAGAACACACAGCAACTAGCCTGTAGAACCACATTCCTTCTTGCTAAATTGATTCTACACGGTAGTCTATCAAGGAGACCTCTCCAAAGCAGGAACTGCACCTACGGTGGAACATCAATATTCCACACCATTTGTTTGGGAACCCCCTACGCATGTCTTGAAGTACATTGTAAGATTGGCCTTAGGTAAAATATGTATACCCAGATTGGTTACTCACCACTGAGTATTCACTGCTGCATGCTAATTAGCTGGCTCTTCCAATAAGCAAAATTTGTTAAATACAATGGAAAATCTCTAAAGCTTAATAGTTTTATCAGCATTTAGTATAAGCTAGAACACAAATTCAACTTGGGAACTGGCTCTTGATTTTAAGCATAAATAGGTTTCATTTGGAAAAATGATACTTGCACCTATGGATTGAGGTCAAGGAGGTTGAAGAAATAGAGACGAAAAACAAAAGAAGAGGAAGAGATTATTAAACAAAGAGTAAAAGATTTGATAGCTAGGTAATATAGCATGTGTTTTGATATTCACCAATTAATTATATATTCACGTTTCACGTCAAATTTACAAACATAAAAACTGGTCTTAGTAGCTGCAATCTTGATGTGCTTTTTGGTGCTATATGAGTTACTAAACACACAATTAATATAATAGAAAGAGCAAAAATAGAGAATATTAAGAAAGAGAAATATATAAAAAAAAAATGAGATATAAAAAGATAAAGAAACTAAAGTGAATGAAAATA
Organism: Glycine soja; assembly: GCF_004193775.1. NCBI lineage: Eukaryota > Viridiplantae > Streptophyta > Magnoliopsida > Fabales > Fabaceae > Glycine > Glycine soja. The sequence goes on along the minus strand of NC_041012.1, from coordinate 39,744,343 downwards.
CAATGGAACTTATGATTGTGAACAGGAAAACGTGAACAATACTAATCCGAGGTAGATTTTGTGTGTTTTACAAGTTACACGTTTCTCAGCAGAAAATGATATAAATGAGTATTCAAATATCTGTTCATTGCATATACAGAACCTTTGTTTTATGGATTGAAAAAAGTCATGAAAAGCAAATGTTATAAAAACTTTGTTCTTCCTTAAGTATTGGATCAGAAGATGTAAAACACCACAAATAGGCGAGGGCAAACCTTCAACTTCTCCTAAAATTAAAGTAATATTGGAAATACTGAATGATTTAGATATAATTTCAGAACAATTTCTCTTGCGAGCAAAGTCAGACAACATGATCATATTTACTAAAGCATTTTCATATAAGTTCTTTTAAATTACAGCAAAGCAGTCTAGAACTTATAGCACATATATAGACGCGTATATATACCAGTTTATAAGAACACAAGTGCGGTGTGTTAGAAAATTTGTAATTTGTAAACCAAATTGGGAGTTTCTATTTCCACTCACCATTATTACTATTTCACTCCCCCTTGTAATTATTTTCCCCAACACACCCTGGTACTAAAAAATTATCTTGGGATGTAATTTTGCACTCCCCTTTCATAATTCTTCCGCCTCTTCATGCTGAAGAAGCAAATAAGGGATTTGATGAGATGTGCGTCTTTGAAGTTGGGGTTTGGAGGAAAATTGGGCTTGATAATTCAGGAAAAAAGAGTGTGCGAGAAACAAGGGTATTGGAATTTGAATGTCAATTGCAGTTGGAGTTTGAAATTATTGCCACTTTCTCTAACAGTATGTTTGGATGCAGAAATTTAATAAGGTAATTCAATTTTTTAAAGAATTTTAATTACTTTTCAATTAAATAAGATGTTTGGATAAAAATTTAAAAAGAAATTGAAATTTGAGTATTTTGATAAAGGATTTTAGTTAACTTAAATATTAGCATTTCAAATTCTTTCATTTTAGAAAAGAATTTGAAATTCTTTTGTGCACAGAAAACCTCCGCACTTGTTCGACGGAGCGTCCTCGAACCCGCCTTCGAGTCATGGCTCAGCGACACCGGCTTCCTCAAAGTCCTCGACCACCGCACCTCCTCCTCCGCCGCAGCCGCCTCCCTCGCTCCCTCCTCCGCCGCAGCCGCCTCCCCCGCTCCCTCCTCCGCCGCCTCCACCCTCTTCTCCCGCCTCTTGACCTTCCTCTCCCTCTTCACCCTCAATGCCTTCGCCAAGCTCGCTGCTGATGACTTCGCCGTTGACACGCCCTCCTGGTCCTGCTCCTTCTTTGCCTTCTCCGATTCCTACTCCTTCCCTTCCTCTCCCTCATAGGCGCGATTGAGAGTTCAGGAAAACGTGAAACGCTACACCCACAACTATTTGTTCATTGTTTTCTTTGCCTGCACTCTGTACGCACTCGCTATTGTCTCTCTATTCTTTGTTAATTTGAAGGTTTTTTTTGTTGAATTCGAGAATCTATGTTGTGTTTTAGTCATATAAGGCTCTTGAATTTGGGAATTTTCATCGTCTTTGGATAAACGTCTATGTAAATATTTATTTTATAAATTTAATTTTAATTATATAAAAATAAATCTCATTCTTTTAGCGTTCGTCAAATTTTTTTCTGATTATAATTCTATTGAAAAAAAGCTGTAACACACAAATTTATTCCCAAAAGATACCTTTGAACTTTAGCCTCCAAAGGAAAATAAAATAAAAGACCCTACACGAGCATATACTTTAAAAATGAAAAAAATTTAACTTTCTTATCAAAATACAAAATTTTGAAAATGAAGAAATTTAATTTCGTTATCCAAATACAAAATTTTAAAAATGAAAAAATCTAATTTTTTTATCCAAACACAAAATTTTAGAAATGAAGGAATTTAAATTGAAGCATTTAAAATTCTCAGAATTTTAAATTTCTTCATCCAAACACATTCTAAGGGAATAACCGTAATCACGTTGCTGTGTTGTCATTTCCGCCGCAGACCCACTCATGCTTATGCTATTTTTTATCAGCAAATAATGGGAATTGCATTACATGGCACAAGTTGCGCCTAAATCATGTACAGTTGGTTACACTAGGTATTTGAAAAAATCCACAAAACCATAGACATAACCCTTCCTAAAAGCAATACATTGTTGATTAAGAACCATGTCATCATAAGTACGTACAACACAAAAATGGTTCATTGTATGTTTTTCATTTTGGTGTTTGAAGTGATTTTTTTATGGTGCGATTTGAAATTATGAGGATTAAAGGATCGTGTATGGAGTTCCATTTTTTTTATTGGTTTTAGTTTTCAAATTGGGGAAACTGCTCCATCACTACTGGTCGAAGAGGCTGAACTGCTGAGAAATTATAGAGAGGGGAGTGCAAAAACATTAATTTTTGAAACTGGGGTACTTTGGGAAATAGAATTACAAAGGGAGTGGAAATAGCAACTCCCACCAAATTTTGTGGACTATTAAATATTAAAATGTTTGGGTTGCAGACAGAAATTGTCCAAAGTGGGTTGAGCTTCAATCACAACCCATCCTTGGGTTCCAATACAAAACTTCACAAAAACAAGGTGGGGTTGTTATTGGCACCCATCGTTGCTATTTAAACTACTCAAGGCATTGGTATTATTACTATTAATTTTAACGAAAATGCCCCCTTACAACGGAAACAAGTTGCCATACACAATGGAGAAAAAATTTCCACTATGTATTGGAGAAAATTTTAATTGAGTGATTTGGTAGTTATTCTTTTTTCGAAAAAAAAAGAAGTTTATATATACATCTGGGCCTTTCTTCCCAGAGAGGGTTGGTCTACTACAACAACCCATACTTGTGCTCCAAATACAAATTTCACATCAACAAAAATACAAAAAATACGGGCATTTTTTCTTGCACCCTATAAAACTGAAGCCCACACTTCCTTTTATTACGTAAAAGATAGTCCAAAAATATAGAATAATATTCCGGATTACCTTTTCCATATTGAAAGGAGGTATTATTTGAGCTTTCTGAGGTGCAGGAAGCTTCAGTCTTTAACATGATAACGTGTTAAATTAGTTCGTGCGCATATAATTTAGTTCATTGTGAATGTGTCAACTTCATGTTAAATAATTAGTCTTTTCAACGTAAATTTGACCAAATTTGAGGACTAAATTCGTGTGAAGTTGACAAGATAAGTGACTGAGCTTATAGATAAAGACCGAATTGTCATGAAGTTAATATATCCGAGACTAAATTGTATAAACGCGTATTTTTAGACGACAAATAAAGATCAACACAGGTTGCGATTTATATACTCTAAAGATGGAGAGTTAGAACAAAATTACACGTGCAATTATGCAAATATAACTTTATACATTAAAAATGAAGAAAAGGATAAAAATGAGAAGGTAAAAAATAGTCTATATTTGTATCTCATATTTGAATGTTGCAAATGATATATGCAGATTCGTTTGATTAATGAATGACGATTTTTTGGTACTCCCTCTTAAAGTGTTTTTTTTTTATAGATAGATAGATAGGAATAAAAAGAAGTATAGAATTTTTTCCCCACTTGTTTAAATGATTGGAAGATAAATTGAAAATAAATAAATAAATTATATTAATCACCAAAAATAAAAAATATTATTATATTATTTTTTAGCATAAAATTACTCTTTTAAAAAAAGTTATAAAGTTATTTAGTTTTGTAAGAAACTAAAACAAAAAAAAAAGAAGAATTTTCCCCTCCAAATTCATATCGGTTTGGAGAGGAAATTTTTTCTTAAGGTCTAAACAAAATCTTTTTCTTTCTTATTTTTCCTCCCAAATAAATAATAAAATTTAATATATTTTTTTCCTCATTTACGGAATTATTAATTAAAAGAAGGAGCTTGGCTATTGGGAGTTTTGGGAAAATTCAAAATGTACGACCCTCTCCACCTAGAAACTTATGGTCTTAATTAAAAGTCATTGATATAAATTGTTTTTGTCCAGGGAGCTAGGCAGGCCCATCAATTTTTGGGTCCACACAACAACAATAAAAAGCGATCCGTCCAGATGGAAAATGCTAACCACAACAATTGTTCTTATAAACTATCCAAATCTCTGAATCTTAACAATTTAATTCTCTTAAAAAACAATTTAATTAAAATGTACTGAATATTTAAATCATAAGTTAGCCCATATAATAAATTTAATAATTTTATAGTATTATTTTAAAAAATTATATATAAAATATTTTTTATCGGTTGATAGTATAAAAATATTTATATTAATAATATATAAAAATTAAACTCCAATATTAATCCGTGTACGTATAGTCATACTTATACCGGAAATGTTTGCAAATAAATATTTTGTGATGGCAATACATTGTGAATCTTCAGCCACATATTTAAACACCTTAACCTTTTGGGGAGAGAATTTTCATAAATAGAATTGACCTACCCCCAAAAAATCTGAAACTTCTGGTTGAAGTTGATTCTTCTCGTCAATTCCCAACGCACTTCTTTGGTGTTTCAAAATGCTTAATTATGATCTAAAATAAATATCTTTTATAAATTGTTAAAAATATCATAAAATAAGTCATTAAAAAACACATGTTCTAAAATAAAAAATATTTTATAAAATTATCAAATATATATCATAAAATAAAGTAACTCAATAACATATTCAGATATTTTCTTATTACAAATGTTAATTAATGTTTTTAAGACACTAAAAAAATAAACATAAAAAGTTATAGTATTAAAATATTACTAGTGTGATCTCTTCATGTTTTCTTAGTACATACTTAATTAACATGATTTTTAATAATACAATTTTAATATGATTTCTTAACTAGTATCTTTAATAATAGAATTTTTAATTAAAAATTATATTAAAAATCACAAGCATACATTAATAATTTTTAAATTTTTTTTACCAATTTCTTAAAATACTAGTTTGCGTTGTAAAACAATCACCACTCTCGACACTGCCCACCACTTCCTTTTAAATTTTTTTTACCAATTTCTTAAAATACTAATTAAACTTTTAATTTTTTTTACCAATATTTTTTAATAATAAACTTTTAATATGATTTTTTTTCCTTCTTTCCTCCTACTCTCGACACTGCCCACCACTTCCTATCAGAGTATTAGTTTGCTATCAAGGTTATTTATTTTTTATGTGATGTAAGAATTAAAACCATGTATTAAAGAATTTAGAATAAATCATATACCTAAACAATCACCACCCACGTAACGAAACAATCACCAAAATTTATAAATTCTCACACGTAACATCCCATAACAGGAGAGGATCACGGAAGAAAATTCGAAGATTTCACAACTCATTGATGATCACGACAACAGACAACTGATGAGTGATCAGCATGGAGGTCCTGCCATCGGCAACGAGGGAAGTGATGCACTTATGATGGACGAAGCCAATTATTAGAATGTGGGTCAGCAGGTATAGTAGGATCGCACTCTTGAAAAAATGAAAATATAGTTGCAATAAGCTAGAGTTATTATCTAATGATTTATACAAAAATTATGTTCATATAAACTTTTTATTTCGTTACGGTAAATCACTTACTGTTTGATATGTTTTGATATTTTTTAATAACTACCAAATTCTTAGAACTAGGTGTAATATATAGTACAAAAAAATGCTTCTAAGTTCTAGCATCTAAATTTTACATAAGGTTCTAAAAAACTGATATAATATATGAAACAATGACATTTTTATAATATCAGATATAAAAGCAATACAAAACTATAAATAACCTTAAACATACAGTGGCTAGCTTAGATTATTCAATTCACAGCCTCGCTTTTTAATTTCCCCCTCCCTCCTTATCATTCGTGGACAGTAAACCTCAACCAGATGCGTCATATCCAACTCATTACTAGGATACTTGTTGTCTGTAAAAATAAATAAATCAACACACAGAATTACCAAAACATAAAAATTAAAATCAGGTGAAAAAGCAACTCATGCATCACCGGTTTTTACCATGTAGTATCTTGTGCAAAATGCATCCACACCTAGATTGCTGACATGTCCATAGTTATTGTTGGTCAATTCACAAACCTTTTCTTTTTCTGCGAGTAAGAAATTCCCTCTTCTTCTTTTTTTGGAAAAAAAAAATGCTTCTTTTTTACTCTATCGTGTGATTTGTTCGTCACAAGCAAAAGTCCAAGTGCTAGTGAAGCTTAACTCAATACATGCGACGTTCTCATCATGTCATCTACAAATATATCCAATTAAGGAGGAGATTTGTGCGCCATTTGAATAAAAGAGTAATAAAAGGTGATGTTCCTTTCTATGCTGAGTCAAGAGAGAAATTAAATAATGATACTCCGATAGTTACTAAATAATTGTAGTTTGGAATGTAAACCAAACTAACCAAACCAACCATGTAAGAGACAGTTCACCAAACTGTTGGTATGTGTAGCGATGCTTGTTTATCTAGGCCAATTGGAATGGAAGTTTAACCAAAACAAAAACGCTAACTGCAAGTGTAATAGTTGGACAAAATAATTCATATATATAAATCTTAAAAACATATAAATATTTAAAACACACTACTCAGTGATTCTCACGCATATATAGAAGGGATTCATTTATTCAGCAATAATTCTGGGATATATACTTCCTCTGCTCCTAATATTTTTTTTTATCTATGAATTCATCAAATCTAATTATTGAATTATGTGATATAGTCTTAACAACTTAATTTGGATATTAAGTTTTAGATAAACTAATTATTTTTTTGGATACTAGATAAATTAATTATCATGTATATTATCTTATACATATACTTATAAAAATATTATATTTTGAAATAAAATTGATTAATGAATTAAAATTATACGTAATTTTGTAGACTTGATAGAGCTAAGTTGTGAATAATTTTGCACAAGGTTGGTGGCAACCAAGTAATATTATATTTATGACATAAAGTAACACTATTGCAAAAATAACGATGATTCTAAAGTATATTCAAAGATAGTTTAAAATTGTCTTTGAAGCCTCGAAAATCTTTACTTTCTCTTATAATTAATGGATTCAATGTATTAAACAAAAAAGAAGCGTTGCATCACTATGAAAGCCACGGTCACAGTATTAGATTAAATTAACATTTGTACGTATGCGATTTGATTAATTAGTCAATGGAGCTGAAAGTGAGATGTGAAAATACCAAGTGAATGGGACAAAAATTTGGGATTAAATTGTTGCTTTCATTCCACAGTGTATGGAACAAAATCTTTTCCAATGTTGATAATACAGGAACAAATGTTTATTATCTTTTCCTTAAAATTAAATTAAATTTGCAGTTTTTTTTTACAAACAATTTGTTTTGCAGTTGGAGACTACTGCAGGTTATACAAGTACGTTGTTATTATTAATTTTATGTAGTTATTTTTTTTATTCTAAAGACATTCGATTATCTTTTCATATATAGCTTCCTAATTAATTAAAATCATTTTATTAATTTTTAGCATTTACTGTTTATTAACTACAAAAGCTGTAAAATAATTAAGGATACTTTGGTAAAGCCTTCATTTTTCTCAGCCACCCTCCTTCTCCCACTGTTCCATCTCAAAGCTTAAACCCTCATTTTTTTTCCAGTCACCTTCCTAAACCCCAACCCCTCATTTTTTTTTGGCTACTCTTCTCAATCCCACTCCATCCCCATCTTAAAACCCAACCCACATTTTTTTACCACCCTCTTCCTCCCCACTTTCTCACCTCAAAACTCCATCCCTCATTTTTTTTTTCAATCATATTCCTCTGGCCCACTCACTGGTCTCATAATCCTAACCTTAATCCCCACTTTTTAAAGTTTTTTTAGGATTTTTTAGTATTTTATTTAATTCAAATATGATCTAATATAAAAAAACAGAAAAATTGAATTAACTATCAGCGTAAAATAAATTTACATTATATATAAAATGTAATAGTTATTGTGTTAATTTGTATAATTTTTTTAAGTTGCCCACAAATATTATCTTTCCAAGATAATCTTATTTAAGAAACATATAATGTCAAATTAACTTTTTTAATAAAAATTCAAATCTTAGTTTATCACATTAAAGAGATTAATCCTTTTTTTAAAGCCAACTCTTGTTGATATATTTGTAATGTTTACCTTATATCTTTAAACAATGGACGAATTTACTAGCTAAAATCTAACCTTTTTTAATCAAAATATAACTTTAAAATTTCGAATATATATTTTGGGATAACTATTTTACGGGTATATATATGGTATGTTGGAAATAATGACTTTTGTGTAGAATATTATAGTAAGATCGATGATTTTTTAAACTTTTAGACAAAATATTTGAATAACTTTAATTTTTTAATATTCTTTTTCTTTTATAATATGTTATTGTTGTTATTTTAAAAGCTATATATAAATTGGAATATTGGTTGTAGAGCATCCTTGTGAATAAAGCAGTACACTAGTCGAGTGAGGGTATCTTATCCCACCACATTTTGAGAGTTTAGATTATGATTTTGATGTGTATATATGAGTGGGACATCCCATCGTCAAAGGAAAAGCAATAAGTTATATATATGCCCGTGGCTGCGATTCTGCTTCGACGTATAATAGAACATAACTCGCAGAGATTTTTGTCTTTAAAGTTATGTGGTTGGCAACATGGTTTCGGTGAAACAGTGGGCATATACTGTGTTTGGATTATTTATGACACCTTGCGCTGTGCAATTGGAACCCACCACAAACTTTTCGGTTGCTCCATAACGCCGCCAACCTAAGTGTTTTTTCTTTTCTTCTCTTTTCCTTGTTTAATTTAAAGTTTATCAATTTCGTGATGTTATATTGTGAAAAAATATTAATTCTCTGATTTCAACATAAATAGCATATTATTAGTTAAATAAAAATTTGTCAAAGTATTCAAACTAATCCAGATAGACATTAACAATTTAATAACAAGTAGAATTACAAAGAAAAGAAAAAAAAAGATGGTCGTGAAGAAATTAATGAAAACAAAGTTCTATTGTTTTATTAATTTTTTCAATTTCTATACTAAAGCATAATAAAAACAACTTCTTGTTTAAATTTTCACAATATTTATCCTTTCCATTTGCACCGTCAGAGAATTTTCACCTTAAATGTATATATATATATATATATATATATATATATATATATATATATATATGCAACGTAATTTAATATACACTCAATTTTAAAAAGTTAAAGTGTTTGATGAGAATAATTTTTAGTTGAAAACTATAAAATTAATTTATTAAGTTAAACGTATTAGTAAAATTAATTGTTAACTAGCCAATAAATATAAAATAACATACAAGGAGATGTTTTGATGTTTCTTTTATTTTAAAGTCAATTTTTAAGTAGTTATAGTTTATAATTTTTACTTAATTTTAAAGTTGATTATTAAGTTATTTAAAGATCAAATATTTCATTAAAAATAGTAAAAATCATACTAATAAAAATAAATGACATAATATCAGAGGATATAAATAAATGAAAATGTTTATTAAAGTAGCGAGGATAAAAATATACAAAGAAATTATAATATCTAATGGTAATGCAAATGCAATTTGAAAAAATATTAATGTTATAAAGTAATGAGAAAAAATTGTTCCCCCAAACACTTATAGTTACTCGATCAAACTTATATATTGGTCAAATAAACTTAAATTATAAATTAATTAGCTAAAATGAGTAGAGTAAAACACTTGGGGCTAGTTTAAATGACAAACAAGTGTGTTTGGTAAAGTAGTAACTAACTTAAAACTTAATTGATCATCTTATAAGTTTATTTGATTAAAATTGAGATGTTTGATAGATAAAATTAGAAGTGATGGAGTGATCAGCTCACTTTGACAAACCAACTTCATTTAACTCACAAGAAATAACTATCAACTTGCCTAACCTATTTTGCCATAACTCGACAACTTGACGAGCCAACGAAGGAACAAGACGAGTTGGTTTGCCCAAGTCATATGTTCTTCAATAATCAAATTGCACCAAAAAATCCTTTTTTAAAAATTTATTACCATAAAAATGTTTGGAAAGTCATAATATTATTTTTTTTTCTTTTATTTTTTGCAGGTTAAAATATCAACCCACACAATCCACTTCTAAATAGGATGAGTTAAAACTTTCCAGCCTGCCTACACAATAAGTAGACTAGCTCGTCCCAACTCATTTAGGTTGGTGGCAGGACAGGCCAAAATGGACAGGACTAACATGTTTTGCTATCCCTAAACAAAATCATCTAATTGGCTCATGAAAATTTTCAACATTTTTATTGTCTTTTATTTTCACCTTTGATATTCTGATATAAAAATCCATTTATCACCTTTAAATTATACTATTTATTTTAATAAAACACTCCCTCTTACATTGTATTGTTACACAATTTATTTTAATCATTACACTACTTATAGTCTTTATTTTATTTTTTAATAAACATTTTTATTTTCAAACAAAAATTATAAGAGTTCAAGAATAACTAAAAAAATTAAAAAACTATAATAACTTAAAATTATGTTTTGTCTACAAGATAAATAAAAAAAAAACATATTTTGAAAATAAATAAACACATTTTATATTATTTTATATTTATCATCCAGTTAAATAATTGGTTTTACTTAATATATTTAGTCCTAACTAGTTAACTCAATAACTTTTACCTTTCAATTAAAAAAAAGTCTTAAATATGTTTTAGGTTTATGATATATGATCAATTTTTATTTTTGAGTCTCTAATAAATTAATTTATTTGTTATTTGATATATTAAAACTTTTGTTTTCAATTTTTATTATTAATTAAGAGGTGACTTGACATCATCTTAAAAGCATTTGTTAGTTTTTTTTTTCTTTCAATAAAGTTATCTCATCATTTGTCCTTCAAATCTCTATTAAAAAAAATTGTCCTTCAAATCATATAAAAATTATCCTTCAAATCATATAGGACACTTCTAATCTCTCTCGCACGCGCGCACACACTTTTTCAGTAGATGTAAATTTTGGAAGGTTTACATGTTTATTAAAATATTTGAAGGTTTTACCTAACACCAAACACATGTAGATACAAATATTTTTAGGTTTTACCTATAATATTTAATATCCGTAGTTAAAAGCATCCATAGGCATAAGTCATTTCTTCCGTAGTATTTTTTTTTACTAGCTTGTAATTTACTTTGACAAATAACAATAAACTTCAATACGAGACAGATTACTTTTCAAAAAAAAATAAAATTAAACTCTCACTAATTCAATCCAAAAGCTTCGCTATGTTGTCATCGCCGTAACGTAGCATCAGCCTCCGCAGTAGGGAGGGAAACGTTAAAGAAAGAGAAAGTGTGTTTATCTCAAAAGGAACACATAAGTTGATTTTATTTCGATGGAATTTTATTTTAAAAGATGAGACCTAGCAATACGGTTTAATTACAACAAAGTCATTACTATAACTTTAGAACTTTTGTTTGAAGTGATAGCACGACTATTGTAATTAGACTAAAGACTGTTAGATCTTAACGGTGGTAATTAGGTTAGCACGCAGGCATCGGTTTATTGCTATTTTGCCTTATCAAGTGATTTATTACAAAAATAAGATATAAATTTTATTCTTTTGATGATGTTATAGTTAACATATAAAATATTTTTAAGTAAGTTTTAATCTTAACTATCGTTACTGATCAGTAGGCCTGAACCCATGCCAATCCTTCTTAAATTTTTAATATTCCTAAATTTTTTTAGGGAAGTTGACTATAGTTAACCTTTGGCACTAAAGTAATGAGAATACACACTGGAGTAAATTGCTCCGAGCAGCATATAATTTCTCATAAGGGGGAATTAGGGCCATGCATGCAATAGATTTCTGCCTGAGTTAGCCACTTATATACTCTTAATTCATATATATATATATATATATATATATATATATATATATATATATATATATATATATATATTCACACACATTTAATAAATATATACTTATTATTTTTATTCAAATAATTTTTATTTATTTGATCAAACAATAATTTAAGAAACTAATTGAAAAATATTATCAATATAAAAATGATTATTTAGCCAACGGGGGTATAAATTATTATATAATAAAAATGATTATTTTTTAATAATTATTTTAAAAGATATTTAAAGTAAAATTTAGTTAATTAAGAGTATACAAATTTCTGCGTATTGAATATATTAAAATTAATTTCTAAAACTCTCTTTAACGTAATGCTTTCAATTATATTCAGTGTGGTCCTTATTTTTCTTGATAGTGTGTATTTAGATTTTTTTTCATGCGGTAAAGCAACCTCATTTTACAGATTTTTTTCTGTATGACTATGAAAGTACGTATGATTTAACTAATAGCTTTTGTAACAAAAAGAAATTAACGAATATATAGTTTAATATTTTATTAATTTTATCAATTAAAATATTGATAGACACAGTCTTCGAAAATTTCCAAACCTCAAATATATTATTATGATTAGACTTTATCAAAAAGCACTACTGTTAATACTAAAGCATATATATCATATATAAAAAAAAAAGCATATATTAATAGATTAGATTCCTCTTCCCTGAAAAAACTAACAAAAATTCCAAGTTGTATAATATATATATATATATAGCTTTCTGTCTCATCCCGAGGTGTTCGATTCTGTGCTTGTCATTCTTCTGAGATTGATTATAAGGGTATTTATAATAAGCAATTATAGGCATTAATGAAAAAAAATATCTACTATACTTTAGTAAAAATTTACAATTTAAAAAATATTAGAAATTTTACATTTAATTTTAATATCATAAATATTTGTTTTTATTTTCCTGCAAAATTAGTCTTAAAAGTCTGATTTGGACGTTGACCGTTAACCTCAGACGTTGACTACCACGTGTCAATGCCACATGTGACTGTCAGATGTCAATGCCACGTGTCAACGCCTGAGTGATTTCCTGTAAATACTTCATTTTTTGTAGGTAAAATTGTACTTTTGGTCCCCCGGTTTTACTCTAATTTTGATTTTGATCCCCTTATAATTTAATTCGCACATTTGGGGGAGCAAAAAAAGAAAAAAATAGGGGATTATTACAGAACTTGTTAAAGTAAGAGATCTAAAAATTTGAACAGATTCATGCGCCACTTTCCCAAGTTGAACAACCTCGGAAGTGGGAGAGAGAGAAAGAGTGATTTTTTTCTGGATTCCAAGTGAGTGAAAAATTTGCGATGAAAAAAAAAATGCGAGATTTATCAAGACCTACCTTGTCTCGAGCACCAGTGGCTAAACCATTCAAAAGACCAATTTTGCAGGAACAATTTATAAAGGGATTTATAAAATTGGAGACTAAATGTGTGAATTAAACTATAGGGAACCAAAATCGAAATTGGAGTAAAACTGAGGGACCAAAAGTGTAATTTTACCTAAAAAAAAATGAAGACTTTACAGGGAACCACTCAGACATTGACACGTGGCAGTCAATGTCCGATCTTAACGGTTAACGTTCAAATCGGACTTTCAGGATCAATTTTGCAGGGATTTATAAAACTGTAAGACCAAATTTGTGAATTAAATTATAAAGGGACCAAATTTAAAATTGGAGATAAACTGGGGGACCAAAAGTAAAATTTTACCTATAATATATGATGTGATAAAAATATAGATATAATATGTGATGTAATGAAAAGGATAAAGATAGAAATAAAAAAAAAGAGTTATAAAAGAGTGAAATGTATAAATATTATTATAATAGATTTTCAAGTCTATGAATAAAAAAAATAAAAGATTCTTACCAATATTAAGTTAAGAATTAATTACCATTAAATTAAGGTTACTTAATGGTTTGTTCGATCAAGACAACTGAAGAACCTTAATTCTGACAAAAATACTGAATCTTTTATATCTTACAAGCTCAATATTTGATGATTTATGGATCACCCTACCGAGATAGGTGGAAGACTTTACCCTTAACAAGAACATTGAAACACTTACCCTTGAAAAGCTTAGCACTTGATGGGTTGTGGTCTCTCCAACTAAGAAAAAAGGGAGACCTCTACCCAAACTAACACTAAAGCTACCACTTATGCCTTAGAGACTCAATGTTTGGTGAGTTGTGGTTAGTTTGATTGAGATAAAATAAAGAGTTTGACCTTAACAACAATACCATAACACTTACACCTTAAAGATTTAGTGTTTACCTCCTTGATGTATTATGATTCATTCGACTAAGAAATAAATGATGGAGCTTGATGCTAGAGACACATGAAAGATACGATTAAATATCTGTGTAAATATAAATAAAGTAAAAATAGTATCCATCTCAACTTCATAGTTAAATAGTAATAGAAAATATATAATTAAAAAATATTTTTAACTTTTTAGGTGTTCCTCATGAATACTTAAAGTATGTTTGTTTTAACGTTATAATTCATTGTGACGGTTTTTTTTTTGTAAATACACCTTTTTTTTTTTGCTTTTTCTCAATCTATACTATTTTACAATTTAATTCCCAATATATACTATTTGGAATTTTCTCTCTCCTTTTTGTTTCTTTTTAATTTAAAATACTATAAAATATAAATATTATATTATATAATTTTTTTAATTGGTTTTAAAATTACTTATTTATTAAATTAAATTTTATAATTTTGTTTTTAATTTTTTTTAAAGAAAATGATATTATTAAATATAATTACTTTTGTTTTACTATTTAATTTACTTACCATATTTTTTAGGTGAATATTTTCATTTAAAATATGAATTTTCTAATATAATTATTTTTGATATAATTATATTACTAAATATAATTAGTTTGTTTATGTCATTAGATTTAATTAAAAATGAGAAGATTTTTTGTTTAATATTCATAGAACAACATTATATTTCATTATCAATAAAATACTTAAACAATTACACTTGACTAAAGAAAAGTTTAAGATGGAGATATATTAGGATAATTGTGTTTGTTATGACCATGTTGCCAGAAAATTTCATAATTTTTTTTTTACTTTTCCGTTCATTTTCTTCTTTGTTTATCTCATTAGGAATGCAAGTTCAAACGAGTCATATTCTTAACATATTGATTCACATGACAGCAAAAAATAATTGTTAATTAAATATCTTTAAAGATTTTTTTAATATATTTTTATTATAAAAATAGTTCATATTGAGTTATCAGTATCTTTTGATATTTTAATCTTTTCTTTTCATATCTAAAAGCCATAAATAATAAAATATCAATTCTTATCACTTAAGCCAAGAATAACTGCTAAATAAATATTTTTAAAGATATTTTCAATATATTTTTATTTAAAGATATTTTTAAAGATACTTTCAATATAACAGTTACTACTCTTTGAAATTTTATGTCTATTGTATAAAATAGATGTATCAATTATTTTTTTACTGTATTCTTTAGTTTATTTTAATACTACTAACTATTTTTCTTATTTTTTAATTAACGAA
Organism: Glycine soja; assembly: GCF_004193775.1. Lineage (NCBI taxonomy): Eukaryota > Viridiplantae > Streptophyta > Magnoliopsida > Fabales > Fabaceae > Glycine > Glycine soja. The sequence continues at coordinate 39,728,877 of NC_041012.1, read as the reverse complement.
CATAATAAAAAAATATCAACAATACATAAATTTAACTACAAAAGTACATATAAAGTAACTAAAAAATTACATTATAATTTTATTCTATTTTTTATTTTTCTATCTGTATATTTTTTCTTTAAAAAAATAAAAAACAAAATTATAAAATTTAATTTAATAAATAAATAATTTTAAAATCAATTAAAAAAATTATATAATATAATATTTATATTTTATAATATTTTAAATTAAAAAAATACAAAAAAGAGAAAAAAAATCTCAAATAACATATTGAAAATTAAATTATAAAATAATGTAGATTAAAAAAAATGTATATTTACGAAAAAAAACCATTTTAACTCTTTCCTTGAATAATACACACAACTAACGAAATTGTTAATTTTGGCTTACATGTCTTGGGATATACAAAATCTGTTGAAATCGTTTAAACAAGCATACACTTAATAAAAACCTATTAAAAATATTACATAAATTAAATTCATGCATTGAAAATATCAGCATGACATGGCAAGCAAATATGGATGCTTCCGCAGCAGATAACTCCATCCCTCTGTCCCTACCAACGAAACAAACGGTGATGATCCCATTCAGCGTGATGATAATCACATTGGCTAAAGCCAAAAGGGTATCTGATCCCAATACTCGTGCGAAAAACATCATCACCATCGCATGGGCCCCACGTGCAAGAAAAAACAATTTATTTTTCTTCAACTAGTGACGGAGTTATTATAGACACAAAACAATATTTTTTTTTATACCGAAATGACCGAGTTACCCTCGTCCCTTTCTTTATAACGAAACGCACACTCCATACGCAGTTCCTATCCCATTCTCAGTCGCGTGTACTTTCTTGCGAAACAGAAGGGCGAAGGGGCAAACACAACTTTTTTGTTTTTTTGTAGAGCGAGAGAGAAAAAAATGTTGGGGATCTTCAGCAGTTCCGTGGTGTCGCCGCCGGAGGAGCTGGTGGCTGCCGGCAGCAGAACGCCGTCGCCGAAGACGACGGCGGGGAAGCTGCTGAACCGGTTCGTGGAGAACAAGGCGTCGGCGGTGTCGCTGCAGGTGGGAGAACACGTGCAGTTGGCTTACACGCACCACAACGAGTCACCGTGGCATCCCAGGTAATTAAACGCATCATAAAATTCAGAAATTCCACCATGCACGAACACGAACTCTACTTAATCGCCTAAGCGACGTCGTTTTTGTCACGTCGCTGGTATATTTCATTTCTTCGCATTTGGTAGTTGGTGGAATAGGAAATGCTTCCTTCTTCGGGAATTTAGAGCGTGTTACTAATTAAAAAGATATTACTGACACAAAAATGGTAGAATCGTCTGTGATCGGTTGTTGCTGCTGGTGATTAAAGTGTTAATCCTTCGGATCGCTGACTACTTACTTGATCGTATCTGCTGGATTGCATGCTTTCTATATTCTGTGATCTTAATAAATGATTAGCAGTGTCTTCGGTATGATTGAAAGCGGATTTTTAGAAGTAAACGCCCGGTTAAAATTTTCATTTTTAATAAATTAAATATTTTTTTAAAGTAAAATAATATTTCATTTTTAATTATAACACTCAAATTTAGAATCAAGTTGATTCCTTTTAATATAAATATTTTTCACTAAAAAGAAGAAAGAGAATATATTCACCAATAATTAAAAGAGAGAAATATTAATGATAAAAATTATTTTCAAATTTTTATAAATTTTAGATAAATTTATTGTTATCAATTAAATTAATTACTTTCAAATTAGATATTTCAGTCATTTAAATAGAGAAGAAGAAAAATATTATAAAAAATTATACTGTTTTAGAAGAATTTATATGAATAGTATGATTTTAAATTTAATTTTAGAAATATTATGTAATTCCATAAATTAAAAATTTGTCCTCTTTATTAAGTTTTTTTTTCTTTTTGAAAGCTCATTTTTTTAAAATATCATGAAGTATGATTGAATAAATTTTATTGATATTTTCAATTAGTTATAAAATAATTGTTGATTTATTTTTATTATTAAATTTGTATTTTTCAATAAATATTTAACGTGCACTTAATAAATTTGTCTTTTTTTAAGGTTTTCCATCTTTAAATTTTGTCAGGAGCCAAACAGACATGGATGGCTTCTCTCTCTTTCTTTTTTTCCCTGAAAATATTTAGGTTTATTGCAAATTTAAATTTAGTGTTATACAACTGGAAGATGAAAATAGATATTGAAGTTGTTTTGATATTTTATGGAAGATAAGTTAAAGAGGACCCGACAGAGTAGAAAATACGTAATTTCTTAGAAAATAGTATTGTGATGTGTAATAACTGTTTGGACTATAGTATTGGGTCGGTGAGTGATCCTAATTCCCACAGTTATAATTTGACAATCATACGGCAAAAGAGGAAATTGCGCGATGAGATGGGGGGAGCAAGTTATGGGCAGAATGTCAGTTAGTGCGTGTTTGGATATCTAGCATAATCAATTTTAGCCAAAAAAAAAAAAAAATAGTGGTGAATAATTGAAAAATGAAAAGCAACAAAGAGTTGTTTGCTAATAAACAAGGCGTGGTGACCACACCCCATACCCAAACACACCTTAGTTTTGGGGATTCACCCATTAATGTTTTTCTTTTGCATGATTGTCACGTCGTGGCGAAGGAATAAACAATACAGATATTGGTTGATGAGTGAAAAAACAATACAGTCATCGCATGAAATCCTGGTTATTGATTTTTTTAATAATTAATTTTTTTTTTGGAGATTGGAGAATTCGATATTAACTGCATGCCATAGATAGGCGGTTGGTTGAAGACTTGTGGCTAAATATTTATTTGATTTTTCAGAAACACTTAAATACTTTTGTGGCATGCTTTTATGTGGGCAGTTTTTATTTCCCCTCAACAACAGTAATTTTAAGTTTCGAGTTAATAATGATGGTTATAAACGTTTCGATTTAAAAGTGTTTGAAAATATTATTGGGCTTAAATAAATTTTTATTCCTTATAAATATTTGATTTTTGTTTTTATTTTATAATAAAGTTTTTTGTTTTCTTCAAGTTTTTAATAAAATAATAATTTTATTTTCTATCTTTAATATTTTATTTTAGTCTATGATAAATTAGTAAATTTTGTTTTAATTTTTTTTAAAATATTTTTATACACACATCTAATAAGATTTGACTATTTTATCTTGTTAATTTATTTATTAATATAATATATTAAGAGTTTAATATTTATATATTGAGGATGTAAAAATAGTTTTATATTATTATTCAATCATATATCATTATTTAAATTATTTTAAAAGTAAATAATTTTAACATTTACTATAAGTTGTTATTAAATGAATGTTACACTATAGGACATAACCTTTTGCTCTTTATTTTATGCGGTTAATATGGAGTTTTTAGAAGTTATATTTACGGAAGACTTTATACCGTTGTTTTAAGTACTATTGCAGTATTTCATAAAATTGCTTATCTGAAAAAAAGTATTATAGTTGTTCAATTCTTAGAATGAACTTGAAGATAAATGAATTAGCGTCTGCACGGTCTGCAGGTTTATTTTATAAAAAAATATTATTTTTAATTCATGTTCAACTTTGTTCTGTTTTTATTTTATTGTTGTTAAATATAAAAGAACAATTTATTCATTATGATTTTTGTTGTTTTAATCTTTCTACCGATTAGTACTACTATCTTAAGTATTTATTCATTATATACATCCTTTTATTAAGTTCTAATAAATTACGATGATAGTATATTCTAAATTAAATAAAAAATGAATATAATTTTACCTACTCTACTTACTTTAGAGGCCAGACGTCACTGTAGGCTCAATATTGATTGGCAATAAATGATGTCTTTATTTTTTTCGACGTGAAATTCGGTGGCCCCTTTAACTGATGAGTTCACATTCCAATTATTAGTCTTTGCGTCTGCATCTTCCACTTCAAAATGCTGACTTTTTTCGCCCAACGGTTTGTTTTCGTTCCAGTCTTTTATGCTTTTATGGCCCAAGGAGGATATGAATGAAGATAACTAGATAAGGATAACATATATTAGGTTGGTGGGACCGGGGGATAGAAAACAAAAACATTCCGTTGAATCTATTTTCTATTTAGTGTTTTGAGTTAGATCTATAACGAAAAATAGTTGTTTCTACTTTTATAGTATGCCGTTCTAATTTTGAGAGAATTTTTTATTTTGAGTTTGAGATGATGATTGTTTCCTACATTACTTGTCAGGGATTAATTTTATTCGTGCCATGTAATTAATATTTTCTAAGAAAGAAAATTTTATGTACAGTAGAAATCAAATACGAGATCAACGGCTAAACAGGTCGATTATACCTATACGGTTATACGTCATTGTGAATCCTTTGTGATAACAAATGATTCTTATATGTTATTAGGCACACTTTTTTAATTAAATTAAATAACGGCAGATGAATATTTTTAAACATTATTTTTTTTATTAAAATTATGTTTTTGAATCTGAAAAAGAACACCTACATGTTACAATTTGATTGTAGACATTAAATAAATAAAGAAACTTGATTCAAGTTTTGTCCAAAAATGAACAATATATGTTTGCGGAACGTTTTGCTTTCCTAGAAAACGCATAATACACATAAACATCGTTTTTTAAATAAGTATAATTGTAATAAATTAAAGGTTAAATTATTCATTTAGTAATTTATATTTTAATTTTTTTTAGTTCCTCTAGTTTAAAAGTAATATTTTTAGTCTTTATATTTGTATTTTAATTTTTTTTAGTCCTATAATTTAAAAGTAATCTTTTTAGTCTTTATATTTTATTTTAATTATCTTTTAGTCTTTATTAAAAAAAATATAAAAATAATTATTTATAAATTAGTTATAAATTATCAACTATTTTTTTATTACAAATTATCGTACGATAAATTAGTTACAAATCATGAAATTATAGGAATAAAATAAGTGATTAAACCTAAATTAAATCATAGTTAAAAAAACAAATAAAATGCAAAGTTTACCTTTGTGTTTGAGTCTTTAGGCATATTATCCCATATTGGCATTGAGAGTTGCACACTTCTTTGATGTAAATTGTGCACTTTGTATCTCTACATATCTTATTACACTAACAGTTATTATATTGACTCAAAACAACTACTAGTTGAGATACAAAGTGCACAACTACTAGTGTAATAAGATATGTAATGTGTTTAGCTAGATTGCACTGTTTTAACTTTTCTTATTGATTTTTATCCATCTATCTACGTTTTCGGTCTAATTTTTGTTTAAGCAAAAAAGGGGCCAAGGCCCCTAAACGAACAATAAATTAAATTAAAGCAAAGTGAAAAATGGCAGATCATTTGCTGTTAAGGATGAGATATTCTGCTTGTTTGAGGGGGCTCTAGACAATTTGGGCAGCCTGAGACAACAGTATGGACTGGCCAAGTCAGCCAATGAAGTGGTTTTGGTGATTGAGGCTTACAAAGCTTTACGTGATCGAGCACCATACCCTGCCAATCGTGTTGTATGCCATCTCAGTGGGAGCTTTGCTTTCATAGTTTTTGACAAGTCCACTTCTACCCTTTTTGTGGCTTCTGTAAGTTATCTATCCCATCAAATTTGTTATGACGATCCACCACATGATCTTTAGTCATTTTTACTCATAACCTTTTGCTTGTTTTGTTTTTGTTAGGATCAAGCGGGTAAGGTTCCTCTTTATTGGGGAATCACAGCTGATGGATATGTAGCATTTGCTGATGATGCAGATTTGCTTAAAGGTTCTTGTGGCAAGTCACTTGCTTCTTTCCCTCAAGGTGAGTTTCATTTTGTTCGAGCATATCACAATACTCAACATTTTGGCAACTATTTATTCCAAGTGATCCCAGATTGGATCATTTCCTCCCTCCCTTTCAAGATGATGATAATTCATAATATGAGGATTTTTACATTAACGTTGTCTATGTTCTGTTTCTTTTTTGTTTTCCAAAATTGTAAGTATTCCCTCACTATTGACATTGTTATTCTGTAAATTGTACAGGGTGTTTCTACTCTACAGCAGTTGGAGGATTGAGATGCTATGAGAATCCAAAGAATAAGATTACTGCAATACCTGCTGAGGAAGAGGAAATCTGGGGTGCATTCTTCAAGGTAACAAGATGACATGAGTTTAAATATAATTGCTGGTGCTGCTCTCAGTTCTCTTTGTAAAATATTCTTTTCATCTGTTTAGAACAGAGAATCAGTGATCTGTCCCAATAGTAATATAAGGTTAATGTCAGTTCAGACTGCATTAGGTACAAAGGGAAAATGTGAGGTCAAAGACAATAGAATAGGAGTTCAAAATGAATGGGTTAGACTAATTTAAACTTAAATCTTCATATCACTTTTGAAGGTAATCTTAGAGCTTAAGAAGTTAGAGTTGAATATCCTTTATGTAACTAGGATTGTCAGTTGCAACTAAATTTCACCGAGGTAATAACATTGTAAGTTCCTAAGAGCAAAATTATAATCTAAGCAAGTTCGATTAGGCTCTCAAGTGGTTGACAAGTCTCGTTTAGGTACAAGGTCTTTTTGGCCTTGGTTAACAAGAAAATCGAGTATTAGGTGCACAAATTGGAAAGCTCCACTACACATAATAGTGGTATTATTTATTTCAATATTTGTTTTTGCATTCATGGTTAGTTTGCTTATTTTGTGTGTGTGGCTCTCTCCATTTATGAACTTTGAGACTTATATCTTATGATATATTTTGTCTATTTGATGTGATGAATTATCAGGTGGAAGGGTCAGCAGTCCTTGCAGGCACAGAGTAAAAGATCCATTTTCAAATAAAGTACCTTGTGATGTATTAATGGAGTAATGTGTTTATGTGCTTGTGACGGTAAGGCTTGCATGCGGGGCCATGTAAATACCTTTAATGATAACTATGAGAAGAATGTGACTGGTAGTAGAGTTTATCATGGTGTTCATTAGCTAGGATTTTCTCTGTTTCTCTTGTACAGTTGCGCTTTCTAATGTAATAAAAGATATGCTTTTGGTTTGAGATTCTTTAATATTGATTCTATGCAAAGTGTGTCCGTATAAGATGATTGGTAAGCTTTCAGTTAGTAATAATTTAAGGGAAAATAGATATTATAAATGATGCTACAAGTATTGAATAGGTATTTAAAAAAGTAGATATTTAAATATTATTATTTTTATTTAAGGAGAGAGTGGATTCTTTCCACTTTTAATATAAATTGAAATAAGATTCTTTCATTGAGAAGTGTTCAAGATATACAAATGAATTTTTTTTATTTTTTTTAATGGAAAATAATCATCCTCAAGTTATATAAGGTTATTGGTTTGTTATGAGTGACAAAACTCTTTTTTCTAAGAACTTGAGTTCAAGATCATTAGTTAAATTAGAACTCATATATCATTTCATGATGAGTAACTCTAAAAAAATCATTCTATGTAACATAATGTCTCCTCAAATATATATGAGTGATAATTTGGGATGAGCCAATCAGTCAGCCCCTCTAAATGGTGGACCAGGGCGATACTTCAACCCACGTCCCTTTGATTATCTTATTTTATTTAATAATATTATATTATTAATTTTATATATATTAGAATTTACATGGTTGACTTTGTATATGAACGAAGTGGAGGTTGCAATTTATGAACTTTATTCGTGATTTTTTATATAGTTGACATAGAGCTGGTCACATCATATTTCTTTTGGAACCTTGGCATTACATGTCTACATACTATATAAATATAGGCTCGGTTGGTTAAATTAGAATCACACTGCTTAGTGGGGGTATATGACGTGATCTATTTTATTTTGTGTGATGTTTTATTATGTTTTGTCCAATAAAAGTGTATTGCAAAGATTGCAAACTTAGTATATTCAATATATATATATATATATATATATATATATATATATATATATATATATATAAAATGAAAGACAACACATAATCCAAATAAAAGTTAATTTTTTTTCCTAACTTGTCATTCATTGGAACATAAAATTAAGTGTAAAGCCCGTATTAAATGAGGCAAAAGTTTAAGATTTTACAAAATAAATTATAACTATTAAATAATTAATTTTCAACTGCTCATAGTCTTAATCAAACATTTATAACATTTTTTAAGAGATACTTAAAAAAAAACTATAACAACTTTTAAAAAATTCAATTTTTTAAATTTTGATTTCACTATATTTTATTTAAAAAATTCTCAGTCTTAATAATGCATTTGTAACATTTTTTAAAAGTTTGAAATTACAAATGAGTATTTATAATAATTTTAAATAATAAAATTTGAATTTATTTTAGGTTTAATTACTGTTTTAGTCTTGAATTTCGGTGTGTACTTTTTTAGTTCTTTAAATTTAAAAATGTTTTTTTAGTCCCTAAATTTTAAAAAATTATCATTTTTAGTCCTTGACATAATAAACTGATACTTTGTGATGGTTTTAAAGTATTTTGTGACAAATTTTTAAATACTTTGTGGCAGTTTTCAATTACATATTCAAGTGGTTAAAAATAAAAAATAATTTAAGATAACTAAAAATTATCGCAAAGTGTCAATTTATTACGTTAAAGACTAAAAGAATATAATTTTCAAATTTTAAGGACTATAAAAAACATTTTTAAATTTCATGGACTAAAAAAAATACATATCCCAAATTGAGGGACAAAAACAGTAATTAAACTTTTATTTTATAATTTCAACTATTTAGTTTCAATAAAATATTTATAATATATTTTTTAAGTTTCAAATTTCAAGAAAGTATTTATAAACCATAGTTCTCTTAGTTTCAAAAAATTATATTTTTTAAAGTTTTTAAATTTAAGTAAAATATGAATTTAAATATATTTTTTATCCATGCAATTTAAAACTTTTATTACTGTTCATCCTTGCAATTTTTTTAGTCATTGTCAATTATGTTTGTTTCACTTTTTGTTCTTGTCTAATCTTCATTACAAAAATGATGTAACAAATAATCTGATAATATCACTATGTCATGTCATCATGTGATGGTATCATGATGACACTATCATGTCATATTATTAATTAGAAGGACAAAAATTAAAATAAATATGATTTATAAGGAGTAAAAATAAAAAATGACATATTTACATGGACAGAAAAATATTAAATTTTTAAATTGCATATTAAAATAAAATAAGTGCTTTAATATTAATTTATCCACATATTCATTTCTACATCGCTAAGCCTTCAAACTCTTTTTTTATCCTCTTTTCTCTTCTATCTTCCTTCAAGCTCCACCCTTCACCATATTTTTCACATCCTTTACCGCCTTTAAGTAATTATGGTGGTGTGACAACCATGATAGTAAAGATGATGATGGCGACAATGATGATAATATTTGAGGTTATTGCAACCAAAATAACAATGTTATTGCATATGTGGCAATGACAATAGTGATTTTCGTGGCAATGATCGTGAGTGGTGGTAGTGATAGACTGATAGTGACGATCGATAACTATGATGGTGGTAATAACTATAGTAGTGGTAGTAGTAACTACAATCATAATGTAGTAATAGTGGTTGCAGAAGTAACAACAATGATAAGTCAATTTTCATGATAGAAATTTACAAAAGCTTGGTAGTTTAAGCGTGTTACATTATGAAATGAACAAATTTTAATATTTAATTTGATACTTTAATTTAATATTTAGATATTTAATATAACATTTATTTTGAGACTAAAATATTTCCCCTCTACAAATATATCATTTTTTATTTTAGTTCCTATAAATTTTGATTATTTCAATTTTAGTTTCTGTAAATTAATGATGTGATACTTCATGTCGATGTGGCACGAGGATGTCTTCATGACATCATCAAGTGATAACGTGACATGATAACATTGACATTTTGTTTGTCATGTCATCATTTTTGTAATATAAATTGACGAAAAACAAAAAAATATTAAATATCAAGAATGAAAAAATATATTTAAACGTAAAATAGTTATAAGAATTTTTTAGGTTTAAAATTAGTAAATTTAATTTCAATTATTTAAGATCATTTAGTTTCAACTTTTTAAAAAATATTTATATTATTTAATAATAGTTAAAATTTTGAAAAAACATTTTAATTATTTAATTAATTAAAATTAATAAATTAATTTGAAACAGCTTATTCGACCCTAAATGAAAAATATTCATTTACTATTCAAAATTCAAGATACATCCCAAATGCATACAAAAGGTTAAGCTGATCAAAAGTGAATAAATTATTGAATTACCTAAAACATAACTTCCCAATTAAAACTCAACATTGAAAAATTATAATAATCTTGTGTTTTATGTCACCAAATTTTTATTCTTATCTATACCCAAAAAAAATCAAAATCTCTTCTTATTATGATTTATTTGAATTATGATAAAATTAACATCATTAAATGTTAATTTGAATTCTAATAAAATATCAATAAATGGTAATTCATTGTTTTTACTTCTTATCTTTTCTGAACTAATTTATAACACAGCGATTTTCAAAATATGTGATTAAGTGATATAAATTAAGTTGAAAGAGAAATTAAATTAAATTCTATGTTTAGGAAAATATAATGTAAACAAATATATTTTCATTGTTTGTGTGTTTTGGGCTATATATTTTATGTTTGGTCTTTTGTTTTGGGCCTTAAGGAGAGTTGGGGATAATGAGTACGGTTAGAAGAGTCTTTAGGAAACCCCAAATCCTAGTCACAAAAAATATGAAAACTTTCCCCCAAGCCTCTCACTCTTTTCCTCTTAATCACCTTCATTTCTTTGAGGAAGATTTAAGAGCCTCCTTGCATTTTAGCTATTCCCATTCCTCCCTTGGACTCTTGGTGATTCTTTTGTTTTGGACTATTTTATGTGTTGATATTTTGTTTTGGGCCTTAAGGAGAGTTGGAGAGAATAAGTATGGTTTGAAGAATATATAGGAAACCCCAAACCCTAGTATATAAATATGAAAACTCTTTCCCTCCTAAGCCACTATCTTTTCCTCCCAATCTCCTTCATTTCTCTAAGGAAGATTTAAGAGTCTCCTTACATTTTAGCCACTCTTATTCCTCCCTTGGATTCTTAGTGACTCTTTTGGGGTGGTAAGTTCCTTCCTTCCTTCCTCTTCTTCTTCTTATTTTTGTCTTCCATGAGTTGACCTAATGAAGGGGTTCTTGGTTCAAAAAGCTAATTAAGGTTTTGTTTATGGAATGCTTTCATGCATATGTGTTAAAAGGTTGGTGGGATAGAAGAAAGCTTCTCCCTTGACTTAAAGATCCTCCCTTTCCTTTCTTTTCCTTAGGAAAACCCAAGCTTGAAACCCATTAAGGTAAGGGAAGCTTTAACTTTATTCTATTTCATTTCTTTGGATTGATATAAAATTTGCTCAAGAAGGAATCCAATGTATGCATGGAAATGAATTTTGAGAAAATTGGGGTTTTGTGTTGAAAATGGTGTTTTCTTTTGATTGATGAGTGTTAATGAAAAGTTCCAACTTGAAGTTTGTTTTGATGTTGTTTATGTGTTGGTATTACTTGTATATTGTTTGGAGTTGCTTGAAGGATGGATTGGGTTTTTGAAATATAAAAAATGTTGATACTTGGAGAAAGGGATGGACTAATTTGCACATTGGTTCTTCATAATTCACTGGGTGGATTTGTAATAAAGAGTAAAGATTCTCTCTAACACCAATTTGATGGACTAAAATTTTAATTTGTTGGGTGAATTTGCAATAGAGAGCAAGGTTGTTCTCAAGAAATTAATCATCTCTCTCTTTTCATTTAATTATTTTCATCTAATTAATTAATGTTTGTTCATCTAATTAATTAATGTTTGGAAAGAAAATAATTAATGTAGATGAGTGAATTCTCCAATCTTAATAAGGGAGAGAAAGGGTTGCTTTTCTTAATTTCTAGCATTTATTAATTTTTGGTTAAAAATTGTCAATTAATTAATTAATTAATGGTACCATTTAAATAAATAATTAATGAATTTGAAAATTAGAAAATGATTTTACAAAAAGAGACAAACAATTTTCTAAAGAGGGTCTTATAAAAAGGGTCGGAGGGATTATTTATTAGAAAATAATTTTATTATAATATCCTTATTATTTTTCTTAATAATTTCAATTAATGTATTATTAAGTCTTTGAAGTCAAGATTATATTACTAGAGGAAAAATCGGAATAGTTCTTTTAATATCTCATCGAAACTAAATTCATCAGTCAATATGAAAATTTTTTTAATCCTAAAAGATCAGTTAATTTAGGATGGAAGGAGTATGGTAAAATGTCATTATATGCTAATTTGAATTATGATAAAATGCCATTAAATGCTATTTTTTAAATCAATTGTTTTATCTTTTAACTTTTATAATTACTTAATAACTAAATTATAAAAATCACTTAGTTTATATAAATACCAAATACCACATCCATAGAATTGACACAATGGTATATAAGATAAGCTTCTATTAAGTTCACATGTGAAAAGATCAATTTATTTAGCGTGAGAATCCATGTTTAACTTCCTCCGGATGTAAAATTTTTGTAGGCTAACAATAATCACACACTCTGAGTGAGATTAATATTTCTTACTTTAATTAATTAAAAAGATTAAATTTTTAACTTAATTTGATATTTTCCTTTTATTAATTAAAATTGTTTAACATTTTATAAAAAGTTAGTCCACTTACAAATGAAAATGGTTTAAATTAATACATAATATGGAGTATCATTTAAATAAGAATTTGACAATGATAAAGATTCATAATATTTAATCGAAACAGTAGACTTGAAAAATAAAAGTTCATGTCCATAAACTAATTCATCATTGGTCCTAAACATCATTATTTACCTGATATCGTCTAATCTTTTTTTTTATAAATAATTTAATAAATGTTGTTTGCTGAATCTTGTAACACTTATTTGATTTACTTACATGCCCACATGCAGTAGCGGTATATATAGATTTGATTTATTTATTTTTTATTGCCAGCGGTTGGAAAAGGCTTTAATTTTTAATCTCATATTCTCATTTTTGACTAGGATTGGATGCTATAGTGGGTTGTGAAAATAATTCTTCTGACAAATATAATTCAATGTTTGGCACATTTAAATTGATTTACTAGAGTTTAAAAGGGTCATATGCCATGGGTGTAATATAATCATGCATGTCTGAACTGACAAACATGATGTGTGGAATTTTATTGTTTTACTGATTTTATTTTTCTTTCAGCAACATGATGTTTTTTTTATGATTCTTTTTCACATCGAAAACTTGAGGGAGTCTTAATTTATAGAACTATACAAGAGACTCCAATAGTCGTGATTCATTTGTGACTTGGACGACTGCCAATGTCAATTTTTGCCTTTACCATTTTTTATTTGAGATTCACAAATGGATTTTTCTTATGATATATAAATCATGTTAATTTTTCATGAACCCTTTTTTTTTTCTTGCTTATCCTGTGAATGATGAAAGTCCATAGCAACAAAATGGATCAAAACAAGCAAGGTGAAGCAGCAGAAGGAGGGAATATTGGTCATCCAGCACATGGCAAGAACCAAGAAGAGCAATCTAACCCTATGATAGCACCTACAAATCCTCCCAAAAAGAAAAGCTTGGAGGAACAACTCAACGACTTCTGGGCAGCACAGCGCGAGGAAGCTAAGATGACCACTAATTTCAAGACTCACAGCTTGCCCTTGTCGAGGATTAAGAAGATCATTAAGACCGACAAGGATGTAAAGATGATATCTGCTGAGACTCCCGTGGTGTTTGCCAAAGCCTGTGAAATGTTCATCAAGGAGCTCACAATAAGGGCTTGGGCTAATACTGAGGCTCGCAAAGGGAAGATACTTTCCCAGCGTGACCTTGTATCCGCCATCTCCCAGACTGCTTCTTTTGATTTTCTCGATGATATTATGCCCAAGGATGCAGGCTTACCAAGAACAAGCATTGCTTCAACAGAGAATGCTTATCTAAACATGCCACCTCAGCAGAATGTTGCAGGCCTTCCATATGATGCTCCAACCATGGCCTTTCCTAATCTAAACCATCATGCTCCCAATTAGGATGAGTGAAGAAGACACAGGTAATGAAGGGTACTGTGTATGGTCGAAATTTTCATGAGCTTTAGATTATATGAGACCTTTGCTTTTGTTTCCCTACTGTTATGTTAAAGTACTGAATTTAGTAGTTCTCATTTGAATTGAATATTTATAAATTATGAATTTGTTTTTCGTGGCAACTTGAGCCTTGAGGGATAATTAGCTCCAGGGTTGCTTTTAAATAGAAGGTTCTGCTCTTGTTTCAATTCCAGGTGTTGTGCATGCTGCGTAAGCGCGTTTCATATATACTAGCATCACGAGCTTATATAATTTGAGATGAATAGGTGATTAATATATGCATAAATAAGCTCCTATATTACAAATGTGTCTTATTTTGAACGGAAGACATTCAATTTTTAAGCCTATAATCATGAATTTGGTTCTGATTATATATATATATATATATATATATATATATATATATATATATATATATATATATTATATTCTTATCTGTATGTCTTAATCATATATATTATGAGTTATGTTTCTCGCTTATTAAATATGTTTCATTACCACCTTATTTTCAGTTTTTCTATGTTTAATTTGGAACTTAAATCTCAATCTATTCAAAACAAAGTCAAGATATATCTTCTTTTCTCTTCCTCGCTGTGTGCGTATTTTGTTCTAGGACTATTTGATTATCAAATTTGATCTAATTTTACACCTCATATCTGTGCTTGTGAATACTATGCATAGTTAGTTTTTTTTTTTTTTTACTTTTTTTTTTCAATGAGGAATTTTTTAAAAAAGGTTATGCGAATTGTTTAGTTAACAAGACCAAAAGCATTGATTTAATTGGAGGCTTTTAATTTAGAGGTAGTTTCTGTTGCAGCTGTTGAGCATGTTGCATGCAAGCACGACAGTAGCATTATGCACATTTACATTTTGAGATAAATAAGAGATTATTAATTTATGCACAAATAAGCTCGTATTACAAAGTTGTCTATTTTGAATGGAAATCACTCAAATCTTTTAAGCATATATAATCTTAAATTTGATTCCGAATTTATATGTATCTAAAGAATTCGTTTTGAAATATCCTTAATTTTGTTTAACAATTAATGATATTATGAATTATGTTTCTCACCTTTTAAGCAAGATGAAATTTTGAGAAACTTTTATTATAACCTACTTCACTTCAACTTTCTCTATTTGATTTGAAATTGAAATGTCAATCTGTTTAAAACAAAGTCTAGATATACATATATCTTCTTAAATTTCTCTTCCTCTATGTGAGCATGCGTGTTTTCTTCTGGCTATTTGATTATCAAATCAATACATCATATTTGTGTTTATATGATTGATGTATATATATAGTCATCTTTTTGTGAGTTTTTTCAATGACAAATTTAGTTAAAAGGTTCTTCTAATTGTTGACTTGGTCAAAAGCATTGAATTAACTTAGGGCTTTTAATTTGGTGCTAGTTTCGGTTCTAGGTGTTGTGCATGCTGCATTTAAGCCCACAACAGCATTATGCATTTATATATTTCCAGATAAATAAGAGATTATAATATGCATATATAAACTCTTATACTACACATGTGTGTTATTTTCAATGGAAGACAGCCGAATCTCTTAAACATATGATAAGAATTTGAATCCAATATATATATATATATATATATATATATATATATATATATATATATATATTTCTATCTTATTAACTAAGATGATAATCTGAGAAACACAAACAAGTAAAATAATTTGAAGAATTTAGAAAATTCTAAAAGCCTTGAACTAGAATTTCAAATACCATTTTGTTTAATTTATTTGAAAATAATGATCTTTTTTATCATTTGTTTTTAGTTAAAAATTTTAAAACAAATAATTACATTTTTCAAAATAAAGCAAAGCTAACATGTGTTAAAATTTATTATTTTTCAAAAATAGAAATGAAGCTTTATGGAATGTAATTACAAAGGATTGTTTTCTTTATAAAAAAAATTCGTACGAATTTATTTAAGATAAAATATATTTTTGGTCCCTTTAAAATTTGAAAAGTTTAATATTACTTATTATAAAATTATTTGTTTATTTTTTGTTCTTTTAATTTTGAAATGCATCACATTTGGTCCTCCAAGTGATTTAGATAATGCTTTATAGATAGAGAAGAAGTGATTTAGATATAATACATGAAGGATCAAAAGTTATCCATTTCAAAATTAAGAGGGTCAATAAATAGACAAAATTTTAGAAAGACTAAAATCAAACTTTTTAAATTTTAATGGACTAAAAATATATTTTAACTATTTATTTATCATAAAGAAAAATTGCAGAACAAAATAAAGAAACATAGGACAAAAGTTAACAATATGATATAGGTAAGAAAGTGATGTTTTGTATTGGACGTGGTTTTAAGACACATAATTCATCAATTTATTGGTGCCCCCAAAATTATTTTCTAGTTTCCCGAATTTTATACACTTCGTATCCTACTTTATAGTTTCTCAAAATATATACTGATAGCAACTCACCCATGGAACCAGCTCTGTAGGTACCACGTACCAATGTCGATACCAGGCCCACACACACTCACACGAGGCCTGCATACTTGAATGATTATGAGTGATTTCGTTAGCGTTGTCGAGGGTTAGGGGGACAACATCTTATTGTTATAATAGAATAGAATATTATCCTTTTAGCTAATGATAACTTCATGTATAAATATATGAATGCATGAATGAATAAAGGAGAAAGTTCAGTCACTTATATTTCCTTTACGTGCTTTATCTCCTTTAGTTGTATCTCTTTTAGCTGCATCTACCAATTTGGTCCGACCTGCTCCTCATCAACCAACCACCATGCCTGACCATAACACCCGCCAATCCACTCTTGACCGTTTGGAGGAGGTAGTCACCAGACTGACTCAAGCCCAAGCCACCCTCATCCAAGGCCAAGCCACCCTTACCCAGAACCACGCCGCCCTTGCCCAAACACAAACCTCCATGAATAACAAAATGGACTTCATGCTTGAACACTTAGCGGCGACCCTCACTGTCCAACCACTTTCCCTGCATCCCCCACCCTCAAACACTCCCACACTTTCCCCACACACTTCCAAACCACATATGAAGCTCGACGTACCTAGATTCGATGGCCAGGACCCCATTGGCTGGATTTTCAAAATCTGCCAATTATTTGATTATCAGGGCTTACCGGACCATGAGCGTATTATCGTGGCATCGTTCTACATGGACGGCCCGACTCTGTCATGGTATCAATGGATGACCCGTAACGGGTTCATTTCTTCATGGTCGACGCTACTTCAAGCCTTAGAGTCGTGTTTCGCTCCCACCTTCTACGATGATCCCCAGGGGGTGCTCTTTAAGCTTCAACAGCGCGGTTCAATGGACGAGTATCTCACTGAGTTCGAACGGTTAGCGAACCGGATTATCGGTCTCTCTCCGGCAACCTTATTGAGTTGTTTCATTTTCGGCCTTTACTCGAAACTTCGCCGAGAAGTCCAGGCTCTGCAGCCCATGTCTCTTCCGCAAGCCGTCGCACTTGCTAAGCTTCAGGAGGACAAGCTCTAGGAATGTCGTCGCCTTTCCCACGCCACCCCATCGTCTTTTGTACACCTGCCACCTACCAGCCCTTCCACCGTTCCTGTACTGGTCCGTCCTCCGGTCAAGCGGCTGTCTACAGAAGAACTGGCCATCCGACGTGACAAAGGCTTATGCTATCATTGTGATGAGAAGTGGATTCTCGGTCACCGTTGTCGTCGATGTCTCCACTTACTCATCGCTGATGATGATGATGACTGTCTTGACCTTCCATCGTCTCCTCCAAACATGGCGTCAGAGGACAACAGTGCTTCTCTGATTCCTTTAAATGTTCCTCAAATCAGCTCCTTAACGCCTTGTTGGGAATGTCGGCATCAGAGACATTTCGTCTCTACGGTACCATTGCACACCATCAAGTGGTGATCCTGGTGGATGGCGGTGTAGCACTCACAATTCCGCCTCGTGACCTTTCTTCACCTAGCCTAGGTTCTCATGGAAATTATGCAGGTCATGATCGACAATGGAAGCACCATTGATTGTGATACTAAATGTCCCTCTATACCCATTCTAATTCAGGGCTACACTTTTTTTGTTGATTTGTTTCAGTTGCCGATAGGTGGTGCGAACATCATGCTCAGAGTCCAATGATTGAATACGCTCAGACCGATCACCATTGACTACTCAACGTTGACCATGAGTTTTACGTACATGGGCCAGCCCATCTCTCTTCACGCCGATGTTCCCCTGTATCTTAGCCCAGCCTCGGCCCAACAAGTTAAACGACTTGCCCAAAACAACAACATTTCGGCCTTATACCAGCTAACCTGTGTCCCTACCCAGACCCACCTTTATCCCAACCACACACCCCTTCTTACTATCCACACCAACCTATCCCTGGCTTATCTTCTTCAACGCTACAGGTACCCAGCCAACTCCTACCTCCACACACCCCTTCACTATCTTCCAGGAACCCAGCCAACTCCAACCTCCAAGCACCATCACCCATCGTATTCACCTACTCCCAAATACAAACCCAGTCAATGTTAGACCCTACATGTACCTAGACTCCCAGAAGAATGAACTTGAGAGGCAGGTTGCCGCCATGTTGGAAGCATATATGATCCGCCCTAGCCGTAGCCCGTTCTTTTCTCCGGTGTTATTGGTGAAGAAGAAGGATGGAAGTTGGCGCTGCTGTGTCGACTATCGTGCCTTAAACGCCACAACTATCAAAGATCGTTTCCCCATGCCAACGATTGACGAGTTACTCTATGATATTGGCAACGCATCTTGGTTTTCGAAGTTGGATCTCCGTCAAGGGTTCCACCAAATTCGGATGCACGACAATGACATCCCGAAAATGGCGTTCCGAACCCATTATGGTCACTAAGAATTCAAGGTGATGCCCTTCGGCTTGACCAATGCACCCTCTATCATCGCGGCGGTTTTCTTCGACGACATCCTCGTCTACAGTCCTTCTTTTCCGGCACACCTTTAGCATCTGGAGGTAGTTTTCACTACATTGTTGCAGGGTCATTCTACCTTCGTCGTTTGAAATGTACCTTCGCCGAACAGCAGTTGAATTACCTAGGCCACATCGTGTCTCCGCAGGGTGTCACGCCGGACCCAGAGAAAATCCAGGTGATGACCGCATGGCCCACCTCTACATCTCCTTCGGACCTCCGAAGTTTTATGGTCCTCATTGGTTTTTATCGCAAATTCATTCGAAATTATGCCGCCACCGCAGCTCCATTAACGACATTACTATGTAAGGATAAGTTCATGTGGAATCCTGAAGCTCAGGCCGCGTTCCAACACTTGAAAACCCTAATGACTCAGGCGCCCATCCTCACCCCAGACTTCACCGTGCCATTTACTCTAGAGACAGACGCTTCCAGCACAACTATCGGCGCTGTCCTACTTCAGAAGTCATGCCCCATTGCGTATTTTAGTAGGTAGTTGTGTCCCCGGTTGTAGAGAGCTTCCATGTACGTCCGTGAACTGCATGCTATCACCACTGCCATACATAAATGGCATCATTTCCTGTTAGGGCACACCTTCGTCATCATGATAGACCACCGGAGCTTGAAGGAGTTGATGTCACAGGTCATTCAAACTCTCGAGCAGCAACCTTACCTTGCCAAGCTTCTCGGGTATGATTATACCATCCAATACAAACCTGGCTTGACCAATATGGTTGCAGACGTCTTGTCTAGGGTTCCGGCACAACCATCCCTAATGCTTTTATCAGTCCCACATAATCTCTTCATGGAACAGCTCCGACAATAATTTTTGCAAGACACTGCGTACCAAGAATTACTCCACCAGGTCCAACGCTACCCTGTTGCTCATCCGGGTTTCACAGTTAAGCAGAATATACTTCTTTTCCGAGATAAACTATGGCTTTCTTTCGGCCATGATCTTATGAAGGTGCTTCTGGAGGAATTTCATCATACACCGTTAGGCATCCATATGGGTGTTGCGAAAACACTCCATCGTATACAACAACATTTTTGTTGGCCCAAGATGTGCTAGGATATCCACCAATATATTGCTTAGTGTGAAACATGTCAACAGATAAAGTCGGAAACTCGTAAGCCCATCGATCTTCTACAACCATTGCTAATCCCTTCATCCCTGTGGCACGACCTGCCCATGGATTTTATTACTGGTCTTCCGGCTTCTCAGGAATACACCACCATCATGGTGGTTGTCGACCGTTACTCCAAGGGAACCCACCTTGGGCCTTTACTAACCCATTACATCGCCCACATGGTTGTCGTATTATTCATGGATATTGTCTGCAAGCACCACGACTTTCTGTGTAGTCTCGTTTCGGAGAGGGACCCCATATTCATCAGCGCATTCTGGCGTGAGCTCTTTCGTATGAGTGGCACCAAACTTTGATTCAGCACCGCCTACCATCCGCAAACAGATGGTCAAACGGAGGTTATCAACCGTGTACTCGAACAATACTTGCGAGCCTTCATCCATGATCATCCATAACATTGGTTCAAATACTTGTCTCTCGCCAAGTGGTCTTACAACACTTCCATCCATAGTGGTACCGGCTTCTCACCGTTTGAGGTTATGTACGGTAAATAGCCTCCGAATCTTCCTTTATACTCTGCCGGAACATCCACTGTTGAAGCTGTGGATGCTATATTAACTTCGTGGGAAGCCATACATCATACCCTCACACACAGGCTCCAAAAATACCAAGATTCGATGAAATGCATGGCCGAATCACACCGTCGGGACCTTACCTTCAATATAGGTGATTGGGTCTACATTCGACTCCGACCTTACCGCCAGACCTCGATGCAACCCACCTATTCCAAGCTATACAAACAGTTTTAAGGACCATATCAGATACAGGCATGGGTTGGCCAAGTTGCGTAATGCCTACAGTTGCCACCAACTTCCAAAATCCACCAAGTTTTTCACGTCTCCCTCCTCAAGGCTCATCATGGCTTAACAACACCTGAGTTACCAGCACTGCCATCCTTTAGCACCGATAACCACCCACTTGTCCACCTTTTGTGATTTCTGGATTGGAAAATGGATGATTCCACGACACCCCCTACTCCACAAGTCCTAGTACAGTGGACTGGCTTGGCACCCGAAGATACCACATGGGAGTCCTGGATGCAGCTCAAGGATATTTACGACGTTGAGGACAAGGTCTATTTTCAGACAGGGGGTATTGATAGCAACTCATCCATGGAACCAGCTCTGCAGGTACCATGTACCAATGTCGATACCAGGCCCACACGTAGGACTTCACGCACTCACATGAGGCCTGCATACTTGAATGATTACGAGTGGTTCCGTTAGCGTTGTCGAGGGTTAGGGGGACAACATCTTATTGTTATAACAGAATGGGATATTATCCTTTTAGGTAATGATAACTTCATGTATAAATATATGAGTGCATGAATGAATAAAGGAGAAAAGTTCAATCACTTATATTTCCTTTACGCGCTTTATCTCCTTTACCTGTATCTCTTTTAGCTGCATCTACCATATACACTCAATGGTAATTGGTATAATGTGGAGAATGGGGGGCTACACATTCTTTGTGCGACGGGTGGTTTCTATGGTCATGTAACTCGTGTGATTGCCACCACTCAAATGTTGCCAAAACAGTTGACGAGGGTGGTATAATCCAAATAGGGGAGAACCATGGCCAAGGGATGCAATTAGTGGTAGGGCAAATCGTATCCAATATGGATCAATCAGTTGGAATCTTGCCAATGGCTGTGCATGGGGAGTGAATAGCAAAAATACATAAAAATAAAAATTTAGCAGCAAATAAAAAAGTTTCCAAATTAGGATATATATCCCATAATGACATGAAAATCCAAAACGAATCTAATGCTTCTCCCTATCAAGGGAGAGTTAGGGTTGGTTATAAGGCTGAGTTTATTTCTTCCAATAAAAACACACCCGGGCTCTGACCACTAATATACATGGTGTAGTGGACATTAATCAAACACCTAGTCAAGGGGGTTTGGGGAAAGGACTTCGCAATCATGCATGATCAGAGGCCTTGTGCTGATGTACAAGGCAAGAGGTAAGCAACATGGCGCAACATCCATGTCGTACTAAAAGAATAATGACCTATAATTATGAATGCTTTTACCTATAGACATAAAATGCTGAGGTGGGTTGTCTTGAATGTAAAATGTTTACTGCATTATAACTTCTAATCACTTCTAATCAAATAGTGGTTAGAGGTTACAATGCAAGAAGCAACAAAAGAAAAATAAATATATAAAGTAGAAAAACCCATAACAACATCTATAAAATAGATAGCATTCAATAAATTTGTAAATAAAGACACTAATTGAAATTTTTATTTTATTTTATAGCAAAATAAAGCAAAACATTTTGCAGAAGGATTAGCGTTTGAAATGCTGGAGCCAAATAGAGATAGATATGCACTACAAAATAAAGTTGCAATTTGTGGCAGTTAAAATAACTGTTAGGGCTACAAAGATGCAAAATTTCTACTTGGAATGAAGCTCGTCATGGGATGCTGAACACTAACCTTGATGCAGGCTCCAATGTTGGAAACACTAGATTCTTTGGTCACCAAGTCCAGGAAATGCTACGATAGGAAGAGATGTTGGACTTTCTATTTCTCTGGAAGTAGACTTGAGCTTCAATGCTGAACTGCATGCTGTCATGTTGATGATTAAAGTTGCTGAAAGTAAGAATTAGTTTCCACTTTGGCTGGAATCAGATTCATTGCTTACTGTTACAACATTTCAGAGTATACTAGCTAGCCTGGTGCCTTGGCATTTGAAAAATAAGTGGTGCAACTGTACGTCTTGAGGCTTTGAACAAGGATTTTCAGAGTTTCTCATATCTTCGGATCGAGAGGGCAACACTTGTGTTGATAAATTGGCAAATTTAGGTTTATCTGTCCAGGGTCTTACGTGGTGGGATGAATTTCCTATAGCTTTCTTAAAGATGACTTTTATAGGAATAGGGTGGGTTTAATTACCTTTTTACAGAATCTGTTAGCTTCTAAAGCGGCTGTGCTTGGAGTTTATATGTTCCTTGAGGACTATTTCTATTATTACTAAATTTGGGATTAAATGGCATAGGATCTCAAGTTTCCTGGTGCCAATCTAGTTGGGTTTATGATGCCAATCTAGTTTGGATTTATGAGTCTTGAGCAATGTTGTTTTGTTCCTAGCTTTAAATAAAAAAACATTAATTTGAGACTTGTAACCGGATTTTTCCACAAGCTGTCCCCTTTAATTTCCAGGTGTTATTTAAACCTTTTTGCAAGGTCCATTCGTCATAATGGTTGAAAGATCAATCACATCACTCACCCTAATTCTGTAGGATCTTCTCCACATTTTTGCCATTGAAGAAGCAACCCTTGGAAGAGGAGCTTGATAATTCAATGGATTCACCATCCTCCCTGACCGTATGATCAGCCTTGTTTGCTCTTATGCTCGCCAGGTTTTGCCGGATTCTTTTAGTTACGGTTAGATGAACTGTGTGGAATTCCTCTACTCCACACACTAAAAGAGAGATAAACCTTGAATTGAAAATAGAGGTGTTTAGTTTTGAATAGCTATGTCAGCTTGTTGGGGTTACTAGGCTGAAAGAAATCGAGCTAGATGGAGAGTGTTGGGTTCAAAAGAAATCACAGGGAGAAAGAAAAGGGATTAGATAATCACAATATAGGGTTCAAATGGTGAGAGAAAGATAAGGATATTGGAGATGTAGCGTTGGGGTGGAGGGATATCAGAGTTGACGTGGAGGGATTGATCAGTATGGTGGTGAAGAGTTGGCTACTACCAAAAAGGTATTATTGGTTTTCCTGGATACTTGAATGCCATCATTTCAGAATAACAAATTATAAAATCATCTTATAGTAAGTAGATGATTGAGTTTTCCATATAACTATTATCATGTTAGTACTTTAGGCCATCTAAGATCACTGTCATAGATTAGAACTTGGTAATGTTAACTCTTCACGACCAAATTCATTGATTTATAAATATAATAATTAGATATGTGTTCTTCCAAACTGCTTTGTATTTATTTGCCAGATATTACTCTAATATTTTTCTGATATATTGTTAGCAAAATTCCAGTTTGTAAGGTTTTTAACAAAAGATTTCTGGGTTCTGGATGGTCATAATATTTTTAAAGTTCTCAATTTAAAATCACTAACCATCGATTTGCTTAGCATTTCTGGAACCTTTTTGTAATTTCATGGTTGTCTATTGCAGAAATATTTTTCTGGTTTTTATTAGGTCATCCCGTCTAATGACCGTTATGAAAAATTAAACCATGGACACGTAACTAGAGGTAAATGATGGGTGTACTAGTGCTTTTGAAGTCTATTATAAGTACAACTAATTGAATTGTGAGATTTGTTTAGATTTTCAACATTTTATAGAGCCACACATATAATTGTAAAAGATCTTTTGAAAAAAATACTTGGATTGAATTAGTCTACAAAGGCTAAAATATTGTAAAAATTTCTCACAATTGATTTAGTTATGATTATAACACATTTTAAAAGTATCATTCCATACTATTGAGTTCCACTTTCAATTAGGTGTTTACGGTCAATTTTTTTTAAATGACCATCAGACAGGATAATACAATTAAAAAAACTTAAAGGTTCAAGGAAACAATTAAGAAAAAAAAAAGAGTTTAGGAACCTAACTGAAAATCTGACAAAAGTATGAGGACCCACAACTTATCTAAACCTTATTTAAAAGTAATTATCTTTTTGTGAACTTTTTTCGTAAAAAAATTAAAACAAATAATTACTTTTTTCAAGAGGAAGTAAAACTAGGATCTGTTAAAATTTATAATTATTTTTTTATAAAATGGAATCAAGTTTTATGGAATGTAATATATTATGAAGTATTATTTTCCTTTTCAAAAAAATTGTTATGTATTTTTTTATCATAAATAAAAATTTGGAATAGAAAATAAAAATACAAAAGTGAACATTGTTATACCCCCAAAAAGTGAACATTGTATTGATCAAGATATTGATTCAATGTTTAAGAGTTTAATTGTGATTAAATTATGATTGAATCGATTTAATACGTTAATAATAATCAAATAATATTAAAAACTAAAATAAAAACATCATTTTATAGCATAATATAGGTTCTTAACATTTAAAGTAAACAAAAAAATCTAATCAAATATATCATAATATTTCGGTTTATATTTTAATAAAATATAATAATTTAATAAGCAATAACATATAAAATTAAAAACAAAATGAGTAATAATTAATATAATACTGTAAAATTATAAGAAAATTATATATAAAAATATAAATGACTAAATTAAATGTTTTATAAAAATTAATAAAATAATTTATACCAGTTGTAAACCTTATTAAATTTCTTGGTATTTGTCTTTTAAATCTTTTAAATTGTAAAGTGAGAAGGAAAAGCACATTGATAGTCAATTGAGAAGGAAAATTAATAAAATAATTTATACCAATTGTAAACCTTATTTTAAATTTTATATCCAATACAATGATAATCAATCGAGAGAGAGAGTTCAACATTGTTCATTGGATGAAGAAATGAAAAAAAAAAACAGTGAAAACTAAACTGGATGATGATACAATTGCAATATATTGAAATCAAATTCAAAATTAAAGACATGTATGCTTAAATGGGAATTTGATTAGTCCAATAATTTCAAAGAAATTACTATGACTTTCAAAATGCCAACTGGTTTTTGGAAATGTTTTGCTGGGTTTGGTGTAAATTGGAAGCATGCTGGCTCCTTGTTCACCACCGGATAATACGGCATGCAACTGTACATCTTTTGTCTTGTCATAAAAGTATTTTTGTAACGGATAACTGAATAATAATAATAATAATAATAATAATAATAATAATAATAATGTAATAAATGCTCATAATAATAATAATAATGATGTAATAAATGCTCATAATAATAATAATAATAAAACTAATAAGATAATAAATGCCAGTGCAAGGATAAATTCATCATTCAAAAATGTTATTGAAGTATTAAAACAAACCTCAATTTCATTACCACCTTCTTCTTCACCTCAATTTTCCCCTCTTTGGTTCAGAACTGAAATCTCAATCTGTTCAAAACAAATTAAACTTTAGGTAGATCTT
Source organism: Glycine soja (assembly GCF_004193775.1). Classification (NCBI taxonomy): domain Eukaryota; kingdom Viridiplantae; phylum Streptophyta; class Magnoliopsida; order Fabales; family Fabaceae; genus Glycine; species Glycine soja. Next base: position 39,702,607 of record NC_041012.1, on the reverse strand, counting down.
CTTGTCTCTTCCTTTGTGTGTGTTTTATTCTTGCGATCTGATTATGAAGTTCAATGTCTTTTTTTAGTTATTGTATTGTAGCATTAAAAGAAACTCACTTCTTTCTTCTTTCTTCTTTCTTTGACTTTCATGAAATCTCAATTTGTTCTAAACAAAGTTGAGGCATATCTTCTTCTATCCTCCCCTTTCAGTGGTGTTTTCTCCTTGCTATCTGAATTCAATATAATTTCATGCATAGTATTTGATTTGTACTTACATATTATAGTTCGTTTTATTGATGAGTTTTTTTTTTTTGTTTTTTTTATTGGAATTACAAATTTAAACTGTTTGTGGATTGTTTTGTTGAAAGGCCAAAAGCATGGGCTTTTAATCTGATGCTTGTTGCTGATCCAGGTGTTGTGAGTGTTGCATGCAAGTCCACGGTAGTATTATATACTTGTTTTTTTTATTATTGCTGGCAATTGGAAAAAGGTTTAATTTTTAATCTCAGATTCTCAGTTTTGTCATTGATTCTTATTGTGGGTAATGAATGAATTCCTGCCATATAATTCAATTGGAAAAAGGTTTAATTTTTTGAAGTTCTATTTGAGATCCACAAATGACTTTCTAGCAGCATTTTTTTTTTTATCACTGCTCATGGTTATTCTTAGGGAATATATGATGGTCAAAGAATATTTTGCAGTCTATAACAACAACGCTAAAATGGATCAAAACCAGCATGTTCAACCAGCACAAGAAGCATATGGCGAAAACCAATATCAATCTAACCCCGTGACGACACCTACCGTTCTTCCAACTCAGACATCTGATTCTTCTCTTTCATCATCCTACCCAAGACAGCACCCAAATGATCCCCAATTGGAAGCCATGTACGAGCTACGACAAGAACGCTTGCAACAACAACTCAACAACTTCTGGGCAAAACAGTGCCAGGAAATCCAGGAGGCCACTGATTTAAGGACTCACAGCTTGCCTTTGGCTAGGATTAAGAAGATTATGAAGTCTGATGAGGATGTAAAGCTGGTATCAGCTGAGGCTCCGGTGGTGTTTGCCAAGGCTTGTGAAATGTTCATTATGGAGCTCACTTTGAGGGCTTGGGCTAATGTTGAGGAGGACCAAAGGAAGATAATTAAGAAGCATGACATTGCATCTTCAATCTCAAGGGCAGATGTGTTTGATTTTCTTATTGATACTGTCCCCAGGCCGCTTGAAAATATATTGGATCAACAAGGGTTTGTAGGCCTACCAACAAGCACTGTTCCAACTCCATTGAATGATGCTTGCTATCATAATCCCCCTCCTCAGGCGCTTGTTCCGGGCAATCCATATGGTTCTCCAAGAATAGCTGTGGGAATGCCTATTCTTGATCAAAATCATCCTGGGCTGCAAATCCATCATTTTCTAACTCCAATGGAGCCCACCCCCACCCCCACCCCCAATCCCCAAAACCCTTCTCCTAGTTCGGATTGTTGAACAAATAATATCTCATTAGCGAAAACAATGGTAATTAAGGATACATAAGATCAATTTGTTTAGCTTTAAGTGAGACCTTTATTTTGTGTTCCTTTAATTTCTAATGGTATGTTAGTTAATGTTGTAGCTCTGATTTGAATTGAATATCAAAGTTTGAGACGGTTTTTTGTGGCAATATGCGGCATAACTTCAAGGATGCTTTTAGCTAAAAGGCTCTGCAATATGTTTCTATTTCTGGTGTTGTGCATGCAATATGTAAGCCCCACAGTATTCATTTTGAGATAGATACGAGATTAATATTGATACTCAAATATTTTAAGCCTATAATGGTGACTTTTTCTTAATCTATATGTATAGAACAAAGTCACTATGAATATGCTTATTTTTAATGCTTAATCATATTAAGAATTATATTTATCACCTATTAAATAAGACGATATTTTGAGAAACATATTTTACTTCATTTTTACTTAAATAAGACGATATTTTATCACCCTTTTTACTTCAATTTTTCTATATTTGATTTTCAACTTAATTCTCAATATGTTCAAAACAAAGTCTAGGTATGCCTTCTATACTGTGCACCGTTTTCTTCTTGCTTTTTGTTTATCAAATTTGATCTAATTTGATTTGACAGCTTCTACCCATGAACCACATTCGTAGGTGGTTCTACCCATGTACCACATTTGTAGGTGGTATATGGCGCACCATGTCTTTTAGCTGTTAGATTAATCTGGTGCCTATGTTATTACGGTGTACCATCAACACCATATATGGCGAATCTCACTCGATCCATAGCCAGCGAAGCCTGCACTAGCGGTAATCAAAACCCCAGATAAAAAGTTATCAAAACCAGATTTCTTGAGAAGCTCAAGAGCCTCCCACTAATGGAAAAACGAGTTGTTGGTGCAAAGGACCTCATTCACCAAGTTACAGTAATAATGGTTGAAGAAAAGACTCAAACTTGAGCCCCACCCAGAAGTAGAAATGAAGAGGCAATTTTGGGTTCAAAGAGACAAATTCCTCAGATGAAATGAAAAATGTTAAAAGTTATGTGGGAGGATTTTGGTTTTGTTGGAAGACGTAGGAGAACTCCACTGGTTTCTTTTTCTAGGACTAAACTCCTCCCTCTTCATGCAGGAACTACAAAGGTTTGATATCGTGTAAATTACCTACAAAGGTGGTTCATGGGAAAAGTTGTCAATTGATACATTATGTTTGTGTTTAAGAAAGTTTATATAGTTAGCTTTTTTGTGAGTTTTCTTCAACTAACCAACTCAATCAAAAGGTTCTGCGGAGTGGTTCGTTGACATGAGACCAAAAGCATTGGCTTAACCTAGGGCTTTTGTTTGGTGCTTGTTTCTGTTATAGGTGTTGTGCATACTGCATGTAAGCTCACAACATCATTATGCACTTATCCATTTTGAGATAAAGATACTATATGCACAACTAAGGTCATATTACAAAAAGTGTGTTATTTTGAATGGAAGATACACAGTGACACAAATCTTTTAAGCATATAATCATTAATTTGATTCCAAAATATACATGTACAAAAAAGTCGTTATTAAATATTCCCTGTGTAATATGCTTGATCGATCATCCCATTAATATATTCTCACCTATTAAACAAGATGATATTTTAAAACATAAAAAAGTAAAATAATTAGACAAATTTTGAAATACAGTAAAACCCTGGAATTTGAATTCCAAACACTATTTTGTTTTATTTATTTAAATGTAATTATCTTTTTTCTCAACCTTTTCATAAAAAATGTAAAACAAATAATTATTTTTTCAAAATAAGAAAAACCGACATGTATTAAAAATATTTTTTTTCCGAAAATGGAAGCAAGTTTTATGGAATGTTACTATGAAGTATTATTTTTCTTTAAAAAATTAGTATGAATTTTTTTATCACATAAATAAAAATTTGCAAAACAAAATATAACAACAGACAAAAGTGAGCATTAATTGGTATAGCCAAGAAGTTTTATGTTTTGTATTGGACATGGTTTTAAGCACATATTTATTTTTTTACTTTTCCAAAATATATACATTTCCTAATATATAAATTTATACATTTATAACATTTTATAAAATTTTAAAATTATAAAAATAAATTATGACAACTTTTAAATAATTAAATGTTAAATATTCATATATAACAAACAGGCAATTAACCACCAAACATGCAGATATCGATTGGTGGTGTAAGATTTTTCCATTTTAACTAGAAATCTCGAGTTCAAGTCTTGAATATTTTACATACTTGAAAGAAAAACTTAATTTACTCCTATAATCCTATTTAGCTCGGACAAGATACTTGTAGTCTAGATGAAAATAAATATAATCAACAAGTATATGGATAAACTCGTAGCTTGTGGTCTATAAAAAAAACACTAAAAAAAACTTTTAAAAACTTCAAATTTTAATAGAGAATTTATAACAATGCTTAAATAGTTAAAAATTAAATATTTTATTTCAACAATCCCAGTTTGAGTAAAGAATTTGAAAAACAAAAAATTATTTTTTTAAAGTTTTAAATTATTTTTCTCAATAGTTTTTAAATAATTAAAATTAGTAATTTTGAATTTCATTTTATAATCTCAATTTTTTAAAAGATTGAATTTCATGAAAGCATTTATAATTTTTTAAATAATTGAAACCACTAAATTCAAAATCAATTTTTTAACCCCAATTTTACTTAATTTCAGAAAATATGCATAACACTTGTATAGGTTTAAAATTACAATAAAATATTCATAACAACTTTTGAATATTTAAAATTAGTAAATTAAGAATTAATTATTTAATCTAACTGATTTGCAATTAAAAAAACATTTTCTAATACTTAAAATTTTAAAAAAGCATTTAAATAAATAAAAATAGTAAATTTGAAATAAATTATTGAGATGTAAACTAAGAATAGTCATCTTTTCATACAAAAAAATGCCTAGTGCATACAAAAGGTTAAGCTAATCAAAAGTAAATAGATTATTGAATTACCTTAAACATAAATTTAGAAATAAAACATAAAAGTTCAGTAAAAATATATAAATAAGACATAAAAGTGAAAACTATTATAATTAATCATGCCTTTTTTGTCACCCAAACTTTTATTCTGATCTTTATAAAATAAAAATAAAAAACTCAAAATCTCTTCTTGTTATGATCTTTTTTGTGCTTCAGTATTGTCATGATCCATTTGAATTATGATAAGACATCATTAAATATTAATTTGCCTTATGATAAAATGTCATTAAATGCTTATGCATTGTTTTAATTTTTTACCACTTTGACATAACTAATTAATTACTTTAATTGTGGAAATACTAAAAAAATCCAAAGTTTAATCTTCTTATTATGATCTATTTGAATTCTGATAAAACATCATTAAACAAGCTGAGTGAATTATTGTAGATTGTACTTGGATCCTACATATCAAAACAATAAACTTCTAAACAATTATTCCTTCAAGAAATGCCTTAATAATGAATTTAAGAGAGAACGGTTTGCTATAATTTGTTTTTAATGTAATAAATTAAAATATAAAGTAAAATGTCATTAGTGCCCTTACTATGAGGGGAAATAGTTTTCTCTCTCTAACAAGTTATAGAATAAAGACAAATATTTTAATTGTGCATTCATTGGATGCAGAAAAAAAAAATAGTGAAAACTAGCCAGGATGATGATACAAGTGCAATTGAATTCAAATTTAAAATTGGGACATGGATGGGAATTTGATTAATCCAATAATTTCAAAGAAATTACTATGACTTTCAAAAGAGCCAACTGGTTTTTGGCAATGTTTTACTGCAACGTTGAATTCATTTAAGAGATCGAGTTTGCTGTAAATTAGAAGCATCCTCCTTATTCTCCACCGGATAGTACGTCATCCAACTGTTCATCTTTTGTCCTGTCATAAATGTATTTTGTAACTGATAATAATAATAATAATAATAATAATAAAAATAAACATAATAATAATGTAATAAATGCTAATAATAATAATAATAATAATAATAATAATAATAATAATAATAATAATAATAATAATAATAATAATAATAATGTAATAAATGCTAGTGCGAGGATAAATTCGTCTTTCAATAAATGTTACTGAAGCATTAAAACAAACTTGCCTTCTTTCTTTGCTTTCATCAGCACCTTCCTCACTTCAATTCCTCTCTGGTTCGGAACTGAAATCTCAAATTGTTCAAAACAAATTAAACTTTAGGTATATCTTCTTGCATCTTCCTCTGTGTGCGTTTTCTTCTTGCGATCTGATTATGAAGTTCAATGTAATTTAATATACATCATTTTGGTGTTTATGTATAGTGTCTGTGGTTGGCCTTTTTTTTATATATAGTTTTTCTCTTTCATGTGACAAATTTGGTGCTTATTGTTCCAGATGTTGCACATGATAGTAGTATATATTTTTTTTTCAAGCTGTTGGAAAAAGCTTTAATTTTAGTTTTATGAAATAAACATTTATTTTGTGCACTGTCTTGGCTTTATATATTAGCAGATCTCACAAATATTTGTTAACATATACTAACTTGTGTGTTTTGAAAAAGTGTTTTAGCAAACTCTTTCTAAAAAAAAAAAAAACTAGCGAGAATCGTATGTGGGTGGGTAAAAAATAGTTTCATATTCCTTTATTCAATTTTCTTTAGTCATTTGCGGCAAGAAGTTTGAACGAGAGCTCATACTATGGATTACAACTTTTGCATATAGGAGTTGATGCTTAATTGCTCATTCCAGAATGTATAGATTTTTTTTATAACAAAAAGTAATAGTTTACTTTTTTTTAAAAAAATAAGTTAAATTAAACACAACTTATTTACTTTTGTTATCTGGTAATAAATGCTAGTGCGAGGATACATTAATTTGTCATTCAAAAAAGTTATTGTAGCATTAAAAGAAACTCACTTCTTTCTTTGACTTTCATGAAATCTCAATTTTCTTCTCTTTAATTTTTTCGTCTTTGGTTCAAAACTGAAATTTCAATCTGTTCAAAACAAAGTTGAGGTACATCATCTTCTCTCTTCCCCTTTCAGTAGTGTTTTCTATTTGCTATCTAAAATAGGTATAATTTCATATATTATATTTGATTTTTGTTTAATTATAATGTTTATACAGTTCGTTTTATTGATGAGTGTTTTTTTTTTTGGAATTACAAATTTAAAAGGTTTGTGAATTGTTTTGCTGAAAGGCCAAAAACATGGGCTTTTAATTTGATGCTTGTTGTTGTTGATCCAGGAGTTGAGAGTGCTGCATGAAAGTCCCACATTAGTATTATAATTATTTGATTTTTTTTAATTATTGCTAGGGATGGAAAAAGCTTTAACTTTTAATCTCAGATTCTTTGTTTTGACTGAGATTCTTATTCTGGGTAATGAAAATAATTCCTCCCATATAATTCAACGTTTGACACCTTTGATTTGATTTACTTGAGTTTATAAAAGGCTCATGCAACAGATTTGTGGCGTCGTCTAATCATGTCTGAACATGCAAACATGATGCATATGAAATCTTATTATTCCAATTTTATTTTTCTTGCAAGATATATGATGTATGCATTTTATGATTCTTTTTCACATCTTAAACTTGATACGTCTAAGTTATTTTGGACCAATGTCAATTTGTATATATCTTTAGCACTTCTATGTGAGATCCACAAATAGTTTTACTTGTGGCATATATGATGTGCATTTTTTCATGAATCTTGTTGCTTATCTTGCTAATTGTCAAAGAATATTTTGCAGTCTAGCTATAACAAGAGTTAGAATGGATCAAAACCAGCATGATCGACTAGCACAAGAAGCACAATATCAATCTAACCCCATGATGGCACCTACCATACTTCCAACTCAGACATATGGTCATTCTCTTTCATCATCATACCCAAGACTACACCCATATGATCCCCAAGCCATGTACCAACTACGACAAGAACCCTTGCAACAACAACTAACCAACTTCTGGGCAAAAAAACGCCAGGAGATTGAGGAGACCACTAGTTTCAAGACTCATAGCTTGCCTTTGGCAAGGATTAAGAAGATTATGAAGGGTGAGGAGGGTGTGAGGATGGTATCAGCTGAGGCTTCTGTGGTGTTTGCCAAGGCCTGTGAAATGTTCATGATGGAGCTCACAATAAGGGCTTCAGGTAGTGCTGAGGAGAACCAAAGGAAGATAATTAAGAAGTGTGACGTTGCATCTGCAATCTCAAGGACAGATGTGTTTGATTTTCTGGTTGATATTGTCTCAGGGCACAACAAAATAATGGAGCAACAAGGGTTTGTAGGCATACCAAGAATTGGCACTGCTCTAACTCCAACAGAGAATGTTCCTTACTATCAGATGCCCCCTCATCAATCGCTTGTTCCGGGCCCTCCATATGGTTCTTCAGGAATGGTTGTGGGAATGCCTGTTCATTATCAAAATCATCCTGGGCTGCAAACTCCAACAATGGGGCCCACCCCCAATCCACAAAACTCTTCTCGTGATTCGGATTCCTGAACAAATAATATCTACTTAGTGAAAACAATGGTAATTAAGGATACATAAGATCTTCAGCTTTAAGTGAGACCTCTATTTGTTTCTTTCTAATTTTATGTTATAGCCAATGTTGTGTTTCTAATTTGAATTGGATATCAATGTTTGAAACTGTTTTCTTTGCCAATATCTAGGATAACTTTCGGGATGATTTTAGTTAAAAGATTATGCAAATTGTTTCTATTCCAGGTGTTGTACGTACATGCTACATAGTAACATATGAAATCCCCATATAATATATGTGTGTTAAAGGTTGGTAAGTATCTTTAAAATACTTTGAAGAAAATGAGATGTTTTTCTACGATTAAGCTAAAATGAGTTTTTTATTATTAATTTATAAAAGTTTTTTCATATAATTTTTCTAAAAAATGAAATGATATCTATAAGTTAATTAATGATTAGTTAATGAATAATTTATTTTTACTTATAAAGAAACTTACTCAAGAGGCTATAGTGACTGCAAGACACACTCAAATCTTTTAAGCCTATAATCATGAATTCGATTCCTAATTTATATGTATATATAGAACAAAATCATTATGAATTACGCTTAATCATAGAGTTGTGTTTCTCACCTATTAAAGAAGATGATAATTTGAAGAAAAAAAAAACATTTACCACCTTCAGTTCAATTTTTCTATATTTGATTTGGAACTTAAATATCAATATGTTCAAAACAAAGTCTAGACATTTCTTCTATTTGAGTGGAGTGTTTCGTTCACATGACCAAAAGCAATGATTTTAACCTAAGGCTTTTATTTGGTGCCTATTTTTGTTCTATGTGCGGTATGCGAGTGGGCTTATAATAGGTGAGAGAAATATATATGCGCCCAAGCTTACACACACATATTTTTCTCACCTATTATAGATAAGATGATATTTTGAAACTTAAAAAGTAAAATAATTTGAAATATTCTAAAATTCTTGAATTTGAATTTGAACTACTATTTTGTTTAAATTTATTTAAAATTTATTATCTTTCTTTGTTAACTTTTTCATAAAAAATTAAAACAAATGACTACTTTTTCAAAAGCAAGCAAAAGCAAAACTAGCAATTGTTAAAATTATTGCTCCAACCCTCAAAACAAGTGTTAAAATTTATTATTATTTTTTAAAAATGGACGCAATTTAAGTTACTAATTAAACCCCATAACACATTATAAATTTAAATATTTACAAATTATTAAAGTTGATTTTACTCATTTAATGTCAACTATTCATAGTTTCAATAAAAATATTTATAACATTTTATAAAAGTTTAAAATGTTATAACAAAATAAATTATAACAACTTTTAAATTAAATAATTAAACATTGACTAAAAAGCATTTATAATCATCAAGTGGACCAACAGATCGATAAATACGTTGTTGTGGGAAATGAAAAGAATTCTTTAGATATAATTCAAGGTTTGGTACACTTACTTTGATTTTCTCAAGTATAAAATAGGGCCATATGCCAAGCACAAGAAACTAAAGATAAGTAGAGCAAGCTATTTTCATGTCTGTAATAAGTAAAGCAAGGATCTGGCAAAGCATTTTAAGAAATAGCATACAAGAAGAAATGTGTCTCTTCTAAGGTCTGGACCAATGACAAGACAATCAAATCTTACAATCCACTTGTCAACTTCAGCAAGAATGAAGAACCTTGCTTGATATGATTTTCTTGTCCTCTTCCCTGAAATTAGTCTCACTAAAATCAACATCCTCATGTACTGTATTTTGAAATGTGTAAACAGAAAGATAAGATGAAAATTACGTACATAGAAGTTCTAACTAACACTAAATAATCTTCCAAAACAGGGTGCTCAATCAACTTGGTCAGTGGCTTTCAGTGACAGGAGCAGCATCTTTCTTTTACACAAATCTATACCCTGCAAGTCAGGAAAAATAATTAGATAATTTGATTCAACATGAATAGGTAGAATAACTTCCAAAGAGAGGAAAAAAAAAGCTTAAGGCAGAAGTTTGTGGGTGTGTATCATACAATTAATCAAATTAATGGAAAATTCATTACAAGATCAGTCCAACTATGAAAGAGACTTAAAGTAAATTTAAAGAAAAAAATTTATACTTTAAAAAGAAAAAATATATGTTGAACTTTTATACCAACACATCTGACATTTTTGTCAACATATATGACCTTTTTTATTCTATAAAAATCAATAACAAGTATAATTTTGTTAATGAGCCTAAAACAGAAACTTTAATTATTTTACTCTTAAACCGACACTGATTCAATAAGAGGGAGCAGTGTAAATGAAAAAGGATTTAACTTACTAATACATTTTTAAACTAATATGGCAGCAAAATATGGGGTACCTGTAAGATACAACACCCTCCAATAAACAGATTGAAACAAAAAAGTAAAGACAAACATATAATATTTATCCAGCCTCAAACAAATTTAGATAATACAAGTTTAGTCTTCATAGTTGGTTTCAATTGCCAAACCAAATGAAAGATAGAAAAGAAACATGAAAATAAGCATAGCACACGTCACATATAGTCACACAATGAAGACAAACGACTTTTCCTTTTAATTTAATTTACTATTTTCACCAGTTCTTCTGACCAGATTTGATCTTTCTCCTCCTCCTCCTCCTCTCTGAATGTATGAGTTTCTTTAATGATGGTGGGATGAGTAAAACTACTTTGACGCTCAAATCAGTATCTGAGTCAAAAACGTAATAGGAACAAAATGTTACTCACCTTCTATTAGTGTCTCTTCCGGTATAAATAGCAGGGCTGAGCTTTGGACATGGTAACCGCACACGACGCTCACTATGGACAGTACCAAGTCGTGGTTAATGGCTACTACCACGTACCTGGTCGTGGAGGCTGGTACAATATTATTAAAAAAATCATATGAACTCTGAATTGTGTAACTGTGCCTAGCTACTAGGATCAAGGGAGGGAGTAATTGATTGAATAGTGCTCTCAGCATCAATCTTGACTGACCTTAGGTCTTGCATATTCCCAGATGGGTGTGAACTAAGGTTTTAAGAATATGTGATTGCAATTGTGGCTACATCAGTTCCATTTGTCCTCAATTTCCTGTAACTCCAAGGATTGCGATGAAACCAAAAACACGAGTGCAATTTAAAACCTTTAAGTGTGATGAATAATGCCAACTCACAGAGGATTCATGACATGTTTCATATTCATTAACATGAGAAAACAACACCCTTTATTCACAACCCAAGCAAGAATATTTTGTAAACCTCCCAAGCTTCTTACGTAGAAAATCTCAAAAACTCAAATCCCCAACTCTTTTTCAATTAGGAAAAATGTTAACCACTATCTGCTTTTATTCGAATGCATAAAAAAGTTAAAAATGTGCTCTTTTAGGATTTAAACGTAATCTCATGTAAAAACTAGTTTGGTAAAAAATCCAATCAAACTGATTTTGAATTATTTTAATTAGTTTGATTTTATATTCAAATAATTAAACTGATTTTGAAATTGATTTAAAATTAAACTGATTTTAAAAAATTAATTTTGAACCGAATTGATTTTTAATCGGTTTAAACTGATAATAAGAGTTGGATTAGTTTTGAAATGATTTTCAAATTATTTTTTTTAAATATTCAAGTAAAAATTGGTTTTATAAGAATAATTCAGTTATTCAAATTGATTTTGTAAAGTGATACACTTTTTTTTAATTAAGTCTGATAAAAAATAATTCAATTTAGGTTTACTTACGATTTAATTCCCGAATCGATTTTTTCTTCACACCCCTATTTAAATGTGTTATTTTCAATGAAACTTTTAATTTTTTTAATTCTTAACGAGTGACCAATTAATCCATCCGAAATTATAGAACTCCGATACCAATTTCTATAATAAATACAAAATAAAAATAAATAAAAAGGTTTTAAACTTTTCAGAGAACATACATAAAGGGAAGAAAAAATAATCTTACCTTACTCTTACCATACAGAATCTGTCAGTAGAATATTTTTAAATTAAAAAAAAAACTATAATACCTGAAAAAAAATTCATTTCTTTTAACTAAACAGGCTTCGAAGTTGAAACCCGTTGTCTCAGATTCAGCTCGCGTGGATAGTTTCTCTCTTTTACATTTTTTTTTTTTATTTTCTTTTCTAGGTTTGGCTATTTGTGGTTGTTTGTTCCCAATTTGGGAGATTTTCAAAAACGACATGTCGTTGGCACCTTTTTTGCTATAGCTATTTATTTCCTTTCATCAAAGTTGCGTTGTGTTGTGTCTTCACTCTTCAGTTACCTTCGAAAAGGCATGGGTCCAAAACCAGGGTCAGACATGAAGATGAACGCGATTAGGTCAGGGATAGTGGTGCTGGGAGCGCTTGCATTCGGGTACTTGAGCATACAAATCGGCTTCAAGCCTTATCTCGAGAAAGCTCAGAACCAGAACGCGCTCTACGAATCTGACCCTTCTTCTCAGGAAGAATCATCTTCAGCTTTCCCAGAACGCACTTCGTGACAACACTCTGTTTGGTTTAAGAGAAAAGGAAGGATTTTTTTGTTGCCCCAGTTGTGTGTTGGTAATTAACTAGTTTCGTATTGTTCAACTTGATGTATCCATTTGTATTTGCTCACCTAATAACACCATCTATCCGCCATGAGCTTTGTGTGGTTGGTGATGATATCATCTTGAGTTGTTATATTGTTTTGTCTGTTTGGAATTGACAATAATATTTGTTATCATTACTCCAATAACGAATCTTTTTTGTTTGAAATGAAATTTTGCATGTAGTGAATGTTGTTTGATAGGGCTATTTGCCTGTGTGCATTCAGAATTTGAGTTCCTGGAGAATCTGTGTGTATACTTTATTCATGAATCATGAATATAAAGCATATACATTTATACATAACTGAAGGTTAACCAAACTCCCAAAGACACATAACTGACACTGCTCAGTTCACTTTAAACTGAAGAGGGATTCCTGGCAGGTTTGTCAATCTGACTTGCAAGATTGAGGTTGAGCTATTACTCAATCATAGAGAATCCGTCAATTGCATGGATAGTTTTGTAATATATTTTAGTTACAGCAGGTTATAGTTGTATTTAGGCTGCATTGCTCCAGTATTTTCTGTCTTTTTCCTCAGGAAATTCAGCACATAATAATAAAAAACGAAGAAGCACAATTTAATCTATCAAAGGGAAAATGACAATATTGGATAAGTGCTTTAAGATTTGTATTTTAGTTGTTTGATCTATGAGATAATGTAGCGCATTAACAATCCTCTCTGTGGACTTTGAATGTCAGAAATTGTTACAAAACCTTATCACCCCTTTCAATCATCTGAATCTCCATTCCCACCCAGGCCCAATGTAATGGCTCACAGAGTCATAGCACCCTCCAATTATCCTTCCTCGTTTTATTTCTCTTACTTCACTTTATTATTCACTTTCCCGCTTAATCCGCTGCCTAATAAAGGTTAAGCTTTCTATAAACCTTCTCTGACTTCTCCTATTGATTGTGGTACTTATACTAGAACTCTAGAAGGGCAGTTACTCACAAGAAGTACAAGGACATCTTTAAAGATGTTATTACAAATGCCTGCCTGAGGACTTTGAAGAACACATCCTCGATAACTAGTCAAGCTTATCCTTCGATTTTAAAACCCAAAAAATTGCTTTTGCTACTGCAAATGGAGAAATTAAAAACAGAAGAGAATTGGAAGTGAAATTGGATAAAGGAGATTGGCATATGCCTTGCAGGATCATGGACTGTGATTGAACTTGATTTTTTTTTTATCCATAGAAATTAAACATGGTATCAGGGGTTTACAACATCCACACTCCTTGCTCAATCAATTGAGTTAAACCCCATTGGTTGAATTTGGTTTTGAAATAAGAGTGAAAGCCATTTGTCTATTGTTATATCAACATACCAAATTATGCAAGTAGTTAAATAGTAAGTATTGTTCCCATGGAGATTTGCAAAATACATAACACTTGGCACACAGATTATTATCCAAACAATCGGAATAGGTGATGGTTTTTTAACAAAGTTAACTTAAAAGTTAAAAACATAAATAAATTCAAGAATTTTAAGAAAACACTAGTTAAGTCTCTATGGAATTTTATCAAATAATTGGTGAGCAGAAAATAGTTTAACAAATATAATGAAAATGTTGGGTTTTGGACTTCACAAAACTTCCACCGATAATATTATCAAATAGATTGGCATATGCATTCCCGGACCATGGATTGTGATCATTCATTCACTTTACCCTCCAAATATTGAACATCAACCTTTAAGAGTACTCAAACTTTAATCTCTTATATGAAAAGAGCCTAAATTCCTTAGTTAAACTCCAATCTTTTGAATAGCTTAACTAAGTAACTTACATTAAGATTAGAGGTCAAAAAATGATTAATAAACCAAGTTTTATTCCTAGATTCAAGGTTTGTTAAATGTTTTCACTTCAGTTCAAGGTTTAGAAAATATTTTTCAATTACAATCAAGCCATAGAAAATCAACTGGCAACAAACATTAAATAAAGAAGTAAAACACTAAGCAATAACATAAAAATGAATGAATATCTAGGAATAAATGCATTATAGTTGGTTTGGTTACATTTAACCCTAACAATGAAAAGTTTAGCTATTTATTGGCGTGTGTAGGGCAAAAATCAATGAAGAAACAAGAAAAAAAGGAGAAGAACCCATTGGAGTTGGAGAAGTTTCAGCCACCAAAATGCCCTACCCTAGGCAGGGTCACTGGGTGATATATGATTGATGGGCCACTAACATTCCTTCAGTCACTTTTGGATGACATCACATAAATGTCACACTAACTCTCTGCGTTCGTTTGGTTTAGCAGAGAGAAAAGGGAGAGGAAGGAAGAGAAGGAAAAATAGGGGAAGATAGACATGAACAACGATTTGATGCAAAGGAAGAAAAAGAAACTTTTTGAAAAAGACAGTCTCACGGCATAAAATTTCTTCTCTAAACTGACCCCTTTTTTCAGTTTAGTTCTCCTGACACACAGTGTAACTTCTGATCATGGGTGTTGTTCCAGCTGCAAGGGTACAATAGTATTTTCATGAATTATTAATTTCTTTATTTCTATTTTTTTTACTTATTAAGTTATTTTAATTTAAACTAGTTGAAATCTGTATGAACTTTTGAAAATAAAAAGAAAAAAAGAAAAAAAATTTAAATAAAAAAAAATCACATTTTAAATGTTCGTAAAAAAATAAAAGTTAAAGAAATAATTGACAACAATTACATTTTGAATGTTCATTAAAAGAAACAAATAAAGATGTTATATATTGAAAGATAATTTAGGAATAAAAAATATATATATTAAAGAGATAATTATTTTTATTAATAATTATAAATATTTCTTAAATAAAATTTTGAATTCAAATCTTGATAATGATACTTAATGTCGTAATAATTTCAAAAAAATTATATCTTTAGTAGTTCTGGAAGGTTTAGTCAAAATTTAAATTAAATTTTAAAAAAAATAAAGATACTTAAAACACATTTTATCACTAATGGTCAAGTGCTTTAAGTGGTTTATCGTGGAACATTTTTTTTTATGGTTAGATGCAGCTCACGTACACACTAGTTTCGTGGTCCCGCTGCACCATTTTTTTTTTCCTTCTATCCCTCTCCTCCAATTTTGACTGGTAAGTGATAACTACCTGTGTTATCCTATGTGCCACCGCTCACCGTTCTCGGAGCTGTGACTTCCGGCGAAGGCAACCCTCCCTTCTTTCTTAATTTGTCTTTCCTTTTTCCTTTTTCTTTTCCTATCATCTTCTTCCTCTTTCTCTCGACTATCTCCACCCAAACCAGTAAAAAATAAAGAACAAAATGGATTAAAGATTAATCTAATGGCTATTAACAATGCTGCACCATAATTTTATATACAAATTATCGAACATTTAATATGCATTAAAGATTAATATATGTTTTATTTTTCTTTAATTTTTTTTTTAAAAAATTGCTTCCTTAACGTATGCTGGGGTAGTAGTGTCCACATAATCGTTAAGAACGATGCCATGTTCCAATCAGAAGCACAATTTCCCGCACTTTCTTCTAAACAACGTGGTGCACGTCTCCGTCTACAGTTACCCACGAACCTTCCGTGTACTCATTTTATCCCTCCCACTCATATATAATAACGAATAGTCAATGCTGAAGAAAAAAAAATTGAAACTCACGGTCCTTAAAATAATAGTTAGTCAAATTGTTATTTGAGAGGTTTTAATTAATCAAACAAACCAAATTAATTCAATTGAGAGAATTACATGTGAAGCCATGGAATGCTTCATTGCTTCTTCATCACCCATATACTTTTCTCTTTTGGCTTCTGATTGACGCACGATATTTCCGAAACTGACCCGTCAAGCAAGGCTTGGCAAAGGGACCGATGAACATTGCTTGCATGCATGCCACCCTTCGGTTCACGAACTTAATGTCATCATCTTAATTTTTCTGTCTTTTCTCATCACTCCTCACAACTTCACTTACCCAGATTCTCCAATTTGAATTAATTTCTTTTCTCTCTCTAAATTCAATTTAATGTCTTCTAAGAGGTCCCCACAGCAATACGTGGAAGCCATGCCAGTGTTGAAGACTTTGAGGAGAGTGAAGCGTTTAAGATTGTTTGAACCATCCGTGGGCGTTGGTGTGGTTTTCCTAGTATCTACCTTTGTTATATGCAGTTTTTTCTACTTGGATTACAGAGAACTCGCTGAGAAATTCGGGTTCTCGGGTCAACCACCGGAGAGGTTTACTTGGTCGCAAGAGAAAAGAGGTTCAGTGGAGAAACGTGTGCACAGAGTTGAATTTCTTGGAGAAAAAGGTGGTGGTGAGTGTGATTTGTTTGAGGGTAACTGGGTTTGGGATGAAAGTTACCCTTTGTATCAGTCAAAAGATTGTAGCTTCCTTGATGGAGGATTTCGGTGCTCTGAGAACGGAAGACCTGATTTGTTCTACACAAAGTGGAGGTGGCAACCCAAAGCTTGCAACTTGCCCAGGTACACTTATGTTATGATGTTTTATTTTGTCATCATCTTTGGCACTTTTGCGTTAAAAAAATTAAATTAAATTAAAATAGTGTAATAAAGTTTAAGACTTCAACAAAATTTTAAAAGAAAATTCTCTATTTTTTTTTTTTTGAATTTAAACACAATCAAACCAAGGATCATAAAACACTAATCACCAACTAAAACAAAACATTGGTCATTTTTTTCAGCAACGTTTGGCTGCTCAGAAATTAAGGAAGTGCAAAACTCAATTATGGTTTAGTAATTTCAATTAAATTTTTAAGGAGCAAAATCACTAGGTGCCTGTTATATATATAAAAAAATCCTGTTAGTGTGTGACGACATTTCTATTTTGGTCACGTCATAGTGTTAGTGTACAATTTATTGACTTTGATCATGTCTTACTCTATTCTTATCCGCCATCTTTTGAGAGTGACACAACTGTTGGTGGCTATTGACTTTGTATTAAAAATTATAAACTTTTTATACGTGGGAACTTTGAGAAAATGACAAAAATTTGCCTGAAGTTGCTTGACTTGGCCAATTGGCGTCGATGATTTCTTGAGAAATTTTCTAAGTGGTCTAATGAGGATAAAACAGGTTAAAATATTATGACATGTATATAGTTTTCGTGCAGAACTACAATCCTTTTGGGATGGCCACATTGATAGAGATGGGGAATGGTCAATTAATGACCTAAGAATATTATTTTATGCCATTCATATTTTGAGTTTAATTTATACTTTCAACTAATTAGAAATTATTTTAAATATAATTTTTAAAATAATTGTTACAAAGAGTCAATAATATTAATTATCATCTTATATTAGCAATATAAAATCATGATTACATGTGCACTATCCCAGGATCAGGCTTCTTTCTTTTGGATTAAAAGTCCATGGATTAAACCCTCCGATCCTTCCTATATCAGTTGCATTCATGACCTTTTAGTCAATGTCCCGGCACTATATTTTATTTTGGTTTAGTGTCTGGATTTTTTTTTCCTTCTTAATTTTTTTTTTTTATGTAATTGCATTTATAATATTAACTATGTTGGTCAATTTACACTCTTATTTTCTGTGCAAATTTTCAATAATTTTATCTGTAGTTAATAGCATGACTGATCACTTTTATTAATCTTTCACTAAAAATTTAATTCAGTTTTCCAAACATATTTTTCTAATTTAAAAAACTCAAACTTAAGATCTTTTTTAAAGAACATGAGTCTAATTTTACTTCACCCAACATGTTGGTACAAACATGACAGTATTCTAATGATAAATCAAAGACTAATTTTGTATATGTTCATATGGATGGGATCACTTGTTTCATTTATTTTAGCTTGCAGCATATTCTTTCTCTGATTGATTTGATGGAAAAGTAGAAGTAATCCTAAAATTGAACTTCTCAATAAACACAGATTCAATGCCACAAAGATGTTGGAAAACCTGCGAAACAAACGCCTTGTGTTTGCTGGGGACTCAATTGGGAGAAACCAATGGGAGTCACTATTATGCATGCTCTCTTCTGGAGTTCCAAACAAGGAATCAATCTATGAAGTGAATGGTAGCCCAATTACAAAGCACAAGGGGTTCTTGGTGTTCAGATTCAAGCATTATAACTGTACAGTGGAATACTACAGAGCTCCATTTCTTGTATTGCAAAGCAGGCCTCCTCCTAGAACTGATAGAAAGATTAGGACAACCCTGAAATTGGATGAAATGGATTGGTACTCTTTGAAATGGAGAGATGCAGGTATCCTGGTTCTTAACACAGGACACTGGTGGAACTATGAGAAAACCATAAGAGGGTAACTCAATCCTCCCTGATTTTTATCATTTTAATTAATATGATCAATGTACGACAATTATGTGTATTTTTCACCTGGAGAAAGGATTGAATTTTTTCTCTAGTTGTTCAGGGGTTGTTATTTCCAAGAAGGTGTGGAAATTAAGTTGGAAATGAAGGTAGAAGAAGCATATAAGAGGTCCATAAAGACAGTATTGAATTGGATACAAAATTCAGTAAATCCTAAGAAGACTCAAGTTTTCTTTCGTACTTATGCCCCTGTTCATTTCAGGTATCTAATTTGTTTCACTTTTGAAATAACATACTAGTATTTCACTTCACTCTCCCATAATAGTATAACTTGCATTAATGTGTGGATTGCATCATTTGCATGTATTCCTGGAACTCTATCTACTGAATATTAAAACCAATCCACTTTTTGTTAGCCTGGTGTACTATTCAAGATTTGCATAACTGTTTAAACCTCTTTCTTTGGTTGAAAATCAAAGTTTTTTCCTCTAAAAAGAATTAATATTTTTGATTATGCATAAGTTATTTGAAACTAAATATCTCTGATATGTAAATGCAGAGGTGGAGATTGGAGAAAAGGTGGAAACTGTAATTTGGAAACACTGCCAGAGCTTGGTTCCTCATTGGTGCCTAATGATAACTGGTCACAATTCAAAATAGCCAATTCTGTGCTATCAGCACACACAAACACCAGTGAATTTTTGAAGCTCAAGATATTGAATGTAACTCAGATGACAGCTCAGAGAAAAGATGGACATCCATCCATCTATTATCTGGGCCCTAATGCGGGCCCCGCACCTCCCCATCGCCAAGATTGCAGCCACTGGTGTCTCCCTGGTGTACCAGATACTTGGAATGAATTACTTTACGCATTGTTCCTAAAACATGAAACTTCTCATACATGGAACTAGTAATACTCAATGTCAAGGAACATTATTTATGTACATGATCCACAGAGAGCATTTATTTGTGCTCCTTGGATTCATGGAACATTTTTGCAAAGGAAAATGTATATACCAATTCTTTCCTACAAGTATCACAAAGAACAACAATGCATGATTTTGTCCTTTTATTTCAGCAGTGACTAGTGAGAATTTCTTATCTTAACAAGTCTAAGACTTCATCAACCTTGGAATCCAATTCTGCGGGAAGATACCCAATTTCTTACTTTTGCTTATATATTGTGATTAGATTAGAATAGATATTTAGACAAGGGAAAC
Organism: Glycine soja; assembly: GCF_004193775.1. Lineage (NCBI taxonomy): Eukaryota > Viridiplantae > Streptophyta > Magnoliopsida > Fabales > Fabaceae > Glycine > Glycine soja. The sequence goes on along the minus strand of NC_041012.1, from coordinate 39,682,543 downwards.
AGCAATGACAGTGTAATTATCGATTTTTGTTGTTAGATGAATTGTGAATATAGTCGAACAAATTATAATTAGTGATTCACTTGGTGAACCATGGGACATCTAGCGTGGGCGTGGGAATTCATCAATTCAAATCACAATATATTTCATTCCCTTTCTCTTCCAATGAGTGAGTCATTTCTTAAAAGAAGATGAGCTAACAAAATGACAATCTCTACTCTATGCTAACTTTAACTTTTTAAACAATGTTAACACATATACTACAATAACTAATCAATTATGAATAACTTTTTAGAAAAGTAGTAAAAAGTCCAATCTCCACACTACACATGATAGAGTATTTTTTTTTTCTAAATGGAAAATTTTGAATTTATGGCATATAAAGATTAGCTGACTATGTATGGATGATAATCTTAAATTACTAAATAATTTCTCACAAATCTCCAATAATTCAAAATAATTATTATTATCATACATCCAACTTTTTTTCCATCTCATTTTCATTTCAATTTTTTTTCTTTTTCTTAGTTTTTTTAATCTTCTCATTAATTATATTTATTAGGTTTACTCCTTTTATTTATTTATTTTTCTCTTTATAATTTTCATGCTTCCACTTATATATACATTCCAAAAATAAGGTAGAAAGTCTTAGCTTTTATTTCACTTTATAATTTATGATTTATTATTTAATCTTATAAAATTATCTTTAATGATCAAGATTCATGAGTTGAATCTTCAAGTGCAACCAAAAGAATAGTCGAGTTGAACAAATTAGATGCTGCCTACGTGAAACTAAGGGGGTTGTTAGTTGTTACTAGGGGTGGAAATGAGGCAAGTCAAGCAAAACTTTATTAGGCTTGAGCTCGGCTTGAGTTGAATACGTAAGGCTTGAGCTTGGCTCATTACCTGTCATAGGCTTTTTTGTAAGGCTCGGCTCGACTTACATCATAGTCTGGCTTGGCCCACGAGCCTATTTAAAAGCTTGCTTAAATACGTCTTTGATTAATTAATTATTTTAAAACCTAGTGAAATATTAACTAAAAAAAGAAACTTATAAAATTTTATATAAGTAATGTACAAATCCAAAAATAATTGATAAACAAAATCATATTGAATTCAAGTCGTTAAAGTACAAAGAATATCAAAAGAAAATAAAAAAAGCATAATATTAAAAAATGTATGGATTAGAGATGGTTTACACTAATATAGCCAAACAAAAATTATTATTAGTTAAATTAACAATTTTTAATCCAATTTTTGAATATATAATTATATTAAATATTTTTAAAAAAATATATCTACAATAATTTCATCTTAGTCTACTCAAGCCATATCTTATATACTATTGATCGAGGCCGTATCCGAATCAAATAAATATTAAAAATGCAGTATATAGGAAGTGATCCTAGGTCGTCTCCCAACGAGCAATGATCAACCAAACGTTCATAACATATCGTAATAAAACAGTAATGAATTAGGGGGTTGTTTGTTTTTGTAAATTAAACAGCAAGTAAATTTGAATTAGAAAACAATAGAATTAAAACATGTTTCCCCTTGATTCACAAACAAGTCTCTTAGTTACGAGAATTTATCCTTAATTAGTTCAACCACTTAATCCAATCCTAAATTAAATTAATAAGTGAAAATTAACATAAAGATGTTATTATGTGATTAAACAACACATACACCAATTAATCATGAACGAAACTGATCATTAAGCATGAATGTAAATTTAGCGCAGGGACAATTAATCAAACACTAAACATGCATGGATTAATAGCAACAAATACAAAGTAATTGGTATGGAAAAACTGATATGTATTCAATAGTAATAACAAAACATCAAAGAGAGCTGTGCTTGATCCTCAAGAGAAAACAATGTTGGAAACTTAGCCTTGCATTAATCAGTAGAAATGAAATTATAGATTGAAGTCGAAACGAAATTGCAGAAAACAAATTTTATTCTACGTGAATATTGTGCATGAACAATAATAAATATTGGAATTCTAAAATCCTAGAATTATTTATCATCTCCGAAAAAAAACTATCAACTAATACCTTGGTGTTGTTATATAGGTCCTCAGCCTCAAAGCTCACAAATCTATTTTAAGTCCAAGTCCATAAACGAAATAAAATAAAATCTAAACAAGATAAGATAAGATTGGATGAAATAAAATCTAAATGAAATAAAATTTGGATAGAATAAAATCTGGATAAGATAAGATTTGATAAAATAAAATTATTATTATTATTATTATTATTAGTTAAACAAACCTTTTAAGAAACTTGAGTTTGATCTATAGTAAACAAACGGAGTCAAGCCTTACCTAGGCCGAGCCAAAAGCTCAGCAGCTACTCGGCTCATCCTCGTCCCTCGTTGTTACTTAGTGCAGGTAAGTTAAGAAAATGGTATCCATTTCCCAAGCACACCATTGACTTGGTACAGTTTCGAGGGCGCATCATCATCACCGATTCACCGATGGGTGACGCGAACTTCGCCTTCTTTGTTCTCTTTCTTCTTCCCGTGTTTCTTCTGGCGGTGCTCTACTTCCTGGTCCGTCCGCGTCCCGTGAAGATCCCGATCAAGAACCGGCACGTTTTCATCACGGGCGGATCCAGCGGTATCGGGCTGGCGCTGGCGCACCGCGCGGCGGCGGAGGGTGCGCGCGTCTCGATCCTCGCCCGGTCACCGGACAAGCTAGAGGAGGCGCGCAACGCGATCCGCCTCGCCACAGGGATGGAGGTGGCGGCATTCGCGGCAGACGTGCGGGACTTCGAGGCGGTGAAGCGCGCGGTCGACGATGCGGGCCCCATCGACGTGCTGCTGCTGAACCACGGCGTCTTCGTGGCGCTGGAGCTGGATAAGATGGAACTGAGTGAGGTCAAGTTCACCATGGACGTAAATCTCATGGGAACGTTGAATCTCATCAAGGCCGCGCTGCCTGCAATGAAGAACCGCAACGATCCGCTGCCCGCTTCCATTGCTCTTGTTTCCTCACAGGCCGGTCAGGTACACCGTACACCTCTTTGTGCCCTCTGTTATTTATTGTGAGATAATCTAATTTGTGGATTATTATTATTAGGTTTAATTACTCATTTGTTTTCTATGCATGCACAATTTTTATGTTTTAGTTCATAGATAATTGTTTTAATCCCTATGCTTACATTTTTTAATCCATTTAGTCTCTGCCGTCCACAACTCTAGGACTAGAACAAGTTTAAAATGTACGTGTAGATACTAAAATGAGTTGTGTTTTAGGTGCATGGACTAAGGTTCTGTTTGGGTAAGTTTATCCATAAGCACTTCTACGGAAAGAAAATACGAAGAAAAAAATGGAATAATTTTTCTATAAACTAAAATTAGCTTAAGGATAAGTTAATTTGTAGAAGCTCTCTAAAAGATGAGTTTCTATAAATTAGTATGTTCATAAGTTGATTTGAGCTTTTATGGAGAAGCTCATTTTATTTTTTTCTTCATATTTTTTTCTCCCAAAAGTGTTTTTGGATAAATTTACCCAAACAAACTCTACATAAAGATTGCGTAGGTGTAGAACCAAATGAATAATTAAACCTTATTATTATTATTTTAATGTGGAATTTATGTTTATGTTCAGGTGGGAATTTATGGTTATGTAGCTTATTCGGCAAGTAAATTTGGTCTTCGTGGTTTAGCAGAATCATTGCAACAAGAGGTTATAGAAGATAACATTCATGTTTCTATGATATTCCCTCCAGATACGGATACTCCTGGGTTAGCAGAAGGTAGATTTTATATTGGATGTTTGAGTTTATTTCTTCATACATATTGTAAATAACCTGCTAGTTTGTGTAAAGCTCACCATGGATGTGAAGTGCTTGAATCCATAACTCCCTGAAATTATGTAGAGTGTGTTTGATTTCTATTTTCAAAAAATGTTTTTAGTTTTCAAAATGTAACTAAATAAGGTTGCTGCAGCTGGTAGAGGGTGTTGTAATGCATAGAGCAGAGTGTGGAACTGAGGAAGATGCTGAACAAGATGAAAACAAAGGAAGAAGATGGAAAACATCTTCTAGTTGTTTCTATTTTTTTAGTTTTTAGAACACTTGTTTTGAAAACAATTTTCATAACTTTAGATTTTGGATGAGAAATTGACTGTTGAGTAGTGTGAAATTTTTTAGAAAACAGTTTTTAAAACCTAAACATTAAAAGAGAATCATACGGGCAGTAAGTTTGTTACACAGAATTCTGCACCAATTGCCAATTTAATTACTCCAGCTCTCTTATTATCAGAATGCCTTTACTTTCTGTATGTGATCTACATTTGACTGTTGTCATGCGGGATGCTATTGGATCAATCCCAATTAAAAACTTATGGAGATTAGAGAATGGAAGTTATTGCTTAACATAATAAGTTCATCCATGATTATTAAATATTCATTTTGGATTTATGCCTTCGTGGGTATATAAAAGATAAAATTTGTGCTTTCAGCATGTTAAATGTCTGTTTATAGCATATCTTGTTTGAAGTTTATGTATCCTGTTATCCAAGTGGAAGTACTAGCTGAAAGGTTACTTTTACAGAAAACAAGAGAAGACCGGAGCTCACCAAAATCATTACAGCCTCCTCTGGTTCTATGAAAGCTGATGAAGTTGCTCAGAAAGCTTTGGATGGTATAAAATGTGGCGATTTTATTGTTTCTTGCAATTTCGAGGGAATTGCACTATCCCTAGCAACTGCAGGTTTATCCCCTCAGAGGTCTTTCTTAATGGCGTTTCTTGAGGTTGTTGCTGCTGGAATCCTACGGATTGTTGCACTAGGTATGCAGTGGACTTGGTATAGAAGTATAGAGAAATATCACAGCCAAAGGAAGGGTAAGTGTTGCACAAAATTATATATCTATGAAGGGATGAGGAAATCATCTCTTATTTTGTCTTAATTTAATTCTCATTTGGCCAATAACTTGTTAAGATTAACAAAAAAGTGTTACTTATTCTATCTATCTATTGGTTCCTATAGTTTACCCAGTTTCCAAATTAGTCTCTAGAATTTAAAAGTTTCACATTAGACCCATAGAATTACCAAATGTTTCTGATTGGCTCCCAATTGTGACCAAATGTACGGCATCTGTTAATTAGAGCCGACATGGGAAATGGTGAGGTTGTGGCAACCACTTTTGCTTGCTTGGACTAGAGAGGTGGCCAAATTAATCCATTTCTCTCCCGGGATAGTGAAAATCAAATCACATGACAGTGTAGGGCACATGAAATGGGTTGATTTGGTTACCTTATGATACACACAAGCAAAATCATTGCCACATCAATTCACCATATGCTTATCATAGCACTAACTAACAGATGCCCAGCAGTTGGTAAAGGTATTGGTTTTGGACCAAATTAGAAACATTTAGCAATTCCAAGGATCCATTTAGAAACTTTTAAGCAACAGGAACTAATTTAAACTTGGGTTAAACTATGGACCAATAAAATATTTAAAGTATAAAACCATTAACAAGCTTCAAAGTGGTTACTAAGAGTTTGCATTGGATATTAGTCATTAACAATTTGTTTAGCAATTTGCATGAACCATGCCCATTTATGTTCCTGGGCTGTAGAAGTCATAATGTAATACTAAGGCAGTCTTTCTAATTAACTTAGAAGAGTAAAACTTCGTACCCCATTGCCCAGAGGCTCTTCGCTATGCGAAGGTATGGGGGAGGGATATTTAAGAATAATTTTTTTATTCCGGTTACAATTTAAGAATGGTTCAGTTACAGATTAAAATGAAGAATTGATTATTTACATTCTTATTTATTTAATTTTTGTTTTAAACTTTGTCTCCATTTTAGCAAAATTTCAATTTCCTGGAGATTGTTTGGAGCCTATTTTGGGGCCTGTTTATCAAATCAACAAAGACTGTCTAGATTGGTTAAATGTTATAATTACAGAGCTCCTTAACGGCACCTTCGAATAGAAGTAGTTCAAAGAAAAAAATAAAATGTTTTTAATTCAAATGCAATTAGAAGTTAGAACATTGTAAAAGGTTAATTGAATTTTACTTGTATCTGGCAGGAGCCTCTTAAAGAATCGCCTGTACCCTGTAAAAGGGTAATGCTAACTCAAATTAATTGCCCATGGTAAAGCTTGTGAAATTGATGATTTATACTTCTAGCAGGTTCATCCCGAAGGAGCTGAAACAGAGTTCTGTGCCCTTCTTTTAGGAGAGTTATATGCTTATATTGGGTTGAGGCTTTCTTCCACTCCGTTCTACTATGAAATTAATATAGGGAAATTCAAATAATCGTTAAGAAATGAGAATTCGATAAACATCGAGTAGTTCTAGTGCTTTATTTCTGACTTTCATCCTCAGTACTTGATACAGAGTGAACAATGAAAATATGGCATATCTCGTTTTTAATCACATTTTTGTTTGGCAAATGTATGATTAGCTATTTAGTATCCTATATTTTGAACAACTCAATTTCTGCCATCCTAGTTTTAACTGTATCAAGTTGACCTTATAATTGTTTTCTGATTGTATAAAGGATTTGCTTCCTAGTTCTTTAAAGAGAACAGTGTTTTCTGTTTTGATTTCATTGATATAGTTGTATTAATCGGGTGCCCTGTGAAGCATGAGTGAAGGTATCGTCCCTGTTGTGTATGTTTTGGATGGCACAAAATTGTGCACTTTACATCCAAGATATCATTTTCCTCTTTACATCGGAAGATCTTTGGTGGTGACCATTTGGCCATTTAACTATGTAGTGTAATTGGTTAAGCTAACAATCAGTGTAAGTCTATTGCACTAGAGATAGGAATAGGGTATAGTTACCGTAGTAAGTATATTTCGTTACAAATTCTCATTCAGATCCATTATGAAAAACAGACGATACTCACCTGTGAAGCTTCTCTTGTGCACACTGGCAGAAACCCCTACAGTGATAAATTATTGGAAAATGATTTGTAGACACCAAACTCTGGAAATTATAGGTGTAATTATATCAAGCGATAAGACGATACAGATAATAAATAAATGTGTTGACGGAGTTTTTGACATATAGAGATGCATATTATTACTCAAAATTATTACATGTGATCCCAGTCAATCTTTACATGACAAATAATTACATTTTTTTATTTATGAAAAAAATTAATAACATGTCACGTAAAAATGTGTCAGAATACATAATTTTAAGCCATACAATTTCTCTTACATATAGCTCGTTGTATTAAATATGCTCACTTATTGAGTAGAAGGAAGTTACGAGGAATGACTATTAGTAACACTATCTTTTTCCCTTGTTAATTGTGATAGTGTGAGTATATTTTTCTTGTTCATAATCAAGCAATTGTGTCTTTTCTCCCAGTTAGCAATGCAGTAAATTTCTTTGTTTCAAGTTCTTTGTCCTTTCTCTCCTCTTTGCAGAGGTCAAGCCTTCGTTGATAAAGAAAATATTGAAATGGTAATTTTTATTTAGCTTTGGGCTTGTGTCTAAAAAGCACTATCTGGCATGAGAAACTGCATATACAAGAACACAACACACAGCAAAATCTGAAGTGTTCCACTAGGATTTGAAGTGTCATGTCTGATTCAAGTGTACGTGTCTGACATGTGACACCAACTGGCATGAGACAACATATACGAGAAGGACTACGAAGGACTAAGAAGTACTAACTCAAGTGTTTGAAATGGTAAATTTTATTTAGCATTGAACTTTTGTCTAAAAAGCACCAACGGACACGAGACACAGCATATACAAGGACACAACACACTTCAAAATCTGAAGTGTCCCACTAGGATTTGATCAAGTGTATCTATACATGACCTTCCTTTAATGTGTCTGTGCTTCAAAGGTTCTGTTGCTGGCTATTTTTATAATTAAAATCCATACTTATCTTTGTTGCTGACAGGCCTCTCTGGCTTATTCAACGCAATAGTCTGTTAGAAATGAAAATATTCCGTGTCAGTAAAACAGCTAGCATCTCAACAATGTATAAGTGAAATCAGTACTGTAAAGTGTACATTATTTTGTGTTTATATAATATATTTACATTTTAATAAATGAATTTGATTTTGACTTCTTTTCTTTTTTTATTCTTGCAACTCAAATCTTGGTGCATCTTTGGTATATTTCCCTTCTAACGTGTTTTTAATTAAAATTGTGGGAGTAGCTTGTCAAAAGTAAAAAGATTGGTGAACACCTCCAATCTATATGACACCAGACACCTAATAAGAGAAAGAGAAAGAAATATAAACATGATAGATAACGTAGTGCATGTTTGGATCAACATCAAAGATTTGCATTTTCCTCTTAATTCCTGTAAAAAAAATGTTTAAATTGACACAAAAGCAAGAATTACTTGCTTCAGGATGATGTGTGTCAATCCTATTTGACATCCATCCAAACACACTAATAATGTGGTGGAAAGACGGATAAAGAAATGATAGGTGTTAATGAAGTATTAGAGTAGAGAAGTGTCCACTAATCATTATTCGGGTGTACCTGTAAGGATGGTTCAGTTACAGATTAAAACAAGAATCACACATCAAGTAAAGAACCTGTAAGGCTGTACCTGCAAGCTCTCCCTATACTGGATGAAATGACCTAAGTGCATGATTGGTTCAAATTATTTTAAAGAAATAATCGCTTACTTTTACTAGTTTCCCAGGAGAGCTTTTAAAAAAATAAGTAATTATTTCTAGAAAATTAATGTTTCCCCTTACATTTCTACCTCTTTTTAATGTTATAGGTAAACAGAAATTACTCAACACATTATTTTCATTTCCACCTTATTTTCTTATTATTTCTCTTCCTTTTCTATAACATCACCTACCATATCGATCACTTACTCTATTTTTTGTTTCTTCATCCCATCTCTTTCTTTTTTTCTCCTCATTCCGTCCCTTTTTAAAATGTACCTTTATTTTACTGCTCAGGGTTTACTGTCCAAGGATGTTGTCCATGTAAAACGTACAACCAGCAAGGACCACAAAAGGATTCTCCTGTCTCAAAAATTTAAGCCTTGTTTTCAAAATTGGTGGGGTTACTGACATGGATACAGCTGGAGGAACATAATTTTTAGGACATCCAAATATACTTCACTCTTGGAATTTCGAAGGTTCCACTAGCATTATTGATCCGTGTTTGAGATCACAGAAAATTGCACTTATTGATTAGACAAGGTTAACCGTTCCTACCCTGTAAAAACTTATTCATAGATGGCTAGTCAATACAAATTGATGCCCTGGTTTTGTTTTGTCACTCACATGGCCATGATTTTTGAATATTCAATCAAGTTGCTTATCTGTTTCCCACTGCTTTCGTCACGATAATGTTGAAATTCACTTCAAATGAAAATATATTGATCTTGATAGTTGGTTAATTTAAGTTGCGCTAGAAAAGTATGTAGATGAGTAGGTATATCACATTCACATAAGGAATGATTATCCCCTTGAAAACTACCTTAGCAGACTATTACTAGCGTGCAGTGTGTTGTTAAAGCACCATGTAAGGAGTGGAATAAGCTGTGCATGCATTTGATCCTTACATAGCTGAAAAATAGTCCTAAAGGAACATTTAAATTTGTACCTTGTGCTAAGGAGATCTAACTCGGTTGATTGAACAAAATATGTAAATTATTGTAAATCCTTTGACACTGTCTTCGATTCCTAATGATAAAAAAAAATTGTACCTTATAGGCTTTGGAGTCATCTATATATCTATGCATGGTATCTGATACTTGTATCATATATGTGCATCACAATTCTTTTTCAAAACAGTGTCATATAAAACTTACCTTGAACTAATGAACTTAATAATATTGAATGTCAGAGTTGATAGCCAATTTTCAGTTAAAGCACTAATTGACTCTACACATATATAACGTTACTTTTGAATGGGTTAATAGAAAGAAGATACATATAACATTCCAAAGCAAGCTGTGAAAGTATGCTCTAAATCACTTTGCAGACAAGTAACCATGTTAACAAGTCCTATCAGGCTTTGTTGGAATTGAAGTAGGAAATTTCGCAAGTCTCTGCAAAGGCTTCTTAATATTAGCATGATTTCAGTTAGTTCCGGTACTCAACTGCCCCAAACTATTCCCAAAACCACGTTAAACTTGATTAAGAATTATGCTATACTCTTTCTAAAATTGATGATGTATGGTAATTTGAGCACTGATGCACTTCTTTCTTTAACATATTTAGACCCAAATTATCAATATAATAATTACTTGAAATCTAATTATCAAAATAAAAACAATATAGAGAAATTAATGAGTAATACTAATAAAACTATGTTTAATAAAACTAACTAAAAAGTTAACTCGTTTATGTTATTTTATAATTTTTAACTATTTCAACAATTAATTTTATCAAACATTTTTCGTTTATGTTATTTTATAATTTTTAACTATTTCAGCAATTAATTTTACCAAACATTTAAATGTTTGATAAAATTAATTGCTGAAATAGTTAAAAATTATAAAATAACATAAACGTAATTAAAAATTTTGATAAATATATTAAGGATAAAAAGAAAAAAATATAAAAACTAAAAGATAAAAACTAGTGTTTTAAGTAACCTAGAAGTTAATAACAAACTACTATAAAATATATTTTTACTAAAAAAGCACGAGATAATATATATTAGTAGCGAAAGCTGAACAGAGAAAAGAGAAGTTTAACGAAGAAAGGGCAATTAACTGTCAAATTGGCAATGATTCCTGAATTACTAGCAAATTTCAAACCACATCAAAAAAGGGCATATGCAATGAAGCATTGTTATCACAAGACAGGTTAAAATCGGTTTCTGCTACTATTTTTAAGTCTACATCTTTAGTCTGCATGAGATTCTCCATCTGCTTTAATTGTTTTTATTAGTGGGAACTGGGAATCGAAGAGTTTCAGGAATTTACAACAATTCATGCAATTGTTCAATCAATTTTATTCTGCATAAAATTCTCCATCTGCTTTATTTGAATTGATAAATGTGAAATAAAATGGAATTTCAATCAATTTCGTTGTTCCGATTGCTTAATTTATAATGGAATGTAATGGAAAAAGATGAAACAGGTTCCATCTAATTCCATCCACAAAACATCTATTTTTACTCCCCTTTAATTTGGAAAGTATGGGATGAAAAAAGATAAGAAACAGATTTTTTTTTCATTATATTTATCATATTACTTATCTATCCTTCTTTAGCCTATAGTCTCACGATTGAAGCTCAACCCGATAGCTTTCGAGCTATTTAATGCTTCTTTAATTTTTGATTTTGTCCATTCAATCTGAAAATTCTATAACCTTGAAGACCATTTCAATGTGCATCCAGGCTGAATCATAATGGCACGCATATCGATCAGTTATATCATTCTAAAACTTCATCATTTCTACTAGTCAAACAAATTTTGAGTTAATATGTTTTGTTACGGGAATGTTAAATTTTCACATGATCTTATCATGTGAAAATTCAATATAAGAGAACCCATTTTCGTTTTGCCACTGTATTCTTTTGCCTGTCAATTACATATTTTTGTTCGCATGCTTATTTATTGACAAAATATCATATTTACTTTCACTTAATTGATTAGTTACGAAAGATATGTTTGCTCTGTGATTTATGTCAGTATTATATTTTAGGGACCATGGACCATCTACAATTGTGAAATTTTCGGTCATTAGTCATTACTATTCTGACCGAATGAATTACAACTTTTGCCACAACGTTTCAAACTTGCACGGCTACACTTGTCACACATATTCAATAATTGTTAACGTAGTTATGATGAAAAATGGGTTAATATCTGAGTTGAAAATTAAATTAAATGTTGGTTTCTAAATAACACTGTTAATCTGCTCTTCCAGGAAGGTTCCTCCCTTTCACTTGGCCATATAGACAATGACATACTGTCAGATATTGTTTGAAGCTTTATTATTAATTACAAATAAACAAAAATTTGAAATAAAAATAATAATGAACCAATATAATAATAATTACACACTCAATTAATTAGATATAATTTATAAAACAATTATCATAAAATAATAAATTTAAAATACATAAAATTTTGTATAACAGAAAAATAATTTGGATGGTCAATACATTTGCACTATTTACTCAATTTTTATTTTATTTTCCAAAATAAATGTGATCAGGAAAGATAATTTTAAAGCGAGATCAAACTTTCACTTCAAATTATTTTAAAATAGTTTTATTATCTTAACTTAACAAAAGATAAATATTAATTCTAGAACTACGTTTGCATTTCTATAGTTTCATACGTGTCCCTTTAAATTAATTGACGACTTAAGTCACAAGTTTGTACCTTATCTGAAAATGAGTTGACGTGCAATACATGGACTATAAAAAGAAAAGAGAAAAATAAAGCATCAATATTAATCAAATCACAGTCACAGTAGCGTGGACTTGGGTCTACAAATCTTAAGTTTCTAAAGCTCACGCGGTTCACCTCACGTGACAACAACACCGACACACACTACTTCGGACACTCATTAGCCACTCATCACAATGAAAATAATTCTAAACCATACCACCGTTGCTTACAGATAACCTCTTAAACATGATTTCTTGGCAAATTCGTCAAATTTTAGTGCTATGAAAAATTAGTATGTGATTTTTTACTAAAAAATATTCTGGGATGTACTATTTAAGCATGTGTTTGGATATGCTACAGGTATAAACAATTTCTTTTTTTTACGATCACACTGAAGCAATCTTTTATTACTTTTGATTTTTGCAATTACACCATGATTTTGGCTGTCATAATCAATTCTAAAGGATATCCAAACAAGTATTAAATCAATTGATTCTCAATACCTTAAAGAATTACTTCTTCTCTCAATCAGGAGATATCCTAAAATTCACCCCTTTGAACGACCAAAATTTCATTTAACTTTTAATATAATATTCTGAGTTTAATTAAAGAGTGTGTATTGTTTGCAGTGTTCACATGCTATGCTTTAAGCGAAACGAGTGCCGTATTTTAGGAATACATAAAAAAAGTTCCCTAGGAACTAGAGGCATCGGTGTCACACATAAAAAGGTTCCAAATTAATGCTGTTGATTCTACTGGACCCTCATGGCAAGTAGTTAAACAAGTAGATCCACCGACCCATGCAAGTAATATTTGTACTGTTGGTAATCTTAATTCTTAACCATGAGCAATCACATGAGATGGGAAGGGATAAGAATCTTTGGGGACAAATATTCATTTGTCGCCTATGCATATGAAATAATTAGAGCCATAACTTACTGTTTTTTGATGAGATGAGATGAGATGAGATTAGAGAGAATAAGGCCCATCCACAACCATGTGGTATTGAGGACTGAATATCTCATATCTGGACATGGGCTGTTTCCTACTGTTTCCTTAAATACTTTTTTTGATCAAATAGGATAACATTTACATCACTGCACATTTCCATGATGCTTGTGTAGTACTAGTTGTAGTAGGGCTTAGCCAGATTGGCCAACTGTGACCATGGCCCCACCAACCCACATGACCACCCCTTATATCTCAGCTCACCCTTCCTTACCTTTTTTTTTTCTTTCCTATATAAACTTGTATATCCATAAGTTTTGGAAAACAGAAGAAAAAGAGAGAGAGAGAGATACAAAATAGAAAGTAAAAATTAGAAAAACTCTTGTACTTGGTTTCATGCCAGATTAGGGAACTCTTTTAGTTGTCAATTAGATCACAGAGACATGGAGGTTGCTATGGAACTGGAAGATGATCTTTTTTTTGCTGATTTGAGCAAGGAAATTGCTCTACTAATTATGGATGAAGATGAAGATCCTCTTGCTTCTTGTCCTCCTGACTCTCTTCAGGTACTTTACTACTTTAATCTCTTCAAAGTTCAAACACATGCACACACATACTTTTTTTTTCCTTCTTCTTCTTCTTCTTCTTCTTCTTCCAATTATGGCACTTTGAGAAGAAATTTTTGTCTATTGCAATAATACTAACAAGGTTAAACTAATTTTCAGGCTTTTTCTGGGGCAATTCATCCTCCTCCACAGTTTGCTTTCATCTATGAGCATGCTTTGAGAAGAGAAAGCAAAGGGACAGGTGTGTTTATCCCTCAAGCAACACAGCCAAGAAGGAAGCAGAGGAAAGGAAGGGCTAATAATAATTCATATGCAAAACATCAAAAGCAGTCTCAAGATACCAGAATGGCTTCTCAAGTTCCTAACAAGAATTCTTTCAAATCCCGAAATGGCTGAGGATACTATATTATATCATATAGATCCTTGTGAAAAACCTGCATAATCTTACAGATTCTACTGATTAATTTGTCTGCCAAGTTTAATAATTTGTGGATCTAATTCTTTAGCCTTTAGGCAATAATTGTATGGTTAATTATTTTGTATTGTTTATGTATAGGTAAATGTACATGGGAAAACCTTATATACCTAAATATTAGGCATGATGTAGGAAGGTTCACCCAAGGTTTTGCTACCTTCCTCTGCAGACAAGCATTTCATTGTTATCTTGTTTCATGTGATAAGTTTGTCCTGGTTGCAAAGATATTAGTGTGACTATTTAATTTCTTCATAGTTTTCCTTTTGTTTTCCTTTCTACTCATTATATAACTGCAAGTTATCCTTTGTTTTTTATTTTGTACATATCAGTCAACTTAATATGTCTGGTTCATATGCTTTAAGGTGATAAGTAAGATTGGAAATAAAAAAAGAAAAAGATATAAAGGAAAAGAAGAGGGGAAGTATAAATTGATTCCATGTCAAATCAATAACAAATGCTAAGGCTAGATATGTACAAGGTTTCAATCTATTTGATGGGTTATCGAGTGAGTGTTACAAAGCTGTTTTGAAATTATATTAAATTTGTAAAATTACTTTTAATTAAAATTGAAATTTATTAAAGAAACTTTTAAATTTATTTAAGGACCAAACTCAGTCTCCCTTACTGGAACATGCAATTGGTCCGTGCTAATATTGTGTAGTCTTTTTCTTCGCATCTTCCAATATCAAGAATCTTTCAAGTTTCAACTCATGAAATTCCAAAGCATGTTCTTTGTAGAAAAATAGAGCTAATTTGGATACAGTTGGCAAAATAATAAAATTATTATTTTTTCCATCGTGGTATACATTTTAATATAAAATTTACTATTGAGATTAATTTAGGCATAACTTTTTAATTAAATAATAATGATTACATTTTAAAAGATAATAATCAAATTCCTAAGAAAGTTGAGGGATAAAAGTTTAATTTAATTTAGTTTAATATAATTTAAAAAGAGAATTTTAAATTATTATTATTATTTTATTTATTTAAAAATATTTATTAAAAAATTATTCAAACTAACTTAGTATATAATTCCTCGAGTAAGATAAAGGCTGCAATTTGAATATGGATATCTAGATCCTCATGTGTGGAGTATAAGAGGACCATATGTTTTTCTCCATTAAATACTTTTAATAGTGAATAATAAGATTATCAAACTCAAAAATTTCTATAGACTTGTGAGAATTTTATAGATTCGATTTGTAAATTTTTAAGAGTTTATTTCATATAAAAATAATAATAAAATATCTATAAATAACATATTAATTAAATATTTCAACAATATAATAAAACAAAATAGTAAATTATAAATTTCAGAATACTTAAATAACCAAGTATAGTAATGCATCCTTACTAGATAATAATGTATAGATGTTATAGTAGTGGTAGAGCATTTCCATCAAGTGTTTGATGTTATTAGAGAACAAGAATTTAAGATTATCATATGTGAGAATTTTTCGATTCAGGAACAACAACACACTAAATGGAGGTATGTTGAACACTAAATAAACAAAAAATTTCCAAACTAACTTACTTTTTGATCTAATTTTTTTAACTTGTTGATTTGGTGGTAAACTCAAGAGTTTACCAAATTTACTTAAAGTTTATCGAGTCTATCCAGAATTTATTAAAGAGAAAATTTACACACGAGTCAACTCACAAAGGATAAGTAAACTTATAAACTTATAAAAATTAACGAATTAACTAGAGAATATGATCTCTTCTGAGACCAGGATCATTTATCGTGACTTCTGCTCGTTGCATGCCTTGATCTGATACTGATTGAATAGCATTTCCTGTTGCAATTTGAGTGGTAAAAAGTGTCTTTCTTAGTGTACCTTTGAATCCATAAGTATCGACCAAAAAATCACCCGATCTTATACATCTGTATCAGTTACAGTATTATTGAAACTAGCTTAAACATGAATAACTCCTTTGATATTTGAGTATATTTGAGTATGCTTATGCGAACCAATATATACATTTTTACGTGAACCCTCTTTAGATATAGGTTTTGCCATAACTTTAGTGAATAATAAAGGAAAAGCTCCCAACAATAGCTTTCCTGGAAGACAAGGAAAGGAAAAGTCACTAGTAAAATTAATATATTTTTCACTTTATCATTTTCCAGATCCTATTAGCACCTTTGGAAAAGTAAAGTGTTATATATGATTGCCAGCATAAGCTTTGGGGCTTTGCCTATAATAATGAATGAAATTGTCAATCAATTATTCTTGGCCTTACGGGCAAGATCTGTTGTTTAAGAATGTCCTATTGTCTCTGTCGGTTCTCTTTTCTTACAAGTTACAAAGAAATTTCAAATTTCCCTTTTTTATTATTTCTGAAAATATGATTCTTCCTCTGTCAACAGAAAAATATAGTATATGATTATTCCAAGAAATTTTCCTTCTAGCCGACACCCTCAAGAAAAATGAATTTCTTTATCAACGCCTTTTCTTTTTCGCCCAAAAGTTTTATCGACACCAAACGCCATTCAAGTATAAGTTTATGTGCATAACTTTAAGACTGTATTAAGTAAAATAACATAAACAATTATTTTATTCTAATATTTTAAAATTTATTTTGTAGGAAAAGTTGAGTTAAATTTTAAAACAAAACATAAATTTATTCAAAATAATAGAAAAATTGAAAAATTATCAAATATGTTGCATCTAATCAATCATTCACTTAAACACTTCTCTTATGAAAATATCAATCCTCATTTTGCTTTCAGGTTCATTAAAGCCAGCATGTTTAAAAAAATACACGTTAAGGACCTTCATTTTCTTCGCTATAATAATTGAGGGACACACATTGACAGGATCATTCATAACAGCCAAGCCCTCCACTGTACCAACGTGGCAGGATGCTTCCAAGATTTTTAAGATATTTACGAAAAATTTCGTTCATCTTACATTTAAAAAAATAATAAATTAAAAATTTTCTTTTATTTTTTTTTAAAAAGCTTATGTTCCCATCTCAAATCCTCACACATTATTAACATCACCTCATCATAAATGATTTTTTTAATTCATTTCAATGACTTTAAAATTAAGTTTATTATAATTATTTTACAATAGAAAAGTATAAAATATTTTTTAATTAAATTATTTATATAATCGCATGAACCAGCTATAACTCCTACAACAGAACGATGAAACAGTGATAAAAAAGGAGGATTAAGATGATCTTACTTGGATTTAAATCATTTTCTGTTGACACGTTAAAAGGTAAAAGAAACTTGTAAATTCTGAAATTGCAAGACCTACGTAAGTACACATGCTCTAGCCTTCCACACTTCAGATTTTGGCCAAATGAGTAAGCGAGATGCTATTGGTCCTGCAAGAATTGTTATGGGTCCTTACAAACTTTTAAAATTTAGGGAAAATATCATTTTATCTCTCAGTTTAAATCCATCACAATCTCTTTCTTAAGTAGAAACAAATACATAATGGAAGGAAAATGTGATTCTACATGCAAAATCTGAAACAGAATCATTCACACCCGTAGTAGTGCAAATGGAAAAGTGATTCCATGAGAAGAATATTTTTAAAAAAATAAAAAAATTTAACCACTTAGTAGGGACCAACAACAATGAAGATGGAACAATAAGGTGGCATTTGATTTAATTATTTTTTTTATTTTTATTGAAAATAAAAAATGGTGATAAGAATGTGTTTAGTTGAATTTTTGTTTTCATTTTCAGTAAAAATATTTTTTCAAACGAACCAAACACTGATAATAATAAAATCTCATTTTTAATTATTGAAAGAAAAAACCAAAAATTAAACTAAACATATTTTTAAAATTCTAATTTTTTAAAAAATGAAAACAATAAATAAACTCAGAATGAGTAATGACTTAACCTAGAGTGGGCGGGTCAGATTGAATTGGGCTAGATTAATTGGATTGGGCCTACTTTAAGAAATGTCCCATACAATTGGAATGTCAGGTTCCTTTTACTTTCCACTGATTTCAGTGCTGAGCCTCTGTAGAAATTTGTGATGGCATCCGCTATGGTGAATCGAGGTGGTTCTAGGATCATCAAATCAGTGTCTGCAGCTCTTGGTACGAGGTTTTACGCCAAGGTTGCAACAGGGACTGACATAGTCTCTGCCGCACCTAATGTTTCTCTCCAGAAAGCTCGTACCTGGGACGAGGGCCTGGCTTCCAAGTTCTCCACCACTACTCTCAAAGACATCTTCAAGGTCCCTCTTTTTTCTATTTTGTCGAACCCCCTTTTTCTCTTTTTCCTCAATTGCTAATGCCCCTTTTCCCCTTCATGTTTCAGGACAAGAAAGTTGTCATCTTTGGGCTCCCGGTAAGTTAATTTGCCATTTTCTATAAAGTTTATGTGTTTTTGGTTGTCACTACTTTGGTGTTTGTTACCCTTGTTTTGTAAAATTTGGTACTACAGAATGAATGCTTCGTTTGTTCTAGGAAATGAAATTTTTTTAAAGAAATGTGATTTTTTTTTTTGTTATAGATTTATTCCATAGTAATGTATTTTATGCTTTGGCTTTCTCTCAGGGTGCATACACGGGAGTTTGTTCAAACAAACACGTTCCTCCTTACAAGGAGAATATTGATAAGTTTAAGGCTAAGGGGATAGATTCTGTTATTTGTGTGGCTATTAATGATCCGTACACTATGAATGCGTGGGCTGAGAAGCTTCAAGCCAAAGATGCTGTAAGTTATCCTGTTTTCCTTGCATCACTATTAAGAAAAGCTTCATGTGCTGAGTTCCCCCCCCCCCCCCCCCACACACACTTTTTGTGTGCATTGGTGATTAGTTTTTTACTTTTTGCCTTGAAAAATAGTTGTTATTTCTTTACATGCTCTGTTGAATTTTTGTTACCAATTTCTTGCGTCACAACTAAAGGATCATAGAATCTGTAAACTCGTTTCTAATTGAGTTTGGAATGTGGTTTTGCTGTACATTGTCATCTTGTTAGTACTAATCACGAGTTTGAAAATAATGCATCAACAGTGCAGTAATTTGGTTAAATGAAATATATGAAATTGTAGTAATTTGTTGGTGTGTGAAATGAATAAAGGGGTTTATGAGAAGAGAGCTTTGGAAATCCTTTTTTAAATCCATGTAATAATTGAGCTCTTCAGTAAACATTATATGTTCAATAAATATGGAGATTACTATGTTGATTATCGTGCATCAATCAATACCTTGAATTATAATTTTTTCATTTGTTGCCATATGGTGTATTCCCATTTCCTTTATTTTTGGAATTGGTTATGAGCATTGTCTTTTCTTATTGTATAAAATTTGTCTCCAGATTGAGTTTTATGGGGACTTTGATGGGAGCTTTCACAAAAGTTTGGAATTAGTTACTGATCTCTCTGGTGCATTGCTTGGAACTCGATCTGAAAGGTATATTATATACCCTCCTTGAACATTCGTTTGGTATTGATCTATGAGAAAACTTGCTTTCTTCCGATATTTTAAAACTAGACCATACACTAAAATGTTGTGGCCACAAGTTCACTGTTTAAGAAATTAACAATGGACTTAAAAATAAATTACCAAGGAATGACAACATATCAAAGTAAATATATTATCAATGTCAAATTATTTTTATGCTCCTGAATGTATCATTTTCAAGAGGAAATAAACATAACACACAGAATTCCTATGTTAGAATTTTCAACATAATAGTAAGAAATAATAATTCTGATTCAACTTGGTATGCTACCACTTTTTTTACCAAATACGGGTTCTTGGGGATAACCGTACCAGAAGCCAGACCAATTGATTGAACGGCTAGTCCTTGGAACATTGCTTTCTACACAAGACATGTCTGTTCTGTTTTGCATTATAGATTATAGATTTCAATTCTCAGAAGACTAGATGTTGTTTCTTTGTAGATGGTCAGCATATGTGGTAGATGGAAAGGTTAAGGTTCTTAATGTTGAAGAAGCTCCATCTGATGTTAAAGTTTCTGGTGCAGATACCATTTTGGGACAGATTTGAAGTTTCTGTTGGTTTGCATGTAGGTAGTAATAAGTTTTCAATAAAATGTACCTGATACTTCCACCTGATTCAATGTTTTGACTCAGATTTTTTGTTGAGTTTTGGACTTCTTTCTGTTGTAACTGGTAACTACTCCTTTCTTCCCTGGATGCATGGTTATTTGGTTGAACGCAATCAAGCTGTAAGGAAAATTTTGGTTCTCTTTAAATGACTGTACTTAAATTTTAATTAGACTGAGATATAACTTTCAAATATTCGTTGTATTGAAATATAGTTTTTAAACAAAAAAGTGACAGAGAATCCAAATCTTGTCTCAACGGTTTTTTTTCTTTCCAATTGCAACAATTTTTTATAAAAAATTATGGAGGTATACTGACTAATTTATAAACAAAAAGTTTTATTTTAAAATTAAATCTTGGCAAAATGCAGATACAATTATAAATTATATAACCTACGAGCACTGCTACACTGTGAAAAATATAAAATACGAAATGTACGAATCAGTTAATTAAACCCCAATTTAACTATACTGTTGTCAATTAAGGTATGGTTTGACGGAAAACACGGGGTAAATGTATCATAATTTGTAGGTTGAATTAATTTTTTATCCTTTATTTATTATTTAAGTTTAATTTGATTTTTAAAATTTTTTTTATTCAATTTGATCCTTTAATTTTTAAAATAAATTTAATTTTATTTTCTATTTTTTTTAATTTAGTCCTCTTATTTTCAAAGTTAATTATTTTTTTTTTGAAATATGTAAATTTTGTGGTGGTTTAAAATGACTTAATAGTGGTTTTAAATTATTACAAAATGTAATTTCTTACCATTTAAACTAAAGGATGAAATTGAATCAATTTAAAAAATTAAAAAATTAAATTGAATCCTAAAAAATTAAAGGACTAAATTAAATCTAAAAAAATTAGAATTTAACCTAATTTGTATCAAGGCCCTGCACATATTTGTGTGGGATCGTAGTAAAATTATCTAACATTTAGCTTTTTCCATAATGCTCTACTCTACACACATTAGAACATTAAGTTTTTTAAGTAACAATTTAAAGATTCATTACTTTTGGATAAAATGTGTTTGAAGTCTTCTGATCAAATTTGTCATTTTAAAATCCATATTTTTAGCCCTCGAATTTCTACAATGTTATGGAATTCATCTCTGTCCTGTGACACTGTTAGTGAGTTTGTTGACATAACTAACAACTGTCAGTAATGTCTTACTGAGCCAATAATGTCAGGCCGAGAAAGGTTAATCCTCTCAACTCAAGCAATTCTTTGACAAGTTAGTTCTTACCACCGCATGCATTTAATTTGATATTAAAAATGTATATTCAGGAAGTGACCTGTGATCATTAATCATAAAATTAATTAGCAAAATTAGAGACTACAAATCAAAGAACCTCTAAATTAGTAACCCAATTTGTTTTGTTCCATCAAAATATTTACGTGGTGGGAATTACTAACAGTGAAGATAATGAAGAAGGAACATTGATTAGGAAGATGAATTTTTGAGGTCTGAGTCTGATCTATAGTGTATCGAAGATTTTTATTTTGGTTTGATTTAGCCTTTTTAAAAGTTTTCTTCACACTAAATCTTTAATATTCTTGTGCTCTGGAGTAGTAAACATAAAAGGAAAGTCAAAGGAAAGAAAAAGACGAAAACTAATAAAAATAATGAAAAATATAAAGGGGCACATGACTCATTTAAATTGTAATTAAAGTCTTATTTGATTATAGAAATGGAAGTTATGAAGTACTAATGTGTAATCAAATTAGTTTAAAAAAAATTAATTATACCTAAAAAATAATATAAGTATAAATTGGTACCAAAAAAATAATATATATATATATAGGCCGGCTTATCAGACTTATAAGGTTTTTTAATAAGTCTAAATCTGGTCTATTTAACCTGAGCCTAACCTTTTAATTAAATAGTCCAGTTACTTTATAGGCTAGGTCGTAGGCCTTTGTAGGCTGGTCTGACGTATTCCTACCCCTATCCGGACACGACACGGACACGTGAATCCCTATAATGTCCAAAATATAGGACGTCGTACGAGCGTTGTACCGGCATCGGTGTCAATGTCGGGTTCATGTCGGACACCCGGACACGGGTCTGGTTGACTGTACTTCATAGAACATAGAGAGAGAGAGAGGGGAATGCAGAATGCTCAAGACAGGATCCAAAAAAGTTGAACTGAGGGACAAGAAAAGAATAGCATGTTGCGCGGTGGAGTTAATGTAAAGGCATTAACAAAGCCTCCTACATGTTGGAGTGCATGTTTGTTTGTTCCATTGGCATTCTCAACGAAACGAAAGGAATCCCACCCAAGAAGCCATGAAACCCGGTTTGGTGAAGCGACTCACCAAGTCATTGTCTGCAACTCTTGGGTTCAAATCTTCTTCCTCTTTGGCCAAGGTTACAACTGGAACTGAAATACTCTCTATTGCACCCAAAGTTTCTCTTCAGAAAGCTCGCTCATGGGACGAAGGTGTTGCTTCTAACTTCTCTACCACTCCTCTCATTGACATCTTCAAGGTCCCCACCTTCTTTTCTGCACTGTACTATTTCTGTACCATTCTCACTTTCAAACCATTTTCATCCTTTTGGCTCAGTTACTATAACTAATTTCCTCTCCCCACGATGTTTCAGGACAAGAAAGTGGTCATATTTGGAATCCCGGTGAGTTATATATCTTGATACTTCTCTTATTAGTTGATGCATTTTAGGTTGTCTCTTCGGTGTGTGTTGTATTGTAGTACTTGTTTTATAAGAATTCAGTGATATTTTATGACAGAATGGATACTTCATGTAGTTTGAGGAAAAACAATTGCTTGAAACAAATTAATGGGCCTTGTCTTCATGTTGTTTTTTTCCAAAATATTTGTTGTGATGCTTTGACTATCTCTCAGGGTGCATTCACAGGGGTTTGTTCAGAAGAACATGTTCCAACTTACATGGAGAATATTGATAAGTTTAAGGCTAAGGGGATCGATACCGTTATTTGTGTCTCTATTAATGATCCATATGCTATGAATGAGTGGGCAGAGAAGCTTCAAGGCAAAGATGCTGTAGGTTATCCCTGTCTTCTTGCCTTACTAGTTACTACTTCCATTCTTTTTTAATTGTGGTTTAAGGTTTGTATATAAAAATTAAGAAATATAATTAAAATTCTCATTTTTATTAAAATTATTGTATGATTTTATATTATATCTTTTGTTTATTAACTAATTTTTTTATATATCTCTCTCTCTGAGCATATAATTAATGAAATAGTGATTATTCTTTTGAACTTTTAATATCAGAGATAAGAAAATCATTTTTTTTCTCAAAAATTGACACTTAAAATGAAACAGAGGTAGCAGTATCCTTAGCATTTGAACTTGTAAATTGTTTTACCTTTTTAGCCTAATGCTGTATTTACAATTTTACATCTTTTACATCTACTTAGGATGAATTCTTTTTCTTCTGGGTACTGTTTACGAGTGTTGCCTTTCTTTTTCTTTTTAATTTGGACTTCCAGATTGAGTTTTATGGGGACTTTGATGGGAGCTTTCACAAAAGCTTGAAATTAGTTACTAATCTCTCCAATGTTTTGCTTGGAACTCGATCTGAAAGGTATAATATATACCCCTCCTTGAATTAAGATTTGAAACATTCTGTCTTTCACATTAACATTTATTATTTAAGTTTTTTTTTATAGACACATATTAGTTATTAGTTTTATTAGAATGATAATATGAGGAATTGGACGCTCTCCCTTTTTTCCTTCAGTCAGCAAACCAACCTTATAACTCCCTTGGAGAAGACTTGCTTTCTTCTAATATTTTGAAACTGAACCGAACACTGAAATGGTGAGGTCATAAGTTCATTGTTAACGACAAAGGAAACAAA
The DNA here is from genome assembly GCF_004193775.1 of Glycine soja. Classification (NCBI taxonomy): domain Eukaryota; kingdom Viridiplantae; phylum Streptophyta; class Magnoliopsida; order Fabales; family Fabaceae; genus Glycine; species Glycine soja. Next base: position 39,658,343 of record NC_041012.1, on the reverse strand, counting down.
AGATGGATGTAAAGTAGCGAAGAAACTAGTCAAATTACCGAATAAAATGGTATTCTAACAAAGTAAATATGTTTAACAATGTCAAACTCTTTTCATGCTCACATGTATACTTTAAAGAGGAAGTAGACATAGATATATGATTCAAAAATTGGAATTTAGAAAATGGTAAAAATTCTGATTCAACCTGGTTTCTACCACATAAAGTGCTTTCTACATAAGACGCATCTATCATATTCTATCTTTGACTACAGATTTAAGATGTCAATTGTGAAAAGATTAGCTATTGTTTGCTTGTAGATGGTCAGCATATGTGGTAGATGGAGTGATTAAGGATCTTAATGTTGAGGAAGATCCATCTGTTGTCACAGTTTCTGCTGCACAAACTATTTTGGAACAGATTTGAGGTTTCTGTTGGTTTACATGTATGCATAAAGTTTACAATACAATATAATGTTGGTTTATAATTCAGTAAAATTGATTTTGACAGAATTAATACAAATAGGTGAACATGATTGAGATGTATTAGGTTGGTTTATTTTTTATTTTTTTACTTTGAAACAAACAGCTTAATAACCTGATGTTTGCAGCTGATCAAATGTAACTCGAGAGTTGCTGTTGTAGTATTGGTTCACTTTTTGAGTTTTGAACTCCTTTCTGATGTCACTAATCCCTTTTACCTGGACACAATAATATGGGGAAAGAAGATTCTGGCATGCATCTCACATTTATGTTTGGTACTCCATCGCTTTTGTATTTATTTGATGATGTTATTCATTATCATCATTTACAATCTTCTTGAGGCTTCTGTCACGTTTCTGCTTGTGTTACATCTTTTTAACTTCTTTTTTTTGAAAAAATGACCATCAAATTAAACTCGAGATGCAGGTATTTCAACAACAAAAAAAAGACTAGAGATGTAGGTAGCACACATAAATTATCTTATCTAAGTAATTAGTTTGAGTGAAAATAGGACAAGATAAACATATTTTATTTCAGGAACAAAAACATGGATTCATAACGTGAAAACCTGAAGCTACATTGTGTAGCTTTTATATTGACGTGAGAATTCATTGGGAGTTTTGCTAGATTTAACGCCAAACCAAACATGCTATTACTTTGTGCATGTTGGAATAGCGTTACCACACCACTTCAAGGATAAAAATCATGTCAATGAGTTCAATTTATGCAAAAGCTACTTTTTATTGCTTTTGGTAAAATGGAGAGAGTGACGATGGCATTGCAAATTTGGTTCTAATTTCTAAACACTCGTTTAGGTCTGATTTATTAGCTCATCATAGTTAATTACTCTTTAATTATAAGACATTTCCATTTTTATAAGATTCTTATCTAATTTCTAAATATATTAAATATTTTTTTTCTACGCCTCTGTCCGAAGGCTCCTGGCAAAAACTACCCTTACTTAATTGAAACAACATTAATTATTTTTTCCTACATACATTTATTTAATTATTTTCTCTCCAAACATTAATAAAAAATAATTAAGTGGATAAAAAAAATAAGAAAATAATAATTTTGAAATAACAATACAAATAATTGAAATACAAATAATTGATAAATTTAATATAATTAATTAAATTAACTATTTTTCTTAAGAGACGTTAATCAGTTGAAATGATCTTATAATTAGGTAAGAAGGGAGTATCAATCACCAAATTAGAAAAATTAGAAGATGCTCTCACTTATTTGATTAATGCGAATCAAGTACTGGCATGTAAAAGATGTAAATTTTAATCGAAAAAAATAAAGGTGTAAACATGGATAAGAAACCATGAAACTATATCAGAGATGCATTGAATAATCGTCCAACGGATGAAACCGCTGGCTCTTATCAATTGATTGTACATAATTTTAATTCCTACGCGTAATTTACCATTGATAACAATGCAGGACGCATACCAATGAGTACATTGGTTATCAGAGGGCGTCTCTTGCACTCTTCTAAGACAATTGAGACAGCATAGTCAAGTTGATGATGACCACAAGCTAAGTCTTCATACCATTCCATGTCCACTCTGAATGAAGAAGTTAAACACATTGCAAGCATTAGTCAACAGTCAACTTTCAAGCAATAGTAGTATCATTCAAAATTAGACCAGAAACATTCACACTACCAAAATGCAATTTGTCACACTTACTTTTAGAGCAACAGCAAATAGTATAGGGGTGTAATTTTGTTTCATCAAGATAACTAATATATGACTGCTACACAAATTCATTTTAAAGATGTGTTGTTTACTGGCTATTAACTAATGTTCTTTTTATCTTTTGTCCACTGTGGATAACAAATACCCGAAAAATCGCAAATCAAGCTATGTAACTTATTGTAATAAACTGATTTTTAAAGGACAAACAACTAGAGGGGTTTATAGATTAGGATTAACCTGAAGAAATGGAGGAGTTTTTGTTCGAAAAGATTGCATGTTAGTAACAAGTGGGGGAACATCTGAACTAACATCATGAACTGCACCTCCATTCTCTTTACTAGGAGAACCCCCAATGCCATTCTCTTCAACAGACTTCCCTGAAGAAGGGAAGTCTGAAGTAGCCACACTATGGACAGCAATGAGAGGAGCACTGGACCGTTTTGAGCTAAGATCAAGGCGTTCAATCATCCGTGCAACTCCAGCAATGCCTGCATTCATCTCGCGCTGAACACCTTTACTCAGCTCTTTAACCGAGACATTATGAGCAAGTAACTTCTCTTTAAGACCAAGCGTACTTTTTGAAATTGATTCCTTATATCTGTTGCAATATTTTCGGATATATTAGCATTAATGGATAATAGCTGGAGCATACAACAATCCAAGTGCTAACAAGTTTACCTGGCTGAAGCAGCAGAAAACTTTGATTTGAAGGACTCAGGGAAGGAAATCTCAGAAGTGTTTGGTCTCCTTGCACTCTCAGGAGTAGTATTTAGTGCTGGAGGTTGAATGCTAACAGTAGATGGTACACCAGAAGCTGGCAAACTACCCCCAGATGATGAAGTTGTAAGAGTTGTTTGCACCTCAGAAACATGCATGGAAGAGTTAACACCAAGAGCCTCTGATGGACCAGCACTAGGTGATCTCTTCCTTTCCTGTCTCTGAACAAAATGAGCTCTTCTTGCAGCAGAAACTAGGCGCTTCATAATCTGATCATCAAAATCAGAGTCATCTGAGCAAGAATCATCCTGCAAATAATTTGCCTCTGATCATTGAATGAAACTATGATTCTTTTTATATCTAGGAAACTAACACCAATGGAAATTAACACAACAAAACAGTTCCATAAAGATCAATTCTGAGATATCTTACGTGGCTTTCATTAAGTTGTCCAAGGGGGGCACGAGAATTAGCAATGTTTCTTGATCTCATGCATTTCTCATCTTCCACTGCAGCTAGAAGCTCTTGGCTACAAAAGAATAAGCAATTGATGAAAATTTAAAACTGCTAATGATACCCATAAATGGCTGGCTTGTAACAAGTATTTGAAAGGGAGTGGGAAAAGGTGTTGCAAGTGAACATATACCTGGCAGGATCTTTCAAAGCAAGTGATTGCCAACAGATTGGGCACTCTTTGCTTCTTTGTGACCTAAAGAATAAAAGAGTTGTGTGAGAAGCAGGCATCATAACTCACACTATTGTCCATATTTGCAAAAAAAAAATAAAAAATATGATACAATTGCTTCTCATATAAGACCAAACACGATCTATTCATCAAGCAATTAGACAGCTTACCATTCAATAATGCAATGCAGATGATATTCATGTTTGCAACAGGTGACCTGGAAATTGAAGAAAAAACATATTAATACTCTGTTAGAAATGTAATATCAGCATACTGCAGTTTACAAATTTTCCTTTTGATTATCTACAAGTCGCAATTCATCCGCACGCAAAACACAATCAAACAAATCAAAATAGATAGATAACAGTAACACATTATTGAAAAATATATTGTAACACTCACAGGATTCAACGATCTTAATCCTGGACACTTTGAGATCTAGAAAATAAAAAATTAACTCATCCACACAAAAAATTATCAATTGGTGCAAGAATAAGAACAAACAACAGCACAGCATTCTTCGAATATGCACATAACTTCACGGCAGAATTTTCCGTAGGTGCTAACACTGTTGCTGACAGAAGCAGATCCACACATATATCTCAAATTAAAGCAAAACAAAACACGGTAAAGTTCTAAGCAAGTTCAACCGAAACCACATAATCCCAACCCAAGCCAGAAAAAGAAAAAGTGAAAACATATCAATTCCCAAAAAAACACACAAATCAAACTTCTCAACTTTTGACCAAAACATTATCAAAATTCAACAGGACTGAATCAACAAGTTCATGGGCATGCGATCACTGGTTCAAGTTAGTAACTTTTTCAGAAACTCAAATGCAGAAAGCAAAAAAAAAACAGTGGTGGATCACAACATACAGTAGATGGGTCATGAACGCTGAAGGGCTCTAAGCATATACTGCAGGAGTCTTCGGAAGAATCGTCGAAAGCTGCAGAAGAAGAAGGAGCTGAAATGGGTGGAATGTGTGTCAGAGATGAAGAAAAAGAAGTGAAATTTGCCATGGTTAGCAGCACAGTGGTGTGTGTGTGTGTGATGGAGAAGAGTTTTATGGTGAAAGAGAAGAAGAAGAAGAAAAGAACCCTAGAAATGGCCAAGAGAGTGTGTAAAGGGTCAAAGAAAAGAATTATACAAGGCAGGGAAAGAGGGGAGGAAGCAGAAAATGCAGGGAAAATCCGATTCAGACGCTTTGATGAAATCAACGTATGACTTATCTCATGTATTTTTGTCTTTAATGATGATTAATATTAGAATTAATTAACTTGCTTTTGGATTTTTCTTTCTCTTTTTGTGTTTTGATGTTTTCTGTTTAGCCTTAGCTCCTAATCCTATGTATATGATTTTTTTTTCTTCCATAAGTGATGAACTCATGATGAGATTGCCAAAATTTGAATGATTTTAAGAAAATTGAGAAAATATTATTATAAAATTTTAAATAAAAAATTGGATATTTTTAAGAAAATTGGATATTTTAAGAAAATTGAACATTTTTAAGAAGATATCCAATTTATAATAAACAATATTTTTGTGGATTTTAAATAAAAATTCTTAAAATTGAGAAAACATTTTTGTGAATTTTATACATGAAATGAAATGAAGAAAGAAAAATTATTGTTTTGAGAATGGAAATACTTTGCTTTCAAAAAGAATAAAAATACTTTTAAATTTTTTCGTTTAAACATGCTCATGATCTTCTAATTTTGTAAGAATTATATGATTTTTGTTATAAAACATTAGAAAAAAAGACATTTTAAACAAGTCATTAAAAATATATTAAGACTATCGACACCTACTAAAAAAATTACGTACTAAAAAATTATTATGCTGACCTAACTAGAAACAATTTTATTCAATTTACATCTATAGAGCATGAAATCTCCTTGAAGAGAGTAAATTATGTTATTTATATAATCTATAATTTATAATAATAATAAAAAAAGAAATTCCAAAAAATTATATATTTGCAGTTTTGTACTATCCAAAAAATTATAATTTATGTTATCATGACATTTTATTATACAAAAAATTATATATATTGCAGTTTTGTACTATCCAAAAAGAAGAAAGAAAAAGCACTTGTCCTTTTCTTTCCTCTCGGATTATTCTTTTCCCCAACATATCGAAATTTCTTTTGAACATAAGAACACTACTGAAAACGTCAACCTTCGTACACGTAACGCTATTCTATGGAATAGAAATAGATCGAGTTACAACTTAAAATGGAATGAACTTTTTTACTTTAGAATTTGTATGCTTTTTTTTTGTTTCTGTTAGTATAAAAATGTATGCAAGTTACTTGTATCATTCACAATCAAAATTAGTGTTATTATTTACCCCCAAAAAATAGTTTAATTAAATTGTGTGGATGAATATATTGGAGGTAACTAACTAGAGGCTATTGAGTTTCAAAGTTGTTCAGTTCCGTCATGCCAAAGACAAGTGTCCTGATGAAGCACTAGATTAGACAATGGGACCAGCAAATCATGGGGTTGGCAAAATCTTCAACCAGTGAGTTTAAGAAACGGCATTTTTATGCTTGGTAGCCCCGCAATTTGCTTTAAGTATCCATATTCGATACGTTACGATATTGGTATTTCTGGATATTTTACATATGCGTATTAATGAAGTATCACCAAACTTTTTAAAAAAATATATGGAAATTTAATGAAGCACATGCATGAGACATATATGTGTATAACATTGAAACATTCAAATATGTTCATTGATGAATAAAAAATAGAAATTGTCCTCATGATTTCAAGAAATTGGTAGAACTATCCTTATTTATAAACAATAGATAGGAAGTAATTCATAATGATAATGATTTATATTTTTTTTATTTTAGGAATGTTAAGTATATTCTCAATTATTTAGACCTCCTTAGTAATTAAAACATAGTTATGTACGTTTTTTGACACCATTTTCAATTATCTCGTTTTTCAACACAATGGTAATAACAGAACTGATGTAAAAGCCTTGTGAAGATCTGTCTCCTCTAGTATACCCTGCAGTCCACGCAATGGTAAATTTAGTACTAGTTTAACATAAACATAAAATCATTTCTTCAGTAGTAACTTTTTATTGTTGAATTCTCATGAAGATCATATCAACAATTTCTTTCCTATCTAACGCTATGAAGTTCATGCATGTGCTCAGCTAGAGCTAAAACCACCTAGAAGTTGACTTCACAAATCTTACAAGATATATAAATATTATATTATCCTCTCAAACAACAGTGACTGTCTTAAATGTTTAGTAAAATTTTGATAGAGGTTCAGTGAAGAGTGTGTGATTAAATGTATGTATGAGAATATAGTCACTTCCAATAAAGGAAGTTAGGTATCTATTTGTAGGTGTGTGTTATGGTCCTCAATTAATACTGTTCTAAAATAGAAGAATCATACCTCTGAATTTGCTAGCTATTAGTACTATGTTCTTACTTACCGATTCTGGCATTTTACTGTCGTAATTAAAATTTACACATCAAAATATCCATATCACACTACATTTTATTTTTTTGGTAAAGAAAGGTAAAAGGATGTAGAGTGTCCATTAGAATGTGTAACTATAGTCCTTGTTTTGTTATCTAAAAAGGAAAGTGAAGCCAAAATCAGGAACGGATCCAAGGGGTAGTCCCTCTCTAAGGATCCTTTTATGTATATTTGAGAGAGAGAAAAATTAGAATTTAAAATTATTAATAAAAAATAATTTTTGAATTAATATTTATTTAATTTTCTTCTAATAGATCATATCTCTAGTTTTATGTAAATCTAATAATAATTTTTTATTTATTAGAAGTTAAATATTTAAATAATTGTGTAAGAAATTTTTTGACTCTCCTTTTAATACACTCCTAGATACATCCCTCCCAAAATGATTCATCAATGAATCAGGTTTCTAAAATGCCATTGTTAACATTATGCATTATCATCTTCCGTAATCACCGGTGTATGTGTTTGCATGCATAAATGGAATAATGGGTACACCAACGCTTTAGGTGAACCATAGAGTTAATTCTGGATCCGATTTCAATTGCACTATGCGCTATTTAGAAATTAGTCACGAAGCTCCGATGCATGCTACTGCATAAGATCGAACAAAGAATTATGCTGTGGTTGAGAAGTTGATGGCAGAAATTCGCCTGGTGTGGAGAAATCTGATTCCTGAAACTTACCATATTGCTTAGCAAAATGATAAACATTAGTTTTATTCAACGATTCTTGTTCAAATACCAAAGATGCTGTATGTTATTATTATTATTATATATTGAGCAATGGATATCCGTCTGTTCTTCTAAAAGAGGCAATTAAGTCTCATATTTAATTAAAATTAGAAGATAATCCAATCGGGTACGTAGGAGGGGGGGTTGTAGGAGTATGTAAGAGAAACATGGCAACGAGAGCTTACAATTCTGGTAGCTCTGAGCTTTTTGGATGAGAAAATCGAACTGGCTCGGGAGCTGTCTCAAATATGTAGAGCTGCTTCTACCAAATTGTTCTTGTTTGTTCAGTCATCAAGTTCCTCATCTCTTTTTTTAATACAAGAGTTAATCTTAACACAAGGAAACTAAATCTTGTCTTAAACAAGGAAATAATTAATGTCGTGAGACTGATAAGGTAAGTATATGGTTATTATTTAAAATAAGGAGATCCTGTAAGATATTGTCCGTTTTGTATCCAATTCTCCCTGATTAATTATTTGCTCTTGTATCTCTAATTAGTGTATAGGATCTTCACTGTGACGAAATCTGAGACACGGCTAGCTATCATGAATGCACAATCGAGATTTAATTTTAAATAGGAACTAGTAATAGTATTTTTAGTGTACATATGTTGGGATTCTCTGCTTGGTTAACGGTTAATCATCTAAAATAAATTCTACTATATACTAAATTGAGACTGAGAATAGTCAATGCTAAGAATACAACCAAATTAAGAGACGAATCGAAAGAAAAGGTTGATTAAGTGCTTAGATATCTTAATTACTTGAACAAAATCCACGTAGTCCATTCGGTAGAGGTGATCCCCCCAAAAGAATAATCAACACATCTTCAATATATCCTTACTTCTGGGATCTCACAAAAAGGATGGCATACTCTATTTGACATCATAAGGATCGATTCTTCTTGGCCAATGCTGTGATAATGAAAGAAATGGAAAAAAGGAAAATGGACCACAAGAACAACTAATTGTTATATTTAAACCTTGTCATTTTTAAATGGAAATTTCAATAAATTTGTGTGTACAAAATACTGCAAGAAAATGTTTAGTTGTCCATTTTCAACTCTTTGGTATACTATTGTGAGGGAGATTATTGTAAAGGTATGGCATTAATTAATTGGGTTTTATGTATAATTATACATCTCAAACTTGTCATTTCCAAAAAACTGAAGTTTTTAGTTATCAAATGAATTCGAACTTTGCCTATAAAAAAAGTATCCTATAATTTATGTAATATGACCAATATGCAATCATTATAAAATATATAATAAATCCTCAAAAAAAGTATCATCAAAAATTAATTAAGGCCAATATGTCATTTGAATAGAGTAAAAAATTAAAATGAAAAATAAATAAATAAATAAACGTAATTGCACTTGTGGTTCTTAAAGTTTAAACGGATGCAATTTTGGTTTTTCTAAGTTTTTTTTAGTTAATTAAGTTTTTCTTATCATTTTTGACATATTTTTTATATTAATTTTAAAATATTAACACACAAATGTACGCATTTTTCCCTTGGTCTCATGCAAAACATTTTTTTACTGGTCTCATGCAAACACAGTAACGTCAAATTGGAGCACATTATAACCATCCCAAACACTTCATAAGAGAAATAGTATTCTTCCTCCCCACATATATTAAAAGGGGGCAAAATATGAAACCAAACACAATGGCTTGACTCATCAAAATATTCGTAGTGTTCCTCGTACTAACTTGATATCGTTGATATAAGAAAATAAGGTTACGATAATAGATCTAATATATAGGGTAAAAATCAAAGAGTGAAAAAAGATTATTAAACATAAATCATAGAGGTTTGATACGTCACGGGGATGTCATAATTTTAATATAATTTTATGTGACATGACTAGTTCATATCCTAGAATTATTAGTTTTATTTGAGTTCTATAACATATTTATCTTTATTTACTTCTCATCCACTAAATTTATGGAGTTTTATAACGTATTTTTATTTACAAAATATTTTAGGGACATAATTAAAAATCTGTAAATTTTTGTTATTTTTACCCTTACAAGTGTTATAATTGGTTGAAGAACCTAAAATTTTTTAGTGAGCTGACAGAAGTGAGAATTTCCACGAATTATAAAGGTGAGAATACTGACTTACGAATGAATGTTGATAATTTTTTAATTGGATCCCTAAATTATTAGTTATTTTTAAATAATTTTTTAAAATATATTTTTTTCAATTATATCCTTAAACTTTTGTGTATTTGTTTTTTAATTAGGTGGCTGATAGACCTAATTAAAAAAATAAATACAAGTTTAGTTTAAAGATTCAATTAAAAAAATCAAGAATTTAATTAAAAATTTGATAAAAATTCAGGATTACAAAGTAATTAAACCTCAATATTTTTGAAAACTGGTCCAATTGATTAGAACTAGTACAAAATTAATATTATTAGAAGATACTACTCTTTCTAAAATGTCCCGATAGACACAAGACAGCGTGACCCAGAGGAGAGGACCCTAACAAACCAGAAGGGTCAGAATTCAATTTGCAAACACAAACTCAAATTGCGCTTCCAACATACTTCCAAAATGCAAGAGCTGTGATTACAATACAGACACAAAACCAAGTTCCTTTCAATCACATTGGACCAGACCGAACCCATATGTAATATGCACTCCAATTAATACTATTCTAGCCCTCATACCAGCCGTCAATAATGACTTGAAAAATCCCCCAAGAAAATATACCTCATCATGCACACCCCAAAAAAGAAATCAAATTAGAATTATGGCACGAGAAAATAATTGCCGTGATCAGCAAAACATTGGTAATCAGCGTCATCATGTGCTAAACATGTGACAAGTTGTGGCATTTCATGATGTCATGTGATCAAACACCACTAGGGGGTGTCTGTCTTTCTCGTTTAGATTTTTAAGATTTTTGTTTTCAGCCCACAATCGATGGATTCTTGAGGTTTGTCGTTTAGGCCATGAAGCAGTTGCAATGGAATTAGCGGTTCACAATGGGCGGGTGCCCAAGGTTGAGCAGAATTATTGTTGTACTAGTTCTAATCATGCAGGCAGAGACCACTTTCTGTAGGGGGAAAAAATGATCAATTCATGCTCTTTCTTTATAACCGTTAATTTATAATTTATTTGTCTATATCTATAATTTATATCTATACAGTGAAAGTTTTCTCATTTGATTTTGATATGCATATTTATTATTCTCAATTTATCATCAATTATTTTTTGGGCAAAATATTTTGGGATCCATCTAAAATTTTAAAAATATTAATTTTGTTTTCATAAAAAATTTCATATTAATTAATTTAGTCCCTTTAAAATAAAACATTTTTTTATTGATCTTCAATAATAATTTCATTAGATGGTTTTTTAGAGTGGTTAACAAACTTAATTTTTTTTCTCTCTACTTTCTCAAACACATTTAGAAGACACTAAAACCCATTGTTGTTTCATTTTTTTAATCACATTAAAAAGTGTGAGAGAATTGTCTAGGACGTGTTGAAAATTTATAAGTTTTGGAGGTGTTTAATCGTCCCAAATTATTTAATTCATTTTAGAGAGTTTTAATCACTACAAATTATTTAATGCATTTGTAATCAAGTTATATGCATAAGTTTGTTACTCAATTTAGATTACCGTCTAATAGAATTATCACTAAGAACTAACAAAAGATATTCTCATGGGGACCAAAATTAATATGAAAAACTTTATGAAAAAAAGATAATATTTTTAAAATTTTAAAGGAATCTCAAACATATATTCTTTTTTTTCCATTACTACCTACCTAAAAAAATATTACCTCTTTTAAAACGTGGACAACATATTTAAGTGTCTCATTGTCATAGGAACCTCAACTATTTTGTAAACAGTGAGACGTTAAATGCCTCATTTGCCCTTGGTATCAATAATGATAATGAAATATTTATATTTGGTGTGCAGTGCACACACATATGATTAGATGGAAAATTATGTTTCATATATAGAAATTTTTGTACTTGACTCTCGGAATTTGATGGAATAAAAAACAAAAAAAGAACAAAAAGCAAAGCAACGAGCTAAAATTGTTAAGGAAGCATTTGAAAAAATATCAAATTTTTAAGTTATTTAGTTAAAAATTGATTTTTAATTACATTAACTTTATTTAAATTTTGTTTTTATAAAAAAAAATGCTGAATCTTATTACTAACTTGTATTTATAATGAAACCATTCAAACAAAATCAATTCATATTAAAATTAATTTTATAAATATTTATTTAAACACGCCCCTATACATTTGTTAACTTTGTGTGATGTAAGGAAAAAAATGTAGAATTAAATAACATTATTACATTTAGGTTTTCTTCAGGTGAGTACTACATATGTATATATTGTATGTGTCTTTCTTTTTCTCACAGGAGTTTTTTATAACTGGAGGAGTATTTTTCCAATACACGACAGGAAAAAAAATTTAACCAAACTTATTTTAAGTAAGAAAATAATTAATTTGAAGGATAAAAATGAATTAAAGTAGTTTTTTTGAGAGAGAACTAAAGTAGTTAAATAGTACTTAGTAATAGTTAGTACTAAGTACTGTTTTATGAATTTTAAAATCTAAGTTTAATTTTTGTAAATTTTATTACTCAATTTTTTATAATTTTACATATTTTATCACTTAAGTTTTTTTTTCATTAATTTTATCATTTAACTTTTTACATTTTAAAAATTTATCATCTAAATTTTCAATTTTTATATATTTTATTTTCACGTTGATAACAAAATGATTTAAAAATTTATATTTTTAGATTTTTGTGCATCAATTATAATTATAATATATGTAGAAGAACAATTTTCTTTTCTACATCAAATTTGCAATTAAACCTAGTAGTTACTATAGAGTGTTCCGCTTTAAAACCAACTAGTTGTCATAGAGAATATGCTACTAAAAAAAAGAAAAACTCTTATAAGATTATGTATTTTTTTTCATTTCAGTTAAAATCTACGCGGTTAGTTAGTTTGTTTTTTGGTGGGCTAATCTACGCGGTTAGGTGTTACAAAGCATGTCATCCTGGTCTTATATATAATGTCCAAATCTAGCATCTCTTCCTCACCTAGGAAAAACCGTTTCCAACTTAACATTTTCCCACCAACCCTCCTCTCTATTCCTCAAAACAATCGTTAATCTCTTCTCCATTGTGAACTCTGATATTCTCCAAGTACACAACACAAACACAAACACACATCAATTTATAGCACCCGATTTCTCTTTTCCCCCTCAAATTCAGCTCCATTTTGTTACAGATTCAAATAATAAGCCAAGCAGCCACACCATGATCTCGTCAATGAAATGCACAGCCTCATCTCTCACATGTTCTGCTTTCTCAAACAGAAAGCTTTCCATTGCAAGGCCTCAACTCGTGACATTACCAACCATCAACAACGTTGAACAAAACATGGGTCCCTCTCAGTTGTGTTCACAGAAGCCTCTCTACCTTTCATCCACCGAGAACTTGGCATTGGTGAGGAGAAGGAGAGTGACGGAGTGCCAGGCCTATGAAGCTGACAGGTCACGGCCTCTGGAGATCAACATTGAGCTGCCGGCTGAAGAGGCGGCGCAGAGGTTCAAGATTGGTGTGTATTTTGCTACATGGTGGGCTTTGAATGTAGTTTTCAACATTTACAATAAGAAGGTTTTGAATGCTTTTCCTTACCCATGGCTCACCTCCACTTTGTCCCTTGCTGCTGGCTCCCTCATGATGTTAGTCTCATGGGCCACCAGGGTTGCTGAGGTCCCAAAAGTCAACTTGGACTTCTGGAAGGCCTTGTTTCCTGTAAGAAATTAATCCTTTTCTTTTTTCTTTTTTTTTTGTATTTTTGTTGTTTTCCTAATTAATGTCATGAATCAAGGTTTCAAATTGCGGTCGTCTTAATTGTAGTTTCGTTGCAATTCTTGATATTGTGAAGAGTTGCAGACTAATGCAACTGATGTGGCCACAGATTTGGTCGTGATGTGATTGGTTAATCTTCATCTGATACTAATCGAGTTTTATTAACTCTTTTTTTTTTTTTTAAATTGAAAAACTCGATTATGTATCATATGAAGATTGGTTAGTATCACAGACAAGTGGTGGACTCAAATCATACAATAACTTTTTCTTGATGTTGCAGTTGTGGACCGTTTTTCAAAATCTTGATCATGATTCATGATGCATAAATTTTGTAAAGGTTTATATGAAAATAGAGATGGAAAAATTACTTGAGAGAATTTAATAAAGTAACGCGTTTATGGTGGTCAAATGGTGGGTGAGTTTGAAGTAAGCACTCAAGAAATTTCAAATTTTTTTGTGCAGGTTGCGGTGGCACACACAATTGGGCATGTTGCTGCAACTGTGAGCATGTCCAAGGTTGCTGTTTCATTCACTCACATCATCAAGAGTGGAGAGCCAGCTTTCAGTGTCCTTGTGTCAAGGTTCTTGCTCGGAGAAGCATTCCCAATGCCGGTTTATCTGTCACTGCTGCCAATTATTGGTGGTTGTGCACTAGCTGCAGTGACTGAGCTCAATTTCAACATGATTGGTAAGACTATTTAAATGAAAAACAAGGTTGAGATTTTCTCTTATTTGGTAGTTCAATATTCTAAATAGAGAGAACACTTGATGATGTTTCAGGCTTCATGGGGGCTATGATATCAAATTTGGCATTTGTCTTCCGCAATATATTCTCAAAGAAAGGGATGAAGGGAATGTCTGTTAGTGGAATGAACTACTATGCTTGTCTTTCCATAATGTCACTGTTAATTCTGACACCTTTTGCCATTGCTGTTGAGGGCCCCAAGGTTTGGGCTGCAGGCTGGCAAACAGCTGTATCTCAAATTGGTCCCAATTTTGTATGGTAAGCACATTTTTTTAATTTTTTACTGTTAGTTTTTGTATTGGTTCAACAAGATTTCTTATTGTTGTGCTTTTTATTTCATGTTGTTGGGCCAAATTAACTTAGTGGATTCTGTTTATCAAATGTTGTTAACTAATGGATTTTGATGTTTGTAGGTGGGTAGCTGCACAGAGTGTCTTTTACCACTTGTACAATCAAGTCTCATACATGTCTCTTGATCAGATTTCTCCCTTAACATTTAGCATTGGAAACACAATGAAGAGGATTTCGGTCATTGTTTCTTCCATCCTTATCTTTCACACGCCTGTTCAGCCCATCAATGCTCTTGGTGCTGCCATTGCAATTCTTGGCACCTTCCTCTATTCACAGGTGCATTCTCCTCTCCCTCTAAATTGACTTTGTTTTTTGTACTCCCAGAATCCTAAGTGAGAATCCTAAGAGACAACATGCTTTGTGCACTGACATTATTATTTTTTGTTTGCTTTTGCCATCTATATCTATATTTATATCAAGTAAATTAATAGGAAGGATTATAGAACCTCCATATACAGTTGTACACTATTCTTTAAAAAGTGTGGATTTTGAAGCATTTCATCTGTGCAAACAAAGCCAAATAAGTCATACTAAAGCGTGCAACAGCCCCCCAATTAATAGTTCAATTTGGTGAATGTACCTCTCCACATAAATTGAGCATTATTACACTTTTACAGACCCAAAGAAAACTCATAAGTTGTTGTATATTGTATTTCTATCTTCAATATTCCAAAGAAATTTTAAATAGGATCCATGAACAACAGAAACCACAACTAATGGTTTGCAAGGTGTGAGCGACAGTATTATTATTTTGAATGGTTTTTGTCTATGATCTTCTATTACTAAAACAGTATACTCAATTAGTGAAACATCATACAATATCATATATATAGAATACAACTAACAGGTTTCAATTGATTCTGTGAGCAGGCTAAACAGTAAGGTGGTTATTTTGAAGCTTTTATGTAACACAAGGAAACGATGACTCATGGTTGGAGCTCAAAGTGTCAATGATGAGGACTATGGCATTAATTAGCTAGTATGTTTTGTTGTTAATAGGAATTTAAGTTTATTTCTTTTGGGCCATAGCAGCAGCATTTGTAATCACGTTTTGATCTTTGTAAATTAGCTTTAGAAAAATGGAATGCACTAAACTGTACTTAATCTTGAGGCTGAAAGTATATGAAGAATTTCTTGAAAAATAATCATGTAGAGCAGTACTTATTATTATATTGGTTTGTTATTATTGTGTTGACTAAGTTGCCTTGCTCAAAGCTCAATATTTATGTCAAGAGGTTTAACTTAGTTAATTTAAACAAAGTTACATGAATTATTATAAAAAAAATTTACGCTATTTTCGATTTCACGGATAAAAAGAAGTCCAATATTGATTATCATGCAGTACAACATTATTTGGTCGATGCTCACTTAGATCATTATTGTTGCTAATTGATTATTCATTAAAGGATTATCCTATTCACACCCCTTTTAATTCTTTGCATCATCTATTTTTTGGCATGTAATTTTTTTTACAAAAATATCCTTCACAGAAATTAGTTTCCGTAACTTAGTTACATTAAACTAGTTTATATATATATATATATATATATATATATATATATATATATATATATATATATATATATATATATATATATATTACATTACATTACCGAAACCATTTTATGAAAACTCTAGCTTTTTTATGTTATGGAAATTAGTTTGCGTAATGTAAGAGAACATAACTACATTGCATAAATTAGCTTCCGTAAATTACTATTTTGGTTCCTCTGTTTATTTATTTTATTCGTCTCTCTTTTAATAAAAGTTCCAATCAGTCCCTTAGTTTTTAAAAATGTTTCAATGTGACCCTTTTCATACTCAATTTAATTCTTTAATTTAAAAAAAATGCTTTAATTTATTCCCTTATTTTTTTTTAAAATGTTTCGATGTAAACCTTTTATTAAAATAGGGAACAAACTGAATAAAATAAATAAATAGATTGAATAAATTGATAATTTAGCCTTTCTGTTAAAATTACTAATAAAAAGTAGGGGTGTGATGTGAAGGTGAAAGGTAAGAGGAATATTTAAGGAATATAAAAAACAAAAAAAAATGAAAAAATTGTTAAGTGATTTTAAATTATTACTTATTCATGTTTTTTACCAATCTATAAGTAACACGTATTTAAAATTTTTAATTTACGAGAAAAAAATTAATAATACTTAATTAGAGATCAATTAGACCCATAGATCAAGTGCTAATTCAGGATTTTTAATAAATAAATAAGAAGTGTTAATTCAGGACTACTTAAAGTATCTTTAATGGAGGCTGTTAGGAGAAATCTTCAATCTACGAACCCGTTTTTGCTTAGTCTTCCATTGGAGATGAGTGAGTTGGCTTCCACGGTGGAGAATCAATTCTTACTGAAGAACCTGCAAGAACTGGACGTGCATGCTGTGACAAAGACAAGAAAAGAAAATATAAAGTAAAAAGAAAAACTAAGAACCTCAAATTGAGATTTTAAAGTTGGAATAAAAAGTAGCCCACAAAAAAGACATTGAGAATCCAAAACTAAGTTTGACTGTTAAAGATGCTCTTAATAATTTCTCATGGAAATTAGCACGATTGTCCAGCTTAGACGCAAATTAGTTTTGGACCTTTGGTCCTTGGTTATAAATAACCATGTAATAAAAATTATAACTTTATATATCTACACATGACTGTCTTCTAGTTTTCCAACAAGGTCGTGCAAGTGTGTGCTAGACTCAAGTTATTAGTTTTAGACTTTTGCTCCTTGATGATTACATATATGTCCCCTATACACATACATATAGAATGCATTCTTTCATCTTTTGATCTTCTTTCTTATCCTTTTTTGAGGGTGATCTTTTCTCTCATGATCACTTTGTCTTAATTTAGGAGCATTTTAGGCCTGGAGTGCCATTGCAAGTTGTTGTGGACATTTCCTAGAGTCCTTGTTATCACTTTTTGGAGGGTTGTAGACTTGGATTACCATTGTAAGTTGTACGTTGTGGGCCTTTCCTAATCACTGATACTTGACGCCCTAAACTTTTCATATCAAATATTATTGCTAGTAATTACTTGAGCCCTTCAATTTTAACTTTTTTTTTTTCTCTTATTTTCTTTAATCATATTTATATTCATGGTTCTCTCCTCTTTGTATAAATAATCAAGGGTTTGATAGTCTAATACTTATAAACAATTTTAGGAAGATAATATTTGTCATCTTAACTGCTCAGTTGATAAGCTCGCCTCTTTTGCTTTTCATAACCTTGGTTTTTATTGGTGGAATTCACCGTCGGTTTTGCTTTCTAATGAGTTCCTTCGATATAGATAGGGTCTCCCCTCGTACAGATTTACATAGTTTTTTTCTTTGGGTTTGGTTTGGTTTGATCCCCATGTGTTTTATTCTATTTCCTTATATCAATATGATTTCGGTGCATAATTTTGATCTTTAGAGGGTGGGGTGCCAACCTCAATGGGTTTTCTCCCTCTCTTGGTCTTTCTACTGCACTTTTTATTTTGAAAAAATAATGTTAAGTTTTATTATTTGTCCACGAGTATAATTACTCTCCGCAGCAAACCTATTAAAATTAAGGTTGAATTACTAATTTCAGCCTTCAATTTATTTCATTCATTCATTTTATTCTGTTTATTATAAAAAGAGATGGGATATGTCTATCTCTCAATCACATCATTTATCATTTATTTTATTACATTTCAAATTTTTTTTTATCTCCTCTCTCTTTTTTTTTCTCCCTTTGTTTGTAAAATTTGTTACACATTTTGTTGCTCAAATATCATTTCTTTGATTTAAAAAGTTTAATTTTGTCTCTATCAATATAATATTGTCATTTCAGTCCAATTACAAGAAACATGTTAACTTATTGTGTATTGGCACAATAAAAAAAATGACATGTAGTTGTCATGTAAAATATTTTCATTAGAAATTTAAACAGTGTTGAAAAAGGGGTAATATTGCATCAGTTTTAGAAATTAAGAAATTAAATTGGGGTTTTAATAATTAATAGATCAAACTAAACTAATTAAATAAATAGATAACAAAATTAATATTTTTGCCTAAAATTAATTAATAGAAAATTGTTTACATTAACTAATACCCGATTTTGTATCATGGAATATGTTTATCATCTTATGTGATTGTAGGAATTGAGTATCCAATGTAGTACATTAAGTATGTAGAGCAAGAATTTCATTATTCATCATAGTTTTAGTCAACTTAAATAAAGAGATATAGTTTAATGAGTTAAATAGAACATGTGAATGTTGTAAAAAAAATTATATTATTTTCAATTTTTAAGAATAAAAAAAATAAACATAATAGTCTCTTTGTACCAATATATATATATATATATATATATATATATATATATATATATATATATATATATCAAAGCACCTAATTAAAAGGCCAATGATTCTGGTCAGTGTCATCTTTCAATTTCACCTTATGGCTACATGGACATCTAAAGCCTTTTGTTTATTTATTTTTATTTATAATTAAAGCACTTTGTTTCTATTCGTTGAGAATGGGTTTTTTTTAGCACATAACGTGTACTCTTATATTTGTTACTAAGACTCCCTCACACGCAAAACATGGAGCTTCCACTCCTAGCAGTTTATGCGCACTAAGCTTTTGCATCTCAATTTTCTTGGGATCGTGTGATGATGATTTTCTATAGGTGAAAGAGAATTCAAGTTCATCTCCATTTCCCAGCAAACCCCCAAAGTCCTAATTTTTCACCACCCAAACAGAATCCAGATTCTGGGTACACCTCTTCGCACGAGAAAAAGAGTTTTAGAGAAAAAACTAAAGATGGGTCTCTTTCTGTTTTTGCTTCTTCATCCCGTCTCTTCTGCTTTTGCTTCTTCCCCTTACGGTTTTCTTGCTTACAGTTGCAGAGAGAGCTTATGGTTTTCTTGGCGGCAACTATTGTTGCGAAGAGGAACCAGAAGAGGGACGACGATGGCAAGTAAGACTGCCACTAGGGTTTAGTTTGCTTTGTCTTCAACCTTTACAATAAATACATATGTTTTAGGGTTTTTATTTAGGATTAGGATTCTTGTCAGCGTAAATAAATTTTATTACAGCTGGGTAAAAATTGTAAGTCTTTTCAGGTAATTTATTAGATGTTCAACATTGCGGGATTTATAAAAAATGAGGGACTAAATTTGTGAATTAAATTATAGAGAGACTAAATATAAAACTAAAATAAAAGTGAGGAACTAAAAATGTAATTTTACCTAAAGAAAAATAATACTAATTTTGAATCACATTTGGAAGGACGTGTGTAAAAACTTATGATAATTATGCAGTTTAAAAATATTTTAATAATTCTACAACATAATTTTGTACGTAATACAAGTTTCGTAAAATTACTTTTCATTTTAAATTTAAATAAATAGATGCAAAGTAGTTTAATCCACCTTTTTTCAGACAACCATAAAAAAAAGTTGCACATGATCTCTTCCACAAATTTTCATGATGAAATATATATATAAAAATAAATAAAAAATACGATATTTTTTTGTTTTCTTACTTTAAATATGTATTCCTTTTAAAGAAGTCAAAATTGATAAAATAAGAGTTATATTATTCATCCAGAATTTTTTATAAAATATTTTTTACCGCATTAGTTATTGTATCTTATACTTTTCTTTATTCTCTTCTTGTCCCTTTTTTCATTATACAATAAATAAAATCACATTAATTCGTAAAATAGAATTTTTCTTAAAATGATAATAAAAGTTAAATTTAAAATTTAAAATAAACATGTTAGAGCATTGCATGATTACTTAAATGGATTATTTATGTTAAATTTATGAATCTACAATATCACATAAATATAAAAATTTGTCATATTAAATTTTTGATTGAAAGTTTTTTTTAATAATCAATTAAGTAACAATTATTTATATAAATAAGTCACTTAGACAACACATTATCAAGTCATCCACTTAAATACAATTTTTTTTAAATAATATTGTTTAACTTTAAACAACTCATCCAAATTGAAGAAGCTTTTAGTGATATATATAAATATGCATGTAGGAGGGATGCATCGAAGCTAGGAATTTTTTGAAGAAGACAAATACAAAGATAAAAAAAAGCCGTTGTATTATCAATTTATCATGAACGCAAACATATTAATACTAGTTTTTATGCTGCGTTTGGTGAAAGTGAAAGATGATAAAAAAAATAAGTGAAAAAATAATAAAATTCTGTAGAATCTCTACTTTTATTTTTATTTTAATTTAAAAATTTTACATTTTTTTTCTTTTCACTTTAACAAATATACACCTAAACGCCTGGAAAGAAGTCGTTGCAAAGCCAATAATTATAAAAGACAGAATATAATTAGACAAAGAAAACCATCTTCTATCTACGCTTAAACCTTAATGAAGACAAACAGTACCTCCCTCGCAAGTCGCAACTTTCTTGAAACATGTCTCTGACTGCAATGATTGCCTTCTGTCACAGTATTTAAAAATTTAAATTAAATTGTGTGTGTGTGTGTGTGTGTATTTTTAAAATTATTGAGATTTTTTGAATCTTTTTTCACTTGATTAATTATTAATACATCTTGACTTAAGAGTGTTTTTATATTTTAAAAAAAATTCCAAAGAATTTTTATAAAATAGACCCGAAATAACGTCGTATTTTCTGTTTACAAAAAACGTCGTATTATAGTGAGGGAGAATTTATCTTCTTATCCCCTTCCTTGGTTTTAATTGTATTGTCCTGCATATATAGGAGTTGGGATGAGGGAGAATTTCAACCATGACACTAAAGAAATCATCAATGATGTCGAAAGAGTGGATTACTTACGTAATTACTTGGATTCCTTGGCAACAGCAATAAGGTGTTTGCACACCCAACTTTGTTTGGAAAATATGCATACCAAATTAACTTCCACATTTTTTGTCAATTTAAATATTAACGAATAATTAACTAATTAGAAAGGCATATATACCATGATCACCCCTTTTGGTTAAGAAATTGTTACTTCAATTTTGCATGAACAGGAAAGGAGCAGACGTGAGAGGGTACTTTGAGTGGACTGATGGATGCTCACTATAAGGTTTGGACTTCATCATGTGGACTATGCAACTCTCAACAGAACCCCAAGAATGTCTGCATTTTGGTACAAAAACTTCATTACTCTTCATGCCCCTCGCGGAAGCACAAGACCTCAGCATACTCAAGAGTGACCAACAATGAAATGATATATAGTTTACTTTCATGGAAGACAAATAAGCAGCCCTTTTCTTTAATGGCATGTTTAGTTTAGGAAAGAAATGAAAGAAAAAATAATGAAAAAAAATAGATTAGAAAGTGAGTTGATTATATATAAGTAAAATGATATAAATATCTTTAATAAAAAAAATATGTTAAAATGTTGTTTTTGTCTTTTTATATATAGCAACTTTCATCTCTTCCACCCATCCTGGAAAGATTGTAAAAATTGAGTCTCACTTAATCCTATTAGCGTTGCTTCTTTTCCAAAACCCTACCAAATAAGTAAAGGATAAATCTTACGATTTTTCTTCCCTCTCCCATCATTCCTTATTCTTTCACCCGACCCAAATAATGCATAAGGGTGTAACCAAGTGGAGAAAACCAAACACTTTTGTAAGCTCAAGTTTTGTAATACGAAAATAATTTAGTCAATTAAGTTTAATCGTTTATTTAAACAAGTTAAAATTAAAGATGTAGCTTGATTTGTTAAGGAAAAAAAAAGGCTTAAATTTAGGTTTTTGGAGCTTGTTGTAATTTAATTTTTTTAAAAAAATGAATATGAAGTAAATCAAAAGTGATAAATTTAAATATTAAGGAATGGATTTAAAAAAAAAACTTATATTCTTACACTAAAAGCTGTTTCTATATAAAAAAAAATGGAAGAGAAACAAAAGAAAATGATCAAACAGAAATTAAATTCTGCTATATAAAAAAGATATCACAACCAAAAAGAAGGCTTCTTTTCAATTTTTTTTGTACGGTATACAACAATAAAGATTGAACTCAAGTATTAAAGTATTAAGGGATTCAAGCCACTCATGCACATTGATCAATCAATCAACAGCTCTAGACCTCTTCACTGTGTTGATAAAAATTGTTTGAAGAGAACTCCAAAATCACTACCAAGTTAGCACAAGCAATATATTGCCAAGAATAAACAAGGCTCCCTTGCCAAAACATGACAGAACGAGAAATGCCAATACAAACAATTCGAGGTTGACGCGAGGAGCTTAAGGCATTAATATATAACACAGCCTGATCAGATGTTTCCAATAAGTTACAACATTTTCTTAGTTCTTCAATCTCCTAGTAAAATAAATTAAACTCTCTTTTTCAAAAAGGCGTCTTTATCCGTGAATATCCAAACATCTGGTTTACCTGTTCAGACTTGATTCTGCTAGAAATGGTGCTACAAGGATCGCCACAGTCACCAGTATATGACAGCATGCACAATTTAAATCCCCATATGAAGCTCCTCTTTCCCTTTTATTTGCGTTTCTCTTTTCAAACCAGCGACAATCTCATTGCCTCCCCTCTACAACCTCAAGAAAATATTGCATCATTCTTACACCACAGCAGGAGAAACCAGTATACAGTGATCCGTGACCAGTCTGCCACCTTCTGAATATCCACATCTGCGTATAAAAACATTTCTTTTTTTTTCAGGCAAACAAATCAGTCGTACCACTGAATTAGGATATTTTCAATTTGAACGATAGTATACTCACGTAAAACTGAGGAAAGATGAAAACATTAGCTATAAAGATCCTTATCCTCAATCCAAGCACACATTTCAAGCATTTTAACACCTCCACCAAGGTAAACCAGCTTCATAAAAGTGTTCATCATCATCCCATGAAATTTGACATGCTTGAAGGCCAATTGCAACACTCGGCTCTTTTCCATGTTGTGCCATCCAATTTACAACAGCTGTTTCTTTTTCACTCTCACTACTGAAATCTTTCTTGTATTTTCCAAATGGATTAAGTCCAGGATTACTCACATCCGCAATTGCAGCTGGCATATACATAGAATCACCAATTAATGGTGCCTTATAGGCAGCAAATTGAGCTCGAATCTGCATTAAAATTGAAGTTACTATTCAGGTACAAAACATAGTTTCCTTTTCCTAAAAGATAATCAAATAAAAGAAATAACAATATTTTCTTTATTTAGGCCCTGTTTTGATAAGTTTCTCTATAAACACTTGTAAAAGAAGAGAATAAGAAGCAAAATAGAAATAAGTTTTTCCTATAAGTTACAATAAACTTATTCATAAAGCTAATTTTAGTTTATGGGAGAAATTTATTTCTTATTCTCTTCTCCTATAAATACTTATAGAGAAGTTTATCCAAACATAACCTTATTCGATATAATTATAACCTTTGAAACACAGCCAAATGGCCACCAGCCGGTTCACCATTCATATAATACAATCCAACATTTAAGTGGTTGAAAGAAAACATAAAATGAAAGCTAACAGACCTGATGTGTTTTACCAGTAAGAAGGTTGATTTTGCACTCGTATGCATAATCTTGAGAAGGCCACCCACAGTCTTCAACACAATACTTGTCTTGTATAGCAGTAGTTGGCCAGGGAATCTTTCTACATTCCAGGACCTCAAGTTGACACAGATGCCATCCCTTGATAAAATCTGCAGTCAATAAACCTACTAGGTTGAATCCACGATACAAAACCCTCTTTTGCAAACTTTTTACCCAAGTCACATAGCAAACAGATGTTTCAACATTTAACTTTTGATACAAATGCCTCATCCATTGACACATCATGATGCTGTAGTACACTAGGCTAGGCTAAACCATTCAAATTATACTGAGTCAAAGAACATACGATCATATGTTCATTAAGTAACTAATTTCCATCTTGGGTAATGCACCTAAGCAAAGTAAATGATATCTCAATTTCCATCATCTAGTTTAAAACAAATATATTATTCTCAAGAGCAACACTCTGCCTTCCATTATTCCTTTCTAGGGAGAGGAATACTGACTATCAGCCAAATCTAAAGTTAAGCTTGTGAGCCACCAATACCATGAAGCCTGGTCTTGGCTTCTCCTGCAAGCTGCTAAAGACAGTCATTGAAAGCACACTTAACTATCACTATCTAGCTACTTCTAGAACAATCTTTCTGAGCTAATCACTCCAGCCATGTGGTTACCTTCAGAAATAAGTCTAGGAGCCATGTTAATAGGACGCATATAGTGGGTAATGATTCCAGTTGGCAAAGGAGAAGCTGCAAGAGCGAGATAGAGCTTCTTCACCTTTTTCTCCTGAAAAAAAAATGATAGCACAAGTACTCCTTAATAACATGAAAAATGCAATACCAGATACAATTAATTTTTATCTTCACATGGTGAAGAAGGCACTCTTTCATACAGTAGAACCTCATCTAATGACCCAAATAGCTCATTTCTTATAGGAGTGTGCCTTTTCAAGTAGTAGAAGGTTATTCTAACATAACATATGAAATGGCATCATAGACATACCCTGATTTTGCCATGAAAGATGGAGCAATAGTCTTTAGTCCTAGCCAATACCACACTGCATGTAATTGCATTCTGTTACAATCTATAACAGTTAGAATGACAAGGAGAAATAATTACTTTTAACATATATGCAATACCAGCCTTCAGTGCAATTATCAATTTGATGGGTAGTCATCAAAGGGGTTGTCATTCCCAAGGCACGAGTTGCAAAGGTTGCACAACTTTCTTCAATGTTGTCAGTAGTGCCACCTACCTAACCAAGATTAAAAAAATAATAATTGCAGAGAAAACCTAAGCAATTATTTAATTGTGTAAAGATATCAACAAATTTAAAGACACGTCAAAAAGAAACTTGAGTTATTGAATTGAGTCTCTATATTAGTAATGTAAGGTATAACCCATTCAAGGCCAGCATAGAACCTAACTAAAGTAAACATACTCCACCCTAAAGAAGACCCTGAATAGTGAATACATAACAATAACCAATTAGCCACATCTAAGTGACAATTTTCATTCGCTAATCGCTAGATGTAGAACACATGGCCATTGCCAATAAAATTTACAGCACTCTGCACTATCTAGCATAAAAAATTATAGAAACAATTCTACTGTGCACATATACTAATACGAGCATTAGTAAATTTTTTAGTTCGTAGTATGGGATTGATTACATACTGATGTACCAGCAGGTTTATCCAAAACTACATAGGATTCCGCCACAGCTATGATCCTTGATCTCCAATCAATCTCATAGCTCCTAAAAAAGGCTTTAAAATGTCAAACAATATCTTCCCTCCATAATCTAAAAGTTAATTCAAATTCAAACAAACATTCTGATTGTACCTAGGAAAGCGTTTGGGGTGCACATGTACTCGCAAATAAGTCCCTGGCTCAACAAATTGATCCACGTGAGTTACACGGAAAGTTTTCTGTGCCTCTCGCACAGTTTTGCCTTTGATGGAAGCTCTTTTGCGCAACACCGAAGGTTCCGTTACTTCTTTGAATACCCTAATTTGCTCTTCAGTAGCATTCGGAGGAGGCTGCGGACAAACAAGAGCGTAGTATACAGCTCCAAATTGAATCAAATCTGAAACGTACCTTCACAAAATGAAACCTAACATTCAATCCAACGCAGACAATACGAGAAATTAATCAATAATATGATACGCAGAGGCATAGAGAAACACGCTTACAAAGGAGGAAGATCCAGGGCCTTGCAAATAAGTTCTAACACAGGTCCTCCTTCTGATATAACTAAGTGTTCAATTCTCGGTGGATTTTTGTGCGATGGACATGGAAGCAACCGGTCATACTTCGGGAAACTTAAACGTGAAGCAAGTTCAGTATCAAGCAAAATGCGAAGGTAGTAGAAAGGAAGAAAGTAACTATTCGAGAATCAACGCGAAGGTACCTGTCGGAAGAAGAGGTAGCGGTTAAGTTTCCGGCGTCGGTTGTTGAGAATTCGGCTTCACCGGCGAGTGCAGTGTTACTGTTGTGTGAACTCCGACAGCCCCAACTCGGAGCGTGCTTGTTGTGGTGACTGCTGAGAGCTGCTCGCGGGATGCGGATGGCGCGCGCCGCCGCAGGCACGGCGAGGATACGACAGCCGCCGGCGAACAACATTGACGCCACCGTCATCGCCACCGAATTCATGCTATTGCTTACTTACACTCTTGTGACGTGTCTTCTTCGACTCCGAGCTTCTTCTTCTCCACAACTATTATCGGGTTGGGGCGGGTTCTGATTTAAAAAAATTGCAGGCCCGTTATTAGAGGGCTCAATCTTGGGCTCCCCCACACATGAACGGGGTGGTTACATTAGGACTTCTTGCACATGAATAACTTATTTTTTTATCCGTGAGAACCAAAGAAAATGATGGGATATAATAACTTCAAGTATGAAGTAGCCTATGCGGAAAAGAATGATTAATCTTCGTCATAGATTTTAAGCACACACTTAAAGTAAGTATTATCTTTTCAACATAAATTCTGAATCATTTGATTAAAAAAATATAAACTGTTATCACTTGTATTAATTATTGTTTATGTAATTCGTATATTTCTCTTGACTTACACACGAATAACTATATAGGATAAATATTTATTTGATGACAAAAAAAGGATAAATGTATATTTTCTGATTTTTATACAATTAAAATTTATCATAAGTAGATATACTCTTAGTATGTAAATTATAGTTTTGATTTACAATGAATAGATTAAATTATGATATAAGTATATTTTAATCAATGAGAAGTTTTTAAAATAAAATTATTGATATTTAATTTAAAAATAAAGATAAAAGATAGTGGAATGAAATTGGTAAATAATTTTTTAGAGTTTTCCTTGATTCTTTGGGGAAAAAAATATTGTTATGTGAACTCCACTCAATGTATTTCTTCATTATCCTAGAAATGCATCTACTCAGCATTCCCATCACCAATTAATCATGTATGGAAATATAATGAATTTTATATCATAAGTAGTTAAGAATGAATAAATGTAATTATATACAATAATCACTAATGGTTAAATTTTTTTGTGAAGTACACAAGAAACAAAAAGTAAAAGTCTCTCGAGAAAGAAATTTGAGTTATATCAGCTTGTAACGCATACAAGATAAAAACTCGAAGCAAAATCAAACACACGTGGAATGAAATATCTGCCACTTGATTTGCAAAACATGTCATCTGCCACTTGATTTGCAAAATGTTATTTCAAGAGATAATTCCACCGTCCTCATACACAGCATGAATCTGTCTAACAAGATTACAATAAGGATGTAAAAAACACCATCCTTTCGTGAGAAGCCTCACTACTAATGGTTAAATATATCGATGTCACAATTATTAAAATGTCTAACAATAATTTACTTTGTCTCACAAGTGTCTAAAAATAAATAAATGTGTATATACAATTATCAATCTAGACTTGTGACACAAAAAATTAAATATGTCTGACTCACAGATCATATTAACAGTGTCATTATATTCTTAAAAGTAATAATTAACAGTATATATCAGACTGGATGTAGTTTTCAGCTGGGCATTCTTCGTTTTCCTTTGGTTTACTTTAATAGCAGATGATAAGACCAGTGATAAGACGATGCACGATGTATATTACAGTGGTCCTCCAGCGTGTAATCATGTTTTTCAAATCAAAGTGTAAGTTGCGTATATCATACTAAATGGACCACAACCAACGTAAACAAACAGGTCAGCTCAAGAACTTTAATGCCAAATATATTGTGGTTGCCAATATCTAGCAGAAAAATACTAATGTGCATTGCATCCATTGTTGTCAGCTATAGCCTTGCCATGTTAATGCAGTAGCAAAAAGTAATAACCGACGCTTCATATAAAATATGCTCCCTTCGAATGCACTACTGTTCATTTACAACATTAAAATGTTGACTAATTATAATTGTTCTGGGCCATAAATTCCATGTTGTCATTTTGTTCACAAAATATACATGTGCGGTACACCTTGGATATATGATCTCTTCTGCTATGTTTACCTGTGAAGCTCAACAATGAATTTTGGATTTGGGTATACCAGAATCCAATGGCAGCAGCAAGGGAAACTTTGATATCTATATATATCCTTCAACTAAAATTTAAGTTGTTCGAGTTAGGTTTTTGGCGATTTAAAAATATCAAAAAATCAACATATAAGGATTCAATTAGAATATTTAAAAAGATCAAATATTTAATTTTATGCTTCAATTACTTTTTTATTACGTAAACACTGCTGAATTCCTTAATTTATTTTCAATACCATAAAAAAAATTGTGCTGATTTTTTAAAAAAAAAATATTTAGTTTTACCTATTGGGAAGGGAAAGTGTTGAGTGAACAAATTATTTTTTCTTCCCAATTTAAGCCTCCATTTTAAGAGGTATTTAATTGAGCAAGAACTCGTATTGAAATACTCCTTCTCGGAAGTGTGAGTGTGAGCTAAAAAAAAAACTGGCAGGATTTCTTTGTTCCTGATTTAAGTCTCTTTTGGGGAAGGTTTTCAAATATTAAGCAAGACTCATACTTGTCTATTCTAATTGTTGGCACTTATCTCTCTTGGTGACATTTGGAACTTCATCACCATCCTCCGACATATATCGTCCTCATCGTCGCATTCGGTAGACTCTACTACTTGTTGAACTACTCAAATCAGCATCCAATTAAATTTGTCTCCCACAACTTGAATCTGTAGTATGTCACTCCTCTAGAATCGTTGCTTTTCAAAGTATAAGTAGTGGGGATAAATAGCTAGCTAATGCCAAACAAAAGAAGAAAACAACAAAGTGATTAATGAGTAAGATTAATCTATGACCCAATGTATTAAATAACACTCATGAGTTATGATCTTTGACTAAAAAAAAATACTTTTAAAAAATAAGAACAGGAAGTATGATGAATAAGAAGGGAGTGAAAAAATAACAACCCAGTTTATTGTTCGTGTCTAGCTTTATCAATTTTGGTTTGGGTTTCGTAATTGTGTTAGGCTTTCGTGTCATGGATTTCGAAGCATTTGAATCCTACACTTTCTTAATTATTTATTTGAGTTTTGCATTTATCATGGTATTTCAAAAAATTTACTCTAAAATGTAAATTTATACTTTAAAATAAGCATTCCAAAATATAATAGAAGTGCGAGATTCAAATGACGAATTTATAGATTGGTATGCAATATTTCTGTAGAGAGCAAATTCATTTGAATAAAAAAAATAATATACCGAAAATGTAAAATAAATAAAATAGTTGAAACACATTGCTAATCCTTTTCATCAAGAGTCTAGACTTAGCTGTTACACACTTCTATTGCTGCGAAATGGTCCCAACTCTCAGTTCTTTGTAGGGTAAGCTATTTACTAGGTACGTAGAGTGAGTAAAAAGCTTATTCAAATGGAATATCGAAATATGATGCTGAACAAATTATAAAAACTACTAGTAGAAAACAGAAAATAAATAAATAAATAAAAGAAAAGAGAAGATGCTTCTAATTCATCACATGCATTGTCTTAATCTACATATGAATATAATTTATGTCAAATTTTACCCACACACATATATGTATAACATGCTAAATTTCAAATTTGTTTAAAAATAAGAAATTTAAGCCTAACTCGTTTAATTCATTCATGGTTTAAATGTTTTTAAATTTAACATAAACCTTCATATTATAAAGTTAATAATAATAACATAATTTTATACTCATAAATATTATAAAATCAAAGGTAAAAATCTTTCATGAAAAAAATAATGACTTATTGTACTGAATTTATGATAAAAATTTAAAAATAATCCTATAAAATAAGTAAATGATGTATATAAGATAATAATAAATAATTATATTTCCAAGTAAATATAATAAAAAAATTACAACAATCTAGGTCACACAGCACATATATGATCTATTTGCAAATTATTAGTTTTAATCTTATAAAATTTGAATTTCACTCATTTAAATAATAAAATTTATATTTAAGTTTGTGCCTATTAATTTAACTAAATAAACAATCTTAATCAAATATTTAATCAGTTAAGTTCGAGAAATTTACAAAATAGCTCAATTTGTTATAGCTCCACTTATCTTTATATAATTAATTCTTAAAATATTTTATAACTTATCATAAACAAAGTAAAAATTATAATAAAATTATATGAAGAAGTTAAAATAATTTAATATAAAAATGATATTAATTTCATTTTCCAATGTATTATCATTTAAAATGAACAAATAAAAAGAACTAACTACGATTGTAAGTTCTTTCTTTTTTTACAATAGCTTTCTATCTATTAGCTTTAATCCTTTCATTTACATATCTAATATGTTTTTTGTTTAATTTATTTTTAAAAATAATAATTACTTATTTTAGTCGTTTTTAATAATGTATTTTTAAAAAAATAATTTTTATTTTTACATGTTAAAAACAATGGATCATAAATACAGTAGGATAAGATCTATCTTTTTTCTAGACTGTTATCTTATTAATGTAAAAATCAATTAATTTTATTGATAAATAATTTTTATAAAAAAAGCATGATTAATTATTTATAGTAATTTTTTTTATCTAAATCACATTATTTTCATAAAAGTTTTACATTATTAGTTTATTACTGTAAAAAAAAAAAAAAAACTTATACATTTATTTTGAAAAGATCCGAACTCAATTTCTCAGATATCATGATGGTAGATAAGACGTAAATGATCACATGCAGTGTCTAAATTTTTGTCAATTGTAATCAACTGGTGAGATCCTGGGTTTGTCTCGATGGAAGCCGAATCCAAGCCCAAATCTTGAGCATTCATGTCTTACGCGTACGAAGTTTGACAGAACATATTGCAGTATCCATGTCTAGGAAACATCCAACCTGATGTCTTGTGTTTTTCCTCGATTGTCAAAACTTCATATAGATGCCCTCATACAATTACTACTATTATTAATACCCGTGTCATTCACGGATAAATTTTACATGTTTAATTTAGCTTTCATTTTTCTATATTTATTTTTACACTAATGAAGGATTGTCGGTAATCCCTAAAACTAAAAGAATGATAAATAATAGTAATAAACTCACGAAATTAAATTCTCCCAATCAAGTTTATAAACAAATAAATAAATGAGTTCATCTTTCCAGTTACAGTTATCCAATAATTCCATGCATTACAAAAAATGTAACGTGACACATTATCTTTTACTTTGGCGACCACTTTGTCATGGATATACATACATCAATAATTACTATGTCTTTTACAATAACTTTTTATTTTACATAATGTGTTTTACAATAACTAATACTAGTAACATAACATTCTATTTAAAAAAGCAAAAAGTGACTAATATATTCAGTGTCTAATAGTATTTATTTTTACAATAATTAATATTTAATGCTCGAAATATTTTATCATAAAAAATCAAAATGACTAATTCAATGATTAATTCAAAAACAAAAATAACTTTATTTATGATTTTTTTTTTTACATATATAAAGCAATAATGACTTATTCTCTATTTTTTTTCCTATTGCCCTTTCTCCCACCCTCTCTCTACATATGTACAATAAAAAAGATAAAGAAAAAACATAAAGTGTCTAGGCACTGGATACCAAAAATAAATTTTCTTATGAGAAATTTTTATTTTCATCTCCTTTTTATTAAATATACACAAATTTAACATTTAAATATAGTTATGTTGGACTTGAGTAAAATTATTTTTAGTAAAAAGTATTTGTAGTCTCTAAAAGGATATATACAAACTTTAATATGATCTCAGTTATTTAATTTATATATATAAGATAAATACAAAAAGTTTCACGTGATATGGTTATGCGAAAATTTGTCATGAAAGCATCATTCCCAAAAATACCCATCACTCTTATAAAGTAAATAAAATAGATTTTTTATTTTTAAAAAATAAAAAGTAAAATTTCCTTCATATATTTTATTAGAGAAAATTAAACCTTTATATAGACTTCACGTTATTTTATAGATGGAATTGTGCGTAATTATTCTTACACTATATCATTGATTTGGAGCTAAGTTCGAATTTAGGCTAGATATTTGGAAACTATAAAACTATAAGGGGAAATGGCCCTTAATTATGAGAGAACTTCTTTTGTTGGGGGATGGAAGAAACTTGTGAGGAAAGAACAAAGATATGTGGCCCTACCCAAAATAATTTGTTCACACAAGAGACAAGATTTTGGTGAGTAGTTAGAAAACATGCTCTCTCTTTTCACTTCCCATCCAATACTCCTCTTGGCTTATCTTTCGTCTACCTTGTTAGAAATCATGCTCTCCTTTTTGGCTTCTTCTCTTTCGAAGTCCACATAGATCCAATATGATATAATAAATGGTAGTAGAACCAAAACCAAAAGAAACATTAATGCACAAATTTGTTGTTGAGGAGTAAATATAGGCCATCTTATGAAAATTAGGACAAAATAGTTGTTGAGGAGTAATAATGACAAATTAATAAATACAAGTGATAACAGTATTACTTAATATTTATTTTATTTGATTTGTAAAAATTAATTTCACATGCATGCCGTAAAATATAGATATAAAAACGAAAATTTAAGTATGAATGTCATTCAAAATAAATATTTTTTCCAACCTTTTTGTAAGGACATAAATATCTTTATAAGAGAGTATTATTTTACTTTTTTTCCTAATCAAATAAATAGAGAAAAAATAAATAAAAATATTTTTTCTCAAAACAACATACTGAAAAATTATTTATTTTTCCTATTTGTTTTTTTTATCCAAACATAACTCAATACTAAATAATTTTGATCTATAATATACTTTACCCAATTCAACGCCGACTCAAACTCAATATCATTGTTTAAGCTAATACAATTTTATCAATGGATTCATGCAGAAGAAGACTCAATTCTCGTACAAAAGACAGAAAAACAATACTCAAACTTCCTATACAAAATAAATTAAAATTTAAAAGTTTTAAGGAAACCCTAACAACGAAGAAAGAACACATTGAACAGTGGAAGAAGTAGACATTTACTGTATAGAAAAGACAAACAAACATGAATCGATTGAATTGAAAGGCTTGCAAAATCTCCAAATTAGCGTATGTATAGCATGATAAAAGTGACAATCAATAATGAAACACTTGAATTGAAAAACTTACAGAAAAAGACAAAAGCTTGAGCAACTTACAATTCACTGCAAAATGAAAAGTGAAAGGTTAAAAAAGTCAATGTTTGAATTGCAAAACAACGATTTTGGAATATATATATATATACAATACAAGTAGTTGAAGAGCAATTACTAATTAACAATCGATGTAAAATCTTGGTTTAAAAATAGAAATAAATAAATAAATTATCGTTAAAGATGGGTAATTATCAACCATCAATAATAGTAAACTATGACATAAAAATAAAAACAAATTTCTATGAAGATAAATATCTCTAAAATAATCTTAAATGCACACAGAGAAACATATGTGAGAGGACCATTTTTATATGATCGAGAATGAAAAGAGTAAATTTAGGTAATGATCGAGTTTAACATCATATAAAAAGTTTTGAGATTTTATAAAATATTTTTTTACTGCATAAATATTGTCTTTTAAAATGTTTTAATATTGACTATTTATATTAACATATCTAATTTCTAATATTTATTCTTTCTACTCTCACATAAAAAAAAATAATTTATTGATGCACTCCCCCTCTATATATATACATGCATGAATCATAACATTTTGTGTGTGTAAATCGTGGATAGAAGATTTTACTTTTACATTTGACAATTGTTTAGTTTCCAGATACGTTTGTAACAATGATACTGAGAAGAAGATCTTTTACTAAATCTTTCTACTCTCACATAAAAAAAGTCTCTTATTGATGCACTCCCCCTCTCTATATATACATGCATGAATCATAACATTGTGTGTGTAAAATGCGAAGAAGATTTTACGTTTACATTTGACAATTGTTTAGTTTCCAGACACGTTTGTAACAATGGTACTGAGAAGAAAATCTTTTTGCTAAACCTTTTGAATCCTGATGACTAATGAGAAAGATATAGGTCTGCAATAATGAGAAGAAGAAGATTTTTAGTGGGGAAAAGTATCTCTGAAATTTTAAGTGGAGCGAACTATCTCAGAAATACTCCTAATTAATTCTTACATTAGTATATAAAGATTTTTTTTACTATTGTAACAATATATAATTAATTTTATTATATTTTAAATAATATTACATACACATCCATCTTTGGAAAACTAAATTGGACCAGCCAGTCGAACTGAAAAATTGATGAATTCAACTATTGATCAGTCTAAATAAATCGTAAAATGTATTTAAAATGACTAATCAAAGAATAAGAAAATGGATCAAAATTTGTAAAACCAAGAAAAAAAAATCAGCGAAAAACTGATTCAGTTGCATGATTCAAATTTTGCGGGTCTCATTTTCCATAATAATAATAGTTTTATTGGGTTCTTCCAACACAGTATTTTTGCCTCATCAAACTCAGTTTGTTATTATGTTTGATTGTTTGTTAACGTAATTTTTCCTTGTGTTTGACGCATGCAAAATTGTGTTTCCATTGGAAGTAACATAAAAGTTATTTCTTAAAGTTCATTTACTGTTGGGAGTATTTATTAAGGCCAACATCAAGTAAAAGTATTTTTTTATTAGTATTATATTAACAAAGTTTATTTTATCAACATATTTTTTTAATAAAGAATATTCAAACACATAAATTATATTATAAATTTTTATTATTATTAAACTTGAGTTTATAACATCCTTTTGTTTCAATTAACTTATATTTGCCAATTTTAATCTCAACATACATTTACTCTGCTCAATAACTATTTGTGATTTTGGATCTTGGATGTTGTATTTTGGATGATTTAAATTCGATGAAAAATCATTTATGACTTCGTGTCAATGCCATCACATAAAGCATTAGTGACACGTTGATTCAATTCACATATATTCAATATTTTTTTCTTTGGCATCGTTTTTTTAATGCAATCACACTTGGCATCTAGTCAGCCGTTTTTTTAGTTTTGATTTGATAATCATTCAGATGTGCTATAAAATTGTGATTAATCATTCTCTTAATTAATCATGACGTTTTTTTACCCTTAATTAATCATGACTATTACTTATCATTTAATTTCTGCTTTGCTTTGTATCTTATATTTCATACTTTGGTGATTTAAATTCGACGTGAAATAGCAATTTACTACTACGAGCGTCAACGCCATCGTATAAAAGCATTAATGAAACGTTGATTTGATTCACATATCGTTTTCTTCTACCATCACAATTGGCATCTAGTCAGCTATTTTCTTTTACTCTTGTTTTGAATATAATTTTAGTCTAACTAAATTGTTAATTGTTTAATAAGATTATGTGGTTTTAGTCTTTAGAAGCTAAAACAAATGAGAACACTATAAAAAAAACATTTTTTTATGAAAATCAAAATAAAACATCGTGCGTGATATTTATAGAGATTAGACTGTTATTGTATTTTATTTTTTCTACTTTACTTTTCTCTATTTCTTTTCTTCTATTTATACTAATACAGAAAACATAAGATTATTTTTTGGAAATATGTGGACGTGGTGTAATGGAGAAAAGATGAGGTTATGAAATATTCATGATGTATATATTATCCAATAAGGAAATGTAAAGTAATGTTTTTTTATTGATATTTTATTTTAATTTTTCACTAGTATTTTTAAAATACTAATTAGTATTTCATATTTAAAATTAGTTGATAGTTTTAAAATTTCTGATAAAAATATATTTATGTTTTTTATCAGTTGTTATCTTTTTTTTCAAATGTCAAACTTTTTATAAATAGACATAGACATAAACTAAATTTGAACAAAATTAAAGAGGGTGGATCTCTAGAATTTTTTTATATACAAATATTAATTATTAATATATTAATTTTTGTAAATATAAAATATTCAACATAAGATTTTTTTTCTTTAACCATCTAACTCGTTTTATATTTTTCTCTCTCGGAAATTGTATATATAAAATATGTTGATTAAAAAAATATAAAAATAATAGTCATGAGTGATGTTTTATGTAATTATAAAAAAGCTAAGAAAGTGTGATTGTAATTTCTTGTTGTTAATTTATGTAAGTATTTTATTTTGTGGCTATAATTTATAACTGCTAAATAAAACTAAACATTGGCAACAAGAAAACGAAATAAAACTACCAAAACAGAGAGAGGATACGTGGAATAATTTGCAATGAGTACAAAGGGGGGACACATGCTGGGGTCAAATCCATTTATGGACAGACCACATGCGCCCATAAGAAAACATAAAGAAGATACAATGTATACAAAATGAAAATGGCGTTGTACAATCACTTTAGTGCATTTCAACCTGTAATATTGACATTTCACGATATCTTCAATTCTCTATCTAGAGAAGGTACGTATGTCATATCCACAAGTCATTCCTAGAAAGTTAGAGAAAATTGGTTCCTCGTTTTGTTTCGTTAGACAAAATGTTTGTGATACGACTTGTTTTTGGTAAATTGTTAGATAATAGATTTATATCGAATGATGATACGTGTGGTTTATAATATTTATTAGATTAATTGGTAAATTGTTTTTTTATTAAAAATAATAAACGTTTAACTTAAAAAACTATCATAATAAATATTTTATTTTATTAATTAATTAGAAATCATTCTAAAAAAATTGTTACAAAAATTAACTCTTTTCGATTATAGACGAAAGTGTTTTTTTTTTCATATCAATGGGTTTTGATTAAATTTTAGTACCGCAAGGATTTTGAATTAGAAAATTTGAAAATGTAGCGATTCTTGTCTAAAAACTCAAAGTTAAAAAATTAACATAAAAAGTAATTCAATAAATTTACCTGTTAGGGTATGTTTGAGATAATTGCAAAATTTTAATTTTTTAAATAATTAATTATTGTTACAATCGAATCAGAATTGGTTTTTATTTTGATGTTATCTCCCCATATCTATTTGTTCTATGAATTAAAAGATTGTTTTATTTGATTAATCATTAACTAGAGCAAAAAATTTGGAAGTCAATTCAATTATTTGAAGGTGGTCCAAAATTTTCTTACCTTGCTTTTGCAAATGATTTTCTACTTTTTACTAAAGCAAACTTAGAGCATGTTAATGCTATGAAGAAAATACTAGACAACTTTTATACTAGTTTAGGCCAAAAAGTGAATGTTGACAAAATCAGAATTTTTTTGTTTACTAATACTCACTCGAATATTAGAGATGATATTATACACAAGCTTAACTTTCAAAGGATGATGGACCTTGGGAAGTATCTTGGTGTCCCTCTTCACCATGACAAAGTATCCAAGCAAAACCATCATTTATTATTGACAAAGTTAATCAAAGGTTGAGTAATTAGAAAGCGTCCAATTCGTTCATAATAGGTAGAGTAACTTTAACAAAAGTTGTTATTCAGACCATGCCTACCTATGTGATGCAAACTATTCTATTGTCGTCTTCAACGTGTGAATAAATTGACAAAAAAAATGTTGCGATTTTATTTGGGGCCATACAAGTACCTCTAGCAAAATTCAATGGCGAAATTGGGATTCTCTATGTATTCAAAAAAGATTTGGCAGCCTTGGTCTGTCGAAAAATAGTGTTATGAACCAAGCTTTTTTTAATGACGGTGGGATAAAAATTATGTACAAGACTTGATGATCTCTAGGTACAAGTTGTACGTGCAAAGTACAAATGTGGTAATGATGTACTACCTGTTATTGATAAGCATCAACTTAAAACTAATTTATGGAGGGGGATTGTGAAGTGTTAGGATAATTTATTGTCAAATATGATTAAGAGAGTAGGAAATGATAAAAAATGCGATTTTGGAAAGATAATTGGATCTCAAATCATAGTAAATTAGATCAATATTGGAGTGGACAAACCAATCACGGGGAGAACATTCTAATATATATATATGTTTTTATGTCAATGCTAAAGGAGATTGATATTTGGAGTGAATTGTTGTCAATTTACCCATGAATGTTGTTGAAAGTATAAAGACAATGAAGCCACCTTGCGTAGTTAGTAAAACAAATTATTGGAGTGGAATAATGTTGTTGATGACAACTTTTTAGTTAAAGATGCTTATCTCAAATTGTATAATACTCATACTCTTTAAGAATCTATGTTGTTTAAAAACATTTGGTGTTGGGATGGCTTGGAAAGGATTAGATTTCATTTATGGAAAATTGGTCTTGGAGTGTTGCCTCCAAATGAGTTGAGATTTTTGCGGCATATCACAAAGGACATCATTTGCCCGTTGTGTAAAGATATAGTAGAAGATGTGATGCACACACTTAGAGACTGTAAATGGGTGCAACTGATATGGTGGGAACTTAATATGAATGCTAGATTTGTGTTCTTTAACCTTGATATGTCTAGCTAGCTTACCATGAATGTTTGCAGCACGAGAACAACACGAGAACAGAGGAAGAAGTGAAGTGGAGCATTATGTTTGGAACTATTGTTGATCGTATTTGGTCCAGAAGAAATGAATTTATCTTCAATAATAAGTGGACAAACACTCTAGGTCTGGTGTTGAGTGTTTGGAGTGGTGTACGTGATATAAGTCAAAGTAAGCTCACTCATATGGTATTAGCACCAAATGATGATAATGACAACCACAATGCTTCTCAAAGGTGGAAGAAGTTTTTGCAAGGTACTATAAAAAAATAATTGTGATGGCTCTTACCTTGCCTGGGCGACCCTTGCTGCTTGTGGTGTTGTACTCCGAAATGATAAAGGTGATTTTTCTAAAAATGTTTTCAATGAGACTTGGGCATTGTACTATTCTAGAGGCTGAGCTTTAGGTCATTCTATTTGATATGAATATGGCCTGTGATTTGGGTTATAAAGCAATTATTGTTGAAACTGATTATGTTGAAGTTGTTAATCTTGTGGAGGATCCAAGATATCGTGAAGGTCAATTTGTAGATCTTGCCTCTAAGATGATTGTGAAGACCAATGAAAATTTTACTTTTTGTTTCCATTGTTCATGTAGTGCCCCAGTCAAATACTATGACACACTTTTTGCCAAAAATAATTTAACCATTAATAATGATCAATGTTTCTATGATAGCTTACCTAATGTTGTTGTAACTTCCACGAGGATGGATGCAAATGTTGGTCCCTCTATTTTGAGTAATATATAATTTAGTCTTGGGTCTTATTGCCCAAAAAATTCAACAACAAAAAATATATTTCTTTTGTCTCACGATCATTGTTGTTTTAGATTGTTTTACATGTATAAAAAATAAAAAAAAAATGAAAAAAAGTAGTAACTTAATAAAATTAATCTTATTTTTTCATTAGTAGATTTTTTTATCAATAGTAATTGAAGACAATACTAAGAGATTTTTATGATATTCATGCACTTTATTTAACCAATTGAGTTAGACACATTTGATCAAAATTAATATTATATCACTATTAATTCATTTATAAATTTTATTGTTTATTATTAATATTATAAGGAATAAGTAGAAAAAGATAATTAATCTTACATTAAAAATTAAAATAATATTTATTTTGAGATAAATATTTTTTTCACGACAAGAGAGAATTCACATTCACAAGTATTCGTAATAAATGCTCCTGGACTTTGCTTGGCATTGCATATATGCGTTAGTTAATTTAGTGTTGACGTTTTCTTTGTAAAGTCATATTCATAATTATAATAAATATACAAATATAATGTAGATACACATTTTCAGTTGACAATTGATCACACGTTTTTCAGGTTTCATAATGCAATCAATTATAAATGGAAGATGATACAATACTTATATATTTTATTTAACTAATTGAGTTAAATAACTTTGATCAAAGTTAATATTATATCACTATTAATTCATTTATAAATTTTATTGTTTATTATTAATATTATAAGAAATATAAATAGAAAAAATAATTAATATTACGTTAAAAAAATTAAAAATAATTATTTTGAGATAAATATTTTTTTCACCACAAGAGAGAATTCACATTCACAAGTCTTCGTAATAAATGCTCCTGGACTTTGCTTGGCATTGCATATATGCCTTAGTTAATTTAGTGTTGACGTTTTCTTTGTAAAGTCATATTTATAATTGTAATAAAATATACAAATATAATGTAGATACACTTTTTCAGTTGAAAATTGATCATACGCTTAAGAATCAAGTGAAGGCATATAATAACTAATTTAAATAAGTTATACAGTATATATATAATTTACACGTACGGAGTTAACTTAACTAATGGTTAATATAATTAATCCTTTTGCATTGAAAAAAATTATTTAGATTTTGAATTCTATATAGGTACATAATTGAATTAAATAGTCTTGTAAAAATACTTGTAGTTTTAACCAATTTTTTTATATTAAAATCTTCGAGAAAATATATTTATAAAATAAATAATACATGCATCGTGCATGCCGTGTATAATAATTGTATTTGCAATTACTACATATATGCTTGCCTATCATTGAAGGAATAAAACATGCATGCCTTTATAGGATGAATAACACATGCACGTTTTTCAGTTTTCATAATGCAATCAACAATAAATCACACGTAAGTTAAGTTTCATTAAATTTTATTATAATATTTTTCTTAAAAGTTATATTTAAAATAATCATTTATTGGTTAACGCGAAATCGTGCTGGCCTATTAAAGTGGTGTCTCTCTGAGGCTTTGAAAAGCACCGTGCTCAGTTTGGTGAGGGTTTGAATCTCACCACTCTCCCTTCTGTTTGCAAAACTGCTCCTTCTGCCATCATCCGAGGATGTGAGTAAATTCTCCCATTTGTGATCTTTAATTTTCAGCATTATTTTTTAAAGTCTAATAGCTTTACTTTTGTACTTTAAAAAAAAATCTTTTTGTCTTTATTTTTCTTAACATCACCCTATATATACAAATACAAAGTAAATACATGAGAAGATCATGGTCGTACATGAGATAGCCTGAGTTTTTCTTTCTGTGTGTAGATTTGATTTTCAACGTTGATCTTAATTTTACAATCACCTTTTTACTTAAGGAGTTTCCCCACTTTCCCGATTCGACTTTGATTTTTTTAGTGTCGGAAACGCCTAGTATGTCTCTCATTTACCATACTACTCCTTTTCTACTTTATGCTATTTAATTTACAAGTCTTGATAAGTAGTTTCGTGTTCAATTTCCTTTCAAATGACAAAGGGGGTCACGTGCTTTGTTTTTTTTTTTTTTTTCAGTTCCTTAATTAAACTTAAATAAATAAGAACCATATTTGATCTTGTTGTCAGCTTCTTCTTTTGCTGTCGATAATTTGAATTAAATAATAATTATATTATAGTTATGGTCTTGTGGTAGTGTTTCTTATGCAATGGATAGTTATAAAGATAAACTTATTGTTAAAATCCTCTAATTTAATTTTGAAAAACAAGTATTAACATTTTACTAGCTCTGGTCTTTTTCTTTTTTTTTTTACAAGAAACAAGTGATAGTGTTGTGTTTTACACTATAATTTCTTTTTCTTATAAAAAGAATCCCAAGTAAAATTTACTTTGTATTTTTTTATGAAGATGTTAGTTAAGAAGTTAACAACAAATATCTTAAAGATATTAGTTAAGAAGTTAACAATTAATTTTTTTATATTAAAAATTAAAAGTATTTGAAAATTAAAGTATGGTATATTAATAATATTTTATCATCAAATTTTTAAAGGTGTTAAATAATTTATTTCACAGAAATTTTTATAAAACAAATATATTATTGTGTTTCTTATAATTTTTTATTTCTTATTTATATCTTCAAATTATTTGCTAAATCCCTTATTATTTTAAAAGTAATAATTAAGTAACTAATAAAGGCTTTTCATAATACATTTATAAGTCGTAATGTTGCAAGTATAAGTTTTATTACTTAAAATAAGTATTTTAAAAGTTATATTAAAATAAATGTTTGATCAATTAGCAATCATGCACGCCTATTAAATGTTATGTTTATGATTTTGATATCTTAGAATAATTTTTTTTTACTTGGTACAAAAAAAATTTAAGAAACTCATAATCATAATTCAACATAACGTGACAGTTAACGGATAATTTTTTTCATGTGATCATGCCTTTAATCCTTAGTTTGTGTGTATGAAAAAAATATATGTTAAAAATAATTAACTCTTTAAATAGATCTAATAGATTAATATTTGACTTTGGATTAAAGATACTTAGTTTTACATCAAAAACTCATAATCATAATATTAAGT
Organism: Glycine soja; assembly: GCF_004193775.1. Lineage (NCBI taxonomy): Eukaryota > Viridiplantae > Streptophyta > Magnoliopsida > Fabales > Fabaceae > Glycine > Glycine soja. The sequence continues at coordinate 39,615,285 of NC_041012.1, read as the reverse complement.
GATGGTACTATTCAGGACCTAAATATAATCAATAAAAATAAAATTGAATCTAAATATAAATAAATATTAACTATTTTTTATCTTATTTAATAATTGTATTCCTATTATGTTTTTTATTTAATAAAACTTTATTTTCGATAAATTATTTATTTTTATTCTACAAGCTCTACTATAAAACATATTTTAGGAATTTTTTTTTGAATAAAATGGTATGAACGGATTCCTTAATCTATATTCTTGGTAGTTAAATTTACTTGGAGGGAGTATATCCGTGGCTTATTTATGTTTTATTAGAGAGAAATTAAAAAAAAAAAAATAGAGACGGGACATTGAGAATCAAAAGGCAGTGGCGCTATCGGTTGGCGTGAGCCATATACATAAGCAACCAAACCCACCGTTTTTGTCTTTCAGTTACATTCATTCATTCACTCCTTAACATAGCATTTTCTACCATTTACCAAAGCAAAGAGAAAAACAAGAGATGGAGTGGTGTGTGTCAATGCCAAAGATTGAACTGCATGCTCACCTTAATGGATCCATCCGAGACTCCACACTTCTGTAACTTCCTCTTCTTCAATTTCTATTTCTTTTTCCTCTGTCTTCCTCATCTTTATTATTATCATTATTATTATTATTGTTGTTGTGGTTTTTCTTTCTTTCAGTGAACTCACTAAGGCTTTGATTGGAAAGGGTGCCATTAATTTTTCCGAAGTGGAGCATATCATCCTCAAATGTATGTATGCTTCTCTTTTGTTTATTTTTTCCTGTTTGGTTTCTGCAAAAGACAAAACCGCCAACAAACATGTCCATCTCTGTGTTTTTCTATGCTTCCTCTTCTTGTGCTTAATTCTCCAACCTCTCTCTCTCTTTCAAATTTCAATGCACTTCATTTTCCTCTCTTCTTTTTAATTTTCAAATTTATGTGCTGACGTTTCATTTCATCACATCTTGTCTTAGCCTTTATGCCCTCTTGTTTCTATTCCAAACAAGACCACGAATTTCATCCCAGGATAAACATACTCACACAACCATCCATGAATTATCGTTTTAGCACCATTTAATGAAAAAAAAAATTTATCACACAACTAACTACCTACTTGGTTCTTTTGCATAACTGTTGCTGGATTCTGCTTTTTATTCTAATTCCTTTTTGTTTGTTGATGCTTACACTGGTGTGAATTATGCTGTTGTAATAAATACAGATAACCGTTCAGTGGAAGAAGTTTTCAAGCTGTTCGACCTAATCCACATTCTCACCACTGATCACAACACTGTTGCAAGAATTACCAGAGAAGTATGGTTGCTACATAAATTTTGTTTTTGCCTAATTTATTGCCTTTTCATTTGTGCAAGTAATAATAATACTTAAAAAGCAGGTTATTGAGGATTTTGCATCAGAGAATGTTGTCTATCTGGAGTTGAGGACTACTCCAAAGGTAACTGAATTTTGGAGCTTGGTAATTCAGGGTGTTCTTGTTGTTTTCCATTAATGACAATTGATTTTAACGAAGAAAATGTTTGTTTTTTGATTCAGAGAAATGATTCTGTGGGAATGAGCAAACGCTCTTATGTTGAAGCTGTACTGAAAGGTCTAAGATCAATTACTTCAGTTGATGTGGATTTCATTCCACATTGTGAAGATTCAAAGACTCTTTTTACTCCTGCACCGGCTATTGATGGACATGCGAGAAAAAGAATCTTTGTTAGGCTTCTCTTGAGCATTGACAGAAGGGAGACAACAGAAGCTGCAATGGACACTGTAAGATGAAATGTGCAATTAATTTGAGAACCTCACATTTTGTCGGGTGCTGGTTTTGAATGTTACAATTAATTACTGCAGGTCAAGCTTGCACTGGAAATGAGGCCTTATGGGGTAGTTGGAATTGACCTCTCTGGAAATCCAAGTATTGGTGATTGGTACATCAGCCTGATCCAGGACTCGAGTGTTGCAATGTATTTTCAATTTTGAAAATTGATTCTTGTTCTAACCCATTTTCAACTTTTGTAGGACCACATACTTGCCAGCATTGAAATTTGCTCGAGAACAAGGTCTTTATGTAACACTTCATTGTGGCGAGGTGGGCAAATTTAAAGCTCTTGTTTTGTTTGGTGTTTCCCTGACTTAGTCTTTTTTTTCTGACCTGGTGTTTTTAGTTACCTAATTCAAAGGAGATAAAAAATATGCTTGACTTTCGCCCCCAAAGGATTGGACATGCTTGTTTCTTTGAGGATGAACACTGGAGACAGCTAAAGTCATCGAACATTCCGGTCAGACTTTTTTGCCAACCTTATTAAAGTGAACTAGTAAAAGTGAATTATGATTGAAGTTAAAAGGAAAATTTCAAGTGTGAATTTGATTGTCACATCTGAGAAGTTACTCAAAGATAATCAATAAAAAAGGTTATGTTGTTACTGATCAACACTCCAGGGATTCTGATCGTTGCTAAGTTTGAATGCTTTATATAACATCACTTTTCAATTGCCTTCTAATAAAAAAAAAATCACTTTGCAATTTATAGCCAGCTATTTACATATTATTTATTTCATCTTCACTATTTTCAGGTTGAAATTTGCTTGACATCAAACGTTAGGACAATGACTGTTCCATCTATAGATGTTCACCACTTTGGTAGGTGCTTTTTTTATTTATAGTTGAAGTTGATGATCATAAATATAGAATCAATGGAGGAACTGCTTAACTTCACAAGCAAGAGGATTATAAATCCAAAGTGTCAAGGCATTTTATGCTATTTAGCTAGAAGTCTATACTCTTGGACATGGTTCATGCATAAATTCTAACATGTTATCATGGACTTATTCTCTTAACACTTCTAAAGTCATTTCAGATTTATGTAAAACTTTTATCAGAGGATCCTGTTCAAAAAACATCCTCTCTTAATCTCATGCCCTTCCTGATGCAGCTCATTTATACAACGCAAAACATCCTTTAGTCCTGTGTACCGATGACTCTGGTGTGTTCTCTACCTGTCTCTCCAAGGAATACAAAATTGCTGCTGATTCATTTGGTATGTTTCACTGTACTTTTGCAGCCAGTAATTGAAATTTGAAACTAATTGTGTTCAAAAGGGTGTGTTATGTGTTAGCATTTCTCTTTAAACTAATTGACTATGTTTTGCTGACTACATGCGTGATTGATTATCATATAGGGCTGGGAAGGAGGGAAATGTTTGAGCTATCAAGGAATGCTGTTGAGTATATATTCGCAGACAGCAAAATAAAGGAGGATTTAAGAAGAAATTTCAATTCAGTGGCAAAAAAATATGGAAGTGTAACCACAGTTTCATCTTGAATATCTGCATTTAGATATATTAATATTAGAGATTAGCTAACGATCATGCAGGGGATTGCCCCTTATCCTAGCTTGAAGTTGGCAATCGAGTCCTTCACGTGGAAAAAAGAATGTGTAAAGGGATAAAATAAGGGTGTAGGATTCACATTTGTTATGAGTATTTTTAATTCAAATCTGCAGCAATGTTGTCCTTTATTTTCTGATTTTGCACGTCACTCGAGGAGTTGATGAAAATTGTTCAATCAAGTGATTATTCTTCTAGGAGGTTTCGGTTGATGAGCCATACAGGATACGCCATTGTAAGGGTCAATGGTCACGTCATTGGATATATGCCGACCACAATCTTGGCTATTAATGCTGCAGTTACCACTTTCTTTTTTGGTGCCTTGCAATTTCCACTTTTAAATTTGACCATGACAATGAACATTTTTCCATTTTCCATTGTGCCATACGCGGGTCAACAGAGTGGGTTCGGTACATGTTGGATAAACACGAGTTTAATTATTGTGCATTCATGTTATAAATGCACACACGAGTTTAATAAGATAATAATAAAACCAATGAGATGTTATCATTTAACGGTCCAAACACATGGTAGGGACTAAAACTTGAACGGAGAAAAAGTTAGAGAATTTTGGTCAAGAAAAATTAAGAGACTAAATTCAGAAGTATCAAAAAGTTTCAGAAATTAAAAACATAGTTTATCCTAAAAGTTTTTATATGATGAGGATAATTACCAATATGATTATTATAAAATTATTAAACTTATTTTTTTTAGATAAAACATACTTATTGTATTTCATTCAAACCAGTGCATAGATATAATTGTGTATACGCTCAAAAATATGATTGCTAGTATACAAAAATATTTATATTGCAATTGAATGGTAGTATAAAAAAATATTTATATTGTTAGTATATTTTTAATAAACTTTAAGAATGGAAGTCAAAGTAAGTACTTTTAATAAAGTTGTATTGAGATTTTCTTTAAAACTCAACATGAATCAATGTACTAATTTTTAATTTAATTGCCTTTTGGTTCGATGGTTAGGTTAACGCTTAAATTTTTTTACTAAATTCTACTCAAGTCATGTTTTATGTTACTTTTATTAAATTAAAATATTGTTTATATTTGAATAAAAAATATTGATGATACTAATATTTTGACGAAAAAAAAATAGTGATTTGATTGGCTTGGGTTTAGGGTTTGATCACAAGATTGGGGTTGTGTTAATCTTAATTAAATAAAAACTAAGTTGACCAAAAGATTAAATTAGTGGGAATTGAAAAACTTTATAAGGATTACCATAAAAGAATAACTTTCTAAGATAGGATGGATAGAGCCTTCGAAGTATTATTTTTTTTTTAATGTAAATTAGTGTGAACCCATCAATGGATAGGAGCATCCTAATTAAGTCGGTACCCCCTTGACAATCTATGATGACCACACCAAAACTCACTAAAAGAAGGATAAAAAAAGGAAGAACAATATGAGGGAGACTAAGTCAAAACCCAGAAAAATAGCAAGGTAAACCTATAATTAGGGAGCGCTTATCCATTCTTAAGGGATTCAATCCTAACAAAAGATGGAGTGCTACCCCACCAACAACAAGAAACCCGAGAAACAAATATATATGGTTGACAAGCAAATCGACACATGTGTTACTCTGCCTATAAAAAGAGTTTTTATGTATCTGACATTAATATTAATATTGAAAAAATACTTAACAATTTTACTTTGATTAAAACTAGAGGAGGTTCAGTAACATAAAAATATAATTGAAATTAGTTTTGATAAATAAAAAAATGTAAACAGTTTCATATTAGTCTACTCTAGAATAAATGCTGTGCAAAAAAAAGAAAAGAAAAAAGTTGAATGACACAAAAAGGTTAAGAGAAGTAAGCTAGGAAAGTGTTGAGCTATACTATAATTTACCCAGTTACTCTCATTTATATATATAAAAGTAAAATTCTTGAAGTCAAATTACCAAAAAACAACTTGAAAAAAATTAGGGTTTTTTGGGAGATTGGGAGAAAATACGGGATTGGTCAACGATATCTTTGAAAGGGTGGGTAATTTTGAAGGGAAAATATGAAAAATGAAAATGTACAATGTTTTGTTTCATTACTCCTTGAGTATTATTATTGCATCGAAGTTTTTTTTTATATAAAAAAAAAACAGTTTATCTTCATTATTATCGTGGCCCAAAATATATATGCGTCTTCTTTGCCATTGCCAGTTGTTAAACGTATTGATTGAAAGTGACAACAGTCCTTTTGTGTTTTTGTAATGAATTATAACCTTTAGTTAGGTGTCATGGGACAGCTACTACTCTGTAAATGAGTTTTATGATACGCCTTGATGCTACGCTACTATCATCACAATAAGAAACACATGCGGATTTGGCCATCTTCCACCACACAGTGCAGATACATCAGTTCACACGATATTGTTTTCATAATAATAAATTTGATCATCTAGTTTTTTTTATATATAAAAAAAGGTGTATAATGTGAACTTACTTTTAATTTAATTATATATATTTGTATACTTTAGAACCCGAGTTTATTTACAAAATAACAACTCTCAGTAGTAGAATTGTAATATTACCCGATAACGTGTTTTTCCGTCGTTTAGACAAATTAAATGGACGGTAGTCAAAGTATTGAGTTGGAGATATAATTTGATCTTTGAAATTGAAATTATGACAGTCAAACTCAAACTTGTTTTTGTTTTGCCTTTTAAAATACGGCTTGGTTTGTATGACAAACAGAATCTATTCACGTCACAGTGATGGTCGTCATGAAATCTTGAGTATAATGTTGCGAATCGAGAAAATGATACTTCTTTATAATTATTTCAATATTGTTTTCTTTGTAAAATTTGTTACAAAACTACAAATAATCTATTCAAAATTAAGGTTATTTAAAAAAATATTTTCTATAGAATTTAAACCCTACCATTTGTAACATAGGAGTAGTAGATTACAAATATTTGTTTTCTGCCAAACAACTTTGCTTCGACCGTTCCCTGTCACACACAAATAGGATATTCTGTGACCGGACTCAAGACTTTGTATGTTGAGGTTGCCGGGTCCTCTTAGCTATTCTGGAACCAAATAGGATATTTTTTTGGAATAACTATTTTGCAATATAATTTTTTTATTCAAAAATACCTATTTCAAAGTAGGTTTTTAGAATAACATACTCTAAATTATATCCCCGAATAATAGGATGAGCACTTCAAAAACCTACTCTAGAATAGGTATTCAAAAATATGAAAAATAATATTCTAGAATAACTATTTTGGAAAAGTCCTTCTGGAACGGTAAAGGATGTGAAATGATAGGTGCAGATATAAATGTCCAATGGCCATAAGCCCGTAGCCCACATAAAGTTTTAGATTTAGAGTTCGAGTGAAAAATAGCCCACTTTCTAGGGCAATTTTTTTTTGTGTGTGGTTAAAAAGGCTAAGTAAGGTCCATTATGTGTTTACACTGATTTAGACAGTTTTAACTTTTAAGACATGTAAATAAGTTAAGTCAAATTAAACACTTAGTTCAAACTTGGCTTGAAAAAATAAGATATTTAAACTTGAGTTATTTATTTAAATAGAATTAAAACATGAACTTGTCTTATCTAGATCACTTTAAAACTTCCTTTTTTGATTAATTTATCAAATATATTCTTGATTTGTTTTTAAATTTATTAATATAGCATTTAATAGATATTTTCATTGAAATAAATATAAGAGAAAAAAGAATAAAATAACATTTTTGAATAAAAAAGCATGTAATGATAACTTTTAAGATAAAATTATAATTTATAAAGTATATATCTCCATTGTATAAGTTTAACATTTTTTACCCAAAAGATTGGCATAAGAGTGTAAGACCCATTTTCTATGAGTGAGAACAATCTATTTAGTGAGAAAATCCATGTTTGATTTTTACAGTGTACAAAATTATTTTGGATCAACGACAATCACGAACCATAAGCAAGATTAGTTTTTAACTCAGTAGATTGAGGGACACCTGTGATCTCTGACCCAAGATCCAAAAAAGATTATAGGAAAATTAAGTGTGGTGTGGTTTGGTTCGACTTAAATTATTTATGAAATCCAAATCAAACCAAATTATTTTTTTGGAGTTTGGTTCAGTGTAATTTTTGCAATTTGAAGATTCTACTAGTATGTATTAAAAAATGCTTAAAAAGTTTGCTATTAATTGAATAATAACTAGTTTAACCATCAAAATAGTATAAATGGACTTTATTTTTGTCAAACTTGATTTACCTCCCGATCCAACTCTAGATTAGCCAAGGTCCTTTTCTCCTGATGAATTAGAAGGTTAAGACAAAAATAAAGTAATCATTCAACATAAAAATAAAAACAACACATAATATTTGTTTCCAAGTTCCAATGATTAAATTTAAAAAGAAAAATAATAAAACAATATTCATAATGCTTGCTTTCAATTATGGGAACTTAGAAAATATATATTCAACAACAAAATACTAATTACAACAATGATTTCTATTGGTTCACAATGAATTTTGTTTGGTTCATTTTCCACGTATCAAACCGCGAATCAAACAGAATTATATAGTTTGAAAAATAAAAAAACCAAACCAATAAGCTTTGATTTTTATAAGATTTTTATTTTTTACGTCAATTTTCAATTTTATGCGAGATTTGATTTTAAACACCCCTAAATTTTAGTATCTACAAGCTACTCACGAGCTTTTAGTATCAATATCAAACATATAAAACTTAAGTTTGGTTCGTTTATATAATCAAATCCAAATCAAGTTGTTCAATTCATAAAACCTTTTGTTTTTATGACATTTTTTCTTAAATTAATTTTTAATATTATCAATATAGCATTAAAAATATTTTAATATTAGATGATAATATACAAATAAAAATATATAATTAACGTGTGATATGTAAAATTAAAAAACTACTGAACTATTACATTTTTGTAATCCAGTCAATAAAAAATTCATAATTTCTTGATTGCCAACAAAAATAAAATTTCAAAATTAATTTTAACGCTCTTAACAAAAAAAATTCATAATAAATAACAAAGATGAGTAACATTCTCATAATCAATTGATATAAATGAGTTGTTTACGAATCGTTAATATGAATTTGTAAAGTTTTAGTCCAACTCATTCAAGCTTATTCTCAATCTTAAATTTATTTATTTAATTAAATAAATAAACTTGAAAAAATTATAAATAATTCAACTAATTTGCACCTCTAGTTAGTTATGTAGACACAAATCATGTCTTGCTATAAAATTAATAGTTGATCTGATTCAAGGAAATGTCCTCTTGTGCTTCTGATTGATAGAAAAATTCCTTTTAAAATATTTCAAATATTAGGTAGGATAGAAAATCCAATATTTTATTTGAATTTCTCTTTTAATTTGATCAAATGGAGATAACAACTTGACTGGACAACATAGCAATAAGCCAACAAAAAACAATAGAACCCATGCCCAAAAAGGATCATCACAATAAAAAAATCGCCTCTCTAACTCTCTTTCCATTAGCCTAGGCATGAAAGGTGGAGAATAACTTTGACCTGACAAATAAAGAAAAAAAGTGAACCATTGAGAGTCGCGGGAATTTAAAGTTTGTATATTTTTTTTTTTAATGCGTAGCAAATGCAGAGGAATTTAATTTTAAGGTCACTGAAAACCCATTTCATATGATAAGTTACTAAAACAACCGTAACTCAGTTTGTTAAACTGTGAGTGTTGTAAATTGATATTTATCTTTAATTCATACTGATAAAAATATATATAATAAGTTATTCTCACTCAAAAAATTATGTCACTTATCATTATCAATAAATTTTTTAAGAGTTTTTCATTTTAGAAGAAAAAACATCTCAAAAACTCCTCTTTTTTAAAAAATTGTTTTTTTAAATATTTTTTTAACTAATTTCAAATGTTAAACCCATAAAAAGTGATCCAATAACCCAAATTAGAAACTACTACTAAAGCAAAAAATAAGCAAAGTTCTTATATCCTATGTGGTATTATGAGATTCATAAAAAGAAATCTAAAAATTGAAATTGAATTCTTCCACTGAACATGCTTAGTGGTGTCCACAAGAAATTTTGGTTAGGCAATCATCAAATCTATCACACTATTCAATAATGCACATGTGTTTGTGATGTTAAGCGCTAAAATTGCACCAATCTCTCTAAATGTTTCCACATATGTTAACTATTTAACAGAATACCCTAAAAATTTCTCAAAAATATGATCATCATGTTAAAAGTGCACATATGTCCGGAAAACAAGCTAGTTTTTATGAGGACACCGGGAGATCATGATAATTTCAACTTTTTAAAGTTTCAATTATGGGAAATTTCATGCTTTTGCTTTTCATAAAGCAATTCAGTATCTACTATTTAATAAAAGACCAAAAGATAGATGCTCCAAATTGAAAATTAAAAACCATTACACAACAAAGTTCTTCTCTTCATGTGGAAGCCTCACTCATATCAACAGTAAATTTATGCACTATATATAAAGTGTAGTGCCATAACAACTAGTGCAGTTGAAATGGCTGCTCCTGTTGCTATAGGAACAAGGGGCACTATTGGATCTCTAGTAAGGAAGGAAATTGAATACTTCACCAAGTTTGAGTTAGAGAGAAGAGCAAGTTCACAAAAACCTCAGCAACATTTTGTGGACATGGACATGGTTTCTGGCAGAAGCTATTCCATTTCAAGGCCTAGTTTCTGGGAGTTGCTAACAACATGGAAGAGGAGGAAGAGAAGAGGCACAAGTGGTTTTCTTCCAAAAATCTGTTCAGTTATAGAAGTAGCTGAGAGTAATAATCACTTAAACAAGACTGCTGGTTACAGCTACAGGATCCTCAGGAATGATATAACAACTTTCATCTCTAAGTGACTCTCTTGTTGTGTTAGTGTGCACTAGCCTTTTGAAAGGAACCAAAACTTGCATAATATTCATTTTATGCTTCATGTTATGTTGCCTGACTTGGGCAACTTTTTTTAATTTTGGGGTCATGCTTTTCTTTCTGTCATATCCCGTGTTTAATTTGCCTTTCTATGTGGCTTTTCTGATCTCAGATTCAGTTTAAAATCAGTGTTCTATATACATTTGGCAGATAGAATGTTTTTAACTGAGGAACATGCATTCATGTTGATCGGACAAAACAAAACTTAGATCCAATTCTTTAGGTAATTTTTGCGATATGTTTGGTTCAGTTAGGACTTAGGAGGTCTCCAAAGTATTCGAAAAATAAAATTGAAAAAGCTTCTTATCTGATTTTCAGTTGAATCTGATTATAAACTGAGTTTTGTCTCAATTTTATATTGAAACTCTTAGAAATGAAAGGAAAAGGATGGTTGTTTTTGCAAACTCCATTTGCAAAATAAAGTTCATTCAAACTTAAGTTTGCAAACGTTAATTTAAACATGCACTTGTTCTTCGATCAAATTTCAGTTTAAGCTCATTAACCTATGCTAATCTTTAGTGCAAACCTTTTGTTGAGAAATAACACCAAAAACACTTAATGAACTGTATCGAAGTTTTGTCTTTTCAGAGCTTAGTGTCAGATGTTCAAAATGAAATGAAATAGAAACTCAATATAATTGAGGAACATACGTTAATGTTGATCGGACAAAACTTAGATGTGGTTCTTTAGATACTTCTGATATAGCTCATTAACCTTTTATTATGCAGATTACTGATTATGATTGTTGAATAACATCAAAGCATTTAAGCAATTGTATCTAAGTTTTGTTGTTTTGGATCTTAGTGGCAAAAGTTCAAAGATGAAATGAAATAGAAAGATAAAATCCATATAACTTAATAAAAAAAGAAAAAAAAAACCCAGATGAAATAAAGGCAGCATCCTCATTTCAGTCCCACAAGGGAAGAATTACAGCCTAAAATTTAACTGTAGGATATGTTAAACCAGCAGAATTACAAGTAAGCAAGCACTTTAATGTTTCTACAACAATTTTTTTTTGTGTGCTTTACAATTTTGCAGTAATCCTAGTCTGTGGTCTGGTCAATGAAGCTACGTCCTCCCAGATCCAGCTGAACTTATAGCTCTAAAAGATTCAACATGCCCGGCACATATTACAGATTCACCAGCTATGTCCTTTTCTTCAACTCTGTGCACTGCTAGATGTGCAAGAGCCGTCACAACGTCGTCCATGTAAGGTCGTGTGTCAGGTTCCTCTTGGAGACACATTGCTGCTACTGCAAGGGCTTGAAACAGACCCTTCACAGGGAACTGACCTTTAAGCAAAGGATCAGCCATTAGAGTGAACTTCGTTCTGTCCTTAAACAAAGGTTGTGCCTGCAAAATGAAAAACATGGACAACCATAAATTTCATTTTCCAAGACTAATTGTAATTGACATCAATGCTTCTCAAACTAAGAAATTATTGTATTGCACGGCTACTTGTCTATATGGTATCATTGAATCTCATCATGACACATAACTGAGTCTTTCAATTTACAAGAAAGAATTAACAAAACTCAGGCTATGTGTTGCATGGAGATCAGAACCATGGGCATGTATCGGTCATGAACTATATAATAATTTCTCCCTCAAACCACATAAATCTTTTAAGGAAAACAAAGTTCAAAACAAAAAAGTATGTTATGTAACATACCCAGTCAATCAAGTTTTGCTCTTCTGTGCCTCTTGCAGTGTCAAATACCCTCCTACCTGTGATTATTTCCAAAAGCACAACCCCAAAACTATAAATATCTGACTTTGTGCTAAGCTGACCCGAAGCAGCATACTCTGGTGCACAATAACCAAAAGTCCCCATCACCCTAGTTGCCACATGCTCCTCACCTTCTTTTGGACCAATCTTAGCAAGTCCAAAATCAGAGAGCTTTGGATTAAAATTTTCATCTAATAGTATATTAGATGATTTAAAATCACGGTATATAATAGCTGGATCTGCACCGTTATGCAAATATTCAAGTCCTCTAGCTGCTCCCTCTGCTATTTTCATTCTATTCTTCCAATCCATAGGCTCCTTATCTGCACCTATGTCTGAGATAAATAAACTCTAGTCAGTGTTGCATGCCCTACACGTGTTTCAGTAAAATTTAAATCCACAACCAGAATGTTTTTGGCGATCATACCTAAAAGGTGATTTTCCAAACTCCCATTGGACATGAATTCATAAACCAAAATCCTATGTTGGTCTTCTGCACAATAACCAACGAGCTTCACAAGATTTGGGTGTTGCACCATGCTCAACATCAAAATCTCTGCAAAAAATTCTCGTGTTCCTTGCGCTCCTTCCCTGTTCAGTACCTTCACAGCTACAGTCTGAACACCAAATATATTACATGAGAATTTCATAACCTTGTAAAACGCTAAATATGCTATTAGATTATTAAATATGGGTGTGTTTGAGAGGGTATCAAGAAACATACTTGATCAACACTTTTTAAGAATCCTTTGTAGACATTCCCGAATCCACCTTCGCCAACCAGGCAATCAGAATTGTAGTTGTTTGTAGCTTCAGCAAGTTGTGCATATGTGAATACTTTGACATCGTTTTTTGCTGATCCATATTTTCTTATCTCTGCATCTATCCGTCTTTGCCTGCTACTACCTGCAATTAGAGATCACCTAGTTATTACACCAATGATCCATTCACATTTACATTTGAAGCCTTGGATTCCAATATGAAATTTCATGCATGTTGCTCATGTAATAAGGAAATTCATTGCTATGCAGTTAAATTAAAAACTATATAAGTATTAATTGTTCATGAACCATCTTTATATAAAGAAAAGAAAAATGTTGGGCAGGGTGGCCTAATCTCCTAAGCCAGATCACATTCAAGAGCATGACATAAATTGATATAAATAAAGGGTTAAAAAAATAAAAAGGATAAAAAATGGATTTGTTTTCAAGGTATAATGAGAAGGGAATCATCATGCAACATTTAGACAGAATTAGAAAAGACAAATAATGTATGTAATTATCAATGAACCATACAACATACCTGTTTTATGTGACATAACTGAAGCCAATGATTTGAATGTTCTCCTTCCTTTGGAAATTTTTCCGGCGGATGCATTTGAAGAGGATGATTCAGCCTCTGACTTACAGCATGGGAAGCAACCCATTTTAATCAAACTTTGGTGATGGTGCCTGGTCTGGCCCTTTATTACAAATCCTTCAAGAGATTTGTGATTGGGCACCAACACAATAAGCTCCACCACAGTTTGCATGTAAAAAGGATGGAGGAAAAAACATAATTGATGGAAGGTACGACGTGGCTTAATTTCTGGAACTGTGAAACTGTAAGTTGTTTTTATTCGGTTCAATACTAGAATAATCTGTTTTATATTTGTGTCTAACGAGAATAAGAGTACTTAATTTAGTTTTGGACATCCAAATGGATTTTTCCTTGACATTAGTTAATCTTATCTGGTTTTATTTAACACAAAAAAAAGGAACTAGGGGCATCTTATCTGGAACATAGAAGAAAAAAGACGAGGACAACCTTTTGCCCTTCTTTCTTTGTCTTATATATCTTCGTTGCAGTAATTGACCTTATAGATTAGAAAATTTAGTAAAGTAGAAAATAAGAACGCGTTAGATGCAAATAAGGTAAATTCATTCTATTCTTAAATCTTGGGGACAAGAATAGTTTATTTCATTTATTTTAGTTGCTGAAATGTGTCCCTATACTTTTGTAGATAAGATTAAGATTAATCTAATCCCAGTTTGAAGTGGCACTATTCTTACAATTTTTTTTCTTCCTTTTATAAGTTTATTTGACTTTCTTTTTAAGTATCTGTATTTAGTTGGTACCTAGGCCTGCCGGAAAAACTCCTCTCAACTTGAGGTATCATTTGAGAGTTTTTATTTAATGTTAGAATAAGATTATTTTTAGAGGCTTTTTTTAAGCCTCCTTTTATTATTGCTGTAAAAAAGAGCCTCCTTTTATTAAAAATAAAAAATTATTTTGTTGGTGGTTCCGTGTATTATTTTCTGTTTCTACTAACTCGAATTCAAATATGCGTGTGTTTTTTACATGACGTGTACATACATGAAACCTTAAACATATGTTATTTTATGAAATCTGCAAATACTTAAAAGAATTTCTCCCCTCACTTATTAAACTGAATAATAAAACCACTGATAAACATATTTGGTTGTGAGAATCGCCGACTTAATGGAGGGAGTTTAAGTAATACATGGGGGTTTTAGGTTCATATCTTATTGTCATCTTTGAATATATATATATATATATATATATATTTCATTGTCTATATGATAAAAATATGCGTGATAAACGTAAATATTTGAAGTCACTAAAAGAAACTTCCATATTCATCGCATGTGTATAATTAATAATAGTTTAATTAAGTTTTTTAATATAGTCTATTTTTAAAAAACTACCTAACATCCATTTTTTTCTCTGAGATAGCTGAAATTTTTTTTCATTTCATTTTAGTACATATCGTTAGTCAATATCCGTTAAGTGATGACGTGATAGATGAAGTGTCACGTCATCACGCTTACTCACTAAACACGTAGACACATGTGCATCCATGTCATTAATTTTTTTTTTTAATTTTAAAAAATTGAAAGCCAAAAAACGAAGGTAGCACCATCCGTGGTGGTGCGGGAAGAGGCATTGCCGCCAAAAGACTTACCATTGCAAGCGATAAATCACAACATAAAAGGGTTCTCTCTCACCCTGCGTTAGTTTCGTGTGTTGAGAAGCACAAAGAGGCAGAGATTCAAGGAAGTGCAGTTGACATTGAAGCCTTGGATTTCAAGCCTGAGGACGATGACTTGATGGATGAGGAGGGCACCCCCGACGCTGACGCTTCTCTGCCTCAACCTAAGCTTAAATTCACCTTCACCGCCATTGTCGCCCCCAAAAAGACCAAGGGTTGTGAATTCCGGCAGGATACCGATGCCAACTGTGACACTCGCCTCTCTGACTCTGACTCTCTCACCATCGAGGGCGGCCCTGGCCGTCAAAGATGTTAGTAATCCCTTTGCCCTCGTCCCTCTTAGGGTTAGGGTTTTGTCTTTTTTATTTATTTATTTAATTTAATAACCATTTCAATTTTATTTCTCTCACTCCATCCACTAAAGGATGGATCATTTTGGTCATTGACGTGCACGAGGAAGCGCAAGCGAATGATTTGCAAAACGCCTTTGGTGAATATGGAGAGATTAAGAACCTGCATTTGAATCTCGATCGTCGCACTATTTTTGTCAAAGTAACTCTTTTCATTCCTAAGTTGCTCTGGCACCGCCCCTTGCACCACCACCAACAGTGCTGCCTCCCTTTTTTGGCTTTTAGTTTTTTAAAATTAAAATAACAAAATGGCATGGACACACTTGTGCCTACGTGTTTAGCGAGTAGACATGATAAGTGACACTCTGTTTGTCATGTCATCACTTAACAGGTACAGACGACAAATACTAAAATAAAATACAAATTTTTTTCAAATATCTAGGAAAAAAATGAATGTTAGGTAGTTTTTTTAAAAATATGTTATATTTCAGGTATAAAAAATTTAATTAAGCCATTAATAATTAATATTTGAACTGTGTCTTGTAATACATACTCATCGCATGTCACCCAAGTACACCTCAAAGTCCTTCGGCGTGATAATTCGTGCTTATCCACAATCTTTTTGTTACCTGTTGTGACTGTGCTGGGTGCTGTTATTATGTAAACTACATGCTAATAATCCATTTGCTTTTTGATTGTCAAGATAAGGCAGACAAATTAGTTTTGCCCAACTTTATCATCAGTAGATTTTTAACTCAGCAATAATATATATACACTAGCATTTGTTTTACCAATGCCCACGAAGGAGTAGAACAAGTGGCTTGAAAATTTTCATCCATACCTTTAGGTGACAAGTAAAAGATTTCTACAAATTCAAAGTCTGTGTAATGTCTGATTAAACACCAATATGTGCACCAAGGAGGCAAGGAGTGTGTGAGTTGTTATAAATTCCTGGTGTCTGTTCGATTCCTACCAATAATAAAAAACACACCAATATGTGCACTACTTGTTCTCTTTAGCACGAGATCTTTCATTGCTCTTGGCTGGCAATCAAGTGCACATAAGTTGTGTTTTCTTAATGATTTCAGTGACTTCAATATACAGCATTAAAATAGAAAATGCCCATTTTCATTCCTGAATGTGTAAACGCATGCTCCGCACGTATTTTAAATAATCATTTTCAATAGCTAAGAAAGGACGGAACCATTACATTAAGAGTGAAATGATAAAAGGCACTAGATGCACCGTTTGGCTAGCCTTCTGAGGTAAGTGGTTTGGAACGCATGCTATTAAGTGAAAATGCTGTAACGGGGCTAAATGAGGCAATATATAATAGAGTTTGTAAGCTAAATTGCATGGTGGTAAAACTTGAAGGTGGCGATTAAGTGTTTAACACTTCTCTTTTTATAAATATGCTTGAGCTTGCATTAAAATGCAGAGACATACAATTCGGATAAGATGATAAGTGAACAAAAAACAACGAGGATCTACTATAGACTCTGCAATTCTGCATTACCTACACAACTTATAATAACATCGTACAACACAGTGTCCGAAGAAATTAGTCAAACAATTGTTGTATTCAATTAATATTTAAAATTAGTAGAACTATTACATTAACAACAGCTACAAGTTTTTAGCAAACTATGGAGGACGAGCAGAACAAGAAACCGAAACAGGAAGTAATAAAAACTAATAATGAAATATACAGGTCCATAAGAGCTCTCATACAGTGTATGATCATTCTCCTTTGAAAAAAAAGGGCGTAATAAAATTTTAAAGAGGCAAAACAGATGGAAACAAAGAGAAAACTCTCTGCAAAACCATATCCAATTCTATTATTACTCAAGCAAGGAAAACTAAGCATGCCCAACGACAGCGAACATGTTAAACTAACCTGGCAAATTACCAGTTACCGATGAATGAATTCATTTGAGCAAGCAAAAAGGACAATGGCTAGAGGAAATGGCGAAACAAAGTAAAGCCATTCCAAAGCTGATATTCCATAGTTAATTCAATTTTCAGTGCTCCTCTCAACACTTTCCGTCGCGATAAAAAACGGAGAGCGAGTTATTCAGAGTGGTGACGGGTTTAATGTTATTCTTATCCATCTCAGCGAGAACGGATTAAAAGGAGCTGGTTGAACCGGATTGCGCGAAGGCCTTGATGACGATGTTGTATGTGTCTAGGTTTGGTTGAATTGAATAAGTTTTAGGGAATTCGAGGCAGATTCGAGTGAGCTCTTTGTACTTTTTGGCGAGGAGGGAGGCGAAGAGGAGGGAATTTAGGGTTTTGACGGAGCGAGGGGAGGGGAGATCTTCGGCGAATGTGCGGATCGCGTGACCGAGCATGTTGGCCTGGCCGTAAAGGACAATGGCGTGGGAGAGGAATTTTTCGTTGCGGCAGAGATCGGGGCGGGTTTTGAGGTCGTCGACCAAGGTGCGGATGCTGGGAAAGTTGTGCGCGGCGGCGAGCTTGGAGACGACGAGGGAGAAGTCGCGGCGGTCGAGGGGGAAGTCCGGGGTGAGGGCGGCGGCGCGGCAGATGTCGAGGATGCGCTCCGACTTGGTCTCGGATTTGAGGAGGTGGAGGGCGCTGCGGGTTTTTTGCGTCAAGGTTAGACGGGTGGAGGAGTTCGGGGAGAGGATGGAGGTGGAGTAGTGGCGGAGGCGAGAGAGGATTGATATGGCTAGGGTTAGGGTTTTCAGCGGAGAAGAAGATCGGAGGGAGGTTTAGAAGAAAACTAGAAGCAGAAGATTAGGGGTTTAGGGAGTGAAGAGTGAACTTCGGAAACCAAAAAAAATAACATTTGTTCGTAAATCAAAATAATTGAACCTGACGTGAATCGAACACGCAACCTTCTGATCTGGAGTCAGACGCGCTACCATTGCGCCACAGATCCAACTGTTGACAACCTCGTCTAGTGTTTTAAAATGTATCTTAATCCTTTAATCTCATTGTAGATTTAGCTTTAAATTTAAAATTTTAATGAAAAAATATATCATATATCGAAAGTATACAAAAAGTTTTATACTGATATTTAATCATAATTCATTATTATGTATGTTATGTTTATTGAATTTTATGATGAAAGTTATAAGATTAATTTGTTATATTTTTTATCTATTTAAAAATTAAATTTAAATTTTTTATTTTTTAAGAATCAATCTATCATTATCTCACACTTTTGAAACTAAGAATTTATTCATAAAAATAATAATTAAAGTTTAATAAGTCAATATGAGGCTTGCATATTGACTTGGAGTGGCTATTTGTTCGTTTAGGTCTTGATTTTTGTGTTATTAGAAGTATAAGGACTAGTGTTTTTCTCAATATATACACTTCTGGTCCCTTTCTTGGTAAAATTTATGGACAAGCAACTAATTAAAATTCATTTGCAGACCATATCTGATAATGTATGAGAGAGTTATTTTTTATTTTTTATGCAAATGAGAGAGTTAATAAAATGCAAGTGATTTGAATATCTTCAAGACTTTGGACTCATAGTCCTCTTTTATATATAATTTTTCTAATCCATTAATGTGAGAAATGTTCTCTAACACAATTCTCAACGTAATTTTGCACTTTCATTCTATTAATCAAGGAAAATCTTTTTTTTTTTCATTTTACTTCCATTTTTATTCTTTATTTAATCTTTTTCAATTTTTATTTGGAAATAAATTATAATTTTTTTCAATGACTGAACAAGCAAGGTGTTAATCGACAGAAAAACTACATGAATAAGTAGGCGCAAGAGAGCATCTTTTAAACAGAATAACAAAATAAAATGAAAAAAAAAAGATTTAATTGCAATTTAGTCTTTAAAAAAATTTAAGTTAATGCCTGCAACAATTTTCGTCTGTTTTATCAAATTCTTGTTTTTCTACTCAAATTCTTCATTTGGATTATTTAAAAAACAAATCTTAAATTTACTGCCCAAAACATCAATCTTTTACAACAAAAAAAATCCCAAATTTTATCTTGCAATCCTTATTTCATACCTTACAAAATACTTCAAAATTTCACTAATTTCTTACCTCTAAACTTCTAAAATTATTTTGAATCTCAAATTCATCATAAAGTCTCAAATATTTGGATAAAAAATAAAATAAGAATTAGAGTTTTAAATAGAAGAACCAAATTTGTTGACTTAACTAGCTTAAAAAAAACTTTGTGGACTACGTGAGGATATAATATCATATCTACAAGGTGGTGTCTGACAAACTACGATGAGAAAAGAGGATCTCATTCAGTTAAAACCCTGAACATTCGACATAGTTGCCCCTTAAATCCTAATTAATTAACAAATGCACGCGAAAAAAAGATGTTTAAAATCTATATATTACACGGTCAACCGCTTTGCTGTTCCTTTGCTAATCCTCTAACCATTTTGATGGGCATTCATTCAATCTTGGTGAAGTTCTTCAGCAGGTGGGGGAGCAAACCTGACATTAGCAGGCCGTGCAACAACAACTGGGTCATCTGCAAATAGTGCTTTGATGAATGATGGTGTTTTTAGTGGCCTACGACCTGTCATCCGAGGATAAACATCTTCAAGAAAATAATATGCATGGCCAGCAATCATTCCCTGAAAAATGTGGTCAAGATTCACATTAGCTAAGCTGTTGTTTACAAAATGTATAGATGATAGTAATCAGGTGTGTGAATGTTAATTAACGGAGGCATACCAGTAGATCCACCCAAGCACTAGCACCAACGAGTACAGAGAACCCCAAGAGAACCTACAAGCATAAACTTCAAGGTTAGGTTGCCTTGACCATAAGTATGAACTTAAGCAAAAGACAAAATCAAAGATCAATTAAGTATAAACCCAATTAGATGTTATCCTATCCTATAGAGCTTACGCACCCATGGAAGGTAGGCAGCAGTGAAAGTAAAGAGACCCAGGAAGCTCATGTGAATGAAGGGATTTTGTTTGCTCCACACGTAAACCTGAAAAAAAAAAAATTAAGCTTTCACGTTTGTGAATTGTGACAGATTTGAACACGAGGAGTGAAAGATAAAAATGTGACTTACCATCATAAATGTCAATGAGTTGCTAAGGAATATTATTTTTGCGAACGACTCTGATAAATAAGGTATCATGCCCCCAAGAAGAACAATTCCAGTCAATACAGTGGCACCAAATAAGAGCATGTAAAAGAAATCAGCAGTCCTCCCCCTGAACGAGTTCTCCTCAAGAAGCTTGCAGTAACGAGCAAGAAAAAACATATGAAACAGGAAATCCAAGTCTGCCCATTCAATAAGAAAATACCATGTCAAATTTAGAAGATGCATAACTTTCTAATTAAATATCAAACGATTATGAAACAAATAAGAATAAGGGTTATTATTAGAGGGAATTTGGAAGGTGTCATTGTAATTCAGGAAAATCACAGGTGAATGTCAAGAACTAAAGAGAGTAAATGGCCATAATAATTAATAAATCATATAAGGATGTGCTGAAGGTTTGAATACAGATATGCATCTGATAATCTAGTCCACAGACACGAGAGCCGCAAAAGAAAATAATGGGTGTACTTATGAAGCAACCATTTTATACAATAGACAGTTAGACACCCATTTGAATAAAGAGATTAGCAACTTATTAACTAAGTTATACACGTCAAACCATCAATGCAAGCTTCAGTCTCCCTCTTATTTTACTTCTAAGAGGATAGGTTGCATTTGGAAGTCTGGATTGCATACTACTGCAAAAGATCCACAATCAGAAATGCATGATCTAATTTCTAATACATAATTCAGCAAAGTTGGTAACCATGGTCATGTGTAAATATCATAAATCAGTTTCCTTGCTTCTGATAAGCCCACAAAAGCTCATATCTTCAATCAAATAGTTTAGTTCTGGGAACTATCATGCCCATACTCATATCTCTTATGATTATGTCAGGGACAATCAGATTGACCCCTTTCCCAAAATGTAGGTATACCCCCCCCCCCCCCCCCCCCCGCCCCCCCACCTATAGCAATAGCCTTTCTTCACTAGTGCTCTTCTGAAAACAGTTACAATTTATTTAATGTAATTGCCCTCTTAATGTGATTTTCATCATGTAAGGATTAAATTTATGATGCTTAAAAATGTCCATGATCCCCATTTACCAGAATTAATCAGGAAACGATCAATACTCATTATCACATACATATGTAACTGCCCAAGGGCGGGGGACTTTATGATCTACCTAAACAAAGAATAAAATGAGTTTCTCACAGGTGGCATCAACAAAAATCACTATGCATACACGAAGACAACTTGAAATGAAAATCAGTGCCCCAATCATGTTAGCATAAAAAAAATTGAGACGTTTTCTACATTAAAACTGAAATTGAAATGCCCAAGTATCTGATGAATAACAATTCATTAAATGGTGAACGGCAGAAATTTTACCCATTTTACGAAAGTACAAGAAATTAGTAACCAGGCGCCAAAACTGATATTGCTTCACCACCAATATAGGGTTCAAGTACAAATGATACGGAGAAATTATCTGCGGCACCACAAAAAAGAGCATCAATAAACAAAGAATGAGTCACCTACAGTTCCCAAATCATCGCGATCAAAACGAAATTAATCCTTCAAATACAAAATTTCAAAGAACAATAAAACATGACAACTTTTCAACAGACCAAGCTAACATAAACACGATCCAACCACATGTTCATTAGAAACTCTTTAAAGTTAACGACAAATAACCACACAACCGCATTCACGATTTGATTTCAAATCGAGAAATTAAAAAGAATAACAAGAATCCTAAAATGAATGTATCCAAATTAGACGCACCGAATTCATAAAAATAAATTAGAAAATAATAATGGAAACCCTAAAAGTGAGAGGACGAAAAAAGGGGGTTTACATCAAGGGAGCATCCGATAGTGGTGACAACAGCAGCGGTGAGATAGGAGCGCGTGATGACGGGCATCTGCTTATACCATTCTTCAACCGCTTGAGCCATTGTTGCGTTTCCTAATTTCTTCTTATTGAGAAAAGGGTAAAAGGGTACAGAGGATTTTTTAGCTGCGATTGGGAAAACGAGAAACTGAGAAGCGATGTGAGAATGCTTGATGATGTGACAGAAGCAGATGAAGATAAGTGATGAAGGAAGAAGCGATGCAAAGAGGAAGAAGAAGAAGATCAGAACACAATGACAAAGACAACACGAATCACGAAGCGCGTGGTGTTTACGAACCAATCGCCTTCTTCTTGATTTGTTTGCCGTGTTTTTCGTCACACAATGGATTAAATTTAGGAGGAAAAAAACATATAATAAGTTTTGCATTTAATTATTATAATTAAAATGTACTCTTTTACAATTTCATTTTAATGATAAAATATAAGAATGGTGTATATTATTATTTCACCCACATAAAAAAATTATGAAAATCAACCAATAGTTGAAATAAAATATATCATAAATGGTATCATTAATTAAATAGGAAAATTATTTTAAAAGTTTTAAAAATTAAGAAACCAATTTTAAAAAATGAAATACATTAAAGAGGACATGCTTATATTTTATCCTTCATTTAATAATATATTAAGATTATCATTATATAGAAAATGTTATTGATTTTTATAATAGTTATTCAATAAATTAATTAAAATATACTTTCTCCAAGAAAAATAACTAATTTATTAAAATAAACAAAAGTAATTAAGTTAATTAATAAAAATTAATATACTCCTAACATACATTTAATATATGCTCTTATACTTTTAACATTATCGGGGTTGTTTAATATTAAAACTTATCATCTCTTTCAATCAATCATTCATAACATCTTTAGTTCTAGATTTAATTTTAATATTTTTTAAAATAAATTAAAAATAATAATATATCACACCTTAAATTATTTATCATAAATCTAAAATTACTGATTAATAGAAAATTAGTTATAATATAATTTATATGCTTAGAAATATTTATTTATTATAAATTAATTTTTGTTGTTGTATATAATAAATATTTATTATGTGCATTGCACAAGTTAAAATACAAGTAGTGTCATAATTTATTTTTATTTCAAAATAATCATAGAACTAAATGATTTAATACTTTTTTTTTTCTAAATGACGGATGTTTAGGAACAACAATAAATAATTTAATTATTGAAACAGATTTACTTGAATATCCGTATTATCTATAAATGCATTATTTGTAACGTTGAGTGATTAGTGATGGTGGTTGAAAAGTTGATAAGCATAGTAATAAAAAAATCATTACACAGATGAAATTTATCTTGGGGTAAGTTTTGAATAAAAGTTTAAATATTTCATAGAAAACTAAAAACATTACTTTCTCTGTCATTAATTATAAAAATATTTTAAAGAAATTATTTGTCTATTTTTATAAGATTTTATTTTCTAATTTTTAGATATATTATTTTTTTCTCTCAAACACCTTTACTTAATTATCTTGTCTCTAAAAATTAATAAGAAGTAATCAAGTAAATAGAGAAATAAAAAAAAACTAATTTTACAATAATAATACAAATAATAATGTGATTAATTGACTTAATCACTTTTTTTAATGAATGTGAATTAATTAAGAAGGTCTTGTAATTAGGTATAAAGATATATAGTTAGTAAGTAATTTATATTTTTAATGCCAAAGCATCATATATTTTGAAATGGAGGGACTCTTGGTTGTATTTAATCACACTACACACACTTTAAGCAATAACTTTCTCTCAGTCAAGGGGTTTAGCCCAGTTAATTGAAGTGAATGTGGTAAATTCTTGATACCGTGGTCAATTCCTAAAGATAAAAAAAAATGATAACTTTCTTCCATCATAAGTGTGAGTTATATTGTTAGTAGAAATAAATGATAAATACATCCACTTGCATGAAAAATGAGTGACTATTTAATTAATAGAGTCCATAATAAATGAATGACATACAAGAAAATTAATAATTAATGTATTAAAAGTGATTCCATATTTTTTACGATTAATGAAAAAAAAAATGCATCCATTTGATTTTTATTGTATCATTTGGTCTGTCGGAGACCGAAGTCGATCTTGATTTATTAATATCTTTAAAGTTACACATTCGAGACTCAAGAACTATGTACCTTCGGTTGGTCCAAGTCCAAACTTTTCGACTTTTGTTAGTCTCTTTGAAGCTATGCACTTAAGACTTGGGGGTTATGCATATGTACCCTCCGTTGATCCAAGATTGAATTCTTTGACTTTTGTTAGTTTCTTTGAGTTTGCACGCAAAACTTTAAAGGTTGTGTATCCTCATTTTGTTATGAGTAGACAACCTCTAATCTAATTGAAAAAACCCTATTCCAAAACACTTATAAAAATGATTGAAAGAAGTATTATTTTAACACTAATTGTATTTTATAACTAATCGATTGAGCTACTCGTAGACCATCCAAAAAGGAATATTTATTATTTAACTCATATCCTCATAAGAAGATCTAATCATTGGTTGCCATTTTTTTACTCCATCACTAGTTATCTCTTATTGTCAATTTAGTGCACAAATCGATGTCATCCCACGTTTTACGTACATTAGAAATTAAGTCCCACTTAGAGGCAAACAAATAGAACTGAGATGCGACTTTCATTTTGGTGAGCAAAATCAATGACCTTGAAGTAACCTTCACTACATGAAAATGTGAATTAGTGTGGGCCAAAAGCAAATGTTGGCAAATGAAAGTCAACGATAAATACAACTGCGTGGTCGATGCTAAAATTGTCGAAGCTAATTGGTAGTGTCAGCCTGGCCAATGCTAAATTGAAAGCCATATGTCAAATTAAAAAGGTTTGACATTAACGTTAGTTTTTGCTTGGTCGACGTTAACTAGTATTTGCTTGGTTGAGGCTAACGTTAGTGTTTCCATGGTTAACAATAACTTAAATAAAGGTCAAAACAATTTACATCCACCAATAGAACTAGACACTCAATAGTAGCGACTTAGCCGATGCCATGCAAGAAAAGCGCATATTAGAGTCGAAAGGTTTTAACACCAACCATAATATATAAATTATTTTTCAATCTCGCATCCTCTTGACTCTCTTCCTCCCTCCATTCATTCATGTATCTATTTGATTTGTTTTTTTTTTTCAATCTTTAATTTATTTTATTTTAGTTGTGACTTGTTCAACTGGGAAAAGTGAGAAGGAAGGCACTTGTTGGAGTCACATAGCTTGTTAGAGAGACATCGTAGGAGTGCTCATAGTGGTAAGGGTGCATAAGGGTGAAAGGTAGAGATGGGGTTAGTTCTTTAATGACTCTATAACTCAATTGATAACACATATTGAGTTTATAAAAAAAATGGATGAACATGTGAAAGTATATTAAGGTGTCACTTGAGAGCTTAAAGATCCTAATTTGTGGTACCAAATAAAAATAAAATAAAAAAAAGAGATGGGGTTGGTTTCTGTTGAGGGTGGTGGTTTTTGGAGATGGTAGATATGATGGTGCCTATGTGGGAGGTAGTACGTACACCATAAAATATCGCCTCTAGTAGTGGTAGAGTGTAATTTTGGGAAAAAAAAAAGTGAACAGTGGAAAGAGAAAGAGAGGAGCAAGAGTAAGAAAAAGGAGGAAAGAAAATATAAGAAAAGGAGTTGTTAGAGTTAGAGACACTGAGACGGGGAAGCCAAACTTCGATAACAACTGTGTTTTTTTTTCCTTTCTCATTGACGTAGTAGTGTTTTTGAAGGGAAAGAAGACAACCATAATCACTTGTAAAAGAACAACCATGTATTACAAGTCCTTTAATATACAGTATACACGTTAACTAGTTAGTAATATATAATTGGATAGATACCTCTCAATATATATATATATAATTGGATAGATTCTTACAATTATTGCCTTTTACTATTTTGTATAGTATGCAAGACCCCCAATTGATGAGTACAAATACCAATATAACACGAAGCTTAGCAAATATTAGCAATATTATTATTGACTGGCAAGCCGATAATGGGAGCCACAGAATGAATGAAGAAAACCTATCTCATTATGTAAATGATTCACGTGTTCCTTCAGTCTGAGGAGGTAAGTCGGTAACATGCAGTTAATTTGAATAGTTTTTCTTTTTGTTTATTATTATTATGGCATGATTCGAGTCATAAAGTGTTGTACTATGTTACTGTTAAGGCAAGTTGTACTTAACTGCTCCAAGTTGTTTTGGTTGGAGTTGGACGATCGATGTGATCACGTGAATGTGTTGCATTTCTCAGTGGGAGTGGGACATGGAATATTTCCATGTCCATGGATTCTTTTTTTCCCATTCAAAGTTGCCTTATTGAATAAAACTTGAAAAGCCAAAATATCGATTACGCTACCCAAAAATATCTGCATCCACTTGTGCCAGTTTGATGTGAAGATTTTTATCTCTTATTGGGATTTTTATACCGGAAGCAATTGACCAAAAAACTCCTTAAAAAATATCCGAAATTTCCAAAGGGCCAAATTATTCAGAGACGTGTAAATCATATTGATTGCGTCCTGGCTTTGTAAAAGGCCATGAAACAACACTGAGGACATTAAATGATGTACAAATACTTCTTCATATAGTATCAAATTAACACCTTATTTAAAATATTATAGCATTTAGTGTCTACCTATCTACTTCCATAAAATTTAGGTAAAGTATGAAAGTGTGGCAAATTTGATATAAAAGTTAGCTAAATATCTGCGAGTTGAAGTCTTGGATCCATGTTACTTCTGAAAATAATAGAACACAATTGGATCACAATCCACAATCATTTTGTACACAAGAATCACTCAGATAAGAAGAACATGGCCCAAATCACGCAAAGACACCATAACCAATGTTTCATTAATTAATTTCCTTAGAACCTAGAAGAATCAATCACAATCAGTAAATGGTAGTTCCTAATTAAAACAAGGACCATTCATTCATTCAATTAAGCAGCTCTTGCAAGAACTTCCAAATTCTCAGGCACATCAGAAGGGTCAATGTAGAAACCTCTACTAAGTGATCTTGGAACTGTAATAGTTAAAACTCCATCTTCATACCCTGCAGAGATGCCATCAAGATCAACCCTCCCTGGCAGCCTAAACTTCCTCTCAAACTTCCTCGCAGGTTCTGTGGATTTATCCACTGCTTGAGTTCTGATTATGAGGTACTTTGAGTCCTCAACCTCCACTCTAAGCTCCTCTTTCTTCACACCTACCACAACAAGCAAGCACCAGATAAATAAATAAAGACACCAAGTTCAAAAGACCCTAATAAAAATTATGAGGAAAACCAAAAGAGTTTAATTTTTATACACTATTAGAGTAAAATAATATCAATCAATCACAAATTATGGATGATATGATTATTAAGATAGTTATGGTAAAAATCAATAAACTTATAAGTACATAGACTGTTTACTGTTTACTCAAACCGAAACAAAGAAAACAAAAGACGTATGATTGAAGGGAAGGACTTTATTTAGTATCATTATTTTCCCACATGACTAATTAAGGTGGTGCTTACCAGGGATGTCAGCTGAGAATATGTGAGAGTCAGGGGTTTCTGTCCAGTGAACATGGTTTTCAGGGATGAAATTGTAGGGAAAGAGAAGGTGAGAAGGGATGCCGTATTGCCATTGAAGGGAGTGTGGGAACTCCATTGTTTGGTGGTTATGTGAGAAAATTTTGAGTTTCCTTGTTGAGTTTGGTTTCTATATATGGTGTTAGTGGAAAATGATATATAGGTAAGTTGGATTTATTTTCTTTTATAGACAAGTGGGCAAGTTGGGGTGATGGACTCAACAGATCAGAGGCTTCTGATCACTGCTTTTCTTTTTTGGTTGATAAAGAGTTGGATACTTGGACCTCATTGTTTTCTCTCTTCTCCCATCGGATGCACAACTTTTAATTACCTTATAATCTTATCTATTTTGATTTTTGCATTGCTCAATTTTTCATTTATTTTATTTATACCTCTAATTTTTTAAAACTTTTTTATTACATAATCCATTATATTATATTTTCATCTTTTACTTTTACTCTTAAATTATTTCACTCAAAAAAGGGAATAAGAGAATTTTAACAGAAAAATAGGAAAGAAAGGAACAAATAAAAGTATAAAACTCCCTTCTTTATTGAGTTTATAAGGAGAAAGGGAAAAAATAATTAAGAGTAATGTACCAGTCATATATCCTTGTAAATATTAATAGATAAAAAGGGAGGGGAAGTGAAGAAAATAAAATTTCAATAACTTAGTTAATACAATATTAATAATAGAATTATTTTTTATTTTCTACAAATATGAAATATCAGCAGAAAAAAATGAAAGAGATTCTAATTTCCTCTATCTTTTTCCTCCCTTTCGAACTAAATAAGAGAAAACTATAAAAATTCATTATATTTCATTTATTTTAATTCA
This sequence comes from Glycine soja, assembly GCF_004193775.1. Classification (NCBI taxonomy): domain Eukaryota; kingdom Viridiplantae; phylum Streptophyta; class Magnoliopsida; order Fabales; family Fabaceae; genus Glycine; species Glycine soja. The sequence goes on along the minus strand of NC_041012.1, from coordinate 39,586,517 downwards.
TTTCCCCCAACCAAGGTTGTAAAATAATGCCTTTTCAATGTTAAAATGTAATATAAATCATTATGCAGTGGTGATAAAAATGATACAATCATTTTAAGTCCTTGAGTATATTGATTATAGTTTGATTCTTATTTATATCCATAAAAATGTTTATGAAAATATATATAATTTAATATTTTCAATATATTATTATATTTTTCAATATTTTTTTATTTATTAAATTTCTAATCAGGATTTTTGAGACACTAGTTAACAGCATCCATTGATAAATTGTATATATGACTTAGCATGTGGGTCATTCATTGATTGGAAATATCAAGGCTTCATCTTTTAATTCACTCTGAACTATGAATCAATTTAATTTGGTTCATGTATCACGTGATTCACCGCTGTTTTGGAGTAAATCAGCTATATATACTTGATGAAATGTAAGCATGAACTTCATATATTGGATAACTTTCAACATTGCTTTATTTCTTCTCAAAACAATTGGGCCACTACGGGTTGAGCACAATGGTATTGATTTACCAAAACAACTGACATTTAGATTTCAACTTATACAAGCAAGGTTTTGAGGATTCTGAACAACATTCTAGGAGAGTTAAGAGACATAAACTTCAATGAGATAAGGGGAAAACAATCAAAGAACTCAGCCCACTAGAGGCTCAAGATACAAAATCATATAAAAACCACAGGGTCCATAACTCAGAGACTATAACAAGATCTCTGGCTAAACTGAAATAAATATACATTATTCAATGAGACATACAATGATCTTTGTAGTTTGCTGTGACTGTGATGTTCAGCAAATTGCACGACAATCGAGAAAATTTGAAGTTGGCTGCAATCTTGAGAATGCATGACAGTAGACAGACACTTGTTTTTGGATTTTCTTGGACTGCATTCAAGTATTCACCCCAAAGACAAAACCATTGCTGTATGAAGGAAGATTGCTAGAAGCTGTGAGATTTTTCACAGGTGACCGGAAAGGATTTGGAGTCACCGGATGTGTGATGTGCAGTCCAGCATTCCGAAGGACTTGTTTAGCATTTACACATGAAACTTCGGATTGATCAGTGAAGAAGGCAGGCACCCCAATTGATTTGATTAAATCAAGAGCTCCACCCCAACTAGAATAGCTTTCTAATCTAGAATTCAGAGCAATGACAACATGTGGAGAAGGTAGGTAGGAGGCTTCCACCTGATAAACACCCCTCACAAGATTCACTCTAACTCTGCTACCAATTCCTGAGGTTGTACCCGATAAATTTGTTGGAACTTCTGGTCCCACCATCACTATTTGTACATTGCCTAACCCATTAAGCAAGTGTCCTACTTCTGCAAATGCTGGCATCCAATCCAACTCGCCTTCAGGTCCAAGGTAGTGGACAATCACCTCTTTCCCTTTCAGTATAAGGTTCTTTGAACTTATATTAAGGGTAGTTAGTATGTGATACACAGTCAATGGATGCGAGAGAATGTCGGCAACAGGACTTGACAATGGAAGCGAACGAAGGTTGTAGTACTCGGGCCAACCAGAGAGAAGAAACGGGCTTGAGATGAAATGGTTATTAAATGGAGAGTCATGAGGGTATTCAAATTCATCAATTCCACCCCATAGTTCCTGCAGCCCACCTTTCACAGGAAGGAGACCAAAAGAGCAGTGAGAATAGCAACTGCACTTTCTCCTCCACATACCCTTCTGGTGGATACCTAATGATTCAAGCCACTTACAAGGCTGGTCAGCAGAACATGGGAACATGAAAATCATTATAGCCAGCTCTTCTTCCCTCTCCATCATGGCCTTGTAAAGTCCACACATGCTTTTATGTGTGTCGTTCCAGTGTTGCTTCTGGCAGATTGAACTGCAGTAAACAACTGCTCTACACCGGCCACAGCAAATAGACTGTTCTCCATACACTTCTTTCTCACACATTGCACACTGTCTCAAGCCAGTACTTGAGTATGCTTTTGTGTCATTGAATGTGTCCTCCCTAGGTGGTTCTACATACTTGGTGGGGGTCGAGCCAGCACTTGCACTATTAGATTTTTCATCGTATGCCTGACCCGGCGGGTGGGAAACGGTAACAGCAACAAGGTCATAACCTCCCTTGGCTACTTCTGGAGGCCACTGAACATCAACAGTCTCTATAAAAGGTTCAAAACACACCACAGTTGAATACTTTGGACCACTTTCCCTGTCAACCTGAAGTAAGGAGTGCACCAGGGAAATGGCCTTCATGAATGCATAGACAAACCTAAGCTCTTCAATGCTTGGATTTCTAAATCGAAGATCGCCAGAAGGTGTGCATCGAGCAACATCAATAACAGGAAAACGATCTGAGCCTGATGCTTCCAATGACAAAGACTTGATCATCTTGCGGTTAGAAGGGAACATCAAAGAGTCCACTTCATATGTGACCCTCAGAAGCTCAACATTGGGAGAGTGAATGGTCTCCCTAGACCCTGTCATTTTCTTAGCATCATTCTCTGTTCTAAACATGTAAAATCCAACATCTCCACCATCCCCTCCAATAAACTGAACACATGGAAAAGGCTGTTTCTTGCCAGGCCAATCCGAATCTTTCCCAACCCGGACGCCAAACAAGTGCCCCGGACGCAGCCTCTTCCACGGCTCAGTTCTATACAAAGCTGCAGAAGCTTTGTATATAGATTTAATAAAATTTGGAGCAATGCCATCCACTTTCATCATGCATGTCCCAGATCCAGGGCCAAGACCAGGACCAGACCCAAATTGCTCCTGAAATCTGTCAAACAAACTCTTCAAATGCAAATCCATTGTCTCCCCAATTCCTCAGATTCTTTTTCTTTCTATGCTCGCAATTCACTCCAGTGAAACTAAATCTGTCCGCTTCAACACTTGAAATTATGCAATAACTCTGATCTCACAAATTCTCACAACTCTACTCCACTTCAACAACCCAAATTCCCGCTATGAAGTAGCACTAGACTTAACAAAGCAAAATGCCAAAACGCATTTGGGTACATGAGTACAGCTTATGAAATCAGCACCCACTCAACTTTGTTCATGCAACAGAAAACAGATAATAAAACAAAAACTGATCGGACCATAAGATCAATTGTTTCAAATTTTCAATCAGAAAGCAAAAGAAAAAAAGTTCAAAGCTTTTGGTTCGTACCAGCCCGCAAAACAGTGACCGAGTTGTGCTCCAAAGACCCAATTCCGAAACGTTTCATTTTCGGACATAAATGGAATTGACGGGTAAAGTCATATCATGCGGGCATTCGTATTTGTGACCTGTGAGCTCGGAATTCCCATCAGGAAATTGAAGCCATTGAAGTAATCAACGATCAGAAAACGATTTGCTAAAATATAATCAACGGTCAAAAACTTATTGCAAGAGTTTTCTTTTCCTTTTATGAATTGAATTTGCAAGAGTTTATTTACGAACTATTTAAACTTATTGTACCACAGATATTCATGTAAGTATTCGAAAAACATGTAAAAAGAACTTAACATTTATATGAAAAAGTTTATTTCTAAATTTTCTTTGATAATAACAATATTTTCATATAAATATTAAACAAATGTTTATTCAATAAGTTTTTTTAATTAATATCACTAAATTTAAAATTGATTAAACTGAGTATAAAAAATATAAATTTTGTTTATTTAGAAAGGGGTTTTATATTTAGTTTTAAAATTAATTTAAACTAAGCTAATTCAAAGTCGATTTATAAAATATATGAACTATAATTATAATTTTAAAGTTGATATCACTTTCAAATTAAGATATATGTCTTATCCTAATTAAATGTACTAAATCTTTAATTTAGTTTTTTTTTTCAAATATATCTTTTAATTTGATTTTAAATTTAATTTAATTATCATCTAAACATTTTTTAAAATTATTTTAGACAACTCTCATTGTATCATTATCTGTATATTTAGTTTTTTTTTAACTGCGTATCTTTATTTTTAAATTAAGTTTTTTATCTGTGTATTAGAAAGCTGTCTTTTTTACACAAAATAAAAAAAAATCAAATTAACTTTCAATTTTCTTTGACAGCAATCAAATCAAATAATTATTCGCCCAAAAAAAATGAAGCTCGAAATACATAGGTTTAAGTGAAGGAAGAAGAGGACGTCAATCTCTGACACGAGTACAGAGAACATGCGTCGTTTGCAGCAGCAGCCAATGAGAATCCCCCACCTAATCACCCAAACGATAAAAATCCAATCAATCTTTTAATTAATAAAAAATAAAAAACCATAGTGCCCATCACGCACGCACCTTACTTACCTTACCAATACCATCCCCTTTTTAGGGTTAGGGTTGTGAGTCTTCCTTTAAAGGGGCATCGAGACTCAATCTCTTTCTCTCTCTTTCTTTGCCCTCTCTTTCTCTCTCTAGAATTCTCAGATTTGCGGGGCGAGATGATGCAGCAGCCAGGACCCGGCATGGCACCTCCCACCATGGGCCAGCAGCCGCCGCAACAGTACCAGCAGCCTCCGCCGCAGCAGCAGCAACCCTACGTCATGATGCCGCCGCAGGCCCAGGCCCCGCAGGCCATGTGGGCCCCCTCCGCCCAGCCTCCGCCTCAGCAGCAGCCCGCCAGCGCCGACGAGGTCCGAACCCTCTGGATCGGGGATCTGCAGTACTGGATGGACGAGAACTATCTCTATACCTGCTTTGCTCACACCGGCGAGGTATAATAATAATTAGTATCCCTTCTCTTTCCTTTATTTCAAGTTGATTTGTTTTCATTAGCCTATTGAATAGACCTTTTGTTTTCTACGTGAATTTTGATCACTTTTAGGTTTTTTTTTTTAAATGTTTGTGCTTTTAGTTTGAATAGGGATTTCTGCTGTGTTAATCGTGGTTTGAATTTGGTATTGATTTAGACGTGCGGCTGTTCTGTCGTTGTGATACTGAAGTGTCGGTTTTTGGTGGATTGAAGGTTTAATTTTTGTATTGAATTTTGGTGGTTTGTATTGTTAGCTGTTTTTGGCTAAATTGGTTAGGGTTTTCTGCAGCATGAAATTAGAACCTTTCTAGATTTTGTTTTAAATGCCCGTACTTGTTGATTTATGCTTAGGTGTAAGAGTGTTCTGTTATGATACTGAGGTGTGGGTTTTGTAGCATTTTAGGTTGGATTTTGTATTCATTCAGTTTTATTTGTGTTCGACAAAGTCGAAGATGGTTCTTTGTCCGTTCTAGTTTTGTATTGAGTTAGATGTTCTGTTGTGATAATAAATGTGTTCGACAAAGTTGAATCTGGTTTTCGGTATGTCTGTTTTAGGTTTTTTAAACACGTGCAATTGTTAGTTTGAATTGTGTATTGAGTTAGACGCATGAATGCTCGGTTGTGGTAATAAATGTGTTCTACAAAGGTGAATATGGTTTTCTGTTTGTCTGTTCTATGTTTTTTTAAACATATGTACTTGTTAGTTTAAAACTTGTATTGAGCTAGACATGCAAATGTTCTGTCGTGATACTAAATGTTTGTTCTGTTTTATTGTAGGTTACATCGGTTAAAGTAATTCGAAACAAGCAAACTAGTCAATCTGAAGGTTATGGGTTTATTGAGTTTAATAGTCGTGCTGGAGCTGAGAGAATTCTTCAAACATATAATGGGGCAATAATGCCAAATGGGGGGCAGAGTTTCAGGTTGAATTGGGCAACTTTTAGTGCTGGTGAGAGGTCGCGCCACGACGATTCTCCAGATTACACCATATTTGTTGGTGACTTGGCTGCAGATGTTACTGATTATCTTCTTCAGGAGACATTTAGGGCTCGTTATAACTCGGTGAAGGGTGCAAAAGTTGTCATTGATAGGCTAACTGGCCGGACCAAGGGATATGGCTTTGTAAGGTTTTCAGATGAGAGTGAGCAAGTGAGGGCTATGACTGAGATGCAAGGGGTTCTTTGCTCAACAAGACCCATGAGGATTGGACCCGCCTCTAATAAAACCCCCACCACTCAGTCCCAGCCCAAAGGTATGTCTCTTTCTTTATCTTGTTTGTTCTTTTTGCTGCAAATATCTCTTTCATATGCTGCTTAAGGGAAAATTGAGCTGTCCTTGTTAGATGAGTGATACTGGTTGAATTTAATGCTGTGTCTCAGAATGTTGTTTTTGGTGTATGCTAAATGTTATTAAGTTTTGATTCTTTTCAGTTACACACTTGAAGATTCGCAGTCAAACTCATTTCTTCCTGCAATTTCCTTTAAAAATTTGGGCAAAATAAATTATATATAATAATAAAATCTTATAGAACTCATGTTGTCTCGAAGCAGGGTGTCAAGAGGCTCTGTCATCCCGGAGCCTGGAACTGATTTCAGCTGAAATGGTTACCATTTTAGTGCATATCCTTGCTTAGGTCAGTTATCCGTTTATGTTTTGCCCGTTATTTTTTGTGGCATTTTCTTTTTCGCCTACAGTTTCAAGTTCTTTTCATTCCAGTTGTTGGTTGAGTTTTTACTCAAATTACATTGCAACTTCTCTCGCTAATTATTTTTTCAGTCATCCATTCTTAACCTCGCTCCTTTAATTTACTCCTGTTAGTTTGTCATAAGAACTACATCTTTGACTTTCTTTGTTAGCGTTCCCTTGTGCCAAAGAAGACCTTATTTATGTTTTAGTAATTTCTTCTGTTCTTCTATCAAATGCCTATTAATTTCAGTTTCCAATGTCTAGTCCACGAGGAAAAAATGTTTAGTGCCAGTGTTTATTACTGATTTTCCAGAAACTACACTTTTGCTGGCTGGTTATGTTTGTGTTGTCGTGTGGTTTCATATTTTCTTGATTAGGTTCTATTCCCATTCAGTTATTCCCAATTTCTAAGCGCAATGCCATGCAATTGAAGTTGTATTTTACTTTACATTGCTCATTCCTTTCAGTTAGCATGGTCTTTAGAACCTGCTATTGATATCTTTTTCTTCTTCTCAAGTGCTGGAAAATTTTAGATATAGGATTGCCAATATGATCAAGTTCAAGGTTGTATCTCTAGGCTTTACTTTATGTTTTTTTTCTTCATTCTTCTCCCATTCCATCTTCACCTTCCTTTTTCCTTGTCATTTTGGATTTTAGATATTTTCTGCTTGGCTGGACCAGTAATATTATCTTGTGGTGCTTGTGATTTTAGATTAGATATTTTCTGTTTATCAGTTACCATGACTACTTTAGTTGTAACTGTGCCTCTATTCTGCCATTGTCACTATATTACCGCTATCTTTGTTGTATTTACTCTGATAATCTAAATGCACACTCAAACTTTTCTACTGATTTCATTTATATTGGATGGTGTCCAACTGCTTTTCTGAAGGTTTGTGGTGCATGAATGGTACTAACCAAGTTGTTGATTCTCAACTTTGACCTCTATCTTATTGTTGTATATATTGCTCATGTTAACTGACTGATTTGTTTATATATTGTTTACTTATAATTTCATTTCTATTGTTGTGTATATTTATCTTTTCTTATTTGAAGATCTGTGGTGCTTGGAAAAGTAAGGCACTGGCTAATTTTGTTGTTCCTGAGATTGAACACTAAATAAGTTTCACCTTTAGTTATTACAATATTATTTGGTATATGATTCCTCTATTTTTGTTTTGCTATTTGTTCTTGGTGATTTTTCCATCCGTGTTTTAGATAATTCATCTTTTTACTTCACTTCTATTTTGAAAATGCAGCTTCATATCAGAATTCTCAACCTCAAGGTTCACAGAATGAGAATGATCCAAATAATACAACTGTGCGTACTTCTTTCAATGTAAAAACTGCTTTCTTTCCAACTTGTTTGTGACTTTGAATCTTAATTGCAGATTTTTGTTGGTAATTTGGATCCTAATGTCACTGATGATCATCTGAGGCAAGTTTTCAGCCAGTATGGAGAATTAGTGCATGTGAAGATTCCAGCAGGCAAGCGATGTGGGTTTGTCCAATTCGCAGACAGGTAATGTAACCTCTCCTTTATTGAACATTCACCTTGTGTGATAACACTAGTCTAGGCAGCTCTCTTACTGTGTCTTGATTTTTCATGCAACAGGAGCTGTGCTGAAGAGGCACTTCGGGTGTTGAATGGGACCCTGTTGGGTGGTCAAAATGTTCGTCTTTCATGGGGTCGCAGTCCTTCAAACAAACAGGTAGTTATAGTGTTGCATCTCTGCACTTGATTTCAATATGTTTCTGATTCTTTTTAATGAGTTTGAATTTTGAATGCTCTGTTTCTCAGGCTCAGGCAGATCCAAACCAGTGGAATGGTGGTGCTGGTTCTGGTGGTGGATACTATGGGTATGCTGCACAAGGTTATGAAAATTATGGGTATGCTCCTGCTGCTGGACAGGATCCCAACATGTATGGCAGTTATCCGGGGTATCCTGGTTACCAACCACCTCAGCAACAGCAACAAATAGGATATAGTTGAGAAGAGAATGTTCCTTTTCTTCTGTAATCTTTTGTGATACTTATCGAGTTGCGTGTCTCTTCTCGTCTCGTGGAAAACCGACTCTGCTACTCTTTTTCTTTTTTCCCCTTGTTTGCTTAATAACATTAAATTTTATCGGAGCCGCCTTTTGTATCCATAAATTGCTTGCTGAATACTTATTTATGAAATGATCTCTATTATGCATTATGGTTTTACGATGCTCGTACTTTCATATTCAGCTGGTGGTAAATTGTCCTTTTGTCGGTATATTTTACTATTAAAATTGTCCCTTTTTTTACTATTAAACAGGTAATGTGATGATCTTTATAATGCATTATGGTTTTCATTGCATTATTTTTAATAAATTTCATGGTTCTTTATTTATTTATTTTTTCTATTATTTTAGTTTTTTTTAATTTCCTATTATTTCATGGTGTAGTGACAACTATGATGAGATTCTCACTTTGCCATGGTTTTGAAAATATGTAAATTGTTTCAAAACTGAGATGAAAGTCGTTTTAGTTCCATTTGTTTTGAAAATTGTTTATCTTAAAAATTTACGATCACGCCAAACGGGAGTGTTCATGACTTGGGCATAAATTTTATTTTATTGATAAACATTTGATGCAACCTGTCTTATACTAGAAAAATTCGCCTGTCGAAATTGGATTTGGATTTGAATTTTTCTTGCTTTGTAGAAGTTGTGTAATATTCTTATTTCACATTTTTTTTTAATTTCATTTCTCATTTTGTTGATCTGATCATCACAAAATTGAATGTTGTTTTTTTTTATTTGGTGATATGCATAGTCAGAAGCTAAGAATTAATTATGTGTTTTTTATTAACTAATCTTTTGAGATATTGAAATTTATTGAGGGATTAATTTCTTTCAATATATTTTTTCATGTGTGAATAAAAGATTAAACTTCTAATCACATGTTTAAAGAATAATATTATTTATTATTCATGTCACACTATGTTAGTGAATTTGAGTTGTTTAGTCTAGTTTTTGATATAGGATTGTTTCTTGCGAAGGAAGAATGTTAAGAAAAAAATTGTTTTGGAGAATGCATAAAAAAGAGAAATTATACTTGTACAATAAATAGAAAGGAAGAAAAATGAGGAGAAAATTTAAAAATATAATAAATAATATGATAGAGATAAACACATAAAATAATGTATAAATTGTTATACATGTGTCATTTCTCTGTAAAAAAAAGTTTATTTTTATAGGGGATTAAGCTTTATAAGTATGTAAATATGACAATAATTCAATAAGTGCTTGGGTACAGCAAGTCAGCAACACCCAAGTGTGAAATCTTTCTATTCTGTTACTTAAATTAGAATACACATAACGTATTTAGATGTATTTAAGATTTGTTATTAAACTTTTTTTCCCGACAATTTAACACTTTTATTTTTGTTTGTTTCTGTAATTTTTTTTTAATCTTTACAAAATGTGTTTATTTTATTTTTCATCTTTAAAATACTTTAAATAATACTTTGAATAAAAAAAAAAGTGTTTTGAACAATGAAAATAAACACATTTTATAAGAATTAAAACGAAAAAAAAATTACAATAACAAAAATGAAGAAATCTACTAAATTGTAGAGACAAAACGTGTAAATTTATAAGGATTTGAGTTTTTTTATGAATGGGAAGATAACAAGAACAAAAAACTAAACAAAGTATATAAAAAAAAAATAGAAGAAACTAAACAAAAGAAAAACAAAGCAGGACCTAGGACCTATATCCTAGTATAAGACACCACTAGCATCATCAACCAGCAAGTGTCTCATCTTAATAGGACATTGATCTAAAACATTAAAGGATGAAGATGAAGAAGATAAGAATTTGAGTTTATGAAGATCATTTACAATTCCTAAATATTTAAGGATTCTTATTTATACTTTTAAAGGTACAAATATGTAAATTATAATATTTTTGAAATTGTGCATTAGCTAACATCTGCCTTGACTTGAAATTGTGCATGAGCTAACAATAAAGGAGTTTATTTTTGTTTCTCCCTCAAAATGTATACGGATATCTCAGGTTAAGATGTACAAACAGTAAAATTTAGGGAGAGCTTTTCCTATGCATAACAGAAGAATATTATTCAAAAGAAACTCATCAAACAGTTCCATCCATAAGTATACGACAATACTTTAAAGCTTGGACTCAGAAGGAACATGCGCTCTGTCATTCAGTATTGAAGGGTGGCTGAGTCCCGGTGCATGGTTTGATCCCACATCAGGAACGTTAGCAATATCAGTACTTGGTCTTCCGTTTGAGTTTGTGGTGTCAACTGTGGGTATAGTCTCAATGGCAAGCTTGGTTTTAGTATCTTCTTGTGTACCTGTTTCTGGAGAGCCCTGCTTCTGCATAAAATTGTCGACAGTATTATTTTTAAGTTCTGGTGGCATGGATTCACGCTCAGCAGATACAGGGATTTGGTTGATTTCAATAACTGAGTGCTTTGGTTCATCAGCAATCAACTTATTCAGCTCATAAACAGAAGGCATAGACTGCTGTCCAGTTGGGAGCTCCTTCTCAGTGTTTTCAACTGTTGGAACTGAGTCGATGGGTTCAGAAGTTATCTGATAGTCTTTTATTGCTCCTCCATCAGCACTGGATTCCTTTGCCTGTCTGGAAGCATCGACTTCATGCAATTTTCCATCTTGTTTGATGATTTTGTCACCCTCAAACCCAGACAAGATAGAGGCAGGCTGACTTTCAGGTCCAGGCTTTGACATTCCCTTTGGCATAATTCCTCCAGTGGAAATAGAAGAGTCAATCTTTGACAAATCAGACATGGGTGTCACAACAGGTGCAGATTGGTTCCCAAGTGAAACTGATAAGCCGGAATAGAGCTCAGTTGGGAGAACTAGGTCTACAGACACGGGTACCTGCAATTCGGCCTCAAAAGGTTGCTTGTTAGACTGTCCTGATGAAGGAACAGAACTATGTATCTGCGTCTCTGGGTTAAGAACTGGAACTGGAATTGGAATCTCTGTCCTTTCTGTCATCCTAACTTGTGGAGCGACATCACTTTCTGCAGTAACTGGAACAACTCGCTCGGGTAGAAAAACAACACCTCTTAAGTAAGTATCAGCTGCTACCTCGCATTAATAAGATATCCAGCATTGAAAGTGCCTTCAATGACACAAGCAATCTCCTTCCCCAGTATTCCATCATCACAAACAACAGCTGTACCTTCTGTTTGGTTAGAATTTAACTTATTAGAAGAGCTAGGCATTACAGGCATGTTCATACCCTGAACTCCACTATCTACTTTGTGTGGTCTGCCTTGTTTCCTTTTCATTGGAACATTTGATGGAGTTGAAGAGCCTAATCCTCCAGTCTGCTCATTCATCTTCTAGAGTGAACAATAATGATCCAGGATTATAGAAAAACTCCCTAAAATTTGTAAAACTACCAATAAGTTTTCCTTTTTTAAAAGAAATCATAGCATGTAACTATTTGTTTGAGCAGCATAAAAACACAAAAAACAGTACAAAAAACAGTACAATAGCGCAGAAATTGCCTACATTCAGCCCTTTCAATAGACCTCACAGTGGGGAACTGTTTTAAGATGAGACAACATTAAACAATTGTGCAAATGAGGGAATTATTAATAGAAAAAATCAAAGAGATAAAATAATTGAATTAAGAAGAAAGACAAGCTATTCACTTCCCCTCAGCCTTTTAGAAAGAAGAGGAAGGACAAACCAGCAAATGGTATAATGGAGTAAGACAAAAGACAAAACACCTAGAAATTTTATGAAATGAAATAAATTAATTCTTTACAAAACCTATTTGAGAAATATATCTGCTTCCTCTTAGAGAATGATGTTGGAAACCAAATTAATATTTCTTGCATAGACCAAATCAGAGGTTGAAAGGTTACTCATTTTGCCAACATAATTAACGTCGTTGAAACTTTCGATCCCCATGTGTAAAATTTTTTAACCAATTATTTACATTAACAAGCTGCATTGTACCAGAGGTTCACACTTTGAAGACAAATGAATTAAGCCAAAAATTGTGATCCAGTACAGCAAACAAAAGGGAGCATCTAATTAAAGATATAAGCTCTATTACCTTTTAATGTTATGGAGACATCATCAACCTTTCTGCTCACACACGAGACATTCAATATCAAATTTGTGAAGTTGAAAAAGATATATATATATATATATCTTAAACCATGGCACAGGGCAGTAACAAGTTCACTTGTGTATAAAATCTAGACAGTTCAGAACTAATGGTTTTACTTTTAACACTTATTCTTCAAGGGCGCAGAGGATTGAGGAGTTAATTATTTAACAAGGAGTTAAACAATTTCTTTCAGAAAGCCAACATTTCAGTTTCCTTTTAAAATTTTATTGAAGAATTGTAATGGAGATAGAGAAGCCTGGTTTGATTAACAACTCCATTTTAGCTCCAAAAAATGTGATAGAGCTGAATGAATGAGGATTGAGGAATAAAATATAGTTGTTAGAATAACACAATTTACAAGCTTGCAATTAGTATAATGTAATGTGGGGCAAAGGACTTTGAATTGTGCAATACATGGATGAATCAGTGTGACTCTGTATCACTTATGAATCATATCATTCTGTGATTTGCCGCTTTTGCCTTTTTTGTTTTTCTTTCACTGATTCTCTTCACACAAATTGAAAAGCCAGATAAGCTTAATTACATGAAAAGGAATTAAAGGAGCATTATTGATTGCATCCTATCTGATTATTCTACCTCCTTGTTTTCATTCTTTTGAAACAAGGGTTTCACACTCACTTGTTCTATGCTCTCTATTTGGTTGCTTCCAGTTTAACAATTCAGTTGTTGTAAGCAATTTCAAGTTTAAAATTATTATATTGAACAGTATACATCACTTATCACTTATATGATATATTTCAAGCTATTTTTCATTGTGTTTCTGAATCTTACGATTCAATAAATTTACAATTCGCAATTCAAAAATTAGCTTAGTGATTCTCGAATTGAATTTCGATTTGATAAACAAATATAGATAGATTCACAAGAATCAAATAAGCAGACAACCAAGGCACCTGATCAAGACTAGCATACAAATGATGAAAGATATAGTATAAATGACTTATGCTACTAAAAAAAAAGAGGCAGATTATGCTATCATGTAACAAAAAGTAAAGATAGGATAAATTCCAGTTTTATTGAAAACAATTCATACAATAACATGATCCACTAACAGTGAAAATTCAAATTTTTTGAAATGAGAAATATTTCTCTAGAATTTCCTATGGCATTGATAAACAGACATTATGATGTCAAACTCCCATTTTCAATCATACAGATACACACATGGGGAACAAAAGTAGTAAATATGGTGAAATGTATATTTTTGCTGATACAAACATTTACGGTACAAATTAGAAAGTGTGACATTCATGGGATTCCCAGAATGTACCGCACTAAGATGAAGAACATCATCAATATAAATAACATCAGATCTCAAGATCTTTCTGTTTAGAAAGGTAAAGAATGATTGTGATCTCTATAAGCATAAAGAAGAAAGCAATCAATCCTCTTGATAAAACAGTTTATGTATAAAAGACATTTTCGTTACCTTAATCCTTCGGCTATCAAAAGATTTTTGATCACCCCTCGGCCACCAAAACTTCAGAGACGGCGCTAGAGCCTAAGACCTTCCACTCTCACTTCGGAGACTACTTATAGTAGGGCAAGGCTTAATGCCAGCAAAAAAAGCCTTCAAGGAGCTAAATTTAACGGTTGTGCCATAAAGCATTGTGGGCCATCTGGATTCCAATTCAACTTCAACATGTGATCCACGTAACAACCCAAAAATGATTTTAAAGTGTATCTACAAATTGGGCCACATAGAGATACAACATCATAGTCCAAGGATGATATAGCATCACTTTGCAGTGTTAAACATGATTACACCTTTGCACTTACTTACCACTGCATTACCTTGGTTCACTTCTCCCTTACACATTAATTCATCTCTAGAACATAGCAAACGTATTGATTAGTTCATAGTTTCTGTTATTGCCACATCTAGGAAGGAGTGACATTACTACATTATATAATGTTAAAATATCCTGTCTATGAACTATGAGCAAACTGCTGGTCAAGGAGAGGAAACCAAAACCCAGCCATACAAACATTCTACTTGGTAAGTGAAATGAGATTGAGATACTTTTGAGTTCTATATTGTTTTAACAATCTCTTATGCAACAGACAAAACAAAACAAGGCAAAAATGGCACAAACATTATAACAAGGAGAAAATTTTATGAGTTATCAAGCAATGCTAATATCGAAATGAGATCAATCAATCTTGATGATTCATATTGATTAAATATTCATTGAATAATATACTTTATATAGGCCTCTATTTATTTGAAGTAACAGAATATGATTCTAAGAGTATAGAAAAACACACTAAAAAAAAAAAACACCCAAAGTGAGCAAGTTTGTCAAAGATAAAATTCATAAGAATAACTGAATAACACAATCCATATATTCAAAAGAAACATCTTTCCTGTGTCCAAGGTAATTCTATATAATCAGAAAAAGTGACAAAGGGATGACTGGTGCTATAAAGCTCCCACTATACTTGGTATCCAAGCAAGGGTCAGGCCAACTGAGTGAGTCTATAATAGGAAGCCTTACCTTGCACCTTGTTTCAGTGTGTGTTTGATAACAGATGAACTGCACTGAATACAGTAGCAACTAGAACAAATCACAACGACAACCATAAGAATAATCTCATTCCTAACTCAGACCAAACCCTAAAGGCCTAAAACATTTGAACAACAAACTGATGTCACATGAACATGACCATATTCTACTTTAAAAATGCCACAACATTAAAAATAAAAATAAAAATTGTACATTGTTTCACGTGAACGCAAAATATTAAAAAAAAAAAAAAAACCACACACCCACAGGTGGATGAAGAGTTGTTTTTTCAGAATGAACCGGAAAATCAGTTGAAGCCGTTAAGTTTGTTATATATGACAAGGACAATCCCTCTAACACTGATACTTTCCATTCTTTCTTTTTTAGGTTTTAATTTTTTTTTTCTCCTTGGCGTTTACGGTTCCAGAGTTCTGCAGAGGAAGAAGGAAGTGAGACAGATTCAGAGCGCTGAACCCACACATCTGGTTTGTGGGTTGGGCTTTGACTGACCCAATAAATTTATTTCAAATAATTTAATTTTTGCTATGTATACCCCCTCCCTTCTCTTTATTTTTTAATTGCCCATTATACCCTTTTCCTTGAAACCATTAAACCCCTTGGAACCCCTCTTTTTCTCTCTACTGTTGAATGAATCACTACAATCAACAATCTTATTCCCTCCCTCAATTGGTATATCCATCTCTTTAGGAATTATACTAACACAATATTTCATGTTCACATATAAAATTTTTTTGAAAAGAAATAAAGTTATGACAAGATAAAACAAAATAAAAGGTACTGAAAATGACTTTCCAAAATCGACATATGTTTTTTCTAGAAAGTCATAAATTAAATTATTTAAACATACCTTAATGAGTTGCACCAATCGTTGACGTGCTAACTTATTTGAACATTGTAGACCTAGTGTTGAGATGTTGAAAACACATATTCAAATTTATTGATGGGCAAAGCCATTGTCAAAAGCTTTGCTTTGCAATTACAATATCTTTTTTGATATTATATTAGTTTCTCTTATTTTTATTGTGTAAATAAAAGAAAGTTTGATTTAAAATGTATAATACATGAAATTAGTGATAAACGTTCCTTGAAATACAGTGTCACATGGAAGAAAATGCATAATATTACATATAGTTTTGGTAGAAAACACACTATTATATAATGAACATGGGTGAAAATGGAGTTCAAAATTAGAGTTGAAAGAATAATAAGGATACAATAAAAATAATATTTTAAAGACTAACAAGCATAGGATAAGAGTGTAAAATAAGTGTTTAAAAGGGTATATTTGGTAGAAAAAATATAAGAATGGGATAGGTGTACTTAATAAAGATGGAGAGGTAAATAGCAAATGCTTTTCAAATATTATGATTCAATCAAGGTTATTTATGAACTAGTAGGATCAGGTCATTGACCCACAAAAAATGGGTTAGCCTATCCTGTATAAGAAAAGTGAGTTGGGGATTTAAGTTCACCCCGCACATGCTCGGCTTGGCTACCAAAGACAAAAAAAATTGAGAGAAATAAAATAAGAAATATATTTTAATTAATTTTATCTTTTATAAATATTAAATAATAAATAATTACTAAAAAATTGAATGCATTACATTAAATTTTGAATAATAATTTACTTAGATATAAAGTAAATTAAATAAAAATTAATAATATAGGTATAAAATATCAAAATAAATATATTGATATTTATTTTTTTAAAAGTGTTGATGTCATTTTTCTCTCAACTTATTTTCTGACAGATCAAAATGGGATGGATTAAAAGGGAGTTGATGAGTTGAAAACCTCAATTCAATCTAAAACAATAAGTGGATTGATGAATTAGTGTGTCAAATTGAATCTATTTTATCATCTCTAACAATGAACTAGTAAAATCATAAAAAATTGTTGTTGATTTTTTTTTTAACTCAAATCTAAAGTCAAGAACTAATATCCCTTACTACATTAACATTTAACATCTATTCAAGGAGTTAATATTTTACTATGCACACAGACTTGAAATCGAACTTTTGGCTTTGTGGTTTGTTGCTGATTTAATTTGGTATCACATGTGTTTGATTTTTTTAAATAGTTTTTAATTTAAAAAAATACACAAAAACATTCATATCAAGTTTATGTCTCATCACGTACAATGCTTTTCCATATGACTCACATTCTTTAGCCAAGGCCACAAAATAAAAGTAGATGAAGATAAAAATACCTCCAACTTATTTATCTTTTGAATTAAACACATATTTTAAAATTAACTTAAAAAATTTAATAAATTTTGATGAAAATTAATTGTTGAGCAGCATGGGATTATTTTGGACACGAATTTTTGAAACAAAAAAAGTGAGAAGGAAATCAAATAGGCCCAAATATCTTTTATTTTAAATAAACTTTAAAATCTTTTAGAAAGTATTTTTTAAAAGACAAAAACTAAGGAGAAAATCATCAAACAGGCATTTTTCTGTTCTAGATTATACCTTTTTTTATGTCCGTAAAGGTAAAAATAATTAGAAAAAAATTATTAAGTGTTCTTAAGACATGGGATAAAAAAAATTTAAAAAGATTGTGGAAAAATATTACTAACATACGTTTATCATTATTTTTAATGTAATCTCACTGTATTTTTTAATGAATTTTTTTTTATTTGTTGGTTCATTAAACTAGTGAATTATAAGTTTTTAATAATTATTTTCATGAGTTTTTTATGCATTAATTTCTTTTGTGTTTTCAAAATAATAAATTATTTCAAGTGATTTATCCAACAAAAAAATCATTTATATTAAAATATATATAAATGATCGACAACGGTTGACATAAATGTTAGTAATTTGTGTCCCTTAAACAAGTAGTTTACTTGTTTAGAGTTTCGAACAATAGTAAATCCTTGGTTTTGGAATAAATGGTGTTGGCAAATGATTCTGGAATAAATCGTGTTGGCAGTTAACCGCATCGGACGGGGACTTCTTTCGTTCCAATATCATTTTCAGGAAAAAAAATATAAATAAAATAATTTAAAGAAAAACAAACAAAATAATGAAAATAAGAACCAACAATTTATTAAAATTAGCTGGTTTCTCAGCACGGAAAGTTTAAAATTTAAGTAAAATTAAAAAAACATAAGTATCATAACTATAAAATAATGACAATATAATATATATTAAAGAAGAAGAAAAATATAATGAGAGACGTCTTTAAATGAATATTTTGTTTTAATATATAAGAATACATTAAAAATTAATACTTTTGAAATTGAAAATAAAAATAAGAAAATGAATAATTTAAATTAAGACATGTCTCTATGACTATTTTAACACGGTGTGCTAAAATTTAAAAACTTAAAATTTTTAAATTAAATTTAAATTTATATTGACTACAAATATAATAACATTTAAAAAGAAAAAGGTTAGTTTAGTTCTATTTTTGTTATAAATAATTACATGAATAAAAAAGAATGTTTTAGACATAATAACTAAACTTGAACTTCTGAGTTGTGAGTATGTCATAAATATTTTTTTTCTTCTTAATTTTGAGTCATAAATATTGCGACAAAGATTTACAAGACATATAAATTAGTTATCTAATAATTTAAAACAACATTAACAGTTTTCATAAAGTTCTGTGTGACACTAGTTATGACTATTTTGATACTGTTTTTATTTTTAAAAACAAAAAATTGAACATCATTAATACTCCAGTTGAAACATTGTAAACAAATATAATCATAGATTCATCTAATAATCTTAAACAAAACAGGGTCAATATATTTTAAATAACTTGATTGACATAGATATTCATCAAATACATCTTAAGAAAGAAGAAGAAAATATTTAAATGGTAGTGTCAACTGTGAAAGGACAATAAATGCACAAAAGAAATAAATTAGTAGTTATCGGTAGAGGCTAATTCCAACCAGTGATGCAAAAAATGCCTTAGTTTCCTTTTGATGTCTGTGGTAGCTACGATACTATTCTTTTAGTAGTGTCCTAAAAAAACACAACTTGTTGTAGCAATCTATTAATAATTGAATATGATTAGCAATCTTCTATTATAAAATAATGAAATAGTTTCATTGTATTTGCATTATAAAATATGAGGGATATACGAAACTGAATTTTAAGATGGGTAGATTTCAATATGACAGTTGATGAAGCATCATAGTCTAACCAATGACAACGATAAGGAAATTAAATGAATGCTAAAAAATTTTTAGAGGCAATGATGAACGCTAATTCAATTAGTGAAAAGGATTAATTTCCATACAAACAATAAGAGAAACCCACATACATATTTAGTACCTAACATTTAATACATGTACATGTCTTAGGGTATGATTATATCCATTTAAATTTGTCATCTTTTACCATTCTTTGTTGTGTGAATGATTACCTACAAATTTTAACTTATTTTAAATTAAATATCACTCAATATAATAAATAAGTGTACTCTCTTCGGTCAATTATATATTAATCACTTTAAATTGAATCATCAAGATCAAGGAAGGGAAGTTAAACCATTAAATATATCTGAAAATAAAACAAGTTTTCAATTATATCATAACATAATTACACATTCAACTAATTTCACTAATAACTAATTAAATGCTTAGCCTAAATTATCATCTCACTTTCTCTCTCTTTCATGCCATTATTAATATTCACTCATTATTCTACTATCCCCATCAATGAATATGGACCAATAGCAACCTTCAATCTCAATATTTTTCTTCCACTGCCTCAACAAACAACACACATTAGTGATCACTCCATTATCTCCTTCAATGAATATGGACCAATAGCAACTTTGAATCTCTCTTATAATGAAATCTTACCCAATGGCCATCAAGAATTAACAAGTCAAGGATCACTATTCTCTGTTATCAATCTCTTAATAATGGTTATGGTAATTAAACTAATTATTTAAAAAATTTCCTTTATTTTTTGGTGTGGATTTTGTATCTTTAAATACCAAAGGTGAAGTTTGAAATTGATTTTAAGCTCACGCCATCAGAGGGGTATCTTACTCTTCATAAACACCATGAACAATGAGAGTGTGAACTTGAATTTCAACTTGAATGTAGTCCCAGAAACAGAGAACGAAAATGAAGGTCCATTATTGAATAGTGATGCCAATAATGTACAATCAAAATCCTCAAATTCTATTGATTTGAATATTGTACCCATGAGTGGTGATGGAGCAAATTCTCAACAACCCATCAGTGGTGAAGGAAATCAATCTTAGCTGCCGGACTTGAATGATCTTCCAAGCGTTGAAATGGACTTTGATATGAGTGTTGAGAAGGAAGAAGATGGTATGGCTGACGACACCGAAGATGCAAGCTTACACGGGGTAATGAGTGATGGCCAAGAGGAGGAAGCAAATGCAAAAACAGAATTTCCTATAAATGCAAATGCTACATTAAACAAGCAACAAAGATTCTTATCAAATGAAGAGCGTAGGTCCGTTTGTCGTCTCTTGTTAAATTCAGTTTATAATGGAAAGTTGAAGGAAGGTACAACAAAGAACATTGCCACATTTTACTATGTTTCAAGAAGGGTCATTCAACGTATATGGCGTCAACTTAGGGAAACCAAAGAAACATTGCACAAGAAGACCAAAAATTGTGGAAGGAAGAGGATTGGATTGGATATTGAAAGAATTCGTGAGATTCCTCTTTCAAAGCAGACTACTTTAAGGTCTCTATCGCATGCATTGGAGATTAACAAAACATCACTCATTAGATTCCATAAGAATGGAATTATACGACGACATTCAAATGCGATCAAGCCCTTTTTGAAAGATGAAAACATGAAGTCTCGCTTGCGATTTTGCTTATCCAAGCCCGATAATCAAACCATTCCACATAATCCAATGTTTAAATCTATGCACAACATTGTATTCATTGATGAAAAGTGGTTTTATATGACCAAGAACTCTATGAATTATTACTTGGCTGTTGGGGAGGAAGAGCCACATCAAACATGTAGAAGCAAGAATTTCATTTGCAAGGTTATGATCTTATGTGCCATGGCTAGACCAAGATTCAACTCTAACAGCAATGAGACTTTTGATGTCAAGATTGGTATTTTTCCATTTGTTACAAAGGAACCGATAAAGAGAAGATGCAGGGACTATGGAAACAAAACCAATATCTTCAATAAATAAACAAGTAAGCAAGTATTTTCTTATTCATCATGTGTTGCCTGCAATCAAAGAAAAATGGTCAATAGAGGATAGAGGAGAAACTATTTTCATACAACAAGACAATGCTCCATGTCACATTGATGAAGATGACAACGACTTCCATCAAGCTGCTAGTGAAGGCAGTTTTGACATTCGATCGGTTTCTTAACCCCCAAATTCACCAGATTTTAACGTCTTAGATCTTGGCTTCTTTAATGCCATTCAGTCATTACAACACAAAGAGGCTCCTAAAACTATAGATGACCTCATCATGGTAGTAGAAAAATATTTCCTTGACTTCACAACATCATAATCAAACAAGATATTTCTAACTTTGGAAGCTTGTATGATTGAGATTACGAAAGTTATGGGTTCAAATAGGTATAAAATCTCCCATTGTAAGAAAGACATGCAACAAAGACCAACATGGATGGGATTGTGGAGAAATAGAACAAATTAAACTAGATTAATATGTAACTAACACGTTCACATAAAAAAGATATTCTTAAGCCACTAACATTGAAACATGGATGGATGAACCTAATAAAGAACCAACAAAATCTCTCCACAACAGCATTATTAATAATTAGGAAAATATATTTTTAACAGTGCTCGCTCAACAAGTTTTTTTTTTCTTTTTTCCTCCTCAGTGTCATCCTCATACTCATCCTCTGGGAACTTGTTAAGATCGAACAAGAGCACTTTGTTACTAACAAACTAACGACGATTTGAACTTTCAATCATTTTTGGCAATAGCATATTCAAGTTCACCTTCTCCTTTTGTAACTGGTTCAAGTAGAAGGGGAGGACATGTTCAGACTCTAGCGAGTGTTCCACAACCATTCCAAGCAAATCTTCATAACATTGAGAGAGAAAAACCAATGCCAACAAATCTTCATGGCTTACAATGGGTTCCTTGTCTTTCTCCATGGAGAGAGAAAAACATTCCAGCTTCAATTGAGAGAAAGAAAACAAAAGGCATAGGTAATCTGAGAGAAAAGGTAATACGAGACAGAAAGAGAATGAAGTATTTGAAGAGTTACTCATATTTTCATTAATTGCATGGAGTGAGAAGAGTGAGTGGAGGATGCATGGAAAAATAGGTTTCCCTAATAATGAAGTGTTAAGAATAGTATAAATGACAGAATTGAAAAATCATGATTGTGACCAATATATAAGATCGAAGGGAGTAATAAATGAAAATAAATAATTATTTTGAGTCTCATTCTTTATACACATGGACTAGACATAGAATTCATGGGTTGCCTTATTGCCAATGCAATGTTAATCCTTGGTTATCTAGATCTGATAAGAGGCGAGTACTGTTTGATTATATAGTTTCCTAAAGGATTGTAGTTAGGCCGGTTGTGTTACAATACTAAATCATAGTACTTTACAAATAACGAATCATGTTTTTTATTTTAATACAATACATATTTCACATCAAATATATATATAAAAATAGTGAGATATTTTCTTTGGGTCAGTAAATATATATATGCCAAGTTTTGTGTGTTGTTTGTGCAATTGTTTTACAATTTTTTCCTTAATTAACGATAATTTTTAGTAATTTTCAATCATTATTTTTTGCTTTAAGAAGTCTTGCTAAATAAAGTACGAATGTACCAATCAAATTCAAAGACCCCCCCCCCCCCCCCCCCACCCCACCCCGGTGGAAATTTGGTCTGTTCTCTACTGTGCAAGGCTCGTGCTTGTCTCCTTGCTCTTTGACTCAAGAAGCTTCTTTGACTTAAGAGCTTCCATCACAAGAAAAAAGAATGCAACTAGCTAGCGCAGCAATCAATGAATGATTGAATTTCAGAAGAATAATTATAGAGATCCTCTTCATTGGCAACGTGATGCTTCTTCTTCTAGTCGGTGTGATATTACAAAGGCTATTCACACCACATCTACAAGATGATACAGCTACCCGTTAACATGCAGTGCCTTCATAGTTTTATTTATTTATTAACAAATATTAACTTATTTATAAATAATATAATTTTCATTTACTTACAAACTTATCTAAGAATTGATGTTAGAAAACAACACAAATGCATAACAATTAATTATTGATTTGGTTATATAATTTTTAAATCATTTTACATATCTTCAAATGTAAATATGCAACGTTAAGTTAAGAATATTATCGGCGAATCTCAAATACTTTTTTATTAGTAATATTATTATATAAATCAAAATAATTTATCAATAAATAACTGACAATTATTGTGGTCAACGTACCATTGTTTAATTAGTATTATTGCACATATAACTAAACCTTTTCCCCAGGACGTCAATAAGGTCCCTCCTTTTACTTCCTTGCCACACAAAAGTTTAATCCCACGTCACAGTGTTCAATTAAAATGATTTAGAAACTTCCCCTTTCCGACTTTCAATACAAACTGAACAATTAGAAAAAAAAAATAGTGGCTGAGCCTGATTCCCTGAGAGCTCATGGGATAAATGTTTTAAATTGTGATCTAATAGGAGATTAGTAGTTAGTTTGTGATTAATTTGTTAGCATATACAAAGGCGTGATGATAACATCTTATACTTGGCTTTTATTCAATTTAATAGCATTTTCAGTTTTACTAGTTTTCTCCCATATAGAAATATATTTTCTAAATATGATATCTGAACTTTTACGTTGACACATACTGTAAAGATGTCGAAAACTTTTACGTTATGGTAGAAATTTTCTGAAATCATATTTCTTAGCATATTATCATCAGAGTATTTGCACCTATCATAAAGACAAAAACTTTGATATTATGATCGAAATTATAATTATAGACTAATTTTTAAAACTTTGGCTGAAATTATTGGTTGATATAATGATATTAGAAATAAAGGCACAAATTTTGGACACATTTCATGCAGGTTTTTCTCAGTAGCCAAAATACAAACCAAAGAAAGGCAGCATTCATGCAAATTTACACTTGGGGTGGCACCACAATTTAATGATTAATTGATTATGGTTGAATGAAGGTCCTATTTTCCAAGGCAGTTTCTATTTGAGGACAAGGTTTAATTTTGACAAAATGATATAGCTAGGCCAGTTCAGGCACAGTCATCATGGCCATTATTTTTCAACAAAAAAAATTAGTGCACATGATCTGCTTCATCACCATGTATGACATCCTTCATATGGGCCCCCACCCCATAGTTTAACACCACCAGCCAAAACCATACTATAAATATTACTTTGAAAACCTTTTATGCTTACCATATAGTCCTCTTTCTCTTTCACTCTCTCACTCAAGGTTTAGACTCTTTTTGAAGAAAAAATGGCTCTGTGTAGAAGGCCTTATGGTTACTCAAAGGTGGACAAGGAAGACCCTGAAGACATAATCCATAGAAGGGCACAGTTTTTGATCCACAAAGTGTTGGAGAAAGCAGATTCACGTAGAAAGCCATCGTGCCTTAGAATCAGAATCTCTAAGTTGAAGGTGAAGATTGGAAAAAGGTTAAGGAGGCTCAGGAGGAGAATTTTGTCAGGTGTATCTGCTGCTAGACTTGGCTTTCATGGACATGTTATGAGTCAAATCAAAACATGGAAGAGACTCTTCAACCGAGGAAGACAATCTCAAACCCTCATAACCCTTCCTCCTCTTATTAATTGATGATGTGTATCTATGTGTAAACATTTTACTAGGAAACTCATGTTTTATGCAATACAATGTCATGTTAATTTCTGTCCTATTTTTTATGTGTTTTTTCTCTCCAGTTTTCTTTAGTCTATACAAAGAGTGAAATCATAATCAGTTTTGCATGAAGATCTATTGAGTTGTTCCTCTTTTTCCATCTTTCTCTCTTTTGGTACTTTCAGATTCTGAACTCTTGTGCAGAAGAAGATGACACGGCAATTTCTGTCTGTTGTCAATTACGATTCTTTATTGCACTCACTTGCGGTGGAAAAAGGTCTTTTGCTAAAATGAATTGTCAAGTTTGGAAGAGAGCAGGGTAGCAATAAATATTAGTATTAAATATCTATAAATTAAGAAACATGAAATAATAGAAAGGTTGTAATGATTTTAATCAAATTAAGACATTGGACACAACTAAATATAAGACATCTATAAAGACAAATCTTTTGCATTTTAAGCTGTGATCGACATATTATATAGGTAAACTCTTTACGCTTTTAGTAATCATCCCTTTATATCATTTTTCATTAATTATCTTTTGTCTTGTGTTAAAATCTGTAGAAACTTTGGCATATGTGAAAAATTGTGAAATTTGGGGGGACTGCAAAGTCTTACAATTCCCTCTGGCACACTGCAGTCATATCATTTTATAAAAAATTTAAATGAAAATTAAATACTTGAAATGAAAATTACCCTTTTCTTCTTTTTTATTTTTATTTTTATGGTGGACTTACCCTTTTTCTTCTGTTACATTGTAACGTACACTTTGAATTAAAGAAGTCTTGAAATACTGCAGATGCTGATGTGGTATACACAAGTGACAGACAACAAATTTGATGAGTAATAATCATGAAAACGACACGTTATGACATTGGGTGTGGACGGTGCAGTAGTTAAGTTTCTGATATTATCTGCCATCTGCTATTTGATTAGGCATTGTTATGTAAAATACTAAATAACATCCTAAGCCACATCAAATCTGGAACACATTGTGCTGATACAATAAGAACATGAGGGAAAGACTTTCTAATTCATTGTACATTTTATCTCAACTTGTGTCCCATAATATATTAGTAATAGAGACAATCACAAACTTCCCCAAATAAGAACGTTCATTAATTCTAATCAATCAAGTCAAAGGATATTATAATTGGTGGTTTATTAGGAAAGAGGGTGATAATGGGGGACCATATTAGTAGTTTATTCATTACTCAATTGTAAAAAAATAGGAGGTTCTAGCTTATGGGTAGGAAAATCCTCAACTAATTGGTATTTTTCTTTTATTCCGTTGCCTAAGATAGTTAGCTAGGCACTATCTAGCTCAACAATTGGACTTACATTCTATAATAGTATTAAATTAAAAGTGTATCACTCAAGTTATATTGCCGCTAAGAATTTCTCCTATCTAATTCTGGATAATGTACTACATAATTTCTTAGATACTTCTCTCTCACTCTCTGTCTATGGAGCATGAACCTGATTAATAGAAGTCCTAATTCTTAATCTAAAAACACTTACCCGGTAAACATGCCTGCAAGTTAGGATTCTTTCTTTCTGATTAAGATCCAAAGTTGATTTTAGAAAAATAAGTATAATAAAAAAAAACTAGGTGTGAAAGTAAGTGCAGGCATTAATGACAATAATAACTGGTGATTATTGGAGAAAAGAGTCAACTCGTCAAATACACCTTCCACTACACTACCTTTGTGATCCAGCAACTACTTCTGTACACTCTCCTATATTAAATAATTAGTTATGTACAGGTTTCTGCAAGCAATTGCACCTATGGGTCTTGGAAGAACCCAACCTGGCTAGTAAATCTTGCGACATCTTTTTTATTTTCTCAATTAAGAATCGTCCCTTGTGAGAAAATTTCGGTAACTTGCACAATTTTGACCCTGATCATCAAGGACTACTTTATTTGTAATTTTTTTCACTAGGGAGGACTTCATTATTAAACACCCTTTTGGATTCTTCAAAGAACTCTAAACTTTCCTTCCTTGGATCATTCCTTAATTGTAACGCAAATTAACCAATTGATTAATTAATTTTGTTTGAACAAAAATTAGGTAGCTATGAATCTGAAAGGACATGGAAGACCCGCGCGGTTCATGCATAGCACACATTTCTTTGAAAAGAACAGCTCTTTTGTTTCAACACCCCACCCCACCATTATTAGCGGGGTAGCATGCTTTCACGTTTTTGGAGGGTTTGAATCTGACCAAAGTCAATTGTGGGGCATGAATATTCTCAGCTCTCGTGCCTCATGAGGGTGATTTCAATTTTCATGACATTGATTTATGACACTACACATCAAAATGAGAATGGATCCTCTTAACAACAAATTTTAACTTCACCTGTTAGTGTGCACGATACCATATGTTCTATTGCATACTACTTCCTCTCAGTCTTATTAAAACTGTTCTTATTATCAACTTAATCATTGCGTGGTATATATTAAATTTCTGCATAGATAAATAGATATAGAGAAAGACAGGAGATCAAGTTATTCCAGGAGTAACTCCAAATATATATTTTTATTATTGATTTTTTTTTAAAATTTAATTTCAAGACGTCAGATTTAAGGCAATTTTGTGGCAAGGGGTTTTACTGAAGTTGAAGGCGTAAATTTTAATGAAATCTTTTTTTTTTCCAATGGTCAAACATTGTTTTATGAGGATATTATTATCTATAGTCAAAGTCAATTAGTACAACTTGAAAAATCAATTAGATGTACAAACAACATTTCTTGATGGTGATCTCAAAGTAACCATATAAGCGGAACAACTTGAAGGATTTGCTAAGGACAATAAAAGGTATGATGATGAGTTCACGATGAGGATGGGGTTCATGAGAATAAGCTATTACAATTAATTGTGTATGTGGATAAGATCCTGATAGCTGGTTCAACGAAGGAAAACATTGACATACTCAAATTCGAGTTTAATTATAAGTTTGAAATGAAGGAGCTTAGAGAAGCCAAAGGAATTTTAGGTATGGAAATAGTTAGAGACACATAAAAAAGGGAATTGTGCGTGTTTCAACATAAACATTTTAAGAAATTTGTTGAGAGGTTTGAATGCACAAGTCTAAACCCGTGACAACTCCCTTGAGGCATCTTTATAAATCCTTTGTCTGTCAAGCACTAAGGACAGATAAAGAAAGAAGGAGGATGCAGATACAATTTCTTATGAAGTGGATTCAAAAGTAGTATGTATGGTATGATTTCGTACATAGCAAGCCTGATTTGGACCTTGTAAATGTAATGGCTTAAAGGAGTTGTTATATTTCTAGAATTCGAGGACTAGGAGACCTCCAGAAAAGAGAGATTAAGAGAGGGAATTTCTGATTATATTTCCGCTTGAATTTGCATTACATGAGTTTGTTATTTATAGGCAATGAAATGCTATTCTAATTCAAGCTATTTCTTCTGCAGATCCTAGAAGATGCTAGCACTAACGGATTGTGGGATTATCCTAACAGAAAGATGCCTCTATAGCAGACAGGACATTCCCTAGCCACTACTCACGCACCCACTCAGCAACCCTTGTCAGAGTTAGTTATGAAATCCTTCAGGTATTGTGGCCTGGTGCTCTGCCTCTTGCTCCTTGGTTGCATGGTTGTTTCCTCTTTGTCTGATAATTCCTTGTCTTGGTCTGTGCTGTGTATGGGCTGCTTCATAACAGGGTGATGGGTGAATTGAGAATTATGCAGAACAACATAGCAATTTGTTGTGATAGCCAAAGTGCAATACATCTCTTAAAACATCAAGTGGATCACGCGAGATAAAATTGCATATCGATGTTGGAATTCATTTTTATCGGAGATGTTATTGAGAAAAATGAGGTTTAGGTGGAGAAGGCATTAGAAGACAATCCTACTTATGCATTCATGAGGACACTAACTCAGGAAATGTGTAAACATTTCTTGCACTTGATTGGATTCTCTGAAGCATAATTCATAAGTGGGAGTGCAATTTAACAAAGGAATTCTTTGGTTTAGAGACAAGGTGGAGAACTATGAAATTTGTCTCAAAATTAGTTAGCAAGTTATTTTGTGAAATAATTGACAAGCTGTTAATTACTGGGCACAGAAAACTTGTATAACGAAGTCCTCTGTTGAGGGGGTCATAAGCGGTGATACATGTAACTATGTAGTGTATGTTATCTACTTCTACAACTTAGAGGAAAACATAAAGATTGAGGGCATGAGCAACATATAGAAGGCTTGGGATTCTTAGAGAAAATTCCTTTATATATAGAAAAGAGAAGAGACAAGAAAGTCGTGGAAAAAGACTCTATTGTATAGAAGATCTTGGTGACTATAAAACAGTGTAATTGTCCTTTCTCGTAGATGTAAGCCTCATTGGCTGAACTAGGTATATCTTGTGTTAATCTCCCTTATTCCAATCTTTATATTATGATCTGGTTTACTGCTTTTGGTTTTTGTTTTTATTAGGTTTTGCCAAAACAAAACTCAAGTGTTCATAATAGTTTGAAAATCCTCTAAAAACTAAGTTGAATATATGAGAAAGACATTTTTCAGTGGCCTACTTGAGCTGAGTCATTTAGATTAAGTTACTAGTTTTTATTGGTTGAAAGTTAAGTTAACTGATTTTTTTTTATTGGCAAAATAAGTTAACCGATTTCTATTAAATCAATCACATAAACGATCTAAATACTTAATTGAATTTGTCACGAATCAAATTCCCAGTTAAGTTGATCAGTTTTTTATTTTTTTAAAAAGTTTAATTTCATCTTTTTAAAAATTTTAATTTAGTCATTTATCTTTTAAAATATTGTATTATCACATCATGAGTTATTAATTTTTTTTATCTAATTATAAAATTTATAAATTAAAAAATACGTTTTTGATGAGTAATAAAAAAATAAATTACAATATATAAGTTATATTACGTAAATTAATATATAAGTTATTTGCACAAATTATTTTATGTAATTTATACAAATTTCTTAAATTTATATTAACATGTAAATTATTTAAAAATTAGAAAAAAATTACATGTTAAAATAAATAATTACATAAAATGATTTATATAAATAATTTTTGTATGAATTCATGTAATTATATTCATTAATATAATTAGAATAAAAATAGTTTATATATTAAAATAAATTTACATAATTTGTATAAATTATATAACATAATAAATAGGAAAAAATAAGAACACTGATTTCTTATTAAAGTTTTATAAATTTATATTAAAATGAAAATATGTAAACTATTTGAAATTAAAATATGTAAAATTGTATAAAATAAAATTAAAAAGCTTTATATATTCAATAAAAATTTAATTTATAAATTTATATAATTAAATAAAAAAATTAATAATTTATGATGCGATGATATATAACAAATATTATTTCCAGTATCAACCCAAAAAAACAAAAAACATGGTTCATTCGTTCATTTAAAAAATTATAGGTTAAAGTTTTATTAAGATATTTTTTATTTTTCACTTTATTTAATTTATTGTCACATAACATCATCTTAACATTTTACATAAGTATATGTCAATATTAATAGTTATATCAAAATTAACATTTAACCATTATAAAAATATAAAAATTACGAATTGAATATTATAAGAGAGAAAAAAGTGTGTTTTAGTTTATTAAATAAAGTGTGAACCAGAATCAAGATTAGACATGTTAAGTCTGCAACACAAGTATAAGACTAGATACAAATAATAACAGTATGTACCCCACACCAAATCCATAACCGATACCCGCCTGATACCACATTAACAACGTTCCAAAAATACAAACCAAGACATTCCCGAAAGCGTATTATTTATTATTAGTATTAATTTGAATAATAACATTAATAATTAAAGGTTAAAGATTCCTATCTCACAAAGTAATTAAACAATATTTCAAAAAATTGACGGTTATTAAGAAGAAATCCTAACAATAGGATTGAAAGATAAACTTTTCAAATATTAAGAATCAAAAATAAAAATAAAAAATTTATCAGAGATAAAAAATAAAAATCAAATATATATCAAAAATCAAAAATATGTTTGAGCCCTTTATTAAAAATCTGTTAAATGTATGAAAAATAGTCCTTTGATAACCTTTATTTAATTTTTTATTTTAAGCATTTTCAGTTTGATTTGAGTAAAGTTATACACCAAGTAGCTCACAGCTTTGTTCATGACACTGCAAACTTTAATTTTGATCATTTTTAATTTTATTACTTTATTTTTTTTATCGATCAATGTTATTTATAAATTTTTGTTAGCAGTACGATTTAAACCTTCTTTCTCTTTATTTTAACTAACATTATCAGGAACGTGAAGAGATTACTCTGTTTTATATGGGCATCAAGGACTGATAAATAGCAACATTACTGTTCATAAATATTGCGAAAAAAAAGGTTATAGGAATATACATACCAACTACAACAGTACAGATGGATGGGTCAAAAAAATTTATTAATGACTTTTTTTTATATTTTGCTAAGTGTTCTAAATTGACACTATTTCACACTATTGAGATCAGTTTCAAGTATCAAATTCGTTGGACTAACTCATTATTAAATTAGACAAAATTCTAAAATTTAAAAACAAAAAATGACACAAAAGAACTAACTTTTTATCTAAAATTGAGAACACAATACCAATTAGGATTCAATAATGAAAAATGAGTTAGGGGTTGATTTGACTCAAATTTCCCCAGCTACTCTTTAATAGATCTTAACTCAAACACCTTATTACCTTCATTAATGGTCAAATTCACTAAATTAGTTAAAATTCAATTCCTTGACTCAAGATTTCAATTTCTTGATTCTCCTAAATGCAGGGATGTATTGTAGTTCAAGAATTCTCTGAGACCACATGCACATCATCACTTATTCCTAGACTAACAGCATACACGGTGAGGGACTCAATTTCCAATCCAACTACTATTTTTCCAATTGTACAAGTGAATCTAAAACCATCCATGAGTGGTTAAGTCATGAAATCAATAAGCAAAGGAACAACCACGTAATGAAAGTAAGTATTGAAAAAAATGCACATTAAATTAAAATAAGAGGAAAAGAAGGTCAATAGAAACTCTATGAGATTCAAGAAATGAAGATTCTTGAGTGTCTACAAGTTCCTTACTTCTCTTGTCCTAGAGCAACACTGGTGTGCCCCCAAGAACCAAGAGAAAAGTCTTTTTAAAACTCTCCCAAAGTATGATTTTAACTTGTTTGATGTACTAGCTTAATTAAAATAGTCTTGAATAGCATTCAAAGATCTAAAATATTTAAATACAGAGCTTCCAAGTTGACTTATGAAACTAATTTTAAATTACATCTTGTTAAGTCATTTGGCAGAATTCTTCATCATTTTGATCAATGTGTAATCTTGCACTATATTGTTGAATAAATATTGGATATCCTATGTTCTACCTTGGTCATTTTGCCTTGATGGAAGGCAAGATTGTGAATCACATAGGATATCTCTCTCTCTCTCTCTGTTGGTTTTGCTTCGAATGTGTTTACCTATTTATCAGCAATTGTTCTTTTAACTGGCTTGTGTACAAATAAAGTAAAAATAACTATTTTTTTAGAAGAACCCATTTTCATGTGCTTCAAATCTTGAAGTACACTAAGAGGCGGGCTTAGCATTAAGAGGAGGATAATTACAGTGCATACGAAGAAAGTAGCGTGTAGAAGAATTTGGAATGAGCAAGGTGGTCTTTTGAAGGAGATAGGTGGTTTTGCAGAGGATATGGGTTATAGTTCGGCTTGGTGGATGTCACTCCCACAGATTTTCGTATAAGTTCATGAATTTATGAAACCCAATGACGAGATAGCTCTTTACACGATGAATTCATGTGCAATGGCTGCGTTAAGAGTTTCTAGCATGTATTCATATGGGATCATTGATGAGTCTAGCTTTTTTCCCCTCAAAATATTTTCCTTTGGATGTAATCCTATTCAAGGCATGATCAGCTATTAAATGTGAATGTATGTTTGTTTTTTTTTTCTAATAAGGGAATTCGAAACTTGTTGATAGTGATAAGTGTCTATTAAATGGGAAACTTCTTATAATTTATTTGAATAAACTTCTCAAGAAACAATTCTACAGGAAAAAAAATGAATTTTTTCACAAATTAAAATCAGTTCTCCATTAATTAATTTATAAATGTCTTTTCATCTTTAAAAGAAACTATATAAGAAAAATTGTACAAATTAATCAATGATTAACTAATAAAAAACTTATTTTAGCTTATAAAAAAAATTACTTTCCTTTTCTCTTCTTATCTTTTCCCTTAGAAGTACTTTTAGAAAAATGCATACAAACATATCCTTAATTCTTCTGCTAAACCCAACCCCGTTAATAGTAACGAGTGTAGCTTTCTTTTTAACAAAACCGCTGATGTTATTAATCATGTTCTGACAAGGGTCCTCAGTTTTCATTAGAAACTCTGGTCTCACTCTCAGTCATCAGCAGAGCTAAGAGTCTTCTCAAATTTTAACACAAAAAACATTGTGGAACTGAACACAACACTCCTTGCATCAGCCTTCAGGTTAGAACATTCGTACGTACATGA
This sequence comes from Glycine soja, assembly GCF_004193775.1. NCBI lineage: Eukaryota > Viridiplantae > Streptophyta > Magnoliopsida > Fabales > Fabaceae > Glycine > Glycine soja. The sequence goes on along the minus strand of NC_041012.1, from coordinate 39,553,005 downwards.
TGAGATAATGCAAGTGTAGTGAATTGCCCCGATGTGTTGATCAAGAGTTTTTACTTTCTTACTTCCCAAAATTATGATTCGTCTGTTTATTACTGTTAAAGCCAAGAGATACTGGTTACAACCCTGACAAAACTACACAGGAATCGAGTCTCTGACCCACAATTTATTGAGAATTAAAATGGAAAAGTGCATCAATGAATGTTTAATATTATCTCATTGCTGAAAAGGGCGAGAAATTAGAGCTTTCATGCTTAACTATGAAATTGGAGTTTGGGACAGACCTTAAACACTTAAGAGGTGGCAAGATGATGATGGTAGAAGATTCTATATTGAAGATAAAGAACACTTCTAGCACTGGAAATTCCTATACTACTTCAAATGTATGATTACAAAACCTTCTCCGACTGCAATCCAGGTTTACATATCAATCTCAATAAGTTCCTGTATAACCTACGGTTTCTAGATTTTCTATATACAAAAAATTTATTACACAAGCACACAAGAAGAATCATGAATCAATAAGATCCGAAACAAATTGGACATCACCTCCAACTGACATTTCTTTCTCATAGAACCGGTCGCAATTAATTAACCTTTGCCATACTACACGTGCAAAAACTATCCTTGTTGAAGAACTAGGAAAGCTTCATTTAACAAGGAAACCCTCATATGATTACATGGTCGTCATCAAGAGAAACAACAAAGCAACAAGCACAGAGAACAGAATGTCATGGCTGTAAAGGCCTGCAGAACATAAAATACAGTCAGTTAGTGGTTGAAACCAAATAAATAGAGATGCTGAGATCATTGTATGCCAGGATATGGTGTTATTCGGTAGTATGGCTAACAGTTCCAATCTACTAGAGGTATCCAAACCAATCAATCCAATTAAAACTGAAGAAATAAAAAACTCCAAAAATTGTGAATAAACTGAAAAACCAAAAAAATAATTAAATAGATTGGGTTGTGGGTTTCAAATTTGATAATATATATACGATTGGCAATTAATTTTGAACCTGTATTTAGTGTATTTTTATAAATAATCTTAGCCTTGTACATGATGTATTTTGATGAAATTAGATTTCTATATTTTGAAGAATTTATATATGAATTTTTTTAAAAGAAAAACTGAAAAACCAATTCAATTCAAAACAACAATTTAAGATGGACAGGATTTACATTTTGAAACCAAATCATTGAATGATATTGTAAGAAAACCAATTAGGTTGGATCAGGTAGTTTTCCCCTCAAAACTGATTCAATGTGATACATGAATGCCCGTGCAATCTTCTTTTCTTTTAAGGAAACATATAGTTCATCACTTCATCGTAATATAACTTGAACACCCAGATATTTATCACAAGCATATATTCTAGTTTAAATTTTAAACAGTGTTTGAAAACTTCATAGATTAGTGAACAAACAATACAACTAGAAAAGGTTCTCTTACAACTTTGACTTGATGCTGCTGCAGGAAGAGCAGGGATGTTGATAGCTGCAATTCCAACAATGAAGAATTATCAAAAGTTTACAAAAGAATTATAGCATTTCACATAAAAATGAATTAAAATGAAAATTGTGAAGCTAAAAATAATCCAAAATAAAAGGATTTTCTTCTTTCGATGAATGAAAATAAATAAATAAATAAAGAACAGTTCTCCTCTTATAATTATATAAATTTTCAACAGGGTATACGTACATTTATTGCATGATGAAGAAGTCAGTTGAGATGTAGAAGGCCAAGGAGCTGGAATATTATCATTTAGATCACAGAGGAAGCTGATCCCAGAAACACTGTCAAATGTAGCATCTGAAGGCAAACTAGGTAATAGACAACCAGCCTCTGTTTGGGGTAGACAATGCAGCAAGTCATCTCTCAATAGAACATTAATGCAAGAGGGAATATAATTATAATGCCGCAGATCATGTCTCAGCAGAACAATAATAGAAGAGCATATTAAAGTAGACTTCAATGATGGATAAACAATGCATTTCAAAAGTACATAATTTTTCTTAATTGAACCCCCTTCACCTTCCTTCCCTCCCCTTCCATCCCCCAAAAATGGCACTTGCATATAATTTATATTGACATAATGTACATTGCGGAATTACCTTGATTTCCAACTGAAGCATCCACATTGACGATTTTCACACCAAGTTGAATAAGAGAGAGAGAAAAGAAGAATTATTAACATCAGGTATAAAATATTATGGGTATTGAGTGTGAGCTTAGCATACTAATAAGAAAAGAGAAAAGAAATTAACCTTGGAGGGAAAAGTCTTTAAGGCTTATGTGACAGAGACCATAAACATCTGCAGTAATATTCGATCTTTTCATTTTCATTGCCAAAGTCTCAGCACAATCCAACGCTTGCAAGTTCGTGATGAAGCTCTGTTTTTGCAAGTGAGACACATAGCTTTCCATAGCATTACAGCATGCTGTTTTGTTACTTATCTCATCCACACAACCCTTGGCAACTTGCTTTGTGTCAGGGAAAACCAGTGGACAAACTGGTGCAGAATACAAAGAGAAAATCTAGGTAAAAGAAAGGCAATATTAAGGGGCCAGAAGGATTAGCATCATTAGCAATTATCACCAAGTGATTAGAAGGCACCTAAAGCAATCAGCTACAGATAATCTACTAGAATCATCACAGGATGAACATTGCACATTTGACAAGGTTTTTCATCTATAGATAGACAGAGAAAATACAACCATGAAGGGAAAAACAGCCCAACTCACAATCTACCCAACCTTTGTCACAGAGGAATGATATACCATTTTTACTCAAACTGACCTTTGTTCACGTTGCAATTAGACAGTCCTCTAAGAACTTTCTTGGCATGAGAAGGTTCAAGCTTACTAGCTAACCACCGGAGGACAACATTTCTACAATCATTGACCCGACTTGAGTGTTCAGGTTGAACATGTGCTGCATCTATTTCCAAAATATCAGAGCCTTTTGATGCAATTGCTTTAGCTGCTTCTAATATAGCATTCTGACAGATTTGGTAGCAGCATTCTTTCACGGGATCAATTTTCTCACATGCAGTAAGGAGTTTAGTAGTATCCACCATGTCATAAAAATCATTCACATTTTTTACTGGGCAAGATGCCTCGGTGAGATTTGAAGAATGAATTGAACATATCTGCTTCAGATTATTAGTGGCACCCTGGCCCATCAAAATTTGTTCCACATCTGCCAGGCAATGTTTAGCATCGGTCCCGTTTAAGGCAAGTACATTGGTATGTTTACTGGATTGACCAATAAGAATTGTGAGAGTGGCTTCCAATTGGGGGCAACATATCACATTAGCCAGAAATGGCGCAAAAACTTCCCAGCAATCAATTGCTGCCACACTTATCAAACTTTCCGCAGTAGTAAAGTTCAAAGTGCAAAGTCCTGCAAGATACATGGATAAGACAGTAAGAGAGAGGGGGAGAGAACATCCAAATTCAAGCATTTGAAAACCCAAAAAAACCAAAGTCGTCTAGGAAAGAACCTGATAACTTTGGGATAGTGGTATTGGTGAATGGAGCCAAAGGTGAAGGTGCAAGAGGAAGAAAGGGTTGTGGAGAACCAAGAGGTGAGGGTTTGGGGAACATAGTACCCACATGGCTATCCAGTCTTACAGGACCTTGAAGATGATTACTGCTATGGGATTCAAGTGTACCTACACCAAAACACAAATAAGAGAGTATCTTTCCCTTTGTGTACACGTTTCTTCCTCTTGCTTACTCATTTAGCATAAGTTGGCAAACAAGGAATTACATACAAAAAATTACACTGTTGTGTTAAAGAGTTACGAGTAATAGCAGCCGCAGTTCAAGCATGTGGATGTGATGTGAGAACATATCTCATAGTTAAAAGGTACTTAAGCATGGAAACGTATCTCCAATTCAACATTAATTAATTCTCACCAATAAAAGTTTCCAGACACCAAATTTCATTCTATTTCAACTGTCTGTTACATTACAGTGCCAACCCAGCCAAATTTGTTCGACAGCAATTGACACTTCTAAATATGTATCCAAAATTAATGCAACCGAATACCAAAGTTATTTGTCGAACTGAAGCAGAGGATGATGATGATAATGCATGATAGAGTTAAACTTCAATCAATAGCATGATGCCCAGCACTCTTAAAATTTTATGGGGGACGTAGTGGTTGTCTAGCATAGCAATACTAAGTCTCCAAAATCAAGGATCCAACTGTACCGATTGATGATTAACATGATGTAAACTAATTTTGGAGGATGAACTCCATATTATAAGGGCTAAACACACAAGCTCCCTTGTTAATATGATTAAAGACCAATAACATGTCAAAAACAGCAACATCATTTGTACGAAACCAAAATTCATGACCTGAGTTTCTTTCTTTCTTTTACATTGCACAGAAAATTAGCTCTGAAAGTAAAACTGAAACAATTCCAAAACCCTAACCCTGGCTGCAGCTGCCACAACTAACCCTTCTCAATTCTCATCATACTGAACATTAGAAATTAGAAACTAGCAATAGCAACCACGAAACTAGAGAAAATAATGCAAGCGAGCAGAATTAATTAAACTAAAAACAAACAAAATTTCATCAACAATCTATGCTATTTAAACACCAGAGCAATGCTCAAAGTTAGTTTAGCTGAAACACTGTTTCCCCGAAACAAAATACACAACAATGGAATTCAGCACACTTACATGAGTTATAATAGGACAGATCAAATAAGAGCGATGGAAAGTGAGAAAAAGGGGACTTACAGAGAAGCAGAAGGAAGAGGAAGAGGAAGGGCATGGCGCAGAAAAGGGAAAACAGCATTCAAGGAGAGAAGGAAAAGGTGAGTGGTTGTGGCATTGTAGAGAAAAGAAGAAGAAGAAGAAGAAGGATCGAAAAAGGGTTATATGATATGATGTAATGCGTGAAGCGAAGAAAGAAATTGAATGAATGAGCTATGAGTGAGAGTGGGGACTGTGGCTGGCAGACTCAGTAATAGCTGTCTAAGAGAGAGTAGTAGACCCCACCATTTCCATTAGCACTTAGCTACCCGCATTTACGCCACCATTGTCTTTCTTTTTTAATTCCTTCTCTCTGTAAGCCCTTCCGGATTCTACTATAATTTTATTTTACAAAATCCCCTTCTTTTACTTATATATTTAACATCATAGATAATTCTTTAATGTATTTAGAATCTACTTTAAATATAACTCAATCCTACAATAGAATAGAAAAATTTATCTCTCACTTATATATAGACTTAAATATTTTTTTTTATCTTTAAGTTTTTTTTCTATTTTTAATTGTGTAAGTATATATTTTTTAAATGTTCGTCTTTATAAAATATTTTATTTTATTTAAAATAAAAATTCAATTTTAGTAAGTGTAAAGTTTTATAACTATAAATAAAAAAAACTAAAATTAAAAAAATATAAACTTACATAAACTAAAAATAAATTTGTATGCATATTTTATGTTGATTTTACTTGTAATTGATGTGAGGTATAAGTGTTATTTAATATGTGATGGTTGTGTATGAGTGAGCCAGAGACGCGCACACGTACTATGTGTGTGTAAGCGGTTCCAGGTATGGTGTTATTGTTTTGGCGCCAACTGGGTAATGTGGCAGTTGGTAGCTGGCGTCATTAATAGGGTCAGTTTTCTGAGTGTTGCTTTTGACATGGAATTGGAAACGGAAAGGAGGCGTTGCTTGCTCCTTCCTACCAGTTCCATTTATGATTTATCCCTAATGCATTCAATTCCACTTAATTCTTTCTGGCTAATCACCTCTTCTAAGCATCGTTTTTTTTTCCGGATTTTATGTCACTTAATCAACCAGTTGATTGAACGTCTCTTTTACAATTAATGACACTTCCCTTTGATGGTTACTATTCTTACACACCATCGTCCATCAATATGTTGATTTTTAAAAATAAAAAACTCTAATACGTTGGTATTCAAATAATTCAACCATCATAATTAAAAACCGAGTGCCTGAGTTAATTGAAAAATAATTACAAGTTTGAGATTTGAGTATGTAATTCTTTTTTAAGGAGTAATAGTCTTTCCTAACTATAGTATCTTTCATAACTATCATTAACTACATTTTCTTTAATTATCTTTGTTAAGGTTGTAATAAATGGATCAAATTTTTATAAATCAAATAATTTCACAAATGGATAATCTTTACTCAAGCCAAATAATTGTTAATTTTAATTATCAATAACTGCTAATTTAGACTACGTTATGTTGCATTAAAATAAATAAAATAGAATACATTTAAGCAAATAAAAATATAAATTAGAATATATATATATATAGATAGATAGATCATGCTACTATAATTTAAAAGTTATAATATATATTAAAAAGTATTAGGCTTTAGTTCTCATCATAATTTCGTAAACATTCTCGAATTCATATTTGAATGTGTACCAAACATTCTAAAAATTTAATTTTGGGGCGCATTGACAAACATTTCAGAATAAAAAAAATTTAAAGCTTCCAAAATGAGCCACCATGCATTGAGGTAAAATAACAAACAACACATAATTCTTACTTGCAATGAAATGGCTAATGGTATGAATGAATCAACAATGTTTCGGTTCTTTGATGCATGTCTGTAAATTTCACACACTAGTTTAAGATGCTATCCATCATCATTTTTCAACGGGGTGAAACTTGAATTTATTTTTTTTTGGGTGCAGTTGGAAGAAACATCCATAGAGAATAAATGGGTAGCATAAGAAGTTCTTGAAAGTTACTATTGGTTCCTACCATTTTTGTTATTGGTCCTTATATAAAAATAAAAGCCCCTGAAGAAAAACCTTCTTACCCCCTCAATTCAAACCCACCATCCCTTCCCCTTCCCCATGCCCCCAAATCTTCTTCTCACTCTCACAAGTAGAATTATATTTTTGTTGTTTGTGTTGATCAATCACACAACTAAAACATGTTTGTGTTTGTTATAATACAACATTATCATGTTTTCATAGTATTATTTGGGGGTAAAAAAACATACATAGAGGAAACATGATTTCATTATATGCATGCTAAAATAGAATTATGATTCTGCATGAATGACACTTTTATAGGGGCCAATAGCTATAGGAGTCAATAGAAACCTCCAAAGTTGTTTGGGTTTTTCTTTGGGCACCATGTAAATTGCTGGTACACTCACCATAACATTGGAAATTCTAGTTTTACCCTTCCATAAAATTGATACGGATTGGTAATCCGTAAGTCTCATACGGATTAGCACGATACTCTAACCAACTGAGCTATTATGTTATAAAATAATTAATGTCACTATATATAACACTAAAATTTCTAATATATATTTAATGCACATGTAAATTTGCATAATAAATTTTTTAACAATTAATTTTATCTAATAATTAGTTTTTTTACATATATAAATTTTTATGAAACCTATGATTTTTATTTAAAATTTATATATGTAAAAAAATACATTATTAGATCAAAATTAATTGTAATAAGGTAAAAAAATACATTAATAATGTATGTTAATAATTTATTTTTTACATATGTAGATTTTTATTAGACCTATGATTTTTATTTACAATTTATATATGTAAACAAATTAATTATTAGATAAAAATTAATCGTCACAAAATTCATTTTGTAAATTTACATGTGCATTAAATATACATTAGAAATTTTAGTGTTATATATAACGATATTAATTATTTTATAATATAATTGGTCTATTAGCTTAGTTGGTTAGAGTGTCGTGCTTTTACGAAAGGGCAAAACCAAAATTTCACATGTTATGCTGGGTGTACCAGCAATTTACATGGTACCCAAAGAAAAACTCAAGTTGTTTCCATTCATACTAAGAGAAAGCCCACAACAATTCATTAAGCTTGTTGGGAGTTGCTTGGGGTACCCATCGTTTTTGTTGGGGCACCCAACAACTCGGATGAAAGGGCTAAAATGTTCTTCACTCTTTGGTATATAATCAAATAGTGACTCGTCCGTATGTGTCACTATTCCCCTCCCCAACAAATGCTTCTTCTTCCTCCCTTCCTCTTTGGCTTCCTGCTTCTTGTTCCGTCTTCGGCTTGGTGCTTCTTCTTCCTACTCCATAGGACTTGTGGTTCGTGCTACGGTGACGTGAAGTTGCTATTGTTCGTGTGCGTTGCTGCTTCCTCTTCTTCTACTTGGTTTCTCCTTCGAGGTAAGTTATCCTTCTTTTGATGTTTGTTGGTGATTGTTATTACTTGGATGATGCCATTATTGTTGGTTGTTGCTACTTGTTCTGTTTCTTTATTGTGTTTTTGTTGGTGTTTACTGCGGTTATCCTTTTTTATTGTGTTAATCTTCTTTCTCATTGTGCTTATCTTCCTTTGCATGTGCCTTTGGTCTATGAAAAAACCCATACGGATCAACAATCCATATAGCTCATACGAATTATCAATCCATATGGGATTTTAAAAAAAAAATGATTTTTCAGTCTGTGAAAAGCCTATACGGATTGGCGATCCATATGGCTTGTACAGATTGACAATGCATATGAGTTTTTTTTTATAAAAAAATTGATTTTTATTAGAAAAAAAGTAGGAAAAATATTTATATGTTAATTATTTTATAAGTTGTTTAGTATTGATTTTAATAGTTTGTGATTAACTTGTTGATTATTGATTTATGTATCATTAATTTGTTTATTATTGAATTTATGAATGATTTATTTATTATTCAATTTATCTAAGAAATGTTTATGTTAGTTAGTAGTAGGATTAGATTACATTTTAGATTAGATTAGATTTTTAAAACAAACATTAGATTAGAAACATGAAAATGTTAGTACAACAAAAATACTAAAATATTATTTTAACATATTTAAAAATGTTAGTTAGTTTTTAAGAAAGATAATAATATATTTACAAACTGAATACTTAAAAATGTTAATTAGTGAAAATGTTAGATATTTAAAAATGTTAGTAAGTGAAAATAAAGATTCAAAACTTATTTTTTTAAAAATTAGATATGGTTAGTTTTTTTAGAGAATGATTGAAAATAAAAAAAAATAGTTACAAATGTTAGTTAGTCAAAATAATAATTGAATACGTGTTTTTAAAAAATTTAGATTAGAAATATATATTTGTTAAAATTTATGAAACCAAAATTTGAATTGTAGAACAAAAATAATATTTTTCAGAATAGTTTGAAAATTGATTGTTATGAAAATAAAGATTGAAAACCTATTTTTAAAAAAATGTAGATTTTGTTAGTCTTTTTTAGAGTGATTTTTGTCAAATATATTTCAGAATGTCACACTCTGGTCCATCTTCATCATGGTTAACCAACATCAATGAGGAATTGGAGATGCTTTTTGTGACTGTGCCCCGTAAGAATATCAACCTTTTGTTAATAGATTAATAATTCTGTTAATTGTTTGAATGTCAATTTTGTTATATCATGCTTGAATGTTAATTATGTCAGAATTAACAATTGAAGAGCATGGAGAATGGTGCGAAATGGCGAAGATGATGCTGAATGTCGTAGTTCCACCAGATACTATTTTAAACACTGTTCACGCTAAGGATTAGGTCATGTTCATTTTGATTTAGTTAACATATAATTATTCTGTTATTTTGTGTAACTAACCAACCTTATTTTGTTATATCAAATGTAGATTTACAGTGAAGTTAGTAAGTTATTTGCTGTCAGGTGGAAGGATGTACTTGACGACGTATGGCATTTGGTTGACAAGGATGGGAATTATCATAACATTGTTTACAACAAAAATTTAGACCAATCAACCATTGTAGTAGGGTGGACAACACTAAGAGATTTTTATCAGCTGACCGGAGATCATCTAGTGTCCTTAACTCATTATGGTAAGAGTGCATTTTTTCTTACCATATTCAAGATCAATTGTTTGCCCAAATCATTCCCAAGATGACACTCATTATACCATCAAGTGCCAAATTCTGTCACTTTTAAGGTTTATCTCACTCAGCAGAAAGTTGGCTGCAACAGTCTCGTAAGCAATCTTCTAATTTAGTTGTCAACATTTCTTTATCTTTCAAGTTTTAAATTTCATAACATATATTACTGACATAACACTATTCTTAATATCAGGACGTTCCAAGAAGCATGTACTATTTTCTTAAAGATAAAGGCTGAACTCATTTGCATTTGGAGGACGTTGCAGAATGTCAGCTTGTGTTCAATCATTAGAGGAAAACACTTAAAATTAGAGTTGGATGGAAATATTTCTATGAAACCTTGTCCTTGACAACTGACATGAAAATAGTTTTTGAATTCATTGATCGCACCGTTAATCGTGCGCTTTTTTGACCATGTTTATGAACATTTTATGACTTGGAACATTGAGCAATTTAATTATTATGAACATTATTATGACTTATGAACAATTTATTTATATAATAATTGTTTTATCATGTGTTGATCATAAATTTGTTGCAATCTAATTTATTTATATAATAGTTGTTTTGTCATGTCTAATATTATCCCATTGTTTTTTAATTAATTTGGTCATGTTTTTGAAATAAATTATTTTTAATTAATCACTAAATTAAAATTTAAGCAATCTAATTTAAAAAAATTTATATATATGTTTTGAATTAAATTGTTTTATCATTGCTAAATTTAAGCAATTACTAAATTAAAATTAATCACTAAATTTAAGCAATCTAATTTAAGCAATAACTGAATAAAATTAATCACTAAAATATTTTTTGAATTTATTTGTTTTATCATTGTTAAATTTTTGTTATTTATGGTTTTTTTTATTACAAAATAAATATTTTCAAATCCGTATCCACAAAAAAAATTCCCCATATCACAAAAAAAATTTACGTACCTACCGATTGACAATCCGTATGGCCATACGGATTGCCAATTCGTATGACCATACAAATTCATATGGATTGACAATCCGTATGGTTTATACGGATCAGCAATTCGTATGAACCATACAGATTGCTGATCTGTACGTACGTAAAAGAAATTTTTGCACTCCTCTCCTTTTCCGAACATGAAAACTAACCAAAATTCACCGTATACTGCTCACAAACGCACATACACCACTGGAGATCAAATACGCTTCCAAACCGCCCTTAACGAAATCAACTTATACTAAGTGATGAAAATTTTGTGAAAAAAAAAATAGTGCTGCAGAAATAAAAAATTGAACCTGCTATTTATAACCGAAAATACCATAAGGGTATTTTCAACATTTTCAAAATTTGCTGGGTGCCCCAAGCAATTTCCAAGCTTGTTCCATCGCAGCCCGCAATTGTTTGGCCCAACTGCCAAGCCTCTCCAATTCGCCCTCAACATGCCTTGTGACTTGTGAGACTCATAGAGCGCTACTGCAATTCTCAAATTGACGACTTATTAATTCCTTTATTTTAAGCAATTAATTAATATTTCAAACTAAAAAAACTAAAAGCGAGCTCAAAGTCAACAACATTTGGGCCAAGTTGGATGTTTTAGCTTGCATAGAATATAATTTTAACTCTCCTATGCGAAATTCTTTTTTAATAAAAAAATAATTTAGTTCCTATCTTATACATATAATTAATTTTATTTAAGCTTTTATCGACTTTTTCTAAGGTATTTTTTTTATCGAGTGTTATTGTAATAATATGTCATTTATTAAAACGAATATTAAATACTAATAAAATAAAATAAAAGTTAGCATTATGTGTACGTATTAGAAATATTATAATCAATTTTACATATATATATATATATATATATGTGTGTGTGTGTGTGTGTGTGAAGATTAAATTGAAAGTTTTCATATAAAGTCTAAATTGAAAAACGAATTTTATGCATAATGAATAAAAAGTATATTTTGATCTTTCATTCTTTTGGCAATTGAAACTAATATTAATTTCAAGCATTAGTAATTTGTGTTTGATTTGTCTTAATTCAACCCCTAACCCAAGACTGCAAGTTTATTCGTCTTGTAGTCAATCATATTTCAGTTCAATGATTAGTCAGCTAGTGTAACATAGAAGTCCATATATATATATATATATATATATATTCAACTAGTAATTAGAATTTTCTTTTTTACAGTATGCTCAAATTTATTTCTTTTTCGTTTTCAGCACGTTATTTAGGAGTGCCATGTAAATTTTACATGAACAATCCTGAAATTTATCACCGTATAGTTGTATGGAAAAATATTTTATTTTATTTTATTTTTAAAAGAGAAAGGATCAAAAGCAATAGGACAATTGGAACCTAGAAATGAATAAATAACTAGACCACGTATTAAGCAAGGAAAAAGACAATCAGATAATATATATCTTCTGGACAGGTTTGTCGCGTCATGGTTAGATGAATAACGATACAGTACACGAAACTTCTTTGATTTGGTCTCTTCATAATTCCTCTAGAGTACTGTGATTTGGAGTCACTAAAATTAGCCGAATTGAATTGAAATCATAGATACATACTTGGTACTAATTGGTACATAAACATGTAATATATATAAAACAGTAATTTCGATTTTCTATATCCAGTTTTACACAAGAAACTTATGTTTTGAGCTCGCGGAATCACGAATATACAAATCACACATTCCCAACCTTACAAGAAAAACACAAGCTGAAAACATGGAAAAACAAATAAAAAAATCCTGGCTAAATAATTAACATAGTTCGATTTTGTACAAAAGTACAAACCTAGCTAAACCTTTCTCAGCCTCTACACTATACACAATCCACCACCACCTTTGATCCCATTTAATTAACCTCAGGTATACTCTGAAGCACGGGCCTCCATGGCCTATAATGAACATCATGGTATTCGTTACTCGCATGATCTCTAGCGTGTATCAACCGAGCCAAAACTTGTTCCGCAGAAGCGTGTCCATGATCACCTTGCTTATTACTATTATTCTCTTTCCCTCCCAACAACTTTTCTAGCTCCTTCTTTGAGATCTTTATCTTCACTTTCCCATTGGCATCAGAAGAAGCTCTCAAAGCACCCAAGAGCTTCTCCTTCTCCACGTTCCCTAAACTCTCCCCATGAACTTCATCAAACACCTTATTCTTCCTTGAACTCCTCCTTCTCTTGGATGATGAAAAAGAACCCCAATCATCACCTCCCCAATCCATAGATGATGATTCCGTGGCACTGGCACAACAGTTTCCCATGTATATCTAGCTATAGCTAGCTTTGTAGCTTAATTTCTTTAGGATGAAGTGTGTAAAAATGGAATGATGAGAGAGATTTGTGAGCTGGAGGGTTTGGATATTTATAAGGGTGATGTAAGAGAGGTGGTGGGTAATAGGCAAATTGACTTTTGGTTCTGAATATTTTACAATTGGCCGATTAATTCTTAGGTACATGTGGCAGATAGATCTGGTCATTTTAATCATTTTATGTGCATATGGCAACTGAAAGGGTAAGCTTTGTTGACCAAATTAATTTCATTATATAATTTTGGTTGTATTGAATATTTATGTTTTTTAATATAAAATAAATATTTATTTTATGAACGTTTACTATCTATAATAAAGATTAATTATTATTTTTAACGGCAAATATACTTCGTGTTAACATTATGATGATAATATATATATGCCGTGTAGGACCTAGATGAACTTAGGTTACTTGATTGGGTCGATTGATACGTGGTGAAGGACGTGTGTGAAATGGGGGACGAGGGAGCATCTTTGGGATCGCTAAGTGCGTGTGAACGCGCATATGCCATTGGAATCTAAGACTTAGGGATAATTGGCTTGCTCCTTCTTCCATTTAATTTTAGCATATCACGTGTGGGTTTGGTTAATTTAATCTCTTGCGTAAGCTTTTATACCCTCCATGACTAACCTACTAACGTGGTAAAGAATCTTGTGCTTTCAAATTATACCATTTTTTAGCGGTGCTCCGTAGTTTCTCTTATTGTTAATTAAATTTCTGGAAACTGCAAAATTATTAGAGAGGTTGAATAAATAATAATTTTCATAGATTTCAATCGGCATTAGAAAATCTGTTAAAACATGTTTGTTATACGCAATCAATCTTTTAATGACGATTCAAAATAGATTAGCCAATTCAACTATATATAACCCTCGATTCAAAATATCAATGATTCTAGATTTTCGTATAAAAATTGAAAGTTATGAAGTATTTCTATTTTTTAATAAATAGAACTACATTTCATTGTTTTTTACTTTATTAATATTTTTTATTTAGTAAAAGTACCAAGAAATAATAATTGAAAATTAATTATCATCATTTTATTTGTATATATATGTAAATGCTAAAAAAATAGCATTCATTTCTTTGCTACACCTAATATTTCAAAATGGAGGAAAAGAAAAATGATGAGCATTACAACGCAGTCTTTGTTAGTGGATTTAGGGTGAAATCATTTGTGGAATTTTCGAAACACCGAAGAAGATAGTTCAATTAAGTATATCTTGTTTTCATTGATCAGGTATGTTTCTTTCGTAATCTCATAGGAATGTTCGGATTAAAACAAGAGAAAAAGCAGCCATGAATCCGTAATCTAAAAAGCCCATAAGAATATAATATTGGGACTCAAATAACTTTGGTAATGCTTGCACATGGCAAAGAAATTAAAGAGCGATAATTATGCGTATGCGTTGTTCATAAGAAAGTAAAAGGAAGAACCGCCACAAATATGGTTCTCTAAGCTGGCTAGTGTAGCTATGGCTGTAGAGCATATGCATGATTGTCGATTGGTACTTGGTAGTTGAACGCATGCAATCTGTCTAAACGTATTGAACAGTACCATTACTATATTTGAAGTTGCTTAGAAAGCAGAAATATTATTTATCTAGTTATCAGTATTTTTTTAAAAAGAAAAAAAAGGAAAATAAAATAATCACATCAATTATTATTTACTCCTAAGAAAATTTGATTTAATTGGTTAAATAAAATATATGAATTATTTTAAATTTTTTAGTATTTATTTTTTATTTTTATGGATAAAAAAATATTATCTATGATTTATGAGAAAGAGTTAGGTCATTTATACAATTTTTTTTACTACAACATTTTTCATAGTTATCTTTACTATTCATCATTTATTATATTTCATATTTTTTTCTTTTTTTGTTGTATGAGTTATTATATAAATCATCACTTCATAGATTATATGATCTACCAATTTCCTCTTAAGAAAAATATGATCTACCGATTTTCTTTCTTATATATACAGAATTTGTTGTATAAATAATATCTTAGTAAAATTATATAGGACCTACCGATTGCCTTGAGATTGCGAGAGTGGGCACCGACTCAGATTTTTATTCCGATCCCCATGGCAATATGTCATGCTTTTCTGTACACCGCCAGTGAACAGAAGGAAAATTTCTAAGAGAAATTAAGGATTCTTTATTAAGAATAACTAATTTATCCCTAACCAATTTGTGGCATATACTTTCCCTTCCACAATGTATTTATGTTGGTTGATAACAACTAAATTATGAGTTGTTTTTCAAAATAAAAATATAATAGAAATATCTCTAAAAATGTTTTTTTATTTATGACTTGCAAATATGAAAATGAGAGATAAAATTTAAAAAGATATCAAAAATATGAATAAGGAAGATTTTTTGCATCAGACTCAACTTCATTCCAACAACTATAAAAAATGAATCAAGTCAAGGAAAGAAGATACATCGAGTCTTAGAGTACACTCTAATACATATCTAAAGTCTAAGAACTCTCCCTTAGAAAATTCTTTTTTCTCTCTTATCATTTTCTATTTCTTTTTTTTCATCCCTTCTCTTCCATCCGTTTCTAAACCCTTTTTCAAGTGTAAAATCTCTTATGACTATGAGAGACTAAACCCTTAGGGTTTGACAGACCTAAAAAGACAAAAGATATATTATATACTCCATATTTATCAATGCAAACAAGTGTTTTCTTTCCTATTATCATTTCTTATTTTTAATTTCATATATCATTTATCCTTACATCATCTTTGGGGGTTAGGTGCTCGACAGTTGTAGGAATTAGTTGTTCGACAGAGGATAATTTCTAATAGAACTAAAAGAAATGAATATTTTAATAAAATCATGGCTAGACATAGAATAATTGCATTATACCCATGCATCAAAGCAAACATATAGAATTGGAACTTCATGTATTTTATTTATTGAATCTTTTACAAAAATATTTGGAATATAGATAGGTAAAATAAACTTATTATTGTGAGACATCAGAGACAAGTATTCTAATAGATGTGGTAGTAAAAATTCATCTAATTAATAGAAAAAAATCTAAAATAATACATTTTAGGAAAACAAGACATGTTAGATCCTAACATTCACATCTCATTTCTATTATTTTCTTTGTCTACTAATATTTATTATTTAGTTAGTGTTCTTTTTACTCATATTTTACCTCATCTTATATTTTCCTCTTACAAATTTGAAATTATATATCCAGCGAAAGTATAAAACAAAGTTTTATTTGAAAATTGACATTCAGACTTCTGAGTTTTTACTACTTTAACAAATTGATACATTTACCAACGAGTTAACATTCGTCATGTGATATTTGGGATGTATAGATTGATTTTTTAAATACAACAAAAATTTCAGATACTATTCAGTTTTGAACAAGTTATAAATTTCTTTTTTTACTATATTTTTTATACTTTTATTTTCATTTGAGGGATTAAAAAGTGATATTCTTGTAGGAATAAGAAAAAATATTTTCTAAAAATGGTAAATTCTATTTATTTAAATTTTTGGATTTTAAAAATATTTATAAGAATATTAAATTGTAATAAAATATTTTTAACATACATGTTTAAAATTTAAAAAATACCTAAAAATAAAATTCATAATTATAATATTATTAAACATATAATTTATGAAAATATAACATGATATATTTGACGTCCCGTATATTATATGTAAATCTCTCACCGCTAATCACCTCTTTTTTAGTTTTTTTTTTTTGTTGATTGCGTTTAAGTAAGATTTTTTTATTCAGTCCTTTTTTCACATAAAAGTCGTGATCTTTTGAAGAAAAAGATAATAAAAAAATGAGAGAAATAAACAATAAAATAATATGAGACTCACTTTAAATTTTACTTTAATTAAAAAAAATTCTCAGTTCACTTTCTAATTTTCATTTTATGTGTAGATTAATAGGTTAGACTTATCCTTAGTAATAAGGATAAACTGCATATGATTACCTGATTTATTTTGTGTAGGAACCTTAAGATATCAACACTATGCAGGATTGTGTCTTAGGATGACTACCGTTGCAACGGAGTAACATGCATGTTGTGTAGTGGAATTGTTATTCGATGGTGACTAGGGATGAAAATAAATCAGGTAATCATATGCAGTTTAACTCGTTAAAGTTTGATGTATTTATTGAAAACGTTAGGCTTAGTTTTTTTTAAATAAAAAAATTAAAAATGGTAAGATTTAGTTTTTTATTAAGCCTAATAAGTTGGCTTGTTTATATAATATTATATTTAATATATATATATATATATATATATATATATATATATAATATTAATAATAAGTTTTAAAATAAAAATAATATATGTAATGAACAAGATCCATTGATTTTTTTAGGTTTGTTGGTCTAATTAGGCTTATAGGGGCCTATTGACTAGTTTGTTTATAGTTTTTTTATATATAAACTTTTAAACAGATTATGTAAATAGTTTTTCAAGTTAGTTTAGACTTTTAAACATCAAGTTAAGACTTAAAAAAAATTATGTGTAGATTAATAGGTTAGACTTATCCTTAGTAATAAGGATCTAGGTTAGATTCAGAGTTATCGGTCTGACTTAGTTTATTTTTACCTAGTGCCTAGTGCATGTTAAAGTTTTCTTCTGTTTTTACTTTTTATAGCTTTGCTTTTAAAAAGGAGGTTGATGTTTTTTTTTATTGGAAAATCTTAGTTTATTAGTTTTGTTAAAAATATTAGAAAGATCCATAAGTATTAATTTGTTAATTTTGTTCTGTTATAAATGTTGCGGGATGAAGGGAGAAGGAGGTTGATGTTTTACTGCTAATGGAGATGTTTGTCATGTAAATCTTTCTCCTCTATTTTCTGTCATGTTGTAATCTGATATTTTTGGCATGGCTTGTGCCTGATAATAATTTTGCTTGCTAAAAAAGAAATTATCATCACGTATATAACTGTGTGTTTAATTAATTTCTCTAATTTGTGATTTGATAACTAAAAATCCTCCAAAATTAGAGACTGTAAAACTCAAATTTTGATAATAACAGTTAACTAGTATTACGGCGACTAACCACAGATATTAGTTTGAAAGCTAAGCATAATAATTTACCTTTTTCGACTTACTTGATTATAATATGGTAATTTCCTGGAAAACCTGCTCTTGAATTGGATAAGCATCGCCCACTCAGTCAATTGCCCACAGATATCCAAACTGAACCATCGCATCCTTTAAAATTTCTTATCTTGATGACCTTTTTAATTTGACAGATTCTTATCTTAACCTATATATATATATATATATATCACCTGAAATCATCTGCTGTGTCATTTTGACTCATTTTCCCTTTGCCTACGTCTACACAGTTAGGTCACCAGCTGATAGAGTTGACACATTCTTTGATCGGAGCTAAATTTGGCACAAATAGCCAAATAGTTGTGTTAGATAAACTTAAGTTAGAGATTTTAACTGGTTCAAACTCTAGTGTTTTTATATATTAAACCAAAACTAGACAATTATATGACCAGACACAGGGTATGCGGCACAAGGTTTACTAGGTAATGAGACTTTAATTGGCAAGTGTATCAGAATTGAAATAGTAAGACATTGAGTATCATTTTCAGGGACACAAAGGTAATTACAAATTTTACAAATGCATTTCTACTAGCTAGGAATCACGAGAATGATTTATAATTAATATTGAATTAAAGAAAATAAGAATTTAAATTATAAGAAAATGATTAAAAAAATGGTTTCTAAGTTTTCTAATTTAAAATGAAAGAATGCAAGTAAATAGATTTAATTCAAATGAGGGAAAACATTGAGATTAAACTTCATTTTCTTTCACAAAGAATTTCTAATTTAGGTTTGTAATTAATTCAACTTAATTTCTTAGTTTTTCCATCGGGTTATTCTAATTTATTTAAATCCTATTTATATGCAATCAAACCTTTACCCTAATTAATAACTGCAATTCATTGGATGAGATTAAATATAGATAAACATTGAATTGAAATATCTAACTGGAATGGGCTATGTTTGATCGGCCCAGGTGGCTTGACATTTTGTAATTTGTGTTGTTTGTTCTGGTACTCAACAATATTGCTAGGTTTAATTTGTGTCACAAAACACATTTATGAAATAAATTCTCATTTACAAATTAAAATAGATCTAAAATTTTTAAGGATGGGTAAATCTTAAAGAGCACAAACACAGATAAAAACAAAATTTTATTAAGATTCACAAATGAAGGTTACATAGATTGCAGAGAAATCTACTTAATTAACCCAAACAAAATAAGATGAGTTAGACATTCTAAAACTAGAAACGACAAAAGATAAAGTTGAGAAATAAAACTTCTTAAATGCTTGAAGAAAATTTTCAAATTCTTACTCGAATTGGTCAAGATAAGTAGGTACGTAACGATAGTACTATTACATTTCTGGGTTGCGAAACTGTAAGGAAGTTGCATTTCAAAACCAAGCATTTGAGAGTGCTCATCAATTTAGATCACTTAAGAGGTGATAATTCTGGAGAAAACCAACGGTCAATATTTTTAGGCTACGTAATAAGAAACGATGCAAAACATTAGAACAAATAAAACGAGCTGAGAATAACAAAAGACAATGAGAAAGAAAACAAGACACCACAAACTTACGTATGATTCACCCAAGATTGGGCATATGTCCACGGGAGTGACAAATTTCACTATATGAGTGTGAATACAGAAGAACATATGAACATTCTCAAACTCTGAATTTCTAATTTTTCACACACCTCTCTTATTGTACCTTAATTTGTACCTAACACTCTTAGATTGTGTCTATCTATTTTTTATCTCTCTTTGTGTATCAAAGACCCAATATATTTAGAGTCTCCAGGTAACGATGATTATATTAGTCACAATTGACTGTTTTAAGTTCCTGTTTTGATGAGATCCATCCTAATTATACTAATAAGAACCATTTTCATAACTTTAAGTCCAGAGGTTCAAGACATTCTTCCACAAATCTCCACCTTGGATTAAACGCCTCTGAAAAGATTTATTGGCGTATATTTCTTTCATCTTTTTATCGCATCCATTTTTTGTTTTATTATTCTCTGTCTTAGTTGTTACTATAAAGAAGACACGTAGGGATACATGCAGTTTTACTTCTAGAAATTAATAATGTTTGATGGTAATATTGATACCTAAAGAAACCTTGCTGTTAACAATAATTGTACTTTCTCCTCTTAAACAATCAAGAGCATACTTTTGCGAAACACAACCATGGTTGGTGGTGAGTCATTTTATTCTAACCTAGGATACAGTACATGATTTATTCTTATGTAATAGCAACAGTGAACTCGAAAGTCTGAATATCATATACTAGAGACTATTTGTGTTTCCAAATAATCTAAATGACATAAATTAAATAATTTTGAGTTTTTATCTAGAGTTGGAGATTGTTTGTATTTGTGTTCAAAAAATAAAACTAAAGACATGCAACAATTTCAAAGAAGAAATATGTATGAATAAATATAACTCGAATTATGATTTTACATGTACCGTTTTTCCCCGAATTCATATTTTAATTAACAACTCTCAATTACCAATTAATTGCCTAATACATTTTATTTTAATTATCAACTTATGGTCAAGGTCTGAGAATACTCTTCTCCCTAAATCAATCCTACATTGATCATTTAGGATTTAATTTAGGGTTAAGGATGAATAATAAAGAAGTTTGTAAAAAGGGGATTCGTGCCACCAGTTGGGTCATGAAAGTTTTATGAACCCTATCATTCCATAGTTAGTTAATTATGAGAAGATGGTCACTAACATGCAATTAACTAATAATTAGAGTGATTAAATCCAATATATAAGTGAAAGTGATAGAAAGATACAATTAACTGAATGACATCGAAGAACTTTATTGAAAAGATGAACTAAAGTACATGAGTACAACTATATCACAACCCAAGTTCTAAGGGGTTTAACAAACCATGGTCATAAAATAACTAAACAGTATACAATATTGCATTAGAAATGAAAGAGATAAAAAATTCTTACAGATTTAGATCCCAATTGTTTTCGGTGCAGTTCTCCTCTCAAAAGCTCTTGATGTTCATAATATATATATATATATATATATATATATAATTTTGAATCCCCTAAGTATAGACTCCAACTTCTTATTTATAAACTTCTAAAAATGATTACTTTAATTAGACACATGATAAATAGATATTCTAATATGATCTTTAAAGATAATTACTTTAATTAGGCACATTATAAATAAATATTCTAAAATGATCTCTAAAGATAATTACTTTAATTAGATGCACTATAGACAAATATTCTGATTAAATCCCTAAAGATAATTACTTCAATTAGATGCCTAAAGATAGTTTCTTTAATTAAGCTCATTACGGTCATGGTGATATCCACCACAGCCGTTATCGAAATCTTGACGCTAAAGCTTGAGATGTTGTAAAATGATAAGGACCTTCATGATTGATCATGACCTTCCTCGTTATCAAGTGAAATTAGCATCAGATCTTCATGAAATTGTGTATTTTTTAAATTTTCCACTTGATTGAGCGATTGTACGTTTGTAAGGTAAAAATTAATGTCCAAACATCAATTCTGCCAATAAAATACATGAAATAACATGAAAATTCACATAAAATATCATTCAAATTATATTTTATCACTTATTCTAAGAGGTTTTGGCCAATCCATTTCTGATTATAATCTATATATACATAGCAAATCAATGAATAAACAATGAAGTTCACCATTCAATTCTTCCCCCTTCATTTTTATATTTTAGTTTTTGGAAAACTACAAAACCCAATTTTTATACCAGCACATATCGGCTTTTACGGCCACATGCGTATATAATATAATAATATAGTAAAAGGAAGTGTGGTCGCTTCTGCGTTTTTTACGTAAGCCTATCCATAATTTCATGTTTTAAAACTTAAAAATATGCAAAAGTTACTTCCACCTTGTTTGGATCAGCGTCGTGAACCGTGGACGCACCTCATCCCTGAAACATATGACAAGGGTTTCTGCGTTATCTTACAAAATTGAGGTGAATTTGGCACAAACGTAAAAGTAGAGTCACGATGCACATGTTCAAATTTAAGTAATCTGCTGAGAACAGAAGCTAATAAGGTTGCGGTTTATTAATGCATATACGCTCGAAGACAGCGTGAGGAAATATCAGGTCTTTTATGACAGATTAGGGAGACCGTTGTACTTCTCTAATGATAAAAAGGAAGATTTTTCTAATGCGATTGGGGCAGGATCCGGATTCCCGTCCTTCTTATTAACTGATTTAGGTGGGGCACATAAAACCTTATCTAACTAATAATTGCACTCCTAATTAAAAAAACAGACTTTTGACTTTTGAGTTTTGGCTTCTACAATTCAAATATTTTAGGGTTCAATAACATTATTTATATAATAAATTTTTATAATAATTTTATAGTTTTTATTTTTTTCTCTCACCTCTATGATTTTTATTACTTATCTTATTATTATTTCTCTTTTCTTATCTTTTTCTTTTATATAGTATAATTTATTGTCATATTTGATTGTGAATAGCACTACTCTTTAAGGTCACAAGACTTTTACAACACATTATATATATTTCATTATAAAATCGACCTATTATATATCACATTCTTTTTAGTATAAAAATGTCTTTTAATCTATGATATCATGAATAGAGTGATGTTTCAGGATTGCTTAATCTTAAATAATAATCATTTTTTTACTGATTAGTGTTTTGAGAAAAATGATTAATTAATTAACAAATGAAGCTTAAAAATTATATATATATATATATATATAATAAAAACAAGAAATCAGAGAAATTAATTAATTCTTAAAGTAAATAAAAAAAATTTAGTTTGTGCCAAACAGCAGGACCATTACATATCTTGTAGGAGGCAACTAATTGTCGGTTCAGTGCTGGGTTGTCAAAATATTTTACAAACCTCGGAAGAATATTCAACTTGCTAGAGAAAAAAATGAGAGAATATGCATGACAGTTTAAATAAGGGAATGATTTAGATTGGAGTAAGGCTAGGTCTCCATAGCCCGAAGAAAAACATATGCAAAAACAGTAGACATACGCTAATAAGGTAAAAAAAATTTCACTATATATCAACTAATTATAAATCTTATTTATATGATATTTCATTTTCACTTTCATTTTTTTATGAAAAAAAATAATACAATATAAAATAATTTTATACTAATATCTAATCATGAATGAATTTAATGTTTATGCATATGCATGTAAAATAGTTTTATATTATCATTTATTTATAAATTATCGTTTAAATTATTTTTATATAATTATTTTAAAAGTTAATAATTATATATGATGAGTTGTAATAAGATGACTGTATAAATTATCATTAATGCATAAATTTTTTTATCTTCATAAATTATCATATATAACAAATTTATTAACTTTTATAATGGTGAATTATAAATTCATAACGTTATTTTATAATTGGATGATATTATAAAATTGATTTCATAACCATTGTTAAACTATTTCATTATACTTTTTCTTCTGTTTTTATCATATGCCGTTTTTTTTTCTTTCTTTTTATTTTATTTTTCTTCTCGTACGGACAATCCACTTCATTTTTGGGTAAAGCATTATAACGACTGCTATGAGATAGATACAGGGATCAGTAGGTGATCACTCACCAGACTGAAACATTCCTAAATGCTAACCTACTTTTGTTTGTTTCCTCTCATGTTTTCGCTTTCCTTTCTTCTTCTTCTTCTTCTGCATTGAGCCTTCTTTCTTTTTCTGTTTTCATGGCATCAAGCAACAACAACATTCAGGCAATACCTCGCAGCCGAAAACATCAAAACTCAGCCGTGACGATCGCCCTTGGCCGCAGGAGGGGGACCCACAAGAAACACTCTGGTGGTGGTGATGGCAATTGCAGTTCCCCAGTTGTGAATTCTTGGGAAGGTGGTTCCAAGAAAAGTGAGGTTTCTGCGAGGAAGCTCGCTGCTGGGTTGTGGCAGATGCAGTATATTCAAGTCTCAAGGGATCATCATGCTGCTGCTTTTGGACGCAGCTCCTTTCCTTCCTCCATGTCCCAGGTATGTACCAGTAGTATATATCATACCATATTCAAGCTTTTAAATAAGATTTCCCAACACAGATTTGGATCACAATATATTGAAATCATATCGGTCTCACTTGTTTATCATTTATCCTGATATCAACAAATATGACAACAATTGTGACCGATATTTAAAACGTTAGTCATATGTGAAGAAATGTAACATAATATAAAATATAAAATATGAATGCAGTGCATGATTAAAAACTGGTTGAAATGAAAGTTAGAACTGTTAGTTTTTGAAAATCACGTCACAAATGGTGAAACCGAACACGCAAGTAACTATGTTAAAATATGAATGTAATATTAAAATACTATAATAATATAATAGTACTATATAATTCTTCTCAAGGTTTTTAACCTCTTTGGGGAATATTCTTTTGGTAAAAGAGTACTAGAAAAGTGATAGAATGATATTTTTATCTTCTGTATTTGGACTGACGACGCATCCGTAGACCCTATTTAAAAAATAAAACTGAATAATTAATAACTTCATTAAAAGGAGAACCATGAGTGCCCAACCCCCAGTACAACCCAATCTGCAGAGTCAGCAATTTAAACAAATCATAGGGCATATTTTTATTTTTGGTGGAAAAATCATACGGCACATAACACATCATTTATTTCAATATAAATAGAGAAACTGAGTAAAGAGAAATAGGTAAAAAAATATTTTTATTTATTTATTTAAGAGAATAGATAAGGAGGAAGGGGAAAAAAATAGAACACAACGTTTTTCCTTTAAAAAAGTTCGGGAGAAACGGGGGAGAAGAACTCTCCTTTGTTTTTCAATAGTTTACTTTCTTATTTTTGTCTATTCATACAATACTTCTTTTAAATTCCAATACGGGGGACTATCATTTTCATTTCATTCTCTCTTATGTCTTTTCTAGTTTCTAGCATGAAGAAAATACAAAAACCATCAAACATAGACGTGATCTCACACCATGATCTAAATTTGAAGCTAGTCCAACAACTCATCTCTATCCAAAATCCCATTTCAAAATAACCATTAGAACCACCAGAGATATCACACACACACACACACACACACACACACACACACACACACACACACACACACACACACACACACACACACACACACACACACACACACACACACACACACACACACACACACACACACAGAGAGAGAGATATATATATCATATTAGTTTAATTTTGTCGCACACACACAGATATATATATCATATTAGTTTAATTTTGTCGTTGTAACTATAATATTTTTGTATGCATGTCTGTTTCAGCTGGCTAATGGAAATGCAAAGATCAGGTTTCCCCATTATGACAAACCTGGTGAAAAGTTTCAAGAGACCAAGGATCAGCTAAAGAGGCCAATAACCATCTTGCGTTCAAGAAACGGACTTCGATCTGAGGTACAAGCTAGTAATTACTTGCTCATTATTATTTAAATTGCATCAGCTACTTGAGATTGTACGTGTTAAATATCCTACAAATTGATTTTTAAAATCCTCATGATCTCTATAAAAAAATTTCTGGAAATGTATTATCTAAGAAGTAAGCAGTGTGGACTTTTTCTGAACACTTGTTTTTAGTTAATAATAGAATACTCTTGGATGTAGTAAGTAAAGTCTAGAATGGAGCAAGGTATTCTTTTATCCATAAGTAGGATTGTGTGTCTAGAAGTTTATACTTGAGTCTCATTTTAAAATAACAAAACATGTAATCTTGTGAAGCAACACTCATTTGTTTCTCATAATTGTTGAAAGTTAAATATGTGTAAATGTGAAGTTTAAGTAATAGATCAATTATCAAAAACAGATTCCACATTTCAATCTATGTTCTTTGTGGCTTTTGTTTTTCAGCTTGAATCTTCTATGCCACATCTCAATGGTTCAAAAGAAATGGCCACAGAATGGAGCCCTACTCTCAATGAAGCATCCAATGAGTTCATCATGATCCATAGCAGGAAGCTTCTCGAAGACAAAAAATTAGTAGGTGACCATAACTCTGTTGTCTCCACTTTGCTAGAAGAACTCCTTCAAGCTCAAAGATCCATCAATAAACTCAAAGCAGAGCAAAAGACCATCCAGAAAAACGTTGAACATTTTTTGCAGAATCTCAAAGATGACAAAATCTTTTTGAAGAGCAAGGAACACCACAAGATTAAAGCAACAATAGGTGAATTAAAGGGTAAGTTGGAAAGGGAAAGAAGAAGTAGAGAGAGGATGGAGTTACTAAACACCAAATTGGTGCATGAACTAGCTGAAGCCAACTTATTAAGGAAGCAGTTTATGACAAACTGCGAGAAAGATAAGAAAGAGAGAGAACTAATGGAGGAAATGTGCGAAGAACTAGCCATGCAAATAGGAGAAGACAAGGCTAAGCTTACAGTAATACTAAGTGAGTCCAAGAGAATTTGCGAGGAAGTGGAAGAAGAGAGGAACATGATGCAAATGGCTGAACTTTGGCGCGAAGAACGCGTGCAAATGAAGCTTGTTGATGCACAATTTGTTCTTGAAGACAAGTATAACCGGTTGGTGCAACTTGCTGCTTCTCTTGAAAGGTTCTTGATATCAAGGGGTGCTGAACTTGACACTACGGAACTAGAGGATGCTGAGTTGATCAAACAAGAAGTTGAATCATTGAATATTCAACGTGTTATGGAGCTTTCTTTTGATGTCTAAAAAACTTCCAAGATATATATAGTTCACAATATTCTAGGAACATGGTATGAACAGTTTTCTGCCTTTCGTCGATACACAAATAAATATAGAACAATGGTCTGGTTGTAATTCCACTTTTCAACCTTTCAGTCGTTTCTACGCAGAGGAAGAAATAAGAAAAGAAAATTGAAGAAATTGATGATAAAAATAAGTAACATGATTGAGAGAGAAGAAAAAAAGTGTGTGGAAATTATTATATAAACCCTGTGACATGAGTAAGGTCAGTACTTCAACCTTTTTGTCGATTCTATTCACAGTATAAAGCCATACAGCATCTGGAAATGAGTCTATCTATGAATATATATTTCCATTTTATGAATATTTTATGAACACCTATTGTTTCCTATATCTCTTTTTATAATGTTATATCACTTATTATACCTTGTTATTTTCTTTCTCTTTTTTCTCTTTTCTTTCTCGTGTTGAATTAATGGCATAGTGGTTCATACAATATTTTCTTTGGAAATAATTGAGAGTGATTGACTTATTCTTTTTTTTAGAGAGGTGCTATATATGATATCTTGAAAAATCTAAAGATTTTGAAACAGTTATTTGCTGGGGATAAATAAGTTTGGATATATGAAAGGAATGGAAGAAATATAGCTCCATTAAATGGGCCTTTAAAAAAAAAAACTTCACTGAATGGAAACTCATTTACGTATATTGATTAAAAGAAATAACAGTGCCCAAAGTCCAAAACCTTCAGATTTGTTGGAAAACTACAAAATTTCCCTTTTTAAAAAAACTGAAACATTTTTTTATTAAGTTATGCCTTGTAACCTATATGTAGTTGAAACAAGTAGAACTAGAAGTAGATGTTTTAAGTAAATCTTGGGTTCAAGCTTTGCAAATAGAAAAAAAAAAAAAAAAAACTAGTTAAAAGGAGAAATCCTACTAAAAATTATCAATGTGGTTCTTTAACCAAAATTAACCCTGACAAAACCTATAAATACTTGACACTTATAACATATTAAGAGGAGAGAAAAAATGATGCCTTGCGAGTCACTAGTGAAAACATGAGTCATAAAGCATGGATGTTTATTCCTGCACTCCATAAAAATCATGGTGCACCTCCTTTATATTCGAGACATTAATTTCATGGATTGAATTTTTGGGAATGTAATGGAGGTGCACCTTGATTTTTATGAGGTGTAGAAAGCTTTAACACTTGTCACCCATCCAAACCAGGCCTTTCCTAGTTCCCTATAAGGTTGTTGTTTCTTGCACGTCCTAGTTTTTTCCAACACCTCTTTTTTAGCTTTCAGAATGATCAATCTGGAATATAAAATTGCATTCCAGAATGATTACAGATTCCAGCTTCTTGAATGTCCAATACAAAAGGTAAAAAAAATCCAAAAAGGGTCCAAGATGCTACTTGGAGGTGCAGGAAGCAACAACCTCCCTATAATATGGATCAAGGTGGACTTTGAGCATGAGCCCACACTCCGTAATGTGTTAATAGATAGCCCACTTTTTAACAGTATCAAGGCTATTGTATCATGCACCCTCATTATTATTCTGCACCTCCCATTCTGAAAAGTTAATTCTAAAATGTAAATTTATATTTGAAATACAATGAGAAATGTCCGATGTAATAGTAGAAGTGCTGGATATAAATGCCTAATATCAAATGACCCAAAAATTTAAACTGAGAAAATTTTGTGGACTCTAGAAGTAGATACTAAATAGCAAATCATCACTATGTAATATCTGGCACAAAAATTTAATTTGTATTATCAAATTAATTTAATCATACATTATAATAAACATAATTAGTAATATATTAATTTTTAAGTTCACGAGTTTTTTTTCTAACAAAAAATAGCACCCTTTATTAAGCAAGAGAAAAATCTGGCCTTACATCTATAATTTTTATGTGAATAAATTATATATTTACTATTTATTTTATTGATTATAATTTTTAAAGTGTAATTGATAATTTGCAATGCTAACTTGGAGTATAACAGTTATCAAAATTAAATCTTAGTGTTAATTTACTTTTGGTACATTAATTTTAAACACTCAAAATTTAAACTAGAAACTATAAGTATCCTAGGCTTTGAAATATATAATTAACCGAAAAAGGAAAAAAAAAAGCTCATACGGATTTTCATACAAAAAAAGTTAATCACACGTTTATTTATAAAGATAATAATTTAGTAAAATAATATCCTTTAAAAAATATAGTAAAAGAATAATTTTGTGATGCACTTAAAAAATTACTTATACTTTATTTGAACTCTTGTTCTCTCATTTTGTTTCGGAATAAAGAGTGACAAAGAATGTATAAAGATTAAATGGAAATCATGGTTTCTTTCTACTAATTATTGAATTCACTCGTCTATGTTACTTTATACCAGAAAATTCTGTAATGGTTTTCATTTTCACTACTCTTAAAACATACTGATATGGATTTGTTGAATTTCTTCCATTGATTTACAACTTGGGGCCACTTTTTCTATAAGAAAAAATACATAGCTTCCTGAAGCAATTATTACTTATAAGTGACTCATACATCTTTAAAGTTTAAACTCTAACGGTGCAACTCTGTGCTGCAACAGTTATTTAAATTAAAAAAAAAAAATCAAGGACTCACCGTTAGATATGGTTTTAGTGTATTTTTTAGAGCTCAAATGATGAAAAAAGCATATGTAGCCATCTAAAGTATTGTATGCGGATACTTTAGATATGTTTGGTTAAATTTTCTCAGAAAATATATCTTTAAGAATTTAATTGATATATATCAAAAGAAAACAATTTTAAACTGCATTTATGTAAATATTTTTTATATAAAATTATTCAATCATAGGACTAAAAGAATTCTATGAAAGAGTTATCGAACAACACAACCCGGCCGGTCAAGAAAAGAAATTCAAATACAAACAAAATGTATAGACGCTTTAATTTAAAGCTTACCCCAAATATAAGCTAGACTAAGTTTAAGTATGCCTTGATTTAAGATTTTTTTTTTAAAGGAACCTTGATTTAAGATTAAGTATTGTTCTTCTTGTTATTATCATATCTAAACTAATTAAGATTAAAATTCTGTATTAGAAAAAACTAATGTATTGCGTTATTGATTTGATTTTAATATTTAATTATTTCAATTCATGCATGAAGAAAAAAAATAGAACAATTATATTGAATTGTAAATTAATTAAGACCATACCGTACTCGATCCTGGAATTGTTTTTCAAACTATACGTACAACAAATTTATTTTCCTAAACTTAATTGCAACCACAAAAAGATAACTAATTAAAGTGAAGACAGGAGATATCAAAATATGCATGGGGACAACAATAAATGTTTTTAAGAAAAAAGTGCTTTAATCTTTAGTTTTATCCTTAAGATAGTACTAGTATATATATAACGAGTTTCAAGTACTTTACAAAGACTCTTTAAAAAAAAAGTACCTTACAAAGACAATTGTTTTAACAGAGATAAATGAAATCAATATTATTAGATGTGGTTTCTAGCATAAATAAATAAAAAAGAAAAAAGATATGGTTTCTGGGCGTACATTGAATTCATAATAAATATAAAATATATTGAATGTTTATGTTTTTAAGATATCAAATTTTTTTATTTAATATTTTCATTATAAAACAATAAAAAATGTATAAAAAAAAAAAGAAGAATAGTTTAACATTACTCGTTTTAATTGATACATAAATCGCTGAGAAACAACTTCTAATTAAAGTAGGTTACATAAAAAGATTAACTTGGAATAAGCACAACCACAGCAGTCATCCTACTATCCAAGCATCATTAAGATGATTGATTGATTGATTAGTTAATGTTTAATTTAGGGGGGGACCATACCCATAATAATTAAAGCTATTTAGCTTAGTACTTCCTCCCGCAATAAATAACCAATTAAAACCTTGATTTGATGTGCCCTGGGGACCTTTGATTTATAACGAGATGCCAAGCAAATCCTTCATTTTGGCAAAACAGAGAGAAGAAATAGTGTTTTGCTTTATGATTGAATTGTACCACTGAACCCCATTTGATCTAGAAAAGCACTTCCCACGACCACCATATCCACAAAGTCTTCTTGCCTTTCATCATCCACAAGTGGGACTTAACTTGGTAATGCTATGAAAAGACACAGAAATAATTTTATTTTGAGGAGATGACTTCCAATTGTATTTTTTTTCTTACTCTATAATATTTGATATAACGTTACTTTTAGAAAAAAAAATATAAATAAATTTTCGTTGAAAATTATAAACGCACAAAAGTAAATATTTTTATTTTAATGTGTGCTATTGTATTAGTTCAACGTATAAACAGTACGATAATTCTTCATTCATTATCAAATTATGTGATCTTAAAGTGACATTATAAATAGTCATTTTCAAATATTTAAAAAGTATATAAAAAAGAAATGAAACTAAAATGACAAACTATGATTAATTTGAAGAAATTATAATATATCCTTATTTTTTTATTGAAATGAAACATTAACGCATTGGTGAGAAGTGTAAATGAGTTTCTATTTATAATATATTGAAGTTAAAATGCTGATGCATGTCTTAGTCAATCAATATAAACTTCAACTTCTTGTCAACTCAAGTTTTGCTTAAGTTGTAATTTTTATTTGTTTTGAATTTTGATATTTGAAATTTATATCTTTTGAATGACTAATTAACCAAAACGAACATAGAGCTCTACTTTAAGCAATCAAGCACATTCATGCACCAATTTAGTTAAACGCCACGTAGTTTATGAAAACCTATTTTGGTCCTTCTTATATATTAGTCAAAACTATCTAACATATTTACTGAGAATATCGATTATCAGTCTAAAATATCTTTTATTTTCCCATTTGACACGTTTATAATATTATTATTCACTCCTTGTATAAGCGAATTTTGAGATTTCTGTTAACTGTCATAGCAACAAGATGAGCAACTGTTAGCTGACACAGCCACACGAGATCTTAATTATATGATATATCGAAAGTGATATTGTACCAAACTATAAATGTGAATAAATTTTAGAAATGGTAATGCTACCATGAAAGTTGAAACTGCCTACGTCGTTGACGCATCTCTGGGTCGGTGGGTAACCAAAATATATGTGCCTCACACACGCCTGCTTGTGCATATTTAATAGCTACAAGATTTTTTATTTATTTTTTAATTCAGAATTGGACATAAAGGATTCAAGTTCCTAGTTACCACACTTTTTTTTTTAAAGAGAAGTTAAGATTAATTAGATCATAAAATATACTGAGACTTCATTAAGATTATTACATACTTTAAGGCTTAAAAAACACAAAGAAGTATTTATAATTGTTCATACACAAAATATATTCACATCGACAACAAGATTATAAATCCTTATGAGACATTAGTATGATACTAAGATTCTTACCCACTAGACTAACATTTACTAACACTATTCACCTCACCTCAATAGTGACAGCCTAGAAGATAGATTTCCAACTAGCTGTAGTTGTTGGTTGTTTCTGTGTCATCTTAATCAAGCAATATAATGGAGTGCTGAAGTGTAGCTAAGTTATATGATGATTGCTTTTGAAGAAAGTAATATGATAGAGATATAGCTATTTGGAGTTTCATAAGAACTAGCAGATCCTAAAATAAGCATGAGTCTTGCTAAAGAGATACTTGACTAATTAAAGTATGAAAATATTAATTACTGCATTCAGGACACATATTAAGAATTAAAAATAATTTTTTTAAAAATATTTTTTTATTAATTACCATAATTTTCAATACATTTCCAACGTAATTTTAAAAAAATATTATTAATTATTCAACTAGTGGCTTTGAGATACTGATCAACAACACCCAATAAATTAAGTATTGATAAATATACAAAATTCTTATTGAAAATTATTTAAGAGTACATTTGATAATTAACACATTAAATTTATATTTTCGTACCCTTAGTATTCTCCAGTAAGTTTGATTAGCTATCGCCTTTAGGGAGAGAAGATATACTCATACATGCGTGGCAAGACGAGGGTGCATGGTTGATAGAGATGTAGAAACCAAAAATAAATGAAAAAACCCTTGGTTAGAATTCTAATGGTTAAATTCCCTGTGAATTGTTATATCGTATCCGGTGAATTTGTTATGGGGGAAATCATATTGATGAACAAATTAATTAATAAAATGAGCATCTCTCTTGAGTATCTAAATAAATGAAATAATTTTGGGGAGGAAGGGTATAATTAATTAATTAACAGCTATCATTGATGTGCCACACTAACCAATTGGAATTTGTTAATGGACCCATGGTGAATTGATATCTGTTGCATTTCTTATCAATAAGACAAACAAAATTGTTTTTTTATATAATATTGTAATGGTATCTTATAAATCATGGTAGCTATCAGAAGAAGAAACAAATTATTGTAAGAGAAATGAATCTGTTAAATATATCTATATGTTGAATTGTTGATAGTAGGACTTGGAAAAATATATTGTTCAAAACCTTCTTGGCATTGTTTTTATTATATCTATTTTTTTTTTAATCTTTTACATGTAAAAATCAAACACAATATGATTTACAATAACTCAAGTATGATGTTTAATCAATTGAGTTAAACTCTTTACAATTAATTTTAATCCATAAATTTTGCCCTAAGTCTTAGCTATATTGATTAGAATTGAACTACAAATTAAGGTTCCCATCAAATTGGTGAATGAAACGATTCAATTGTATTCAGATGAGCACATGCATGACACTCTGATCGTTGTCCCAACTTCCCCAGCTGAAAATAACAATTCAAAAGAGAGTGACTGTGATTTACGATCTTCAGACATTTATCTAGCACCTAATGCAAATATGATAGAACCACCTGCATAGGAAACTGTTGCCACTAAATATTGTTCACAGAATTAGCATACAATCGTTGTGGTGGACTCCAATGATAGGGACTCATCTGGCCATATATGCTATAATGGCCCAGAAGTAGCTAAAAGATTTTTATCTTATTTTTTTATTTTGTATAGTGATATCAAAAGCATGAGATGTGAACAGCCTCTTGGAATCTTACATTGATTATTGGATATATAGTTCCAATTCCAAATTCAAGTTTTCAGAATCTAGAATCCATGAATTAAAGAAAGAACGGACTCTCTCCAAGTTGCTAGACGCATGAGAAGGACATGAAATGGATTCCATCTTGCCCAAATTGCACTAGATTCTTACAGTCATTATTATGCATAGCGGACAATGTCATGAATTGAGGGTTTAAAGCTATTCTGCAATTTCTTTTATAATTATGATTTATAAGAATTATAAGTTGTCGCTACAAGGGTATGAAAGATAAACCATGTTTGTATCTATAAATTAATTTTGTTCCTTTAAACATTTTTATATCAATAATTATAGACCAATAACCATGGATATAGAAATGTTTGAAGGAAGGAAATTAACTCTCTCTACCCGCTAAAATTAAGAGAAAAACTAAATTGTAGCTCAAATTAATCTGATGCATTCTATTTGGAGACAGAGGTGTAGAAATCCAAAACTAAATGGTGTTATGAAAAATGAAATATTATTTATATAGCATGAGTGAATTGAAGATGGAAAGCTAGAATGGAATCACAAAAAGTAATTATTGCATATACGTACATGCACAATCCAAAGTCATGAAGTTTAAGCCAAAAACACTTTCATTCAATAACTATTAACTATCCATTTGTCAGTTCTCACCATTCAACTTCAAAGAAGTCCAATCTATCTCCATCCACACTTATGACTAAACACTACTAATGCTTAACAAATTATCTTTTATTGTTTGCATCTGGTATATCCCAAAATTGTCAATTGCTATTCTTTCTTCTTTTTTTTTCTCTGCCGAAAGGCACCTAAAATTATTTTGTTATTAACTTCTTGAAAAAATAATCAATGAAATGTGCCATTGAAGGGGCAAAAAAAGTTTGCTTTCCAAGCACTTTACGGGCATGTGGCCCTTCTTTACGGAAGGGTAGATCATTATGTCTCGATGTATTGTCATAAATATACAAATAAATTCAAATTGACTAACCATGACTCTCAATATAAGAAACTTTGTTTAGCAAATAAGATTTATTTGTATAAATTCATGAAAGTATAAACCAACATTAGTATAAATTCAAATATTCTTAATCTTTAAATTTGACAAACTCAATACAAAATTATATAGTATATTTTAACCTTATACTATTTTTTTACAAGCATGCCAAAAAGAGAGAGAAATAAAAAAAACATTAAGTATATATTTAGATTTCTGGTGGAAGTGTTCCAAAAGTATGTTTAAGTGTATTTTGAGTCATGTTTAGTTATATCGTGTATATTTGAAGTAAAATTGTCTCGAAATTCAATTTTTGAGAAGTAAGACTTGAAATATTTTGTAAATTTAGGTTTAAACCAAACTATAGTTGAGAAGTCTAGAAAACAGACATTGGAGAATAACCTCTAGTTTCTTGATACCCGGCAAAGCCTTTCAGAAGACACTGTCCCTCTTTCTTCTATGTTAATAAACTCTATATAATACAACTGCAATGCTAGACTAAGACTATTAATCAAATCATATAGGGGGCCTCTTTTTCTCTTTCACCGATAAAAAAAATCCCATAGATTCCACCTTAGTACAATAATTTTTCAACTAAGGTAATGCAGAGTATCCAATTGATCGATCCGTAAAATGCTGCAATCTGAAAGTTAGCTTAGTACCAAAAATATGTCATGGTACATGTAATTTGATTTTTTCAGACTGTCACAAACAAGTATATCCAATCCAACCCATCTTGAAAGCATGATATCACATGCAAAATCATAGTATAGTTTCTGTTGTATATATTTTTAATTCTCCTTGCTTAATTACGCAAGTTAGGGTGGCGCCTAATACAAAACAGGTGAGAATCTGATTCTGATTCTGCAAATCAATATAACTCACCCAAAACATCTCTATTTAAATCGTACTTATGTAGTAATAACAAAGTGAAATATTATTATTCATTGGAAAGAGAATAATACTATGATTTATCAGCAAAGGAATCCTCTGAAAACATCATAATGGCTGACATAACTAAACACCGACTGTAGTAGTTCCTTGGCTGTTTTTGTTTATAAAGATGACATAATTGTGGGTCAAGTCTTTGGGACTGTTCTACCTTGTTTGTGTCATTCCTCCACTTGCAATTTTGCTAAGAAACAAGTGAGGTTTCCTAAGATATGGGATTATTTTAATAATAAGCTGGTGGGCCATTCCATTATGAGCCGCCAAAGCCAATTTTGCTACCTGATTCAATTTATCCTCAGTCACCCATGTTAGCACTACAACTGCCAAATGCTTGTGTAATGTAATCAAGTACAAAGTGTAATAATCTTGAGGCTGAGACAATTCCGTATACGTGTGATTCAAAAATTCAAAAAATAAAATAATTATTTTAAGATTATTTTTTATTTGTAAGAATCAAAAATAAATATAAAAAAATTTATAATAATTTATACATTTTTTTCAATCAACTGAGTTAAGTTTCTTTAATATAATTAATTTAGACTTGAAAGTATGATTCATTGTCCCTTTATTCTCTAAAATTAACAAAATTATGAAGAAGAAAAATTCTAAAAGGTTAATTTTTGGTTCATTTTAATCCAAAGTTATATGTAATAGGTAACATATAACATATGTTTTTAGATCAAAACTGACACTAAATAATTAAATTTAAAGATTTAATGAAACCAATTAGAGTTTTAGGAACTTTCTTTTTAATTTTGCCTAATCTAAATACTAAAATGATTTTTTTTAGGTGAAGGCTAAAGTGATAGCAAAACATAATTTTTGAGATTAAATGTTCATTTACTTAAAAAAGGAGTGTTAGACATATATGATCATTAAAAAAAAAGATGGGATTAAAACACAGCATAGGATGCTTGGTTGCTCCAATGGGTCCCAACTATAGGCAGAATTGGGCCCTGGCCCACTCCTGCCAAATGCAACCACTTCCCATGGGGCCTCCTGTCACGGTGAAAATTGTGTGTGTGACCCACTCGCGGCCTACTCCACAATCTAAGGCCCATAGAAATTTGTCAGAACTCCCTAATCCAATAATAGGCAAGAGAGAAAATGTTCGAAAGGTAAAAGATATAATTGGTTTGAGAAAATATGAGAGTACCATTTTTATCTTTTATTATTAAAAAAATATAAGATATGAAAAATAAAAATATAAAGCAAAAATATGTTTTTTTGTGTGAAATAATCTAATATTTTATGAACTATGATAATAAAAATTATTTTTTTCTTAAAATTAAACAGAATTTTTTTTTAATATTATTACTTTATTCGTTGAAACATCACCCTTATATTTTATCAAAATTGGAACTTTTTCTATGTGTAGCAGCCTTGTCGCACAGTACCCCTGAACCCCAGAGCACGACCAAGGAACACCCGAAACCGCACATTCGTAACAGAACCACCATGATCCTGCATACTTTGTCTTACAATGGTTTTTGTCCTGCCCGACAAAAAATAGATTTTCATGTTGAAAATTATTAAAGGTCTATTTATTAATATTAATCTTTATCAAAAATTTAATTATTACTTTTAGTGAATTTTTTTTTCTCCGTCACAGTTTTCTTTATCTCCATCATTGTTTTGTTCATCTCTAACAAAACTTAAATATGAGATAGTACTTAAGGAGAACAAATTTATTATCACTCAAACTAATAATATGCTGGTTTAAGTAAATTTTTCTAAAAATACTTTTAAAATAAAATAATAATAAAAATTAAAATGAATTTTTTCATAAGTTAAATTTAACTTATATGTTAGTTAATTTGTACAAACTCTTGTATAATTTCTTTAAAAACTAAAAGAAATTTTATAAATTAATTAATGTAGAAATTAATTTTAGCTCATGAACTATATATTTTTATTTTATTTAAATATATATATATATATATATTATTTAATCGTGAACTATATATTTTTATTTTATTTAAATATATATATATATATTATTTAATCGTCTAACCTTTTTAGTTATAATGTTTATTTTTTTAAAAGGTAGTTATACAAAAAAAATGTGATATATATTGACATTATTAATTGAGCTTTAATTGACAATTGAACATCATATATTAAAATATAAAAAACATAATATATTTAATGTTCTCTCGTTCTCTTTGTTTTTCTTCCTCACCATTGCTATTTTTCCATTATTATTTTTTTTAACTTAGCTTTTGGTTTGAGAAATGGGAAGCATGAGAATGCAAAGTACGTATGATTTGTTCTGATTTCACTTATAAATTAGAATCCACTGAAACAAATGAGAGCGAATTGACGGGGGTGGTTTTACTTTTGTTGTGTTTAATTCCTTAGCCAATGATTGTAATTTTCATTTTGCACTATGTTTGACGACTTTGTTCCTTCGTTGTTTTTATTTTGCTGCATCAATTGTAAATGTTATTTAATAAATAAATAAAAAGAAGAAGAAGAAGCAGAACCAGCCCCTATCTCAAATCTCTCATCTTTTTTCATGAATTACAAATGATATTAGAAAGAAAGAAAGAAAACATACGTTAATACTGACTCAAGCTTTCCCATTTTAAATCAATAATTAAATATAAAAAAACAAGTTAAAGAGGAAGTGCTAGCAAAAATTAAAAAGAAAAGGAAAAAAAATCTTATTATTATTTTGTTACAAACCGAGAAACAAGGAAAAAAAAAGATGGAACGGAAATGGGAAAAAACAACTGTTATCTTCTAAGGTTTGGTAAGCTTTTAAAAAGGAAGGATGAAACAGAAAGAAAAAAAAAGTGAGACCCACCTTTTTATATGATCCGTTCGATTTTGGACTGAACGAAGAGAAAAAAAGAAGTTAATTTGCTTATATAATAAGAAGACGAAGCTATCTTTATTTTTATGTGTTTTTTCTTTTATTAGAAATAAATAAAAGAAAGAGATTTTTTTATCAAATAATCTAAAAATCATTTTACTTTTTTTTACAAGCCATTTTACTTTTTATTCATTGTATTTTTATTTTCTTTTGATTCACTTTCTTCGGTAAGATAACTATACTCTATATTAATTTCTTGAGCTTCAGTTTAGTTATCTATTTATCTATTTATTAATTTGTTTAAAGTGATAACAATTTTTTTTTATAAAAAAAGTGATAACATTTTAAGTTATAATTGATTATCAGGTAAAACTCAACCAACAATTTCAACATCATAATGTCAGAAACAATTCAAAATTGAGATAAAAATAAGAATTTAATGTCTATATACAGAATATAAATTTTACAATGATATTTAATTACAAATTAATGTTTAAATTTTTTTAAATAATTATTTTAAAAATCAATAAATGTAGGATGAATTGTTATTAAATGATCATATAAAAAAATTTATATTTTCAATCCAAAATCCTTTTTTCTAACAAGAGGTATAATTGAACTTTAAATAAACATATAAGATAAAAAAAAGTGTAATTTTACCTATTTTTATTATTAATTTAGGAAAGAGATATTTGAAATAAAATTATTCATAAAACTATGCTTATATTTAGTTTAGTTTAAAAAGTATATTTCATTTTTTATTTTTATATAATAAATATATCTTTATTTGTATACTTTTTAGTCAAATTAACTTATCTTAGATTATTATTTTCTGATAAGTAAATCAAAAAAATCAAATCTCTTGGTATCCACTACCAAAAAATCTATTTCTAACTCAGATTCAGGGTCTTAGAGACTGCTTTTTTAAGACTCATTCCATGGCATTACGTGACAGTAAAGTTTGATTAGTTTAGCTCTAATCTTTCAAAGCATCAATTATTTGCTGAGGTTAAACTCAGGGTCATTGCCATCGTTATCAGATTTCTTCCTCAATCTGCAATCCTTTTTATTTTCTATTCAAAGGAAAAAAAATTACAACCTGTCATTGTGTTCCCACGTGGCATTGATAGAGACAACATTCATAAGGCCATTGTACATGAATAAATAAATAACACACATAGTGGGTGTCTGACTGGGAAGTGAAGAAAATTAATAAATAACTTCATTACTTCTCTTAACCATTTCAAAATATATAAATCATTAAGTAAAATAAGTGAATAATTTTATTACATTTTAATACTTTTTGGTAGTGATATTTATTATTTTATTAAATTATTCCTCCTAGAGTAAGTAATGCAGTGGCGTAGTCAATCAAACACGATAATATACCTTGGCGTAGTCCACTTCTAATCTATACCATCGGTGTTCAGAATCGGCGTGGACGTGCACGTATCTTAGCAACTCCACTTAGCAAACACGATACTCTTTTATTTGTAGAAGAAATTAAAATAAAATAAAATAAACAAACATACATTATTAGGGCAAACGAAATTATATTGTAAACGGATGAAAAAAATATTTTTACTATGGATTTGAATATGATTATTATAAAATCAATAAATTTATTATAAATAGATATTGTGATTAAATAATAATATAAAAAATTGTATTGTATTATATATACATATAAATTTTTTATTCTTAAAGTCATAATTTTAAAATTTAGCTACTCATTTACTTTTTCCCAAATATTTTAATAACATAATCTACCATAACAATGAAGTCAAATGATTCTTTCCGTAGCTCTTGTTCATACATTTTCCTCATTATTTTTCTTTGAGATACTTAATAAGAAAGTTACTAATAATATTTTTTTAAAATATATTTTTTATATAATTAATCAAAACTTATAAATACACAATTGCGTTATACATTCATACAAGAATTTTGTTATTCATACTTATCCTGTTTTACTTGAGCAAATATACATGTGATTTCTATGAAAATGAGTTAAGTTTCATTTCCTCCCGGGAAGATTCTATTATTAAATTAGTGAAGTCCACGTAAATTTTAATTATAATATATTATGTATTACAAAATAGAAAAAAAAAGTTATGTATTAACGTGGTAATTTTTTTTTATCTAATTATAAGTATGTGATAATTTTATTGATTTTTAAAGTAATTATCTTAAAATAATTTAAACGATTAATTTATGATTAAATAATAATATAAAACTATTTTACACCATAATATATAAAAATTATACTCTAAAAATATATTAAATTCCTTTCTTAAAAAATAATAAGTATATACAATAATTATGTCTATTGACTATTGAGTAATGTATGAAAGACGAAGAAAGACACAAAAACAAGTCAAGAATTAGATTTTTTTTCGTTGAACACATAAATATCAAGTACATAGTCATAAAGACCACAGTTACCCAACTAATGTTGTGTGTTATTAGTGTTGATGCGTCAATTTTTATTTATCATCAAATCTCATTAATTTTATTTATAATTTTTTTTTTGTTTTCCCTTCAATTTTTCTCTTTTAATAGACAAATTTAGTCCTCTCTTAACAAAAATCATTGAAGGAATTTGTTTTTCTTTTTTAACAAGTATGCAATATTTGTATTCATGTCTATAAAATTAGTTAAAATTTTATTTTATTTTATGAAAAAGCATCTTTAACATAAAGATATTTTAGTAATTATAATGTATATTTAAAAAAAATCAAACATATGTCTTAATTATTTTTGGAAATATAAAAAATATTATCAACTAATTTTATAATTAATCAAACACATTTTTTTATCAAATAAGAATGATATTCTCATATTTTATTTCTAGAAATAATATTTTTGAAACTAATTGAAGTAATATTTTTTAAAATATTAGTTTCTAATTTCTAATATTTTATTTTTGATTTTCATTTTATCTTTATAATATTTATTTAATTTTCTTATTATCTTTTTTTAAATATGTCATTTCTATCGTTTTATATTTTTAACTATTTCAATAATTAATTTTATCGAATATTTATAATTTAATAAGTTAATTTTAAAAAATTTAATTAATGTTTCAATCAATTTTTGTCAAACATAATCAAACTAGCAAAAAATCTTATAACTTAACTGGATATTTGAGTTTGACTTGTAAATATATAGTTGCATTAGTTATTTTCAGAAATATTTTTTTCTCATTCATAATAATTTT
The DNA here is from genome assembly GCF_004193775.1 of Glycine soja. Classification (NCBI taxonomy): domain Eukaryota; kingdom Viridiplantae; phylum Streptophyta; class Magnoliopsida; order Fabales; family Fabaceae; genus Glycine; species Glycine soja. The sequence goes on along the minus strand of NC_041012.1, from coordinate 39,510,925 downwards.
GTATAGAATTGTCTTGTATAAAAAATCTCATGATTTACGCTAAAAAAAAACATGCCCTCCAAACAAGGATTAATAAAGAAAAATAGAAAGTCAAAGTTAAAAACAAAGTATAAAAAAATAACATTCGCTTTATTAGCATAAATAGAAGTCTTTAACAACGAGACCACTAAAAAAAAACCTTAATATTCTGCATCTTTCTTTTTCCTCTGTTTTGACCGCAATGAAAAAAAAATGAGCGAAGGCTCTCTTCTAATTCTTTGGCCTAAAAATGGCAAAAAACCTTTTCATTTTCAAATATAGAAAGTTTCGTTGAAGACGCACAGCACAGAGCACACACACACAAAATCGGCGAGTCACCCCCACGCTCCACCACACTCGCGTGCCATTAACGACAACACACGTAACAATAATAATAATATTGTTTTTTCAACGTTAATTAACTCTGTCGTCGTCATTAGTTAAATTCCATGTCACTATAACATTACATCAGAGAGTAAATTCAGACAAAATGAACCCGAAACTCAAATTCAAATGAAATTGCAAAGGTTATATATACAGAGGAAGTGTGGCACCTATGTGCCCCCTAGCTCAAGCACAAGAGCAATGGACTCGTAAGAGTAGTAACTAAGAAAATAAAGGTTTCTAATTTATTTCGTTCAATTCTCCGGCGGCACCGCAAACGATTCCGCCACCGCATATGGCAAAAGGTCGAAAACTAACGACCAGCCGGAGCGAGCGCTTCTTGGGAACCTATGCTTACAGCCAAGGCTCCGCCGCCGTGAACCCGTCGGAGCTTCGGGAAGAGGATGTATGGGGCGCCGGAGATGACGCCGGCGAACGCGAGTGGGATCCACACTTCGCCGCCATGAGCAACGGCGGCGGAAGCCGGCGCCGGATTCCGCGTGACACGGATGTGCACCGGCGCGTGGGTGGGCTGTCTCTGGCTTTTGAAGCTCCGGCGAGTGGCGCGTCGCCGAGGATCGTGCACCAGTTTCGCGCGCGTGAAGAGATGGCGTCGACGCCGCGAGTGCGGCACATGGCGACGTCGGCGCCGATGAACGTGCCGGACTGGAGCAAGATACTCCGAGTCGACTCGGTCGATTCGCTGAACGACGATTACAACGACGAAGACGAATCGGAGATGGTGCCACCGCATGAGTATTTGGCGCGTAGCCAGACGATGGTGGCTAACTCGGTGTTTGAAGGAGTGGGCCGCACGTTGAAGGGCCGAGACTTGAGCCGGGTTCGTGATGCCGTGTGGAGCCAGACCGGGTTCGACGGTTAACACCGGGCTCAGGTTTGGGCTTTCATGGGTTTACTGTAATAAAAATTATTATAATATATCAAATTTAGTTTAATAGAAATACAGACAAATGAATGAACACAGTAGTGTTCATTATATATGTCTGTTATATAAAGGCGAGACAAAACATAGTTTTGTAAGTAATTTTAGTTCAGTTTTGTAATTAAAATTGGAGTTTTGTTTTGATAATTTACGTAATAAAAAGTTTTTATTATGATAAATTATTAAAATAGAACTTCAATTTTAATCAATGAACGGTACTAAACATGCTTATAAAACTGAATTTAAGTTTTGTGTTTATTATAATTATTGTTGTTAAGCAGGTGGCAAGTGATGGTTAGTTGAAGACGATTGTTTTGGTTTTGTTCTGGGCGATGATTCGGCTGAGTGGACTCGGCCGAAGAGAGTCCAACTCAGTGGCCAGTGAGCCTGAGCCGCAATAATTGATTAGCATGTAATTTAAATGATAATTTGTGAATTATGATTAAGATATTTTCCGGCCAAGGCCACTTTATTTTCAGTTTTGGATAATTGGGTCTTCTAATTTCTGTTTATTTTATTGTCAAAGAAAAAGAAAAAGGAATTTTTACGAATAATTAAACGGAAGATGATGAATCGAAAAGCGTAAAGAGATATGATATCCAGTTAATCCACCAGGCCACAGCATATTGAAAGCAGTTTATGGTTAATTTAATCATTGGTTTTGTGAAAACTAAAAAATAATGGTATTATTACGGTTTGCCCATAATGAGACAAGCAACACCGTTTTCTTGCAAAAGTTTTTCAATGCCACTTTGGTTGGTTGGCTCTTGTGCAAATACTGAGAATCACATAAGTTCTTGCACTTACCTTTTTGAAATAAGGACCCAAATTGTCAAGGAGAAAAAATATTATCAAAATTCTTTTTTTTTTATGTAATAATATATACTCGAGAGGGGGGTGTTTCATATCATAATGAAAATTTTGTATATCAGATTTCAGAGTCGTGGAAGTCAAAATCACCAAGGTTAACGATTAAAGTAAATAAATAATGTTTTAGACTTTTTGTTACAGAATAATACTTGACTTGGATAAATATGATGGCAACCAATAATACTTATTAATTAACCGTCTTGTTTGGTTTTACCTCAAATTTTCATTTTCGAATGAAATTGTGTCAAATAAATTCGGATCTTCCAAAAAAAAAATTAAGGAAAAATGATGCCGATAATTGACTCACGTCTGATAGTCTCAAATGTAGAACTAAACATGCGCTAAAGAGAAATATATATATATATATATATATATATATATATATATATATATATATATATATATATATATATATTACTTGCTAATATAAAAATTATGAAAACAATCACTGTCTCTTTCTCTCACTCTCCGTCACACACACGTAAACTTATGTATTGATTCCTGTATTTCGAATTTGAGGTTTAATAGTAATTGGATCATGATAATTTTCTATGTATCTTGTCGTCTACCTACCAATGAAAACAAAAATTTATATTTAAAAATACAGTTAACGTCGATGCAATTATAATATAATATCTCATCTCAGGAAATTATTAGGTGCAACATGAGCAAGATATTTATTTATTTATTTTATTTTGTAACCATTGAGGGTTGGATAACTTAACTGTAACACTGAAATAATTCAAATAAGAGAAAATAATAATGATTTATATAGTTGAGGTAGTAATTTAAATTCATTTAGAGGTACCTAGTAAAAGATTTTGAGGCGATAATAACACTTATACATGTATTTACTCGTGGAGCAATAACAAAAACGAATATCTGTTGTCATTCTTTTTAACTCGTGATTTTGAAATCAATTTAAATAATAGACCAACATTACATTAGTTAAATATTTGTATTTTACAATAGTTTAATATTTTGAAAAAAATTACGTCCATTTTTAACTTTCCTATGTTAATTTTAAAAAATGAAATTATTTTAAAAGCAAAAAATATTGTTACACAAGCTCTTTAGCAATGTTATGTTGGTGACTAAAAGATGGTAGTAATATTTAAATAAAGCCCATCCCTACAAAATTAACAAACAAATGAAGCCAATCAATGCTACAAGTTCAACGAGTGCAATAATTAGCCTAAAATCTGCCTTATATCTAAAAGCAATAATGATGTCACTCCATCATAATATGTATTCAATAACTTTTAATTGACAATCCTCCCCCAAAAACATCAAATCCAAACCAAATTATCTTATTTCATGAACAAAAAATTGTGAACATAGACAAAGGGGCCCTCTCAATGCTTTCAATGGAAAAGTGATGGATGATGCCTACAGCATTGAAACAAGTTCACTTGGGTCCAAGACTGAGAGAGAGTGAACAACATTAGCAGCCTGATGGTTGTGCCTCCCTTTCACCAAAATAAAAAGGAAGCGAGTATTTTATGTTGGGCTCACAAGTCCCCTAGCTTTTGGACCATAGATTCTGCGCTTTCATTATTAATCTGGGACTCATCATTTTTAAGAATTTGTTATTTTAAAAAAGTTATTCCAAAACTTTGTCAAAAAGAAATTATTATTTTTTAAAATTAACTAATTTTAAAACATACTAAATTTAATATAAATAAAATATTAGGTGATTGTCGAGCCACATCAATGTCGCAACTATAGATACTTCTAGGCACCTAATGGCTAAGTCCTGACCAGTGAAACAAAAGGATAAACACTTCGAAGGCGGATTTTGTTCTGTAAGGTAGGACATGCTTTCAACAAAATATTAATTATTATTATTATTAGACTTAAATATATTTTTGGTATATAAATATTTATTTTTTATGTTTGGTTCCTAATAAATTTTTGTTTTGTAATGGATCCCTAATATTTAAAAAGTTTTGTCTGAGATTCTGCTGTTAGTCGGAATCCATTATCTGCTTACATGGTTGTTAATTGGCCATAGACATGCCACATGTGATTATTGTCAGATTAGGATTAAATGTATGATTTTTTATAAATAAAAAAGTAAAAAATAATGTCATTTTATTGTGTGGTTTCAATCTTTTTGTTTCTCTATTTTCCTTGGTCCCTTTGGCATCGCAATCATTCTTTAGCATCCTTATGCATTTTCACAACAACCTCTCTTCTTCTTCATCATCACCAACAAAGTCATCACCACCACCCCCAAAATCACAACAACCTCAGTCACAACTCTACTCCAAACTTGAATTCGAAGCGCAAATCACCATGCTCAAAACCACAACAACCCCAATCACAACAAAGCCATCACTACCACCCCCAAACATCTAAGCTTGAAATACCCATCATCAAACAACCAAACATGAATTCAAAGCACAAATCACCAAGACACGTTCTCAAAGCAGCACTACGACAACAACAACCTTGTCGCGTGGCATCATTGAACTTCTCGAAGGCCACCCTTCGCACAATGTTGTCGAAATCATCTTCCACACAAGTTGGGGCCCTAAGCCATTCCCAGGTCGGGTCGAACTAATTCTTAAGGTGTAGAACACACTACGCATCGTGGCGTAGTTCAAGGAATTTCGCAAGGTAGTGAAGGCATGTGCCACTGCGAGGCTCGCTAAGGGCAATGACGACGAGGAGAATGCATGGTGCATCGCTGACGGGAAAAAGGTCATACGGTTTCATTGCTTGATTCAGTCAAATATCTTTGAGAAATAGTTCTTGGAGAGGTTGAGGGTTTGGATGAATGAGAGGTTGTTGTTGTTGTGGTGGTGATGGTTTATGATGAGTGGGCTTGTGTAACCCGTTGGGTCGAGAGTGAGTTCGATGACGTGGGTGGCTCCCAAAATGACGACATTGCACTTGAAGTCGCATGTGAACTTGTTGCTAAAGAGGTTGTAATAGTGGTTGAGGGAGAAGTCCCATGAATAAAGGCACAAGCCTAGAGTTATGGAGGAAGGGGTCAAGGTTATTCTTTAGGTATTTAAGAGCCTGCGTGTCGCTCCAATGTGTTGCAGATTTGGCGGTGATAAATAATGAGGTTGTTGAAGCTGTGAGGAAAAAGAATAGGTGAAGATGAAGGGAACTCAGGGAGTGAAGAGAACACATTTAATTGAATCAAGGAATGAATGAGGACCGTTGGATGGAGAGACGTGAATGAATGTCTTTTTTACTTAAAAAAAATTTCAACGTGGAATCCCACCCACACAAATATTACATGTGTCACCACACGTCGGATGCCTACGTGGCTGGTTAACGACCACATAAGCAGATAGCAGTTTCAAACTAACAGTAGGGACTTGCGACAAATTTTTTCAAATATTAGAGATCCAAGCTGAAGGAAAAATTTATTAGGAATCAAATGCAAAAAATGAATATTTATTAGTGAGCAAAAACATATTTAGGCCTTATTATTATTATGAAAGCAGATTATATTAGTTGGGCATTCGAAAGTTATTTATTTTATGAGAGGAATAATAACTTTGCAAACCAAAAGATTGATGTTCATTAGACATGATTTTCGTTTTTTTATTCTTGGTGTACTCATTTAATTTTACTAATAAATCTTTAAATTATTCTTTGGAATTATATATAACGGACGTTTTAAAATCCACTTTTAGTCATAATTTTTGTAACTTATATCTATAATTGATTATAATTTTCTTTTTTGTAAAAAAAAACAAAATAAAAATATGTTTTGATTCTATTAGAGGGGTTCAAAAAATTACACAATAGAAACATAATTTCATTGAAAAAATACATAACATAATCACGTTTTTATTGTGTATTTTTTTGCACTCTTCCATCTGTAACATAATTTTGTTGTGTATTTTCACTATTTTGTCCACACAATCATATTTATGTGAAAGATATATTTTTGGAAAAACAAAATTTAAAGCACACAGGAATGTAAATCGCAATTTTGAGGTGAGAATAGCAGCTTCCGGGGGGAATCAACCTAACCGGATTCAAAAATCCCTTTTGAACTTAGCCATCTAAGCTCCAAATTTATGTTAAATGGGCTCAACCCAACCCAAATAATGGTCAGCCCAACATTTTACTTCTAAATTTTTAGAATTACATTATGTCCTAAATTATTATAAACACTCAAATATTTGAATGGAAATAATAATTAAAAGTATAAGACAAAAACATAGACAGAAAGATTAAATATGCTTTATTTTTAAAAAGGAAGAAAATTTATTGACTAAAAAATTTAAGAGATCAAATGTTGTTTAAATTTAATAAATTAAAAATACATTTTGATAAACCATTTTAGTAGTTTATAAGCTTGTTTAACTAGATAATAATATAATTTGATAAGTAAACTTATAAGCTTTTAATTTAGCTGGCGTACAAGTTTTCAATTTTAGTAGTGCAAGTAAAATTATCTCTCAAAGTTGAGACGAATGCCAGATGATATTCATAAATATAAGTTTATTTATCATGTTAAACAAGTCATTAAATGTTAGAAAGAAATGATTCTACTCCATTAAATAAAAAATGTAACACATTTTCTAATATACTTATTATTCTAATATATTTTATTATTAATTAAAAATTATTAGAAAATATAAAATTATGAGTGAAACTTTTTTTCTCTCACTATGAAACCTGTTAGATGAGAAATGACATCCGTAAATTTTTGTGATTCTTAAGAAATTATAGTTAATAATAAATAATGTATTTTTAAAAGTTTGTTAAAATAATAGTATATTACTATTATTTGGAACGACCCTCTCTATTTTTCTCTCATTATTTCTTTGGTTTCTGAAATTTTGAAAAAAACCAATTTTTAAAAAATAAATGAAAAATGAACACAATTCACATTAAGAGTATAACTTATTTTTTCAAAACCATACATATGTAAGAAATGCTGAAGATCTTTTTCCCATCATCCCTCCCCCAAAATACATGTAAAAATCATACATATTTCTGTCAAAAAATATATATTTTAAGCTGTTACTAACCGGTGTCTTGTTTAAAAAATAAGAAAAATATTTAATGTAAAAATCATAGTATATGGATAGCGTTAATTTTTGTCTTTTAATAAAAATATTTATATTTTAAGTTTTTTTAACTAGCAATGCCTATATTTTATATAACAAAAAATTAAAATTAAAAGTAAAAATTACAATTCACTTTTTTCTTAGCTTTAAAAACAAATTTAAAGTTTTGTAAAAAAACATATTTAAAGTTACATATAAAAAACACAATTAAAGCAATAAACATTAGCAGGGCTTGTGCGTTTTTTGATCTGTGAAGGCCCGAAGATGACATTCAGAAGGGGGGAAAGAAGAAAAGAAAACGAGCGAACGAACGCAAAGGAATAAAACGCTGGAAAAATTTCCATTCGGGAGGGAGAAAACAAAACCGTAAACCCAGAAAACCATAAAACGCAGCGTCGTACAGTACTCGCACGCTACGATCGTTGCTTTGTCGACCTGTTCCTCGACGGCACACTCATTTTGCATCGCAAATTCTTCACCCACCGCAACTCTTCGCTTCCACACGTGCGTTCCTCACCTCCAATTTCGTCAGTTTTTTTTTTTTTGGTAGGTTCAAGTTGCTCTAGGTTGTTAGGGTTCTAAGCATTGCAACTTCCCTTGTTGCCAATTTTAATTACTATTTATTTATCGCACTGAAAATTGTTATTGATCAATCACAATTCGGGTGTTGCTTGGATTTGATAAATTTCTCTTGGCTTTCTGATTTAGTTTTTTTGGCAATGCAAAATCACATTGTTTTTTTATGAGATTCCGGTCTTCTAAAATTGGGGTTTTGGCTGCGTTGATGTCTTGTTGGATATTTAGAGTTCTAGCTTGTGGGAATTATTAGGCTTTTAAGTGTTTGTGATTAGAGGAAGGGTGATCAAAGATTATTTCCTCAACTTGTCGTTGTTAAGTGCCATTACTTACTTCCTGTTTGTGAGTGGGATTATTTATTAGGGATTTTTATATCGTGCTTAATCTCTCATTTGGAGAAAGGATAACCGTGTATTTTTCCCTCTAAAGGAATGAAGGGAGGGTACCGAAGAATTAAGCAAGTGCATTGACTATATAAAGTAAATCAACAAAATCTGTGTCCACAATTATGCAATGTTGGATAAGTGGTTTTGTTTATTGTTGTTGGTATATTTTGTCAATAACAAGTTTTCTCATTTCTCATAGACTGTGATAAACTCATAAAAGATCAATTGTGACATTTAAACTATTGTGATTGTATTATTCTTTTGTCATGTCTTCCTAGTTTAGTTTAATTTTTACCTGCTTGATTGGAGGATGCTAATAAGAACGAAGATCAACTAGTGTTTTTTAGGAAATTATAAAATTTCCGGAATGTCAAAAATTATCTTTTTTTGTCAATTATTATTTTAATCCTGTGATTTCGTTTGAGTTTTCAATAAATTCGGAATTTGATTTGAAATCAATTTTGTTGCATTCATCTTAGGTGTGACGAGTCGGAAGATGTATGCACATGCACTGGACACTCTCTGTTGTATTTACTACTGCTTTTGCTTTCTTCAGGGTCTCTAGTCATTCCAACTTCCATCTCATGGATATTGGCATTTGCACACACCTCTGAATATTTCTGAAGATTTCAAGAATAAACTGTAGCCATACATTGTTTGTTTAAGATGCCTTTAGGTTCAAATTCAGAGTCAGCCAAAGTTGACCTTGCCATGAATCAGAATGCACTTTCTTCTTCTGATAGCCATGGAAGGACTTTGAAACCTGAGGAGGATAAAGAAGTGGGGGAGGAAGGGGAGGAGGAAGATGAAGATGCAGATGCAGATTTTAACCCTTTTTTAAAGGAAACTCTTTCACAAGAAGCATCTTCAAGTTTGAGCTCTGAAGTTGATGGTTTGGATGGTAATGTTGTCACTAGTGGGCCATCTGGGGGTTCAGGGTTATCAAAGGTAACTACTAAGGAGCAAATCTATACTGTTGTAGATACTGAACATGGTGAGGAAGAAATTATTTTACAATCTTCTAGTATGATTTCTCAGTCAGAGATTAATCAAGAGAAGCACAATGACCTAACTAGTGCAACTGATGGTAATGGTTCTAGAACAGAACTAAGTAACAAAACAAAATCCTGGAGTCCAGTAATAGACATAGATAATGAGGATGCTATCTGTATGCGCACCAGAGCTCGTTATTCACTTGCAAGTTTTACACTTGATCAGCTTGAGACTTTTCTTCAAGAGACCGATGATGATGATGATCTTCAAAATGCTGATGATGAAGAAGAGTATAAAAAATTTTTAGCAGCTGTTTTACAGGGTGGCAATGGTGATGGTCTTTTAACTCATGAAAATGAAAATCTTGATGATGATGAGGATAATGATGCAGACTTTGAGATAGAACTTGAAGAGTTATTAGAAAGTGATGCCGACGACAATGCAACAGTAAAACCCCGAAAGGAGTATGATGGAGCTGGACGACGACCTGAGACTAGGCAAAATAAGCGCCAAAAAGTCTCTGCCCAATATGAGAAGAAAATATTAAAAGAAGTCAAGAGGCCACTGCGCCCCATTTTGCCTTGGCTTAACGGGCCCCTACCTTCAGGGAAAGGTTTGATTCCTGATGCTACACTGAGCTTTCAATCTTCTGCTTCAGGAAATGGTCTTGTCAATGGGTTTACTCCCCAGCAGATTGGTCAATTGCACTGTTTGATACATGAGCATGTACAACTTCTTATTCAGGTATTTTCTTTATCGGTTCTTGAACCTTCCCAAAAACAGGTTGCTTCTCAGGTTCAAGGTTTGCTTTTTGAGATGCTTCACAAACGTGATGAAATATTAGCTTTGAAAAGAGTGCCATATCCCAGTGTTTGCTTTACTCCATCTTTTGCTTGCTCATCTGTGTTCGACGGAGGCTCAAAATTCATCCAGGCCCAGTGCAATATAGAATATTCTCCTCCACAGGATGCACAGAATGTGTGGCTTTCTCAATCCAATCAGAGATCCTCTGAAGGTTTGAACAGGCAAAGAGGTTTCCAAGTTACTGAAAGTTCTTTCTGGGTTCCTTTTGTAAGAGGCCCTGTACTATCTATTTTGGATGTTTCTCCTCTTGATTTAATAAGAAGATATGTAGACGACATTAATTCTGGTAGGTCATATTAAAGATTTTAATTTTTCTTCCTGCTTTTCTATTATGTACTGGTTTCTAAGAATGATTTCTGCATACTCAGGCATTGTGTGAAATTCCTTTTACAGCTGCCCAAGAGTTTCGAAAGAGATATATTGAGTCTGGTAGTAGTGATTCACCTGTTCAAAAGGAACCTCTCTTTCCTGTTTCTTCACCAGTTGCTGAAGCTAATGGTGAAATTTCAAGGGGAACCATCTCTAGAGCAGTTAATGCAGTCTCACCTTCAACTGGGAAACAACGACCTAAGAAAACATTGGCTGCTATGCTTGTTGAAAGTACAAAGAAGCAGTCAATTGCTTTGGTGCAGAAGGAGGTTGCAAAGTTGGCTCAAAGATTTTTGGCCTTATTCAATCCAGCATTATTCCCTCATAAGCCACCCCCTGCTGCAGTTGTAAATAGGATACTTTTCACTGATTCAGAGGACGAGTAAGTTGCATGCCTCCTCTTTTTGCTAACCAACTGTATTAAATGATTTACTATGAAAATGCTTGATCTTTATTCTGTTTGCTTAGCATTTTCAATTATTATGTTTAGATATGTTTGTGTGATGTAGATAGGTAGGTTATAGGTTGCTTGGAGGCCTAAAGTCTCAAACAAAACTTTTGAACTTTTATGTTTAAATTTTTTTGTGAAACATGCTATGCTGTGTAAATTTGCACGCGTCCTTGGCAGATCTTAGAACTTGGGCTTAGGGTCTAACTTAATCCCATAAAAGTGGCTTGTAAAGTGAAGTCTATTTAAAGCTTTATAAAGACTACATTGTCTATATCTCTAGTTGATGTGGGATCTTAACACCCCCTCATGCCTAGGACTAGACATCTTAGTGTGGACAAATGCGGGTGGCCTAATAATAGCAATGCCCTCTCACGCCTAGGAATAGAGATCTAGAGTGTAGACAAATGCGTGTGACCCTATAACATATCTAGGTTGGGTTTTGATACCATTTTAGAATTTGATGCTATACATGTTCTTTCTTTGTTATTTGTTAGTCCTATGTTTGAAGTATATGTATGCATGCAAGAGAGTATGTTCAAGCATATTTCTCTTTCTTTGTACCCTTTCTACTCTTTCCTTTTAATGAGGATCTTTTCTTTTTACCATATGTTTTTTTAATGTATACTATACATCATACACACCCAACTTTTCTGGTCTTTGAGATCAAATTTGAATTGACATTGAAGTATGTGTATGTATGCAAGAGAGTATGTTCAAGCATATTGCTCTTTACTTTGTTTAATTTGTTGAAGCTAAGAGCATTTTTTTGTTTCATTACTAATTTATACAGTATAGTTGGCTTAGATAGTATGCATTTTTTGGATTTATTACTACTTTTATCTTGATTGTGTATGACAAGCTTATGGAGTTCTCTTCTCTTCCTTTTAATTCTATTGCAGATTACTGGCCTTGGGGATAATGGAATATAATACAGACTGGAAAGCAATTCAACAACGTTTTCTTCCCTGCAAGACTAAGCATCAGGTAGCTACTATTGCATATTTCTTTTGAGGATTTTTTTTAGGGAGGTTGTCGTGGTTGTATTTTGATTGTTGAGGCATCTTCATTTTATTTTTGTTGCTATCATGTTCTTGCTTGTGATATAGTGAATGGACTGACTTTTTTGGCAGATACATGTATGTTAAGTTTTTGATAGTATACTTTTCTTCATTTAGATATTTTCCCTACCATGGGAGCAATCTTATGGTTCTATAAAGAAAGAGACCAATGTAATCTTGAGATTTTAATCACAATTGTTTCTTTTATTGGTAACCATGCAAAGTTGTATGATTACGTGGATTGCATGTGATTTGTTGGTTAGATTTATTAAGCTCCTTGAGAAGTAATTGGACAGAGATCCTCTAAACAAATGCAGGGTAGGCTTATATTTGTTACTACTTCCCATTTTTTTGGCTCTATGTGCCACACATCATTTGGCTGAAGAAATAGCAAAACTAAGTATCTGCAAAGTACTACGCTCAACAGTGAGATTCCTTGAAATGCAGGTCAAGGGAGTGAAAAAAATAAAGACCAAAGTAAATGAGTCGGTGCCTGGCTGTTGGCAGTTTTTTTTACTCTAACAAGCAATAAGATAAAACAATATAATTTGTCAGTAAACATAGTAAGACTGTGTACTGTGTTTACAGCTTTGGAAAGCTGGTTTTATCTTAATAATAATTGTTATAAGTGGCATAGTATACTATTTTACTCATTGGTTGGGCAATGCATCCTTAGTTGTTGAAGTAATGTCCTGGATACACTTTCTCTTATCTCTTAACATTGTGCTATTAGGTTGAAGACCCTACACGTTTAGCATTTCAGTGCTTGGGTGGGGTTGATTCATGATGTTGAAGTGTCATCATGATTATGAATAGCATTCTTTCTTTTAGCTAGTGTTTGAATTGAAATGGAATGTTTAGCTGAATAATTAGTTCAGCAATTCCAATATGGTGGTGAAGGTTGCTACCTATCTAATATGAAAGGGAATGCTCTGGTTACAGATTTTTGTCAGGCAGAAGAATCGTTGCTCTTCAAAAGCATCAGAGAATCCAATAAAGGTAAATCTATATACTTAATCCTATGTATATTTGCATAGTTTGATGACTCTACTTGCCTACCTTCAAATGCCTATAACTCACAAGGAAGCCTGGGATAGGGAAACAGGTGTATCCCTTAACAGAAAACACAGAAGAAACAGCAGTGGTTATAAAAAGGCACCATGCTTTAGCTACATATATATAGGAGACATATCAAACGAGAGGACTGTTTTTATGCGAGTGAGAGGGACAAATATTGACCATTACATCTTATTGTGAATGGTCAAAATTAAAACACAAAAATCATGTGTCATTTTATAAGTGGTTGTGACTTTATGTTGCTTTTAGTCTTGACCATCCATATATGACTATATAATTGTGTTTTTCTCCTCTCACTCATAAAAAGTCTTCACACTAGATAAATCTCCTATGTGTATATATTGTGGAACAAGAAAGTCATAGGACTTTTATTCGGCTCATTCTACAAGAATATTGTTTTTGACTTTGTAAAGAAATTGGATATTTAGATCCTTATCTTAGTGGCTAGATGACTTCTCAACAGGTTATTAACACACTTTCTTGGTACATCTCAGATGATTCCACTTTATAGCCTATATGTATATTATAATTCTGTATTTATAGGCTTGTAGCATATATGCAACCATATTATAGTATACTCAATAATTTAATGAAAATAATGCTTGGTATCATTTGCCTGATTTCTCTATACAGGCTGTTCGGAGAATGAAAACCTCCCCATTGACTGCAGAGGAGATAGCATGCATTCAAGAGGTAATATTTCAACTGCATTTTGGATTTGAAATTTGTCTGCTAGATAGCATTATGACTTGCTAATGTATGACAAAAAATACACAGGGACTTAAGCTTTATAAATGTGATTGGACGTTAGTATGGCAATATATTGTTCCACATCGAGATCCATCCTTGCTTCCACGCCAGTGGCGCATTGCTCTTGGCACTCAAAAGTCATACAAGATAGATGCATCAAAAAGGGAGAAGCGGAGATTGTATGAGTCAAACAGAAGAAAGTCGAAGGCATTAGAAAGTTGGCGAGCTATATCTGATAAAGAGGTTTTTTACTATCTGAAGCTTAGAAACATGTGATGAATTTTATCTCCCTGGTCTTACTCTTACATGTGTATGAGATGCCATCATTGTTCTTTTAAATGTTGCTTCTGTTAACTACCTGAAGGACTTAGGATTAGTGACATACAGATGCACAATATACAGTTTTTGATTTACTTTTATGAAATCTTTGTTCACGTGTATAAGAAATTATAAATCATTGGAAATTGAGGGTGTGCTTATTCATTTACTAATATATATTTCTAACATTTCTTAATTGTGTGTTTGACATGTAAGAAACATCTCACCTCTAGACCAGTACACTGTCAGTTTATCTTTCACCAGTTTGAGTGCATGCCGCATAGCTTATTCTGGCTTTTCTATGGGTTATTGAGAATTATGATTCACAGATTTTGGATTTACTTTTATTGGATTTTTTGGAATTTATTGCAGGATTGTGATGCTGAAATTGCTGGTTCAGAGTGCATGTATTCAGAAGTTGTCCCGTATGTCCACCAGGCGTTTCTGGCAGATTGGAGGCCAGACACATCTACTCTTACTTATCCCGAACGCATTTCCACTACATCTGGAGAAGGAAATGTTGCTCACAATGCATTTTCTCAAGAAGATATTCAATTTTATAGGGGTACTCATGATTATGGTTTAAGTGGAAAAGTTCCACATCAGAATGGTAATCAGTCTGCATTACCATCTGTATCCAAGCTTCCTCAGCCTTTTCATACCATGTCTGATTTGAGAAATGGAATGAAAGGTGTTCCTAGCACCATTAATCCTAAGAAACCTGTTTTTGACGTGACCTCTAGCTCCAAATACTATTGTCGGCCCTATCGGTCTCGGAGGGCACATAATGCTCACTTGGTGAAATTGGCACCAGATTTGCCGCCCGTAAATCTTCCTCCATCTGTTCGTGTAGTTTCTCAAACAGCTTTTAAAGGGTTCCAGTGTGGAACATCTAAGGTTCATCCTCCTGGAGCTGGTGTAGCTGCTTGTAGAAAAGATTATTCTGCATCTCAAACTCCTCATGGTGAGAAATCTGAAAATGTTCATCCTGTTAAAGGTGCAAGACCTACATTGGAAGATAGTGTCACAGGCTCTCAATTAGAAAGATCTGAAACTGTTGAAGGCAAATCTCTTGTGGCAGAAAAAGGCACCAGGACCGATCTCCAGATGCATCCTCTCTTGTTCCAGGTCACTGAAGATGGCAATGCGCCTTATTGTCCGTTGAAATTTAGTTCTGGTACTTCTAGTTCATTCAGCTTCTTCTCAGGAAGCCAACCCCAACTAAATCTGAGTCTCTTCCATAGCTCACAGCAACAAAGCCACATTGATTGTGCTAACAAGTCCTTAAAGTCAAAGGATTCCACTTTAAGATCTGGAGGCATTGATTTTCATCCACTTCTGCAGAAATCTGATGATACACAGTCACCAACAAGTTTTGATGCCATTCAGCCTGAGTCACTGGTTAATAGTGGTGTGCAGGCTATAGCCAATAGATCTTCTGGCCTCAATGACAAATCCAATGAACTTGACTTGGAGATTCACCTAAGTTCTGTATCTGGAAGGGAGAAATCTGTGAAAAGTAGACAGCTAAAGGCACATGATCCAGTAGGGTCCAAGAAGACTGTAGCAATTAGTGGAACATCGATGAAACCTCAAGAGGATACTGCTCCTTATTGTCAGCATGGTGTTGAAAATCTTTCAGCTGGCAGTTGTGAGCTTGCTTCAAGTGCCCCTTTGGTTGTTTCTAGTGATAACATCACCAGATATGATGTAGATGATATTGGTGATCAGTCTCATCCTGAGATAGTGATGGAGCAGGAAGAGTTAAGTGATTCCGAGGAAGATATTGAAGAACATGTAGAGTTTGAGTGTGAGGAAATGACAGATTCCGAAGGAGAGGATGGTTCTGGCTGTGAACAAGCTCTTGAGGTTCAAAATAAGGTATATGGTTTATATCTTTTCAGTTTGCTTTTAGTTTTTGTTCATGCGTGTATTTATATATTACAAATTTTATAAATGAGGAGAAATACAATTTTTAAATTTTTATAACAGGGAGAAAAAACATATATCTTCTCTTGTATAGTTATTGCTGCTACTTCAACCTTCCAAATAAAAATAGAAACTGAAAGACTTGTTTAGTTTGAGAAAAAAATTTGTTTTCATTTTTAATTACAAAAACATTTATTCCCTTGTTTGTTATACAAATCTTTGAAAATAAAAAAATGAAAACAACCTAGCATTTTTATATTTAAAAGTAAAAACAACAACCGGAAACACTTTTTCAAAGTAAATAGGGTGGGATATTATTGTCTTCCAAAATTTATGTTGAACTAGGAATGTTATCCTCTTTCCTTAGCTTTACTATTAAACTAACTAATTTTTGTATTGAGTTAAACTCTTTAACATACTTTACTAAACTTTTTGTTTGAGCTCTTCATTGAGAGGTTATATAATTACCTATTTGGACCTATTTGTCTCTTGTGGAGCCTTCATTGGATGGTAATTCATTATATAAATTTGAGATTCACATTATTCTTGTCAGGCTCTCAGCTCCATTGTCTGACCCATATCTAAACTCTAAATAGCTAGTTGATTCATTGGTTTGCATGAGAATTTCAGTTTTTGCTTTTCCCTAATTTCTTTATGCATCAATAGATGTGTTCTTCATCAATCTATTACCTATTTGTTTTTGTTGCTTTTTGGTTCATAACTATCTGATGCATTATGAGCCGGTATTTTTAAACGGTAGAACCTTTACACTTGTGGTTTTTCATTGTAGTCCTGTATCATGCCAAGTATTTACTGTGAAGATAATTCATATTCTCAGCTAATTTTTTATTTTCTTTCTTCCCTTGTAACCTTTCTTTTAACTTTGTTTTGTTAGGAGGTCCCAATTTCTTCTGAAGAAAATGTTGTAAAGTATATGGATTGCATGAAAAAACCATGTGAACCAAGGGCAAATTATGGTACTGAAGTTGATGGTGGTCTCCTTAGAAATAGTACTACACTAAATATTGCTTTGACTAATGAGGGACAGGATGACAGAAGTAATTCTTCATGGCTAAGTTTAGACTCATGTATGGCAGATAATCCTGTGCTTTCAAAGGCCATACTTCAACAGAGTACGCTTGGTGAAGCTTCTGCTTCCAAAAACTTTTCAATTGGTAAAGCTGTCAGAGAGGAGAGACATACTGTAGACATGGTGCATCAGCTAAGTGTAGGTCCTCATGTGTCTACCACTCCACGAAAACTCAGGAAGCGTTCTAGCAAATCAAATGCAAATTTAAATATAGGATTGACTGTTGAAAGATCAAGCCGTGATGGTAATCATGAAAATGGTTGATTAAAGTAATTCTGGCAAATGGGGTTCAAATAGGATTGCCTGTTGAAAAGTCGAGCCATGATGGCAATCTTGATTGAAATTTTCTGGCAAATGAAGTGCAAATATGATTAACTTTTTGTAAGTTCAAACCATGATGGTAATGCTGAAGTTTGTTGATTGATGCACCATCTGAACTAACTGAGCTTGTTTTTGCTGTTCGTGGCTGTAGCTTTGGCATCTAATATTTGTTGCTATTGCTGGATGGCAGTTAACCAGAGCTTAGGAGGGACAACCCTCTCCCCAAGGTATTTTAATGGGGATCCTTCATGTTTTCTGGGTGCTTCACCAAGAATTGATACTTTAAATATGTACAATTACTCGCAATGGTTGAATTGATATTGTCTCTGTAAATAATGTTGTGAGAGAGGGTCATAGGCAAAATTGGCCTTGACTCTTTCATAATCACTAGAGATTATGTTCAAAATTTTGTAATGCGGGCGTCCATTGTCTCCTAGTTCATGGTGGAATTGATGAATTGTATAGAGCTAACTATATATTCTTCACTAATTCTGATGTCCCAACAAGTAATGTTCAAGAAAGTGCCAATGACATGTGGGCAAGTCATCCTTTGGACTTGCCTTCGCCTGCACAGTGCACACCTTTCTTTGGCATCACTTTTGTTAAAAGTAAATATTACTCATTGCTGTTATTTTAAATTTCTCAAGTTCCGTTAAAACAACTTATTCCGAAGTCTTAACCAGCCATAATCGTAACAGTGTCTATACTCTATACTCGAGTATAAATTTTTAACTTCTATACAAAATTGCAATCGAATCTAGATATTGTATTAGTAGCAAAGCTTAAAGAGGGAATCCCTCTAGTACTGAGCAAATAAAAAAATACTACACGATAAATTTAGAAATATGAATGATAAATTAAAGTGTTACTGTAAGAGAAAATAGAAATGAACTGAGATAAGCGCAGAAGGAATCACCACTCGAACAGCCGCATATACCTTTGTCAGATGCCACTCAGCACCACTCACACAAAGCCACATCAGAATTTGGTCCCACAGTAGTTACCCTTACATGGCTCTGTCTCCTCAAAATCGTTATCCCGAAACCTCATCCACTTCCTCTCATCACCTCCACTCATTTCTCACTTGTTACTTCCATGGCAATAGAGAATCCTAACCCAACACAACACACACATTAACACAAGGAGAGGATAAGACCCCTCTCTCTCTCACACACACAAACACACAAAAAACAAAGCAAAAAAAAATCTCAAAATAAAACAACCAAACCACACACCTCACACCCTCTTCAACATCCTCAGCAAGAAGAAGAAGAAGAAGAAACAATGTCTTGCTCCAATCTGACAATGTTGGTGTCCTCAAAACCTTCCCTTTCCGACCCCTCGAACCTCTCCTTCCGCTCTGTCCTGAACCCTTTTCAGCTCCCTACACAAAACCCAGCTTCATGCACCCCTTCACGCTCCTCAAGCACCCAAATTCAGTGTGGTCTGAGAGAACTGAGAACCCGCATTGAGTCTGTGAAGAACACGCAGAAAATCACGGAGGCAATGAAGCTTGTTGCTGCAGCCAAAGTGAGAAGAGCTCAAGAAGCTGTTGTGAACGGAAGACCCTTCTCAGAGACCCTGGTTGAAGTCCTCTACAACATCAACGAGCAGCTCCAAACTGAGGACGTAGACATCCCTCTCACAAAGGTTAGACCTGTCAAGAAAGTTGCACTTGTTGTGATCACCGGCGACCGCGGCCTCTGCGGCGGTTTCAACAACGCAATCATAAAGAAAGCCGAGGCTAGAATCAGGGAATTGAAGGAGCTTGGCTTGCAATTTACTGTCATAAGTGTTGGCAAGAAGGGTAACTCTTATTTCATCCGAAGGCCTTATATTCCTGTTGACAAGTTCCTTGAAGGTGGCACTCTTCCAACTGCTAAGGAGGCTCAGGCCATTGCTGATGATGTTTTCTCACTGTTTGTCAGTGAAGAGGTTGACAAGGTGGAGCTTCTCTACACCAAGTTCGTGTCGCTTGTCAAATCGGATCCCGTGATTCACACTTTGCTCCCGCTTTCGCCAAAGGGAGAGATTTGTGATATCAATGGTGTGTGTGTTGATGCTGCTGAGGATGAGTTCTTCAGGTTGACTACCAAGGAAGGAAAGTTGACTGTGGAGAGGGATGTTGTGAGGACTAAAACCATCGATTTTTCGCCAATTTTGCAGTTCGAACAAGACCCGGTTCAGATCCTTGATGCACTGTTGCCACTGTATTTGAACAGCCAGGTTCTGAGGGCATTGCAGGAGTCCTTGGCGAGTGAACTTGCCGCGAGAATGAGTGCCATGAGCAATGCCACGGATAATGCTATTGAATTGAAGAAGAACTTGTCCATTGTGTACAATAGGGAGCGCCAGGCTAAAATCACTGGTGAAATTCTGGAAATTGTGGCTGGGGCCAATGCCTTGCAATAGTGCAGTTTGTAGGTATTGTTTACTTATTATAATGATGATGGGTGGTGGTTGCCCATTTCATTTACTAATGTGTTTGTCTCTAAGATACTTGTTCAATTTTTACGCTTCTGTTGAAACTTGAATGAAATGCGCAGGCTTTGTGCAATAGGGAAAACTGTGATTTATATCTGAAGCGGACATTTTTTTGGTTATGTATTTTTTTTTTTTTGCCTTCTGAATGATGTATGTAACAAATCAATAATAGATCTATAATATAAAGATTCAGAGAGTTCTCTCTGTTGATTTGATGCACCATGGGCATGGCTGTACTTAGTGTTTCACATGTTATTACACATCGTTCCACTGCAATGTGGTGATTATGTTTGATACTTGTATGAATACAATATATTATAAAGGGTTTGTATAAGGTGGCCTCCTCAATTGATCGCTGTTAAATATATTTTTGTAATATTATATTGTTGTATCCTGAAACTAAGTACTGAGCAGGATAACATAATATCATAGATATAAACTATGCATTAAAGCCTGACCTAAAATATCACATAGATGAAAACAACACACTAACGCCAGCCATCTCATATTACCTGAGTTTTGGCATTGGATATGTGTACATCATTCCTTTCCCATAATACTTAACCTCGATAGTTTTTTGGCTTTCAGGAATCTATACTTTAAACCAAGTGTCTCTCAGAGGGTTTTGTATGTCTAAACAATTGGTGCAAGTGAGGAAATAACTTCGTATGTCAGTTCTATTAAATGTAGCGGTGCATGTAATTTGTGTCTTGTACTATAAAATAAGTGATAAGTGAAAGCATTCTATTCACATGCTTCCTTGCAATGAAGTTATGCAGCTAAAAAAGTTGTTGGACTTTCGTTTGATGATTAATCAATCAACATATGTACTTAGATTCGTTGAATTAATTTTTTTTTCTCAGGAGATAAGCAGTTAGAGCATAAGAGTACAGAAATTTCTCTAGAGCTTTTCGAAGAAGGTCTACATACCCTTTTATGTCCTGTTTTATCCTCAACTTTGTTCTTGAATTATGATCCCAAACATATTCAAAATTTACCCGATTATTCATTTTTTTTTCAGATGTTGGTTTAATACATATTTCCAAATTTCATTGAAAATATAACAGCCTTTAACGACAACCGATTAAGTCAGGTTAGTCATATAATATGATGATTAATGTAGTAAAAACACAAGATATTCAGTTGACTTGGGTTGCCAGTAAAAGAAAAATATTAAATCCAAATTCACCAGATCAAACAGGGGTCTGCTAATACAATGAGATGCACTGTCCATTTTTTCAACCAATTTGTTTGATTATTAGTGTTCCGGTTATTATTCTATAAAGTACTCATTACACGTTATGACTATGTTGCTGGCCGTTAAAGGAAAAAATATAATATTTTAATCGACATTATTCATAAATTGGGAAAATATTTCTGAATGATAGAGATAAATTTAGATTCCAGCGTTAATAGTTTTCTTATAAATCAAATTGTACACTAATATAGTAATATTCAGTGAGGTGTAAGTTAAAAAAAAAAAATTCCAATGGTTATGCGTGGAATATTCCTTAAGTATTAAAACATAAAAAACAAACTATATATTTTTTAGAGAAATAAAAACAATCTAGGTGTCATTTTCCGTGTATTTGTGTCTCTCGTGCATCTTATCCACTTCAATAAAGCCTATATATTTCTTTGCCTTTTTAAGATCATAAGAGCAAGTGCATCGGTGGTTGTTCTTTCATATAAGCAACTGAAAAAGAAATCAAATAGCAATTTAAACCATTAGAGAGCATCCCATCATGAAAAATTGAAAATAATAGAACATATTGGTGGAAGATTTCGGATGTTATTCAATTTTAGCGTTCTCACAACAATCAACTATCATGAAAAAGGAGGAGAGATCACGAGTTTGAATTTTTCATCTGACATTTTTAACAACATTATCAAACTAATATTTATCGATAAAAAAATTATTATTTAATTAGTTGTATTTTTCTTTTCTTTTATAAGTGTGTTTAAGGAATTTATGTTACCATTTTAAAATTGTTAAGTTAGAATAAATACTTAATTAAATTTCTTAAAATAATGTGATATTATTGAAGTCACTTGATTAGAGATGTGCCTAAAGATGTCTTCCTAATTTTTGAGTAGCATATTGATCATTGTTTAGAGTGAATATTTGAAATGAATACAAAATAAGTAATCCTAACTCAGGAGAGAAAAGTTCTGATTTTGATTTTCTTTTTTCCTTTCTTCACAGAGACACAAACACCGAAAGCAAAACGGGGAAACAGATTTCACTTTTTCTGTCTCACCTTCATGTGTGTTTTCCTTCAAAGTTCAAATAAGTCCGTGATCGTGATTAAAACGTCCTATAAATTAATGATCCAAATGAAGAATTTAGCACAAACCTCCCCACCAAGATTGTCCTCACGTGGGACATCCTCATTGGTTTCTTGCTTCTCACCCTTGCATCCTATCAAAAAGTCGAATAACTACACACTTTTAAGCTCCAACAAATTACAGCTTCGACTGTGTTACTTTGAACCAAATATTTTTTGTCAATTTAATTAACAAAAGAATTTGATAGCCAACTAATATATAGGAAGTGTGAGAACTCAAACTTATGCTGGGAAATTAAAGTATTTAATTATAATTATTAGAATAAAATTAACGCTTCAGATTATATATTTAATTACAAATTTCACACGATCTTAAGTTTAAAAGGAAGAAAGCATAGAAGTATGGTTTCTTTAGTATTTATAATGTTATTTCCTAATAATAAATGAACTTTTATTCCAGTAATCTGCCTAATAAAAAATTACATTAAATAAATATCAATACAAGTTAAAGAAGTAAAACTCTAAATCAAAATATAAAACGACGTAAAATAACACTTAAAAGTATTACCATTTTTTCACAATAACAAAAAGTTCTCCATGAAGACTTTTTCCTTCATAGTACAAAAAGTTCTGAGTAGAGAACTCTTGTGAGAAATGAAAATCTTTAGTTTCAATTATTAAATCAAAACTAACCAACCGTTTAGATCACATATTTAATTACAAATTCATGACTTGTTAAAAATCTCACTACCAACAACATTTAAACTACTATTAACTTTAATTTAATGATGATGATTATAATAAGATGCTTTTTAATCTCCGGAAACAGAATTATTCTTGAGTTGGCAGTGTTTGATAATTAACGAACATGACAAGAGACATGAAACAATGGACACTAACATTCGATCGTACATTAACCACTCAAAATATAAGTAATTTTGCACCGTTGGATTCGGTTCTCGAAGTGTCGTTACTTCCATTGCTCTGAGCAAACAGAGTAAGTAGCAAATAGCACCACTTGTGTGACATATGTCGCATGTGTGTGGCTCAGATTCAAATCAAAAAACACTTCACACACATCACAGGCGTTAACACCGCCGCACAACTTCAAGTGCATGTATCATCATAATCTCATTTTCACTATTTCTTTTTTAATGTTTTCTTAATTTGTTTTTCGCTTTTTATATGATATTTTATTTTGTCCATTATTTGGTGCACAGATTCAGAGGCAGGTTGATTGATTTTGGATCATTGAACTATTATTAGCAGTGAGCATTGATCAAATGCTCACACCACAGAGCGAATAACAGAAAAGGAACAAAAGAAGAAACGTTGTTGCTGTTGTTGTTGGAAGTGAGAGTGATTATGGAGATGTCTATGCAACTAAACTGCAAAACGGTGTTTCCCTACAGAGGCGGTTACATAGTAATTTTTATTTTGTTTTTTCATCTTACTCATGTTTATGTTTTATGTTACATGCTTTGTTCTTTCTCTTTTTCTTAAATTGGATCAATATGGTGGTGAAATATCTGAGTAGGTTTAGTTAATTAATTAATTTGTTTGTTTGTTTATTTTGGTTTCAGTGTTCACCGTGCAAAGCAGGTTGGGGTGTTTCGTTCGTCCGTGCCAGTGCAGGTTTGTTGGTTATTTTATTTTTTTGTTGATTTGTTGTGCCATGTTATTATGATGGCTCCTTCGAATTCATGAATTCGCTTTTCTATAAATGGGTTTTTTTTTTGTTTGTTTTTTTGGTAGATTTTTCTCGGAAGAGGCAACAGAAGAAGGTGTCAGTTGCAAGGACTAAGGGCACTTCTGGAAAGGGTTTTGTCCCAAGCAAAAAGAATACAAGAATGAAGAAGGGAGACACGTTAACTTCAGTAGTCAGTGAGGTTTCAGGGGGTGATAAAAAGCAAACAGTTGAAGTCAATGTAGATGATACTGATAAAGAAGGGGAACTTGAATTCTCCCAAGAGGAGAAATTTGAGGCTGTAGATAGAATTGATGAAAATGTTGGGGATGTGGGGGATTTATCATTGTTAGATGAGACAGTGGGGGAGTTATCGTTGTTAGATGAGAGCAATCAGGCTACCATTTCTGTATTTGATGAGGATGTCGAGGTTCTTGAGTCATGGAAGGAGGAGTTTCCTTACAATGGAGGTGTTGGGATTGTTGAAGATTCTTCGGAAGAAGGGTTGTTAGAGAGTGCAGAAATTGATGAAAATGTTAAAGATACAGATACTGATGGTGATATTACTGAGGAAGCTGTTGAGGAATCAAGCAGTGCTGATGATGATAGAATAAACGAGGAAGCTGCTGGGCTGTTGAAGTTAGAGTTGGAAGCAAATCAGCGCAGGCAGGAGATAGAGAGGATTGCAGAGGAAAAACTTTCTCAAGGGATTAAGCTGTTTGTATATCCTCCTGTGGTTAAACCTGATCAAGATATAGAACTTTTTCTCAACAAGAACCTTTCAACACTAAGTGAAGAGCCAGACATTCTGATCATGGGGGCATTCAATGATTGGAAGTGGAAATCTTTTTCCATTAGGTTGAATAAGTTGCATCTCAAGGGCGATTGGTGGTCTTGCCAATTGTATGTGCCAAAAGAAGCCTACAAGGTAGACTTTGTGTTCTTCAATGGACAAAATGTCTATGACAATAATGACCAAAAAGACTTCTGCATACCCGTTGATGGAGGAATGGATGCATTAGCATTCGAAGATTTCTTGCTTGAGGAGAAACGTAAAGAATTAGAAGAACTTGCTAGGGCGCAAGCTGAAAGGGAAAGACAAGCTGAAGAGCAAAGGCGAATAGAGGCAGACAGAGCTGCAAAGGAAGAGGACAGGGCACGGGCGAAGGCAGAGATTGGGAAAATGCGAGAAACATTGCCGCAATTGTTGAAAAATGCTGTAAAGTCCGTTGATAACGTTTGGCATATTGAACCTAGCGAATTTAAAGGCAAGGACTTGATCAGATTATATTACAACAGAAGCTCAGGTCCTCTTGCAAATGCTAATGAAATATGGATTCATGGGGGGCACAATAATTGGAAGTATGGATTATCAATCGTCGAAAGGCTTGTCAAGTCTGTTTTAAAAGGAGGTGAATGGTGGTATGCCGATGGTATGCTCTGTTACATATCTATTCTTTGCCTTTGATGTTAATTCATTTCCTTGAAATTAATCTTTTACTAGACTTCAAAAAGGTGTATGAATAGAAAAAAAATATGCGCTATGATGTGACATGCACGGAGGTTGAGTTTTTGCATCTTTTTATTTATAATGGGCAAATCTTTGCCATCTGATGGAGGACTTATGCTATAATATTGGTAGTTGCTAATACATGATGGTGATGCATTAGGTGAATGGTATGCCTTTGCAGATGAGATTCAGACACAAGATTCTGAAGTGCCTTTCTTATCCATAATAAAAACCAGTATTGAAGTGACTTGATTTGATAGATCTGTCATGTCCATCATTTAATTTAAAATATCTTATGAGAATTTTGAATCTTGAACTGTATAAGTTACACAACCACTTCTAAATTCTGGCTCATTGCTTTGGATTTCTACGATATATGTCTGCATACATTCAGCTGAAATTTCATAGATAGATAGATAGATAGAGAGGCAAAGAGAGACATAAATTTCTTATACAAAGCATTAGATATTTACTCCTAGAATAGGGTTTATACTCATGCCATCAACTCTTTAAACTGTTTTAGATCAATGACTGTTTGATGGTCAGCAAAAGAATACTGGTTCAGAAGATAGATAAAAACATGATCTCTTCTTTAGGATTACTTTGAAGTATGCAACACCTTTTGTTGATGAATTTTTATATTTTATGCAGTTGTTGTACCTGACCAAGCTCTTGTCCTGGATTGGGTCTTTGCTGATGGTCCACCTAAGAAGGCAGTTGTCTATGATAACAATCGTAAACAAGATTTCCATGCCATTGTCCCTGGGGCTATACCTGATGAACAGTATTGGGTTGAGGAAGAGCAGCTGATATACAGAAAATTTCAGGAGGAGAGGAGGTTAAGAGAGGATGCGATACGTGCAAAGGTTAGTTCTTGCTTGAGATGACTTCCAAATGGTAACATTCAGGCATGACCTAAGATACTTATCAATCATAAAGATAAGCTTTTCAGTTGTCTGTTTTCTTGTGTCACTTCATGTAAATATATACAGAAGCATATAGTGTATTCTTATTATGTAATCTTGTTATGGAGGATAAGTTCAGCTTTTGTTGGGAATGTAGTTCTAGATTGATACCTATAACTGCTTTCCTAAATACTACTTAAGCATTTATTTTTTCTTTAAACAGATATTCAAACTAATAAATACTCATCTTGTTGATTTGTTCCTATCCTTGTTGCAGGCTGAAAAAACAGCACAAATGAAAGCTGAAACAAAGGAAAGAACTTTGAAAGGATTTTTGCTTTCTCAAAAGCATATTGTATTCACTGACCCTCTCGATGTTCAAGCAGGGAGTACAGTGACAATATTTTATAACCCGTCCAACACAAATCTGAATGGAAAACCTGAGGTTTGGTTTAGATGTTCATTTAATCGTTGGTCTCACCGTAATGGTCCATTGCCACCTCAGAGAATGTTACCTGCAGAGAATGGCACTCATGTCAAAGCCTCTTGTGAGTTTCTACCTTAGTTTACATTTGAAAGAGTGTAGACTATAGTATTCTAGCAATTAGTAATATCAAGGATATTAATGTCTCTTTTGGTTGCTTAATTTTGATTTTCTAATCTTTATTTAGATTTTGGTTAAAGGATACTATTTCTGAAATATGATTTGTCCTCCAAATACATTATGTTACCACATTTTGATGTTTGAACATATATGAGGAGCTCTACTGGTTAACAGATTACTGGTCTTTAAATTGAATGCATTGTTCTGCTATCAGTTTGTGTTGTGTGTACGGAAAATACTTATAGTACTATATAGTAGACAAAAAGTGGCAACAGGTGTCCGGAGCCTGTTGACTCAATTGCATATGGATTTGTGCAGAAAAAAACTGATATGCTACTGCATAGGTCAAAGATAAATTTAATGGTGCAGAAAATTTTGTGAATGTTTGCATGTCAAAAATGTTTTTTTGTATACCATTATCCTTTGCGTGTCCTAAGCTGTAGGCTGGCCTTTGATCTGATGGTTGAGTTTTTGTTGTGACAAATGTTATAAAGAAATCTGCAAGGGGTTTATAATCTGCATCACTTATGGTTTGTATTCAGATTCCATGTTCACAGATCTTGTATCATTAGAAATAGAGTTTTGAGATGTACAACTTCATTATAGTTTTGTAAAGTTGATGTTGTGCAACTTCATCCGAAGTATGATCACTTTGTTCTCTCCAGGGAAAAATACATTGGGTCCTGAAGAAGTTTAATGATTTTGTGTTTCTGCAGTCAAGGTTCCACTGGATGCATACATGATGGACTTTGTATTCTCTGAGAGTGAACATGGTGGAGTTTTTGATAACAAATTTGGAATGGATTATCACATACCAGTTTTTGGAAGTATTGCAAAGGAACCACCTTTGCATATCATCCATATTGCTGTGGAGATGGCCCCAATTGCAAAAGTGAGCTAACCTATTGCATGTATCTTATCTTAAATTCATTGACATGCCTCTGAGCAGACTTCTTTTATTGCCAAGGCTGGCAAATTGTTGGAAATTAGAATTAAGAATTTTTACTATTTTTCATGTGTTGTTCAGAAAAAGGTATTTACTTGTTACTATGTTATGCAGAGGCTGTTTGTGAACTAATTAAACACATTTTTCTGTTTCTGATGGTATTCATGTTTGGCAGGTTGGAGGCCTTGGTGACGTTGTTACTAGTCTATCCCGGGCTGTTCAGGATTTAAATCACAATGTGGACATCATTCTTCCAAAGTATGACTGCTTGAACCTTAGCAATGTAAGTTTTTCCCCCCTCCTTGTTGCTGTGATACTTATATTAAATCTTATACTCTGCAGTGGATATATGATGTCTATTCCAGCTCAATTCACAAGTTTTCTGGTCTCTGCCTAACTTCCTGTCGTATACAGCATCATGTTGCAATAATCATTGCAAGTGATATAGTTTGATATTCAGTATGTAACTGATCAATAATCAGGAGAAGGGGGGTTTCAAAAATTGTATGAGTGGCTTCTGTGTGGAAATGAATGGTTTGTTGAGAGCGTTTCTTCACATTTGACTGTTGAGCATCTGCATCAGTGGTGGCTATCTTAGAAGCATAAAGGGCTAGGAAAATGCATATTTTGCTTTCATATTTTAGTTAGTGTTATTATTAGCAGCTGAATGCGTGGCTTCTAAATAATAATACAGGTAAAGGACTTTGACTATCACAAAAGCTATTCCTGGGGAGGCACTGAAATAAAAGTATGGCATGGAAAAGTTGAAGGCCTCTCTGTCTACTTTTTGGAGCCTCAAAATGGGTAAATGCTTTGATTCTCCACACTGTTCTCTAATTTTTGTCAATTAAGTGTTTCTTATGCCTGAGCCTCTTTATATTTTGGAAAAATAACTTTTTCATATCAACTTTCTAGGTTAGAGAAATATCCATGAGATAATATTCAAAATTTATGGTTGCTGCTGTAGTCACAGCTGAACTTCAACAGTATTGTAATCAAATTGCTTGATTTGAATCTTAAAGGCTTGGATTCTTTGGGGCACCATTTGCTAAGTGTAGATATTAGGAAGTCTGAGTTTTCAGGGAGAGAGATAAGAAAAACAGAGGAGCAAAAGGAGAGAGAATTCTTTGGAGGTTTTTATTGAATAACAAACTAAGAACCTAAGGGGAAGATTCTTCTTCCAAGGGTTTCCATTTCTACTAAAGGCTAATGCTCAGTTTCCCAAAATGTCACCTTCCTCCTATTTAAACTAACTACTTTAAATGCCCAATACTGCTATTCAAATTAACTACTTGTATTCTAACTCTCTGGACACTATTAATTGAAGTTACTTTCTTTATATTAGATGTGAAATAAGCCTGGATGAAACAAAAGAGAATCAAATTGTGAAACCAATTAGTTGATCTCTCCACTTGTATATACTACATTCATAAATTATATAAACTCAACCATTTGAATTGATAATTTTTAGGTGTATTATGTTTGACATTGAGTGCTAAACTATATCTTCATTGTGATTATCTGCAGATATTATTTCCCATATATGTATATCTTTTTTATTCAGTCGTGGTATTTTTTTTCTTTTTATTTAGGGTAACTGCATTTTTACTCTTTATGAACATTAAATTACTAAGCTTTACAAATCAATATTCTTTGCTGCAGATTCTTTCAGGTTGGCTGTGTATATGGTCGTGGGAATGATGGAGAGAGATTTGGTTTTTTTTGTCATGCTGCTCTTGAGTTTCTACTCCAAAATGGATTTCATCCTGTAAGAGATATCATTTTACTAGTGACTAAACATTTCATTTTGTACACATTACTGATATTTTCTATTTTACGTTGTTGATTTATGCCTTCCTTGTGTAGTTGCTTGCATTTGTGTAATTGAAACTAAAGTTCCTATGCATAAAACAACCAAAAATATTATCAGCACCTTTCCAAGTGATCAGCTTTCCTACTTGGGCTAAACATTTTTCTTTCTGTTTTATTTAACATACCATTTATATAAATCAAGTGATCTCAGGTTTAACAACGTATATTATCACACCTTTTGGAATAAAAAAACATTGTCACAAAGGGTGTATTTTAATTGGCTCCAACCAATGGACAGGATATCATCCACTGCCATGATTGGTCAAGTGCTCCGGTTGCATGGCTATTTAAAGACAACTATGCACATTATGGTCTTAGTAAAGCACGAGTTGTCTTCACAATTCATAACCTTGAATTTGGAGCCCATTCCATTGGAAAAGCTATGGCATATGCTGACAAAGCTACAACTGTAAGTGCTGATTATTCCCCCTTCATAATATGAATTTTGGAGTTTAAACAGAGTCAGTAATTTGAAATGAAGAAGCTGATTGTGATTTTTACATCTTGGTGATGCATATTTGGCAGGTCTCTCCCACATATTCAAGAGAGATTGCTGGTAATCCTGTAATTGCTCCTCATCTTCACAAGTTCCATGGTATAATAAATGGAATCGACCCAGATATATGGGACCCATATAATGATAAATTCATTCCCGTAAGTAGACATATATACAGATCTTTCTTATTCTCTTCTTACATAGGTCCTACAATGGTGTGTAGTTATCAAAGTTAAGTCCCAACATTGTGGCTGCTTATAAACTATGTGTACTTACTAAAGTTAGAAACTTAAGCTAGAAAAATGCTGATGATTTGTGTTTATCTTCCCCTTTTACTTGCTTTGGATAACTGTAATGACTGCTCCATCCTATATTGGTTCTTACCAGTGCCTTTAAAATAATGCAACTGATTAGGTGAACATACTTGCCTTGTTTATTCTGTAAAGTTATGATTGAGCGTTTGGGATGAATCATCAATATGAAGAACATATCAACTGGAATATTGCTCTTGCTCAACTGTTGCAATTCCAACAGTGCACAACTGCATACATTACCCTGACCAAGTTTAACATAGAAAAGTTTTAACTAGGACTTTTTAAATGCAAATGGACTGAGGGATTCTTTTATTCAGTTGAGTTCATTAATGACTACAATGACTCATAAGCATATCTCTGCCCCCTTATAACCATACCGATGCTTATTGTATAGAAGTTTTTTATTTAGTTTCTACTAATTCAGTTATGACTAGTTCCTATATCACATTATTCCAGGTATCATACTCTTCAGAAAATGTTGTTGAAGGAAAAAGAGCTTCGAAGGAAACCTTGCAACAAAGGCTTAGTTTAAAAAAAGCTGATCTTCCTTTAGTGGGAATTATTACTCGATTGACTCATCAGAAAGGAATCCATCTCATCAAACATGCCATATGGCGCACCCTAGAACGTGGTGGACAGGTATTCCTCTATTTCTATTTTACATCAAAGTGTGAACCAGCAATGCCATAGTTGCCTGCATAATAGCAGTATGGGATAGTAAAATTATAAACATTTTAACTGTTGTTTTTGTTATCATTACCAAATCATTTTGAGGTCATACATGATAGATATTTTGTAGTTCAAGATTTTAGGCCAAGTGATTACCTGACAACTGATGTGGTATTAAATATTCTTTGATAAAGTTGTTTGATCTCAATCCTCATCACCCTTGTGCTAATAGGTGGCCATCTTTTAGCCTCCACTTAACAGTTTCAGGTTTTCAGTCGAGTCATTTGGCAAAAATAAATGTACTGGATGTATGATATCTTAAACTTGGAACCCACCTGGACCCTCCTATACCCTTTTCAAATGAAACTTTTATGCTTCAAATAGGTGCTGATAATTTTCATTATTAGCCAAGGGTAAATGTGAAAGTCAGGCATTTTAATTTGTTAGTAGATTTTCTTGTTCAATTTAGAAATTGTTTACAAATGTTTCATTTAAGTAGACAAGTCTTGACTGTAAAAAGATATGCAGGTTGTATTACTTGGTTCAGCTCCAGATCCTCGTATCCAAAATGATTTTGTGAATTTGGCCAATGAATTGCATTCCGCTCATCATGATCGTGCTAGACTTTGCCTTGCATATGATGAGCCTCTTTCACACTTGGTAACTTATGAAACTGAAAAACCTTTGGTAACATTTTACCCATCCAGGTACAACATAATGGGCCTCTACTGACTCATTTTAATTTCTTTTGTTCTAGATATATGCTGGTGCTGATTTCATTCTAGTTCCTTCAATCTTTGAGCCATGTGGACTCACTCAACTCACAGCAATGAGATATGGTTCAATACCTGTTGTTCGGAAAACTGGAGGTCTGTGCATGCTTTATATTTACTCTACATTATAATTCATTTAAATGGCATGGTATTTATGCAGACTCTGCATAGTATATTGGCCATTAACCTATTACATTTATATACAACAACAACAACAACAACGCCTTATCCCACTAGGTGGGGTCGGCTACATGGATCAACTTCCGCCATAATGTTCTATCAAGTACCATACTTCTATCCAAATCATTAAGTTCGAGATCTTTTTTGATAACCTCTCTTATAGTCTTTTTGGGTCTTCCTCTGCCTCGAATTGTTTGTCTTCTCTCCATCTGGTCTACTCTCCTCACTACAGAGTCTACCGGTCTTCTCTCTACATGCCCAAACCACCTAAGTCTATTTTCCACCATCTTCTCTACAATAGGCGCTACTCCAACCCTCTCTCTAATAGCTTCGTTTCTAATTTTATCCTGTCGAGTCTTACCACACATCCACCGCAACATCCTCATCTCCGCTACACCTACTTTATTCTCATGTTGGCTCTTGACCGCCCAACATTCTGTTCCGTACAAAATCGCCGGTCTTACCGCAGTCCGATAAAACTTTCCCTTTAGCTTGATCGGTACCTTTGCATCACATAACACCCCCGATGCTTTTCTCCATTTCATCCATCCTGCTTGAATGCGATGATTCACATCCCCTTCAATTTCCCCATCATCCTGTATTACAGACCCAAGATATTTAAACCGTGTGACTTGAGGGATAATATGGTCTCCTATTTTCACCTCTGAGTTAGAAACCCTCCTTCTTTTGTTGAACTTACATTCCATATACTCCGATTTGCTTCTGCTTAGACGAAAGCCATGTGTTTCTAGAGCTCGTCTCCAAGTTTCCAACCTCTCATTCAACTCCTCCCTCGACTCAACCTATTACATTTATATATGGAATATTTTTTTTTTATCTTTTCAATTTCTTTTGTTCATTCAACTCTGTTTTGGTTCAGTTAACATTCATATTAACATAATTTTGCAGGACTTTACGATACAGTATTCGACGTTGACCATGATAAGGATAGAGCCCAAGCGCAAGGTCTTGAGCCAAATGGATTTAGTTTTGATGGAGCTGATACTGGAGGTGTTGATTATGCTCTCAATAGGTGAGTTATGTGCCATATGATAGTGGTTATGTTGTGAAAAATCCAATTTGCCAATAACATAACTCCAAAAACGTATTACAGACTTACCATACATTGATTTGAGTGAAAGGGGCTCACTTCCCTTGAGCATGTGAATGTGATTTTTGCTTCAATCCTCTGAACTTTGTTTGTGGAAAAAGTACCATTGAGACTAGAGAGGGTTGATCTTTTTCACCACCAGATCATGCTTGGTAGATTAGTCTCTTATTTACTAGGTGAAGAGATAATTTGGAAAACCACAAAGAACAAAAATGTAACAGCCAGAATAAATACAGTAATTAAACCATTTTTATTAGTGATCTGCTGTAGATTTTAAAGTCTTGAAGCTTGGCTAGTGGGCTAAAAGTCCTTTCAAAATCATATTTATGTTGAGACTCAGGCCCACTTAGAGACCATACTTAAGGTTTAGGATATTTTTTTAAAAACAAATTGGGGTTTGGATATAGAGTGGGAAGGAGACTCCAACTAGGTTGGTGCCTCCCTGAAGCCCCACCCAAAACACACCCCGAAATGCATTAATAATCAGAAAAAAGGGAGCACAAAAGATCAAATGGGAAAGAGGATATTCATTTCCCTATTGTAAAAAAAAGTTTAGGGGTGTCCCAACATTGTACATTTGGAATACAAAATCCTTTGAAACAAACGTCATATGCTGAATTTCTTACATTGGAATTTTCATTGGGAAAGAAGGGTTGAAAGTGGCTTTGACATGGAAAGAGGAAACCAGAAGCATTATGCTTTTATTGCATTTTTCAATGTTGAACTGTTTTTTCTTGCATTTTTCGACAATGTTGCCACATGACACAAGGACGTCTGTGTATCTAAAGTCCTAATTAATTTTATGGACTCTTTTTCAGGGCAATATCAGCATGGTATGAAGGCCGTGATTGGTTTAACAGTTTATGCAAAAGGGTGATGGAGCAAGACTGGTCTTGGAACCGGCCTGCTCTTGACTATTTGGAGCTTTACCATGCAGCACGCAAGGCAGAATGAGATTTAAATGAACAGAGGAAGTAAGATGGAAATTAAAATTCATTCCTTTTATACAGATTTAGTGGTAAGCTTTTAGTCTTAGAATAATTTAGTTGCATATAGCCAATCTTAGTGAAAAATAACCGCTAGGTGACACCAGTTTGTAGAGACAAAACTCAAATGGTTCATTATTTTGTTAGCACGCAATAATATGTAGGTAAGCTTTACATGGTAGTATATGCTAAGAGATCATGTTTTTAATTTGTGGAATGCATTGCAGAATAAATCGAAAGCTGCAAGTATCTTTTGTTCATTACAGAGTTGAAAATCAAGAACAGAAAAGAGCCAATATTTTTAATGTCTTTTGGTAATGACCAACACCAACTTCTTCGACGAGGTAGAAGTGAAAAGAAATTACTGGACATTGTATTATTATTAAAAACTTAAATGACTTTAATAATCTTCGACCAAGGTGATAAAAAGATTGATAACGGATTTTTACTTATTGAACATGAAGCTATTGAATTTTATATGCAAATGGTCATAAACATAAAGTTAATTGATAAAGTACAGTGTGTCCTTTTATTGTGCAATCAGATACGAACTGATATATATGATCCAAGGAGGTTCCCTCAGGTTCATCAACAAATGTTGCAAGTGTAATTTTTGTTTCAATGTCCTTCCTTACCTTGAGATTTCATCAAAGAAAAAGAATGCTGCAAGTAATGTTCAGTAAAATAAGATTAATAAATTATGAAATTTCGTTTAGAATTTAATTATAGTATACTGATCTTGTAAATATTTTTTACAATGTCATTTAATTATAAATTAACATGTTAATTTTTATAATAGAAAGAAATGATTTTGGATTATTTTTGGATTCCTATAAAGAAATGAGATAAAATGGATTGAATTAAAATGAAATAGAATGGAATGGAATATAATACAGTAACACCTTCATTCCATTATTTAAATATTTTGTGATGGAATTGAGGGAAGTTTTCATTATATTGTTAGATAGTGTATGAAGTGGAATAAATTTTTTTATTCCTAAATTAGCCTTATTTGAAAATTGAAAATACTAAAATCCTTTGTGTATGAAATTTATGATGGCTTTAACGAAACCATTTTTAGAAACTATTCATTCAACTATAGAGATTTTAGGAATTTTTCTCTAACGAAAACGTTTTTAAGATTTTTTTTATTCTTTTATCTTTTTTAATCTATCATTTTTATTTTTATCTCTAAATTAAATTTTAATTTTTTTAAAAGAAATTATCAATAGCTAAAAAAATCTTAATATCACAATATAATTTGTCTGGGTTGTTTAAGCCCTATGTACCATTAGACCAATAGTAGACCTCCCCCCTTCCCCTATCCTTTTTAAGAGTTCCTGAGGATCTTTAATTTTTCACTTTTAATTTTTATAAAATATAAAAATGATTTTATTATTATTTATTTATACTTAGACATAATTTAAATATATCATATTTTAATATGACTTGTCAAAATAAATCACATAATTACATGTCATTTTATTAATATAAATAATAATATTTTAAAAAATTGTAAAATTCATTAGGACTAAAAATAATTAATTTAATGTATTTATAAGAACTAGGTACATGTTTATTCTTATGTCTCCTTTTTCAGATTCTATCTAACTCCCTCACCTACCAAGCACCGAAGTTGCCTCGTCTTAGGTTGGCATTGAAGTACATAACACAAGGAATGATTGATTCATAGAAGCAGGTACACCATGTCATGTTCGCAAATTCAAAGGCAGGATCTCAATTGTTTTTTCAATTTTCAAAGAAATATACTTTTGGTAGATGAAAAAATGTGAAAAATGAGAGAAGAATTTAAGATTTAAATTAAAAAAATAAAACTTATTTCTAGATATTAGGTTTCTTTTCTTTTCTTACTTACCCATTTACTAAATAAAAAAAAACATATCATTGTTTATATATTTTTTCTTTTATCCAAGCATATTATTAATATGCCAAAATAACGATAGAATAGATAAACTTTGCTTAATTATCAAATATTTGAATCAATAAATTTAAATAGGTAATTTAAATTTAATTTTATTTAAATTATAATTTATTGGTTTTATTTAGGAATTTAACTTTTCATTTAAAAAGTTTTTTAAAAACAAAACTTGAATTGATTTTATTTAAAATGTTATACAATAAGAATTTAATTAGTTTTGAATTTTTTATAGAAAAAAATATGTGCATATGTAGATACCTACCCAAGTTTAGTTGTATTTTATTTGACTTTTATATTGAATATTTTAATTAAACTATTTTCCTTATTAATTTATAAAATCCGTTCACCTTAAATACTTGTAAATTTTCTTATGTAAATACTTATATTATATAGTCAAATAACCTAGAAGAGTTATATTTGATTTCTATAAAGTCTTCATGTATTTTAAATCATTATCATTTATAGTTTTGGACTAAAAAAACATATATTCCAGTTTTTAAATATATTCATTTGATTATATTATCTTACTTTTTTATTAATATTTTTTATTTTACTTATTGGTAAAACCAGAAGATAATGCATATTTAATATTTAAAATAAAATTACTTTTAATAAAAAAAATTCCTCCCAATCACTTTTAATTCAAATACATTCAAAATCTTGTTTAAAATATTTGAATTCAGTTGCATTAGACAACCACAAAGTTGGTTAGCTATTATTTTTACTTAATTAATACTACTTACAGCCCTCTTATAAAATCAGAGAATAAGTTACTAAAAAGTCCAAAGTTAAAGAGAGATTCAATATGAAGCACGTCTCCTAAGTCCTAATACCCAATGAAATGGCATTCACTTCACTACCCTCTCCTAGAAGAGAAGAGAAGGCATTGACTCAGCCAAGATGGTACAGATGGATCGGAGGCTCTGTGTGCATGAATGACCTTTGTTACAGAGTTGAAGATAAGGTTGAGACTTGATAGAGGATTGGCAAGGTACGGCCACACCAATAGTCCCTTACCACCTCTCCAAATCAACATGCAGATGCAGCTTTTAAAAAAATAGATATTGAAAATGAAAACAAAGAAAGAGAGAGAGGGGACTTTTAGGCTCCGTTTGTTCCAAAAAAAAAAAAAGGATAGAAAAATTAAGAAATAAACATTAAAATAATTTGAGACTTATATTTTGATATTTTTTTTTCTATTCTATCGAACAGTGCCTTATTAGAAGAATGTGTTTGTTTGCTCTTCTTAATTGGAAATGCTATGATGGAACTTCCCCTCGCCCACTTCTTCATGACCTTCATCTGTGCCCTTTTGGACTCTTGCATTTAATCACCTTACTTTGATTATTTCCAGGTAATTAATGATCTTATTATTTATTTATGTCAACTGAGATATTCACGCCCAGGACCCATGCATCATTTTCTTTTCGTTTCTTTTACTTATAATCATGTTCTTTTCTGGGCCAAACAATAATACACGCTTATATGTGTACATTAATATATGTACACATAGGATTTGCATGCTGCTTCTCTTGGCTTTTTCTGCCACCCCTTTGTCTTTAAAAAATTAAAAGATAAAAATCAAGTACAATTCTGTGCCTCTCTCTGGTCTCTGATTTTCAAGGCTTCATCCTTTGTACCGGTTGGTATTTAACAAAGGGTTAATCACATTTACCATTTGTAAGTTTTTCTTTTTTGAAAAGTCCTATTTCTTTTTGGTGGGTATTTATTTATTTATTTAAACAAAAGCAAAGGTAGATTCCTGATGTTATTCCCTTACACCTTTCTGCTTTTTGATTCCCAAGACGAGAAAAAAGTCCATTTTATCTCATTAGAAGCCACAATACCATTAGGTGGAGAAGTCTCACTTATCTATGTGTCTATATATACTGAAATAGGAAATTTTGACACATCACTGCTCATTACTCAATCTTCTTACACTCCTAATAAGTGTTTTTCATTTCACAAACACCCTAATCTATCTATAACAACAATGACATCAGATCGAGGTGTTTTTTTGAACAAAAGCTGGGGTGTTGGTGGAAGAGAAATGAAGGACAGAGATTTTGATGAAGAAGATGTGTGGAGTGTAGCAAATGATGATAGTGGCAAAGAAACCACAAGGGCATGCAAGGAATCTTGTGGTTCTTCTTCTTCTTCTTCTGCATGGCGTTTACCTGCTGCTCCAAGAAAGATTCCAAGGGCTAATAATAATGCTAATCCCCTACCTGCAGCTTCTGATGCTCCATTGGTTAAAGGATCCTCATCAGCACCTATGGACATCCCTGACTGGTCAAAGATTTATGGTAAGAGTTGCAAGAAAGGGTCAACAGCAGATGATGGTGCAAGCAACAAGGGTGGTGATGATGATGATGATGACGACGATGACATGGTTCCTCCACATGAATGGATTGCTAGGAAGCTTGCAAGGAGCCAGATTTCATCTTTCTCTGTGTGTGAAGGGATGGGGAGGACACTCAAAGGGAGAGATCTTAGCAAGGTGAGGAATGCTATTTTGACCAAAACTGGCTTCATAGAGTAGTGGTTAATTTAAGAGATTTAATTCGGTTGGTTGAATAATGTTAATGAGTTATTGTAAATCTTGTGAGTTTGATTCCTACTTGGATGTACTAATGTAAGCTACTTGGATGTCTTCATGTAAGCTTCAAATTTTGGCATCATTAGTAGCCATACCACAATCAAATCATCCATTATTGTTTTACTCGGGTCCCATGCAATCGTTTTTGTTTTGATTATTCTCACTATAATATATAGTAGTTTATTAGTGTATTGGAATAGGGTGTTCTGCTGCTAGAGGAACTTTAAATGCATGGAATCCCTCTTGCATGTCATGAAGCCAGAGATGCCTTGTTTGTTTTTGTTAATTTCTTGTTCTAAGTTTTCTGGGAAAAGAA
Source organism: Glycine soja (assembly GCF_004193775.1). Lineage (NCBI taxonomy): Eukaryota > Viridiplantae > Streptophyta > Magnoliopsida > Fabales > Fabaceae > Glycine > Glycine soja. The sequence goes on along the minus strand of NC_041012.1, from coordinate 39,471,804 downwards.
GGATTTATAGGGAAAGCAAAAGAATGAGTGGCAACCTCTTAAATTTTTGTGAGGATTTCTATTAGTTTTTTGTTCATAGGTTAATGGGGTGTACCTTATTAATGGAAGAGCTAGCTGTAACTTGTTAGTTTTTCAAGAATTCTCATTGTTTAATGTTCTATTTCGGGTTTTCTGACTATTGATGTACAAGGCTAGTGTATACAAGTTAAGAAATAATTAAATAATACAGATTAAAAATATCCTAATTTAATCATAGTTTCTGAAAAGAAATTATAAAATAAGGAGTGAGATTTACATTTTACTTGTTTTGTCTAAAATATAATCCCTTCCCTTTTTTACTGTTTTTATTTTTGAACAAATGTCTCTGCATTCAGATACATTGCCCCGGGTTGTGGATTCAAAAAATATCCATGTTTCTACCAAAAAATATAACTTTTAAATGATCGATGAAATCTAGCATCCTTTTTTATTAGAAAGAAATAAGTGGCCACCACCAGAATGGTATAAACTATAAGTTAAAAGAGCATAATTCCATACAAGTCATTCTCGGCTTCTTGGATGATTTTTATACAAGGGCCTAAGCCCAACTAAAAAACCGCAAGGAAAAGCTATAGAGCTATCAAATATAAAGAAAGTATATCCAAAACAAATTATTTTTAGAAGAATATCCGAAAAAAGGGCAAATTTTGTCATAGCACCTGCAAATTAATTAGCATCCCTGCATGTAGATGTGTGTCCATTGGAAAAAAGATACAATATTGTAAATGGTGGAGTAAGTCCTACCATTGAGACTTCAAACAACCTTATTGTGAGAGAAGGCTAATAGCATGTAATGAATGCAATTCTATAATAACGTTCTTATGACATGCATGATTCGTGTATATCAAAACTTCTTTTCTAACAAAATAGAACACAAGTTTCTTGTAGCCGAGAAAATTTGTTGATGGAACTTTAATAAGGGGACGTAGTCCTAAAATAGAAATTTGAAGATTTGATAACAAGATCCAGTTTTTGTGGAATATTCTTTCCTTCTCTTTACTATATGCGATGAACAATATCTCACTTTTGCCGACACAGATCACAGTGATTAATTTTAAGGAGGATTTGGGAGGTCTCGAAAAGGCTAATATGTTAATAGAAATATTGTTATGATGTCGATTTTTCTTGCCTCTCACATTTATAAAGGAGAGGAAGAGATACATTAATTTTTTGTGCGGTTACTAAAAATTGCATCATTACAAACCTTCTGTGAACGAATGGACAATGAGGAGTTAAAGAAGAAGGCAAGAAAATGTTTTATTTACTTTTTTATATGAAATTATTATTTTTCCAAAATATATAAAAATCATTTAATTACTTTTCTTGTAATTTATTTTCACTTGTAGTAAATAGGTCCTATTTGAATAATTTTTTCTATAAGAATTTCTAATAAAAATAAATAAATGAACTGAGTTTCTCTTCTAAATTAAAATCAACTTATGTAGCTTAACTTTTCAAAGAGTTAGATGAAAATTTTTCTATAACATTTAATTACATAATTTTATTTTAATTTATAAGAAAATATTATTAAACTAGAGTCATAATGAGTTTAGAGGAAAAATGAATATTATTCATCAAATATGTTGGATACAAGGCTATTTTTACAATTCGGCAGGATTCTAATTATCCTCCATGTGTACTACCTTCGTTCTTTTTTTATAAGAAAAAAAACTCAAATTTTTTGTTCTCAAATATAAGCAAAACTTAACTATTTTTGTCTTATTTAATAAAATTATATTTAAAATATTCTTCATAGGGAATTTGTGTTTAATATCAAATTCCTATGATAAAGGTAGTTTAGAAAAAATATATTTTTTAATTAAAAATGACACAATTTAATAAAGTAAATTAATTTGTTTAATATATGTGAAATCCATTTATTTCTTAAAAAAGAAAACGGAGGAAGTATATACTAATTTAGTAATTTGGCTGTTTTACTGGTTGAGGTGAGATTTCCAACAAGTTTCATTGCAAGGCTCTATGAGTGATAATTGGGACAATTCAAGGGCTGGGAAACAAACCTGGATTTTTGCCAAGTTGTAGAAAGAACGGGCAAGAAGGATTTTGAGACTAATCCTGAAGTATGATTCCAGCCTCGGCCAATGGAACCAGAAAAGAAGCTTCAATGGTGGTTAAAGCCAGAGAAAATTATACCATAATATGAGTTGAGAGGAAAAATGAATATTATTCATCAAATGTGTCAAGTACAAGACTATTTATTATCATTATTTTATCTTAACAGAAAATAACTGTAACTTCTTGATTAACTAATCTCTAATACTCGATGAAGATGATGTCTCAAAAAAAGCTCAAATATGCAGAAAATTCTCCTTTGCTTCATTACTCTTCTTTTTTCCATGTTGTTGATGTGTGCCTATTTATGGAAGAAAGATATTCACATTAATTGGAGTGCTTCAACTGATGGAATAGGGGCAATGCAAAGAAGAGCTTTAGTCCTTTTGTGACATAAACTTCTAGTAATAGCACCCTTCTACTTCAGAATAATTTTGTTTTTTTGGTACTATTTTGAACGTTGTATCTAGAGTAATCTGGTTTAAAAAATTTGTGAGGCACAACATGTATTACTATTAGCTTCTTCAAGTAGCTTATGGCTGAAGTTTGGCAGCCTTCCATGCCTTGAAGGTTCTGTTCTTCATCATTACCTATCTGCCTTAATTTAATACTTCTTGAATAAACTCTTGTAAGTCTTCATTTGATTATTTCTCCAATAGATTTCATGAATCTCCAAGGATTTGCATATTCTGATTCTTCCAAACATTAACTTCATGTAGGCTTCCAGCCTTCATTTCAATTATTGAATGACAAATATTACTTTATACATTTCAACTTGCAAGCATCTCCATGTTTTTTTATGTCTTTTTTCCTAATTGTTACGGTCTCATCGCCGGAGTGTTTGTTGTCGTCGATGGTGTACGTGCATTGTTTACGGATACACGACAAAGTTTGATGATTTTTCATCGTCGGAGAAGGAGAGATGCATATTTTTTTTTTCAAACCATACGGATTAAAAACAAGTTACACTAAGAGAGTGCGGTTTTACAAAAAAAAAAAAAAAAAGATGTTGTAGAAATGAAAAAGTTAATCTGCTATTTGTAACCTATGGGTATTTTTGGTATTTTAAAAAACTGTTGGGTATACCAGCAAAAATACTTGGTGTCCCAAGCAGTTCCGCAATATTTTTGGGACAATTGCTTCTTGCAATCCTCCAATTACTTTTAAAATGATCATTTTGAAAGTAATATGAAAAGGATATAAAACAATTTTAGAAGTGCAGGAAAAAATACACTATTTTTAACCTAAAATTGAAGAGCTCAATCGAACTTTATTTTTGGAATGTTTGGACACATCGGGCAGATTCAATTTGTTATCTCTAGATATCTTTAACCCACAAAACCTTAAATGAGTTGTCTAACACTCTAACTTACCTTGAGTAAAATGTGAGAAACAAACTAAGAACATTTGTAGACGATTGCCTAGCATATTAAAGTTAAGAAATACTAGTTTATATGTTACACACTCTTTAATACTTTCTTTTTTTCTTGACACACACTCTATTATTGAATAATGAAATTTAAGTAACTCTTGTTACTATTTGATGTAATAAAACTCACATAAATTTAATCTAATATATAATAGTATAATATATTGGAAAAAAAAGTGTTTTTAACCTTCTTTATTAAAATTAGTGTTTTACTGAGGCATAAGTGAAGAATAATTATTATAGTAAGAAGCAAGATCAAAAAGTCAAATATAAATTGATCTATCAAAGTACATGTAGTATTTTGGACCACCAAATTACAATAATTTTAATTAATGCGGCTTCTGATAGAGAAATATTTCCAAAAATATGTATTACCTGGAAAGTGCTTTAATAATAAAAGCAAGAGAAAGATCGGATCTTGTCACCTAAGACACCTACTATAATACTAGATTGTCAAAAAAGAGATGAGGCTTTAAATAGAAGCAAACTAAACGTGAAAGATAGATTTTATCTTGGTCACGTTAATTAAGTCCCTACCACCCAAAAAAGAAAAGAGAAAGATTAAAACTAATTTCCAGCTAACCTTACCAAATTCATTTCTCGCCCCACTACAAGAAATATATTGATCATCGCTTCTGGGACATGCGGAAAAAACTTTCATAAGTTGGACTATGTTCGAACGATGGTTGCTTGCTACACCATATTAGAAGATCCAAGACATCTGCAAAAGAAAAACCTCAATTACTGGCATTCATTTTTTTTTACCGTATCAACTCTTGAACAAAAAACACTTACCAGCATATACACAAAGATGAACATAAAACTTAGCAACACTACTTTAGGTGACTTATTAAATTGTTATTTAACTAAAATTAGAATTTCATCTCTTATCCATTTTTTTGTTTTCCTACCATATTATTGATGTGAAGTATGATTAATCTCTTTTAAAGAATCTAATTGATAATCTTTAATAAGATCTTTGATCACTGCCTTACATACATTTTTTTTTCATTCATAAGACTCAAAGTTAACCTTGCTTAAGAATCAAAGTGTTGATCTCAGTATTAAAGGGTAATATCTATCAATAGTTATCATCTAATTAAGATGAAAATTTAATTTTAATAAGAAAACAATATTATTAGAAATAGCTAGTGAAACAACCTTTAATGTGCTAGTTAGCTGCAGATTGTTACAAGCGATGATCAAAGTTTGCATGTGATATTGGCACGGCTCAATCAAATAAGAGAGCTTTAGAATCATAAAGCACTGTCTTCTGATTGAACCGTACCAATATCTCAAGCCCTTAATTACACGTTTGAAGTTATAAGAACCAGCATCATCATCAGCAAGTTCCTGCACTTTCTGAAGAAACAAAACAGCCATTCATTCGTTAATGAAACATATGTGACAAGAAAAGCTTACCTTAACTCCAACATGCATATGCATCTATCACAATAGAGAGAAAGAAGAAGGTAGGAAAATAAAAGGGCTAATAACTTAACGTGAGTGGATATTGGAAGGGTATGAAGTAGAAATTACAAAGTGGTGAAGAGAAGGATGCATATATGTTTCGTTGTTGTAAGTATATGGTGTGTCCTGTGAGATTCTTAAAATTTAATGGATGAGACAGGAGGGACCAAGGCAGAGACACAAATGCAGAGAATTAAATAGAGTGGCATTAAATTTGCCAACAACCCAACAACGAATGGGAAGTGGTCACATTAAATTCTGAGGAAAATGGAAACAATTTGGAGAAAGGCATATTTTGAATTAGAGAAGAAGGGTCAGTGAGAGACAAGATAGATGTTGTTGTTGAGTTGAGTCTAGCTAGCTTCTAAGGTTTTTATATTTATTATGAACTCGCATGATAGATAGATAGATGCTGCCAACCAAATGCAATGAAATGATATTTGAAATTCAAATAGCCTTAGCCTTTTAGAAAGTGTGTGTGGTTGGTTTGTTGATTGATGAGTAGTCTAGCTATCGTGTTACGGATTTTGCATTGAACCCAACTTAAATTGGAAGCAAATTTGGAGTTCTCTTAGCCTTTATGTGCAAAGCCTGGATTCATGAATTAATATCAAACACTTTCTTCCACATTCAAAGGCAGAGATACCTGTAAGTGGAGTTGGTTAAAAAAAGAAACAGTCTTTCGGCGTAAATTCTTAAAAAGGAACCTCGCATGAAAGTATATACATCATTCACGCAGCATTTCCTACATATCCTTTTTTTTTTACAAATTAAACTTTAACAAAAAAAAATAGAGGCCTGCTTGTTCATTTTATGTTCTTATTTTGTGCTTTCTTTGTGTCCAGAATTTAAAATAAAAAATCCATAAAATTAATTGATGCATGGATACCAATGTACTATTACTAGATACGAAATGTGTAGACACGGAGGTGATATAGTGCCATAAATAAAAGGAGATTAAAAAAAAGGATATAAAGTAGATGTGTATATACTATACAGATGTGGATATATCATTACTCTTACTTAATGTCACTAACATATTGTAAAGGATTTCATAAAATGGTTTTTTCCTGTCTAGTTTCTTCAATACATACACCAGGAAGTTATTATTATGATTTGATCTAGACCAAACTACTTGGACCTGGTATAGTGGTATTTTGGACCGGAAATTCATTGGGATCTTCGAGTGATTTTTTTTTACACCATTATTATGTTTTTAAAATATCTCCTGTAAGATATGATTTGATTTGATCGAAGGCATTAAAAAGTCGATTTTGAGGAATTTGACTTTGTAATACATTTGTTTTTCTTTCTTCTAAACCATTTTGATAAGTTGATTTTCTCAAAATTAACTTTTAATTTTTTTTCTTCTTTTTTATGTAACTTTCCTAAAAACATCAAATGGAAAGAAAAGAAAAAGAACACAATGAAAAGCCTGTTTTGGAAAAACTAATTTCTCAACGTCATCTAAAAAAAAAGGTAAAATGTGTTGGAAAGTTAATTCATTTAAAATCGACTTCCCAACACAAATTTATATTATGTATGTATTGGGAAGCCAATTCTTCTAAAACCAATTTCTCTACAACTTTATAATGTGGCATGTTTGAGAATTAATTTTGCACTTGAGGCATTTTAATAAAAAGTATAAAGTCTAAAAAATATTTGTATATATAGGTAAAATAATTTTACCTTTTGTTGTAATTCCTTACCTGCAGATCGAATATTAAAATTTTCGATTCCTTTTATTTTAGGATTTAATTTTATGACAGAAAAATAGTAGATGTATATAAACATAGGGAAAACCAATGAATAAAAATATAACCAAAGTGAAGCTATATATTGAGTTATTTTTCAATTTTTTGCAAAAAGAAAAGAATTAAACATTACTGATTTGATATAATTGTGGTCCCACCCAGTTTCACATAAATTCCCTTTGGTGGTAGAACAACGGCAGACATAGTGTTAATTAGTTTCCATGCTATGCATGCATGCCTGGGACCTGTGACCTGTGACCTGTAACAACACTAGCCTTTGCCTTGCCTGTAGTCTCTCCGTGAGCAATGCCCATAAATGTGGCCCAGATTGCTACGCACAACGCCACTACTTTGTCTTACATTTACAATTCCATCTGCATTAACATAACATAACATGTTTCACAAATCAATTACTAACTAGAAGTTGAAAAATTAACTGATAATTCATAATTGAAAGTTTGTAAGCTAATTTTAAAAAATATACAAAAATGTGAATAATAATATATTTGAAATGAGTAATAAATAAATTGAATAAATATTTGAAAAATAAAAATAAATTAAAATATAAAAATATAAAAATTAACATTTTAAAAAATGTTATTCAAGTAATATTTTAAAAAATATTATAGATTACCTTAAAATTTTATTTACTTAACAATAAAACAATTTTTTTTAATTAATAAAATAAAATTAAAAACTAACTAAAATAACTTCCTAAAAATAGTCTTAATTTCCTCCTAAAAACCATCGAATTAAGTTTTACTATCTTTCATGACAAATGAAGAAAAAACAATGTATGCCTTCGGTTAAGAATTGGATTTTGATGAACATATTTAGGAGATTCAGGAAAAAGGTTTTACTTTAAAAACGTGTTGGTAATTAAATAGTAAGTCTTTGATGCAATCAAGCCTTACTCAAAATTTCTTTGATATTCCTTTCAAAAATTGGACTAAAGTTTAACGCTTTTTTTTTTCTACACTGTCTCATCACCGCTACCGCCGCCGTGGAAGTTTGCGATATGAAAAGCCCTATTGAGTATTGAAGGCAGGGAATGGTGGGAGCTGGGAGGCTGAGAGCGAAGAGAGAATATTGATTGAAAAAATATACTTAATTATGAATTTAGATGTTTTAAAAGATTAACTTAATCTTCAAATTTTTTTAAAGATTCAATTTGTTCTTCATTTTTTTTAAATACACCAATTTTATTATTTTGATCCAATTAAGCTTATGTAGTTAGGATGTTGAATTACAAGAGTTTATTTACGAACAGGTTTTTAACCGTAGTTATTTATTATTATTTTTTAAGAAATAAAAAGAGTTAGCTTTTCCCCAAATTCCCCTCACACTATGGGGCTCCTCTGCAATGGTCCCTCACCGGAGCCTCCACCGTTCCTCCTTAAAATGTCTAAGGGATGGTCATGGTTTATCAAAATCTCCGAAAGTATTATGTGACACCCTCTACCCACACATGTATGTACTAATAATAAAAGGAATAAGAAATCAGAATTAATTAAAAAAATTTAAAACACGTATTTCAAAAGAATAATAAACTCGCATTCACTTTTCTAACATCATAATATAACTTATCCAATAAATGATAAAATCATCTCGATTCAAAATTTCATATAATTAATATAGAAACATATGCTCCAATGTCACATTCTAACAGTATTGTGTTCCGACGTCTTTTCGCACAAGGTTTCTTAAAGCAATTCACTTAGTCATTTACTCCCACAAACACAAAGTTCGAGATCATCATAGGATTCAAACACAAACAACACACGAGGAGTGAGCTATCACATTTCTAACTAACAGAGAAAAACATGACAACATGTAGATATACATATCATATAAACGAAATACAACTTAAACATAACTCACGTCATTCCACCACTTTGTCGCATAATATCACCTCACAACACAACGTGTTTCATTCATTTTCACATCATTCATGTACTCAAGGATCGAAATACAATATCACTAAATCAATCAATATCGATCAATACACAAGCGTTATACAACAAATACACTAAGACTCAATCCTATATGCAATGTGGTACCATGTCAGTGAAAAATCTCGTCGAGCGCCTAAGAATACATGACAAGACAAACCACGCACTAATAAGTTAGGTCATTCTCACTTGGTAAAATTATAGGGAGACCAGTCAGGATCACGCTGTTTTGCGAGAATGCTCCAACGATGTAGGATCAGCACAGACTAAAAGGAGCACTCAAACCGGGTGTATTTACCCCTAAGGCCTACACTCTGAAGAGTCTGTCAGGGTCTCTCCCTCCTGATTCAGATTCAACCCAGAAAACATTTTAACACACAGACTCTATTTATGAATGGTACAAAACACACGACTCCTTAACTATTCTCAAAATAATTTTATCTTATCGCCCTTGTGATTAAACTCGTCGGGTCCTTACAGTGGTTCGCATCATAATACTTGTCGTGCATTAACTCGTCGCCCTTAAGGGATCTTATAGTAGTGTAATTTTATGATTCGTAACTCACAACTCAATGCATACAACATCTCAATGCACATATGGATATTGCAAGTCAATACATACTTAATTTATTACATACACTCGGTCTTAATCACTATGGTATAATCTCAAAGTAGCATGTTATCACACCTTATGAATCATATACACTTTACATATGAACTATGCAATACACACAATTACTCAATTGTTTTCAAAATCATTTTAACTCGTTGTGTCTTAAAGTGATTCAACTCGTCAGGTTCCCACAGTAGATCCTATCACAATACTTGTTGCGCAAAAACTCGTCACCCTTAAAGGATCTTACAATTGTGTGATTGCACAGTTCATAGCTCACAACTCAATACATACAACATCTCAATACACATGTATCTCACCATTTATCACAGGTATTTGTCACTTACTCACAAGTTGAATCACCATCTCATAATATCAATATAATAATTTATACAAAATGTTTCTCACAACATGGGGAGTAAAACCCCTCAAACAATTCCACACAATCATGTTAAAATTAATGAATCAAAATCATAAGTAAAAAATACGAAAACCCCAAGAGCACTCAAGTTTATCTACCAATTCACATCAAAACATCAATTGGTATGTCAAACACAACAATATTGTATTTATAATCGTATAGGAAAATTATAATTCAATAAACATCCCAAAATAAACACTAATTTAATCCTCTAAAGATTCCTACACATGTTCATTCTAACCTCAATTATGATAAACTCATCCATTATCTCTAAGTGGACTCACGAGTGTATTTCGACAGCGATAACGACATCTCTAACGATTTCTTGAGATTCCTCAAGTTTTTCCTCTGGTTGTTCTACAAGGGTTTTCAAGCATTAGAGAGAAAGAAAAGAGATTGAAGTCTTCACTCTACTGTCTGCGTGCGATGATTATTTCTATCTCCCCAAATATTAATTTGAAAATCTCAACGGTGAAGATGTGCGGAAATGAATTTCAAACTTGGTGTCCAAATTTTACGAAGATCTAATGGTTAACGAGTCAGGGATCGTAATTTTACTGGAACAACTATGGGAAAAGAGTACGATGCGAAGGGCGTTTCTCTGACCTCAGACGTTGTTTCACAAATTCCAACGGTGAGAATGTTCGGAAATGCGTTGTGAACACGATGCTCAAATTTCACGACAATGCAATGGTTAACAAGTCTGAGATCGTCATTTTATTGAGACAGAATTGAGTGTATGCAAAAAAAAAAGACTTTGGGAGAGGAAAAATAAAAAAACGAAATTGAGAGGACCAGGAAGCATAAAGACGTTACGAAAACTGACCTAACGTATTTCTATTTATAGCTAGGTACTCATAACCTATTATTTACTCTATTTTTTTTTATTTTATAAACAAGAACTCTATTTTATTTCCTATCAAATAAATAAATAAAATATCTTTTTTTTTCAAATCATTATTTTAATTAATAACGTTATTTCTTCTTATTTATTTAATTATAAAAACCTCATCATTTTTATAAAAATATTTTTATTTTTAAATAAAAAAACCTTTTTAATTTATTTAAAAAAAATGGGGTATTACATATTACACCTTGATAGTCATTGATCTTTCAAGTAATAACTTCTGTGGAGGAGATCATTCCAGATGTCCGACTAAACAAGCCTTGAATTTTAATAAATTAAGATGCTTATATTTAATTGTCTCTTTCATGATTTTGTTGTTCTAACAAATTTGGTGTATTGGAAAATAAATTCCCAGCACTCTTCTTTGCTACATCTAATATAAGCTAGACCTCTCCTCTCACATCTAATGTCTTCATCACCCTTCTGAAATGATGATAAGCACTGGAGTGTGCATAGCTTGGCATTGGTTCAACATCAAGGCAATTCCACCCCTCTTTTCTGAACTCCTAATCAGGACACCCCCTATATTTGCAACACGAATACAAAGATCTTAACTACTTATTGCACCGGTAATTTCTTCCATATAGAACTCAATCTTTAGCGTGTGACAGTTGAGACTCAATTTTATTTTGTGATGCCATCAAACCTCTTATGAGTAAAATGAACAGTTACAATTGGCTCTTTCTAAACTTTTTATTACATTGTGATACTTAAATCAAGCAAAGGAAAGAAAGAAAAAACAAATGAGGGAAAATGAAAAACAAAACTGAAGAGACTCACACGGACCTGGACCTAAATTCTTAGATACTAGCAAATATCAGCGCTACTCTACATAATCACACTGACCAAAAATTTTGGTACACCAAAGGATAAATACATGAAAAGAAAAAAAAATGCTCCTTCTTTTTGTTATCTACAAGGATATATAAATCAGTGCTTCTGATTGCTTGTACAAGTGCATTTTGCCCTAGTATCTCTGAGAATCTGCAAGATGAGCAAAATTATTTGGTCAGACAATATAGACTATAGTGGAGGCTGATTTTTTTTTTTTGGATTTATGAGAAGACTTATATTTCTCTAGTACCTTAACTTGTTTCTGCAAGTCTTTAATGTACTCAACTGCCAAATCCAACATATCTGCAGTGCTTGTTTGCTGCCAAGAGAAAAGCATCAAGTCATCATAGTGCACATGAAGAAGTTTTACTCAACAATGTGATTTGCTAGTGAGAGAGTTAGTTTACCTTGTCTGATTTTGGGAAAAGGTCTTGCAATTTCTTGATTCTTGCGCTAATTCGTGTTCTCCTTTCCTGGAACATGCATATCAAGATAACATAAGAAGCAGTTCACCAGGCAATGCAATCATATGATCAGGATTTTAAATTGTGGTCATGATTTTGTCACGATTTTTGATATTCTGGGAAATTGTACACAAATGCGGTCACAGTTGCAGTCACATAGATCCCAAAAACCTTGAGGTTGTGACTAAAATCATGGTCGCAAACCATCTTTAAAGACCTTGCATATGATTAGTATGTAATCTAGAGTAACAGTAGAATCAAATGAGACTTTTACCCTTTCAGCAATACTTCTAGGGTGAGTGGCAAAACCTCTCTTGGCACGAATTTTACATGGAACAGATCCTTGAATTTGATAAAGCTTCTCCATTGTAGCCATCCTACTGGAAGAGCCAGGCAGACTCAAATGGTGGGTCAAACCAACTTTTTGGTATCCAAAATCTTCATCCTGGTAACATAAATTTCCACAGATCAACAACAAAGACCAAAACGGCCAACAACAATAAAAGTGGAAAAGCCTTATCTCACTAGGTGAGGTCGGCTTCATAAATCATATGATGTCATTCAATTATTCTATACCTGAATATCCATAGCCTTTGAAGTGGAAAATGAGATTTCACCACTGTTACTAGCTGTTCTGGAGGCACTGAATGCAGAACCATCCCAGAAGTCAGTGGTGAAACTAGGCATGTAACATTTAGTGTTGTTGATATTGTCATTTCTCAGGTTTCTACTTTCAACACAATTTGCTTCCACATCTTCATTTCCATTTTCAGCAATCTGTGGCATCCGGGTGGAGCAAGAGGATGGCCTAGATGAGAAGTTCAAAGTACCATGCAATCCACTAGAGGATGTAATAGCTTGTCCATTTGAGACATCACAGCCCCTAAAACTTGCCACATCTCTCAATGCTGCTGCAAGATTTGCCATCAATACAAAATGTCTATACTCTTTACAACACTAAAAAGGAATTTTCTTTTCTTTTTCTTTTGTCTAAAAGTCCTGATATCTAAAACTCACTTCAAGCCTCAACAAATCTGAACTTCAATTATGATATCTTTGATGAAAAGAAAAATAAAAGAGAAACCAAAAAACACAGATAATGATATTTTTTTGTCTGGTTTGTTGAAAAGAAAGAAAAAGGAAAATGAGAAAAAGTAACATTTAAAGATAAACATAATATTTTTTTCTTATATTTTCTCTTTTATTCAAATTTCAAAATCCTCTCATTTTCTTTTCTCAAAACCAAACCAAACCAAACAAAAGTAACCATTTACGGGGGAGAGAAAAAAGTCTACTGAAGTTTATTTCTCAATTCATAATATTTGAATATGACGTCTTACTTTAACCGAACTCTCACTAAGACCAAAGGGTGCTGGTAACGAAAAAAAATAAATTTATTGTTATGAGAAATTGCTACTCAGAAGAAAAACAAAATACATTTAATTCAAGGATTCCCCTTGTGTTCCGATTTTTTTTAGTACTTTTTACAGCTAACTCTTATGCCTTTTTTTCTCAGATTCTTCCCTGGTATTTCATTCCCTCCCATCTTCTTTTTCCCTCAAATGTACCATATGCTTAGTTTTCTTTTGATTCAAAGATATTTAATTTCTTTATAAGAATAGTTAAAATAAAAGTCAACTCTCTATGCAGGAAATGGATATTCGATTTGATATTCTGTACAAGTAACCCCCCAATTGCTTTACTATATTTAGCAATACTGCAGGAAAAAAGGGATCTGACTTGACTTGACTTGAAGCTAATTAATTAACTAGCAAACTTCATAATATTAATTTAAAATTTCCACAAATCTTTGATCAGATATGATCCATTAACCTCTTCTATTCACATGTCCTAACTAATTTTATGGAAAATTGTTTTGAATTTAAACCGAATGTGAGAACACGGTAACATTCATAAGAAGAGAAAAATTTCACACAATTTAATTAAAATGCACAGATAATGTAAATTCCATTATAGATTGTGATGTATGGTTAGGTTATTAACTTTTGTAGTAATTATTTTAGGTGATTTTTGGGTGCATGAAAATTAAACTCAAATGAAATTCCATGACAGTTACCAAGAAAAAAGGGCATACCATTATCAACTGAGTAATTGGAGAAAAAACCAGCAGGAGAACTCTTTTGTCTAATGAGATTGTTGCAATTGGTGGAAGCACCCATTTTAGGTTGTGTGGAATTCTGTGAAGCAAGGGAATTTACTGCACTGAATGAGCCATCAAAAGCACTCCCTGAAGCCCCTAAAGAACCATTTGGTATAGGCAAGCCTTGAATTTGCTGAGTTTGGTACATCATCTGAGGTGAAGACCCATAAGAGTAACCATTGTGTTGTTGTGGTGGTTGTGAAACAGAGTCCCCTGCTTCTTCCTTCATTTGCAAAGGCTCAGAATTGTTGGAAGAAATCAACTTGGCCAACATGTTTTCCATTTCAGAGCTTGTAGAGGGAGGATAATGCTGCTGCTGCTGCTGCTGATGACGATGATGATTATGCTCACTTCTGAAAGATTCACCATTGACATAACCATTGTTGTTGTTGTTGTTGTTCACAAGGCTTGTGAGCAATGAGCTTGGGGCAGAACGGTATCTCATTAGTCCAGAATTTTGTTGATGACAATGTTGACCAATATTTGAATCCATTTCTGGGTTCATCCTTGTCTCCCCTCGAGAGTACTTCACAGCATGACTATACACAATACTCATTTTATCTTCACAATTACCTGGAAATACGGAGAAAAATTGTTATTGTATCTTTTTTCTCGAAATCACCAATTATATCACTGATGATTTATTGTAATTGTTATAGCTTTCCAAGTTAATGATTTTCTTCATTAGAAAATGAAAATCACCCCCAAAGAAAAAAGAAAAGAAAAGAAGTTATCCTTATGTTTCCTTTATTTAACTAGCCATGTTTCTTTCATGGAAAATTTCTACATGGTTGTTCAATTTACCTTGGTGACCGAGATGGCCTAAAAAAATTAAGACCAAAATTCCAAAGAGAAATTGCAAATTCTGTCTTCAACAAAGTTTAAAGCAGCAAAACCTGACAAAGGGTCAGAAAAAAAAAGGGGTGTCATTCTAACAGAATGAGAAACATAATTTCTTGTTACAACAATCTTTCTTGAATTCTGTTCCTGCCATAACAGGAGTAGCTTTTGGGACCATAAATCTTAAAAAAAAAAAATAGCAAATTGAAACACAATAAACGGCATACATGCAACTCAATTTTTTTTGGCACGTTAGAGTTCAATTAGCCTCAGGTTCTTCAGCTTCAAGAGTTAGGATCAGAACTCAAAATCCAGATCCAGAATTTAAAGAGGGAGAGAAGAGTTGTGGGGCTAAGCTTGTTGTCTTGCCTTTGGGATATATTTATGTACTTTGTTGTTCAGTGATTACCCTTATATTTCTTCAATATAACGATAATACCATGATGACATAAAGTGGTCCATGGTAACCTTTTGTCTTTTTCTCTCTTTATTTTTTTCTTCATAATCTTCCCTTTGACGAAACATATATTACCCCGTGAAATGGCAAAACTTAAAGAATGTGTGTTTTGGCATCTAACTTTCTTTGTGCATACTTGCTGAATAGAGAAAGTACATTAATTACACTTATCTTTTAAGTCATGCTATAAACAAATAAGCTTTGGAAGCTTTTCTTTATTTTCATGGAACTTAGGAAGTCATATATAATAGAAAGAAGTACAATAATGAGTAGAATTGGGCAAGTGATACTTAGTTTAAGGATCTATGAATTAAGGAACGTAGGGTATATAAGGCATTAATGTGTATATTTGACGTTCTTTGGTTGCAGGAAGGGGCAACCACCTTTAACCTTAATTATTAGGTTCTTCCATTATCTCTTAAATGGTTCTATTGTAATATTGTTTACTATATAATGACCATCCTTTTCGTAAAACAATATGATTAATGGTTACCAAGGAAAGGCACTTTTTAGTAAGGTTTGTAGTGGTTGGATGCAAAAGCATGATTGAAAGGATTAAGGAAATCTTCCTTTAGTTTATACATTTAAGGAAACTCAAAAAGGGTAGAGTTGCTTTATTCTTAGAATATATTATTACAACCATTATTTATGACTCAAGTTTTTATTTATTTTTTATATCATATTACTCATCTTATTTTACATTTCTCATTTTTTTCCCGCATATCTCACTTAATCTTACAAAATGTTATAAAATTGCTAAGTAGGAATTGATGAATTTCTCAAAATGATATACTCTTTCTTTACGAAAATGTCTGAAGCTCAATTACTATTTATAGCATGATTGATTTTCAGTTTGTAGATACTAAATGGCTGATCATTTCAATCTAGCTAAGCTAGAAAGAAGTTTTTCATTTGTGCTCATTAAAATATGTGTGAACTGGTATCCAAGTACACCGTTAATGGACGATGTGACAGTGAGTGCGCTAATTACGATTTATTTTATGGTATTTTATTTTACAGTTATTGTATGGTATTATTAACAATTTAGAAGATAAGGTATTTCAGTTAAGTTAATGTTTAGTAGCTAAAAAATTTGATTAATCATTTGGTAAATAATTTTTTTAATAGTTTTTAGTGATTTTTAGAGGTAATTTGAAGTAGTAATTTTTTTTAAAAAAATATTAGTTTCTAACATTTATTTTTTATATTTTTTCCTTTTTATCTTTGGGCATTTATTAGATTTATTTTTTAATCTTTTATATTTAAGGTAATATTTTTTTTTTTACCTTTTTTACATATGATATAGTTTTCTCATTTTTACCTTTTTATATTATATATGATACTATAGTGATATATGATAAGTTTATGAATTTTTATTTATTTTTTGTATTTTATAAATAAAAAGTTGCAAATATTTAAAATTAAATTAATACTAAAATTATAAATACTAAAAAATATATTTTTTATCAAGAAAATCAAATAAAAATTTATATGTAAACATTACATAAATATGTTCATTTATATAATTTTATATTTTTATTATTTTAACAAATAATTTTATTAAATACATATGATTTAATAAAATAATTTTTTTAATTCCAATTTTTAATTAATTTTGCCAAATATAATGTTAGTTGTTGAGAATAATGTTTCGTCTATAAGTTATTTTTTTTGTAACTTTTAAATTTTATATACAGTACTTAACCCTTGGTATAGATGTTTGTAAAAAAAAAAAAAACATATTAGTAACGTAGCATTTGTTTAGGTAGTTTTTATGGATTTTTTTTTTTGTTTTTAACACAAGGTAAATAGTGAAATTCGTTTTGAAAGTATGAAATGTTGGTTAATTAGTTTATGAAAGATAAAAAATTTAAATTTAATCCCTAAATATACAAAAAAAAAAAGCAATAAATTAGTTTTGTAAATAATTTAATAATAAATTGATCTCTAAACTTTACAACTTAATGATAAAAATAATTTCATAAATTTAACAACAAAACTAATTTATCATACTAAACTTGTTTTCCATCTTTTAGGAATCAATTTATTATTATATGACACCTTCAAAAACAAATTTTACTATTTATCCCACAATTTTATCCATAGTGCTTACGCATAATGAATTTACATTTATTAATTATATTAATTTGTTTAATTTAATATAGTACAATCTTTATTATACGTCCTTACACTCTAACATTCGTCATAAAAAAACACACTCTAAGACACTTTTTATTTTTATTATTAAGTAAAATTCATTAGAAATCACACAATTGTGTAAGCTTACTTCTATTCAATGGGCCTTTGCTCGTTATTTTGTAGTTTCTGAGAAATTTTATATCAAGCATAAAAAAATTGTTAAAAAAATATTTATTAGCAGTGTCATTTTTTTTCACTATAATTTTTTTTACGCACTTATTTTTAATGGAAATTTGACCGTAGATCAGCCATCCAAAATTTTGCATTGTGCTTCAGGAATAGCGCGAAGTTTTTTACAATTACGTATTGTAAAAAAAAAAAAAAAAAGTGAGCCAATAAACATTTTCATTTCTTAACTAATTTCTTAGCTAATGCTACAATTTCTTGAATTCTTATGCAGATAATAGTAATACTATTCAACTTTGTACGAAGGTGAACGAAGAAAAAAGACCTATTCATTCAACCATCGCGCACTTAATTAGCATAGAAAAGATGGGGAAAAAAGATAAGATGGGTACATTAGTCTTAGAAATGTGCTTCATTAGAAACTTCCTTTTCCATATATCGAAAAAATAGAAACTTCCATTTCTTTCTTTCTTTCTTTGACGCTGTTAAAATAATTTGTTTTCACACAGTTTAAATAAGGGTGGCTAGCTAGCATTTATTTATTTGCAAAATGATATTTCCCAATTAAAATAAAGCAAGACCATGATCATGATGTGTACGAAAGGTTCAAAATCAGTTTCGTGAGTCATTTAATTCTCATTGGTATAAGATAAATAACCGAGTCTCGGTCAAGTAGTTCTTCAGCACATTGTTTTAGGCGAAAGAGAAACTAAGGAAGCCAAGACAATTTCTTACGTTTAAGTAAATATTTTTCGTATTAAGAATTTTTAAAATAAGATCAGCACAATATAAGATTCTGCTTATCCTTTCATTGATTATTTACATGTATTAGTTTATATGAGAACTTTTACAATATTCTGCATTAAGAAATAAAAATTAAAAAAAGCTATCCTTTGGGGCGGCTCAAGCCTAAGACGGGATAAGTTCTTACTAGTTACTATATGCCTCCCAAAAGAAAAATATTTATTATTGATATATATTTTTTTATTGGGTCCAACAATAAATTAATAAGCGAAATTATAAAAGTAAAGATATATTAAAAAATAACTTATAATTTAACGTAACTTATTTTTGTTATCTACCTAGAAATAACTTCTTTGCTTTTCATTTATAATTTTATATTGAAATTGTAAGGTAAAAATTTTCAAGAAAAGGTTGCATTACTCATAACACACAATAATTTATACAACAATATTTTTTCATTGTTGTATACTTTATTGCATAAATATCATTATTCAAGAGAAAATAATGATTTTATGGTAACACTATTAATAATCTCGGTCAAGAGCCTTAAGTTATTTAATATACCGTATAATATAATATTCACTTACACTAAAATAAAGTTTCTTTTCACTGGTGTGAATATGCTGCCACTTTCTTTTTGATCAAACTATTCAAATTAAAAGTCAAGGGGGAGGAGTTCTAAAGCCTCCAGCTGCCCTTGATCAATCCACAACCACAAAATATGACTGGCCATCGTATTACCCTTTTAATCATCTCAAGAAAAGTCCACAATTCCGCAGCTACTTATTATGAATAAGGATTAATTAACAAGTTAATGAGGAATAGTAAATTAAATAGTGGTCATACCTTGACTGACCCAATTAATGTTTGTGTTAGTACACATATGATCCTCGTGCTGCTTGGAGCTGTCAAACATTTGATATTTTAGCCAAATTCGATCAATGTCAACCCCCTTTGATAATAAGACAAATAACTTTGGTTGAATCGGTAAAGCATGCTTTCCTTTGTAATTATAGGTGGAATTGGAAAGTTAAAGCAATTATCTCTAACTCCAACAACTTCAATTCATTGCTGTCGCCGCAAGCAATGTCTTTCCATGGATTAGAACAGAGTTCAAGGAGAGGAATTCAAAATGGGTTCTCAAAAACAGGATATTGGTCAACATATACAACAAAAGGATTTGGATGAATGTCATAACTACTATAAGTATTTCTTTACGTATTAGTATTTGTTCATAATTGAAATATGACGCATTTTCCAAGAATAAATGCAGGCACCAAATTCTTCTTGGATGTACGGTTTCAGTACTCGTATGAATAAAATAAGTTACATGCAATTTAAATAAAAATCGCAGGTTTAGGTTATTCTAGATATTTCTAATTTACTAAACGGGATTCATATATTACCCTCAATATTAATGTCTATAATTGAATTATAAAAAGCATAACTTGTTTTCTGTCATCATCTATTTGTTTTATATATAATACTAAGGGCCGTGGCAGCCACAACTACAAGGGAATTGAGGCAAGTTGCCTTGGACTCAAGTTAAATCATTTTCATTCTCTTGTATACTTTGTGATAAATTTTCTAATGTTATGATATATAATTATTATAATATTTTTTATTAGTAATAATATTTAATTTTTTTGTTAATGTAAGGAAAGAAAAACTACAATTCAGAAAGACTGTCACAGCCTAAAAGCCAGCAAAATAAAATTTAGTTTTAAGATATTGTTATCTGTTAGGTAATTTTTTTAAGTATGGCAAGAGAAGATTATTTTTAATAAAATTTTGTTTTCATAAAAAAAGCTCTATCAAATGAAATATTGAGAAAATAATGTTTAAAGATATCAAAATATGACTATCTATCGAAATATACTTTTCGATAATGTTTTATTACAACGTAGCAATAAATTTTTTTAATGAAGTATTGAGTAATAAAAGAAAGTTCTGTTATTGGATGAAAGTTTTGTTCCACAATTAATTATGCACATGAAGAAAGTAGCGCTTAGACAAAAGAGTAAATTCAGTTATAGCAATTTCACGAAGAAGATCATGCGATCAGATATAATTAGAGTCAATATTAGACCTAAGTAGTACTCAAAATCCTGTGTTTCAATAATTAATATTAAAAGTTTATAAATAAGACTGATGACCGTCATTTTTTTTTATCGGATCGAATCAGTTTTATTCAAATTCTCATATATCACTCATGTTATTCACACAGGAAGGTTTATTGGTAGGAAAATCATAATATATGTATTGATCCATATTTTAATAAAATTTGTTTTCGTTTACTTTTATGTATTTCTTTAAAGCTTTATCTTTTTCTAATTTTCATTTTTTCTTAAATTTTACTTTTATTCAATCTGCATGACTTATTATTATCTAATTTATTATTAACATGGCTATCCATTACATTATTAAAATTATTATTAAACTATTCTTATCGAAAACATAACTATCGAAATTATTATCGTAAAAATTATTAGAGAAACCATTTATACAAGAATTATTACAATAGATATTACTATTGAAATTATCATCATTATTTTTATTAATACATAAGCACTTATCTAAGTTAAAAATTACAATTGCTTGTTCAACTAAATATGAATTCTATATCCTACTCTTAAACTAACATTTATTTATTAATATAATTATCAGTAAAAATTAGTATTATAGAAATAAGAATTATTTTTGAAAATTTATTACAATCTTCTCGGTTAATAGATACTTAAATCATTTAAGTGTAATTTATTATCTATATAAAAGAATGTTAAGGAAATACTTATTGACTATCTATCTTACATGCGCTTTACAATAGTTTTTTTTAAAATGAGTTATATATAATTTGATTCATAGATGGAACAATTTGTGTTTTTTATTCTTAAAATGATTTTTTTTATTTGTATAAATTAGTGTTCTAAAAGATCTAATTATTTATAAAGAAAGAAAATTTCAATAATAATTCTAATTTCAAAAATTCTTATATAATTGTTTTATAATTTTAAGAAAAGCAACAGCATAAATAAAATATAATTTTTATAATTTAGTTAAAATTATATTTTTTTATAATTTTTACAACTTGTAAAAAATTAAAAGTTGTTTTTTTTTAGAAAATTATATGTAAATTTTCTGAAATACTATTTCCTAATTTGAACATAATTCATATTATATCTTATTATTATTTGGTGTGCATCAAGGATTATATATGATTAAAGTTTATCATGTATTTTTCCTATCACATTCTTATCTTATTCTTATATTTTATCTTATCATATCTTGATCATCAAAAAAGTCTTGATGGTGTTTAGATTCAAAGTCAGCGGAGAAATTTAGCTTTTATACTCTTAATCACTTTGAGATAAAAGAGAGGTGAGTACTCAATTGATAATTGAATTAATTCAAAGGGACCTAAATCTGTAATTATATTTTTCAACTACAAATTAATTCTTTTGTCTTCCACTTCATTTATCTTATGCCATGGATTACATATTCAGTGAATTTCTTTGACTCTTTATATACTTCTCTTTATTAGGATTTTTGCTTGAGGGCAATTGTAAAGCTCTAAGCTAAGGTAGAATTTTATGCACAACATTTTAATCATAATTTCTCAATTTTTCGCTACATATTTTTAGGATATCTAGGCCCATTTTCTTATAAAATTGCATATTTTTTATCCTTTTTTTCTTCTCGCTGTTTATGAAATTATTATCTCATTAAATGAAAAGCAAAACCTACCAAAAATAATAATTTTTAATAAATTCTAACTATGATAGAGTCTTTGAAATAAAATTTCCTAGCATTTCTCCCTAAAACAAATAGGTAGTTCATTAGAATCAATTGAAGGAAGAAATTAGGGAGCTAGAGATTATGCTACAAAATGTGCAACATAAGTAAATTAAGGGGGGTGTATTGGATTGGGATTTTGAGAGAATATTTTGACAAAAACAATCTTGAAGATTTTAAAAGATTATGTGAGATTGTATTGATTTTGTGGGATTTTAAAAGATTTTTTTTAAAAGACTTTTTACAATCAAGATTCTTAACCCAAGATTTTAATGGATTTCTAACACAGATTTTTAAGATTTCAAAGTACTTTATGGATTTTTAAGATTTTGAAAGATTAATACATTTTAAACAAAAAAATAACGGAAGTTACAAAAGTGAATGAAAAAGATGATAAATAAATTATAATGTTTGAATAAAGAAAATAAAAACGATAGAAATTTTAAACCTTTTAATAACAAAGTCATTATTGCCTAAAAAAATAATAACAAAGTAGCAAAATGGTAGTTGAGAATATTTCATTCCATATATTTACCTTTGGGCCTTGTTTAGGAATCTTTTAAATTTATTTTATATTTGTGCATTAATTAAATATCTCTTTTAATTTTAGGCTAAAATATATTTTTTTGTCTCACTATTTTGTCTAATTTGCAATTTTGGTTTTCTCATTCTAAAATAAAGAAATTTAGTTTTCTAGTTTTCATGATTTGTAATTTTTGTTGAATCCTCAATTTTGCCCACATTTATTTATTTATTCTAAAACTTTAATTGATTAAATTATTTTTTAATAATACCTTAAATGAGTATCTTAGGACTAAGGTTCAATTGGATTAAAATAAAAAAAAATAAAACATATGAGAAATTGACGATAGAGGAGATCCAAGACAACAAACAATGGCGAAGGAGATCCATAAATCATTGATCTCGACGATTGCTGCCACAGTGACCTCCAATCCACAGCCACCCTTCCCTTCCATAGCCCTATCCTCTCCACAACCATCCTTCCTCCTCCGCCCCACCCTCATCTCACCTCCATTAACAAGGATCTTGTCAATCTTCAACTAGGAGCACGTGATCTCGTCTCCATGATCGTCTATCTCGTAAAAATTGCATGATCTCAAGCTCAACCTCGGATCCCTTTGCCAATTGTTGGATCCAATTGTGTAGTTTTATTTTTATTTTATTTATTATTTTTGTTGTTTTTGATCTTGGAGAGAAAGTAAAAATGATTATTACTGTCGAGTAAAAATGATTATCTTCTATAAGATAATTACAATTTGTAAAAGGTTAAGTATTCATTATTTTTTCTTTTGTTAGAATATTATGTATTTTGTAAAAATTATAATATTTTTCTTTTATAAAATTATTATTAATTTTTTTTACCCCCACTAAATTTATTTTCTGGACCCACCCACTAGTTATAAGTCCATGAAAGTTGTTATCACTTAAACATAAACCAACAACTCCAGACAAAGCTAATAATCCCCCAAAAAAGCAGTATATATATATATATAGCAAACAAACATAAACATAAGTGTAAGGGAAAGATCTCCAAGTTACTCTAGTTGCCTTTGAGTGGCATGCTCCTGTCCTGCTGCACTAGACTGCTGCGACTCTTTTATTTTATCTTCCCCTTGTATTTTCTGAAAAAGAATATATTAGTGTAGCACAGTCACTCTGTATAACGTTTTCATGATCACGCATTATTTGACTGCAAATTTTTTGTTTCACATTATACTGTCTCTTTTATACTCATATTAATGTGTAAATTGAGTATTGATTCCTCCCTAGTTGTTGAGCTCATTCGGAGTAACAGTATATTTAGAAAATTCTTGACTGACTTTGGCTTTCGTCCAATATCTTTTTAGTCAAAGACAATATAGTTCAGTTTTACATGGTAACCGACACGAATACTAATTTCTCCGAAAGATTTAAGAACTTCAGACACTGAAGTCTAACATTTTTTGTTTTACCCAAGCTAAGTCATTGATGATATATTCATTTGAATATTAAACTATATTATTTAAACCATAGTTTCCTCATAATGGAAGAAGAAAACCCATTAATCTAACCTTGAAATTTTGGGATTGAATTGATTTGATTTCTAAGTCATTGCCCATTCACAAGCTACATAGCTTTGGGAGTTGACATTCGAATTTTATATAAAGTCAATTATTTGTAATGATCTCATAACAATTAAACGTTCCTATGCAAAGAACGAAACCTAGATGTACACACAAAAGTAATGATGGGGTGTACGAACATTCTTCTCTCTCTTAGTGTATCTAACCTCATTTAACTATTCACCAAAAAAAAAAACTCTAAACATTTCATTTAACTGAGTATGAATGAAACTTCATGATTACATTTTTGTCAAAAAAACTATTCACTCAAAAAATAATTATATAAAAACTTTTAAATTTCTTTGAATACTATAAAAATTATTAATTTAATATTGATATATTCAAAATAGGTAAGACCAAGATTATTGAACTCAAAAGTCTACGTAAATTTGTAGGAGTTTCAAAGACTCAACTCGTAAACTTATAAGGTTCTACTTCATATAAAAATAATAATAAAATACTTATAAATAACATATCAATTAACACATTTCAATAATATAATAAAGCAAAATAATAAATAATAAATTCTACAATACTTAAATAACATATCAATTAACACATTTCAGTAAATGCATCACTACTAGATACAATAACTTGCATAAGTGATACTAGTGGTAGAATCTTCCTATCGAGGGTTTAATTTTGTTGGAGAACAAGGATTTGATGTTGTTAGAAACAATAATTCTTTGATTTAGGAATGATACATCAAATGGAAGTATGTTGAACCCTAAATACATAGAAAACAACAATCCAAAATTACTTGTGCTTTGATCTATTTTTTTTAACTTGTTGATTCGATAGTAAATTTGAAAGTTTATTGAATTTGAGTTTATAAAATTAACTCGAGGATTTGATAATCATAAATAAGATTATGTGTTCATACCCATGGTGGATCCACACTTATTAGAGGGGATGCACATTTCAAAAAGTTACATATAAATATCTTAAATGTGTATATTTTGTTTCCCCTAATTTTATATATTTGAACCCTCAATTCCTAATTTTCCCTCCTTTCATGATAATAAATATTAATTTTTATTTTTTAAATAAATTACTCTTTCCGACTTAGGATTTTAGATCCGCTAGTGACTTCATACACTATGATTGTTCAATCTAAACTAGCAAATAGCTTGAACCCTAAATGAATGAGACAAGGAAAAGAGACCGTCTAACTAATAACATAGATTTCATTTTTATGTTTTATCCATCTTCAAAAAAAATTTCCAGTGCTGATACAAACTTTTGATAACCAACATATTTTTTATAAAAGAAAAAAAAAATGTCTGAGTATTGGCACCTGATGACCCTACGTGTAAGGTACAAAATCATGAATTGGGATACACCAAAAAGCATAAACTTTGCTTTCTTGTTTCTTCCCTTATATTCCCAAAAAGAAAACAGCCCCACTAAGCATTTTGCATCTACCACTATGCATATTTTAGCTATCACTTTTCATTTTTCACTATAGTCTTCAATAAAATGAAGATATTAAAGATAAGATTAGGCTTGCAAATGAAAAGTAGCATTTTTGTTGATTGGGTAATAGGAACCTATACCTCTCTTTCACAATCATATTACACAATCAGATAACTCCACTTTTGTGAAATTCGATTGGTAGCATGCGAATAAGCCACCCTATGAGATGATCAAAGAATATTATTAAAGATATAAAATAAATAATCATTCCTTATTCTATAGTCTGAGATAAACAGCATATATAATTAACCACTTTATCCTCCACTTCGATCTTTAATTTGTTTCCTATAATTAATAAGTAATTTGTTGTTATCCTTAACAAGAGACATGCCCTAATCGGTTAAGATTTCTCCACCTTTTTATCTGTCTCGTGCGCATGATGCGTGGAAAAGAATACTAATTAAAATGAAAAAGGTTGAAATGTTAGGTAGCAGTAGCAGGTATGCAATTGTAGAGACAAACACATTAACAAACGGAGTAAGGAACTGTAGTCTCAATTAATATCTGATGGTTTAATCGTCATAAAAAAAAGTTCCTAGCTTAAAGAAAATAAAAGCAAGTACATTTTCTTTGTAGATAAAAAAATAGCCTCATTTTACATATGTATTTATTTAATAACTCTTATTAATAAGAATTTATCCCGAAATTTTATCGTAAAACTTATAACATAAGCTATTTTTTTCTTAGCAAAAAGTCATTAATTGGTTTTACAAATATAGTAAACTCATTTAAATGTCTCATAATATAGTTGTTATAAGAAGGAACAGTGTTAGCTCCTTTTGATTACCAAAATAAAAAGAGTACAATATTGAACCAGATAATTAATTGAAATAATTCTTTTTTATATTTTATATTACACTTTTTTGTTTTTATTTTTCTCTTTTTTTATCAAAGTATTTGTTATATCTCTCACTTTTTTTCTTATATTATTCTCTTTATTTTTGTACTATTTCACTCACACCCTTTCAATGATTATTCTAATAAGAAACAATAATGTCCGTGACATTTCAGAACATGCTGCAGTAGAGTTCCCAGCAGTACTCTCTAATCTTGGAATGCTGAGATGTAGCACGACATCAATCTATTATTGATGCATGAGATCCCATTCCCATTCTTGGGGTATAGAAGCCATGGATTTCATGTGATTTCATTTGAAATATCATATTATTAATGAGATTGTTTTGTCAATATATGATATGACATTAACGAGCAATAATGATCCTGTAGTTTGTCCTGTCGGTGGATTTAAGAATAAGAATTGTGGATTGATAGGAATCTGCAATATTAAATAGAAGGAGAAGAAGAAAAGGAATCTGGAACACATGCACGCATAATAAAAAAAAATGTTTAGCACTCGATCCCGTTACTGCGAAAAGAGAAGTCATATTATTAGATGTGTTTTCCTGATTCCTGATCGATCTGTTAATATAAATATTATAAATCTATATTAGTAGTATGTTATATACTAATAGAATTTATTAATATGAAATAATAATATGTTTATTATTAATAGTTTAATTTTTTGGTTAAGTAAATTTGTTTATCAAACATAAGTAATGATTTTTTTCATTAGTATATGTTCAACAATGGTGATGTATTCATGAGCTGAATTTTGGTGATGTATTTGAAATGATTTTGACGCTCTAAGGGTAGCTGTAGTAAGTAGAATGGAAAAGAATTAAAGAAAGAATATTTAAATTAAAGTAATCTGATAGAATTCTGCGACCCACACATATTTTTGAAAAAATTTCTTCTTTTCTCACTTATTTCTTCACAACCATACCTACCCTAACAGATGTCAGATTATGTTTCAGTGTTTCAGTGCTTCGCGGCTATAATGAAGTTCATCCTTTTTTTAAAGCCAAGAAGATGAAGCGGACGGTTTGGCACCACTCACGCATTGCCTAAAAGTTGCACACCAAGAATATCATTAAACAAATATCAAAAGGAGGCATATACAAAAGCATGGGGACATAAACCAAATTCATGAAGAAGAAAAAAATCCTATTTCTATTGAGCTCAACTGAAACAAAATGCGGGATTGAGTCCCACTAACAAAAACCTGTAATCGGATGTGCACGAGAGGTTCTTGATATAAACTTTTAAAAGCCTGGTTGTTAAATTTCGATTATTAAATTAGCATATTAATCAACTTAATTTATAACACTAAGCCAAATCCTCAAAGAAGCCCAGAACAGTATATAATATTCTTATATAAGAAAAATAGTTATGGTGCAAAATTGTTAACATACCAAAGCTTATATATATATATATATATATATATATATATATATATATATATATATATATACACATACTGATTATTCAATCTTTTTTGGTGCCTAATGCATAAACTGATCCTTATATACGGATGCCTAACTGTCTCCCAAAACTGAAACTGAAAGCAACAATGCTAGAAAAGTTTAGAGCATTTCTGTCATGACCTCTGATTATTGGTCGTTTTCTGCTACTTGCAGAAAATAAGCTTTTTTCATTCTATATTCGTTTGTGTTTGCCTCAACAACCTCCGGATTTTTATCTATTTTATCAGGATACTCTTTTTGATTATGCAATAATCAATGGTTAGTTTTATTTTGTCTGTTTGTGCATAGATAATATTTTGAAATTTAAAGATTAATTTCATTTATTTCATTTTTCATTTAACTTTCTGTTTTTTGTTTCAAAAAAATAAGTATTGAAAATATGTTTGGTTTTAATCATTTTTCATCAAAGTTCACACCATGTTTTCATACAAAACAAGAGTCAACAACAAAATTGGATTGTATATAAGATATGCATATCTAATTGAGTGTGAAATATTATAGGGCAATTATGTACTCATTTAATTGTTAAGGCTTTGTTCTTCAGTCTCTATAGATGAAACTTAATTTGACTTCTGGAGCAACGTATTCTCAAAGTGAACAACATTAGAAGAAATAAGGAGGAGAATGAACATGCACAAACGCATAACTTCCCCAAAAGCCCTGTTTCTCTATCTTATTGATCAACATCAGATTTATGGCTAATAGAGAAAAGTCATATGCTTATACAAAGGCAAAACAAAAAAAGCACCACCAAATGAGAAGCACTACAATCACACAAAAAGAAGCACCGGCAGATGCAGTTGCAAAATTTGTGTGAGACACACAGATGACAACAGAAAGTAAAGTAAAGGGATTTAGAAATAGATTGGTAGCTAAACATTTTATTAAATGTTTTAAATTACTATGAAAAAGTAAACATTGATTTTTTTTTGTATTTTTTATATAATAAATATTTTTTTATCAAGTTATCTATTTTTAACTTCTCATGTTCCCACCAGCGTATATTAAAAAACTGTTGTAAAACACCCTTATTAGTTATTACACCATTTTCATATGGATATCACCTTTAAGGTAATAAAACAATTGAAACATTGACACACTTTTTTTCTAATAAAGTTTAAATATAAGAAAAAGTATAACAAAATAATGGCCAAAAGATCTTCTCCATCAGGTACTAGACTAGAATTTCAACAAGTGCCGAGGCTTCTTCTGAAGTGAGCTTAGTGGGAATCATATGTTCCAATGGTTTTGTCTATTATGCTCCTTAATTACAATTGAGGTATCCATATAACCTTTTCTTTATACTTCTTATTGTTTTATACAATAGAATCAGAAGACACATCTCTAGTGAAAAACTAGAACATGATATGGTTAATTCTCATAGCATCAGAGAGCATAGCACTATGCAGAAATGAAACATCATTTGTTGATCCATTCTTAGCCATATGATTTCCCTCCCTTAAAGTATGCTCTAATTTAACTGTCCATTGCCTGGGTATAGTAGTTTTTTTATATCACCAACTATAGGAGCATAATGGTGAGAAGTAGAAATCCCCTGCATAACTTGTAAAGATTCAGTATAACATATGAGATCCATGAAAACTAATAAAATGCCATGCTTAACCCATGCAAAAGAGCCATAAGCTATATATTTTCCATTGGTTAAGGAAGGCTAATCATTTAGCTACTTGCACACTTAGCAAATAATAGGATTTTCCCCACACCTACCATCTCGCAGTCTCAATCAATATCATTGTGATAGGAATAGCCCTAGAGAGGTCCAAATAGGCTAGAAGATTTAGATATTATCCTTTAATAGATTGTGCCACTTGTATGGTTGGTATTCTTTGTAAAATCCTATTTAATAGGGTATGCATTATGTAAAGAATCAACAATGAAGAATATCAATTTTATGTTTATTCCTTTTAGTTGTAGAATTTAGGAGTAGTGTAGCATAGAGCTCTTTGAGCCTAGCTATCACATTGCACTCACAATTGTTGGTCACATTTGAGGTTCCATTGATCTTTCAACCAACAAATAAAAATAAAAATTAACCGTAGCTGTCATATTCCAAGCAATTAATTACTGTATTTGAAGCAAAACATCAACAATAAAACCTCTATTACCCCATTTCATGGACACACCAAAGTCATTCCTATTCTCTTCAACCAAAATGATCTTACTGTTGAGTATCACATCACTGGAACCAGAGTTTTTCCTGCATCATTAACTAGCACCATGACTAATGGAGGGATTAGGAGTTTAACAACTTTAGTTGGTTTAGATTGCTCTATTTCGGCATTCTTCCCCTTCTCTTGTTAAAACTGCTTGAACCTCTCCAAGAATGAACCATCACTAACAAAGAGGTTACGCAGCTAACAGACAAAATGAATAATGTAGCTAGCAACAACTCACTGTTTGACAAGCAAACTTAAAAGCTGAAAAAATGAAGTTAAATTTAAAGCCACGCTATGTTTCTTTCGAATACATAACATTTAAAACTTCAAAGAGGAAATAGTGTTGTATATTAAAGTACTAATAGAATATTAGAATATAGGTCATTAACAAAGTGAACAAGAACAATAAATAGAAATATCAAACAGAACTTCATCAACAAAACAATAAACATCACAAATCATATGATGAGAAAACCATTGAATTATGAAATCTATAATGATAGTAGAAATTCGAAAATGCACAGTTGAGAACAGTTTCCACGGCTGGATGATAAATGATAAGTTGATAACAACTCTGGCATTAACAAACACTAAAGTAAAGAGGAAATCTTCCAATTCAAGCACCATCATTGACGAGAGGAAAGACTTCACAAAAACGAATTGCAGCGAAGACAACTTAAAACTTTCACTTAATTTAATTAGTTGAAAACATTAAAGATTTTTAGTTGTTTACTGATCTGAACTGATGAGTCCATGGAAAACATTATGTGTTTATGCCATGTCAATGAAGCATAAAAAATAGAAGCATATTATGAGCTGACACACAAATTAATTAAGATTCAGAAAGAGAATAATGTAAAAGTATAAGCTAAGGACATTACCTTCCTAATTCCCTCACTATATTTTGAAGTTTCATACCAGCCAAATAACAATAAAACTTGCTTAGAATCTGAGTTACTCCAAAATCTTTAAATGCCAATGCTCCAAAAAATGTTGGTTATTTTCTTTTGCCTCATCTTCATCTTATTGTTTCTACTATCAAGGTTCTCTCAGGTATGAGGTATCCATCAGACCTTTCTTCTTCTTCTTAGAGTCCATCTCTTCTTCAACTTTAGACATTCAACCTTCATGTGTCCAAGTTTCTTGCACTCAAAGTAGAAGATGTCTCTGTTTTCATCCTTTGAGTACTTTTACTTAGGATATATAGTATTTGTACTTTCCTTTCTCCTTCAATGACTTCTTGAATTTCCTTGACATGATTGAAACCTCATCGTCATTTGATGAGTTGTTAGTGCTTTCATTTGATCTTTTAGACTCTTCATTCTTAACTTCCAATTTGAATTTGAATTCTCCTCCTGATTCGTTTGATTGAAGCATTTAGTTTTGTGTCAGAGCAATGGAATTTTAGTATGTATAGTTTTAGAGAATGTTTATTTCTTTTTTTTTTTTTGGAAACTATTTTTGGTTTAAAAGACTTAAAAAAACAACTTATTTGATAAAAGTAGTTTTTGAAAATTATTTTCAATACTAATAATTGTTTTAAAAAAAAAAACTCTACGTTGTTTTAATTTGTACTTTCAGTTTTCTGATAAAAAAATCTACTTTAGTTTTCTATAACTCAAGTTCTTTACATTTTTACATCATTTTCCCTTATTTTTAATATCTAAAAATAGTTTTAAAAAGTTTTATAAAATAATTTTAAAAAATAAAAAATACAATCAAACACATTCTTAATTTCTTAAGTTTTAGATCCTCAGGTGATCTCATTTATTTTTTTTAAGTTTTCGTCTTTATAGTTAACTAGCCATTAATCATGATGGTTATTTCTAAAAGGATACATGTAGTGAGTAGTGACATATTCCTAATGAGAAATACCAAAATAGAAGAAAAAAAATGATATATAGAACATTGGGGGCAAGTGCTTCCACAAAATTTTAAATTTTTCATATATATATAAAACTACAAATTGTTTTCATTATTAGAAATGTAATATAAAAGCCCATAATTAATAAGTATTGTCTCCACAAATGTGTATTCTTCAGCTGTCACTAACAATAAGGATAAAAAAAAAAATTAAGTCTAAACTAAAACCAAAATTGAGGTAAAATATAGGGACGATGAATGTTTTCAAACCATATAATTACAATCAGAATTAAAGTTGTAAATACGTTTTGCTAGTACATTTTAAATTTTCCATTAAACAAACATTCGTTTGTTTCAGATTCAAATACTAGTATTGTACACTATTTTAGATTTCCTTTCTTTTTTTTTTAAGTCAAAATACTCGTATCATTTCATTTAAAATCAAAGCTTGAATACAATTTAGAATCAAATCGTGAACTTGTGGGCTAGCAAAAAATTAGTTGCGGATCTTCTTTGAGACGAAGGGGTCATGGACCTCCAAAATTTCACAGTTTAATGTAACAGCTATTTTATTTTTAGAATTATAAACTCACCGTCCAGTTAATCTCAATTGCAAAATGCTTAAAATTACCAATAAAATGATATTATAAAAATTATTATATTTAATTTATACATTATAAGTTTTATTAATTTAGCCCTCCATTTTATTTTTTTGTCAAGCTCACTGATAAGTGCTACCAACAAAATTACCAGAAGAATTCTGGAAACAAGAAAACAGCTCCCTTGTTTGACAGATAATGACATAAATTTCCTTCCAGATTGCAAAATTTATGCATTCCATCGGTAATTATAGTTATCATGATATTATTAAGTGGTGATAATTATCTGATGGCCATAATCTTTGTCAAAAAAAAATCTGACGGCCATAATAAAGGCTTTAAAACTAATACTCTCAATCAATTTAATGAACATAGCAAATATTGTTACTTCTTTTTCAATTTTTATTAATGAAACTTTTCCACACTAGCTCATAATTTTATGTAAATCTATATCCTATAAACACATGAGAAAAAAGTTCTAACCATTGCTTAGTGTGCCATTTACGATCTTTTTTTTTTACGAGAAATGATTCCATGAGATCCCCCTATTATTGCGGATTAATAATTGCAAACCTAGAATCCATATATCTATATATAAAGAATAATTTGATGCAACATTTAATTAGATGAATATATCCATATTGTGAAAGTGTGTGTGTGTGCAGAAAAAAAAAACAAGTCTCATGTCATATCATTTATTTATGTCAGTAAAAAAAATCATTTGGGAGTGTAGCAAAGCTAATTCTAATGATGATGATCATAATCCTTGCAAATATATTGTCCATCATAGTTTTGGGAGGGTGAAGAGATTTTTTGTCCGTCATCATATAGGCCATGAGGACTTCATACTATAGTGTAACAATTTTATAACCCGAAATCACTGGCTACAAGGAAATTAGCCGAATGCAAAGCCCTTTAATCATAAAATCTTGGACAACATATGTGATAATCATTGATATATATATATATATAATCAGATCAGCTTCATAAAATAACACATGTAACAATTTTATATAAATAATATAAGTATACTATGCTAGGTTAATATAAGGTGAGTAATAAATAATTTTACTTGTTTGACATAATTAACTGGAAAAAAAGTTTATACGAAAGCTGGAAAATTGAGTGTTAAAAACTGATCGAAATAAATGAACTACTGAAATTAGAAATGTTTGAAAAAATTAACTGATTAATTAATCCCTTCATATAAAATAACATACAAACACACACACACACACACATATATATATATATATATATATATATATATATATATATATATATATATATATATATATATATATATATTACAAATTTAGTATTTTAATTAAAATACAATTACAATAAAAAAAAAATACATTATTATTCAATAACATATCATCCTACATGATAAAGTTATTTATTTTTTAATTATTATTTTAGGTCTTACCAGTTATATATTTTCATTATTAACTGACCATGTAATTTTTTTATAATACATAAAATTTAAATTCTAAATTCATTTATAATTATTATTAAGTACTAAAACTTATTTCATAAAATAAAGAAAGAAAAAGTGAAAAGACATGTACATATAATTTATCAAAAAAAGCTCAATAAAAAAAATATCAAAAAGAGAGGTTAGAGAATGGTGAAAAGCTGCCATGTTTTGAAACCAATAAAGACAAAATTGGAAAAGTAAAATCATGCAGCTCTAAACTTTTGAGTCATATCATATACCCTACTTCCATTAGCTTATAAAATTAAAAAATTTAATCCAGTCATTTTTTTTTTTATAAATTTCCTATACACGTACAGCTAGTTATCTTGTCTCGTCTGGTTTTTAACTATTTTATCTTTTAATCATTAATTCATAATTAATAGTAGTAATTTTAGAAGCACGAATTGAACACGTCTAAAATTGTTTTCTAGTAATACAAACAGGTATGTGAGTACGTAAACCATTATTGTTAGGTTACCATAATGTGTTTTGGACTGAGAAGAAGAGGAATTGTCCATGTATATCTTCAGACATTTAAGATCAAATCGAGTTTCAAATACCTGAAAATCAATAGTAACCAGCTCAGTATTTATTGGTATCATTATTGAAGGGCTTGACTTAATTAACCCCAGCATGTGCATGTGCCATGTGCAACCCACTCAAACTATATAATGAGTATCACAAATCACAAATTATTATTATTATTATTAATGACTATGAGGTGCTATCTAGATTTGATTCTGTTATTTACCAAACACGTATCGTATAAATAAAACCAACCCCATGCAAATGGAAGTACTCACTCTCCTACACTTTCATTGCATTGCATTGAACGCAACACAAACACAAACACATGGCTTCCTCGTTGTTCTTCTTTCTAACGTTGCTTCTCCTCTCCGTTATCTCCGCCGTCACCCCCTGCCCGCCGTCAGAACGGGCAGCACTCTTGGCCTTCAAAGCTGCCCTGATCGAACCCTACTTGGGCATCTTCAACACATGGTCGGGCACTGACTGTTGCCGGAGCTGGTATGGCGTCGCCT
Organism: Glycine soja; assembly: GCF_004193775.1. Lineage (NCBI taxonomy): Eukaryota > Viridiplantae > Streptophyta > Magnoliopsida > Fabales > Fabaceae > Glycine > Glycine soja. The sequence continues at coordinate 39,436,447 of NC_041012.1, read as the reverse complement.
GCGACCCCACCACTGGCCACGTCACCGACGTCAGCCTCCGCGGTGAGTCCCAAGACCCAATGTTCCAGAAGCTTGGCCGCTCCGGCTACATGACCGGAAAAATCTCGCCGGAGATTTGTAACCTTAGCAACCTCACCACCCTCGTCGTCGCTGACTGGAAGGCCGTCTCCGGCGAGATCCCCGCCTGCGTCGCCTCGCTTTACTCTCTCCAAATCCTGGACCTTTCCGGTAATCGCATCTCTGGCGAGATTTCAGCCGACATCGGAAACCTCCGGAGTCTCACCCTATTGAGTCTGGCCGACAATGAGATCTCCGGCAAGATCCCCACGTCAGTCGTGAAGCTCATCAGACTCAAGCATCTGGACCTCAGCAACAACCAACTCAGTGGCGAGATACCCTATAATTTCGGGAATCTGGCCATGTTGAGTCGGGCGTTGCTGAGTGGGAACCAACTAACCGGTTCGATCTCCAAATCCGTGTCCAAAATGAAGCGGCTTGCGGACTTGGATGTATCATCGAACCGGTTGACCGGTTCAATCCCAGTGGAGTTGGGAAAAATGAGAGTCCTCTCTACTTTGAAATTGGATGGTAATTCTATGACGGGTCCTGTACCCTCCACTTTATTGAGCAATACGGGTATGGGTATTTTGAACCTTAGCCGAAATGGGTTTTCGGGTACCATACCCGATGTTTTTGGGTCGGGTTCTTATTTTATGGTACTTGATTTGTCGTTCAATAACTTTTCGGGTCGGATACCTGGTTCGTTATCCGCATCCAAGTTCATGGGGCATTTGGATCTGAGCTACAACCACTTATGTGGAACCATCCCAATTGGGTCTCCGTTTGAACACCTTGATGCGGCGTCGTTTAGTAACAATGATTGTTTGTGTGGAAACCCCTTGAAGGCTTGTTGATGGGTGACCCGAATAAGTACGTATTGGGTTGTTGTCGGTGAATATTCCAAGATATAATGATTTGGTTATAGTGAAGGAGCCCAAGTGTGATTTTAATTTTATGTGATAGTATTCTGTCATGTGAACTGTGATGTAATGTAATATATTTAGGGCAAGTTGAAATGGACAAAAAGTTATGAGGGTGCTCCTGGTTGCATGTGCATACAAGTGAGCATAGGTCAAGAAAGTTCTGAATATGCTTTGTGTTGCATGTGGGTTTCAGAGCTGCATGTGAGTTTAAGAGCTGGATATAACGTGAAAGATTTGGATCATGACTCCATTTCCTAGCTTTGTCTTTTGATTCTACAACCAAAGTCCACCATATTTTGGAAAAAAAATTATAATGCGATCATCCCAATGCTACAAGACTTTTATTTCCAAACGATTTAATTTTACCAAGTTGACATTAATATATGTTCAAAAGTTCAGATTTATACGAAGTTCAGGTTTTAAAATTAACCAATTAAAATTTTTTTTGTAATGTGACTAGTTTTCTTATGACAGCATCTTAACTATCAGAATGATAATTAAAAATATCTCTTTTCTGATTATGAATCTGCCTTGTCTCTCGGCATACCAGACGCTAGTATGTTGAGGAAGTGATGATACACTGTTACTTGTAACAGCTCAAGTTATATAAATTGTACAATCCTTCGTAAAATAAGATAAAGGATAAGTAATCAATTTTTATCCGTGAAAATATATAACATTAACAAGTTCGTTTTAAAAAGATAAAAAAGTAAAATTTAATCTTCAAAAATATTAAAAGTGAGATAAATGTGTAGTATCATTATCTTTCTTTGATGTTAACAAATTTGCCTATGTTATACGTCAAAAACGAAAATACTATGAAATTAATACTCACGGACACATAAGAACATACCTTCCTAAACTTGTCGACTTATTGACATTTTCGTTCTTCAATTATAATTTATTGACAAATATAATTATATTTATTATAATGTATTATAATTATAATTATATTTATAATATCAACTTATCACATAGGTAAGGCAAAGATAAGTTCTCAGCTAAAAATTATTTTGTCAAATTTTAAATGAATTATCCACAAGTAGAAGAAAATAAATATAAGAGGTATAGTAACCCAAACTACAATATTTTTATAATTTTCTGCTCAGTTAGTGACCACCTATATAATTATAATAGACGTCAGAGAAAAAAAGTGACAAATTATAATTTCTTTGTTCACTTTTTTTTTACGCCTATTATATATAAATATATAGGTGATCAATATCTAAGAGGGAAGCTATAGTATTGTAGTTTTGGCTGCTAGACCCTTCATGTTTGTTTTCTTCTACTTTTGGATGATCCATTTAAGATTTGACAAATTGATTTTTTATTGGAGAACCTATCTTTGTCTTGCCTCCTCTGGAATCTTGTGATAAGTTGACAATATAAATATAATTAAATACATTATAATAAATATTTGTAATAACAAAATCAAAATCTCCTAAATCTAATATGTTGTTGGTGCATACATCTTGTTACTGATATCAACTAATTAGGTTTATACATTTTGTGGATACATTTGTCAATAAGTTGTATGATTGAAGGACAAAAATATCAATAAATGATTAAATTAGGAACATAGTTGCCATTAGTCCCCTATGTCCACGTGAGTATTAATTTTGTTACATTTTCATAATTGTGTGTCATGTAGACGAGTTTTCTAACGTCAACAAATGAAAGTTAACAATAAGACAGATTTGTTTCACTTTCAGAAATTAAATTTTATTTTTTCATCTATCAAGATGAATTTGTTAGGACAACACACTTTAAGAGACAAAAATAATTATTTATCCTAAAGTAAATAGCTAGTTCTATTTCCTAGATATTAATCACTCATCTCCTTTAATCCCAATGATAAAAAGCACCAAATAATCTTTCAAAATTACAAATATAAGATATTTTAATCCTTCGTCTATTTCAATTAATATTTGTAGGGATCAATTTGAGTCACCAATGATCTAGGTATTAAATTATTTTTTTAGACACTAATTATGTAAAAATAAATAATAAAAAAAGTAACACATTTTGTAATCTAGACGGTGATTTTGTTTCATTTTCTAAAATATAAATTGGATTAAATAATTTTTTTGCAACAACTGAATTGAATGTTTAGTCAATAAAATAATACGGCCACAACTTCCACTTTAGGGGCACATGCTGATGTCCTTCATCTCTTCCCATATTCATTAACTCTGCAAATCGTTATGCCATCTAAAAGCAAAAATAAGATCAAGAAACAAATGAATAACTCAGGACAAAAGGTGGGTAGCACACCACTGTGTACTATACTCCACCTACCACAAAGTAAATTTGGCCCACTTATTTTCGACCCACCACCTCACTAATGCCTATATTTTAGGAGCCCCTCTTCTGAAAGTTGATGATTCTGTGGTTTTCACTCCCTAATCCCTGTTACTACTTTCACCTTTTACATTTCCTGGGCACCCAGCAGCTTTCTTTTTCTTTTCATGATTATCATTGCAATTTACATTAAAATTTCATGTGATCATCGCATATTCCTCTCTAATTAAGGTTGGTAAATGATTTCGGCGCTATATTTGAGATGGTGTAAATAAAGGGAGGAAGCTGGGCCATAACAAGGCTTTCTCAACTGTGAAATTTAACATGGGGGAAGAAATAAAGGCGTATCCGATATTACAACAGAAATGCGAATCATGTCATGTGAAGTAGTCAGGAGAAAAGTTAGTTGAAAAAGCCACCGCTATTTGTGTTCCATGCATTAACTTTATCCCTTATCGGGCATTGTAATTATGGAATCTTTTATATCCTAACTGTAACTGAACGCCAATTCTATTATTTCCTTTTCTGGTTAATCAGAGTTATGTTTTTTCAACAACAAAAATAACACAGAAAATGATGCATACAATATATTACACACAGATGATGAAATGAAGGACAAAAATGGGGGCTATGCCCCACGACATTCAGCAAAATTGGTGCCATTAACATGGTGATCCAAACCAAATTGGGCCAACTGTTCATTCAAATCGGACTGGGTGAATACTAGGCTAACATCCAGTCCAAAAGAACCATAGAATTATCCCATCAAACTGGTTTAAGACTTCATGCGTAATTTTGAATGTTGTGTTTAGCATTTATAAATGATGTTTAATTTTCTTCTTTAAAAAAATGGTGTTTAATTTTTATTTTTTCAATATTATAAAGTTATGAATATGATGTTATTTTTTGTTTAGTATACCTTATTACATACATATTAGAATTTTAAAAACTATATGGTTTAATAATGACCCATTCATCTGCGATTAAACCATTAAATCTTAAATCGGTATTATAGCCATTTTAGCGACCAGCTTTCTACTCAAGAGAAGGGACAATTCCTAGCATTCGAGGCTAGGCACCTCCAGAATTAAGGTGAGGAAAAGAGTTTTATTTCTACTTGCCCATTTGAATACATGCTTCAGTATATATAGAGTTCGCCTAGTCCAGTATTCTAACGGATTTTGACATTACATGCCTTGGAGGAAATCAAAATAAAAAACATTTCTAACAGGATTTGGATAATGGCCGACAATACTCCTGAAGGATCACCATTCTGCTGCCAGCTCAGCGTTCTATACGAAATCTCTGAGATAATGAGGTTTGTTGATTTCCCTCCTTGGTCTTTCTTCCTTCTCTGGTTCTTGCTCTGTGTCCTGTTGCTTTCTGTTCTTATTCATAACATTCCCATGGGCTTCCAAAGCAACCTTGTCCTCAAGGTTGTATTTGAGTTTAAGATCCTCCAACTTATCTGCATCCTTCGCGTTGACAATTAGATGTTCTGGTGCATATAAGTTTGAGAACTTGATTGACTCAAGCATATCATGTGCATAAACAATAAAACTGTGGCTTAGGGCCTTAGCAGCAAATTCTCCTCTTGGGAGACGCTGGCACTGCTTGCTGAGTTCCTCTTCTATAGCATTCAGATCCACACCTTCACCGGAAATCACAGGCACAACCTGACTATCAGGACCATGCTCAACCTGGGAATGCAAATCAGCAGCTACATGACGAGGAACCACATGCTTGTCCGCAATGACTAAAACTTCAGATGGACTAGCTGGCATGCCAATTGAAACCATGGCTTCAATGTTTTGCAGTATCATTTTTGCAGCTGTAACATGTTGGTTTCCTGTGCCAAAAATTTTCTCAACCTTAAGAGCCAAGGGAAGCCTTCCACATTCAGTCACAACCCGCTTGACCAAATTCTCATTAGCAGCTAAAGGAATTGATTTCAGTCCAAAAGCATGGTGACAGAACAAAGACAGGGCATCCTCTTCAATCAGCAATTCCACTTCATAACTCAGCACCATTTGGAATTTTGGCCTTGACACTACAAGAAACTTGCAACCTGGTATTCTACACATAAGCTGATCCACCACGGAGAGTGTCCACACCTCATCCAAAACAATCAAAGTTCGAGCTTCACTTTTGCACATAAATTGTGGCATCCATTGGGGAACCACGTAATTTGCATCCAACCTCTCGTTGCCCATAATATACCCCCAGGCATATTGGTAATCAATTATTTCCTTTCTTCTTTTCAAGCCCTTTAAGTAGCCTCCAGGGTCAAATGTGTCAATACCAAGGAAATGCCCCAGACCTTTGTTGAACTTTTTGAAGAGCCCAAGCGCTTCTCTGTCATACACCCAAAAGGGGTTCTCAGGACTTCAAATGAAACAGCATTAGCATCCTCTGAGTCTGAATGGTCGAGTTCGAAGGGCACGTGGTGACGAGACACTGTGCAGTCGTAGTTGCCGAATCTGCAACCTCGTCCAAACACTAACTTCTCATTGCTTCCCAGTGCAAATTTGGAACCATCTTCACCATGAACTTCCGCCTCCATGGTTTGATTTTCCACAACCCTCCCTTGATTAGAAACTGAGTTCAGCGACTCTTCCATGAGGCTCTGCACCTTTTTGTCTAAGCAAACGAAGCTCAGTTCAAACTCCGCGGCTCCGTCTTTGGTATTCAACTGAGGAACCGCGCCGGCAGCGGTTTGCTCAGATGAAGGGGTCGAAGAAGGTTGGAGCACATTGGAAAACTGATAGTGGATTTCAAGAAGGGTCAACCTCTGAAGAATTTCATCCAGTTTGGTGGACATGGTTTGATCGGAGGTGAGTTCCGCAGTGGCGGCTTCGATGCGGTCCCCATAGGGGACGTGGAAGAAGCGAAGGCAGCCATTGATGCTCTCAATGAAAGCACCAAATGTTATGATCAGAAAGCTTTTTACTCAAGAGAAGGGACAATTCCTAGCATTCGAGGCCTAGGCACCTCCAGAATTAAGGTGAGGAAAAGAGTTTAATTTCTGCTTGCCCATTTGAATACATGCTTCAGTATATATAGAGTTTGCCTACTACAGTATTCTAACGGATTTTGGAATTACATGCCTTGGAGGAAATCAAAATAAAAAACATTTCTAACAGAATTTGGATAATGGCCGACAATACTCTTGAAGGATCACCATTCTGCTGCCAGCTCAGCCTCTGCACCAACTGCTGCCAGCTCAGCCTTCTATACGAAGTCTCTGAGGTAATGAGGTTTGTTGATTTCCCTCCTTGGTCTTTCTTCCTTCTCTGGTTCTTGCTCTGTGTCCTGATGCTTTCTGTTCTTATTCATAACAAGTTTGTTTACAAAATTTATGTGGTTTGTTTACAAATCCAAATAAATTTTGGCCATTTAGTGGCCCTAAGTTCATTGACTAATACAAATTCATTTTGAAAAATGCATGTCACCGTGACAATCCTCAGTAAGTTTACAACACTAACCCTGAACAGTTTAGATCAGGTACTAAATAATTAGAACACATGCCCTCCTTTTCAGGAAAAAAAAAATATAAATAGTTACACAAGAACATAAATAAATAAGAGAAAAATTTCAAGCACAGAGATACTGTTTAGAAGAGTACAACGGATAAAAGTTTTTTTGCTTGTCAACATAAGATATCTAGTATCTACAACGGATATCTAGTACCAAAAACCTAAAAGTTTGTCAATTCTTTTTAATTGGATACAGAATCCATTTATAAATCAAATAGTAATCTCTGATCTCTCTAAAATATATTCTTACATTTCAGATTCAAACCCAATATTCCAAAATCCTTCAGGAGTCATGGGAGGAACATACCTATATCGATGCCTAGAAACACCATCAAGGTGTTCACAGCGGAAGCTCTGCTTACTGTCAGCATCCTTGCCATCAGCATTAGGAAGAACAGCATCATAGAACTTCCTGCATTGTTTGCATTCAACTCCTTTTAAATTTTCACGCTCAGCTTTCTTCCTAACTGGTTCAACGTACTTGAAACTTCTTGTGTTGGCCACTGTAACAGAAGATTGCTTTTGCTTCTTCTGAGGACTGCTTTTGGCATTCATATCGTGTGTTTCGTCATCTGAGCTGTCCGCACTAATGTCTTTCTGAATCAGGCATGGTTGGTCTTCCTTGTTCAAATCCTTATTTAAATTTTCTGATATTCTCAAGAGAAGTATCAAGAAAATCATCATGGGGATCAGGACCTACTCGACTTTGATGGGACCGGGTTTGCCTCCAGGAAGATACAGGGCGCTTTGTACTAGATACAGAGACTAATTTTGTATTGGATGGACATTTTGGGACATCACGAAAACCAGAAGATGGAGAACTCAAATTACACCCTCTGTCAATCTCAGATGGCTTCTCCTTGACTCTCTTTATGACACATGTGGCAACAAACACATCTGGAGTTTTCGTTTCAAGGCCTGAAATAATAGGAAGTAGATGATAGGTTATCAAGTATAACTCAACATAGCATTTAGCCAAAAAAATCTGTGTATATGCAATTTGATACAGATGGATCAGAGTGAAGGCCATTTCATACAAGACAGTTTTTCATACAGTTGAGTAAACTTTAAGGCTGTGTGCATAGCAATAGACAATTCAATTTACCTCCAAAATCTTCCTCTGGGATTTGGTTCCTCACTTCAGCTGTATCGCTATCACTAGGATCCATAGTCATATTTGGGTTCTAAAATGCAAGACCTGCAATAGCATGCAAAAGATAATTGATGAATAAGGAGAAAAGATGCAACCTTAGCCAATGGCTACACAAAGACAGCATCATGCCAGAATCAAATCACTTATCTCCTTACCAGTCTCTCTGCATGCCCCTCCATATGAAAAAAAGACACCTAAGCCAAAAATAAAAATCGCTATGGCAACATCTCCCCTCTAAATTTTAGGCTGTTTGAATTGATGAAAAGGTATGGAATAGAATCATTAGGTTTCTTTATATGGATTGTTTCAAATATGATGGAATGGAATGGAACTCATTGAAATGAAATGCATTACATTCTATTCTATCCAATACTCTTCTTTTTATTCTCCTCCAGTTCGGGGGTATATCAGGAATGGGACAAAACTAATCCGTTTTACTTTCCATCACATAACAAAATTATCTAAACAATGAAATAATAACCTTATTCCCTTCTGTTATATCTCATCCTATTTCATTCCACTCACCAGTCACCACTGAATATCAAAACACGGCTTCAATTTCTTTTTGTTTTTCCACTGAAATGACACTTTTCAATTGAAGGAAGAAGGAATTAAACCACAAAAAGGAAAAGATGGTTTCGATGTCTGAGTGCCTTATGGTGCATGTTTCAATTCAAATGAATATCCACATAGAAATACTAGCAACAAACTCCAACGCTCCTTTTTAAACACATTATCTACTATTGACTGAAATTTATTAGAAAACATGACATCTAGTTAGTCTCACATCACATAAAGTACCAAGGTTTTTACCAATTCTAAGTAGAGAACTTCACCAAAAGTATGATGGAATTATGACCAAGTTTTATCCTAAAATTTAACCAACAATAAAGAGTGTTAGAAATTGTATTGCTATCATTCCATACTCCTCATCTTCACAAAGCTAAAATCAGTTTCATAAATAGACCCATAAATAACCCAAAAACATGTGATAAGCTATTTCTACTAACAGAAACTTACATAATACCAGGTTCTATGATTTGTCCAAAAAAATATCTCTTTCGCAACATCTTTGCCCTAAATTGTTAGACTGTTTTGAATTGGGAAAAAGGTATGGAATAGAATGAAATGTAAATAGGTTTCATTATATGGATTGTTCAAAACATGATAGGATGGAATGGAATGTAACCTAATGAAATGCATTACATTCTACTCTATTCAATCCAATACTCTTCTTTTTATTCTCCTCAATAGTCATGGGACAAAACTGGTCATTTTTTTTCCATCCCACCACAAAAATATCTAATTACTTTATTCCATTCCCTTATATCTCATTCTACTTCATTCCCCTCACCATTAAATATCCTATCACGGCCTTAGTTTTATTTTTTACTAGAGAGACGTCCGTGCCTTATACTTTTATTTGAATATTGATAAATGTGAAGTATGTCAAAATATATGTAAGGAAAGGAAAACATTAATTTAGAAATGTATTGGACACAGAGAGGCCGGTGCTGACACTGTCATACACTAAATGTTGACACAGAGACCCAAACCATGGTTTGTCACGTCATTGTGAGAGACTAGTCCTTACAACCTTTTTATTTTTAATTTTGCTGAAATGACACATCAACTAGTCTTTTTATTTTTTGCATCCCATCACAAAAATATCTAATTACTTCATTCCATTCCCTTATATCCCATTCCACTTCATTCCATTCACCATCAAATATCCGATAATTAAACCATTCGAATATCATCGAAATAGAAACAGTTTTTTTTAGCGCAGAAAAAAGGTAAACAAAATCAAATAAAAAATAATTCATTATAAATTCAGCGAATATACCTAAAAAGATGCATCTATTCTTTAATCATCTAGGAAAAATAGCCTTAGTTTTATTTTTTATTCCTTACAGGTATTTTCATTTGAAAACAATTTTATTTGAGCCAAACATTAAACATGGACACTTCTCCCAACCAAAATCCGAACCATGATTCACTATGTTATGAGATTACTGTACCTACAATTTTTTTATTGTTTTTATTTTGCTGAAATGACACTTTTCAATCGAAGGATTCATAACCAAAAAACATGTGACAAACTATTTCTACCACACAATTATAAGTTTATAAGACAAACTTGTAATAATACCAGGTTTTACGATTGGACTCTGAAGCATCTCCAATTCACTTGCACACTCCAATTTGTTTTCCTGAACCACATTCTCTTCACCGAGACCAACCTTTCTCCGAAGGTAAACGTGCTGAGACTTAAGCCTCTTATACGCCTCCGTCACGCGATTCCTCTTCAATTTCTCATCCCTTAACTCGCACGTCAGCGCCTCCACGCGCTCGAGTAGCTTCCCGTCCGCCTCCTCAATCTCCCGCGTCTTCAATCTCAATTTCTCGTCCAACTCGTCAATTCTCGCCAGCAGCGTCGCCTTCTCGCCCTCGCAGCTCTCGAGCTTCGAAAACGCGGCGTTTCGCTTCGCCTAGGAGTCGCGGAGCGCGGACTCTTTGGAGTGCAGCAACTCCTCGAGGTACTGGATGCGGCGGCGTTTCAATGCGATGTCGGATTTAAAGAGAGGGTGGAGCTTAGAGCAAAAGACACGCTCGATCTGCGAGATGCGGTTCTTGGCGTCCTGAATCGATGCGGCCATGATGGTGCTGAGGCCTGTGATGAGGTTTGCGTCAGCGGCGGCGGAGGAGGGGAGGGGAAACCCTAGTTTCGGAGATTGTGGATGGGGCACTGACTCTGCTTCTTCGTCCATTGAGGATCGGTGATGAAATGCAAATGGGAAATGAGAGCGAAATGAAATGAAAATGCAAATTGGAGCGAAAGTCTGGGTTGGGAATTGGGATGGGGGTGAGGATATTTATATTGTGTGTGTTTGATTGGTTTCACTCTGGCGCGGGATTGAATCTTGTAGAAATGAGTAGCTTTAAAAAAAAAAAAATATATATATATATATATATATATATATATATATATATATATATAATAATTCTAAAATTTTCGAATATTTTCCTAATAATTCTCTTACTTCTTTTTTAATGATAAGTTTTTTCTGATAGAAATTACGGGCATAAACTCTACCTACCTATTATACTCAAAATGTAAATTTGAAATGATTGATTAAGTTAAAATAATTTAATCGTTAGTTGATTAACATGTTTAATATTTTTTATGATAAATAATATTATTAAATATGTTTATATTTGTAAGACATTAATTATATTTTTATTTAATGTAGTGTTTTTTTATAAAATATTAGGGTCATATAGGAGAAGGATTCTCTGTACTGAAATTTTACATGAGAAGGATCATGTAATGTGAATTCATCTCAGGTATTTATAACTTTTAGATACGAGTATACAGTATTTTTTATAAAATAAATTTTAAGTAATTTTGACATTCACCTTGTACCTTTTTTATGTATTTTACCTTTTAACTTTCTTAATATACGATAAGGAAACTACTATTCTAAAAAATATTCTTGACACCTATGGAAAAATATCTGACCACCTCATAAATTTCAACAAATTAAAGATTTTTTCAGCAAGAATAACTCTCAAAGAGTGAAGCAAGCCTCTTACTTTCTTGAGGTCACCTCTTAGATGGGCAAAGAAAAATATTTAGGGCTCTCGTCAATCATTGGAAGAAGCAAGAAAATAATTTTTTGGTCCCTGACATGTAGACGTTTCTTGGTTCCTGAAAGATAAACTATGAAATCGCATCAACCCGAAGACATTTATCAAAGGCAGGTAAGGACATGCTTGTTAAATCTTGTGCCCAAGCTACTACACTCTCATATTACATAGTGTTTTCCTTTTACCAACCACTTTGGAGGATCGATTTCAAAAAATGATGGGTAGTTTTTTATGGGGTTCTAAAAATGATTCTACAAGAGGAATTAATTGGCTAAATTGGGACAAGATGACTATGAAAAAAATAATATGGTAGAATGAGATTAAGAAATCTTGCCTTGTTAGGGGAAGCAATGGTGGAAATTATTCACTAATGAAGATGCTATTGTTACAACAATCTTCAAAGTTAAATATTTTTCCAATGATGAATTCTTGGAGGCCAATTTAGGTCACAATCAAGTTATGTGGCATAGGATTCATGTTTCATGTTGATTTCTCATAGGATTCAATGTTTGGACTTGAAATCAGCTTCAAATCATTAAGATAATTTTTTAACCAAAACTAGGTAGAAATATCATTTATCCTATGTTTGGAATGAGGAAAAGAGAGTGCAAAGAAAAGAAGAAAAAAATGAAATTTAAAGTGAAAAGAAAGTAAAAGATTTTTTTTATTTTTATAAGTCAACTTTTCTTTTTATTTTTTCTAAATTCAAACAAAATAATATATCATTATTCGTGTTTTTTTTGTTTCATTTCTATCAAACATAAAGTTTGTTTGGTAAAATAAAAATAAAATAAATTAATAAAAAATTAAATTAAAGTAGAATATAAAATATGAATTTCATCTTATTTCACTATTTATTACTTTTCCTATCTTTTATCTTTTAACTCAAATCAACGAATCCTTAATTCATGAGACTAAAGCAATTTTAGTTTTTTCTTGCTTGAGGTTTACTTGGATTTTACCATATGGTTAGTGGGGTAGGCCTGGATTATTGTAATCAATGTCCATTGTGAGTTGCTCCAAGACATATTTTGTCATTCGTTGTACATGCCATTATTCAACTCAAATTAAAATTAAAAAAAAAAAAAAATTGACGTGCAAAGGACAGGAAAGGAATCACATTCCACCAAGAGAAAGTTAAAAGTAGAAGAATCTTAATATATCCAAGCACATCTCTGTTTGTTCCATGCTTTGTATTCTTTGGAACTATAAGAATTTTTTTTTAATTTAATTTTTTAAGTGAGCAAATATTGAAAAAAATAATATAATTGATTTAAATTAAAATATTGTGATCTTACTTAATGATAAATATATTTTACTTTCTTACTTTATATATTCATATTTAATTTAAAGGATAGAAAAATCTAATTCAGTTGGTTGAATATGATACATGTGTTTTATAAACATGATATCATATTCAATCATTATAGATAAAAATATACTTAATTTAAAGGAGTTAATTTTTTTTCTAATTCAACAACATATTTTTTTTTAACAACTCTAATTAAGGTTTTTGACTTTTTGATGAAATCCTAAGTAAGAAATTGTCTTTGAGTTAACCATAATTCTTAATTATCAATCTAGAATTTAATTATACTTCAAGCTCGTAACATATGATCAAAAAGAATTAGGTTTCTAATGTGCAATGACATTCAATATTTGAATTAAAAAAATATATTAACACTAATAACATAGTTTTTATACTGAACAATAAATTAGTAAAGTACTAACATATGAGTCATTCATGTTTCAATGATTTAAAATTTTTAGAATGTTCATTTAATTGTAGCATAAAATTGATATGACTAGCGTTACAATGATTCGTAAGAAAAAATAATAAATCACTAAAATGTGCGTAAATATTTAAAATTATATCATTTTTTTTACTGCCATTACAAAGAGAGAGAAAAGTTTGTTCAATGAAGAGAAAAATACAAATTATAATATCAATGTGGTAGACTGTTATTAGATTATTGTCGATTATGGAGTTTAAATGCTTGTCCATTATTTGACATGTGTCAAATAAGGGTCTCATTACGGCAAACTATCTCAAAAGTGAGGTACCAACAAACCACTAATCTTTATCTCTAATAGTAGATTATCCACTTTTTATTAATATGTAGAAGTGAGTTAGTCACTTTTTTTCTCAAGATCATTCTCTCTCTCTTCTTAGCCTCTCACATTTTCCTTCAATGGGATTTTAGATCCAACCATTCTTCTTCTTCTTTTTCTCGTGTTGGAAAAAGCTAATAAACTTATTCGGGTAAACATTAGACTTGGGTAAATATATAGGTCAGTTCAACTTGTTAAAGACTCATTTGTATGGACTTGTATTTTTCTTGTTAAACTTATTGACACAAATAGAGGTGAGTATACATACTGGTCTAACCTATATAAGATCCAACCCACGAAGTCCATATTTTAGACGGGCTGAATAAGCATGGTTCACAAAATAAATATTTTTTTTAAGATACGTATATGGCTCATGAAACTCATGGATAAATAAGCTGATCTATAAACTCAAATAATAATTTAAAAAATATTTTTAAAGAAATAAAAATGTATAAAGTTAGAAGAATTTTTTCCTTCATTTTTTAAGTTAAAATCCACACTAAAACATACCAACATTTATAACTAAAATATACCTATATTTTTAACCTAACAAATTAACAATAGTCCAAAAACACACATTTTTAACATAAAAATTAACAACAGTCTAAGTCCACATGCTAGCCCGCAAACTGATGGATTAAACCTGTCAAATCCATAAATTTCACGGGTTAGACTTAGATATTGCTTATAGTTATACTGATCTAAAAGAAAACAAGTCTGGTATTCACACTGTTTGCAGGCCTAATGAGTATTTACACATTTAATCATGAATCTAGATGTGTGACTTAGGGATTATGCATGAGTATTTTGATTAAGTCAGGGTAAACTAGGTTAAAGATTATTTGACAAGTTGAGTATTTTTGTCTTATTGATGATGGAACATCTCTCTTCAACTTGGATTTAATTGTTGTGATCCTTGAGTCATGTTCTAATCTAGAATAGGGTTATATGTATAATTATTTTTCAAAATATTTTTAAAAAACATTTATATTTAGATATGATAAATGTGAAATATTTTTATAAATTATTAGTTAACAGGATCTAATTTTATTAAAAGAGAGAAATATATGGTTTTTATTTGCAAAGGGTTCACCATTATTGTTTGTAAGGAAAACTAGTTATTTGTGGGTCTTTCTTTCTCTCTCAAACATGTCTTGTAGAAGAGAGACAGTCACAAATGAATAACAAGTTTTTAATAAATCATTTTTTTTTTGTTTGAGACTCTAAAAAAATTCTTGGCAAAATTGCATTTTTGGTCCCCCAAATTATTTTTAATTTTGGATTTGGTTCCCTATAATTTAATTCACAAATTTGGTCTCCCAATTTTATAAATCCCTGCAAAATTGGTCCTCAAAGCTCGATTTGGACGTTGACCGTTAACCTCAGACGTTGAATGCCACGTGTTAATGTTGCATGTCAACGTCTGAGTGGTTCCCTGTAAAGGCTTCATTTTTTATAGGTAAAATTACACTTTTGGTCCCCCAATTTTATTCCAATTTCGATTTTGGTCCCCCTATAATTTAATTCGCACATTTGGTCCCTCAGTTTTATAAATCCCTTTATAAATTCAGCCAAATTTTATTACTAGAGAAGTTGTATTTAAAATTTCAAATAAAAATACCATTATCATACATAGGCCACTTAATAATTTTATTTATCTATTTTAAAAGTATAATACAGTATTAATTTATTCTACTTTTCAATAACATATGATATTCCTTATGTCTTTTAACCCAAATAATGCCTTAGTAGATGTTTGCCAAATTGAAACCAAACAAAGCAATTGGTACCAGCAAGTCAAGAATCAGATTCAAATATTATAGGTGAAAAAATTGTAATCTTTTTATAAAAATTAATAATCAATAAAATTGATAAATACTACTATTTCACACTTATAATGTAATAAATAAAAAATTAAAATAAGTTGGCAAAAGATTAAAGAAATGTAATATATTTTTTTTACTCTAATTTTATATGTTACTTTTAAAATAATTATTATAAAATTAATAAATTTGACCATTTATCATTGGATGCTAAATAGATAATGTAATAAAATTTGTACATATGTTATTTATTTAAAAAATACATACATCATCATCACGCATGATTTACGCAGAAGCCATGACATGGTTTCTAAATACAAAGAAAAAAAACACTCAGAAGAAAATTCATGCGAACCTCTCTAGACTTTTTTCTAACCCGTACACTTCGTATCAACCAGCTAAAATTGTATTTTTAGTTTTTCATTTTAACTCTAATTTTGCATTTGGTCTCTCGCTAATTTAATTCATGAATTTGATCTTCTATTTTATAAAATCCTACAATGTTGATCCCGAACGCCTCAATTAAACGTTGACCCGTGACATTAACGGCCATGTGTCACATCTTTATTCAATCAGAACATGATACATAACCATTATCATCCGATGAAAACGTGACACATCACCGTTAATGTCACTTCTTAATTGTCAACGTCAACGTCTAATCGTGGTCTGAGAGACCAACATTATACGATTGAAGACCCATCCCGTGAATTAAATTATTAGGAGACTCAATTCGTGAATTAATTATTAAGGAACCAAATCTAAAATTAAAGATAAATTACAAGACCAAAAATACAATTTTACCTATTAAGTATTAATAGTATATTGTAATACTTTTTTTATCATTATATATTGTACGTAATACTTTGATGCAGACATTTTTTTCTTCTTTTTATAAATACCTTACCCCACACGGTCCCGTATTAATTATTTTATTTGAAATTCTTAAATTATACCTTTTAACATGTCAATTCAATTATCAACCATTTACAGCACCTGCTACCTTCATATTAAATACTATAGTTAAATAATAATTATATATTGTAGTATTATTTAATAAATTTTAAAGCAAATTTAATTATTTCTAAATTGTCTTTCACAAATCCTTTTGTTAATAATATTTACGGTTCCTTATTTTAAATTATAAAATCATATAGTTCAAAACTTATTCGTACTACATTACCTAATTTTCCAATAAATAATCAAACACGCTCATTCAATAATGAAAAAAACTTTAAAAATATTTTCGTTTTATAATGGGAGTAATAGACAAAAATAGAAATATAATCATCTCTGCATTTTAATTAATTTGAATGCATGTCTTTTACTAATATTTTAATTATTATTAACAAAATAATTTTTAAAATGTTTTTTTAATGAATTTACCGATACTACAAATAAATGGAGTAAAAGCTAGAAAACAAAGTTTGGCCAAAAGATGCCCAAAATGGCATCCACCATGAAATCCTAGGCGTTCGATCATGACATTCCCTCGAGATTCCTCTTTATAATAATAATAATAATAAATAAAAGCAGAACACAATTATCAAAGAGGCCAATTATCGTCTTCCACGTGGCGCAACCCCATTGGCCATCGAAGCGCCAAAAAGTTGAGAGTCACTATCACGAACAATAAAAACCGCAATCGCGAAATCTCGCTGCGGCTACATCACGACACGATCTCACCCACTCACCCAATATATCGCGATAATATTTTAAAAAAGCGTCACATGTCAAATCAAGTGGGTCCACCCAACTTTCTATCATCATCACTATTCTCGAAAATTCCAAATTCAAAGTACAACGCAATTTTACAGCTATACCCTCACACCCCAATCTAATTTCCCTCAACATTCCCCTGAATCCTATGCTCTCTCCTTTTATCTAGTCCTTTATTTTAACTTCACAATTTTAATTTCGTTTGGTAAATTTAAAACATTAATGTCTTTGGAGCAATTTAACCCAAACTTGATTAACATGTTACAAGTTGTAAAAGATGTCACAATTTGGCATGAGTAACAAGTTGCAATAGATGTCAATTATATATGCATTTCCTACGTCAACCAAAACATTATTTTCGTACAAAAACCTGATAAATGAACCACTTTAATCTAATAAAAAAAAAGGCAACGAAAAACCATTCATTAAACTGATTCACATAATAATCACAATAATAATTTATAAATTTCCAACCCAAATTAAAAAAAAAAGGCATAAAAATTTAGAAATTATACATTAAAAATAAGAAAAAGAAAAAGGATCACCGAGAAATTCATCTTTCCGGTTACAAATTCCCCGGGTTTCCACCCACGCGCCTAGTCGCGTCTCGAAGAAAAGACGCGACGCGAGTAATTAATAATTAATTAATCAATCACCTCACCGCGATCGAGTGGAAACGTCGTCGTTTTGTGTTATCCCCTTTTTGCCCCTTCTTCTTCGAGATTTGTTCTCCGATTTAGGGTTGTCAGACTTTGACGATCTTCGCGGCCTTCACGACGGGGTTCTCTCTCGCGATGGCCTCTCTCCCCGCGGCCTTGTAGTCGTAGGAGCAGTCGTGGCGGTCGGAGTAGCGGTGCTCTGCGCAGAAAAGGTCCCCGCAGCGGCACCGGAATCCCGTGAGTCCCACGCGCCGCCGGCAGCCGGAGCAGCGGTTCACGGCGCGTTTGGGCTCAGAAGACGTCGTTTGGTCCGTCTGAGATTCCTCGTCGAGAGGGAGGGATCGCTTTGGGGAGCGCGATGAAGTGGCGGGGGTGGTTGCATCGAAGAATCTAGAAGGTTCGGAAATCGAGGTGGTGGTGGTGGTGGTGGTGGTGCAGGGGTTGATGATGGGTTCGGGGACCTTAAACTCAGTGTCGTTTTTCTGGGCCTTCTGAGCCATGCTTTGGTTTTGCGTTTGGGAGAGAGAGAGAGGGGATTGATGAGTTGTGAAATGAGAATAAAGAGAGAGAGAGAGAGAAGAAGGGATTTGTAATTGGAAGAGAAGAGAAAGGGGTTGTGTTGTGAGGTTGGTAATGAAAGGAGATTGGGAATATGGACCTGGTAGAGACGCGTATCGGAACCCCTTTTTCTTTCATGCCATCTCCTTCCTGCTGCAATTACCAACTTGTCCCACCATCACCGCAACATCCCCTTCTCTTTTGACTTCTTTTTTTTTTAAATCAAATTATTCATTTGAGGGGCTATTTTTCCATTTCTATGGATCAAATATCAATATTGGTAAGAAATAAAATTATTTATTAATTATTATGGTAGGTCTAAGAATAGCATATTTAAAATTTAAATCTTAGATTTATCAATAAAAATATTTATTATTAGTTTTTTTAAAACAACAAGGATTTCGTATATTAATTAAAAGATTTTATATATCATTTCTTTCTATCTTATGTTTCATTATCTGTTAGACGACCTACAATATCATGTCATACCATTTTAAAATCTTTTTACACGTTTCATTTCATTATTCTTATAGAATAATATAATGATATCAAAATTAAACAAGTAAAAATAAATTAAAAAATATATATTTGACATTCCTATAAAATTTGAAAAGTTTATTTTATTTTTAAATTCATCGAGTTGATAAAAAAATTATGAGAGTAAAATTAATATGTTTTAAATTTTAATTAAATTTCGAATATATTTTACCCAATAAATAGCAAGGGTTAACCGTTGAAACCTTTTGGGAACCCTAAGCTAGAGAGATGATAGAGTTACGGGCAAGTTTGGCTTGTGGTACAAAACGTATGTAGTTTATATATATATATATATATATATATATATATATATATATATATAATGATTCCTTCAAAAATTGAGAAAATTGATCCTGTAATATTTTCATTACACAAGCTTTACATCAAATACTCCATTTTAAAACTATTTGTCTTTTTTTTTTAATTTATGTTATCTCCTAGTAAAAAAATTATAGATTAATTGTTGAAGATATTAAAATTTATTTAAGAAATTAATTTTGTTTAAACAAGAGTTATTTCATATACACAAGTTTAAGGATTAAACTCCTGATCATATAATTAAGAAACATGTTTATCTATTAATTATACTACTTTATGTTCATAAACTATTTGTCTTTTAAGCCTAATGTGTAGGTTAATTAATTGAACTATAATTTCATTAAACCTTGATTAAAATATCTTCATTTAATATTTTCTTATATTTTATTTTGTCATTTTTAATGCATTTTATTTAATTATTTGATGCCATTGATTTTTTATGTACCCAAAATAGAATACTAATTGGAACCATTAAACATTGATTAGGATGAGCTTATGAGTGGATCAAGGTTTGAAGTCTTTTAGGACCTATTTGGTGGTTAGGATAAGATACGATATACAAATCCGATAAGAACATGATACGATAAGAATAGGACAAGTATTAATCTTGTCTAATGTTTGATATACATCATGATACGAACTAGATAACGATAAGGGGGTGACGACAATGACAGTGAAAATGGTGGTGGTGGTAGTACTTGTGGTGACAACAATAGTGGGAATAGTGGTGATTGTGGCGATGACAATGACAATGAGTGGTGGCAATGATGATGGTGGTAGTTGTTATGGCGACGATGGTAGTAGTGGTGGTGACGATAGTAGTAATGGTCATGGTTTGCAGTGGCGCCAATGGTAGTAGTGGTGGTTGCAGCGACGGTAATGGCAGTAAGTGGTGGTAGAAATAGTGGTTGTTATGGCGACAACGACAGTAACAATGATTATGATGAGATGTGGTAGAGGCAATGGTGAAAGTGTTGGCAGTGATAATGGCGGTGGTGGTGCTGACAACGATGATGGTGGTGATGGTGCTGACAACAATGATAATGGTGGTGGTGGTAGTGACGATGATGGTAATGGTGGTGATTGCGGTTGTGGCAATGTGACAATAATGAAAATAGTGGTGGTAGTTGCGACGATGACAATGACAATGAGTGGTGACAGTGACGATGGTTATAGTTGTTATGGCGATGAAGTAATGGTGGTGACAACCATAGTGGTTGTTATGGCGGGCACGGTGATGGTGTTGACGACAATGGTGGTAACTATGCCTATGATGAAGATGGTGGTAGAGACTGAAACATCCCTGATTGTTGACTTCTTGGTAGCTCACACTCTAATATTTCACACAGTGACACTTCACTCAACTCTTTATTGGTCAAAATCCTTTATGGGTAGCCCTTTCTGAGACATCAACAATCTGTTTCGACTGCTTTTAAGGTCAATAATTGTTCCCACAAACCAACATGATACTTTTTAGCATGTTTTGTCTTCCCTCGCACGCTTTCTAGGAAACTTCCAAGAAGGTCACCCACCCCATAACTACTGCAAGCTAAATACACTTAATTGTGAGAGTTCTTAAGTGATAGGCTACCGAAAAGTATATGCATCTTGTTGGTATAGATAGTACCGATTAATTCCTGTAAATCATTATTAACTATACAGTCTCATACTTGCACAACCTTTGGATCTATCTTATTCTGGTGTGATTCGTCCAGATGGTAGTGGTAATGATGACAATGGTAATGGTGTTGGTTGCGGTGGCAACAATGGTAACGAAAATGGCAATGGTGATGATGGTTGTAGCGACGACAATGGCAATGAGTGGTGGCAACAACAATGATGATGGTTGTTATTTCAACAATGGTGGTGATGATGGTGACAATAGTGGTGATTGTTATGACGACAATGGTGATGGTGGTGGTAGTTTTGTGTATGACAAAGATGGTGGTAGAAACGATGGTGAGAGAGGTGGCACAAATGGTGGTGGTGGTTGTTATATCAACAATGGTGGTGGTGGTGACGATGGTGAAGTAGTGACGACAATAGTAGTGGTGGAGGCTATGACAAAGATGGTGCTAGAGACAATGGTGGAAGTGGTGGCATAGATGGAGGTGGTTGTTATTGTGGTGATGGTGGAGTGGTGACAACAATGTTAATGATGGAGGGGACGACGGTGGTAGTGGTGGTAGTGGTTGCTTTGATGAAGATGATGGTGACAATAATAGTGGTTGTGGTGGTGGTGGTGGCGATTACAGTGATAAGGGTGGTGCAGATGGCAATGACGACGGTGGCGACAAGGACAATAGTGATAGGATTGGTGACCGTGACAGTGATGACGACTACAATGATGGCGATGGTGGCATTGGGAGGTGAAAGGGATAGATGGAGAAAGAACGACTATCCTAACCTATTCTGTTGCTTTTTAACCCAGCTTCCCCCTAAGGATGGCAATGTGGACTCAGCCTGCCAAAAACAGGGCTGGTAAGGTTACCTTGCCATATTTTCTAAGAAATAAATTAAAATTTTAAAAAAACTTGGAGTATATATATAATATTAGTGTTTCTTAGCAAATAACGAAGTACATTTTTATCAGTAAAAACAATAGTATTATTAGGAATGATATTTGCCACAAGGAGTGACATAGTTGAAAATTAAAATCACAAAAATTGGTTGACTACATATCATTATCTCAACCTCCTGTGCATCCTAATAAAGAACAAACTAATTCTTTCCGTATAAAACTAATTCTTGTAACCCATTTGTAGGAGGAATCAATATAAGCTACTTTGTGGAGTCTTCATATTTGGCCATGCACATTTTTGCTAGGTGGTTGGAAGTCATTTACGGGTTCATCCAAGTTAATGAATTATTAACTATGCATGCTTTTATTATGTTAGGAATGTAAACTATAGGATACAATATAGCTTTTACATATACATGGTATAGTATATTTGATGATTGTTATTTTTTATAAGTAGAAGAATGATAGATATATATTTTAAAAAACAAAATAGAAGTTGGTCGGCAGGCCAACCTGTCTTGTCATGTTGGTGGGCTAAGCGGGACGAGGCAAAGCGAATTAGTGGACTGAAGTCTGTGCCTTACCAAATTTATGGTGGGTTGGCAGGCTAGCCCGCCTAACCTTTTTGTATTGCTATTCCTATTCCCCCCTCGGGATAAGAAATACATTACATCAACATGATATGATAGACAATTAGATAAATAAATCATATCTTGTTAGTACACCAAAAAATAGGTAACAACATGATATGATAGTTATCCTATCTTATTTTATTGTGACCACCAAACAGACCCTCGGCGATTATAAGTCACCTCACAATGATAAGATATTAGAAAAAATAAGTAAGTAATCACAAAAAACACTACAATGCTTAAGTTAGGAAAGACTTTATCAAAATAAATATATGTTATAACTAATTATTTGCTAATTAAATCTACTAACTCATGGTCTAAAAGCCTTTTAAGGGTAACAATAGACGTTTTATCTTAGTGTAGCAACAAATATTTTATTTCAAGTCAAGGTATAATTCACTATTTATGATTTCATCTTTAAAATATTGTTTCTGAAAATTGATTGGGGTCTTCCTTCACAATTTAGGTTGGTCGAACTTTATAGGTTGAGATAATTCAATTTAATGGATTTATCCTGAGACATAATTCGGAGTAATTATAAATTAATTATTTATATAATTAAACGAGGATATGATTGAAAAAATTGTCCAGTATATAAAATAAAATAGAATTGGCCAAGCCTTAATTTTTTATAAAAAAATAAAAAAGCTATAAATTTATAATGAAGGAGTAATTAATTTAGGAGTAATTTTAATTTTTTTTTCTTCCGTAGCGTGATTGTGAAGAGTTTTTTTTTTTATCTCACTACAGTATAAATGAAAGTAAAAGTTGAATTATATGTCTGGCCTTAAGAAGTAACATATTTCGAATATGGATTAATCCAAACATGTTAGCAGGAACTTATGGTCCATTAGATATGAGAGAGAAAAAATACCACTTATTAATTTTTTTTATATTTAGTTAAAGAGAAAATGAAAAAAAAAATTAACTTCTACAAATAAAATTTTAATTTTTTTCTTTCCTTCATTTTCTTTTTAATTCAAATTTTAATTTTAATTTTATTTTCCTTCTATCCAATCAAACACACCATTAACTATTTAAACGATGAAATTAAGGAGGAAAGGAATCTAGCATATTTTACATCAATATGATCTTGTTAGGAGCTGGTTGGCAATGGCAATGATGCACAAAAAGTTAAATATATATTTATTGCGGCTCTAACAAAGCACAATGCATTTTTATAGTCTCCATTATCGCAAAATCCAAGAGTTATTGTTTCTGACTGACTTAATCAATTCATTTTTTTAATTCAGTATACCACTCTAAAAGGAGTGAGATATTAATTCTTTAAAATATTTTTTATCATATTATTATTAAAGAGGATTATCAATTTTATTCATGATTCATTTTCACCGGTAAATCTCACTTATCATTTTTAGTAAAAAAATTTATTTTCAAATCATTTTTTTATGACAAAATTTAAGAGTGAAATTTTATTTAAAGAGATCGAGGCCAATATACATGTGTTTATGTTTTTGAATACACATGAACTTGAAAATTAAGTTTATAATCATATTAATCAATCATTTTTAATTCCAAGGTTATTTGTATCTATTTATAATAATAAAATAAGTTTTTATATATTGGTGTATTTCTTTAAGAAAAAATTCATAGCAATTTTTTTAAACAAAGGAAAAGAACAATAAACATGACAATAAAAAATGAAAATTTTATAAAAGATTAAATTTATAAGTTTAATTTTTATGTATTTTTAGTGTAAAAGTTTACACAATTAATCAATCATGAATAATAATAAATATAATTTTAAAGATAATTATTATAAATTTAATAAATTTATTATAGATGATAATTTTTTATTAGATGAAAGTGAAAATATCCTTTATATTTTCGATGCATAGACCATTTATTATAAATTTATATATTTCATACTTTAACTAATTGATACGATTTGAGGAAACTATTGGTATATTTTATTGAACAAGGGAAAAGTGAGATCGATCTACTTGGCTGGTTGCATTTGCCACGGTCTGTGAATGGGTGAAAGTGGCTGAAACTTATATTTTTTTTTATATCTTTTTAATTATTATTAGTATTATATTGTTGTTGGTAACCTGTCAAGAAGAAAGGGTAAAATGGGAAAATTGAAGGGTAAGAAATGGTGAGCCGTGACAACAAGGAAGAAGCTGGCCGCCCAATCTGACCCTCGTTTTCTCAAAGGCCATTTTCGTCCCGTCGTCACTGACACGTGTGCTTCGCACGCTTGTTGCCCCATTCAGCTCGTCCCTCTTTACTGGCACGTGTGCTTACCCATTCCGGTGAAAGGGATGGGAACGTGCCGTGTTTTCCCATTTCGTGGGACTGTAAAACTTGGGTACTAGTAGTCTTCGTTTTACTCTTTCTAAATTTGAAATATTTAGAATATGTTTCTATAAATGTATTATTTTTTTTAATTGAATATAGGTTCGGATAAATTTGAAGGTGATGACTTGTTGCATCGAGAATAGACAAAAAAATATTTAATATTTTGTAGGAAGGAATTTTAAATATTTTCATGTCTACGAAGACGAAAAATATATTTTAGTTTTATAAAAATGATAAATTCTTTATTTGATCTTTGAATTTGTAAAATATTGACACTTGAGTTTCTAAAAGATAAAAAAAAAAAATTTATTCGATTTTTCAAAAAGTAAGATAAATTTATCTTATTATCAATTTTTTTTGTTAATCCAAGTGATTAATCATACATGAGATCATTAAACTTATTTATCATCTTAAATTTTGTTGTGTGTGTTGTGGATGCGAAGAGACTATTGCGAATTTGAAGAATTGTAGTACCACCGTGACTCCTACATGCTCTCTTCTTCCACGTTGGCCTCATTGGATACTCTCACCACAACCACATCAATGACCTTCCCTCTGTCACTACTGACACCGAGTGGCTCTTCTTCATCTTCGTGACCCAGTCCTTTGTCAATGACCATAATTGAAACTTCCCCTCTGTGTCTTCCTCTCTCGTCTCGATGTTGTTATGCCGTGAACATCCTTCACAATCACCGTCAACGAGTAATCTAGCCGTCCTAAGAACTGTCTCTACGTAGTGATCTATGCACACAGAACTTCCACCACTATTGGCGACAGATTGATTTAACATCTTCACACACAAATCACAAAAACTTCTCCAAACCTTCTGAGTTGTTGTCGTGATCACATCTTAGGCTCTTCCAAAAAAAAAAAGAACAATTCATTGATTATCTAAATTATTACTATCTTTCATGCAAATTCATTTATTTGCATTATGCATCAACAGTTGAATAAAACTAGTTTAATAACTAAAACTGATTAACAGAAAAGGTAAACAGATCGAAAATCTAACCACCCAAAGTAACTAAATCTTGTACTCTCTCATAGACGGATCCAACACCATCACCCAAAGTAACTGATTTACCATGTGAAGAACTAGTTCCTTCCGCTAAACCCTCCTCGCTTTCAACTCTCTTTGCGGGTTATAATTATTTTCTAATTCTTTTTCGGCTTTTCTTTTGAGACTCTTCCAATTATCACCAATTTCGATGGACAAGCCTTCATCCATGGAAAGAAAAGAAAAACATTCAGGATGCCGCAGGTGCTTTTCTTTTGCTGCAAGAAAGTCACGGAACCACTGTCTTCAATGAGACAGAAGCGGAAACTTCTCCATCCCAGAATTCTCTTTTTCCATCTCCACTACCCATTTCCTTAATCAAGTTGAACTCTTGCAGATTAATTAGAGAAGGTTTCTTTCTTTTCTTTATGATCTCCTATTATCCTCCTTCACCTCTCTAATATATTATATCTACGGAGGGGTAGTTCCAACAAACTTCACCTGATCACATCCCTTCCTTTCTTGAGTCTTTTCTTTACATGGACTTGCATGCAATTCTTCATCTCCAACATTATTTACTGCTAGCGCCTTTCATAAACGTGCTTTCTTCTCTCTTTCTTTTGGATTTTCTTCTGAGGCTCAAGGAATGAAAATAACTGAGGATTCTTTTGTTGTTCCCGTGCAAGCCATGCACGGAAAACCTTCCTCAATCTGATATCAACCGCATCAAGTTCTTTCTTTGCAGCTCCACTTGAATTCTTTTTTTTCAATTGCCATAGTTAAGTCGTGCATGTACGTTGCAGATTAGAGGTTTCATTTCTCTACTCTCTCTACCTCTATATATGCATAATAATTCAAACTCCATTAGTCTAGATATAATCTCTATCTAATAAAAAGAAAGTCAGATTTTTTTGGACGCCAATTTTTTTTTAAGATATTGATAACTGAATCAATTTAATAAGGACCGCAACAAATAAACAATAAAAATTAATTAGATTGAATTGAATTTTGAATCTTATTTTAAAAATTAATTCAATCTAATTTAAGCAAAAATTGTGTCTTCATAGTTTTATTACTTTGTGAAACAAATTTGTGTGTATAGTTATAAGGTGGCACAAATAGTGGTATACAATATTACGATCACCTATGAGGAGGAACGAGACTACTAATCTAATTCATTTAAAGGTAAAATTTGTTTGAGATTCATATAAAATGTTAATTTGATCATTATAAAATTTTTATATTAATTTCATCTGCCAGAAAAAATATTTTATTTTTAGATGAATCACGTTAATATAAATTTTTTATGGAGATGTAATTAATATTTTTAAAATTTTACAAGAACTTCAAACATATTTTATTTTATTATTATGTATAAAAAAGAAGATTCAATTATTATAACAAATATTTGTATTGGGTTGAATGATTCATATAATTAAA
The DNA here is from genome assembly GCF_004193775.1 of Glycine soja. Classification (NCBI taxonomy): domain Eukaryota; kingdom Viridiplantae; phylum Streptophyta; class Magnoliopsida; order Fabales; family Fabaceae; genus Glycine; species Glycine soja. The sequence continues at coordinate 39,409,185 of NC_041012.1, read as the reverse complement.
CACTAACGATTTACACATTTATTGCATTGAATTTCATGATTCATATAATTAAATTATAAAGAACAATATTCAGTTCTAAATTTTCAAATTTATTAGACCATGTAATTAACCCTTAGGTAGTGTTTACCATTTTAAAAAAAAAAATATTAAATAGATATGAAAGGTTGAATCAAAGTTGTGTCCGTCATGGCTAAATAAATACTAGCTAGCTAATAGTGTCAATGTCGAGATTGATACTAATTGTTGGATTCTATTTCACTCCTTTCTAGTAGTGGCTAGTTATGTATTCCTACTTTGCGTCCACCATATTACGAAGACTGCAAAAGTAATAAATTAAATTAAATAACAAAATCAAATGTATTTTGTGTATGTCCCAGCTTCAATCTCATTGGATTTTCTTGGAGATGATGAAATTAAGTTTATGTATCTTATGCACAAATGCTTAATCGTCCGCTGATTCTCTTCTTTTCAGCTTTTGCGGTTTTTAACCTCGAAACCGTAAAAAAAAAGTCATACTAATTTATAACAAAAAAAATGTCATAATAACAAGTAATTATATTAAGATAATACAGATGATATGAATCAGCCTGAATCAGCCTAAGGTGAAGCAACTTAACACAAAGCAAGCCAACACAGAAGAATTAAGAACAGACAAAGAGTAAACATACACTAACCTGAGGACCAAAGGAAAACATGCAGATTGCATTACCTGGAGGATTTTGTGACCAACACAAATTTCAAACGCTGAGCTGGCAGGCTCTCATTGGTCAAGAGAGATTTCTCTGTCGGCCAGGATCCTTGTTCCAGTGTCATTTTGTTATTTTCCTTTGTGCTCTTTAGGTCTTGTAGAGGAATAGAATAACAAACTCAACATTTTTGTGCCCATATATATGAATTAAAATCTAAAGGAATGCAAACAATATAATCAGAAATTTTCTCTCCTTAATCTTCATTTTTTGGAGGTACCTAGACCTCGAACGCTAGGATCTTATGAGTAGAATTTCTGCTCATAACAATTTGGTTTCATTGAGCACTACCACCATGACTGAAGCAACTCGACCCAAAACCAGAATGAAACACATTGAAGAAGCCATAGCCAAGCTAGCCTCTAACCAACTTCATGTCACCACCAAACTAGATGAACTCATTCACCGCATCATTGTGTTGGAAGCCCGTCGACCCCACTCACCCACACCTTCATCTTCTTCCTCTGTGAAGACATTCCTCACACACACTCTAATACCGTTTCTGTCGCTGCCTTCGCTGCTCAAGCCGACTCTGTCACCCATGCTTTCTTCGCTGCCTATGCCAACTCCGCCACCACATCCTGCAGTCATGCCGAAACACCTCGCACGCTTACCGACTCTGTTTCCTATGCCTGTTCCTCACCTTGCCACCAACAGCAAGCACCAAGTGGCCCACGCGTCGTCCTTCATCTTCAATAAACTTGGCCATGCCCGTGTCGTTGCTTCCCTAGACAACCTCTCATGTATTGTTGTTCATTATGGTCGTGAAGCGGCTCCGCATGACAAGCTTTTAGAACATAGCGACATGACACTGTTTAAGAGGGGAGTTGTGCCCTATGGGTCTGCCATGGTTGCACGCGAGTACCAACCAGCTGCTTTTGCATTAGGGATGTTGTTGACCCAAAGGAGCCTCGTCGGTACAGACCTTGGGATCCTGGAGGACCTCGACGAACTCGTAACACCTTGAGGACAAGGTGTTTTCGAATGGGCATAGAAATGTTATGAATCAACCCAAGGTGGAGCAACTTAGCACAAAGCAAGCCAACACAGAAGAATTAAGAATAGACAAAGAGCAGACATACACTAATCTCAGGACCAAAAGGAAAACATGCAGACCGCACTACCTGGAGGATTTTGTGACCAACACAAATCCCAAACACTGAGCTGACAGACTCTCATTGGTCAAGAGAGATTCCTCTATCGGCCAGGATCCTTGCTCCAGTGCCATTTTGTTATTTTCCTTCGTGCTCCTTAGATCCTGTAGAGGAAATAGAATAACAAACTCAACATTTCTGTGCCTATATATATGAATCAAAATGTAAAGGAATGCAAATAATATAATCAGAAAATTTCTCTCTTTAATCTCTCTTTTCTGGAAGTACCTAGACCTCGAATGCTAGGATCTTATGAGTAAAATTTCTACTCATAACAAGTGACCAATCAAAATGCTTTTTTTGCATCATTGGTCTCTCTCTTAATAAATGATGAAAAGTAGAAAAATACTTAAAGTGGATATTTGAAATATTGGCACAAAAGGAATATTTAGGTAAGTTGAAAATTAACCAAAAATTTAAACATTTTTAAAAAGTATAAAAATAGATGTTTTTTTAATTAGAGAACTAAAAAACTAGCTAATTTAATATAATTTTAAAGAAAAAAAAAGAAAGTTAAATTCTTAAGTTTTAAGCGAACTAAAGAAAAGTGAATTAAAATTCTCAACGTCAAGCAAATAATGAAATCCAAAAATCATTATAAAAATGAGAAAACGAAAAGAAAAAATCATTCATAACTCTTTTTTCCGTGTTTTTGCAGCTTCAGTGTTATTCTCCAATAAAAAATAAAAACCTATTTTATGTGGGCCGTGTTAATGATTCCTCTGACATTCAAACCTATACCACTACGATACTGCTCATATATCAAATAATTTAGTGGATATAATATAAATGTATCAGCTATGTTATTATAAGTATTTTGAGTTTAAGTTATTTTCTTTATAGAAGTGATAAATTAAAAAAAAGAACATGAGAAACATAAAATGACTGGATCTAAATTATACCCATACATAATATATAGCATTACATAATTAACAATAAAAATGTAGAGAGGATCAAAATCCCTCTTATTTCACCCTAAGACCTACAACAATTAATAATAATAATAATAATAATAATAATAATAATAATAATAATAATAATAATAATAATCATAAAATAAACTGAGGTGGTAACGGCGAAACTCGCAATCTAACAGTTTATTATCTCTCTATATATTATTTTGGAATAATAATTCATGAAATGCAAACTATATATAGAATCTTAAAACGTCAAACGCAGTCATGAGAGACAACAGGAGCGAGGCACCGATGATGGCGGCGGAGCAAGGCACGGAGCCTGCAGCTCCGGCTACAGGCGACGGCGCCGGAGAAGAGAGCGAAGGCCTTGAATAGTGGTGCCATAACGAATTAAGGTGGTGGAAAAAGTAAGGAGAAAATGCACGTGTGTAAGGGTAAACCGAAAAGATAAAGAAAGTGAAGAGAGAGAATTACAATGAAAAAGGTAAAGAAGAAGAGGCATCAAGGGAAGCCGCGTTGTTATTTGGGGAAATCATTTGCGTGAAAACTCCGACTACACGAGTAACCCAACTGCTTTTCATTTAGGCTTTGTAGAATATTTAAAAGTAATTATCGAATTAAATTTGTTAATTATTTATATTATGATTTTAAATTTTTTTTATTCAATTACTTATTTTTTTTATTAATGTTTGGTCAGAGAATAATTAAGTAATAATATATATATATATATATATATATATATATATAAAATAATTAATATATCTAAAAATTAATTTTTTTTATAAAAAAGTATAAATATTTTTTTTTAAAAATCTTATAATTAGATAAACACGGAGTATTTGACATGAGAAATGATTTAATTGTTGATTATGGATGAATCTGAATGAATATATTTCTTCAGTCTTTTTTTTTAAATTTTTCAAACAAAAATTAAAATAGGATAAAATGTAATTTTAATATTCCTATTTTACTCTATCTACAATTTTGTCTCAATATTAAAATAAAATGAGACATTAGTCTTCCTCCTTTATAAAATAAAATAAAAAATTGATCTCAATTTTCAGGTTTAGGATGTGAAATTTATTGTGAAAATAATAAGTTATCAGTTTTATAAAATATTTAGTCATACCTTTCTTCTTATTCTACACGGGTTCTCTGCAATTACTTAGGTAAAAGATATTTTTTACTTTTTTTTTTCCTATCATAAACTTTTCTGATGAATTAATCGTGTACATTACTAGAAGAACAAGCCAAATATTATTCTGAACTGACACAAATTTGAGTTTTGCAAGTTTTTACATATTCAAATACTATAATAAATTTGTAGGTATTTTGTTTCTGCCTAAAATACTTTTGTAATTTTGACTTAGGCCCCTTGTATCCAAAAAACACTATAATAAATTAGAATAATAAATTAATAATAAATTTTGACTTAGGCCCCTTGTCTACAATGTGCTAAATCCACTACTGTTGCTGAGTTTGAAGGTCATATTACTCATTTGAAGACGAGACAATCAATTGTTAGGCTTGGGAGTACTTGAATAATTGACCCAAGCAAGCATGGACAAAGCCCATTTCAGTATAATACCCAAAGTGCACAACATATGAAACAATACATATGAGATATTCAATTCTAGTCTGCAGTATAGGTACAAGCCTATTATCACCATGCTTAAAGAAAGTCTGGATCATTATGTCTAGATCAGTACAAAAGACTAGAACAAGAGATTACTTTTGTAATTTGGCTTAGGCCCCTTGTATCCAAAAAACACTATAATAAATTAGAATAATAAATTAATAATTATGATGTAACATAATAATTAGAGAGATTAGAATTGTTCAAAATCAAGCACATAATAATTTGAAATTTTCCTCGGTCAAAAAAATAATTTGAAATTTTCCAGAATAATATGCCTAAAGTGCATAATGTTTTTGGCACTCCCAGTATCGTTGTACTCGTAATGGGTCATTGCTGCTCATGTAATCGTCCATCTCCGCCACCTCAAAACGATTCAATTTCAATTGATGGAAACAAAATGGTTTTTCGCAGAATTAGGGATTAGGGATTGGATCAAATCCGATGATCGGAAAAATCAATAATGAAAATTCCGACCAGAGTGTCGACAATAGAAAGCAAAACTACACACACGCCACTTCACGAACAAACCCATACATATAATAGAGAGAGAACCTTTCCTTCTACCTTTGTCGTCGTAATTTTCTTTTTAATTTTGTTTCCTCTCTCAAGTTCGATTTCGATTCCAATTGCAATTGCAGTTCCATCACGAGAAGTTTATTTTAATAGAACATAAATAATAGAAAATCATATACAACAATCACATTCGAGTCAAAACTCAACCAACGAAGTTTATTTTTTTTTTCTTACCATCCCTATTTTCATCAAAATTCCAATGAATAATACAAACCGGAATCACGAACATCTTCCAAAACAAAAACAAAAACCAAAACCTCTACTTGCATCAACATATTATTCCAAAGACATAGAAGTTTAACTTGGTTGTAAAGGTTTTAATCCAAAGGGCAAAAACAAGATTTGGATCTGTTGACAGAATGATTTTTGCAACAGAATACCAAACATAGACTAAAAAAAATCAGCTCCATTTGGAACCCACAGCAACAACCACCCCAACAACAACACCAACAACACTAAGCACCGAAACCGCACGAACCCTAACAAAGAGCACGTTCAACTGCTTCGCGACCTGGAGTGCAAGCGTGAGGATCTGCAACCTCCCTAGCTCCTCCATCTTCTTGAAAAAATGCATCGGCTTCAGCGCGCGCCGCAGCATGAACGCAAGCGAGAACGGAAACGCAAACGCCAACAAACTCTGCAGCGAAACCTCAGCGATGGGTTCGGATTTGGTGAGGTAGGTTATCCACGCGCCCAGAGTGAGCTGGAGCAGGCCCAGCGCCGCCACGACGCTGCTCAGCGAGTACATGTTCTTCATCATGGTTTCCAGAACCACGCGCGTCTCGTTCGCGAGTGGGGAGAGGTCGCGCTCCACTGTTGGGCCTTCTATCTCCTGGTGCTTGAAGTTTGGGTTTTGGCTCGGGTATGGGCTTGGGCTTGGGCCTGGGCTGGGCTTTTGGGTTTCGTCGGAATCTAAAGTGGAGGAGGAGTCTTTGTTGTTGGTTGAGAGAAACCTGATGGGTGGAAGGAATTGGGAGGGTTTGAAGATTGGGGGTTTAGGGTTGTTGGAGATGAAATTGGTTATAGAATAAGAAGAGGGTTTTAGGAGTGAGGAGGTTAAGGTGGATAACCTTAACCTTCGCGAAATTATGGCGGCCATTAGCGTACGATGGATGACCCGAGAGAGACGAGAGACTCTGAAAGGCGGAAAATAGCGAAAATGTGTCTTCTAGGCAGCGTTTCTTTCTGGGTTTGGAATGGTCAACAAGTCAACACAAACGAAAATACTACTGGTAGCTACTATAAAAAGGTTTTTTTACTGACATAAAGAAGGGTTAATACTTAGTTAATTACAGTTAAAATATATGTTATTCATCTTTAATATATATAAAATTTTATGTTTGTTCTTTTTCTGATAATTTTTTTCTGAGTTCCGGATTAGTGATGAATCTTGGAGCCTAGCAAATGGGGATAATTAATTTTAAAAAATAAATTTAATAATAATTATCATATACATATAAATAAATAAATATTAAGCATATAAGTTGAGGGAGAAAATGAGATAGTGAATTCAAACACATAAAATAAAATAAGATAAGATAAAATGTATAAATATAAAATTTTAAGATCAATACTTATAATTTTAATAAAAGTAGGAGGTACATTTATTTGTCCTCACATGAAATAGCTGAGGAGCTTTAAACATATAAGATTAGGAGGTATAAATTACAAAATTTTAAGATAAATTTATCTAATTTTATTTAAATGAAGGGGTGCATGTTTTGTTCTTAACCTTTTTTTAGTCTTTAATAAATTATCAAATTTTTTGGGTTGATGTTTGATATTTTTTTCATTCATTATTAATACTTGAAAAAGATTAATGACAAATAATTTTTTTATCAAAAAATAAATACAAAATTCGTTATTTATGAGAGACTATAAAAATATTTTTTTTAGTATGTCTAAAGCATCTATTGAAAGAGATATAAAAAGTTTGGTAACTAAATCTTCCAGTTTATTGTTTATAGTAGAGATTGAAGCAAAATAGCTATTAAACAATTATTTTAATTTACTAGAGACATTTCACAAGAACAAGAACAAAAAAAATTATTTATTAGGAAGCAAAACGATTTTTTTTTATTTCAAAGCAAACACAATATCATGTTGGTATTTCCGTTAAATATTGAATATTAAGTTAATAGATAACTAAAAAACATTACTTAAAAAATTATAAACTAAAATTATATAATTAAAATAACAGAATATTAAATTGATAAAAAAATGAGAATCGAAATTTTCATAATGTCTATAATTAAAAATGAAAACACAATTAAATTATAGTAATATGATTTATTTGGTCTAAGCTTCCACAAATTATTTTTGTTCTTGGGTATCCTTCCTAAGCGAGTTTTTATTGGCCTATGCTAGAGTTGTGAAATCTCTCTTTTTCCCTTTCCCCTCATACTTGTCCTTGGCTCTGCATGTTCTCATCACCATGGTGACCAAACACCTTTGATCTGCATCAATCTAGACCCATCATCAGATATGTTCTCAATGTGCAGAGGAACAAGAGGGAAACGAGCAACAAAAGCATATATACTTCTGTTTTTGGGCTGAACAAAACATAAACAACTGTGTTTCCTTTTGAAAATGGTATTTTTGAAAAAAAATGTGTCATCTCCTTATATGTGCCAATAACAATAGAAGTGAGGCCAATCACAACTCCTCCATCCTATATGCAATGAAAGAATTCAGCATCACAAAAAAAAAAAAAAAATGAAAGAAACCAGCCCAAGGTATCAAGCTTACCGTCCCACAGGCCCAAAAGGTAAGTATCCACACATGTTACAAAAACAAAGTTTGTAGTCTCTAGAGCTTCCAATATTAATAAGATTTTTGAGCTTGTAGACAATATAGTCTGCACTTCATTATTCTTTTTGTCAGCCAAAGACATTATATTAAAAGGTTACAACCGTACAAGGGTACCAATCTGTATACAAATGCAATAAATCAGCTGATCAATTTTTTCCTTTATTCTTAAATATAAGATTCTTTTAATTAATTCACATCCTTAAAAAAATTATATTAATAACTCAATATAGTTAGTAATATTAAATTTACTAACAATTTTCTTATTTTGTCAAAATTATCCTTAAATTTGTTTGGAACTCATAATTTTCCTCTTTCCACTTAATTGTTTTCACACCTAATTAATTAATGCATGTTAGTTTTCTTATTTAATCCTTATAAGAGAGATAATATATTTATCTTTTAAATTTATGACATTTATGGCAAAGTAATTAAGAATATTTGAGTCCAAAAATAATTATTACAAAAGAGAACTTAAAAAGAATCTTAAAAAAAAAGAATAAATAAAACTAAAAAAATCTTATATTTAAAGAAGAAGGGAGTATAAACTAGTATGTGGTGCCTAGATATCCTTTAAGCATATAACATTGAGTTCAAAGACCACTCCCAAAATTAAAGGAGAAAGAAAAGCATATAAAAGAACTAAAAAAATACTTTACATATTTGAAGAACTAAAAAAATATAAATTTTAATTTGAAGAAATAGATCCCAAATTTGAGGTTGAAAAAATATATTTAATTAAATCTTATTTTCGAGCAAATTATTTTTAATTCCTTAATGTTTTAAAAATATTAAATTGACACTTATAGATTACCGTGACACTCTTGTAAGAGAGGTTGTCATAAACATTAAATAAGAGGGGTAATACTATTAATTCAAAAAATAAATCATGGATGCTAATTTAATTTGCTTTTAATATTTTAATAATATATATCTTGCTATTAACACTAATAAGTAATCTTGGAAAAAATTATCTTTAAAGAAAAGGTTGCATTGGTTGCAGAAAACGTTGGTTGATGAAAACATTGGTTGAGTGTTGCATCAGATACCAAACATAAAATGCAATACTTCATTGTCGATTTCACCAGCGCAGCTACCAGTTATAAAGAAAACGTTGGCATGGAGAAAAAAAAAAGAAGAAAAGTCCAGGGGTTTCATTTTCCAATTAGCATATATGTCACTTTTCAATTTTCTTTCTTGTTCATCTAACTAGTGCATATATAGCAGTCATCAGAGCAAGAGAGAATTCACCAAAGGCAAATGGAAGAAAGCAAAGGAAGAGTGTGTGTTACAGGAGGTACAGGTTTTATTGGTTCATGGATAATCAAGAGGCTCCTTGAAGATGGTTACTCTGTTAACACCACTGTGAGACCCGATCCAGGTAATAGAAGCAGCCCCATCTGTTATCTGTTATAAAAACATTTTGAGCATTGTTATTATTTCCCTGAAAAACCTTTAGGTGTAGGGTATCTGTACTATATTATTTCCTGTGTGTTATCTGATTTAAAAACATTTAAATGATCCTTACATGTTTTCAACATGTTCCATTTGGTAGAATAGAAAAGATTTAGAGATGTAAATGAGTCAAGTTATGTAAATGAACAAAATTATTTGTTAATTACCTTAGGTCGACACAATATTCAGTCAAATTTGTTTGTTAACTTAAACTTATTATTGAACTCAATTACTTAAATGAGTTAAATTCAAATTTTACAAATTTGATACTAATAGCTTGTGAATAGTTCGTTTATGCATAAATCATACAAAATTAATATTACATAAATTCTACAATATTATATCATATGTTTAACACTTATTTATATTTTTAAATTATTATCTACTATTAAAATATTTTAAATTAATAAAGTTGAAAGATATTTTAATAAAAAAAATTTCAAATTAAAAAATTGAGTTATAAATGAATTAAACAAGTAAAACTGAAACTTTAGTTATTTCAAATAAAAAATTCAAGCTTTTAATCTAACTCATTTAAATAAATGAATTAAGAGTCATCAATTTTTTTCACCCTGAAAAGGATAACACTCTCTTTATAAGTGTTGCAAAAAAATTTATACAAAGAAAAAAAGTTAATAAATAAATAAAAGAATATAATAATTAATTTTATAAAATTAATTTTACTTTATTATTCTTTTCTTTACTTGAAACGATGCAGCACAACAACATTCTAAAAAAATATTTATAGGAATATAAATAGAAAAAAATAGTTAGTATTACATTTAAAAGATAGAATGAAAATCTTTTTTCTTTCTAACACTTGTTATAAGATGAAGAGAATACTATTGATATAATATTCACAAAACCAAGATAATATAATTCTTATTTTTGAGAAAAAAAGAACACAGGAAAGATGTTAGCTTTCTTACTAGCTTACCTAGAGCATCCCAAAGGCTACAAATTCTCAGTGCTGATCTCAGCAATCCAGAAAGTTTTATTGCTTCCATTGAAGGGTGTATGGGAGTTTTCCATGTTGCTACACCAGTCGACTTTGAATTAAGAGAACCAGAAGAAGTAGTGACCAAAAGATCCATTGAAGGTGCACTTGGCATTTTGAAGGCATGCCTCAATTCCAAGACAGTGAAGCGAGTTGTTTACACCTCTAGTGCCTCTGCTGTCGATAACAATAAAGAAGAAATTATGGATGAAAGCTCATGGAACGACGTGGATTATCTTAGATCTTCAAAGCCATTTGGTTGGTCATATTCTGTTTCAAAGACATTGACAGAAAAGGCAGTGCTTGAATTTGGAGAACAAAATGGATTGGATGTTGTCACACTAATTCCAACTCTTGTTTTTGGACCCTTCATTTGTCCAAAGCTTCCAAGCTCAGTTCGTAATTCATTGGATTTTATACTTGGTATGTGATGCAATTGACTTCTCCTGTCTTTTACCTTTTATAAATTAGGGTCAGTTTGGCAGAGAAGATCAAAATAAAAGATTTTTTTATAATTAAAATATAGTGTAAGAGGTGTGAATCCCAGACAATTTCTCATCTATTTGTCTTCTCATCCACCCTATTTCTCTTCTACCAAACACACCATTAATGTGTTTGATCGCGTGTGTAATGATATTTCGAATAGAGTTGGAAAAGTATAGATCATATACACATGAAATCTATAAATTTTGTTTAATTTGTTGAGTACTTGTGCTTAAGACTCTTAATGTATAAAAGGATATTTATGCAGGAGAAAAGGGTACATTTGGTGTCGTTCTACAGACAGATATGGTGCATGTGGATGACGTGGCTAGGGCACATATATTTCTGCTTGAACATCCTAATCCAAAAGGGAGGTATATTTGTTCACAATGTTCAGTAACTTATGAAAGGATCTCCAAACTTGTTTCTGCCAAATATCCAGAATTTCAACCACCACCTGTAGAGTGAGTTGCTATTATACTTCATGATATATGTTACACACTTTACATTATTCGTGATTCAAGTAAATGATTTTTCTTTTATCTCATTGCAACAAATATTTGATTATTTATTCTTGTAGGTCTCTGAATCATATTGAAGGTACAAAAGGATCATATTTGTCATCAAAGAAGCTGATAGATGCAGGATTTGTGTACAAGTATGGACTTGAGGAAATGGTTGATGATGCCATCCAATGCTGCAAAGAAAAGGGTTACCTGTGAAGTAGCTAGCGGTGTACCCTTTTTTATGTTATTATAGGATGAGGATGGCTATATATCCATACAATAAGACAATAATTAACTACTTTGATAAATGGTTGTTCATGCTACCAATTGAATGCTTTTGCCTTTTGGAATTGGATTGCAGTTGGCAATGGAAACTAACTATTTCAGTTGGTATTTAAACCTTTAAATAACACGTGCTGTGTTAGTTGTGACAATATATACCAAAGGTCCAATTCAGTTGGTATTTAAACCTTTTTATGTATTCAATTCTTACAGCTAAAAAAAAGTTGTGACTATGTACATATCTTTTACAAAAGTAGTAATAGGGAGCTCTTTTCATAAATAAAAAAGAAGTAACAGAGTTGTGAGACTTTAAATTCCAAGGCAATTGAACATGGACAGTGTGCGTAAAACTCTCTGGCATTTGAGTCAAGTTCCTGAAAAAAAAATAAAAAAAATAGACATGACACGAGTAACACATTTAAGCTTGACATCACTGTGAGAATGGCAATTGATTTCATTTGCAAAAGACAAGGTTTAGATTAAAAAAAAATGAAAGTTTATTCTCAGATAGTTCTTTAATTTGGTATGTCACTAAGTTTTTCAAAACTCAAAGCATAGAGGTGTAATAAAAAAATATTTTATTGGTAATTAACATGATTTTAAATAATATTTTGCAACTATAATGTTAATGCTCAGGTATTTTGACTCGTAACAGCTATTACGGTCAGATCATTTTTCTGCAATTATCCTCCGTGTAAAGGTATGCTGACTCACCACAACCGCAATAGTAACCTCAACGGTGATTTAAAACCATAATTAATAAAAAAAATATAAATTACCATATAAAAAACAAGAGTTTTAAGAATATTAATTGTAAAACACCTTGAAATTAGTTAACTGTTGGAATATTAATTATTTTTTACAAGAAAAAACCCTTAACTTTGAGTCACAAAAATACCCATAATGTCTACTGCTCTCTGAAAGTCTAATTTTATCTTATATAAAGAGTATTTTTGAAACCATACTTTAATTATTCTCATACATAGGCAATAAAAATTGAAGGAAAAAATATTAATAATGATTAGAAATATTACACGAATTAAAACTAATAATAATATTTAAAAAAAGAAATAAAGGCATGCTTCGTTAATATTAGGGGTAATTTAAAAAACATAATTTTGAAAATTTTAATTCTATTAACTAAATTAATTAATTTCTTTTGGTGCTTTAGTTTCTTTTTAATATGTATGAATAAAAAAGAAACATGAGAATTTTTTTAAAAACTCACAAATCTCACTCAACCATTGGCAACTGAGCTATTAACACATATTACGATTCAGATAATTGGTCAAATTCCTTGAAATAAAAAATATCAATGAACTTTATTATTGAAATTGTTCAAAATGTCCTTTTTTAGCTTCTACAATTTTTTTTTCTTAATCAGCAAAAGGTATATATATATATATATATATACGAGGACATAAATGGGTGCACAAAACCATGTACACAACCCCACAATTATATACCATATTAACACAGACATGTAAATATAGTTTAACCTTTGGGAAACAGCTTTAGCTAACTATTGGCCAAACAAAAATGATGCCCAAGTCCCTGCACTAATAAATAATAAGTGGGAGTAAATGAATATCCCAGCAAGTTCTACAACGTGGGACAAGGACAATGGCCATTAAATGGAATCAGCAACAACATACTAAAAGGTTATTAAAAAACAAATTGTTCCCTCCAAGCCAATAAAATAAAACACAACCCGCAAAAACTCTCTTGGTTGGTGCTTGTTCATGTGAACTCTTTCAAATAAGCCTTGAAGTTCAACTGCCACTAGGAATAAGAGCCTACTTCGGATGACATGAGGTTCTCACATATCATGTTTAATTATTATTTAATTACTTCGGATGACACGAGATGTTAGTTTTGGACCCTTCATTTGTCCAAAGCTTCCTGTCTCAGTCAAAGCTACATTGAATTTCGTATTTGGTATGTAATGCAATTTGATTCTCATGTTTTCTACCGTTTATTAATTGACAATGTGTTTGAAGGTCATCTCGTGACATGATATGTAAGCCATTTTATTTTAATGATTTTAATCTTCCGGGTATTTGCCATCTCGTGTCGTTTTCTGTTGTTAGTGTCACTGACACCAATACAACATTATCATCGCTCTTTACTCTGCCAAACAGAATCCTTCTTAATTCCTAGAAGATCAAACTAACAGCAAAAACCATTCAGATTTCACCTCGATAATTCAGGCAACAAAAATTTACATTAGAATTCAACATAGGCTGTTATAGTGAAATTCTAATTCTTATCCTCTGTCATGCTTCCACCATTGGGTTGGGTTACAAAATACTATTTTTAATTGTAGTTTTGTAAAGCATGACTATATTTACCTGTATAATGCTGTAGGAGATAAGGGTCTATTTTCATTGGCTCCACCACACCAAGGAATTGATGGGGATTGGAGTGATAAATCTGGAGTAATTGTATAAAAATGAAATGAGAAGAATGACCGGCCAAACACTGGCCGAGCCAATTGGAAGAAAAGATGGAGTTGTTGTGCTGAGTATGATGAGAATGCCCCACCCTGTAGACGTGGTTGGCATATTTCCTATGATGATGGTTTTACTTTGTATTAGCTACAATTCTTGTTCTGAATGATAACTCTTTTTGATTTCTTTTGAATCTTCTATTTTTGTTTTGCTTCGAGATATCGCCAATGCCAATAATTAGACATGCAGTTGAAGATACAACTTGTGAAATTGATGTCTAGTATAACCAATGATGATGAGTAATTTAAATTTCCTTTGGTTTCATCTTTGTTCTGTTTTTTGTCTCAGTGAATTTGTATTCACTTCATGCCCTAGTCTATCCATATTCAAGGTTATGAAAAACGGTTTGTGGCCGTAGTTTCGGCAGTAACATCAAGGTTTTTTTAGTCTCTGCAACCACAGCACAATCACAGTTGTGGTAGTCTGCAATTTCCCACAATATCAAGGAAGGCGATGAAACTGTGCTCGTAATTTAAAATCTTGGCTATATTGAAGAGAGATTAAAAGTTTCCAAACTTAATATTCCATGAATGCATCTCCAAAACCTCCCATTGTTCTATTACTATCGTAACAGGTAAGAAAGCAACTTTGCAACAACCAACATAGCACATATTATTAATATTTAATACAAACGAAAAAAGGATTAGAACTGCAGACACTAGTTTCTATTGTAAATAACAGTCCAATCCCAGAAGAAATTAAGTCCCAATTGGTAGCTCTAACAAACATTGCCTTATCATATGGAATATGGATAACCATTCTGACATAGAAATGGCACACTGCTACCTCACAGGTAACCTTTTTCTTTGCAGCATTGAACTGCATCATCTAGCATTTCCTCAAGTCCATACTTGAACATGAATCCATCGTCTATCAGCTTCTTTGCCGATAAATCTGGTACCCTGATACCTTTATTTTGTTTTAAAGCACTACAAGAAGAAATAATAAAATATTTGTTGCAGTGAGATCAAAGAAAAAACATTCACATAAATCAAGAATGTCAAGTGTGTAATAACATGCAGAAATACTACAGTAAAAACTCACTCTGCTGGTCATTGTTGGACCTCTGGGTATTAGGCAGAAACAAATTCATATACCCTTTCAACAGGTACATTATATGAAGAACATATATACCTCCCTTTTGGGTCAGGATGTTCAAGCAGAAATATATGCGCTCTAACCACATCTTCCACATGCACCATAGGTATCCGAGCATTAAAAGCTAATGGATCTTTGTCACCTGCATAAATCTCCTTTTATTAACAATCACAAGCACAAGCACTTAGCTAAAACGAAAAAAGTCAAACATTGCAACACATTCTCTGCCATACACAATTTAAGTTTATTATTAGTTAAAATTTATGTGAGTCTCACTCCTTATTTGTTAAGTTTTATTCCTTATTTAACATGTTCCACATAAATTTCAACCAATATTTCTTGCTGGTATTTCTCAATTCTCGTATTATTTGAGTTGAAGCAAGCACAAACACTCAGCCTAAATGGAAAAGTACAAATTACTATCTGAAGCTGAAGCAAGCACACAAAACATTGTTGCCAACTTTTCATGTATATCTATCCTTTCTTTTACACGTTTTATCGTAGTGAGATGAGTTTCAGGGTGTGTTTGTCTTTCTGTTCAATCCACATTGAATGTGAATCCAACGTGAGAGGAGGATTCACGTTTAACGTGCATCAGGAAGTTTAATTGGAGTAAAACTAACACAATAAATGATAGAAAACAGGACAAGCAAATTGCATCACATACCAAATGCAAGATTCAGTGCATGATTGCATCCTTTCTGTCAATGCCTTAGAGACTGCATAAGATCATTTCAATATCTCTGAAGATCTAAGATAAACTACATCACTCCAAAAGCTTTCATCCATCACTTGGTCTTCTTTGCCGTTGCAAATCACAGCACCAACGCTAGTAGTGTAAACAACTCGCTTCACAGTCTTGGAATTGAGCCATGTCTTCAAAATGCTTAGTGCACCGTCAATGCATCTTTTGGTCACTAGTTCCTCAGGTTCCTTTACTTGAAAGTCAACTGGGTAGCTACATGGAAAAGTCCAATGCATCCTTCAATGGCTGCAGTGAAACATAATTGCTGAGCAAAAAATATAAAATAGTAGCAAACATAATTCCTTCATCTACAAATCAAAATAATTTGTGCATATTGCCCTTCGGGTTATATCAAAATGAAAAATGTTAAAAATGCAACAATCTTGTAACACACTCAGTTAAAAACTGTATGCCCCGGTTAAATGTACTAAACCAATAACAATGCCAGTAACACATTTGTTTTGACATACTCTTTAAAATTTATTAAAAAAACTACAAATTCATAAGTAAGACTGGCTAAATTAAGTGGGACTGAAACTAACAAAGTTGTGTGATTTTGAATGAATTTTAATCAATATTAAAAAGTGTATTCAAAATAGTGTTTTAGAGCATTTCTATTGTTGAAAATGTTTATTTAACAAATGGAGTTGCTTTCTTCCACTGTCTCATGCCTTCTCTCTTCATCCGAGGACTGATTTATATGCAATTATTTGATGAACACGAAAGGAAAAGTGGAAATTAAGGTTGACTACACCACTCTTCAGTTGTCACCACACCGCATAATAATCAAAATGAACGACATCAGAATTTATTAGATTGAATTTTTTAACTTAAAAGTTTATTTAACTAAATTAGTCAATTTTGAAATAGTCCAACTAACTGCTTCCAAAATTTTCTAACCTTTTAAAAATTCACATTTGAGTTTCTATCACAAATGTAACATAATCTCCCCCCTGATGTTTACAGCGCTCGGTATTCCAAGCCATACTATTAAAATCTTTGAATTCTAACATTTCAGAATAAAGATATAAGATATGGGAAATAAATTAAGGACAAAACACTGATGCAGAGCGTGTGTGGTGTGACTACTGACTCGGTAACCCATAATATTAAAATATGTTATAATCTTTGAGTTCTACTTTCTAAGT
The DNA here is from genome assembly GCF_004193775.1 of Glycine soja. NCBI lineage: Eukaryota > Viridiplantae > Streptophyta > Magnoliopsida > Fabales > Fabaceae > Glycine > Glycine soja. The sequence continues at coordinate 39,392,124 of NC_041012.1, read as the reverse complement.
AGGAGAAAGAAAGGACAAACACTCTTGCAGGGTGTGTGTGTTGATCGACGTTGCTTATTGTTCTTGTCGAACCTTGAGATCAATGTTCACATGTTTCACAGTGGTCACCTGAGTGAGGACTTGGTCTTTCAAGTAAGAAAGAAGTAGAGTGGTGAGAAATTAGAGACAAAGCATTTCTCATAATGTTATCCAAAGTTTAAATGACTTCTTGATTTATTTTTAAGCAATAATATTATGAATGTGCGATCGACTCATTTCTAAAATGTATCGAGAGATAATTTCCAACCGTTATATAGATTCAAATTTGTACAAAGTTCTTGATTCAAATTATACATTTCTCAAATGATCATGATCTTAATGCGATCTAGACACGTTTTCTGCATGCTTGGACTTTAGGCTGATATATTTAATTTCCACTATGAGGCCTAGCCCAAGTCTAGAAACTGATGCATGCATGTGCATGTCGGGTCCCTCCAACCAAACTGCCATATTCAGATTCATGTTCATTACCTTGAAGTGGGGGAACATAATGAACTTCCATCACATTAAGTTTGTGGCACCAACAATCCAACATGCCCCTCTAATCTTCTTGGATCTCATCCTTTACAAAAGTGAATATGGCCAAATTGCTGTTTTAATCGTAGAATCATTGTGGCCCATCCCACCAGTATTTGCAGGTGATACAATACAAAATGAGTGGGACTACATGACAACAAAATTAGTTTTTGTTTTTGTCTCCTTATTTTATACTATTACATATCTTTATTTTAATAAAGTTTAAGGATTTTGAGTCATTTGGCATTTGTTTTGATTAATGCAAACAAATATTAAGTTTTGAAATTTGCACCTTATCACATATCAGACCGAAAGTGGGGTATGTGTTTACATCTGTCCGTCAGACGATAGCCTAACACATGCTAAGTTTATGCATTTATGATTATATTAAATGATTTGATCATTGTGCGGAAAATGTTTTTTATTCTTCATCTATCATAGGATTTATTAAAGAGTAAAGAGAAAAAAAGTCAATTGAAAAAATTACCTATTCCACAAACAGACATATCAAAACAAGTTGTAATGTATTTGAGGGCACAAAAGGTGACTCTTGATCTCTCGCACAAGATATTGAGAGTGAGTTCAATAAAGGAAGGATTAGAAGGATGCTTTATTAAATTAGTTTGATAAGTTAGTGACATGCATTAAATATTTCAACAAATATCTTTACTGACAAATGAAAATGAAAGGTAAGAAAAATGTCATTTAGTCATGACGGTTTTTTTTTTTTAATAAAGATTATAAATAGCTGAAGATTTGAAGTGCTAAAGTTAAAAAAACTAACATGTAAACATGCATTCAAAGTGACTTCAAGGCATTAAAGTTTTTTAGGCTCTGATATTTTGTTGATGATTGATATCCAAACTAAGTAATTTCTAAAATTATATATCAAATTAGGTGGTTTGAAAAATTATTTATTTAAGCTAATGTAGAAAAGTAATTTTTTATATCGATTATAATTACAATCGATGAAAAAAGATATTTTTTACATTGATTATAACTATAATCAATAAAAAAAATAATTTTTCTATATTAATTATCATTATAATTAATGTCAAAAGTTAAAATTCCCAATCTTTGATCAATAGTTTTTTAAACCACTTAATTTGGTATATAATTATGTGAAACCACCTAATTTGATAAAAAAATTGCATTCCATAAAAACTCCCGTGAAAATGAAAAATGTGCAATAACAAATCAGATGCTAGAGATGATAGATATATAAAAGGGTTCCTTCAGTTTGCTCTATCTATTGAAAATCTGAAAATTCATTCTGCAATTCGACTCTAAAGTTTTTAAGAGGTTTTCTTCCGTCGCAGAATCAATAGTTTTATACAATAATTAAGAAGGGCGCGCCCTTTTAAATTATGCAAAATATTCAAACACAAGAAAATTAAAGAAACTAATTACGGTTATAAATCAAACCAAGCACTACATCATTCGTACTTATAATACGAACTTTATTTCGTACCAAAAAGCATTTCCCATAAAAAAATACTTGAGTTTTGTAAAATTATTTTGGGTTGAGCTAGAAGTGGCTTGAGAAATAATATTTGCACATAATTTTAATAATAGAGACAAAAACTGTATTGATATCTTGTTTTATTTGTCTTTATCCAACCAAGAATTTTGTTTTAGTTTAAACACTCATTTTTAAAAGGTTTGATAAAACTAAGCTCTTAAAAAATATTGTTTGTTCTTTGTTATTTGTTGCTTAATTAAACACGTTCTTTTATAAGACGATACCATGTTTTGTTAAAAAGTTTGCAATTTTTTTTTAAGAAATACAATTCAACTTTCCTTGTATTTTTCATGTTTCTATATTTTGATTCACACGACCAGGCAGCTGCTAAGATAATAGTCCAGGAGAAAGTAAGAAAAATGAGGAGAGAAAAGAGTTTAAAAGATAATGCCTTATAGGTCAAAATAGTTATTTCATCTAAGTCCCTAAACTTAGTCACTTTATACTATTATTTGACTCATTAACATATGTTAATATCCCTTAAATCACTTTTTTTTTTATAAAAAAAATAGACTAATATATGTAATGGATGAAATGCACTTAGGGACTTATTTGAAATTTTTAGTTTCAAGAACTAATGTAATAACGTTATACACTTTCAAAGACTAATATATGAAAAAAAAAAAATCTAACTCAATTAAGAAGAATGTGTTAGTTGTTAGTTGTTGTGAATTCTCTTGTATTTGTCGTTGATTCATATAAATAATAACAAATGTTGGTTTACTCTTTTTGTTACCATTGACATTTTAGTGGCATCAATTTTTTTAAAGGTATATATTTCAAAGCAACACATTAAACCTAATAATTGGAATTATAACATTCCAATTTACTGTGGTGCATGTACCTATTTGTTATTGTGACTAACTTTTTGGTACATTTTGTACGTACTAAAAGTTGGCTATCTTTCTTAAATAAAATCTTTTGATTGTAGTAAAAAAAAAAAAAAAAAAAAAGAAACAGTGGCGTATGGGCACACTCAACCGAAACCAGCTACGCTTTAATGTAATAACCTTTTTAAGAAGCAAAGAAGCCTGCCTTACAATCTATAGAAGATCAGCATTTCACTTTTCAGCTATTACTTCAATATTTCAACAAGATCTAAAGTATATATTGATTTACTTTTAACATGCATGACTTTGAATTGAATTCTGGTACTTAGGGGCAACGATTATGCTCGCATGGACACGAAACATTGTAAATTTTCTTATTACACATATATATGTATAATTAATATTCATCCTCTTTTGGCAAACCTTTTGCCACGAAACATTGAACTTAATTTGCTTACTACACATATATGTATTTAAAATTCATGGCATTATGGCAATAGGTTGCCTATAGAAAATAAACATTTGGATGTTATTGAGCTTAAGTCGGTGATCCACTGATCTTGCTTTATGGTAGGAACTAGTGGATAATTAAGCCAATAAGCATTATTACTGGTTTGTTTTCCGCCATGTTGATATGGTGATGGATTTATGAAAAATAGAATTTTTATTATGTTTTAACATTTTTAAATTGAAAATCACAAAATGAATAAAAGAATAATAATATTAACAACATCCTTTTTTTAAACACTTTCATTATATTAGTTTGTTCTCTGAAAGATCAACAACATATCTTTTAAAAAGTCACTTGTTTTTGAGACAATTAATTTTTTAATTTTAAATATACAAAGTAGTAATAAAAATATTTAAAAACAGTGTATTAGCCAAAATCCCAAACAAATTAAAGTCAATAATTTTGGAAACAAAATTTAGATATAATACCATCATCAGTACTAACAATATTGTTCTTGAATCAAAATTAGTTAACTGTTAGTTCATTTAAGTAACTTCTGTTGGCTTTTCAATGTTATAACCATATACATTTTATCTTAGTAACAAAAATTGATGCCCCAATAATTAGAAAAACAGTGCCACCACCGATACTTAATTATGATCTAAGTACTGATCTGTGTATACACTTCTTTCTGAGGCGTGATGCTGCGGTTGCACGTACATGATGTTACAATTCTTCTCTCTGAATAGTAGGACAATATGGAGGGTTGTCTTGTAAAATGATAAAATGGTTACAATTTTTTTTGCTTATCACTTTATAGAGATTTATACTGAAATGACAAACACAAAAATTTGCATAATACAATCATATACAAATCTACATTAAAAAAAAGTATTCCACAAAAGTAATTCACACTTCCATATGGTGATTTTGCTCATTTGGAATTAATTCTACACAAGCCCTAGAGACTAAACAGTACATTTATATATATAATCTCCAGATTGGGTGTATTAACTACGTTTAAGCATGACACACTGGATCCCGTGAAGAAAGAGGAGGGGAGAATCATAATTAAAATAGTACATATAATGCTAATTATATAAAATGAAGGTAGCAACCCACATAATTATGAAAAACTAAAACCGAAAAACAGAAAAGTAGACACTAGGTCAATTCGACTAGACAGTCGATTACAAGCATGTATAAGTGAATTTGGATATATAAAGAGTTCACCCTTTTATATATTTTTCAAATTAAAGTTTCACATTGAACTCTCTCCATCATGTTCAATATCAGAGGCTGCTTCATCTTCTTCTTGTAAGCAATCAATGCCAAAAGATCCATGGCCAAAGCCAAAGGCCTTGATGTGGTCTTTTAGGGACCTTTTGTGTTTGAAATCAGATCCACATAAACAGTACCATATTTTGCCACAGTTCTTCTCATGAGTTCTCCAATCACCTTTCACTGCAAATGCTTTGCCACATTTTCTGCACATGTAGGGCTTTATGCCATGCTTTCTCTTGTAATGTGTTTGAAGAGTTCTGAAATCCTTGAGAGGCCTTGCTCTTGGGTGGTCAATGTTGTGCTTGCAACCTGGTGCACAACAAAAGCATGGAAGCCTTAGCATAGCTGTTGGTTGTGTTCCTTTTAGAGAATCAGGTCCCTTTCTGTATTGAGATCCATGTCCCCACATATGCATCTGAAAAGAAATTAAGTCATCAGAGAAACAGAATTAACAGTGTTAATGGGCATGCACTTGAATGATGCACATGCCCCTGGGAATGTATTCAGAATAATTATTCAAACGGATGGTTATTTGCTTATTGATTCATATGTGTTAAGAGTATTCCTTATACTCTAAAGTCTAAATAAAATAATAAAATGATGGCTATTGATAATTTTATAAATGGGTTAGAGAGTACCCTTATACTTTAAATAATAATATCTTTGATTATGAAGAAGAAAAAAAAGTATACACTAGAATGAAATCGTGTTCTGTTGTATCTTAGATTTAGCATGCTTAGTTATGAAATTTATAATAATCAATTAAAGGTTCTAATTTGCTTCCAATTACTTCATATATACAACTACAAATTTTAAACCCAGTTTTGCAGAAAGAGAAACTAAGGGGCATGTACAATATTTGAGTTTTACTGAACATATATATGGATGCATATGTAAATTCCGCGGGCTTTAATTAGTTTCATAGTTCCCTAGAAAATAATTGACTAGAGAAATCATAGTGATTAATTATCATAAACTTGAAGACTGAAGGTACAAAATGAACCTTGATTCTTTTGGCTTCTTTCATATTCATATGCAAATTTGGAAGGCCATATGATAAAAATATAGAAAGCAAAGTACACAATTTGAAAGGCAAGTAACATACTTTCCCAGCCAACGTTTCAACTAATTAATTTCTAATTTCCACAACAAGATGACAAAGTTAGCAGTAACTCAAAGTTCGTACAATTTGTACAAAATGGTTAACTTGTTCAGTTATAATAAAATTATGTTTTCTTAATTCTACTTAAATTGTCTGGGGTGTGTGGGACTGTGCCTCTTTATTAATGATCTCATCACACACAAGTCTATCAATAATAATTTTATTTTATTTATTTTCTTTTTACCGTTTGCAGTGCTTTGAAAAGGCTGTAGTGAGTTCAGGCTTTTGACGAGGAACATCTGAATCCTGATGAGAGACGCATTGTTATTAATAATTTGTTTTACTTTCAATTCATTTTGCACTTTGCAGTCTGGTGCAGCACAATGTTCTAGGTGACATAAAAGCAGAATAGCAAGAGAGACTCCAAGTTTTCAAAGAAAACAAAATCTTAATTAAGGTACTGAGATCGAGACCAAATAGTGCACGTTGATCAGATACAAAGAACAAAAAACAAAACAAGACCATGCAAAAGGGCTACATACACACAGGAAACAAAAATGATGAAACACACAAGGAGGGGACCTATATCTGATCTGATTCAATGTTAAAAACTTAAAAATTATTACAAACAAAAACTTGAAAACTTGAAGACATTTTAATAAACAAGTTAGGAAAAGCAATAGAAAAGCACAAACACAAGACAAGAGGGGTAGCTGATTACTACTACTTTTTAATTTATGTCAGACTAAGACTAATGATACATGAATCATTTTTTATTTTAAACACCAAAGAGCAAATGAGACCACACCGTACCTGAAGATTATTGTATCTGTTGAAAGTTTTAGAGCACACAGGACATGGGAACTGTGTAGGACCAATGAGAATCTGAGAAGGGGTGGGAATCCAATACTGACCCTTGTTCAATCTATGATCCAAAGGGTGTTCAGAAATCATGTTCACTTCCCCTTTTTCACCAATTTCCATACAAGTTGTCGAGACCACCTTTGGTGGCCCCAGATCAGAAGAAGAGGAAGTATCCATTCTAGGAAGCCCTATGTGTAGGGCAACAGTCACAGTTTCTTCATCAGCATCTTCACCACTCTCATGATGTTTGTTGTTGTTGTCCACTTTCTTCTCATCCTCTTCTTTCTCCTCTAAAACATTTGAGGAGGTTTCATTTTGTTGGTGCTGCTCACTACTTTTGAGGCTTATCTTGTTGATCAGAGGAAGGGCCACTCTAAGAGGAGGGGAAGAAGGAGGAGCTGCATAGAAAGATGAAGATGAAGATGAAGATGAGGGTGCTCCTTGTTGTAATTGAATTCCAAACCTGTTGTTGTTTGAGTAATTATTAGCAAGAGGGTAATTGGATTGCGAAGAGGAGGAGTAGTGAGGATGGAGGAGCATGAAGTTGAACCATTCATGGAACAAATTGGACTGAGGATCTGTCATAGTGAATGATGTTTGATGTGGGAGAAAAGAAATTTAATTTGGTGATATATGGTTTGATTCTTTGGTGATAATATATAAGAATATAGAGTGCATAAGTGTGTGTAAGAGAGAGAGAATGTGGATATATATTATGTGGGGGAATGGAGAGCCATATAAGTTTCGAGGTAAAAGGATTAGAAAGCCAAAGTGTGAGGAAAGTCAAGAAATTACCCCCTGCAAGCTAATTAAAGGCGAAAGGGAAAGGCAAAGGTAGAGTCAGAGATTAGACTTGCAGTTTGTCTCCCAGGAGATAGAGTTTGTGTGTGTTTGTTGCACTTGCACCACCCACACAAAGAGGATTATGGGAGAAAAACAAGAGAGAAAACTTTCTACGACTACTACTATTTTACCTGTTGTAGTCAAATTACATATAACAAATAATTACATACTCGCAGATACAGCCATGAAACCGTCTTAACTTGATAGAAAATACCTACTTCCATAGAGTCTGGATTTAGATATGGGTATTATTCAAACTTTTAAGCAAAAATGAAGATAGATATCAAATTAATCTAGTATCCATACCTATCATCATTATATTTTTTCATATATAGTAATTTTTTGTCCAAACATATATATATAATATATATTAAAATTTTTATTGTTATAATTTTTGAAAATTTTAATCTATTAGTTTAATAGTTAAATAATTAAATAGCAAAGATAAAAATATTCATTCAACTAAAAATATAATTGAATTCTTTATTTATTTATTTTTTGTTATTGATTATATTTATATATTATTTGAATTAAAATATAATTAAAAATTTAATGTATAATTTATTTTAAAATATATAAGTAAATTAAAATTGTAAAAAAAATATAATGGGTTACTCATATACTAAAAAATCAATGAAATACGACGGGAATGAGAATAAGTATTACAATTTTTAACCAAATTCTTTTATATCAAAACCCGTACGCATCCCACACCTTTTGTGGGGATGGAGAGAGGAGAGTCAAACTCTCCATGGTTTCGTTGCCTCCCTAAGCCAAACTAGCACTCACTTGCTTCAGCCAAATATTTTTGAAAAAAAAAACACCTTTCAACACATTCTCTTTTATATGACTAAAATTTATTAAAATAATTTCTCCCCTCTCATAAAATTTGTCATTTTAACTTTTTTTCATATTAACTAAGAAAAGTTAGTAAATAAACAAAAGATTATTGTGATTTTATAAAATTTACTTTTTTTATCATTAACTTATTTACCATCTATGTTGTCCATTACTAATATTATTAGAAATATAAATGAAAGAAAAATATTACACAAAAGTTAATACGACATTTATTTTGAATCCTGTTTTTTTTACACAACATTTATTGTGGAAAGAAGGAATGCATAATTATGAATATGACTTTCAAAGTCAAAAATGAGATTTATAAAATTATTTGATTTTTAATAAACTTCAATTACTAAATAAAGTATGTTAATTTTTTTTAATTATTATATTACAGGTGTGAAATATCAACATATTTCATCTATGATTATTTTTTTTTTATCAAAAGTCATAACTAACTGATTAATTATCTTTTAATGATATCTCTCTTTTTAGTATTTTTTTTTCATTCACAAAAACACCAAAATATACTGTATATGAGTATACTACTTGATAATTGAGGACACACGTAACTCATGTCATGACAAGTTAAGAAAGATCACAAAAGTGAAATTTCTAAGTTATTATACATAAATAATTTGAAGTTTTAATGTTTTTTTTATAATAATATATAGCAGTACTCCCTCGTAATAGCAAGTAACATGAGAATATCCTTATTTATTCTTTGATGTACTTGTCTACATCCAGCATTTGCTTGGGTGGGCGTGTTTAGAAGTGATTGTTTCATTTTGCACAGATAATGATGATGTTAATTCTAGCATTTCTCTCTTCTCTGCTGCCTCGTGGGTCATGCAATACTATTGGTTTTGGTGTCTGAATTCGGTTTGATAATATCGATATCTGTTATAATTCAGGCGTTGGTACATTTTCTCATGCACCTGATTAATTTAGTTTTGTGGGTAAAGCAATTGTCTCACAACCTATGGAGTTGCAAATGTATGTAGCCAGCGTCACTCCGTATGTTTTAACACTATATGGTGTACTAGTACGTTCTTATAATTAGCAGCGCTTTGAAAATTAACATACATACACACACATATATATATATATATATATATATTTCACTATAAAAGAATTTATATATTAATAGATCTAGTTGGTCTCACACATATTTCTTTTTTTCTTTTTTTATATTATAGATGTGTGATTAACTGATTATACATTGTTCTCATAATTCAAATTAAAATATTGAAAAAAAAACTTTAAACACCTAAAAATTAATTAGTTAGTTTATTTATACCTAAAAAGATATAATACAAAAGTATAATGGTTAAATATATTTTCAGTCCTCTAGATTTAAAGTCATTTTTTTAATCACTCAAATTCATAAAATATTTTTTTTAGTCCTTTTAATATAGTGTAATTCAAACAGAGAATAAGAAATTTATAATTTATGACAACTTTTGATCATTAAAATTTATTTGTTTCACAGTTAAAAATTATCAAAATTAAGTCAGTAAAAAAATAAAATTCATTAACTGCTTAACACGTACTGACTTGATTCTGATGGATTTAAGTCATTAAAAAATTATGTTTTAAAATATAAAATAGAAAGTTAAATTCTGATAGTAAAAAATTATTACAAATTACACATTTTTTATTTTATGTTTGGTTCACGCTATGTAGAACTAAATAAAATATTTTGTAAATTTTAGGGATTCAAAATTAACTTAAAATTTGAAGGACTAAAAATATATTTAAATTTATAATAAATAATATGATGAGAATAAACAAATATAAAAAATAATGGCAGCTAATAACGTGTTTGTATAGTTGGAATGCTCAAAATAAATTACTCTATTCTTTTATGAGTTTAAGTTCGGATTTTGTATATATATAAAAAAAAAAAATCACCCCAAAAACATCTAACACGTTGTAAATGTTTTCAATTTAAACAAGCAGCTAAAGACACCACCTTATAGAGTGCAAAAGTGGTTGTACGAGCACTAGTAATCATTATATTTATAATATATTTTTTAATGTCTTTGACGATAAACAATTATATTTGAATTAATATAATTATAATGGATGATTAAATTCTCTCTGAATATTTAACATAATAGTATTTAAGATTTAAATATGAGAGTACTAATTATGGTGAAATAATTTTGCGTTAGTTAATTTACACGTATATTTGGTAGTTTTATATATAATATTTATATTAAAATATTTTTATTTAAATAAATTTTATATCAATAGAGACAAATCAAATAAATGACCATATTATTTTAAAGAAAACAGACAAACTAATAGTTTATGATTTTATGTAAAAAAAACTATTAATTGATGTTTTCCTTCTAATTGATTCTATGTACGCATATTTTTTTTGCCAATAAATATGAATTATTTTATTAGTAAAAATGATTAAATTAGTAATTTTTTCCTCCTTTAATAAGCTAACTCACCTTAGATCTCCTGTAACATGCTATTCAATATGAATATGGAGGAATAGGAATCAAATACTGTCTAGGAAAAGGACATGGGGAGAAAAAGGGAAGTGACTTTGGAGAGAGAGGGAATTGACCACGCATGCATGTTAATTAAGTTGAAATATTTTAGAGGTACTGATAAAGAGATATACTACAGTGTAGACAATGACATCTACATTGTCGTTTCATTAATTCTTTATATATAATACCACTACTACAAGTTTGCAGGTATAATAGAGTGAGAGCCCCTACCTCTTGTAATTAATTAACATCCATTGCTTTTGCCTTTCACACACACAACACAAAATCCCTTAATTTGGACAAGTTTCGAGCAACATGATTTCAACACGTGGAGCACTTTTATGCACAAGATTTTAGTCGGCATGGGAACTGTTTGAGGGGCGTGGAGGACAAAACTGTGAGCCTGAAAATGAAATGCAACGTTTGAAAGATGGTGGCTGAGAGTAGAATAATGTGGCAATGAAGCCAGCAGAGACAGTGATAGACAAAAAGCTTTTTTCTTCTAGCTCCATTAACATTTAACACCCAATTCTTCAGTAGAGGAATGATTTTATGGCTTCGGCAACAAAGGCTAATAATCATCATATTTTAGATATGGAGATCTTCATCAAATATGAAGGAACCATGAAAACATCCCCCTATTTAATATATTTTGCCTTTGCTGATAAAAATAAACATATATAAAGTTTGAGTTATATATCTGAAAAAGAAATGGAAAATATGTTCAAAATCATATTTAGAGGCTGAAAAATGAGTTCAATGTTGCAAGCTATTTATTTGAAGGATAATTATTCAGTGCATCGCCAATTTAATTTTTGAACCTGTAATCATCAGTTAAATTGCTCTTTAAATTAACCAAATAACATAATAATTCTAATAATATTATTTATTATCAATCATTTTATTATCTGAAATTTTAATATATAGTCAAGTTGGTCCTTAAAATAAATAAAATGGAAAAATATAGTCTCCTAAATTGTAAATTATCCATCAATTTAATCTTTAAAATTGTAATAATGAGATCAAATTGGTCTTAAAAACTAAAAAGGCTTAATTGCACCATCTACATTCAAAATTTTGCACATTTTACCCTTAAAAGTGAATTAATTAATTAAGTCTTTAGAAAATAGTAAAAGTGTTGGATGTGAGATTTTAACCCTTGATTGCACTATTTACATTCAAATTTTGTCTCATTTTGCCCCTAAAGTTCAATTTAGTCTTTAGAAAATAGTAAAAATGTTACAAGAGACAAGGGGATATATTGTTTAAAAAAAGACGTAATTGTAGTTCTATCTAATTATGACTTTGCGGTCTTTGGTAGCTGTAGAGAAAGAATAGGTTCTGTAATTTGTATACAATTTTTTAAAGGGTTAGTTGCAATTTAGAGGTAAGATGTGCAATTTTTTAAAGTTGGGAACAAAATTAATTAGACTTTATTAAATTTCATAACATGCGTTTGAGAAATAACAATTCAATTTAGTGTATCTCTCAACTGCATTTACTCTTCACAAAAAGAAAAGACTGCATTTAAATTAATTAAATTGTTGATTAAAAGTAACTATTGTGATATAATATTATTTTATTCATAAGATCTGCCTATTTATTCGATGTATCAATACTAAAAGATATTGAAAATACAGTAAAAGAACCTTTTAGTTAATGCAATATTTTAAATTTATTTTGATTTCAAATTCTAGACACTTCATTTAAAGTAAAAATAAAATTGAATTAAGAATTACACCTTAATTCTTATAACTGAACTATAAATTTATGATCTTGCATCAGTTTTGATTCTAAGAAAGTTACAATTTTACACTAAAAATTGTCATATACTGATGCTTTAATTTAATATGAAGATGGTGTAACTCAATTGATTGAACAAATATAATGGAGTTGTTATAAATTCTCTAATGTTGTTTTCTATTCCCACGGGTCACGAAAAATAAAAATACTAACGCTTTAATGTTAGACTAGCCTTTAAATTATATTAGGATAAATATTGTAGGTCTATACTAATTTGATATATAATATATTAAGATAACTGTTATTAGAGACCTATATTACATTGTTAGTATAAATATACAACATTTATATAATAATTTAATTTCTACTAATCACATTACAATAATTATTAAAATTAGACTAGTATATATAATTTGATATATATATATATATATATATATATATATATATATATATATATATATATATATATATATATAACTTTCAACTAAAATTGTTTGTTTGCTTTTAAAATTAATCTTTCTATTTTTTAAGCAATCTTCCTATTTTATTTATCAGGTAAACTAATACTCTAAACAATTGTTAAGCATTAGTATAATTTCTATGAATATATATTTTTTAATATATTATTGGTATGTAATATTTATTGGTTTTGTCAATGATTATTTTTAGTTGGAAAACTTAACTAATCATTTTTAGTGAGATTTTTTCCTTCCAATTATATTTTTTTATCCACAAAACTTAAATTTGAAGACTTCACTTAAAAGGATTGAGTTCAATGCCACGCGGATAAACAAGTTGATGCTTGCACTACTAAAAAAACATTTTTTATGATAGTTTTTGCAACCTTCATGAAAGTTAATATCATGAAAAATCAAGACTTTATACCATAATTTTTGAACCATCTTAATAAAATATAATTTTTAAGACGATTTTATCTTGGAATCATCTTAAAATGTCTTTAATTGAATATAACCTTCAAAGGAAATCAAACTATTAGTAATATTTTAGTATACATGTTATAACTTCATACTAATAATGTATAATACTTTCTATGTAAAAAACAATGTATAATATTTTATACCGACATTTATTTTATTAATAATATTTATCAATTTTCTATACTAATAGTATTATTTGTTAATATGATATCTTATATAGTTAATGTACGTGTACCAACAACCAACAATAATATCTATTTTAACAGTTTAATTTTAATTAAATAAAAGTTCTACCTGCAAAAGCTAATCTTTTTTATCAGTACAATGCTAAATCTAATCTAAGACCAAATCATTGGTAAATGACATCTTCTCTTTGAGTGTAAATTAATTTTTTTAAGGCAATTAATATTTTTCAGAAACTTGATTTTTTTTAGAGGATCAGAAACTTGATTTTAAGCTTGTGGAAAACGGAGTATCTTTGCTTTAATATCCGTTTGAGTTACTAGTTCACAAGCATACCTTTTTTATATATATGAGAAAGCTTCACAAGCATAACTAATTCATTTAATTAAGCATGTATTTAATAAAAGTAAATATGTATGAAAAACAATTACCAATGTATTTTTTTTTTTGGCATGTATATGTCTAATGTATCTATTTCTAGTATACCTATATGAAGAAAGACATTTTTAACAAGAAAATTTCCCTTAGCTCTACTGAATTTGCTACTTACCCGCCATTGGTTGTTCGATGATCATAGGTACAGCAAATTGAGAGTGCAAAATTATTTCATCTAAGTATTATTTCCTACTGTTTTTACATACATGTTTGATTGTGTGGTGTATGCAGTAGAAAAATTATATCAAAAGTGTCAATTAATGCCGTTAAAATAACTGAACTAAATTAATTGGCGTGTGCCCGTGTTTTCAGGCGAGCTGCAGAAACACATGGGTGTCCAAGTCAAGTTTAATAGTTTTTTGGTGTAAGGGTTGATGCTTTTAAATGCAGTTTTTAACGTGTTACATATATATTAATTGTTTGATTATATATATATATATATATATATATATATATATATATATATATATATATATATATATATATATATCATCGATCTTTACCTATCGTCCTCCTCTTTTTTTTTTTTTCCTTTCCTAACGTTCACCAAGTGCAAATAGCTAAAAAAAATAAGATATATATAGTTAATTAGAAGTTGAGATACGGGCTATATTTTTCTATATATGTATGCTTAATAAATGTTCCAGGGCTCCACATATATAGGTGCTAGCTTCTTGAACGGTTTAAGAAAAGGGAAAGGTCTATTGGGTTTTGTGTTAGTAAAGTATCGGTAACTTATTATTATATAGTAAAAGGTCTAACTAGAGATGTCAGATCAATTGGATTTAGATCTATGAGTCTAATGTGATTTATAGTGACAAACAAAAAGTGTTACTATAGGTATAAAAATTATAAGAATAAATACATTTAACATATACCCAAAACAATATTATTGTGGATTTTGAATGCCAATCAATCACATATTTTGTGTGTAAGTATAGCCTATGCCTACATTTTCTAGCATGTGTGTGAATAAATTTATTAACATATACCAACATGTATTATATGTATTATATGTGTCACTGTAGTTTATTCTCCTCTAGTATCAAATATAAGAAAAACACCATATGAAAAATTAATTAAGAAAATTAGTTAATCATATTTAATTATATCAATTTTAATTAAAAAATATTTTTTCCAACTTATCTTTTATTGGAATTTGATATTACAAATAAGAAAAAATTATTAAAACTAGCATCACAATTAAATAAAAAATATTTTAGAGATAATAACATTAAATAAAATAAAATTAGTTAAAAAAAATTTATATTTAAGATCAAGAAAAATATTTATTTTTTCTTATATATAAGACCAGAAGAAATGTATGTCTACATTGTTAAAGTTTTGTGGGAATAAATTTATTAACATATTCATCTATATATATATGTGTGTCATCTATTGAAACACTTTTGAAAAATTGTTAAGCCGTTGAAGATGAACACGTATTTGTATTCTCAGTAACACATGTATATTATCGATTAATTTCTATGTAGCACGTATTCATTTTTTTTTAAATTTACTATGAATGAATTAATAACATCCAACTACATGACATAACAAGTCCGAATCGTCATAATCGCAAATGGCATAACCGTGATTTAAATTTTCTCAGAGTAATACAAACCAAGTAATTAGCACCGAACAATTAAACTACAATTACCGAGCCTTGTTGACCACGACCAAAACTCGTTGAATTGAAAATTCCTTCATCCTTGTTTCGAGGCCACTCGTGCAACAAACAGAGTACTACTCCTTTATACTCTAGAGGAACTTCAATACAGTATTCTTTAATTGTGGAAAAAGTGGAAGGATGGGAAATCTTTTTTGACCCACTATTACTGTTTCCAATGAGTCACGGAAGAATTAACGTGTTCATAGACCTTGAGGTTTTCATTTTCTAATAACACCAAGTCATTGCACGTTCCACATCATTTCCCAAACATTCAATGAAAAGCGCATAAGAGGATTTTTAAGGCATGGGATAAAATATTAAGAGAAAAAAAATTATTGTGAAGATCATATAAGAATATAAAAAAAAAGTCATGAATAACATAATTTTACGCATCTCAATGCATTAAGAACACTAATTAACATTTATTTAAGTAAAAGTAAGCATAAATCTACTCCCTCTAGTCTTGATTATAAGAAGAAAAAAATATATTTCATGCTTATTAAGAAGATTAGTTAAATTCATCAAATTGTGTTATTTTTAATTAAAAATAAATAATTTTTCTAAACTATCATTTTGATAAATGCTATGTATAGATATATTTTGGACACTCGAACTTTTGTTTTACTTTATTACTTATGACAATTTGGTGCACTTATCAATAGTTCAACACATTCCTTAGAACTTAATATCAAACATAGTAAAAAAATTCTTAACCATATTAATGAAGGATATTTTGGAGTCTCATTAATATGGCATAAGTAAGTATATAAGATTTTCTTATATTTGAAAAAAAAAATAAGAAATTTGTGTTGCTTATAATTGAGACCGAAGAGAATATCATTTATGTTTATTAATATATATATATATATATATATATATATATATATGTGTGTGTGTGTGTGTTTGCTAATCAATGTCCTTAGGGCATTAATTAAGGACTTAAAAGAAGAAAGTATTTAATGTAAAAATTATAAGAGAACACAAAAGAATAAATATGCATAACACAAAAAAATTGATTAACATTCTCGTAATAATATACACATAATTCAGTATAGCAACTTATTCTAGTCTTAAATATAAAAAAATGACATATTAACTAATAAAGTTAGTTAATCACATTTAACTGTATCAATTTAATTTAAATTTATTTCCCCTAATTTATTTTTTTTATTGAAACTTGATATTAAGTATAATAAAGAATCATTAAAATTAACATCTTAATTGAATGAAAGCTATTTTACAAATAATAATATTAAATAAGATAAAATTAGTTAAATTTTTCTTATATTTAAGATAAGAAGAAGAAGAAAATTCTTATATTTAAGACTAAAGAGAATAACAAGAAACAATGAATCAATGTCATGGACAAAAAAAAAGTGTTAGCTAAATCATTAGAGTACATTATTTAAGTTCCCCTAAAGTTTAGTCAAATACTCTCTAATCTTAAATATAAGAAAAAAATATTTTTTCAAATATAAGAAAATTTTAATTAATTTTATCTTATTTAATGTTATTATTTTTAAAATATTCTTAATTTAATTGAATTATTAATTTCAATGACTATTTTTTATTCTTGATATCAAGTTCTATGAAAGAATAAGTTAAAAAAAATACTTTTTGATTGAAATTGATGTAATTAAATATGATTAACTAATTTTCTTAATTAGCATGATATGATTTTTTTTCTTATAGGATTCAAGACCAGAGGAAATATTATAAGTTTATGAGCAGTGTAATTTTCAACCTCTCAA
Organism: Glycine soja; assembly: GCF_004193775.1. NCBI lineage: Eukaryota > Viridiplantae > Streptophyta > Magnoliopsida > Fabales > Fabaceae > Glycine > Glycine soja. The sequence goes on along the minus strand of NC_041012.1, from coordinate 39,374,595 downwards.
TAAAAACATTTTTATTTTAAATTTCTTAACTAATATTGTAAGGACAAGTATAATAATAATAAAAAATAGTGTAGATTACTGTTTTTCTTCGTTCTCTCGTTTAATTAGCACGTAAGGAGATTACGTACTTCTCAGATTTGGTGTTGCCAACCTTAACAATGTATATTGCAGTTCAGTTAGTTAATTTTACCATTTCAATTTGTTTGTTCGGCCTTATCTTAAACATTGAACTTGAGTTGGAATATCCCTTGTAATGTATCTATATATAGCAAGTTTGATTTCTAATCCAAATAACATAATTATTTTTTGTAGCAAAATCTATTAGGAAATTTCAAAAGGACAAATAATTACTTTATCTTTTTGTAAAATAATCGATCAGCGTGTATTATTCTCCGTCTGAGACTTTAGTTTGTAGTCTTCTCCATGTGACTAACTTTGTATTTCATACACATCCTAAAATGAATAGGAAAATATGTGTATTCATTTTAAAAATATATATATAATAAAACATAAAATTAAGAAAGAATGCAAATTGCTTTCAGTGATACAATTAGTACACATCTGCAGCACATTCACATGCAGATGATATTTGACACAAACGTATATAAGATATAAATACATGCAAATTAAATTCCAGATATAAACCCATTTCTTTCTTGAAGTTGTAATTAACAGTAACATTTATGCCATCTGGAAAATGTTGGTTCTATGGCAAGATGCTATATTCTCGCTGTTATATCATCCATGTTCCTCTCAGTTCTTCAGGAATTGCTGGCCCCACTGGCCTCCACCACCACCAACACTTAACGTGAAATATATTAACCAATTTTATTGATGTATGTTATGATATGATTGATATATAATTATATCTTTTGAATACTAATGTGATCAGACATTTAATTTCCAAATATTTATATATAAAAAATATTAATTAAGAGATGTCAGTCCTTTAAATATATTTTTATATATATATTTTAAAGAATTAGTTTCTAATTAAAAAATACTTTGGCACTAAAAAAAATAGTAAGGTAGTTTTTAACCTAAAAATTTCATCTGTAAGAAAAAAACCTAAAAATTTTGTTGTCTCTATTCACTATACCTATTTAAAAGAGTGAAAGTGATGTGTCAATGGAGGGAGCTGCAAAAACTGCACAACACTCCTTGTATCATAAAATGGCCATTATGTGTGAGATATCATTATTTTCTCTAACTTTGATTGAAAGTTGGTACAAGGTGAGGTTGACAGAAGATGAAGCCATGCATGGGAATAAGAACAGAATCATGATTGGAACTCACTGTTCACATGCACATACAACGTCATAATTCTCATGTCAGTACATAATTGCTTCACAATTTTCAGCTGTTGCTAGCTCTTGACACTCTTGAGCACTTAACGGGGAGACACAATCATCGCCCAGTTTCACTTTTCCCTTTTGGTTAAAATGGGAGGGAGGAATTCATATTCATATCAAATAATATCGTAAAAAATTAAAATAACAAAGATTTATTTAATGTTAAATATATACTTAATTATATAGAGGCCAGCAGAAATATATATAGTTATCAAAAGGGTAAAAACGTTATTGGTTCTTTATTTAGTGCCATGGAATGATTAATTGAAGTTGTCTCAATTATCACAAAAAATGGAGTGGTAAATAACATATAGTAATTAAATAAGTGCGTGTACTTGTTTGGCTAAGGTTTCTGTACCAGTATCTGCTTCCCCAACAAATATATATGGTGCAACTCAACATGCTGTGTGGTGTATTCATTGGCATCCTATCAGTTAAAAAAGTGCAACTTCTTATCATCTGATGCTTCAGGAAAATTCAAAATCATTACTTTGCCAGCTATAGCTTGAAGACAAATGAGCCTTGTAATATAAAAGTTTATTTTTTAACTATAAAAAGACAATGTCGTAACTAATGTTTATATGTTGGATTTCCTTTAGTTAATATATATTATATTTAACGAAAATTAAATTGTCAAGATAAACATTACATAATACATTGTTTTTGTACCCTCACAGATATCACTTTTCATAGGCAATCTTGTTTAAAGTAATATAGAATATTAAACGTTCATCGTATTGTAGAGGATTAACTATTTTCGCTAATCCCAAATTCCCAATGGTTAACAGCATAATACATTAATTGAATTAAGAAAAAAAATCTTATTATAAAAAATCAATATATACAATTTAATGATTTATACACCGTACTATAAATATATAATGCATTTATATTATTAGTAGAGCTTTATAATAGTATATATTAATAATTTAACTTCTATTAAACAGAAATTATATTAATATAGAAAATCTGAATATTTGATATTTTATAGTGATTAATTAGTATACAATCATTTTACTTTCTAGCTGTGTGATAGTCTATTTATATTAATGTATATAAATGTGGAAAACTCTCTTCTAGATTGCATTTCACTTACGGGTTATTATTCCAGTTAAAATATTTTAATTTTCCTTATAATTTTCTTTTTCCTATTTACCTTCTTTTTAATTTTTTTGCCAACAGTACCTGGTGCCCACATATGTGCAGAGTATAAAGAAGTTTTATCAGCAAAATAGACTGAGCTAGAGCTTTTACATTATCCTCGTGGCTTTCTCCAGCTTCTGATTAATGCTTTTGGTAATGTTTCCTCAAGCCACTATAGATAGTAGTGTGCAAGTTTGTAGAAAAAATTGACATATAAGAAGGTGGCGTGAAACTTTATTGCGTGGGTACATACATTGCGGTCAATTAATTTTTCTGAAATATGTTTTGCCTAACATTCAAAGAAGTTTCTATGTAGAAGTAGAATAGTATTAACCTACTCCATGATTAAATTTCTCGAGGTTTGATCTATTGAAGAAAATATGAGATTACGTTTTCTGCACTTAATTAAGGACCACGTAAGATGGTCCCCAGAAACAGGTCTTCCGCATGATGCAGACAAACTGGTTACCACATGTAACTGTATAAACTTCAGTTTGGGTCCCAATTATCCTATTACATTATAAACTTTCTAGCGAACTGTCAAATCATATATAGGAAATTTTCAGATCAAGATTGGTAAAATGCCAGTCCTAACCAGTTTGTTTTTTTACGTACCATTTTTGTTATATTATCCTTAAATATATAACTTTTTTTTTGTAATAAAATAAGATAAATTCGTGCATTTCTTAAGAGGATTATATATATATATATATATATATATATATATATATATATATATATATATATATATATATATATATATATATATATATATATATAATATGGTCCCTACAAATATAGTAATTTTTTTTAGTTTTTATATAAAAAAATTCTAATCTCTATAATATTTGTCATCACTTAATTATTTTAGTCTTTAGTGTTAATCTCCCATTAAAATAACATTTTTTACATTCTTACAAATATAATTATTTTTTTGTTACTGCAATATATAGAAATTGTATGTTTTTAATCCCCTATACAAATATAGTGATATTTTTTAGTTCTTGGTGCAAAATATAGCATTGTTTTTTAGTTCTCAGGCATTATACATGTCATAGATAAAAAAAAAGTAACAATAAATATTATAATTAAGAATACAACATATTTAAATTTTCTATAGTTGCATACAATTTCTTTCTTCCATAACTAAATGAAACAAAAAAGAGTAGTCCAAAGCGTACTCATAATCCAATACCAATTAAAGAAACGTATTCATAATCACATAGGATATTTTTATGATTTGAACCTTGAACTCTTAATAACACTTTAACATGTTAAGGCTCACTCTCTAAATATATGCAACAAATGCATTAAAAATATAATGTGAAAGAAACAGGACTCTAAATGCCAAAGGTTATGACTGCATGGTTCCCCATTCTCCATACTCAATTGGACAATGGAATTAAGTTATGAAAATGCGGTTTAGATCACTCGTTTTGACAAGTATATACTTAAGGTGCAAATGTGAGGTAAGAAAAGAAGACTACAAAAAATATAGCATTGCTTTCAGAGAATCTAGAGACCTCATTCACAGAAGTTGAGTGGTTAACTTCCTCCGGCAAGGTTTGTCACTGAAAAACTCAAGGCTTGCAATTCAGGCAAGTTACAGAAAAATTAATTCCTAATTTTCTTAAAATTTTGAATATATAAATATAAAGAATCAATGGCCGAGTTTACATAGTGGGGGTCCGGTAGTGTATACACTGATTGATGCAAACTCCTGTATTTGGTAATTAGTACAATAAGGCCAATGATCAAGGCCACAAAGTGAATGTTATAGATGAAATGCTTTTCAATGGAAATGTATATAATCAATAATATCACTTCCATTATATTCATGTTCATAAAAAATTGAGAGATTCTATTTATTTTAATAATCTTTCTATCTTGAAAGTGATTCAACAATTGACTTAAGGATATTTTGATCCAGGTTTTAATTAATTACAATCACAATCATAGTTGTAATTTTGTCTCAAATTTTAATATTATAGATCGATAATTAATATTATATACAAATGCAATTGATGTGACATAATATTATGATCACAGTGCACCTAGAAGATCCCTTAATGTTATGACTATAATTGTGGCTGGAGACTATTTTTAAAACATTCTTGTTAATAAGCGGATATAGTAAAATAAAATAAAATTATTTTAGGGTTTATTATAACAGTTAGTTAAGCAGAATGTATAAATTATTCAAATAGTTGATTCAACAAAATACATAAATTATTATAATTTTTTTAATATCTACGGATATAAAAATTTCCTCAAGGATTGATTGCTTTAATTTTCATTAATTCTTGAGATCAGCGAATCAAAGGCAGGGGATGTAAAGGGGAACCAAAATCATTGTCATCAAAGGAGTATAAGTCCAAAAGACATCACTCTTTGTGGGCAACGTGTACGGCTTCTATGGTCTGAAAGGTGAAAGCAGAAGGCAATTTCATGAACAATATTACAGCATGAAGCATAGTGTGGCAGAAAATGGGACCATGAAAATAGAGCACCACTACTGCAGAGGTGATAGGGACATCTTCCATGCGATTGCAAGGCCATTTTGTTATCAAGGTGGAGCCACCAAACAACCGTGATCACAGAAGAAACTAACCCGTTATTACGTACAAGACATGTAAAAGCAATATTAGGATCTTTGCACCAGAGTTTAGGGAACTCTTACCAGCATTTGAAAACGAAAACACATATACTACATTTATTGTAGAAAATTGAGTATATGTGAAGTTGGATATATTATAGTTAAAAAATGGATAAATACTATAAGTTTTTCTACTTATTTTAAAAGAAAGTATTACTTTTTTATTCTCTCAATTATCAAGAAATTTTTTGAAGAAAAAATAAACTATAGGAGTAAATAATTTAAGCACTCATATTTACATTTTCTTCTAATTATAAGTCACCTTTTAAGATAAGTTTTATTTTTTTTTACTTTTTAATAACTAAAATAATCTATCGATGGTATTTTTTATTGGTTGATGATGGAATAAAAAATTTCAAACTCACAATGTATATGATATTAAACTTAACTTTTTCTTTAAAAAAGAAGAGTAAATTCCTAATTTGTATTTCACTGTAAGTTTAATCACTAATATTAAGAAAATCACAAAAAAAGTTCCTAAAATTTGTTAGAGTTTCATTTAAGTATTTGAAATTAGCCTCTTTTCTCGTTTTTCATCCTTAAATTTATGTTATTATTTAAATCTCTAGACAAGGGACCATAATGAGAAAAATGAGTTAATTTTAGGGACTTAACTTAAACCATAAAAAGAATTTAGAAACTTATTTAAGTTTTTTAGTAGTTTTATAGACTAAAATAACAATGAGATAATAAATTCAATGATTAAATTAACCATTTATTAAAAAAATATTCTTTGTTTGGCATAAGGTCCACGTTGGGCATAGTCTCTGGAGGGGCAAGGCATAGAATCTAAGACTAGAAGTGGCTAAAAAATTAAAAAAGGTTTATATAATTATGCAGTAAGTGGTTTTCTATATTATCTTAGATTGTTTTTATAAATTAATTGAAATTTCGCCACGTTTCATGTCTTATTTTATCCCAATAAAAATGTCAAGTGATTAAAAGGCATCACTCTCTTAGTTGTTAATCTTTTTTCCTGATGTTATCCATTTATCAATAAATTGTTTTGTTTATCCAAAAATAAAAATAAAAAAAAATTAGTTCATTATGGTATATCAACATGTAATGGACCTATGATAATGCACTTAATTGAAGTGTTTGATTTTTTTAACAAAAATAAAAATAAATTAAAACTCAAATTGTAAAGGAATTAAAGCTAAAACGTAGAAAATTATAAAGAGCAAAAATATATAAGCTTTAATTTGAATTGATAATATTTTGTCAACCATAAATAAAAGGAGCATAGCTAAAGAAATTTCTATAATATCTTTGATTTTTCTGGATAAGAAAAATTTTCTTTGAGGGGAGAAATATAAAAATTAATTAAATTATGATTTCAAAGTTAATTAAATATAAACAACTAAAATATTTATAATAATTGGCCTCATGTCATAAATATCAAAATTATATAAACTAAACAAAAGAAATATGTAACATTGTAGCATAAGAAAACATATCAAGTTTTTAAAATTCATCACAACAATTATAATGATAAGAAAACTTTATCATATTAAGATATCATGTTTAAAGTTTTAAAAACATAATTGACTTCTTCCAACAAAAACAATAATAAAAATAATTGACCCTCAATTTTGTTAAAACAATTTTTTTTAAAACTAAGGATAATCAGAATGGTATATTTTTTGATTAAAAAATATCTCAATGAAGTAGTATTTCTTTAATTTATTTTTTATTAAGAAACATCATTTATAGGGGAAAATAGAGAGGCCTTAAATTTTTTTATGGAAAATGATAGTTATATACTTTTGGGATATGTATCCATCTTGAATGACAAAAAAGATAGGAAGAGGAGATAGAAAATGTGAGATGTAATAGAAGATTTGATGAGAAAGAAAATAAAAGAAATATAAAGAAAGGAAAAAAGGTGTTTTTTAAGGAAAAATGGAGTTATAAGAAATATAACTGTATGAAATCATTATTGCAAATTATATACATTTGTGTACTTTTTTTCTTTGGATTTGTTAAAGCTATACTATTATTTAATGTAATAAAATTATGCATTATTTTTTATATAATGTTATGTATGTTTACATTAATTGTTCAATACTTATATTCAACGAATCTTATGAAATATTTTGTTCTTTGGACGTATAAAATATTAATTATGACCAATCTTAATTAGACACCCCCCCCCCCCCCAACATTTAATTTAGCAATGTTTTCTTCTTAGTAAAAATTTTGGGGAGGAACTTAAAAGTATGCAGTCCATTCATAATTTAATTCACTCTACCGTTAAAAGAATAAAAGAAATAATGAGCATTATTGTGAAGATATATTCTGCCAAAACCTTAGGTATATATATAATTTAAAGTCAGGCATGGTATCAAAATTTCACAAGTGGCATAAAGTTATTACACCTCAATACCTAAAGATAAATGGCATATCCCGGAAATCCAGTGAGAAAATTGACTTTAATTTTTCAGGTCTTAACTCTTAAGAAGAGGAAGCACTTGGAGGTAATGGGCCACACATTATTCAATTCCCTCTTCTTAATACCAATGGTTGGGAACCTTATCCATTGATTTGTATAGAAAGTAAATCAAGAAGATTATCCTTTCTGTTGCTTCATCAACTTGACCAATTCTTGTACACAACAACTTGATATAATTGCAGAGGAGAATTATTCCATCTTTGATACTACAATACAATACAACTAACCTGACAAAATTCTAAGACATGCATCATCCCGTTGAAGTTCGAGTCCAATATTGAAGAAGCTGAAAGCCTTAAACGGGGGAAAGTACATAAAGACACTGTGTAGTGGCAATTCATATTCCTTCCTTCACAGCCTTTTTGAAAAAACAAATTCTTTTAATAGACTTGATTCATGGTTTTAGATTTTATGCTTCCTGCTTGAACAGGAACTTGGACAGTGTCATATGAGGGGTCCCAAATGCCGGTTATGAATTCTAACCTACACAAAGAAAATTACCAACACATTTGCATTGCAAGGTTTGATTTTGAAAGTGGTGGAAGTGGTACTGAGACTAGTGAGTGAAAATGCAGCTAGCACAGTGGCTTCAGAACATATTAGCATGATTGTGTACTGGTAAATAATAAAATGAGCAGTTATAAAATTTGGACAATAATTTTCAGGGAGCAACACTTATTTTATATGTTTACATTTGACCTAGTGAAATTTAATACAGTCACCCACAAATGAAAAACAGAAATATCACTTGGGTACTTGAACAGTTGAACATATGTACATAGAGAGACTAACCCTAAGCTTAACCGAAAAAGGCTTTTTGACATGAGGGGGGTTGATTTTGGTGGAAGAGCTTAATATCCCACAATCACTTTACATTGTGGGATTTTGGTGGAAGAGCTTAATAAAAAAAGGCTTAATTTTTATGGATAAAAAACAATCAGTACTTCTACGTATGTAATCTTTAGTAATATTTTTTTGTTTCATACTTATTAAAAATTTTACTAAAAGATTAGAGGTGTTGTAATGAATGTGAGTGTTATTTTTGTTCTTCTAGACTTAAAAATAAATCACTCAACACAGTAATAAAAATATTGTGTGCTTTCAAATTTTGATATTAATGACTTAAATCACTCAAGACAGTAATAAAAATATTGTGCTTTCAAATTTTGATATTAATGACTTGTCTCTTTTTATTAAACATAGAGAAATGTTTAATGATTTAACCTGTAGTTAGAAATACTTGTCAGCCCAAAAGAAAATATCCAAGGCGTTTTTTCTCAATGTTATTGTCACTATAGAAAATATTAATTGATTAAAGCCCTATCTATCCATTGTTAAGTTGCATGCATGCACCTGATGATTTCCATTGAATCCACTTCATTATGTACAAACAACATCTCACAAATTTAGAAACTTTTCTTCCGATCTAACCTTGTTTTTTTCTTATATGTACTGCTGCTCATTATGTCTTCCCAAACCCATCTTGAAACAAAAGCAAAGGTTTTGGATCCATTAATTTGTTTAACCAGTAATTCAGGGAAAGAAAATATCTAAATTTCATAATAGCCGGCCAAATACATTGGGACAATTAATGATCAACATTTCCTCAAAACTAAAGAAAAATTCATCTGTCACGCAATATTTACCGTTAGCTAACATACATAATTGGCAAGGTCCACAAGACTTGACATATCACTAGAAGGCATTATTGTTAAACAATAAGAAAATGTTAGAATACACGCCATCATTAGATAGAATTCCACACAGTTGATTAGCTTCGAAACTTCACCATCACCAAGCTAGTAGCATACGTCACAGGAGACCTTAATTAACTTTGATAAAATATGAACCAAAGTTTCAAAAATTGTTGTATTTGTCATACTTCCTATTCAATCTACTCATAGTCCACTTGCTCATTTCCCTTATTAGTGCCATATATATGAATATGACCTTACAACTTTCTGGTTCTACCTAGAGAGATGTCTTGTAAATTGAAATTGCAACTTGAACTGTTCGCATGAACAATAAATTAACCAATTCAATCAATTTGTCTTTGAACTCTTGAAACATCAACTTCAAAGGCTGAAAATCCATGTAACTTGAACATAAAAAAGCCTCCCTCTAAATAAGCTTCCATGCCCCCCACTATGTTCATGCATTTTCCACTGTCAATATTGTAGGGCTTCATAGACGATGATCATGACTTCACAAAGGGAAAAAGTAAAGAGTGTGGGGGCTCCAAAAACAACTCAGAAACAGTCCATAGAGTAGAAATTGTCCATCAAATTAAAATCCAGTGCATATGTGCCGTGATATTAATCAACATTGAGGTGGCACTACTGCCATGCACTGTTCCCAGGTTCTGTCCTTATCTGTAAGGCAGTGAGTAAAATTAAAAGCTTTGCAGATTAAAAAAAAAAAAAAGATCTAACAAGTGATGATTCCAATAATGTTGCTATTTATAAATGTGACTGCACATAACTTCCATTATGTTTCCTCATTAATAGCATTTCTTGACCACTCAACCCTTTTTTCATCAGTCCCAAATCTGTGTGCAACTTATGCTCCAGACCTAATAGCTAATTCACCTGAGTTATTTCATACACACCATGCTAACCGACAGTTCCTATAGCAGAATTAGATTTATTTGCTGCAGGCATATAAATCAACAATAAGAAGAAAAAAAATACGTAATGCATTCACTTGAAAAAGTAATTTAGGAGGTTAGTTGTGAAAAGGTGCAATGAATACAATCCAAAAACTTAAGGATATTTTAATTAGCCCAATAAAAAAATTAATGTTTAAATTGAAAGGTTATGGCATTTAGGTTATATATAATTATACAAAAACAGTTATTAATTTCTCCTATGTTTTAAAGCGCTGGAAGGAATTTTCCATCAACTATAACTCAATTACACGTTGTGAAATAAAAGAGAGGAAAATAAAACACGTATACATAAAAATCTTTAAACGAACTGATTAACTAAGCAAACATGGAATCCAAAACTTCTAAAGCAGTAAATATATAGTGAGTTCCAGGAAAAAAAAAAGTGTGACAATGCGTTTTCCAAAAAAAAAAAAAACTAATATACATTTTAATTATGAGACTAACTCAAGCATAGAGCACAAACAAATGTGAAATAAAACTTTACAAACTGAATAGGCAAGTAAGAGTGGAAGAGCTTGTACTTGTATATTTTTCTATTTTTTCTTGGAAGGGGCTTGTACTTTGTATAGTTGAGCCACATTGCTTCCATTTCTCAGAAGCCTTGATAGTTTATAGTAGTTGAATAATGATTTTCTTCAATCATATATAATCTCACCAAGGTAGAGTGACGTGTGACCAGCAAGTGTATCAAATCGCAAAAAATATAAAAATTATTTTTTGGTCATCAACTGAAATTTGTTATTATTTATGAATTATCTTATCAAGATTAGATCGTGGTCTTGGGTATCCTCAAAGCTAAAGAAACTTTTTTATGTACTTATTGTGTTTTACTAATTCAATGTACTGTATGAAAGGTGTTGCGTATATTTTAGACTGTCGTTTGTTGTTGCATGGTTTGGAATTGAAGTTCCACATAGATGGGGTACTTGGGATCGGACTTTATGGTTGTTGTATAAATTTGTACTGCATTTTTCTGCCATCATGTATATATGTAATAAGTAAGCAGCAGGATTATATTCCAATACTGGTTTATTTTTTTGCTGCATATGTTGGAGTAATCTTATGATAACCATGGTAATTAAGGAATGTATGTGGTTAGCGCTTAAGATGTACTTATACTGTTTGAAGATTGTACATTAAGTTGAACAAATATTAGTTTAGGTTTTATAATATATCTTTTAATCCTTGCTTTTGTAATGGGAGAGACAAAAAAAAAAGGATCTCAAAGTATTTATACATAGACTAAAAGAGGATTTTTAAGTGTAAGAATTAAAGGGCTAAATTTATATAATTATAAGAAGTAAATTGACAATTTATTGGTAATTATTCATATAGAAGAAGGATCAAGTGACTTAAAAATAACTTTAAAAAAACATTTTTTTATCTTTATTATTAATTTTTAAAACATTTAATAATAATAGCAAATAATTAATCTTAATCATTTTATTTTAGAAGTAATTCTTACCTAAGAAAAATCTTCTAAAATTTGTATAACCGAAAAGTGCCCAAATGCTGCGGGTTAATATATAGCTTCATCTACAGTCCAATCATTTAAATGATATTATCTTAGAGAGTGTGATCCTATTTCTTTGTCAGAATACTGAAGATTGTCTAATAGTTGTATTGCGCCTGTTATAAGTACAACCAATATTCGGAGCTACTATTAAAACAACCAAGTTTTCTATTCACACTACCCATGTTGATGTTTTTTTTATGTAATTTTAAAATTACATTTTTTCACAAAAATACAATTTGATTGTAAAATTATACAATGGAATCAAATTTCATTGTTTAGTGAAGGGGTGTAAAAAAAAGTTAAACAACAGAAACACAATTTTATTGCATAACATGTTTTCGTTATTTATGGAAGGTGTTAAAAAAATTAAACAGCCAAAACACAATTGTTTATTATTGGTATGTGATGATTGTTTATTATTTATGATGTACTCAGCAACATTTAATAAAATGTCAGGAAAATATATTAATAATATTTATTCATATTTGATGACATTTTTTAAATGTTGTCAAAAGTTTTAATAATTATGTTAGACAAAAAAATATTACTAAATATCACATTGTAGTAGTGAGATGACTTTACTATTTGTAAATGAAGTGAGATCATTCTTTTGGAATATGTTACTGTAATAAAATATTTGACTGTGGTTTTCTTATTAAGTTTCAGCTCAAGTTTATTATACTTTTTCATAATTTTAAAAATCATCTTATAGTCGGTCAAATTGGTTAGACCGGAACCTGTGGTACAATTGGTCCAAGTTGTCATTGCACCAAATATGTCATTGATCCAATTTGAACGATTTGAACTAATTGATTTTGCCGTTGAATTAGTAAATTGATCTGGTTGAACTAATATTTATTATTTTTTAAAATTTAAGTTTTTAATGAAAATCTAACAAAAATTATACACTCAAGAATCAAACTCAAGACCTAAAACTAAAGAAACCAAATTAAATTCATTTTAAAAAAATAAAAAATCTAATTGAACCTTTTAAAAATAAATGTATCAAATGAAAACCTATTAAAGGACAAAAAATAATTTAACCCTTTTATTATTCAAAAGTTACACTAAACTCTAACTAATAAGATTTGAATTAGATGAACGGAAATGTCAATTGTCCACCCCATTTTTGTTGGTGGGTTGGGGTGGAGAGAAGAGAGAGATAGAAAGAAAAAGTAAAATAAAAAAATAGATATAATATTAATATGTGATGTGATAAAAAAAAATAGAAAAAGAGAGGAAAAAAAACTAAGATGGAAATGAGTTATGAAAGAGTGAGATATCTGAATATCACTACTGGATGATGAAACCATCTAATGAAGCATCGAAAATATCTTTTAGCACCCTTTTTAATTTTCATATACAAAACTAATACGTTGTTTAAGAGAAAAACTCTTCAATTGATTGTATTATTACTTTTGCGAGCAACACGGGAGAACATGCAGACGGCATTAAGATATATTAGAAATTTAACCATCTCAAACATGGTTCAATCCATTGTTTTAAAAACCTGATCAAATGGTTGATTTGGTTGAGGCACTCGATTGATGGGTCAACTTAAACCAGTGAGTAAGTAGTTAAACTGTATACACAAGTATAAGTTATATAAAATATAAGTATTTTTATTAATTATGTCATAAGATTAATAATTAATTATGATAATTTGGTGGTAAGTTGATTCACTAAATAAACTTTAGGTCATGGGTCCAATTTTTTAGTGCATCATATTTTTTTTTGGCATTTTCATTAAATTTGTAATTTTTTTTAAATAATTAATTTTGTATCAATCAATTTAACCAAAAATGATTTCACCAGTTCAGTTGAACTGGATACCTAGTTTAATCATCGAAATAGCCAGATCATACCAATCGAGTTAATTACACGACTAATCTAATATGCACGACTAATTTTGGATTGCGGTGGGACTGGTGGGGTCAATTCAAATTTTAATCACCCATTAAATTCTCAATCTTTCAAGTTCTTTTTATACCATCAATTATCATTACACAAATTTTTGTATCATTCTATATATTACTATATATTTTTAAATGACTTGATTTGATTTTGCTCTTTTTATTTTATTCAATCTATAATTTTGATTCTTCAATTTTAAAACAGAAATATTTGATCCTCTTATTTTAAAAATTTATAATTTTTGTTCAATTTTTAATTTTGCCTTTATGTTTTATTTTTTATTTTGGTCCAACTAAACTAAATACATATTTATTTAAGGTACATTAAAAGTAAATAAAATAAGTACAAACAAAATTAAGAATTGAAGCAAAATTTTGAATTTTCTAAAATAAAAGAACCAAAATTACAAATTTAATAAAATAGAAGAAATAAATGCATTTTTAAATCAAACATTCATATTTACACTTTAATATACTTTTTACCCTGTTGTCTTTAATAAAATATTAGTAGTATATTTAACAAAGGAGATGTGGACGAAGTCTTTAGATCCTCTTAAGTAGGAAATTTTTTGTTGTATTTGATTGGAATGAAAAAAAACAGTAAAAAGTTAGTTCTGGATTCTCTCCCTTGCCCTCCCCAAATAGCTCAGCTTGTTGACCTTGACATGTGAAAGTGGATACACATTACAGTGAGGTGAGGATCTTATATATTGTCATTGCATATCAATTAAATTCTAGATTCTGCCTTCTTTTAATTTTGATGAACCAAGCAATCACCTTAATTTCTTGTTTTTCCTTTTCTCATATATGTCATGTTGTGATTATATTCCTAAATTAATTGACATTGGGTTGTTTGCAGTTTGGGAAAGTCACCATGGTTGATCAGGTTTCAGCCCCCTAGAATCATTGAGATCCAAACATGTCTTCATAATTTGTACCAACAACAGACGCACTCATTCGCATATTACTCGAATGTTGCATTGCAGTATCCCGCGATGCCATCATGCAGGGCTGCAATTGATGATGTCTCCACTGTTCCAACAACATCCTCTTCCCCAGTCTTTGTTGCAGCTCTATGCTGAGGAAAAAAAAAACTTGCTTGCTCACTTTCCCATGTGTGCAATTTCAGCAGTTGTGTCCGTAACTGCTGCTGCCCCAATTGCACGCGTTAAACTCTTGATACAGAACCAGAATGAGATTATCAAAGTTGGTAGACTATATGAATCTTATAAGGGTATTGGAGATTGTTTTAAGAGAACAATTCAGGAGGAGGGTGTTTTTTCCCTGTGGAGAGGTAACACTGCAAGTGTCATCCGACATGTCCCTGCTCACGTAACTTAATTAGGTCCTACTCACGTAAGTTATGTTGGTTTTGTCCCTTTTGATTTTGAATAAATAAAAAGGTTTAATTGTTATTTTATTCCTTTAATATAATTTTTAGATTAAATTTGATTCTTTTATTATTAAAAAGTTAAATTTGATCCCTTTAAAGGATTCATTTAGGTCCTTAATTTATTTTTAAAAAAAATTAATTCAATTTGTAATTTTTTTTTCTTTTATTAATTTGCTCCAAAAATTTTGAAAAATGGAATCCAACTTGGTTTATAAGGTGACCAAAATTAATCCATTAAAAAAATAAGAGACTTCATGGGAACTTTTAAAAATAAAATATCTAATTAAATCATTTTTAAAAATTATAGGACCTAATTGAATCTTTCAATAATAAGATGATTAAATTGAACTTAAAAATTAAATTAGAGAACTAAAATAATAATTAAACCTAAATAATAGATCTTTGATAAACCAAAAAGTTAAAACAAAAAAATCTAAATAATATATACATGGATAATTTAAAATATATATATATATATATATATATATATATATTATCTTTCAATCACAAATTCATACGTGTGATAAGCTGATTGATTTTTATAATAACTATTTTAAAAATTAGCCTTAAGGATGATAGAATAAAAATATTTACGTTGACCGTACATATGGCTATTGAAACCGTTTCATTTTTAGCTTGACTATTTCCAACTCTGTTGGTTTATTGAATGTGGGTGCCAGCTTTGGAATTTGAATTCTACAAGCTAGGTCTTGAAGTTTCATTTGAACGGCTACTTCAATAGGCTTTTCAATTTCAACAAGGATAAGGATGGTTACTGGAAATGGTTTTTTGGCAACTTGGCCTCAGGAGGTGCTGCTGGTGCCTCATCCCTTTTGTTTAACTACTCCCTCGACTATGCCCGAACTGGTTTGGCTAATGATGTAAAGAAGGGTGGAGAAAGGCAATTCAATGGTCTTGTTGATGTTTACGGGAAGACATATGCATCTGATGGTATTGCTGGACTTTATCGTGGCTTCAACATTACTTGTGTTGGAGTCTTTGTGTACCGTGGTCTCTTCTTTGGATTGTATGATTCCCTGAGGCCAGCTCTCTTGGTTGGGAATTTTCAGGTTGGTTTCAATTCACTTCCATCCCCATATCATGTGTTCTCTTATGGCTTATATATGTGTTATCTGATCAGATATTTAAAAGTTTGACTGACTTAGTAGGTGACATTTATTAGTTATTACATTGATGTTATTTTTATTCCTTTAAATTTGCGTCATTTTATTTTTGATCTTCTAGATTTGAAGTTGTATTTTTTATATAGTATGTATGCATGGTGGGAGTCAAATAGAATATAAAATATTTGTGATAATTTTTTATTTTTAAATTTTGATTTTTTATTTTATACTTTAAAATATGAGTTTTTGAGGATTAAAAATCATTAGAATCTGGTCAACAAAAAAAGGCTCATTGCCTGCTTTAAAATATATTTTTATTGATTTGATTGTAACAATTTTAAACTATCTAATTAAATTGTAGTTTATTGGTCAAAAGTCATTATAAATTATAAATCTTTTATTATCCCTTTGATATGTACTTTTTTAGAAATTAAAAAAAGTAACTTTAAATTTTAAGAACTAAAAAATATGATTTAAATTTGAGAAATTAAAAATAAATATATGTAAACCAACTAAATAAGACAGGTTTTTTCTGGTTTTTTCATCTTTTTTTACTGGAAAGCTTCCAATTCCCTCATCTATTGTCATTTTCTTCCGTAATTGCAGCTTGGCTCTTTCGCTGACTTTAGCATAGCATTTCTCGCCTGCTGTAGTGCAAGGTTTGCTTGAGACACTATTAGAAGAAGAATGATGATGACATCTGGTGAAGCTGTGAAATACAAGAGCTCCATGGATGCATTTGCACAAATCCTCGAGAATGAGGGTGCCAAGTCCTTGTAGAAACTCTCATTTAATCTTTAAGTTAAATAATTTAACAAAGACAATTACTGTATAATTTAACATTACTTACTTTTGTCTGATTTCGCTCTTAACATTAAGGGGTTGTTTGGTTGATCAATAGAAGGAGGAGGGAGTTGCCTATCTTGAGCGGTTTGATTGAAGGGAGAAATAAGGAGGATTTTGAAAATTTCGGTGGGCCACATGAAAGTCAATTTTCCCCTTTAAAGTCTAAACTGTGTGAGGAAAATGTGATTGTTGATGATGTGTTTACCATTTTGTTAGTAAATGCGACGATAGCACCACAACAAAGATGGAGGAAATGAAAGACTAAAATGAATGGAAAGGTCAAAATGATATTTTTAGTAATGTTCTTTTCATTTTTTTCTTATCAAACAATTAATTTTAATTCAAATATTTTTTTTCTTTGCATCTATTTCATTCTATTTCACCTCAATCAAACAACTTTCATTTCCATTCAATTTCTTATTTATTTCTCTTCTTTTCTCTTCTTACCTATTCTCTTTCATCTTTAGTAAAAATATTTTGTCCAGTTATCTTAATGCGTGTTTGAATATGTGTGTGTAAAATTGATTCTAAATCAAAGTGATTTTATAAAATTGATTTTCAAAAGAAACGTGATTATAAAGAAATGTGATTTTTATGTAGATACTTGTATCTGAAAATTGATTTTTATATTCAATATTGTTTGAAAACTTATTCTCAAAATCAATTTTAAATGTGTAAATTACTAAAATGGACATTAATTATTTGGAAAAGTATTTTGTATTAAACATATTTTAAATAGTTAAAAATAAAACATAATTGTGGATATTTTGTATTAGATACATAAAAATTGAACACAATTGTTGACTCATTGGCAAGTGTACCAAATCGTTACAAGTAGTAAAGTTCTCGGAAGTCCGAGTGTCGAATCCACAGGAACTTTGTTTGTACTTAGATTAATGCAAACCCAATTTAAAAGCAAGAGATAAGAATTTAAAATAAAAGATAAAGAAAGATAGAAGATAAAGTAAAGAAATATAAGATATTTAAAGATAAACTTAGAAGAGAAAAGAAGAGATAAGATACTTAAAGATAAAATTAGAAGATAAAAGAAAAGATAAAAGATTGAAAGATCAAAATAAAAGATAAAATATTTAAATTGAGATATGATAAAGATAACTACTTCTACGAAATTCAAATAAATAAAATCTATATAATAAAATTGCTAAAACCTAACCAGTCTAATCAGCCTAGATATATGGATTCAGGATTTGTCTGTTATCAATACCAGTGAACTAATTCTGCCCCACATCTATCCATCTACTTGCCCCTGATGCCTCACGATGACAAGCCTACCTTAATTACCTATCTTCCAAATGCCCTTTGCGAAGACTCAATAACTAAGATGCATTAGGATTACATTCTATATGTTTGCTAAAGCATGGGTATTGGGGCATTAAGTCATGCTAACCCAATAATTTCTTTCTTTTAGTGTTCTATTAAGCGTTACCCTCTCCCGAGTGGTCTAACCCTTAAAACCGATTCACGCATTCATTCCTTATCCCTAATTAGGCTTTACCCTCTCCCGAGTGGCCTAAAGACTAACAGAAAACAAAGTCCGAGATGCAGAATAAGCAAGAAAGAAAAGCAGATAAAAGAAACTGGAAGGAAAAACCCTCTAAAAGATAACCCGATAATTTCCTCCTTTTAGTGTTCTCTTAAGCGTTACCCTCTCCCGAGTGGCCTAACCCTTAAAACAGATTCAAGTATTCATTCCTTACCCCTAATTAGGCTTTACCCTCTCCCGAGTGGACTAAACCCTAACAGAAAGCAAGTTCAGAGATACAAGATGTAAAAAGAAAGAACGGTAAATAAATAAAGAACCTGGAGAGAATTTCTCTTTTTATTGATAACTCTTGAAATGCTCCATACATCATTGGCTTTTTAGGCCTGTCAGGCCCTAGCTAGGGGGTTAGCCACTCATGGTCATGAGGGCTTTACAATGAGAATGAGAAGGAGGTGAAAGAAAGAAAGTAAATGAAACCCCTAGGAGAGGGGGTTCTGTGGTGGTGTGTTATAGCTGCTGAAGTGGGCTTTGGGCCTTTGTAGGCACGCTTAGCGTGACACCCTGCGCTTAGCGCGTATACTTCCTGGCCCGCTTAGCCCGTGACGCGCGCTGAGCGCGCGTATTGGATTGGGCCTTCTTCAAATTTTTTTCTTTTCTTCAATTTTTCTGTCCTTTTTGCTTGTTACACCTCCAATTTTTATATCTGCACCCAAAAATTCAATTTAATTAATTTTCTAACTTTTAATCACAAATAACTGCTAAATAATTAATTTCAGGCTAATATTTGACTAATTTTCTATTATCAAAATACAATTATTTAGCAGTTATCAACAATATATATATATATATATATATATATATATTAATAATTTAAAAAAAATAATTAAATTTATATCATATTTTTTGCACAATAAAATTTGCCAGGAATATTTATTCTTTAACTTGTTGCCTCCCGTCTAGGATGCTATTTTTTTATTTGTGGTTGCATCATTGTCGTCCGGGGTCACAATTGTGTTGGTGGAGGTTGTCGACGACAGCGGGTTCTGCTCTAATAGTGGCGACGGGCTGGTTGGAGCAGAGCTGAATTTGCTTTGACCAATGATTGGGGGAGGATTCTTGTTATTTCATTGACGAGGGTTAATAAAAAACTTCAACAGGAAGCTTTTTTTTTTTTTTTAACTCACTTATAAGTCTTTTGAAATTGGTTTAAAATCTTCTTTAACTTCAATTTTATTAAACATGTTTTGTTTTAAAAATTATATTTTAAAATAAAAAATTTGTGACCATGGCTAAATGAATCTGCATTTATAAGATTTGAAAAGACTTAGGCAGTTTTATCAAACATTCAAAGTTATAAAAATTAATGATATATATAACAAAAAACAAAGATAAGGTTTAAATAAAATAAATATAATTTTTCAATCTTGTAGTAATTAATGGATTCTGATATCGTATCCTCTTAATTAACATTTCTTCACAATAATTATTATGGTACTTTTTTTTTCATATACGAAAATTATTACGAAAAAAGAGAATAGATAGAATAAAAAGAAAACTAAAATATAGAGAGATTTAACTATTTAAGATCAGTAATCAGATTGAAAAACATTCATCGATCATCTCGATCACAATAAAAAGGAAGACTCCAATTGAAGTTATAGATAATTCATGTTCAATGAGCTTAGGATACTCTTCGTCATTTCAATAGCAAATTTGAAACTTAATTATGACAGGGCTTCAACTATGTGAGCAATGATGTAGAGAAAAGTCTGACTCACAATTTTGGAGGAGTATGATATTTGTATATTATGTTAAAATGTAACACGAAATATATCATATAAATAATCCATCACAATTTATATGATTTTTAATATCAAAGAAAACATTTTTATAAATTATAAAAAATTCTAATTAAATACCATGAAACTTTGATTTTCTATTTCAAAGAATACAAAGGATAAGAATTATATTATTTAAAAGTCTTAATTAAATAATATAATATTTTTTTTAAAAAAACTTTTAAAATCTCAATCCAATTTACATTAGAATATTTTATACTTTCAACAAACTATAAAAATCATCCTTGAGATGATCTCAAACTAGTTATTATATAAGTCATTATACTTGCCATATATAATTGAGAGCCTACTTTTATTTTTTTGGGATAATACATTTCAACTCAGTTATTATTATCTTTGTCTACTCTATGATATACTAAGGGATCACCTTTCTTGTTTGTTTCCATTTTTAGCACCATTTTTTTCTTTCTTATCTTATGTTATGGTCACATCCCTAAAATAATTTACCTAATTTGATATTTGGTTGTCTGATTATTCAAGAAAGTGACCATGGTTGATCATTCAGCATCTTAGAATCATTGAGAAGGTTGTAGTGCATCTCAATGTTGGTCTTCCTTTGTACAAACAGAGGCATTCAATTGTGAATTACTTGAATGTTGCATTGTAATATCCAGTGATGCCGGCTTGCAGAGATGCAAATGCAACTGAAGTCTCCACACTGTTGCAACAGCGGCTCCCGTGTCTTTGTTGTTCCAGCTGCTCCCACTGAGTTTTGCCAAAAATTAAAATCATTGAATTGCATCCCTTGGTGTTTAGTTTTAATTTTTCTCTCTTAAGGACTTAACCAAGTTCTTTGCATTTAGATATACATGTTTATGAGTGTTTACACAATTTGTAAGCATTTGAATGCATTGTTATATAAGCACTTAAAAGAGATGTTATTTCATTTTAAAATTTTAAAAATCAAATAATGATTAAAAATGAATATAAATTTTTTTAAAATAACATTATATATCACAAAAATGTTACATAATTACTACTCATTATTTACCTATTTGTTAAGAGTCCCACATCGGATGATTCATAAACATGATAAGTGCTTATATAGCTGGGTAGACCACCCCTTATGAATTGGTTTTTAAGGAGACCTTTCGGATGCCTTTGCTGAGGATTGGACTGAAAGTAGAGTCTAGTGACTACCTAGCATTTGGTGCACTCATTTAGCACGGGTAACTCACAAGCCTCACTTTGCTATTCTTGATGGACTCCAAGATTATACTTTTTGAGTTGGGTGTACGAAATATCCGTAAGTTGCAATTACTCCCGACTGTCATCCACATGATTTTGTGAGACCATCAAGACTTGAGAGGATTAGTGGCAGTGATTAGGTCCAATGGTGAACTAAGTGTGATAGTTATGCGCTTAGGATGCGAGAGTGTTATTTGTTTGGATAACCACATGCAGTGGTTACATATATTGTATGTTTTAATTTTGTTTTATTATTGCTTGTTGTTTGTGACGTTCGAGGGGCGGAGGACTCACCCCTACAACCAATAACTTTTAGGTATTGACGATGTCGAGTGCACCGAGGCATTTGCAGGCTCAATGTAGCTCACAAAGAGAGCGGCTATGGCCCTGCACCATAACGTGGACTACATGTTACACCTACCATACTTTAGTCCACGTAGTGTCAGCTGATAGACCGGATACAACATCCCACCTAATGGAGGTTACAGAGGACCGAGGTGACCATTCGGACATGTCGTCCGAGGAGATGGAAAAGTATCAGGAACTATAGAGGCAATTGGAACCAACATCTGAGGAGGAGAGTGACGATTCTTCCAAGGACATGTCTTTGTTAGTTTTGTACTTTTAGTGTGATAAGTGGTTTGCTCTGGTCATAATTTCTTTATTGTTTTGATGCATTTTGAGATATATTTTCTCCACATGTATTTTGTTATAGCAAGAATGAAAAATATATTTTATTTATTATCACACTATTATGAGTTGTATATGTATTTTTCTTTATGACACTACAAGTTTTATTTTATTTATGTATAAAAACTGAATTACTCTATTTTTGCATTTATTTTAATTTGACGCAACTATTTAGCATTTTTCGACTATCACATTTTGTTTTTTTTAAAATAATATAGGAAGATGTTTTTGTTATTTATAAGTAGCGGTTAAAAAAGTGACACATATTTTTAAAATAAAATAAATTAAAGTATTTTCAAGCAATATTTTCGGTTTAAAATTTGCGGTGTTACATAAATCACAATCTCAACCTCGAAGAAAGTTTAAGTGTTATCATTGTGGTGAAGAAGGACACCTCAAAAGAATTTGTAAAGCTTAAAAGAACAAGGAGAAGAAAGATCGATGAATCATAATAATGAGTTGCAAAATGGTCGTACTAATCGGTTATGGAGCCTCTCACAACTTCATTCACTAAATTGGTAAAGAAGGAAGGGCTAACACTCATGGGTATAGCCCTTTATTTTATGGAGTTAATAGTCAATGACTTAACATAGTCTTAGTTTCCGTTAAAAAAAAAAACACATAATCTTAGTTTAAGACAAACCATATAACTTTCATGGGTTATCACTTTATCTTGTCTTTATATTTGTTATTGACTAACATAGTAAGAAGATAAAATATATATGTTTTAATAAATTTTAATTAATAATAAAAAATATATTAAAGAATGTCTTAAAACATCTTCAATGAAGTTCTTAATTCAATACTTATAAGTTTTTAACGTTTTTATGTGTTCTAAAAGTGTATTTGGTTCTTATACAAGAATCACTTGCTTACATAAGCAATTGTGTCTTAATAATAAAAAATATTTTCTTTCTCTGGAAATTCAACAAAAAATAAGTTAAAAATTATGTTAAGAACTTTTGTATTGTGTGTCAAAAAAAAAAAAACTTTTGTATTGGAATAAAATTTATTTAAAATTCTTAAATTTGATATACACCAAAAAAATAAGTTATTAAGAAAAAAAATATTTCAAAACTAATTTGAAAACCTTAACATTAGATATGCTCATACTAACATTTCTTGCCAAAATAAATAAACTTGATTATAATTTTAATTTTTTTGTTGGACACTAATTTTTTATTTCGAAACCCAGAGATCACTGAATTTTATTTTATCATGGCTTAAATTGATTTTATCCCTCATAATAAAATCAACAACATACTTAATGAACCCATCCAATTATCTACCATATACTTGACCTTTACTTTTCCAACCATCATTATTTCCTGTCATCTTTATAGCCACTATTTCAATGTAAAAATTCTCCTGATAATCAGGTAACCATACCATACATACATACACGTTGTTATTCTTGAGGCCTTGTATTTTCTCTACTAGCAAAACAATAGTACTACAAAAAAGTAATACACGTAGCAGTATATGATGATTGTGTCACTAAATTGTGTTCAAAGCTCATCATCTCGTGTTTCACTCTCATTCCCCAAACTCTTCGCATTGTTAAACAAACCATTCATTCATACCATTTGTGAAGGGTCTTCTCTCCTCTCCAACAATCTCGCGCAGCCACCAACCATCCTTTCAAAGGTTAACCATTCAGTCTTTCTCTCTCACTCCACCCTTCTTATTCTTCTCCTCATCCTTCGTTTCCTCCTTCAAGGTTTTTGTTTTCGCTTTTTGGGTTGTCGTTTTCCAACCTTAATCTCTCCGAAGCATTTTGATTTCATTGCTGTATCCGTAAGCTGATTCTCTGACCCTTTTATTTTTTCTCAAGTGGGTTTGCGTAAAGTTCTTCTCTTCTGAACCATTCGGTGGGCGTCTTAATACTACGATCAATTTTTGTTTTTGGGATTTTTTTTAGTTTTTTTTTCTTTCAAATAGTAGAACATGACATTAGTGAAACTGATCGGGTCCTTTTACGTGACTTTCTCATTGTTGATTGATGTGAGATAGGAGCGCACAATTATGCATGTTTGAAAGGCCTCAAGTTTTAATGTCTAAAAAATTATGGTTTTTTTATTTGCGATTTTTTGTTATATAGTTATACTGTATTATACTGTTCATTATTTTAATGAAATTGAATAAAAATTAATGGAGCCCCCGATATATTTCATTTTCTGACCTTTTGGTTGATGTAACAGATTGATGATGACTTTTTGGGATATTATTATGGGAAGAGAGATACTAATTCTCATTATTAATAGTTATACACATAATAATAATACAACAATATTAATTATTATTATTAAAATTTCTTGATCAAATTAGCTCTTTCGTGTTAAGGTTACTTTTAAATATTCTAAACTGAAGCTTTGCTCTTGGGTACATATCATGTAATCACTGATTAATCGTGCTAATATTTAGGAACTGTTACGTGATATGTTATTATATATGTTTCATTTCATCATGCAAAAACTGAAATTTGTTATTACAAATTTAGAATTATTCCTTTGGAGTTAGAACTTATCAACGATGGTATATGATAATTGGATGATTTTCATTTTTTATGTTTTTCTTCTTCTTCTCTTTCTTGTGTTTCTGTTGCCGGGCTACAAACTTTACCTTCACATTGTTTGATTATGGTTTATTATTCATATGAACTCAATACTGAAGATTGTTTCTGGAGTTTAATTGTCATACTGTTAATTTAATCATACATATTGGATGGCAGTGTAATTGTGAGTGCATTTCGATTAAATTCTTGTCTGGTTAAATTTTTACAATGTGTCTTCCTTTCTTGTATGATCAGTCTCCTAAAGTGATTGACCTTACTTGGCATTGGGTTATTGCATTGTTCAGGAAATGGTTGATCAGGTTCAGCACCCTAGAATCATTGAGAAGGTTGCAGGCCAGCAGCATCTCCGTACTGGCCTTCCTTTGTACCACCAGTGGCGCTCGTTTGCTAATTACTCAAATGGTGCATTGCAGTATCCAGTGATGCCAGCATGCAGAGCTGCAACAGCAGCCTCCCATGTGTTTGTTGCAGCTCCTTCTGAGAAAGGACACTTCCTTATTGACTTTCTCATGGGTGGAGTTTCAGCTGCTGTGTCCAAAACTGCTGCTGCCCCCATTGAACGCGTTAAACTCTTGATCCAGAACCAGGATGAGATGATCAAAGCTGGTAGACTCTCTGAACCCTACAAGGGTATTGGTGATTGTTTTAAGAGAACAATGCAGGAGGAAGGTGTTGTTTCCCTGTGGAGAGGTAACACTGCAAATGTCATCCGTTATTTCCCTACTCAGGTAACTTACATTGCTTTTGCCCCTTTTGATTTTGAGTTTAATAGGCATGCACTATTAGTATAAAGGTTTTACATTGTCAAATGTCAACCAAGCAAAAGTCATCCTTAACAAACTCATTATACATGATAACCTGTGATTTTTTGTATGTGGTTGCTAATTTTACAATTTAAATTGTACTAGGCCCTGAACTTTGCATTCAAGGACTACTTCAAGAGGCTTTTCAATTTCAGGAAGGACAGGGATGGTTACTGGAAATGGTTTGCTGGTAACTTGGGCTCAGGAGGTGCTGCTGGTGCCTCATCCCTTTTGTTTGTATACTCCCTTGACTATGCCCGTACTCGTTTGGCCAATGATGCTAAGGCTGCAAAGAAGGGTGGAGAAAGGCAATTCAATGGTCTTGTTGATGTCTACAAGAAGACATTGGCATCTGATGGTGTTGCTGGTCTGTACCGTGGCTTCAACATTTCCTGTGTTGGAATCATTGTGTACCGTGGTCTCTACTTTGGAATGTATGATTCCTTGAAGCCTGTTCTCCTAACTGGCTCTTTGCAGGTTGGTTTCCTACCCTTATTGTGTGTTCTCTTCTGGCTTATGTTATTTGATTAAATATTGTTAGTTGGACTTACTTATGTGTGTTACTATATATACCTCCGTTTTAAAACTATTGATGTTTAAGTTTTATGTACACAGATTAAGAAGCATTTAATAAGTGTAAAAATAAAAATGTATTTAGTCTAAAAAACTCTTATTCAATATACAAAACGTAAATGCTGCTTGTTTTTGTCGAAGTGCTTTTTAAATAGGTTGCAGGTGTAGTCCTCCTGTTGAAGATCAAATCTAGTTACTTAGCTTCCATCCAATTCCTTCATTTGCAGACTGCTATTGTGATTTTCTTTGGTCATTGCAGGATAGCTTTTTTGCTAGTTTTGGCCTTGGATGGCTCATCACCAATGGTGCAGGTTTAGCCTCATACCCAATTGACACTGTTAGAAGAAGAATGATGATGACATCTGGTGAAGCTGTGAAGTACAAGAGCTCTATGGATGCATTTACACAAATCCTCAAGAATGAGGGTGCCAAGTCCTTGTTTAAGGGAGCTGGTGCTAATATCCTCCGTGCTGTTGCTGGTGCTGGTGTGCTTGCTGGTTATGACAAGTTGCAGGTCATAGTATTTGGGAAGAAATATGGTTCCGGTGGTGCTTAATTTTTCACCACCTGATTCATATTTTAGTTTTAGATGGTCATGAAAATCATTCATTTCTCACCAAGCGTTGTGCAAAATTTGTTCAACTATTTTGCTCAATTTCATTTTGTCCCGGATCCCCTCCCTTTTTTTTTTTTTTTACTTTGGATAAGAATTTTGATATTTCAAGGTTGATTTATTTGAGTGGTAGGCAAAGCAACTGCCACTTTGGATTCCATTTTGTTTAATTTCAATTGTGAGATACCCTATAATATATTCTATATATTGTTCTAGAGTTATTCCTGTCTCTAGACAGAAATGCATAAATAAGCACCTTTGATTTCCTTATGTGTTGAAGTAAATATGTTGGAACTGAATTGATCATTGTACTACGTATTGCTGCTTGTCATTTATTTATCGGGTTTTTCACACCCACCAATCATCAAGATTCCTGGCTACCCTCACCTTATTTAAGTAGGAGTTTTTTTTTCCCATTCAAGTTTTTACATGATCACATTATATTCAACCCCTATCCTCAGGTAAACAACTATTATGTTTCTCTACATCAAATCCAAATTATTCACCAATTTCTAATTGTAAGAACAATTTTAAATTAATTATTTGAGCCATCAATCATGTAGTACTAACAAATGAAACAAACAATCAAATAGAACAACAAAATCATGAATTAGGATTATATAGAAATCAAATTGCCTTCCAAAAATAAAATATATAAATCAAATTATATTAAGTTCAAATTGGCAATCCTCATTCTCTAACTTAAGAATATAGCACAACATATATAGTGAAAAAATAGAAATGAAGGGGAGATTATATAATGAAGCCAGGGAAAATGGAAGGTGCAATTTCTTACTTCCACAAGAATTCAGTTCTCAAATTAGAAAGTTTAAAGTTCTTATTTTGATTCTGGCTCAAAATGTTATAAAGATACCCAAATTTAGTTGCATCTTGAATTTGTAAGTTGTAATGTGTAAACATGAATTCTTAGGCATATCAAAGTCAAGGTAAATCTCAAAGAGTATTTATAAATATACTTATATATTATTCACTAATAGAGTCCTCATATAGATAATAAAATTTGATTTCTTGTCCTTGTGAGTCTTATCCTTACTAAACCAATGTGTTGGCACCTTAACATAGTTCTAATGAATACACTACACAATGAGTTTCTAGTGTATAACATGTGAGTATCAATATTTTTCAAAGAGAAATGCTAGAACAACACTCTAACACGTTCTTTTCAATAAACTCCTAATTAGTTGAAATTTATTATAAATTACAAATTTTGTGGGACCCATATTTTATTTAATGAAGAAAAATATTAGTAATACACTCTTTTGAACACTTACTTTTTTATTGGTTGAAACTTCTTGAAAATTTCAAAAAAATTATGGGTCTCATCTTATTTAATAACTCTTTTTTTCTTTCTCATGATTTTGAAGTTTTCAATAAATTTAAACAAATCATAGAGTATATTTAAAGAAGTATGTTAGATACATTATAATATAATACTCTTTCAATTAATTCACTCTCCTTAATAAAAATAATTAATTTAGCTAATCACATTAAATTTATCAACTATTTGTATTATCATTCCAAAATTATTTTTTTTTATCTTTTTATCCAGTTAATTGTTTCTCATTAGTGTTTGAAGAGAAACTAATTAAGAGCATGTATAGAAAAAAAATTAATGTATTAAGAAATTAGAAAAATTAAAATCTTATAAAAAAATAAATTTATGAAAATAGTCTTTACCCCAAGTCCCTGCCACTAAGCTGATAGACTAAAAAAAATTATTAATAATATTTTTATAAATACAAGTAAGAAGTTTACTTTTCATGCAGGGTTACTATAAAGATTTTTATACAGACAAACACTTGGAAAGAGTCTTAAATATGACTTATGGAGTCATACGGTAGTTAGATGATTGGGAGGAAGGATATAAGGATGAGTTATGTGTTTGAATCCCATCAATATAATATATTAATTATTATTGGGAGTTAGAGTTATGTGTTTGAATCCCATCAATATAATATATTAATTATTAATATTTGTTGATAAAAAAATAAAAATATTTTAAATATGACTTTTGAATTATTTATTATAAAAATTAATAAATTTATGATCTTCTAAATTTGAAATGAGTATTGTTAATATCTAACATTCATTTTAGGCTAGATAATTAAATAATATTTTTATTCAAAATTATCGATGTTTTAACCTTTTCATTTAAAACTATTGATATTTTACAAATGGTAAATGCTAATTAGTAGAAAGGTTTCTATTGGGATGCTTAAAATTATATTGTTCATGATAATATTTTCGTATTCTCCTATAATTTTTATAATAAATACGTTCTTTCTTTATTTTTTTAACCAATACCTAAAAACCTGATTAGCAAAATCCCCTTTACAAATTTGAAGTCTCATTAATATATTTTTTCTCACATACGTTCCACCTTAAAATAATTAAATCTGAATTTTGCAATGAGTACTAAGCTTATTTAATGCAGTAAAAAAATTACACTTATTTAAAACCACTTCAAGAAAAGAAAAACATATTTACATCCAATATTTAATAAGGATATTTTTTACAAAGGATATTAACATTTTACACCTTTTAATAATCTTTAACATTAATTATTATTTTTTATTTTAGGACTCAAATAATAATCAACAGTTATGTTAGCATAATACCCCCATAAACATTATTGGGTACTACTTGTGATAGCCTCATGTTAAGTGATTTCAAATGACCAAAGGGACTAAAAGAATTAATTTTAAATTTTAGAGGGACAAAAAGTAAAAAAAAAGAATATATATATATATATATAAAAGAACCAAAACTAAATTTTGCTTATTTGTAGTAATCAAAAGGCATATTTAATTCTAATTTTTATTAATTATTTTATTTTTATAAAATAAGTACTAAATAAAAAAATTATATTTAATACTTTAAAGTATAAAATATATTTAATTTTTTATTCAATCAGTAAAAAGATTTATAAGATAATTTTGTAAGAAAACATGAGTTTTTTAAGTATATATATATATATATATATATATATTCCTCTGTATTCCTTTCTATTTTTAATAATTTTATTTTTCTTTTAGATTTGTAACATGTACTGTCGTTGAACAATATTATTTTAATTGTATTTTCTTGGCATATATAACTTTGTCTGTTTTCATTTATTTAGGTACACTTGTCTCTATCTTTTACGTCTAGTTCAATGAACTTCCCAATGTTCCAATAAATCTCTGGACCCAAGAGCAAATAAAGGTTACAACAAACGTCTCCCCCTGATCTGCAAAATAAAAATAAAAATAATACTACCCATAATAATATGTGAAAAATAATCATATGTAAAATA
The DNA here is from genome assembly GCF_004193775.1 of Glycine soja. Lineage (NCBI taxonomy): Eukaryota > Viridiplantae > Streptophyta > Magnoliopsida > Fabales > Fabaceae > Glycine > Glycine soja. The sequence continues at coordinate 39,344,411 of NC_041012.1, read as the reverse complement.
ATAGTAATACTTTTGTGAAAGGACCCGTCCCTCAATCTTATGTTACACTTTCTTTTAGGCCCCGCTTGTTTGAGGAGAAAGATGATGAAAATGAAAAAAAAAAAAAAAAAAAACCAGACATAAGAGTCATGTTTTTATACTTTATTTTAATTTAAATTTTTTATCTTAATTTACTTTTTTCTATTCTAGCGAACGGAACCTTAGTGAAATAGTAGTAATAATAATTGTTTAGTTTTTTCAAGAAAAAAATTAGCAGAACCCCGTTTAGGTCTACAATTGGGATTTAGGTATCAGAATTCAGAAATTGAACACAGAAAAACAGCTGTATGGTACAGAAGATTGTACTGTCATTTACAGCAGACATTTGTCTCTGATAAATGCGGCTTCCACAGCTTATCTTCACATGCCATTTAATTTAATTTATTACAACTATAAAGTGTTGTTAGTGACTTTTATTTTTATTTTTGTTATGATGGCTGCAAAAAAAACATAGTGGCTGCTTCAATTATTTTTTTAGGAATTAGAATGATATTTTTTAATTTTTAAATTACTTATTTTTTTATTAAAGATAAGGCTGCTTGAGTGGAAATTGCTATAGTTAACTGGTATAGTTATTTATTAAATTAACTTTTATATTAAAGTAATACAATTGAGAGACTTTAAATTAGTTAATTAAATAAAGTATGTGTCTGCAGTATGTTTATTAAGAGTGAAAGAAGTTTATAATCATGAATATATACGATACTTTTGTTTCAATGTTTGCTTTTTTTTCACATTAATAAATAATAAATAATAAATTATTAAATTAAAAGTTGATTCAAATTCCTTAATATAAAATCGAGAGGTTGCTTTATAGTACTTGCGTATTGAATATGTTCCCATTCAAAAGCATCTGCCATGGCTGCCATGAGATACTGAGATTATCGTAGTTAGGACAATGAAAAAAAAAATTATATTGATCATATAATTAAGATAACTAGAAAAGCTCAAATTATTGTTCTAATTATAAATAATAAAATTGTTTATTTTATAATAAATATTTTTAATTATTTAGTATCCTAAAACTTTTTACACTATTAATATTGATAAATTAATCAAGTAATTGAGCATAAATAATTAATAAACTAAAATTAAAATTTAATTATTTTAATATTATTTAAGTTCAATTCTTATCGAAATAATTCTTAAATAAATTTTACTTCTTTATTCTTTTTTTTCTTTTTTTTTATGAATAGTGAGTTAAGAACAAAAAAAATCTTACAAACTAAAACTCTTAAATTCATTAAAGAGATTAACTCACGTGAGTTATTATAAACTTTATAATACCTGAATTTAATTTTTAGAAATAAAAAAATCTAGAATTAATTGTTAAAATTACATATATCAACAAATTTAGTCTATAAAATCATAAAATGTAATTTTAATCTTAAAATTATTATACAACGATAATTTTATCTTTTTTTTTATCAATATTTACTAATTTTTAAAAAATAATTTTTTATAATTTAAAAATTAATTGAACCTCTTGAAATTTAAATACACATAATAATTTTGCTATGGTGAAATTTTAAATAAAAAATAATTAACTAAAGGAAAGTTTGGGATTTTATATTGAGGAGAGTACGATGAAAAAGTAATCTCCGAATTCCAGCATGAAAAAATGACTTATTTATTTATTTGAAAGTAAGGAAGTACCTTTCAAAGCATATAATATATTCACAATAATTAATTAGGAAATTAGTAGTTAAAGAATTTAATTTTTATATCCATTAAATAAAAATGTAATTATATTATCAACTAATTAAAAACTATGATAAATGTGATTTTTAAAATAATTATTATAAAAAATAAAAATTTATTATATACAAATATAATAGTTTTTAATTAGATGCCAATAAATATTTTACATTATTAGTATTAGGGAAAAAGATACATTTTGTACTTCTATATAATTTTAAAAATAAAAATAATATAAATTAAACAAAATATAAGAATATGTAATTCACTCTATAACATTTAGTTAATAAAAGTTAAAAACAAAAATACCTAACTAAAAATGTACACTAAAATAAGGCATTCCATTTATGGATATGCACTATTTGTCATAATTAAAAATTATGATAAAATTAATACAATATATAAAATTGATTATAAAAATTATGAAATAATTCCGTTTATTATGCGTGGTTGTAATTAGTTTAAGAAATTTTAACATAAAATAAAAATCAAATATAAATTCTTTCGATAAATGATTTTCACATATGTAATAATAAATATTTTTTAGTTAATTAAAAGTTATCATTATTCAAATTCTCCCAAATCCATGGGCACAAAAGAGAGAGAGAAGCACACTGCACACCACATTGCCACATAACACAACATCGAAACCCTCTCTCCCTCTCCCTCTCTTCCAACCATTCCGAATGTGAACAAGGTAAATCAACTCTCGAACTTTCCTTCTCTTCTCTTTGTTTCCCGAGAAAAAAAAAAAGACACTGCAATAATCCCACCATTCTCCTTTACCCTCCCAATTTTCTCTTCTTCAATCTCACACCACCACACACCAAAATTACAAACTTTTTTTTAAAAAAATTGTTTTTTTATTGAAATAAAAAAAATTCATGCTAAACCTCGTTTTGGGTCGGATTCGAAGGTTGTCTCCGCGATTCTGTTTTCCGTTCCTTTTAAGAATTTGTTGCTCAAGGCTAATGTGGTTTTTCCTTTCTGTTTTTTGTTTCTGCAGTTGTTGTTGTTGAACGGTATTATATATAGTGTGTAGTGTGGTGGTTTTTTTTTTCTCTTCTTGAAGGTGCAAAAATGAATGATGGTAGACAAATGGGGGTGCATTACGTAGACGCTGGGTTCCCTTATGCTGTTAATGATAACTTCGTGGATTTTTTCCAAGGATTCACTCATGTGCCCGTCAATTATGCCTTTGCTGGCTCAATTCCTGATCAGGTTTTTCTTTCTACTTGCATTTTTTATTTTTTATTTATCTTTGGGTAGAAAATGTTTTTCCTTCCTCGAAATTCGGTTGTAGTGTCTCTAGAAATTTAATACTACCATTTTAGTCCGTACACAAGTGATGTGGTTTTAGACTTTTAGACTTGAGTCCCTTGTTGGCAATGTTTTAAATTGCGGTTGCGGTCATGGATCCTTGACATTGTGGAAAATTGAGGACAAATATGGTCCTATTTGCTGTTGCAGGAGACCCCAAAAGCTTGACATTGCAGCTGAAATCGCAGTGGTCGACCATTTTTTAAAACCTTGCTCATCTTGGCTAAAAACACGTGTTTCTATTAAAATGTGGGAACTAAGAATGTATTAGGTTTTTATAGGGACTTAAAATGAATTATTTAATGTTTATTTTGTTCTTTTATTTTTGGTGTTGTTTCAATGTTTCTCAACATGCTGGATGATTTAATGGTTTTTCTGACAAGGTTGTAGATTCATGCTACCCATGAATTGCTAATGTGGGTTGTTGCAGGAGTTTATTTTGAATTTTATTTACCCCAAAATATGGGAGTTAAAGCAGAAATTTCAGTCCTATTGTTGTTATTATTCCTGCTGCTACCTAACAGTTAGGTACTTAGGTTATAGAATTCACAATGTTTGACATGGGATCATGGAAGGTCAATTTTATTTTTTTAAAATAATTGTAATTGGAAGGTCAAGTACAAGAAATAATGTGAGAATGATAGTTACTTTTCTTTGAGTTGAATTGCAAGAGTGAATGGATAATGCTGCATTTGAAAGCAGCTTTGTGTCAAAGACAAGTCTGCCTCCCTTTTTACCCATTTAAATATTAAGTTTGTATTGGGGTCATTTGTAAGTGTGTAGAACTTAACTTCACTGAAAATATTCTCTTTTGTTTTATTAACTCATAGTTTACTATTGATTCTGTTTTGGTTTGTGATAATAACTATGTAATCTTATGTTCTGTCCAGGAAAGTGTCTACTGGTCAATGAACATGAATCCCTATAAGTTTGGATTGTCTGGTCCTGGGAGTACATCTTACTATAGTTCTTATGAGGTAAATGGTCATTTGCCGAGAATGGAGATAGATAGGGCTGAGTGGGAATACCCTTCGACAATTACCACTGTGGAAGAACCAGCTACAACAGATTCTCCACCTAGAAGAGATGGAGTCACGAGCATGCAGACCATCCCTGAAGAATGTTAGTGGAAATTTTATTTTCTTTCACTGTGAGCGTAGGCCTGTGATCAAATTGTTGATTTCTGCGTTGTATCTTAAATTCTTTATCACATTTTTTTAATCACTTTTTGGTGCCATGCTAACAACAAATTAACATGAAAATCATATTTTTGGATTTCTTTTGCAGACAGTCTTAAATCATTCAAACCTTTTTAGTGAATTTTTTTTTTCCTCACTTCTGAATTAAATTGAAAATATATATATTTTTTTTTATTATTTAGGAAATCTATGTGAATCATAGTATAGTATATTAATTCTTTTAAATTTATTTTGCAGGCAGTCCAAATCATCATGAGTCCAACAGTAGTAGCCAGGTAGGAAGCTTTCTTATTTATCGAGCCACAATTTTAGACCTTACCTAATTGAATCTTGGTTTAATATTCAATCATTGGTCCCTGGTAGGAACGCTGGGTCCCCTATGCTTGAAAATTGGGAGACACTATTTCAATGATAGCTGGGTGTACATGGCATACTTTAATGGCAAATTGTAATCTATTCACTGTACACTTTTTTGGATACACTAACACTTTTATTAGTAAATGTTGGTCAAAATGAATATTATTCAATTTAACTTGGGCCCCTTGGCAAATAGTCCCATGGTTTCAATTTTAGCAATTAACTTGTTTAAACTTTCAATATGTGACAAATAATCCCTGCAGTTTTTAGCTTTGGCAAACAGTCTGCTTATACTCTCAATGTGTGAGAAACAACAATAACCTTATCTAGGTGAGGTCGGTTACATGGATTACATAATGTCAATGTGCTCTCAATTTGACAACATCAGTAATTTTAAATTTGACAAGTAGTTTGCCTAAACTTTCAATCTGTGACAAATAATCCCTGTGGGTTTAATTTTGGGAATTAATCACAAGGTGTTATTTGTCATAAGTTGGGAGTTTAACTGGTTTAATTACCAAAGTTGAAAACACTGCTATTTGCACAACAGTCAAAGTTAAACAGGGTGATTTAAAATTTAACCATAAAAGTTTAGTCCCACACTTATGGTACTGAAATTGAACCATGGATAGAGGATTGTATATAAAACTGTCTTTTTATTTTAGCTTATTAGGCTGGGTTGTAGGGCATAATTCCATTATTCCAATAAATTTTGGAATGTCAGAGTTATATCTTTACTCATGCCATCTGATACAAAACTGAGTCCAACAATGGCAAATATAGCCAGAACAAAAGAAAGGAAATGAGATATGTATCATTAGAATGCTGAAAATTACTGTAGCACTAGCACACTACTACCCCATAGCATAGCTCCTACAGAGAGCAAGAGCTCTGTTCGTAACAAACTAAATGATTCCCAAAAGATGCCCCACTTTCCTGCCTGTCAGCTATTTGTCAACATTTTCCCAAATCAGTAGCTAATTCTCCCTTCCCCCCTCCCCCCCCTCTCTCTCTCTCTCTCTGCCAGCTCACTACTTTCACCCATTTTCCTCTTATTTGTCCTCACGTAAACTTTCCAGACCCTAGTCCCATGAGACAATTGATGGGTCAATTTCTCCCCTGGTGTCCATGATTCCTTTTGGTTCCTAACATCATCTTTCGTCCCTCTGCTCAATGGGTGGGTCTTGCAGTCAAGCTCCCTTCTGTGTTCTGCCTTTCTAGACAACTTAGATTTCTATGCTTAATGCAAAGCTCCAATGCTTTCATTTGCTTCACATGTCGTGTCATATACAAACCCAATACCATGATACTCGGGTACATAACCGATACTTCTTTTCAAATGATGTTCAATGAGGAATGATATTGAGATGATGTTGGCAATATACAATAATTTATGGCAGTGATTTATAATTTCTATTTGATTTTTAGTAATGTTCAGAAGTATCCTCTTAGTTTGGATTTGCAAAATTATACATATCAGTTTTATAAATATATGCATGGTTATCAAAATCTCGAGTTAACTCACTAACTCTTATGAGTTTACGAGTCCACTTACCCGCTGCGAGTTGACATGTCTGTAAACTCTCTTTTTAGTAAACTCTGGGTATACTCTATAAATTCTAAGTAAATTCGGTAGACTTTCGAGTTTATCACCGAGTCAACGAGTCAGCAGGTTAAAAAAAATTAGACCAAAATGTAAGTCATTTTGGATTGTTTTCTGTCTGTTTAGTGTTCAACATATCTTCATTTAATGTGTTGTTTTCGAATAAAAAAATTCTCACATTTAATAACATCAAATCCTTGTTTTTTAATAATATCAAATCTTCGATGAGAATGATCTATCACTACTATAACATCTGCAAGTTATTATTTAGTAATGATGCATTACTAGACTTGGTTATTTAAGTTTTATGAAATTTATAATTTATTATTTTGATTTATTATATTGTTGAAATGTTTAATTGGTATGTTATTTGTAGACATTTTGTTATTATTTTTATATGAAGTGGACTTTTACGAGTCTACGAGTCGAGTCTGAAATTTTCACGAGTTTAAATAAACTCTCGAGTTTGATAACCTTGCATATTTGTATATATACAATGCACGTATCATATAATTATCATCAAATGCTATATATCTGATATGTGAATCATGTCTGCACATATGGCCTAGAAACAGAAAGGAGTTTTGAAGTTAGGCATCATTTATTTTTTCATTATCACATCCTGTGGACCTTTGCTTATGCCTCATAACTCATCTTCCTTTTCTATGTCTAGTTATTGATTGAGGACACTTAGCATCAAATAGTATTTGTAGTTTTGCCGACAGTGTTATTTTATTTTATTTTTGATATACAAATACAAATGTGTTTACATATGTGGGTTTTTGGACTTGGTTTTCTCCCAAAACGGTTTTCATAGGAGAACCAATAATTTCTATATCTCGTTTCATATAAACCATCCTCAAAGTTTTATGCTTGCAGGAATTGTCCCCAAACACCTTTCTTTTGAGTAAACTGAACAATTGGAATGTTACTAAACCAAAAACACAAACCAAGAAATTGTACAGAAGATATGAAGGCAAGAACAAACCTTTTATTGGTTAGATATCAATCAGATAATGGCTGAAATCTTCGAAGAATGTTTCCATACAACTGAGCCATTGCTCTGTTTTCTCAACATTAATAATTCCCCATGCTTCCCCTTCTACCCTTCCTTCTATTTAAGCCAAGCCCCTTCCTTTCAATCTCTCTAACTAACTAAATGATTGTTATAATTGTTTTTTTTTTTGGTGAATAAATTTGATTGCTAAAACTAATTATTGATATTCTAATTAAACTAATCATCAACATTTGGGAATCTAATTGGGAATGAACAAATTCTAGACAGAACTTGACTTGATTTGTTGTTGCTTCTATGATACTCCATTTTTCTATTATTCAAAAAACAGGGTTTTTGTCTCTCTTGTTAGTTCTGCTGGAGCTCATTATTTAGGTCAAAATATAATCCATAAAGATGTTATTTGAATCCTCTAAATTGATTTCATGCGCTACCTTCCATATAAGCTCTATCAAACTGGGAATTATATTATTTAAAAAGAAGACTTGAAAAAACTTTAGTTGAGATCTCTCTGCATTTCAATTGCTTAATGTCAACAAGTAGTTAACCCTTCTGTATGTTGTTTTCAACTTGTAACTTGATAATCGGAAGCAACATAAAAATTTATCCTCTGAAGTCTCTAATCCTTGGTGTTGCATTGATGCAGGTCATATGGCAAGACAACATCTATCCTGATGATATGACTTATGAGGTGTGATGCACTTAATGTTTTACAAGTAAATGCTGATGTATGCATGTAGTTTCTTACTTTTAGAAATTTGTTTTACTTCTTTCAAATTGTTGATTATATTAGTTGTTTTACTAAACATCAGATACTATTAATTCACAGTGAGAGCATTTAAATATTTAAGGTATTAACTATTAACAGGGTAAGCATCCAAAGTTAACATTTTTCTAGATTCAAAGTTTTGTTTAGAGATTGTAGGATTTTTTGCAGGCTTTTACTTTCAACCTCTTTGGTGAAGACTTCCAAATGGTTTTAAATTTAATAGCCCCACACCCCAACCACACATGCTCATAGACTTGAAACACCTGAACTCTTGTAGTAGGAGCTCTAATACCATGTCAAGAACCAACTCTCTAAAAGATTAAGCTGTGTTAGGTGAAAGCTCGTGAATAATTTTATATCCAATAGTTTCAAAGAATGTCAAATTAACCTGAAATGGTGCTTTATATGATGTCAAATTTTATTTAAATAATCATTAAGCTAAAAAAAAAAGGGTGTTGCCTTCAAGATTTAGAAACAGAAAATAGCTGTTATAAAATGTTGCTAATTTATTTTGATGATTGAAGTTGGGCATCGTTGAACTTGGTGCCAATTTGTATTGTAATATTTTGATTTGTCAGTTTTATTGGTTTGCTGAATAGAAGTAGGATTAGAAATCATGAGGATCAATAGCCAATGATATTTTGTAAGTGATAGGAACTACTGGACCTGGGGGAGGCAGTTGGGACTCAAAGCCGAGGTCTTTCCCAAGAACTTATTGATATGCTTCCAACCTCAAAGTACAAATTTGGTAGTTTATTCAAGAGAAAAAATTCTGGGAAAAGGTAATCTCCTGGTTCTCAGGTTTTATTTATTTATTTTATGGAATAGATGAAAACTTGGATAAGAAAAAGTTAAATGGTGGCCAAGAAGTGGAAATTATAAGATTTAATTTAATCTCAACAAATTGTTATCTTTAATGTTATTGAGATCAATCTAATGAGCAATATATGACAATTGGAGCGAAAATTAGTACATGTTTCATGCTTTTAGCATTTATAATTTTTTTTTTTTTGATTGGCAGCATTTATAAATTATAGCTGTATCAATTTGTAATTTCCCTTGTTTTCATCACCTTTTAAATCATTAATCAATCAATAGAGAAGAAAAATCATTTATACTTGTCCATTTTCATTTCTTAGTTTATTTCCCCTATTCTTTGTCTTCAATGCCCTTGGAAATAGAATGCTTAATTATTTCCTTCTGTACTATGGTTGACAATGTACAATGTTTCGATAGTCTTAATTACGGTGACTAGAGTTCTCCACTTTCATCCCATGTCCAGAGAAATATATTCAATAAGCTCTAGTTATATATGTAGGACTTATGCCTTCCAAAAAAAATAAATATATGTAGGACTTACATTAATCATAGAAGTTTGATTTTATTTCACACAAAAAAAAAAACAGAAGTTTGATTTCATATTTTGACTATTATTTTCTTTTTCTGGGCCATTAGAACTTCTGCCTTCTAGATTTATGATATTTATCCCACCTTTTTCCTGGTTTCAGTCTCCAGCTATAATTTATACTTTCAGATTATACTCACAATCAAATTGCATTGCAAACAGGTGTGTAATTTGTCAGATGACATACAGAAGAGGTGACCAGCAAATGAAATTGCCATGCAGCCATGTCTATCATGGTGAATGCATCACCAAGTGGCTTAGCATTAACAAGGTATACATTTTTAAATCCATTTTTTTTTTTCTGAAGTTCACTTGAATATGTTTTTATATTTTGTTGTCCCCATTTGCCTTCTTTTCAGAAATGTCCTGTTTGCAACACTGAGGTTTTTGGCGAGGAATCAACGCATTAGCATCAAGATGGCAAAAGAGGATCCTTTTTGCTCTATTAATTTTTGCTTCTCATCCAACTCACCCTCTCCCTCCCATTCTCTTTTTTAAGTTTTAATTTTTTACACGTAGGTAGGTGTAGTATGAAGAACTATGGCAGCTCTCACACAATATATGTTTTGTTTACTAGAAACAACCTATTGGAGTCGCATCTTCTTGTGGTTAATGTGTGATTTTGTGTGTATTCATGCAATATATATTCTCTTAGCTTTTGTGCCCCTTCCTTTGGTATTTGGGATTGAAAAATCTGCTTCTCAGCCATTGACCAACATAGAAGTGTTGAGATTTTGGAGTAACAATCTCATGAGCATGCTAAATGGATTGAAAAAGGAAATGTGTGGAATGCTCGGGGATATGGAGATCTTAATTTGAGAAAAGTGCATGTTTCGATATCCAGTGAAAAATTACTTGAAGCACATCAGGAATCTTATTCTTGTTTTCATTTTGTTTTTATTCAATAGATGTAAATTGGTACACGTGTCACAACTTAACAATTTCAACTGCAAATTGAATATACACATTCGGCTAAGAAAAATGGGTTCTCTCACATATGCACTTATTTAGCTCAATAGGTGCAATTGGCTACTCAGGTAATTTATCTCGTGCCAATTATTCAGTGGGTAGACGCACTTAAATTGTACTCGTTAATTAAAATATCAATGATTGAAAATTGGAATAAAATTTTTAAAAATTAAAAAATTAATTATAATGTCAATTGTTAATTTTTTAATAATAGTAATTAGTTATTATACTTTATCTTCAAAAGTACACTCCTTTTATTTTAGACCAGCCAAATTCAGAAAAATTAATGTTTAAGGAGGATGGTAAATGACCTCATGCGGGCCAAAAGGGATAAGATGCGATTTCACTTTCCCCAACACCACCTTCACACATTCTCACATAGTCATAAATCAGCACTGTTGGTTAAAAATTGAATGGTTTGAAATTCTTATGGCTATTTGAAGTTTCATTTAGTAAGAATATATGAACAGTTGAATTTTTATCTACCGACTCAAATTAATTGAATGTGTGAAGTGAAAAGTGAAATAACACAAATATGAGTAAATTATATTATGGAATTCAACCATTTTTGAAAATGTTTTTACAAAACTTGTACCAAAATTGAGAATTGGATAATCCCAAGTCCACTTTTCTGAAACTTTTTCCTGATATCTTGAAACAAACACTCTGGGTGTAAATCATTAAAATGACTAAATGATATGAGTTTGAAAAGTTTGGAGGAAGTGAGATAGATTCCAATCTCAGTGCTGCTTTTGGTATAAAAACAAAAATCCAACTGTAAGAGGAATTCAATAGTAGTACCAGTTACTTGGCTATCTTTATCCGTGGAACGCAGGTTTCATTCTCTCACTACCATAAGTACATTAAAAATAGGAGTAATAAAGAAAACACACAAAAGGCTCAGTTTACAATTAATGCCCCCGTCCCCCTTTTAAATGCAATTTGAGATAAGTATTCACTGGCTACATTAATTTGTATGTGCTGAATTTTGTCAATGAAATGCAAAAATGAAGATAAGGGTCAGTGTGCCTGCATTTATCACTCTGGACTGAACTTTTGTGTATAGTGATTGCTATCTAGTCCACACATTACAAGTTGAAACAAGTGCTTTGATTTTATTAACAAAATACTAACATTTCTTTTGTTTTATAATGGGGAAGGCTAAAGATTTTGGCAACTATTTTATGTGGAGTGTTTCTATTCAATGTTTTTGATATGCTTCCTCCATTTCTATTTATAAAACTCAATTATCTAATTCATAAAAATTACAAAAAATATTTAATTTAATTAAATATAATAAATTTGTTTTAAATTTATAACTTTTTCCAAAATCATCTTTATCATTAATATTCTTCTTTTTCTTCTAATTGTTTGTCAATACATTTTTTTCTCTTAATTTAATTAAGGACAATTTAGTTTAAAAATAATGAATGCAAGGAACATCATAAATTTCTTTTTTAAGAAATAAGGGACATTATATATTGGTTTTTACAAAAAGGAACAAATATCTTTTTAAACTTAGATCTATAAGAACAAAGAGATACATTCATTACCCTTTACCATTTGCAATGAATATGACATGACACAGTTACACAAAAGTCAAAAAATGTTCTTTTCTTCAATGGACATAGTTTTTTTTTTTTACATCGAAGCCTGCTATTTACACTTTGACATTTGTTTCTGCACTTCCTTATTTAAATCTGGCATCTCTTATTGTATTTCAGAAAATTCATTTCAAAATACAAATTTATAATCCGAAAAGGACATTCCAAAATTCAAATAAGAATGTACAAGATTAACATGTCTTACAATTTATGCTCTACATAGCATCCAAGCCCAATATTATACTAGAGTTTGATAGAACATCCTGACACATGATTAGAATCAAGATGCTCGGACTTGGACGAATTATTAAGAAGTGAAAAATTATTAAATAATCTAGGATCACAATATATCCATGGTCTTGATTAAAAATTTTCTGACACGTACTTAAATTTTTCAATTTTTGAAGAAGAATTAATAACACTCACTATGTATCATATGACAATCAGTGAGAACTATAATACTCCTATATTATCCAATAATTCCTTGAAGTAGTTTATTGAAGACATAAGACATATTTATCAACAATACATAGTGAGGGCTACGGGATTAATCACAAGAAAAATAACTCTTATGTAAGCATTACTCACACACAACGTTTTAAATGTATGTACCATATATCAGCTTTGATACACAAAGAATAATGAAAACGACTGAACACATTTCACATCACATGGAGAGAAATTGGTATCAATTTTTGGGGGCAGTGTAGAATTATTGTGCTTGATTGCAAATGCTAACAATATTGACAAATATACTATTTAAGGAATAAGGACTGTTGATAACATATGGTGGTTATTCACATGAACAGTACCTGCATTAGTTGGACAGAACATAGAAACTTGGTTTCATCCATTAAATCTGATCAATATATTCTTCATTCCCACAAACATTATCTTTTTGAGAAAGAACTTCATGTTGAATAGCATTATGCAAATATTCTCGATGCATTTCACATGTCAAGGACCGATATATGGGAATTTTGATGATTTACTGCCCATAAGCTCCATATCATTTCAAGGAACATTTTCAGACTGAGATATCATGCTTGTGAACAATCACCATGTGCTACTCCTTCAAAGACTTTCAAATCCTGCCTAAAATAGTAACACTCGCTGATGAGTGATGAAATCATAGATTCTGACCAAGAAATGCTAGAGAAACCCAATTCTCCAATTGGCCCAATAGAACATGCACTCTTCAAAATTATAGTTAAATATAGCCCTGCTTCGATAAACTTCTTGGTAAACAATTAATAGGAGAAATAAATATGAAAGTGAAATAAAATGTGTTTCTCCCTTAAGTTATAATTAACTTATGTATATAATTTGCCGACTAGAAAAACTTACATATAATTTATTTTTTTTAGAAATTAGATAAGAGAGATTCTACAAAAGCTGAGATGCACATGTTAATTTTAATTTATAAAATTTCAATTCATTTTAGGCTTAAATATTTATAAAATTTCAATTCATTTTAGGCTTAAATATATTTTTCGTTCATGTAATTTATAGTATTTTTTATTTTCATCCTTGTAAATTTATTTTTTACAAAATGTATTTGTTTTGTTTTTCGCCCTTTAAGAAACATTAGATAATATTTTGAATAATAAAAAAAATGTTTTGAAGAGTAAAAAAAGTGTTATCTAAAGTATTTTAAGAAAGAAAAACAAAACAAACATATTAAGTAATGATTAAAACGAAAAAAATTACAATAACAAAAATAAAAAAATACTAATTTAAAAGGAAGAAAAAAATATTTAAACCTTCATTTTATTATATCTTCTTCTCCTACAACTACTTATATAAAAGTTTAATTAAACAGACTATGTTCGAAATCACAATGACAATATTTGATTACAAGGATTGAAAGTTGAAAATATGCTATCAGCACAAGATAGTTGTGCGACTTAGATTCAAAGTAGGATTAAAGATCAAAAGCATTTTGAATCAAGTTAAGAAGTTCGTTGACATACTTCTCCAAAATGGCCCGACAATTACATTGTAAGGTTATTTGTTAAGCAAGATGAAGATAGTCCTAAAAGGTTTTTATATCAAGTTACTTCATCATAATTTTTTCACAAACTTACTCTGACTTAAGTCTGATATCAAGCCAGCAAGGTAGATAACATTGTATTTGTATCATCTTTTAGTACTTGAAAATAGCATTTTCTTCTTTGCCATTTCCTAGAAAATAAAATGCTAGGAGCCTAGGACCTTTTTTATCCCCTTCTTTAATTAGTGATCTATTTATACTCAAGCAGATCATAACATCTGGGTAGAGGAGAAGTGACACTGTTGATTATGCAAAATGGAAGACAACATCAACATATTAATTAAGCTTCCTTTTATGGATATTTTGGGTGAACCCTATGCCTGAAACACCATCCATTCTGCACAATTCACAATCATGAGCATTATAAATAAGAATTTCCTCCATTCACTATCTTCTGCATTGAGAGATTTATTACATACTAATCTTTACATATGTGCTGCTTTTGGAAGCCTTACCCATAAAACTCAGGTTGAATATATTAAACTTGTTGGAAGTGATTAAAATTTATTTATTCTTTATCTATGTTTTTATCCTAGATTAAATAATGTTCTCATAAAACAGGGCGATATTATTTAGGTTGATAATTAATTATCTTCTATTTCTCTCATATTTCTTGTATCATGGGTTCAATACCTGCAATAAGAGATAAGAGATTTTGTGATAATAAAGACTTTAATCATGTTTCGATAAACTTTTCTAAGTATTTACAGGGGAAAATATAAGAAAGTAAAAGAAATTGAATTTTTCCCATAAACTAATTGATGTACTTCAGCTGGGATAAGTTTTTTTTTTTTTTTTTTTCTTACAGGTATCCTCATCTGAAGGCACTGGCTTAGTGAAATATGGCCAAATACTGAATATGGACACTTCTCTTGCGAAAATTTGAATCTTAGTTCATCCACCATGTTGTGGGTGATTAACTTCTTTGGTTGGATCCAATCACTGTTAGTAGCATATATAAATTAAATGAAAGAATTTTGATAAAAATTCGGTCATTTTAGTGCATAAGTTGTTTTTTTATTTCTGAGACAGGTCCAATCCTTTTGATCTCCTCATTTTCTTTTTCTATAAAGGCTTATAATGAAGTTTAATTCCGATTGAAGAATGCAGAGAATTTGCTTCTCACTTTGCCTTCTTTAATTTAGCTACTCTATTAGAGAGAAAAATAAAAAGGCCAAAAAATTCAGGCTTTGCTGTCATGTTCAGTCTTTTTAGTATGTGCACCCAATGATGGCACATGTAAATTACTTAGTAAAATAAAAAACATGTAATACAAGTTTCAAGTACTATTAGAAATCTAGAATCATGTTAGCGCCAATCTGTGGGCTAATTTTTCGTTTTGTACATTACTTGTAAAACCGAAATCCATCTTAAGCCGCAATTCAAAAGATCCAAGGAAAATATTTGTATCTTACAAAAAGATAGTGCCAACTCCTTGTCTTGAAAGGGAATAAGGAATTTCTTGAAAACAATGAAATATTTAGTAAATAGAAAATAAAGGAGCACAGTATCTTTTTTAGTTGAAAAGTTTACATATTTTTTGAGAAATAAAAATGTTGCTAACATACTTTCTTATAGAAAGAATAGGTTAATAAATTACAATTTTGATACTCGTAAAATATATGTATTTGTAAATTGGTAAAAAAAAGTATAATTTGTAAATTATTTCTTTAAAATACATGTGGTCTATGTTAACATTTATAAATATTAACGCACGCTTAAATCTTAATTTGGATAATTTTTTCTATAAATATTTATAAAAATTAATGAGTTTCTCACATAAGTTTAAATCAACTAGTTTTATTGAATTTTTTTTCATTTAATTTTTCGTAAAGCTAAGGTGCACGCATAGTCAACTTTAACTTGTAAAAAATTCATACATTACACCTTATTTTTCTTCTCCCACATATGGTGATAGATAAGTTCATCCTTACTTCATAAGTGCTATTATATATCCCCTTATTTCTTTAGAAAAAGGTATTTTAATTTTAAGTTTCTTGTATTACATCATAAAAAATATAAATTAGGATACTCATTCTAAAATAATAACCGAACATATATTTACAAATTCCTGATAAAAAATGAATTTAATTAAAATGTAATGACACTATAAAGGTTTTTTTATATATTTTGTCTAAATTACATATTAATATGTTTAGTTTTTTTGACAAAATATTTTTATATTTTGTCTTTAACTTTATAATAACCACATTAAAAATCATACCAAAAATAATTTGTAACTGCTTGATGGTATACTTTTTCTTAAAAAAATTGTGACTATTAAACTCTAATTCTTTTTAACTTTTTTTTTACTAGTATTAAATATTCTTTAAAAGCCAAAAGATGTCAAATGCATGTTATGTTAAATTATTTTAATTAGGTTTTGAAAAGAATTCAAAATAATTAATTTTAAAAAATTAATCTTTTTTTCATATATGCATAATCATGGTCATTAAAGATACCAAGATGCAGAGATAGAGAACCGTCAAACAGGGAATCCAAAGTCGTCTCAAGCAGCTCCGCAGACATTTTATATTTTTCTTCCTTTTTCTAGAGATAAGATAAACCCTAAAAAATAAACCCACATTCTCTATGGAAAGATAAGGACCATTCTAGGTTGTGTTTTGATATGTCTAAAATGGGAAAGGGATTCGGAGATAAACTTGACGGAATTTCAGACTTCACCAATGAAGATGAAAGTAAAGGATTAAAGGAATACTACTACTATTTAGTAAATCTCTCTCTCACGCAAACATTTGACATCTATTAAAAAGAAAATTCCATTTCAAATGTAATATAGTACTAGTAACATCTTAAAAAGTAATTAATCTCACAATATTCATATTTATTTCTCTTTTACATTAACAAGCAATGCTGTAAACTCTATAATTAAAGACAATTTTATATCAAGTTCCCTACATACATAAAAAAAAATAAGGTTATCATTAATATATATTTATTTTCTCCTTCATCTTTTTTTTTTCACTTCATTTGTCATTTTATTTCTCCTGTTATTATCATACCAATTACAATTATTCCTTGTATTTTTTTCTCTCTCATTCCCTCAAAATAAGGTGACGTTTCCCATTTTTTGTTTTTTTATTTTATTTTAAAAAAAGCACAGTAAGCGAGTGGCAGTACTATAAAAAAAATGTAACAGAGTTGTCCTTTTTTTTGTTTAAAAAAAAAAATCCTTTGCCATTCTACACCGGTAAGAAATATATGGAGACAAACCTTTGTGGTCCAAATCTTGTTTGAAGCTAAGGACCAAATTATAGAAAAACACAGATTTCATTGACACAGAAGAAAGTCCTAAAATTACACAGCATTCCCATGAACACAGAAAATTCCATTTATTCCTTCTAAGGTTTCATTAAGGAACGAACATTGAACAGGAACCACCGAATGGAATCAACACAAAATGTCAAAAAAATAAAAAAAAAAAGTCTTAAAATTACAACAATTAAGTCTACTGCATAATAATCCGTGGCAAGAGCAAAACTGCTATAAAACAAACTCATAACACCGTAGAGGCTTTATTGTAGATTATTAGAAATTGATGTTAAATCAAAGAAATCTTTTTTAAAAAAAGAAACGAAAATTAAAAAAATCAAGAACCACAAAAAGGATCCAAGAAAAACAAAAAAAAAATAAAGAAGGAAAAGCATATTTACAATAAGATAAGATGTGGTTTTTCTTTTCTTTTTTCAATTCATGAAACTTTGACATATGAATCTACCTTGTGTTGCAGAGCATGATATCCAACATCCTAGACCAAGCTACGCGTAGGCGAGGATAAACTCTGTTCCTGTGGGTTCTTGATTCTCTGACAACATATTCCATTGTTTCCACAAACAGGTTTAGGCTTCGGATTGGTGGCACGTAAAGGGTCAGAGGAACCGCAGAGAAAGCCACAGTGAAGAACAACTGCAACATTTTTCTTTTCTTTTTCCTCTTTCTTTGTAAAAAAATTTCTTCTGAGAGATGATGCCCCACTGTGAGGAGAATACAAAGGTGAATCCTTTGGATTGAATACTAAAAAGGGTATTTGGATTTGGGTTTTGTTGGAGTTTGGGAAATTTTTGTGTCGAAGGAAGAAGGTTGGGGGAGAAGAAAGAAAGGGTGTTTGACTATTATAAGGTTGGAGGTAGCTAGAGAGAGAGAGAAAGTGAGCGAATAGCAACTTCTGGAAACTTAATGAGACTTACTTGAACCAACTAAAACTAAAACTCAGTACTATATTTATGGTAAGTGAATTAAGTTTAGTAAAAAAATAAATTTGTAAGTGAATTAAGTTTTGTAGAAAAAATGGTAAGTGAATTAAGTAACTTTTTATCTATAAAGTTTGTTAGCATACAAAATTAAAGTCGTGAGATTTTCTCACTTTTCTTATACCCTAATCATTCAAGTTACTTTATATTTCTCTAAATTAAGTAATATTCTTTAAGTCATTCATAGTTTATAGCATCATTTTAATTAATTTACGTCTTTTAACAAAATAATTAGTTTAATTAATCATATTAAATTTATTAATTATTTATATTATTATTTTTGTATATTTTTATCCATTTAATTATTTTTTATTAATATTTAAAAAAATAATTAAGTAAATATATGTAAGAAAAATTAATTAGTGAATCTAAAAATTAAAAAAAGAATCTTATTAAAAACAACAAACAAATTTCTAAAAATAATTTTATAATTAAAAACAAAGAAAGTACTACTTTACTTACGAAGATAAATATGAGAAAATGGCAAGATGTAGGTGCTTGCGTGTAGGATATTTGCATATTAATGACATTGGTTTTAAAGAGAAAAAATATAATATGGTATAGTTATTTTAATTTATCATTTAGTGAATTTGGTTTAAAATTTAAATTTATTTTGATTAATTCAATATTAAATTAATTGAATTGGATTGAATTTTTTTAATCTTACAAAGTTTTTTTCAGAGAAAATATTAGATAAAGTAGCATATACAATAAGAGAATAATCATTAAGGAAATATGTGAATCAATCGGTGTAATGTGTAAAGTTGTTTCAGTTTAATATAAGTAATTTTTTTAATTAAGTTTGAATCTTGGACACATGTAATTATGTTAACAAGAGAAAATTATATATGTAAGTTCGATGGGCTTATGAAAGTTTTTACACATTTATAAATAAATATGTATGTATAAGTATGATTTGAAATGAATCAAATCAGTTTTCAAAATCAAATTCAAAATTCAATAAAAAAATTGTTTTTGAATTATTTAGTTTTCAAATTTTTAGGTTTTTATTGAGCCATCAATTTATAATTATGTTGGATACTATGTTGTTGTCTAGGAAATACAAAGAAAAGAATGCCAAAAATATGAATAGTCATGTCTTTAATTTCTTTTTTCATTCAAGAGATAAAAAAGGAAAAGATTAATTTTCAATTTTTTTTGTTTTTTTTTTTTACTTTTTTATAAGTTGTTGTTGTTTATCTAAGAATTTAGCTATGTTAACAGGATATCGATTTAAAAAGTTAACAAATATTTTTATTAAAAATTATTATCAAATATATTAAAACATTAAATAGTATAATTTCATAAAAAGATATTTTTAATTTTTGAACAATAATCTTAAGACATTAGGAAGTAGTTTTTAATTTTTAATATGATTTGAGTGTTGTTTTTAAATAAAAATAGAACATAATATACTTTTATGTTTTAATTACATATATTTGAATTCATCTAGATATAATTATCTTCATTTTAATCCCTTGTTAATTTATTTTCATTTGTAATTTGTTATAATATGAAAATATTTTAAGTACTTATTTTCTATTTTTATTAAATTATGAAAATACAAAGTATAAAAACATATTTACAATTTGTCGAGTTAAAAAAGAAAGGGTTAAAAAGCTAAAACAAAGAAAATAGAAAGTATAACAAAATATTTTTCTTGTTTGGTTACGATCACTACATGTAAGAAGGTTTTGTTGTTGAAATTTTTTTTCTTTTTATTTTTTTTTATTACTATTATATTGATGTGAAATATATATATTAATTTTGATAGATTTTTTTTTTCAACTACATTTTTTTATATAAAAAACTTAAACTAAAAACATTATTTAAGATTTAACTTAATATCATTTGAGCTAATGACTTGTGCCTATATCTTATTGAACAGTGGACTTATATTTTATTAATAGTTATATTATATTAACTGTTTACACTTAGTGTGTTATATCTTAAGTGATTTAATTAATGAATCTGGTAGACAATTAAAGTAATATAATATCGTCTTAGTATATGCTGGTATCTTTAATGTTATTCAAATAAATATTTATTATATCTTTTAGTCCACGCTACATTTTCCTCTCTTTTCCGCAATTAAGAAAATGAATTCAAAGAAAAAAAAACGTTTAGGACAAATTTTTTAATGTTATTAAAATTTCCTTTTACTCATTATTGTTTCTATTGCATGAAATAATAAATTTGACATATTTTATATGCTTATTTTATTATATCAAAATAAGGAGAAAAATATTTTTTCTTTTAATTAAATGAATCAAAATCATTATGTTTCATACCAGTTTTTTTTTTATGTTCTATTTTATTTTTATGAATATAATTTCATCGGCAAATAAATGTTTTATTATCGATGCTTTTTGTAATATTAGGAAACCAGGAACAAAATGTAATTAATATAAACTGAAATTCATATATTATATTTATAAAATAAAATTATCAATTTTAATTATCTCTTTTTTGAAAAGTATTTAGAATAATACTAGCTATAAAAAATAAAAATAAATAAATCTTAGTTTTATTAAAAAAACACTAATTAAAATTACTTACAAATCTTTAAGCTTGATCTATTTTTTATCTAGCAAATACAAACCCTCAAGAATTGCAACCTGTGCCGTATTGCTCGAGAGTATAGTATTATTCATATGTTGCTTAATTAGCTTGAAAATCTTTCTTTGTCATCTAATATATGGTTTGTACGATATAAATGGAATGTATATCTATGTATTATGAGTTGTTATATATCTCAACAAGGTTTTACAAGGTGATGTAAGGAAAGGATGGACAACTTTAAATGAAAAAATAAACTATTTTAGTTAAGCTTGGTTAATCACATACCTCTCGTGTATTTTCAATATATATTTAGCTGATTTGAGGTGATTAATTCTTGTTATATACAATGCTTTTATTTTACTTTGCATGTAATACAATAATTTTCATTTAGAACATATATACTATAGAGAGCTAATGAAAAAAAAAATCTAATTAATTTGCATAAAATCATAAATTCAAACTCGTCTGTAACTATTTCTCTAGAAAGAAAAAAAAATGTAATAATTGTCCATTGTCCCGTGTCCCTAAACTTTTTGATCTTTTGTCAAAGGGGTATCGTGTAGTAACGTTTGTCTTAATTTTATGAACACGTTGACAACTAAAAAAGTACATTGTCTTTAGCATTTGGTGGTTGCCCTAAATCTATTCACATGTATTTGTTAGAAGGTTGTCATAATGTAAAGAGATGTACCTTGTATTTTCAAGGAATCAAAATAAAAATATATATATATGTCATATATTCTCAATTAAGAAACCAATACATATAAACCATATTAAAATTATATTTATCGTGTTCATAATTTATGATCACAAGCTTACGAATTGATTGTTTCATAATTTTGCTATATATATTGGACATGAATTTAATTAAATTAGTTACTTTGTTTCTTACAAAAACCAAAAGTTTGTTTGGTTGTGAAAGTAGAGAGAGAATAGAAAGTGAAAGAATTTTAATATTATGAAAGAAAAAAAAGTTGTTTGTTATGAGATAAATATGAAAATTGTTATAACACAGTAAAGAGATATAGTATACTAAAATTAAACTCACTTACTACCTCTTGTTCTTTAAATAAGAAACGAGTGCTACTCCTGCCGCACTACAATAATCATCGTGTAATAAAAAGTTTCAAAATAATTATTATTTTAATTTTTTAATGTAATATTTATTATTATTTTTTAATTATGTCTGTTATAATATTAATGATTGAAACCAAAAACTAAAAATAAATTAATGATGATAAAATTAATTATAAAATTTGTATTATCTTTCATCAATTTATTAAAAAAATTATTTGTGTAAAACTAAGACAAAAATTATAATATATGGGATGAACGAAATAGTATTTTTTTGGACTTAATTATAATAAATATATGATATTTTTAAATGTATTAATAATTAATTTTATTTATATCCAAAATTTATTGTTAAGTTTATTAGTGAGTTTAAGTATCGATTTATTAGTTAAATATTGTCTCCGACTTTTGAACTGCTAAAACAAGCCATTTGCAGCAATAGAAAGTAGGAGACAAACAACTTGAATGAAGTTTATCTGAACCAAATTAGCACACTAGTTGAAAGCTATAAGGTATAAGTTATGAGTCAAAAAGCTAAAAGCTTATAAGCAAGCTAATTTAAGTGAAAGTATTTGATAAGACTAATTAAATAAGTTAGTTGATAAATGTCAAATGAGATAAAATGATATATTCAATTGTGTGTATAGTAGGATTTAATTTAGTTAATAAAAGAGGGATTTTTTCTTTTACAAATTGAATTGATAAAATAAAAATCATGTAAGGAAACAAATTAGGTCATATAATTATTAAAAAAATATAGAATAATTCAACAAATAATTGTAAAGTTGATATGATTTAAAAAAATTCTAACCTTAAGGAATAATATTGTGATGACAATTGATGAGTTGATTATTATGTATATTGTGTGCATGTAAGAAAATAAAATTAGATGCAACGATTTTGTTAGATAACAAACAAAAAAGATAAGAGGGTTTTTAAATTGAATAAAAAAGTAAATAAAATAATAAAAATAAAATAAAGAAAAAAAACTAATAACTTATAAGGTAGCTTCAAAATAAGCTTCTTGAAATAGCTAGCTTGTCAAACAAACCTATATTGGTCAAAGGAACTTATAAGTTCCTCAAAGGCATTATCAAACATAGCCTAAAGAGATATTACTTATTTCCCATAAAAGTGGATGCATTTAATGATATGTCAACAATATAACTCATTTTCATTGGTTGAAAAAGTACTTTTTGAATTATTAGTAATATCATTATAGCTATTAACTACTTAAAAAAATTAATCTTAAAGGCATTTTCAGAATACAATTTGAATTTATGTTTATATTAATTAAAAATAACTAATTTAATCAATTTTCTTAGTTTTGATGATTTGGTTTTATATTTCTTATACTACATCCAAACTTAAATATAAGAAAAAAAAATCTATATGTAGTTAACGGACTAAAATATAAGCAAATTTTAATCAACTATTTTTCATTTAATGATATCATCTCTAAAATATTTCATTCTTTTAAATATAGTTTTATTTCCAACATTATTTTTTTTGTTCTATGTAATTAAATGTAAAGAGTACTTTGGGAAATAACTTCTTTTTTTTTATTATTGAGACTTCATTAAATCATGTTAACTAATTTTGTTAATGAGTGAGTTAGGTTTTTTTTTTTTTTTTTTTTTGCATCTATTTCAATCTTGAGGGAGTATAGAGGAGGGAATGCAGTCCTTTTTTCATCCCATAATATTTGTCGTCTTAGTTTTTTTTTTACATATATTAAGAAAAATTAATAAATAAATAAAAAATTGACAATTTTATTAAATTAACTTTATCATCATTAATTTATTTATAAATTTTGATATCCATCATTAATATTACAAAGAATATAAATAAAAAAAAGTAATAAAGGAAGATCATATAGGATAATAAAAAAATATAAACAATCACAAATAGATTATTTATAATAATTAATATTATATACAAAAAATTAAATAATAATTATTTTAATTTTTTTCTTATAGACAATTATTATGGGATGAAACGTGAGGGAATCATATGATGGTTTGGGGAAGGGGCATAAGGGTTGGGTGCTGATAATGAGATTATGGGATTTGAATCTTCTACTAACATAGCATATTAACTATTAACATTTTTTCTATAAAAAATATTATGGGATATAAGATGTAATATTTAGGGAGAGTTTATTTCAGTGAATCATTTGCCTTCCTGAGAATATTTATTTTCATGTTTGTTAGAAGGTTATCGAAAAATATTTTTAAATATCTTTTATTCTCAAGAAAATTACATTTTAATGTGTACACAACTTTTACTTTTATTATTTTAAAACTTTAGAAATATTCATAAGAATATTAAAAATGAACCAAACATAATATTATATATGTTCTGGAATAACTTCCTCAGATATAATATTCTTGGGAATATGATTCTAAAAAATTAGTGAAAAATGATTCCGTAAAACAATTGTCCCAAATAAATTTATCTTATTTTAGTGAATACGGATAGTGGAAATTATTAGGATCAATCAATTAATATTTTGTGCCAGGTTTATTATGGATAAATAATCAATCAATTATTGCAGTAAAAAAAATCAATTAGATCATGGAGTCTGGTACTATATTGGGAGGATTAATCGTGAATTACCGTAATTATTTTGGAATTGCCGCCTCAAGAGAATGCCTTAAACTTTAAGAACGAGGAAAGGCAATGGAATAAGGAAAAATAAAGTCAGCCTTGTTAGGTTGTCTTTTAGCTGCACTAATTTCAGTTGTGCTAGTGTTGTATTCCCTATACTTCAGAGTTTTGTGTATCAGTGTTTCTCTCTACATATATCATTTATTGATCCTATTAATAAGTTTTAAATATTTAATCTCCATAAAATATAAATTATATAATAAATTTAATTAACTATTAAATTTTATTATATTATTTTAATAATTATGTAATAAAAAAATAAAATATTAATAAATATGCCATTTATAGTTGACTTTTTCTTACATCTTAAAAAATATAATATCCCTTAAAGTAAAGTTAATTAAATATTAAAAAATTATTGAATTACATAATAAAATTTCTAATATTAATTTTTTCTTTTATTTTTATGGCTAAAATACATTTTTTGTCCTCATAAAATTTTAAAAAAAATATTTTTTATCCATGTAAAATTTTTAATATATTTTTTATTCTCGTGAAATTGAAATATGTCAATTTTTTTCCAAGAGCAATTTTCAATTATATCCAAACTCATATTAATAATTTGTTTTACATCAATTATGTATATAACTATATAAATGTAACTTTTTTTTACATCCGTTATACATATAATTAATATAAAAAAATTATACACATAACTTCAAATATCCAAATCTTCCCTTAGACAAAAAAAAAATAACATTTTAATTTTATGAGGATGAAAAACATATTAAAAATTTTATAGAAACAAAAAATGTACATTTCTAATTTTATGAAAATGAAAAACATATTTAAACTTTTTTTTATCTTAAATTTCAAATATTATATTTTTTTACACTATCAACCAATTATAAAATATCACATTTTTAAAATAAGTCTTATCCCGACTATTTTAAAAGTCACATACAATGAATTGTCTTTGGCTTGCTATAATGTATTTTTCTTCATTTTTATTTAGAATTTTATATTTATAAGTGTGACACTCTCTACCCCTCATATATATGTACTAATGATAAATGAATAAGAAATCACAATTAATTAAAAGTTCTTAAAACACATTTAAATACAAGTCTTTCAAAAGGATAAAAGACTCACATTCATTTTTCTAACATCATAATAAAAATTGTCCAAATAAATAATAAATCATTTTGGCTCAAAACAGGGTTGTCCTAGACTTCATACAATTAATATAGAAACCTATATCCCAATGTCACATCCTATCAGAGCATTGTGTTCCCGTGTCCTCTAGCATGAGGCTTTTTATAGTTATCCACCTAACAATCTACTCACACGAACACAAGGTTCGAGATCATCACAGGATCCAAATACAAATAACACACGGAGAGTGAGTTATCACATTCCTAACTAATAGAAAGAAACAAGACAACATGTAGGTATAAATATCATATAAACAAAATACAACTTACTTCAGCATAGCTCACGTTATTTCACCACTTTGTCGCACAACATCACATCATAACATCACACGTCTCATTCATTTTCACAACATTCACGTACTCAATGATCAAAACACAATATGACTAAATCAATCAATATCGATCAATACACAAGCGTTATGCAATAGATTCACTAAGACTTAATTCTATATGCAATGTGGTACCATGTCAGTGAAAAACCTCGCTGGGCGCCTAAAAGTAAATGACAAGGCAAACCACACACTAGCAAGTAAGGTCATTCTCACTAGGTAAAATCATAGGGAGACTAGTCAGGGTCACATTGTTTTGTAAGAATGCTCCAATCATATGGGATCAACATAGGCTTAAAGGAGCACTCAAACTGGGTGTATTTACTCCTAAGGCCTACACTCCGAAGAGTCAGCCAGGGCTTCTCCCTCCCGATTCAGGTCCAACCTAGAAAACATTTTAGCACACAAACTCTATCTATGAACTGTACAAAACACACGACTCCTCAATTGTTCTCAAAATAGTTTTATCTCATCGCGCTTGTGATTAAACTCGTCGAGTCCCCACAGTAGTTCCCATCACAATACTCGTTGCGCATTAACTCGTCGCCCTTAAAGGGTCTTAACATTAACTCGTCACCCTTAAAGGGTTTTAACATTAACTCGTCGCCCTTAAAGGGTCTTATAGTCGTGTGATTGTATAATTCATAACTCACAACTCAATGCACACAGCATCTCAATGCACATATACATTACAAGTCAATACATACACAATTTATCACATACACTCGGTCTCAATTACAATGGTATAATCTCAATTTAACATGTTATCACAACTCATGAATCATGTACACTTTATCTATGAACTATGCAATACACATAACTCCTCAATTGTTCTCAAAATAATTTTATCTCGTCGTGTTTGTGATTAAACTCGTCGGATCCCCACAGTGGATCCCATCACAATACTCATCACGTAAAAACTCGTCGCCCTTAAAGAGTCTTACATTTGTATGATTGCACAGTTCATAGCTTATAGCTCAATACACACATCTCAATACACATGTATTCCTCCATTCATCACAGGTTCAATTTATCACATACTCACAATTTGAAGCACAATTTCATAATCTCAATATAACAATTTATACAAAATGTTTATCACAATATGGGGAGTAAACCTCTCAAATAATTTGGCACAATTATATAATAATTAATTAATCAAAATTATAGGTATAAAAAAACGAAAACATCAAGAGAACTCAATTTTATCAACCAATTCGCATCAGAACATCAATATTATATTTATAATCATAAATAAAAAATTATAATTCAATAAACATCCCAAAATAAACCCCAATTTAATCCTCTAAGGATCTCTACACATGTTCATTCTAATCTCAATTGTGATAAACTCATCCCTTACCTCTAAGCGGACTCATGTGTGTATTGTGACAGCGATAGCGACATCTCTAATGATTTCCTGAGATTCCTCGAGTTTTTCCTCTAACTACTCTGATAAGGTTCCCAAACGTTAGAGAGAATGAAAAGGGATTGAAGTCTCCATTCTACTGTCTACGTGCGATGAGTATTTCTCTCTTCACATACGTTATTTTAAAAATCCAAACGTTGAATATGTGCTAAAATGAATCTTGAACCTTGTATCAAAATTTCACAAAAATCCAACGGTTAACGTATCTGGAATCGTAATTTTACTGAGACAATTTTGGGTTTCTACGGAAAAAGAAAAAGCTACAATGCAAATGAGATTTCTCTTAGCTCTGACATTTTTTCACAATTCCCAATTATGAGAATGCTTGTAAATGAGTTGCAAACATGTGCTTAAATTTCACGATGATCCAACGGTGAATGAATTCGAAATCGTCGTTTTTCTGAGACAGGGTTGGTGGTATGGGAGTTGGTGATATGGGAGAAAAAGAGAGAGTTTTGGGAGAAGTAAAAAGAAAAACCAAATTGAGAGGGAGAGGAGGCGTAGAAAGTATAATTAGTCTCAAAACCTAAGATGTCTCTATTTTTTTTAATTTTAAAAACAAATACTCTATTTTATTTCCTATTAAATGAATAAATCAAATTTTTTTTTTCAAACCATTATTTTAATACATTTATTTTTCTTTTTTTTAATTATAAAATCTCACCATTTTTTAAAATATTTTTTTGCTAAAAAAACCTTTTAAATTTATTTATGAAAAATAGGATATTACAATAAGTCTGAAGAGTCTCGATCGAATTAATATGTATTTCTTTTTGTTTGTTGAATAATAAACAAGTATTTCTACCTTCAGAATCGATTATGACTTTATTTGAGGATTTCTCAAGTCACAATCACGTTTATTCAACAATATATCCCAAAACAAAATACGCCATTAATTTCACGTTCCTTTACACACAACAAATATTGGTATCAAATTTGTGGCCGAAAGCATCCACATGCAAAAGGAAAGAATGGTAACATTTTATTCGTTAATATGAATGAGAGCTTCATAGCCACGAATATAATTGCAAGTTTTCGAGATTTGTCTTTGGCATGCTGCGACTTCAACAACTGCTAATTATTTCAGCAATACTGAATATATTAATTTAAGCTGGGACGTTTATAAGAAGATTTTCTACGGTATTATTCTGGCTCAAAATTATTCATACTATTTTTTACTATGTAATAGATATGAAGTAGTTATTGGTAATTTTATGAGTAATTTATGTTAAAAAAACTAACTGATTATTTTTAACAGGTTTTGCTTTGAAATATTTTTATTTTCATTGATAAAGCTGAAAAATTTTACTTACAAGATTTGAGTTAACTTTGTTGAGACTTACTTAAAGTAGGTTATTGATAGTACTTCTAATAGAGATAAAATTTGTAACTTATTTAACAACTTAAGGAAGTATATCAGTGTTATATATAATTATATTGTTTTAAAATTTCAGTAATTTTAATTCTATGAATCTTGTCTTATAGTATGTATGTGTGTGTATATATATATATATATATATATATATTTCAATTTTATTAACAATTATTTTTAGAATAATGTTTAAAAATTAATAAATAAAATTTTAATGAAAATTTACAGAAAAATATATTAATAATATTAAATATTATAATTTTAATTTTTTTAACAAAATTGACATTTTTTTCCGAGGCAAAATACCAAACAATCATATTTACTAAACGGCCACTCAAGGACCGGGAATATTACAACAATAACTATGTTCTGATTTGGTTGTAGGAAGAGAAATAAAAAAAGAATAAATTAGATTAATTTGGTTAAAGTTTAGATTTATTACACTTATATCCCTATGTTTAATTTGATGATGTAGTGTCAGCAATATAGATCCCAAGTTAGAAAATACTATCTATGACTTGTGCCGATACCGTTTCCAACATCACCAAAACAACTTTCACCAAGTCCCTCAATCATAGCTTCCACACTAAAATCAGTAGCATTGACTATCCATTCAAACCACTAAAGGCAATAATCTGTCCTAATTGGTTAGTTACATTAATTCCTTTGTATTTTTTTCTTTTGATGTTCTAAATATGTTGAATTTTGAGATTTGTTTGATGTATATTCATATTGTTCTTCTGGTGTTGCATGTACATCGAGATTTGAGATTCTTACATAAGTTGGTTTCTCTGGATCTATATTGCTTTAATGGTTTAAATTATTCTGTTTTCTTTATTTTCTCTTTTTGATGGTAAAATGATAAAAAAAAATTGGTTTAATGGCAACGTAGGGAGGAAACTCATGCATTTTTTTTATCCTTTATATTCTCATTTAGTGTGACCTTTTAGAAGAAGAAGTGGACATTTTGGAAATAATATTTGCGCAAATCACATGACAGCTTCTGTTAGTTAACTTTGTGGGGGGTGGTTAATTGCAACTAATTTATTCTTAGAAAAAAGAAAAATTGAGTAAAAATAAAATTAAATGCTGAATTATTTACTTTAAGAGAAATAAGTCATAAATAGGATGAAAATAAAATTGTAAAAGTATAAAAGTACTCTAAAACCCAAGCGTACAATAATATAATTCACTTAGATGCATTTGTGGGTCACGTATATGCATAACAAGATACAAGGACACAACAGTAATTTTTTAACCAACAACATAAAGTGATCATTTGTGGGACCCACTACTAAAATATTGTTTTTATCTCTTATGTATGAAAATGGGTCAGGTATAGAGGTTTTATATAAATGAGGGATAAAAAAAGTCGTTTTTTTTTCTTAATATGAAAGATCAATAAAGTTTACTATTGACACATTTAAAAAAATAAGGGACTAACATTAGATAATTTTTAAATTTTTTATACACTAAAACAAACATTTTTATATTTACAAAAATTTAAAGGCTTAATTATCAAAATTAGTCATCAAATTATTTTAAAAGATTCAAAGTTGGTCTCCAAGTTTTTTAAAAAATTAATTTGGTCTATCCGTTCTTAAAAATGTTCCAATTAGATTTTTTTTTGTCAATTCAATGGTAACTTCGTTAGATACAAATTTTGACAATTTTTTTTTCCTAACCATGGTCCTGATATAAAATAATTTTCGTAAAAAATAAGAATTTATCTTTGTTAAAAATCTTGTATAAGATAAATATTTTTCTTTCAAAATAATTTTTTTCATACGCAATAATCAGGATTAGGACCTTAGACCACTTGAATAAAGAATATAAACTGTTACTACTTCTAGTAACCGTTGTTAGATGATAGTTTAATTTATAAATTAAACTGTCATTTTTTAATTTATAAATACATAAAATTGACAACAGGTGACAATTACACTGCAGAAGACGCTGCTGATGGGGTCGAAGAGTGGGAGGCGAAACTCAAGACATAGGTTGAAGACAATGTTAATGAAATTTTATAATAATAATAATAAATATAGTGACTGTTTTTAACCATCATTCATAAGTAAAAATTACTGCAATTCTTATGTTAATGGTTTCAACTTAATTTGACAAAAAGGATAGGCATTTTAAAAAAAAGGACTAAATTGAATATTTTAAAAACTTGAAGTCCAATTTGAATGTTTTAAAATAATTTGGGAATCAAATTAATAATTAAGTCAAACTTAAAACATATTTAATTTCTTGATTTTTTTTTAAAATTTTGATATTGTTTTAAAAATAAAATTTCTATAATATAAAATTAAAATGATAATAATATAAATTACATGACAATTAGGAGGGTATGCACGTCAAATTTCGAAGATTATTTTGACGTCAATAATTGGGCCAAAGCGTGTGTTATATGTGATTTGTAATTACTCATTGGGACAATTGCTTTTTGGACTCCCATATTATTTTCTGCACTTTTCATATTACTTTCGGAATGACTATTGTGAAAGCATTATGAGAAGTGCAAAAAAAATTCTCAGAAATTAGTCAATTGCAACTTCGGGTTGTGGTATGAGATCTATGAGATGCTCCAGCAATTTACCAAAATGAACTAAGGGATTGGGTCAAGGATGTATTTCTGAAATTTGTCTGATCAGAAGATATTTGAGATGATTAAATTTGAATTATATAATTAAATATAAATAATCAAGATTTAATGTTATGTGATCATTTAAAAAATCATATGAGATTTTTAGAAAGATAAAAAGAATGAGATTAAAAAGAACATGGCTTTTTTTAAGATTTTTTCCTTTTTTTTTCTTTTTTGAATTATACAGAAAATGTGAGAAAAAGGAAATACTAATACTTATGGATCTCACATATAACTTTTCTATTCCAGATTGCAATCAAAATAGTGAGCGTTGACATAGCTTTGTAGTTTCCAAATTAAGAACATTACATCTTCTAAGGAATTGAATGGACAAATATATTATTTTATTTAAATAGTTGAATATACATTTCATACGGGGATACAGATTATAAATAACATTTTAAGATAAAAGTTCAATTTTCATGTACTGCCAGCATTTTCTTTTTTCTTTTAATTTATTTTCACTTAATATATTGTTTTTTTCTTTATTTTTTCTCTCTATTTTCTTTCGTCTTATTTTCACCACTCATCCAAAGGAAGCATCAGAGAATACGCACTCTCTGTATAAAACCAATTGCTTTTTTGAGGAACTACCCTTTTAAAAATGTTTTGCAGCAAAATCCATCTAATTGCAGGCCCTGTTCATCATTGTTTTTTTTTCTTTTCCCTGTTGTGCAAAAGCTCCGGTGTAAATGTGCTTGAGGCTTGATACTTCTGAGTTGGCACAACAATATATGTAAATTTCTGTATCATCATTTTTTCTCCAGTGGTTTATGCTACCAAATTTACTCTTCCTTGGTCCCAACTTAATTTTTTTAATAGAAAAAAGAGTAGAATTTAACATGTTTTGAATTTGGATGACTGAAATTTAGTGATGAACTTCTTTATGTATGCATAATTGATTCTCATGACCCCTCTGTGATGATTGAGTGCATAAACTTACAAACAAAAGCTGAAATAGACAAAGTGGAAAAAAAAAAAAGAACAACTAGATTCTGTACCTAGACATTTTTTCTGTGTTAAAATGGGTAAGCCTCTATGCCCACATGTGCCTTCTATTTTGAGCACTTTCACCTTTTAGCTAATGATTTGTGTTAAAGTATTACCACTTTTTTCTGGCCTCTGCAATTTTGCTAAGACATTCTTATAATGTGATACCAGGGCTAAGGTAGAATCCCCAGCTGAGTTGTTTTTTCTTGTCTTTGTAACAAAGTAGAATGTTGCTTGGCACACCCTCATAAGCATGAGCACTTTCTTTTCAGTTGGTTTTGTTTCTAACGTGGCCCTCTTCATTCCATGACAGCTGTGGATGCAGAAAATGATGGCTTTTGAATCATTTGAGTAGCTTCAGAGATTTTTGCTTCACTTTTTTTCCTCATCAGAAATTTGTGGAAGTTCCTGTCACTATAGAGATTGGAGTGTGAATAACTATATTGCCCTTGGAACTGACAAAGAATTCCAATGTTATGTATCTATTTGGTTTTGGATTGGACAATGACTGAGATTGATGAGTAAGATTTTTTTTTGAAAAAAAATTATTTTATGATTCATGAAACTTTTGTGTTGAAAATGTTAGGTAAAGGAAAGGGAATCACCCTGAGAGATATATACCTTGACCGCTAGGAAGAAAATGATACATTTGTCCATGATTTTATCTGTAAGAGTTGAATGATTTCATGGAATGGTTCTTGCTAATTGTTATATTATATATATTCAAAAGTTCAAATTTTAGATGGGAATTTTCTACATGGTAAAAAAGAAAACCCAAGGTCAATTTAAATGAAAACCGTGTGGTTCCTTAGAAGATAGGTCCTGGTATTAACTGTTAAACTTCTTGCCAAAGTTTTGTAATGCATGCTAAGAATAACATAATACAAAATTGGTAGGGGGAAATACCAATATTAATTATAATAAAATAAGGGTCAGTAAAAGAGAGAGAGATTTTGTATAGTAGTAGTTCTTATGGATATATAAGAAATACATTTATAGTCCTTTATTAGTAAGTAGAAGTCCTTAATTTGTTAAAAATAGAACACAAATTTTAACCACATAATTATGTTATCTTAAGTTGCATAAGACAAGTCACATCACTTTTCCTTCCTTTGTTATTGCCAAGGACAATACTCTAATTGATGTAATTAACTACTCAGTATGGTACATTCAACTTTTAATTAGGAATTATTCATTCATTTTCTTCAAAGCAGTTTAACATAATTATAACTAATGTACATCCTTAATTAGAGTGGTAAACTAAATAGTACACATTGCAAGTGTTAGCTTTTGTACTTTAGTTCCCAAAAACCATTAAAATCTCATGTTAAGTCATTGATGGAGTCGTAATCTCTAATGTACAAGACAGTGGTAACATTATGCCAAAAAAGGAAAAAAAAGATTAAAAAAATGGTGTTGCTTCGTTGATGGTGCACATAATTTGCTTCAGAAATATGCCAACACAGTGGTTAAGCCCTTTTGAAATTCATGCATAGAATGTAAACTACACACAATGATAAAAGAACATGAAAATTAACAAACAAATGTCAAGCGTGCAACAATATGCTATTAAATTAAATCCCAAAAGTAGCATAGTCATCCTCTCTATATCTGGTCTCAACACACGTGAATTTGAAGTTTAAAACCAAGAAAGAGAGAGAGAGAGAGAGTATTATGTGAAGTGGAAGCAAAATTGTTTCAGCTTCATAGAATAAAAGATGATGATTACCTTGTGAGTGAAGTAAAACATATGGAAACAAAAAACAAGGAATTGAGTCAAAGACAAGAAGATCAACCATCCCCCCCACTCTCTCTCTCGTGTTAGGGAGGTCCCCCTCCAATCCGTTCTCCACTCTACCCATCAACCAACAAACACAATCCCTCTTCTCTCTCTCTCTCTCTCATGCATATTCATATTTTAAGCAAACTCCATAACCATCACTATCATCATCACCATTTCCCACCCTATGAAGCCTTTTATCTGTCCCTCATAAATATTATTCACCTATATAGTCCTTTCTCTTAGGCCTCTATCATATCACACTCAAAAAACACAACAAAACACATTGCACATAGCTTTGTTGGTATATCATTCCACAAGCATTGTTGAGTTTGTAGGCAAATGAGGAAACCTGATCTGATGGCCAACAAGGACAAAGTGAACAACAACATAAAGAGCAAGTTGAGAAAAGGGTTGTGGTCACCAGATGAAGATGAGAGGCTCATAAGGTACATGCTCACAAATGGACAAGGGTGTTGGAGTGACATTGCTAGGAATGCTGGTCTTCAAAGGTGTGGCAAAAGTTGCCGTCTTCGTTGGATCAATTACTTGAGACCTGACCTCAAGCGTGGTGCATTTTCGCCCCAAGAGGAAGATCTCATCGTTCATTTGCACTCCATTCTTGGCAATAGGTACGTACCCTCTTAATTGTCACCTTGTGATTTCATATCCTTGTTTGCTTAATCAATTGCTCTTATCAGTATCAAGTTTAACATACCTATATATGATCTACTATTATGGATAAACTACAATGTGTTTATATTAAGAAGAAACAAAAATGCAATGTCAGTGAAGATCTTAACTTGTATAGGCTATCCTCTATAGGGAGATTTCTAAGCTCTGAGTATTACAAATACCATGAATATTATAGTCATGTTGTATTGATTTGAGTGATTTATGAGGCTAGTAATTGTAGTGAAGAAATGAAAAATAGAAACAAGTGAAAACAAGATTAAATTCTTGTAATTATTGGTAAAAACATGGAATCAAAATATTGTCTCTAACTTTTTTGAAACCAAAGAGACCCCAATATTTGTTTCTTTTATTATTGTGTTACCTTTACATGGACAATGATAATTTTGAGTTTTTGAAATGTGTAATACAGAATGATTTGGCACATTGTGTGAAGAAATTGAATTTATTGCTCAGATCAACCCTGCATAATTAGACCAAATGGGTTTACCTGGTAGCATGTCACAGTTTTCACCTAGATAGCTAGGTCTTGCATTTTATTAAATTAAGGATGGCCTATAATATATTAACTATTCAGTATAGTAGTTGGTTTAAAAAATATCTGTTAAGCCATGAATAATTAAATATTGGAACTCTAAGTAGGATATGTAGTATACGATTATCTTGGGACTTAGTATTTGCTTTCTTTCTTCTCTTCTTTAATCTCTTCAAATATTGTTGTAAATCTCAGGTGGTCTCAGATTGCAGCACATCTCCCTGGCCGCACAGACAATGAGATTAAGAATTTCTGGAACTCCACATTGAAGAAAAGGTTGAAAACAAACACTTCTACTCCCTCACTAAACAACAGCACAGGCTCATCAGAGTCTAATAAGGATGTTTTGAGTGGGATCATGCCCTTTAGTGAACATGACATCATGACCATGTGCATGGATTCCTCTTCTTCCATATCATCCATGCAAGCAACGGTTTTGCCTGACCAATTTGACCCTTTTTCCATGTTGGCAAATAATCAGTGTGACATGACTAATGTTTCAGCAGATTTTCCCAACTTGACTCAAATTGGCATGGTAGAGGGGCATGAAGGGAATTATGGGATATTGGAGCCAAATAAAATGGGGTTAGGAAGAGATTTCTCCCTTCCTTCACTAGAAAGTAGAAGCATTGAAAGCAATAGTGTCCCAATTGATGTGAAAAGCCATAACAACCACTTCAATTATGGTTCCTTCAATCACACTGATAAAATTCAGGGCTCCAAAGTAGAGGACTTAATTGAGTTTGGAAATCATGGCCAAGGGGAGGATTTAAAAATGGGAGAGTGGGATTTGGAGAATTTGATGCAAGACATAACCTCTTTTCCTTTCCTTGAGTTTTAAGTTGATTAAGTGCCCTTCATTGGAATTCATTTCCTCTTTTGGATCTCTCTCTTTTTCCTTTCCTTCTCACATACCCACCAAATACCCATTTTTTTTTCTTCTCAAGGTATCTAATGGAGAGTCAAAGACCAATCCCTGGAGCTAATATCTCAAGACATGAAATTTCATTTAAGGGATTAATCTCTCCCTACAAATGTTTTTTCATACACATGACTCTAGGAAATACCCACCACATACATAGCTATACACAAAGACAACACAAAGCTCACCTTACGAAATGTTAGGCACCAATAATTTTCCCCTTCTTCAATCCTTATTTCATACTTTTGTTTCGATTGTTAATTTCTTTTCAGCCTTTTACAAATTGTACACTCACACACATCGATCCAATTTTCTTAGCCCTTAGGCATAGTTCTGTAATGAAAATATTGTAGAATGTGTTAATTTGCGGAAATAGGTTGGTGTAATAATCAAAGTGCCCTTTCATCAAGAGAAATAGTGATCATTTATAAAGTCAACAACGTAATAAAGATTAGTTGAGTTGCATGTAGTAATGTTTATTATAACGAAAGAAATAATGTGGAGGTGGAATTTGTTAGTTAGTGTAAGGTGAATGTAAACAGATGTACACAATGATGTAAACACATCAACACGTAGCAACTTTGAAATTAGTTCATTTCTTTTATGGTTTCTCTTTTATCTATCCTTTTCTCTCTCTCTCTCATTTTTTTTTTTAAATTATCCACCCCTCTCTGTATATGGGGCAACATCATATTTATTTGTAGTCACAGGTTAAATTATCTTTCCATATAAAAGACATATCAAAGGATGGAACGAAGAGAAGAGGTTCTTTTTTCATCTTTCTTCAATCCTCATTATTCCGTATCAACCATAACATTAGAGTCAGAATTTTATTTTTATAATTAGAAAAAATATTAATTATTTCAATAGTAAAAAATGCAAATTATACTAATAATTATATAATAAAATAATTCTTAAATATATTTAAAATCTTGAATCTTTTTGATAGATTAAAATTTTTATTTTTAGTTTAATTAACTGATAACATGTCATCTTATAAATAGATCTTCCTAATATTATTAATTATTGTGATACTATCACATAATCATGACACATAGAATCATAATAAAAGTTTTAATATATCATAGACTCAAAACAACATAATAAAAATTATTAAGAATTTAAAACAAATTTTAATTTGATCTTTTTATGACATGTATTAAATATATTTAAACCTTATATTAAAATTAGATGCAGCCGAGAGGTTCGGTGTACGGCGAGGGTTACATTCCTACCCCCACCCCTGCTTTTACAGGCCCTTGAAAATCTGTATTTCAACTTGGTCAAAAAGAAGTTTGTTCTTGTAAAAGTTGAGCAAAAATCAGAAGGATAACTATAATACTAATCTTGTGTTTAGATGACTCACTTGTATCAAGATTCAGGGGGGTCTTAGTTGAGTCCTGTCTGTGAGTTATTGAGATTTTTGTAGTATCTAAATTTGATTTTTATGAGTAAAAAAAAAAACAATTCACGTGCAAATATGCTTTCTAATGTGGGTATGTAAGGGAAAAGAAGGTTGGGATATACTTAGGAAACTCATATGAAATAACTAATTGGGTTCAATTATAGGATTTAAGGTTTCTTGTTCGTGTTATAATTCCGTATCACTCTTTTAGTCTTTTATAAAAGGCTTTGGTTATGTACACTCCTCTTTTTGCTAAGCAAATTTTCATTTTTTTTACTTATTTCGCTCTTATTTATAAGATTCAATTATCTAAATTAATAGGATAAAAGAAAGTGATTAATTTAGTTGATAACAATAAATTTATTCTAAATTTATACTATTTTTCAAACTATCCATGTCATTAATACTCTTCTCTTTCTTCTTCTTTTTATATTGTCTTTTCTTTCTTTTCTATTTAATTGTTTATTAAGGATATTTTAGTTTAAAAATATTAATGCATGGGACATGGATGGAGTGTTATAAGAAAACATTACTTTTAATTTGATCCTTATAAATAGGAAAAAAAGTAATTTTTGTTATTTTATATATATATATATATATATATATATATATATATATATATATATACCAATAACATTTATATATAATCATTACTCTTGAATGTACTTTTTCAAAACACTTTATGGAATAACTTAGTTTTTCATAACATTTTGGAAAGTGCTTTACTGTTTTGTGTTTTGGAAACTATTTTTTCAAAATATTAAGAAAAATGTCCAAAAAATTCAAACAAGACTATTAAAACCCTATATAAAGAATTTTTTTTTTTTATTACAGTGAAGCAATATATTAAAGTGGAGGAAGTATATAATTGATATTGTTCAGTCAATCTAAATAACTCCAAGAAACGCTTCTTGACATCAATTGGGACAAATATAAGAACTAGTCATAAATTACTGCATTTATAAAATGAGAGGCATCAATGATGTTGTGTGAGTAAGCAAAAATATAAAAAAAAAGGAAGAAAAGTAGTTGGGAGTAACATACTGCATTGGAGTTTGGAGGATGAAAAAATTCTAACGTCAGAACAAGAGATCAAACAAAAAGGAACAAATGAAGACCAAAGTAAGATATCAAAGGGGGATGGAGGGAGTGAAAGAAAGGATGGAGTGTGATGAAAGATGGAGAAGAAAAATAAGTTGTTGCTATAAAAAAAGAGTTTTGTTTTGCTAAAATGGGAAGTGTGCGAGAGAGAGAAGAAAGTTTGAAAGAGAAAGGTTATTTTAATAATTTGATTTTAAGAAAACGGGAGCGAAAAAATAGC
The DNA here is from genome assembly GCF_004193775.1 of Glycine soja. Lineage (NCBI taxonomy): Eukaryota > Viridiplantae > Streptophyta > Magnoliopsida > Fabales > Fabaceae > Glycine > Glycine soja. The sequence goes on along the minus strand of NC_041012.1, from coordinate 39,305,223 downwards.
AAAACCTAGATATAAATGCTACGTAGGATCATTGTGTTCAAATAAAAGCCCATGTCAATAGTTTTTTTTATGTGGTAAGAAAACAAAGAACGTACTACACTCTAGGAAAAGAGGCTCCTAAGGCATCAGCTAACAAAGTTGATATGGACAAGTATCCCACTTAACTAAGGGTGGATGTTGTTGAAGAAGACCCTATCTAAGATGGTTTAAAAATCATCGTGGAAAATGTTGACTTTTCATGATGATGACTTCAAAGATCATTTTTGAACCATCATGAAATGTGTTAAAGAATCAACGTGAAAAATACTTTTTCTAATAATGTTTGTTTTAAATTCTGTTGTGTTAGAAAGTGTGCTGCATTGAAAACTTTTTAAGAGTCTTATTATTTCATTTCAAAGATATAGAGAGGTTGAACAAGTACAATCCATAAGGGAAACCAAAGTCCATAAGAATAGAATAAAGAAAATCGCACCCACCCTATTATAGGTTTTCTCAAAGTCCATCTTAAAGAGGAAGTAACTTATTTTATCTTTCTTCTTATGCATGTGATGCACAATCTCTTGAGCAACAAGGACATAATTTAGAGTACCTCTATTAGGAATAAAGTTGGTTGATCTATAAGGGACCAATCATGGAACCCATGTCATTAGTTTCATAAATACTTGATGGACTAAACAAATGATAGCCATGCAAAAAGAAAAAAAAATCATAATATTAATTGGCAAATCATAAACATTTAAATGTTAATTTTAAAATTAAAAAAATATTAGTTTAAATGATTTAAATATTATTGAGTTTGTTGAACAACACACAAACGTACTAAATTAATATGTGGCCATGAGTTTGAGTCTAAAGTATATATTTATATTAAATATTTGAAAGGATAGTTTCATTATGTATAGTACTTTTATTCAATTGAAGAAAAAAAAATCCTATAAAGGATACCTATGATTTATGAAAATTAAATTATTCTGCAAGTCTCCATATATATATATATATATATATATATATATATATATATATATATATATATATATATATATATATATATATATTAGAATAAATAATTTAAATGATAATATTTTTAGAAGTTTCTTGAATTGAAGTGTTTTTAAGATTTTTCTTCAATGAAAATATTTTTTAAGAACTTTTCTTAATCTCGTTGTTTCTTTTAATTTATTTTCTCATCTTCTTTTTTTTTAAATTAAATTTCAATATTTTCTTAAAAATTATCAATAATTAAAAGAAATCTAAAATATAATTTAAAAGTTAAAATATATTTATTTATTACAAATTTGAAGTAATGTTAAAAAATATTTATTCATTACAAATTTTAATTATAATATAGTGTATATGTTCAAAAAGTATTTATTTATTATAAATTTTATCTATACAAAACGCATTAATCATGTGCATTAATGCACATGTTAAAATACAGTTATATTCATACTTCTACTTTTTCTTTCAGTGCATTTTCACTTATTTTTCTCTTTCTTTTTCATTATTGCATTTATTATTTTCTTTCTCTACCTTTTTTTTTTCTTCTTATCTCTTTCTTCTCCTCTTTACACCAAAATGGAATCGACCGCACATATTTTTTTTCGAGTGAGCTTATCTCTACAGTGAATAAGTGTATTTGTTCGTTCTTAATTTAATTTAAAGCGTCCTTATCCGAGTTTAGATTTAAGGATAGACAATCCATTATAAGCAAAAGCAAGTATTATTTTTTTATTTATTTATAAAAATTAAAGGCTGGTATTGAAAGTTTTATAATAACTCAAATATGTTTTCAGCCAAATAAACTAGATTCTCTCCGTCTTTGGTTGTTGAATTTGAAGACATAAAGCACATGCACTTTGAAAGGAGTTTCTTCCACATAAAGCACATGATGATTTTGCATAAACACAATTTAAATATTATGATAAAAATATATTTTTCTCTAGCATTATTTGATTAGTTAATAATCAAAATGATGATTGTTTAACTTAATTTTCATCCTGAAGTATTTATGTTAATTACTCTATCTGTCGCAAAATAATTATTAAGTAAGAAAAAAATAAATTTTAAAATAATTTTCATTTTAATTTTTTAATATAGAATATTAATTACTCCTTTTTCATTTATACCTAATAACTACTATTTTGTTACATCACTTTTAACAAAGATTAATAATAATAAGATTAATTTAGTAAAATTATTAATCTCTTATATCTCTTTATTAGTTTTTTTTATCTGTGATAAAATTTAGGACGATAATGATAATGAGGCGTGAGAGTATTATTTTTTTACTTATGATTTTGCTTTGTAAACATTGGAACTTTCTCTCATCACTTTCTTATAATATACTACTCTTCATTGGTAATTCACCAAAACTCTATCCTATATTTCCGCATATTTTTTCTTTATTTTCTTTGTTTGGTGATCTTTATATGCAAATGATTTCACGTCGTATGTAGAATTTCTCAAGTCTTAATAGCTCTAGCTAGCTTGCGATTGTCATATTCGAAAGGGGAATCCTAGATTCTTGGATACGAGAAAATCTGAAATACCGAAATAGTAGTATTTGATATTAATTGGATCTTTCTTTTTTATTCCCATTCTAAGTTTTCTTATGCATGCATGTCTCAGTTTTCCTCGCACTTTTTTATTTCCTTGTTGACGCTTTCGGTCACTCTTCAATGGTCTATTCTTGACCACATACGCAAAATTTCCCATCTGTTTGTACCTGATTATTTGTTTAATAAGTTAAGTATGACTCATAGCCATAGGTTTGAATGTTATACCTGCAGGTGGCTATGATAGATTATTTAATATCTATCGTAATGAAATTGATTTACATTTCTTGTCATACATCTTTATTTTTATATTATTTTTTTTGTCTTGGATCGGTACGGTGTTTCTTAACTTACTCAATTTACGTATAGAAATTAATCTCACCAATGATATATAATTATTATTGATGTAAGAAAATTTTATACGATAAAAATCAAACACAGATTGGTCCGTTAAATAATTTTATCTTTATATATAATAATTTTAGGTTTAACTGGGAAAAGATGGGACTGAATTCATTAGGTCGAATGCGGCATTTTCGGGATACGTTAATATGCGTGCCTTTCATTTTACCTTGTCATTTAGTAAGGGGAACTTATATACGTCTATGATGCTATCAGGGGTTTGCATAACTGAGGACGGTTTATGCAACATATGCTGTCGAGAATTAATGCTTGGTTACTTTATTCAAGATGCTTGGAAGCATCCATAACGTGATTTTTTTTTAAAATGACAAAAAGGATATTTCAGTTTCTTGTAAAGTAATTTGTAATTATTAATAATTAAAACCAACAAAGGAAAAATGTTCTTTTTTAATCTTTTGTTAATGTGTTTATATTTTATTTTTAACTTTGAATCATATTTTTTGCATTTAAAAAATTTCACACTACCATACATGTGATCTTTAATAATATTTTTTGGCTTAACACTTAATAAAAAATTTCACACTACCATACATGTGATCTTTAGAGAGAAAAAAATATTTTAACCCATATTGGAAAATATATGCACGCAAGCATTCTTTACTTAGAGTTGAAGTAAATGATTAGTTATTAAGTTCTCGTATGTATTTGTTGACCGGTGAAATTCTTAACTTAGACTTGATATGCTAATGCGATAATGACATGTCATGTCTTTTGGGTATGGACATTTATGGGTATAAATCACTTGAATTGACTCAAATTAATCCAAATAATTAAGGTTTATATTTTTTGTATCTAGATCAAATCTAACACAACTCATTCAAATTCATTAAGTTTTGGGTTAGGTCATAAATTTTAATATTTAAATTCAATGACCAATTAATTTGTATTAAATTATTATATAATATATATTTTTAATAAAAAAATCAATTACTATTATTATCAGACTTAACAACTAAGAGTGAGTCTATTTCTTTTTTCCCCCTTAGTTTTCATGATTTCATTCAATCATTCACTAAATTAGGGTTTCAACTCTCAGCTAGTTGTAGAACATCTATTTGGATTATTAATTTGTTCCAAGCTATTTTAGATTTATTTGAAGTTTCATTTGCACTACTCATTAGACTATTTGAAAACATTGAAAATTTTCAAATTATGCGATAATAGTTTTAATTTTTGGGTCTTTAGGCTTCATGGGTGTGTTGCTTGAACTTGTTTATTGTATTTCAATTTTTAAACCGTGTTTAACATACTATGTTAATCTATGTAATGATGATGACAACAATGTGATTCATTCAGTGATTTTTTTCTTTCATTGTTTGACTACCCATAACAATTATAAGTAATGTATTTTATATTTCATTTGATAAAAAAATTAGTTTATAAGAAATATTGGATTTGAAAATAACAAACAAATTTAAATGATTTAACTTGTTAACCCAACTTAATCCAAACCGTTAACAAACAAATTGGTTTAGGTTGGATTTTTTTTCTTGGAAAACTGACCTAACTAATCCGTCTAAATTTGATTGTGTTGGGTCATAGATTTCACCAAACCAACTCAAACCGACTCACATACACCTCTATCTTTGAGTTGGGTCATAGATTTCACCAAACCAACTCAAACCGACTCACATACACCTCTATCTTTGAGTTGCTTTTATTTATCTTCTATAAAATTTGGATTATAAAAAATCATCTATAGTATTTATGCTTTTTTTTATCATTATATAGGTATAATATTTATGTTTTGTTTGGAGAGTGAAATGAAATAAAAAGAAAAAAAATAAAATTATAGGAAATGGAAAAGGAATATGTAAAAATGTTATTTTAGTGGATATCAAAAATGGAAACAATCCATTCCACTTATTTTAATGAATAGATAAGAGAATAAATAGAATAATTATATTAATAAAAAATTATATTAATTAAAAAATATTTTGTACTTAACTATGCGTTCTTAGCATAAATTTATTGCAGTAAAAAAGGCATAAAATTATTTATTATTTTTATGTCATAAAAATATTTTTTTTCCATTTAATGTCAATTTGGAGGGAAGTATAATTGCTAAAATTATATAATCGATTAAATAATTAGTGTTAAGTTCAAAGACATTTATGCCTTAAGATGAATCAAGACTCTTAATTATTTTTATTAGATGTAAATAAATACAAATGTTAAAAGTTGTATATTATGCGATATTAGAACATGTTTCGCGAATCTACGTCTAAAATATTGTTAGCCACTATTCATGACTTAGTTTTGCATTGAATATTTGCATGGAATTAGCGCTTTACTTTCAATTTATGATTCTTTTTGTAGAAATTGTACATATTTTCATGTTTAGTGTGATTTTATAGAGTAAATACTCTCATTTTGTGAATTATTGTTGAAATCACTTCAGTTTTAGGCCAAAAGAAGAGAAGGCTCAAGTAACTGATGACTTGTTAAGCGTGACAAATCCGCTTAGCGAGTGACATCCGCTAAGCGAGGCATATAGCTTGCTTAGCGGGTTGGGAAACCCTAGAAGATAATTAGTCAGAGATGTGCTCACCCAGCACGCCACCAGCTCGCCCAACGAGGTCGTTGTCCCTTCTCGCGCTTAGCGTGCCCAGCTCGCTAAGCCAAAATTTACTTACTCTCGCTTAGCGAGCCAGCCTCGCTAAGCAAGCCTTCAGAATCTGAAAGGTCCAAGAGCCTTTAAAACACTGAAGTTGACGGAGTTTTAGATAGGGTTGAAAAACAAAGCAAAAAGGAGAAGCTGAAGCGACAGAAATAGAGTTGCTAAGAGAGCTTAGGTTAGAGGAGTGGAGTTAGGGTTTTAGAGGTTGGAGGAGACATCCTCAACCATTCTTTGCCATTTTATTTCACTAAACTTTGTTCCTTCCTTGTATTGAAAGCATATTTTTTGTAATGGAAGGCTAAGCCTCTTGGTTGGGAAGTTCTATTGGACCCTTGATGTAATACTTTTTCACTATCTATTTAATGTTTTTTTTATGTGTTCATTGCTTTTATCTATGCTTATTTTTACATGCTTGTGGCTTGATCACCCATTTGTATGTATAATTAGGATTTTTAGCATTGAGAAATGCTTTAAAGCCTTAGAACTTGGTAGAGCAAGCTAGAAATTTATATGTCTAGGAATGGAGTGCAGTGATCTAGTTCATATTATGTTGTAAACTTAATGTAACACTTTTAAGTTAAGTTTGTTGAGGGATCAAGGATGAGGTTTAAAGAGAGTTAGACTCATTCACTAAAGGGATCTTGATTTGAGTAATTTTTCAGCATAAGAACACTAGGATAACGTTAAATAGAGAAAAACACATAATAACATCAAGAGGAACTCAGTAGAACAACCCAACGCTTTTTACTTGACTGTTTTTACTTCTAAAATCCTAGATACTTAGTTTATATTCAAATAGACCTTAGTACAGAATTCAACTTGATATTTATCTTGCTTTTAATATCTATAAATGTTTGCATACTGGATGTACAACATTTGAGTGAAACAAATTTCATGTGGATACGATACTCGGTCTTATCGTTTTATATACTACTTGTGCGAATCGATACACTTGCCGATGTTGCGAACAAATATCATACGATAGTTACCAAAGTCATGATCTGATGCAACATTTAAGAGATAACATTTAAGACTTCCTTTATTTTTTTGTCTCTAAGATTCGTTTTGTAGAGACATTTTCCTAATATTGGTCGAATTCTATGAAGAATAAATGAAGTTAAAGTTCAGAAATTACCAAACAACATCAAAAGACATACTCTGCTTTGAAAAGACCTTCTTTGACCAAAGAGAAGTGATTTTTTTCTACTGAAGTGTTTTACAAGAAAACAAATCAGAGTGGTTTTACTACATGGATTAGGACGTGCATTTAATGCAAGCTCCAACAACCATAGGCATCATACACAAACTTAAGTGAGAAATCTATCTATTGCAAGATGACAGACACTCTAAGAAGAAAGCTTATAAATACCAAAAGCTTTGAAGAAATGAGACACAAACCTACATGCAAAGATTCATATCCTTTCTGTAAATTTATGTATAGTTTGAAAAAACTCTCAAAACACCTTGAGTATCTTGAGAGAAAAGACTAAGTGTTGAAATTATATATTTGTTTGTAAGACGCTTAAGAGTTAGTCATTGTGCAAACAACCAAACAAATTTGTAAAAAGTTATGACTTGGTAAGACAAAGAATTTTGGGTTGTAACAAGCTTGGGGTAAAGCTTGACTTGTAGAGCTAGAAGTGATCGCGACAAAATACTTATAATTTTGAAAAAGTTAGTGGTACTTGTTGGTTAGCCGAGGATTGGACGTAGTTTTAGTGATAGAGACAAATCAGTATAATTCTTTGTGTCTTATATGCTTTTATCGCTCTTCTATTTCAAACTAACCTAGGTATTCAAATTTGATTATGTTTTGAAAAATCTCTTTTGCTTTGCAAAACCTGTTTGCATTGTTTTGAATGTGTTTTTGAGAGAATTTGTTATTTGTCTTAATTTTTTTTTTCTTCATATGATAACTTTATTCTTTCAAAAAAAAGGCTTTAAAAATCTATAGAATCACAATTCAAACACCTTATGATATTTGTCTTTACAAATAGTGATGATGTGATTAATATAAGAAAATAAAATAATTTACATATCGATTAATATATAATTAAAATCAATTAATGTAAAATAAAATAATTATAGCTAAAATTAATATGGGAAATTATAACGATTTATGTAATGTGTCCAGTCCTTAAAAATACTATATGTAGTTTGATAATATATATATATATATATATATAAGAATCAATCATATTGTAGTGCACCATTTTAGTTATATTTTTTTAATGGGTTTCATTTTTACGTTAAAAATTATGATTTTTTTTTAAAAAGAAAAATAATATATCAAAAACAAAGTGGTATATGGACAAAATTTATAAGTTGAATAATATATAATAATTAATTATGCTTAAAAAATTAAATATTACAAAATATTCGACATAATTTATTGCCTATATGAAAAATTATCACAATGATAACCTTTATTTTGATATACTGAATATTTCTTAACTTATTTAAAACTGGTTCATTCATTTCATTATGTATGTGACTAGTAATTGACTTACTTGATTGAAATCATTGCATGTTAGGATTAGAAACAAAACCCTATATTAAGGCCAAGACCAGATCCTTATTTCCAAAATCATGTTCAAATACGCGGTTTCTAAAATATTAAAAAAAAACTTGTTGAAATCATATGTACATATACAATTTCAACTTTTAATAATAAAAAAATTAAAAAATTGAAATCATATGTGCATATACGATTTCATTGTAACAATTTTTTGAAAAATAAAATCGTACTTCAAAGCACGATTTTTTCAAGGTGAAATCGTATTTCAAAGTATGATTTATTCATTTTCGTAATTTTTAAAAATATACCCATTATGATAATTTTTTAAAAAAATTACCCCTTTATGGTGCAAGAGCCCTCGTTTCTTGTTGCCCCGTTGGTGTATATATATATATATATATATATATATATATGCACGCTAACTAGATTATATGATTTTCTTAAAAATAAAAAATAAAAATAAGTGTATGATATAATGGTTGTATATCAACTAAAAGAGAGACGATATCATAATTTAGAGGGGGAGGGGGGAAATGCCCCTGTATCATATAGGTATGGCTTGGTTGTGTAGAATATATGGAATGAAAAAAAAATTAACAAAAACATTTGAATTAAAATAGTGTAAAAAAGATGTTTGATCTATATTAAATAGTAAAAAAAATTTGTCCAACCCTTTCTCATCAATTTCGTCTCAAGCAAACCAAGGGATATATAACGTGATCCCGTCCCTATTTGTAGTTTGTACTATATGCTCGATCGGCTCTTACAATTCTGTATATTTCAGTTCTAACTGGGGAGCCATTTGCATATTTCTCGATGCATGCATATATAAAATAATAATATACATTTTCGTTTGTTTCTACTTGATAGTTGTTACGAAGTTTCTATTATGTTGCTATCAAGGATATATAGGGACCTAACTGAGGACGGTGCTTACTGTAGTGAGGATCTGTCACGATCTTCATTCAACTAACCCATCTTTGAATATTTAGATAGCATGCCATGGATCCTTCTCTAGCCTACATATTTTTTTATAGCAATTTAATGTCATCAAGTGTTCTTAATTAGTATACCAATTAAAAATAAAAAATAGAAAACTTTTATTAAAAAAATTATCAATACACCTAGCTGAAATTTCCGTAGCATCTCCAAATGTACTGATTCCATAATTAGTGTGTGATCACTGATTATTAGCAAGAAATTATTTTAAGTTATAAGGGTTTCTTTATACTTAGAAGATGAAATCTATAGTTTAACTGAGGAAGGTTCCAACTATAAAACAAAACAAAGTAATGATGACTGTAACGTTTACCAGGCTTATTTAGTTGGCTCTTCGATATCCCCAATGATTCCTATAAAAACCCATCACTTCTCTAGTGATCTTTCAAAGCCAAAAAAGGTACCACATTATACTTTCTTACACGTTTATTCTAGTTTGCCAACCTTGATTACATGCAGTGTGATCATATATATATATATATAAACAATAATATTGGACATATTTAAACATTGATATTGGACGATCTCAAACTCAAATTATGATTAACTTGGCAGGTTGGTTGTTTCAAGCACTTCAGTGTAGATCTCTCTCGCTTGTATGAGATTCACTATCCAATGGACGAGAATAGAAGTTCCAACGAACCCAACAAGTGGAAGATGCCTCTCTTCGTTTTCTTCAAAGATGCAAGGTATATATTCATTACCCATTTTTTCTTGCAGGAGAGATCGAACATTATGCTATCTAGAACAATATGATATTTCAATTAAAAAGATATTTTTTAGTCATATATATATATATATATATATCTGTGTGTATAGTTGATGGGGAAAATTATTTGACATAGTTATATTATTGCATTTACACGAAGCTCTTCATGTACGTAGTTTTATATATGAACTACTAATACTTGAATGATATGATTCTGCTAATGTAAATAAATGTAGGAATGTTTTCAAGCTGGATGCTCTATCTCGGGAGATATTAGGGATTGCACTCCCCTCAGCACTGGCCGTTTCTGCTGATCCAATTGCTTCTCTCATAGACACAGCATTCATAGGCCGTTTAGGTATGTATAGATATATTTTCTTGTCAACAATCATTTCATAGCAAGTATATATATATATAAGGTTTTTAATTTCTCTTTTATCTTTCTTCTTACAATATATTATATCATTTATCAATCATATATGTATTCTTCTCTTTTATTTTTATTTCTTTCTAAGTATGCATCTAATAATACATAGGAGTATATATATATATATTCCTGGAGACAATCTATTTGAATCAAACGACATTATTATATACAACAAAACTTTATTTTAAAATATTTAACTTTATTATATAACCAAAAGTCAGAACTCAAGATCTCTTGTTAAATAAGAATAACCTTATGTGAATTGATCTACCCACTCATTACTTCACTAGCCACTTTGATGCACATATAATAAAAATAACTAGCTTGACTTGATTCCCGCACATTCAGCCATCCGATGGCTTTGTGCTATCACAATGAGTGATACACCAATTGCAACTTGCAGGCCGTACAAGTTCTTGTGGTAAACTTAATTAAGCATTTATTAAATAAAAAGATACATAAAAGAATACTAATTATTCACAAAAAAAAAAGAAGAAGAAAAAGCAGCATGTAGGAAGACTATTATTAAGTTACTGTTACAAGCTCAAATAACCTCTTTCAAATGTTTCATATTAAATGAATATTGTTTCCAGAATCATTTCGCAATTTTAGCTCTTGAAGCTAACTTTTTCATTTGACACATCTGTTTAGGACCGGTGGAACTTGCAGCTGCTGGAGTTTCCATTTCTTTGTTTAACCAAGCTTCGAGGATTACCATATTCCCTCTGGTCAGCATTACCACTTCCTTTGTGGCTGAAGAAGATACCATTCAAAAACTGAACACCAAAGCAGCTGAAAATGGTAATAGTAAGGCCAAGTTCGGCGAAACAATTGTGCCAGAGGATCATATGCTTCAAGACATGGAAAAAGGTACCCCCAAAGTGATGAATACTGACGCTCCAACAGAATTTAGGGAAGAAAAAGATGAATCAAAGGAATATAATGCTACCGGCAACAATGACACAAATATTGGAGATGGTACTTCTCTCTCTCTCTCTCTCTCTCTCTCTCTCTCTCTCTCTCTCTCTCTCTCTCTCTCTCTCTCTCTCTCTATATATATATATATATATATATATATATATATATATATATATATATATATATATATATATATATATATATCCCCTTTTTTTACTATGGCTAGACATAACCCAAAAGTACGTAGAGTCCTAGACAAATTAAGCACATGCATTATTGTTATGATCATTTATCAACCTTTTTTTTTAATCATATGTTGTCCACATGCATGTATAGAGAGATTGAATGCAAATATGTATATGAATGTTTGATTATGTTCTTACATTTTTTTAATTCAATGATATGTTTACCTTAATTACTTTTTAGGAGCCAATACAATATGCAAGTTTTCATCGGTTACTAGCAGTAAGAAGAGTAAGGACAAAGTTGGAAAGAAAAAGCGACTTATTGCTTCAGCATCAACAGCACTACTTTTTGGCACAATCCTTGGTCTCATTCAAGCTGCAGTTCTTATATTTGCAACCAAACCTCTGTTAGGTGTTATGGGTGTCAAACGAGTAAGTTTCTTCTTTATTGAGAGTATGGTAACAAGCTTTTAGTAATCTCGTATGATATATAAATATAAGAAAATGTTAAATGGACATCCTCTATGCTAATATACATCTAAAAAGAGAAAGCAATGATAAAGGAAAGTGATATATATATTTGATGTAAAAAAAAGAAAATAATATATGTAATAAATATTTGATGTGATAAAAAAGAGTTAATTAACATATATAAAGGATGTTAATTGAATGTCTAAAATATTTGGATGTCCAAGTATCATTATAAATATATATTAAATAAAAAAAATTAAAATTATTTTTAAAATATTAATTAATGATAAAAATCATTAAAAAAACCAGGCATTTGAAACTTTTAATTTTGATAAATCTTAAATGTTAATTTAATTAATATAATATTATTTTAATAATGATTTGAAAATACTTTGTTATATATATAGTGTTAATCAAAGAATATTGAGGGTACTGATTAAAATAATTAAAAATAAATAAATTTATTTTTATTAGATAACTAATTGGGAGAAAAACTGTTAATGTTATTGAGGAAATTTGAGTTTGGATTATAAGAATTAATTAAAAATTAGTTAAATATATTATATATTTGATTAATTAAAGAAAAAAATATTGAGTTATTAAATTGATGTAAAAATCTAAGTTAAATTATTTATTTAGTTCTTATAGTTTCATGATTCTTATATTTTTAGTCCCTATATTTTGAAAGTGGTTTTTTTATTTTCTATAGATTACATTTTAACTTTTTTTTAGCCCCTGTAGTTTAAAAGTGTTCTTTTTAGTTTTTATAGTTTGTATTTTAATTTTTTTTAGTTCCTATAATTTGAAAACTATAAAAACTAAAAAAGTAAGAATCATAAAATCGTAGGACTAAAAAGATAACTTTCAAAACTACAGGGACTAAAAGAAAATTAAAATATAAATTATAAGAACTAAAAAGATCACTTTCAAATTATAGAGATCAAAAAAGTAAAAATCATGAACCTATAGATACCAAATAAGTAATTTAACAAAAAATCTATAAGATATGTCACAAATTTAAATATGTTGCGGACAAAAATAAACATATTTAAATATGACATGCTTGTGACTTTATGAAAAAGAAAAAAGTATAATGGTCGTCCCGTTTTCAAGAATCAAAACCCAAATCATATCGTAATATAATATAAAGATGAATGTTAAATATGTTTCTTTATTATCAATTACATTATTTTTGCCTAGCTATATATATGTTTTATAGTGGACTTGTTTCTTCTTTGTTTAGGATTCTCCTATGCTAAAACCTGCAGAGAGCTACTTAAGATTGAGATCGTTCGGGGCACCAGCAGTACTTCTCTCCTTGGCCATGCAAGGCATCTTTCGAGGGTTCAAGGATACAACAACTCCTTTATATGTCATCGGTTGGTTCAAATTATCCATTTGTTTATAATGAAGTATATTTTGAGAGATAAAGTGTAAATTAAAGCATCTTTTCCCTTATTAACTTGGTTTATTTGTTTCTTTGGTTTTATTATATAGTTTCGGGATATGCATTGAATGTCATATTGGACCCAATTTTTATTTTCACATTGAAGTTAGGCATCAAAGGTGCAGCCATTGCACATGTTCTCTCCCAGTAAGTCTTACTTTGTTACATATTTGAAGAATAATCGTTAATCATTTTCCGAGTTCTTACTTACAAATCTGCGACCATACCCTTGTAGGTACATGATGGCATTCACTCTCTTATTGATATTAATGAAAAAAGTGCATCTCCTACCTCCAAGAATAAAGGATTTACAGATTTTCCGATTTCTTAAAAATGGTAAGGTGGTTAAATATAGCATGTTGAGGTTGTAAATTGTTTATAAGTATTGTAAGAAAGAAAGAGAAAAAGTTAGTCACAATAAGCTCAAATATGTTGCAGTTAAACATAATTTAACCATATACGTACATATATATAAAGGTTTTAACAAGATGGGTTGACTCTTACTGTTCAATTAGCCCAATATAAAATATGGATTAGACAAATAAAATTTAACTCCAAAATCATATTAGCTGAATGCTTTATTAATTTTAAATGTCTAGACTCCATTTTTTTATTTTCTATTTCACTTATTTTTTTCACATATTATATACATTAGTGAATCATAGTTAATGGTAAACTTTGCAAGATTACTTATGTTCGATTTTGTTTTCAATTATTTGATCAATTATTGCAGGAGGATTGTTGATGCTAAAGGTAATAGCAGTCACATTTTGTGTTACCTTAGCAACATCATTGGCTGCAAGGCTAGGTTCAATTCCCATGGCTGCATTTCAAACATGCCTACAGGTCTGGATGACATCGTCCCTTCTTGCAGATGGTTTGGCTGTTGCTGTTCAGGTACAGAATTTTTTCCCTCAATTTCTTAGAATAATATAACATATTTATTTGTTTAGTTTGAGAAAATTATCATATTTTTTTTCTTGTTTTCAAATTCATGTGTACAGGAAATGTTGGATTTCAATTTCTATTTTCAATAATAACAAAAAAGTTACTTTTATTTTTCTTTTACTTTGGTTCTTATTCTCACCATTTTTGTTACAAATTTTTAAAACAGGAGACAAAAAATTAAAATAATATGACATTTTCTGTAATTATTAAATAAAAAAATATTTTCTTAATTTCTTGTACATCTTTTTTATCTATGAAAAACGGCTGTTAATTTCTCAAACTCTCCGAATTGTGCAATAAATTAAAATCAAGCAAATAATACTAATCACTTTCCCTGCTTCGCAGGCAATTCTAGCTTGTTCTTTTACTGAGAAAGACTATAAGAAAGCAACAGCAGCAGCAACAAGGACACTGCAAATGAGTTTTGTTTTGGGAGTGGGGCTCTCTCTTGCTGTTGCACTTGGATTATACTTTGGAGCTGGAGTGTTTTCAAAAGATGCTCATGTTGTGCACTTAATTAAAATAGGCATCCCGGTAATCCCTATAACAATAAATTCAACAATGGAATTGACCATAAAATTTATGTGTGAATTGTTAATTGATAATTATCTAATTTCAAAAATATAATCCACCAGTTTGTGGCTGCTACTCAACCAATCAATTCATTAGCCTTTGTATTTGATGGAGTGAACTATGGAGCTTCTGATTTTGCATATTCAGCATACTCTCTGGCAAGTTCACATGCCTTTTTTTCGTCCTTTTTATCATATTTAATTATCCAAATTTAATTATCAGTTTAATTTTGACTAATTTCTTTTGCAGGTTCTGGTGTCACTAGTAAGCGTAGCCACAGAATTCATTCTCTACAGGACCAAACATTTCGTTGGGATTTGGATTGCATTAACCATCTATATGACTCTTCGCATGTTGGCTGGTATATGGAGGTAGTAATTAAACTTTGCCTTGTCAGAAGCAATCAACAACTTCTACTTCATCTTCAAACTGGTTTAATTTTCATATATAACAGCTTAATTATAATTCTTGTATTAAACATAAGCATATATGCAAGTAAAAAAAATCAGGAACTTAATCACATTTTCTTGATATACAGAAGAAATATATGACACAAACCTAAAAGGACTTGATACATTGACAGAGTTACCTATTATATAAGATCTAATATTAAGTATATATATATATACGAGAAAATCTTAAGAACTATTTTAGTATTTAAATAGAAGTATCTTTCGTCAAATTTTACTATTTTTTCATAATATATGATTTTCTTCCACTATTATTGATATAATTTGTAAGTTTTATATTCCAAGGTTAGATCAATATTCTTGATGATTTCACATGCAGGATGGGAACTGGGACAGGACCTTGGCTCTATCTCAGAGGTCGCTCACTGCCTTAGCATAAATAACTAATCATCAGGGAAATTTTGTTGTCAAGTAGTACATCTTTTGTATCACATTGTCACTTTTTCCCAGATCTTTAGAACTTTTTTATTCTTAATTTTCCCCTACTTGGAATACATATTGGATTGCTTTATTTTCACGATTATACTTTTGTGATACATCAATATATCTAGGATTGCTTCCTTTACAAATCATATATAGTGAATACTACTTATTTGATTTTGTGGTTACAGAATATTCTCCATCCTATTATTCTTAGTGCATACATTTTATAAATGTTTTTATACACATCAAGAAATTAAAAATTGTTTTTATACGTGACAAATTCAAACACTAAAGTGAGGAAATTAACCATTAGGGTTGGTTTGGTGGTGGGTTGGGATAATATGCATATGAGGTCAAATTAGAGATGAGATTTTATAACTTGATTTAGAGAATAATTTTAGAGACCAAATTAGAGATTAAGTGACAAATCTGTTGATCAATATAGGGATTTTAATGACTAATTAATGATGGAGCAGCTAATTTTTGTGATTGATTTAACGACTGATACTTAGAAACTAATTTAGAGACTAATTTTATAAGGCAAATTTAAGAATTAATTTAGTGACTAGTCTGTCGACCAATTTAGTAATATAGCTGTCGATTTTTAATGATCTAGTTAATTAATAACCAATTCTAACAAAACTTAGAAGAGAAGAGAAAATTGATAATAATGGTTTGGTGGCTCCAAGTAAAATTTGTAAAGTGAGTTTTCGAAGAGTCATCTAAAAGTGACTTGGTGCAATCTTTGTTGGCTTGGAATTGACTTTCGTAAGAGAGAGTCTTTTCGAAATATGACTACAGAACATGAAACTTTATAAAAAATTGTTAATATCGGAAACTGCATTTTTTGAAAATTGGTTCTTCGAGAAAATGATGAAGCCCAAAGCAAAAAATGAATAAGTAGTGTAGATGATATCATAAAGATAAAAAAGATTTTTGAAAATTGAAGATCAAGCACGTCTTCGAGAAAGGAAATTTCAAGGAGCGATTTCAGAAAGCGAGAATAAACAATTTTTAGCAGTTATTTATCTGAAAGTGCCATAAAAAAGGGGTCAGAAGGTAGCTTTTTTCAGCTATCAAATTCAAAACTCCAAGGACAAATGTCAAAATTAATCTTAGAATAGGAGTTAGAAACAAGGTAAACATGTCAGAATTCTATAATCTAATTGTTAGACTATGAAATCTAAAAACAAGAGGACCTATGGTCATTTCATTTGATTAAAAATACTTGCACAACATCTTTGTAACACCAACACATGCATATGCCTCACATCAAAATGTCTACAAGTTTTGTGAGAAAACGGTATGTTTTTGTCCAAACTTTCAAATCCACTTATCTCTTACAGGTGAGAAGGTGGAAGCCTACATAATGGCGTCTCCCGGTGAAAAAGCCCAATGTAGTATCATTACTTAAAGCATGGTTTTAAATAGGATTCCACAATTGTAAAAATCAACCAATTTATATGCAATTATTCGTATTATAAAGATTTGCGGACTCACCACAAATGAAACTGCAATTGTGGTAACATTAATCACATTTGTGTGCCCCTAATTTAAAACCATGGCTCAAAGCAAAAGTAAATAAGATAGCACGTCAATCAAACTGAAAACAGAAAATTATCATCTGAATTAGAAACTTACAAGGTGGAAATTAACGACTTACATTCAACAAATTCACTACTGATATAACAAAAGCAATATAGACAACTAGAAATTATTGGGTAGTCTCTAATTAGAATTTATGAAAGAGAACTCAATTATCACATTCAACTACTTATTAGTTTGTCGAGATTAGTCGAAATGGTGATAATCCTGGATTTATGGATCGGCAACAAAGACGAGGATCAAGAACTGAAGAACTCAGGAACTAGCTGCTGGCAGAGGCCCATGTAGGTAGAATAAAGATTTCGATCCTTGGCTCCAGTTCGATGACGGTTGGTGTGCTTGAGGAAATATTTGAGATGATTGAGAGTGCAGCAACCGAGCATTTGACCTAGCAGCAAGAACAACCAATTAATGGCCTTTTTCTTAGTCCCTGCAAGGGAGGGTTGGACGCTGTTTTCTTGTCCGCAGTGATAGCATCTTGGAAGCACAGGTTTCAGCCAAACGCTGGGTGCCCTATCATGCATGCTCTCCTTTTCCTTCTGAATGAAGCTCCACAATTCGGAAAACTTGCTCTCCAGATCAAGAACCATCAAGTACTTTCTCTTGCACATCCTGCACTCCATGTCCCCCCTGATTTTCAGAATCTTGTTCTCCAAGAGGTACTTTCGGGTCTGGACCGTGGCGCGCCGGTTCGTGGCCCAGGGGAAGGGTGGAACGATGGTTTCGCTCCTTCCATCGCGGCGGCGAGAACGCGACAAAGAAGAGGGTACAGGAGCATTTGCTTGCACGCGATCAACAGCAGCATTCATGTTGTTGTGGTTAGAAGCAGTGTAGGGTGCCAACCTAGGGTTAATGAATGGATTTTGCGGTTGCGGTTGCGGTTGCATGATTAGGGTAGGAAAGTTTGATGCTCTCGTTGGTTGATTCCAAGAGAGAGAGAGAGTAAACAAATCATCATCATCGTTGGGGTTGGGGCTCTGCATTTCTTGGCTTTGGGTTTGGAAAGAATGAGTGTGCAGAAAAGGAAAATAGGTCATAAGTGATTGATTCTTGACTTGGGGAATGTATATATAGTTATAAGGACGAAGAAAGATAGCATTGGATTAATTGGTTGTTAATTTTATTTTTATTTTTTGAATTTGAATAAGATCTAGAAGCTAAGTTAAACTAAGATGCGTGGTTGTGACTTATGATCAATTGAAATCTCTTCTGATATTTTTTCTCCGCTAAATCGTAACAGTATATTTGAATTAAACCACTTTGATTAAAATCAGATTATAACAGCAAATTAACTTCCATTCGGTGCATGCATGTAACCCTACGATCTTGTTCTCATAGACTCATCAGCAGTCTCGCCTTAACTCCTATTTAATTTTTGGTTCTAAAATAATTTTAGTATAAATACATGCAATGGACAGGACAGAAGGCATACAACACTATGTAGGGCTGTTACATAGTCACTCGTAATATTGTCTGTATGCTACGGGTTCAAATACACATTACACCAAACTATGAAGTATTAGTGTACAATAAGTATATACGGTTGGTATGCTTCACTTTCCTGACATGTACCTAGTGTATTTTTCTTTGTACATTTAATATATATCAATCAAACAATTTAAATATAGCTGAATATCAAAAAACTAATTATATATATATATATATATATATATATATATATATATATATTATCGTCAAAATTTAAATATATTTCCTATCTATGCTTTTAATATCAACAAATTAAAACTGGTTAACGAGTTATAATTGAATATCAAATTTTAAATATATATTTATCTTTAAAATTCAAACATACTTTTAATATGTATATGATATATTCTCTTATACTTTTAATATCAACTGAATTATTTAAATTAACATCTTATCTTTTTTTTTCAATCTCTCAGTTTTTATATCTTTAATATCAACTGAATATAATTTTGAAACCAACACCAATTTTTACCAGGAAAAAAAATATTTTGTCTTCCCTCTTCTATTCATGCTAACAGAGGCTGACTATTGTTCTTTTGGTAACCTCACTTCATTCAAATTATGTTGTTCATCAAATTCCAAAAGAGATGATGCTATTGCACCACTTCTCAAGCGATTCGCCTCATTTGATTATTTCTCTTCGAAACTTAATTGGCTTTGAATGGTTTTCTAAAAGTTCTCAAGTAACTACACATGTAATCTTTTCATCTTACATGGCTTGTCTCCATCACGAATTCATTGATGAATTTAGGCGTCCCGGTTCAAAAACAAACCACAAATTGATGATACACAAAAACCAATTCACAGTTCTCTAATTGAGAGAATTATGTTAGTGTGGAATTTAAACTAACTAAATGTAATTGTAAATTAGAGGGTCCAATTCTTTAGGGCTAACATCTAAATTATTTAAAAAATAATAATATATATCATTAGTAAAATCGGTAACGATGGATGCTTCACACTAATAACATGGAGGCCTGGGGACACCAATGGAGATAATTAAACTGGATTTGGGGCAGCAACATTACTAGTACCAGTTTGGGACGAAAAAGAGGAAATTGATCCAGTTACACAGCCTTCAAGATTATTCCTTTGAGTAGGTATATGATTTTCTTGTGCCATGTGGAAAAATTCGCTACACAAAGCTTAATGGGAAGGTTAGAAGCAAAGTTGGGAGGGGAGGCAAAGGGAGTGGTGAGAGAATCTGTGGTGATAAAGGTGGCGGAGTCAGAGGACACGAGGATCGAAAGAAAAAAAAAGGTTTGATAAAACAATTACCTCCGTGACACCATGTAGAGAAGTTAAATGGTTGATCGATGTTTTTCATTAAATTATTCGAGATTTCATAAGTTTTATAAATAGATAAATAAGTGTATATATAGACAGATATACGAGATCAACGACTAAAGATAGAAATTAGGAGATTTAAATTTAAAAGATACAAACTAAAAGTGATATTCATAAGATAATAACAGAAAGATACAATATAAACCTAGCTACCATGATGACTCGAATACTGTGCATGTGATAAATATTTGAAGGCAGAATTAATTTTACAAGCTATAGTTTTATTCAACTTGAGAAGAGTTACTTGATCCAAAGATATCTGCAGTCTCAACGAAAATTAAAAAAGAAGAAGCTAGAAACACAAGTGATTAATAAGAGTAGTTGTAGCAATTCTCAGAGTTAGTCTTTCAGCCCAACATGCTATTGGCGGCGTAACAGTATCGGAAGTGTTTTTCAGTGAAACATTTTTATCTTTTCGAGGTAGAATAGTTTATCTTAAGGTCTTGGTTGTATGCTGTCCCGGTCTTTACCTTTCCTTCTTCAAGGTTCAGATAGGTATTATTTCTGAAACCGAATATCGTTTTAGATTAATTGTGTGTGACTATATTTCTTGAACCCTCAAATAATCATTTTTTTATAGAAAAGGATTATGCCATTTCATTCATAACATGAAAATAGATACAAGTAGGTATATGCTGGAAAATTTTGATGCTAGCATATGCTCCGGCTAACAAAAGAGTGACATTTCATTTCAATAATCGATTATGCTATGCTGTAACCGATTATTTGCAGTAAAAAAATGTACTTATCAACAAGGAGCAGCACTTTTTTATTTTATCAAATTTCTACACTTATGATCTATACAGGTCCTATATATTTTAATATTTCCCATCATCTTTGGTAATACGTTGTAATAAATTTATATCTTGGACAAAATGTATGATATGCATCCTACTTTGTTTCCTCCCTTTGAGAATTAGAAATGTATCCTATATATACTAATATTGATTATGTGATTTAAGATTTTGCTCCCCATTATCAATATGTAAACTATGAATGTTTACATATTTTATATATTGTTGATCGTGTAAAATCATAAACAACTGAAGTTAATTTATTAATATCCAATCTTCATGGAAGTAAGTGTATTTAAAAATAATTTTAAAAAAATGTCAACCTCATAGGAACATTAGATGTAACTAAATAAAGTGGTATGAAGATATGGATCATATATATAAAAACATGTATTAAAGGTAATTTTGGAACAAGAGACTGTCTGTTGAACTGACCGACACAATATACAAACAGTGCAACCCAATATACACGTGGGTTTTGGGGGAAGAAGAATAAAAGTCCTGTAACCTGTAAGTTTAAAGTTTAAAGTTTTTTTTAACAGTCCTGTAAGTTTAAACTTAGACTTAATAAGAGGCTTCTGATGACATGGAAATAGGTTAAGGTCATATTCCCGCACCTTTTCGTAACCTGAACAAGAAGAAACAATTAGCATAGGCACAAATGTGATGGTGAGTCAAATACACAAATGCAGTTATTCTGCAAGTAGTACACGGAGAGTGATGACATTTGCAAAAATAAATTTAAAAGTAAAATATAAAATATAAAAACTTGCTAAAAGATCCAAACCTTAGAAATTAAGAATACAATTTATATACATAATTAAACTTGTCTTGAACCTTTGAGAGTAATCAACTCAATATTTTAATTTTACAATAATCATCGATCTAATTTAATTATGTAATCTTCATTTTAATATTTTGAGTCATCAAATCAAAACTTTAATATATGATTCAGTGTAATTAAATATTAATGGAGAATTATTAATTTTAAAATTTAATTTTTTATAAATATTTTTTATAAAAGATATTTATGATTGAATGTCTTTTGATTACTATTTTTATTAAATAGACATTGAGAAAACTAGCTAATAAAATAGGAGATAATATAGCTACTCCAAAATAGTTCACTTCTCCATTTTTCTATCTATTTAATAAAATTTACACTATTTCAATAAATTTAAATTAAATTTAATTTTGATAATAAATGTATTGAAAAATTACTACATATTAAATTATATCAAAAATAAATAACATAAAATAATTAACAATTATATGGTATTATATATTAATATTTATCATTTTATACTCTTTTTGAATTTATACTTGAAAATAGACTTAAAAAATAAATGTTTGATCATATTTTTCTCTTACTTCATATTGATTATATGAGTGAGAAATTATATAAGTAAAATTACTCACATCATTATCTATTGTTCTTAATAAAACAAAGTTTTGGTTGGAAAAGTGTCCACTAGATGAAAATTTTTCTCTTTCTTTCTAGCTTTTTTCTCTCTAATTTTTAATATTATAACTTTAATTAATTAAATTCATTTTTTTACTTTAAAATTTATATAACTACTTATTACTTATATCTTATTAATTTATCTATCTATTACTCTTAATAAAAGAATGAAAAATTTATATAATTACTTATTACTTATTAAAATTGATTATAATTTAATTAACTATTTTTTACTTTAAAATTATATATAATTAATTTTACTTACAAATTGTAAAAATTAAAATTAATATTTCATAAATAAAAAATTTATTGATTAATATTTATATTATAAGGTTGAGATTTGTATAAAAAATTAATTTAAATCAAATTTATGCTTTATATAAATTTAACTCTAGGTTTAGAATTAAGTTATTAAATATATTTTTAGTATAAAATAATTTTAAATTATTTTTCACTAATATCATAATTTAAATTAGTTTTAATTTTATGGTAGAAATCAGAAATATAGTTCACATATACCATCTTACTTAAGACTAGTATGAATGATAAAAAAATTTCTTTGAAAAATTCACAAGAGTGCATGACTCAATAATATTATAAATTAAAATAGTTTATTTTTTATGAGAGAGAACACAAATATGAGTGATGGGAAACAATCCTACTCAAAATCATTTTAGACGACAAAACTTTTTTCTTTAAATATTTAATACAATCACATATTAAAGACTCAACAATATTTTAATGTATTTTGAAATCCTATAAAATGATTTTTACTTATAAATTGTATAAAATAATTTTAAATAATTTCATAAATAGATATTTTTCTTGAATAATATTCATATTTTGTGACTCAATTTTTTTACTAAAAAATAATTTACACCTAGTTAGTTAATATAATTATTATAAAATAATATTTGAATCTATTAATAACATCATATACAAAATTTTTATTGATTCATATCTATATAATAATATTAACTTTTTTCATTAATATACAAAATTATATTTAATTAATTTATTAAATATTATTTTGATAAAAAATAGTTTTAAATTACTTACTAAATAATATTTTAAATTAATTTAATTTTAGTTTTAATTATAGTTTATAAACTATAAATATTATAAATATATTTAATCTTTTTATGAGACTTGATATTTTTTATTGTAATGGGTTGAGTTTATGTGATGAATCATTCCATTTTTATGGCTTTTCAATATAATGGCATCTAAAATTAGTTTTAATTTAAAATTAAACAAAAAAAATCTACAAATATTATTTCAAGATAGTAGTCATTTTTAGTAGAAAGGATGGGGACATTTTAGTCTTTTATTTTATTTTTTTAATTTTGTTTCCTCAATTATAAAAATTGATCCATCATCCTCATGTCTTATTAGATCAATTTATCATATAACATTATATTATTATATCCAAAATATTTTATCATATTTGTCTTTTTATTGTTGCTTGTAATATATTAAATTTGAATTTCATCTATGATTGCTCTTATTTTCCATGATATCATATTTTTTTAATATATAAATTTGTTTCGTATTTGATCATATCCAAAAGTTTTCATCTTATTGTTATATTTTTACTTATCACAAAAAGAATATAGTTTAGACTTTTATAAATAATATACTCACCATATAAATATTGATTCTTTTTAACATTAATGACCTTGATAAATTAAATATACATTATATTATTTATTTATCTAGTCTATAAAACGTGCAAAAACCGTCAAGTCACCTATGTGGAGACATATATTGTGATAGTTTTCATTGTAAATCTTATATTATTTATCCATAATGCCAAATGATAATTAAATGAATTTATTATTTTATATATTAAGAGTCATATGTTAGAATACTTATTTATAAATAATTTTATAGTTAAAAAAATTACCTTAGGCCTCGTAATTTTTATACTCAGCCTGACTAAAACTAAGATAGAAACACAGTCTTCTCATCTTATCCTTCAATCTTATCTCATGAAGTGGATCAGTACGCAATCCAAACAAAATCAACCCTTATTATCCCGACCCTTACCAATGTAGAAACGTTATGCATGTTCTCAATTGATGCAAGTAAAAAGCCAATCAATAGGACAAAGAATAATTGTTCCACTACTACATAACTTTTCAAGAGAGAACGGATACCAAGGATGCTCTTTTTGCCTAACCAAATTGATTTTTTCCCACTCCATTACAATAAACACTAATGCTCCCCTTAATGGAGTTGCCTCATGATTGATTGCTCAAGCTTTGGCAGGGAGCTTTTGTAAAGATCTATTGTCATCTTCAACAAGGACATTTAGGAACACACTGAAATTATATGGTTTGTCTGTCCTACACTTTGCAAGTCATTATGAAATCATTTCCTACGCAGTCTATCATTTGTACCTTTGGTTTGGAGCTCTCATTATAACTTGGACTAAGATGTATTTATTTTTTTATATATAATTTCTTCTTGTTAATCTTTCTGATTTTCATCTGAATAGTATTGAATTAAAAAAACAATCATATATTTGGTATTTTTTTAAAATATAAAATGTTCAATGTTTTTTCTTGGGTTGGTTTTTCTGTTTTAACATCTAATGGGGTTTTCTTCCCTTTCATTCACTAAAAAAAGGTAATACAGTAAAAAATTAATATTAGACTTTTTAAGTACTTTTTTTAGTAAATTTTGTTTTGGTAACTATATTATCAATGTGACGTATCCATTAATTTGTTAATGATTATTAATTTCTACAAAAAAAATTGATTAATCATTTTTAATAAAATCTTTTCTCTCAATTTCGTTCCTTCGTCCACTAGTTCAAATTCAAAATCGTATTTCAGAGATTCAAAGTTGAAACACACTCGTACTAAGGTATGTTGGGTAGTGTTTTTAATAAATTTTGCTTAGAAAGAAAAAGATAGATAACATTATTTGTGACAGGCCTAATCATTCCTGCGCCGCGCTTGCCCTACTACCTCCTATATTCTACATTATGAACCCAATGTTCACACTTCACACTTCACTCTATGCAATAATTTTTAGAGTAATGAAATGCAAGTTTAGCTTACGTTTTAGACTTGCATAGACTTTAGGACATTATCATTTTCCTTTGCCTTTTTCGTTATTGGCCTCGAAAGTCAGAACCACGCGATTTCATTTGATAAAGTTGCAGAGTGCACATGCCACCACCCATTATCAAAAGAAGAAAAAAAAAAATCACGTTACCCCAACGCCAAACCCAAAAGTTCAGATCAGGTGTTGGATACAATTTTTTATTTTTTTTTTACACATTAAACTTGGTCAAGTGTTTTAATTTAAAAAATTGGCGCCATGGATATTTTAAGCCGAAAGAGATGAGAAATTCATTTATTTTTACTGGCCTAAAATTAAAATAAGAAGTGAACGATGCGAATTTAGATTTTAGAGACCCTACAGCTTGGATGAGATTTCAAAATATTGAAGTTATTATAACGATGGGTTGTTGCGACACCAACTTAGTTTAGAAATTGAATTTGTTTATTTTTAAAAATGAGAATATAGATTAAAAAAATAATGCACAATTATGATTATTGGTTAAAAAATAAAAATTATGATTGTTAAAAATAAAAACATGTGTATATGTGTCATAAATTAAGAAATTATTAAAATTTGAACAATTATAAACGTAATTGATACGTAATAAAGAACCCTAAAAACTACCTCATAATAAAAGTATTGAAATCAAGTATCAACCCTGTCAAACACAATAAACAAAGCAATCATCCCTTCAAGCAGAGCTTGGGACCCATGCACTGAAATACTATCCACACTCCCATGCATGTCTATAAAACAAATTTTTAGAAACGAAAGTTTATTGATTTCAAAAATATTATTTATTTTTAGTTTTATAAAATAATATTACATAATAATTTTTTATTCTGTTTTAAAACATTTCTCTAAGTTGAAACAATAATAATTTAACATGAGTAATTTTAAAATACGGCCCAAAAAAGTAATCTTAAAAGAAAGTTGGGTGTCATATCACTCGCCATGAGTTTTGTAAGTTTTTAACAAACAAAAAAAAAAAAAACTGAACAAACTATCATGTACACTTTTTTAAATGTTAATAATCAATTCCATACCTACTTCAAACAAATTATTAAACTCAAATAGTTATAGTCCAAATATTTTCTCCTCTTTAAACTCTTTTCGAATTTGACTGGTGGAAAAAAATATGTAAAAAGAGAGGAAAAAAACATTTATCGTTAATTGAAATTATATTATATTTAGAAAAAAAAATCTTTCAAAATAAATTATATTAAAAAAATCAAATTAATATAAGACTTAATTACAAAATTCGTCCTTCTATTTTATATATTATACTAAATCAGTCCTCCTATTTTTTAATTCACTGTTTGAATCTCATGTATTTCAACCGCTAAATTTTAAA
Source organism: Glycine soja (assembly GCF_004193775.1). Classification (NCBI taxonomy): domain Eukaryota; kingdom Viridiplantae; phylum Streptophyta; class Magnoliopsida; order Fabales; family Fabaceae; genus Glycine; species Glycine soja. The sequence goes on along the minus strand of NC_041012.1, from coordinate 39,278,412 downwards.
TATTGACTAAATTAAAAAATTGACCAATATTTTTTAAAAAATAAGAACTTGAAAAAATGTTTAAGAAAAGACTAAAATAAAATAAGAAACATACCATTTTATCACTACACTCAAGTACTCATTTACATATTTGGTGTAAAATATAATCAATATAAGTTTTATGTAAAAATAGTTTAAAATTCAAATATTATTCTTTTTAATTTATTATATTTTTATAATCTTATATATTATCTTTTAAAATATAATATATAAGATTAAATTTTATTTTCACATAAATTAAAATATGTATACTTATATAAGTTTTATTTTTTATATTATATTTTTATAATCTTATGTATTTTTATCATACTATTCAAAATTTATTTTTTAAATAAATATATAATATAAATTTTATCTTTAATGTATAACTTTTTACATAAATTATAATTTCATAAAATAAAATTTTATTATCTTTTTAATATTTATATATACAATTTAATGATACTATTTTTTTTATCTATATATAAGATATTATTGTTATTTATTATAATAATATTTTATTTATATTTAATTTTATTTAATCATATATAAATTTTTTTAAAGAATTAAATTATATGATAAATATACATAATTAAATAAAATAACAGTGTTTTTTATTTTTTAAAATATTTATGATAATTTATTGACATTATTTTTTTATTTATATTATAATAAATAACATGAATAAAATAATTTTATCACTAAATCATAAACATTATTTAAAAAGATAAATATAATATATAAAATAAAAATTAAATTTATATAAAACCGAATTTAATCTCATATATTATGTTGTAAAAGATAATATATAAGATTATAAAAATATAATAAATTAAAAAAATAAAATTTGAATTTTAAATTATATTTTTCATAAAACTTATATTAATATTATATTTTATGTTAAATACTCAAATAAACACTTAAATATAATGATAAAAAAATATATTTCTTATTTTAAGGACCATGAGTTTAATCATTCCTTAAACAGTTTTTAAGTTCTTTTTTTAAAAAAATATTAATTAACTTTTTAATTTAATTAATATTTAAAATTTAATGATCAACAATTAAAATCAGTCCTAAACACTAAGATAGTATATTTTAAAACATAAGGAACTCAAATAATAATTTAAAAAATAAACTAATTTAATGTAATAGGAAAAATTACGAAACAGATTTTAAATTTAAACTTAACCGTAAATAAATTAACTTTCTCACTTTAACATCTCAGAAATAGTATATCCAAATTCTTCCTGTGTTCGACGCATGAGAAAAGACGATTTTAAACACCCCTCACTCACCCTGTTTCTGTTCTCTTCAAAATTCGAGACCATCACAAATTTACAACATAAAATCTCATCTCATTAAGCAAATCCAGGAAATAATCTCACCAAGTGAATCCAGGAAATATAAGGTGAGTCCGTTAGGAAAGAAGGAAAAAGAAAAAATAAATTGTGAGTTCAACCTCATTTTAACAAACTAAAATTCAGTCGATTTAAAAAAAAGTAAATCCATAAATATTTATAAAAAAGAAACCTGCTGTCTTCTCCATTCAACCTGTCCCGAAATTGAACCAATTAAAATTTATTATCTCATTCGATACTTAAAAGTTAACGAATTTATAACACATTTATCTATAAAAATTATTAAAAAAATAATTTTAAATTATATAAAAATTAATAAATAATTAATATAATTAACCGTGACAACCCCAATTAAAAAAATTAAATAATTCCCAAATTCAAATCCGTACCTCATCAACTCAATTATTTTCGTCATGCCTGCATGTCTACCACAATGGATAGCAAAAATAGCTCTCTAGTGGTTCTTCAGTTACGGTGTTGAACGGATTCGCAGAGACAATTTCGGCACATACGGAACTTAAATTGAAAGGAAAGATATGTAATGTTCAATAACTGCTAAAGAAATTATTTTTATTGAATTATTTGGGTAGTTGGATAAGTTGAATTTCTCAGCAGTATAGACTGAAAAATTACAACCAGTTTAGATTAAGGTTTGCAGATTAAAATTTACAGTCACAGATTTTTGAGGGATAACCAGACATCCAAGCACACCCTTTATAATTTGCTAACCTGCATAAATAAAAAAATACATATATAGTTGTTGATACGGCTCATCAAGTAGGTGCACCCATAAACACCAACTACAGTTGGCGCACGGAAGAATCCCCCCAATAAAAAACCCAACCACCACCTTCATGACACTAGTCCACTCTGCAGTGTTGCCAAGAAGCAACATAATTAACACCATATCCCCAAATCTTGAAATTTTATCATTTAAAGCAACAAAAAAGCCAAAAAAGATATTCCCCCTAACACTAGTTTCACAGTTAAAAAATAAAAAAGATTGCAAGATTTCAGAGCAGGACCACAGAACCATTCCACGCCACCCCATAGCCCTTTAAAACACTTGCAGTGAAGAGTATGCATCAGTGTGCTAGTAGTTACACAGATTATGTGAAAGTAGGTACAGAAAAGAGAGAAGAGGACAATAAAAGAGACAAGAAAAGAAAAACATTACATTTGATTTGAATTAGAAACGAAATGGATATATATAACCAGTACAATTCAAGGTAACACAGCTTAACAGGAAGAACAATGTAAACTTCACTATCTCATTTATCTGCCGTAAATATTCAACAGTGCAGATCATCTCTAATTATTCCCTCAGAAAGAAACAACTTCAACCATAGGCAACAGCAAATCATTGACTTGGCTTAACTTAGTGAACTTCAGAAAAATCTTTCAAAACAAACGCAGGCTAATAATGGTTTTTGTTCCATTATAAACCAAACTAGCTTGCTTGATAGTGAACTCAGAAATCAAGTAAAATAGCAAGGGGAAAAATCCTGAAACGGGGCCGTTTTGGAAGAAAAATAGATAACCTCGACAGGATTTTTCTCCTACTATTGAATTTCAGCCCCAAGAGAGAGAGCTTCTTCAACTCTCTTGAAGCTCTGTAGTAAAATAATGAATGACAATTATTATTTAAAAAAAGAAGAAAAAATAGAATATCCTTCAGGTAACTTCGCAGCCAACCAATCCTCCATTCCTTTTACTACACTTCTTTCCTTGTTGTCTTCCCAAAAAATTTCACCAAAAGAATATGTACCTTACGAAATTAAATACCTATCTCAACAAGATATGTAAAGGGTCAATTTTGACTAGACTACAAGCTGATCCAGCTGCATTTGCTCAAGCCAGGCTCCTAAAACAGAATGGTCAATGGATTCAATTTGGGAATTTGAATTCGGTCCATCAGCAGATGCAGTAGGCATAGGAGATGCAAACTTCTCTTTGATCATCTCAGGTGGGGACTCCTTCACCAGAGATTGGACCCAAGAGAGATCAGGCTCTTCCCCATTGTTCTTGCGCTCAAACGAGGATGATCTTCGCATCTGACGACCAAGGGAGTCTCCATTTACTGACCAATCAGCTTTCCCAATAGGAGAACCCCACTTTGACCAAGGGTTTGCAGGGGAGCCAACAAGTGAGGCAGGACTGTTGGCACCAAGGTCTCTTGAACTAACACTGCGCAGCTGTTGCTGCTGTTTCTCTCGCTGAGCAAATGCAGATAAACGAGCACTCATTGGAGAGATTGGTTCAACACTTCTTGGTGACATCCTTCCAGAAGGAGAGACACCAAAAGAAGCCTGAAAAAGAGGATGCTCAACATTCTTAGGAGACAGCAAATTAGTATTTATAGGTGATAACATACTTTGGAGCTGTTGAAACTGATTGAGAACAGCTGATTTGTGAGTAGGGGAAAACACAGAACCGGCTGCTGGATCAGAATACCGGGGAGACAAAGAAATCTCAGCAGAAAAGAGCTCTTCCAGATTTGATGGAGTTAGGGTCTTGGACCGACCAGATCTACTCACAGAACTGGCACCGGGGCGAGGCTGTATGTAACAGCTCAAGTCATTCAGATGGTGCTGCTGCTGGCCATCAAGATCAGACATCATGTTCAAGTCTTCTGGTGGAATGTCACGAGCACTTAGGGAAGACCTCAATCGACTAGATTGAAGATTGCTTCCTGGTAAATGAAGAGCCGGCACATTTGGCTGAGCCCAAGCAGAAGACAGTGGCATGCCATTTGCAGATGGGGACATTGGCTGCCCAAAGTGGGACGGCGACATGGAAGAGCCCGATGAAGGCGATCCTGGAAAAAGGCTCATGGCAGCAGCCATGTCCATGACATTAGGACCTGAAGCAGATGAACGGGGCGAAGGGGCAGCAGATCCAGTGGACACATACAGCGGACGAAGCTCCTCTGCAGTGTGAGCAAAAAAACACACCCTTCGATTGCAACTGGTGCCATCTTTGCAGAGGCGTGTCCGATACTGAGCCGGGTGCAGCCAGCACTCAAACACCCCATGAGCATATTCACACATGTCTCCACGCCTGCAAGCCCCTTTTCTAAAATCAGGGCACGGCACACAGCTGTAATGGAACTTCCTGGGGTCTCTCCTCCGAGCATTCTCTCCGGGATGAACAAAAGGACACTCAGTCCAATCATGAGAGTATGCCCGGGAACAAGGTCTCACCTTGAACGAAAACATCCGAAACTCATCAGTCGCATATATACTGTTCTTTATATCAGGCAGCGATGGATCAATCGGGTATTCCTTCTTCTCCGACAAAGAGCAAATAGCTGCATCAGTAAACTTTGCAGCCACGGGGGATGGCGGTGAAACCGAAGGAGTGTACGGCATCCCATTCGACGAATGGGCAGGAGAACCCGGACTGGAAGAATTAACAGACACCGGGACAGAGAATTCACCAACAGACACATCAGAAGCATTGTCCGAAAGAAGTTCCTCAAGAACGGCTTTCGCACCTTGCAGCTTGGGAGGAACAGCAATCACATCAATAGGGCGATTCCCATTTGCATCCACGCAATTGACATCGGCCCCGGCCGATAAAAGAAGCTTGACGGCATCAACAGCCTTGGTAGACCCACCAGAAGCAGCACAGTGGAGGGCAGTGGTTTTGTTCGCCCCACACGCGAAATTCACATCTGCCTCGGGGCACAAAAGTACCATCTTCATAACATCAATGCTACCATAAGTGGCAGCAACCATCAAAGGGGTTCTGTGCTCAAGAACAAATTGCTTTGATCCGTTTTGCCGGCCATACCAGAGCCCAACCTCATTGATCGTAGAAGAATCCTTCTCTAAAAGGACCTTGAAGCCTTCAATATCATTGTTAGAAGCAAGTTCCAGTAAACTGGAAAAAGAATCTTCAGTGTTAACAGTTAGCGATTTCATTTCTATATCGTTAGCTGTGACTTTTACACCTAAAGGGAAGACGAAGTTGAAGGAGATTTTGATTTCTCTGGACCACCTCCCATGCCTTCAATTAGCTGGACCACAATATTCATAAAAAATAATAAATCGACAAATTAAAGAAAATGCCTAAATTTAGCATAGAAAAAACACAATCAAACAAAAGTTAACTATGGATTCTAACAACAGATTAAGCAAATACCATGCATGATTGGAAATATTTAACATAAACAATAAAATTAATTAAGAAAATTAATAATTAATAAGAAATCACAAGGAAGCATAACAACCACACTAAAGTATTGTTAACAAACAAGTTGCTGAAAATTATAATATATATATATATATATATATATATATATAAATGCATTCCTTTAATCTTAAAAAATGAAACACAACTAGAGCACAGATCTAAGGTAAATCTAGAATCATCTTTAACAGATTAAACATAATAACAAAACAAGTGTAAAAAGAAACTGAAAATAGAAAAAACAATTCAAACTATAAAAATAGAAGGAAAAAAAGTGATTTACTCGATGATCATGTAAATTCATCAGCTAATAAAGAAAAAGGAAAAATTCATGAGCTGAGAGAAAAGAGAGAAAATCACCGATTACAGATGGAGGCAGTGACGATCATGATGTTTAGAAACCAAAAGAATCTGCGACGAATCGGAATGTGAAGTGAGAAGAAGAAAGAAGCGAAGAATCAAAGAATCGGAAGCAACAACGAGATCTGGGACACGGAATAAGCAGAGTTAAGGCTTCACTCTCCATCGATGAAACTGAGGAAACATGGGAGAGAGTTAAGATGAGAGAGAAAGTGCTGTGTGTGACTTTGAGAATAGAGAAAGTAACGTCTAGAGAGAAAGAAATTGAAATGGAAATGAAATGCGGAGAAAAGAAAATTTTAGGGTGAATTTATTTAAAGAACAAATGAAAGTGAAATGAAATGCGAGATGAGAGTGAAATGAAATGGTGCTGAAATGCACGCCAAATGAAAGTCCAAAGGAAGTCTCTGGAGTAGTGGGGTGTCGGGGAACCGGGTGGGTCGGTGGGAGGGAAAGTGGGGAGTGGAAGGGATTGCTAAAGAGAGAGGAGGGGTTGAACCGGTTGACCGGTACGGGTGGATTTATTGGGAGATTGAACCGGAATGGAATGAGGGCTTGAAATCCGCCAATGGGAGAGCGACTCCTGCACCAATGATGGGTAAGTGAGTCAAATTGTGTTAATTTTGTGGAGTCAAATCAAAACAGCACCGGAACAAGAAAATATCTTCATTTTTAACCTCATATTTAAATATTAAAGTTTAATTACTTATTTGTTTGTTATAATTTTATCATGTTTATCTTTTAATTTTTATAGTTTTAAAGTAGTTTTTCTAATTTTTATAATTTATATTTTTAACTTTTTTAATTCCTGTAATTTGAGATTAATTTTTTAGTTATTATACTAATAATATTATCAATTATAATTAACTACAAAAATATTAGAAATAATTTTTAATTAATTTATCACAAAAACATTTGTAATTAAAAATAGTTGATAATTTATAACTAATTATTTTTATATTTTTTATAGTAAGAACTAAAAATTAATTAAAATACAAATTATAAGAATTAAAAATATCACTTTATGAACTAAAAGATAATTAAAACTAAAAAAATCAGTATCAAAATATAAAAATTAAAAGATATAAATCGTAAAATAATAATGACTAAATGAGTAATTTAATCAATATTAAAATTAAAATATTGCAAAATTTTAATATACTTTTCACTAACATTTAATTCATGTTTTATATATTATTTATTAGGATTTAACTTTGATACACTAACAAAGTAAAATAATATTTATGATCAAATATTGATATAAAATTATTTTATATTATTATTACATAGCTCTTTTTCTTTACTTTTTACATGGATAATGAGTTGTTTTATTTTAACAATAATTAATAATATAGAGTTTCAATTGTAAATATGCAATTATAAATATTTAAAACTATAATTTTCCTTCTCCATAATAATTTTATCCAACTTTTCAATTAAGAAAAGTTGTAATGACACGTATCAATAATTGACAGGTGAAATTAAAAATTTGATTGGTAAAATTACAAAAAAAATTAAGTGAAATTTTTAAAAAGATAATAATGGTTAGCTGAAAAAATGAATCATTATTAAGCCTAAATTCTTTAATGAAGCTAAATTTTCTCATTCACACAATTGTTCAATATTAGTTAATCTTAAAAACAATAAAATATGTTTTTGGTTTATATACTTTTAGAAAAATTTGATATTAGTTCATATACTTGCAAATAAGCCATATTGATCCTTAAACATTAAAAACATGTAAATTTAGTTTTCCTCTTAACACGAATGATCCATTTTGGTTCTCAAACTTTAAAAACATGTGAATTTAATTCCTAAAATGATCATTTGTACAAAAGGGGAGAGATTAAATTCATATGTTTTTCAAAGTTTAAACCCACACATTTCAAACAACTCTCCATTCAGAATTTCTAGCAATATTAAAAGTCATAAGTATATTAAATTAACATAATATAATGTAACAGTAAATTTCAAAATAAAATATTATAATTTTAAAAATAAATATTGAAGACAAAGATAATATAATGTAATGTAATATGTTGATTACAATCAACAAAACCTATAATTAGGGGGCCTATTCATATATTTCTTAAGAAATCCTCACTAATGAAAGTTGGGATTGTATCCCATCAAAAGAAAATTTGGTATAGAGCTCATTTATTTGCACGAGTGTTGCCTTCCATGTATACGTGAGAAAAATAAAAATTCATATTCTCAAACAAGTTGATGCATGCAATTTTGTACTTGTTTTTTAGCCTCCAAGGAACGATATAACTATTGTGAAAAGTTAAGATTACTACTTTTATATCACACTAAAGTAAAAAAAAATTACACCAATTTAACTACCATCATAATCTCTATATGCAATGAGTAAATAATACCAAGCTTACCTGCGAAACATCCAAGAGCACTTATCCCTTATTGTCAAGGCAAATATCACAAGAAAGATGATTAAATTATAATTTTATAAATTTGTTAAACTTTTTTTGTAAAACAAAGTTATCATCCGATATAGCTTTGAAAGCAGATAATGTAATTTTCACAAACATATAAGATCAGGCTATGTCAATTATCTTGTAAAAACGTTTTTTCAAAACAAGATCAAATTGAAACCTTAAGTTAGTAAAAATAAGAGACAGAGATATATAAGATACGAAGAATTTCATACTAATTATTCTCTATCATTGAGATTACATTTAGTTCTTGATAACCTATCAAGTTTCACTAACTTTAAGCAAAGTTATAAGTATTATTCATTGTTACTTTTGACTCTTACAACCTAAGCTTATCACTAAGCTTAAACTTCACCTAGTATTTTTGTTCTATCAAATCACTACTAGCTCTAAACATATCTAAAGATTTTATGTTGGTTAGTTTGCTCATTGGCTAATTCTTAATGTCTTAAAGATGATTATACAAATGAAGCACTTGATATTTTCTCTCAAGATACACCTTGAGAGCTTTACAAATTATAACTATTCAAAATTTATAGAGATAAAGTTTGAGAAGAGGGAACTAAAGATTTTGATTTTTTTTTTTTGCACATTGATTCGTAACTTCAACTCTTCAAACTTATCATATTTATAGGTAATCTTCAACAAGTGTATGTTGTCTCTAAATGGATAATTTTCCTTCATTGAGATCTTGCGTTTGAAAAATTGTTTGTTGAGGTATTTAATGTTTGCATTAAATGTACGTTTTGTTTTGTCCATGCTAAGAAATTACTCTATTTAGCTTTCTTGAAGCATGTTCAACAAAAAAATCATGTGTTTTTACTCAGAGCATGTCTATCACAGTAGGTGTAGCAAGGAACATCTTTTGAGATGTTTGAACTTATAAATATTGATTGTTCTCTTACTTCTTTGGACTTTGACAAATCCTAGAAAAAAGGTTTCTAACACATTTCCTGTAAAACGAGTATCAAACATAGAGTGTTAAATAAAGTATTAATATTTTATAAGAACTTAACATTTGTCTGCTTTCGTCTGATTTATTGTATAATGTGTCTATTGTATAACGTGTCTGTCTCACTGCAAATTAAAATGATGTTAAACAAATGCAAATTTTGTGTCTATTGTCTTATGACTCAACAATCTTTCAATTTTTTATGATGTTAAACAAATGCAAATTAAAATGATGCAAGATAGCCTAATAAGATAAACATATTAAAATAAGTTAGAAGCAAATACAAATATGTCAAGACAAAGCATATAGATTATAAAACTTTAGGACAAAGTCTAAAGAGCATTTCATTTATTCATAGAAGGTTTTCATATCAAGATGATGTGCTTTGAGTACAATGAATAAAAATAACACGAAAGAAGAAAATGAATAACTCCCCCTAAGATGGATGTCTTATATTGATTTGTTCTCCTCGGATGGTGCATAAGGCCAATGAAACCAATTTCATGTAGTCAAATTAGTATTGGCATAATGGTTAAGTTTGCTTCAACCATTATCAAACTCTTTTTTAATAGTTATAGATTCTATTTCAGCGTTAGCTTAGTTAATGTTACGTAGCACTGATATTAAGTCAAAAGATATTTATGTTTTAAGGACAAATCACGACTCTTAATTATTTTGATTTAATACAGATAAATATAAATGGTAAAAGTTGTGTCTGATAAGTTATCAAATCATGGTCTATGTCTTTGTGTCTGTATTTTTAAACGATACATCCATAAGATGATCTAGCATAGCATCTAAGAAGTACATTTAAGATTTTTATTTAATACTTTATGTCTGAGATTCTTTCATAAAGAAAATATTTTTCTAGGATTTGTCAAAGTCCTGTGAAGAATAAATGGAGTTCGCAATTTGGAAGCGTGGATCCTCATTAAAAGGTGCGCTCTTTAGGTGTAGATATGCTCTAATGAAAAAAGTGAATTTTTTGCCGAAGTGCAAGACGTGTTAGCCTATCAACATAGATTTTGCATGAAGAATGAACATACATTTAATGCAAGCATTAAATGATTCAACAAACACAAAAACTTCATACGAATATCAAAATAAAGAATTTAACTGTTGTGAGACAACAAATACTTGAAAATGAAAACTGTAAATAGAAGAAACATTAAAGAAACAAGATACGAACCATCTTGCGCAAAAATATTCTTTCTTGTAAACTTTTTTGTATATTTCTGTATAGATATTAAACTCTTAAAACACCTTATAAACCTTGGGAGAAAAATTAACATGTTGAGTGATATAGCTGGTTTTTAGGTTTGTTTGCATCAGATATGATAAAAATATTTTCAGTTTCTAAAAATACAATTTAATTCTCTTCTTAATTTTATTTGCTCCTATAGTTTGGTCACAATAAATTGATACTAACGTTCAATGTAGTTTCAACTTTTGTAATGTAGCATTAACTTTTGGCTGATGCTAGAAGTAAGTTTTTCTTGTAGTGATCATTGATACCTAAAATATATTCGCTAAAAACTTCGAGCCTATATCTGGATATCATATCCAAAGGATTAGGGACAATTCCAAAATAATCCAATTTTGTAATAAACTAAATAATTTGATTTTAATTAAAGAGATAATTACATCGATTCTCCTTGAGTAGTTCTGCTCTTATTACATCTACTCCTTCATTTTCAAACATTAATTTTATGATAACCCAAATTTGTCCCTCTCATTCAACGTGGATTGATTAGGGTTGGGGTCTCTCTCTCTTACTCGTTTTAGGTTTCCGCCGCAAAACAGCGTCGTTCGACGCGGATTCTCCGAATTCTCCGAGCCCTTCACTTTTCATCAAACAGGTGGCACGCGGCCGCACTTGAAGAACATGTCGATGAGCGTGGAGCAGACGAATAGTAGCGTCGAAGCCAAAGGCAAAGGCTTGTTGGTGGGTTTGTGTTCTAACGCGGAGGTCGGAGGAAGCAGATTCGCCTTCGTTGGAGGCGGCTCCGGCATCGGAAGCAAACTTGCTGATAACTGGCCGACCTCAAGATCTGGCAGACGGTGATGCTCGTGATGTGTCTTTGCTTCATCGACTTCGTCTCCACGGTCGAAAAATCCTACGACTTGATTAGGCTTCTTGTGAAATGATTGGATCTTCTTGTTGATGAAGGAAGTTGCATTTGGCTTTTCCATGAAAATCAATCTCTGCATTCATTTATTATTTTTTTATTCATTTTATTATTATACTTTTTTTGCCTTGTAGTGTGTTTTAGTTCCTTGTTTATGTGAGATTTTTCCTGGAGTGTGTTTCTAATGTACTGTAGTTAATTTAATTTCACTAAGTTATCAATTCAATATTTGGTTGGATAAATTACAGCCTTACCAGAAGAAGGCGAGAACAATATGTTCCCCCCTACAACCTATTTTATTTTTCCTAATGTGTTTAGAGGAGAAGAAAAGGATATTTTAGGAACGAAAAATCATTATATATCATGTCTAATGCACATGAGTCATCTCTGTTAAACTTTTAAATTGATGAAAAATCAGGGGGTTTCTGTAAGCATAACAAATGAAGGGATACTGAGTGGAATAGGTGCAAATCTAAGGAAGATTCATAAGTCAAGAGATTATCAATTAGAAAAGATTAGAATTATGATTTCAACCATCAATGTAATTTTTCAATTGATTTTTTTAATTACTCTACAATTGCTAACCTTCTCTTAAAATAGTTTACATGTTTTGAACAAACGCTATTAATCGTCTTTCCCCTAATCTAATTCATATTTGACTGAATAATGCAAAATTCAATTAAAATAAAGCACAACTACATCATAATCCTATAAAAGGGAAAATTAGTCGGTCATTGACATAGGAAGGTAAATTAACAACCCCAGATAGATGAAAAATAAAAGAGAGTAAGAAGTTTTACAATTTAGAACCCCCAGGGTATTTCCAACCTTCTAAAGCTCCCTCAAAGTCACTCTCTCACTCACACTATTCTTCTTTCAAAACAAAGTAAAAAGATAATTAATTTGGCTCCCCCTCTTCTATTTAAAAAAATGTTCTGATTTATCGACGTGGAATCCAACACGACTATGCTTACATTAGCACGGTTGTGCTAAAGGTGCAAACTTTTTAAAATTTGAATTTGTTTTGTGCTTTAATAGATCAATGCGACTATGCTTTGGGATAACAGACCGTGCTTGGAAAAGTGATGTTGATTCTCTTTTTGTGAAATTTGTAGCATAGTTGTGTTGCTCCTAACACAATTGTGTTGTACTGAGCATGAACGTGCTTTTAGGAAGTGTCCAAATATTTCGTGCACACTTGACATAAAAACATGACTTTGTCAATAAAATATGTATTAATAGGAACAAAATGGGAGCAAAACTCACTTCTTAGCACATGCAAAATATGGTTTATCAATCACTAATTATATCAGTTAACATAAAAATCTTATTTAATTGAAATATCCTTATTTAAAAAAGTAAAAATATAATTATGAATTAATTAAGCATTTAACTTAAATTGTAAAAGAATATTTTAAATAAATAATATTTTTATTTTCCAAATTAACAAATGTTATAAAATCCTCATCAAAGTGATGGATAACAACAAAAATGAATTATCATAATAACCCAAAAAATATTCACATAAATTAATTTCCGAACTTAAATATGAAAAAATATCATGTAAGATGGACTAAAATACAAATAAACTTTATCTAACTTCTTCTCATTTAATAATATCATCTCTAAAATATTTCATTTAGTATTTTATTTTCAACAACCTTTTTTCTTTTCCTATGCCGTTAAACATAAAAGGTATAATTTAAGAAATGAATTAATATTTTAAATGAAATTGGTGTGAATGCGTTTTTTTCCTTATATTTCAGCTAGAAAGAAATACCAATGAAGAAGCATCATATATATATATATATATATATATATATATATATATATATATTTATAATCTTTTAAAATTTACTGTTAAATTACTATTGAATTTTATATATAATCAGCATTATTTTTAATAAATGCAGTAAAAAGAATATTTTTAATAAAAAATAGTTTTGTTTTCTTAACTAATGGTCTAATACCATAAAGTCACTATATATCATTTACTAATTGAAAAAGACATAATAGTGGCACAAACTTATAAATCACTCAGTAATAATTTTTTTAATGATTTACGTTATACACATACTTGAGATAATTTGTACAAAAATTTTCTCATTTATAAAAGTAGATAGAAATTAAAATGAATGAAATGCAGCCATAAGGGCATAACCATAAGACTCCAAAAAGGAAAGGAAATGTCCTAGTTGGTGTTAGGCATGGAGGAGCAGGCAGAGAGGTTCCCCAACCTAAACAACCTTAAGATAAATGAAGGCGGGAAATCGATTCTGCGTTGTGGGCTTGGTTAGGTTAATGCTTCATAAATAGACAATACCTAACCTAATATGGTCCCCATCTTTGTTCTCTCATGAAAATGAAACCTACTTTGTATTCAATTTCAATTTCAATGGAAAACGATGGCTTTTCTTTTGGACTCTTTCAAACTTTCTATTTTAGCTCTCCCTAATGGGTACCATTCGAATGTGGCCCCCCTACACCCATTTCTGCTTCTATTCTTATCCTTAAAAGTCATTTTCAGTTTTTCACAACAGATTTTAATAAATAATTATTTAATTTTATTTATAAAAAAAGTTCATAATTTGCACATTAGTTTATGGAAATATTAAAATTTAAATAATTAATTATTTTCACTAAAGTAAGCATCTCACATGCTTATTTCTCATTGATGTATTTAATTTGAAGCATATCATATGATGTTCACTACGTAAAATTGTTTTAAAAAAAAAATCCTTTATCTATGTTTTTTTTAGGCAAATTCATTTTTTTCCCTCAAAAGTTCTATATCCTAATTTCTAATATTTACGAATATTGGTCATGCTAACATTTCTTGTAGATTAATGTGTTCGATCACCTATAAACTAATACAACTAATATTTAAGACCTTTAAGAGCTACATTAATTTTTTACTTTTTTTATGAACTTATATATTTGTTTTTTTAGCTTAATAATATTGTAGTGCTCCATGCTTCATATAAAGTCCAAATTCGACTCTGTTTATAACTTTGCTTCAAGCACTGTACCTAGAGGACAAATATATACTCAAATTTGAAAATTAAGGCACCTTAGTTTTATCTAGTGAAAAATAAAGGCATCCTAGTACAAGGTCCAAGAGATAAACTAAATCAAAAGATTCATGTGGATCTGGATACCATCTCATCAAAATATTTATGTACGAACTATACTTTGTATGGGTCTTAGTTTGGACCCTTCTTGTGCTTTTAAACTTATAATAATAATAATAATAAATATCATCTCATAAATGTCATCATGATCATATATAGAACAAATTTATCATTAAACCAAAAAATTAATCATCCCCATATTTTCAACAAACCAAAAAACATCTACAAGAGCTAAGCATCAAAAAGTGCAAGAAATCTTTCTTATACTTAATATTTATTAATCATTGTTTGATTTCCCATCACAAATACCTGAAATTCATTAGACCTAATCAACAATAATAAATGATTTCTCAAACCCATCAAGAGTAGTATAGAGAATAATAATATCCGTGTCACATCCAATACACCATCAAGAGTAGACAATGTCTACATGGTGAAAAATACCGAAATCCCCACATAAATAGGGAAAAGATTGTGCTCTCACCAAGCAAGGAAGCATTATATTTCAATAATAATAATAATAATAATAATGTCACTATCCATTATTTGTGCATTATTGATCTCAATAATCATCGTACACTTGGCGGGTTCAGGGTGACATCAGAAGGTGTCTCTTGTGGAATATAATATATGATTCAAAACCAACTATGTGGCTAAGGGACGGTGGTGCATGGTGGGTTGCACTTTCGATTGAAAATTCATCTAAACGAATAATATCTGACAATGAAGGTGAACCGTTGATTCAAAAATTTGGCAAAATAAATTTTATTATTAAGTCTCAGATCGAGATTCTAATATCTCACAAAACTCAATAAATGCTTACAAAAATTATTTATCAATTATAACAAAATTTTCACATCCACGACCAAAAATTAGACGTTGGCAAATGGATTACGCAAGTATACATGATGAATCATTGCTACCATACACACTGTTGCAATTGAGGGTGGGACCCATTTATGGGTTTGAAAAATGCCACGTGTGTGGACTTGAAGGACTGAAAATTAAGAATTGTGAGAGCATCTTTAATGGTCTATTTTTCTCTTTCGGTTCTCAACTTTTTTAGCCCTATTATGATAGTACATCAAATATAAGAATTTTAACTATTTTATTTTATTTTAATGATAAAATTATTTAATTTTTTTGAATAGTCTCACGTATAATCTCGCTTTTTATACTTCGTGTTCTAAAAATAATATTTTTTTATAATAGAACAATTTTTACACTAACTTCCAATTCAGCTTACTCAAATGGATTTTTTAGTGTGTATTTGATTTAGAGGACAAAAATAAAAGTTTTTTTAAATTAAAATAAAGTGTAAAAAATATAAGTTCTACAAAATAAAATACAAAATTTTTTTGATACATTTTTTCTCTCCTTCATGCCAATACACTCATAATTTTTTTAAAGGAAACACAATCTTAAATAAGAACTAGTCTTTACTTCTAAAAATTAAAATTTTTTACAGGTTGGTTATTTTATGAGTAGAGTTGAATGTGCCATTCAGTTCAACTTATTTAAACATTAATGCAATTTTTTTATCAAGAAGAATTGAAAACAATATCATAATATTTAGTTATAACACTCACTTACTTTATTTAAGTAATTTAACTAGATCCTCTTAATATATTTGTCCATAATTAATTTGAATTGATCTTGTCTATATGAAAAAATATACTTCTTCTTAATTTATGCCTGTTCTATATAATTCAGGATTAAATAAATAAATGTGTAATTAACTAAAAAATAAAAATAACTAAAATATATGAAAAACTTCTAAAGAATTGTGATATTTTGTTTTGTTTGTCTTTTATTATTTATTAATAATTGATTAAATTTTATGATATAAAAAATATACAGATAAAGTACCAATCAAATAACTAACAAAAAGTTTTAATTATTTTTATTGACGAAAAGTCTTAATTAGTCAGACACTAAATATATACTAATTAATATAACCTGGCCAAATATTGAAGCACAAAAACCAATATTCAAGTAAATAATTATTTTTTTATACATTAATTAAAAATAATTCATTCAAGCACTACTTAAAAAAATAAAAGTTAGAAATCCAAAGGCCCATTAGCCTAACGCACGAACTAAACCCGTTAAATTCATGAATTAGGCAAACCAAATTTAAAAAGATCCACATTTAAATGGGTCACATATTACATGGTCTGTAACCCGCATAAATTGCGGGTTAAACAATTCATGTTCTTCTTTTGTTTTTTCTATAAAAAAAAAAGGAAACAATTCATGTTCTATATACACAAAATTTTACTTATTAAATAAAGTGACACTTACTAATTAGAAAGAATAATATAGGTTAGATTTAAAAGATAAAGTAAAAATAATTCAATCAAAGATAATATTGTTAATGAGAAGTTTTATATTGATATCTCATGTTATATGCAGTTTACATCACACTCAAATCATAAATTAGGACAACTAATTACGAGTGTTTATAGTAAGCAAATTAAACTGGTAAATTTGAAGAACTAATCCAAACTAACTAAATGGACATAATATAGTTTGAATTATCATCGGATCATATTAAGTCAACTTCTATAAATGTTGGTTTGGTTCACCTGATCCGTATAAATCCGTATAACAACTTATATATTAACCTTTTGTTTGCATTAAATTTTTTGGAAAATCTAATCCATTATCACTTGGTTTTGTGCGGTCGAAAATTTCTCGTACCCTCTTCTAGTTAAGAGAATCTCATTTACCATTAAATATATATTGTCTGTGGATCAACATGGTTGGTGGGATACTAAATTTAATGTGAGAAATCTTTGTGAAGGAAAAAAAGAAGAAGAAGAAATTAAGGTTTGAAGAAGGTGATAACTCCTAAAAAAGGGACAAAAGAAAAAGCTTGTGTTTGACTTTTGAGCAAAAGACTGACTCCTTCCTATGTACCAAAAATAAAGAAGAAACAGAAGCGGTGGCCTGACTCTTACCTATATTTCAACTAAAAACATAAGGATAGCATTCACGCTCAAGACTTTTTTGGTGAGTGCTTAAGGTCAATGCTTAGTTGCTCATACATAATCCTTTGAGTAAATGCAATTGTCTTTAAAAATTATTAAAATAAATTGATTTTAAATGCATTTTTTTTTTGTTGAAATGTTATATGTTAAGTGAAAAAAATCAAGATTTAATTCAAGCCTCTAAAACTTAAGTCGAATAAAATCCGATTTATTTTTTAGGACTTTTGAAAGCAACCATAGAATTAGCCCTATGAGACTTGGGACATCCATCCTTCATTAGTGCCATAGACAATCCCTTGCAAACTTCCATCTCAAGTTCCCGCTATTCATTTGGACTGAAAATAAAAATAACACATTTTATCTCATCCTACCTTTCATCCAATGAGTTCGAATCTTATAGGTTGGATTAATCCAACTCATTTTGTCTCCTCTAAATAACATATCAACAAAAATAACACATATTATTAGAAATTATATTAATAATTAATGTATTGCTTAATACACGTCTTGATATTGATATGATTTAATTATATTTTTAGTTTGTTTGACACTAAAATTGTAAGAAACTAAAAATATAATTGAGTCGTATTTTATTATTGGTATTATGTCATCATTTTCTTAATTACATAGAAATCTCCAACAATTTTAATCGTCATGAGTAAGAATTTCTTGTTAAAATTCGTACATGACAGGATAGAAGAATCAATTGGAAACAAAATTATTGAATTTTTCTTGAGAGAAGAATCAATTGGAAACAAAATTATTGAATTTTTCTTGAGAGTTAGACTTCTATCAATAATTAGTCCAAACCAAGATGGTCTGAACAAAATATATGCTTTGTCTTTTTAAGTAAATTTATTTAGTTTATTCGAATTATTTGAGACTCAAAATAATTTTAGTTAAAAGATGGTTACTTGGCTAAAGATTGAAAAAAAAAATGTTTCCAAGGGTAGACCTTTACCAGTGCATCTAACCACACTTTTCTCCACCACCACAAAATCATTCCATTCACTCACATACACAAATATTGCCTTTATTTTTAAATATTCAAATAAATAGTTTTCATTTTGGCCATTGGAACATGTCGCTCTAAGCTCACCATGGCAAATCGGGTAATAGCTATAGTTGTTTTATCCTTTGTGGATTCTCGGCTTTAGTCACGGTTTGGCCAAGAAAAAGAAAAGATAATGGATTATATGGATTAGGATCATCTCTAATTTTGAAAAACATCATTTGTTCAACTAAGTAAAGTAAAAATCACAAGACTTTGCTCGACAGCTGTTAAGGGTTTTCCCCCCTTCAACTTAATTATGATAGAACTCTACGTGTAAAGAAAGATGTGTACTTCATTTCTTTTCCCCTTTGCCAACCGAAAAAAAGATAAAAGAAAATACAAGTTGACGATATCATTCACTAAAATTGGGTGCTGGAAATCAAATGATAGTGCACAAGTGATTAATCATCATGTACATGCACAGTGATTATAGGCATAAACATTTGCTTTTGCATAAAAAAACTTATCGAGACACGCCGGTTGATACTTTAATCTTTGGCAATGGTATTTGAGCTAAGCTATATCCACAAATTAGGTTGTAAAAGTCATGTTCCGTAGATTTCTTGGACTGTTCTATTCGTTTTGAAGTCTAATATGTTTAGATTCTCAAAAAAGTTAACATCATTGGAATTCAACTAAGTATTTAGCTTTATATTTACTACACACAATATTTTCTTAAAATAACTTGAGTTATTTAACGTCTGTCTCGACATTAATGTAAAGTAGTGTCAGTCATAGTCGACACTACTTAAATTAACACAAATTATGATTTTATATATATATATATATATATATATATATATATATATATATATATATATATATATATATATATATTATTTTGTGACAGTCATGACCGGTGTTACTTACCAATTCAACTTTCAATGACTAAATAGAAAGTGTCTTTCTTATTCCTAAAAAAATAATATGTACGTCAGCGTAGTAGAAGCTTCTTCATATGAAAATTTCGGTGCCAAAATCTCTCACCATCTTCTATCCTTTTGCGTCCAAAAAAAAAAAAACAAAAATATAGGGTGAAAGACAAAAAAAAAAAGAAGAATCTCAAAATAAATAACCCCATAAGCCATAATGTCTTGAGATACTTATATCCTTGATTTAAAAACTTTTACAGGCCAAGAAGCCCAAGTGCAACTCGGCTGTTGATGAGCAAGGAAAACCAAGCCCACAATTCAGAGCAGCTTCGATCCCTTTTCTAGCTTTATAAGTTTTTTATTTTTATTTTTTGTATTTTTTCAAATAAGGAGCTAACCAAGAGATAAATTAAAATCAAGACAACAGATGGCATATCAAACAAAACACACTTTTTTCTCTTTCTTTTACACCTAAAATCATGTCTAAATTCATTTTAAAAACACATCTTTAATTGCTCTCTACTTTAAAATATTCAAAAGTAATCACGTAATATTTTTCGATTCCATCTTTCTCTTTCATATCCTCGTCCCTTTCTTATTTTCACTCTATGTTCATAAATCAATGGCAATAATCACCATTTTTCACCCATCATGAAAGTCATGAAAAAATCACAAGTTCTTATTTTTTGTGACTCTAGTTCCCCAATATAGTACCCAAAATTTGATCCCCTCAAACTATTTGGTTGTGGCAATCCTCCATGATAATGTGACTTTCTCCCTTTAATCCATCATTGAATGATGAGTTTTGCTCGCACGAACTTCGTTAGGGCATGCTTCTAAATGGCCTTCCTCATTTGCTTGATTACTAGCCTCACTACCTCTGAATAGAAATTTTTTCTGCATCATTTTCTAGAAAACACGCCAACCCATCAATCACCACCAAAGACAGCACTAACACATCCTTATCATCAAACACTACAAGCTTTGCAAAACTTTTCTTGACTATTAAGATTTAATAGTATTTAAATGAAGGGTGTTGATGATTTGGCTGTAAGATAATCATAAAGCACTAAATAACAAGTGTCTTTTTTTTTTTTTTACTTAATTGTATTTTTTACTCTCAATTTTTTTTTTATTTTTAACGAATTTTATCTTTAATAAATTAATTTGACATATTTTACCTACAATTTTTTAAGAAACTTAGAAATTTTACTTTTTATCATTTATCTATCAATAAGCTTAAAAATCAGGGACAAAATTTGCAAAAGAGTAAAATGTTTAAGGTAAAATTCACTAAAAAATAAAATTGAGTGCAAAATTTGTCAAAAAAATAAAAAATTAAGGGTCAAAAGTGTTTCTAAATCCGCCAAACCACCATGTCCAAAACCCAACATCAACACCAAAAATATAAAACCTTACAACATTAATAGAAACAAAAAAGGGAGAAGAAACATCAAATTATCAACATTTCCATAGCTAGATCACACCTCCTTGTTGACGTCCCACCATTGAACACCATGCGTCATTGACCAATGATTTCCCATTATAGGAGGATGATGGTATTACTGACAACAATAAGGGATTTGCTGACAATTTTGATTAAATGGTAATGAGAGAAAGATGGTTTTTTTTTATACTAAATATTACTTTTTGCCCATTATGAATTTATGATTTAGTGTTGTTTTACCTTAATACATTAAATTTTGAAGGTCTTATTTTAATTCTTTATGTTTATGAAAAGTTTCATTTTAATTTTTTGTTTCATTTTCCGTAACAACGTCTGCCTTCCGTCTAAATTATAAAACAATAATTTAATGTAATAGTGACTAAAAACAACCCATTTCTTTATTTTATTTTAAGAATGAGTAAACATGCATCGCATTCCTTCCTCTCCCAAAATGTGACTTCCTTCTCCTCCCTTCCCAATCATCATCAACGTCACTATCTCCTCCATTCTCCTTCAATCGGATCTAGTTTGGGAAAATATTTATAGTTGAGGTTTACAACAAACGATGACCATTTTTTCTGAGATCGTCAAACTCAATGACACATGACGAAACATCAACAAACACTCGATTCATGAGTAAGTCCAAAGTAAAATTTAAGAAAAATATCTTACTTTAAATGTGATAATGATATAGCAGGTCTTTTTTGGAACATACATCAATTTCTTGTTAACATTTGAAGTCTCTTTCCTTTATAAAAACTAATTGAATAATTATTTTTGTTGGTAGACTTAAAACTTAAGTGTTAATTGTTTTACCTTTAGGCTGATCTTCCTCGGCCCCAATCCCTTGTGTATCCCTCTTTCTCCATAACCCTCCGACTTCATCTTCAACCTCATCATCACGAGGGAAGCAAAAGCTTTGTTTTGAACAATGGATGCAAGGGATTTTGAATGCTATTGTTGCGGGATATACATCAAATGCTGAATTGTTAAAAGCACTGATGTTCTCTAGAGATGTTATTGCCAGATTCTGTGACTATGGTCAGCATACCATTATTGGGGAAACAAATCCACGCGTATATTCCGTTTATTCTATGGGATCTCATTCGTGCTATTGCAAAAAGATGAGAATCAAACAACCAGAAATTGCTTACTATAATAATTAAATCACCTTAGTCAACCATGTTTTGGCTGCCAGAAAATTAATCTTATTAAATAATGTTAAAAGTTCATGAAAAATTGAAAAAAAAATACTAAAAATGAAAATTTTCAAGAATACAAGTGACCAAAATGAAACCTATAAAATTTAATATATCAAAATAAAGTATAATTAAAATATAATGAGTAAAAAATGACATTTAACACGACTAAATCAAAATATAATGAGTAAAAAATGACATTTAACACGACTAAATCAAAAGATACGTAGAAAAAGAGATACTGAGGAGAAAGACACAGTAACGAAGTTCAATGGCCCAAAATATTGGAGTACTTCCCATTAGCTCCTCAATCCCCCACCCTAGATAAGAACTTTTATAATTAATAATTCTACCTTAACTTTTAAAAAAAGTAATCCTATTTAAGGCAGACTAAGGCAGACAAAAAGAGTAATTTCCACTCTACTCAATCTACCACCCTGCTTATAAAAAATTAAAATAAAAAAAAAACTCGATCTCCCACCCTATGACAAAGAGCTTTCAAGGAACACGAGATATTAATTGTTTAAAGAATAATTACCCGCGTGGACTAATTCTTTTTGTCTGCAATCAAATGAATGATTAAAATTGGCCATAACATTTTACATTGATGAAAATTTACAGTGTATATTGATAAAGAAGGCACAGTAGATATGCCATTTTAACCTTTAAGGATTACAACTACTTAGTCCCTTTTGTTTAATTTTCTTTAAAATAGTATATAATTAACATATATTAGTAATAAATTATATAATTCCGGAAAATAAAAATTTAAAATTCGTACCTTCAGACTAAAGCCGTAAACTTCTATAAAAAATAAAAAAATAATTAAACTATAAAATCACAAAATTTTAAAATTTTAATTGAACAGATACTAATAAACACATTTCCTTAGAAAATAAACAATCATTTTACGTGCAAACTTAATTTCTTTTATGAGATGAAATTACCGGCATAGTATAATAAATTATTATTATTATTATTAATTTACCGACTCAAGACAACCAGATTGCTTAAGAGTACGAAAAAAAATCTATATTATCATCACTTTAGTCATGCTATAAACAAGCAAATGGAAACCAGAACTAGAAAAATGAAAACCTATCTTTACTTGAGCATTCCACAAAAGGAACAATAAATGTACGTTAAAATTGTAAACATTAATGGCACAGTTGGGGAGCAGCTACAATGGTTATATAATCCATTCATGCTTGTTTATTATTAGTACTATATTTTCCCCTAGCTTTCACACATTGCTTCACAAGCTGTTTAAAACCCTTCTTCGGGCTATTCATTTTCTTCTCTTCCTCTTTCTTCTTTGCTACCAACTCTTCCTCCAGCTGCAAACAAAGCTTTCATACAACACATTATAAAATGCATACACCCCAAATGAAAAAGAAAGATATACAGAAAGAAAAATATAAAAAAAAAAGTGGAAAAGAAGTCTAAAAATGAAGAGTAAAAAATTAATTTAGAATAGTCATGCTATCATCACTTCCATACAAGCCAAGATCAAACGGTCAATAGAGTTCCACGTGGCGATACCTTTAGCATTCGATCCTCCACTTGGTTGAGCCTCTCTATCATCGTTCCTTTGACTTCGGTCTCCATCATCACGAATTCAATCGGACGGCAGTGCTTCTCTAAACTCTTTGGGGAGAAATCAGTGGATGACACGTGTCCATCACTTCCACTTGTTGGAGTAGATGCACACGAGCTCTTTGGAGATGGATTGCACCCTCTGATTACCTCCAATTGCCTCAACTGAAGTATTTTTATTTAAAAAATGAAAATGAAAAGCATATCAAAACTTCTATTTTATTCAAGGACTATGGCCCAACATGAAATTAACTTGTGCTATATAATTTCCCTTTTTTTAAGAAAACATGGTGCTTTTCAGTGCACTAAAAAACAATTATGAAGTTGTTGTATAATCCATTAGGAAAAGCCTTGCAATGCTCAATTTCATAATAAAAACAACAACAACTTGTTTCTAATGTACAATGATACAAACCTAGTGCATCGATGTGAATTGTTCGCAAATCTTTGACAAAAGAAGTTTAAGTATCTCGATCTCTTCCGTGGCTAAAGATATTAATTTAGACAAAATTGTGTAACTCTATACTAAAATTTGGTAAACCAAACTTTCACAAAGTAATTTAGTTTGAATCATAAGAATTTTGGAATTGCATAAGCATCTTCTACTCTACACTGTTCATATAATGAGAATAACTGTCTAATTCTATTTTTTCTCTATTTAAAAATATCAATACCTTATGTCTAAATCCACCCTTTTAGTCTTTGTTCCCCCTCTACCTTGCTTGTGAGTTAAGAAGTGACTTTAAGAAACTAACATACTTAAAATTCACTTTCAACTTCTAATATAAAAGAATAACATCACACTACCTAATACTCTATTTTTAAAAAAAAATTATTGAACTGAAATCATGTTTACCTCTTTATTCTACATGCATGAATTCCCACTGTATGAGCGAATGTGTGCTTAAAAAATGTTAAGAGTATATTACTTACACAGTTATACTCTTCAAAGAAGAATTGCATAACCATATTAATTATCATGAAGATAAAGCTAAGCAAAATAAATCCACTAAAGATGGTGCACTTACCATATTATCCAAACGGTCAATCCTAGAGAGAATTGGTTCCTCGGTGGCAGCCATTAATTTTCGCCACTTTCCTTTTTATGGAGATATTAATTCCCTTGGAAACTATGAATATATATCTTCACTCACCTTGGTGTAGTTTTCTACAATTTTTCAAGCTTTAACACTTTTTTGGTTTGGGTTTTCATGGTAGCTGATTCATATATATGTGAGAATTATTCCATGGTGCCACGCGTCCTACTCTTACTGTGGGCTGCTAGCTTCCATTCGCATATTTTGCCACGTGTAACAATGACGTGTGATGGTAGTAAAGTAAGGTTTTGATGAGAATGATGATGATCCAGCTTCATTTCAAGGACACGTAACGGAAGCGCATGCAGTGCATGAAATTGCTGCATGACACGTGTCATTTCACGTGGTGTTACCCAAGCCATGATCCATCGATGTTTCTGGAAGATTGAAGATCATATCTATCTATATGCAACAGCTTAATTTGTTTGTTGTGTTCAAGTTTTGTTCTTAAGAAAAGACAACTCTCTCATTATGTTTCAAAAGTTAATTCTATCCATAACATTATATATAATTTTTTTAAATAAATTACACAAATTCTTTGAAGTTTCTCTTTATTATACTCGATATTTTTTTATTTTTAAACCTACATAAAATCCTATTTTTTAGATTTTTGTTACACCGACCTTCCCTCTTAAATGTAAATTATTACACCAACAAATTTTTTTAGGTGTAAAAAATGTTACATCATTTCTTTCCTAGAAGTCTTAAAATAATGTGATAAAAATAAAGAAATATCAGTATAATAAAATAAATCTCAGGAAATAAGTGTAATTTACTCAAATTTTTTAATTTAAAAGATTTTCCTAATTGACCAATTACATGTCGTGTATAGAATCAACGTAATCTGACTGGAGTACTTTTGTCTAGCTAGTGATCTCTAAGAATATCTTTCGTTGGAAACTGAATAGATTTGTCTTAGGATCATAATTGAAAGGTAATAGTTATCAAAAGTGTAGCATATATTTCATAGGAAATTGAATAGATTTGTCTAGCTAGTTGTCTCTAGGAGGCTCTTGGTTAATTGAGATTATATATTTAAATATTCATATAGATAATGTTATTATATGCATATGTTTGTGTCATCACGTACCACATGGGATATAGTGGCCTTTTAGCTAAACAACGAATAAAAGTAGTTCCAAACCTGTTCAGTTCAAATGGGACAAAAAACCCAAAGCCTGCTATGACTTTTTGCACGTAATATAACTTGAACTCTAACCTGTTTGGGGAAATACACCTCATAGTTATTAGTTACTACTATTATCTAATTAATATGTATCTATTAAAATTTATCTTAAGTTTTAGCATGCTTGTTCATGACTCAATCTGTATGGAAGAAAAAGCAAGATGGCAAACTGTGAAATTCAATTTCAGATGGCCAACACAGCAATATAGTTGTCCAAATGTTAATGTGAATAAACAGCAATTGAGTAGCCCAAATAGGATGGCCCGAATTGACACCTTTTTTTTGCAAACACATCCCAAAATAATGCAGTCTTTATAAATGTGAAATGTGAAATATAACTTCGGATCATCTGACCAATAAGAGCAGGGAGTTGTTATTGGTCCCTACCCTCCTTCAAAAATTCCAAAATTATCCTTTCCAAAATGGATAATGGAATTACAACTCTACTGTACTAGAGTGAATGCAAAAAATACTGTACACCGAAAATGAAATTGTGACTCTGATATATTTTTTTTACCCTCATTAATGCGGCGAAATTATAATTTCACTGTGTGTATCAGATTCTAAAAAAATGCACAATGAAATTACAAGGGGAGGTCAATATAACATATACAACGAAAGTATGTTTCTTTTACATAATAGATAGTGGAATCACAATTTTACTGTATATTTTTTTCTTAAAAAATGTAGGATGAGAATGTATAATATACTGTGCAACAAAATTAAATCCAACCTTAGTTGTATATATTTTTTTTTTGGAAAAAAATAAAAAAATATATAATCAAAACGGAGTTGTGATTTCGTTGTGTAAAAAAAACCTGAAGAAAAAAAAAATGATGGTGGATGTTTTAAATTCAAGCTCTAAAGGAAATTCTGATTTTGATGTTCTAATATCTAGATGTAGAACTTTACTTTTGAATTCTCAAAGCTCTGGTGAATTTTATTAGGAGATCAACCAATATTGTTGTTCACACCTTAGCTGGGGCATTAGTATCTTATACTTGTGTCCAAATCTTTGATCAAATTCCTATTTGTATTTATCAACAAATAATTAATGAAATGAGTTAACCTCCTTTCAATCAAAAAAATATATCTAGTTCTTTATTGCTTAAAATTAATTTTTGTTTCATTAATTTTGAGTCTTTTATTTATTTTATATTTGAGACTAATTTTGAATAAAAAATAAACGAAGGATTAAAAATAGAAAAAAACTTTTAGAAGGATTAAAAATTCTGGCATAAAATTAATAAAAAATAAAAGTTATTCAAATAAAATAAAAAACTAAAAATTATTACATAAAAAAGTTGAGAGACTAAAAACTTTATTATTAACCTGATAAATAATGAGTTATACCTAAAGGGTATTTGTAGCTTATCCTAGGGGCTTGATACTCATAGGAGCACTACTACAACCTTCTTCTGTTGAGTTTGTTATTTTGGTATTGGCTTGAGAAAGGATTGAATTGGTATTGGGACAACAAGGCAGCAGCATGAGTCAGCAGTATGATGCAAAAGAAATTGCCAAGCAAAGTATTGCATCATATAGGCTTCAACAATGGGCAGTAAAGTTAGATAAAGGTCTTGAATGAATTCGGTAGTGGTTTTACGGACGAAAGGTGTATGGTTCAGAAAATGACACAGAAAGGGATTTTTAGAATCCTCTTCGGTAGCACTAGTGGATTCTTCGGTAGGGCAATAAAATAAATTCAGCAAAATTCCTAACAATCCAAAGTTGCAATAACCAAAAAAGCCACCTACACCACTTACATTTTGACTGAGGTTCACTATGTTATATTATTATTAGTTATATCTAATGGCATATAAATTAAATGTTTGATATTTTAAATTACTTTATTTTATTTTTTTATATCTTACTTTCTATTTAATGTGTTTCTAAAGATAATAATAATAACATTAAAATCGATCCAATCTAAATCACTTTAAATTAAAATCGGATGAAATTAAAATGTTAAACAAAATCAATTGGATTATGAGCCAATATTTTGCCTCATTAAAAACGTAACATTTTAAATTAAATATACAGATGTTTTGATAGGTATTTAGGAGGGTAGGTCGGACCAATTATGAACTAAACTAGCTATGCTAAATTACACTAACAAGTATCTCTTAATTGTCTAATAGAATTGCACTATTGCATAACATTGTGTAACTAATTCTGTTATGACCTACCTGAGGTTGCTGGAATGACCTGTGTTCTGTTGCTGAATTGCTATCATATTTTAGTTAAATTTTGTTGTTTTAAATACTAAAAAATTACTTTTATTAAGTAATAAAATTGTAACTTCAGAAAGAAAGTACTTCACAAATCCCACGATAGTAGCAAGCACATCAAAACTAGAATAAGCCAACTCCACTTGCTGGTCATGGACTTGCTCGGTCATTACGTGGTTTAGAAGTTTAGAGAACCCCTAAAGCCTATCTTATAGGGTCTTATAATTAACTTTGTTGGTCGAAATCACCAGATTTTCCAAAATTAGCTCTCACTTCTCCGTAACCAAGTCAATGGGGCCAGAACATTGTATTCGTTTACATTGGCTCAATTCAATCTCTAATTTTTTGTTTTTTCTTATAGCACTGTCACATACTGATATGCATACTGAAAAGGCGACACCTCTTCACTCAACTTTTTTTATTTCCAGACTCATGCATTCATCACAAACTTTCTCATTCAGTTGCGATATATTCTCTGCCAACTTCGTGATACTACATTACATATGCTAGACTAAGAGTAGCTGAACATACAATAGAATAGCTATTGGAGAGGTACATTTCTTTCTCATAACTGTGCTCCCTAGTTATCAATGCATCACATTAGGGGGTTGTTACTTAATTGTGGTGCATTATCTTTTGCTGAAAAGATGTTTAGAGACACAAGTTTTTAATTTAGGATGGTGTGTTGAGTGTGACCCACCCATTATCAAATAAACAGGAAAAAAAATAAAGGTACTGGCATACTAATACAGAATGAATAATCCATAGTTTGTTAAAAGAGAAAAAAACGAAGGAGAGGGTGTTCTTCTAATTTTTTTTTGAAAAGGAAAATTTTATTAAAATGGACCAACAAAGCCCAAGCACATGTAGTGCCAAAGTTTGAAACACACTATTTGTTACATGATATATATATATATATATATATATATATATATATATATATATATATATATATATATATATATATATATATATATAAACTCTATTTGTTCTTATTTATAAGAAACAACTGTAAAATAATATTTTTTTACTAGAAAAAAGAAAATATATATAATGGCAAATCATTAGAAGAGAGAAAAATATTAATAATAAAGATAATTTTAAAAAATATTATAAATTTAAGATAAATTTATTACTATTAACTAAATTAATCATTTTCTTTAATCGTGATGAATTAGATAACAGAAAAGGGTTATACATTAACGGTGTAAATTTTTTTACATAATCATCTAATCACAACACACAATGTATGGTAAATTTGTTGGTTTTTAAAATAATTATTTTAAAGTAATCCAAATGATAATTTATAACTAGATGACACTATAAAACTATTTTAAACTATTAACGTATAAATAATAAACTCATTAGATAAGAGAAAAAAGATTATACAATAATAATGTAATTTTTTTTACATGATCATCTATTTACAACATATCATATCATATATGATAAATTTATTAATTTTTAAAATAATTAAATCTTATATATAATAACAACGCAAGAAATATAAGATAAAAACAAACACCAATATATACCAAAATACCACGCTTAGTTCCCTGCACCCCACCGCCTATAATGATGTGTTGACCACACATATAAATTTAGTAACATGTCAATGCTAGGAAAATAGTAATATTCACTTGAGATTTCAAAGCAAGGATATTATGTCTTTCTTTTTTGATTTCAGATTCTATATCATCACACATACTGATCATCCCCCTCCATCTGGATAACAAAATGCACCCTGCAAAGGCAGAACAAACTGTACCAACAGTTCTTGCATATCATATATATTCCACTAATTTCTCTGACCTCCCCTATATATATTATCAAATACCTAAGTTTACAAAGAATGCAGGAGCACAGTGTGACTTAAAGGGACCAATTGTAATATAACCCTTCTTGTTCTTTTTCTCCCTCCCTTGCCTTTTGTTGCTTCCCCTTGTGCCCTCACTTTAATTTTGAAGGCACATACAATTAACAAGTGTGTACTACTAAGAAACAATACCTTATGGGATTTGAGTGAATCGAGGCTGGTTTTATATGAGTAACCATGTAAGTAACTTACATAATGCAATGTCCCTATCTTTGCAAATGCTGGCTAATGACTATAATTAATGAAACCAACTCTAGTACCACTGCAACCAACTCTAGCCTTATGAGTATGGTCATGCACTCCATGAAACAAGAGTCTTGTCCATCACCAAGCCAAAAATCTTCTGTGCCAAATTCAACTCATTGCATAAAACCACCATTTATTATGCATAAAATCAGTAAACATCATATGAAAACAAATGATATGGAGCTGCTTTACTCCATGATAATCTTCATTCTGTAAACAAGGTAAAATGAATAAATGCTGTACTTGTAAGTTTGAAAATCAAAATTAATATATATATAGCATCCTACACAAGCCCCGTGCTTTCTAATACTAGGTAGCTGGTTGGAATAAACAACTTGTGGAGGACATTGGTGACACAAGAGAGTATGGACAGCGTGCTACTCCACAACATGTTGCAGGTCTTCTAGCTACGCGGTAGAGTTTTCGGGCAAAAAATATGGCACATAAAAGGAGAGGAATCAGTCACACAATCTTTTTTTTTTTTTAAAAAAAAGGTTTTCATATAAGGAAACTTAAGAAAGACATATTTTAAAAGAGCATAATAAATAAGAGAAGAAGGGTTACACACTCACAGCTTAATAAATTTTATAATCCAACCACAATCCAACATGTATGGTAAATTTAATAATTTTTAAAATAATTATTTAAAGTAATTTAAACCGTGATTTGTGATTAGATTAACATGTAAAACAGTTTTACAATATACATTAAACTCAATAAATAATTAAACAACATAAAATAAATGTTCATTTTAAAAATATCAACAACCTTGACTACAAAAAATTATTAGGTGGTTCAAGATTATTATGTCATTTATGGTCCCAACCAATAATCATAAATGATGTATTGGTCCTAAATCACCTAATAATTCTCTTTGATTGCATAGAAATATCATGATGTAGGATATATTGTTCACAACTTCATTTATGGTAAAATCTTCTTGTTACTGTGATTTTACAAACAGAAATTATCACAAGCTTTATCTGTAAAGTTTTTGAACAGCTATAGTGGAAGGGAGGAAAGAAACATCAAGATTTGGGATCTAAAACAATCGATCTCCTATCAAGCCAAGTGATCTCAAAGTTGAATTCACTACATAAAAAACAAAATCCTACAATTCCAACGAAGCCAAGGTTGTCAAAATCGAGTGTTAACTGGTAGAATTGCACCGAATTGCACCAACTGGGCTCAATAGGAGAAGACATATATAACATAACATGGACATGTAGGGATAGCATTATTTGATCAGTCCAAAAGCATGAATGTCGACAAGACAAGACACCAAAATATAAGACAGATGAAGAGATAATAGAAAGGAAAGTATTAGCTAGTTCCGCTAAAACAGCCATTTATTTTTAAGCAAATATTTATATACATAAGTTATTATTATTATTATTATTATTGAAGAGTTATTTTAAAACGTAAAAACGAATATGACCCATGCAGGTACCTAACTAGTTGAGATTATATATTCATTAGATAATGTTATCATATGCATATTTTTGTGTCATCACGTATCACATGGGATCTAGTGGCTACAATGAATCCAACTAGTCCATACCTGTTCTGTTCAGATGAGACAAAAAATCCAAAGCCTGCTATGACTTTTTGCACGTGATATTATAACTCAAGTCTAACCTATTTGGGAGTATGGTATATATATATATACACGATATACTACCTCAGTTATTACGACCAATTTCGACAAAATATTTACAAAACTATTAATTATCTAATTAATATTTATAAAATTTATCAAAAGTTCTAGCAAGATTGTTCCTAATTACTCAATCTGTATGGAAGAAAAAGTAAGATGACAAATTGCGAAATTCAATTCAGCTCGCCCTCAAATATATTTGTTCAAGTGAGCTAGCCTTCTCTTTTGGTGAAAGGTATCGGATTGAAGAAGTGCCTTCAGAGACTTTACTCTATCAAACATGATTTAATGGCTTTATCAACCACTTCTCTTTCTGATTGAAATGAAGTCTTTTTTATTTTCAAAAAAAATAAAAACATGTTATATTACTAGGAAAAAAATCATAGGTTTAGTAAAATCACAAGTTTACATAATAAATTTTATAAAAAATTAATTTTAATCTAATAATGTATTTTTTAACATATATAAATTGTAAATAAAGATCATAGGTTTAATAAAAAATTATATATATAAAAACTACATTATTAACATAAATCTACTAATTTATTTTTTGGCCTTATTATAATTAATTTTGATCTAATAATGTATTTTTTACATATATAAATTTTAAATAAAAATTATAGGTTTCATAAAAATTTATATATGCAAACAAATTAATTATTAGATCAAAATTAATTGTCACAAAAATTATTATGTAAATTTACATGTGCGTTAAATATACATTAGAAAATTTAGTGCTATATATAGCAATATTTATCTTTTTATAATATAATTAACCTATTAGCTCAATTGGTTAGAGCGTTATGCTAATAACGTGAAAGTCGCGACCATTAATTTTAAATTAATTCGTAAAACATATTTTTTACAAAATTTTAAAAAAATCGTATAAACCATATGAATTCGCAATTCGTATGAACTTTATGGAAGGGTAATGTTGGAATTGTCCAAAATCTGCTAGGTGCACAAGAAAAATGATGGGTGCACGAAGCAATTGTCCCAACCCAAATACGATAACCCTAATTGATACCTTTTGCATGCATGGCAATTGATTCCTGCACTTCATTTTTTGCTACCCACACACCTTATTTTCAAATATCCCAAAACTACCCTCCATGGAACCTTCGTCTAAAATTGCCACCACTGTTGCTTCCTTTTCCTCGGTCATCACTACAGTTGCTCCCTTTTCCTCTGAAAGCCTTCAACACCATAGTTGCCTCCATAGGTCACTGTTAGAAGGTGTTCGTTGCTCAGCGTCGAAGAGGTAAGTTCCAAGGTTTTTTTTTTTTGAATTTGGTTATAAATAGAAAAAAAAAATTCACACTTATGGATTGTTTTTTTTCTGGATTACCTATTCTGAAATTATGGGATCGACAATCCCAAATTATGCATAGGGCATTGCTACATACACCTAGTACCAGCAATTTCACAATTTTCTCATTTTGTCTTTTCGTAAAAGGGATACAGATCAATTAATCCGTAAGTCTCATACGGACTTACGGACTAGCTAATCCATAAGTGTTTCTTTTTTAAAAAAAAATCAAAAATATGTTTTATAAATTAATTTAAAATTAATGGTCCAAGTAGGAAACAAACCTATGACTTTCAGGTTATTAGCACAACCTTCTAACCAACTAAGTTAATAGGTCAATTATATAACAAAATAAATAATGTTACTATATATAACACTAAATTTTTTAATGCATATTTAATGCGTGTAAATTTAAATAAAAAAATTTGTGACAATTAATTTTGATATAACTGATACGAATTATTTAATCTGTATATTTTTATAAAAAAATATTTATTATTAAAATTTAATTTATTAATAAATAAATAAAAACATTTTTGCAAAAAAATAATTAAAAAGCACTTATGGATGAGTCATGCAAATCATATAATTCGTAAAAATAAAAAACACTTAACGATATTTTTAGAATTTTGTTTTAATGCTAGGTGCACAATCTGGTACACCTAGCAAAGCCCTTATGCATAGCATGTATAGTTTTGGATTTTCCATTCTGAAATTATGCATACATAACTTTTGTCTGCGTTTGGCTGTTACAACCTAGTAACCTTCCCAATTGACAACTTCAGGGGATGCTAACACATCAAAATTGATATCACTGTAGAAAGACATAGAATTGGCTTCAAGGCAATTACGCAGATGCATGCTGAACTTCACATGCATAAATAATCAAAATTGAAAACCAAAAAAGGTGCTAGAAAGCTCCTGCTATATATATGTTAGAAAGTATGTTTTTTCTAATGTGTCTTTTGTCTTTTAAATGAGGACAACTAATATTTTCGTCAAAATATAAAGCATTTTAAAAAAAATACATTACTTGCAATAAAAATATTAATAATAAACTAATATACAAGCATATTTCATTCCTACTTTACCTCAGTACTTCTAGTCATTGTCAATTTGAATGTTATATTAAAAGCAATTCGTATCAAACAACCAAAAAATAATAAAATTTCTTGATATCCAGTTCATTTTTGCTCATTTTTCCCACTGCAGTCAATCTTGGAAAAGTTCATCATGCTATTTAAGGAATGCCTTCTTTTTTAATTAATATTTTTTTTTTACTACGACACAAGTATATTCTACATGAAGCAATCATACTCGAGATAAATAAATTCTCTACAAGCAACAAAAATCTCGAATCAAGTATTTAATGTGACAACATTCTCAAAATTCAAACTCAAAACTAATACACTAAATTGCAAAACCAACCTTATTCCAATTGATTGATTCATAAGCTCGGTGTTTTCAGAATTTAATAGTAGACCAATAAGGTGTAAAAATAAATGCAAAAGTCCTCGGTTTTCTGATCACATGAAACACTCACTGAGATGTATACATACAAAATGTGAGCCTCCGAATTAGCTTATAATACATAGCTACACCACAAAACTGGAGGCACGTTAGTATTAGTATTACAAATAAAACAATGCCACAAAGTTTAGTTCTACTTTGCTTTCTTATGCATCTTCTATAAACTGCACATATAACTTAAAAGACACATGACCAAAATATAACAGCTACAAAACAATAACTATAATTACAACCCAAAACACAATACATTAAACCTGTCTTTTGGTCTTCTAGCAGTTAATGCCACACTCCTCAACATCAGGACCAGTGACCCTTGTGGTGAATGGATCAATTCTAACCCACAAGAGTGAGAAAATGGATGCAAGAAGAATGGACCACACCACCACAATGGTCGGTGTTCTGTTTTGGCGCCCCATGAGACCTTTGAGGAAAGGGTATAGATGGATGATCACCCAAAATGCAAAGAAAAGCTTACCAAAGAGGGGTCCCCAAGATTGGTAGCCACTATTGATGGCATAGGAGATGCCGGCAACCACCCCAATCATGTTTATTATGAGAAGGGTTGTGGGGGGGATGAGAAGGGTGGTCCATTTGAACATGTAGAGCTCGGCAAAGTCTCCATCTTCGTCCGAGGCCTTGGAGGTGACAGTAAAGTTGGTGTCAATTCCAGCAAGCACTTTGAGCAGGCCTTGGAAGACAGCAAAGAGATGCGCCGAGACACCACCAATGACCCAAAACTGTTCGTTCCTCCACCACTCGTCGATTCCAACGCCACTCCACCTCATCTCCAGGATTCCAGTAGCAAAGATGGAAAGGAAGAGGGAGATGAACCATATGCTTGCAAGGTTACTGATCTGCAAGCGTAGTAAAAGTAAGTTGGAATATTGTGTCGCCACAAGACAACCACATGCTTGGTTATCATGACAAATTGAGAAACAAGGTTTTCTGGGATGTGTTTGAGTGTATTTCACCACTCCACTGAATGATCTATTATATTTATATTCACAAAGTATTACAAAGATAATCAATCTCCAACTACAATTTACAAGAGAGCAATTTAGTTATCAATACTTCCTAAGATGCAATGAACCTAGCTATACAAAGTATAGAAGGAAAGAGGTGCAACACTAAAAAATGCTCTTTATTTTCTAAAAAGCTCCTATTTTTCTAACAGTTATGAAAGTAGTTTCAAGGAGGACCACAAGAGAAATATAATTTTGGATGAAATAACCAAAAGAATGATTAACTGAGTAAAGTGTTAAACCATGCGTTAATGTGCTTAATCATTTGCTTAGTTAATCATCCTAACTTGGAAGTATGTCAACTGGCATATCCTAAATTGTAGTTGGCATTGATTAATCATCCTAAATTGTGATGTATTCTTCCAAGGAAAAAAATCACTTTTAATATTGAAACATCATTTTGATGTACAAATTCATGATTTATTCATCCAATGACACTACCTATCATTTATTATAAATGAAAACTGATTCATGCTTTACGATGTCTATGAAGAAATAACAAACCTGAGGAATAATGAACTTGTTAGTCAGCAAACAGACAGCAGGCAAGATACAATAAATGAGTAGGGGAATGGCAGTGACTGGATAGATTGTGGTGTTCACATATGCAAACCTTTCAAGCCACTTCAACCTTCCACCATAACCATACCAGATGGGACAGTGCCGGCTAAAGAGAATTTCCACGGAACCTAAAGCCCATCGAAGCACTTGGTTTAGACGATCTGAAAGATTGATGGGAGCAGAACCTTTAAACGCTGGGCGCTTAGGCATGCAGTATATAGACCGCCAACCGCGGGCATGCATCTTAAATCCGGTAAGAATATCTTCTGTGACAGAACCATAAATCCATCCTATCTGTGAAACAGGACAAACAGTGAATTATCTTTTCAAGATAATTATATTGTTAAACAACTAACTCAAATCATAAAAGGGTCCATTTGGTGCCTTCATGTAAAACAAGCAATAACAGAAATTTTTGCCTACTTTATAGTTCAATTTGTTGGATCTGTATTCTGTATTGGATTAATTTGATGGCAATAATATGCTCAATTGATAGGATTAGAATGCAACTTGGGAACAAAAATCAAAATCAAGGGACATTAAGCATAAGATGACACCGCACCTCACTTCCCCAATCAGTTTTATCCTCATAACCACAGCTGATAACATGAATAGCCTCCTTAAGAAGAGTTTCTGGAGTAGCAGACTGAGGAACACCACCATTCTCCATAAGCGTAGAGGCAACAAAGACAGCAGACTGACCAAACCTTTTCTCAAGACTCATTTGTGACATAAGTAGTGATTTTTCATCATCAAATCCAGTACCTAAAAACATATGTATGAGAAGTAAAGGTCTAATTAATTGGAAGCAACTAAATTAATTGCTAAGCAAATACCCCCAAAGAGTTGTTTTAAAAGCACGAAAATTGCACATTTGATGAAAAATAATTTGAATGATTGACCAAGCAATGCAATGAAAACAGAAGGCAGAAGCCAACTTTAAAAAAAAAATAACAATAGACGTGCCTTCTACTCCTTCTTCTATATCCTCTAGATTAAAAATAGGCACAGTTGGGTCAACATGCTTGTTAGATTTTTTCTTGTCTGTTCCTTTCTTGCTAGATTTTGAACTCTTCTTCCGATTTCCACCACAGAGTGATGATAACAACCCAGGC
The DNA here is from genome assembly GCF_004193775.1 of Glycine soja. Lineage (NCBI taxonomy): Eukaryota > Viridiplantae > Streptophyta > Magnoliopsida > Fabales > Fabaceae > Glycine > Glycine soja. The sequence continues at coordinate 39,240,823 of NC_041012.1, read as the reverse complement.
TTTTTGTGCTTGGGTTTAAGAGGAGGTTCATAACCATATAAAGCTGTCCTATTGAAGACACATCCAGTACCCACATAAACAGGACCTTGAATGCCATCCAAACCTCTCAAGTTTATCTGTTCCACAAGACAAAAAAGTATCAAACAGGTTAAATCTCATAAAGGCCACAAGAAACAAAAAACAGTAACAGAAATCAGATGAACATGGCATAAGATACTTACATCAAAGAAAACTGTATTACGATTGGCATATCGATCATTCCTATCAATACCATCAAACCTCTGTGGAAACTGGACATAGCAAACATGTTTACCAAGGTTTGGATCCATCATAAAGCACATAGCTTCCCTCAAGGCCTTGCTGTTGTTTATGTAGTGATCACAATCAAGATTCAATAAGAAAGGTCCATTGGTAAGGACTGCAGATACTCGAACCTGCAAGTTATATAAATCACAACCAGTAAGAGGGTTATATTTGGGAACATGTGTGGACATAAGTAGCTTTCACATTTTATATTGTTAATGATACTCACAAGTGCATTCATGGCACCAGCTTTCTTATGATGTTGGAACCCTGGACGCTTTTCACGAGAAACATAGACTAAACGTGGAAGTTCATTACCCTCAGTGTCAAGTCCTCCACTTTGGCCCAAGAAAACCTGCAGATATAAAAAATGTAATCTTAGTTAATGACTTGCTTGTGTAATTAGCAACAGAAAGAAATTTACATAAATATATTCCGCAAGGGTAAAATGTAGAAACAATTGGTTACACTCATGATTTCAGTACTCTCAAGTCTTAACATTGTAAGACGTACTCTATAGTCTATAAAGTAAGACAATTTGAGAAATGATTCCAAAGCTAATAAATGACCTACAGTTTGTAAAGAATTCAACCAACCTGAATCATTCCTGGATGGTCTCTGATGTTATTTCCAGGCCACGGGGTACCATCTTGCATCACCCATCCTTCTTCAGGAACTTTCTGTGCCTTTGCAACAAGTCCATTAACACGAACTTTAAACTCCTCATATTCTCTCTGAAACATAAATGGGAAATAATATTAAAAGATGCTCTTATGAAATCCAAAACTCATGCAATTAGCGGAAATGCATGCCTAGCCAGCAGAATAATCCATTTGTAACTCAATCTATATTACCTTCATTGCTCTACGATCCTTGACAAATGATGGATGAACCTTATCTTTCAAGTAGTCAATCTTTTGAGCAAAATACCACTCAGGTGCACGGGGTTCAATGCTATACTTCTTGCTAAAAGGAACCCATTTCCTTGCAAATTCTGATGTCTCAGCAAGTGCTTCAAATGTCAACATAGCAGCACCATCATCTGACACATAGCAGGAGACCTTATCCACTGGATAGTCAACTGCAAGAATAGATAGTACGGTATTGGCAGTCACAAGTGGGGGCTCCTTTAATGGGTCAACAGTACTGACGAAAATGTCAACAGCAGCTAGTTGCGATGGTTCTCCTTCTTGATCATACCTGAAACTCACATGATTTTGATTTCAAAAGAATATCAGATTGAAAAAGAAAAATACATGCCATATGTCATGATTTCCTGGTGCAGAAAAATGGTGAAGTTCAGAAAGGCCCTACCTTAGTGCAAGCCTGTCGAGATATGTTTCACGGTTTACAGGAAGCCACTTGGGGAATTGATCCAATATCCAAGATATGGCAAACCAAATCTCACATATAACTGATACCAACCACAATGGATAGGCATTGGGCACTGGATTCGTTATCCGATAATGCAAGAAAATGCAAAGGATAACCAGCCGCAGCATAATGACCATACGATATGGATTTATCCTAGATGATGGAATAGAAACCTTCCTGGAAAGAGGCTGTCGAGCTTCATCATTCCTGCATAAAAAGAAGACTATGCTCACATACAAGAGACTCTCAAAAGGTTTTTCTTATTCCACAGAAGAAAACTATAATTAGTATTTTACAACAGTGTTAATTAGCAAACCTTCCCTTGGTATCAGTATGAATCTCATTATATATTATCATATCATATTGTTAACTGGTAGAGCAATACATGACATTAAAAATATGCACTTGATAACAGTAAATATGGTATGATAAAGCATACATGACATTAAAAATATGCACTTGATACTGGTAGAGAATGAGTAAAGAAGCTTACAATACAACTAGAGCAGCAATGATTCTTACAAACAAATAAAGTAAATACTCACAACAAGGAATCATCCACAAGCACATCAGTACTAGCATCAACATCTCCAGCTCCTCTTTCAGAAGCCGCCAGGCCTGTGCTCATTGGAACAACATTCTTTTCTTGCTTCATCTTCCAGCCATCAACTCTTTCTTTCCATGCAACATTACCCAATCCTGGATCCCCGGCCCTGATATTTGCTGCACAAGAATATAACCAAGTACTTCAAATCACAACCGGATAGCTAGATAAAGAAAAGTAGCAAGCAAATATCTCAATAGATGAGAATGTGCATAGTGAGAAGGAGCAGAGAGATACGAGATTGATTAATGTCAGATGAATATGGAATATTATGGACACGCTTTCCGCCACCAACTGCAGGAGATGCCATTGAGAGCCTCTCGGGTGAGGCTGCAGACAACTCTCCAGATACCTGAAATAAAAGATATGTCAAATTTCATCAGAGACTCAGAATTGAAGGCAAAAGTTGGAAAAGACTATGACTATCATGTAGGAAGCTAACTGAATGACCTCTTGTCCACTGGTCAGTAGAGGAATGTGGTTGTGAGAAACATCCTTATCATAATTTGGAGCACCAACCTCCTCTCCTCGTGAGTATGTCAATTGCCAGCTCAACATGCGCTCTGAAATCTTCTGCTTTTGGTTTTGGTTTTGATTTTGATTTTCTGAATCATAATTGAAGTCGCTGGCACCATCAGCAGCAGGAGCACCATCCTCTTCCATGTCTCCAAGAATTGCAGGACTTCCTGGAATCATTTAAATAAGTAGTTTGATCACTATATAGAGTCAGAAAGTAGAAGTTCTTTAAATATTGACCATAGATTGCAGAACAAAACAGAAGGTGTGAAATCATGAAAATTTTTAAGTAGTGTACCGTGCAAGAATAGCATATATCTCGCAACTCTAAAATCCTCATGACTAAAGCAAAAGGAAGGGAAAACAGAATTCTTAACCTAAGCATTTTATGGTTATCTATTGAAGTTTCATTTGCACTATATGTGGGAAAAAAAAAAAGAGCCTAGAATAAGTTAACAACCAAGAATCCAGTCCCTTCCAAACCCCACTAACATTTTGCAAAATAGAAAACAACAATGCAAGTCCATTTGATCAGGGAACTACAATCACAAGGATAATTAAATTATTTGGAAAATTTAACAACGCACAAATCATAAATGTAATCTTCAATATACTATACATCCACTCAGCAGATTTGGCTTGAAGAAAATGGTAATACCCCCCAGGGTAGTAAATAGTGACAGTATGAGTGTGGTCAACATGTAACCAAAACTGCCTCACTAGTTCACTCCTAGAGTGTACTAAGGTTACATGCTTTGTTTAGTCTAATCTACAGAGTTTGCCTGTACCCACAGTTATAAGAGTTCAAATTCAGTAGTTTATTGAGTAAATGTTTTGAAGCAAAAGCATATGTCTCTCATTTGGTTCAAAGGAATTTCAAATCACATGCTACCCAATTCATTAACATTCAAATTTTGAATCTTCCATTGCTATAGTCATTTGCAGCTTCCCCAGTTGCACTGTACGAGTGAAAATTAACACAAGACATATAACACAGTCTAGGTTAGTTTCATTTACCCTTGTGCCTCTTGTACCGGGTTTTGCACTGGGGGCAAGACTGATTCCCATCCTTCCTTTCATACTCATAGCAAGGCCTGCAGACAGGGAAAGCACAAACGTCGCACGCAACGAACGGTTCACCATCCACAGTCTTCCCAACACCATCACTACAAATCTGGCACACTTGGGCACCCAATGCTGTCACTGGTTTTGCCTGAATAATGGAAATGGCATAAAAAAAACATCATCAGGCATCAACCAACAACCATTTCACACCCAACAACATCACAAAACATTGGAAGAAATCAAGAAATCAAACAGAAAACTTATTTATATATACTCACCCCAGCTTCCCCTTCCGACTCCATAGGACCCTCTCTACTTAACTCTTCTCAACAAGGGATCAAAAGGTGGTAGTAATAGTAGTAGTAGTAGTTCAAGCCACACTCATCACTTTCAACACTTTCTGATAGCTGAGAAGATCAATTTGGAAGACTCCCTTTATTCTTAATCTGTAGATAATGAAGCTATTATCACAAAAGAAAATAAAAAATTCTAGTTTTTAACAAGCATTCTCAACAGTTTGCAAAGTGAAGACAAAAAACATAAACTTGTGATCTCAAATTGAAGCTATAATCATACACACAAAAAGAATAGTTTTTAACAACCATTCTAAGCAGTTTGCAAAGTGGAAACAAGAAAAAGAACTTCTGATCTCAAATTTTGTTACGTAGATGAGAAAAGGCTAAGAGAAAATGAAAAGGGTGACAGATTCTAAATAATGAAGTCTCCTTTGTGTACATGGCTGAGAAAACAAAGCACTTTTCCCATTACCAACAACAATAAAAAAAAAAAAAAAGAACAAAGAAAAAGTTCAGTTTCTTTGAGATTCTCGCATGATCAAAACAGTGAACAGATATCCACTATCTACTTCAAAAACAAAGACCATGCGATAAAACTTCATATGCACACAAAAACCACCTCAAAAAACCAATATTTTCTACCAGTTTCCGCTGCAAACAGACAGATCAAAGAGAATCCGAACAACCCCAGATGAATTTTCACGCAATGAAGCCAAATAACACAAACATCTCCAAACTTTATACCTCCCAAATGACAAAACCAAACACCCCACTTCACCAAAATGACAAATAAATAGAGAGAGAGAGAGAGTCAGATCGTTAACTGAATGAGAGAGAAAAGAAAAAGGAGATGAAAACAATGGATAACTGTCTCTCTCCCCCGAGAAAGGTTGAAGTGTTTTGTTTTTGTCAAATTGTATTGTGAGTGATGATAATGATAATATCATAATAATGGCTGTGTGTGTATAGTGTAATAGCTGTAAATGAATTAGAGAGAAAATGAAAGGCTTTTAAGAAGAGGAAAAGCACAACGGCACTACAACTAGTACACTACCACCGACACGTAACCTGAAATCATATACACAAACATTTATCCCAACATCTATTCTCAGAAAATCTTAATATTAGTAAATAAATAACTTTGGTCAAATAAAATATGATATATAGTGGCATGGTATAATAATAAAGTATAGTGTCTCCTAAAAAAATAATAAAGTATAGTGTGCACTGAGCAGTAATTATTATAATATAATTTATTAATAATATAATAATGGAACTTTTTTATATGTTTTTTTCCTTTCTAAAAGTCTTGTTGTTCAGAGTCCAGAATCCAGATGGGGAAACTGACAAGGTTTTTTTTTGTAAGTAAGAAAATGTTAACGTTACGGTTAAAAGATGATAAAGAAAATAGAAAAGGAAAAAAATATCGATGTATTTACTTTTATTTTATTTGATTAGAAATAAATGGAAATTTTGGTTTTTAACTTTTAAAAGTAAATTTATTTTCTTTTTTCTTTTTAGTTCGCAATTTATTTATTTTCTTTCTCGGAAATAAAAATTTATGCTGTAAATTATGAAAGAAAAACATTTTATATGTAGAAGTTATCATCTAGTAATGAAAAATTATCATATAATAAATTTATTGATTCTATAAACTAAAAATCATTTTTTAATTTTTAACTGATTAACCTTGTAAATTGTAGTATTTTGAAATTAAACTCGCTTTAAAAAATTAAAAAAAAATGAACTCGAAGTGAAGTGTTGAAGTTTCCAAAGTGTACTTTAGTTTTTGACTATGTTTTTTGTCTGTGACTCAAGACTCAAGACTCGAGACCGTTAACTAGGTAACGTTGGTTTTGAAAACGTAAAGAGTTTTCTTTTTTTTATATTAAAAAAAAAGGAAAACTTAAAGAGAACTCTACCAAAAGAAAAATCAATGGACTTGGGCCACTGTTTATAAGTAGAAAACCCTCCTCTTATGTATGTTGTTTTCAGACTTTCACTTTCTTTCTTTCCTTTTAAAATATTTATTTTGCTGGATTAGAGTTCATGCTATTTTTAATTCACTAGGTCACAGATTAAGTGCATGCTTGAATGAGCATTACTAAAATTAATTCTGAATCGAATTCATTTTATAAAATTGATTTTGATTAAAATTAATTTTAAAATGATATAATTTATTTTTAAATATTTTTATTATAAAATAAAGTTAGAAATATTTGATAGTTAGAGTGTAAAAAGATGTTTTAATTGGATGGTTTGTGTCTCTCAGTCACCAAGGAACATTGCCGAAACAAAGGGGTGCCGATGATGTCATAATTTTTTTATTTGCTGTTAAAAAATAATTTTTATCTTTATATATATTAAAAGAAGTAGGTGATGATAGTTTTGAAAAAAAATGTTTGCAATAATGATATTAAAAAAAACAATGGGCTTTAATTGATTTTAAAAAAAAGAATCAAACCAAAATTAATTAGTATAAAAACTTTTTTATTGGAAATTAGGAATTAATGACAATTCCTTAAAAACATCTATAGACAATTAAATTAAATGGAGTTAAAACGTGTCATTTAAAATTTAAAATGTTGAAGTTGTACTTTTTCTTTTTAATGGATATGATTTTGTTTCATATACCTTATAATTATCACTAAAAATATATAATTAATTCATGTAATTCATTATTATTCTACTTTTTTTCATTTCATTGATTTTAAATAAATTGCTATACAATGACAAGTGTAATCCTCCAAAGGACAGAATTACACACAAAAAAAATTACTTATATATGTCTCTCGAATATGTAAGTATATTTTTTGTAATGATTTTCTTTTATTTTTAATTACTATAATAGTATTCTTTTTTGTTGGCAAGAAATATGTTGAATTTTTTTAAGCATCGAGACACACACACATATATATAAAGAAAGAAAGTAGGTGTGGTTATTTTTGTAAATATATATCATTCTAACGCATAAATGTAGGCTAAATTAATAATTTAATTAAAAAATGTATTAACTTAATATATTAATAACGTGGGCATAAATTGTATAATGATATTTATTTTATTTTATTTTCTATTTTTTAGTGAAGTGTTATGTTATACTTATTCTTAACTTTGTTTATTATTTAAAATAGTCATTTTAAAAATATTTCATGAAAAATAATAATTAAAATTTAATTGCAGTTTACATGATAATATTTTAAATAAATTTTAAATGCTATAATATATAATTTTAAATATAATATTTTAAAAAGGATTTGAATATTATGATTCGTGGAAGGATTTTGTGTGGAGGATAAATGAGATTGTATCAATTTTTTTTCTTCCCGTTCGTATTGAATTGGAAGTAAAATTATTTTCCATTTATTACATGATTAGCTTTAACAAAATAAATTATATTAAATTAGTGTTTAATGATAATAAAATAAATAATGAAACTATTTTTAAATTCAATATTATTTATAACTATTAATTGATATTAATATTATATTACTGTTTTAAAAAAAAGGTAAAAGAGAATTTACCTATATATTTCACGTGTAGGGAGAATAACGGAGTTACAGCCTCGCGATAGGATCCTACAACACTAGATGGTCCAAGACTTGGGAGAAACTCCTAATGGAGTTTATTGGCTTTGCGTAAAGATAACTTAACTATCCATTAGTTTCCTATTGCTTTCTATTATTTCCACTGTAGCAACAAAAAAATCAATACATCATTGTTACTGCTTAGAAAAATAATAACTCATTATAAAATTCAAATATCACAAAATATCTTACAAGATAACATCTACAATATCAATATAATTATACCACGCAACAACTAATTATGTATCCATGTAAAAAAAATGTACCAAAAAAAACTAATAATGTATCTCCTAACTTCGTGTCGTCTTTTACTATTTCCTTTGTTATCTTACCAAGTTTCATCTTTGTGTGTTTTTTATGCTCAAATTTTTCATGTATATTGTTATATTTGTCCTTTTACAACTATTGCAACTACGTAAAATAAATTTTGCATCCATCTCTGTTGATGGATACTTAGTTATATTTAATAAAAAAACAAATTATTCATACTAATTATATTTACTGAATAATTTTCATGTTATAAATAAGAAAATATAGTGAAGCAAGATTGCTGCTGCCTAAGAAATAAATCTCAAAAAAACAAAATTTTATTGTAGCCAAAATGTGCCTAGTGTAAGAATTGACTAGCTGACAAACCAGTTGGGAGTAAAGATAATAGAAAGTCATGGGAGATATTTGGGTCTCCCTACCATGTGGTGGAAAGATCAAAGTATCAAATTTTCAAGTTTGTTCAATATAGAGTCTCAAAGAAGCTCGAGAGTTGGAAGTGATGATTAAATTTGTTGTCCAAGGCGGCGAGGGAAGTGATGATTAAATTTGTTGTCTAGTTCATTCCAACCTATGTCATGGGTTGTTTTCTACTGCTCAATGCACTATGTAATATGTAATGAGATTGAATGTTTAACTGCACCCTTTTACTAGGGTGAAGCTAAGGAAAGGAAAAAATCGATTGGCTAAGTTGGAAGAAGTTGACTTGAAACAAAAAAGAAGTTGGATTAGGCTTTCGATTTGTGAAGGCATTTAATGAGGTCGTGGTGGCAAAAAAGGGGTGGAGACTCGCTACAAGTGAACACTCTCTGCTCGCTAGACCATATACTACACCCAATCCTCATTTTGGGAGGCCCCAAAAGGGTATCGACCGAGTTACCCGTGGTCAGGTATTTGGCAACCAAAATGGATTTTGAAGGAGGGATGCATATGGAAAATTGGAAATGGAAGATCTATACGAATTGACAATGACATATGGATTCCCTCTTTATCTAGATAATTTTTTGCAGTTAAAAATCGTCAAAAAATTTATTTGCTTAAATGAATAACACAATTAATCAAGTGATTTGGCCCAAGTGGTTAATATATCAAAGTTAAGATTCAATTATTTGTATATTATTCGAGTTTGATCCTTAACGAAAATAATTTTTGACCATGTTTTACTTACCTTTTGGTTGAACTCCAGATTAGTCAAAGTTATTTTTCCCTAATGAATAAGAGGGTTAAGACAAAAAAATAAATGAAAAACACAATTTCTTTATCATAATTTTGGGTTGCTTTCAAGTCTTCATCCACAACAAAACAACACCTCAACCCTCTCTCCCTTCACCATCCAATTCCATGGAACAACACGCTCCCTCTCATCAATATCCTTATTTCACTTCCTAGACCCTCACTCAATCGCCCCCTTTTGCATCTACGACTTCGACTTCGACGACTGGATCATCATTGTCGACACCCTTTCCTGACAAAACAATGTTGATTTCCTCTTCCCTCTAACACCACCACCACCACCTCTGCAACCCACTCTACCTCTCTCTGACATTGACTCCACACACCTTTTCTTCAAAGCCCCTAACAAAGTGTGCTTCCCTCACAAAAACAGAACCAGATCAAGCCGCGAAATCCCTAATTGTAAGAGACCTCACAGCGACATCGTTCGTCGTGACAATCAATGTCATCGACTTGGTCATAGACAACAAGGGAGTAAAATAAGCCAACAAAGGAAGTGGAGTGGACCAAGTTGAATATTGGGTCAAATTAGTTGAAGGTTTGATCACAAAGCTGGCATTGGACCCATACGATGTTCTTGTCAGAGTCAGGGATCAAGTATTGATGATCTCAATTCCTAAGTCCAAGGAAGTAGGTCGTGCCATTATTATGAAAGATGTTTAATTTTGATTTTGGATTTAAGTTTGATTTTGATGTGCAATTGTGATTTTACTTAAACTGTTTTTTGATTTTGAATCTGGATTTTATTTTTAACCGAGCCTGCATTAATTGATAGAAAATGGGAGAATCATGATAAGCAAAAGCAATTTCACACGGCTTATGTTATTCATTTCAATAAATCAGTTTCTAACACTTTTTAAGCATAAGGAGATGAATGCTATAAGATGACCACCACGTCATCATTTAACATATATATTTTTTTTATTAATATGAATCGAAGACCATATTAAATATTTTATAATATTCATATCTCACAGACTTGCAAATAAGTTAGACTTGTTTGATATTTAACATTTCTATTTGATAGTAAGAACTAAAAATATTAATGAGATAAAAATTTATGGACTTTGCTTTAGGACTAAAAGTGACAACTTTAAAAAAATAAAAGTTTAGGAAAAAAAAACATTTAACCTGGATTAAACTCATAAAGTCATACTGCCTCTGTTTGTGTCAAGGGCAAAAGAAGTGGCGAACCCAGTTTGAGCGCTGTTTTTGTTTGTGTTCCCAGTTAAAGGGCAAAACAAAGTATAAGACTTTGCTTTGATTTGCTTCGCCTTGCTTGTTGTTGTGTCAACCATGGCGTCGTTTGGGTCTCTGAAATCCACCATTTTCGAAAAAGAAGAGAGAAAACAGTGAGTACTGAGTTTCTCTCTCTCTCTCTCTCTCTTCCCTGGTATTTTTCTTCATTTCGATTGGATTTCTGTAACCCTAAAATTAACCTAATTGCAATCGCAGGCAGTATCAGTCGCACATTCGAGGCCTCAATGCATACGACCGTCACAAAAAATTCATCGACGACTACGGTAATGTTTCTCTTACAAAATCCTTAAATCATTTATTATTCACTACCTCTTTTTTAAAAAATAAAATAAAAATATAAATTTCCTGTTTCATGATAAATGTCGTTTTGTTTAGGGTTGATGGACAATAAGGAATTGATCAAACTTGTAGCTGCTGATTTGGTTGGTTCCTTATAATAATAATAATGTCCTATAGCAAATGGATGATGAACAGTTTCCTCCACTGAGATGGAAGGAGGCTACAATCATCCTCACATATAATCAAATATGGATCTAACTTCTCTAAAGTGAGAAATTCACTTCATAGGATAAAGTAGTAATTTCAGTTGTTGATGAGGAACTCAATGGTTGATTAACTATTGATTTTCGCTTTAGATTGATTACTTACTTCACCTCTTGGTCACTTTAGAGGAGTTGAATCCTTCTAATGTACCCCTCTATTAGTAACTGTACCGCTGATTTTTCTTTTGTTACTTGCTAGTTCTGTTTATTCAAAGCAAAAAAAAGAAGTGTTCTAGAGTCTAGACTCTAGAGACAAGTTTGTTTGTATTCTTCTTGTTCTGTCTTCCTCGGGTTAGTAGTCAGAATTTGTTAATGGGTTTGTAACCAGGAGGCTTAATTCGTGTTATCTGCTGGAAGTTTGACGGAGAGATAAGAAACCAGTAAAAGATACCTTGATCTGAATGGCCTATTGGGCAATTAATTTCTTTTTGGCAAACTTTAACAGCATTGTTTGATTGGTGTAACTAACCCCAACTAGTGAAAAAATGACTTTTGCTGTTGCCGTTGCCATTGTTGCTCTGATGGATGTTATTATCTCATTGTAGTTTACTGATTTTCTTAATGCTCGTAGTTATTTTATCATCTTGGTCCTGCAGGAGAATATTTCAGTTTCCAATGAAATTTCAGTTTTTTTTTGGTTTAACTATATTCTTTTCCTGCCAGAAATTCTTCTAAGATTTTTCTTTTTGTGTCTACAGTTAAATTTTATGGAAAAGAAAGACCTTCAAACCTAAAGTTGCCTATTAAAACAGATCAAGATACACTAAGAGAAGGATACAGGTAAGCTTGTTATCTTACCTTATGTAAGCTAAAACTGGTGAGAGTTTATTTCCTTTTCTTATATTCCTGGAGCTTGTTGCCTTGCCATAATGAAATCAGCCTTTTCCTAGCAATAGCAAATGAGCTTCTATCATTTGCTGCATGTTTAACTCTATTGAAACTATTGTGAATATGAGTAAAATTTTTACCCTAAAGATATTTTTGAAGCTTCTGTTGTGAATATGAATTTCTTTATTATTATTATTTGGAAAAAGGTTTGGCCTTCCTGCCTTATCATCTCTTTTCTCAATTTGTTTATTTCTGTGTCAGAATTTTAATGTTGTTAATCCAAATATTGCAAGATTCATCCGGTCAGAGGAAGATGATATGAATCCATCGTGGGAACAAAGACTGGTGAAGCGTTATTATGACAAGCTTTTTAAGGAGTATCCTTTGCAAACATGTTCAATTTTTATTCTAATATTATTTATACTGTAGGAGTGATAGTTTCTTTTATTTATTTATGTAATGTAATATTGGCTTTTGGTTAAATTAGTTGGTAAGGGAATGTGAACTATGCACATGTATGAGATTCAGAGATTTCTATATATTAGATTTCGCATTCCATTTACCCAATTTAGTCCCTCTTCCATAAAACATTTTTATCTAAATTAGCTTATATGAAAGGATATAAGACGTTATTATTGACATTGCTTCTGATTCATGCCTATATAAGAATGACATTTGTGGGGTGGAGTCAAACTAACCTACCTGCAAATTTGTCTGATCAACTTGTTGGGACCATTCTACAGAGCACTGCATCCTCTTTTTTTCCAGATGTTTTATCATTTCCTGTCTGATCAACTTGGAACTTTTTACTTGGCACCTCACACACCAGGAGTTTGTGAATCTATATTTGATAAATCTTTGTTAACTTAATTTGTGCATATTAGCATGGAAGCAGTTGCGACCTGGAGTTTGTTGTTGGAAAAATACTATTTATTTGTTTTATCATGGTTTGCAACTTTGCATCAACCAACTAATTTTACTGTTATTGAATTTAGTTGTACTTGTTTGCTTGTACCTTAATTCCTTTCAAGATACTGCCTAGCTGACATGTCACAGTACAAGATTGGTAAGGTAATTATTCATTCATTACTTATAGAATATATTTTTGTGGGATTGCAAAATATTGCTATCTTTTATGCTTATTCTTATGACTGAAACCCTATGTTGATCTTTAAGAGATATGGTCAGTATCAATTGAGCCCTTGACAATTTTTTCACATCAGTTTACTTTCTGATAGCCATTCTGTATTTTTCCAGATATAGCAAAGTGTACCGAAGGATTCAATCTGTTGAGGGCTTGAATGATGCAACCCTTTCTCTTTGGACATTCAAAATAATGGTTTAATCTATTTTTATTCTAGTTTTTGGTAAATCACACTGGCGCCTAAGGGCAGGAATTTTTAACCTGTTTCTTTACCTTTCTGCTTAAACAGGGAGACGGGTTGCCACTAGTCACTAATCAGTAGTCATTAAATGTCTAGGATGCATTAATGGTCCTCCTGCTTTAGTCTACCTTAGTTTATTATATCTTGCTGGTGATAGAGGGGTTTTATGAAGTCTAGAAACTCATTTTAAGTATAGTACATAAAATTGTATGCTGATAAATTGCATTTTGTTATTAGATTGGTCTCAGGTGGAGGACAGAGAAGGAAGTCATATCTGGCAAGGGTATTAATTATTCATTCACTGGCTAGTATTTCTTAGTATTGATTCCCTTAGTTCCTTCCCATGTCTCACTGGGACTATTTCTGAAAACATAATGCTTTCTGGTTTGTGTTCTTTCCGTACACCTTGTATAATTCTTAGGAAAAGTAACTCATCCATTAAAAGTTGATGTCTAATTTATTCAAGTTTAATTGAGTTTCACCTATTTCATACATGCAATAGAATGTTATTTGTTTGATCAACTAATCTTTTGGGTATCCAAATTTCCTTCAACTGATCTTTTAATAGAAATATGTACACCCTTTTAGAAAAAAATTGAAATGTTAAGTAGAACTTGTTGGCTTTGACAGGATGTTCTATTAATGATATTACTTTCTTTTCTGTACTTGTTGGCCTTGTCTCCATATTATTTCTTCTTTAAATTATAGTTTTTTTTTTTATAAAAACACAACTAGGGAAGATCTTGTTTTGAGACATCAAATTTCCCTTAGTTCTTATGCCTGCAACAGACCTTGTATGTCCTAACTAACAAAATGATCTCTTCTGTGTTTGTCCACACCTGATCATCAAGCAAGGGATAGTAGATGGGAATATAATCCAAACAGGTCTGGATAAGGGTAAATAACCATCCACTTTCATGAGATTAAGAACTAAGAAGAAGCTTTAGGATTACCCAAAGCAACTCCAAAGTAAAACAGCCATTTTAGAACCTGACAACTGGCCTCATTCAAGCTAGCCTACCCACTCTCAGCTAAGTGCCTAAGTTTAACTTTTAAATTGGAAAACTTAAGACTGGAAAGAACATTAAAAAAGACATCACTATCCTCTGCTGGAGCTTGTTTGATTTACAAAGAAGTAAGAAACAGAACATCACAAAAAGAGTATACTTTATTTAATTTTTCAAAATAGACTAAGTGCTTAACAAAAAGTGACTCAAGTAAAGGGACAAACAGCGAAGCTCTTAATATTTGTTGCTTACTAAACCAGGGGACAAAATTTGTCCACAACACAAAATGCGAAAAGTAGTTGTTTAGAATCCTGCTCAATTTTGAATTTGATAAGTTATGTAACTTTGCAGGACAGTTCATATGTGGTAACAAGCATTGCAATGAGAAAGATGGGTTAGCAAGCTATGAGGTAAGGATTTTATTATAATTGATAAAAAAATGGCTTTAGATAGTCTAATTGCATCAATTGGTACTTGTAATTGACCCTACGTATTGGGTAAAGGATATGTTGTTATTAGTATTTGTTTTGTCTTCTTTTTGGAATTCACTGTGCTATTTACTAAAAATGTGTATCATTATGACTAGTTTCAGTGCAAGTGTCTTAGTTCAGTGTATCATATTAATATAACAACTAGGAGGAATATTTTTTATCACACTCTCGAATGCACCTTTTATTATTGTTTGCTTTATTATTATATACATTATGTAAATATAAATGTTGAACCTGTTGGTGTACTTGAGACGTGCGTTTTTCAGCATATGCTTATCTTTTCTTTCTCTGCCAACACTATTCATTGTTGATCATTCTATCAGCAGCTTTGTATGTTTGATGGCCAAGGAGATATAATTTGGGGAATATCTCATTAGATGTATCCACTCCTTTATACTATTTGCTTCATTTTACAGGTGAACTTTTATTACTTTGAAGCTGGAGAAAACAAACAAGCCCTAGTTAAATTGGTAACATGTGAGAGGTGAGCCAGTATGTGCCAATGCTGGTTTTTTGATTAATTAAGCCATTGTTTTCTTCCATACTCGATGTTAGTATTTATGCCATTATGGGCTGTGTTACTTTTTTCTCATTGAAGGTTGAAGCAAAATCAAATTTTTGCTTAATTTTTTTCTTGGTTATTTTTAAATAGATGTGCATTCAAACTCAACTACAAGAGGCAGAAAGAAAAGGAGCAGTTAGAAAAAAGACAACAAGAACAGGATAGGCGAAAGAGGTGAGAACATTGCTCCCCCACTCGTATTTTTTTCCACTTATTGACTAGAAGATATGGAGATTGAATCCTTCCATTTTTAGGAATCGTTCAAAGAGTGATGATGATCTAGATGACTTCCAAGAAAGCAAAGAGAGAAGGCGGAAAGGTTTGAATTTGCTCTACCTTTCTAAGATAATGGCCAGTTTTGCACCATGGCATGACAACCTCTGTATTTTCAGTTTATCATCATTTGTTTATGTTGCAGAATAGACCTGGTTAATTTTAGCAATTTAACCTTTCTCCCAGAAAAAATGAATAATAAAGAAACATCAGGCCACGGGTGGGGTATCTAATAGTGAGCAAAATGAGATGAATATAATGTAACAGAATGAAGTTAATATTCCGTTGTATGGATATTTTTGCTATGGAGCAGGGAGGAAAAAGTTCCATTTCTATTCCCAAGGGAGGGAGGGTATAAGGTTTCATTCCATTTCATCATATCATTTTAAACAATGGAACATTGGAACCTATTATCATTCTGTTACAGAAAACAAAAAAGTATGGTGGTGATGATATTATCAAATGTATGAGAAAGATTTAGAGAGTTTTCCCCTACTTATCCCAAAGCCCAGTTCCTTCAGAGAATGCAAAGCTCCTCTACCCAGCTTACAGCTGAAAGAGAAGTAATAGAAGGCTAAACCTCCTTTCTCCCTTGCCACTACCTTCTTATATTCTCTTTATATGTGAATGAAGAGTGTTTTGAACTGGAACAATGGGTCAAATGTAAACATATATCTTTCTCTCTGATTTGAATGGTAAAGCTGGGGAAATTTGGTTCATCTTTTTTTAAGCACGGTGACACCAGCACACTCTCTGCTTGACTTGCTTCTTAATAGCTCATTCAAATGTTTTGATATCCGATGCTTCAGAAATCTTGTCCTTAAATTTAATACTGTCGCAAGCTTAAACTTTCTTGACCTGTATTTACAGGGAAAAGGGCTTTGACTTCAGCCAGTGATCATAAAATTGATGATGATGATGATAACTTGGATGAGTTTCTTGAGGGGATGTTTCCATGACCTTGGCTGTTTGATTGTCATACCTGAAAAGTGCTTCTCAGCACCAAAGCTGGGCAAATAGAAAAGGTTAGGCAGTGGTGGAGACAAGTTTATGATCTGCAGTAGATGCCTAAAATATAGGAACATAATGACCATGAATGCTTTTTGACAAAATTATTCCCTGTTGTACCTTCCAAAATTGTTTCCATTTATGCAGACTATAAATTGTTTAACATGCTAGTTGAGTTTTGTATTCTGTACAGCTCGTATAGTCTTTTCATCTGTCAATAATGAAAATTGCATAGCAGAATGAGCTGCTTGATGACCCTGAACTCATTTTACCACATATTGGACGTAAAATCGCGTGGAATTTTTTATTTTTAGGTGATAAAAAATGCTGTCTAGCTATCACTACCTGGAAATTTGTATCTTATTGGACAAAACTTGGGTTGTTTTTATGTATTTTTGATGAAAAACACATCTAGCAGCTATTTAACAAGTTATATTTTTCATTAATGAATTATTGTAGCTGTTTTTTCAGTGACCCCCCCCCCCCCCCCCAAAAAAAATTAAAAAATTATTGTCCATTTCTCTCTCCCGCAATAAAATTTTGTTGTCTCTAAATTAATTACTTTAAATGGTTCATTTTGGTCCTTAAATTTTTAAAGGTTCAATTTTGGAAATTTAAAGGTTCAATTTGGAAATTTAAGGTTGAATTTGATCTTTAAAATTTTAAAAATAAATCAATTTGATTCTTAAATTTTTTAAAATTGAATCATTTAAAATAATGAGGACCAAATTATAAAACTGCACCCAAGTCTTGTTCATTTCCCTCTTCAACAAATCCAGTAGTGATGATGCCTTGGGTAACTGCGAATAAATGTATTACCTTTGCCAAGGTGAAGAGTCCTAATTTAGATAATCTGATATCCCCGGGTCCTATGTGAATAAAGTTTCTTCACCTTGGATTGGGTTAAAAGTACGGAATGTATTTACGCCATTACCATCTTCAAATTATAACTTTCGATTTTATTATTTACATATAGTATTAAGCTGGCTTTTGCCTGTTGGCTTGTTACTGAACGTTATTGTCCCTTACCTCACGTTTTCTAACTTGCAATAGATTCTTAACACACATTTTATTACCTCTTTTCAAACTACATTATGTATTTTAATTACCACCCGTACTAAATCAACCTTAAGAAAAAAGTTGGTGGTTTGGTTTCACGAAAAGAAAGAATATATTATTTAGTGTCTGCCATTTTGTCGCTTATGGGAGTATATATATATTCCTCCACATGTTGCACGTAACAAGAGTTTTAAGGATAAGTACAAATCAAACTATGTTACAAATAACAATGACTCTAATGTTTAAATTTTTAATATATATTGCACTTCATTAATAGTGTAATTTACACTTCACAATGGAGATCTGTGTGATTGATTTCACCAATCTAAAACTCAATTGCCTTATTTCCATGCCGGTAAAATTGAGTGCAATTTTAAATAAATTGGTTTTAAGATATGAAAAGTTGTTTCATTGTAATTTGGATCAATTTTAAATAAAATCGGTAAGTAAAGAATATGCATACATTTGGAAGCATTTGACATATATCTTTCCTACTTCTACCTATCTTCTCCAAGTCCCAACCTTCTTAGTGTCTGTTTGGGTTATCGAACGTAACCCACCTTTTTTCATATTCAAATGTTGTTACTTCTCCATTTTGTGCATTGAAATGCACAAACGAACGTCTGGTGCCTTTCAAACGGCAATCCAAACACGTTCTTAATCATCAATATAGAATAATCTAAAATTGAAGATATATTGTACTTGTTCTGCAAAACGACAGATAATCATCATTTTTCTTGAAATTTTTATATCATAGAGAAACAAAACAATTATTGAAGGGGACATAGTCCTCCACACTAGATTTTAGAAAATTGATAACTAGAAAAATAATAGCAAAATCATATAACAATGGATGTAAAACGTTGATAGTTTACTAACTTAAAACTTATCATGTCATTAAAGAATGATAGAATAAGCATGCATAATTTTTTTTATAAATTATTTATCAATTAATTTGATATCATTAACACAATTGATGTATTTTATATATAAAAATATTGATATGTATTGCTGGAGAGCACAAAGTGAAAACTGAAAAGTGACTCAGCAAAAAGCTAAAGCAGATTGGGCTTCTGCCACGTGTCCTATGTAGCTTACTCAACACCCAGCAGCTAGGTTGAGGCGTGCAACTATGACATGCACGTGTCTTCACCTCTCACATTGCTTCAATGCTTCCGTGCGCTAAACGACAAAAATCTCAATGACGCCGTTCTGCAAACGCCGCTACGCCAACACCAATTAGTTGGCATTACTTTATTTTAATGCAAGTCTTTCTCACTGTTCACGGAACAGATAACTTTTTCATTATTTGTTAACATTTTTTTTATAAAAAATATTACATTATTCATTATTTTAATATTTTTGACATTTTATTTAAGCTTAAAATTATTTAAATATTACTCGATGTATTTATTATTAATTAAATAAAAATTATAACCCTTACTAAAAATTTGACATCATAATACTTGGCATTATTTTTGTTATAAAAAGTAAATAGTATACACATTATTTTTAATTAAAAATAATATATATATATATATATATAATTTTATTAGAATTATTTTAAAATTATATTAATAATAATAATGTAAATTTTTCATACTAACAATATATATAGAAATTAAACTGTTTAACCACTTTAATTTCAGCAGTAAAAAAATAAACTAAAGTGTTTAAAAATTATACTCACCTATTTAAAAAAATGTAATTTTAAGAATAAATAATATATTCACTTATAGTGTTGTATAAAAAAGTGTAAAGAATTTTCATATTATTATCCAATTACAAAATATTATGTATAATAAATTTATTATTTTAAAATTATATCTAATATAATTTCTCATTTTTTTAGTACTTATAAATTAAACCATTTTTTAACGAGGAAATTAGTATATTTTTTATTAATTAAACTTATTATAGGCACCAGCAATAGGGACAGGTGGCTAGGTCTTCGTGGTGGGGCCCACGAACGTCGTTTATAATTGCACCACGTCGCGGAACATATGCAGGTGTCGTGTCTCAGTTAGGCGTGATTTTATTTCTATATTTTAGTTAATTTTGTTTAATTATTCGTAGCTTTTTTTTATTATCAATTATTGTTATTATTTTATCATCAACAGTAAGCGGAATAACTGTTTTCTAATTCCTTCCCAAAATATAAATTATGTTACGCCTAATAGAATTTTTTATATATATGGAGTTTTTACCAAAAGTTTGTTCGCGTGGCACTGGCAGTCTAATAACTAATTTTCTTTTTACACTATAGACATTTTGTAACGTTGAAAAGAATTTAATTTAATATAATTATGTTAAAAAAAATTCACTTGGGGGTTTCATTGGAAGAGGCACAACGCACAGGGATTTTTCTTTTGTAAATAAATGAATTTATGAAACACTATGTCAAATTCCTCTTGCTCATAACTCTTGTGAATATTATATTTAATGTAAGTCGTTAAAGTGTTTACTGATAATTAATTTTACAATAAATGTTTAAAATTTATTAAATATAATCGATTGTTAGTAAATAAGTATCAAAGTAAAATGTCTGTCAGAAAAAAAAAAGTATTAAAGTAAACTGCAGGACATTATTTCGCATTTATATCTAAAGAGAGATAAATATAAAATTTAAACATTTTTTTAAAGGAAATATTTTACATAATCTTATCATATTAAAATATACTATGAAAGGATTCAATTATTCAAAAAGTAGTAGACTTCCAAGAAATGGGTATATGGTTGATGGCTAAATCTATGAATGTGGAATTTTGTTTTGTGATATTTATTTTTGTATTTATATATAAGTAAAAAAGTAATCTTTTATTTTTAATATTTTTTTCATTCATGATAACAACTTCCTATAAAGATATTTTAATTTTTTTATTTAAAATTAATAGAGTTAAATAATATCTACTAACTTTCTTATTTAATGTGAAATTTGTTATTTTTATTTATATATAAGTCAAAAAGAAGTACTTACTAGTTTAATTCTACATAAAAAAAAATTATTTGGGTAATGACAATATGTGAATTTTGACTTTTTTTTATTAACAAGTAAATCCATTATTGGAGAGATTAGAAGCATTGTTTTGACCTAAGAAATTTTTTTTATACAATTATCTAATCCTAATTTATTATATATAATAAATTTATTGATTTTTAAATAATTATTTTAAATAATTTAAATGATAAATTACGATCAAATGATAATGTAAAATTATTTTAAATTATCAGAACATAGATATTAAACTCTTATTTTTTTAACTATTATAATATTTATTTATCTTAGAATTTATAAAAATAATTTCAAATTAATTAAGGATAAATTTTTTACACTTGTAGAATCAGTTGTTTAAAATTATTTATTAAAATAAATATTTATTTTAATAAAATAAGCAATTTTCTATTTTTATTTTTAATGTATTTATCTAATTTCTTTTTTTTTGAAAGAACACTTATTTTAAAATTATTTTTTTAAAATTTAAACAAACTAACCCATAATCCAAATCTATTAAACTCAAATAAAACATGAAATTTTTTAACGTTATTCCTTGTATTCTACATTTAGCTACGTGACATAAAGATGAAGTTAGATAAAATTTTCAACAATGTTTCTCCTAAGGTCACATTCTATAATTGAGAAAAGGGGTTGTAAGT
Organism: Glycine soja; assembly: GCF_004193775.1. Lineage (NCBI taxonomy): Eukaryota > Viridiplantae > Streptophyta > Magnoliopsida > Fabales > Fabaceae > Glycine > Glycine soja. The sequence goes on along the minus strand of NC_041012.1, from coordinate 39,219,509 downwards.
GGCCATTTTTGTCAACACATCATTGTTCTTACATTACACTCAAGTAATTAGGTAAAACAGGTTTCATATTTTATTGCATTTTCTCGTTTTCTTCCAAAAAGGAAACATCAGACAAGGACAACGACCTTTGCGTGAAGTAGAAATAAAATATATTTCTTACATTTTCATTTTCTAAACATTAAAAGAAAACATTTTTTTCATTAATATTCGTAAAAGTTAATTCTTATTCTCATCACTGCATCATGCTCCATTGTCTCTCTTGAGGTTGCAGACTTAGAGAGAGAGAGAGATAATGGGTCTCATTTCAATGCAATTCAGGTTCTGAAAACCAAAGCTTTTCATAGTAAGTCCTTCTGAAGTTCATTGCTTTATTCTCTTGAATCACAGAATCTCTAGTTTTTGTTAAAATTGATTTTAACTTTCTAAAGGGTGTTTCTGTGTGTGCTTGTTTGTTGTCATCTTCCTTTATGATAATTGTTTGTAAGAAATGGGATTTTTGTTTTCAGCATGTGCGTTTAGTTGGGAAGAAAACATGAGAAAAGTAATTTTGATTTTTGAGCTTTCAGTTTTAGTAATGGTCCTAATGGATAAGGATAGTCAATAGTTATTACTTTGTTTTTTTTATACAAAATAGAATTTCATGTTAGCTATAAATAATCAAATTCCCTGCTCAAGAACACAGAAATTGATAAAGCTCTAGTCTTTTTGGGATTTTGAGTGGAGGGTAAGTCTTAAAATTCATTTCATTTTACTTGGACTCATTTTCATAGCACGCAATTTAGTCTGAACTTCATTACCCTTTTCTAGCTTTGCAATGGAATGGAGATAAACGATTGAGATTGATTTGATCCCGAGCATCTTTCCTTTTATTTAAATAATTTTTGGAATTTGATTGTGTTCTTGTGTGTCTGTGATTTTGAATTTTGTTGTATCTTTGTGTGGTTATAGGGAAAAGTTGTGCTAAGATGCCGGGGAAAGCTGACACTGATGATTGGCGAGTAGAGCGCGGTGAGCAGATTCAGTTTCAGTCTTCCATTTACTCTCATCATCAGCCTTGGTGGTGTGGAGTGGGGGAAAATGCCTCTAAATCATCTTCAGCTGATCAGTTAAATGGTTCAATCGTGAATGGTATCACGCGGTCTGAGACCAATGATAAGTCAGGTGTCTGTATTTTGGCTGGCATCTTATTTGACTTTTGCTTTATAATAATGTAATTTTGTTACTTCTCCTTTTGGATACACTTTTTTTTTTCTTTTTCTTAATGCTATCTATTTTGATTAACCAGCATGCTAGTGTTGATTGTTCTATCATCTATTTTGATAGAGAAAAGTGTGATGTTATTGTTACTTGCTCTCTAAAGGTAGTTCAGTAATCCGAGCAAATCAAAGATGTTTGTTAGCCTATTTGGCTTTCAATTCATTAAGCATTCCCCTTTCTTACTTTGTACTTACTGAGGCATTGGGCGATATGCGCTGCTAGCCCTTTGCTTCAGTAAGTGAGCCTGTGTTGACACAATTCAGGTTAATTGCACTATGCCATTAAGAATTTATCCACCCCCCTGAAAATTTAATATGTTTAGTAATGAAATCGTATGATCAATGTATCCGACTTTACTTAGTGGAATAAGGCTTTTGTTGTTGTTGTTGTTAGCAATGACCAATTGACCATCATGCCTTTCAAATTAGGGGTTAATTCTAGTAATTAAGGGAAGAGAAAATTTTATGCATACAAGTAACTTTTTATAGGAAATTTATTGACAATAGATTCCAATTTGTGTTTCCAATAATGACTTCTAATTGGTAGATTAAGAATTCACCTTAAACATAATGTTTGTCTGTATATACAATAGCATTATATAAGAATATAATTTCTACTAATAAGTATCTTGTTGGTCTCAGGTGAAGGTGTTGCCAAAGAATACCAAAACATCAAACATGCCGTGTTGTCAACCCCATTTACCATGGACAAACATCTTGCTCCAAATCCCCAGATGGAACTTGTTGGTCATTCAGTTGTAAGACCTTTAGAATTACCTTTTTCTAAGACAATTTTGGCACAGAGAACTTTTGTATCACACTGCATGAGCCTTTAATTTATAGTTGTGAATTAATAACTCCTTAATCTCTTCTATTTTCTTTTCTTTAATTTTTTTTTGGGGGGAGGGAGGGTTATGGATTGTGCCACTTTGTACTAATAGTATATCTTTGGGGGGTAAAATATTAAGATTATAAGCTTCCTCAATATGTGATGCAGGTTTTAACATCTCCTTATTCAGATGCACAGCATGGTCAAATCTTGACTACTTACGGGCAACAAGTTATGGTATAATATCTGTAATTTTCTGTACGGTTTTTATGAAATTTGCTTCCATTTGAACAAATCTTTTTAATCTGTAGATCAGAAGTGGCCCACCTTTGTGACAATGGAAATATAATATATCTTTTGTTTGGTGTATAGAATAGATACTTTGTGAACCTATATTTGTGCATAATAAGCTTATTTATAGATTAAAACATTATTTATTTTTGAAAGAAAAGGGTTGATATAAAAGTAGTATTTTTGCCCTTGCAGGGACATGTATTATGCTTATTTATTAGTTTGGTAAAATAATTATTATTTTTTGGATATTATTTATGATTGTGTGTCTTTAGCTGTCTGTGCACATCTTTCATGATTGTGTGCCATTAATTAAACATTTTGAACTAGAATTTTGTTCTACAAAGTATTACATTATTCTTTTGTAAATATATAGACCACAAATTAGAAGCACAAGATGATCAAATAGAAGTTATCAAGTATAGTGAGTGTCATATCTGATGTTTATAAATTGAATACACATATACTTTACAAGTTTCTTCTTTTTAAAACTCATTAATTGTTTACTTTAACTGAACATTATTTTTAAAATTGATCTATAATACTTTTCATTATGTCTTTGAGTAATTAAGTATTTCTTTATAAGATTGATTGTTTCAGAGGAGGATGCCAGATTGGCACTTGATGTGACGCAGTATAAGGTTATAAACATATTTTTTGGATGATGCCTCGTCAATACTTGATTAGATGTGGCAATATGAGGTTGCTGGGAGTCTACTTTCATATAGTATGTAGATCTAGATTATGTAAATGAGGATATATGGTGTCACTTTCTTAGTTTGAAGTAATTTGAACATATTTACAAATGTAACAATAAGCTTGGAAATGCAAATGCCTTCGGTTGTAAGTTGTGGTTCTTTCTGTTTTCCATTACATTATGAAGAGCTAGACACTTCACATCCTTGTAACAGTAACCATTGCATGAGTGTCAACTTTATGATGGTAGTAGCACTTCTTTCATGTGGGCTTTCTTTTCTTTATGAACTTCTGTATCTATGTTTAAATTCAACCTTTCTTTCGCTTCAAATTTTCCTCCGAGGCTTTTTATGACTTCTAATATTCTTGTTGAACCAAGTAAATGCAATACTACTTTATTACTAGTCCTAACAGATAATGGTATGATGCTAGATAAACCCTCAATTGTACGGAATGTATCATGCTAGAATGCCTTTGCCACCTGAAATGGAAGAGGAGCCTGTTTATGTCAATGCAAAGCAGTATCATGGTATTTTGAGGCGAAGACAGTCACGTGCTAAGGCTGAGCTTGAAAAGAAAGTAATCAAAAACAGGAAGGTATGATTGATATTCAACTTATTCAGGAAGGGGATTATACAGCTAAGAGGAAGGGATTAAATATCCTGAAAAAGAATTAGAATGAAACAAAAATGAATAGTTAAAATTCATTTAAGGAAGTAGGTTACTGCTAGATTGAGCTTTATGCTGGATAGAAAAAATTACCCTGAATTGGTTCAATAACTTGCTTCGTAGGAGTTTTATGGTGTTTTTTCTAATTTTTTTTGTATTCAATTCTTGTGACTGATAATCTCTTGACCTTCTCAGTTGCATATATAAATTTAGGCAGTTGTATTTAGCTTGTCTTGGATTGCATGTTGAGTTGCCAATGTTTGTTCTATGATTTATTTCTATTCCCATGTTTTCTTTGGTTATTTTTCTTTCTATTAGATCTGGTTCTTGTGGCTATCTGATAGAAAAAAGAATGGAATATCAATTCCATTTCCTGCTTTGCCGCTTCTCTGTTATGCAGCAAGCAGCTGGGTTGAAATCAATGTCTTTTAAACTCTCAAATTTAACATCTCTTCAGTATTGACATATGGACATAATATGCTAATTCTTATGTGGAAATCTTACATTTATAGATTTAAATGCCAAGGTTTTTTTTTTGTATAAAGGATATTAAAAAGGATCAGAAGGGCTAAAAAAGAATGTTTGGTACAAAGTAGTGTTTAAAATTTTGTGTGTTCAGAATAATTTAGGAATTTTCACTATCAGGAAATCATAACAGTCCCAACTCCCAAATGTCGTTTACTTGACTAAAGATTTATTTAGTAGTTGGTGACAAGAACATCTTGGCTAAAAGATTTTAAGCTGTCAGGCAAAGGCACCTGAACAATTATATAACTTTAACAGGGGGTTTCTACTTTTTTTTGTGTGTGTGGTTTTAGGGGGTTTCTACATCTTTGAAGACACTAAAAAAGAAAGAAAAATGTGTGGTGTATGCTTGCAAGCCTATACAACATCTCTGCTCTATTCTTATGAAGTATTGCCTGCCACTTGCAGGCAAACTGCTCTATAGATGATCTTCAAATCCAAATTCATTGTTATTGTTCCAAAATTCCAGGAATTTCTGTCTGGAATGTTTTCAGCCAATACTCTGTGCTGAAGTTAATAGGCAATTTTGTCAAACCCTGAAAAAGAAACTCCCAAGTTACATTTTTTGGCCAAAATTGCTTTGGAAGTAAAATTTTGATTTCTTGACATCAAGTCTTACAAAATTGCTAAAGTTTTACAGTTAAGGAGGCATGTGGTGGATGATTTAATTAAAGACACTTTTGAATGAACAGAGTAGAAAACTGTAAGCAATTTAGTTGAGTGGACTGGTTGTGAGCCTAGTAGCACTGTGGTTTCTCTAAACATGATTATGGTCAGGTAGTGAGGGGAAAATCACGAATTACTGGGATTTGACTCCTTTAAAGTAAGCAAAGGTAAAATAAGTAATCTCAGTAGTTGATGAGAAAATCATTAATTGATATTCTAACACATGTGATTTGTTATAAATGTATATGTAATATCAACCATTGATTTTCTCATCAATGGTTGAGATTACTTACTATACTCTCTAAAGTGAATTGCTCACTTTAGAGGATCCAGAATGATATTTTTTTGAAAATTCACCTCACCATATCTCACTGTTAGAATTATATAATAGCTAGTAGCTACTGTCATTGTGTAATTGTAATGTAATAATTAATAGTTTGCTAGTTACAGCTGTCAGTTAGTTACACCTACAGCTGTCAATTACATATCTGATGTATAAATACCACTGATGTAACTCTATTATCAGATTAATGAATTCATCATTCATTTCCCAATACTCACACTGGTTACTGGTAAGGTGTTTGTGAATGTTTTGTATTCATATAATTTTATCTCTCACTTCTTGCCATTGGTGCAGAATTGATCATTGTCCTAAGTGTTTCATTCATTTCTTACAGCCATACCTCCATGAATCCCGTCACCTTCATGCCATGAGAAGGGCTAGAGGCAATGGTGGTCGCTTTCTCAACAAAAAGAAGCTCGAAAATTACAATTCTGATGCCACTTCAGACATTGGGCAAAATACTGGTGCAAACCCCTCAACAAACTCACCTAACACTCAACATTTGTTCACCAACAATGAGAATCTAGGCTCATCAAATGCGTCACAAGCCACGGTTCAGGACATGCACAGAGTGGAGAGTTTCAATATTGGTTACCATAATGGAAATGGTCTTGCAGAACTGTACCATTCACAAGCAAATGGAAAAAAGGAGGGAAACTGCTTTGGTAAAGAGAGGGACCCTAATAATGGGGCTTTCAAATGACACTTCGCCCAGCCATACAGCAACAGTTAGGTACTAGAAAAAAACTGTATATACATACTATGTTTCAGTTTAAACTTCAATATTTAACTGAGTCGAATGGTGTCATGTGATCCATGTAGTTGAGTTAACCTAGTAGGATAAGGTATTGTTGTTGTTGTTGTGTGTTGTATACCAAGGTTTAGTTGAATTTCTCTCAAGTCTCATGAGGTTCATATGTTGCAGGTGAAGATGAAGGGTTTTTATCTCATCCAACTTGTGATGCTGTATTGAAGGCAATTCATTCTTGGCTTAGTTAAGTGGTGAGACCAGTGACATGGAGTACACTCTGCCTTGTTTGGTCTCTCCCCTTGCATTTGTTTCTCTTTACAAGTCCATATGTAAAAATGGATAACGGAAAGAAAAAGAAAAATCACTTTTGTTTGAGAACTTTTTTAAGTTTGTTTTTAACTGTGTGAAGGTTTCATAAAATTGTGGACTGACTTGTGTGACATATGCTCCACAAAACCTTAAAACTTTCGTCTATTTTGTCCTATATCTCCTTGCACATTATTAATCTAAATTGGTGCATATTTTCTATAGTAATATTTGTATTCTTGATGCTTGTGTATGTGTTTCCATATGAATTAATACGCGAGGCATGTGAATGAAAATAAAATTTTAGTGGAGAAGCTTGGCTTGCTTAATAAAATTTCCAGTGATAATATCTTTGGTTTAAAATTTTTACGTACTGGAAATACAATTGTCAACTTAAAAGAAAAACCGGTATAACCTGGTTAAAACAAAACAAAACAAAACGGATAGCAAACCAGACAATCTGATTCGATATTTTTTATTATTTAATCAAATCTCTTTTCAATTTTTTCCAAACAGCGTTTAGAAAATAAATGAACTGGATTGATTTTTATTAACCCAAAACAGCGTTTATATTATTTATAAATGAAATTTTATTTTTATTTTTGATATTATACAATTATGAATAATGTGATTTTTTTGTTTAACATTGCTTAATATATGCTGTAAAAAAATTGCTTAATATATTATATTAAAAACAAAAATAATATTTAATCATTATTGATTCAATCACTGTTATTCAACCAATACCTCCATTGACTCAACTACCAATCCGGTTTTAAAAACATTGGTTTAATGAGATACTGGATATATATGGTACAATCGATTATTTGTTGTATACAAAGACTGAGGCAGGACGGTACAGTGAGGCTGCCAAAATTATCACAGTTTACCCTGCTCTTGCAGTTGTTCCTGCCCAAAGAGCAAATAATAATAATAATTAGTAGCATGCTCTTAAACAAAAGTGAAAGACAAATAAGAGGGTAGTATTATTAAGCAACAGGTGGTAGTGTTTTAAAACAGAAGAGAGGTAAGCAATCAATCAGAAACAATTGAATGCTTCCTTTTAATTTTTTTTGAAGTGGTTTTATCTTTCCAGAAATTAGTTCATATCAGATCAAACAAGCACTCAAACTTGAATGGCATTTATTACCAGATAACTCTGAGAAAGTGGTTACTAAATAAACATTGCAACTTTGCAAGTAATGTGGAGGAAAGAAAGAGAGGAAGAAATGCAATGTAGGAATATATAAATGTAGTTGTAACACAAACCTCTGTCACAAAGAAGGCATGGAAACCATATGGAACTCTATGCGGCAATTCGACAACTGCAACAGGATCTGCTGACATTGTTTTTGCATTGATGACATGCACAAATGATTTTCTGCAGTTTTGCAATTTGAATTCAAGTTAGATTTTGTTCTACTAAAAAAGGAGACAAGAAAAAACTAAAAATAAGCCATGATTCCTTAGGAATTACACTAGCCATAACAGCCATACATATGATTACAATTGATGCATATAAAAATAAGGTTTAAATACCCTTTCATCCCTAAAAATATAAGTTTTCATTTTTAGTCCCTATAATTTTTTTATGATTTTGCAATGTCCAAACCTTCCTCTTTGTCCTTCCAGTCAATCTCCATTACAAAAAACACTTATGTGACTCCATCTAGCATTGCCCCGTGGAAACACCTGATGGAACCGCATAAATGTTTTTGTAGTACAGACAAAAAATTAAAGGTTTGAATATTACAAGGATCATAAAGAAAAAATAATAACTACTAAAAGCTATAATTAGTATATTTGTAGGGACAAAAAAGGTATTTAAACATAAAAATAATTTCACAGAAGTCACTGTTTCAAGTGTGTGGAGGAAAGCAATACCCGGTATTTTCATCGTGTACAAAACAAATCAAGTATCCATCATCTTCTTCAGAATCGGTACCAGGGACACGAGGGACATAAACAGCTTCCGAGCCATACTTCCCTGGTCCCAAGTCATAGAGACCCTGAACATTTCCTCCTACTTCAAGTTTTGTTTTTCCATTATCCGGTTCAGCATGCAAATCAAATTTAATAATGCCAGTAACTTTTGCAATGCTGTCTAATGTGGTTCCGTATACATATCGCTGCTTCCTGATGAAATTTTAGAGTAAATGAGACCATGAAAATTACAGTTATCAAATTGACAGATGATTAATTAAGATAGACTAATTCAAAAGTTGCAGTTGAGTGAGTTGACTTCCCTAAATTTTTTCAACATGGAGAGAATGAGCTTACCTTCCAGTGTAGCTCTCATTCACCCTAGGAAAATCTACAGCAGATGCTGATAGTTTCTTTTGAGAAGCTTCACCCGTTTTCATGTTAAATCTCATTTCATACCTGGAAAGAGTTCAATAACCAGAAATAAATAACAATTATACAGTAAGTTTTTTTTTTCCTTCTAAATATTACATGTAAGAATGAGTATTTTACAGCTCATTTGAGAAATTTTCAAGCTTTTCCTTGGCAGTCCCACCGACCAAATCCAAATTTGGATTCTGAAGGCGGCATGTGATCAGAACAACTTCATCTTCCTCCTCCCAAGCATTGGCTGGAAAAAAATGTCACACGTAAGGTTACAATGGACAAGTCAGAAATAAAGAATTCAAAGAACAAATTTTGGTTTTGAATTCAAACTTTTAAGTATATTGCAATGGACAAATTTATGCAGTGATTTGCATGTTACCACAAGGATTGTCAAAAACTTTGACATTAATGATATACAGAATACAGACTAAAGACATCCTTCATACGTTGGCTGGAATATACTGGATCTGCTACTCATTTTTATTATTATTATTATTATTTTTGTGAAGGACAAGGACCACATCTAACACACTTCCATAAATAACAGACTAAAAGGAGACAATTTATTTTCGAGGGACTAAAAACAAACATTTCCCCAATCATAGGGACTAAAAACATATATAACTCTTTTTTGTATCATGCACTTCAATCATATGGACAGTTGAATTTTTATAAAAAATATCATTGCAGAATATCAATCAACATATCATATTAAGTAGAAACAAAATAAACAAACACACCATTGTGGAATATGAAGCAGTTGGGTAACTCAAACCATCTAATAAGCTTTTCATCCTTAGCATACCGAGGTAGCACACCAAAACGAGCTTTCTTGGTTGAATCAAATGAGAATATCAGTGTCTTATTCTTCACCATTTCCTGAAAAATAGATTTCGATTGACAATGCCAAATTCATTAATTGCCATCAATTAGTGTGCAAAGTCAATAGAAGCTATATCATCAAACCATCCTTGACACAACCCTCCCCCCATACAAAAAAGAAGCTTCCAACCTGGAATATAAGCTTTTGCCAGAATATAAGAACAGAAACACCTGGAATACCTTTGGCCTAAAAATCAAAGGAAGATCCAAAAATATTGCATAATTCTCTGTGATGGCAAAGTCGTGCATCATGATGGGATCTGATACTGTTATGGGTACAGGATCATGCATATAACCATCCTTTGAAATTACTCTGTATGTGATATATGGTGGTGTATGCGCATAGCCAAATGTAAACATCTCCCCTGCATACAGGATATTTATTCGTTGGTATAACTATTCCATTAAATCAGTCACTTTAATTACTTTTTTTAAGATGGCTTCACCAGTAAATGGGTCAACTTTTGGATGAGCAGTGAAGGAGTGGCCCAATCTCTTGTCATAATCTAGCATGCCAAGTGTCTGCAAATCACCATCTTCAAAAACTTTAATAGCATCTGCAAAATTCAAAATGAAACTATTTCAAACCTACACCAGAAGAGGTAAAACACAACTATAGCTAGCAAGTCACTAACTAGATTGCAGTTACTTTCTCCATGAGAAAAAAAAACCTTGTCACTTAGGATCATAACTCGGTGAGTTTTTTCAACCCCTTTGATCTATACAGTCAATGGCATTTCAGATATAAGCAAGGGTTTTATATCATTCATAAAAGTAAAACAGATAAGAATGATACTTACAGGGTTTATCTGCTTCTGAGAGTGCTAGAAGTTTCCCATGGTGATATACGAGAGCAGTATTAGCTGGTAGAAATTTGAGTATGAGCACAAGTTAGTTTCGGCACTTTCAGTCATATACAAGAGCTTAGTATTCCCAGTCAAAAACCATCAAAAGATTTTGCCAAAACGTGTATTAGCTATCAGCAAGGCAAAGTACCATGTAATGCACTCTCTGGCCATTTGGAAAATAAAATTGAGGGCTACTTTATAAACGGAATGATGAATTAGGCATTGTGTTCTAATATATTTTGTGATGTATCAATAATGAAAGAAGCCTATACATAATGCAAGTATGCAACAGTAGTGGAGTCTTCAAATGGGTCATACATTATGAAACACTATTTGAATCGCACAGAACAAAATTGCAGAATGTACTGGGACCTTAAATTTGAAAACTATTATATAGCACAAATTACCTGTTCCAGTTCCATAAGAAGCATCCAGCACTTTCCATTTAGTTCTCAGCATATGTATGTTAACCATTAAAAGTCCGAATAGACCTTTGAGATCTCCAATCTGAACATGACATATAAGAAGCTACATTTGTCTTGCTAAAACAAAGCATTTCTAAATTCTAAGACTAGTAAAGTTTTCACTTTCTTTTCATACCTTCATAAATTTGGAGCCTCCAAAGTATTCTTCTTGTTTAAGGCGAGAAGTTCTCACAAAACGGGAAACATATGTAGCTTTTCCATCTTTGATGCGCAAGCCATGAATCATTCTGCAATTCAATAGATCAAAATTGGAGAAACAAATACCAGAACTATGATTTTGTGTCGTGTAATTGACTGCCCAAATTTAAGAACATCGGAAACAGTATAATTTTCACTATGATGAACTGCTGAAAGTCAGAACTGAATGTATAATTGGAACTGGTGTTTAACTCACAAAACAAGTGTTCCGAAATCTGTATGGAAGATGCTTTGTTATCTAGAATATTATATTGTTTAGGGTATAATTCCACTTATCATTGTCTAGTTACCTCCCATGAGATGAAAAGATGTTAATACCAACCCAATGAGTACCTTGAATGCAATTGTCACGAACCAACTATCCACAAGCTTTAGTTGTTAAGCAAATATACATGAATGATTTTTAACAATATATCTCTAACAGTAATGAAGCAAGAAAAAAAAAAAAGGCATTTACAGACAGAAAGAAATAAAACGAGGAATGGAAAAAGGAAGGGGAATCCAGAAGAATGTAAATATTTACATCCTAGAGAATCTGGCTGTGCAGACTGGGATCGTAATTAGAAATTAAATTGTAATCACCAATCCAAATTGGCACTACATTAAATTAAAGCTCACATATTTCACAGGTCAATGGCAAAATAAAATGGACAACCAAACTATTCAAAAAAGGGAATCAGCCAAAAATACTAAAGAGATTTTGATTGAAGTTTGATGCTCAACAATATCCCCAAGCAATTCCAAATTCCAATAATAAGATTCAGCAAATATTGCCCGTCTATTGACACAAAAAAATACATCTATAACAAACTTCAAAGAAATATATGTTTGCACATAGGAAGAGAATCACGCACCCATCTCCATCAAACCTACAAAAACAGTCAGGTAAAGCCTGGTAAGCTTCAAAGTCCAGTTGAAGAACACATTTTTTAATAGATATAAACTTAAAAGCATGCATATCAATACCAAACCTTCTTATAAAAAGTAAATATGGGAAAAATAAATTCAATACTGATAAGTAACATGGATAACCAAGAAATGCTATTTCCGCCAAGATTTGTGCAATATCTCATAATAAAGCTTTAAAATATACATAAATAAATAAAACTTTACCAGTGATATCCAGCTACAGGAGCAAACTTCGGATTAGGCCCAACTCTGACAAACTCCCCATTCAAGCAATCCTGCAACACACTTCAAATGTTAGACAATTTTTGAGTGGCATGACCTGATATTGGTTTAGACTCTAGACCTTTAGTGGCAGAGTGTATTACAGGAAAATGTTGAAATCATGTCAGTGAATTGCAATGGTAACATTTTTCAAGGACTAGAAAGCAGAAAACTACAAGGATAAATCGCAAATTTTTCATGGCCAGTTAAGCATAACACGGGCTCCCCATATGAACTCAGGTGTAAAGCAGCATAATACAAGTGAAGATATAATAATCAAAGAACTGCCAGAAATATGGACATAGACTACTTCCACAGTGCTCACAAATGAAAATCTAGAGGCTGTAAGTTTTCTTACAAATCATGACACCACAACAGATAAAAACGAAACACAATTACATGAAGGTCTTAAAAAGCGTCTGCAACCATGATTTCAGCCATAATGTTAAGGTTTTTGGGGTGTCCATGATCACAATTGTGGTTGCATTTGTCTGCAATTTCTCACAATTTCAAGAAACATGGCGAAACTGCAACCGCAATTCAAAACCTTGAATTACCCACATAAATAACCCATATCCTCAAATGGATAACAAGAAGACTTTAATTTCCATAGACTGTCAGATTAAAACTATTACACAAACAACCAAGGTTTTAAAGTCCTAGTTTCGCCGCTTTCCATGATATTGTGGGAAATTGCAGACAAATGCGGCGATAATTGTGGTTGCGTTGAGGTCGCAGACACTCCGAAAACCTTGTTAATTAGCATTACAAAAGACAACAATCTTCCCCTACATGATAATCTATGATTGGATAACAGTAAAACATTGTCAATCAATCTCTACAGTATGAGTACATTTTAATCAAATTGAATAAAGAACAAATTAAAAAAAAACTCACACACAGAGGCAAAAGTACTAACCGGAAGGTACCCTTTGACAGGAAGGTCCTTGGTTGGAGGGGTCTCACTCACGGGAGCAAAATTACCAGTGAGGTAGTGATGGGGCAGTGAAGAATCATACAAGAACTTCACCACCAATTTCTCCAACAAATCAACCACTTTTGAGGTGAAACCATTGCTGGGTTTTGGCTCAACCTTCACTAACCCCCCCTCTCCACTAATCTTCTTTCCATCATCCCCCATGTTTGTCTGAAATGCTCAAACTGTCAAAAAGCTTTGAGCTTTACGCAGTTGGGTGTGGAAAGTGGTGAATTAGTGTGCCACTATTATGATTATTTATTGTTATTACGTGTATTTGATCATTTTGATGTGGCTGATCTTCCAACGGTGCAGTTTTAATAATGGCTTCTTTGGCCCAGCAATTGCCACGTTTTTTTGTCACGATCTGAAAGATTCTGAATTTGTGTGGGGGAGATCCTGATCTTACATTTCTTGGCATTCCTTGGTTTGCTCAAGATCTGTATTTTGTGCTATACCATATCTGTACTAATAAAAATAAATAAATAGTCTCTTCGGTGTCCATGAATAGTTTCTTGTCTTTTTATTTTTTATTTTAAATATAAGAAAATTTTAATTATTTTTTTTTAATTTAATGAAATTTTTTTAAAAATATTCTTTAAATAGGAAAATATTTTTTAAATGTTTGATATCATATTTAAATAAAAAAATTTAAGAAAAATTTCAAAGTGTCAATTTCTAAACTAATTTCACACGGAATTCTATACCTCTTTAGTATATGACTTTATGCCCCAGCTTTCCAGAGAATTAGCTGAAATTATTTATTGAATTAGTTGAAAAATATAAAAATTTAGTTTATTGAATTATAAGTATTTAATAGAATTATTTATTGAATTAGTTGATAAATATAAAACTACATAAATGAACATATTTATGTAATGTTTTTATATAAATTTTGATTTGATTTTGTTGATAAGAATATATTTTGTAGTATTTATAATTTGTATTAAATTTCATTTTAAACATCTGTAACTTTTTATTTATAAAATATCAAAAAAATAAAAATAAAAACTACATAAACTTACCATTTATCACTGTAAATATCATATATAATAAAAAAGGTAAAAATGAGAAAATTCTATCATGCAATTTTGTACTTTAAATATAAAAGATTAAAAAGAAAATATAATAAATGTTAAATTATAAAAGAAAAATAAATTTAAAAAGTTAGAAGTTAAAATCAAGTTTGAACGAATGCTAATTTAAGGTTATGCTTAGTCAAATTAACTAAAATGTTAACTAATAGCTCAAAGCTAAAGGCAAGTAGCTATAAAACGAGTATATCTACTAAAAAGTAGGTATACAATTTTAAAGTGTTTAGATGTATTGTTGGATAAGCACTTTTGGATATAGTCTTATAATCTCATTTTAAAAATTCAAAAACAAATGATAATTAAAAAAATTAAAAGTAATTAAATAATTAAAATAAATTTTTTTTAACAAATAAGTTTAAACTTACCATTTTGAAAATATAATAAATGCTAAAAAAGGAAAAGTTTGTTACCACTCTTTTCCCATTCCATCAAATTTTGGTATTTACGATTCTGTTCAATTAATATAGGAGGGCAATCAATTTCCATTTTATAACTCGAATAAATGGAGTAGGGTGTAACAAAAGAAATCAGAATATTTGTAAGCAAAAATAAGTAAGAAAATCTTTGATGTCCTGCCGGATACTTTCGTTGCCAAATTTTAGCTCCTAATAAAAATAATTATATACCATGCATCTCTAACCTTTTATGCATAAATACATTGTTAGTCTACGCAATTTAATATTTATTTTCTTTTTTTTTGTAATTTTTGTTAGTTTTAATTCTTACAAAATATGTTTGTTTTATTTTTTATTCTTAAAGTGCATTAGATAACATTTTTTTCTTTGTTTAAAATATTTTTTATTGTTAAAAGTGTTATCTAAAATACTTGAAAAATGAAAAAAACAAAAGAAACACATATTATAAGAATTAATTTTTTTTGCAGAAATAAAAATAAAAAATTATAAATACCAAAAATATATTTAAATCTTTTTAATACATACCGTTTTTCTAACATGTGCAACATCGCACACAACAAGAGTAATTACTCCATAGTATCTAATTTAAATTAAAACCTATTTGTAATGATTCAGTCAATTTAGTTACTATCTTTTATTAATTTAAATTATTTGATTCACTTTCAATCAAAATAATAAATCCCTCTCTCATTTATTAAATTGGTTTCTTTCCTATCGTATTTTTCTTCCAACTATTATATATAGAGAGAGATATTTATTTTGGAGAAAAAAATATTATAATAAATGATCCAGTTTAATAAATGAGAGAGATTTATTATTTTAATTGAAAGTGAATCAACTATTTTAAATAAGAAAAATATAGTAATTAAATTGATTAAATAATCTAAATTAGGTAATACTGAGTAATTAATTATTCTTATTGCGTATAATTTTGCACACATTAGAAAAATGGTTATATATAAGATATTATTTTTACGAATCTTTTATATAGGATCTTTAGGATTACTTTACAAGAATTAAATGATTTAGTTACTTTAATTTTTTTAACAGGAATTTAGTTACTTTAATTAGTTGTATTAAATTTGTATTATTTTTTCTAGAATTATAAAATTAATGGAATTCATTCTCTTAATTTATCTATACCTAATTAATTAATGTATATTCGGTTATAAACTAAAAATTAATGTATATTCACTTAAGCGTATTTTTTTAAAAAAAATCAATACAATAGACAATTTGAAGAGTCTCATAAAAAGAATCAAGACAAACATAAAAAAAAAACCCTATAAAAATACTGGAGGTAATTAAGTTTAGTGAAAATTCCTGTATCATATTATTAATTATTAATTGAAATTAATTTGACCTGTGGAGCAGTCAATCAACACTGTGTAGATTGTTTTGGACAACGTCTCATATCTTCTCCAACATTTTCAGTTCATTCACTTATATATTTTTTTTTTCAAAATTGTTTGATAAGAAAAAAAAATCAGTCATCTGAATTTCATCCACTTTGAGATTTAGGAAATCAAATTGTGATTTAAAGCATATATATGTCATTGTTGTAACAAATTAAATGAGGGGCCTTGAATCATGGTGAAGGATTGTGGTGTACCTTAATTCAATTCTAGTACTATTTTGATTCTCTTTCAGTAATAGTTGGTACAAGAAGGTGATTGATAATCCAGTCTTGTTTCAATTGGCAATAGAATCCTCGAAAAACATGATCAATATATTGCTCTTTATCTTGTGTTTGGTGATAGTAGTGCTGACCATACTGTTCATTTGAAGCTGGAGAGACAGCAAAAGCTCACGAACAAGCCTCCTGTCAAGAGTATATTCAAGTATTCCATAACTTTCTTATATATCATCCATCATTTCATGCTTCTTTTTCTTGAACTTGATCTCACTATATGGTTTAATAATAATTTTATTATATGTTGTGCATATTTTGAATTCTATGTAGACCAAATTTAGAGAGATTATTTGATTGCATTGATATTAACAAACAACCAGAATTTAACCATACTTTTTACTTAAAAACCACAATTAAATGTGGTTAAGTTTTGGTCTATCTTTGATTATATTCCCTCTTAATTCAATATTTTTCTTTATAATTTCGTTTTTTGAGATCAAGTTTGATGTGATGGTCAAGAATGACACAGTATTACTTTAATTAATTCTTCAAACACGCATTCTTAAGTAAATATAATGACAAATTATGTACTACTGTATGTGACATGTAAGGTTAGGTATGATATGCTATTAACAAAATTTTATATATACGTTTTTCAAGGATCAAGTGACAAAAAATTAAAGGATAAATATGGACCACTCACATATGAGAATATTTTCCTGATGATGACTTTTCTCATGCATGTTATTTTAGGCTTGTCTCAGTTCAGAATGCAACATGACGATAATCTGGACCTGAACAATATCCAACACAAAGTATTACAGATCATTCTAATTGTTTAGGTGTTGAATATTATGCATATCAAATGGTTATTCTCTTCTATTTGGAGGGCGCGCTGGTTATAAATTGTGGCAATTAATTCTTTTTTCAATAAAACTTTATTAAGTTCAAAAGTAAATAATGTTACTATCGTTATTAATTTATGTTCATATCTTCTCGGTATTGTGTGGATATTTATTTAATTCTCAGATATATTCATGGACACAAACTTAACACTCCATCCTTACACACAATTAATAAAAAATTAACTAATAATAAAATATAATTTTATTATTATTTATTAGAATTAATCTAATTCTTTTTAATAAAAAATGATATAATTTATTTCCTTAAATAACAATTTTATCATATGAAGATATATTAAATATTTATATAATAAAAAATGAATTTCTCTTGTTATCTTTTATTTATGTGAAATAAAATACGTAACTAACCAACTAAAAATCAGAAATCTTATAAATATATTTTATATGTATTATTATTATTATAGACCTGTAAACTTTAAAAAAATATGATGATTTTAAACTTGATTTTTAATTAAGCAAACTCTAAAAAATTTCATAATCTAACTTGTTAAAAATTAGCCTAGGAGACAGTAAATAAACCTAAAATAATCATTTTATATGTTTTTCTAAAATATTTATATGTATTTTAAAATGTATATATAAATATATTTTAAAATATATATACATAATAATCTATTTGATATATTATATATAATATAGTTTACATAATATATTTAAGAAATAAAGAACCAAAAAAAGTTGCTTAAGAGAAATGGATGGGTCACATTGCCACCTAAAAAAGCAAGAGTTTTAGTTTTAAAAAAAAAGTTCAGAAGAGAATGGATAGGTTTTACTTTTAAAAAATTAAATATATTTAAAATGCATATAAATATATTCATAATGATGATATTAAAAATACATATAAATTATATTTATAAAAAAAATCATTTAGTTAGTTATAAACAAAATGTAGCAAAATTTTATTATGTGAATATTTAATATATCTTCTTAGGATCAAATTATTATTTAAGGAGACAAATTATATCATTTTTCTTATTAAGAGGAATCATATTAATTTTAATAAATGATAAATAATTTTTTATTTTATTTTATTATTGATCAAATTTCTATTGGTGGTGTATGCGAGTGAGATGTTAGATTTGTACTCGTCCAAAAATATCTTTATGTTAACACTAGTTTAGCTGACTTCTACCGCTTAACATTTACCACTTTTTAGTTCTTTAATTAGATTTTTTATTATTTTATTATATCACAAATTGTACCAAGTAACATATCCATTTAAAACATCATATATTTACAAAATTGAAATATATTGCCAATAAAAATAAAAAATTAGTTAGTATTTATTATTCAAATATTTGTATTAAAATTAAAATTTGGAAATGCACTTCTTTTTTTTATTTTTTAATTTGACCATGGTATAAAATTGTTCATGTTGAAAGTAATGATTAATCTTTATCAGATGTCATGAGCATACGCAAGATACATAAGATAAATATTTATTTTTAATATAATTTATTTCATACCTAGAGTTTAATCATAATTCAAATCCTGAATCACTTTATTTTGATATTACTTGTGTGATGTGTCAACCGATTGTTAAAATGTAATTCTAAATCATTTTTTACAAAACAAACCAAAATATTTTGATATTATTTGGGTTGGATAGGTCATCACCCTTGCAAATAAAATAAAAAATAATAAAGACACAATACAAATAGAAAAAAACCTATGAAACTTGTACATCCACCAAGAAGGAGTGGTTTTGTGATTCTGAATTATTGAGATCATTACATAGATTTATGTTTGAATACATGAATTTCGAGTGCTTTAGCAAGTGAGGTCTCTGACCCACTTGCTTCCATTCCTTTTATAAAGACATTTTAAGAAGATTAGTGAACACCATATGTAGATCAAAAACATATTTATGATCATATTCCAACCATCTGTACTCATCATCGTGAAATTTAAATTCATGAACTTTGTCATTGATGAACATCATGGATGTAAGTGTAACTGAATTTGAATGTCCCCAATTTTGTTGACTGGATGACTCTGGAATACTTGTTTTGAGAAACAGAAAATCAATTTTTCACACGGTGATAATAAACTAATCCAATCAAACCTAGATTGAAAATAATATTTAAATATTTTTTATTACAACTCAATTTTGAATTGGTTCTCAAACAATAAAATTTATCATCAAATTAATTTTTAAAAATTATAACTTAATAATAAAATAATTTCACTAAACTGATTTACAATATATACTTATCACATCTTTTATACATTTAGAGATTAAATAATAATTTATATTCTTTCAAATAATAACACTTTCAAATATAAGATTTATTGTATAATTAAAAAAAGAGAAAAAATCATAGGCTCAATTGGATCGAAAAAATTAAAACTAATAAACTAATCATTAACATTTGTCATAAAAATACTAAAATGAAGGATTATGAGAATTTAGAATGTATTTGATTTCATTTTCATCGTCCAAACCTAACTGAAGACATTTTGAATTTTCCTAAAATTTTCCCGCCTTTGCTTTGAGACTCACCAAGACACAACAAAATCCACAAAACACAAAAATTGTTATCATTCGAATTGAAACAGCATCCAGCCTTTGTTTCCCCCTCTATCGCGATGTACATCAAGGAGATTTGTCTGGAAGGGTTCAAATCCTACGCGACCCGCACCGTGGTTCCGGGCTTCGACCCTTTCTTCAACGCCATCACCGGCTTGAACGGTTCCGGGAAGTCTAACATCCTGGACTCCATCTGCTTCGTCCTCGGAATCACCAACCTGCAGCAGGTCAGGGCTTCCAACCTCCAGGAACTCGTCTACAAGCAGGGCCAGGCTGGCATCACCAAGGCCACCGTCTCCGTCGTCTTCGACAACTCCAACAGCTCCAGAAGCCCTCTCGGATACGAAGGACACTCTGAGATCACAGTAACAAGACAGGTTCACTCGTCTGTTAATTTCTTAGCTTTTGTTTCCAAATTCCAGGTCTTCCATTTTAAGGTTATTTTTTTAGGGATTTTGACTTTTGAATTGAAGAGATAATGGAAGGAAAGAAAATTTTGACTTTTATTTCTAGCAGTTATGTTTCTTTTCTTTTTTTTTTTTTAGTGTACAATGGGGGCAATGCAGTTTGAACTTACATAGGACCTCAACAAACTACTATAATACCCCACTACTTGGCCCAACTTAGTTTGATAGTTTTTGTAGTTTTGTCTCTAGATTTCAAGTTCAGTTGTGTCTGGTGCTTTTTAATTCTCCATTTGAAGGTTATTTTTAAAATATGTATGATCAATTTTGCAGTTTTTTGTTGTTCAGATACTGTTTTATTGTTTTTGTTTGATAATTAGTGTTATAAATATTTTATTATTTGAAATGAAATAAATCAGGTTTGGTTTTTGATTTTATCTTTCAGCTTTATTTGCATCTGATGCTTCATGTTTTTGGTTTTAGGGTACTTTACCACTAGTCATGGACTAAGTTTCCATTTTTAGTTTTTCTTTTTTCAAGGAAGAATTACTACTGGCAATGTTAAATTTTTTTTACAATGCCTTGAAGTCATAGATTGTTATCCATTAATTAGAACATACTGACAGTCCTAACCCATTATGGTCAGCCTAGTGGTCTGTGTGTGAAGGAGTTGAGCAGTATGCTTGAGGAGTGTAAAAGTTACTTGGATTGATTTACTGTCTCTACCTTTATAAATTTAAAGTGGTTGTTTTTGTTTTAATCATGAGTTGAGTGAGTATTACATTTTAAAATAAAAATTTTGTTATTGATGATTGATTCACTTTGAAAGGTCTCATTTTGTTTATTATGTTATGTATTGGGGTACAATGCAGATTGTGGTTGGGGGGAGGAACAAGTATTTGATCAATGGGAAGCTTGCGCAGCCTAGTCAAGTTCAGAACCTTTTTCATTCAGTGCAGCTAAATGTTAATAATCCACATTTCCTTATTATGCAAGGACGCATCACTAAGGTATTAAATATGAAACCACCAGAGATATTGTCTATGCTTGAGGAAGCTGCAGGGACGAGAATGTATGAGACAAAGAAAGAGGCTGCTCTTAAAACACTTGAGAAGAAGCAGAGTAAGGTTGATGAGATTAACAAGCTTCTTGACCAGGAGATACTGCCTGCTCTGGAGAAGTTAAGGAAAGAAAAGACACAGTACATGCAATGGGCTAATGGCAATGCAGAGTTAGATAGGTTGAGAAGATTTTGTATTGCTTATGAGTATGTTCAAGCGGAGAGGATTAAAGACAATGCTGCTTCTGAGGTGGAAGAAGTGAAAGCCAAGATAGCTGAGATTGATGACATTGCTAAGACAAATCAGGGGGAAATTAAGGAAATGGAGACCAAAATAGCTCAGTTGACTGCTGAAAAGGAAGCAAGCATGGGTGGAGAAATGAAATCTCTGTCAGAGAAGGTAGATGCACTTTCCCAGAATCTTGTGAGGGAAACGTCTGTACTAAATAATAAAGAAGACACTTTGAGGAGTGAAGAAGCCAACAAAGCAAATGTATGTCAATGATGTTCTAGATTCGTTGTTTGCTCAATTTTAAGATTATGTACCAAATCCTTATGCTGCTAATATTTTGAAATATTTCTAGTTTGTGAAGCTGATATTTGGGTTTTGAACCTTTGTGTTTTTAGCTTGTTAAAAATATTGAAGAATTGAAGCATTCTGTAGAAGAGAAGTCCTCTGCTGTTAAAAAGGCTGAAGAGGGGGCAGCAGATCTGAAAAATAAAGTTGATGAGCTCACAAAGAGTCTAGAGGAGCATGATAAAGAATACCAGGTAAAGGCTTAAGTTGTCTGGCTTTGTGATGCCTATCAGTGGGATTTCTGTTAGATTGAGGTGTTTATTTTATCCTGTTGCTCAAAAATTTTGACAGGGTGTTTTAGCTGGCAAGAGCAGTGGTAATGAGGAGAAATGCTTAGAGGATCAACTAAGGGATGCAAAGGTAGCAGTTGGGAGTACTGAAACAGAATTGAAACAGCTGAAAGCCAAAATTAGCCATTGTGAAAAGGAACTGAAGGAGAAAACAAATCAATTAAGGTCAAAACGTGAAGAAGCTAATGCTGTTGAAAATGAGCTCAACACTAGACAAAAAGATGTTGAGAACGTTAGAATGGAGTTGGAGTCTCTTTCTTATAAAGAGGGTGAGATGGAAGATTTACAAAAGGTTTGATTGCTTTCTCTTCTGCTAGTTTCTTTCCAATGTAAAAAGGTTTATAAGTCTTTTAAATAAATTCTCCTGTAAAATAACTTCTAGGAGCGTATGACTGAGATGGACTGTATGCAAAAGTTGAAGGATGAAATACGCAATCTTTCAGCAAACCTGGCAAATGTTGAATTTACATACCGTGATCCTTCTAAGAATTTTGATAGGTCAAAGGTGAAAGGTGTTGTTGCAAAACTCATCAAAGTAAAGGATAGGTCCACAATGACTGCCCTAGAGGTTGGACAGCATGATAACTTGTACCTGAATTTATAAATGAAAGTTCTTATGTTAAGCCCCGGAATATTTCCATTTTCAGGTTACAGCTGCTGGAAAGTTGTATAATGTTGTTGTTGACACAGAAAATACTGGAAAGCAACTACTACAGAATGGCAATCTTAGAAGAAGAGTGACAATTATACCTCTGAACAAGATACAATCCTATAATGTTTCCTCCAGAGTTCAACAAGCTGCTGTTAGATTGGTTGGTCTCTGCAACTTTTTTTTTAATATACTTAATCTACTTATTTTTTGCTATCACTAGCAGCTAATATTTTTGTTACTTTCATTTCAGGTGGGCAAGGGGAATGCTGAAATAGCTCTTTCTTTGGTTGGTTATGAAGAAGAATTGCAGGTGTGCCTTTTTGAATTTCAATTTTTATAATAATGCAATGGTATCTTATGCATGGGTACTGAAAGCATTTTCCATACCAATTGAAAGTTCTAATATTCTTCTCCAGTTTTGATTTGCATTTTATCTTGCTGTCTGTCTGTCTTGACCAGCTCTCTGGAAATTTTGGTTCTCAGATTTTAGGTTTCATTTTACTTTAGACTACACTCTCTTCTAACTAAATTTTATATTTGTTCCTAGAGTGCAATGGAATATGTATTTGGTTCAACCTTTGTCTGCAAAACTATTGATGCTGCAAAGGAGGTAATGAGTGATGCCCTTTTTTTTTTTTCTGTTTATTTACATGAAACATTAATTTTATAATGTGGGATAAATCCTCAACTGATATTATGTCATCCACATTTTGTATTTTAGATCTGCATTGTGATTTTCATATGCATTTCTTTACTAATAATTCATAACTTAGGAGCTTGATGGTCTTTTCTATAAGTATTTGGCTACTGTATGCTCAGCTCTTAATGTTTTTTTTAACATACTATAATTTTCTTACTGTACATTTACGTAATGTTAAATAGAAATGCTTTTAAACTCTGGTGCACAATGTCTCTATTTAAGTAGTTGAGTCCTGTTTGTTTTCACTATGTGATACTTCATCTATTTTTTGGTTCTTACAATCATACTTGTCTATTCTAGCACATGATCATCTTGCTCAAATTGTCTTGCATTTTTGTTGGATGTCTAATAGGTGGCATTTAATCGGGAGATTCACACCACAAGTGTCACTCTTGAAGGAGATATATTTCAGCCAAGTGGTCTTCTGACTGGTGGAAGCCGCAAGTATGGTGCTATCTTCTTTTATCATTATTACAATTGTCTCTGGAATGCACATATATCTCCTATTCTCTCTCCAATACACTGATCCGAAAAGCATAGAAGATTTTGAGTTTTTGGCAAGTTTACAGAATTTATTTGTTTTACCTTAACAGGGTATTGTTCTCTACTAACCAATGCAGTCCCTAGTTATTGGATGTTTGTATCTGATGGCATTTTAAGCAATCATACACACACACACACACATATATATATTTATATATATATA
Source organism: Glycine soja (assembly GCF_004193775.1). Classification (NCBI taxonomy): domain Eukaryota; kingdom Viridiplantae; phylum Streptophyta; class Magnoliopsida; order Fabales; family Fabaceae; genus Glycine; species Glycine soja. The sequence continues at coordinate 39,195,281 of NC_041012.1, read as the reverse complement.
TATATATATATATATATATATATATATATATTTCTGGATATGTTGTGACTGGTTTGTTGTAACAGGGGAGGTGGTGATCTTTTGGGGCAACTTCATGCTTTGTCTGAGGCTGAGTCAAAACTTTCAGTGCATCAAAGAAGATTGTCAGAGATTGAGGCAAAGGTAGACTCTGAACACCCCTTTTTCCAGAATGATATGGAAATTAGAAAACATTCTGATCCTTCTGGCATTCCACTTCAGGAAAAGCCACCAAATCACTGCTTTTGGGGGCACACTGCCAAAGGACCTTACACCTTTTACTTGTCTCAAAATAACAAATGTATATGATAAATTGCTCTCTTTAAAGATCCGGTTTTCCTCAGAATTTCCTTAATATCCGTGCCAACTAAAAGATTTCATGTTTTGGGGACCTTGGACTACTAAGATAGATCAGCAAGCCAGCACTATTTGGAGAATTGGTGTTGACTTGAAAATAGGTCAATTCAATAATAATCTCCAGTGGAATCTATAGTTGAAATCCTATAGGAAAAGAGTAAATTATCCTATGGAGACTTTTCAATTTAAAGTTTCTCAATCAGGAAAGTTTAAACAAAAATAAAATTCCAAGAAGTAGAAGAAGTTTAAAGATTGAAAGCTTCATTGTTCATATGAAATGGTGGTGTGGTGTGAGAGTATAAAAGATAACGGCAGGGATAAGAGTACATGCTAGTTGGTTTGACAATGTTTTGGTTTAGCATTTGTTAGAAATGGATTAGGCTTAACGCCGAAATTTACCTCATGGAGGGATGGTTGCCAAGGAGTATTTTGACCATATTTCTACACATTTTTTGTCTTAATACATTTTATGAAGGCATACACAAAAATAGTGATGTTATGTATGGACTGAACTGTCATTATGATTTTCTTTTGACTTGGGAGATTTGGTACACATTTATTTTTGCATTGATTACTTTTGATAAACTTGAAGCTTAGTCATTTTTCTATGCCCATTTTTTGTAGATGAGCTCATATTTTTAAACTTTCAACATAATTTTAATCTTATCAATCGGTGTGTTGTCTTTTTATGTTCAAATCCAGATCTCAAAGCTCTTCCCACTTCAGAAAAAATTTATAGATCTCAAAGCACAATTAGAACTGAAGTTGTACGACCTTTCATTGTTTCAGAGCAGAGCTGAGCAAAATGAGCATCATAAGGTTTTGATTCCTTTCTTTTTGTCTAAATTCTATAATTGATTCATGAACAAGCACTGCAATTTTACCTTAGTTCCATTTAACTTGCAGTGTTATTTTTCTCCATGTTATTCATTTTTTTCTGCTCCTTTTTGCCCTAATTCCCATCTTATTTTTCTTTGTAGCTCGGAGAATTAGTGAAGAAGATTGAGCAAGAGCTTAATGAAGCAAAGTCTACAGTCAAGGACAAGCAACTTCTATATGAGGACTGTGTTAAAACTGTTTCATCTCTTGAGAAATCAATCAAAGAACATGACAATAACAGAGAGAGTAGGCTAAAAGGCTTGGAGAAAAAGATAAAGACAATCAAATCTCAAATGCAGTCATCATTAAAAGATCTGAAGGTATGCTTGAAAATTTATTATTTTAAATCATATCATGATTCATTTAACTAATTTATAACAACTGGATAATTGTCATGCAGTTAGTTGTACTTGTAAAACTCTAGTTTGTAAGTATGTGCCAAAATCATGTTGGGATAAAAGATTGAATTTTCTGTGATGGCCTATTGGAGATTCCCATTATGGCCCAAGGTGCAATGGAACTTTTGATAGGCCAATATTTGAAGCAATCGTTGAAAGTATCTTTCATTATCGTTATGTCCTCATTCTTTGATTGCTAGAGGATGCAGTTGATTGGCATGTGTGTGTTTTTATAAAATATTTGACAATGCTGCTTGCAATTGTTGAAAGTAGCTAGCACAATTGAATTTTTAGAGCTTTTGTACTTTTTCTTGTCAGTCCTGTTTTCCCATATGTTTGAGACATTTTTGACTGAATAAACTAGCATATTGGGCGCTACTGATATAGATTGTGGAATCAGCTAGAAACTAGAAAGCAAATTCACACTCCCGATCTTAAGTCAAGAGTGGGGAATGCGGTTTACAGGTTGTTGTTGAAGAAAAACACAGGGATACAATTTCAATATTTTTTAGCCCTCAGAATTAATAATAAACTAAAATAAATAGTGTAACCAAGTAAGTAATTAATCACTACATAGTGATAATTGGTTGCTTGCTGATTTGTAGGGACATGATAGTGAAAAGGAGAGACTTGTTATGGAAATGGAAGCTATTATCCAGGAGCAAGCATCTTTGGAGAACCAGTTAGCATCATTGGGAACACTGATCAGTAATCTTGCCTCTGAAGTAGAAGAACAAAGATCCACTGTAAGCATTTGTAAATGTTTTCATTAGATCTCTTTCTGTAGAGCAAGATTGTGTTCTCAACCCTTTGAGGTACAGGTTGCTGCTGCACGGGATAATCTTGATCAAGTTCAGTCACAGCTGAAATCAGTTCGTCTAAAAATGAAGGAATGTGATAAGGAAATCAGTGCTATTATTAAAGACCAGCAAAAGCTTGAACATAAAATTAGTGAGAGTAATCTTGAAAGGAAGAGGATGGAAAATGAGGTAATATTTCAACAGCTCTTGTCTCTATGCTTGGAATTGTGTGCTGAAGAACAATCTCTTCATTCTATTATTCTAGGTAAAACGGATGGAGTTGGAACAGAAAGATTGCTCTGTGAGAGTAGATAAATTAATAGAGAAGCATGCATGGATTGCTTCTGAAAAACAGTTGTTTGGTAGAAGTGGAACTGATTATGATTTTTCTTCCCGTGATCCTACTAAAGCTAGAGAAGAACTTGAGAAGCTTCAGGCTGAACAATCTGGGTGTGTTGCTTTAAAAATCTAACTTTTCTATTATCAATTCATGTGCAACTACAATTAGATATCCTCATTTACTGTGATGACACTTTTGTTTTCGTTGTTTTGCATCCACAAGGCTTGAAAAAAGGGTAAACAAGAAAGTGATGGCAATGTTTGAGAAGGCAGAAGATGAGTACAATGATTTGATGTCCAAAAAATACATAATTGAGGTGATTTTCAATCTATTTCCACATTTTCTAACTTTCTTGTATAAATGCTTAATCTATTTATTTTTTCCTAGAATGACAAGTCTAAAATCAAGAAGGTGATTGAAGAGCTAGATGAGAAGAAGAAGGAGACACTTAATGTTACCTGGATCAAAGTGAATAAGTGAGTTATTTATTTATTTTTATTTTAATGTAATTTGATCCACTCAATTTATGCTTGTTGGATATGAAACCATTTGTAAGCCTTCGTGTATAATTACTTTCTGCTTTTTGATTGTTAAGTTTGTTAACATGGTATCAGAGCCTTTGTGATCAAACAGTCAAGAGGTTGATTCTTGCCTCATAATCCATCTATGTTAAAGTTGAGTTTCAGTATATAGAATTTTTTGGAAAGTGGTGTTTTCATTCCTCTCAATGAAAAATAGGATTACAGGGCAGAGAATAAAGAAAGGAACACAAATTTGGGAGCCAATAAAAAGAAATTCCTATCACTTTTAAAAGAAAAAATGTAATCTATTGAAACAAAAGTGAGATTTTATACACAAGTGATCCCTTTAATACATGCAAATATATAATTACAGCTTGCCCAAAATATTATACCCTAAATCCCTAATAAAAACAGAATCAATCAATCTATTATGGCTGATTACTGTTTTCCAAATCAGTGTAAGTTATGGTTTGCCTTGTGCCTTGTCCATGCTTTTAGTTGGAAGGATTCATGGGTAAAGAGGCGTGTTGGTCTATTAGATATAACATCAATCATGAACCTTCACTTACGCTTTTGGAAGAATTAGTTCCTAACAGTGTGATTTACTGACTACCCTATTATTTTATAATTTCATTTGATAATGGTTGAGTATCATGTTCTTATTGTGTTCATCCAGTGACTTTGGATCCATCTTTTCTACGCTACTACCGGGAACAATGGCCAAGTTAGAACCTCCAGAAGGATGCAGCTTCCTTGATGGTCTTGAGGTTCGTGTTGCATTTGGAAGTGTGTGGAAGCAGTCATTGTCTGAATTAAGTGGAGGTCAGCGATCACTGCTTGCACTTTCTCTGATTCTGGCACTGCTGCTGTTCAAACCTGCTCCACTTTACATCCTTGATGAGGTATGCTTTACATTAGTTTCTTTGTAATTTTTTTAGAATCCTAGTTATCTTATTGTGACAGTAATTAAAAGAGTCTGCATTGAATTCGTGACAGTGAAATACTGAAATCATCTAAGTTCGCCTCTAAAATATATACACATGTGGGATCCTGTAAAAAACCTTATGATCTGAGTTGTAGATGCATCATGCATGACACTTAACCTAGCCCCAAAAATAGTAGGGCTATACAGAATCAGTTGAGAGTATCTAAGAGTAGCAGATAGAAGAAAATTGTTCTTGAAAGGTTCATGTACATTTAAATATATTAAAGAGTGACACATTTTCATCTTTAAGGGGAGACATAGCTGGAAAATCGATGGAATTTGAACATCATTAAAGGAAGGAAGTGTAGTTCACCCTATTCCTTATCATTGCATAATGCTGATGAGTGATGACAATTAAAGGAGTGTATCTGTGTATGCTTATGCAGAATAGTAGTTTTTTCTTTTCTTCCCTGAGATAATAAGTCCTGAGTAGAATATGTAAAAATGAAAACTAGTGAAACTGGATGATGGACTGGTTTGTAATACAGATTTAGTTACCTTCTATTTTAAGGATTGATAGGTTGTTAGACATAGTTGATAAATTTATGCTTGTTTGATAGGATTGATGGATTGAGCATTCTCGATAAATTAATAGGCATTGTGGTTGGGTCAAATGTTAATTGTTTCATTCTTGCAGGTTGATGCAGCTCTTGATTTGAGCCACACACAAAACATAGGGAGAATGATAAAGGCTCACTTTCCGCACTCTCAGGTAGAGGATAATTGTTCATGTTGTCGTGTGATTTCTTGCAATCTTGTCTTTCCAATTCTAAAAAATTAATAGCCACAAACCTCTTATTGTAGGTTATAAAAAAATATTAAAAGATTAACAGAAACGTCTTTTTGTCCTTTTGGCATGTTTGGCACTTGGATTTTTGGTTGTTACCTTGTTCTGGTTTTCTTTTTGGTTTGTCAATATACATGATAATTGATTGACAATAAAGAAGCATTATAATGTCTTTTAATCCATGTAGTTGAAACTACCAAGTGGGGAAAAAACTTGTTTGGCGTATACTTCTCTTTGAGTTTATTTTCAAAATTCCTGCTAGCGACAGTTCAGCACCCAATAAGTTGAATAACCTCATTTCTTTTGATTTGCAGTTTATTGTGGTTTCCTTGAAGGAAGGCATGTTCAATAATGCAAATGTTCTTTTCCGGACAAAATTTGTGGATGGTGTTTCAACTGTTCAGCGAACTGTTGCAGCTAAACAAAGCAAATGATGTGTTTGCTTCACCGATCTGTTACAAGTCTTGCACTTGTGTTCATCTTCAGGGAACCTAGAAATGTAGGTAATGCCTGTAATTTAAAAGCTTTTATGTAATTTGAACATCAGTGTAAAGGTCCATATGTGATAGTGTTGTTTCTATAAAGTAATTTAGAAGTTACAATAACGAGGATGGGGGTAACATGGTTGTGTTTGAATATGAATGCTCTGGTTTTGTATAAGAAAAGTATATAAGAATGAGGAATGAGAGTAAAATAGAGGAACATGCAAAACAATCGACCTTGGGCCAAATTTTCAACATGACGTCATTATTTTGTTTGATTTGTTGGGAATAATGTCAAGCCAGAAAAAAAAAGGTTTTATACTTTTAGGGTCTTGCGTTTTTTATCATTGAAAAAGAAATTAACATATGAAATAAAGGGTATAATAGGAAATTAGTTAACAATTTACATTTTCATAACAATTAGAAATTTTTTTGATGTTTTTTAAAAATATAATTGAACAACAATATAGAAAATTTATTTATTTATAATATTTTCATGTATTCTTTTTATAATGAAAATATGTTTTCGTTAATTAAATTAATTTTATATAATAGTTTTTCTTACAAATATATTCTTGTACCTTATTGAGTAAGGAATGCCCCCATACAACACAAAGTCATGATCCACGGTGAAACAAGTCAAACGAGGGTTCGGTAGCTTTTACCCTTTCTCCGAGTAGATTGAATAGACAAGATGGATAGTGGACGATCGTACTCTCAATCTGTTTGTTGTGTGTAAAATGGATTGAGTTATGGAAAAAGTGATTTTTATAATTAAATAAATGACAAAAATATATTTTTAGTTATGTATATATATGCAACTAAAATATATTATTAGTTTCTATAAAATTTTTTAAGTTCATTTTGTCTCTTTAAAATTTTGTTTTATTTTTTTCTTATTATTATAATATTTTAGTGTAATTTATACACTATTTATATTTTAATAATTTTGGCTTATTAAGATTTTTTTTATATTATTGTATATTAATTTTTTATGATTAAAATTAAAATAAATATCGTGTATAACACGGATAAAAAGTAAAAGCTACTGCTCCCTCTGTTGCTTTTATCGGTTCACGTGTCGTTTTATGGTTATTACGGAAAAATCAATAAAACAAAATAAATTTTCTTGATTTTAATGAAGAGTTTTATAATCAGTGTTTTTAATCATTGGTTAAGGAATGTAACAAATTATTATATAAATAATAAAAGTATGTAAAAAAGATTATGAGAGCTTAATAAAAATATTTTCAAGTTCCTTTGCCTTAGGTATTAATTAACATTTACCTTTAATAAAATAATCATAAAATTTCCTTTCGTTATTTCTTTTTTTCTTCACACTATAATTAAATGCATGCGTGAAATACTTAAATATTACTTCAATCTCAAATATAAGAAAAAAAATACATTTTTTTCCAAATATAAAAATATTTCAACCAACTTTATTCATTTATTTAATTAAAATTTTAGTTTCAACTATTCATTTTTATTCTTGATGTAAAATTTTAATAAAAGATAAGTTGAAGAAAAATTAATTTTTAATTAAGATCGATACGTGATTAATTAACTTTCTTAGTAACATGATTTTTTTTTCAATATTTGAGATCAGAGAATATTAGAAAACAAACAAGAATATAGTTGATAAAAAATAATTAATGTGATGTTAAATAAAAAAAACAAAAATTTTCCAAAAAGCAAACACTTAAGTCAGCATTATTAATTATCCTGACTTTTTGAACATCCTATATTGAGCGAATTGAATACCTATTAAGTTGAAATTCAGAGGCAAGTTCGAGTTCTGAAGAGAAAATCTCCCTTCTTTCACTCGTAAAATTTTGAGATATTCAAAGACATCAAGTTGCTGCATTCTGTAATCACAACCACCTGGAACGCCATTATTCAATTCAATTGGTATTTCCATTTTTTCCTCTTTGCTTTTGTAATGATAATTGGTTACCGGAGACTTTAATCTTTTGCTTATTTTTATTTCATTTATCTAATTTTGCATTTCATAATTGTTGGATACCCAATATAGCTTCGAAAACAGCGAGTAATATGGTGCACGAGTTAAACTTTATATTTCATTCTTACAAATAAAAAAATTATTTAAATAAAATTTAATCTAAATCCTTAAAGATAGAAATAGTATTTTTTTTACCTTATTTTTTAACTAAAATTTGTTTCAATCCTTGATCTTTTAAAATGTTTTTTTTCAACGACCGTAATTAGGATTTTTTTTCTTTCTTTGTGGAACCCGAGGTATTCTATATTCCTACAAGTTCAGATCCTTTGGGTGGAGATTATTCCTTGGTGAGCTTAAATGCATTAGAGATTCTCGACCCTTTTTAAGAATATAGTCTGCAGCGATCAAACTCTATTTTTTCTTCATAAATTTAGTGTATGAAAGTTAGGTTCAACAGTCTCTTAATTAATCCTTCATCTTTTAAAATATTTATTTTGATATTTTAACTAAAATTTGAATTAAAGTTGTCTTTTGAAACAATCATCATTTATTATTTTAGGACATAATTTTGATTTTATTAATTATTAGATTTACCTACATGAAACACAATTAATGTTTGAACAAAGATGAGACATAAATATGATAAAAATTACGTGAAAAAGAAGTTTTATATTCTACCAAAAAAGAACATGATATTAAATTTTTTAGTTTTCTAATTGTTCGTAAGAGTTCCTTTTAATGTGATTTTTACTGTCATTATGGCCTTTAATTTAAACAGTAGTTTATGGCCTTTTATTTAAATATCAGTTAGATTCTTAGAGGTGAATTTATGAGAACAAATTTCATTTTTGAATTAATCAAAATTAAACACTTGCTGTCATTTTGAAACTGGAAATTAAATCACAGCTTGTAAGTAATAGTTGGATTAACATGATTGATGAATTAAATTTTCAAGAATTTTTTTATTTTTTTATAAGTTTTAGAAGCTAAAGTGACATCGTAATAAACTTCAAGGGACCAAAATAACCTTTAACTCATTGAATTAAAGGTTGAGGCGGTGTTTTACCTGTGTTTGTGGTGATGCATTGACCAAAAAATTGAATTGGAAAGTGGAATTAGGTGTGTTTTATCAACTTATGTCAGAGAGACGGGATTTTCTGAGGAACTGAATTCGTCAAATTGGTGACTCACAATGGAACTTTTTTGTTTGTTCATAGTGTTGTTTTTCAGTTGCTAAGTTTGAATCTCTTGCTGCATAATCTCAATTTTTTTCCATTGCTAATCTGTAGTGTAGTTAATGTATCTCACTGATGATTCTGTTTTTGTTGGCTGCTGTGTTGCCCGTGGTAATTTTGATAATTTGATCGACCTTGGATTGAATTCATTGTGAAATGCTGATTGTATTTTACACTTGTAGTTTTGTAAATGTTCATTTTCTCAAATCTGTTACAGCAGCCCTAGCTATGGCTTAAGTAGGCTTGTCCTATGTTGATTGCATAGCTATTTATATGTCAATTTTCTGTAACATATGGATGTGTTTTTTGCTCCTGATTTTTGAAAGCATACTTTGAATTTATTTCTTTTACAGTTAGAAGTAAAAAGTTCAAGTTCTCAAAATGAGTTATGCTGATCAAGAAAATGATTCACTGAGTGCTCTTTATGAGGTTTCATTGAGAGGTAATGTATCTGAGTTAGACACTCTAATAGGGAGAGACCCTCTTATCCTACACAAGCTTCCATTAACAACCTTCACTGAAACTCCCTTACACATATCAGCTTTACTTGGCCACCTTGATTTCACAAAGTCTCTTCTCAGACACAAACCTCAACTTGCCCTTGAGTTGGACCATTCCAAACGCACCCCTCTTCATCTAGCTTCAGCACAAGGCCATGTAGAGATTGTCCATGTGTTGTTGCAAACATATCATGAACATGCTTGTTTGATGAGTGATCAAGATGGAAGAATTCCTATTCACTATGCAGCTATGAGAGGACGAACAGAAATAGCAAGACAACTGATTATGGCAAAGCCTGAGTCATTGATGGTGCTTGATGGATCAGGAAAAACTGTGTTGCACCTATGTGTTGAGCACAATCACTTGGAGACCTTGAAAACATTGGTGCAAGTGCGAGATCTTAGTGGTAATGATTTTCTAAACAAAACAGACTTGCATCATGGGAATACCATTTTGCACTTCGCTGTTACCTTGAAGCAAGTTGAGGTACTTTACTCTTTTTTTTTTTCCATTTATATGAATTAAATGCAAAATAGATTTTCCGTTTTTACTCATGTGACTGATGTGAGGTGAAACCACATTTTTAACATAACTTTTGATAACGTAAATAACAAAAATTATTGTGAACACCACCTCACTCACTGCCACTGGCACACCTATAACTTGATTCCAATTTCCAAATCAATTGTTATTACTTAAACTGTTCTTAATTAGCACTGTTAGGAAGCAAAGACAACATATTATTACTGCTGTTCCTATAACAATCTACCATTAATGCTATAGAATAAACTACAAAAAAGATAAAAACAAGACTCATATTTTCCATTCGAGGCTCAACACAAAACCAACTCCATATTAAATAATAAATCTAATGAATGACAACCTTGCATGTTATTATCTAGTATTTTAGGGAATTAAAATAAAACTAATTAACATTTAAAGATAAATACAATAATATTTTAATTTATAAAATTCCTTTTTTTGGGGTCAACCTATGAAATTCTTAAACCATGCACGTGATTTTTCTTCTCTCGGGCTTCCTTTGTCCAGCCCATCCTAACAGCACCAAAGGATTCTCTTGACCAATAATAGTGGAACTCATAAATTAACTAACAATGAAAAATTTGCAAACATTATGTCACACTAAAGAAGGCTAGCTAATCAGACAAAATGGAAAGGGAGAAACATTTGTAGAATGATAATAAGCATTTGCAAAGTATTTTTTTTCTTTGGTTTGGTGTGAAAATATTGATCGAATAAAGAATTTAAGAGAAAAATTAGAAACTTCATTACTCATGATCTTTATTATGGAGAGAAATTGATTGAAAATTATAAAATTGTGTAAACTCATTTCTTAAATTTTAATTAATAATAAAATATGCATTAAAAAAAGTGTGTTACTAACACATTAAACGTATTATATTCCTGCATACTTATTCGTTTTAGATGATGCATTGTTTTGTATTTTGAAATTAAGGTCTCTCTATCATTAATGTGTACTCTAGAAAGGAATCGTGTTGTAGTATTTGTTCCATGCATAAGAATAATTATGACAAATTGACAATAGTCAATGTTTGTGTGCTTGGGTTCATATATGGTCGAATAAAGAATAAGTTACTAAACTTAAAATATTAGTAATAAATTTTACTCTCCTCTTCTAAGAGATGCTAATATTACATTATCCTTCCCTTTATATACTTTCCCCTCCCTTGCTACCGGTATTAAAGAACCCTCTTATCTTATGTAAGAATATATACTAAACTACATTTCTATACCTTTAGAGGTGCGAGAGTATTACACTGTCCTCTCCTTTTATGTTGGAAATACACAATTTAGTGTATTTAACTTAACACTACTAACGAATATTCATCATAATATTTTAATTAAAATATATGGGAAAATATTTTTAATTTACCAAATTATCATTCACTCATTTGATAAAATATGTTGTTTTTCAAATATATAACTAAATTTAAAAGAATTTATCAAATTAATAATTAAAAAAATTATGAGATGAATTATAGATGTACATATATATTATATAAAAGTTCCAGTTTTATGAGTTAACTTTGAATCCTTTGGTGTTAAGATATATTTCAGTAATAATCACATCCTTTAAAATATTTTTATCACAATATATGTATAGAAGTATTTAGCAATTAATATGTGATTTTTCATTTTGAAAATACTACTTATGAATAATGTTAGGTTCAATATGAAGATCAGATAAAAACATTTTGCTAGTTTAAATTTTGCTATTAATTATTTGAATAAATATTAAATTATTATTATTTATTTTATTTAATAAACCATAATGTATGTTATGTTTTAGACTATAAGGTACTTGCTTTCGATACCCAAAATAAGAGAAGAAGCAAGCATTGAGAATAAGATGGGTTGTACTGCTTTGGACATGTTAGTGGATGCTGTCATAATGAACAATGGAATGAACCAAACACATTCACTACCATCACTTAATCCAAATGAAAAGTATTGGACAAAGAATTTCAAACTGGGTAAAAGGTTCTTACAACATCAGGGTGAAAGGCTGGAAGAAATGAGAGGGATGCTTAGTGTGGTAGCTACAATGATCTCAGCCATGACCTTTAATGCTGTAATGAACCCTCCAGGTGGTGTTATACAAGCAAATGGTTCAGACTTACGTAGTTGGAAAAACATGTTAAGTAATAATGTGAAGGATGCTATGGAATTACAACCTGGGAGAGCAGTATTCTTAACTACTCAAGAATCTGACTTTGAAAGTTTTGTAATGTTCAACTCCATCTCTCTGGCTGCATCACTTAGTATTACTCTCTTACTTGTGAGTGGAGTCCCCTTAAAGAATGAAGTCACCATGGGGATCTTATCAATAGGAACGTGTGTCACTCTCACATTTCTTATGCTTTCCTATTTTTTCGGAGGGTTCATGTTGGGTTTGAAGTCAGTTAATCACGTATTTTTTTTTTGGCTTTATTTTTGGCTTGGACTTCTTGGGCTAATTGTTGTCTTCACCATGATCCGCGTAATTTCTTGGCTAGTAAAAGTTATCAAACATGGATAAAGGGTTTACAACTAAATCTGGGTTGTGCACACAAGTTGAATTAGGCTATTTTATGTATGCAATACTTTTTGAGAATTCTATGTTGGTTATGTACGATGGTTGATTTTGATTGGACTATGTAATTGTTTGTTTGGTGGGCAAGGGCTGGATACATGCAAAAGTATTCACTATAACTTTTTATAGCACACGTTTAATTGGTTGATATAATAAAAATAGAAAAGATAAAAATAAAATAAAAATATTTAAATTAAAATAATGTAAAAAGTTTCTGATTCACATCAGATTAATTATATTTTTTTCTTTATTTTTTGTCTTCCTCCCTCTATTAAACACAAGTTTATTAGATTGAAAGACTCTCTTATCATGAAAACGTTATAAAAAAATTGGAGTATTTAAAGCTTTTAACAAATATTTGAGTAAACCACCACCTTCTTAGTGATTAAAAACAATTTTCTAGACAGTTTGCAGAAAAAATCTTTTTTTAATATTATATATGGTTAATATTCTAAGTGCAAAATAAAGATTTTGTGACTTTTGTAATTATATTTTGAAAAAAAAAAATATTATACATGATTTCAATTAGTTCGATGACATCAAGGGTATTTTGGTAATTTTCAAACAAAAAAAAAATCATATTTAGATAGTGCTCGATAACCTGAACACAAACACAAAAGTATGTGTCATATAATTCTTGAATTCTCTTTAGATTTTTAAATATAAATTTCTGAATAATTTAGAAATATAAATCATTCAGAAACTTGACCACACCCATAGGTGTTTAAAAAATTGCTCGTGTCCACATTTCAGAATTGTTATCAGTTTCTTAACGGGAAAAATCTCTCAATTTAACAATACCAATATTTTGTCTTTCTCACGTTACAATTTCAAATAGTGTTTTAAGTTTTATGAGTGAATATGTGATCTAATGAGTGTGTCTGTCCCCAAATCAAGGAAAACCATCGAACCCATGTGAGTTTGCTTCCAGAAAAGTGTCTCCGTTGTGCATTCAAAAAATTGATTCAAATCTGAATTCCCAATGTGGCTTTCATTTGTATTTGTCTCAGTAGTACCCGCGGCCATGACTTCTTGTGCATGACTCTAACAAATTCTCTCACGAAGCTAAGAAATTTTTTCAGAACATGACTCTAACCTCCTCTTTGGTTCATAGTGAAAGGCACAACCGCACAAGAAAGGGGAAAAGAAAAGAAAACTAATTCCACACTTTGTCACCGTGTGTTGCTTCAATAGTGGATAAGTAGTCTTCTTTCGTCGGAGAAACTTATTGAGAGAGATGATGAGGGGGGTGTATTTTATAGGGTATTATAGGGAGAGAAAAATCAAAAGGGAAACGTACCAGCAATGAAGGGGTAGTGTAAATAGTATTAGCTTTCATCCAATGAACCTAATAATCCAAACAAAACCAAAAAATTAGTTCAGATTGGTTCGATTATTGGTTACTTTCATTTTGATCAAATCCTAACCAAAACAATTACAATTGGTTCGGATATCAGGTTTATCTTTTTTCAACTTGAACTAACCCAACCTAATCAAATTAATCATTTTTAATTTTTAAATTAATATATTTCAAACTTAGAGATTAAATTTTGTGCGCCTATGTGTTAATCAATTTTAATCTCTAGAAAAAAATTAGTTGTGTACGTGTGTATTATTCATTGTTGAAGCTTTAGGAAAGTTGGCTTAGAGCAGCGAGAAATCGAGAACTCTAACAGCAATAATTAACAATCTCATTCTGATGTATTAGCTGAATATTGAGAACACTCAGAGTAAGAACATCATCTTCATCTTGCTTTTAGTTATGTTTTTGAGGTCGAGAACACTGACAACATCTTAATTTTGACGAGTTATGCTGGCTAATGTCGAGAACATTGAGAACAACAACTTCATTTCGTTACCACCGTAAAAATTAAAATTCAACAATAATTGATCCAAATGAGAAGGGTTGGAGCAAGTTTTTCATATCTATGTAGACGTTTTTACAACTTAAAGGTGAATTATATCGGGAGAAATAAGAGGATACCTAAGTTTGATGGCTACAATGATTTCAACCTTGTTTTTAACATGGAAATGAACCCTAAGATGATGGTGGTGTGATTCTCTTTTGCATCATTTTATAATCTCATTTGCATTTTTAATTAGTTGATAATCCAATCACTTATATTGAACCATTTTCCTAAGCCGTTGGATTATGCCAAATGAGACAAATAAGAAGAAAATGAACCCAACAATTTAAAACGTGAATGTGAGTTGCTAATAGTATGGATCAACGTGAGAATGACTCGAGAAAGAAGGAAAACGAAAATCTCCAAATAGAAAATGCACTTATTGTAATAGAAAATCATCACACATGATGGCTTCGGCCTCCGAAGCTGCAAAAACATTTTTAGCATAAGATCTCTCTCCAAATCACCTATTGAAAATGGTCTAAGGTGACATCTCGACGGAAACAAAAAAATATCGAGAGATGTCATCTTAGTTGGAATCTCTTTTTATTTTCGTGACAAAAATAACTCTTCACATAAATATTTTTTTTACGCTACTTTTGTCATTTAGCCATCAATATAAAGAATGATAATTCAATATTATTAGAATTATCACTAATTTAATTTTTTAATAAACTAGTGTCACTAATAATAAATAACTATAATTCATAATAAAAGAATACTTTCAACTAAAGTAATTAGTTAATTGCTATGAAAATACCTCATTTATATTTTTCAATTTTGTATAAATAATAATTAAAAGAGTAGTAATCTGTTATAAAAAGATTAAAAGGGTAGTCAAAAAATTATCTTCACTAAATTAGAATATTAATTCCAAAGAAATTATAATTTTCTAAATTTCATGTTAAATTTAAAGATGTTACAATATAAACATATTTGTGTCTTCAAAAAACAAATATAAACATACTTATCTACCAACAAAAGTTTGATAGGTGGTGACCGAACTTGTTCTTGACAATATGATAAAAGTTATATATATATATATATATATATATATATATATATATAATATCAAAGTTTACATCTCATAAAATCATTTGACTTTTGCTATATCCACCGCGTTCCTTACTAAGTACACCTCTACAGTTTTTCCTCTTAATTTTTCTATCATTAATGCTCTATATACTTAAAATATCTTAATATCATTATTCTGGAAGGTATTTTACATAACACAAAAGTGTAAAAATCATTTTGGAAAGTATTTTGAGGAATAAAAACAATAGGTTCAAGAAAGTACTTTCTAGAATACTATTTAAATTTGTGTATTCTAGAAAGTACTTTTTGGAAGTCAAATCTAGGCATTCGTGAATTTTTTTTTAAAAAAAGATAAGCATGTAATCCACCTCTTAAACCTCTAATTAAATTCCATAACATGTGCAAACCATGTATGAAGATTTGAAGCTTGTAAACAATTTTCCTAGTTTGTGGTAAGAAAAAAAGTTATCATATTAGTAAAACAAAGAAAGTGAGGAAAAAAGAATGATTGAAGCAAGATATCATATTGGAGTAACAAATGGAGTGAAAAAAGATGAACGATTCTAATGAAAGAAAGATGAAGTGTTCCGTTGCCATGAAAGGAGTGCATTGTTGGGGGGAGGGATAAGTGTGCGACTGTGTGAGAGAAAGAAGATGGTTTAAAATAAGAAGGTTATTTAAGTCTTTTGAATTTAAAGAAGAAGAAGGGGAATGTACTTAGAAAAAAGTGGCGTGAATATAATATTATTTGTGCATCAAGTCACAAGCACTTTGGGCTAAATTGAGCCCAATATCAATACCCAAACAATATGCCCCTTTTATCTACAAACATCTCGAGGAAAAGTCAGCCAGACAGTCACACCATCCAAGGTTCGTGGACTTCACAAAATTGTACTGACGAAGTCTTTTTTTCCCCTATTTTATTAAATAAAAAATAAAGAAAACTAGATTATGGATCCGTCTTATGTACGGTTTTTTCTTTCTTTTTTTAATTTCCTTAATAATAGTTACTTAAATATTTATTAAAACAAAGTATTATTTTTAAAAGAAGATTAATACAACAGAATATTAATCTAGAATATTTATCAAAACAGAATAATTAAAATAGAAATTCAAATAGAATATTAATAATTAAATAAATATAAGTCAAATAATGTATTTTTATTTGTAATATTAATTATTCAAAGTTTATTATTTAAGATAATAGTTAGCTTTATATTATTCATATTGTTGTGCTTGAGTTTATAGTAGTTAAAATATAAATAAGTTTGAAGAAAAATAGAAACTAATAATGAATACCACCTCTATTATTATGTGTAAATATATAGGCGAGAAGTTATGAACATTACGGGTTGCACAAAGAGAAAGATATGATAAGAACAAAAATAAAGAAAATAACATAAGTAATGAATGATATGATAAAAAAATAACATAAAAATTGTATGAGATAGAATTAAAACCAAGGCAAATGCTAATCTTGGGATATTCAATATTGGTTAAGAAAGCTTCTCTTCAGATTTGTAAACTTAAGTTATTTATGATTTTTTTTATATTCTCCTAGGCACAAATAAAAAATAGTATAACATACCTCTCTCACATTATTGTGTGATTTCACTTATTTGGAAACAAATTAAAAGAAAACTATGATCACATAATATCTTCATAAATCACATTTAAAAGAAAGATCCAAAGATTATATATAAATGAGACTATATAAATAATGATAAATTAAAGAAATTAATTAATATTATCTATACTAATAAAATCTATTTATTTTTTGATAATTTATCACATAATTTATTTTTACAAACATGAAAATGTACTGTTTAAAAGAATTAATATTTATACCAATAAAATATATATACCATCTATCACATAAAGACTTTTTGGCTTGTATATCTATAATTATTTTTGATATATCAGTTGGATTGAAATTTATTATTATTTTCATTGAGTTTTGTTATCGTATTTTATTTGTTTATATAGAATTTTTTGACTTTAATAACAATATTATCAGAATTAAATTTATAATTGTATTAAAAATTAATCACATTTAATTATTTTTTATTATTTCTTATTAATAAATAAGTTTTATATTATAGATATTTAAATTGATTACAATTTTTTTGTTAATAATATAAGAAATTAATAAAATAATATAATCTTTGTATAATTCAAAAATATTATCTCTTTAAATTTAATCATGCATCGTCCGGATCTTATCTAGTTATTACTATTTACTTGAGCTGAAAAAAAAAATATTTACTAGTATGTAAAGATAATTGGCATTTTCAGTTTTTCCCCCCAACATTTAATTATTATTTATATTTATTTCCCCCAAATTTTCCATTTAATTTCTCTCTCTTCCTATTTGTTCTTTCGGATCGCACGCATTAACCTTAACCGTTGCGAAGTTCGCCGGGGAATCGGGCTCGGCCACCGCTCTCCGATGAACACTCCATAGGACACCATGGATGAGCAAAACAGCGCCGCCGTCAACGACGGCGAACCAGAACCGCAGCAAAACCACCACCAACAAAACCACACCGACAACAACAATAACAAGAGCAACGACACCGAAAACAACAACAACGACAACGAGAAGAGTACATCAGATCCCGAACTGTTCTGTTGTTTGCTTCAGCCAGCCACCACCGACGGAGATCCCGAGTACATCGGCATTCGCCGCCTCCTCCTTCATCGGAAGGCCGAGGCCGGCGTTCTCCGCCGCAGAGTATGCTCCGTGTAGAATTTCTAATTTAATAATCTTTCTAATCACCGTGTCGATCTCGTTACTTTTTCGTGCATTTTTGTCCTCTTAGTTCGTTTCTTTTCCAGATCAATCGTGATAGATTTGCATTGTTCCCGGTGATAACGTTTTTTTTTTTTTTTTTTAATTTTTCTTCCAATGTTGTCACCTTTGGCTGTGTATTGTTACATTTTGACTTTTGGATTATAAGCTTGTTGACTCGCGCGTTCTTAGTTCTTACAATGCTCGTAGCTAAATTCTGTTCTTAACTGTGCTCATAGTTTTGATTATATGGCTCTTTTTCATATCAATCGTCACAAACTATATTTAATTAAGTTGAGTGCTGAATTATTATTATTGGAACAGTGTTTAGATAATGTTCCACAGTGCTTTTCGTCCTAATTGGAGTTTTATCTCGGTAATCTATGTTAACCTTTAATGCCAACCACCTTTATTACATGGATCGCCAAGGTGAAACTTTAATTCTGACTGGAGAACAATACCAAAAATACATAAGGATTTTTGCTCTTATTATTATTATTATTATTTGTGATAGTGTTGTCTCCTGTGGCTGTGTGGTTGTTACATTTTGACTTATGGACCTGTGACTGTGTTGAAGGATTGGAGATGCAATGGCAAAACTTACGTGGCGTATCGGAATTACATAAGTAGGCCTAGGAACTGGGAAAGGGATAGTTTGCGCACCCCGAGTCTCCAGAGTACTCCGGGAAACAGGTTGCTGAATTTTTTGCTTGAAGTGATGAGCACTGATATGCTTAATTTTGCATCACATGATTTCTTAATGGTCCACCAAAGGGGATGAAACAAAGAATTAAAGATGCCCATGATTGGACGTGGGGTTTCAAAGTGATCTGGATGTGTAGTTGGACAATAATTAAACTTTGATCTGTAGGAAAAATGGAAAATTTTGAACAACAGATGTTGATATTCATTCAAAATGCACTATTTTTCTTCACATATGTAGGAAAGTTATGACCATTTGTCTTTTAACATATTTACAAGATGATTATGATGTATCAATAGCTGGTGTAATTTTTTTCACTTTTCTTTTTTCTGGTATGCTGTAGGTTAGTTTAGGAAGATATCGTATTTTCTAACATTTGTACTTTGTTTCTTCTTATATCAAAATGATCTTAATTTCTATACATTTTTTTCCCTATCAATTTCCTTCATTTCTTATTTTAATGTGAATTTCATGTACTTCTTTGTGGTTAATTCTTCGATTTCAGTTTCTGTTTGTAATTATAACCACATCTATGTCAATGCAGCTTTCTCATTCAGGGTACTAGTTTAAATTTATGTTTCCATACAATTCTGACATCAGGATAATTTACTGGTTGATGCATCAGTGGCCGATGGTTTCCATCTCCAACTCCTCACGGGACCCGTTGGTCTGAGGTGGACAGCTTGAGTTGTGGGCGGGTAAGTTGTGCATTGTAGCTTTTGTTGTAATATACTTATATTGCACATACCTCTTGCAGTATTTGACTTGTAACAATTGGGATAGAGAAATGCCATATTAATTAAAATTATTAACAGATAGACATATTCTATTTAATGGGGTTTATACTTTTTAATAAAATGTGTTTTTGGTCCCTATACTTTTGGTCAAATTTGGTTTTCTTCCCTATACTTTTAAATTGATGAAATTAGTCCTTCAACTTTAGAAAATACATGAATTGAGTCCCTCCTGCAAATTTGTGGCAGTTAAAACGGCTACTAAATGTTAAGTTGAAACATGAAGAAGAACTAAATTCATATATTTTTAAAGTTGGAGGACGAAATTTACCATTTTGAAAGTATAGGGAGCAAAACCAAGCTTAAACGAAATTATAGAAACTAAACATTTTTCCCTTAATTTAAGTACATAGATGCTATCACAGTGTACCGTAATAATTGATAACTGATTGGATGACTAGCCATTCATTTGAACTGGTAGTAACCTAGGCTCTAGGCTGTATGTGCTTTGGCTGGGTGCAAGCATGTTGTTGTCAAGGAAGGCTTATTTAGTTATTTTTCCTTTTATGAAGAAAAGGTTTGTAGAAGAGCGAAACAAAGCATTCAGAAACTAAATTAGATACATTGGGAAAAATGCTAGATAATTTTGGGTTAAACTTAAAGCTGTTAGAATTGCCTGTAGATGATGCAATTAATTCTTCACTAACAATTGGCTCTGAACTAACCCTATATTTGCTGGGTAGATTTGGCTATCACTTTCTTGATATTAGTAAGTTTTGCTCATTGCTTTTCTCGCTGAAATTACAATTGTACAAGTTGCTGTCAGTCAGTAAATACACCTATCTTTCCTGGATTGGGGGAAATTTACATGGAACTTCTTTATTTGATTAGATGTTACATAAAGATTACACTAATGAAATAGAATGACCATACCTTTAACAAGACAGTTACAAGTATACTTAGTGTGTTTATACTGTGAAGGGATGTGGGTTATGCCATGATTATTTGGAGCTTTATTTAATTGTTTTAAAATTGGAGGAGGTTTGAACAATTTAGCTCATATGCCTTTGATCATTTACCTTTTTTTTTGTATCATTTGTCAAAATTGTGTTTTCATTTACATTGTAGGATCTGCAAAATGCAAATCCAGTATATAATCATAGAACAAGTTTTGGCTCAAGTATAAGTGATTCTGATCGTCCTAGACATCATGGGGTTGAGGCTGCCTATTCTTTTGTTGGAATGCATTGCATCTTTGATCAGTGCAAAGCTTCTGGTAGAGTCCAATCCAGATTTTTCTTTCCATTACCCTAGTACTAGTCTCTGTTTTTACTTTGTTTGTGTGGTGGAATAATCCTGAAAATCTTTATGTGTAGTTACTGTGTTGAAGTTTGGGCACATGAGTTCTGATCTACTTGCTTATGGGGCATCAGATGGAACCTTGACTGTGTGCAGTGTATCTGAGAATCCTTCAGTCATCAAACAATTAAATGGGCATTCCAAAGATGTAACAGGTTGGATAGACTGTCTTTGTTCTATATTTAATCCTGCATGACATGTATGGTCAAGTGCACTAAGGCAATATCATCTAATGTATTACTTTTTTAACGGGGGATTATGGATCAATGAATCTTGATCTATATATTTCCAATTGGAGATCAGATTAGCCAGATTTCAGAAAGAAATGGTCAGTCATTGACCAAATATTCTTTCTGAATTTGTTACTTATTCATGTTTTAACAAGATTTCCTAAATTCTAATGCTCCCTAATTTATTGAATGACTTCATATGCTGGTTTATTTTCAGATTTTGACTTTACATCAAACAATCAGTACATTGCATCGTCTTCATTGGATAAAACTGTGAGAGTATGGGAGATAGGGAAAGGTATTTGCATACGGGTGATATATGGAGTCTCTTCACAATTGTGTATCCGTTTTCACCCTGTAAGTATAAATGGGGTGTGTGTGTGTGTGTGTGCGCTTATGTATAAGGGTTTGTGTATAAAGAATGCTAGCCTTCCCACCTCTTCAGAGGATAGCATTGCCTTCTTTCATAGTTGGACAAAATACCCTTGTCTTAGATTTGAAAACTCATGATATTCTGGTCATGTTTTTGTTAATTTCATCTTATAATTTTTAATTAGAATGAAAAGTAACATTTTCTGCCCTTTATCTCTTGCTTTGTGTGCATTTCAATTTACTAGATTCTCACTGTTCTGCATATCTTTTTCCAAAAGTTCTAATAGTCATTCTTTACACTAAGAGAAGTGATAAAGTTGACTTTCCTAGACTGAAGAGAGCTAGATTTTTTAAGGGTAGAATCTAATCTCTCTCATAGTTTGCAGAAGGACAGAGACATTCATTGTAGTCTTGAACTTGGATTTACTTGTAATTCTTTTTTATTCTCTCTCTTATGTCTTTTTTAGTTAGTTGAACTTGTATTTCAAAAAGAGAAAATGATGAGGTGAACTAGTACATTTCTCTATGACCCATGTTAAAGAATTTAAGACTTACTCTACACGCATTGGGTTTATTTTTGGTTGCTGGGAATTTAGTATGTAGAATTTTTTCTGTCTTTGTCACATCTAGTGAAAGTGAAATATTCTTCTCTAAGAGAGGATGAGCATGGGAGGAGGGGAGTTTGTCTGTTAGAAAAGATTGAGGAAAATGACAACAATTTGCATCATATATCTTTCTTCATCTCATCTCATCTAATGAAACTTAAATATTCTTTTGCAATTTGTTTGATTTTTCCAAAGATATGGCTTCCTATATGTGGGTTTTGATATCTTATTTGAGTAAATAAATTTATTCTTTTGCTTTCATCCTTTGTTGTTACTGAAGACTATCTTTTCTGTATTTGGTGCAGGTAAATAACAACTTCCTTTCAGTTGGCAATGCAAACAAAGAAATCAATGTAAATATGTTAATTGTTTTCATTTTGGTAGGAAGTAACATGTTTGTTTGACAGCTAAGCTGAAGACTCTCTATTAGAATGTATTGATCTTAGTCATTTCCATTCTTGCTTGGTAAACCTGAAATGTCTTTAATGTGGCTTCACTCAGACCTTAAATGTCATTGAAGCTGCATCGTGTTCTTTGTTTGTAAAGTATGGAGAACAGTTTATTTTTTGTGGTTTGGTGCTATGGTTATGCTCAGAAGTTTTTGAGAGAATGGAGTAAAATGAATAGAGAATCAAAGAGAGTTACCTTCCTGTGTTTGAATATTAATGAGGGAAGAAATGGGAAGGTTTTCTGGTTTATAAGTGGTGCATTGTAAAATTTAAATATAATATTTTTAAAATAAGTGTAAATGGCTAGTCTTTAAAATAAGAGTAGTCCCTCATTATCCCTCGGTTAGGAGGGAACAAAAAGACGGTTTGAATGGGAATGGGGGGAATGGCTCTACACACTTTCCCTTCCACAAAATTTCAAATTCCTAAGTAAGGATAATTATTCCCTTCCCATCATTTCTTTTCCACTCCCCACTTTCAAACAGACTCGTAGATCATATGATTGGGTCAATTGATAGGAAGAATGTTTGTTTGTTTGTTCAGACACTGAAACAAGAGGAAGGCAACGACAGTCAGTTGAATTCATTCAACAAATCAACATGTATTTGAATTAATGATTTGATAAATATTCCCACTATTAACTATTTGTTGCTTAGTTACTATCTCTACACCTTTTCCCTATAAAATCCTATGCTATTATGTTTTGCCATTTTTTACTTACATTACCTGTTATGGTAATTTATTATTTTTCTCAAAATTATATGATGGTACCAGGTGTTCAATTTTAGCACTGGAAGGGTAATTAATAAATCAATATTTGACAGTGAAGTTACCTCTATGGACCATGATCATACTGGAAATCTTTTATTTTGTGGAGATGCACAGGTGAGCTGCTCTATATATACACTTGTATATCCTAATTGTTATTTGTTAATCTCATTTTCTTTAGGTACTGGATTGTATGTGCAGGGATGTATTTACTCAGTAAATATGAACTCCCACACAGGTGTACTATCTCGCTCTCATCGTTACCGAAGTAGCAGCAGACACAAATCTCCTGTCACAACTGTGCAGTACCGGAGTTTCTCTCTTCTGGCTCGAGGACCTGTGTTGTTGACATGTACTCAGGATGGAAACCTGTCTTTCTTCAGGTTCCAAAATTAATTTGCCATCGCTTGTCTTTTTGAACTCTTATTTTTTCTTTCGAGAACTAATGTTGGTTATTATAGTGTGGCTTTGGAGATAAAAGGTTATTTAACTCTTCGATGCTCACTCAAATTAGCTCCACGTATACACAAAATTCAAGCTTCTTTCTGTCCTCTTCTTTCCCTTGAAAAAGGAGAATTCATAGGTATGTTGATATCATTCTTGCATTCTTTTTTTCCCCCCTTCGGTCTCTTTAAGGACTTTTAAAGAATAATTCTTCTCTGATTAAATCAAACCCAAACTCCCAACTGTGTCAAACTGGAAAATAATTCACATGCAGTCATAACTCTAGGATTATGTACTCACTGTATTTGTCAATGAAAAGTATTTATCAATACATAATGCTTACGCTAAGACTTGAAAGGCCATGAAGGCTCCGATATGCTTCAAAGTGCAAACTAAGTTTTCTGAAATATCTTTGACTGAAGCAGCATTACAGTTGCTGTCTCTCTTTACACTATCATTTTTTGTCATGTGAAGTTGCTGGAAGTGAGGACTCAAATGTCTATTTCTATGATTTAACGAAGCCAAAGAATACATGTGTGAACAAGCTACAGGTTAGTTTTACTTCCATGGAAGGTATTAATGTTATAATAAAGCTCAAAATGAATAAGTTTTTGTTATGCAGGGTCACCGGTTTCCTGTGATGGATATTGCCTGGAACCATGGAGAAAATTTATTGGCTTCATCTGATTTTTACGGCGTAGTAATTGTGTGGAAGAGAGAAAGATCACATCAAAAGAGAAATACATAACAGTAGAAGTTTAAAGCCATGTTTTCCTTTTTCTTTCGCTTTTACCATTCTCCTTTTGTATTTTTTTGTGCTATATATATTTTTTTATTTTTTTTGCTGCAATATATTTTGTACCCATGAAGTGAGAATCAATTAATCAATCATCCACAGCCTCATATGAAACGTAGGAAATTATATTAAAAAGTTTACTGTTTTGTGAGGAAGAAAATGTATTATCAGATATGAATAGGGATTTTGTATACGAATTATGAGGAATATATTTTGTTTTGACATTGTTCTATGTAATTTTATATAATCAAC
Organism: Glycine soja; assembly: GCF_004193775.1. NCBI lineage: Eukaryota > Viridiplantae > Streptophyta > Magnoliopsida > Fabales > Fabaceae > Glycine > Glycine soja. The sequence continues at coordinate 39,170,455 of NC_041012.1, read as the reverse complement.
GAATAAGGATTTTTGTCTGAATTAACATTTATTGGTTGCATTTACGAAGTAGTCGTGCTTATTGTTCATGAACTATTTTGTTTAACATACAAAATACAATCAAAGAATATATCATTTATTTTTTCTGAATTAGCATTAATCAGTTGTATTTTCGAATAATGCTAATTGTTCACGAACTCGGTTATCATCTAGAAACGGAATTTCCAATTTGTTTCTTAGAAGTAGCACACGAAGTAATGGTTCGATCAATGTGAGTCCACATAAACTTGCATGGTTATATGGGGATCCCAATTTATGTTCATAATTTCAGCCTTTTTATAAAGCAGTCAATTATGCTACCCATCTAAAAAATTAGAAAAGATATTCCAACATCAGCTAAGAAAAAGTTAGATTATAATGGATCGGTCAAAAAAGAAAGAATTTATTAGGTTCATAAATAAGACACTTTTCGAAATCCTACCAAGGACACAGATCCAAAAGGGAAGTGTCGGAGAATCTACATTATAAGACTATTTTTATATTTGATAGAAAGAAATGGAATGGAATGAAATGATACATCAATTCACCAAAAAAATGGTACATTATTTGGTTCGTTTGAGTTAAGAAAAAATTATACATTATTTGGTTCGTTTGAGTTAAGAAATGGAACGTAATGAAATGATACATCAATTCACCAAAAAACATATTTCCTAAGTTGTTCAAACTAACTAACTAGCTAGGACCTCCATTCGACCTGCACTACCAGACTATCATATCACCTTTGACATCATTGTATCCACCTCCAACAATTTAAACCAGTTAACTCTGACATCTGTTTACTTTCATGCTTTGCTTATATTTTCTGAGGCAAAACATTCTTAACATCACAACCACACACAAAGGACTTGAACAATTTTCTTAATTAGCTGATGCAATGGATAAACATTACTAACAGGATTGCTGCAATACTAACAAGTTCAGAAAATTCAATATACCCATGTGTTTCTGTCTGCATGTGCAGTTTTTTCTTTCAACAGTGATTTCAAAAAGCCTTAAGACTAACAAATGAATGGGATAACACAAGTCTTACAAAACTGAAGTACACTAAAATTAGTTCAAGAAAATTAAAAAACTATTCAACCTATGAAAAAATATCACTGTCAATTTCCATACAGTTCAAATTGTGCAGCATGTGTGATATTCCAATGAACCAATTGAACCAATCAGCATCAATAACATAACATGCATTTTGCCACACACACATGGGCGGATGCAGGTAATATGCTGTGGAGGCAATTGCCCCACCAGATTTTTTTTATTTGTTAACGTGTATATAAAAAAAATTTGCCCCCATAAAAATTATATATTTTTCCCATTGAATATTTTAAAACAAAGTCCAAACAAATATAAGACATTTAATACAAAAAATACATGCCTAAACTTAAACCATTTAACCAAATTCTCATTATTATTACGGTAACACAAAAAAACAATATCACATGCTACATAGAACACACCGTTTCATGAAATATTCCAATAATAATAATAATAATAATATTTATTTTAAAAAAATTAAGAAAATAGAAAATACATATATATAATTTAAATAAGACAAAATAGAATATTTGTTTTATCTTCTATTTTTTTAAACATATTAGTTTATCATATATTTATATATAAGATAAATAAAATAAGATATTATATTTATTTTACATTTACATATAAGATAAATAAGACAATATATTAGATTTATTTTATATTTATATATAAGATAAATAAGATAAGATGCAATTAATAGTAGATAATTAAAATTGATAAAAATTAGTATAAATAGAAATTTGAAGAATCAAGGGACATCAATTAGAGAGACATAAAAATAAAGAAGAAAGTGAAATAAAAACTGTTGAAAAAACAAATTCAAAGGAAGAGAATGTCTTGTGACGATAAAATACATTGTAAAAACATCAAAATTTTCTTGTGTGAAACTTGTGGGACTTAAAAGCATAGAAGATGAATGATCAAATGATTGTTTGGTTATATTCATAGAGAGATATTTTTATAATATTAACAATGAAAAAAATCATAGAATATATTTAAAATAAGAAAATGTGTAAAAGACAATTATAATTTATAGAAATTTAAGTGTTTTATATTTCTTTTACTATAATATTATATATTTTATAGTATCTGATGATATTTTACTTTTAATTTATAAAAATATTAGAAATTATTTCTTCTCCCCGCATATATATATATATATATATATATATATATATATATATATATATATATATAATTCATAGACTTAATAACGTAGAAGTATTAAAGGAAAATTGTCATACATAACAGCAGTACAGTATATAGTGTAACTGCAAAAATAATGCCCATAGCACTATAGCTGATATATATGAAATTTAGGTATAAGACATGGAAATAAAGGAGAGAGGAATCCAAGCTTGCAGAAATCATACTCTGATTCTCTTGATCACCTGAAACACACATCAAAACTGCATAAGTACCACTGAAAACAAACCAGAATCACAAATTTGACTAAGCAACGAGTAAAGAAAACCAGAGAAATATAAAACAGATTTTAAACAGTTACCATGGAACAATCTGTAAAATTAAGGTCTCCTCAAAGTTCTAAATACTGAAAACCAAACCAGTTTCTGACATAATCAACAATCGATATATCTTGTCAAAAGATAGGCATCTACAAGTTATTTTATCCAATATATTAGACTTCCTGTAGATCCTAATTAGTAATGCAGGAAAAGCCTTCAGATTTGTTTCCTTCCCGTAAATTTTTATAAATTATAATAAAAATGTAACTTGTAAAAAGAAAGGCATCTATAAAAAAGAATTCATCTTAAATCTATAGGCATATGATATGCAAAAAGGGAAAGAATGGTCAGTAACCTTTTATACAAAGCTTTTACATCCTCCCCTAACAATGGACTTTCAAGAAATAGATCACCACACTCTTTCACCCCAACTTCCTCAACTTCAAAAGCTTGATCACCACAATACTCGTTCCATTCAAACCACATTTTTGAAATTAATTCCTTCTTGAAACAAGTACTGTGATCTTCCTCTTCAGGAGAATCAGCAGATACCAATCGATACACAAAGACTTTCTTCTTCTGGCCTGGTCTGAATGCTCGACCAATAGCTTGGCGAGTAACAGAAGGATTGAGATGAACATCCAAAATAATTATGCGGGATGCCCCGACCAATGATATGCCCTCCCCACAAGCCTTTATCGAGCCAAAGAAGACTTTGGAATCAGGAGAGTTGTTAAATCTTTCCATTGACCATTCTCGATCCTCAGAGCTTGTTTCTCCAGAGATTACAAAGATTTCTCTTTTTAGACTCCAGCCTTTCCATTTCATAGTTAGCCTTTCTAAATATTTCAAAGGTAACAGATACTGACTGAAAACTAGAAGCTTCTCCCCAGCTGATTCACACAAATTTAGCATGTTCAGAAAGAATTTGGACTTCACACCATCTCTCACATCCAATTTCTCTATCAGAGCATCAATCATGTTATCAGATATACCTTTTTCACTTTTTTCAGCTAAAGGTTTCAATTTAGGGTGCAAATAGACAGCACTGCCTACAGAAGATTTCTTAAAATTTCCAGATAACCTTTTTAATTTTTCAACTTCGGGCTTCTGTCTAGGGCTAAGATTGAGCACCACAGTAAAATCAACAAGACCAGGAAGCTCATCAAGGAAATCTCCTTTATAATAGTGAAGTACCTTGCTCGTCATCTCTCGCAAATCTTGAATAACAGCTACTTTCGTTTTAAAATGCGTGTCCTTCTCCAAAGTGTTTTCAACTAAATCATAGAAGCTTCTCACCCCCGGTGTGTGAACTCTACTACGAATGCGCCTCACAATAGGCTTAGATGTTTCCATCTTCAAAAATTTTGGCCGAACAAGATTTAAGATGTTAAACACCTCCTTGACATGATTTTGGTAAAGTGTTCCCGACAGTACAACTTTTAGACGGGTATGAACTTCCACAAGGGACTGTACCATATCCGTGTTTTCATTCCTCGGATTGTGCCCCTCATCTAAAATAAGAATTGAAGGAACATTCAGTAGAATCTTTTTGCAAGATAAAGATTCACTGCTGGCCCCATTATCACAGACAACAGAAGAGAACTGTTTGTATCCTAAGAAAAGGATACTCTTATGCTCCACCCATTGCTTCAACACTTCCAGTTGTTGACTTCTACTATCTGCCTTCACTGTGTAAAAGTCATATAGAGGAATGTCCTCCACTTGCCATGTTTGAAACTCCTTTTTCCATGTTGATAATATTCCCTTAGGAAGCACCACTAAGGGTCTTGCATTAGGATACTTTCCCAGAAAACTTTGCATGAAACTGATTATCATGAATGTTTTCCCAGATCCAGGAGCATGGGCCAAGATGCACCCACCAGGATCGTCACCCACAAGATTTCTAGCAAGAAAATTGAATCCTTCAACTTGATGGGGTTTCATCTGTTTCATGTGTCTCGGATGTGCTGAGATTTCAGTTACTATGAGATCATCTTCAGCAACATTAATTCCAAATGCATCTGCTTTTCCTTTGGTATTCCGTGAATCAGATGCATAAGTCCTTGTGCTCCGTTTAGCCTTCAATGAAATTAATGATAATAATAAAAAGTCAGTTTTGAACACAAGGCATTATTTATATATAGTGAGAGTTAAAAACTAGGTATTATTTAGAAAGCAATTAATCCCACATGATATGAATGGTCTACCTGATATTATATTATTTTGGTTTAGTAAAGAGGTTTCTGAGTCCTTGAAGAAAATCAAGTTGAATAATACAAAATAAACATCTTCTCACAAGAGGTATGGGAAACAGCAAATTATCAGAAAAGTTCTTTAACACCATATGTTTCTAGCGGTTTCACTTGTCAAATTGTTATGTTTATGCCCTGGGCAAACATTCAATGCGTGTTGTGCATCTAATTTCAAGCCCCATGATTAAAAGCACAATTTCACGCATTCATTAAATTTTTATAATCAAGATTTATAATAAAAAAAGCATCAATGCAGAAACAAGAGTCTAACCTTGTACTGGAACTCAAATATGGTTTCAATTCCCCGGTCAATAATGCCACAAACACGACAAACATAGCCAAGATCATCTTTTAAAATAAAAGAATGATCACAGTCCTCATCTTCTTTTACTTCTTCATCTGGCAGAGGATTCACGTAAGTATCCTGGTAGGGGTACAATTAAACTAGATCAATAATAAAAGATCTCTGAAATTTGCAATTTGCACGCAGAATTCAAAGTAATAAATAATGGACTCAAAGTTAAATTACTATGACATGTGTACAAGTAATTTTACTGAGCAGAAGATAAAAGCATGTATGTAATATTTACATGTTATATACGTATAACAGGTAACACAGAATAAATGAGAGCGAAATATTGGCGGGCAATAAGGATAATTGTATGCCAAAATGCACAAGGTTTCAACAATTCAACACATACAATTCCATTCAATATACATTTTTTGAACTTCAGAACTTCTAGCATATGCAATAATACACATAAATAACTGATACTAAGCTTGCCTGATAGAAATGGACAGATCATTTTCAGTGTACATCTACAAAATTGTTTACAGTCGTCTACATAAATCAATGTATAATCTAGTTAACAACTAACAACCCCAATCAAAGAAGGAACTATATCATAATTATTTATCTATTGATTTATTTTCCCCACACTTGTCTAATAAAGTTTTTTCCCCTTATCTCCGTAAGAAAAATGTGTCGTCTCAACAACCCTTAACCTAACACAGATATTAGTAAAAAATTGCAAATTAAATGACATGAAAAAAAAATACCCAAATGAGTAGAAGATAAACTACTTGACAAAGACAAGTATTATTATTTGAAAATAAAAACAAATTAAAATACTATACTTTGGAACATTCTATTGCCATTGACATCTCCTTCCAAATATCTTCTAGACCATCATCATCTGCAGTATCACCCTGATGATCCTCTACCTCCTGTACACCAATATAAACACCTTTATCTCCCCTAGTGTTATCTTTTCCAGATATACTTGTCTCAAATTTTAGATCTTCAGTTTCTCCATGGTAAGGAATGGGAGTGTGGTACTCCTAAAATGCATTTATTTACACAGGACAGTAAATTATGTTAGTGAAACAACTTGCATTAAAATAAAAAAGAACAAGAAGAAAGACCCAGCATCTTCTCATAAAGATTAGCTACAAATTTAAATCCAGACACACAGAAACTTACAAAGTTACCTAAATGCAAATGTAGTGATTCAAATGAAAAAATTCCACACAATATGTTCTGAAAAATATATGGTGAAACTCATATATCACAATTCACTATTCACCTTTCAACATTAATGTGTTCATAGCAAGAGTAAAGAAAAATAAGATAGAAATAGCATGGCGTCTAGATAAAATATAAATCCAGATACATCCATTTTTAATTTCTCATTTTCAATCCCATCACTTGCCCAATGACCAAGCATAATATAAATGACCAAAAGTACGGAAAATTTCATACTGCATCAGAACATTCATTCATTCAAGTTTAGCAAGACATACAATCCTACTATTTCAGAACTAAGACCACAAGGCAAAAAAGTCAATTCCAGTGAAACTAGGCCAATGTACTAGACATTAAGCACCTATTTTTAAGGGAGCTATGCAGTTTTAAGAAAGTAAGGGATTGAGAATTTTTCAAAATATATGTTTCAAGCTTCAAAATTTCACTTCAGAATCTTCAACATATTCATTAATGTTAATGTTGTAATTCATCTTAGCCTTTAGATAGAGAAAGAACACTAATATGCTTAAAGAAAACCAGCCTAACTTTTAGAATTCAATACAATGGTAATCATCCTGCTATAATTATAAATATAGGTGAGAAGAAAAAAAAGGTTTAAAGATGTACATGGTTCAATGGAAAAAAACTTCAGTAACAGCTAAGAGAAATGGAACACTAAGGAAATATGTTCTTGAAAGGAACGTAATTCAGGAAAAAAGAATAATTCAAGAAAGAGTCAATGCTGAATTCCATCAAATCATCCCTAGATGGAGCATGCTACTGATACTTTACAAATTAAAGCACATGCACATCCCAATATTGATATTTCATATATTTAAATAATTACAGAAATAAGAAAAAACTTACAACCGTCTTAGACGCAGGAGATGGTGCAACTAGTCTTGGCGACACAACTTCATGAAAAGCAACAAAAGATTTTTTGTCTCTATCATCTTCCTCATTTGAAGCTTCATATGGAACAATAATTTTTTTATCTCTACCATCTTCCTCATCTGAAGCTTCATATGGAACAATAATTTTTTTATCTCTACCATCTTCCTCATCTGAAGCTTCATATGGAACAATAATTTTTTTATCTCTACCATCTTTCTCATCTGAAGCTTCATATGGAACAATAGATTTTTTATCTCTATCATCTTCCTCATCTGAATCAATGTGAATCAAACCATGAATTTGTGCTGCATGAACATCCTTCTCAGTGTTTTCCCCCTCCAAATCTATGACATTTTGAAGTGTCAAACCAGTAATCTGTTGAACTTCTAACTTAGGAGTTTCCAAATCTATGACATTTTGATGTGTCAAACCAGTAACTTGTTGATCTTCTGACTTAAGAGTTTCTTCATCGCGGTCGATTACCGCATGGATCAATTGATTAAGTTTGGGATACTTTGCTAAGTAAGGTCCAAGTACCTTCATTCTTCGGGCAAAAAGGGCCTCTATATCCTTCGTGACACTTCCATATTTTCCATGCTCTATACGATCCAGAACATCAGTAACTGCGAATGGATTCCCGTGCTCCACAACATTTGATAACTTCTGTCTTTTGCCTCTGTCAGGGTCAGGGGAAAATCCTGGTTTCACAAAATGAAAATACACTCAGAGAAACAACAGATATTCCATCAAGTGTTCTATTATATATTGAATATTGGGCAGAACCACATGATCTACTAAGTGCAGCATCCTAAGGAAGCATAATATAAGTACAATAGCAAAAGCAAATATTCTCAAGGCTTATACACTTCAACTAGACTCAACTCTAAACTATGATACTACACAACACAAGCATGGTTTTAAATTGAGCGGTTTTGTCGCGATCCTTCAAATTGTGGAAAAATGCAGCTGCAATTGCGATGAGTCAAAAACCTTTTATGTTACACAGACCAACACAGTTTTTCAACTCAAACCAGCAACTAGTTCAATCAAACCAAATAAATTCATTAAATAAAATAAAAAAAATTGGAGTCACAATTTTATCTCTTTTAGCACAGAACCTTATAAACACACATGAAGTAACACACACACACAAAAGATTGAGTATTACGAATTAAAGAGGTGAAGATCACAACTTTCGTGTACAACGTGATAATAAATTAATAATCCAACAAAAAGGGAAAAAAAGCTAGAAATGAAAATGTTAATACAAATGCGAATATTGTACCTAGTGATCAACATTTATTTCAAATTAAATAAAATAAAAAACAGAAGAAGAAGAAAAGTTGATAAAGAAATGAGAAATGTACCACTTGAACGAGAGCGTTTTGAAGCTAATGCATCAACAGAGGACTCCATAGATAACTAAAAATTGAACAAACTGAAAAATTGAGGGAAAAATTACTAAAAATATATAATTATAGAAATTGAAGGAAATGATAAAAAAAAAACAAGTGCTCTGTTTTTTTTTTTTTTTTTAATTTTAAACAGAGATTTCAGAAAAAGAAGAAAATGAGGGTTACCTAATGTGAGTGAAGAGAGAAAATGGCTTTGAGAATTTATTTTCAGAGTAAAAAGCATTCAACAAGAAGTGAAGATGAGTAGCAGAGAGAGTGGGAGTGAAAATGTACGTGACTCTTAAGTTTCCACTACCAGCAATGATCCTGTGACGCGGGTGCAGCGTTCATGCAGTGTGGGTGAAGAACTAACGACAAGTTTCCGCACGCTTCATCATTGTTTCTACATTGACCAAGAAATATAAGCCGTTGGATTTGGATCATTCAAATTTCAACGATTTGTGGTTTACCTGGGTCACCCACATTTTCAACTCGCCCAAAACTTTTCATGAACAGTCACACTTAAGTCATGTAACAGTAACAACTACTATTTTAGCCGGTATTGAAGATTGTTAGTAATTGTTAATCTTTGATGATGAGTTTAATTTTATTATTACGGATTTAATGAATTATTAATTAATAAAAAATTATTTTAATTATGGGATTTCGAAGAAATGTTAGTATTATTCTTTCTGACATTCCCTTTTGAAGATTCTTTATATAATTAATTAAAATTTATTATTTTTTAATTTATATTAAATAAAAATAAAATTTATTAAAATTGTTGATTTTTAATAAATTTTAATCAATCATATAAATAATTTTTGAGGAAGAGTCTCATAGAGAACTTTACTAACACTTAATTATAATACAAAAATCAACATCTTTACTGTACACGTGATTGGATTATGCTGTAGAAATTATTTATTTGTAAGGGCGTTCTATTTAATTTTTTATTACTTTCCAATTCTTAAAATATTTCGTTGAAAAAAAAATGTATGATGTGCATGTAATAGTTTTAAAAGCTTCTCTTCCTGTGATGTTTAACAGTGAGATTTGTTGTTTTTATGCTTGTAATTTAGTTTGAATTGATTTTTAGATATCTAATCATTTACTTTAATTATAAAAACTTATTGTAATTTTGATTTATATTTATTTGAACATAGTATTTAATTTGATCTGATTAAAATTGTTTAAATTAGATTAAATGATTCAATTCTTATATATTTTTTTCGAACAACTTTGATTAAATAGATTTATTTTATTTATTCTTCTATATTTTTCGTTGAAACTTATTTTTTATGAAAAAGAAAGTATAATAAAAAAAATACGAAACATAAAAAAAATTCGAACATCCTTTCAATGAGTTTTTATTTTTTTTCTTTTCAGGGGAAGTAAAATGATACTATTTCATTAACAATGTGTAAATTAATACACGTGGGAATATAATCAAAGACATGAATGGTGACATAAAATTTTGATGTCCTTGCAAAGGTTGTGACTTGTGAGTAACATAAAATAGTTTGTCTCTTTACAAAATTCACTTTAAAGTTTAAGATTAGTAAAAAAAAGATCTCTACAACTATTCAAGATAACATGGAAATTAATTGAACCCTTAGCGCCAGCTTGAAAACATTTGAAAGACCTAGTCTCTTTATCCAAAGAATGGTTGATTATAAAGCCCAAGTTTCTGCCTCATTTGGAGTAGGAGTACCACTAACAGTGTTGGTCATTGTCTTTGACAAAATTTCCATTGCAATCTCTCTAGCACATATCTACGCCAAAAGAATTAGAATCCACCAAAAGTGCTGCATCAATATTACACTTTAAAAAGTGTTGTTGAGGAGGTCACCAAGTGTTCATATTGCTGGATGAGTTGTTATGTGGCGTGAAGGTGGGCAAGCTAGGTTCTGATCTGCTGCCATTCATTGAAATGCTGCCACGCCAAGTTGAAAGAAATTGGTGGTGGAGTTACTTTAGAATGTTTGGTTTGACTATTTTTTATTTTCATTTTCACTGGAAATAGAAAATGGTGATGGAAATGCGTTTGATTGAATTTTTGAAAATATTCTAAGTGAAAATATTTTCTCAAACGAACAAAAAACTAAAAATAATAAAATCTCGTTTTCAGTTGAAATCAGGAACCTCATTTTGGTTAAAATGAAAACGCTGGTAAGAAATGTAATTTTAAACAAATCTAAAAATACATTTTCTTTTGAAAATGCATTTTTAGTGTTTTTATTTCTTGAAAGCTGAAAAAAAAAAAAATCAAATCAAACATGTTTTCAGAATTTTAATCTTTTGAAAATAAAAATAGTTTTCAGAAAATGAAAACAGAAAATGAAAATGTAAATCAAACACACCATTTTTCCAGTTTAGTGCTTTGTAACTTCCATATGCTCCCGCAAGTAACACATTTTTTTTTTAATCTAATTTCTGGTTGAGAATGCTGCAGTAAATTGAAGATAAAATGTTGAAAACTATTTGCATTGTCCCATTTGCCAGCAACCACGTGCCACAAACAAGTTTGCAGCCAGCCAAGAATCTTGTGCATGATCACAAGCCAAGACTAGGTGACACTCATTTTCAATGTTAGATTCACAACGACCGAACACAGTGAAGAGGACATGTAATTTGTTTGGTCCGCAAACTGTATCTAGTTGGAAGGCATCCACGGAGTAATCTCCAAATAAATTGCTTGATGTTATGTGGAATTTGAAGCTTCCAAACTAACATCCAGTCAGCTTCAGCTTTTAAGTGAGAAACGTCCAACATGGTCTCCATGATGTTATGGTAAGCACTGCGAACGGTGTAGTCCCCGGTGGATGAAAACTTCCAGATTTGCTGGTCACTACCATGAGTATTAAGAAGCGGGATTGATTGGATTTTTTGGACATCTGGCTGATTAAAATTTGCATTCAAGACATCTAACCTCCAAGTGCATGATTCGTGGTGTATGAGATCACTTACTTTGAGATGTTGATTTCCAATATGAGGTGAGGATGAGATGTAGATGTCGTTGTGATTTTTGAGCCAAGGTTGGTTCCATGCATGAATTGAATTTCCATTGTCAATCCTTCATCATACACCTTTTACCACTACCCACGAAGCATGAATACTACATCATATAAAACTTAGATTGTGCCCTAATTGAGCTTCCAAGAAATATATTGTTGGAAAATATTTAGTTTTAAAAACTTGATCGAGTTACTATAGTATCTTGGTTGGTCATCAATCTCAAATCTTTCTTCCCTAACATGACAAGATTAAAAGCATACAGTTGTCGGAACCTCATTCCTCCATTTTTCTTCTTCATAGTCATATTGTTCCAACTTAGCCAGTTAATTCTTTTTCTTTGTTGGTTGTTGAGTCCCACCAAAAAGAATTCATCATCTTTTGCAATTCATATTGTAGAGCAGATTTAACAAGAATTTCTTTACTTGCCTTTGAAAGTTATTTACTTGTACTTTGTGCAATAATTGATGCGATTCCAAATTCCATCCTTGATGAAGCCAAATATTGTTTTTCTCCGTTTGCCAGCAATAGAAGGTAGTCCCAAATATTTGGTGGAGCCAATAGTCTTTGAAACACCTAGATGTGAACAGATATTGAGTCGTTGATGCCGAGGAGTATTGGAGCTGAAGAAAATTTATGATTTTTGGATCTCCTTAATGGTGGAAATTTGCTTGTCATCTGCCCACCAAAACAAGAAACAATAGTTAACAAATAAAAGATTGAGAGGGGTGGGGCCCCTTATGCACCTTGACTCCATGGATATCACTTCTTGTCTCACTATTTTTTAGAAGAGACGAAAGACCCTCAATTAGGACTAACAAAATGGACTTAGTCCGATGGATCAACCTGCAATTAAGGTCAGGTTGAGCTCAAAAAAAACAGTCCAAATATAAATGAGTCTTTTTGTCCAGTTAATCCAATGGACCAAATGGACTCAGGTCGGGCTAGCCCAATGAGTCACGGACTGACCTAGTTAGTAATATATAATAAATATTAAATAAAATATGACAACTTGTTAATATAATTTATAATTTTATATTCTAACTTATATTTTTTAAAAGGAAAAATATATTCATTATATATAAAATAAGTGTCCATAAGAAGTGACAATTCCAAAGCAATATTATTAATTTGAGTATTCATTAAGCGACATAAATGCATAATAAATAATTATGTCTTTGGAAAAAAATATTTTTTTAATATAGAATCAATTTTCAATTTTTTTATTAATTTTTAAATTGGCCTAGTTGTCTGGCAGCCCAACATAGGACTGAGTTTGGCCTAATAAATTCCAACCCGAAAGAATATGGGTTGGGCTGGGCTGTTTCATTTTCATGTTTGACTGGATGGTCCGGGTTAGACTGGGTTGCCTTGTCCATTTTGTCAGCCTTACCCTTAGTGCACAAGATAAAAAAAGATAGAGAGACAATGGATCCCCTTGTCTAAGTCCTCTCCCTCAAGATATTTGTCCTATAGGTTACCTTGATCACAACACCGAACTGAATAGACTTAAGACATACTCATCCAATTTATCCATTTGTCATGAAAATTCATCTTCTTTAGGACACTAAAAGGTAATTTCACTCAATACGGTCAAAAGCTTTACTTATATCAATTTTAAGGGTAACCTCACCAACCTTACGCATACTTTTGCATCTCATATGGTGGATAACTTATGAGGCTAAAAAAACATTGTCTAAGATAGAACAGTCCTCTCCAAAAACTGATTGTTCAAGTGAAATACATTTAGGAATGAAGTGTTTAAGTCTATTGGCTAAGACTTTTGAGATAATTTTGTAGAGGATATTTCAGAGTGAAATGGGTCTAAAGTGATTCATGGTTGAAGGGTTGATTTTTTAGGGAAGAGGACAACTGAGGTTCTATTTACATGGGGAGGTAGATTACCATTTTCCAACCAAGAGACAGCAGAATGGAACAGTTTTTGGCGACAAAGATGCCAAAATTTCTTGAGAATGGTAGGGTTTAGACCATCGGGTCCAGGGAATTTGTTGGAGTCCCATTTGGAAGAGAGCTGTTTTGAATTCATCTATGGTAAAGGGGGACAACAAAGAGTCTTTATCATAGTGGGAAACACAAGGAAGAATCTTATTAATAACTGAAACAAAATCAGTACAATTATTCTCAATGACCAGAAACAATTGAACCATCATCACGTGTCAAGGAGGAAATGGTATTTGTTTTTTTCCTAGATTTGGCAGTTGCATGCAAAAATTGAGTTGGAATTACCGTCCATCAGTCAAAAAACTTTTGCTTTGTCTCCAGCAGGAGTCATCCTGTGCAATCAAATAGTTGAGCTTTTTAGATATCTCATTGTACTAATTGTTTTGGTCATGGCTTTGAGATTGGCGGATTTGTTGTAGCTCTTTACGGCAGACATCAATTTGATCTGTAAAATTTCTCCTGATGCTTTTCCCCCAAGAATTCATGTCAACAGTACACGAATTTATTTTAGACAAGAAATCACTGGCTTTTTCCCAACCAGCACTAACCACTTCACCAAGGTTTGGCTCCAACAACCATGAATTTTTGAATCTGAAAGGCGTGAGGAAGAGTCTCCTTTTGACTGCGTCAAGCTTGATAATGATTGGGTAGTGATCAGATTTAGAGGAGATTCCATTGGTTAGCTTGAAATTAGAGAAGAGATCAATCCAATCTACTATTGCCAAACCTGAATCCAACTTTTCTTCAATGAGTTGTTTGTAATTATAAAAAATAGAAATTTAGTTAATCAATGTAGTATTATTTAGAAAGCAAAATTCAAAGGTAGAACATTTAATCTTATGCATACTATCCAAATCTCTCACCAGCAGGTCAATTTTATTGCATTGTTTCCCATGTGTGTCAACTAAATAATTCAAAGGTAGAAAGCAAAAATATTTTAATGCGTGATAGATATATATATATATATATATATATATATATATATATATATATATATATATATATATATATATATATATATCACGCATTAAAATATTTTTTTTCTTCTAAATAATGCTTTGTTGGTTTAACCAATTAAACAGTTTGGTCAACTAATTTCATGAATTTTGATCAATGTAAACTCGTTCGAAATGATCTAAAAATAAAATGATTTAGATATTTTGCACACACATTCCTCAAGCATAACAAAAATACCAGATAAATGTTAAACATTCCAGATAAATATTGTCAAGGAGAAAAAAAGAAAATCAACATAAGATATGGTGCAACTAAAGTTACATTGCTTAAATTTTCGGAAGTAAAAAAATAATTTAAGTAACAAAATTCATATCAAGAAATAGTAAACTATGATTGGAACCATTTCCTAAGCTGTTTAGAAGGTTTTCTCTCTCCATCATTCTCTTGGGAACCCTTGTGTGAGAACTTGGATCTATATTGTTCTATAAGCATGTCAAGCTTGTCTCCCACGTCCTTCCCTACTGAATCTTTATTCTTCTTAGGCCGTTTCTTAGAAACCTTTTGGCCTGCTTCTTGTTCTTGGTTTTGAATCTTTCTTTTTCTAAACCCCCAATCTTCTCTGTTCCCTGATTTTCTTCTATTTGAGTAAGTGGCAGTGTTTTGACCTTCTAGTGATGCACCACCATTGCTCTGGCCATTTTCATTATTCTTTGGCTTCATGGACAAGGCTTCTGGATTTTCTTTCAGTGCCTTTTTACTCTTATTGTTGCCTTTCTGTCTTTTGGATTTGTGTCCTTGAGGGGATTTTCCGTTTGACACTGCAACACCCAATTCACCATTTGTATTCAGTGCTGATTCCATTGCTGGTTTGTCATGCTCTTGAGATTTTCGTTTTCTGTTCTTTACAGGCTTGTGACCTTCTACTGTGCCAGGTTTGTCATTATCCATGGCATTGTTGTCATCTTGAGGAGCCTGCAGCTGAGATTGTAGCTTTGCCTTCCGAAGTTTAAGTGTTTGAACATTATCAAGAGCAAACTCCACGATCGGCCGATGCTCAGGACCAAAAGTTTCTGTAGTCATTGAAAGACAACGTTAAATTAAACAGAAATGAGGGTACAAAAATAGTCTCACTAGCAGAGAAATAAGAAATGGTTGTCACCAGGATTATTGTTAAGAACTCTCAGAGCCACAAGGGCATGCTGATGCTCCGAAAATTCAACAAAGGCAACTCCCCGTGAATAGCGTTCTTGAGCAACATTTCCTTTCTTTTCATTTTTCAAAAACTTTATCTGCAGAGTATACATATAATGTTAAAATATAAAATGACGTTCATAAGGCTTTAGAGAAACAATAATTGACAACTTCAAGCCATGATCTACTTAACCAACCTGCCGAATTACAGGTTTTTGCTTGGTAGCTCTAGAGATAACTGCATCAATGCAAAGCTTCTTGAGTTCTTTCTCATTCATTGACTTGGGTAAGTTGTAGATAATGAGTCTAGTTCTTGAAACATGAAAATTGGGAGATTGAAGCTTTGTCTTCTTTTTCTTTTCAAACCTATGAAATTTCCATAAATAATGTTAGAACACTAACACCAGCTGAAGATAACATTTATACCAGCTCATTTGGAAGATCATATGCAACATACAATAGGACAATCAGAATATTATGTTTTGAAAATTAATGATATTTGAAAACGGATTGTGAATTGATGGCTCATATTTTGTTTGTTTGTGGATCTATACACAAAATGGATTGTGCATGAATTATCATGTGTGTATTAGAAATTATATCTTCTTAGCTTTTCCAGAGAGGGATTTTTCTTGTTATCTTGTGATTTTTCTCAACAAAATTACTAAGCATGAAAAGAAAAAGAAAACAAGGAGAAGAATACAATACAGGTACTTTTTTTCTCCTAAAGTTCAAATGAGGTTAAGGTAGCACAGATAAACAAAGGATTACCACAATATAGGGAGAATTAAAAAGAAAACCATAATCATCCACGACTTAACATGAGGCTTGTCCCTCAAATGCAGCATACAGTAGTCTATAACCATATAACAGTCGTGGATTAAAAACACAATTACTCAAGTGCTGCCCATAGTAATTATAACCAACTAGATGTGAGTTAAAATTATAATAAATGCCACTAACACTCCAAACCACAAAATACTCACTCTTGGCGTTTTAACATATCACTGGCTGAAACCCCTTCAGCAGCTGTAGTTCCCTCAAGAATAAGTCCCTCCTATTACAATAGCAGGACAATGCAAATGTTAGTCCTATTGAATATCAGCATCAACAGCCTGCTCCACAAGAGTTACAAAGGAGAAAACAAACCTTAGCCAAGTAAAGATTGCGGTGGTCATGAACCTCATTTTTTGCTTTCTCCAGTTCCTTGTCATGTGCTGATTTCTTATCCAAAGCCTTCAAAACTTTTAATGGTCTACCTTTCAATAAAATACCCATCCCAGAAGCAGCACTGGCAGTTGAAATTGCAGTATTAGCTGCTTCTACAGTTTTAAATTTTAGAAAACCAGTCCCTCTCGGTCGCCTGCATAGAGTAAAAGGAGACTATGAATAATGCCCTGTGAAATACGGACACAGAAAATAACACTCAAAGACATACTTGGTAACTTGGTGGAGAACAGGAACAAAGTATTCTACTTCCCCAAATCCAGAAAAACGCTGTTTCACTTCTTCGTTATCACATTCAAAGGGAAGATTACATATAAAAACTGTTCCCTGCAAATCATCTTCTTCTGTTCTCTTAGGAATTGATAAGTTGTTTCTGCTGGAAATTTCAGGCTTAGAAACACCTGAAACCTTTCCAGACTCATTTTTTTCATCTGCATCCTTAACAATTTCATCAGATCTTGACTCCTTGTTTTCTTTGATCAGCATAGAATCATTGTTTGCAGATGTTCCTTTACTCGAGGATGTAAGCAAGTTGTTAAGAACCTTTTTTGCAATGTCTGCTTCCTTATCGAAATTATCTTCAGGAGTGCCTTCTTCCTCCATGGCACTAGAGTAGTCTGTATCACTATCATCTCCTTGACCAGATCTTTTATCATCAAGCTCAAAATCGTCATCAGTACTATCCTCATCGCTCAAGTTTTTTTGTCCTAAGGAAATCATAAAGAATGTCTTAAATAGTTCAGGCTCAAAATGAAGGTTTCTAGAATACTAAAATAAATAGGACGAAGATAAAGAGTGAGACTTATGTAAAGCACCGATAATGTATTTGTAAACTAGAACAATAACGAAAAATTTCTCTACAAATAACATGTATAGCATAACTCACAATGACCCAATACTTCAAATGTTATGTATTAGTTGTCCAGGAAAAGGGACATAGAAAGGGATATACACGATCTACCAGGGAAATTTCAAAGGCTACAAAAAGAAGCAATGAGCTTTGATCTCAACATAGAAATAGTTACCAAATCCAAATTTGTTGATCTAAAATTTCGAAATTTCAGAAAATGCCACCATCCTATGTTCTCCAACAAATTCTATAACTATAGTTAAGTTTGTAACAACTCAACAGCCTGGCTCCAATTATAGTCACTTAATTATTCAATAGAGAATGCTATAAGAAACATACTCAGTTACTCTCCAAGTGTAATAAAGAGTAAGCTACATTGCATAAAAAAGAGCTAGCTTTCTATTCCACAAATCTAATCAACAGCTGACTAGCATAATGGTGAAAATGAGGTTAAACGCCAAAACTACCCAAACAGGTGAACAGTGGTGAGACCAGTGTTATTAAAACCGGACCAGCCTGGCCGGTTCAACCCGAAACCGGTCACATGGTTGATTCGGTTCAGTAATCAGACCGTTTATGCAATCGACCCAATGACACGTCATTAAACTGGTGTTTAACTCAGCCCGGTTCATATTTAAAATTTTGATCTGGCTGCAAGATTTTACGTTCAATTTGTCTCGAACCTCATGCAGAGCTGTGTTCCTATTTTTCTTATAGCTTTCTCATGTCTCAATGCACTGACGCAACAACAGGCTACTGGCATTCTGCAAGGCTCCTCACGTCAATCAAACAAACTAGCGAAGCTACAATAAATAACAAAAGCAAAAAGAATAGAGGAAATAACACAAAAATGCTAGCCGTTGGAATTGAACCTTGGACATTGCATTCAAGTGTACATCACTTACCGCTTAAGACAGATTTCTTAATCATTATATTTACTGCAAACATAAATATATATTATTAACTATAATTTTATTATAGTATATACCGGGTCAACCGGTTCAATTAGCGACCCACCAGTTGAACCACTAACCCACTAACCCAATGGCTCGACTGGCTCGATGACCGGGTCGGTTTTAATAACACTGGGTGAGACTAATCCCAATTTCTATTTTAATGGTACAGCACTTACAACCACCATGTTTTAGCATAATCTACTTGATTATGCAATCCACCTCAAGTATTATGCCATGCATGGCAAGCAACTATATCAAACATACTGAATTTTTAAATTAACATGAATAAGATCTAGAATGAAAATAGCAAACCTACATAACTTCGCTCAAGTCAAATGGCAGTACCATTTTCAAATTTCAATGAATACAAAAATTACCTTTCTCTGAGGCAAGAGCATTATTTGTATCACTGCTAAATATCTTTTTTGAAACAGCCCAATCAACAGCTATGAGTCGTTTTGCAAACTTTGATCCATTGAGCTTTTGAATGGCCTGGAACAGAAACAGGCAGCTTATATGCAGGTTACTTCAGAACATAAATAGTAGGTAAAGTAAAACATAGGTAACAGTTCATACCTTTTCTGCATCTTGCTTGCAGGTGAATTTTACAAATGCAAAACCCTTAGACAGACTGCAAACAGGAGAAGAGGTGAAAAGAAAAAACAGTTTAAGAAAGCATTATGTATAATAGTATATTGAAACTCTTGAAGTCAAGGAAAAGAAAAAAGAACTCACCCTGTGTCTGGCTTTTGTGGAATAAATACATCCCACACATACCCTGCAGATGAAAACATATCTCTTATTTCATTATCTTTTGCCTGCATCCATGTTTAGTCAACTAGTCAGAAGTTAAGGCCTCCAAACAATATTTATTTCATGCTTTTAACTCAATGCATCAAACCTTGAAAGGAAGGTTTCTGATAATAAGCTTCCATTTCTGAGTCTTGGAGCCCTGATCCACACACAGCAGAAAATTGTTAAGAAACTAATATCTCATTCATGATCATCCTCAGTAAACAGGGAAGTTAACTTCACCTACAAACAATTGAAAATCAATAGAAGAAAAGCACACAATAAAGCATAAACACAATGAAGTCTATCTTCCACCACCTAATAGATTATTAGATGATTCTAACAAAGTACAGTCTACAGTTACTAAATGCATTCCAACCAGGCTGAAAATTGTCTTCTAAGTCTATATATAGACTTCCAAATGGTGGGCAGGGTACATACATTTTACACAACTACTCCAAAGAACAGATTTTCACATATCAGAGTTAGACACTCAAAAATGGAGACAACAATCAAGAAAATACTTTTCAACACAAACATGGGAAACAGACTAAAACTGAATCCAAATGAAATCCTGTCAAGCCTCAAGAAGCACCACATATAACATTCTCATTATGTAACTTCCTTTATATTAAGAGAATGAATGCCGTATTGTCATGATTAATGGCAGAAAGAACTTAGAGCTACTAATGACTCTTTCATAAAAAAAAATAAAGAGAATGGGTTTTTTGTCATATTCATATTTTAGAAAATGAATAACACATTCTAATAGATACAACATAATACAAATGACATAAAGCAAAAAGTTAGAGTATATGAATACAAAACGATAAAGCTTCTTCTCACAGCTGACAAATATTCATATACAAACAATTCTTTTCTGGAGCATGATGATATTATACTGAATCTAGTGAGTTCTATGACAAGCACTTAACCTCTCCACCAAGTTGGCGTGCCCAAACGTTTCCCCCTCCTATCTCTTTTTTATGTAATGTTGCAACAGAAGCTCGAGCTGATTTTACACTTGTATAAAGCACAGCCGAAGCATCTAAAGTACATCCATCTTGCAGGAGACCTGAAAAAAATTCCATAATGACCCCTATCATCCCAAGCAGTATAAAGATTCTTTCAAAAAGGAATACAAAGGATTTAATCTTGTCAAAGAACATCCTAGCTGGAAAGCCATCTCTTTGACAATTTCAGTGGATGAACAAACTTCAAATGTCCTTATCAGTACTCAATATGATTACATGGGATACAATACAACTAAATGTTTGTTTAAAAAAAGAAAAGGGTTTAGCATTAATTAAAACAATAATATTGACAAGAACATATACAAGTACAAGACAGCAAATCTAAATTATTATCAGCTTCGCACGCTAACCATGAGATGACTTTACACCAAGTACAAAACAGTGGTGAAATCTGACCCAACAAGACAGTTAAATACAGCCTATTATAATTATTCAACAAAGAAAAAAATAGATCCTTTTATATCTTATTTAATATAACTAACATATCAAACCATTAAATAAACTTAAATCTATTTCATTTGCATTATATATCATGATCTGAAAAATCAAATCCACAGTTACCATGTTGCTCAAGATCTTTCCCTGAAAGAGGGTACTTAATTGAACACACAGTGCCAATCTCTTTGGCTTTGCTGTGAACTTCTTCAGCCATATCAGAATTTATAAGACCACCAAATATAACAGTTCTAGCAACCCTGTCAAAAGAAAAGAAAAAAAAAATACAATAAGGAACATCATTTTAGAAACAAGACATGCATTCAAACATATGAAACATCCATATGTTGGAATCAAATAATCTCATTAGTCATTTCCACTTAATCACAGTCCTGTTAAAATCAGCTTCCAGGGATTTTCTTTTATTTCCCTGGTAACTAGCTGGTTTAAAAAATGTTGGATTAAATACAATAGCAGAAAAATAGATAAGTGTAAAAACCTCTGCTTTTCTGAGCAACCACCCTCATCTGCTACATCATCACAAAGAGCTGATTTTTTAATTTCCATGGGCTTCCTTGTGCTTTTTTGTTTACTGACTTGCAATTCTATACAAGAAAAATAATACATATAAAAAATTGAAATAAGTATATAAATGAGACTCTTATATAAATAATTGTATAAACAAATTCTCAACCTTCTTCCTTCGAAACTGAAACATTCTTCTCTGATCCAGATGATCTGCCGTCTTCATCATCATCTTTTGGCTTTGTGAGATCATCTGTCTTGCCCGCTATAACATTACAAAAGAAAGAGGCAGAACAGAGAATAAAGGAAGAGGAATATTGACAAGGTTAGAACCATTTACACATCATCTTTCAGACAACATTTATCATGAAAATATCACAGTACACTGAACCAGAATTTTATAGTATCAACCTTGATTTGGTTTTGATTGTCGTTCTTCACGGGGAGGACGAGGCATTGCATGCTTCACTACAATTTTCCGGCCTTCAACAGATGTACCATTCTTCAGCTCAATAGCACGGTTAGCGTCTTCCTCAACGGCACTGAAGATGACAACAATTATTACCAAACTAGAAAAAGCTAAGTCACAAATTCTAATTCTAATAAAGGTGAAACAGACAGAAGAGTCATATATCTATCTTTACATAAAAACAGAGACAACCAACAAATTCTACTCATATATCTATCAATATGTAGACAAGAAAAAAGCAAGAGAATAGTGACATAGGAAGCAAATAACTAATAAGACAAACAATCACAACAAATTGAAGTTCTGGAAGAAGAAATGAACTCACAATTGGACATAACCGAAACCACGATGTTGAGCTGATCCTGTGGATGATTAAACAAGGATAAAAGATGTTAAAAATATAAATAGGAAAATATATGCTTCACTATGTCTTGAGTCAATGCTTATAGTAATAGTAATATACAACAGAAAGAACCCTAAAAGTGAAGCATGTTACCTTTCTGAGTGACCATGAAGCAACGCCTGACAGGCCCAACCTGACTGAACGTCTCCTCCAACTGATTATATTTATTTATTGATTAGAATAATCAAGAATAAAAAAGAGAAGAGAGGAAATAAAGAATACCTGAGAATTGGAAAAGGAATAGGGCAAGTTGGAGACAAAAAGAGTCGAGGGGCAATGCTCTTTGCCTCCATTTTCCTTCACTTTGTTCTTCTTTCCCATCTCAACCAAAATTTCCACTCTAGGTTCAGTGAGAACAATGAGGGTCGAGGTAGGGCAGAAGGGCGTCAAGGAGAACGTTGGGGTGTCTCGAGACTCGGGGTTTAGTTTTTGGGCCTACTAGTAATGTTGTGGCCCAATCAGCCTCCCCTACTAGGGTGATGCTAGCTGCACCAGCGTAATTGCTTGTGCACCCAGCATTTTTTAAAATATCAAAAATACCCCTCTTGTATCTTCTTCCTTTTTAAGCTGAGTCAGTAGTGTTTTACGTCTCCATGCTTTTTTGTTCTTCCGTTTCTCTCTTTTGTGTGTTTTTTTATTGAGATAGGTGAGCTTGGATGTAGGTGAAGGGGTCGGTGGTAATTGTTGGGTCACTCTCAACATTGCTGCTTGTGATTGTTTATTTTGCTGACTAAATTTTTTTTTATTAAATAATAATATTTAATTTTTTATATATATGCATATAACTCTTTGGAATCTGTTACATATTTTATTCTCCTTTTTTGTTTCTCTTACTAGTTATGAGTTTGACAATATTGCTAGCAACATTACTATGCTAGCTTAAGCTATCTACAGTTTTGAAGCCTAGAACCTTATTGTGCTTGCTTAAGCAAACCATAACTAACTAGCTTAAATGAGCTAACTCTAAAAAGTCTAGTATTGCTTGTTGTGCTTGCTTAAGTGAGCTATGCAAAGTTAGCTTAAGCGAGCTTATCTATTAACGCCTATTTGTTGCTGCTTACAAAATCCCAATGAACCATAAGAAGGGCACAAATTCCAAGATACAAAAGGAGCATTTCACAGACATGAGAAAAAGAGTTTGGGGACATCTATGCTTGAGGGCTCTAGCTACTTTGATTATTTCTTTGGTGGTTCTCATGACTATGAGTAGTTTCAATCTTCATTGAAGTTTAATGTAATTAGATTATTCGTGTAATTACTATTTTTCTTATTCAACAAATGATTGTTATCGTTCTTCTTCCGTGTTTATTCCTTGTCATCATAAGATGGCCATAGTCTAATAGCCATTAAATCCTTTTGCGGCCACATTTATTGAATCCTTTTGCAGCCACATTTATTGCCAATAAATATGATTATCGCCGGCAAATGTTTCTTTTTTGGGTGTAGTGCAAATGGACCCTTCTCTCGATATTACCACTCAAAATCTAAATTTTCTGCCCATAATATCCATAGATTGAAAAACTTTTTGGGGCAACCATTGCAAGGTGTAGGTAGGAATTGAAGCAAACCCAAAATTAACTAAAATTACTCTACTAGCTCTATTAAGTTAACGCTCTTTCCAAGCATCTAGACATTTTGTAGTCCTCTCCAAAAGAGAATCAAAGAGATTAGAAGTAACATGCCATGAACCATGTGGAATCCCAATCCAAGTTATTGGTAAAGTCAATATTTGAGACATTAGAGATTTGTTGTTGAATCATATCCGGACCCATTTAGACTTGTTTTAAAAAAAATTGCCTAACAAGAACGGGTTAATTGAATTCTGTCCATTTCCTTTTCTCTCAATTTTTTTCATTATTAAGATTTTGAGAAAATGAATGTTACTCTCCATAAAATGTATATCATCTTCATTTTATTTACTTTTTTAAAAGCTTATGAAATGGATAAAATGCAGAAAAAAAGAAATGGAGAGGATCCGTCTCCAACTAAAGCTACCACAAACCCTCCCTAACATATATAACAAAAGCAAGAAAAAGAGAGAATGAGATAGAGATATGACATGACTAAGAGAGACAGTGGGAGAGGGTTTGAAAATTTTCACTACTCCTCCATGCAAAGGTCTCTTTAAACATCTCCATGTAACGTTATTTGTTACAATAACAATCCATAATAAAACATTAATTAAAATATCAACATGAATTTTCTTGAGAAACTTCAATGGTTTGAAATATCTCATATTATAAATAAGATTGAATCCTTATAAGGTACAATATTCTCAAATATAAGCATACAACGAACACTAGAAATATAACGAAATTAATTAAAAGAAAACTAAGTCTTCAACTCTCATTTGTTTCTATAGTTTCTTCCTTGCTCTAAAAACATTACTTATAATGAGATATAATTTTATTGAGTAAAACAAGTTCTAAAAGAAATTTACAAACAATATTATATTCTCAACCGACAAGATAACCAAAAAAACTCAATCATGATACTTGTAGCACATTTAAAATAAAATATCATAAATATATACACCAATTAATTCAACCACAATTTATTCACATAACATTCTCAATATAAAAAAAACATTTCAATAAGTGTCATTAACACTTCAAGCATTCAAATCGATATTACATACACAACTCGATAATTCTCAGAATCACTAAACTTGACTTTGTGTTTCCTAGAAACAATGTAGATCTCATATCCACTTTGAATCTCAAATTCATTCATGTAATGATTTTTTAATGTCTCTTTCATCCTGAATGGAAATATCTAATATCCGATCTCAAATGTCAATATTTTCAAATAAGTAGATAATCGTGGATATTTTCAATAAATAGATAACACATCCCGAATGGTGATATCCCTTATCCTATTCCCGGAATGTGACGTGTACCGTCATTCCTTGTTGGTAGATATTCGCTGTTATTTGGCAATATTTGTTGGCAGTCAAGGCAATACTCCGTAGCTTTGAGGATTAATTTCTCCAAAAGTAAGATATATGGCATCAATGCTCCGTAGAATTTCATGGAGGGAGCAACAACTTTTCTCCACTGCACTATGGTGTCCTTACCTTTTAAATTCTTGGGGATTCCAATTGGAATTAACCATAGGCATCATACTTCATGGGAACCGGTTATAAACTTATTTTGGAAGAAATTATCTATTTGGAAGGGTAGTGATAAGGTCATGGATTCTAACCAAGAAGTGCTAGAGAAGTCCAATTCTCCAATTAGTCCAATAACACGCGCAAAAGCAAAACGTACGGATGGAGTCTTTAGCTTCTTTGAAGTAGAAAATAATAATAGGTTGGGTTACATTGTTAAAATACGAAGAAACATAAAGAAAAAGGTGTTGAAGTGTCCATGGGTCAAATTATTTTGGGCCCGAATTGAAACATTTTAGAAAAAGAGCAAAGGACAAATTTGAAAGGGTGCATGAAACACATTTTTTTATCATTAATAAACAAGAAGCTTTAATAACTTTTAGTGGAGTACTTTGTTTTTATTGTCATTTAGTGTATTTTGTTATTTACTATCCCACTAAATTTGTCCTCTACTTTAGTGGATATTAATAACTACTTACTGGATCTTTTCTAGAAAAGACACCACCATTTACAAATATTTCAAATCAATTGAATGAAGTTTATTTATATTGCTTATTGTAATTATTTCCAATTCTTATCTAAGTAAAAAAAAAATTATGTAGCGACAAATTATATGAATTCTTATCGCTCTCAATTTCTTCTTTTCAAGAGTGTGACAAATTCAATTGGGTTACTTTAGATTGTGGCATTTTTACTTATCAAACTAGGGGTGGCCAAATTCTACTCTTTCTTTATTTCTATTTTCGGGGCACATCATAGTTTTGGTATGAGAGCCATGTTCGTAGCTTGAGTGTAAACACTTAAAGAGAGACCTACCTTGTGAAAGTTTGAAATCTCATTTTTCAAACACTATGACTAAAGAAATCCCCAAAGGCCTTACTTTGGAGCAAGCTCAAATCTTGGGGCTTCAACGTAGCCATGAGGAGATGACAGAACGCCTTGATCGTTTGACTGCAACAATTGAAAGGCTAGACTGTTCAAAACTAAAATGGTAGTAATGGACGAGATACAAGTTCACTGGAGGAGTATTTGGAGTGGGTAAGACGAGTCGAGAAAGTATTAATTTGAATGTAATAATGAGTATTCTTAAGCAAAAAAATGTCAACTTGTTGCCCTTGAATTCACTGATTATGGAAACTTATGGTGGGAGAATTTGAAAGCACAACATAGAAGAGAGGGAGAAGAAGAAATCAGAAGTTGGTGATTAATGAAAATATTGATGTGGCGGTGGTTTGTTCCTGAATATTACAAACATGAACTTTACATTAGATTGCAAAGCTTGAGGCAGGAAAGAATCTGAATAAAAATTTGAGTTTTTTTTTTCTTTTTGTGAGAATTTCTCTTGATTTTTTTGGAAAAAACTAAATCTGATTTTATAAAAGTAATTTGTGGCTATCAAGTCTAGTACTATGTCATTTTCATGCTGGTGATCATTTAGAATTTTTCAGGGAAATTTGCTAGTCTTTTGTAATTCTTTTTTAGGGACACACTTTGTAACATCAGACGAATAAACTCTGATACACATGCATATAAATATAAAGCAGATGAATCAAATGAATAATGCACAATCGAAATATCCGAATTAGATAAATATGCATACCTCCGATTCTGTGGACATCAAAATGGAGAATGGATGTTGTTAGGAAACCACAAATATTCCTTTAAATGTTTATATATTGAATATTTAATAGCCACTTGATCCACTAAGTGCATGCATCATACTCACCAGCAAACAAAATACAAGAACAATATCAAAGTACCACAAAATGTAACTCTCACACAAATTCACGTTAAATCCTGAAAACTCGAAAATTCTTAAATTGCTCAAGGGTTGAATGATAATATACAACGTGTCAATGATGCCTCTGAATCGTGTGATGAGTCCTTGCATCCGGACTCACGCGCCTTGCGATGATACAGTCTCATTTTTCACATGTCACATCATCACATTATATTACTAAAACATAAGCCTCAGTCATTTGCAACATCAACGCGAATGCAGACATCAAAACCGGACAATGATAATCGAGGGACCAAAATTGCTCAACTGTGACACTTTGAAAACTAAAAGTACATTTATACCTAAAAGTAAATAAAGTTATTGGAATTGAAGAAAATAATAATAAAAAAAAGGGTTACATGTGTGAGTGAGGAAGAGGTAAAGACAGGAAATGTCTTTGAAAATTTAAAGGGATAAGAGTGAAAGCATTGCAAAATTTGATGATTCTGGTTTTGTGAGTGAGAGTGACTCTTGGGTTGTTTATTTGTAATGATTCTGGTTCTGTGTATTGCATGTGTAACAACAAATTTTAATTGTTAGATTTAGTTTCACAAATTTTAGTTATTAGATTTATGCTGGTCAAATACATCAACTCACATAAATGGAGCATTGATGATCAAAATGTTTCTTTAAAAAGACACACTTAAATAATGTTGACCGAGTGTATCTCGTTTCAAATTGTCATACTTTTTTATGAGGAAAATATTTAATAAAAAAGGTAAGTATATTTAATACTTTCAAATTAATTCTTATTATATAAAATGGAGAAGAATTACCAAGAAAAATATTTAAAATTATTAAGAAATTATATACCATACACAAGTAAATTTTATTGGTTATTGTTGATTGTTAGTCTTTTAATTATTAGTTTTCGATTGCTAACATATTTTAAAAAAAAATTAAAGTATGATGTGAATGTAATATTTTTAAAAGGTCCGTCGTTTGATGTTTAATTTGGAGAGTCAATTTTTTTTTTATGTATAACTATTTATTCTGATTAATAAATGTATTCTGATATGGTTTAAATCAATTTAAATGTGATACTTAGTATAAATTTGCGGTAAACAAGAAGGGGTGTCTTTTTATTTATCATTTTGAATAGGTTAGTGTCAGGATGGAAGTCACCAAGGTTTAATCTTTCAGGAAAATTATCGATCATAGGGTAAGAATAACGTGTATTGGACATGCTGGTACATCAAATCGTGGAATTCCCTATCAAAAACACGCACATAAAACTCATTTTTGATTTTCACAGTAAAAATATCCACTCTACATGCTGTAAACTATAATTGTCGTACAACTGATTCCATCCAGAATGTCTTTGAAAAAGATGCGTTTAGCCACTTCACATTTTAATTGTTGAGGAAAAAAATATTAGGTTACCATAAAAAAAAAAAAAAAGTAAATCAAACAAGAACCTTTTTAAGTATTAGGAAAAAAATACAGAATCCGGAACGTATTCCATTCAAAACTTGGTGCCAATGAAGTCCGACACCTCATAGAATAGGTACAATTAAATTATATCGATGCTAAAGAAAATTAAGCTATACCCAGGTATAATCCAAAGGAAGAAATAATGTACATAAAAAGCTAAATTACTATGACATGTGTGCAAGTAAATTTTCTTGAGCAAAAAAGAAAAGCATATGTGAAATTTACATGTGATGGGAACATTAATGCATGCAACAGGTATAACATAGAAAGATTAAGAGGGAGAGAAAAATAATGGAGGCCATCAACAAGGATAATTTTATGCCATAACCACAAGGTTTCAACACAGAAAATTATATTCAATACGCTTTTTTTGGTTTTGAGCTGTCTAATTCAAAATAAACAAAATAAAACAAGTTTTAAGCTCATTTGATTCTTCAGTAATTTTTTTTAATAATTTCTTAGTAATTTTTAGTGTTATTTGAAATAATATTTTTTTAAACTTTAATTTTTAGTTTTTTTAATATTTTTTCACTTTTATCTTCAATATATTTATTCATTTTTCTTGTTATTTTTTAAATAAATTATGATTTTTTTTTTATCATTTTATATTTTTCAACTACTTAAATATCTAGTTTTACTGAACACTTTTAATTTAATAAATTAATTTTTTAACTTTTAACTATCAGTTTTTAACTGCCTTTTCAATTAATTTTATCCAATATAACCCAAATATAATAAATGACAAAATATACTTTCTCTGATCCTATATATTGATTACTTTCAACTGAATCATCAAGATGAAAGGAAAGTTAAGTCATTAAATATGTCTGAAAATAAAATAAGTTTCTAATTATATCCTAATATAATTACATATCCAACTAATTCCACTAATAACTAATTAAATACCAAAGGTGAAGTTTGAAATTGATTATGGTAATTAAATTAATTATTTAAAAAATTTGTTTCATTTTTTGGTGTGGGTTTTGTATCTTTAAATACCAAAGGTGAAGTTTGAAATTGATTTTAAGCTCACGCCATCAAAGAGGTATCCTATGCTTCATAAACACCATGAACAATGAGAGTGTGAACTTGGATTTCAACTTGAATGTAGTCCGAGAAACAGAGAACAAAAATGAAGGTCCATTATTGAATAGTGATGCCAATAACGTGCAATCAAAATCCTCAAATTCTATTGATTTGAATATTGTACCCATGAGTGGTGATGGAGCAAATTCTCAACAACCCATCAATGGTGAGGGAAATCAATCTCAGTTGTCGAACTTGAATGATCTCCCAAGCGTTGAAATGGACTTTGATATGAGTGTTGACAAGGAAGAAGATGGTATGCCTGACGACACTGAAGATGCAAGCTTACACGGGTAATGAGTGATGGCCAATAGGAGGAAGCAAATGCAAAAACAAAATTTCCTATAAATGCATATGCTACATTAAACAAGCAACGAAGATTCTTATCAACTGAAGAGCATAGGTTCATTTGTCGTCTCTTGTTAAATTCAGTTTATAATGGAAAACTAAAGGAAGGTACAACAAAGAACATTGTCACATCGTATTGTGTTTCAAGAAGGGTCATTCAATGTATATGGCTTATAATGGGTTACAATGGGACTTTTCTTGGGTGTCTGAGTCCTCAACAACCAATGCCAACAAATCCTCATGGTTTAGAATGGGTTCCTTGTCTTTCTCCATGGAGAGAAAAATGTTTTAGTTTTAATTGATACAGAAAACAAAAGACATAGGTAATATGAGAGAGAATGTAATAAGAGAGACAGAAAGAGAATGAAGTATTTGAAGAGATACTCATATTTTCGTTAGAGTGAGAAGAATGAGTGGATGGTGCATGAAAAATAAGTTTCCCTAATAAGTGTTGAGAATAATATAAATGACAGAATTAAAAAATATTATTAATAAGTTAGTTGATGACTTATAAATAAAACAAAATATTCATTCTAGAATGTGACTAATATATAGGACGGAATAGAGTGTTAAACATTAGTGCACTTAAAAGATTGACTCACTACTAGAAAACTCGTATTCTACATCGGTCAGAATCACGATTCAACAACGGTGCTTGACCGTTTTTTATTATAATGATGTTGAAACTTAAAAATTTCAACAACGGTCCATAAACAAACGTTGTAGTAAGCTGTTTTTTTTTTTAAATCGGTGCTATATTATTGACCGATGTAGAAACCTTAGCCGCCGAAGTCAACAAGCTTAGTTTCTACATCATTTTTTAATTAAGAAACGTTGTAGTAAGACTAGTTTCTACATCGTTTTTTAGTTAAGAAACGTTGTAGTAAGACTAGTTTCTACATCCTTTTTTAATTAAGAAATGTTGTAGTAAGAGTAGTTTCTACATCATTTTTTAAATAAGAAACGTTGTTGATCCCCTATTTTCTACATCGGTGCTGACGTAGGCACCGATGTAGTAAGACTAGTTTCTACATCATTTTTTAATTAAGAAATGTTGTTGATCCCTTATTGTCTACATCGATGCTGACGTATGCACCGATGTAGTAAGCTGCGTTTTCTAAGTCATTTTTTAATAAAGCAACGATGTGGATCTCCTATTTTCTACATCGTTTTGAAGAAAGAAACGACGTTGAAATATGATATTTCTACATTGGTGGTGACGTCAGCACCGATGTAAAATCATGTTTAACCTGTAGAATAATTTGAGGTTATTTAAAATAAATAATTTATAATATGATAAAATTATCTATAAATAAAATTATATAAGATATTAAAAAAAACTTGAGTAGAGAAATTTACTAGCTAGTGAATACGTTATAGAGATGAAGAGGGCCATGAAAATGATACTGGCATGGCATAGTTACTTATCTGTGAAGAAAAGAAAACAAAAAAAAGCATTGGTTTAAAGCACCATAAATTGCATCACATTCTATGTTTATTGTTTAGAGAAATTCTTGAATTTTGTTTAAGTACAGTACCTAAAGCCACCGGTACTACTAATCGAAAGTTAGAGATAACTATATCTATATTATGATTTTAATACATCTTTAGCTTTTTGAGTGGTGGTGCATAGAGGTACTGTACTTATGTAAGAATTGCTCCTGTGTTTATGTATTCCTAGGATGTAACTTGAACTCAGTTTGAGGATTGTACTTAAAAGTAAAGGCCATTAACATGTAAGTAGCCTAAGAAAGATCAATTAATTAAGGAATACTTCTTTCCGGTGAAAGCTTGAAATTTTGGTTCTTCCTCCTTCTTAGTTGTCTGATTTAGCATTGAAGAGGAGGTTTCTTCAACTGATCGAGTACAAAGTTTGCCATCAAATAAACGTCTTCCAGAACCAGTGAACGGAATGATTTGGCCAGTCTTTGTTGCTGAATCATCATGAACTTCAGATGGAAAATGTTTCTCAGGTGGGTATGGGAGGCTATTCTTCATTCTTTTGTTTTCTGTCTTTTCTGGGGAAAATCCTGGATTCAGAAAATGAAACTATACTCAGTGAAACTACGTACAGATACTCCTTCAATTCAAATGCTATATATAAATATTGTACAAAACCACACGATCCACTAAGGTACATGGCATAATAAAAGTACATTTGTTATATATATATATATATTCAACTCTAGACAGCAACTAATTCAAAAAATGAAATAAAATGTTTGGAGTCATCATTTTATATGTATTTTAGCAGTAAGAATATGTGGATTACAAGGTATTTTGCAAACACTTGCAGACCACAAATAAAAACTTATAAGATTTATTTGGTGATAAGAGGAGAAAGAAGAGAGAAAAAAATCAGTAAGTTCAATTTTCCCATTAAAAAAAAAACTAACAATTAATTATTAATGTTTGTTAATAAAAAAAATTAAAAATCACAAATGGTCTCAGAGAACCTTATAAACTATACAAACCAAGCAACACACATACACAAGATCAAACACTGGCTATTCACGTTAAATCCTAAAATTAAAGAAAACAGATGGATTATTGCTTATTAAACGAGTCAAATGGCCACAATTTTCACGTACAACATGCAAATAATCCACAAAAATGGGGAAAACATAAAAAGGAAAATTTACTGGAAATGCAAATAGTGTACCTGGTGATCAACTGTTTATGTCAAATTTAAAATAAACAGAAGAAAATATTGAGACAGAAATCATGAAGAGTATACCAGGTGATGGTTGGCGGCGTTTAGCAGTTGATACTTTATCAGAAGACTCCATCGACGAATTGACGACACTGAAAATTGAAGTGAAATTAAAATAAAAATAAAAATATAGGTATTGAAGAAAATGATAAAAAAAAAAAAAAACACAAGTGCTTTGTTTATTTTTTGAATAGAAATTTTAGAAAAGAAGAGAATGAGGGTTAGTTACCTAGGTCAAGAGAGGAAATGGGATCGAGATTTCAGAGTGAGAGTGTTGCAGAATTAATTTGATGACTCTGCATGTAAGAGAGAGAGAGAGAGTAAGTTCAATGAGTCTTGCCTGTTCTCTATATGTAACGTTTATGTACATTTATTATTGCATGGTGAGGTCATGAGTTTTGATTCAGTGTGGCAAATTGTAGTGCTTATGGTGGAAGACTTTGCCGTGATAAATTTTAGCCGTTAGACTTATATTTTACACATTTTAACAATTAGATATACGTGAGGTCCAAGTTCATCAATTCTCTCTGAAACTTATGATATGTTTGTTCCCCCCAATAAACAATTTAGGAAAATTAATAGTTTTAAATGCTTCTAGAAATTTGTTCTTTTATATAGTAAATATTGAATGTATTTCATGGTTTTTAAATACTAAAGGTATTAATTTTTTATCAATTAATATTTTTTATAAGATAGTAAGAGGATTTATAGAAAAATATAATTATTGTCTTTTGGTGATGTTTAACAAGGAAAATCAACTTTAGATATATAATCATATATCCTGATTATAAAAATGAATTATGATTTTTGTTTGAATCAACTTAAGCATAATGCTTAATGTAAGCTAACATGATTAAAAATATTTTAAATTAAATTAAAATTTTCAACTTTTATATCTATTTTTAAAATCATTTATTCTGATTATAAAAAATTTACTGCGATTTTTTCTGAATCATTTTGAATATAAAAATTTAATTTGATTAAAAATATCTTAAATAACATTAGATGATTTTTTTATCATTGGTGTTAAATTTATTTTTATTAAAACATTAATTTTTTTCTTTATACTTTATCATTGAAACTTATCTTTTTATATGAAATATAAAATTTAGATAATAAAAGAAAATATAAAAATAAAACCTATAACATTTTTCCAATCATGCAAAAAAATGCCAATTTAGTTATATTTCATTTAAATATATACACCACTTAAATGATGTTGACCGAATCGAGACGACACAAGTTAAGAAAATGAATAACTTTAAATTCTTCCACGATATTATTTATGCTTTTATATATAGTAAATATTAAATCTATATCATGTTTTTAAATTACTAAATTATTAATTTTTATTGAATATTATATGCTTTTATATATAGTAAATATTAAATGTATATCATGTTTTTAAATTACTAAATTATTAATTTTTATTGAATATTTTCTTTATAAGATAGTTAGAAGATTTATAAAAAAATGTAATTAGTCTCTTTTCCTGATGTTTAACTAGGAAAATCATTTTTTAGATATATAATAATTTATTGCAGTAAAAAAACATGCGTAATAATTTATTCTGATTTTAGAAATACAATATGATTTTTTAATCAATTTAAGTATAATACTTAATGTAACCTTATATGATTAAAAATATTTTAAATTAAATAAAGTTATTAAGTATTTATATCTATTTTTATGAAATCATTAATTCTGGTTATAAAAATTAATGTACTGTGATTTGTATTGAATCAATTTAAATATAACAATTTAATATGATTAAAATTATCTTAAACTACAATAAATGATTCAGTTTTTTTTTTGTTTGTTGAACAAATAGTCTAAATAAGTTAAGAGGGGATGAATTAAGTATTAATTTTTTTTTAGTGACAAGTTTTAATCTCCCATATATTTAGAATGCAGAAGAACACACAACAATTAATTTAACAATATTCTTTAAACGTGTAAGACAAATTAAATTGTAATAAAATAAACGAGATAAAAGAAGATAGAACTGAAAGCTCGATTCATATCGTTCGGTTACTTCCCGTGCCTACGTCTAGTTCTAAGTAATCCACTTGCCATTTTTTCACTATTCTTGTGAATCTTTTAGAATCTTTGAACACACCTCAGAATCTTTCTCCCTTGTGTTCAAGTTTTTCACGTGCTAAAAAATAAACAATCTCTTGATTACAATTCTGAATTTTATAATATGAATAAAATGATTTCTTTCTTTTAGAACAGATGATTCAACTTAAAGAATTCTCAATAATTTATAAGAATTTGACCAAAATTGTTTAGAGAGATTTTGACACACATAAACGCACCTGGTCACCCACCCACCCACCCACACACCCACACACACGCGCACACATAGGCCAATTGTGTTTGTTCAAAACAGTTAGAAGAGATGTATCTTTTTTAAAAAATATTCTAAAACTATTTCATTAGTAATTGATTACATGACTCTGGTAATCGATTACACGATTATATCTTTGAATAGTTGTTACTTTTTAATAATTTTTTCTGAAATCTCTTTGTTAGTAATTGATTATATGAACATGGTAATCGATTACTGGTTCAAAAAATATTAAAAAATATTTCTGAATTAATTTTAACTTTAATAAAAGAATTTTGATAGTAAAGATTTTGAGGCCAAACTATAATAATCAAATTGAGATTACTAAGTTCTTATCTTAAATTTTCTTGATTTTATTCTTTGACTTGATTCAATATGTGCTCGCTCATCAAAACCTGCATGATATATATTTACATTGTTTAAAACATTTTTTTTATTAAAATATTTAATTTTTCCTTTTATATAATAATAAAATAAAATATAAAAAATAAAACCTACAACATTTTTCCAATTACTTAAACAATGCCAATTTAGTTAGCATATTAGAAATAGTAACTAAATAAATTATTGACCACCAATTAGTATTGAATTTAATTTACGAAGATACTACATTCAAATATTATTTCTCTCATTTGGATTTGATAATTTACTTCATTTGACTAAAAAAAGGAAACAAAAACAAAATATAGTAATTATAAAGCATAATGACATTAATAAGAGTACATGAAATTTAGAAGGGTTAATAAGTATTTCAATGAGGAAAAAACTATTTTAGTGTGTATATGAAAAATATTGACATTATAAATTATCCATTAAATTTAGATAATAGGTAACTTTTATTTATTGAATATTATTTTTAAACAGTAATGCTACTAATTTGTTTCTTTTAAAATAGTAGCATTTGTTGAATATTACAATAAATTATCCCGTGTATTTTTTTAAAGAAGGTTGTAGATAAAATGTTGATATAAATTGTGTTAAGTCTTTTCTAATCATCAATGTCCAAAGAATTTCATCCATCACTACAATAAAGTATGGATTTTGTAATATTTGAAAAACATAGTTAAAACATAAATAAATGTTATTAATATTTTTTTTGATATTTTATAAAGTATGGTATATATCTCACGTAGTTAAAAGTTTTTAGTAACATTTTTTCATACTAATTACAACATTTATGAAAAATATGGCTAAAAACTTTTAACAACATTTTTCCATACTAACAATAAGATTTATAAAAATGTTATTAACAATATTTCTTAGTTACAAAAGCAACATTCTAAAAATGTTGCTAATACATTATACACATCTTTGGTAACATTCAACAAATGCTACTGATTTGTTTCTATTAAAATACAACAAATATAATTTTTTGTAATATTTTAAAAATTATAATTTTAAATGCATGATGTATACGGTTTTTTAATAGATATAGATATCAGGTGGTTTTTTAACACCATAAAATAAATATATTGTGAGAAAAAATATATTATTATATTTTTCTAAAACTTGTCACATAAGGGATCTACTAATTAGAAAATAAAAATATGCATACAACTAAAGTACATGAAAACATGTGAAAATCAAAGTCAATGAAGGTCTAACACTTTGCGGTCAAAGTTATATTGTTTTAAAAAAAGAATTTTATATAAAAATAACGTATGAGAATTATAAAACTCTAATATGAAGAAAACAATGGTCCCTATAGGCCACTAAAACATTATACAATAATTACATAATGTATAATCTTTCCTATTACTACATGCAGTTGCATTATTTCTCTCAAAGTCTGCCACATTTGAGTTCAGATAAGTACACATAGCCTCTAGAGCAATCTCTAGAACTTGAAACTCAAATGGAAGCTCAGACTACACACCATCAGCAGTCGCATCTCTTTGCCTGTATTAAATAAAATGAATTAGTGAATATCATCTGATTCAAGCTCCCTACTATATAGACAATATATAGTTAGAAAACTAGTGAATTAATTGATATATAGACTAAACTACCTTTTACACAACATTATAGAACAAAAGTTTGATAATCTTCATTCATCAGTCACAACCTTAAGCAGAGGTGCAATTTGTCATGGTAAAATTAGACCAGAGTGCAACTGCATACAACGATGCTCTATTTCATTGCTATGTATGCCATAGAAAATTATAACACTGTGAAATACTAAACTGAATAAGCACTTGAATGAGGTCTTGATGGCTTAATCCTTCGCCTTGATACTCAGTGCTAAAGTTGTATTGCATTGAGTTCTTACCTTCCTAACCAAAGTCTAATAATAGAAAAAATGGAAGTACCGAAGTATAGAAGGAGAATACAATATCTAACAAGTTTGCATGCTAAAGACTTACCAGCTAAGCAACTCAACAGTTTCACATACAAAACTCGTTCAACAGCTAAACCACATTTGCATAACCATGATAAAACTGAAAAGGAAAAAATTTATCATGAGAGTAATGAATGTTGTAGAAATAAAAAGCTACCTAATTAAGTTGAATAAAACATCACCATTAAAGATACAATAGATAGTGAATACTGAAAAAGGAAACTCACCCAAGAAACGTGAGATTAATATATGCAGGACACAAAAACCGGGTTCTATAAATAGTGGTGCCATAAACCAATTCAAGATTCTGAGAATGAAAAAATAACAATAATAACAAAAGAAAGCCCTGATGGAGAAAAGAAAAAAGAAGGAAGAATCAGGGTCGAGGAATCATATTGGTGTGTGACGTGTGTTAGTGTTAAACATGGTTTCGAGGAATCTTATTTTAGTTGGGGTCTCACTCACCAATCTAGGTTTAGTAGTTTGTAGACTATTCCCAATTCCTTGAAACCCGAACAATGGAGGGAGCACCCAAATAGGGTATTTTCTAGTAATAGAAAAGTAATTTGCAAAAAGTGGTAGAAACAAGTTATTGTTAAGATCACACATACAAGTTTAAAGCAAGTTAGGAATAAACTAATCATAAACTAATCTTGAAGAGTACATATGATGGTAAATAAGAACTTACAAGCTGAAAATAAGTCTTCATAAGCTCTTCGCTATAAAATAAAACTTTTAAAAACTGTAGCACACAATCATTTTCTATAGACAAAAGGTATATAACACACCATTTCATTGTCATGAGCAGCAACAAAAGAATCAATCTGTATCCAACAAAAGAAATAACTCAAACAATAAGAGGCACATAGTGTCTCCTTATCAGCATTGCTTATTTTGTTAATTACCTCGTCCACAAATATAATGGCACCATTAAGAAGATTGTTCGCAAGGGAAAACACTTTCCCTAGAAGAAATCATTGCATGCCTCAAGTGGAACATATAGCATAGGGACACCCTGCCAAATCAAGTATGTCGATTTCAGTTTGCTACATATTTGAGCGCACAATACAAATATTTTGCTTAATTTACCTCATAATTTTTAGCATATTGCCGACACGTAAGAACCAACTGATTATATTAAACCAAACTCGACCATAAGCATCATTTAATAAGTGTACTCCCTGGGGTCTCTCGTTTATAAGAAAAAAAGACATATTTCTTACTTATCAAATAATTAATTATTTTCATTAAAAGTGAGTCTCAGTTAAAAATTGAATATTCTTTTAAAATTATCTTTCATTGAAATTTGATTATAAATTATTTTGACCTTATTAAACAAAAAAAAATTTATTAAATAAGATATTAATAATTAAGGTTTGTTTATGAAAATATTTTATTGGTTATGTTTGAGAGATAAGAGAAACTAGCATTCTCCTTTGGGTAAGCGAGCCAAACAGTTGACAATAGTAGTGTCGGCGTTTGAGTGTAGAGATAAATAAGATTTAGTTTTGCAGAAAGTGACTTAATTTTGGGGTTTGGCGCTTTTTCCCTGACGCCCCCTTTTAGATTCTGCCACTTCCACGTCAACGGTTCGATTCCCCGCACACACACAACTTTCCCCTTTTTCCATTTTATTTTTAAAACACAAATAAAAACCACCATCGTGTTCTTTTCAATTTCTTCATTTCTTCTTCTTCTTCTCTCTCTCTCTCATTTGATTTTTCAACGATTCTTCTTCTACGCGTCTTCTTCTTCACACTCTCACTCCCAAGTCCCAATGGCCTCTTCTCCTCCCTCTTCCTCCGCTATTAAGGTAAAACCAACCAACGCACACGCACACACACAACGCAACGCAACCCTTTTTCTCTCTGTCGTTTTCCGGCTTCCGTGTTGTTGTCGTTTTGTCTCCACTTATGTCGTTTTGGAATTTTTCAGGATGCCAAGGTGCTTATGGTTGGCGCTGGCGGAATTGGCTGCGAGCTTCTCAAGACCCTCGCCCTCTCCGGTTTCCCTGACATTCACATCGTTAGTTCTCTTCTCTATTTGGATCTTTCCAAGTTTTTTTTCTCCAAGGGTTTTTCGTTTCTTTTTTTTTTTGGATTTGAGTTTTTGGGTTTTTCTTGTTAGGGTTTTGGTGTTGTTGGGGTTTTTGAGGGTTTTGATAAAGCTTTGAGCTGTGCGTGTGTTTGGTCACATAGGAGGTGTTTGTGAGAGTGGGGAGTGAGTGTTGTTTGGGCTGTGGTAACTGTTTTGGGGTCTTGGAATGGTGAAATATGGCGTTGGAATTTGATTTGTTTTTTGTTTTGGTTTAGCGAGGGTTGAATTTTTGGTAGTTTGATTCGTTGCCCTTTTGTTTTGGTTTGAAATTTCAATGTTTTTGTTATAGGGGAAGAATTTCGAGTCTTTGGGGCCAGGGGTGGTGGTTTTTGTGGTGAGGTTTGAGCAGTTTTTATGCTTTGTTATGTACACTCTAGGTGGAGTGTTGGTGCTTACATTCAGTTGGCTTCAATTGCTTTTATGCTAATCGATGTTTGTGATGATGGAAGTAGGGAATTGGTATTTATTTGGGATCTTGAGTTTTAGTACTATAGTTATGACTAATAAGATCTTCGAGAATTGAATTTTAATTAATTGGGGTTTGTGGTGTTGATGTTGATGATTGCTACTCATTGCTGAGGGTGATAGATTATTAAAATGGCAGATCTGCTGAATGCTTGGGCGGTATTGTACCCAGAACAAGTATCTTGCTAGTTTCTACTAAGTGGAATTGTAAGAGTGTCGTGTCGTTGTGCCATACAGGTTTTGAACAAGGATCCATGTCTCATATTTATAATTGTATTTGTATCTATATCTATATATCTAGCGGAGCACTGTCCCCTATATGATATGGTGGATTATTGACTTTCCACCATTTTCTGCTATCAGAAATTGATAACACTCCTAGGTTAATGGTGATTTTGTGTAGACTGTGACTTATTGTGTAGATTGTGAGTTGGTAGTCATACTGCCAGCAATCAGTCAACCCACTATGAATTCTTCTTCCGTGTGTGCATGTTCTCTAGCCATTTTATAAACTATCTTTTGAACTGATGTGCTTTCACGCATTAATATACTTCATTTATTTCCAATGTGCAGATTGACATGGACACCATAGAAGTCAGTAACCTGAACAGGCAATTTTTATTTCGACAATTCCATGTTGGACAATCCAAGGCTAAAGTAAGTTTTAACTGTTGTGGTTATTGTTGTTACTGGTATAGGTTTCAGTTTTCCATCAATCTGATGAAGTCTTCAACCAGGTTGCTAGGGATGCTGTATTAAAATTTAGGCCCCACATAAACATTACACCATACCATGCAAATGTCAAAGATCCTGAATTCAATGTGGACTTCTTTAAGCAATTTAATGTTGTTCTAAATGGACTAGACAATCTAGATGCACGCCGGCATGTGAATCGCTTGTGCTTGGCAGCTAATGTTCCTTTGGTTGAAAGTGGAACTACTGGGTTCCTCGGACAGGTAATTTAATTGTATTTATTTTAGTAATTGATATCCATTTTAAATGGAAGTATCCAGTAGAATCTGAATGGTGCTTTTTCTGTTTGATAATTATTTTTATTTTTATATACGTAAGTGTATCTTCTTGTTTTTTAAAAAATTAAATATTGATTATCTGGTTGTTTGTATATATCTAGCTATGAATATTGGTTATTGTCAGTGCTGACTAGCACCTGATTTTAAACGTCCTATGCCTAGTAAGTAATCTTCTGATTGGGAAAGCAACATGTTTTTTTTTTTTTTTGTGGCATGTTTCTAAGCTTCAAAATTTAGTTATCAGCTAAAATTAATAATTTTTCTCCAGTGATTATCCACTAAAATTTAAGTGAATACCCCTTCATCCTGATTTTCAGTTTTGGCCATGTACTCTGAAAATAAATTGATTTAAAATTCTAATTCTTAAAAAAAAAAACAGATTTATAATGGTGTGTGATATTTAAGGTCTGAGATTTCATATTTGCTGTTTTTTTGTTGTAACCCTTTCTGCTTACCGATTTTTGTGGCAGAAAACATGCATGTGACATTGTTTATTACTATTTGTATCTTTCAGTATATTTGCCGGTTCCACATGATTTCAGCCGACCTCACCTAGTAGGATAAGTCTTTGTTGTTGTTGTTGTTCCACATGATTTCAACTTAATATGTGATTTCATGGTTAATTATTTCTATATATTAAGTTGCATTTTTTCAATCATATTTGTGATTTAGTTTTAATGGAAAACAGGTAACTGTGCATGTCAAGGGAAAAACAGAGTGCTATGAGTGTCAACCTAAACCAGCCCCCAAGACATATCCCGTCTGTACAATCACAAGTACCCCATCAAAGGTATTTGTAGGTTCATGATTATTTGGATTTCATTGAATGGAATATTTTATGATGCATTGTTGTATCTTGATGGATGCTACTAGGTAGATACCTTTTAACATAATATTGAAGGCTGTTATATTAGTTATATTTTAGGCAAATGGATAAAACTGATAGACTCAAGCTATTTTCCTTTCACATTATCAAATGATTATCATTTTGATGTGTGAATTTTGATATTTGCTTCAATATTCTATTTAATGAGTTCTAAGCTTTCATCTCTTTATTTTATGGCAGTTTGTTCACTGTATTGTGTGGGCGAAGGACCTACTTTTTGCTAAGTTATTTGGGGACAAGAATCAGGACAATGATTTAAATGTTCGATCAAGTGATGCTGCCAGCTCATCCAAAAATGTAGAGGATGTATTTGAACGTAGGAAAGATGAAGACATTGATCAATATGGAAGGAAAATTTTTGATCATGTATTTGGGTATAACATTGAATTAGCTTTGTCTAATGAAGAGACATGGAAAAATCGTAACAGGCCAAAGCCTATATACAGCAAGGATGTCTTGTCTGATGAACCGGCTCAACAAAATGGAAATTTGGAGAAAAAATATGAATCTGATGAATTACCAGTTTCTGCCATGGCATCTTTGGGCATGAAGAACCCACAGGATATTTGGAGTCTCAAAGAAAATTCGAGAATATTTCTTGAAGCATTTAGACTATTTTTTACAAAAAGGGAAAAGGTCCTTTACTTTGATGTAGTGATCATGTTGTAATATTAAGTTTATATCTTTATCTGGATACTAAACTATGAATCTTCTTTTTTGTGATTTTTTCTTTTACTTTTTAAATACATCTTTGAGCAGGAGATTGGCAATCTAAGCTTTGATAAAGATGATCAGTTGGCTGTAGAATTTGTTACTGCAGCTGCAAACATAAGGGCTGCTTCATTTGGCATCCCTCTCCAAAACCTTTTTGAAGCTAAAGGTATTGCTGGGAATATTGTGCATGCCGTGGCGACTACAAATGCTGTGATTGCTGGGTTGATTGTCATTGAAGCAATCAAAGTGCTGAACAATGACATTAAAAATTATAGGTATGATGTGATTTCTCCTCCTGTGTGTTCTTTATTTTGGATTGGTTTTAGTGATGGGGAAGTGGTTTGTTAAGAAGCATTGTTTAAATTTTAACCAAGATGCCTTGGGGGAAATGCTACCTACTTGGCACTGACATTTTTTGGCAGGGAAAAACATAATTCATAGTATTATCATGGTTCTGGTACTAAATCAGAGCTTACACCCTGTTCACTTTTTTTTTTTTTAAATGCTTGATAACTATCATTCTTGTCAAGTCTAAAGCAGTATAGTAAATTACAACCAAGTAAAATTATAATTGTAGGTTACTTGGGACTTATTTATTTAAGCTTAAAAGAAAGTTGATTTTGATAATTTTAAGATTTTTTTTCCAGAATCTATTTTTTTAGCTTATGAGAAAAGTGCAACAGCTTTGTTGTTTTTAAAAGATTTTTGCATTTTTTCAAAAAATACATAATTACTATAATTTTCCTACAGCATAGCTTTTAAGAAAGCACTTTCTTTGAAAAAAGCTCAAACAAACAAGCCCTTAATCATGACTTAGAGAGAACAGGCAGTGCTTTCTTTGTCAGATTTTTTGCTGGAGCAAAATGCATGGATCTTTAAGGGAAATTTTGTCCCTATTTTGCAGAGCTCTTTTGTTTTGACCTTTTTTTTTATCTTATACCTTTTATTTATTGTAGATTCTGTTGGGAGGTTGTCTTATCCTTCCTGTTCTTTCCTTGGTGCTCATTTCTTCTTTAAGGAATCTTTACTTATGTACTACACTGTAGTTTAAGTCAGCATTAAATTTACTTTTATTTTAATGTTTTTATATTCTTTTCTGGACATCTCATAGAATGACATATTGTCTGGAGCATCCAGCAAGAAACATGCTGCTTATGCCGGTGGAGCCATTTGAACCTAACAAATCTTGTTATGTTTGTTCTGAGGTCTGCCAAATCTCCCCT
Organism: Glycine soja; assembly: GCF_004193775.1. NCBI lineage: Eukaryota > Viridiplantae > Streptophyta > Magnoliopsida > Fabales > Fabaceae > Glycine > Glycine soja. Next base: position 39,126,454 of record NC_041012.1, on the reverse strand, counting down.
TGTTGCATATATTGCCTAAAGTCGTTGTTACAAACATGCTCACACTCAATATGTTCATATATGTGCAAAACAGACACCTTTATCGCTTGAAATAAACACCAATCGTTCAAAGTTGAAAGACTTGGTCGAAAAAATTGTCAAGGCAAAGCTTGGGATGAACCTTCCTCTTATTATGTGTGCTTCAAACCTGCTTTATGAAGCTGGTGATGTTGAGGATGACATGGTTGCTATTTATGAGGCCAACCTTGAAAAGGTATGTTTGTTGTCTTTGGTTTAAAGAACGTAGCATTTTATTTATAGCCTGTTTCCTGGCATTTTCAGGCTCTGGCTGAGCTTCCTTCCCCAGTAACTGGTGGCACAATGCTTACGGTAGAGGATATGCAGCAGGAATTCGTTTGCAATATTAACATCAAGCACAGGTTTTTACTCAACTCTATTTTTGTATTCTGTGAAAAATATTCCTTGGATAAAAAATACTACTATGCTAGAGGAACTTAAGTTTTTAGTGTTTCTTTTTTTCCTTTTATCTTCCCTCTCAAATGTTGCATTAAGATAGTTTTTTGTTCCCATTCCCATGAATCCTCTTGTTTCTTTTCTTTTTTTGTTCAAAAAGTACTTTGTTTCATTGCTGATTTTCAGAGAGGAGTTTGATGAAGAGAAAGAACCTGATGGGATGGTTCTCTCAGGATGGACTCAACCAGTGTCAGCAGCAGAAAACAAAGACAAATCTGTTGGAAATGGTGCAAGCACCTCTGATGCATTAATAACAGCTGTTGAATCTGAAAAGGATGATGAGATAACTATAGTTTCAACCTTGAAGAAACGGAAACTTCCCGATGAATCCGATATTTCAAATAGTGCAGCTGAATCAAAGAATCAGAAGCAATTGGAAGTAATTGAAGACGAAGATGATCTTGTCATGCTTGATGGGGATTCAGACAGCGTTAAAAAGAGAAGATTGTCGTAGTGTCACTAAAAATCAGGATGAATTCTTGCATACTAATTTTGTATTTATAGGGGGGGGGGGGGGGGTGGTGATTCTTTTGGCCATAATAGTTGTTAGGAATGTTGCTATTAATCTTTTGCTTGACATAGATATTGTTTTTCTTCCTTGTGCTTTCTCAGTAGCTGCAACATGTATAATTCTCGCTGACTCCTGACAAGAGAGGATCACTGACCTCACAAATTAACTTTCTCACACTTGACATTAGTGAACAGAAGTTTTACAAATTAACTTTCTCACCTTTGGAATGTTGATTTATCTTTCATCAGGTGATTGTCATGAATTCTTAAAAGATAGCTTTTGTTTCTGAGACATGGCAATCCTTAGTGGCTTGATGATTGCAATGTGTGAGAGATTCAATAAAATCTGTCTGATAGTAAGGAAATCAGAGGTAAATGGTGAACTAAGGTAGCAATGACATAGACGTGAAAGTGTCTATACCGATCAATGACTCCAAATGTATTGAAAGTTTGAAACAGCATGAAGGTGTAAACGCTTTGCTAAAATATTTTCCCCTTTCAAAGTAACCAAAATAATATTTGATGTGCGAAGTGGGTGCTATTCGTCATTGATATAGAAAGGATGAGTAGCTACCTTATCATAGAATATTTTCTTGATCTTAATTCACCAGAGGAATGAATGCCTGGATATTGGTGAGAAAGACAAAAGACTCGAAGGATTAATGTGCCACATCCACAATAAAAAGGAGAAAAGAAGCATTTTTTTTAAATAATTATACGGGTAAATAGTTAGTTTTGTCATTTAATGTGTAATTCGCTGAGAAATATGTTCTTGAAAGATGAAAATACAAAATTTAGTCCTTGAAAGGATAATAAGTGTGACAAATATATCCGGCCGTTAACTTTCATTCGTCATCATTAATAAAATAACTTACATGGTACGAAGAGACAAATGTGTCACTGAAATGATTGTGAACGTGGATTGTCAGCATAGGGGTATATTTGTCATAATATTTTTTTGATTTTTCGTCTTCCCACTCCACTGACAAATGTGTCCCTAAAAGATGAAAATATAAAATTTAATCCCTGAAAATATAAAAAGTGCGACGAATATATCCGAACGAATTGTATAGGAGAGAAGTTAAGAAAAAATGGATTAAAAAAATAGTAAAATACACCTTAAGATTTGAACTTCTATCTATTTAATCGTTTATCAAATTGTTAATTAGTCTTTTAATTAACCAATATAACTACTTATTTTCTAAAATAAAATAAATTTCTTTAATTTTATGAGATAAAAAAATTGAGTTACTATTTAAAAAAATAAAAACCTTTTATTTTCGTAGTATGTCAAATGGAATGCAAAGTCGTTGCAGCCCCTAAATCAGCGAGAGATACTATTCTACGTTCCAAAGGCAAATAATAAATCTCTGTATTAGTTTTTATTTTTTTATTTTTTTAAAGTTAACCTCTATATTAGTTTGAGCATTATTGTATTTTTTATTTAAATTTATTTGGGTTCTTTAGTTTTTAGTAATTGTTTTCATTTCATTCATATTATGTATAATAAGTGTTGTCTCAAGTAGAAACACATAAGGTTTATTCAAGGGATTCTTTCATATTTGAGGTATATATATACATTTTATTAATTAAGAAAAAAGACTTATAATTTCACATTAGCTTTATCTAGTTTAAATTTTGTGAGACTTTTTTTTTAAAAAAAAAGTGATTAAGTTCTTAAGTTCTTTTTTTAAAATAAATAAATAAATAAATTTGGTCTCGCAGTTGATTGTGTTTTTTATTCAAAACTATCTGACATATTATTTTCTATCTAAATATAAGAGTACTTAAGTTGAAATTGGGATATGGAATAATTTTAAAGATTAAAAGTGAGAAATTTAGTAGAAATTTGATAAAATTATAAGATATAAGATAAAGTTCTTTTTAACAACAAAGATTAAGTTTTGGCAAGAAAATCAAAAAAATAAAAATATATATATTAAAAGGCAATTTAAAAAATATATTGCATAAGTACTAAACGAATAGGATCAGAAAATTACAAATACATAATAATAATAATAATAATAATAATAATAATAATAATAATAATAATAATAATAATAATCACAATCTATTATTAACGTCTGGATATATTTGTTGCACTTTTCATATTTTCATGAACTAAATTTTGCATTTTCATTTTTTCAGGAATGAAATTGTGAGCGAGGTGAGAAGACGAAAAGTAAAAAAAAAATATTATAACAAATATACTCCTATGCTGAAAGTGACAAAGTTGTCTCTCCATACCACGTAAGTTATTTTATTAACGGTGACAGACGGAAGTTAACAGCAGAATATATTTGTCACATTTTTTACATTTTTAGGTACTAAATTTTATATTTTCATCTTTCAGAGACGCATTTGTCAGCGAATTACATAGTGAGAGATAAAAGTGACTATTTTCCCTAATTATATTAATTGAATGCTTTTTATATGGAAAGTTGAATTGGTCCCAAAATGAACCCATGTTGGATATAGCTAGTCCATTTCTACTTAAAACACTTTTGAAGGATCGAAGCACCACAGCCACAATGAAAAGGAGAAAAGAAGCAAAAATGAATTAAATTTTAATTATGATTTTAATTGAATGCTCTAATGTGGAAATTTGAACTCATGTTGGATATACTTTGTTCATTTCTTGTTAAGTGAGTGTGACTCTATGAGAGGGAGCAGCCAAGCAAAGAATGACATGATTTTGGGTCCTATAATTATGGACTTTGAACCTAGGAATCTGCACTTACCGTTTCTGTTTCTGGTATATATAGAGTGGTCCTTGACATCCTTATTTACACTTCCTCTCAATCATTCAATATGTACCATTTATAGGAGGGAAATTTTGTAAACCTGTGCTCATTATCTTTTCAACCCTCATTTTTTATTGAGAATTTTCAATCCTCATTTTAGTAATTAGATAACAACCTCTCCATCTCCTTTAACGTGCATACTTTTTAGGTAATATTCAAATAGATATCAAGCAGGTTAAAATTTGTGATGGACTCTTCTAAATATTATTTTTTAAAAATTAATTGGATCCCTAAGACACTAACTATAGGTGGTCTAAGATCCGAAAAAAAGTGTTTTGATTAAGATTCAATTATAACTCAAAACACCTAGTGGTGAAGGAATACGGATAAATGCGTGAATATTTAGGTATGATCCTGGTTACTGTCATTGTACAAAAAAAAAAATCAATTATTATAAAATTTAAACTAGTGACCTATTTGATTTTTCAAAAAAGCATGTGAACCAATATAGTAATTTAAGCATAACTTTATGGATAATGATTTGGATGGTCCTTCACTAACCGGTTTTCTAACAGAGAAATGGATGTACTTCGGATGGGGGTTGATGAAACAATTGTTGGTTCTGCTCATTTAGATGTGAGACTAGATTAAAAAAAAGAGTCATTTCTTCTTAGAGATTATGCTTCATGACATCATAATTTTGACAATGACAATAAATTTACACAACAATAGTTTGTCTTATGACCCTCCTCTTTTGAGTCAAAATATATAGCGGATTAACTATCAGAGATTCAGAATTAGTTTAAAACGAGGACTTGCATTTATCATTTGTCAAATAGTATAACTACACAAAATACTACAACATTGGTCATACAATTCGTTGCAAGCCAAGCCTGATTGAATTCAACATCGGAATAATGTCTTATGACAAGATATCTTGTTGAATCATTACAAGGTAGGGGAAATGATATAGTTCTACTTTTATTGCCAGATTCAGTTGTGTTGTCTTTGGGCTATTCATTTACTTGTTTTATTTTTTTATAGAAAAAAGTTCAAGGGATGGCACTGTTTTATCATCAGTACTTGTTTATAAAGGATTTATTTATTCAAGAAGAGTTTCAGGCTTTCACCACTGGTTTGATGTTTATAAGGGATGCTTTAAGAAAGAAAAAAAAACCTGCATTTTCAGTTTTCACTTTTAAGATATGAAAATTGTAGAAGAACGATTGGTTAATTCAACAATCTTGCATTTCACACGAACAAAGCACGACTAAAAATAAAAATGTTAATTTTAGTTTCTAAATGTCAATCTGGATCATATACATCCCTAGTGATGATTTTTTTTCATTCTCTTGCTAGAGGCACTTGGACATTAAAAATCTCAGATATCCAAAAGAGGAAAACAAGAGGCATTTTTTTTGTGAAAGGACAAGAAAACTCTTGCTAATATAGTGGTCGATTACAAGTGAAATTCACTACCTGTCGGTAGCCAGTTTCTTTGAACTTGCTTCTACAATTACCCTCACCCTAAAAATTACATAACAATATACAACAATTCATAAATATAAAACCATAAATGATTGATGGTACTGCTGAATGCATGCATACTTACAACCAACAACTTAATCACATGACAAATTTGACACCTTTTTTTTTTTTGCTATCATGCAAAATAGTACCCCCACACACAATACAGAAAGACAAGAGTACCTAGAAGAGAAACAGCAGTCAGCATACAGCATCACATCATTACACATGAAACATTTTGGTCCAAGCCTTGAGAAAGTTACTATAAGATCTCCCTAGACATGATCAAATTTGTTTGTAGCTGTCCAGGTGATGATTCCTTCCATTCATGAAACCAAATTAGGCCTTCACCTACCATTGAGATTGCTAAACTGAGCAAACATTGCAGTTCCAGAATGGTCATCAATAGAATTCACTTCTGATGAAGCATTATTCGCTGCTTCCGGACGTGCAGGCACAGCCGGAGCTGCCGGGCGATCATCGGAAGGAGTAGGAGGTGTTGGTGAAGTAGGAACAGCTGCTGATGCTGACTTGGACTCATCCTCAGGCTTTCCTTGTGTGAAGGCCTCTTGAAGCTGCAAAGCATACTCCAAGTTCCACAAAACATCCCCCATTGAAGGCCTATCCACACCATGATCAGCCAAACACTTCTCAGCAGCCTCAGCAAACTTCTTCATGGATTCAGGATTGATGCAACCAACTAAGAGAGGGTCAATGATCTTGTCAAGAAGGCCCTTCCTCTTCCATTGCATCGCCCAATCGGCCAAGTTAACTTGTTCACGGGGCAACTGAGGGTTGATGGCTGGTCTTGCACACAGTGCCTCAAGCAGAACCACCCCAAATGAGTACACATCAGACTTTTCAGTCAGTTGCTGCCTCCTGAAGTACTCAGGGTCAAGATAACCAAAGCTACCCTTGACAGCAGTGCTAACATGACCCTGCCCCATTGGCGCGTCCTTTGAAAGACCAAAATCAGAAACCTTGGCCGTGAAATTCTCATCAAGCAAAATGTTAGTGGTCTTGACATCACGGTGAATTATGCCTTGAGCTGTTCCGGTGTGAAGGTAGTGAAGTCCGCGGGCCGATCCAATGCAGATATCTAGCCTTTGCTTCCATGAGAGAGCAGGCAAGTTCTTTCCATAAAGATGGTCTCTGAAGTGACCATTAGGCATGTACTCATAAACCAAGATCATCTCATCATTCTCATCACAGTATCCAATCAAGGACACCAAGTGCCTGTGCCTTAGCTTTGAAAGCATTTGGATTTCTGTTTGGAACTCTGTGATGCCTTGTTCTGATTGAGGGTTTCCTCTCTTCACTGCCACTTGAGTCCCCTCATCAATCACACCCAAATACACATTCCCAAATCCACCAACACCAATTATGTTCTTGGAGTCAAAGTTCTTGGTTGCTTCCTGAAGTTCCGCGAAGGAGAAGTACCGGCCTAATCCCATCGACGAGGAGAAGAAGTTGCTCTTTCCCATTGAGTTCTTGCTCATGAAGCTGGTGTCACCGGCGTGCAGAGGAAGCAACCATGAAGAGAAACTATTCCTCTTTTGCCAGTCTTGAGGCCTCTTGTGCCACTTGATCACCATGGCACCAAGACCCACAAATGCTCCAAACATCATGGCAAATCCAACCGCTGCCACCGTGCCGCGGTTAGAACCACTAACACTTCTTCCATCAACACCAAATTCCCCATCCAAACTGTTGACAGAGTTGCTCATCTTCAAGACCTCTATGCCATTCATAATTGCATTGGCATTTCCACCATCAGCATTTGCTGGACCAACCTGAACCGTTAGCCCCTCAGACATCAATGTTGCATTCACCACAATGTCTTTGTAGTATGGTGTTGACAAGGCACCAGTGATGGCTGATAAATCCAAGTTATTGATTGCCACTTTCCCATTAACATAAACATTGAAGTAGAGCTCATTGAGGCCTTTGCTAACAATGTCACAGAAGTGCAGCCTAACAAGGTAGCCAAAAGAGGTGTCCACATCAAATTTCCATGACACATTGAAATTTGGCTGATTGACACCAGCATCACCCATCTCAGTGGCAGAGGCATACACAGTTTGTGGTGCAATCATGGGAGAGATGGAAGGATTGTCTTGAGGGAACTTAACAGCAGAGGTTGCCACCGAGGCACTCTTGGCCAAGTTCTTGTTTGTGAGGAAATGCTCATCAGATTCCCAAGTCCTTCCAAGGGTGTCATTTGATGAGGTGATCAGAGGCCCTCCATTGTTCACCCTGTAAACAGGCTGGAAGCCATAAGTGGTCAGGCCTCCGATCTCGCCAACGGGGAAAAGGCCGGCTCCGGTGTCGAATATCAGGTTATCAGGAGCTGAGACAACCTCTATGGCATTGATGAATGCAGCTGAATTCTTCAAGGGAATGAAGGACATGGTCAATTGTGGCTCAGTTGCATTGATTAGGTACTCCTTCATGATTGGCTTGTCAGTGTTGTTCACATTGAAGCTGTGGAGGAGCACATAGGTGTCTGTGTAGACAGAAAAAGTTGCCTTCTGAAGATCAAAGATGTTGTTCTTGATGGGGTAGAAGTGAAGCCGGATCCAATGGAAACCTGGTTGAACCAAATGGAAGGAGTACTTGGCTTCCTGAATGAAGATCCTTGCATTTGAGTAAACAGGTGAAGGCAAATTCACATCATTTGCTGAGACTTTGTACTCATCATTGGCTTGCAAGAAGGATCTGGATTGAGGGTCTGATTTGAAATGTCTTCCATCAGGGAGAGTGGCTGTGTTTTCAGCACCACAATCAATGAGGAAATTGTCTTTTGGTTGGAAAGATGCTAAAGGAAGGCCTAATGAAGGAGAAAACAAGGCCAAGAGAATGACCAGGAGGATGGGCATCATCAAAGATGATGACTTGAAGGATGATAGAAAAGGTGGTGTCAATAAGGTGTTTTTGTTTTTTTCTATCTTCCCCATACCTCCTGGGGGTGAGGATGAGGAGGACTTTTCAATTTATTTTAGAATGGTAGACAAGTAGTAACAAGAAGAGCCTGAAATGGGATGTCCTTGGATCCCTATAAGGAATTTCTCTCTCTCTCTCTCTAACACCTTCAATCTTTGAAGGGATCACACTTTGAGTTCCCTATAATTAGCCAGAGAATGTGGCTTTGGACAATCTCTCGTACGTTGCATGTTGTTTTGTCTTTATTTAGCATTTGCCAAAGGAGAATAAAACCAAACGGTTGGTCTGAACTAGTCAAAGATTGTTGCACTAAATTTTGGAGCATGTTCTGATCCTCAATGCTATAGGTATACATTCACAAAGATAACTAATTAAACTTCTCTGTTGCCATTTGATACATCATCGTCAACAGAATGACTAACCATAACAAAAGGCCTGTTTTTACTATGTGGGGTTAGTTAAATTAAAACGTCTCGATCTATATTATTTGATATTTTATATATGATTATGTATAACAAACACCATCATCAATAGAAAAGAATTTGTTAAGTAATAATGTATATTTCATTAGCTATAATAATATCACTTAACTAATAATATGACACTCTTATGTCATTACTTAATAATTTTTATTAATGCCAACTAATGTCGAAAACTATAATCAAACATAAAAAATATCAGATAATAAAATAAATAAATAAAATAGTTTAGATAGTAAAATTAAAATGAAATATTTTACAAATATGAAAAAAATATTTAAGTCTTTGAAAAATGAAAATTATAAATTTAAACTATATATTAGATGATATATAAATAATTAAGATTTAAAAAATAAATATACATGACTTTTTAAAATGATTATATAACTTTTTTTTACAGAGATTATATAATGTATAGTTCATATTTATAATTCTTATTTTCCCAATAATTATTTATTTATTTATTATGACATGTTCTAGGATAAGTGCCTATGAGTTCATTGACAATTTTATCTATTAATTATTTTTTGTTTGGCGAAGATTGACTTGCTGGGCTGTAAATTTATATTCCATGATCCTATATATCTTATTATGTGACTGCACGTTGAGAACATGTCAAGCATGTATGGAGATGAATTGTGTCCTGGACCACGAAAAGAGTTTTTCGAGTAAAATTACTGGACGTAGAATAACAAAGTCAACTAGAATAAATAGGTTTTGGGATCAATTCTACCGTCAAAAAGACAAATAAATTTTGCACGAGACAAAAGTTTTGTGCAACTCATTAGTTATATTATTTTAAATTCAAAGATTAAGATTTTCCCTTTTTTTGTTTATTTCTTTTCTACTGTGTCACTATGTCACTATGTCCCCATCTCCTCCATCTACCATCAGGAACCTACTTATGTTGATACCATCACAACCACCATGATGATATCATCAAAGGAAGTCAACTTTGGCAACAAAACCATCAAAAATAACTATTTCTTCTAATTAAGTCAATGACGACAACACAATCACTGTGATAACGATAACGACTAATGGTGAATGGTGGCAACACCATCTCGATTGCCCTTCCTTTTTTAGTTCTGGAAATCATAAATCACCTTCCCTTTCTCAAATCGAAAAAAAAAAAAGAAAGAAAAATACAACCTTTCTCATATCCTCCGAGAAAAACCACTATCATCTAAAGTAAGAACATACAACAAAGCAAAGTCAAATTCAAGAAACATATCCAAGTAAATAGAAAAAAGCCAAACACGAACCTCCAACCCTTCCACCTTATCAAGATGTTTAATTGAAGAGAAATAAAATAAGAAGATATTAATGTAAATAGGTGAGAAATAATACAATAATAGTTCCAACATTTTTAAAATTATTCCACCTTATCTTTTTTTAAATGTCCTGACTTTTTTTGCATCCATCCTAAATTATTTCATCCACCATAATGAAAGAGACAATTAAATTTATATGAAAATAAAAAAAAATTAAACGTTAATCATACAATTACATTTGATTGTCAAGATTTAATACTATGTATCCGTTTAAAGAAGTTGTGTTTTAATCTTGATTATTCATATGATAAAATTAATGATTAATATTTATTCTTCTTATAATGCAATTTAATATATTTTTCTTCTCTGGTTTGATATTATGACTAACATTTTTTGGATAATCAAAACAACTTAAAAAAAAAATCGTGTTTTACACTTTAAATTCATATTCCATGATTATTAAACTCTTTTTCTCTAGTACAATATTTCTATAAGCTTCTTTTTAACTTCTTTTTTCAATTTGACCAGTTAATATCATGGAAATTACATAAAAAAACATGGTAGAAAATGATCGCATGATGAGTTATTTTAAGAATTTTTATTTTCCTTACTAATATTTTTTATTTAGATCTTAATTTGGTTCCCTCAATTTTTTGCCCAAGCATCGCCACCGATGATCGATATCAAATTCTTAAGGTTATCATATCCTTTTATTTAATTGGTGACTTAATTATTAGTTACATATGTATTTTATAAGTTACCATTTATTCTATAAGAAGCATAGAAAAAAGCCATGTATTCCATAAGTTACCAAAGAAAAATATAAACGTAGAGAAAAGAGAGAAATAAAAAGAAACTAATATAGTTACCTGTCTCCATCTATTCTCTACCGTAGAGCATTAAGAGTGTGTAGTAATATAGAGAAAACAAAACTTTTTCTATCAATTATTTTATAAATTTTGCCATCCAAAACTTTTTTTTTTCTAAATTTTATCATTCATATTTTTAATTTTACCAGCACTAGCGCTGAAGTATAAAAAAAATTTAAAGAAAAAACAAAATAATGCTATTTTTGTCACCAACATTAACTTGATGGTAAAACACTTGAAACTTGAATTATACTATTTACAAAATAAAATAAGAAAATATGGATGATAAAATTAAAATAAAAAACTTGGAATAAAAATTGGATGGTAAAAGTTTTGAAAAAAAATAGATAGTAAAATTCGTAAACCTACAACAAATATAGAAAATATAAAATGATTTTTATATATATATATATATATATATATATATATATATATAAATGGTACATTTCGTATATATATTTTAATGACATAGTAATGCATGCACTAACATAACAAAAGTTAGTATTGATCACAATTACAAGATAATACTATTCCAACAATTCTCTCTTTCTCGTAAGATTTTTTTTTTCTTTATCCATCTTTCTAAATAAAATAATATTTGCATTGATAATCTTAAAGAATTTTTAAAATCACTCAATCAAAAAAAATCTATATATGTGACCAATTTATTAAATTTATAATAATTAAGTATCTTAAAAATTATAATAAGAGTAATTTTTTAATTATTTGTTAGCATAAATTTCTTTATATTTATAATACACAAAAATCAAGCACATCTTTCTAATACATCATTGATGTTATGTATTTCACATTTCTCTCTACTCTGTCTCTTTATTGCAAAAGATATTTCTGGAAAATTTTGTGAGCATAATAACGTTTCTCTTATTGATATATGCTTTGAAACTCTCAAAAACCATCTATGCCATGACATAGATAAACATACAAAATAAACAAAGCTTAAATTCATGAATAATTCACTGACTTATACTTATTGGAATTTTTCTTTAATCTTGTCTATTATACTCTTCTTCTCATGGTCAGTGGTTGTGGTTGGGTGGTGATTAGCACCACTATCTGTGGTAGTAGCAGAAGTAACTGTTGTGGTGTGTGCATGCTCCTTTCCCTCTCCTTCTTCTCCTCCTGGCAACTTCTCTTCTATTTTATCCTTCAGTCCCTTCTTGCTCCTCCCTCCATGCTCTTCATCCTCAGACTGTATTTGCACATCAATTGAAGCAAAATCGAGTAAGATATATCATCATTTATGCAACTGTTTAATTGTATTTGTGTGTATATATAGTGTAATTGTGGCGTTTATGTTAGACAAGAACATAGTAAGCAATCATGTGCATTCTTTAATGATAAAATCTCATACAAACTTAGCATACTTTCAGAATTCTTAACATCTGAGACATAATTAATTGGAAGAATTAATAATAGTTAATAGATTATTGTAAGTTTTTTTAATGCATGTTTTTAACATTATTGTTGGTGAAATTGTATACCGCATATGTATATAGTTATTCTAGTTGATATAAGAAAATGAAGAAACATCACTCTGAATCCGGATTATATATGTATATAATATAATGACAAATTTAAATTTGTATCTTGCATTATTATTTTAGCTCCTAATAACAAGAAATTTAAATAAGTGTCTAAATTTCGTTAGAATTTCATTTAAGTCTTTGAATTTTTATTTTATTTTAGTCTCTAAAATTATGATATTATTATTACTTAAAAGAAAAAAAAAAGTGAATTGCTGCAACTTAAACGAAACTTAACAAAATTCTTAGACTTTTGAGTTTGCTTTTTTTTATTTTAAGAACTAATATAAAATAGGATACAAATTTAAAAACTAAATTGACCATTTAGTCTAGAATTAACTATATATAATCATACGATTAAACATAAAAATCTTGTATATTATCAATTAGTAAAAAAAAAAATTGAGGATACGTACAGAGCTAGAGCTTGAGCTCTTGGAGTGAGGAAGCTCTTGTGGTGTGTCATTCTCTTGCAAACATTTGTGTGCAGTGGTTGCCACACCGGTGAGGTGCACCGGTTTGCCTTTCTCGTCCGTTAACCAAACCGGATTCCCATATGCATCTGTGAGTTCAACTGGGTTCCCATGCTCATCTCGCAGTTCAACTTGTGCCATCTTCAAACTTTATTAGGTACCTAAATAATTAATATTGCATAACCTTATTATATATAGCATGTTGGACCAGTTTAACTCTCTTAAGAAATATAGCTAAGTCTTCCCTTGGCGGTGGCCGGAGATTTGCATGCAGCTACACACGTGCCTTAAGCCTTAAGAGTAATACATAGAGAGACTTACTGACACTTGTAATCGTGTGAGGGAATTGAAGCCAAGTGTCACCTCGTTCGGCAAATTATGAGGTGATTTATGACGTTTTTGCTGAATTAAAAACAACTATATTTCAAAAGTTATTTTTCAAATTGGTCTGCATTATAAACACGTGTCTGTTTTACATAAACCGATTTCATAACATATTAATTAAGATAAAATTGTAAATTTGGTTCTTTTATTTATCTTACAATTTGATTTTGATCCCTTATAATTTAATTCATGAATTTAGTTTTCTAATTTTTTACAATCTTGATATTTCAATCCACAATCCCGAAATTCGACATTAACTTTTAATTGCTCACCTTGACCCTCACATATTATATTTTTATTGGACGTTGATCACCACGTGTGACAATTTTATTGGAGGTTGATGTTAATTAAGTGTACGAAATTAACATCCAATAAACGTGTAATACGTAATGATCAACGTTTAATAAAAGCACAACACATAACGATCAACGTTGATAATTAACTAACAGTCAACGTTCAATTTTGGAATTGGGGAACTGAAATAATTAGAGTGTGTTTGGATTGCATTTTCATTTCTTGTTTTCATTTTCTTAAAACTTTTTCATTTTCAAAAGATTAGAATTCTGAAAACATGTTTGGTTTGACTTCTTGTTTTCTACTTTTAAGAAATAAAAACACTGAAAATGTATTTTCAATAGAAAATAAATTTTTAGATTTGTTTAAAATTACATTCTTTGTCACCGCGTTTTCATTTTACCCAAAATGAAGTTTCGATTTCAACTGAAAATAAAATTTTATTGTTTTCAACTTTTGGTTCGTTTGAGAAAATATTTTCACTGAAAATGAAAACAAAAATCCAACTAAATATATTTTCATCACCATTTTCTATTTCTAGTAAAAAAAATGAAAACAGAAAATAATCAAACCAAACACACCCTTAGATTGCAAAAAAATGAGAGATTAAATTCGTGAATTAAATTATAGGAGACTAAATTTACAATTCTAAGACAAATAGAGAGATCAAATTTATAGTTTTAGCTATTAATTAATTATTCTTTAGGCTAAAATATTAATATAATATTTTGTCACTTGTGTAAATTTAGGGATTTTCAATATTGAGCTTGATTGTGGGGTTTATTGAGTAAATTAATCAATTAGAAAGTGTAAGAGATTATTATTGATGTATTTATTGTGAGTTTGGATGTTAAGGTAGCCATTAATGGCTTTGGGAACTCGAATTTGCAAAATTTTCAAAGTGCAAAATTGCACCAGCTCACTAAGCCAACTACCGACCGTGTTGGTTAAGAGAGCATACATCTAGAGATGTTTCGAACCAGCTAGCTAAGCCACCAGCACCTTTGGCTAAGCAACACATTCATATGTTTTGGGTTTGTACCCAGCAACAATTTGTGGCTAAGCGAGGCATCAGTCTGTCTAAGCCAGATTATGCTAAAACCTTATGTTTGTTTAGTTGTCTTCCCTCCTTGTTTTCTTTTGATATTTGTATTGCTTGGTGATTATGAGTAAGGTTATTTTCATGAGGGTATCATGATTTCACATTTAAAGGAGGATTATTCTTTGGTTTGAAGTAATACTATGAAAAGAGGAAATGTAGATACTTATGGATTCTATAAATGTTTAAATAAATATAATAAATTTATCTATTATGAGAGAATGTCTTTATTGTTGAGTTTGATGCTTTAAATTTTGTTGAGAACATTATTTCTTATTGAGATGTATATGTTTTTCTGAGGTATTATACTTTGCTGAGATTATTAGACTTTGCTGAGGTGATTTTATAGTTGATGGGGTTATTATGTTGTGGTTGAGATGTTTACTTTTAATGAGGTGAATGCTTTATTGGCCTACCAACAATGCTCTCCCCTGTTTAATATCGAATGAAATTTCATAATAATAGGCATTGCCTAACTAAAATTTCTTTTAGAGGTAATATACATAAATAATGTAAATTATAAATGGATACATTATCATTTCACACATATATTATGTTGACCAAGTCTAACTCACTAAAGTTAGCTAATAATGGAAGTTTGAATAATTTGCACATGAAAATTAAAGTTCAACTCTTGTCATTGTCATTGTAAAAACTTTGTAATTTAAGACTACGCAAACTTTTATTGGATCAAAATAAATATCTTACGTCAAATTATTAATATATTAGTAAGCATTCATATTTATATTAAATTAAATGGTTTTTTATTTTTGTAAATTAAGACTACACAAACTTTTATCAATTAATATTTGTTAATGGCTATTTTTGTCTAAAACCATATCAATTAATATTTTTCTTAATGAGTGTATCTCATCTCAAACATCTATTTGAAAAACGAATTATGATAATTTAGGGTTGGTTTGGTACCGATGAAGAGGAGAGAAGGGACGAGGATTGGCGATGATTTTGAGAAGCGTGCACGATTTGGTCGCACACGAGAGGATGAAATTTTTTAAAGATCTGATAGGTCCCATGGCAAAAATTATCCACACTAATTTGAGAAGATTGGGGAAGGATTTGAGCATAAATTGACATCTTGTTTCTGTTTTGTTATTGGAGTTTGTCACATCGTCTCTTTCTCACGTTTTATGATATAATACTATTATAGTAATGATAAATAATTATAATAATAAATATTAGTATTAAAAATAATAATAATATTTTATCATTAATAATAACAATAAATAACATTAATAATAAAAATATATTATAATATTATTAATAATAATATTTTTAATTTAATATTAATTTCTCTTCTCTTATTTTCTTATTTATCAAATCACTTTAATTTAAATATTATTTTTTTCATGTTTACTCTGTTTCTCTTCAACTAAATCAACATCATTTTCATTCTATTTCTTATATATTTCTCTTTTTTTCTCCTCTTTTATTCTCTTCTCATCCTTTTTCACAACCAAACAATCCGTTAAATCTCCGTGTGAATCAACATATGCCTTTTTTGTTGCCCAATAATTAGTAGGAAGGATTTATTAATAAATGCTATCTTTAAGTGATGTCAAGTCATGATTCGTGAGGGCATATTAGTAGAAATTAATGGAGATTAGAAACAAAATACTAACTGAAACGTGCACGCAAGTCTTTATAGTCACGAGTAATATCAATGTACGTGTATTTTTCGACTTCGAAGACTTTTGGTGATGTGATTCAACGTGCAGTCAACAAGCAACATAAAACAGGGTGCGTGCAACCCATGTTTGTAATAGCTTATTATAATTTAATCTTGCTACCAACACGACCAGAAAGGCAAAAGCATTGATTTAACGTAAGGTTCTTGTGAGGCTGCTTTTTCACTAAAAACAACTAAGAAAAATGATGGGTGGATAACAAACATAGAGATAAAAAGAAAAAATTAAGGATGATAGGTAATGTGACGTGGTGAGAAGAAACAAATATAAACAAATGATGTGATGTTATCGAATCTTGATCAGATCGGAATCGAGTTCACAGAATTCACCTTATCAAAATTTCAAACTAGATAGAGGCATAAATTAATCCATCCCAACAAGTCCCATGTACACCCCTACTTCCAAGTTCCAAAGATATATATATAGAGAGAGAGAGAGACAAAGTTACAAGTATAATAAGTATAAGTAATATGATATAATAAGAAGAATCAAGTAGAACGAAATGATAGACACGATAGACATTAGTAAAATGTTTTAAGTGACAGGGTGTTAATATATCATTACTTAACAACAAATTTGTGTCAACCAAACTAATTGGTATTGCCTTGCAATCTGAAGACCATTGCCCAACACCAGAAACTCCCAAGGGCTTATGGCACTTATACTGCATTACATATCAGTAGAACAAGGGCCAACAGAACATCTTTTGGATATATGAATGAATTATATCCATATGCAATAAACTAATCAATCTGTACAAAATAACAAAACCCTTGGTCTATAAACACTATCTTTGTCTTCCTATATTTATCTTCTGTATCTTTTCATTTTCTTCTTTACAGAGTAATTCCAGCTTCTAAACCTTTAGAAATCACGTATTAGTTTATACAGATCATAAATCAAAGCTTGAAGAATGACATCTTGCCCTTTCCTCAGTCATTTTATGCGAGGTTACAGAGAAATTCAACAACGGAACCTGTTTTAAAGAAGGAAAAATAAACGAAAATTAAGTCCAAAATAACTGCTTAATTTTTCAAACATTTGAAATTTGGAGTTAAATTCTATTGCCCTGTTTTGAAAACATATACAAAAAGTATGAAACTAAATACACTATTGAAATCTTTCTCTAACTTATGCTAGTCCCACATGAAATAACTAAAAAGAAAGAGGTAAAGTCCCTCATCCTATGCAAATCACACATCGAATACAAAGGGTGAAAGGGTAAAGCTCTTAGATATAAATTGGAGCCAAACCATTCTTGCATCACATACTCCTACTTTTCCCACATGGGACAAATTAATAGGAGAAAGTCTGAGTTTCAAAAATAAATCAATTAGAATTAGAAACCAATGAAGAAAAATGCTATTGATAAACTGGATTACTGGAGAGAGCGAAACAATGAAGAAAATGGAACTTACCTCTCAACAACCCCAAAGCAGCTTATTCCTTGCTAGATTTTGCCCAAAAGAAGCCCTTCTTCCGGGTTGGCTGATTATCCAGCATGGATTTGGAACTCCTTGAGCCAAATGAGAAGTGTCTCCTCAGAAAAGGTTTCCCATTAGATCTTCTCCCACTGGAACTAGAATCGATTCTAGGACCTTTACCATGACGCCCTTTTTCTCTAAAATGTTCATAGACAATGGAATCATCATCAATATCACGGTCCACAATTCGGTTCTTTGATTTCTTATTTTTAGCCTTCAAATCCATTTCAGCTTTCAGAGCTTTTTCAGACAACTTAAGTGTATATTTCTCACCAAAAGTGCAAACTGGGCAAGGTGGATCATACTTGTTGACTTCAGATGTCAAACTCTCCAAGCATTCAGCATGATAAACATGTCCACAGATAAGGACAGAAACTACAGAAAGGTCATTACTTGCAATTATCTTTTGGGTGCCCCAGGAAGACTTCTCAGTTAAAAGTTTTGAGCAAACACCACAAGTTTGCAAATCAACTGAACAGTTTGAAAACTGACTACTGGATCTAACCAGCCTTTCACAATTAAAACCAAACGACTCACTGTCAAATGACCATCTTTCTTTCAGGGAAGTGCTTGTCAGCTCAGAAAAGCCAGGCCTAGACCAATTATCCAAAGACCCACCATGGGAGTGCGTACCAGATTCTTTGCTCCATGAAGGAAACACTGGCCTCTCTTCAGATGAATAAAAGTTGCTAGAAGTCTTAAATCCCAATATTCGGCTATCAGAAACTTGCCGCGATAGTTGCTGTCCTGTGGAATGGCAGGGCCACCTTGATGGTGTTGAGCTGGATGGAAGTGGGTGACTTTGGGATGGCAGAGGAGATACTGACAAAGAAGTAGAAGGTAATGAATGTGGAAGTTTTGCGGGATATGGGCATGATACGGTTGATGATTCTGCCAACTCCTTCACCTACAGAGAGATTCACAAGTAGGAAGTGTGTCCAAGACATCAGATATGAACTACAAACAAAAACATAAATAACAGCATATTCCTTTATTATTACAATCTCACCTGTTCTATGCTCACATTTGAGGAGATATTCCTTGAAATAGTTTGATCTGATATAAACATAAACAAACATGTCAGATCTATAAATCATCCAATTGAGCAAATAATTAATCTACCAATGGATTAACTAAAACAGGATACACAACATATTTTTTAGAGCAGGAGCAAGACAAATAAAGACATCTTAACACTACATATTTATAGCCTAGCCTCATGTAGACACACAAGTCCACAAGCTTTTATTTTTATTTCAAAAAGGCCCTAGTACACAATAGTTTCTCAAGTACAGAGACTAATCTAAGGCTGTGTTTACAAGGGAATTTTACAGGATCACGGCTTACAAAATTTTCTGTTCATTTAGTTAAACATGTACCAGACTGTGATGAACTAGATAGAAATTTATTAAAATCCATTTGTGCACAATTAACACAAACAAATATATTAGGTTATCAAATTCAAAACATCAACAGTCAGTCAAAATAAATCTATTTGAATGAAGAGAGAAAGTCTATGCTTCTCAGTCATATCAAGTATGCAACACATCCTTTTGGCAACAAGAAAGACCATTCCACATGAAATTAAGCCTGTCTAAGAAAGACCATCCCACATGAAATTAAGCCTGTCTACTAACTGGGAAACTGTCACACGCCAACACCCCATGTCTGACCCAAAAAAAAAGTCTTCCATTTCTAGATAAATTGAATGACACTTTTCAACTCGCCATCTTCATTTTCCATTCTTTTTTGCTTTGTTTTGTACATAGTAACAGTAGTATAATCAACATTGATTTATGCTGTGAAGTTTCCTACTCCTAACTGTTCATTTTTCTTTTATTTTATTGTCCCATCGTGTTAAAAATGATTAATCTAATTCCTCTACATTTGCTTGTGTGATGGTATGGTATAAAAAGCTAAACCTGTTCTGTTTATTGAATTAACATTTTAACCATATTCACTGCTAATTTTTTATATTTTCTTGTGTCTATGATAGTTTATGAGAAAGAAACATAAGAGAGAATACATCACCATGTTTCCAACTTTAATGTACAGCAATGACACTATTTTTTATCTTTCACATAGACTTGGAATCTGTGTGATTGTATGGTACATTCTATTTAATAGGGTTCCCATTTACCTCATCAAATATTAAATGGTGAGAGAAAGAAATGACTAATAAAAACTTCAATTCTAAAAACTCCAACTCAAGTAGGTGCATGAATTATGATTAAAAAAATCAGAGTTGATTTGATGAATATTACCAGAAGATGAATTTATCACGTTTCTAGCAGTTCCTTCAGAGATTGGGGATTTTTGCAATCTATTATTCCTTTGAATTTGATAATTCTGCAATGGGCTTCCATCCTCCGATACATACGAGGATTCATTTTTGTTCTCAAATCCATCATTCCCGCTAATACTGTTAGAAAACCAAGTTACAGCAGTATCTTCACCAGCTACACGCCCTCGATGATCCCAGCGGAAGTTCCATGTTGGAGAATGTCGAATATTCCGATGCAAGATTTCACTGGGTGATGCACTTTGTATAGTTTTATCTTTGGCAGCAACACAACAAACAGCACCCATTCTGATATAGAAACAATATTCAGCTGCTTACATCAACAGAACAACACCAATAGCACCCTCACCAACCAGGACCAGTTAACACAGCTCTATCCCTATAAGAATGAAGAAAAAAACTATATAATCAATTGCAATGATCCATCAGGTGACAGTCAAACGAATAATCAGGAAAAAAGGAAATCACAATCATCACTCAAACAGTATTCTTGCTTTAAGTTAAGCATAATTCCACTGAAAATTAAAAACTGGACAGAAAAAGTCAAGATAAAATAAAAAAGAGCTCAGTAACAAAAGATATGGATAAAAAAGTTGAGGAAAATAATTGCAGAGATACTAGTTAATATAGTTCATCTAATGATCCAAAATCCTCATAACTTCCTTTTTTCTGAAATATGTTATTCTTCCGTGTATAACGGCAAAAACTCCAGCGAAAAATCTGGCAAAAACTCCAGCAAAAGGCAAAAACACCCAGAAAACCTTATCATCAAAATCTGTAAAAAGAAACACATCCCAAAACCTTCATCCAAATCTTAAGCCAAACCGACTCTAACTTATAAAACAACTATAAAAGCAATCAAAATCAAAATAGAGCATTGGCAGTGGAATTAACACCATACAAAAGAGTTCATTGAGCACAGACATAACACAACAGCGTCTGTGTAACACCACACTTCATCAACACACATCATAAAATACAAACATTCCACTCTCACCTTACTTATTGGTGTTACAACCTCAAATCACCAGAAAAAGAAAACTCTCCTAAGAACACAAAACAGAATGAACCAAACAGAAACAATTAAAAAAATAAAAATAAAAAGAGTTCCGCAAACGCCCCAAATATAGAAGAAAAAAAACAACTCCACACTCACTCTCACACACTCAAAAAGTCAGAACGATCCGAAATCAGTACAGAAAAAACGGAATTCACAGTCAAAACTCAAAAAACATCAATTTCCCATAACAGTTACAACAATTATCGCATTAATTAAATTATATATACAGAATAGTAATTCACAGTCAAAACTCAAAATAAACCAAATTCCCATAACACTCACAACAAATATAAAAACAAGAATTCACAGTCATAAATCAAAAAACACCAAATTTCCTTAACACTAACAACAAATATGACATTAATTAAAATAAATATTAACAAATTAATACTATAAAAGTGTGTGTGTGTGTGTGTAAACCGAAATTTTGAGTCAGAACTCAAAAAAACACCAAATTGCAATAACACTAACAACAAATAATGTATTAATTAAAATAAATAATAATAAAATTGACAGAAAAATAAATAAAAAAAAGTTAATGCCAAATATATAATGAATGTTTCGAAGAGAGAGAGAGAGAATAAGAGAGAGCGATTACGAGTTGGAAGCGTAGCTTTAACGGGAGCAAGGTAAAGAGAGGAGCATGAGCATCTCTTTAAAATGGAATTTCTAGAGAGAGAAAGAGAGAGTTTTGTAGAGAGAGAGAGAGTATTTTGCAGAGAGAGAGAAAGGGGAAGGACTATGGAGAGTGAAGAGAAAGGAAGAGAAGAAGAGGAAGGGGAGCGGCGCCGTCAATTTTGACGGCGTTAGAAGGGCTGCGTCACTGACTTCGGCTTTTCTTATGGTTGCTGGTGCATGTGACGGCGTTAGGTGATTACGTGGTTTACTTTCGCAGAGTTTTATTTCATTATTATAATGCCACGTTAGATTGAACTACTTTTCGGTTCTTTTCTTTTCTTTATATAGAAAGTTATTTTAATTTTTCTGTATAAACAATTTTTTATTTTTATATATATAAGTCACTTTTATTTCTCAATTTCTGATTTTTAAAAAAATTCTTAATTTCTAACCCATAAAATTTTTTAATGGGCCTCACTTCACTTGTAAGTATTTTTGAAAAAATTATTAGTTAATTTATATGAATTGTACTTACCTAAATTCAGAGTTAGCACATGTCAGGATGAATGTGGTTATAGTAAGCTCTAGGACTTCTCACAAGATGTGAACGAATATGTTGAGAGTTCAATCAAACTTGATACTTATAGGAGTGGAGTGCGGGTATTTGTTATTGTTATAGTTTTTACAAATAATTCCTAACTTGTAGATAATATTAGAGATAAAGTTTATAGATAAAAGCTAGAAGATGAGTCTACCTTGTAGATAATGTGTGATTTTGTAAATAATTAGATAAGAATATTCAAATGTCAATAGGTTAGAGATAACCTGTTAGTTAGGAAGCCGACTCCTAAGGATCGAGTGTCCATGCTTCTGTTGCGAGACTGACATAGAAGGATTGACACGTGTCTTAGAGTGTCATGTAGGGTGTCATGTGTATTTTGTGGGCCTTGAACAACACATGAATTATTAATAATGTATACTATTATTTAATTAAAATTATTATAAATTTGATTTTATAAGTAAATATTATTATTAGGTCAAATGATTTATTTGGTCCTTTATCTTATTTTTTTGGTTTATTTTGGTCATTTATTTTTTTAGAAAATTCTTTTTGATAATTTATTTTTTTAAATTGGTTCAAAATGATACTTCCGTCGATTTGAAGCTAACATTGTTAACGATATTCAAACACTGTCGGCTAAAAGCTGTCACAAAATGAAAAAAAAATTCTTAATCCCCAAATTATTCTAGCTCATCCCTTTTCCTTAAAACTGTTGATCTTCCCTCAAATGCCAAAACTTTTGGCATCTAATCCCTCCTGATTAACTTCCTTCCCTCCCAGCATCAAATTCATCCTCATTGTCTCGCTCTCCAACCTTTCCCAATTAAATTCCTTCTATACTACAAATCTCAAAAGGCAATGAGAGAGACATCGATTCTACTCGTTATAGACTTGAATGGACGTGATTTCCCATTTACCCTCATTGTCATTGTGTGTAGTGTCCTTCACATCACGCACGACAATAAAATTATTGATTTTTTTTTGGATCACCAAATCCACCATGTCGTTCACTCGAATTCAATTATGATTTATGATTTGCATGTTTAGTTGTGGGATTTTCGATCAAAAGAGAATTATGATTATGAACAATGAAACTAATTTATGAGGAGCATGTTCCGATTGCTTCTTTTCATTTTTTTTTTCATTTTGTGGCGATTTTTAGGCATTTATTTGAATAGTGTTAACTTCAAATTGACGAAATGACTATTTTGATCCTTTTAAAATGATAAAGTACTAAAATGAATTTTCTAAAAGATAAAGGACCAAATAAATCATTTGATATTATTATTATTATTATGTGCTAAAAAAAAGTAAATCATTATAAAATCTAGGTTAAATTACTCATTTGGTTCCTATAGTTTCATGATTCTTACCTTTTTAGTCCATATAGTTTGAAAGTGGTCTTTTTAGTCCATATAGTTTACATTTTAATTCTCTTTTAGTCCCTGTAATTTAAAAGTGTTCTTTTTAGTCATTATAATTTATATTTTAATTCTCTTTTAGTCCCTATAATTTGAAAACGATAGGACTAAAAAAGTAAGAATCATGAAACTATAAGAACTAAAAAGACTATTTTCAAAATTATGAGACTAAAAAAGAATTAAAATGTAAATTATAAGGACTAAAAAAGTAAGAATCATGAAATTATAGGGACCAAATGAATAATTTAACCTAAAATCTAATAATTTTATTATACATGATAATTTATTATTAAATGTCAGTGAAGAAAAAATTTAATATTCTCTCCTTGAAATGAAATAAGTATATTGAATTTTTTTTATTTTATATATATATATATACCTTAAATTGATAATTACTTTCACAAATTATGTCAGAAGCATTTATAACATCAACATAGCTGTATTATCTTCAAATTGATTTGATCTTCTAGTCTTACCAACAACGTTGAAGACTGATGCTGCAAGTGATATGCAAGTTCATAATCTGATTTGGTTTATGTTTATATCAAATTCGAGTTGTCGCCCAAGCGATACCAAAAGTCAGATAATTAAACTCAAACAGAAATCATAATACTTACATATTTGCTTAACAGTTGGTGATCTTATCCGTAAAAACATCTTTTTAATACAATACTACGTGTATTTTTAAAAGAATCATACTTGAATTAAATATGACTATTATGAATAAAAAAAATTCTATTTGATACAATTAAATACTTAAGACTCAAATTTAATATTGTTAATTAAGTTGCAACAATCTCGTACTAACATGTTATATGAATAAACACATTTTAGAAATAAGACTTTACATGATATTTATGACATTTTAAGATGCTAACTAAAATGAGCTTTTGACAAGTTGATTATTAATTTTTTTTAGAGACAACTTGATTATTACTGTATGACATAATGTGTACTTTTTTTTTATAATATGTATACAATATGTACTTGATAGCTATTTTTTCTGTTTAGATAACTTAATTGTTTAAAGTCAGGAGTGATTTAATTAATTAGAAAATACTTGTTATAATTAGAAGTGATAGTGAGAATATTTGTTGTAATTAATTTAATTAGTGAAATCCTTTTAAGATCGAAAGATAATAAGATATAATTCAGTGTGTTCTTGTTTTTAGTTTCTTTCTTTCCCTCACTTTTTATTCGGAAAAAATCATTTGTGAACTAGTTTGTATAAATCTTCGTATGTATTTGTGAAGTCTTGTGAAAAAGTTTTCCAAAAATTACACACATTATTCCATCTTTATTTTAGTGCGTTTCTTTTATTTGAGAGACTAGTTGTTTGGTGACTTTTTTTTTTTCTTTTAAATAACTAAATTGGATCAAATAATTCTATTAAAAATAAACGGAATTTTTGCATTGACTTTTTTTTCATGAATTAACTCATAATATTAAAATTGTGCTTGAATAAACTTCTTTCATAAAATATTTATAAGAGAAAAAAATGGAAGATAAATAGCATGTCCACTTTCCATTTTCAAATGCACATATACCAATTTTTCCATGTCAAATCTGTACGAAAGTCGCAAAAGCTAGTTATTGAACTATTTTCTGTAATTTATAGTTACTATTGGTGCCTCGCTCCTAATATATATATATATATATATATATATATATATATATATATATATATATATATATATATATATATAATTCACATTTTGCAGAGAGAAAAAAACAAAAATTAATGTGATCCACATCAATATTGAGTGAACATGCATCCAAACATTTATCAATCTTTCTTATAAGTTAAAATTAATTTATACATTTAATTATTATAAAAATTCTTTCATCTAATTTCTTAAGAAACCGACGTACATATAAGTTGATTTTAATTTATGAAAGAAATTTATTTTATTTTATTTTTCTATAAATATACTTACATATAGAAAAGTTTATTTGTTTCAGACCTAATTGTGTTTTAAAGAAAAATTGTTCCAAAATTATATCTCGAATAATTTATCATCTTTTTGGTGAAGAATTTGATACAAAAGGAGATGGCATCCTATAACCAGTACACTAATTAAATTATAATTATATTGGTCTAGATTATCTATTATTTTACTCAATTATAATTACTTAACTGGTTCTTAGACACTAAATTTTAGATAGCATTTTAAGATTTAAACCTACACTTATAAAGAAGTCAAGAATCTTTGGAATCCTTGGCAATCTGTTTAATTTATGTTGGCCATTATCTGTACCTTACCTTTTGTTATCCTTGCTTTCTAAGCAAATTGACAGACCTAGCTTTATAAAAATATAAAAATGTTTAAATCTTTACCATATATAATGAAATAATAGAATAGAAATTTCATGAACCATATGTGACACAATAAAGATCTAAAAAAAACACATTAAAGACACTTTTTCTTCTCACTCATTTTCTTTTTGTCAGGTTCTGTGCGTGTAATTTAGAAAAGATGCAGAGATACAGCAGTTAACAGATGATTGGTAAGCGTTGGACAGCGCATGCGCAACACTTGTAACAGACGTTTGTATTGTGCACGCAAAATGAAAAAGAAAAACTACGTGTAAACAAAACTTGGTGGGTTGATATTGTCATGTTGTGGTTCAACTTCTCCATTTTAAAGTCAAATGAATCACATTTTTGTTTCTACCTCAAATTAATTCTATAAGAAAAATATGACAACATCGTACGATTTCTAAAATTAACTATAATTTCTTGTTAATCTCATTAAATAATTTAGGTTTGACAAAATGTTTTAAAAAAATGAACAGCAAAGGGTAATATATATGCAAAAGTACTAAAAGGAAGTATTTTAATTTAACAAGTGGAGCAAATTTTAAATTAATATTCAAATAGAAGTAAATTATAAGACGCTTCACGACTTCTTGAGAATGAAATCATAAAAAGATAAATAATTTTATTTTTTAAAATTTTTACTTGAAGTCGTAAAATGATTAACCATTTTAAAGTCATTTAATTTTTTAATTAATTATTTAAAGTCGTAAATTAAATATTATATGAATTCAAAGTCGCCCAAAACTTTTTATTTTTAAATTAATTTTTAGAATTTAAATTAGTTTTAATTTATAGTTTTATTTAATATTTTGTAAAAAAAAATAAAACTGCTACACAAGAGGCTGAGGTAAGCGACTTTGAAGTCGCGAGGTGAGGCAAAAATAAAATTATAAATTAAAACTAATTTAAAGTGCAAAAGTTAATTTAAAAATAAAAATAAAAATTTAAATGAATAAAAATCCTCAATTTGAATAAAAAAATAAAAAAGGCTGAGGCAAGCGACTTTGAAGTCGTGAGGCTGTGGCAAAAATATAATATTAAATAAAATTAAAGATTAAAACTAATTTAAAGTCTACAAGTTAATTTAAAAATATATTTTTTACGATTTAAAGTCATATAACCTTTTACTTCAAATAATTAATGAAAAAATTAAATGACTTTAAAGTCATTTTACGATTTCAAGTAAAAATTAAAAGAAATCATTTACTTTTTAGTAGTTTAGTTTTTAAAAAATCAAAATCATTCATCTTTTTACGATTTTATTTCCAAAAATAGTGAATCATCCTACTACTTATCCCTATTTAATTAATTATTAATTCAAAATTTGCCTTCATTTGCTAGATTAAATTTTTTTTACCCCTTTTGTTACTTTCGCTATATACATATTTACGATGCATGTACAGTAAGATACTATACATGACAGCCCCTCTTTGCAAAAATATTCAAAATGATCTAAATGCACTGAACGAAGTAGGCGGTTCCGTCGGCAGCAACACTCCGAATAACAAGATGTGAACAACAAGACTTGCATTTACATGCATAAACACTCCCAATATCCGATGCTAAAGTTAGAATGTGTAAGATGTACATTTATAGGCATGACAGGTCCAAAATATCTCTTGAACATATTTAAATGAATTTCTATAATGATTTCATCAAATAATTTGTCTGTTTTCTTTCCACTAATAGAACTAGCTAGTAGAGAATTTCATCTAATAATTAATTAAAAACATTAAAAATATCAATTACATATTAACATTAACATTAGTCTTTAACTTCTTTTTTTATATAACCAAGATGTGTAATCCCACCAGATGAATCCATTTTTGAGTAAGTGATGTCTCCAATTATCACTTGATGCACAAGCTAGACCTTAATTAAGAGACCCAATTAGTATCAACAACTTTTAATTTTCTTAAACTCTATTATAATAGTATGTGTCGTTCTTGTGTTGCGTGTGTGCTGCAGAATTTCAAATGGAATGAAAATCATCAAGGGAACGTGTCTTTTCATTGTAGTTGGGATTGGTTGGTAAAGCATTCACTTTATTGTTATAGAAGAGGTAAATCTGGGCCTCAGTCGTGAGCGTGTAGTATCATTTTGAAATTTAGAAGTAAGGTGATTTTTTATACCTTATATTATAGGAAAAACAAATAAAATAAACAAATAGATACAAGATCTTATATAACAAGGAAACCTATTCTTTACACAAAATTCTGAATTTTATTATACACGATTTTTATCATGCTAAAAGTGATAGAAAAAAAAAGATATTTAAAGTCACACCATCACGTGTAATTATCTCCAAATGTATTCTTTCTTTGATTTTTATCATGCGAGTAGTTGGTACGGGTATGCTTTGTTGATTAATTTGGATTTTCCCTTGTCATATCATGAGTATGATTATCATCTACTTAATTATATGTATTGAATTTTGTAGTGTTGAAAGCTTATACGAGTTGAAGAAAGTTAAACATATATTATCATTAATTTAGGAATGTCTTATTATAGTACTTTTTTCATTCAAGGGATCATTGATTTTTTAAAAAAGAAAACACAATACCTACAACTACAAGACTAAGCCATATTTTGGTTGAATAAAATTGAATGGAATGAAATGGAGTAAAAAAGAAATATTTGAATTAAAGTAGTGTGACAGAAATATAGGATTCACTGAAATTTTATAAAAAAATAATCTTCCCTTCTTAACAAATTGGGGGTAAAAGAATTACTTTCAAAGAAGAGTTTGAATCTTATTAATTTTAAACAACATAAATATTAAGATTATATATGAAGTGATTCTATTTATTAAACACTGAGTAAACTTATTTAACCTTATTTGTCATATTTTAATAAAAATAAGTAGTTTTTATTTGTTTGGTGCGTTTCTCTAAATCGTTCATTTTTTAAAATAATCGGTTTTTTGGTATTTTAAGAGGTTAATCCTATCTGCTTATTAAAATTTTTTTTTAAAATATTTATTTTAAATTATTTTTTAAAATTTAAATAAAACCCATTACCTTAAATTTGAGTCAAACTAAATTTGACTAAAATAAACATTATTTACCAAGATTTTACAACCAAACCAATCATGCAATTAAAAGTTGAAGGATTAGAAATTTAATCTTTGAATTGAATTCTTCTATCATTGGTGACCCAAACTAACCAACGAAAAAAAAACTAACAACAAAATATTTGATTAGTTAGTGTTAGAGATATAAAATTATTTGTCTTTACTTAATAATTTAAAGGAACTTGCCGACGTGCATTGTCCTGTTTTAATTAGAAGTATTTTGATAAATTATAGCCTTTAAGTGTATTTTAACAACATCCAAATTATATCTTGATAGTTGTAAAAGAAAAGGGTTATATCTTTGATAAAATATTATTTCTAAAAAGATCAGAATTTTTTAGTGGAACATGATATAATTTAATATTTTCTCAGATAAAAGATAATATAAAATTTATTTAAAGAATATTAGAAAAATTGAAAATAATAAAAATTAAAAGGATAAAATGAATTAGTATCAATGTATTTTCTTGTTTATCTTTTTCAACTTTTTACATTCATCTTTTTAAATTAATTTTCTAATGAAGATGGGGACAAAAAGATATTTATTCAATATATTGAAGTAAAAAAAATTACTTAGTGAGAGAAATTGCCCCATTGCTTTTTGCATATATAGATCCGTCCCTACTAAAAAGCAAATTATTTTTTTTTATATAATGATATTGGTATAAAGTAATTTTCACTGAAAGTGATAACTAATTTTCATTAAAAACCTTAAACATATATAAGGTGAGTATTTTTCTTCCAACACAACTTATTTTATATCCAAAAATTAACAATGATTCAAACTTTGGATGATTTGATTAAAAAATACAAGCTAGTATCACTTATGTTAAGTGTTGCTGATAAATGGAATAAACCACACAAAGATTAATAAATTGATCTACATTAATAAATGACACAGATTTACCAAGTTGCAATTATTTATATTTATTTTCAGAAAAGAGTATTTTAACATGCTACAT
Organism: Glycine soja; assembly: GCF_004193775.1. Classification (NCBI taxonomy): domain Eukaryota; kingdom Viridiplantae; phylum Streptophyta; class Magnoliopsida; order Fabales; family Fabaceae; genus Glycine; species Glycine soja. The sequence goes on along the minus strand of NC_041012.1, from coordinate 39,096,293 downwards.
CTTAAACATTTTAAAAACATTCATGACCTGTTGAAATACTTCTTTTAATAAATAAGTACGTATATATTAGTAAATTTCTAATTAAAAGACTTCCAAATTTAGCTCAGCACACCAAAAAAATGAAGCCTGGCTAATAAGTAATAATGTAAAAATTTTGTAAAGATAATATTTAATATTTGACCATTTGTAAGGAAGCTTGATTTGGTGAAAGGTAAACCATTCTAAAACCAATACTATAACTAGCTGAAATTTTGAAAGTGGAAGCGATATATAGAAACGAAAGAGAGGAAAAGTTAATTTACTTGAGGACTATTTGGGATATAATATAGGTTTTCACCATCGATTGAGGATCATGAATATTGGTAAAGATTGTTGCATGATGCAAAGTACAAGGGAACCGTATGCAATATTATTGTGATTCAAAAGTTTAGATATTGTATTTTAGATACTAGTTGTATTTTTAAATAATTTAAATCACATAAATTACATAATTTTTGAGGTTTTATTTGAAGATTATTTATTAATTATGTTAAAAATACAAATTGAGTCAAACAATAGTTTTTAAGAGAGAAATGTATGAATATAAACAAATCTAGATTATGAATTTGTATGTAATTGTTTTTCCTAATTCCAATTATAATTAAGAATCTTTTGTTATCGATTAATCGCCGATTATCTCTTAATTTAATTGGAAGTCTATGATTAAGATCTGAAAATGTTCTTCTTCTTAAATTAATTCTCAATTGATAATTTATGATTTAACTTAGAGTTAAAGATAAACTATAGAGTGTAAAAAGAGAGATTCACGTCACCCAGTTTGACACACTTAAATAAATAACACCATATAACTCAATTAAAATAGAAAATTATAATACATAATATAAACTCTAAGAATTTAATCAATCATGATCACAATATAACCAAATAACATATACAAAATTACATTGAGAATAAAAGAGATAAAAAAATCCTTACATTAAGACCTTAATTGTCCTAAGTGCAGCTCTCTAGCTCAAAAGCCCTTATTGTGTGAAAATAAAATCAAAAGCCAACCTAAAATTGCCTCCAATTATCTATTTATACTAATGAAATTAAAACTGCGACATGGACTATACTGAAACAACATGTCTTATAGGTACACCAAGGGTCATGCTCTTTGAAAATGTTCAAAATTCTCCTTTTCTCCTCTCTTTTGACTCTTATCACTTTATCAACGTTTCTGCTCAACTGTTCAGGCTCAATATATATCCATAAGCTCTACTAACAAAATGAAATAAAAAACAATACAAAGTGGGATAAAAATTGGGATTCCAATACAATCAAATAATGATTTATACATAACAAGAATTGGAGATGTGAAAATATAAATGAAAAATCATTTTAAAGCAAAAATATATAAATACAAAATTAAACACGTGGGATAACATGTGAGATATAGTTGAAATTCTCGATGAGATCATTATTGAAATAAAAAATTCGTAGAGATTTTACTGAGGTGGTACGTGGGACTCAAAAAAGTGGTTAAGACCCCGGGAGAGAAATCCACTGTGGATGCCCTAAATGTGTGATCGGTTCATTTCTTGGGTCACAGCTGGGTGACATATTGACACGATCCCTTATTTGGCTAGGGCTGCATTATTGAGAGAAGCAGCAATGTTCCTTGTGTAAGATGTTATTGTCTCCATAATTAAAATAAAAAACTAATAATCAATAATTTCTTAAAATATTTTCTATTTTCATTTTTTATATCATATTCAGTTTCCTAATATTTATACAAAAAATGTAAAAATAGAAAATAAAATAAAATAATTAAAAACAATTATTCATTATTACCTGTACAAATTCTTTAAAATGGAAAATAAATTTAATAAAAAAGAGAAATATTTTCTCAAATCCTAGTACCCTTAAAATTTGAATGAGAAGAATAGGCTTTCTTTCTCATCTTCTACCTTTTCATACAACACTAGCATTCAGAGGAGTCCAAAGTCCAAAGAGATAAAACGAACCTAAAAGTCCATGCCTATGAGTCCATCTTCCAAGTTTATGGGCTACAAATTAATCAGAAATAAAAAAGACTTCTGCTATATCCACTCCAATTTTTTTACTATAGAATTTATTTTTTCTATTTTTTTTATTACCACAAATATCCTTTGTATCCATAGCATTGATACAAAATCTATTCTGAAAATATTTTTTCAGAAACAATTTTATTTTTACATTCTAAAAAGTATTTTCTAGAATACTATTTTGTGTTATGTAAAGTACTTTCTAGAACAATTTTGTTTTTCTTATTATTTTGGAAAAAAGTCTCTAGAATAATGTTTTGTATTCTAGAAAGTACTTTCTGAAATGTTAAGAAAGATATCCGAAAAATTCAAGCAAAACATTAGAACCATTAAAAATCTCATAAAAAATTGTACAATAGTGAAACCAATTGAACTCGAGACTGCATATAATTGATAATGAATTTTCAATTTGGTTGATTCTAAGAGGTGTTCCGTTACAACAATGATAGAGTAAGAGATTATAAAAGAGAGGAACAAAATGAGACCAGGGCCACAGATTGAAGATGATGGAGGGAGTAAAAGAGAGGATGGAGTGTGATGAAAGAGAAGAAAATGTGTTGTTACTATGAAAAAAGAGTGTTGTTGCTCTAAATAGGGGAGTAGTGTGACTAAGAGAATAAGTTTTGAGGGGAGAATTTATTTAAGTAATTTGATTTTAGAAAAGGGAAGGAGAGTGTACTAAGCAAAAAACGGAGGGGATATATCAATAGCCTTCAAAAAATAAGAAGATCCCTTTTGTTGGCCCAAATCAAACATATTTTTATGAGTATACTAATAATAAAATAACAAAGACAAATATTTTTTTTATTCTTAAAAAAATGATCAAAATTTATTTTTTGTGCTCACAGAAAAATAAGATATTTTCTTGGTTCTTCATTCTTTTTAATTTAAATTTTAAAATACAATATGTGAAGACTAATTAACTCCCACAAATTGCAAAAGAGAAATATATGGAAATATCACTGCTGACACCACCGTCTCCACACCATCATCAAATTCAAATCAACCAAGCCCAGATCTAAACCATACGGATCCTCTACCATAAGAAAAAAAATTGGAGAGTTTCCAATTCAAGAAAAAATTACAGCACATCCGTCGGCGACTTGGCAGAACAGTATCTCCGCTTCACTCCGATGCCCATCCTTTCCTCATCATGTGCCCCTGCGATGCAACCTTTACACCAATTCCAGCAAACTAATTCGTCAATTTAAGCATTGCAGCACTCAATCTGTCACAATTTGCTTCAAATTTTCATTTGAAACTTCACTTATCAAGTAAGCTTTCTAAGATGGTGCTGAAATTAAAAGTTGTTCCCATTATATATTTTTTGACCCATCCTTAAAAGATTTAACTTTTCACAAGGTAGGCTTATAGTCAATGATCGACCGTCCTTGTATCCTGTTTTTGATCGTTTTATAACAACATTTTTATAGTAGTGATTTCATTAACCCGCTCAAATTTAACTGCTAAACTTCTTCTGCAGATGGAATTTTGTTGGGTGCCCAAAATATCTCTTCACCAAAAGATCATTAAGCTTTAGTTTGATACTTGCGGAGAAATCAAAAAAGCATTTTTAGTCGAAGCATTGCTTTTAAAAAACCCAAAAAAATAAATTAGTGGGATATTGTTATGATGGTTGAAGTTTCGAGGAATACGATGAATTAGGGAAGATGGTTTTAAAATTTGAGACGACTTTTGTTGCAGTATGTTAGGGTTTTTAGCCCTAAAAAATAGTAAGGAGAGTAATAAAAAATTATACCAATGAGTGAATGATATATAAGAAATAGGTATGAGAATCAATTGGTTTAAACTAAAAATAATACATTATAATTTACGAGAACAAAAAATAAATAATTTTTTTACAATAACTAAATTTGAACTTTGATAATTTTACATGAATGAAAAAATATGTTTTAAATGTTTGTATCTCTCATTTTTAGCCGTGTGCATGCTTTAAATAACACATCAATAAGATTGAAGGTCTTTAGCTTATAAAAAATAATCATTAGACTTTTATTGTTATTGGGGAGGAGAGTACGTTAATGCAATTTGTGGGCTATCAAATCTGTATTGAGATATTCTGAATTGGTGTCTCGCTTAAAGGTTATTTTTATTTTTGAAAGTAGCGTCTTTGAAATTAAATAGCCTAACCTACTTAATTTATTTATTTTTTAAATGAAGAGAAATACCATTCGAGTTTGAGAAAGAGAGAAAGTAGGAAAGACATTGAATCTCGTCAATTCTATGCCTATGATGACTATGAGGGCAACTTGTTGTCCATTAATACTTACTTCTCGCTGTGGACTATGGAGGCTCTCATCATTGGTACGCATCGCATCTCAGAAGCTACTGTTGTAGTGAGTAGTTGATTATGATGTCATCTCATTCCTAAGTGTAAGTGTCACACTCAATGCTTATTATTATATATGATTTCTTTGTTCATGTTAGATTATTAGATACGCAAGTGGAGAAGGAGTTGGATCATGCATGTCTCTAAGCTTATGTAGAGTGTAGGGGTTACTTTGCATTTTGTAAACTCCTAAACCTTTACGCAATGAGTAACCTTTGGTTTTTTCTATTTCAATGGATCTAAGTTTTATTTGCTTGAAAATGGTGGGAAAAGGAGGCTAGGTTTAATGAGAAGATGAGATGTATGCAACTCATGACTTTTAAATGGACCAACCTGTCTTTTAACCCTAATAATATTATAAACGAGTAAATAATTGACTAGAAATTCATTTTTTTTTTTATGGCCAAAGCACTATTTTGGTAGTTTGAACCATGTTAGCCCAAACGTTATAACTCATAACCCAGACTTTACCCATCTACTTGTATATTTTATTTACTATAAAAATCATCAATCTTAATAATTATATCTAACTTGTTTAGGCTTCATTTAGGACTGTTATGCTAGTTGTTTTAGTATAGGCCCACTTTTTTTTAAAAAATAAAATAAAATTAGTATTTGTGCAGTTTGTTTAAAGACCATTTAATTCATAGGCTGATTATTTGCATGATAAGTCATACTAAAGCTTATATCAAATTACACTCACATGGTTTTGTGAGATAGCACATGATATCGATGATCTTATCTTTTTAACTCTTATATTAACCCCTATAAATTGTTTAAGTACAATAAAGAGTAACCATAAATGTAAAAGTATAAGATTGTCATGTGTGCAGATAATGAAGTTATAATTAAGGTTGCTTGATGGTTAAAGAAAAAAGGAAAGAGAGGGAGGGAATAAGGATTCAATTTTTTTCATTAATAAAAACTAACAAACTAATTATTAGTGTGAACTTGAGTATATTTATTTTAAAATTTAATGTGAAGCTTGAATATATGAACTTTAAATACACTTTGTACTCAATAATATATATATATATATATATATATTAACCAATGACTTTGAATTAAAAACGAACATTTTCCACCATTAAAAATGTTATCAATGCACTTTCATTCAGGATTTCTAAACTAATTTCTTATAAAAAAATTATTTATTTATTTTTTAACTAATAATTTTTTTTATATTTAGGATTTAGGAAATAAACTAGTAAGTTAAAAAAAAAAGGAAAAAAGAGTTAACATGTCATTGATTTAAGTAGAACTAGATTTAAATTTGTTAAGTAAAATTTTGAGTTTGTTTCTCTTGAATGAAAAAATATAATTGACAATAATGATTCTATTAAAAATAATCGATAAATTTTTCAACCTAAATTAATTATTAAAAAAATTGATATATATTTTACACCAATATAAATATAATGTATATGAAATGAAAGTAAAAAAAAAAAACGGAAACACATAAAAGGGTTGACTCATATCATATCATTCCTTATCCTATATGATGGGCTAGGTCTAATCTGCTGTACGGCCATTCTGTTTGGTAACCTTAGTATTCCAAACTATATATGTACAATATAAAATGGTTTGCTGTATATCCTTTTAAATCTTAATTATCTTCACTATGTCTTCCTTGAATTTGAAAAATTATTCTCCGAAAGCACAAGCAAAAGCACTCGATCGAAGACAACATATATACGTTATCTCATTAATTAATTACTTTATTCATAGTATTACACTGATGATCAGGATCATATCTACATAACACAATACCAAGTATATATGTATATGGACTCATACAACAAAACTTGAACTAGCAGTAATTTGTAAAACACACGTACATCTTCTAATATCTATATAATTATGCTACTAACTTATTAGGGTTCCAAACATGGCCCGTATTTCTTTTTCTATATTTGACATACTATATTACAAGATTAAGATAAACAGCCGATTATTTATGGTACTTTATGCCAATACCAACTTCCCAGATTCACATATTGAACGTTACGTTAATTGGGTATGAGCTTGAAAGGAGGCTTTGAAAGAGATGGGGATGGATCATATCGTCCATAATCTTTTGTGTTAGCCCTAAGAAGCCTCTCATGGATGGTTCTTACTTCTTCCTTATTCAGTGGTTTCCTTGGTGTTCCCTAGCAAATTGACAAAACATGAATATATATAGCAGCTGAGTGTAAACTTCTAATAAATTGAGATGCTAAAGAGATGGAAAATTAAAATTAGAAATTTATACCTTCTTCCAATTTTGATTATGAGAATGTGAGAAATAAAAGTAGTTCATTTTAATTATCTATGTGAGTTTAATTTTTATACATCGTTAATAATTAATTAGTGTAAAAAAAATTATACTATAAACAAATTAAAAATTATATATAACTTTTAAGATAATTATTGTAAAAATAAATAAATTTTATCATATATTACAGTTTATAATCATATGATAGTGTAATTTTTTTTATACTATATATTTACTCTATCTATATATGTTTATTTGTACAGTGAAGATCGGTTACTCTCATTTTTTTCATGTTTTCGAAATCTAATATGCTCCATACACACAAGAAAAATAACAAAAGGACACTAAATATATAAGAAGAAAAAGAAGAGGGAAATTAACACAGGGCATGCGCTGTTTTATGAGCTCTTTTTCAAATAGGAAGGTAGTAGATGGGTAGTACATGAGTTCTGCACCATTTTGTTAGGTACAACTACAATGGTGAGAGAGAGAGAGAGAGAGAGAGAGAGAGAGTACAGTGTAGTTAGATACATAAAGAGCATAACATGATGTTCAAGTTGCAAGCCGTATATTCACGATTATTTAATAAGTTAAATTAACATATACTTTTGAAGAGGGGTGATGATCAAAAGGGGTAACTTTGTTCTTTCAAACTGGTTCATATATGTGAACCAAACTAATTGAGGAAATGCTTAAATGAAAGTATATATGAAGCCAAATAAATATATCACGATTACTTGGTCATGCATGCATACCTCTTCGATTGCATTCACATCTTTAGCGAAGTTCTTGATAGAGTTGGATCGTACTCTACCTGCATATGCATTGAGCACAGATCAAGGTAAAGTTATGTTAATGTCATTCAAAAATTTAAAAGCTTATAGTTTTCATATTATATGTGTGTGAATACAGTATAATGATATAATAATAATGACAAATTAAATTTCAAAGAATAAAGTTGTGTCCAGAGTTAATCACATGCCTTGCACTTAGTCTTAGAGGCTTGAAGTAAAATAAGATACAGAATCATAACCCCAAACCTCTGAGAATCTTCGATAGATATACACATTAATTAATTTAATTTCCACACATCAAAGTTAACATGAGCCAAACAATATCATTGTTATTGATGATATTAAACTTAGTATAATATGAAACACTGGGAAACTATTTATATATCGATTTATGTTCATATTTGCACTCAAATCATTTTATTTTTAGCCATGCTATCTCTGACAACATGTGATGAGTGACCAAAGGCTGCAACTAGAAGACCTAAAAAGACACACCTGCAAAGGAAGTTGATAAAAGTGATCCAGAAATGAGGAGAAAGAGGAGGGTGAACTTCTTGAGAAGCATGAGAGTACCCATAATGATTTGTGCAACAACTTGATAATATTTTCTACGTTTAAGTTACACAAAAACTATGGTGGTGTTTCCTATCTATATTGCAAGGAACAATAAATTCCCCCACAGAGGAAGCTTTTGAAGAAAAAATTGAAGTTGACAGTTTTATTTTGTAAGAAAGAGCGTTTGCATCCCTTTATTATATAAATATTCAAACACAAAAGGTGTATGCAGACCACTTTGCTTTTGTTGGGGCACTAAGTCTAAGAAGTTAGTGGAGTGTGACATATATTAATTAGGATAATAGTTGAAATTAGACCTTAGTGGAAATTATTATATACCCCTACAAACAATCAAATTTTCTAGCGTACCAAACTTTTATTTGTCACCATATTTTGGACCCTCCTTTTGAACTTAAAATAGTTTAAAAGCAACTTGGAAATACAATTTTAATATGATTGAAATAGATTTTTTAAAATTATACCCATAAGCTTTACAACAAATCAAATTTTCTAGCATACCGAACTTTTTATTTGGGATCTATATTCCCCCCCTCTTCTAAGAATTAATAGTGTATGCATTGATAACATAATTTTTCTACATACTATTATCTATTTACGAATCTTCTAAATCTATTAACATTTACAACAATAATAGATGACTTTTTTTTTATTAATTCACAGCGTAAAATATTTTGCAGTACATAAAATTAAATTCTTTTTCTAAACTTAAAAATACAATAAAAGCAAATTGAAAATTCAAATTTTACTTGATTGAAAAAACTATTTGGCTTTATAAGAAGTACTTCTTCCTAACAGGCGAAGGGAAAAAACTATTTGGCTTTATCCCACAAAGTTTTATTTATGGAATTATAAGAAGTACTTCATCTCATAAAAAGTAGTAATCAGATTATCTATTTGTATATCAATAGAATGAGATTGTTGGATATTATAGAAGAGACTAGTCTTTTACAATAACCTGATAAATATTGTTGGATATTAGTGTTTGACAGTTAAAGTTGTAAGAAAATTGTCCATCCTAACAGGCGACTGAAATGCAATCCAGAAAGTTATTTGACATATTTAGATGATTAGTGTTTTTTTATATGTAAAAAAATATATAAATCAATGCAAAAAAGAAGAAGGTCATTTTGTTGAGACAACAAATTAGTGGCCTATATGAAATCGGCCTTGTCCACTTTTTACAATTTGGCTTGTACCGGCCCATTTTGATAATTTTATTAATCATATTTTAAATAAAATTGTCTCTAAAAGAAGATATAGAGAAAATGAATGTAAGCGAAAAAAAAACAAAGAAAAATATTAATTTACACACTCCTATTTGAGAACAATACACATGAATTACTGATTTTAACAGAAAATCGTGACCAAAAAACCTAACATAGCTAATAATTAACTTTATCTACTTACTGAATCTCATTAGTCCTGTCTTAAAATTTTCTCATGACGCCTGTCTGAAAAATAATAATATTAGTAATCAATAAGCCGATTGATGATTGACATGATCAATATTAATCATAATCTTTAACATAATGTATTTGGCATTATGAATTTGATCTCATCCAGTAGGCAATGTTTTATAAGCTCAAATTTTAAAGAGGCTGAAATGGAAAGTTAGAAAGCATGCGCGCGTAGGGACTAAAAGGACATCAATCCAAAGTTTGTGAGCACAAAAAGTGATATTAGGTTAGCATAAAATAGTATTCTAAATTGTAGTGCTTCCAGTTATCCTTAATGACAAGGACAATGCACCAAATAACAATGAAAGGACATTGGTGGAGAATAAAGATGAGCACTGTAGTATTTTAAATACTCTTATCTTTTCTACCTCTTTTCTTAAAGTGGTTTTAGGACGTTCATGAGCTCCCCTAATTAAGTCAAGCATTATCTTCTCAGAAGATTCTTCTCCACCTCTCTTAGAGATTAATAATTGGTCAACTCAGAAGGACTACTTGGAAGAACACATCACCTAAACTTGGACAAGAGAGAGCTGTGTGATGGAACAACCCAAGATGGGATGGAAAATAAATTAGTTATATAAAATTAATTAGGATGAAATTAAATCTTTAATTATTTAAAATTTTAATACACAAAAATGGATTTTTATTCTGCCTATCGAAGTGAAAATATTATTAATTATATAGGAAGTTTCTAAATAGAAACATCGCTTCAATTAATATAGTGTGTTAAAATAAAATAAAAGTTAAATTAAGATTATAACAATATTCAAATATAGTTTATCTTTCTTATAATCTAAATGATTTTGTTGATGTAAAAATCTAATCTTAAGCACAATTGGTGCCAAAGATTAAATATACAAATCGTCAATCAAAAACAAAGTTTTTGCCATTTGTCAAGACCTAACACCTGGACCCATAAGAAAAATATCCTTACAAATCCCAGCCACTTGAATAGCCAACTATGGCTCGACCAGGGTTTTCAGAAGAATTATGGCTTATTTAAAATGTATGTTTTTTAGCACATCTATTTTTTTTTTATTGGAAATAATTTAGTTCATGGGTAAGATTATTATAAGTGAGAAAATTTTATTTTTAAGTAATTAATGCAACTGTATATTCAAGAAAAGAATATGAAATTTCTGATTAAGTTAAAATAATTTCATATCAATTAATTTATTCATGTGCTTGGTGATATGTCTTTAATTTAATATAGTGTATCTTGATTCAAAATTTAAAATAACTAAATTTGAATTATCTAAACTTAAATGATAATTTTTAAAGTAAAATTAAATGCCTAGCTAACGTGTAAAATAAGACGCGTAAAATGAGGAAAAAACAATGCTCTTATTTAAAAGCGAGAATTTAATTTAATAATAAATGAATGAATTATACAAAAGATAGGTATAACTTAGTTGGTTGAATATAATGTGTAAATTGTTATGAACCTTAATACTTATCTTTGTAAAGACAAATATAAAAAAATAGTTAGAGTTATGATTTTAAAAATTTTCTTAACCTTTTTTCAAAAACCAAAGCTATCAACAAAATCTTAGGAATAATATTTCTAAGACATTATCTACAAAAAAAATCTCGAATACAAAGTATAAAATAAATTCTTAAATACTTTATTAAAATTTAACATTTATTTATCTTTGTCAAATCCATGAGACACAAATATAATGTGTTACTTTGATTACATATAAGTTATAATTTTTAATCTTTGTATTTATTTGTATCTAAATAAGATTATTGAAGATCATAATTGATTTTATGACTCAACAATCTTTGATTCTTACATATAAAAAAAGAAAATTAGATATTTAGGGTCCACATTTGTTGGTAGGAGGAATAAAGTAAATTACTTGTTTTGAGTATAAATCACAAGTACCTAGATCAAAGGTAATAATATTTAAGCAAGGTAGGATTATTATAGACGACTAGTTAAGGATACTTTTGTGAAAAAATAATTAATCCATGCACTCTATGTATAAATTATTTAGATTAAGGGTATTTTGTTGAAAAATAATTAATATAAGAGATATTTTAAAATGAACCTTATAATACAAGTATTAAAGTTACACTTTTAATTTGGACTTTATAATAAAGACAAGAAAGCGTTTTTTTTTTTAAAGTGAAAGAATGTATAAATACTGGTAAAAAAGATATTTAAAATATTTTATAATTTAAAAAGGAATAATGCAGTAATAAATATACTGAAAATAATAATGAAAAATTATTATGTAATTTGAGAGTAATATTATATATATTGATATTATCTTATTCACTCTAAATATATAACATGATAATATATGGGAAAAAGATAAATGGACACCCGCAATGGACACCCGCAGTACTATTAAACAGCTAATGAGAGAATAAAAAGAGAGAAAAAATATATATTAATTATAAGATTTATATATAATGCCATAGAAAGATAAATAAAGAAAAATAAGATATGATTATAGGGAGTTTAAAATAACATAATGTACAAATAATATTTCTCTAATATATAAACTGTGTAATAGATTTTTCAGTACCATGGATAGTCTAACAACTTATTATATTTTTTTTTTATCGTATTCTATTCTTATCCAATTCTTATGTTGTATCATATGTCATTAAATAAGTTTTTTTTATTTGTAAAAACATCATGCAAACTTAATTAAATAAGTCTTCAAAACACTTTTTTTCTTATAAGAGTGATGACTAAGATTTAAAATATAAGATTGGATTTAATGTAATTCCCCTATCAGTAATGTGAAGTTAACCAAGATTAATGGCTAATTCAGTATTTAGGAAAATAAATTTAATATTTATGTGCTATTGGTATAATTTTTTTTCTACATTAATATAAAATAGTTATTTTTAGAAAAAAAAAATAATTAATATAAAAGTTAACAAATTAACTTACCATGAATCTATAATTGGATTATAATGTAATTTTTTTCACCCTTTTAGTGCACTCTAATTAAAGTTTTAGAAATTTCGTTTTCGTTTCTCCTTTAATTGAAAACAAAATTTCCTTGTTTCTTTTCTCCCAGATACTTTATTAGCTGGCTTAATTATCTTTTTTGCATGCATCTTTGTATGATTGATATAGGTTTATTTAGGATGTAAATATGCGGATAATGCTTTGCCATTTCGGTACTCATCATTATAAACCATCCATTTATAATAGTAAAAGTATGGTCTTATAAATCTAGTCCTCTTCATTTTTTTATCTGTAAATCAAATCCGCTGATCAAGTGCATATTCCACATCATCTACATAAGAGCAAATTAAATTTCGACATTGATCTTATACTGATTAAATAGTTTAGATATTGTTAGGATTACTGCACTTTGGCATCACTATATGCAGCACTCAGAACCTTTAAATCTTTTCGAGTTTTGATTTTCCTTTTTATTGGTCTCAGTCATTTTATCCAATGGATCAGTTACCTAGCTAGTGGAGTGCTTCCATTACCATCCATCCAACTTGTTTAGTTGTTTTCTTTAAATGGGATTTTTTTTTTTTTTATATATCTCGGTGTGGTGTTGTTAATCATTTTTAACAGTGAACGTTTTATTGCCCCAAAAATAGACGGTAGTAGGAGAAATTCAATGGTGACACGTAAAAAGTTAGTTGCACTTTGGATCAATAGAATATGTATACGATTGATTGGTTTAGCATTTTTAAATGGGATGTTTTAGTTATTTTAATTTATTTTGTAGTCTGGTCGATCAAAACCCACTTTGCAACCTGTGTTAGAGCACCTCCATCGAGATCCTTGGTGTTTATCCAAAATATAGATGGTTGGAATTCATGGAGCATTTGTTAAATATTATGTTTTTTTATCCATAAAAATTAAACCATACAAGAAATTTACAATATTTATACATATAATTTAATCAATTGAGTTAAATCTCTTTAATATATTAGGTGCTTATTTAAACATTGATGCTAATACACTATAAGAAAATTATATATATATATATATATATATATATATATATATATATATATATTTGTGAATAAATATATACAAATTGTGAAAAATAATTCTATATTATTATTGAATCACAATTCACAAATTAAATTTGATTGACTTGTATAATATAAATAATGTTTGCATATATTAACATAGGCAAAATAATAGTACAAGAAAGCAATAAAAATATAAATTTTGGTTGGTTTTGTGAAACTTTGAAACAAAACAAGTGCTGGACGTACAAAATTTAAATAATGTTTTTGTGAGTTTATAACATAAACACAACTGTGAAAGAGATCAAAAACAGAATCTAAAAATGTTACAAGGTTAGATTCACTAAATATTTACTCGGTCTCTTCTTGCATAAACATGTCATATATATTCCATTTGCTTTCTGACGTTAAAAACCAAAAAAAAGTATTGTTAATCCTAATTCCTTAATTACGTAAAAAGAGTCTTATAACCTTCTCTATGTCTTGATTCCTCAACAACTTAATGAATGTGTTAGCTTTAAGCTTTAAAGATTATCAACAAATTCAACTCCATTTCCCACTGATGGAGCTTATTATTAGGTATATTACTTCAAATCTAGACTATAAAAGTGTTTTTCAATATTATTCATGTAAAAAATCATGCCATGTGTGACCAATTCACATAAGTTTAAGTGTAGAAGAAAGATATATACTAACAGAACACAAATACGCAGAATACATATATTAAACCATATAAAAGATACATGAAACAGAAATAATTACATCTAATTCTTTACAACTGAAGAACTGATGACCATGATCAGCTCCAAGTTACACATGGAAGGGCAAAGAACAAAAGAGAAAGGTTTTCTCGTAATAGAAAAGTACAGAGATTAAAAAATTATCCAGAACGGAATGAGGGAGAGTGCTTTTACAAAAGAGGATCAGGCCGATAAATACAAAAGCAAAATTTTTATTTTAATTCAGTCACATTCTGATTTAGTTGACTGATAGATTCTACTATTTCATGACATTTTTGCCTCAGCTGACCCTTTTTGAAGCTTCAGTACTTCTGATCCAGCTCCAAATTGTGTTCTTCATCTCCAATCTCTTTTTTTCTAAAAAAAATGGGATAAATTATTACAATATAACTAAGAAACTAAACAACTAGACTGAACTTTAATTAGTTATGAAATTAAAACAAATTGAGTTAAAACAACCCTCTAAATAAGGAAAAGAGAAAAAATATTTATTCAAAAATCACTTAAATTAAAATAAGTAATTACAGAAACTTAATAAACTTGCTAACAAGTTTACAGGTGCTTAAAATTACAGGCTAGTTTCCTGTACTTAAACGAATCTAACGAGTGGAAGAAGGATCAAGAATAGTCAAGCCGCGAAAAACGATGGCACTAACAAAGAAAAATTAATGTGCCGAAGAATAACGCTTGCCTTGTAGTCACAGTGCAAAGATTCTGTAATTGGTGAATTTATAACTTTGGCAAGTGAACATCCCCAACCATGCTAATCAGAGAAGACCCAACATAGCTAGTTTAGCTCCCCGTTATTTTTTTCAATAACACAACGCATGCCCTCCATTCCTCATTGCCTATCATATAGATATTCATAATTCCTATTTTCAACTAAATTTCAAGTCTCCACCCTCAACTCTCTTTATTATTTATAATTTTTTTTCAATCACTGTAATTAGATCACGAGATATCCCCCAAGTTAAGTTTTGGTCTCGTGAGCTGGTTATTATGAGATTAATTCTTAGTCTAGAATCATAGTTATATTTAATGTTTTTCGTTTCTCCCCAAGAATATATATTCTGTGAGAATCAAATTAATTTCTTTCCCACAAATTCAATGTCAACTGAGCTATATAAAAGCGGAACTGTTTTTAGCAGTGAAAAAAACATGGGGTTTTCAGTAGTTGCAAATATTGAAGCATCAGGTGGCAATTTGGATGTAACGGTAGAAGGGCCTTAACAACACCCTGCTAGTGCATTATTATACATGTTTGATCATGTTCATAATTAAAACCGGGATTTGGAAACCTACCAAGTGCCCTCATTGTGTTCTTCAACCACCACATCGTGGAAGCCAGCAAAATGCAAGAGGGATCGCCAATGATGGATGGTTCCTAGGAAATCATAACGGTAAATAATTACATTGAAAATTTAAACAATACTAGTAATAATTATGCTATGGTTTTAAGGAGATCATCAATGCATTGGCAGTCTCACAGTGAAAACAGCGATGGCTTCATACCACCGCCTCGTCACAGCCTGCAAAATGCAAGAATTAACTACCGTTTTTAAAAAGTGATTAATTAACTTGCTAGCAACATATATATCACAGAAGTCAGCTAGCTATCAAATTGGAGGAAGAAAATAGTGTAGCTGCATGTAGTCCTTTTTTTTAGTACACAATAATCTATAGCTGGCTGTATTATGCAAAGAGTATTTTTATATACTGAGTACAAAAATATTTTGCAAAAACTCACTAGTGAAAAAATTCTAATATTGAGCAAATGTTCAAAAACCAAAACCAAAAAACAAAATTTTAATATAGTTTTATATGACTAATTCCTTTAATTTTACGGAAAAATAAAACAAAACAGTTACAAATAAATGCAGTCTAAATTGTTGGAATAATGCCTCGCGCTTCATTCAAGGAAACATTTTTTTTTTTATCTCTAGAGACTCGGTGTGGCATGCCAATCCAAAGTTTCTAAGCATGTGACATGCCAATCTGAAGTTTCTATGCAGAATCCAATGCTAAGAATTGCTGATTTCTACTTGAAGAGGTATATGTTCGAGACGCTAGAAAGGAATCCACCTTGGATTCTATGCTAGGTCACAAATTTTTTTACTAGGTATTTAATGTTTGAAATGATATATTACGTTGACATCTAATTTTGAGGTCCTCCCATATACTTTTAGTCCAACGTCTAAGGATGTTGGACCAATGTTGGATCTTGACATTGTATTTATTGTAGATTTCTTTCTAACATTTCTAACACAGATCTTCTAGTGAAAATCAACAATTTCTGACATTGGATTCTACATAGGAACTCAAGATCAAAGTACCACACTTAGTCTCCAATTAAAAGATGCTACTTCCTTCCGTAAAGCCTGGGGCACCATTCTAGTACTTTAGACGCTATATTCATTTGTAAGTGTTTTCTTTATTTACTCATAAAATTTAAGGAATTCCTCAAAAAAAGTCATACTAATTTTTTTTTTCAAAATTTGGTTAATATTAAAAAATTGACTAGTGTGTCAAGAAATAATAATAATAATAATAATAATAATAATAATAATAATAATAATAATAATAATAGTAAAATGCATTTTTGTTCCTTAAACATTTGGTCAAAATTAATTTCTCTTTTATTTTTTAAAAAAATATTGGTTTTGGTCCCCTAATGCCATGTGACACACACGTCACATGTGGCAGCTATTAGGCACATGAGCAAAAATGTTAACAGAATTGGGATGAGAGATCATTAATTTCACCTATGCTTGTATAATTGATATATGTTTAATTGGGATATAAATGTGGATTGCTTTGCCATTTCCGCACTCATCATTATAAACCATCCAATCTATAATAGTAAATTGTGGTCTTTTAAATCAAAACCTCTTCAAGTGCATATTCCACATCATCTACATAAGAGCAAATTAAATTTCGACATTGATCTTATACTGATTAAATAGTTTAGATATTGTTAGGAGTACTAAACTTTGGCATCACTATATGCAGCACTCAGAACCTTCAAATCTTTTCGAGTTTTGATTTTCCTTTTTATTGGTGTCAGTCATTTCATCCAATGGATCAGTTACCTAGCTCTAGTGGAGTGCTTCCATTACCATTCATCAAGCATGACTCAACTTGTTTAGTTGTTTGCTTTAAATGGGAATTTTTATATATCTTGGTGTGGTGTTGTTAATCATTTTTAACGATGAACGTTTTATAATTGCCCCAAAAAATAGTCGGTAGTCGGAGAAATTCAACGGTGACAGGAAAAAGTATTTTGCACTTTGGATCAATAGAATTTGTATAATGATTGATTGATTTAGCATTTTCAAATGGGTTGTTTTAGTTTTTTAATTTACTTCGTAGTCTGGTCGATCCAAATCCATTTTGCCACCTTGTCCATGTTACAGTAAACTGTATCACTTTGGCACATTGAAATTTGTTTTAAATACTAAGTATATTAAATATGCTTAAATTACTAAATAGAATTTTTTATAATATATATAATATTAAAATGAGTGGAAATAATTATTATTAAGCTATATTTTTAATTTGAATAAAAACAGCGATTAATAAAATAAAAATTAATAATAAAGAAATAACCTAATTAATACAATTAATTATTTTTCACCTGTTTCAATTTATCAAAATAAAAAATCATTTTTTATTTCTTAATTATACTATCAGTGTATTTAAATTAAGTCAATTCAAATAATGAAATATTAAGCTTTATATTAGCCGTTTCTTACTGATATTTAATTATTTTTAATAATTTTTATAACTCTAGCTATTTGTCTAAATAATACTTTCAAATCTATTTTTGTTTTTCTTATTCTCTTCTTTTATTCATGTAGTTTTTTAATACGGCTCTTTAACACTTTTTAAATGAAAAAAAATAAATAATAGAGAAAAAAAATAAAAAAAATAACAAGTAAAAATAGAGATAAAAAGTATCATTTATACCAATAATATTATAAAAATTCAAAAAAATATCTTATATATATAAATTGAAAAAAGGTGAAAAATAATTAATTGTATTGATTAAGTTTTTTTTTCATTCTTTACTTATTTAATTAAAAGACATCTATATAAAGATGAGAACTACCTATACGTGGACAAAGTTAAAAATCCTATGAAACTTCATTAGTTTTTGGGATTGGTTTTAGACATTTTTTAGCAGGAAGGAAAAGATGGCCTCCTTCAAGGAGAGGGAAGGGGGCATACTACCACTCCAGAAGCTAGAATGTTCTAACCCTGTGACAAAACCTATAGGTCGAGAGACAATCTTAGGTAGAAGTTTCTATGAGGTGTAGGTCTCGCCAAAGATAATAGAGACATGCAAAAGGTTTCCTTGAGCCAAATGGAGATTGACTCTTGAGTGCAAAAGTAAAAGAGAGCTTGATTGCAAGATCCACCCATTGAGTAGGGACGAAAGTCGGTCTTATTGATCCAATAGTGTCAAGTGGAAGGATCATTGTTCAATGGATAAAAGTTAATCTATAGATAATAGGTTGATCTTCCCTAATAGCTCACATCAATGGGAAGGTTTGACACTTTGATGTTCCACTATTTGTCACTTGGGACTATAGTATGTTCCAAGGATTTGGTTATTGGCCCATTAAAGTGATAAGTGAATTGGGTTCATAACATCATAAAAATAGTTTGGTCCATATTTGGTGTAGGCGTTAGAGCATTAAAAGGACATTTATCTAATATGAGAGGCCAAGGAAGGACACACCTCTAGTGTGTCAGATATCATGCTCCTAGTAGGGATATTTAAGTGATAGTTTTTGTAGAAACCAAATGGTCCTATTGGTCGAATACCTAGTGACAAACTCCTATGTTCCTTTCATTATAATATTTTTGTACAAGTTCTTGGATAACAAGCCTAAGGGTACGTATGTTTTTTTCCTTTAAAATCAGTGAAGAGTTCTTATAAAATGGTACCAGTGGTACCTTAAAAAAATTACAGAAACATGTCCGCAATGGTTAATAAGTATTAGAATCCAATAATTAGATAATAATACCTTTTAACCATTGTCAAGAAAGTGAAGCATTGC
Organism: Glycine soja; assembly: GCF_004193775.1. Taxonomy (NCBI): domain Eukaryota; kingdom Viridiplantae; phylum Streptophyta; class Magnoliopsida; order Fabales; family Fabaceae; genus Glycine; species Glycine soja. Next base: position 39,077,030 of record NC_041012.1, on the reverse strand, counting down.
CACATAAACTCCTACCCAGTAGCCAATAAAAGTGGTAAGCCCGCCCAAGTGCGTATGTAAATAGTCAACTATGAGTATTACAAAAATTAGACTAAAGAAATTACAAAACAGCTGCATACACTTCTATTTTTACAGAACGCAAGTCCAGCCTTTGCGCACATCATCACCCGCCGTTGTTGTCTTTGTTTTAATTTCTGATACAATTTCTAGGACAAACATACCATTGATCATATGAATAATCAAATGATATATGTCCAGATTTTTTAACCAAGTCTAAATGTGAAAGAGAGCTTCATGGATGTTACTTTGTTTATCAAACAGAGATCCCCTAAAGACTCTTCTAATTGACATAGGAATGAAAGAATTTTGAATTATCCAAAAACCACTTTACTCTAGACTTTTATTTGATGAGAGATTTGTTACAAGATAACATCCTCCAAAACTCTCCTTGTAGTTCCCTCTTCCTCACTACTTCATCCTCTTCCAAGCCACCTTCATCTTCTTTCAACTCAATCAAGTTCAATTGGTTTGAAATATGTGATTCTCTTTTTTCCAAGTTTCCAAAATGCTCCAAGTTCCACACTCTTAGATATTTTTTCAACTCTTTTAGCTTTTCTTTTAGTACAAGCTCCCCATCCTTCACATCTAATAGCCTTCCAAGACTCCACGTATTTTGAGAACTTTTTATCCGAGAACCAATAATCAAGGACCTTGAAAGATTTTGGTCCCCAATCAACACAATTATTCTTGACAAAAATTGGACAATGATCCGGTATATTCCTATCAAGAATGTATTGTGTACTTCCCGGCCACATTGTGAACCAATCTCTTGTTGTCATCATTCTATCAAGCTTGCTCCTTGCCCTTCCATTTGGGCGGTACCAAGTGAATTTCCTCCCTACACAAGGTGCATCTTCTAGTTCCATGTCTCTAATGAAAGCATTGAACTGATCCCTCTCAGCAACATTTTCATCTTCCCCCGCTACCCCTACTCTCTCATAAGCCCTCTTCACACAATTAAAATCTCCTATCAAACACCAACAAGTAATTGTGCTACTTGTTTTTTTCTCTCTTAACTCTTCCCACATTCTTCTCCTACCCTCAATGTCATTAGGAGCGTAAATATTGATTATAACAACATCCCTCTCCTTATCTTTCCACAACCCTTCTAGTCCTACATATCCTCTCCCTCCAAACTCATTTTTAAGTAGAAAATAATTTGAATCACACATACAAAGCAACCCTCCCGCATGGCCAATAGATGGTGAGGCTACCCACCCTACATCATTATCTCCCCATAAATAGTAACGTAAGGGTTTGCCATTTACCTCTTTTTTTTTTTTTCTTTTCTTCTCTTGGATGCATATGAATTGAACTTCTTCTTTTTGTATGATTTTTCGGATAAACTTTCCTCTTGCCGTCCCCCCTAGGCCTCTAACATTGAAAGAGACTAGCTTCATTGGTGCATCTTGCTTGACCCCTCCTTGTGCTTCTCCTGAGCTTGGATTGCTCCTTCTTGATCACTGTCTTTCCATATTATATATTGATTTTTCCTATCATTGTTTTTTCATTCCCTCCATATGACACTACCACTTTCTTCTCAACCTCCCAAACTTTCCCACCAACCTTGTTGTCATTCTTGACCCATACCAAAGGGTTGCAGTTTTTGATGCCATATGTTGATATTTCGCTGCTAAAATGTTCCTGTTGAATCTCCTTCGAGCCACTAAATTTTTCCTTTCAAGAATCATCTTCATCCAGCAATGGTTGTCCTCTGATAGGGCCTCTTGTAGCCTCTCTCCTAAGTAACCAAAACCTGTTTCCATTGCCAATACTTGCATCATCTTGAGGTGCAGGAGCAACAATAATAGAATTCTCCCTAGACCACCATCTGAGTTGTCTTTCTTGTTTTTCTAAACTTCTTTTCATCAGCCACTTCTTTCCCTCTATAGGCTTAGGTCGTTGAATCATTTGGGCATATGTTGGTACCCCCATCACCCTCTTTAGTTTCCCTCTCATCTCTCTCTTGGGGTTAAGGTCAGCCACCCCTGTAGTATTAACACAATTTTCACCCCAAGAATTTTAAGTTAATGTTCAAGTTGATTGCAAAGATAACACAGGACAGGTTAAAAGAAATGAGGAATTCAAACCTTGCATGACACCTTGGACAGCATCTAGTACTATGGAAATGACAAGCAAGGGTATCACTGAAGCAAACTCCTCTTTAATTTTAGCACTATCACTGAAAAGCTGAATCCAAGTGCCAAAGCAAAACAGAAACTAAGGAAGAAAGAGAGCTGCTCCCAATTCATTGGACACCCTTGTACTTTAAATTTAATTTTTAACTTTTCAGTACATGTACTAGAATGTTGTTTCAGAAGATATACAACAATGCAATGCAAGCAAAGGAGAAGAATGTGTTCAACCAACTAACCTTCCAGCCGCACCGAGACCAACAGGGACCATGCATGCAATCAAGGCTACGTATGTATTTGAGAGTGTAAAGAGTTTTTATATTTTGTTAATTTTTATAATAATATTAATTATTTTAAAATTTATGTTAATAATTATTTTATTTGATAGTGTAATTTTTTATACTACTAATACATAAAAATTAAATTCATTTTTTGTGTATTTTTTAGAAAGATAAATTATAATCAATGTACATTGTACAACATGAAACTGAGACATATTTACAGATGTTCTTCCATTCCATATGAACAAAATTTACATACAATTCTATAGGATGTGTTGTTGTCCAATTATAATTAAAGTTTTACTCCGGTAATGTGTAATTTTTTTTTTCCGCCTATTACCTAATAAAACTCTGATTTTCGTTGAAAAACTACACATACAACACTTTGATTATAGTTTGATTAGAAAATAGAAAATGCGTAACATAAAATTGTGTCACACATTGTAGGTGATTTTATAGAAGATTGCGATCATAAAATAAGTCACTAAATTGGTAATTTTTAAAACTTCCGATAGCATGAGTGACATACACGCACACATGCGAACGAAGCAAATCTATTGCAATCTAAATTTAAAAGAAGCTACAAACATGATAGCACGCATGCCCATTTAACTTTTTGGGTTGAAAACATCTTATAATTAAAATTTTACTGCAAAAATATTTTCCATTAACATATTTTTCTACAAAAATTAGTTAGAAACAAATCCATTCTAAGATATTTACTCGTTGGAGTGTTCTTCAAACAAAATCGGCAATATAATTTACAAAAATAGCTTTGGGAAAACTATGTCACTATATTTAATGCAACTTGAAGAATTTTATTATTTTTTATCAAATTACTATAGTTTATACTTCAACTATAAAATTATTTTTATAAGTATAAATTTTATGTCATTACTAAAAAAAATCTACATGGTAATATAAAAATGACACATTACTGTACATCCAATAATGCCATTCACATCCAGGTGTGAATTTGACTCTTTCAAAGTAAATAAGGATAAAATAAATTATCTCTATTATTGATGGAAAATTAACAATTAGTATTTCAACTCATTTGTAATTTATATATATGTACACATAATATCAACAATCAAGATTACTTATTTTGCCCTCTAAAATAAGTTCACTTCATACGAACTAGATCTCATATGTGTAGATATGGTAAAAAAAATGAAACGAAATCAATTATCAATAGATGATAATAATTAAATACAAGTGTGTGTAATTATGGCAGCTTAATCCAATCCATAAGTCCAAGTGAAATTACATACCATGCCTATTAACAGCACTGTAAGAAACAATGTTCAAAATCCACTGAGTCAGAAGGCCATAAGAATACCGCTCATGACAAACTGAACAAGATGACTATGATGAGGAAGCAGCATCTGATGTTTTGTCACTTTCCTTGCGTAGGCTGTTTTCTCTGTTATAAGCAGACTTAGCACCCTGAGAACCAAAATGAAATATTCTTAATTACAAGTAAACAAAATGTCACAGTTGATTAGTACAATCATATATATTAGTGATGCACCAACATCAGAAATCAAACACTTATTAGAAACATAGTGTTTGATGCACTAATATCAGAAATCAAACACTTACTTGAAAGATAGTTCCTAACTTTTTCAATGCTTTGGCTCGAGACTTCAGAACATCTTTGGAGGCACTTGGATCTTTAAGAACCTGAGAAAAATAACAAAGACATTTTCTTAAAACTTGTGATGTGATTAATTGATATTTCATAAATGTCATACTTTTCACCGTTTTACAATTAAGTGCTTCCATCACTTTTCCTTTACATAAAACTCTCAAAATTCTTATTTTATACTCAAATTGTTACATGTTTAAGATGAATTTGAAATAGAAAATAATCTATATAAGGTTTAGAAGTTAATAATTTGATGAAATGCCGAAGAATTTACAGGATGTGAGGTTACGCTTTCGAAGAGGAAAAAAATGAGACTTTTTTTATTTTAATTTTAGATGAAATAGAATGTTTTGATTGGTGGGTTTTAATTGAATGTGGGTTTAAAATAGTTTAAGGGGTTTAGTTTACGGATAGTTTCAGAAAAAAAATGAGAATTCAAGAGTTTTAGATAGGAAAAAAAAGTAACAATAGGGCTTGATTGTAGCAATTAAAAAAAAAGTAAATTACACTAACTACCCCTGGAGTTTTGTAAAATTACAAAAATATCCCCTGATTTTTCTACTTCTACACTATCCCCTTTAATTGATTGAAAAATATACACTGACATTCCCATATACATTAAACTAACCCCCTTAATTGTTTGAAAAACATTATACCGTGGTCCCCTGTAAGGGAGGTTACTGTAAATGTTAAAAAAACAGGAAGTGTTTGTGTAGTTTCACAAAATCTTAGGGGTAGTTAGTGTAATTAACTAAAATATTAAAGGACTTGATTGTCAAAATTAAAAAATTAGGGGATAAAATTCAAGCAAAAAAATGATAGGGGATGAAAATTGCAAATAGGCCATAATAGAGATAGAGGGGCAAAAAACTCCAATGAAGCCTAAAAGATACTAGCACAGTGATCCAAGTTGTTTCTAGAATTGAGGGTTAAAAAGATGAATTCTTCCAAGTAGGCCAAAAATTGCAAATTAACAAATGTCATGCACAGCAGGTAAGTAGGGGGAAAAACTTATATTTCTGAGTTATCAGCCAAGACTGTTATTTTTAAATGATAGAAAGTAAATACTGCAACTTACAGCTTGGCAAACACGTGACAGAGTTGATTCAATATCAATAACATTGATCTGCCATAGAGAATTAATCATGGCATCCTTCTTATCTTCAATAGCTTTGACTATGCTTTCTTCTTTGTTTTCTCCTTGGTTTAGCTTCTTGAGTTCTTCTTGTATTTGAATGAGGGACACAGCTCCTACAGAAATGGATAAGTTCCATTAGAACATCCCAAATTTGGGAAATGTCCATATCCTTTCAACTGATAGACAACACAAATATAACAATAAATAGTCTACAACCTGAGGCTGCTGTTACTTGTGATTTTATACGGTGTCCTTTGTCTCGCACCCACTCTGCCAAAAAGGGAACATTCATATACCGCATATCCTTTCCAAGTTCTCTTGCAGATTTTCGCGTGTAGATGTAACCAATTGTATGTAGCATGGCTTCTCCAAAAGCTGAAAATAATGCCAGAAATGAGTTAACAAAATTCCAGGGGAAGAAAAGAACTAGGAGTGAACAAACATAGTGTTCCTACATGAAATTAACAATAGCCCTGTCATCCTTTTAATGTGCAGCATGTTAATTGCTGTTAGAGATTAAAACTATAAGATGAAGATGAAGTGATAAACATATGATGAAATTCTGTTTGAAGTACATGGCGGAGGTTCTATAATGTAGAGAAATGGATCCTCTCATGTTGAATTTTCAAGTGTCATGTGAAAAATGTTTTGGCACAGTTGTTAGTTACAACTTAAATTTCTATTCTCTCTTATTCATGTTTTACTCAAGGTAGTATAGTCGTATGAGGCGAAACAATTTATTGGAGAGATAAAAATTCAGTTATCTACAATTTCAATAAGGGTACTTGTCATTTCATGAAAATAACGATGGTACATCGGGAAAAAAATTAAATCCCATTCCATGGAGCATATGGAATCATAACCCCCCATCTTTGGAATGAGAAATTCTAAGAGTAATACTCCAATGCTCGAAATTCAATCTAAGTTTGATAATGATTTCAAAATTGGGAGAGACTTGAACCTCCTGAAAGTCCAGGAGTGTTCATTTCATTGTCCTTGCCTTGTTCTTGATTCATAAACAACATTGAGGCCAGGATTGGGAATTAGGGTTCTTAATGAAAATTTATTCCTTGGGAGCTTAATCTGAACCAATTTCTATCAAGGGCGAGAACAAAACCATTTAAGTACTTCACTAAGCATCCCATACAAGTTGATGTGGGAGTGGAACTTGAACACCCCATACACTCAAGTCCCTATCAATTGAGTTTAGTACTCTAAGAGTACATAAGAATCTAGCCTCAATGGGATTTCACGCTCAATTTAAGATACTGTAGAATGAGGCCTAGATTAATGTCTTTTCCTACTAACAAGCATAGGATCACTCAATCGACAGTATAAGCATGGAATAGAATCACCATTCAAGCATAAATGTGGAACAGCTACTACGAGCTCAACACAACCTAATAACATTCCTAACAAAGTAAGAATCATAATAATCCAACTACAGAAAGCCAGGACTATTACAGACTAAGAATTTGGTAGCTTGATATGCTTACAAATTAGACAGTATTCGGACATTGTCCTTCAGTGGGAAATAATGTAATAACATATTAAAGCATTCTGCAAGATTCTAAATTTCACCAGAATGAATATGCGTTTTACTTTCATTGAATAATGCCATTTATATTTCAAAACTGAATAAACATAATTTGCACCTCTACAAAAATTTTGTTATACAAAACTACAAGTATATATTACTTCAATAAACCAGGTTAATTTATTGCAAGCCCTTTCTATACTAAAACCTCAAATAGTACTAAAAAATGGTCTCAGTTGATGGCTAGCTCTAGAATGCATGCTGACATACCTAGAGAATAAAATGACATTCTTGATAAAGAAAAGTTTCAGTAATTGAAACTTCTAAGTTCTGGAGTCACTATCACTAAATAATAAATAATTAAAATTACATGATAAACAGAGGGAATTTACCAGCTTTAGAAAGACTACGTGCTTCTGATTGTGCCCATGCTGTAAATTCATCTTCTCGATCATCAACAAATGGTTGCAGGCGATCTTTCAGAATTGTTGAAAGCTTCTGCTCCCTTTCCTTCTGCCATGCCTACGGTTAAATAACAAGAAAACAGCTTCAGCTACCAAAATATCAGGGGAGCCATAAAAAGGATTTGGGAAAACTGTCATAAAGAACTAGAAGAAACTGAATACTTTCATCTTTTCTTGAATTCTCTGCCTCAGAACTTCAGGATCCTGTGAGTCTTCCTCGATTTCTATAGATGATAAAGAAGCAAGTGCAAGTTTTCCAATATATTCTTCAAAATATTCACTTCCAAAAATCATTCCAAATACAGTTGTAGGGTCCATCATGGAATCTCTGAATAATAATAAAAAAGAATCAGTGTATTCTGCAGGTTTTCTCAATCCATGAAAACATTCTGCTACATTAGATTCATCTTGAAACATCTAAATAAAATAATGATATTAGCGAAATTCTCTTAAACAAAAAGCTTTAATTGGGTTGATTGGTTGATACTAATTTTGGGATTTATTATGTTATATATTAATTTTAGGGCTTTAATTTTACTTTTAGTTTTCTTGTAAATTAGCTAGGATTGTTTGTCTTTCCTTATTAAGATAATACATAGAATCAATCTGGATATTATGGTACCAGACTTGAAATCATGGGATGAAGACACTGTCCTCTTGTCTTTTTTCTGTCTTTCTAGTTCAATACAAAACAGCTTTATCAATGGCAGATAGAAGAAGGCCGAAATTCTGCCATATAAACACACCATCGTGCCTCATGGCGGGCCTCCCTTCACAAATTTTCTATGGCGGTTGGCAGAAAACCTGCCATGCCATTCCGCCATGGTGGGCGCCATAGCTGCTATTTAACAACACTGATACAAACAGAGTAGTTCATTCTCTCATCCATCAAATAAAATGATTTTTTAGCAGCAGCTAGTAAGATTCTATTTGTATTAGGTCTCCACTGTAATTTTGATACCTCAACATCGTGGAAAATACTCACAGGACTGGCAAACTTAGGTCAAATTATAGATTTTTATAAGCAACATCTCTGCAGCTCTAATTCTTGCTTGAATTGATTAATTTTGAGAGGAATTTCTTTTTTTTTTCTTCAAAAGCTTAGCAAAATTATGATTAAGGTATATTTTGTCAAAATAAGCTAACCCGAATACATACTAAATACCTCAAGGAGTTTCATTAAGATAGTTCCATTAGACCTGCTTTCTAACTTGCAACATGAAGAAACATAACCTATGAGGTTGGCAAGTACTACTAGCAATATAACAAAGACCATGCTAGGAACCTTCCTATGCTTGATCATGCGGGGAATGAGATATCAGATGGACGAAAAGGGTAAGTCTGAATTTTGGAGAGTGAAATTCGGATAGGTTGAGTATAAGAGAGAAGGAGGGGAGATAAAGGGGGCACAAAAAGGTTGAGTGTAGTTTTGGCCTTTTGGGCAGTGAGGAAGCAAGCCCTCTAAGTGTCTATAGTGTCTCTATCCTTTTCTTCTTGTTATTTCTTTTACTTCTTTTTACAGTAGCTTTTAACCCATTTTCTGGACTTGAATCACACCAATATTTGATCAGATTCAGAAAAATACAGAGTATATTCAGTGAATAATACATATTTTTAATTCCATTTTCAATCAGTAATAACTGAATATAGTGACAAGAAAAGGAAAAGTCAATGAAAGAGATTAAACAATTAGATCTGAAATTGCTTTCTGACAACAACCTACACAAGTTATCTTTGAATAGCAAAGGCAGCACTGCACCATTTGATGGAGCATGAATTTCTTGCACGCAATTATTAGCTAATTACTTTCAGTCGTGTAAGATCGTATAAACTTACTGTGGTACTCCCTCCTTTCCATGCTCATCATATGCTGCACGCTTCCCAGGATCACTTAAAACCTGGTAAGCCTCACCAAGTTTCTGGTAAAGATACCAGGCAACCAGACTTAGAAAAATATTTTGAGAAAAATAAAGCAAACTGAATAGAGGGAGGGATCCAAATGAATAAATTCTCCTATGATTTATACTGCCAAACATCTAACAGTAAGGACTAAGAAGGATGTAAATAACTTTGTTAATGAAATCTAGTAATAAATTAATAATGTAAAATTGCATGGTCTTATGAAGCCAACAAAATTCTTAATGATTACCTGAAAATTTTCTGCGGCCTTAGGATCCCCAGGATTTTTATCGGGGTGAACAATTCTAGCCTGCAAAGGGAAGAGAGAGAGATTAATAGTCATTAAAGTGACACAAAGGAGGAACTGTCAAGTTTAAGATTCAGTCAGGAAAAATAGAAAAGGTAAAAAACCAGCATTAATGTGGTCTTCTAAATATCCAATCTAAAAATATGTAGAAGAGAACCATTATTTCCTTTACTCTCTCCCACAAGCCACCCTATAATTTTTCTGTGTCACCAATTTGGTTAGCACATTCGTAGGCAGAACAAGATCATTAAACAACTTCAGGAGTTGACTCTTTGGGGCATATTGAACTCCAAATTTCACAAACAATTCAAAATAGAAAACATAAAAATAACCAAATCAGCTGAGATATCTGAATTGTGTAGCACCAATCTCAGAAAGGATACAAATTCAAACAACAAAGAAGCTGAAACCATATTTATGTAACTACCTAATTGTTTCCAAAACATAAATACATTGTATAACAAAATTCAACATTCCCTCAGATCAGATAATAATACAATAACATCCTCAAATCTGAGTTTCTGGTTGCACAAATCAGAAAAGTGAAGGGCATTCATTTCATTATTTATTACCTTGACATAATAAGCCTTCTTGATCTCTGCAGCAGATGCATCAAAATTGACACCTAATATGTCATAATATGCAGTGTCCTTCACCATTGCTTGTGACTTTCAAATAACAATTCACACCTCTAAAATTAAGCAAATTGAATAAATCCCAAAAGGGGGCAAAAAAAAAAACTAGTTAGATGCATGGTGTCAATAGAAATCACTTAACAACAAGAGAGTGAAAAACTCGTGAAAGAGTTTGCTGACACAGATTATGGAACCGACCCAGAAAGCGAAAATCGAAAAAGTTTCCAACTTGAAATTGAGAGAGTTAACAATTCGAAGGAATCTCAAATTTCAGGTGGATCCGTGCCACAGAGGAAATGGTGTCGTTTTCAAGAGACCACGTACTTGATGATCATGCTTTCTGATTTCTTTTTTCTTTTTCTTTCTAAGGATGAGACATGTGGATTCTAAATTCTAATAATAAAATGCCACGTTGGTGGAAGGAAATTAGGTACTCTTGCATTTCAATCTCAACAATTTCAATTCACTAGACATTCCTGAGTTTCAATATATAACATATTACCTAATTCATTAACATTAAAAAAATTATTAATTTAATTTATAATAATAAATTTATCTTTACTTTTTTTAAAATTATCTGTCATTAATATTTTTTATTTATAAATATATTTTATTTCCTTTTTTAATGAGAAATACTTCTAATCTAAAAATAATTAATACAAGAAATATTATAAATTATTTCTTATAAAAGAGAACAACTAATATCTTAAATTTTATAAAAAATAAGTACAATGTAAAAAATTAATAACATTGCAAATAAATTTATATCCGGTGTCTTAATTTTTAAAATAACAAATAATATTAATGTAAAGAAACTAATTAAGAACAATTTAATTTATTTAACTATGTAAATAAGTTCATAGTATGTAACCGAATAATAATTAAGAAATATTGACATAATATATATACCAGTTTTCTATTTTTTAATTTTTAAGTTTTGTAAAATTGTAGAATTATGCTCAATTTACCCATCTTTAAAATATAGTATATAAAATACTATAATATACATGTAAAATATTCAACATTACAACAAATGGATAGCAATTTTTTTTACAGGAAATAGACAATAAAGTAAATATACTTATATATCAATCAAAATCACAATCAAAATAATTTTAAAATTATTAGATACATGATAAAAAATATTTTAGAAAAAATATAAAAAGTGAAGCAAATTGAAGATTTTAAACAATTATAACAAAAGGTTACTCATTTTTTAGTTTTAGAATAATATTCAATTACTTATCATACAAATTTGGTGATGCATTCATGTCAAATATCTAGCATAATTATAAATGGAAGCATGATGAATTAATTGAGAAACTATGAGGAGTCTACAAGTTGTTAAATGGGGAGAAATAAGTAATTAAGTAGGAATAATAAGTAAAATTGAATTTGATTAATTATTATTAATAATTAAATAGAGTAACTAAGGTACTCATATTTAAATAATAGCTCAAAAGTTTTCAATTTTATATATATATATATATATATATATATATATATTTTCTTTAGATTTAAGAAGAAGAAAGAGTATGAAAGGATGACAGCAGAGGAAATTTTTTTATACAAATTGTTAAAGGTAAGTTGTATTTTAAAAAAATTTAATTTATATATATATTGACCCTTTCTATTGTTTTGAAGCAACATGCTTCTACTGATTCTTTTGTTTTGCCTCTTCGCCACCATGTGTTTGCTATATCTAGATATATAGTATTATTTTATATGAGAGGAGAAATCATTAACCAACTTTGTATGTTATAATCTGCAGGTTGATAATATTGGAACAAATGAAGCAAGACAAAATGAAGAAAATCTAGCCTCGCAGTGCAAGCATGACACTATTTTAATGAGGAAATTCGAATATACTGCAGATAGTGTGGTTGGATTGCCACTGAAATCAAATATATCACACCATGATTTGAAAGCACAGTATGAATTTGATGAAGATTTCTTTACTACATGGATGTCTTGGCCATTTGTAATGGCCTTACTAGCTAAGACAGCTTTAATGGGTTTGTGCCTCTGTGGTTCTAGTTGAGAAATGAAATTCTGTTCATTTTAATCATAATTACATGCTTTTAACTTGAAAGTTTTATATTCTTTGCAATATGAATTCAGCTAAATTTGTTTGGCTGCATTGTTCCCCTTGGATTATTAAAACAATTTCCTTGACAGATTTGGCTATCCATATGCAAGGAATATTTTAATTTTTATATTCAGTTACTATTTTGAATTATGAATAATGTTAACTTGGTATCGAAATGTTATTTGCTTGTATATACAAAAACATATAGGGTAGGTATAGTTCAACCATTTGATAGATATTAGTACTCATGTCTCCAATAAGATGTTATTGGGGCTTCTTTAGAGTTTAGGACATAATATACTGAAGTTATACTTAACCATTTTAACTTTTTACCTCAATGATGGAAAGCTTATCCTGTTTTCCATTTGTTAATAACAATATATTATTATTATTAATTTATTATTATCCTTGGTATATTTTTTCTCTCATTTTGTTACTCAACTTGTAATAATCTATTCTCTAGCTACGTGGCAGAGCAGGAAGACAGGGGGATCCGACCTCAATACGATTTATTGTCAGGTAGTAATAGTAGACTACTCACTACTGCTACTGTTATTACTGCTACATAGTTTTTAAACATGCGTGTGTATGTTTCTTTCTTAATTCTGATTGGTGAAATGAACCTGATTGAATGCCATCTTCACAGTAATTCTGTCTGTTACTTATTGTATTTTAATTTTCACAGGACATCTTCACTTTGTAAGCTTGTTAATAAAATATAGTACTTATGTTGTTAGAGTGGATTAGCTTCATGGCCCGCAAGATTGACTAGTCCTCCTCCTAGATGAACTGTCACACTCTGATAAAAAAAATGAAAATAACATGTCACACATGTCTTAGAAAATTATAGAATAATTAACTGTTGTCTTTCTAATTTTTTAGCACCCCAATCTGGTTCATCACAATGCTTTTTCTCCTGATTTACACTGATGGTAAGTGACTACATCTTATAATAATTCACCAAGCCAAATTATTTTAAGGATTATTAATTAAATGTATTACTATGATTACATTTTCGTGCATTATTTGTATATGGAGAGACTATGATACTCTTATTATTGGCAGGGGGATTTAATGACTTGTTTATGATCTCTGATGTTTATCATAATTGTAGAGATACAATGTATTTGTTCTAGAGACTTCAGTTATATTACTCTCTGGATTTTGATTTTTTTTTAAACGTTTAATTGGCTAGATCTTCAGCACATGCCGTCTAATTAATTTGATAAGTCATTGGTTACTTAAATACTATTTTATAAGGCAGAAGCAAGTGATTCTATATTGAGAAGCAATCTTTCATGACTAGTTTTTATATACATATTTTGTTCATCTTGTGCTTTTTCAGTCATGGATAGGGATTTTGAACACAAACACGATCAGAGTCTGGTGCACTCAGTGGAGGACAACGGAGTAGATTATCTTCTAGAAAGGGAGGGAAGCAACTGGGATGCGAATTTAAAATGAAAAGACATTCTTTCTCTAAGAGAACAACAAAGATTGGGGATGGTATGTAAATATAATCTCTTGAAATTTTAGACAGAATTTTTTAAATTTCTTAAGCATTTTTGTTTCATAGAGGTGCCCCTTAGAAAGTCTTCAACTCCTTTTCAGAGAAATTGTTGCTTTTTTTTCATTGTTAATCTTGTTTCATATCCTAACAAAAAATAGTGTTGGCAGTGCAATAGTGTTGATGTTGAAGAACACCTATACGGGCTTGCAAAAGATATATATGGGAATCACAGTTGTTACTTCCTCACAAGTAAGTTGATTATATATGTATATTGAAAAAAAAAAATACTGTCATGGTAAATTTAGTGAATCAAGAGTACTTCACTAATTAGTTGTTTTGATCTTGCCTCATTTCGTGTACACTTATTTAATTTCTTTAGTTCTATATATATAATATGCATGATATAATATTTTAGTAATAAATTTTGTCAAACTTTTTTAAATTTATATTTTCCTAACACATTTTTATTAATAGTTAAAATTTATCGAAAATTTCATCCAATTTTTTTATATTAAGAACTATAAAATTACATAAGTCTCACTTCTTGTATAATAATATTTATTTGCTATTTTATAAATTTTAATAAATTATAATTAAATTTCTAAAAATATAATTAACAATAAATAGTATATTAAAAAAAGTTATAAAAACAGTTTTATTGTATGCTTTCTCCCTTGCATATACTATTTTATTAAAAAAAGTTATACTATTTTAATAAATTATAAACATTTTTTCTTATTTTTCACCACATACGTGAAGACAAGAGCTGAATAGTTAAGCTTAGAAAATGACTGATGAATTTTCAGCCTCTCGAAGGTCTTCTATTATTTCAGCTTTGATATAACCTGAATTTTCAGTTTATTTTCAACTTGATGCTAAATTTTGATGTGTGTAGATTCGAGTAATTTCCCCGTGTTAAGAGAAATCAAGGAAGAAACCTCTGTTAATTTGGCATGCAAGGTAATTAGTCATGTGTTCAAAGCGAGTTGATACAAATTTACTTTTACATGTTTGGGTAAAATTGTGATGATGTCTGTTACTGGAAATTTGTCATAACTAAACAGTGACCCTTTTCAAGTACTCTATGTATATGATATGATATCTTTTTTTGTACTGGATTGTGGGCAATGGAGTTTTGGCAAGTGATTTAGTGGTAATGACATGCCAAGAACTGTAAAGTTATTGATTGGATAATTTTTTTTATTGATATTATCAAAAGCATCACTTGGGTAGCATCAGCAGTATATCAATTAAATTGAACCAAAATAGGTCAAACATAATATTCTATTATATAGACCACATCATACATTGATCAATGACGCAAAATTTCAATTTAATCATAGATCTCGAGTTTGGATTTTAGAGATGTAATTTCATCGAAAACTCAAAGGAAAAGTTGGCTGCCTATGTCTTGCAAGGCTCGACAAAATTGTTTTCCATGTCAGATATTTGTGGTTTAGACTAAAAAAAGTTAAAAATGAATGTTGAAAGAATAAGTTTACGATACAGAAAGTTTTCGATATTGAAAAATATAATAAATATAAAATCCAAGAATTAATTTATTTAGACACACATATTAAATTATTATATAATGTAAAAATTAATTTACTTCAATATTTATCCTCTCTGACAAAAATAAATATTAAGTAAGATTGAATTTTAATTTTATATTTTTTTATAATTTTCAATAATACATGCAGGATGTAATAAATTAAATTTTCCAATCCTATTCATTTATTTATTCTTTATAATAATCTAATATTTAAAATTTCCTAGAAATTGCATAACCTTCGAGGTTTTAATTATTCATTTATTAATTGTAATTAATAAAATTCATGTTTTTTGCGTGCAAAACATATAAATACTGTGAATGAAAAATATTAGATTAAGTTAATAGTAAAAATATAAAATAAAATTAGAAAATATTAATTAAGGATAGAAATTAGGTCAGAGGAGGGTGAGTCAGGCTCTAAGACCAAGTAGATGGATATAGTTGATGGGCAACAAGTGAATATTCTTGGAGGAATTCATAAATTCGTTTGACTTTGACTAGATTCTAAGCTAATTTGACCAAAACATGGAATTGCAATTTTTTTTGTTTTAGTATGTTTATATATTAAGTTGCATTTAATTTTTATTTTTTTTATTTCAAACTTTAAACTAAATTGATTTCTCTTTCCTTAAAAAAAATAATAGGATAAGTCAATTTGGTTTAATATCTCAATTAAATCACACCAAAATAGATAAAATCAAATAATAATTTCTATTCTATTTTATTCATATTTCCAAATTAAAGGTGAATGCTGAACAAATAGTTATGAATATTGAAATTCATGTTTGTTTCTTTAAATTCAGTTGATATGAACCTAAAATTTGATGGCTGCTCTAAATGTTAAAAATTAAAAAAATGGAAGAACAAAATCCAAAGATTTATTTCTTTACACATACCTATGATTGCATGATACAAAAAATATTTTCTTCATATTCTTATGGAATTACATAATTAAATTCTAGTTTTAAAATTGTATTCTTATGGAACAACAAAATCCAAAGTTTTATTTTTTTACACATACCCATGATATTACGTGATACAAGAATTATTTTCTTCATATTCTTATGGAATCAAATAATTAAATACTAATTTTAAAATTGTATTCTTATGGAAGAAAAAAATCCAAAGTTTTATTGTTTTACACATGCCTATGATATTACATAATCCAAAAATTATTCTCTATATATTGTTATGGAATTACATAATTAAATACTAATTTAAAAATCGCAAGATTTTAATTATATGTGTGTGGTAAGGGCATAATGAACTAGTACTGCATTTCAGGCCATACTCATTCATAAATGCCACAATCTCTAGAATCTTATAAAAAGGCATGCAGTAAGAATTCACAAGCAGTTACAATTCTAAATAATCTGAGAGGTTGTGTATTTAGTTTTGTGCATCTTAGTGATGGCAATGATTACACGTTATTGCTCTCTTGCTCTGGTTTTATTGTGGTGTTTATACAACATCTCATTCTTGAAGGCCAATGATGGTGGCTTTAGTGTGGAAATGATCCACCGCGACTCGTCAAGATCACCATTGTATCGTCCAACAGAAACTCCGTTCCAACGAGTTGCGAATGCTGTGCGTCGTTCGATCAACCGTGGGAATCATTTCAAGAAAGCTTTTGTGAGCACAGATTCAGCCGAATCGACTGTAGTAGCAAGTCAAGGTGAATACCTAATGAGATATTCAGTTGGAAGCCCACCATTCCAAGTATTGGGTATTGTTGACACAGGTAGTGACATTCTTTGGCTGCAATGTGAACCCTGTGAAGACTGTTACAAGCAAACCACTCCAATATTCGATCCTTCAAAATCGAAAACCTACAAAACCCTACCTTGCTCTTCTAATACGTGTGAATCTTTGCGTAATACCGCTTGCTCTTCGGACAATGTGTGTGAATATAGTATTGACTATGGTGATGGTTCACACTCAGATGGAGATCTTAGCGTGGAAACCCTAACTTTAGGGTCCACTGACGGTTCTTCTGTCCATTTTCCTAAAACCGTGATAGGATGCGGGCACAACAATGGGGGGACCTTTCAAGAGGAAGGCTCTGGCATAGTTGGCCTTGGAGGAGGACCCGTGTCTCTTATATCTCAATTGAGTTCTTCAATTGGTGGAAAATTTTCCTATTGTTTGGCACCAATATTTTCAGAATCTAACTCATCTAGCAAACTCAATTTTGGAGATGCTGCTGTGGTTTCTGGGCGTGGAACTGTCTCAACCCCTCTAGACCCATTAAATGGACAAGTATTTTATTTCCTAACCTTGGAAGCATTCAGTGTGGGAGACAATAGAATAGAGTTTTCAGGCTCCTCCTCTTCTGGATCTGGTAGTGGAGATGGAAACATTATAATTGACTCTGGTACAACACTCACGCTTTTGCCACAGGAAGATTACTTGAATTTGGAATCAGCAGTATCAGATGTAATTAAATTAGAGCGTGCTAGGGATCCAAGTAAACTCTTGAGCCTATGCTACAAAACTACATCAGATGAACTGGATTTACCAGTCATCACAGCACATTTTAAAGGTGCAGATGTTGAGTTGAATCCTATCAGCACCTTTGTTCCGGTGGAAAAGGGAGTAGTATGTTTTGCTTTCATTTCAAGTAAAATTGGTGCCATCTTTGGGAACTTGGCACAACAAAACCTCTTGGTTGGCTATGACCTCGTAAAGAAAACTGTCTCCTTTAAGCCCACAGATTGTACCAAGGGGTGATTGCCTATGGCCTCTTGTTTGGGTCCAATAAAATCAGACAACCCCCATTATCATTATTCATTCTATTCTCCCAATATTTAATAATTAACAATTAAATGTTTTTATTCTCTCAATTATTTAATAGTTTTTGTTTTAATTCCTATTCTAACCTTAATCCTACCTAAATTAATATGCTAACTAATAAAGATTTTAATCAACCTGAACTTAAAATCTGCACTAAAAAAATTCTACCTAAAGTCTTCATTTGCTATACATGTCACGAATCACGATAATACCCAGATATGCTTAAAAGCACTACCCTAAACTGTTTGTCATTTGGCATAATTTACCGCAAGAATTTGTCACCACACTAATCATTGTTTATTTTATTTTCAAATCAATAGCATTTTGATTGTGAACAATTACTCAATAATGTATCATTTATGTAGGCTTCAATAAAAAAATATTTCAATTAGCATTTTAAATGAAATTAAAGGAAATAATGTTTAATAATAAGAAAAGTTATCAAATTGAAGCGAATATATGATAAAATTAAAGTTTATGGTGTTTATTTGTAAAAGAGATAAAGTTTAGGGAGGCTTAGTGTTGGATAATATACAAAATTTTAAATTAGTATTTAATTATGTAATTGCATAGAAATATAAAGAAATTAATTTTTGGATTATGCAATATCACAGGCATGTGTAAAAAAAATAAAACTTTGGATTTTATTCTTCCGTAAGAATACAATTTTAAAATTAGTATTTGATTATTTAATTCTATAAAAATATGAAGAAAATATTTTTTGTATTACGTATCATGGGCATGTGTAAAAAAAATAAAACTTTGAATTTTGTTATTCCATAATAATACAATTTTAAAATTAGAATTGAACTATGTAATTCCATAAGAATATGAAGAAAATAGTTTTTGTCTTATGTAATCATAGGTATGTGTAAAGAAATAAATCTTTGGATTTTGTTCTTCCGTTTTTTTTAGTTTTGAACATTTAGAGCAGTCATCAAATTTTAGGTCCATATCAATTGAATTTAAAGAAAACAACATGAATTTTAAACTTTCAATATTGATAACGATTTGTTCAGCATTCACCTTTAATTTGGAAATATGAATAAAATAGAATATAAATTATTATTTAATTTTATCTATTTTAGTAGTGAGATAGTCAACCGAATATTTTTTTAAGGAAAGAGAAATCAATTTAGTTTAAAGTTTGAAATTAAAAAAATGTAACTTAATACATAAACATACTAATAATTTATCTCCTAATTTCTATTCTTTATTAAAATCATGAATAAAATACTATTGATTATTTAAAATTTAAATATACTTTTAAAAAAATCCTTGTTTTAAATTCTTAAGTTTCATGAAAGTCCTTTTAAATTTACAAAATAAAATTGATATTAGTATAATTCTAATATTATTTATAATTTTATTTTACGTTTACTATTAATTTAATCTAATCTTTTTTATTCATTGTATTTATATTTAATGGGAAAAACATGAATTTTATTTACTATATATAAATTGTTATATAAAATGAAAAAAAACAATTATATTGGAAATTTTAATTTATTACATCCTTCAAGTATTATTGAAAAGTATATTAAATATAAAATTCAATTGCAATCTTACTTAATCTTTATTTTGGTTTGAGAGGATAAATATTGAAGTAAAAAAAATTACAAAAGCTAATGACACTAATTTTTGGATCTTGTAATTCCATGTTTTGGTCAAATTAGCTTAGAATCTAGTCAAAGTCAAATGAATCTATGAGGTCTTCCAGGAATATTCACTTGTTGTCCATCAATTACATCCATCAACTTGATCTTAGATCGTGACTCACCCTCTTATGTCTTAATTTCTATCCTTAATTAATATTTTTTAATTTTATTTTATATGTTTACAATTAATTTAATCTAATATTTTTCATTCATTGTATTTATATTTTATGCACACAAAAAAACATGAATTTTATTAATTGCAATTAATTAAATGAATAATTAAAACCACAAAGGTTATGCAATTTCTAGGAAATTTTAAATATTAGATTATTATAAAGAATGAATAAATTAGTGAGATTGGAAATTTTAATTTATTACATCTTGCATGTATCATTGAAAAATATAGTAAATATAAAATTCAAATTCAATTTTTACTTAATATTTTTTTATGATAGGATAAATATTGAAGTAAATTAATTTTTGCATTATATAATAATTGAATATGTGTGTCTAAATAAATTAATTTTTGGATTTTATATTTTTTATATTTTTGAATATTGAAAACTTTCGGTATCCTAAACTTATTCTTTCAACATTCACCTTTAAGTTTTTTAGTCTAGATCACAAGTATCATGCATGAAAAACAATTCTATTGAGCCTTTCAAGACTATTACATATGATAAAATTTTTCCTCTAAATATTTAATGAAATTATATCTCTAAAACTTAAACCTAAGATCTCTAGTTAAACTTAAACTTTACATCATTGATCTACATGCTATGTCGTCTATATCAAGGGATATGTGTAAAGAATGGAAAATAAATATATTTAAAAATATGAATGAAATATAATAGAATACAATGTAATAACATATTATTTTTTTTTATCTATTTTGTGCAATTTAATTGATATACTCAATTAAATTTGACTCAACTCTTTTTAATTTAATTTATTTCATAAGAAAAGAAATACTAATTTATTTAAAAATTTAAAAAATATAAAAAATTAAGAATCAAAGGAATGGGGAGAATATATTCACTAGTGCAGAAAGACCATTCTACGATGGTCGAAATAAATTTTTTATAACGATTTTGAGTCATCTTGAAATGTAACATTGTGAAAAATCAAGATTTTTCACAATCGTTTAGAAAAAATCTTAAAAATGTGTTTTTCTATAATAGTTCTAAACTAAAAATCGTCTTAAAATTTTTTAAAAGAAAATAAGAAATATTGATAATTTTAAGATAATTCTTTCCAAAATAATCTTAAAAAATATACTTTTTAAAATAATTTTTTTAATAACCATCTTAGAATTTATTTTAAAAAAAAATTAATGAAAAAAGTTCTAATCGATTCGTTTAATTTACAAATTTAGCTTCAGTTAAGGAAATGCTTTTTTTCTCATTCTGCCTCCATATACATAAATGACTACCAATTATGCCAACATTCTGAAATAATAATTTAGAGATTTCAGAACCATAAAACTTTATTAAATTAAATATGTTACCATAACGCATGGACTGAAGCTTAGAAATGTTGATGTCAGCCAAAACATATAAATGAGAGAAGCATTTAAACGCATCAACTTGTATATATAGATAAGTGACATTAAAATGTGCCCATGAAATTACCCTACCCGATCCCAAGTCCAGTTAGATCCAACATTTGCAGACTCCAAGAATGCCTTGAATACATCTTTAACCTCCTAATAAGGAAATATGATGAATAATTAATGGCTAGGAACATAACACATACATAAAATATTGATATTCCACTTTCATACCATCTTATTTGCATAAACTAGGGGTTCTGGCTTAAGAGAATTTGTATCAACTCACTTTGAACATATGACTAATTACCTTGCAAGCCAAATTAACAGAAGTTTCTTCCTTGATTTCTCTTAACATGGGGAAATTA
Source organism: Glycine soja (assembly GCF_004193775.1). Lineage (NCBI taxonomy): Eukaryota > Viridiplantae > Streptophyta > Magnoliopsida > Fabales > Fabaceae > Glycine > Glycine soja. The sequence continues at coordinate 39,055,404 of NC_041012.1, read as the reverse complement.
CGCGAATCTACATACATCAAAATCTAGCATCAAGTTGAAAATAAACTGAAAATTCAGGTTATATCAAAGCTGAAATAATAGAAGACCTTTGTGAGGCTGAAAATTCATCTCATTTTCTAAGCTTAACTATTAAACTCTTGTCTTCATGTATGTGGTAAAAATAAGAAGAAATGTTTGTAATTTATTAAAATAGTATAACTTTTTTTAATAAAATAGTATATGCAACGGAGAAAGCATACAATAAAACAATTTTCATAACTTTTTAAATATATTATTTATTGTTAATTATATTTTTAGAAATTTAATTTTGAAATTTATAAAATCACAAAAAATATTACTATACAAGAAGTGAAACTTATGTAATTTTATAGTTCTTAATAAAAAAACAATTGGATGAAATTTTCAATAAATTTTAACTATTAATAAAAATGTGTTAGAAAAATATAAATTTAAAAAAGTTTGACAAAATTTGTTACTAACATATTATAACATATTAATATATATATATATATATATATATATATATATATATATATATATATATATATATATTATATAACACTAAAGAAATTAAATAAGTTTACAGTACTAGGAAGGAAATGAGACAATCAAGATCAAAACAACCAATTAGTGAAGTACTCTTAATTCACTAAATTTACCTCGACAGTATTTTTTTCCAATATACATATATAATCAACTTACTTGTGAGGAACTAACAACCGTGATTCCCATATCTTTTGCAAGCCCGTATAGGTGTTCTTCAAGATCCACACTAGTTGCACTACTGCATTATTTTTGTTAGAGTATGAAACAAGATTAACAATGAAAAACAAGCAACAATTTCTCTGAAAAGGAATTGAAGACTTTGTAAGGGGCATGCTGTATGCAACAAAAATATTTAAGAAATTTAAAAAATTCTGTCTAAAATTTCAAGACATTATATTTGCATACCATTCCCAAGCTTTGTTGTTTTCCCAGAGAAGTAATGTCTTCCCATTTTAAATTCGTATCCCAGTTGCTTCCCTCCCTTTGTAGAAGATAATATACTCCGTTGTCCTCCACCGAGTGCACCAGACTCGGATCGTGTTTGTGTTCAAAATTCCTATCCATGACTGAAAAAGCACAAGATGAACAAAATATGTATATAAAAACTAATCATGAAAGATTACTTCTCAATATAGAATCAGTTACTTCTGCCTTATAAAATTATAAAATTGTATTTAAGTAACCAAAGACTTATCAAATTAAGTAGATGACATGTGCTGAAGATCTGGCGAATTAAACGTTTAAAAAAAATTCAAAATCCAAAGAGAATATAACTAAAGTCTCTAGGACAAATACATTGTGTCTAAATAAATTAATATTTGGATTTTATATTTATTAAATTTTTAATATAAAAAACTTTCTATATCGGAAACTTATTCTTTCAACATTCACCTATACTAATTTATTTGAAAATTAAAAATTATATAAATTAAGTCTATATTAATATATAATATTTTATCTCTTAATTTGTATCATTAAATAATATTTTGGAAAAACTATTATGAATTGTTTGAAATTTAACTATATATTAAAACATTCTTGTTTCTAATATTCTTATATTTCATAAAATCATTTTAATGTTCAAAGTTAAAATTATAATTAATATAACTATAAAATATTTATCATTTAATTATATGTTACACATTAATTTAATCTAATTATGTTTCACTCATTGTATTTTTATTTTATGCATCAAATCTCAAGCATGAATTTTATATTCTGCAAATAGTTAAATGAATAGGTAAAATATAAAATGCTATACAATTTATCTTAAATTTTATATTATATAGAATGAACAAAATAGTGGGATTATTGGGGAAAAAAGTTTTTCTTGCATCTATTTAGGAGATGGGCTACAAGGTTAAATGGAGGGGTAATTAGAGCCCAATATTGAATTAAGATAATAAAAGACCACCTGTCACCCACCCCCATCCCACACATCACCAATTAGTGTACATCCCCCAAAAAAATGTAACTAGAAAATTAAATAACTATACTCCACCTTGTAGAGAAAAAAGCTTAGACAAGGAAGGGCTTAGAAATGGCTATTAAGGCCTAACAAATGGGTTGATCTCTTAACCTAAAACAATGGAATGTTGAATTAAATAATAGATTGATGCTAACGGATATAGTAGTACTTTTATTGGGTGTTAACTAAATTTGGGCCCAACGGAGTAACCCATGGGTGAGAAATTTATGAGAGAGACTAAATATAAAAAAGGAGATGGGTTGTTGGGAGCTCAATAAGTGGTTATGTTATGTAAATGCTAAGTCACACTCACCTAACTTTCACTTAAATTAGGAAATGTGAAGCAGGAGAGTGGCAGGAAAGGCATAGAGAGGTAGGGAAAAAGAAGAAGGATCCAAAGTCATGTTTAGCATATCGTAGGCAAATCCAAGGTTTAGTGCAACCCATTACAAGTTTTTTCCTACCCATAATTGTATTGATTCCTTCTACTTCACCCCTAGTATGTTTTTCTAATTCTGCCATGTATGTTTTGATTCATGTTCTTCATCTATGTTGTATAAGTATGTTGTGATAAGGTTTTTTTTTTTTTTTTTGTATTAATATATAACTAATGAGTTATGTGTTAAGGTTTTGTTGATGGTGAAGTCTAATAAATATATTTGTATATGAGTTGTATGATATATGTCAAAATGTTTATTAGAGTTCACCATCAACAAAACACCCATACAAACTTATTAGTCATACATTAATACAAAACCCTCTTTTTAAACCCTATCATAACATATATGACGCAGATGAAAAAGATGAATCAAAGCATGCATGGAAGAAAAGGAAAAACATGCAGGGGAAGAATTCAAAGGAAACAATACAATTAATGGGGTCGGAAAAACATGTTAGTGGCTGCACTCACCTTGGATTTGCCTAGGATTTGCTAAGCATGAGTTTGAATCCTTCTTTTTCCTTGCCTCAACACCCGTTGTCCTCTTCTCCTTTCATTTTTCCTTTGCTTCTCTTTAGGTCTCGAAAGTGAGTTGAGGGTGACCTAAGGTTTACCTAACTACTTAATCCCTTATTGGGCATCCAAAAACGCATTCCCTTTTTATTTAATTTGTTAATTAAATAATTTTCACTCATGGGTTTCCATGTTGGGCCAAATAAATGTCAGGTTTTTAATTGTCAGATTTTTGGAGAATTTTTATTTTTATTTGTTTATCGTGTGTAAAGTTCAAGTTCACATTAAATATTATTTTATCAATTACACGTTTATTCATTTTCTTGTCTTTAATTAATTTACACGTACATTTATTATGAAATGGAAAGAAAAAGGCGGGAAATAAAAACTCCACACATATTTTATTAGAATCAAGAAAATTTATTATATTTATCGGTTTCTAGAAAATAACCTTAAAAGACAAATCAAAAGAAAAAAATTAAAAGAAAATTAATATATAAACATACTAATAATTTATCTCCTAATTTACATTCTTTATTAAAATTATGAATAAAATATTATTAACTATTTAAAATTTACTATTTTTTTTTATAAAAAATCCTTAATTATTTTAAATTCTTACAATTTATAAAAGTAATTTGAAAGTTACAAAATGAAATTAATATTAATATAATTCTAAGATTATTTAAATTTATTTTTATTATACATTAATTAATTTAATCTAATATTTTTATTCATTGTGTTTATATATTATGAAAAAAACATGAATTTTATTTACTGCAAATGGATTCTTATATACAATGAAAAAAAGAATTGGATTATAAATTTTGATTTATTACATCCTTCATGTATATATTATTGAAAATGTAATAAATATAAAATTCAAATACAACCTTACTTAATCTTTGTTGTGGTTTGAGAGGATAAATTTGAAGTTAGAAAATTATGAAATATAATGGGATTAATTTTTTGGAATTTACAATTCTCTGTTATGTTCAAAATAGCTTAGAATCTAGTCAAAGGAATTAATAAGGTCCTCCAGTATCTTACCAAACGCAATAGTCTAATCAATATATTTAAGTCCATATCAGTTGGATTTGAAACTTTCCATATCGATAACCAACCTATTTTTTCAACATTCACCATTAATTTTAAAATATGAATAATATAGAATAGAACATATCAGTTAATTCTATCTATTTTTGGTGTTATTTAATTAATTCAGATACTCGATAAAATTTGACTTCTATTTTGTTGTTCTAAAGAATGAATATATATATATATATATATATATATATATATATATATATATATATATATATATAAATTTTTTAAAACTAAGACTAAAATAGAAAATTAAATGTAAATTAATATTATTTACATACATGCACACATAATTTATGAAGAAAAAAAACATGAAATTTATTTACTACAAATAGATTATTATTATATCCAATGAAAAAAAAAACAATTGGATTCAAAATTTTAATTTATTAGATCCTTCATGTATTATTGAAAAATGTAATAAATATAAAATTTAAATGTAATCTCACTTAATTTTTATTTTTGGTTTGAGAGGATAAATATTGAAGTAAAAAAAGTTATAAAAACTAATGACATTATAGCCCATTTCAGCGATTGCGGATTTTTATTTTTGGTTTTCAAATCCAATTTAAAAACAAAACATGTTTGGAAAAAATAGAGATAAAATGACTTTTAAATTATTTTTAAAACAATTTTACCCTTATTTCAAAATCAAGAATTATTTTTTTATGAATTTGATTTTTAGTTTAAAAAGTGACACTTTTGTTGTCCCACTACTATCATTGTGACACCATTTACCCCACATAAATCTATTTATACAAATACAACAAGTGAAATATAATATTTAAGATTTAAAAAAAAAATTCTTATAAAGTAAAAGACAATGCATGACTTTAATGTCTTTGTAGTCAACGCATAAATAGATAATAAAAAATAAAAATGTATTTGCTCTCCAAAGGCCATTTCAAATACATAACTAAAATTATTACAATTAAAATCATAAATTTAAAGAGAAAAATAAACATAGGTTTAATCCTGATGTCACAACCTATAAGAACATTACATATCATAAGAAAATATAAAATAAATTGATTTTAAATTAAAGTCTAAGTTCCTCCTCAAGATTTATCATCACTATGGTACTAAATCTCATCCTACAAATGACAATAAGCCCATACACAAACAACACAAAAAGATAAGGAAGTGAGATACATTTCACCACATATAACATATTGAGTATTTAAAACAAGTAAAAATAATATATCATCATACTAGCAAACATTTGTACCGTAGTCACACAATCATTTACATTCTCATATACATGCATGTTTTATGATACAAATTCCACCTAAGACTTTATATGCATGTGATGTCAATAAAAATACTTTTTTAAAAAAGCCCAAGAGAACATGCAATTGTCAGATTTTCACACCATGAAAAATCTGACAATTGCGACGGACTTCAGAGACGACGGAGCAGGTCTAAAAGGAGACCTTCTTCACGTTGGAGGGAACATGGCTATCTAACTTGACAACGTTTCGATCTGCATATTTGAGGACCCGCGTGCTCCTTGGCGAATGAGTAGAGGATGGCGCAACGCGTCAGAGCCTTTGGGAGAGACGTTTCGGATAGGGTTGGTGGAGGCGGAGAGTCTGCGGACCACCTTGTCTTTGAGGGCAAAGAAGAAACCCTACTTTTCCATTTTGAAGAATGAGAAAGAGAATTTAGAAAGTCAATAAGTCATGAGGCAATAAAAAATATAAAAAATGAAAGGTGCATTTAACATGGTTTTACTAAAACCGATTTTAAATATCTTATTCCAAGACGTTCTATATAGTCGTCCTAAAAATAGTGTTGTAGAAGAGTATTTATTTAGTAGTGTTCATTGAAATGAGACTATCAACAACACATCATGATTATCTTGTCTTACAAGGATATTCCAATTCATGAGATCGTCAGAGGTTCAAAATCAAATAACCTATAAGATTAAAATCATACTTCAACTCTTTCATGTTCTTTCTGGTTAATTCAACAACATCCCTCAAAAAGAATATAGTAAAAAAGAACCATATAAAAGTTTTAATATGATAATTAATGAATCAAAATCAAAACTGAAATTTTGAGATTTTGATGATATGAGCAATCTTTTCCCGTTTTCGCCATCTGTTTTCTTGCAATGTTGTTCAAGCAACAATTACCCCAAATTATAAGATCTGAAATGGATTTGGGCAGACCTCACGTCCAGTTTTTCAAAACCCAAGGTTTCCAAAGAGGGATGAGTTCCAAATTAAAAGCTCCTTTCATCGAGGCAATTTGTAGGAATCTGAGAGATTCGCCCCTTTTAGATTTGATGGGAAACTTCCATCAGCGGACAACTCAAGTTTGGAACAATTGTCTACCACTAAGTAATTAAACAATAGATCAAAGGAAGATATGCATGCATTAGAGCAATGATTCTAATTGAGAGCATGCCCCAATGAAATCATCTTTAGATTACTAACACTACGTTGAGATCAAGCAACTTGAGCCTAATTATTTGCAAAATCATTTGTGCCTATAATGGTAGAGTTTCATTATACATATAATCAGCAATATTCATAATTTGAATCTAATTTGCTAATTATTTACTAATTCAAAATTCACCAAAATTAATCTTTTATTGTTTTTCCTTTATATGTATTAACAATTAATAATTCACCAATGACGTTTGTATATAATATAATTTATAACAAATAATAATTCACCTATATATAGTTTATTTGCAAATAACCAAAGAAACACAATATAATTTTAGGAGAAAAAAAAACTAATCCTTCTATTGAGAGAGTAATAAAATGAACAATGATAATAAAAAAAAATTTGGAAACGTAATTCAGTCATTTTATTTGATCCAATAGTAAAACAAACAACAACCAATCACTCCTGGGTACAATCTGTGGGCTTAAAGGAGACTGTTTGCTCCATAAGGTCATAGCCAACCAAGAGGTTTAGCTGTGCCAAGTTCCCAAAGATGGAAACAACTTCACTTGAATGGAAAGCAAAACATACTACTCCCTCAGCCACTTGAACAAAGGTGCTGATAGGGTTCAACTCAACATCTGCACCTTTAAAATGTGCTGTGATCACTGGTACATCTAGTTGACCAGATGGTGTAGTTTGGTAGCATAGGCTCAAGAAATTACTTGGATCGCTAACACGATTTGCTTGAATTGCATCTGCTACTGCTGATTCCAAATTCGAGTAATCTTCTTGTGGCAAAAGAGTGAGTGTAGTACCAGAATCAATTATTATGTTTCCCTCTCCATTACTAGATCCAGAAGAAGAGGAGCCTCCAACAAACTCTATTCTTTTGTCTCCAACACTGAATGCTTCCAAGATTAGGTAGTAAAATACTTCTGATCCAGTTTTTGAGACTAGAGGGGTTGAGACAGTGCCAAGCCCCGAAACAACAGCGGCATCTCCAAAATTGAGTTTGCTAGACGAGTTAGATTGTGAAAACATTGGTGCCAAACAATAGGAAAATTTTCCACCAATTGAAGAACTCAATTGAGATATAAGAGACACGGGTCCTCCTCCAAGGCCAACTACGCCAGAGCCTTCCCCTTGAAAGGTTCCTTTATTGTTGTGCCCGCATCCTATCACGGTGTTAGGAAATTGGACAGAAGAACCATTGGTGGAACCTAAAGTTAGGGTTTCCACGCTAAGATCTCCTTGTGAGTGTGAACCATCACCATATTTAATAGTGTATTTACACCCAATTTTGTCCGAAGAGCAAGATGGAGTACTTATCACTGATTGACACATGTTGGAAGAGCAAGGTAGGGTTTTGTAGGTTTTTGATTTTGAAGGATCGAATATTGGAGTGGTTTGTTCGTAACAGTCTTCACAGCGTTGGCATTGCATCCAGGTAATGCCACTACCAGTGTCAACAACACCCAATATTTCGAATGGTGGGGTTCCAACTGAATAGCTCATTAGGTATTCTCCTTGACTTGCTTTTACAGTGGATTCGGCTGTGTTTGTGGAGGCAACAAAACTTTTTTTGTTGAAATGATTCGCACGGTTGATGGAACGACGCATGGCATTGGCAACTCGTTGGAACGGTGTTTCTGTGTGACGATACAGTGGTGATCTTGACGAGTCGCGGTGGATCATTTCCACACTAAAACCACTATTAAGGACCTTTGAGTTTGAGAAAGAGATATTAATGTAAAGACAAAGTAAAACAAGAGCAAGAGATGACGAAGAACGTGTCATCATTGCTGCCATTACTAAGATTGGCAACAAAAGTGAAAAAATTAACAACCTAGCTCTCGGATTACTTAGAATTGTGTAATTGCTACTAGTGCATTCTTGGTGGCTTTTTATAAGATTCTAGTGATTGTGGAATTATATGGAGGAAAAGATTTTGCAATGATTGAAATGAATGAGTATGGCCTGAAATGTAGTAATTTTTAATTTGTTTCATTACCACATATGATTATGATCTTTCTCAATAAAGCATTAGAATCTACAATTTTAAAATTCCATATTCGTATAAAGATTTTTGGTTAAAAATTCAAAAGCAAAAACACCCATTTATGGCACCCTTTTCAACATTAACTATGGCAATCAAAGGGTCATTCATGCTTGTCAATTGAGTTTATCACTAGTCTTAGGCCATTAACTCTTATTTCTTTCACAAATAAAAAAATTGGAACCTCATTCCTTTTCCTCTTGCACAAGGCCTTCAAGGGAGGAGAGGCCACCATTTTCTTCTTTTAAGCTCCATACTAGTGTTCTTGAGACTTCTTCTCTCAAAGTTTTGGTAAGAAGCTCTTAAACCTCTCTTTTCTTCTTATTTCTTCATCATTTTCGTCCAAAACTCTTATTTTTTGTTCCAAAATTTCTTTTTCATTCTTTGAAACTTGAGACTTCTAGATCTGAGTCCTTGTTCCTTTGAGAATTTTGTGTCATATGTTTTATTCAAGGTAAGGGAGGTCTTTCCACTTCTCGAACCCTAACCTTGTTATCTTTGGAAATTAGGCTTCATTGCAAGTTGTATTGACAATTAAAATTTAATATCTGCTCTCACGAATGAAACTGCCAAATATGGTGTTTTCTTTAAGTTTTAAGATTAAAACTGAGTTCTTTAGGTGTTAAAACTTAGGGCTAGTCTTAAATTTCACTTAAATCAGAGTTTTCTAGCAAAACTTATGAATAATACAAGTTTAAGAACATTTTGTACAATAAAATTTTGTCATAAAATTGAGCTGATTGTTATAGTTATATGGATTGTTAAAGTTTTAATCTCAAAAATGAGTTAGGTAGATGTGAAAATGTAGAGTAACATATAAGATTCATGAAAAACTGATTTTCGAAACATCGAGAACCCTGAAATTAAGTTTAGAAGTGGAACTTTGTAAAATTGAATGTCAAAGTAATTTTAGACACTAGACCGCTTAACATTGGAATTCATGCCTCTAGACAAAGTTGCCATAGAATTATTTATTTTGGAACTATTGATTTAATTGTTATATTATTGCTGAGATATATTGCAAAATCTGAAGACTAATGCATGCTCTGAAATTATGGTGATTTTATGTTGATAGAATTTCTGAGACATGTATATTATTTTATTATTATGGAATGGTAAGACTGACAGAGTGTGAATTCTGATAAATTATATTTGTGGCGTGCAAATTTACATTTTGATATATATATATATATATATATATATATATATATATATATATATATATATATATATATATATATATATATTATTTTATCTGTACGCGTTGTGGTTTGGGTTCGAGGATGTTCAACCTTTGACAAATTGTTTGTTATGATTGTTAGATGGTTGTAATCATAGTATTATGATGTCTGATTGTTTGTGTAACAAGTGATTTCTGCCACTTAAGGGGCCACGATTGGTACCTTGAAAGTAGTATATAAGCTTAAGCCTCGTCTCTCTTTCTTGTTTGTTTAGATATGTGTGGCACGAGGGTTACACACGTGATGCAGTAGTAGAAGTCAAGAGGATTGGAGAAAGAGTAAGAAATCAATGGTTCTATTTTCTTATGTGAGAAAGTGAGATTACATTGAGAAAGTGAATGATAAACAAAGATACATTGGGATATAGTGGGCGGAGAGGTTTGAAAACCTGGGGGAACTAGCAAGTGATGACTATCTGACATTTGGTGTGCTCATTTAGCACGGATGACTGTTAACGTTTTAATTATGTTGGGATTTACGTCGGCCAAGTGCAAATGAATCCCAATTGTAGTAATGAACCAAAGCTTAAGTCGTCTTCCAAGGGAATAGTGGAAGGATGAATATTCCAATTAAAACATTTTAGATAAAGACATTTTTGTGTTTTTATATTTTAAACTACCTAAAACTAAAACTAATCAAAACAAAAAATAAAATATATATTTTTCTAGAGAGATTAATGTGCTGAAAATTTAATGACAAATTAAAAGAAAGGGTAGAGTTATTTTTTACGCAATAACAATTGTAAACAAAAACAATAACATTGAGATGCTAAAATTGTACTTGGAATCCCCCTATTTGTTGCAATTCCTTACACTTCTACGTCATTATATCGTTCATCCTTAATTCACTAATGTATTTTATCCCTAATCCTTTGGATGATGAACCCTAAGTCACTTGTCTTGATTCTCAATCCCTTAGCCAACCAACACAAGTAATCAACATTATCGTTTGGAAATTAGTGAGGCTTAATCAAGATTATTTTATCCCTGGAGATAACCCCAATTAAGTATCCGATTCAGTTCAGGTTTTAACGAGATTCACCAAAATACACGTCAATCCCTGGAATCATCTATGAGGTGCACAAGTTCACAAAGCAATATTAAGTATAGAAGGTGAATAATGAACTCAAATAATATATTAATGCGAAAAAATTACATCAAATAGGATTCAATCTTTTTCTCTCCTAGCTAAGAATGAAACTAGCCACTCGTGAAATACAAAAAGAGAGAAGAGAAGAGGGTTTTTTAGTAAAGGGTGATGTGTAGTGGTGTATTTTATGTTGTTGTTTATACCTCTCTATTTATAGAATCATAGGTATGTTTAATAAATACAAATAATCTCCTTAATTTACAAAATAATATAATCTATACAAAGAGGAAATTATCTCTTCAGCTCATATAATTTGTTTTAATTGTTACAATTATCCTTCAATGAAAACAGTTATTATTTATTATTTTTAAATAATAACTGAAAATGGAAACAAAAGAAAACAGTTAAATTGAGATTATTAATTTTGATATGAAGTAAAACTGTAAAACAGTTAAAATTCATCATAATTATTAATTTTAATTTAATGGTTATTATTTGTTTAAACTGAGATTCTGTAATTTTTTATGAATTGAGGAGATACATTCCCTAAAATTTTGTATTGGTATATTAAGGCTTAACTTAAACAGAAAATTAAATCAATCAGATATTAAAAAAATGCAATCAAATTGCTCTAAAAATTTTAATATGATATTAAGATTTAATGAAAAAAATAATCATATCAATCTTATATTAAAAAGTGATATCTTATTGGTCTAAAAATTTATATTCGATATTAATATTTATCTCAAAATTTAAATCTGATATTAAGATTTAAAGAAAAAATAATTATATCAATCTAATATTAAAAAGGTGACATCTCATTGGTCTAAATTTTTTTTATCCTATTTAAGTTTTAATTTAATATTTATTGCAAACAAAAAATCGAATGAATCAGATATTAAAAAAATAAAATCAAATTGCTCTAAAAAAATTTAATCTGATATTAAGATTTAATATAAAAAAATAATCATATCAATCCAATATTAAAAAAAGAGATATCACATTTCTCTAAAAAGTTTAATATGATTTTCCTAAAAAAATGAATATGACATTAAAATTTAATGAAAAAATAATCATTAATATGATATTAAGAAAGGGTATATTCTTTTTTTGTCCATGAAATTTAAAAATATTATTTTTACTTCTTGAATTTTGTAAAATTATTCTTTTTAGTCTTTAACATAATAAATTAACATTTTGTTACATTTTTTTTTGTATTTTGTGATAGTTTTCAAATGTAAATTTAAGCAAGTAAAAATATAAATTAATTTAGACAGCTAAAAATTGTCACAAAATATCAATTTAATATGTTAAGGACTTATTAAAACCTCTTAACAAAAAACATCTTGGGAAAGTTACTTTTGATAAATTAGTTTCATCATTCACAACTCTTTTTAAATAAAAAAATCCTACAAATATGCCTGTAAATCATAAATTGTAATCAAATTTAAGTGAATGACATCTTGAATTGGTGGATTTGGTGATTCCATAAAAAAGATAATCTTATTGTCGTGTGTGACGAGAAAGACACTACACATAGTGACAATGAAGGTGAATGGAGAATCACATCCATATAGATCTATAATGAACAAAATCAATGAGTGTCTCATTACCTTTTGAAATTTAGAGTGTAAAAGGATTTTGAATGGGAAACTTTGGAGAGCTTAGATGAAGAGGACAAATTGATGTTGGAAGGAGGGAAAGCTAATGAGGTTAGATGCTGAAAGTTTTATCCTTTAAAAGAAGATTAAAGGTTCTAAGGAGAGAGAAGGAGTTGGAACAATTTGGAAATTAAAGATTTTTTTATTTTTCTTTTTAGGATAACTTTTAACTAACGGTATTTGAATATCATTAATGACATTAATTTCAATATAACGGAAGAATCATCTTGAATTAATTTTAAAAGATAAAATATCAAAAAAAACTTTTTAAAAGATAAATGACTAAAATAAGCCAAAAAAATTAAATAAAAATATTAAAAAATAATAATTAATATATTTAAAAATAAGTTATCAACAAGATAATGAGTACTTCATGCTGATACTGTAACGACTTAAAAAAATAGGCCTATATTTCTTACACACTCGTAAAAAAATAAGCCTATATTTCTTAACAAGATTTATTTTCAATGATTAATTTCTCACTGAACCATTTATTTTTTCTGAAGGAAAAATCTCGCAGGGAAAATATACCATCTTTATTTTTCTGAAGCCGGAGCACCATGAATGATGGCATCCCAATAAGTATCATCCCATTCATCTCTGTACTTTTCATTCATTTCAACAAAGTTCTTAAAGCACTGTTTAAGCATATTCTCTTTCCATTCTTCCAACGGAGGCAATCCAATTTCAGCCACTAGCCAGTGTTTATAGTCAGCCTGCAAAATAATTTTTAAATTCAGAAAATTAAAGGTACTTGCAGTACTTTCGTAGCTGTACCACACTGACTCCATTAAACTCAAGAAGGTCCAACTTTAATTTTATGATTTTTTTTACTTTAATTTCTATCTATTGTTAGTATAATTTTTTACATTAATAATCAATTAAAAATTATTATTGTATAATTTTTAAAATAATTATTTTTTTCTATATACTATTGTAGCTATGAGTACAGATATGACATGTAAAAATTGTATCCTGACAAAAAACAAAATGTATGTATATTTCACTGAGAAGGGTATAAACAAATTCTAGTTCCTTACATTGATTCATCCTAGTATAAGAGAGTTTTAAATAGTATATTTCACTGAGCAAGGGTATAAACAAATTCTAGTTCCTTACATTGATTCATCCTAGTATAAGAGAGTTTTAAATCTACCCATTGTGATTAATTTTCTGATACGTACTACTCCATGTGAACTGCAATATTTTATATGATATATATAACTATCAGGGTATTTTACAAACACTATATATTATGAGATTAATTTCTCGATCAGGTCTCATGATCAGTTATAAGTAAGACACCTTTTAATAATTATTATTTTTCTAGATTTTTAAATTTACCTTTTCTCTAAGAATATAGCTTGTTTAACAACAACTCAACCAATCAATAAGAAGTTTTTTTTAAAAAGACAATCAATACCTAATTTTTCAAGTTGGGCTATTTGAGCATCAATCCCAAAATTCAACATTGACCTGATAATATTGATTATCACGTGCCATAATCTTACTATAATATGTGATACTTATTATCCAATGGGATTATGACACATGACAGATAAAGTTATCCATTATTAGTCAATGTTTAATTTTGAGGCTGAGGATTCAAACAGTCATATAAAAAAAATGAACTTAAATTATAGACGGACCAATTTAGTGAGTTGAAATAAATAAGAAAATTATTTACAATTAAATCTTTTAATTTTAATGTTAATTTGGTAGCATAAGTTTAAAACCCATCTCTCGTTATAAATTATATTTTGTACTAAAACCTTATTGTTGTAAAATAAATGAACAAGCTAGTTTGATATATTACAATGCAGGTCTAACCAAGTCCAAATGTTGAATATCTGGTTAAAAGAAACAAAACTCAAAAGAAAATATTCAACAGGTTGTTTAGTTCGATTTTTTTTAATTAAAAAATTGTTACCTGAAGTGGATAAAGGGAATGAGTGTAACGCTTGGGCAACCCATTTTCCTCCATGAGTTGATAGTATTCTTTAACAGATTCCATCATTTCCTTTTCTGTAGGTAAAAGAACTTTACCAGACAAAACTTTTGCAACCCACTTGCATTGCAACTCAATTATTTGGTAGACTGAATTCTGGCCACATCAAGTTATATAATTCACTTTAATAATTACAACAAAATATCTCAACCTATAAATAAAAATAATAATAAATTTAATTTAATGAACTTTGCATGAAAATAATTTATTTATATGAATGACTATAAAATTAGTATAACTTTGTCACCCAAATTAAAAACTTGTGATATTAACCTTGAAGGTTAAACCAATGAAAGAGAGCCATGGAGACAATGCAGGAGGAAAGACGTGTTTGTATAGTGGCCCAACGCGATTATCATCAACGGTTACTAGTCCATTGGTTTCAAGGAAAGGAAAGTGGTACTTGTATCTGTCATATTAAAAAAGATAAGGTCTAAAAAAAATGTGTACACTGCACCAAATGAGAATAATATTTTCCTTATTATTGTTATAATTAAATAAAATATAAGGAAAAAAATGAAACTTTGTGATTGTACCCTGTACAGTGGATTATGGCATCTGCATAAACGGAGAATCCATCTTCAAAGGCAACCAAACCATCTTCAAATACACATTTGACCTGGCAAAAAGACAAGAGTGAGGATCAACAACATCTTCTCATGCATATTAATCTTGAAAAATTAACGAATATATATTGTGTGAAATGCATATAAAATACAGAAATTATTTAAATTACTTAGTGTGGATATGGGATACTTTTCTCAGGTATATCTCTTGATGTATCCATATAATTCTAGTTTAGAAAAATATTTTTTTAAAAAAAAAAACAGAAAAGAAAGAAAGTAGTCCTAGTGGTGTTACCAATTAAAGTTTTGACACAAAAGTCAAGTTAGTTAAGTAACTTTGGTCAGCTTTTAATAGTTTTGGTCCGTGACCCTGCATATTTGAATATAAAACTATTTTCTAATAAATTTGATATATGGAATTTTCACTATTCCTTCTTAAAATACTTTCTTCTCCATTCTTGAAATTCCAATTTCTGGTATCATAGAGCACATGTTCAAATCATTGTTTTCTGCTGCAAAAGATTCGTGAGTTCATGGAGGTAGAATCATCAGTTTCTCAATAGCTTCATCAACATAACAAGATCGTGATCATGACAGGCTCGAATGGAAATCTCATGGGCAATCTTCCAATTCTTGATGGAATGAATTGGGGAGAATGGCGGATTCAGATGCAAGTTGTATTTGGATTTCAAGATGTTCCTGAGGTTGTGGAATGTGAAATTGCAGAACTTGAAAAACAATCAAGTGATCTGCAGAAAGCCGCATGCAAAGATGCCAAGAAAAGTGATTGCAAGGCTTTATTTTTTATTCATCAAAGTGTGGACAAGGCAAATTTCCAGAAGATTGCTCATGCAAAGACAACAAAGGAGGCATGGTGCATCTTGAGAAAGGCATATTCAGGAGATGCAAAGTTAAAGAAGGTGAAATTACAGACTCTAAGGAGATAGTATGCGATGATTCAAATGGAACCAACTCAGAAGGTAGCTGATTATTTCACAAGAATTCTCAGCATTACCAATTTGATGAAGGGCTGTGGAGAGAAGCTTGATGATCAGATGATTATGGAGAAAATCTTGAGGTCACTTTCACCTCGGTTTGATTACATTGTGTGTGTCATAGAAGAATCCAAGAATCTTGAGGATTTGAAGATAGAGGAGCTGCAAGGTTCATTGGAAGCACACGAGCAAATGCTGAATGATAGAGACACAGAAAGATCCACGAACCAAGCTTTACAAGCTCATTCCTCAAAAGGCAAAGGAAGAGGGAAGTGGAGCACTGATAAAGGAAAGGGAAGTCACAAAACTCATAGCAAGAATTCTAAAGAAACTCAATCAGAAACTGGAGAATCTTCAGGACAACACAAGAATGGAGTGAAGAGTTGGAAGAAGGAGGGAAAGAAATTTGATAAAATAAAGATAAAGTGTTTCAATTGTAATAAGTATGGACACTTTGCCTTAGAATGTACTCACAAATAGAAAGAATGGAGGAACAAGGCTGGTGATGAGGCAAATTTGGCAGAAGGAGTTAATAGTGACTCTGAGCAGGTTTTGCTAAGGGTGACTGAGAAATCCGACAAAGGAGGATCAAAAGTTTGGTATTTGAACCTTGTACATACGGTGAAAATTTGTATTTTGTAATCTTTGTAGATGAGTTCACAAGAATGTTGTGGGTTTATCCAATCAAAAGGAAGAGTGAGCTATTTTTCATAAATTTAAGGCATATGCAGAAAAGCAAAGTGGAGCAACCTTGAAGATCTTGAGGATAGATGGGGGAGGATAATACACCTCTAAGGAATTCGAAGACTTTTGTGAAAGCAAAGGCATAGTACATGAAGTTACAACACCCTATACTCCTCAGCACAATGGTTTAGTTGAGAGAAGGAACAGAACTTTGCTAAACATGGTAAGGAGCATGCTAAAATTAAAGGGGCTATCAAAGGAACTTTGGGGGGAAGTAGTCACCACAACTGCTTATATACTCAATAGATCACCTACAAAGAAGTTAGAAGTGATCATACCAGAAGAAGCATGGACAGGAAAAAAGCCAAGGGTGAGTCACTTCAGAATTTTTGGCTCACCTTGTTGGAAACATGTCCCAGATGAGAAAAGAAAGAAACTGGATGACAAGAGCACTGAGATGATCATGGTTGGTTATCATCCCACTGGAGCATATAAACTGTATGATCCAATTGAGAAGAAAGTCACTTATAGCAGGGATGTGATTTTTGATGGAGAAAGCTTGTATGACTGGAATAAAACTAAGAAGGTTCAGTCAAAAGGCATGTCAGTGCTTGATGAACTTGGTGAAACCAGTGGAGAAGAGCAATTGGCAATAGCATAGGTGGGGCATCTCCTGCAGTAGCTTAAAGACCTCAAAGAGTATCAAAGCCTTCTACAAGGCTAAGTGATTTCGAGGTGTACACTGATGAAGCAATCACAAGTGAAGGAGAATTAGTTCACTTTGCTCTTCTAGCTGATGCAAAACCATTAGGATATGTGGAAGCACTGAAGGAAGAAGTATGGAAGAAGGCTATGCTGGAAGAACTGGCAACAATTGAAAGAAACGATACTTGGAAACTGGTCAGGCTGCCAAAAGGAAAGAAGCCTATCAGTTTGAAATGGGTGTTCAAGGTTAAAAGGAAACCTGATGGAACTATTGCAAAGCATAAAGCAAGACTAGTTGTAAGAGGTTTCATGTAGAGGGAAGGTCTTGATTATACTGAAGTGTTTGCTCCAGTTGCTAGAATTGAAACAGTCAGGATTGTAGTGGTCTTGGCTCATTCAAGAGGTTGGAATATGTGACAGTTGGATGTAAAATCAGCCTTCCTCAATGGATTACTTGAAGAAGAAGTCTATGTAACACAACCACATGAATTTGAGAACAAGGAAGGTAGAGACTTGGTGTTCAAACTGAATAAGACTTTGTATGGTCTTAAACAGACACCAAGAGCTTGGAACAAAAGAATTGATGGGTTCCTACTAAAATTGGTTTTGAGAAATTTAAGGTGGAGTATGGAGTGTATGTCAAGGAAGAGAATGGAGACATAATCATACTATGCCTATACGTGGATGACCTTTTAATCACAAGCAGTAATGAAGTTGTGATTCAAACTGTCAAGAAGCAGTTGCAATAGGAATTTGATATGACAGACCTGGGAGTCATGTCTTATTTCTTAGGAATTGAGTTCATTCACAAGAATGGAGGACTGGTGATGCATCAAAAGAGTATGCATAGGAAGTTCTTAAAAGATATAAGATGGAAGAATGCAACTTAGCTAAGAGTCCAGTTGAGTTTGAATTAAAGCTAAGTGTTGGTCTTGATGAAAAGCCAATGGATGCCACATTGTTCAAGCAAATGGTGGGAAGCTTGAGATATTTGTGCCATAGTAGGCTAGATATTGCTTATGGTGTGGGTCTGGTAAGCAGATATATGAATGATCTGAGGACTTCTCATATGGCTGCAACAAAGAATTTTGAAATATGTGAAGGGCACACTTGATTATGGCTTGTTATTCTCCAAAGCAAATCATAATCAAGGAATAAGGTTAATTGGTTTTTTTGATGCATACTGGAGTGGTGATGTAGAGGACAGCAAAATCATCACTGGATATGTCTTCAAATTACTTGGATCAACAATTTGCTGGAGTTCTAAGAAGCATGAAGATGTTGGACTTTCAACTTGTGAGTCAGGGTACATGGCTGCTGCCTCAGCAGCTTGTTAATCAGCCTGGTTGGAGTCACTTTTTGCAGAATTGAAGATTCAGCTTGATTCAGTTGTTCAACTTAACATGGACAACAAGTCTGCTATATGTCTTGCCAACAACCCAATTGCACATGGAAGAACAAAGCATATTGGAACAAAGTACCACTATCTCAGGGATCAAATGACGAAAGGAAGAATAAGTTTGGCTTATTGCAAGTCAAAAGAACAAGAAGCTAACATTCTAACCAAAGCACTTCATGGAGAGTAGTTTTACAAGTTCAGAGAAAAACTTGATGTAGTGAATTGCTTAAACTAGAATTAGGGAGGAATGTTGATGTATCCATATAATTTTAGTTTAGAAAAATAATAAAAAAACAGAAAAGAAAGAAAGTAGTCGTAGTGGTGTTACCAACTAAAGTTTTGACACAAAAGTTAAGTTAGTTAGGTAGCTTTGATCAGTTTTTAATAGTTTTGATCCGTGACCCCGCATGTCTAGATATAAAACTATTTTCTAATGAACTTAATATATGGAAGTTTCACTATTCTTTCTTAAAATATTCTCATCTTCATTCTTGAAATTTCAATAATCTCCTCCTAAAATCACGCCAAATTAACTCATTTACGTGAAAGTTAATATTTATTAATTTTGCAAAATGTGAAAAGAGAATATATAGGTACCTTAGGTAATGGTAACCAAACAAGG
Organism: Glycine soja; assembly: GCF_004193775.1. Lineage (NCBI taxonomy): Eukaryota > Viridiplantae > Streptophyta > Magnoliopsida > Fabales > Fabaceae > Glycine > Glycine soja. The sequence continues at coordinate 39,035,908 of NC_041012.1, read as the reverse complement.
TTGAATAATATAGTGTGTTTAAGTCTTTGCATTGGATGAAAGTTTGGGAAATTCAGCAGGTATGTATGGCAGTTTCAGATCACATGCAAGTATTAATTTGCTTTTCAATTAATTATTAATTTGATTTTTAAATAATTCAATTTGGTTTTAATATTTTAAATGATTCTGTTTACTTCTCGAATTCTTAAAAATTTAAAAATTAAATTGATTCATTTGTAAGAATTTAAAAATCAAATTAAATTTTAAAAAAATAAAAATTAAACTGATTCATTTTAAAAACTTTAGGATTAAATTAAAATTTTAAAAAATCTAAAGATCAAATTAAATTATTTAAAATATTTTAGAGATCAAATTAATAATTAAATGTTACTTTTACTTGTTTAGAGTATGTTATTTTATATCATAAAATTGAGAATCAAAATCATAATCATATGCTTATGTTTAAGGATATAGTTATCTAATTTAAAGTAAATGATTAACTTTAATTCAAAAGATGCTAATAAGCTATATCAACAAAAACCTTATAAATATCTCCTAAAAAGAAAAAAAAAACCTTATACATACCGCTGTGCGAAACATTATTTTGCCATAATCTCCGAGCTTCATTCCCGCTAAATCTGGATTTAGTCTTGTTGCTACATGAACTTCCCTTGCTACTTGTGCTATTTCTCTTGAGATGTCAAATGCACTTGGTCCAAGACCAATTAAAATCACAACCTATTAAATTGAAATTAATTTACATGGAATTAATGTAATTAAATAATAATAAAAATGATATTAAAGTTAATTTTTTATAGCTGCTTTACCAATATATGAAATCTTATTTTTTTTAATCAAGAGGAATGATACCTAGGCATCTCATTATATCTTTATAAAAAAAAAACATCTCGTTATAAACATCCCACCGTCACCTATGATCATTTCTCTTTGTTTTTTCACTTTTTTTTTTTTTTTATCAAATCATAAATCTTATTATCCTTATATTTTTTATTCTCTTTTAAACTGTTGTCATGGGAGTTTAATTAGGATGTCCACTAAACTTTTTTCTTATCAATATAAGATTATAATATGGCAAATGCCAATAAGTACTTTAAGTGCACTAGTTAAGAAATTAAGAGTAAATTTTTTTTATTCAGAGACACAAAATTATAATTTACATGAGTTTTTTTAAGATTTACACATTACACTTGTTAACCATACCCATATAATAATAAACTATATTTTATTCTAGAACATGGTCAACAACGACGTAGACGATCATTCTGTGATATATAGATACTTAAAAACATGGAAATTTTATTCTTCTGTACCTGATTATGGAAAGGTTGAGGAACTCTGTAGTTATGCGAATGCATCTGGAACCCCCGCCACGTGTCAATCCCGGGTACCTCCGCAAGTTTGGGTTCCACAAAGTGCCCCGAACAAACCACAACCGCGTCGAACCCCTCCCGACTCACTGAGTCACCGTCTCGACTCGTTCTTGACTCAACCACCCACTCGTTTCCCTTTCTCTCTACTCTCACAACCTCCGTTTCAAACTGGGTCAACTCGTTAATCCCGAACTCGCCCGCGAACCCTTCCAGAAACCGCAGCACCTCCTCGTGACCCGGGAACGTTCTCGGGTCACCCGATTCGTTTTTTACAAACGGAAAGTCCGAGAAGCCCATGAGCTGGCGCGGGAGGTTGGTGCGCAGCGAGAGGTAGAGGCTACTGTGGACGGTTTCGCGGGTCGGGTCGATACCCAATGGGTCGGAATCTGTTTTTGGGTCGTAGGCCCACATGCCGCCCACGTGATTGGACTTTTCCAAAACGACGACGTTGTGGCCCTCGTGGCGGAGTTCGCGCGCGGCGGCGAGGCCCGAGACGCCGGCGCCGATCACCGCGACTTTCAGTGATCGATGCATTGAGAGAAATAGAGAGAGAGAGAGAGAGAAAGTTTGGTTTGAAGTTTTGTTTGGATTGGAAGGTTGGGTTTTGCGAAATGATTTTTAAAGCTTAAACGTTTTGAATGATCTTTTTATGCTTTGATTGACTTTGTCTTTATTTGTCTACGCAGAAATAACATAAATATGCTTTCAAATAATTTTTACTTTTTGAATGCAGTTTAACTTGGGTAAGGCAAATAAACCCGCAACCAGAGCTGTTATTCCAAACCTGCTCTCACTTAGGGGATAATATCCATTTTTATCCAATATGGATAAGGATATTTCTCAAATTGTTAAAGTGAATATAATTATTAAATTATACCCGTATCTGTACTTATTATTATTATTATTATTATTATTATTATATTATTTTATAATTTTTCACAACATATATACCTAATATATATATATATATATATAAAAGATTTTAATGTTATAATTTTTTAAAATACAAATCAATTAGTTTAATAATTAAATAACAAACTCAAAAATATACACTTAAAATTTTTAATTTTTTTAACTTTAATTTATTTTTTATTTATTGTATTTATATATTATTTGAACTAAAATTATGAAAAGGTATAGTGAGCTATTTGTGGGTATATTTAAACTCACAGAGAGATGAGTATTAAAATTCTAAATTAGTCTCTTTTATACTTGTATCCACCTCATCTTTTGCGGAGATGGGAAGGATTTAATCCATCCTTCACCTACTTTGTTATCATCACTATTTGACTGTTAGAGGATAGTGTAGTTGAATGTTTGGTTAGAGTAGAATTGAGTTGGAATTTTTAGGATTCATTGACCATTCTTTTTTTTTTATATATACAAAATACTAATGAGTTTATTTAAATTGTTTTGACCATTGATAGGAAATAATTACATATTTGATCAATAAAATTAATCATTTTTTTAATTTTGATAAATTAATTAATTGAGTCTTATAAATATAAATAAATGTAATAAAATTGACAGATAATTCTTCTTATTCTTTATATAAAAGAAAATAATTAATTCATTAAGTCTAATAAATGTAAGTAAGTTGATTAATTTAATTAATAATATTATAAATTTAAAATTACTAATTTAACTTCAACTATTTCTAGATTGAAAAATATTTTTAACAATTTAAAAGTTTAAAATTTCAAGAATTCAGTTATAAAAATATTTAAATAATTAAATTACTAAATATAAATATAAATTTCATTATTAATTGATTTCATTGAATACTTTTTCTGCATTTAATAGTATATATATTGAAATTAAATAATTAAGGAACAAACAATAATCCACACACATAGTTTTTTTTTAATTATTCCTGCATGTAATTTTAGTAGTATATATTAAAAGAATAAAGGAAACAATAATTTAGATAATTGATGATCAGAAAAAATAAGCATTATGTGTTTCTAAAAATAAAAGTACGACTTTATGATAAATGGTGGATCTAAAAAATAACTTAGGAGAGTAATGAAATAACCTATGTAGTTGTGCGAATGCATGTGGATTCCTAACTTTGAAATTTCGGCAGAAAATCTTCAAACGGTTGTGTGATCCACACGAAAAGATACACAAAAAGCTGTCTTTTTGAAGAGAATTTCCATCCATTTGCTGTCTGGTACGCTACCTCATCCGGTCCATGTAAATTGTAATACCTTAAATTTTAAATTAAAAATATTATTTGAAAACACTCATATTTAATTTATTTTAAAGATACGTGTCACAATTTTTAATTGTCTTTCCATATTATCATATTAATCATAAGAAATTCATTCAAAATTTTTCTTCAATACAAGAAATCACAAGAAATTCAAACATTTAAATTATTTTATTATAAAAATAATTAATTTTTTTTTTATAAAAGCTTTCAATAGACTTTCTTTTCTTCCTTTCCCACGATTGTTTTCTTCCTTTAGATCAGGGCTCTTTCCTCCAAAAGCTTCCCAACAACACTGGCAACAACAATAATTTCTCCTCTCAAACACAAATCCTTCCTCATCAACATGACCCAACACCAACAATGCCCTCCTCATCAACAATGCCTCTCTCGCCTGAGCCTCCCTTCCTATGCGCCAATGAGGCCGTCATCGCCGGACTCCTCGACGTCGAGTCACACCACATGCCGGAAAAGGACTACCTCCGTCACTGTCGTGACAGCTCCGTCGACGTCACCACTTGCTTGGCCGCTTTTGCACCTGGACTTTTCGCTGTCAAGGTAGTTTCATGCTTGGAACTGTTCATCTTCTTTCATTTTGTTTTAGTTTCTTTACATATTCTATGAAAATAATAATATTTTATTTGTAAGGAACCGTTCCTTATATATGGAATCCAGAGTCCACCGAAGAAACTCAATCTGCCACATCACTGTGTGCTCCAATGCCGAAGAATTTGCAAGATACCGTTCCTTAGCCTAAGAAATCGTGAAAACACCTCCCATTGGAGATGCTCTTATATTTTTTAAAACAAACATGTCAATTGAAAAACGATAAATCTTTATATTGAATTAAAATAAACATGGATATAGAATAATTTAGTCTTCGTACATAATTAAATAACATCAATAATGTCACACGAGAAATAATACAGATACAACTCATAGTAGTATAAAAGTAAGCAAAATAAATTTTATATCCTTATCACAACAAAATACATGCCCTCGGAGAAAACATTTCTTAAAATACATCAAAATCAAAAGAAAAAAAAAACCCATAAACTAGAGCAGACCATTATCATGCTAATCATCGCTCTCTCCTCATATGTCGGCTCTAACTGCCAACGAAATTCCCTGTACTCCTCAATCTCCTCGGATGATATGTCTGAATGGTCTTTTCGATCCTTTATTACTTCAACTAGGTGTATTGGCTCCGCGTTATATATGAGAATGTTACCCTATCCATCATACTCCACTAGAGTCCACATGAATTGCAGATCACGACGAAGCTCTTACAAGCGAAAGTCCTCATAATAACTGAGCTTTGAGCGAGATATAAATCCCCTTAACGTATGGTCTACGATTTATAATGCTATAACAAAAAAAATCCCCATCATCTATCATTATCAATGTCTTGATTTATAATGCTAAATTAATAAAATAAATAGTATAATCATTAAATTAAGAATGTAATATAAAAATATCCAAAACCCTATATTTTTTATTGTTTTTCTTTTTTTACTCATTCATAACGAAGAATTTCACATCAAAATATTATAAAGAGAACCAATCAAAGCATTGTTGTATAGGGAGTGGAAAAATAATTAAAAACACCATTACATGGAAAAAAAAAAGGTTAGCATGCTCACTGTGAAATAAAATGAGGGGGTCTCCACATTGGAGTAAAAAAATAAAAACAATAAAACCCTTATTTATTTAAAAAGTGTAAGCAATAGATTTGATAAATACATTAAAAATAAAAAATTAAGAAGATATAAAAAGTTAGAAACTATTATTTTAAAAAATGTCATTTCAAGAAGCATTTAAAAAATATTTAAAAAACTTGCTTATTGAACAACCAAATAAGTTTTACTAAATATAAAAAAAATATATAATGTTATTAAAGGCACAATCTGAATCTATACTAATAATAAATTATTTTGTATCCACATTTCATTGCACAGTTTTTTTAAATCACTTTTTAAATTTTTCTTCGAACCTACAGTAATTTCTGACTCTTTCTATATTGTTATTTTTTTATATTTTGTCACTTTTAATTTTTTTATTAACTGCATTTAACTTCTCTATTTTCTTTTTATTTTTTTATTTAAATATTTAAAAATTTTAGAGAGACACGGACTTCCCTTTACCAAGAAGAAGAATATCAAATATCACAATATCTTCGACAAATACCTAAGAGTGCGTTTGGATAGAGAATTTTAACTGAGGAAAGTAATTTATGAGAGAATTTGAATTTCTGTAATTTAGAATTCATTGTTTGGATGCTTTTTATGAAGAATTTAAAATTTTGGAATTTTAAAACAGAATTTTAAACAACTAAAAATCTGGAATTTTAATTTCCTTCTAAAATGTGAGAAATTGAAATTCTCTTCTTACAGTCTTCTTTAAGAAACACAATCTGAGCTCCTAAAATATCGATCGGGTGTGAGCATAGAGGAACACGTATAACTAGTACACCAATCATATTTTCTCTTTTTTTTTCATTCAGTTTTTTCATCCTCATAATTTTAATTTTTTTTATCCAAACATAAAATTTTGAAAATAAAAGAATTTCAATTGAAGTATTTGAAATTCTTAGAATTTAAAATTTCTCAGAATTTTAAATTTCTCCATCCAAACAAACTCTAAGAGTTTATCTCATGTACGTGGTTCATGGTTTCATTTTAAATTTAGGGTTAATTACAAATTTAACCATTCAGCTTTCATTATTTTGTAAATTTTATTTTTGTAAATTTTACCATCTAAATTTTCAAATTTTATGCATTTTGCCACTGTTGATGAAAGGATGATGATTTTGACTTTTGACATCAATTTTAATTATCACCGAGGTAGAAAGTCATTTTTCTACATTGATTATAATTATAACCGATATAAAATTCTAGAAAATTGACTTTTCATATGATTTTGTCACCAACATGATGGTAAAATACGCAAAATAAAAAAATTTGAATGGTAAAATTTATAAAATGTTGAAAGTTGGATAGTAAAATTCATGAAAAAAATTTCAGTGATAAAATCCGTGAAATTATGAAAGTTTGGTGGTAAAATTTGCAAAAATATAACTTAAGTGGTAAAATTAAAAAAATAATGAAAGTTTGGTGGTCAAATTTGTAATAAAACCCTAAATTTAATAATGATTTTAATCTTTTAGTTTAATGAATTAATAATTACTTAGCTTAGCTATATAGGTTTGAATTAGATTTTACTACTAAATACTTTTAACAAAAAAGGTACAAAACAAAAAAAATATACATATATTTATAGTAAAAAAATATGAATTGATGTTATTTCATTTTTTTTTCTTTTTGGTAACAATATTTGTGTAAGTTTGATTTGATTTTATAAATTAATTAATTATGCAAATAAATTGTTTGGGTCAAACATTTCTTGATATCTTAAAACCCTTTTGTCAATCCCCTATTTTTGCAAATGTCTTTTTGATTTTGTTTCTTTTTGCAAAAAAATTTCACTTTAGTTCTTTTTAGTCCAAAATGATATATAACAAAAATATAATGATAAAATATTACAAAAGATTATTTTTCTTTTTTCTTTTATAAACTGAAGGACTAACAGAGGGCTTTTAAAATCTTACTAAATAAAATGTTTGATTTGACCTATACAATTTCAAGAACTAATTTAGTGATTTACTTGTCGTAATATTGTTTATGATAAAATGTAATGGTTAAGATTTATCTCTCATATAAAAAGTTGCTACATTAACGATGAGCCTCTCTCACCCACACAATTAAATATAATTTCATAAAATATAAACCGGAAATACTATTTAAAAACATTATTTAAGCAAAAAGGAATAATTGGTAAAAAAAAGAAGAGAAAAGGAATAACTGGTACCATCTATTACATTAATATAATCGATCTACAAACGATCACACCGAGAACTTCATTGAACAGAGAGCATGAACTACTTATTTTCCATTACAGTACACGAGAGGAGTACGAAGTTTATTTTGAGATACGATGTAGCTGTACTTATAAAGGCATTTAGAAATGGAACCGATAACTTTATAGTTTGAGATAGAGTATTATACTCTTATGGAGTTGGAATTGGCTTGTGAATTGGCAATGGTGGTAGAAGTGGTTTCTTGAATTTGGGGTGAAGTGGTAGCTTAGGAATAATAGGCTTTTTGAAGAAAGGCTTTGGTTTTAGAAATTCCTCCGACTCAACAGTCGGGATGGGCTTTTTCACTATAAATGGTTTTGGGATAGGCTTAATAATGGGAATTGGTTTTGGCACAGGTTTAATAATTGGAATTGGTTTAACAACGGGAATTATCTTTGGAACAGGCTTAATAACAGGAATTGGCTTAACAACAGGAATTAGTTTTGGTTTAGGCTTATAAACTGGAATAGGAATAGGTTTAACAATAGGAATTATCTTTGGAATAGGTTTAACAATAGGAATTATCTTTGGAATAGGCTTAATTATAGGAATTGGCTTTGGAATAAATCCTTTGAATTTTTCTTCTTCATTAGGAATTGGCTTAGCAACTGGAATTGACTTTGGAATAGGCTTAACAATGGGAATTGGTTTTGGAATAGGCTTATAAACTGGAATTGGAATAGGTTTAATAATAGGAATTGGCTTTGGAATTGGTTTAACTATAGGAATTGGTTTTGGAAAAAATCCTTTGAACTTTGCTTCTTCATCATGTCCTTTTAGACTTGGTTTTGCTAACTCTTCATTTATCACCTTCCCATCTGTGTTCACTTCATTCCCTACATAAGAAATGTAAAAAAAAAAAAAAAAAGTTAAACACAATAAATATTTTTGTTAATACCTAGTAAATTTGATTTTGTTCAAGAATATAAATAGAGTAAAAAAAATATAAATACAAAAATAATATAAAATTTCATTGAAAATCATAATAGATACTCTCTCATCAGATTATAATTATTGTCCTAAATTGTTTTATAAAAAAAAATAAATCAAAAAAACAAATGAAAGAGAATATTAATATTACAAAATTAACTTTATTATCATTATTTTTTTATTTTGTAGCTCATATTATTAATATTATAAGAAATATAATTAAAAAATTAATTAATGTTACATTGAAAAAATAAAATGATAATTATTTTAAAATAAATAATTTCTTTTTATACGATAATTATTATGAGACCAAGGAAGAATATAATAATATCTCTCTCGCATAATTAAAGACTATAATAATTAGCTATTGCATTGATCAGGTAGGTAGTAGTTTTTCGTTTATGGGAGCCACTAAATCCAGGCTCAAGGGGCAGAACAGAAAAAACCACAAGTTAATTTCACACATATATACTGCATTCCAAGATAAATGATTGAATTGAATTTGGAAGACAACAATATCAGTCAAAGAGTAATTAAAAGCACCATTCATTGGCTGAATCTTGTGGATGAAAGGTCGATCTTAATTTTTACTTGAAACGTAGGCTACCGACATTCGTACAGTAGTACTTCATGAATAATTAAATTGTTCATTTCTAATTAGTATTTGCATGTCAAGTATATATGGATCTGTTCTTCCCAACCTGAACATAATTACTACGGTGGTCACACATATAGGTGTACGTATTTTTATACATATTAAATAACAAAAGGACTTACTTATATATACTTTTGGTCGTACGAGACTTTTTTTTGAAGAAAAATTAACCCAAATTTGAAATCAATAATTTTTAATTAGTCCTTAGATTAGAGATTATTATACTGTATTGTCAAATCACACATGTAAATATTAAAATGAATAAGTTTTTATTAAGGTCGAACACAAAGAAATTAACATCATGTTTCATAAACTAAAGTATAACAAAATTAATGTCAGCAATAGGATGAGGCACAAACCTGAAATTTCAGTTGTGGCCGAAACAGAAGGAGCATAGCTGAAGCTAGCAAGCAGCAACAAGGGAACCCAAAAGCGCAGAAGTGCGCAATGCATAGTGGAAGAAGCCTTTCTCATCGAGAAAACAACAACTAGGCCACACTAATCAAAGCTCAGAAGGGAAATATCTGAAGGCTTGAGTTACTCTTGTCCCATACTTGCATTATTTATAATACTTAACTTGGGACTAATTGTACGTTCATGGCCCTATTGGTCATTACATTTTTTCTTGAAATGCAAACCGGAATTTCAGATTTGGTCAGTGATTATTATTATTTGGAGGAGTGGTTGGAAGCGTGTTTAGAGAGATCACGTTTAACACCGTTATAGTTGATGAGATTATTATATTGGTGCTCCCTCCATTAAATGAGCCTCACATTTTAGGTGTTTCTTTTCTTTTATGGTTTGTAATTAATCTTCACATATAGCATGACGACTAGCCATTGTAGTGCATATCATTGAGTGTAAGTATCGTAAAGATTTACTACAATGAAAGGTAATTAACTACAACTACAAGCATGCTGCATGCATCGATAAAGGTATCAGAGCAATAGATGCAAGCTCGCGAGAGAGAAAGTGTGAAAGAGAGAACTTGAATTGAGTGAGGATCGAAAAAATTGACTGTTTAAGAGTGTGTACATATGCCATTACTAGATACCAGTATTAACTAATAATTAACTGATTCGAATTTATTTTTCACCCCGTACAAACTCAATCAAGGCTAGCTAAATATGGAGTTTGTATAGATGGACATTAAAGATTTTCACTTTTAGTATCTAAACAAAATTTTGATTGGTCTTAAGCTCTAAACTTCTAAAAGTGACAGAAGAAATGGCAAGGGATTTTTCGGAAGAATCTACAATTCATAATCCCTCAAAAAAGAAAAAGAAAGGTCTAAAAGTGATGTAAGGGGAAAGTAGAATACTATGAGAATTAATTCTAAAAGTGATATGAATTTGATGGACATATCAAGCTTTTAAATGCGAGGGAGTGTTAAAAATGAGAATCAATTTATGGCCTTCTTAGCATCTGAAAGTGATATCAAAGCTTGGTTTGATGTGCAACTCATGCTTCTATGCCGTTTTGGATATGGAGAGGCAACTCCAGACCACCCTAACATTGCCCTCCAAATTCATGAAACCCACAAGCCCACATGGTTGATGACAATGAAAGGGGTTGGTTCAGTAGTTCGATCAATGATAAACTCATATTTGACTGTATTTCGATGTGAGTTTTTTGTCATACCCATGTCTTTTGATATGTCTGTATTTTTTTTTATTGGGGTTTCTAGTTTTACAATGATCATGAGTAGCTAGTCTCTCTAGTTCAGGATTATGAAGTAATCATACTTTTGTACTCCTTTTCTGATTTTAATGAAATCTTCGATGTTTTTCTATCAATTAAATCTCTTCTTTATTCTTTATTATTAATTTAGAATTGATCACTTCAAATCTTAATCTATTACATGACATTGATCATCTATGTGTAATTGATTGGTCTAGGAAGAGATTGCTTATACGTAACTTACATGATCAAACTGGTTATGAGAAATTCTAGTTGATTAATTAATTAATCACCTTTGTTTTGATCATAATCCTTTGACCTAATATGATATTCCTATGATCAATTTGAGTATTGATTAAGTTAAAAAGCTTATTGAACTATCATCAAAGGTTAATAATTGAATTTGAAAATACCGGTAATTGACAATATATATTTGGGATTTTGTTAGAATTAGAATTGGGGTAAATTGAAGTGTGTGAAATCACAATCCTAGGTTGCTTATTATAACTGCTTTCACATCAACTTTTCTATCTTTGATTCTTATTTACTAAATTGAATAATTGACCTAAACTATTTTTCATTTAATTTAACCTTAAATTTTAGTTTTACAAAGTTAATTGTTTGGGAACACAACTAGTTTTTTGGATTCGATATCTAAACTTTTTGTCCACTCTTATTATTGCATAGGGTACACTTGCTCTTGTGCGAGTACTTTTTTTACGCATCAAGTTTCTGCGAGAATCAATTTATGGTTTTCTTAGCATCTGAAAGTGATATCAAAGCTTGATTTGATGTGCAACTCATGCTTTAAATGTTGTTGCGGATATGGAGAGACAACTCCAGATCACTCCAACACAGCCTTCCAGATTCATGAAACCCACAAGCCCGCATGGTTTATGACAACGCAAGGGTTTGGTTTAGTAGTTCGATTAACAAGAAGTTCATCTTAGATTGGGACGATTTTGAGTTCTTGGTCTTGATTTGGAGTTGGGTTTGGATCTCTCATCTACTGTTGCGACTTAACACTACACTTCTCTTCGCTGTCGTTGAGATCTGAAATACCCAAAGCCAAAATCACATCTGAAGCCACTATAAACTAAAATACCTTGGATCGTTTGGTGTTGATGGGGTAGAAGGAGAAGAGAGAGAGAGAGAGCGCATAGAAGGAGTTGTTGCATTTGGTGTTACCGTTCAAAGTGGCTCAGACCTCATATAGCCCCCTCTATGGTGCAGCACATGGAAGAGTTAGTGTTTTGTTTTGTTTATTTTAATCTTCTTAAATATCTCACAAAGCAATTTTGGGGTGGTTTTTAACTGTAAAAAATTGAGCTACTGTAAAACGTAATTAAATAATAATAAAGCTAACACCATATTAACACTTAACAAGATTTAATGGCAATGACTAAAAATATTGACTAACAAAAAGATCCAAGACTAAGATTGGTCATATCTTTCAAGGACTAAAAGTGAAAATTCAAAAAAGTTTAGAGACTAAAAACATAATTAACACCAAAATATATGAGAAGCATAACAGAGAGATACTCCATACAAGAATTTTTATATTGGTTCATCCTTAACCTTATTACATCCTATCCCTATCTCATACGATTTTTCACCACAATCACACCAAAATACACATGTATTATTTCTTTCTCTTCAAGCACCTGTCGGCTTTCCATACAATATTCTTAACAAGCTTTTGTAGGCTACTCTCTCAACTTATATTCTTATTCTTTGCAGGTCATAACACACAACAAATATTCTTTTTTAAGTTTCTTCAGGATTAACCACTACCAAGCAATATTTTTTCAAGCCCCTTTAGGCTTCAACACCTAACTATTTTTTCATAAGCCCCTCTAGGCTTCAGTCACAACTCAATAGCTGAAGTAACTCAACTAATCTAATTGTGCACTAAACTCACTCTAAAAGCACCAATCCACCTAATTGATCTTTTGAATTCCTCTCTTTCTCTTTTTACATATAGTTCATTGGATAGATTTTTTTCTCTTTCTCTCAAATCACATAATAACGACAATGACATACATACATTGTGATATTAAAAGACTTTTATAGACTCGATCTTTAAGATTTTACAAGAGATGAACACAAACTTTAGAGTGTTCGATAAAGGAAGACTCACTTAGAAGCATATTTCTCTATCTTGAAGTACAAATTTATGAGTTTATCCCCCATTATGTTGCTTTCCTTCCTTGCAATGAGTTCTTTGAATGGAGGTTGCATTTATAGGGTTCAAAGTAGTCGTTTGTAATTGTTCATGACAAAGTCAAACTTAGTCATATGATCATCCAAAGTTATATGTGCTATCCTTTTTCACACAATTATTCTTCAACTGATTTATATGTCTTATTTGCTACTTTTGGAACATTTTCCTTGTGATTTCCTTTAGCCTTTCTCAAAATCCACAACTTTTATTTGAATTTGATTTCATTACAGGTGGTGTGAACTAGATTTCAGGCAGTATATTCTGTAACAACTTTTAATATTTTTTTGCCCGATGCTTCTTGTAGTTGGTTTTGAATACTTTGATGCTTCTACATCAATCTTCTTTTCTTCTTGTTGCTTTGTTTGCATCAATTCCTTATGATCTAGACATGCCCTTTCTTCTTGACACTTATGGGTTCAGTTTTGAGGATGTTGTTTAAGAATTTGTAGCTTTGTAGTTTTTGATTAATTTAAATATTAGTATCCTATTTTTTGTTCAGACATTATCCTTTGCTAGATCTTTTGATCATATTTCTGATCATACACAACTTTTGATCCTGCAGTACTTTAGTATTATAAACGAATGTTCAGCCTTGTATACTTTACTTTGTTGACTATATTATGCATATGTATTACTCTATGCCTGTTCTTGGTAAAACATGAAAAATTATACATATTTTTATAAATAAATAATGAGGGGTTTTATATATAAAATTCAATCATATAGAAAATAGTTATTGTTTGACATTATGTAACGAAAACATATTATTACAAAAAGTACATCATATGCCTTATTGGTCGAGGATAAGTTACATTTATTGTTTCTATTTGTATATGCTTGCTAGTCATTAAATTTGGTTTTTGATATTGAGTTTTGATTCTTTGCGGATGTACTTTATCAGATCTAACCATTGATACTCTTTGACCCCAAAGAATGTTAGGAATGAATGCTTTTTAAGATTAGTGGTAAGTTGTATTGTATGTCTTATTTTCTAGAGATTTGGGGCCTTGGTTCGGTGCTACTACCGGATGAGGAAGGAAGGGCTAAGTTAATTTGAGGCATAAATTTTGAAAATGAAAATATAACCAATGTAAAATACACTATTTACATCAGTTATAATTTTAACCGATGTAAAAAGTGTTTCTTTTTACCCTAGTTAAATTAAATTATATTTGATATAAGAACATTTCATATATTTTCAAAATGAAATGGCATGGTGGCCGTTTCAAGGAAATGAAAGCGGCATATAAGGTGCAGTGTGGTGTTTCCATATTCATGAAAGTCATGGCGGAGCCATTGTGGTTGCGGCAGGTGGTATGGCAAAGCTCAAATGTAGATATGAGGATATATATGAACAAATAATGTAAAGCTTTTTTGTTTGAATTGGGGCTTTTACATCAGTTGTTACAATAATTGATGTAATTTTTTTTATCATCGGCTCATTGTCTGATTCAAAATATTCTTACATTCTATAACAGACAATATCTACAGCGATTCTACAATCAATGTAGAAACTCATTTTTAACAAATGTTACATCCCCTTCCCCTTATATTATTATTATATACTTCTATATTATTGTTGATATTATAACTCTATATTAATGCTTTTATTATTTTAATTTATACATATTCTAGTTTTGTAACATATTAACAATAAATAAAGAATTTTTTTTAAAATAATATACCATTGGCGTCTACTTGACTAACTTATGCATTTTGTAGCTACATAGTGTTAGACTAAAAAAACAATGCTAATAGCGTCAATGTGAAGACAACTTTAGTAACAACAATTTTTAAGGATTTTCATGTTTGCCATGTAGACCCTAAGATTGTCCGACCCTGAGTAGTGTTTGTGTACAATGCATAATGGATGCAAAAGTTTGGTTTGAGTGAATCTAACCCACTATTGGTGCAAAAGTTGACACTTTGTATTTAGCATTATTTTTATTTGTTTATGTGATTTTCTTATAATACCTCCTTTCACCACTTAAAAAACCATTTTTCGATGGTTTTAAGAGACTTTTTATAATAATTTTTAATCGTTCTTGAAGTTTCTGTCGTGAAAAGTTGATAGTTTTTAAACCGTCTTAGAATGATATAATTTATAAGACAGTTTTATCTCAGAATCGTCTTAGAATATCATTTTAATAAAAAAAAATTGAGAAAAACCACCTTAGAAAGTAAATTTTTTAAGGTGATTTTTCAGAGAAATGTCTTAAAATATTTATTTTTAATTTGAAAACTTGAGTTTTTTAAGATGGTCTTCTTAAAAATCGTCTTAGAATATATTTTTTTTAAAAATAAACACAATCAAGGATTCTAAGACGATTTTTTCTAAAACCGTCTTAAAAAGTAAATTTTCTAAGGCGATTTTTCAAAAAATCATCTAAGAATGTCTTTTTTTAAAGCAAAATTAAAAATATTATTTTCTTTATAGATATAATAAAAAAATTATTATTAAGAACTAAACATCAGAACACTTACGGTCCTATCTTTGCTTGTTAGTATAGTAGAATATAATATATTAATCACATTATAGAAAAAAATGTAATATGTCCTTCAAAAATGTCTAGAACTTTTCTGAAATAAAATCTTAATTAATGTGACAAACTTTAGTATGAGAAAAATACAATTATTTCTCTCTACTGAAAATAATAAAATAAAACATAACATAATGTTAAAGTTCATTCCATCTACACACCAAAGGCTACCAAATATATCTATTCCTTCTGCCATCTTTTTATTGAAAGAAAGATAACGAGATGGCTCAATGTGCTGTGGTTCATCATCTGGATCCCACTCTATAAGAACAAACATAGTGTTTTTAAGAAGAGTTATCCTAAGTAGACATTAGTTAATGTAGTCTCTATTGACATGCTTAAAATAAAGAATCAAGTAACAAATTAAACTTCATAAAATTCCCTTTACCTTACAAAAAAAAAATGTCAATATGAAGACTGAATCAATTCAATCACTAAAAAGAAAGCATTGATGGAGAAAGGAAGTAAAGATGGGGAATGTAAAGGAAAGAACATCACATTTCATACCATAAGTGCTAAGAATAAAGCAGCATATGCAATTCTCGATGTAATTATTATATTTGGTCGGTTCTTTTTCAAAGTTGGTGTTTAATAAAATATTATTTATATATGAATAAAGCAGCATATGCAATTCTCGATGTAATTATTATATTTGGTCGGTTCTTTTTCAAAGTTGGTGTTTAATAAAATATTATTTATGTGTATAAATTAAAAAGTAAAACTGGCTAACTCTTTTCTTGATAACACAAGAATTTTCTTGATAAGACCAACTGTTATATTTTATTAGAAGAAAACCAAGAGTTACATAGAAACTAGATATTTGAATTATAAAATTAATAAAATAGTTTTATATTTTTTTAGTTTATAGAAAATTAAAGAAAGCATATCCGTTAATAAATTTGTAACAAAAAAATTTAATTAATATTTTAATAAAATAGTTATGACTTGTGTGAATTTATTAATAGATATTTTGTCTTATTTAATATTTGAAATTATTTTTTTATTTATGACACTTTTATATTTTGCTTTATGTGTAATTTATAGTTTTTACTTATATAGTCTCAATCTTACAGATCACGTGTGTGTGAATTTTTTAATAGATATTTTGTCTTATTTAATAATTGTTGATGAATGGCTGAAATATGAATTGGAAGGCAACTTTTGATGGCCATTTAAATTGTCGCAAAAATTGCCGTTATAAGTATTTGGTTTTTCCCAGCAAAAAAAGTGGGCTTTACCAGCACTCACAATAAATGTCGGTAACGCCTTTACCGATCCTGGATACTCCGACGAAACTTAAATTGCCACTAAATGCCTTAGTAGCAATTTTTATTGTCGGTAAAAGGGAAAACAAATGCCAGCAAAAGTTAGTTTTGGTCTATTGTTTGCAGAGTTACTGAGAACAATAATATAGGGGCGCGAAACAAGGTTTGGACCTTACACCTACATCCATTAAAAACAAAAGGATTTATTTAGGGTGCCAAATTCGAAGCCATTTGGATCAAGCTAACCAATATAGTCATTAAATAAAATTTGTTACCTTACAAGCTAGAAAAAAAAATGATTACGTTGATAACATAGTTCCCACTTGCATCAAGAGTCAGCAAAACTTCAATCAAAATAAAAGGGGTAAAGGTACATGAAAACATTAGACAATTCAAGTATCATTGTTGAAGCTGCGTCGTAAAAGACTATTTTTTTAGTAGTGTTTGGTCTTAACATACTTAATCCATATATAGTCTTTCTCTCTCCCTCCTTCTCTCTCTCTCTCTCTCTCTCTCATTTATCTCAAATACAAGGGTTTCTTATTTAGTTTCTACTTAGCATTGCAATATCATCAACTTCCACTTGTATGCCACAAATTAGCTTCCAACTTTCTAGCATCAACCTCAATGCATTGTAGTATAAAAGAGGCCCCTGCTATAAACTTTTCACAATAATGGTTGTAGTTATGTAATGGTGTGAAGTTTTAGGACATGGTGTGAAGAGTGAGTCCAGTGTAAGGATTTGAGTTGCATCTTCTTCCTTTTATTTTCTGAGAGCTGGTTTGTTTACCCTTGAAAGCTTATTTAAGTTTATGTTTGTTTTTGTTTTTGTGTGTGTGTGTGTGTGTGTGTGTGTGTGTGTGTGTGTGTGTGTGTGTGTGTGTGTGAGAAGGAAGTATCTAAAGTTTCACACCTACATGATTCTCCTTCCACTAGGTTGGTCTATTTTTGAGTAAAGTTATACCTTTAGTCATGATTCCATGCCCAAGTTGAGAATTCAAACCCCTGAATTTAGTTAATTAAGAGACCAATGTGGCAAACCACATGACTTAGGTCAACGTACGACTTTTACTTATTTATTTTTTTAAAATTGTTGTTTATATTGTGTTTTTAGTTGTGATGAATGTGTTTAAGTTGTATTTGCTTGTAAATTGATGCATTTCTAATGTTAAATCTTATAAAATCCATCAATTGATCATTCAAAATTAGTTCCTTGGATATTCATAAATCGTTGGACTAATTGTTTTGCTTTAATGCATCACCTATGTTAGGTCACACAATTGTTAAGAAAAGTCTTTCTTAAAGTGATGATGATGATGATAAGTAATAAATAAATAAAAATAAAAGCATCACCTATGTTAGCAGTGCAATTTTGGAACCACAAACATTGGTATCCCACATTCCCACCTTTTTTCTTAATACACATCTAGTTATTGACTGTAGTTACTAAAGTATGGCTTTGTTGTTGAATGTGCCTAGTGGTTGAAACGAGGGCGGGGGGTGGGAGAGAAAGGGAAAGAAAGGTTGTGGATTCGAATTCTCTCACTTGCTGATAAAAAAAATTGATTTAGAAGGGATATAAACTTGCACGATATGATGTAAATGGAAAATAAATTAAAAAATTATTTAAAGCAAAGAGAATCAAGGAATATAACTCAACTGATTGAACATAGTGCATGGGTTTGGAAAAAATCCTTTAAGTTTGGCTTCTTCATCATATCCTTTTAGACTTGATTCTGATAAATTTTCCTCTAAAAGCTTCCCGTTAATGTTCATCTCATTCCCTCCATAAGAAATACAAAATAGCATAAGTTAAACACATTGTTTTTGTAATGATAAATTTTAATCATCGATCAACTTTCTCTTCAATTTCATTTCCATATTATATATTTACTTCCTATTTCTCACTTTTTTTTTCTTTACTTTTTCTTATTTTTCTCTTCCCATCACTCATTCATTTTTCTACCCAATCTAGTGTTTCCACCTCAATTATCCACCCCATTTTAGGGTGAACGTGTTTCAACACACTTTTATTATTATAAATTTTAATTGTTTTGCATAGGTTAATAGAAAAAATATTTAAATACAAAAATAAAATGAAAAATCCACATCCAATGTCGATAAAAGTAACCATGTTGCCAACACCAGCCACATATAAATTAAAACTCCAACAAATGAATGACGATGAACAACAAAGGAAACTTTCATTTGAAGGAGCATGAAGTTTACCATTGCTACTTACTGCACGATAGAGGTTCGAAGCAATAGAGGGAAGCGCAATCACGGTGGGACAAGAGTGAGACAAAGTAGGGCAGAGTGAAGAAGCAGAATCAAGGGCTCCACGGAGGTTATAGCACACTTAAGAGGTCACGGCAGACTGAACGACAGAGTGAAAGTCACAATAGAGTAAAGGCTTGTAGGTACGACAATAAGGGTGCAAGAGTGAGTAGGGAAAAGTTCAGTAAACTTCAAAAATGATTTTTACAAACCGCCTTCGTAACCTTCAAATCAAAGGCAATTTTATAAAGATCATCATTAACGCCTACATTTAAAGATAATTTTTATAAAACCGTCTTAAAAAACTTGAAATTAATTTCAAAAATATCACTGTTTGCTTTTCTACATCAGTTTTTTGAAAACCAACGTAGATACAGCGATGCTAAATCATGACTTTTTAGTAGTGCATTATTGTTGCTGTGATAGTAATGCACCAAATTTAGGTGTTTCTCTCTGAGTGTTTGGAGAATACTACTGCACCAAAGTTCATATCATTTTGACTTGTGTGCTGGTAGCTTAAAGATTCTGAGATAGCTAAAGTGAAAATTTTAATTAAGAAGCAAAAGAAATTTATTGAATTTTGAGATAATTACTTTTTACACATAAGGAATCTCATCGCTCCCCATCATCACATTAAAATAATTCCTTTTCGATCTATAGAAGTCCGAGAGAATGGCCTTTTTACAATAAAGTTTTCTTTTGTCCTATGCACTGCAATTTCCAAATCTATTTTTTTTCTCTGACGTGCTTGTGTTTCTCATATTAGGTTATTCTTATGGAGAGAGACTCCTTGCTAGCAATTGTTCCATGGAAGACAAAGCATATTAGCCAAAAAAGTTGAAGACACTTTCTACATTAGTTTTATTAATAATGGATGTAGAAAGTTCCCTGAATCAACATCCGCAGGATCTATATCGGTTATATGATTTAGTGATCTCTCTCCACACACGAACACAATTAAATATTATATACTAAAAAATAAAAAAGGAAATACTTATTTAAAATATTACTTAAATGAAAACTGAAAAATTATTACCATTTCTTACTTTAATATAATCAACCAAATAAAAACTTTAATATTAAGAACTTCGTTAAGGAGAACACATTCACATTAAATATATATATATATATATATAGATAGATAGATAGATAGATAGATATAGGTGAAAGGAGTGTTTTATTATGAGAAGTGAGAAGATTAAATAAGAACCTTCAAATTAAAATAGAAGATTCATATTTAATTGCTAATTAAATGAGATGAGAGAAAAATTATATGTGCATTTAATATTGGCTCTCTCATGCACAATATTTTTCTCTCAATTTATTTAATTAGCAATTAAATCTGAACATTCTATTTTGATCTAAGGGTTGCTATTTAATCTTCTCACCTCTCATGATAAAACTCTCACTCATCTGATATGCCCCCTATATATATATATATATATATATATATATATATATATATATATATATATATATATATATATATATATATAAAGGTGTTAGAAATGGAAGGGATGCCCTTGTTGCTTGTAGACGTAGAGTGTTGTCATTTTATGGAGTTGGAATTGGCAATGATGGTAGAAGTGGTTTCTTAAATTTGGGATCAAGAGGTAATTTTGGAATAGGCTTTTTGAAGAAAGGCTTTGGTTTTAAAAACTCCTCTGGCTCAATGGCTCAGCAGCAGGGATGGATTTTTTCAGTTTTGGTATAGGCTTAACAATGAGAATTGACTTTGGAATAGGTTTAAGAATATGAATTGGCTTTAAAATGGGGTTTGACTTTGATCCAGGTTTAACAATAGGAATTGACTTAACAATGGGAATTGGTTTGGGAATAGGAATAGGTTTAACAATAGGAATTAGCTTTGGTATTGACTTGACAAATGGAATTGGCTTAATTATGGGAATAGGCTTGGAAAAAAAAACCTTTGAATTTTGCTTCTAGAATTGGAATTGGCATAACAATCGGAATTGGTTTTGGAATAGACCTATAAAGGGGAACAGGAATTGGCTTTGAAATAGGTTTAACCATGGGAATGGACTTTGCAATAGATTTAACAATTGAAATTGGTTTTGGAAAAAATCCTTTGAAATTTTCTTCTTCATCTTGTCCTTTTAGATTTGGTTTTGCTAACTCTTCATTTACAAACTTGCCATCCCTGTTCACTTCATTCCCTACATAAGAAATTTAAAAAAATATAAGTTAAACACAAATAATATTTTTGAAAGAGGTAGTAAGATTATTTGATTGTTTTAACAGGCAAACAACACAGATTTTAAGCTAGTTAAGAACATGGCCATAACTAGTTGAAGAAATTGTTACCATGGAAGGATCGGATCTCCATATCTCTTTTGAATTATTTCTTTTTTCGTGGGAACTATATATAGGAGCCACTAAATCCAGGCTCAACGGGCAGAATAGAACGCAACTTAATTTCACGCATAGACCTCATGGCAAGATAAATGATTGAATTGAATTCCAAAGATAATAATATCAGTCAATGATCGAGTAACTAAAACATAGGCTAGCTACCCACTTATATAAAGTTAATCTCACATGCCACAATAGGAATGTACTGATCATATGCATGTCAAGTGTGCTTCCAACCTTCCTAACATGATCTATGTATATAAAGTTTTAGACATATTAAATAACAAAATGATTTATATTATATATACTTTTGTTCTTATGTCAGATTTTTAAATTAACCATGTTCAAAATTAATTATCAATTTTAAGTTATAAAATTTATATAACTTTTACTTTTAGCATCTTACAAAAACTGTAGTTCTGCTTTTTTAAATGTAATTGTTAAAATGAATAAATTTTTTGTTGAGGATTGAGGACTAACACAAATTAAGAAACATCATATATATATTTTTTGGAAGGCTAAGAAACATCATATATAAAAGCCTAACAAAATTATATTGAATGTGTCAGTATTAGCACGAGTCTCAAATTAGCCTGAGATTTCATTTGTCGCAAAAACAGAAGGAGCATAACTGAAGCTAGCAAGCAGCAACAAGGGAATCGAAGCCAGAAGCGCAAAAGTGCGCATTGCATAGTGGAAGCCTTTCTCATTCTCATTGAGAAAACCAACTTAACTAGGCCACACTAATCAAAGCTCAAAAGGGAAATGTCTCAAGGCTTGAGATACTCTTGTTCCATACTGATCCTTTATTTATAAATTATAATAGCTAGCTACGGACTAAATGCACATTAAGTGTACTATTGGCCATTAGTTTTTTTCAATATACTCCGAAATTTTAGATTTGGTTTAGGGATTATTATGTGAGTGGTTGGAACTTGGACGTATGTTTAGGGAGGTTAATAGTGTTTAACACCGTTGTTGTTGTTGCCGTGATGATGCATTAGAAGCTCTCTCCAATAAATGAGTGTTTCTTTTCCTTTTAGAATAAAATAATTCCTTCCCCTATTAGATTTAACATCACTAGTTAGGTCTTTGTCTTTTTTTTTACGCAACATAGGTAGGATCCTGCAGCATGCATGATTTGGCTAATTAATGTTGAGACAAATCATTTGATAGTGAACTTCAACGTACGTACTAGCAGATACGATAAATTTTATAATAAACTTACTACTTGCTCCATTATTCAATATTAATAGATGCCAGCTATAAACATACAAAATGAAGCTTAGCTATATGCAGAACCTTAATTAGTAATTGACCTTACATTCATAAGCTCAGTGTGCACTTTATGTAACTGATTTCGTCTAGTAGAATGAAGGTTTTGTTGTTTATTGTTGTTATGGCGTATGAGATAGGATAATTGAGTTTGACCAATGCTCTAACCAACTTGTTCCTTGTTGACAAAGATCTGAAGTGTACACTACAAGAAAAATCATCATTATCCATGAAAAAATCCGTAGGAAATTACAGATAAATTACCTACAGACAAAAATTTGTTGGTAAATCACTTGTAGGTAACTTTACCGATGGATTTTGGTGTCTGCCGATAATAAGTTATTTACATTTTTATCTGTGGATAGCTAGTACTATCTATGGATTTATTCATAGAAAACTACCTACAGTTTAATACATGGGTAAATTACCTATAGATGTATCCGTGGGAAACTTAGATTAGTTGCCTACAGATAGAAATAATAATTAAATAGTTTATTTTATATAAATAATCTTACAAATAAATTTAATAAAAAAATAAAAAAAAATTATGTTCTGGTCAGAATTCCACGAAAATTAGCATATTTAGACAAAATACCATAGAAAAACCAAATTTTATTATAGTAAAAGAAAAAGTCACGAGAAATTACTTTACAAGCGGATGTCTAGATGCTTTGTATTAAAGGTCCATCAAATAGAAAATCTCCAACTGAGTGAAAAAAAAAAAAAAAGAATAGACTTTATGAACTGTCGTCTCCTTTCTAACCTTCCTACTTATATCTTCTCTGCCAACAATATTACTCTTGAACCAAAAAGTGTTGCAGATTATCTCACACGAACTAACTGAAAAAATAAATAGAAAACATGTTTAAATATCTATTTTTTAGCATAATATTCTCTAAAATGCAAATAAAAACCACTCGTAATCAAAGATATGGCATGAGGGTTCCTGGTGACTTTGTTAACAAGCTTGCTGGACACAAGTCTGAGGTAAAAAAAGATTTTGAAGAATACACATTGGAATCTCTATTCAACAAAACCTTGATAGCAGACTATCAGCGGAATGAAATATTGGAATTTGAGGAAATCTTGAAGGTACTTTTATTGACTCTAGCATGAGATTAGTCTGCACTAATTTGACTAAATGGTTTATAACTTTTTTTTGCTAGAAGTGCATGCTGGCCTTGTTGTCCAAATTTATGGATTGCCCATACTTTCTCCAGTAGATAATAATGTAAAGTCCATTAAGCTGGTAAGTTTAGTGAGCTTGATGTTCTTGATGTAGGTAGCACCCTTGTTTTAAAATATTTGGATGAGCATCTTTCACTCATCCTGGAAGAATTATATGGTAATTCTTTTTGTCACTAACATGTAATTCTTTTTGGTAATTATTACAAATATATTATTAATTTGTGCTTAACTTATATATTTTTTTGCTTTTCTTATGTAGGGAATAAAGTGAACACAGATGGGAAGGTTGTAAATGAAGAGTTAACAAAACCCCGTCTAAAAGAACACAATGAAGAAGAAAAATTCAAAGGATTTTTTCCAAAGCCAATGAAAGCTGAAAAGGGAAAATTTCTGAAAGCTTGAATTACTCTTGCCCCATACTTGCATTATTTATAATACCTAGCCTGGGTTGAACTGTGCATTAAATTATTATTACTTTTATATATATAAACAAGTGCATTAAGTGATTGTCCTTCATTAATTTTTGAGAATATGCTATACTACGAGATTTTAGATTTAGTTAGGGAGCATTAAGGGTAGTTGGGAGTGTGTTCAGAGATAAGTAGCGTTTAACACCGTTTTTGTACCTAAGGATGCATGAGTGTGTTTACTCTAATAAATGAGCCTCCCAAGGTTCACACTTTAAAGTGGGATGCCAAATTTCGTATCATTAATTTAATTTATTAATTAAGATTGACTATGTAAAGATTCTAAAATGAAAGGTGAACTGCATCGTTAAATGTCTTTTCTTGGCAATTAAATAGAGGACAAAGAACTGATAAATATCTTTTCTTTGCAATGAAATAATGTAATGGACACAGAACTACCTGGAATAATATATATAAAAGAGTAAGTGTTGAAAAACTTATTTCGCTTAATAATTTATTTCATTAAGAAAATAAACTTAATAAAAGAGAAATGGTAAAAGGTACGAAATATATTGCGCAGATTGATACAAATAGCACATTAGAATTTTGTTAAGAAAAGAAAAAACTTTTCTCTGCTCACTCCACCTCCTGAATAAGTGTTCATTTGTATCCTTTTTTCTCTAAATTTGGTTTTTTGTGTTGAGATTATTCATGCTATTTATTATTACTGTTAATAAAATTAACTTTACTAAAAAAAACTATTAATAAAATTAAACATTAAATTAGGTGATAATAAAAGATAAATTGAACATTTTAAATATATGATCTTTAACTAATACTATTTATATTCGTATTTTACAAAGTACATATAATATCCATTTAATTGAAGTTGATTACATTGATAAGTATTAACAAATTTTTAATTTAATTATTTAGTGAAATAAGTTTAACACTTACACATAATTAAACTAAGTAGATCCACAGATATATATAGAGGCATGTTTAATAACAATGTCAGAGTTCATTAAGAAAAGTTAATCACTAAATCATATACGAACGATATACACTAGCTACATTATTTTATTTAAATTTAATCTTGCTCATTATTTAATTAATCGTAGGACTAAATGCATATATGTTTGAACCTGTGTTTAATTTAAAACAATGGATCTGCTTCTAGCTAGCCAGAAGCTCAATTCTGCCGTTTCTTTTTTCTTTGTGTCTGCATTTATGTATTTGAGGTGAAAACAAAAACATGAGTTAGGAACATACATGTACCCAAACACATTATAAACTTTATTCCCTTCATGCTTTTACCGCCAGGCGATACCTTTACTATTCCAATGAATCCAATTAACCACACCCTTCTGTAGCACCTTCACTTCTAGCAGTAACAAAAGCTCTAAAGATAACAATTATATCCATTCACCTATAAATATACATAATGTTGTTCTTTACATAGATATATTGTTACGCACGGGTGTGATTTATTGTACGAAACCTATATTCCGGGTTGAATCTGTTCATGCAAAAGTTGTTAGGGCAAATTGCCATAAAATTCATAACCATATAAATGAAGTCAAAAAAATAAAGAAGGTGTGGTATATATTAAAAGTCGGTACCTAAAAAAAGTAAGTAGAGGTATAGGAACAAGTTGACAGCATGTGCCATTGTGAGAATGACCGCCTGTGGGAAAGCTGGGAAGAAAATGACATGTGATCCGTCTCTCTCCAATCACTTGATATGGGAGGTGCACTTCTCATCCAATTATAACAACTCATTCTTTACACACACACACACACACATAAAAAATTATTTCACTATAAAAGAAATTATAGTTTTTAACTATCATAATTAGAAATTTTGACTCTTAGATGAGATCTCATAATATATTCTTATAAGTTTTAATCTTTTGAATCAATTATAAGATTAATCTTTGATTCAAAGCTTAGCTTAATTCCATTTAAAGATCGATTTTGGTCTCTTCCTATCGTCTCTGTGGCTTAGCTTAGTCAACACTATAGTGACAATCATAAATATTAGCTTTTCAACAAATCTGATCCCATCACTTATCAGTTATAATTCATAAAGAGAGGAAGTGTCTGGCCATATATATATTCTCTGTTTTCGTTTGACACTGATTCTGGTTAATTTGTTACCATATGGAGGGAGTGTTGGGGTTTTATACTTGTATTATTTATGTATAGGGGAAACTATACTTTGTACTAGTAATATTGCTGGCTTCTTTAGGGTAAAACTTGTAATGTTTGACCAATTAGAAGCATTGGTTTTAGTATTTAATGCACTCACTGGAATTCTCCTTATTATAACGGTGTTACAATAGGTAGATCTCATAATTAAATCAAAAAAGATAATTATTACATTATGTGAGATCAACCAAAATTAGTTATTTCCAATCAATTAAAAAAAAGTATCAGAAAGACTATAAGTTACAAATAGTCAAGCTGTAGATAATTACCGAAGGTTAAATTCCAAAAATTTATAGCATATTTAACTTACAATAAATTAATTGTGATATATTTAGTATACTATTATTATTATAGTATATAAATTAATAAATAGATGTATAAAAATCTAAATATTATTTTCTTTCTAAAAGTGTTCTTTGGTTCTTTTGACAATTTGCTAATTATTAATTACTAGACTTGAACAATATTTATTCTTTAAGCTCCTTTGCTTATGTCTAAATAAAATTTATTTAAAATCACAATCTTTCTCATTGTACTTTTCAAAATAAATTTTTTAAAATACTAATAATTTTAATATTTTAATTTTTATATAATATTAATAAATAATATACTATCAATTAAATAATCTTTGTAAAATATGTTTTTTCCTATTTTACCTATATTTTAAAATAATTCTTTAAATTTCAATTAAATGCTTTTCCTATTCCCATTCACGCATAACCTTTTCTTACTCACAAATTCGCCAACATTTGAAGCACCAAGTGCTTGTTAATTTAAACACTAGCTGCTTCACAATGTTTGTGAGTCAGTGTATGTACTTTTACTTATTATTATTATTATTATTATTATTATTATTATTATTATTATTATTATTATTATTATTGGCAAGTCGTTGGAATTAATAATTGAGTCTTCATGGGACAATAGAATGGTGATCTTGGAGATCTCAGTGGTTGAGTTTCACACTGAAGCCACTAGTGAGAGGTTTAGTGAGAATGGTGCTGTGGAGGCATAACAAGAGTCAAGAGAGGGAGAGGAATGGCATGTAATTGTTGCCAAGACTGTGCCAATAACCTTAACAAGTTATTCTAATTTTTATATATAAGATTCTCATTGACCATTGTAAGAGCATCTCCATATCAGCATTTTTCTTTCTTATTTTTTTTTTACAACTTACGCAACTCTTTCCTTAAACTTGTCAATTTGAAAATTCTTATTAAATGAATCCCACAAATAACCTCACAATGCTAACTTCTTTTGTATTTGATACAGCTTTTGTTCTTACTTATATCTAAACAATGGTTGACAAATGTTTGGAGTAATGATTCTGGCAGAAAGGTTAGAGAGCATTTGAATAAAAGGAAGAAAGCATTTTTTTGGGTTTGCTAGAAGTCCTAGTACTTTGTACGAGTGTTAAAAATCTGAAGATGTTATATAACTTTCAATGGCAAGTCATTGACTAATGTTTCATAATTGCAGAATATAAAATTTAGGAGGGGGAGAAAAAGAGCTATAGATAGATATCATAAACATACTATTATGCGTGTGTAAAATAATTTTATAACTGCAACCAAGATAACAACTGTATGTTTCACATCATAAATTCTTTGTTATTTCTATACAGCAAGACATCAAGTTACAATTAAATTAATCTACACAGTCAATGCAGAATAACAAATAAATGGTTTTGGTTTCAATCTTGAATTCTGATTCTTTTGAAATAAAAAGAAGCAACGTATATATTACAGAGTCTAGACCATCAAATGCACATTACAAGCAATCCTATAATACCATGAGAGGTGCTTGTTGGTTAATGTATCACTCTCCCTCTGAACCTTTACCTAACAAAGTCATCAAAAAATCTCTGTAGTTCCCTGAGGTATCCCCAATAACATCATCATCAAGACTGGTCTTGTACACATTAGCATATCCAAATCTGACTTTCAACAGGTCGATTTCGGCTCGAGTTACAATAGCTCTGTTGAGGGAATCTTCATCGGTTCCAAACCCAACAATAGAATCTCTTACAACCTGTTAGGTGGATAAAAGCCAGGAAAAATGAGATTGGACTCAATTGCTGCATTTGAGTATTTTCATAATAGATTGTACAGTTATATTAAACAATCAAATTGATGTCAAAATTTGATATCGGAGAACTATTTTGAAGGATAAAAAACAATGACATTGTATATATCTAAAGGAACAAAATAGATGTTTACTTAAGGATATGGAAATATTATATACTACCCCAGAAAGAATAGCCAAAAGAAAAATTAAGAGAAACTATACAGTCATGTTTCTGTGTAATACAAAATTCTTATTTGACCATTTTTCCATAGAAAAACTTCCTTTTAGATGGCAGAGAAAAATAAATTGTTAATATTTGCTGTGCATAACATATACAATTATAGATTTACAGTGCGTAAAAAGGAAACTCAAACTGATATCATTCATTTTGCCAGCACTACAAAGTAAATAAAATGCCCAAGAATTTTAGAAGTCACTAATTGTCTATGCAGCAAGTATTGTTCAGATTACCGATAAAGTTGAACTTGGCTTTGAAAATTAAACACTGACAATGGAAAGTGGCTGAACATTTAAAGATACACAGTTTCTGTTAGTTGACATATTTCTGTAAAAGCAGATTTTAGATTAATCTTCAGAATGTACTTGATCAGTAGATTCTAATGAATTGACACCTTAGTATGATAAGGCATTACCATTTAAGTTTTCTATATAATAGTGTATTGGTTTAATAAGTCAGCTTCAGTAGAAGAAAATTAGTAATTACCTTTGCAAAATGTTTCTCAGGACAGTCTATACACCATATCACCATATGTAAGAGAGATTCCAAATCACCATTACCACATTTTATGTCCTGTCAAGAAAATCATCCAAACTTCTTATGGATACATAAAATAATCATGTGTGTGTGGATATCTAATCCACTATAAATGTAAATTTTTAAACTATTAACGAACAAGATATTGTCGCATCATTGTAGTAACTAAAGCTTTTTACTTTTAGGTTAAAAAATTAAGCTGTTTTTAAACAAGTGACCAGATATAAATCAGTAGCAATGTAAAATTTTACAATGTTAGTGGATTAAAATTAAAATCTTATATAAGAACCTAAAATTTTGAAGCAAAACCTGTTCCAACGTATTCCCATAGAGGTTATTGTAGCATGCAAAAGTTTCCCGGAGCTGGAAAAAATTCCTGGTGCTAAGTATCCAAATAATATGATCATCCTCTAATTGCTTGCAGTTGATAGCTTCATGTAGTTTTGATGCCTCTTCCTTGGCTACCTCTAAATTTACAGCCACTTTATCATACCTGAATGAGCTTACTAGGCTCACTAAAAGCTGCACAAGATTACACATCAAATTTCCAGAGGAAATCATAGAAAAAATTGGAAATTAAATGTTAAAGTGAATCATGACTGCAACAGTATATTCTGACTATAATAGCTGCTTTAAAGAATCCATGAATCTTAAGTGGCTGTGATTCTGATTATGACACTAACAATTCAAGCCTCGATTTTCGGGATTGAAGCATGGTCAGCCCGCAAAGAAAACTATCCATTTAGCTGTGCTTGAGTTTACTGAATGAATGATGCCAACTTTAGAGAAATTACAATTTGAAACTTCATTCATATATTTTCTTCTTCCTCATTTTCATCATCAATTATATTTTTTCTTTGTATCCTCATTCCTCACATCATAACTTAATCCTTCAAGAACCATTAGATTGGTGAAGAAAAATGCATGAAAAAGGAACATCCTTAATATTAAATTGACCAAGTTCTTGTGTAGTATGCTTTTCACTCTTGTTTTATTCCGTGTTACTGCAAAGCATTGCCCATTTCACACACTCAGCTACTTAAAATGATAGTGCTAAGAATTTTGGAACCTACCATGCACATTAACCTAACAAATAGCTACTTTGTACATGATGAACACTTAAGCCTGCCTAGACAAAGCTAAATGTTTCTGTTCTGTGTGTCTAAGAAATTTTCAAGTTCTTACCTTTCTGAGGGGTGGAGCAACAGAGGCTATGATATCCTCCTCAAGAGAGCAATCAAAGAGAGAGCAGTAAGCCTGCCTCACAGCCACCAAATGGTTAGGAGTTGATGCACATGCTATTTCAACCAGAACCTGAAGGTGTTTAGTCCCCTTCTTCTTAGCCTTCAATGCATCCTTTGCTAGTCCTGCATGCCTTTCTGGAGGATCATAACTCCAGAGAATAACAGCATTCTGTCATGCATCATAAGTTATGTCAGAATTTATAGTAGATCATATGATTTTAAGAAAAAAAATGGCATGCTTTGGAAATCAGATTGAAAGTTCAACAAACGAATGAACTTCATCCATGGACAAAAGGAATAATGTGCCAAAAGCCTATACAATTGTTATTATAAACATCAGTATTTTGTCTAAATAGTTGCAAGATTGAATGATGAATTTCGTTGAGCTATGTAATTGGCATCTTAATGACAGATGAAGAGGCATCTAAATCACAGTTTTATCACATTAATCTGCACCGACATACAAGCTTGTATCGCAAACCTGACTTTTTCAGGTAAGTATAAAATATTTGATAGATGAACTTAGAATATATAACCCATTTATCTTTCATTTTTTCTCTTCTTTTTGAAAAATTAAAGTATCAATCCATGGCAGCAGACAAATAGCTTATGTGACCTTAACCTCCCCTACTAGAGGAAAACTTGAAACAGTGAAAAAGCATTCAGGTAAGCGAGAAATCCACAAAGTAAAAAATGCAATCCAATCCTCCATGAACATTTAATAAGATTAAAAAAAAAAGTCCAACTAAAAAGCCATTTTTGTAAGTTTTACCACCTTATTGTTTTTGTTTAATTACCTTCATTAGCAAATTAAGCGTAGTCAACCAATTAGGAAGAACAAGTTTGAAAACCTTGCTGGCAATCTGCATTTTATAAGTGTGTTTATCTTCATGCACAAACCTGACTTTTTCATTATAATAGCACTATAGCAGGCTATAGTGTGAAAATTGAAATACTCATGAATTAAATTAATGTAAAAATGAAATCAAGAGTAGGCAGCAATAGAACCCAATCAACACATGACTGATCAATGCCAGTTGGCAACTTACAGGCTAAGCAGCATAATTGACCAATTGGTTCCAAAGAAAAACCACACTTACAAATTAGCATAATCACTAAAGTCACATGACATTATTTCAGTTGATTTCTATGATTCTATCACTTGCCAAAGAAACACAATGCTGAAGAATTATTTCTTAAAAGCAAAAGAAAATATAAAGCCAACCAAGTGAATAAACCATGACATACTCTAAAATCACCAGACAATTCAGAATTCAGACGATCGATGAGCGATTCATTGTAAAGCTGCTGATAAGTTTCTCTGATTTCCTTCCTTTGTTGAGCATTCCTGTGTCCCAATACCAATATCACCGCTTTCTCATCTGTCCCATATCCTACATGCATCAACTTTCCCGTAATCATCATCAACGATCTAATGTGAAAACATAACTCATACACAAACCATCATAATCCAAGAAAAAAAGACTAAAAAACAGAAAAATCATTGACAATACCTCCAATATCCCATTTACCAAATTCCTACCAATTACTAAGAAAGCATAAAACTTTGTCATAAAATAATACATTACATTCCTTTAATTTGGAACGGTAAAACCAAAGAATTTCATAGAATTGCAGACATAATAATGTTTGTACAAAACCCATTAGCCCAAAAAACAAAAAATACAAAATTTCAGTTTTTCTGACACCACTCTTGCAGCCTAAATTCATTGATAACTCAAATCATAACAGAATTCAGTTTCTCAATTTTCTTCAGCATTAACAAATGTTTTGAGACAGAGAGAGAGAGAGAGAGAGAGAGAGAGAGAGAGAGAGAGAGAGAGAAAGAAACCTTGGAAAGCCTTTCTGAGTCGTTCACTGTCTTGTGTAGGAGAAGGGACAACCTCTGGCAGTTTCAATGAAGCCATTTTTCCCTGAGACAGTGAAGGTGAGTTTTTCAGTGACAAACAAATCTCAAGTTAATAGAAACAGTTTACATGTGTTTTGAATATTTCAGTTGTTGTTCCCTCCTCGAATCATCATCCAACAATTTCGCTAAAATTAAGATTTTGATGATCTTTTTTATTTACCGTTTTGCCCCTACCTTGCTTTGTTTGAAATTGAAAAATTCCAATCAAAGTCCTTTGTGTTTATGAAATTTTAATTGAGCACCTTCTTCATTCTCTTGAATTGCAGGGAAGCACACCACAATTTTCACATATTTATTTTTTGGATTAGAGGAATTTTTCCCATGTTTATTTCTTGAAACTGCTCAATTTATTTTAATTATGACATATGTTACTTTTATTTGGTCAGTTTTTAAAAATCAAATTGAAAAATTGGATTTTTATTTTTAAAATATCAAATGAGTTTATATTTTTACGTTTAACAGTACTTTTTTAAACATTGAGAGAAATTTTATTAAATATTTAAAAATTATCAATGAGTATATTATAAATTTATAATCTAAGTGCATGCTTGATAGTAAATTATTATGATAATTGAGTAATTTAAATATTCTGTAAAACACTTAATGGAACAAAAAAATTCAAAATTAATGGGTTTTAGGTTTTAACTTTTTATTTTGTGGGGCATTATTTCTATGGGTGTTGCTAGGTGTATCTAACATTATTACTGGTGCATCCAGCACTTAAGGAGAAAAGACTGAAATACCCTTGATCCGTAAGTCTTTTAAGTTGATCCGTAAGTCTTTTACGGATCAACTTGATCTGTATGCACTTAATATCAACATATGAATCAACTTGATCTGTAAAAGACTTACGGATCAACTTGATCCGTACGATTTACGGACCACCCTCACGCACACTCATCACAAATGCGAAGAAAGTACAAGGACAGTTTTGACATTTTCAAAAAATGCTGGGTGCATTTAACAACGTCCTATTTCTATTTTCATTGGTGAGTCTTTCTTTAGAAATAGGAACAATCGTCCTTTTTATAGAATCAAATAGTTGTTTTCTTATCATCTTTGGGATTTGATTTATGTCCCTCAATCTTTGTTGTAATTTCTTTATATTTTTTCAATATATTTGGGGTTTGCTGTCATTATGAAACAGAGGGAGAGATTGGGGTGTGAACCTGATTAGGATATGCCTTCCTTTCCTCTGCTGCAACTTGTCCCTGCCTTTTGCTTAAAAGAAAAAATTAAAGTTTTAACTGCTAGCCATGATAGAAGTTTACTGTGCTGTGAATTGAAGTGTTTTATGTTTTTTTTAATATCTAAAATATATTTTGTCATCTAAATATCGAAAATTTTAGAATTTGTCTTTGTAAAATTTTTTATGTTTTTTGTCCTCATAAAATTGAAATGTGTTGTTTTTTTTTCAGAGTCAGGTTTGGATGAATCCAAGCCTACATGGTATTTTTTAAAAATTAAATTATATGCTAAAATATGTTTTTTGTATTTATAAATATCAAAATGTTTGAAATACATCCCTACAAAATTTTGAATTTTTTTCCTCAAAAAATTGAAATCTATTATTTTTTGGCCCAATACCCGACCATACATATCATTCTTTCATTGGTTTCATTGATGGTTATAAGAGTGATGATTTCTAGGGGTTAAAAACTGTCACAAAATCTAGAAAAAAAAATCCACAAATTTATAAATTCTTATTCCCTAACTTTCTTCATCTTCTCCATCCACTAGGCTAATCCGTGAGAGAGGTGAATTTGGAAGTTAGATTGTTAAGGGTGTGTTTGGTTTTCATTTTCATTTTCTATTTTCATTTTCTGTTTTCATTTTTAAAAGATTAGAATTCTAAAAACATGTTTGGTTTGACTTCTTGTTTTCTGCTTTCAAGAAATAAAAACATTGAAAATGTGTTTTCAAAAAGAAATGTATTTTTAGATTTGCTTAAAATTATATTCTTTGTCATCGCGTTTTCATTTTACCTAAAACGAGTTTCCTGGTTTCAACTAAAAACAAAATTTTATTATTTTCAGTTTTTTGTTTGTTTAAGAAAATTGTTTCATTGAAAATGTTTTAAAAAATCCAACCAAACACACTTCCATTACTATTTTTTATTTCCAGTGAAAATGAAAAACAAAAAATAGTCAAACCAAACACCCCCTAAGTTTGCTAACAACATTTTGATTCAGATGGAACATTGAAATTGGTATTCGTACAATAAATTTAAAAGTAAAGGTGTTAAGTTTTTAGGGAAGGAAGGGAAATTCAAAAAAGAAGATGATATGATCAATAAAGTGATATTGATAATTGCAATTGAACAGAACATTTAAAAAGAAAAAAAGAAAAAATATTGTTTATTTAAATTCGAAGAATATGAAGTTAGAGAAGATGAAGATTAGGAAAGAAGGATTTATAAATTTGTGGATTTTTTTTTATATTTTCTAACGATTTTTAACTCTAAAAAATTACTTATTTTCATAATCATCAATGAAACTAATGAAATAGTGTCACAATACAGAAACAGAGTGTTGTTTTGCTACTCCTCTCCTATAGTTTGAGTTATAAAAAATTTATTTATTAAATTTCACAATAAATTTTAGCCATCCTGTTACTTAAAAAAAAAAAAGAAGAAGAAACTTAGCTCACTTCATTAATAACAAGATAATAAATGCAAATGATAATAAAATCATTTACATGATGATGATGAGTGATGATTAGCTAACATATATATAATTGGGATGTCGTAGAAAGAACATGAGTGATACAATTAGTTCATTTCCTAATAAAATAAACACTAAAATTTTTGCAATTGGATTAGGAGCTGTCTGCAATGATTAACAATAGTCCCAACCATGCAGTAACTAGTTACTAAAAGTAATTTGATATAAAAACAAAATGTCAATTCACTGCATGGAAAATAGAAATATGTACAATAGATGAAAAAGTTCCACTCAGTGAAACATTGAAATTCCTACTAATTAAGTTGTTTATTATTTTCCACCGACATAAATACATACTGAAAACATAACATTATGTAAAAAGAAAAAGAAAAAAGTGTATGAATTACGTAAAATATATATGCTCAGTCTGTATGCGAGTGAAATAATAGAAATTTTAGTAAAGAATGAGTATCAGTTACGTTACATATTTTTTAATACTTTGTTTAACACTTTTTGAATATAATTAGGTGGATTATATATGAATTAATTTTAATTAAAAAAATTGGAAGGACCAACTTTATGCCGGCTCACAATTTTGGCTTAGCTGTTTGGTTCTGCTATTATTTTAACTCTTGTTCGAATTCATACTTATGTGTAAACTAACTAAAAATATTCGATTAAAATTCATATGCACACGCTATCGCATGCGCATCAATGTTGCACGTTTAATTACTTGTAGAATAAAATATGAGATTCAGTTTAATCGTGACAATGTGGTATGAATAATTTTATAATGTAGAATTTCTGACAAAGTTTATCCTCCCACATAATTATAAGGGACACGAGCCTCATGTTGAAAACGCAGTACACCATCTAGGACCACAATACATGTTTATTTTACTTTTACTTAAATGTAATGTCTTTGGAATAAATTTTTTAAACTAGATATTAAATATTTGTTAATTAGAATTTATCAAATTTACTTCGGATGATTTTTTTACACTAATTATTTTATTAAGATTTATATTTTTAAACCAATTTCATTATGAGAAATAATTTTGTTCATATCAAATAGAATCACTCATCTAAAGACTTAAACTCGTGACTATTTATTAAGGTAAAATAATTCACCCAATTGATCCATATTGTTGATGGTTACTAAGAGCTGTTTTACCCTTCAAAGTTTTTGTCCTATGTCGCATCTAGGTACTCATAATTGAGTCTTGATATGGAAACAACAAACAATTTATCCATTCTAGGCCACTCATGTTTGGAAGCCATGATTTTCACATGGATGATTATATATATATATATTAATACATTGACGTAACATGTGTCCTTTTACAATTAACTTAATGGGAAAATGCCAGCTAACAACTATTGTTGTCTAACATTATTCATTATTCATAATTATAAAGGAAGATAACATCCGTATTGTGAATGGGATAGCTGAATAATGTAGCTTTATTTTTGGACTTAGGTACTCTTTATTGTTTAGAAATAACATAAACTACTGTAAAAAAATTTAATGATATATAACTTTGTTAGAGAAAAATATACTTTTATCAAATTAATATAACTAGTCAATCTTCGAATTGGTGCTTTATGATAAAAACAAAAATATGTTTGTTTTCTATTCGATTAATAAATATGATTATTATCTTTTTCGTCGGCAACACATGATCTATATTATATTTTCTAAGCTTTCTTCTAATATACTTTACTAGGTATGATCTGTAATCGTTAGTGTGGGAGGTATCGTATCATAAATTCTAGATTGCACTTCTCCAAGGTCAAATAAAATTAAATATAGTTGGTTATGAAACTTATCTGCATCCTACGTTGAAAGTTGTACATATTACAAAGCATCTTTCCATATTTATAAATATATAGAAGTTATTAATCTCTTTTGTTTGTGGGTTCTGTTTCATTCCTTTTCTTCCCCTTCGTGAGCCATGCTCCATTGATATTACAATACAAAAAGTTCACAATATCCACAAGAATGCATCACTGTTCCTAAAGATGATACTACATAAGAAATCATGTATATTAATTTGACCTTTACTTAAAATTTTAGATTATAACTTTTTATTATTTTTAACAAAGAAATCAGCTTTTTATGAAAAATAAAACATTGAACTTTTTTATTAAAATATTTTTTTCACTGAAACTTTTCGATTAATAGTTAACAACTTATTTTTAGCTAACTTTTTTATTTTGAATATTTAGTTATTTAAATACAAAATTAATTATTACAACTAACTTCGTATTATTTTTTTGTAAGTGTATTATAAAATGTGATTCTCTTATTCATTTCAAATAAAATAGATTGTATCAAATTCATTTCCTATAATTCTTTAAATATAAATGTCTTTTTTCGGGTAAGATTGAATAGAAACTAAAGAAAGATAAAAGGAAAAGGGCATGATAAAGGAATAAGCTTTAAAATTAAGTACCCAATCGATTGGCGTAATGGACATGTAAGGCGCCTTTCGTTTAGATAAATGAGAATGATTTATTTAACCAAAATATCTGTATTTAATTTTTATCATATAAAAAAAATTGAATTAGCAAGACAATCATGTATTACAAATAAAATTAATTTTTGACCCAATAAATTATATAACACTCTATTTTATGATCTTTTG
Organism: Glycine soja; assembly: GCF_004193775.1. Taxonomy (NCBI): domain Eukaryota; kingdom Viridiplantae; phylum Streptophyta; class Magnoliopsida; order Fabales; family Fabaceae; genus Glycine; species Glycine soja. Next base: position 38,998,059 of record NC_041012.1, on the reverse strand, counting down.
ACTCGGTAAAAAAAAATTGAGTTTACTCGGTGGTTCCCCTGTATAAGCTCTCCTTTTTGGTAGTAAACTGAAACATTACCCGCTATATAAAATCCTCTTAGATTCATTAACAAATATTTAAATACTAGCATTTTAAGTGGTCATTTAAGAAATTGAAACATCCTAGTGCCTTAGTCGTATACAGCCCAAAATGAAGGGCATGATTGCAACTGCAATCCACATTAATTATATAACTTACAACAAGTATTTAATGAATTCTCTCTCTCTTCTAATAGTTTTATTGCATTTGTTGAGCTGGCTTTTTAACTGAAGTTTAAATTTATGTTATTTTTGAGTTATAAATTTTTCCGTAACATTTTACAGTTATCACAAATTAAGTTATTTTTTTTTACAGTATCACAAAGTAAGTTAACATTCCAATTTCATTAAAAATACAGTTTTTAGAATAAACTAGACATTAGTATAGTTTAATTTCTATTTTTGAGAGGAGTAATTTAATTTCTATTAAAAAAATTATTTACTAATTTCAGTTCCATATAATTAATTAATTAAATCTGTCAAACAAAGTATCATATAATTAATTTACTTGTTCAGAAACACTCAAGTTCTGACAGCTAAGATGTCAAGGATAAATGAGTCATTGTAGGTCCTTGTTTAATATACACAAATGTAACTCTCTTATTTTATACTTCACGTGTTCATACTCCATTGGTCAAAGGTGGTAAGAACACAAGAAGTTTCACTTGATTTTTCATAATTACATTTTAAATGACGATTTTAGCCTTCCAGGGTCCTATAAAGTGATCATACCCTTTATTGTCCTTCACTTGTCTCAACTCTATAAAACTTCAAAGTTCACACACAGAAGAATCAGAATGGCTTTCAATCAAGAGTTAGAAGCTGTAACCCAAGCTTTCTCAGGTTCTCTCTTTCGTTTAACACATCCCCTAAGCTTGTACAATATACTACCTCATTTTTATACTTTATATTTTTAATATTATTAAATATGCATGTCCTTATCAACGGGGTTGATCTTGTGAAGAGAATTAGTCTCTCAGTGACATGATGAATGAAAGTTCAAATCTTTAATGAGAAATGTATTTACAATTAGTATCTGACCGTATATCGAACAAGATTTTCTTCGAACAAGGATATTTGTCTGAATCCAAATATATATATGCATGTCTTTGATGATTATGATGGTTGGTGATTTCAGGGCATGGAGTGGATGAGAAATCATTGGTAACATTACTGGGAAAATGGGATCCTCTGGAGAGAGAATCTTTCAGGAAGAAGACACCACATTTGTTCAGTGAGGATCATGAACGCCATTTTCAGAGGTGGGATGACCAATATGTTCGTCTTCTCAAGCATGAATTCGTGCGTTTTAAGGTACATTTTCCTGTCTGGTTTGTTCTGTTTTTTAAATTTTGGTTACTCTGTTCTGCAGTGTTAAAAGTCAATTTCCTTTGTTGTATAGTCAGTTGAATATATATCTCTATTTGTAAAATTTGTTTTCATGGCCAGAATGGCTGATATTGATTCTTTTTAATTTATTTGATAAAGTCAAAGTTAAATTGTTGCTATAAGAATATATATGGAGGGTGCCAACTTAATTAAATGCATATATAAGATTATATAGAATGTTCGTTTGTTTTTATCAACTGTTCAACTAATTATCCTTTTCTTGAGGTTGCAATTTGATTATACAATATACATAACAATTTGTTATTTAAATAACAATATAAAATTACTCAACATTGTAAATATATAACCCATTTTTTATTATATTGTAAAAGGTGTTTAAGAATAATAACCATCTGTACTGTATGTTTAAACTTTTAGAAACACAGATTTTTTTTTAAAAAAAATAATGTTTTATAGTTTCATGAACAACCTAATTGCAAAAAAAATTAACTAAATAATTTTTGTAATGAATTCAATAAAAAAAATTTAAATGTAACAAAAGTTATTCACATTTTTCTTATTAAAATAGTCAGAAAAATATTTATTCACGTTTTTCATAGAATAAATGTAGCCCTCTGTCTAGGGATTTATTTTACTTTTATTAATGTATATTTGTTATAGTTAAACGAAGGAACTCATGGAAGTGATACTCTTTATTATTATTATTATTATTATTATTATTATTATTATTATTATTATTATTATTATTATTATATTCTCTTTTTTAATATTAGAGAAGAAATGTAATGACGCATTCTGGCAATTATCACTTGGCTTTTTTAATTGTTAATACTCTCAACATTCAACAACAAGATTCAACTAATAAAATACAAAGAACTAAAGTTGGAATAATTAATATGGCATGTGGTCCCTTATGTGACTGATTTAATCAGAATGCTGTGGTGCTTTGGACCATGCACCCTTGGGAAAGAGATGCTCGTTTAGTAAAAGAGGCCCTAAAGAAGGGTCCAAATGAATATGGAGTGCTGATTGAGGTTGCATGCACTAGATCCTCAGAAGAGCTATTGGGAGCTAGGAAGGCTTACCATTCCCTCTTTGACCACTCCATTGAAGAAGATGTTGCCTCTCACATCCATGGTATTGAAAGAAAGGTGAGGTATCACTTGCACCATTTTATAGGAGAAATTATTGCATGATCTTGATTCACTACGCGTTCATAGATTCAATCAATCTCTATGTGATATATATGTAGACAGTTTAATTACTTGATTTTCAAATTTAAGATTTTAGTTGTCTCATGAAGATTGACTGAGATCATAACATGTAGTGTCTTAGACCATATAATAATTTTTCACCTTGTGGGTATTACGATTAAGACAATTCATATTGAATGTTGGAAAATAATTATTGGTACTTCACTTTATATGGTCCTTATAAATAAATGATGGTTGTAATGTAAAGCACATTGTAGACAATGTCCAAGCTTAGAAATGATATGCAAGATTGTATTTAATAAAATAAGTAAATGTTAGATTACCAATAATGCTTAGGTGAATTTGTTTTATGTTTTTTGAAATATAGCACAATATCTAAGTCAATCTAACACCTATTACTTTTGTGAACAGCTATTGGTTGCCCTACTGAGTGCCTATAGATACGAAGGAACAAAGGTTAAAGATGACACTGCAAAATCAGAGGCCAAAACCCTTTCCAATGCCATTAAGAATGCTCATAAGAAGCCTCTTAATGAGGATGATGAAGTGATTAGGATATTGGCAACAAGAAGCAAGCTACATATCCAGGCAGTTTGCAAGCACTATAAAGAGATATCTGGCAAGAACCTCGATGAGGTATTCATACACTACTAATTCACCATATATACTAATGTCATTTGAAGTTCTACACTTCTATTAAAATTATAATTATCATATAATTCTATATGATATTGCTAACTTAGGTCTTGAGGTTTTCTTGTACTTCAAATATGATGAGATTTCTATTTCTGATTATACCTTCACTGCTTGTGGCTAATAGGATCTTGATGATTTAAGATTTAAAGAGGCTGTGCAATGCCTTTGTACTCCACAAATATATTTCAGTAAGGTAAGATGAAGCTACAATTTTAGAATCCAACCCCTTGAGTTCTTGATTTTGTTTTCCCTTTTTCTTAATAACAATAATTATGAAATTTATTGTAAATTGCATTGTTTTTTTGTCCCAGGTTTTGAATGCAGCATTGAAAATTGATGTGGATAAGAACACTAAGAAATCGCTTACTCGTGTCATTGTTACTCGAGCTGACATTGATATGAAGGACATAAAGGCAGACTACCATAACCTATATGGGGTTTCTTTACCCCAGAAAGTTGAAGAGGTTGCAAGAGGTAGTTACAAGGATTTCTTGCTAAACTTGATTGTTAGAGGAGGCTAATTGAAGTAATTGAAAGAGTACAAAAACTTGGAAGATCAAATTGGTTTTAGTTTCTATCCCATGTAGTGTTTTTCCTCCCAATTTTCCTTGGATTGTTGCTGATCTTTTTCATTGCATGGTGCTTCTTCATCCTGTATTATTATTATTGTCACAAAAACAAAAGGCAAAAGTGTAATCAAATAAAAATGTTCTGGTATTTCTTCCGAGACAAATATCCTTTCCTATCATGTTACAATTTTGTGTATACTTTAATACTAAGCTATACTGGTAAAGAGTTCAATTGTCTCAAATGAGATGTAGATGATGCAAGAGGGTTGAACAAATAAATATGAAATGATAAGCAAAAAGAAAATACAAGTCATTAAAGATCTTAAAATATGTTGTAACTTAGTGCTAGCAAAGCATTCTCTCACATTCTCTTTAGGTCATATTTTTTCCTATTAGTTTAATTTCACGTGGGTTCTATTAATTTGAACGCAGGATCCACCAAAGAAATGAAATCTCTCTATATATAGTTATATTCATATTAGTATTTCAGTCCATATGAGTGTGTTAAAAAGAATATAGCTGACATTTATCTAACCTATAAATATGAAATATAACTAGGAAAAAGAAATATAGTAATTGAAGATCCTAAAATCATGCTGTAACTTAGTACTAGCTAAGAAACAAATTCTAATCAATGATCACTAGAGATAGAGAAAATAGGAATCCAAGAAACATATCCAATATCACAACAATACCTCTAACAGCGATCCTGGCCAAATGCTTAGTAAAAATTTCATTGCTATTTTGCCTTTAAAATAGCTGTGAGTGGTGTCATAGCTTGTCGGTTGGTGTTAACCCAAGGCACCTTTTTGTGAACATCTTTGTGACATAATAATGACTTGATTTTTTTTTCTCTGCAAAAAGTAATGACATGATGATTTTGTTACTTATACCATTGTCAAGAAGCTGGATGATCTGCCATGCATCTCATTGATTATTCAAGCCTCCATGGAGAAATGCTTGGAAGAATATAAAATAGGTAAATGTTTTTTTTTTTTTTGCTGAATTAGTAAAATAGGAAAATGTTAATATTTAATAACATGGGTCTAAGTTCTCGTCCAACTTTTACTTATTCTTCCTCATCCTCATGTAATTTGTCATCCATTTTCATTGAGAAATGTCAATATTACTGTCTTCAAGTTCCTGAATTACTTTTTGTTATTTTAAAAAAAAAAAAAACTATACCATGGTTTACAACGAATGCTCATGCTTAAGACCCGATTTTTTTAAAAAAGGATGAAAAAGAAATAGGAAACCATCTGATGAATAAGTTATTGAGTAAAAGCTTTATTATTAGCCAACTTAATTAGAAGTTCAGGGAGTTCCACAAAACAAAGATAAAGGTCATAGGACACATTAAAAAAAGAAGAAAAGAACAAAGGGAAACCAAATGAGATGACAACACTTCAGAGACACTAATATATGACTCTCAATCTCTCATACAAAACCATTGTAAGACATGTCCTTAGCAAGTACTAGGTTTTGTTTAGCCTCCTTTCCCCAACAAAGTGAGGAGAAACTTCTTGTAGTATCCTGAGTTTTCCTTGGCCATTGTATCCTCAAGGTGAACACTGTTTTTCTTATAATATAGCTCTTTGATGTCCTTCAGGTCCTTCTCCGCCCTTGTGACAAACACACGTGTTTGTCCATCCTCATTATTTCCAACCCCTTTTATCGCATTGCGAAGAACCTACATGATGAGAAATTTAGAGTCAAAATTCTTGCAACATAAATGTTTTAGCTAGCTTGGTTTGGTGTTATTTATCAGCAAATATTTATTCTACTATTACAACATCTACTGTAATGTGTGTTTAATTTGAAATGAATGACATGTATTTAATTGAAGAAAGCTAACTAGTGCTCACCTTTTCATAGTACTTCTTGTGATCATTGATGCAATGAATTGCAACATTGACAGCCTTATAGAAGTCGTCAGATGTTTCCTCCAATAGTTTCTGCAAAAAGAGACCAAAAGAAAGTGAAGTAATTAATTTCCTTTTCTTTTATTATGGTTATTGTACACAGTTTCTTTTTGTGGTTTGAAATTACACATTTAGAGAAATAATTAAGAATGAAGTAACAATTCTAAAAAGATAGGCATTTGCAATGATAAGAAAAGCAAATTAAGGTACCTTACTGATAGAAATGTTATTTTCATCTTTGAAGCTGTTGAAAGTTGCCACAAGTTGGGTCTTGCTTCTTGTACTAAGGATCCCCCGATTACTTCTTCATGGTGACCTTTCTTTGTCTTTGATGGCCTCATGAAGAATATTAGCTTCAGATTTTGCCAATCTTGCATTGATCTCATCACCCCCATACCTAAATGAGCTCACAAGTCCTACCCAAAGCTGCTCAAAAGCCAAATCAAACCTTAGACTCAAACCATGAAAGATTGGTCACCATGAAGAAGTACTGACAGAGTGCAAATCAATTTTACGCTATCATCTAATCACAAATTATCGTTTAAATTATTTTAAGATAATTATTTTAAATGTCAACAAATTTATCATACATGATGAATTGTAATTAAATGATTGTATAAAACCTTTTACAATTTTATGGGACACAAACCTTTTTTGAATGTAAAAACTTACGCCTAATTACTCTCTCCAACTATTTTTACACACTAACACCTGATATTTTTGAAAAAATAAAATACATATTTTTCTTACATTTACGTATCCTGATCAACCTAACTCTGAATGAGATCTAAAACAAAAACTTTAAGAGTTTTTTTACTTTAAATGAAAAAGCTATATGTTGGACCTTTTTTATTAATATGTGACTTTTTTGTCAATATATGAGACTATTTTTGCTTTATAAAAATTAATAACAAATACTAATATTTTGGTTGTCAGCCTAATACTTATATTTTAGTAGCTTTACCCTTAAAATGAACTTAACATTTACATATAAATCATACACAAAACTTTTGTGCATGATAAAATCAAGAGAGGTAAGTGCAATTTTCCAATGAAAAAGGTTTAAATTAATATAATTAGCATTTAGCATCAATTTCAATCAAATTTAGTGTAATTATTTCTATTTTTCTCTCTTTAGAAGCAAGATAGAATGATTAGGGAGAAAGACTTGCCTGGCGAACATGGTCAGTGGTATGAGCAGCCACATCTTCCAAGGAATGCTTGTAGCGGTTGTGGTAGGCTCGTCTCACACCTAAATTAAAAGCTCTTCTGGTTGAAGCACACATACAATTTCCACCATCACATGATAGTCTTTGTTAGCATTTTTTATGGCTACATTGGCCAACACAGCATATCGTTTTGAAGGTTCTAATGTCCATCGGTATACAGCTCTCTGTTTTGTTCATATCCCACAACACAAACAACTCAATTCATTAGTGCATACACCTATATATGTAACAAATTAACTTTACTGATAAAAAAATATATAACTAATTAAACAAACAAAAAATTAACTCTCATTGCTCTCTGTGTGTTAGGATGGGCCAAAAGAGGCCCAGAAAAAATAAATATTAAGTAGTTTAAGAATTTTATAGGATGATCTAAGAATATTAAAATATTATTGCATTTATCTTTAAATGTTATTTTTATTTTAATTAATTTCCCAAAGCTTGAACGGCAACACATGTAGGCATAGTTATAAAAACTGGATTAGCTGGTTTGACTGGATTGTGTCTTGGACAGTTCAGTTAAGATATAAGATTGAAAATGTAACTGACTCGGTTTGACCCAGTTAAATTTGATCAAATTTGATGATTAAGATCGAGTTGGTCCGATTTGACCGAGTTTCAAAGTTTTTTTTTTCTTTTTACAGTTCCTAAAAGATGTTAAATTGTTAATAGTGAATTATTAAATAACATATAATATACTCCTAAAATATTATTTTCAATCATGCTAACAATATATAATAATTAATTATTATATTGATCATTATATGATTTAATATTCAAGTGTTTTATATATCTTCACCACATTTGTTTATGTTTATCCGATAATTTTTGTATTTATTATTTAGTCCTAGAAAAAAAATAAGAATTTTCTTAGTAATTTATTGATAATACAAAATGAATAATTTATAATAATAAATAATTATATAATATTTATAATTTGATCATGATAATGAATTTAATTTTAAAATATAAAAATATGGATGAATCACATTTTGTTAAATATTATATATATATATATATATATATATATATATATATATATATATATATATATATTATCAGGTCTAAGTGACTTACTAATTCGATCTCTAACTCACTAAAGTCAATGAAAAATCAGAATGCTTATCTTTATCTTCTTTGGAGCATCTATAAGGGTAGTTAAGTTGTAAGTTATTTATATAGTAGCTAAGTGTTGGCTTCTTCTTTCTCTCTCCGTGTGTATATATATAGACTATTAGATTATATTTAAATGATCAAAATTAAAAGAAAAATGTATATGAATTTATTAAGTGATGATATGATTACTAATCAATTTTTTTTTATTTTGACTACTCATAGTATAACTCCTATTCTATTTGTAGTTCTCATATTCTTAAAATAATATTTTTTCCATTCTTAAATATAAGACTTTATTTTTAATTTTATGTGTAGACTCTATTCAAGTTGTATGTTTTTTGCATTAATTATTTTGTAAAATATCATTAATTACTTTATAATAAATATTATATACTAAAAAGATAAATATGTTGTCTCTTTTTTTAAGGTTGGATTAGAAGACTAGCACACATTAATTAATTAGGTAATAAAGTAATTAAGTGAAAAGAGAGATTTTGCGTCTCAATAATTTTAATGGTAATTTTGGAAAAAATAATATAAATTATTAATAAATTCAATGATACAAACTATATTAATCTACTTTTTAAAAGAAGAGTGTAAATTAGTTAAAATATAGTTTTAAGAGTAATTGTTTTTACTTGATGTGCCCGCATGCATATTTATACATGGAGAGAAGAGGGATCAAGTTATTTATAACTTTTAAAGAGTTACTCTTCTATATCCATCCTCCAATTTTTTAATTTTTTTTAATTGCAAAAGTAATTTTAAAATTAAAATCAATTACTTTTTATCTCATCATTTATTTTCTTTAATCTAATGATTTTAATGTGTAACTTCTCTTTGATTATGAAATTAAAAAAATAAAAAATAAAGATTCAAAATTACTCTTTTAAAGTTATTTTGGACGTAACTTAATCCTTTTTTAAGGATAAAAACAACTTGATCTCCTATCTATATATACGAAAACAATTTTATTATTTTAAGAATGTGAATCATATATATATATATGGTACTTAAAAAGTCATGAATATTTTTTTATAATTTTGATCATTTAAATATCCTCAAATAATCTATATATAATTTGTAGTTGACTCTTCAATAGTCCCATAGTTGGTCAGAAGCCTAATAAAAAAGGGAGGGTTAAAAACTTCAGTAAGCAACTTCAGTAAGCCTTATTAATTATTTTAACATGTTATTGTCAAAATCTCAAAATCTCAAATTCATGTTCTTGAAATTAAGATGATAACCGTTGTAATATGGTTTACCTCAAAGTCTCCAGAGAGCTCCGACTCAAGGCGTTTGACGAGATCCTCTAGGTGAATGTCCTGGAAAACTAGTCTAATTTGCTGCCTCTGAGAAGCATTTCTATGACCCAGTATTTTTATGATGGTCTTTTCATCTGTCCCCCACCCTACAAAGATTTGAAATTCGATTTATTTTATCGTATTTAAATACATAAATAATATATACATTAACATGGCTGTTATGCAAGTATACCAAACGATAACAAGTTTGTCATGGGATTTGTAGGATGAAAAATTTGAGGCTGTTTATATTAAAATCAAACTAAAACAAGAGGTTGGAAGATCACTAGGGTTGGTCTATGGATGGGATTTTGATAATATGCATAAGGTTCTAAGTTATAATCTTATTATCGATATTGTACACTAAAAAAAACTAGAGGTTGGATAATCTAACCTTTGACGGCTTTCCAGAGAGCTTCTGCATCTTCCTGTGGAAAATGATTCCTAGGAGCAACAAGAGTAGCCATAGTTGGTTGTGTTTATAGTTCTAGCTAGTAATGAGGTAAGATCTTTTTCAATCAAAGCTCCTAAATGTATATATAAATTTATAAGATGTCAATTATCCATTATTTACAATGTCCACTAATGCCAAGTAATGAATAGAGAAGAATTGCTTGGACCTTATTTGTTAAAAAAATCTTGCAATAACCTATAAATACATAGATTCCTTTTATTTGTAAACAATAATAAGGAAAAGTATCAGGTCGAAATCGTTATTAACTGATACATTGTATGGAAACACATATTGCCATAGAAGTTGTGGAAGGAGATGAACTATTTTTGTTATATAGAGTAAACACTAATTTATAAGAAAGGAAATCTGTCATTAGATAACTCTTCTCTAGGATTTTGATTTGGATTTGAGGAGCTGCTTTAGCATTTTTTATGATAAGGTTCTTGCTTTTTTATGATTGTTTTTTTCCTATAGTAAAAGAAGGGAAATCAGTGGTCATGTTACGTTTTTATAGGTTTTAAGATTATTTCTTTTAATAAGATGGAACTTTAAAGTTTGGTGAAGCAAAATTGGGAGTTCTTTTAAATTATGTTGAATTGTAAAATAGGGGGAATGCAAGATCTGTTGACCGTAATATAGAGTTCATCTTTTTCTATATATATAAATTAAAAAAAAAAATTAATGCATGGGAGTTACAGTAGTTGGAATTTTTTAAAGGTTAATAATAATAATTGACATGACCACATGTAATATAATTAATTTTGTTATACGAATATATAAGTAAATAGTTCTTACCTATATAATACATTGTCTCATCTAGTTTTAAGCATAATTGACAATATTTGTTTGACGGAATGATATTATTTTCAGGAATTATATTCCCAAGAATCACACGACTAACAAGGTTATTTTTAAGAATATTTAAAAATGTGTTTTACTAAATTTTAATATTCTTAGGATTATTTTTTAAAATTCAATATAATTTAAATAAAAAATTAAAAAATGGAAGTTACACAGAGAATAACTTCCCATATTCTCACGCGAATATTTCATTTCCATCTCTCTTCATGGGAATAAAAACATAAAAAAACATAATAAAAAAGGAAGTTATTTTTAGAAATTTGTAATGCATATTACAGATTGAACCATTCATAATAAAAAAAATACATTATGAATTAAGCAATTCTTAATGCATTTGTATTAAAGATTGAACAATCCATAATGTAATTTTTGTTTTACGGATTGTACATTACATATCAAACAATTTATAATACAGATTGAAAAATCCGTAATGGAATGGGAGGTACTAAAACTCACCATCACACTTATCCTTTCTTTCCTGACCTTCATTTCTTAACCAAAACTCAGTGCCTCAGTCAGGCACATTTCACTCACTCGCTTTCTTGCCTCTTCTCACATTTACATTCAATTCACACACTTAACTCAAAGACTCGCCTCGATTTCAAAATGCTCTTGGGTGTTCAGGATTTTGAGCTTTTCCACAACTTTATACGAATCGTTTTGAGAAACTGCTCTTTTTGAGGTTATACATCATAATTGGAGAAAATTTCACTTAATTAAAACAATTGAGAATCACAAGTCTTCTTCTTCTTCTTCTTAGACACGTCCTATAAAAAATACTTCAACCATTTTTTATGTCTTTTTTTAATGATATTTTTTATGCTTGATTTTTTTCATAATATAAGTGTATAAGATTCGTCTTAAGTTTGAAAAAAAATGAAACTATTCAAATTATCTAAAACTCCAGAGTCTAAATTTTCAATAAAACTACAACCTAAAGAATATTTAAGTAAATATACACTGACAAGTGGTTTGATTCCCGCTTCTATCTCATTTACAAACGAATAGAAATAAAGTTTATTTAAATTGCCCATAGGTATCCTATATCCATTTTTAGATATCTATTTTTCTATCCTTGATGAATTTTACCCACGGGTATGGACTTTTTGCCATCCCTAATTATCCCTTAGGTATTTTGAGTGTTGTTTTTTAAAACAATGGGCGGAATAATACAAGTTAAAAAAAATAGTAGGAGTTACCAATAAATGAATAAACAATGGCTACTTAAGTGCATAAAAAAATGGCTACTTAAGGTTTGTTTAATTAGTTTGAAGAAAAAAAATATTTTAAAAAAACTATATAAAAATGGCAAAAAAATTACCCACTATTTTTAAACAATTTTTTTAAACAAAAAGTAAAAAATACAGTGACATGATTTTGGTTATAAATAAAAATAAAAACATTTCTCAAATCGACCAACCATATTATCAGTCAAGTACCAATTATTGTACTTTATGCTTAAATTTGTTTGATTTGATTCTTATGGGTTTAGAAGTATTGGGGTGGGCGTTTTTCTTGTTTATTTCATTTTGTAGTTTTGTATTGAGACTTTCCTTGTTTGGCTTATTGTAGTAGCTTTCTGTGCTGGCATATTCTCCGGTCTCCACTATAGACCGAAGGTGATTACAAAGTACAAAAGCTTAGTATACCTTTTTTATTTTAAGAGAGAAAGCCCAGTATACCTAATTTTGAGAGAGTGGAGTAATTTTTGTTTGAAACAGAGTGGGTATGATAAGCAAATACGCAAGTGAATAATAATATGCTTATAGTTGCTTACTCCACTTATGGGACCCACAATGAGTCCCTGGTGGAAAAGTAGTAGTGAATGTGCTTCCCGTGAGCATAGTACTAACTTACCCAAATCAATGGATTTTTAGAACCTCAAGATGTAATCCATTTTAGGAGCACAGAAAGAAGAGATGACTTCGTGGCAGAATTTTAGAGGCTTAGTCTGAGATTACTAAGATTGCTAAAGATAAATATTTTACATCATTAGCCTACGTTGCTTTGGATGCTTTATTAATTATCCAAATGCTTTCTTCTCAAACTAAAGTTAAATAAGTATTGGCTTAACTAACTTTGTTAAGCATGATCGGAATTATCATAATTTTTTTTATATCGTGTTCGATCCTATAGATAAAAGAAAAAAACTAAAGTTAAATATAAGTTGGATCTATTTTATAGAAGAAAAAAAATAAATTAAGTAAAAATTAATTTGTGTAACTTAAAAATTATATAAAAGTTAACATGAAAAAACTTCTATATATGAGTTTATATTAGCTAATTTTAACTTATATAAAAGTTGTTTTTTCTCTTCATAATTTTTTATGAATAAAATTATCTGAACATGGCCAAAATTATTTCAGTCTTTTTAACTTTGTTATATTCCTGTAATAAGGGTACAGCCTTATGTGCTTTTATGATGAAAGATATTTTAAATAATTATTAGAGTTATTACAATTTACAAGAGGGAAAAAGTGCGGAAATATCATGTGAATTCAAAAAATAAAATCAGTGTAATTTTCTGTTTAACACATGTGTTCAGAATCATCTTTTAAGCGCAAGCGCAGGAGCGTGAACTCAACAACAATGAGATGAAGACAAGTTCTCCTATTTCTTAACTCTTAAGGACTACTATGGAGTTGTTGATCATGTTGTGGTTTTAGAATTAAATTTTAATAGACATGTATCGCAAAATTGTCACAAAATAAACTAATAAAAAATCATCTATCATATGACTTTGTTAATTATAGACATGTATTATTTATTCTAGATTTAGGATTCCTTTATTTATTCTAAACAAGGAATCAATTCCCTGCACCGTATACACGTTCCAATGTAAAGCTTTGTACTTTAAATTAAATTAAACATAGTACATCTCAACATTGTTTAGCTCAAAATCAGTTTTTTTAAAAATTCAAATGGCCACTGAGATATCTTTTATTTTGAGCCTGTTAATAATAATTTATAAGCCACCAAACAGCTATCATATTACCACTCTATAAGATAGAACTCCAAGTTCTCATGATCAAGGAAAACTGAAAACAGACTCAAGCAAAATCAACACAGATTAACACCATCAACCATCACACACACACAAGTATAGCTTGGTGTCCTAAACTCGTAATCACAAATGCCCTCAGAGAAAAAATATTTAGTCTTCTTTCCCCAACAGAGTGAGAAGGAACTTCTTGTAGTCCCCTGAGATTTCCTTGGCAATAGCATGCTCAAGAAGAACACTGTTTCTCTTGTAGTAAACCTCTGAGATTATCTTCAGGTCCTTCTCGGCCCGGCTCACAACCACGCGAGTGAGTGCATCCTCATCAGTTCCAACCTTTTTGATTGCATTGCGCACCACCTAAACATTGAAAAAATGTTTCAAGGTAAACCAAAGTAGCAAAATTCAAAAGATGGTTGATTTTCATCAAGTAGTCCTCGGCATGAGGAGGTGCATTGGAAATTCCACATCGACTAATGATAAGACCAAATTAATTGATATAAATGAGGAATAATTTTCACCTTAGAAACCGATTTTGTAGGATTGAATTAGGTCCAAATTCATATTATAAAAAATCTTATTAGGAGCACAACACTAAAGGGTCAAATTTATGAAATGGATTGGACTATTCTTCTAATGCAACCCAAATTTCAATGATAAAAAATATAATGAGATTGGTTAGTGCTATGAGAAAAATGTGAGTTCAAACCTTTTCATAGTACTTAATAGGATCATTGATGGCACGAATGGCAGTGTACAATGCCCTCTGAAACTCATCAGATCCTTCATCCACCAATTTCTGCAAACATAAACGGATCAAAATATCATATAAGACATCCAAACTTTTATGTCACTTTAGAATGGATTGGCATATATAGAGAACTATGATAACAATTTGGTCATCTATGGAAAGGAAATAAAAGGGTGTGGTGTGCCTTTTTTCTGTACCTTAGAGATGGAAGTGCCATGGATCTCTCTGTAGCGGTTGAAAGTTGCAACAAGTTGGGTCCTGCTCCTTGTAGTCAAGACCCTAATGGTCTCTTCATAGCTACCCTTCTTCTCTTTTACAGCATCATGAAGAATTTCAGCCTCAGATTGTGCCAATTTTGGATTGATCTCATCACCAACATGCCTGAATGCGGTCACCAACCCCACTAAAAGCTGCTCAAAATATCAATCACAAAAATTCAGATCATAAGCACCATAACACTCCCTTTACTTCTTATAATAATTCAGAAACTTTACATAACACTATAAACCAAAATTTACATCTAATCTTTGTCCCCACATTTCTAATTGAAAACCCAAAAACACTATAAAGCAAAATTCACAATCACATCTAATCTTGCTACATAGCCCTCACTCTTACATTTAATCTGAATAAAACCATAAGAAAAAAAAAATTATCTCTCAAGAAATTGGTAAAAAAAGACTATTCTTTTTCTTCTTCTTTTTTCTTCAAAATAAAGTGGATCAAACATGTGTTAAATGCACACAAGAACTTGCCTGGCGTAGATGGCCAGAGGTATGAGCTGCAACATCTTCTTCCAAGGAGTGCTTGTAGCGGTTGAGATAGGCGCGTCTAACCGCCAAAAGCTCTTCCGGGGAGAGGATAGTGGCAATTTCCACAATGACATTGTAGTTTTTGCCACTCTTGATGGCAACATTGGCCAAAACAGCATCACGATCTGCAGGTTCCAGTATCCATCGGTACACGGCTTTCTGTTTCAGCACGATTAATCCACAATTCCACAGTTTCAAGTTCATTAGCACACATGAATTTCAAAAGCACATAGAGAACAATAACATGATCATTTCCACTCTAACTGATTGTACCTCAAAGTCTCCTTTGATCTCAGACTCTAGGCGCTTCACAAGATCCTCCTGGTAAATTTCCTCATAAACTCTTCTGATTTGCTGCCTCTGATACACAGTTCTATGACCCAAAATTACTATGACAGTGTTCTCATCAGTTCCCCATCCTACAAAAGTTCAAAATCAATTTATCACAATCATTCTAAACATCAATTTTAAAGATGCATACAAGTGTATAAGATTCATTACTCTAACAGAATACCCAGAAGAAGAAAAAAGTACTTTTTGAGTTTACACTGAAATGACATGGTTAATCAAGATTGCAAATCTGTCATAGATTATAAGATCATGAATAAATATGATTTAAACAACAAAAGGAGTGATGATTATGATGATGATGTCACCTTCAAAAGCCTTTCTGAGAGCTTCAGCATCTTCTTGGGGAGAGTGGTTGCTGGGAGCAATAAGGGTAGCCATAGATGAATGAATGTCCTTTTTTTTCTATAGTGCTTACTATGATGTTGTGATGAAGAAAGCTAGGGTCACAAGTTCTCTATTTATACTACAATAGCGTATACTTGTATGGTTACATGTTGTAATTTTTCTATTGGGTACAGGGATGAAGAAAGCTATGTACTAATTCATGCCTTGAAATCCGATGATAAGGTTTGTAGCTTTTTTCAGACAATTTATTATTACTTTGATTTTCTTTCCTTTTCACAGTCACAAAATGGATTCAAATTCTTAGCGAATTAAATAAGTGATCCGATATATTTGATTAATATATTGAATTAAGGTTAAATTATTTGAATATTATTTAAATTTAATTTTTTATAAACATAATATTTTTATTAAAATTTATTTATTTTTTTATCCTCACTTATTTTCTGATCTCCGGATTGATAATGATTTCTTTTCTTGTAGGTTGGAGGATTAAAATAAAAATAATAATAATTTATTTATTGGTGAAAATTTTACTGCCACCCATCTGGGAAAAAATCAATGCCAGATGGACGGTTGATTTGATTCAAAATGTAAAGCATAAGGGTAATGATGAGGTACATCTAGAATTTTCTGCATTGTAATCAAGCCCTGAATTTACTATTAATAGTACGGAAATAGTATATAATATATCATACAAAAAATTCAGAAAAAAAAAATGCCATACAAATTGATTGCTACTTTTTTAATTCCTTAGTTGTCATTAACTTCCACACTAGCTAAATTGGAAAGAGATTTTTATTGTGGAAAAAAGTAGTAGAAAGGACACCACGATACCATTGATGTGGTGGGGCTATGAGCAAAGTTTGAATGGTTTTGGTGTTGGATAAAAAACATTATACTAAGTTTTAACCAAAATAATAAAATAATTAAAAGCATAAGTCACATAATTTTAAATTAATTTTAACTAAAATTGATAATTTCATCCAAAATTAATTTTACTGGTGCTTATTTAAATACATAATTAATTTCTACACACTAAGAGATCTCTATCTCTAAAGATAATTGTTCACCAAATTAGAAAATATTGTCTCAGGAATATTCAAACTCACACAAATAAAAAAAAGTTTGTTTAACTAATCCCAACTAAATTAAAAAAAAAACTAACTTTAATTAAAAATAAAGTTAAACAACTTCGTCTTACATGCCCAATAAAATTACATTCATTTGTTTAAATTTTTTATGTATAAAATTTTATATAATTTTATTAGGTCACCAAAGTTATTTACTCCATTTTTATTTGGACACAGATAGATCAGCCCATAAAAAAAAGTGAAATAGTAAAGAAAAATAAGGATTAGTAAAAGACTCAGACCTAGCATGGTAAAAATGGAAAGAGTGAACAATAATGCAATGTATCTGGTCAAGATGATGCTTTGATACATAGACAATTTTCATTCTCCCATGCAATATATAAGATTAATTTAACATTTTAAAAAATATACTAGAAGCATCGCCGGTGGCTTCAAGTCCCATTATAAACTACACAATGTTTTTCTTTTTTTTTTTTACAAGAAACTACTCAATGTTTTAGATTGAATATAAATTATCAGTACACTACTGCACACAGAAAATCAATTAAGAAAAGGAGAGCCTTTCAAAACAAAAAAAAAAAGGAGAAAATATGACCCAATTATATGAAGGAGAATTCTTTCTCGACAAAAATGCTAGACTATTCCAAAATATTTCAGGAAAATTAATGTTGGGCGGTTTTTATTTCATTCTTTAATTTTTTAAGTTATTTTATTTAATCTATTGATTAATTAATAAATAACTCCTCTTGATTTGTACAGATTGGTAAGTAAAATTTACTTACTATAAAAACACTACTCTTTTTTTTTTTCTTTTTCTTCTAGCCACTTCTCTTTTCTTGATCTAGAGAAAGTTACTCTTTCTACATTCCCCTTCCCTTCAATATAATCTTCCTCTTCGCCCTCACCGTTTAAAAACTTAATTAATACAACAAGATATCATGTTAGAGTAAAGTCTATCTATTTATCTAGTTTAATAGATACCATCTACAGCGACAACTTTATTTAGGACTATAAAAATACAAATGAAAAACTCATCATAAATGAGGTGTCTATCAAAGAAAGTAGATTGATTTACAAAAAAATAAAAATGATAAGAAATAGTGGATTACGTTCTGGAGTAAGTAACAACACTTAATTATATGGTTTCAACATAAATAAATAAAAAATATTAGTTACAATTATGGCATGTAAAAGTATGGAGTACCTGCCACATGGTAGGTGCATTAAGAATGTCTGAGTTCGCTCAACTAATAATGTTAAGTTGCGATCGAATTTTCTTTAAGCTGTGTACTATTTTCATACATATTACCTTTTCATTTTTTATGTGAACGCTTTTTTATTAATTTCTCCTTTCAATTTTTTATTTTATATTAATTAACTTATTATAGTGAGATATTACTGTAGCAAAAAATACAAGAGAAAAAGGAATAAAAATCAGCTTAATTTGAAACTTTACATATTTGAAAGGGGGGAAGGAGAAGAAGAAAAAGAAACATGATAAATTCTTTGATCATTTTGTCGCGAAAAAAGAGGTATTCTTCCCTCATATATAACATCGAATCTTCAATCTTGGGCCGTTTTTATTTTTTACTTTGGGATCCTTTCGATATCCAATAAGGTACTCCCTCCCCTAAAATCACTGTAGTTATAGCCATTTAAAAAAATTGATTGATGTTGTTATTTTTCAATAAAATATTTAAATATTTATTCTAATAAATAATGTTTTCTTGAAAAATAATATATTTATTGAAATTAAAATAAAAAATATTTTAATAAAATTATCTCCTAATAAATATTAATTTTCTTGGAACATTTAATTTTTTTTTTGTCTTAACCTTTTGATTTATTAGAAGAAAAAAAAAGACTCTGAGTAACCCGAAATTGGTTGGGAAAAAATATAGTCTGATAAAAAAATTATTTTTATCAAAAATTAAAATTAAATAATTTAATTTTAATTTCAGTAAATTAGTATTGTTAAATTTTAGAAGACATGGCAACCTCTTGGAAAATACATAAAGACGTTGGGAATCGCCGGTAACTAGAACTTTCATTGCTATCTCAAGTCAAAATAAATGTTCATGCTAATTGTGCTTGTTTTCCATTGTTTGCATTAATTTCTCATAAAGTTTAATCTCTATTTTTTTTATAAGAAAAAACATAGATGATACAAAAAAAATGTTTACTTTAAAATTGATTTTGAAAATTTACTGGACGATATAGTATAGTTCGATAAAACTCTCAAGATCCATAGATCACGTTTTCTTTCTGGCCTATTTGATCTCCATGTCGTTTTAGGGACTTAGACTTATTTAATTAACTTAGTTCGATTTTACTTTCAACTTATTTATTAATAATTTTTAAAACTAAATTGTATCTGTTGGAAAGTAGAAATGCATGGATTAATAGGTCCACATAAATCTAATAGGTTGGTAACACAATGAGTTTGATAGAAATGATCTAAATTCAATTTGGGTAGAATATGTTTTTGGGAAAGGATGAAAAGTTTTAAATATGATTAAGTATCAGATGTAATTATCATAGTTGTTAATAATAAAAAAAGATACACATAAAAAAATTGTAATAAAATGTTGATCTTCACAATGTCCAGACCCCAAAAACTAAATTATTTTGAAGTTTGAATTGAATCACGGATGAGAAAATTTAATTATTGAATGCGATGATGAAATAATGAAAGTTGCAACCACCATTCAAAGCTATATAAAGTAATAAAGTAAAGCTACATGTAGAAAATTGGAGAAAAATATGAACCATGTATTTAATAGTACCTTCGAAGGACTTTTGAAAAGCCTCATCGGCATCTTCAACAGGTGAAGTTGAATTTGAAACAACTAGAGTAGCCATTGTAGATCCCTAGAGCTGTTTCTGTAGTGATTTAAAAGAAAAAGAAAAATTGTATTGATGGATTATGATAGTAGTAAAACTTTTTATAGGTACATTTCTCTCCTTAGGAATTAACGCCTAGTCACGACTATTATGTTTGAACTTTGGACATTACTTTTGATTGGTAATTAAATTAATCATTGTATACGTTACAGAATTAGCAACTTTTGGGTTCGAAATCAATTAAATACAAAAAACTCACGCCATTCTCAATTGGTGAGGCTGCATTGCCAGCAAAAACAGCGTGTGAAAACTTACATCATCATGTCACGGTGAGTTTTTTTTTTTTGTCTCTTTTTGTGCATATGGAGAACAAATGGAAACATAAGCTCGAGGAATCTCAAAAACACTTGTATAAGGATTGAGAGTAGTATGTGAAATGTGTAAACAATGCAAATACCAATCAACATGCATTAGAATACAAAGCGAGAAGAAAAGGAAAAGAGTGCAAAGAAATAAAGATGCTCAACTCTAAACAATAAGCATATAAAGTCCAAGTTACAAAATAACCAAAGGAGAAATACAAAGACAAGTAATAAGACTAAATTATCCTTATAGATAAGTAAAATAACAAAAATACACATTATTTAACACCCCTCAAACTCACTATGTACCAAGAGGAAGCTATAGAGAGTTTGCTAGTTAAGAAACGAAACACTGAACAAAATGCAACTTTGTGAACAAATGAGCAATGCGCATGAAGGAAAGGACAAAAGGTAAAATAATGGTCCCCTACAAATAATCATGTCCAATAAAATGACACTCAATTTCAATATATTTTTGTACTCGTCGAACTCATGAAAAACCGAATTATGAGTTATTTGAATAACACTAATATTATCACACTGTATAGGGTTTGGTATAGAAAGAGAGACACCCATAAAGTCAAATAATCATCCCAATCAAATATTAATCTCTACCGTACTAGATGACATGGCTTTATACTCAATTTTGTTGAAG
Source organism: Glycine soja (assembly GCF_004193775.1). NCBI lineage: Eukaryota > Viridiplantae > Streptophyta > Magnoliopsida > Fabales > Fabaceae > Glycine > Glycine soja. The sequence continues at coordinate 38,977,057 of NC_041012.1, read as the reverse complement.
ATCTAGACACAACTACTTGCTTTTTACTCCTTCAAGAAATAAGAGAATCTCCCAAAATTTTGTTAGCAATATAAATTTTTTAGTTTTGGTAGCTAATTTTTTAAAGAAGGAAACTCAAGAGGAATCATAGAGATGTTTCAGTCTTTAATTTAGGAATAGATTTCTCAATCTCGCACTTCTATTTTTATTTTATTTTATTTGACTGAGAGCAATATTATCAAAATTAATTTTATAGGTGTATTGAAAATTAATCACATTCAATTATCTTTTTCTTTTTACATTTTTTCTATTATTATTTTTATTAATAAAGAAGTTCTATATTGTGGACATTTGAATTGATTTTAATTGTTTTCAATAATATAAAAAAATTAATAAATTGTTAATATAACTTTTTTTTACAATAAAGAATTTCATCTTCTAAATTTACCCACGCATCGCATGGGTACTATTTAGAAATATAATATTACAAAAAAAGATATTTAATATAGTACATAAATAATAATAATAATAAATATTTTTTCTAATAGAATGATAAATATTTTTGTCTTATAAGTATAAACATTAAAGAGAAAAAAATATAAAAAGAACAAATAAATAAAATGGAAAGAAAGAAAAGTAAGAAAGAAATAGAAGTTTTGGAAAAAAAAAATAATTTAATGAGTACTGGTCCTTGCATAGTCAAAGAAAAAGCTTCTTTTATTAAGAGTAAAATAGATTATGAACAAAATATAATTTAATTGGTCAAACAAGATTTGATGTGTGTATTATAAATTCCTAGTATCATGTTTATTTCTTAAGGATAAAAAAAAATTATAAATTACAATACGTGTAAACTAATCTACAATAAATGATAAGTGAGAAAACGGAAATCAATGCAAATGAGTGGTCCTTGCATAGTCAATTATAAACAACAATTATTCAAATTCAAATGTTTAACTTGTTATATCTTATGTATTTATCTTTAATATTATGTTGTTGTCTTTTATGCATTTATCTTTAAGTTTAAACTGAACGTACTTATGTATATATATTACGACACCCTGATGGAATAAATGAGTTGTGATTCACCCTTCTATATATGGTATCAGATTTGCCTCAAGCCTAACAGCACTATTTCGATCCCACTCATGGCTATCACCACCGGCCATTTCCGCTGCCCTTGTAGAACTCAATACTGTCAGCACCCTTCCCATTAAGCTTGGTCCAACAACCACCATACATTGCACAAACAAATTACTCAGCAAAAAAAAGAGAAGTCTGAACATTTAAGCTTGATCTCTCAGAATAAGAAAAAAAGAAGAAGAAAAAAGTTAAGGGTGTTCTTAGCAAAAGAAACAAGAAAGATGAACGATTTACTTCTTATTTCTACAAGAAGTTTGGACAGAAAGAGTATTCAAGGTACGCTACATGACATGTAAATTAAGATAAATCTTTTGTTCTTGTTTATTTTGAAGTTAATTTAACATTTACATATCTAGTGATTTTTTTTAATTAAATTGATTGACACGATATATTGTCAAAGTAATCTCTATTGTGAAAATTGATTTGATTAAAATTATAACTTTTTGTATAAAATTATTTATGTAAATTGTTTTCATTTACAAGGAAGACGTAATTTGATCAAATAATATATTGTACATGTGATGATAAATGTGTGACAATTATAAGGTATTTTCATGTGAATAATAGTCCGTCCAAAGAAAGACTATTTGGCATAATTTATCGTCAACATTTGATCATTGCGTTGAGAGTATCGATTACAAATTAAGTTCTCTAGGAATTAATGTTGTGCAAGGTAACTTGTGATGGGTCTGTAAAATATTTACATGTTTTGTTATATATATTTTTATATAACTAAATTATATGTGAAAATACATAATTTTAAGACTTTTCATTTATTATATTAAATTATCTTGTATTTTTTTGTTAAATTGATTAACCTCTGTTACGTAAGTTGATTTGATTGAATTTATATGGATGTTAGATGAAATTATTCATGTAAATTGTGCTCAGTCCAAAGGAAGACAAAATTTAACAGAACAATTAATGCTTGTGATGGTAAACATGTTGTGGTTATAAATAGTGTGATTTTTCATGTGAATAATGAAATGTTCAAAGACAATCATTATTTGATCGAAGTAATCAACATATAAGTTTTTTATTTGGTGAATAATTAAATAAATAAATTTTTTATCTAATAAAAAATAAAAAATTAACTGAAATGTATCATCAAATATAATAAAAATATCACAATATTTTTAAACTATTTTATTTTTTAATTAATTAGCACATGGAATATAATTAAATGATATTTTAATTGCATTTTTTATTGTTGAACATTTTTGTTTTAATGCGTTTAAAATTATTAAGTTAACCTCACTTTTGGGTGAAAATCTGAACTTTATTTTAGAGAAGAAGAAAAATAATTAAAATTGTCTAGTTATTATCTTATTTTCTATTTTCACTGTTTGTACATAAATGGTAATTAAAGATACATTTATTATTTTCCTATTGATTTGATTTTAAGTTTTGTATCTGTTTAATGTATTTAAAATCACTAATATATCCCTTAAACTTTTGGGGAAACTTTTTTTTTGGAACAATATATATCTTCAGTAATAAAGGATAAATATGAAAGATACAGATTTTTGCCTTAATAGAATGATACAGATTTTTGCCTTATAAGTATAAATATGAAAGAGAAAAAAGATAAAAAGAGCAAATAAATAATTAAAAGGAAGAGACAGAAAATTAGAAAGAAATAGAAGTTTTGGAAAGAATTTTTTAATGAGTGACATGTGTCCAAGAGAAAGTTTCTTTTATTACGAGTAAAATAGATAGATTATAATACCTTCAGGCTACAATAAATCACATCAACATTTATTGTAATTGAAAAACTCTTGCCACTACATTTTATAACAATCTATGAGTGAGGAAATGGGAATCAATGCTGAAGAATGGTCCCATGCATATTTGAATCTGAAAGGACTATTATAGACGATAGGTTGACCACTATTAAGAATACAAATACCATTAGGTGAGACAGTCAAGACAGAAGGAGTTATAGGTTCACTGGTTTGAAAATCGGTGCAATTCAAGTATACCATCCTTTGAGCACATGGACATGTGTTGGTGATAGAAACACTCCATTCTGGCTTTCCCTGCACTTTAACTCCTGTCATAGATTGACTTACAGAGAGACTTCTCAAGGTACATTCAGTAATGCTATTGCCTACATCATTATGCAGCAGAAAGATTACTAACAATAACTCGTAGTATTTCTAAGTATCACAAGTTAGGAGGGAACATTACCTTGAGAAATAAGGACAAGAAAGATAACTATCATGTTGAGAAACTTCATGGATGAATTAGCCATTTCAATAAGACAAATTTAAGTTTTGATCTTTGGATTTGTTTAATAAAAAAAATAATACTTCTATCAATCTTTAAAAGAAAGTGCTTATTTATAACATAATAATTCTATATTTAATAAATGTATTATGTTTATTGAATGAATTATTTAATAATTTTTAATTCCCCAAAAAAGTAATGATTGATTTGACTTTATATATTTCACTTAATAATAGTTGTATGAATAAAATTTTATTAGAATTTAAATTAATTGACTTTAATATATATTATTTTAATAAAGTTTGACTATTTATACTGTATTTATTTGTTTTTTTAATTATAAAAGAAAATTTGTCTATTGGCTATATTCGGTGAAATTAACTGATTAGCTAGTTGGAAACTTGAGAGTTAGCTCGAAATTAGGAGCTGAAATATTAATTTATTTAATTATAAGTATTTATTAAAAGTAAGTGCTGAAATAGTTTAAAAGTGTAAAATAATTAAAATAATGATTTATTTAAAGACGGAAAAAATTTCGTAGGTATCAAAGATTGAAAAAAAATAATAAATTATAAGTATTAAGTAAAATTAATTATTGAAATAGTTATAAAATATAAAATAATTAAAATAATAATAAAATTATGATTTATTAAAAATTGATAAACATAAAACTTGATAAATATATTAAGGATAAAAATAATCAAAAATATAAAAAATAGTAACTAAAAGTTAATGTTTTAAAAAATGATATTTCAAATAATATTTTAAGAAACACTAGAAGTTAATTAAAAGCACTTAAAAAAAATTTATTTACCCAACAATCAAATAAATTTTTTATCTAAATAAAAAAAATCAAAATTTAACTGAGATGCATTACTAAACATAGTAAAAATATCACAATATTTTCTAAACTATTTTATTTGTAATTAAGTAGCTCATGGAATATAACTAAATGATATTTTAATTGCATTTTTTATTGTTGACCATTTTTGTTTTAATGCGTTTAAAATTATTAAGATAACCTCACTTTTGGGTGAAAATCTGAACTTTATTTTAGAGAAGAAGAAAAATAATTAAAATTGTCTAGTTATTATCTTATTTTCTATTTTCACTGTTTGTACATAAATGATAATTAAAGATAAATTTATTATTTTCCTATTAATTTGGTTTTAAGTTTTGTATCTGTTTAATGCATTTAAAATCACTAATATATCCCTTAAACTTTTGGGGAAAATTTATTTTGGAACAATATATATCTTCAGTAATAAAGGATACACTTCTCTGACTGAGAAGAATTGAAAGCGAAGAATTTGTGTAAAAGAAAGAAGAAAGAGAATTATTTAAGTAGTTATTAAAATTTCCAACAACATATAGCATAACAACAATTACTCAATTAGAGGATACCATACGCAAACAAAAATATTTTAAACTGTTTTATATGTAGATAATTTTTTTGTGGAAATTTGTATATCTCTAATTACATTATTATCCCAAAATGTTATAAAATTTTTATTTGTAATTAAATAGTGCATGACATATAATTAAATGATATTTTAATTGTATATTTTTTTTATTGAACATTATTGTTTAAATCCGTTTTGAATTACGAAGATGACCTCAAACTTTTGGTGGAAAATTTGGGCTTGTATATATTACTTTATATAACAAAGATTTTATTTGTAATTAAATAGTGCTTAAAATACAATTAAATAATATTTTAATTGTAACTTTTATTATTGAACATTATTGTTTTAATGCGTTTAAAATTACTAAGATAACCTCAAGCTTGTATGGGAAAATATGGACTTGTGTACGTTACATTATATAATAAAAATAGTCTCTTTGACTTCACTAGAGCAATATTATATATCAAGATTAATTTTATAGTTGTATTGAAAATTAATCATTGTAATTTATCTTCTATTATTTTTTATAGCTTTTCTATTATTTTTTTTATTAATAATCCAGTTGTATATTGTGGATATTTGAATTGATTTTAATTGATTTCAACAAGATAACAAATTAATAAATTTTTAATATAATTTTTTTATATAATAAACAATTTCCTCCTCCAACTTTATCCGCGTATGGCCTGGGTACTATCTATAAATATAATATTACACAAAAATAAATATTTAATATAGTACATAAATAATATATAATATTATAATAATATGATAAAAATATAAATATATTTAGGTAAAATTTAATTAATATGTTATATTTAGTGAATGAATTGTTTAATTTTCCTAAAAAAAATCATGTTTAATTTTACTCAATATATTGCATTCAAAACAAGTGGTATTAATAAGTTTTACAAGAATTAAAATTAATTTATTTAAAAATATATTATATTTAACAAAATTTCACTATATATTATATTTAAATATTTTAATATTTGATGATATTTATTTATAATATATTACTTATAAAATTTAATTAATATATTATATTTAGTGAATGAATTGATTTTTTTAAGGAGTGAATGTATTGTTTAATCATGTTTAATCTTCCAAAAAAAAAGCATGTTTAATTTGACTCACTATATTGCATTTAATACAAGCTGAATGAATAAAATTTATAAGAATTAAAATTATTTGATTTTAAAGTATATATTTTTAATTAAATTCGAATATTTATATTATATTTATTCATTTTAATATTTAACTTTTTTATTTATAATATATTAAATATATGCTTTTTAGTAAATAAATTAATAAAAATATTGTATTCAATGAATGTTTTGTTTAATTTTCATACTAATCGTGTACAATTAAAACCTTAATTAAAATTAAAAAATCACCTGAAATTGTCAAATAAAAGCATACAGATTGTTGTAATTAAATTTTCCCAATTAAACTAGTTTTCCTCTCTTGTAAATTATTTCAATCACTTTTAAAATCACAGGATCAAAACAATGCGGTGTTATTACAAAAAAAAAAAAAGATTAATGGTGAGGGGTGGATTTAGTGTGCATTCAAGAAACAAAGTTAGAGAAGGTGAATAAGAAAATATGCTCTGCTATTTTGGGAGAGGTTGATATGGAATGGAGAGAATGCCCTGCTGTTTTATAGTGACAAGTATTTTCATCATGTTATTGTAGTATAGTCATATGTATTTTCATCTATCATGTGGACGACCCAAGTTTAATCCCCAGCATAAAAAAATTGTTACATTTTTTCAATCATACCAAATCTTACAAACATCCTTGATTACTCATGGTAAACCAAGGCCAAAGTTGAATCAATAAGGAAACAATATTTTTTTTGTCCTGACAGAGTATCCCTCTCTGAACCAGTTAACCATATACTAATATCTTTCGCGATACTGTAACTGCCACTAACCCAAAGGATTTTCACACACGACGGAATAAAACACAAGATTTTTTCGCTATTTATGAATCATCCCACAACGTGTGAGCACACAATGTCTAATCATTATGTCATCCGGTCGGGATGTAAGGAAACAATATTCCTATTAACGAAATCAGTTACAAAGGGATTAAAATATTACACAACGCACGAGCACATAGAATAATTCTTGTAAAGAATTGACAAGCTCTGGCAACTACATCTCTGATTGTGATGCTCAAAAAATCAATATAAACCGGGCTTAACTATTAATTTTCTAAAATAATTCGAGTTATGAATATGTATTCACGTACTCCGGTGTAATGCCATCAAATAACCCTTGGCCTATCTAAACCATTTTTCTAAAGGTCAAAATTTAACACATCTCACATAGTATGTGTGGCAATCATTTTTACGTAGATTTCTGCCATATCCTCCCAAAAATTGATGTACTTCCAATAATTTCACATGCATTCTGTTCACAGTCCAGTTTGCCCCACCTTGCATCAACTCGTTCACAGGGGAATATCGGTTTGGCAAGGCTGTTAAAAAAGAATATCAAGGGTCATGCATATCAGGAATTATAGCATTTATGAAAATCAGGCCTCAAATTTTAACAGGACATACCCATCACCATACTAAAAGTGGCTTACACTGACATAGCCAACAATAATGAGCATAACTTACCTTCTATTAACAACATTATGCACATGACATAGCCACTGAGAAAATTCAGCATGTGATCCAGTCAGTACAGGATTTGCTCTACCAAAAATGTAAAGAAGCACATAAGTAAAAAGGGTGATATAGAATAGAAATTTTGGAAGACTAATATGCATGTTACTGCAACATGTGAAAACTGGACCCAGATCAAATAATTCATCAAGTAACATGTATCTTTGAAACATGCTACTATGTTGAAGATCCATATATAAGAGCCACTATATTGGAGTAGGAGATGATTAAGGTCAAAACATGGTAGTGGAACAGTTTGATCTTTATCCCAGCTCAGAGCATATTTTCAGTAAGCAGTATAGTAAAAGAAAAAAAGAAAGGAAAGCTGAATGAGACAATATATAAGGATTTCCTCTTGTAACTAAGCCATAGATTTGCATATGCTATAAATGAAAGTGTTTTCACTTTTCATCCTTCTATTTTACTACTTAGTAGTGCTGCCAAAGGACCTCATTAGAAAACAATTATGTGTTTGGAAAATTATAGGAAAGCAAGGACAAATAAGAACATTTTTATGAGATGTCTACTAGATCACTTGCTTGATTTTGATCTGTTAGCTCTAGCCAATAACCTAGCTTGAAAAGGTAAAAATAAGAGAAAGAACACAAGTAATTGCCAATGGCAAACTTCCAGTAGATTTGTTAACATCCATCATGAATTTACAATTTAATTAAATTCATTACTTTGCCCATATTCTTACTAAAATAAACTTATAAAAAGTATGACAATCTGAATAGAAACTGAAAATTTAAATGACCAACGGGGAGTAATACCAAAATAAACAATTCTAATCACAAACGATCAATTGCTGGATAAAGAGTGAGATATTAATAGTTTAATATACCTAAGAACTTCTTTAAAGTGATCTCGACATTCCCTGCAAGGGTATATTCGAGGTAACATCTGTACCTGTGTACAAATTACATCCTGTTAAGCAAGTTTTTTTATAGTCTACAAGGATAACTCAAGGCTCTACACCACATGGATAAATTTTTTTACAGTATATTATTTGCCTTAATGTTAATCCCTGGTTAGAATATCTTAGGTTTAGAACAATACTCCATCTTACTTTTGTAACACAAGACCACAAGACAAATTTAACTGCAAGGATTTCTAATACCAATTACATCAAAGACTCAAATAAGTCCACAACATGTTCTGACTTAGATGAAATCCTATCATTTATAACAAGGGGTAAAGGACGGAAGGAAGATACCAGTTCTTTTACATCCTTCTTCTGTTGTCTTGTAGGATTATCCGGGTACTGAAAAGAGAACTTGGTCATTAAAAAACTCAGTAGGTTTTCCTTTTGTTTCAGTTGGGTGATAAGACATCAAAATAAAACTTGTTTATCACATGAATAAGAAAAAGCTGGATTATGTTTTCCTTTCTGAACATCCTCAGATACAAACAAGCAAAACAATGAAAACTGTGGCCAAGTGTGACTCAGCTGGGGGTATGATACCATTAACAGAAAGTAATAAATTTACTTGGTAGATGAAAGTAACTGCATTTAAAGAAGAAATGAGAAGTAGAAAGCCAGCAACACAGATAAAACTTGTTTCCAGAATGCATACAAACAAAAAGTTTGAAGATAACCATGCTGAAATTTTAGTGTGGCAGGCAGAACACCGTGATAATGAGAGAAATAACTCCTAATACAGTTTTTTAATGGTGAATATCGTTATAAAGGGCTACACGCCTCACCATATCTATGCCCTAGCTATTAATCATATGAAATACTCTTCAAAATTCAAATAGCATCCGATGTAAAGCAATTAAAAAGGAGAAAAAATGGTCAGCACTCACAAGTCACAACTACATCTGTCTACTTATAATAATTCAACACTTATGCAACAGCGAACAACAATTTTGTGCACAATACATGACAAAACTAGAATATTATGAGGGATGGAGGAATCAATAATATCTGTATCAGTACAAATTGAGTGACAAAACCTGAGCTGCAAGAATGTGAAGGAAAGTCCAAGTAGCCCTTCCAAGCTCTTCCTTAGTCACTGGGGCAGCAGACTTTTCCTACAAAAACAAAACGAAGATGAAAAATAACCCAATCACGACATTTCATATTTATAAAGATACACTGAGAATTTTAGTCCTTGATAAATAACTTATTTTACTTAACACAGATTTTAACAAGAATACAAATAAAATAATCATTACATCTACAAATATTCCAATAAACTTTAAAACATCTATATAATTGGCAACTATAAGATATGCGCCACAGCATTGTCCTTTCCCAAATATAACTATCCAGATATCCTTCACTAGAGAAACCTTTATTCGTGACAAATCAGAAGGTTCAGAGTTCACAGTTCAGAATATAGAAAAGAATGGAGGGCGGGTGTTGCCAGAAATACTGCATGGGATAGGTGGTAGTTGGTTGCACAAAATGGATGTCTCACAGTAGATAGAAACATGGAAAGCTACATCCAATTAAGGAAATTTTAAATCCAGAAAGGTGGAGCGAAATCTCAACTTTGTCCCTAAAAACTCCCCCAAAACAATGTTTTTTGAGGAGAAAATTGAGATTTTCTTACAAGTCTCACTCTAATACCGCTACAGCCGCTTCTTGAAAATGCATTGCAATTCAAAACTTTGTAGCAGCCTGATAGAGACCAGAATGAAGAGTCTAGCCTCAATGAGAATATTGGATGGGAAACAGAAAGACAGAAGAAAATATAAATCAATTACCAGAGTAAGAGCTCCTCAGATAAATTCTCTCAGCCCAACTGAATGACTCTCATGAATACACGTGAAATCCCCCCTCTCTATACACGCACCCCCTTTTAATTCTAGTGGCTGACTCACTATAACTCCCTCCATGTCAGACTTTGAACTATGGGGCCCTATCAAGGTAAAAAGGACCTGAACTTTCAACCATTCCAAAAAATGGTAATCTTGAGTTTGGAGATCCGCTTCACCACCCCTCCTCCACTCTCATTCTCCCAAATAAAATTCATATTTAAACTAGCAAAACAAAGTGTCCAACAATCAGCCAGGCATTGCAAGAGTACCATGAAATAAATAAGGCTTGCAAAGTAGCAAAATAAACATATTTGTTAAGAAAAGAGAAAGCCCTATAACTCATCAACTGCATGTGTCACCATAGTCTTTCTAAAGAAGCCAATTTTAATATTCACTTAGCTATTAGAATTATTGCTGCCCAGTCACGGAAACTGAGACAACAACAACAATAAAGCAAATTATAAACTTTATCATAGTATACCAAAGCATGAATTACAACATAAACTTGCATCGCATTGATAATATGGATACCTTGACAGCAGTATCAGCGAGTTGTACAGAAGTTGCAGTTTTTGAAAGTGGGCCTTTGGTGGAGGAAGAGATGGACAAGAGGGGTCCTGAAGATGGGTGGTGATGAAGGCCTATGAAATTAGAGAGATGGTGTTGAACAAAGCTTGAGACTTGTTCAATGTTATGGAACAAGGTCTGCAGTGGATTCTCAGGCATGTTACCTGAGATAGCGTGGGAGAAGATCCGTGCCCAAATTCAATGGCTAGGGTTTTGAGTTGCGATTTAAGGATACCGAATAAGTTACGAAACACACGAAGGGAATATCTGAATTCTGAACTCTCAACGGGGAAAACAACAAGCAAAGTCCGACTCATCGAGAAAAAAAAAAACGGTGTCGTCTAAGGTTGTCTATAGAATTTCTTTCTATTTTTTTTCTCAAATTTGGGAAAATTTTGTTGTCCCCTATTGAAAAAAATAGAATGGGTCATGGAAAAAATGGGTTTTGATAAGAACTGGATTAACTGAATGAAGCTTTGTTTTGGAAACTGTTCACTATTCTATCAATACAAATGGTGACAGAGTTGGACCAATTACACTAGGAAGAATAGTTAAAAAGCTTTACGAATGAAAATTAAAATAAATATATTTTGGAAATATTAAAATAAAAAAAATTAAAAAACAGAAATGAAATTAATGCTAAATTATATGGACCAAAAAAATGTTTAAACCTAAAAAAAAAGTTATGAATGTTAGATAAATGTTTGTAAAAGTTGGGTGTCTAGGGTGTAAATATCATAGCTCTTTGAAATTAAGTCTTTCTAATTATTTTTTAATTAATATAGTGGTTGCACATGTATCTTATAGTTTTGCTTTATTTGTGACAAAAAATAAGAGTGGAATTTCATGCCTTCGCCACCAACAAGCGCTCTGCCGCCCGACGACGCCTACGTTGCGGAGTCCATCGATGATGATCCCCTGGTGGCGTCTAGTGGCCAGGTCATCGTCAGTGTCCAGAGCCGCTACCACGTCGTGTATTGCCCGTGAACGACATTTGTGTGCTCGGCATCACCGTTGCCAACCACGACAACTTGGTGAACGTGTTTGAGTGCATCCACATCGTCAACTAGGCCATGAGCGTCATGGTGACGACGTGCCGTAGCGTCGACGTCACGTCGGAGAAGCTCAGTCACAAGTACGTCGGTGAAGATGGCGAAGGAGGGGCATGACAGCGACGAGAGAGGAATTTCCAAATTTACTCCTTTGAAGATAGAATTTGAAATTCTATTCTTTCAACTAATTAAAATCCTTTTTTAAAATTCTAAAATTTTGAATTTCTTTTACTAAAATATTCAAACAGTTACTTTTAATAAAAAAAAGAATTTAATTTCCTATAAAAAAAAATACATTACCTAATTAAATTATCCTATCCAAACATACTCTAAGTTAATTATGATAAAAGAAAATTTTACAACCCTAATAATAAAATCTTACTTCTTTAAGTGAAATCGATTATATGCATCACGTCACATCATTCAGCTAATTACATATCAGATTAGGAAATTTTAAAAGACTATTATAAGAAAACCAGACCTTAATTACATATTTAAAGTTTATTATACTAATCAAATATCAACAACAGTAATTTAAAACAGAAGTACACACTCTCACAACAAAGATACAGAACTCATAAAAAACACACTCTAAATAGGGAAATTAACCAAATCACAGCACACGAATCCAACATAAGCAAACTAAAGACATGTCCTTGGCTAGAGCAATCACTTCAATCTTCCTTCCCCAACAGAGTGAGGATGAATTTCTTGTAGTCCCCTGAGATTTCCTTGGCCACTGCATCCTCAAGGTGAACACTATTTCTCTTATAATAAAGCTCTTTGATGTCCCTGAGGTCCTTCTCAGCCCTTGAGACCACCACACGGGTGAGTGCATCCTCATCAGTTCCAACCCCTTTTATCGCATTGCGCAGAACCTATTCGTCATAGAAAAAAAAAACTTAGGGTAAATGTTTCTCTAAGACTATCCTCTACAAAACATCATAATTGTTAAGCACAGAATCTAATTTGAATTCAAATGCGAACATAGATGAATAATATGACTTTGATTATTCATGAAAATACTTACAAGAATCACAATTGTGAAAGATCAGAAAATCTATATCATAACAAAAAGTTAAGAGAATTGAGAAAGCCCAACTGAATTTTAGATTTGTTAAGATTCAAGATTTCAACTAACACAATGTATAATTGCTATAATGCGAATAACATGATTCTTTTTCAAATGATGTCTCATACTTGCAGATATAATAAGGTGAGAGAATCTGACCTTTTCATAGTACTTTTTGTGGTCATTGATACATCTAATAGCAGTGTGCAATGCCTTCTGGAAGTCAGTAGATGCATTATCCAACAATTTCTGTAAAAAATAAATTTATGCACATATCAATTATTTTATCTTTCAATTTTTTTATCAAACATGTAGAGAACAATCAAGAGAGTAGTAAACTATTTCCTTTGTACCTTAGTTATGGAAGCGCCATGGTCATCTCTGTAGCGGTTGAAAGTTGCCAGAAGTTGTGTCTTGCTCCTTGTGGTGAGGATCCTGATGGCTTCTTCATGGTTGCCCTTTTTCTCCTTGATAGATTCATGAAGAATATCAGCTTCAGTTTTGGCCAATTTTGCATTGACCTCATCACCATCATACCTATATGCTGTCACCAACCCAACCAACAGCTGCACAAAGCCAAAACCAAGCACAGGCTCAAAACCATTAGCATATAACCCTAACATTTCATTAAGCATGTGCTTTTTATCAAAGTCTTAAAAAATGGTCCAGAACTGCAATTGTGGCCACATCAGGTGATGCACTTTGCCATTTGAAACCATGGTCAAAACCATGAGCGTTTTTGCCCCGAACATTTTGATCATTAAGGATTGTGATCAAGGTTTTAAAAAACAGTCTTGCGATTCTCATTTTGGCTATGACATCAAGTTTTTTTTTTTGGTTCTCTGCGACTACAATTGTGGTTGTATTTGTCTATAATTTCTTGCAATGTCCTGCTATGATGGCAATTAAAAACTTTGCTTTTGATTCAGCCTTATGCTATTATCCAATCATTGTTTACTAAGTTGGCATAAAAGAGTTAATAATGTGAAAATTGTGATAAATGATAATACATGGTTGAATGACTTGCATACATGCAGGGATAAATCCAGAAAACACTTATTAAGATGTCAAACTATATGATTGATGAGAGGACCAAGTTATAAAGACATGACAATATCAATTGGGATAGGCAATCATATTTACCTGGCGAATGTCACCAGTGGTGTTAGTAGCCACATCTTCTTCCAAAGATCTCTTGTAACGGTTGTGATAGGCACGCTTCACTGCCAAGACCTCGTCCGCTGAAAGCACACAAGCAATTTCCACAATCACATGGTAACCTTTGCTGCCATTCTTGATGGCAACATTGGCCAAAACAGCATCACGATCTGCAGGTTCCAGCATCCAACGGTACACAGCTCTCTGTTTTGTTTGGACCCCATTATCCAAAATCATTAGTACTCTTGATGCTATATGGGACAGAACCATGTGATTTTTTTTTATGAAATGAGTTCTAGATTCTTCAATTTTTGGTCAAAATTGGTCTTAGTTCTCATCTTTTAAAACCGATGATTTTGATCTTTGTATTTTTTTTAATGGGTTAATTTCATCTGCATCTTAGTATCTTATATTCTACAAAGAGGTATGAAATCCACTGATTATAAAAATTATGATGACCAAGATCATTATTTTTAAAGAATACAGATTTTTTTTTATCCATAGGAATTGAACATGATATCAAAGCGTTTATAACATTCCCACACCATATTCAATCAACTGAGTTAGACCCCTTGGTTAAAAAATAGGGATTAAGACCAATTTTAATGGAAAATTGGGAGATTTAAAACATATTTTGCCCCAATTTTTGTACAGTAAAATCATGTTGTAATAATGCTTACCTCAAAGTCACCAGAGAGCTCAGACTCCAGGCGTTTAATGAGGTTCTCTTGGTAAATTTCCTCATAAACCTTTCTGATTTGTTGCCTCTGATGAACATTTCTATGACCCAGTATTGCAATAACGGTTTTCTCATCGGTCCCCCATCCTGCACAGTTCAAAACCATTAGATATTAAATATTATGTCATATTTTACTTTGCCAAATATACATCATATTGATAAACTATGTTTCATTAAATAGAAACTTAAATCTATATTGAATTTCGTGAGAATTGGTAGAAGATTAGAGGAGCTAATGTTTTCCATCATAGAATCAATATTCTTGATGGATTTTCAAGATGACAAGAATTATAACCAATTCATAAGCACAATCAAAGTAAATAATAATATTAATAATAATTTAAGGAATAGGAAGAGAAATGATGCATATATAAACCTTGGAAAGCTTTTCTAAGAGCTTCTGCATCTAAACCAGGTGAAAAGGTGATGGGAGCAATAAGGGTAGCCATGGTTGATTTGATTATGCTTTCCTCACTATGGTGTTTAGTACATTGGAGTTTGGTTTCCTAGCTCATGTATATATAGTACAATTAATACACTATACAGTTGTGAACTATGCTTTTAATGTGTAGTACAAGTTTTATAACAATGCCAAGGTTTGTTTTGAGCAATGCCAAAATCTACTGGAACTAATTGAAGATGTTGTCACTGTCAATTTGGACCTTCGTATGATATAATTAATAACCTATATCTATACAGCTATGAACTGTTCTTCTACTGCATACATATTTGTTATGAGCAATGCCATGATTTTCAATAGTTGCTGTCAATCTGGACCTTTATAGCACCGGCAAATTGAAGAATCATGGAGCAACATTATTCCAATTTATAGGCATTAAGTGATCACAAATCTAATGTAATAAGTAATTACATAAGAAAATGAAATGTAAAAATAAAGAGTAACTAAAGAGTTATGGGAGATACATTATATCATTTTCATTAAAGAAATAACTGATATACACGTCAGAAGAAAAAAGTATAATTCCACCTATACCCATTGTAGACTTGATTTAAATGCCTCACCTAATCTAAACTAAACACAGCAGGAAAATTGAGCGGTTGCAAACTCACACAGACATTAATTGTACACGGTAATTCAAAATTAGGCTTTATTCTATATAGATTATAGAAAGAGGGAGAGAAAACTACGACTTTTAATTAAATGCTTTTTACTTCCATAATTTTTCTTACAGACATAAATAATTATTAATATTTTATCTTGCATTATTTTATTCTCGTTTTTTAAATTTTATAAATGAAACATTGAAGTCAACAACAATTTTCGTTTTGCTACTCCGGCCTATGTATATCTTTTCCAGCAAAGGAAAGATATCGGAGCTAGCTAATTTTGAATTTTATGACCCAACAATTACATATTAGTTGAAAAACTACTATGCCATAATTATTGTGGTGCCACCTCTCAGTGAGTATTTGATAAAAAAAAGTTATCAAGAACATCATAGATAGAGTTTTTCACTAAAGAAAAAGGTGATTCAGAGTTCATTCAACTATATATATCTTCTAACATGGAAAAATCAAAATAAAAACCAATAACTGAAATAAGATCGCTCTTATGTTCTAAAGAACAAAGAAGATTAATTAATTGATCCTGAATGCAATAGGTGGTGTAAATTAATCACAGTCTAATAAGCTTTAATTTGTAATGAATACAAGGGTTGACCTGGTGGTTGAAATTAAAGGGAGAGGGAGAGGTGTGGGTTATAATTCCCCTACTAATAAAAACTAGCAACATAATTTTCTAATAAAAAATACTATATGCAAAACCCTTAAATAGAAACCAAATACATCGAATAAGGGTAAATTTGAGCATTATTAGTTTTTTTTTTTTTAAAAAAAAAACTCCATACTGTACATGACATTGTATATAATTATCTGTCATTTTCTTTTATACACACGTCTAAAAAATACACACCAAAATGAAAGAAGAAAATTTGCTTATAAAGAAAGAAAAAAAAGACAGTTTAATTTGCAAAACATGTTTCTTGTCTACATGATAAATAATACCTTTGAAAGCCTTATGTAGAGCCTCAACGTCTTCAACCGGAGATTTTTGGTTTGG
Organism: Glycine soja; assembly: GCF_004193775.1. Lineage (NCBI taxonomy): Eukaryota > Viridiplantae > Streptophyta > Magnoliopsida > Fabales > Fabaceae > Glycine > Glycine soja. Next base: position 38,960,184 of record NC_041012.1, on the reverse strand, counting down.
AGCAACAAGGGTAGCCATAGAATTAGCAGCACTCAATTAAGCTAGCTCTTCCTTAATTTCTCTCTCACCACACTATAAGTGCTGAAGAAATATATGTGATATCAGAGATTGAATTGGTTTTATCACAAGCTCAGTATATATATATATATATTGCCAAATATTGCTTCCTAGTTGTTATCGCCTTAACACCATCATCATCAAATCTGAACGTTACTTTTCATGTGACGATTATTAGTTATGTGCATTAATTAATTAATTGGCATTCTTCGGTGTTAAGAAAGCCATTTGAAATATTGGAAATTGCAAGAAAACGTTGTAAAGAAACGGAAAAGAAGAACTTGATTCTTTTGGCTTCAATTGGAATTGCTTCCATGCATCACAAGACAAGGGAATAGTGAGGTGTTTTGAGGAGTTTTTTGGGCCCTTTCTGATTACATAGGGAATAAATTAAGCAGGATGATCTGTGATTGTCTTGTTTTCTTATATATCGTTACTTTATCTTGTTATATATATATATATATATATATATATATATATATATATATATATATATATATATATATATATATATATATATATATATATATATATATATGAGAAAAGCATCTTATATGAAACTAAAATGATTAAACTTGAATAATATAATCAAATATAAATAATTAAAATTTAATATCATGTAATCATTTAGTGTAACAATGGTTCAAAGCTTTCTTAGCAACCGTTCAAAAATAAAGAGTGTGGAGAGGCAGAGGTGGGGAGAGAAAAAATAATAATGAGTGTTTTTATCTTTTAAATGTTTGTATTTAGAATTAATATAAAAATTCACAATTATTGAGTAAAAAAGAAGAAGGAAGTCTTGTCTTTTTCATAATTTCATCTATATTTATTTAAGTTGTGTTGTTTCATTATCTGTTTTTCAAAACAAACATAAAATAACTATAATTATAATGTGCAATACCGTGATTTTTTAACAAATTAAACTGATCATCAATGTTCTATTAAAAGAATGGTCGATAATAAAGTGTGAATGGAAAAGTTGTTGTTTCATACTCGGCTTAAGGTTCAATCTGGACAGTGGGCTACATTGGGCCAAAATTTAGTGTTCTGTTTAATGTACGTTAAATTAAACAGATACATATTTTCATATATATTTTATAAGAAATAGAAATTTGGAACTTTTAGTTCAACGATCGTTTGAGACCTCTCAATAAAATATCAAGCACGCACCAAATCAACTCAAATTAAATAGGGTTAATTGATGTCACTACTTAGGTGAATGATTTCTAGAATACACTCGTGCACTTCATACTATATATTCCCTTGGAGTAAATTTACCTTGTAAATACATTAGAAGTCGGTAATATTACCTTCTTGAGCATGTATTAGAAAACTCAGTCCAATAAATACAACCAATGTCACTAAGCATTTATTATATCTAATCAAATTAATTATTACTAAGTCAAAAAAATACTACTCTAGTCTTAAAAACAAACAAAAAAAATAAAACTATAATTTATGCTAATTAAGAAAGTTTTTTCTCAAAAAAAGAAGAAGAAGAAAACTAGTTAGTAACATTTAATTATACTAATCTCATTTAAAAAATAAATATTTTTTTCTAAATTATCTTCTTTTTTTTTCAAAATTGATATCCAGAATAGAAGAAAATTATCAAAAATAAAACTTCAATTAATTGAAGGAGATTTAAGAGATAATTTCATTAAACAAGTCAAAATTAATTTAAATTTATTTATATTTAAAATCAAGACACAAGATTTTTTTCTTATATATTTAAAATTGACTAGGTACTCACCCCTTTCTTGTAGTATTTAAGTTGTACTGGAAAACTATGTTGTGGTTAAGACATCTCATACTTTAATCTTACATAAAGAGTGGTTTGGTCAACATTGAAGTCAATCAGGTAAGTTATCTCATTTTACACGCATGAGATATATACAAATAAACATGAAAAAAAAAATGAAATTTTCACCAGCATATGCATGTCTAATCATTTTCATATTCTTGTACTTGATAATTTAATAACGTCATATAATAGTTCTACCAATGACATTTCTTTTGAATTCAACTATACTCCATCTCTTTTAATTATAGATTTTTTTAAAAAAAAATTATTTGTTTTTTTATAAGATTTTTTTCCTCTAATTTTTAGATGTATTGATTATTTTTTCTTATATAAATTTACTTAATTATTTTATCTTTAAACATTAATGAGAAACAATTAAATAGATAAAAAAGAATAATTTTAGAATTAGAGTATAATTAATAGATAAATTTAATGTGATTAATGACATAAATTAATTGAAAGAGTTTTATAATTAGGAACTAAGGTAGAATATATTATGATATTAAATTTTATATTTCTTAATCCAATTTAAAAAAAATGTTTTGTGTAAATTACTCCATAGTACATCTTGCATTTTAAGGCAATAAAAAACTATGAAAAAAATAAATTATCATCTCATCATCGATAAGCTAAACAACCTCTTATTACTATTTCTTTTTTTAAGAAAATCAAAAACAAAATTAAGTTTTAGGTGATTCGTTTGCGTGTGAAGTGCACCATGTTCCGTTACAATCGATGGCCCATTTTGATGAATACTTAACTCTCTTTTTTCGAAAGGGATGAATAATTTACTCAGGTTAGTAGTACTTTGGCATATGAACACGAGCGACACACATAACTCGAGGGAACAACTCTTGTCTTTTGCTTTCATAACTCATAATTGATTTGATAAAATGCGTTACATCTAGATATAAAATTTGATTGTGTCTGAAAAAGATGATAGTGTTCTTAAGATGAATTTTGTTTCCACTACTTTTTATAGTAGTAGTGACAATGTTGTATCTAGGACTCCATACAAATTATTTATCAACAAGCAATTCTAAAAATGCCATTTTTATGCAGTAGAACAACAATATTTTCGTTTAAGAATTACTATCTTAAGGTAACAATATTAATTAGAGTTTGGAGATAAACTTTTACTTTAAAATTTTAATTATAATATTTGAAATTAATTTAAAAAATAACAATATTAAAACTCAACTATAAAAAAATTATAATTATATTTTCATTTATTAACCCTTATCTAAATCATAATTAATTTTATCCACTATGGGGGAGTGGATAAATTCAACATGGCAGTAGGTGGAAGCATAGTTGGAGACGTGCTTTATTTGTTTGGGAACTAGAACTATTGGAGTCTCTTTTGGATGAGCTAAAAGATATTCTGCTGGATCCGAATTTGTAGGACTCCTGGAATTGGAATGTTAAAGCTCCATCAAAGGTATGGAGAGAATACCAACTAGAGACAAATTGCGAAGATTTTGATCATGAGAAATGATATTATTCTCAATGGTCAACAGTGGAGTTCTGAGAAGATTATGGACTTAATCAAAATTTGAGCGTGGCAATGGAATTAGGCTAAGTTGCCATTTTTTTTTACTGCATCTTTATATGAATGGACTGAACAATTAGGACCAGTTCTCAAACAACAGGTCTGAATTATTTCTTGTTGGAGTTGCTGTGATTGGGTTATCAGTATGGAAATAATAGGATGGGGATGTATAATCAGATGTAAGAGACGATCATTCTTGGTTTTCATCTGCTTTACTCTATTCTTGGTTAATTTTTTTATGATTTTAATAAGTGTTAAAAGTCTAAAAATATATTTAAGTTTAAATTTTTATTTTATTTTAGTTCATTTTAATCTTATTGAGATAACTTTTCGGAACACTATCTACCTAAAGTTAATACACAAATCAATTATAACATTTTATTATTCACTAATAAGTTGTTAATCTCGGATTTAAACTTTATGAATAAGAAAAAAAGTAATTGGAGAAAGAGATTCTATTATAGATGGTATCTGATAATGTAATTTTACATTATTATTTAATTATAAAAGATTTATTATAAAAATTAATAAATTTATGATATATTATAAGTTAAAAATTGTAATTTAGTGACCATATAAAATTTATAGCTTTTCTATATTGTCGGTGCATACCATGTTTTCTCTTTTCTCTTCCTAGGAAATCCTTATCTTTGCAATGCATTATAATTAAATTTTTTATATTTTTTTAAAGTGTATACAATAAATATACTTTAATTAGAATTTTATAATTTTAACTAAACTTGACATTAAAATTTATATATTACGAAAACAATTTGATTTAACTTAATTGTGTCCTTTATAACATCAATCAAATTTTAGTTGAGTTAAATTTGATTTCCTTTATAACATAAATCGAAAGCAGTGTAAGAGAATTTAAACACATCACCTTATTATAATTTTAAATTAGGTAAAACTTAATTTAAATCATTCCCTTGTCATCTTATCAACATTCCTGCCACCATAGTTTGGCTGCAACTTACTAGCAGCATTTAAAGAAATAAACTTTACAATACAAATCAAAGGCATTGTTCAACAATGACTCCATGGCCCAATGGATAAGGCGCTGGTCTACGGAACCAGAGATTCTGGGTTCGATCCCCAGTGGAGTCGCTAATATTTTCCCCAGTGGTTTCGATTTCAAAGACACAAAGATGATTTCACTTTTGTTAGCTTTTTATATGAAGAAATCGTACACACGTTAGACAATTTTTTTTTTTAACGTAAATGATATGAAATTGTGTTTGAGTTAGCAATTTCAGTTTAATTTTTTTATATTAAGCCAAAAATTGTCTTTCCAAGTGATGATTTTGGTTCTTTATGAATTTTAAAAAAACAATAAAATAATAAATAAGCGAAATAAAATACAACTTAAACAACAATCACATACTAATTAAGCATAAAAAGAAGATAAAGCATTACAAGTATTTTAGATATTTCATTATTTATATGGATAATTATCACGATGATGTCCTTTGTTGTGACACATCCATTTCATTTCTTACGCTTTTTTTGGAATTAATTTATCTATTTCATTATGTATATGATTAGTATTTAGTCGTCTTCCTAATTGGTGTTGTCGCAATTTAGGGTTAGGGTTGAGAACAAATTTTAGACTTGTATATTGATACCTTTATTTCTAAGGGAATGAAATTGAAGTTCATAAGCCTTTTAAATATTTTTCAACTTATACATAAGATCAACAAATGAGTCGATGTGTAAATGACAAGAAAAACATGTAATAACATGAGAGTAAGGAAGTCACATAGGTTTAAATTCTCTACAATCACACTACCTTTCATTCATCACGCACATGTGTCCTCTTCACATCCTCTAATGGATAGACGTGACAATATTATGATAAAGGGAGTACAACCAACTTAACTTGGTCATAGATCAAGAGGAAAACAACCAAAACCTACTCAACAACAATTGGACGGAAGACCAAGACAACACACAAGAAGACCCACATGTGGGACATCTTCCCCCAAATAAACTTTTTTCTTTCAATATATGTAACATGTTGTATTTTATTTATAATATTATGAACATTTTCAAGTGCTTTTGAATAACTTAAATTTATTGTTATAATCATATTTAAAACAACTTTTATTTTTATTTTAATTTAAATTTAAATATCCTAATTTTGTGGAAAAAAATAATAAAAGGCATTATAAATTAATGAAATTTTTAAAAAAGAACCAAAATCGTCCTGACAAAGACGATTTTGGTTTAATATTAAAAAATTAAATTGAAATACCTAACATAAGCACAATTAATTTCTTCTAAATTACGTAAAAAAAATCAAAACACATAAATCTTCAATAGGTGCAAGATTTCTTCATACAAAAAGCTATCAAAAGGAAAGTTGTGTTTGTGAGTATGATTTCTATGTATTTGAAATTGTGTTTAGAATGACAATTTACCTAATTTTGTAAATAATTCAAAAAAAAACTCCAATTTGATAATTTTGAAAAAAAATTACGCTAGATTGATAAAAAAAGCCCCCAATATCGTTGTTGCATAACTTGTTGTGCTAGACATGACAAATAAACTTGTAGATGGACTTTGATAGAGAATACTTGATTTGATCAGATATGTGTTTAAGTATGAGTATTATCCAAACTATCTAAGCAGAGATGAGAATCAACTTATATTCATACCTGTACCCGTCATATTACATATTTTTTTAATAATTTTTTGTCCACATACACATAATATTTTATTGATATCATTTTTTTAAAATATAAACCAATTAGCTTAGTAGTTAAATAATTAAATAATAAACTTAAAAATAACCATTTAACTAAAAATATAATTGAATTCTTAATTTTTTAATTTTAATTTATTTTTCATTCATTATATTATATATTGTTTGAATTAAAATATAATTAAAGACTTAATATGTAATTTATTTAAAAATATATAAGTTAATTAAAATTATAAACAAAAGTGTAGTATGTTACCTGCGGTATACCCAAACCTGATAAAATCTGATAGATGTCAAAATTTTAAACTCGTCTTTTTTATACCCATACCCGACTCATCTTTTGCGGGGATGAGGATGAGAAGGGCAAAACCCGTCCCCGATCAGTCCCATTGTGATTCCTAGTCATTTCTTCTATGCCTAAAAATCTCGGCCTTCACCTTTTGATTACCAAAAGATTTATACAAAATGAAAGTTTTACATTTTGAATCATCTAATCCACAATTTATAAGAGGTGTCTCCTTTCATTATGAAAAAGTTAGTCTAAAAAGAAAATTTTACATTTCAGATTAGAGATCACCTAATCAGAATGTACAGGGACTGTAAATTAAGAAAGTTGGGGAGTAAAAAGAAATAGTCTACTTCCAAACTCATGGGATAAAATCCCCTGAAATAAATTATGTTCTAGATTTGTCTATTCGTCCATGCTCAAGATGTAAAATAAAAATCTATTGGTAAATTAAGAATGAATTCATCAAGATAGACACATTTCTTATTTGAAAAATTAAGCGTACCTTCTGCATATACAGTTATTTACACTCACGAGTTATATTTAAATTAAAGAACCATTTCCCTTTGACAAATAAATGACTAAAACTCATGTTTAGCAAAATCTAGTCTAATTGTGGGAGTGCAGGAAGTTTTAGCCTATAGAATTATATCTTAAAGAAGTTTTTAAGAATTAATAATATTTTTACTGAAAAAAAAGTTACAAAAACAGAACATTTATCAAAATTGATTAGAGGGATTTATATTTTTTTTTTATAAAAATTAAACATTTTTTTAAACGTGAATCTGAATTCTTTAAAAGGGACACGAAGTGTGCCCCGTCAAGGAAATTATAGGAAAAGATTAAAAGTTAAGGACTAAAACAGATCCATCAAGCTATCTAAGGGACTGTTGCACCATAAATAAAAGGGAATATATGCCAAATTAGAAGTCTTACAACTAATCCACATCAAAGGTAGTCGTTGAATTTGAGTCAAAACCCCAGGAAGATCCACAACAGCATTCAGCATTCTGGAAAATAACAGTATTGTTTCTAAGTAGCCATGTACACCAACAACCAGCGTGCCAAATAACAGCGCGTAAACGCTTTAAGTTTCTGTCCCGTAAAGAATAAACCATGCTGAATATAATGGCTATATATGTATCTGATTATGCTGCACCATACATATACCAAACAATCTATATACTGCAATCCAGACCTGAGCAGAAAATGGACATAGCAAAAACAGGTGTGTTTCATCTTCATAATTTCTCCTCCCAAATTTTTATACTTTGCACCTCCAAACCCACTCTCGCGATCCACCACTCACACGCCACATATCAGAAACCAAAGTATCCTTCTGCCAAGAGTTCTGAAATAAACGTGGGAACAGATCCTCCAAGCTAGTTTCACCCAGCAAAGAATCATGCCAGCACAAAGTGTTACTGCCACTTCCAACACTCCTACGAACAAAATTTCGAAACCAAACCATCTCCAGGGAATCCAGCTCCCACAGATCACGCCACCATAGGGAAGGCTTTCGAACACTAAAAAAATCATAAGAATTGGAATCAATCCTTCCATATCTGCAACACAGAAACTCATACCATAGTGGATGTTTGTCATTAAAGAAACGCCAATGCCACTTTGATTACAAGTTCAAATTAAAAGATTTAAGTCCTTCACTCCCAAACCACCCTCATAATTTGGCATACAAACTATCTCTCAATTAATCCACAGAATTTTAAAACCATCCACATTCCCATTCCATAAAAATCTCCTCTGTATTTTAATCAATTCTGCAATTTCCTTTTACTGGGTCTGTAAGAAAGGAAAAGTAATATAAAGGTAAGCTTTTGAGGATCGAATTGATCAATGCAATCCTTCCACCCATGGACAATTGTCTCCCCTTCCAGAAACACAGCTTCTTACTTAACAAATTAATAACTGGTGCCCACGAAACTCCTCGTCTATGATTTGATCCAATAGGCAACCAAAGGAATTTAAAAGGAAGTGATGCCACAGAACAATATAAAAAGCTGCTGCACTATCCAGAAAATCAGAAGAGGCAACACACCAAAAAGCTTGCTCTTAGAGAAATTTACCTTTAGTACAGAAGCTAGCTAGTTCAAAGCTTCGAAGAAAAGCCTTAATAATAGCCCACAGATTTTCCCAGCATGCCCCTCCAACCAAAAACGAGTCATCTGCATATTGTAACTCAGAAATAGATGCCATGATTGACCTTGAAACCTTTGAACAAGCCCAATTCAACTGATTTATTTAACACGCCAGTTAGACCCTCTGCTACCATAAGAAATTAAAAGGGAGCCAATATTATTTAAATAAAAATTAATGATGGACTGGGGAGAGTGACGTATTTCATTTTATATCATGAAATCTTCCCTTGATTCTTGTTGTATTATCCTTTTTACGCAGTAGTTTTTTTTAATAGTGATTTTATAGTATGTCCTCCCCCTAACTTTTTGCAGTTTAAGCTTTGCAAGGTTGATCTGTTCAGTTTTGGTAGAAGGCTGGAAGAATGTTCTATATAAAAAGAACTTGTCTCCATCACTTCACTTCGTTGTGCTCGTGTATCAAACTCCATTGCAGAGATTAGAGAATAACAGCATTACATTTTGGGTCAGTCAGTCAGTTCGTTATTTTGCACTCAATGAAGTCAAGGTGAATGTCATTTATTATGATTTCACTTCAATGTAGAAATAGTATACTACTTATAATCAATATATTATTATGATTTCACTTCTGAAATTTTATATATATAATTAGAACTCTCCCTCATCATATTGTTTTTGCAGGCCGCAGCAATTATTCTTAGGGATTTTTCTATTACTTAATAGGAAGACTTTCACGTTTGGGGATTTTCTAACTGAAACTAACTTAAACTTATTTTTCTTTGCTGCACAGTTACTAAAGAAAAGAAAGATTAAGGCACCTTTTGCTTCACTGGACAAAATTAAAGAAAGTAATTAAGGACACTTTCTCATGGCACCAATTGGTAAAAAGAGGAAATTTTCTCTCATGTGTAGCCATTTTATTGATACGAAACACCAATCTGCTATTAGAAAAATTACTTTTTCTGGCCTTTTAATGACCATAAGAATTGCCACCAAAAGTTTTATTTTTCCTGGTCATGCAAAGTGTGTATTTACCAGCAATCGATATAAAAGCCATGAAGCATTTAGCGACCCTGGATATGGCAGCAATTGGCATATTGTCGGAAAAGGATTTAGTGGCCATTTATATGGTTTCTAAAAGGATTCACTGGATATCCCAGTGCACCCTGATCTTATGCTGACCTCCCTTAGGATGAGCTGTCCATTGGAGGGTTTTTTATCCTTAGATTCATATTTGTAATACTCTGATCGAATACCTTAAGCTTTGAGGACTAAATGTCGTCACGAGAGGTTGGTGACTAAACTAGGATAGATCCCAGTGCACTCATCTCTAGCATTTCTCTTTAGTTTACAGCGTTTTGTGAATTTGCATAACGGTATAGCTTGCAATTATTATAAAATATGATAATTTGTTTTCCTTATCACTATTAATATAATCGTTGTCATCAAAAGTTGGCAACCTTGTATTAATTCAACAATCATATTCTACACGTACTAGACAAAAGTTTTACAAATAAATTTCAAACTAACTTCATTCCCCTATTGAATTTGTTGGCCAATTGGGTTATTAATTTGTGAATTTTCATATCCCATTTTACTAATCCTTTGATTAAAATATTATAGTGAACATGATAACGTATTTTTTTTCATCATATGTATTCCCTACAATGATAATATGTATTGGAACACAAAAAAATGGTACAAATTTATTTAATCCACTAACTTAGACTAAGTTAAACAACAATCAATCATTGCTTAGTGCAATCTGTGTGCTTAAAGGACACGGTGTTCTTTTGGAGATCATAGCCAACCAAGAGGTTTTGCTGAGCCAAGTTCCCAAAGACGGCACCAGTTTCAGTTGGCTGCAAAGCAAAGCACACTACATCATCGGCCACTTGAACAAAGGTGTTGATAGCATTTAAAGTGACATCTGCACCCCTAAAATGTGCTGTGATCACTGGTACACTTGCATCTAGTTTATCAGGTGTAACTTTGTAGCAAAGACCCAACACTAATTTGGATCCCTAACACGCTTCAATTTCACTGTCTTTGCTACTGCTGATTCCAACTTTGAGTAAACACCATTTGGCAAAACAGTGAGCGTTGTACCTGAGTCAATTATGATATTTCCCTTTCCACCAGATCTAGGGCTTCCAAACTCTATTCTATTGCGTCCTACACTGAATGCTTCTAGGGTTAGGAAGTAAAATACTTGTCCATTTTGTGAGAATAACGGGGTTGAGACAGTCCCATGGCCGGAAACCACCGCAGCATCTCCAAAATTGAGTTTGCTAGATGCAGTAGACAGCCCTGGTACCAAACAATAAGAAAACTTCCCACCTGTTGAAGGACTCAATTGAGTTATAAGGGACACAGGTCCGCGCCCTAGGCCAACGATGCCGGAATTTTTCTCTTCAAAGCCAATAGCATTGTCACGCCCGCATCCTATCACAGTTCCAGGAAATTGGACTGGAGAGCCACTGGTGGAGCCTAAAGTGAGGGTCTCCACACTAAGATCTCCTTGTGAGTGTGACCCATCCGCATAATCAATACTATATAAACAATTTTTCCTAGAGGAGCAAGAGGTACCTTGAACAGATTGACATGTATTAGAAGGGCAAGGTAGGGTTTTGTATGTTTTGGATTTTGAAGAATCAAATATAGGAGTGATTTGTTTGTAGCATTTTTTACATGGTTGGCATTGGAGCCAAATGATGTCACTACCCGTATCAACAATTCCAAAGACCTGGAGTGATGGGGTTCCAACTGAATAGCTCATGAGGTATTCACCTAGAGCTGATATAACAGTGGTCTTAGGTGAGTTTGGAAAGACAAAAGATTGGTTCAAATGATTGGCACGGTTAATGGAACGACGCATGGCGTTGGCAACCCTTTGGAATCGAGTTTCTGTGGGACGAAAGAATGGTGATCTTGATGAGTCACGGTGGATCATCTCCACACTAAACCCACCATTGATTGCCTCTAAGAAAGAGAGGTTGTAAAGACACAGCAAAACAAGAGCCAGAGATGAAGAGCGTGACATTATTGTCATCACTAAGGTGCATACAAGTGAAAAAATAATCTCTCAAATTATTCAAATTCAAATATGTAACTACTAGCACATTCCTAGTGGCTTTTTATAAGCTTCTAGAGGTGCATGAGTCTGTAGAATTGTGTTTACTATGAATGATTGACCATGGATGAATATATGCTGAAATGTCATAATTGACCAATTTATTCGTATCACATATGATTATGGTATAATATGTGAGAGAATAGATTCAATTTGTGAGAGTAACCACTTGTGTTCTTAAAAGGGTAAATCAAAATTATTCAATCAGAAGATACTAATGGTAAAAATTTTACACCATCATTAAATAAAAAATACCAAATAAGGTAAAACTATTTACTTTTTAAATAATTATTTTAAAAGTTAAGTTTATTTAATTTTTAAGTGATTGACAATTTAAAAATCTTTACATTGATCGACATTGTTTGAAAAATAAACTCAAACTTGAATCATTAAAATTAAAATTTAAAGTGCATTTTGGAATTATATATATATATATATATATATATATATATAAAGAAAATTCTAATTCAGGTTTGAACATTTGTTCTCAATTATTCAAATTATAGGTCCATATCAATTTTACAAATATTCCATCAGTGATGATCGATAACTTACTTTAAAAAAATAAACTGATAACTTAGTATTTAACTGTGCCTTATTGGTATGATTTGAATAAGATACTCAACCAAATTTGACTTTTATTCTTTATTTATGATAGCTTATTTGTATGATTTGACTAAGATACTAAGCCAAAATTGACTTTTCTTCCTTTTTTAACAACTCATGTCAATATTCTACATTGAATTAATAGTACTCTCTATTCTTTTGTTATAAGAAAAAATCAATGTTTTTTTATTCTTAAATATAAATAAATGTTTACTACTTTTACGTTATTTAATGAAAGTATCTTCAAAATAGTCTTCATATAATAGAGATTTTATGCTTAATATCAAGTTTCACTAAAGAGTGTAGGTCAGAGAAAAAACAAAAAAATATTTTTAATTGGATTAACTCAATTTATTGAAGTTAACTCATTTTCTTAATAAGTGTAAAAATTGTTTTTTTTCTTTATAAATTAAACCAATTAATGTTGCTAAAATTGGATTAGATAGGCCAATTCAACTCGTTGAATCAAGAATCAATCAAGTGATTGGGGACTCTAAAAATTGGAGCACTCCATAACCAGTGGGATTTGGTTAAATCAGTATAAAATAAGCCGAAATCAGTGTTGAACCGATCTTTTTTAAAAAAAAGTTTTTTTAAAAAATTATTTAATCTGAAATATTTTTAAGACAAATAGAAATACATTCTTAAATATTTCACTAAGTATCAACTATTTTCTCAACTATTATTAGTTTTTATCTTATGAAACATATAATTTAATCATTAATAGTATTTTATAAATTTTTAATCCTATTTTTTTATTTCATATTATTTTATTACTTAAAATATTAAAGAATTAAAAAAAAAAAAACCGATTCAACCACAGCTCAATTAGGATTGAACTCTTTAACCTTGAACCAATGGTCAATCACCGGTCCGATTATAAAAACATCGATAACTAATGAAATAAAAGAATTTTTTTTATTATGATAGAGAATCAAGGGATTTAACTCAATGAGTTGAAAAATATGAATGAGTCTAATTTGATTGATTGAATAGTATGTGAGTTATTCTAAAATTCTTCTCATTCTTAAATGAATAAAGAGAAAGAATAATATTCTTAATTAGTAACGGTATCATATTGAAATAAATCATTAAAAAAGACAAATCCTAATTGAGATTTGAAAATTTATTCTCAATCATTAAAACTTTTGTACATATCAATTTGGTTACAAATGTTCCATATCATAGGTGATATCTTGTTTTGTATGATCTGACTAGAATATTCAACCAAATTTGACTTATCTTCATTTTTAGATATTATTTCTTAATGAGGGAGCATCAATGTTTTTTTTTAAAATAATCAATTAATGTGAATATTCTACAGTTAGATAATATTTTGTTTTATAGAAATTTATAAAAAATACTAATCAAAATGTGACTCGTGTCTTTCCAATATATGTTCCAAAATAATAAAGATACAAAAAATATAAAAATCCTTTTTACTAAATATGATAGAGGATAATATTTTGACTTTATTCTATATTCTAAATATACTATTTAACTTTACTTTTTTTGTAAGATTTGACTAGGATACTCAACCAAATTTGATTGATCATGATTTCTGAATAAATTTTCTTCTAAAAAGGAAAATTCTTTTAAAATTGAATAATTAAATGCTTGATGGGTGTCTTAATTTCCAGTGTTAAAAAAAAATTGGCAAAATTATAATTTTGATTTTTCTATAATTTTAATTTTAGGATTTTGATTCCCATATTTTTAAATCAAGACATTTAGTATCCTCCTATTTTAAAAAATAATTAATTTTAATCTTCTGTCAGTTGATCATTTAAAGTCAAACATTTATTACATTAAAAAGAGTTATATATTAAATATATTTTAATTATAAGTTTTGATAATTTGAGGAAAAAAAGTTAATAATTTTTTACTAATAATACATAAAAAAATAATATTAATATAATTAACTGAACAAAGTAAATATGTTAGTCATTTATTACCTTATCTATAAATGAAGGATCATAACTTTAATTTCTATTAAAACATTTTTTATTTTTCATTTTATTTCATCTTTTTCCACATAAACATTGAGTCAATTGCTTACTGTACGTTAGCATTAATATATCTTGGCCAAACTGATGTTGCCTTTTCTTCTTCTTCTGTTTTTTAGTCTGAAGAAATGTTATTGCACTTTTCGATGGTCGGGTCTCTTATATCACTAAGAAATATCTAATCATATAATTGCAGTACCAAGGGAAATAATAAAAATAAAAGTTTTGAGAAATATCAACAATATAATGTAAGCTGTGATCAATTTGTTTATTTTAACTAATATTAACATGATTCAAAAGCCAAGACTAAGGGTATGATTGATTCCCTTCTCACGTTTTTGTTTTAAAATGTTTTTTTTAAAAGCAATTCCATATGTATACATCTATTTAAGTTATAAAAACTATTTCCAAAACAAGTATTTTGTAAAACCATAAAACTGAAAAATGAGATATTTTCTTATTCTCTTCTATTTTATTTAAGTGTCGAGGGCACAAATTCTTAGAAACTAAAATGTTATCAAGGGATGAACACTTTCAGATGAGCTGAAGGGAGAAAAATATTTAGAAAACATTAAACATACAATGCCTAACTCTTCTAGCAATCCGCTAACAAAGTATGGTGTAGAGGCAAGAGTAAAATTAGAACTTCCATCAGAGAAACAAAATCCAGTTTTCAATATTTGAAATAATTCGCAGAACATAGTTGAAAAACACATGTGGTACCAAAACATGAAAGCCACTAGCAAATTAGAATAATTAAGATAGAAGTTACCTGTTCAAAATCTCTCCCAAATTTCCAGTAAATTGTCCCTCAATGTACTCTTCAGTGTTGGCAAGCTGCAGACAGGTCCACGAGTATAAAAAAGAATGAAAGCAACTAATTGTTGCATCATATCAATACTTCAAAAACATTATCAAAATGATGAATACATTGACAGAGGATACAAATATATGCATGTGACATTTCAAGTCAAACGGATGAGAAATTCTAACTCAGCAAGACTACCAACAAATTTGATATGTATTCTTATAAAGGAAGGATAGCCATACTGTTAACAAAAAAATCTACACTCAGTATGACAAGATTACAAAAAAAAAATCTACAACATTTTAGTATCTATTAGATTAATAACTCTTAACATTTGAAGAATTACAAGCATATATCTTTAATTCATATGTTGTCAAACAAGAAAGTGTTTTCTTCTAAAGGAAGGAAGGAAGGATAGTCATAGATCACAATGCTGACAAATTCTACACACTATGACAAGATATAACAAATATATGTCACATCATTTCAATATCAATCAAATTAATAACTCTGACATCCGAAAACTATGGAGACAATTAATTCACATATTGTCAATCAAGAGCATGCATTCTTCTAAAGGAAGAAAAAATAGTCATGATGTTAACAAAATATACACACAATGACTAGAGAAAATATTTTTCAATAGAATCGAAAACACCACAAAGTAAAATCAATACAATGACAACAAAAATCTTACCAATAGATGAAGTTGAAGTTGGTTATATAAATTATATTAGATCCTTCATCTCAGTTAAAGATAAAATCTTTAGAGATATTAAAGTACACATCAATAATGAGAACAAAATTTCCAAGCCAATGGTTACAACAAATGGGAATCCCAAATTGGAGCAAACACCTAAAAGTTAATTTACAAACACACCATTTCATAACCTAACCGTTTTTCTATTTATTTTTTCCTACTAAAACGGTTCAAAATGGGTGAAAGCAGTTATGAGCTGAAAGTGTGATGACGGTCAAATGAGTTGAAAGAGGAAACACATGCCTGTTTGGAACAACTGAAATACAATTGAACGGGGATGAAAACACGTGGAGCCCACTTGAAAAACTTTAACCTAAAAAATGAGGTGAAAGAGAGTGCAACGAATAGAAGTTATGTGAATGTGTAATGTTCACGTACTGTCCTTCAATAATTCTAATTTTTTTAACCAACTTGTGACTCTAGTGCAATGTTAAAAAGCTTTTTTTAAAAAATAAAAATCATAAGCATTGATCTATGGTGATAACATAATTGATTATTTTCATTCAACTTTTTTTTTAAAAAAAACACTTAACTGTGGGATATAAGCGATTATATATGTCTTGACATAATCCGTTATATGCCTTTTAAATTTTTTTTTTTTTAAGAAAAAGCTTTCCGTCGAGCAATTTTTTTCTCAAGGTTAATTAGGAGTAAAATTGAGATTTCATAAATGTTTAATTTTAGATTTCTTTCTTTTATTATCTACCTAACTACTTTATTTCAAATATTTAATCTTTTTTCAACTCTCTTTCATCTATATCAAACGACCTCACTTCCACTCTCTTTCATCTATTTTGATTCCTCTTACTTTGATTCATCTTTACCAAACACAATCAATTTCACAAGTTGGTTTGCACAAAAGCAGAATGCTACTTAGGAATTTCCAGACCAATGTGAATCCTAAGCTTGAACTCACCTCCATATTTTTTTTGGTAAGTCATTTTTATTTTATCTTTTTAAAATTTTGTTTTGACATTTTATCATGCGAGTCAATATATTCCTTTCGTTTGTTCAAGAGTCATGCTCTTAATTAAAATAATGAGTAATAACTGTCACTTTAATATTTTTTATTAATTTTAAAATAATTAATTTTAATATAATCATGATTTTTAATCGTCACTATAATAATTTTAATTTATAAAAGAGAACGTAAAATCAATACAAATAAAAAAATCAAATTGACTGTATGGTCACTCAAACTAACTTACATAATTATTGCTCTAAATATCTAAAACACTCCTAGCCATTAATATTCTTCTATAAAAAAGAAGAAGTTAAAATCACATAAACATAAGCCACATAATGTTCAAATGAAGATCTACCTTCCAAAACAAATAAAAATAAAAATTGCAATCGAGAAGTGAAGTTGCATCATCGTTCATGTAGCCTCATTGCTGCAACAACTAGCTACCATCACAACCTTAAAACAATGATTATGCTCTTCATGGTTATATAACTTGGTTTAGTGGTTGAAGTCAAATTCCTTGGTGAATTTTTCTTTTTCAAGGCTTTAAGTGTGATGTCTTGCTTTGTTTGAAAAAATGTCAGGCAAGAGCCTTGAAATATATCCCCTTCATCTATTTTAATTATTTGACCATTGTAGTGTATTAATCAATTAATGGATGAGGAAGACATATTATGTATTGTGTTTGCAAAATTGGAAGAAAGTAATAGAGAGAGAAAGTGTCGTGTGAATGTGTTAAATGAATGTGAATATGACTTCTAGATATAAGGATCAGGGTTTACGACCTAGGGTTAGGGTTTGAAGCTTTGGATTTCTTAACGTAAAATAAGTGTCTTTAACGCAATAACGTAAAACATTGGATTCTCTAACACACTAGCATAAAACAAAAGTATCTCTAATGCACTGGCGTAAAGTAAAAGTGTTTCTGATTGATGTCTTGATGCCAGACAAGTAAGGAAATAGAGATTCACCTGATGTATCTACCTTTGTTATCAAATTTTGAAAGAGCTGGATAGTATAACTAGAGTTTGGCATATTTAACATATTTGTACAAAGAAATGAGTAGGACAATTTATCCATCATCCAAAAAATGGGAGGATGTATTGTGTTGTTGTAGTCTTGGGCATGGTATCGCATGTCATTCATTCAACCAACGGTTAAGTGTCAACCGTTATATCTACTAGCAACTAAAATTTCTCACTCAAACAAATACCATTTTTGGTAAAGTATTAGACACTAACATATTAAATTTCACTAGATGAAGTGACAAAGGACTATGATTTTTTGGAGTCCTATGCAATGATGTTATAGGTTACAAATCAAGATTCGATAACATGCATAATAAGGAGGTTGAACAATTTATTTTTGTTTTATTAATTCAAACACCAATTACATTGTTTTATAAATTATTAGCACAATTATTTTTTCAGATCCATTGGATGCCTTACAGAGGGTTTGAGTCATTTTGCAAAAATATGCATACAAGGATTTCAAAATATGGAGTGCCTATGTCGCTTTAATTTATTTCACAATGGTAGTATGACAACAAACTAACAAGGTCTTGCTCCAATTTGAATTTTGTCAAGACATGCCAAATCCATTGCATAATGTTGATAAACTCCTTTGAATTGATATGAGAGAACACAATGACACAAATTAGGCAGAAGAACATCAACAATGGATCATAATTTGGAAAGAAAGACACAAATGTGTTAAATTGTTGTGTTCCATAAATGTCAGTTTGCCCGTGTTAATTGATTGAACACTGAACATTGCATTCATTGATTAAGCATCGTATTTTTCTGAGACGAATTGACTGAACATTGCTTTTTTCAAGATGATTTGAACTCACATTGTTTTTCCTAGATGATTTGACCTTACATTGCTTTTTTCAAGATGATGTGGCTAAATGATGCTTTTTACGAGATGATTTGAGTGAACACTGCTTTTTTCAAATTACGCAAATCAATCGTAATAAATTAAGATACAATATAAACCATTTATATTGTCAGTGTGATCTCAATCGTTGATATGAGTCACGGTAGAACAATTGATCACCTAATTTAAATAGTAGTAGGGGTTAAATGCAATTCAACACATTTGTTTAATATTCACCATATTGCTTAAAACATGAAGAGTATAACCACTCTTGTGTATTGTCATGGTGACATGATTGCATTATATGAAAGGATAATGTTTGAATGCCTTAGTGGTCTTAAAGACATCATAATAAGTGATTGTTTTATGCCTTAAGGAAAATAAATTTTTTATGCTAACGGAGGTTGTAAAATTTTACTTGATTTTTTTTATTGTCAACTAATTTATGTAGGTGATGGTTGTGTTAAATATGTTTGTATGGAGCTCAAATGTGACGATGATGTGGGAAAAATATTTTTCGTCTATTCAGAATTTAGTACCAATGGTCTAATCGAGTTGAATGCAACTTTTAAGCGTTTTCTTGATGAAATCCTTATTTTGCTGCACAAATCAAGAATTGCTGATGAAAGCATTACGCTGATGCCTGATGAATCTGTGTAGTCATTTTCACAAACTAATTGTTCTAACTTTTTTATGCACGTTAACCATGTAAGTCCCCGAGTTGTTTATGTAAGCTTTTTTTTTTTTTTTTTTTTTATTTATCTTCTTCGATCTAAATAAAACTTGGTTTCATTTTTTTTATGTATGTTTACTTTTAAATTATGTCACTTATTTTAAATATTTCATTTAAGGATTAATTATTATTTTTTAAATACTATTTGATAAAAATAGATTACAAGTGTTTTCTTTAAAATAAATTAATTTAAAATGAATCTATGTGTCATGTTGTGTGGAATTGACAACATCATAGAAAGATTTATAAAAAAATTTAAACAAAATAAATTTGATATAAAATTAACAATAACATCTGAAAATTAAAAATTTATATTTTATATAAAAATTAATATATATATATATATATATATATATAAATTAATAAAAAACAAATTTAAAACAATTAAATTTTTTTTAAATGTTTTAAAAAATATCAGATAAGAAAAGACTGATTTCTTAAATATGTTTTTAAAATAAAAAAAAATCACGTTTAAAAATGGGTCTCCAAGAGAACTAATTTCTTAACTATCAAAATGAAAAAGAAAAAACAGAAAGTGAAAAATTAACTTGGGAGAATCGATTTATCATCTTAAATAGTATTTTTTTTATTACCTATATAAATAATTTTTTAATATATTATTTGGGTAAAAAATTCACATAACAAACATTGAAGTTATTAGACAACATATTACGTTGTGTATTATTTGGTGGATAATGGACGGTGTAGGTAAAAAAAATATAAAATTTATCATAATATTCTTTTAATATTAATTATTAATTATCTTAATTATAGAATTCATATTGTCATTATATATTACAAAAGGAAATAAAGGTTGATGTTGATTTTAAATTAGGGAATAACAACAACAATAATGTGAGGTTGCACATGATAATTTTTGATTTTATGTTGAAGTGGAAGATTATTAAGAGAGTGAGGAGTGAGAGATGAGGGCAGGGAGACGTGGAGGAGAGAGAAAAAAGAGACTTAAGGATTTTTTTATTTTATTTTATCTTAAAACATTTGTGGCGATTTGACAAATGTTAGGGACTCAGTTTTACAAGTTATAAAAATTAAGTTAGTTTTTTTTTTTTAAAAATTGAGACTTAATTTAAAAGTTTTTACCTTTTGACAACTTAATATTGTTTTCGGTATAGATTATATATATATATATATATTATTGAAAGTAATTTTTCTCAAATGGAATAAAATCAATCGGAGCAACAAAATTCTTCTTACACATACTATATCAAAGTCTCAAACTTCTGAGACTTAATGTAGTATTTAATTAACCGAATAATGCATGCATTAAACCTAAATAAAAATGAAACTCATATTCAATTTTGTATTTTGTTTTGAGCATAAAATAATAAAAGCATAGGCCATCAACTCTAAACCATAGAATAATAGCATGAGCGAGTTGATAAACACGAACCTGTGGGCCCCAGGAAAGTGACCTCCGACGCTACCTGAGCCAAGAGTGGATGGGTCCCACACACGCGAACTCAAAGAAAGTAACGAATGAGGATTGAGCATTTGATAGAGTCTCCGAGAGCCACTACTTTAGATACGCACGCTCACACGTGTCAACCGCGCGTTCCACTACTCCACTCGCTCTCTCTCTCTCGCTCCGTCGCCGTTTTACCAAAACACGCCAACCCTCTCTTCCAAACTAACTAATCTCTCTATCTTCTTCTCTTCGCGTAGCGCGTCGTCCCCCGCAACGACGTCGTTTCATGGTTACGTTATTGTTGTTGTGCTGATTCTGTCTCCGAACATCTTCTGAGGGCTTCTCGGCGATGAGTGGAGTAATACATTCTCTGGTGTTTGATTCCGCGTTTCCATTTTTCAATTTCTCTGTCTCGCATGTAAGAAATGTTTGATTGGAACGACGAAGAGGTTAGTCAATTTTGTCCCTTTTCCCCCCATTTTTAGATCGTAGTTTGTTTGTAATTGTAGTAAACTTGGTATATATTTATTTATTTTTTGGTTTGTTAGATGTATATGTTTTTTTTACTAAACGTGCCTAGATTACTTTGATTGGATATATATATATATATATATATATATTTTAAATTTCTCGAGGGTGTATTTTTGGTGGTTTGAGAATTGACTATGAAATGATTATAAGAAATTGAAATTATGATGAAGATGTTGCCTTGTGTTGCTTCCTGTTTATCCTTTCGCTGTGAAAATTAAATATTTTTGGGAACTTTGACGAAGGGTTGGTCTCATTTGTTGTGTTGTGTCTTAGAGGTTCAAATCTGAGGTAGAATGAAAGAGAAAAACACTTTGCTGCCTTCTTTAGTTATTTAGATGTTCAGAGAATTCTTTGTGAATAACATCTTTAGGAGAGGAGGATAAGGATAGTTTATGTGATAAAGGGGAAATTTGATTGATGGTCTAAAGTAGATGAGGGGATGAGGAATGGACTGTGGACTTGATCCAGTAAGCAGTGTTTTGGAAAAATGATATTCCAATCTCAAAATATTTCATTGAGAGAACATGCAAAGGGAAGTTGGGAATTGCGTTATGGTTGGATTGTGAGTTAGACATTCTGTTTATTTAAGAGAAGTGGGAAGGGGAATTAGCCTTTTTTGTTTTGGTTCAAAAGGGAGGGAAGGGATATTAAAAATTAATTTAGTTTTATATTCTTGCAATTTTAAATTTCAAAATATATGTGTAGATGTTTTAGTCAATGCAACTATAATGTTTTAATCTCCCCTCCCCTCTAAAACCACTAATATTGGAGGGGAGAAAAAATTGGACATGGAGCAATTTTTCTCCACTCCATTCCCGCCCCTCCTGAAGATTGAACCAAACAACAAAACATTATAAAAATCCCTCCCCTCCCTTCCATTTCCCCCAACTAAACAATAGGTAAGAGTATAGTCACTGCCAGATACCTTTAAATGAAGTTTGGAATTAATGAGGAGTAATGGAGGTGGAAGGTGGTCAAGATTTGTATTTTGTAGTGCCTATTTTTGTTGATACATTTTGGGAAAGCTGGTGGCTGCACTTGGATTCATGATTTTTTGTGATTCCACACAATAAGGAGGCATGGGAAAAGAGTGGATCAATTATATTGTAGCAAGGGAGATGTGAAGATGTTATGGTTTCTTCCTATGGTATATTATTGGTTCCTATTCACAAAGTAGTTGGGGGGGGGGAGGGGGGGGGGGGGTGAGGACTGAAAAAGTTAGATATGAAAACCTTCTGGTGTACACATTGTTAGAATCTTTTTTGTTGCACTGATGATTGCAATCTTGGAGTTAGGGTTGATTGAGTTTTCCCATATTGTCTATTGACTGGATTTAAATATTTACTACACTTGTCATAGTGCACATAAATGAAAGGAATTGATGTCACACATGGATTGGGGTAAAACAATAAGAATTTATAGTTTTAAGTATTAGTTCCTACATGTGATTTCCATGATCTGCAATATTTTGTTCTCTCCTTTTTTGTGTTTATTGTTCATTACTTGTGATGATCATGGGTACTACAGTCCAATTTGTGACTGCATATTCCCTTTCCATTCTACTTTGATAAGGCAGAAATTATACTTTATTTTGTTATGAGGGGCAAAGGAATATTTGATGCATGGAGTGACACTTTTAATAAATTCACATTGTAATTGATGCCTCGAGAGAAAGAAGAAAATAAAATTTTGGGTGCTAAGATGGGGAGAAGTATCGAAGATAGGAGGTTTGTTTTAATCAAGGTGTAATAAAATATATTGAAAAGTGTTATAGGATTAAGTAGTTTGTTATTTGGTTGATGTGTGTTAGCAATGTTATCAATTGTGGATTACGGTCCATGTTGGAAAGCCAAAATTTTGTTGTTTACTCTTGCAAATGGTGTTGCAAGCAAATAGTGGAAGCATAGTGGATGAATTAAAAATAAGTATAATCTATATGAAAATATAAAAAGAATCTGCTAAATATACATAATAAAAACTAACAACATATAAAAAATTACAAAATTAGAAATATACTCTTAGAAGTTTTATCAAAGTCTCATCATAACATTATCATAAAATCTCAACACAACACTGAAAAAGATAAAAAAATACAAAACTAAAAATATCCTAGAAGTGAGAAGGAAAGGATGAAGGGGGAAAAAGACAAATCAAGAAAAAAAAACAGAAAAGGAGAAAAAAGGGATGGTGACAAAAATTGAATAAAATAACAAAAAATAAAAATAGAAAAAAGGAGAAAAAAATTGTGAAAAAGAAAAAGAGAAGGAAAGAAAGATAAAAAACAGAGGAGAGAAAAAAGTTGGTGAGAAAAACTGAATTAAAAAATAGACAAAAAACAAGAAATATAGAGAAGATATAAAGAAGAGATGGTGAGGAAAAAAATAGCAAATGAAGAAGAATAGAGAGAGAAAAAAAAGATAGAAGAGGTTTTGCCAGAG
Source organism: Glycine soja (assembly GCF_004193775.1). Lineage (NCBI taxonomy): Eukaryota > Viridiplantae > Streptophyta > Magnoliopsida > Fabales > Fabaceae > Glycine > Glycine soja. The sequence goes on along the minus strand of NC_041012.1, from coordinate 38,936,378 downwards.
TTAGAATATCTGGCGGGTTGTAGAGGGAGAAGATGAGTGGCAATCATCTTTTGAAATTCTTTAAAAGAAAATTTAAAGGATAAAAGAGGGTCCATGTTTGCCATAAACTGCCAGGCACAAAAGGTAAAATGGCAAAGTAATAGTATTTACCCGTGTCTATAAATGTCCCTACTGCTAGCATCTGAAGTGTTTATTTTTCTTGTTGGGTTTTGCCTCATCAATATTAATTATATGTTTTACAATGGATTGTTTTCAGCTCGCTAACATAGTATGGGGTGAGGCGGGTGAGAGTGATGATCATATTGTGCCTTATCCGGAGGCAAGTGAAGATCTTAATGACAAGAAAGAATGGAATCAGGAAGCTTCTGCTACTAAACTGATTGAACAGAGGAGAATAGAGGCTAAAACTGATTTTCATCAAGGAAAGCTAGGAAGCAGTTCCAAACTTGATATTATTGAGGGATCTTCTGCCTCAGAATCTGGCACAAAGTCATGGCCTGACTTATCTTTATCCAATGCAGCTAAAACTGATCAGGGTTCCCTGGGTGCAGAAGTATCTAAAAATTTAGGTGAAATTAGCAAATTTATTTCAGCAAAGAGGTGGTAAAATTACTTATTGAAATTATTAGTAGACTAGACAGCATGCCTGTCAGTGTATTTGTTTGTTTGTGTACAGATGTATGCCTTCTGGTTTCTTCTGGGTTCATGTTCTGCCATCATTATATGAAAAGCTATAAACATGTATCGTATGTAGTTATATTTTATCATTTCTAATTATATATATTCATATATATCTGTAACAGAAGAGACTACCCAGCTTGAAAAGGATGTAGAAAAGCAAGGTGATTTTGTCAACTATGCCTGGGATAACATAGGAAGCTTTGATGATCTTGATCGAATTTTCAGGTAAAGTATATTATTTGTAATATTCTTATGTGGTACATGCATTTTCTGTGTTAATTATTAACTTGAGTTGACTCTAACTATATATTTTCTGAACTTGACAAGTAATTATAATGGATAAAACTTCTCTTTTTCCTTTTATTCTCTTCTTGAAAATTTGTGTTACAAATTTACACCACTTCTTACTCAGATGGAGCCATGTGTGCATGTATGCACAGTTGTAGTGGCAATAAGTGTCTAGGGAGTAAGATCCACTAAATAGGCACTGGGACCCACATATTTAGTAAGTCCCACATGAATTTCAACCAATGATAAATCGTGTTAGAAAGAATGTATTAGAGTGTGATAAAAAAAGGACGATATTATGTTGTCAAATTTATGAAAATCTGCTGTTCTTCACTGATTAAACTTGGAACTTAGACTTCAGGCTGCCAACTTTTGATGTTGTTTATAAGTATTTTACAATTCCTGGGATTAGTTATATTGCACATATGATGAATAACGTTGAACATAAGTACTAACATAGTAACATTCCTGATTAACACTTAATATTTATTGAACTATTTCTGTCCTTGTACTCATAGTTTTGTGAGCTTCCATTGTTTACAATGGTATACGTCTGACTGAATATTCTCACAAGTGATGATTTTGCAGCAATGATGACCCTATATTTGGCCATGTAAGTCTTGAGAATTCTGATGAGCTGTGGTCTTCCAAAGACGTGAGTAACAGTGCAGTACCCATACTCTTGGAAGCTCCAAACCCAACAAGTGCTTTAAGCAACAGATCTGAGCCTTTGGAAATTAAAGCAGAATATGTTCAACAGAATGATCAATCATTTTCCCCTAGATTTAAGAGGATTGGCAATTCTTCATCTCATGATATTGCGAATGCTCCTGCAAACACATTCAATGTAGGATATGATAGAGATAGAATTGCCCCAGCTGATAAGGAGCAACAGGTATGTCAAGCCATATTGGAGAATGACCAGTGATGTAAAATGGAAACAAAGAGCCAAGAAGCAATCTCTATACTTGAGAGTTTCTATATTTTGATATCAATAATAAGCTGATATTCGTAAGATAAATAACATGTCATTTATGGGATACTTAAAGACCCTAAATCTGTAAAGTTCAGCAAGTGAGACAACCCAAACTTAATCTTCAAGGAATCCTTGTCCTAATCCTAATCTAAGAGAAAGCTATAATAATGGGATAAGATGTCCCAAGACCCAAACAAATAAACCCAAAATTCTGAAAATTTTGATAATATGCACCCTGGACTAGTGAAATGTTGCCACTAGCTTAGCTAGACAAATTAGTCACTTGTAACCTTTCCTTCATCACCTTTGCAGCTTCTTATACAATGCAAATTCCTTTTGCTAAATTTACAATCCAAACAAGGAATTTTACAAATGAAATTTTTTTTAGTAACAACTTAGAGATTACTACATCCTATTTCTAGTTTCAAGCTTACACTCGAAACATTTTAGAGGTGTTTCAAGTATAAGCAGCATAAGCTATGAAGCGGACTTTGACCTAGACATGACACATACACAAACACTGGGACATGGCTAATGGCTAAAGTCTAAAATGTAGAATAGGGGGACACATCATACACACACATGGGGACACATCAACACGACAAAAATTTAAATTGATGATTAAGATTTATATATACAAACCTCACAAAAAAGGTACTACACTACAAGAGTCATCATGTGCCACAATGCAAGAACTTTATCTCTTTACGAAAAGAATCTAAGAAAACAACTTGCTAAGTTCTTTAATAAAGAGTCACAAAAAAAGATACTAAGAGAAAGCATTATTGAAAAGAAAAATCCAAAAAACAACTTGCTAATATTAATTTATTCTTTAGGTAGGTTTTTAATTTTTTTTTTTTACAAAAAGATGTGTCCAGCGTGTGTTCAGGCCGTTTCGCTGCCGTGTCGAAGTCCAAAAAAAAAATTGGACACTGCAAAAATGTGTTAGTCACGTGTCGGTGTCCAAAATGTGTTGGACGCCCCGACACGTCCTCAGCTGGTGTGTTTGTGCTTCGTATGCATAAGGGGCTTTATTGTCCAATCTCTTTTGTGCTTTCTGAGCTCAGAGATTTATGGTTACGTGTTCCTTGATTGCTAAATTACTTGGAAATTTGAAATTAGTTCGTTGGCATTTTTAGGAAGAAATGACAAATGATTTTTACATGTTTCTTGGTTTGAGTTGTTTATTTTCCGTGTGTTCTTTCAATAGAAATACACTTCTGTTGTGTCGTCCTATCCTATGGAATGTATGCTGTTTATCAAAAATTTCAAATTTTTCTTACTCATCCTTAGCATAACTATGTGCTGCCTCTGGAAGTTGCCTTTTTCCTTCTCAAAGTCAACAAACTTTTTAACCCTTCATTGTTCTTGTTATTCAGGATTTTGGGCAAAATAATCAGTTGAAAGCTCGGAAAAAATCACAAGGTAAACAAGAGGTAAAAGCATTGCAGGAGTTTTATGGTAGCTGGTCTCCTTCATCAACTACATGTGGACAATTTCAGAATCAGCAGTCTTCAGTCATACAGTCTTCTCCCTCTTCAATTCTTGGGAAACGGAACCAGCTTCAAGGACCTGAGACACTATACCAGGACATCAGAAATACATATGTGACATCCTCTGCATATGAGAACCTTACAAATACATATTCTTCTATGTCAACGCTACCACAAGCACAGTCAGGAGTTCTTATGCGACAGCCTCTGCTTTCTGGGTATGAAGCATCTCTTGGTGTTATGAATCCTGTGAGCAAGTCTGTGGACTTAGTTAAGCCTCTTACAATGACTCCCCAGGAAAAAATTGAAAAATTGAGGAGGCGGCAGCAAATGCAAGCAATGCTTGCTATTCAGAAGCAACAGCAAGAATTCAGCCATCAAGTTCCTAGCTCTAATAAATCAATGAATGAAAAATGTGCCATAGAAATGCATAGTCAACTTTGTGATGGGGCTGATCCTGAAATTGAAGATTTAAGAACAACTCTAGATCCACCAACTGAGCAAGATGATTCTAATACAATCTCTCTGGCAATTGATGATCTTTTTGTTGAAGACACCATACTGTACATGCTTCAGGATGTTATATCAAAGGTGAGGTTGAGTTTTATAATGGTTTAAACTATGTTGTACAATTTTCTCCTTCTATACTAATTCAGACATACCTACAATCCTGAGGCAAACTTTTTCTACAGTTAGATGTCAACATAAGACTCTGCATTAGAGATAGCTTGTTCCGGTTGGCTCAAAGTGCTATGCAAAGGAATTATGCTAGTGATACAAGCAGTACAAACAACAGTAGCAGAGAAGAACTTAAAGTTGCTGCAAGAGAAGAAAGAAGTAGCCAAAACAGGTTTGGAAAACTATTAAGATGCATAGCTACTTTAATTTCATGACTTGTTTGTTTTATATTCATTGGTCAAGCACTTGTTATAAGTTCAGTATCATTTTTTCTTCATTTCTAGTGGAAAAACTCAGAATGTTTTAAGTGGTGGCAATTAAAAGGTAATAAACATTTGAACTTTAAGAAGAAGTTGTTGGAGGAAGATAATGGGAAATCACAAAGTAGTACTAACCTCTTTTGGGATGGGATGTCTAAAAAGGTTAGGAAGGTTAATAATGTAGTCTCGGGTGAATCAGAAGGTTTTGAATTGAGAGATATGGAATTTTGGTAGTGGAATAAAACTGCAAGAAAAAGTGAGAAACAAAAGGTAGTGTTTTAAGGCCTTACACAGGTGCAATAATGTTGAATATTGGGCTATGTATCGGAAGGTGAGAAATATGACAAGGAAAGCTGTGAATGAGTAACAATCCATGGCTTTTGAGGAATTTTAGTAAGATCTAGAACTATTAGAGAGGTAGAACTATTTTTATAATCAATTATTTTTTATTAGCAGACAGCAAAACCTTTCCATCTCTAACATGGGGAAATTTTCTCAAAATACATGGAGCTGGGATTTTAGATGGAGAAGGAACCTATTTGATTATGAGAATGAGCAAGCCATAGCTTTCATGGAAGATATATCTGCCTTTTCTATTCATCAGCAGTTGCAGGATATTATGGTATGGCAAGCAGAACCTAATGGACTCTATTCTACCAAGTCAGCTTATAGGCTCTTGATGCCTACCAATAGCCCTGGACAGCACAGTAGGAATTTTCAGATTCTAATGAAGCTTAAAATCCCCCCAAGGGCTGACATGTTTTCTTGGAGATTGTTTAGGGATAGACTTCCTACCAGGGCCAATTTGCTTAGGAGAAATGTGGTTCTACAACAAACTATGTGTCCCCTTTGTGGAAATCACCAAGAGGAGGCTGGCCATCTCTTTTTTCATTGCAGAATGACTATAGGGCTGTGGTGGGAATTTATGAGCTGGACCCGGTTTAAAGGAGCTTTCTCAGCTGAACCGGCAAGACATTTTATTCAATTCTGTGAGGGCTTTGGGACACAGAGGAATCATAATAGGAGGTGTATATGGTGGATTGCTCTAACTAGTACTATTTGGCAACACAGGAATTCCCTCCTGTTTAAGGGCACACCATTTGAACCTCCCAAAGTGTTGGATGATGCTCTTTTTCATGCTTGGTCTTGGCTTAAAGTTTCAGAAAAAGGTTTTAATATTCCATTTAACCATTGGTCTTCCACTCTTCCGGAGGCCTTTGGTTAACTTGTAATATTCCTTCGTGGTGGGTATTGGTGGGTTTTGCTTTTGGAAGGTGGCATTTTTAGTGCCTTGTATTTGTTATCTCAGTACCTCTGGTACTGCTATGCTTTAATATTATTAATAATATAATTTTGCCTTCCAAAAAAAAAATAAGTTCTTCAATGATGGACAAAGATTTACCTATAATATGAAAGGATTAGAAATCCCAGAAGACAAACAAAATTGGGTTTACTGTCATCTATCACAAAATTTGAGTTGATAGATAATGGCTAAGTTGTTGGTCCTGGAGGTATTCTTATTGATGCTTATTAGAAGTGTGTATGAGAATAGGGTATCATTTGTCTCAGTAAACTATTTAATGAGATTTTAAGATCTAAAAAACTGATAGATGAATGAAGGGGGAGCACTGTGGTTCCTATATATAAAAACAAAGAAGATATTAGAGTGGTGTAAACTACAAAAGGATAACTTATTTCCCATTCTATGAAATTATGGGAAAAAGTGATAGAACATAGATTAAGAGAAGAGCTTGGAATTGTGGAGAATCAATTTTGATTTATCATTTATGTATGATGGTCTACAAAGGAGGATATTTATCTTCTACGGGGGTTGATAGAAAGGTACAAGTAGGAAAAGAGACTTACATATGCTTTTTATTGACTTAGCAAAAACATATCATTGAGTGTCAAGAGATGTTTTGTGGAAGACTATGGAAAAAAAAGGTGTTCACATGACTTATATTCAGATTATACAATACATGTATGATGGGGTAACTACTAGTGTGAAAACTCCTAGAAGTGAGACTAATCACTTTTCTATAAGGATAGGTTTATATCAAGGCTTAGCCTTGGGCTCAAACTTGTTTAAGGTAGTCTAGGATGTACTTACTAGAGACACACAAAAGATTATCCCTAAATGCATATTTTTTATGGATTATATAATTCTGATCGAGGAATTAAGGAAAGAGGTTAACTCTACACTTGGGCTTTAAAGACTGACTTTGGAATCAAATTGTTTTCATTTAAGAGCAAGAAAGAGTATATGCATTGTCATACCACAGGTTTCTAAGTTTTAGTATTTGGGATCAACATTACAAAATGATGGAAAAATTAATGAAGATGTTACACATGATACCGATTGAGTGTTAACCATATTAAAGATGACCACACTGTCTCAACTAATCAATTGTCGTTTTGGTTATTGAATATCATGATTTGCCTTATGAGATGCTAATATATATATTTTTTTTTACCTGTATGAATCGTATCACAGATATGCTAGGATTGCTGATGTTGAAACCAAGACAAATCCCATCGATCGAACTGTAGCTCATTTGCTCTTTCATAGGCCTTTGGATTTAACTGGGAATTATCCTGATAAGCTTGAGTCACCTATTTCTGCTAAGATACAATATGAAAGCAAAGAAGCTAACCTCGAGAAGTTTCCTATGGGATGCTTACCAGATGAGGACATGAAAAGTAATCAACAAATTTCTCCCCAAGTGCTTGAGGCCCAGCCTCAGGACCAATTTAAAAACAGTCATTGCAGAGACTCCTCAGAGAATGCTTCTAACAATGATCTAGCTGATGCTGGAGATCAGGTGCTTGAAGCCTCTCAATGAAGAAAAAGGTTCCCCAGAAATTGGAGATATGCAAATGTTCTCTGTTATTGTCAGCTGTCTGGATCATAATCAAGGCAACCGTTAAAGTCTATCATCATATAATCCTGAACAGCTGTTTCGCATGTGCATGTTATCATTAATATTTATGTTTCGTCTGTCAAAATCTTGACAATATATGTATCTCAGCATATGAACTTACTCAACTTGGTCAGTGCTGACTTATGTTAATAATTACTTCAGACTTGTGTAGTAGTAAATGCTCCTAATGTCAAAGACTACGTCAGATTTGTGTAGTAGTAATGCCACTCATGTCAAATAGTCAAGTCTTCACCCAACTGGTTTGGATGAAGCTTAAAGTTGGTGTTAGATTTCTGTATTATGTAACTCGTTTTAGTTGCCCCACATCAATAGCTAAACCTGTTGACTGTCATTGAGATTGAGTCTTGATATCAAATTATGGTTTTTATTAGGTTTATGTATGTTTCTGGTTTGACCGGTTGGTCATGGATTCAAATCCAGAAACATCTTTGCATATGCAAGGGTATGACTGTATAATGGTGTCCGGATCCGCTCCATTTCCAATTTACTGAATCCTGTGCGTTAAAGCTTTTAAACGGTTGTGATTTTGTTTACTTAGTTCAATTTTTTTATAGATAAAGGCTGAAATGCGTGAGAACAACATGCAAAATGATTCTCGAAGCAATGACACTGCCACACTGGTGCCCTTGTCACACTAACCCCGACCAAGGTTGCAGTGCAAAACCATCTTTGCCTCCACCAAGTTGCCGTCCCTTGCCACTGCTGGAGGCCAAACATCCAACCCAATTTCCCATCTCTCTCCGCTCAACAATTCACAACTTTATGATGTTCGAGACTTGTAAGGATGAAGCAAGTGGTGCTCCTTGTTCTGTGCTTTGTTCTCTTTCTCAAACCATCTTTGGTTTTACTTTTTCCATTGAACGAATGAATGTAAATAATTTCAGATTATAAAATTTGAAATTCGTTTATGTTATCTATAATTTCTTAAACGTGAGCATAGTGATATAGATGGAGACATAAATTTATCCCCGAATATAAGCAATTAAAATGGTTAATCTGCGTTAATTAATAGAATAGATTAACGACAGTTCATTTTGCATTAAAATTACGTCTGTGCATCATTATATAATTAAATATTTTATATGAAATTTGATGTTTTTTTCTGCTGAAGTTCTGGGCAAAGCCACCCCAGAACCAAATTAAATAATACCCAATTGGGAGTTTATTATATCAGCATCCTCCATTAAGGAGTTCACAACAAAGGAAGGGACTGAATTACAAAAGCAACATCAGAAGACTCAGATAAGCCAAATTTGGCAAAAGAATAAGCTAAATGATTAGCTTCTTTGCTGATGTGCACTATAACACACTGCTTGAATGGAGCTTTAACTTTCGAAATCTCCAACAGAAGCTCTTCAAATTGGTTTCCAGAAAAGCTCACATCATCCAAGAGCTTCACCCCCTCAAGACAGTTAGACTCCACATTCAGATTCATATCACCTTTGTCTCAACCCATAAGCAAGCCATAAAGAATAGTCCAAAGCTCAGCCTCCAAGAATGGCCCAACTTATTACTACTGATATTTGAAATCATCCAATCACCCAAGTTGTTCTGGAAAAACAAAGAGTTATCAGAGATACTAAAAGATAACCACACTTGTTTTGCCCAGTAATTACACTCTCGCAGAGCATGCAACAACGATTCAATATGCTCACAAGTCACAACCCAACGTACACATCTCATCAGTAGCCATATGCCTGTAACTTCTCAACTCATTTGTTGGAAGATTCCCTTGAACAATCTTCCACAGATGATATTTTATGCGCTCCGGCCCTTGCCATTTCCAAAATATTCTTGTTCAATTGGCTATGTATCAAATTACTAGACTTTGATAACCCGATATAAGTCTCACGAGTCGAGAATTTTCCATCAGAAGAATCATTCCATTCCAAATAATAATCATTATTAGAGCTACAAGGAGGTTTCATAATCTGAATTTTCTGAACTATGTCTAGAGGCAGTTCAGAAGATAACTGCTCCACATTCCAGTCTCCATTTGCATTAACAAAAAAGCGCACCAGACTGTTGTCTAAGATTCCCTCAACCAGGGACCCAATAATCCTCACAGAACCGGATTCTTCTACCATTTCCCACTCTTCATAATAAGTTTGGCACTAAACTGTCCCAATGATTGACAATTCCCTGCCAAAGGTTTGAGCCTGGCTTGCGCTGATCAATAAGTGGTGGAACATCGTTCTCCACATTTGTACTTCGAGCGGACCATTCTAACCCAAAGAGCATTTGGTTTGGTGCACAAATTCCATCCTACTTTCATTAAGAGAGCATGGTTGATAGTGCTAGCTTTCCTAAGCCCAAAACCTCCGTGCTTCTTTGGGGTGCAAATGGAATCCCAATTCTTCCAATGCACTTCTCTAGAATTGGTAGTATGACCCCCAAAAAAATTACGACAATGTTTATCAATTTCCTCACAAACTGACGAAGGGAGAAGAGAGATTTGCGTCACATAATTAGGCATGGCTTGTATAACTGCTTTAGTCAAAGTAACTCGGCTTGCTATGGACAGTCGGGATGTCTTCCACTCACTCAAACTTTGAGTAACTTTATCAAGAAGAAATTGATAATTTTGCTTAGAAACTCTATCATGGTGAAGAAGGACACCCAAATATTTTCCAAGACTCGTCGTTCTTTGAAAACCACACTTTTGAACAATTTGATCTCTAACTTCCCAATGGTCATTGCTGGAGAAAAATATTCTTGTTTTTATCAACACTATAACCTTTTCACCCGAGCTATTACAGAAAAGATCAAGAACTTTTCTCAAAACCTCAAATTGTTCCACAATAGCTTCTGCGAAACTGGAGAAGATCGTTTGCAAAGGCTAGATGCGATAGCTTAGGAGCACTTCTTGACAACTGAATAGACTTCCACATTTTTTCCTTCACATCATAGTTAATCAAGTGAAAAATCCTTTCAATACAAAGAACAAAGAGATAGGGGGAGATTGGATCTCCTTGCCTAACTCCTCTAGATGGAATGAGTTTTTCAAGAGCCTCTCCATTCCAAAGCACCTGAAAAGAAGTAGAAGAAATACACCATCTCACCATGCTAATAAAAATTTCTGGCAATCCAATTATCCCTCAATGTATCAAACACAAACTCCCACTTCAAACGATCATAAGCTTTCTCCAAATCCACTTTAATAGCCATTCAACCCCCTTATCCCTTCTTATTTTTCATGGAGTGGATTACCTTGAGCAATGCTGATGTTATTCCCAATATGTCTATTCGGTATGAAACTACATTGATAAGGGTCAACCAATTCTTCCATAACTCTTATCAGTCTTGCAGAGAGGATTTTTGTCACTGTTTTATACGAGACATTGCATAAATTGATAGGCCTAAAATGCATCATGTTCACCACAGGGTCTATCTTTGGGATGAGAGAAATAAGAGTATCATTGAGGCCTGAAACCTTAGAAGGATTAGAAAACACACTCCTACCACTTCCCACGGGTTCTTATAAAAGGCTTCCTAAAGGCCATCAACTGCTGGAGCTTTGTCTATTCTCCAACATATAATTATCATGATTGCGTTTCAGATAAGAGATTTTATCCATATTTTTAAGACGCTTACGGTTAAAGATGTTACCAAGGACTTCTTTATTGCATTTGTGAAGAGCTTCTTGAAAATCTTGAATGCGATCAACCCAATCAACATCCTCCTTCCAGAACTCTATAGAAAAGATATGAAGCCCTCATGCATCATCCACGAAGCAACAAAACGAAAAGGCCTCCTCCTTTTATTTTCACCTCTCTTATAAGTCATCTTAATGAGAATAGCCCTATGATCAGATTTGAAGTAGGGCAGATGAAGAATAAGATCATTTTGGAAATGGATCCTCTAGTCAAGAACTCAAGATTAACCAACAGACGGTCAAGATGCTCTAGAAGGTTTCCTCTTTTCCATGTAAATGCTGGTCCCTGAAAACCTGCATCAATAAGTTCAGATTCTGACATCACATGCTGAAAATCCTGAGCCCCCCTCCACGGAGGGTTATTAGAGCCCCCACTACAATCGTGTTGCTAAAGAATAGGGTTAAAGTCTCCAATCACTGACCAAGGTCCCTTGACATTTTCTGTTAACTCAATCAAGGAGTCCCATAATAACTTTCGCAGTTGGATGTTAGGACTAGAATACACCAAAATAAGAAACCAACTAGCCTGCTTCTTCCACCCCACCTTCATGTGAACAAATTGATGATCACTCTGAAGAATTTCAACCTTTCACACATCAGACTTCCACAAACACCATATACCACCAGATTGACCACGACCCTCCTGAATGAAGTAACTATCAAACACCAACCTTGGGATAATTTTGTTTGCTGAATCTCTCGTAGCATATAGTCTCCAGCAAAAAATGCAAGGCAATGTCATATATACTTTATAAGGGCCCCAAATCCACGAGAACATGTTCCACGACAATTCTAGGCTAAAACATTCATCCTAAGTTAGGATGAGTTGTTCTTTTCAAAAGATAGTTTCCTTATTTTCTCCCTTAGTGAGAAAAATTACGCCGAGGTTTCAATCGCGAGTGTAAAGATTGTAAACCGTAATCTTCTTTGCTTCTGGCTTTAGTGATAGAAAGATATGTCGACGAGGGTAGTTTGTCTACTACATATGAAATTTGATGTTTATATATTTTTTAAGTGAACTTTAATTCTTTAAAATGGCTCCCCCACTCATCCTAGTCTGCTGCCTCCGTCCCTACTTATACTATTCTTGATCACCAAAGCATACCAAATATTACCAACTAATTATTTAGTGATCAGGATTTGGTGCATTACAACAATTTTGAATGCTGAACTTCAGGCAATTTTGCATGGCATCAAAGTTGGCTTGGTCTAAAGGATGACATAATTTAATTTGTCATTCAGATTCTAAAGTGGCAATTGATTTCATCACTAAGGGTGTTTCTGTTTTCCATCCTTACTATCTTTTGGTGGAACAAATTCGATCATTCATGACAATGCAAGGTCATATCATGTTCAGTCATTGCTACAAGGAAAACAACTACTTCTGTGCTGATGCTTTAGCCAAGAAAGGAGCTCAAAATGATTCTCTTCTCACGGTCTGGTTTTAGAATATGCGTTAGGTGTATCTGTGGTTAGATATAGCTAGTCTTTTCTTCTTTTGCTAGTTGTTGTTCCATTTCTGATTGATAAAAGAAAAAACTAGTAATTTTTTATCAATTAACTATTATTATCTAATATATTATAGACACAATTTATGAATTTTGTAAGTCTTTAATATATTATTATTTTATACCACATTTAGACTCTATTCTAAGAATTATAATTATATTTTTTTTTATTTTAACAAATAATTAATAGATATTACTCTATCCAATTTTGATCCCGTATCAGAGATTTTTAAAATTTTATGAAATGATTTTTTAAGTCTTTAATATATTAATTCACGGGAAGTATATATTATAAGGATATAATAATGATAATGACAATAATTTATTATATTTTATTAAATATTAAAATAATGAATAACGATGATGATAATTATATTTTGTTATTAAAAAAATATTTTTATTAAGATTAATTGATAATTAATAATATTAATTTATAGTATCATTTAAAGGTATAACATTCTCAAATTAAGGTAATTAGCCAAATTTATTATTTGAACATTCAAACAATCAATTAAAACATATATAGATTAATTTTATATATTACAGTGACGTAAATATGTATTTGATTTGACATAATAAGTGAACTGCTTAAAATCAATACATGTATTTATCACATGATATTAATTTATTTATAATTATCTTTCTCATCAGATCAAATTCTACTTAAATTCATTCATCCTCAAAATATCAAAATTAAATTATAAACTTTATATAAGCAAAACAATAAATTAAAAAGTTTTTTATAAGGTAAGGTAATATTCAGTAAAAATATCCTAAGGTTATATTGCTTTTTATAATTTTTAACATAATTTTATCTAAATATGATATTTAAAGTTTACTTGATAATTTCTTTTACAGTTCAAACATTTCTATATGGCATATAAAACATAAAAAGTTAATTAAATATAAAAAATGAATTCGCTCAAATATTGTTATCCCAAATCAAACTTCAATCACTCAATTGTTGTTTATTATTTCTAATACATTTTTTTATTCATTTGAAAATATATTTTTGAAATTTTAACAACTTTAATTTAAGTATTGTAATCAATATAATATTATTTTAAAAATTAAATAACATTGATTTGAATCAATTTACAAATTACTAGTTATATTACTAATACTTAAACAAATAAAATAAATAAATTAAACTAAACCATACATATATGTTATATCCATTTATAATAAATTGATCATACTGCTTATATATATATATATATATATATATATATATATATATATATATATATATATATATATATATATATATATATATATATATATATGAAAACTTTAACATGTTAGTTTTATTTAAAAAAAATTATAAAAAAGGTTTTTACACGTGGACAAATGTTACTTTTTATGAATATTAATCATCAACAAAGTTATTAAATATTTTAAATATGATTAAAAAAATAAACTAAATCATCATTTTTAAAGAAATAAAGTTAACAGGAAAATGTAAGACATCATCAAACTGAAAGAGAACCTACCTAGGATAATGCCTCAAGGGTAACAATTTTCTAGAACATTTGTATATATAAAAATATATTTTACTATTTATTGACATATCTACTAATATACATTTCTTAAAATTCAAAATAAATAATTAATAATATATTAAAAATTTAAAATAATATAAAATTCTCCTATAAATTATAAAATGTAAATTTAATTTCCATCAAAGACATGGAGAATTAAGCTAGTATATACAAAAAGTAGACTTTAATGCTTATGCATTGACAATGTAAACATTTACAATATTATCCTATCATAAATTAGTATTTAAATTACTTTAAATAATTATTTTAAAAGTCGATAAATTTATCACATATGATTGATTGTAACGGGATAAATGTGTAAAAAAAATTACACTTTCAATACATAACCCTTTTTCTCTAAAAGAAATTATAAAATATTAAGATTAATTGATTATTTAATATTAAAAAAATAATTGAGGCTCCGTTATTAAGAAAAGTTAAATCATATATTTTATTCATACTTTTAGATAAAAGGTGCATAAATAAATCTAAGTCGTCATTATTGATATGAAAAATTTGTAACAACGTAGATATGGACTTAAAATTTTAAAGATTGAGAATAAATGTTTAAACCTCAATTACGATTGTTTTATTTCAAAATGATATTAATACAAAATATTATTTTCAATGATGTTTAATAGAATGGATTCTTGTTAAAAAAGAAAGGATTCTTGTGCTTTTAATATTAGGGTATTGTTAACCAATGTATTTAGGACATTGGTTAAAAAATTAAAAGAAGAAAATAATTATTGTGAAAATTATAGAATAACATAAAAAAAGTTATGAGCAATGTAATTTTACGAATTACAATAAAAAAAATCTTTTTAGGAGGTTAATCCAACAACAAGTGAGACCTAAAACAAATTTTAAGAAAAATGCTTTATTTTAAATGAGAAAACTATATTCGGGATCTTTTTGTCAACAAAGGTGATATTTTCTTCTAATAAATAAAAAAATTTAAAAAAAATATTTTTGTTGATGGACCTAAAGCTTGTGCTTGAGTTGCTTTATTATCCTCTGACCGACTCTACCTTTTATTTTCTTAACTAATGTCTCAACTCTCAAGGACACAAGTTAGCATTGGTCTTAATATTATTAGTTTAGTTAAATTGTAATTTTGAATTCGTAATTTTGATCCCCTATAATTTTAAATTCGTAATTTTGGTCCTCCTATTTTTAAATCAAGATATTTAGTTTTTTATTTTAAAAAACAAGTAATTTTGATCATTTCATCAGTTGACTATCTAAAGTCAAATATTAATTTTGATGTGACATGTGAATGCTAACGTATAACTTATGTAAGTAATTGACATGATGTTTATATGGAAAAAGATGAAATAAAATGAAAAATAAAAAGTGTTTTAATAAAAATTGAACTCATGATCCTTTATTTATAGATAAGGTAGTAAACCACAAACATACTTATTTTGTTTAGTTAATTATATTAACATTATTTTCTATGTATCATTAGTTAAGAATTTTTTTTTCAAATTATCAAAATTTATAATTAAAATATATTTAATATATAAATCATTTTAATGTAATAAATGTTTCACTTTGGATGGTCAACATACAAAAGACCAAGATTACTTATTTTTTTAAAATAGGAGCGTACTAAATGTCTTGATTTAAAAATATGGAAACTAATATCGTGGATTTGAAATTATAAGAAGACCAAAATTATAATTTAACCTATTATTTTTTAACACTTGAAATTAAGACATCCGTCAAGCATTTAATTAGTCAATTTTAGAAGAATGCTTCATTTTTAGAAGAAAAGTTATTCAGAAATCAAGATCAAACAAATTTGGTTGAGTATTCTAGTGAAATCATAAAAAAAAAAAGTAAAGTTAAATAGTATATTTAGTATATAGAATAAAATCAAAATATTATCCTATATCATATTTAATAAAAAGGATTTTTATACTATTTTTATTTTTATTATTTTGGAACATTGGAAAGACATGAGTCACATTTTAATTAGTAATTTTTATAAAATTGTGTAAAACAAAATATTATCTAATTGTAGAATATTCACATTAATTGATTTTTAAAAAAAATATTGATGCTCCCTTATTAAGAAATAATATCTAAAAATTAAATGAAGATAAGTGAAATTTGGTTGAGTATTCTAGTCAGATCATACGACACAAGATATCACCTATGATATAGAACATTTGTAACAAAATTGATATGAACCAAAAGTTTTAATGATTGAGAATAAATTTTCAAATCTCAATTAGGATTGTCTTTTTGAATGATTTATTTCAAAATTATATTAGTACTAATTAAGAATATTATTATTTATTTTTTTATTCATTTAAGTATGAGAAGAATTTCAAAATAACTCACACACAGTTCAATCAATTAAACTAGGCCAATTCACATTGTTCAACTAATTGAGCTAAATTTCTTGATTCTCTATCATAATAAAAATAATTATTGTATTCCATCAGTTATCAATGTTTTAATGATTTGACCGGTGATTGACGACCGGTTCAAGGTTCAGTGGTTCAATCGTAGTTGAAGTGTGGTTAAATCGATTTTTTTTATAAATATTCTTTAATATTTTAAGTAACAAAATAATATGTAAATAAAAAAATAAGATCTAAAATTTATAAATTACTATTAATGATTAAATTATGTTTCATAAGAAAAACTAATAACAGTTCAGAAAATAGTTGATACTTATATGAAATATTTAAAAATATATTTTTATTTATCTTTAAAAAAAACAATGTATGTTTCAACACAGATTTTGGCTTATTTTATACGGATTTAACCAATTCCCACTAGTTAGGGAGTGCTTTGATTTAGAGTCTCCGATCACTTGATTGATTCTTGACTCAACTGGTTGATTCAACCTGTGTGATCAAATTTAACAACATTAATTGGATCTAATTTATAAATAAAAAAATATATTTTCACACTTATTAAGAAAACGAGTCAATTTCATTAAATTGTGTTAATCCAATTAAAAATAAACTTTTGATTTAATGTTATTCCATATCCAATGGATGGGGGATAATAATCACCTTATTTAATCCTTTAACATTATCTAAAATAAACTTTGTTAAATTTCTCTTATTCTTATCACCTTTGAATTCTAATATCATAACAACTTCAAGGCTACATAATAAACCAGGAAAAATAATTATATAAGAGTAAAGGACATCTTCATCAAATGGTTTTACCTAAAAAATTTGGTCAATCAATCATAAATTAATCTTAAAATATACCTAAACAAAAATTGTTGAAAAGACACGATCATCATATACATACATTAGTTAATATGGGACAATTGTGAAATGGTGTCTTCAAGTACAACATCCCAACAATAAAATGATCTAGTCTCATGTGATATACCATGTTAAAGAGATATTATCAAATAAATGGTTGACTTAGGCTATAACCTAATTTTCAATTGATAAGGAAAACAAATTAAAAGTGTTGATTCTAAGATATTGGAGTTATTTTTTTCTTATCCTCTTAAATGTAAATTAATTTTTTATTATTCTTTAATGTACTTGTAACATACAAAGAAAAGATAAAATAATTAATCATTATTTATAAAAAAACACTATCGACTTTAAAGTATATTAACTTATTGTTTACTTTGATTTCACAAGTTATATCAAAGTCTATAATATCTCAAACAAGGATTGCACTTATTAATTTAATTCGTCTTTTTATAATTAAGGATTTATAAGCTTGAGTTCTTTTTTCTCTCTTTATGAACACATCTTCTTGATATCATAGTTGTATATAATTTTGCTAATTATCTATAATTATATAAAAATTGTCCAACAATTGGACACACCATTTTATGCCTGCTTTTTTCACCATGATTCTGTGTTTTTTTATTAAAATATATATAGGACTGTTTTGTTTAATGATCGTGCTTTGCACAGGTTAATATTCTAGTTTTTTAACTATAAAGTTTAGGTTTTATATCTCATACACTAGTATTTCTCACTATTTTGTTTCGTGAATAGATAAAGTTGGAAGAAGTTATTTCCATTCGTGAAAACAAAAAACAAATGCAATTATTATATACAATCAATATCCATTAAATTAATAACATACATATGATACTTTGGCAACATTTTGTTCCAATTATAGAGAGACAAATACTAAAGTTAATTTGATGAAATTTTTTAGATTTTTGTCTTCATTTATTGAAATACAAATTTATTGGTGCATTGCTTCTTTTTTCTCCAATAAAAAAATAATTGAAGTAACTCGGTTTCCTCCTTCATGGCTTAAAGCTACACAGCTTCATGCTTAAAGGCTCTCTAGAAACTATTACATCATATACACACAAGAAACTAACTAGCTAAAAAGGCATATGAACAAAACCACTCAAGTAGAGACACTTATATGACCCTAACTTAACAAGTTCAACTTAGAAAACTGTCTTTTGATTTGTCTTGTGTTCCATAAAATATATCCAAACTTTAATAATAATAACCATATACTAACAATGAGGGTTTTGTGTCAAAACATAACAAATATGAAATACAAGCATCTACTATTTACTGGTCTACATGTGTTCTCTTTACTCACAACCATAGATAAAAGACTCAACAATAAAGCATAATTGAATAATATCAATGTCTAATCTTAGATCTCTTACTTCATTAAATTGTTTAAAAAAACACACATTCTCGAAAACCTAGTTCTTGAACTCTCAACTCTAGGTAATCATTGTGTGTTGCATATGTAGAAACTTTTAACCATAGCAATTTAAAATTAAATATAAGTCTTCTATAATGACAATATGATCTAATAGATCACCAAAAAATAAAACATGTTAGTATGAAATGCAAAAATATTGATGGTGGATTTGTGTGATACTTGCTTATGGGTAATCATAATGATATGTTTGTAAGCCGTTTGTAAGCCAAGGTGCATCTATGTAACTAAACATTATGGGACCATTCACACGAGTTAGCTTCAATCACTTAAAGGATTGAAAAGCTAAAAGTGATGTCTTCTTTCAAGAACATCACTTTATGTAATTTAAGATAATTAACTTTTGTTAGACAAGCCATGTCAGAAACTCTAGGTGAACAATTCATATCAAGAACCATCTCCAATAGAAAGTTGTAGTTAAAAAATGCACAAGGAGGAAAGATTTCTTATGCTTTATATGTAATATAAAGTTTTTGGATATTCTTTTTTGAGATGCAAGTTATCATTTCATTAATTTGAGTTGGCTCATGCTATTATCACTTGAAATAAGGAGGAAAAAATTCTTAACAATGGATAATTTGAGCTATTTTTAATAGGGTAATAGAAATACACTTATATAACTTAAATTGAATAATGACTCTACAAGTGTCATCATCTAGTTATAGAAAATTGAAATTAATTTCAACAATTGAATAATGACTCTACATGTGTTCATAATCTAGTTTTAGGAAATTGACATTAAAATAAAATAACATTAAAAGGATAATATTTTAGCCTTATCCTATATATATATATATATATATAATCTTTTAGCTACTTTGATTTTATAGGACATTTGTGGGTTTTCTCATTCTATCATTAACTGTTGGTGTTATATTTCTAAACATTGATCCACCATATTGCCACCATATTGATAACACAATTGTTTGAACTGTTTTCTTTGTAGTCAAAATAGATAAAATGTGACCAAGAATATCATTAGGTAGTTTGCTTATTTTGTCTTCATAGACCATTCTTTTTCTCATTGGAATGTTCATTTTTGAAATACAATAACTCACACTAGAAGTGGATTTGAATAGTGTGTTAGACAAAATATTGAATTCTTTTTGAATGAATGATGTTTAATAAATAAAACAATTTGTAAAAACTCTTGTCTAGTAATCGAAGCAAGTTTTCTTAAGCACGAGTGGAATATCATCCAATGATATATATAAAACATATTTTTGGTGAAAGACTAGTTTGCAAGAATATGTCAATAATAGGTTTTGAAAATACATTAACAAACTAAAGAAGACCAGTGGAAATACTTAATTTTATACTAGTTCACTCAACCTGAGATACGTTCAGATATCCTTTACCAACTAGTAAAGGGTTTCACAAATAAAACTTGATTACAACAAATATTCTTTTCTACCACTTTTGGCTTACAAGTATTCTCAAGGTCTCTATTAGCACAACCCTTGGACTCCTCCTGAATCTAAGAACACTGAAGTATTATTTAGTCACTAAATCGCTCTTGGCTTTCACAAACAGAAGTTTGACTTAGAATCAGAGATTTTTTATAACACTCGAATTTACAATGAAGTTCTTAATCTCTCAAAAATGTTTTGTGTAAAACAAAGGATAGACTCTTTAAACTCAATGTTTTTATCTAAAGATGTTGTTCTTTCTTTCTTTTCTTAATGCTCGACTTTTTCTCTTTTTTTGTACTTGTTCATCAATTTTCTTCAAGTCCTTGATGTCTTCATTATATTGAGAAGCTTGCAATTGTGGAGAGGATCTTCAGCATTGAATAATATGACCAATGTTGATCTTGATCTTGTTTTCGGGTATAAACAAATATTGCATGTCTTTGTTTGATATTGGATTAGAACTTTTCATAACTTGTCATTCATAACTCAGCGTAGCCATTAGACATATAAAAGGAAATATAAGATAGATTCGTAGATACCTTTCTTTGAAATAGAATCATATAATATGACATAAACTGATTTACTCAAGTAAATGTGCATATTTAGATTAGTATTTTGATGCACTAGACGATTACTTCATGCTTCCAGTAGACATGGTATCCATTCATGAATAAGTCTTACCTTGTGTTGCTTTCAGTCATCAAAATTGTTAACTTACATATAGTAAAATGGTTTACACAAATTTATATCTTTGTTTTCATTAAAAGATTAAGAGATATGTAGATCGTTCAGTGATAGACCGTCCAATGTCTAACAATTTTCATAGTCCTTGATGAATCCATGAGTACATAAAACTACTAATAGATAAATATGAAGAAAATAATTAACATAACAATCTTAATATTAGTCATAAGAATGTAAAGAAAATAAATATTAATTGTGAAACACCTAATTAAGGAAATATGATATGCATATTCTCAAAAACATTGTATCAAGACATTATTAATGTAAATAAACTATAACTGGTATAAAATTAACAAAAATACTTAATTCTATATCATTTTTCATGTTAGGTATATTAATAATTTTTATGCTGATATTAAAATATTTTTTATTGAAGTATTTCTAGAAAAATAATTATGAATTCCATATTCAATCTTAATCTCATTCTCTTTTACTTGCTATTATCCTTTCATGCATGAAGGGTGGATTTCACTCTCCTAACATGCATTTGAGATATCTTCTTATGCTTTTAATATCACTTGAATGATTTAAAAAATTGTAATTGAATATCAAAAACCAATTTCCTATATGTGTGTGCAAGTGTTATTTTCAAAATTAAAATAGGCTCCTATCTATTTCGGATAACTTAGAGTCAGAGGTAATGGTATCTAAACATAAAAAAGAGAAACATCAATTAGTTCACAAATTAGGATGGTTGTTTTCTCCAGATATGAAAATGACAAAGATCCACTCAAAAGAATTTAAAACAAAATTTTGAATTATATTTTAATTTATGCTTCTATACCATTTATGTCAACAAAAAAATGTGCTTTACTTTGAAAAGTTGCATAATCTATTTTATTGAGATCATTACACAATCTTCTTCAACATCAATTAGGTCATATAAAGCATTTTCAATACATAAAACATTAACAATTCAAACGACAACAATAATAAAGATATTAACATAACAATTGAATTAAATAACTAGAAGGTGAAATATATATTTACCCTCTCTGCCTCAGATGATATGATGCTGGATAATGAGAACTATTAATTAGAATGAATGATAGTAAAGAGAGATACTGGTATGGCTATTTCAAATGAGCGCTACAACATGTTCAATTCACGAAGTTTAGGTGTTAAAAATAAATAATGTATATTTTGTAAAAAAATATTAGATAAAATTTTAAAATATGAAGGAAAATAAAATGTTTTTAAATTATAAGGAAAATAAAGATAATTAATTTAAATAATTATATAAAAAAATCAAATTTAAAAGGAAAATATTAAATTTTAAAAGGATCAAATATTTTTTTCTCCTTACAAATATACATTTGTTTAGTTTTGGTCTTGTAGGATTTTATATATATTTTTCCTATTAAATTTTCTGTTTCATTATAGTCTCATAGGGATAGGGTAATAGGATCCAAATGTGACTTGGTGGCCAAAGACGAGCCAAAGGCCCACTAGGGTTTTTACACCTAGACAAATATAAATAGAGGAAGAAAGTTAGAGAGAAGAAGGAGAAGGAGAAGAAGAGAAGAGGAAAAGAAGAGGATAAGAAAACTCAAAGGTATCCGGTGCCTAAAGCACATCTTTGTTTGTTCCTAAAGGTAAATGTTTTCCCCTTACCCTCTCTTGTCTCTTTTGATTGTATGATTTTTCCCTTTTTTTTTCTCCTTTTAAACCCTATGTTTGGAGATTTAACTGTTTTAATTGTTATGCTTGATTGATGCACATCTTTTTTTTTCTCTTTTAACTGTTTTAATTGTTTTAAACCCTATGTTTTTATGATTGTTTTAATTGTTATTGCATAAATTAATCAAACAAAAATGTAATAGAAACAATTGTCAATTGATTGGTATGCTTTGAGAATATTTAGAGGCCTTGGATGACCATTGGGAGCATGGATTTGCTGGTTGCAAATCATAGGCCTGCACTAAACATGCTAATGAGTGCTTAGTGCCCATAATTTATGGGTTCATGTTCAAGGGCACATTCTAAGCATAATGAATGTTTGGTGCAATGAATTTTTGGATTCAGATCTAATAACTTGCATTAAGCACAAGCTATGTGTGCTAAGCACAAGTGCTCTAAAGGCTAAGCATGCATTTCACGTGCTAATATGGGGACCTTTAGAAATTAAAACAAGTCTTGAGTCCCTACACTAGTACGCTAAGCATGAGTGAACGCGCTTAATTCAAAGTTCTGCATGCTAATTAAGTAGGACATTGCTAAGCACATGACTCTTGGAACAAAGTAAATTTAACTCATTTCCATTCATATAACCAATGTTCTTATGTTACATGATTATTGTGGAGTCTTGTGTGTAATTACATTCATGTGATTGTTGCATCTACTCAAGGTTGCATTGAATATAATAACAAAACTTACATAAGAAACTACCTAAAACATTTAAGATTTAAAAGAATACATACTTAGTAAAAGTAACACTTCCCTTGATCCCAATCATATTACTTCAACCCTTCAAGTCGGAGGGATAGGCAAGACTTATTTAATATTTAATATTTAACATTTAACATTAAATATTTGAATTAAATGATTAATATTGAATTTATTGAAACCAAAAATGATTAATTAATTTTTAAGATATATAGTATTAAAAAGTATAAGTTAATGGTTTTTCTAATTTTATAATATTATATTATTTATTGAGTAGTAACAAATATTTGCGCCATATATTTTGGTCCTCCATTTCCATTATATTTATATATAATATAATGCAATATAGTGTTGTTAGAGTGAAAGGGTGAGAGTTCAAATTTTGTCACCACCATTTTAAATTCCATCACCATGAGAGGCCAAAAGTTTAATTAAGCTAACTAGTTAAATAGATAAGAGTATTAAATTTGAAAACAAAATACAGAAATAATTTATTTTAATCAATGCATAATTTTTTTATGATTAATGATAGTGTTGTTGGAGGAATGGGTGGGGGTTCAAGCCCTACCAGTAACTTAGTTAAAAAATAATAAGACTCTTAAAATTGAGAAAACAATTATAAAAGTAAATTGTTTAAATCAAGATGCATAATTTTTTTTATTGATATGCATGGCATATGTTAAAATATAAAAATGAAATTTAAATTAGCATGAACTAGTATTATAATAATGTTAAAATCTAGATTAAAAATTAAAAATATAAAAAAATTAATTAAATTGAATTAATAGTGTTTAAGAGAAAAAAACAAGCATAAATAAAATCAAATTAATTAAGATAAATCACATTTTAATCCCTAAAAATATAAAATGTTGTCACGTTAGAATCTGAAAGTAAAAAAGAAGAAAAAAGATTTATGTTATCTTTTTAATCCCTAAACTTAACTATATTTTTTGTCGCTTTAGTCTTTAAATATATGTTAATATTATCACCTAAGTGACATCACTTTTTTATATAAAAAAAGTCACAACTTTTAAATTTTAGTCTAAAGTGAGTAAAGGGTTGCATTTGTAGATTTTTTAAAAAAAAAATATTATTTTAAGGGACTAAAGTGGCAATGCCTTAAACTTTTGAGAACCAAATTGACTATTTATCCAATTAATTAAATATTTGTTGTTGAATAAATTATATGTCTTAATGTGAAAATGCTGCTAAAAATATTTTATTAAGAATAAGGACTCAAATTTCTAATATAAAAAATACATATACTTAGTTATAGTTATGCATTTTTTTTCTTAAAAGTAATCATAACATTTTTACCTGAATTCCTTTTTCTTTATATATATAAAGGTGGAGATTGGTCACACATGGAAAATGAAAAGGGGAAAAGTGAACAAAGAAGACAACAACATATGGGAAATATATGTCATCGCTGTGGTTGCAAAGACCATTGCTCAAGTGCATGTCAAACACCAAGGCATCTAGTTGAACAGTACCAAGAATCACTTAAAACTAAGGAAAAACAGATAAAAACTCATTTTGGTTATGAAGAGGGTGATTTTAGGTATGGTCTTATGGATGTTACTCATCTGAATATTGCTGATTTCTTTGCTGATCCTGATGGAAAAATTGATCACCTTATTGGTGATGGGAGCGTCAAGAAATAATTTTGTCATATTATGTTATTGAACTTTATATTTTAGCAGAATAATTTGAACTTCCTATGCTTTGATGTTATTCGACTTTATATGAGTTTTTCTTTTTAAACAATTCACTTATAAGGTTTGTTATCTTTCATTTTTTTCCTTATATTAATTTATATCTGTCTATCTATATATATATACTCCTTGTTTTTGGGAAGAATGAATGTTCGCACTAGCATCAATAATGAAAATATTTGCCCCGTTGGTAATGCAATGACTCATACTATTCTTAAGAATAATAATTTTTTTATCTCAATTAGTAATGCAAAGAAGTCAATACTAGTACTATATCTAGTATCACAAATGTAAATTAAAGGCTAGCTGGGACAACCATTGTGATATCACTGCACACCCCCATTGTGCATTGCATGGACCACCATGAAACCACCATCATGTTCATTCGACTTTGAACCTCCATCACACACTTTGCAAGCATTGTTGGAGGCACTCCTTCTGGTCGCATCTACTACCGTAGCTACTATCATAAGCGTGGTCACACAATGTTTCTCTCTTACCTCTCACAAACCTTGTTTCCCTTTGCAATGATGAATCATGGTAATAAAAAGGGGGCCATTTGTGATAGTGAGGGCAATGGGCATAAAGAGCATAATCATTGTTTTAAGGTTGTGGTGGTAGTCAAGTTGTTGCAGCAATGAGGCTACATGAACGATGACGCAACTTCACTTCTCGATTGCAATTTTTATTTTTATTTGTTTTAGAAGCAGGGAGATCTTCATTTGAACATTATGTGGCTTATGTTTATGTGATTTTAACTTTTTTATAGAAGAATATTAATGGCTAGGAGTGTTTTAGATATTTAGAGCAATAATTATGTAAGTTAGTTTGAGTGACCATACAGTCAATTTGATTTTTTTTTGTATTGATTTTACGTTCTCTTTTATAAATTAAAATTTTTATATTGACGATTAAAAATCTCGATTATATTAAAATTAGTTATTTTAAATTTAATAAAAATATTAAAGTGACAGTTATTAATTATATTATTTTAATTAAGAGCATGACTCTTGAACAAAAGAAAGGAATATATTGACTCACATCATAAAATGTCAAAACAAAAATTTTAAAAAGATAAAATAAAAATGAGTTGTACCAAAAAACATATGGAGGTGAGTTCAAGCTTAGGGTTCACATTAATTGGTCTGGATCAGAGATTAGCAATTAGATTCTTAAAATTCCTAAGTAGCATTCTACTTTTGTACAAATCAAGTTGTGAAATTGACATTGTATTTGGTAAAGATAAAAGAAAGTAAGAGGAATGAAAATAGATGAAAGAAAGTAAAGTTGTTTGATATAGATGAAACAGAGTTGAAAAAAGATTAAATATTTAAAATAAAGTAATTAGGTAGATAATAAAAGAAAGAAATCTAAAATTAAAAATTTATGAAATCCCAATTTTATTCCTAACCTTGAGAAAAAAATTGCTCAACGGAAAACTTTAAAAAAAAAAACTAATTTAAAAGGCTTATAACTGATTATGTCGGGACATGTATAATCGATTATATCTCACAGTTAAGTTTTTTTTTAAAAAAAAATTGAATGGAAATAATCAATTATGTTATCACCATATAATGGATCAGTGCTTATGATTTTTAATTTCTTAAAAAAGCTTGTTAACATCGCATTAGAATCACAAGTTTGTTAAAAAATAAGAATTATTGAAGGACAGTATGTGAATATTACACATTCACATAACTTTTATTGTTCATTGCACTTTCTTTCACCTTATTTTTTAGGTGAAAATTTTTCAACTGGGCTCCACGGGTTTTCATCCCATATAAACCAGAGCAATAAGTAGGCATTTATGAAATTATTATATTATTTTTTATTACTTTATTATCTAAATTTTAGTCTGTTTCTGTTCAGAGTAATAAGTAGGTATTTTATAAGTAATAAACATATTAATATTAATTTGTTTTAACATTTTATCCATAGTTTTATTGCCTGAGTTACTTCTGCAAGAGAAGTAACAACATGTATTTGTATCTGTAGAAAATTTAAAGTTACATTAACTACTATGTTATGATTATGATTTATGATGAAATATGTAATATGTTAAATAAGTTCTTTAAATGTATTATTAAGTATTTGGTGTTTTATTTACAATCAATTGAACAGAAAAAAAGGAACACAACTAAATAAATTTTTTAAATTTAAATTGTCAACAAATAGATTGAATCAAAATTTAATTTGAGATTTTTTTTATTCGTGAGAATTTAAGACAGTATCAAAAGATTTATAATAACTCATGTATGTTCAACCAGCCCAATTAAACTCCATTCACATTCAATTTGAGCAAAGTCAATCCAAGGCTAAAGCAACTAAAGTCCTTGTTTTAGGTCTCCATAAAAATTAGACCTAAAAAATATTAATAATTATAAGACTCATATTTTCTTATAATACTTATAAAAAAATAATACAGAAAAAATATATATAGTTTTAATTTTCAGTAAGACCCATAATTTTGTTGTTTAGTTTTTGCTTAAAATTAATTATTCACTTATTTTCATTAATTAGTATATCTCTTGATTGGCTATATCAAAGATATCTCAATCTTAATATATCAATTTTCGTTAAAATTAATCTGAAATCTCTTCTCTTAAAATAGGCTATAGAATCATTTAAAATTAATTACTTATTTACATAATAGATCAAGCAATTATCACATTAAGAAATAGATTTAAACATTTTAAAATATATGAAGATATTTTTTATTTTCTATTTAACATTAAGAAATTCAAGTCTTTAGATAGTAATAATTTAAAAGAATATTGTCTTAACCTTGAATGTTCATTAAAACATAATAATCACTTGGATATTGATGAATTAGATTTATTTACATAACTAAAAATTATAAGAGAAATTATAGAAGTTGAAAATGATACATCGATCGATTAATTGACATACTTAATTATATAAAAGGAATTAATTTTTTTTTGAATGTTTTTATTGCTTATAGAATAATGTTAACAATTTTGGTAAGGGTTGCTTCACCATAAATTTTTTTTACAAAACTAAAATTAATTAAATTTTATTTAAGATCAACAATGTTTCAAAAAAAATTAAATGAATTAGTTTTAATATCAATTGAAAAAGAAATATTAAAGAAAATCAAATATAATAAATTAATAAATAACTTTGTATCCTTAAAAGCTCCAAAAATAAATTTTCAATAAAAATATTAATTTTTATTCAAAAAAATTACTAAACTAAAAAAGGTCTTATTTTAAAATTCGCTTTTGAATTTATATATGTTGGACCAACCCATTTGAGGTTTTATTCAAAATGGATTCAAACTAAAATGTACCTTAGTTTAAAATTAGATTACTTTTTTTTTTTGGTACAACAATGACAAAAAAAGGAAAAAGAAATTAAAAAAAAAGGAACATATGACATCGTTTTGGCAGGGCCATACAATGTTGAGTTTTATCCGTATGTGCATTGCATGACCCTGCAGGCAGTGGAAAAGCATGCAATCCATATAACGATGTGCACACGTGAAATATTTATTTTGCAAAATATTTTTTAATATGATCTATATCCTAAACCGATACTCATCAACAAATCCTATCCTTTGATTTTTTTTAATAACACATCTAATGGCTCAGGTGAGATTTGCCTTCCACTGTACTATAGCCATCTAAACTCATGCATGGTATGAAACAAGATTGTCTTTCGCATCTTAGTGATGTCTTATTTCAAATATTGAAAAATTGGATTTTGTTTCTCTGATGGAAGTTATATTTTTACTCTTGCCTCTACACCATACTTTGTTAGCTGGATTGCTAGTAGACTTAGGCATTGTATGTTCAATGTTTTCTAAATATTTTTGTCCCTTCAGCTCATTTGAAAGTGTTCATCCCTTGATAACATTTTAGTTTCTAAGAATTTGTCCCCTCGACACTTAAAGAAAATAGAAGAGAATAAGAAAATATCTCATTTTTCAGTTTTATGGTTTTAAAAAAACTTGTTTTGGATATAACTTAAATAGATGTTATACATGAAATTGATTGTTGAGTAATATGGAATTGCTTTTAAAAACAACATTTAAAAACAAAAACGTGAGAAGGGAATCAATCATACCCTTAGTCTTGGCTTTTGAATCATGTTAATATTAGTTAAAATAAACAATTTGATCACAGCCTACATTGTTGATATTTCTCAAAACTTTTATTTTTATTATTTTCCTTGGTACTGCAATTATATGATTAGACATTTCTTAGTGATATAAGAGACACGACCATCGAAAAGTGCAATAACATTTCTTCAGACTAAAAAACAGAAGAAGAAAAAAAGGCAAAATGAGTTTGGCCAAGATATATTAATGCTAAGTTGATATTTACGTTTATAAAAAATAAAATAAAGTGAAAAATAAAAAGACATTCTAATAAATTAAATTCATAATTTTTTATTTATAAATAAGACAGTAAATCATTAATAATTATATTAATATTATTTTGTATATATTATTAGATAAGAATTATTCATTTTTTTTCTTCAAATTATCATAATTTATAATTAAAATATATTTAATATATAAGTCTTTTAATATAATAAATATTTAACTTTGAATAATCAACTAACAAAAATTAATTTATAAATATAAAAATTAAAATCACAAATTTAAAATTATAAAAAAATTCTAAAAATTAAGACATCCGTCAAGCATTTAATTAGTCAATTTTAGAATAATGCTTCGTTTTTAGAAGAAAAGTTATTCAGAAGATCAATCAAATTTGCTGGAGTATCCTAGTCAAATCATACAAAAAAGTAAAGTTAAATAGTATATTTAGTATATATAATAATATCAAAATATTATCCTCTATCACACTTAATAAAAACGATTTTCATATTATTTTTATCTTTATTGTTTTGAAACATATATTGGAAAGACACGAGTCACATTTTAATTAGTAATTTTAATAAAATTCTATAAAACAAAATATTATCTAATTGTAGAATAATCACATTAATTGATTATTTTTAAAAAAATATCGATGCTCCCTTATTAAGAAATAATATCTAGAAATGAAGATAAGTGAAATGAAGATAAGTGAAATTTGGTTGAGTACTCTAGTCAGAACATACAAAAGAAGATATCACCTATGATATGAAACATTTGTAACAAAGTTGATATGTACCAAAAGTTTTAATGATGGAGAATAAATTTTTAAATCTTAATTAGGATTGTCTTTATTAAGAATATTATTCTTTATTTTTTTATTTATTTAAGTATGAGAAGAATTTTAGAATAACTTACGCACTCTTCAATCAGTTGAATTAGACTGATCCAGACTCTTCAACTAATCAAACTAAATCTCTTGATTCTCTGTCATAATAAAAATAATTCTTGTATTCCATTAGTTATCAGTATTTTTATATTCGGACCGGTGATCCACCACTGATTCAAGATTCAAAGTTAAATGGTTCAATCGTAAATGAATTGTGGTTGAGCTGATTTTATTTTTTAAAATTCTTTAATATTTTAAGTAATAAATAACATGTAAATAACAAAATTAGGATCTAAAAATTTATAAATTACTATTAACGATTAAATTATATGTTTGATAAGATAAAAACTAATAATAGTTGAAAAAATAGTTGATACTTATATGAAATATTTAAAAATGTATTTTTATTTATTTTAAAATTATTTTAGATTAAATAATTTTTTTAAAAAAAGCTTTTTTTTAAAAGAAAGATCGATTCAACACTGGTTTTAGCTTATTTTATACCCCATCACTCCAATTCTCGATTCAACTGGTTGAATCGGCCTGCCTAATCCAATTTTAGTAACATTAATTGGTTCTAATTTATAAAGAAAAAAACTATTTTCACACTTATTAATAAAATGAGTTAACTTCGTTAAATTATGTTAATCCAATTAAAAATAAACTTTTTGTTTTTTTTCCTAAACTACATCCTTCAGTGAAATTTGATATCAAACATAAAATCTCTATTACATGAACACTATTTTAAAGATAGTCTCATTAAATACGTAAATACGGTAAGAGTAGTTAAGATTATTTATATTTAAAAATAAAAAATATTAACTTTTTTCTTATAAAAAAGAATAGAGAGAGTACTATTAATTCAATGTAGAATATTGACATTAATTGATTATATATATATATATATATATATATATATATATATATATATATATATTAATTGATGGTACTTAATTTTAAGAGAAAAAGATATTAAAAAATGAAGAAAAGTCAATTTTCGCTGAGTATCTTAGTCAAATCATACAAATAAGTTATCATAAATCAAGAATAAAAGTAAAATTTGGTTGAGTATCTTATTCAAATCATACCAGTAAGGCACAGTTAAATACTAAGTTATCAGTTTATTTTTTTAAAGTAAGTTATCGATCATCACTGATGGAATATTTGTAACAAAATTGATATGGACCTAAACTTTGAATAATTGAGAACTAATGTTCAAACCTGAATTAGAATTGTCTTATATATATATATATATGCTTATAGAATGAAATAATTCAAAAATGCACTTTAAATTTTAATTTTAATGATTCTAGTTTGAGTTTATTTTTCAAACAATGTCAATGTAAAGATTTTTAAATTTTCAATCACTTAAAAATTAAATAAATTTAACTTTTAAAATAATTATTTCAAAAGTCAATAATTTTATTATCTTATTTGATATTTTTTTATTAAGAGTAAAAATTCTACCATTAGTATCTTCGAATTAAATAATTATTTCAAAAGTCAATAATTCTATTCTCTCACATATTATACCATAATCATAGATACGAAAAAATAGGTCAATTATGACATTTCAGCCCATATTCAAGCATGGTCAATCATTCATAGTAAACACAATTCCACAGACTCATGCACCTCTAGAAGCTTATAAAAAGCCACTAGGAAAGTGCTAGTAGTTACATATTTGAATAATTTGAGAGATTATTTTTTCACTTGTATGCACCTTAGTGATGACAATAATGTCACGCTCTTTATCTCTGGCTCTTGTTTTGCTGTGTCTTTACAACCTCTCTTTCTTAGAGGCAATCAATGGTGGGTTTAGTGTGGAGATGATCCACCGTGACTCATCAAGATCACCATTCTTTCGTCCCACAGAAACTCGATTCCAAAGGGTTGCCAACGCCATGCGTCGTTCCATTAACCGTGCCAATCATTTGAACCAATCTTTTGTCTTTCCAAACTCACCTAAGACCACTGTTATATCAGCTCTAGGTGAATACCTCATGAGCTATTCAGTTGGAACCCCATCACTCCAGGTCTTTGGAATTGTTGATACGGGTAGTGACATCATTTGGCTCCAATGCCAACCATGTAAAAAATGCTACAAACAAACCACTCCTATATTTGATTCTTCAAAATCCCAAACATACAAAACCCTACCTTGCCCTTCTAATACATGTCAATCTGTTCAAGGTACCTCTTGCTCCTCTAGGAAAAATTGTTTATATAGTATTGATTATGCGGATGGGTCACACTCACAAGGAGATCTTAGTGTGGAGACTCTCACTTTAGGCTCCACCAATGGCTCTCCTGTCCAATTTCCTGGAACTGTGATAGGATGTGGGCGTGACAATGCTATTGGCTTTGAAGAGAAAAATTCCGGCATCGTTGGCCTAGGGCGCGGACCCGTGTCCCTTATAACTCAATTGAGTCCTTCAAAAGGTGGGAAGTTTTCTTATTGTTTGGTACCAGGGCTGTCTACTGCATCTAGCAAACTCAATTTTGGAGATGCTGCAGTGGTTTCCGGGCGTGGGACCGTCTCAACCCCGTTATTCCCGCAAAATGGACTAGTATTCTACTTCCTAACCCTAGAAGCATTCAGTGTAGGACGCAATAGAATAGAGTTTGGAAGCCCTGGATCTGGTGGAAAGGGAAATATCATAATTGACTCAGGTACAACGCTCACTGTTTTGCCAAATGGTGTTTACTCAAAGTTGGAATCAGCAGTAGCAAAGACAGTGAAATTGCAGCGTGTTAGGGATCCAAATCAAGTGTTGGGTCTTTGCTACAAAGTTACACCTGATAAACTAGATGCAAGTGTACCAGTGATCACGGCACATTTTAGTGGTGCAGATGTCACTTTAAATGCTATCAACACCTTTGTTCAAGTGGCCGATGATGTAGTGTGCTTTGCTTTCCAGCCAACTGAAACTGGTGCCATCTTTGGGAACTTGGCTCAGCTAAACCTCTTGGTTGGTTATGATCTCCAAAAGAACACCGTGTCCTTTAAGCACACAGATTGCACTAAGCAATGACTGATTGTTGTTTAACTTAGTCTAAGTTAGTTGATTAAATAAATTTGCACCATTTTTTTTTTGTGTTCCAATACATATTATCATTGTAGGAAATACATATGATGAAAGAAAATACGTTATCATGTTCACTATAATATTTTAATAAAAGGATTAGTAAAATCGGATATGAAAATTCACAAATTAATAAATAACCCAATTGGCCAAACAAATTCAATAGGGGAATGAAGTTAGTTTGAAATTT
This sequence comes from Glycine soja, assembly GCF_004193775.1. Classification (NCBI taxonomy): domain Eukaryota; kingdom Viridiplantae; phylum Streptophyta; class Magnoliopsida; order Fabales; family Fabaceae; genus Glycine; species Glycine soja. The sequence goes on along the minus strand of NC_041012.1, from coordinate 38,902,895 downwards.
ATTTGTAAAATTTTTTGTCTAGTACGTGTAGAATATAATTGTTGAATTAATACACGGTGGCCAACTTTTGATGACAATGATAAGGAAAACAAATTATGATATTTTATAATAATTGCAAGCTATACCGTTATGCAAATTCTCAAAACGTGGTAAACTAAAGAGAAATGCTAGAGAAGAGTGCACTCGGATCTATCCTAGTTTAGTCACCAACCTCTTGTGACTACGTTTAGTCCTCAAAGCTTAAGATATTCTTTCTGGAATTCGATCAGAGTATTGCAAATATGAATCTAAGGATAAAAAAAACCTGCAACGGAAACCTCATCCTAAGGGAGGAATCAGCATAAGATCAGGGTGCACAGGGATATCCAGTGAATGCATTTAGAAGCCATATAAATGGCTACTAAAGCCTTAGCCGACAACATGCCAATTGCTGGCATATCCAGGGTCGCTAAATGCTTCATAGCTTTTATATCGATTGATAGTAAAGAGATTCTTTGCATGGACAGGAAAAATAAAACTTTGGGTGGCAATTCTTATGGCCATTAAAAGGCCAGAGAAAGTAATTTTTCCAATAGTAGATTGCTGTTTTGTATCAATACAATGGCTACACATGAGAGAAAATTTCCTATTTTTACCAATTGGTGCCATGAGAAAATGTCCTTAATTACTTTCTTTAATTTTGTCCAGTGAAGCAAAAGGTGCCTTAATCTTTCTTTTCTTCAGTAACTGTGCAGCCAAGAAAAATAAGTTTAGTTAGTTTCAGTTGAAAATCCCCAAACATGAAAGTCTTCCTATTCAGAAGTGAAATCATAATAATATATTGATTATAAGTAGTATACTATTTCCACATTGAAGTGAAATCATAATAATATATTGATATAAAATGAAATACGTCACTCTCCCCAGTCCATCATTAATTTTTATTTAAATAATATTGGCTCCCTTTTAATTTCTTGTGGTAGCAGAGGGTCTAACTGGCCTGTTAAATCAGTTGAATTGGGATTGTTCAAAGGTTTCAAGGTCAATCATGGCATCTGTTTCTCTGAGTTACAATATGCAGATGACTCTTTTTTGGTTGGAGGAGCATGTTGGGAAAATGTTTGGGCTATTATTAAGGCTTTACTTCGAAGCTTCTGTACTAAAGGCAAATTTCTCTAAGAGCAAGCTTTACGGTGTGTATGCCTGTCCTGATTTTCTGGAAAGTGCAGCAGCTTTTTTATATTGTTCTGTGGCATCACTTCCTTTTAAATTCCTTTGGTTCCCTATTGGAGCAAATCATACACGAGGAGTTTTGTGGGCACCAGTTATTAATTTGTTGAGAAGCAGTGTTTCTGGAAGGGGAGACAATTGTCCATGGGTGGAAGGATTGCATTGATCAATTTGATCTTCACAAGCTTAGCTTTATATTACTTTTCCTTTCTTACAGACCCAGTAAAAGATAATTGCAGAATTGATTAAAATACAGAGGATCTTTTTATGGAATGGGAATGTGGGTGGTTTTAAAATTCTGTGGATTGATTGGGAGACAGTTTGTATGCCAAAGTATGAGGGTGGTTTGGGAGTGAAGGACTTAAATCTTTTAATTTGAACTTGTAATCAAATTGGCATTGGCGTTTCTTTAATGATAAACATCCACTATGGTATGAGTTTCTGTGTTGCAAATATGGAAGGATTGATTCCAATTCTTATGATTTTTTTAGTGTTCGAAAGCCTTCCCTATGGTGGCATGATCTGTGGCAGCTGGATTCCCTGGAGATGGTTTGGTTTCAAAATTCTGTTCGTAGGAGTGTTGGAAGTGGCAGTAACACTTTGTTCTGGCATGATTCTTTGCTGGGTGAAAATAGCTTGAAGAATCTGTTCCCACTTTTATTTCAGAACTCTTTGCAGAAGGATACTTTGGTTTCTGATATGTGGCATGTGAGTGGTGGATCGCGAGAGTGGGTTTGGAGGTGCAAAGTATAAAATTTGAGAGGAGAAATTTTGAAGATGAAACACACCTGTTTTTGCTATGTCCATTTTCTGCTCAGGTCTGGATTGCAATATAGATTGCTTGGTGTATGTATGGTGCAGCATAACCAGATACATATATAGCCAATATATTCAGCATGGTTTATTCTTTACGGGAAAGAAACTTCAAGTGTTTACGCGCTGTTATTTGGCACGCTGGTTGTTGGTGTACATGGCTACTTAGAAACAATACTGTTATTTTCCAGAATGCTGTTGTGGATCTTCCTGCGGTTTTCACTCAAATTCAACGACTATCTTTGATGTGGATTAGTTATAAGACTTCTAATTTGGCATATATTCCCTTTTATTTATGGTGTAACAGTCCCTTAGATAGCTTGATGGATCTGTTTTAGTCCTTAACTTTTAATCTTTTCCTACAATTTCCTTGACGGGGCACGCTTTGTGTCCCTTTTAATAAATTCAGATTCACGTTTAAGAAAATTGTTTAATTTTTATAAAAAGTATAAATCCCTCTAATCAGTTTTGATAAATGTTCTGTTTATTGTAACTTTTTTTTCATTAAAAATATTATTAATTCTAAAAAACTTCTTTGAGATAAAATTCTATAGGCTAAAACTTCCTGCACTTCCATAATTTGCATTCCGAATCGGGCTTTCCCAAAACCAGTGGGGCGCAGCAGGAAAGAGGGTAAATATCCTATCACTCGTAACATGGCAACAGGGGATAAGGGTGTTTCTAAAAGTGGAGCGAATCTCTTTTCCTTTTCTTCTAAAAACAAGCGTCCAATCACTACAAAAATAAAAACTTGTTTTTACTGACAGCTATCTTGTAGCTGTTACCAAAAACTGCTACAAAATAATATGATTGCTTACAAATTAAATCTATTAACCGCCACAATTTGACCTTTTCTCTTCTATTTTAATCTTTCAAGTCATTAATTATTTCGAAATTTCTTCGCCACGTGTTCCTGCACTTAGCCATTTCGATATTTCAAGTCATTAATTATTTCGATATTTCTTCACCGCAATAATATTGCACTTCTTTTAATGTGTAAAGATCAATCTTAATGAAACTTAAGGTTAAACTCAATAATGATCCTTAATACTTGAGTTATTTATAAAATGTTCACAGTTTTGATGGCACCTATCTTGTTGACTTGGAGCACTTTTTTTTTGTCTATTTCATCCCTTAAAACTTGAATTATAGTTGTGTTTCATCCTATAGTTCATGATCATTCTTTCTAGTACAGACACTGCATGTATGGAAGAATATGCTCTGTTCATATTTGAAGTTCAGGGATTTCTTCCATTATATGTGGTGCACCTTGTTTTTGTTTGTGTAATGTACTAATACCAGTTTTCTTATGGATTTAAATCCTACTTCTAAATCTTGATTCTTTCTGATAAGTCTTTTTCCCTTGTTTGTTATTGTGCATCTACATTTGCAGCGTATAATCATTGAACAGATAAGATGGTTTCAGCGGATCTATGTTCCAGTCAGTCAGTCTTGTCGAGTATTAAGTTGTTGGCATTCTTAGTAAATTTATTTCCATTGATGGCGATTCTTTGAATTTATGCTCAGTGACATAACTCAAGAGATTTGCATTTTGTATATAAAGGTTCTTTGTTGAAAAAAAAGAAAAAAACTTGTATGAATTTCTAAATTCTAACTGCAAAATCACATTGTCAGTGGTTTCTATCTCCCATTTTTCCAGATTCAGTGGCTAAGATATTTGAGAAATAACATATTCTTATGTAGTAGTACATTTGACGAAGAAAGATGATTCTTTTTTAGATATTTGTTCTTCTGGCTGGAATTTGAGAAGGGAGACTGTGTAGAGACATGAAGTGAAATATCAGTGTTGCTATTGATTATAAAAAAATTAAAGATAGTAAATAAATATTAGAGATTAAAAAATCTGACAAAATGATTAAAAAAATCTGTGGGCATTATTTTTTTTCCTAAACTAAGCAAAACAAATTAATTACCATTTCAAAACAATTCCAGTTTGCATTCGATATAACCTGTTGAAGATCAAGTTTCGGTGAAAGGAGATAGAGAATATGGAAGCCATAGCTGAGTTACAAGGTGCAGCAAAAGAAGTGAATTGACGTTTTGGAAGATCAAATATGCATCTCGAATCTATTATCAGAAAGCTGTAGTATATATGTACATGACGCAGCGTTAGATTAGTTGTAACTAACCATAACTAACCTAACAGGTTTAACTAACTCTAACTAGAAGCTGTTAAGATCCCCCCCTCAAGCTGGGAATGGATATTCAACATTCTCAGCTTGTTACAAAGAGTCTGAAAAACGGTAGGGGGTAAAGCCTTTGTGAAGATATCCGCGAGTTGTGCGGAAGATTGCACAGGGAGCAGCTTGAGATGACCCGAAGTAACTCGTTGACGGACGATATGGCAATCGATTTCGATATGTTTTGTTCGTTCATGAAAGACGGGATTGGTGGCGATCTGAATAGCTGAATGATTATCGCAATATATGGTAGCTGGTTCTACAAATTTGATTCGAAAATCCTGAAGGAGGTAAGTCAACCATTGGAGTTCGCAGGTAGTTGAAGCTAAAGCTCGGTATTCGGCCTCCGATGAGCTGCGGGAAACCGTGGTTTGCTTCTTAGATTGCCATGAAACGGGAGAGGAGCCAAGGTATACAATGAACCCGGTGATGGAGCGTCGTGAATCTTGACATCCTGCCCAGTCCGAGTCACTAAAGGCTTTTAGTTGAGGATTATCGACGGCGGAGAGATAAATGCCAGAACCAGGGGTTCCTTTAAGATATCGAAGGACCCTATAAGCAGCTTGAAGGTGCATGTTGGTTGGGCTAGACATGTACTGACTTAATTGTTGTACTGCATAAACGATGTCAGGACGCGTGTTCGTGAGGTATATAAGGCGACCAACAAGCCTCCGGTAAGAGGATGATGCTTCATCGGATAATGGGGTGCCTGCGGCGGCGTGTAGCTTAGTGGAGTAATCCATCGGGGTCTTGTGCGGTTTACAACCCAACATTCCTGAGTCAGATAGAATATCCAAGGTATATTTTCTTTGAGATAAATGAATCCCGTTAGAGGAACGCGCGACTTCGAGGCCGAGAAAATATTTCAGGTCTCCGAGATCCTTGATTTTGAAGGTGTGATCAAGTATGGTAATCATTGTTTGTATTTCAGAACTGCTATTCCCAGTTAGAATGATATCGTCCACGTATACTAAAATTATAGTGGTAGTTAATTCTGTAAAACGCAGGAAGAGTGAATGATCGGATTGAGACTTGTGGAACCCGTGAGTTGTTAGAAGACTCGAAAGCTTTAAGAACCATTGACGACTTGCCTGTTTTAGCCCGTAGAGGGAGCGCTGCAAACGGCATACCAAGTTTGGATTCGGAGTTGTTAATCCCGGTGGAACCTGCATGTAGACCTCTTCATCTAACTCACCGTGTAAGAAGGCATTGTTAACGTCTAATTGCCGCAGGTGCCATTTGTTCATGACGGCAACGGCAAGCAGAAAACGAACAGTAGTTAGCTTTGCGACTGGGGAGAAGGTGTCAAGGTAGTCGAGGCCCTCCATTTGCGTGTAACCTTTGGCCACGAGACGAGCTTTATACCTTTCTATGGAACCATCCGATCTGTGTTTAATTTTGTATATCCATCTGCACCCTATGGCCGTTTTATGTGGAGGAAGAGGAGTTAATCGCCAAGTTTTGTTTGATTGTAGAGCATCCAATTCGGCACGCATCGCTTTAATCCAGCAGTCGTGTTGGGAGGCTTCAGCATAGGAAGAAGGCTCTACGGTGGAGGTGATCGTCATGATGAAATGCTTGTGTGTGGGTGAGAGTCGTGAGTATGAAAGAACTGAGCTAAGAGGGTAACGAACCTTCGTTGAAGTGTTGGTATCGAGTGAGGAGAGAGCATGGTGATAATCGCGTAGGTATGCGGGTGCTTGTGTTCTTCGGTTTGAACGTCTAGGCTGCGGAGAAGTAGGTTCCATTGTGTGTGTTTGGCTTATAGGTTCCTGTACAGAAGGTTGTGTTGATGTAGTTTCTATAGTTGGTTCATATTGGATGTTAGAGAAGGGTTCCGGTAGAGTTGTGCTTGGTTCTATGCATGAATGTTGTGTATCAATAATCTGTGGAAAGTGATCTTCATAGAATATGACATTGCGTGATGTGATGATGTTATGTGAATGCAAATCATAAAGCATGTATCCTTTCGTGTTTGGCTTGAACCCAATGAAAATACAAGGATGAGCTCTGGGTTCTAATTTCTTACGATTAGCTTTAATGGTGCTAGCATAGCATAAACATCCAAAAACGCGCAGATGAGATATGTCGGGTATATGCCCATGAAGACGTTCATATGGTGATATGTTATGTAGAAAGGGAGTGGGGATGCAATTTATCAAACATGCTGCGTGTATTAATGCATAGTTCCAGAATTTAGGTGGCATGTTGGCTTGAAATAACAAGGCTCGTGTTACATTAAGCAAATGCTGGTGTTTCCGTTCCACAATACCGTTTTGTTCGGGTGTTTCTATGCATGATGTTTGATGCACGATTCCTTTTGATTTAAAGTAGCTGGGCATAAGAAATTCGGGCCCATTATCACTCCGTATTGTTTTCACTCTCTTGTTATGTTGAGTTTCAATAAATGTAATGAATCCTATAATGATGTTTCGTGTTTCTGCCTTAGAATGCATAAGATGTATCCACGTGAACCTTGAATGATCATCTACAATGGTTAAAAAATACTTATGACCATGCATGGATGCTTTCGAACAAGGACCCCAGATGTCCATGTGAAGTAAATCAAAATTGTGCAATGCGTGTGAAGTGCTTGAGGAAAAGGAAAGCTTTTTATGTTTCGCATAATGGCACGTATTACACACAAAATTTTTATCATGATTCAGAATAGGATAATGGGGTTTCATACATTGAAGCCTTTCCGTTGATAGATGGCCCATTCGAAAATGCCAGAGATCAATAGGTATAACATTGCACTTAGGGTGGACAATGGTCGAGCAAACAATTTTATTGTGTTGGTCTGGAATGAGATGATATAAGCCATGTCTCTCCTCAACTATACCAATCTTCGTACGTTTGTTCGTGTCCTGTAGCATACATGAATTGGAAGAAAGAATCAGTGCACAATTAGTGGAGGACACAAGTTTAGAGATAGAGATGAGATTGAAAGTGAACGTGGGTATGTATAAGACGTTGAACAAGGTTATGGCCTTCGAAAGGTGTACTGTGCCTGAATGGGTGGCCTGTACATGGTGACCATTCGGAAGTTTCACTGCAACTGGTTTGATAGGTTTATATGCATGAAGATAATTCAAGGAACAAGTCACATGATCGGTGGCTCCCGAATCTAGTATCCAGGAGCTTATGATGGATGAAGATATACCTGGGGTAGAAGGTTTGTCAGTGGTACAAGATGATATGGATGCAACCTGTTTGGTTTGTTCCGGCGCCGTGCTTCCCGTCGACGGCCGTTGGATTAAAGCGAGCAGAGCCTTATGTTGCTCAGGTGAGAATCGAACAAAATCTTGGGCTTCATGATGCTGGATTTGATCTTCCTGAAACTTGTCACTCATCGTTACCACGTTGTTAACTGTGGTTCTTCCATTGTAGGGTTTATATCCCGGCGGGTATCCGTGCTTTCGGTAACATACATCAACCGTGTGGCCCATCTTTCCGCAGTGGGTACAGGTCTTTCTTCCCCCATTGCTTTTGTATCTTGTTTCATGATTAGAGGGCATACCATGCTTCTTGTAGCACACACTTTCTGTGTGGCCACTTCGTCCACAGTATTCACAAGCAGACCTTGCAGCATTAATGGAAATTTCCTTAGTTTCGAAATTGAGATTAGGAGAACAGTTACCTAATAATTGCCGTTCTTGCTGTGCTACATAGGAGAAAATCTTCGATATGGGTGGTATGGGATCCATAAGTAAGACATGAGATCGAATGTTTGTATATTGCTCATTTAAACCTCTCAGGAACTGCATAGCTCGATCTTCGAGCTTTCTTTGTCCGATAATGGTGGAAACCGAGCAAGAACACCGGACGTTGCAGGTGCAGATTGGGTCAGGCCTAAAGCTTTCTATCTCGTCCCAGATCACGCGTAATCGGGTAAAGTATTCGGTTATTGAAAGGGCTCCCTGTTTTAATGTTGACGCTTCTTGCTGCAGATCGGAAATTCTCAATAAGTCACCCTGTGAATATCTCGATTTTAAATCTCTCCAAATATCTTCTGCTTTATCCATCCAAAGCACACTTTGCCTTATGGAAGTTGCCACGGAGTGGACGATCCAGGAGACGACCATGTTATTGCATCGCCGCCATGCCCCGTATAGCCTATCGGTCTTCAATGGTTCCGGTGCAGTCCCGTCGACGAACTCCAACTTGTTTTTGGCGCTAAGAGCAGTGACCATGGAACGGCTCCACGAGTGATAGTTAGTTGAATCCAGTACTGGGGAGACAAGGGCAGTAGCTGGGTTTTCACTAGGATGAAGATACAGATAGCTTTCGACATTGTTGAAAGTTGTTTCGTTCATGGTGGTTAGTGAATCGTTCGAGAAGAAGAGTGAGATGTATGTGCGCAGCAGAGCTCCTCATTTGAAGTGCTCTGATACCATGTTGAAGATCAAGTTTCGGTGAAAGGAGATAGAGAATATGGAAGCCATAGCTGAGTTACAAGGTGCAGCAAAAGAAGTGAATTGACGTTTTGGAAGATCAAATATGCATCTCGAATCTATTATCAGAAAGCTGTAGTATATATGTACATGACGCAGCGTTAGATTAGTTGTAACTAACCATAACTAACCTAACAGGTTTAACTAACTCTAACTAGAAGCTGTTAAGATAACCAACGATTTACGTAATTGACTAACTCAACCACAACAAGTAACATAGCATTATCAATAATATAATAAACAGAACAAAAATAGAGTTCTTCAAAATCTTGACTTCAAAGAGTAACACATTAGTCTAGCATAAGGTCTTCCTTCCTCTTCTCATCATGACCAACACGAACTCATTTAAAGTAATCACATGATCCATTATTCTATACCAAAAGATTGATGAATAAAACAGTCACAAAATATGAATAAAAAAATATAAAAACAGGGGAAGTAACCATACACATTCAGGCCAAAATTCTCCAACCTTTGGCAATCAACATGTGTAGAGCAGCTTCCCTAGTTTCTTAGTTGTTTTTGAAGTTCAAATCACAACCTTCCTATCACAATAACAATAAGTAACATTACCACCATTGCATCCAGAAGAGGTAGAAGACTCAAATTCCTCCAAAAGCTTGAGTTTTAATTATTACAAACATTCTAGAAGCAAACCATAAGTCATCTGAACTTAGCTACTAATGTTAGTTATGAGTGTGCTTTAAATGACAAGACAAAATTCATAAGCATGGAGAAGGTGTGAAACAATAGCCTACAGTAGAAGTTTTCCAGACATAGATTATGCATATTTAGAAGCAAAACTACAAGGAGAGTTGTTTAGAAACTAAAAAGGTAGTCATGTTTTCTAAATTAGTTGTCTACATGTTTGAAAGAATATTTATCGGAAAAGGTTAACTCCTTAAAAGTATGTTTGTACATGGTTTTAGTTTCTAAAATTTGGGCCAAGTTTATTTTTGGCTCCCAAAATAATAATTTTTTTTACATATCCCCGAAGTTAGGAAATAGCTAGCTTTTCTTAGTCCCTTGTCATGGACGATGTAACGCTCATTGTTGATGTGGCTAAGGGCACTCATGTAAACATATGTCAGTATGTCATAGTCATCATATGCCATATGCTTATATTTAATTGTTGGCTTAAAAAAAAAATTGACGCCTGTTATTGAGGCGCGAAGTTTTTCTTTTGTTCACAAATTTAAAAGTGATTTATTAGTTCCCCTTATTTGGAAATCGCCCATTCTGGTCTTAAAATTTGACGCTATTAAAATACTTTTTGACGTGGCTAATTGTGTATTTTCTGATGGTTTTAAAAATACAATTTATGAAAATTTTAAACCCTCAAAATTTATATTAATGAATAATATTATAAAATAAGTTTTGTTGCATTTTTATACAGCAAAATAAAATAAACCACTACAATCTCCCATTCCAACAACGTGTTTTCACATTCCAACCACAAGTCACATATCTTAGTGTCGAAATAAAAAAGCTAGGAAAAACCCCATCCATGGCAGCATGACAAGGAGTAGGTGATGGAGAGAAACAAAGGATGAGCAGAAGTGATGAAGAGAGAGTGGGCAAGAGAAATTGAATGGGAGGAAAGGAAACGAGCAAGGAGAACATGAGACGGGGCAATGTTGTCGTGGCAAAAACAATGAACACCTAGCTCGTAGAGGGAAAGGGGAGAGTGAGAAAAACAATGGGAAGTACTCCAACAAGTCCCTTTCATAAGAAACAAGTCTTAGTAAATTATACTACCATATACTTAAATTTGTCAATATTTTTATCAAATAATTCTACTAATTGATAATATATTTATTAAATGCTACATTTATTAAATATAATATACACTTAAGTAAATTTGAATGTCAATAACATTAAATAATATATTTATTATATTAATTAATGAATTTTAGGTAAATTTGACTGTCAATAATATTAAATAATATATTTATTATATTAATTAATGCATTTTAAGTAAATTTGACAGTCAATAACATTAAATAATGTATTTATTATATTAATTAATGCAATTTAAGTAAATTTGACTGTCAATAACATCAAATAATATATTTATTATATACAATATGTAGTCAATTTAATAATATTACATTACAATGTATTTTAATTTTTGAAATTTCTTTTCCAACTAATACTGTTCAACAATAAGAAAAATAATAGTTTGATAATTTATTAAAAATATATTACATTCAATAATCAATGTTGAGGAATTTATTATATTTAATAAATATCATACAATTGGTATATTGTAAGTAAAATTGATTGAAAAATAAAAATAATTACTTCCGTCAAAATTAAATTTTAAATTAATTACTAAATTTATTAAAAATAATATGTATTCAAAATTTTAAGCATAGAAATTAATATATGAATTATTATGTTTATATATGTGTGAACTACTATTAGCATTAATTATTATGATTATTACATATTTAAGTGTTTTATATTAAAATATACTACCAACAAAGTTGGAAATAGTAAGCAACTTGTCTTAATTAAATGATCCAACATATAAATCTTAATTAATTCTTTAATGTGAAATAAATCGGATTGAAAAGATAATACACACTTAATGTGCATTCAAAATCCTCCACGAAAATTTATCAATGCTTCCGGCCATTAGAATCCTATAAAAGGCCAGGAGGAATGTGCTAGTAGTTAAATATTCAAATAATTTGAGAGATTGTTTATTCACTTCTTTGCATCTTAGTCATGAAAACATCATCACCTTCAACTCTTGCCCTAGTTTTATTCTATCTTTGCAACATCTTTTACTTAGAGGCTTTCAATGGTGGCTTTAGTGTGGAGATGATCCACCGTGACTCATCAAGATCACCATTCTTTAGTCCCACAGAAACTCAATTCCAACGAGTTGCTAATGCCGTGCATCGTTCCATTAACCGTGCCAATCATTTGAACCAATCTTTTGTCTCTCCAAACTCACCTGAGACCACTGTTATATCAGCTCTAGGTGAATACCTCATTAGTTATTCAGTAGGAACCCCATCACTCCAGGTCTTTGGAATTCTTGATACGGGTAGTGACATCATTTGGCTGCAATGCCAACCATGTAAAAAATGCTACGAACAAACCACTCCTATATTTGATTCTTCAAAATCCCAAACATACAAAACCCTACCTTGCCCTTCTAATACATGTCAATCTGTTCAAGGTACCTTTTGCTCCTCTAGGAAACATTGTTTATATAGCATTCATTATGTGGATGGGTCACAGTCACTAGGAGATCTTAGTGTGGAGACCCTCACTTTAGGCTCCACCAATGGCTCTCCTGTCCAATTTCCTGGAACTGTGATAGGATGCGGGCGTTACAATGCTATTGGCATTGAAGAGAAAAATTCCGGCATCGTTGGCCTAGGGCGCGGACCCATGTCCCTTATAACTCAATTGAGTCCTTCAACAGGTGGGAAGTTTTCATATTGTTTGGTACCAGGGCTGTCTACTGCATCCAGCAAACTCAATTTTGGAAATGCTGCCGTGGTTTCCGGGCGTGGGACCGTCTCAACCCCATTATTCTCAAAAAATGGACTAGTATTCTACTTCCTAACCCTAGAAGCATTCAGTGTAGGACGCAATAGAATAGAGTTTGGAAGCCCTGGATCTGGTGGAAAGGGAAATATCATAATTGACTCAGGTACAACGCTCACTGCTTTGCCAAATGGTGTTTACTCAAAGTTGGAAGCAGCAGTAGCAAAGACAGTGATATTGCAGCGTGTTAGGGATCCAAATCAAGTGTTGGGTCTTTGCTACAAAGTTACACCTGATAAACTAGATGCAAGTGTACCAGTGATCACAGCACATTTTAGTGGTGCAGATGTCACTTTAAATGCTATCAACACCTTTGTTCAAGTGGCCGATGATGTAGTGTGCTTTGCTTTCCAGCCAACTGAAACTGGTGCCGTCTTTGGGAACTTGGCTCAGCAAAACCTCTTGGTTGGTTATGATCTCCAAATGAACACCGTGTCCTTTAAGCACACAGATTGCACTAAGCAATGATTGATTGTTGTTTAACTTAGTCTAAGTTAGTTGATTAAATAAATTTTCACCATTTTTTTTTGTGTTCCAAAACATATTATCATTGTAGGAAATACATATGATGAAAGAAAATACGTTATCATGTTCACTATAATATTTTAATAAAAGAATTAGTAAAATCGGATATGAAAATTCACAAATTAATAACCCAATTGGCCAACAAATTCAATAGGGAAATGAAGTTAGTTTGAAACTTATTTGTAAAACTTTTGTCTAGTACTTGTAGAATATGATTGTTGAATTAATACACGGTGGCAACCTTTTGATGAAAACGATTATATTAATAATGATAAGGAAAACAAATTAACATATTTTATAATAATTGCAAGCTATGCCGTTATGCAAATTCACAAAACGTTGTAAACTAAAGAGAAATGCTAGAGAAGAGTGCACTGGGATCTATCCTAGTTTAGTCACCAACCTCTTGTGACTACGTTAAGTCCTCAAAGCTTAAGATATTCTTTCAGGAATTCGATCAGAGTATTACAAATATGAATCTAAGGATAAAAAAACCTGCAACGGACACCTCATCCTAAGGGAGGAATCAGCATAAGATCAGGGTGCACATGGATATACAGTGAATCCTTTTAGAAGTCATATAAATGGCAACTAAAGTCTTTGCCGACAATATGCCAGTTGCTGGCAAATCAAGGGTCGCTAAATGCTTCATGGCTTTTATATCAATTGATAGTAATGAGATTCTTTGCATGGCCAAAAAAAGTAATTTTTCCAATAGTAGATTGGTGTTTTGTATCAATACAATGGCTACACATGAGAGAAAATTTCCTCTTTTTACCAATTGGTGCCATGAGAAAATGTCCTTAATTACTTTCTTTAATTTTGTCCAGTGAAGCAAAAGGTGCCTTAATCTTTCTTTTCTTCAGTAACTGTGCAGCCAGGAAAAATAAGTTTAAGTTAGCTTCATTTGAAAATCCCCAAACATGAAAGTCTTCCTATTAAGTAATAGAAAAATCCCTAAGAAAAATCCCCAAACATGAAAGTCTAATTATATATAAAATTTCAGAAGTGAAATCATAATAATATATTGATTATAAGTAGTATACTATTTCTACATTGAAGTGAAATCATAATAAATGACATTCACCTTGACTTAATTGAGTGCAAAATAACGAACTGACTGACTGACCCAAAATGTAATGCTGTTATTCTCTAATCTCTGCAATGGAGTTTGATACACGGGCACAACGAAGTGAAGTGATGGAGACATGTTCTTTTTATATAGAGCATTCTTCCAGCCTTCTACCAAAACTTAACAGGTCAACCTTACAAAGCTTAAACTGCAAAATTTAGGGGGAGGACATACTATAAAATCACTATTAAAAAAAACTACTGCGTAAAAAGGATAATACAACAAGAATCAAGGGAAGAGTTCAGGATATAAAATGAAATACGTCACTCTCCCCGGTCCATCATTAATTTTTATTTAAATAATATTGGCTCCCTTTTAATTTCTTATGGTAGCAGAGGGTCTAACTGGCGTGTTAAATAAATCAGTTGAATTGGGATTGTTCAAAGGTTTCAAGGTCAATCATGGCATCTGTTTCTCTAAGTTACAATATGCAGATGACTCTTTTTTGGTTGGAGGGGCATGTTGGGAAAATCTGTGGGCTATTATTAAGGCTTTTCTTCGAAGCTTTGAACTAGCTAGCTTCTGTACTAAAGGTAAATTTCTCTAAGAGCACGCTTTTCGGTGTGCATGCCTCTCCTGATTTTCTGGAAAGTGCAGCAGCTTTTTTATATTGTTCTGTGGCATCACTTCCTTTTAAATTCCTTTGGTTGCCTATTGGCAAATCATAGACGAGGAGTTTCGTGGGCACCAGTTATTAATTTGTTAAGAAGCTGTGTTGCTGGAAGGGGAGACAATTAATTGTCCATGGGTGGAAGGATTGCATTGATAAATTTTTTTCCTTTCTTACAGACCCAGTAAAAGATAATTGCAAAATTGATTAAAATACAGAGGAGATTTTTGTGGAATGGGAATGTGGGTGGTTTTAAAATTCTGCGGATTGATTGGGAGACAGTTTGTATGCCAAAGTATGAGGGTGGTTTGGGAGTGAAGGACTTAAATCTTTTAATTTGAACTTGTAATCAAATTGGCGTTGGCGTTTCTTTAATGATAAACATCCACTATGGTATGAGTTTCTGTGTTGCAGATATGGAAGGATGAGCAGAAGTGATGAAGAGAGAGTGGGCAAGAGAAAGTGAATGGGAGGAAAGGAAACGAGCAAGGAGAACATGTAATCGTGGCAAAAACAATGAACACCTAGATCGTAGAGGGAAAGGGGAGAGCGAGAAAGATAATGGGAAGTACTCTAGTCCCTTTTTTAAGAAACTAGTTTTAGTAAATTATATTACCATATACTTAAATTTGTCAATATTTTTATCAAATAATTCTACTAATTAATAATATATTTATTTAATGCTATATTTATTAAATATAATATACAGTTCATTTATTAAATATAATATACACTTAATTAATTAATGTATTTTAAGTAAATTTGACTGTCAATAACATTAAATAATATATTTATTATATATAATATGTAGTCAATTTAATAATATTACATTACGACGTATTTTAATTTTCGAAATTTCTTTTTCAACTAATACTGTTCAACAATAAGATAAATAATAGTTTGATAATTTATTAAAAATATATTACATTTATTAATCAAAGTTGAGGAATTTATTATATTTAATAAATATCATACTTAGTAAATTGTAAGTAAAATTGATTGAAAAATAAAAGTAATTACTTCCGTCAAAATTAAAATTAATTACTAAATTTATTAAAAATAATATGTAGTCAAAATTTTAAGCATAGAAATTAATATATGAATTATTATGTTTATATATATATATATATATATATATATATATATATATATATAATGTGTATGTGTGCGCACGTCAATTATTATTAATATTAATTATTATTACATATTTAAGTTTTTATATTAAAATATACTACCAACAACACTTGACATAAATAATAAGCAACTTGTGTCTCTTAATTAAATAATTCAAGTTATGAATCTTAATTGATTTTTAGATGTGAAATAAATCATGTTAAAAAGATAATACATATTTTATGTGCACTAAATCTTCCACGAAAATTTATGAGTGTTTTCTGCCATTAGAATCCTATGAAAGGCCACCAGGAATGTGCTAGTAGTTAAATATGCAAATAATTTGAGAGATTGTTTATTCACTTCTTTGCATCTTAGTCATGAAAACAATATCACCTTCAACTCTTGCTCTAGTTTTATTCTATCTTTGCAACATCTTTTACTTGGAGGCTTTCAATGGTGGCTTTAGTGTGGAGATGATCCACCGTGACTCATCAAGATCACCATTCTTTCGTCCCACAGAAACTCAATTCCAACGAGTTGCTAATGCCGTCCATCGTTCCGTCAATCGTGCCAATCATTTCCACAAAGCTCATAAGGCCGCTAAGGCCACTATAACACAAAATGATGGTGAATATCTAATCAGCTATTCAGTTGGAATCCCTCCGTTTCAACTTTATGGTATTATTGATACAGGTAGTGACATGATTTGGTTGCAGTGTAAACCTTGTGAAAAATGTTACAACCAAACCACTCCTATATTTGATCCTTCAAAATCTAACACATACAAAATCCTTCCCTTTTCTTCTACTACATGTCAATCTGTTGAAGATACCTCTTGTTCCTCTGATAATAGGAAAATGTGTGAATATACTATTTACTATGGGGATGGATCATACTCACAAGGAGAACTTAGTGTGGAAACCCTAACTTTAGGCTCCACCAATGGCTCATCTGTCAAATTTCGTAGAACCGTGATAGGTTGTGGACGTAACAATACTGTCTCCTTTGAAGGCAAAAGCTCGGGCATAGTTGGCCTAGGAAATGGACCTGTGTCGCTAATAAATCAATTGAGACGTCGTTCTTCTTCAATAGGTAGAAAGTTTTCCTATTGTTTGGCTTCAATGTCTAACATATCTAGCAAACTCAATTTTGGAGATGCTGCTGTGGTTTCTGGGGATGGGACTGTCTCAACTCCAATAGTCACACATGACCCAAAAGTATTTTACTACCTAACCTTGGAAGCATTCAGTGTGGGAAACAATAGAATAGAGTTTACAAGCTCCTCATTTAGATTTGGTGAAAAGGGAAATATCATAATTGACTCAGGTACAACACTCACTCTTTTGCCAAATGATATTTACTCAAAGTTGGAATCAGCAGTAGCAGATCTGGTTGAATTAGACCGTGTTAAGGATCCACTTAAACAGTTGAGCCTTTGCTACAGAAGTACTTTTGATGAACTAAATGCACCAGTGATCATGGCACATTTTAGTGGTGCAGATGTCAAGTTAAATGCTGTCAACACCTTTATCGAAGTGAAACAAGGGGTAACATGCTTGGCTTTCATTTCTAGTAAAATTGGTCCCATCTTTGGGAACATGGCTCAGCAAAACTTCTTGGTTGGCTATGATCTTCAAAAGAAAATTGTCTCCTTTAAGCCCACAGATTGCAGCAAGCAGTGATTGATTGTTGTTTGTTTTGTTTAGTCTGTGTGGATCAACAATAAAATTATACATTTCATCAAAATATCTTTTATATATTACCAACTAATTCTTTTAATTAAGCAATAATAATTAAATGTAATATTATTAAGACATATATCATATTTATTAAATCGTGTAGAATAAGGAAAATTGATCGTCCAATGAAATTAAATAGCATATATTGGATAGCTTTACAGAAATTAAGAATGGTTAGAAAAAGCGACAAATCAGAAATAACCTCAATTTATGTGTGTTTAATATAATTTCTGCATACAAAGCAACCTTTCTCAAGGTTTTTCTTCATTCCAGATTCATCAGTGACATGGGAATAATGAAATTCCTTGTGCAAACATTCATATAACAGTAAAAAAAATAATTCCATAAGGTGAAAAACGAGTTGTTACAAAACACATGACCAAACAAACTCTTATGACATCTAATCCTATCTACTTTATCCACTCCTTATTCTTCTCCCCCTTTTAGAGTGAATCAAAATAAGAGGGAGTAGACACTAGACGCCACTAATCCTATGGTATTATTGTGAGATGATCAATTCACAGAGGAGCTTGAAATGGATGGTGCTTGTAGTGGTTGGACTCAGAGCTCTTGATACGGAAATGTTTGGCTTGAACGAGGAGAAATATTAGGGATACTGACCATTAAAAGCAACCAAAAAACGAAAAATAGGTTTCCAACAAACCTTAATCCCATTTTTTTCAAATTGAAAATCACAACCCCTAATCACTTTCTCTTTCGCATCACCACCAGATTCTCAATTTACCTCCTGAATTGTCGATTCCGTTCCTTCTACCTCCCTTTCATCACCATCCCTCTTCATCTTTTGTTACAACCCAAGTTCTATTGTTAGGTCCAATAGAATAGTATTATAATAGTTGTGCCTATTGTTAGGCCAAGTAAATAAGTCAGTAGATTCTAGGAAACGTTTGAGTATTCGGTCATGCATTTTGTACTGTATTTTGTTATTGTAGTTTTGTTCTTAGGTGTGACATACTGTTGTATATACTCTTGTAATGACTGATAGAAGGGATAATGAATTGATTTGCATGAAAAGTTAGTTTTCTAATTTTCTTTTTCTCTCTTATTTTTTCTGGAGTTCACTCCTATTCGAAAGGAAATTCATTCTACACCGTATAAAAAAGACAAAAAAATATTAAAAAACTAATTTTCATGTAAATTCATTGTCCCCTTCTATTAGTAGTTACAAGAGTATATATATACTGACTTATTTACTTGGGCCGCACAACTATTATAATACTCTATTGGACCTAACAATAGAACTTGGGTTGTAACATTTTCTTGCCCTCTTCACATCTCATGGGTTTGACACGCAAGGAAGAGGAAGTACTATATTTGTGAACTTGCACATTTCCTTTGCCACAATTGGAGTTCCACCTTGTGCCGCTACAACCACAGTGGTTGTCGCTGTCGCATTTAGGTTGTCATTGTGAAAGTCACATTTGGGATGTTGCTCCACAATCGTGGCATGTAGGATCTCACCTAGTCAATCACTCTTCTTTCTCTGTTCTATCCTCATTTCATGCTTTGATTTGATCTCTTCCTTTGCGGTTTTGGGTTTGGGATTTTTTGGAAGTTGTTTTGCAAATCTAAATCTATGATGGCAATCAACAACAACACAAGACACCCGATTGGAAAAGACATGGGATACAATGATGGAGATGGGAGTAGAATGCGGTGGTGTTGGGTGGTTCTAGGTTTTGTGAGAGGGAAGTTGTCGCCTCTGGCATGCTACTACACTATGGTGTTTCATGTTATTGGAAGAAGTAGATGGAGAAGAAGAGGAAGGAGAGGAGAAGAGGGAGAATTTCCATTTTGTGAAGGTTTTCACCCGCTAATATCTGTCTCGTTAACAATGTCGACTCCAAATGGACAGAGGGATCATTTTGAATCAATTTAAAAAAATAAAGGATCAAAATAAACTTTATATAAAAGATAAAAGACTAAATTGAATAATAATGTGACTTAAATTTTGATTATCCTTATTAGACTTATCATTTCTTAAAAATAAAATTAAGAATTGAACAAACAATCAAATACAAAAAGCAAAAATGAGGGTGTTACATATTCAATTAGGAGATCTAGAATAATTTATGAAATCCCTTGTCTAATCTAGATTGCCTAATCGGAAAATATTATTTGTAATTATCCCATATTAGGTTATTCGAAACATCTTTTTTATTTTGAAATTGATAATTCAGAATAAAAAATATATCTTATGGATCGCCTAATACGAGACAATTGCAAACATTACTTCCAGATAAGGCAAGTCAGATAGCAAGTAATTCTTATTTTATGAAACTAATTTTGGTAATAGTGTTAGTTTAAAGGCACATTTTTGTGCTAGCAACGGGCAATTTTGGAGGCATTGCATTAAAATGTGCTTGAAGATGATTTGGTGTTTGGTGGGTTGCAGTTGAACATGTTATCAAGTGGGGTAGTATGGGTGTGTTGGGTAATCAATACTCTTACAAATAAGATTATCCACACCCATAAAGGATTGAGAATACAACAAAGATTACATCGTAAAAAAAAATAATAACAAATACAAGAATTTAACATGTAGTTTGACACTTTTTGCCTACGTTCACGAAACTGTCTCAAAAAGTATTTCAATATCACAAAAATGATTACAAGATTATAACTCACTCCAAATCGTGTATCACTCTATCAACTCGAGTACCTCACTCAATGGTTATAAGAAATGATAATACTCTTACACAAAGATATAGTGAAAATTACACCAACTATAATAAATAAATTTTCTTGGAAGTTGAAACAAAAATAACTTCTAATTCAAATAATCTTTATCTAATAAAATGTAATATTTTCCTTTGCATTTAAGTCACATAAATTTTAATGATAAAAAATTAATTTTTAATATATTTATATCTTATCTTTTAACTTTGAAACTACTGGAAGAATGGAGAGGAAAGTGAGGAAGTTATAAAAAACAGAGGACAATTTAGAAATATTAAAATATATGGAGGTGCAAGCCGGAAGCAATGGTCGGGCTATAATATCATTTTCCCTTCTTTTTGTTTCAATCGCAGGCTACAAGTTGACCCAATAGCCTATGTGCTATGCAAGGTCAATGCGAGTCTAAAAAATAGGCAAGCCAACCCGTATTAGTACTTGATCCTGTACATGGCCTCCTCTTGTTTAGTACCTATCTGTTAAGAAAGTAAACAATATTTATTATCAATTTTTAAACACTACACATTTTTTACTTGCATTCTTTAATTTAATTAAACTATATTTATTATAAATTGAATTCTCCAAGTATCACAATTATTTGCTTTTACTCCGTATTAAAAAATTAACACATTTTGCTCATGTGACATTTGCAATGACATTTGACATGATGTTCACGTCACACTTGTTGATGTATCACTAACATAACTTTGATTATATGACATGTGAAAATAGATAATTACTAGATTGTCAAATGTTAAAGATGCAAATAGAAATCATCATCCTAAACTCAAACAACACTATACCACTATTGGTTATTTGGAGAAAGGATAATATAGATTTTAATGATTCATTATTGAATATGTTAATTCGTGCATTCGTTAATTGTTTATTGTGTGACCCGGCCTGTTGTCATATTAATAGGATAACTATTTAAAAGGGGGAAAAGTAAACTACTTTTGTCTCCTTTACATCTCCTTTTTATTTAATTAGAAAAAAGTAAAAACAAAATATTGCCATGTTGAATGATAATACTTTTGTCAAAAAAAAGGTTGAATGATAATACTAATAGTAAAATAGATTCTCAAATTTTTTAAATGATAAATTTCATTTCAAATTTAAATTATTTAAAGTAAAAAAAAAATGTGTAAAGTGAAAAATAAAAGATATACCCAAATTTAATTAAATCAAGTTATATTTAGAATTCGAACTACATTAATTGAATCTAACAAAAACAAAATTCTCACTTCTTAATTTTACTTAAC
This sequence comes from Glycine soja, assembly GCF_004193775.1. Taxonomy (NCBI): domain Eukaryota; kingdom Viridiplantae; phylum Streptophyta; class Magnoliopsida; order Fabales; family Fabaceae; genus Glycine; species Glycine soja. The sequence goes on along the minus strand of NC_041012.1, from coordinate 38,881,570 downwards.
TCTTCGCTTTATACATATATTTAAAATTTTGTGATGATTTTGTTTATTAATATCTTTAAAATTAATAGACAAAGAATAAAATATATTTTTTCATTAAAAATATTTTATTTTTTAGTTTATCAATACATACTTATTATTTCAATAATTATTTTTTAACGCAAAAAAAATGTTTATAAGATATAATAAACTATTAATGATATTCACGATATAAAACATATAATCAAGAATATATAAGGAAAATGTGTTAAAGTAATTAATGTCGTTATTTAATACTCAAGATTTTAAATTCCTTTTTTACTATCATATATTTGTCAAGAGTTATACTCAATGTCCCTTAAATAAATTTAATTTATAAAAACCAAAATATGTTTAATTGATTAAAAGTATTAAAGAAATTTCTAACAAGTTGTTAGATTAAAAAAGATAAAAGTTAAATGAAAACTACTAAAAATTGTTAATTAGTTTATGTCTTTCTAATAAAATATTTTATTATTAATTCTTTAATTAATCTTCACAGAACAAGTGAAATATCATTTTGGATTCAAACAAATACTCTTTTCAAATATAATTTTAAACTATCATTTTTTAATCTTTATCTCTTTTAACTCTGTATATAAATTAATATTTATAGTTTTATTTTAAAAATCATCAATAATTTAAAGTAATACTATCACAATTTAAATTATTTATTATAAATGTAAAATATAAGTATTTATCCAAAATATTTACTTTTCATAAATTTAATTATATAAATAAAAATGTATATTCTATGGAACCTATTATCATAACCTGTAAAATGAATACATGTGTGACTGAGACTATATAAAATAAAATATAAAAAAAAAGTGAAATTAATAAAGAGCACAGAGAAACATATGGTGGGTTTGAATTAGCTCACATTATCCCCACTGAGAATTTTCAGTGGTCAGCTGCTTTCCAACCCATACAGGATATTCCTACACTCAAAAATCACAAAAGCTGGGTGATGCTAAAATCAACTTCAAAACACTACTTACACTAGGAAAGCACTGAAAATCAGGTCAATTTAGTGTGCATTAATACATAAAATACACACCTTGTATCCTTTAAAGATTAGATTGAGCTATATCTACTTCAAACTACATTATATTAAACAAGATCACTTTTAGAAAACTAATAGTTCAGGTGACTTGTCATTTTTATTCCTTAAAGTAGAGTTATTAATATTATAAATTGAGATTAAAAAATAAAAGCAATATATGGTTGATCTAGGACTTACAGGCATTACTTTTAACAAGCTTATAGAGTGACTCATTTGTCAGACTCCAGCCTTGAGTGTATTCTTTTTATTCAATACAGTCCCTACAGCTAACTTGAATATGTGAAGCAATGAATCACTATCATCAACAATTGTATTAAGCTAACTTCAACTGCAAAGAGAAATCACATTCACTAATTGGCCTATTCTAGTGTAGCTTGGCTAAAAAAGCTATTTAAAAAAAAAGATAAAATGTTATTATCAGATACACTTATTTTTATTTGCCAAATTCAACATGAACTACATGCACATGAATCAAGGCCTTTAGCTTTTGACCAAGCCCCCTCAAGAATTGATCGGAAAATTGATCCCAAACATGACCTTAACTGCTAAAAATTTATTAGTTCTATTAACAAAAAAAACCAGAGAAAACAGATATCTCTACCTCTACAATCAAAATTAGCATGAACTTTGATGTGTTTCCGAATGAGAACATGGCTAGGTTAACAAGTCAGGATATTCACCAAGTTTGACTTCAGAGCATGCATCTTTTATAGCGAGAAGAAAAAGTGAATCATTACCAAACATCTCAGCTTTATCTCTATGGAACTTAACAAGGCATTTATCAGTTCACTGAAATTCTAATTTTGATCTTTAAACATATAACAGTATCTCACACTAGCAGTATTGATCCCTGTTGAATCATAACTTTGAATAAATAGTAAGGAGTAACCTTGGTGGTGTTCACATAAGAGCTGACATGCACAAACATGGAAAAACAAGATCTGCATCTAAATTAACTGATCATATGAATAAATTGACAACAAAATTGAAGAGACTGAAATTTGTCCAAAATAAAGTTTATATGTATCAAGTTATGTGCTTGATCCTAATTGATCTACACTCACTGGTCCCTCAAGGAAAGCTTATGTTGTTCTATACTGAATATCATGTCCAAAATAAAGTTGAATCTTAACTCAAAATAAAAATACATACATGTATTAAACATTTTAAGTTGGCATGGCTTTGTTAATCTATTTCCTTGCGGTTGATCTTTGATTCTGAGCTTTTTTTTACGAGTCTCTTGTATTTCAAATTATCTTTCAATCTCATCTGATTTACAGCCTAATAAGAGGATTAATAACTAGTGTTTTATAATAGTTGTTTTTTCCCCAACCTAGCCACCAAGGTTTCGCCATCCAAATCATCAACTAGTGTTGGTTGTTTTTTTATTATAATTATGCAATGATTGTGATTGAGATTGATTGTTTTTCATTTTCAATATTAATTTGATTAAAAACTTACTTCTACTTAAGTATATGAATTAATGACACTTAACTTCAATTCCAATCATGTTGGAGTTGAACATGTTGTACGGTTAGGTGGTTTATCTTCATTCCATATATTGATACATATAAACTTTTTTGGGTATTTGAAAAACCAAATCTTCAAGAAATGCCCACACCCAGATGAAAACAAACGACGTCAAATAAACACGGAGCTAGGGCTTAATCTAAATCAAGTCAAATTTTGGTTTCAAAATAAGAAGACACGACTAATGGTAGTCTTTTTTTTTTTAATACTTCATTTTTAAGGACAATTGTCTATACATTACTTTGTGCAATTTTCAGCTAATATGCGAGCAAATAGATAACAATGCTCTTCGGCGTGAGAATGGAAGGATACAATCAGAAAACCACTAACTGGGAGAGTCTTTGCTGAATTCGTTTGTGTATCCTGTGAGGGTCTAACCATGTGATCAGTAGAGCATGAACTTCAATTGCAAGCCTTTAAGGAGGAAAATGTTTAATTAGCTAAAGGTAAACTATTTTATTTAACTTATTCTCTTGTGATATGAATCATAGTATATCACACACACAAAATCCATGATTAATTCATTTCTAGTTGATTTTTTATGAATTGTTTTTTAATATGAGAAAGTGTACACACTTCTAGAAAACAATGGGATAAATACAGTTCTACTAGCAATTATTTTGCAAAACTGATCATTTATTTTGTTATTAATTTCAATATATTTTAATCAATTATTTTGCATAATTCTTCCTTTTAATTGATTTAGCCATTTTCAGTTGATTGAGGATAGGTATTTTTATATAAAACAATTACACAATTCTATGTATCATTATCTGATAAAATAAATAAAAAATTCCTTTAATTTTCCGAGAAAGTCAGATTAATGCTTTCTCAATTTGAGTTTTATCAATTGATCGTTGTGGATACAAATTCATACTTGTCAAATCCCTCTAAGCCTGGCTAGATGAATCAACTCATAAAAACATTCTTAAAGTTCACTTATTCTGACACACACATCAAAGTTACGAAAAAAAAAAAAGGCTTAGTCTTCGCAGTTTCATTTTTCTCACAATGGTTGAAAGAATGTATCCTTAATATTTTGGGTCATTGTCACGATTATGTTATGGTAGCTAAACTCGAAGGTAAGATCATCCATCCTATATTCTTGACAATTTTTTTAAAAATCTGAGTTTCAATGGAGTCCTGTATATTTTAGTATTGAAGAGAAAGAAAGATATAACCTTTTATGAAAGTTTGAGAAAGCCAATGCTGACATTTAAATGATAATTTATAGTTTTAATAAAATAATATTTTTTATAATTACAGGTATTCAAATTTGTGCTTTCATTTTTTATTTTCCAAATTTGATTTTTCTAAAAATATATCATATTCAAAAAAATAACATAAAACTTTTACTACTAAAAAATAGACTTTTAACATTAATTTTTTTACACTTTCAACATCAGTTATAAACCGATATTAAAACTAATATACATTATCAATTCTTTCCAAAACTAATATTGTATAATAAGAAATATATAAAAAATATAAAAATAATTTTGATTTTGACAAAAACTGATGTTATAATATACTTTATAACATTGATTTTTATTTTTTTAAAAATATATCATATTTAAAAAATAACATAAAACTTAATTTTTTATTATTTTTTAATTTTAAAAATCTTTAAAGTTACGACAAACAATATTTTTGTCATTAAATGCAAAAAAAAATCTCCCCAGAACTAGGACACATAAATAATTTCCTAGCCTTCTTAACTATTGTTTTCTCATTTTATTTCAAGGTTATCATATCTATTTGTTTGGATTCATGCATTCATTTATTCATTATTATACATTTATTTATTACTTACGAAAAAAATAAGAACATCACATCTACAAAAAATATTTTTGCTATATTTATTTTAATTTTTAAAATAATTAAAGTCAAAACAAAATAATACTATCATAACAAAAAATGTTTGAATATGTTCACTTATTTCTTATATATATGTGAATTTTGATTTTTCAAATAATAATATCACATGCAAAAAAGTAAAATAAAAGAATATTTTTATTTTTTGAAATAAAACATAATAAATATTATTTGAATACTTTTTCCTAATCTAAATTGCATTATTTAATTGGTCATTGAAAAGTCTTCACTATTATATAATTAATGTATTGAAAATTTAACAATTATTTAATGTGTTTGTCAAATGGGAGGCTTTCTCCCAATCTACAATTAACTTTTTTAATGAGACATTGAAAAGATTTCATTATTGTAATTAATGTATTCTATCTTTGAGATAATTATTTTAGACTATATTTTTTTAATCTTTAACTCTTTTAACTTTGTATGTAAATCAATTTTTAATAGTGTTTTAAAAAAACATCGATAATTTAAAGTAATAATATTATAATTTCAATTATTTATTATAAATAAAAATATGTATTCAAATTTTTATTTTATAAGTTTTAATTAGATAATATAAATATTTATTCAATGCAACCTATGAGCTAAAACATTAAGGATATCAGTTTGATATTAATATCGACAAATAACAGATTTTTTTAAAAAATCGATGTTAACGAATTTAACTTATTTATAATTATGTTATCATATTTTTTTTAACATAATTTTTATAAAATTGATGTAAAATGGCAACATTAAAGACATATTTTCTAGTAACGAATAAAAATATCATGCTATAAAGTTTACTATAAAATGGAAATGAGCAAATTAGCACGTATTAACTTTTAAAAATTATATTATTATTATTATTGAAGATTTTTTTAGATAGTATGAAAATTTTCTTGATTTTTTCTATCAATAAATTTACCACATTAATGTTTTATCATTGAAATTTATGACATAATATAATATATATATATATATATATATATATATATATATATATATATATATATATATATATATATATATATATCACATACTTAGTAATATATTTTTCCAAAGAGGAGGAGAGTACTCTAATTAAATGGAGAAAACAACTCTTCCAACAAAGAGAAAACTTGAAAAGGTTGATACCGTTCGGTGAAAAACTTGAGCACTAGGCTACTCAGTTGCAATGCATTTGAATTTTTCTCTTAAAGCAAAGCTTCTCACAAAGAAGCAATTTTTTTTGTTTTTTTGTTTTTTAATCAAAAGAGAAGCCAGAGGGAGATTAAGGGAATGAAGGTGTTGACATTCCAACTATGTTAATTGGCACTCCAACATACATCCCCAAAGAAACCCCCCTCCAATAATATTGATAAGCTGAGAATTACAAACAATTGGGAGGGCCAAACCATGCCCACTAAGCAAAAACTAAGGAAATTTACAGAAAGGAAACCTTGTCTATATCAAAGAAGCTCTTGTTGAACAAAAGATGGTGGGGAATCCCACTAAGAATAACCAAAAAAAACTGTGCAACATAGGAAGCTAGCTTGTCCGTAGAAGATTATCTTCCAAGTAAATGTGAGAGATTTTAAAATTAATCTGGTTAATGTGCTTATACACGGTTCATCCAACGGGTATAAAGAGACCAATGCACAGATTTGGAGATGTCTATAAGCATGAAGAAGCAACTCAGAATCAGTTTCCAACTAGAGATGATCTCGGCCAACTGTAGAAAATGGCTTTTTCAATCGCCAAAACATCTGCCATAGCTTCAGCAAAAAAAAAAAACCGTGAAAACATTACACTCAAAGATTCCTTTGAAATGAAGGTCACTATAAAGATACCCCCTTCCAGCCATAAGGGATCAGTATTACATTCAATCCAAAAACAACTCGACTGTCTCCACATGACCTACTTGATGGACTCTTTTTTCATTGTATGATAAGGGCTCTCACAAAGAAGCAATTACTGGAAGTTACAATCCTCTTTATGTTTATAAAAAAATTCAAGTCCACAGATATAATTCACTAAAAGAAGTGCAAATCTTCCAACAGATCCAAACTATAGCACACTCTGCATAATTAAAGTAGGGGTCATTGAAATGTTTAATTTGTTTTATAAAAGAAGTGTAATATAGCGGTACAATTTGAGAGCTGTTAATTTGTCCTAGTTGTTAGTTCTTTTTTCTGGCATTGGTTGCGTTACACAAATTTGTCTCTCTTTTTTTTTCTGCCATTTTTTTTACTCAAATGCATGGATCCAAAAATGTCATTGAATAAATCTTAACAAAATTATGAAGCATATAATAAATCCTTTGCACAATTGAATATGTCCTAATTTGCTAAATTATTTTATATATATATTTTTTAAAATTATATGATGTAATTTGTTTTCTTGTATGATTTTTACTTTATCAATTTAATTCGTATACAATAAAATTTCTCTTTTTGTTAAGTGACTTCTATTCACAACTGAATAAGTCATTTTATATTTATCAATTAAATTATTTATTAATCTTATTAAACACTTTCAATTAAATCAAATAACTTATAAATTTTTAATTTTTCAACTTTTAACTTATATAATTTATAAGTTTTCAATTGACTTATGTGTTAATTTTATTAAACATAACCTATATATGTTATTATGAAGTATTTTAGAGAATTAAAATAAATTAATATTAATTAAAAATAAATATAATAATATTTTAAAACTATATATCCTATCAAATTTTCAAACTATTTCACTTTTCTTCTTTCGAGCTTCATTTGACTCATTCTAACATTGTCCTATATAAAAAAAAAAACAACTAAATAACGATACAATGTCTCTACCCCAAAATTTTGAAATCATTTCACTTTTCTTCTTTGGAGCTTCATTTAACTCATTCTTTAAAATTTTAAGAGTAATGGAATAGTGGATTATGAGTTATTATACAAAATCAATTTATAAGATAAAGGTTGTTTTTGACTTTGATATCTTTATAAGGTTGATTTGTATATTTTATAAGATAAAGTATAATTATTATTTTTTTGATAAATTGAAGTAGGTATATTTTTTTTTATTTGAAACGAGAATGCGGTGTGAAGATGAAAGAGTCACGGCTACAATCATCAGTTTGGAAATTCAAACGAAAACACAAGGGAAAAAGAAAAAGAAAAAAGAAAAGGCAAGTGAAGGAATAGGTGGGTCCTACTTTTTCTTAAGCCTTTTCCTTCTTCCATGTTGTATTTCTCTCTCTCTCTCTCTTCGTGCTCACATACGCTCTTCTCTCTCTTTCTTTAATTTGAAAATCTTTGATCAACTCTAGACGCGCATTCTTCATTTATTACAGTCTGTTGTAAAACCCCCTAAAACCAACCCCCCCCCCCCCCCCCCTCTCTCTGGTTTCATTAATTTTCTTCTTCTGTGATGCCCTTTTGATCAATCCATCATTCCAGGTCTCTCTCTTCAACTTGATTTTACTTTGTCCATTTCCGGGGTTCTATTATTGTCGCTATTATTATGATTATTATTCCTTTGGCGGGATTAAGGTTTTATTCATGCGTTGTGTTCCTTTGGGGATTTTTGTTCGTATTTGTTGTAGATCTGTGGTGGGTTTGGTTTGGAATATGATGAATTTGTTGTTTGAGGTTAGGGTTTTGATTGTGTGAATGGATGAAACAGTTTGTTCTATTTAAGGTTTATGTTTGACGTGTTCTTTGGATTGCCGAGGCTGTTCCCTTTTTCTGCTTGGTCAATTAGGTGGCTTGGATTATGTGGAATTGTCAATGTTCAAAATTAAGTGTCTTGGATTGTTTGTGTTCATGCATGTGTTGCTGTTGGTCTTGGCTTTGCTACCAAGTCTTTTGATTCTTTAGTATGTTTTTCGCTTGTTGTGTGAGTATTGGTTTTCATGGGAAAACACATATCACACGACCCTTTTGGAAGCTGAGTCTAGTTTGTGTGTTATTTGGTGAAGTTATTCTAATACCTTGCAAGTGATTTACAACTTTACCTTTTCATGGTTGCAACTGTGCGTTTCTTGCGTCCTAATGCACTTTGTTTCAAAGGAAAATTTTCTTCCTACTACCAAATGCTGAGGGCCACTGTGAAAACAAACTGTTTCCTCTTGGGATTTGACTTGGGCTAAACTCAAAGTTGTCTGAAATGCTTTTTTGGATCAAATACAAGGTATTCCTTGAGCGATAATTGGAGAAGCTAGTTTCAAGAGGTGGTTGTATGTCTTCTTAAAGTGCAAAATAATGGAGAACATGAGGGATGCGCACAACTCATGTCTTTTGCAGTTACTTGTATTCTAAAGAAATTGGTCTGCTTAATGTATATGTAGGCATTGTTTATGAAGGGATGGGAATTCTACCACTATCATATCTCAAACATATCATTTCCTAAGAAATTGAATTTACTTGAAGGGTAATCAGATTTTGGTGAGAATGCATACCATTTGTAGTTTTGATTCCTGAGTCTTAGGTTGTTTAGATCACAATTTGATGCCAGGTAGGTAGGCTCTTTTACAGGGGTGGGTGTTTTCAATCTTTGTGACTAGTGAGTATTTTTGGATGCCTCCAAGTTCTTCCTTTGGCCCTTTTTCATGTGATCTCTTTCATCAATACAAGAAGCTAGATACAAAACTTGGCTTGTTTTAGTAGATAAAAATTCATGTTAGGAAGCTATTTTTGAGAAGGGGGCAATTTTTAATAGGGTATTTACTTTTTGTCATTTTATTCTTGCCTTTTTTGACTTTGAAACTAGTTCAATGACCCATGTGGCCATGCCTACAAATTTCCACCAATGACCTGGTCTTGTTAATAAACTTTCTTTTTTCTTTTTCTTCTGTATTGTCATGGGCTTGTTTATTTGTGCCTAGTCAGGATTGATCAAAACCAACACAGCTCCGCATCAAGTTTTCATTTTTTTAATAAGTGCATAAATTCACACTGTCATTTCTTTTGATCAGTTTCTATTGAGCTCTATTACAAGTATTAAAGGCTTTTTTTTTTAATTTCTGCCAATGTGTTCTTCGTCTTCCTGTAATTTTACATTGACAATTTTTTTTTTGGTTCCCTTTGCTCCTAGTCTTATGGACAGAGGACAACCTAAGTGTTACATGGTTAAATCTTTTGGTGAAAAAGTTTAATGATGTACATTACCTGATACAAGATGTTTTTTTTTCTCAATTTGAGCACTGCAATCTTAGAAAGGAGTTGTGTGAGTCAGTCAGGCCTTGAACAATTAAATGCTTTTTACCTTATTTTTTCCTTAGTTTGTTTCTTAATATTCATACAAATCAGTTATGTCTCTTAAAATTGTAGTTTCAAAACCTTTGGTGGTGTATCTGTCCTATTAATTGGAATTTTCGATGGTTTCCATATTCAATTTTTATATATTGATTCTCTCTATTTTAATCTAATAAACTTCTACAGTATAATATATGGAAACTTTACAAGAGATTTGTTGTTCTGTTCATTTGGAAGTGTTAATTTCATTTTACCATCATGGTATATTTCTACTTAATTCATGTAAGGGATAGCATGATAAATAGAAGTCAAAGAGTAAAGAAAACACAATGCCAACCATCAATAAAAACCTTTATTAAAATGGTCTTGCATGTTGACAAAACACAGTGGCTTCATTTTATCCATTTAGCTGACTCCAACATCTAGTGTTAGTATTTTTTTACATAATAATAAGGGTATCATAAAAATGGCTCTGAAGCCAGAAATAAAGATCAAGTAGAAGAATCCATTTTTAAAACATTTAAACTTTTTCGTTAAATCTTCAGCATTTGGAATGTTTTTGTTTTGTTCGGCAATAGTAATTTTTATTAGAGAAGCACCAGTAGTGCTAAAAGTATACATGGTTAAGGATCATCTCAAATAACCAACCACGTACAAGAACAAGCCTTTGAGTGTCTCAACTACCAACCCAAAGCCCACCATACATGGCCATACGTCCATATCCCACCCTTAATACCCACCCAAAGAAAATGAATCTTGACTTATACAGAGAAATCCTGCATACGAATGGAATGTTAATGATTTATGTCTGGCGGAATATTTAATATTTGAAAAATATTGGGCAAACTGTTCATATTATTCTATTCTATGATATTCTATTTTATGGTAATACATTTTGCAGGATAGGAAATAAGACTTCCCAATTGGTCAATTATAAAAGTGAAGTTGAGAAATAATTAATTGTAGGAATGTATTTTAAATGTCTAATGCTGATGCATTTTGGCTGCTTGATGTGTTCCGTTTGCTTTCATAAGCCAGAGTTTGTAAATTTGTTTTAAAACTGAGTTTGGGGAATGCCATGATGCATCTTTGATCCTCTCAATGGAACATCAGGATAGGGTGATAGGTTCAACATAGAAAGATGGATTCATGATATAGTTGTCAGTGGTTTTTTTGCCTATAGAATATTATGGTGTTGTTTGATCCATTTACAGTCAACATCAGGGGGAAAGGCTTGGTTTATTGTTGTTGTTTTTAATGAACTAGAGATGTGAATTTAATAGCTTACTTGTTCTGCTATGTTATAATTTTAACTGTTTGGTGAAAGTAAAAAGAATCTCTGTAGAATTTTAGTTTCTGCCTTCCTGATTGATTCTAATATTTTTTCCCCCACTCACAGGGCAGCCAGTCGTTGCTTTTACTAGCATGGCATCAAGCAATCTATTCTTTGATGATATACGGAGCAAAGTCGATGTTGATCCTCCTCAAAATGAAGAGTCAACAGATGTTGGTGAATTATTAAATGATCCTGCCCAAACTGCTCTTAAACCTAATGGAACTGTTTCAAGCAGTGTTCGTGAGCTTTTAGAGTGCCCTGTATGCCTGAATGCCATGTACCCTCCAATCCATCAGGTTGTTTATGTATTCATGGTTCATTGTTGATTTTTTGGGTTCTTGGGAAAGCATGCGATTGTAACTTAAAATTACTGGTGTGTTCAAAGTGTAATTTGATAAATTAATTACAACAAAAATGTGAAATTGACCAGTACTGGGATCAGGGCACGGTGCAGCTGCTTATTAACAAGATTGAAACAAAAGGGAAAAGGAATTCTCATTCTAATAGTAAGCCAAACTAGAATAATGGTTTATGTGACATGCCATAAGCAAAAAACTGAGTGTGAGGGTGTTGATTTCCTCATTCAAAAGTAATTCTCTCGTCTTACCTAGCTGATATATTCTGAGAATCTTGAATGTTTTTTCTAGCAGAAACTAGTCAAATTTTCTATATGTAACTCTTTTGGTTTATACTGGTTTCAAAATCAATTTTATTTTGAAATTTAGTTAACTTGTATTCCTCTGTCGCTATTGCAGTGTTCAAATGGTCACACTATATGCTCAGGTTGCAAACCCAGGGTCCATAACCGGTGCCCTACTTGTAGGCACGAGCTTGGCAATATCAGATGCCTGGCACTGGAGAAAGTGGCTGCGTCTTTGGAACTTCCCTGTAAATATCAAGGTTTTGGGTGCATCGGTATATATCCATATTACAGCAAGCTAAAACATGAATCGCAATGTGCACATAGACCTTACAACTGTCCATATGCTGGTTCGGAATGCTCTATTATGGGTGATATACCCTACCTGGTGGCCCATCTGAAAGATGACCATAAAGTGGACATGCACAATGGTAGCACTTTTAACCATCGCTACGTCAAATCAAATCCGCAAGAAGTTGAAAATGCCACATGGATGTTGACGGTATTGTTTTCTAAACTTTGTTCTGCCTGCCTTCTATTGACTCAGTAAATTCACTAGACTTTTAGTGCTTGGTAGATTGTGTACTTTTGAGGCATGTTTTTGGATCTATGTGCATTGGTCTTCATCAGTTAATAAGTATATAAAATTTAAGCAAACCTTGTAACTTATGTTTAAACAAGAAAAATCCAATATTGCCAATACTGGAACATCTTGGAAACTATGAGCATCTTTTTTCAAAGTTGTATTCTCAAGAAACTATTAATTTACAGCATTGCTTCTTTGCCTTCCTAAGTGTCTATACAATGGCCTTTTATGCATTTGTTTTTAATTTCTTGACAGAATTTGTGTTTGAGCTGATTTATACACATTGGTTTCTAGGTCTTCAGCTGCTTTGGTCAGTACTTTTGTCTACATTTTGAAGCTTTTCAACTAGGAATGGCTCCTGTCTACATAGCCTTTTTGCGGTTTATGGGTGATGATGATGAGGCAAAGAATTATAGCTACAGTTTAGAGGTAGGTGGAAATGGGAGGAAGATGATTTGGCAGGGGGTGCCTAGAAGCATCAGGGACAGCCACCGCAAGGTTCGTGACAGTTTTGATGGTCTCATCATTCAGAGGAATATGGCCCTCTTTTTTTCCGGTGGTGACCGGAAGGAATTGAAGCTAAGGGTTACTGGTAGGATCTGGAAAGAACAGTGAAGGGAGAGAGATGTCCTTCCACTAGCAATTATATATAGGCTGATAGTTTGTAGTGAAACTCGTTTGTAGTGATATATGTACCTTCTGGTCTTCTAATTGTGTTTTGTAATTTAGGAGGCAAACTCTCTTTGCTTATCCTTACATCAAATACACGAACAGGAAGTTGTACCTCTAATCATTATGATGATTACGCGATAGAGATTTAGAACCTTAACGTGTTCTATATATATTATTTTTGTTCTATGAATGTCAATGATTGCAAGCACTTGAGAAAATGTTGCAGGCAAACCAGCTACGATTAAGAACATGAACATTACAATGAAACACCTTCACCCCAATAGCAAAGATGGTGACTGTGTGTACTTTTTTTGCTATTGCAGTTGCTAGAAAATGGGAGCTTCATCAAATGGATGTTCATAATGACTTCTTGCATATGGACCTTGAAGAGGAGGTGCATGTACGTGAAACTTCCTCCAGGGTTTCAAACTCAAGCTTCTGGTCAAGTTTGTAGACTTTGCAAGTCGTTGTATGGGTTCAAATAGGCTCCCTGATGTTGATTTGCCAAATTGGTTGGTGCTTTGAATGGATGGTTATTCTCTGTGGGGGAGAAGTGTTTTTGGTTGATAGTTGTGAAAATAAGGGATTTCAACCAGGTAGTACCTGACTTTGGAAAGCTGGCAACAAGGACATCACTTTCTTTCCCTTGAGATTTTTTCTGAGAACTTTTAATCTTTGAATAACATTTGATGGGCACCAGAATTCTTGGAATAGATAAACATAAGGGGATGACCAACACCTCGCTTTAGGAAGGGAGAGAACTAGCTTCTCTTCTTCATTTGGTTGTTGGCCACCGGTTAAAGTCATAGGAGTAGCTAGAATATGAATGATAATTTTCCATAAGTAGTTTGATGAGAATTTAGCTGACCATGAGATAGGTTTTATAGGCATCAACCATTAGTCTGAGTTAAAAGGAAATAATTGAACATTTGGACATGTAGGGCACGTTCACTTTTTTTGTTTTGGCAAATGCCAGAAATGAAAGACATGCAGTGGGTGCAAAGCTTTAATCTTTTGAAAAGTTTTATGTTCTAATTAATACTTTGTCCGGTCATTTTTATAAATAAATGAGTCTGAGTCTATTGTTTTTTTTTTTCTAATTATAAGAAACATTGATTCACTTTAAGATGTATACTTGTTAAAAAAAAAAATATATATATATATATATATATATATATATATTTTTAATTTATTATGAGAGATGTTCATCCATTTTTCACAATAATGAATGTATTTATTGATCTAGTAATAATACAAATGCATTTATTGGTAACAAAAATATCATTCCTTGAATTATGTATAATATCATTAAATATTACCATTACTTTTATGTGTATTTTTTAAATAAGATTTGATTTAGAATATTATTAGTTAACTAATTTATTTTTATTAATTTTGATGAATTAGATATTTTTTTATATAAAAAAAAGATAGGATGAAGTATTAAAGAAAAGATTTTTTTATAAGCTAAGAATTTCATTAAAAGATAAAATGAACCTTGCACAGGGAAACTAAAGTCAACCAAAGAAAGTTATAAATATTCTATTGTCCATATTGATGTATAAAGGTACATGTAAAACCAAAAACAAACAAAAAAACATTTCAATTGCCAAACCACTTGGCATGCTAGGGTATACTCTCCCACATTCATATAATTTCACTGCTATATAATGAACCATGCAATTTGTCCTACCGTCAAACCTAGCATCCAATTACCTTCATAAATATAAATATTGACGCTCCACCATAACATATCATCCTCCATCATCTATCTCTAATATCAGAATATATGATATTTGAGTAAATAAGAAACATCCCAAATATCTGATGTCATTTATTGAATTCAATTTTCAACTCTAAATCCGAAGCAAACAATAGAATTTAAGAACCAAACAGATATAGGATATTTAAATCCTATGAACCTTGCGGATGACCATCTTTTTGTGCTATCTTTGTCCATTTTGTTCACTTAATGGAGTTTGATTGGAAGTTAATTTTGCTGAAAAGATCTTCCATTTTACAACATAAAATTTTACCAATACCCATATTTTCAGATTTTTACTTTTATATATATATATATCTTATTTTTCATTTCAAGATAAATATCTTATTTCAAAAAATATTTTAAAATAAGTTAGGATCAAATTATCAATGCTATTAAAGTTAGATATGTCAAGAAATAGTAAATGTATTCACTCTATCAATAACCAAGCTACATCCGGCAAGAGATTTGGTTTTTCTATGGTTAAATCATACTTTTTTGGACTGATATTAATAAAATAATTAAATTATAAATACTTGTTTTTATTTTAATTTTTATCAAAAATATTTATTCATCACGAGGGGGAGAGTTGTACTTCTGCCTCTCTAAATTTTCTAAATAATAAAAAAATAAAAAGTTAAATATAATTAATAAAAAAATGATAGAATAAAAAAAATAATATAAAAATAATGAGAAATTAATATAAGTTAGAAGAAAATTTAAAATTTTAAGAAGTAATTTAAAGATAAAATTGTCTACTAAAATATATACACTAGAAATGATTTTCTTTATTAATAGTTATTGATATTTCTCTCCACTTTACTGTACGGACCTACCATTGAAATCTTATTTTTCCTTTTATCTCTTTCTTCTATTTTGTCCGTAGCTTTCAATAATGGAGGTTTTAATATTTTAGGTTTTCCCACGTGGAGGTTTTTATACTTTAGTTTTTCCCATGCGAAATTCTTATATACTAGATATATAATGGAGGATTGTCTTAAAAAAAGATATAATGGAGGTTTTAATACTTTAGTTTTTCTCGCGTGAAATTCTTATATACTATATTATTCTATTTTGTCGCATTGAATGTAATAACGTAGAATAGTTTAGAGTATGTTTGGTTTGTATTTTTATTTTTTGTTTTTATTTTTTGAAAATTGTTTCTATTTTTAAAAAATTAGAATTCTAAAAACATGTTTAGTTTGACGTCTTGTTTCTGTTTTCAACAAATAAAAATACTGAAAATGCATTTTCAAAAGGAAATGTATTTTTAGGTTTGTTTAAAATTACATTCCGTCATCACGTTTTCATTTTATCTAAAATGAAATTCCTGGTTTTAACTTAAAATGATATTTTATTATTTCAAATTTTTGGTTCGTTTGAAAAAATATTTTTACTGAAAAATGAAAAAAAAAATTCAACCAAACACATTTTTATCACCATTTTCTATTTTCAATAAAAACAAAAACAAAAAATAATCAAACCAAACACTCCCTTAATTTTTCCCACTTGAAATTCTTAAATACTAGATATAGACCATGCAGTACGATAGAACTGTACAAATAATATATTTTTCCGTGCTATAATATTTATTATTCTAGGTTTTCTTACTTACACGGAATAAGAAAAAGTACTTCCTCCGATCTCTGTTATGAGAAAAAAAAAATGATTTTACATTAAGAAATTAGTTAATCTTATTAAATTATATTAATCTTAAAGCAAAAAATAAGTTTTTTTTCTTAAATTAACCTTCATTAAAATTTGATATCAAACATAAAAAAATCTTTAAAATGAAGAACATTTTAAAAATAGTCTCATTTAATAAGATAAAATTAGTTAATTTTTACTTATTTATATTTGAGACAAAAAATAAGATATTACTTTGTTACTTATATTAGAGACCAAAAGGAGTAATCAATAAATAATAATTTTAAAAAATTAATTTTATCATCATTAATTTATTTATAATTTTTTATCAACCATTAATATTATAAGAAAATAGAAAAAGATAATTAATGTTACATTAAAAAGTTAAAATAATAAACAATTTTGGATTTTTTTTCTTATCCCATAATTATTATGGGACAAAAGGAGTGATTTTTTAATGTTAATAAGTTATTGATCATTATTTAATTGAAATATATTCAACAAGTAAATGAGATTAAAAAATCTGATTGCACTTCAGCAACTTAAGGAGCTCACGGATTTAGTGTTTTAAACAAGGTGCGGAGGTGGGTTTTAATCTGACAGACATAAAGGATTTGAAAGTAGCTTGCAAGAAAAGTTAAGTCTAGACAATTTGTAGATTTGATCTTTTTATTTTATCACTTAGATTTTTTTAATCTGGCAGGCATATACATCAAGTCGATCCAGAGGCTATAATGGTTTTGTAGCAAAAATTGGATTAATGATAGAAATCAATCCTTGGGTGGTGTCGCTTAGATGACCAAACACTTAGTTAAAAAAATGGGTTTAAGGCCTTTAAAAAAAATTAACCACAACTGGTTAAATTGGGTTAGGCAAAATGGTAAGCCAACTTTTATAATAATAAAAATAAAAATAAAAAAAGCTAAGTTGTGAATTAGTTAATTTCAAATTTTGTGCTAATTGAATTGGAAAATGTGTTAATAACACATTAGGATTAATCCAATAAAAAATTAAAAAAATACCGGTAATATATTTTAGACCACACCAAACCAGTCAATATTTGGTAATTGATCCCATGTGGATCAATAATCCATAAGATTAATTACATTGAATGGTATGCATTAGTTTGGTCCCATGAAAGAAAAAAAGATGTAAAAAATTGATGTGAAATGCATTATTCAACCTATTACATGCTAAGGAAAATCATAAAATGAAGCACTTCGTTTGGAAGATCCAAAATGGGAGGGAAGGAAACAAGAAGAAAAGAAAAGAAAACTCAAGTGCTGCTTACATTTTTAGAAGTTATATATATACTGAGGTGAAATGAAATACAACTTAGCCTCATCCAATTAGTCTGAGAATGCAGGCTTCAGCTGCACTTAGCCAAATACGCATTCCATCCTTGAAGACGGTATTCGCGAGCTGCCTGAGCTGGATTTGCTGCCTTGATGATGCCACGACCTACTATGATAATGTCACTACCCCCATCATAGACAACCTGGAAAAACCATTTGGTGAATTGTCAAGAGCCAAGAAGCTCAAATAAAAGAGTATGCAAACATGCAAAACAACACAAAGGAGCATGAGAATCGATTGGATCCCCTAGAGTGGGAAAAAAAAAAAAAGTTGACATGGACAAATGTCATGATCTCACCATTTATTCTTTCAAACCCCAACTTTATAATAGAAACATATTATATTAATAAAAATTATTGAGGACTAAGATCTCATGTAGTAGTAAAGCACTGCAGAGGATCCATACACAAGGAGCAGAAAGGATTAGAAAGAAATCATGCATTAAGGCATTTTCAACACATGAATATGAAGGGGTGGGTGATTGTCATACTAAAGCTAGAGAAATAAGTTATCTTGCCAAGGGAAGCAAACCAATAATTCGTTTTGTATCATTTCATTTCTATTACATTTTAATGGAAATATTTAGGTATTCTAATAAGCCCAAAATATCCACAAATTTATGTCCACTATAATTAAGAATACACAGAATCTGATGATGTTAAGTTAACAAGACAATATAGTAACCACTCTTTTCCAACTTAATACTTCATAGGCAGGAGGTATAATCCGATGACTGCTTGCAAGAGTAATAAACTATTCACCCTCTCTCTCCTGTTCCCTTTACATTTTTTCTCTCTGCAAAATTCTTCTAAATCTAAGAAAAACCATTTATGATCCATCGCCTATCAACTTAAAACTTGAGTTACTAACTGACAATGCATATGGTTAACTTTGCACTTTATTATACACACTGCAACATGCTAAACTTACAGAATGCGGTGTACTATATTGTTGTCCTAAAGCATCACCACCAGTCACCATTTGAACTCCAGGAGTTGCATGAACAAAAGAGGGATTTATGGGTGCTCCAGGCCATGATGCAGGATTGACTGAGATGAAGCCAATAACAAAGTCAGAGTGATCCTCAGCAATTTTCACCGCAGCAGTGGTGTAATCTCCCTTGGCAAGGTTACCAGCTGAACTCATTTCAGCAAGCAGCAATAGACCCCTTCCACGAGGCAAACCCTAAATATGATTCGCAAGACGGGTTAGGCTAGCATTTTTGGTCTGGCCACAGTCAAGATAATGTTATGACTAGAGCATAGACCTTCAACTTCAGTCCTTCCACAATTCCAGGACCAGATATAATGTGAGCATTTACTATATCAGCCCATTCCAATATATGAAAGATTCCTCTGCAGATATCAGAGCATAAGGATGTCATATTAAAAGCAAAAACAGAAGGACTGATACTGAAAATGAATCCAAAATAGGTAGGAAAATCTTACCCTTCATATTGCATGGTCACCGTGTTACCAATGTCAGCAAACTTACGATCCTCAAAGATTAAGAAGTTATGTTTTTCTGCAATCTTCAACAGAAAGAAACATATATTGAAACAACTAAAACAGAAATGTACTAAGTTTCCTGAGAACTCAGTAAACATGTTCTCATAATCTTATAATAGGTTCAAATGTTAGCAATTCTTATAACATCCTCAAATGCATCAAATTCTACTTTCAATAAATATTAGAAAATCTACTCAAGACTATAAATGTTAGGCTGCTTTTAGCACTATACCAAGCGAAGCTTAGAACCGAAATCAGGAGTAAAATCAGGTAAAATATCAACGTGAGTTTTCAGCAAGCATATCTCAGGCCCAACCTGACATGAAAGAACAACCAAATTAGTTTAAATAATTTTTATACCAGGAGTAAACTTCTAACTATAAGTCCACAATCTCACTGATGATAACAATTCAGGGAACAGGAATCTAACAGTTTTCAACCCATTTTTTAAATTAAGAAACCTCTCCAACACTTTCACTGTGAATAAGTGATCAAACAAAATGCCATGGACTAGTTAAAAAAATTCCCACTTTGTATAAATACCAAGTTCTTACCTTGTCAGCAATTTCAAGCAATTCAGCTGCAGTTCCAACATCTGCAGCCAAACACAGATTACTCTCCTTCTTGGCCATTATCTCAAACAACCTCTTTCCTGTTGGATTCTTGGACAACTTAGCCCTCTCCATAAATGTGAAGGCCTTGACCTTAGCTGTAGTTGCCAAAGCAGCGACCTTTTGATTCTCTTCTAAGAATCTCATAACAACCCCTAGCATCTGCTTATCAAGCTTTCCTTTTTCCCTCAAAATTTTCACCATTTCAGTCAATTTGAGAATTGCATGCAGCTTGATTCCATTACTCTCCAAATTCTCTCTCCCACCTTGCTCTCTATCAATCAAAACCACAGCATCACTGACCTTCAACCCTGTGGCACGCAGTGGTGCAGCAGTTTCCAAAACTGATGTGCCACTAGTAACTAGATCCTCAATTATCAAGCAACTTTGGCCATGCTTGAAATCTCCTTCAATAGCTTTAGAAGTGCCATAATCTTTTATTTCCTTGCGGCGCATGACCATGGGGATGTTCTGAGTAACAGAGACACAAGTGGCAATGGGCAGAGCAGTGTAAGGGACACCACAGACAAGGTCAAATGAAGTGGAAGAGACAGAGGAAATAAGGGTTTGAGAAATATTCCGGAGGACAGAAGGATAAGATATAGCAAGGCGGAGGTCTATGTAGATTGGTGAGGAGATGCCAGATTTGAGCTTGAAATTGCCAAATTTGACTGCTGAGATTTCATGGAGTTGAAGAACTAGAGACTCCATTGATGTGTGTTTTGCAGTGTACTTCAAGGCTTATTTTAGACCTTAGGCATAACATAACCAGTGTAATTCAGTATGCAACATCTTCAATTAAAAATTTAAAGACAACTATAAGTACATTTTCCGAAACATTTAGCTCAACCACTAGCATAGATTTAATCATAATATTCCTCACACCTTACATCAGAGATTATATCACAGAAACAGACAATTCTCACAGCATATACAAAAGAGTATAACTCAAGAGGTCAATTGCTTAAAAACATTAGTGATGAACCCAAGGAATTTGGATGAAACTTCCATAACTAGTGCATGACAACCTTACACTGATGGTGACGAATCTGGCTGCATCCATGTGTCAAGCACCTACACACAGAATCACAGGATCAACTTTGCTGTTAAGCTCTTGGCTCTATGATACCATTTTAGAATTTGAGTTTGGGCCTAACTCAACCCCAAAAGCTAGCTCATAGGGGTGACGGTTGCCTCCCACTTATATATTCTATTGTGGTCTTATCTCTAATTGATGTGAGACTTGAGTTTTTCTGAACAGAATCTAACCTACCCGGTGGTTACAAAGTTGATATGTACAGTTATTGAGAGGTACAACTTATATATGAACAATATGCATCGTATGTACTCTAGGAGCTCCTGTAAATATAGAACCTGTATATGTGACCATATGAATCAGAATTCACTTTAACTCAAAACTGTTTTGTGAAGGAAACCACAAAGCACATTCCTAGTTACTAAACAAAGCTTCCAGGCCATATCTCGATTAAGAAAGAGGGGAAAGAAGAAACACCACATCCTAGTTATCCTTCGCCATATCACACCCCTGAAATCCAGTCCTATGCAACTTACAACAAGCACACCAAATATGCTTTTGGACTAAAACCAAGATTTGAGAAATGTAACCTCAATCTATCTATAAAATATACTTGAATTACTAAACAACTAAAACGGAAGAAAAATAATCATTGAATAACCATTTCAAACCAATTTAACAGAAGAAGAAAAATCCCCAAATCATTCAGATGCAATCATTTCTTTTTGCCCACAAATTTCCTTATTCAAAGACAATCCTATTAAAAATACAGTCAAACACTAAATGTAAGTACCGCTCTCAGCGGAATTTCAAATGAAATCATAGACAAACACAATTCAACAAATTTTAAATACCACCTCTCAAAAAACACCTAAATTTAACCATTTACACTGTTTGAGCAACAAAATCAATTCAATCAGCCAGAATCAATCAATGACATTGAAAAGTTCACTAAACTCCTAAAAGTTCAATGAGATTACCAACAATATTAATTCAAGCAAAACACAGTCAAATGGGGGAGTGTTGTTGGAGATGCTACGAGGCGAGGCCACGTCGTCAGGGGAAATATGTTGATTGATTATGACGATGTGTTTGGATTTATTGCCACAATCCAGTTACCAAGCAAAGCTAATACAAAGTGAAAGAAAGAGTTTACTTTGAAGAATTAAGATAAGAACCTACTAAATACACCATTTATTACTTTGAATTTTAATGCGTTAAAATATTTTGGGTCCTTAAATTATGGAAAAATAAATTTTTTTCCTTTAATTTATTAAAAATGTAATAAATCTGTTACATTATTTTTTTAATTTTTATATTAAACGAAATTATCAAACCTACATGATATTGTTGGGCATATTTGACTGTTAAAATAATGCTTTGTGTGCTGCTGATTTGAATTAATTAAATTTTCGTTTAAATATTCAAAAGAACAAAACTTGAAATGTCCTTTTTTTACTGTATGACGAAATCTAACCGTTGAAATTTAACGGTTACTTCCTCTCCCCCAATCAACCTTTATTATATATTCATTTTTCTTTCCCAACAGATACTTCTTCTCCCCCAATCAAGCTTTATTTCTTCTTCTTCCCCCCAAAGAGTCATTGCACAGCCCAAATCTCCCTTTTTCAACACCAAACTCAATGTGAAGCAAAACTTTGTAACAAATTACTTCTTTCAAATACATCCAACAACGTCACGCAATTTTGGTCATTTTTTACAAATTGAGAAAATAGATGTGGGATAGATTTATCTCACTTTTTACAAATTGAGAGATAAAATTTTATTTTTTTTCTAATTTAAGAACTCAAATGGCAGCGCACTAAATTGAATATTTATTTTATAATTTTATTTAATGTTTGATATGCATCAGAGTGTAAAAATTAGGAAACAATAAAATATAATATAAATTATGTTCAAATAACAAAATTATTGTTTCATTAAAAGTACATATAATTTTCTACAAAGTAAATTTTTATTTATTTTTTTCAAATTATAAAAATCTTTAAAATATAATTTTAACTGAACTATATAAAATTATATTAGCCTTTATTAAAATTATAAAGAAAATATATAAGGTTTAAAAATCATAATTATTAAAAAGTATTTTAATAAAAATATTGAATTTGTAATATTTTAATTAATAAAATAATTTAAATATGTGTCAAAATTATTATTATCATATGAATATAAAAGATAATATGTTGATTAAAAAAGTTATATATGTGTGTGTCTATACAAACCAACAGAATAATCTTAACTCAATTTTCTTTTGATAACTTTGTTTTCTTCTCAAGATAAAAAATACACATAACCAACAAAATATGATTATGGATGGAATAATTGTCGTGTCAAATTGATATGCAAACAAAAATGCAACAAGATAAAATATTTATCATATCTTATTTTTGTCACTAAACAAACCCTAAAAGAAAGGAAAGCATATCAAAGACTGCAAAAGAGTTATCCTTCAACAAAATCCTATTTTGGAATTATTTATGATCTGTTTTAAGCACATTTAGACGAGTAAATGACTATTTTAATCCCTCAATAGAAAAAAAAATAAAAAGTTTTTCTTATGTCGAAGATCATAGATGTCTTTTAATCTATTAGGTTAGAAAGTAATTTTTCTCGCGGTGCATGATTATTACTTATTGAAGAGAATTTTATACATAGTGTGAGAATCGAATATGAATTTTTTCATTAAATGGTTATTTTCACTAATGTGAATGCAACGAGACCTACACCATTGCGGGTTGTTTTTAAAAATATAAATCCACAATTAAATTAGTCAAAATTTTAAAAAAAATTATATGAATTAAGTGATAATATTAACATATATTTAGAGATTGTAAATATTTATTATTCTGCAAGAATTGGGAGATCGTCATAAGTTTACTTATTTTTTCATTTTCTATTTTCACTTTTTAATTATAAAATTGTTACATCGTTTTTAATTTGTTTCATGTAAAAATCTTCGAAAACTGGCCGGAAACAAATTGAAAATAAAGTGGTAATTATGTAATTGAAAAGTAAACAGGTCATAAAAATTATTTGACACAAGTAAACACACGTCATAAAAATTATTTGACATAAATACTTTAAAGACCTTTGTAAAAGTAGTTGTTGTTGCTGAATAAATATTTTTAAAACAAAACAACTATTTATTTCCCAAACTAAATATAGAATCATTAAAATCTTAAGAAGAGGCATTCAAATTGTTAAAGTGCCATTCAAAATTCAAATTTAATTTACTCAAGTTTAAGGACGGAAAATAAAGATTTTTTTAATATTGACTTGGAAAAGAAAAAGATGGAAATTTTTATTTTTGGGTGGTAGCTAGCCTTTTGCATAGTTGATATTGACTGTGTGTTCTTCTTGAATATTTGCCAAGTTTTTCATGTACTACACATGTCAAGATACACGCCATGCTAGGGTGTACACATTCATGTTCGTTAGTTGGTGTGTCAATCCTGTTAATTATTCATTTAAAAAAAGTCAATTCATTGCCTAGAATCTATAGCAAATTCCACGTTAACCTTTAATGCCTATGGATTTATATTTATTTTTATCTTCTAGAATTATAAAGTTTGTTAGGAACAAAACAAAATTCAGATCTGTCTCGTTTCCCCGAAACCTGTGATTTGTTGCCACTTCCAAAAACCATCACATTTTGCTTGTCAAATGAATTTCCAAGTTTCTTTATTTTCTTATTCAATGCATATTTATCAAAGCTTCAAGCTTTCACCTTCATTGGTTGACAAAAACCAATTTTCTCAAAGACCCTTTTGAATATTTCCAGACTCAGGTATGTTATTTCAATCATTCACAACCCCATTAATTGGATATGATATGTTTGATTTATCCATTTGGTTTAAACATCATTTTGGTTTGTTGCAGTGCAGAAAAAGAATTCATTTTTGGCTTCTTCTTAATTCACAAAATTTAAGAGGAAAAAGATATATTCTAATATGTAAGAATTTCTGTTCAAAAGTTGTTTCTTTTTATATCTTCAATGGATATGCCATTGCAATTTGCAACCTCTTGGCCACCATTGACGTTTATTCATTTTGGTTTGCATATCCCATGTGCAAGCTGTAAATTTAATACGTGCAATGCATTGTATTTGCATGCAGAGAAGCAACTGACATATGGCTGGTCACAGATTGTAGCACCATATTTTCCTTTGGGTTTCAGATATTGGAGGCCCGTTGGGTTCCAAATATTAGAGGCCAGATATGTCTATACAACATGAAAATCCTGAGACAAAAGATGTAATATGTAAGAGTTTATAATCTTTTTTTAAACATCTTCTCCCCCTTCAAAAAATAAATATATAAATAAATAGAATGATAGATTTTGTGCACATGAAGATAATCATCGCTATCATAGAATTATTTCATTCAATTTCTCACCCCCGACCCCTAGCATGCTCCTTTTGTGAAAAATCTTCGATGATAGACCACTTGATGGGTGAGAAGGGATAATGCAAATGCCTTTCCTCTAAGGAATTGGAGAATGAATTTTAAGTAACTAGGGAACAATTGTCCTACTTCCTAGGAATTTCTGGCTAAATCTTTTGGTTTCTTATTATGATTTCTGAGGATATAGTAGATACTTAAGATGTTGTGCTTTGTACCATGTCATGATATCAAAGGTGAAATATTGATGATAGTTAAATGATCCTTGGTTTTAGTTAAGCATCACACAAAAAATTCTCCTAGAACACGAACTAGTATATGCAAAACATGGAGTAAGATTATAGTTCAGGTTTAAGACTCCATAATAGAAATGAGTCATCAACAATTCAAAATTATTTTTGTTTTTTATGCTCTCACAGAAGGTTGTGTGTGATGTATCATCTATTTTATATCTTTCGTTTTTTAATGAGTCCCAAAGCATCTTGAGAGTGGTCATTATCTTTACAATCAAATGTGCTCATCTTCATTTGGAGAGCAATTAGCAATTTAGCGAGGAAGTTAAAAAAGAATGGCATTATAAAATT
Source organism: Glycine soja (assembly GCF_004193775.1). Taxonomy (NCBI): domain Eukaryota; kingdom Viridiplantae; phylum Streptophyta; class Magnoliopsida; order Fabales; family Fabaceae; genus Glycine; species Glycine soja. The sequence continues at coordinate 38,855,721 of NC_041012.1, read as the reverse complement.
TCAAAAATGTATTCAAAGAACTTCATCAGAGTCATAATGCATGTCGAAATTTTTTAGTACTTTTCAGAAATCAATTTAGGACATAGCTACTCTATAGAAGAGGCAATAAATGTTGAGTGTAATTTTTACCTAAAGGCAACTGATAATTCAATGTCTTCCATATTACTATCAATATGCACTCTCCTCTATGATAATTATTTTTAGACATGATAAATAATAATATTAATCTATGAATCAAAGATTCCTCATAATTCTTTATTTCTTCTTAGAAAATTCATGTCAACCATATTGTGCTAGCTACTGTATTTGGCATTAGGGATTGAATAAATTTGTATTCCTTATAGAATGTAATACCATAAATTACATTATATATTAATAAAGGATTAATGTTCCTGGAATATATATGTGACTATGTTGTATAATACTGAAAGAAAATTATTTATAAGTGCAACATGTATAGATAGTTTGTCTACATGTAGGATTCAACTTTAGTTATTAACCTCATATGCCTCGTTACTTGATTAATTTTAGCTTATATCTTATTCCTTTTCATCATTTTTACCAATTACTAGGTCCACAGAAAAGGATAGCAGATCTTATGCATCACGCTGGAAACAAGTTTTGCGCTGATTGTGGAACACCAGAGCCAAGATGGGTGTATGTATTTGCCTGAATTTTTACAGGAATTTAGTTTGTTTGGCTTGTTTATCTTTCATGATTATATACATCATCATCAATTCAATCATGAACTAAATGTTATTTTAATGTCTTACCAAAAGAATTTTTTCTTGCATTTTCTAAGATAAACATGCTTTAAGGTTATTTAAACTTGACTAAACTAGCAACAACAATTTTAACTTGTTTTGTCTTTACATGTGATTCTTATCTCGGTGACTTAAGTTTTCAAATTCAAGCTAAGGGATAAGATTTTATTGGGTAAATATACAAACCATAGGTTTTGTAGACCATGGCTATCATTGGTACTAATGAGTGTATATAACAAATTAATCAAGTCTAAAATCACATTTATATATTCTTTAAAATCTCCAGATTCTAGTGGAGAAAGGCATAAATTTAATGTTAATAATTATTAAGGCAACATATTTTCAAATTAAAATCATGTTGAAAGAATTATATATGGTGGATTTACAAACTAGGAACAATGATTAATACAAAAATTAGAATATATATAAAAAGAACAATTTGTGCAAAATTGCTCAAATTTTTTTAAGATATGGAATGTTGTATTCAGAGTTCATTGAGAAGTTAGTCATATCTTAAAATTAATAGCTGATATTACTCGCACTTGTTTAGATGTGATAAATTTGTTCAACATCAGGTCTTCAAGTCTTGGAGTATTTATTTGCATCAAGTGTTCTGGCATACATAGAAGTCTAGGAGTCCACATATCAAAGGTATATTTCTAGCAAATTTTTTCTGATAATTTGTTAGTGAAATTATCATTTGATTAGATTCATTTATTATGCTTCTGGGAAAAATAAGAAGGTTGTTGGATTTCACAACGAACCGATATACACACACAAACATACATATTTGCAGAAAATAACTATATGCTTGCATTAAAAGAATTATGTTAAAATTACATATGCACTATTTCCACTCTCTCAGAAACATGTGTGTGTTCAGAGGACAGATTACTGTACTCTCTTATTTTATAATGTGCTCTAGTATATCTTGTGTATCAAACCTTCTTAAATTACAACTAGTGGCATACCTTTTTATATGTGCTCATCAATAATCATTAGCAAATAGAAAAATATTAATCTTACATCACATGACATAATATTAAGAAAAATACTTGCTAGATTGAAAAAGGTCACAAATTAAGATTGCTAATACTCAAAGCGAGTTCCATGTAAAACTACAACTTTATCTAATTAATAAATCAATGTCATCTTAAACTACTGTCAACAAGAAATAGACAAAATGAAATAAACTTTGGTAGCTTAGAATTAAATTAAACAGAAAGTCAGTGTGAATATATATTGCATATTCTTAAGAATCTTTAATCAAAATCAGTTATTAGAGTCAGTTTTAGTAAACTTCTCAACAAATACGTAAAAAGAAAACAAAAAGAATTAAAGTGGTAAAATAAATCAATTTTCTCTCATAAATTAAAAATAACTTATGCATCTCAACTTAAAAAAATTAGACCAGAAAGCTCTAGAAAGACTTGAGATACATAAGTTAGTTTTAACTTATGAGAGAAATTTAATTTATTTCTTTATTAATTTATCTTCTTTTATAAATATTTATTGAAAAGTTTATCCAAACTTGATCTTAATCACTCATATGGAAGCACTCCATGTTTGACTTTATCTTATTTTAATGTGATGGGAGGGGAATATTGAACCCCTTGTCCCCATTTCATGAGCCACCATTCACCAAGTTATTTGTGCATTAATAACTGGCACACTGAACAAAGAAATTCTAACACAATTTGAAGCTATTGTAGGTTCTATCACTGAAGCTAGATGAATGGACAGATGAACAAGTTGATGCATTAGCAAAGTTGGGTGGCAATACATTATTAAATAAGAAGTACGAAGCTTGCCTTCCAAGTAACATAAGAAAACCAAAACCACATTCATCCATTGAGGAGCGCTCTGAATTTATTCGGTAACTATAAGGAAACAAAATGTCTTTTTTTGTGTGGAGGAATTTACATTATTCTGATTTGGAAATATACTATTTGATTTCTCAGGAGAAAATATGAGATGCAGCAATTTGTCGACTGTGATGACAATTTGTCATGCCCCATTATCCCATCTCAAGGAAGAAGCATATCACTTGCTCTTGCTCAGAGTAGCACTTCATACTACAATTCTTTTATGGACAAGAAACCATCTGAAAAACAACAAAGCAAACATCGTATTGGGAACGCATTCCGAAACAGCTGGGGAAGAAAAGATTCTGAGCACAAGGCTGCAAAGAAGAGTACCTCTTTGGTAATTTTTTCTTTGATTGATGTCAGTTCTATTAGTCATCTGTTAAATGAACAGAAACATTACTTTTGGAGTCAGTTAATGCAACAAAGTGGGCTACATACTAAATTCTTTTGTTGTTCCTTGATCCCTTTTTCTCTATTTTTAGCCAAAAAGGGTGAGAGAATGAGTTTTAGTAATGACTTGCACGAAACTCTTATTGAATGAGTTTCATGCTCTATATTCTGGACAATATTTGTAAGTATAGTAGGGCCTTTGCCTTTTAATGTTATATTTTAGTCAGATGATTACTAAAACAATATTTAGAAAGGAGCATAAGCAGACAATTCATATCTAGCTTTAGTATAACTTTGTAGCTTTCCCTTATTCTTAATACAGGTTTCTATGTGATTATAAAATTTTGTATGTTTATTGAGGCAAATGAATAGAAAAATTGTTAGAGATAAGGATAATTCACCATCTATCATGTTCAACTAGGTGAGCACGGATGAAAAAGAAAGGAGAAAGATAAATTGAATAGCAACATGCTTTGTTGAAAAGAAGAACCTAAATTTGTTTGCTATTATTAAAATTTCTAAGAACAAAACATTATGTATATGATACATTTTATGATAAAACACTTTTTATCCCCGAATTATGTTTGTTAGTCTGTCGTGTGATAAAATGCACAACCTATACAAGATTCAGTTTTCATGAATTGCAACATTCAGCTTTTTATCACCTATTTTACTTATGCGCTTCTGACTTTAGAGTCATATTAAGAAGCAGATGAGAATCAAAGCATAACTATAATGTCAAACATATTTTTCTGTACCTTATTCTGAATATAGAAAGGGAAATAATAGTTATTAAATGTTGAATTTTTTATTTTCTGTACACTAAATCTTGTTGCTTCCATTTACTGTTATAGGCAGGTATGGTTGAATTTGTTGGGCTGATTAAGGTTAATGTGGTTAAAGGCACTCACCTAGCCATTCGAGATGTAATGACTAGTGACCCTTATGTCATCCTTTCTTTGGGTCACCAAGTGAGCATCTTCATCTATGACCTACTTTAAAATATAGATGGAATGAGAAAAAAATGCGACACTTAATATGAAACACTTTTTGTATTTGTTGTTGCAGTCAGTAAAAACACGTGTCATAAAGAGCAATTTGAATCCGGTTTGGAATGAGAGCCTAATGCTATCAATTCCAGAGAACATTCCTCCTCTAAAAGTGGTAAGTTCAACTTTTTTCTTCATTTTTTGTTAATCATTAATGGTTGGTATTGGTCTTATGGTATCATAGTAATACTTGTACTTAGTGAGAAAGTGACAATTTCATGAATGCAGAATAATATATTTTGAGACTTCAAATACAGTTATTTTGTAATTGATCATTTCAGTTGTTGCAACACTAATGTTCATTCATTGTCATTTCCCCTCGAACTAGGCATAAGGCTTTAGATTTATAAGATTAACTTGTTAAACTATAATGTTATGTAGAAAAGAGGTTCTTCATCTTTCCTTTGTTTGCAATTTATATTAAAGAAAAATTAGCTAAATATTTCTTCATGATAATTTTCATCCCTTCTTTAACATTCTTAAAGCTGGGTAAATAACATGCATATCATGACACCATTATTACCTGTTTTATCTTTGGGAATTCTATATGCCTTCCTTTTCTCCTCAGAAAATGCTGCTAATGTCTAGTAGCATTGTACTTATCTTGTCATTATTTATGCATTACATTTACATGAAAATCACTTCTATTTTATTTATATTGTTGGTAATATTGCATTAAACCATTTTCTGTGTCAGCCAAGTTTGATTGATTAGGTTTGTTGGGATGTTTATGTGCAGCTTGTGTATGACAAGGATACATTTTCAACTGATGATTTTATGGGGGAGGCTGAAATAGACATTCAACCTCTAGTTATTGCCGCAAAGGCCTACGAGAAATCGAATATTAATGAGTCCATGCAACTTGGGAAATTTGTAGCAAGCAACGACAACACCCTTGTTAGAGATGGTATCATATCTCTTGATGAAGGGAAAATCAAACAGGAAATCTCAGTTAGGCTACAAAATATTGAGAGGGGTGAGTTGGAGCTTGAGCTTGAGTGTGTTCCCCTTACTCAATAGCTGGATAAATGTTAAGAATCAGAACTCAATTGAAATCACATTTTGGAGAAATCACATTTTGGAGCACAAATCATAGGAATTTGTATGTGTAGATAGTCCTGTCTCATTCTCTCTTGTACATTATTCCATGACTTTGATGGGATTACTTCACTATCCAAGTTTCTAACTTTTTTTCCTGAGTACTGGTATCTTAAGAACCTCATGAAGAATAATATCTTAAGAATTTGGTCTTTAAGTCTAATGAAGTCATGTGATCCATCTCCTAGTGAGATAAAGTTTTTGTTGTTGTACTTGTATCTTAAGGAGTTACCTTAATTTGTTAATAATGTTTTATTCTGACAACATTGACAACTCATTAAAACTTTTGCTATCAAATGATGTCTTTTGATCCATGTAGTCTACCTTTTTAAGGTAAATAATATCTCTGAAAAATGTGTTCTTTAACCAAATTGAATAAGGATTTTCATGGAAAGGTGGAGGAGGTCTTTAAACGACCTTGGTCAATTTTGGAAAACTGAAATCTATCCAGCAATTTCTCAGTATTTCCTTCTAAGACTTCATAAGGTTATAGACAGATAATTGAATACATAAATTATTCAAAGCCTTGTTTGTTTAGACTCCAAAACTTCAATTCAAATGGTTAGGATTGAAATAGACCTTCAATTCAAGTGCATAGTCTTCCATACTTTTATCAAACAAGGATTGAACACGAATAATAATGACTTTTGACCATAAAACTTTATCACCTAATAATTAATGGGTTTGTCCAACTTGACGGGATTTCGGAGTTATTTCAAATATTCTTTTTATAAATACAAAGATTTTTTTTTATTTAGTTATTTCAAAATACTACTTTCATTCCTTTCTTAGTGTCGTTGTGACACATGAATTAAAAAATATAATTACCATTTTGTTTTAGTTAAAATTGTTATCTGATTTCTTATTATACTCTTTATTTAACTTATTGAATAATTTCTGTCCTTTAGTATTTTTTTTCATTTCCTTTCCTCTGATTTCAAAATAAAAAAGTAAAATAATTAAAATTCAAGTGAAGGTTAAAGTACAATTGATAAAAAATAATAACTAATAATCAAGGGAAAAATTGTTATCAATGCGAATGTTTGACAGCAAAATACAGCTTTCATGAGATGAGAGGGGAACTACGAAATATGTTCCATCTCCATTAATGAAACGTTCTAGGGTGGTCAAATTCATTAGGTTGTCCACCCATGGACCCCAAATTTTACAATGAAAAGTGTCACTTGTTACACTTTTGAAAGAACAGATTAGATGTAAGATGATTATAATACCTCCATCAATATAAGGGATTTTTGTGTTGTGTTTGGTGTACTTTCCCTACTGTCACACATTTCCCTTTTATTATGTCACACGGTGAAGTTGCAACCCAACTAGATGGTTCAACATCTACTCTCCCCCTTTAGGATCCAACAATTCCGATTATTTTCCGTTTTTTAATATAGAATAATATTTTTAATACTTTAATAAATACTATTATCGATATAATAATAAATAAATAACAAATTTGAAAATAATATATTTGATTTAAAATATTAGTTAATTCAATAGTATATTTGCATTATTTATTCTTTATTTTTTAAAATTTATCTTATTTCAATTAAAATGGCATTAACAAGTTAATTCATGGGTTTCACACCCATTTTTCGGTGTACAATAAAACCTTATACTTTGTGTCTAAACTTTTATCCCACTACTTGAATTTATAGATCATATATGTGCAAACATGTTCTAAACCAAGTTTGTAGTTTTATGTCTGACTAATGAAATCGACATGTAAACACAATGAAGTGAATATTGAGGTATTTAAAGGGTAAAACAATGTGATATTCAGAGATACTTTTGCAAATTATTACCTTATTCCGGTTGAATCCAGTATAGATAACATGATTTTAATTATGATAAATCATTAGCAATAGAGACAAATTCAGAACTTTGTTAAAGGGGGCTAAAAAAATCTTTTGATGATGCATATTATACAATAATTAAAAAAAAATCTAAATTTTTAGCAGAAAACATACTCAAAAGTAGTAGAAAATAGGTATGGAGTAAAAGGTGTATTGTTTACTAATTTGTATAATGATGTCATTTTGGTTATATATATAAAAAGAGAGAGAAAGACATTCATTTAATTGATATAATTGTCAAAAAATAAAATAAAAATATAATCTCATATAATTACGCAATTCTTATTATTACACTATGTAGAATCAATTAGAATTTTTTATAATTAAGTAATCACGTTAATATGAATATATGTGTAAACAAAAACTGTAAAATTAATCATCTGAGAGGTTTCAAGAAGTTATGGAGAGAAAATAACTCACAAAAAATCTACATGATTCCTTCTTATTCTTTAATAAGGGAAAAATCAAATTTATATAAAAGTGGGAAGGTAAGTTACTAATAGCTATCTGCCTATCATACTAAGAATAAAGAAAAACAACATACTTGAATTAGAATGAAGCTATGCAAAGCTTATTTAAGAATGATAAAGACCTTAACTCTGAGTATCTCAACAATCAGAATGATTCAGAAAGAGTCAGAATGCATCATTGGGATAATATCAGAAAACTAAAGTCTAAGGGTTATTCTCTTATAATATTAATAATAGATAACAAAATCTATAAATAAATTAATGATAATATAAAGTTAAATTTATAAAATCATCACTCTTTTTTATCTACTTATTGCATTTTTTTATATATAAAATAATTAGGACAACTATTATTTTAGGACAGAGACAAAAATCAATAACAAGTCGCAAATAATGAGCTTCAACACAATACATGGCTGGTGTAGAAGATTTACATATCATTGTAGCAACCCTTTGCTCCAATGCTGTACAAATTCGTTGCTACTTATAGGAACTACATGGATCGGCCTTTTTGCTCCCTTTGGGCCCAATATTTTTGGACCACTAAGGGTACCGAATCTGCTTCCTTTTGGTCCAACATTATGACACCAACAACGAATTGTCATCCAAATGAGATCTTCTTCTATGATAGGGCAAAAAGGTCATTTCCACAAAAAGCAAAATCATGGCACACTATTCACACATTCATAGCAAATTTCGTATGAGCCTTATCTTTTTTCACATCTAGACTGTCAGTGTTTCTCTAATTCACAACAATTCATATCGAACGATTGTAAAATTTTGGTGCACCGGTGGACGACCTGAATCAAATGTCCATGCTAGAATTTGCCTCCATACATTGAGTATTCACGGTTGCAAATTGAAAGTGTTTGACTTATGACACTTGTTTTGAGAGAGTTGCGGCAAATTTGACTGTTTTAAAAACTTAAATATATTTTAAAATGTTTCACGAAAATAATAAGATAAAGCACACTTTTAATCTTTTATATTTCAATTATATTCTTTTATAATTTGTAAAGTTTAATTTAGTGTATTTTTAAACTGAGTTCAAATGATTTTTTTTTTATTTTGGGGCATGATTCTTCTAACTTTTTTTACTAATCTAACACGTGAAATTTGTCCATTATATTTATTTAAATGAATACTTTGAAACATAACTAATATTCAAACAAAAAAGAATCATAAATATGATGAAAATCATGTGAATAACGAGTTTCAAAAATAATTAGAAAAGAATTTAATATTAGATTTTTTAATTTTCTAATTTTTCATTGGATTCATTTTTTATTTCTAATTGGATTTATTTTTCACAGAATTTTCATCATGTTTATGAACTTTTTAAGTTTAATATCAGCTGAATTATGTAATTGTGATTATGTGAATTTAATGAGACAAATTTTATATATTGAATTAATAAAAGAGTTCAAATCATGTTCCAAAATAAAAAAAATACCATGATTTCGAAATAACTACTTTGTCTCACTTAAAAAATATAAAGGATTAAATTAATTTTTTTAAAAGATAAGAAAACAAACTAAATATAAAAACATATAAACAACTAAAAATATATTTTAACCAAAATAATATAAAAAGTATAGTTATACACGAAATGCAAACACACACTACTATGCTCATTTACGAAAATTATTATCATTCTACTATAACATTTGCTAACTTAAGCGTTGAAATAAATTCACCGGGATCAACCTAGTGATGAGATTGGAGCATGTGAGTAAAAACTTAGATTCAATTTTTATCATCGCCATTGTAGATAAAAAAAAATCTTAAGCTTTTGAATTATTTAGTTAATTACACGTTAAAATATAATTTTCTTCGTCTAAATTGAAGTTACCTGCGGTAGCTTTTGCATTTTAGAAGTGATTCAGTGTGTGAAAAATATTTCCGAACACACTACCATAAAGCTTTGATCAAGACAACGTGAGCCATCTGTAATAAGCTTAGACTGGTCCAAGTCTAATGTATGATGAATTTAAAGTTTAGTGTAAATTTGACAAATTTTGAAGTAGTAAAAATATTTTGCTCAATAAAATAACAAAAGAAGTTGTAAATCTCATCAAGTGCACCACTGCACATTTATCGTGCAAAAAATAATATATATATTTATTGAATAATTGATTTATTATCTTTAATAAATTTTTCCTTTTCAATCATATTTTTATATTTATAAAACTTCAACTCAAGATCTTTTAGGAGATCAACTCTAATATTATTGAGTATCAACGACTTATTATTTGTTTGTAGTTCGTTGAATAACTAATGCATAGGGTTTTCCTTTTACCTTGTCTTTGTCTTAAAGAATGGATAGTTTCGCGTTCACTCCAACTTGCACGATATAGTACTACTTGTTTTCTCTTTGTTAAACATGCAAGTTTTGACCCCAAAAAAATGCAAGCAAACATGAGAATCCATTCCCATATATCTTTCTCTGACAGTTGCCGAAAGTTAAGGTCATATTCAATACGAGGGACTAATTGGATTTCTACGATAGGGGTGCCTTGAAAAAGAAGACAAAGCCATCAAATTTGTTAGGTGGGCAAGATCCCAATTCAATTGTTGCGTATGGAATATGAATTGATTGAATATTCAAATAAACCAGGTTAAATGCATTGTAGGTTATTAAACTCTTTAGAAATTTAGAAAAAAAGGGTTGGGATTTAACATAAGAGATTAAGAGATTAAATGCTCACAACAAAGTGAAGATTGAATCCTCTCACTAAAGCCATCTTCAATGGTGTATCTATCATGATATTTATCCATTGGAAGAAAATTCTAAATAGGATCAGGTGCCACACGTGCTAAAGACCATTTAGTTGGTTATCTTATCACATCAAAACAAACTTCTATAAAAAAAAATTTAAAAATTACAATCAAGTTTTTAATATCTTTATTTTTTTCAATTAGACATTTTTATCATTCTATCTTCTTTTAGATAATTTTCATGCATTGCTCCTAGCAACTAACTAAAGCATTTATCTCTCCATCGTCTTAAACAACACTCTTACGAGAATATTTAATCCTCTTAAACACTAATCACTTTTAATTCACATTCTTTTATGTTTATTTCTAAATTAAAGTTTCATATATTTTTTTTAAATTATCAATAGTTAAAAATAACTTTATATTACAAATTAAATTATTCATTATAAATTAAACTAATATATTTAACAATATTTATTTTATTCTAAATTTTTATATAAATTAAACTTTTATCTTATACAATACTAAGCTAATAGCAAATTATAAAAACTCATTTAAAAATCTCTAAATAGTTTAACGACCTACAATTTAATTTACCCAATAAATAAATATTTACCTCTAGGTTATAGAAGTAATTGAGACCAATTTTAAGTGTTTACACCTCTCTCCCCTTAAGAGCAAGTACGAGGTAAATAACATTCACACTGGAAACTCAAAATCCCATCTAACATAGTATATTACTAATTATTTTGGTCTTCAATCTACTGTATCAACTATGCAGTAGTTGCCACATCCAGCCTCTTCATATTAATAGTATTATCATGGATATAGGAAAACAACCTCGTACCAACTACCAACATCAAACATGAAAAGGAAAATAAAACCTATGAAACATCGAGAAACATCAAGAGGGTGCCAAAATGTTCCATCAGAATTTATAATTTGAGGGGAAGAAATCGATAAGGTGACAGTACCCACAATGCAGAATCTTCATTAGCATGTATCAAAGCCACGAATATTACATGGAATTACCTGTTCTCACTCTACTTCTTAAGGGTATGGGAAAGAATAATCAATAATGTTCTTTAATTTTCGGTTTTCCCTTCTTTCTTTGGCTCTGTCTTCAAAATTCCATGAAGTCTAATTACATCTACACATATGAAGATGATGATAACCATTTCAATCCAAAAGTTTATAAAGAAAATACCAACATTTTCTGAAACAAAGAGTAATGCACTCGACTTTAGTAACATTCTTTGTCGATATCCTATCAGTTTCATCACCAGTTAAAATTCTGCATTGGATTAGAGGTTAAGGTGTTGGAAAACAACAGCACATTCAACACAACATGGCATACTATGATGATGTTCTCAAAGCAGCACAGTCAATACCAAAACCCCATGAATGATATTTTTTATATTATTGGCACATTTGCACATGTCCTATGCCCATCCATACATGGAGATAATCAAGATTCAAGACACAAAGCCTGAGAACTAAAATAAGAATTACAATAACCAGGAATCATTATAAAATCAATGGCCATTGTTTGCTAATCCTTATGATTGATAACAGGAGTATATGTTTCAATTTCCCCGAAGAGAAACACAATTCTCACAGATACATGCCATTTTCACATTTTTGACATGCTGCATTCAAACAATTCAGAACTTATGTGCCATCAAAAATTTAGTAAACACAAGAAGAAATATGTGATGACAAATAGAAACTCTCAATATAAACTGTAATGGTCAATATTTGCAAATCCCTTTGATAATAATACTAAATATTTACATTGTTTCGAGAAGAAACACTCCTCGGTATTGTGAATGAACTTCAACAGCCATCATCATACTCAAATCCATCTGGTATTTTTTTTGTGTAGAAGATAATAATCACACTCTTGAACAAAATGCAGTTCAAGGAGCTGAAAAAACAAACCATCAGCTCATAACACAAAATAAAAGAAGAAAAAACACCCAATAAACAAAAAATTCAAAGAGTGTTTTGAATCACCACATAACCTTTAACCAAACTCATTCCATCCAAGCACCTTCACCTTCCTTCAAATCAAATAACCACACCTAAACTTGTGCATCCTATATATGTAAAAACAACTTCCAAAAAAACGTACACGCCGTTCTTCACATGCTTTCATGTCGTCCTCCAATCAAAATTGGAGTTTAATTCCGATAACCCACTTTGATCTTCAATGCAAACCTCTATTACACACAAGAAACCCCAATTCTGAGCTTCACTACGGTAATCCATGTTGATCTTCAATGCAAGCATTCACACCACACGTGAAAATCCGACTCTGATTGTCCAACAGTACCAAAAAAAAAGAAAGTAAAATTGGAGTGTTTCACATCAGTAATATAAACTATCCGCACTTGAAACTCCAACTCTGACCGGACAACAACACCAGAATCATGTAAGGAACCGCATATATGTTTCATGCAACAAAAAAAAACAACTACACACACCAAGGTTTCAAATTTTTCTTCTTTTTTTATTTTGTTTGCGAACTTCAAGAACAACAATTAGGACACCGAATCAAGCCATTCTCATTGCACTCCAAACACCTCTTCAACACCCCTTCATCCTCATCAAACACCTTCCTACTCCCACTGCAGTTCCCACACGGCACAAACCTCACATCACCACAACTCTCACAAACGAACCCACCCTTCGTTCTGGGCAACCCTTCCAGAACCTTCTCCAGCTCCCCCACCTCCCACATGTGCTTGATGACGTCAGCACCCCCCACGTGCCGCCCCCTTATAAAAACCTGCGGAAGCGCCACGTGTCCCTTCTTTTTGTTGTTGTTGTTGTTATTCTCTCCAAACAACACGCTCATCAACTCCTTACGGTAATTTGCGTCCATCGAAATGTCGCGCTCGTCAACCCAAACCCTAAATCCCCGAAATATCATCCGAACCGCGTAGCAATCTTCGTAGGTTCTTCGAATTCCACGCAAGCTAGTGAAATACAACACGATCCGATCCTCGGTTCCAGGTAATCGAATCGCCGGCGAGGAATCGATTGATTTCGCCGGCGAATCGAGCGATTTTACCGAGGGATCCGAGTTTTCGATCGATTTCGAGGGTTTGAGTTTTTGATGTTCAGAAGAGGAAGATTTTGCGGATTCGAAGAAGCTGCAAAGGCGCTTGACGACGCTGCCGCCGCTGCCGCCGCCGCCGCCGCCGCGCGAAGATTCGACGAGCTTCGTGACAGAACGGTCCAGCTGCAGCGGTTTTTCGTTGCGGAGCGTCGTGAGGGAACGGTTGAAGAAGGAGAACCTCGACGACGTCGTGTTGGCGCCGTTGTTGTTGTTGTTTCCGAATTCAGCCATCGACCCTGTTTTTTTCGTAACAAAAAGGTTTAAGTTTTCGTCTTTTCGAGCTTCATCATGGGAATTTAAAACAGGTAAATGATTATAATTAATAATTAATAACAAGAAACATTTTTTGATGATGAATGTTGTGATGGATATGATGATACCTAAAGAGAGAGAGAGAAGATGAAGGCGGTGAGGGGCGGTGGTTGTGTTGTTTTGTGGCGGTTGTCGTTTTGAGGAGAGTGTTTGCGTTTTGCTGTTGGCTAGTCGTTTGGGTTGTGCTGTGTTGTGTGTTTTTGTTTTGTTTTCTGCGTTTCGGTTTTGACAGAGAGAAAGAGAGAAAAGCTTGACAAATTTGTTTCTGGGGAGGAGAGAGAAAGAGAGATTTTGTTTTCGTTGCTTTTTTTTTTTGGTTTGAAATTTAGAGAGAGAGAATCCAAGTTAAGAAGGCAAGAATTTGTACTTTTGTATAAGGAAAATAAAAAAATTAGCTGAACAAAAGAAAAAGAAACTGTGTTTTTATTTATTCTATGTTTCTATTGTAGATATAGTGAGAGAATCAACGAGTGCTTTTTGAGTAATCGTGAGACAGGTGCCAAAAGTTGGTATGGTGCTTAATTTACCTGACGTGTTAGGTATGGTAAGAAAACTAACTAAAGAGACATTTAATATAGTAATATTAAATGTTCATTATTAATTAATTAAATTAATATAAATCCTCATTTTCATCATTAAAATATTATTTCTTCTTCTAAATGGATTCTAAAATAGGGAAGTTATATAAATAATTTCTAAGTATTAAAAACGATACTGGTAATAAGTAAACTTTCAAACTTCAAATATTGAAAAAAAAAATTCAAAAAAAATATTGAAAAAATTATTAAATTGATCTCTAAAAGTTAGTAAAAATACCAACTCTTTTTTTTAAGAAAGTAAAAATATCAACTTAGATATTAAATTAGTAATTAAATGATAATATAAAATAAATACATAAATTTTGATCAAGTTCATAAAAATCAAACTCTGATAAGGATTCAAGAATTTTATTGATGAATAATCTTAAATATTTTTATAAGCTTTAAGTAAGTCTTAAAGTATATATGATTCTATTTTTTAAGTTATAAATCCAACTTACTTGAATTTTATTTGTAAAAAAAGAAAAATAGTGAATTTTTTTTTAATGTAGTAAAAATTAAGAAAAGAAACGATAAGGCAACAATAAATAATTAAATATAGAGTATGGGCATAGGGATAACCATAATAGCATAGGCGATAATATTGGACTTTTTAGATTTCTTTGTGGGGGTGGCAAACAAGGCAACATTAGAACGTAACCGACTTTTCTAGTGTCCCGTTCGTATCATGGAATGGAATATGTATTGGGGAGTGTACCTCACACTCTTTTTGAATCAAAGCACGCGCTTAGGCTTTTTCTTTGTCACCACCACACAAGCCATATTCAGCCATATTCTTCATAAGGTTACAATGATTTAACTTTATGCAATTAATTAATTAATATTGCTAAAGGGGATTCGATTTTTTACATGACTAATACTCTAATACCATAATTTGTTTTATGACACAAATGATTATAAAAAATAATTTTATTTTTTTATTGATAAATATTAATGATCAATTTATCAATTTTTATTAGTTTCAAACTCACGCCTAGTGTTACTACCAGATCACTACTCCTAGCTATATCATCTATGTACTAAACTAACAGACAGGTAATGTTTCGAGATTAAGTCAGAGTATGCTTAAAAACTATTTTGGTGGTGTGCATCAGCTTGTGCAGAATATGATTGATTTAGAATTAGGCAGAACTCACGATCCTCTTTTTTTTTCCTCTCTTTATTGATAAGTCAATTTTATATCCCAAAAACTAATTATGTTAGAATCAAGAAAAAAATTATAAGAAAGTCGGGTAAAATTATTATAAATGATATAATTTTCTTTCAATATTGGGCATATGATTGATTGCACCAATAATATTGGGCATATTATTATTTGTGTAATTAAATATTTGAAAATACTTACAAAAATAGTTTTAAAATTATTTTCAACTTATTTTATTAAGTCTTTCATGATAATTTATGAAAACAATTTACAACTTGTATAAAATACTCCTAAAACTATATCTGTTTTTATTTTTTTGAGAGGAAAAACTATTTACTCAAATATACCTTCCATTCGTCTTAAAGCATACCTTTCGCGAAGGGATAATTGCGCTGATCATCCTTGCAAAATTAGGATTTGCTACTAATGAGACTTGCACGTGTATCCAGGATTGTCCTCAGCATCTGCTTCTTCCTTTACTTGCTGTTTCCTTTCCCCCATGATAAAAAAAAAAAAAAAGTTTAATTAAACTATTTAATCAAATATACCATCCATTATAATTAGGCAAATGTCCTTAGTTTATTAATTAAAGAATCAAAAGAAAATTTTTATTTATTTAAATATGTAAAATTATATCGTTGATGACTACTTTTTATGTTCTCTTATTATTTATATAATAAATATTTTTTCACTTTACAGCAGCTACTTAACCAATGCACATCAAGTCCCGCCCCATATAATTAAACATACATTTTAAACAGATTAAATTGTAATTTTAATTCTTTTAATTTGATAAATTCACGATTTTAATTTTCCTATGGAACATTTGATCCCCCAATTTAAAATTTGATAATTTTGATCCTTTCATTAAATTATTTCTGGTAACTATTAATTTGTAAACGTTGATCATGTAATCAGTAGTAATCATAACTAATAGAGTTATTAATTTAATTATAAATTTATTAAAAACAAAAAAAAAAAACATCATCTTCTTCTATAACATTTTTTATGCTTATGAAGCAAGAACAAACAAAAAGTTTAACGATTGCAAGATGAAAGAATATAGTTCCATCAGCAAGCGTGAACTCCATAACTGAAGAACATTCATCAAGAAGAATCCACAAACACAAACTCATTCTCTTCCCACATGCATGGTTTAATTAGTTAGCCATCTATTACCTTCTTACTTAGTTTAAAATATTTTAAAAAATGCTTAAGGTAACTTTGAAAGTGGAGTTCTACAATTTTCTTATAATTTTAACAAATATCTTGTAATTTAATAATTTTTAAAATAAAATTATATATATTAACATATATTTAATTTTCAGTTATTTATTTATTTTGTATGTTATATATAACTCTGTTTCCTTCCCTTCTAAAATTGTATTTTAGCCATAGGGTGCTTTTTGTGAGAGCATAAAGAAAAAGATTAGAAACATACTTTTTAATTAACACACTTATTATTGGTTGAAAAAAGAGAAATTAAGTATTTTTTTAAACTTCGAGCACATGTGAGTGTAATGTTCTTTTCTTTTTCAGTGCAAACAGAGCTGATGCATTTTGACTTAGAGATTTTTTTTTAATATAATTTTATACAACATAAATTATGGATTGGAAACAATAAAAGAAGAAGAGTCAAAACACTATCCCTCTTGGGAGTTAGATGTGATTAAGAAGACTAGACGAAACTCACTAGGTTGGTTAGAGGTTGTTTTAATTATAACATAATCATCAATTATCATATTTGTGACAAAATAAAATTTTAGCAATCTTCTCCTTGTAAACAATCATATAGTTGTATAAGTTTTAGACTTCAAGGATTTTATGGTGTTGAATTTTCAAACTTTATATCTACTTTTTTTTTAAATATTATTTTATGTTTTAGTACTTGATAAAATTAAGTTTCATTATTTAGAATAAAATCTACACGATGATATTTTTATATCTAAAAAGAGAGTTCAAATGCAGTTTATGTTGACATAAATTTTATAAAAACTAAAAAGTTTAGTTTTTTATATATTTTCATTATAAATATTTTTTATACGTTCAACTAATCACAAATTATTTTAAATATATTTTTAAAAATAATTATTATGAAAGTTAAAAATTTACTTTTATGATAGTTTATAATTAGATAAGAATGTGAATGTATATATTCTAATTAAATTAAAATCCTAATGTTTATTAACTATATAATATTATGACAAAAATGATTAGTTGAGAGGGGAACCATATGGCTATGATGGCTCAAGCACAACTAAATCTATTTCATAATAAACACATTATCTGAGCTTGTCACCAGCCACACCACACGTGTGAGTAAAGGACAGAAGAATTGAAGAAAAAGTTCAGATTTCTAAAAGCATGCTATGAACTGTCAGTGCCAGTGGTGCGATTTCATTTCATCTGGTGGGATTTCATTTCACTTGGTGGGGTTTAAACAATGAAAGTGCCTGTTAGAAAATCTAAAAAGAATCTTAATTAGGATGATCTAATAAGTGTAGTGCCCTATTTCTGAGAGAGGAGTATCACAATTTTATTTTATTTTTAAACAAAGGTGTATCACACATACTCATCACTATGTACCATGCAGTAGTTTCAGAAATTAATTTCCAAGGATTATATTTATATTTACATTTTATATATAAGTCAAGATATGGTGACGAATCTCAATATATTAAACATATATAGTACGTATTTTGATTAATAAACATAATATTGAAATACAAACATTTTCACATCAAAATAAACAAAACCTGCATGTGTGTGTTGAAAAAAGATTGGTTAATATCTAAATTAAAGAGTGTAAATACTTAAAGAGATAAAAAGAGAAGAAAGATGATTAATATGATTGATAATGGGTGTGACTATTGTTTCATTTGTTTGGATGGCAAGAGAATCGTTACTCTCTCTCTCTCCTAATGCATGTATATATGGTGTGTTGACTATATGCATGTGTTAAGCATTCTGTAGGCTAAAAGTAACACTCACATAATACACAAAGATTCATATTGCGAAAGAGGTTTCTCTCTTGACAACAAGAGATATGAGACATTTGTCACGATAACTTTTAAATGGAAAATCAATCATAGAAGGAATTTGCTTTAGAATCATTATTAGTTTCATTGGCTTCACCTTTATTTATTTGTGGTTATGTTGTATTAATTGCACAAACATTATGAGTTTGGCTAAAGTGTCATATATATTGTTATAAGTTGATGCCAGTTGTACGCTAGACATTATTGGATGAAATGGGCTTGGTTTAATGAAATTATGATGCCTCCCTTTCATCGCCAAAAGGAAAAGGGAAACCATAGCAGCAAATTTCAGACCATAAATGGTAACTTACCATGTGGTTGGATAGCATTTTGTAGGGTCTTTCTTGTATCAGAAGCTTTAGACTGGTCAAGATGCTCATCACATTTTTGCTTAAGTTGAAAGCAAAATCTCAATATATAGAGGAACAATTCTTTTGAATATTTGGAACAAGAGAGGGAAGACAAAAAGCAGGAAACATATTGAATACTTTCTAACCAACAATAATAAGCCAAATAGGTATTTTTGTATAGGGTGTGCAATTCTTGCACTTCAACTTTTCAGCAACGTTGAAACTTGCACAGGGTGTGCGAAGTTCCTAGGACTTACAACAAGCTTCTATTGCCTTCGCAAGACCTCCTAAGATATAGACTTCAACTCAAATGACCATGGCTCCAAACTTGAATAAAGTTTCTACAATCACAAGAAAATAATTCATAGATCAAACATAAAAGGATATAATCTAAAAATTCTAACTAAAAAAAGATTTTATTAAATACTCAACTAAAATTTACGCAGACAAAACTCAAAAGCATGAAAGATATAACATAAATTCCCTTAAACTACTATAAAATGTAGGTATACAAGATAATTAAGATGATTCCTATCTGAGTTTGAATCAGATTAATTAAGACAAATATACAAGGTATCTCTTTTGTAAAAAACTTGAAGAGAATTGAAAGGGCACTTTAAATATTCTAATAGAAAACAACGAGCATGTTTATAGTTGTTCAAAATCAATTTTATGTTTTCTAAAGTTTTTTTTGTCTCCTAAAGTACCTTTGAAATTCCTGTTTTGTAAAAATTCGCCCATTGAGCACTTGGACAAAACACTCGAGCAAAAAGAAAAAAAAATGGTAAAACATTCCCACCAAGTTTTTAACATACTTATTTTGGAAATAATATTAAGACCTTTATAGATTTTGGATGAGAAGATGATCAATTGGTACTACAAAATTATTTTAGAAAAAAATAAAGCATAAGTTTACAAGAACATATCATGATAATTTGATAAATCATTCATCTTATCATAGTTATAATGTTGAAAAATGAGTAGATAATAATTTTCAAGTACATGATAAAACAAGAACTAGAAGAAAATCAAAGTCATTTAAATTCACTTTTCATTGCCTATTAAACTAACATGCTATATCACTTTTCATTGTATAAGAGAATTAACCATAAAAGATCATTGTCAATTATTGCGTAGAAAAAACGAATCGATATACAATAATTTTACTTTTACGACAATTAAATTATGTAATAACCAAAAATTAATAAATTGTCTTTTTTGGTCTTTTGCTTATGAAAGTGTTTAGATTTGATTTAGTACGATAAAAAAAATCTTCATAAATAAATATTCATAAATGAGGTCCAAAACAGATGATTTATTTTGAAATGTTTAGGTTTGATTTAGTAGTGTTATTTATTTAGGGGGTTAGAATGGTAGATTTATTATGGCTTTGTCTTGCTAGGATTGTAGTGTGGAATATACTTCAAAGTGATAAAATTGAATTTAATGACATTAAATTCCATTCAAATAGTATAAAAGTTAATTTATACACCATAAATCTGTCACAATTTTAGTAAATATACAAGGTATCTCATTTGTAAAAAACTTGAAGAAAATTGAAGGCACTTTAAATATTTACAATAGAAAACAACGAACGTTAAAAAAGAAATACGTTATCATCACATTGGAAGGAATTTCAATGTTAAAATAGGTTGGCAATTAATCAATATTTGTAAATAAAAACATATTTATAATGTTACCAACTATCGTCTAGTGAGATATAAAATTTCTTTTTTTTTTAACTCTTCCAACTGTCTTGAGTACTTGTCAAGGTGTCAAAAAATACTCAACAAAAACTAATAAGAATCCTAACGTGCAAAATCTTAATTTCAAAGATTAATTGATTTATTTGGTACTTTGTTGCAATGAAAGCGTGATCACAAACCATTCAAGACAAATAATTATGATATATAAAGGTTCCTCGAGTAGCAGTAAATAAGAATCTATAGGAAATGAGGTATTAATTTTTTATAGTTGTCAAAATCAATTTTATGGTTTCTAAAATTTTTGTTTATCTCATAAAGTACCTTTGAAATTTCTGTCTCGTAAAAATATGTCTCTTGTGAACTTGAACGTAACACTTGAGGAAAAAGGAAAAAATTAAAATGGTAAAACATCCCCACCAATTTTTTTCTTAAGTTTTTAAAATACTTATTTTGAAAATAATATTATGACCTTATTAGATTTTGGATGAGAAGTTGATCAATTAGTGGTACAAAATTGTTTTAGAAAAAAAATAAGTGACGAGAGCATGCCATGAATTTGATAAATCATTCATTCTTGTCACGATTATAATGTCCAAAATGAGTAGATAATAATTTTCAAGTTAAGGATAAAACAAGAACTAGAAGAAATTCAAAGTCATTTAAATTCAGTTTTCATTGCCTATTAAATTGACATTATTTTAACAACCTTATTAAGTTAATATTCACACCATAAGTTATCGTATCATATAGGTAGTAAATAAGGATTTCTCCTATCCCACTTAAAAGATAATTCTCAATTACTGCATAGTAAAAACCAATCGACATACAATAATTGTATCTTTACGACAATTAAATTATGTAATAACCAAAAATAAATTTCTCTTTTTGTATTTGATTTATGAAAATGTATAAGATGTTGTCCTTGACCTTTATAGTAATATCGTATGCATAAGGTCTGTTATATATGGAAATGTAAATCTTCATAAATGAGGTATCAAAGCAAAAGATTTAGTTTTTTAGTGATTAAAACCAAATATTACGTTATCTATAGGAAAAAAGCATATTTGACCCTAAATATAAATAGAATACATGATCAAGCATTTATGTTAAACTATAAAAATAATAATATGGTAGTTAAAGTTCATAAAAACAGTAGAATACATGGAAAGCGGCAAGGCCGTGAATATCTTGACTTAAAAAACATTTTAAAATATAAAATTTCGAATTTTGTTAACATAATTTAAAAAATCAGTTTACAAAAAATATTTTAAAACAAAAAAATTAAAATGCAAGATAACACATATTAATTCAGTCAAATATATTAGGCTAAAAACCAACATTGGTCGCCCTATTTTATTCAATCTATAATTTTAGTCTTTTATTTTTAAAATAGAGATATTAAGTTCTCCAAATTTAAATAAATTAATAATTTTGCTTCAATATTTAATTTTTCAAATATTTTTGTTCAGTTGAGTCTTTATCTTAATATATTCATTTAAGGTATCATCAACAAATGATTTTGTTAATTACAATTAAATAAAAAAAATTAATGTGAGTAAAATTGAAGATTAAAAAAAACCAGGAGACAAAATATCTCTTTTATAATAGGATATCCAACACTGCATGTTGGAAAAAAATATGGGGACCAAAGTTTTATTTTAGTCAATATATATATTTCAAATAATAATTTAGACAAATATTTGATTAACTTGAACCACTAGGTTGATGCTATATATTAAGGTTATCTGATAGTGAGTTAAATTCTCATCAACACTATTACTAGATTGTCATTCACATTCTAGCAACTCCAATGACTTCAATGGGTGGAATACAAGAGAATGAAGATGAAAAACTAATTCTCTCCCTTCCCAAAGAGAAACCATGGGCACAACCTTATGATCTTTATCTATTCCAAAATTTTTGGTGCCCAGGAATTCATATTCAAGCAGTAAACCGTTTTCAAAAATACTTTGAAGCAGTAAAAGATAGCGATGTTGTGGTTGCTAGCTTTCCAAAATCAGGCACTATATGGATAAAAGCCCTTACTTTTTCCATTGCCAACCACCATCGTTTTTCCCCCTTAGAGAATCATCCATTACTCACTACAAATCCTCATGAACTTGTGCCTTTCCTTGAATTTTCATTTGGTGGTAATATTCAAGACCAAATTCTTCACCTATCCAACATGACTGAGCCAAGAATTTTTGGTACGCATACTCCATTCACTTCATTACCCAAATCAATCAAGGAGTCTAATTGCAAGCTAGTTTATATTTGTAGGGATCCCTTTGACAATTTTGTTTCTGCATGGAATTACTTTAATAAGGTTAAGCCAATGTCTCTTCCTGCATTGACAATGGAAGAAGCTTTTGAAAAGTATTGCAATGGGATAATGGATTATGGTCCATGGTGGAGTCATATGTTAGGTTATTGGAATGAGAGCATAGCCAACCCAAACAAAGTTTTGTTCTTGAAGTATGAGGATCTCAAAGAGGACACACACTTCCATGTCAAAAGAATTGCAAAGTTCTTGGGTTGTCCTTTCACTCAAGAAGAAGAGAGTAATGGAGTAATTCAAAGCATAATCAAGCTATGTAGTTTTGAGAATATGAAGAGTTTGGAAGTGAATAAGTCAGGAAAAATAGGCAGAGGAAACATTGAGAAAAAAGACTTTTTCCGCAAGGGAGAGAAAGGAGATTGGGTAAACTATTTTACCCCTTCTATGCAAGAAAAGTTATCAGCAATTGTGGAAGAAAAATTAAGTGGATCAGGTCTATCATTTAAAAAGTGTTTTTAGAATTTGCAAGTTGGTGATGAGCTCATGAGTGGTCTAGCATTCAGTTGTAATGTGTGCTACATATGTTATTTTTGCTTTTCCTTTTGTTAAATAAATCCAAGGTGCCATTCTAGAGACTTAGAGGCTACCTTTAGTGTAATAATCCACGTTCAATTGAATGGAAAATATGCATTAATGGTTCTATTCCTCCTTGGTCTCCAAGCCCATTTAAATGATTATTTACTTATTTAGTAGAATTTTATGATAATTTCATATTCATCATTTGCAAACTTGATTTTTATACGAGGTTTAGAATTGCAAAGCAATATGTTATAATTAATTTAGTAATAAAAAATTAATAACAATATCAGTTTCATGTTTAAACACTAGCATTAAAATGGATGGGGTCTGGTCATTTTAAATAAACATGTTGTGATATTTTATATGTTCAATTAAGTCCGGCATTCACCTGTGAAAAAGAAAAATTATGCTTCTAAAAAATTCTTCCAAATTTTATGCTCAATATGAATTGAGATTTTTTTATTTAATTTTCTTTTAATTTAAAAATCACTGTATTTTTTACTTTTCTATCTTTAAATTTTGTATACAAAATTATAAAATTAACTTATTATCAGTATATCTATATAAATCTTTTGAACATACAATAAAAAATTAAAATAAAAAGATTTTCAAAATATATTCCCGTATGTAACATATAGTGCTCGTGCGTTTTCTCTTTTTCCTTTTTTCTTGTATGTTTCTTTTTATTTGTTTTCACTAGTTTGACATCAAAATGTTTAAGAATATTGTTATCTCAATAACTATGCGCAATGCTTGGATATTTGAATTTCAGAAGGAATTCATGATTTTCAAAGCAAATATTACTGGTATAATTTTTTATGTTTTAATTCTCATTTTATTATTTATTTTAAATTTATTATTTTAAAATTTAGTTTATAAAAAAGAAAAAAATCAAATGTATGTTTACATAATAATAATAATAATAATAATAATATAGTAAAATATTTAAAATAAATTTATTTCAAATATTAATTTTGTCAATAAATAATTAAAACATTAATTTTGTAAAATACTAATTTCAAACATTTAATTTAGTCAAATATTGATTTAAAAATTTGAATTTAATCAATTTTTCATTTAACGATTAATTTAGTCAAACATTAATTTCAAATATTAATGTAGTTAAATATAAATAAAAATATTTTTTTGTAACCATCGTAATTAGGTCATGTATTGCTACAATTTCTATAACGCTTGATTAAGTGTTTTAATTAGATTGCAAGTGTAATTAAATTTAATTGAAGTATCGTAGTTAATTACTTAATTAATCATGAGGTGATGCTTTGTGAGGTTCCTATATCTGATTATGATTACATATGTGAAAACTTTGTTTTAGGTGTGAATAGTAAGTTTTAGAGTGGTTGGATCGAGACGAACGAGGCTTGGGTAATACAGATGGTGTGAGTGAGTTTAGGAAGTGAAAGGGGTATAATTAGAAGGAAGTGAGAGAATCATAAACCTTTCACAAACCTTTGTAAATTTGAACCATACTAAAAAAATGCCCTCATTTCACCCTTACCGTCTTCTCCAAGACCACCCTCTAGTGGAGAGTTTGAGACCCCGAATTCCTTTGCTCAAGGGACCTTGTAACGGTGTTTTATTTAAGTTTAAGGGCTAGCTCATTGGTAAGGAATCCTTCTTTTTTCCTTCTCATCTTTCATTTTTGTTTTCCCTTCATGAGCATTTTGGAAGTTCATAAAAATTTTCATTTCCATGGTTTTGATGTGGTTTCTGTAGATTTTGGGGTTTAGGTGGTATAGATGGTGTGGAGTTACTAGTGAAGTTGAAGAAAGCTTCCTTCTTGAACCCAAAGTTCCTTATTTTTCTTCTTCATCTTTACAAAGTCATCTTTTGGATTATGAATAGGTAAGGGAAGCTTTACCATTTTTCTATGCTTATGTTATTATGGTTTGATTTTAATGTTGCTTGAAAATGAATCATGTTTTTTAAATGAAAGTTTAAGCATTTGAGGTTTTGAGTTTTGAAATTGGGATTTTGGATTATTTGATGAATATTGGTGAAAGTTCCTACTGGTAAAAAAAGTTTTGACGTTGTTCATGTATTGTAATTGATAGAAAAGGATTTGGATTTTTTTTGGGATGATTTGGAAGCCATGAGAGACAATTCTTTAGAATTTCAAAATTCTACAAAATTCGCGTCCACTAACAAGTTTTGCGCCCACTAACTAGTTTCCCGTCTACTTGAAACCAACCATGAGTGAGATGTGTTGGGTTAGCTAGGAATCTAGAAGTGGGGTTTGAATAGATTCTTTTTAAATATATTACCACTTCATTTTTTAATTCAATTAAAACATCCCATCTTGATTAATCAATGTTTTCTCAAAATATTGTTTCCAAAATATTATCACAATCAAGAAAACAATGAAAATAAGATCATATGAAAAACTAAGTTCTATGACCTTTTTTTTTAACATTAATTTCATTACCAAGATGAATCATAAAACTAAGGGTTTTAGAGAAAGAGAATCACACAAGAGTTTATATTGGTTCAGTCCATACATGATCTACATCCAATTGTTCAAAGACCCCTCAGAACTTACACAATTATAGAATTAAGTACAAACACTATACACATACAATACCCTAGATTTTACTTTTTCTTTAAACCCTACAAGAGAGAGAACATGAGTTTAAACCCTATCATCTCAAAACTCTAGGTAACCCTAACAAAGAACTAGAAACTAAAAAAGAATTTTAGAATAAGAACGAATGCACCTGAATGTGTAGATCTTAATATCTTCAGGCTCTTGTCATAAAATTATCAAGTCATGATGGACAAATGAATGGATCTTTGGTTAGTTTCAATCTCCATAAGAAATACGGTCAACCTTTAGATGACTTTCTTGAAATATTTTCTCAAAGATAAATCATATCAAGAGTCTCTAATGAAAAGAAGACAAGATGGCATTTATAAATTTTGATAGTTAAAACATATCTAATAGATTATGAAAAATGATAATTTATTAATACATTAGAATTTTCTTTGTTATGCATTTCCAAAAAATGAGTAATTGATTATAAGAAAAGGTAATTGATCAATTCATTTTAGACAAAGAGCTTCTAATGCTTTTGTGCTTTCTAGAATATTGATTGTCTGTTAGGGTAATTGATTATTTCACCACACACAAAACTCCTTAAGTTTCTAGAAGCAAGGTAATTGATTATCTCATGCAGCAATTGATTATCCTAAGCTACAAAGTCTTCCTTCTTCTGAAACTAACTTTCATAATCGATTACTAAGTTAGGAAATTGATTAATTTGATAGTGTTGCCAATATTTCAAGTAGAAGTAAGATAGTATGCTTTTACTTTGAAAACTTAAAGATCAATCCATTAGTATCACATTTGATCCTTACTAAGCATGTAAAAAGACCTAAACCATACCACACCTACATGCCAGGTCTAAAACAATAAATACAAACACCACATCTATTAAACATGTTTGGCATTGTAAAATTATCCAACCAAAACTAAAAAGCTAAGGGCTTTTGGCTTTGATCCAACAAGATGGTGGGTATGGATGTGTCGTACTTAAAACTCTCAAGGAATCTAAGTGCGGTTGTTGATGTGAGTAGGCACATAAATTGAGGGTATTTGGTGGGCTCTCAACCTGGTGTTATAGGTTGGTAGTGGTGGCTAATAGAAATGGGCCTATAAAATGGATGGGTGGACGGATCCCTAGATAGGTTAAGGTCTTTGCAAGCCTTACCGAGGTAAGTCACTATGCATGCTCATCAATTTTCGATAAGACCATACTTCATTCGTAGGGTTGATTCAAGTTTTCCCGAATGATCAAGGTGTGACTATGTTAAGGAATGTACTTGAGTTAATTGGTCATGTAGTATATTTCTCTATGGAGTAGAGTCTCTTGTTGGGGTTTATGATTGGTGTACATGATGAAGATGATTGATGGACTTACGATGATGATGCTTGATGGTTGATGTGTGATGGTGATTCTTGAATTGTTTCATGATGATTGAGTATGAGACGACTTACTTATATGTGTTGAATGTTATTTGTTTTATTTACAATCTAATACCATGAATTAAAGATGATAGAGCTTATATAATGTTAATTATTGAGGTTTTGAATTGTGCTAAGTATGCTTGTTTTTGTAAGTTTACACTTGCATGTGACATATGTGTTTGTGATTGTGATGATCTTAAACTTTGTGTTCGTGAGAACAAATAATTAGAAGGTGGATCATTTCCTTGGATGCATCGTGGATGGGCATGCTTGGATGTGAAGATGTGATCCTTCTTGTGTTCTTCTTTGTTAGTTTTATGTATATTTTGGCTGGCTCAAAGTTTAGGTAATTTATCTTTACAAAGTTGTTTTGGCTTATATGTAGATTTTGAGGAGATTTGAGTTACTATGATGTTGTGTGTGTGTATGTATCTACGCGCACACACACACATATCATGTGATGTTTTATTCTGGAGTTGTGCATTTTACCCTTTGGGCCTCTAAAAGACGAAAAGTTTATAAGTACTTTCATAATCAAATTAATTGAAGAATTTTAAATGAATTAAAATAAAGTTTTTCGCAACGGGTCATTACAAGTGATCGGACTCCTTGTTTAGACTCTAATATATATTCAGAAGCTTTAATCTATTGGGTTAACTAAGAGATTAATGCTCGGACATAGTTATACTTCAATTTTTCATCCCTCTCTAAGGATGAGATGCATTAATTGGGAATTAGACTCAAATTCTCCCCCCATAAACTTAGTATGTGTTGTTAAATGAGTCACACCCATTGATCAAATATGAATTTAAATATATTTTAATACAGTATTAAATTTTATCCTTAATTATTAATTTAAATAAATTAATTAAAACTTATGCAAATATTATTTTACTAAATGAGGAGATATAAGGTTAGTCTAGTAGTAAAGGGAGAAGGGAAGGGGGGAGCCGTCACGGGTTCAAATCCCGTTACTAACAAAAACTAGCAATACTAACAACTAACATTTGTTAATTGAAAATATTTTTTTTACTAAATAGTCAAAGTCATTCTTCTTAAACATTTTGATAAAAAAAAATACATTATTAACAATTTATTCAAACTCAATTAATGTCTATTAATGCACACTATTGATATTTTATTTTTTATTCAAAAATGTATCATAGGCTGCAGAATGTATTTTCAAATATACCCCCACCTACATAGATAAATAGATAGATAGATAAAGATAAATTAAATTACATCTGTATAACTTTGACCAATTATTACACCTTTTAAAAACTTTTAATTGAATAATATTTTCTTAAAAACTTCCGTTGAATTGAAAGTTCATTTCACTTAGATTATATATACAAAATTTCATATTAATCCAAATTATTTGTTACCTCATGCATACAAATTAAAATTTTCGTAATATAAAAATTTCAAAAAATACTAAAATATAGATCATTTCATTGTTTGATTACCTTCTTATTATTGTTCAATCTTGACAAAATTTCTCACAAATAATTTTGACAATGTGTTGATATAATTCAATAGTTTTATCGATAAAAATCACATTCTATATTAAGTTATAAAATGATATAATAACTATTTAAGTTACACCGGTGTAATTTAATTCTTTACACACACGCACACACACTTATTGATATTCCATTCATTTAATTATTATTTTTCACTCAATCACACATATTAATATTTTTTTCCATTCAAAAATTCATCAAAGGCTACAAAATGTATTTTCAAATATACGACCACTAGCTTTCTTTTTATATATATATAAATATTAGTCACACCCATTCATCTTATATAAATTCAAATATATATTAAATTCTCTTTAATTATGACTTTAAATAAATAAGTAAAAATTAATGCAAATATTATTTTATTCAATGGGTCAAAGTTATTCTTCTTAAAGATCTTGATAAAAAGAAATATATTATTATTATTATTTAAACTCAATTAATGGTTATTAATGAAAATATTTTGATATTTTTTAATTCAATTACTTTTAACCACTCAATTAATATCTATTAATACACACAAATTGATATTTTTTTCATCGAAGGCTGCAAAATATATTTCCAAATAGATCCTCACTTACTTCTTTTTATACATTAAAAGAAGATAGAGATACGAGATCCAAACTTGCATATTGACTTCACCAATAAAAAAAAACTTGCATACTGGACCAAATACATCAAAGTTTTATTTTAGTCAATACATATTTCAAATATTAATTTAGTCAAATACTAATTTCAAATATTAATTTATGAGAATATTAATTGAGTCAATTATTAATTTAAACATTAAATGAGTCAAATATTTATTAAAAAGTAATAATTTCAACAAATATTTTATTAACTTGAACCACTGGGTTGATGTTATATATTAAGGTTATCTGGTGGTGAGCTAAATTCTCATCAACACTAATACTAGATTGTCATTCACATTCTAGCTACTCCAATGGCTTCAATGGGTGGGATACAAGAAAATGAAGATGAAAAACTAATTCTCTCCCTTCCCAAAGAGAAACCTTGGGCACAACCCTATGATCTTTATCTATTCCAAAATTTTTGGTGCCCGGGAATTCATATTCAAGCAGTAAATCGTTTTCAAAAATACTTTGAAGCAGTAAAAGATAGCGATGTTGTGGTTGCTAGCTTTCCAAAATCAGGCACTATATGGATAAAAGCCCTTACTTTTTCCATTGCCAACCACCATCGTTTCCCCTCTTTAGAGAACCATCCATTACTCACTACAAATCCTCATGAACTTGTGCCTTTCCTTGAATTTTCATTTGGTGGTAATATTCAAGACCAAATTCTTCACCTATCCAACATGACTGAGCCAAGAATTTTTGGTACGCATACTCCATTCACTTCATTACCCAAGTCAATCAAGGAGTCTAATTGCAAGCTAGTTTATATTTGTAGGGATCCCTTTGACAATTTTGTTTCTGCATGGAATTACTTTAATAAGGTTAAGCCAATGTCTCTTCCTGCATTGACAATGGAAGAAGCTTTTGAAAAGTATTGCAATGGGATAATGGATTATGGTCCATGGTGGAGTCATATGTTAGGTTATTGGAATGAGAGCATAGCCAACCCAAACAAAGTTTTGTTTTTGAAGTATGAGGATCTCAAAGAGGACACAAACTTCCATGTCAAAAGAATTGCAGAGTTCTTGGGTTGTCCTTTCACTCAAAAAGAGGAGAGTAGTGGAGTAATTCAAAGCATAATCAAGCTCTGTAGTTTTGAGAATATGAAGGATTTGGAAGTGAATAAGTCAGGAAAAATAGGGAGAGGAGGCATTGAGAAAAAAGACTTTTTCCGCAAGGGAGAGAAAGGAGATTGGGTAAACTACTTTACCCCTTCTATGCAAGAAAAGTTATCTGCAATCGTGGAAGAAAAATTAAGTGGATCAGGTCTATCATTTAAAAAGTGTTCTTAAAATTGCTTGCTAGTCGATGATCAACTCATCCCCAATGACCAAACATATAGCTGTGATTTGTGCTACCTATGTTATTGTTGTTTTTTTTTTCTTAAATAAATTCAAGGTGCCATTCTAGAGATATGGGGCTACCTTTAGTGTAATAATCCACATTCAATCGAATGAAAAATATGTGTTAATGGTTCTATTCATCCTGGTCTCCAAGTTAATTTAAATGATTATTACTTATTTAGTAGAATTTTATGATAATATATTCTTCTTTTGCAAACTTGATTCTTTATATGACATTTAAATTGCAAAGCAATATGTTATAATTATTTTTAGTAATAAAAAATTAATAACAATATCACTTTCATATTTAAACCTAGCATTAAAATGGACGGTGTCTGGTCTCATAAGTGAATATAATATAATTAGAGATTTGAAATAAACATATTTTTTTGGAACAATTTAAACACGCTGTGATATTGACTTAATATGGTCAATTAACTTTAAAAATATTTTGAAATCAATTTGGTCACTGGTAATCGATTACATGAAACTGGTAATCGATTACTAGAGAATAAATACTCTGCTAACTTAGAAAATTTTAAACAAACTCTTTTGTAAAATAAAATTGTGCTATGTTTGAATTTTTTGAAAAAAATACTTCCAAGTCTTGACTGTTGTTTTTCGATTTCTTCTATTGAATCTTGATCTTGTTTATTTTTTAATCTTAATTGTTCTAGACTTAATTCTTGAAGCCCGATTCTTTAAAACTTATTTAACTCTTGATTCTTTCGCATCAACAAAATAGTTTTGAAAGTCATTACTTCCACACAATAAATTAGCAGTTAAAATCATTTTTTTTTTTATTTTTCATTTTAAATTTCTTCTTATTTGAAACATCATATATATATATATATATATATATATATATATATATTTATTTATTTTGGAAACAATATTTTTTAAATGGTAAAACATTCCAACCATTTTTTTTCTAAAGTTTTTAAAATAATTATTTTGAAAACAATATTAAGACTTTAATAAGATTTTGGATGAGGAGTTGATTAATTAATACAAAATTGTTTTGAAAAAAAAATGTAAGTAACAAGAACATGCCATGAATTTGATAAATTATTCAATTTTTCCACGAATATAATGTCTAAGAATGAAGACATAATAATTTTTTGAGTAAATGATAAAACAAGAACTTAAAGAAATTCAAAAGTCATTTAAATTCACTTTTCGTTGCCCATTAAATTTACATTCTTTTATCAACCTTGTTAAACTAGTTCTCACTATAAGTTATCATATAAGTAGTAATTAGTAAATAAGAATATCCCCTATCAAACTTAAAAGAATCACATGGAATATGAATTTAAGATAAAAAGTTTTAAGAATGGACACAGGTCCAAGTCTCTTCTCACTTTCACCCTTCTTTTATTTCTTTAAACCGAATACAGGCTAAATGTTCAAGTTCTAAACAGATGATTTGAGTAAAACGCCGTCGTTCCTTGTTTCGTTCCCTCCTCTCTTTCCCGCTCCGCACACTCTTCTCTTTGTTCTTCCCCAATCCCCAACCACATTTTGGGGTTTAGGGTTTTCCTCTCTCCTCTGCAATATCCAATTTCTCCCTTTCTCCCCCACTCTCTCCGCAATCCAGTGACAATGATGTACAATGATCCTCAGCAGCAGCAGCAGCAGCACCAGTACCAGCAACAACAGCAGCAGCAGCATTTCCACCACCAGCCGCCGGGTCCGGAGTTCCACCGCGGACCGCTGCCGCCGTCGCTTCCTCCGCCGGTGATGCGGCAAGGCTCCGCCTCGTCGACGAACCTCGCCCCTGAATTTCATCATCCCGGCCCCGGAGGACCCCCGCCTCCCCATTACGACGGTTCGGTTTCGCTTCCTCTTCCTCCAATTGCTTCTCATTCTTGTCATTATGATTGTTGACGAATGAAGGGAATTTAAACGTGAACGCGTTCGCTGTGGTTTTGATTTCTTGTATTGGTGGTATTGGGTGTGTGTGTGTGTGTTTGGATGGGGAGAGAGTTTCTAGAGAAGTAGAGTTTTTTTTTTCGAGGGAGAGAGTTTTTAGAGAGAGGGAACTTTGAGAGTCTTTAGAGAGAGAAATAGTTTTGAGAGAGGGAGAGAGTTTTTAGAGAGATAGAGTTTCTAGAGGATAGAGTTTTTAGAGAGGGAGATATTTTTTTTAAAGTGTAAATAAATAAGTGTTAGATTGGTTAAATAATGCATGCCTTGGAGTGTCTCAATGCTCTTTTTCTATTGTTTGTTTTCTGGATGATATTGTCGTAGTTGGCGAGTGGAATGAAGGAGGAGTTGATTGTGAACTTGAGTTGTGGACAGGAACTTTGGGGTTAAAGGGTTTTGGGTTAACTAGATGTAAGATGGAGTGTGTGGATGTGAGTTTGGTATGACTCGAGTTAACATTGTTTTAGAGGTGGTGCTTATGAGTCCGGTGATTAAGGGAATGTATTGCATATGATTTGAGCTGGATGGGTGAAACTGAGAAATGCTTTAGGTGTAATATGTGATAATGTGTGTACAGAGCACAAAAGAGAGTTGTAACAGACAAATTATATGACTGTTATGCATGATGGCGGGAGGGAAATCTTTGGCAGTAAAGTAGTTACAAGACTAGAAGACAAGTGCAGCAGTGATGAGAAATTGAGCATGCTGAGGTGGTCGATTCACTGGAGAGAAAGATTAGAGGTGTGTTTGTATTCTGTTCGACCACGTTGTTGAACGTGAATCCAATGTGAGAGGAGGATTCATGTTCAATGTGCCTCGGGAAGTTCAATTTGCATAAAATGAACAATTAAATTGGGAACAAATGTGTTAGGGAGAAAGTTGGGTGGCACTTGCTGAGGAGGGACTGATATAAACTTGCCTAAGGTACATGTGAGGAGTTAAACAACTAAGGTTTTAGTTCCAACTTTTGAAAGCTCTGGAATCTTCTGAAGATGCTACTTGTGGAATGTTTGCCATAATTTGATTTACGTGGTTTCAATAAGAATCACTCTTTGTAACCATGTTTTCTTTTGATGGAATGAGTCATTTGTTTCTCTGAGGTTCCATATATGTATACTTCCGTTGAGTACTTGAGTGATTATGTTGTTCCTTCCCGATGAATAATTTTTCTTTTATTTTTTTCTTTAATGAAAACTGTGTTCTTTATTGCTTGTAGGAGATGATGATTGAGGTGTTAGAAAAATGTCTATCCTTGTTTTGTTTTAATTAGTTCAAGGCATTAAATTTATATATCTTGTGGAAATTTTGGGATTAGGTTTTTGGTGACCATTCTAATTTAACAGTGAATGGTTTTTGCAGCTCACAGTGATATTCATGGTGCAAAAAGAATACGGAAGCTTACTCAAAGGAAAGCGGTTGATTATACAAGCACAGTTGTGCGTTATATGCAGGTAATGATTTTTGCTTAGTAAAACACTTGTAGATTGTAAAACTTTTTGACTTGAAAATTTCCATTTATGGTTATTTCTATTGAAAATTTATGGGTAATCTGAATCTGCCATCAGATTCGTATGTCGCAGCGGGATTCAAGGGATAGGACAGTACTGCAACCCACGTCGGCAGCAGCAATTGATGTCAGTAAGCTTCGGTTGATTTTGTACACTTTTATTTGTTTTTAGTTTGTATACTCTTTCCCTTTATTCAAGTAAATTAACTTAATAAATTTTAAGGATTTTCTTATTGTAATTATCTATTTGTATCCTTAGATCATAACCTTATGCTACTTTTCATGCAGATGTTGCCAGCAGTTGGCTATCCAGACAATCCATCCACAAGCTTTGCTGCTAAATTTGTTCATACATCTCTAAATAAAAATCGTTGCCCAATTAATCGTGTTCTTGTAAGTTAGATTGAAATGTTGTGATTGGCATGATGTAATATATGTTTTGCAGATTATCAGTTACAGATGTATCAGCTCTATGTTTTTCTGCTGCATCCAGACATTTCGGAACAGAAGCTGCTTGCTTCTCATTTAAATTGATTTTGTCATTTTAGGGTTCTAGGGTAGTTTGATTTACAATGTTTTCAACTATGTATATCAATGATAAAATTTGCTGTCAATTATTTTCAAATGTTTATGTATGAGACAAAATAGGTATTCAGTTAACTTATACGCTAAATTGGATTGAATAGCAAAGAATTTTGTTTGGTTAATTTTGCTTAATTAGTAAAACAAGTCGATTACATATGTGGTTCCCGTTCAATTCAATAGTTGCCATTGACATATTGGATATTGCCTTTTGGTTCTCTGACTGTCTTGTTATATAAAAATGGTTTACCTTTACAATTGCATGATTTAGGCTGTTATTACAGATTGCTGCCTGCCTGCTTCTTTTAGCAAATTGTTTGATTGCTTTATTCACAACATAATCTGACATATCAGTTGTGTTATTTTATTGAATTTTTTTTGTTGTGAGATTTTTGCACACAATGCTTTATTATATTGGGTTGCAGCTAGACACATTTGTTTCTATAATATCTTTCAATTAGTTTAAAAAGATACTAATTATGCATTTTTAATTTTTTGAATGTGCCACTGGATTGGATTTGACTTGTGATGCTGCATCACTGTTTAATTTTCAAAAATAGTGGACTCCAACAGGCCGGCGACTTATTACCGGTTCACAGACTGGGGAATTCACTCTTTGGAATGGACAATCTTTTAATTTTGAAATGATTCTTCAGGTACACGACTTTAATTATTGTCTTAACATTATTATTGTAGTCATCAGTAGTTAAAAATACAAATCAAAGGTGGATTTTGAAACACATGCAGGCACATGATCAAGCAATCAGATCCATGGTCTGGAGTCATAATGACAACTGGATGGTCTCTGGTGATGATGGAGGCGCAATAAAGTAGATACATATTTTAATATATTTGTGTGGTTTCTTATAAACTTTATATTGCATATATTTATTTATGCAGATTTTGGTGGTTAAATGCACATATGTAATTAAAAGTATTTGTATGTGTTGCATTTTTTTAGGTATTGGCAGAACAACATGAACAATGTTAAAGCCAACAAATCTGCTCATAAAGAATCAGTCCGTGACTTAAGGTATATGTTTTATTTGTAAAAAATAAATTGTAACATGCTGAAGGGGAAAGGTTCTGTAACTCTTTTATAAACAGTTTCTGTAGGACAGATTTGAAGTTCTGCTCGTGCTCTGATGATACCACAGTTAAAGTTTGGGATTTTGCACGCTGTCAAGAAGAGTGTTCATTAACCGGTAATGTGCTTTGGATGGACCATATCTGAAAATTAGTCTTGTCCGTGTCCTGAAAACTGAATCTTAAATAGTATTGTGTTTAATATATTTATTGGGGTCTTAATACCAACAATATTTTGTTAACCTTTGCTTTATTTTAAGCTTCCTAATTGGTTATTACAGATTGCATTACTTATGGACTTGAAATTGGATTCTCTTTATATTAAATAACCTTTTGTGTTTCTAGATGTTGGGTTGTTGATGGTAGAGGAATTGAAAGTTTTAGAAATAGATAATCTATTTAATTTTGAGAGTTATTCATGGCATCGGTTGACTCTACCAGTTTGTTCTGGCATGCTGCTAAATTATTCTCATTCTCATTAATTTCAATCTCATCTTATTTGTTGTGCTGTGAATAAGTTCTTGTGGATGACTATTTTGATGGGAAGGCTTGTCTACTGCTGTGGGTTGAATGCCATCAAATTGACCATTTTCCTGTTTTAGGGTTGGTAGTAATGATTTAGTTGATTTATTTGGATCAACAGCTTGGTTCATGTGTGTGATTGACCTGTGGGGTTGATGTTTGTTTTCTCTCCCTTTTTTTCTTATAAGATTTGTTATTTGATTGGATTCATCTGATGACCTGTGGAGTCAAGCATTTTGATAGGCTCATAATACCAGTATATAGAAGGAGGGGGAGAAGAGGGGCTGTGGGAATAGAAGAGGGTATAAATGGACCTAAGAAAGAAGGCCCACTTGTGCATGAAAGAAGGAAAAACCAGGTGGGCCAGCTGAGGGGGGAAAGAAAGAGAGGGAGAGCTTAACAGAATGGACTGGTGGCAGCATTGGAATGGAGATGGGGATGAGAGAATCATGGAAAAGGAGGAGAGGGAGAATGGTTATTTGGAGGAGGGAGTAACTGAAGAGGGGTACTAGACAAATCATGAGTAAAAAACTATTTGGCTAGGCTGAATTGAGAATCTGATTCTTCCTCAGTCTCTAGTGTCTTATTTTCCATCTTGCTATTCCATTGTTGTAGTTTTCTTTATTCTTCTCCTATATTTTACATTTTACATTTTACATTGTAACAGAGGTTACCCCACTGATTTAGCTATAATTCAGTATCAATAATACTTCAGGTTTATCATTCCAATTATGGTTCCTATCACATTTTAGACCTGGTTACCTTGCTTGATGTTTCAGCATTAAGGCCCGTTTGTCATTTTTAACTGTGTTATCATAATGATTGAAGAATGCTGGTGCCTTTCTTTTTTGTGTCACGACTCACAAAGGGTCATTGATGAGGGATTGTTATTTTTAAATTTCAATTTCTAACAATTTTTTATATAACTGGAACATGATATATATTTAAATAAAGATAATGACTGAATTTTTATTTTAAATACTACACAATGGGTTGGATTACTGATTACTGAAAAAGAACACTTTGTTCTGTAATCTGTTAGAATTCTTTTTTTTTTAATCATATGTGAAATACCAGTATGGTCATTAATGTCCAACACTAACTGCATGGGTAAACTTTCAAAGTTCCTAATAAAATAGGGTCAACCTATCATTTGTACTTATTCTTGTGCCTGTTCTAAATACTTAGATTATCGTGCAAAGGTTGTTTTGCATCTTTGAATTTTCCTAGATTCAACGATTATTCCTCTAGAATTTTATTTTTCCATTACTTTTATTTTAAAACCAATCAAACTTATGTGATTACCCAATTAGTTCCTGGATTTAGGTTTTTGAAGTCTTAGAATCTATATTATGTGCATATACTTTATTTTTTGTCTGTTTATGAGACATTAACTTAGATTTATGATTGTGGCATTTGAACTCAGCCAGGCCATGGTTGGGATGTGAAGAGTGTTGACTGGCATCCTACAAAATCTCTATTAGTATCAGGTAGATGTTTTAAACATGCCTTTTATGAATTTTCTTGAGCTTGTGAAATTCAATAATGTGATTACATATCCTTATTTGATTTTCACAATGCAGGTGGGAAGGACAATCTAGTGAAGCTTTGGGATGCTAAAACAGGGAGAGAGCTTTGTTCATTGTGAGTGTAAATATCTGCTGATATCTACTGTTTCATGTGTTTGTTTGTGCTTATAGTTTTATACTTGTGTCATGCAGTCATGGCCACAAAAACACTGTGCTGTGTGTCAAATGGAATCAAAATGGCAACTGGGTGCTAACAGCTTCAAAGGATCAAATAATAAAGGTTGGTAAACAATCTTCATTATTCAAATTGGTGGATCCTTAATAGTGATTTGCCTGTTTTTACTATTTTGGATTATTATCTAAACCTTTGAGGATTGAGTTGTATTTTATCTGCTAATAAATCTTTCTGTGTCATTTTTCCATGTAGCACTTCCCTTTGATTTATTTCTTCTTTGACACTTTCTGTTTTTTGCTCATCATTCCCCATTTTTTTTTCTTTTACTTTATCCTGCTTTGTTATTTCTTTTTCCCTTTTGGCCTAATTATATACAGGTGAAGATAAAAATAACAAAAGAGTGATTTTGAGTGAATATTTTTGAGTGCACAATTCATACTCAGCTAAATGATAGAGTTATTTAATTAGTACAGAATACAGTTCACAAGAAGGGTAATTAAACAGTTAAACTGTCTCGATTCCTAAATTACAATGAACTAAAGCTAATTGCCAAGTGAGGTAGTAATTAAGTTGTTTATAAATTGTAAGTCCAACATATACGTTTCCCAATTCTGAGTACTAATATTCATATGTACCTTGTATTTTCAGCTTTATGACATAAGAGCAATGAAGGAACTTGAATCGTTCCGTGGGCATCGCAAGGATGTTACTAGTAAGTAACATGTCTTTCTCTTGGAATCAGAATGGAAGGATAGTTCATTGATATTAGTGTTGTAACATACCGTTGAGAATTCTCCACCTAGCGTCCACCCGTTACACATGGTTTAACCACACGTGTAAATATGATTAACTTTGTCTTGCAAGTAGTTTAGAGTAAATGAATGTGATTGTATACAATTATTGATTTGCACTTGTGATTCTAATGGTTAAATATACCTTACTAGTGGTTAACTGCGGTGGTTAGATTCTGGGTGGATGTTTTCAGTGGGATGTTTATAATTTTTCTTGAAATTAATATATCCTGCAACAAATTATATGATGGATGCTCAGAGGTATATGATGATAAAAACAGCATGCATCACCATAAACTTTTCAGCCAAAACAACATAACAGTGACTTTGAAACTTTGCTTTGAAAAGTCATTTTTACTTCTGGTATAGCATATAGGAAAAAGTTCATTGTTACATGTATGCATTTTCTTAAATTTTCGAAAATCTGTGTTTTGTAGCTGATATTAGATTAATAAATCTGGAATTTTGATATATTACTTGGCAATGAAATGGAATGCTATCAGGTTATAGTAAGACTGAAGTTGGGCCTGAATGAATTATTTGACATACAATTTACTTGATTCTGCTTTAAGTTATGAATCAAATTTCGATTGAAATGATGATTTTAATTGGTGGAAAATGACCTCCAATTCAATTCACATTGGTGTGGCCTGGATATTTAGTGTAGTTAATAATCTTATCAAAAGGCTGAGTTATTTAGTTAAAGCATTATGTGTTCGTTATTTTATTAAGATTATGACGTCATTCTCCTGAACTTAGTAACTGTTTCGTCGGCTACCATCTTTCCTTCATATATGGCTTGACTCTGCCTAACCTTGTTAGTGATAGACCGACAGTTACCATGGTAAAATTGCTGTCAACAAAAGCATCTTTTTGAGAACTTGAACTAAGAATTGGTTAACGATGAAGCACTTTAGTCTTGACTGCGGATTACATTTTTATCCATCGTAGGAGCACTTTGTGGTCACCTTTTCTGTGCTACTTTGTTTGCAGCAGCCCCTCGAATTTGAAATCAGTTCTCTGTCTGTATTATCCCTAAGCAAGAAACTCATACAGTTCCTTATTATGGTGTTTATAATATTCTCAGTGGCACTAGCACAAGGTCATGCTATGCATGCATGAACAAAGTTACTTAATTTGTTGCTTACATAGTTAAGTTTTGATTGTTTACTGGGTGGTGTAGTGTTACCATGACTGTAGGGTATGAGTATTTTCTTTAATGCTTCTGCAACTTTGATAAAATGGAAAATAATTTTTCTGACTTTTGACACTTTTGTTAGCTTTGGCATGGCATCCATTCCATGAAGAGTACTTTGTCAGTGGGAGTTACGATGGTTCCATCTTCCATTGGCTTGTTGGGTAAATTTGTTTTCTCATTTGCTTTCTTCCTTCTCTGTCTGCAGTTCATACTTAAGATTATTTTATACAACATTCCTGTTTTTATCAGTTTTCTTATGAAGTTTCTTATATTTGTTATTTATGAAGTCAATTGGACTCGGGGTTTGTTTTGGGGAACAACTTCGTTAAGCACTTATTAAATAAGTACTTATCATGTAAGCACTTTTGTGTTAGTTTTTATAATTGAAGAGAAAATAAGGTTAAATTATTTTTGTAAAAGTTTTAAGCTTTTTTCATAAGTTATTCTGGAGAGTTTATTGGAATAAGTGGAAAACAGGTTATGGATGTATGATAAGCTCCCTCAAACACTTATTTAAGTGCTTATATCATAAGAGAAATCCAAATAAGTTGTAAATATAATGGATCCTCAATCTTTGTCCAAATACAACTTTTCAAATTAAATTTAAATAGGTACAAACTATCAATGACTGTGTCATAGAATTAAAATATGTTGAGATTTGCACCATTAAAAATCTCTGCTGAATATGAGCTAATGCTTGACAGATTGGGATGAGGTAGAAAATATCAGCTAATTTTTATTTCTAGTTGTGGTACCAGTGAGTTGAATTTTCACTATTTTATTACAGTTTCTGAAATAGTTGGTTGTTTTCTGTTTTTTGTCTATGTTTGTATTTATCGAGAGAGATTGCTTAGGTAGGTAGGTCCATAACAGTTCCTCTAGGTAAAACAGGCGTTGTCTGTTCAATCCCCCCCAAAATTTGGATTGTAGGTTTCTGATTATTACATTTAATTTGTATACAGGCATGAAACTCCACAAATTGAAATTTCCAATGCTCATGATAATAATGTGTGGGACCTTGCATGGCATCCTATTGGCTACCTTCTGTGCAGGTGAACTTTATCTTGCTCTCTGCTATAGCATCTTATGATACATAATGGATTTCTTTCTGTCTCTTAGCTTCTTGGATGCCCAATGTTCTAAAGCTAGTGTAATAGTGTTCCATTTCCACATACCTGTCTTTCTGTTAATACTAAATCATGTAACTGTTTACTTTTCAAATGTTTTCCAGATCCAAAATACTATATTCTGAAGGAATTTGAAAAGAAACTCCGATGGCCATAAGATTTTTCCAGTATATGGATAGAGAACTGAATTTTCATATCCTTTTAAATCTTTTGGTTTTAATGTTAATTATGTTATACAATTTCTGTACCCAAAATAGTGACATCTTAGTTGCAGTGTTGTTAAATGGTGGTGCCATGGCAGATTTTTTGCTGACCCTCGGGCAATTTTTGATGGGAGACCCGCTATGGCTGTGCCATAGGCCGCAATGGCATGTGTATATGGCATAATTTTGGCCTTCTGCCATAGTTCTTAGTTCTTACAATCACATATTTTGCAGCTATGTAAAAAATCCCAAAATCATTTTTGGTAGACATTTTGTAATCCTCTAATTGATCTGTTGATATCTAAAGAAGGTAATTACTAATAACTAACTCTAACTTACTGAAGTATCCTATTTTCTTGTGCAGTGGCAGCAGTGATCATACAACAAAGTTTTGGTGCAGAAATAGGCCAGGAGACCCTGCTCGTGATAGATTTAACACTGGCATGCAAGGTTATTTGATTTCCTTATAGGCAAATTAAGCAGCATATTATTTCATGACTTCTTCAAAATTAAATCATTTACCTTTTTGATGTCAATTTTCATTTAATTATTGGACTATATTGTTTGACGGGCTCATATTGTTTTCGTCTTCAACATTTCATAATAAAGTGAATCCTTATAAATGCACTCTGTTAGTGTTGAACATTTGCTTTAAACTTGAGGTAGAGGTTGCAATATTTGAAGGCCTTTTGTTGTAGGATGAATATAATTGTGGGTGGTAATTCTTATAGTTAGAAACACTGCCTGTTATGAAAGATAACTGATGAAACATCATTAGTTTGAATTTGTTCATCTGTCAGGATATGCTGAGCAAAGTCCTGTTGCTGGTCGGACAGGTGGTAATTTTCCAATAGCTGAAGGCCCAACAACTCCAGGACCATTTGCCCCTGGGTTGACTCGAAATGAGGGTACCATTCCAGGTGTTGGAGTTGCAATGCCCTTATCTATTCCTTCTCTTGACATGCCTCAAGGGGAGCAGAAGCAGCCCCATCCTGTTTCAATGGGTGCTCCTCCTCTTCCCCCAGGTCCACATCCCTCCCTAATTAATGCCAACCAACAGCAACCATACCAACAGAATCCTCAGCAGATGCCACAACATCAACACCAGGCTCTACCACAGCAGATGGGTTCTTTGCCTATGCCTCCAAATATGCAACAACTACAGCACCCTTCCCATTCACCCTTCCCAAATATGCCTCGCCCTCCACCCCAAATGCCTATTGGCATGCCAGGATCTATACCAGGGATTTCATCAGTGCCTACATCACATCCAATGCCAATGCCAGGTCCAATGGTACAAATTCTTTGGAACTTTTCTCTTATTCCGATTTTTCCTACAAAATATGGTAAAGTTATGTGGATTTATCTTCTTCCTGAAGTAATAGATTGTTTGAGTGTTGTATTAGTGGTAGCTGTTGGGGGCTGGATCTTTAATGTTTTTGTTGATCTTTCATTAGCATGATAAAATGTATCTTTTCTTAATATCTGAGGGATGTAATTGGAAATTTTGTGGACAAGAGTTGGAAAACGTTTGTACACTTCTAAGAAGCTCAAATTCCCCCTTTTTTTGTGATTATTGGGGCCCGTTTGGTTTGAGAAATCATTTTTTGTTTTCATTTGTTTCATAAATAATTACAAATGTGCTATCTTTTATACACCTTTTTCTTGTTTTAGAAGATATGTATCGAAAATAGTGGAAACTTAGGAAGCCCAGATACATAGTATGATGTGATACAAATGTGTGGATAAAGAAAATTTTAAAAAGTCAAGATACAACACGTCCAACATTCGTTTACAACACACATGCACAATATTTGTTTTCAAATTACCAATTACTCATTAGTACATAAACATATCAATAGTCAATGATGATCATAATATACAAAATTGATAGTAGTAAGCATAGTTACATATCTTCCCCCCATCCATCTCAGGATATGATCTTTTCTGCTATGAACATGTCACAAAATATACAATTTCCCTGCCCCAGTTGAAGTTAGAATATCACAAAAAAACCTTTTTAACAATAAATATGACAATAAAAAACTGCAGAATGAAGTTATATCCTGAGCTGTATCTTAGCTAAAAACTAAAATGGAGTTGTATTGGGTAATTTATTTTGAAAAATATATATAAAAAAATAATGGATACTTTTTGGGTATGCATCAGGATGTATTGGATCCTTATCAGTGTTGGATATGTGTTGGACAGCGACAATTTTGCATTTGGAGTATTTGGGCTTCATAGGTGTAAACAAGAGTATTGTTGCTTTCATTGTTTTCTGTACAAATCTTTGAAAACAGAGAACATAGGAAAAGCAATATGGCATAGAAAATGTTTTCTTAACCAAATTAGGGCCTTATGTTTTCCTGCCTGCCTTAGCCCATTAATTTGAGCTTATGATATTACCACTAGCTTTTCTGTAAAATAAAAATAGAATTTTTTTTATCATACTCTAATAGAAGATATGCATTCTCTTTGCACAATTAGGACACAGAAGCCATCTTTCTGCACTTGGTGTCTCATGTTCTGTGTGTGCACTGGAATAATTATATTTTGTCACATTTAGTCCACTCTGTAACGAGTTAAGAATTTCTAGTTATTTGGAGGGCTTTTGTGTTATAAGGAAATATGATTAAATGATTTAATCAGTGGAGAATAATATTTATGGATGCTAGCTGGTACACATCATTCTTTGAGGAAGACTACTACAATAAGAAATCAAACCATTTCAGTAATTGTACTCTAATCTAATAGATTAGGGTGGATTCTATAATAAAGTTTGATGTACATTTAACAGAACCATTTTGAATTTTTTTCCTTCAGGGGATGCAAGGGGCGATGAATCAGATGGGTTCTCCAATGCCACAAGGTCCTTATGTAGGCATGAATCAAATGCATTCAGGATCCTTGCCTACAAGTGGAGGGCCACCTCTTGGTGGTTTTCCAGGAAACTTGCCTAATATGCAAGGGCCATCAAATGCTAATTATCCTCAAGGTGCTTCATTTAACAGACCTCAGGGTGGCCAAATGCCTCTGATGCAAGGGTATAATCCTTACCAGGTGGGATAATATGCTTCTGCTTCATGAACCACTTAAAAATTGAAACTTCTTTTGTTTTCTTATCTTTTTCCTTTATCATAAATTATGTGGTTACTTGAGTTGTGTTTTGATAGCTATTAAGCAGTGCACATGTCAAAGTATAAATTATTTCTATGTTTGCATCGCAACAATAATGACTTCCCTCTCCCCAAACACCTTTGGAACCATTTCTTACTTTCTCGTTTCATTTATTTCACTAATAAGAGATGTTGTTTGATGCATAGCTGAGTAGAGTGCATAAGTATATGCATTTATTTTCTACTCCCCTTGTCCACTTGATAATAGAATTTATTCAAGATCTGTCATTGAGAAA
This sequence comes from Glycine soja, assembly GCF_004193775.1. Classification (NCBI taxonomy): domain Eukaryota; kingdom Viridiplantae; phylum Streptophyta; class Magnoliopsida; order Fabales; family Fabaceae; genus Glycine; species Glycine soja. The sequence continues at coordinate 38,810,819 of NC_041012.1, read as the reverse complement.
TCCATTTCTTTTCATTTCTCTCTGGTCCATTGAGTAATAAATATTTATACATAATCAAGTGCCAAAAAATGCCTGTCGACCAAGACTGTTAGCCTTGATGATCTTATGCAATATCTTTGATAGTCAATTACTTGAAAATTTCACTTGATCATTGGATCAAAAAGGGTCTGAATATGTGGGAGGAGCTAGTCTTATGTCTTGAGGATTAATTAATTTGTTTTGGGAAGTGGACTGTCCAATTCTGAATGGAAATTAATTCTTATGTTTTTGTTTTTTGCAGTCTGGTAATCAATCTGGGATGCCTCCAAACGCACAACCATAGAATAGGAAATTGCTTTCTTCCTTAATAGCTGTAATTTTATCTCTTTTGATTTCGGTCTCTTTCTGAAATTCATGTATTGATCTGCTGCTTGAAGTTCAACCTAAAGAAATTGTTTCTCTTTTCTTCATTTCAATTTTGTACTTTCCCCCTTTTGTTGTGAATGATTTCATATTTTAGTTAAGGTTTACAGATAGGTTGGCTAGACGTAATTTACATTCTACACATTTGTTTGACTATTATATGTTATATTAACGGCATTTTAAATTTATTTTAAATTCTCATTATTAGTTAGTTTTTTTTTTCAATTCCCTATCAATTTTTCTAATTTTCTTATTTCATATTTTCCTGCTTAATCTAAATTAAGTTTTCTTTGATAAGGTTCAGAGTTTTGATATGGCCAACTTGTTTAAACTTACAAAAAGGTGATTTAAGAAAAAAATGTTTTGTTTAAGAAGCAAATAAGATTTGTTTCTTCAAAAAGTAGAATTTTTTAAAAATAATTTACACAATTACATCAAAATAGTAAAAGAAATATTTTTAAAAAGGGGCTAAAGAAAGGGAATATTATTATATTTAATTGGAAAAAGCACCTATTGACCAAACAAACTATACTTAAACAACTTATTAGTATTATGTTTTATTTTGTTACCTGTACAAAGCACGGTGATAATCAATATAATTATTCTTATTCATAGATTATATTAATAAATAGAACAATGTGATAAAGTAATCAAATTTTATTAAATATAACTATGTAAATGTATGTATGCTTGAAGAAATACTAAAGGTTAAGCAAACAGATTGTTTTAAGACTAATTTAAGGTCAAACAAACAAGATAAAAAAAGATAAGATCTTAGTTTATTTTGTTAAAAGAATCTCACACTAGTTGATAAGTTTTGGCCTCAACAATTATTTTCAACAATTCAAAGGTGCCGGTAATCGATTATTAGGTATTGTGATGGATTACCAGAAACAGATTACAAAAGAGCTTTTAAAAAAGGATTTTGAAATTTAAAATTTAAATCTTGTAATTGATTATCAAGTGTCTATAGTCGATTACCAATAATGACACTTTGGAAAATACTTTGAAAAGTCATGACCCTTCAAAATATAACTGTGTCATCGATTATCATAAACTTATAATCGATTACCAGTGAGAAAATTTCAGAAAAATATTTTGAAAAGACAGATCTCTTCAAATTATTTTAAAAAGGTACAATGATCCTATATATATATGTTTGACTTCGAAGAGAGAATTTTTTTTAAGAGAACTTAATTGTCAAATGCTCTCTAAACAACTATTGGCCAAACACTTGTAAATCTATTGAAAATTCTTTCAGGAACTTCAATTTGTATCATCTACTCTAAAGGAGAGAAATTTTTCTATTCATCTTATAAACTCAGTTGTAATCAAGAAACTGTTTGTCTCTAGGCTTTTGAAAATCTTGAACATAAGGGTGAGAGATCCCAAGGTGTGTGTTCAAAGTCTATAAAGTGATAGTGGAAAATCTCAAGTGGATTGCTTGAGGATTAGACGTAGGCACGAGAAGTGACTGGAATCAGTATAAATCGAGTTTGTAATTCTCTCTTCCCTTATCTCATTTATTTTATTATAATTTATTTTATCTTGCGCATTTAAAAGAATATTATTAAATTGATTATTTCTTCTTTTTCTACATTCTGAGCCTATCATATATCATTTAAAAAGGGGATTAAAATTTGTTAGTGAAAATCTTTTTAAACTTAATTCATCCCTCTCGAGTTATTGAGGCTACTTGGCCAAAAAACTATACAAATATTTTTATAAAAAAACAAAACTATACAAATATTTTATAGTAACAAGGTTTTAGGTTTATAAATTAAAATGTAAAGAAATCGCTTGCATAAATTAAATTGATTCAGCAAACCTTTTCTGAATTCATTCCTTATTTCTTACTAGTATAATACCCTTGGCAAAATTTGTTTCCAGAATAATAATGTTTTCATATTGTTTGGGGGAATTTTAATTACTCCAATTGAACCTTTTAGGTCACATTCAGTGAGTGGCAATAACCTCTAGTAAGTGGTGAAACTCGCAAATATACAAAGGCTTTCTGTTCTACTCAACAAGTGTATCAGATATAGAAGCTAGAAAATTTATGTAGCCAGCATTATAAAAGATTATACATAATTAATTCATAAAATCTCTAAAAAAATAGAAGTATTTTTTTAAACTTACAAATAGAAGTATTAAAAACAATTTATATAATAGTTTGTATTATTGGTTAAAAATTATAAAAAATTATGAATGAGATTAATTAAATAAGAAATTATAATTACAAAATATTCTAATTTTTAATAAATTTTAGCTAATACTAAAAACACATTTCAAAATGTGTTATAAAATTATTAATAATTTTTTTGGCAACAAAATAACATGCATAGTCCAAATAAGAATTTGGTAAGAAAAAAAAGTCCAAATAAAAATCATTCTTGTTTTTTTCTTCTATTGAGCGAATCTTTTCAGGCTTTTGAGTCCACTCGCGTGTCCGAGATAATGGTTACCCAGCGGGTCAAAGTCAGGTTCCACGCAGTTCACGCTACACTTATACAATCCAATGGCTGCAATTTTCTTATTCTTATATTTTTAAGGTGGGATGGGAATGCAATTATAAGGGTATGAGTAATGTTTGGTTACTTTCATGATGTTACGCGTATTTGACACAATTTTTTTTTTTTAAATTGATGTATATCTAATATTTTTAGACTCTATCCTAATTTGATTTTTTTTTTCACTTTTACATCTCTTTTACTCCTTTAAGTTGAGTTATTTTCATAGGGTTAATTTATCTATTTGGTTGAAATATATTTTAAGATCGATATCTATTTAATTCATATAATTTGAAAGTATTTTTTTCTATATAATTTATATTTTAATTTTATTTTAGTTTCAATAGTTTAAATATAATTTTTTAATCTTTAATTTTAATTTTTTTTAGTTTGCATGATTTTTTTAGTTCTTATAATTTATATTTTAATTATTTTTTTAATTTTTATTTAAAAAAATATAAAAATAATGAGTTATAAAATAATTATAAATTATCATTGAGAATTAAAATATAAAATATAAAATATAAAAACTAAAAAAACTATTTTTTAATTATAGGAAAAAAGGAATTAAAATATAAATAATCAACATTAAAAAAATTACTTTCAAACTACATAATTAAAATAAAAATATAAATGATAAAAAATAAAAAAAATTAAAATATAAAGGATAAGAAATAAAAATTCAAGAGACCGAAAAAGTACCAATTGCGGAAATATAGAGATTTAATTAAACCTTTCTCCCCACATATTTAGGTTTTCTTTTAAGTCTTTCTTCTGAGTCACTAAGAAGCTGCACTTGCTAAAGTTTGATACTTGCTTCTTTTTTCTTTCCTAGGTGTGAAGCTTTGGAGGAAGAAAATTCAACTCAATGAGGCACTGCTGAAGAAGAGGTTCAACCATCATGCTGCTGTGGCTCATGATGCAGATCAGAAACCCCACATGTGCGATGCTGTGATGGATCTCTTGCATGAGATTCACTCTCCAGTCTCCAAAATGCAAGCTGGATGCCAGATCTCAAACCAGTGCTAGCAAGGTATGGGATTTCTTCAATTCATGTGAAAGTTCCATTTGGCAAGGAAATTGAATCTAGTCCTTGACAACCTACGATATCTTGTTGCAAGCAAAAAAAAGGTATACTAGGTTTGAAGGGAGCTAGTGGTTCAGGTGTTAGAGACAATGACAAAGAAATCATCTTTATTTGGTTGATAACTGGGATTTTTGAATGGTGGGTATGGATGGGATGTGTGAGATCTTACTTGCCCGATATTTGTACAATGAACCAAGGATGGAAGGTGAATCTGATGTCAAGGTTTGTGTCAGTTTTATATGAGTTTGATGTTTTAAGGGTGACAAGAGTGATTCTTGAGGGAATTACTAGATCAACTTATGTTACAACAGTAGTTGAAGCCGCAGGATAAACAACTCTTGAAAACTCCTATCATTCCATTAGTCCATGCAGGAAGAGATCATTTGCTACTGGAATGAGAAAGTGCATTGAAAATCAATATTTGAGAATTTTTGAGAGAGGATAGCAATATTGTCCTTGCTTTAAGTTATCACCACCTTTCTTCTCATCTCAAAAGATGTTTTGCTTACTGTGCCTTATTCACAAAAGATTTGTGTTTGTAAAGGAGCTTTTAATCTTGCTGTGGATGGCTGAAAATTTTATACAATACTCTCTTGAGAGTATTTAGAAGATCAATTATCTCAGTATGTTTTTAAAAACCAATCAGTCAAAGGCATGTGTTTAGTCATACCTTCTCAATGATTTGGCAAAATATGTTTGTGGGGACTTTTGTTTCATGTTGGAAGCTGAAGAAACACAAAAATAGATATGGAGTTTCTAAAAGGTTTCAGGTTTTATATAGGCCAGGAAATTACTTATGTTTCTATCACTAAGTATGGGTCCTTTGGTATATATGGATTTTGGCATTTGTCACGCTCATTGATATATGGTTGTCCCCCAAGTTTAAGTTCTTACATGCCTTATCTTTGGCGGGTTATTGGAATGTGACTGAGTATCCTGACGTGAAAGTTAATCTTAATGTTGAAATGATTTGGCAGGAGCATGCTTATAAGTCATAACCACACGTGTACAATTTGTTTATTTGGAGCTGTCCTAAATTTGTATCATTTCCCAAAAGGAAGACTGTGTGCACCAGGCCTAATTGTATGCACACCCTCCTCCTTCCTTCTCTTAGTTGTCCACAACTGGAGTCACTCTCTAATGCCATCAAATGGGAAGTTTTGCAAACTCCTCTTAATTACGAGACTCGAGGAAGCAAAGTTCTCTTCACTACATGCAGTAAGAGAGTTGCTTCAACCATGCAGTCAAATAAAGCGAGTCAACTAGAGCAATTACATGAAGAACATTGCTAGAAATATGAATTTTGGTTCTTGTCTCTCACGTTGATGTGTATGACTTGTTCTCCATGGGACTGTGGGTATTGATTGCCGTGTTTTATGTTCTACTTTTTCATTTGTATCATTGGAATTCTATAATTGAAAGAGTGGGAATATAAAAATGTGAAGGGTGTTGTTTTCTTTTGTTTAATAAGACAGCTTCTATACAGAATTATCCTAAGCTAAAAAAGCACTTGCCAGTTAAGAATTATCCTAAGCTTCTAGACAGCTTCTACAATTGCCAACAGCTTGTGGCTTCTGTTTCAAAGGCTCAAGCTATTGACTTCACCAAATTGTAGGGTTCAGTTAGATTTATAGGGTCCAGTTAGAGATATAGTTTGTAGGATATTAGTTATTTGTTGTTGATAGTTAGTTACTAATTGGATGATGCCTATAAATGGCTTCATGTAGACTTGATGTAATAACTTTTACTCATTCAATCAAATAGCAATTTGACTTTAGTCTCAACTCTCTTATGAACCATGTTGATGTATACTGTAGATAAAATACCTTGCATTTGTAGCTTTATGAAATAAGGGTAATGAAGGAGCATTGGAGATGGTCTCCTACTGATTCCAACCTTAGAATTAAACACTATCATCGATATTTTGGTGATGTAATAATGCTTTAAATTCCAATGAAAACACTGAGCTATCAGTTTCTCCTGTGATAAGAAAGGAAGACAAGTTTTCAAATTATCCTGTTATGTTTATAAAATCTCTGGATTTGCATGTATTTTTTAAGGTCAAAAAAGAATTTTTCACAGTCCCGAAACCATTGAACTTACTCTAATGTGAAAATAAGAAAAACAATGGAAAAGAATTTGACCTTGAAATGTGTGAAAACCCAGGCTATCATCTTCATAAGATAAGTGCAAATATAGGATCTCTCTTTGAATTTCCCATATTGTTCTTGTTTTGTTTTGTTTTTTGTTTTTTTTTCTCTATCTAAATTGTGATACTAGCTGGAGCTTTGAATCTAAGCAGAAAATAGGTGTTTTCTATTGTCAGATTATCACTTTCTTGGGAACTATTTTTAAAAAAAAAATATTAACAACACACTTTCAGTATATTCTTTTAAACATATTTTCTCTTAGAGAGAGTATTAGAAATAATGTCACATTTCTCTTATTTCAGAATGGATAGCATGTGTAAGTTATTTTACCTTCGTCTTTCATACTAGCTAGAGCTTTGATCATGAAAGAAACAATATGATATTGAAAAAAGGTTGAGATACATTTACCTGTAGAAAAGTATTTTTACCTGGGAACTCTTAAATTAAGAAAAGGTTGGAAGAAGAAGGGTTACGATTGGATTCTGTTTCCCATAAAGGTATTTTTTTGTTGTTGCTAATTTTAGTAAATGAATATAGCTCGTTAAGCTTGGAACGAGAGATTGATCTTCATGGCAACTTGGGCATTAAAAATGTAGATTTGTGTTTAAGTTATACTAGTAACCCATTTTCGTTTTAGAAAAAAGTAGTAAAGTTAACCATTTAAAATTTGAGAAAAAATAAACATGGCAATTTAATTTTTTTTAATAGAATAATAATGTTTTGATTAGAAGTGTTAGTCCTCCAGCATAAAAAAGTTAAGAAACATGCATTGATCATGTTTGGTTTTGGGGCGATAACGTGCCTAGTTGTCAAGAACTGGCCTAAAATTTTCGTAATAAGAAAAATGTAGGCTTTATGTGTCCGCTTAATTTTCATGGTTTAAACATTTAGTCTTTATAGTTTAATTATTTAAATTTTCTCACTAAAATTTAATAGAATAAATAATAAAAACACAGCAGAAAATGTTTCATATAAGTTTTTCTGTACTAATCTATATAAATTAATGATACATCACATCTTTATCACATTTCTATTATTGGATGACGTTTTTATTGAGGAACTTAATTTGAAAAATTAAAATAATTAAATGCTGGCAATTAAAATTGTAAAAACTTAATTTGAACAACCAAAATAACGCATAAACTAAAATAGAGATTAAAAGTGCATGTTAATAAAAAATGCAATTTTATCTTAATTTGATTTTTTTTATACAAAGATGACATTAAATTTAGAATCTAAAACTTTATACAGATTACTCAAACTCCTCTATTACAAGATCAATTCTAGCTTGTTATCTTAATTTAAAAGCTGAATTGTAATAATGTTCATAAAAAAACTTTATAATCAACATATAATAAAAAAAGCATTATTCCAACATTTTTGAAGCCTTTAAATAACAAATAAATGTGTCAACACATAATATATGCACACCATCCACAAAATTGTCTAAAAATATGCACAAAATCTTGTTCTGGACTTTTTTCGAGGAAGAAAACTACGAGACGCTGCTGCAGATGTTGAACATCAAGCAAGTGTCCACCAATGCTGTGGTTGATGAAGCAGAACAAAATCAGAAATCGATATCTGAAAGCTTGGCTAGATGATGTCAAAGATGCTGTGTTTGAAGCAGAGGACCTCTTGGACGAAATAGACATCAAAGTCAACAAACGTGGTGTAAGGGGGTGTTGCCTATCACCATTACAACTATGACTTCATTAATAGATGAAATCAGAATCTAGAATACACAGAAATTTACATACTAATGCTGCTTTACAAGTAAATATTTCAAGAGCATTCATTTTCAATGGCAAAATAAACACAGACAGCATCAAAGCGAAAAAGAAAAATAATGAAATAACCATGGTTATACGAGGGTGGAGCTCTTGGTGCAGGTTTTTCTGTTATTTCAACACTGATTTTGTAACGCTGTGTATCTTAAATGAAAGACTAATGATAAGTGTTTCTTCAAGATATGAGAGTAACAGTAGTTAGATCAAGTACTATTGTAAAAACCACCAGCAGAATTGTCTTCGTAGGCAAGATAGACCTTGTTTCCTTTCTCATCAGGGGTATACTGTTATGTGAGTATGAAGATTGCAATGAGCAGCCAGCCCAATGTTAAGTCAATATAAATTAGAAAAAACTATACACACACATAAGAAATTAAAATTTCATACAAGGAAAATATATTAAAAAAAATCGAGAAACAAAATTCAGAGCATTACACAAAACAAATGAATAAAAATATTTATATATGGTTGTGAAAATATTTGTAGTAAAAGGAAATCACCAAACTCCTATCAACCAAGCTCAACCCAGTACTTAAAACACACAAAAGATGAATATAATTATTTTTATTATTACATTATCACTTTATCATACATTCATTTTTTTAAAAAAATATATCCATAATTGAAAGCAATGGGGTACGAAGTTTTTATATCCATAATTGAAAGCAAGCATTGAACCTATTCACCATTGCAATACATCTCACCTTTTTCTAAGATGAAAATATTCAAACACTCAGAAATGAAATGATATGTTGCCCATTCCTGGAACCCGTATTCATAGAAATAAAATAATTAATAACCAACAGAGAATTTGACCATGACAACTCCTGTAAGGAACTCCTATCAGTTACCACTCTGATGTTGTGCCTCCCCACAACAATCTCTAGTCTCCTCTAAGGCTCTTGGCCCCATCTTCTACCCAAGCCCTGGTCATGGCAAAGGCTGTGTTTGACCTCTAGTTCATATTGTAAATGAGCAATTTCCTTCTTTTTAACTTCTGTTTGTTCCCAAAGCTTGCATATCCTCTCCTTACATGATATTCTATTTTGTTATTCAAAAGGTTCAGTACATAATCCTCAACCCCAGACCTTAATCTTGAGAACACTTCCATGTATGATTCAATAGTTTCTCAGCCCAACTCACATCTTCAGCCACTTGGATTAGTCACTCTTAAATATTTTGAGTATAACACTTAAAGAACAACATGAGGTGAACACTAAAGAGAAGCCATAAGCATAGACCTCCTCTACAATGTAACAAAGGATGGTTTACGAATTCCATCTTTAAGAATTCTTTCATATAGTTTATACATGTACTTGCCAGCTAAAACCCCAAAATTGAAAGAGCATAAAAGATAGAACAACAAATAATAAAATAATTACCTAAATATCACTTCTTATAAATCAAAAGTATAACTACAATCAGTACTTCTACTTTTCTTGGAGATAATGTTCTTCCATTTATCCTTGAGATCAACAGGAGTACGAGTCTCATCAAATACACGACAGCCAAATTCCAAAATTTTCCTCCAAGGGATATTCTGATTTTCTGTGGAGAACTTTGATACTCCTTCCTGAAATGTGAGAACCAAAGCTATAATTGAGAAATAAAAGCCTTGTGCGGCTATAATATCTTAGATGAATATTGTATAATACACCTCGTCCAACGGAAAAAGCTCCTTAATTGATTATATATGTTTTACAACTTTAAAGTCCATAATAACTTATGAGAACATAAAATGTTTACCAGGATGTTGGAAACTGTCCAAACTCCAAACAAATCATAAATACACAGGACATTATAAAAAGAAAATAATAAAATAATAGATTTTTCATTGTTCTGTCCATAACAAAACCCATATGCCATTCATATCAATCAGGAAGTAGAGATGTTAAATTGGATTTAATGCAAAAGATAGTCATAACCCAACAGCATCTTATGATGAACGTTGCACCAAAATGCTGGAAACACAACCACAAAAAGAAGCATGGAAGTTACCTCAACATTCTAGTCTACATATAAGTGTTTAGCAATGATACCTGGGTTGGTTGTAATGTTATGAAGACATAATTAAATCACAATTATTTAGAGCATGGAATTCAAGGACTATTTATTAAGTTAATATCACATTTAATCATAGAAGTATTTTAGTAATTTTTGAATTTCCAAGTTAGAATGATCAGATTTGTGAATTATAGGAGCATATTGCTGTCTCTTAGGTTTTGTGATGCCAATCGTGCAACCAAACCCTTGGTCTTATCTTTCTTCTTCTCTCATCTTCATCTTCATTTATATCTTTAACTTTTCTATGCTACTCTGGTCTGTTTTCTTGTGCAGATATAATTAAAACTTCCATCCCACTCCCACCATAGCCCTGGTTGAATTTTAGCTACACCTATCAAATCACATACCTTAACTTCACAGGCAATGTTCACAGTACACGCACAGCAAGCAACAAGACACTAATATCCCCTATCTTTTTGTTCATTTCTCCTGTACCTTCCAAAACATCAAATGGACTTTCAATTCACCTATTTTGTACCATTATTTTACCCAAGAAAATTCAAATTCTTTAGATGGCTTAGATCACCCCTCTTTTTATTACATTGATGAACAGCCAAAGTAAAACCATTCTTCAAGATTGTTGGGTAGATATGCAAATTAGGGTTCTCCTTTCAGTCGCAACCCCACTGCCTACGATATAATGTTCTTGGTTTAATCATGGAATGCAGAGATGTCTACTTCTCACAAATTCAGACCCATATACTTAAACAAAGGTACATTATATGTTTTTCAACTATGATTATGTATTTGAAATCAAAACTTTTGTTTGAAGTTTTAACCCATTTGACATTGTTAGAGCTTGATATAAATAATTCAGTATGTTCTAGGAAAATATGATATTTTATGAAACTTATACCTTGAGAACTTTTTCTTCTTCTGCTGTCCAAAGTAATCTCTTACGCTTTGCAGCCAGTGAACTCTGCTTCATTCTGCAATTGAGAAACAATACACTATAAGATTGAATTGACCCCTTTAATTAGCTTCGGAGAAAACAAGTCTCCTTCTCACATGAAAAAAATTAAATTTCAATGAATCAAAATAAAACACTCATTCAATTATGCATCCAAGGTTTTAAACTGCTGCAGATGAGGACTGTATTGGCCATAGTAGCCAATGACAGTAACTGTAACACAGAACCACTACTGCAATTTAAACCTCAATAGTACCAGAGTTTCAAAACCGCAATTGCAGCTACAACATTGCGGTCAAGGTTTTAAAATTTCAGTCTGGGTTGCAGTTTCGCCACATCAAATGCAGCCACAGTTGAGGTCATGTTACGGTCGCAAACACCCCAAAAACCCTTGACATTGTGGACAAAATCATGGTCGTGGACCGTTATTTAAAATCTTGATTGTGGTTTTGGAGACCAAAATCCTCATCACAGCCATCGGCTGCAATTGCCCACAATTTTCGTAATCACAGCCAGCTGGCAACTAGACAGATGATTCGATTTCAACAAATGACTCACTCACTATCACGGGAAACCTCACCTCTGTGGTTGCTGCCCCAAACTCGTAGTTTTGAAGCTGGTAACTTCCTCCTCGTTGGCAACTTTCCCTCTAGTCTTATAATGCTTATTCTTATGCTCTTGTTGTAACGACAAAGATTTCCTTGCGGAAGTAACCTTCTTCTTCTTATCCTTCCTTTTCTTCATCGATACAGCCACAGAATCCGAATCATAGGTCTCACTCACAGAACTACTCATCACAGCCACCTTTCCCTCCTCATCTTTCTTCTCTTCAGATTGTCCTTCTGTTTCCGTTTGCGTTTCCTCCACGAGTTTTTCACTGTCCCGAACCTTACCCTCATCTTTCTTCTCTTCAGGTTGCGCTTCTGCTCCTGTTTCTGTTTCCATTTCCTCCACATGTTCTTCACTATCCCGAACCTTACCCTCCTCTTTATTCTCTTCACACTGAACTTCTGTTTCTGTTTCTGTTTCCACCACGAGTTCTTCACTATCATCTTGAAACTTATCCTCCTCAGCTTTATTCTCTTGAGATTGTGCTTCTGTCACTGTTTTTCTTTCTCTTTCTTCCACGAGTTCTTCATTATCCCGAACCTTTCCCTCCTTTTCTTTATTCCCTTCTGGTTCTGTCTCAGTTTCTTCCCTATCATGAACCTGATTCACACGTGCCTCTCCCTCCTCATCTTTATTATCTTTAGACTGTGCTTGTGTTCCTGTTTCCTCCATGAGTTCTTCACTATCCTGAACAACCAGATCCACATGTGCAGCCGCACGTGCGTGGTCGTGATTGTCCAGAAAGCGTGACAAGTCTCCCTTGGCTTCCAGGGCCTTCTCCCTGAGGCGTCGACACGTGTCAACGGCGCGCTTGTACCAGCAGTAGGGGCAGCAGAAGTTACCGGAACCGTCAAATTTAGGTCCGGTGGCGAGGCAGGTGGCATGGACAGCGACGGGGCAGCCCCTTCCGCTGCAAATCAAAAGTCCATCCTCCTTGGCCTCCTCGCCTTTGTTATTGCAGTGAATGCAGATGGTATCATACGCATCCTTTCACAAAATTGAATCGGTTAAGGTAACGAAAAAAAGGAAGAAAGAAATGGAAAGAAGAGAAGAGGGAGAGATACCCAAAGAATGGGAATGGCGGAGAGGGAAGAAGGACTCAGAGTTGTTGCAGATGCCGCACGCCTACGTTTGCCCCTGCTCTTTCTTCTCATTCTTCTTCCTCAAACTCATACATACTACACCACCACCAGAAATTATCAGCTCATTCGGCTTTATTACTGCTTTTAGTTTTTAGGTAAAATTGCAAATTTATTTCCTTTATTTGTGTTAGAATTTACAATTACTTTAACTGTATCACATTTTTATTGGATATCAGTTTGATGAAACTGAGATATGTGACAATTAAAGTTTAATAAAAATAGGTCAGATAATTATTAAAGTTAAAATATTAGTATAGATTATTTTGTTATGTATTTTTTTGTTTTGGTGAGACAAGTTATTTAAATCTCTTGTTTTTCAAAATCAAAGTTGAATGATTAGCATAGATTATTTTGTTATGTATTTTTTTAGATTTTGTAATATATTAAAAAATAGTAATTTTGATGTGAAATAATTTAATAATTTATTTTTAAGATTCAATCTTTTGAATATTATCTAAGTGTTTAATGGAAGAAATAATTTTTGATCAGATTTTATTTGTTTTTTAATCAAATTTTAGATTAATCATGATTTTTTTTAAGATGAACCAGAATGTTAAAAAAAAAATCAAAAATTAAAAAGTTAATTTATATTTATTTAAAATCTTAAAAATTACTTTATTTCATAAAAGTAGTAGATTTTATAAAAAAATTAAAATAATTTCTCATTTTAATTTAGAAATTTATTAAAATTAATTTTAACTTTTTTTTTTGTTGTTGATACTAAATATCCAAATGCTTTGTCAATAACTAATATTTGTTTAAAAAAAACTTTGACGGGTCATCCCACGTTTTTCGATTCACAAGTTCATTCGAATCCGCAAGACTTTAGAGAATCAAATGTATTGGCACTCATACTATATATTCTTGATAAATAGTTTTTAATTTTTAATTGCTAATTATTAAAAAAAAAAAAACTAAAATAACCAGATGAAAAACAATAACAATCTAGACTGATAACTTTTACGACAAAAGCTACATCAAACGGCCATTACCATTACCTGGGTTTTACCTTAACAACAGACGCTATCGTCAAGAGTCTGCAAAAAATTTAGTTTCTGTCGTTCTGAATTCCAGTGTGTCATTATTTATCTACCCGTTCTTCAATTCAAATTATCTCTCTGCTTTGAATCGTTCACTAAACACAGGTTATCTTCAAATTTCTCAGTTTCGTTGTTTGCTTGGCTAGTGATAGTAGCTGATTGATGTAATGAATGCAATGCAAGAATTCTTAGGCTACTGTTGATTCCTTTGTGTTGAGATTTAAATGTTGAATAAGATGCATACCTGGTGTTTGATGAACGTTCTGAGAGATAAATGAGATGACGTATGTTTGATGCGTGGTATAGTATGCGTATACTTCTATTACTACCCTTCCATGCATAATTATTAGCTTTTCATTCCCACTCCCACGCATTCTCTTTTCCATGTGAGTGAACTACACCATGCAATTTCAGGGGCTGTTATCCACATCGTTGATTAAGGAAAAAGCTTATGCAAGTATGCAACTATATTCCTATTAGACATACTTTGGACTTCCATTACCATCGACTTGAGATAAAAGTATTATCATATTTGGACTGGGAAGACTTTCCAGATGTGACCTATCGGAAGCACATAAATCAATATCTTGCTTTTTTTGTATGCTAATGCTTAATACTAATTAATTACTCTTACAAAACTGCAAATGTGGTTCATCCCAAGTTTGATGGCCTTCTATTTTTAAATTCAAATAAAATGGAATCATGTGCAGTTATAGTACAACTATCACTAGACATATATAGCCGGGCATTGCATTATTCTTACCATATTTTACATGTGTATAACCATGACTATGTTTTATTTTGCTGTGTGACAGTGTCATTTGTTCCTTAACTGAGCTGAATAATGTCATATGATTTATGTAGCTGACTTCACCTAGTGGATTAAGGCTTTTGTTGTTATAGTTGTTGTTATGTCAGTGTCATTTGGTTGGCAACTGAGAAAGTATCTAAGATTACCATATTTTTGGGCTGATGCTTTTGGAAAGTTAACACCAAGCTGTATCAAAATAAGCTAAATAGCTATGAGTTGTTCATCTTAGTTCATTTTCAGGCATGATTTTTCATTTTTGTTTGAAAGATAACGATTTAAAAGCTATGTTTACAAATAGTAAAAATGAATTAACAGAATCCAAACGACCATCAACTAGGACATAATTTTTTTTTACTAATTTCAGAGTTCATTAGAATATTATAAACATAGGCTAATTTAATTCTTTCTTATTGGGTAATATTTTAATGAGACATTCCACTTCTTCAGGGTTATCAAGGAATGTGAGAAAGCAACACATGAGCAAGAAAAACAAATTGAAGAAAGCAAAACGTAGCACCAAAGGATGGTTGTGAAATGAAAATGATGGGCCTTATTGATCATATTATTCATAGACATGGTTTTGATTGGGAATCATAACCAATTTGTTGATAGTCTGTGTGCATTTGTGGTCAAGGGTCACTGGGGCGATCTGTCAAAGGTGAAGAATGTTTCTGCTCTCACTTCCTCTACCATTCACCAGGTACTATTGCAGCTCTCACTCTATGGTTATGGGCTCTCTTATTCCTTCCCATTCTTCAAATGGCTTGACTCCATCCCACATTATAGCCATTCCTTGCAATGTTCATGGGCCATGATTCACATCCTTACCGAACATAAGCATTTCAAAACTGCACAACACATGCTTGAAAAAATTGCTCACAAGGATTTTCTTTCATCCCCTTCAGTTTTGACCACTTTGGTGAGGACTCATGACAACCAGGAAGTTAATTCTCAAGTGCTGAGCTGGCTTGTCATACATTATGCCAAGTCAAAGATGACACAGGATGCAATTCAAGTTTTTGAGCAGATGAGGTTGCATGAAGTCAAACCTCATTTGCATGCTTGTACTGTTCTTTTGAATTCCTTGTTGAAGGATGGGGTTACTCACATGGTGTGGAAAATTTACAAGAAAATGGTTCAAGTTGGGGTTGTTCCCAATACATACATTTACAATTGTTTATTCCATGCTTGTTCAAAAGCAGGAGATGTGGAAAGGGCAGAACAGTTATTAAATGAGATGGATGTAAAGGGTTTGCTTCCTGATATCTTCACATACAATACTTTGATATCGTTATATTGCAAGAAAGGTATGCATTATGAGGCTTTATCCATCCAGAACAGAATGGAAAGAGAGGGGATAAACCTTGATATTGTTAGTTATAACTCTCTTATTTATCGATTTTGCAAAGAAGGCAGGATGAGAGAAGCTATGAGGATGTTTAGTGAAATAAAAAATGCAACTCCCAATCATGTGACATATACTACATTGATTGATGGTTATTGTAAAACAAATGAACTGGAAGAAGCTTTGAAAATGCGTGAAATGATGGAGGCTAAGGGATTGTACCCTGGAGTTGTTACTTTTAATTCAATTTTGCGCAAGCTGTGCCAAGATGGCAGGATAAGGGATGCAAACAAACTCTTGAATGAGATGAGTGAAAGGAAAATTCAAGCTGACAATATCACATGCAACACACTAATTAATGCTTACTGCAAGATTGGAGATTTGAAATCAGCTTTGAAATTTAAGAACAAGCTGTTAGAAGCTGGTCTAAAACCTGATCCATTTACATATAAGGCACTGATTCATGGGTTCTGCAAGACGAATGAACTAGAAAGGGCAAAGGAGTTAATGTTCAGCATGCTTGATGCTGGATTTACCCCCAGTTATTGCACATACTCATGGATTGTAGATGGCTACAATAAGAAAGACAATATGGATGCAGTTTTAGCACTTCCAGATGAGTTTCTGAGTAGAGGTCTTTGTCTTGATGTTTCAGTATACAGGGCATTGATAAGAAGGTCATGCAAGGTAGAAAGGGTTGAATGTGCTGAAAGGTTATTCAATCATATGGAAGGAAAGGGTATATCAGGTGAAAGTGTTATCTACACCAGTCTTGCATATGCTTATTGGAAAGCGGGGAATGTACGAGCTGCCTCAAGTATGCTAGAAGAGATGGCTAGGAGAAGGTTGATGATCACAGTCAAACTTTATAGATGCTTTAGCACTTCTGATGCTCATGAAAACAAAGTGTCACAGTTCTTCTGGAATCATGTGGTCGATAGGGGTCTGATGTCAAGAAATACAATGTATAAAATACAGCAGAAGCTGATATGATGATAATAATGCTTATGAAAGAACCCTCACATCTTGAATATTCTTTCTAGACTTGTTTGCAAGGGCCAATGCATTGCTTCTGGTTATCAGTGTCTT
Source organism: Glycine soja (assembly GCF_004193775.1). Lineage (NCBI taxonomy): Eukaryota > Viridiplantae > Streptophyta > Magnoliopsida > Fabales > Fabaceae > Glycine > Glycine soja. Next base: position 38,793,870 of record NC_041012.1, on the reverse strand, counting down.
CCTTCATGTTTTCACTTTCCATTAGAATTTGGAAAATCATCGAGATTTGGGAAAATATATGATAGGGACCTTTTACAAACCTTACATGTTAACTATCATAAATCATCTTGTTTTAAAACCTATTTATGCATCATTTTGTTTATAAAAGTTATGACTCTTTACAGTATGTGACTGTGAACAATCACTGCAGTTTTTCTTCTAAAAAGGTTATATCATAGAAGAACTTCACTGTGTTCTCCCTCCCTGCATTTTCAGCATATTGGGATGAAAACGCATCTTCTATGCAGCTAAGTCGTCATGATCAAGCAGGTATTTTCCTTTTGGTTTGGATAATTATGGGACTTCAATTTTTTCTTACTATGATAATGCATGTTGTGTCAATAATTTCTATACTTAATGCTTATCTTATGAACTACAATATTGATAGTTTCCTTCTCTGTTTTTTATTGTTGGGATGGGGGGAGGGAGAGAGAAAGGGTACAAAGAAGACACGGAAATTAGAGTAGCTTGTCAATCTCTCTACATATCCAGTGAAAGATAAGTTTAGATATTTCCTCTTTAAAGTCTGAGTGTTCCACTCCAAACAAACAAACCAAAATTTTCATAGATATGATGCTGCTATCAAAATTTGCCATCCTAGATCACGGCTAAATAAATTCATGAAAGAAATTGGTCCACGTTTAAGGGCACTCCCAAGATTCGCCTAACATGTTAGAAATCCTACTCCATCTGTAAGTGGATTAATTGTGTCATAAACATAAATGTGCAGTTATTTCTTAGTCGGAGAGCCACTCGGCACACACATCAAGATAATTTTTTATGACACAAAATCTAGTAATCTACAATAGTTCATTAGTATTAAGTCTCTATCATACAGGAAAACTTTAGCACGGACTTTGGATTTACATAAGAGTCTTTTCAAGAAGGAATCACTTTCCCTTTGTGTGCTGGGAATTCAGGCAAGGGGAGAATGTGAGGACGCCATTAGTTAGTACCATATAAAGTGGAAGGACTGATGATCGTCTTTTGGACTCCTAATGGTCTAACAAGTGCTATCGGAGTTGATGATTTGAATTGATTGGACAATTATTCGAGAAATGGTGGTTAATGAGCAGTAGTACAAGCAGGTCACCCAGCCCAGTGATGACTGCGGAGCAGTAAGTAACACATGAATTGGCTCTTGGAAAAAGTAAGCTTGGTACATGGCCTGATCCAAGTGACAACTGGTAAAACACTAACATAGTGGTCAAGATGTGGCTTAGTCTAGTGAAGAGTGTTAACACTTGGTAGATATGTTACAATTTACAAAGAGAGACTGTAGTACTTAGGAAAGGTCCTTGCTGTTTAATATTCAGAAAAGATTTATACAAAGGTTGTGGGTTAAAACATAGTGTTGGGCCCGCTTATGTAATTTCTCGATATGTACATTAAAACATATCTCCTCAAGTGTTTGGACTAAAGCTGGTAGCATAAAACTAGGGAATGAATAAGAAATGGACGAATGACTTACTAGGAACCTTTCTTCATGTTTTCAATTCATATTGTTGCTTTGGTCTAGTCCATTTATTCAGCTATGCTATATGGTAGTGAATGTTGGGCTTTAAAGGGACAAGGAGACGAGGGAAACCAAAAAGGACATCGGAGGAAATCATTAAGGGAGATCTCAGACTTATTAATATTTTTGAAACTTTGGTTTTTAACCATGTCTAATGACATCGAGTAATCCATGTAGCTGACTTCACCCAGTAGGAAATGGCTTTGTTGTTGTTGGTTCAGTCCATTTGTTATAGGTTGGCTTCTCTATTTGTTACTGGTGGGGAAAAACAATTGAAAATTACATGCAAACAGGGAAGAGTTAATGAGGCAATACAAGATAACAACAGAATAGCACACTCCCACTTTGTCTGTGATCTTGCAACATCACATGCTGTATTGACAACGACAAATGAAGCTAATGAGATGTTTGTTTGAATGTGATTGTGGCAAACATCAAGCACTTTGGTTTCAATGCACATAGACATTGTTTCAATATGTGGACAATATTTATAGATTAGACATTTTTGTCAGGTTTACCAGCAGGAATTTCAACGAGTTGTGAAGGTTACATTGGCTTGAGCATCATACAATTTTCGCATCCTAAAATGCTGTGGAACGTGGTTGATTGTTCAATATCAAGCAGCATCCAGTACGATATGGACTTCAGAGGTGAGACAAACACACGTTCCAAATCAAGACATAGTGCTTTTTGGAATTTCAACTTGAAAGAGTTTGCATCAACAGTATGCCATTTGTGCCCAAGTTCAATGTATCTCACGGTGTTGCATACTTGCATCATCTATTTGATTGTGATGTAACAAAAGCGTGATATAATTGTCAACAGTAAACACTATTTTGAAAATTTTCTTTTGAATATTGTTGCTTTTTAGATTCAATGATTACAACTGTGCAAGTTTTTTTGTCTTAATATGCTTATTATGAATATCGTTCATAAAAACAAAAATGATTCCTAGTTTTATTTTATGTTTTATGTTTTATGTTAGAAATTACCTCTAGTAATGGCCACCTCAGATTAGAGGGACGCCTTGGGGGATACATAACGGCAGCTTAAGCAAAATTAGCATAATTTCAATAAATGAAATATTATCAATAAAGGAAGATGTTAGAGACTATCATGATATGGTGTTTAGAAATAACCTTGTTTTTTAAGCAAGATGTCATGGATTTGATTTTAAGATCTGAGTATATGAAAAAAAATATTTGTTCAGAGATACAAATTTCTTCAATGGATTTTAGACTTTAAGATATTAATTTTTGACTCATGGTTGAGAAGTACTTCCGGTTTATCCCCCAAAAGAAAAAGATGTTAGAGAGCCTAAATTTCTTTTCTCAAAGTAAATAACATTAAGGCTAAACCTCCATTAAATCCCACTTCCATTGCATCTTATCATCATTTTCTAGGTCTTTAGTTTTTGAATGATTGTTTGATTATTTGGTATTCTACATAAGTTCATGTTTAGTAAAAATAATTGATAAACTAATTTATGTTATTGAAAGATAGAAAACTAGTTTTTAACTAAAGCTACGTCAGGTTATTGAATTAGAAACATTTAATTAGTTGTTGAATTAGTTAATAAACATAAAATTATAAAAAAATAGATAATAATATGATTTGTTTCTATTTTTATTTTTTGGATAGAAATATATTTTTAGATAATCATAGTTTATTAAAGGGAACAGTAAATGAAGAATTTTATTAAAATATTAAAAATAAAAATGAAAAAGTTATAATAAGATTTAAGTTCAAATAGTATGCAGAAAAATGCTATTAGCTAGTTAGGTAAGTTTCTTTACAAATTAGTTAAATAAGTCATAAACCAAATAAAATGACTTGTTTTAACGTTTTTATTTAGCTGTGACTCTCACTCTCCTGCTTCGATTGAACCACGTCCTTCTACTACTCATTACTTAACATTTAAAATAAAGTCAAGCATGCCACCTTTTTTTTTTTTTGTTTTGAGGTTCAACGATGCCACTTTCTTTTTATCATCATGTTTCAATAAAGAAATTTCTTTACTTACCCATCGATCACCTCCCTTCTATTTTATTTTTTTTGGTACACAAAGTTCCGTCATTTTTATTTGAAATGGTAAAACAATATTAAAAAAGATGATATTTGTTTTTCAAGAAATTGAAGCACGAGGTTTTTTTCTTCTTCTTATATCACTATCAATATTTGGTTATATTCTAAAAACAACATAACACCATCATTTTTTTATATTTAAGAAATTCTCCTTCAAAAGAAAACCAATCAATTTCTCCAAAAAGTTTAAGAACTATAAATTCCTCGAACACAAAATATTATTCTCCCAATTTCTCACTTTATCTATTATCTATCATATGTAGAAGAAAAAAAAATGAAATTACAAAGTTAAATTTGCTAATCTCTTATTTTTAAGTTACGTTTGTAAAATCTAAATTTTCTTCACTTCTTTAGTAACTCTTTTGGTTGTAGTAATATATCACCGCACTATAAGCATTTATTCATTTTTTTTTTTTTTACTTCACTTGGAGTCTAACTTTCACTTCACACTCTTAATATTTTTTTAACTATTTGGTTTACCCTCTAACCTTTTTTTGTTAATTGCAATTTTCTGTGTGGGATTTAATTCTTGTAGTTGTAATTAAGAGTGTACTTGACATGATTTATATCTTTGGCTAGCTAATAACTTATAACTGGTCGCTTATTATTTTCTTACCATATAGTATATCCCTAGCAAAATAATACAATATCACTTTTACCTATCCTTTCTTCACATTATGTTCAAAATCTCTTTTCACCTCCCCATAAAAAAAGGCCTCTTTGCGTTGTCATCATAGAGCTTAGTGATTTAAGTCAATGTCTATTTCATAGAAGTCTTCCCTATATTATATGCATTTAATTTGCACTTGACTTCTCATCCATCTCCTCCCGATTAGCATTGTTTTAAAGATATATTTTTCATTCCATATTTTGGAAACTTTGATTTACTCTATAATCTCAAATTAGCATTGTTTGATTGTTCTCTTTAAAAAGATAAATTATTTAGATTTTTTTATTATTATTGTAAAGTGATGCTTCTTTTCTTCCATGAATTTATTATTTTGCACTAATGTTCGATATTTTTTACGGTTTTGTGGTAACCAACAAATCTCTTATTTTATTACGTAAATACATATAGCGGAATATTTATTTTTTATTTTATTTTATTATGTAAAAAATAATGATGTATGAATGATACAGTAAAAATAAAATACTGTAAAAATTATTAAAGCATTTTTAATGGTGATATTGTTCCTTGTTTGAGTTGTTTCGGTTACCACCAACCAAAGAAAATAAGAACTCATTACAAAAAAAATAAAATAAAATACAGAACTGCTAAAAGATCTGCATTTTAAAGGTTTTTTTTACCATTACAATGCTTTTTTTTCTTTTTCTTTTCTTGTTACAATTTACAGTGTGTTTAGCAATCTGGATTATAATAAAAAAAGGGAAATAGATTTTTTTAAGTAAAACAAAAATTTAGAATTCTGATCCTAATAGCTAGATTTATTTTCATGATTTTTGTTTTCTTATTTTATCTCTATTGATTAACTTAAATATAAAACAACTATTATAAATAATTTAATACCTTTTTACATAGTTTTATAATAAAGAAAATGAATCAATCCAAATCAAATAAATTATCTCTCTACCAAAAAAAAATCAAATAAATTATTTTTATCTAACATATCCAAACACAAAACTTATTTAGAACAATGAATTATAACAACAGTCGATTATATCTATAATTAATTATAAAATTATCCAATCCAAACTAGACTTTAATTTTAAACATACTGGAGGAACTCTAATTAAACAAAAAAAAAAACCCATAAAAGTTAAGCTAGGAAGAAAGTTGGAGAGTCTGCTTGAGGGTAAACTGATAAAGGACACAATGGAAATTAAAAAAAAAATGTCAAAATGAATTGTTATTTGTTGGCCAAAATTGAATGAAATTCTTTCTCAGGCTATTTACATCAATGACTTATACCCTTTAACCCTTTTGCATGATTATTGACTGCCTAAATTTTTACTACCAAGCCAGTGAGAGAGAAGAGGAAAATGTTATAGGCACTACCCTATGTTTCATCAAATTTTAATTTGAAACCAATTTTAACTGCTACATTTTATCCTGGTTTTATTTGGGGAGTGGATTTCCTCCATGTCCTTCCTTTTGTTATTGAAGGGCTGGTCTTGCTCTTCCTTAGGTCTTGATTTCATCAAGTGAGGTTTCAGCTTGTTCACATCTGCCTGTTGAACTGGTTTCAGAAAGAATTCTTCTGCACCCTCTTCCAAGCATCTGATACAAATAAAATAAAATAAAGATATGTTAGTCAAATATAAATTTTAGCAATGTGATGGTCCCTAATATATATTTGAAATTTGGAAGAATAAAAAAGTCATGTTAATCAAATATGAAATTTAGCCATGTGATGACCCCCTGATATGTGAATTTTTTAATTAAAAAAGGGCATGTTAGTCAAATATGAAATTTAGCCATGTGATGCCCCCCTAATATGTGAATTTGAAATTTACAAAATAATTAGGTTGGTGTTGGATTGGGGTTATAGGATTCAATTCCCTCACCGGTTGATCCTTGATGGTACATTCTCTGAGGACATAATCACAACTGGTATGTTTTTAAGAGATTTAGATTCCTGCAAATTAAAGAACTTAATATTATTTTTCAACATCATCAAGCAGAAGAATATACAGGTTGTCAAAGATATATCATGATGGCCATGAGCAAATTTGATTTGAGATTTGTTATATTGGATATTTGGGAAATATGCCAACTCAGATGTCAGAAGGGATTTTTTTTTTTTTATTTTAAAAAAAAGTTGTCTGAAAATTCATGATTTTTATTTAAGAAATAAAATCATATCCTTTCAAATTGTTTTTAAAGCAAAATCACATCCATAGTGCATAATTTGACCAAGTTCTGTGATGCATTCATATGGTATGGTAGAATTCAACGAAATTGAAGCTAGATTAGTTAAACAAAAAAATGATACAAGCTTCATAATAAGTTTTGGTATATATCCTCCAAAAAGCCTACCTTGATTTTTCTCAGCAGATCATAGCCAGTCATTCCTGGCATGCAGTAATCTGTTATAATCAAGTTTACATCTACATCCTGCATGAACAATTGAACCCATGATTAATACAAACTTGTCTAAAAAAAATGTTTTAGGCCATATGTGTAAGTAATTAATTAGTTAGAGAATTGGACCTGATGAATTTCTGATGCAACAGTAGTGTCAAAAGTCCGCAACTCATCTTCAACCAAACCAAGAAATTTTAAGGCCTTAGTGGCAGAGTCCAGTGTAGTAACTATGATTTAAAAAAATATTCACAAGAATCAAACATCAGTTATCAAATTCCTTACCCCAAATCCCACCTTCAGAAAAAATAGCATAAATGATTATACAAACAACATGCTCATATCATATGTTTCTTCCATCACATGACAATATCAAGGTTTTAAATTAAGATCACGGCCACAGTTTCGCCGCGTTCTTTGATATTGCAGGAAATTGCACATAAATGTGGTTGATGCAATCATATTTGCAGTCACAGAGACACGTTGCAACCGAAATCACGGTCAACGACCATTTTTCAAAACCTTGGTAGTATAGCAATAAAAGTGCACATTAAAAGAGATAAAAACAAATAGTGGACAAAAAAAGTACCATGAAAGGAAGAGGTTTTTAGGAGCCTCTCAATCAGCATTCTGTCAATAATACTGTCATCAACAGCCAAAACATGGAACTGAGCCTCCACAGTCATAGCCATAATAACTTGGAAGATATAATTATGTGCTAGCTAGCCACAACAGAAGGAGAAAATTGGATGAAAGAATAGAACAAGGAAGAGGAATAGAGATGAATAATAATGTAATGTAATGTGATGGAATGAGAGTGTGACATTTTAAATGGGAACCCATCATGGTCAAGAAGATACATAATCCTCATAGGAAATCTGACAGTTTGGAAAGTGATATCCCACAGATTTCATCAAGAATCTCAAGGATCTTCTAGGTTGATTTTTGAATTGAACAAGTAGCAAAGGAGGTGGTGGAATTTTACCAAATTTAAAAAATTGGACTTGTTCATTATTATTTTGTTTGACTCTTTTGCCAATGATAAGCAACTGTTGGGGTGAGTTGGTTTGTTATAATAATTAATACTTCTATTTTCATTCCATTTGCCTTTTCATAAGACCTAAATGGCATTGTTTAGAGACAAAATAAAAAATAAAAAAATCTTTATACCATTCATGCATGTGCATGACTTGCTTAGTGATTTGCACTTAACCCCATTTACTAGAAATACTAGCTAGTATTATAATTTCCTATTGACTTGTTTGTGCTTTAACATATTTTAAAGGACAATTTGGAACCTTGGACCAAAACCATACATTATTTTTCAAGGGAAAACCAATCCTCGAAACATACCTCAATCTTATTTTACTTTTCTATAATATTTGTCTTGTTTTTAATTCATATATCATTCCTTGTTTGTGTAATACTTTAAATATCTTACTCTTTTTGTGGTTACTCGTCATACGTACTTTAAAATCTTTTTTAAATGGAAGGAATACACAATACGATAAGGTTAACTTTTTTGGACATTTTCTTTACTCATAAAACTTAAATGAGGTGGAAAACTAGACATGTACTTGAACCGACGTACCTATAAGAACAGTTGAATATTTCGAGTGAGAAAATTTAACCAAAGATTGTAAACTTTAATTATAATCAAGGTTTTAAAGAATAGTTTACGCAATTTCGTATACGACCACAATTACAGCCACATTAACTATCATTTATATATAATTTCTCAAATATCAAGAGTAACAACGAATCGCAATTACAATAGCAATTTAAAAGTTTGAATATAACAACTTCACTAAATTATTTATTATTTATACGTAATTTTTCGCATTATCAAGAGTCACAACAAATCGCGATTACAATTACAATTTAAAACTTTGAATATAAAAAAACTTCACTAAATTATTTACTATTTGCATGTAATTTCTCGTAATATCAAGAGTCGCAATGAATCTCGATTATAATTACAATTTAAAATTTTGAATATAACAACTTCACTAAATTATTCTTTTTTTTAAATTTAAATTATGCTTAGTCTCCGATCATTACCATAGTATTTTATGTGGGTCAAAATCAACGTTAGTTCTTCCATTAAAATGTCATTGACTTTCCAATCTGTTTCCCCATTTTTTTTATTCTCTTCAGGGGTCAATATTAATATGAAAAATATATAATTGAAACAAGATCAGCGTGGCAGCATGTGATTTATTTAAATAATTAATATAAGATATTTCTCATTGATTTTTTGCTGCACATAATCTGACAGCAACACTGGGGAAAAACTTTGTTATCTGGAATGATTTTCCATCCTAATATTGTGATTGGAGTGCGATTCGTTTTTCTATTTTTTATGAGAATCAGAAAGTAAAGTAAATGAGAGATGACATGTTATATAAAAAATATCAGTAAAAAAATGTTATATATAAAAAATATGAGATGATATGCTATATCTTCAGCAGATAGAAGAAAAGGACTCGGGAATCGATTTGGGGCAACTATAATTATCTCGTAAGTTCCAGGAGTATTATAAAAGAATTAATTATATTTTTTATCCTCAATTTTTTTTTATAAATTTTACTTTTAACAAATTAATTTGTCACATTTCAATCTTAACTTTTTAAAAAAATTACAAATTTTATTTTTTTTTCATTGAGTTGACGTGACAGTATAAAATTAGAGGTAAAAATTGTCAAAAAAAACAATTATTTTAGTCTATCATAACGCTCAAAAGACAAAACCAATTACGAGTCAATCAGATTACACAATTCTTAAATATGCATACTTAGATGTGTTAGCCTGGAAGAGAAAACGATAAAAGTGATGAAAAAAAGTGTATAAACAAAAAACAATGAAGTAAATTAGAGGATAAATTAAGTATACAACAAAAACCTATATGTTATCCCACAACATTAAAACCATTAATTAGGAGAGGGTTTATTAAAGAGCAGAGATACACGTATCAATGCACCGTATCGTCATACACCCTTAAGATATTTGAAAAAACATTTTCTATTTTTTATTAATATATTAAGTAATAAAATAATATACTTTATGTCAATGAGATTCATAAAAAATTATAATTTTTAATAAATTTTAATTAATAATAAAAATATGTTTAAAAAAGTATTTTCAAAAATATGTTAATATTTCTCATTAAATAAAATTCAACTCTTCAAGGAAAGTACAGGGCAAGTGCACATTCAGAGCAAAAATGCACTTGCCCATTTCTCTTAAAACGTTTTATTCTTTTATTAATTAGGCAGTATTACGTATTTATAATGAAAATACTGAGAGTTAGCAAACAACTTAAGTCCCCTTTCTTCGTTGTTTCATTTGTGGTTCAGCCATAGGTAATTGTAGAAATCTTAAGTGTCATGGAACTAAAATTAGTCTGTGACTTCAATAATGACACTATTTTTTTTTGTACAGATATTGACACTAATTTAACAGCTATTTACTACACATTACAAAAGATAAAATAACCTCAAAAGCATTAAACGTGAGCAATACAAATAGGTGGATTTTGTTCTTGATTGGACCATGTAAGCCCAATCCACAGAGCTGATTAACCTTGACCTAGAATACAAGTTAACTCAAAGTCCCATAAATTGAGCTGAAGTTCGTAGGAGATGTCTCAATGAATTGCAGGGTGAATTAAACATATCTTATAACAGAAAACCATACATACCTCAGTTAAGAATAAATTGATAACATAAAACTCTTAAAATAGGTAAAAACTTTCAAATACGGTCATAAAGCCTTCACAATTCACTTCAGTTTAGAGATGCGAAAATAACTAATCTAACTCAACCTACTCTTGAAAAAAAGGGGTTGAGTTGAATTCATTTTGAGATTGAGTTTAAAATCTCAATTCAATGACCTAACCTGAGAGGACTTGACTGGGTTAGATTGACTTGTAAAATTTTAAAAAATATATAAAAGTTATTAAAAATTATTATTAGTTTATCTCTCCTTAAAATATTATATATATATATATATATATATATATATATATATATATATATATATATATATAATCATCTAAGCAAAACCATAAATTTACAACCACAAGAATGTTATTTTACTAAACCTCGAGACAAATGTTCTCCATAAGCAATATTTCAAATTAAATAAATATAGTGCAAAATAGCATGAAATCCATAACAACTAAAAAAGACAATTATGTTCAACAAAATATTTAACCAAATAATGAATAAAATAATTTAACGATTTATTTTTAATCCGACGGACCAATCCAACTCAACCCGTCTCTTCACTCATTAGTTTGGTGGATTATAAAAGTTGGGTTATATGAATTAAAAGTTAAATTTAAATGAGTTCACTAATTAGATGCAATTCATTTTCCCATCCTATACTTCAGTCCACCACAGCATGTCCTTATAGATATGTCACTATGCATTTATGACATCTTACTGTCATTCCGCTGAAACCTTCAGTAACTGCTCGCCACCAATATTTGCTATGCCTGAAAAGAAGACCACCTTGTGAGAAAATCTCGAACCTTGGTCGGAGGCCACATGGAATATCTCCAACAAGTGTTCACATTCATGAGATTCATTATCACTTTGGCTGGCAGAGGAAGTGGTCACCATATATATGTGAAGCAAAAATTGACTTACATTTTCAAACTTTATATGTAAACCTTCACACTTAAACCAAACACTTGAAGAAGTTGGATTTTGGACTCATCTCATTATTCTCTATGCTTTTTATTGTTTCATTTTATATAATTTTTCATTATTCTACTTCTAAATTAAACAAATTTGATCAACATAATCTAATATCATCAAGATTGATTCTGGGATTTTATGGACTCAGAAGGTAAGAATAAATATGGACTCTTTTATATTTAAGTATTTAAAATATAAATATATTATATAAAAAATAGACAGTAGTTTCATTAAAAAAGTATATATTTTTTTACGTTATACAAATAATATAACTTCAATAATCTCAAAAAGATATATAATATTTTTTATTTGATTTGTTTTTATGTTATCATCTATTATTAATATATTTTCAATAAAATTACATAACATAAATATCTATATACAAGATTGGCATGACAAGATGATAAGTTGGGAATAGATTTAACATGATGAGTTCAAATATAAGAGATAGATTTATATTTTCTAAACTCATCTTCATCCCAATTGAGTTTTATCATATTTGAATAAACTTGCAATGAACCAATCATATTTTTTATAATTTTAATTTACATATATTTTTAAAATATTAATTTCATATTTATAATTTAATTCAATTTTATATTTTGTCTCTAAAAAATCCTTGACTCACATGTGAACTAAATATAATTTAATGTTTTATAAGATAAACAATAATTTAAAACTTTTTTCCTATAATAATTAGGATTTAGGAGGATGCATTGTACAATGAAAAAGATTAAAAAACTATTCTCCGTGCAAACATTAGTGTAGTGACATGTGCCCAACACAGATGGTGACACTTTTGTCCATGTGCTTCTGTAAGGTGGAGAAAGCTGTGTTACTTTAGGAAAACGAAGAAATAAAATATTGTGCAATCAGAGACATGTGCGTGATGCATCGAGGAAGTTGCACGTGCCAATTTGGTTCGCCGCACGTGAGCAGATCCACGTGGGACTCACTATATCGAGGGATTCTACTGTTGCTTACTTTTTTTTTTCAAGTTTCTTGTCAGACAAATATGTCAAAGGATCTGGGAATAATAAAAAGGATCTATCTCTCACAATACAGCAAAATCAAATTTAGAATAAATTGAAATATTATTTAACACTCATACATTGATATTATGAAATAATATCATTTAATTATAAATTATTATCAATATAATTTTTAAAGTATTTATTATGAAAGTAAATAATCTTTATCATATATAATTAATTATGATTAGATGATAATATAATTATTTTGTACTGTAAACTTTTATTCTCTATTAAAATAATACATCTTGAAGTTTCAAAAGATTGTACAAATTAAATCTTTTTAATTTTCTGCACTTATATTAATCTTCTTGATATTCTTTACACATTATATTAAGAGGAATGTTAACATACTCTTTTTAACACCCTCCCAAAAAACTCTCTTAATGATTGATAAATTGATTGGATATCATTTTTTTTAAAATTTTGCTTCTTATTTAATATGAATAAAAAAATATTAAATGAGAAATAAAATCTATCAAAAATAATATTTTTTAATAAATTCTAATCAACCATAGAAAGAGAATATCAAAAGAAAGAATGATTAACATTTCTCATATAAAGAATAAAAAGGAAGATTTTATATAATTTAGCAAAATTTCAAGAATATTAGTGTAATTTATTCTAAATTTTAAACTCTCAAAAATAAAATTTTATATGTAGTATTTAGCATAGGAGTAATCAAATGAGTAAATTTGACCACCAAATACTTAGATCACTTAATATAAGATTATTTCAGTTTAACTAAAAGTTTCAACATAAGGTTATGAGTATATAATTATGTTAAATATTTAGATGAATATTATTGCTAATGAATAATACATGTTATCTAAAAAAATGGATTAATTTATCCCCTTGCCTTCAACTTGCTACATAATTCACTTAGTCAATTTTAACACATTAGATAAGTTGACCCGCACTACAAAAAGGCTAACATCAATAATAAAATAATTTACATAAATTTCTTTAAAAATTCGTTAGTAAAATTTTTGTAACATCAATATTAGTGACAAGAAAGCAATTTTCATTACTAAATTTTGCTACAATTGCATTAATTTCTTTTAGTGCTAACAAGTTCAACCCGCTTTGTCAATTCTAATTTTAAACAATATTGATTTTCTAAAAAGATAATTGTGGAGAGAAAATAAAAACAATTATAAATACTAATTTAATTCTTTAAAATTTGAAAATGTCCTTTTAATCTAAAAATATATTAAGGGATTGTTATTTTAATTCATGAAGTTACTAAATAATGGTTAAGATTTCTAAAAAAAATAGTTATTTAATAACTTTAAATATAACATGACAATTTTTATAATTTCAGAAATTATTGGACCAAGTTGAGCAAGTCATTGTAGAGAGTTTATTCTTCCTCAGAATAAATATGACCTCAAAAAAAAACCCGTGAGGCATTTATGATTGTTGCCGCTACTGTCACTATTGATTTAAGCCTCTGTTTGACTTTGAGTGTCTCTGCAATTACACCAACCGTTCCTCACTACCCTTTTTCTTGCCGAAAGGAAGGAAGAACCACGGTTCACGGTAATAAATTCTTCAAAATTCTGCGAGAGAAGATATGGTATGCACAATATATGGTTGACAGGGAAGAAAATAAGAATAATCATGTATTTATCTTCTATTTTTGATAATTATGTTATTCATGTAAATTATTTACTGATTTTATTGATAGCTAACTTCAATAAAAAAAAAAAGTTATTTACATAACCTACTTAAAGAATTTGAGTTTAGTTTTAGTTGAAGTAATGACTTGTTGATAAATTTATAAATTTTTTGATAATATAAACATTTGGGACTAGTTGTTTAAAATTATAAAGATATTATTTTAATTTCTAAAATTATTAAATGGCAGCCATTTTAATTTATGAAGTTATTTATAAATGACAGTCTCTTTTAAAATAATAGTCATTTAATAACTTCAGATATTGAAATGATGGTTTTTATAATTTCATAAATGATTTAAATTAAAAAAATGTTTATAATTTGAAGAACTATTGTGATATATATCATACCCTTTTTTATGCTTTTAGCTAGCTGCACATAGATAAAATCGTAAAAAGCTGTGGGAACAAAGTTGGCGTGTCTCTTTGCTCGATTATCACTTACTTTTGCCCGTTAAAGATGCTCCTACTAGGGACGCTTTAAATTTAGCTGTGTCAAATTTGATTCCTTTATATTTTAGAGACTATTTTTTATGATTATGAATTGAAATAAAAAAAATTAACAACTTAGGTTGTCATAAAATATATGAATTCGTAAAATAAAAAGAGCTTTTAACAATAAAAGTTTGGTTAAAAAGGAATATAAGATTGATTTAATAATAAAAGAAGAAGGAAAGGAAAAAAAATCACATATTCAAATCCTTCCATTAATAAAAATTAATAATACTCAGCAGTCCAAACCCTTACTTTAGGCCCCCAAAGATTAATATTCCTTATAATTAATATTTTATATAACTTTTAATGTATGATATTCTAGTGTAGCGAACCAATTTTCATATAGGACGAGTGATGCTGCAAATCTGCAATATTAGCATCAGTGATGCTCTAAATCTACAGTTTTGAATCCAAAATTTATCACTCATTATATAGTGGGCCTCTTTTTTTTATTGTTTTATGTCATTTAAAAAATTAATTACTCATTAATTACATTATACATTAAAGGGTTTTTTTTTATAATTGGGTACATTAAAAAAATTATTTGTTTTAAAAAGGCGTCACCTTCAAGATTAGCTTTAAGCCTAGAAATATATTGAGCCGGCCTTCATGATATCAATAATTAATATTTCTCGATAAATTTTTTTTTTCAAAATATGTAATGAAAGGAGTTGTGATTAAAAAATAGAAGAAAAAAATAATTTTAACAGAGATTACGTAAAAAAAAATTAACAGAGTTCATAGCGGGTAATAATTTATAGTTTTCGCAAAAACCTACACATATAGGTTCATTTGTGAAATTTAATATGACATTATGGATAAAAAAAATAATAATGAGACAATCAACCAGAATTAGTAAAATAGTTAGTGAGAAAGGCTTGAAAAAGGCCATTATGTGAAAATGCTTCTTAATCGAAACACTATTTGTAATCTGTGAGTTTGGAGATATTTAATGTTACCTCTTAAAAGTAAATATTAAGATTAAGTATACTATTTAGGTAGTGGGAGTTTGAATTTATATTACTCTAGATTGTTTCCCGTTAATGTGATTTGGCAATGTAATACTAAACAGTCGTCTATTTGTTGTCATTTTAGATCAAGTTATTTAAGTTATATATGCAAAAGTAAAGCTCTTAGAAGAAGGACGTTATATCTAGTACCGAGGTTAAAGTAGTCCAATTTCAATACACATTTGGACTAGAACAAAAAGACATTTATTATACGTTGAATTGAGTTGCTTAAATGTATTTTGACTATGTAATTCCAAACATATCAATTGTCTATTTGTTGTTGTTTTATAATCTTACAACAAACTCACTAATAAGCATAGCTCTTAAAGGAATATCTAATACTAATATTATTAATGTAGGTTGATTATGTGGTTCCAAACACATTAGTTGTTTGTTTGTTGTCTTCTTAAATCAAATACACTGATGGATATAATTCTTAGAGGAAGAATGTTATATTTAATACTAATATTATTAACGTACCTTAATAACAAGATTGCAAACGCACTCATGGGTGTTACTCTTAAAAGAAAAACATTATTTAAAAATTATTGTTATGTAAGATTTTGAGTTAATTAATATACAATTTGATTTTTCAAAAATGGCAATTTGTATTTTATATTTTCATGAAAATGCAAGTCTATAAAAATTGGTTTCCCAAAATACAATTTGTTTGTGAGAAAGGCTTGAAAAAGGCCATTATGTGAAATGCTTCTTAATAGTGACACTATTTGTATTTTGTGAGTTTGGAGATGCAAAAGCTTCTCGTACTGATATTTCATAATAAAAATTTAAAATTAAACTCGGGTTGGTTATACCTTTACTTTTTTTTGACAAAGCCTATACCTTTACCTACTCTAACAAGTTTAGCTGAGATATCCTTTCTCCTAACTCAAATATATTATTTAATGTTACCTCTTAAAGTAAATATTAAGATTAAATATGCTATACTTAAGAAAAAACACGTGTTACTATATGCTACTTTAGATTGTTTCCACGTCAATGTGACCTAGTGAGGTAATACTAAACATATTGGTTGTCTATTTGTTATCATCTTTGATCAAGCATTTATTTAAGTTAGGCAAAAGTAAAACTCTTAGAAGAAGAACGTAATATATAGTACTAAGGTTAAAGTAGTCCAATTTTAATACACATTTGGACGAGAAAAAAAACACACACATTTACTATACATTGAATTGAGTTGCTTAGATGTACCTTGATTCATAGTTCCAAACACACTGAATTATCTATTTGTTGTTGTTTTATAATCTTACAACAAACTCACTAACAAGCATAACTTTTAAAGGAAGAACATTATATCTAGTACCAATGTTATTAGGGTACCTTGATGATTTGGTTCCAAACACATCAGTTGTTTATTTGTTGTCGTCTTAAATCAAATATATTGATAAGCATAGTTCTTAAGGTAGAACGTTATATCTAATGCTAATGTTATTAATGTATCTTGATGACATGATTTATTGATGATGTAATTCCAAATACACTGATTGTTTATTTGTTGCTGTCTTAAATAAAATATATTGATATCTATAACTCTTAAAGGAAAAATCTTATATATAGTACAAATATTATTAACATACCTTGATGATTACTTGGTTTCAAACACATGCACCTATTGGTGTAACTCTTAAAAGAAGAACGCTATATCTAATACTAATAACAAAGTAGTTCAATTTTGCAATATACTTCATTTTTAAAATTATTGTTATGTAGGTTATTTAGTAAACTAATATGCAATTTGTTTTCAAAAGTAGCAATTTGTATTTTCCCAGTTCTTCAAAATGTAAGTCCATATAAATTGGTTTCCCAAATTAAATACCATTTGTTAACGCATTAGTCCTACCAAGTTGTCAACTTATAACAATCACAAACGGTCATTTTCATAATTAAATTATATATTAGCTCTTATGATATTAAACAATGCTTAAGAAAGCCTTTAAATATTTCTATAGCTTTAACTAAATATAACTAGGTTTAACTATTACCCGAGTGTGATCATTTACTGAATCCCCTCATATTGAAATCCAAGATGCAACTATGATTACTATTTATTGGAATTACAATGTTAATCTGTACTTAACTCTCATCTTGGACTTGGTATGTTTGGCATTAGCTATAGCAAAAGCCAAACATTTTTTCCCCTCACACTCCAGGTTTGTATTTCTTGTGGCCAGAACCCTGTTGGTCACTACTAGTTAGATGACCCTCATCAACTTTTTTGTACACATAAGCAATGGCAAGCCACACATAAACACACAAATTAACAGCACTCAACCCTGCCAAGACCCAATAGAAGTAATCAAGGTGTGCCCTATTGAGGTTGTTTCCAAGCCATTTCTCACCATCACCAGCTCTTGATGTGACAGCCTCCACAACAATTATAACAATGTTGCCAACAAAGCTTCCAACCCCAACAATGCTTATGTATGCTGCAGCCCCCAAACTCCTAAGTGACTCAGGCATTTGGTCATAGAACAACTCTTGTAGCCCCACAATTGTGAATGCATCAGAGATCCCAGTGATCATGTACTGAGGAAGCAGCCACCAAATGCTGATTGGTAACACTGCTTTTGGGTCATCAATTAGGCCAAACTCTTTTGCAACACCAACCCTTTTGTCCTCCACAAGTGCTGACACAACCATGTTAAGGATTGACAAAAAAAGTCCAACACCAATTCTTTGTAGCACTGTTATCCCAGTGGGTTTACCTGTGATTTTTCTTGCTAGTGGAACAAAGACACGGTCATAGAATGGAACAGCAAAGAGGATTGTGACTCCAACTAGGCCTTGGAGTGATGCTGGAGGGACTTGGAAATGTGGCCCTATGGAACGTTCCATTGTGGCACCTTGCTTGATAAAAAATGTGTGCACTTGAGATTGTACAACAGTGAACATTAAGCAACTTAGCCATATTGGAATCAAACGAAGGACAAGCTTCACTTCCTCAACTTGTGTCAATGAACATAGCCTCCAAGGGTCTCTTGTCTTGCTTTCTGCATCAATTTCATCTATGATTGCTGCTTTGTCCAAAAACCTGTTGTTGCAATTAAATTTAATTCCATTCAATTTTTACTTTTTTTTAGGAATGATGTGATAATAGAAAGTGTCAACTTTGAAGCAACAAAAACACAGGAAAAATTAAAGAGAGTCTAGTAGTTCCACAATGAATCGTTGTTGGTATCAACTCAAAACCATAGACCCAACCCTACAAGTGTGGCCCCCATGAGTTTTGATGTTTCAGAGTTGACTCCATTGTACTACCTAGCTAGAAAAATTCTCCATTTGGATTACCAGTAAGTGTTGTGGGAATAATTCTTGTATGAGTGGTACAACTAATAAGATACTTAGAATATATTAAATAATGATAAAAGTCTATGATTTTTAGGTAGCGGTAAAGTCTACGTTAAAGCCTTATGTTGAAACATATGTTCTGGTTATTTTAATATTATTCTATCTATGCATTTTGATTAGTTTGTTTATAAATATTATATGCATATAACATTTTTTATATATCGTGTTAATAACTTAACTTATTAACACGATATATAAAAAATGTTATATGCATATAATAACATGTATCATGTAAGTGTGAAAAAGGATTCCACTTTTCTAAAATGGGAATAGTGTATTTCAGATAATAAAGTATATTACTGACCATCATTGCAACTATCTTAAATTTATTATATACATATACATACATATATATATATATATATATATATATATATATATATATATATATATATATATAATGCTTATCATAATTTCCACCGTTAATTTTTTTTTTATCAATATAGTTACATGTGCGTTATCTTCTAAAGCACACCTTTTCAATTCAGAAGAGCAGAATTTTTGGAAAACCCCTCCTAATTCTTTTTAAGAAGATAGTTGACTTTGATTATATACATATTCATCATAATATTTATTCTCCTTCTCTAACAAAAAAAAAGTTTAACTTATTTGGTCAATGTCTTTATCATCAAACTAAAAGGCATATTCTAAATATAACAACACTATTCAACAAACTTTGCTCTTCCCACCACAACTCCAACATCATTCCCTCCACTTCAACTTAATCATAAACCACATGGAGAAAATATTTCATTCACCCAAAAAAATGATTCATCCATTGTTTTAAAATGGATATGACATAGTAAATTAAAGTATAGCTTCTTTATTTTTTTTAATAACTTCATGATGGGAAGAAAAAATATGGAGAGTTCTAGTAGTTAGTTAGAAAGAGTGTGGCACCCACCTATATTGATGAGTATGGAGGAGAGTGTGGATTTTGGGTTGAACATGGAGATGATGATGGGGCTCATGATGCTCCTCATCCTCGTCATGGAAAAAGTTGTAGTGGCCGTGCGTGGCCTGCACGCGCCACTTGCGCCACGCCGCAACGAAGACTTGGGCCAACCTGGTGAATGGGCTCCCTGCAGGGCCTTCCTTTCTGTACCTTTTGATTCCCAACAAGAAGAGTGCCAATGCCAAAGCCAACACCCCTGCCAGCACTCCCAACCCCACTCCCCACCCAACATTGTCCTGTTTGTTTCAATTTTCATTCAAATCCACACATTAACATCATCAAATTACAATTATTTCATTGGCTTAACTGGCTCTTCATCAAAACATGATCAAGGAACAGGAGTCAATCCATAATTATCAAAGTCAAAACATGATCGGTCAATTATATATTCTTACCTCTATGACATCATAAGTTATGGGGTTAGTTATTATTAAATCATGCATGTGGGGTTATGATAAACATAGAGTTTTGGTGTTATGCGATATTTTTGGTATTTACATTTATTTGGTCCATACAGTTATTATAAAATGAGGTTAGTGTAAAAAAATTATATTGTTAATGAATTAGAAATTATTTTTTAAATGACTATTAAGGTAATTATTATAAAAATTAATAAATTTATTATACATGTTGATATGCGATTAGATGATAGTATAAAAAATATTTACACTATCAATACATTTTAATTAAACTCTATAGAATATATTTATAACATTTTAATCATGTTTTGTCAAATAATTAAAAAGATTAATTATCAATAGGGGAAGTGCCTCTTTAGATTTTTTTAAAAAAATTTAACAATAAAAGAGAGAAAGAGAAGAAGTTCAATAAAAAAAAAAGGGGAGAATACGTAATTAAAGGAGAAAACTTCAGTTATGACATGAAAAGAGTGGGATCAATTATCATATGTAGTTGAGGAATACATGCGTGTAAAAAATAAAGACTAAGAAAATCCTATTGCTATTATATATGGTTATAGATAACCATGACTTTCTAAAGAAATCGTTAATAGTAGTGTAAACTCAATTTTTGTCCATATATAACCTAACTTTCCTAGTAAAATATAGAAGACAACGTCCACTCTTCTCACCTTTTTACAGTGAACAATACGTTTCACTTTACTTGTCCAAGGGTGATGCATATAAATGGAAAAGACTTCTATGAGGAATATGTTCCTATGTTAGTGAAACTTGATATTCTAATAAAGAAATGTGTGTGATCCATAAATTATCCTTGTATGTTTATCCACTATAGTACTATTCCATTTGTTTTGGCCTTACACACGCACACAGAAAACAAATAAATTTTATATTGCTTCTCTCATTTTACAAGTCCCACCTACCTTGCAAACCATCCATTTATAAGAGAAACATTATTTAATATCAACTCGCATATCATATTTTATAT
Organism: Glycine soja; assembly: GCF_004193775.1. NCBI lineage: Eukaryota > Viridiplantae > Streptophyta > Magnoliopsida > Fabales > Fabaceae > Glycine > Glycine soja. The sequence continues at coordinate 38,772,538 of NC_041012.1, read as the reverse complement.
TATATCGGTGGCGATCTTTTGATTAATTAACTACTTTCTTATTATTCACTTCATAAGATAACAGTGGATACTGACAAATAAAAAAAATATTTTACAATACTTTAAAATCCAATCATGGTTTTCTCCCCAGAAGCAAATCTAGAGATTCAATCATATATAGACTTAAAAAAATAGATGAACAAATAAAAAATAATTTCATTATAATAAAACAAGAGAGCTTAAAGTGTTAAGAAAACATTTTATTCTAAATAATTAATTATAGTTTTGTGTTGTTAAATCTGAAGACTTCTATTAATCCATCTAATCGACCTAATTTAATAACGTAAGTCTTAAATATTGATTACATTTGTAAAGTATTAATTACAATTGTTTTGGATGAAAAAGAAGGAATGAAAAGCCATTACATACAACTTGACTAATGATTCCTAAAAATGAAACATAGAAGAGATGTGCTAAACGTGCATATTATCAAATACAAGTAAAGAAGTTACTCAAACAAACAAATTAACAATTGAGGAAATCCAACTTTTGTCATTCGCAGATTTTCGAAAGACTGTATGACAACAATTTGATTCTCAAATGATTCTTTTCAATCAAAATATTTCAAAAGTTACCGTGTATTGGAATCAAATTCACGTCATACGATAATAAAATGTAACATTTTTTATGAGCAAAAGCTTAAGATAATAATCAAAAGATAGCTTTATATATTACTGACTTTATTATTTTTTATCATGAATTTTACTTACCTTTTGAGTTTTTAATTAATAGATAATATCTAGCTCGTAGCTACTGTACAACTACAAGAACTTCTCATACAAAAAATACTATTAATTAGTATTTACACAATTCTGTAAAAAAAATTAATATTTAGACAATCAATTTGATGCTAGCTTTTTAATTATCATGAATAATGAAATAATTAAACTAATTTTTTTAATACGTCAGATTAGTCTTTAAAATTATTAAAATGTCATTTTAATCTCTAAAATTACTAGAAAGTAGTCATTGTAATCTCCAAACATGATCAAATATATAGCCTCTAAAATTATAAATAAGTTAAAATGGTCAATATTTAACAATTTCATATATTGCACAAATTAAAACTTTAGTCTTAAGAATTTGATGAATTTACCTGAAGATATATGACAACAAAGACAGAAGCAGTTGAGCCAGCCACAATCCCCAAGTACCACCAGTTGAAGAATGAGCTCTTGGCATCCTTCTCCTCCGGTGTGTCCTCGTCGAATTGATCGGCGGCAAAGGTCTGAACACAGGGTTTGTGACCTCCGTCGCCGATGGCAAGAACATAAAGTGCCAAGAAAAAGAGGAGTTTGTGTTTGAATGCCGTCACTGAAAGTGTCAAGAAAACCATGCCCTGTAGCATACATGTTCATGTGACGTGAGGATATGATATTCTTTTTCCATCAACAACGGCTAAAACTATGTATTAAATTAATTCACAGTGCATGCATGCTGCTGACTTGTATAATGTGGACAATCACAGGAAATATGCAAATCTTGTACGGAATATTGGAATCATAATTCAAGCATTTGAGAGTGATCCGTGGAAGTGGAAAGTACCCACAACAAGAAATACCCCACATAAAAGTTAACATCTCAATAATTAAGTGTTAAGATTTTGAATCATGAACAGTGTGTTTTGCAAGCTATGTATGTTTACTACCTTATAATAATTTATCTAATTCGTCAGTTTTCATATCTTGTCCAAGTAATTATTACATAAACTAACAACTTTTAATTAGTATGTAATTCATGATGAGTGATACTAATTAAATTTTAAATTAATTTATAAGTTTCTTAGATGAAAATATATGACAAAACTTAATATTACTAATTTATAGTATTTTTTAAACTTTACTAAAAAAATAAAAGTAAAAAAGTAACTGATTTTATTAGGATTGAAACCACAGAAAAAATTATGGATAGGTGGGGGAGGGGGGGTTGTGATGGAAAAGTTTTTTAGTCTTTGATTTGATGCGTTGATTTTTCAGTTCAAAATATTGAAAATCTCGCATGAGTCTTTCTATCTGTTTAGCATCATGTAAGGTTGATGGGATAAGAAAAGATAAACATCACTTACATCAGGAATCAAGTATCTCCTAAGTTTAGTAGTCTTTATATCCTGACTTGTTATATACTTAAATTATCTTTTTTTACTTAAATTGATTTGTATTAATTACTTTTAAAATTATTCAATAGGCAATGAATTTTGTGTTCGAAAGAAAACAGCCATGATGTAAATATACTAAAAAAGTTGTCATGTTATGATATTTTTATCATACTTGCATTTATTACATTAACCGTTTTTTTATTATGAAAAAAAAAACCTATATAAATATTAATAAATTCCTTGTATGTAGTATGAACTATTGACTATTTCACAGAGCAAAAAATATTGACTATAAATAAATTAAATAGCAGTTACTCACAAAACAAAAACTTTTAGGTGCTATAATATTTTAAATAATACATATTTAAATTTTGTTTAAAAAATATTAAAAACTAATTATTTTAGTAACTAAAAAATCTCTTTGATATAAATGAATATTGGGTGGGGCTTTTAACTTGTTAACCAATTTGTATAATCAACTTAAAATTTGTAGGTTATATCCCAAAATTGTATACTTGCCCCATTTCAAAACTATCATGGTACTTTCTTTGTTAAAGAGTTTTGTTAAGGATTGGGATTATCTTCAACCTTTTCTCTCTTCTCGTTGCAGGTGTAGTAAATGGAAAGAGACCCAACAATTGTGTTGTTCATTATCTTCAAAATACTACTACTACTACTAGGTAAGGTATGAATAAATATACTTTTGTCTTATTCGTTTTTTTAAGGTAATGCACACTTCTTTAGAAAATTACTAATCCACAGTTCAATTCAAAAAATATTTTTTTGTTAAAAATATATTTATTAAGAAATCCATTTAAATTAAAATACTAATAAATAAATCATTAAATACTCATTTGTATCTTATCATTCCTTTTTTCTAAGGTAATGCACACTTCTTTTAAAAAAAATTAGTATTATTTACACAAATTTTAATTAATATTAATAACAAAACAAATCTTAGACCAAAATATGTTTATTAAAAGAATTAGAATGTAACTATAGATTCATTTAAAGATTAACTATATATTTGTGAATAAAAACATTACTAAAACGAAAGCTTAATACTTTTCTTAGTTTCTAAAATAACAAATATTTTGAAACAAACTAAAAAATTAAAACAAACATATACTGTTGTCTGCGATAATAAAATAACGCGGTTACGAGATTCCGCTAAAATAAAAAGACATAGTAAATAATTAAATCCGATATTTATTATGGTTCCTGAACAATGTGGGACCATATACGTAACACGAAAAAACTTGGAAAAAGACAAGGTTGTTCATCCGAAGAACAGTGAGCACATAAATTAGATTCCACCCAATCAGCAAGAATCAAGAAGAGAAGAGAAGAGAAGAGAAGAGACACGACAATATTTTACCCAAACGAATTAAACTTGTAACAGTGGAAAAAAAAACAAATAAATAAATTAACTTTTACTACTTACCGCAAAATAAATGACTGAGGACAAGAGTATGGTGTTGAAGCGACCCAGATAGGAATCAGCTATGAAGCCACCAAGCAAAGGGAAGAGAGAGGAGGCACCAACCCATGTGTTCACATCTTTGGCTGCTTGTGTGATTGGTTCATTCAAAACATTAGTGAGATATTGGATGAGATTACTTGCCAACCCTTGATAAGCAAATCTCTCAGCAAATTCCACAACTGCCCATAACCAAAAAAAACATAATCATCACATCACAGGCATATACATGATGAAATCAAGATCAAACTTGTGATGATGCAAAAGACTGAAAAAAGAGAGAGAAAAATAATTATGGGTTACGTCTATGGAATTAATGTGTGTTTGGATTGTCGTTTGAGAGTCACAAGAGACGAAGAAGTAACATCATTGATATGGAATTGAAATCTCTACACACCCTTAATTTATACAAAATCAAGTAAATCAAGATTTGAATTTTCATTAGAGATATTCATATTTAGTGTCTGAGTGTCTCGATCAGGATAGAAAAATTATGTGGGGATTAAAAAAAAAGGAAAGAAAGGGGAAATGGGTGATGGAGAGAAGAGATAGAGAGGTTTTGACTTGGACTCACATATGATGAAGATGGCAGCATTCCAACCACCCTTTAAGTTTGTGGGGTGATGGAGGATGAGGGAATTTCTCTTGGTGTTGCTACTACTACCATCAGCCATGGTGAGAAGTTGAAATTTTTTTGAGGTGAGTTTGGAGAATGTTGTTGGGAATCAGGTTTGGGGAGGCTCCATGGGGAGAATTGGTGCTTTATATAGGCTGAATTTTGAGACTGTGTTGTTGTTGGGGTTGTGGGTGTGAGTGAACACAAGCACTCAACTTTAGTGTATGGGGATTTGGAATTGGTTGGAACCTTTTTTTCTACCTCTGCATCACTCTAGTTTGGCTTTTCTTGACCAAAAATGAGCGTTAATGAAAATTGGTTACTTTTTATGCACCGTTTATTAGTATATTTTTTGGGGATATATATTTAACTAAGTAAGCATCACACACTTCATGCCAGAGTGTCATCATACTGTGCTCTTTAATGCAGAGGTCAGCAAAATTTATGCAAAGTCTCCTTCAGGTGCAGACGGTGCTAGTGTTAATTTGGCATGGTTAAAGATTAATTTCTCTTTTTACTCAGGTTAAAGATTTATTTTTTTTTACGCTTCAGAAACATAAGAAACAGACAAACGAAAAAGGAAAACTGAAACCAAATAACTCAGGTTAAAGATTAGTTCTGACGTATGTAGATTTAAAAAATTAAATCTAAGATATTGTGAGAACTGTTATGGTTTATATTGAGATCATTTTAATATATTTTTTTATGAGATTCTTTAACTTATGGTTAGTAGAAGAGAAGGCGAAAAGAAAGAAAACATGCCTTATGATTTTTTTTTTTTATTATTTGAGAGAAAATCGAAGGTAAATAAAAGAAAAGGTTGGCTTCTAAAAATAAAATTTTAGAATTTTTATTTTTCTTTTCTTTTCAATTCAAATTTTAAAATTTTCTTTCATCCAATTAAACGGATCATTTGTGTGTTAGCAAATGACAATTAAATATTATCTTAAAATACATCAATGATATAATTTGATAATACTTCCACTAAAAAACAAGTGTACATGAGCAAGTGTACATGAGCAATGCTTGTCAAATATGCTAACACATTTAATAAATTACTACTATAATTATATATTAGTGTAAAATATATTATTGGTGTAACTTGCTAACACATTTATATTAAAAAAAATTGTATGTTAACAAATCTTTATATATATATATATATATATATATATATATATATATATATATATAATATTTTTTTAAAAATATTTTTTACATAAAATATACCCAAATTTTTAATTAAAGTTATAATTAATAAAACTACAAGAAACACACTAAAGGGGGTTGGATAATGTGTATATCAAAGATAATTTTTATTTTGCAATAACAGGAATAATAAGGGTAATAAAGAGACAAACATTGATTGTCCACTGTAGACTACGTAACAAATAAACATTTCTTAAAACAGTTTTTTAAATAAGCACGTGATGGTATAAAGTGGTGTTAGAAAAAGTAATAAGAACACTTTGATAAAACAATACCAAGAGAATTAGAAACATTTGATTTATATTGGTTCAATTCGCTCAACCTGAACTATGTCCAGTTCTCATTTATTCACTAAAAAAAGATTTCACTAATCAATAACTGATTACATCACTTTCGATATCTTCTTAGACTCCCCTTAAATCTAAGAATCCAAATATTTTTTAACAATAAGTCGCTCATGACTTTCACAAACACATGTTTGATTGAATACAAGTATTCTTAATACACACAGAGTGAATATACAATTAAGTACAAATATAACCTACTTTGTTTTTTAAAGAATAATAACAATGTAGAATATGTGGTGTTTATATTACAGTTTCGCCTCTTACGCTCTTGTTTTTTCTTTTTCTCGTTTTTCATTTGTTGTTTCATTGAGAGAGACTTTCTTTGATAGACTTTAGTAAGATATTTGTTGCTGAATTTGTGTTGTTATCTTGAAAGGATCGTTGTCTCACATACAAGAATTTATCAACGTGTCAAGCTCTAAATGGCAAGGATTTATAAGATCCTCGAAGATCTTTTAGTCTCTTCTATGTTGTCATTTTCTTGAATTTAAATGTTAGTTATTCAAATATAGTAGAAACAAATGGAATTTGAATAAAATATTAAATGTACACTTCCTTTTTTTTGTGATACTCAATCCTTGAGACTGGACTTACAAATTTATCTTATTACAACATGTTATGTTATTATGCACAAGAGTGAACACTCACTGAATATAGCGTGTTGAACGCTAAGTTGAAATAGAGCATACTCTCTATAGTTGTGAACAATATTCCTTTAACAAAATAATTTTGTCCACTTATAAAAAATTAATTAGAATATCAATAATTTATACTTATGTTATACATCAAAATCTTAGATGAATAAGATGCATGGTCGTTCAGACCTAACAATTAATATCAAGTAATTAATACACTAAAAATACAAAAAAATTTATTATTTTAAGCATTTAAAAATATTTAATAGACTGCATTAAACGTTTTTTAAGTGGCGACTTTAAGTTTTTTATTTACTAGTGTTTTAGCTTATAGATTGTATATGGTAAATATGTATTTTTATTTAATTAAATTTTTTAATTAATTAATAATTTTATTGGGCATATAAATTATATTATAATTATAATTTGTAGTAAATAAGTATCTTTAAATATATAAATTATATTTTAGATTCACAATCAATTATTTAAATTATGATATGAAATTATTTTTAACTATTTCTAATTTCTTTTAGAAAAACTATTAAAACTCAACTTATATATAGAGATTAAAAGATTAATGAATGAAAGAGAAACCTTCCCTCACCCCAAAATCAATTTGAGAAAAAACTTTTCATGAAGAGAGACCACGAAGGAATTTTTTTAAAATTCAATAACTATTAAAAGGAAATTTAAATTTAGGGACACAAATAAAAGTGACCTAAAATTTAAATAAAAAAATATATTTAAGTTTTTATAATAAATTATAAAGAAAAATCTGACAGAAACATATGCTCACTTGATAAATATTAAAAATTATATTATAACATGTATTAAATAATTGATATAATATTTATATATTCTATTGTATATTGTATTATTCTAAAAAAATTAAAAAAACATTTATTTAACTTAATTTTAAAAATTTTATTAATAGAATATTTTTATTTTATATGTCAAAGTTTTTTTTTTGTAAAAATATATAAGATAATGTATTGAAAAAAATCTCAATATATATAGAAGGGATCCACTTACTCTAGGAGTTAGTCTTCCATCCTCACCATTGATTTTCTTGAAATTTAATGGTTGTAGTAAGTAACTAGTTTTAACCATTAAATTTTAAGAAAATAAATGGTGAGAATAAGAAATAAATTTTATTTTTTATATTTCAATCAGTTGAATTATTATTTTATGTTACTTTAAATGAATACATTATGTTATGGGTTTTTCATTTTTACCAAAAAAAAACTATGTGAAGGTGATGATTGAACCAATTTTGAGAATTTTCTAAAATAGGTGACCAATATCACCAATAAAAAAAATTAAAAAGGAACTAAAATTATAATTTAACTTAAAATTTATTAACAATGATTCAACATTGAAATAAAGTTTTTTTCCACTAATTTTTCTCTTCATATTCATATATATTCCCCCCCTAAGTATATATGTTTTAGATAGCTTTATGTTTGGATAAAACTTTGCTTTAGATAAGACATATTCAAAATATTTAATGTCTATGTCTAATTTATTTACTTCAAGATAGTAAGATAGCACTTGATCGCCATAAGTGACACCAACACAACGCAAGTGTTAGGTGATTGGTTGAAGAGGAGAAAATGGTGAGCTCTGCTAGGGTTTCTAGAAAAGAGGCTACTAGTCCTATGTTAGAGGAGGATGATCTTATTCTCCCCTCTCTTATATGTCATTTTGATGAGAATAGCCTTATGATCAGAGATTTAAAGAAGGGCAAATGAAGTACAAGAGCATTCTGGAAGCGAATGCTCCAATCAAGGTTAATTAAAACACGGACAAGATGCTCTAATAAATTACCTTTCTTCCAAGTGAAAGTTGGACCCTAGAACCCTGCATCATCAATAAGCTCAGTTTCTGATATCCTTTCCTGAAAATCATGAGCACCTCTCCATGAAGGATTATCAGAATCTTCACTACGGTCTTGGTTTTGGAGAATAGTATTGAAATATCCAATAACCGACCAAGGGCCTCTAACAGATCAGCTATCTCCACCAAAGATCCCTATAAAGCTTTGAGATGTTGGAAGTTAGGACTTCCATACACTACAGTAAGCAACCAACTAGCTTGCTTTTTCCATCTAAGCTTTAAGTGAACAAATTGAAAATCACTCTGAAGGATTTCAACCTTCCACATTTCAGAATTCCATAGACACCAAATTCCTCTAGATTGACCCCTCCCATCCTGGATGAAATAACTATCAAATCCTAGCCAAGGAATAATTCGGTTTGCTGAAACTCTAGAAGCATGAGTCTCTTACAAAAACATTAAGGAAGTGTCATATTCCTTATAAATATATATCCTTAATAAGACCTCCAAATCCACGAGAGCATTCTCCCCGGCAATTCCAAGCCAAGACATTCATCAATAACATCATGAAGATGTTGTGGCCTTCAAAAGGCCAATGTTCACATTGTTTTCTTTGACCACTACTGAGTCAACCACAATATTTTCAACAATTTGATCATCCATAGTTACCTCCTTTTGCTTCTGATGATGAACAAACTCTATGGCATCCTCATCCATGTGCACCTCAACCATAGGCACTTCGTTGCTACCATTTGAATCATGAAATTTTAAAAGGTTCAAGCTTTACTCATACGGGCTTGCTACGCTTTTCTTTTCAATTTTCACTTGAGGCAAAAACATTTGGAACCAACTCCTTACCCATGTGCTCTTTGTGTTTTATCATAGGTTGGTTTTTCTTTTTGAAGCTTGACTTCCCCCCAATTCGCAGGTCACCACCTCCTTTATTATGTTGTGGATTTTGCCCCCCCTTGAGTGTTTCGTACACGAATCATTTGTTAGGCCACTTTAGGATCACTTTGGGCCACGTGTGTTGGGTGTTTAGAAGCTCCCAATCCCTTCTTTGTTGATTCCTTAGCACCATTCTTTGCATGCAATGATGAACTTCCCCCCACGACTAGTTGAAGGAAAACCTTTTGGACGGTTACCATTATTAACATAATCATCAGATTTTGGAGGCTTATCAATGACTGCCAGTGCTTCAAATCTGGTCTCAATATCTTCTCCCAATTTAGAGAAATTTCCTTCTTTAGTAACCAAATTACCATTAATAACTTTCTCTTTATTTTCCACCTCAATATTCTCTTTATTAATAACTTTTTCTTCCTGTTATTGCACTGGACAATCATCCATTTGCCATAACGAATATTCTCCTCATTAACATCAGTATTTAACTGTTTCGTGATTATAGCCTCGAATATATTCAAGGGGCTTTTCCAAATCCAATTCAACACAAATACGAGCAAATTTCCCTCTCGAATGAATATATGTTAGTCTATCCACTTTCAGGAATTTTCCTAGACTCATGCCAATCCTCTGAAGGAAGACTTCGTTATAGAGTTCTATAAGAAGTCTTTGAATTTTGACCCACACCACTACTTTTTTTGTTATCTCTGCATGCATGAGGAAAAAAGGTCTCCAACGTTGAACAATCAGGTAGTGATCAGCAACCATCCAAGGATCTTCAAAGAGAGCAAAACTGTGATCCTCCTTATTACTAAACACCACTTGATAAAAACCTTCACGGAGATCAATAATCTGAACTGTGCCACTTCTAGACCAAGTTCGATTCTAGGGTTCAAAAACTAACCCTCTTGTTTAAAACATTAACAGCTAATGTGTTCAACCAAGGGGAAGCCCATCTCAATAATTCGACATCAGATAACGAAATGATTGGCCCGTCAAAATGTTTATCACCATTTCTCTGCACCTAGCTCCTTTGGCACCTCTTCCATAACACCATTAACAACAACGCCCTCCATTGAACTTTCAGTTGTCGTGATTCCTCCCCCTCTAGGTTTAAGGAGTTGATCTGCATATGATAAAGGTCCTCCTTCCTTAATGTCTTGTGTATTTGGGGCCTGATGTGGGCTAAGCTTATGGCTTTGTTGGGAAATTTGACTTGTATATTCTCATCTCTAGTTATAATATATCTATTGTTTAATTAAGTAGGGAAAAAAATACTAAAATACAATTTTAGTCCTCTTGTTTTTTTAAATATGTAATTTTAGTTTTTTATTTTTTAATTAAGATATTTTATTTTTTAAAAATTCACAATTTTAATTTTTGTGATCAATTTCAGATGTTGACGATATACTTTTTATATTTTTTAATAAATTAAGTTTATCAGTAATTAAATAATTAAAAAATTAATCACATGACTAATAAATAAACATGTATCAATTAACGTTAAAAGAATACATAAACTAATGTTTAAAATTGTTCACATAAAGACTAAAATCGTGAATATTTTAAAAATGAAAGATAAAATATTTCAATTAAAAAAAGAGGAATGAAAATTACATTTTTTTTAATGAGAGATAAAATATTTCAATTAAAAAAATACGAAACTAAAATAAAAAATTTGGGAAATTAGGACAATGAAATTTGCATTTTAGCCTAGAAAGTGTGATTTTTCAAACGAAAAGCAAAATAAAATAAAAGAGATGTAATGTTGAGGACAATATGGACCTTGTATTATTTTTTTTACTTAGAGTTATATACACAATTTTTTTTTCTATGGACGAGAGAACACAAAATTGGGAGATTTATCAATCCAAGTATATTTCTTTCTTTTTTTATTTCTACCCCAACCAACCAAAGACTAAATGTAAATGATCGTTTAGCTTGAAATAAAAAAAGAATTTCCTATAAACACTATAAAAGGGGTTGTTAGAAAGCGCGAAAAATAAGTTTCCAAAAGTTTGAATATTTATTTGTCTCCTTAAAACCCAATTTGGATAGGAAATGAAAAGGGAAGAAAATTAATAAAAAAAATAAAAATATGGATAAATTGTAAGTGGAAATATGTGTTATTTGGATTGATAGAAATAGGGAAAAAAATAGTTTACTTTCAATTTTTTGGTTAGATTAAAAAATGGCAAAAGAATGGACAATATAAGAAATAATTAACAAGTTTACCTTTTTCACAACAATACTTACTCATACTCAAAAACAACAATTTTTTAATTATTTTCCATGTTGGTAGCTTACACACACTCACGCACACATAAAATTTAAAGGTGTGTGCAATATATCAGATTTATGCATATTAATCCAGTGTGGGAATATATGTATATGGTTTATATGAAACTATCAAGGTCTAATTAATAATGTCAAAGATCCTTTGTACTCAGTATTATATCTCTTTTATTTTATTATGGTTGATTCATGAAAGGATCCAACTCAATAATTGTCTCATTTCTATAATTTAAAGATAATAAATTAAACAACACTTTACGATCCAGATGCAATAGTGAGTTAGAATTTATTTGGATGAATTATTTAATTTTGAGCTAAAAAGATATCTTTTCATTTATCTTGGGGATAATAAATATACTTAGTTGTTACATAATTGAACTATAGTTGACTAATAAGTGTCTTTTCATTTACCTTGGGATAATAACTGTATTCAATTGTTACATATTAAACAAGCTTATTAATTTGGGTTGATTATGATCTTTTCATTTGTTTTGTTAATATAATGTGCTATTACACAGGGAATTTAATATGTCTAATTAATTACCTATGTCAACACTTACACTGTATATAAGCAAAGCCCTTTGTATCCATAACCAAGTTGAAGTTGAATGAAATTGAGTTTTCTGAGTTCAAAATATTAAGAGTTATCTCTTTGGTTCTTAATTTATAAAGCTTTTAGGACTTATCAAGGTTTGATCAACCATGTGACATCTCCAATACCTAGGATCATTATTTCTTGTACTCAAGTATTCAAGTGGATCATCAAACCTGATTATTAGCTTTGGGGTGAGTATAATTCAAGTGACTTGTGTGTTCAAAGGTTCTAAACCTTCCATGGTTCACATCAATGCTCTTCTATCGTGTTTGCATACTTTTTTGTTGGAAGTTAGGATTCTAGTGATACCCGCCATATATTATAAAAATATAATTGATTCTTGAATGAGCACTACCTTGCAATCTAGACATTAAAGACAATTACTAAAGTGGATGATTATGAATGGATGATATTGCACCTACATATGTAGTGTAGGGCCGAAAATAAGTCAAACTATGAGAGATTTTGATCGACCTTAGATTGATCTGAATTAAAAAGATAAAATGTAAATTTAACTTATATATCTATTGTAAGTTTTTTTTTTTAAGTTTGACCTGCATAAAAATTTCATCTAATCTATAAGTATGTTAATAGGTTGATAGATCTATTAATCAAAGTAGGCCTATTATTAATAATTATATTTTTATATTATTATGTTTTACATACAACTATAATATATATATATATATATATATATATATATATATATATTATAATATTATAATATAATTATATTGTATAAGTATATAAATAGGTTATCAAGTTTAAAAAATTTAAGTCTGACCATTCGAGTTGCTTCGATCCTTATGGTGTTATATATGCAGGCCAAAATATAAACCTTTGACAAATCATCTCACCTATTTCAATTGTTAATGTGTTATGATCAGGTGACAATAATCTAAGATAGATGTAGGAAAAAATATGGTTTCTATCTCTGTCTATTAATTCACAAATCAGGTGAAGCATATTATATTAAGGGGGTAGGGTTCGAATATTGTCGAGAACAACTCTAAACAATTGAGAGGATGATCTGCATGGAAAATATATTTTTTTATCGACAAATATTTAACTTATTAATTTTTATTAGTAAAAAAAATCGAACATAGATAATGTTTTTTTTCTTCTTCTTATCACTCAATTATCCTTATATCTCTGATGCATGAAAAACATACATGAAATTTGAGTATAAAAATAAAAGTGAGTTGATTTTAACCCAAGCCAAAATGTAATTTAACATTTTATATTTAACATACCAGTATGGAGGGAGGTTAATTCCTTATGGAGTCAGCCATGGAAATTGGAGAACTTTCCTATCCATTTTACCCAGAAACAAATGATATTAGAAAACTTTATTCACTTTTCTTCCAAACCTCCCAATTTTATTCCTCCCCATTTCATCATAAACAAACAAAATGTAAATGAAGTATAATGTAAGTCCAACTCTAAGGTCAAGCAATAAGACCCTTGCCTTTAACTTTTAAGTATCGTTATCTCATATGGCTATAATTTTATAAATGAAATTGTATTAACATATTTTAATAAACTTTTACTAATTACTAATATTCTCACTTACAATACGTTATATTAAACGGAAACAAAATATCATCATTGATAAAATAAAATAAAGAAAGGTCATTCAAGCACGTGGGATAGTACTGATATTTTTTTTTGTAAATATTAAAATATTTTAAATATTTGATTGTAAATTAAATTCAAGTATTTACGATGAACAAATTAAATCGATGTAAATTAAAGGTGATTTTTTAAGAGTTTTATATTTTTTATAATTAAGTCAAATTTGAAGAATATGATACTGAATTAACGAATAAAAATCTGTGAAAATCTCAATAAAATTAAGGGTACATTTGATTCTGTGAAATAGTCATATTAATTTGTCTGTATTATACAATAGTGATTATTCCTTGCTTTGTTCTTTGAAAAGACCGAATGACAATTCTATTTTATTTGGGTCCTGATTACCCAAAGACAAGCAAAACATGAATATTTCTTCTTTATAAGATGAGAATTGTCACTCTTTTCGCAATCAAATGAGTTGGTGCTTATTCCGCTTTTCTTGCAGATTTTCATTTAATTTAATTTCAATTTTATCATTGTGTATCAAATGTAGATAACATAAGAATAGAATAAAATAGATTATATGAATGAGATAATCAAGTGATGGAGCAGAAACGATCATTTATTAACTCCATTCAATTCCAAGATATTTATACATCCTAATTATTTCTTTGTAATCGATCCCTAGTGCCAAGTATGCCTTTCCAAACAGATTAATTTCTAAAGAAATTAATGTTAAAATTAAAACACAATATATTTTTATTATTTGTCTTTTTTAGAAAAAGGATAAATGATATATGTATTGATAGTGATTAAAAATAGTATGTGTAAGGACTAAAAGATGATGTTTTTAAGAATTATTATTTTCATTATTTGTAAATATAAGAACGAACTGAGTAATTAAATTTAATTTCTTTTAATATGAATTTATAACTTGTTGGTTATTAACATGTACCCCTTAAAAGTTATAATCGTTTACACACGGAACCTTGGTACTACATTACACCTCCAAGCACAATCCTTTTTAACTAGAGAAAAAAACTCACATTTAAGCAAATTATTGACTTGGTGATGCTTCTGTATATAATTTCATGGCAGAGATAGAGGAAAAGAAACTTTTGTGGCCATGTGGCAATGGGTGGTGTTTGGTAATGTAGACGGTACGATTAGACATGACAAGAAAATTTGTATCTATGGTACTCATCCGAATCTGTCTCGACTTTGACGGGTAATATTCGAGTTGATCGGGTATAGTTTTGGGTTCGAGTTTTTCCTGATAACCAAAAGTCGGGTACGGATACGAGTATGAGATTATTACATCCGCCCTGACCCCAAAACTGGACCCGTCCCGCCACTTAAAATTTTTAGAATTTTTGCATAATTTAATCAAAAGGCCTAGAATTTTTATTACTAGTTAATTTTATTTTAGAATTTTTACATAATTTAATATTTTTTTCTTAATGATTTTTGTAGACACATGCGCTATAATAAATTTATTGATATATAAGTAGTTAAAAATAAATGTTTAACAATCAATTTATTTTTTCTAAAATCAATTTTTTAATATTTTCTTTAAAAAATTCTTTTTTTTAATTTGAATCAGGTACGGGACGGGATCGAGGATACCCGATATCCAACGGATACGGGGATGGGATGATAAATTTTAACCTGTCGAATATCTGGTCGGGTATGAGGATATGTTGAGAATTCGGGATCGAAGATTGTGGAGACAATACTCATCCCCAACCCGTCCCATTGTCATGTCTAGGTACGATGGGTGGGGTTAATACTTGTTATT
The DNA here is from genome assembly GCF_004193775.1 of Glycine soja. Lineage (NCBI taxonomy): Eukaryota > Viridiplantae > Streptophyta > Magnoliopsida > Fabales > Fabaceae > Glycine > Glycine soja. Next base: position 38,757,115 of record NC_041012.1, on the reverse strand, counting down.
GATAACTTATTCAAGGGTACAACACAGGCACATATATATAGAGTTCGTGATGGGGTGGAGGAATCTACTACATAGAGACATAAATCTGGTGGCTGGTTATTAGCTACAAGGATAATTTTGAAGTGCAATGTGTCTAAAGTGGGTGGTATTGACTTATGAGGTTTGATGAAAATTGGTTCAGTGTGAATGGCCATTCATGGATTGGATAACATAGCTATATCTTCGTGATTAGGGTTTGTATTTTGACATGAATACATGGTAATTTTTGGAGGTCTTGGGTGACTTAAAGGATTATCACTTGGTGTTTCTAGGTAATGAATTTTGGGTGGTCAGGTAGTTAATTTCTTGGATGTGTGTCTAATTCAAGGTTGAAGTGAATTGTGTTATATAAGGGACGGAATACTCTAATCATAAGTTGAATGAATCAAACTCTTGACCTAATAAAGGTTGAAAAATGAATCAAATTACTAAGCAGATTGATCAATAATAATAATAGAAGGTAAGATGTTGAGTGTTAAATTATTCGACAAAGTTTGATTCAGGATTAAGCCACAAATTTTTTGAGCTAACTTGTTATAGTGTGCATTACAAATTGGATTGAATAGCCCATGCATGTTGCCCCCTCTATCGACTAGTGCATTGATGATAAACAAATTTCAATTGATTAATCCCTCCCTTTTCATTCTAGTTTTTTTTTTTTTCCATTATCCGTTGTATTTACTATTTACATAGGGAGTTTATTATCCTCTTCTTGTAAGGCTTTACATAGTCAGTTAAAAACAACTTCTATTAAAAATTAATGAAATGAAAATATACAAGGATATATAGCAATACAATCTTTAATACTTTCTTTTACCATACTAATAACTCTCTTATTGATGAAAAATTATGTGGATTAATTCCACTATTTTGGAAATAAGACCCAACAAATACATTTATAGAATGAGATTCTCATATTTAATGAAACCTGCACAATTTTTCTTTTAACAAGAGAGTAGGTCAAAAAGAGAGTGTTAAAAAATGTATTACGAGCATTTCAGAAGAAAAAAAATATTATAGAAGAAGGACTAGTTAGCAAAATTTGTTTAAAAAATAAAAGACTAATTAAGTCCGTATATAAAACTTAATTTAAACTTGGTTAAATTATAGGGTAAAAGCTTTTAAATTTAATGTTAAATTTCGCTAAAAGCTTTATTAAAAACTTTTTTGAATTATCCCTATTAAAAATTCATAAAATCATAGAAGGGTATATAGAATAATATAACCTAGTTAAATGTTTGACAGAATTATGAACTAATTAATAACGTCTCAGTGTGCTTCTTAGGTTCCTTATAAGCAACTACCGGTGAAGCCTAAAGCCTTTGATCGATCCTTCCCTGCACTAATAATTCATAGTATGTTGGAACCGTTAGGCTTAATAATTTGTGATCTTGTAGGAGATAGATATGTAGTTTTCTGTGGCTATCATGTCATAGACCCTTTTTACTTGACATTACATTATCATTACTAGTTATAATGATATAGCCACCCTCTAAATTAGTAAAAGGTCAACATATATTTATTTAACCATCATTGACGTGCTAACTGTTTTTGTGAAGTAACTATTTAATATGTAATAAAAATGTGCTAATTTTAATAATATTTTCATTATTATTATTATTATTATTATTATTATTATTATTTTAAAATTCTAAACATCAATATTCTTTAGTACCACATGAAGGTTTTTATTTCTTCTAATGTATCTTAAGCTTGGTAATCTACATTTTATGCTGAGAAAAAAAATATATAGAAGGGATCCGGATAAGGATTAAGATTAATATGTTCATGTAATTTTTACATAGTTAGGTTTCGATCCTTATAATTATTTTAAATTTCAATTATTGTGTTTTTATTCATTTGGAAATTAGCCTAATCGTTAAAATACTAATTAATTTAATATTTTTACTTGTTCAGGATTTGCAGTAAAGGCCCAATGTAACAAGTTCAAGATGGTTCTAGCTGTTGAAATCCTTTATAAGATGAAGGTATCAATCCAAAGCTCGATATGATAATGTTTAAATAACTATAGGAGATAAAAAAAAATAGGAAGTGTAAAATAAATTGTAAGCTGAAATAACTTATGCATTTAAATTTTTTATTGAAAAGCTTTCTCATTTAACTTTTTCAAAAGTTGTGATGCATGTATAAGTTGATTTTTAACTTAAACGAGAGAAACTCAATATATTTTATTTTCTTTTCATAGAAATGTTTATAAGAAAATTTATCTAAACACGACCTATGCACACTACATAAATCATTGTACCACATGGTGCTCCCTATGTCCAAAAGTAAAGAATCTTTGCCAATTGTTCATACCCCTGTGCTAGAGTTTAAAAATATTTAATGCTTAGAAAGAGTCAATTCTTTGTTAGGATTACTTCATGATTATGTTTATATGATCTATTTACGATTTAGGTTTGTCTGAAAACAAAGTAAGAAAGATCTTTTGAGAGCTTTTTTATTTAAAAAAAAAAACTATTTTTAAAAGAGAAACTCTCAAAAGTTTTTTTAACTTTTATCCAAATAGACTTTTACTTGTATTCGAGGCTGTAAGGTACTGTTTGATCAAGTAGTTTTTTTTTTCTTCACCTTGAAAAAGGAAGTTGGGTCAAATACATTCATATAAAAGCTCTAAAAAAAAAAATAAGAAGCTTATTTTTTATAAAAGAAAAGGGAAAGACATAGCTTTAAAAAAAGAGCTAATTAATTATAGTAGTTATAAAAAGAGTTTTTAAGTTAAAACTATCAAACCAGTTCTATTTCATTTTTAAATCTTTGCTAACTTTAAATTAATTTTATTGTTTAAAAAATAAGATAACATACATAAAGTGTTAGTAATATTACCAGGTAGAATTTCTATCTAAAAATCTTTACTTTAATATAGGATTAAACATTATTTTCGTCTCTAAAAAAATAGGGTTATTTTGACTTTGGTCCTTTAAAACAAATTCTTTTGGTTTTAGTTTTTGTATAATTTGATATATTTTTTTAGTCTCTATTGATGAAATAATAGCAATGTTGACAGGATAATGACATCATGTCATTATGGGATCTAACAAGATAGCTATATGTTTTTTTTTTAAGTAAAGTGTGCTTTTAAAATCTATTTTCAAAGCAGAGAAGATGATGAATTTAAAAAAAAAACAATTTATTATATATACAAAAATGATATGTGACTATCCTCTCAAACTTCTTAATTATATGATAAGTTATCATACTATAAATGTTACTTAACAACAAAGACTGAAACAAAAATATTAAATTTTACAAAAACTGAAATAAAAATTTAAAAGACCAAAATCATAATCAACCTACTTTTTTAGGAATAAAAATATATTCAATTATTTGTTGTATATATATTGAGCTACTCGTTAAAGTATCTTTGTAGCTACTCTCTCCTTCACCTCCTTGTTAATTATTCAACTTTCCATCATCAACCCCGTCAACCTAAAGCAAATTTAATTGGCCTTTGAACAGATCAAAAGCTTATCTAGATCACTACTCATAGTCTTCATTTATAGTCTTCGTGAACTTTTACTTTTTAAGGTATTAATTTGTGTTTTTTTCTGAAAATTTGGTCATTTTAATTTTTATTTATTAAATTATTAGTACTCAAAGGATCGAAATTCAAATGATTAAATATCAAGACCAAAATAAATAAATAAAATTAATGAAAGGATAATATTTTAAATAAAAGAAACTTTAAAGAAATGAACCTTATTTAAAGCAAGGGACAAGTGTTTTCAAAGATATCCTTACCTCGTTTCTATCTTTTTTTTTATTCCTAATTAAGAAGAAATCAAATTCAAATATTAAAAAAATTCAATAACTTACACACATTTCAATTAATTAAGCTAAACCTTCTTAATTTATATCCTCCTTATTTGATGAACTTATATTATTGGGACTTGTGATCAGAGTCATTTAGGTGTAAAATAATTAAGTTTCTCTCACATTATAATGAACTTCATATTGATTCTTATTATGTGTAAAAAAGATTGAGGCAACGACAATAAATATATCACATGTAATCTATGGTCTAATTTATGGTCAAAGACAAAAAAAAGTCACTTTAAAAAAATATTATAATTGAGATGATATTAATGAATGAAACATAATTCTTAAGAGCATCTAAAATTTCGCACATGACATAATATTTTTATACAGTAGTATCAATCTTCACCTCAATCTCTTAATGGTGCACCACCAAAAGCATAATCATGCAATATGGTACACAATTTAACAGTGTCCTATCTACTAGCTACCATAAAGTTTACATTCACGCTCAGTAAACGGTAATGGCTATCAATGCTTAAACCGCATGCTTTGTTCCTAATATTAAGTGATGCGTGCATAATTATCATATGTGAGAATATTACTTTAATCTTTTACGAGTAATAATTCCAAATCATGTTTTTCAAACTTTTTTACTGAGTCCTTTTCATGGCAATATGGTCTTCAAAGTAATTATGAAAATCTTTCCTTTTTTGAAATGGGACAACCACAGTCAATGCATAAAAGCTTTTCTCCCATTTGCTGCTGTGAAACCCAGTGCTTCATTAATTTTTTTTAATATTAATTTTTATTATCACCCTAACACATATATGTAACTTTCTCCATTAATTTTACTTTCAAGGTTTGGCCGACGATACCTTATATATATATATATATATATATATATATATATATATATATATATATATCAATCCATAATCTACTTAACCTTTTTTTTCACATAATTTTCCTCTGTGAAATTAAGCAATACAAGACATATAGAAGCACCATATAGAGATGAAATGACTATGAATGTACGTACGTACCTAATTTTGGTGCTAGCTTGTAACCTCATCTTCAAAGGTTTGGCCGACTATCACAATCTGCATATACTATAATGATATCCAATAGCATTTTATGTATATAATAATAATAATATATAGATATTAATATATATTCTTGGTCACACACTCACACATGCACATTAACATAGCCACGAAATAAATTTCATTAATATATATATATATATATATAGTATATAATATTTTATTTTAATTAGGTCTATGATATTACCCTTTTGGTGAAGCTAGCCACATACTTCCTCTCCCGACAGCACCACTTGCACAACACTAACAAAGAGGGATAGTGTGAGTGGCAGTAAGTCAGCACCTGAAGCCAGACCTAATCTGTATAGGGTCCATTTTTGCATATAATGGGGTGTCCAAGTTCACTTATGCAACAGTTTATTTGATGAAAATTACAAGCTAGCTGTGGGGAGTGAGTGAGTGTGTGTTTGTGTGCTATTTGACAAAAATGGAATCTCTGAGTGAAAGCAAGGGCCAATAAAAAAGGGACTTTCTAGACCTTTGTGGGAAGGGAAATGTGTGCCCTAGATTCAATGACTCCAGGTAGGAAATTTGAGTTGGATAGAGACACTAATTTGTACCCCTTATAGCATTTTTCAATGTATATAAAAAAAGAGTAAATAATTTATATATTAGCAATGTAAACATCAATCACAAACCTGTATAATAAATTTATTAATTTTTATAATAATTATATCAAAAATCATATTGATAATAATTTTTTATCGATTGACTGTGTATACTACATAGAAATTAAAGTTGTACCAAAATTGATTTTACTAGGCAATCAAGTTGAGAATGACTTGCCCTTTAATGGTTTACTAGGGGAGGGGCCGCAAACACAGATTTTGGAGATGTTTACGTGGTTGCCAAAAAGCATTAGTGTTTTCCTAACCGATTACAGTGACAGATTGAGAAAAGTGTGTTCTTTATCTGCTGGTGGAGGCAACAACTACAATTCATGTGATTCTCGAATGTTTTTGGGAGGATTTGCATCCCCTTTTTTCGTATGTGAAGATGTGATATATCAATGAGAGTAATGATAATAATAATGGTACCTGAAACGTGCACGTTTTTCATATTCAGCCTCTGAAAAATAATCAAGATTAATAAGAGACAAATTATTGGTAATGTTTGGATCAAAATTCAAATTGTCAACGAATTTAAAATTTGTGGAAACTCAGTAAAATGTTCCATTTTTCAAATATTTTGTTTAGACAAAGTAATTTAACTTTCCTCGGATGAAAATTTCAATTTATGTGTTATTTGAAAGAAAGAAAAATCATTTTAGATGTTATTTGAAATTATTTTATTTTTCTTAAAAAAACTATAAAGTTCCAATCATTTTAAAAAAAAATAGATTTGATATCCAAACAAACCATTTTGATGAATTGAATGGTATTTTAAATTCTCTTAAAAATTTAATTTCTCTATTAAAATTTCCATTCTAAACACACCAAAGTTTTTTTTTGTACACACCAAAGTGTTATTGGAACAAGAAAAATTGGAAAGTGATTTTCTTAAAAATTATTAAAATATATTAAAACATAATTTATTTATTTTCACCAAAAAGATTATTAAATTAAATTTAAAACTTATTAAAGATCTGCTTTTATAAATTGAAATAGATTCCTAGTAAACTATTGCATATTAATTATATTTTGAAAGTATTTATTATATTTTAAAAAATATTTAGCACTCTATAAGAGCGCATCTATAATACATTGCTTATATTATTTATTTATCATAATTTTGAAGATCTTACAATTACACAAGTACTTTAAATAAAAATTCATTTCAATACTAAGATTGTTAAAGTGAGTGTTTAAATTAATTTTATAGGTCTTACGATACTTGAAAATATGTTCTTTATGGTATAATGTTGTTAAGCAACAATTACTCACATAAACAACGATACTTATATAAATAATTCCATGTCATATACTCAGTGAAAAAAAATCTTAAACAATGTTAAAAGTTAAACAACTCATGTAAACATACACATTAAAAATGTGTAAGAAGAAATAGTGTGTATTTAATGTCCTTAACTTATAAAATTATTATACTCTAGCTTTCATGATAATTTACTGCAAGCATATTATTTTTAGAAATGATAAATAATAATAAACTATTTTTAATGAAAAAATAATCAAACATATTTTATATATCAACAAAAGTTACATATTATTCCTCGTATTGAGTACCTATTATATCATCATTTCATGATAACTATACTTGTGATGGTGAAATATTAGTATGGTGCCTTGCTTATCTGAGTTATCTCAGTTAACACTATTTACTTTTTTGGTGGAATCTCAGCTAACACTAATAAGTAGGCTATTTGATTTCTTGTTGTATATTTTAATGTTGTCCATTATTTATAACTTTTTTTATTTCAGAACATGTTTTTGTTTGAAGTTATAAATCTATTTGTTTAATTTTTTTAGAAACAAAGTTAATTTTGTATGGCATACATTTTTACAAATATATATATATATATATATATATATATATATATATATACACACTAAAAGACTTTCTATAGTTTTTTTTAACTTTTTTTTACAAATACATTTTTCAAAAAACATGTAATTATTCTGAATTAATAAGCATATTTTTTTAATTAAAACATACATCTGTTTTTTTCATTAAAAAAGAGAAACAATCGAACCCGAATGATGAAAGGAAGAGGAAGATGGTAACTGAATACAAATCGAAAAGCTTTTGGGTCACTGTATAAAAGGAACGTGGACCACAACCTACCTTTTTTTTGTGTGTATGGAGTATAGACCTCTACAACATGGTTTTTGTACGGGTGTTTCCTACTTGGTATGCATTACTTTTGAGGTAAAATAAAAAAATCAATCTTATCGTGAAAAAAGTGTGTCTCAATTCAAATGGGTTAGGCACTTGGTTTGCATAAGTTTTGATGTAAAAGATAAACATCTTTCAATCTTATCATAAAAAATTTGTGGTTCAATTTAAATTAGTTTTTTAATCTAAATTGAATTGGTTGTTTTAATTTTTATTTTTAGTAGTCACATCAACTTAAAAAAGTCATATATATTATTTTTAGGTCACTGATATATTGATATAAAATATCTAATACATTTTGATTAATTTTTGACAAATTTGACTGACTATGATTTTTTTTCTTAATTAATTTTTTTCCATTAACAAAGACTAAACCTTAAGACCTTATTTGAGAAATCAACGATTTATTGGTATGTACATTTTTTACTTTAACTTAATCATTCAAATATAATTTAATGGTCTATATTTATATTTATAGCTCTCAATTTTTATAATAATAACTAATGGCCGTAGCAACCCCTAAGCCCTCGTAGCTCCGCCCATGCCTTTGTACATATATCATTCACTTTAAATTTTAGCATGTGATATAATGCAATTTCAAATCACATTTAATATAATACAATGCAAAATTCTTGGAATGTTTTTAGAGAAAAAAGAAAAACGTTAGACCATAGATATCCTTCGAGAGATACAATTTTGCTCAATTCAAGAACAATCATAATATGGCAAGATTAGTTCTTTTAATGAAAGTTTTTTTTCGATATACAAGACTCAAAGGCAACCTTATTTAAGATGCATATATCACCTGAATTAATCACCTATGACTACATCATTTTAAATTGAATAATTTTTTTACAGCATTTTAATTGATTAATTAAACTTCTATACTTTTGTTTGGAAAGTGTAGATAGTCAAGGATATGTTAAAAAAATATTGAATGTGCAAATTTCCATCTTAAAATCCCAGACATCACAATATTCAACGCCAATTTACATTTCCGATGGGCCTCAATTTTATGTGGGTATATATTTCTCAACTAAGGTGTTCCTTCACCCTCTATAAAAGCTTTACAGTATTTATGGAAGGCACTTTGAGGAAACAATTCAAGTTTGTCATGACTACGGAAAACACAATACAAAAACGGGAAAAAAAAAATCAACCTGAATCCTGCAATGTGGAATTCACAAAAATGTTAGAATGCTAACATATACTTCAGAACAAGTGGAGTAAATTAATAGATGTAGAATAACAGAAAACTAGTCTGAATCTATAACATGTAATTTATTTGATATCTTTCGGTGATGCTAGGTGTACCCAGCATTTTAAGTAAACGGATAAAAATATCCTTCACTCAAGTTGATCCATATGATTCATACAGATCCGTATAAATCATACAGATCAACCACGAACTCGCATACCTTCGATGCAAGGTAATTTTGAAATTAATAAAAAAATGCTAAGTGCACAAGCAATAAAGCTGGTGCACCTAGCATCACCTGATATCCTTTTAGCAGCCCAAAAAGCACATATGGACCTATTGGATACAAGTCATTAGTATTTTTGAGAGTTTCTCTATTGAAAATAGAGAGATTTTTCTAATAGACAAGTTCTCAAAAACACTTCTAGCATTGCATCCAAACAGGCCTCATAAATATCTCAAGTTAACACTTGCAAACCTTAATCAAAAGTAGCTGAAACATAGATATCTCGCCTCAACATTCCAACATTATTAGAATAAGTAACCATTTTAATAATTACAAGCTGATTCACAATAAAAATACAAGCAAATATGCAAGCTAAACCAGACTCGTCATTAACATTTACAAGCTAGGACACCCACCTAAAGTTACAATTTGAATCATTCAACATTATGAACCAGTGTGGCAACGCCTAAAATTCCCCAGTTTCTGTTAGGCACAATTGGTCCAAGTTGTGCAGGTAGCTTGGCAATGGTACACTTATGGACATTTACGATAACCTCCACCAAGAGAAGCAGCACTTTTTCCAATTGCTCCAACTGAATATAAAATATTTAAGGATAATTACAATTAGCAATAACATAAAAAATGAATGAATAATCAAGAATTCTATAGACAGAAATGAAGCTTGGAGACCAGGCAAATCCACAACTTTGAATGTGCAAATTCCATTAATGTTTGATTCAATTATATATGGTTTATACAGATTATTAGTGCCAGCCAGCTATGTAGTTAGATCAACGATAAGAAAAGAAGCACAAAGGATTGAAGCTACCAAGGATTTTTAAACACAAACACAATTTCAAAAAGTCTGCAGAATTATGCAGCGATACACAGAGAAGTGACTAAAATTGAACCAGAAAAGAAACCATCACCAGCAATAGATATTGTCGCAGGCCCAGACCATTTCAAAGAGAGATAACCTCTCAGTATCCTCAAAATTACTTGCATAAGCAGAACGCCCTTTTCTTTTTCTCACTAGCATCCCATTTAACTCCTTGCCAGTGGCACTCCTATGTGGACTTTTTAATGAAGTCTCCCCTTGTTCCCCACTACACCCTTGTTCCTTATAAAGTTTCAAAACTCTTGGGCCATTCACACTATTTCTGGCCTAACAATACATCTTCTCAGTGTGTCAGGAGCCTTGTTCTAAAAGCTAAAATCAAGAAACAAGCCCCTGATCATATACACATCCTCACATATAGCTTTGGTTTATGGTTATGGCCTATTAGACCAGATACTTGTGACACTTGGTGATTGTTGCAAATAACAACTCATAGGCCAACGCTTCTGGACATTTGATTGGTGGATCATCCACTTCTAACCTGCTGGTAGAGTCAGTTTGCCAAATGCCCTCCCAATGTAACTTTGATAAACCGTCATACTATTAGTTAATCTAAGAAAATTGGGTGAAATTGTATCTTATTCATTGGTATTTGATCTTAAATTTAACTCAATTCTTGACAAAAGGAGCCAATTTTCAAGATGATTGACAAGAATCGTAAGTTCTAGACTCTTAGAATGTGGGTTTGAGCCTAACTCAACCCCAAAAAGCTAGCTCATAGGGTGAGGCTTGTCCACCACTTATATACTCTATCTTGACACTATCTCTAACTAATGTAAGACTTGGATTTTTTTCCAATACACCCTCTCACGCCCAACACTTTTGGGTTTGGTGCGTGGATAATATGGTGGGTGACCCTTTTGATAGATTTAGGATAGACTCTGATACCATCTTAAAATGTGAGTTTGAGTCTAACTCAACCCCAAAAGTTAGCTTATAGGATGAGAGTTGTTCACCACTTATATACTCTATTTTAGCATTATCTCTAGCTGACGTGGGACTTGAGATTTTCCTAGGGGTGGCAAAATAGGCTAACCCGCCCCGCCCCGCCCCATTATTGACCAGCCAAAAACAGGTTAGCCCGTCCCACCTTGTATATGCTTCGGTTGGCAGGTTGGGCCACCAAAGACAAAAATTAAGAAAATAATAAAATAATATATTTTAATTAACTTTATCTTTTATGAAATATTAAATAATAAATACTTACTAAAAATTTGAGTGTATTACATTAAATTTTGAATAATAATTTATTTAGCCAAAAAATAAAGGAAATAAAAATTAATAATATATGTATAAAATATCAAAAAAAATATTAAATCTAAAAAAAAATAAAAAAGCATGTTGGCAGGTTGGCCGGCCCCATTTCTCTCTCAACCTGTTTTTTGACGTGTCAAAACAGGGCGGGTTAAAGTGGGTTGGCTGGCGGGTTGGAAACCTCAACCTGGCCCGCCAAAAATAAGTGGGTTGGACCCATTTTGCCATCCCTAGTTTTCCCAATATAGACCATGCAATGTCAAGCCTAGCCGGCTAGCCACACAACATGAAATGTAAATGGAAATACTCGTAATACTCAAAGGAAGAAGCCTCTGTTACAGGATTTAAGCAGATACTGCCACTACAATAACAATGGAATGGAGCTAAGCTCCTTACAAGATGGGAAATAGATAATATGGTCATAGAAATGGTAAATACCTGACTGAGAGAGGACCAGCTCATCTACTCAATCTAACCTGGCCACTGAGACCCTTAACAAATTTCGTCATGCCCCTTTCAGTTAATTCTCCCTCCTCCATTCTCCTTCCACTACCTGCCCATTCGGTTATTTTCTCTCTTCCTTTTCCTCCTTTGTTGTTGCCACCCTTTTCTTCATTCTCTCGTACACCAATAGGCTTGGCTTCATGAGGCTTTTTAATCCCTTCACTACTCCCACAGCCTCTCTATTTCCTCTACTATACACATTCACAATGGGCATATCAGAAAGGGTTGGAGGAGTCCTGCTGGAGACATGGCTTGGTATTTTTGTTGTTGTTACACTGGACATTCAGCAACAAATTTAATCATAACTGCCATCACTCCTGACCAGTACAAGTTTGCTGCTAGGCATCTGCATGTTTGTAATACTCCAATGAAATTCTACAATCAGTGGAGGAACCCATTCAGATCCTGTGGGTATGACCAATCTCCCATTGTGAAACAACAAGGTCTGCTCTAGTGTACCCAGGTTGGGAGTTAGGATCAGCTCTTATTTTGTCCAAAATTTTCTTCAAAACAGAATCTACTTGCACAGCTTCTTGCACTCTATCTGCATCCTCTGTATTGGCCTAGTCAGTGCCATTAATTCCCATTCCTCTCCTTTACAAGATACGACATCCACAGCTTTGTTTGTTTTTCCCAATTTATACACTACCAAAGCAATAGCCAAGCAATTTTGGCTAATCAATCTTGCTGGTTGGGTTTGATAATCTGCTGCTCTAGAAAGTATTATGGGTTCTTCTGATCATTACAAAGAAGTTATCAATCCCAAATAGCAGCGCAGAGTGGCCTACCCAAAACTGCTATATCATGATAGCAGATAGCAGGATGCCTGCTACACTAAAGATTATATATACAAGATAAATAATTTATAATTTACACTACACGAATAGGTGCATAAAAAGAAAAAAAAATCCAAAATTAAAGATATATTTGTAATTAATAATCAATCATAGTTGTGACTCCATGGCCACTTGTAAACCAGATTAATAACTGTGTCATATTTAAAATTTAAAACTCAATTTCAAAGGGAAATTTTTTAAGGCGTTGATAACTTTAAATTTTATTATATGATACACTGCCCTATTTTCCTTTTCATGAACATTTGGAAATTATGAGCCACAATTTAAATCTCTATAAAAAACTATTGCAAAAGAAATACAAGAACATTAAAGAAAGAGATGATGAGCATACACATATAACCAGTATAATATCCTCATATAGCATTCATAGACCAACTTCTAAATGGATAAAACGAAACCAGCCTCTATAGTAGGTCATATACCAAGCCAAAAAGACAGTGTTCTCAATACAATAAGCAAAGAGGGAAACTTTATTAAAAAGAGAGATATTTCACAAAATACCTACAAGGCACAAAAGGACACAACCTATCTAATACTAATATTTACTAAGCACAAGAAACATGATCAAAAGTCTAAATGAGGTAGACGTGCCTAGAAATCACAGTAGAAGGATGTCCAAGAAAGAGCATGCAGGTGATTTGGCAGGTCACTAATTCTCAATAGACAAAAAAACTGATTGTTGGATTGGGTCCATCTCCAGTGTGCCTGGACCCACATGCCATCCAGATGGGGATCAGTCCAACATACTCACTAACTTGTTCAGGGTCCAGGCAATGAGAATACATCCATTTTCTGAGTAGGACAGGGTTTATAGCAAGTAAATTTCATGCAAGTTAAGCATTTAATCAAAATTTATCAAATAAAAGTTCCAAACAGCACACGCATTATGTTAAATGTGGCATCCCATTTTCATTTTGACAAAATTACAGCATATAATTATGTAAAACTAATTCACAAATCAGCAGTCAGCACATAAAATGGCTCCACTTATCAACCCAAAATCTACTTATGTTTTCAGGTACAACATTTAGCAACAGTTTGGATGACTGAGACTAACACAACTAGTTCACTATAAGTACATTGTGATGGATAAAATGTCAACACACACCTGGAGTGTTCATTACTCATATGATTGCCGACATTTCATTCGAGCAAATGCGGCTTTCTTTTTCCAGAACTTCATGATGTATAAAGCCATAGGCACAATGTGGAATTTATCAAGGAAGACTGCCCTTTTTACTTTCCAACCAGTCTTGATAAAAGTTAAATGCTATAACTGGTTCCTTCAATTTGCAGTACTTATTAAAAAGAATCTGAACTGGAACATGATCATTCAACAAACCAGATTTTAGTATTTTGGCATAGAGCTCTTCTGCCTCTTTCATCTTACCTCTTATACAGAACCCCCTAACAAGTTCAGTATAAGTTATTAAATCTGGTTCATAACCCCTCTGCACCATCTGATCATGTAATAGAAGAGCAAAATCAAGACGTCCTATATTACAAGCAGCACCTATCAACAAATTATAGGTAACCACATCAGGAAAGAGACATTTCGAAATCATCTCTTCCTTCAGAGAGCAAGCACCATGGAAATTTCCACTCTTCACTTGTGCAAGAATTAAAGCATTATAAGTAAATACATTAGGGCAAACACCGAAAGACAGCATCTGATCTCTTGTAAAAAATGCATTACTAAGATCATTATATCTCCCATATAAGTCAATTATTAGATTCCATATTAAAGGCTTGGGCACCATTAAATTGTTCAACATACACCAAAGCAAGTGTTTTGCTCTAACAACCTCTCCAGCAAAACAAAGGCCTCGAATCACAATCTGGTATGTAATTTGATCAGGCATAATTCCCATATTAGACATAACTCCAACGGTATAGCAAGCCTCACTAATTTTTCCTTCCTTGCAAAGAGCACCAATAATAATATTATAAGTAAAAGCATCAGGAAGTAAACCTTTCTTAAACATCTCACATGCATATCCATATGCAAGGTTCATTTGTTGACTCTTGCAAAATCCATTGATAAGAACATTATAAGCTACAACATCAACTTTAGTACAATTTTGAAGCATCTGATTCCAAAGATTGAGAGCCTGAATAATTGCTCCATCCTTAAAGTAGCTATCCATAAATACAGTAGAGATAACTAAATCAGGTATGTCTTTCTCGTCATCATCCTTTAATACTTCTTCAAGCATCCTTTTAGCTTCCATAAGAAGACCTTTCTCACACAGTGCATGCACCAGTATCCTACAAGTAACCCTGTTTGGCAGAATCCCAGCATAGGTCATGGTGGAGAACAGATACAAAGCCCTATCCACACCATTAACAGCACAATAGCCCTTAATCAAAGTATTATAAGTGGCACAGTTGGGACGAGGACCAAATTCTAACATCTCTCTAACAACCAAATCCGCCTTGTCCAGAAGCCCAATTTTGCACAGCCCATTTACAATATGGTTGTGGGTAAACACATCAGAAACGACACCTTTCTGCGCCATTTTCCCCCAAAGCCAAACAGCTGCTCCCAGCTTACCATCTAAGCACAAACGCCTAATAGTAGCTGTATCTTCAGCATACTTGGATTCACATGCATATCCTATAGTTAGACCAGTCTTTACCAGACATAAGTTTTCCCTGCAACATTTAACCCAAAAGTCACTCATCGGAATCCCTTGCATCTTTTTGCTAATGTTTACATAAAACAGACAGGTATACAATATATATAGCTAGTGACAAAGCCATTTTTAAATGATAGGAACAAATCTAGGCCATACAACCATTCATGGATGTCAAGATTATAAGCTTTTTAAAATCACATAATATAGGTCACTTCAAAAAGTCACATGACCTCTTAAAAACTCATATGACCTGTGTGTTTTATGGTTTGTTTGGAAGATCTACTTACAGATTACTTAGACTTATGACATAAACACTTGTGTAAGTGTTTGAAAGAGCCAGTGAAAATATCTAATGAATATGATAAGTCCATAAGCAGTTTTCAGCAAAATTCGATATGTTCTGTAGGATAACTTATGAAAATAACTTACAAGGTGTGTGAAAATAGTTTAACCATGTTCACTATTCGATTATAAAAGCAACATAGTCCCAATTTGGATAAATGACTCAACAAGCACTTACAGGACAAAAAAATAAGAAGGTGAAATGCAAAAAAGCTTCTCCCATAAGTTAAAATTAGCTAATGCAATTAGAAGTTCTCTCATTTAACTTCCCCAAAAGCTGATTTTAAGCTAATTCTAACTTAAGGGAGAAGTATAATTCATTTCATCTTTTTATCTTCTTATCCTTTAAGTGCTTGTTGGGAAGTTCGTCCAAACAGGACCTATACATATGTACTTGCTTATCATGTAATAAGAGCTTAATTAATTTGTTCATCCAATTGCATCCTTAATCTTAATCATTCATAATAATAATATCTAACAGTCAATAACTCAATATTTATTCTTCTTATTCCCATATCATATATGAATGTCACTATGGTAACTAAATTGAACGAACATATCACTTCAAAGTTCAAACTAAATTCTTCGAATTTGATATAAATCGAAACTAACCTCATCATCTTAAGACGCTCTAAACTGTCCTTAAGCATAGTATCCAGCGCATTGAAAACGGCGTGTCGTCCATTCCCGCCGTCGTTTGACAAACAATCTCCGGCGTTTAATTCGCACTTTTTCTCAGTGGCCGAATCATCCACTTCACGGAAAATCCTGCAACAGTAACAAACAAACGACGTCGCCGTCGTCGTCGTCTTGAGAAAATCGAAAGAAAGAGATACAAATTCATTAATGAATGCAAGTGTGATTTAGCGGGGGAGAGAAATGAAATGGCGTGCCTGGAGTGTGCAACGGCGTCGTTTTGGTAGCGAAGAATGCGAGCGAGGAGGCGTCGTTTGATGGAGAGAAAGGTGCGATTTAGGAATATTAAGAAAGAAGGTTCTCCGGTGGGGACGGAGAAAATTAGGGTTTCAGCCATGGGTGTTACTTACTCAGATTGAACTTTAAGGCATTTGAGATCTGTGTTGTTGACAAGAGAAGAATATTGGGAGATAGACAAACTTGCTGCTGGCTGCGCAAGGAGGGAAGAGAGAAGCAGAGTTGAGTTGAGTTTAATTGGAATGTTATGGGTCTAACCCAATTGGGCTCTTAAACCAACCCGAGTTGCTATTTGCACTACTCACATGGATGTCTTTTAGCTGTATTTCCATTGCATAAACAGGAGTGAAAAAAATAAAACAGAACCACCTAAGAATAAAACGACTAAAACTTATACTTTAAAATCATCAACAAAAAATATTTATTATTAATATTTATAAAATAAAAAAAACTTTATATGCTAATAAAAATATCAAATATGTTAATAAAAAAGTCTACACATTTAAAGTAAAAAAAAGAAAGAAAAGTTTAAAAAAATTGTTTTAAACATCACTTATTGTTGGACCGACTTTTCACTCAAGAAAGCAGTTGAATCACTATTGAGAGGCTGGTTTCATTTTTGTTTGGAAATTTGATGTACTAAGCTATTCTCTATTCTCATGTAAGCCTAACAACATATCGGTTAACATTTGTCTTTATTTTATTTCCTACAATATTCTGGTTTTTCAGAAACAAACTAAGGCCATGTTTGATTAGCAGTTTGTTAGCTCATTCCCTATATTACACTCTACTTTATTCTTTGTTTTATATTTTGGTCACTTTTGTTTCCATCCTTTAAACCTAAAATACTTATGCCACATACATCAGTTTTTACTTACTGAGTACTGAGTAGTATGCAGAATTGCAGATATGACGTTGCACTGGGAGCTATACTTGACACGTGATAGTAAAAGAGTGATTGAGATTTGTTTTTGGTTGAACGTTTGACATGTGTGATTTAGTATAAAGTGAAGTTATGGTCAAAAGAAAAAGTGTAAAACGAAGTACCTAGTAATAAGTAATATTGAACAAAATAAATGGTAAAGTGTCAGATATATAAAATAGGCTTTAATAAAAGGAAGAAAAAAAACAAACAAAAAATAGGTTGCAATGGGGCAGAGCAGAGTCATCATGAAGCTAGAAAGGCTACCGATAGATAAACTATAGTTAATTAAATACATTAAAAAATACTTGGATCTTTCTCTTACCCTGTTTATATTGAGACCTGAAACTTGAGAGAGATACACTAATCTTGCCTTGTTGTTTCATTCCCTAACTTACAGGACTCAGCGCATGTCATGTGGTCTCGTTCCCCATTTAAGTCCCACACCGTCTAAACTTATTAAATTATTAATGTTTATAACTAGATGCACAACAACAAAGCTTGTCCCTTCGGGGACATCCGATAAAATTGGAACGATACAGAGAAGATTAGCATGGCCCCTGCGCAAGGATGACACGCACAAATCGAGAAATGGTCCAAATTTTTTTTTGAGTTTCTACTACGTTTAGAATTTTATTTCTTTTGGTTCAGTAACTAGGGCATATTTCGAATATGATTTTTGGGAAGTATTTTTTTTTTACGTTGCAAACGGTTATGCTTTCACTTTCCAATCTTTTTTCAGAAATCTCTGCTCAGTTCGGGTGTCTTCTTTTGGTTTTTATGCTTCTTCCTATGATTCTGGTTTATGCAATGAATATCATGAGATAATTGAACTATTTAGTTGTGTTAATGTATCTTATACTAATACGTGGATCCATTTATCAGTTTATTACATTACATGATTGGGAGTGAAGAACTTGGTCTCTAATTTAAATAGGAGAAACTGAACTAATTGGATACTTTAGTTGGGCTGCATATAAACATCCTCAGAAACATGAGTAGAGTTAAGTGGGTTGCACACTGCAATTGCAGGGACTCATTAGGTCTTTTATTATATCTTTAAGCAATTTTTATTGATTTCTCTAAAACAAAACAAAGGGGGAAAAAACAGATAAGTGGGTTGCACTTTTAATATTTCCCGTGTCAATTGTTCCACTCCCAGTAGATATTTTTTAAGGTATAATAATAATAATAACAAGCAGGATAGATAAGTGTAAGCAGATTAAGCACGGGGAGTAACCTCATATGTGATAACCCAAAAAGTTGTAGTATGCTGAATTAGAAAATAATGATATAAAATGTAATTTTTTTCTTTTAACTTATTTCTTTCAACTTTCTTTTTGGTTCATCTAAAAGACAGCACTAAGGTGAGTTTGGATAGAGTATTTTTAATAAGTTTTTTTTTTTTGAGGTGGGACAACATTTTTGAGAAAAATATACGTAGTGGAACAACTGATGCTGTCAATTTGAAGGAGACAAACACTCCAGCAGCCATTGACTCTATTTCAGTGGCTGAGGGCCTTCCATCCCATGGTTTTCATGATAAATGTAATAATGAGAAAAGTTCCGATGTTAATTTAAATGAACAAATTGGGAGGATTCGTGAAGCTTTGCCAAATGAAGATTTAAAAATTGCAGAGCAACCAGTCTTGGAGTTAAACACATCAATTTCTGATAGTTCAATGGAGGACAAACGGGAAACTGATGCACTTGAACTTGATGAGATGAAAATGGAAGATGATTCCACTGCTGCAAAACATTTATTGCCAGATGTTATAATGAAAGATAAAAGGCTTAGTGAAGTGAGCACTGCCTCAGGTGCCCCACTCATTGACTAATAATATCTTTATTTGGTTATTGAAATCTGTAATTTTTTGCCCATTCATTCACTTGCATGTTACCATTTTAAATTTTGTGATGCAAGTGGCAAGTATAATGAAGTATATTTCCATTATCTCTAGGTGGATTGAGAGTGAAGTCAAGGTTTATTCCCCTTCAGGCGATTGCTGAATCCAACGCCTTTTAAGAAGAAAGGTAAAACAAGCAAGAGAAGAACTAAGCTAAAGTAATTTTTTTTCCGGATTATCATTTTTACATGGCTTATATGTGAGCTAATTCTTTGTAATATCTATTAATACTAGCATATAATATTATTCTAATGTGTTTATATCACAATTCAGTAATAAGTTCTAAATTAGTGTTGTAATTGCTTTAACTATGAGTGTAGTTTTTAAAACATTGGTATACATGGGACTTGAGTCTTAAAATCTCTCCATCTGGTTCACAATATGTTTTGACACGTGTTTGAATGTGGGGGAGAAAATAAGAGAAAAATAAAGAGAAGAGAAGAAAAAAAATACTTTTGTTGTTCGGATGAAAAGAAAAAAAAGGAAGAAACTATAATCATGTAGAATAACATTTAGATTCTGACAATGAAACAAATCGTATACTAATATGTTATTAGTTTGATTGTAAATGTACCAAAATTTCTTAAGGTCTTAGGCTGAGCTTTGTGGATGAAATCACATTTGAGAGTAGTATCGTCAAATGGGTGGCTTCTATCCAATGAATCAAGTGTCGAAAGCGACTTGATCCGGCCTAGGCTAAATTGGCTCAATTTTTTGTCTAAATTTTTATGAATTTCAAATGAAAAAATAATAAAAACAATATTGGGTTTCAGTCAAAAATAAAAAACAATATTGGGTCAAATAGGCCTGATAATATTTTTGTCAACATTTTACAGGCCCAATCTAGTTTACTGGGCTAGGCCCAATTGACCTGATTCTTGGGATATTATTTAACGCACCTCATCATTTGCTTTGGTGCATTCAAAGGGTATTATGAACTAAACAATCCGTAATACAACTTTGTAGGATTTTGTTAAACACCCTCCTCCGTCTTTACTTGTACACCTCTTATCTCTTATTATTTTTCAATAAGTGGAAGGGGTGTAAAAGTACAAATGGGAGGTATATTTAGCATGAACCAACTTTATATTATGGATTGCCCCACTTGGTACGGTTTAAAAGTGCAAAATGTGAAGGGAATGAAATCCAAAAGGTTAGTGTGTCTTGAGGGGATTTGGCTGTGTAATGTCCCAAAATTACTGGTTGCATTTTAGTGAGTGCCTAGTTTTGACAATCATTCATTAAAATAAATCAAAGGATTTGCATCCAAATTTGTGTCTAGAAATGCTGCATGCTTTTCCATGTTTTCAAATTTCAATCCCTCCATTTACTTCAGCTGTTTCCAAATTTGAAACGTGTTAGATGACAGATAAGAACTTTTCTGAATACCAAATTGGCAATGTATTCAACCAACTCTAAAAAATAATATCTTATTTGTATGGATGCTCTGTGATTAGTATATAAACTTTCACATTACAAGTTGGGGAGATTATTGGATAAAGTTTAAATATTGTGTTAAATTACTTTTTAACTTTATGATGGTGGTCTGTGGATGGAAGAATTATTGTTCGGGTGGTATCTATGTATGATTTTACTCTATATGCATGCTCTCAAATACTCAGACACTTACACCCTACCAAGGTTAGTATACAATAATCTAGTCTTTAGATAATCAACCAGATGGTCATGACATTTTAAGTATCATCTAATAAAAATAAAAATAAAAAGTCTTGAGTAACATTGTGAACACTCAACAAAGGAACTTGGTTGGAAGTTCCACTGCAATAAGAATTATATCTTTTCCTTAGGGGAGCAATATACGATACAATTGATTCAATTCAGGGAACTGCCCTTAATTTTTTTCTGCACTGACTTCACCAGTTAATCAGTATCCAGGTCTGGTGCTCTATCTTCTACACATAAAGAGACCAACATTAATCGATGCATCTTTCCCCTCATCTCACAAAAGATATGTGTGAAAGTAACCATTAAGCAGAAATCTGATATTCCTAGAAATTCAAGTTTAATTAATTTGAATTTAGTATGCAAATGGTTCTTTAACAAAGTTGTTGCTCCAAGTTAAATTGGATTTGATCCTTTTAAATAAAATTTTATGTTCTACTTTTGTGGATGATAAAAATATAATTAAAAAAAGAAAATTTCACTAAAGATGATCATCGATCCTAAAGATGATCATCGATCCTTCAATAGAGATTACTACCCCAAAAATATGTAAATTTGCTCATGTGAATGTGAATGTTATTAGTAGTGACATAGTGAAAAACTTACGAGGGCCACTAAATTGATAGGATGGTCCTCATTTCCCCACTCTATTATTATTTCTAGTAGTAACCTCCGAAATTGAGCACATCAAATTTGACGCACATAAATGCCTCCATGGCATATACTTAGAAGACTTTGTAGCCATTGATAAAAATCATCGAATAAAGATTCAATCAGGCTCAGCAAAATCACATCAAATTATAGTGGATTGTGTACTATTCATTTTATGAGCATATTTTCTTTTTGGAAGCTTGGACTAAAACAATATGATATTATATTATTTTTCTATAGTCAAATTATCATATAATTAACTTGAAGTTGAAGGTACACACTGCAATACTGTTTACCAAGTCTTTTTCCTTTTCTTTCTTTCTTTAATTTTTATTTATAACAAGACGAGATATATTATTTACAATTTGATATATCTACTAAGAGGATGGAAATTGTTTGGAATGGTGAGGTCTTGCATTATTTTACCCTTACATGCCGATCCAAATTGAGTGCATTTGTCGTCTAATAAATATTGTGGTTGACCACCAAGGGTCGGTGCAACAATAGAAGAGGCTAGTTTCTAGGGCAGGTCCAAACATAAGGGCGATATATCCAAGTTATTTACAATTTTTGTTCTTATATTTTGTTGAATCCATAATTTTGATTTTTTTATTTTAAAATAGAAACATTCAATTCTTTTATTTTAGAAAATTCACAATTTTTATCATTATATCTTAAAATAAAAATATTTGATTCTCATATTTTAAAATATTCATAATTTTGGTCCTAATTTTTAATTTGCCTATATTTTTTTTTGTTCAATTAAACCATATACCTAACATATTATTTTAGAAGTATCATAATAAAATAAAAGTAAATAAAATATAAGAAATGAAAGAAATAAAACATAGACAAAATTGTTGATAGTACCAAAATTACATATTTTCTAAAATAAGGAGAGCAAATATTTTTATTTTAAAATAGAAGGACTAAAATTACAGAATTTTTAAAATATGATAACTAAATATCTCTATTTTAAAACAAAAGGGCTAGTATTACGAATTGAATAAAATAGGAGAATTAAAATTATATTTAAGCCTAATATTTAGTTAATTTAGTGTAGCCGTAATTAAGATATTTTTTCCTTTAGTAAAAAGAAATACTAATAACATACCTTTTTATACACACTCTATGGATGGTGGGACTATACTTAAAATTTGTTGAAAATTATAAAATTAAAAAAGGAAAACTCATTAAATAAAAAATAAGACTTGTCAATTGTAATTTCAAATAAATTTCAAGTGTTTAGTAAAGTGTGTTAGTATTTTTTATGTAGGTGAATGAGGTTCGAATCCTACCAGAGGAAAAATCTTTTTATATTTTTTTGTAAAATCACTAATTTTTCAGTACTTATATTACTCCCTCCGTTTCAAAATACATGTCCATTTTTGAGAAATTGCGGTAACCAAGGACAGGACACAAAAGTTCCTATTTTACCCTTGTCCTTTATTTTCTCCATTTTATATTTATTTATCCCACCTCATAATTACTCCCAATACCAAAATTAATTAAAGTTAATCAAATTACAATACCAATACATACTGGCAATACCAATACTACTAAATGGCATTATTTTTGCTTCGGTATTGAAAAGCTCAATTGGCATAGTTCGGTTATCAAAGTTTTTTAAAACTCAATTGAAAAAACTTCCCTCCATTATTAATTATACTCTAATCTTAAAATGTTTACCACCAAAGTTAAATTAAAATTTGTATTTCCCACCATTTTTTCAAAAACACTTATAATTTCAGTATATATAAGAGTTAGGTACTCATTTATCAAATTTATATTATTAATGAAGAACAAATGGGAATTAATTATTGTGGACAAAAAACTAGAATCCAATTAATTAGTAGGCAAGGGCAAAATAGTCAAAATGCATCCTTAAACTATCAAATGGACATGTATTTTGAAACAAAAAATTTCTCCAAAATGAACATGTATTTTGAAACGGAGGGAGTAATTTAAAGAGATCTCGCCTCAAAGTTCGCTTAGGTTTAAGAATTTTCGGGATATTGGGTTGATCTTTTTACTTTCCTACAACATGACAAATTCAGGTCCAAATCTCTATTAAAATGTGTGTCCATATTTAATGTTTTTAAACAAGATCCTCTAAAAAGGAAAATTGGTGGGAAAACATTAAAAATAAAATAAAAAATCGCCCTTGACCATAGTTTTGGAGGCTCATTTATCAAGATTTCTAAGCATGGTCCTGCTTTGTCCCACCTTTGTTTTGCCCACATACACCATGCCAGATTTGTTTGCTTCTTGTAGGGGTTTGTAAGGAATTGAACAAAAAATATCATAATATTTTACATCATCTTTGTCATGTCTAATCTAGGTCATACCCTTCCTATATAAGAGTTTAGGAATTTGCTTCTGTGCCATCATCAATGAACCTTGATTTGTTAGCTGATAATTCTACTGTGCTGTTCTATATTTAGTTTCCTTTAGGCTTTAGTCCTATGACTCCTTTATTCACACACACACACAAAATATAAGCAGTATTCGTTGTCAATTTTTTCTCTCTTTATTTTCCAAGTTTTATTTTATTTAATTTTTTTCTAGGATGGCATTAGACGTTCTAAGTGAGTTTGTTAAATTGAATATTCACTAAGACAAAGAACAATAATTTCCTGAGTTAAATAAAAATAGAATTCATAATTATTAAATTTGGTATCCTAACATAAACTTCCAGAACTCATTTGTACTGAAAATACTAAATGTACTCTAGGAATTATGTAAATACTTTAGATAAAAAAAAAGTATAACTAAGAAATAGAATACCTTTTCAGATTAGGAAATCCTGAAATTTGTTGGTTAACTTTAAATTATTTTAAAATAAATTACACTAATCTCCCTTTGTAAAATTACACAAATTCTCTCTCTTTATTTTTTTAACATTTATAACAATCTCCCTTGTAGAAGAGTATGGTGCAATATTTACTATAAAAAAAAGTATAATGTAATGTATTTCAAAGAATTGAGAGAGTTTGTGCAATGTATAAAGAAATGTCAGTATATATTGGTAGTGCGAAACTGGACCGATCCAAAGACATTAAAGAAAACTTGGATATAGTACTAATTTCGTAGTTTTCGGCCAAGCTAGCATAATGTGCATTATTGTAATATGCAATATCATCAAGAATTGATTATAAACAGAAGATTTCACTTAAGAAATTTATAATTAATAAGTTGTAAAATCATTAAAATTTATATGTCCTTATCTTAGAGGAGTCAAATTCCTCCTACGAGTCTATATAAAATTGATGAAGAGTTAAAGGCTTCACGTCATTGAATATTACACATCAATGTATTGCATCATCTTCATTTTTACTTTAGACTTAATCTCGCCTCATTCCTTGAATTTCTTTTGCCTGATGACATTGTTTTGGGCTATTAATGACTTTGGTTGTAGTTTTATTTGGACCATATATTCGTAGGATAATTTCTCTGGTACTTTTAGAAGTTCCAAAATATCTTATATCTAGAAAAAAAAATATAGCTCAGTTAGTTAAATAGAATATGTAAGTTATTATAGATTTTTTAATACTTATTTTTTTTACAGATAATTTTTTTTTGAATTATCTTTTCCTTTCCATTTTTTATTCTAGATCCATTATATTTGTTTCAAGATATAGAAAAAAAATTTAGGAAAATAAACTAAGAATATCTCCGATATAAAAATTTAAATTGGGCTATCAGGTCTCTTATGACAATCTCTTATTGTCACATGGAATTTAATAACACTAATTTTTACTACAACAGTAAAACTCAACATAAGCTCTTAATTTCTTTTTAGGGGGTATCGTTGTATCTCTCTACTCACACAGTAACTGTCATTTAAACTTAAAAATATTTTTTGATAATTAAGCAACCTTATAATAGTTGCTTATATAAGAATTCTATAAGAACCCATTTATTCTCATGTTATTTTCAAAGTTGCTTTAGTTTAAGAACCAACTTAAACAACTCATTGGAATTTCTCTAAAGAATATCATATATTTCATATTTTTTATATAAGTTTAAAAAAACGTTATAAAAAATACTAGTAGTTGATTCTCAAGAATATAAAACAACCATATTTAACTTAGTTTTTGTTCTTTTGGTGAAAAGTAAGTATCTTACATTCTCATTGTAATGAAGTTATTTTCTATATCAACTATTTATCTCCACTTCATTTTTTGACATTTTTTTTAATTTTCAATTAAATGTTGTAATTAAAATTACTAAATAATATTCCTAAACATAATATTCTTGGAAATATAATTTCTGAAATATAATATTCTACTTTGAAACAATTGTATTGTTAAGAATTAGGATAAAATAAAACTTTGATTAAGCACTGAATATGAAATTTCGCAACATATCAATGTCTCTATTCTGATGCAAGAAATTGAAACTAGGTCCCCTATGTATGCATATAAACATTATGTAGAAGAGAAATTTACATAATAACCAAAGAGAATATATTGTCAATTTTCCCTGCAAAACAGCAGAATGAACTGCCCTCAGAGTGTCACAGAACCGATCCATCACCTGTCATTTGTAAATAAAAGGTTTATATATGTTAGCCCTCATTTTGTGTAAAAAAAAAAAAATAGAAGCCCTCATTTAGATGTTGCCTACCAAGTACAGAATGAAACTTTGCAGTTTGACAAATAAAATTAAGAAGTAACATTTTATTAAAATTATTAATTTTTATCATTTTAACTCTACTCAAATATTATTTCCAAACAATGTTCAATTGTGTTGAGTAATAATCCATGGTAAATTTGTTAATAAGTTAAAGTATAATGTCTCCTCTCTTAAAATATGCTTACATTATATTATCATCTTTTAAAATATCTTTTTATCAACCTCCTATTATTTGTCGCAAAACACTATGATCTGTTTGGAAGAGATGAAATGAAATAAATAAATAAAAAAATAGAAAAGATTTCAAAAATTAATGTGAATTTTATACCTTCGTTACATTATTTTAATTCAAATATTTTTTCTTAATTTTATTTCACAGAACCAAATTCACCTGTACAGGTTTGAGGGTTAGGAAATAGTTATCTATCAATCATATTAGAGTATATTAATAATAATTTAATAATCTAAAATATACTTAAACAGCTCCTAGTCAAGAAATAAGCTGGACCATCCATTATTTGAGGCTGATCCAAACAAACAATACCAAGTTTTTGGCTCGAAATAAGAGGAATAAAGCAACCAAGGAAATGACATATACCAATATAAACAAGTTATAAAACAATGGTCAACAAGTCACTGGTGTGCTTTTTTCATACTCTTATTCCTGGATTCCCCACTTCTCTGTCTCTAACTTTCTTTCACATCCTTAATTTTCACTTTATTGAATCTATACTCTTTTCTTTTCAAGGCATTTCACTCTCACAACAAGGAATCATGTACCTGAATAGACGGATCCACATAAAGCTCTAAGGAGATGATTGCTCCCATTAAGATATTTTTTGTACTTAAATATATTTAATAAAAAAATTACTCCCATAAAAAAATAAAAATGAATGGTTTCAAGACATGATCGGTTGCTAAATTAAGCAACTAACATGAGAGTACAAAGCCCTGCTGCTCCAATAATATATATGAGATGCAAAATGGGAAAATTTAACAACTACAGGGGAAATCTTTGTATGCAAGGAAAATGAATCAGACAACACACAAGTGGGTTGACATGGGTGGAAAGAGATGGTGGCAAGTGAAAACTTTGGCACTCAACATAGACTGTATATAGATAGACTGAAAATACAGTTTGATTTTTTATTTTTTATTTATACTTTTCCTGATTGAAAATTGAAATCAACCCAAACTTTAAATGAAGGTGAGCCTAAACATTTCCACTAAACCGGTGGCAGTCTTTATCAGCACCAGGTAACGTGTCTAGTGTGAAAGGCTAAGAAAAAAAAAATACAACAATTATATAAGAGTGATGGTGCTAGATGTTGGATTAAAGCCTTGAATGGTCAAAATAACATTATTGTATCAACGAGATGTGACATTTTCTAGAAAATACCCTGTTACTTTAGAAAATAGTGTTGCAAATAACAAAAGAGAATTAAGAAGAGTGATGTTATTATTATTTTTTATAATATCCTCATACTAGCTAGTTCTTTTAATATTTTATAAAAAAAAGAATAATTAATTAATTTTTTATCTTAAAAATACACAAAAAATCAATACTTGATTTATGTAGTAAGGTGTTATAAAAGGATTTAAATTACCATGGCCATACTTACATCAACGAAACCAGGAGAAACAAAAGACAGAGAAAGCAGTAAACTCCATTGAAAGGCCTCATGGCACATTATAACTAGATTGACCTTTTGGTTTAAGATGATGTTATACTTTCAAACATATCAAAAAAGGTTTTTCTATTGTGCGTTCATGAACATTTGATATGAAATTAAAAAGATATTTTTTCTTATGAATGAAGTATTTATTATATAAATTATCAAATATTTTTTTTAAATATAATTTGAAACAGTTAATAAATTTCATTTAATTTTTTTCATATGACAATTTTATATATAAAAAAAACAATGAACAAATAAGTCATTATATATATTTAAAATTTTGGATAATGATACTTGAACACCTCTTGTATGCAGTCACCTAGAAAAAAGTGGAGAGAAGATAGAGATAAGTTGTTGATATTATTGGTCACATGATGTAATAAAAAAATTGCAAAATGTGAGTAGGATGTTTAGAAATGTGTGTCTAAATAATAGGATTCTAAATTTTTGGTGGGTGAAAAGGAGAAGTGGAGATAAGAGTTCTCATATCCTGTGGTAAATATCAAAAGTCAAAACTCAAAAAGAAAAGTGAATAAAAGTTGATGTAGATTGCAAGATGTAAGATAATATCTGTAGACAAAAGTGCAGTTGAATCTTGCTCAAATCACACACATGACATGAGTGTAACACAGATGATAATGTGGTAGTGGAAATGTAACACTCTCAATGCACATTAAAAAGTGTACGTGCATTCTTTGTCTAATTGTCCTTTGATTGAAAATGACATTTTAAAGTCACCACTACTCTTGAAACCCCCCGTACACGGTACATTATGCTTCCTTCCATATGATATTAACCAATGCATGATAAAAGTAAACACTCATGATAATTTAGATGCAAAGTGTACTGTTCTTTTTATCCTTCCTTTGTTGATGCACTCATACAGTATCAAGTTCATTCTCTCTTCTTTTTTCTTTTTTCTTTTGTTATGATGATTACTCTTCTCCCAATAGCTCAATTCATTGATGGAAATTTGTCACTGTCACTAAAGTGGTGAGACACAAGAATTTTCTAAGCTTTTGCATAGTCATGACCAATCAGAGTGAACTTTTTAACTAATTACCAGACAACCCAAGAAGCAGCACATAAATTTAGTAAAATTCAGCTATTTTTCTTAGGGTAAAATGAAACTTGTTTTAAGTCTATTAATTTTCAATTAAAATTGATTCTAACATGATTTTGGTCCTTGTATTTTTATTTTTTTTTATAATTGGTGAATTTCATCACCCTTTATGAAACTTCCATTATTAGAGTGAGGAACCAAACTCAGAAACTGTAAAGAAATGAAGACTAAAATCATAGCTTTTAAAATGCAATACTAAAACAATTTAATAGCATACTAAGGAGGGTGCTGAATGTTACTTAAATTAAAGCTAGGCCAATTTTGTACCTTTCAGCAATCTCAGCAAACAGAAGCAGGGTAAGCACTAGTTGGAACCCCAATTGCCGAAGAGCATTCCCTATTATTATTCTTTCCACTTCCATTGTTTCCCAATTGCAGTTCTGAGACACTAGGCACATCATTTCTGGCATCAGCACCATGATCATACAGAAACCCCTTAAAAACATGGCCACTAATATGAACTGTGGCCATGTAAACAATCTCATCTTCACCACTCCCAATAGCAGACACTCTATGGCACCTAAAAACCGCAGGTGCACGCACGTGCCGTGGCAAAGACTGTTTGAAACCAGCATCTGCGATTCAACAAAAATCACTTATACATCCAAGCTCCTAAAATTTTACCACACGCTAGAGTTTTTCCAAAGAAAGAAAAAATCTGTAACCTTTTGTTAACTTATTTTAACAACTACTAGGAAAAATTAATCAAAATTCAAAACACTTTTCTAACCTGTTTTTATTAAACTTTATAGGATAAATTTTTTTTAGTCCTTCTTCACGTAAGATTATCGCCTTACGGAGGGACAAGAATCACTACATTCATAGATCAAAGTTGAAGTACAGATACTAAAATCAAGTGAACTGAAAGTACATAGATTAAAAACATATTTTATCCAACTTTATAACAAATTTATAAATAAAATATTAAAACCAAGTCTGCAAATTATAATTAGGATCACATTAGTCACATTTATCTACAATTTTTCATAATGTCAAGAATTACAATGAATTTGCGACTGCGACCATAATTTAAAACCTGGAAATCAAGGTTTTGAAAAATGGTCTGCAGCTGCGATTTTGGCCTATCCGAGTGTTTACAATTGTGACTGCATGAGTTGTATTTGTTGCAATTTCTCACAATATCCAAGAACACGACAATACCAGTGCAATTAAAAACCTTAATTAAACAAGTACTTAATTAAACTATTTGTGAAATTGTAGTAAACATCTTTGAATTAAAAGAGAAAAATGAAATCACCTTGTTGACAAGAACTGGTATCAAAGCTCTTTGTTGGGGTAGCATTGGAAGTGGAACTATGAGAGGTAGCACTAGCAGCAACATTCTTTGATGACCCCAAAGTTCTTAGCCTCTTAGAAGCACCAGCATCGCTGTTGCCATCACCACCACTACTATCACCACCACCACCCCGTCTCATAGACGCGGGGACCCACGTGCTCTTCACGTGAGTGCTGCAATCAAAGCCACGTCCCTTGCAGCAAGTCCTGCACCTTCTGAAGCTGCAATCTCTCTTGGCTCTATTGCCACAATCCTGGCACACCCTAAACTCACCCCCACCTTCCTCACTCTCCATCATTTGCTTATTGCTTCCCTCATCCTCCATGTTCATAACACCTTTTCTTGTGGAATTCACTTCAGTGGCACCACACATCTTCAGGTTCCAATAGTTGGTGTTGGTGTTGGTGTTGTTGTTGGCACAGTCTTGAACCTGAACTTGAACATCATTGGTGTGTGGCACTGTTAGGAGAGGGAAAATGCCAAGACCAACACTGAGAGAGGCTTGTGAAGGCAAAGGGAGGTTTGAATGGTGTTCTGCTGAAATGGGTTGGTGTTGTTGATGGTGGTGAAGTTGAGAAGGAGTTGGAGCTATGAAAACTAGGTCTCTAAGGCCTAACATGTTCATTGTAACAAAGTTTAGCACTCTTTGAGGCTTAGATTTTAGAGGGTTGTTTTTTTTGTGTGTGTGAAAAGGTGTGGAATGTTAATGCTTAATTATGTTTTTTGAGGTTGTTGGTGTTGTGTTGTTGGGAGTTGGATGTGGCGATTTTATAGGGAGAATGTTAGGAGAGGATGAGATTGAGATTGATGGAAATTGGAAACTGTGGTGTATGAGTGATGATTTGGTGTTTGTGATTTTGTGTTGTTTAGGATTCAGAAGAGGGAGTTTTACTAGTTTTTGTTTTGGTGCAAAAAGACATTACTGCTACAGGTTTTTCTTCTGACACTGAAACTCCACTTAACAGATATTCTTGGAATGGTAATTATAGGTGGAGTTTTTTGTGGTGCCTGCAAGTGTAGTTAAACCTAAACCCTCTTTTCAGTTTCTTACACGTTTTTAGTTCTCGATTTCATTGCTGATGAAGGGAAATCATTATTGCCTTTTATTTTGAAATTCAACAAGGAAAACCTGCATAAACAAAAGTTTTCAAGAATATATAGTTTCTAAATATTATTTTCAAGCTAATATAATTTTTTAAATAAAAGAATAAGAACGTTTTGCTTTTCTGATTTCAATTTCTTATTACTCATGTCTTTTATTACATTTTTAACATCTTTTTTCCTCTCATTTCTATTCTTTGAAAATTAGTTTTGGAAATTATTATATAAAATATATAATTTTAAAAAGTAAAGCCAAAACCATATTCAAACAAACTGTGTTTTAGTTCTTCAAAATTCTCTCAACATATTGTCATAAATTATCATTATTTTAAAATAAGTTCAACTGAATTTGTGTTGTGATATTTGAATAAGAAAATAAGATAATAAATTTTTTAGGAAAGGTCTATAATGTAATTCAATTATATGTATCATGTTATTAAACTAATAACTAACTTTAAATTGTTTTGTAATGATTTTTTTTATCAATTTTCTTATTTATCATGTTAATAATAAGAGGATTGATAGTTTCTTTTAAACTATATAATTATTTTTATCTTTAAATATATAATTTCATTAACAAATGTATATAAAATTTAATTTCTGAAAATATAAAAAGTAATTATTTATCCTGAAAAGTTAACCTCCAATAGATTTGTTGTCCAATGGATTTGTTACATTTTTTATCCTTTTTGAACTAAACTAAACTTTGTATTTTTATTATTTTTCACACAAAGTATCCATTCAAAAACAAAAATAACTATTTATCTTTTTTTTATCTTATATTTTATCCTAGATATAACATTGTTATCTTATTACGGTGAACTTCAATTTCATCTAATCCTAATATAATTGCAAACAAATTGTAAAAAAAAATTAAATACATTTTTTCGGTAATTTAGATTTTTCTTTCTTTTATGTCCTGTAAAAAAATTATTTATTTTAATCCTTACAAAAAAATATTTTAGAATTTTTTTCCACTGTTCAAAATATGTTTTTATGTTGTAAGTGTTTTAAGGAAAAAAACAAAAATACATTTTACAATGACTGAAATGAAAAAACAAATTACAGGAATAAAAATAAAAATAAACATTAAATTACAGGTGAAAGAAATATTTAAGTCTAAATAAATATAATTGCAAAACTCTGTAAAAAAAACATAATTGCAAATTGAATCCAACTTTTGCGATCGAATCTTCTTTCACATTACCCTAAATGTTAATTTAATTTAATTTTGTATACATTTTATTTAAAAAATTAAGCATAATTTTTCTTAAGTCACTATCTTTTGAATTATAGTGGTTTACTTTCAATTTCTTAATTTTGAGTTAATGATAAAGAATTTACATAATTTATATAACGTCATAAGTTTAATTTCATATTATCATTATATAAAAATATTAATTTATGTTCAGCATTCTTAGAAAAACTTAGATACAAGTACAACTGTAGTGATGTTTGGAACCAAAACAAAAATAGACTAACTCCTATCATGTAATTATATGTAGTTGTCAATTTTGAGTTCATTCTATTATTGTGATATATTTAGTCTGATAACTAATTAATACCTTCGAATTTAGTGAAAATAGCCAACTTACATATTTTATTTACAATTCTTTTCTTGTTTTAATTATCAATATTGTTTTACCAATTTTCCAAAGTTATTCAAAACACACACCTTAATTCTAGCTTAAAATATGGGCAGCAATGTTTGAATGATCTTTTCAGCTTTTTTTTCTTTCAAAAAAGTTACTATCATGTACATATTTCTTTTAATTATTATTAATCCGTAATTTAAAAGTTGACTAGAGTCCTCTTCCGAAAAATTCAATAAATAAAATGAAGAAAATATTCGAACTACGATACAGGTAGAAATGTAAGGGAAAGAAAAACAGAGAGATGAGAATAAAAATATGAAATAATAAGGGGAAAAGAAGGAAAGAAACAATATATTTTTTTATCAGTGTAAGAAACAATTAATACATAAATACTGTAGTGAAATATATTTAATTATAAAAATAAGATATTTTAAAGGTTTAATAGGGACTTAAATATAAAAAAATAATAATTTTTATGCATAGTAAAAAAAGAAAGATATATATAATAGAGACAGGGAATCATCTTAATTAAATAATATAACATTAAATGTTCACGAGATGTTATGTTCATTTTAATGTTTTAATCCTAAAGCAATAAAAAAAATTAACTTAGTTTTCAATATAAAAAATTAAAAAAAATCGCAATAAGTAATCATCACTTTTCGAATTTAACAGTGACAAGTATTTATAATTTATCACTAAATACAAAATTAATTGAACTAGGTCATATAATAAAAATTATTAAGTTAAATTTCTGTCAAAATCCGAAAACTACGAATTCATAAAGAAAAAAGTATGCTCAAATCTGTCTCACGAAAAAAGAAAGTATATTAGAATGTGAGAGAATAGAAATATAAATTAAATTCAGTACTTAATTAAATCCAGTACTAAGTTTGATTTGTAGGGAAAAACATAAATATAAGTAATTTATTTAAATGAGTTTTTTTTACTGATTTATTTAATTGAGTTAAATTTAAACTTTAATTTTACTTTAAATTTATGTTATGAGAAATTATAAAATATAGATTTTACTTGTTTATCTCACCTATAATTTAATTTTTTATTTATTGAATAAAATCTTAAAATGTAAGCTTAATTGATAATTTTAGAGCTCAACTTTCGTTATTTATTTAATTTTACTATCGAAGTTTTATTTTTATAAATTTTATCACTTTTTTTAGAAGACAAATTTTATCACTTAAATTTTTAATTTTTTTTTATTTTATCACCACTGATATGTTATACAAAAAGTTAATGATAAAATAAAATGATGTAATTTTATTACCAATGTGAATGATAAAATACATAAAAATTAAAAATTTAGATGATAAAATTTGTAAAATATTAAAAGTTGAATGGTAATAATTGTGAAAAAAAACTTAAGTAATAAGTTTGTAATTAAACATAAAATATATTTAAAATTAGAAATATATTCAATAAGTTTGGTAAGTAAGAGACTCAGATGATTTTAAAATACACTTAACTATAAATATTTTTAAAAAATTTAAATTATTATTTTCATCCTTTAATTTATTTTTGAATTTTAATTTAATTATTTAATTTTTAAATGGTTGAATTTTTTTTTAATTTTTAAAATCAATTCAACCAAATAGCTTTGCATAAATTGAAGCTAACAATGTTAATATAAAAAGGCGCGTGTCACTTTTATATTTACTGACGGAGTTAGTATTTTTGTAAAAATTATTATTTATAAAAATATATTTAAATAATTGTGTAAAAAAATTCAGTCATCTCTTTGATGTATTTTTGAATTTTCTCAAAATGAGGAGTTACATTTGCACATCCTAATTTTAATACAGGTTCATCATAGACTAAATTTTACATAAATGATTCAATAATCCATAAATATTAAAATTAGGAATAAGCAGGACTCAACTTGTTCACTAACTAAACTTGACCCGAAATTGATTGGGATGAATTTAGGTTTTAAATTTAGACTTGATGTAATTTAGGTTTTAAGTAGACTTGACTCATATTTTTTATTTTTTTTTAAACTCGTCTTAAAATTCTCTCTAATTTTTATTTTTTTAAAAACAATTGTAAGATAGTTATTAAAAAAATGTTATCTTAGGAGCACTTTACCTATACAGTTGTTAACATCTCTATAAAATGTTAGAGCAATAATTCATCAAAACATTTCCATAAATGTAACTCACATGTCACTTAATGAGTAATACAAAACCCTATTCTACAATACTCTTATACCATTTTCATCCCATATATTTCAGGTCGATGGGGTTGGATTCGAGTTTATATAAACCACTCAACAAAACGTATTCAATTATCTCTGTTTCCTTTTTTATTTCTGTTTTCTTTTCTTATACGAATGATTCAACAAAGACTTCAATTTCATTTTTATCTCTGTTTTCTTAACTATCATATATATTACTTAACTCTTCTATTTCTTTTTTTTAGGTGTAGTTTAGTAGTATTTCTAAAACGTACCTAACCAGATAAATTACGTTTGGTGATTTAGATTTTAGAATACTAACCAATCAATTACAAATTTGGTTCAATATATCCTAAAAAAAATCACATATTTATCAGGATTTATAAATATATATTTAAAAATAAGCTATTAATTTTGTTCAAATTGGGATTGAGCTAAGCTAAACATACTACAGTGTAATACCGTACAGTAGTAGCTAATAGCTATGGCAGATTTGCAGTAATTAAAGATGGTACGTAGTGTAGTAGATTTTCACATGCTCAATGTTATGTATTGTGGGTACAAGGTGCGTTTACGACTCACCTAAACCTACACAATACACATGCTATATATATGTTGCTGCCCAACCCTACAAATATGAGACTGCCAAAAAATGTTTGATGAATGAGATTTTGATCACCTGCCTAGCTAGTTAAGAGAGGGAACAAAAGAATAATTAGGTTCTGTATAGTTTCTAAAATATGGGGCTTATATTAAGTTTTGGTTAATTAAAATATACTTAATTACATTTTAAAAATATTTATATAATCATATAATTTTTTAAAAAAATTCATCTTATATTTGATTCTTAAAAAATAAGACCAAACATGGTTACAGTTCTTCTTGAGAATTGAGACACTTGTAGTATTATATTCTAATTAGAATTAAAATTTTATCACAATAATTTATATCCTAGAAGTTTATATTCAAGATTAGTACAAGTTATTGAAGTGAAAATAATACCCAAAACTTAAGTGTAATTAAAAAAACTGTATTTGAATATTAATACCCAAAACATATAAAAAAAACATTATTTAAATATATAATACTAACATGCATAGAAAAAAAGAATAAGGTTAATAATAAAAAATAGATAAAGGATCCCTCATCTTTTAGTCTTTTATTTTTCATTTGTTAGCATAAAGGATCCCTGATCTCATTGATTATGTTGATGATTTTTTTACTTTAAAAACATTTTTTAAAATTTCTTTTCTAACCAATACTTATAATAAGAGATTGATTAACAAAACTCTAATAATAAATAGATAAAGGATCCTCATATTTCTTTTTTGATTTGTTAGCATATAGGATCCTGATCTGATTATCCCACAATACATCATTATCAATCCAGTTGGCCAAAGTGCCAAACATGCATGAAAGAACCAGTAAAATTGGTTGAGGTGCCCTAAGGTGGCTCATAGGCCTTAGTGGATACGGCCTATATTTGTTTCCAATAAGACCAATCTGAGTCACTTAATTAGGGTAGGGTTAGGCTATGATCATGACCTACATATAAGGCACGCTCTCTAGTCTCTAGCTAGGTCTATGACCCCATTATAGGTGTAGATGCTGGCCCCCTTACCCACCCTTTTGCATTTTTGTTTTTTCACCATTCTTTTTTTTATTATTACAGTGGAGAAAGGAGAATGATCTCAGTCTTGCTTACAGAACCTGCTAACCATGTCCCCAAATTTAATGGCACGCAATTAAAACTCTTCACTCCTACACTGTACATTAGTTGAATTATTTGTAAGTTAAAAGAAGAGTTTTAAAAAGGCTAAATCACTGTTTTGGCAACGACTATGAAGGGTCTGTGTTCTTCAAAGAGATTAAAAAAAACTCACTTACGGATTATAAATCAACAATTATTTTCTCTTAATTAATATTTTTTATTTTTTTCTATATGTAAATATTTCAAAATTTTATATTTTGTGCCTTAATTTTATATTTAAATTTATTGTCCCAATTTCTCACTCACCCGACAATTTTATTTTCTTTATTAACTTTTTATTTTTTTTAATAGAATCGTAGAATGTCTCTATTGAGTCAAGATTTTAGATCCGTCATCGAATTTAGTACTCCTCTTCATTTGTAATATTTTGTTTACTTCATTTATTTTATTTTAAGATAAATGCGAGCTTTTCTATGAAAAATATAAAGTGTAATAATTTTGTTGTAATTTAAAACAGTTGAATATTTGTAAAGATTTAAAAAAAAAAATCAGTTTCAACATGATTAAACTACTGCCAGAATTGCATAAAATAAAAAAAACTAAACACACTATTTTAATAGGTTATTGATCGGAGGCAAAGCAGCAACGGTTGCCAAAGTCACCATTCGTGCAATGCAATGCAAAGGATAACTAAACACACTATTTTAATAGGTTACTTTATTTGTCGGACTTAATTATTAATTTAGTTTTTAAATTATTCAATTTAATTTCTAAATTTTTAAAAAATAATCAATTTATTTCCTAAACTTTTAAAATTTTTAATTTAATCCTCAGATTTTTAATAATGAATCAATTTGTGATTTATTTTTAAGAATTTGAGAATTAAATATTTTAAAAAATTGAGAATCAAATTAATTTTTTAAGAATTTAATGACTAAATTAATTTTTTTAAAAAATTTGAAAACTAAATTAAAAAATTCAAAAATAATTTGAAAACAAATTAATAATTAAGTCTTATTTATCTAGCGATTGATAAATGGGATAATAAATTTTGAGATTCCACTGAGTTGTGAAGCTAAGCAACAATGAACTACTATGAACAATGAACTATAAACATTATTTGACACATAAGAGCTTTGTCTTCTTCACAATAACTCTTTTCACCCTGGGACTCAGACCCCATATTTAAACAAGAGCTTATTTAATACTAACATTTCACTGATTTCAGTATAATTTTTTTATACAGTAAATTAATTGCAATTAAGTCTCTGTATCCAAAAAAATTACAATTAAGTCTAAATAATAAATTTTAAGATAATTATGATACAAATTAATAAGTTTATTATATATGATAATTAATATAGTAAAGAAACTCAAGTATATAAAATTTTTAAGATAAACTTAATAAATTAAGATAATTTGAGAGGATGAGTATTAGTTAGAAACTCTGATATTTTTTTCTCTGAAACACTTTATTATTGATTAAATTTATAAAAAAAAGGCATAAATAAAGTTTATTAAATAAAGAATAAAATCTACACAAGTTAGTTATATGAATAAATTTTAATTAATAATAAATTTTTTTTTTTTTGAAGTTTTAATAAAAGATATATTTAAAACATAAGTTAGATTTTTTTTTAATAATAAGTATGTTAGATATTACTAGCATTAGAATTTAGAATTTTTGGTTAAATTATTCATAAGAAAGAAAAGTTGAGGTGGAGGGTGGCATAGTTAGCCCCTAGTCTAGGTAGGTACTTGACAAAAGTAGGCAAAAACTAAAATGTTTAGGCTAAATCAGCCCCTAGGGCTAGGGTATAGCCTAGACTACTATTGAATATTGATTGTAACAAAATCGAAACAATTGAATTACAAGGATTCTGCAATGTAGCAGACCTTGGCATTTTCTGCTGCTAATGCGTCATATATATAAATTTACGCAGAAAGAAGGAAATTTCTACGGTGGACCAGTTAAGTAGGTGATCCACCGGTGAGTAACTATGCTTCAACCGTTGGATTTTGGTGTAGAAAAAAATAGCGGCCCAGACTATTCCTGATAGTTCAGTGAACAGTGCATGCGTAACATTTGAGCAGTGACGAGCAAAGCAACATTTGTCGAATTTATCCCTCGCACGGGTTAAACTTGCTATTGACAACACCTGTATTTATGATGCACACCCCATTTCTTCTCTTTAGTTTTCTTCTTCGCAAATACACTTTTATTTTCCTCCCATCAATTGGTATATTCATCTCTTCAGACATCTTATTAACACGATATTTTATGTTCACTTAAAAAAATTTGAAGAGAATAAAGTTATGATGAGATAAAAAATAAAATCATACCAAAAATATTTTTTCAAAATAATCTATACCTATTTAGAAATATGTATTTCTAGAACTAAGACACATAATTTTGGAAATACACTTTTAAAGTTGATATATGTTAGTCCAGAAAGACATTTTGGTAATAATAAAACATAAATAAATGAACACACTTCAATAGTTGATGCGCACACACTTATTTAATTGTTATATACCAGAGTTGAGAAGCCACCTGGAGACAGAGTTAAGAGGCTGAAAACACATTTAAAATTGGCAATGCACAAAATAATGTGGGAAGTCATCATTAAAAGTTTTGTTTTGTAATTAAATAATATAATAGACAAAATTAGTAATGAACGTACCTTTTAAAGTAGAATGACACATCACCGCTGTCTAAGGTTGTTCTGTGAGAATTATTTTTTTGGGTTATGGTTTGGTATCAACTATTTTGAAATATATTTTTTTTTTATTATTATTATTATTTTAAAAGTTAAAAATAATTGTAATTTGAGAATTAAAGGCTATACATTAAAAAGATAATTTAGTGAGTAATATAACTTATGAACTTTAGTAGAATTTTTTGTAAAAAAATATGGATAATTTCTAATTATAAATTTCATGGAGATTCTCAGTGCCATGTGAAAATTGGTTATTACATTTGTAATTTTGTGCGTTTAAGAAAATATTTAATAAATTATTGTGGAAAACATATAAATGGCAGTAAAAAGAAGTATAAATACAAAGAAGGAAAAATATAAAAATAAAAATAAAAATGAAGTAAAAAACATAAGAATAAAAACAAAATAAAGGAAAAATGTGAAAAAGAAAAGGAAGGAAAGAAAAAAAAAAGAACGGAAAGAAAAAAAGAACTAAAGGAAAAAAAAAGTAAAACCCGAAAAAAAACAAGAATTTCATTGAGCTTAACCAAGTTTTTTCCTAAAAAAAAGAGTTTAAAGGGGTAAAATAAACACTTAACACATTATAATAAATTATTCACAGTAGTTTTTGATACTGTGTTGATGTGGTTCACGGCTAGACCACATGAGATAGTGGTTCATTGTAGAATCGTCCAACCAGAAACAAGTTAAAGAGAGAGACAAGAGTTTGAATACTCCTAGTTAGGGGTGAGAATAGGTCAGACCACACTTTGAAAAATTTGAGCCTAGTCTACGATGAATTTTTGAGGTCTGAGTTTAGCCTATAGTCTATCAAAGACTTTTATTTTAGTTCGATCTGACCTTTTTAAAAGCCTAGTCTGACATGATAGTTTTTTTAAAAGCCTTCTAGTAATAGAAGTTATAGAACAGTAATGTATAATCAAAGTCTGCTAGTTTAAAAAAAATTAATTATACCCAAAAAACAATATAAGTGTATATATATATATATATAAGTCTGATAGGCCAACATATATATATAGGTCGGCCTATCAGACTTATAAGATTTTTTAATAAGCCTAAGCTTGGTCTATTTAATTTAATAGGCTTTTAAAAAAGTATGAGTCTAACCTTTTAATTAAATAAGTCAATTCAGGCTAGACTTTATCTAGGCCAGGTCGTAGGCCCCCTGTAGGCCGACCTGATCTATTCCCACCCCTACTCCTAATCCTTGCCTGTGTGTTCTTTCCTCCCTTCTCCTTCTTAAGCTTTGTATAAATAAGGTTTTGAGTATTCTTCAATTTAATGATTTTTTTTTTATATAAAAAGAAAGAAAGAAGAAAGACATACGACAAAATTTATGAATTTCATTATTTCTTCTCAAGAGTGTGATAAAATGGATAGGACATATGACATCAATCTGATTTGATATGTTTATTTGAGGATTAAATTAAAAATTTTAATATATCTCATTTTAACTCAAAAAACAAACTAATTGAAAACATAACAAAACAAACTAATTGAAAACAAGACAAAATAATTCTTTATAAAAAAACACTTAATATTTTTTTTATATTTTACAAAATATTTTTTCAATATTTGTTTAATTTATTTATATGTAAATAAAATTATTTTTCACAATTTAAGATAATAAATTTAATTTCTTTAATAAGTAATTGTCATTTAATATTCAATATTTTTGTAAATTTTTTTAGTCTTAACGAACCATCCTATCAATTCAAACATGTACGAGACACACTTTAATTTTTAATCCATTTTTTATGCAGGACAAAACATGCCAACCCATTTTCTGCATATTAATGACGAGGTAAGTTAGCCCATTTTACCATTCTTATTTCTTCTTTTATTATTATATCATATAATAAATAAACATAAAATAAAAAAATGAAGTTATATAAAATTACAAATTAATATAAAAGCATCATGAAGCCATACAAAATACTCCTAATTCTATTTGTAAAGCTTTATTTATTTAATAAATAAAAATTTATATAATTTCAAAGAAAACAAAAACATTTTATTAAGGATTTATTAAAACCAAATTTCTACGATCATTTTTTTTCCGATTTTAAACATTTTTTTAACTGTCCAATTTGATTATCTATCAAGTTCACTGACGAATTTTGACCAACTTTGTCATCTATGTAATTTTTTTTTCTTTTAAATATATTTTTATCCTTCTAATTTAATATTTTTTGTATTTTTTTTCCGTTTTAATTCTTGTAAAATATATTTATTTTATTTTTCATCTTTAAAGTATTTTAGATAACATTTTGAATAGCAAAAAATTTCCCTTCTATTTTTCTCCATTTGATTATACCAGATCAGGTAATAACTCTTCCATTTATTTTCTTCATTTATTTTATTTTATTTTCTATTGTATCTTTCTTTTTTAGCAAAAGAAAAATTATAGTGTGGTACATATATTACTCCAACTTGGTGTCTCAAAAATCATATTAAAGCAAAGTAAAAGATGAATTACCAAACAACACACCTAACTGCCAATAACATTTTATATACCACAATGAGTTAATTCACTACCATTATGAGAAAAGGAAAAAAATCCCATTTTTTTAATTATCCAAAACCAAGACAAGGAAGGTATTTTGATTAAAGGTTCGCTCGTTTGGAGTGAAAAAGATGAAAATAAATAAAATGAACAGTAAAATGATGTAAGACTTACACTTTTACTTTCTACTTTAATTCATAACTTTTATCTCAATTGACTTTCACTCAATTTTATTTCAATCTACCGAATGGATCCTATGGATCAAAGATTAGCAATTGAGTTCGTCCGTACTGAAAACTGCTACTAAAACCATCTTTTACATGTGTATTTAGAATTAAAAAACCAACATTTTATTCCCTACATCCTAATCTAACACTACTATAATATTGACAAACAGCAAAGACTAATTCGTAAACATTTTTTTTCACATATCAACTAAAATCTAGAGCTTTTTTTCATATAAGGAATAAAATAAAAACATTTTTGAAGAATTTTATAATTTAACCAAAAATTTATTACCTAACTGAAAATGGAAAAGCTTCAAGGATATGCTCTCACACCAGAAACATATGTTTCCTCAACATTTGCAGATGCATCTTCAGCAAAGTCTTTCCATGAATCAGTGGACAATATGACAAAATCTGCCAGTTTCCCTGGAGATAAGGATCCAAGATCTTTGTCAAGGAAGCTTGCACGAGCAGCAGAAATGGTGTAACTGTCAAGGTAACAGAGAGTTTTAGTATCATGTAAGAACAGTAAAAGAAAATCGTGCATATAAACTGGAAATTGGAATATGATCATATAAGGAAAGTGCTCCACTCAAGCAGATAAAGGATTACATACAGCAATACACTTACTAAAATTATCATATGAAGAAGTTGTGCACTTGTGCATGTACCATGTAATTACTATCAGCAGAAAACACAAAAAGAACAATACAACACTGAATGAAAATGTCTGAAAAGTACAAAGCACAGAAGATAAGTGGTCTATCCACTATTTAAAAGCCATACATT
Source organism: Glycine soja (assembly GCF_004193775.1). NCBI lineage: Eukaryota > Viridiplantae > Streptophyta > Magnoliopsida > Fabales > Fabaceae > Glycine > Glycine soja. Next base: position 38,713,809 of record NC_041012.1, on the reverse strand, counting down.
TAATGGTCCTACCTACTAAATTCAGATGGGCATGAGCACTAAGGAACTTCTCTTCTGAGATGCAAATGAATATAAAGTTAAGTATGTAATCCAACAGACCATATCTATTGGATGTTATTGTTATATTCCTAAAAACTTGGGCTCATGTCTGTCTCAATTCCATTTTTTCTTTAGTAAAGATGAATATTGAGCAGGCCATTAGTACTACATCATGATATGCTATATGATATTTTGACTAATTTTCTAAGTTTGACAAACCAACAACACCCAAAATGGTTTTCTTTTCACCACATGCAAAAAATTTCCACTCACTAATCCACCTAAAGTGGCTCTCATCACACAAGCAGACAAGATATAAAAAGAGCTCTTTAATGTTGCTTACGCTTTTATAGCATCATCTAATGAAATGCATTCAGATGGAATCCATGCACTTTGCCAGTTGGGGGGCCTCCTTTTCATTGCTGTCTTAATACCACTTAAGGGATTGATATCTACCACCTGTAAAAGAGAGACATGATGTTGTGCAAAGTACCTCTTAACTAGTGTTACAGAATATGAAGCAAGGTGATGAGTACTAGTAAATGCTACATACTTACTGGCCAGTCAGAACCAAATGCCACTAATGCATTGTTATTTAAGAGTGACCGAAACAAATATGATTCCTTTTCAGCCCTATCCTTGCCAAGCTTTTTGCTAGTAGAGTCTGCATCATCCAACAATTGATCCGGCTGTTGACGATTGGTAGTAAGAAATTATTACAAATCTAGTGAGGGGCATTGTTTATACTGTCAAAACATATAATAGGGAAGGGTTCATTATTAAGTCACATTTTAGGTAAGAACAATAATGATACAAATTGAAGGAAGAAGAGAGCTGCTGGCAAGTTTGGGGCACAAAGTAGTGAAGAGAAGAGATTTCATAACAGTGACAAAACTTTTTTGGAAAAAGCACTTTCACGATGCAACTGAATATACATGATTATTGGTTGCTAGAATCAGCAATTCTTTTTGCCACAAAGCTGTAGGAAATGAACCTTTAAGTGCCAAATGCACTAGTACATTTAGAATTTAGAAAGTATATGTTCTTGAGATTAGCAAGTAAATAATATGTTCATATGAGCAATACTAACCTTTAGAGTGGAAAGTATTTTTTTTGGAAACGGCTAATTGTATTAATATAAACAATACTAACTTTCAGAGTGGAAAGTAAAACTCTATTTTATGATTTCATTTGCATTTATCTTTATGTTCTTGGGATTCGCAATACACTTGAATTTAGATAAAAGAGGCACCAAGATTAGATAATTCATGTTTCAAATAGAGAATCATTGTAAAAGGAAATCTTAGTTGCTGGATTGATCTGACATGCGACAAACCCTCTCATTTTAATTGCACATACCAGCCATTCTAGTGATTGTTCTAGTACCAGTTCATTTATTGTCAGGCAGGCCCCATGGTTAAGTTGGTCCAGTCCAACTCAATCATGGGCCACGGGTTTGGAAAACTCATAACAAGGGAAATACAAGGGGGAAGAATAGGAATTAGTTATGGGAGATCAATTAACAAGTCATGCTTATATAGTGGGAGAGGAAAAATTAATTTCTGCTTTTCTGCTGTGGACAATAGTGTGAACCTTTGTAGAAGCATTGCTCTTGGAATTGTGGAATTCATTCAGCAATATATTCTTCTCTGTTAAAAAAACATTTCATATCTTTTTCCATATAGGTCTCTGAGATTATATAGTAATAAAAAAGACACTCAAGATAATGATCATAAGTAACCTGCATGGAAGCAACAACCCGTTGTTTTCCAAATCGACCTGGGGTTCCAGCTGCCAACTGCTGGGCATGCTCAATCTGAAAGCAGAGTTGAAGTTCCTTGTTAACTTGATTCACAATGATTATATTAGAACAAATATCACTGAAGCAAAATTTTGCCATCATTAATAGAAAATTATTGAAGCTTTTTATGTTTATGCAAAAATGTTACCCTGAATCGTCGGTCTCTCATTCCATTTGTAGAAGCTACTAAACCATACATGTCCAAGATAAGGTCATTTGCTTTGTCCCCTATAGCATGAATAGCAACCTGAAATGAATCACCAGAAAGGCAGCCAGCTGGTAACTGAAATGTTATATAAACACAAAAGTTTGGTAATCAATACCAAAAGAAAAAGTCACCTGTAGACCATTTAAATCTGACTCTGTGGTCATGTTGAGAAGAGCTTCAAGCTCAGTCACTTGTAGACCATAATTGTCAGGATCATCAACATATGGCTACAAAATTTGAAATACCATGGTTATTGGTTAATCCCATCACAACTACATGATTCGATGTGCATAGTCAAACTAGGAGCTAAATTTCTGTCCCTATAACCTTAGGAGCTCCTTGTCACCTCCAACCCATGTTCATTAAAAAAAGGATAGAAAATGGACAAATAAATAGATTTTGAAATTTTTTATTAACAGGTAATTTATATGTAAAATTTGAATGTCTGGTCTCACCTCATAAAGCAACGCACTATTAGAACCTAAAGACCCATCAGCGAAAGCTTTGACACCACCTATATAAATCCATTCGCTCAAGGCATGTCCGACTCTGTTAATCACACCCTAAGGTGGAAAAATGTGACTTAAGGAGACAAATGTTAAAATTTACTGGACAGAAAATAAATATATTCCAACACCTTTTTAAAATAGAGTTTACAACAACTATTAATGCAATACCAAACACACACGTGTATGTATGTATATGTGTGTGTGTGTGTATATATATATATATATATATATATAGAGAGAGAGAGAGAGAGAGAGAGAACTATTAAGATCACGCATCAGCTAGGTATATGATGAAAGTACTCCTTATTAAAGTGAAGAATTTCACTTACAAAAATGGCAGAAAGATAGAAAAGAAGGAACACATAAAAATAAGCTCTAAGAAATGAGGAAGAGTGATAATATACTAAACATTCCATAAATCATAAGTCAGAAAGGAATCATACCACCAAACGTGACCATGTCTCCATTGAAAAGAATAAACACACTCTAATTTTCATTTTTGACATAGAATTAGCCCATTGATAAACATCTGTGCAATCCAAAAAAAAAAAAAACAATAAACAATCAAATGAATAGTCAACTAAACCCAAGAATAAGGTTTTTCACAAATCTCATAAAATCAGAGAAAACATCACAATTCAAATTTCCAAAGGAATTATCATTGGACCTTGGGTTTAATTTTGCATCAATCAGATGTATATTTTCCTACTCCCTTTTTCTTAATGAATTCAAAATATTAAATAATATAATTTAGATCAACTCAAGATATTAACAAATGAAGTTATGCAATGGAATAAGGTAAACCCTCTAGTCTCATAGTTATAAATCCATTACTTTATGTTGCATTTGAATGGTTTACGTGGGTTTCTTCAAATATAGTTCAATATACTGTACAGCAGAAACTGCTTGGTATGAGTTCTTTGGAGATTTAAACAATCTTCCTCTAATGACTAAGTTGGCATTCAGTTGATATACAAAATAAAAGGGGAAAAAATGGTATAACAAAAAAAAAATAGAAAACACCAAAACAAAAATGAATCACATTATGAGCTATAAAAATAACTCAAACTTATAGATCAAACCTGAAAAATCATCCCAAGAAAGTTCGGTTGAAAACCCAGGATAATATCTTCCCATATCAACAACCGTTGTCACCCCCCTTGTTAGGGCAAGATTGCTTGCTCTATGCAATGCCTCCCTTCTATCATCTACTGAATCCTCTGGAATCTGGGACGTAACAAGTGTCCTCGCTGAATCAATTAATACTCCAGTAGGTTCTGCATGATAATTAAAATTAGTTACACTGTATCAGTTTAAATAATACATAACCGAAAAGAATATTGAAAGGAAATTAGCAGTAGCATTTTCCACTGTTGGAATAAATTCATATATTGACAATAACATAACAACATGAAATCCACATTGGAAAACACATGAAGTAGACTGACAAACATGTGAGTAATAACATGGTAATGGTAAGGAAAATGCCACTAGAAATGTCAACAAAGGTTGACATGGAATGGCAATAAGACATGCTAATATGCTTGTTAAGGACGCTCCTAAAAGCTTGAGCTATTAGGTAGAGGCTCATGAATGGTTTTATTTTGTTAAATATTGTTGAATATCTTTAAATCCTTTTTATCACTAGTTTCCTATTTTCTGTTTTCAAGCATATCATATCGTGGATTTGATACTGTATTCTGTTATATTGATTTCTGGAATAAAAGGATGTAATTGTATTTTTTTTTCACTATTATAGAATTGATACAGCTGAGACCAACACTCTCTCAAATACCTCGTGCAAAAGCCCTTTGGGCTTTGAATTTGAAGCATGGACAATGCACAAGACTGTTTTACCTTGAGTTGAATTTCAACTTCATTTAGAATAGGAAAATACTTCTCATACTGTCTCTATTCAAATTAAGTGATTGGACACAAGTGACTAATGTGCTGAAGTTAAGGTTGAATCGTTCAAGTACTACCCATCCTTGGCGAAAACAATTCTTGGTCATGCTTTACTTACCTCCTGGCCGAATTCCGGATTAGTCAGAGCTCCTTTCCCCTGATGAACCGGAAGGTTAAAACCAAAATAATACTCTCTATTCCTTTGTTATCACATTGCCTATCACATTCATTACTTTCTATCTCTGTCTTTTCCATCTTCTTCTTATCTCTCTCTTATTTCCACCCCAATACACCCCAAAATGTGGTGTACGAATATCATAACTCTTTAGAATAATGGGGATGGCAAGAATTAAATTCATGACTCTTAGTCATAGAGGCTTTGATACCACGTCAAGGAAACTAAAAAGTAAAAACTCACAATATAGCATCAAGAAAATCATCATAAAAATGCAGAAACTAAAAATTTAGTAGTTCAAGTTATTGACTTTCGAAATTTACAAGTTCACAATGAAAAATGGTTAAAGAGTAGGATATGCAAAAAGGATAATCCCATATTATTTTACGATGGTCTAATACTCAGTCTTATATTCTTTAGAAATTCACTTCATCACTGTATCTACACAAAAATGAAACCACCAGAATGATCAAAATCCTTTAATTACAAAAATCATAGAGTATTACCTCCATTGGCAGTCCTCAATATAGTTCCCCCTCTTGGATCATCTGTTAAATTTGTAATCCCAGCCAACGTAAGTGCCACTGAGTTAGCCAAGCCCATGTGGCCGTCCACTCTTGACAGCCAAACCTGCTCATATACATTAAATAAGATTATATTGCTGCGAATGAAGATTTTCAAAAGGGAAAGAACATAAGTAAAGGGCTCACAGGATTATTAGGAGTAACATCATTGATCCAAGAGGCAGCTGGAAGATCTCCTCCCCATAGATCATTGTTCCATCCACCACCCAAAATCCAGGAACCTTGTTTTGTGCCTAATGTTGAAAATATACAAAAAGAGCAAACGACAGATATAATATAATTCCAAAATCAGAGGCACACTTTGAAAATTGTTCTATGTTATATTTCCCATTTGATGAACATATTTGCGTGGATTTAACGACAAGCCTTTAAGCCTTCTATTCCAGCATATTATTACTCAGAGAAAGAATGACAATATTTTCTGAAAGCTCATTGAGTAGTTTCATCTTAAAAAAACAAGAGGTAAAAGCAGCCAACTTTAATGAATCTACTACCAGAGGAAAAGAAAAAATGCGATTAATATATTTGATGGATTCAAACTAAGAATTAATGGAATCAAATATATACTTTATGACACATAGAAGCATAACCACAACTATCATCAAGTTTGTTTTAGTTGCATCAACAGAATATTTAGATGATAATTTTAGATTTGGAACCTCAATCAAATTTGAAAAGTATAACACAGTTTGCATTTGAGCAGGCACTCAAAACTAGGAAAAAAGCATGCAAAAGTTCAAGACTTACTTTGTGCTGCATCTTTGATCCTTCTGATAAATTCTTCCTTTTTATTAACACCTCTCAGCTTCACCTGCATCATCTGTAACTACAATAGGATTTTAAAACAGGGAACACATTGTAGATTCACAAACAAAACGGATTTCTCAGACAGTAAAATCAAAATTAGGTTCATATTCAAATGATTCAAGCATCCTAATCTATGGACAACCAAAATTCATCATAAGCAATGCAACTTGTGCATACTTCTGAACCGCACTTGATTGATAGACTAGTAGTTTTGCATAAATGCCTTCAAGAATCAAATGTTAGAGATTACAAGAATCTTCTTACTATCAGACAGTCCCATATGATCATTTCACAAAAACTAGGTAATAAACAGACTCAAGCACTTAATAAAGAAATGGGACAAAAGAAAAGAAACATTCAGAAAACTGGGACATGCACTTAACCTGCAATCCACCATCAATGAAATGCACATGGGAATCAATGAACCCAGGAACCACAACCTTCCCTCTAAGATCCAAAACTTGAGTTCCATATCCTTCGAATTCCTACATAAAAGTTGAAAAGCACATCTGGGTCAGACCCATTTAGCAACTGAAGGCCACATATAAAAGCAACAACAACAACAGGCTTCAATAGAATGAATTAAATTAGAATCTATCGATGTTGTAAAGATTTTTACAATGTCATTCAATCACATATTATAGTAAGTTTGTTGACTTTTACAAAAACTACTTTAAATGTAGCATCTAAGACGATTTCTAATTGGTTGGTAATATAACAAAAATTTCCACTGACAGTGCATAAAAATCAAAGTCCAATAAAATTGCTCTTCTTTCTTTTGTTTATTCACCAAATGGGGAAGTGAATTTAGCAACACAACAAGTATAACCTGGACAAATGAACGGTTTCCGACACAAAGAACCCTCCCATTGGCCACTGCCATGGAATCTGCAAATGGGAGAGAATCATCACTGGTATATATCACCCCATTCCTCAAAACCAAATCAGCCACTGGCTGAGACAACTGTGACTTCCAAGCCAAAAAATCTGAAAAAGAAAAAAAAAATTAAAACAAAAAGTCACATACTTAACTGAATTCCAATGTTTACAGAACCATCTAACTCTACACCATGACAACCATAGTATAAAAAATACAACAAATTTTAAAAACCAGAAGTCATGACACACAGAGTTATCAAAATGACAAGACTTACATACAATTCTCAATTCTGTAAGTGCTGTTCTTCAATTAGAATTAGAGTTTTATCTCGACATAAAACTCTGATTATAATTGGACAACAACACATACAGTACTTATAGAACAGTATGCAAGTTTTGTCCTTATCAAAATTAACTTTAGTCTTAAAAATTGACATTAATAGTTGTTTCCATAATAATTATTGTAATGTTTTTATCTGCAGTACAAAAGAAAAAGTAAAAAATTGCATGAGAATGGAGCTAAGAGTATGTGAGCATTCAAAATGAGCAACGTGGGTACAAGGTAGAACAGCAGGATGTTGAAAGGAAGGTGTTTGATAGTTGTGTTGTGTGAGAAAGAGAAGAGAAGAGAAGAGAGAGTTCATTACATACATGTTGGGCTGGGAAGAGGCAGAGACAGAAAAGTGATGCAGAAAAGGATTGGAGCAAAGACAAATATGTGAAGGAGAACAACAAAGTCCATTAGAATTGGAAACAAAACCACGCTTTTCTCTTTCTATCTCCTCACTCACTGTCCACCTGCTCACAACTGCCTCTCACCGTTACACATTGATACCAGTGACTTTAAGCTATACTATTATTATCTTAGCTATAAATTCCAAAATAAATATTATAAAAGTTAGACTTATCATTGAGATTCTCATCAATATCCTATTTTATTTTGAGTCGCCATAAATATTTTCGTTATCCTGAATCTCATGTATTAAAAGTTTTATTTTAAATTTTTATTATCAGCATCTTTATAAAGAGGAAACAAATTTTTTAATATAATTAGAACAATAAAATAATTTATTAAAAATTTAAAATAAAAATTGAGTATGTATCTAGAATTTAAAAGTTATTTGTACTAAAAGTTATATTTATTAGAAAAAGTAAAAAAGATCTTGTATGTTGACAAAAAGATTCAATATATAGTTTTTCTTTAAAATAAAATATTTTTCTTAAAATTTATTTTAAATCTCACTTGTTGGATTGAGCTTTAAAGTAAGAGTTTATTTTTTATATAAATTAATTAATATGAAATCATGATAAATAAAACTTATAAACCAAAAGTTAATAAATTGATCATATATGAAAATCGTGATTAGAATGACAATAAAACGATAGTTTATATTGTTAAGATTATTACCTCTGGTTTTTATTACTAGCAGTCATAAGTTTCTAACATTATATTCATTTCATATCCCTTTTGATTTATACTGCTACACAAAAATTGTTTTAATCCTTGTAATTTTATAATGATAAAGACTAAAAAGAATCCAAAAGTATTTGTATAGTATTAAAAATGATGGTTTTTAAATTTAAAGACTAAGAGGTAAAATTTACATTATCATGTTGTTGTGGGTGTTTCTAATTCGAATAAAATAGTTATTGTAAAGAATAGTTATGTGTTTTTTTTAAAGAAAGTTATGTGTTTAAATCACATAACAGAGATTGAAAATTAACGAAAAGGAGAAATAAAATGAGATTATATCGTATTATTTGGATGATTAAAAAAAATGTTAGATAGAATAAATTTTGTTGACTTAACTTGTTTTTATGATATTTTAATTGAATAATTATATTAATAAGTTATTTTTTATATGTATAGAAGAAAAATTAAATTACACTGAACAACTTATATCAACTATTACATTAGATCATTTAACACTAAATAAGTTTATCACAAAATCAACCATTAGATTAAAAAAATTATCAAATAAATTATGCTTTTGCAAAATCTTAAATTAATACAAAATTATTTAATACTCTATAATTTTAATAATTTTATAATTTTTATTCATTTCAATTATTATTAATAAGAATTTACTTTAAGTCTGATTTAAATTTGAGTCTTGATACATTTTACTAAATTGAAAATATTTATCTTGGTTAGATAAATTAAATTTTAAGAATATTATCAAAGACAATGTATTTTGATTTAAATAATTTATTTCATTTTTTTACTGAATAATTTATTTCAATTAATATATTTTTTTAAATGATAGAATTATGTTTGACGATGAAAAAAGGTGTTTATATCAAGAAAAAATATTATCATCATTCATATTTAATATTTAATGAAAATTTAGTAAAATAAAAACCAAGAATTTTAAATTTATTTTTAAACAATTATGATAGAAAAAACCTAAGCACATTTTTATTCTTACGAATAAAAAAATAAAAAATAAATAAATAAAAATATACTTAAAAAAATGATTAATTAAGATTTTAGTCCTCAAACTAAGTGAGTTTTAAATTTTTTATCCTTAAACTTTTTTTAAAAAAATATTTGGTCTTTAAATAATTTTTTATTATTACAAATAGGTTTTATTATTAATAATCTCTATCAAGTTTTGAGTTATATACTTAATGGCCACATGATTGGTAGAGGAGGAAGATGAAAGATGAATTATTGTTCTATTATATATCTCTTTATGAGATGATTGTTGTAAGTTTATGGATGATGCTTGAAGCATTAGGATTTAATAATAACTTTCTTCATTTTTTCTTTTACTTTTTAATAATATAATATTTTAATTATTTTACAATGAACCGTATTTACATTTCATCAATTAAAAAGAAACATTAACTGCATAAATTATTTTTAGTAGTGGCAAATCATTTAGGGACAACTTTTTTTATAAAATTATTTAGGGATTGATTAAAAAGTTAATTAAGCCTTAGAATAAACAAAACCTAAGCGCCAATTTGACCACGAAACGGTGCGTTTGACTCAAAGTGCTTATTTTTCTTGGTCTTCTTCTCCCGTTCCCGGATCCAATCTCGTTAGGGTTTTTGAGAGTTGCAGTTTGCACTTTGTAGGATCATCTCCTAGCATTGATCGATTGAGATGGCAGACGAAGCTAACAGAACTGTAGCCGCACTATCTCTGTTTCGTTCTGTCTCCATATTCGAAATTTTTATATATCTTCTTCCAATTGCAGTAACCATTTTTTTTTATCCACAAATGCAGGCTTTCCTTGAAATTCAAAGTCGCATGATCGATACTACTGGAAAAATAAAACAGGTTTGTCGTAATCGTAAGCTCTCTTGATTTCTAATTATTATTTGAATTTGGTTGAACCTAGCTAAATAATTGAATTTGATTGAAGGAAAACAGTACCTTAAGCAAATAGTAGAAAGTATAAATTGAGTTTAAAATCTATGCACTGACTGTGTAAAAAGGTTTTTACACTGTCCACTTATCAGAAATCACGCTAAGGATGGCTTTTATGGTAATTATTCAACAAAATTAACATACTTGACCTCTGCTGATTGTTTGGCGGTGTAAAAACTCTTTACACTGTCAGTGAATGTAATATTTACTCGTAAATTTATAAAGTTTTTTTTTTCTTTTCATATTTGGATTAACTTGTGGCTACTACTAGTAATTAGTAAGGTTAGGCTAGAGGTATCTTTGTAAAAGAAAAAGGTACCAAAGGAATTTCCTTTTAAAGTTTGATCAGAGGCTGAGTTGGGATGGATCCTAATGGAATCGGATTGCATTTAGTTTCATGTATATATTGATGGTGTTTTTCCAACATGTATTTCCTGGCTCCATTCTTGATGTTTTGGAGGATTTAATTGATGTTCTTGGAATGGTTGTGAAGAAGCTGTTATGTTGAAAAAAGAGTGATTTGATGCACAGTTGCACACTATTGCTATGATTAATATATTAAGATTTAATTAATGATTTGATGCATTTATTTTGCTATGACTGATAATACAGTACTGTGTTTTAAGTGGTATGACTTGTGCGCGTGCTGGCCTTGCACTGCTATCAACTCTGACTGAGAATACTTACATTTGAGTTCTGAAAGAAAATATGTAATTTTATTTATTTAGAAATGGGAGAAAAGAATGTAAACCTTGACTTTGGTATTTTGCATATGGGAGTTATATCTATATGCTTGTTAGGGGTTGCCTGAGACTCTTGGAGTTTATATGATCTCCCTTGGCACATGCAGGTGCAAACCCAGATGCGTTCCAAAGAAGCAGAAAAAAAGCGTGCTTTTCTGACCATGGAGGAGCTGAAGCAAGTTCCTGATGATACGAATGTTTACAAATCCATTGGTATGTAAGCAAAATCATGAGCCTGTGTTATGCTGCTATTCTTTAAACAACCCTACAAATATGAATAATTGTATTGCTATTTGTATTTAGTGATGCCCTAGTTTTCTACAGAAAAATGATGAGTCCATTTATTTTATTTTGCAGGAAGAATGTGAGTCCTGGTTACCTTTTTGAACATACTACTAAATAGAGTACACAAAAAGCTTGATTTATGGGCTGTTCAGAAAATATAAATTGCATACTTTAACATGCTCTTAACATAATGGCCAGGTTTGTATTGGAGACCAAGGCAACATTAATGAATGAACAGGAGACCAAGTTTAAGGATGGTGAAGCTTCAATTACTGCATTACAGGTATATGTCCTTCCTTCATTTGTCTGAAAACTTGTATTCTTCCATCATTTTTATACTCATTTCATTTCAAATTTTCTAAAGGTGAAACAAAAAAAGTTAAATCTGTTGATTGAAACAAATATAACTATCTTAGCTAAATTTCTAAAGCAGTAAATATGACTTTCCATAATCTTTTGAGCGAAAATAAGTTCTTATTATATGGCTTTGAACAGAGCTCAAAAGAATACTTGGAAAAACAGATGGCAGAGGTGGAAACCAATTTGAGAGAACTGCTACAACAAGATCCTGGTCTTGCTAGGCAAATCATGTCTATGAATGTAGTGTAAACTTTCCGTTAGTGAAATTAACTTAAAGTGGCAGGGTTTTCTGGTGCATTTGAGAAAATAGAAAATTCAGGACTTGGTGAGATGTGAGGAAGGATGTGTACTGCCTGCTTCATGGATGATTTTCTATACTTCTCAAAATGTTGAATTTGGAGGGATTTTTGTAAGTTATTTTAATTCTTAGATTGTTATGTTTATTACATGAATGATAATCCTTATTAGTTGTGTGCAGTATGGTTATTGGTTATTCATGCATCAACTTCTAGTTAGTGTGCATCTGCTATTTCCTATGTGTTGTCTTGTTGTGCTTGAATGTAGCAGTTTGGTAATTGAGGGTATTATAAGCTATTAGGAAAAAAAGGTGGCTCTAATAGAAACCATTAAAACTGAATTATTGGAAGCTTAATTTATGACAAAACTGAATGGGAAGGTTTGATTTACATAACCAACCTCACCTAATGAAAAAATGCTGTGCATGTTATTGTTGACGAATATGTAGTATACGTAGAACTATATCTTCATTGTTTCAAGTCAGTGCAGTAGTAGAAAAAAAGAGTTGTGTTTTATGGTGATTGGAGAAGAGTAGCTTGAAGTTCTGTGAAACTAAAAAAGGAAAAAAAATCCCCAAAAGGTTTAAAAAAATAAGGAAGCACGCATATTGATTTTGTCATGAGTATTCTCGATGGACATTAATATGTTAATGGTCGAATTGTCATTTTTAACCTTAACAAGTGAGATTTGTTCATTCCATCCCACCGACTCTATTAGACATGGGTATTGTCTCTCCAATCCCTGACTCCGACTTCTCAACATGTCCCATATCCGTATCCGATATCCGACGGGTTAAAATTTACTATCTCATTTCCGTATCCGATCCCATCCTATACCCGATTCAAATTAGAAAAATATTTTTTTTTGTAAAGAAAATATTAAAAATTTGATTTTAGAAAAAATAAATTGATTGTTAAACATTTATTTTTAACTATTTATATGTCAATAAATTTATTATAGTGCATGTGTTTACAAAAATTGTTAAGAAAAAAATATTAAATTATGTAAAAATTCTAAAATAAAATTAACAAGTAATAAAAATTCTAGGTCTTTTGATTAAATTATGCAAAAATTCTAAAAATTTTAAGTGGCGGGGCGGGTTCGGGTTTGGGGTCAAGGCGGATCTAGTAATCTTATATTCGTATCCGACTTTTGGTTATCGGAGAAAATCCAAACTGGAACCCATATCCAGTCAACTCAAGTATTATCTATTGACGGATTCAGAAGAGTACTCATGGTACGGGTTTTTTTTTTCTCTATCCCGCCACGTACTGCCTAGTGCCTGTTCCAATCACTTCGTAGTTCATAGAGCTCTGAAATTTTGAGCGATTTTTCAGGCAATACGCTGCAACACACAACGAATTTATGTAGAACAATGTTGTGTAACAAAGCTTGTACAAAAATAACAAATCTAAGTAAGACTTTTTCTTAAGAAAGATTTATTATCATTTAAAGAGACTTTGAGAGCACAAATTGTGTCTTAAATCTCTGGAATTAAGATTTAACATCAAATTAACCCACTCTCTATACAACTCATTATTAAGTTGTAAGACCATACTTTGACAATTATGAAATATAGTTGTCCTAAAATATGCTGTGATATTATTATTATTTAAATCCTATAGACATGATTTTAATTAATGTTGTGGGTTCAATTCCATCCGTTAACAAAAAGCTAACAATAAATATTTGTTGATAAAAATAATAATTTTAATTAATGTTTATGAAATACTGAATTTATAACAATTTCTTACATAAATGCCACACAAGCAAATTCAAAGGAGCCCGAACAAACTTACACAATCGAGGATTATTTTTTGTTCATTTCATTGCCCTTGATCTTCAAATAAGAACAGTAAATTATTCATATCACAGTTACAGCACATTTATTAAACAAGTTGTGAAATTGTCTGCTTGGTTCCTTGGGTAATGGAACAAATTTGTACAATAAGATTATTCACCTTCCACATTATTAAATCAAGCTTCCAACCAAAATGATTGCATGGGATCTTTACACCAATAGCTTCCAAGTTTCTTTGTAGTCCTTAGTAAGCACACCAGTCTTTGGTCTTCGGTCTTCGGTCTTCTACAAGATGTTTATTCTTGAATAGAACAAGTCATGTGATCCAAGAAATCAAGAGTTTTGAAACTGGGATTTGTAGATGTCATGACCAGAAGTGGCTGGATTTACTGGGCACAGCCTAACAGAGAATGAGTATGGCACAGGAGGAATCAAATACTGTTCGTGGACACATGGCGACCAACTATCATCTCCACCCAATCCCATGTGCTTGTGATCTAGATGAATCTGCAATGCCATAAGAGATAAGACATTAAAGATGATAAATTGCATAATTAATATGAAAAAAAAAATAATTTGGGCTAAATATATTTTTACTTCTTGTAAATAGGACAATGTTTGCTCTTAGTCCCTAAAAATTAAATTGTTTTTTTTTAGTCTTTCATTTATGGAAATGCGTCATATGTGGTCCTTATTTCCATAAACAAGGGATTAAAAGAAGACAATTTTTTGTGCAGGACAGACGAGGACTACATTTGACATATTTCATAAACGAGTGACTAAAATGAGATGACTTACTTTTGAGCACTAAAAACAAACATTGTCCTATTTACTAGGACTAAAAACCCTAGTTAGTTAATAATTTCTATGAAACTTGGGATAATATATCAAAATATGGCCACATTGCCATCTCATAAAACTTATTTGCATATGACCATACCAGGTAACAGTCAAATCACCTAATTGCTCATGAATAAATTTGTATGAAGTAATTCATGTCACAAAGAACAGAACACTACCACAATGTACTTTAATGCAGCAAACTGAATGAACATACACTGCATATAGCTGCAAAAAAAGTCAGCACTTATAAACAATTTTGAGAACTAATCTTAGGGAGACTACAATTGGACCCAGAAATCAGGGCAGCAAAGTTACACATCCCTAACTTTGATCTGGAAGGAACATATGCAGAAATATAGAAGCAACTTATAAATACCTCAATGCTATCTCCTTCAATGAGCTCTTCATTGTGTGTCGCACGGTCAAGTTCCGAGGTGCTGTAGTAACTTGCACTCATTTGCATGGGTGGAGAGCTACCATACTTAGAAGCATATATTCCAAAAGCATCTTTGTTTCTGAATGTTGCCCATCTAACATCTGCCCTACCTGAAGATTCCCCCGGAACAATATAAGGAACATGCAACTCACTAACATTATGTTCATAGACTGCAACCAGGGCTGCAGCTTTTCTATCTGGATAACACTCAAATGGTCCTCTTCCATACCAAGTTACTTGATCCAAAGACTTTTCCACATTTAACTCGATTCCCACACGTGGCAAAGGAGGAAGATCAGGGTTTGGTTTCACATTACATTCTATAATGACATCCCCAGAAGCATAAATTGTATATGCCATTTCTGTTGTAAATAAAACCTTTGACTTGTCTTGGTTGGAGAGAGAACCATCCTCGCCCTTGGTAACACCAAGAAAAACCACCAATATTCTAACTGAGTTCTCCGTAATATTTTGCACAGAACAGCTCTCAGTAATAAAGTGGAGGCAGTCCATTCCAGCTGCTTTCCACCTGGACAAATAACTGGCTGAACCTCCTCCTTTGTCATTATCGATAGGAGCTCGCCAGAAACATGGGAGGATGCCCTTTTTCATAACATGCACTCCTTTAACCTAGCATTACATTAATACCAATGTTTAATCAAGTCAAAAAGTCATACAAAAATTTGAAAAGAGACATCATGAAACTTCATTGAAGAGGGAACTTAAAAAAATAAACATATAAAAATTCCCAAAATTATGACGGGTTTCCGCCCTTCAAATATTTATTAACTTGGGCGCTTGTTTCAAGGTATTGTCATATTCCCATGTTTGGTACAATTTTTAGAAAAACATTCCCAGGAACTATTGATTCCCAGGAAAACAAAATCTTCATATTTACCTTGCTTCACATTCCCATGGTGGAAGGTGGGTATCTTAGATTCCCACAGGAATGAAAGTTATTTTCTACATTAACTACCCCTCTCCACTTCATTATTTCACATTTGTCTCACTTTCTTTTCAGTTTTTAATCAACTAAATTTATTTTTATCTGAAATTATTAAATGGCAACCAAACATGTTCATGGGAATAATATTCCTAGACATAGGAATGTGATTCACAGGAATGCAATATTATACAATGAAACTAACACTCCCTCAAGAAATATGAATAAGGAGGGAAAGTAGTGAGAAGGCATGAAAATTTTGGGAATTGATTGGGGAGGCTTAGGCCAAGGTCAGAATCTGTTTATTGCAACTCTGATTTTCTATCTTTTCCTTTCACTTTACATTTCCTAGTCACTGTTGTGTTTTTCACTGTTACCACTGCAATTGGACATTTGCTCTGATTTTTTTCATAGACTTTCAGTGTTAAACCAGTTTCTATCATATATCTAATATCAAAACCTTGAACCTTGGATAAATAAGCTGTGTTTCATAGCAAACACTTGGGCTCCTATCAGAGGGTTTAAAAAGGCATTAGTATTGAAAATAAATAAATTCAAGACATTCTTCATTATATAACATGAAGTCAGGTATTACCATTTTAACACATTTGTCCAGTATTCTACATCTAAATGAACTGCAATTGTTTTCATTTTAAAGAGACAAGAAAAATTCCAATATAATCAAACATTCAATGGGCAATAATAAGTTAAAAGTTCAGATTTACCTTCCAGCTTTCAACTAAACCTGTTTTAGTATTCAAAGTCAAATCCCAAGCATCTTGCTGTTTGACTACGATTGTATCTCCTAGTGTTTCAGCAACCAGAGTGCCACCATTAATATCAATAACCTGAACACAACAATCATTCATAAAATAGAAAACTTCAATTAAAGCAATATCAGCATATACTATAAATTACTAAACCTCATTACTTAACCCTAAAGAGACATATGTCTCAGTTCTAAAATGAATAAATATGGTAAAAAGTTACATGAGGTGCAATGTTTCTCCTGGTAGGCAATTGAACTTGAGCAGATGAAACAATATGACCAGCTTCAACCCAGCGTGTGGAGTTCAAAAGTTTAGCTGTTATAGTCAGGAATAGTTCTTCTTCATCTGTTGAAGCCCATAGGGAATACCATGGACCTGATTGCCAATCAACAGCATGACTACTCTGGGGCTTTATAGGGACAAGGCCCAAAAGACCAGATCCAAGGTTGTATCCATCTGCAGAAATAGACCAGCTGAACTCCAATCCTTCTGTTGTTTGAAAAAAATGAGTATTTTTTATCTGCAAAATAAAAAACTAAAATAAATAATCAAGTAAAATTAGACTAGAGAAACAAAAACTCCAGATAAACTGAGTACCTCCAATTTTCCTTCCTTTAAAGCCACCTTGATTGGTTGGTATAAGTACTTAACCTCTGAAACAGAAGACAGTCATGACTAATGATGCAAACAGACAAAGAATGCATTGTGATTTGTGACTCCTAGAAGGTGGTGTGGGAAAAAATGAGCCAATCTATCAGTTTACCATGTAAAACAGGATGAGGAGTTCGATCAGGAAATGTGAGGCCATTCAAACAGAAATTCAAGTCATTGGGAACATCCCCAAATTCACCTCCATATGCCCAATGCTTGGTACCATCTTCATAAACTTTCACCAAGGCCTACATCCAAGCAAAGTGTAAAATTGAGAGAATTCAGACAACATAAAGTGAAGTTGATCATTCATTGATTGGTTACGATATTCAAAAACCACTCACTTGATCAACCCAATCCCAAATAAAGCCTCCTTGGAGTCCAAAAGTGTTGTCAATTGCTTCCCAATATATATGTAGATTCCCATTACTGTTTCCCATTGCATGTGAATACCTGCCATTTGGGTTGGACATAACAAATAAAAAAATTATATAATTATCTATCACTGTAAACAACAGGGAACAGTAGAAGTCATATTATGTTGTTGATGTAAAACTACAAAATCATACTCGCACAGTATCAGAGGACGTGTTTCAGTTGGATCATTGGCTATTTTCACCATGTCCCAAACACGCATATACATAGGACACACAATATCAGTGCACGGAGTCCTGGATCCACCTCCTTCATAATGCAATACCCGAGATGAATCTCTTCCCCGAATCCAACCTGATGCATTGACAAAATGGAGAAAAGAAAAAAATATTAGAAAGCAATTTTTCAAACAAATGTAATAGCAGAGTCAATAAAAAAGTTACTTCAAATATGCATACGCCATCAATTGGTAAGTGAACCAAAGTGCAATGCCTACCAGCTAAAGCAAAATGATTTGTTCCAAATCCAGATTCATTCCCTAAAGACCAGGAGATAATACATGTGTGATTTTTATCTCTCTCAACCATGCCGATCACACGATCCAGCATTGAAGTTGCCCACTTTGGTTCCATAGTGGGATGCTTGAGATGTTTAGAATAGTCAAAATGATGTGTCTCAATATTGGCTTCATCTATCATGTACATGCCAAACAAATCACATAGCTCATACCAACGTGGATGTTGGGGATAATGGCTGTTCCTCACAGCATTAATATTGTTTTGCTTCATTAAGACCAAATCCTGTAAGCACAGCAATTATTAGTGTCTTAAAAAAACAAATAGCATTTGGCCATCATAAACTAACAATTTTTTATTGAAGAGGAAAAAAAGATTAGCAGTACCTTGATCATGCAGGATTCTATGTTTGCCTTCCCCACTTGTGGATGATGTTCATGCCTGTTCACACCTCTTATTACAACTGCGTGTCCATTAACAAGCAGTTGTTTGTGGGCTTTAGATACTTTTCTAAACCCTACTGGACATGATTCACAGTCAACAATGCGGCCAGATCTATCTTTCAGGACAACAACTAGGGTATAGAGGTATGGCTGTTATAAATGCAAACAAAAAAGATACATGAAAAACAAAATAGGTAAAAGAAAATTAACAAAAAAATGGTCATATGAAGCTTTAAGAAACTCCAAATATGTCAATATACTTCTAATCACATAAAAACTAAAATAATTGATAAATCATCATCAAGATACAGGTCTTTAACCTTTCCATACGAGTTTAAGAAACTCTGGTAAAAAAAACTTATCCGCCTATCACTCAATGACTATGGAAACAAAATGTCATAGATGAAAAATTGCATGGGAAGGAGGTAATAAGACAAGAAACTCAGGAGACATTTGCAGGTTTCAGTTGTGGAGTAAGCATTAAACAAAAATCTCTAACTACTTCGATATTATTTTTCAATAGTAATGTAATCATTAGTTTGCTAATCAATGAATAAAATCCACCCAAACACACGAAAAAATATGACTGAAATTTCTCACTTTTTCTGCGGACCAAAGCTTTGGCGATTTCAGTTTCCCTGTAAGAACATAGCCATGAAACCCTAATGGTTGTGCTGGTGCACTTGATGATTGGAGCTTTATGTCTGCCACGTTAGATGAAAGGAGATCAAGATTCCCGTCAGAGGTGTACCAGCTTCCAGAATCAAACAATGTAGCTTCTATAGAGTAGTTTGTGAGAACATTATCCTTGGATGTCTCTTGTAATCTATCTATTTTTACTTCAACCTGGATTATATATGCATGAGATTGATAATATGTCCCAAATAACGATAACATGTGGATAAAAATATCAGTGTTTTTATAACAACAATGACATGATGGGGCAATTATGGTAGAATAAAGGAAACAAAGGTGAAATTTATTGTGAAAATATAGGGAAAGTCAATTCATTTATAAATTTGGGTAATTACATACACTTTTACAAAAATCAAAACAACAAAACAATAGAGACTTAAAAATAAATGGATTTCGGTAAAATCTTCCACAAGCAAGACTTGTAACAGATACCTAACAGAATTATGACCTTAGATTTAATGAGCATAATTTAACAAAATATTTATGAAAAATAAATGGATTTCGGTAAAATCTTCCACAAGCAAGACTTGTAACAGATACCTAACAGAATTATGACATTAAATTTAAAAATCAAAACAACAAAACAATAGAGACTTAAAAATAAATGGATTTCGGTAAAATCTTCCACAAGCAAGACTTGTAACAGATACCTAACAGAATTATGACATTAGATTTAATGAGCATAATTTAACAAAATATTTATGAAAAATAAATGGATTTCGGTAAAATCTTCCACAAGCAAGACTTGTAACAGATACCTAACAGAATTATGACATTAAATTTAAAGAGCATAATTTAACAAAATATTTATGCTTACCATTATCTCTGCGCAAGAAAAATCTTCGGCAAGGTTTGATTTGAAAAAGTAGTCAGTAATAAATACCTGCATACCAATATTTTGAAAGATATTAGCATCAGCAGGGGAAAAAAATAGCGAAACAGCTGAAAACTTGGACATTCTATATTCAAAACAAAAACTAGATATAAAGATACATCTAAATAATTATCAAAGTTGGATTTTCTAGGACATTTTATTTTAATCATAAATTAGGTGCATTTAGTTAGGATCCAATCTAGCTCCCAGTTTCTTCTACAAAACATTATATAACCTCATAATAATGTTATTAGAAAATGAAAGAATCACACTTCGATTATTGTAAACATTAACAACTTCTGTTTTGACCTTTTATGATGCGCACTAACATAACTCTAATAAGAATGCTTCTCGTAAACAATATAAAGCAATAGTAGGTGAGGAGAAATTTGGAGAAAACTAACCTCCGGCTTTGCCATAAGAAGAACATCACGGTGGATACCAGATAACCTCCATTGGTCCTGGTCTTCAAGGTAAGAACCATCACACCATCTAAACACTTGAACGGCTAAAACATTCTTAAGGTCTGAACCACAGGGATGGCAAAAATCGGTAATTTCAAACTCTGCAGGTAGTCTGCTGTCTTGGCTGTCATTGCAAAATAGAACCAAGAGTTGATTAAAGTCAAAGCTTCGTTCATTTTATCTTTGTTCTTCATAAATATTATAAAATAAGACGCTTCATGCCATATCCACCAAAATAAAATAACATAAGCCCTTTCATTTTAGCATAACCATACTGAGGACCAGATGCCCCACTGCTATGTTTGACATGGGACTTGCACTAGAAGGGACAAGATGGTAAATATCCTCAAATGATTGGACAGCAAGTAAAATTTTTTTCATTGCCGAAGACCATCGTTACCAATTTTTCATCCATTTCACAACATTCCTTCCTCCCATCAAGCATTGCAGTGAACATTATCTCATCTATTTTCTCTATGCGCCCCCCCCCCCCCCCCAAATCATATTCACTTGAGTTGAAAATACAAAAGAACAAATACTAACCAGCAATTATGTATATATGTTTATGAGCCAGTGATCTGCATACCAGAGAGAGAGGGAGAGGGAGATACCTATATCCAACAGGATGCCCATTTATCCATGCACAAAAGGCAGAATCAACTGCTTCAAAATGCAACAAAACTCTTCTACCTACCAAAAACCAATCAATGTTCCAAAGAATTAAGTATTTTAGACTAGAAAACAGAAAGTACTGACAGAGACTTAAAACCAACAGGAATATAACAACAAACAGCATATCCACAAAATAGGATACCAAAAAAAAAAGGAAAAGAGAGGAAGTGAGAGTGAGTGTGTGTGTTCCACCAAACTCATTGTAAAATGCATTGTAATTATGTCTGAAGTACAAATACAGAACTGAATGATAACAAAGGAATGAAAACACCGAATTCCTCATTAGTGCATGTTGATCCACAAAAGAAAAATAAAATAACACTGTTAGGAAATTTAGTAAGTCATACCCTCCCATTCTTTAGGAATGTGGAAGTACGTTCTGTAACAGCCAGTAGGATTTTCCACAGGAATGAAAGGAGGATCTAGTGGAAATGGATACACCACGTTCGTATATATAGGAGTGTCAAATCCATGTAACTGCCAATTCGAAGGAACTGTCCAATTTTGAGGGAAAATAAGTAAACATTGATAATAATATCAGCAATAGCTAGCTAAGAACAGAAAATGTGAAAAATGAAAAATCAATTCAAATACAAAGCAGCATTTCACCACAACAACAGACCCTACACTACAGCAAAGCAAATTTTAGAGAACAGGGTGCAGAAATTATAGCAGACACAGTGAGGAAAAAATTACACGCTGAATGCAAATCTGTTTTGCAAATAAAATATATGCACTTAAACATAAATGTAACACCCTGACGAATCACACCTACCTGGCAAAGTTTTCCACCCTGAATCCTGGAACTCACTTTCATAAAAATAAGTAGGGACATTGTTGGGACTGTCAGCAATGAAAAATTTCCAATATCCAGACAAGGACTTGACAAAAGGCAAATCTTTGACCCAAAATGCAGCACAGTCAAGAGACCCCTGAACAGCATCATCATTCCAAACAGCTGACTGGGAAGCCAAAAAATCCACTTTATTGCGTTGATACCAATATTTAAGAGATCCTACACATCACAAAATTCCAGATTGTTCATAATTTATAATATATAACAAACAAATTTAAGGAAATGCAAAAAAATTTAAATCCATAGACTTATTTCACAATTTTACTCTCAGTAAACATCCATCCCAGAAAGCTACAGTCACTGATTTGAACTTATTTCCTGTGCATTGAACCATTGATTAATGATTAGTTTATAACAACAATTATATGAGGCCAATAATCCACACTTAGTTTTCTTAAATTATTGTATTCAATCGACATCTTGAAAGCATTTATGAACACTCCAGTAAAAAAGATTGAATAGATAATAAGTTTTATGAATAGAATAAATTTTTAGGGCAATTCTCTTTCAAATAGCCTCTAAAAAACTTGAATTTTAGAATACTCACATCCTCACTTCATTCTCTTAAATCATTTCATTCAGTAGACTCTCATGAATGGAATAATACCTTTTACAAAGGCAATTTTTTTTGCAAAGGGTATCTAGAAAAATGAACTTTTAGAATATAACCAATCAGCATCCACTTATCTAACAGACCCAAATACGAAATTAATCCCATTTTAGCATAGAATCTCTCGCAGTGAAGAAAAATCGGAAAAAGAAAAAAGGGTGTGTTAGACCTTCAAGAGATTCATGGCAATGCAAGGTAACATGAGGGTCCCTTTTCCTCCACTTGATGAAAGAAGGATCTTCCCACACTTTGTAACCATTCTGTGAAGTAAGATGGAGAGAGCCAACAACAACCAAAGAAGAAGAAGCCATCATCAACACAATTCAGAAATTTCACAAAGAGGATGAATAACAGTAGATCAGTCAAAGGTATAATAATATATCATATCACTATCAGCGACCAAAGCCGCCCCCTTTCAGTTTCATATCTTGTGATGGTGAAGGTGATGATGGTCTGAACCACATGCCACGACTCGTCGTTTTGGAAATGGATTTTTTGCTTCGTTGAATCGTTTTAAAGAACACTCTCATATTTTTTTTTTTCAGAAAGTACAAAAATTTATAGAACCAATATTGATAATAAAGTTTAGTTAGTTTTTTTCCTGGGTGAGATTAATTTTACTCGTAAGTAATGATTGACAGTAAAATAATAAATTATTCTCACTCAGATTCAATACATTAAAATTAAAACTCTTTATTCTTCTGTTATGTGTTAAATGCAGTATAATTTATTGATGACTTCAATTTACTAGATCAATTGACATATAATTATTTGTATTTACAAGAAAAATGATTTAAGATTATATAAAAAAATGACTTGATTTTAAATGAATTATTTGTTTGGTTAAAAGTATAAAAAAATCATAGTTAAAAGGTTTTTATAACTGGAGCTTTGTTTTTAAACTATTCAAAAAATTAAAATTATGATTTTTTCAACAACTAAGCAAATATACTTAATTTTTAAAAGTGCTTTTTTTTCATTAAAAATGGTTAAAACAAACGAGCTCAGTTTTTTTTCAAAAGTAATCTATCTTGACGATGTACTTAGCTTTTTGTTTTACATTTTTCTGATGTTACAATCAAAATATGTATTATTTGACAAAAATATGTTTATGGATAAAAGATACATTTCTCCATCGGTGCTTCAAAAAGTGAGGAAGTGGGGAGTTAAATAAAGGAAATATAAAAATATAACTTAACAGTTCACAAATTACAATCACGTGTTTACCAAAGTGAAAGGGGAAAATACCACGAGGATTTAAGAGAACAAAGTGGAACGTGGCCACGTGGGTATGGAGCCCATGTGTGATAGTGGAGGCATGATGGTTACTACAACGGTTGACCACAATTGGTAGATGATGTTGATGGCTGGTAGTCCATGGAGATCGAGAAGTAAGGTAGGGGAAGAGAGAAGGCATAGATAGCAATCTAACATTGTTAAGCACTAAAGATTAATTTTCACAAGTATTGCTTGAAAATTCATCCATTTTCAGATAACAATCATTTATAAAGCTAAAATTGGAGGAGATCCAAAGTATCAAGATGCATATAAACATTAAAAATAACATTTTTTTATTTTAAAAAAACTTTTCCACTTGTCTATTTTAACACCATTCCACTTCCTCTCTTTCTGCTTTACCACCAACACCACTTTTTTAATACTTTTACATTGCACTCATATCAGAAAATATAGTGATTAGTGAGGCTCTTTGCTCAAGGTTTTCATTGCCATAAGCTCAGCGCATTCTCTCTGCGTTAATTTTGAGGATTTTCCCGACTGATCGATCACTTGCGTTGCTTGTTCTTTATTCAAACAAGTTGGGCAAACCAAAGTCCAGTTTTTAAAACTATTCCTTCTGTTTCCAAAATTTAGAAGATAATTGCCAACAACACTCAAGTGATTGAAATTCATATGAATTCTAATAATTTGGAAATGAAACTTACCAAATAAAAAATACTCATACTTAATGTTTTTTTATCAATAATTATTCATTATTAATTTTTAAATTAAACCCATTATTTTTTCTTATCTCTTCTCCTTTTACCATTCAACTATTCTTATAACTCCTTACCGTGACCTACATATTTGTTGGTTACTAAAAATGACTCATACTTAATGTGACCTACATAAAAATGAATCATACATAATCTCATAGGGAGGATGCAAGGTACGACTTACGAGATGACATTAATCTAAAGGCTCACAAATAATGGTCAACGATAGATCACTTATTTGTTGGACCACCGTAGATGCCCCCGAAACATAATCCCAGAAATAACATCAAAATACTTTGGAAACATAATCCGAAGCCAACTCGTTCTTTCACATAAATTTGAGCAATACTTGTCATCATAGAAATTACACCCAAAAGGTTTCGTTACGCTAAATGATATTTTGAAAAAAAAATTTACCAGGAATTATAAAGAACAGTGTGGTTAACAAAATGGGCAGTTAAAGTCATTCCTGCCTTTGACCAGGACCTTTAAAAATCGAGATACTAAACCATCGCAGTATGTATTACAAAGATGAGACAAGAAAAAACTAAATCAAAGAAATTCTACCGGTTTAAATATAACTCGGAAATGCCTAGAAACCTATTAAACAAAATATAAGCCACAACTGATTCATGAAACTCTAATCAGAAGGATGCCATTTTTGTATCAGTGGTCCAATCAATGTCTGAAACCCAGGTGCAATTGATGGTTTAAATAAAATGATGAGCAAAGTTTGCTAGGCACATCATAAGTGCTGTAATCATTAGAACAATATTAACATCGGCAAAAGGGTGTTTGCTATCATCATTCGCATGTGAAAAAAAATTACCATCTAACTGTCACCAAAAAGAGGAACACTTTCCTACAGGAAAATTGGTCAGCTATGACGAACTATTCAGTGGCCTCAACTACACCGTTTCTGTACAATATTATGGACACAACCCTAATCTACTCACCCGAAGTGGCTGCTTCATCCTGCGCTGGTGTTGCAGTCTGGTCTCCCCCTAGTGTTGCAGTCTGGTCCCCCCTAGCACGAGGTTTCCGAAAATATTTGCCAAGGAATGATTCAGCAAGGTCAGGATACTTCTTGCTTATATAGTTGGCCAAACACTTCCGGTAGGAAAAGTCTTTGCTTTGACCATCTTTACAAACCACATAAAAGCATCTACTTTCCTGGAAGCTACTGTGTTTGTTAACCTGTGCAAGTACTCCCAACATTAAATCCAGCATAACATAAAGACAGACAATTATTTCAAGTTTCAATGCAACCCATTATCCAAGAATGGATAAATAGATGATGTATTGCATATACAAAAACTGACAGATGTGCAAGGAAATAGAGAAACCAAAATAAACCATCATTCAGTACACAAACATTGGAAGTTTAAGAAAGAAACGTGTTTATCTAGGGCAACTATGATCATATCAATCATAAATAAATGCAAAAGATGTAAACAGAGTTGGACAATACCATGACATAATCAATTCCAGCACCCATTTTGGTTTCTTTATCTGGGTGGTGCTCAAAGACATTCTCAAGTACAAAAAGTTGATCTTCAGCAGCCAGTGGATCCCCATCACTGTACCTTCAACAGGAATTTAATAAAAATGCTCCAGGTTATGATACAAAATTCATAGAAGCAGAGGGAAAACATACAGAAAGCACCCAAGGCTAGGACAGAAAGTACAGCCAAAGGGAACAGTGGATTTGATTAATAACACAAGCTTTTATCAGGAGCAAAAATCAAAGTAATAATAGCTATATTGCTAATGGTATCTTCTTAAAACCAAAAAAATAACTTATAGAAAAATTGTGGTGGAAGGAGAAAAAAACTGTTGAGCAGAAACAAATGTTCCTAAAATGGAAGGAATGACACCTTGTGCTTTCAAATTATGCTACTTGCAATTTAGTGTAGGTAAAACAAAGGTGACAATAAAATGTCCAGGCTTAACTTGAGCATAGATATTGTATTATAACAGGAAAGGAAAATAGACATCATGATTTCTTCTAGCCAAGTCATTATATTAGATAGTATTTACTGCCACGAGTAACTTACCCCTGTTGTTGCATGATTCGTCTGATAGACTGCATAATGGGTTCAATATCCTTCAGAACATCCTGCTCCTCAGATGAGTAAATGTCCAATCTCTGTCCAGGTGCTCTAGGCGGGCGATTCCTATTTTTCCAGTCACCAGCATTTGAACCCCGACCTTGCGAACCTTCAAATCGATTTTTCTTAAACGAGTCTCTACCTTTTCCCCACTGAAAACCTTTCTCATTTTCTGAATTAGCTGAAGCAATATGTGATTCCCACCCCTGTGAACTTGAATTTTGATTTGACTGATTATGGGAATCCCATGCATGACTTTCTGAAGACTTGGGTTTTCCCCAAGAGGTATTGCCAACTTTTGATTCAGCTTTCCAATTGCCAGAGTTCCAAGCATCCTCTTGGGGCTTTTCTGATCCACCATCTATTGTTTCAGCTTTATTTCTCACCCATGCAGACCCAGAATTTTCACCCCAAGCACCACAACCAGAATTATCTTTTTGGGTATCATTCAATTTACCCAAGCCCCATGAGTCATTCTGCACATTTGCAGATCCACCAGCTGGTATTTCAGTCTTGTTCTTTCCCCAGCTGGACCATTCACTAGATTTGGTAATTGCCAGATCTGTTCTGTTGGCACCCCAATCACCAGAGCCAGAATTGTCTTCTTGGGTAACTTTGTCTTTCCTCTTACCAGAGCCCCAAGAATGTTGCACATTGTCTTCTTGGGTAACATCTTTCTTCTTTCCCCAGCCCGACCATTCATTAGATTTTGTCTGATCTGCTGCATTTGCATCCCAAGCACCAAGCCTGGAATTGTCTTCTTGGGCAACATCAGCCTTCCACTTACTGGAGCCCCAAGAATCTTCTTGAACTGCTTTAGATCCACCAGCTGGTATTTCAGACTTGTTACTTACCCGGGCAGACCATTCATTAGATTTAGTTTTTGTCTGATCTGCTGTGGTGCTTGTATTCCAAGCTTTGGAAGAATCTTCTTGAACTGCTTTAGATCCACCAGCTGGTATTTCAGACTTGTTACTTCCCCAGGCAGACCATTCATTAGATTTAGTTTTTGTCTGATCTGCTGTGGTGCTTGTATTCCAAGCATTAGACTTGGAAGAGTCCTCTTGAACTGCTTTAGATCCACCAGCTGGTATTTCAGACTTGTTACTTCCCCAGGCAGACCATTCATTAGATTTAGTTTTTGTCTGATCTGCTGTGGTGCTTCTATTCCAAGCGTTAGACTTGGAAGAGTCCTCTTGAACTGCTTTAGATCCACCAGCTGGTATTTCAGACTTGTTACTTTCCCAGGCAGACCATTCATTAGATTTAGTTTTTGTCTGATCTACTGTGGTACTTGTATTCCAAGCGTTAGACTTGGAAGAGTCCTCTTGAACTGCTTTAGATCCACCAGCTGGTATTTCAGACTTGTTACTTCCCCAGGCAGACCATTCATTAGATTTAGTTTTTGTCTGATCTGCTGTGGTGCTTGTATTCCAAGTGTTAGACTTGGAAGAGTCTTCTTGAACTGCTTTAGATCCACAAGCTGGTATTTCAGACTTGTTACTTCCCCAGGCAGACCATTCCTTAGATTTAGTTTTTGTCTGATTTGATGTGGTGCTTGTATTCCAAGCGTTAGACTTGGAAGAGTCTTCTTGAACTGCTTTAGATCCACCAGCTGGTATTTCAGACTTGTTACTACCCCAGGCAGACCATTCATTAGATTTAGTTTTTGTCTGATCTGCTGTGGTGCTTGTATTCCAAGCGTTAGACTTGGAAGAGTCTTCTTGGTTGACAGTTTTCCCCCAAGAATTCTCTTGGGCAGTTTCAGATCTACCATCTTTGTTACTACTTGCCCAACCTGACCACTCATTGGTTTTTGATTGAGTCTGATTTGAACTTACATCCCAACCATTGGATGTTGAACCATTCAGTACTTCAGGATTCTCTTCAAATACAGCTTCAAAACCAGAGTTGTGTTGTGGGGACATGCCCAAGTCCATATATTCTTCTTCCAGCAAATCATCAATATCTTCACCCAAACAAGCATCAGTTTCTTCTTCCCCATTGGTTACACTTTTCACCATGTGAAGAAAACTGTAAACATCCATCCCTTCAATTTCATTTGATTTTATCTGCAAAAGAAAATGTCAATATTCAAATATTGTTTACAAAACTCCAATTCTAATCAAGTCCAATATTAAATCAGTATTATCAAATACCTCACTTGAATCCCAAACAATGTCAAATTTTGATCCTGTACCAACTGCCACATGTTTACCCCAGGAACAGGAGGCAACTATGCTTGACAGAGAATCAGTATGGCATTTCTCAGCAGCTCTCTCAAAACACTTTTTAGGTGTCTGCATAGTCACGTTTACAAAGTAAGAATAATAATAACCTGATACATCTCATGATTACAACAAGTAGCAAGCAGCAACTTACAAAGAGTGTTGCATCTGTGAACGGTACTTGTATATTTAATTGACGAGAGAGAGCTTTATATCCACCTGTATTAAAGCCAACCAAGTTCCCACCACATGTCATACTACTAGCTAACAGAATTAGATGCTCCCTAAGTACACCTTTCGCCACCATTTTCACAGATGCTGCAACACGCTGCAGGCAGCCACAAAAGGATGAGATATGAATAAAAGGTGGAGTCATAATGGGTGGCTACTAAAGATTGGATCATGATCAAATCTTTCATCAAACAAGAAACAATAATTAATGATATATCATTTGCACATTTTCTCTTAGGAGAAAATTCCATGAAGAGAAAATAGAAGCATACAGAAGAAAAATATATTCAATAATTGATGATAACAATTGGATCATGTCATAATGATCAAGATTTCATCAAACTAGACACAATAATTCATATCTCACATTTTCTCTTAAAAAGAAGAAAATTCACTAAAGACTAAAGAGGAAATATAAGATAGAGAAGTCATAATGGGAGGATAACAAAACTTGTAAACCAAAGATTATGAAATAGGGAGCAATACTAAGCATGCAGCGAGCCTTTCCAATCATAAAAGATACATGTTAAAAATAAAAATATTCCTGAAGACATAAAAGCACAGCTCAGAGATGACATAATTAAAAATATATTCCAAATCAAACTTAGAGACAAGTGTAAACTGTAAAACAAACCTCCTCAATGTTATGAACATCACACTCCAATACACACGAGAACAGCAAAAGTTGAATAGCACCATAAACACAAAGGTTTATTTTCAGTTGATTATTTTCCTTATATTAGAGTTAGTTATAATATTATGATAGAAATACATTTTCCAGTTTTGTTCTGTATGTTTCTGTTTGGGCCTTGAGCCCTTCGGTTTGTTTCATTTCAGGTGCAGTCTCTTTGCTGCCCTCAGTTCTGTCATAGTGTCATACTGTCATCTGTATATAGATGATTCATTTCATTGTAATAAATTGATCATTAATAACAAATTCAGTTAGCTCAAAACCCAAATGTTTCAAAAGAGTAGCATATTTGTTTTTAATTTATTCAGTTATTTCCTATTGCTACTAGGCAACAAGGTTATTATTCTATTCTTACTACTTAAGTTTTGTTTTTTATAAGCCAATGTAAGTTGTTAGTTCTTGTTAGAATTACTAAGGGTATGCTTGGGTAATCAACTTAAAGGAACTTCTAAATGCACCCTAAGACTAGGACTTCTGAAAAGGACATTTTAAAATAATTGAATTACTCACTAAGAAAATATATCAAAAACTCATTTACAATACAAAACTATAAATGATCTTTAGATCTAAATCTTCACATTTACACTTAAAAGATGTTGGGATAACCTAAGTACAGGTTCCCTAGCTCCCAACCCTATGCTTCATACCAGAACAAATCCCATGAAATTGGATATCTTTGTTTGTGAAAAAGTTGCTAAAAAAGATTTAGTTGTTTGTCATGCTCCATCACAGAACCAATATGATTACATTCTGACAAATGCCCTTGGAACCACTCGCTTTGCTAACCTTTGCAACAAACTTGGAGTAGTAGATTATGACAACGTAATTCCTCGCAGTCAAATCTCACCCTAGGGATTACACTGGGAATGTTAGACTGAACTATACCTAGCTTTCTGTTAGATCATCTTAGTCAAATACCACCCTTGGGATTGAAGGAGCAATATTACACTGAATTGTACCTAGCTTTCCGTTAGCCTTCTGTCAGTTATTAGATTGTTTACAGTTATCACTAGGCAGTCATAAAGCGTGCAGCTAAAGCTCGGCCTATATATTGGTTCTGCTTGTACCCAATATATAGACATAATATTCAGAATAAAAAACTTGTTCTTTCTCTCTATCAAATTTCAAGCATGAAGTTTAAAGTTGAAACTATACTGTTACATGCATGAAAGCAAAAAATGCCAACAGAATCAGATCAAATGCTCTTTCAATAAATGAAAAACACTAAGTGATGATGCTAAAAGCATCCAACTATAAATTACTGCTGATTATGACAGTTGGAATGTACATTAAAATAAAATAAATTCACTTTTAAAAATTAATGAACGAGGAAATACACAGCATAGACACTAAAGAGAGGAAATATGCTAAAGATCATAAGCATAAAGAGCAAACAGCTAACATTATGTTCAATATATTCTTTAGAAACTCACCTGAATCGCTTGATCAAAAGTACATGATATCCCCAGTAATTCCTGAATCTGCTTAATAGCGTAAGGGATGGAACGCCTGGTATCAATCAAGTGAAGAACAGGAAGGCAGGAATCAAGTACAATTCTCCAAGCATCGCCACTCTGCTTGACAGCTTCCTCCTCAAGAACGATGTCAAGTGCCAATTCACCATTAGATGATTTATAAGGGTTTCGGACCCATGTGTTTGTATCTGGACTAACCCAGATTATACTTGCAGAGCTAATGCGCGGGTCTCCTATTTATTTATGAGGGTAAATCAGAAGCATTACTAACAAGAAAATACGTGACATGAGTATTCATGAATCATGATTATAAATGCAACAAAACATGACAGGCCACAAATAATTGCAGAGCAAATCACATCTGAAAAAAATAAGTAAAAGTCAATTACAATCTAGATTGTGAAGCATTAGCATTTGAATGCAGGACAGGTCCTCTATCAACTACTTTGTTCTTTCTTTGAAAGACAATGGGATTTCTGATAGTGCCTATGTTGGCCAGTGGTAAATGTTCCAGTGCTTGAAGAGAATGGTCAAAGACTTATGGGAGCTATCTTCCGAGCACACCATCATGATTTTATTATTAAGGAGAGTACTAGTTACATAAGTTATTTATTTAAAATGGGCCAGTTTGTTTTAAATTATGGTGTCTGATATTTTGTTTCTGGTTTGCTACTTGTAACAGCCATAACCTTAGTAATCTTTACGAGAGAGAATATTAGAGTATTAGACCTTGGAGTCTTGTTGAAGTAGTGAATTTGAATTGTACTAGATTGTAGTATTGTACTAATACTTGACCTAATTATTAGAATAAATAAGACTATATGACCATTAAGTTAGTGAATTGTGGCACATCAATTAAACCCCACATTAATCTCTTTTCCACCTCACCTACAAAACCGTAAATATAGATTTAATGAAAAAAGAAATAGAGTACTTCCATTAAAGAAATGATAGCAAAGAAAATACCTTTGATTATTGTTTCGAACAGAACAGGGCAGATATTTTCAGACAGGACCTTTACAGCATTATCTAAATCACTATCATGATTCTTTAGCCAAAATGTTAAACATGGTGCAGCAGGATGTGAAGATGAGCAAGACTCACTGCCAAGATGGAACATAGATCAGAAAGTGATATAGACTAACAAATAAACTGCAATAATCAGAAAAAATAGCATGTTATAACAGTGACATAATACATATAAAGGCAATGTACAAAAGCTTTGACTTCTTTTTTCTTTCCTTATTTGGACCAACAAATTTAATACGTAGGAATAGTGAAGAAAAGAAGATAAGAAATTGTCATAAAGAAACCAGAGAAAATTTCATTTTTAATAGTCTCCGAAACAGAAAGAAAAACCATAGTTTTTCCAAGGACAATACTGAGAATGTGGGACACAACATACAAGGGTTACATCTCAGCAATATAAGATTCAGAAACTCAACAGATATGGTAACTGAGTTTCTTGGTGTAAATATCAGTATACCACATGTCACTAGTAGACATTAGGGATTTGATCGTATAAGCATTTAATCGAGATTCTTTCATATCAGCATATTGTTATTATAAATACACGTGTGATCTGTTTCAGACACAATTACATAAAACTGATAGTTGGGGGTACCTGATGATATAAATACACATTAAACATGATGACAATCATAAGACTACACCCAAACTCCCCAGTTTTAACACCAAGTCTAACTCCCAGTCCCAGACTCGAGTGTAAAATCACTTACCTCATGATCAATAAAATATAGATCTTGTATCCTAGATACAACAAAGATTAAGCACTTCACAGTTCCTCTTATGATCAGAAAGGACTGTCTGGCCTCTTAAGAGTTGTCATTTCAAACTTGTATAGACAATGGGCAGCTTTGTTATGTTTTCATTTTCTTTTTTTTTTTTTTGCTCAGCAAAAATAGATATATATTAAAGTGAAATAGTACCAGAGGTACTAGAGATACAGCTATTGAAATAAGTATGTAGCTGGTTCCTGTGAATACACAGACCCAAGCTATTACCCCTGTAGCTATTACATGATTATAGACCACCCCTCCCCACCTAGCTAGTGAAAGCTTCCTGTATGTTTTCATTTTCTTGTCTGCCTTTTACTTTGCTTTTAACATCAAAATATTTCCAGATTACCATTTATGCAACACTATTTTTAAAAGGAACGGTGTGGTTTTTTTAAAAAAAAAATGAAAAAAAAAAACACTTCTAGCCAACTACCAAACATACTGCAAACAAAACTTACTTCAGGGATGGATGAATAATTAAAAATGGATGACCGATTATCAAATGCAAAAGGAAAGAACTAAAGATTAACCTAAATGATAATTCAATGTTCTTCAAATATTGATTAACTTTCTTTTTCCGACTAAAAGACTTGAGTCTTTCTAGGCATTTTTCAAAAACATTGGCCATGCTGATCTTCAGCTCCTCTAACATCATCTGTTCAAAAGGATATTCTAAGTTATTAAAACATAAATAGTAATTACAATTACAAATAATAAGAATAATTCAAAATCAACAAATCTTCTCCCAGGGGGAAAAGTCCAGAGGCATGCAAAAATGTTCAATCATGTTAGTTTATTAAATTTTGTTAACATTACAGGGTTTTGGTAGAGAGAGAGGATAGAGATAACAGAGACAAAGTAGAATGGAATTGATATAGATCTGACATGATGTGATTCACAACAAAATAATGATAATGTGTTCATAAAAATAAAGCAGTAAACCTCATGTACTAATCATATAATCCTAACCAAGGAAAACAAAACATGAGATATTAGTAAATATGGAAAGAAAGAAAAATGGGAAGAAAGTTCTAAAAGATAATCTCTATGATACACTAAAATATTCTAATATACAATCTTGATATTATTAGATATTCTAAATAGTTCTTAGATACTCTAAAGATATGATCAAGATTTTAATGGATATTTTCATAAATATTATATTCTAACAAGTTGCATATAATGAAGGAATTTTTTTTAGCATAGTTGCCAATGAAAGTAGGCAGCGACATGTAAATGTTCTCAAATTGAATGAAAAGGAAATCCAATAACCTCATCCAGATAAATATGACCAACAAGTCCAGCATCAGTTTCAGAATTTTCCTTTTGAGTTCGCTGTTGTTGGTATCTGTGGATAAGAAACAGGACCCCAAAAAATTAAAATAAACTCATTCTTCAATAATATAAAATATCACGACTTACTCAAATAATGCAAAAGACTATGGTTAACCAACCCCAAACAAAATCACTAGTAGATGAACAATAGACAACATACTTGAATTTTATTTTTCTTAATAACTAAAAGATGTGTAGAATAAAGTTAATAAGTATAACATTAAAAGAAGAAACTTACTCAATAATGAACTCCACAGCTGCATTCTTGAGACTGACTTTTCTCAATTGATTTTTAACTGAATATGCTGCATTTTCTCGGCAACAACTCCCTCCACAATCACAGTCATTCAAGTACAAAATGACACGCCGATCAACAGGTTCATTCCTAAAATTAACCTTGCAGAGTAATATTTCCTGAAGATATAATGCATAAATAAAAAATTCAGGAAAAAAATCATTTACTGAGATATTAAAAACAAATAACATTCATTCACTACAAAGAAATGTCTACCTTCATCAACTCCCATGAAGAGTTGCTATTAGGACTAGCATCAAGAACAGCCTTGTAAGCAGGATTCGACATAGCAGTTGCTGCCAAGACACCTACAGGCTCACCAGCAGGGAATAAGTGCTCAGTTTTGTCTCCAGCTTGTATCCCATATTCAAACTGGATGATGGAATTACTACAAATGTTTCTGACAGTTCCATCATAACAGATAACAACATCCCGAAGGATGGCCATCAAATTCTTAAAGAGAGTTCCTGGTTCAGATAATCCTCTTGAAGAACGCACCATTATTTCCCTAGTTGAAATTGAATGCACCATCTCTTCATATGGATCCAAACCATTAAAAAAACACCCTTTGAGCAGTCCATACTCAGCAGAGGGATAACCATCCCCTTCATAACAACACTTTGCATGAAAATGTGATGCCACATCATCTACCAATCCCTTTGAGTAGAATCTTCCCCTATCAAAAAGTTGCTGCCCTAAGAACCCAACCTGCTGAACAACCTTATCAATAGTAGATTTACTCTTCGAATCAATTAAATCTCCTAATTTAGTCGACTTTAGAGCAAAATTAATGATAGGAAGTTCAACATCTTGAATGTGCTTCTCCAGTTGCTGCGCCACCAGCTCATTGTATAAGGACCTCAGCTGATACAGCAGAGAAGAAGCCTTTCCAATGCTTCTTCTTATTATCCTTTTGATTGCCCTGGATATTGAAAACTCTTCCAGGCTAACACTAAACCCTTCCGCAAATAAGCTTTCCATCAAAAAGGGTTGCAATACATCGAAGAATTTAAGTGCCTCCATGGGACCCTTGCCAAAGAAAATTGAAGCTGCTATTTCATTTATGGTTGCAGGCAGAGCATCCCTGCTGAAATCAAATTCTAAGATTTCACTCTGCCTAATCAAATATCGTCCCCCAGTGCAATCAAAACCCATAGGTAATGCACCCTGTAAAATTTGGATGGAAGTCCAACAAGCATCATCAGAACTGGCCTTGAGCAAAGCAGGCCGAGGCAAAGGAAGCAAAAGAAACATCGCCAATTGATTAGCTGCCGCTCTACCCAAAAAACATCTCTTGACCAACATCTTCAGTGCCAACAATGAGTCTGTGGATAACTGTAGGTTCAAATTACCACTGTGAGAGCTGAGCAGCTGATTCTCCACAGCAAATAGCTCCACAACTTCAGCTTTAGCAGCAAGTGACTGCGGATAAAACAGATGGACACAGTCACCATCAAAATCAGCCCCAAGCGGTCCACAAATTAAAGGATTAATCTTCACAGTGTGGTCTTCATGGATGTAAACATAAAGGGCTTGTAAGGAATGTTTGTGTGTTGTAGGTGGTCTGTTGATGAAGACAATATCCCCATCCATAATCCTCCGATGCACTATCTGACCAGGCTTGAGATATATGTGCCCCTTAGAGCCCTCCCTGAGTGAATAAGTTGACACACCTTCCTTGTAGGTCAGGCACAAATGTTCATCAACCAACTTCTGTAAATATCTGATGTTGTGGATGTTAACTCTCTCCTCAAATGTTATCCGCTGGGCAACTTCAACCGGAATTCCTACTTCATTTATCCTCTTATAACAATCTCCAGTAATTACATTCCGGGACGAAAAACCTGAACCCTTTCTTATAAATAATGTCCTCATTTTCTCAAGCCATGCTTTTGTTGAGGATGCAGTAAGCTCTTTATTGACCCCAAAATGTGTCTCTATATCACGTGCTGGCTTAGAAGTGCCCCTAATTTGAAAATATTGATCAACCACAGACTGCAAATCATTTGCTTCCACGTGATGAGACTCGAAATTTGGTTCACCAGATCTAGAGCTTTTTATGATTTCAACCTTCCTGAGCAATTTTCTGAGAATTGTCATGGAAGGATCCTGCAAAGCAACATAAATACACCACTTACCAATGTGCACTATGGCCAAAACAAAATCAAGCTCATAAAACCAAAATATGAATACTCGGATGAGAAAATCAAAGAGAAGAGAGTTTCAATAGTCTGTGCAATTTATTTTACATAATGAATTCTGAATGGAGTTTTCATATATTTATACATGTACTCATGGTTCAGAATTTTACAGCAGAGCCATTATCAAGTCTGGTTTAAACTTGGGCAGTTACACTGTTGTAGCATATTATGATAACAAAATAAACTATAACAGAATAGAATTAGCATAATAGAGAGCAAAAATGATAAGTAAGACGTTTTCTGATACAATAATATGTTCATTTTCTCACCGACGACATGACACTGACACCGTCTGAAACTTCTGGCACAGACAAGCAATTTGGTGGCACCGGAAGATACTTCAAAACATATCCATCTTGAGGAAAAAATCCTTTTCCAGCAAGCTTTTTTTTTGTCTCTATCGGAATTCTCTTAATAATTTCCATTGCCTGATAGATTTGTTGAGCAAAATATTAATCAAAAGGCAAACAACAGGTTTCAATAGAAAGATAGTGAATTAAAAATAAATAGCACACAACAATTTGCCTGAAACTCTCAATTACGGACCATCGTAACAGCCAATCAAAAACATTTCAGGAGTCAAGATTTCAATCATTTAGAAAATGCAAATGCCAATTCTTGTGGTGTAACGAAGCAAATAAATAGAATTGTCAAGATAAAAATATAAACAACATGGAATGGGTAATTAAACCACGAGAGAGATCATTCGTTGTATATATATAACTGATACAGATCATTCCATATGGAATATCCTTTAAAATCAAAGAAAGGTAATGTCAAGGACAAAAGAATAATAGGGATATATATATATATATATTTAAGAGAGAAAGAGAGAGAGAGAAACATAAAGAGGCCTAATAAAATGAAGGAAGTACATAAAAAAGGAGAATTGAAAAAATTTAATAAATTGGGCAACCTGTATGCAAACAAGTAAAAGCAACAGCCAGTTGAGAAGTAAAGTAAGAAGATGGGTTAGTAGAAACTAAACCTCACAAGGAAGCAAGGCTCGAGTGTCATCACCCTCATAGCGATAGCCATATTTTTCTAAGAAACTCCAAAAACCATCATGAATCTTGGATTTGGATACTTTCAGCGCCAAATAACAAGCCCCGTCACTTGTTTTAACTTCCCGAATAGAAACTAGAGCAGCATTAACATCCTAAAAGGAAGAAATAAATACCATGAACCTTGGAAATGGAATTTTACAAAAAAAAAAAATAGCAGATTCCCATATATAACAA
This sequence comes from Glycine soja, assembly GCF_004193775.1. Classification (NCBI taxonomy): domain Eukaryota; kingdom Viridiplantae; phylum Streptophyta; class Magnoliopsida; order Fabales; family Fabaceae; genus Glycine; species Glycine soja. The sequence continues at coordinate 38,675,288 of NC_041012.1, read as the reverse complement.
ATTAGCATCAATAGCAAACAAAATTTAGCCAACTCTGATAAAGAAACTGAAGCATTAATTATGAACCAAGACAAAATCATACAAACCTAAACAGAGGATAATGCACAGCTAAGTAAACCATGAAATAAACCGGGGAAGAGGGGGAGGGGCGGAAATAAAGTAGATGGACAATCTTGAGCCAAAAGGTGTATTGTGGTAAAAAATAAAGATAGTGAAGATAAGATCTTAAACAGTAGGATCAGGACGGGGGGTTATACAAGCAAAATGTGAGACCATAACATAGATCATAAGATTCTACCTAGAATAAAATGCATACATACACATGCATATAAATTAGAATGTCTTATATTCTTAACATAGCATGCATAAATGGTAGAATAAATTATAAACAATACTAGGAGGCAGGAACTATTTCAAGAATGTAAGTCTGTATGCATATTGAGAAAGGATATTATGCAATTTAATCATACTAACCTGGCAACATGGAGATATTAATCTTTGTGCTAAGCCACTGCTTGAAGCTGGAAACTGAAAGGTTGTGAGCCAGTAAGATCAAGCACATATAATGGCATTAGATGAAGCTTTTATCCTTGAATTAAATCTAACTAAAATGTATGATGCCAGGATTACTAAAAAAATATTAAGACAATTAACAACTCTCATTCAGGAGCCCTTATCTTCAAAATATGAGGTCAAGAATTCTTTTTCTTAAAAAAAAGGTCATGAACAACAAAATTGTTATAATTTAATTAATTTAAATGTTTCCTAGTGGATCTTAATTAATTAACAGATCTCTATTCTACACAATAGCAGGCATCTTTACCCATATTTATTTTAAAGGTGCATCTACAAGCACTCCTTGTACATATAAACTCAATTATAACATTTTTGTTTCCCCAATCACCCTTGTGCGGCCTTCTTTAAAGAAGTCAAACTTCTTTTTTGTTTCACACATTCTGCATATCACTTGTCTGCCAATACTCTATATTAGTTTGAACTGTTTTTCTAAATTGATAATCTCTTCTGTGTATGACATGACAATATTCCATTTGTCAATACCTTGGTTTTCCTCATTTTTAAGCAATTTAAGCAGACCACGCTCAGCATCCGTTTCAATTCACTGATATGGCTCGGATGGTATATAGGAACCGGTAGTTCCACATATCCAAAATGACCTGAAAAGTAATATCAAATTACTTCATTTGAAATATATCTCTTTTTACCATTTAAAAGAAAGTACAGAAAAGGAGCAAATAACAAACCTTCGCATTTTCCAACTTCAGAGGTACCACAAGATTCACATCTGCCAAATTCAAGGGGCAGCCCAAGGAATGGATTTGACAGCTGACTAGCATGACTAATTGAAGACTCACTAATGGATGCTGTACACTATCAAGATGAAAGCAGAAAATTACCAAATTGATCAAAACTATTCAAATATTGAATAGGCCATAACATCAATTTATATTCAAAAAATGTAATTAATTCTAACAAAGAGAACTTTTGATTAGAAAAAAGTGATGGTCCACTAAATTTAATCAAAACCAGACATGCACACGCAACAAGATCAGAATTGAGAAAAATAAAATAAAACTATGACCAGTAAACAGTCATGATATATACATATGTGTGTGTGTATAAGTTAATTTCAAATATTCAATCCATAAAAATAAAATAAAAACAGACCATACGTCTGAAACAACATGCATAAATTTCAACTTTTTGAGAAAAGTCACAAACAAAAATAATAGTCCAAATAAGGTCATCAGAAAACGCTACAAAAAAAATTCTAGCATGTATTTCCTAAGATCCAAGCAAGCCATCCTTCATCCTTGGCACTGCCACTAATGACTGATCATAACAGCATCGTCCAAACTTGATACAAGGTTATCTCATTTGAGTTAATTAATAAAACAGATGCTAACTGAATATTGCAAAGACTTCAACTGCTTGGTGGATCAGCCTTTAGTCATACAATTTAACTAAAAAAATGAATGTATTTTGTGCTTACAATTTCCTGATGTGTAGCCATACCAAATTTGATCCCAACAACGGTCCCATCTAAAACACTTGAAGGGGGATTATCCTCCATTACTTTCGTGATCAATTATAGTGCCTGCTGAATGATAACTCAAAGTTACAGTCATTACTTGTAAACCTAACAAAACTTCAACAGAATTACAGAGGAAAAGTAATTAAACAATCAATGAAACAGAAAAATACTACAAAGGTAACGCAGTGTAACTTTAGGGAAACATTATAGCACCTTTTCCCTTTACAGACACTTTCACAAAATCAAGCAAATAAAACAAGTCCGTAGAATGAATACATCTGATATGTCCAATACCAACTGACCACCATGAATGTCTGAAGGGATTACTAGATATCACAAATGTTTAGCACAATTAGAACTTTCAAAAATCAACTTATCAAGCACCTCTAGTACTTTGCTAATATATATATACTTATTTTGGCTGATAAAAAAAAAAACTTATCAAGCACCCAATCAAAGAGGTGATGCTTCCATTCTTGCTAGAAAGTACTATTGCCTTAAAAGCACTCCCCACACAAACAACCAATTATGTCAAAGTCAATCCTCAACCAATTCCCGATCAAGGCATTTGAAAAACAGAGAAATCACGCTGAAATGGTTAATTACTCACAAGTTGCAACCACAACTACATTAGTAATTGTAATCATTATTATACTCTAAAAAATTTACTCCTTAGTTATGGCATTAAATGGCTTTACACGCATAAACTCTACCAATACCCCATCCAAAGTTATGCAAGCTTATAATCACCCAAACCAACTCCTTAAGCGGGCAAAAAAAAAAAAAAACGCTCACTACTTCATCCAAAGCTACCTTTTCAAACTATGGCATTAAATGGCTTTACACACAAACTCTAACAATGCCCCAACCAAAATCATGCAAGCTCTTAAAACGGGTAAAAAATAAAATGCTCTCACTACTTCATCCAAAGCTACATTTTCAAATCCTGTTTCACCACAAAAAAAAAAAAAAAACTGAATTCAAAACTTTTTTTAAGAAAAAGTGGTTGGTGACATGTTCAACAAAACCAAAACCAATAAAAAAATAAAATAATAAAAGGAGAGAGACAGAGAGAAATAAAACGAACAATGGCATGAACATTTTCCCTAAAAACGAGTACATTCTAAGAAACAGAGCAAGTCAAACTAAAACCCAACTACGATCACAGCAAAAACAAACTCAAAAAACAAAAAAGCGAGAATGAAAAGGAAAAAAAAAACATGACTCTTCTTCTTCGACCTGATTCTTACCTCAGGAGCGAAACAAAAGCTGTTCAATTCGAGCGTCTCACTCAGCTCACCGCAAAACCCTAGAAAATGCAAAGAACCTACGTTAAAAAAAAAAAAAAAAAAAAGGAGCAAGCCACAGAATCAGTACTGAAAATGCGTTTGCATGAAAACGGAAATGCAGAATAACACAAACGCAAAATCTAAGTACATCATTACACGAAACCGATCGAAACAACAACGAGCGTGAGAGAAAGAGGGTTTTCGGAGAGAAATGGAATGAAGTGAGTAAGCGAGTGAGTGTGAAATGAAATGAAAAATTAAATTTTTTTTTTCTCTTTTAACAAAAACTGGGGAATTTGGTTTTATTTTTTATTTTTCTAATTTGCCTTTTGCGCTCCATGCAAAGAGTGTTGTTGGAGCCTGGGTTTTGGGGATGAAATGACGAGTTTACCCTCGTTGACTCTGCTTTTGTTACTGGTGGAGTTGGGGTTTTGATTGGGAATTAGGCCTTGGATAGGTAAAAGTGAAAAAGAGGCACACACAAAATTTGTGTTTGGGCCAGCTCAACCTAGTCAATCACTTTCTTCATAAATGAAATTAACTTAGTTAAAAAAAATCACCTAAATAGGGTGGTTAGTTAGTAGATTTTGTATTCACATAATTAATGGGTTTAGGGGTGGGATTGTATATAAAGACCAATTTTCTTTTTGAAAAAATATTCGACCAATACTGATGTATATGAGTAAGTGTTTGTTTGGAAAGAAAGAAATAAGTAGATATTTTAAATATATATTATAAAATTAGTAAAATATAAATTTAATGAAATGTATATTGAACTCTTTTTAAGAAATTATAGGAGATGATTTTGCTCAAATTTGGTAAAATCACTACAAAATACAAAAGTTAAGTTCTATTTTTATAGTATGTTAAGAACCATGTTTTCTTTCTTTAAACAAACTTCTCGAGAAATTATTAACATGTTTTTATTGGTTGAGATTGTTGTTCAAGTTTGGCATGAAGCTGGGACTATGGCATATTACTTGTCCCTTCGTTCAAACAACAGAAGGAAATTTTATAATGTGATGTTCAATATACTAAAAAATTTATCTAATTCTCAGTTGTCTCTGATATTTCTACAACTTTTGTGTGTATTTGGCGTAGGCAGAATGAAAAAATGTGGGATAATGTTACCAAACCACCCATGTCATCTATTCAACTGGTTAAAGAATCAGTTTCTAACTAGCAGCAAGTTTGTTTTTCTAGGTGCAATGTTGATGCATGCAGCCAACATCTTACTCAGTGGGAGAAACCTATTTATGGTGGTTGTAAATGCAATGTTGATGCAACACTAACACTGTTCAAAGAAAATGGGTGTTTCAGATATGGTATTACAACTAAATCAGATTAAAGCAGTGACGAATCCAGAAATTGGAGGCTGCAATTTTTTTTCCTTTATAATTATTTAAATGTCTAACTTTTAATAAATAATAATTTTAAAAAAATACAATTTTTACGCATAAAATTAAAGCTGGTTTTTTTACTAAATAATAATAACAATAAACACACAATTAATTTCACACACAATTTTATATTAGTTATTACTTTAAATATTAAAAAAATAACAAATATAATTAATTTTACATGATTTTACACTAATTAATCTTAATCACGATTATAATAATAACATACAAAATTAATTTTATACTAATTAATTTAAAAATATATATGATATACATGAAAAAAATTTACAGGGAGAGGAGGTTGGGGCCTTACTTGCCACTTCTTGAGGCATTATCATGAATCAAGGATCTTAACCTTCAAAGTTGTTAGACTGAGATGGGTTATGAACATGTGTTGGATTCACTTCTAGCTGCAATCCTAATTTCACAAATTTCAATTATATCATCACATGCTGCAAGAAAATTCTTCAACAATCACAAAATATTTCGGTTTGTTTTATCTAGTGACAAGTCAAACGTATTGTTAATTCACTAGCATGGATATCAAGATCTTTTGTTTTTGTTTGTAACCAAGTTTTTTTTTTATCCCAACCTGTATTGAATTTTTTTTACTACGAATAAAATGCTATGAACTTTCAATTTTTTACCTAAAAAAACAGATTTCTTATTCTCGCGACAATGTTCATAATTAGCATGGGTTTATGTATATCATTTTTTAAAATGATAAAATTATTTTTTCCTAAAAACTTTTTTAAAAATAATCATTAGATAATATTGCGTAATGTATTAATTATATTACGAGATTCATATAACATATAAAGCTATTAAGTAAATTACGTATTTTATCCTGACTCTTTAACAATAATATTTTTCTTCGAGGTCAAGGATAGAAGTAGGAACAGATAAAATTAGGTTAAAAAAGTAAAATCTAAATCTAGTATATTATTTGTTGCAAGTCTTTTTTTAATGATTTAGTTTGGCCAGCGTAAAACTTTGATTAGGCCTTAAAACCTATTTATTATTATTTTTTTAGAGAACCTACTTTATTATTATGAACTATAAAAAATACTAATAGGTTTATTGGCCTAAGTATACACGCCAACCAGTAAAAGGCCTATTACTAATTATATATTTGTTTGTATCATATATATGCATTATATTTTTTATATTTAAGGAATAGGATTAAAAATATGAATAATATAAAGATATATTTAACCTTTATTAATTATACAAATTATAAAGGATTGATTACATTTTTAGTCCCTAAATTTTTTGTAATTTTTGTATTTCTTCCCTGTAAAATAGTTTGACTAAACTTAGTTCCCGATAAATTATTCAATTCCATTTTTAATCTCTTATTATTTTTCTCCTATAACTTATGACTGTCATCCACGATAGCAAAAGATCATTATCCACGCATAAAAACATTGAGTTGGCATAACATAATGTTTTTAGTTGCTCAAGTTTAGACAATTATTTTGATCAAAATATGTTTTTAATCCCTATCAACCTTTTTAAAGGGACTAAAAAAATATCAAAGATAAAAAAATTAAATTTATTATTTTATTAAGATTTTAATATAAAGAAAAAATTTATTAAGAACCCAAAATAAATTTATTAGTTTATCGGAAACCAAAAACATATTTTAACTTTTTTTTCTCTTCTCTTTATTTTTCTTTATATTATTTTCTCCCCCACATTCAAACACGTGTCAAAACATATTGTCAATCAGATGAAGAGATTTTAAGACTCTAACCTCCATTTAAAGCAACGTTTCAAAAACTATACTCATAGTTAAAGCAATTATGACACTAATTTAGAATTTCTTACTGAATTGTGATATAAACACATCACAATCAAATATAATTTTCCAAATTACATAACAAGATATATAAAATTATAAAATTTTACTAACATTATATGCTAGTATTAATAGACATTACAAAGAATTAGCTCACATATAAGCCATGTAACAATGATAATCCGGAAAAAAAATTACTTTAGCTTAGTTCTGCTCTTGCTTGTTTTACCTTTCTTCTTAAAAGGCGTTGGATTCAGCAATCGCCTGAAGGGGAATAAAGGTAGTCCCTGAGGCGTCCTTCGCTTCACTCTCAATCCACCTAGAGATAATGGAAATATACTTCATTATACTTGCCACTTGCATCACAAAATTTAAAATGGTAACATGCAAGTGAATCAAAGGGCAAAATATTACAGATTTCAATAACCAAATAAAGGTATTAGTCAATGAGTGGGGTACCTGAGGCAAACTGATCAGAATCAGTGCTCACTTCACTAAGCCTTTTATCTTTCATTATAACATCTGGCAATAAATGTTTTGCAGAAGTGGAATCATCTTCCATTTTCATCTCATCAAGTTCAAGTGCATCAGTTTCCCGTTTGTCCTCCATTGAACTATCAGAAACTGATGTGTTTAACTCCAAGACTGGTTGCTCTGCAATTTTTAAATCTTCATTTGGCAAAGCTTCACAAATCCTCCCAATTTGTTCATTTAAATTAACATCAGAACTTTTCTCATTATTACATTTATCATGAAAACCAGGGGACGGAAGGCCCTCAGCCACTGAAATAGAGTCAATGGCTGCCGGAATGTTTGTCTCCTTCAAATTGACAGCATCAGTTGTTCCACTACATATATTATTCTCAAAAATGTTGTCACACCTCAAAATTTGACCTCTTGTTATAGCATCTGGTACGGAGTTTTCATCATACTCAGGACAAACAACAAGTATGTTGGACTTCTCAGTTAAATTGTTAGGTACATGTGTTGACTGACTTAGTTTTTCGGCAACTGGCGGGAAATTTATTTTATTGTCTGCACAGACAGGGAAAGCATTATTTGCAGGTAAGATATCCTTGATTTCAAAACCATGAGATGGAAGGCTTTTGACCACGGAAGCAAAGTCAATGGCTTTTGCAGGTTTTGATGCTTTACAGGAGAATAGAGAAGATTTTTGCATATCATCCAACAGGATATCACCTTCACCACTGGAGATAGGGTCCCACTTTAGTAACTCTTGATACCGGTCTTCCTTAGAATGAGATGCCGCATCTGATGATAAAACTTCTACTCTTATTGCCTCTTTGTAAAATCGCTTTTTCCTTAAAGAATTAGCTAAAAGAATCCTGCAAACCATTCAGAATGATATTCAGGACATCTAAACATTGCCCGCCTATAGAACCAAATGCAATAAAGGATTTTAGCAATAATCCATACCTACAGTTTTTAGAAATAGCCGCATTAGCTCGCTCCTTGGAAAGCCCAAACAATGACAACAAGTTTGCAACATCACAGGGCCCTCTAAGCTCATTCACCGTAGGAGCAGCACTAGAAAATACAATGTTTTGTCCCCGAGTCCAATCCATCAACAACTACATGTTTAACCACTGTGTAAGTTTGTACATGTCTTAATATTGTTATTGTAATCATATAAAGGTTGTAAAAATCATAGATCTTACCTACAATTGTATCAGGATCTAATGATATAAGCATGGGGTTCATAAGATCCTACTCTAATAAGAAAGCAGAATCCAGAAATGGAGTAATGAGAATAATAAGATAAAAGGCAATGTGAATCAAAACAATTTTTTTGAGGCAAAGTCTTGTAATTACAGTTTTTTTTTTATATTATATAACCAAACTTGACTAGTGACTACAGAAACTAATTAGTTCCTTCCAGTCCACAAGGAATCTCTTTACCTACCATGTTCACACTGGCTTTTAGCTTAACACAATGTCACAATCAACTAAAGTTGTTAAGTATATGCTGATTCAAATTATTCAATCACATCCAGAGCCTAACACAAGCTTATATAGATCATGCTTGTGCTTAAAGCTGTTAATCAGACTATTTTGAGTCCCTGCTTATAAATACAGAAGGTGCATCCCAAACATACCTCCATCAAAAACAAGAACTCTGTGAAGTACACAAATTCAATTCAAAACATAAAACCTTCCTTAATTTGTATTGTCATCCCTCAAAACTATAACAACCTATTGCTGCAAAACACATCAGCAACTCACCTTAATTCAAAACTAATACTTATGGTACAACAATTGTGTGTATGTTAGGGTCAAGGAGTTTAAAGGCATGATTGAAGCAACAGGACATTGGGGTGGTACAACTCAATCATGAGCCTAATACTTGGCAAGCGTATACTATAATGGGTAGGAATAGAAATGTTCAAAAAAAGGACAGTGAGATGTCACACTCAAATTAGTTACAAGAAAGAAAGGGATATGTCATAAGCTGAGCAGAGGTGCTTTGCAATCTCTAAACTAAGGAGCTATGGTCTGGATTTGGTAAATAATACTCCTCAGTTCCTAACAGTTGGAACCTGACATTTTTATTTCATCTACAGTTTTACAATGTGAGCCTACCATATGATATACCCCTATTGCAGTGTGCATAGGTAGATGAGTCTAGCAAAGGACAAAATATCAAACCTCTAGTTCAAATCCTTTAATTTAAATAACATCTGCATGGTTGAGTGAGAAGTAACTCTACTAAACAGACACCATGAAATTTATTCAAAGCCATACATAGCTCGGAAACAATATGAAAAACTTCAATTACGAGAAATAAAAGAAACAATCGAAACATCTACACTTGCAGTGAATTCACTCAACTCAAGTATATAGGGAAGCAGCAATCACCTTGGCACTGGAAATTAGCTGTCTCCTTATTTGAATATCAGCAAATAAACCAGAGTACGTGACTTCAAAACAAACCCCACGCTGCATATCAACAAGCCACATGTTAATTTTTCACCTTCTTTTTTCAGTTTTACGAAATTAAAAGGCAAGGAGAGTCAAGAACAAACCTGAGTAGCAGCTTTAACCATAGGTTGCTTCAATCTAAAGGGCAACTTAGCTGAGAAATCAATAGAGATAATATCCACCTGCAATTATTTCAACAAAATAATCAGAGTTCAAAAAAGCCACTTCCAGTAATCAACAGCGTAGATGAGATTTAACCAACAAACCTCCATTCTCTCACATGCAAGATCAAAGGCGATCTGATTCAAAGGCTTAACAGCGACCAGATCATAGGTTTTCAAAATAGGGTTACCCGAATTGAGGGCTTGAGCCTGGGAAGCACTATCGACGCAGACGGTGAGACGTGTGTACTGACGGAAGGGGGTGGAGAGTGGGACATGGAGTAGGAGGCGGTGGAGGTTGGCGGAGAGGGAGAGAGAGGGAAGGACGTTGAGGAGAGAGGAGAGGGTGAGGGGAGAGATGGAGCAACGGTGGTGATCGGACATGACGCCCTTGATCGTGCGGTTGTAAGCGATTCCGGTGTAGCCAAACTCCATGGCCTTCACTGCCAGCCTCGTACGGTTACCTTGCTCAGTGGGCTTGTTGGCAGGGGAAGGATCAGGGTAGGGGATGTTGAGGTCGAAGTAACCCATGATTGTTGTTGTCAGTGATGCTAGGGTTTAGGTCCCAAAACAGATCAACTTAATGATTGATCGATAATGCAGTGTAACGACAGTAGAATCTAATCAACAAACAGAGCGTGTAAAAAATTCTGAATTACCTGGAAAAGACTTTGGTCAGAAGCTAAGCTAAAGATAACCCCACTAAGAAATGCATCACCAGCAACCCTGCCCTTAAATTCCAGCAAAGAAATTTAGCAATGCCGTTGGGTTCCTCGGAGATTTTGCAAAGAGAGATTTACCAATTTGGAGTCTAGGGTTCCTCGGAGACTCAATGAAGGGCTCCCATCAATCCATCATCGTTGGGCCTTCAATTTGTAACCCAATTAAGAGAATCGGATCGGAAGGAGAATAGATAAAAATGTTAAGTTAAATCATTCCGTTAATACGATTATATTTTATATGCACGTTTTTTTTTTCTGGTGCAATTTTTATATGCACGTTAGAAGAGTTTATTTTAATTTTCAAGATGAAATATATGTTTGAAATTAGCATTTTGGTATACAGTTACAACTTGTTAAAATAGTTCAAATAATATAATATATTATTAAAAACATAAGACGATGTATTAGTTATATATTAAGAGCATATTTAAATTTTAAAGATGAAATATATATATATATATATATATATATATATATATATATATATAAATTTAGTGTTTGAAATTGAGTTACGTGTTAGTTTAAATACGCTGGTAGTTTAAATAGCAATTGTGATACTGGGAATAGTAGTTCCCATGAGATAGGGTTCAAAGATGTGAGGTTAGGCCTAAACAAGAGAGAAAGGCCCAATGAAATATTTGACCCAAAATGAAAAAGAGCATGTCTTGTATGGTGATTTTAACTTGTATCTTTTGTATAGACTAAACATGTCTTGTATGGTGATTTTAACTTGTATCTTTTGTATAGACTAAACATGTCTTGTTCTTAGTCTGATTTTATTGAATTCACTTAAGCTTCTTCAAAAAAGCACGTCAACTAGAGCAATTACACGAAGAACATTCTTAGAAATATGAGTTTTGGTTCTCCATGGTACAGTGGGTATTGATTGCAATGTTTTATGTTCTTCTACTTTTTCATATGCATCCTTGAAATTCTATGATAGGAAGAATGGGAAGGGTGTTTTCTCTTGTCTAAGACGGCTTTCCATACAGAATTATCCAAATTGCCAGAGCAACTTCGATGTTTAAAGACGTATTTTGTTGGTACTTCACTCTTCTTCTTTGAGCTCAATGATGTGTAGCTATGAAGTCCCAATACTTCAAAAATGAAAAAATGAGTATCTAATTCTTTTATTTGAATTTGTTTTTTAAATGTAGGACACAATTGGTATATGGCTCCAGTATGACTTTAGCCACTTTTGAAAATTTTAATTTTTAATTTTATTTTTTAACCTTGGAGGGATTTTTAAAATTAAAAAAAAAAAAAAAGGATCATACATACGCAAAACACAACTCCTTTTATCAGCACTCGAGCATTTTCATAATTTTATTTTAACACAAGTACTATTGCATTTTATTTTATATTTTATATATACTTTTTTTGTAATTTTTTATTAACATATTCAGGAAGTGTTGTATCCTTAATATAAAAAAAAAAATGTTGTCTTCTCATATTCGTGTTGTATCTCATCTAACCTTCATATGGGTAGCCACCTCAATTAGTAGTTACTTGCATTTCCTCTCAATTCTTTGACAGTTTGAAAGGAGGATAAAGTTAATTTTATTATTAAAAAAAATAACATTAGAAACACCCTTAAAATGATTGCCAAGACCATTTCGTTCAGTAAAGGGTCACAGAAACACCATGCTATGCAAAAAAGTGCACCACCACACAAAATTGAGTGTTAGTTAACTTGTAATCAAATCCCTTCCTAAGGTGTTAAAGAATGATCCACACATTTCTGTACATAAAAAGCTTAATACCCTTACTACATTTTCTGTACATTTTTATTCAGCGCTGAGACCCCAGAGGCTCACCTGGGATATATATATAAAAGAAGTTAAAAAAAATAAAATCCATGACCCTTTCTGTTGGTTCATTTACAATTGAAAAAAAAAAAAAAGGCTTGAGTAACTCTGAACAACATTGATCTACACTATAACATACATTAGCTGTGACTATAATATAAAATTCACAAAATATAAAAAGGGGGTGAAGATGAACAGATTTCAGAAACATGTAACCCCTCCTGTCTATTATCATAAAATACCCTCCAACAAGTGAGTTGGAAACCATTCTGTGCATGGATATATCAATGTGATGGTTAGTGATGTCACTGCAATTTGAATATGTTTAGTCCTCTACAAAAACTCTGAAGATGAAATCGCGAAACCGTTTTGAATATAGCCTTGGATCAACAGCAGAGATTGATGTTGGATCATATTGGAATGATTTGTAAGCATGCTCAAGCTTTTTGCTAATGTCATAGTCTTGTAATATGTCGATGATCCCGAAAAAGATGATAATCTCGTATAACTCCCCTGTTGGTTCTCCAACCAGCTGAGGAGTGTCACAACTTTTTCGCACGGTCATTTCGGCCCGTGCTGGCATGCTTATACCCAATTGAATCCACCTGAAACATGAAAGAGATTGAAAACATTTTCAGAAAATGCAACCATTCCCGACTGAAGAGAGAATCCATGTATGAATCTATGAAACTTAAAGCTTTAGTATCGGTGCAAGAAGCAATTATACAAGTTTGGGGGCAAAAAAACGGAGTGAAGAAAATGTAATGAAAAAGTATCAACAATGAACTCATCAATGCATGATAACTAGGATTAGCAAAATAGTAACTGTAAAACAATGCTTTGCCTAAGCTATCAGAACTTGAGTTACTGAAAATTTAATACTTATGTCATGATGTGTTGATAGACTATACCGATTCGGATCTACTACAAGATGATCCACATCGACTCCAGAAAGACGAGGGGCTCCATCATCAAAGTTACCATGGCCTGCGATGTAAGTTCATGTATTCAGAAAAAAAAAAAAAAAAAACAAACAAACCATGTTGAAAATAAAATTAAGAAAAACCCATCTAAGACAAGATCTAACCAGTTGGAGTTTGTGGACCTGGACTGTGACCAGAAGGAGTAACATTGTCACCGCACGACATTCCTCGAAAATGAAGACCTACCAACATACTGTAATCCATGATCCTCTCGTGTTCCAGAAAGTCACAGTCTCTGTCCACTTGCCTACACAAATGAATGTTAGAAAATACAGGCTAGTTCTATTGACATAGCAGCTAATAAAATGTGCCGAATGAAACAAAAGCTGGGGTAGTGCAGTTTCCTGAATGGGGAACACAGTAATGGTTGCAACAAGAAGTGACAAAGTACCTGCAGAATTCTTGAAACCAAGACTTCCGCAACCGAAATATATAATTTAGATCAAGGTCCTTGAGTGTTGTTGTAGGCTCTATTTCTGACTCGGGTTTGTCAGTTGTGCGACCGAAGGTCGAACCTTTTAAGTCAAAGCGCCTATGGATGGGATATTGTGAGCAGAATAGATTTCCCATGATAACAAATCGAACCTGAAATTTATGAAGGATAGTCGATTATAAATTTTTGTCAAAGTAGAAACCTATACAAACTTCGGATTACCTTCTTCTGTGCAGTTCCTGTTAGCTTAACACAGTGGAGGCCAAAGAACTTGGTGACTAGAGTGTTCTCAAAAGCCCGAACATGTTTGTAGTAACCAGGTAGCATTCTCAAGAAAACCTGAAATCATTTTATACAAGTCCTGAATGAAATATCTTTTAATGGATGATAAAAAATAACCTTTGTAAATTGTAATGAAGCAACAACTGAAAACCATCACATCAAAGAGACCTGTTACAATGGTAACCAAGTAACTTGAAAAAACTTTTAAACTAGCTCAGTTTAAGTAAACTTCTCAACAAACACTTACAGGAAAAGAAAACAAGAGATAAAACAAACTTCTCACATAAGTTAAAATCAATTTATACACCTTAGCATATTAGAATTCAGAAGCTTTCTCATATAAATTCTCTAAAAGCTGGAGCATATAACTTGATTATAACTGATGGGAGAAGTTTGATTCATTTTACCCTCTTATTTCTTCTATATGTACTTGTAAAGGAGTTATTTATTCAAACCGAGCAATAATGTGCCAAGTTTAAGATAAATTTTCTGAATACATAGTAATTCTTGCTCTTTAATGATGCTCAATATAGTTGCACTACTTCTCTGAAAACTCAGGATTACTGGTGAAACTTTCTAATTCTTGAAAAGCAAGGTGAGCAAAGTGTATGGTTAGGAGAATTACAAAGCCTCAAGGCTTATATTATAACTAAGCCAACTAAAAGGGAACTCACTTTTACTTCTGATTTCTTCATGGTCTTTATCATGTACCGGTCATCATTGGTCAAATAAAAGAAGCTTCCACTTTTTCCAGGGGAAGAGAGTTCCCGAAGGGCATCATTCCCACATAATGATAGCATGTAATCAGCAGGATCTACTTTGAACAATTTTCTGAGAGCCCTACATATATAGATAAAAAAAAACCATCAGCATCTAGGAATTAAGATAGACAAATAAAGTTCTAATAGTCAGAGACTCTTCTGGATACAGTTCCACAAGAGCACACTCAAAAGGTTGCAGATTCAGATACAAAGCACGGTTCACCTAATTGGTGAACAAAATTTCAGTGGACTTTTAGTCTTGAGATTTTGATCAAAACCTTACCTGAACACTACGGGGCAGTAGTCTTTCCATCTAAACTCACAAGATTGGTGAGGTGGCGTGTGCTTAGATCCTTCTGGGGGAAATTTAGTCCACACTTTTTCTTTAGGATCAAATGCAGAAGACTTCAAATCAAGAGATGTACTTGGAGCAGGTCTTCCAACAGCATGTCTGTGCTATGGCACGAAAATTAATAACCGTGCAGTTAAAATTAGAATCATGGAAAGAAATTATTGTTTTTTTCAGAATGCCATATTATCATTGCACCATAACCATAGGATGACACACATTTAAAGTAAGCTAAATCATCATATCCTAGAAGATACAAGGTATCAATCAGTCTACCACTCAAACAAAAAGAAAAAAAAAAGTTAAATGTTTAACTTTCAGAGACAAAAAAGAGAGAGTAAATAAACATAATTCACAGGAAAACAGCTATGATCAGTACCTGATACCAAGCTGCAGATTAAGCATGAGCTCATAGTTCTTATGCCCTTGAGAAATAGTCTCTCCCTGTCTCTTTGGAGCCTTCAACCTCAAATGTGGCACTCTTGGAATAGAATTATCCACCTGAGAACTCCTTGAGCCATTATAGGATGAATAAGAACCATCTTCAGAGCTGTAATTACTAATTCTTGCATCCACTGACATCCTCCTTGTCCTCCCAGTCCCATCAGTCCCCTTCTTACACATCTTATTATCACCCTCCAACATGTTCAAACTCTTGTGTGAAGGGTAAATTGCCACCTTCTCAAGGCCACAAACACTGCACTCCACCAAGTCCAAAGAGAACAGCTCCTGAGGATCCCATTCCAAATGGCCAGCACAAGAGCCAGAAGGGTAATAAGTCCCATTTTGCTCCTTTGGATCCTTACTCCAAACCCCAACATAGAAACTCCCATCACCACCCCACCTGAATGTTCCATTCCCCTTAGGCAACCCTTCCTCCCAACAACCATCATACCTATTCCCATTGCTCCACATCATGGTGCCATTCCCATGGAACAAGCCATTCCTCCATTGTCCAATGTAATGGTTCCCATTCTTCCATTGGTACCTTCCATGTCCATTCTGCAACCCTTTCCTCCACTCCCCATCATAGAAATCCCCATTGGGGTAACTCTGAGTCCCCTGGCCATGTCTCAACTCCATCACCCAACAACCCTTGTAGGTGTCCCCAGAAGACCCTATGAAAGTCCCTTTTCCATCCATATAACCACCCTTGAAATCACCCTCGTAGGTTGCACCACTAGGCCAACTGAACCTCCCTTTCCCCATGATGCCACCCTTTTGCCATTCACCAACATACATGCACCCATCTGTCCACAGATACTTTCCCTGGCCATGAGGGCCATTGTTGTCAAGCCACTGGCCTGTGTAGAAGTCACCATTGGGGAGAATCTTCTCAACCTCACCAACAACATTTCTTGTTGCATCATCATCATCATCAACATGGGCAACAGACATTGGTGTGAAGATGCTGTTAGCCCTCCTCTTTGGACCTGCTGATTTCCTAACTGCTGCTTCCCAAGCCTTCACAAAGCTTGTAAGCTCTTTGTTCATTCTTCTCCAAAAAGGCTTCAACTTTGCCCCTTCTACCCTCCCTCACACATACCCTACAACAAACAAACAAACACCCTTTGGCCTATTCATTCATTTCACCCATCGATGAACATGTTGTGAGGATAAAAAATAATAATGATAATAATAAAAATAATAATAACAATACCTGTTGTGTTGTGTATGTTGTCAATGCACATTGTTGTTCAGAGAAGAAGGCATTTCTTTTTTCTTTCTGGAGAAGAGAAGGAGAAAAATTAATTAAACAAAGGGAATGAAAATTGACAAAATCAAAATCCAAAACCCAATGCCAAGTTTGTTTCTTTTCCCCAGATTTTGGCTCCTTATTTGGGTCTGTGAAATGGGTTGCATTCGGATTTTGAAAGAAACTGGTGCTGTTGGATTGACAGGGAAAGCAAAAAGGTTGGTTGGAAGCAGTAACTGGCTTTTCTTTTCTTTTCTTTTTTTTTAATTTTTTATCCTTGTCTTTGTTTTTATGTAAATTGTTCTTTTTTTATTTATTTAAATATTTGCTTTTTTTTTTTTCTTTATGTAATTTTTGTTTTGCTGGATTTCTTTCTTTAGATGATGGTTGGAAGCAAAGAGATTGAACTCATCATTCTAATGATTCCGAATTTGGCTCCTAAAAGTAATAGCAGACTTGACAATTGGAAGAATGAGAGGAGAGCATGTCTGTCAATAGCCATTTTTAGCAACTTACTCCTAATTTTAGTTTTGTCTTTGTTCTTCTTTTTCTCACAAAATGTTCAGATTTGCCTTTTGATCTTAAGATTTCTTTTTTGTTTATTTCCTTAATCCTTTGGTACATGGAACTAGTTAGTATTTTTGAAAAATTGTTTTCTTACCCTTGAAAATTATTATCAAAATCCTTTATGCACTGATGTTACGTGTTTTTTTTCTATAATATAAAAATAATTTTTTTTCAAACCACGACCATCATCCACTTAATTAACTAAAGATATGGTTGGATATTAAATAATAAATATGTTTTTAGTTTTTATAAATGACGAAATGTTTATTTTTAATCTCACGTAGCATAATAGAATATTAATGATCTCATTTTCAATCTCATCTATGAAAATATATTATATATCGTCTTTGTTTTTATAAACGAAGAATCAAAAGAAAATGTTTTTGTGATGAACAATGCCCATATTTTCAAAAATGAGAAATTAAAAGGAGAATATTTATTTTTCAGAGACTAAAATTAAACAATGTCTTATTTAAAATTACTAAAAATATATTTATCCTTTACAAAATTATATTTATATTTTTTCACTTTGTTTTTTATTTTAAAAATTTATATAGGAAATAGTGAAAAAAAATCACTATTTCCTATATAATATTTTTAGAACAATAAATTAAATAAAAATAGGTATCATCGTGGTAACTAGTATTTTAGCATATGTAATGCATAGGGTAAATGTTTTTATTTTTATATATAAATTTATAATAAATAAATAATTTTAAATATACAAATTATATTAATTTTAAAGTTCATAATAAATGAATATTTTGATAGACTATAGTTATATCTTCTAACAGAGATCATTCTGTTTGAGCTTGGTATGACCAAGGTGGCAGGAGAATTTTTCTCTCTCACTATTTGACATAGTTACATATGGATTGAGAGTAATAAATAAATTAGACACGAATTGTTAATGTGTTGAAGTAAAGGTTGAATCGTTTGAGTATTATTTGAATTCAATCTTAAGTGAAAATAATCATTAGTTAAATTTTACTTACATTTTAATCCAACGTCTAAATGAGTCCTAAGTTATTTTCTCTAATGAACCAGAGGATTAAGATAAAAAAAAGTTACATGTTAAGAGTCAAACTCAAAATCTCTAATTAAAATAAGATAATTTTGTATCAGCTAATACATATGCCTAATTATATAAATAAATATTTTTAACATATAAATCTTAAATTTATGATAAAGAAAAATTATTTTTTATAAAAAGCTGGTTTTTTATTACTAATAATTTCTTTTGAAAATATTTAAATTTAATTTATAAATATAGATGAAAAAGGACAAACGGAAGTGATAGTAAATGAAAAAGAAAAACCCAAAAATGGTTTCATTGAAAAAAAAGTCCTAAAATGCTTCAAGCTAACTATTTTTTTTGTTAACAACCATAATCACTTAGTTCAAAATCTAGTCATGCTTAAGGCTCTACATCCCATCACAAGAGTTTATTATGTGGAATCAAACTCATATTATTCTCCATAATCAGTTCAACTATACTCATTGGATGTTAACTATTTTATTTAAATAAATTAGATTGAAAACAAAACAAAAAAAATAAAAACAGAAAAAGATTCATTAAAGTAAACAAACTATAAACTGTGTAATAAAAACAAACTCTAAATAAATAGGTATAAGAAATTAAGCATAGTTGAATGTTAAGCGTGAGTAAGTCTTTTTTAAGTTTTAAACCGTAATTAAAAATTTTATGGGAACTAATATTATTTTAGTAAATCTAATTAACTTGCTTTGATTTATGAGAAACTAGATTATCAACTTATAATGAAAAATAATTTTATATCATTATCTAATTATAACTCATCAAATAAAATAAATTTATTATTTTTTATGATAATTATTTTAAAAGTCACATTATTAATTATATGTGATTCAATAATAATGTAAAACTA
Source organism: Glycine soja (assembly GCF_004193775.1). Lineage (NCBI taxonomy): Eukaryota > Viridiplantae > Streptophyta > Magnoliopsida > Fabales > Fabaceae > Glycine > Glycine soja. The sequence goes on along the minus strand of NC_041012.1, from coordinate 38,656,136 downwards.
TTTTAAATTGTTATTATCAGTAGATGATTATTAAAATCTTGATTTATTGATTGTTATCTATTTTTTATATGAATGAACTCACTTAAAAATAAAAGATAATACGGGACATTTAATATGTGTAAAAAATAACAAAGTGGTGAAAACAAAATATGAAACGGTGTTGACTTTATTTCTTTGAATCTGTATATGTATATAATTTTGTTTGACGTCAAAAGCAGATAACTCGTTTTATATAACAAACAAAATGTCATTTAGCATTGGCATTTCTGAAGTGTTGCATTGAAGTGCCAATTTTTACATGCCTATTGCCAAAACATTTATTAAAAATATGCAAGTTATAACCCACCTACACAGACTTTTCAAAAGTGAATGAGCTGTCTAGGAGTGTGAAATAAATTTTAAACCAACCCATCATGAATTATAAAACTAAAAAAGGTAATGAATTATTATACAAATTAACCCTAATGTGTTTTTACACACACATATAAGCATTTTCTGCGAGCTAGAGGTAATTTTGTTCGTGGATATTGAATAGAGATATCTTGGCAGCCACGTATTCATATATTATTATACAAGCATATAGGTCATCATGGATATTGAATAGAGATATTTTGACAACCACGTAATTAGTTTATTTTCATTGCAAACGAGATTTTTTAACTTCTCAGGGTTTTTTTTTATAAAAAAAAAAAAAACACCATAAGTATTTCTCGGAGAGATAATTAATTTTGTTCAAGATGAATAAAATTATTATTATGATAAAATTATTCTTCCGAATATATAACACAATTGTGTATTTTGCACACTTAAGATGATTTGAATATGAGACTATTAGTTTAGCTAACTTAATCTTATGTTGATTGATCAACATGTTTAATGACATTTAACATGTAAGGATTGAAACATTTGTGTAATTATTCTTTGACATGATGGTATAAAAAAATTATGTTTATTTTATGTGTTACTAATAATTTTTCTTCATAATAATTAATATATATGCACGTTTAATAAGTTTTCTTAAGACTTGAAGCAATATTTTTGGGTACACCAGTGGAATAGAACAAGCTAGTCTCTTAGAACTTGTTGTATAGCCTAATTTTAGGACAGGATCTACCTTCTCTTTCTCTTAGGGCTGGTTTGGTTGTGGATAAATGACTAAAAAGAGAAAGGAAATTTTTGAAAAAATATGTGGGATCCACGTCTTTTTACTCTTTCATATGAGGAGATTGAAGAAGAGACTTACAATGAGCAATTGTTTATACCATTTTGTCCCAGTGATCATTTAAAAAAGATTAAAATGATCATTTACTAATTTTCATTATTTTATTACTTATCAACTAACTTTAATTCAAGAATTTACATTGTATTTTCATCTATTTATCTTTAACCAAATCACTTCTATTTTTTTTTTCTTCCCGTCTCTTCTTTACTCCTCCTTTCTCACAGTCAAACAATTAATTAACTCCTTACAAAACCCTTACACCACGCTAAAAAACACGTGGTATATAATGGTACGAACAAGGAAGTTTATTGTTTTTCTTTTCGTATATACATTTCATTTTGGTGGGGTTTTGAATAAATTTACACATGACCCTTTTAATTTTCAATCAATGGGTTTGGATAGCCAATATTAGGTAGCAGTGGAAATTTGTCATGCAATACTTTATTTTCTTTGCAAGTAATGGAGGTAGCTCAAACCATGATTAAATGTAGAAAAAGGGCAGAATTAATTAGTATACGGGGAATATGTGTGCTGGTCGAGTAATTATAGTTCTTCTTTATTATAGCTAGTAATCATTAATTGATTTTATATTTTTATAATAAACTTTTGATAGCAAAAGAATAAGTGCCGATTTTTTTGTTAAGTACGTCGGGAAACATGTGAGCCAGTAGGTGTTGGCACATAGAATTATATTTAGTAAAATATTTTAGTTAATTTTTTATTTTTTAATTTAAAAATTCATTTGGTTATTTGATAAATAATTTTTTCATTTGGCTATTCAATAAATAGTTTCTTTTAGTAATTTTTACTGATTTCTAAATACGAATATTAAAATTTTAATTTTTATATTTTATTCATTGATATATTAATTTATTTTTCTTGTTATCTTTTTAAAATAATTCATATCATTATAAATTTAAAAATTAGAATGCATATGCATTAATATGGATAAATATGTGTGTTTTTTGGGAATATTCTTATATATTATAGATCATAATTAAATGGTCAGAGCTAATAACAGAAATTTAATTAAATTTTCATCTCATCATTAAAAAAATAAGGTCTTACCAATCAGTATCTTAAGGATTAATTAAAAAATTAAAAGAAAAAATATTTTATTAAAAAATTATAAGAGTGTATTTTGAATTATAGGAGAGTATATTTTTTTGCATTCTAATAAGACACGGGTTAGTATTGACCTAAAATTTTTTTAAGATATTCACATCTTGGGCATCATTTTTCTAATAAACCAATAAGATATAAATTGTAATCTAAGATTCATATTTTGTTTTATAAGATGAAAAAAATGCATTTAGTCGGTCATTTTTCAACAAAATTCTCTACTATATCAAGAACATGATATATTTTTTATACTATATTATTGAATAATGAATGCAGTGAAATTAGTTAATACAAATTCGCCATTATATTATTTTAGTTATAAATCTGTTTTCTTAACTATTACTACTTATTAATATATTAATACAGTGGCATGAAGGATACATCATTCAATGGTGGAACTGAGAGTGTTTCCTTAGAGCCGACCCCAGTTTCTTTCACTTCTTTTGTGGTGTTTTTTTGTTTCTTCTGTTTGATTTTTTATTTTCTCCCGTTGAAGTAGTGTTTTGGTTCTCTTTTATTATTGGACATTTTCTCCAACGGAGGTTGTCACCAATATCCTTTGGTGATAAGTAATAACCCTCATCCTTTTCTTAATTAAATGATTATTTCAAAGGAGTTTGATTTTGATTTTCAAAAATGTCTTCTGTCATAGTAAATTTGAAAGTTATGCTTTGGGTTTTACTCTTTTTTTTTTTTTTGTATATGTTTGACCGTACGGGACACTATAACTTTAAGATTTATCGAGCAAAACTTTGCATTGGTAGATGGTAGAAACCTTGAGTGGAGAATATCAAGACACCTTATGGTCAATGAAAAAGAAGGATGTAATTTTTTTCCCCCAGAATATTTCAAAAATGTTGGTTTTAGTATTAAAAAAATTAATACGTTTTTAGTTTCAATATTTATTGAAAGTGGTGCAGTTTTTATTCTTTAATCAAAGACTAAAAACACCTGTTTCTAAATGAATACAAGAGCTAAAGACTATGAAATTTTTATAGGAAATAAAGTTGGAGAAAATCAAGTGATTAAACGTAAGTAAAGTGATTAATGTGTTGAAGTTAAAGTTAAATTATTTGAGTATTATTGAGTTTGATCCTTGATGAAAATAATTTTTTTATCAAACTTTACTTATTTTTTGATTAAATTTTAAATTAATCGAGAATTATTCTTGAACAGGAGGATTTAAGACAGACATATATATATATATGAATTAAAAATATAATTTATCCTTTTTTTTGTTTATTTTCTACTTCCCTTTAATTTTTTTTCTTTGAAGGGTACAGGAGTTATAAACTTGTAATATATTTTTTGTCCTTTTGAGAGTGATTTTGAGTTGTATTATTTAAATTTGTTTGTTTTCCAAGGAGAACGGCCGATGGGGGGAAGGAAAAAAAAGAGAGGAAGCAAGGCAATTGTTTATAAAATTATTATTTTTTAATCAATTTATCCAATTTGCTTGATGTGTGTAAAATAACCAAAATGACAATTTTAATGAAACAAATAATTACCTTTTTAACCCTGTATAATTTGTTTAATTTTATAATAACATAAAATTTACTTTTCTATACTTATTTTAAGATTAGCGAATGAATATTATGGAATAAATGAAGTATAAGTAAACTTTTGTTAAACTTCATGTTATGTTATGTTAATGTGAGTGTAGTATAGTTTTTCTTGAAGAAAATCCCAAATACGTGCACAAGTGTCCTTTTCACATCTTTATTATCATTCATGAATCTGCTCTATCAACGCCAAATTAAACCGTGCAAGAAGTTTGATGGTCCCAAGCCATACGTGCAACGCATCCAACTCTGGATTTTAGACAAGGTCAAACCCCAAATATTCGTGGGCCCACAAAGCCTTTTGATTGCACATAAAGGTGACACTTGTCATTTGCCCCCACACAACCATATTGATTGCTACATTATGACAATGGATCACCGGCATAAATTAAAAAGCATGTGTCATGGGAAATGGCATTTTTTCATTGGCAAGATAAGAATGATAATAAGCATTATAAGTGGGAGAAAAAAAAATAAAGGAAATTAGAAAAGGGCAAAGAGCCTTATAACATAATTTTGTTTCCTTAGTTAAAGAATGATATCTTTGAAATTCATGTTTCATTGTTTGATTAATTAAACGGATTTAAAGTAAGGGGACATTCTTCCTTTAAAAATGCCGAAATTCTTTATTACTTCTTAAACAAGAGATTTTTTTATGAAATATGTGTTGTATTAACTTTATTAGTTATTTTTAATTAACATTTTTTTTAATATAGCAAACATTATATCTATTGTCTTTGACCCTTCCTTAAGTGATAAATTTGATTTTAATTAATCAAAATACTTTTTTGGTATAGATCAAAATACTTTTTTAATATAGATCAAAATACTTTTTTATTTGAATTTGGGTAGATTAGCATGAATCATATTTAATGGTGAATCAATCCAACCTAGGATATCTTTTTCTTTTTGTGTATTGAGAAATAAGACAAATTACATATTGGAATTGTCAATCATCACTAAGGACTCTAAATTAAAACAAAGTTTACAGGATTATTTCATCGACTATCTAAAAGTATATGCGAAGCTCCCTAAGCAGCTAAAATATCCACAATATTATCTGTTTTACGTGGAACTACACTATATATGATACGGTCCAATCTCGACATCATTTCTTTGATGAGAGATAAAAAAAAGGATAATGAAAATTTGAGTTGGTGAAACTAATGCAGCTACTTTTAAAGTAACAAAAAGAAGAGTAACAAGTCGAGTCATAGAGTCAAAGTGGTAAAAAGAATTTCTCTGTTCATTCTTTCATTTAAAATTGTGCATTGGACTTTCATCTCACTCAACTCTTAACTCTTAAGTGATAAAAGAATGATTGAGGACGAATTTTTCTTTCTTGTTTTATTATTTTCCTCACATATACAAGCCTCGGTGCTTTAGATTTTGAATTTTCAAAAGGATTACTAATATTTTTCTTTCAAAGAATCCTTTATTAGTGCATTCAATACCTCAAGTCATTGGAACCTACAGCAAACGAGTCTTATATATTGTTCATGCTCCTTATATGAGTATCACTTACTAGATTATTTCAATTCTCTTTCTCCTTTGGGATAATTACAATATTTTCCTGCATGAAGTTACAAAAAGTTAATATATGCTCATTTCCCTCACTCGAGATTAAGGATTTGCCCTCAAATTGTAATGTTGTATATATGTGTCTCTCGAAATCATTATTGGGCAACAAGACATCACACGTGTGGAGGTTTTAAGGTACAATCGATCAAGAAACTTAGAGTCATTTCAAAAGTTACAAGAGTGTCAAGACTAAAATATTTTTAATTTAAATTTAATTTAATCATAAAAATTTTAAAAGAATTATCAAATAGAACATTAAATATCTTGAAGATTTCATTTATAAAAAAATTATATCAAGATCACCACTATAACCACCACTATAATCACCACAATCATCATGATCGGTCATGACCATTTTCATTACAACTATCATAGTTGTCACTAGAACCTCCATCATAATCATCACACACCACTGCGATTGAGGGGTTTAGGGGGTGTGAATTTTGAAACAATAGTACAAATGATAAATTTAATGTAATTAACTAAATTAATTAATTGATTTTTAAGGAATATAAATTAGTTAAATTTGTCAGATGGAGGAAGTAATTAATACCCTTAAAATATATATATTTTTTAAAAACACTTTATGAAAAATGCTTCAGAAAGGTATATGTGATTTGGTGTGTGTGTTTACAATTATATTGATCATAGGTGTTTTGAAAAATAACTATTATAAAAAAATATTAATTCAATCTTTAAAACTGGTATTGTGTTTTTATTATATATAAAATATTTTATTTTAATAACATAACTTAGATAGCTATTAATTAATTGAATTCTTAATTTTAATAACATAACTATAAAACGCTTAATGACCTTCAAAAAGGTGATATTTACAAATTAAATTTGACCCTGCAATGCACGAGCAATAATACTAGTAATACTAGCAAGTTATAAAAATGTTACTACTTTACATTCTACATCAGTTTCCAAGACTTGTGTAGATTGATGATATGAAACATGTTTTTTTTTTTTTTTTTTTTACTTTTGTACTAGTTTAGTTTCTGAAGAAGAAGAAAAAAATAAATTTTGACTTTCAAACTAGAATTTTTCTCGTGTACGTTTAAATTTAGGTAAAATTTAAAAAGCATAAAAATATTTATTTAAAATTATAAGAAAACACACTTCATTAAAAATTTAAAAGTATAAATACAAAGTTTAAAATGAAAAATAAAACTGACAAAATTAATTCAAAAAATTTTAATTTCAATTTTAAACAGCCCATTCACTCAGGGAGAATAGACTAAATTATATTAAATCACTTTGATAACATTCACAGTTACTATCATATGTTATCTGAGTTGAAGAGATTTAAATCTTTTAAACATTAGACTTTTATTTGATTTTCATATTTATATGTATGATCATGAATAAGAATTGGTATGGAGGAAACTTTTCAATTCGACACCCTGATCAATAAAAAATTTACATTTCAAATAATAGGTATAAATAAAATCTTTGATGATTGAAATATAAGATTCACCTAATAATTGAAAAAAAAGGTGAAAGAAAAAGAGGAAGAGAATTTGTATGTTCTGAATCTTTTTCAACTGATATTTTTAATAAAAATTAATTAATTAATATTTGTTGATAATTTTTTTCATTATATAATAATACATAATATGATTGATGAGAGTGTAAAAGAATAATTATTGCACAAGTTCTATATTTTATGTAATCTAACTAATTTATGGTCAGAATTAATGCCGGTCATATTAAAGGATTTCAGACTCAACCAAACAGAGGTTCACGTGACCTTTAGCCTTCAGATCTGGCGATCATCTCCTCTCACTACTTTTCCATTTAACCTAATTAAGATCGATACTTCAAGTGTAGAAAAATTAAATAAAAGATGAAGTGTTTATCCATATGTTTAATTTCAATTCAAATGGAAAAATATAGAAAGTATATATGTGATAATAACTTTAAATTTTGCAAAACATAAAATGCCTAAATAACATATATTTAATAAGTGAAAGATTAATTAGTAATTGTAGTTAAGTGCACATTTTTTTTTTATAGTCGAGAGCTGAAATTTGGGCCAGACATTATTACGTGTTGCATACATGCTACGCACTCATGAAGTTCTTATTTCGAAAAAAGGTTCGTAAGAATATTGATATTAGGTAATCAGGCAATCATGGCAATTCTAAATTTCTAAGTCGTTTCAAGTTTTTCTTCATAAAAACTTCAGCATGTACGACAAAGTGGAGGGGTACGGTGTTCAGCATTCTTACAGCCCCAGAATCTTCACAATAATAAAAAAAAAATTTAGAATTACATTCCACATTAGGTTAAATTGAGAGAAAATATTGTTTGTATGATAAAATCTTTAAGTAACAAAATTTTTCCTTCAAATTTTAATGCATAAGTTTGTTACCTAAAATTTGAACTTAAAAACTTTCATTAAACTAGAATAATTTTGTGTCAATTAATTTTACACATTTGATTAACATTGATGAATTATTATTATTATTCTTTATGAATTCCATCAATCTCACCTTAATAGTCAACCAAACAAATCCTCTGGTTTGTTTTAATGAAATTATTATCGTTGCCTATATAAAAAAAAACAAACAAACAAGTCCTCAAATCCATAGCACGGTTTCATTCTGCTTTGAAAAATATTATTGATCGATAGTGAGAGGATGGTCACTCTTGTTGTCACGCCATAACATCTTTCCATAATTCAGAAATTAAGAGCCATATGATAAGAAAGTAACATAGTGGCATGGTGGTAACTAACCAAACTACTTGTCCACATGAAAATCAAGAATCTCATAAAATAATAATAATGCAACAATAATATTATTAAAATTTAAAACCAAGAACCCCATTTGAAAGGGCAAATTAAAAAATGGGTCTATCACTGTCCCCTTTGTTATGTTAGGTCAAAGTCAGTAATTGCCCTCTAAACAAAGGTATAGTGTCAATGACAGTGTGGTTTTGTGTGTATTGAGAAACACGAAGGGGCCTTGTGTTGTCAATGAAAATGCAAGCAATTTGTTGCTGATTGGGATTGCACAAGAGCCCACAAGTGCTCTAAAATTTTGATGTCAACTATGTTAGGGTGTTGTCTCCCATTGAGGTAGCTCGTGTCAGAGACAAATAGCCTTTTTGTCGAATTCTATGCTTTGTTTTCATAGGCTTGAACCCCAAAGGTTGCTTAGAGACAATGCCAATACCCGATTCTTAGGTGAAAGTGGTCCCCCACTATGTTCCTGTGTTCTTTAATTAATTGTGGCTTTAGACAACACTAGATTAACAACTTCTCTTCATCACTTGGTTTTAGTACTTCTTTTCTTGCTAATAACAAGGATCGATATGTCAAATGTTGTTGTCAACAGATGGTGAACGCTTCAAAAGGTGGGTTTCAGCAATTTCTTTTGTCAAGCTTTTATTAGTATGAATTACTTACTGTAATCTTTGAGAAATTTTATTAATCATGTAGGATTTTTTTCCAATTATATTTTTTATCTACTATAATGAGAGCATACATGAAAAATTTGAATCCAATTTCATTCACACCAAGGATATATTAATAGTTTTAGCCGATACTCTTTCGGTCTTTAATTATAAGACTTTTTAATTCATTTATGTATTTTATGAAAAAATAGTTAATTTAGTTAATCACATTAAATTTATTAATTATTTATACTATCATTTTAAAGTTATTATTTTCTTGTATCTCTATCCATGTAATTATTTCTCTTTAATATTTGGATAGAAAATGAATAATTAAGGTATGTAAGAAAAAAATAATTGATACATCTAAAAATTTTTAAAATATCTTATAAAAAAGATAAAAAAAATTTTTAAAAAAACCTTATTAATTAAGAATGAAAGGAATAATACATTTGAAATTATACTAGCAAGAGTTGATTTTAAAGTGATGATTTTCTTTTATATCATTAGTTTTTAAATTATCATTTTATCTTCATATAAAATGTCACAGTGCAAAGATAATTAGTAATGTTTTTTTATGTTATTATATAAGATACCATTTTAAGATCTTTATATAGCATTTAATTAGATCCATTTATCTCATTTACCAAGTGAAATATTAGATGAACCATTATATCATATGAAGGGAAAAAATACTTTTCAAGCTTACATGAATTTGTCCTTGCAATTACAATGACAATGACTTTGTAAGGTCAATCATTATACTTTAGAGTTTAGACTCTAAGTGATACAAGATGCCTCGTGTTTGAATAGTAAATCACAAAAAAACTTACTCTATAAAAATATTAGATAAAATTGTATTTTTGGTCTCCCTAGTTGTCTCCAATTTCGAATTTAGTTTTCCTTTTAAATTTATTCACGAATTTAGTCCTCCAATTATGTCTAATCCTGTAAATATGGTCCTCCAGTTTAGATTTGAACGTTGAATGTCACGTGTTACGTTATGATTAGACAATTAAAAGATACACCATTTCAATCGAGTGTGGTTAATTTTTTTTTACCTAAACCCTAAATTTGGAGTAACCATTTTTAATGGCATTGCCGGCTTCATAGTAACCACCCACCATATCCTTAATGATGGGTCTCACGCCATCATCCTTGCCGTCATGCAGACCAGAGTTGCCTCTCCAAGAAACATTGTTGTGACGAGGGAGCTTTTCGGATTTCTGGGCGTTGAAGAAGAGGAAGGCCTTGTGGAGGGCGATGGTGTAGTTGTCGAGAAGGGGTGGCTTGTGGTGGTGGTGGGGGACGATTTTGACAATGAGAGTGATGAAGCTGAAGAGGAAGGCAAAGACAGTGAGGGTGTCGAGGGTCCAGATGAAGAGCTTGCGGCTAACAATGATGTAGCCAAGATCAACAAACACAATTTTTAATAATAGAAAGAGGTTCTTGAAGAGGTTGACCATTTGAGAAATGAACTTATGGTTGATATGTGTGTTCTAGTGATTTATTTAGTCTTTAGAAAATGAGATTTTCACTTTTTCACATGAAGTAGTGTTATCGATTTTTCAGGTTGGTGTTGATATTCTAGGCATGAGATATGGTTAGAGAAAAAGTTGTAATGGGTGGTGCCAAAGAGAGTGAAAAGCATGGTGTTTCAGTCACTCGAGCAATGGCTAGCGCTGTTTTGGGGTAAAAAAAATAATTAACCACACTTTGTTAAAATAACGCACCTTTTCATCGTCAAATCATAATGTAACAGTGACAATCAATGTTGCTTTGTAACAATCAACGTCCAAATCTAGACTTAGAAATCACATTTATAGGATGACATAATTGAGGAATTAAATTCGTTAATAAATTTAAAAGGGGACTAAAATCGAAATTAAAGACAACTAGAAAGATTAAAAATATAATTTTACAAAAATATTAAGGAAAAGTCTTATTTCTTACTAAAGGTAGAAGTGTACTTTTCCCTCTTTAACCAATCCTAGTTTTGTTCTCTTAAATCCATGATTATTTGGTTTAACATCATATTGATATCATTTTTGCTTTTTCCTAGCATGTTAAACGAGCTATCTTGTTACATGCATTTTTTTTTATGTATATCATAATAATATTGGCATGTGAAAATTTCTAATATAACAATTTAAAAAATATTGACATTTTCTTCCACCTCGCATCACAGGCTGCCTAACAAAAGGCTTTCCCAACTTTATTAATATCTTTGACCTTTTCAAACAATTATCAGTCATCAATGACTTAGTAGGTTTTTTTTTTTTTTTAGTTGTCGTTAAAAAAATTTCTCCATCCTTTGGTTATGATGATTTTAAAGGAAAAGCAACCTACAATGTAGAGCTGGACAAATGGACCATGGCCCGTGGACTACCCATGAAACTCACAACCCATACGAAATATAAATATTGATATTTTGAGCCTATTTAAATTATAAGTTTTTTACATGAACACTCATGGGATTTTTACATTTTAATATAAAAAATATAATAGTAATAAATAATTTGTGTAAACAAAGTAAAATAAAAAATTTAAGTATTTTTTATATGGTTTAATGATTGGTGAATAGTAATCTAATATTTTGATTTAGTATAAAATCGCAGATTAAATAGACTTGATGTAAAAATATATTTTTAGGTAACTTAAGATATAAATTATGTTACCATTTTGGATAAATAATTTTTTTATTAGACAATTTATAGTTAATTTTTAAAATAAATCAAATTTTACATTTTAAAACTTATTTTTCTATTTTTTAAAATTTTTTTTTCAAATGTGGGTCGGCCTATTATGCCTGCGGGACGGATAGGAGTTAAAATATATATATTAAAATGCAGACATCATAGAATGAATTTAGCCCCATGTTCGACTCTACTACAATCTACAACAAATACATTATTCTTATTTACAATAATCTAAGCACTTTAAATAGGTATTCTCTTTACATATAAGCCTTGCATGTTATCCATTTACACTTTATTATTGTAACAAATATCTCTATCATTTCCTAGTTGTTTGGACGTAAATATCAGCATAGAGATATATCATCATAAACTTGCACTTCCTAGTTGTTCAATGGAATTTGATGAATTTCCACACTGAATCAATTAAATTGATTTAAATAAATTATATTATTGGTTTTTTTAATATAAATTCAAACTAGAACAGATATAATCACTTTAGTTTTAGTATACACTATCTTTTTTCAACTTTAACTAGCTAGACTCAATCAATTATATTTTTAATTTTTAAATAATACATTTTAACCTTTAGAGCTTGAATATTGTCATGAAGTCTTTTAATTTGGTCATCGGGTATTTAATGTAATTTTTTAATAGAATAAATGACAAATTTAATCCCTAAGTTTGTATTTTGTTGTCATTTTAATTTCTAAAATTAAAAAAAACTTACATAAGTTTCTAATTTTTTTAATAGTTTGACTTAAGTCCTTGAAATTGATTCATTTTTCTTATTGGTCTCTAAACTTATATTGTATAATCATTTATAACTCTAAGTTTGGGACCGAAATAAAAAAAATGGACTAATTTTAGAGACTTTAATGAAATCCATAAAAAACTCAGGAACTTATTTGAGTTCTTAAATTTAAGAACTAAAATGATACTGAAATAAAAATTTAATGATTAAATTGATCATTTATTCTTGATTATATTTAGGTAAAGAAATTAATCATATATATAAAGTGATAATTATAGGAAAAAAATATTAGGTGAAATAAATATTTTGTTATTAAATATTATATTGTAAAAAAATTCAAAATCCAAATCAGCCCAACCCAGGAAAACTCCTAACTAATAAACTGATCCAAGTCACGAAAACTCCTAATTAACAGTTTTGTATTTTTTTATTGAACGATTTATAATTATAATAACCTCGTTTAAAAATATTCTTATAAAATATATTTTTTATATTTAGTTTAGGGTTAAATTAGACTAAAATAAAATTAATAAAATTAAAGATTAGACCAATATTATATATTTCCTTAAATGAAAAGATAAAATATTTCTATTTTAAAACAGAAAAATAAATATTACATATTGAATAAAATATGAAAACTAAAATTATATTTAAGTCTTATAAGTACATTACATTAATTTATCTCACACAATCCCTTATTTCTATTGAAAGAGAGATGAAAGAAATAAAATTAAATGAGGTGGGATTTACACTTTATATTATGTTTTAATTCAAAAAAATTATCTCAATTTACCTTTACTCAATTTTATTTTATTCTACCAAACATTTCATCATAAAATCTGATCGATCATCTTTATTAGAATTTTCCTCTATCTAATCACGTTTTTTTATTCACAAAACTCAAATTCAAAACTTTTCTCAAAGAGAACATTGACTTAAATATGATTTTAATTCTTATACTATAGTTTATTATCTTTTCATTTTTATTTATGGCTAGTAAAAAAATTGTATATAATTTTAGTCCCTAATTATTCTGAAAATTTAAGTTTTGGTCACTAGACAATTAAAAAACATTAATAATAATGTCATGCTAATATCATCATATGCCACATCATCAAAAAATAATATTATAATTTTATCATCACATGTCACATCAACATAATGTCATATCTTTAATGTCATGTCAGCATAAGTATCATGTCAATAATGTTATATCATCTTAAAGTCACATATACTAAAAAAATGAATTTACAAAAATTATAAATGAAAAAAGACATGAACTAAAAGAAAAAAATGACATATTTATAGATACAAACAAATATTGAAACCTTAGATATAATGTATAAATTTAATGTAAAATAAATAAAAAATAAAAAATAAAAAATTAGAAGAATTGAATTAAGAGATTCTAAATCATAGGATTTACTTTGCCATTTTTTTTTGCTATTATATTTTGTATTAGTTGTTTTTAATGTGATAACTTTATATTTTTAAATATTTGTGTGTTGATTCATCACATGTTATTTTAAATAATTTTAAATTTTTTTATTCATAAGAATTAAATACAATAACAAGAATTTTACAATACTCATACGTTATGTTCAATCAACTAAATTAGATTTCCATAGCAAAAATATATTTGGACAAGTTTGTAAGACAAATTTTGTCATTGATAAAGACATTAGTCAACTCAAACAAAATTACTTTTCATTGAAGAATGCATGTGGTTTAGACAAAAAAAAAATGTGTTTATAATTTTCTGCTTCCATGTAAAATTAAAAAATGAGTTGTTTAGCTTCTTCCATTATATGATATAATCATTAATTAATAACTTAAATAACTCCTTGGTTCCTATAAAATATGATTATTTTTTAGTTTTTTTTTTTCAATTTCAGTCTCTTGGATTTTGTTTTTAATTTTAGTCTATCTTGTTGTCTACAACATTAAATAATGAAGTATTTATGACATTAATAATTTATTGACTCATCATAACATTGATAATTTTGTTTTTTTTTTAATTTAATATATTTCAAAATAATTGATCACATCAAAGATAATTTTGTGAATTGTTACGTGTGAGCAAAATTTGAAAAAAAAAAACAAAATAGGAAACAAAAGTTGCCATATTATAGAAATTTGGGAGAAAAAGTACAATTGAATATTTTTTTTTTTCTCGTAACAGAATTGCTTATGTATTTCCAAAATACAAAATTCAGAAGACGAAAAACCAGAAAAGAAAGGAAAAGCGAGAATCACCAAAACCTGCTAACAGCTAGCAACGTAGCAGTTAATGTAAACAGGTTGGCAGCAGCTAGCGTAGCAGGCATAGCTAGGCCAATAAATTACGATCCACACAATATTCACCTCTGCCCAATATATATAATTTAGTTGAAGAGAAATTAAATAAAGAAAAATTTGATATATACACACATAAAAATTCAATTTTCTATTTCATTAAATTTTTAGTTCAAATTTTATATTTTTCTGTACTAAAAAAATATTGTTTTTCTCTTCCACTTTTTTTCCTTTTCAACCAAATAGATTCTTGTTTTTAATTTTCAATACATTTATCACTTTAGAAAATTACTTATTATTATTTTTGGTATCTTACCAAATACTGAAATGAATTCATTATGACATTTTTACTCTTTTTTTAGTAAAGATATTTTTGTTAAAGAATTTTATTTTATTAATATAATTTGTGTTATTAATATTTCCTTAAAAAAATGTTTGTTGCTTTTAAAGAATAAATTATATAAAATGGCAGGTAGTGATAATTATCTTTTTTTTTTCTTACTTAAAGTTTAGGTGAGTTTGGTTACGGGACTTACCAGGGTCAATAGATCATAAGGTTCAACAAAGATTTACGTATTATCCATCGTCTTTATGTGCATAGTAGAAATCAAACTCATATTTTTTAGGTGGTTTCTTACTAACTAGGTCAATCTTTGTTGACCAATGTTGTACTTCTAAAAATATTTAGTAATAATATCTTTTCAACACCCTAAAAAAATATGTTAATATTTTTTTAATTTTATATAAAATATTATTTATAAGTATATTTAATTTCTAAAAATATTAAACAACTTAATAAATAAAAATATTAGTAAAAATATCATGTTGGAGATAGAAGATTGACCAATAATTAGGAAATATGAAGGAAGGAGAATAGGTGGTATGTTCAAATCTTTCAAATGAGATTTATAATAAAACTAACATACTAATATTTGTCAATAAAAAGATATTAATAAAAATTATTTAAATATAAATTTAGTTTTAATATATGGTTAGTGTAAAAAGTTTATACTATTAATTAATTAGAAAACATGCTAGGTATAATTTTTAAAATAATTATATTAAATAAAAAAAATTATTACATATAATAACATATAATTAAATTATAATAAAAAATTACTTTATCAATATATTTCAATTGAAATCTTGAACTTTTTGGAATTATTCTAATTCAAAACGATTTCACTTCACCTGCATCAATGGCCGATTCATATTCTGCTAAAAAGAGAATAAAAACAGGTGTGAAATTTAATGTAATGGCAGAGTGAGAATGTGGGGACAATAAGGAATGAAAGTAAGAGTGTAAAGATATAGTTGTGCTGATGGCATTTGCAGACACCAAATTGCAACAAATTTGGAAAATTGTTCACTTGTTTGCCTTCACACTGCCTAGTCTTCTACTCACTTTTTACCACTTTGCATTCACTTGACAATTTTCAATTCAATTCAATTGGAATTGAAGAATATGACCGAGAACAGAAGCATGGCATGCAATGCCAATAAGTAATAAGTAATAACCCTTTTGATCTGACAAAGTTTCCACCAACCCCAACCAACTACCCTTGGTGGCCGTAGATAGCAGAGTCATAGGGTGGCGGAACAGTGTGGCAGACATGGATAGTGTCCCTTATAACGTCACTAGAATCAATCACTTTTGAAGGAAAAGTGAGTGAGTGGCTGAATAAGGACACACACTGTGATATAATACAGTTTTAATTAATTAATTGATTGAGAGAATAAAAGAAAGTAGTGTGGTGAATATGCTCATTTTGGTCATGATTGACTACTAACAAACGTAAGGTGTGGGGTACCATCGGCTTCTCATGTGTGTTTTCATACTATTTTTGTTGGCAGTCTATTTACCCATTTTGGAGGCTATTTAGTATGAGTAATGTTAACCGGCTTCTCATGTGTAAGAGTATTAATTAAAAATTTAAATTATGTTTTTTGTTGGAGGCGATAAATTATATTATTTATGATTATTTTTATATATTTTTTAATGATTTTCATAATAAATATTTTTTTCTTTTAATTCTTTAATTAACATCTTTAAGTGTATTGATTAGCAAAACTCATTTAGTATTTACATATTTTGGACTTTGGTGTAGTCAGTATAAGAACGACATAACAACAATTAATAATAATCATTGGATCAAGATTAAAAATAATAAATATTTTAAATTAAAATATTTAAAAGTTTAAATTAAAATCTAATATAATAATCAAGCCTCTAAAAAATTTAATAATCAAATCACATTTTAAAATATTTCAATTATTATTAATTCATTACTATAATAATGATTGTGATAACAGTAACAACAATAATTATGACCGGAAAGATAATAGAATGATAGATAACTTTAAATATAAATGATTGAAGTAGAAGAAGAAGAAAATATAGATAACTTTTATTTAAATCTATGGGTCCATGAATGTGTGATTTTAAAAAAAGGAATTGGAAGTACTAACTCCTTTATTGGGGAGTTATCGGGAGTGTATGATGGTCTTTGAAGAGGCCACCAAAAAGGATTCCAAGTTGTGGATCTCCATATTGATTCGAAAGCAGTCCACTGGGAAGAACTGAACAAGGTAGGAAACACTTTATGATGGAGCTTAATTCATCAAATTTGTAATATGATTTGTTTTGGATGGAGATTGTGTATTTCTCATATCCATCGAGAAAGAAACACAGATGCATTCGCTAACTTAACTTGTGAGTTGGAGTTTGAGTTTATGATGTTTGAACAACCTCCAGATTGTTGTAATTTTCTTGGTCCTGTTTAATGCAAAAAAAAAAAAAAAAGAGAGAGAGAGATGAAAGATATACATAAACAAGAAAATTAAGTATACATGTAAAGATAATAAAAGATTGGTTTAAGATAGTTCGAAAACAAATATTTTGATATAATTGTTATAAGAAATATTTGTAGGAATTAATAATTTAATCCAATGTATTACATTTGTAAAATTGGTATTAATAATCTAAAATTTAATTAAATAATTAAACAATATCAATCCACAAAATTCTAACAAAAACTTCATTTCTTAACATATTTTTTACAAATTTAAATTATATATTTTGGTTTACAAATTCAAATAAACATGTACAAGGCACAAATATTATATATAGTTAAAATTTCTGCCAACCTTTACCGTGGAAAAAGTAAATAAATAAATAAATAAATAATCTCATTTAATTATACTACACAATATGATTAAATGATTTGACTCAAAGCTCAATTAACTAAGTTTAAACTTCAATGTTAGTGCCCGTACGTGTAAGAAACCAAATTCAAACATTGGTGCCATAATTAAAAATGAATTTAAAAGGCATATAAGGTTGGTAATCCCAAAATTATAGCGCTCCACCCCTTGTGTATTTATTTTCAATTATTATTTGATGCCGATATTTATAGGCAATTAATTATAAATTAATTTTAATATGACTTTTAATCCTCTGTTATGTAGAATTTAGGCTTACAATTAATTCTTTAATTATAATTACAAGTTTAATTAAATCTCTCAATTATTAAAAAATTTAATTAAATTCTTTAATTGTTTCAAACACTACAATCATACCCATTTTACCAACTCTATTAATTTGATTGATGAAAATTTTATAAATAGATATTTTTATATGATGCATGGAACTGATGTAAAGATTTCTTGTCTTACATCACTAGTATTTGCAATAGATGTAAAAATATCTATTTTGATTCATCTTTGAATATTTTTTTATGAATCTATAATTGATAAACATTTAATGTAATACAATATATTAAAGTTCAAATACATAAATTATATAAAATAAATAAATTTATTTTCTTAAATAATAATTTATATCAATCTATAGTATATATTTTCCTTGAAAATTTCCGTTGTTTTAGTTCATGAATAAATTTTCGTGGCATATATTTGACTTAAAAATTAAGGTACAAACACTATTATGCAGTAAATAATGTATTTAACATATTAAAATAATTTCAATTATTATTTGAAATTTTCAATCAATCCATTTGAGATTTTACGTTAATCGAAAAAACATCCAATTTTTTACCTTGAATAATTTTTATATTATCTTGAACAAATTTTCTAATTTTAATAGTGTGTATTGATTTTAAATAGTTAAGGCACAAACACTAATCCGAAATAAATAATATATCCAATCTTTTAAAATAAATTTGGCTAACTAACTACTTTAATTTTTCATCCATTTGAATCGTCATATTTATAACTGAGAATTTTAATTTTTTTACCTTGAATAATCTTTTCTATATTAAATCCATATATTTAATCTTGATCTTTATTTTATAATAAATAAATTGTTACAACAACTTTATTACTTTTATTAACGGATTCAAACTCTAGCAATCAATGTATAAAAAAAAGTGTCAATCAAGAGTTAATTTCCGATAATTCTGTTAATTTTAGTTTAATATATATATATATATATATATATATATATATATATAACAGCTAAATAATTATTATTCAAATATTTTTCAAAGAAAAGATTTGATTATTTTAAAAACCTTATATAATTTTTTTAATAATTATAAGAAAACTAACCGCGTAAATAAAATATAATTTTGTATAATTTAGTTAATTTTTTTATAATTTTCATAGTTTATAAAAAATAAATTAAATTAAGTTTATAGAAAATTATAGGTAATTTTAATTAGACCTTTTTAAATTTGAGCATATTATATTATTATTTAGTACGCAACAAAAATTGGATAAAATTCAAATTTATCATGTTATTATGATATTTTATTCTTATCCTCTTCACATATCCTATCCGATCCTAGTCATTAAACAATTGAAAGTATATGTGATTTGTATTTATAAAAGGGAAATTACATAGTTGACCTCAGTATTTGTTTTAGGAAAAAATGGTTGACTTGTCTATATATTTAAGGTGACAGTGAAGAAGTTTTCAAATGATCTGTGACGAAGGAGTATAAAAAATGTGAAATAATGCAGGTTATATATATCTAAACGGTTGCCATATTTTAAATGTAAAAATTGAAATAACTAATTTGGCCCCTCTTTGCAAAAAAGGTAAATGACAATTAAGTCCCGTTTTATATAAAAATAAAATAAAATGTTGTTTGGTTTTTATATAGTAATTAGTAAACCAGAGGGATGAATTGAGTGCTCCGGAGCGCTGGTTGTTAGCTTATTTTTCTAATAATAGTTTTTACTTCTTTAATAAATATAGGTTCTAAAAAAAATATAAATCAATTATCAAATCAATGAATCATTAATTAAATCATATAACCTATTTTTTACATCCTTAACATATATTTATATTTAATCTCAGCCATTCAAATAATTATTCATAATCTAATTGCTTATAATGTTGGTTGATGGTTCACCCATACAATAACTACTAATATTGAAAAATCAAGGCCTTAACATTATTATTGTTGTTTAAAAATAATAAAGCTTAAATATATTTTTAGTCATTGTATTAATAATCAAGTTTGGTTTTAGTCCTTATACTTTAAAATTAATCATTTTGAACTCAAATTTTAAAAATATGTTGATTTAGTTTCTCCCTATAATACAAACCGTCGATTTTAGGGATTGAAACTACATGATTTTTAAGTTTAAGGACTAAATATATATTTACCTAAATCAAATTTACTAAAAGTAGACTAAAATAGTAAATTAGAAATATAAGAACTAAAATCAAATTTTACGAAAAGTAAAGAGATCAAAATCATTTTTTACTCAAAATTTAAATTCTAAATAAACAATACAACTTAAATTACAAAATAAGAAATTATTTCCTGTATCTCCGAATTGCTTGCTTCCTGTAGGTCTTTTCGGAATATAATTTCACATAATTGAAAGACTTTTTTTAAATATAAATTTTTACATTTAAGAGAAGCCCTACAGAAATGTAATTTTACATTTCAAATTAGGTGTTCAGCTGGAAGCTTGAAATAATAATTCTAATAATAGAAAACTTAAAAAATACACATGTAAATCATGTTACATGTTAATATGAATTCATTTTTTTAGACATCTTTTTAACTAATATTTTTAATTATATTTGTCGTTGGCAATAATTTTAATATTTTATAAAAAAATTAAAATTTATAAATCTATAAATGAATAATAATTTGAACTTGAGTATATATTTATTAGAGAACTTAATAATTTGTAAATTATTCAAAATATTGCATATAAATGATAATGTTATAAATTAATAGTTTTTTTAGAATATAATTTGTAAAATAATTGAATAAGAGCTGAAAAAAGCAATATTGGAGGTGCATGAAACAATAGATTACAAAATATAATCTTCACCGCAAACTCACAGGACTTGGGGACATGGCTTTTCAGGGTCAACAACGACTTTTGCCTTTTTAAAAACGAAAAAACGAAAAAACGAAAAATACAATACAACTTGTACAGATAAAGCCATTTATGTAAATTGTGACTTTCAATTCAATCTATAAAATTCTTCAACAGGTCAATAGTCACACATCTTTAACCATCCAAATTATTTATTATAGATCCAAAGGCTATTAAATATCACAATCATACCTAAACCACATGCTGCAAAGTTTAAAAACAATATGTATTGCTTTGTACACAGGTGAATCATTTAATACCTTAGAATTTACCTATTTAATTAAATACCTTTTTTCCTTGACAATGCATCAGATTTTCTCCTATTCAATTAAATGGTTTCCCATCCCCCTCCCTTCCCCTCTTTTCTTCCTAATCTATTTAAATTTTTAAATTAAATAAAATAATTATTTATTACCCAGTTTTAAAGTTTCTTTGGATTGGTCATGCTCTATCAATGAAGTAAAAGTTAATACGATAGAAGAGGAAAATGCCCCACATGCACAATCTAATTTCCACAAATAAAGAAAAATAAAAATAATGAAAAGAACCACACTTCAAAAGTCATGAAATCAATATGAAAATGATACACAATTTTTGTATTAAGAGAACATGAAATTAAAAAAAAAACATACAATAAGGAAGTTTATATATATTATCTTAATTGCCAAATCATCTCTCGCAAGTGCAAGGTTGGGAGGAAGCAGACGCCACTTCGTTGTGACAACAACTTAATGGTGGAAATTAAAGAGGCTAGAGGTAGTTTGTGCATGATATTTTATGGACATTTCTGTAATTGTGCTGGAAGTGGTAGACACTATTCGTTAAAGGCTTTATGCGTAGCAGATAGGAAATTCTTATTGGATAATTATGTTTTTATTTCTTGAATTTTCATTTTTAATCTTTAAATAAAAAATTCACTGATCTTGATTCTTAGATGTTTTCATCCGTTAACATTTTTAGTCTCTTTCATAAAATGCACCATTAGTTGATGATGTGACGATTGATAGGAGGACCACGTGAAGATCTTTAATTTGCGGCGGTTAATTTTTTTGGTGCTTTTGATAGCTAGAACATACTTGACTGGTGTATTAAAAAGGGTATTAAACAACTAGTGGCGGTTTCTGCCAGAAATTTTTTTCACTGGTTATTTGGAGGATCCATTCTTTATGAGGACTTGTTAAATCTTACTTAAGGTGTTAATTAAGAGCAAGTAGATGTTCTTCTTGGCAAGATTCATCCGAACGCTTGATGTGACAATCTATTAGTATTAACGGTCGGATTGCAGGACTAGCTTGCTTCCAAAAATAGGTTTTTGGGATACGTTAAAATTTCAATACTTCTGAAACTAATTTTTGATAGTGTTAAAATGTTACCATATTCTATCAAATGTATTAGATACGGAACCTAATTTCTAAAATATTATTCATTGACAAAAAATTATTCTGAAAATTCGTTTTTAGAAAAGGTTTTTAAAAAAAAATAAAAAATACTAAAAATATAAAAGAAATCACATTTTAAATTTCGAGGAGGTACATTTAGCAATTACAATGAAACTAACGACAAAGGTTTAATAACGGTGTCCACCTAGCGTCCTAGGTCCATTGTCATAACTACTTAGAACTGCCAGCTTTGGAAAATTTAACATAATCCTTTATTAAGTATAAATTTTAAAAGTCTTATTTTTTAGATATTTAAAATCTTTTCAAACGAAAATCTTTAACATGTGTCATATGGTTTTACTAAAAAAAGGAAGTTTAAATGCAATTTTTTGTCTTTCTATTTTAAAATAAAGATATTTGATTCCTCTTATTTTAACAAATTTATATTTTATTTTATCAAAATTGTAATTTTGTCTATATTTTTTCTTATATTTTAATTAATTAAATTATTTTGATAGTACCTAAAATGAATATGTTAAAGGCTTAAAATAAAAAATAAAATAGACAAAAATAAAAATTAATTAAAATTATGAATTTTCTAAAATAAGAGAGGAGAGGCCAAATGTTCATATTTTAAAATGAGAGATTAAAATTAAAATTGAAAATTAAGCAAAATAGATCATTGTACAATTTTGGTTTCTTGACTCTAATTGTACAAATTAAGTCATCCAAGTATCATAAATTTATAATTTTGGTACCTACTATAATTTATTAAACATTTAATAGGTTTTGTTTATGTGATAGTGGATGGTAATATGTTAGTCGATATATTGTCGATTCATATGCTAATGCTAATATAACTTAATTGCACTTTGATTCCTAATAGTAATTGTGATATTATAAGGATAATTAAGCTATGTTAGCATGTGTCAAACAATATATATTAGCTATCTCATTAGCAAGATATTATTATCTTGTGATAAATAACAAAAGACCAATGAATTGAAAACATACAATTGTGATATTAAAGATGATTTTTTTTTTCATTTTTTTAAATAATCATGATTCACATGTTTGACGCTGATAATTTTACATTTTCATATATATATATATATATATATAACGGCATTTTTTTTGTTATATTCTTATTACATTTTTTACATCTTTTCTCCATGAAATTTGCCAACGTAAAGGTAAGAGGGGGGGGGGGGGGGGGATCCCAAATTGAAACGTATCCTTTCAGCTTTGGGTTAAAAGAAAGTCAATTATTTAATTAATGACATTTTAATAACTAAACGAAAATGAACTTGGAGTTGGTTAACGCACGTCGTAAATTATTTGACAATTTATTTTTTCTTGTATAAAGATGTGATCCCAATTCTAGAATTGTAAGCATAAGCCAGCCTCCATACAAATAATAATAATCATAATTAAAGTCGAGTGTGAGCATGCCAATTAGAGGAAAGTTGGCATTTGCAATGTTGGTGTTTGCTGGCATTGTAAGGGAACATGCCACTTGCCTCGGCTCAATGCGGAGGTAATTTCACTCTCATTTTTCAGAAATGTGGTGAGTTCATAAGAAAGGAAGGGGATACCATTCCCCCATCCCAATAATGTTGCCAATAACTCAACAATCAAAATATTGATACCCAATGTGGAGGTAACCTTAATTTCTATCATCTTTAACATCCTTTATTCTCTCTCTTTTTAATATATCAAAATATGTTATTCATCCAACTAATATTATATTTAAATCTTTTAAATAAGTTCTTAAATTTAAGTTTTGTGAATAAAAATAATATTATGACAAAATACATACCTACTAAAGAAGGTCATCTAGGATCTTAAAGAAAAAATAATCATTTGTAAAGCCAACAAATAAGTTCTCATGACATGATTTTAAAAAAAATAATTTTAATTATTTTAAAAATAATTATTATAAAAACTAATAATCTAATCATATGCAACAACTTATAATAATTGAATAATGATCTAGTATTTAACACAATCAATGTAAGATTATTTTATTTGAATAAGTGATTTTGAATTATGTAAATCACTTTAAACATTCAAAGATAGAGATATGATCCTTATAGTGATTTTGGTCAACTTGGATAAAATTTACCTCTCATATAAATAATACATATGGGCTCTAGAAAAAAATAATAATAACAATTGAATGACAGTATCAATTTTTTTTTACACTTTTAATATATTTTAATTTAACTGATAGATGAAAAGTGAATGGTATGGTGGCCGCTGGCAGAGAAGGAAGGATAACATATATAAACCCCAAGATCATAAACAACAAATTTCTTTACTTGTTTTCAATAATTTGCTGTATGTAAAGCCAATTTGATGAATATCTTTGTTATTTTTGGTATTGAGATGATTAATACTATCAAGTTGTGCTTTTCAGATTACGATGTTCCTCCTGCTCCGGAGGAGTGAACGTCAAGTATTGAAGACGTATGCACACAACTCCCCTTACCTAGGGATCCATAAATAAGCCAAACATGGCCTGCATGCGCATTTCATTCTACTGTACGTTTTTCTTTTTCTTTCTTTCATGTTTTATAATTATATATGAATTAAATATCTTTTTAATCTCTTAAATTTACTACGTGCCTTTTTAATCTTTTAAATTCAAATTTATAGTTATAATTCTCAACTTCGTGAAATGCTATTTTTTTAAACTCATTTATGACTTATTTTTGGTAATTTGAATGCATAATTTGAGATAACACTACAGCAAAATTGAAAAAAATATTTTTTGAATTTGAAAAATTTTAAAAAATATAAATTTTAATTTGAAAGACTAAAAAAATAATTCCTTAATACGAGAGACTAAAAACACATATAAACCATATTATGTTTAATTGGTTTATGTATTACAACATGTTGAATGTTAATTGTGACAACAATAATATATCTCTTCCTATTCCTATGACATATTATCTTAATAATTTGCCTAATATTTGTTGGTGAAAATTTACGTTGTGTTTCAATTAACCTAAGTTCTTATTTGCTTTAGTAATGGATTCTCAAGTCACTCCAAAGAGAAGTTGTTAGATTAGAGTTGTATAATACTTTTTTTAAAATGAATTTAATGGTCATATATACATGACCGTGTAAAAAAATTATTTTATATTATTATTCAATAAAATTTTGATACATGATTATTTATGATTAGATATATTGTAAAATTAATTTTATGCTATTTATATATAGTTTTGTTTTCTTTTTCTTTTTTAATATCAAGTATAATGGCTATGCATTAAAAATGAAAAAAAAATTATAATCAAATCACATATTATTGTTCGTATAACATTTAAAATTATTATTATTAAAATCAATAAATTTGTCAAAAAATAATTATTTACGGTTGAATGAGAATATATATCATATTTTTTCTTTAAGCTCGATTTTTTTTTTTACCAATTATTCGCTAAAAGTTTATTTGATTACAAATTTCCATGTTATATAATTTTTTGAATAAAAATATAATTGTGTACCTTTTTTTTTTTCTCTCAAGAAGTGACTCATAGTAAGAGTGAAAGGGAGTGTAGCAAATAGGGATTGTGATATTTTTCTTTTGCTTCGGATAGGGATGGAACAGAGATATGGTTTGTCTTTTTTTTTTTTTAACATTAATATGGTTTGTCTTTTTTTTTTTAAACATTAATATGGTTTGTATATGAGAAATTTTGCAAGTAAGGAACAATAGCATTTTTAAGAAAAAACCAGTTCAGTATGAGCCTTGCACAACAATTATTATAAGTATGCATTCAATTTTGTTATAATTTCTATTTATTTAATTGTAATTTCTTAATATACATAAATTCAATTAAGTATTTATATGCTTAATATACATATATTATCATTAATTTTTTT
Organism: Glycine soja; assembly: GCF_004193775.1. Taxonomy (NCBI): domain Eukaryota; kingdom Viridiplantae; phylum Streptophyta; class Magnoliopsida; order Fabales; family Fabaceae; genus Glycine; species Glycine soja. The sequence continues at coordinate 38,629,860 of NC_041012.1, read as the reverse complement.
AATTCAATAAATATATTATATTTAATAAATAATACTATATTAGAAAAATATAAGTATATTTACATAAATACTATATAAATAAAAGTAATGGAGGGTTATCGGCCCTAATTGGAAAAAATACAGGGATTGTGAATGTAATCATATACCTCCTTTTTGTTAACACTGCCAATAGTGTTTGGGCCTTGGGGGAAGAATACGTGATGTTTTATCTGAAAAATAATCGGGATTTTTTTAATCGAGACAACTACAAGAAGAGTATAAGATATAATTGGCTAAAAACACAATACTGTAAGTATAATTTACTCAAAAAGGTTAACATGTATAAATTGACTTTAACTTCTAAATTATTTTTATCTATTTTATTTCTTGTTGCGCATGACTCATAAAGCTCCCGTGACACAGTACATGAGTCGTATTGCAATTTTGTGTGTATGTATGTATGAATTGCTCATTAAATAATAGAAAGTCCCAAAGTAGTAACCATACATGCCGAATTTGGGTATGTGTGTGTGCATGTTATTTTATTGTTTAGAGTTCGGTTGCTATTGCTAATGCCTCATCTACGAATACCCTGGAAGAAATTTATTCAAATTGTTCCACAATCGTATTAGAAGGAATGAATGATTGCCTTCATAGAGTGAATGAAGACATTGGTTTTTCATTTCAGTCATGCTCCTTGAGGAGTAAACTGTCAAAGAATTCATATGCAGGAGGGCTTTGCTACGCCCACTCAACCCAAACGATTTTTTTTTTCAAAAATATGTTTTAGGAGTTAATTTAAAATTAATGACCCAAGTAGAAATCAAACCCATAACTTTTGCATTATTAGAACAACACTCTAACAAATTGATCTAATAGGACAATTATGTTATAAAATAATTAATGTCTTTATATGTAATATTAAATTTTTTAATATATATTTAATGTATATGTAAATTTAGATAATAAATTTTTTTACAATTAATTTTAATCTAATAATTAATTTTTTTACATATATAACATAATTCACCTATTAGCTTAGTTTGTTAGGTGTACTAACAATTAAGCTGGGTGCGCATAGCAAAGCCCAGCTAGGAATGCAACAGGGCTGAAGACCCAAATGGGTCCAATATTGAGTGGGCCGGAAAGAAAGTCATACCAATCATTGATACACTTCCTGAATTTTGGACTTACAAAAAGCAAAAGAAGCATGGGGACTGGGACTTGCAAATTCATCTCATGAATCAAGTACTTCTTGGAACAATAATGAGCTTTTTGGAAACTTGTTGAACAAGATTCTCAGTGAGGAAAAGTGTAGAATACTGTATTTCCTTTTCACTGCAATCTTTGGTCATCAAAGCTCAAGCAATGGCTCTTACAAATATGGAAAAGCATGCTGAATCAGGTTGGTAGGAAGTTTTCAAAACAAAACTGCACTTTGACTTGGATGTTAACATCAAGGAACAAAGCAAAGATATGAGGGTGCTGACGGCTACTACATGAAGAGAACCTTGAATATTTACCTAATAAATTGTAGATGTCGGCAAAATTTACCTGTCTAGTGTTCTATTTGATCATAAGAATGGTGCAATTCCTTTCCACATGGTTGATCACTAACAAAGTTAATTGCACATTGATTTGGTATAATACCAAATCCAACACCTACTGGCTTAAACATATAAGAGTACACCCAATGTGACTTGTAGGTAAAATGTGTTAGTTCTTTTAGCATCTTAATAACAACTGATTTTAAATAACATAGCACATCAGAGTCATCCCATGATACCATTATAAACCTAGCTAGTGATTCAAGACTAGAAAGCTCTGACAAAGAAAAACCCGATTCAATGAGCAAAGTCAAATAAAGAAGTGAATCCAGATGATCTTGCAGTGTTTTTGAATGTGCATTGTGGAAGATTGATGCACATTATACTGAGGCAACAATAACTAGCTTCTATGTCTTCTCGAAGTATTTGGCATGCAAAGGTGCAACATAGTGCGTAATAAACACATAACCAGATTCACACTTATTGTGCTTGGGGAAGACAAGCACACATAAAAATTGAATTTCATCATCCTTGAACTGAAACTGTGTATTGTATAAAGCCTGAAACCATCACAAGAAGGAAGTAACAAGCACATGAGTTAGACCAATGTTAAATAATATGATGTGATTATTCAACTCACAAAAGAGGGCAGCATAAAGCATTATTCCAAATGTAACTAGAGAACTAATGCATTTTAAAGCTTCATATCATTGTCATGCAAGTTCTGAATCACATTGGAATTTATAAAAATCCATAACCTACCTCAACAATTTTTGAGATGAGGAGACTCAGCCTTTGCTTATAAGTCCAAGGGTAAATTCCTGCAAGGATAGAAGAATTTGCTTTAACTTATTCTTGGCCTCTTCATCAATCAAATCACCACCCCTGTTAAACTTTCTAGGGGGCTGGAATGAATTAAGGAAGAATTCTGGTTTATTTATGAAATGAAGATCAAGATACACTCCAATTTGGCGAAGATGATACTGTGCCCTTCCCCCACCAAAGTCATCATATCCAGCACTTATAATAGCAGCAGCTTTGCCAGCCCAAACATTTGGGGGTCTAGATGCCCAGTCAATTGCATTCTTCAGTGGAGCTATCACCAAGAAATGAATTATTACAAATTTTATGATTTATTAGTAGTCTAAAACTATCTATGATGATCTGATTTGCAATGTAATCTACTAACCTTCCTTTTAAGGGTTTATTAAATAAGAAGTAATCTCCACAAAATTTTATGATTTCTAATATTTTTCAGATAATAGTAGACTGTATGGCTAGCATTTTTCTTTATCAAATACAAAACAAAATTATTGGGCTTGAGATCTCGATTATGAATTCATCAATCCCTTTATTTAAATTAAAACAAATGTTAATTTCATGTTATAACATCATTTTGTTCAGAAACTTTTTTTTTTTTTTTATCTCATGAGAAAAAAGTACTAAAAGTTTTTTTCCCTCTCTCTCTTCAAAATACGTAAATAACTATGACGGTTTTAAAAAAAGAACAAAACAGATTTAATAAGATCAGGACAGAGACAATTTATCTAAGAAAGAATGTATGTAGTAAAAAATCCAAACCAAATAAACCCATCAATGGCAAACATATAATTTCAAGCTAGGGACTAATAATAGCCAACATCAAACTAATAAAACGAAATGACCCATTAACAGAAAAACACAAGACCCTAATAAAGTAAAAGAAAAATGGTACCGGTGAGAGAGTAATTATACTCGGGAGAAGCGAAGAGAACACTATGAGCTTGAAGAATCTTGCAGCGAAAAGCTTCAACTATTGGTGGGTATGTCCCATTGTTCTCAAGATCAGTGTTCAACATGGGAAGTTCCGAAATCTCAATGAACTCAATTTCAATGCCTTCAATTGCTCCTTTGCTCAACTCAATTGCTGCAGCCATTATCATTTACCAAAGTTAACAAATGAAAGTACAATAATTTGAAAACATATTAATAAGAAATTAAAAATAAAAATTATAACAAAAAAAAGACAGAATAATGGAACCAGCACGTATGAGGCCTGTGTGGGATGAGGTTTTTTTTGAGGGAACCAGAAAGCGCCGCCACTTTGGTCACCGTTGCTGGCATTTCTGTTTGCTTCAGAAAGACTCGCGTAAGGTGTTCTTGTCTTGTCTCTTTCTACATTTTTTAACTGCTATTATAAGAGGTAGTTATTCACTTTCTGTTTCTTCATTTTTTTAACTGTTATTATAAGAATCCAAGTTAATTTACGAAAAAATTTAATTCATTCCATCCTTTTATTTTCTGTTTGTTTGTATAAGTATTTATTGAAAAATTTATCCAAATGATTCTCTTCAGCAACAACAAAAAATGTCTTCTTACATGTCATCATATCTATCAAGAGAGACCCATTTATTTGAAAATCACTATCCATAGGAATACTAACAACACAACCATTCATATACCTCTATTATTGGTAAAAATGTATTAAAAATTACAAAAATCAAGAAAAAAAAATCATTAAATATTGCATGAGATGTATTAAATTTTGTGATTTTTAATAAATTTCAAGAAAATATGTTAAAAAAGTATGTTAAAAAGCATGATTCTTAACATTTCACATTATCGACCAAACTCACCGGTTGCAACTTCATATTCATATCAGAGATCAAACCTCGTGGGACGTGTGATTATTTATCAGTTAAAGGAACTTTGATACAAGAAAAACAAAATAAAACTGTTATTTAAAAATGTTAAATTTATCATATTACTTATTCATAATTCTCAACACTTACGAATTTAGTATTGTTTTAAAATTAGAAGGAAAAAAATACAATTTTAAATATTTATATTAAGGAGAGTATCAACCAATTAACTATTCCCTATTAAAAAAACCCTAATGACTATTAATATCTCCATGAGCCATAATGACACTAAAGTTAAAACTTATGATACGCATAGAATTAATTGTTTTATAGATATATATGAGTAAGTTTGTTTAAACTTAAAAGATTTTTTTTAAAATAGATATTTTTTTAAAAATATTTTTTAAAAGAAAAAGATAGGATTTGCTTATTAAAAAAGATAAAAAAAACTGTTTATTATTAGTAAAAATAGTTTAGACAAACACATAAAAAAACTGTTTATTTTATCAAAAAATAAATTTAAAAAAAAATAAATTTAAACAAACTCACCCATGATGACAAACACATAATTCAAAGTATATTTTTTCAAACAATGAAAATGAATTCAATAAAGACATTTGCTTTCATGATATTTTATTAATAGACTTTACAATAAATAGGGATAAAAAATGTTCTTAACATTTTTTTATACATGTAATGAAAAAAGTTACTATAAGTATTTCTTACATAAAGAAACACACATAACATTATTACATAGTACTATACCAAAAATGTCAGAGTATTGCGTACTAGAGAACTAACTATATGATAACTAGAGAACTAACTATATGATACGAGTGAGAAAACCGAACTAGAGTAGAGGACAACACATGCAAACATTAGAGAAGTAGAGAACTAACACATTTTCGACCTTTAAAAACCATCCTTATACATAGTGGCATCATGCACGTTCAGAATAACATTGGTTTATTTCTAAATCCTCAGCTTATTTCAACAATAATTCGTGGAATTAAAGTAACTTCAAGCTTAGTTTTTGCCTTGAAGTCTTAGAGTAAATGCACGCAAGGACAGAAGAACTTGCTTCAACTTATCCTTGGCCTCTTCATCAATTAAGTCACCATCATCATTGAATTTTGGTGGTGGTTTGAATGCAAGAAGGAAGAATTCTGGTTTATTGATGAAACGAAGATCAATGTACACTCCAATTTGGCGAAGATGATAGTGTGACCTTCCCCCACCAAAGTCCCCACCGGCACTTACAATTGAAGCAGCTTTGCCAGCCCAAACATTTGGGGGCCTAGAGGCCCAATCAATTGCATTCTTTAGTAGAGCTACCAAAAACACAAATAGTAATACTCAAGTTAGCAAAAACCTTATAATATTATTCCTGGTCCTATATATAAAAAATAAAAGATAATATTTTTTTGTTATAAAAATATAGAACTAATTTATTCTTAAATCTTCTTTTTTGTCCATAATTAATTGTGTTTATTTTTTCTAGAAGTGAGTATATTTATTAAACTATCAATAAAACAATATATACTCATTAGTTGAATTTAAAAAATAACCATCTTTTAAATCATTTAATGCTTAGGCGATCTTGAAATGAAATTAAAATTTATAATAAAATAATTAATTTAATCACTTTTATTAATCTTGATGAGTAGATAATTATTTTTAATATATAAGATTAGAGGTAGCATATAGTAATATATTTTTTTCTGATTATGGTATTAACATAAAATAATTCCTGCCGAAAGAAATAAATAATCTTTGTCGAAATATTTTTGTTTGAACACAATTTATTTTAAACTTTGAATCATATGAGTAAAAGGCACAAAGTAATTTATCTTTTATATATATAAATCATGTTGTTACTTTCTCATGGATTCTTGGTCCATTTTTTGTTTACTTTTTTCCTTTTTTACCTACCCTCTTTTATATTTTCTCTCTCTCTTTTTTTTTGGTTTACAAAACACGAGATACTATTTTATTTGTGATTGCTTGATTGGTAGTCAAAAAACGTGGGATGACCAAATTTGGAAAATGGAATCAACTGGTCAAAGGATTGAACGCAATAAATTTAAATTGTAAACATATATATTAATTAAATATATTAAAAGAAAACACAAACACGATTTTGGACCACGTAAAGACAAAGACAATCGAGAAATAATGTATCAATTGAAAAAGATATTTCTAAGAAGAAAATAGAACCAACCAAATCAACCCACATGACATTATCACCAAAAAAGCATTCAACTCTATATCACCAAAGCAAAATTGCCCACTTAACCAAAATGAAATGAACCAATCAAACTTTACTTTTTTGTTGGATGAGTATCCGAGACAGAAAAACACAAGAATACGTGTAGGAAAAAAATTCAAACCAAATGATCCACCAATAACTAACAAATAATTAGAGCCAACAATAAAATTAATCCAAAATTCACCATATAGAAGCAGCCAATAACCAAAACGAAATGAATCAAATTAAACGTTTTTTTTTTTTGGAGTTTTCATGAATGAATACCCTGTATAAGAAAAACACAAAACCCCAGATGAAGTTCAAGAAAAATGGTACCTGTGACAGAGTAATTATATTCAGGAGAAGCAAAGAGAATACTATCAGCTTGAAGAATCTTTTGACGAAAAGCTTCAACTATTGGTGGGTAGGTCCCATTGATCTCAAGATCAGTGTTCAACATGGGAAGCTCCGAAATTTCAATGAACTCAATTTCAATTCCTTCAATTTCCCCTTTGCTCAGTTCAATTGCTGCAACCATGATCATCATCATCACCAACACTCACCAACACCACAATAATTTGCAATTAAGCATATATCAAAGATGAAACAAAAATTAAAAACAAAAACACGAAGATAATTGAGAGAAGATGGAACCAGTTCGGATAAGGCCTGAGTGGTATGAAGCTTTTCTAAGGGAACCAGAGAGAGCCGCCACTTTGATTACTATTGCCATGGCTATAGACTTAAGTTCTTGTCTGCTCCAATAAGTTTGTGGAGTGCAAGTGCTACCTTAAAAAGAGTCTTGAGAATAGAGACGTGTGTGACCTGTCTTATATACAATGACTATTTTTCAATCAAGTTTATAATTTTTTAATAGGTAATACAACTTTCGAGGCTACAAATTATAAATAATCCTAAAGTATCATAATATGGGTTTCGTTTTTACACGTACGACTAAATAATAAGTATTCTATCTTATTAATAAGTTTTTTTAAAACAAAAGGTTAGCTGAAGCAAGACGATGTTAAACATCTTAATTTGACACCCTTAATGCTAATCCGCTAAAAGAGCAGCCTAGAATATTTCATTAAATGAAAAGGAAAGATAAAAACGCACAGGGCCATAAACCAAACTCATGAAAGCTCAAACTATTTGAAACTATAGTATGTAAAATTATATCTATTCATGTTAAACTAAAAAGCAATGAACTGAGGGATAGAATCCCACCAACAAAAGGTAGAGTGGGTAAAGGCTCTAGAGGTGAGTAAATCTGCACAAGTATTTTTCTCTCGAAAAATGTGGCCTATGACAAAAAACATATGCTTAGTTAGTGCTATACAATTGCACCATGCCACCATCTGTTTCTAATAACCCGGCCACGAAACCAAATACGATTTTTCAAAGGATTGAACTACCAAGTTTGACACCGAAAAGCTCATCCAAAAAGGAATTATTTACACCGAGATTTTGAGAAACAAAATCTAAATATACCTCCACAACCCTTGATGCTAGGGTTCCTCTTAGCATACCCATTTGTGTTGCACTTCAGCCATGTTATTGGTTTGAGTGAAATTAAATCAAATTTTCAAGTAATATCTTGAATTCAAATTATATGTATATAAAAAATGTGATAAAAATAAAAAATTATAAAGACAGTTAATTAAGTTCTTGATTAGGTTTATGATTCAATTCGATAAAAAAAAGAAAAAAACATATGTAAAATTGTAATTAAATACTGTATAAAACCGTTTATATTTTGATTGTGTAACTCTTTTCTCTTAAATAAATACCAACTCTTATATATTATGATATTTAAGTCTACATTACTTATTTATATGTAACAAAAAATAGTATCATAATTTTTTTTTCTGAAATAGTATCATAACGTATTAATCAATTGCTTATCATGATATCTTTCCGCTTGACCCAATGATTTTTTTAAGGCGCGCGCGCATATATATATATATATATATATATATATATATATATATATATATATATATATATATATATATATATATATATATATATATATATAAAAGAAGGATATACATCTAAACAAAAGGAGAAGGATGTACACTAAGGTACCATACAGAAATATTATATCTCATGCATATATTCCAATTGTAATCCAAAAATATAAAGAGTACTGTCTTTCAAAAGTGGTTTCCAAAAAGAAATATCTGAAATAACCCTGCTTGACCCTATGTGTTACTTCTCACTTTGCAAATTTTGACTTGCTGGAATCATTAGATTTCAACAAACTTTATATGGTCTATCATAGCTTGAACTTAATGGTAATGTACATGTGTTCATGATCTTGCCTACCAAAAAAAACGTGTTCATGGTCTATCATAGAGAATCAAACAAAAGATTGAAAATGTTACCGTAAAAAGAATTAAACTCATTTAAAAAAATTATATAGCATGGCTAACAAATCTTTGAAAGTGGACATGTCCACTTTGTGACAATGATATATTTCGAAATTCTGATCAGAACACATTCCCAATCTAACTGAACTCACCAACTAATATCAAGTTTGGAATTTCGTCAAATAACAGATCATTACTTTTGAAAACAAATTAATTAAACACCACCTCTCTCCCCTATAAAATGTGGTGTGAGGAAGACTAGTTTGCATAATTAACAAGCCACAAATTAGTACTCTCATTTTTATTGTTTTGCTAATTGGGCTCAATGGAAAAGCTTCATGCTGTGTGCATCCCATACCCAGCACAAGGCCACATAAACCCAATGCTCAAGCTAGCAAAACTCCTTCATGTTAGAGGCTTCCACGTCACCTTTGTTAACACAGAGTACAACCACAAACGCTTTCTCAAATCAAGAGGTCCTAATTCCCTCAATAGTGTCACATCATTTCAATTTGAAACCATCCCTGATGGTCTCTCTGATAACCCTAATGTTGATGCCACACAGGACACAGTTTCTTTATGTGATTCTACTAGAAAGACTTGCTTAAGTCCTTTCGAATACCTCCTTTCTAAACTCAATAGTGAACCATCACTTCACATGTGACTTGCATAGTTCTGACAGTATCATGTACTTCACTTTGGATGCTGCCCAAGAATTAGGCATCCCCCTGAGGTACTTTTGTGGACAGCTAATGCATGTGGGTACATGTACGTGTTACATGCAATATCAAAGACTTGCTGATATGGGCTAAATACTACAAAAAGGTTGGTTAATTTATTATATATATATTATCCTATTGATCCCTTAAATATAATTAAAAATTTAATTGGATATCTTAGTTATTAAAAATTTAAATTAAATCATTTAATTATTTAAAACATTAGAATCAGGTTGTTTTTATAATCGAATATATAAATTTTGATTGAATTTTTTTAATAATTGATGGATTAAATTAAAGGATATGATTGGATTTTTTAAAAATTGAGAGACCTAATTAAACTTTTAAAAAAAATATTAAAGGACATGATTAAACTTTTTAACAATTGAGAAATTTAATTAAACTTTTTAAATAATTAAAAGACTTGATTGAATTTTTTATTAATTGAGGAATCCAATTAAATTTTTAATTATAATTAAAGAGTCAATTATATAATTAAGCCTATATGAAAATTCACTCATCTAATGTGGCACATAATATTTAAATCTAAACTTTATTCATACGTAAATAATTCTTCTTAACTACTTGCTAATTTTAATTTTACAAGTATATATAGATATTGGGTATTCAACATATTCACATAATATATGTATTATGTTTTATATTAAAAATTAGATTATATGTGTATTAATAATACTTTTCAATTAATATATATATATATATATATATATATATATATATATATATATATATATATATATATATTATTCTTGGTCTTCTTTTATTGACTTCTCATCATTAATGTTAAAAGTATGATAACATTCAAGTGTTAGTAATTTGTTATACACACCACGGGCCAGAGATCATGTACGTGTATACTTCGAAGAGGTCTAATTAAGTTACTTAAATAAGATATGTGGGTTATTATACATCCTTAATATTTATCTACAATTTTTATGGATAAAATAATGTGATAAAAAAGTTTATGTATTATTCTTTTTAAAGTCAAATGTTTAGTCTTCTAAATATTAAGGTATTATTATGTTAGTCTTTCAAACATTTTTATTATCATCAATTCCTTAAATATTAAAGTGTTATTGTGTTTCTTTTAATTTTTTATTAGATTAATTATTAAAAAATAGAAATAACATTTAATTTGTTCATATGTAAAATTAAAAAGTTTATATAAAAGACGAGTTCACGATAATTTTATATTTTTGAGGAAGTGATTTGATGAAAAAGTCTATAAAAGAAATTAATATGACGACAGTTTAATATATATTTAAGGAATTAATATGACCCTCGATTAAAGTCATCCATGCTTTTCAGCTTTTCCATAATAAGTGCCATTAATAGTTTACTTCCAATATAGTGGGAGGAACACGGGAATCATGTGTTCTATGAAACAAACTCTGATGCTAATGGACTTCCTAAGCATGAAAATAACTTAGAATTGAGTTTTTTATATAAGAAGAGGAAAAAAACTTCCTGACAGAAATTCATATAGAACTAACGTGCTAGCACCTATATTAATATTAGAAGGTGAAGTTGAGAGATTTTTCAAAACATTATCACTATGTTTTGAAAAGGTGAAGCATCTTTATGATAATCACGTGAAATATATTTACAAACACATTTTTCTAATTTTTCTTTATATTGGATAAAAAATTATGAGTCATAGTAGAGCTCAGTTTTCCACTATCAATCAATATAAATTATTATTTTTTATGATTTTTAAGATAATTATTGGGTGAATTTGTTTAATTTTTTTTCTTTCAATTTTTTTATTTTAGTAAAATAAGTATATATATTTTAATGTTTTTGTCTAAACTGTTTGTACTTAAAATTAACAATTTTTTTGTTTATTTTAAGAAACAATTTCTCCTATTTGCTTATTAAAAACACTTTTTTCAAAAGCATTTATTTTTAAGTTATTTTTTAAAATTTAAAACAAATTTAATTATTATAGAAGTCAACAAATTTATAACCATAACAATTTGTATGAATAACAGTAAAAAAAATCTTATGTTCACTGCATGTATTATTTATTTATAAATAAGTGTGACTAATATTTTTCTTATATATGTACATTTTTGAGGGAAAGAGAAAGAATGAAGGATACAAAAATAAATTGAAAACAAAGCAGCACCATATATTGAGTTTATTTATATATTAAAGGAGTTATCTACATACTGAAAACTTAGTTGATACATGAATTTAACATAGTGATTTTGTGGTAAACATGCAAACTCAAGTTACATCACAAATGGGTACTCAGACTTCCATCGATTAAAGGACACGCCTAGCTTCATGAGAACCACAAACGCACAAGATCTCATGATAGTGTGAGAGAGCTCAAAAAGCTTCAGCAATCATTGTGAACACGTTTGATGCATTAGAACATGATGTTTTGGATGCATTCACATCCATATATTGTTACCTCCTATCTATTCGATTGGTTCCTTGAACCTACTCTTGAACAATGTTGTCACCAACAATGAGGAGTTGAAAGCAATTGGGTCCAACACCATATTTTTACTTGAAATCCATTTTAATTAAACCATTTCTGAACTATTTTTTTATCATTTAAATTAAACTAATTTTCTTTAATTAGAAACATCATTAAACATATTAGAAACATTGAGCCAATAGTGATCTAGTGAATTGAGATCTCACGCAAAGTCATAGTTTCTTAAACCAAATTTCCTAATATTGATTTCTCGACTCATAAGTTTTACATCATAAAAAACACCAATAAAAGTGTGTGTAGCTTGAAAGCATTTGATCATTCACGTATTTAATTGTAACAATGGGTAGCAACATGTTCATTTTTTTTACGTGTGAAAATGTAAGCATCAAAGTTACAAGGTTATTTCATAAAATAGTTATGATGAACGTCAAATTATTTAAAGTATTCTGTTTCATTATATTTTATAAACAATTTGCTATATTATATTTAAATTTAGTTAAATATTTTCCTTGTTATGATTTATAACTATCATATGAAAATATTTTTGTTTAACTAATGTTTAAGAAAAAAAACTCAATATAAATATCTAAATACTCATAAATACAAATTAAATAAATAAAATATGTTCAATTTTAATAATATGTATTAATGATAGATGTAAATTAAACTATGATTATTTAATCGTGTGTGTCATGTTATTTGATTCTTTACCTAAATCATAAATATTCTTTGTTTCTGATGTAATAAAAAAAACTCAAAAGTATTTCATGACATTGAAAACATTTTTTATGTATTTATAATTTATAAATTACCACTAACATGACTTTATTTTTAGAATTAAAATGGATACAATTTTAATTAATTTAATTACATTTTAATTCTTTATTATAATCAATTTTTCATTTTAATTTATTGATAAATTTTTTGAGCAAATTTAATCTTTTTATTTGTGACAGTTAAATATTTTTATTAATTTTATTTTACTCAAAATTATGTTTTTTATTTTGTTTTTTTATAAATTAAATCAATTAAATGATTTGGAATCAAGTTTCATTGATATAGTTCAATTTGGAATCAATTGCAAGGAGACGAAACAAACTAATTTAATTGATTTAATTTGATTTATTGAGTGTTAATCAGATAAAATCCAACCAATGCTCATCTTTACATGTATCTTTGCATGTAATAATATGATTGTTAACTTCATCATAATTATTTTAAAAATTATATTTATATTCATGTTTAATTGATCCAAAATATAAAAAAAATATAATCATAACATATAAACACTAAACTCTTTAAATGTGTTCTTATTGTGAAATAAAAAAGTACAAAAAATCTCATTAACTAATGAATAATAAATTTAAGTAAATGTTTGATTTCAGTTTTTAAAAAAGTTTCACGTACGTTTATTGGCTGTGTATCTATTATGAAAATTTGTCCTACTACATTGTATTCTTGTATTGTATAGACTCAAAGAGCAATTATCATTTTTAACGGAATATACTGGATTACAGAAAAAAAAAATTAAAATTGATTTTTTTCCAGGATTAGAAACATGATCTTCACCCTTTGATAAGAGATTAATCTCACTTAGAATAGAATATAATAGGTGTGTTCCGACTCATGAAAATACATACTGTCATCAAACGCATGTTCTAGTTTGACTTATTTGGTATCAGGATCAATTTTCAATACATTTAAAATTAGAAAACAAAGAAAATAATGAAAAGAAGAAATAACATAAATAGTAATTAATAGTTAATTAAGGGATCTCGCCGCCGTGTTGTCTCCCTCGGAGGGGAAGAACCACTACCAAACTTCAACTCACTTTCTCTCTCTCATTCTCCCTCTCTCTCACCCCCTCCGATCTATAAATCATTCTCTCTCTCTCTCTCTCTTACTTACAAAGTAAAGGCACGTTTTTCTCTCTTTCTTTTTGTCTTTACTATTGTATTTCATTCAGTTTTGCAATTTTTCTGCATACCCATTTGAGTTTTTCTGGTAGTATTGCAGTTACTTCTTCAAATTTAGCGTTGACGCATTTCTTATTATCTTACTTTTGATTCACAACTTGGTTGGGATTGGTGGTTCTAAGTGTAATTTGATCCAATTCCTTAAAAATCACCATGCACCCTTTGTTATTGTAGTTGTTATTTTCCAAAATACTAATAAAAAAAGAATTTATTTTTTAACTACCAAGATTGATTCTGGGAATCCTCAATGGGAAATAAAAGGAATGGAAATCAAAATGGAATCTTGGTTGCTTCTGTTTCTGTTTGTTACATTAGGTTATGTTAATTAAATGTGGCTCTTTACCTTTTTTGCAGTGTTTCCTAAGTTTTGAATTTTTATCCCGAACAGTATGTTTTCTTCATTTTCAAGACTGTTATCCTTTATTACATGAAGTGCTAAAATTCTGTCCTTTCTGCTTATCTAGCGTGTGTGTGTCTGTTTTCCTTGTTTTCTATTTTACTGTTCAAAAAATGATTTGTTTTCTTCTTTATATTGGCTGCTAAGAACAGTGGAGTTTTAAGTGGTAGCAATCGAAGTGGTTGATTAGGACCACATAATGTAATTATGAGGCAATTGCCTGTTGGTGTAAGTTAATTGATGGATTTGTTTCAAAATCTCTGGTTGAATTTAATCTGATCTGGCCATTTAATCATTGATCCTACTTTTATAAAGTTGCAATTTGATTTGTTCTTTAACTTGTCATAGTTTGGTAATTGGATGCGTTAAATGAAACTTCTTTAGTTCTTCAGCTGAAGAAGTGAGAAACATGTATTCTGATGAAGAGCTGTTTGTTTATTCAGAGTAGAGTTTGTTCTGTGAAGAACTGAGGGAGGTTCAGGTCCATGATATTTTGAAATCTCTCTGTAGTAGGAAGACCATGGGACGAGCTTCATCATTACTTATAATTTTTTTGGTTCTTGGTTCTTCCTTTGCCACCTATAATGTGGTAACGATGATAAGGCACTACGGATCTTCAGAAGGTGTGGCTGTTAATGATGGTGCATTGTTTTTTGACCCTATTACTGAGATGCCTGATCATGTAAAGAATCGGAAGACATCTAAAGTGCCCTTTCATGTCGCGTTAACGGCGACGGATGCTCCATATAACAAATGGCAGTGCCGCGTCATGTATTACTGGTATAAACAACAAAAGAAGTTACCTGGGTCTGAGATGGGAGGATTCACGAGGATTCTACATTCTGGAAATCCTGACAACTTGATGGATGAAATTCCTACTGTTGTGGTTGATCCCCTTCCAGCAGGTTTGGATCGGGTGAGTTTACTGCAACTTTTCATTATATTTTTTTTTATGTTGTTTGCTAATTCCTTATGTTTTTCAGCCGATTGGATTTATAGTTTATAATGTTTCTGTTGCTGTTAGAATTGAATTGATAGTGAGATGCCATGATCACTGAATTGCAGTACAAGCTTTTCTTGAGAGTTCAATCAATACAGTTTAGATGCTGTCTGATGCATTGTTATTCAACTGATGTTTGCAGGGATACATTGTTCTGAATAGGCCATGGGCCTTTGTTCAGTGGCTGGAAAAGACTAAAATAGAGGAAGAGTGGGATCTCTTATACTATGTGAATTGTGATCTATTCTTTTTCTTTTATTTTATTTTCTCGTGATGATAAAATATGACTTAGTTGCTCGGCTTTTGGTGCAGATATGTGTTAATGGCAGAGCCCGATCACATATTTGTGCGTCCTCTGCCCAATCTGGCCTATGGAGGACATCCGGCTGCTTTTCCATTTTTTTACATTAGACCTGATGAGAATGAAAAAATCATAAGGAAGTTTTATCCTGAGGAGCTGGGACCAGTTACAAATGTTGATCCAATTGGAAATTCGCCTGTAATTATAAGAAAGGTAGAATTTCTTCCACACCTGTTCTTCATGGTTGAATTGAATAACTTTCCATGTCCTTATTCTGGTCATGATTATTGTAAATAATTTTATTGGTTACTGGTTCTCTAGCTTGTAGATTTCATCATCATTGTGTTGAAAGATCCTAATGTCAGTCCATTTCATATAGATGATAGACCTGGTTCAGAATCTAAAGCAAATGAGGAATTTGTATCGATGAATCCTAAATCACAATTTTTGTGCCAATGTAGTAGCAGCCTTAGGTTAGGCTTAGAAGATACAAAATGAATGATTTCACTGGATATTCAGGAGACTAGGACTCTCCGCACTCTTTTAAGTGTCTAATTCTTTCTTGGGTGATAAGATGATTTTTCTCTAAACCTTCCCTTTTTTATAGGCCGCATGCCTTATTTCTTCTACTATCTCAGCCTGCCCAACTAACCTAACTAACTAATTCCCTTACTAACAGACACCTAACTAACAACTAATGGGTGTCTACTGATGGACTTCTCTATTTTTTTCTTCAGGATTTGATTGCAAAGATTGCCCCCACATGGATGAATATTTCTTTGAAGATGAAAGAGGATCCAGAGACTGATAAAGCTTTTGGATGGGTGCTAGAAATGTATGTCTTACCAAAAAATCTGATAGATATTTTTGTTTTAGAAGAGGTATTGGAACTGATAGTTTTCTGCTTTATGTTAATGATTTTTTTTCTTGTGGAGCCAAGGTATGCTTATGCTGTTGCATCTGCTCTGCATGGTGTGAGGCACATTCTGCGGAAAGACTTCATGCTGCAGGTTTGGCATGACATCATCTCTCTTAATGTTGTATTTAATATATGTTGTTATCAGATCAAGTTGTAATCACATATGACAAACATACCCAACCTGAATTTACCTTTCTTGTTTGTGAAATTTCAGCCCCCATGGGATCTTGAAACTAACAAGAAGTACATTATACATTACACTTACGGATGTGACTACAATATGAAGGTGAAGTATTTCTTTGCCTTGAATGGCATAGTTATTGTCTTCAAATCTTTCTTATAAATTTGCATTGTTGGTGAACACATCTCTGAACTTGTGAAATCTGGTTTATTTTTTTACTATGCTATGGAACTTTGCTTTAGCAGATATACTTTTATTGGAACACTGTAGCTTCCTGTCATCTATTGTATATTTCTCCTAGTTGTCTCAATAGTGTTTCATGATTCTCAGGGTGAATTGACTTATGGCAAAGTTGGTGAATGGAGATTTGACAAAAGGTCGCATCTACGAGGACCTCCACCAAAAAACTTGCCCCTGCCCCCACCAGGGGTTCCTGAAAGTGTGGTACGTCTAGAACTTGCCTATTGATTTAAGAGCACTTCATCTTATCTAATTGGAATAATATCTAGAAAGAACTGCTTTCATTGATACATGGAACTTAATACAGAACTTACATAAGATCCTATAATGGATTTTGTCTGTAGTTTCATACTTATTTCCATTTTACTTACAGAAAGGTGAGAAGAAAATGATATTTTTTTTCATTAGCATACATGTATAACTATCTGAATGTGAATCAGTAATGAAAGCATCTATATCTTAGAAGTTTGAACACTGATCCAGCCATTGGACTATTGTTTTATTTTTCATTCCCAATGGTTAATTCTTTGATTGTATATCTGTATTAGAATTTAGAAACACCATATTTTGTGTAGTAGGGTAGGGATCCATATGATGAGATCCTGCACGAAATGAAGTTTGATGGTTTGTAGGGAATGATTTGACAAGTGCCCGTAATGGAACTACTTGCAAATAGTGACATGATAATTATGAGACTTTAGTACAGTTATAAACCACTAGTTTGGTTCTGTTCAAACCTTCATTCTAGTGCTATCTGACATCAGGATACGATAAAGTCATTTGTTATCATATGTATTGCCTTGATAGATATTTCAAAATGATCTTCTCAAAGCTAGAACTTCAAAGATGCATGTACACTTTCTTGTTTTCCTAATCTACCATCCTATGTAATTTTTTTAGCACTTTCATTGGAGGAAGTGGTCAAGAGAATTTTCATGATAAATAACATCACTGAAACTTTGGTCTATAACCGAACTGAATGACCGTGTGGTCCATATAGCCAACTTCAGTACCTCACCTAGTGGGATAAATCTACTATAGGTATACTTCTCCCCAGGATAGAGGAAAGTGGTTCTAGCTGGAGAATGTTATTACATAAGATGAACATCTATGATTGGATTAAATTTTTGAAAAATACTAGTATTGAAAACACAGCCTCCTTGCATTTGCAATGGGAAGGCTCCATACAATAACCTTCTTTCTTGCCTTCGCAAAGCAAGGAACCTCATGGAGAGGGAATCTTTGGTTTAGAAGTCCATTTAATATGTTAGTGAGCATTGTTGAATAAGCCTGAAGAACTTTTAGTCAATCTCCTTTCAGTGTAGCAGTGCCTTCTTGTGTCATCTTAATAACCTTTTGATAACGTGGTTGTTTTCATAGTTAGCTAGTTTAACGAAATTTTGCTTGAACTATGTCTTTGTATTTGGCACGGTCAAATTTTAGTGATGTATTTTAATGTATATCCACTGAGAGACCTTCTAGCTTCGAGTTCAAATAATGAAACCCTTGGTTGTGGTTACTTACCTACTTTTACATTGATACTGTTGTTGCTTTCTTGGTTGTGGTTACTTACCTACTTTTACATTGATACTGTTGTTGCTTTCTTGGTTGTGGTTACTTACCTACTTTTACATTGATACTTTTGTTGCTTTCTTGGTTGTGGTTACTTACCTACTTTTATCACCTCACTCCTCAACTGTAAGGGATTGTTTGGTGCTTAGGATAAGATGAAGATGGATAAAATAACAAAGTAGGATAAGAATAGGAAGGGATATGAGCCTACATAGAAAGCAAAATAAAACTTAAGAGCAGGATAAGATATGATCATGATAAGTGTTGTACTGGTTCATCTTTTCTCCTTTATTCAAAGCTTTATGGCTTATGCAACCTAGTTTAAAATAGTATTTCTATATCAACATTCAGCTTCAGACTCCATACCTGACACAAAGTGTTGATTCAGTTCATTGAAGTGAATGCTATTATATATTTTTTCCTATTAGCGAAAACATGATACAAAGCATTTTTAATGTGTTTTTTTATACTTATGATAATGATAATGTATGCAGGTAACCCTTGTAAAGATGGTGAACGAGGCTAGTGCTAACATCCCAAATTGGGACACATCGTAAATATTTTCCACCTCATCATGATGATATCCCAAGTGCACATTTTAAAAAGAAAAAAAATTGACAATGAGTCTTTTTTTTTTTTTTTATCACGAGTTTAGTCTTATTAGATGGATAGATGAATGTAAGCAATACCATTTTATATGACAATTAAATACAGGATAAATATTTATATTTTTTTTTCTTGTTGGTGATATTTTTGAATGGTATTTGGGCTCGTACCACAATGGCTGATACTTTGTTCATTAAGTATTGGCTTCGAAATTGCTTATGTATATGTTAGACAATTCTTGTATTGTATGCCATGCATAGCCCTAGACAACATAATAATTGTTTCTCTTCATTTCTACAGCTTATGTGCATTGTATAATTCTTCGTTCCTAAGAGACAAGGAACTTTGAACTTGATATTGGACCACTTGTTGAAGTGAAAAATTGAAGCTTAGTGCAACTTATTTTTCCTTAGATTAGCACATCAACATATTGAAATTGAATAAACAATACATGAATTAACATTTCATTGACACAAAACTTTTTCATGCCTAAAAGATATAGATGTGGCATATTATACAGATACAATATGAACACAAATATGACAATTTTTTAAACATTATAAGAGAGGTTATAGTTATAACACATTGTATAAAATTAAAATCTTTAGTTGAAAGAAAGAATTAATATTTTTAAAGTGAGAATGGTTTAAATTCAATACAAAAAAGTGAGCATGATTTAATGCAAACAGAATAAGATATATTTTTTTAATTGTTATGATTTTTTATTTATTTATTTGTATTGGTATGAAAATTTAAAATGGCAAAAAATAATAAATATAATTAGTTTAAATGGTATTTGGATAATTTCAAGGTTAAATTAGTTTTTTGTTATTTTAATTTATTATTTAGGTTCAATTTGATCTTTCAATTTTTTTAATTAATTTGGTCTTCTAATTTTTAAAAGTGATTTAGTTTTATCTTTTAATTTTTAAAACTAATTCATTTTTTGAAAAATATGTATTTTGCAATAGTTTAAAACTATTTTGTGGTGGTTTTGAACTGTTATAAAATGTGATTTTTTACAATTTAAACTTAAAAATTAAATTGAATCGATTTAAAAAATTAGAAAATCAAATTGAACTCATAAAAAAAATTAAAAGATCAAATTGAATTATAAAATAAATTAGAGGACTAAATAACTAATTTAACCTAATTTCAATTAAAATTGATTACTTTTTGAATACCAAAACTTTTATTTTTTCCAATCATGTTGCACGCGGGTCTCTACTTTTAGTTTTCCGAAAACAAGAGACGAAGCGTATTGGAATTGGACCAGGGGTATTGCTATGAGCACTATCATTTTGGCTATTGGCACTACCCACATGGGTGCCTTTTAGCTATATTCCCCAATTGTCCCTGGACAAAAAACAAAATGAAAATATATTTTCATTACATAAATGAGGATGAGAAAAAAAATTACAATTCTATTATACAATATACAATGAAATCGTATTTCTGTTGCGTTAATTTTTGCACTTCCTATGTGCTCAATGGAACAAGACTTTGTTGTTGTACAATGCAACAATGGAGTTATATTTCAGTTGTGGAGGGGCACTGCAAAGGTTTGGCAAGGCACCCCGGTTCTGGACGAACGTGGACCCACACAATGTGCTAGTTGATGGTGTGGGGGTGATGCGAGGGAGAAATCTAGGTAATGGGAGGCTATTTGCACTACCAACTAAGTGGGCAAAAGAGAAATTTTGCATGTGTTAGTAGTGTCAATAATAAAGTTGATAGTGACAATAGCAATACTCTTACACAAGTAATTAAGAGTTAAAGATAGAAATGACTCCAGCTACTCGATGGAAGCTTATGGCCAAATTTACAAAATGTTATTTAGTTAAAATGGTTAGGTATTAAGTTATTTAAAAAAGTTATACTTAATAAGATAACTTATTTAAATAAATATAAGTAATATATTATTAATCAAAATATTGTTATATTAAATTTTTACTATAAATGTTCTAAGATTATGTATTTGTTAATCTATTTAAAACTTTAAAATGTGTTGACTTCCATTTAATTAGTTTAAACCTATTAGTTAAGGGTTTAGAGTTTATTACATATAATGATTATATTTGGTTCCAGCATGACTTTTTTCCCATAGAACATACATGTAATTTCATTCAATTTTTTTATTAGATTATTTAGAGATATATTTGTAGACTTAATCAAAAAATATTATTATAAAATAGACTTTTGAATATGTTTTATTGCTTTAATATCAACCTTGATTAAAAAAAGACAAACTTTAATTAATAAAAAAGTAAGATAAATAGATTATATCTGTTTTTTTTACAAATATATATATATATATATATATATATATATATATATATATGTATGTATAAATCTTTTCAATACTTTATAGTCTTACATAAAAAAAATATTTATTTATTTTCTTAAAAAAATATACCGTACAAAATAAATAGGAGGACTTTATATGTAGGCTAAACGTAAGTCTGTTCCATTTTCATTTATCAATGCGTAGCTGATATTGATGTTGTAGGTAACAGCATCTAGCCAAGATTCCAACCTAGGACTTTGGGGAAAATGACATGTCACATGTCCTTCGATCATGTGTTAGATACAATGTTGATTGAGGGATGCACACGAATAAAATTTTAATTAAACAATTATTTAATGATTTTATTATACAAATATTATAAATTTGACATGGATTTTTTTTTAAATTAAGAAAAACTTATAAAATAAACCACTTTCATAAATTCAAATAAACTCATTATAAATTCTTCCAAATACCTCCTAAATTTGAATTATATTTGTTTTTACTTTTTAAATTTAAACAAATTTATTTCATTTTCATTTTATATTTATTGGAACATATTTAATTATATTTATATATTTTAAGATTTATTTTTTTGTGTTTGTTTAGTTGATTTATATTTTGTCATGAGTTTGCTTTTTCATGATTTCAATCCATATATTTAAATCTTTCCTTTTTTACTATTTAACTTATATGCTTAACGTAAATGTTTTTTTTATTTGCTCTTATTCATAAATTTATAAATATATACAAAATATAGTTTAGATCCAATAATTTAATTTGCAGTCCAGCCTTAACACCAATACTTAAATGTTGAAATGCTTCCTTTTTTTTTTTTTTTTTTTGAGATAAAGGTTGAAATACTGGCAATACTAGTTAGAACATACCCTATCGGCCTATGATCCTATCCAATGACTTCATATTTGATATCTAAACCTTGTGGCTGGGGATTCGTGGGTTGTCAAAATCGATCGATCAATTCAATTTATTTATTATACTACAAAATCTTAATTAATATAATGTCATTCTCTTTTCTTCTTTTTTTTATTATAAAAAAGGGTAATTTCAAAGATGAATAATCACCGAATGATATAGTGATGTAAAGTCTTGTTACACTTATATGAGTGAAAACTATATTTTTAATCGAAGAATTCATATTTAATTCCTGTTGTACGAAAAATTTTCTTTAACTAACATTAGTCACACACTGTAAATAAGTTAATCTTTGATCCAATGAATTAAAATATACCCTTAATCTTTGATGTAGAATATATATATATATATATATATATATATATATATATATATATATATATAATATAAGTAATCATATCAATCCTTTTAAAAATTAAATAGTTTTATGAACAGATAAAAAAAAACTCACTTCTCATCGGCTTGACTCAATTAATTTATAGTAGTTACTTTGAGAGCCATCAAAATTTAAGAACTTAAATATTGTTTATCATTTATTAGAGATATTATCGTCAAGATAAAATATATACATAAAGAACATCTCTTAATTTATGAGATAATTTTTATAATTGAGTTATGTTCAAATTTATATTTTAAGATAGTATAAAAGTCTATTTTAAATTTATTGAAGAACTTCATATTTGTCAAACTACAAACGAGATGATCTTAAGGGTGTTGGAGATTGTTGAAAAAGTTATCTAAATTAGGATCACTTCTAAATAAAGTATATAAGTGAAAAATAATTTTTATTTTATGAGTTAACTTTTAAGATTGAGTTAAACTTAAATCTATGTTCTCCTATTTATTTGTTTATTTATTGGGAAGAACTAGACTTTAATAATTTAAGTGTATTACTCGACCAAGTTATATCAACTATAACGTTTGGTTTAAGAATAAGGAACTCTAAAAGTGAATTTAGAAGTTGTTTTTTTTTTAATGAATTTAGAAGTTGTTAACGTGAGTCTATTAGAAAACTTTGTTATTATGATGCTTTTAACCAAAATTAATTCTATCGCAAAAGATAAGTTTAAATGAAAGCATGTTTTATATAAAAGCAAGAATTTTACATTAAATTTACTATAAATTTATTTTTAAAATACAAAGATTCATTTGGTTGGGTACTTAAAAAATAAATAATGAGAAATAAAATAAAATCTTGAATGGAAGAAAAAAAATAAAAGAAAGATAAATTTTGAATTTTAATTTTTATAGTAAACTTTTTTCTTTCTTATTCTTTTATTTTCAACCAAATAAAAAAAAGAATATTATTATCTATATTTTCACTGATTTTTTTTCATCCAACTAAACATTCCATAATTCATTTTAGAGAGAAATGTGTTTTTATTTTTTCTGGTTTTGGTCAAATGTAGTTAAAATTGTATTTTTATATTGGTAAAAGTGGTTTTCAAATTTTAAAAAATATTTCAGTTTAGTGGTTTTTAACTTAAAAATTATGATAAATTATTAAAAAAAGAGAGACTAAATTAAAATATTTTTTTAAAGTTTAAAACCCAAATTCATAGATATAGATAAAAAAATATAAAAAAAACTGATTATATGTTATCAAAATTATAAATATTAAAAACATATTTTGTTATCAAAAGAATCATCATTTGTAAAAAAATGTGTTATCAATCACACACAAAATTAATTCAACTAGAGATTTCAAATTTGAATTATAAGAATGGATTAAGATCCTTTTTCATTTCCATTACTCTCCATTTTTTTCAATTCTATGGTTTTAGTAAAATAAAAGTTGTAATCTTTATTTAATATGTATGAAGTCAATTTTATTTATAATAAAAAAGATAAAGTTGTGACGTCAATATAACGTTATCGTACGGTTCTGCGGTAGCCAGCGCGTGGTTTCACTTGTGAGTGTCGGCAGAAGAAAAAAGATGGAGTGGAGAGGTTCCGTCACGTGAAACTCAAACGAAGTTTTAATTCAATATTTAATAATTAATAAACGGTGGTGAAGGCATTTCCACATAGAATAGAAGAGTGTGTGCGTAATTGTGCCGACAGCACAAAGTGACAAAGTGTGGTCTTCTTGTCTTTTACTTGCATTTCTCACCTCACTTTAACCATTCCACCTCTACAAATCTTACTATTACCCCTTCACTTTCTTTTATTCTCTGTTTCCCATTTATTTCAACATGCACAAATAATAAAAGGGGAAGCAAATCTATTGTTCGTATTATTTATTAGAAAAAATTAAGAATAGAATTCACTAAACATATTTCCTCTCTCAAGGAGTAAAATTAGGAAGGGATAAGTCTAGTTTAGTTTTAGTTTTTCTTTTTAAATTAATTTTTTTATGACATAAAAATAGTAAATAATGGTAAATTAAAATTTCTGAGATGCTCTCATTTATTTATTTTTTAATTTTCTTGACATACATCACCATATAAATTATTGAATTTTTTTCTAAAAAATATGTGAATTTATTTTAATAAGTTTTGTAAGATTTGTTAACGTGTGCTTACTTTTTTTTTTATAAAGAGTATTTTAATAAGTTATGGTTACATTTTTTAAATTACACCCAAAATAGAAAATTTTAAAATATCCTTTCTAAAAACAGAAGTGAGTTGCTAATAAATTCTGCGATGAATAATTTTATTAAAAAAATATTTTGTAATTAAATTTATTTTTTAATCATTGAAAATAAGATATAAAACTTATTTAGTTTTACTCACTGTCTTTTCTACTAATTCAAATAAGTAGAAAATTGTCTTTACTTTTTTTTTTTCTTATCTAAACATTCTTCCATTTCTATTCATTCATTCATTTATTTATTTTGTTTCTATTTTACTCCCACTCCAAAAAAATAAATATTATTGTAAAAAATAGATAAAAAAGAAATAATTAATTTTCCTGCTTACTCTAAAATTATTTATATTGTTTTTAAATTTTAAATATTATTTTTTGGATTTTTAGAAGGGTATAATTGAGAAAAATAATTAATATTTTCTTGAAATTTTAAAATAACAGATAAATAAAAATGAAATTGTATATACTTTTTATGTATTTTGTATATAATTTTTTTAAGATGTCCAATAATTGAATCCCCCTGTATAGCACAGTTACATTGCGTATTAATATGAATTTCTATGATAGTATCCACAGGTTGCACATTCTAATTCTAATTCTAATAATAAATATAAAAATCTACTGGTTGCACATGTGTCGAAACTACCTAGAAAACTATCAGAAAACATTTAAAAATCTACAGTGATTGCAAGTACTCTTCGTCGCATAACATTTTTTTTTCACTTTTGTTTCTTGCACATTTTGTTGCCTTCGTTTAATTATTTCGTGTTGATTATTGTCATGCACTAATTCTTACTTAGTTTCAAAAGTAAAATGTATTATTGCCCACATGTTATCTAGTAGGGTTTAGTTTAAAGTGTCGACCTTTTCTTCAATGATATTGTGACTACTTTTTGTCAAACCAAAAAGTTTGATTTTGCGAGTTAAAGTTACAATTTCATCCAAAACATTCGTGAAATGATGAACCCTACTCTTGTAAGACTTTATTTGTATTTTTTATATTAGAAGTATCTATCAGAAAATAAAATAAAATAAAATAAATCAAATTTCACTCAAAAACTATATAAAATTAACTGTTTTTTTTATTAAAAAAATAGATAATAAATTAATTTTAACTAAAGAGAAAAGTTTATTTATTTCAACATGATTCAATTTAGAATGCAATCAAAAAGGTGTGTCGTTTCTGGCTCCTTTTATCACTGAAGTGGGATATTCTGAATGGGATTAGCAAGGAATGCACATGACATTGGTACAATGGCAGTGGCAACGGCCAATCACAACGGTGAAATCACATGTACATTGTTAATAATATAGATTCCAATAGTACTGAAAATGATATATCTAATGACCAATAAATATATAATAGATCAGTGACCCAGCTGGTTGTTCAACTCTTGCAGAGCTGAGCTTGACCTCACTATGCCTTCATAAAGAGATTGTAATGTGACATGATGAAAACGACCCATAGAATAGTCTTTTGCTGTTTTTTTTTAAAATTTTATTCTTCATATTCCTTGTTATTAAAATTCATATGTTCAGATCAAGATCTCACTTCCAATATTATATTAATGGAGTTTATAAAACAAACATAACAGATTAAGAAACAGATCAGCCAATGTTTCAATCTTGTACTAAGTTGGTGTCTGTACGTGGGAATTGAATATGTGCATGCAAATAAATTCCTTTAGATTATGAGTATGACATTTCAGTCTTTGGAATTTTAGTTTTTTTTTTATTAATTCCCAACTTTTTACAATATTTTTTTTACTTGTTTTTTTTGCTACATGTATTACAGGTTTGAAGTATCTTTTGACTTTGCTAATTACTAATATATATATGAAGCTCGTCACTTTTAAAGGAATTTTTTATTCTATTCATGCTTTTTATATATAATTTGACGTTAAAAATTAAATGAAAAAGGAGTAAAATAAATTAGATTTTAAAAAAGCATTTTTTTTAATTTTCAAAATTTAAACCATGTTTATATAATTTGGAGAATTTATTATTTAAAGATTTATTCATGTATATGCTCTTAGATCGATCTATGCATGGACTCATTATATACAGATATAAAGTCCGTTTATGAACAAATTCATATTTGGGGTGAATGAGTAAGTTCTATTTTTTTTGGGGTCCTACATTGCAAATAATGGTGCTCTTTTGAATCTCTTTACCTCTTTAATTAACCAAAAGCTATGATAACTATAAGAATCTTGTACACTTTCTTAAACTAACCTCGTTCTAAGGCATAACAATTTTGGCACTAGGATTTGAGATTTGGTTTCATTTTGCCACTAAGGGTGCATGACCCTAGGCGCATCACTTTAGCCCCCTTTTGATATTCAACTTTATTAAAATATTCCATGGTTTATAGTCTCACTAATTCAGAGAATAGAATATATTCTCACACCTTCCAGAGCAAATGTAGCTGGGATTTTCAGTAAATTAAACCTAGGCTTAAGATTTTTGTATAACATGTACTGATGGACGGTGTATACCATTTTCGTTATTTATAAGATTTCTGACTCATCTAGCTTGAATATTTGTTATTAATTTGTGTAATGATTTGTAATTACACTAATTGGGTAACTTCTTGCAAGCGATTTACCTGAATCTAACATGAGATCAATGTATGACCTTTTTTCCCAAGATTAGAGAATCAGCGCTAGCAAAATTAAGAGATTGGCTTCTCTATAAGTTTCAATCTGAGGTGGAACTAATGATAAATTTGTAAATGTTTTAAAAAAACTTTCTAATAATGTTAATGTATGTCATTTTTTCCCAAGAAAAGAGAATCAACACTAGCAAAATTAAGAGTTTGGCTTCTCTATAGTTTCAACCTGAGGTGGAACTAATGATGAATTTTCATATGTTTAACATTCTAATGTTAATGCAAGTTGTAGAAAAAGCATAGTGCATTATGGTACTTCCACAATCCCACATTTGCGCCATTGTTTTCTGATCAGCACTTCATCATAGCCATTCCACAAGGCATAACAACACTTTAACCCATAACATATCAATTATCAATGTCTATTTTTTTGAGTCCTCGAAACTGCAAATTCCAACAATATTATTTACCGTTACTAGGTTTGATTACTAGGCAGAGATACCCAATGTGAGCCCTCAAATGATTCTGCACTACTATTACAAAGCATATCATTGAGTTTGAGACATGCATTCAGCTATTCATGCTTTAGCCATATATAGTTGCCCACTTCACTTTTTATTTTAATCTTTAGTGCAAACTCATGCATTATATAATCATCTTTTCCCAAAATACATGTCACTAAAACATATAGTATAGCCCACAACTTAACTTTTTTTTTTATTCTTTAGTGCAAACTCATGCAAGATATAATCATTTTTTCCAAAAATACATTCCACAAACTATATTATATAACGGTAGCTTCCAAGTTGAATCTTTTGTTACACAAAAATTAGGCTAAGCACACCCTACAAAACCAAATGGAATACAGTCTGTTACCACCTACCGACTTCTATTTGTCACCCCCACTACATTTGTACCAGCGATGACCCATACCCTGATATCCCTAGTCCTTAACCATACCCCAAAAAATCTCTCAACCGAAAAAAAAACTTTATTAAAAAATGCGTTAGTATATTTCTATACTTAATTCTTTTTCATCCCATTTCCACTTTTTCTTTTCAAGTTTATTACATCTGTCATATTTATCAATTTCAACAAATGATATTTAACTGAATTGGTTAAATAAAATATATAAATTATATATGATTATAATTTTTTTATTATTTATCTTCCATTCTTATGAGTAAAAAAACTAATCAATTTCTCTTTTCTCATTATTTCTCTTTTTTTTTTCTATCCATATATCTCGAAAATGAAGTAAAAGTTAATGTACCTTAAAGAAATATGCCCATAAGGTTAGTTGTTTTACTATATATACACAACACCCAGTCCATATATGAAGGCACCCACCACACAATCTCAACCAAAGCCTTGACCATGAAAGCAACCCCTTTAGTGCTCTTCCTCCTCTTCACCATAGCCAAAGGGCTTCACAACCCCAAATGTGATGCTACCCATCAACATGACCATGATGGCTCAACCCTCCAAGTGTTCCATGTGTTCAGCCCATGTTCCCCATTTAGGCCCTCAAAGCCAATGTCATGGGAAGAGAGTGTCCTAAAGCTACAAGCCAAGGACCAAGCCAGGATGCAGTACCTTTCTAGCTTGGTGGCTAGGAGGTCCATTGTCCCAATTGCCTCAGGGAGGCAAATCACACAAAGCCCTACTTACATAGTGAAGGCCAAGATTGGTACCCCAGCTCAGACCCTCCTCTTGGCCATGGACACTAGCAATGATGCTTCCTGGGTCCCTTGCACTGCTTGTGTTGGCTGCTCAACAACCACACCCTTTGCTCCTGCTAAGTCCACCACTTTCAAGAAAGTTGGATGTGGTGCTTCTCAGTGCAAACAGGTATCAATATCACCATTCATTGACACTTCTGTTTAATTTCTAATAAGTAACATTTATTTAATTTATTCTGCTTTTCTTAACAATGATATTCAAATACTCGTTTATTTTAAACATTCTATTCACACCTTTTATTTTTTTACATATCTATTCTCTTATTACATCATAAATCCTATAATATGTTTTTTTTCTCTCTCAATCTTTTTATATGTCTTATACTATAATTTTTTTTTCCACTTTTTTTGAAATCATGATGAAACATCATCGTTTTTGTGGCGCGTGGACAGTTTGGATTTGTTGGATCTCATAGTTTTGACTTTTGAGTAAATCATGAGGAGTCATTATAGCTATACATTTGAAGTTATTAAAATATTTAAGGGCCAAAATTTAAATAAGTAAAACTTATTTAAATTTTAGCCCTTAAATATGGACTTGTTTTTAAAGTGCGGATAATATAAGTAATAACGTGTATTAATTCTTGATTTGATTTAAAATATATATGTTGTTAAAAGTCAAAACTTTGGTGTAACTAGATCTTTATATTTACAATATTTTCCGGAAATCTTTATGTAAAATGTCTTTCTAACATCGTGTACAACTATGTATTAATTTATGTTTTAAAAAAAACTTCGGTTTCCACTTATATGGTACTTGAAGTTGAATGTCTGTGGTTGGTACTGTTCGAAATAAGGATTATGACAAACCTTAATCAAATGTTTGGAATGATCGAAAAGAATATCTTTGGATAACGACACTCGGTCACGTTTGCTACCACTAGACACCGCATAAGTTATATTAACCAAAAAAAACTTAAATGTGATATCTTATGTATTTGTGGGTGCTTTTGTAATCAAAATTGTATTTTTATTTGGAAAATAAATAAAAAAATCAACACAATTTGATTAAGAGTACTTTATTTTTATTATGTTCATTACTTTATCCTCCTTATTAAAAAGGCATATTTATTAGCATATCACAATTATTTCATGGCTACACTGGCGCGTGTGCGTGACTTAATCATGAACATTCCAAAAGTTTTATTTTAGTCGGTGACTCTAGTTACCTTAGGAGGCAAAAAGTTCACGAGCACTTACCAAAGTTATTTGTTATTTTTCCATTTTTCCCCTTTAAAGTTCACGTTACATAAATGATAAATCTAACCTTGTGAAATTGGTAATTGTCTTACAAATATATCATACCGACTAGGTTCATAAAAAACATTTAACCTTGTGAAATTTTCAGGTACGGAACCCCACTTGCGACGGAAGCGCGTGTGCATTCAACTTCACTTATGGCACTTCCTCAGTGGCAGCTAGCCTGGTCCAAGACACAGTGACCCTAGCCACTGATCCTGTCCCAGCCTACGCCTTTGGGTGCATTCAAAAGGTCACAGGGAGCTCAGTGCCACCACAAGGGCTATTGGGCCTGGGCCGAGGCCCATTATCACTCTTGGCCCAAACCCAAAAGCTCTACCAATCTACATTTTCTTATTGCTTACCCAGCTTCAAAACACTTAACTTCAGTGGGTCACTGAGACTTGGGCCTGTGGCCCAGCCCAAGAGGATCAAGTTTACCCCTCTTCTAAAAAATCCTAGAAGATCATCACTGTATTATGTGAACTTGGTGGCTATTAGAGTTGGCCGGAGAATTGTGGATATCCCACCGGAGGCTCTAGCGTTCAATGCTAACACCGGCGCCGGCACCGTTTTTGATTCGGGTAATGTCTAATTAACACATTCTACTTCAGAAAAAAAATTGCATTTTAAGTTTATTTTCTATTAGGACATAAGTGTGTGCATTATCATTCATTATGGTGGGGTTCTCTGATTTTAATTTAATCTAACACTATCTAGACTAATTATTATGCCTGACCAACATAGTGATATACTATAAGAAAAATGAAAATTAGTAACAAAATATTTCATGAGTAATATTTCAAAATCGTCACTAATTTTTGTGTGACCTCAGCATTAGTAAGGATAAACAGTTCTTTTTCTCTAGGTTGTCATAGATTGTCATGAAATGTTCATATGATTCCTTTCCTCTAGGTTGTTTTGTATTTTGGGAGATTTACCTTTCCTTTATACCTTCAAAACATGGAGTGGTATCCTGAATAATTGTCTCCTTTTCTGTCCCAAATTTTAAGAGGAAACATAATTATATGAGAATCATGTTCCAATAAATGATGATAAGATGGTCAATTTTAAGACAAAATTGGAGTCAAAATGCTACAGAACTAATGGACCATGCATGTATGGTCACTTTCATTTTGCTCGACATGTCTTTTTGAATAGCATTCCCTGTTTTCGAGATTTAAATAAAATATAATTATTGTCACACTGCACCTCTTTTCTAAAAAAATGAATAAAGGAAAATAGTGATGTAAAAAATTCAAGAAGGTAGCGAATAACACCACTAGTACTAGTTAAAGAGATAATTCTAGATTTCTAATTAGAATAATCTTACAACATTTTCTATACACTTTTTTTTTTATCATATCTCTAAATTAGAAATTATTGTTAAACTTTGTTATATAAAAAGTGTTACTATTAAAATTATATCACACAACAATTAACAATTTCACTAATGCCTTTTCATTTTCATTTTGATTTTCTTGTCAAATATTATTAGGTACGGTATTCACCCGACTGGTTGAACCGGCCTACAACGCCGTCCGAAATGAGTTCCGGCGACGAATTGCCGTTCACAAGAAACTCACTGTGACAAGCCTAGGAGGGTTTGACACATGCTACACAGTCCCAATAGTTGCACCAACAATAACATTCATGTTCTCCGGCATGAATGTGACACTCCCACCGGACAACATCCTCATACACAGCACGGCTGGCAGCGTCACGTGCTTGGCCATGGCACCGGCGCCAGACAACGTGAACTCGGTGTTGAACGTGATCGCCAACATGCAACAACAAAACCACCGTGTGCTCTTCGACGTGCCCAACTCAAGGCTTGGTGTTGCTCGTGAGCTTTGCACTTAATACATAATAATAAGTGATTCTTAGGTCAAGAATTTTCATGATTTGTGGGTACAATAATAATCGTGTCGAATTGGCATTGCAAGTTACTCCTATTTGGGAATTCGTATTTGATCTACATATCATATGGGTTGGGGTTTTGGCATTGCTAAGAGTTTATTTGCTGACTATATAGTAGAAGATAGAGCTACATGTCTAAGGCATTGCATGTAAGTTTCCAAGTTTGAAGTTATATTTGTAGTAGTATGAAAAAGAAGAAGTTATATTTGTAGCTTTGTAATGTATGTGTCACGGGTTCATATATCTTAGCAATCCCTTGTGTCGTTTATTGAAGTTGATTGAATTGATAATGACTTCACACCATGGTACAAGTTCACGGGCTATATAGCATAATAGCATTGCCATTTTAGAAATGTGTTGCCACTCTTTTTTATGTCTTTTCTTTTATAAAACGGTGCAACTCTTTATTTTATATTTATAAATAACTTAAAAATATGCGTTTGATTAATATAGAAATAATAATTAAATTGGAGGTAAATGGTCACTCACGTATAATTTTTTTTATTGAAACTTGTGATAGCAATTTAAATTTAAAATGTAAAAAATAGTCATCGAATTTTAATTTTAGAATGTAACGTTCTGTTTTTATGTCATGTTTGTTTTACACATTTTGGTCGATTTCTGGTCTTTTTACTTAAACTTGGTTGAATTAATGAAACTTTAGTTTATTGTACAAGCTAAGGTCACGGGTTATGCTATTGTTATATCCAAAAATCATTAAATTCACAATTTGTTATTATGCATGCAACATCCAAAAGTGTGACTTGAGCACTTCCCTTCGTAATCCACCATTTCCACTTCCCCCTCCCCCTCCAAAAGCAAAGGAGGAAAAAAAAAACTCAAATGAAAATATTCTAATAAGAACTTTTTTTAGGGGATCTAATATAAAAGAACTTCTTTCCTATTTTTTTAATGTATATCTCAAGGCTAATTATTATTTTATATTTACTTTTTCTTTTATTTCATTCTTATTCAATTTTTATGTCTGTTTTCTATTTCTTTCTTCTTTCTACTTGTATGCACAAAAAAATAGTGTCTACTCAACATTTTCAGTATAAAAAAAAAATTATTTTCTTGGAAGTTAATGTATTCCAATTCACTCCTCTCTTTCTAAGGTCTCAACTAGTGGTGCTTCACTTTTTCTTGGATATTATGTTATTGATTTTATATATTAATTTTGCTGACAATTAATATTTATTGAAAAACTTGAATTACCACTTCTCTACCATGTATTTTGTATTTATAAAACAAATTAAAAGTTTGCTTAAAAAATCTGAGCTGATCAAGACATGTAGGTAGTGGTGGCTAGGGGTGGGTAAGCGGGCCGATTCGCCACGTGTAAGGCCTGCCTATATAAGTTCGCACTGGTAGCGGACCGGACCATCCCGTCCCGCATTCTTATACGGACCTAATAAATTGATTTGTCTCCGCCCCGCGGACCCCGCGGGTCAAACGAGTTGGTCTGCAGGCCTAATTGTAAAAGAATTTCAATTTCAATAAAATGCAACACAATCAAATTAAGTTCAACACAAATGTAAAAAAATATCAACAATTACATCAATAAAATAAATAATATCTTAACAAAAGAAAATCCAAACAATAAATCTAAAATATGAAACTTAAACATCTCTAACAACAAGTGATTCCATATTTGAAGTAGTTTAAGTCTTCTCCATCTCCACATCTTCATATTCTTTTCCTAAAACTCAAAATGATAATAAATATTAGAATCAACTTAAGTTAAGTGATTAAAAGACAACGATTATTACACATTATTTACCTTGCTAATCAAATCCTAGTAACCAATTTTTAGTGCATATCAAGGCTTGCACATTGTCACCAAGAAGCCTAGTTCAATATTTGTTAAGCACTCGTGAACCAATACTAAATGCCGATTTGGAAGCCATAGTTGTAATTTAGATGCTCAAAATATCACAAGCCAACAATGAGAGATCTGGATTAAGCAGGATTCTTAAGGTGTTGTAGTTGATGAAATTCTCAAACCATGGATTAAGTGGGTTTACGGGCAACCCACGAATCCCGCGGGCTAAACCCGCACAGTCTGCGGGTTAAGCAGGACAAACCCAAAAATATTACATAAACATTAACTATTTAAAAAAATTAGTTCGCTACCCGCACGGATCACGGGCCCCACGGGCTAGTCCATGGACTTGGACTTGTTTACCCATCCCTACCCATTGGGTTATACATTTTCTTATTTATTCAAGAACGCCCATTGGGTAAAAGATAATAGGTAAAAACAAGAAAATGTATAACCCAATGGACGTTCTTGAATAAATAAGAAAATCTATAACCCAATGGGCAAAAAAATGTGCAACAAAAATTCCAAAATCCAAAAATCACGGTTTAAAGAAATCCCGAAATTGTATAACCCAATAGGGTAAAAATATGCAATAGGGTCTATCTTTATCAACATGAAATCCAAAATCCAAACATCACGATGTAAAGAAATCCCAAAATTGTATACCCAATGGTTAAAAATCCGCAACAGGGTCATCTTTATAGGGCTTATAAACCTCGATTCTGTAGCGTACGAAGACTTTCCCTAAAAACACTAAACATAATTTTTAGACAGAAATGCATTTGCACAACGAAAGACACCGATTTCGTCAAATCATAAAAAGAATTTAAAACCAAAAACAACGCTTAAAATTTATCTTACTTCTGGAATATATATATGTGTGCGTGTGTGTGTTAAAACATCAGTTAGAAATTAAGATAATTGTCGAAAAATTAAAAGAAAAATAATGAAAAAGACAAATATTTATCTTCTACTTTTTTTTATTCTATCATAGAGGTTCTTTAATTATTTTTAAAATTTTATTTTATTTTATTTAAATTTAATTTTAAATCATTTTTACCATATATTTATTATATAATACTGTATTTTCTCATCAATAACATATAATATTTTATATTTTCCTTCATGTGACACTATATTCGAAGGTATCTTCATGACTAATTTCATCTATTATTAATATTTTTTTCCTCTAGGTGCGTTCATTTATTATTTAATCTAAGTTTACATTAATGATTCAGGCTTCAATCCTCAACGTCTCTTAAATACTAATCAATGTATGATTTCTTATTAGCATAAATTTCTTCTTGGAATAACATATTATCATCTATCTTATCTTCTCATAGAAGCAACATGAAAATTTTGGATGGTGACTCAATTATGTACTATGTGTGGGGTCAAAACTAGGGGTGGGAATAAGACAGACCAGGCTTTGGAAGGCCTGAGTCTAGCCTACGATGAATTTTTGAGGTCTGAGCCTGACCTATAGCCTATCAAAGGCTTTTATTTTGACCCGGTTTGACCTTTTTAAAAGCCTAGCCTGACTGGTAACCTTTTTAAAAGCCTTCTTCATCTTTAATATTCCTTTAACGTAATAGGAAAGTTAAAAGAAAAAGAAAACATTAACAGGAATCAGAAAGCCAATAAAAATAATGAGGAATATAAAAATCAAAGTCGGCTAGTTTTAAAAAAATTGTACCCAAAAAATAATAAAAGTATATATACATATATATATATAGGCTAACATATCAGGCTTATAAGGCTTTTTAATAAGCCTAAGTCTGATCTATTTAATTTAATAGGCTTTTAAAAAAGCTTGAGCCTAACCTTTTAATTAAATAGGTCAGTTTAGGCCAAGCTTTATGTAGGCCACGTCGTAGGCCCCTGTAGGCCGGCCTGGGCTATTCCCACCCCTAGTCAAAACATAGACATCCAAACAAGAAAGGGTATTAGAAAAGGTCATCCATCTTTCATGGCAAATGATCAATCGTGCGAGTAAGCTGGGTTATGTGATCTCCTTATCCGTCATAATCACCATCAACATGAAGCTTGATTTAGGGTCATTAAGGCTAAAATCAATATATCTCAATGATGAATAAAGAATCTATTTCATACGGACAAATGCATTTTTTCATTTTTAGGATCAGGGTCATCTTATAGGGCCTGTACACTTCAGATGAATAAACAATCCATCACAGAGGCAATTGTACTTTTTCGATTTTAGAATCAAGGTCAACCTTAAAGGGTTTACATACCTTTGAAGTGTTTGTTTTCCAAACTTTCTAGTTATGAGTTGAACTTGAACTTAACATTAAAATAAAAAGTGTTCAATCTGATTGGGATGGTGAATATAGACCCCTCTCTGCTTTATTAGCTTCCTATGGCGACTTTTTTTTACCAATTATGGGTAAAAAAATTTGCAATCTTCTAATCGGGGATGAATTTTAAAAAATTTAATTTGATATGGTGAATATAGACCCTCTCTGCTTTATTTGTATTTAAAAGAAAGTTAAAAAAATAAATTTAAATATATAATAAATAATATTAAGTTGATTTTATTAGTATATTTGTTGTAATTTTATTTGATATGTTATTATTTTAATTTCATTATTTATCATTTAAAACATGTTATATATATATATATATAGTTTACTTTAAATGTTTTTTATTTAAAGTTTAAATAATCTATCAATAAAAATACATAAAAAATTGAAAGACATTAAATTAGTGATATGAGTCACAAAGACGAGTACGGAGATGGGGATAACAAGAATAACAATGATGGCGAAGATGATGGTGATGGTGATGACAACGGTGGTCATCATGTTTCAGAACAATAGCAGACAATTACACGTGAACATCCTAGAACAAGAGGAGGTTGAGGCTATAGACCAAGAGAACAACAAATACAGACAAATCCAATCCATTAAGATCTAGACACATATCTAAAAGAACTCATTTTGGGACATCTTCACATTATTCGTTTAACAAATATGTAATTTTTATTTAAATATAATCAATTTTTTTAGTGACATGAGTCACGAGGATGGGGATAACAACGATAACGAAGATGAAGGTGATGGTGATGATGACAACGGTGATCATCATGTTCTTCAACAACAACAAACAATTACACGTGAGCATTCTAGAACAAGAAGAAGTAGAGGACGTAGACCAAGAGGACAACAAACAAAGACAAATTCAATCCAACAAGATGAGAGACTCAACTACATACCTAAAAGAACTCATTTTGGGACATCGTCTCATTATTAGTTTAACAAATATGTAACTTTTATGTATTTTTATTGATATATTATTTAAACTTTAAATAAAAAAACCCTATCATACTCATAAACTAGATTTCGGGTCTCAAGAACGTGTTTTCTCGGGGTACTCATCTTCAAATAAAGGTTACAAATGTTTGTCTTCAACTGATAGAATTTATATTTCTAATGATGTTTTGTTTAATGAGTTGAGGTTTCCATATTTAGATTTGTTTTCCTCTTCCTCCAGTTCAACACAGAATATTACTTCCTATTTCAGCCTCAATCTTGATCTATCTCTTCCTGTTTCAGCTTCTACTCCTTTACTTTCTCAAATGTCTTCCTCCAATTCCCTTTCAGCTCCTTCTGGTCTATTTGCTATTGCCTTAAATCAAACCTCTTCTAAATCCACCTCCCCTCGTCCCCAATCATCCAATGTAGTGTCATCTAGTGAATCTATACCAACTGTACCCTCTCCCACTCACCCTCAATCATCAAATATTGTCTCATAGTGAATCTGTGTCTGCATCAACTCTAATTCCCATTAACACTCATCCTATGCAAATTAAGTCTAAATATGGAATACACAATCCTAGGTTGCATCCTTCATTATATCTTACTCATTCTGAACCTAAAAGTGTAAAGCAGGCCCTAGAAAGTTCAGAATGGTTTGCAGCTATGTAGGAGGAGTATAATGCTCTAACGAGACCCACTTGCATTCAATTTTTCCTTTTTTTGTTCTCAATGTTTTCTCTCGTTCTCTTTGTTCCATTGGTTCTCTAAATTTGATACAAAGAGGCACAGGTGATGAACTCTACCTTGATAAACCACACACAAGGTTGTTTGTATCCAAACGCCTATAAAAGTGGTGATTCTGGTGGTTCTTGCGGTGCGTATGGTCGTGGTGCCTTTACGAACTGTGGCGCGAGCCATGGTGACGGTGGCTCTGGCAGTGATCTTGGTGGTGGACGATTTGCAAATTTTTAATGTCAAATCTATCTAAATTTGGGCACACGACTAATGTTTGCCATTTTCGATCTAATGTGACCTTCCATCCTTTTGAATATTTAACTCATTGATCCCACTACATTACAACCTATCCTATACTCTACTGGTTCAGTCAGAATCTCCAATACCTGGGTTAATCCGAATTCTAACAATCCTGGTCCAAGTCATAGTCAACCAAGTGTCATGCTCACTAGTTCAACCTCTCAAGGGATGGGCAAGTTAGTACCACCTGGATTCTAGATTCTAGAGCCAGTTTTCATGTGAATGGAGACTCACCGAATATTAAACAATTCACCCACTTTGGCATCTTTCACAGACTTACTTGTCCTCACACTCATCATCAAAATGGTGTGGTTAAGAGAAAGCATAGACATATAATTGATTTGGGTCTAACATTGTTGCATCATCATCTTTACCTTTGAAATTTTGGGATTATGCTTTTGCTACATCTGTTTATCTCATTAACAGTTTTCCCAATACTTCTCTAAAATTTGCCACTCCCTTTGCTACCTTGTTTAAAAAGGAACCTAATTATCATTTTCTTAAAACTTTTGGGCATGTTTGTTTTCCTTTATTGGACCATGTCACACACATAAACTGAATTTTCGTTCTCAAGAATGTTCATTCCTAGGGTATTTTTCTTCCCACATGGGTTACAAATGCTTATCTTCTTCTAGTAGAGTGTACATTTCTAAAGATGTTTTGTTCAATGAATTAAGGTTTCCCTATTTTGATTTGTTTCCCACTTCTACCAGTTCAATCACTAACTTTGATTCCTACTTTAGTCTCAATCCAAATCTTTCTCCACCCTTTGTCTCTTCCATTCCTCAAACATCTCAAGTGTCTTGTACAACTTATGTTCCCCTTGTTCCTCCTAGGTTTTCTCATTTATAAACTGAATCTCCTAGCACCATTGTGTTTGTACCTCAAAATTATACTTCCATTGTATCTACCTCTATTCAGCTTGTCAATTCAGAGTCTACTACCCTTGCTTCATCTTCTTCAGAATTTATTTCTATACCAAATTTTGTACCAGTTAATACTTATCCTATGCAAACAAGGTCTAAGTCTGGTATTCACAACCCTAGGTTACATCCTTCTATGTTTCTTACTCATTTTGAGTCTAAAACTATAAAACAAGCTTTGGCAAATGCAGATCGACTTACTGCTATGCAACAAGAGTATAATGCCTTGCTAAAGAACAGAACTTGGGACTTGGTACCATTAGCTCCTAATAGGCAAGCTATTGGTTGTAAATGGGTTTTAAGGGTAAAGGAAAATGTTGATGGTTTCATTAACAGGTTTAAAGCTCGGTTGGTAGCCAAGGAATTTCATTGAGTTCATGGTTTTGATTTTCATGAAACCTTTTATCATGTGATCAAACCTGTTACTATTCGGATCATCCTTACTCTGGCTTTGTCTCATGGGTGGAAATTATTTCAAC
The DNA here is from genome assembly GCF_004193775.1 of Glycine soja. NCBI lineage: Eukaryota > Viridiplantae > Streptophyta > Magnoliopsida > Fabales > Fabaceae > Glycine > Glycine soja. The sequence continues at coordinate 38,589,857 of NC_041012.1, read as the reverse complement.
TTGATGTAAATAATGCTTTTCTGAATGGGTCACTTGAAGAAACTATTTTCATGACTCGGCCTCTTGGTTTTGAAGTTACAGATAAGTCATTGGTCTGCAAACTCAACAAAGTCATTTATGGCTTAAAACAAACTCCAAGACAGTGGTTTGACAGACTACAATCTACTCTATTGTAGTTTGGTTTTATTCGGAGCAAATGTGATTCATCTTTATTCATTTTTTGCCAACAAATACATGTTGTTTATCTCTTGGTCTATGTAGATGATATTATTCTAATAGGTAGTTCAACTTCACTAATACAACAACTTACATACAAGTTTAACACTGCTTTTTCACTCAAACAGCTTGGTTATCTAGATTATTTCCTGGGTCTGGAAATTAAGTATCTTCTCAACAATTCTATCCTTATGACTCAGAGCAAATACATTAGATATTTCACAACACTAATATGGTTAAAGCTCACTCTATTTCTTCTCCAATGGTATCCAACTGCAAGTTGTTTTAACATGGTGTTAATGCCTTTCATGATCCAACCTTATACAGGTCTGTAGTTGGTGCAATACAGTATGCTACCCTTACTAGACCTGAGATTAGTTTTGTTGTCAACAAAGTTTGCCAATTTATGGCTGCTCCTTTGGATTCTCATTGGACAGTGGCAAAAAGGATATTAAGGTATCTAAAGGGCACTTTGTTTCATGGTTTGCTTCTTCAACCTACATTTGTTACAAAGCCCTTAATTATTCAAGCTTTCTGTGATGTTGATTGGGCATCTAATGTGGATGACAGACACTCTACCTCAGGGACTGCTATTTTTCTTGTTCCAAATTAATTTCTTAGTGGTCTCGAAAGCAAAAAGTCATTGCCAGGTCTAGTACAAGAGTATTGCAATATAGTTCAGATTTCCACTAAATTAACTTGGATTCATACTCTGCTAACAAAATTGCAAGTATCATTCACCACTCATGTTATTTTTTGTGATTCTCAGAGTGCAATTTCTATTGCACCCAATCCAGTTTTTCAGAGTCATACCAAACACATGGAAATTAATGTCTTTTTTATAAGAGAGAAGATTCAAGCCAAACAACTTACTATTGTCCATGTTTTAGCTCCAGATCAGTGGGTTGATATTCTCACCAAGCCTCTACATCACGATTTGAAGTTTGTCGAGCCACACTCAATGTGAAGAGTGTTTCTCCTCAAAAATCCCCCCCTTGAGTTTGAGGAATGGGGGTATTTGAGTATGTTGTCAATCAACTGTGAAAACAGTTTTGTAAATTAATTGTAAGAGATGTTAGATTTTGCTAACAGCACCCATCTAGTGATAAGTTATCATAATATAGTGGTAACGGCAGTTAGTTTTGACTAATTGCACCTCCTTAATATTCAAAGTTGTACTTTGTTAGAGTTGGTTAGAATCTGTTAGAGTTGGTTACAATCAGTTAGAATAACATAATAGAGGTCTATATATACCTCTTTTTGTAACCTTCTATAATCAACTTTCGATGATCAATAAAATCAGCTTTCCTATTCTATAAGTTTTCTCTTTTTTCTCTCTTTCTCAGTTTATTCAACATAACCACAGTTTTTCGATTTCAGGGTCAGGGTCATTCTTGTATATCAAAATTTTGCAGATGATGAATATAGAATTTCATTTCATAGAGGCAACCACACATTTCCAATTCCAAGGATAGGGCCATTCTTGTATATCGAAATCTTGCAAATGATGAATATAGAATTTCATCTCAAAGGCAAGCAACCACACTTTTCCGATTTCAGGGATAGAGTCATTCTTATATACCAAAATTTTGCAAATGATAAATATGGAATTCCATCTCATAGAGGCAACCACACTTTTTCGATTTCAGGGTCAAGGTCAAGAACATTCTTGTATACCGAAATTTACCAGATGATGAATATAGAATTTCATCTCATAGAGGCAACCATATATTTCTGATTTCAAGGACATGATCATTCTTGCATACCAAAATTTTGCAGATGATGAATATAGAATTTCATCTCATAGAGGCAACCACACTTTCTGATTTCAGGGACAGGGCCATTCTTGTATACCAAAATTTTGCAAATGATTATAGAATTTCATCTCGTAGAGGCAATCACACTTTTTCGATTTCATGGGCAAGGTCATTTTAATATATTGAAATTTCGCAAATGATGAATATAAAATTTCATCTCATAGCAGCAACCACATTTTCCGATTTCAAGGACAGATCATTCTTGTATATCAAAATTTTGAAGATGATGAATATAGAATTTCAATTGCCATAAGAACTAATAAATATAATATGAATCAAATTCATCAATCAAATTGATCTATTTAACATGCAACCTTTATTCACAATTGATGCAAATGGCCTCAATGATTCTTTAAAAACTACTCCAATTCTCTGTGACTATATTGAAATAAAATATACGAAGATAAAAATAGATAAAAAAAACATTATATACTTAAAATAATATTCAATTAATTAAACTTTTAAAAAAACAAATCAAGAATAATTGTTCCTTACAAATATTATTGTGTATAGCTAAATTAAGACTACATAACATTATCACTTCTTAAAATGTGAACTGAGCAACCAAATTGAGTAGAAATTTATGAATAAAAACAATTTTTACCAGTATTTCACTGCAGAGATTAGAATGCTCAACTAGAGGTGTTAGATATTCCAACTGTATAGATGGGGTATCTTTAAACCTGCAGGAAAAAAAAGGCACAATATCCATAGGAGAAGTTGTATGATTGTATCTGGTGCCAGATGTATGTGAAATGCAAGAGCTGAAGGAAAGGTTGTTTCTTCACCTAGCACATAACATGTTGGCATAGAGAAGAGGGGGCAGAGACAGGATGCTTGCTGAAGAAGTTGAAAAGGGAAAAAATTGAGAAACTTGAGAGAAAAAAGGAAAGAGGAAAAATATAAAGAAAAGATGAAGGAAGAAATGTGCTAGTGGAGATTCAAAACTGTCTCCAAAAGCCTCCATAATTAAAGATATATGATTTTGGCAAAGACATAAGTGATACAAAGACTTCTAACACAAACTAGCAAATGTTGTATGTTAAAAGGACCTGGACATTTACATGCTAATAAGAAAGGTTTTATATTAGAATGCTCTAAAACTAATTTCTACAAATTACTCATAGTTTACTCCTAAGTCCCAACTCCTTTGAATTTATGCCATTACTTCACAAAACCCCCCCTTTATTTTGAAAACTTGCATAAATTTTCCCAAACAGAGCTTGTTACAGGAAGTTTGTACAAAATAAAGAAAATCCAAGGAAACTGAGAGTATTTTAAATATCAAACTATAAACTAGTAGACAGGAAAAACTATATACTTGTACAAAATAAAGAAAATTCAAGGAAAGCTAGAGAATAAGCATACTTTGTATTCTAGTATTCGAAGGACTGAGCAAGCACTTGATTTTAGAAGGCCAAATAGGCTTACGTACTCACACTTTCAGTCATTGGATATTCAACTTCTATGATAGTAAGCTCTTCTTAACTAAATCAACTCTTTAGTGTTGTGCTACCATCCTGAAAAACAGTTTTAAACCATGCATACATAAATTATAAAGCTAATATCATGAACCCACTATAAAAAGTGGAATAAGAATACCAAGATGATATATTAACAGAAAGTAAAGGCACATTGGGCAGTGGAAGGTTTGTATTATACATGAAAATACATGCAATTAGACTATAGTACAAGTAAAACTACTTAGTTGGAAGATATCATTGTGAATAGTATTTCCATGTAACGGCAAATTCCTGCAACCAGTAGTACTCTAAGAATCAATTTTGGACTAACAAAGGACGATGATGAGGGAGATGGCAGACTTGATTCCAACGGTCTGCCTCTAAGCTTGGCAGATATAGTTTAGATAGCACTCGGTGAAGGAACACTGCTTTGTTTGCATCTACAGGTAGAAGAACACAAGACGTTAGCAGCTGAATAAGAATAATTAAACAAAAGAATGAGAGGGAATGCAGTGGCTAAAATACATAACACTAGGCCTGTAAACAATTAAAATTTATGATATAAAAGTACATGTTACTCTTACAGATCAAAATTTAGATTAAATCCTCCACACCAGACTTAAATCTATATATGATGGATACCCATTAGTAAGTGAGGTAAGTTGGTTTAACAAATAAGGCATGTTGCCTACTAATCTTGTCATTTGTGAGAGAACGGGGGCCTTTGGGCATTGGGAAGTCCAAACACTCAAAGTTCTACAAGTTTAAATCTCTTATCCTTTCTGATAAGATACGATGTTTCTATTAATATACTTTAGCAACACAAAGACATTCATATACGAGGACCACCATAACACAAAAAAATCATGTAGACTATTTAATTTGCTAATGAATTTTTCATGTCTAGTTTGTGATAAGTGCATTCGATCATTAATTTCAGTGAAGGTATTAGGCAACAATCTGGAAAACTAATGCAGAGAGAGAACAAAGTGAATGCTTTCTTTTTTATGGCTATTAAGGTAAGAATGCTTTGTTAATTACAAAATCGCCATGCTTGGGGATTACTCATTGTTGTACGAAATTGAATTACTTCATTACTTGTGTCCCAGGATGCAAATGCTACAAGAGCTAAGGTTTACCTTTGTTTTTCAAAAGTCTTTCCTCCTCTCTCGAGAACATTTAGCAATGATCCAAAATACAAAGCAAAAACTGTGCATGTAATTGTGATGACATTGTATGGCATACTGAAATCAGAAGTCATCAAGGGACAAGGGTACAAGTAAAAGTTCTGTGTAAGAGAGAACAGGACTCTTTTCCTGCATTACAAATCCAGATAGTTAGAGGCATGACTAAGGAATACTATATGTATACGTGTTATAAGCAGAAAGAGTGGAGATTCAAATAACCTGTAACTTAGACAACAGTGGTGACTTGCTTCGAGATTTATCAGAAAATTACAAACCAGCATGGAAGTCAGGAAAGCTTATTATTGCTGATGGAATGTCAAATCCTTGATTAACATCTGGAGGGTATTCATCAATGTGTAAGAAGCCCTATGCAGACAAACAAAAGCAGGTCAAAATCCAATTTGATATGAAAAACAAACCAATTTCCTATTCATCCATCCTAAAATAATCTAAAGTGAGCATATCACATAAGGCTCCCGATACCACATTACTATCAACTTTTTATGCCATGGTGACATGTACTTAGCTGTATGTTATAAATGGGTCAACAAGGCCCATATGAGCATAGCAGCCTAAAAGAGGAAGGGTTAAACAGGCTTAAATTTTACTGTCCTGGCCAATTTAAGGGAAGCCTATGAGCTAAATGGGCAGTTCACCTTTACTCAAGCAGGGCCAGAGTTTGGCCTGGCTCACTCACTTCCATCACTACTTTAAAAAGATATAAATATAAATCAAATTGATATTTCATATGATTCCTCCTACTTTCACATGATATCAACACCAGTCCTACATTCATATAATACAATAAGTTACTTATTAAGATTTCTGAGGTTGTTTATAAACATTAACTTACACAGTTCAATGCCAACAAAAAAAAGTGAGGCAAACATTGAGAGGAAAAAGAACTACTAAAGTACAAATGGAAAGTAAAAATTTGATCAAACCTTATCAAACACTATACTCAATACAGCTGACTTCATTTCACAAGGAAATTGGAGAACCATCTCCATCACCCCGGGTGATACTTTGTCTTCGGAAGGCGAAACACGCATTCTCTCAACAAAATCTGTGAGTGCTTGAGGCCTTTCATCAACTACTAATTGCAAAGTATGATAATATACCTTAACATACCAAGGCACAATTTGGAGAACATTAGCTTGCAACTTACACCTTTCTATAACGTTATTGATTGCAACAAGTCCCTGGATCGATTTCAAGGATATTGCAATAGCACCCCTTTCATTCCCACTTCCCATCGAAAATCTACTGGCATATAAAGGTGCATGTGGGCTAGACCAAGCAATTGGATGCTTCCACGTTAGGCCTAAATCAAATTGTTCAGTCTCCATGTATTCTTTGATTGGATATTCATACAGAATTGAGGAGCTCGTTTCCATTTCTGCATGCACCCTTTTGGGAGTAACAGATAATTCAAAGCCAACATTCCTTCTAAAATCCTCAGGACCTGTGTCATTAACAGCAAATTTAGCAGTATTCTTCTAGAGATTATCAAGTTGAGAGACTAGACCTCTCTCAGCATGAAGTTAAACATTACTCAACTTGACAAGAACACATCTTCCACTGATTTTTCTTCCAAATATAGAACTCAGGGACCAGCTTGGTTGTATTGTATCTTTATTTCACTGACATGGTTCATACCTGCTTTCTGTTCATTAGGCTGGAGTACAACTGTAACTGTTTGTTCTAGATTAATTCCTGATCTTGACCCATCTGAATGATCTGTGGACATTGTCAAGTGCAACCGCTGAGAGTGGTAAAAGCTTCTGTAAATAGATGGTCTCTCCAATAAGGAAGACAGTCCAGCTTTATCTCAACAAGGAAGGAGTTTCAACCAAGGGGTAAGATTCTCAGTGCACACAGCTTCACGTGGCAGTGTACCATATCTTAAACTGCCCAAAGCTGATTGAAATGCCAATTCAGGAGCAGAATAAGTGGTAGAAGACTCCACGAAGTTGATTGAAGCACAAAAGAGACCTGATAATGAATGGCTTAAATTTTTCCAAGATGCGCCAACCTAATGTACAGGGAAATCAAGAACTGCCCACAATTCAACACCTGGAGGCTTTGCATTGCAGCTTGATATTGAATCAAATCCACCCCATCTATCATAGTTCCATCGACCTTGCGTAAAAGATAACTCCATTGCTTTAATATGATACTTCTGAACCTGTCCATTAAACACCAATCCACATGTTACGTAGTATATTCAGGAAAAAAATATTATAAGCAATCAGAATGCGACAAATTATATACCGTTGCTGCTACAAGCCAGAGTAAAAGCACAAAAACGTAAGAAAAAATTATGTGTAAGCAATGAAAACTAGACTATAACAATAGAAATAGTGAAACCCAGAAGGCCCATAAGTATTCGACATCACAAAAAGGACTTCCTTACAAACTTTATTGTGGGTAAAAGGCTTTTCTTATTGTGAATAATAATCATATATAAGATATCAGAACCACAAATAATTTCCTTCCATGACATATTTTTATTTGGCATAAAATGCAATAGAAGGTAAATATCCCTGACAAAAACCTGAATGGCATCCATAAAAAATGAAAAGCACAGAGAACTAAAATATCAATGTTTCGTTTAACTTCCATAGAACTATCAAACATGGAATTTTCCTAGGAATTTTATTTCTTTTAAAATAGATATCAAACATGGGAAACTAAGTCTATCGACCTATGATTCCTGGAAAATAAATATTTATCCTCTAACAAATGCCTTCCGAGGGTAAAGAAAGTTTGACCTAATCATAATTAATATCCAAGTATAACTCATGTATAAATTGTAATAACGAGTGGAAAAAATCTGACGCCTAAAAGTGTCTGCAAGTGAAGGTTTCTCTATATGTGCGACTTGAAATGCGAAAGCTGTTGTGAACTAGTAGGAAAGTTCCGAGAGTTAGAACAACAGTTGAATTATGTTTTAAGAGCCACCACCACATCAAATTCCATACAGTAATACAACAATTATGATAAAAAACTGCAAGATAGTTGGTACATTCGTAAGTCACAATAAACAAAGTTTTCACAAATCTCATAGTTCTGGAAATTGTCATCATTCAAGATTCAAGATTCAAGGAAGGAGTCTTTAAGGTAGTCTACATCAAATTCAAAGAATATACACTTTCAAGAACCACTATTCATGATTTTGACAATAAAAGTGCAAGGTCACAAGTACAATTTATTTTGAAGTTCCAGCAAACTAAGTATATCAAATGCAATGTCTCATACCTTTGCCACATCTAATTATTCAAGTAATAACAAGAGAATCAAACCCAAATTCGCAATTTGGTAATTCCATCTGGGGTGCATAACAACAGAATTTTTACACTGATTTTCATTCATATAAAAAATGCATTCAGGGCCATTATATCATACCTACCATCTAGGTGACATCAATAATACAATTTATATTGTAGTTTTCATTAGGTCAGGAAAGCATTGTATCCAGATTTAAAATCTCGCAATAAAAATTTAATCATGAAGCTTGATTTAGGGTCATTAAGGCCAAAATCAATATATCTCAATGATGAATAAAGAATCTCTCTCATACAGACAGCTGACTTTTCCATTTTTAGGGCAAGGATCATGCTATAGGGCCTGTACACTTCAGATGAATAAAGGATCCATCATAGAGGCAACTGTACTTTTTCGATTTCAGAATCAAGGTCAACCTTAAAGGGTTTATATACCTTAAAACATGCCTTTTGATTTGAAGTCATGCAACAAAGATTTAAACATGCAACTTGGTTTCAGGTCATTGGGGCTCAAAATTAACATCTTTTTTTAAAACAAAGAATCCATCTCCAAGGGACAACTACACTTTTCTGAATTCAAGGTCAGGGTCATCATTATATACCCTAATTTTTAAGTGAATAAAGAATCCATCTCATAAAGGCAACCAAAAATTCTCTTTAGGGGGTCAGAGTCAACCTTATAGATACTCCAATTTTTCAGATGAATTCAGCTCATAGTGGCAACCGCACTTTTCCGTTTTCAGGGTCAGCCTTATGAGATTTATATACCCTAATTTTCAGACGATGTATAAAGAATCCATCACATATGCACTTATTCGTTTCATGGTCAGGATCAAACTTATAGGGTTTATATATCCTAATTTTGCTCGTGATGAATAAAGAATTCCTCTTAGGATTTATATATTATGCAGATGAATGAATAAAGAATTCATCTCGCAGAGGCAACCACACTTTTCCATTAAATGGTCAGGGTCAACCTTATAGACTTTATATACCCTAATTTTGCTCATGATGAATAAATAATTCATCTCATAAAGGCAACCACAATTTTCCTTTTATAGGATGAGGGCCCTAATTTTGTTCATGATGAATGAAGAATCCATCTCATAGAGGCAACAACACTTTTTAGATTACAGGTTCAAGGTCAACTTTGTAGGATTTATATACCCAAACTATGCAGACGAATGAATAAAGAATTCATCTCATAGAGGCAACAACACTTTTTTTATTACAGGGTCAACGTCAACCTTGTAGGATTTATATACCCAAATTATGCAGATGAATGAATAAAGAATTCATCTCATAGAGGCAACCGCACTTTTCTATTACAAGGTTAGGGTCAACCTTAAAGGATTTATATACCCAGATTTTGTAGATGATGAATGAAGAATCCAACTCAGAAGCAACCAAAATTTTTCAATTTCAGGGTTTAGGTCATTCTTATGTACCAAAAATTTGCAGATGATGAATAAAGAATTCATCTCATAGAGGTAAGCACACTTTTCTCATTACAGGGCCAGGGTAACTCTTATATAGGGTTCGAATACCCCAATTTTGCAAATGATGAATAAAGAAATCATCTGAGACAACCACACTTTTTCGACTTCAAGTTCAGGGTCACTCTTGTATACCAAAATTTTGCAAATGATACATATAAAATTTCATCTCATAGAGGCAACCACACTTTTCCGATTTCAGGGACAAGGCCATTCTTGTATACCAAAATTTTCCAAATAATGAATATAGAATTTCATCTCATAGAGGCGACCACACTTTTCTTAATTCAAGGCCAAGGTCATTCTTATATACTGAAAATTTACAGATAAAGAATATAGAAATTCATCTTATAGAGGCAACCACACTTTCCCAATTTCAGGGATAGGGCCATTCTTGTATACCGAAATTTTGCAAATGATGAATATAGAATTTCATCTCATAGAGGCAAGCAACCACACTTTTTCGATTTCAGGGACATGGTCATTCTTATATACTGAAATTTAGCAGATGATGAATGTATAATTTCATCTCATAGAGGCAACCACACTTTTTCGATTTCAGGGTCAGGGTCATTGTTGTATACCCAAATTTTGCAGATGATGAATATAGAATTTCATCTCATAGAGGCAACCACATTTTCCAATTTAAGGGGCAGGATCATTCTTGCATACCGAAATTTTGCAGATGATGAATATATAATTTCATCTCATAGAGGCAAACAAACGATCCCATTTCAGGGACAAGGCCAATCTTGTATACCAAAATTTTGCAAATGATTATAGAATTTCATCTGGTAGAGGCACCTAGACTTTTTTGATTTCACATGGCAGTGTACCATATCTTAAACTGCCCAAAGCTGATTGAAATGCTAATTCAGGAGCAGAATAAGTGGTAGAAGACTCCAGGAAGTTGACTGAAGCACAAGAGACCTGATAGTGAATGGCTTAAATTTTTCCATGAAGCACCAACCTAATGTAGAGGGACATCAAAAACTGCCCACAATTCAACTCCTGGAGGCTTTGCATTGCGGCATGATATTGAATCAAATCCACCCCATCTTTCATAGTTCCATCGACCTTGGGTAAAAGATAACTCCATTTCTTTAATATGATACTTCTGAACCTGTCCATTAAACACTAATCCACATGTTACTTAGTATATTAAGGAAAAAAAATTATAAGCAATCAGAATGCAACAAAATTATATACTGTTGCTGCTTCAATCCAGAGCAAAAGCACAAAATCGTACGAATAAAGTGTAAGCAATGAAAACCAGACTATAACTATAGAAATAGTGAAACCCAGAATGCCCATAAGTATTCGATGTCACAAAAAGGACTTCCTTACAAACTTTATTGTGGGTAAAAGGCTTTTGTTCTTGTTGTGAATAATAATAGTAATATATAAGATGTTAGAACCACAAATAATTTCCTTCCACGACATATTTTTATTTGGGATAAAATGCAATAGAAGAAAATATCCCTGACAAAAACCCGAATGGCATACATAAAAAAATGAAAAACACAGAGAAGTAAAACATCAATGTTTCGTTTAACTTCCATAGAACTATCAAAAATGAAATTTTCCTAGGAATTTTATTTTTTTAAAATAAATATCAAACATGGGAAACTAAGTCTATCGACCTATGATTCCTGGAAAATAAATATTTATCCTCTACCAAATGTCTTCTAAAGGCTAAAGAAAGTTTTAGCTAATCATAATTAATATCCAAGTATAACTCATGTATAAATTGTAATAACGAGTGGAAAAAATCTGATGCCTAAAAGTGTCTGCAAGTGAAGGTTTCTCTATATGTGCAACTTGAAATGCAAAAGCTATAGTGACTAGTAGGAAAGTTCCGAGAGTTAGAACAACAATTGAATTATGTTTTAAGAGCCACCACCACATCAAATTCCATACAGTAATACAATAATTATGATCATAAAACTGTAAGATTCTTGGTACATTCGTAAGTCACAATAAACAAAGTTTTCACAAATCCCATAGTTCTGGAAATTGTCATCATTCAAGATTCAAGGAAGGAGTCTTTGAGGTAGTCTACATCAAATTCAAAGAATATACCCTTTCAAGAACCACTATTCATGATTTTGACGATAAAAGTGCAAGGTCACAAGTACAATTTATTTTGAAGTTCCAGCAAACTAAGTATATCAAACGCAATGTCTCATACCTTTGCCACATCCAATTATTCAAGTAATAACAAGAGAATCAAACCCAAATCCGCAATTTGGTAATTCCATCTGGGGTGCATAACAACTGAATTTTTACACTGATTTTCATTCATATAAAAAATGCATTCAGGGCCATCATATCATACCTACCATCCAGGTGGCATCAATAATACAGTTTATATTGTAGTTTTCATTAGGGTCATGAAAGCATTCTATCCAGATTTTAAATTGCAATAAAGATTTAAACATGAAGCTTGATTTAGGGTCATAGGCCAAAATTAATATATCTCAATGATGAATAATGAATCTATCTCATACAGAAAGCTGCACTTTTTCATTTTTAGAGCCAGGTTCATCTTATATATTTAGGGCCAGGGTCATCTTATAGGGTCTATACACTTCAGATGAATAAAGAATCTATCATAGAGGCAAGGCAACTGTACTTTTTCGATTTCAGAATCAGGGTCAACCTTAAAGGGTTTATATACCTTTAAACATGCCTCTTGATTTTATGTCATGCAACAAAGATTTAAACATGCAGCTTGGTTTAGGGTCATTGAGGCTAAAAATTAACATCTCTTTTTAAAACAAAGAATCCATCTCCAAGGGACAACTACACTTTTCCAAATTCAAGGTCAGGGTCATCATTATATACCCTAATTTTTAAGTCAATAAGGAATCCATCTCATAAAGGCAATAAAAAAATTTCTGTTTAGAGGGTCAGAGTCAACCTTATAGATACTCCAATTTTTCAGATGAATTAGGCTCATAATGGCAACCGCACTTTTCTGTTTTCAGGGTCAACCTTATAGGGTTTATATACCCTAATTTTTCTCATTAAGAATAAAGAATTTATCTTAGGATTTATATATTATGCAAATGAATGGATAAACAATTCATCTCATAGAGGCAACCACACTTTTCTATTACATGGTTAGGGTCAACCTTAAAGGGTTTATATACCCAAATTTTGCAGATAATGAATGAAGAATCCAACTCAGAAGTAACCACAGTTTTTCAATTTCAGGGTTTATGTCATTCTTATATACCAAAAATTTGCAGATGATGAATAAAGAATTCATCTCATAGAGGCAACCACATTTTTCTCATTACAGGGCCAGGGTCATTCGTATATAGGGTTCAAATACCCCAATTATGCAAATGATGAATAAAGAAATCATCTCAGAGGCAACCACACTTTTTCGACTTCAAGGTTAGGGTCATTCTTGTATACCAAAATTTTGCAAATGATGCATATAAAATTTCATCTCATAGAGGCAACCACACTTTTCCGATTTCAGGGTCAAGGTCATTCTTGTATACCGAAATTTTGTAGATGATGAATATAGAATTTCATCTCATTGAGGCAACCACACTTTTCAAATTTCAGGGATAGGGCCATTCTTGTATACGGAAATTTCGCAAATGATGAATATAGAATTTCATCTCATAGAGGCAAGCAACCACACTTTTCCGATTTCAGGGACAGGGTCATTCTTATATACCGAAAATTTTGCAAATGATGAATATAAAATTTCATCTTATAGAGGCAACCACACTTTTTCAATTTCAGGGTCAGGGTCATTCTTTTATACTGAAATTTTGCAGATGATGAATATAGAATTTCATCTCATAGAGGCAATCACATTTTTCCGATTTCAGGGACAGGATCATTCTTGCATATCGAAATTTTGCAAATGATGAATATAGAATTTCATCTCATAGAGGTAATCACATTTTTTCGATTCCAGGGACAGGATCTTTCTTGCATATCGAAATTTTGCAGATGATGAATATAGAATTTCATCTCATAGAGGCAACCACACTTTCCGATTTCAGGGACAGGGCCAATCTTGTATACCAAAATTTTGCAAATGATTATAGAATTTCATCTGGTAGAGGCACCCACACTTTTTCGATTTCACGTGGCAGTGTACCATATCTTAAACTGCCCAAAGCTGATTGAAATGCCAATTCAGGAGCAGAATAAGTGGTAGAAGACTCCAGGAAGTTGATTGAAGCACAAAAGAGACCTGATAGTGAATGGCTTAAATTTTTCCAAGAAGCGCCAACCTAATGTCAGGGACATCAAGAACTGCCCACAATTCAACACCTGGAGGCTTTGCATTGCGGCTTGATATTGGAATCAAATCCACCCCATCTTTCATGGTTCCATCGACCTTGTGTAAAAGATAATAGGTAAGGACAAGAAAACGTATAACCCAATCTGCGGGCATTCTTGAATAAACAAGAAGATCTAGGTATGAAACAAAAAGAATTCATAGATCGCGAAGCTTACTGCTAGAAAAAGCTGCCGTGGAAACAATATGGGAATTAATCACAAAGACGACGATTGGACGTGTTTGACTTCAAATTTGAAAACGTCTACAGTGAAAAAAAGATAGAGAGGGTTAATCGTTAAAAGAAACTAAACTAGGGTTTGATTCTTGAATGTGCGTGGAATTCTTGAATGTGCGTGGAACCACAGGAAATAGAGAAAGTAGATCTTACAGATAGAGAAAGTGCGTGGAACCACAGGAAATAGAGAAGCACTGAACAACTAAAGTAGTTGCTTTCGTTGTATCCTTTCTCCCTTTCCCTTATGGGAGACTTTCTTAAAATAAGTAGTGACATGCCTTGTTTCTACAATTTAATGGGCAGGACTTTGGCAAGTCTTGAGTAATAAACCTTCTATACCTATTGGCGGACACTTAGCCTATACATTCTCATGTTCCAATGTAACATAAATAAAAATAAACCATTTCATAAATATATAACATCTGCACTTTGTTCCTGAAACATAGATCTTACAGTCTACTTCGTATCCCGGGCATACTCACGGCCACAAGTCATGTTATTGTGTGTACCACGTGTTAAAAAATATTTCTATATATAATTATTTTCTTTGAAAATAAATAATAAAGCAAATATAAAATATATATATATATATATATATATATGAGATATATTTGATCGTTAATATATTTCAAAAGCAAAAATACAAATGTCTTTTTTTTACTATTGAAATTAAATATTGGTTAAAATAAATATTTAAATCTCTAGTAGATAATTTATATTTCATAAGATTTGTTAAAATGTTTAGTGTTATCTTCTATTTATGAAAATAAAATATACTAATTATTAAAAAATTAGCAGATATATTTTTTTCCTTTGACATAGAAATGTATATTAGTTGTAATATTTTTTATTTTTAAATTTACATAAAAAAATCCATTGATAATCACATACCTATATTTTTTTATTATTTATACCTACCATTGTATAAAGGAAATATCTTTTGATGACTACCTTTTGGTTTTCATTTTTGTTTAAAACTACTTTATCCCTTACTAATTACATAAACACGCTTAATTTATTCAATTATTCCTAAAAAATTGTTTAATAGATAAATAAATGATAAATATAAAAAAATGCAACGCATCTCTCCTGATTCAGTCTCCCTTATCCTTAGGGGTGGGAATAGGTTAGGCCGGCCTACAGGGGCCTACGACCTGACCTACATAAAGTCTGGTCTAGCCTGACCTATTTAATTAAAAGGCTAGACTCAGACTTTTTTAGAAGTTTATTAAATTAAATAGGTCAGGCTTAGGCTTATTAAAAAGCCTTATAAGCCTGATAGGCCGACCTATATATATATATATTATTTTTTGGATACAATTAATATTATTTTTTAAAAAAACTAGCAGATTTCATTCTTATAATTAAGTAAAATTTTAATTACAAGGTATGAGTTTCTTTATATTTCTCATTATTTTTATTAGTTTTCTTATTTCTGTTAACAGTTCCTTTTTCTATTCCTATTAGGTTTCCTTTATTCTAGAGCAAATAAAAATCATATCCTACATTCTTATACAAAAATCATATCCTATTACGTTTCTATACAAAAATCATATCCTATCATATCCTATCTTATAGTGGATATGGAGGAGCTAATGATGAAATGACGTTACTATTAATTTTATTGGTAGATATTTTATGCACCGGTTCTGTTCAAATAGAATGGAGATGTAAGCTTTATTTTTTTATTGTAATAATTAATATGTTGGTTTGATAGACTTGGATGATACTACCTCAAGTATGAGGTTTTCTTTTGTTTTAGATTATTTTATATCATTTGGTGATTTCTGTTTATATTATTAATATATTTTTAGGACCACCAACTAAATTAACGTTAGATTAAAAATTAAGGCAAATTATATATTAAGGCCTTGTTTAGCCTATTATAGAAGGTGTGTTATTTTATTTTATTTTTTTGGTAAAAATAACTAGGAATATTAAAGATTTAATGTGAAAAAGATTTTTAAATAGGCTTTTAAATAGGCTACCAGGTCAGGCTAGGCTTTTAAAAAGGTCAGGCCGAGCCAAAATAAAAGCCTTTGATAGGCTATAGGCCAAGCTCAGGCCTCAAAAATTAATCGTAGGCTAGGCTCAGGCCTTTTAAAGCCTGGCCTGGCCTGATCTATTCTCACCCCTACTTATCCTTAAGTCTCTTGAACCATCTTCTTTTTCGTATTCCCACATTGTTAAAAAATGTAATTATCTCTTGCTCTTCTATTTGTCATTCTTTTTTTTTTATTACAAAATTACACTTTTGGTCTCCTACTTTATGTTCAATTTCGCATTTGGTCTCCCACTAATTTAATTCACAAATTGGGTCTCTTTATTTTGTAAAATCCTGCAATGTGGTTCCTTAATTGGACGTTGACCGTTAAGTTCAAATGTTGACTGTCACGTGTCAAGTCAACGTCTGAGAGGCTCTTAAAAAAATTTATCCATGTGTGATGCAACAACTCCGTAGTGCCCACAAACTTTTGAAATCTAGTTCACAACCTCAACACGAGGTCCTTCCAAGGACCCATTAGCAACGACACCATGAAAACACAAATGGGTCTCTCCCTCTCTCGCGATTAACGACACGAGCTCTTCGTCTTCCCAGAACAGATCATTATCGTGCAAAACCAAGGGCAGAGATTGCGACTTTATCACAAAGGGTTCGTTGTTTTCGGTCTCACGCTCATAACCGTTTTCATCAAAGTCTTCTTTGAAGGTTTCTCGCTCTTCGCAGAGAAGGGCATCGAGGAACAAGGGAGAGTGGTGCTGTGCATCGTCGCCGAGAGCCATTTTTCTTCTTCGGAGAAGAAAAAACAAACGTTTCTTCATTGCAGCGAAGAGAGGGCAAGCAGAGCCATTTTCAACTATGTGTTTGTTTGTGTGTTTTTTTTTCTTCTCTTCTTTCTCTCACTAAAGTGAGTCTCATTGAGATAAAGAGAGAGAAAACCAATGCAGTAATCAAAACAAAGAGTTTATCTGAGAAGCACTTCACGCTTGTCCTTTTCTTTTCCTTTTTTTTTCTTCTTTTATTCTTTTAATTTCACGATTTACGACTTTTTTTTAAGCTTCACTGTGTTTCTGATTTTTTCTTTCCTTCTCATTTATCTGAGATCGTTGACGTGTTGAATGCCACCATTGTGGTGGGTTTTGGAGCAGCAGCAACATCGAGCACCTTTGTTGAGCCAATTAATAATAATAATAATAATAATAATACTTCTTCAACCTGTTGAATATGAGGTATCTGAACCACCCTATTATGGCTTCTGCGGATATATTGCAGTATTGAGATCCATGGTCTCTGAGTTTGAGATTTGATGAGGATTTATTCTTCTTCTACAAATTAATTGACATTTGTTTTAGGGTTTTCATTTAGGGTTAAGGGAATTGGGTAAGCGTAAAAAAATTTCACCACTGATGGATAAAATTTTTCAAAAGTCTCTCAGACGTTGACATGTGGCAGTCAACGTCTGAGCTTAATGGTCAACGTCTAATTAAAAGTTTCAGGGACCAACATTGCAAGATTTTACAAAATAGGAGATCCAATTTGTGAATTAAATTAGTGGGGGACCAAATGCAAAATTGGACTTAAAGTGGGGGACCAAAAGTGTAATTTTGCTTCTTTTTTTTTTCAATCAAGTTGCATCCATTCTTCCCCAATGATTTACTACGGCTTCTTCAAAATTAATGACAAAGAAAAGAAAAACAAGCATGGTCATGGCGAGGGCAATTGGGTTCTCAAGGTTAGAATTTTATTCCATGAATCTTCATTCTACATTGCTGCCATTTTTTGCTTATGGATCTTCATTAATTTTATCTAAAACTTCAAACTTTGTTAAAATCTCACTACTATTTGGACTCCAAAATTTTCTTATTTTCTTGCCTTTTTTTTTCATGTAACCACGCATAGGCTCACCACACATTCTTGGTTTACAATCTTAATGACTACAATCTCTATGATTTTGGATTGAGCATCGCAACTTGATCTTTCAATTAGAAAGAAATTTTTCCCCACTTTTTCAAAACATGGTAAGTAACTTTTCATATAGGTAACACTTCAAATTGTAATGTTCAGAGACCTTGAGTTCCTCTTGTTCCAAATTGAGCGAAATTCCAAATGAGAAGGACAATGATAGGGACCAGTAGGTTCTCAAGGTGAGTTTTAAGGTTGAAATTTCATTCCATGATTCTACATTCTACTCATCTATCATTTTTCTTAATCATTTTTCCTTTTGATTTTCAATGCTTTAATTTGTTCAAAAGTCTTAGATAATCATTTTTCTTTTCACTTTAGATATTACATTTATTAAGTACAACATTTTGGCATTTTCATTAACATTAATTGTAGAATTTGGTTGGTGTGGGATCATTGTCCAAAATATTCCATTTTTATTCTTTATATTTATTTTATTTTATTGTCGCTCTCACTGAATTTTAGTTATTTAAATTTTATCATCTTTTCTTTTACTTCCACTTATTTCTTTGCATCTACATACTTATAAATTTTTATGTGTATAGATACACCATTGAGTTGGAAAAGAGGATGATAATTCAACATTACTTATCTCTTAATTAAGTAACTAACATGATCTCTTGAATTGAGTAACTAACATTATCTCTTGAATCGAGTAACCATACTTAGCCGGTGGATCATTAATTTACATAATTGTTTCATCTTTGACAAGCTTATCAAATCACACAAGTAGTATAAAATGGACAGTTCAAGTATTATTTTCTCGAAGGACTTGTACAATATTTGGTAATTTACACACTTTTGACTTACTAGACAAAATATAAGCGGACTTGAATAACAATTATTAAGAACCAAAATAAAGATGAAAACTTGAAAATAAAACTAATAAAAATAGTTTTTGATTCTCAAGGATCTAGATTGCAGAAAAAGCGTTACACGAAACAATGATTATGAATCTTCGGGTTTAACTCTACTAAACTATCCGTTCATGCATACACATGTTATTAATCAATATTTATCATTTCTTTGTTTACACCGGTTCATAAAAATGCTCAATCCATAATCCCTTATAAGAAGAGCTAAGTTCTTTAACTAAACTACCAATCCCTTGCATAGCTTAACAAAATTACTTGCTTTAAGAAGAGGAGTTAGAGGTGACTAATGAATCTTGCTCTATTCCTAGCAATAATACTCATTAGGTGTTCTTTTTTGATTCACAATTAAAATACATTTTCGAATCATATTTAAACCATAAAATCAAATAAATGAGTGATCAAATCAAAACAAACATTAATAACAAAAATACTTAACCATGAACAATAGACATCTATTAATAACTCAAAAGAAGTGCATTTGAAGGTGGGAAATGGAGGAAGGGGAGAGTTCCACACAACTGCATACCAACCAATACCTTATTCTTTTCCAAAAACTTTTTTTAATGCTTTGTTTTTCTATCCAAAAAGTGTCAACATGACATTTGTGGCCTAATGAGTACAATTTATTGTTGGGCGTTTCACATCTCATAAAACTAGGATAACTACTGACTTTCTCTAACTGGGTGTGTACCATTCCGTCTGCTGTACCAGAATTATATATATATACATATATATATATATACACACACATACTGGTGGCCTTTCACTTGAAAATCATATCATACACAGTTTCGTCTAGTGGACCAATTTGCTAAGCACATCTTCACCCTGTTGACCAATTTGGTTACCGCTGAACCAACCTCTCAATCTTCTCATTCCTTACACTACCCTCCCCCTCTAATATTGCTCAGTCATTACAAGAATTTTATTAGACTAAAGAGACCTGTAGTAGGGAAGAGATTTTTTTTTTTTTTTTTAATGTATGAACATCATGTTTTCTTGAAATGAAGAAAATTTACTTTGTTGATTATTGAGAATTATTTTTAATTTTTTTGAAGAAATTAAAAAGTTTCATGATATTTTTATCAGTAATTTTAATTAGGTTTAATACTTTTTTTTCTTGTAATTAGGTTTTTTTCGTTTTCATCTTTAAAAAAGAAAATTCTTTGTTATAGTCATTACAAAATGTTTTTTTTCGTCATTAAAACACTTTTTATTGTTTAAAAACTTCAAAAAGTTATCTAAAACATTTTGAGGATAAAAATAAAGCAACCACATTTTACTAGAACTAAAATATTTTTGCAAAAATGAAAAAAAATGCTAAATAACTTAATAAGAATAAAATGATATATTTATTATAGTAAAACAAAAATTAAACTTGGGAAAGTATGATTCCAACCCCATCCATGGGAATATTTTTTTATTATCGAAATTTGAGTTAAAAATAATTCTCAAAAATGATAATTTTCAGAAAATATGTTTCTTAAAAATAGATATCAAACCTGAAGAACTAAGGTTCCTGAATTAAAATTCATGAGAAAATGAAAATTTCTCAACTACCAAGCATTCCCTTCAATGTATTCTGCTAATTAAATTCAACGGAAAGACCGTCGTGACAAAAGGGAAACGGGATATTAAGACGGATACTTCTAATTTAGTTAGGAGGTTATTTGATTGCTGTAATAACTATTTAATATTATTATCATTTAATTATTACATAATTTTTTAGATACTATATTTGTACGCTCTAATTTGGAAAATAAACGAGATCACACGTAGCAACAATCTATTTTTTAACAAACTCTTTAGCACATTTTTATTATGAGATTTTTTTAAAAAATTATTATGAGAAAGATTTTATGCAAGTCCCAGGCACATATAGGGGGAAGCTGGCTACACAAGAAAAATGAGTAGCCAATTCGGAAGGTCCCTACAAGTCAAATTTAGAGGTGTATTAATTATTTACACACCCTCAAGAGTATAATTAACTATTATTAGTTTTTGTTTTTAAATTTTATCTAGATGCTATTTTAATTAATAATTTATATTATTTTAATATAAAATATTTACAAGTTAATTAAATATACATTTTGCAATCTAATGATATAATAAACAAGAAAATATTAATAATTTTGAATAATTACTGCTCAAAGTCAGATTAACTTGGACGAACAATTGACTAGCCCAATTTGCATTGGGCTTGTCGAGTAGGCTTTTCTAACACACCTCACGTTTATAATTTGACACCCCCTTCTACTTATTTTTCCAAGCATATCTTTTCTTTTTCTTTTCAATAAAATTAATACACCCCCATCCTCCTTTGCAACACAAGAAATAACTTAAACATCCACATCTCTTATAATCACCTGATGAAGCACCAAATGAAACTCAAACTAGCCTTTCAACTTATGACAAATTGTTTGGTGTAATTCCATTGTTCCATTTGGGGGTGTAACTCACGTAACCAACACAAATTGAATTAACCTAGCCTCCCCACACAACATGATGAAAAATACACATTTAGGAATGAAATGGGAAAATGCTTGAAAGTGGT
This sequence comes from Glycine soja, assembly GCF_004193775.1. Taxonomy (NCBI): domain Eukaryota; kingdom Viridiplantae; phylum Streptophyta; class Magnoliopsida; order Fabales; family Fabaceae; genus Glycine; species Glycine soja. The sequence continues at coordinate 38,568,448 of NC_041012.1, read as the reverse complement.
GGACGAGAGAGTGTTGAAATAGGCTCATTGGCGGCCGTGCGAATAATGGAATGCTAGCATGGACAACCAGTTTCTAAGGCTTCACAGCATTGACATCTGGAGTCAGAAATGATCAATATCAAAGTGAAAATGTGTGTGGTCTATAAAGGCTTCATTGCGAATTATTTGGTTGTTTTCCCATGAGTGGTCAGTGAAGGTGACATCAAAAAATAGAAAAGGTCTATGGTAGTGAAAGTGTTGGAACCGAAGCAATGAGAAATTTTTTGTGATGGAGTCTGTAATGGACCATGCAGTGGTAGTGGTGGCGACATTTGTGTGATCGCTCATCGTCGACAACAAAACCCACATTGAAGACAAAACATAGATTGAACCAAGAACAATACAATGAGATAATTCAGAACGAAAGAGATAGTACAGGGGACAAAGAAGCAGGTGCATTAAATCCTGAAAAAAGAAAAAAGAAAGGATATAGTTGGAAAAATAATAAGTGAAAGGAGGTGTACAAGTAAAAAATGGAAGGTGTGTTTAGAAAAATATTACCTCGTATTGCTTGCCTTAAGGCATATGCAAACTGCAAGTGTTCCCTGGAGCCCGACTGTATGTAGCGAGACAACTTAAAAGGTTAAGTTTCCCCCCTTTTTTTTTTTCGAGAAAAAGTTTTCCCTCTTAATTTTATCAAAACAAACTTATTGATTAAGGTTTATATCATAAGTTTTCATGTAATACATTTTTTCTTAAATAATCAACTAATTAAACTATTTTATCAAATGTGATTGAAAATGCTTAATACAAGTCATCTACTACCGTAGGATGTAAAAGTTCAGACAAGTCCAACTTGATTGCTGACGACTTTGTGAAAAAGGCAGCAACGCCAACACCATCTCTTATTCTCTCGTGATGATATATTCTTTCTAATTCATTTTCTCTAATTTTTTAATAGTAGTAGTATTAGAGAAAGTAGGTTAGAATAAAAAATGTCAAATGATGTAAATAGTGTGTTGGTGGCGCCACTCATGCTTTAAATACAAGAAACTTTCAATTGATATAATCTGTCAATTTTACATCTTATATTATATAGATAGTAGGTAATGATCATCATCCAATACTACAAATCAACATCAAAACTACGTGCTATATTGACTAATTATAATATGATGATTGAAAAGAAGGTTCCTTGCAACCACAAATGAAAAAAAAAATCTGAAAACATAAAACTGAAAACTTATCGTGTCTCACCTTCTATAAAACTCTTGAAACAAATATTGACTTGGTGTGTATAGATTGTAGTTGACATGTCCGTCGAATGGAGTCTACCACCTTCATTAAAAGATGCATTTATATATTATTGACTTCTATATGCAACCAACAAAATCTTCCACCTTCGTAAAAGAATGCATTTATCTACTATAATTTTTTTGTGCTATTTATATATCCTTTTTGATGTGTCACAAAAATTCAACATACATCCACTTGATCGGATTAGAAATATATATATATATATGATAATTGAAAAAATATATAAGGAAAATAACGAGAAAGAAAAATAATTTTTTAGATGTCCTGCATTGGAAGAAAAATAAAATGTCATGTTATAAAAGATGGATTCCATTGTAGAGAAGTGCATCAAGTAGTCATGTTATAAAAGATGGATCAGTTTTTTTATAACCATTAGATATAAATATAATACTAAAATAATAAAAGGTAAAGATTAATTGTTTTTATTAGAGGGTGTTTGAAGTAATTTTTGGATGGATTAAAAATCATATAAATATTGTTATATTGGTTAGAAAAACTTAAAGGGTTAATGAAATAATGTAAGGTTTTGTTGTATTTATATGAGCGTGAATATCTATTATGAAAAATAATTTGTGTTTGATTTTTATTATATGTAAAATTCTTTTGAATCAACAATAATTATATACTGTGAGCTGCTGTATTAATTTCAGACCTAATAAGTTAGGGACACGTGCAATTTTTAACATGGGACAAAAAAATATCAATTAGTAAATATTTAATAAAAATACACTATGACGATAAAATATGAATTGAAATATCATAAGAGATTAAGTTATTTAAAAAATGAATTTTAAAAAATGTTACATTTCATTTTCATCATTTATTTACTTGGAATTTAATGTTTAAAATTAATTACTCTTTAAAATTATTAGATTTGAAAAAAAAATAAATGATAACAATATCATTCTAGAGTTACTCTCAGACTTTGTGTCTCTTTCTTATAACATGTTTGAATATCTTTAAAATCATGGTATGATGGTTTTCTCAAATCACACTGTCACCCTAACTTTTTATTTATTTATAAGAATTGAATATAATATCAAAGATTTATTATATTTATACATTTTATTTAATCAAATCAATAAGATTTTCTTAATTGCTATTTCTAATTACAAATACATAAGTATATTAATTTTAACCACATCATATTAACAAGCTAATTTACTATCTCGATCGGTGCATATAAAACAAAGGTGCTCACAATCCATTAATCCGATACTATAATTCGAGTACATATAGGTTGAACTTGAAATTCATTTTAAAAATTAGATTATGCTATGGCTAAGCTCAATATCACAGGCTGAATGAATATTAGGTGAGGATCAACTTATTTTCCGATAGACCCTCCCTATCCTAATACTACTATATTAAATGTATCGAGATACTTTTTTAATTATATGAAGCCATATTAATTTATCATGTTGTGGTAGTTGAAAAGTCACTTATTATCCTTTGATAACTATTTAGTTGTTATTAATTATGTAATGTACCGATGTCAAAAATAAAAATAATAATAATAATGTGTCAAATGTGTTTGTATTACCGTATAATTTATGCTTTAAATTGTGTTTAATCAACACAACTCATTGTCAAAGCTGATCCATGTAACAAAAAAGGAAAAGAAAAAGAAACTGATCCAACATGAGTAAAGAAACTTGAGTAAAGGAAACAAAAGGCCATAAAAAATTCCAACTGTGTCCCTCAAATGTTATTTTCATGACTCAAATTCAATTAAACGGGATTAATTATTGGCTTGAAAATATTATACGTAAGCTTAAATTAAATAGCTAAGATATAGCAAAAAACAAATTAAATAGCTAAGATATATATATATATATATATATATATATATATATATATATATATATATATATATATCTTACAATAATTGTAAGGATAATTATCATATTAATTTGTGACAGTTTTAACCCATCTAAAATTAACTCCAGGGACTTAGCTTTTTAATTTAGAAGATCGATTGAAAAGAAAATATTTCTTAAGAATCTATTTGAAATTTCACAAATAGTTCAGAGACCTATTAAGTAATTTAATCAATTATTTATTAAAGAATTAAATTACGTCTAGACTTATTTAAAAACTCATCTAATTAAATTGGTATTAAAAAGTCTTTCAAGTCTAATTAATTTTTAAGTTTATAAAACTGTTAATGATAATTTTTTTACTATATTATTAGTGTAAAATATTCACTGATTTTATTAATAATTAATATCTATTAAATAACATATTTAATAATGATCTTTTATATCTAAAAATCGAAGATAAATATTAAAAAATTTATAATTATTCATACATTTTTGGTTAACCAATTAAGCTAGACTACTAAGTATTTGACTATAGATTTGTTACCTTATATAAAAGACTATACCATATAAATTAGTAAGCTTTAAAAAATTTATGTGATTATGGCCTAAAAAATCTTAGAAAAATAAATTAGGTTTGGAATTGAATTTTAAAAAATAATTCAAATCTACTTATGATAAAATCTAACTTTATTTTTTTCCTAGGTCAAAGACTACAATATCCCTCAATGTACGGGGTGAAAGACAAATTTTATTTATTTATATTCTATTGGTTGAGAGATATTAAATATATTCACTTAAATATTTTAACTACTTAAACCTAAACATTCAATAATTTTATAATTCCACCGTAAGAATATTTCTAAATAAAAAAAATCGTTTTTTTATCCGTGAGATTTCCAAAAGCTGATTTCTTAATTGGGTGAAAAAAGATGAATATTTAAGTAAATAATTATTTTTTATGATTATTATATGAAAAGGTCCGCGTTAAAGCACGTGAAACCTACTACTTTGTTCCTCTGAATATAACGAAAAACGTTCAAGCCTTAACTCTTAGACCTGGTTACATAAAGCAATAAATAATAATAAAAAAAAAAACTGTATGAAAGGAATAACAGAGATGAACCTCTTAAAAGTTAACATCTTCTTATTCAACCAATTTATAAATAAGTCTGTATGAAAGGAACTTTTTTTTTTTATTGATGTAGGAAAGGAATTTACACACAAAAGTGAAATCGCTCGTAATATCGAATTAATTAATTAATAAAAAAAGAAGTCTGTATGAAAGGAATTTACACCGATAAAAAGTGAAAAACACTGTTCAAATCAGATTAAAAAAAATATAGATAATGGTATAATTGAAGTAGACGCATGAGAAATGAGGTTGAATTCTTATTGGTACTATTATACAAAAATCATATTAGAAAAATAAATATACTTTTAATATGTCGTTTTACTTTTTCATTTCAATTTAGCTATTTAAGTTTAGAAAAGTCATTTTAATCTTTTAAAATGTCTCTATTATTTTAATATTATGTTGGGCAGAATTACCTAAAAATAAATAACTTATTAAATTGTAAGTGTTTAACTAATGATTAAAGTAACTGAAAAGTGTAAAATAACGTAAAAAATAATTAAATTATGATTTATTTAAAAATGATAATCAGAAAATTGGATAAATATATTGAGAACAAAATAAAAAAAAATATAAAAAAAACTAGAAGCTAGTATTTTAAAAAATGTTATTTCAAGTAGCATTTTAAAAATGCTAGAAGTTATCAAGACTATATTTGATAAAATTAGCTGAAAAGTTAACTGATATTTAGTGGCTCAAAAACTAACTTATTAAATTATAAGTAAAACTAGCTGTTGAAGTTATTAAAAAGTGTAAAATGATATAAAAATAATAAAATGATGATTTATTAAAAAAAATTTAACAAGAAAAATGAATAAATACATTAAGGATGAAAATGGAAAAAATATAAAAATTTAGAAGTTAACGTTTTAAAAAATGTTATACTTCAAGTACCATTTCAAAAAATATTAAAAATTACTAAAAGAAATTTACGGAATAATTAAATAAGTTTTTTAGCTAATAAAAAAAGCTAAAAGTTAACTAAGCCAAACATAACCTAAGAAACTTTTTAGAAAAGTTTGTTTAGTTAACATTCAAACACGTTTTCAAGCTAGAACAAAAAATTAGAAACTAACTTAAATGTGTTGTTAAACATAACTTAAGATTATATTCGATAAAATTGGATGTTGAAAGCTAGAAGCTAGTAGCTGGACTGAAAATCTAGTTAGATGCTAAAAACTTGTAGTTGGAAGCAAAAAAAATTAGCTTATTAAATTATCAATATCTAGTAAAATTAACAATTGAAGTAGCGGAAAAGTATAAAATATCAAAAAATAATAAAATTATAATTTATTTAAAAATGACAAGAAAAAAATAAAAAGAAAAAAATTATAATAGCTAAAAACTAATATTTTAAAAAATATTACTACAAGTAACCTTAAAAAAACGTTAAAAGCTATTTAAAAACAAATAAAAAAATTTATTTATTCAACAATTAATACAACTTTTCAGTTAATAAAAAAATTAAAAACTAACTAAAATATTTTTTAAAATATAATCTAAATTAATTTTTCTAATGTGATAGTAAGACAAATGCTCATATGACATCTCTATCATTTATAAGGTGCCACTAATTGAGTTTGGTTTTTGCTCATATGTTCAGTTTTTTTTACAGAACATGTTCAGTTATCTCAAAATGTTTGTTTGCATATTAAAATTCTACTTGAAAACTCATTCTTATAGAAGCTAGATTTGGGTTGTTTTTCAAACTTATATTTAACCCAAACTTAAATTTTACAAACTTTAATCTCATTATAAACTAAGTTTATCAATCTAAATTGATAGAAAGATAAAATTGAACTTACAACAAGCAGTTTAATAGATAAAAATGGAATGTTTTAAACGTAATGAAAAAAACTTAAAACATGTGTAAGGAGAAATCAACTTCTTAAATAAATTTTAATATATTAAAGAATTAATAAGTAACTTTTGACTGAAAATATTTTAAATTCATTAAAAAATTGACTATAAAATATATTAAATATAGACTAAAAAATATAATAAATATTTTTTTTATTTTTTATCCTTAAATATTTATTAGATTTTTTTAAAATATTTTCAAAATTTATTATTTTTATATTTCAAGTAATTTTACCTTTTTAACTACTTCAACATATAATTTTATCAAATATTTATCATTTAATAAAATAAATTTTAAACTTTCAACTATTAATTAACTTTTTTACTTTTTTAGCTTCTAATTAATTTTTTAATTTTTTAAAATATTTAGTTTGACCAAAAATAGTCAAAATCTCAATTTTTTCTTAATATAATATCTGTATGAAAGGAATTTACATAGGGAAAAAGTGTTCTCGAAACCAAATCTGATCAAATAAACAAAAAAACAAATCTGTATGAAAGGAATCAAAACCCGCATCCTTTCCCTGCCAAAATAAATAAAAAAAACATCAACCCAATCCTATCCTCCCACAAGTAAAATAATAGAAAAAAAATATTTTTAATCTTTATATATTTTCATAAAATCTTGATTTTAGTCTTTAAAATTTTATATTATTAAATTTAGTCTTTTTTACTTTATAGAAAATTGGTTTTAATCCCTCTGACAAAATTTTCATAAACAAAATTAATTTTCGTCTTGACGTAACACACAGAGTGCATTTTCTTAAATAATATGAAAAAATAATTTATTTTACTTTAAAAAAGAAATTATTAATATATATCTTCTAAATATATAAAACTTTTGTCAGAAAATCAATCATCGGATTTTGTTGATACTCATCTTCATTGTGATTTTCTAACACTTATTGTAGATTTTTTCCTGTGTTTTTATTTTATTTTATTTGTTTAAGAAACATTTATTTCACGAATTTACATGATAAATAGATAATATAATTTATTATTTGTCATATAAAAAATATATTAATATTGTGGGAAAAAATTAAAAACAAGTTAATTTTTTTTTATAAAATATAAAAATTAAATTAGATGATATAAAATTTCATGAAATTACATTAACTTAAAAACATATTGAAGTTTTAAAATAAATATCCATCTGTGGACGTCGACACGCTCCGAAGCAGTGAACCCCGCGGGAAACCGCCACGACTCAATCTCATCAGTCCCACCACCCTTATATCCTTCCCAATTCACTCCAACGCGCTTTTCCTCTTCCTCTTTCTTCTTCACCAACTCCACCCAAAATCCAAACACGCCCTTAGCAGAATGGACCCTAATCCCCGCACTATCCGCAGCCTAGTCTCGAAGCTCAGCTCCGTCTCCGAAGCCGCCCGCATCGACGCCCTCTCCCAGCTCCGCCTCATGTCAAAACAATCCCCCGAAACGCGCCCCATCATCGCCCAAGCAGGCGCAATCCCCTACATCGCAGAAACCCTCTATTCCTCTTCTCACCCCTCCCAAGAAGACGCCGCTGCCACACTCCTCAACCTCTCCATCACCCTAAAGGAGCCCCTCATGTCCACACGTGGCGTCCTCGACGCCATCGCCCACGTCATCTCTCACCACCACACCACCTCCTCTCCCCCTGCGGTTCAGTCCGCCGCCGCCACCATCCACAGCCTCCTCTCCTCGGTCGACTCCTACCGCCCCGTTGTCGGCTCCAAGCGCGAGATTGTCTACTCCCTCATCGACATCCTCCGCTGCCACCTCTCGTCACCTCCCCGCACTATCAAGGATTCGTTAAAGGCGTTATTCGCCATCGCGCTTCATCCGATTAACAGATCTACGATGATTAACCTTGGTGCGGTTCCCGCGCTTTTTTCGCTGGTGTTGAAGGACGGTAGGGTTGGGATTGTGGAGGACGCGACGGCGGTGATCGCGCAGGTCGCGGGATGCGAGGACGCCGTGGATGCCTTTCGCAAGGCCTCCGGTGGTGTCGGCGTCCTTGCCGACCTCCTCGACCTCGCCACCGCCGCCAGCATGCGCACCAAGGAGAACGCCGTCTCAGCGCTGCTCAATTTGGTGCGGTGCGGGGGTGACAAGGTCGCCGCCGACGTGCGCGACGTCGTGGCCTTTGGAGCGCTGGATGGAATTGCGGATGTGAGGGATGGGGGTAGTGTAAAGGGGAAGAACAAGGCTGCTGAATTGATGAAGGTTTTGCTCGGTCAAAACAATGGCGATGTTGTTGTGTTTAACAGTGATACTTGTTCTTCGTTTGGTTCCACCAGGAATCATGATTCGGAATGAATTTGATTCGTGTTTGGTTGGAATTTTATGATTCTTTTTGTTCTTTGTAGACTGGAAATAGATTCTATACATTGACACATTCGTTCAGGCATTCATGAATTGGAACGGTTGAATGAAAGATAAGATGGTTCACATTTTGGATACATATGTTAAGTTTGTTACATTTAGGATGAAAACCTAGATGCAGCTTCTTATGCGCTTTTGGCGATGTTTTCCAATCAGAATTAGAGGTTTACCTTGGTAATTTATGTTGCTGACATTTATTTCGAATCTATATATATATTATGCTAATTACTGAGGTGAATCTCCAATTCTGACGGGAGAATAACGCTGATGCCACTGAAGATTTGTATATTCATTCAATTGTTCTGAATAGCTGAATGTTTGAATTCTGGAGTTTCCTGGTTGTAGGGAATTCTGGTCGATTTAGGTTTAGATAAGCGGATTTGGTGTACAAATTAGGTGATAATTTTTGTTGTTTTGATGATATTCTATTGATTATTGTGTTATGATATGAACAATATCATGATGTGTTGTACATTCTTACAGTGTTGATTACCTACCTAGTAACAGCTTGCAGTTTATTTTATTTTATTCTTCTTCTCGGGAGTACTTGTGTTTTGTCATTGGTTTGTTTTGAATTTGAGTTTTCAGCTTCCGTAGTTAGGTAATGTTTTAAACTATCGAAGGTTACTTATGATGTGTAAGGATTGAGGATCACTCAAATATAATAGTCAACTACAGTTGCTATGTAAACTTGTTGGTAAGTGTTGTGACTTTGGTTCTTACTGTGACATTAGATGAGCTTGCTACCGGTCATAGCTGGAGGCTTCCCTGTTATTGAAGCACTGGTTGTTTTGGTGGTCCTATTTATAGATTTATTTGTTGTCTGTGCTTATATTGATCCTATTATGTTGATTATATTTGTCTTCACTGGAAAGTTAACCTGGCTTTAATGTATAGTATGTTAAGTGCATTCTCTGATAGGAAAAAGCTAACAAACTATGAATGGGTTGTGGTCTAAAGAAGAGAAATTATATGTATCTACATTTGAAGGATTTAGTGTTTGATCTTAGATTCTGTAAACAAGAGAATGATTTTTGGGATCTAAATTATTGAATATGCATCTCCATCCATGAAGTAGCTGAAGCCATTTTTTTGTTAATGGATTAGTGAATATTATTTGAATATGGGAAGACCATCTTAGTTATGATCGTCTATGACCTTTGTAAAAAATGTTTGATTGTGTTTAAATATGTAGTCAACTGTATTTATATGTTCATTAGATTAGAATAATTAGTCTCTGATGATTTGGCTAGAGATTTGTTAATCCACAAGTCAGCTATTTTATTCAGTAAGTTCTGTTCACTATGACAAATTGACAATGTGTACCACCATTAGCACCAGTATGTTTATATTCCAGCGTGCTTTACTCTATCTGCTTTTAAATATTTGAATTTTGGACGACTTAAAATTGATGTATTCTACTACAGTGGCGTGTTCCTTTTTTCTTCTTCTAATATCTCGAGCCACGAGGAAACTTAATGTAATTTGCAACTTGATTTATAATAAGACAGGCAAATGTTTTTAGTTCACATTAGGTTAGACATTTAAAAAAAAAATTGCGGTTGCTGTTGCTAAAGCTGAATGATGTTGGTTATCCTTTTTCCTAGCAGAATTCGATATTGTTAACAATATTTTATTGACACAGAAGGATCACTAGTGGCTTCCACGACATGCTAACCTTGAAGCTATGAATATTCCAAAGTTTAAACATATGTGCTGCACCTATATGATCACCTGAATGAGAAATGAGAATTAGACAGATAACTGCGTTAACTTTCTGTACAAGAACTTCATGGCCATAACCTTGTTACCTTTTTCACATTTTCAAATACTATATGGTTACATCTAATCTAACTAACTACTGGAGTGGTTGTGCAAACGTTCATTTTTCCTTTTTTAACTTTTAGTTAACGCCCAAATTAATTATCGAGATTTTTTCTTGACTGATTCTCGAGATTGTATTGCTATAATTTTTTTTATATATTTTTTATAAATAAAATTTGCTAGTTTTTGACTTTATAAGACGGTTGTGTAAACTTATCCTTTTTCTTTAGCTTTTTAGTAGATGCTCAAATTAATACTCAATATCCTATTGCATTAGTTTTTTATATACATTTTTTTTAAATTGCGGATAATTTTTACTTTATTAGACAGTTGTGTAGATAATTGTTGGACTCCTTAAGCACTTGATCTCCTTAAAAAAAAAAAAAAAAGAGAAGAAGAACTTGGTTAGGAGTTTGAATCTTCAACCCAGTTAGTGCGCATGAAAAAATCATTGATGGGAGGTGACATTTGTGTAAACTTATCCTTTTTCTGTAACTTTTTTAGTAAACGCTCAAATTAATTCTCAATATCCTATTGCATTAGTTTTTGATATTTTTTTAAAAAAAATTGCTAGTTTTTACTTTACTAGACAGTTGTGTAGATAAGTCGTTGGACTACTTAAGCATTTGGTCTCCTTAAAAAAAATTACTAGTTTTTGACTTTATAAGACTGTATTTCTCACTTTCTCTCTTAAAAGAAAAACGGTGTTTCTTTACTCTCTTATAAATGTAAAAAATTAATGAGAAAAAAGATGTAGTGAATGAAATTTTGCAAAGTATATATATATAAAAGAATAAAATGTCTATCTAACTTATATAAACTCGACAATTAGTATGGAAGTTTTTTTTTTTCTTTCTCTTTTTACTATCATTTAAAATTTATTTGTTTTATTCATAGGGATCGAAGACAGTATCAGAACGTTTATAGTAACCCATACTCCTTGCTCAGTGTTTTCTAGTTTATTTAAGATTCATTTTTTGCTTCCGAAAAATCTTTATAAAACTTTAAAGAAACTTTTCACACATGATTTTTACATATAATTATCCTTGATTTTTACAAAAAGTTATACAGTTTTCCCGTCTGTTACGAAGGCACCAAGGACCAGCAAGGAGATGCTAAATGCCTGGATGATCAGGGAGGAGTCAACTCAAGCCAAAGATGAGGATTTAATTTATATGAGATCTTACTTATTTTACATTTCAAATCTAATAATTGTCCCAATTGTACTCTATAACGATATTTATTATATATTTTACTTATATAAAATTAAATTTTTAATTTATCCTGTTTAATGCACAGATTAAAATAGTAGCTAAATTCCTTTTAAATAATAGTAGTTAAATAAATGTGTAAGATTATCATTAACTAATGCTCTAATTAAGTTATATTTTCGATTTTATACAAAATAAAAATAAAGAGAGAATAAACTATCTCTCTCTCTCTCTTTCTTCTTACTTACTTTTGTCTATTCTTATAATTGAAATTTATTTAAGTAATTTTTTTTAATGAATGTGTTTCATATTCCTTTTTTTTATGTTATTGTCAAATTTACGTTCATTTCTATAACTAAGAAAACTGCCAAGTTAAATTTTTAAATACATTCATTTATTTACTACATGTTTTTTTTTAAAAATTGTTCACTCAAATTATATCATCATAATCAGATTTAGATACTTTTTTATTTTGTATAAATAAAAATGAAAGAAAAGGGAGAAATATGATAAAACTACTATTTTTTCACAATTTGTTTTAAAAAAGAAATAGAAAAGAAAGATCCTTTTAGTAGGGCCACGTATAAAAAAATTATATATATATATATATATATATATATATATATATATATATATATATCAAATCACAAAATATATATATATATATATATATATATATATATATATATATATATATATATATATATATATCAAATCACAAAAAAAATGTTAATGGATATTAGAATAAAATAATTCTGCCGGACCTTAAGTACATATAAGGTGAATAAGATGAGTTTTTTTTTAATATGATTTATTTCATGCTATGATCAATCAAAATTTAAACTTTGGACCACTTGGTTCTATCACTTATATTAAGTGTTGTTGTTGATTGGGTTTGAGAGTAAATATTACCACGGAAATTAATTTTTTTTCTTCTAATTATTGACTTAATTGTTCACAATTTATTTCAATAAAAAAATAGAAAGGAATATTCTTTAATGAGTCCCACGTAAAAAGGCAATTCCACAAAAAATGAGGTAAAACATAGAGAAAAAGTATGTTGTATTTATTTTTTAAAAATAAATACTTTTATAACATAAATAACAATTAAATTTATACTAAAAATAATATAGTAAAATTGTCATTTTTTAAACCTAGAATTAAAAAAAACTAGAATAAAAATTATATTACTTTTTTTTTGTTTATTTTCAGTAAAAATTTTAACTCATCTAAACAGGTAAAGGAAAAATTAATTTCCCTAATTTTTCTTCCTATTTCTAGGTGTTCAATATGTCAACGTTTCGATTCTAGCAGCCAAAACTTATATATCAGCTGGTATTAACTTAGTCGGTAAGCTAAGTTATAGTTCTATGTTTTGGGCTATAATGGAATTTCAAATCTTGAAGGCTTTTCTGATTCCGGTCCATCCTTCTAAAGCTCCTAAAATTTTCCAAGTTAATGGGAGAGCACCATCTTGTCACTGGATCAAATGCAGCACTGATGGGGGCGCCTATGGGTGCTCCGGCTCCTGCTGCCTACGGGGAAGTTTTTAGGGATTATAGACCTTCTTTTATTGGTAGTTTCTCTTTCAATTTGGGTAATTTCTTTGCTCTTCATCTTGAGTTACTTGGTATTATGATAGTTATTGGTGGAGAAAGCTTTCGATAGAATATGATTCCGTGCTTGCTATCCAAGCTTTCAAATTGGTCAAAGAGACTTAGGAATAGATGGTTAAAGTGTATAAATCTAATTCATTCCTTGTCTTTCTTTATTTTTCACATCTATTATGAGATATAATTTTCGTACGAATAGATTTGTCGTTTATGGTATTATCACTAATAGCTTAGTTTGGTAGGATTTCCTTTCATGTTTTATTTCGAATTTTTTTAGGAATAGATATGACATTTCTTATTTTAGATTCTTATGATTGTACATGAGTATTGGTTGTTTGTTCCCATGATTTTTATTTTCTCTTTGATCTTTAATATAGTGAAGTGTGCTATTTTGGTTGTTGATGTCAATCTAATTGGAATTGTCTTTCTCTATTTGATGTTATAACTTTGGCTTTTGATATAAAAAAAATGTTAACATCTCTAATGACAAATAGGGAATTTCTAAGTACATGTTCAAGTCCTTGTTATTTCTTTGGTTGTAGTTATTATCTTATTAGTTTCCGTCGTTCTAGTTATTTGAAATATGCAAGTCATTTTCACTTTCAATTAAAATTTATTTAAATATATGTTCTTGAATCATTTGAGACATAAATAAAATTTAAATTAAAAAAGAATATGATTTATCAGTTCTTTTTATTGAAACTTATTTATTTATTTTTATTTTTAATTGGTAAGGACACTTTTATCTTAGAAAATCATACAATTACCTTTCTTATATTTTTTTAGTGTTTTTTCTTCTTTTTATTTTTTTTTATTTTTCATAAATCTCCTTCGGATATAATTTTATTAGAAATACCGTTGAATATTAGACGTGATGTTTGTCCCAAGCAAAAATTCAAACTTTAACTTGATGTTGTAAAGATTAATCTCTTTCAATTGAAAGGATAATGATGCTTTTATTTTAGCCCACCTTTAGAGTCTAATTGAGAAAAATTAAAAATATTTGTAACATATGTTTTTTTAGTACAAGCAATGGGTGTAACACGAGGGGATACCTATGGCAGAACCAATGAGACGATTATATGAAATTGCGTATTTATATATTTAAGTTTAGCAAACTTGCAACAAGCTGGAATAGCTCAGTTGGTTAGAGCGTGTGGCTGTTAACCACAAGGTCGGAGGTTCAAGCCCTCCTTCTAGCGTTTATGTATTTTAGTTTTCCTATATTTGAAGATAGACATGAAAGAGTGAAATTTTATGTATTTTAATTAAAAAAAATTTATACTCTTAATTATTTATCGAATGTTTTAATTTTAACTCATCTAAAAATCACCATTAATTAGGGGTAATATTTACGTCCTTAGAATAAAAAACATTGTTAATGTATCACTTTCAAATAAATATTTTTATCAGGTGAAATGTATGTGGATCTAAATTCACAAAAAAATAAATATATGTGAATCTAATTAAATATGTTCATCTTATTTTTTGAATTAGTGAGATTTACATAAATTTTAACTAATAAAAAATGTGATAAAAAATATATATTAAAATATATGTTAATTACTCTCACTCTTTTAAAATAAATAACAATATCATGGTCACAAATTCATAATTTATGAATTGTAAAGAGAATTTTTTCAAAAATTCTAAGAAATTGATCATGTAAAGTAAAATAAAATTTTCAATCTAACAAATAGTAACCAGGTTTAAACTCTCACTGCCTAGTTGGGAATTCAAATTAGATAAAGGTGTATGTATAAGTGCTCTTTTAACATTGTTTGTTATAAGGGAAATTAATTAATAGTGTAGAAATTGAGAGATGAGTGTAAATAGAGGGAATGTATAAGGTTGTTTGGTATAAATGAAATGTGAAGGAAAGAAATAAAAAGTTGATGGACAGCACATAATATTTCTATGTTAATTAGAGAAGAAATGACACAAAAATGAGCAAAGGGAAATGAAAGAATAGGCTTTATGGCTCCAATTTGTTTTCAATACAAACATAATTGATTATAGTAATAAGATACATTTTTCTTCTTCTATTTCTTCCTTTTTTATTTCTCTTTAATCAAATAAACTTAAAGTAACACTATTTTTTATCTATTTCTATTACTCTGTATATATTTTTTTTACAGTTTTTTTTCTATTTTATCCACTTTATTTCTCGCCTATTTTTTTTCTTTCTACTAAGTACTAAACAGACTTTCACCCCCTCTTTTTCCTAAAGTTTTGTTAAAAAAAGAGAGAACTTTGAAAATCTTTTTTTCTTTCAATGGCTTGAAAGCATAGAATATATCTGAACAGATACCAAACATCATAAGTCAATGTATTCGTCTGACGTATAAAAATAAAAAAGAGATAATATCCGATTTCTTTTGATGTTGCAAAAGACCTATCTTTAGTCCAAGAAAGATAGGAGAAAATAATGTTATAGGAACCAATCCAATGGCTTAGCTTTCTGGACCATTCAGAATTGGATTACCTGTTTTTCTTGATGTGGCCTACTATGATTCCTTACCACGATGGCCAACCAAAGTTGTTATTAGAAAGCCATTAGGCGTAACTTTAGGTCTAGTGGCTGTGCATCACCAAAAGGCCTTTCAAAAGACACATTAAAGGGAGCATAAAAGCATATGTATACGTGAGAGAGACAAAGAGAAGAAAGGACATTGAAGATAAAAAAAAAGGTACTAAACAAGATAGTATGGTTATTAGTTTTTGAGTGAAGGTTGCACATTGGCCGGTGGTTATGGGAAGGAGACTTTCCAATATACTCTTTAAGGACAAAAAATATTAAAATTTACCAAATTAATTTAAGATTAAATAAAAAATATGATTTTTGTTATTCCTTAACTTGTAATAAATTTTATTTCATAGTTAAATATATATTAAAATAATAATAGATACTTTTTTTAACTAATAAGTTATTGATTCGAATAATTTTTAAATAAAGTCTTACTAAGTAAGATTTAAAGGTTCAAATCTTTAGAAAAAATGTGATCAAGAAAACTTTATTATATGACGATAATTATATTTTTTCAATGAAGATTAATCATTAGTAAAATTAAAGGTGAAAAAAATTATATATTTTGACAGAGATTAATTATTAGTAAAATTGATTAGATAGTTACACCAATAAAATAAATTTTTAATGTTTTTGCATTATGTATTTTTTACGCGATAAAATTAAGTCTAGAAAATATACCTCTAACATAGCATTGTTTGGTTTTATATAAATAACTTGTAAATTGGGTGACGAGGATCTAATGGGAGAGGGTGACAGACCCACGTGATTGTCCCACCATTACCACTCTTGCTAGCATCAGTGGATGTCTTGGTTGGCTTCATGTCAACGCTAACAGCCAAACAACACAACCCAAACCCAACATTTCCATTACCCATACAATCACACAACAATAACACCACCAGGCACCACTACTTCTCCCATACAGTAAGAAATAAAAAAAATAAACAAAGGCCAAAGAAGAAAAAAGGTTAAGTTAACATCATTAACTCATTTGACAAAAGTGTACCTTTTTTTTTTCTTTGCCTATTCTTCCCACTAACCTCATATAGCTCTACACCAACATTTTATAAATGGTTTCCAACTATAATTTTAGTGGCAACATCAAGATTTTAAAGATTTTTGCGACCATAAAATAATTATAAATGTAGTTGCATCAACTATATTTATATGTAATTTCATGCAACATCAAAGATTCCAACCAAATTTGAGGTATTTACTATCATAAATTGACAATAATTAGGGTTAAGTTGTCGTATTTGTCTATAATTTCTTGGAACATCAATTATTGTGGTTTTAGCCACAATCTTAAGGTATTTGAGGTTTTTACGACCACACATGACAGTAATTACCATCATGTCAGTCAAAATTGTGTATAATTTTCTGTAATATTAGTTATTGTGAGAAAATTGAGACTCTAATTGCAATTTAAAATCTTGATCTTGATGAAATTCCAAACATGATGGCAACCGCAATTTATAACCTTCCTACACACCATCTTTTGTTTTGCCATTTGGAAACACTATTTTCACCCCTTTTCCAATGCTAGTGGTTTTCTCTCTCCCACAAATAGAGTCATATTCATTCATCATGTCACACCCAAAGGGATAAAAGAAAAAACTTAATAGTACATGGGAGTTGATGATGAACAAGAGATGGAGGAGGAGGAGGAGGAGGAGAGAGAAGAAGAGAAAAAGAAGCATAAGCAGGCTCGTCCTTCTCTCTTCCCTATTAGTGTGAGAAAGGGGTTTAGTGGTGAAAGAGTGAAGAGAGATGAGTGGAGTGAAGGGGCAGTGTCAACCCTACTTGAGGCCTATGAGGCCAAATGGGTGCTAAGAAACAGAGCCAAGCTCAAGGGCCATGACTGGGAGGACGTGGCGCGGCACGTGTCGTCACGTGCCAACTGCACCAAGTCACCAAAGACTTCAACGCAGTGTAAGAACAAGGTGGAGTCCATGAAGAAGAGGTACAGATCAGAATCAGCAACAGCAGATCATGCATCATCATCTTGGCCTCTTTATTCACGGCTTGATCTTCTTCTTAGGGGAACTGGGCCCGTCTTCTCGTCGCCGCCGGGGCCGCTGATGGTGGCTGCGCCCATGCCGCCTCTGTCGCCGGTGGAGCCGTCGCAACCGCTGGCTCCTTCAGGGCCACTTGCTAATGCACAAAACTCGCATGGATCCAATGGGGTTGATGAGAAGCTTGCTAAGGTAAATTCACTGCACAATTATTATTATTTTTCTTCTTTTGTTTTTGGGCTTATTTTTATTTTTTAATTTCTATTTCTCTTTGCTCATCAAATCAACTGTTATGATTTCTTCTCCCTTAATTTATGAAAAAGACTTTATTTATTGTTTAGAGAGGTTTCTGGTTGAATTAGGACTGATTTATGACGGAGTGATGTTGTGGCATGAATATGACGTTTTTTTTTTCCTTTCAAGAAAAATACTAATGATATTTAATTTTTGACATCTTTTTTTTCCCTCCGTTTAGAGAAATTATACTTATGTTTAAAATATGCGTAACATAATAATTGATTAGTTTAATTTTATGTGTTAACAGTGTAATTTTAATATCAGTTAATACAAAATTATGGTAGACATATTTTTAAAAGTAGTTTTGTTAACCATAAATAAACTTAACATATATAAAAATTTTAGAAATTGATAATAATATAAAATATATTCTATAATGATATTTATTTTCTCATAATTTATAAAAAAATAAAAGAGAGAAATATAGAAAAACAGAATGACAATATAAGTGGCATGATAAAAATATGTGCAGTATAAATTATTGTATAATTTTATTATGTAAATAATAAATTTATCTCCGATCCCGTTTAATTATAATAAAAATATAAGTTGCTAGAATAGTGAAAAAAAATAAAAGATGTATAATAAACATTATTGGAGAAATACATGCTAGTTGCTAAAGTAGGATTTCAATTATACGGAAATTTAAAAGAAAACTCGGATTTTGGTTTAAGTATCACTTTTATTTTTGGTGAATTGTTCGTATCACTTATAAATCCTTTAATTTTATTATTTATGTCTCTTGTATGTTTTTTCTAATTAAGTACTTTTAGTATTTATCATTTTCATAATAATTTTATTAAGTGATGATGGGTCAAATATTTTTATTTAATTTCTGTGTAATCTAGTTTTTGGTATGTTTTTATTAGTGGGTATCACTGGATTAATATATGAATCCACTTTTCTCATTGGAAACTATCTCCTATACTTTTTTTGTTGTTATATATGTGTTACAAGGTTACTTCCTTTTTAACACTGGCCCAACCAAAATCGCTAATTTCATTCTTTGAAAAATCATCTTCAAACACCCTGAATTGTCGAGTTCGTTGACCAACCGGCTTCACTTTTTCTATTTTAACAAAAATTCAAATATTTACCTGAATCACATGATGATGATAAACATAGTAAAGAGGAGTTAGTTTTAAAAAAGTTTATGCTATCTGTAAGGAAAACAAATGGTTAGTTTTTTTAAAAAAAGAAACACAAATCAATACACACGTTTTAAAGACATAAAACAAATTTTTTAAATATTAAGAATATATTTAAGTTTTAAAATTTAATACTATACAATGACTTATATATATAATATTAGAAAATGGCAAAAACACATTTTTTTGAAAGGCGCAAAAACACATATTTTAATGCTCACTCCTGCATATATTATCATTTCTTTCTAAATTAGAATAAAAAATAAAATAATTTATAAATGTTTTTAAAATATAAATATTATTTTTCCATCTGGTATATATGTGGTTGTTAGAAAAAATTATAAGCATTCATTTACTTTTTATTTCATACAATTTTCACTCAATTTTCTTCTCATTTCTCTTCCTTTCTATCACATTATTAGACTTTTTTTTTCTCTATTTTTATTTTTATTTTTATTTCTTTTCTATCTCTCTCATCTTTCCACTGTAATTTCCGTTTTGGCGCATGCCTAAAAAAATTTCATGTTTATGACAGATTAATACTCACTGTATTTAATATAATTGCTGCATAAGTTTGGTTATGGTATTGTTTTTCTTACACTATATATGTAGGTTCTAGACTATCATTGAGAAGTCATAGTAATGATAATAACTGATCAAAATCAAATGTGTATATAGCACGTGAAGAAGTAATAATATTACTAATAAGTATTATATTTAACGACTCTGTATTTTTTACCTTTTGGAGTAAAATAGTGACAATAAAATTTGAACCTAACATTTAATACAAATTACTTAATTTTCCACCATCAGGCTCCTGTGGGTAAGAGTTTGTTATTTACGGTCTTCAAATAAAGTTAATGGCTAAAAAATGTACACTCATGAAATACATGATGAATTAAAGTGTCATGCTCCAATAATTCTTAGTAATTGTTTGCTAACTCAAGCTGTCCATTTTAGTCCCACACGCAAATGCACACAACTGGAGTTTGCAAGCTTTAAATGTTTAGACTAATCCAAGCTACTTAATTATTTCAATTGTATATATGCTATGCAAGTGAAGTTGACATCAACCAATAACCATAAAAACGTGACACACATGTGTATGCTAATTAATTAAACATAAACACACTATATTGATACATATACTCATGATTAACAGGAAGATGGGTTAGGAACTAAGTCATCTGATCAAGTATCTAGCAAGAATCCATTGGACACAGATAGCAGCACGCCAGCACTTTATAGCCAGAAGGAGGAGTTAAGAAGCAACAAGAGGAAGAAGAAAACAATTGATCACAACACAGGACGAAGAAGGAAAGAATATGTGGAGATAGCAGAAAGTTTAAGATGGCTAGCTGAAGCTATGATAAGGTCAGAACAAGCAAGAATGGACACAATGAAGGAGATAGAGAGGATGAGAGTTGAAGCTGAGGCCAAGAGAGGGGAAATGGACCTCAAGAGAACTGAAATTATTGCCAATACACAATTAGAGATTGCTAGGATCTTTGCAAGTGTCAACAGTAAAGGTGTTGATTCATCTCTAAGAATTGGAAGAAGTTAATTAAGGGTAGGTTGTGGAAGCTAATTAATAAAATGTTATTATTGTAAGTGCACATAAAGTTAACAAATAATGCTATTAATTAATATAATAAAATTTGAGTAAATAGTTTATTTGCTGATTGTGTTTAAAGTGTTTTTTAAGTTGCCCATTCAATCATGTGTGTGGTAATTTTATTAACTTCTATATTAAGTATATTTTTAATGAGTATAACTTAAGTAATTTATTTTAAGTTATTTATCTTAGGTCAATAAGTCCCTACAATCTCATCATAATTAAACAACTCAAATATATTTTACTCCAATGATATAATATAAGCAACTCTTGAATTATTCTGTTAAATGGAAAGATTTTTTTTTTATTCATAAGCAACTAGAGCTTAATTTTAAACAATTTAGTATGACACATAGATCACCTCTAATGATAAAAAAAAAACAACTATATTTAAAAGTAAATAACTTGTTAACGAATGAAGTTACTATAAAATATGATGCTTGTTATTAAACTGCTTGTTATTATATTTTATTTGGAAAAACTGAAGTTACTATTACACCCCTTTGAAAAAGAATGGAAATGACATTTGTGCCCTACGAGTAGGGGTGAAAATGAGTTGAGCAGTTTGTCGAGGACCTTTGGCTCGGCCTATGTAAGGTCGGCTCAGCTCGGCTTGTTTACTATAAAAGTCAAGTTTAAGCTTTTTAAAAAACCTTTTTAGATAAAAAGGTCAAGCTCAAACTATAAAAAAAGCTTGTTAAGCTTGACAAGCCGACTTGTTTAACTAATAATAATAATAATAATAATAATAATAATAATAACTTTATTTTATCAAATCTTATCTTATCCAGATTTTATTCCATCTAAATTTTATTTTATCCAGATTTTATTCCATTTAGATTTTATTTCGTCCAGTTTTTATTTCATCTAATCTTATCTTATCTTGTTGAGATTTTATTTTATTTCATTTATGGGCTTGGACTTAAAATAGATTTGTAAGCTTTGGGATTGAGGACCTATATAACAGCACCAAGGTTTTAGTTTAGAGATTTTTTTTTCGGAGAAGAGAATAATTCTAGGATTTTAGAATTCCAGTTTTTATTACTGTTCATGCACACTGTTCACGTAGAATAAAATTCGTTTTCTGCAATTTTGTTTCGGCTTCAATCTACAATTTCGTTTATACTGATTAATGAAAGACTAAGTCTCCAACATTGTTTTCTCTTGAGGATCAAGTACAACTCTATTCGAGGTTTTGTTATTACTATTGAATACTGATCGATTTTTTCTCTTCATCAATTACTTTGTATTTGTTGTTATTAATCCATGCATGCTTAGTGTTTGATTAATTGTCTCTGTGCTTAATTTACGTTCATACTTAATGATAAGTTTCGTTCATGATTAATTGGTGTATGTGTTGTTTAATCACATAATGACAGCCTTATGTTAATTTTCTCTTAGTAACTTAATTTAGGGTTGGATTAAGTGGTTGAACTGATTAAGGATAAATTCTCGTAACCTAGGATAAGAGACTTGCTTGTGAATCAAGGGAAAACATGTTTTAATTCTGTTATTTTCTAATTCAAATTTGTTTGTTGTTTAATTTACAAAAACAAACAACCCCCTCCAATTCGTTACTGTTTTATTACTATTTGTCATGAACGTTGACCATTGCTCGTTGGGAGACGACCTATGATCACTTCCTAGATAATGCATTTTTAATGTTTATTTGATTCGGGTACGGCCTCGATCAATAGTATATAAGATATGACTTGAGTAGACTAAGATGAAATTATTGTAGATATATATTTTTTTAAAATATTAAATATAATTATATATTCAAAAATTGGATTAAAAATTGTTAATTTAACTAATAATAATTTTTGTTTGTTTGGTTATATTAGTGTAAATCATTTCTACCCCAAACATTTTTTAATATTATGCTCTTTTTATTTTCTTTTGATATACTTTGTGCTTTAACGACTTGAATTCAATATGATTTTGTTTATCAATTATTTTTGGATTTGTACATTACTTATACAAAATTTTATATGTTTCTTTTTTTAGTTAGTATTTCACTATGTTTGAAAATAATTAATTAATTAAAGACGTCTTTAAGCAAGTTCTTGGGTCAAGCTAGACTTTTGTGTAAGTTGAGTCTAGCCTTAAAAAGTAATGAGCCAAGTTCAAGCCTTATATATTCAACTCAAGTCAAGCGCAAGCCTAATAAGACTGGGCTTGACTCATTTCCACCCATAAATGTGAGTAGAGTTGCAGGTTTAAGGGCTAATTAAAAATAATAAATTGAGGGTTCTTTGGTTTAGGAAGAACTGGTTCGTACGGCGCAACTGATGCTCTGAATTTTACCCTATGCGTCCCGATGAGGCCGATTGTATCTACTATTTGAGAACACGGGATTTTGCAGTTACGGCGCACGGTGTCGTTTCAACCATCCTTGTGACCGTGCCGTGGCAATTACTTCTTCTTAATTATCGTTTCGCAGGGTTTTGGCTTCGTTGCTTCCTCGTGTTCGTGTTTGTGTCTCCTATTTTGCTTTTGATCTCGGCTCTGTGTGGTTTACTATGAACGGTTACAATTCAGTTCGTTGAATTTTTCTTGTGTTGTGTGTTAATTGAACTCAATTTGTGTGAGATTATGGGGTCTGCATTGGACGCTGTGATCGAATGTTTCCTGATATGGGGGTATTTTATGTGTGTTCTGCTGCTTTTAGGTTATTGGAGCTGCGGCGAGGACTTGAGGAGACTTTCCAGAACGCGTGGGACAGCCTCTGTGCCAGGTTTTCCATAGATTCTGTGCTGCATTTGTATTAAATGTTTGCATTTGATGGATGATACTGTATTTACTTTCTGTTTTACAAAGTGATTTGTTTGGGTGAAAGTTCAAATTGACTTCTGTTTTTGTTTTGGTTGTCTTCAATGTTGGTGACTTTCCTTATTAAATGTCGTTTGAAATTTTTATTGATAAAAATCAATAGTTATATTTTTTATGGTATTTACTGATTATGGACAACTCTCTTGAGCTAATCAAGGTAACTATGGGATATTTATTTTTTAAAAATATTATTAAATTATTTATAATCTATAATCTATTTTGGTATGCTAATGGTGATCAGAGCACTTGTTTTCTTTTCCACTAAGGATAACAGTATTTGGGATTTGTACCTGCAGATGAAAACTGCAGTGATGATATTGAGAAACCTGGAGGCACTTGAGCATATTATTAAAGCAGGATGGAGGATTTCTAAGTTCTTCTGTTTTGTACACGTTACCCAAACCTATCTGATCGCCCCTGCTGTGGTAAGCATGATTTCTATGTCAACCTGTCTTAAATTCTATTTTATCAAGTAACAACTTCTAGTGCTGCTGCAGATCTATGGTCCTAGCATGCTTCCTACAATCGATTTGAAAACAGCTGTGTTCTTAATGGAAAAGATCTCACCCTGGTTTGGTAAAGTTGCTTGTGGAGATATTGTAGTCTTGCGCAATCCTCAAGACCCTAGGCGCTTCATGACCAAACGTGTGGTTGGATTGGAGGGTGATAGCATTACATACATTTCCAATCCTGAGACCTATGAATTGGAGGGTGATAGTTTTACACACATTTCCTCTCTTGATAACAGTGATAAGTCTAAGACTATTTTGGTGCATACAATTTCTTATAAAATTTAAATTCCCATTTTTTGTGATCATTTTGATTATGGGTTTTGCTTTGCTAGTATTTCGATTGTTATTTTTGGGATGACTGGTATCTGGCATCCTTGTTTCTTCACATTAAGAATTGGCTTGATATTTGATGGCCTTTGAACTATAGAATTTTGACAATAATGAATTTTTTCCATTGCTGAATGTGTTTTGGAGATTTCGTTGTCTAAGTATGCCTTCCCTCTATAGGTTCCAAAGGGGGCCGTTTGGGTAGAGGGAGATAATAAGTATAACAGCAATTATTCAAGAAAATTTGGTCCTGTTCCTTATGACCTTATTGATGGCAAGATGTTCTGGAGGGTAAGTTTGTGTATGATATGATGACTCACCACACATGCCTCTGCTTCCTTTTTTCTTCTGTGAACTTTCCCCTGATCTTTTAATTTTTGGATGTAGATAACACCACTTAAAAAATTTGGACCTTTCTGGAATAAATGATCTGAAGCAAAGCATTCTGTCATGGAAGCTACAATCTTTTGCAGCATGGCTTTGTATGTTTAATTTTGAAAGGCAAAACCCTACCTATCTGTAGTTTATTCCCTAGACTGGTGCATTTTGCTCACCAAAGATTCAAATTACCACATTTTGTTTTAAGGGCAGTTTTTTTTTACTGCAGTTTATCTTTTATGCATTAAGTAAATGAAAAGTAGTAGATGATCATAAAAATCTACTCAGATATTAGAAATGGAACATAGAATTTTCTGCTGTTTGAGCACATCCTTAATATATCTAGTATGGTTGTTCAATTGGGTTTCGATGGAAGAATTTATGTAATCCTAATGAAAACTTTTGGAGAATTTCGTTGTGCAATCATCGTTTTTCTTCTGCACCCAATACTTTTTGTTTTTTTTTTTTTTTATATTTTAAAATTGCCCCAGACAAACTTATGGATTCGCAATTCGTAAGCTTACGGATTGACAATCCATGTGTATGTACGGATTATAATTTTTTTTAAATGCTTTACAAATTAATGGCTCATGTAGGATTTAAAATTGTGACTTTCACATTATTAACACGACATTTTAACCATTAAGCTAATATGTAAATTATGTTATCAAATAATTAATGTTGTTATATATAATTCTAAATTTTTTAATGTATATTTAATGCACATGTAAATTTATGTAATAAATTTTGTGACAATTAATTTTGTTCTAATATATTTAATGCACCAAAATTAATAGTCACAAAATTTATTATGTTAATTTACATGTGCATCAAATATGCATTAAAAATTTCAATGTTATATATAACTGACATTAATTATTTTATAACATAATTGACTTATTAGTTGAGTTGGTTAAAGTATCGTGTTATTAACCTGAAAGTCATACATTTGAATCTTGCAAGAGCCATTAATTTGTAAAACATTTTTTTAAAAAAAAAAATCTATAATCTTTAAGCTTATGGATTACATATCCCCAAGTTGGGTGCACAAAGAAAAGTCCAAACCTTTGTCCTTTTGAGGAAGGGTCTTTGACTATAAAGGTCCATCACACTTTCTTATGTATGCTGGTGTTAGTCCTTCAACTTTTATTTTGTCCATGGTTTTTTTTCCTTTTTGTCTATTTTAGACGCTAATTGGTGACATGATACTTTCTTTTATTGTTATTTTATTTTATTACGTTTTCTAGTCACAAAAAAATACCAAAAATTGCATGAATAACTTATTCAAAAAGTCTTAAACATATCGCATGAATAACTTATTCAAAAAGTCTTAAACATATCCTAATGGCCAAAAGTCATCAGAAATTGTTATATCCCAATTTTAAATTCAAGCACAAAAATGATTAGCCTAAATCCAAATTCATTCTATGTACAATTTCAAATTAAGATTGAAACACAAATTATGTCAACAAACTCAAAGGTAAGCTTCATTTTTCAAATTTAACAAAGATTCAATTTTTAATGGGTAGGGTCAAACCATGGCCATGGACAAGGAATCTTTAAACCCTAAGAAGATTTTCAAACCATCATCAACCTTCATCATCACCACCAAACAGATCTTACAATTCCTCTTTCGCAACACGTTTAATCCCTCAATCACCTTTCCCAAGTTCCCTATCACTCATCTGACTCTTGAGATTCATCACAATCGAACTATGATGCAACACGACGACTCCTTTGCACAAAAAAAGAAACAAATAAAATCCATTATTCAAAACCTCATTGTCACCAACACCATGGGGGGCATTCGCTACCCATCATTGCCAACACCCCGTTCAACAACTAACAAAAAGAACAAACCACAAAAAACTACAAAATCAAAAACTAAAACTTGCTCTAAATCCCTACCGTTTTGGTGTGAAGAGGGAGAAATAAGAGATAAATATTAAAAAAAGAGTGTGGCGGGGTAAGAAGTGGCGATGAGGACGACATGGTAGTGGTAATGACTGTCAACAAGCTCATCTTGTTGAGGAAGCGCTTTCAATGAAGCAACAATGATCGTAGGAGAAAGGGGACGAGAAGGAGTAGTAGTTACAATGGGGTTGCATTAGGAAAGAATTAGGGATGAGGAAAAAGAAGTAGGAGGGACAAATATGGAATATAAAGGACAAACAACAAAAATATAAAGCAAGTAGAAAACATAATAAAATAATAATAATAATAATAATAAAACAAGTGTCAAGTCAATAGTTATCGTCTAAATAGATGAAAAGGATGAAAATCATGGATGGAATAAATTTTTTAGGACTAAGACCAATCTTAAAAAAATTCAAGGACAAAAACAAAAAATTTGAAAAAAAAGTTAAAAGATCAAAAACATAATTTGTTCTTTTTCTTTATTTATCGCCCCTTTGAAAATCATTCACACTCTTTCTTTCAACATGTTTAATAAACTTATTCACACTAAATATTTTGAAAAAAAATAAAATAAAAATGTCTTTTTGATCTGAGAGGTAAGTTTGAAAAAAAAAACTTAAAAAGTTAAAATAAATTAATGTTTTAAAATAAATGAGTCCCATGTCACTTTGAACTTGTTGATGGAAAAATTAGTTGTTTCAGTGGGAGGAAATATTATTACTCTTCTTTATCATCATAGTAGTCTTAGGGTTGGACATAATAGATTAACTGAAATACTAAGGAAGTGTAAGAGTTCAAACAAACTAAATTAAATTGCTTTGAATTATTTTGAAATTGTTTTTTATCAAATTGCTTTTGAAGTGCTTAAAGTTATTTGAATTATTCTCAATGAACATATTATTTTAAAGCATATTTTTCCCATTTTTAATCTCATAGGTTACAATCTCAATAAATTACCTATACAACAATTAAGTTCAAATTTTTATGTAAAAGTGTCCAATTTTTTTTAGCACATTTCATATTAGTTTGTCACTAGTTCAGTTCAATATTTTTAAGTGTCCTAATCTTATCAAACTCAAACAATATAGACAAAAAAACAACTTTACTCTTAATTCATACTTCTTGAGCTTTATTTTTTTTGTTGATCATGATATTAGTACGAAGTATCTCTACCAAAAGCACTAACTCATCTTTGTCAAAGGCTCTGAGCGCATACATGATAAACATTTTTCTCTCAATATGAGTTATTTCATATCTAATGGTCAAACATGATTCAAATCATGAATCACTTGATTAAGAGACATAAATCACTATCACTTATACTGATAGTTGTTGATTTTATTTATCTTTATTAGTATACAAGTTACATAAATCACATTAATTTTCACATATATTCCAAAATCACTTGCCTATATATTAATGAGTTAAAATATATTAAATTGATCATAACAGTGTTCACTCATAATAAAGTAAAAAAAAATTCTATAGTTTTTATTGTTCTTATATGTTATATATATTTTTTAATTTTTATAATTACTTAAGGCTTTTGACTTTCATATAAAGCTCTAAAATATATCTACAAATTTCAATTCCTTCATCATACTAAAAAAACTAATCAAAGTTAAAAAAAGCGGATAATATTCACAGAGCGAGGGAGAATTTCATTCTTTCCGCAACTACACTATTCTTATTCCCTTGCTTAAATTGCTAACTGAAACCCAAAAAAAAAAAAGTTGAGGAAAACCAAGGCCACAACAAACCTTTTGCCAATCATCTTCACATGATTTAGCAACTAACTTAGTCATAGCCAGAAATAAATGTCAAACAAAAGGATATATCAGCATGATATATGAAAAGAGATGTTTAAAGGGTAAACAATAATAATTGACTAAAAAGGCACCCCGTTCATTCTCTAAAATAAATAAACCAATTAACCATTAAAATCACATAACATTTATAATGCATAATAATAGACTAAAAAGTTCTACACACTGCAATAATTCAACGAAGAAAAATTGTTAAGGCAAGTTATGGAGTATCAACTTGTTTCAATCAGAAAAAAAAACCTTAAAAATCTAGCAGCTTGAGCCTTCTAGTTAGCGGATAGTAATTTGCAACCACTAAAGAAAATTGCATACCTCGTAGATTTGTACTTACTGTCATCAAACTTTACAAACCTTTGCTTAAACATTGCATTTTAGTGTGGTTAGACAAACCCATTTTTTTCCCCTAAATAATGTTTAATTACATTAAGAAAAATATCACTTTGACTTTATTTTCAAGACGGGTAACGCGTTGATTTTATCACTATCTTATCTTCATATCGAAAATATTTTTCCATGCTGACAAACTATTTGCAACCTTGGCCTTAAACATATAGATACTTCATAATAATATAGGGATAATGACCTGATTCAAAACATTAGATGTGTGTTATCCCTACCGAGAATTAGTTTAATAGTTGATTCAAAGAATCGGAATTTGTGGGAATACTTGAGATGTTACCGGGGTAGCTTAAGGTGCTAATTACGTGTTATCAATAAAAAAAATAACTGCACCATAAACAAATACTATTAGTTATCAATGAAACCAGAAAAAAGTAACTACATAAATTAGATTTTGTAAATCCAATTAAAATTTCATCACATTTGTCATCAAATTCTTTGAACTGACGACGATAACAAATATTACAACTAATGAAAAAAGTAACAAATACTAGAAAGCATGAACAACATCAACCAATGATAATATCAAGTCTACAAAACAGGTGAAACGCTGAACTTGATGCCTACAAATCATTAGCTGCTCTTAATTGAGTGTAAGCATCGATTATCTTATATCCCTCACTCCTTAAATCTATACACAGCCTCCATTGTTAGAACAGAACATTCGAAAGGAAGTTACAATAAGCTCAACATGTTGATCAACCATAATTCACAGCAGAATGCACCAATGTGGCTAAGACCAGACAAATTTCAGGCCTTATCAAATTAAAAGGAGAAACCCAGCAGTGAATCCTTTGAGAGTTACTATTTTTCTTAAGATGAATTTAACCCATAATTGGTTTAAAATATTTTACATCATCACTTGTATTTTTAACTTTTCATTTTAGCTGACCAGTATTTTTAATTTTATCGATCTAGATTAGAAAAAGTTTAAGTTTAATCCACGGTGAACATGTACATGCATTATCAATGAAGAATATTATGCCATTGTAATAATGGTTTATTTTTTTTAGAAAAGGACATGACACATAATCTATTGATAACAAAACAATTACGCTTTTAATGTGTAAAATATATCCTGTCATATTTTTACAATAGATATACTAACAGGGTCTTACAAGCCCCTCCAGCCAAAAAAAAGGGTCTTAAAAGCTCAAGCAAACAAGGTAAACAATTACAACTAACCAGTTATAAGAGTTCTCTTTTCTTTCTTTTTTTAAAATAAAAAAAAGTTATATAAATGACACATAATGCAATAAATTGAATTCCATATTATTTAACCGTAGGGACTGAAATCACCTCTAACTATATTAAACCTATCATCTCTTTAGAATTTAAAACTCTTCTTTAAGTTAATTAATAATATGTCGAAAACATGATGTCGGTAACATAATAATTTATCGAAAAAAATAGTAGTAAAATTGAAGAGTGAAATATTTTAACCAAGCAGAATCAATCACTTGAAACTATATTAAACAATTATTTTGTCGAATAATAAATAACAGAGCGGCGGCGTCTAGCAAGCAGAAAACAAAAATAAGTTTAGAAAACAATTATTTAGTAAATTGCAGGCAATAGAGAAGCATCTACAACTTTCACCATTATTCTTTATAATCAACCTCACTACCTTATTCACAATACACGTCTTCAATGTGAGCAATCTTTGGCCAGTCTTCGCCTTCGGGTTCCCGGCAACGTTGTTTGAGCAACCGACACCTCCGAATGTTCAAAGTTGAAATGGATTTGGGCAGACCCTCCTCTGGTAAGCATTGGAGCCTGGGGCAGTCCCAAAGAAGCAATGTCTTGAGAGAGGAGAGGTGGCAGAGACCTTTGTAGTCCAGTCTTTTTAGATCTCCACACTCCCTTATCCATAGATTAACAAGAGAGTGTGGCAGTACACCTTCCTCAGGAAGACACTCAACATCCACTCTTCCAATATCTAAGGTTTCTAGAGAGTGATTGCCTCCCAAGGCACTTTTCAATAAGTAGATAAGTTTGTAACTACCATGGAGACCCATTTCTTTTAAATTTGATGGCAAACCTCCTTCTGGAAACATTTCAACTTTTGGACAATCATATATGACCAGATGATGAAGAGATGGAAGGAGGACATGCATTCCTTCAGGCAATGATTCTAATTGGGGGCACTCTATGACATTCAGAGTCTGGAGATGATTATGAGCCTGCCCCTGTGAAATCCTCTGTAGATTAGGACACTTCCAGAGATCAAGCTCCTTGAGTATTGGGAACATATCTAGCGGAATGGTCGTTAGAGAGTCCCATCCAGAAATCTTTAGATAATTTAAATGACATAGTTGCTCTGGCAAGTGCCCTTTCAGCTTGGGACAATCCTCTATAGAAAGACGTTGAAGACGTGGAAAAGCACCTGTCACACCTTTACATTCCCATTCTTCCCATTCCTTCATATCGAAGAACTTCAAAGATTCCAAGGATGTAAATGAACAAGAGCTACTCCCGAAAAAATCAGCATTAATACTCACAATCCCATCAAGCCTTTCAATTAAAAGCTCCTTCAGAAATGGCAAAAGTCCAAGGGGAGGCAAACCTTTCAGCTTGGGACAACGCACTATAGAAAGGCGTTGAAGACGTGGAAAAGCACCTGTCACACCTTTACATTCCCATTCTTCCCATTCCTTCATACTGTGGAACATCAAAGATTCCAAGGACGTAAATGAACAAGAGCTACTCCCGAAAAAATCAGCATTAATACTCACAATCCCATCAAGCCCTTCAATTGAAAGCTCCTTCAGCAATGGCAAAAGTCCAAGGGGAGGCAAACGTTGACAAGATTGACAGTTCTCCAAGGTTAAGGATACCACATTCAATAATGAATTGTTTAATAACCACCTTGGAAATTGTTTACCCCCATAGTTCCTCATCCTCAACTTCTCCAAGTGTTTGGAAGGCTGTAGATTCTCGATTACAATTTCATCCCTTTCTTTTGTTGAATCATCAGGGTTCCAATCTGAATCCCATTCTAACTCTACCTCCACAAGGTGTGTTTTATTTTTTAAATCCACCGCTATTGCATCTGAGGGATTCTCAACATTCTGCAGGTTCTGAATTAATAGACTTCCATGAAGATTGAGTTCTCCTAGCTGCTGGATACTGAACTCCCTACTTTTGCCAACCTTAAACGGACTCATTAATACTTGAAGATACTTCAGTTTTCCCAAATGTGCTGGTACCTTTCTCACTCCAGAATATGTTAATTCAAGGCGATGCAAATCAGTGAGTTTATGCAAATTTGAGGGCAGCTCCTTCAAACTTCCACAACAATTCAGCTTCAGTATTTGCAAGTTGTAGAGTGAACATATTGATTCAGGTAGTTTTACTATTTCAGTATTGGATAAGTCTAATGAACGGAGATATTTAAGATTACCTATAGAGTCAGGCACCTCTCTTAGGTCATGACAATCAGACAGAGATAAGATATGTAAGTAATTAAACTTGGACAACAATTCATGTATTGGCATCTTACAATGCCAACTCTGCCAACGGTAGCGGGAATCAGGCTTCATTCTGCCACTTGTTGGCATATAAGTACGTAACTTTTTTGTGTCACATAGAGTTCCAAACCCATCAAAGTCTCGAATGTGATTGATTGCAACTGAAAAATGACGGGTTGCTTTTGGTGTATCTTTTGCTTGGTCATCGTCTGATCTGAAACAAATGTCCCCACAAATATATTTTGCCAAATCGTTGAGAAGGTCATGCATGACAAAATGTGTTCCCTCTATGTTACTTGATTGTTGAAAGAAGCACCTTGATAATAGATCATTGAAGTACTGTTCAGCAACTTCTTCTGGACTCTTACCCTGTTGAGGACATTGTAGAAAATTTTCAGCCATCCACAATTGTATTAAGCACTCCTTATCAAACTCATAATCTTTGGGGAATAAGGCACAATAAGCAAAACATCTCTTTAGATGAGAAGGAAGATGGTGATAGCTTAGTGCTAAAGCCGGTACAATACCACTACACTCTGTTGAAAATTCCCATATCTCGCTCTGCAATATGCTTTCCCATTCCCTAACAGATGACTTGTTGTGTAATAGACTTCCCATTGTTTTCAAGGCCAGAGGAAGTCCTTTACATTTTTCAACTATCTTCGTGCCAATCTCCTTGCAATCTGGATTTGGTTGAATATTATCATCTTGGAATGCATGTTTAGCAAACAACTTCCAGCAATGATCTTCTTGTAATTGCTCCAGGAGGTGTTCTTTTGACCTCATGGTAGAAGCAACTTCCTTACTACGTGTGGTGGCAATAATTCTACTCCCCTGAGCTCCAAAAACAAGAGGTTTTAGCACAGCTTCCCATTTAAGTCGGTTTTCGTTCCAAACGTCATCCAAAACAAGAAGAAATTTCTTCCCCGTCAATTTTTCTTTCAATCTTCCGTGAACCATCTCTAGGTCTCTACTATCATCAGTCGATTTAGTGATGGCCTCAAGAATTGTTCTTGTTACCCTGAAAACATCAAAATCATCTGAAACACAGACCCAAGCTTTGACAGCAAATTTAGTCTCCTGGATCCTAGGGTCATTGAATACATGTTGAGCAAGTGTGGTCTTACCCATCCCACCCATGCCCACAATAGAAAGTATCGATGGCTGGTTAGGATTGCCGTTGTCAGATGTCAGCCAATCAAAAATCATTTTTTTGTCTTCGTCTCTGCCATAAATATCACTTTCAACCACCAAAGATGTTGATTGTGATATCTGTGGTACTTCACTACCCAATTCTGATCCAACGCCAACGCCACTAGCATTTTTCAAGCCTAGATCATCCTTTTGGCTTGAGAGAAATTCTAAGCTATCAAGGATTTTTTCCATCCTGGATTTAATTTCCCTGTTAAAGGAACTAGCAGGAGAAGATTTGAAGAAATTTGGTACCTTGCAAGTACAGCCGGTACAGGTCTGAGATTCAGATTCAGATTCAGCTTCGAGTTCCCATTTGGAGAATTCATATTGTATTTCATCCAAGAGATCCTCTGCATCAAAAACCATATCTTTGACCTCAAGAAGCCAGTTTCTCACGCGTGGATCTGCGAACTGCTTTCGTTCAGCATCATCAGCCAGAGCATCGATGGACTGCAGCTTAATTTTCAACTTTCTCAGAAGCGTCTCATCAAGTTTTTTTCCGTGAAAGAAGTCCAGAACTTGAGGAGAAGCAAGCTTTTCAAATGCAACCTGAAGGAAAGAAGAAAGAAGAGCACCAGCAATTAATTCTACTGCCATGGTTGGAAATGGATGAATGAAAGTGCAGCTTATGCCAATGTCTCAATGCATATGAATCAAAATGAATCATGACTTTACTTTAAGGTCATCTTTTTCTTTGATGGTCAGCGAGCCAATAATCGTTAAGTCTTTCCGACAACACAAACTTTCTTTGATGGTCAGCGAACCAATATTTGTTAAGTCTTTCCAATAATATATGTTAAAGTTTCAGAGAAATAAAAAAAAATACTTTATCCGGATAAATAATTTTAGTTCTCAAATGAGTATAGGGGAAGACTAATAAAATTTTGAAAATGGAACCATTTATCGACATAAAAATATCAATAACAGATGATAAAAAAAAGAAATAATATTCAAATATATTTTACTAAAAAGAAAAATAGAATATAATTATCACCAAAAAAACCAGTAAAAATTAAGAAAATAGAATATTTATCTAAAAGGATTAAATATTATTATATTCATAATAGAGACTATAAAAGGAGAATGAAATATTTTATACAAGAGAATAGAATAATAGTTAAATATCATCATCTTATCTAAGATAAAAGAATTGCCATAATATTTATTTATATACATGTTAAAAGATAAAAATAGTGTGTGTGTGGTGGGGGTGGGGAAGGCCCCCCAACCTACAACGTTGGTCTGCTTCTGTCTATATTAACCAAGAGCAGCATGATTCATAGGGAACCTTATCACCACTTGCTCATGTGCAAACGACGTTATTATCACGATCAAACCAGAGAAATGTAAGGGTATGCTTGCTTAAAACACAATATAGCATATAAGGAAAATAAATCAAATTAGATAGGAAGGAGTAGGTAAAAAGAAATACATCAATGAACAATTTATATTTCTCAAACAATTCATCCCCATTTAGATGTTTTATGATATGATTGTAACACTTAATACTTATGCCATCAGATATAGAGTTAACTGAAAAGAATTTTTCTCCTTTTAACTGACCAATATAGATATACCTTTTTAACACAACACCGATACATAGCCATGGTGGGATTTTATATGATTAATCCTATGGAGGTTTAAGGATTTGTCAAAATATTTGATTGTGAGCATGGACGAATCCAGATATCTTATAAATGGGGGTTGTAATTTTCTTTTCTTTCATAATTGTTTAAATGTCTAACTTTTAATAAATATTAATTTTTTAAAAATTATTATACATAAAATTGAAACTAATTTTTAAATGATCAAATAATTTTAGCTTGAAGGGAGCCTTTCTCTTGGAACCATGTGTATCAAGAGACAAATCAAGTGGCCCATCTTTTATCCAAATTAGGTTTAGCCTTAGAGAATGATTTGAGAATTTTTTTCCTTTTGTCCTTGTTTCATTTTGAATGTGGTAATGACTAATGTAATTTCTATTTGATTCCTTCATGATTTTTGAATAAAGGTTCTCCGGGAGGATCTTAGCCCCTCTTGATAAAAAAATAACAATAAACACATAATTAGTTTTACACTAATTATCACTTTAATTAACCATTGTAATAAAATAATAAACATAATTAATTTTATATAATTTTGCACTAATTAACTTTAATCATTATTATAATAACAACATGCAAATTAATTTTATATTAATTAACTTATATATATACACACACATTAAAAGTTCCAAGGAAGGAGTGGGGGCTCGGTCCCCTAGTTGCCCCCTTGTAAATTTGTCCGGTGAGTATTAACATAACATGGTAAAATTGCAATAATCTTAACCTCATGTTGAATCCGTTTGCTCATCTATTCTTAAGTCCATTCAACTTTAGCCTCGGCTAGTTCTTCCAACAATAGATTGAAGTTTCATAAGGCAACTACAACTTGTGTGCCTAGTCAATGCATCATCAACTATGCATCATATATGAAGTGCATGCCATTTCACAATCATTTAAGATTTTTAACACTATACGTATACGTCTTTAATCAAATCATCATTATTGAGGTTTCACCTTCGTAAATAGTCAATAGATAGGGGTTCACCTTGCCGTCTCTATCTCAATTGAGATGAAAGGTGGGTTGGATGGTTAAAGGAGAAGGAAAGGAAAAAATGTTCAATTTCCTATGCTAGCAACTAACATTTTCTGTGAGACAGGATAACCAGATAGTTGAGTAGTACAACTAATTGCATAATCATGTTTGGGAGTGACAAAATGATAATACTATGATGCATTTTTTTTGCCCAAAATCATCAAATGCACGCATGCTAATATATTTACATATTCTCTAGGCCTGTTTGGATAAAGTCATTCTAGGCCTGTTTGGATAAAGTCATAAATAATTTTGAGAGCTTCTCTAATGGAAATATAGAATTTTTTTTGTCAATTGAGAAACGTTGAAAAACTCTCAGAAACACTTCTGGTGTAGTTATACTTTGTGTTAACTGACAAGTACTTCTAAAGGCATTTCCTAACATTCATTATGCTGCATGAGAAGTTTGATGTATAATTGTACACATCAATCGGTAATTCGGCCTACTGTTGCTGATGACAATGGCAATGACCATTCATCCAGTCTTGCATCTTTTATCTTAATCCCAAGATGAAATTATTTGTGTTTGATCTTTGTCTTTAAAGTCAGAATTCCAGTATTGGTGGCATGAGACCTAGTGGGAAGAGAATAATTAAGAGAAGAACATATAAACTCCGGTTGCCTAAGGTTCAAGGTTGTGATATCAAATTCATCATTCTAAAATTTAATTTGTTTGGATAAACAATTTAATTGATTTTTTTATTGAATAAGTGTTAATACTTAATAGTGTTATAAGTTGTTTTTTTATAAGTTATTTTAGATTACTATTGAAATAAGTTAAAATCAGTTTTATAGATATAATTTCACTAAACACTTGTACAAGATTTCTTATAATTTAAGCTGTTTATGTTATATGATAAATTCAAATAAGTTGTAAAAAAGTTTTTCCAAATATACCCTTAACTTTTTTGCCAAAGGTCTTACCTACTCTTTAATAGAAAAGATATTTTTAAGGTACTAATATATTTTATATTAAAAATTCTAATATAATTTTCTGGAGTTAATTTAAAATTTCATTTTTTTTAATCTTCTATCAATTTATTATTTAATATTCTTTAAATAAATAGATTTAATTATTTTTTCCCTAATGATGTTATTTTGTGTGATCTAAGTACCTCACCTCACTTGATGGGATAAGGTTATTTATTGTTGTTGTATGTGAATGGATATCTGGTAAAGATTTTTGCTACCTATTGTTAATGGAGTACCTTAACTTATTATGTCTTTGCTTCTAGAATACATGTTGTATGAAAATTCTTGTGTAGGTTATTTGGTATCAATGCTATCAATGGTGGATTGTGTAATGTGGCGGGAAGCCAAAGTTTCG
Source organism: Glycine soja (assembly GCF_004193775.1). Taxonomy (NCBI): domain Eukaryota; kingdom Viridiplantae; phylum Streptophyta; class Magnoliopsida; order Fabales; family Fabaceae; genus Glycine; species Glycine soja. The sequence goes on along the minus strand of NC_041012.1, from coordinate 38,530,895 downwards.
CCATATGGAACAGCCATATGGTGGGGCCTCTCTTCACAAATTGTGTATGGCAGTTGGCAAAAAATCAGCCCATTCTGCCATGCCAGCCATATTGATATTGATATATAGACTATTATTAATTTTAAAAAAGTAAGTGTTTAAAAAAAATATACCACAAAATTAATAATTAAAATATTTGCACATAATGATAGAATAATAACTTGTGAAACCTTCGAGTAGAAGGGCTTGCTAAAGTAGGCAATAGGGTGATGTCGTTGAGAGAGGATCGCCCCCATGCCGATACCCGATGCATTTGTCTCCACCACGAAGGGCATGGAGAAATCTGGCAGCCCCAGGACTAGAGCTTTGCACAGTGCTTCCTTCAACTTGAGAAAAGCTTGATCAGCCACGATGGTCCAGAAAAACGGTTCCTTAGTCAACAGGGCTATGAGGGGTGCCGCCAACGGTGCATATCCCTGAATGAAACACCGATAGAAACCAGAAAGGCCCAAAAAACCCCTTAAATCTCTGACCGAAGTGGGTGTTGGCCATTGATGCACAACTTCTACTTTGGCCAGAACGGGCTCAACACCACGCTCTGAAACTATATGGCCCAGATATTTGACTTGTGGAAACGCAAAAGTGCATTTGGAAAATTTTAGGAAGAAGTTGTGGTTGCTAAGGGTCTAAAAGGTGAGTTTTAGGTGTATCAAATGGTCTGAAAATGACCTGCTGTAAATTAATATATCATCAAAGAAGACAATGATGAATTTATGCAAGTAAAGGGCAAAGGTGAAGTTCATAGTAGCCTGAAATGATGAAGGGGCGTTACATAAGTCGAAGGGCATGACTAGAAACTCATAATGTCCATGATGAGTTCTAAATTCTGTTTTGCTCACATTCGTCGACGACATCAATATTTGATGATATCCTTGAAGCAAATCCAATTTGGAAAACCAGCATGTTCCTCCCAGTTCGTCAAGCAATTCATCAATTGTTGGGATTGGAAAACGATCTTTGATAGTGATCGCGTTCAATGCTCTGTAGTCCACGCAAAAGCACCAGGTTCCATCTTACTTTTTAACCAATAACACAGGGGAAGAAAAAGGACTAGTGATGGGTTGGATAATGCCATGTTGAAGCATGAGGGCCACTTGAGTCTCAATCTCTTGCTTCTGAAAATGGGGGTACCGGTAAGGACGAACATTAACCGGAAGAGAATTGGGTGAGAGGTGGATAGAGTGATTAGTGGTGTGGGAAGGTGGGAGGGAGGTTGGTGGTTGAAATAGGGGAGAGAATTTAGTGGTCAAGGCAAGGATATCGGGGTGAGGTGTGGAAGGAGATGAAGCCTAATCATAGACTCTTATGTAAAAGTATTCAACAACGCTGCATGTCTGTGTTAGACGGTGAAGCTGAGGGGTAGTAATGGCGAGAAAAGTACTATCTGAATTGCCTTTAAGTTCAATTAAGCTGCCTTGATAAACAAATTTCATAGATAGGGTGTTATAGTCAGTTAGCACCGGCCCCAATGACTTGAGCCACTGAACTCCGAAGACGACGTTAACCCCACACAGGGGAAGAATGTGAAGGTCTACGATGAATATCTTGCCCTGCACCAGAATTTCTACATCTTGACACAGATGATGACATTACAATTCATTGCCATTTCCAACTAGGACGCACAATGTCAGAGTAGTTTGAGGTTTCAAACCCAAAGACTTTACCAGGCGTTCCTGCATAAAGTTGTGCGTGCTCCCTCCGTCGACGAGGATGACAACGAGTTGATGCAAGATCCGACCCACCAGTCTCAAGGTTTCTGGAGCGGTTTGGCCCGAAAGAGCATGGAGGCTTATTTGGGTTGGAAGTGGTTCGATTTGAGGTTGGGTAGGGGTTGAGTTATGTTATGGGTCGGTGCGGGTCATAAGGGTCGGGTCTTCTAAAATAGGGTTATGTGGTGAGAGTATATTAGGGTTCGTGTCTTCAGAGTCCTCGTCCGCGGCAAGAAGAAAAAATCGTGGGGCACAACGATGACCCCTTGTAAACTTTTCGTGACAATTAAAGCATAAATTGCACTCCCTGCGGTTGGCAAGTTCCTTTGCAGTGAGGCGCCAGACAGGAAGAGGAAGGGGTTTGGTCGGAGAGGGTAAAAGGGGTAGGTTAGGGTTATTTGTGGGAACAAGGGCTGGTAAGGGTTGAACGAAGGGGGTTAGTGACGAGGGTGGTGCAAAGGATGGGCTTGAAGGTGCGGAGGCAAAGGTGGGTCCTGGAGGCAGCAAAGTAAAGGTGGGTCCTGGAGGTGGCGAAGTAAAGGTGGGTCCTGGTGATTGGCGGCCACGAAACCCTTTGCGGTTTTCATGGAGTTTGTCCTCCATGAGGCATGCGAGTCCCGCGGCATGCACAATGGAAAATGGTTGGAGAGCTTGCACCTCATGACAGATGTCGGGGTCGAGGCCAGAGATAAAGCAGCTAAGGAGAAAGGAAGGAGGCAAGCCAACAATCCTGTTGGCAAGGGCTTCAAAGTTGTTCAGGTAATCCTTTACTGTTCCTTTTTGTGTTAATTTGCAGAGGAGTCCAGTAGGATCCTCGTACAATGAGTGAGAAAATCGGGCCTCAATAGTCTGAAGTAAGCAAGGCCAAGTGGTGAGTTGATGGTTTCACATCATCCACTGAAACCATGCTAGGGCTGACCCTTCCATGTAGAAGGATGTTATAGTAAGTCTGTTTGCCTCAGGGGTTGAGTGATATTCAAAAAATTGTGTAATTTTGAATATCCAGTCCGAAGGGGCTGATCCATCGAACCTAGGAATGTCAAGTTTCATTCGTGGAGGGTGATTGTTGGGTGGGTTTACTACAGGTGTGACTGATGAGGACGAAGGGGTCGGTGAGTGATGGACTGTATGTTCCAAGGCCTCAATACGATGAATCAGGGCGTCAAGTTTTTCATTTTCCTTGGAGGAAATTGGAAATGCAGTGCTAAAGGGAGACACCTCTTAACGACACAACGACTCAGTAGAATTGGTAGATTTTGCTTCTGGAAGTTTTGCTGCCGACTCATCACTTGGCCACGTAGTCATCCAGGTAACGTGGCTTGTTGCTACCTTGTTTTGGTCTTTCTTCTCCTTCTTTTCTGCTCTCTATTGCATGCTCTGTTCCTGTTACATCATCCTCATCATTTGTATTATTCTTATTCTGTGCGCATTGCTCTGTAGTTGGATTCTCATTCATAACAGCTTCCCTTCTAGTTGGTAACTGGTGCATGAATGTACCAAAGTCTGTAGCCATAGATTAATTAATTTTTATGGAAAGTTTAATTTATTGTAGAAACATCAAGCATGACGAACTTGCACTGAATTTTCTTCTCTTGGAAGGAAATTAAGCACTGTCCTTTTCATAGGCTTCAATCATGGCGGGTCATATGTTTTCATGAATTCACCAAGAAAGAAATTAACAAAGTGCAGCAACCGTTGTTGTTTCTTTTCTTGGTCAATGGATGCGTATACAAGGTTTATTTGACTGTTTTTTAATCCACCAGAAATATTTGTATACTTTTAATAAAATAAACAACGGATAATATTATAGAAAACCGGTTTATTTTAAATTCAATAATTAAAATAAATGTTTTTAAATAATAAATAAATACACAATACCAACTTTAATTAACTTAAAGAAGAATCAGTTAGAATTAAAATACTTAACGAACATATAATCTAAGCTTGAATAAAATTTACTATTTACTACACGATACATAAATACATTCAAACATATCGTAAAAAAAAAAAAACATTCAATCATACTGATGATCTTATAAATTATAACAGAAAATCAATTTTAAGTATAATAACTACGTACTACGTACATATCTCTCTTAAAAAAAGTACGTAACTTATTTTTTGTCATTTGTTTGCATAAGATTTTAAAATATATTTTTATCTGATCCGCCCTATATGTCTATTACTAAAGAATATTACATGGGAAAATCCTATAGGACAAAATTTAGAGGAGAAAAAAGAATGTATTTATTCCTCCATGCGCGATTGAATAATGTTTCATTAAAAACCCTACCGAGAAAATTCATAGTCAAGGGGGGAAGAGTACAATGTATTTATATAATAATAATAATAATATCAATTGATCGAGAGCTTTGAATTGATAAGCTCCAATAATATGAACAAGCTTTCCATATAATGCAAACGACAAGTACTTATTCAAACAAATTAATATTCAACCTTTTTTTCTTTAAATTCCTTTACCTGGGTCCGGTGATTCATATAATATAATCTTCAAATAATAAAATTGAGAAGAAAGAAGTAATTATGATAGAAAGATGTAGAGAATACAATAAGAAAATTAAAAGATACATTTTTAGATTAGTTAGATTAAGAGAGAGAGCCGCGGTAAAAAAAAAAGATTGAGAAAAGGAAATTAAAGATGAAGAGAAAGAAAATATTGATTTTTTTGTTTACTTGTTTGGATATATAGAAAATAAAATGTAATTATATTAAGTGAGAGCATTCATGATCTATACGTTTTCATTTTCCCGACTTGCCTCAATGTTACTTTTGATGGGTTTGTATTTAAAAAAACTACACCTACTGTATTTTGAGAATTAATTTATGATCATCTCAACATGGTTCAATGTAATTTATTCTTTTGCTGTAAAAAATGTCATTTATTCTTTTTAAAAATATATTTTTTAAAATAATTATGTATGAATGATAATACAATTTCTAAATATAGATATGTTTTGTATAACAAGATAATATTATATTTATATTCATATTATGTATTTTGAAATATATTATAATATTATATATATATATATATATATATATATATATATATATATATATATATATATCTTAATTTTAGTTATATGTTTTAATTTTACAATATATCTAACTATGTTTAGTGTTAAGATTAGTATCGTATATCAACAAATCAAGTTGATTTGGTCCTAAACAAAACTAAGTTAGTTTAAACAGTTCCAAATATATGAAAAATAGGATATTTTTGTCATTTCGGGATTACTTACTATCCATTTCTTTCTTGATTGTCTTTTTAGATTGAAAAAAAGACGATAAACGTTAACATAAACTCAAAATTCGTTTAGCTTCACTTTTCTCTCATTTCAAACGAGGAATTATTGAAGTGCACCTCCAGAGATTCAAATTTTCTGTTCTCATGAAATTTTATTTCTTCCTTTTCTTAATCTGTTGTTCCAAAACATCCTTTACAGGGAATACCATTAATTAAATTCAAATAGGAAAAAAACGATAAAAACAAATGACAATGTAGAACATCAAATTAATACACATCACATTGTACGTACGTTGGAGACTAATTAAATAACATTATTATTGATTATATGCGAGTTAATTATGAGCTCACATGTATTCCAATACATTGAAAAATTATCATTACGTGAATTTATATAAATTCATGATGTTATGATTTATTCTTAATATGTATGGTATATAAGTAATCTGAAATGATAGCTAGCAGAGCTCGCTGCTACAACGAAACAACTCAATAGGGTCTTTGGGCATATAGTTGCCACGAGGAGCATAGTTGCTATTCCCAAGTTGTATAGAGTAACTTTTAGGAGGACGTAGGAACAGGATGTGGATTTTGCTTGACCTGATAGGAAAAAAAAACTTGCTGGGAGAAGACCACGTCCACGAAGGAAGCGGAAAACCCTGGCTAATTGTACAAGTATGTTCATTCTCATCATTCCTCTTCCATTTTTTTCTTCATATTATCGTACACTGACATAAATATTGCACTAAAATATCTGGACCTGACACTTGGAATAAGAGATCTTAGAGCAATAGATTTACGCCCCCATCCATTCCAGATACAACTGTCAACATGCATATACTATACATTTGTAAAGTGATACTTTATACTTCCTTGCTCAGTAATTATAAAATATAATTGATTAATTTAAGCTTATTAAGAAAGCTAGTTAATTTAGTTATTAACATTAAATTTGCTTATAATTATAATATTTTTTTAAATTTATCTTTAATTCTATTGAAAACTTATTTATCTTTCCCAATCTACATACAAGATAGAAAAATTAATTTAAGATATTTTAATAAAAAAAATAATTAATGCACAAGAAAGATAAAATAAAATCTTATAATAAGAGATCATATTAGTTGACTATGCAGTCTTATAAATAAAAATAAAAGTAGTATCTTTTAACAGCAAAACATCATGAGTACATTTAGCATTTTGCCATCCCCACTGAGTATTCCCTTGATCACAAAAGCTAAAGCAGTTAAGGGTAACAAAGGAAATAAACAGAGGCTTATTAGGTGACTGACAAGAAAAATCTCAAGCTAGGAGAAAAATAAAGAAAAAAAAACTAACAATTTTGTATGAATTCAGAACCATGGGAAAACTATGACAAGTGAAACAAACCTTAAAATATATCATATGGCCCATATTTGCATGGAAAAAACAAAGCCCTTCTACAATTACAATGGTAAATATTATTAGTAGACACATCCATACTACTTGTCACCAATTTCGTTTCATGACTATGTGACTTAATGAAGCACTAACATCAGTGATACAGAGACTACAAGTCTGCAACAATACAACACAAGAAAACTTGTCAAGAATAAAACCTATGATGACCAAGTATTCCTGGTGATTGATCCATGAGAAGTAATTTGACATATTATTTACTACAACCATCAATCTCTAGGGCGAGCTAGCCAGAGCGAACTGAGAGCACGCAGACGCGAAATTTAGTCATGTCAGGAGATTGTCAGCCTTATAATGATAAACACCAAAGAAATGGAGTCATTAGTTAGATATTTTAATAGGGCTATTTATTGTAAATAGTATACAAAATATTTGTTAACAAGAGCTTGTTCTTGGTTCTTTCTTTTATTTTAAGGAGGAATGGACAAACATGAGTAACTTCAGTCAAACCAAAATGAGTTGGTCAAGGCTAGCAAATGATTCTTGCAACAGCAGTAATGAAAGCTAAATGGCCATGAGTTCAGACAAAAGCAACAACCAGTACCACAGATGTCAAATCTGGTTACATGGCACTAGCAGATGAAATTCTAATATTGATCAGTTACTACAGTTTTAACAATTCAAAATTTCATCCTTTTCCACTCTAAAAAAATCTTACAGTATGTTTGGTTCAGAGGAAAGAAAACACAAATAACAATATTATTTTTTGACAACTAGAAACAAAAATTTAAAATTTTCTTTCGTTTCAATTTTCTTTCAATTCAAATTTTAAGCCTTTTACTTCTTCCACACTTTCTCTCTACGGTTCCAAACACACCATTAGGAATGGGGGCATTTCTATTGTTTAGAGCAAGATGTTAATTATCAGTTGTAAATAATATTAGGAAATCAAGACTCTTCCTCACCTATTCACTAATGTAGCTAGCAAACTATTTGCATACAAGTGCAACAAAGAAAAATGTACGTGTCGAATGAACCTTCAAGTGTCCCTAGCTTACCCATGGCCATGGCCATTTCACTCATGTAATTTGCCACATTGCCCATCAAGTTGTTTTCAAGGATAGAGGAAGTCCTTTACTTGTTTTCAACTATCTTCATACCAATCTCCTTACCATCTGGATTTGGTTGAATATTATCATCTTGAAATGCATGTTTAGCAAACAACTTCCAGCAATCAGCAATCGAATGTGATTTTTAAAATATTAAATGATTTTTATAGCATTGTGTACTCATATTTCTATATTAATTATAGTGATAATCTATAAATGAGTAAAATCAATTACTACCTCCATCCTTATAATAAGATTTATTTTTCTTTTTTTATAATATTATTTTCAAGTTGTTTTTGACATTAATTATTTTTTTATCTGAATACTCTTAATTACTTTATAATAAATATCAATTAAAAGGATAAATACATTTTCTTATAAGGATAAAAAAAGATTAGGAAACATTCATTAATTAGTTAGAAAGTAATTAAGTGAAAAAAGAGTGATGATGAGTTTCAATAATTTTAAGGATAATTTTAAAAAAATATATAAATTATCAATAATTTTAATATTACTAGCTAAATTAATTATTCTTGTTAAAGAATATGAATGGGTTAAAAGAATCTTATTTTAGGGATAAGAGTAGTAAATTATAGGTTTAATTAATATTTTAGTTCTATAATTTATTTTTAAAGTTCAATTTGATCTTCTTGTTATTAAACGATTAAATTAGGTCTCTTATTTTTAGAACAAGTTCAATTGGATCTCATTTAAAATCAAATTTGTTCTTTTTTTAAAAAATATAATGTTTAAAAAAAATGAGATCAACTTGAACCTATTTTAAAAAATAATAGACTTAATTAAAACTTCTAAAAATAAAAAAACTTAATTGAATAATTTTTAAAAAATTAGGAAACCTAATTTAACTTCTTAATAATAAGAGGATCAAATAAAACTTAAAAATATAAATTAAAGGAACAAAATAATAATTATTTGTTTCATTTTATTGTAATGTTGAATTTAAATTTATGAGTATCATTTAATCTTTCGCTCCCCTCAAAATAATCGGTGAAGCTACGCCACTGCTAGTAAGCGATGATGCCTGTAGAGGAGATGTGGCACGCTGAACTTGATGCCTACAAATCATTAGCTGCTCTTAATTGAGAATCAGCATCGATTATCATATATCCTTCACTCCTTAAATCTATACACAGCCTACACTATTAGAACATAACATTCACAAATTGGGACTAACAAAAGAAGTTACAATAAGTTCAACATGTTGATCAACCATAATTCACAACAGCATGCACCAATGTGGCTAAGACCAGACAAATATCAGGCCTTAATTAGCAAATTAAAAGGAGAGTTACTATTTTTCTTAAGATGATCTTAACCCATTATTGGCTTAAAACATTTTACATCATCACTTGTATTTTTAACTTTTCGTTTCAGCTGACTAGTATTTGTAATTTTATAGATCTAGATTAGAAAAAGTTTAATTAGTTTAATCCACGGTCAACATGGTCCATGCATTATCAATGAAGAAAAATATTATGCCAATGTAATAATGGTTTTTTTTTTAAGAAAAAAAGGACATGACACATAATCTATTGATAACAAAACAATTACGCTTTTAATGTGTAAAATATATCCTGTCATATTTTTACAATAGATATACTAACAGGGTCTTACAAGTCCCTTCAGCCAAAAAAAAGGGTCTTAAAAGCTCAAGCAAACAAGGTAACTGAAAAAATGTGCAGCGGCTAAATGCTGAGAGTTAAAGGGTACACAAGTGAAGTGAGGACATTAGATGAAGATTTAGGTCCCAGAGAAGTTTTTTTCCATAGCAAAGATAGATGGTGGACTTGTTGAGAGTCAAGGAATTCGATTCAACTGCGTTGAGAAACTCACCAAGATTCACTTGTTGATATATGATTGAATCCATATAAGAGTTAGCTCATCTGGAATTCAAGACTAAAAAGATGGAAACTATATTTTTACAACTAACCAGTTATAAGAATAGTGGCATCTAGTGTCAACCAGAGTTCTGTCACCTCCTCCGTTGGTGGTGTCTTCTACTTGCCATCCTGCGGAGGAATTATATGATCAATTATCCTATGGGATCGTGCGTGAATTTTGAAAAGTTCAGCTCATGTCGCATATTGGACATTTTCCATCTTAAGAATGGTTGGGACATGATTTTTGATGTTGGATACAGCAAGAGTAGGGTGAAAGGTAGATTTTGAGTCAGGCATAATGATGGAGAAGAAGGGGAGAAGAAGAAGAAAAGGGCTGAACGGCGCTAGGACCTGTGTGCGGAAGGCTGGGGAAGGTTCAAAAATCTTTCCCTAAGTAATCTGATACCATGAAAGAAATTGTTTCCTTGAATAATTCATTAAGCACCATTCGCTTATATGCAAGATTACAAGCTAAAGATATATAAGTTAAAGATATGGCTAAAGATAAATCTAATAGAATGACTAAAGAAAAATATAATAGATATAACAACTATAAAATTGAAATAGCTAAAGATATAATTAAAGATAAATCTAATAGATATAACAATCATATAAAATCAAAATATATTATCATATCTTCTAACACAAATAAACTAAACAGAAATTACTGTTAAATTTCATACAAACGTACATTTTTATGCATGAATACTAATAAAAAAGAAAATATTTTTATTTGATGTCCATACAATTTTCACTACTTTTATATTTAATTTCTGTCTTTTTTGTTTATTTATTTATTAATTATTTATAAAACTTAGAGAGACACAAAGTGTCTCTCTCCTCCTATTTAATATAGTAAATACAAATATAATTATATAATATTCCTTTGTTTATTTAATTTCATAACATAGACAAGCCAAATCTCATGGATAGATAAAAAGAAAAACTAACTATAAGCACAAGAAATGTCATGACTACAATATTACAAAACAGAATCATAAAATTGCAGAAAAGAAAACCAGCACCAAAATTATAAAAGATCATCTGGCAAAAAAAATGTCAAATTTGGTGAGCACATCACCGGTTTTACACTTTGATGTCAATTCCTAATTTGTAAGCAAATAAACTCCAACCATTTGATATATATTCCAGCAGTGCATTCCTTGCTGAAATATATACCCAATACTATTTAGATGCATATCCAAGCATACTACATAAACTCCTTATGATCTCATAGCATATAGTTTTCCCCCAAAGTTGCTATATATGTTGACCCTTAAAACATTTTTTCATATATACAACATATCCGCAACCTGCTTAATCTATGCAACTTCTAAAGTTCCACCACAGATCAAAGAAATTATCATGGCTCAAAAACAAAGCAACAGTACCTTTCATATATAATCTCATACTCCTTTCCCTTCATGCATATTGTTTGGACACACTAATTCACAACGAGACACGCACGGGACACTCCACCACTTGAAATCCAACATAGAGCCTCTGCAAATCTCATACAAATTAAAAACCTGGATTTGATGGTATACATTCAAAAATACTAATTGGCCTAACCTCTGATTTTGGTAGCATCTTAAAAAAATGTTTTAAAAAATAAAATTGGTTCAAATGATCAATATAGAATAATGAGTATATCAACAAGTTGTTAGAGCATGTTTAAATCTGGTACAAAATGACTTTTGAGACAAAAATAATGCTGTCAAAGGATTAAAATTCTTGTTTTTACTTTCATTTTGTTTTTGTTAGTTAGATTTGCGTTTGAACGTGTGCAGCACAACAATTTCAATAAAAAAATCAAAAATTATTTTAATCAAAATAAATTTGGATTCAAATATTTTAAATAAGCTCTTGAGTTTAAGCTAGGTAGATAAAAAAATGTTATTGGAAAGTAAATTAAATCTCTATCACAAGTAATCTTAATCGGTTAGATTTCTGACTGGAGAAGCAATAGATACCTTATAATATAATTATCGGAAAAAAAAATACTTAATTAGGATTTTACAAAAAAGAAATACTTCTAAACCTTTATACAGTTATTTGGCATCTAAACAAAAACATGTTACTCTCTCTATCCAACAAGAAAAATGTCTCAAGCAAGAATCACGTGCTCGCACATTGTATTCCCTATTATTCCATCATCTCCTAGACGATGACATTTGTAGTCATGGGCGCCTCCGACGGCACAAACGCCAACAACATAAGCACCGCCATTATGCCAACAGGGAAGAAGAGGAGAACAAGCGGCGGCGGAGGGAGTGATGGCAACATTAGTGGTAGCACTACCATCAATGCTGTCACGGAAACCAAAATTAGAATCGACACCACTCTAAAGAATCGAACCATGTTTTCTACAGTTACATTCCGAAAATGTGAAAAAAAAGAGTGAAGACAATATGAATGAGTTTTGACATTTAGGTAGGATGGTTGGGAATTTATAGCGTGCAATGTAGTGCAATGCGTGGGACCCACCACCAATTAGTTATGTTTGTTTGTTATTATTCACTTAATTTCATATATGTTGGTGGGAAAATCTATCATGGGTTAATATTTTCATTAAACAATACCAATGCTCATTATTAGGGGAAAAATCAAAGAATTTTGTCTCTTACTGAAATTTGGTTAACTAATTATTGGATTTCAAGGATTTATGAATTAATGATATTTTTGGAGGGATATATCCTTCAGCACCATGTCATATAATACATGTTTTGTTACTAGAAATATTTATTAGTAGCATCTTCTTTTAGTTAATGTATTCATTTTTGTGCTTCCTTTTTTATTTGTGTTTCTATATTTGTATTCCCTTGTATAAAAATGTCAAAAAGAAATCTACATTTGATCAACAGATATATATTTTTTTACTTGAAAAAAAAACTCATGAGAATGCTTGAAGGAAAAATAAAATGCAAGAGTAATTTGAACTAATATCAAGTATAAATTTTTTTTTGTAAGTTGACTAAGGGTATGTAGTAACTTAGTGGGTACAAATCATAATTGTATATTGTATTTTGACATTGCCTTTGTTTTATTTTCAATGAAAGATTTTTATTGTTCTGCATTCTCCATTGAGTTATTTTTTCATATCAATTGGGAATTGAATCAGTTGCTTTGTATCAGAGGTGCATTTAGATAGATGCATGCATCGATTGACAGTCTATTCGTGTCATTACTTTAGTCTTCTGGTTGTAATTGGGACCTATCCTGGGCCATGAGTACATGCATTGGTTACATTTGCCGACCAAGTTTTTTTATGAATTTAAAACATTAATGAAAGTCCTGGAAATACAATGACAGTAAGAATATTAAAAATAATAAAGTCACAATGTTATTTATCAAACTTTTCAAGAGCTGGACATCCATATTATAATAATGAAAAAAAAATCTATTCATATAAATTTTATACAATATTATTTTTATAAATATGAGAGATAAAAAAAAGGAGATAAATGTAACTATGAAATTTCCTACTGCTCGAGACCCCTTTATGAAAAAGTCAAATAATAAGTTTATTTTAAAAAATTACTGTATCACTATTACATCAAATTCATATAAATATGAGATAAAAAAAAAGGAGATAAATGTAACTATTATATTAATTATTAAATGAATTTTTCCGTGTATGATATATATAAAATCTAGTTTTTTATATAAGAAAGAAAAAAGAGAGAGAATTTTTTAAGTTTAGTTTATTTATTTAAATGAATCTAATTTGAAATTTGAAAATGCAACTTATATATATATATGAGTTTGATTCTTTGGGTTATGTCACCTTGACAATCTCAAGATCATTCCTTTCAATATTATTCATTATATCGTAAAAATGTTGTAATTTAATAATCAATCTATTAGTGTAATAACACATGTCATACACAATTTATATTTTACAAATTCTTATATTATTATAATTTTTAATATTTGAAATATTTTTTTACTTCAAATATATATATATATATATATATATATATATATATATATATATATATATATATGTCCGCCCGCGTGCACGTGTGTGCATATGCTTGCAAGTATATTTATATTTATATGTTTAAAAAATTAAAATAAAGAATAAATTCAATTAAAACAAATAAATTTGAAACATATTATTGTACTAAAATAAATTCTTTTAAAACATATATTTATACAAAATAAATAATTTTAAATTTTTGTATTTACACTAAAATTAAAAATGGATAAAATTGAGTTATTATAAAACTTGAGCTCGACCTCAAGGGCAGACCAAGCTTAAGGGGGGCTTGAGCGCCCCAGATTTTTTTCTCATTTTAATTATTTCTGATTATTTATATAAAAAATTCTGACTTTTTGTTAAGTAAATGAATCTAATTTGAAAAATCAATAATGTCCAACACAATTGATAGACGATTGAATTTCATAAACATGTTGATAAGGATTTAATTTTCTTATTTATGTTGGGAAAGAAAGAGATAAACTGATAGATTGAATAAAATTATGGAATTAAATTACAAAATATGGTTTGTAACGCTTATATACAGGGTCAAATTAACTAACTTACTTCATGCCGAAGCTAACTACTTTAACTAACATAACAAATACTCAAGTAGCTTTCACATTCTCTATTATCCCCCTCAAGTTGTGAATGAAATTGGTGAAAAAAGAAGTCAGAGGAGGCTGTGAATATTCAGTTATTTGATATTGAGTCTTAACATGAATCAACTCAAAGATGTTTGATTGGAACAAGTTCTCAAAAATATGCATAACATAATAATTTATTAGTTTAATTTTATCGGTGTAATTTTAATGTAAGTTAATAAAAATTATGGTAGACATACTTTTAAAAGGAGTTTTGTTAACCATAAATAAACATCATATATAATAATTTGTAGTTTGATAATAATATAAAAATTTATTCTATAATAATATTTATTTTCTCATAATTTATAAAAAAATAAGAGAGACATTATAAATATAGGAAAAAACAGAATGACAAAAATATAAGTGACATGATAAAAATATGTGCAGTATAAATTATTGTATAATTATGAAAATAAGATACATCTTGTATTTTTATAGTAAAACATAAAATTGAATTAAATTTATCTCTGATCTTGTTTAATTATGGTAAAAATATAAGATGAAGAACACTGAAAAGAAATAAAGGGTGTACAATAAATATTATTGGAAAAATACATCATTGACACACTAATTGGCCTAACACGTGATTGATATAGGTAGCATCTTAAAAAATGTTTTAAAAAAATAAAATTGGGACAAATGATGAATGCACAATAATGAGTATCAACAAGTTGATAGAACATGTTTCAAATCTAGTACAAAATGACTTTTGAGACTAAAATAATTGTCAAAGGATTAAAATTCTTGTTTTTGTTGTTGTTTTCATTTTTGTTTTTATTAGTTAAATTTGCATTTGAACGCATGCAGCACAACAAATTCAATTACAAATCAAACATTATTTTAATCTAAATAAATTTAGATTCAAATCTTTTAAATAATCTCTTGAGTTTAAGCTAGGTAGATAAAAAATAAATTGTTATTCGAAAGGAAATTAAATCTCTATTAGGAGTAATTAGTTAGATTTCTGAGAAGAAAAATAATAGATACCTTATACTTATAATATAATCATGTTATACAGTTATTTGGCATCTAAACAAAAACATGTTACTCTCTCTATCCAACAAGAAAAATGTCTCGAGCAAGAATCACGTGCTTGCAAATCCTATTCCCTATTATTCTATCATCTCCTAAAGGATGACTTTTGTAGTCATGGGTGCCTCCGACAGCACAAACGCCAACAACATAAGCACCGCCATTATGCCGACAGGGAAGAAGAGGAGAACAAGCGGTGGCGGAGGGAGTGGTGGCAACATCAGTGGTAGCACTACCATCAATGCTGTCACGGCAACCAGAATTAGAATCGACACCGCGCTAAAGAATCGAACCATGTTTTTCACCACAGGTTGGACACCTTTACATAAGATTCCAGCAAACATGAAAAAAAGTGAAGACCAGATTAAGAAAAGAGAATGAGTTTTGACGATTAGGTAAGATTGTTGGGAATTTATAGCGTGCCATGCAATGCAATGCATGGGACCCACCTCCAATTAGTTATGTTTGTTTGTTATCATTCACTCAATCTCATATATGTTGGTGAAAAAAAAATAATTCATGAGACTACTTGAAGGAAAAAATGAAATGCAAGAGTAATTTGAATGAGTATCAAGTATCAACAATTTTTGTAAGTTGACTAAGGGTATCTAATAACTTAGTGGGTACAAATCATAATTGTATATTGTATTTTGACATTGGCTTTGTTTTATTTTCCATGAAAGATTTTTATTGTTCTGCATTCTCCATTGAGTTATTTTTTAATCCATATCAATTGTGAATTGAATCAATTGCTTTATATTAGAGATGCATTTAGATACATACATGCATGCATAGGTTAGACTGTCTATTTGTGTCATTGCTTTACCTGTGGTTGTAATTGGGACCTATTCTGGGCCATGAGTACATGCACTGGTTAGATTTGCCGACCAAGTTTGTTATGAATTTAAAACATTAATGAAAGTCCTGCAAATGCAGTCAAAATATTAAAAATAATAATACTAAATTAATGGTAAGTCAGAACACTATTTATGAAACTTTTTGAGAGCTGGTTCACATCCTTAATATAATAATGACAAATTTATTCATATATATTTTATACAATATTATTTTTATAAATATGAGAGATAAGAAAAAAAGGAGATAAATCTAACTATAAAATTTCCTATCGGCAGTTGTGCAGATGCCTTTATGAAAAAATTCAAATAATAAGTTTATTCTAAAAAATTACCATATCACTATTACATAATTGTAGGAAATTATAATATTTTCTTTATTTTTATCTGGAATTTAATCAAGTAAATAATTAAAGACACCTCAATTTTTTTCATTTTCAAATTCGAATTAATTAAATGAATGAGGAGTTTTATTAATATAGTTAAGGATCTTAGAGCAAATTTTTAATAATAAAAGTAAATATTAATTATTAAATAAATTTTTTAATGCATAATATATATAAAATCTAGTTATTTTATATAAGAAAGAAAAAAAAAAGAGAATTTTTTAAGTTTAGTTTAATTTATTTAAATAAATCTAATTTAAAATTTGAAAATGTAACTTTTATATATATATATATATGGGTTGTCACTTGACAATCCCTAGATCATTCCTTTCAATATTATTCATTATATTATAAAAATGTTATATTTTAATACTCAATCTATTAGTGTAATAACTCATTACATAAACAATTTACACTTTACAAATTCTTATATTATTATAATTTTTAATATTTGAAATATCTTTTTACTTCATATATATATATATATATATATATATATATATATATATATATATATATATATATATGAGCGTGCACGTGTGTCCGTGCATGTGTGTGTATGCTTACAAATATATTTATATGTATATGTTTAAAAAATTAAAATAAAGAATAAATTCAATTAAAACAAATAAATTTGAAGCATATTATTGTACTATAATAAATACTTTTAAAACATATATTTATACTAAAAATAAATAATTTAAAATTTATATATTTACACTAAAATTAAAAATGAATGAAATTGAATTATTATAAAACTTGAGCTCGACCTCAAGGGCACACCAAGGTGGGGGCTTGGGCACCCCAAATTATTTTTTCATTTTAAATTTTTCTGATTAATTATATAAAAAAATCTGACTTTTTATTAAGTAAATGAATAAAGTTAAAACCATGCATCCTCCAAGATAACAGGACTGGCAAGTCGTGCCGGCTCCGATGGTGCAATCAGTTTAGTGGTTAAACAAAATCCTTTTAAAAGTATGTCTACCGTAATTTTGTTTAAAAAGATTTTGTTTAACCACTAAGCTGATTGCACCAGAACCGGCACGACTTGCCGGACCTTTCCTTAATGTAGCGGTCCTCTCTGCAAATTATACATACGCTTTGTGAGAGTCCTCTTTGTATACCTAGCAGTCCTCTTATCTTAGAGGATGTGTGGTCTTAACTTTATTCAATGTATAATCTCATGTAGTCATAGTTTGTTAAAAATAAAAAATAACCGGTCTTAGATAAATATTACTACTTCTATACCGAGCTGATATCACAACTAAAAGTTTATTTTCTTAATCAATAAGCACTTTTATCTAAGGTATGTGTTTTGAACAACTGCAGCTTGGGTACGAAATTGCAACTAACAGTACCATTTGTTTCAAAATAGGCTGACCCAATACAAAGGTATTAACTAAGTGTCAAATAAATGATTCAAGTAAAAAATTCAAGTATTTCTTTTTCATTGTGAGTAACAGATTCTGGTTTTCAGGTTGATCGTAGTTTCGTCATGAACAGATCTAAACAAATTTGTTGGAATTTTACTCACAATATTGAAATCTAGCTATCCTCCAAATTCAAAGGCATGGGTTAACATCTGTGGAGCCCATTTACTATATATTTATTTGTTTGTTAGAAAGTTCAAAACAATTGTTAGAAAGTCCCATAGCTTTATCCAAATTATGGATTAGACATTCCCAACAAAAAAAATCAAATTACTTTTATTCAACTCTATTTTCTTACTAGATGCAGTATAATTTATGTATTCCTTTTCTTGAATGCATTATTTGGTCTGGACAAATTAAAATGCAACACTCTATGACCATGCAAAATCAAAAGCCATATGGCCTGAATCTTTCAACACGAGGTGGTGGGTTAGTGGTAGCTTCCTTGCAATAAGTACCTTCATTAGACCTGAGATCACACATTGTGTGACCTTTATGTCAATTCATGTACAATTTTTCTTGATATCATTGGGAAGCTAATTAAGAGAATTTGGAGATAACTCTGTATGATTTTATCTTATGACCTTTATGAGGAATCACCCCAGCTCCATTTGATTCCCTTCTCTTATCCAAACTCTGGTTCAGACGTCCCTAGTGACGTATAGGAAATTAATTAACATCTAGTCATTATTTGGTTTAAATTAAACTTGATCTCTTGGACATGAAAGAAATAATCTATAGAAAGTTTTGTAGGTATTATTGGTGTTGTCTTTAAATTAGAATTAGAGTTTTATTTTAGTAATTTGTGCAATTTTAATGATTGTGTTTATTATGCAAATTACTGAAGCTAGTACCTTCAATTTCTAATTGGGGAAAAATACTAACAGCACCTAAACAATTATATGTAATTAGTTTTACCTGTTTTATAACTACGAAAGAGCATAAAAATGTGGATCCTAAAAAATTATAAATCAAATTAAGTTTCACTCAAATGGAAATACAAACAAAAAGGTTTGTTTCTTTTTGCCATTAATTTGAGTTGTACAATAGTAAAACTGTAAAAAAACGTAAGGGAGCAATAAATAATAAAACTTTTGAAACAAATTAGTCTTAAAGTTTGGTGAATGTTATACACTTGAACTGGTGCACACGCAGAGATATGTTGTTTTAAAGTTTGGTGAGATTTCAGTTTTACATTATTTCATTATTACACCACCCCAATAAATTCAAAGCATTAGCTATCACCAATGAGATTGAGAATGTTCTTGTTTACTTTTTTTTTTCTTTTGTCACTTTATCCACACTTTTATTTTGCCTGATTAATGGATTCTTTTTCTCGTGACTACATAGCTCGTGACTGTTTCAATTTATTTATTTATAACCTGTTTGGATAAATTATTTTTGGGTCTAAAAATTATAATAAAAAATTTAAAAAATGAGTAATTATTTGTTGTTATTTTAGCTTTCAACTTGAAATTAAAATTGATTATAAAAAAACTGAATATAATCCAAACACACTGATATTAGTTAGTGGTCTCTTATTAGAATGTGAAACATGTCATAACCTTAAATAACCAGAATTTCATTTGTTGGTTATAAATTTATCCAAAGCAGGTTGATCCTGATTATCAAGCTTGGGCCTCTAGAGATACCTCAAGGAAGCCTCTTGAAACAGGTGAAATATGAAATAATGCTTGATGGCAATTACCACTATTGCGGGCCTTAAATAAAGAATGAATAAATTAAATTAGTTAGCAAATAAATCTATTTCCTAGTAATTGATGATGTGTGTGATGTTGGTAATGTAATTTTAAATTGTGTTTGTCACTCACAAAGTAGTAGAATACGCATATAAAGCATCATTAGGCAAACAAAATCAATTGGTGATATTTATTGCCAGAATTCTAGGATAGATATATTCACTATGCTTGTCAGCACACAAGAAATTGTGTTTCTCCCTTAAATGCTGACACTAGCATTAGGCATGGCAGAAATCAAAATGTTGTGGTGCATGAATAGACTTATAAGAATAGATAAGATCAGTAGTGAACATATGAAGAGAGAGCATATGAATAACATCTATTGAGAAAAGGATGATAGAATGATGTCCAAGCCCCAACATGATGGGAACAGTACTTGAACATCAATTGGAGCAAAGAAGGTATGTTGTCAATCAGTTGACCACCTGTCTGTGTAACTAATATATAGTTGATTTTTTTATTGCACCCCTTGTACTTATAGGTCTTTGAAATATGAAACGAGGTGCAAGGCAACAACAATTATTATGAAATTGCATTCTCGGTAGTTTTGTAAAAACCTTCTATGGTATAATGGTAAATTTTGCAATTAGTAGACAAAACTAGCTAGCTAGCTAGGTAATAAATACCCAGGGTGAACATGACATCCATCTATTTATAGGAAAAATCTTTCATGAAATTGCATTTCGGGCAAGATCACCTATTTATAGGAAAAATGCGAAAAGAATGGGTAAAACGGCCGCAAAATATCCCTCTTACTCAACGTATATACATCGAATCCACTACATAGGAATACTAGTGCAGCTAGCATGCACTACAAGATCCTTCCTTGAAAGATTTATGTAACAGTACTAGTTATTGATATCATACTGATTTTCACCCATGTGCAATAGGATTGTTGTAAATCATATGAGATCATCATATTATTTTCAAGTCTTAATAGTCTTGTGCTACTACACATAGTTGTTGTTATTCTCATCATATTATCGGTTATATGTAACCACTGCATAATATCTTATAGGACATAATATTTGTTAGATCAAAAAGCAACTAGTAGAAGTAACAATAGGATACTTTAAGCCTATTCACTATCACATGTTGATATCTAATGTTTTTGGGAATGATGATTGATTTAGGTGGTCATTGAGTTATTTATTGGATTGTTGCTTTGATTTTGGATTGTCCTGCTCATCATCACAGGTACAAATATTTGTTACCAACGTTTTGTGAGTAAGAGACAATTAAATTTTTGTCAGTAAAAGCATTTCACAATGAACAGCAAACAAACTTAGGAGAGAGAGACAGACAAAGCCAACGAACCCGAGTGAGACTAGTAAAAACTGTGTGTGTTATAGAGAGGAAGAGGAATCGGGAGAGGGCGTCGTCTTCTTGTTCTTCTTCATATAAACATTTCCCCTATTTCATTTTGATTAAAACCCTAGTTTCGATGTTGCTGCTTTGACACAACACAACAGACCAGGAAGAACCCTACCCAAACAAGAAACCAATGGCTGCAGAGTTAGGGCAACAGACAGTGGAGCTCTCGACCCTCGTCACACGCAGCGCTAACGATAAGTCCTCCAATATGTTAGCATCGCCTGTATTATTTAAAAGTTAAAAATGAAACCTATGGTTTTTAGGCAATTTTGTAATTGTAGTTTAGTTACTTTACATTTTTTACAGTTCATGTCTCCTTAACATTAAATATTCTTTTCATTCATAGTAATTAATAAATTTTTCATGGAATTTCTAGTCAAAACTGTTTCAAAACAGAATGAAAATTATATGTTGTATAGTCTGCTTTTAAAATTTGCAGGTTAATTTTAGGATTATTGAAAAAATAGACACCATATTAAAAAAATCCTAAAAACAACATCGGTTTTTCAAAAAAAATCCGAAGTTGTATGACATTTTTAAAAAAATAGATGTTAAATTTCATTAACAACATCAATTTTGGGAAAAATCGATATTACTGGTAATAAAACAACATTGACTCTTACCAAAAATCGATGTCTATTATAAGAAAACAACATCGATTTTTAATAAAAACTTATGTTATTTTATTACTATTAACATCGATTTTGGTTAAAACTGATGTTGATATAGAGATATATAACTTTTTTTATAATTCTTATTATATAACCTCGGTTATTTAAATGACCAATGTTGACGATAATACTTTCAACGTTGGTTAATAATCGACGTTGACAATCCCAAGATCATTCTTTTCAATATTATTTATTATATTGTAAAAAATGTTATATTTTAATAATCAATTTATTAGTGTAATAATTCGTACCATACACAATTTACACTTTACAAATTCTTATATTATTATAATTTTTAATATTTGAAATATCTTTTTACTTCAAATATATATATGTGTGCGCGCGCGCGTGTACGAGTCTTTGTGTCTGTGCATGTGTGTGCATATACTTGCAAATATATTTATATGATATATTTGAAAAATTAAAATAAAGAATAAATTCAATTGAAACAAATAAATTTGAAACATATTATTGTACTAAAATAAATACTTTTAAAACATATATTTATACTAAAAATAAATAATTTTTAAATTTCATATTTACACTAAAATTAAAAATGGATCAAATTGAGTTATTATAAAACTTGAGCTCGACCTCAAGGGCAGACCAAGGTTAAAGGTGGGCTTGGGCGCCCTAGATTTTTTTTCTCATTTTAACTTTTTCTGATTATTTATATAAAAATTTCTGATTTTTTTATTAAGTAAATGAATCTAATTTGAAAAATCAATAACATCCAATACAATTGATAGATCGGATTTCTTAAACATGTTGATAGGGGTTTAATTTTTTTATCTTACATTGGGAAAGAAAGAGATAAACTGATAGAGTGAATAAAATTGATGGAATTGAATTACAAAATATGATTTGTACTGCTTATATAAAGGTCAAACTAACTAACTTACTTCATGCCGAAGCTAACTAGGTTAACTAACATACATAATAGATACTCAAGTAGCTTTTACATTTTCTAATATTCCCCTCAAGTTGTGAATGAAATTGGTGAAAAAAAGAAGTTGAACAAGGCTTGATGAATACTTCAGCTATTTGATGTTGAGTCTTTACACGAATCAACTCGAAGATGTTTGATTGAACAAGTCCTAAAAAATATGCATAACATAATAATTTATTAGTTTGATGTTATGTGTTAACACTGTAATTTTAATATAAGTTAATAAAAATTATGGTTGACATACTTTTAAAAGGATTTTCGTTAACCATAAATAAACTTATCATATATAATAATTTGTAGTTTGATAATAATATAAAAATCTATTTTATGATAATGTTTATTTTCTCATAATTTATAAAAAAAAATAAGACAGAGATTATAAATATAGAAAAAACAAAATGACAAAAATATAAGCTTCAGCACTTTCAAGCCTGGAAACATGCAAGCCAATACCTCGAATCTTCTTGACATTTATGTGAAATCAACAAAAGGAGAAGATGAAGATGTTATGATATCCGGTTAAATCTATACTAAACATATATGGATACCCTGCTACAAGTCAAGGCTGACATGTTAAGGAAGAAAATACCATCATAAAATTAAAATATGAAGTCCAAAGGCATAAGCACTAAGTAGACTCTTTACCAGTACAATATTAGTCATGTTGTAATCTGCATAATTACCTGGGTTTAATTTATAATTTCTTGGTTCTTGGTTCAGTATTATAGTCAACAGATGCAAATCTTCTTAATCACACCATAAGCCAAAACATAAAAGGGGAAGTGGTCAGAACCAAAAAAAAGCTACAAGGAGAGAGAACAAAAACAACACAATACACGCGTACACACAAAAACCAAAGAATTTAAGAGCAAAAAAAAAAAAGAAACTATCCTTAGTTGTTGTGCGGTTCTCTCTCCCAAATTCCTCCTCTGGATACCTTATTCTGGTATAACAACAAAAATGACGATGTTTCCTCTTACCACCGAGGTGGTGGGATTGGGTTATGGAACCAGCATCAACTTATAGGCCAGGGCCTTTCTCCTCAACCGCGACCTCTCTTTCGCCAAGATCTCTACTCCGCGCTGGGCGTTGGGCCCAGCAAGACCATCTCGGACGATCAGTCGTGGTTGAGATCCAGGTTCATGCTTAGAAGGGCAGCAACAGGAAGGATTAGTTGTCAGAATTGCGGGAACCAAGCCAAGAAAGATTGCCCTCACATGTGGTGCAGGACGTGCTGCAAGAGCCGCAGCTTCGATTGCCAAACCCACGTCAAGAGCACTTGGGTCCCCGCTTCACGCCTCTGTGAGCGACTACAACAACTCTCTGCTGAAGAGGCAAAACCCTAACCCTAAGAGGAAGGAGAGAAAAGGGATTACTAACATCTCTGAGGGCCAGGGTTGCCGTCGCCGGTGAGAGAATCGAAGTCGGTGCCAAAGAGG
This sequence comes from Glycine soja, assembly GCF_004193775.1. Lineage (NCBI taxonomy): Eukaryota > Viridiplantae > Streptophyta > Magnoliopsida > Fabales > Fabaceae > Glycine > Glycine soja. The sequence continues at coordinate 38,506,944 of NC_041012.1, read as the reverse complement.
CGAGTGTTGCGGTTGGCGTCAGTGTCCTGGCGGAACCCGCGGCCCTTGGTCTTCTTCAGTCACCGCAGTTTCATCGTTGTTTTTGCTCATTGTTCGAGGTTGAGGGGTGTCGTGGGTGTGGATAAGGCCGTGAATGCCAAAGGACACCGTAGCGTGTGGATAAGATCATGAGATAGCGACAGTGTTTTAATAAAATCCGTCTTAATTTTTATGACCAACACACATTCTAAGGTGATTTTCAATAATTGTCTTAGAATGTGTGTCCTACAAGACTTTTTTCAGTTCGATAATTACAAAAATATCACCAGTTTATTTTTTAAGACAATTTTATTGCAACCGACGTAAAAAGTGTCGTAAAAAAGTATTTTTTTAGTAGTAGACATGATAAAAATATGTGCAATATAAGTTATTGTATAATTTTATTATGAAAATAAGATACCTCTTGTATTTTTATAGTAAAACAAAAATGAATTAAATTTATCTCTGATCTTGTTTAATTATGATAAATATATAAGATGCGAGAATAGTGAAAAAAATAAAGGATGTACAATAAAGATTATTGGAGAAATACATACTAGTTGCAACAAGTAGGATTTCAATTATAATGAATTTTTAAAAAAAAACTCAAATTTTGGTTTAAGTATCACTTTTATTTTTAGTGAATTGTTTAAGTATCACTTATAAATCCTTTAATTTTATTATTTATGTCTCTCATGTTTTTCTAAGTATGAACTTTTTAGTATTTATCATTTCCATAATTTTATTAAGTGATGATGGGTTAAGTATTTTTATTTAATCTTTGTCATGTCCTGTATATTAGCTTTTATTTAATTTCTTTATAATCCGGTTTTTGGCATGTGTCTTTATTTTTTATTAGTTAGTACTTTTCACATGTTATTTGTGGCATTAGGAGAGTTAATCTATTTGGTTGAAAGGCAGCACATGAGCATCTCTAGTGCTTATTTATGTGGTGTATTTTGTTAGTTGATTGTTCCAGTGTTTGAACCTCTTGAAGGTTGTGACATCTCACATCTTTGTGATTGTTGTTCAACTCCACTTTTATAAAAGTATCATCCAATTTTTTTCTAGTATGAATTTGGATAAATAGTATCAAATCTCTCAATAATACCATCCAGATTTTATAGTATGAATTTGAATAAAAATTCATACAATAATTACGTCAAAACCATACTCAAAGCATACCATCCCAATTTTCTAGTATGAATTTAGATAATAATTATGTTAAAACCGTCAATTCTCAAAGTATACCATCCCAATTTTCTGGTATGAATTCAGGTAAAAATTCATACAATAACTACCTCATAACCATCCATTCTCAAAAGCAAACCATCTCAATTTTATCGTATGAATGAAGTTCATACAATAATTACATCAAAATCGTCAATTCTCAAAGCATACCATATACCATCGGATTTTATAGTGTGAATCAGTTTCATACAATAATTACATGGTCAATTCTCAAAGCATATCATCCCAATTTTTTAGTATGAATTTATCGTTCATACAATAATTACATCAAAATCGTTAATTCTCAAAACATACCATCGGATTTTATAGTGTGAATCAAACTCATACAATAATTACATGGTCAATTCTCAAAGCATACTATTCCAATTTTTTAGTATGAATTTAATTGGGATAAAATTCAAACAATAATAACATCAAATCCCTTAATTCTCAAAACACTAATAGCATCCAGATATTTTATAGTATGAATTTGAACAAAAAAATCATTAAATAAAAAACTGTTCATTCTCAAAGCAGACCATCCTGAATTTACAATATGAATTTAAACTAAAATTCATATCATAACTACATCAAAACCGTCCATTATCAAAATATACCGATTTAGTACTTCCGTCAATTCTCAAGCATGATATCCCGCTTTACACTATGATTATAAAAAGATTCATCTGCATTTAGAAGCGTCAATTCTCAGGCACACTATTTCAATTTTACAATATGAACATAATATTCATAATGCATTTAGGGCTGCCAGTTCCAAAGCACACCATTCCACTTTTACAAATTGAATTAAGAATTCACATTGCAAATCACATTTTGGTCATTTGAAGATTGAAATTAAAATTACCCAATGACAAACCAATATCGCAATCCAACTACGAATAGCGAATGAAGAAATTCTTCACTTTTTGGACAATCAAGTTTCATCAAAATTAGGCTTCTTGAATGATTAAGAAGGCGATGTAGCTGTCTCAAAATGAAAAAAAAAATAAAAATTGAAAGATTGACAGAATGATCGCGTTTGCCCAACCAAGGCAAACACTTGAGTTAAAACAATTATAAAGAATTTCAAAGAAATTGAAAATCAAAAGAGAGAACAGTGGTAAAATTAACAATGGGACTGTGGATTCGTGGAGGTATAATGTAGAAGCTCACCATTCTGCGACTTCTTCATTCCCTCTCTCTGTTCGAATGATCACCAGCGTAGATTGTACCAATTTTGAATCGATTGCTCCTAGGAGTTTTGTTTTATACTGTAACGTATGGGCCGGCCCGAACCCACTCCAGCCACCATTTGATAATGTAATTCATTTATCATTTAATCAATTAAGTTCTTTTCACTGTTATTTGTTAGCCACTTAAAAATACATTTTATATTTTTTAATTATGTCATTTTTTGAGATATTTTTTTTTCTATTTTTTAATGTTTAGCCAAATCAAAATAATAAATATTTTATTTTTTCAATTAAATGTGTCAGTTTTCAGTAATAAACTTAGCAAAACTACGAGTTTGATGAATTACAGAATTCACCAGAAAATCTATGAATAAAATAATCCGGCCGGAAGTTACATAAAACAGGAGAACTTGGAGTTCATTTGAAATGGTAATTCTTATTTAAGTTTATAACTTTATTTGTATTATTAATTTTCTTTATTTTGTTTAGATAATAATTAGAATTTTATTTTTAATTATAGGTTTATGTAAAGAGAAGAAATCATTTGTATCAACAGAATAACTTAGTTCATGTAATGTATAATTTGAAGTTGAAAAGGAAATAAATTAAAAAAATATTTTTTTTTATTTGATGAGATTAATGAATTGATAACTGAAGAGGAATATGAAATTGAGTTTGAGTATCCTCAAGGACGAAAATGATGGTGATAATGTTGAATCGGTGAGAGATGTTAGAAAAAGTCAAATGATCTAATTTTAAATGTTTTTGATTTAGATAATTTAGTTTTGTTGGAATTTAATGTTGATGATGCTTAGGAAGAATTTGATGATGAAAAAAATGATGGTGATAATGATAATCATGGGAATGAATGATGCCATTTAAGGATTAGAAATGGGCATTTGAAGATATTTTTTTAGTTATTTAAATATTATAATTTTAAGAACTTATGTTTTATAATTATATGAACTTATTACTTATGTTTGTAACTTTGTGTACTTCATTTTATTATGCATTTATGTACTTTTAATATATTTTAAGGTAAATCAATTGTTAAATTTAAACCTCAAGCTACATCTCTCTCTTCCCCACTAAAGTCCATACCTTAATACAATAAATAAAAAAAACCATAAAATCAATCTTTCTACATTACATAACACAGACTGATAACTATTATTACATATTTCTATCAATTTGGATAATGTCAACTCAAATAGGTGGTTCATTATAAATAAAAAAAAAACATGTAACTCTTATTCCAACCAGATCAGACAAAATCATTCAACGCCCAAATATTATCAATCACCAACGCAAAAATCAACGCTCAAATTTCACCCTATAATAGTCAGCTAAGCCATACACCAAACACCTACGATAAATAAAATTTATTTGGATTAAACCAAATTAAATTTAATACAACCAAACATAAAAAAAAAAACAAAAAAATCTTACTATAATCACTTTTGTTCATCATCACCAACGTCTACCACTGCACAATTCGGGCCTACAAAATCTAGAAAACTATGCAAGACAAACTCGACAATAAAGATGTTTTAAAATTTAGATCAACCTCTTTAAATAGTTGCATTCTTATTTACATATATCAATAAAATTAGACTAAATATTCACTCTTCCATTTATAATTCAACATCGTTTGAACCTAAATATGAAAACAAGAAAATAGAATGGTCTTTGTAAAAACATAAAAATGACAAAACAAATGCAAAAAAGGAGGAGACAAATTTGAATGACTTTTTTTTTCTATTATTAGGTTGGACGCACCTTTAGACTAAACTCCAACAGTAAGAACATTTGCAATTCTAGCTATGAACATACGTCTAGATCCAATATGCGAGAAAATAGCTAGAAAGGTTGAACCAAATTCTTTATGTATCTACTAAGACATCAAGTTTTATAATATAGTCCACTTAATTAAATTCCAAATTGAAGCAAGTTGACCCCTTAACATGATGTTCTTGAAAACAACAACATTTACTTTCTTTAATTATTTAAGTTTATCTTCAATTGATATGAAAGCTCACAATGAAGTTTTTCACTATACTATTTTAAGCTTGTTATATTAATCATGTAACCACTTATACATGTCATTGAGTCACAACCTGTGATAATTTAGTTGATAATATTAAATTTATTAATAATTTATATTATTTTTAAAAAAATTATCTTTAAATTTATCGATAATTTATATTATTTTTTTAAAATTACCCTTCGTTTCTTTCTCCACCTAATTACTTCTCACTTAATTAATATTTTAAATAAAGAATATTATAATTAATTAATGATATTATAAGAAAAAATAAGTAATACACCGTACAATTAGAACAACATCCTATAAAATATAAACAATAATTTCTTTTTAAAAAAAGTCTTATATATAGAGTAGTAATTATTATACGCTACACTCCTATTTGACTCTCCCTAGTATATTTCTTTTGAGTTGATTAATCAATATTTTATAAACACAAGACAAATATGTACACATCCATGATGCATCAATTTCACTTTATTTTTAATCAAAAGATTTTGCACAATAAAACCCAATATTACGTGGTTGGTACATATAAATATTATGAAGAGTGCTAGATACATGTAACATTAATTAAAATCTATAAAATAAAATAAAAATATTAAAAATGATAGAAGATCCACAAAATTTTATCATCTATTAGATATTAGTATTTCATTGAACCAACAAAATAGAAAAATAGAAGGAGAAGAAGAGAGGACCCTACAAAATCCTGACACACTTAATGGCAAAAAGAACAAACATCATTCTCCATCAGTTGACTTCTTCAACCACGTGCGCGTCCCAATTCCCAACCTCGCTCACCGCACAACTCACCCAATCACCATCCTCCCAAACGTGTCATAAAATCATTGGTCTATAAAATCAAGCTCCACAAGTTGACCATGATCCACCTGACTTTGACCGATCGCTTTGCATTCATTTCGTTTCGTCTCTTCCCAACCCAACCCTCATTCATTGCCTTAATTCATTTTCTCTTTCTCTCTCTGTAAACACAAATCCTAAGAAGAAGAAGAAGAAGGAACAATGATGCGTTGGTAGATCGTGATTTGGTGCGGGCGCGATCATTGTAGGATCGATGCATTGGAATTTCGCAATGACGAAGGAATCATTTGAGAATTGATTTGAGAAAATCATTACTATGTCTGAATTGGTGGCCCGTACGGGCCGGCATCAGCAGCGGTACGAGAACGGTTATCGTCTTGTTTCTGGGTAAAATGACAACGTTTTTTGTCCCTTCTTTTCATCTTCTTTGATTCAATAATCGTTTATTGTTGTTGAATAATAATAATAATAATAAATGTCGTTTTGGTACGGAACATGTAAAAAGTTTATTTGATTATTTGGTTGGTTGGGTTGAGAAATTAGGATGTTGACTGGATGATGGTGATGCTTTAACGTTATAAGTTGTTGATATTATTATTTAATTTTTGGTTTAGATAGATGTTTGCTTTTAAAAAAATCTTTTTTGTTGTTTGTTGATGTTGATGCATGTGGTTATTGCACCATTTTTTTGGGATAACGAAGTTTTTGTGTATTTATTTTATATAAAGGAAATCTTCGTTGTCGCAAGAAATTGCATATAAATGAGGTCACAATTATGTTATGGACAATCAAAAACCTTTTGATGGTATCCGATTTTATTTTTTTTAAAAAACCTTGTTATTGATTGATCATTCTTAAAGATAGAATAGAAATGATTTGGTTTTAGTATAAATATTTTATTATAACGAAGTTTTCTGTAATAGTGCTAAACTAATTGGATTTTGGTGGGTCTTTAAATACATTAAGACATTATTCTTTATTTGTTTTTCTCTGTTTTGGTGTGGATTAGCGTGTCTTGTAGCATAGTTTAATTATGAAGGAATGGGTTATTTCGTGAAAGCACGTGGATTTAAAGAGAGAAATTACGATGATCATTTTTTAGGGACATAGACATACTAAATCATTGTTTGTAGAGTGTATGGTTTTGCAATAGTGGATGCTAATTTAATTGAAAAATGGAGAAGTTTTATTTTGGAGCATTGACTTTCTGTGCTTGTTAGGTAATTGTGTTAGCTTGACTTTTGAGATACATTCACAATTTTTTAAGTTTGATATGATCACACTTTTGTTCCTTTTGAGGTTTCTATTTTGTGCATATAATTTAGCTTGTGCATTTTTTGGTCAATGCTTGAACTGTTAAGTTGAAAATAGAGATAAATGATATATCATGAATCTTATATTTTTTAGACTTGCACAGCAGTGATGCTTCAAATCCTGGAAATTTCAATAGGATGCACGCAGTACCATATAAGCCTTTTTGTTAACATTTTAGTGTTTATTATTTTCCTTAACATTTTTGTATGACGTGTTAAGGTTTGTCATATCATCATCTTTACTTATGAATTGGAGAAATGTGTGATTTTTGAACAAGCAAAATCATTGTTTATTCCAAATAACTCAATTGTAAAATAATTGAATAATTTTTTGATACAATCTCATATGTGGTACCAATATGAATCTGGACTTCGTGAGTGTAATAGGGGGGGGGGGGGGGGGGGGGGAGGAATTGAAGAATTCCGTTGACTAAGTTAATTAGCCTTTTAATTGAGCAGCTTTGATTACAACAATAACCTATGATTTTCAGCTAGGAATTGCTTGGCTTTTGTTTAATGTACTTGTTTTGGATATAAATACTCAAAGATCTGATCTGGAGATGCTAATTGGGGTGCAGGTGTGTTCCATTTAGATATAAAAGTTCTAATGATTGTGGAGACTCTAGTTCTGAGAAGATTGTTGAAGTGCTTATGATAAATTCACCAAGCGGACCTGGTCTTTTGTTTCCCAAGGTATATGGTTCTGATCAAGTGAATTAGGTTGTGTCTGATACTTAAGCTCTTCGATCGAAATGCATTATGGCCTATCTAGGATCTTTGGTTTGAACGAATTTGTTTATAGGAAGTAAACCACAAGTTGAATTGGAACTTGAATTCAATGTTATTATATGCATATGATATAGTCCAATTACAGTTCAACACCCACAAAAGCTATATTCTAATACATATGAATATTGGGGACTCTTGGAACTCAGTTGGTCAATTTCTGTTCCGATTTTAATGCACATTTCATTGTTTACTAAATTAATTTTTTTTTAAAAAAATATTTGTTTTGGGCTAGATGGTAAAATCACAGATTCTGTTCTCTATACCACCATTCGGGATGACAAATTGATTTGTCATTCTTTTCTGAATTTTAGCAATACAAATGCTCGGTGTCATTTATTGCACTGTAAGAATTACGTGAATTGGAGGACCTTATTGTTAATTTGTGTTAAACACCTATACTGAATTTATTCATGAGACATTTCTATTAAATTGCAATATATGCTTTTATATATATATATATATATTGCTGCCTTTGACTGCAACTGAAGGGTCCATTTAAAATGATTGTTGCTACTTTAGTTTTGAAATGTTTTGTAACTTAATCTGGTTGAGATCAGTTGTGCATTGTTTTCTGAAAGGGCACTAAATGAAGATGTAATTTCCGATTATTGAGATATTGTTTATTCCATTAAAGGGAGGTTGGGAGAATGACGAAACTGTTGAGCAGGCAGCTGTAAGGGAAGCTGTAGAAGAAGCAGGAGTTCGAGGAGACATAATGGTGAAAAACTTATCCACTCATGAATTTATTTGACTTTTGAGCTTCTGTAATTGTTATTGAAGCTTTCGTAATATCTTAACAGATTGTTTTATCTGTATACTTTAGTTGTTTCATAGTAAGAATCTAGGATCACTTAGTGGAATAAGACTTTTGTGATGAATTGAGTTAGTGTCACGTGATTGATGATAATTGCAATGAAGTTTTCTCCAATACTTACCGGGACTTTTGCATCTGAGTGAAAACACAAGAAGCCACATTATCATTTTTTTATTATCAACAACTGTAATCACTTGGTTTGGGATTTATTTAGATTTAAGGCTCCTCACTCCTCCATAAGTGTGTATTCTGCGGAGATCGAATCCAGGTCCTCTCCCACAAATTTAGTGTGTGTTATCAACTAAACTATACCCATTGGATGACGCCACATCATCATTTGAAGTTTGGTGAATATGGCCCTAAAATATGATTGAATGTTAGCACTTAAATTCTTTTATGGTTGCTTGCTTTTTTTTGTTGTTGTAGAATTTAGCATAAGTGGTATTGTACATGGTTTTGGTTAATATATTTGTTTTAACATGCTGTTAACCCTCTAAATCTTCTATTTCTATTCTTGATTTATCCTATTTTAACTGTAAACAATGATGATAAATATTTGGGTTAAATAAGTTTTTAGTCAATTTCTTTTTAGTTCTTAAACTTTTGTTTGACTGATCAAGATCCTTCAACTTTCTTTTCATTATGGTTCTTAGTTCCTAAACTATTGTTTGACTAGTTAAAGTCCCTCAAATTTTTTTCATTAGAGTTTTTAAGAACTAAAATCCTTAATGAAAAAAAGTTGAGCAACCTTGACTAGCGAACAAAAGTTTAGGGACTAAAAATCAAATTTTTAAAAAATTTAGGGACTAAAAACTAGTTAATCCTAAATATTTTGCATTGCCTTGTAATCTTGTCATTTGGATGGATACTTGCAAATCGATTGTTGATATACTTATGGCTATTTGATGTCAGGATTTTCTTGGATACTATGAGTTTAGGAGTAAGACCCATCAAGATGAGTTTAGTCCAGAAGGTTTATGTAAAGCAGCAATGTTTGCTTTGTTTGTTAAGGAAGAACTTGAGTTATGGCCTGAGCAAAGTACCAGAAATAGGAGATGGCTAGCTGTGTCGGAGGCACTTGAAAGCCTCCGGCATGCGTGGATGAGGGATGCCCTGGAATGCTTTTGTAAATGGCATGAGGATAAGTTGGTGAATGGAAGGGAAGAATAAGAAGGATTTGCTGACTAATTACATGTAGGGCATTGTATCTGTGTTTAAAACACTTCTCTTGGGGGTTCCATTACTTTAGGACAGTTAACTCTAAATCAGAATTGCATGGTAGTTTATCGTTGTTTCGAATCTGGATTGATCTCTGATTTTTTTTTTTAATTCAGAGTATATAATTCATAACATTGGTTTTAGTTGAGACTGGAGGATGCTTGTTCTGGTTGTTTTAATTGTTATCTATTCATGTTTAGTGCATACTCCGTTAACTCGAAATATTAACAAGGAACTTCATGTATGTTGATGACTAGTTTCATGCACTTCTTAAGCACTATTATTTCAGGAAATTGACGTAAGATCCACAAAAATATAACTTATTTATTTTTCACTCCCTATTTAGTGATACATGTTAAACTTACTCAATAATTTCTTTTTTTAATATAACTTACTCAATAATTAGAATCATTTTAAAGAAAATCTAAAAAAAAAGTATGCTGATAAATTTTTCCTCCATTCCATGGATGAAATTGGAGTCCGGATAAGAAATGAATCCATATTTTGATATTCATACGGATTTAAGTTGTTACAACGGATAAATACCTCAATAATCTATTCTACAGAAATCTAATCCAGTCTTTCCCCAGAAACTTGACTTATTCACACGTAAGGAGATTTGCTGCAAGGAAACCATAAATTAAATATAGTAGTTGCATATGTCCAGAAAGTTAACCCCATTACTTGCTCAATGCTCAATGCCTATTAGTAGATAATAATGTGACTATGTGAGGTAAAAAGCGTTCGAATCCTTAATATTTTGTCAAACTGATATTTATCCATTGTAATAGAACAAATTTCATTCAAGAATTATTCAACTGTACAATAAAGTTCTATAAAAAAAATGACTGTGGAGTAAAATATTTGCAATATTATAAGCAAAAATATATATACCTCAAAAGTTATGAATATAAATGGCCTAATCTAAGAATAGATAAATAACTGTCCAAGCCAGCAAGCCAACTTTCCCTTCTAACTTCAGTCCTTTCACTCCTGCATATAAACATGAAGAAATCTGGTCAAAAGCAGTATTCCATCCTTCAAAAGTAGGTTATAGTCCAGAGCACATGTAGTTGCAAGGACCATAAAGCTATTCATTTATGAGGAAGTATCAACTTACTCCAAGAGTACTCTTTTGGAGTTACTCCTCATCCTTGTTGTTCATTTTCTTGGCACAAACTCAAGCTTCCATGACCTCTTATGTATATAGACATCAATTTTCATCAAGGACAACATTAGCAGGGTCTCCTACCCAAGGCCTTCCTTCCCTCCACTGAAACTTTATTCTTACTTTGCCATTTGCATCTACTCCTACCACCCTTCCCTTACTGGCATGTGTCTCCATTCCCCATCCCCACCGTGGGGTCACCAATCCATCTTTGATCCTAACATTGTCTCCCACTCTAAATGGCCTAACCTGTTCCATTTCCCATGCTTTACATAGCCATAGCTTCTCCATAAAACAGAAAGCCACCCAGAGATTCTCATCTTCTATCCGATGCACCACTCCTATGCTTGAATGAGTCACCTCTCCCCAATGGTGTGTTGGGGTTGAAACCGATGCTTTAACCTTGACCCAGTCTCCAATGCAGAGCCTCTTCTCTTCCACCACCTCCACTTCTGATGGGTCCAACATCCATGCTCTTGATCCCTCAGGCGTGTATACTCGAAGCTTTCCATCAGCATCGATGGCTTGTATCGTTCCAATGCTCTCATGGGTGTGCCCGGACCACCCAAATCTTGGTTGCTTTACGTTAAGTTTTACTCTAACTTTCTGTTCAAGAAAGAGTTTGTGAACTCTTTCAAGATGGGAACTAGGTCCTACCCACTTTTCTTGTTCTCCACAAAAGGCAACATAAGTACTATAGTTCCATTCATCTCCTTCATACCCTAAGCCTTGTACCACACCAACACTACTTGGCCGAATTGAGTTCCAATCATTGCCATCATCTTTCAACCTCACCCACTCTCCCACTTCAAACATCTGTTCAATTTCCAGGTCTGCAGGGTCTCCTCTCCACAATCCTGGCAAACCAAAGAATGCCACCTTCACTTCTCCATCAGCATGAATGCCGGTTAAAAAGCCTCGAGATTCAGGCTGAGCTCCTCTCCAACCCCACCTTGGTTCCACCAAACCAGTTCTGAACCTAACATACTGCCCAACTTTAAAGCAAGGAACCTTTTCAACTTCAGTATAATGAGTCAACAACTTCAATTTACGGAAACAGCAAGCCAACTCCAAGTACCCAGAATCCTGTACACTATGCACAACAGCTATACTTCTAACACCATTCAAGTCATTGCTTGATCTGCTTCCCGGGCTTGGTTTTGAGCAAACCCAATCACCAACTTCAAATCCTGGAAGTTGTTCCACATCTCCAGGAGAAACCTTCCACAAGCTCTTCCTACCAGGGACCCTCACCTACAACGAAACCAACAAAATCATTTATTGCCAATAGTTTAATGATGCAATCACAAATAACCTTGTTACCAAAATGTTGTATGTGAAGTTTAGCTTTTTGAACACACAAGCAGTGGCCAAAATTTCATGTCAGTATAATTTTCACATCATGATGAGATCAGAAAAGAAATGCCAGCAAAGCTAGAAATGGAAAGCAGTTTTATAAGAATGTCTGATTCCTTATACTACAACTTTACATGTGAAAAGTTTTCTGACAAATTCCATAAATATCCTCAACTCTTAACCAACAAGCTACACCACTAGGATCAGATTGAATAAATAGGCAATCAATAATTTGCAGTCATGGTTCAATTTTGAGCTTGGCATCATTATAATTCAATAGACTCATAATCTATTTGAAGATTACAATAGGGTTTCTATTTGAAACTTCAACTTTAGCGTATAAGGTGAAAAAAATGAATTGAATCAGTCCACCCAAATTAGGTGAATTGAATCCATGTTAGAATATACTCCAATGAAGGCTAAATCCTAGGAATGTCTATATGGTTTTATAAGCTTTCTAGCAACAGTGGAAACTGTACTGGTTCCACTTTTATAAGTATGATATCTTGCGCAATTTTTTAATAAAAAAAAAGTAAATACATAACCTTACATTGAGAGCACCATCCAGATCAATTCTTGCTATTTTTCCAAAAGTAGAGGGTGATTCATTTGACCATCCAAGCCGTGGCTGGTTAACAGATGGCATCACGCGTATTTCTTGCCCCGCCTCAAAATGGGGAACTTTCTCAACATCAGTGACTGAGCAAGGAAAAAGCTTACTCCTGAAGCAAAAGGCAATACCCATATCGCCATCCTCCTCCAAGCTATGAATTACTCCAATGCTGTTTCTTGTAACATCCTCCCATCCATATCTTGGAGCAGACACTGAAGCTTTAACTCTGACCCAATCTCCAACCTGCAGTTGGACAAAATAACAAATTAAATAAAGTTGATCATATAACATCTCAGAATATATGAGAAGAAAACTTAAGGGTTTGTTTTACTTTGAGAAAAAAATTTCCTTTTTCATTTCCAGTTTTAACTGTTAATTATAAAATTGATGCCTTATTTTCAATTTGTTCCCTGTTCTTAAGATTTGTACAGGAGATAGAGAAAAAAGAAAGTTGTTTTAACTGTTTCCCATACAAATCTTTAAAAACAACAAAACAGATTGAAAACAAAGTTGCAGTTTTGTGATCAAAGGTGAAAACAGAAAACATTTTCTCAAGGTAAACAGGCCCTAAATTGTTAGATAAAGGTCAACAACAAGAATTACCACCTTAAAATCTTCCACCTTCTCCATGTCTGATGGATCTGCTTGCCATGGAACAGGTCGGTTTGGTATATCTATTATTAAGAGACCATCACCCTCAATCTCTCTTATTTTTCCAACGCTATGATGTGTCTCACCTCCCCAAGCATATCTAGGTTCTGCAACAGATCGCTTCACGCATATCCGATCACCAATCTGTAAGATAAAAATTTGTTTATGCAACTCATGCAGGAGAAAAATAAACTGTCATGAAAGGGAAATTAGACGAATTTGTTTCTTACCCTAAAAGGGACAACCTGCTCAACCTCCTCCGGTTCACAATGCCATGGAGTTGGAAGATAACTCAGTTCTATTAACAGACTACTGTCTGGTCTGATACAATATACAATGCCGATGCTTCCTGGTGTCACAGATCCTAATCCATACTTTGTAGACGTAAGAAAAGGACGAATGCGAACCCAATCTCCAACCTTGAATTCTTCAACCCGTTCCATCTCTCCTGGATCAGCTTTCCATCCTCTGGATTGTCCAGGAAATCCAACTCGGATGATCCCATCATCATCAACACATAATACTGTCCCAATGCTGTCACGAGACTGCCCAGGCCAACCAAACCTGGCATAGATAATTAGTCATTAATATCACTCAAAAATGAGTGCAAGAAACGCAGACATATGTCATACACAAGGCACTAGATAATAAAATCTATATAGTTAAGCATAGGTGATAGGTTGTTCTCTATTCTCTCTGTCTTCTGCACAAAAAGCCTTACTCCTGTGTTTAAAATAAAAATGAGAAGAAAATACATATCAGAGTATTAAGACATGAACCAAAAAAGAAGAGAAAAAGCATACAAAGGTTCCACCCAATTAATTGGCTCTCCAGTTCAATGCAATATCCTTTAAGAACCACCACAGGAGCATGGTTTCTTCAAGGAATGCCATATATCCAAGCAAATGAAATATAATCTACACGGATAAAGCACAGGACTTGCTCACTAGAGTACTCTATCTGCACATTTTATTTTCAATATTTTTTTTCTTCCATAATCTCATTTGGTCCCCCACTAGCCAGACTTTACTACTCATGATCACTATCTGGAATGTAAAGACGGCCTGCATTACATCTTGAACTAACACAAATGATCTGCATTAAGAAAAAAGGCCAAATATACATCATTTATAGACATCATATGATGTTTTAGGAAGTGCTTGGCCTAATTTATTTTGGGTTTCTCTTCTCCTTAAAAAGAGAGGCTGGACTCAAACAGAATTCTAAGAAAATGAGCTTTTAAAAAAGCAGAGTTTTTTCCCCCTAAAATAAAGAAAACTTAGAAACCTAATTTTAGGAGCTTTTAGCTTCTACTTCCCCTCTGCCTTTATTCCAAAACCCAAAGTCCAAGAACACACTACCTAAGGAATTTTAACCAAAAAGTAACTTTTAAGTTTAAAAATTAAATAATTATCACAGCCTTTTAAATTTAAAGATCTTATTTTTAACGTCCATGTTTTAAAGTAAATTCTAAGCTCTAAGAAAGGAAATCCAAACGCAGTATTAAATGCTGATTAGCTTGGAAGCTTTGATTTAAGCACTTATACCAATTGATAAGAGCCTTAGGAGAATCACACCACAAAGGCTAGCAACTGTAGTTGGAGAACCCAAGGCCTTATAAACCCAACACTTCCACTGTGTGACTCGAGTCCCATACCTTGCAATTGGATCCAAATATGACCTCTCCAATCTATTTAAATTATTTAAAGGATCATAGAAATCCCTCCAACAGAGGCATGAATACAAAGAAGCCATTATATTATATAATGTTAGGATTAAGAACATATATAATGCTTAGTATTGGATGTTACTGACTCATGGATGATTGGTGCTAATTAGTTCTGATTTAGAAGATGGTTCCTCTTGTAATTACTACTGTCAATAATATAAACATATGCATGTACTGATGATAATTCACACATACTTTTCCTCACTTATATTTGATGTAAGATTTATGCGGAAACAAACCTTGGCTTTTTTACATCCTCTTTAAGCTGCACATGTTGTCCCCTGTCTAATGGAATGACTTTTACAACTTCATTGGCTAAAACATTATAATCTCCAGAACAAAATGAAACAATGAGATTATCTTTGTCTGGAACTCTTTGCACAAAGCCCACCTGCTTCTGCCGATCACCTTCCCACCAATTTGTTGGAGTTATGGAAGTTTTTCTAAACTTCACCCAGTCTCCCACTTCAAATCTAAAACAATAAACAAAAATTATAAAAAATATTAGTTGGATGTGGTTAGAAAATGAATATGATATCACATCTATTGAATGACTTTTACAACTTCATTGGCTAAAACACATCTAAAACAAAAATTAAAAAAATATTAGTTGGATGTGGTTAGAAAATAAATATGATATCACATCTATTGAATTTATGGGGCTTAAGGTAGGAAGGGAAGGAAAGAGAAAAAGAAGGAGCTAAATTATATTGTTTTCTCTGTAAAGGTTCTTGATAGTATTCCATTAGATTACAAACACTGGCACTTATTTATACTACGAATTAGGTCACATACAGGTGTAGTTCTACTAGTGCAAAAGCACACTAAGTCAATAAAATCTGAACCCTAATAAATGTGGAAAATAATGAAATTAGGAAACAACTCCCAAGATTTCTTCCCGAATTAGAGAAGATAATAATTTCACAAAAAATTCTAAAGATTTTCTACAATATTCTAATTCTAAGATATACAATTAAGATATTCCAAGGACACTATATAAGAAAAATAGAAAATAATGCTTCCTCACATTGTAGGAGAGAGACAAACTCCTTTCTTCATGAGTGCCTCCATCAGATCTTCAGATATCCATTCTCGGGGAAGGACCTCCAAGACATCAAGAAGAGTCTTGCCACTGTAATAAAATGTAACTCTATAATTAATAGGAGAGGCTTTCTTTGGAATGGAAAAATGAAAGTTGCCAAAATTTTCTAAAATGATACTAGATGGACAAAAGTTTTTCAGATGGTTAAAAATGAAAAAAACAAATGTGATCAAAATCTAATGAGAATGAATTCACTAAGCTGCAACTTGCCTGTGGTTTCTGACTAATACATCAGCATTAGGATTCCCAAGCATAAGAATGAGCCAATCAAGATTTTCACGTATCATTTTTGCTGTTTCTGCTGCTATATGGAAAGAAGTATTACCATCATCATCCTGAGACAAAATAAACAGCTTAGAACTTTAAATCACAAACATAATAGAAAAAACCTTACTTTCAGAAGATAGGAGGGATGTCAACTTTCAAATATTTCTAGCAAGTAACAAATTTTAGTTAAAAAATAAATTCCACCCTATTTATCTTTTTTCATGTACACAAGCCAGCCTAAAATGTAAAAGATAGATAAGATAAAGACAACAATAAATCAAATGGGTAAAAGGTAGATTTAAAGTTTATGCAATTTTCATTTTTCAATGATAATACAAAAGTTTCTAGTAACAATTCAACCCCTGAACTTTGGCTAACTATTCAGGAGTTGAAGTGAATGGTGAGGTTTCATTTGTAAAACTTCATACTCAAGAAGTTTGGCGCAATCTAAAAACTGTCATTGAGAAGATTTTAGTTCCAGTCAAGTGCCACTCATGAGTGCTACCATACTGCAACTGCCTAGTTGTCAATTTTAGAGCACACCATAAAATGTTATGAACCAACTCTTCGTTTTTTAGAATTTATGCACTAACTTTTAGAAGAGGATAAACCTCAAATTAGTAAACTGCAATTTATCTGAAAGATTAAATGCCTGTAATGAAAGCAAACACTAAACTTTCAAGTTTCAACTATATCAGTAGATCTCTAATATTCCCAAACAGATGACAATAGTATAAACTTAGAGAAACTTCAATATTCCATTCTGAATTTTAAACAGCATAAGCAACCTTTTGAGTTCTAATAAGAATCATGTCCCTTAGATTTGTCAGTCCCCCAACCATTTATAACATTATAAATCAACATTAAGCTTAATTTACTCTGTGACGAAGAGGCAGGCTACAGTGTACTGGAGATTGAACCAGTTTTGTTAAATAGTGGCCATGGCACCGTGATGGCAGAATAATGTGGCAGATTTTTTGCCAACAGCCATAGGAAATTTAAGGGAGGCCCACCAAGGAGTCACAATGGCGTGTTTATATGGGGGAATTTCGGCTTTACGCCATTGATAACACTGGACTGAAGTCACTGAACTCAGCAACCAATCAGTCAAATGATAAAGTTAAACTCCAAATCTACTATAGACAAATAATAAAAGCATTTGAGTGTGACAAAAATCAAAAAGAGGAAAAAAAGAAATCAGATCAAAGCACCAAATCTTCATTTTCAAACAATCCAATAATAAGAGATATGAAGCTTAGTATTTATATTTATTACTACACTTCATGTAATACTGTACTGAAACAGAGTAAATTCGGAACTTGAATGAAAACCTGCAAATTACAATCTGCCCCAATAGATAGAAGTAGTTCAACACATGACTTAGCTCCCCTAGCTAAGGCTATGTGAAGAGGAATGCCATTGTGCATATTGCGAATGTTCACATCAACACCAGCAGCAAGAATAACCTACTCAAAACACACAAAAAAAGAACTTAGTTAACATTAGATACAAAAGGCACATACTTCAGATACCAACATGATATTGAATATTGATGGATATTTATTATTCTAATGAAGAATCTGGTTTACTCACCTTAACTAATTCAACATTGTCAGTCATAACAGCTGTATGCAAAGCTGTCCACCCATGCTGTGAATCTTGAGCATATGGATCTGCTCCAGCAGCAAGCAATATCTGCACCAATTCTCTCCCCTCTATATTTGGCATGAGCAAACAAAATCAGATGACTTAACTATTGAATAAAACAGAAGCTTTATTAATTATTACCATAAATAAGGAATAACTAGATTTGAATAGAAAACTACAATAGCTCAATCAAAAGACACGACAAATGTTAAAATCTTTATCAACCAATCCTCCCAAATCTACATACCACTTTCATGATCTTTCTTAGAGGCAGCAGCCATGCACAAAGCAGTGCCCATAGGGCTTGGGATGTCAACTGATTCAGCAATCTCATCAGAAGTTGCAATTTCAACCCATCTTTTTACAACGGCAACATTCCAAGTTGCCACACACAAGTGCAGCGGTCTGCAACATCAAAAGTGTAAAACTAGATGATCACATATGCATGCAAGGCAAAATGATATCTAAATTTGAACACCCACACAATAACCAGAAGCATTTAAAATGTTGCAATCCAAGATAGAATTTCTAACATAAATTCCAACAAATGACAAAAATTAAACACTCAAGAGCTTAAAAACTAACCCCAAAAATTACGATAAAAAAAAAAAAAAAGAAGCAATGCCCTTTAAAATTAGCTTAAATACAAGCTCCAGTGGTATTTAATTTGCTATAATATGATTGACTTACAGCATTTGCTTTCTGTTCCCTAGTAGCAGTAGTAAAGAATGGATTCGTTACTGAAAATATGAAAACATGTTATTATCTTTACTACTCAAATAAGGACAAAGAAGAGATGGCCTGGTTTACTCAAACAGGAATAACCACCTTTTTAAAGTCTACCCATCAGCAATATCACAGTGCAGAAATCTTGTATTGAAGGCTATTCAAAGTAAAAGAATAAACTACCATCTTTCACATCTAGAAACCATGCCTTTAGCCAGGATATATTATGTATCAGGCCCAACTTACTCATCAGGAAAAACAAAATAACTGACACATGTATTGAAACTCAAGCTTCACAAAAAGGCATTTGTAAAAGTATACTCCTGAATATCTATATCTATCGGTATAATCTAGCACGCAGGAAAACCAAATGGAATTAACACCAACTTAATAATTACTTTATACAAAACAAAAATAGTCTAGTGATAAAAAATAAGAACCATGTAGATCTATATTCTCTATGCAAGATGGTTGTCATGTGAAACAATGATCATATTCATATATTTGGTTATACTGAAACTTAATTACAAAAATTACTGTAATCATATAAGAGCATTACAATATGATGTCTCTTTTTTTTTGCCTTTTTGCTCACAAAAGCTAACACTAAACAGTCTCAAAATAGGCAACTGGAACCTAATGACAAGGGACTATTGTTTATACCTAAATAATGCACAGAAGATGCAAAAAATTAGGAAAGAGTTGTGTGCCAGTGTTAGGGGGAAACCAACCACCTGTTAGTTCAGCAATCAGACTTCAGAGAACATACATCAATAAATAACTATCTATTGAAAAAGTAAGATCCATGCCACTAAGTTTGAAGATAAGAGAACTATGGGAAGACAACAAACTAAATTTGGAATCAATAAGACAGTATCAGCCAGCAAATTAGAAAGTTTTTCATGGAATCAAAATTCAGAAGGAACACACCATAATGAAGAGATAACAAGAATAAACATCACTTATCGAAGATTATTGAGCATTCACAGCAATAAATCATTATACATAAAGGAACTTAGAGAAATATATTGTCATTCTGTTCAATTTCAATCCTAAATTGTGTTCAATTGTACAACTAGCTAAGAAAACACAAGAGTGGTTCGTAGTAATTTTATCAAGCTAAGGTGCATGTTTCAACACAAGTAAGCCTTTCCATACTAGAGAAAAAGACATGCAGTGGACTGAGACAACTAAAGTGCATGTTTCACATTGATTATAGGATATGCAAAATTGAGTAAGATCAGTTTCTTTCCGTACCTATAGAGTTCTAGACTGATTGACATGCTTGGAAAACACATTTTAAGCTAAAAACAAAAATTGATGGGATATCTATACTTACGTCATATTCTTTGAATTCAAGATGGCCATTGATCTACTGCCCCCATTTTCCACTATCACAAGGGCACAGTCAGTGGACTTCTTGGCAACTGCTCTATGCAGGACAGATTCACCTTCATCATCCACTGCATTAGGATCAGCTCCAGCTAATAGTAATTCCTGTTATTTTACCACAAATTTATATGAATATAGCTCTAGTAAATACAAAGGCTCAACTAAATATGATTCAAGTAAAACATACTCGCATGCATTCTGGTTGGCCATGATGTGCACAAACATGAGCAACAGATGGGCCAAAGCCATCTCTTAATTGTGATCTCACATTAGCACCTCTTTTGATAAGACTACGAACGCATTCTGGGGATCCAGCAGCTAATGCATAAACAAGAGGAGGATCTCCATCTTTGTCCAAGACGTCAACATTTGCCTCTTCATTCTCCAAAATTGCCTCAACAAGTTCTGCACTGCCACGTCTACAAGCCAAGTGGAGAGCATTTTGTCCGTCAGCATTTTGAGCTTCCAATAGAGAAGATAGGTAGTTGTTGCCATAATCTGATACAGCCTTGAAAAGAAGTTCTCTGTGCAAAAATTATAAAGAAAAAGAATGAATTGCAAAATTCAAATGAAAGCTAGCTCAAGGAAGGTTGTTTGACTTTGGTGCACCAACTAACCTAACACTTCTGACATCCCCCTGAGATACACGTTGATGAAGATGGAATGGGTTTTGATGAGAAACTTCAAATTCAGACAGAGGGGGCAACTCCATCACATTTGATGAAAAGCTTTTAACAAAGTCACTGTATTTACAGAAATATATAACATGTATAAGACAATTGTTGGGCATCTCTATGACAACTGCAAATTTGGTTCATTTACACACCACACATCAAAAACTATAAATAGGTTACAATTTGACTGCTCAATCAGATGCCACAAAACCAGCATAGAAGATACAAGTCATGGATAATTATAATGTACAAGGCTTACTTATCAGGGCTTGCAGGAAGGCTGTGCGGTATTCCCTGCAAATGACGGAGAAATATTGCTAACATTGCAGTAAAACTAGGCCTTTTAGATGGCTTGAACTGCAAGCACTCTCCAATCATCCTCCACAAATCACTAGGTATTCCACCACCAACAACACTGGCATACTGTGGAGGCAGTTTCTTGGCCTTGACAACTGCTTGATAAATTTCCTCCGAACTTAAACCAGCCCAGCTGCACAAGCAAAGAATTTTCCATATGAAACTCTAGAAAACCAGAATGTAAAGAAGAAAAATTGAATGATGAGTTGATCCACGTACGGAACAAAACCTGTGCACATCTCCACCAGTGTACAACCAAAACTCCAGGCATCAGACTCTGCTGATATACCTATTGCATCATCCCAGAACAAATTTAATGACTTCTTCACAGGTTGCCCCCAAGCCTCTGGAGCTGCATAATGTGGACTGAGCACTGTACATTCCATACATGAGTGGGTGTTTGAGGACTCACACTCTGGTTGGCCCTTCCAACAGGAATGCTTCTTCAGAATAGCAGCAAGCCCATAATCAGAAACCACTGCATGGCCATTTGAATCAAGAAGAAGATTGGATGGTTTTATATTCATGCAAACAACACCTGCAGCATGTAACTCAGCAATCCCTCGCGCAATGTCAGCCCCATATCTACATCCGGCAAAATTTGATGACACTATTCATACTTCATAGTTATCATAGGCAATTGATATACAATAAGAGAGAACTCAAATTTCATGGAAATGGCTTTTAAACTGCCCATATTGCATAAATAAGAATTAAGAAAAGCAAACCATCAAGTCATAGATAAAACGGTTCAGGTGAGACGTTTTCAAATTTCAACACAATTTTAATCAAATAATTCAATCTTCTCTTGGTTTTTTTGTTTATGAAAACAGAAAAAGCAGAGGCAGAACGCAGTTAACTGAAACTTCTGATACTAAACCCAGTCTGGATGATCATTGAGATACAGTGTTGCTCCATACACACGTTAGCATTGACCAGCATATACACATGAATATACCAGAATGTGGTTCATCATATTTATAACTTGTGACATTGGCAATAGTACTCATCAAACCAATCTAGATAAATTAAACTAATCAAGCATGAAAATCAGCAGGTTTCTTTTCTATTAGTATGTATCAAGTTCTAGCAATAAATTTCTTGCCACAACCTTACCAAAGAAACCTCATAGGAAAAGGAAATAAATTGCTACAACCAGAAATTTGATTACAGAATAAAAACAATAAAACAGTGTTTGTTAGTACAACCTCAGAATGCTTGAGTACGTTAAACATATCTATTGCCTTGATTTCATAATTTTTAATCATATACATAGTCTATAATATGTTAACACAGAAAGGGGTCTAACACGAAAAGCTCCATGTGTATACTATGGGGGGCAGAATCACCCTTATTAATTTTGTTCTCTCAGCCTTACCTATCTACCTTCTATCCTTCTTTAGGATCCCCAAAAAAGTGGTGCACAAAATCGTTTCCATTCAGAGAAATTTCCTTTGGGGAGCTCACCAAGAGGCCAGAAAGATTCCTTGGGTAAAGTGGGATATTGTTTGTCTTCCTAAGAGCCAAGGGGGCCTAGGGATTAAAGATTTATCTTTATTTAATGAGGCTTTACTTGGTAAATGGGGATGGCAGTTGGCAAATGATCATAACCAACCTTGGTCTAGAATTTTAACTTCGAAGTATGGTGGATGGAAGGAGCTGATTTCTGGTGGAAGGAGAAATATCAGCTCTCAATGGTGGCAGGACTTGAAGATAATCTTTCAGCAGCAACACAACAATTGCCTTAGTGATAATTTCAAATGGAGAGTGGGTACGGGGTCCAACATCAGGTTCTGGAAGGATATATGGCTAGAGAACAATTGTGATCTCCAAGGAAGATACCCCCAATTATATGTTATAAGTAAACAGCAGCATTCTTCAATTAGTTCCATGGGAGACTTTGTGGAGGGCAGATGGGAATGGAAGTTATCATGGAGAAGGGATTTTTTTGATCATGAAATACAAATGGTAGCTGATCTTCTAGCGGAGATTGATTCTGCTCACTTAAACCAATCCAACAGGGATATCCTTTGGTGGAAGCCAGACCCTAATGGATTATTTTCAACAAGAACTGCCTACAAAGTGCTGCAGGAGACTCATCATAGTATTAGTCAAGACAACGTTCTTAACACTATGTGGAAGTTGAAAATCCCTCCAAAAGTGAGTGCTTTTTCTTGGAGACTCCTCAAGAACCGACTCCCTTCTAGGGACAATCTCAGAAAGAGACAGGTCACAATGCCTTCCTATAGCTGTCCCCTTTGTGATCATGAAGAAGAATCGGTCAACCATCTTATGTTCAAATGTGTTATGACAAGGAACCTTTGGTGGGAGCCATTGAGTTGGGTTAATAGAGTGGGTCCTTTTTCCATAGACCCAAAGAATCACTTCTTACAATTCACTCAATGGAGTAGCAAAGCTAGTACAAACAGAAGATGGGAATTTCTGTGGTTAGCCCTGTCCTTCTCCATTTGGCATTATAGAAATGCCATGATTTTCAAGAACCAGCCTTTTAATCCTGAAAAGGTCATGGATGATGCCCTGTTTCACACTTGGTCATGGCTAAAATATGTTGAGAAGGACTCCCAACTGCACTTTCATTCTTGGTCAACCAATTTACAGGATGTTTTTTCCTAGAGGGGTTGGGCTTGTTGTACTCTGTGGGCTGCCTTCGATTTTCCCTAGAGGGGTTCTCTTAGTATCTTTCTTGCCTTTATCTTTGTATCTTCAGTACATCTAGTACTGAATTTCTTTTATAATATATACTATTGATTTTTGCAGTGCAAAAAAAAAGATACTTAAAAACTTAAGTTTATAATATCTATTTACTTACATTTTTATCAACTCAACTTTATAATGTATAACTATATAATTAGAATTTCAAACCGAATTCAAGGTCCGTCATAAAAAGATTAATATAAATTTTTACCACACAACATATCTACAAATTATATTTTTTTTCTATTTATTTATAACTAATAATCATATCCATGGTTGTCAAGCAATATAACAACAATTAAAAGACAAAAATCACTTGTAGTAAACTCCAACAGTTTGTCTCCTTAAAATAAGAAAACTGTAAGTATTGGATTTTCCTACAATAGTAAAAATCTTTTATATTTATTTGCACAGATTTTAAACTCTAAAACTAAACAATTTGTAATATATGACAATTTATGACAGGATGACACTGTACAAAACATTTAAAGTATTTCAATTAATTCAATTTTACTTATAAAGAGAAGCAAAAAAAAAAACAAACATAGGACTTCATTCAATTTTAATTTTGAAAAAACAAAAGCAACAAATTTTCAATTATATGAAATTGACAGGTTATATTTGGATCGCATTATGAAAAACTTTTACCCTGCAAGTGTGCACTTCAATTAATTCAATTTTAGTTTTAATCATAAAAAAGCAACCAGAAACAAACAAAACAAAAAATTCATGACTTCATTCAACTGATTGAATTTTAACTATAAAAAACAAAAGCAACAAAACCTTAGGACTTGCTCCAAAGTGAGTCTGCCTTCATTGCGTTGCATCTCCGACTGAATGGACCCGTTACACCTATCCATGACAAGCCACAACCCATCACCAACTCTCACTGCCCCATGAAACGTGCACACATTCCTACACCACATCGAACCCCTTTGCAAAAGCTCAAGCTTCTCCATCACCAACTCCATCTCCTCCACCGCCTCTACCTTCTTCACCGCCACCTTCCGCCCTCCACCACCCATCACCGCCGTCCACGTCTCCACGCCCGCCCTCCCGCCCTCTCCAATCCGCCGCACCAGCCTCAATCCTCCACCACCGTTCCGCCACAGTACTTCATCGTCTGTCAGACAGATCCAACAACAACTTTGAAGTAAGTGAGAACTAAAACAATTTTTTTTTTTATTTTAAACGAAAGAATTACATATTGAGCTGTTTTTTATATAAATAAACCACGCAGGTATCTCTTCTAAAATGGCGGATAAAATTATTATAGACAATAAAAATTTCCCTCCAAATATTTATGATAATTGGATATTTAGAACACGAACTCAAAACATCTAATTAAGCCGAGTTGATCAACACACACTCCATAGTATATATGGAGCTTTTTGTCAAACGTAGGTAGGCTTTTTTGCTTTATACAAAATTACAAATATTTTATTTTTTTTGGTTGATGCTAATTAGCTTGAGTTGCCTTACCTTTTAGGTAGCTCCGATAGTCTTGGTCTTGATCTTGATCTTCGTCTTCATCATCGGTGTAATCGAAATCGAAGTCGAGAACGGACCTGACGGCGTTAGAAGAAGACGGCGAGCGGAGGAGCGCGAGGACGGGGAAGTTTTTCGGAAGCGCGTGGACGGAGTTTCCGACGGAGGACACGTGGCGGCAGCGGGGACACGTCAGCGTGGTGTCGGTTGAGGCGGAGAACATTCTGGAAAGACAGTCCCGGCAGAAGCCGTGGCCGCATTGGAGAAGAAGTGGGACCCGCAGCTCCTCGTCGTAGCGGGTTTGGCAAACGGAACAGAACGGCTCTCTGGTTTTCATTCTTTCGAACCAAAGTTGAACTTTGTTTTTGAAATGGCGAAGAAAAACGGTGGGTGGTGGTGGAAAATGGAGAAAGAGTTGACAGGAGAAAAAGAAACCAGTTACTTTGTTGTTTGCATGAAAGAGCAGATAAAAAAACATTTGATGCTAAACCATTAATAATTTCTCTTAAATATTCCTTATTTTAATCTTAATTTATTTATAATCTATACCTAATATAAAAAATAATTATTTTATTTGGGGTTTTTTCTTCTAAATATTTTTTTCTTTAATTATTATTGTAACTTATATCTTTCAAAAGAAATTACACTCAATTACTTGTATAGATAATTTTTAAATTCAAACAGTTCTTGAAATAATAATGATAATAATTTTTGTATGTTTTTAACAGTTTTTAATCATTTTATTTTTTAATATATACTTTTATAAACTAAATTTCAATAGTTTTAGTTAATTATCAATAAATTAAAATATTTATTATTATATATTTAAAATATAATTTATATTAAATATATTTATTTATTAAATTTTAGTTATATAAAATAAATATTTTATCGTATACATTATATAGGCTAAAATATTGGTATTTTCGGTCTTTATTTCATTTTGGTTTTTTCAGTTTAGTTTCTTAAATTTATAAGATTACTCTAGTTTTTTCATCAAATTTGATACTAATCTTGTTGGTCTTTTGCTGATGCGGAACACTCTCATATGACATGATAAAAATAATTTAAAAAATTATGATGAAACTTTTTAAATTTGAGGGATTAAATTGAAAAAGAACCAAAATGTATTTTAATTTTTTTTAGCAATGCTATGATTTATGAAAGTGTACTACACGAATGCAAGCAAGACTAACCAACGCGTTTAAACAATATTAGATAAATATTAAATTAAAAAAATGGAAGATAAGAACTTTGACAAAAGTCAAAGACAATTGGTATTATATGCTTATTATATACAGTTTTGGTGTGCATGAAGATTGAAATGGTACTGATAAGTAATTTCGTGATTTGTTTTTCCTTAGCTTTTCCAAGTTTCAACCATTTTCAATTTCCTGGATTGGCTAAGCAGCTAAGGTGGGTAGGAGTTGACTTTGAATTTTGCAAGTTTGAAAGGGTTGGTTTACTTTAGCATTTATTTTTTATTTTTATGGGAGCTTATATTATTATCTGGATTTATTTTTTGGGTACAATATCAGTTTGATTTGACAATAAATATTTTTTTAGTTTAATTTTCATGTATTATTGGTGTATAAATTTTTATATTATAAATCAATTTAATTTTTTTTAAGTATAATTTTAAAATAATTATTATATAATTCAATAAATTTAATTTACATAATAATATGAGGTGAGATAACAGTATAACAAATTGTATATTATATATATATATATATATATATATATATATATATATATATATAAATTTTGATTGCCCAGTTGTGTGTATATTCTAATTAAATTTATATTTTTAAAACTGTTACTAGTGCAACATTATAAACTTATGAATTTAAAAGAATTAATTGATTTTATATTCAAATTTTAATAATACTAGAGATGTAAAGAACATAATTTTTTAAATATTATTTCCTAGGCATTCTTTTTTTTTTTTTTTGGATTCCTAGGAATTATTCATTTACTACACTCTTGTCGATTTTGAAGTAAAGGCGCGTCAAATAAAATTTCATAAAAATTAGTCAGATATTTTTTAACTATAAATTGATTATATAATAAAAGACTTCGCCAACCAAACAAGACATCGACTTGCTCGTTTAGATGATGCCTCCTACTTAAGCAAGAGAAAAATTCACCCAAAAAAAAAAAAAAAAAACTTAAGCAAGAGAAACAGAAAACGCGTCTTGTGTTCTCCCATTGAATCATCAATCTTCAATTTTATTTTACTTTTTGATACACGCCAATGTTCAACATTTATTGGTTCTTGACCTTGATTTTGTGGGGAAAACAAATATGTGTTACGATAATTATTATTTTTTTACTTTTAAAATTGATAATTTTGATCTTTTATTTTAAAATAAAAATATTTAATTTTTTTAATTTCATAATTTTAGTTTTTTTATTTTAAAATAGAAATAGTTAATCTCCTACTTTAATAAAATTTGATCATTCCTTCAAACTAAAAGTGTTGATCATTAACATCAATTATGATATAGATTAAATGACTTATTTTATCTCACATTATTAAATTTAGATTACATTAAATTAATTTCTTATCAATTAATATTTTTTAAATTTGATGGACTACAGATTTTATAGAATTAAAGAACTAAATATCTCTATTTAAAAAGAGAACCAAAATTATATTAAATCTACTTTTAGACAAAGCAACCTTAGAAAGTAAATTTCATATATTGTTTAATTGTTTTTTATGTAAAATTATGTTATAATTGAAGAATTCTCTTCTTTCTAGCATTCGATACAATTGACGGCTGTGGGTATCATAAGGGAAACAAGACTTCTAGGAGCAAAACCATCAAATACTCCGTGAAGCAAAATCATCATTTGGGTATTGTGGAAGGATCAAAATTTTCTCATCCTGATCAATATACAGGGTTGGTGGGATGTTTCATTTACCTTTGTTTTACTATACCAAAATTGTTTTATTGTGTTCGCATATTGTCTCAGTTTATGCAGCAACCTTGACAAAAGCATTGGGAGATTGCATTGTGAGTAGTTCTATTAGGGCAATAATTGTAGGGTTATCCGCTAGAGACTGCTCTACCTACTCTACACTAATTCATCTAATTTAAGATATTTCATTTTCATACCGAAAACATTACAATGTTGTCCATAGGTAGACAAACTTGCAACAGTCTAAATATCAGAGCCCTACACTTGGCTACATCATAGCCTTGAAGGAAAGATAAATACAAACGGATAAGTCCAAAATATTATTCAAACATAACCTAGAAACTTCTTAAGCCTTGGGGTGTTACGAGTGGGCCTAGACGAAATGGGCTTGCTATCAAGTTCACTACTTAAAGGGAAATTTGGGGCAAGGTGTGCTCATTGAGTAGAAATCATGATCTACAAATTCACTAGTTAGCGTGATTCAGATTGGGGAAATTGTTCTATTACTTACAGGTCTGTCATAGGATGGTTCATTCATCTGGGTAACTCTCCCATTTCATGGAAAACAAATAAGCAACACACGATTTCACGCTCATCCGCTAAAGTTGAATATTGTTACATGGTATAAACTATCTATGAGTTGAAATGGTTAAAGAAAATTCTTCTTGACATTGGTATCTCACATTCTCAACCTATGCATCTTCATTGTAATAGCCACCAAAAGTTCAATTTTTCCTAAGCATACCAAACATATAGTAGTTGATTGTCATTTTGTTCGACATGGAATTCTAAAGGACCTATTTTATATGCCTCTACCACTGCCCACTTGACTTGTGTACTCACCAAAGCACTTGGTCTTACTCAATATACTTCATTATTGCACAATTTGGGTATTTGTGATTTGCAGCATACTACAACTTGAAGGAGGTAATAAGATTATTTGTACATAATCTTACTCGTTTATATATCATTCATGTAACTGTAAAGAGATTAACCACAAAACAATATTATTATTTTTTAAAATTACAATTATTTAGGATGTTTGGTTTGTATTTTCATTTACTATTTTTATTTTTTGAAAACTGTTTTCATTTTTAGTTAAAATATTTTCAAAAATCCAATCAAACACATTTCCATCACCATTTTCTGTTTTCATTTTCAATGAAAACAGAAAACAACCAAACCAAACACCTCTTACTGAGTGAGTATAATGTAATAGGAAGTGGAGATATAGGAATATGAAAATAACTCATAACAATTATCATATCAACTATTAAGATTAAAAAAATGATTAATGTCACTTATAATTCATTATATTTCATAGTTGTTTCATTTTAGTATATTAAGGTTAAAAGGTTTCACCTGGTTCTTTAAAGTTTTTAAAATGCCTCATTTTCCTCCTGTTCATGAAAAACATTTTAAAAAATTAATAGAGTTGTATAACATGCCCGTGTAATTGTTGAGTAGAATGTTGATATGGCAAGGCTTTTAAAACGATGTTGTTTTGAACGATGCCTTTTTGTTTGCAAAATAAGAAACCATTGGAAGGAGAAATGACATTCTGACGTGGGGCAGAAATGGAAGGAAACCAAGGGTTCTTGCGAGCAAGAGTTAGACCTAGGGCATGTGATCGTTGTCGGATTTTTATCAGTGTTGCCTTCTGCAGCTATTCCCGACGTTGTTGTTGTCATCAGAGCTATGTCATTCGTGTTGTTGTTCTTTTGGTGTTATAAATTTTAGAGTGCCATGTTTGTATGTGTGCACCAAATGAAGTTAAATATTCATTATCATTTAATATGAGCTGTGCTATGTTCTATGTGTTTTCTGTAGGTTATTGTACTTTGCTCCTTAGATATTGTGGTCTTCATAATGAATCATTGTTTCAATTGAATGGTGTACCATGGTGGTAAATTATGTAGAGGCGATAATAATTTGGAATTTATGGATTTTGAATCTCTTTGGAATTTGCATTGAGGATATGTGGTCGTATTTTTTAGATTTTGTGAATGTTAAGGGAACTGAATTGTCCAAAAAGAGTTGTATTATGGTATCGATGTGGTGGGGAGGTCTTGAGTGTTGGTTTGAAAGAGTTTAAGGATGACAAAGGTGCTTTAGAGATGGTTGGCATTGCAGCTGGATAGGAAATTGTTCATCTTTATGTCGAGCATCCTGGGGCAGAGGCTGAAGTTATCTTCCATCTTCTAAGCTGTCTTGATGATGATGATGTACAAGTTGTCAAGTTGTAGTCAATAGTAATTATAAATTATCTTGTATGCTTCTATAAATTTATAGTTATAGTTTTTTGTAATTGGTTTTAGTTATGGTGGTTGTTTTCTTTGGTTAGATTTTGATACTTGTTCTGCAGATGTTGATGATCCACTTGGTGATCACATTGCAAGTGATCACAATGAAGATAATCAGGGGGAGTTATTTTGTAGAATGTGGAAGTGAACCAGCAATTTGAACAAAATTCTACACATGAAGTTACAATTTCAGAATATGAAGTACTCATGGAACAAGCTCCGCAACCTATCATCTGAGATAAGAAGTTCAGCATCTAATATACGAAATCAGCAACCTAGAATACCTATGTTGGTTGTTCATATCACGCGATGTTCTCTATTTTTGTAAATAGTTCCATTTTGGTCCATAAAGTTTTTAAATTATTTTAACCTGGTCCATTAAGTTTTTTTTTTGTTTTAATTTGGTCCATAAAATTTTTAAATTGTTTCAATTTGATCCATTAAGTTTATTAAAACATGATGAATAGTACTGTGAATTGGTAATCAGACCTTCACAGAATTGTAAACCAGAACATTGTCAAACTATAAATTACTTGCAACAACTTGAAGCTACAACACAAACTCTAAACTCCAATTTCAGGCTAAAGAAATGACCATTTAATTTGAAAAGGAAGAACTCATTGGAAGAAAAAGAAGAACCAAAACCCATTTGAAGAAGACACCATTTATTGAAGAAAACCGTAACAGTCAAAAAGAGTTGTTCCAATCTTATTAAAAAATTAATTATATTAATTTTCACGTCAGAAAAACATGTGTGCATGATAAATAGGCCAACAAGGCAACTTAACGAACAAGTAAGCATTTGTTAATGTCCGTTAAGGAGACACCATCAAAAAGGACAAAAATGAGACATTTAAAAAACTTAAATAACTAGAGTGAAACTTTTTAAATTTAATGTACAAAAGAGTAAAACAATTATATAATAGACTAAAAGTGACTTTAAATGTTAAAAAAATAATAAATCATTGAGATTAAAATATTTAATAACTCAAATTAAAATATCATGCAACCATAAAATTTCTAAAAAATTTACAAAACAAAAAATAATCTATAAAAGATCTTATTTATCACCTCTTAAAATATTTCAATTAAAGATTCTTTGTACCATATTGTCCATTTTTATGCAAGGATATTTACACTTTTCCATGCACCTCAACATAACTACGGTTAAAGCATGGATTGGCTCTGATCTGGCTTTTAAACGGAAAAACAAATAGAGTCATTTAAAAGGTCACTTTGAATGCATAACAAAATATGGATCCATATAAGACAACCAATACCAAATGAAGAAATCAACGAAAGCAAAACAAAAACTAAAAGTAAATAAAATCAGAAGTAGCTACATATGAGAATGTAGAAAAAAAAACACAAAAATCAAGTTGCTCGCAAGTTTTATGTACACATCCAAGCAACTACTAGTTATTTACTTCATCAATCGATAAAACAACAATCAAATTAATTAAAGCTTGAGGAACGTTGGCATTTCTGGCTTCTCACCTGATTCTCCTATTCCAATAAATATATAATATACAAAGTTACATAACGAAACAATGAATCTCTTATTCCAATAAATATAAAGGTACATGGCAAGACAAAGCATCAATACTTCGCACCTGTTATAAATATTTCTCCATATTTAATACCAAGTCAGTCAAATACTTAAATATAAGTTACCACATATGCTAAGTCAAATTATGTAATTTACGTCAAATCCCACTTCCATATTTTCCCCAATTTCTTTAGTTTTACACGGGGGACACTTTCATATTTTCCCCCAATTTCTTTAGTTTTACACGCACAGTTCCATATTTTCCCCAATTTTTTAGCTGATGTCTAATGTACAAGAAGTAATTTTCTACAATTCATAATAAATATGACTGATGTATATCACAATACCTTTGATATACCATTTTCTTATAATTTTAAAGGATTTTATACAATTAACAAGCAGATAAACCTTTGACACATGCATATAGGGGGAGGGGAGGAAAGTAGGCTGAAGTGTTGAACTAAGGGAAATTACACATGGATACGAATATTGGTACGAGCAAATGATCCTGAAATTGCTATAAGCGGATATTTCAAAATATGAAGTTTCAAACATTTTTCAAATTATAATTTATAAGTAGTCATTTCAGACATTTTCTTGTCATTTAGTACGAGAGAGCACACACACAAAAAAAAGCGACAAGCAGACTTGCCTTGGACACCAGCGGTGCTTCTCATCATAGTACCAAATTTGAATAATCCAGAGGTTGAGGGAATGAAAGCCACTCTCCACCCCTTTCCAGATGTGGTAGCAATGAATCAAATGACATCGATTCTTTTTGCATCTGCACAAATGGTCTCTGAGAAACTCCTATGTTATCTAACATATGTTATTCTTTATAAGATGGTAAGTTTAATGAGAATCAAAGAGTTATGTGATATTTTTGTCAATTACTTTAATTATTAACCACATTAAATAATCTAATAAGAGTAACATAATAATTTTTACTATATAAGAAAAAAAAATTAACTCAAAAGATTCCCACCTCTCCCATGGGAAAGTTTCATGGGAAAGTTTTTGTGAGAAACTTAATTAAAAATCATTCCCGGGAAAACTTCTTTACCAGGAATGTCTTTTTTTAAAATAGATACCGAACATAGGAAACGAAGATTTCCAATCTATGGTTCTCATCAAACTAAAAACTTCTCCCCCTACCAAAAGCCACCTCAGTGTGGATCTTATGGTGAAAAACTCAATCTCCATAAACTTACCAAGTAATTCATAACAAAAGGAGAAATTAATGCCAACAATTGCTTGCCTCCATCAATAGCAATCTACACACACAACAGAATCCAAAACCACTTTTGAACTTTCTAACGTAAGTTACCTTTCTCCATGCAATTGATTAACTTGTTTGGAATAAGATATTTCAAAATAGGAAGTTTCAAACATATTTGACAAACCATATATTACAAATAATCACTTTTAACATTTTCATGTTAATAGTACTAGTAGTTAGTACAACACAGGAAAAAAAAGCAGCAAGCAAACTTACATTGAACACCAGCTGTACTACTCATCTGGGATGCATGATGCCATCAAAGTTGAATCCCAATTCACATTATCTTTTAATGCTAGAGGGTTGAAGCAACGAAAATCACTCTCCAGTCTCCACCACTTTGTTAATGTGGTAGCAATGAATCAAATGATGCCAATTCTTTTTGCGTCACACAAATGGTCTTTGAGACTCCCAAGTCATCTAATATTATGTTTTTCTTTATAAGAAGGTGGGTTTATAAGGATCAATGAATCGAATATCTTCCACGCTACTTTTTGGTTTGATTACATGGAGTCCAGTCCGCACAACAAGCGGCTCTGTTGGGTTCCATTTGAAATCAACATCAACAGAGACCACTACATGATTCCAATCATTTTCTGAAACTACTTCATCCACATTATCTTCAAATTTAATCTGCCTTTCACCAAATATAAGTATATGATCAGTTAATACTGGGAACTCGAAATAAAACCATCTCCTTTGAAACTCGGTCTTCATTTTATTGCCATTAATGGACACAATAGGTTTAAGTCCAAAAGGGTGCTTATGCATGAGTCCAGCAAGACAGAGAGATATTACTGGGAACTTGTTACGAAACCAAAAGGAAATTGATTGTCCCCTGCTGCAGTGCTCAAACCATTCTGGAATCCTTGTTCCTGGCAAAGAATATCTCTTATTTCCAGCCTCATGCAACTCCTGTTAGTCATAGTTCATATGATTAGAAACACATGTAGAGTTTAATCAATGCGAATGCCAAATACGAAATCAAATAACCAATTAAGGAAAACAAAGACGAACCTGTTTCAGTAGCATTCTCCTACATGAGGCAGTCAAGGATCTGCAGTTTGTTGCAGACAAAAACTCTATGCTTGGTGGAATCCCTCTAATTTCTTGAAGATTCTCACAATCATCCAAAATAAGTTGTCTCAAACAGCAACCTTCTTTGGTGGATTCAAGAGGAACTGCAAGGTCTAAATCTTTCAAGGATGTGCACCGAATTGCAGATAATGTTTCTAAATTGGGTGGAATCCCCCTAATTTCATGAAGATGCGTACAGTAGTCCAAATATAGTTTCCTCAAAAGGCGACATTCTTGGATGCATGAAGGAAGAATTGTAAAATTATTTGCTGAAAGATCTAAGCTTTTCACATTGGCAAACCAAGCGAGTCCTGTATCAATGAATTCATCAGATATACTGCAGGACCATAAATTGACTTGTTTCAAATATGAAGAGGGCATCAGTAAGCTCTTATTTTTCACATCTTCGTCCTGTTTTGAAAATCGCAACCCTTCACATTGGCAAATACTCAACACCTCAAGTTCTCGCAATGTGACAATGCTACTCGGTAACTGAACCATTCCACAGTTGTGCAGTTCTAAACTTTGAAGTCGGACAAGTTCTCTAATTGAATTTGGTAATTTACTTATGGCAGTGTACTCCAAAGAAAGATGCGTTATGTTTTCCATCTTTCCTAATATTTCAGGAAAACTCACAAGACTTGAACAATACGAAAAGTTGATGCTTTCAAGAGAGGTCAACTTGATTGGTGGAAAAGTCTCAAGCTTGCTACAACTCTCAAAGTTCATGATTTCAAGTTTATCTAGGAATCCAACCGAATCATGAATTTCAACTAAATTCTCACAAAAAACAGAAGATAATTCTTTTAAAATTGGGGCACCAGATAAATCAGGTGTCCGTGTTAAAAATTTACACCTGTCAAAATTCAAAACTCTCATATGCAAAAAGTTTGGCAACTCAAGTGACATAAAGCCACTATAGGGTAACTTCAGTATAGCTAGTTTCTCTGGCTTAAAATCGGATGGTAAAGACTTTGAGGGATAGCCCCACCACTCCAGCACTCTTAAGCTATTTGGAAGTTTTTTTGGACCTTTGGAAAAACACTCCTTTCTGATAATAAGTGTTCTGAGGCTTATCATCTTCACGAAGGCCATTCCATCCCATTGTACCACTTCTTCAGATTTGGAGAAATCCAGAATTATACTTTGGATTTTAGATGTTCCCTTTTCAACACAAAAAACACAAGTCAACCACAATACGATGTATGTATGTACTAGTAGGGGAATTGAAATGCAGATTTCAAGCAGTTCTCGTACTATACAAATGCGGGAAAATCAAGAGTGACTAATACCATCAATAGAATGGCAGAAACTCGATGTAATGTAAAGTTTAAAGTAATGAAATGTCACCTAACATGTACAATAATGGTAAAAAAAATCAATGCTAAAGATGAAGATCAAACCATTGATCTCAGTCTTACTCACTGTGTTATCTTCTAAAACACGAACTATATCCTCAGTAGACCATAACCTACTGCGTTTGCCAGGGTGCTCCTGTGATTCCTGTCGAACAATTTCTCTACCCATTTGTTGCATCAAATCATGCATCTGAACACAGCCATGCTCGTCAATCATTATAAGAGATTTTTCCACCAATGCTCCAATATGAATTTTCAAACAGCAACCGTGATGTGCACCAAGTATATGCTCGATCTCTGCTAATTCAAATCCATTGAAGAAACATGCAATGTCTAGAAAAACCTCCTTCTCGAGGTAACTCAGAGCATCGAAGGATATTTTAAGTGCCATGTGTATGTCTCTATGAGGATTTTTTTCATACTGATCCAAAGTAGATTCCCATTCTTCTATTCCTCTACCATACAAGCTTGAACCTATAAGTTCAAGAACCAAAGGAATGCCAGAAGCAAAAGCGATTGCACGGTTTAATTTACTAATGAAATCTGGATGAACTCTGTCGGTTCTGAAG
This sequence comes from Glycine soja, assembly GCF_004193775.1. NCBI lineage: Eukaryota > Viridiplantae > Streptophyta > Magnoliopsida > Fabales > Fabaceae > Glycine > Glycine soja. The sequence continues at coordinate 38,470,552 of NC_041012.1, read as the reverse complement.
GCCTTCCAACAAAGCAATTTGAGAGCTTCACCGTTGGCCAAAACTTCTACCTCGTATACCTTGTCAACCCCATGGGCTTTAAGCAACTGTCTGTCTCTAGTGGTAATGATGACTCTGCTGCCAGGGCCAAACCAATCAGGACTTCCAACAAGAGCCTGCAAGTCCTCTAGCTCACGGACATCGTCAAGAACCAAAAGAAGCCTCTTCCTGTGGAGCCTCTTCTTTATTAGTGAAATTCCTTGCTCGACACTTGTCAGACGAATATTGTTCTCACGGAATATCTCAGCAAGCAGGGTTTGCTGGAGATGCACTAAGCCATGCTTCATAGCATTTTCCCTGACGTTACCAAGGAAACACGAGGTATCAAAGTGGCCAGCAGCGGAATGGTATACAGCACGGGCAAGTGTTGTTTTTCCAATGCCACCCATGCCACAAATCCCTATCACATGTACTCCAGCAAGGGATGTGGCATCCAGCAGCCAGTTTACTTCAAGCATTCGATACTCGAGGCCAACTGGGCGATCCACAACAGGTCGACTAATCTTAATCTTGTTGGAAATGTCCTCCACAATCTTCTCAATCAACTCGTATTCATATCCATCGCTGCTCAATTTGATGAATTAATTAAACTCATTCAAGATCGACAAGAAGATATTACCTGAAAATAAAATTAAAAAAAATGAATAAATAAAGATTGGGTAGGTTACCCATGTTTGAAAGGCCAACCGGACAAAGTAGCAGCTTGACGCAGTGCGTTCCTCCATTTCATGACTTTGTACGACTCGTGGTTGAGTCTTCTCTCATGCATAGCCAGTGCTTCTCCATAGATCCCCTTCTGATGTCTCACATCGGACGGATCAACGTAATAGAAAACTGGAATAACCGGTCGATGGTTATCCTCGGTGAAGTCAAGGATACGTACAAGTTCATCTAAGCACCAAGAAGAAGAAGCATAGTTCTCGGAGAACACTATAACGAAAACTCTTGAACGTTCAATCGCCTCCGAAAGTGATGCTTTGATTTCCTCTCCACTCTCAAAATCGTAGTCGCCAATGAAGGTATGGATTCCCCTTTTCTCCAAATAATTGTAGAGATTACCCGTGAAACTGCGTCTAGTGTCTTCTCCTCTAAAACTGAGGAAAACATCGTAAGCCCTAATATCAATAGATTCTGAAACTGCCTTCGACATCGATTACTTCTTCGCTAATTCAACTCCTCCCACTCCAATCCCAGCAATCCCAAACCCTAGATTCTGCCTCCATCTTCCACTGTTTTATACTACTACTTCTTTTCTACCAAAAGTCATTACTGATAAAAATAAATAAATAAATGGTCACTATCTTTTCTTTTCTTTTCTTTTTTATTATCTATTTTCAGTAAACAAAATCTTCTACCGTCTCTACATACACATGTTCTCTGTGGCTGAAATCTGAACCGTTCTCTCTTTTCATACTGGTTAAAGTTTACATAATACTTTTATCAAAATTTGAAATTTTTCACAACAGTTAAAATTGAGGATATTTTAAAAAATAAAACAAAATGTCTCAATTAAAAAATAAAAAAATTAAATCGTAAACTTTTAAAGAGTAAATGATAAAAAATTTCAATTAAAAAATTAAAAACTAAAAACAGAAATATGAAAAAATAGATAAACAAAAAATATATTTTATCCTAAAACTTAAATAGCTAACAATATCAATTAAAATAACTCAGTTTAATATTCATAGATAACATCAGCCAAATTTAGTCTTTTAAAACAAAAAAGTCATACTCAACAAAAACTAAAACACAAAGAACTAAACTACTTATTCTCTAGCTTCTATAAAAGATTAAAGCATTTATAAATTAGTTAATAGTGAATTAATGGAGAGCAACTGATTTTAGTTTATAAAAAAACTTATTTAATAATTTTTCTACTAAAAATGTGTTTAAAAAAGTTTATCCAACTAGTTTCATAATAAGAGTTTCATTTTTTTTTCATCTCCATTTTTTCTTACCTTGTTACTATAACTTCTCTTTATTCAAATATCTCTATTTTGACTTTCAGAAGTGTTAAGGTCATATTTACTCTAAGCAATAACAAAAATTTAGACTTAAATATAAGTTGCTACTAACTAACTTTTATTTTTGTTTAATGATAATATTCTTATTATGTATTTTATTAATAAAATCTAATTTTTTATGAAAAATTTATTTCTATTGTACAAACATGTTATGAAAGATATTTAAGAAGATTTTTTAAATTAAATGTTATTAATTGAACTCCTTAACCATTCATGTGATTGGTAGTTAAACCGCTTATATTTAAATTCGAATAGAGTATTCTCTAACACACTCCTTGAATATATTTTCTTTTATTGAATGAAATTTTTTAAAAATAATAAATTTGATAGATGTCACCTTGTATTTAAAGATTCTTTTTTATAATTTTATAAGTTTCACCCGTTAAAAAAGAGTACTTAGAAAAGAGTACTTAAAAGGAGTTATTTTATAAGTAAAACAATTCATTAAGAAATAAGGAAAGGGCACAATTCATTAGAGATAGTGTTTGAAGCAGTGCTATGGTAGCACCACCAACCAACGTGGATTCTTCATTTTCAACATCTAAGGCCTCGTTCGGATAGTTTCTAATTTTCTGTTTTAAAATACAAATTCAAAACAGAAATATGTTGAAAAAAAATTCAAAAATTGGATTGAGAAAAAATCCAGAAATGTGTTCGGATCTAGGGCTGGCCGTTCCTGCAAACCCTCCTCCCTCTCCAAACGCTGTTGTTGCCCCTCACTGTCATATCCCTCCACGGACCCTGTTGTACAATGTTGTAATGATGCTCTTTATTTGACATCTTGCACTTTTGTAAGTGTCACTAGACATTTTTTTTTATTAATGATCTCTTGGATGAAAATACCAAAGCAACTTAATGACATTGATGACTTTTTAAATGGATTCTTTTTTTTAAGTTTTTACGTAAAACAAACTCCTATCATTGAGGCTTCTAATTTGATAGGTTTTAACATTCAGACTACAAATAAATTGAAATAAAACATATCATAACACAATATAGTAAAATACATTATTGTAAACATCAAGATATACCGTGTTGTACAACATTTAATTTTTAATAAAATACAACAATATTCGTTAACAATGACAAGTTTACTAATGTATAAAAAGAAATTTCCAAGTTAATATAATATCAAATTGTAAAAATCAAGATATAAAAAATATAAATTAATATAAATGAGTAAATTACATGTTTTACAAGAAAAAATTGATAAAATAATTTATACTTATTTGTAATTCTTATTAAATAAGTGATTTTATTTATATTTATATTTATATTCAAAAAAATTAAAATAAAAAATAAAAGTATTTTTCAAGAATACCAATTCAAACCTAGGTTCTGAATTGGTTCTAGGCTAATTTAGCATGTTGGTCTACTCTAAAATAGTCTGCTTTATTAATAAACAAACTAATCACTAAATCGATCTCCAGTCAAATCAACATGTTTAATTTTCTAAATCATAAAATAAACACACCAAGAAAAAAAAAGATTTTTATTTTTATTTTATTAAAACATATGTTTGCTTAAAATATGTTATTTAACATTTATTAATTAGTGTTAATTCCAATTAAATCAATTAGTTTTTAGTTTCTCACTTCCTAACTTATAACTTGTAAGCTTTCTATTTGTTTGTAAGCTATTAGTTAGCTTATAGGCTATTTTCACCCCACATAAACATAAAAATATCACCATATCATGCTTTGGTAAAATAATGTTTCACCTTTTTTCTTTCAAGGTTTAAATTTACTATAAAAAAATGAAAGAGAATAGTTTCGATTCATTTGTATTTTATATTCATTAGGTTTAAATTGATTTTTCATTAAAAAAATCAGAGTTTTATAAAATATTTTTATTACCAGTGGAAAAATCAATATTATAAAAATATTTTATAAACCTTCGTAAATATACATAGATATATTTTATTAATAAAAAAGTCTTCTATATCAATATAAGTTACCACATTTATCACATTAATCTAAAATATTAAAAAGATTGATTAATAAAAATGTAAGAATCATGGGGTGTGTGTACCAAAATAAACAATGAAAAATTAAATAATTGGGTGAAGGTTAAATTAAATAAATTAAATATTTAGATTAGTAATGAATTAGTTGGACTGGTTGAAATTATTTTTTTCTTCTCATTTCTGAAACTCATATAGCATAGCTCACACACACAATAATTTTTTCTATATAAAAACTGCACGGTAATTGCATATTTCTTACTGTTCAATTAAAAATAATAACAAATATTTGTTGAGAATGTTTAACTGAAAACCAAACTGAATTTGCCTCTAAAGCTAAACTACCTATGTTTGGATAGAGTTTTACAATACTAAAGAATTTAAAATGTAAATTAGGTTATTAATTTAATTTAGATCATTTGGTTAGTATCTACTTGTCACTCTTTCAAAACTCAAAACTGGTTTGACTCCCCTATATATCCTTCTACATAAGAAACTTCTTCAATGATGATGGTCCAATATTCTACCTAGTGGAATATTCTCATTGTTGGACCCAAGACCAAACTTTAGCCATGTTTAAAGCTTTGCAACTCTGCTAGCATTGACAGCAAGGAGACATGACACCACCATGTTGAGGAATCTGCATCGACATCTTCGAAGGTGGTGGTGAGGATGTCAAAACTTATACATCGGCGAAACATATATGTCGGTAGCGAGCGACATCGTGTGTGTGCCATGTCCATCAGAGTCCCGCAACAAAAGATGCTCGAGCATTGAGTTTTTAATTCGTGCCCTCATCCCGGTTGAGGAATATCATGCTTCGATGAGTTTTCAATTGCAGGAGGTCGCTGAAAAGTAATCACCTAGAGTAATCTTCCATTGTCGATAAGCAACGAAATAGAGAGGAAAGGAGAATGTGGTGTGTGATGAGTGGAATTAAATATTTCACTTATTTTAATGGAATTGTAAATTCCTCATTTTAACGGGATTGGAAATTCAGAGAATTTATGAAATTTTAAAAGTAAATATCCAAACGAAGCATTTTCCTTAGTATAAATTGAAGTATCCTAAAAAAATTACATTAGTATGTTTAAATACTCTATTCAAACAGAAGGTTAAGATATATGAAATGCCCATATTTTTTAAATGGATTCAAAATATATCTTAGAAATGAAAAATCCCTCTTTAGCAAATGTTCCATGCTTCCTATTCAGATTATCTCTATAGACACAATCATTAAACCAGTCGAAGTATTGGTTCAAGATTCAATGTTCAAACCAATATTAATAAAACATTAATAACAATTAAATAACACATAAAGTCATATTAAACAAATATAATATTATAACTTTATAGCACTAAAAAATAAAATAAAAACACCACTTCATAGGTTTTTAACATTTAAAGTAAACATACAAATCTGAAACAAATATATCCTAATATTTAGGTTTATATTTGAACGAAATACAATGTCATTAACAATAACAAATAGAATAAAAGATAAAATAAGAAATTAATATAATGCTATAAAATTATAAGAAATAAAGATATAAAATATGAATTAAAATAAATGATTAAATTATATTTTTTTATAAAAAAAATAATTAACAAAATAATGTATACCAATTTGTAAATCTAATTAAATGGCTTTTTATTTATCTTAGAAATTTTAGATTAAATTTAAAAAATGAAAAAAAAAAGTTTCTTAAAAGATCGGTTCAAACCAGTTTTCTACACCGATCTTGGGCTGATTTGAATGGTTTTAAAAATAATCTGTTTTGTTGAGTAAACAGACCAGTCACCATGCCAGTTCCTGATAAGACCGGTTGAACCACTCAGTCCGATTTTCAAAACAATGCATTATATAATCATTGTGACAACCTCTATCTAAATTAAGACTTAACACTATTTAGCTCAAGGATAATGAAAATAAAGTTTATACTAATTGTGAAGATGATGGAAAAACGTGTAAATTTTATGCACCTTTCAAGGATTTTATTTCCTAAGGTATTAGATTTAAATAAAAGAGAAGAATTATTCTCACATAAGAAACGTAGTTTATGCAATTAGAAAACATAGTATATAGATTCACAAACATATACTTCCACGAGATGTCCTACTTTTCAAGTGGTTTCGTCTGAAGATACCTATTAGACAATTTATAGAAGAATATGTACAAATTTAGTTTAAACGTATTAATTCGAATATCATACAATAATTTTTCTCTTGATACCTGATAAGCACTTTTATAAACATGTAAAGGATTGTGTAATATAAAACAAGCAGGTACAAACTTGCATCCCACTTATAAATATAAGAGCATCAAGGTCTACAAAGCAGACACATGTGACATGTAACTATATACAAAATATCACGAATAACTCCAGCAGGACCTAATCCGACATGATTGTTACATACAAACACTACAATCACTTAACGAACAACAAAACTATACCAGACATGATCCAAAACATCCTTAGGCACCCAAAAGGAATGTAGCTCTAACTCTAACTTTGAAAGGTCAGAAGGAGTTATAAGACTCACCAGAGTCACTAGACAGTGGAGAGTTACGAGGAGAACCCCCAATACCACCTACATCACTACTATCAAAACCTATGGCTTCAAGCCAAAAACTAATCCAGGGTGATTCAGATGTGTCACCTTTCATGAAGATATTGACCTGCATGTTAAGAGCTCGCCGCCTCCTGGGTGTGATATGCTCTTGGTTAAGGACATTATGGGGCTCCCTATGTCCCGTTCGATTTCTGTTCAGTTTTCCTGGGCATTAAGCCCTCCTCAGAATAAAAAAAAGAAAAAGAAAAGAGGATGTGCCGCCTCGCCTCTCGTCCATCTGCCGATTGACAAAAAAAGTAAGACCACAAAAAGAAAGAGAGACAGAAGGAGTGAGATTATGTTATACAACATATAAACATGAGACTAACAAATACTTCACACCACACATAAGACATAGGTTAGTTACACTCAGTCAGGTATACAATACCATTTACAACATTATACATGCATATCTCTTACCTTTATTATCTTACAATAAACAATCCTCAAACAAACCTATAATCTATTCACAGAGCATACCATACACACATAGGTATCCATGATTATCAATAGTATTTCAAACATATAGATCTTATCAACTATATTTGCTAGTAGAAGAATTCATTGACATGGCAGAATCAAGCAATCGTCCTTAAACACATCATACTTACTAATACTCAGCCACTCGTGAAAAACATCATTTCTCCAAGCACATATATACAGATATGAAGTGAAATAGATCATAAACAAGTCAATCAATCATAGAACAAGTCTGTCTTGTCAACCAAAACTTCAACAATAAATTATAGAGGTAATCAATCATTCACAATTATATCAATCAATGCTTGGCACCTATGATGCATGGAATGCATGTTTTCCTATTTATTTTGTTCCTCTCTTTCAATTAAGGTACAATCATACATGGAGTACCCATAACTCAGTAGGAACAACAACTAGCCCGCACGTGGATAGAAATGCATTCCATATAGGAATGAAACAACTCTCGACGCAGGGCAAAAGATAGATTTCTTAAAGGAACTAATGACTTAGCGACCATGACGGATACACATTATCTGTTGTGGGGGCAATTCCCCAACCAGATTTTTTTTATTTGTTAATGTATATAAAAAAATTGCCCTCATAAAAATTATATATTATCCCTATTGGATTTTTTTTAACCCAAAGTTCAAATAAACATAAGACATTCAATACAAAAACTACATGCTTAATAAATCATTTAGATCAATTCTTATTATTGTTACAGTAATACAAAAAAAACACACCACATACTTGCATAGAGCACATCGTAATTTTTTATAGTATTGACAATAAAAAAATCATAAAACATTTTGAAAGTATAAGAATGTACAGAGGACAATTATAATTTGTAGAAGTTTAAGTACTTTAGATTTCTTTTATCATAATATTATATATTTTGTAGTACCTTGTAATATTTACTTTTGTGAAAACATTAAAAATTATTTCTTACTACCACTAAAAAAAAATTTTGGATCCACCACTGGTCCACTGCTTAGGGACTTGCCAACTTATCACTTAACAAAGCTCCCATAAAGGACAAAGTGTGCATGTCCCTGAAGGGATAACAACTAATCCGTGCGGGACAACTCGCCCCATACACATCACTGTGCATTATCTAAGGAATCAACAGCTTGTTCATGTGGGGGTAGATAATATGATGCATGAGTAATTTCATTATCTCTTTCTCTTTGATATTTACAAACGTGATGGATTCACTACGGAAATCCTTTTGCATGTTGTCCCAAACTGGAAAATATTTCTTTCCTACCAAAAAGCTTTTCTTACTTCTCTTAAATCCAAGTTTAAATATTAGATCATTTAAAATCATGAAGTAATGAACTTAGAAAAAGGAAACTAATGGAAAGCAAATTAGAAGTATGAGAAAAGTAGTATATATATATATATATATAGAGAGAGAGAGAGAGAGAGAGAGAGAGAGAGAGAGAGAGAGAGAGAGAGAGAGAGAGAGAGAGAGAGAGAGAGAGAGAGAGAGAGAGAGAGAGAGAGAGAGAGAGAGAGAGAGAGAGACTCTTCTTCCTAACCATTAGATTTCAAAAAAATGAATGACGAGAATGAAGAGTAACTCTAAAAGTGATCATGTGACATTAAATCTTGACCGTTCATATTTGGTTATGATAACACCGATTAAATTTTTATCAATGAGTCATGAGCAATCACATAAGTGAACTTGATATCACACTTAAACCCAAAACCTTAAGGCTCGGACTCATGAGTCTTATCCTCACTTATATGGTGTTCAACTTTCTCTCATTCATATCTAATGTAGAATTTCATCTCACACTTGTGTGTGTGTGAGTAGGAATCAAATTACTCTAAATGCAACTTTAAAAGAGTTGCTCCTCATCTTCACAATTCATTCTTTTAAAATCCAATGATTCCAATAAGTAACTATAAGTTTGGTTTGAAAGCGAATCCCCTAAATACTCATAGGTTCATATACTTGGATACTATATGGAAAATACATATGCATGAACATTATTTAAAATCATTTTGAAGAAAAGCATCTAATTAAATTAAGATTGAAGAATGCTGATGATAGTTCATCAACTCTTAGCAAAACCAAAACCTTGATTGAAGCATAATCCTCAAAACATGGGACCAATTGCATTTGAAAATATAAAGTAAAATCTACAATCTCACAAAAGAAATTCAAAATATTAGAATAGAAAATACACAGCAATTTATGCAAGACAGAGCTACTGCAGTAATAAGTAATAAACCACAACTAATACACCCCCTTCACTTAACCAATTTTCAATCCACACTTGTCAGCTGTCACTAATTGGCATCAAGTTCAGCTAGAACATCACATTTTAAGCATTAATAAGCAGGGCAACAAAAGACCATGCAACTCAAACTTCATATGAATCTTATACACTCAGATAGCAAGCAAACAGTTGATTCAACAACATGCTGTCCAACACTTTAACTCATAGAACCTTTCCAATGTAAAAATCACTATAAATCAGAAAAATTTAAATAACATGGGACCCATTTCATTTGAAAATAAACATTTAAGTCTACAATCTCGCCAAAGGATTTGTTCAAATTCAAAATAGAATTTCCCCAGCAATTTTCGTAATGCTGGACTAACTAATGTCAAAATCTAACTTTTGATAATTCCAAGACCTTACATGTTAGTACAAATTGTTCCCCTAATTTAGCTGTCGTGGTATCCATGTCAAAGCATCATACACATTGAGGAGCAATTTGCACCTTGAATTTATTAAAACATTTAGCATTATCAGGCACTGCATGGCATCAAGCATGTTTACCTTGGAAAAGAGGGAAGCAGATCTTAAATAACATCATGAAGGATCTCAAGAAGAGGAGGTAGAACAATTTTGATATTCACATTCCATAGGTTCGTAATCATTTGAGGAAGGTTGGGTTTCTTCCATGACATGCCCCTATTTCCATTGTATACAGAGTAACATATATAAATAACAATAATCCATTGTTAAAGGAGATGTATCAAGGTGAAAGATGAAAAAATAATTCATCCATATAGGTCTTACGTTTTTGTCCAATTCCACCGAATCACACATGCTACCATAATTTGATGCAGGTTGGTCTTCTTTTTTGCCATACTCCTGTTCCATTGTGTTGTATACAAAGTAACATGAATAAACAATGAAGCTTCATCGATAAAGGAGATATATCAAATTGAAAGTGAAAAACCAAACCATCTATATTAGTCTTACCATATCTTTTACCATGTTATGTGTCAAGTGGTGCATTGTCACCTGACCTTGCTCATCAATCTTTACAAGAGATTTATGAAGCAACATGTTAATACCATCTTTTGCCCAGACACCAAAAAGATGATGAAGTCTGTCTTCAACTATTGCCTTTTTTTGTCCAATGAGGTTATAGGCAATATGAATTAACATTTTCTTCTGATCATTGCTCAAAGCATCAAAGATCATTTGAACTATCACTTGTTTCTTGTTTTCATTTGGAATTTTTTCAAATTCATCTAATATATACTGACACTGTTCTGCACTTTTTTCACGAAAGTAGGAAGCTATCAGTTCCAAAGTATATGGAACCCGAGAAGCCATAGTTACTGCTCGTGCGATAATTCCCAAATACGTAATTTCTAGATACCGAGAATTAAACACTTTCAAATTAAACAATTCAATACTCTCTTTCTCTGTGAGCCTTTCTACCTCATATATTTCAATCTCAGGACATTTTAGGAAACAATTTTTCTCAGCTGTAATGATGACTTTGGAGTTGAAACTAAAGCAGTCATATGCTACTTTAACAATGTATTCCAACTGCTCTTGATCAAAAATGTCTTCAAAAACCAAAAGAGACTTTCCCAGTTGTTTTCCCTTCTTCCGTAATATTTCTTCTTCAGTTCCAGACTCACTATCATTGTCAACAATTATTTTAGAGCAAAGCATCCTTATGAGATGTACTGATCCATGATTCCTTAAATTTTCTCCCACCTTCTCAAGAAAGCAATAATAGGCAAATTTCCCCCCATTGGAACGACAAACTCCACGAACTACAGTTGTTTTGCCTATTCCAGCTTCTCCATATACCAAAACCCTCACTCTATCGTCAGATTCAGATTTCAAAAGATCATTAACTTTCTCCACTCGACAAGGTAATCCAACTGAGCAAGAAACATGGTCAGAGACCTTTTGAACTATATTCTCAATAACCTGGTGTTGATATGTATTCCCGGACCTGCGCAATCAAAGGAGTTTAGGTGAAGCTAGCCCTACTAAATGCATCATATCCATGTCCTGATATTTATAACAAACAAGGTTTAGTTCATAGTGTGCTTGATACTTTGATATACATATCTCTGAGAATATACGCAGGTAACACCAACATAGTGTAGCCATACGCCGTAAAGATTATAATAGAGAAGAGGAGAGGAGTACCATTGAAAAGTATTGTGTAATTGATTGAATAATATGCAAATGAGTATGTGATGGCTCGTAAGGGAAATTGGCTTCCTGTATCCGAGGCCAGGAAATACCTCCAGAAAGAAAGGTAAGAAGACAGGGTTTTTGGCTTGCTAATACTTGCCCCCTTTCATTGATATATCACTATTTATAGGCTTACATTTGCTAATAGGATAAGGACAACAATAACAGAATGGCTAACAACTAGGGGGACAGCCACTAACAGATACTGATTCCAATACTACCCACTACTAGCAGAATTCGAGTAAAGGTCTGATGCTATCTATAGAGAGTTGCTATCAGCGTGCTATAAGAGGTAACAATCCTTGTGGGCTCTTAATAATCCTTTTGGGCCTGTGATTAGCATCTGAGTCCAGGGTGCTATCAGTGTGTTTACATGCTATTTATAGAGAGTTGCTAATTGCTATAAGAGGTAACTAACATTTAATGAACTAACTAACAAACCAATTTCAATTAACAGAACTAAGTGTACTCTAAAAATTACAACGTTATATATATATAACCAGACAGATGAAAACAGGGAGAGACAAAAAAAAATGGTTAGATGGGGGTACCGATTGAGACTCCAGCCAGAAAAATCAGTTACTTCTTTCAGAGTAATTATCCACCTGTCTAAGCACCCAGGCTCCACATGGTTGGCATGAGAATCAAAGGCTATATCAAAACTACCTTTTTGAAAGCGTACATGAGACGGTTCCACCTCGAAGAAAACTGGAAAAATGCGTCGATCTTCTGCCGCACCGTACTTATTTACGATCTCGGTAAGTTTATCCAAACGAGATGAAGAAGTTGCATAGTGATGGGAAAAAACAATAATGAAAATCCTGACGCATTCAGTTTCCTCTTCCTTAAGATCCCGATGGTCTTCTGAGACTACCTTAACGGAGAATCCGCATACTTCGAGAGATCTTAAGAGATCGCCCGCAAAACCTTGGTATGTATCTTTGGCGCAGCTGATCAGCACTTCAGATGTCTTGGGTTCCGACATGACTTCGAATGGAAAGTGTAGCGACATATTCATTTAACTGGAGCATCAATATGTTTTTTGGTTCGAACATTGACTTCGTGACATAAGTGTCTTTTCAGTTGTATTCAATCATTTGGGACATGAGTTGGTCAATTTATGATTATGAATCTCACAAATCAACTCTACCGTTGAGTCTTGTTCTCCAACCATTGGCTTGGAACAAAACTTGAAGGGACACCCACCTATACTCACCACTCTTATCACATCCCATTAACAGACAAATTCATTTTCATAAGCATCGAATCGAGCCCATCGCACAACATCCTTTTGGCTGTCAAACACCTACAAACAAATCCATAGCTTCCTACGACATATTCATGAATATATTATTACTTAAGAAATATTGAACGCATCTGAACAATTAACATGTGATTCATTAACACCACATTCTTTTTTATTTTCATAATCCATATCCACTTCTTTGGGCATTATATTTTTATACATCCACCGATCCTCATTCATCTTAACAATAAATAAAAAATTTAAACACAAACATAGAAAAATCCTATCCAAATAAAAATACACAAATAACATAGTAATAATTTAAAAACAAATACACAAATAACATAGTAAAAAGCCAAAATCCTATTTCATTCTACACGTATAAACAATTCAAATACAAAATGACAATACAAACAAAGTAATAAATTAAAAACAAAATTAAACTTTACAATTTCAAAAAATGGAGTCTCTTGCGGATCAAGTTAATTTGTGAGATTTTTGTAGATTAAGTTGATCTGTGAAATACTTACGAATTAACTTGATCCGCAAAAGACTCATGAATCAACTTGATATGTGATTCATTGTTGCGGATCAAGTTGATCCGTAAGTCTTTCACGGATCAATTTGATTTGTAAAAGACTCACGGATCAACTCAATCTGCAACTATCAACTTGATCCGCAACAATGAAATTTAACTGCGGATCAACTTGATCCGTAAACTTCTTACGGATCAACTTGATCCGCTCGATTTGTCGTACACTAGAACAGAACGCACCCAACACTGCGTACACGGAACCCAAATTAATAAAAAATAATAGATTTAAATATACTTTTTATTTATAAGGACAAAAAATAAAACAAATATATTTAATAAGAATTAAAACAAAAAGATTATAAGGAAAAAAAAAAATTTTAATCTACATGAACAAAAAATATATTTAAACGAAAGTAATCTGTCATGTGTCATTGTTAACAAATACTAATTATAGTTATAAAGTGGTGTAAATATTTACTTAAATATCTTTTTACTCTTTTGAATTTTATTTTCATCTTACAAATTATTTTTAGTTCTTACAAATTATACTTATTTATTTTTTTATTTTTATAAAGTTTTAGATAAAACTTTTTAGCTTTTAAAGTCTTATCTAATAGAATTTAAGGACAAAACATATAAACAAACATAATTTATATGAATTAAAATAAGAAAATTATTTTACAAGAATGAAAAATAAAAAAACGTTAAATTAGAGACACTAAACAAACATTTAAACCTATATTTAAATTATTAAAATAGATATATAACTCTTCAATTATTTTTCACATATCCCAAACACTTAATTGAAGAAAATAAACATGACAATAATTTAGTAACATTATTTTATAAGCAAGAATACTAGATGAAATATATTTTTAAGTTTTAATAAGATGAAAACCTTCATTGTCTTGATAGAAAAAATATTTTAATTTCAATCTCATCTTGGATTATGTTATTTAGTGTTATATGGTCTTTGTTTTAAATATAAGTAAAAAAATTATTCACGTTAATTACATTAATTATATTTAATTGCATCAATCTTAATTAAAAAATAAGTTTTTTCTACAATCTTTAATTGAAACATGATATTAGAAATAAAAATGATTTATTGGAAGTATCACTTCAATTAAATAAATAATATTTTATATTGAAATAAAATTACTTAAAATTTTCTTGAGATGAAGAAAAAAACTTTTTTCTCTCCTTATATTTGAGACCCAAAGAAATATATGCTATAATAATTAAATTAATTTAATCATAAAATAATAATAATATTACATTACAATTTAAAATGATTGCATTTAAACAGTACTTGAATGTTATCTGATGTATTAAATGCTATAATAATCAAATTAATTTAATCATTAAGTCATGTTATAATAATAACAATATGTTACAATTTCAAATAAATTATAAATAATATATTAAAAGATATTTTTATCATTCTTTATAAATTTTTAATAATAGTTTATGCAAATCAAAATTTCAAAAATAAATTCATTCAAATTAAAAAAATTAAATTTTACATATTAAATCTCAAAAAAATAGTTTGAAAATAATTAAATAAACTCCATGTTTTTTAACTTATAATAAGAGAGTTGATGGACGGGCTCAAGTCTCACTTTGAATAAGACGCTTGAAAAGACACATTTCATTTACATTAAGATTAGTTTTGTATGCTAATTCAGGTTATAGACGGTTTCCTTAATAAGAAAAAAGGTAATCAAAATTTTCTTTTTGTCATAACAAATTCAAACTTAAGAACAAAACATTTTAGTAAAAAAATATTAAAATGTAAGGTAATTATCATATTAAAAAATTATAAATATATTTTTGTGTGTGTTAATTTTGTTGTAAAACTCCTAAACCAATTGATAAATTTTTATCTTGGAAAAAAGTCATCCTATAAAACATTATCATGCACACATTTGAAAATAAATACAAAGAAACTATGAAAAACCAAAATTTCCAAAAAAAAAACAAATATGAAAAACCTACATATCCTGTAGTAACAATGCTTAAGAAGGCAAAAAAAACTGTATAGAAGTAAAGAATAAGTAAATCATCTCTTATCATCTTATTTACATAAGAAAAAAGTTGTAACTTCAGAAAATTTAATTAAATTAATATTTTTTTCATCATTTTTTTAATATTTGTTATACTTTTAATTATACTCAATTATACATTTATAGTTTTTGTTTTATAACCGTAAATTGCTCTAGGAAGGAAATTACAGATTATCTAAATTTTTATTCATTGTAATACTAATTAACTATTTTTTTTTAAATGTTTGAATTTAATTTTAAAGCAATTTTATAGTTTACGTAATTTAATTATATAAAATCTTATTTTCTATTTTTTACACTATATAATTTTGGATTTTTTATACTTTATATAATCTTTAATTTTATAGCAATTAAAAACCTTATATTAATTTAAACCTAATAATAGAAATTCACAAATGGGCATAAAAGTTTTAATTATTAGTAGTTTTTATTATATCACCGTAAAATTGGCAGAGAATAATAATTGAGGAAAATGATAGAGCCACTATTTATTTATAAGTTAAAAGAATAAAGGATAATAGGTCCTTTTCTACCAATTTTTATGAAAGTAGTCTTTTTTAGATCAATTTTATTGTGGCTGAAATGAGTTAATTGTGGAGTTTATATATTTTATTTGTTACGACTAATCGGTTTAAGCATGCGATGCATGGACTGTTTTTAATTTTTTTCTGTGATAACAATTGATTATTTATCATAATCAATCTATTAAGTGAAATACAATATGAAAACAACTTGTTTTTAATTTTTAATTGGTGAAGCGACCCATACGATATTGCGAATGCACGGTTGTTGATTAAATTAATTGAATAATTTAAATGACTTTGTTCTTGACATTCTAATAATGTCACTTAATATAGTACTTTTCTTAGTAACATAATAAAATGAGCAAGTAAGAATAATTAATGACTCAAAACTATTTATAATTAAAATTTGTGATTAAAATCTGCACAAATATAAAAATGAATATAGTATTTAATTGAGAATTATGTAATCAAATATAAATTAGATCCATTTGGATTGCATTGCTGTGGATTAAAAAATATTTAATTTTTTGCACTGACTACTTGTCCTTTCTTATTGATCTTTATTGGCATCAGTCATAGAAGTTGTTTTCTAGATTTTGTTTGTCATTTTGGTTCAATTTAGATTCGTTAACCTCCTTTGCAGATGATCACTAAGGCAACGGCTGATGGTACTTTCAACACCCGAAATAAGGATATGGAACAACATGCAACAACAAAGTCTTATTGCAAACATAGGAAACTCAAGAGCTTGCAATTACTCATCGACAATGTCAAGGTACCTTGCTAGCTACTATGTCCTATGGGAATGACCAACATTTAATAAACCTACTGAGAACAACCTTCTCTTTGGATTTTTTCAATATCCCGTGTCTTAATCACTCAAGGAGTAAACAATTTTGTTTTGACTTGATGACCAATTCAAAGTTTACTATTCTAGGAGTAGGACCCCACACGGATATGATACTTGAGAACTTGTAATAATTTTTACTAATTTGTTGGTCTTAAGTCTTAATCATTAGTTTTTTTTTTCAGGCAGTGGTCAATGTTTGAAAGTGTTTAATTTGTTCTGTGATACAGGAAAAGGGTTTGGAAGACGAGGTTGCAAGGTTGGAGAAGCATAAAAGGTTGCTGGAAAAATTACCAGAAATGGAACTAAGTGAAAAAGCCAAGAAGCTGAGGCAAGCTTGCTTTAAAGCTAATTACAAGAAGATGCATTTCTGTTGTTTTTGTATGTTGACATTTCATTCCTGTATCTGTGTAAACTTCAGGTGTTACTGGATTTTGCTAATTTTCAAGGTTTTGATCAATTTCTATTTGTTCTTCCAGTTTTCTTAACTGGAAAGGGATGGAAGTAGCTTATTTCTTTTTGTGTTGGGAGGGCCAAAAAAATGTAAAATGAAGTAAAATAGAAATACACAATTAGAACCTATATGTTTTAAATGTTATTAGAAGCTCATCTGCATTGCATTTCTGTAGCACTAAATTTGACATTTTAGAAATGGCTAATGTTGTCCCTAGATTATAATTGTTGAGACTTAATGAATTACAATGCTCTGTATATAGAATTACAAATGAGATTTTTAAAAAAAAATAAAAAACAAACAAACTTTCTATGACTATTCTATAATAATCACTATAAAAAATATCATATTCTAAGATGATTATAGCACGAGACCGTCAGTACATAATAAGATACATGAACTGACAATATATTTTATAATTATTATGTAAATAATTTTAGTTATATATAAATTAAGTTACTCTAATTTATTGTTATTATTATAACTATAAATATAAATAATTTAAATTTTTAGTCTAAATATATATGTTTCAAATTTAACTCAGGAATATACTTGTTTCAAATTTAAAGTTTTAGTACAAAAATATATGTATATAATTTTTTTGAAAGTATTTTGTTTTTAGTATAATTTTTAGCACAATACATTTCAAATTCTAATTTAATTTTCCTTTTTGTTTTAAATTTTTATTTTAACAAATATTCATTGATATCCGTGAATATACTTACATATATTCTTACAAAATTCATTGATACTTGCCTAAAGGATATTTGTGTAGGTACGAAACAAGCACGATGTGTATTTTCTTTCAATGAGAAAACGATGAAAGACTACTAGTTTTAGCCTGCCTTATTTCATTATCATTTTTAATAATAATTTAATTTACACAATACCAAATCATATTTATAAAATTATTAATAATTTATACAATATTTAAATTTAAAAACTATCATGTAAATTATATATATGTATGAACACTCGATCTAACTGAACACCTAAGTATACCCCTAAAAAATTTAACATATTGAAGCATAAAGTTATCTCATACTTAGGTAATTGGCTTTGATGAATACATGGGTACCAGCCATCAAAGTGTATGGAAGTCAAGTATTTCAATATTCAACATAGTTAGATACTCAAATACTTATACATTCCAATATCAATAGTATTTGAGTATTCGATGCAACTGAATGCTTGTCTAGATACATATCAACACCTTCATGAGATTTATGGTTAAAAGTACTCAAGTATTTAGTTAAGTCGAATACCAAAGTATACTAAATCCTGCATTTGAGCACAATGAGATGCTGGGCCTAATGTCTGATATTCAGTCCAACCGAGTACCCAAACAACCAAAAGCATAAAACAAGTTAAAAGTCATAAAAGGTAATTACTTTGCATAAAGAATATTAAAGACAAAAATAGATATCTTAAAAGTAACTATCAACACATTACCTAAAATAATAATGATGTGTTGAGGCCCATGAGTCTTTGGAACCATTAAAATATAATATAAATAGTTGTGAGAATATTAAGATAAATATTATTCATTGATATATAATATATTTGACAATAATTAAGTAACTCGTTCCTCAGGAAATTTTTTCTTGAGAGTATAACAAGAAAAATATTGTTCTTAAATATTTTTAAAAATATATCATATATTGGACAATAATTATTTTATTATCTCTCAAGAAACATATAAATAAAGTTTACCAATTTCATATTGCCAATAATAAATAAATCAAGAGTGAAACAAACCCGCCTTTATTTGATTCTTCTATGTTTCATTTCTAACTCAAACAAAACATAATTTAGAGCTAGCAAATTAGATTGAATTTTAGTTAGATAGGATTCCGAATTTGGAAACTTGTGTTTTGTCATCACCACACCACTACTAGGCTATATATACTTGGACACTGTTGTTTTGTCAGAATCACTGTATATGTTTTTGTAAGATCTAGGTCATATAGATAGTTACTCCAATTCCGACAATGCAAGCCTTTAGCTACTTGGTTGAGCCCTTCAAATATCATGTGTTCCTCAGCTTCAGAGGCAAAGATACACGCTTCACTTTTACTGGCAACCTCTACCGTGCTCTCCGAGATCGGGGATTCTGCGTCTTCATGGATGATCAGAGAATTGACAAGGGGGAGAAAATATCTCAAGAACTCCCCAAGGCGATTGAGGAGTCCAGGATTTATATTATCGTTTTATCTGAGAATTTTGCTTCTTCCCGGTATTGCTTAGTTGAAGTTGTTATGATTCTTGATGAGTTCGCTAAGGGGAAGGGTCGATGGATTGTGCCGGTTTTCTTCTACGTCGATCCCTCTGTTCTGGTTCGTACTTATGAACCGGCATTGGCGAACCAGAAGAAGTGGTCTAGTGATGACAAAATTGAAGAATGGAGGACTGCTTTGACTAAATTATCTAAATTTCCTGGCTTCTGTGTCAGCAGGTACTCAATCTCGCCAATACTTTTTTTTTCTTCCCTTTTTCTGCTTTTCTTTTTGGTGAAAAAAAAATGCCTTTGACCTCATTGTATATCTATGTAGCGATTCTTCGAGTAAACTCCTTTTTATTGTGCAGGGACGGGAATATATTTGAATACCAACATATTGATGAAATCGTTAAAGAGGTCTCTAGACATGTTCTCTGCCCAATTGGACTTGATGAAAAAATATTTAAGGTTAACTTGCTTTTGTCCTCTGGATCAGATGGAGTCCGCATGATTGGGATATGCGGAGAAGCTGGGATTGGTAAAATAACTTTAGCCCATGAAGTTTTTCACTTCAACGCTGACAAGGTATTTGATCACTGTCTCCTTTTTTATGACGTGGGAGGAATTTCAAATCAGTCTGGAATTTTATCAATACTCCATGGAAAAAGGGTTTTTATAATTTTTCAAGATATTAAACATTTCAAGCAGTTGGAAGACATCCGAGAACTAACTAAGCAGCTTGGTTCTGGCAGCAAAGTCATCATTACTGCTCAAGATAAACATTTGCTTGATAGATGTGGGATTGGATTTGAAAGTATATATGAAATAAAAAGGTTTAGTGATTCAGAAGCTGATCAATTTCTTAAATTCAAAGTTCTTAATTCTGCAACTGTTAGTCCAAAGTATGTGAACATTCTAAACCGAATCAAGTCTTATGCCCTTGGTCATCCATGGACTTTGGAAGTAATATGTTCCAACTTGAGTGGAAAATCAATAGAAGAATGTGAATCTGCATTACTCAAGTATGAATCTATAACAGATAGAGACATCCAAAAGATACTAGAAGTAAGCTTTAGTGCTTTGGAAAAATGTCAGCAGCAGATGTTGATTCACATTGCATTGTACCTCAAAGAACAGAAATTGGTAGATGTTGAAGCTGAACTTTGTAATAAGTATAAAGTCTGCCCCAGATTAGATATTAGAGTGTTGCTTGATAAATCTCTTATAAAAATTAATCACCACGGTCAAGTGACATTGCATACCTCTACACAGGAAATGATTAAAGATAAAGCTTCACGTTTTGAGGTAAGAATACTTTGGATGATTTGAATTGATTTTTTTATTATTATTATTTAACCTTGTTTTTAACAATGAACAATTATTGTTTTGTCATGTAACTCTGTATATACAATGTAATAGGAGTATGGAAACCAAGAAACGCAATTTGTCTCAAATGATGGAAGCGGGGATTGGGATCCGATGGAATTGGATTGACAATTACCAGAAATCTTGCTGCTTCAAAGAAAAAAGTTTACTTCTGTTCCCGTTCATCAGTAGTTAATAATTTTTTCCTTGTGTGTGTATCATGGTTTATTTTGAAATTTACATTTCTGAAAATCTGGTCTTTAACCAAGCTGAATGGTGTTGTTTGATGCATGACTGACTTCACCTAGCGGGAAAAGGCTTTTGTTGTTGTTCTTGTATTTTGAGGTTTACACTTCAGTGTGTTAGCTATAGTGAGCTGTTTGACTTCAAATGCTAGTGTGTCAATGTTTTATGTTCATTATGTGAGAATATACTATTGTTATTTTTAATTATAGAGAAAAAATCTTCAATTCACGATGTGCTGACATGGTTTAATTTATGATTTGGAAAATATGGCTTCCAGTTATGATTTGGATCCATATTTAATAATATTAACCATGATTTCAACATTTGATGAATCTGTTTTCCCTCCTTAAATTTACTCAAGTGTTTAATGACTCCAAATTACAAATAGATTAAGTTTTCTCCTTCAATATTATTTACATTATTTCCTGTTAATATCTTATGGGCATCAAGTTGGTGCTATACTAGTCTTTTTTAAGAGAAAATTAATTGTGATCATGTAGTCAAAGCTCAAACTTGGATCTTTACATTTTAATTGCTACTGATTTGAATGATTATGAAACTGAATGTTGTGATCTATATTCAACTGAACTGTTACAAAATTGCTAACCACATGTATAGCTGTTAGAAAGTTATGATCTGAATCCTAACTAGCTTGCTTACTTTACAAAACAGTAACAATAGCAGCTCAGCAGTGAGGATGACTTAACAGAATAAGTGCTAATTTAGCATTTCTCTCCCAAACTCTGTGTGCAGTGCAGCAATGTAAATTAATCAAGCACTGAGTTTGTATGCATTACTGAATCTGTGTGGTGACACAGCCTTGGTTAGGATGTCTACAATTTGATCTTAGGAAGAAATATTGCAGAATAATAGGAGTAATGACTTTCTATATGATAGGGTGCAGATCTAGCTCCTTATGCTTGTTTTTCGGAGTTTCAAACCTTATTATGCTAGAAGGAACAATACTTGGGCTGTCATAGTAGATGATAGGTCTGGTAGCCAACACATTTAACTCTTGCAGGAGTCGGAACCCACAATACTTCAGTAGCAGTGTTGGCCAAACTGTTGTACTCAGCTTTAGTGCTAGATCTCACAATTAGGGCCTGTTTCTTAGACCATCAAATGAAATTAGACCTAACTTAATGCATAAGCCCAACATCGATCTTTTGTCTTCCGTCATCAGGATCACATGCCCAGTCAGCATCATAGTAGGTTTATAGAGTGAATGACAGGTGGAACTGAGCCAGTGCAGCAATAACCCACGATAAATGGGTGCTTTTAAGGATGTGTGCATCTCTGGTTGGGAAAGACATTGGCTCTCTTCATTCACATTATAGTTGATTTCTGGCATAGTTAAGGTCACATATTGTATGGATGAGAATCGTGGACATAGTGTGTTTGGAAAATCACTGTCTCTTAACATAAATGGATATTGAACTCAAGGACAGGCAAAACTTGCTTCTTCATTTCCTCCTTTTGAAAGTGTGAATGCCTGTTTTTTGGTGTTCAAAATGGTAATCCAAACATACCAATAGTCAGCTCCAAACTGAGTTTACAGCTGCCAACCATAGTAGGCATGCCTTTGGCATCAATCATGTGAATTTTGGTCTACTTCCCTTGAGATAACAAGACGGATCGGGATGGTGCATGACTGAATACCCAAAAAGCAGTGGAGGTGCAAAGTTGCTTTAATCCAAAAAGTGAACTGAGTTTGGTGATAACTTGCAGGGTTAGTTGGGGTGAGCTACCAGAAACCAAGCGACCAAGCATCAGGACAGAACCAGAAATTCACAGAACAATCTTACAACGCAGCTACTAAAGAAAAGACAAAAGTAGAGCTAGTGTTTCACAATCCCAGAGATGCAGACTCAAGACAAAGCTGATAGATGTTTATTGCTCACTATTCTCTTCTCTGTCCTCATGGGCCCCATCATCAAGGAAACCGTCACTGGTGTGGTGCTAATTTTCAAGTAGTGTGAGTAGTGTTATTAAAACCTTGCTCAGCCCGGCCAGTTGAACTGTTCGGACCGGAAATCAGGCATAAGGACTGGGTCAAGTCATGATATGGATTGGTTATGTAATTGGCCTGGTTAGGCACTGCCTCCGACTGATCCAGTGGTTCAATCAGGTCAATCACCGGTTCGATTTTTATAACACTAAATGTGAGCGATTTTCTATCCTTTTGATTGACATAGGCTTTGCTTGTCTAGATTGAGGGTGATGCTAGGTGCATCCAGCATTTTAAGTGAATGGACAAAAATGTCCTTCACTCAAGTTTATCTGTATGAGTCATATGAATCAAGTTGATCCGTATGACTCATACGGATCGTTTATCCGTACAAACCATACATATTAATCATGTATTTTCGTACCTTCAACACAGGATAATTTTGGAATTAACAAAAAATGAAAGCTGGTGCACCTAGCAACACCCCTAGATTGACCTTGCTGATCCAACACCTGGCCCAAGTGTTTGTGGGCTTCATCACAAAGGCAACCAACAAGGCAATAACTTCTGTTCCCCCGATATTTTCAATTTTATATTTTTCAAAGTTCCATATTTGCCCGTCTTCTTATATAAGTTCTCTCTCACCCTTATCTCAAACCTCTTCACGCCGTTGGGGATTTCACTTTCAGAGTTATACCCCATTCTCATTCTTGCAAATTTCAATCCCTCGGAAGGCAGCAAAACAATTAACAAGTATGTTGGTATAAATAAAATTGTGCAAAACTGCATACTATCCTCCTATATTTGCTAAATGTGAAATCGGATGAAAAATACAAGAGTAAAAAAGAAGCAAAATTCCACTCTAAAAAGGGTAAAAAATGCATAAGCTAGATTGATATTTAGTCCAAAGAACTTGGATGAATATATGAAATAATAACAAACATAAAAAGAAAAAGTTACTCAAGCACCAAGTTACTCAAACTATTGAAAGATTACAAGTGTTGCAAAAACTGAAGCAATGCTGCTTGATTTGCAGGATCGATATTTTCGCTGATGATCTTAGGGTACGTCGCAGGGGAAAGTTAAGAAAGTCAGGACAATGACCCACATGAAACGCCACAACAAAAAAACCTACAGACCGAAATTTTTAAAAATTAAAGCTTCTGGAACAAGCAATCCAAAATAGGCTATCCGGATTACTTTAAGCATTCTGGAACATATACATAACAATATTCCAGATCATCTGATCCGGAAAACCCAAACAAGCTTGTGGATTCTCTAATCTGGAACATACCAACAAATGTGCACAATACAGATTTATCAATCCATAAAATAAACTAAAAAAGCAACCTGTTCCACAAAATGAATGTGCTTCGAATGTGTTGGTGATTGTCGTCTGTGTTGGCAGTGATAGTCCTCACGGGTGGCAAAGAAAGTCGAAGGGGGATGCAGAGGATAAGGGTTCGAAGAACAAGAAAATAGGGGAAGCAAAGGTATTTTGGGGCTTTAATTTTGTTTTAATTTTAGGATTGAATAAACTCTTTTTTTTAGTACCTACAAAATAACTTGTTTTGATTTTGGTACACAAGTAAATTTAGAGGAATAAATTTTTAGGATTATATAAAAATATTATGATTTTCTTATGCTATTAAAAAAAATTAAAATATCCAAAATATAGAACTTATTTATTAATAGAAAATAATATAACATAATTGAATGTGATTAGCTTTTAATACAACTAAAAATAGTTTTAACAATATTATTTTCCAAATGAAATTACACAACAAAATCCAAATGAAAATAATAATAAAATTATTTTTATAAAAAATAACTCGTAAATCATTTCATTATAATCACTTTTATGAAGATAATTAATTTAACATTCCGCGAAAAAAATTATTGGAAACAAAATTAATTGAATGAATAAAAATATAAATTTAATAAAACTTACTTAAATTTAAATGATTAAATATAATATTATATTCACGTTAATATTTGTTAAATTTGATTTTATGCAACATTCACTGATAAAACAATTTTCAAAAATACATTTTTCACAATTTTTAGTTAATTTTTTCAAGATAAATATTTATGATATCATAATAAATTTTAGTTAATTGATTCCTAATTCATTATTTATAATCTCGAAATCTTTTTTTTATTAAAAGACCAAATAACGATTACATTCCAGGATGATTTCCGGTTTCTCTAAAAGAACACAGAATTTGTTATTATTTTTAGTTGAACAGTAAGAAACATGCAATTACCGTGCAATTTTTATATAGAAAAAATTATTGTGTGTGAGCTGCTATATGAGTTTCAGAAATGAGAAGAAAAAAATAATTTCAACCAGTCCAACTAATTCATTACTAATCTAAATATTTAATTTATTTAATTTAACCTTCATCCAATTATTTAATTTTCCACTGTTTATTTTGGTACACACACCCAATAATTCTTACATTTTTATTAATCAATCTTTTTAATATTTTAGATTAATGTGATAAATGTGGTAACGTATATTGATATAGAAGACTTTTTTTATCAATAAAATCTACCTATGTATATTTACGAAGGTTTATAAAATATTTTTATAATATTGATTTTTCCATTGGTAATAAAAATATTTTATAAAACTCTGATTTTTTTAATGAAAATCAATTTAAACCTAATTAATATAAAATACACATGAATCGAAAATATTCTCTTTCATTTTTTATAGTAAATTTAAACTTTGAAAAAAAAGGTGAAACATTATTTTACCAAAGCATGATATGGTGATATTTTTTTATGTTTATGTGGGGTGAAAATAGCCTATAAGCTAACTAATAGCTTACAAACTAATAGAAAGGTTATAAGTTACAAGTTAGGAATTGAAAAACTAAAAACTAATTGATTTAATTAGAATTAGCACTAATTAATAAATGTCAAATAACATATTTTTAAGCAAACATATGTTTTAATAAAATAAACAAAATTCTTTTTTTTTTCTTGGTGTGTTTATTTTATGATTTTGAAAATTGGACTTGTTAATTTGACTGGGGATCGACTTAGTGATTAGTTTGTTTATTAATAAATCAGACTATTTTAGAGTATATCAACATGCCAAATTATTCTAGAACCAATTCAGGACCTAGGTTTGAATTGGTATTCTTGAAAAATACTTTTATTTTTTATTTTAATTTTTTGAATATAAATATAAATAAAATCACTTATTTAATAAGAATTACAAATAAGTATAGATTATTTTATCAATTTTTTTCTTGTAAAACATGTAATTTATTCATTTATATTAATTTATAATTTTTATATCTTGATTTTTACAATTTGATATTATATTAACTTGAAAAATTCTTTTTATGCATTAGTAAATTTGTCATTGTTAACGAATATTGTTGTATTTTATTAAAAATTAAATATTGTACAACACGGTATATCTTGATGTTTACAACAATGTATTTTACTATATTGTGTTATGATATGTTTTATTTCAATTTTTATTTGTAGTCTGGATGTTAAAACCTGTCAAATTAGAAGCCTTGAGGTATATCTTGACTGTATTTTACAACAATGTTTATTTTACTATATTGTGTCATTGTTTTATTTGTAGTCTGATAGGAGTTTGTTTTACGTAAAAACTTAAAAAAAAAAACCATTAAAAAACTCATCGATGTCATTAAGTTGCTTTGGTTTTTTCATCCAAGATATCATTAATAAAAAATGTCTAGTGACACAAAAGTGCAAGATGTCATTTATATATATATATAAAAAAAAAAGCAGGTGCAAGATGTCAAATAAAGAGCATCATTACAATATTGTACAACAGGGTCCGTGGAGGGATGACAGCCAGCGGCAAGAACGGCAAGCGACCACGGCCAGCCCTAAATACGAACACATTTCTGGATTTGTTTTCAATCCAATTTTTGTACTTTTTCTCAACACAATTCTGTTTTGAATTTGTATTTTAAAACAGAAAATTAGAATCCACGTTGGTTGGTGGTGCTACCAACCCACTCCTTCAAACACTATCTCTAATGAATTGTGTGGCCTTTTCTTATTTCTTGATGAATTGTTTTATGTAGTTGGTTAAAATTTATTAAAAATTATAAAATTACAAAAGAGAATAGTTAAATATGATGAAAGATCCATTAAAATTTATTATTTTTAATAAATTTTATTCGATAAAAGAAAATATATTAAAAAGATTGAATTAGAGATTATTCTATTTGAATTTAAATATAAATGAGTTTAACTAACAAACACATGGATTAATGAACTCGGTTGATACCATTTAATTCAAAAAACATTTCTAAAATACCCTCCATAATAATTTTGTATGATATGAATAAATGATTGATAAGAAATAAGATTTTATTAAATAAAAAATATAATTGAAATATTATCATTAAAAAGATAAAAGTTAGTTAGTTATATTTAGGTCTAAATTTTTTTTATTGCTTATATTTAGATTCAGCTTTAACACTTCTCAAAGTGCGGGTAGGGATATTTGTAGAAGGAGAAGTTGTAGTAACCAGGTAGGAAAAAATGAAGATAAAAGGAAAATGAATCTCTTATTATAAAACTATTTGAATAATTTTCTTTAAACACATTTTTAGCATAAAAATATTAAATAATTTATTTTATAAACTAAAATCATTTGCTCTTCATTAGTTAATTATTAACTAATTTATAGATGATTTTATCTTTTATAAAAGCTAGAGAATAAGTATTAGACTTGAAATATTTAGGACAAATTATATGTTTGATTCTTTATGTTTTAGTTTTTGTTGAGTCTGATTTTTTTTGTCTTAGAAGACTCAATTTGGTTCTTGATGTTTACTATGAGTATCAAAATGAGTTATTTTCATTAACGTTGTTAGAGATTTACATTTTATGATAAAATATATTTTTTATTTTCCTAATTTTTCATATTTGTGTTTTTAGTTTATGTATATTAAAATTCATTATTAATTGAAAGATTTCATCGTTTACTCTTTAAAATTTTATGATTTTATTTTTTTATTTTTTAATTCATACATTTCGTTTTTACTTTAAAAAAAATCGCAATTTTAACTGTTGTGAAAAATTTCAAATTTTGATAAAAGTATTATGTAAACTTTAACCAATATGAAAAGAGAGAACGGTTCAGATTTCAGCCACGGAGAACATGTGTATGTAGAGACGGTAGAAGATTTTGTTTACTGAAAATAGATAATAAAAAAGAAAAGAAAAGAAAAGATAGTGACCATTTATTTATTTATTTTTATCAGTAATGACTTTTGGTAGAAAAGAAGTAGCAGTATAAAACAGTGGAAGATGGAGGCAGAATCTAGGGTTTGGAATTGCTGGGATTGGAGTGGGAGGAGGTGAATTAGCGAAGAAGTAATCGATGTCGAAGGCAGTTTCTGAATCTATTGGTATTAGGGCTTACGATGTTTTCCTCAGTTTTAGAGGAGAAGACACCAG
The DNA here is from genome assembly GCF_004193775.1 of Glycine soja. Taxonomy (NCBI): domain Eukaryota; kingdom Viridiplantae; phylum Streptophyta; class Magnoliopsida; order Fabales; family Fabaceae; genus Glycine; species Glycine soja. The sequence goes on along the minus strand of NC_041012.1, from coordinate 38,442,049 downwards.
ACGCAGTTTCACGGGTAATCTCTACAATTATTTGGAGAAAAGGGGAATCCATACCTTCATTGGCGACTACGATTTTGAGAGTGGAGAGGAAATCAAAGCATCACTTTCGGAGGCGATTGAACGTTCAAGAGTTTTCGTTATAGTGTTCTCCGAGAACTATGCTTCTTCTTCTTGGTGCTTAGATGAACTTGTACGTATCCTTGACTTCACCGAGGATAACCATCGACCGGTTATTCCAGTTTTCTATTACGTTGATCCGTCCGATGTGAGACATCAGAAGGGGATCTACGGAGAAGCACTGGCTATGCATGAGAGAAGACTCAACCACGAGTCGTACAAAGTCATGAAATGGAGGAACGCACTGCGTCAAGCTGCTACCTTGTCCGGTTGGCCTTTCAAACATGGGTAACCTACCCAATCTTTATTTATTCATTTTTTATTTTATTTTCGGTAATATCTTCTTGTCGATCTTGAATGAGTTTAATTAATTCATCAAATTGAGCAGCGATGGATATGAATACGAGTTGATTGAGAAGATTGTGGAGGACATTTCCAACAAGATTAAGATTAGTCGACCTGTTGTGGATCGCCCAGTTGGCCTCGAGTATCGAATGCTTGAAGTAAACTGGCTGCTGGATGCCACATCCCTTGCTGGAGTACATGTGATAGGGATTTGTGGCATGGGTGGCATTGGAAAAACAACACTTGCCCGTGCTGTATACCATTCCGCTGCTGGCCACTTTGATACCTCGTGTTTCCTTGGTAACGTCAGGGAAAATGCTATGAAGCATGGCTTAGTGCATCTCCAGCAAACCCTGCTTGCTGAGATATTCCGTGAGAACAATATTCGTCTGACAAGTGTCGAGCAAGGAATTTCACTAATAAAGAAGAGGCTCCACAGGAAGAGGCTTCTTTTGGTTCTTGACGATGTCCGTGAGCTAGAGGACTTGCAGGCTCTTGTTGGAAGTCCTGATTGGTTTGGCCCTGGCAGCAGAGTCATCATTACCACTAGAGACAGACAGTTGCTTAAATCCCATGGGGTTGACAAGGTATACGAGGTAGAAGTTTTGACCAACGGTGAAGCTCTCGAATTGCTTTGTTGGAAGGCCTTCAGAACCGTCAGAGTTCATCCAGATCTCATTAATAAATTAAACCGTGCAATCACTTTTGCTTCCGGCATTCCTTTGGCTCTTGAACTTATAGGTTCAAGCTTGTATGGTAGAGGAATAGAAGAATGGGAATCTACTTTGGATCAGTATGAAAAAAATCCTCATAGAGACATACACATGGCACTTAAAATATCCTTCGATGCTCTGGGTTACCTCGAGAAGGAGGTTTTTCTAGACATTGCATGTTTCTTCAATGGATTTGAATTAGCAGAGATCGAGCATATACTTGGTGCACATCACGGTTGCTGTTTGAAAATTCATATTGGAGCATTAGTGGAAAAATCTCTTATAATGATTGACGAGCATGGCCGTGTTCAGATGCACGATTTGATACAACAAATGGGTAGAGAAATTGTTCGACAGGAATCACAGGAGCACCCTGGCAAACGCAGTAGGTTATGGGCTACTGAGGATATAGTTCGTGTTTTAGAAGATAACACGGTGAGTAAGACTGAGATCAATGGTTTGATCTTCATCTTTAGCATTGATTTTTTTTACCATTATTGTACATGTTAGGTGACATTTCATTACTTTAAACTTTACATTACATCGAGTTTCTGCCATTCTATTGATGGTATTAGTCACTCTTGATTTTCCCGCATTTTTATAGTATGAGAACTGCTTGAAATCTGCATTTCAATTCCCCTACTAGTACATACATACATCGTATTGTGGTTGACTTGTGTTTTTTGTGTTGAAAAGGGAACATGTAAAATTCAAAGTATAATTCTGGATTTCTCCAAATCTAAAAAAGTGGTACAATGGGATGGAATGGCCTTCGTGAAGATGATAAGCCTCAGAACACTTATTATCAGAAATGAGTGTTTTTCCAAAGGTCCAAAAAAACTTCCAAATAGCTTAAGAGTGCTGGAGTGGTGGGGCTATCCCTCAAAGTCTTTACCTTCCGATTTTAAGCCAGAGAAACTAGCTATACTGAAGTTACCCTATAGTGGCTTTATGTCACTTGAGTTGCCAAACTTTTTGCATATGAGAGTTCTGAATTTTGACAGGTGTGAATTTTTAACACGGACACCTGATTTATCTGGTGCCCCAATTTTAAAAGAATTATCTTCTGTTTTTTGTGAGAATTTAGTTGAAATTCATGATTCGGTTGGATTCCTAGATAAACTTGAAATCATGAACTTTGAGGGTTGTAGCAAGCTTGAGACTTTTCCACCAATCAAGTTGACCTCTCTTGAAAGCATCAATTTTTCGTATTGTTCAAGTCTTGTGAGTTTTCCTGAAATATTAGGAAAGATGGAAAACATAACGCATCTTTCTTTGGAGTACACTGCCATAAGTAAATTGCCAAATTCAATTAGAGAACTTGTCCGACTTCAAAGTTTAGAACTGCACAACTGTGGAATGGTTCAGTTACCGAGTAGCATTGTCACATTGCGAGAACTTGAAGTGTTGAGTATTTGCCAATGTGAAGGGTTGCGATTTTCAAAACAGGACGAAGATGTGAAAAATAAGAGCTTACTGATGCCCTCTTCGTATTTGAAACAAGTCAATTTATGGTCCTGCAGTATATCTGATGAATTGATTGATACAGGACTCGCTTGGTTTGCCAATGTGAAAAGGTTAGATCTTTCAGCAAATAATTTTACAATTCTTCCTTCATGCATCCAAGAATGTCACCTTTTGAGGAAACTATATTTGGACTACTGTATGCATCTTCAAGAAATTAGGGGGATTCCACCCAATTTAGAAACATTATCTGCAATTCGGTGCACATCCTTGAAAGATTTAGACCTTGCAGTTCCTCTTGAATCCACCAAAGAAGGTTGCTGCTTGAGACAACTTATTTTGGATGATTGTGAGAATCTTCAAGAAATTAGAGGGATTCCACCAAGCATAGAGTTTTTGTCTGCAACAAACTGCAGATCCTTGACTGCCTCATGTAGGAGAATGCTACTGAAACAGGTTCATCTTTGTTTTCCTTAATTGGTTATTTGATTTCGTATTTGGTATTCGCATTGATTAAACTCTACATGTGCTTCTATTCATATGAACTATGACTAACAGGAGTTGCATGAGGCTGGAAATAAGAGATATTCTTTGCCAGGAACAAGGATTCCAGAATGGTTTGAGCACTGCAGCAGGGGACAATCAATTTCCTTTTGGTTTCGTAACAAGTTCCCAGTGATATCTCTCTGTCTTGCTGGACTCATGCATAAGCACCCTTTTGGACTTAAACCTATTGTGTCCATTAATGGCAATAAAATGAAGACCGAGTTTCAAAGGAGATGGTTTTATTTCGAGTTCCCAGTATTAACTGATCATATACTTACATTTGGTGAAAGACAGATTAAATTTGAAGATAATGTGGATGAAGTTGTTTCAGAAAATGATTGGAATCATGTAGTGGTCTCTGTTGATGTTGATTTCAAATGGAACCCAACAGAGCCGCTTGTTGTGCGGACTGGACTCCATGTAATCAAACCAAAAAGTAGCGTGGAAGATATTCGATTCATTGATCCTTATAAACCCACCATCTTATAAAGAAAAACATATATTAGATGGCTTGGGAGTCTCAAAGACCATTTGTGTGATGCAAAAAGAATTGGCATCATTTGATTCATTGCTACCACATTAACAAAGTGGTGGAGACTGGAGAGTGATTTTCGTTGCTTCAACCCTCTAGCATTAAAAGATAATGTGAATTGGGATTCAACTTTGATGGCATCATGCATCCCAGATGAGTAGTACAGCTGGTGTTCAATGTAAGTTTGCTTGTTGCTTTTTTTTTCCTGTGTTGTACTAACTACTAGTACTATTAACATGAAAATGTTAAAAGTGATTATTTGTAATATATGGTTTGTCAAATATGTTTGAAACTTCCTATTTTGAAATATCTTATTCCAAACAAGTTAATCAATTGCATGGAGAAAGGTAACTTACGTTAGAAAGTTCAAAAGTGGTTTTGGATTCTGTTGTGTTTGTGTAGATTGCTAGTGATGGAGGCAAGCAATTGTTGGCATTAATTTCTCCTTTTGTTATGAATTACTTGGTAAGTTTATGGAGATTGAGTTTTTCACCATAAGATCCACACTGAGGGTGCTTTTGGTAGGGGGAGAAGTTTTTAGTTTGATGAGAACCATAGATTGGAAATCTTCGTTTCCTATGTTCGGTATCTATTTTAAAAAAAGACATTCCTGGTAAAGAAGTTTTCCCGGGAATGATTTTTAGTTAAGTTTCTCACAAAAACTTCCCATGGGAGAGGTGGGAATCCTTTGAGTTAATTTTTTTTTATAGTAAAAATTATTATGTTACTCTTATTAGATTATTTAATGTGGTTAATAATTAAAGTAATTGACAAAAATATCACATAACTCTTTGATTCTAATGAAACTTAAATATTTCCAAAAATATTTATTTTCAACCAAACAAATTTTATTCATGTCCAGAAATCATGACTCACTAAAAAACTTTTCACATACCAAAGCCCCCAAGTATCTGCTTTCAATGCTTGAATTAAAAATTAAAGCAAGGAGATCAATTAAAATGTCTATTTCACTTGCACTTTGTTTGTTTTGAGTGATTTAGAAGGGAGTGATTTTAGTGGAAAGGATGTATATACAACGGTACCACTTTTACTGTTTTTAATATCCTATATAATATATCTATATTTTTGCTGATAAAAAAAAAGGAGTGATTTTAGTGGAAAGGATTTAGGAAGGATATTAATCATATCCTTTGTTTGATTATAAGTTAGGAAAGTAATGAAAATTCATGGTCCCCACCTTATTACAAATCATTCCAACTTTTCTGTGATTCTCAAGGGAAACTGAAGATTGAAAGTGCAGTTTTTTTATGGCTGCGACCGGATACTGTAAAAGAAAAGCATACTTTGCCACTATTTAATAAATTTATACTTACCACTGGAGATTAAAAAAAAAACACTTAGTAGCCATAATTTTGTATTAAATTAGATCATTGGATTGAAATTATGTTTTAAATTTTGTTTTAATTAAAAATTGAATTTAATTATATGGGTAAAATTGTCGTTTTGTAATATTTCCCTTCGCTTTTTCATATAATCAACCAACTGAAAATAAATCACTTTACTTTATTCCTTCCTAATTCCATCAATCCAAAGAATACAAAATTCCATTCAAATATCATTTCTATTTCTTTCCTCTCTCATTCTTTCCACTCAATTTCATTTCCTATCCAAACAAAGTGTTAATATTAATGACAGTACCTCACCCTAGATGCCTAGATAGTTGCCTAAATTTGTTGTGTTTTGCAGTTATTATATAGGGAAATTTGATAACTATACATTGCTGTAAGCAAAATAAATTACTCAAATGAATATTACAGGTTATATAGACAAGTAAACCTAGTCAAACTTATAATTTCAATATCACACCATCTGAATAAATTCTCATTTTGCAAGTGTACCATTACTTCTGTTTTTTTTTTCATTTATTATTTATTTTTATTTTTAATCTTTTGTCTTCTGGATGTGGTGGAATATACCATTCTTACGTTCTAAACTCATGCTAAGTTTCCATGTCTTAGATTCATATTTTATAGAACCACTAAAATGTAAAAATGTCAAGGAAGTTTCTAAACTCTCTTTTTTAATTTACATACAAAGAATAATATGCAATATGGCTGGGAAAAGGTATGATGGATTCCTTTATTTTGAAAAAATTGTAAAAGGGATATATCAGATCTGCTTATGGTAATAATAGGTAACAGCTTCCCATAGTTGACGAAGCTCTTTTACCAAATAGATTATTAGAACAAAAGAAAACAGAGCACCTTCTGGGAATCCTTGCCTTTTTCCTTTGATAATTCCTTGGATGTATGGGCCTTTGAGATGTTTAAAAAACTTTAAACCTTTTTCTCTATGCCGTAGCCTATTATTCTCTATTAGGAAAAGAGATTTCCCTTTCTTTGACTAGGATATTTAATGAATTTCAGACAACTGAAACGCCTTTGCGGTAAATTGAACTTTTCTTGTTCTGACAAGATCTATTCATTTGGAAATTATCATTTGTGTTACTATAAAGTTTGGTATAAAAAATGGTAGAATTTGAGGATGAGTTTATTTACATATATAACAAAGTTCTTACTTAAAATATTTGTCCTTATTGCTCATTTTCATCCTTAGAATTCGGGTTTGTTTAGTGTTAGTTAGCAACTTAGTGCTCATTTGGTTACATCTTTCTTCACACTGAGTATGTTCCAATGTAAAACATGTGACTCAGATTAATTTACACACATTTTTCAACAGTTCAAAATTAATTCTATCAAAAATCAATTCTACCAAACTATAAAACAGAGTCCGTACTCCCTAGTCTACTAAACATTGAAGTTTATACAAGAAAATAAAGATGAAAAGTAAGTTATAATAAGTCTTAATGCTTTTTGAATTTCAGGTCTGCGAGGATAACAATTACCTTCTATCATCCAAGAAATCTTTGTGGAGGTGTAAATGAAGCTGAGGGGAGAATGGTAGAATGCAATACCAATGGTGGGGAGGATAATGGGAGAAGTACAACAATAATGTAAAACTGGCTTAATTATATTCTCTTTAGTATTCAGAAAATTGGACATAGTTTAGTCCTAATATTCATGTGTGAGATAAATATAAATAATCAAGTAAATTATTCCTCCTCCTTCGTTCTGTTTTTATTATATTATAGGAACTCCCTCATCCGTAGTTCTAAAATTTAAACAAACCAGATTTGTTTAGTTTTGCAAGGCATAGTTTCACAGAATAAAAAGAGGTTTTGTATAATTGACATAAAATTTGGAGGTATAAGAGTAAAAGTCTAAATAATTATCACACTTTTCCATGGTAAACAGAACCAATAGTATTTTATAAATTACTAAACTTTATGTTGGTGATATACTTGTATCCAAAATTGTAGTTATTGAGAACTTTTTTTTTTTGGGAGTGCACGTCTATTTTAGATGCCAATTGTATGTACAATTGATTGATGTTAAAAATTATCTAGGTCATCCAAATTCAATTCAAATACTGAGCTGGGGATGCATAGGCCTCTCCCCTCCAGCCCTTTATTAATTATGATATTTTAACAGATTCTAAAATATTTTAATTCTAAATCCTGTAATTACATCAGTAACTTGTTACTGTATTTCAACATTTAGAAAACTTACAATTTTTTTTTTCTGTGGTTGATGTTGAAATATGCAGTCTCCCTTTTTTAAATAAGAAAATTTTACAATCATAGTAGTAGTCATGGTGGTAAGTATCGTATGATGCACAATATGTATCTTACGATTCAACAAGATTCTGCAATCCGGCGATATGAATCGCTTGAAACTCATTTTTGTGGATGAATAGCACATTGACTCACGAATTGGTCTTGAGTCGTGTTTTTTTTTTATGAATTGCACGTTCTCTGCTGTGTGCTGCCATGGGAGGCCATTTCCAGTGGCGGCCGCACTTTTTTTCTTCTTCCTTTTCCACCTCTCTCTCTCTGTCTCTCTCCCCCCTTATGTGTGATGGCAGCCACAAATCGTGCCACCCTACCCCACGATAGCCAGGCACAGTGCGACTTAGTTCCAGGGAGTTGGCCATCCCATGGCATGATGGTGCTATAGTGGTGCTTAGGTTACTATTAACTACTCTGTCAGTGCATGTAAAATTTTCAAAATATTTGCATGCCCATGTAGGAAGTGACATCACATTAATTACAATTACAAAGCATAGCAAACTTGATGTATGCTGCTACTGGATTTTGAAAATGAATCCTTGAAATGCTTTTTAGTCTGCATATTATGTGAAATGTATCTTTTGATATCTCATGTTATATCTTTCAAGTGATGCTACACTTTAAAAAAAAAAAAGTGATGGTCATAATTATTTTAATTCTAATAAGTTGTTACATTTTCTAAAATTTGTACTCTCATTCACTGGTTCTTTAGAAATGAATATTCATAATATAATTCTATTCAGTATTTTGTTTCATTAGAGTGAAATTCACTATTTATGACAGGGACTGGAATCAATACTGAAATTAGGATTAAACTTGAGGGAATCTTCTTTATAAGGAAAAAAATACTGCTCAGTAACACTGAAAATTAACAAAGAAATATGAAAAGTGTAGCTAAAGAAGTGACAATCAGAGCTGATTACCAGACACTGCCCACTATAATAAATTTTGTTTCAAATTATGAAAGCACCATATGAGTGACAAGGGCCGTAATGTGATGGGATCTGAATCTAATCAAAGTGGTAAATAGCAATTAAACCTGCTGACTTATTTCAATCGTATCCTTCTGGTCTTTCGTCCTCTTTTCTGGCTGCTTCATGTTCTCCCCCTCCCTCTCCCAAAGACGTACCAGCTTCCCCAAAGTACACCTGTTAAATTTTTTTCAAGCCTTGATTTTATTGGTGATTTATCTTTTGTTGAAAGTATACTACTAAAAAACTGCTTTTTAAACCCAAGCTCAACCACGATTCTGCCTAGCTGTGTAGTAAATAAAAGTAGTAACTTGATATTATGTTGGTTTTTGTTTCTGCCTCCTCATTTGTAGATACTTTGATTTTGTTTACTCTTTGGTTTTTGTTTTGATTTTGGTGATTTGTTTATTTGGTAATTACAGTCCTACTATATTTAGATCCATTTTTTGCTATATATCCAAAGCAAGCTTCTAATGACTTTGTGTACCATGTTTGATGGGCAGGCAGCTATAACATATAAAAATGTAATGCGAGCAAAAGCTACTATCATTAGTGGTTCAATTAACCCGTGGTGAAGCTCTGGAATTGTTTAGTTGCAATGCTATGAAAAATGACAAAGTCCATCCCGATTGTATTAATAAACTAGACCTTGCAGGAACTTATACTTCCGGCGTTCCTTTGGCTTGTTCTTAATATATATATATATATATATATATATATATATATATATATATATATATATATATATATATATATATATATATATATATATAATTTAAATTACTATATGATAAAGTTTATAGTATTGATAGGATTATGTATTTTAAAAATACGTATGTTGGTGTTATTGTAGAGTATTTAAGATGTCTTATTACTTATTACAAAACCCAAGAAATTATTTTACATTGATTTTAAACTAAAAAAAATTGGCATTGAAATGAATATGAAATTTCAATTCCGTAAATTAACGTACGATTTATAATGGAAATGAATAACAAATTTCAATTTTATAGAAAAAGAACCTTTTGATGAAAATGATAATATGGCGGAATAACTAGTCAAGTGGTTTATGATGAAACAATAATGTTTTACCGGATGTAAGAAGTTGTCAGTTGCCACTGGTTATATAATTTTGTGTATAATTGTATTTCCTTGCGATATAATTTGTCCTTAACGTGAATATTTTTAATGATAATTAATTATAAACGTGCACTTTACGGGATAACATATTATATGCTTTTTATTTTTTAGTTTAAATAAGTTTCTTTTATTATGGTAGTATACTATTTATATAACATTTTTTCATAGAAAATATAGGAAAATGCTCTAAGCAAGTATGAAAGAATAATGAGTCTTATCCCTAAAAAAAATAGTCGTAAATAATTGTTTCTCTATATAGTTTTTATAAGGGGGGAGAAGTTAGCGTTGTCTCTAAATTTTTTATTTTTCAATAAATATGAAAGTGTTAATTAAGAAAGAAGTTAAATAATTGCCACAATCAATTTTATATATGTTTTTTTTTTTACCAAAGGAAACTCATCTCATATCATTATTGATAAATTCAGAAATACAACAAAAGAATCAAATGATAGATAAAGGAAATAGCATAGTCAATAACTACTCTTGCCAAAGTATAAACAACTATAATAGCTTATAGTCTAACCAACTCGATCTATCCAAAAGTTAGGGAAAAAAGTTAAGATATGTGAGCACTCACTTATATTAACAACATTTGCTCTTGATAAAACAGAAAAACTTCCACTATATATGTCAAGAAAATTTGTATCTGTGTGGGTAATCTATCTTAATTCGTCTTAACTTTAACGGATAATACTCAAGTTGATCAGGTATGAGTTTGGGTTTGAGTTTTTTCTGATAATCAAAAGTCGGGTACGGTACGGGTATGAGATTACTACATCCGCCCCGACCCTAAACCCGGACCCGTCCCGCCACTTAATTTTTTTTTTGAATTTTTGTATAATTTAATCAAAAGGCCTGTAATTTTTATTACTTGATAATTTTACTTTAATTTTTTTACATAATTTAATATTTTTTGTCTTAATGATTTTTGTAGACACATGTGCTATAATAAATTTATTAACATATAAGTAGTTAAAAATAATGTTTAATAATCAATTTATTTTTTCTAAAATCAATTTTTTAATATTTTTTTTTTAAAAAATTATTATTTTTTAATTTGGATCGGGTACGGGACAGGATCGGGGATACCTGGTACTAGACGGATACGAGAATTGGATAATAAATTTTAACTCGTCAAATATCGGGTACAGATATAAGAACATGTTGAAAAGTTGGAGTCCGAGATTGGAGAGACAATACTTGTCCCCGTCGCGCCTCATTGCCATGTCTAACTCCCACATCATCTGTCAACAACATCCTTATAGGCTAACGTGAAAATTACCTTAGTCAAATCAATTCCATCATAAATAGATTAATTTGAATTTGGTTAATTGAGTCTAAAAAAATTTAAATTAATTTTTATTTTGTAAAAATTAATAGTTTCAAAATAATAATTTATTTTTACTTAAAGTTTTGTAAATATATAAGGGGCAATTAAATTTTTAGGAATTTTAAATTTTAGTCTCAAAATAAAATTTTGACTGATGAAGATGCCTAAACATTTTTCCATTAAAAAGAATAAAGGAAAATTTGAAAAGGGACCAAGAAATAAAGAGTTTGAAAAAAATATATTAGCATGGAAGAAAAATCTTTAGAGAAGAAGATAAATTTAAACTTGGTTTATAATATTCAGTTTCAACCTATTAACCATTCAGTTAATATTGAAAGCATAAAAACATATATACTAGATGAAAAATAGGATAGTAAAGTTCATCACTTCATGTTAGACCCCTCTTCGGAAAGAATTTCATACTGCTATGCCTATTAAATAATTGGTTAGATGATATTTCTAATATGATGAATATAAATACTTACTAATTAACCATGGGGTGTTGCTAGGTGCATTCAACATTATTGCTAGTATACCCAACACTTAACATGAAAAGACAACAATATTCCTGTGTATTTTTAAAAATATTTTTGTCCACCCAGCTCATTCAGGTTGGTCCGTATAGGTTTTAGTTGATCCGCAAGTTGGTTTTTAAGACTTACGGATCAAGTTGATCTGTAAGTCACTTGCATATCAACTTAATCCGTAAGTCTTTTACAGGTCAAATTGATTCGCGAGTTGATTTTTATGACTAACGGATCAACACGGATCAAGTTGATCCGTAAGTCTTTTATGGATCAAGTTGATCCGCAAGTTGATTTTTAAAAAGTATTTCACAGATCAAGTTGATCCGTAAGTTTCAAACGGTTGTAACTTTTGATAGAAATGTCTGTTTGAGGCCCATAATATGTCAAAACGCCCGAAATTGAAGGAGGAATCCCCTAGCAAATTCCCGAAGGGGATTTGGTCAACCTGATCTGCAAGCTTCTTTAAAATGCTTGGTGGTGGTGTTGTTGTGCTGCTCTGTTTTGCTTCTTCCTCGTGCATTCTCCTCGACTAGCGTTTGGCGGCGTGGTGGTGGTGCTTTACAGATCAACTTGATCCGCATGTAGATTTTAAAGTTGCGGATCAAGTTGATTGTTACAGATCAACTTGATCCGTAATTCTTCTGCCTTTACCGAACCTAATCGTTGCTAAGGAATCGAAGATAATATGACACTGAAGAGAGAAAAGTGAGAAAAAGAGTGCGCAACAATGCTGCTCTGTTTTTTTTTATATAAAAAAAAACAGCTTTTAAAAGGAGAAAGAAGGAAGGGATAATTTTGCCATTTTTAAAGAATGCTGGGTGCATCAGCAATATTGCTAAAAAATAAGAATATATTAAAAAATGAAGGTAGTTTTGCCATTTTTAAAGAAGGGATAGTTTTGCCATTTTGAAAGAATGTTAAAAAATACATATTTAAGATTTTCTTAAAATGAAGGTATAATTTTTTAATATATTTCTTCTAAAAAATAAGAATATATTCCATAAAAAATATATTAGCAAATTTCATATATGTATACGTAGATTATGTGTGTGTAAACTTTGTATCACTGATCGATAAATTATATGCTTTTGTTTAAATATGTTTCTTTTATTAGGACGATGGTGATAATTTTTTATTTTTATTGCATTTTAAAAAAAATATATAAGAAAATGTGCTAAGCAGGCATGCAAAGAGTAAGTTTTTGATCATTATGGAAAGAGTAATGATTCTTAAATAATGGTTTCGTTATATAATTATTAGAGGGAGAAGTTAGCGTTGTCTCTAAGTTTTTTTTCCCCAATTGACATGAAAGTAGTTGAAATTGTTAAAACATGTTAGTAATTAAATAATTTCCGGGGTCAAATTTATAGTTGTTAGATATGAAATTTGGTTGTATATTTATTATTATTATTATTATATCTTTTTATTTATATATAGAGATATTTTAAATTTAAATTTAAACTTTATTTAATCATAAAATTTTTAAATAAATTTATAAATAAAAAATTAAATATATTAAAGATTAATTTATACCCTTTATCAAAAAATAATTTATGTTAAAATTTATCACAACACTTATCTTTATTATTATTATTATCGTTGTCACTAAATGACGACCATAACAACAACATCATGTTAGTAACATTAATAATGATTATTGACAACGATCGATTAAAAATCATAATAATGATTGTGAGGATGATTATGAAAATTGTAATGAAAACAATGATGATAGTGATATTAATCGATGATTTTAAGATCACATAAATTACATATTTAAGATATATTATTTTTTGTTTAGTATTTTTTTTTGAAATTTTAGTATTAAATAAAACCCATACTAATTCAGCTTGCAACTTAATTTTCCTAAAATTTCTTTTATTAATGTTTGTAGCTACCCATACTCCTTCTAATATTTCTGTAACTACCTCCGTTCAACTTTTAATTTGATGTTATCTTTTTTTTTTTTCTTTATAAGATTTTATCGTTCACAAATGATTTTAAATCCATATCTCAATTTAACTTTGATAATTTTGTGGTAAAAGTAAAGCTATAATAATATATATGTATTTTGTTACATATGTGAGCCTATATATATTAATATTAATATTAATATTTGATTTTGAACACTTATTGATTTTATTACTTTAAAAAATGTCAGTAAGGATTTTAGATAAATTTCTAAAGTTAATATTAAATATAACTTTTTAGAATAATATACTTCATAACAAGATATTCAAAAGATTAAGTGTGATTCTGATTCATTGTGTTTGACTATTTTTATTTTATTTTAACCTTTTAAGTTTTAAAATTTTTGTTTTAATTCTTTATATTTTTTATTTTTTATTGTTTTTATTCTTTTTAACAAGAACATTAAATATATGAATAGAAAAATGTAATATATTCATTAATGCTGATTAAAGTAATAATATGACATGTTAATTAAAATCACTTTGGTTTAAGTGACACTATTTTAATTCTTTAAGATGTAATTTTTAAATGATTCTATTTTCATCTTTTATCTTTATAAAAAAGTTTCATATTATTAAGTCAATTTTGTATACACGTGTGGTACTGGTAGAAGAACCTTCTAGTATGTCCTAAAATTTAAAAAATATTCCGAGAAAAAGACAACTTTCTTTTTAACTGCTATGTAGCCGCCATTGTAAAAACTTATGCACAGTAGAAATTTCAAGGTTTCTCGAAAAAAGAAAAGAAAATTTCAAGGTTTCGTTTTCCCTGCTGCAGTCTTCAACGCCTCAGTTGTATTTGTATTTCGCAGTTTGCTTACTCTGTCTCAAATCATGGCAACCTTCAATCTTTCCGTCGAGCCGAAACCCTTCCGCAATGACGCGTTGATCATCTCCGAGAAAGACACCCGGTGGGGTTTTGGGGGCACTCTCCTCAAAGCTTTTCAACGGCGTGGTTTCCGTGCAGTCTTAGTCGGGGCTGGTCATGAGCTAGGAAGAAAGGAAATTGAAGAATCCATGGTTGTTATTCCTGTCTTCTCCAAGGACCTTGTATCTTCTCCAGATCAGTTGGAGAAACTTGCCACGGTGGTTGATGAGAATAGGACGTGCCATCTGTTTCTGCCTTTTCTTTACAAGCTGGAACTCAAAGATGTGCGATATCTGATGGGTGGAAAACTGTTTGAGAAATTTAACGAGGTTCTGACTAAAGTGACTGATTTGACTGGCTTTCGTTTCGGGTACTGATTCTGACCAAACTTTACCTTCTTCTTGTATGACTTTAGTATAGTATGACTTCACCTAGACTCCTTTAATTGAGCAGGGATGGAGTTACATATGAATACCAGTGTGTCGAAAAGATTGTTCAAGTGAGCGCTAAACACGTTGCTTCCACGATTGGAGTAATTCCTCGAGTGACGGAAGTGATGTTGCTTTTGTCTCCCGAATCTGACAATGGAGTCAACGTGGTTGGAGTTGTTGGACCAGGAAAGGAAACAATAACTCGTAAGGTTTATGAGGTAATTGCCCCAAGTTTTCCTGCTCATTGCTTTCTTCCTGATGTGGGAGAAAAAATTAGGGAACATGGGCCGGAATATCTCCAAAACATGCTTGGGCCTTATATGCTTGGAAATTCCCAGGAAGGAGTGCCATTTATAAGGCATGAGAAGGTTCTTGCAGTTTTGGATTGCATTGACTCTCTGGATTCGTTGAAAGCTGCTCTTGGACTTACTCCTCGCTTTGCTCCTGGAAGTCAAGTCTTCATTATAGCTCCAGATATAACTTTGCTTGAAAATAATGGAATTGAAAAGGTATATGAAGTAAAGGGGTTAGACAAGACATCGGCTTATCAAGTGCTTTGCCTAGAGGCTTTCAGTTCCATGAATATGAGTTTCAAATACATGGACATCATAAGCCGTGCTGAAACTTGTGCTGATGGCAATCCTTGTGCTTTGAAAGCTATTGGTTCCAGTTTTAGTGGAAAAACAATAGCGGAATGCGAGATTGCATTAGATGAATATAAAAGAATTCATTATTCTGAATTGATAGAGAGCATGATTGGAGAAAACAATTGGATCCCATCGTTCGGGGATATTTCAGAAGAGTATACGGTAAGACTGATATGGATGGTTTGGTTTTTCCTCTCTGGCCTTATTTGATATTGAAATATAATTGTTTATTCATATTACTCTGTATACATTGGAGCAGGAGTATGACATGCCAGATGTCGAACTAGCCTCAGATGATGGAAGCGGGATGGGGAATTTTCTGGGATCCTCTACCCTCTTGTCCCAGGCAAACATGCAAGATGTCGAAGCAGCCTAAGAAGATGGAAGCAGGATGGGGAATTTTCTAGGTTCCTCTGCCCTCTTGTCCAAGGTAAGCATACCACATAATGGCATACAAATAGATGATATTACATTAAATTCTCTTAAAAAAAACACCAAGGGGCACATTGCCCCCTCAATTGGTATGAATCACAGATGCCATCCCAGTTAAATTATTTACAAGCTTTGACATGATTGACCATTTAGCTTTTTTTACAATCAATTATTTACAAGCTTATCCTAGTCAGTTGATCAGATTCATAGAACTTATTGTGTTTTCTTCTGATTTAGGAATTATTGCAACATATTGGTTTCAGGATTCAGATTCTTTCCTTATTTAGCTAAGCTGTTTATTTCCTGTAATTAGTGTATATCCTGATTTCTAGGTACCAGATTTAGATCCTTAAATTGTGGGTGAAGATACCCAAAACGAAAACAGCTGTACATATTATAGCTTCCTTTTACCAACAAGGTCTAGCACAATTGGTAGATAGTTGATATACAGAGTATGTTGACAGGGATTCAATTTTCTTGTCATGTATATGGAGAAAACTTTGTTGGGAGAGACAAAATTCATTTCGGAGATCTCTGCACACTTTAAGGGATTAGTCTCATGATACCTTGGTTTCAGCAAAAAAATAAATTATTGCTTCTTTTTTTAGTGAAATGCACACAGAAGAACCCTAGAAACCTCTACAAAAACAAACACTAACAAGATCTCCCTTCAAGACATTACAAATGAAATCCGGAACTACATAAAAAATATGAAACTGATCTAAAATGTGCATAAAATCTGCATCCTGATTGGTTTCCTGCAATATATCTAACTCACATGACCTTCATACTTATGAATATCCTTAACCAAATTTGCACAAGGGTGTAAGTAGCAACACCCCTTGGTCAAGATATTATAGCTTCCTAATTCGTATTGCAATAGAAACCAGTGAATTCCATCATATGATCCTTCATGGCATCAGTGTGCTCTCTATTTCAAAATCCCTAAACCCTGCTATGGCGTCTGACAGCTGCAGCTCTTCCAATACCAACCCTCCTATGGGGAATCCTCTCAATCCCTTATGAACTCTGAGAGTTCTGTCATGCCAAGCACTGGACAGTGGAAACAAACTACCTCCTAAAGTCTCATTCTGTCCTTGTGTTTATCAGTGGTGAAGGCAAAGAGGAATACCTTACCGGTACTGAGGAACCCCCTTCCAAATTTGATCCTATATACAAGCAGTGGAAAGTGGAAGTCTGAGAACTACACCACATGATCATGTCTTGATTGATGACTGCTCAACATCATGAACCAGTAAATAGGCCAGAAATGCAAAGGATTTTTGGGCTAGTGTTGATGAATCCTACTCCTACATTGAGTTCTTACTTCTCACTCATTACTGGCAACGACTTGGCATGTCGTAATCTTTTAGTTGGTGTTGCCAAGTAGATGAAAACATATAATAATGTTGTGGAGGATAAAATTACCAAT
Organism: Glycine soja; assembly: GCF_004193775.1. NCBI lineage: Eukaryota > Viridiplantae > Streptophyta > Magnoliopsida > Fabales > Fabaceae > Glycine > Glycine soja. The sequence continues at coordinate 38,424,935 of NC_041012.1, read as the reverse complement.
TTTTATGTTAGGTCTCAACAAAGAACTCGAGGAATGATTCTTGGATCTGAACCCATACCCCTCCATCTGTAAAGCTTTAGAAATGGATGGTCTTTTTGGACAAATCTTTTCCAAAGCACTTATAGAAGAAAAAAAAACCATTTTTCCTTATTTTCTTCTCCTACAAGTATTGGAGAAGTTTATCCAAACAGATTTACCAAAGTTTGGTTGTATGTCTAGAACCAGTTGAAAGTGCAGTCCTGAGTGAAGGACAAACTTTGTGTGCTAATTCTCTTTCAGTTGCTATTTCGTTGTGTAACCCTGACTGTTGTTATGGACTTTATTTTAGTATGTAAAGAATTAAGTATTAAGTGTACTGTAATCCTTTTCTCATGTCATATTACCTTTCTCAAGTTATATTGAGGTTAGAATTATCAGTTATTCGTGAGGTTAGTTAGAATTTGAAATAACAACAAGAGCCTTATATAATTAAGTGAGGTTGATTATATGGATCACATGACTTTATTCTATATGGTTTGTTGTGATACATTCTATAATTAGCACAAATTTTATTCTGTAATTAGTACATATTTGATTTGTATAGATTTTGTTCCATTGTATTTCTTTCCTTAATTATGTTGCTGATAGCTTATAAATAAGTCTTGCATTTACTCTTTGAAAACATAGAATTACAATAATATTCAGATTATTATCTTTCAAGTTGGTATCAGAGCTCCCGATCCAGGGGGCTCTGCTTCTGCATTTTTCTAGGCAGCCTTCATTTTTGCAGTTGTTACTATTTTAGTGCCCAGTTACTGCGTATACCATTGGTCGCTGTCCTCCGCCGTCAGCCACCTTCTGCCGTCGTTAGCCACTGTCTGCCGTTGGGAAACTGACCGGAGAACCCACCAGGAGAAGCGCCTTCTCCAGATCGGCCCATCCTTGAAGTTTCACTGCCAACCGCCGCAGGACGAGCCACCACTCGCCCTTTTTTTCTCCAGCGTGTGTAAGCGCGCACATGCCACTGTACATGCCATTTTTTTTCCGACAGTGCTGTCACAGAACAGGTTGCCGGCCCACCCTGGTTCTGTTCCAGGGTTTATTTTGCCCTAAAACAGCCTCCTTTTGCAGCTGTTAAGAAACCCTAGCTTGAGAAGGTTACGATTACTGTTCTGCGTTTTTTCTCTGTTCTGTTTCTGCGATTTTCCTCTCCCCATTATGTCTACAGACAAGATAGTCCCTCTTCTCAGTCCCAATGACCTTCAGGCATAGCAAGGCTGGCATCGACTTGATGGGCGCAATTACCTCCAGTGAGCCTGGTTGGTTCGCAATACTCTCAAGGGTTGAAAGAAGTTGAACCACATAGATCCTAAGTATGAAGCCTGGGATGACGAAGACACTCTTATCATGACCTGGTGATGGTATTCTATGACTCAAGAAATCTGCCAGAACTGTATGTTCTTCTCCACTGTTAAGGAGATTTGGGAGAATCTTAGTAAGACGTATTCTATGAAGAAGGATACTGCAACATTTTATAAGATAGAGAACAAGGCTTTCAATACCAAGCAGGGGAGTCTTTCAATAACAAATTACTATGGGACGTTGAATGGTTTATGGATCAAGTTGGATCAATATCAAGATTTGAAAATGACGTCCACAGTTGATTCTACCACATCGACACAGTTCATTGAAAAGATGAGAATCTTTAAATTTCTTAATGGACTGAACTTTGAGTTTGATCTGATTCGGGTTCAGATTTTGGGCAAAGAAAAACTTTCTTCTCTCTCAAAGGTGTTCTGCACTATGTAAGGAGAAGAAACTCGGAGGTCATTAATGTTGGAAGAGGATAGTTCTGTTGATGGTTCAGCCTTAGCTACTGGCAAGGGTTCCACAAAAGGCTCATCCTCTTCATTTAGGAAGCCTCTCACAAAGGCTAACTCTGATGATCGCTGGTGCATCTATTGTAGGAAGCAAGGTCATACTAAGGAGACATGTTTTAGACTTCTTGGAAAGGAGAAGGTGCAAATCAAGCAACGTTTGCTTCCAAAGGTGTAGAAGACACACTTATCCCACATGCTAAAAAGGAGATCCCAGCTCATAGCAAAGTAGAATTAGAACGTCTACGGGTCCTTATGGACTCTCTCAGTAAGATATTTACCTCTTGTTCCCTAACCATGACTGGTAAGAGTTCTAGCTTTCTATCCTTTAATGCTTCTAGTACTAAAAATATCTGAATTATAGACTCTGGTGCTACTAATCATATGACACCTCACTCTTCTTATTTTTCATCCTACACCATTTTAACTGGTAACCAACACATCATTGTCGCTAATGGTTCTCATACCCCTGTTATTGGTTGCGGTAACATTCAACTTCAATCTTCCCTTCATTTGAACAATGTGCTCCATGTTTCCAAATTATCTAATAACCTCTTGTCTATTCATAAAATCACCCAGGACTTAAACTGTGGTGTGACATTTTTTCACTCTTATTGTGCTTTTCAGGATCTTGCCTTGAGAAGGACGATTGAAATTGCTAAAGAGCAGGGCGGGTTATACTACTTGCAGGATGAAGACAATAAAGAGTGTACTAGATAGAAAACTCTCACTTCCAATCATCAGACAAGTTCAAAACCTTGGTCATCCTCCCAAATATGGCTTCAGCATAGGCATTTGAGTCATCCTCTGTTTAGTGTCCTTTAGTCTTTATTTCCTTTTTTGTTTACAAAAATGTCAGTTGAGTCTTTCCATTGTGGTGTTTGTGAGTTTGTTAAACACCATCGAACAACTTTTCTTCCCAATACCAATAAAAGTTCTAAACCTTTTGATCTTGTTTATTAGGATGTGTCGGGATCTACACCTATTAGTAATATTTCTGGTGCAAAGTGGCTTGTTTCTGTTATTGATGACTGCACTTGAGTCACTTGGATATTTCTCATGAAAGAAAAATTTGAAGTTTTCCAATTGTTTGCAAACTTTTACTGTATAATTCAAACACAATTTGGGAGCCCAATTAAAAGATTGCATTCTGATAATGGGAGAGAATGTGTGAATTAAAACCTTTCCAACTTCCTCAAAGATAATAGTGTTATTCATGAGTTAACTTTTGTGGACACCCCTAAACAAAATGGGGTTGCAGAAAGGAAAAATCGACATCTTCTTGAGGTTGTCAGAGCTTTACTCTTCCAAATGTCTGCTACTAAGTCTTACTGGGGGTAAGCTATTCTAACCGCCACTTGATAAATAGGTTATCCTCTTGTGTTTTAAATGGTGTTAGTCCTATTCAACTCATGACTACATTCTATCCTTATGTTCCCCTTATGACTAGTCGTCAGAGTTGTCTTTTGATGTCCTATCTTTGTTCATGTTTATGTTCATGGTCCCCATGGGAAAAGTTAGATCCTTGGGCTGTCAAATATGTCTTTGTAGGTTACGCCTCAAACAAAAATGGGTACAAATGTTATCACCCTCAAAGTCGTTGTGTCTATGTTTTCAAGGATATCACTTTTCATGAAACAGAGTCTTTCTTCACTAGTCCTCTGCTTCAAGGGAAGAGTAGTCCAGAAGCTGAGATCCCTAAGTTGTCATGCTTTCCCTTGTTATACTATTCCACTCCTACAGAGGATGACAAAGACCCTGAACTAACATCATCATTAGTTCAACATAAGGAGGACAAACGCTTTGGGAACCAGTACTAGCGAAAAAAAGAATCCAACCTGGTCCAACAACAACTTCAATCATCCAAATCGGAAGTAAGAACTCATACTCTTGAGGACACCTTAGATGCCTCTTGTGAATCTAACCTAGATGATTTGCCAATTGCCTTAAGAAAAGGAAAAAGATCTTGTGCCAGTTATCCTATATCCCAATTTGTGTCTACTAAAAATCTTTCTCTACAACACCAGAGTTTTTGTTAGCTATTGATTCTATCAGAATCACTACATCAGTACAAGAAGCCTTATAGGATGAGAATTGGGTTCGAGCCATGAATGAAGAAATGGGAGCATTGGAAAGGAACGAGACTTGAGAGATTGTAGAGAGACCGAAAGGCAAAAAAGCAGTGGGTTGTAGGTGGATATATATAGTTAAATATCAGGCTGATGGCACATTGGACCAGTATTAGGCAAGGTTGGTTGCAAAGGGAAATACATAACCTATGGGAGATCAATTATGAGAAGACATTCTCTCCAGTGGCAAAAATGAATATAGTCAGGATCATCATCTCCTTAGCAGCGCACTTTGGTTGGGAGATGCATTAATTTGATGTTAAAAATGCCTTCTTACATGGAAGCTTGGAAGAAAAAGTATACATGGAGATTCCACCTGGATATGGTGCCCCTAATGGAGGAAATAAAGTTTGCAGACTAAAGAAGATCCTATATGGTCTCAAGCAGTCTCCTTGGGCTTGGTTTGGTAGGTTCACTCAAGCTATGGTATCTTTGGGGTACAAGCAAAGCCAATGTGACCATACTCTTTTTATAAAACACTCCTAAGATGGTAAACTTACTTTGCTCTTGGTCTATGTCGATGATATAATTATTGCAGGCGATGATGAGCTTGAAAAACAGACCTTGATGGAGAGGTTGGCTGCCCAATTTAAGATGAAAGATCTCGGGAAGGTAAAGTACTTCCTTGGGATAGAGGTTGCATACTCTAGGTAGGGTATCTTCATTTCTCAGAGAAAATATATACTTGATCTCCTCAAAGAAGCTAGCAAGTTGGGCTGTAAAACCATTGAAGCGCCCATAGAGCAAAATCACAAGATTGGAAATGATGAAGAAAGTCCAAAGGTAGAAAAGACACGGTACTAATTAGATGTTCTTCTCGCTTTTTGAAACAAATGTTCATAATTATGAATTCATAAGTCAGAGAAATCAAGAATAGACCATTTTTCATCATTTAGTTCTTCCATACGAAAACTATCATGAACTCCTATGAAGTTGCCTTGACTGACTACCAACATGTCTGCTTAGATCCTTGCCTAAGAGACTTTTTCTCTCTAATGAAATGCTTTGAACCAATCCCTCCAAATTTTCGCAAAACTTTTCTTTCACAAGTTTTTACAATCTAACCATTGTGCATAAACATTAATAATATTGATGGTCTCCTATACAATCATTAATTCTAAGTTACCTAAAATTAGCACGTAAATTTTTTTGTGAGTGATCCATGTTAAATATATCGATGAGTTTTATGTTTGCTAGCATAACCTTCATTCTTTTCCTGAATTTCAGACTGACTATGATGAATTATGGAATATTTGAAACATTACATATATTGTACTCCCTTCTAAAAGTGGATAAATGAGTTATGGAATATTTTTTTTGAACTCAAGGACTGAATATCAGCCATGTTACATATGAGAATTGCATTATTGGATATTGTAAAAGAGTGGTCTCTGGCTGTAGGAAAAAAGACATTAAAATGCTAATGCTTATGCTACTAGTGAATTAAATTGGTAAATGCTGGAGGTGTGGTTGATTATTTGACATTAAATGTCACCAGGATGTTATTTCCTGATCCTATGCGTATCTTTCGAAGTACAGTACATTGTCTAGTCATTACAACCAATGGTCATCTCAACTGGGGGAAGTATTTGGGTAAATAGGAAAGAAGGGTAATGGTTAGGATTCTCTGTAGTAGATACACCACAGTTGTAATCTTGGCCTTGGGCTCAAATGGTATCTAATACTAATCTCTAGGATAGTATTGATACCATCTGTGTATAGCACTACTGTTTGTATTTTCAGTACCTCTGGTACTTTGCATATAATATAATTATCTAATTTTGTTGAGCAAAAAAAAAAAAAACAGTACATTGTCTAGTCTGTAATTAATTGCCCTCATGATGGATTGAATTTGAATTACAATATTTTCTTAATCACCGTATATTCTTAAGGAAGAGTGTTTTGATCTGCTTTATGTTATGCAGGTGTTCTAATCTCAAATACGCTGGTAGATGGACTCAATGTACGCTGTTATGAGTATGGAAAATTAAACCCTAAACCGGCAATGTATGCAGGTGTTTTAAACTATATAGGACTATTCTGAAGATTGATCCTGACTAGTTCATGGTAACAATATTGCAGGTTGGTTTATACCATTACCTGTGAACATGTTGCCTTTGCCTAGATAACGGAATATGAGCAATTTATTTTTGGGGTTTAATTTAAGTTTTCACTTCGGGTATAGGTCTACACTCCCGGCCGTAAAAAATGAAGATACATTGTTTATCTAAAATAGCGGTATTTAAAAGAGAGAGAAAGAGAAACACCAGCGGGGTTGCCTGGGATATCGGGGCTAGTGCATTTGAAGGTGAGCTAATTTTTTTCAAAATAAAACAAAGGGTTAAATTAGTTTATTTGTCCTTTAATTTATTATTTTGGTTCAATTTGATCTTTTAGTTTTACCGATTTAATTAGGTTCTATGGGTTTAATTTGATCTTTGTCATCCATTCTATCAAAATTGTTAAATGGTAGAGTCTAGGTAGTTATTGATGTTTTCTTCACTTAAACGGATATAAACTTAACTTAGTTAGACAAAATGGATGACAAAGATCAAATCAAATTCTTTTTAAAAATTAGAGAACCTAGTTGAATATGAAAAATTAAAGAATTAAATTGAACTAAAATAATAAAGTAAAGGAAAAAAAAACTAATTTAACCCAAAATTAGCGGTCGAGCTTAGAGACAAACCTTAAGCCACAAGTTCCTGGGATTTTTTGGGAGTTGCTTTTGTTTTTTATTATTAAGGTTAACTGTCATTCTTAGTTCATTATGTTTTAGTATTCTTTATATTTTTTGGCATATTAAGTTTTAGAAGTTTTATTTTATTTTTTATGTTTTTTTAAAGTTTCATCTTAATCATTTATTTATTTTTTATTAAAAATGCTAGTGCTTTGTCAATGTTTTAAATTTTGATGGAACGTCAAATATAAGTAAAATAATTAATTTAAAATAATGATTGTTAAAATAATTATTTATTTTAAAATTTAAAATATGGACGAGCACTAATGTTTTTTCAAAGGAAAATAAAGCAAATGATCAAAATGAAATTTTAAAAAATATTAAAAACAAATATTTTTTTAAAAATTTAATGTATCAAAATAAATTTTTTGAAAATAAAGTAAGAAATCTATCTCTATTATATAAAAGAATAGGTTGGTGAAAAGGCTAAAATGGATATTTTATATTATTGACATTTTTTATAAATAGGAATAAAATGAGAATTTTAAAAAAATTACTATTGAATGTAAAAACTGAAAAGAGAAAGAGGATAACAGGAAGAAATATAACGAGACGTGTCACGTTTGCGTAGGAGGTGAGGGAAGGAAGATAAATATAAAAGATGTCTATTTTTTTAGTAATGAAAAGGATCTAACTTCTTTTATTCACCATAAAAAATAATGCAAATGATTTTTTGTATTTTTTCTTGTAATTTTTATACTTTTTAAAATATTTTACTTTTTAATTTAAGCGGGATGACCCGTGTGTATACATGAGTAATGGCTAGTAAATTATTAAAACATACTTGATTAGAAGTAATATTTAGTTTTTTTTATTTTTTTTTACTTATACACACCACTTTTCATTTTGTTTTAATTGTTTTTTTTAAAATTAAGTTCTGAAATTTATTTTTATTAATCGATAGATGTTTCAGAATTTGATTTTTGAAATGTATTAAATATATTTTGGAAACTAATTTTCAGATGTGGAAGTGTTAAAAAATTATTTTCTGGAAGCATGTGTTCTCGGTAAAATATGCTTCCCATCAATTATTCTTCTCCAACCCATCCCGCTTTTTTCAACTGTTTGTCAGGGTTTTTATTTTCCTTCTGCCATTGATTTTATTTCTTTGAAGTAGTCGTGGCCGTGAGATGTGATGACCACATTTGCTTTATGACAGAGAGAGATCAGATGAAGCCAATTTGCACACAAAAGCAAGTTTGAAGTTCCGCTCTCTTTGATTTTAAGAGGGGTTATATTTCCGGAACCAAAGGTAGAATGCATACTTCCAGAAACTAATTTTAATTTTTAGAATGTATTATTTACATTTTGAAAATTAATTTTTAAAACCACTATCATAACTTAAAATACATTTCAAAAATTAATTTTGAAAAAAATATATTTATCTTTTAAAAAAATCTAAAAACATAAAAAGCGATGGGGGTGCAATATTGAAATACGTAGACCATAAAAAGCGATGAAGCAGCTTATTTGCAAGCTCTCCGATCCGTACACGCTCCTCCGATCTGAGTCCCGGTGGGGGTGCCGGTCTACGTGGGAGAGGTAATGGAGCGGTTCGTGGTGAGCGCAGAACTGCTGAACTACCTGTTCTTCGTGAAGCTCCCTTTGATTCGCAGCGCAGAAGTGCGAGAAAATGGAATGAGAGAAACCCTTCCCGTTTGCTGTGGTTGTGTGGTCTGACTTTATATTCGCAAGTGGAAGAAGTTTAATGTGTTATGTGATGTTTTCTTGTTATTGTGACTTGTGCACTGAGAGAAGTTGAACTAAGAGTTTAGTGTGGTTGAGATATAGGGTTCTTAGGTCTGTTCAAAACTCAACGATTTCTAGAGGTCAAAACCGACATAAATGTTTTATGGGGGCTTCTAGGATGGGAGCATGAGCAAATTCCCCACGGGGGGAAAAAAAGTTAATGCGTATGATTTTTTTTATCTTTTATGAGATATGTGCATGATTATCATAGATACGTCCACCCCAAAGTTAATGCCTATGATTTTTATCTTTTATCAAGACTCATGGCCATTGACTACCATTGTTGAGATTTTTGGTGAGTCCAAATTTGAAGACTTTCAATTCCAATGAACATTATTGTGATGAAAATAATTGATGAATTCTCCTGCATCCATTTTAGTATTCTAATATGTATAACTTTGAGCAATTAAAATTAAAATTAATCTTCTTGTTGTCCTTTCACAAAAGCCAATACAATATAAAGCTATCATTAGGGGTGAAAATAGGTCAGGCTTTAAAAGGTCTAAGTCTAGCCTACGATGAATTTTTGAGGCCTGACCTATAGTTTATCAAAGACTTTTATTTTTTTTGTTCGGCCTAGTCTTTTTAAAAGTCTTACCTAGTCTGATAGTCTTTTTAAAAAAGTTATTACCAGGAATAGAAAAGCCTTTTTAAAAATAATGAAAAATATAAAGGGGCACATGAATCACACTTAAATTTTAATTAAAGTCTTAGTTATGGAGCAGTAATGTGTAATCAAAGTCTACTAATTTTATAAAAAAAAATAATTATACCTATAATATAAGTATAAATTGGTACCCAGAAAATAATATATATATATATATATATATATATATATATATATATATATATATATATATGTCAACCTATCAGATTTATAAAGTTTTTTAATAAGTCAAAGTCTGATCTATTTAATTTAATAGACTTTTAAAAAGTCTGAGTCTAACCTTTTAATTAAATAGGTTAGTACAGGCCAGACTTTATATAGGTCAGGTCGTAGGTCCCTGTAGGTTGGTCTGACCTATTCTCACCCCTAACTATCATCAATGTCAACACCGTGTGAAGGAGAAAGAGAAAAGGTAAGAGCAAGATACGAAGGGAGCATGATGGTGCAAGAGCTCCGAGCACGGAGAAGGAGAGGGAGAGCAATAGAGATAAAAGGAAAACGATTAATTAGAGGGAAGGAGGGGTGACGAGAAAAGAAAAGGGTGGCCACTGGAACTATCTATGGTGCTCTCACACATCTTGAAAAAGACCAAACTCATATGCACCAGCTTTCTTTCTCAAAGTGAGAGATTTACTCATCACTCCCGACCTAGAGGCCGCCTTTGTTTCATAGCATTTAAACAATTTAAATTACGTATTTTCTTCCGACTTTAAACTATTAAAGAACGTGCTGCCATTAAAAGTAATAAAATTTATGACGCACAATCAGTTAACAACCAAAATAGACGAAAAGACTAAAACTTAAGTATCATTGTTATAAAAATTGGTCTTGATTATTGATCTAATCATGGTAGTGAATAAGTAATTCAACTGGTGAGTCAATTGATCTAATATATATTAAAAATTTAAAATTATATATATATATATATATATATATATATTATAAATAGGTATATAATTAATATTATTTGATTAAAAAATCTAAAATAACAATCAATAATAATGAGGCATCAAAACAATATTATAAAGGTAGTTTATTTTTTTGTGCATAGCCCAGTCCAGGTTTATAAACTTGGGTTGGGTCGTTAGGTTTCCTCAAAAACTATTTGAGTTTGGCCGAGTCATTCTGGGTCATATGCATGAATAGTCCAATAGTAAAATCGATCCGGTTAGGTCACTAAAGCCCGATTGGACCAATCCGACCGACGGAGAGTTTGATGACACGGCTTAGGATGGAAGGAAAGTTGAAAGACTTTGACCAATCAATGAAAAATTTATAAACTAAAATCAAAAACCTCAAAAGGTTTAAGGACTAAAAATATAATTTGTCATTTAATATATTAACAAAATTCAGAGAGACTTTGTCATTCATTTTTACAGCATTCCAACTAAAGAACTCCAGATCTTCACCTTAACTAAATCATTAATGGGCAAGTGTTAGGGAGTTGTTATTGGCCCGACACCATTGTTATTAACCTCTACCGGGTAATCTTTAAAGTAAAAATTCAAAAATACATTTTTCATGAAAACACAATTTTTGTTGTATAATTGTACAATTGAATCATGTTTTCGTTGTTTTATTGAAGAAGATGCACAGAATTATATAACAAAATCATGTTTTTGTTTATTTGTTGAGGGGTGCCAAAAAATTAGCATAAAAAACACATTATCCTACCAATTGTATAATAGAATTGTGTTTTCATTGGTTATTTGTTTTAATACCCCTGTATGTTTGTTTGTTCTTCTTGTGCACACCGCACATTGTTAACCATAACCATCATCAAACACCACCAAGATTTACACGTCCCAAACACCAGATCACCACCTTCCATCACGTCATCTCGCTGCCGTCAATCACCAGAGTCATCACCATACCAACAACATTATTGCATGACCAAACATCTTACACCAATAGATCTATTTGCCACGGACATCACTCCCACTGTGCAACAAGGAAGACTCCCGTTGCGGCACAAATGGAGGTTGAGGTAGTGCGCACAGGAGTCGCCAATGTTGGGGCCCAACACTGGTTCAAATCTAAGGTGGAGATGGTGTGGTGTCGATGGGTGGGTGTGGGGAAGGGGAGGAGGGATGAAGAACTCATAGGGGTAAGAGGTTCTTTTATTAGGTGTGTAAGAATTAATAGCAAATGTGATAATATCAACTCCCCAGACGTTATAGCCTTATAGGTACCTTTCACACACACTTATAATATGTGTTTCTTTGTTTTCACACTTATAGTGAGATCAATATCAACTCCCCAGACGTTATAGCCTTATAGGTACCTTTCACACACACTTATAATATGTGTTTCTTTGTTTTCACACTTAGTGTTTCTTTGTTTTCACACTTGCCCATAAGCATGTTCAAAATAACTAAAGTTTTCACACTTGCCCATAGGCATGTTCAAAATAACTAAATTGATCACACAGACACACATACATACACACACATTGAAGATAGACTTTAAACATGGTACACTTATAGTGTGTTTCTTTGTTTTCACACTTACCCATAGGCATGTTCAAAATAACTAAATTGATCACACAAACACACATACAAGCGTGCACACACAGAGATTGAAGAGAAAAAAAAGGTTAGTTTTAAAATTAAATGATAAAATATCATAATATCCTCAAATTAAATTTTGAAAAAAACCAAATAACCAATGATTTTACGGTCCAAAGTTTGGTGTTAAATACTAATGCACTCCTGCTGGAATGAATATTAACATTTTCCTATATACATATATATTAAAGATTTTGTTGTTATAATTTTTGAAAATATAAATCAGTTAACTTAGTAATTAAATAACAAACTTAAATATATACATTTAACTAAAAATATAGTTGAGTTTTTAATTTTTAATTTTTTATTTCTGTAATTTTTTAAGAGAAGAAAACTTATAACATTTGATTCATGATAAAGAATAAAGATACAATTGGAAATAGACTCAAACACATGTTGCTAGCATAAAACTTAGCTGCCGTTGCTAATAGGCGAACCCCTTCTTGCTTTGCCTCCTAATAAAATTCGCCCTTTGAGTTTGGTAAAATTCGCCCTTTGAACAAAACTCTGAAGAACATCCACAGCTTGCTTACAATCAGTTTCAAAGTGAATGGCTATATAGTCAAGTTCCGGAGGAGTTATATTCGATTCCTGGATTAAAAATTTTACAATCAAATAAATAGACCTCTCCAAGATACATTTCAAAAGCCTATGTGACACCATATTACATCAAGATAAAAATGTTTACATTTTTATAAACTAATTTTTGAAAATATATTATTAAATACACAAATTGTGTCATAATATATATGGAAAATATATTTATGTGTATATTTATATAAATATTATACTAATAATTTTTAAATATCATATCAATATTTATTTTCATGTATAATTTATTTATACAGATTATAAATTAGTATATTTCAAAGTCTATATCATATTAATATACATTTAAATATATTTTTTTCACACATGTTTTATAAAGTAATTTTTATAAAATTTCAATTAATCAGCAAAAACGTTTCACACCATATAAGTATTTTTTTCTTTGATAATTAAAAAAAATATCTGGAGGGGCCTATAAAAAGCCTTGTTCCTCACTTGCAACGATACAAATAGAACGAGACACGACAAAGACAAATTGTTGAAATGTTTCGACTTGTGTTTGTGTTACTACTACATATGTAGAGATGAAACTATATTGGATTGAGAGGGCGTGGAGATAATTCTAGGCTACATATTTGAAAACAAAAAGTTTTTAGAAGAAGTCCTTACTCACCCCTTCATCAAGGGTGTCTCTTATAAGCATCTCAAGTTCATTGGAGACATCATTCTGAATCTCTATCATCAAGTATCTATCTTTTTATTGTTTATCTTTTTTGTTAATCCTAACCAATATTCTTTTTCATTCGTGTTTGTAACACTAATAAGGATTGACACAATTGATAATGACTTGTGTCTTTTAACAAGTAATGCAAAGTTCGAAATTTTTATTAGCATTTAGGTCATCACCAACACCACTGAGTCCATTTTTTATATTATCTATGTTGACCTCAACCTTGACCTTTAAACACTATAAATGATACATACGTTTACTAATTCATCATAATGATATCTATTACAAATAATTACTAAATAAGATTTTGAATCATTATTAGATAATGAATGATAATAATTATAAAATATTATTTGATAAGGTTTTAGCAATCAATTCATTATTGATGATAATAAATGATAACTATTATAAATCATTATTGGATTATGTTTTAAATTGCACTGATGACATGTTTTGTGAAAAAATGTTTTATCAATTGTGATTGTTACAGGTAATTAGGCATGTTTTGGAGCTGATGGTGAGACACTGGATGTACATCAAAATATTGATGAGCTTTGTCACATCAAAACATGGCCCAAACCAAAGTACATGTACATACTTGTTCTTTAAGATGATATATTAAATGGATAACATTGATTTTCTTTCAGTTTAGTTGCATGTGTGAAACTGTTGATCTTCCTTATTGACTAACTCACTAATTACTCCTCAGCAATGACTCACAACTTTGCGAAGGATTTAATTCCCTTTCATCAAATGAGATGAGATATGTCCACGCCAATTGGATAATAATTGAAGATGATCTTTTGTTTTTTAAATTAATATTTGTCTTATGTGTTAAGGTTAATTATGTTTTTTTTATACTAATCATGTTCATCACTTGTTCGACACAATATTTTCGTGATTGCCACTTAATTTTGTCATCCACATGATTTAATAACCCTTCTATAAATTTTTTTATTCTTACTGCTCCATTCTACTCCATTTAAATATGTCATTAGATTTATCATGAAATAATTATAGTAATTAAAAAATCACAAAACCAACTTATAATTTTAAATTTATTTTTCAAATCCAAAAGTGAGAATGAAAAAAATGTTATTACAAGAAGGGTTAGTATAAGAAGACATAAAGTTAGAATCAATTTAACTATTAAAAGATTAAAAAAAATATATTTGTTTACTTTTTTTTCTTTATCTAAATCTCATCATTTCAAATCTTATAAATCTATACAATCATTTCAAATTCTTTAAATTCACATGATATAGATCCATTAAAATTCAAATTATCATAAAAGTCTTTAAAATCTAATAAGTCCTAATCATCCAACATAATCTTTAAAATTTATTAGACTTTTTATGTTAAAATAGTTTTTTAAAATCCTAATCCAACACACCACATTTAATGTTTTGGTGATGAAAAGCCAAACATTTTGTAAAACATATGGCTTTTAAAACATAAACTTATAAAGGACTACAATACGAATGTAATAAATCGACAAACCTGCAATAATAGGGAATATTTGTGGTGGATCTGTGCACTCCAAAATTAATTTATGCTGTAATTTTTTTTTATCTGTAAAAATATGTTCAACCAATTGAGCTAAACTCCATTAGTATTAAGTGGTGTAACCTTAAGAGTGTGTGAATAAGAAAACAAAACATCGTATACCAGACAATAATGTTATAAGTTTATTGGCAATTCTACTAAACAGACAGAAAATAAGAGAACTTTTATACATATAAAATTTAGTTAAAATAAGAAGCCCAAAAACATTAACACCAACATTAAGTTGGTCCGAGTAAGCAATGTCTATGTTTTAAATTTGGTGAATAAAAAAAATGTAATTGAAAAAAAAGATTTACGGTGACTAACCAAATTCTCTGGCACGCGACAAAATCTGTAAATCTTATGCACTTATAACAAAAAGAAGAAAAGCTTGTATTGATTTAGTCTTTAATTTCAATCAACTCTTTCAGATTGCCTAAGGAAAGTCGACCCAATTTGAGAAAGCAAATTCCAGTTTGCCTATGAAAAGTTGACTCCTCATTCTCATGGTTGAGTAACTCCTTGATCACGTGAAGATAATAACAGGTCACGTTTTAGTTCCGTTATTCTGGCTGCAATTCTGTGATTGCTGGATAGCAAGTCTGTGATTTCACTGCTCCTGTGTACACATTCGTAATCATGTTGAGCATAGTGATCGATTGTAGTGATTCTGGTCCAGTCTTGTGCTTTGTTGCTATCTGAATTTAATTTTGTTGCTAGAAACATTTAGTAGATGCCTAGTCTGTATATGGACTTTAGTGAAGTGCTATGTTAGATTGTTGATAACATTCATCAAAATTTGATACCAAAAGCAACAAACAATATTGTCGAACCAGTGATGCTATATCGGTGGCAGCGTTATCATTATCAGCAAAAGAGAGAGTACAAATAAAATAACAAGAGTGCACAACACCAGTGATGCCACCAGAACAAGCCAGAAAAAAAAAAAAAAATACAACAACAGCATTAAGAAATGTCAAGTATTTATTAGTTATATCTCCTTTGAGCAGATGATCTAATATACAAGATTCCAACACTGCCACTTTCAATTGCCCGTTAGAAAACAAACAACTCCCCCAAACATCAATCTGTTCTCTCTTCAAAATGCCTTGATCCCTTGAAAGCTTTTAAAATTTTGTACTTTTATGAAGGAAAATTCCCCTTGTAAAAACAACCTTCACTCCTCCACTTTGTGCTTGGAGATTTTGCAGTGTGCCTACTTTGTGAACATCCCTTCACATCAGTGCTTCTTGCTCAAGGTGATGCAGATTAACCAATTTTCTCATGTTCTCTGGATATTCAGTGAAACCTTGCATTAGGACACCAACAAAGGCCTGTGGATTGTGGAGGTTATATAGTGTGAAGCCAAGATATTGCAGTATCATAATCCTAGGAGATAGTTTGGAAACACAGTGATAATTATCATCACGTGACAAACAAAATTGACTGTTACTGCAGCTAGGAAGGTATCCATACATTTTAATCCACACAATTATCAATTAATTTATAGGAATAGTTATACATACTTCTCTCTGTACTTTGAATTATGATGACAAATGACAAACACAAACAAGACTCTCACGAGGTTCATGATGATGATACCTTAGTCAATATGTAACTGAAACCACCATATTTTCATCGAATATGCACTTCTTTGGAAAAAAAATGAACAATTAGTAAAGTATAAATTTAAACAAGGATGAATTTGCACAATATGTTATTAACAAAAAGACATATATGTCAAGAACATTAAGCAAGAAAAGTTAAGAAGAGACAGGAAAAGAAACCCAATCCACATTATAGAAAACCGTGCAAAGGGTAAGACTAAGTTCATAATACATAGTATGATTTCTCAATGCTTTTTCAGTCTAAGATTGAGTTCAATTGACTCCAAAATAAAAGAAAATGCCATAACATAACCAATAGAAAAAGATTCTAGGCAAGAAAACTTACCATGAGAAAAATAAATCCTCAAAATAATGTAAGAAGTGTGATCTAAGAAGAAAGTGAGAATAATGTGGGCAAGAAAACAAATTTACCCAACAAGCTAAAGGAAGATAAAAGATGAACCCCCCATAACTCCCAATGGCAAAATACTCTTTACGGGATATGAACTTTTGCACTTCATCCTCGTCATCATTGTTCCAGTGTCCTAAATATAAGCAACACATTTTATTGAAATTCAACTTCAACAGCGGATACGATAATACAAATTCATGCATGTAAAACAGAATGTAAGAAAAAAACTGATGCATGAAGAAAGTGGACAAGTCGTCCTCCTTCAACAAACATTAATCAGTTTAAGTGCAACTTGTGTTCTGTTGTTTAGTAAATGCTAACAAGAGAATGGAATATATCCAATTAACAAGCTTGTATTTCAAAAGCTCTAAAGATATTGAGGAGAATTGGCACCTGATGAGAAGGTAGTATCAGAATAGGTGCATGTGTAATTTCAAACTTTTGGTTCATCTTATTGGTTTACCAAACCTTCACATCTTTAATGTGAGCAATCTTTCCCCAGTCTTCACCTTCTGGTTTCTGGCAACGCTGTTTGAGCAATGGACAATTGCCCAAAATTATAAGAGTTGAAATGAATTTGGGTAGACCCTCCTCTGGTAAGCATTGGAGGTTGGGACAGTCTTCAAGAATCAATTCCTTGAGAGAGGAGAGGTGGCAAACATCCTTGTAGTTCATTTTTTTAAGATATGGACACTTATAGATCCATAGAGAAGTAAGAGAGAGTGGCAACAACCCCTCATCAGGAAAAGACTCCACATCCACTTTTCCAATATGCAAGGTTTCTAGAGAGGTGTTGGCTCCTAAAGCCCCTATTAGTGAAGCAATGAGTTTTGAGCAATTTGAGAGATGCATGTAATTTAGATTTGATGGCAAACCTGCATTGAAGATAAACTCAACTTGTGGACAATCGTGTATCGATAGCCTATAAAGAGATGGAAGGAGGATATGCATGCATTCAGACAAAAATTTCAAATTCTTCAATCCTTCAATACAAAAGATCTCTAGAAATGGTGCAGATAATCCTTTGCTGGGAAATGATTCAAATTGAAGGCACCCAACAATTTTCAGATCCTTGAGATGATTATGAGTGTGCTCCTGTGAAATCATTTGTAGATTACGACAACACCTGAGATTAAGTGAACGGAGATTTGGGAAGAAATCTAGAGGAAAACTAATTATAGAGTCACATCCACTATCAATCTCCAAAGTTCCAAGGAAATTGTGGCAACTGCTCATGGGAATATTCATATTCGGACAAGAATCAATGCGCAAGGAATCAAGAGAAGTATTAGATATGATGTGCTCAATACTTTCTAGTGCTGATGCTTCCATGTGGTGACCATTAATAACAAGCTGTTCCAAAGTAGCCGAATGATAATCAAATTGCAGCTTTCCACAGTCTTGTAGATCTAATACACAAATTTCTACAGCCTTAGGAGCAGAACCCACAAGTTGGTTGCAGTCATGAATAAATAGTGTTTTTAAATGAAGAAGTTGTTCTGGTAGATGCCCTATCAGCTTGGGACATTGCTCTATAGAAAGATGTTGAAGGTTTGGAAAGACACTTGTCTCAGCTTTACATTCCCATTCTTCCCATTCCTTCATGTTGGAGAAGTGCAATGTTTCCAAGGATGTAAATGAAGAAGAGCTACTCCCATAAAAATTAGCATCAATATTCACTATCCCATCAAGCCCTATAATCAACAGACACTTGAGAAATGGCAAATGTCCAAGTGGAGGCAAACATAGGCAATATTTACAGCAGTCCAATCTTAAGGAAACTACATTCAACAATGAATTATTCAAAAACCAACTTGGAAATTGTGTACCCCCATAGTTCTTAATTGACAACTTCTCCAAGTGTTTAGAAGGTTGTAGATTCTCGAGTACTTCCCTGTCTTTCCTTGGATCATCAGGGATCTGGTTCGGATTCCAGTTCCAATTTAACTCTAGCTCCACAAGATGTGTTTTATTTTTAAAATCTGCTGCTAATGCATCTGATGGATTCACAATATTTTGCAGCTCCCCAATCGATAGCTTCCTATGAAGATTGAGTTCTCCAAGTTGCTGTATACTGGACTCCTTACTTTTGCCAACATAAAACGAACTCAATACTTGAAGATTTTTCAGTTTTCCCAAATGAATTGGTACCTTTCTCACTTTAGTAAACACAAATTCAAGGCAACGCAAATTGGTGAGTTTATGTAAATTCAAAGGAAGCTCCTCCAAATTGTAACAATAATTAAGCTTCAGTGTTTGCAAGTTATAGAGCAAACATGTTGAATCCGGTAGGTGTTTTATGTCAGTACTAGAAAGGTCTAATGAATGGAGATGCTTAAGATTGCCTAAAGACTCGGGCACCTCAGTAAGGCCAGAACATTGAGACAAAGATAACACACGTAAAAACCTAAACTTGCAGAACAACTCATGTATCGATATCTTACAATGCCAATCACTAAGAAAAACCACTCTCCCACTTGTTGGCATAAAAGTACGTAACCTTTTAGCATCATATAAACTCCCAAACCCATCAAAATATTGAATGTGATTGATTACAAATGAAAAATGACGAGTTGCATTTGGTATTCTTTTTTCTTCTTCAACTTCCAACCTGAAACAGATGTTCCCACAAACATATTTAGCCAAATCATTTACAAGGTCATGCATGATAAAGCGCCTTCCATATCTCCTTGATTCTTGAAAGAAGGATCTCGACAATAGATCATTAAAGTACTGTTCACCAACTTCTTCTGGACGCTTACTCTGTTGAGGGAATTGTAGAAAATTTTCAGCCATCCATAACATAATTAAATCGTCCTTGTCAAACTCATGATCTTTGGAGAACAAGGCACAATAAGCAAAGCATCTCTTTAGATGAGAAGGAAGGTGGTGATAGCTCAATAATAAAGCAGGGATAATTTCATTATCTTCTTTGGGTAAGTCCCATATCTTGCTTAGAAATACATTTTTCCATTCTGAGGCAGATACCTTTGTGTATAAAAGACTTCCAATTGTTTTCAAGGCAAGCGGCAATCCTTTACACTTTTCAACTATCATTATACCAATCTCCTTCAACTCAACATTCAACCGAGGATTATCATCTTGGAATGCATGCTTAGCAAAAACTTTCCAGCAATGATCTTCTTGCAATTGCTCCAAGTGAAGTTCTTTATTTGATCGCACGGTAGAAGCAACTTTCGTAGTGCGCGTCGTGACAAGAATTCTACTTCCCCTGGCCCCGTAAGTAAGAGGAGTTTGCACAGCTTCCCACTTTTCTCGTTTTTCATTCCAAACGTCATCCAAAACGAGAAGAAATCTCTTGCCTATCAAATTTTCTTTCAACCGTCGATGAACCATTTCTAGGCCTCTACTATTATCAGTTGAGTCAATGACCGCCTCAAGAATTGCTCTTGTTACTGTCAAAACATCAAAATCATCCGAAACACAAACCCAAGCTTTGATATCAAATTTACCCTCTATCCTAGGGTCATTGTATACATGTTGGGCAAGCGTAGTCTTACCCACCCCGCCCATGCCCACAACAGAAAGTATTGATAGCTGGTTATGATATTCATTGTCAGATGTGAGCCAATTAAAGATCATTTCTTTGTCCTCATCTCTGCCATAAATATCACTTTCAACCACCAAAGATGTTGATGGCAATTTCTGTGACACTTTACTACCCAATCCCACACCAACACCACTGCCCTCTTTCAAACCTAAATCACCCTTCTGACTTACAAGAAATTCCAAGTCATCAAGGACTTGTTTCATCCTTGATTCAATTTCCATGTCAAAATTTCGTACCTTTCTAGTACCGGCCCGGGATTCGGCTTCCAACTCGCATTTGGAGAATTCTAAGTCTATTTCATCCAACAGATCCTCTGCATCAAACACAGCATCTTTGACCTCATCAAGCCATGCTTTCACATATGAATTCTCAAACTGCTTTTGTTCTGCATCATCAACCACAGCATTTATGGACAGAAGCTTCACCTTCAGCTTCTTCAGCAGCTTTTCATTGAGCTTTCTTCCGCGAAAGAAGTCCACCACTTGGCGTGAAGCCAACCTGTCAAATGCAACCTGAAGGAAAGCAGAAAGAAGAGCACCACCAACCAATGCTTCTGCCATGGTAGAAAAGTGAGTGATCGAATAAAAAAGAAGAAAGGATTGTGAATGTTGGAAGTGCAGCTTAGTTTTGTGAATGATTGACTCAACGTTAAGTCGATTATAGAACAGAGGTAATACTTAATGCTAACAACAGGTAAGTCAAGCTATACTTCAAGCGTTGACTCCAGAAACTGGGTACGAGATAAGTATTTTTTTTTTATCTTTAATAAATATTTAATTTTTAAGTTTATTTCTTAATAAATTTTTATTTTAGATTCAGTTTTTAATAAAATAATAATTTTATTTTTTTATTTTTAATATTTTGAATTTTATATTTTATATTTGCTACTTGATAAATTATTAGATTTTGTTTTAATTTACATTAATTATAAATAAAAAATTTATTAATAAGTAAATCCAAAATTTTCTATTTTATTATGGATTAAAAAAGAGTGTTAAGGATAAAAATAAAATTATTGTATTATAGACTCAATGAAATAAAAAATTTATTATAAAACAAATGTTAAAATTAAATATTTATTAGGAATAAAAAATATACTTAAGTTTAATTTTAAATATCACTTTATTATTTTTTTCGTAAATCAAATTAATATAAAATGGTATTTGATTTAGTTTAAATTTAAAGATAATAATAACATTATTATTATAGTTTCACTCTCTTCTCTCTTCTATTTTTCTTTTATTTCTATTTGTATTTCAGTTCTTCTTAATCGTCTACCTCTTTTTAGTATATTATATATATATATATATATATATATATATATATATATATATATATATATATATATATATTATCTTTAACTCTAAATTAAGTTTCAATAATTGTTTTTAAAGAATTTGTCAATAGTTAAAAAATAAAATTAAACTAAAAAAATATTCAAGTTTCTTAAAAAAAAAACTAAATAATCAAGCTGATTTCTTTTACTGAAAAATATTCAAGTTCATAAATTAATATATTCAAGTAAATATAACTTACAAAAATCAATATATTCAAACGCTGAAAATAACAATATATTTTAATAATAAAAAACAAATAACTGTCACTACATAATAATATAATGTTTAGAAGAATTTGACTTTCAAAATTGACCAGCATTTTCAAAATGTTAGGACTAGAAATTATTAAATATATGCCAAACATGTTAACAAATATTAAAAGTCTCAACAAAACATCAAACGCTCTAAAATAAATTATTCAAATACATTAATCAAATATGAAAATCATTTAAAAAAGAAGAAGAAAAAAACACTAAAGACAGCATGCAAATTCACTTAGCCCTTGAAAAAAACTTATATACTCTTATATTATAAATCAGAGTAATAATTTGGAGAGCAATATAGGCTTTTTTACCCATTAGGATAAAAAAATTTCCAATTTTCTAATCCGGGAGATATTTTAAAAAATTACTCAAAACAGAGTAAGTCGTAACTTACAACTTCTAACTAAGAGTCGTAACACCTGTTACGACTTATTATTTTTAAATTTTTTTTTAACTATCTACGACTTCAATGTAAATATAATTTTTTTACAACTTTAAATTTGTATTTCTTTTAAAAATGAAAGTCGTATTTTTTTTACGACTTTAAAGTCGTAAAATTATTTTTTTTTTAATTTTTTTAAAGCTTTAGGATTTTAAAGTTGTATTTTTTTCACGACTTTAAAGTTATATTAAAAAAAAAATGAAAATCATATTTTGTTTTACGACTTCAAAGTAGTACGTCTATTTTTTTTTATTAAAACTGTTATTTTATTATTTGGAGACATGTTTTTGTTTTATTAACCTAACTTTTTTTGGAAATATGTTTTTTTAATTTAATATTTTTTACGATTTTATTTTTATTTTAAATAAAAAAGTTAAAAAAATATATTTAAATATATAATAAATAATATTTTTTATTTTATTAGTATATTTTTTGTGATTTTATTTAATATGTTATTATTTTATTTTAATATTTTATTATTTAAAACATGTTATATATATTTTTAATATAGTTTACTTTAAATATTTTTTTATTTAAAGTTTAAATAATCTATCAATAAAAATTAAAAACAACATAATTAATATATTAATATAAAACGCACAATACAAATGAAAGAAAAACATAAAAATTACAAGTTATTTTAATCATGTACTTGTTTGTATGGATAATTAGTTCGATCATGTCCTTCAGTTTTACATAATGAGCATTTCTTAGACCTATTTAGAATTGGTTCTTCCATCTCATTAAGTATTCGAGTAGTGTCCTGATGTCTGTAGCCGTTTTAAAGAATCAAAGATAAAATGCAGGCCTAAATATTGAGGCCATGTGTCTTCACCAAGGGAATGAAAATGATGTTGATAAACTTTGAAAATGCTTTTCAACTTGTATATAGGATCAACAAAATCATCATAATTTAAATTACAAAAAACACACGCTGCAATTTTTATGTTTTTCTTTTATTTGTATTGTGCGTTTTATATTAATGTATTAATTATGTTGTTTTTAATTTTTGTTGATAGATTATTTAAACTTTAAATAAAAAAATTTAAAGTAAACTATATTAAAAATATATATAATATGTTTTAATTAATAAAACATTAAAATAAAATAATAACATATCAAATAAAATAAAAAATATACTAGTAAAATCAACTTAATATTATTTATTATATATTTAAATATATTTTTTGAACTTTTTTATTTAAAATAAAAATAAAACCGTAAACAATATTAAATTTAAAAAAATAAATTTACTAAAAGAAAATAGGTTAGCAAAACAAAAGCATGTCTGCAAATAGTAAAATAGTATTTTTTTTAAAAAAAGATTTACTCGTAAACCTTTAAAAAATTAAAAAAATAAAATAAAATAATTTTACGACTTTAAAGTCGTAACACAAAATATGACTTTCTTTTCTTTTTTTTTTATATAAAAATATGATTTTAAAGTCATAAAAAATTACATTTACATTGAAGTCGTAAATATTTTTACGACTTCAGATACAAAAAATAACAAGTCGTAACAGGTGTTGTGACTTATGAGTTAGAAATCGTAATATCTGTTACGACTTATTTCATTTTTGGTAATTTTTTAAAATATTCTCTGGATTGGAAAGTTGAAATTTTTTTTACTCCTGGTTGGTAAAAAAGCCAGCAATATATTCTCACTCTCCTCCTTTCTATTAGACATTTTCAATATCTCTTTTGGATATGAAAAATGTTTTCTTTCTCAACTTTCTAAAACTAAAATAGTTTTATTTTTATTTGTAAATTGTAATACGCGCATCAAAATAAACTAACATACCCAATAAATTAAGCGGATGTGATTAAAAGGAGCAAAATAATTGATGCCTAGTTATACTATAACATTCTTCTTATTGTCCTGTGGTGGCTCTTAATATCATCTCCATAACACATATGATGTTAATTACGCTTACTTTGTGCCGTTGCATATACATTGATGTTGAAAAAAGGTATCATGCATTTTCTCAACAAATTTTACTTTTATTTCCTTCTTCAACAGTATAAGGTCACTCATACATTACATAAACTTCATACTCTTCACTCACCAAATACATTATTCCTTCCCTCTCTAACACATACCTCAGAGAAAAATACACACTCTAGGCACTCTCAACATGAACACATATACATATAAATAATCAATACACACATCCAAAGAAGACTGCCATCTGCTTTTCTTTCATAGCCATAACCTCAAGCTCATTGTTTCACAAAATCCTTCACAACAGATCCTCTCCATCCCAAATTTCTGAAGACTCCAGTGATAGATTATGGTTCTGGCCTTCCTCTATAGAAAGGGACTCTAAATTGGGACAATCCCAGATGCAAACAATTTAAAGTTTTGGAAAAAGGTTCATTGGGAAAGACATTAGAGAATCGCAGCTACTACCAATGAAAAAATGTTCCAAAAAATCAAATTTTTGCTTTTTCTCACGAGATGGGAGGAATTCTAATTTTCCACACTTATGCGCATGAAGAGTTCTTAAGAAAGTGGGGCATGATCCATCAGTTAATTAGTACTCGAGAAAAGAACAATCAATTATAAACAATTCAAAGAAGTTGGTTCTTCTGTCCATCAAAACATCTTGCAGGGACTTGAAAGAGTGACACCCTTCAATTCTGAGGCTGTGCAGTTCGGATGGTAATTCCACTAGCTGTGATGCATCCAAAATTCTGAGTGTATCGAAATGAGTCCCATACTCAAATGTAGTTTGGACAGCATCATTTGCAGTAGTAGATAAATAATTAAGTTCAATTTTTGGAGTTTGTTGGTCAAGGCCATGAGTTATGTTGCCAACGTCAATATTATCCTTCAAGGGGATATATTCTTCCATTAGAGGGCCATAAAGCTCAGATGAACTTTCTTCAACATTTTGCAGATTTGAGATCAAGAAAGAAGTTTCAATGCTCTCATCATTTCTGTCAAAGATAGGATAAATTTTTGCAGATACAAACAAGGCTAAAACACAGACCATGTCATGCATGGTAAAATCTATGTTACCACCACTATTCTGCCCAGTTCCAGTCAAGAAACCTTCTGTCCAATAATTATTAGGAAGAAGGTTTCTTGACTGAAACCTCCTCAAGAGACCCATGTAAAGTGGGGCTCGCAGAAGTTGTATCATGGTTACCACATGAAATGAAAGAGTTGGGTTGACTATGCATGTTGCTAAATCCTACTCACTTCCAGATCTATTAGACAAGGCTTGCTGGTAGTTATTTGCTCGCCGTGCATTCAGAACCAGAAATCCTGAAGCAACTGTCACCTTAAAGGAAATTGGTGAGAAAATAGTTAGCAAATGCAAAAGGCATCCTTTATCTCTTAAAACACTTGGAAGTCTCTTGGCTTTCAAAACAGAAGCTAAGAATTGGAACAATATACTGCAAAATAATATGTGAGATCTTCCAGCTCATAAAAGCAACATACTATCTGCCTTAATGCTGAAGGAAAAGAAGCATCTGAGGCCAACTTGAATGAAAAGAATTTTCTTGATGAATTGGAACTCAAATAGACACAATGTAGGCATAATATTAGGAGGGAAAGAATTGTTCTTGATAACCTGCGGCCACACACAAATTTGAAAGGCCTCAAAATTGAACACTATGGTGGTGCAGTGTTCCCAGATTGGTTGGGGAATTCTGCTTTCTCTAATATGGTTTCTGTGCATCTTGTTTCTTGTGAGATTTGCTTATCGTTGCCACCACTTGATCAATTTCTATATCTTAAAACACTTCACAGAGAAAAAATGGCAAGTCTAAGAGTTGTGAAGTCTGAATTCTTTGGTAATCATGATATGCCATTTAGTTCCCTTGAAATTTTGACTTCGGATAAATGCCTAACTGGGAACAGTGGGAGCTAGACGCGGGCAGAGTTTTTCCTTCTCTTCGAGTGTTTTGCATACAGGGAAATGATGCGAGGCAATACTTGTCTAAGGGAATTGGTCATCTGCAATTGTCCATCTCTGGAATCCTTTCCTAAAGAGCACAAACACTAGACATTAGAGTCACTACACGTATCTGAGTGTAGGAATTTGGACCGCTTTTGGGACGAACATGTTACCTGGCATTGCCGGGCACGTAAGCATTTGCACATAGAAAGCAGTTGTTGTGACAGTCTTTCATCCTTTCCATTATCCCTGTTCACAGCACTTCATGATCTCCACATACTAGAATGTAATCTTGATTCTCTTTCAGTTTTACCACAGTTGCTCTGGAATCTTCAGAACCTCAGACACAGAGAAATAAAAGGATGCCAAAATCTAGAGTCTCTACCTGGACAGGGTTTTCCTAACTCCTTGGCTTCTCTCAGTATCTCTGACTGTCCACTGCCTGTCCCACTATGCCAAAGAGACACCGGAGCTTATTGGGACCTCATTCCTGGTCTCCAACGCCTAGAAATTGATGGGGAAGACATATATCACTTGAAACTGAAGAACAATGAAAATCATGCTAGATTGCAATAGCAAATGTTACTCTGCACATCACCTCATCGAGAATAGTGTTTGCCTGAAGGCTGAAGAAATCCCAGATGTTGGGGAAGTTTATTAAATTCTGCAATTAATGTAATGTTTTCACTTTTCAGTCAACTTTCTGATTTACTTTAGCTGTGTTATTTCCTTATTTTCCCACTAGTGGGATAAGGTTTGTTGTTGTTTGATATCTTGCATTTTGTGGGATAAGGTTTGTTGTTGTATTATTTCCTTATCTGTAAATTGGAGTTGTTTGATATCTTGAATTTCATATGCTAAAAGTCATCAATTTTGGAGGATTTCCTCTATTGCAGCAAAAGCCCTAAGTTTTGTCACACAGGCAACAACTGTTATGATGCTTACCACAGAAGCATCTTTGTGCTGCTTTGTATGAATTAAGGATTAAAGTTAAGAATATTCATTAGCCAAAGCTTGAAGGCCTATAAATTCAAAATACTTAATTAAAAACACAATTGTAGGATTATATAATCAATAATCTCTCACTGGAGAATTGTTTCTTTAGATCTTTGTATATTTGTTGAGAGTTGAGTGCATACACAAATTAGAAATTACGATGAGATACTCAGGTTTGAGTGAAGCATGATAACTCTCTGTATTCCCCATCATTTTTTTTATATAAACATATATCAATTATCTTTAAACGTGGATGTAAGCTATAAGTTATATTTGTGCTTATACTTACGCTTTAACTACATTAATTCTATAACTATCTGGTATCATTACTCTAAATAATTGACCTTACCATAAAATTCAAGGTCAACGTCATACCAGCATTTTATTTGCAGGGGAGGCGGTGAAAAATAAGTGAAAAATTTCTCATACCAATTCTAAAACATTAAATGTTTTGAAAAAAAAAAGCTAAAACATTAAAAGATTTGGGAAAGAGGTAGTATAATTTCTCTTAGTTCTAAAATATATATTTAGAAATCATGAAGAAAAGAAAAAAAAGAAGAAAAATGGAATGTTACGTACTGAAAGTGGCAAGCAAGAAGAGAGCCAAAGGGGCAAGCCTAGCATAAGCCATTTATCTGGATTTTTTTGTATGTGTTGTGAGTTTTGCGCTGCCTTGTTCCTTCTTGCATGCATGCAACAATTTATAGGCGCTCTTTATGAGTATTTCTTTTTCTTCTATACGAGATATGATTAAAAAAAACAAATTGATTGTACGAGAATCAAGATATATAAAGGTTGAAGTTTGCCATCACGTTAAAGTGTTACTTAAATCTCTCTTAAAGTTACTCCTTGTACGTATCACTGTATCAGGTTCTTGGAAACACGTGCGATGGATTCTCATCAAACAATTGCTAGATCGTTAATTTAAATATTTAAACCCCACCCTATTAGTATCATTATTATTGTTATGATTAATACTATTATAATTTAAGAGGGCATTTTCTTCCATCTTATTTATAAGATGCAAATATAAGTAATATTTAATCTTTTTTTTATAAAACTCAATTCACAATATCATTTGTATTAATTATTTATATTAAATATTCCTAAGTAAAAATGACATTATAATGACAAACAAATAATAAAAAGAGAAAGTGAGAGAAGTGTTAATAACAATAGGAGTCTTACTATTAGATGCATTAGTTTTTAAATGGAATATTTCATTAATACTTACCATTTTTTTAATTCCTTTTTCTCATCATTCATATTATTATTATTATTATTATTATTATTATTATTATTATATCTACATTTTCTTCTTTTTTATATCTCGACATCAAATATATTTTTAAATGTCCAAAAGTCAATTTTAAAAATCCAAGGGTTTCCAAATTTGAGAAGATTTTGCCTTTGGAGTGCGTGGGATCGTAAATTTGAGAATCTTTCGGTAACTAGTTTATAATTAAATAAGGAAATGCATAATAAACAACTAACCTTCTATGCTATCCAATATTTGGAGAGTAATATATATATATATATATATATATATATATATATATATATATATAATTTTGATAGAATTTATGATATGATAAAAAATGAGAATTATTAGTGAAATGTTAAAAATTAGAGTGCGATTAATTTATGCTCTTAGAGTATTGGTTAAAAATAGAATAAAACATATTTATTATAAAAATCATAGAAAAACTCAGAAAACATAAATAACCTAATTTTAAACATTTGATTAGTATTTATCTTAAAATAAAGGATGATTTAAGTATCTTTACACAATTAAATATTGAATGACATGTTATTTATGGTGTACTAGGTGTGAAGGGAAAATTTATAGAAGTGAGTTAATTTAAATTTTTTTTACAGGAATTGATAAATTTTAAGAATATTATAAATTATAAGTAAGTAGGTTGTATTTTAAAACATGATAGAGAAGCCATGTTTTTATAACGTCACAATTTATTAAAAAAATATTGAAGTCATTTTTTTATCACAACTTCATAGATTTTCTATTAAAAAAATATTAAATTTATGTTTTTATCACGACTTTAAATATTTTATATTATAAAAAATACTAAAGTATAATCTAAAATAAGTCTTTAGTATTTTAAAAAATACAATATTCTAAAATCATGTTTTAAAATATAATTTCATTATATATAAAGTCTTATTTTAAAGCACGACTCACCTATAACTTGTAATATTTTTAAAATCTACAATTTCCTATTTTTTTTATAAAAGAAAATTAACCCATTCCTATACGTTTGTCGTGCTAAGGCTTACATGTAAGGCATCTGGCATGCATTCATAAAGACAATGATATGGAGATTAATTTCAGATTAGAGAGAGAATTTAAAACAAAAATTATTACAAACTCTAACTTTTTCTTTACACAATCAATTTTAATTTCTTGGTTGATTATAGCTGAGTTGGGAAAGAAAGGAATCCATATTCGTGCTAGCTAGTATAAAAATATTAAAGCTTTCATCCTATTTCACGTGAAACTGGCACTAGTATAAAAATATTAAAGTTTGTCATTTCATTTCACGTGAAACTCTCGCTAGTAAAAAAATTATCTTCCTGGTAGACAGCTTTTTGCGTTGGATACCCCCAATGGATTTGCACGGTAAGAATAACTAGCTTTTGTCTGGACATTGGACAACACTGTGAGAAACAAACATGGTTCATTAGATATGGATTATTTAAAATAAGTGGTTGACTACGATAGAAGTATTTACACCGGATAAAAAAAAGTAAAAGAAAATCTTCTCCATTGACAGTTGTGATTCAGATCAATAATATAATGATTTTTTTTACGAAAGTAACGTATAATATTCTACCTAAGAAATCAACACCAAAATATCAACAAAAAATATACAGAACAAGTTTTCAACATAAATCGAAATAAAAAATCAAAAACTAAAGAAAAAAAAGCTTCAGATCTGCCACTGAAGTCGCACCAGAAAAACTCCAAAGTCGTGGTCAGTTTGGTGCCACTGCATCAGTATCGACGGCAGTGAGAACAGGTCTAACGTAACATCTTATTTTTTTTCGGAAAATAAATTAAAAATAATTTTATTTAAAAATAAATAAAATTTTAAAAAATAGTTAGATGGTTATAATTAAATAAACAAAGAAAAATAATATTATTAATTAAAATAATAATTTAAAAAAAATAAAAAAATATTTTTATTTATTAATTTAATATGAAATAAAATAAAGTTTTTGTTTATAAGATAATAAAAGTAAGAAAACAAGATATGTTAAATAATACGCCAAAGTATTCTAATTATAAATAAATATATTAGGTGAGTTTTTATATTAACATATATATCTACACTCTCTTTTTCTCTCAATTTTGTTTTTTATACTTTCTCTCCAAAGTTTTTTTCTTTTTCATGTATACATCTAAATATTTTTCAATAAAATGACGATCTCAGACTCGTTAATCATTAGATCATTGTAAAATTGAACACTTGATTTGAAATTTATTTTTGAACATGTTTATCGTTATGATTTGCGAAATAATATATGTGGTGAGAAAAATATTTCTTACACTTAATATTTTATTTTTTATTTTTTATACATACACCCAAATTTATTCTAATAAAATTAGGATTCCAAACTGTTAAACTATCATCATAAACTCATTAATCAGTGTGAAATTTTAACATCAAGTGTCACCTGTCCTAGGATTTGGGTCCGAAGGCAACATGGTAGGTATTTATGGCATTGGAGGAATAGGTAAAACCACAATTGCTTGTGCGGTGTATAACATGATTTCTGATCAATTTGAAGGTTTGTGTTTTTTTTTTTTTTTTTGACACTAGAGAAAAACCAATTAATTAACAAGGATGGTCTTGTACAACTCCAAGAAACACTACTTTCTCATATATATATATACTTGGGAAGAGAGATATAAAAGTGGGAGATGCCAATGGAGGAATCCTGATTATAAAAAGGAGGCCTTCAACAGAAGAAGGTTCTTTTGATTTTTTACGATGTTGACAAATGGGTGCAGTTAAAGGCACTTGCTGGAGAATTCCATTGGCTTGGCTCTGGTAGCAAGATTATTATCACAACAAGAGACAAACAATTGTTAGCCACTCATGGGGCTGTAAAATTACATGAGGTTAAACTGCTAAGTGATGAAAAAGCTTTTGAATTGTTTAGCTGGCATGCCTTCAAGAGAAAAAAAAAAAAGTTGATCCAAGTTATTTTCATAATTTAAACCGCGTGCAGTTTTTTATGCTCGTGGCCTTCCATTGGCTTTGGAAGTGATAGGTTCTCCATTATTTCGGAAAAGTTTATGTGAATGTAACTCTGCATTAGATAAATATGAAAGAATTTCTCATAAAAAGATCCATGATAAACTTAAAGTGAGCTATGATGGTTTGGAAGAAAATGAAAAGGAAATTTTCCTTGACATTGCTCGTTTTTTCAATACTTACAATATGGGATTTGTCAAACAAATGCTACATGCTCATGGTTTTCATGCAGAAGATGGTATTCGAGTGTTGGCAGACAAATCTCTCAAAGATCGATAATTCTGGTTGTGTGAGCATGCATGACATAATTCAGGATTGTGGCTTGACGACGATATTGTTCGCGTTTTGGAAGAAAATACAGGATGATATATCTTAAAACTATCTCCATGCTATTTCTTTTCTGTTCAACTCCTTTATCACCAAATTCGACCAGTATGTATGCTTAATTTCTGAATTCTTAGCAATCTTTCTCAATTTTGAATATTATATGAAATTTATTAGCAAAGCATTATGCATAAATGTGTCACTCGATGAGATGTTAGAATTAATGTTTCGTGCGAAAAACATCACTTACGTTTAGAGATTAATAAATAAATAATTAATAATTAAGAATTAAATTATAATTATGTTAAATAAAAAAATTTTCTCACTCAAATGGAAATAATGATTATAAAAGGAATCTTATTTCATGTTAGTGATGATAAAAGGAACCTTAAAGTAAAATAAGGTTTCATTTCTTGACAAAATAATAGTCATGGCAAACATAAAGAGAAATAAAAAAGAATAATCAATGGAGTCAAATATTATTTCTTTCATTTGTCAAGAGAATCAAAGCACACAGGAAATAAGTCTCCCTATGAAAAAAAAAAATAGATATGCACTATTGATTTATTTATTATTTGTGAGAATCATAATTTTTAAAATCTTGTTGATTTTCTATGATTGATAATTCCTATAATTGATAATCTAAAAAATCGTTTAATATGCTATAAAATTTATGATTTTTCAATAATTATTTAATTTATCTGAACTCTAATTATAAAATTTGTAGATTTTTCTTCTAGTGCTATCAAATCTTATATTAAAAAAGAAGTCGATTTTGTATTGCTTGCTTTCATTACACCACAAATACATAAACACTCTTGCTGCCGCCCCATGTACGCACGTTAAGCATTTATTTGGAATGAAAGTGCACGAATTGTTTTGAACGGGGAGAAAGAAAGTGCTGCTGCACGGTTAGAGCGTATGGAATTCTTTGGAATTATTATTTGCAACCCAATGTTTCCTATTCTCAACTCCACTTCCTTAATTTTTTCCAAATATCATTATTAAACGTGATTAAAAAATTGAAAGTTTATATCCTGCCATTAAATTAACATATGAATGCTTTGAAATTATCAGTAGCATTAAATATATGTATATGCTGCATATTTTCTTGAACGTATTTGAATGCAAAACACAAATAAATGTGAATATTATTTTATGACCTGGAATGAAATTAATAAAATAACTATGAATTATTAATAGTAATAAATATGTGCAGGCCATATATATTTGGTTGAAATTAAATATATGATGAATTTGTTAGTAGCCAAATTTATAAGGTTATTTAATTCTAAATTAATAATGATTATTTTAATTACTCATAGAATAATGGATGTTAAATTATATGATTATTGATTTATAGGTACATTGAAATTCATTGTTATAAGACATTTGTGGATCGTCCAAAGGTTAATTAGTTGTTCTTATAATTAATGAATATAATTGTAGGCGATTTATGTGTATCATTAGTTTTATATATATACCCAAAGGAAATAGATATTATTAATGGGTGCATATTTAATTGTCAAATAATGTTAAAAAAATTTATTAGCATCATCATATTTGTATGTTGTGTGTTGGTGTATCACCAAAAGGAGAACATCAATATACATTGATTGTTATATGAATAAATCATATGTATGACATGTGTTTTATGTCTCAAAACATTTATGTAAATTTTATTATGCAACACATGTTTATAATTCATTGAATTCTCATGTATCATTTATGTCAATGTTAATTTGCTTAACTTTTCTGACTTGAATGAACAAGTCCAATAAAATGATGTACAATTTTAATCTTTTTTTATTCATAAATAAATAAACTAGAAACCAAATCATAACTCTTAAACATTGAGGTCCAGGATAAGTACCACGTCATGCAC
Source organism: Glycine soja (assembly GCF_004193775.1). Taxonomy (NCBI): domain Eukaryota; kingdom Viridiplantae; phylum Streptophyta; class Magnoliopsida; order Fabales; family Fabaceae; genus Glycine; species Glycine soja. The sequence goes on along the minus strand of NC_041012.1, from coordinate 38,391,378 downwards.
AAAATGAAACAAATATTAAAAAAAGAATAAAAGAGACAAAAACTTAAAACCAAAACTAATCTTCCTCATATCTTATTTGCTACTCATATCTACAAAAACAAATAGTACCGCATTACACCCACTAAGTTACACAGAAAAAAAATGAGTTGGAAAAAATGATGTTGGATACAAAACTTCAATTATGAAAACACAGACTTGATAAAAATAAAGGAAAACATAAAGAGAGAATAAAGAGAGAGTGAGAGAAGTGTATATGTTACATTCATGAGCAAATTTCATACAAATTTCTATTTCTATATATTAGAAAAGAGAAAGGATAAAATTAATGAAACGATGTAAAATCTATGAAGATGACTTTTCACTTCTCTAGAGTATATTTAATTTTGTTAAGGTGTAACAGGTTTGCGCAAGTCCGCTAATCAAAGTATTTTTTTCTTATCATATAAGTATTGCTTTTATATACCTCTTTTATGCTTTTGTTATAACCACATAATTTCACTCATCCTTCATTATCTTCTAAGCAATCTTCTCTCTTGTAACCAAAAATATTTTTTTTTATAATCTGATCTCCTCTTGTAACCACCTCTTATTTTTAATTTATTTAATACTTTTAAAAGATTAAAATATTATTTTTTAGGTAAAATTGGTTATTCACATCTCTTACAAATAATTACTAGATAAGATTTCAAATTATTATCAGATAACGAATGATAATAATTACAAAATATTATTTGATAATATTTTTGCAATCAATTCATTATGATGATAATAAATGATGGATATTATAAATTATTATTAAGTTATGTTTTAACTTATAAAAAAATTCATTTTATTTTTTTATTTTCTTCACTTAAAAATACTTCAAAAACAGTTTACCTAAACATGTTGACTGATGTATCTTGTTTCCCGAATCTGACTGAATTGATAATTGCCAGAATTTAGTTAAGATTCATGATTCTGTTGGATTTCTTGATCATACGCTAAGGTTTAGTCCTAATTTAAATACTCACTTATTATAATATTATAAGATTATAAAATTGATCCACCAATGAACCATTTTTTTTCTTTATGTCAGTTGATAACTATTGTCTTTCTCTTTTCTTAATAATTTTTTTAAAACAACAGACATATGTATAGAAACATTTTTTATTAACTGGAATGCTCCAAAACATACATGGGTTGAGTTTACATAAAACGTAACCAACTATAAGTTGGAAACAAAAGTTGCGTAGTGGAGCACTCTTTTGTTTAAAGCAGTAGATGCATCATAAGCTTTTATTTTTAAGTAGTAGAAGATGCATCAAGCATGCCCACTTTGGCATACCCACCATATTACTTGGTGGTTGCCCTAGGCATGGCCAAGAAGCCTTTCAGTGCTTCAGAATCAGAATCAAAACACCATCCATAATCGATATAATTATTAGGGTAACGAGCGCAAAAATTGCCACTTCCTTTCTTCATGCATTCATCATCAGATTGACATAAGTTGGGATGTTCGTCGATCATCTTCGCAACAGATGAAAGTCCAGTTGGATGTATGCAGAAACCAGCAACTAGTCCTATAGGGACACAACGACAATCACGTGAGCGGCACGGTGGCATCTCGAAAGGTGAACATGCACCATTACAATCTGCTGCTTCTATCTTCGTTGGGAACATTACTAAAAACGATATGTCAAAGTTAGAATAAATTAATACACATAAATTTTGAGAGCTTTTAAGTACTACTTCCTTCCCATATCTCTTAATGTTCTTTAACGTTATTACAAGAAATATTAAATTGAACTAACATTTATTATATACTTCGATATTTACATTACAAGTATTAAGTATTAACTAAGAGTATATTTGAAAAAATGCATTAATTAGACTTTAAATTCTAAAACATTAAATGTTTTGAAAAAAAAAAAAGAAGCTAAAACATTAAAAGATTTGGGAAAGAGGTAGTAAAATTTCTCATAGTTCTAAAATATATAATTAGAAATCATGAAGAAAAGAAAAAAAGAAGAAAAATTGGAAGGTTACGTACTGGTGGAAGTGGCAAGCAAGAAGACAGCCATAGGAGCAAGCCTAGCATAAGCCATTGTTCTTGATTTTTAGTTTAGATGTGTTGTGAGTTTTGCACTGCCTGTTCCTTCTTGCATGCATGTAGCAATTTATAGGCGCTGTTTATGAGTATTTCTTTTTCTTCAATACGATATATGATTAAAAAAAGCAATATGATTGTACGAAAATCAAGATATATAAATGTTGAAGTTTGTCATTACATTAAACTTAAATCTCTATTCAAGTTACTCCTTGTCGTGATTCATAGGAATAGGGAACATGCATGTAGCAACAGGGAACGTACGTATCACTGTCAGCTTCTTGCAAACACTTGTGGCACCAAACAATTGCTAGATCGTTAATTTACATGCATACAAATATATATATATATATATATATATATATATATATATATCATTATTGCTATAATTAATATAATTAATACTATTATAATATAACAGGACATTTTCTTTCATTTTATTTATAAGACTCAGATTATAAGCAATATTTAATATTTTTATATATAGAATTCAATTTATAATATCACTTGTATTAATTTTTTTTAGATTAAAATATTTCTAATTGAAGGAGATATTATAATGATAAACAAGAAAAATAAAGTGCGAGAAGTATTAATAGTAATGATAGTTTTATTATTAGATGTCTACTTTTTAATAGGAAAATATTTTATTAATACTTATATTTTTTTAATTCCTTTTTGGTATCATTCATAATAATAATAATAATATTATTATTATTATTATTATTATTATTATTATTATTATTATTATTATATTTTTGTCTTTTTTATATCTCGACGTACATCCAATATATTTTTAAATGTCCAAAAATCAATTTTGAAAATCCCAGGGTTCCCAAATTTGAGAAGATTTTGCCTTTGGAGTGCATGGGATCGTAAATTTTTCCTTTCAGTAACTAGTTTGTAATTATATAGGAAAATGTTTAATAAACACTTAACTTGCTATTCAATATTTAGAGGGTAAAAGAAGTATATATATATATATATATATATATATATATGATAAAATTTATGATATGATAAAAATAAAAAAGTCATATTTTAAATAAAATTTCAAACATTTTATATTAAAAAAATATTGAAATTATTTCTTGGATCACCACTTTAAATATTTTACATTATAAAAATACTAAAATTATGATCCAAAATAGAATTTGTATTTTTTTTTAAAAATTACAATGTTCGAAAATTATATATTTTTTTTAAAAAGGACTCTTCTCTTTTATGAAGTCTTTTGTTTTTTCAAGTCTACCCATTCCTATAGTTTTTTTAAAATAACCCATTCCTGTGCATTTGTCGTGTAAAGGGTTGCACGTAAGTTGCATGTAAGGCACCTGGCATTCATCATAACAGATTTAACAGAAGATCGTGGTCAGCTAAGAGGTCACTGGCAGCAGATTTGGCGCTGCCAACCACAGATCTAGCGTCGTGGAACCACACATCTACTGCCTTCACCCAAATCATCTCACTCAAAACACTTTTAACATCATCCGTTAAAAAAAAATTAACATTGGTTTTCAAATTAATATTTTATAATATCTATTTGAACAAAATTAATATTATAAATGTATTTTCTACCGTAGTTCTAGTTAAAAATAATGTAGAATATGTCAATTTTTAAAAAAAGTTACTTTCTAATTAAAATCAATTTTATCAGAACTAATGTTGAATGTAATTTTTTTTATAGAAAGTCATCCTATCAACATTTCAATTTCTAACATGATCTTGTCACATAAATGATGACTAAGGTGTTGTTTAAGATTAATTTCAAGCATTAGAACAAAATAGATTAAATGTCATAACATTTATCAAAAGTTAATTCAACAATTTACAAAATTTGACAAGAAAACTGATCTGACATATACTTTTAGTTTAACAATAAAGTAAAATAAAAAGTTACCCCTTAAAGAGGGGATACACATGTTGCAATCCTTTTAAAACTTTTTTTTCACACCATGCATACCACGTAAGAGGTACACATGTTAGTCAGTGTTCATTGTGATAATGATTTAACCAGGGTGCATTTATTTTGAAGAGTGAAACTTTTAATTTTTTTTTTCATTTTTATTTAATTCATAGAGTTCTATGGTGAACCACTAAATAGGTGAGGTTCACCCACGAACTTATCTTTTTTTAATTGGAAATGTCAATTTTATCCTCTTTAATAACTGTTGGATTTTATTTTATAAAATTGGATGGTTGAGATTACAGAAATAACAATCAAGATTATTAATTAGGCATTTTTTAAAATATGAGATAATTCTAGGCTACATATTTGAAAATAGGAAGTTTTGAGAAGAAAATCTTATTTACTTATGAGTTTCTCAAGTTCATAAGAGATATTATTTTGAGTCTTTATCATCAAGTATCATCTCTTTATTGTTTATCTTTTTTTAATTCTAATCAATACTCTTTCTCATTCATGTTGGTAACACTAATAAGGATTGATAAAAGTGAAAGTGATAATGTGTTCATTAACCAATCAAGTAGTTTAATGTTTGAATTTTTATTAGTTCATAAGTCATCGTCAACAACACTGAATTTATTGTCGGCATTATCTATGTTAACTTTAACTTTAAACTTTAAAACACTATAAATAGTACATACATTTACCAATTCATAATAATGATATCTATTACAAATAATTACTAAATAAAATTATGAATCAATATTTGATAATGAATGATAATAATTATAAATTATTATTTGATAAGGTTTTAATGATCAATTCATTATCATGATAAAAAATGATAGCTATTGTAAATTATTATTGGGTTATGTTTTAAATTACACTTATGACATCTTTTGCGAAAAAATTGCTTTATCAATTGTGATTGTTACAAGTAATTAGGCATATTTTGGAGCTCATGGTGAGACATTGAATGTACATCAAAACATTAATGAGTTTTCTCACATCAAAACATGGACCAAACCAAAGTACTTGTAGATACTTCTTCTTTAGGATGATATATTAAATGATGACATTGATTTTCTTTTAGTTTAGTTGTATGCGTGAAATTGTTGATTAACTCACTAATTATTCATTCCTCTGCAATGACAACTTTGAGAAGGATTTAATTCGCATTTATCAAATGAGATGAGATATGTCCTTTTCAATGTCGTGAGTCATTGAAAATGAGTAATTTATGAGTTAGTCAACCAGAAAAATTAAAAATTTCACTCATGCAATTAAATTGAAAGAAAATCAATGTCATTTATTTAATATATCATGTTAAAGAACATATACCATAATTGATTACCATAAAATTATTCCATAAAATGTAATTTTTTTATTAACATATTATATAAAATCAAAATTCATATAAGATTTTAATAACTTAATTGATTTATTTAATCAGAATATATACCTCTTTTAATTTTCTTAAATACTATAATTATAATTTCATGAATAATAAAAATAAAATAAAAAATTTAGCAACATTTTGTCTAAAAAGAATTAAATATTATGTTATTACAGAACTTTTTTCTACGTGGTAAAATTTTCTTTTACAATAATATTTATTTATTTATGAATTTAATGGTTATACATTAAACATCACCGTTAATACCAATATTTTTTTTCCTCAAAATTTTTTCCTTTCGTTGGAGGGGAATAATAAATTGAACATGAATTAAAAGTTGGGCAATCCAAAGGCCAACATTACGGAACAAATATTGAACAGCAACCAATTAAAAGGAGCTAGAAGAAGAATAAGATCAAGTATTGAATAACTTCAACAACTCGAGAACCCTTCATCCTAGGCACAAACCCAAAAAAAAATAATCCCGAATCATGTTTGGGTTTGATTCAAATCTAGTTTGTATCAATCAACTTAAAGTGCACTAGGGAGCAACAAGAAAGATTCAATGCCAATGGCAACATTTTGCACACAAACTCGCAAAGGGAGATGTGGGATCGGTTGTGGGTGCCTCTTGGCGTTATGGGTTACAATTTCTCTTATCTTAAAAAACAAAAAGATTTCTCTTGCACTTCTTAATAGAAAACGAAAAAATAGGCGAGTAAGAAAAAAGTAGGCGAGAAATGAATAAAAATAAAAATTATTTGTTATAAAATATATTTAAATTAAAGTGGCTAAAAATATTTATGATAAAAGTATATTATTTTCATTCAGTCCCCATAAGAAATGGGTCTCAAGTCGCGATGTTTTTTGTTGATAATAGTTTGCTTCATATATACTTAAGTACCAAAGCCTTCCATCTACGTGAGGCATTGGTTTGGGAGGTGTGAAATTTTGTTGATGAGAGTAGAAAAGCGCAGAAGTTATGAACTTTGAAAAATTCATTGGTCTGAGATGGGAGAAGTTATGACAAAATATTTGAATTTTTTGTTGGTGCTTCAGCACAGTACTTCCTCTCTCAATTGGTGAGAAAGGATTAGAATTTTGGACTGTTGAAGCAAGTTACCATGTTACCCCTTTACTCTCTAGCACACAAAGTAAGAACTCTGTGCCCTTGCACTAAGATTCCCCTTCGGCATCCATTGACCACGCAGTCATTTTTTATGCTTAACGTGAGGAACAAAAAAGCTAAGTCTTCACAGGAAATTAAAATTATTAAAACCAACGACTCATGCGGATAGAAGGCTTCAGTGCTTATGTATATATGAAGTAAACTTTTTTTTTTAACAAAAACCATCGCCACTGAAACCTATTTCTTAGGCGAATAATATGTTTTGGCCTCCCCCTTAGAATTAGGAAAAAATATCCTCTTCATTTCTTCCATTTTATTGTTTTGGAAAAAGAAATGGTACTCTTCATTTAATAAGTTAATGATAAATTAATAATTAATATTCCAACATGTTTATAATTTTTATGTGCATGTAATATCAATTATTAAAATTACTCATTTTCTTTTTAAATGAATAGGTAAGTTTAATGGAATAGAATACCAATTCCTAGTAGAATCACCCGATTTTATTTTGGGAAAGAAAATTAAAAATGAATAATATATGTATTGTTATATAATATTATCTATATAGACTGTCGTGTGATTAATTTATTAATTTTATAATAATTATCTTAATTTTTATACCAATAATTATTTTTAATTAAATTATTGAATCTTACTATTTTACTTACCACAATGGGAATTGGAGAATAAGTATGCAAATAAACTAATAATTAAAAAAATTAAGATATTTATGTTATTATTTAATTTTTTATTAGTAGTTGAAAAAATCATTTAATTAATCAATAAATATTTTTTAAAAACATTTTTTAAGACACTAATTTTTATATTTTTTCACATTTATTCTTCATATATTTATTCATTTTCTAGTTTTAATTTTTAAATAAATCTTGCTATTAAATTTTTCTGCTATTTTACACTTTCATCAATTTTAATAGTTAATTTTATCAAACACTTTAACATAATAAGTTAATTTTTTAACTTTTCAGCTTTTACTTTAACAACTAATTTTTAATTTTTAAACAGCTTTGAACGGATTCTTCAACTAATTTTGTCACATATAATCTTTGACTGAATATCTCTTTTAAATTATTATTGAGTTATGTTTCACTTATGAAAAAATTTATTTTAATTTTTTTATTTTCTTTTTTTAGAAATACTTCTAAAATAGTTTACTTAAACATGTTCTAAGTACATAAGACATACTTGACTGATGTATCTTGTTCCCCGAATCTGACTGAATTGATAATTGCCAGAATTTAGTGATTCATGATTCCGTTGGATCTTGGTCATACGCTAAGGTTTAGTCTTAATTTAAATACTCGCTTATTATAATATTATAAGATTATAAAATTGATCCACCAATGAACCATTTTTTTTTCTTTATGTCAGTTGATAACTATTTGTCTTTCTCTTTTCTTAAATTTTTTTTAAAACAACAGACATATGTATAGAAACATTTTTTATTACCTGGAATGCTCCAAAACATACATAGATTGAGTTTACATAAAACGTAACCAACTATAAGTTGGAAACAAAAGTTGCGTAGTGAAGCACTCTTTTGTTTAAAGCAGTAGATGCATCATAAGCTTTTATTTTTAAGTAGTAGAAGATGCATCAAGCATGCCCACTTTGGCATACCCACCATATTACTTGGTGATTGCCCTAGGCATGGCCAAGAAGCCTTTCAGTGCTTCAGAATCAGAGTCAAAACACCATCCATAATCGATATAATTATTAGGGTAACGAGCACAAAAATTGCCACTTCCTTTCTTCATGCATTCATCATCAGATTGACATAAGTTGGGATGTTCGTCGATCATCTTCGCAACAGATGAAAGTCCAGTTGGATGTATGCAGAAACCAACAAATAGTGCAATAGGGACACAACGACAGTCACTTGAGCGGCACGGTGGCATCTCGAAAGGTGAACATGCACCATTACAATCTGCTGCTTCTATCTTCGTTGGGAACATTACTAAAAACGATATGTCAAAGTTAGAATAAATTAATACACACATACAAATTTTGAGAGCATATTACATATTAAGTACTGCTTTCTTCCCATATATACAGTTTAAGGTTATTACATATAGATTAAGAAATATAGATTAAGAAATATTGAATGGAATTAAAATTTATTATATTTGAACAAAAATTATATTATTTAATATTTTGATATTTGATATTTACATATTAGGTATTAAATAAGAATATACTTTCGATTCTAAAACATCAAATATTTTGAAAAAAAAATAGAAAGCTAAAACATTAAAGGATTTGAACTGAAATGATATTATTTAATACTTTGATATTTGATATTTACATTAGTAGTATGAAGTATTAAATAAGGGTATGTTTGAAAAAAAATGCATTAATTACATTTTAAATTCTCATAGTTCTAAAATATATAATTAAAAATCATGAAGAAATAAAAAGAAGAAAAATGGAAGGTTACGTACTGGAAGTGGCAAGCAAGAAGACAGCAAAAGGAGCAAGCCTAGCATAAGCCATTGTTCTTGATTTTTTGTTTAGATGTGTTGTGAGTTTTGCACTGCTTGTTCCTTCTTGCATGCATGCATGCATGTAGCAATTTATAGTCGCTGTTTATGAGTATTTCTTTTTCTTCAATACAAGATATGATTTAAAAAACAATATAATTGTACGAAAATCAAGATATATAAATGTTGAAGTTTGTCATTACATTAAACTTAAATCTCTATTCAAGTTACGTACTCCTTGTCGTGATTCATAGGAATAGGGAACATGCATGTAGCAACAGGGACACGTACGTATCACTGTCAGCTTCTTGCAAACACTTGTGGCACCAAACAATTGCCAGATCGTTAATTTACATGCATACAAATATATATATATATATATATATATATATCATTATTGTTATAATTAATACTATTCTAATATAAGAGGACATTTTCTTCCATTTTATTTATAAGACTCGGATTATAAGCAATATTTAATATTTTTATATATATAATTCAATTTATAATATCATTTGTATTAAAAAAATTTAGATTAAAATATCTCTAATTAAAGGAGATATTATAATGACAAACAAGTAATAAAAATAAGAAAATGAGAGAAGTACTAATAGCGTCTTATTATTAGATGTCTACTTTTTAATAGGAAAATATTTTATTAATACTTATTTTTTTTAATTCCTTTTCGGTATCATTCATAATATTATTATTATTATTATTATTATTATATTTTTGTCCTTTTATATCTCGACATCAAATATATTTTTAAATGTCCAAAAATCAATTTTGAAAATTCCAGGGTTCCCAAATTTGAGAAGATTTTGCCTTTGGAGTGCGTGGGATCGTAAATTTTTCCTTTCAGTAACTAGTTTGTAATTATATAGGAAAATGTTTAATAAACCCTTAACTTGCTATTAAATATTTAGAGAGTAAAAGAAGTATATATATATATATATATATATATATATATATATGATAAAATTTATGATATAATAAAAATAAAGAAATCATATTTTAAATAAAACATCAAACATTTTATATTAAAAAAATATTGAGATTATTTTTTGGATCACCACTTTAAATATTTTACATTATAAAAATACTAAAATTATGATCCAGAATAGAATGTTAGTATTTAAAAAAAAAAAATTACTATGTTCGAAAATTACAATGTTTCTTTATGAAGTCTTATTTTAAAACAAGATTTTATTACATATAACTGTATTGTTTTTCAAGTCTACCCATTCCTATAATTTAAAAAACAAAAAAAATCCATTTCTGTGTATTTGTCGTGTAAAGGGTTGCACGTAAGTTGCATGTAAGGCACCTGGCATTCATCATAAAGACAATGATAACAGATTTAACAGAAGATTGTGGTCAGTTAAGAGGTCACTGACAACATATCTTACTGCCAGCAGATCTTGCGTTGTGGACGACTTAGTTTCGACATCGCCAATCAGGGTTATCAAACTTTAAGATATTTATGTTAGTATTTAATTTTTTAGTAGTAGTTGAAAAAATCATTTAATTAATTAAATAAATAAGTTTTTAAATATTTTTTAACATTTTTTAAGATACTAATTTTTATATTTTTTTCACATTTATTCTTCATATATTTATTCATTTTTCTAGTTTTAATTTTTAAATAAATCTTGTATTAACTTTTTCTGTTATTTTACAATTTCATCTATTTTAATTGTTAATTTTATTAAATACTTTAACATAATAAGTTAATTTTTCATCTTTTACTTTAATAACTAATTTTTTAATTTTTAAACAGCTTTGGACGGATTCTTCAACTAATTTTGTCACATATAATCTTTATATCTCTTTTAAATTATTAGAGTTAAGTTTTATTTATGAAAAAATTGATTTTAATTTTTTATTTTCTTCTCTTAGAAATACTTCAAAAATAATTTACTTAAACATGTTCTAAGTACATAAGACATACTTCACTGATGTATCTTGTTCCCCGAATCGGACTGAAATGATAATTGCCAGAATTTAGTGATTCATGATTCTGTTGGATTTCTTCATCATACGCTAAGGTTTAGTCTTAATTTAAACACTCGCTTTTTATAATATCATAAGATTATAAAATTGATCCACCAATGAATAACCATTTATTTTCTTCTTTATGTCAGTTGATAACTATTTGTCTTTCTCTTTTCTTAATAATTTTTTAAAACAACAGACATATGTATAGAAACATTTTTTATTACCTGGAATGCTCCAAAACGTACATGGATTGAGTTTACATAAAACGTAACTAACTATAAGTTGGAAACAAAAGTTGCGTAGTGGAGCACTCTTTTGTTTAAAGCAGTAGATGGATCATAAGCTTTTATTTTTTAGTAGTAGAAGATGCATCAAGCATGGCCACTTTGGCATACCCACCATATTACTTGGTGATTGCCCTAGGCATGGCCAAGAAGCCTTTCAGTGCTTCAGAATCAGAGTCAAAACACCATCCATAATCCATATAATTATTAGGGTAACGAGCATGCAAGGCACCTGGCATTCATAAAGACAACAGAACATGATGGTCAGTTACGGTGCCACTGACAACAGATCTAACAGGCAGCAGATTTGGCGCCGCCATCCACAGATTTAGCGTAGTGGACGACGAGTCAGTTACTTTCTAAAAAAATGATTTTCTGAGATTAATTTTATCATAAGTGATCTAAAAAGTAATTTTTTTTAGAAAGTCATCCTAACAACATTTTAATTTCTAACATCATATGTCACAGGAATGATTATTAAGGTGTTCTGTTTAAAATCAATTTCAATGGCATTAGAAAAAGTAAATTAAATGTCAGAACATTTAACAAAGTTAATTCAACAATTAACAAAATTTAATAAGATAAATAATCTGACTTATACTTTTAATTAATTTAGTTACTTTTAACTTTTAGTTTAACAATAAAGTAAATAAAAGTCTACTCCAAAAAGGGAATACCCACGATGCAACTCTTTTAAAACTTTCTCGCACCATGCATATCATGTATGTAAGGGATGCTCAGGTTAGTCAGAGTCATTTATAATATAGAGATTGAAACTTTTAATTTTTTCACTCTTTCATTTAATTCACTGAACCACTAAATAAGTGTGATTCACCTACGGGACTAACTTTTTTTAATTAGAAATATTAATTTTATTCTCTTTGACAACTGTTAGATCTTATTTTATAAAATTGAATGGTTAAGATTAGAGAAGGACAATCAAGATTATTAATTAGATATTTTTTAAAATATGAGATAATTCTTGGTTACATATTTGAAAATAAGAAACTTTTAAAAGAAATTCTTATGAGCTTCTTAAGTTATGAGCTTCTTAAGTTAATAGGAGATACCATTATGAGTCTTTATCACAAAGTATTATCTCTTTATTTGTTTATCTTTTTTTCAATTCTAACGACACTCTTTCTCATTCATGCTGGTAACACTAATACAGATTTGCAAAAGTGATAATGACTTAAGTTCATTAACCAAATAGTTTAATGTTTGAATTTTTGTTACTTCTTAGGACATCACCAACACCACTAAATCTATCATTGACACTATCTATGTTGACCTCAACTTTAACCTTTAAAACACTATAAATGATACATACATTTACTAATTCATCATAATGATATCTATTACAAATAATTACTAGATAAGATTTCCAATCATTATTTGATAATGATTATAAAATATTATTTGATAAGGTTTTAGCAATCAATTGATTATCATGATAATAAATGATAGCTATGGTAACTTATTATTGGGTTATGTTTTAAATTACACTCATGACATCTTTTGCGAAAAACTGTTTTATCAATTGTGATTGTTTATTGTTACAAGTAATTAGGTGTGTTTTGGAGCCGATGGTGAGACACCAAATGTACAGCAAAACATTGATGAGCTTTGTCACATCAAAACATGAACCCAAACCAAAGCACATGTACATACTTGTTCTTTAAGATGATATATTAAATGGATAACATTGATTTTCTTTCGGTTTTGTTGTATGTGTGAATTTGTTGGTCTTCCTTATTAACTAACTCCTCTGCAATGACTCAACTTTGAGAAGGATTTAATTCCCTTTCATCAAATGAGATGAGATATGTCCGCGTCAATTGGACAACAATTGAAGATGGGTATCCTTCAAATATCAAGGTATGGAAAATATCAAGTGAGGGATGGAGAACTTTGATACTTCCTTGCATTGACGCTTTTGGACTCAAAAGAAAGGAGCATAATCATTTGTGAATGAGAATGGTGTTGTAATTTATTAGGGTCTCTCCCATCTTATACATTATTCCAGTATCAACAAACATTTTAATTCTTAAATGTTTAAACTAATGACAATTTAGTATCTAAAAAAAGGAAAATCCAATTTAGTCTTTAAATATATAATCAGGAACAATATTTTGCTTTAATTGACATTGATTCACACATTTAGGACAAAAATAATCATTTGTCCTAAAATAATTTATAAGATAAGCTATCTTGATTTTTCAAATAAACTACCAAAGTAATTAAACTAGCCTTGTGATTTCATATACCAAGTTGCCTTAAACAATTTACAACAGGATATGAGAGACACCCTAATAAATTACATCAGTACTATTCTCATACACAAATCATTATGCTCATTTCTTTTGAGTCCAAAAGCATCAACAAAACATCAAAGTTCTCCATTCCTCACTTGATATTTTTTAAATGATTTTTTAATTAATTATTTTAAAATTTATATGTTAACGAAATATTAAAATTTGGAAGCAACAATTAAATGAATGACTAAATGATATATTTTGAAAATATAAAAAAAAATTAATATACTAAAATGAAACTAAGAATATATATTTAATTGAGATTTTAAATAATTTTAAAAGACTTATTTTTATAAAAAAAATTCTGTAATATTCAATTAAGACTTTTGAATAAAATAATTTTTTATAATATTGAATAAAGACTTTTAAGATTTTTTTAATGTCAAAAAGATTTGATGATATCCTATGAAGAAATTTTACAACTTAAAAAAACTTCTTCATATTCGAAATCATACGAATTTTAATGAATTATTTTTTATTGATTTTTTAATGAATTTTATATAACCTTTCAGTAAAAAAAAAAATATAAATCCCACCACGTATGTGAAACAATCTTACCCAAATGTAGTGCCTTTCTTTTTTAATTTTTTTCCCGCCGGTTGCTAGTGTTTTCCTACTTCCGTCACACATACAGGTGTGATGTCCACAATTTCTCTCATCCGGAACGTGTCATGCTTGATTAATCAAATCTGCAATTATTCAGTGATCACAATGCACATATCATTCTTGGTCCTTTTCAATTAAAATGTATCTCTATGTAAAGTTATTAATTGTTGGGTTTGATTGATATGAGGCAAAAAATTGAATCGTGACCAGGATCCTGCATCAACAAAGGCTATGCTTGGTTTTAAGACTTTCATCTTTAGGTGGTGTGTGGGCATAAAGGGGCACCTTTTTTTATTTTATTTTGTATGCATGGACATTGGGCAAGTTTATTTTCATAGATTTGCGTAAGTACCAGTTTTAGAACGGTTATAATTTTCTTCATTCGAGCATTTTCACCCACTCAGCCTTTTCTCGCCTCAACGCTAAGTAGAGAACTATTGGGGAGTTGAGTTCGCTCCTCAGAGGTAACTAACTAATTTCGAGATTTCTTCCTTCAATCCCAATTCCCTTGATTATTAGTTTCATCCATTGCAAAAATTTCATTCTAATCACCGATAAATAGCTATATATGCAAGCCCTAAGTAACTTAGAAGAACTCACGCTGCTTATGTCTGTTGTTCTTTTAGGGTCAATTTGGATGTTTATTCTTGATTTTATTGATAATATTCACTTTGTTTGCTGTTATGTTTGATTTAGACCGCAAACTGTTTGATATATGTTCTCAATCATGGAGGGTGATAGCGTTACATTCATTTCCAATCCTGAGACCTATGAATTGGAGAGTGATAGTTTTACAAAAATTTCCTCTCCTGATAACGGTGATAAGTCTAAGACGATTGTGGTATGGTCAATTTCTTATAAAAATAAAATTCTCATTTTTTGTGATCATTTTGATTATGGGTTTTGCTTTGCTAGTATTTCAATTGTTATTTTTGGGATGACTGGTATCTGGCATCCTTGCTTCTTCACATTAAGAATTGGCTTGATATTCGATAGCCTTTGGTCTAGAGAATTTTGACAATAATTAATTTTTTCCATTGCTGAAATGTGTTTTGGAGATTTCATTGTCTAAGTATGCCTTCCCTCTATTGGTTCCAAAGGGTGCGGTTTGGGTAGAGGGAGATAACAAGTATAACAGCAACGATTCAAGAAAATTTGGTCCTGTTCCTTTTGACCTTATTGATGGCAAGATGTTCTGGAGTAAGTTTGTGTATATATGATATGATGACTCACCACCACCCAAGCCTCTGCTTCCTTTTCCCTCCTTTTTTTCTTCTGTCAACTTCCCCTGACCTTTTGATTTTTGCATGTAGATAATGCCACTTAAAAAATTTGGCCTTTCTGGAATAAATGATATGAAGCAAAGCATTCTGTCATGGAAGCTACAATCTTTTGCAACTTGGCTTTATGTGTTTAATTTTGAACGGCAAAACCCTACCTATCTGTAGTTTACTCCCTACACAGGTGCATTTTGCTTATAAGGGCAGTTTATCTTCTTTTTTTTGACAGAGCAGTTTATCTTTTATGCATGAAGTCAATGAAAAGTAGTAGATGATCACAAAAATCTACTCAGATTAGAAATGGAACATAGAATTTCCGTTAGATGGAAGAATTTGTGTAATCCTATTGAAAACATTTGTCCTTTTGAAGAAGGGTCTTCTATAAAGGCTCATCACATTGTTGATATATGAAATGGTGATTTGATGGTTGACACATTCACCTATTACTCTTTTTTTTATATACTCTTAGGCTTAAATATATTTTTAGTTTCTATAAAATGAGCATGTTTTGATTTTGGTTCCTATAAATTTTTTCTAGAGCGGAACTATATTCTTCATCCTTTAACTTTTTTAAATTTCTGTCTTTCATCCCGAAACTTTTTGAAAATTTTTCTTAATCCTTCAACTTTTATTACATTTACAGTTTTCATCCTTTTTATCTATTTTAGACATTAACTGGTGACCTAACATTCGTTTATTATTATTTTTTTATTTCTTGGTGGCTAAAAATTGCCAAAAATTACATGAATAACTTATTTGAAAAGTCTTAAACATATTCTAGCAACTAAAAGCCTTCACAAATTACTATATCTCAATTTTAAATTCAAGCACAAAAATGATTCGCCTAAATCAAAATCCATCTTATGCACGATTTCAAATTAAGATTGAAACACAAATCAGATCAACAAACTCAAAGGTAAGTTTCATTCTTCAAATTTCATGGAAACGGGCAAGCTTCATTCTTCAAATTTAGCCAAGATTCAATTTTTAATGGGTAAAGTCAAATCCATGACCATGGACACAAAATCTTCAAACCCTACGTAGATCTAACAAGTCTTCAAACCACCCTGTTTACAAATTTTCAAACCACCATCAACCTTCATTGTCACCATCAAATAGATCTTGCAATTCCTCTATTGCACCTTGTTTGCTCCCTCAACCACCTCAAACTACGACAACATGATGGCTCCTTTGCACACACACACAAAAAAAAAAAAAATAAAACCCATTATCTAAAATCCCGTTGTTGTCAACATCCACTTCGACAATTGACCAAAAGAACAAAACCACACAAAAAAATACAAAGGCAAAATCTAAATTTTTATAGAATAATAATTTGTTTTTCCTAAAACTTTGTAAGTATATAATGACTAAATGTATTCAAAAGAGACAATATTTGACTAATAAAATTAACTATTTCAATTCTAATACGATATTTTTATTTTAGATATAAATAAAATATTGTATTAGCATGACAAACATAAACAAAATCAAGACAATGATAAAAATATTAACTTAAAAAAGAAAAAATTCATGGGTGATTTAATTTAATAAATTATGTGAACTAAAAATTAATATGTTTTGTATTTAATAAGTAATTTATATATAATAATAAATTTAATTATATGATATGAGTTAGGTCTGGTTGAATCAAGTTAAAAAATAGATCTTGTTATCTAATTTGTATATAATCAAGGCTTAATTGAGTTGGGTCGAATTTAACATAAACACTTAAAAAAAGAAGTCAACCCAACATAATTGGATCTGGTTGGGTCAAGGGTAGACCTTGATCCATAAACATTCCTCTCAAGGAACTTCTTGTGTTGACAGAGCATTTTCATTGAAGTAGCAATGATGGTGGGTGGAGGTGAAAGGGGTAGTAGTGACAATGGGACTGCGCTGGGAAAGAATTGTACATGAGGGAGAAGAACCACAAGAGACAAATTTGGAAAATAAAGAAAAATAATAATAATTTCTGATGATTTTTAGTTATAAGGAAATGTAATAATAATAAATCAAGTGTCACTCATTAGTTAATATCCAAAATAGATGAAAAAGACGGAAATCATAAACAGAATAAAAGTTGGAGGATTATGATTAATCTTCAAAAAGTTCAGGGACAAAAATAAATTTTTTTAAAAAGTTATAGTAGAAAAAACATAGTTTGCTTTTTTTCATTATTTATCATCCCTCTAAAATTTAAAATTAATTATTTACCATTCCTTTAAAATGAGTAAAAAAAATGTCTCTCAAATATTTTTCTTCCGACCTTTCCAAAATCTTTGGGCATTTACAAAAAAGACAACAAGAGGCATCACTTAGAATAGTAGATGTTATGATTTTTAGCCTAGGAAAAAGAGAGATTGAAAAGAACATTGAAGCAACTCATCAAGGGAAACTTAAGATTTGATAATATATTAATTTTTAAAATTTCAATTTTCAATTGTGTCAAATAAAGTTATGTGATTCATGTAACTGACTTCATCTAATGATATAAGATTTTGTTGTTGTTTCTAAAATCTGAAATTCTTATTTTTTATCTTAAAAGTTCATTTTAAAGTAGATAAATAGCATTTCTTTTAGAAATTTAGAAGAAAACAAATTAAGCATCACATAGCAATATTATACCATAGATACTAGTGAGTGTTACCCTTTACCTTTTGCTAAGAAGTTAATAGTAAAGACTAAAAATATTTTTATCATCCAAACTACAAAATCCAAGAGTCCTAAATTCTTACACTCCGAACATCCAATCTCCTTTTAAATTCCTCATAATGACTCTGATGTGTCCAATCTAAACTTCAAACATTTTATCCCTTATGTCATGTCTACCAATACGATGACATCGATTGAAAATATATCGATCGGATAAAACTTATAAGCACTTCATTTAGAATGAGTTTAGTGAGTTCTTCACGGCAGCATGGTCATATAGCATAAAATTTTCTATTTGAACGTTAAAGTTAAGAAATAATTTGACTCACTTTTATAACCAATTATCATATACCAATTTTAATACAAAAAAATGGAAAACAAAAAATTCAACTAATGCAAAAATTTACTTTGCCGTATTGAATATTAGTGTGGTCATACAAACCCATTCCCCCCCCCCCCCCCCCCTCCCCTAAATAATGCTAATTGGATTACCATGGTTAAAAAAATCAACACCATTATCAAGGTGAAATCTCCAAGGAATTCAATGTGAGCAATCTTTGGCAAGTCTTTGCTTTTTGGTTTCTGGGCAAACCCTCATCTTCCCCTTTCAATTGCTTATATACAGGAACGCTAGTGTTAGGTGCACCCCGTAATATTGTTTGTGCACCAATCATTTAAATAAAGTGACAAAAATGTCCTTCACTCAAATTTTAAAAACCTTCCCTCCTATTCTTTGTTTGTACGCCACTTCTTCTTTCTTCGTCTCACTTCTTTCTTTGTCTTCTTGCATCCTCTTTTTTGTTTTGTGTTGTGCTACTGCCGTTGAGTGCTTCTATTGCTGGCTTTGAGAACGTTTCCACCGTCGAGGTAAGGTTTCTTCTTCTCTTTTCTAATGGTTGCTTTGTCTTCTTTAGAATCCGTATAACTAATTCGTATGAGTTATAAGACTAATTCGTATGAGTTTATAATTAAAAAAACACATGGATTACATAAATTCATATTTATATAATTTGCATGTTTTTTAATCATTAATAAATTAATTTATTTTTTTAATAATAAATATTTATTATTTATAAAAATTACTATTTTAATTTTTGTTTCTAAATTGTTATTGTTTTTATTAAGTATAAATATATTATTTTGTTTTCTGTTTGTAAATAGTTATTGTATATTTTTTAAATAAAAATAGATTATTTTAAATTATGTTTTTAAATAGTAATTTTTTTAATTTTAAGTATATTAATTTTATTTTATTAAAATAGTTATTGTTTCTTTTTTAAAATAAAAATATTTTATTTTGAATTATATTTTTAAATAGTTAATTTTTTTTAAAATTTTAAATATCTTAATTTTTTTTTTTTAAATAGCTATTTTTTTATAAATAATAATAGTTTATTTTGAATTATGTTTTTAAATATTTAATTTTTTTAATTGTAGATATATTAATTTTCTTTTTGTTTTTGAATATCTATTTTTTCTTTTTTAAAATAAAAATAGTTTATTTTGAATTATGCTTTTAAATATTTAATTTTTAAATTGTAAATATATTAATTTTTTTAAAATAGCTATTGTTTTTTTAAATAAAAAATATTTTATTTTGAATTATGTTTTTAAATAGTTAATCTTTTTTAATTGTAAATATATTAATTTTATTTTTTAAATAGCTATTGTTTATTTTTTAAATAAAAATAGTTTATTTTGAATTATGTTTATAAATAGTTATTTTTCAATTTTAAATATATTTATTTTATTTTATTTTTAAATATCTATTTTATGTATTATAAATAAAAATAGATTACTTTGAGCTATGTTTTTAAATATTTATTGTATTTTTTAATTATAATATATTATTTAGAATGTTGTTTTGAAATAGTTAATATATTTTAATAAAAAATAGATTATTTTCATTTTTTGAAAATTTTATTTTTTTATTTTTAATTATAAATATATTTATAATTATGATATATTATTTTTTATGTAATTAATTAATTATAGTGTTATCTTAAGTTTTTTTATAAAGAAGTTAATTAATTATATAAAATTAAATAAAAATAAAATTTGAAATATATATATATATATATATAATAATAATTATTTTTTATTTATAAATGATTATATAGTAATTGATTGAAGTATTATTATAATTTTAACATAAATTTGTATGTACGCTTCAATTACTACCTCCATCCTTATAATAAGATTTTTTTTATCTTTTTTATAATATTATTTTTAAGTCCTCTTTCACATTAATTATTTTTTTATCAGAATACTCTTAATTATTTTATAATAAATATCAATTAAAAATATAAATACATTCTCTCTTATAAAGATCAAAGAAAAAGATTAACACACATTCATTAATTAACTAGAAAGTAATTAAGTGAAAAAAGAGTGATAATGAGTCTCAATAATTTTAAGAATAATTTAGAAAAATAATATAAGTTACTAATAAATTTAATATTACTAGTTAAATTAATAAATTTTTTTAAGAATATGAATGAATTGAAAGAGTAGTAAATTATAGGTTTAATTACTATTTTAGTTCTCTAATTTATTTTTAAAGTTCAATTTTATTTTTTTAAAAATAAAAAAAATTATATAAATGATACTAATGCAATAAATTGAATTCCATATTACTCAACACGTGAGGCTGAAATCACCTTTAATTATATTAAACCTATCATCTCTTTAGAACTTAAAACTCTTCAAGTTAATTAACAATATGTCGAAAACATGATGTCGGTAACATAATAATTTATCGAAAAGATTATTAGTAAAATTGAAGAGTGAAATATTTTAACCAAGCAGAATCAATCACTTGAAACTATATTAAACAATTATTTAGTCGAATAATAAATAACTGAGCGGTGGCGTCTAGCAAGCAGAAAGCAAAAATAAGTTTAGAAAACAATTAATTAGTAAATTGCAGGCAATAGAGAAGCATCTACAACTTTCACCATTATTCTTTTAAATCAACCTCACTACCTTATATTCACGTGTTCAATGTGAGCAATCTTTGGCCAGTCTTCGCCTTGGGGTTCCCGGCAACGTTGTTTGAGCAACGGACACCCCCAAATCCCCAAATATGAAATGGATTTGGGCAGACCCTCCTCTGGTAAGCATTGGAGCCTGGGGCACTTATAAAGATGCAATATCTTGAGAGAGGAGAGGTGGCAGAGACCTTTGTAGTCCAGTCTTTTTAGATCTGGACAGTCCCTGATCCATAGAGTAACAAGAGAGTGTGGCAGTACACCTTCGTCAGGAAGACACTCAACATCCACTCCTTCAATATATAAGCTTTCTAGAGAGTGATTGCCTCCCAAGGCACTTTTCAATAACGACATAAGTTTGGAACAACCATCGAGATGCATACATTTTAAATTTGATGGCAAACCTCCTTCGGGAAACATTTCAACTTTTGGACAATCCTGTATCCACAGATCATCAAGAGATGGAAGGAGGACATGCATTCCTTCAGGCAATGATTCTAATTGGGGGCACTCATCGATATACAGATGCTGGAGATGATTATGAGCCTGCCCCTGTGAAATCCTCTGTAGGTTAGGACACTTCCCGATATCAAGCCCCCTGAGTTTTGGGAACATATCTAGTGGAATGGTCGTTAGAGAGTCGCAGCCACCATTGATGACCAACCTTACAAGGAAATCATAGCAACTGTGCATGGGAATATTGTTATTTGAACAAGAGTAACTGCGTCCAATCTGTTCGAGTAAGGCTGCCTCCACGTTGTGACCTGTAATGGTAAGCTCTTTCAAAGTTGTCGGATGAGCAATTTGCAGCTTTCCACAGTCTCCTAGGGATAATTGATGAATATCAGGGGCACTGAGAGCAGAAGGTACAAGTTGTTCGCACCCATAAATCTTTAGATCATTTAAATGACATAGTTGCTCTGGCAAGTGCCCTTTCAGCTTGGGACAATACTCTATAGAAAGACGTTGAAGACGTGGAAAAGCACCTGTCACACCTTTACATTCCCATTCTTCCCATTCCTTCATACTGTGGAACATCAAAGATTCCAAGGACGTAAATGAACAAGAGCTACTCCCGAAAAAATCAGCATTAATACTCGCAATCCCATCAAGCCCTTTAATTGAAAGCTTCTTCAGAAATTTCAAACGTCCAAGGGGAGGCAAACGTTGGCAAGATTGACAGTTCTCCAAGGTTAAGGACACCACATTCAATAATGAATTGTTTAATAACCACCTTGGAAATTGTTTACCCCCATAGTTTCTCATCCTCAACTTCTCCAAGTGTTTGGAAGGCTGTAGATTCTCGATTACAATTTCATCCCTTTCTTTTGTTGAATCATCAGGGTTCCAGTCTGAATCCCATTCTAACTCTACCTCCAGAAGGTGTGTTTTATTTTTCAAATCCACTGCTAATGCATCCGAGGGACTCTCGACATTCTGCAGGTTCTGAATTGATAGACTTCCATGAAGATTGAGTTCTCCTAGCTGCTGGATACTGAACTCCCTACTTTTGCCAACCTTAAACGGACTCATTGATACCTGAAGATACTTCAGTTTTCCCAAATGTGCTGGTACCTTTCTCACTCCAGTGTTTATTAATTCAAGGCGATGCAAATCAGTGAGTTTATGTAAATTTGAGGGCAGCTCCTTCAATTTATTACAACCATTTAGCTTCAGTATTTGCAAGTTGTAGAGTGAACATGTTGTTTCAGGTAATTTTTCAATGTCAGTATTTGAAAGGTCTAATGAATGGAGATATTTAAGATTACCCACAGAGTCAGGCACCTCTCTTAGGTTAGAACAATGAGATAAAGATAAGACACGTAAGAACTTAAACTTGGAGACCAGTTCATGTATCGACATATTGCAATCCCAATAAGGGAAGTAACCAAAATGCTTTTTGTTACTTGTTGGCATATATGAACGTAACTTTTTTGCATCACATAGAGTTCCAAACCCATCAAAGTATCGAACGTGTTCGATTGCAACTGAAAAGTGACGGGGTGCTTTTGGTGTACCTTTTGTTTGATCACCATCCAATCTGAAACAAATGTCCCCACAAATAAATCTTGCCAAATCGTTGAGAAGGTCATGCATGACAAATTGTGTTCTCTTTGTGTTGTTGAGAAGGTCATGCATGACAAATTGTGTTCTCTTTGTGTTGCTTGATTGTTGAAAGAAGCACCTTGATAATAGATCATTGAAGTATTGTTCACCAACTTCTTCTGGACTCTTACCCTGTTGAGAACATTGTAGAAATTTTTCAGCCATCCACAATTGTATTAAGCACTCCTTATCAAACACATAATCTTTGGGGAATAAGGCACAATAAGCAAAACATCTCTTGAGATGAGAAGGAAGATGGTGATAGCTTAGTGCTAAAGCAGGTACAATATCACTACGCTCTGTTGAAAATTCCCATATCTCGCTCTGCAATATGCTTTTCCATTCCGTAACAGATGACTTGTCGTGTAATAGACTTCCCATTGTTTTCAAGGCCAGAGGAAGTCCTTTACATTTTTCAACTATCTTCGTACCAATCTCCTTGCAATCTGGATTTGGTTGAATATTATCATCTTGGAATGCATGTTTAGCAAACAACTTCCAGCAATGATCTTCTTGTAATTGCTCCAGGAGGTGTTCTCTTGACCTCATGGTAGAAGCAACTTCCTTACTACGTGTGGTGGCAATAATTCTACTCCCCTGAGCCCCAAAAACAAGATGTTTTAGCACAGCTTCCCATTTAAGTCGGTTTTCGTTCCAAACGTCATCCAAAACAAGAAGAAATCTCTTCCCCGTCAATTTTTCTTTCAATCTTCCGTGAACCATCTCTAGGTCTCTACTATCATCAGTCGATTTAGTGATGGCCTCAAGAATTGTTCTTGTTACCCTGAAAGCATCAAAATCATCTGAAACACAGACCCAAGCTTTGACATCAAATCTAGCCTCCTGGATCCTAGGGTCATTGAATACATGTTGAGCAAGTGTGGTCTTACCCATCCCACCCATGCCCACAATAGAAAGTATCGATGGCTGGTTAGGATTGCCATTGTCAGATGTCAGCCAATCAAAAATCATTTTTTTGTCTTTATCTCTGCCATAAATATCACTTTCAACCACCGAAGATGTTGATTGTGATATCTGTGGTACTGCACTACCCAATTC
Organism: Glycine soja; assembly: GCF_004193775.1. Taxonomy (NCBI): domain Eukaryota; kingdom Viridiplantae; phylum Streptophyta; class Magnoliopsida; order Fabales; family Fabaceae; genus Glycine; species Glycine soja. The sequence continues at coordinate 38,367,070 of NC_041012.1, read as the reverse complement.
TGATCCAACGCCAACACCACTAGCATTTTTCAAGCCTAGATCATCCTTTTGGCTTGAGAGAAATTCTAAGCTATCAAGGATTTTTTCCATCCTGGATTTAATTTCCCTGTTAAAGAAACTAGCAGGAGAAGATTTGAAGAAATTTGGTACCTTGCAAGTACAGCTCGTACAGGTCTGAGATTCAGATTCAGCTTCCAGTTCCCATTTGGATGATTCATGTTGTATTTCATCCAAGAGATCCTCTGCATCAAAAACCATATCTTTGACCTCAAGAAGCCAGTTTCTCACGCGTGGATCTGCGAACTGCTTTCGTTCTGCATCATCAGCCAGAGCATCGATGGACTGCAGCTTAATTTTCAACTTTCTCAGAAGCGTCTCATCAAGTTTTTTTCCGTGAAAGAAGTCCAGAACTTGAGGAGAAGCAAGCTTCTCAAATGCAACTTGAAGGAAAGAAGAAAGAAGAGCACCAGCAATTAATTCTACTGCCATGGTTGAAAATGGATGAATGAAAGTGCAGCTTATGCCAATGTCTCAATGCATATGAATGAAAATGAGTAACTATGGATCATGGCTTTACTTTGAGGTAGTGGGTTGAACATCGTTTTCTTTGATGGGTCAATGAACCAATAATTGTTAAGTCTTTCCGACAACACAAACTGTAACAGCTGTATTCCATGAATAAATGAGCGGCTATAAATTTCCTGAGTGTAAAAAAATAATATATTTCCAAATTATTTGTCCTAACTACGGTGGAAAAGCTTTTTAAGTGGTTCATGATAAACCAATTTTATCAACGGTTAGATTCATCTGATTTATATGGTTGCAATTTACATTACTCACACTAGATGTATTTCTCCTCCTTCCCAGCAACCTTCCGACCATCGTTTGCCGCCGTCAGAGGCAATTATTCACGGCAGCATTGTTTTTTTCTTTCCCCAAGAATCCCTTGTTGTTGATCGCCATCTCTTTAATAAAATACCTGTATCCCTAAAACACCAAATTGAGGTTATTCCATAGATCGAAAAGTGAAATGCAACATAAACATCAAAAAGTTATACATATGACCGAAAGAGCATTCAACTTACTAATCATGCATCAACACAGCAACAACCAAATGGAAATATAAAAATATCTCAAAAGTTGGAGAATTCATTAATAGCTTGAGTATTATTTGTGCACATTTTACATAAGCTTTGTTAAAACTACTTTGTGAAAACTACAATATTGGACGATCTTTCCGACAACACAAACTTTAACTTAACAGTTGTGTTCCATGAATGAATGAGGCAATAGTTTTCCTGAGGGTAAAAAAGAATCTCTTTTCAAATTATTATTTGTCCCACACACTGTCCATGGACCCTCTCTCACCAACTTTTTGTGTACAATATTATCTCAAAGAACAATCTTTGTGTATGAAAGACATCATCCTGAGTCATTCCACAGCTGCGTAACGAATTTGTTGAAAGCATTCCATGAACAATCTTCCATAGCAAGCATCTGATTCTTTCTAGACCTCTCCACTTCCAAACACACACAAATAACCTTCGCGCGCTTATGGAAGAGTACGTATTTATGCTTCCAATAAAAATAAAAATAAAAATCTACATTTTAATCTTTAACCAGCATTTCGAATTCCCTGTGAATGTGAATGAATATTCCGTCATGTTTGAAGAGCATGGTATTCACTACTCAGAGGGTCAACACTCTAACCAATAAGGAAAAAATAAAAAAAAATAGAAAGGAGAAAGAAGCATGCATAAATCTGCAAATTCAAAAAATTCTATAGACTATTGCATGTCCTGCGGTATATATAGCCTTTGAAGAATACCAACAACGTTGTTTCAAAGAGCTTTTCTGGTTATTAAAATGAAGTATCTACAAAATATAATAAATATGAGAAATACTCAAATGTTGCAGGTATTAAGTTCTTTAACTAATTACATATTGTGTAGCTTTAGTTTTTCCCTGATCAACAAGATTAGCAAGAATAGCTCGTTGATGAATAAGAATTCTAAGAGGTTCAGATAGGGTTTAACCACGGGTTGATTCAAGAGGATATCAAAGATTAAAAAAATATAAAAACCTCAGGTTTTAATTCAATAATTCAATAATGATCTTTTTCTTTTGAATACATATGTTTTTCCTTATAGAAGAAAGACTAAATCTAATTTTCATTTCTTGTTTTTTAATAAGTGATTTTAATTTCTTTTTTAATTAAAATATTTCATCTCTCATTTATAAAAAGTTATGATTTTAATCTCTTATTATTTAATTGAAACATTATGGTCTCATGATTAAAAATTTACAATTTCAATTCTAATGTATAATTTAAACATTAATCAATGTATTCCATAAATGTTAATTGATACATGTTTGTTGATTATTCATATCACAAATATTTTTTAAGAAAATTATTTAAGTACTAACAAACTTAATTTATTCAAAAAAAAAATTTAATACATATATAATCGAGTTTGAAATTGATCAGGAGATTAAAATTATAGATTTTTTAAAAGTATGGACAAAAAAATATAATGTATTTCTAATATTACTAATTAAATTATTCCTAAATTAATGCTATAAATATGATAAAGAAATATATGATATCTCTTTATTAAAAAGGAAGAAAATTAATATATATATATATATATATATATATATATATAAATGAATTGTTAATGAAACCGAAAAGTAAACAAATAAATAAAAACTACATGAATTAAAATGCAAAAATTCAATTAAAATTTCATCAAATGTCATTTGAACTCATGGTAACAAATTCTACTGAGTATGAACAGCATCAAGCAATGATAATAGCAAGTCTACAAAACATGTGAAACAATGAACTTGATGCCAACAAACCCCTCTTGATTGAGTGTCAGCTTCGACTAGTTTATATATCCCCCACTTGAATCTATACACACCCTCAATGATTAGAACATAACATTCACAAATTTCGCCTAACAAACGGAGTTACATTAAGCACAAGATTTTGATCAACCACAATGCACGGCAGCCTGCACCAATGTGGCAACTCAACTGGGGGAATCATGTTTTATGTATTCAAAAGATTGCCAGAACACTATAATAATCCTTATATATATGACTACTGATTGACTGACACTAGGCTAAGACCACAAAATGTCAGGTCCTACCAAATTAAGAGGAGAAACGAAGCAGTTAATCCTCCACCAAAAAATAACAAAAATGCCGTATCTCAACCTTGACTAATTTCCTTCTCTTTTGCCTTGCATATATCTTCCGCACTCTTGATAAATTTCTTTGTCAAATCATCAACCTGTAAGAAGAAAATATCAGAAATCAGACACCCTAAGCTATGGATTACAGTTATCTTATCAGCTGCAATTAGCATGTGCTAGATACTTCTTTCTCCAATCTTTTTATGTCATCTTTGGGGAGACTTGAATACAACTTCTTTATCGCATCCATTGCCTGTAAAATTAACAACTTCCATCAGAGTCTGCAGAAAATTATGGTATAATCCGAAAAAATAATGACTACAGGACCACCCTTTTTAATTTGAAAATATAAAGATAGCCCAGAACTATCAGACCAGGATCTCCTGTATTTCATTTTTTAAGGTTTCGAAATATTTAATTTGCTCTAATGATTAAGAAAAATGCATTTTAGAACAGGACATAAGCAGCTACTTCTTCAAGGGCGAATGGAGTGGTGAACGGAAAAACACCAATTCCATATTTGAAAACTCAATACTCATAAGAATGCTTAAGCATAAAAGATAGTGCAAATCAATGCCAGAGCAAAAATAATTCAAGTTAAAGAAGCCGATAATATTCAGATTTCAGAGTGACGGAGAATTCCATTATTTCAACAACTACACCATTCTTATTCCCTTAAATTGCTAAAAGGCAAACCTTCCAAAAAAATGTCAAGGAAAACCAAAACCAAAACCACACCAAACCTTTTGCCTAGCTCTTCTAATACTTTGACGAGCATCTTCACATGATTTAGCAACCAACTTAGTCATAGCCTGAAATAAATGTCAAACAAAAAGGATATATCAGCATGATATATGAAATGAGATGTTTAAAGGGTAAACAATAATTAACTGGAGTGTAATGAGTTTACCTGCATATGCTCTTTGGTCAATCTGGTCATTTCAAAGTGAAGAAGTAAATTAGTTAATTAATATTGAGCTTGAAATTCAAGTTCTTTAATAGCTATTATATCCAACCAAATTCACTCGGACAGGCATGAGTAATTGAATGTCAATAGAATACGTGCTTACGGTGGAATAACAGCAATCAATCTTTCACCATCTGATTTAGGATTTAACCCCAATGGAGATGAAACAATAGCATTCTCTAATTGTTTAAGTGTCTGCAGAAGTTAGGCATATCATATGCAAAAGTAATACTAGTTTAGTACTAAGCAATCTACAAATAAGTAATAACAAACTCGAAGTCCTAAGGTAAAGTACCTCTGGATCATACGGATTAACAGACAAGGTTTTTGGATCCAAGACTGAAACAACAGCAAGCCGATTCAAAGGCATCTTCAAACCACTAGTTTCAACAATGATATGGTCAAGCATTCCTGTAGAGGCATGCCCATCATTATTGCATTCGATCATTAACTATCAAGAGACACAGATGATCTATAAACACGCATTAATATACCTGGGGATGCCCTTCCTGTTCGTAGCTTGCTTAGTTCTGTTGATAATGCAGCCATTGCAGCCTCCATCTGCGAGACAGCATTTGCCTTGATAGTAGGACCAGCATTTGGTGGAACTTCAATTGTACTGGCACCCCCTTCATCCTCTAAAATGTATAAACCAATGACCATTAAAATCAACATTTATAATGCATGATAATAGTTAGACATTAAAAGTTCTGCACACTACAATAGTTCAACAAAGAAAATTGTTCAGGCAAGCTATCAAATATCAACATGTTTCAATCAGAAAAAACCCATATCAATTTCAAAATCTAACAGCTTGATCCTTGGAGTTCGCTGATTGCAATTTCCAACCAGTAAAGAGAATTGCATGCCTCGTAGGTTTGTACTTACAATCATAAAACTTTACAAACCCTCATTACTTAAACATTTCATTTTCACAGACTGCAAACTCAATTCAATAAGCAAATTCCACCAACAACCCTAGAAAAATCACATGCATCTGATTCATACAAAAATGCTGTGAAATTCAAGAAACTATCCCAACTTTCTCTTATTCTTCATCTTCAGAACTGCCATTCAGTGTTTCAGAAATGTCTCAACTAAATCCACCCTAGAATTTTTGTTTGGTGCTTGAAATTTAGGCTAAATTCCCATAAAAAAAACACGTAATAGCACCAAGAAAATCCATTCACAACAGAAAATCAAAATCAGAACACTTAAAATGAATAAAAAAATTAAAGAGAATAGAGCATGTTTATTACTCAAAATACTAAAATGTTGACATTTATTAATTTATTAATTATTATAAGAGTTGCACAGCTGGAACTACAATTTCAATCCGAAAACAATGCCAAAATGACCCTACCAAACTACCTCTACATGTCCATATTCAATTCCCCTCCATAAACTAAACCAACAAAGCTCAAACCTAAACAAACGGTAACAAGAAAAACCATCACTTGTGCCGAGATAAGAAACAAAGACGTACTTGACTTTCGCCCTTTGGCAAAGGCTCTGCGACTTTCCGCAACAAAATTAGGCGTTGCCGGAAGAGTCAACACTCTGTTGCTATCGCACATCTGAATGGGAGACCACACGTCGCAACCACGAACAACACCTGAGTTTCGGAGCCACAGCATGTTCCGGTACGAGAATGCTCGTCTAACGTACCCAGACATCATCGAATTCACGCACGCACGCTACTTTGATTCTTATTTCGGTGTCTGAAAATAATAATTAATAACAAAGGAATCAATGTTTTTACAAATTATATACACATTGTGACACTAAATTGTAGAAAGATGATATTTGCGTAAAGAGAGAGTAGAAAGCACTAACGTTGAGGATCTGATTCCCAAGATCAAAAATGGTTAGTCTCCTATGTAGCTTCTGCGCTTCAGAAATGGTTTTAGGGTTTAAGGGGTTTAGGGAGAGATGTTTAAATGGGCCGGCCCACTTCACTCGGCTGTAATTTGTATGGGCCTAAGCCCAAAATCTGAAATGGGAGGTCAGCCCACTGAACGTTGATCGTTAATCAAGATAAATTTTAAAAGGAGTAATCCCTTTCTTTAGTGTTTGAATTTGTGGAGGTTCTTATAATATTTTCTCAAATTTGAAAAATATTATACAATTTTATTAAATTAAAATTATTTTTTTTAGTCTCTCATTTATAACAATAGTAAGTTTAAATATCTTTTATTATCTTTTTCTACTTAATTTTATCTCTTTTTTAAGGTAAAAGTGTCTATTAAATATTAAATTAGTAAACATAAAAAATATTTAATATAAAAAAATTATTAAGTTATAAAAGAACTAAGCAAACAAAACTCAACTTTCATTTTTTTCTTTTAACGAGTAAAACCTGATTATCATTATTTTTTTGGACTTAAATATCTATTTATCCTCAAATTTAAAATTAATTTATATTTTATCCTTCAAATTTAAAAGTGATTATTTTTATCCCCTAATTTCAAAGTATCTCACTTTAGTTTTGGTCCTTAAAGTTATTTTATGATCTGTTTGGCACCCCTTATTACCAAAAGTGGGTTATTTTTAAATTTGGAGATGAAAATAATCTCTTTTAAAAAGAAAGGACTAAAAGAAAATTATGTCCAGATTTGAGATGCAATAAAATATATTTTTAATAATATAATAATTCAACTTTTGGCATAAAAAAAAACAACTTTAACCTTTAAGTTTTAGACAAAATTATTGAAGAATAACTGAATAACAGGCGCAATAACTCAACTCAAATGGCTTGAAACAAGTTTAGAAGGGATATCCATTATCCAATCCAACAAATACCATTAGGCTACCCAAGAGTCTAAACTTCAAAATTCAAAGGTACTCTGATAGTAGCAACTAGCAAGGGTTGGCTAGGCTTAATTGATTACTTTTCGATGAACAGTGCTTTGGTTTTTTGGTGATCGAGGCCTCTGTCTTTTTGCATTATTTCCTCGTCCCCCTCAAGTTGTAATTCACTTGTCTTATCGTGCTCAGTTTTTTTTAGCCTAGATCTTAGTCTATTGGGTAGTCAGATTAGGTTGGAAAAGCAAGTAATATGTTTTGCTTCGATTTCATCCGATTGAATTTGATAAAATTGGTGACCCGAACTAAGTTGATCCAATTTAACCTGACTTAATTTTTTTAATTAATTTTTTATAATTCCTATAACATATTAAATTATTAATAATTAATTATTGAATAATATATAATATGTTTCTATAATTTTTTTTATCGTGATAATAATATATATAATAACTAATTATTATTCTATTCATCATGATATGATTTAATATTTATGTAATTTATATTATTTTGCCAGGTTTATTTTTGTTCATATGATAAATTTTTTATTTAGTATTGAAAAATAAGAGTTTTTTTAGTTATTTAATGATAATACTCATAAAATAATTTATAATAATAAATAATTATATAATATTTATAGTTTGATCATAAAAATAATTTAATTTTGAAGTATAAAAATATAGATTGATCACATTTTCTTAAATATATTACATATAGTTTATATATATCGAGTTAAGTGGGTTAATAAAAACCTATTAATTGGACTTCTGATCTAAAGCTTTGATCGGATCGATGATCTACCCGATTTTTATAACACTATTTGAATTATTTTTTGTGAATCTCATAATGTCACATAAGATTAAAAAAAAAAAAGTCATTTTTTTTCTAATGGTATAACCTAATTTGAGTTATTAGATTTTATTTCACGGAGAAAAAATATGAATTTTTTCCCTGAAACTTAACCGTAACCATGCAAAATTCTTGAGCAAGAATACTAATAGATCTGGTGGGCAAGTTCTTGAGCTAAAAAAACTCAACTCAAAAACTCCATTAAAAATTATCTAAGGCCTCTAGGTTAAGAACTTCATCACAAAAGAGGAGCCACCACAATCCTTGCTTTATCCTGCTTACATGAAGCGGCATGGAGGAAATATATTAGTGTACATCTTAATTGAACCAGATGAGTATGTTTAGTTTAAGAAAGAAACTGAAAGGAAAAGAGAAAAACAAAAAGACTAAAAAAAATAAGACGATTCTTTAAATTGTTAAACATAAAAAAGTAAAAGAAAAGAAAATGTTTTTTTTGTTTGCTTGTATAGAAAGTGGGAAAAAAATATAAAAACTTTAAAAATAAAAGAAGTATGAAAAAATAAGAATCATTTGGTCTTTTTTTTTTAAAGTACTAATTATTTCTCCTTTTGTTTTACTTAGAAGTTGATCATGAGTTTCACTAAAATGGCTAAGATGTACAAGTGAAACAACTTGTTGGGCACGATGCTAAAGTTCATTGTAGCTGTTCATTTTAATCAAAGGGTTTAGATTTTTGTTCTTTTCCTCTTTTCTTTTTTCTCCTTGTTTTTCTCATTTGCCCCTAATTCTCTCTTCTCTCTCATCACAAGAGCTAAGTTATCGTTCCCTACGGAACATGTAAGCCACCTTCATCCTTTTTTCCCCTTCATCTTAAAATTCCAAGAGTTAAAACAACAATGTGTAGAGAACAGAGAAGGCAAAGCACAAAAAAATTCAAAACAAACAAAACTTTATAATGTTCAAAGTTTCTCAAATCTCTAATCAATACAAAATCAAAAACAAAAATGTACAACACAAGTCTTCAATAAACAAATTTGAATTTTAATAAAATGAAAATGGAAACTTAAACCAAAGTGAAACCCGCAGCACCCACTAAAGTGGCAAAACCAAAGGCCAACAAAGTTATATGTTTAACCTGTAAAAATCATTGTAGGTTCACATACAACCAAATCTTGCCAAAGGCAAAAATAAAAATAAAAAAATCTGTATAGATGAAATTCAAATTTTGTGAATTTGACAAGGACGAAAAATATATTTTATTTTTGTATATATTATACTCATTTTACATGATCAACCTGACATTGATTCAAATAAAATTAGGTTCAGATTTCTTAAATATCTCTTAATTTCCAACATATATAAAAAATATAATCGGAAGAAAAAAAATCACAAATGGAAACTAACCATCATTAAATACTTCACATCTATAAAATAATAATAGTAAAAAATACTCACTTGAATCACTTTACACCAACAATATATTGAACGGATTATAATCCTAGCTAGCATTATTAGAAGAGAAATATTAGAACTAAAATTAGAAATTTAAACTATAATTTTAATTTCATGTGTAAAATAAGCTCTCAAGTGATTTTGTATTACATGTCCAGAGATATACTTGATTAAAAAAATTAAATAAAAAATAAGATAAAATATGTCTTGTATGTGAACTTAGGGGATTAGTTTTATAACTTCGGCCATGTGATATATTGCCTTCAGCGGAAAAAAAAATGTGCGTGTAATTTTTCTGTTAAAAAGATTCTTACTCTTGTTTTGTCTTCTTATATTTATTTTATTTTATAAAAAAATATTTTCTATAACATAATATTGTTGTAGAATATCCACTAATTTTATCTATGACTATTTTTTATCAAAAAAGTAACTACTTAATAAAGTTTTTTATTTTAATTATATTTTTTTATCCACAAATTCAAATTCAACATCTTATTTAAGAGGGTTGAATTCAATGTTACTTGTATCAACCAGATGTTGATTTTTATTAAAGAAGTTAATTAAATTCTAATTTTATAACTTCAAATAAATTATGTCTATATTTCAAATTTAATTCATTTAGACAAATGAGTAAAATTTAAATACTACCTTTTTATCATATAAATAATTTAACTGAAATTAACTTTCAAATGCTTAATTTAAATTGATTTGATTATATTTTTAATTACAAGCGGTTAAATTTAGTCAAATGAGGGAAGTGAGTTGCCTCTAGAAAACCTAGACAATGAAATCATTTTGTTTTTTAATTTTCCAAAATATTCGTTTCATTGGGCTAAAATTCAAGATATATCATTGACCCAAAAAAAAGTTTACCCATAGAAAAATGAAGAACAAACTCATAGCTAGTTAGCCACTAATGAATGATAAAAGCAACTAGATTTGTATAAAGTCAAAACTATTATCAAGTACTAGTAAAAAAAATACTAAAAAAGACTATATTTTATCCTTTCAAGTACAATTTACATTCGTAAAATACTTTTTCAATTGTTTAAAGTAGCATTTTGAAAACAGGATGGGAGATTGGGAGACTAGATCGAAAACTTACGATTGCTAAATATTCGGTTCAAAAAAATTACAAAGTCAACTTTAAGAAAAACTTGTTAAAAATCAGAAAATTAGTAAAAACGAAACAATTATAAACCGAAAAAAAAGGTTCATAATGGATCAATAATGGTCAATATAATGTTATTTCAATTTTTCTAAAAAAACAAAAATAAACCTCAGATATTTTTTATTTTATTAGTATCAATTTAACCACCAACATACCATTGATATATTTATATGAGTGAAATTGAGTTTGATTATTCTTATATAAATCTTGAATTCTAAGTGTTGGAAACAAAAAAGATAAAATGTAATTGAAAGAAAAAAATTATTATAAATGATTAATCAATTTTTGTATATCAGTATACTTCACATAATATCATTATTTAAAAAATACCAATTTAATAATTTTTTAAATCATTAAATTGTGAATCGATTAGTTGAATGTTCAGTCCAATCTTCAAAGTTAAAAGCATTGGTCTAAAGATTTTATATAAGAATATTTTGATACCAGAAGTCTCTATTTTGTTTTTGGTTCATCAGTTATGCTTCAAAATTCACTACTGGTCGTGGCCGCCAAGTTGTTTAATTGTTACATTGAACGAAAACCTCAATCCCAAGGCCATCCAGTTTAAGGTAGCAAGCAGGACACAAGATTTATATGTGGCCTTTATTAACATTTAATAAGGTGAGTCTTCACCTAATGTTCTTATTTTAGTCTAGTTTATTTACTTTTGCACCCCATAACCCATTGTCTTGCCCGTCAAACTTCCCTTTTCTTTTTCAAAGTCATCCGGTTGACTAAAACTAGCTGCTGACTAGCCCTATTCCAAGACATACAAAAAAATGAAAGGAAAAATTATAAGATTGGCTTATTAATAATAGGAGAAGTAATCAACTAGGTAGGAATGAAAATAGGGTAGGAACTTCTTCTTGCTCACTCATCCGAGGGAAATTCATACTCGTTGCCCACCCAATACCTGACAGATACCCATTCAGATATTATCTGCAGATTTTTTGTTTACCCTGCAGGTATCCATGAATACTTGTGGATACTTAAAATTAGAAAGAAAAAAAAACATTTTTTCTTTAAAAAATGTGAGAATTAAACGGAACACAAAATTACAGCAAATGAACTAAGCATAACACAAAACAAAGAGTTCTATAAACACACAATTCTAGATTTAATAAAAGCTAATGACACACAATCCAGATTTAGCAAACTGATTCACAACAAAAAACTAATGGCAGACTTGACAACAACACACTCCAAATCACAGGCAAAAAAAGGATTGATTAATAGATGAAATAATGCATGATAAAAAAGGAAATAGGGACACGCACTGAAAACTTAAAAGGGAAGGATGACATTAATTACCTAGTTTGAGCGTGGTGCGGAGGTTGGGTGCGTAAGTGGGAGGGAGGGGTGGAACAAGAAAGGGAACTCTTGGAGAAGGAAGGGAAGATAGTTAGGACTTAAAGCAATGTGAAAATTGAATTAGGGTGGGTTCCCGCGGCCACGTATAGTATCATGCATACTCGTGTCGTTGTCCATTAACCAGTGGGTAAAAAAATATCCAAAACCCGTTACCCATGCGTATTTGTTTAACTTACCCATCAACTATGCAGCACGAATTTTAATTAACGAGTGGGTAAAAAATATCCTAACCCGCTACCCATGGGTATTTCTTTAACTTATCCATCAACTATGCATGACGAATTTTATCCCGTGACAAATTTTTTGTCATCCCTAACTGGGGAGTATTTTAAAATGAAAGGGAGTTTAAAATTCAAGAAAATTAAAATGTATTAATTAAAAATTAAAATTTTTGTATTTTTAAAATTTTTTGTTTAGATCGACCAATTGTAAGAGTACTAAAATAAAATTAGCATTTTTGTTACTCACATTCCATATCTCAATTTCTACCAACCACAACTTATCACAAGCTCCCAATATAGCAAGTAGCAAATATGATTTCTTTCATGTCCTTTTCAGCATCTTTTCCCGCCATTAGCTTCTCCGGCAACGCCATGGCTTTTTCATTGTGCCGCATCAAATTCCGGCTGATAGTCGCTTTCACCACTGCCATTGCTACCGCTGAAGCTTGCTCTTCCTGGATGGAGCAACCGAGACCTTCGTATCTGAACTCCTCTTGTTCTTCCATTTACGATATCCTCGGCATCCCCGTTGGCGCCTCTAACCAAGAAATCAAGGCCGTGTACTGACGACCGGTTAGAGTCTGCCACCTCGACGTGGTGGCCATTGATCAAAAAAACTCGTCCGCTGACGAATTCATAAAGATCCATGCCGCCTACTCTACTCTTTCCGATCCTGACAAGCGCACTAACTACGATCGAAGCCTATTCTGGCGACAACAATCGTTGAAAGGAAGGAGACAAGCCTGAGGAGTTGCTAAGAAATCAAAATTCTTTCATTTTTATAAAGAATTTCAATTCTTTCATTCTTTGTTGAATAAAATTCCTTATTAAAATGACGGAATTCAATTTCTCTTTAAATGATTTATCCAAACGAGTAATTTTACCTTGAAATATTTTAATTACATGATTAAAATGAATTACCCAGTTAAAAGTCAACATCCAGACACACTCTAAAGGAAAAGATAGTGTTGGAGGAAAGAAAAAGTTAACAGTTTAATTTTTTTCACTAATAAAAAATTAATAATTAATATTTGCGATCAACAAAAAAGAAGAAGATTTTTTTTTTACAAATTTTCATATAAATTATTTTAATATTTTCAAAAAAAAAATATTAAATAAATATAAAGATGCTTAATGTTTTTTAGTTAAAATATATTTTTTATCTTTATAAATATGAAAATCTTCCAAAATCAGTCCCCACAAAAAATTCAGTCTTTTTTCATCTCACAAAATTGAAATGTATAATTTCTTTTCTCAAAATAAGGTTCGAACATTTGAACCTATGATAATAACTTTTTAAATCGATTATATATATAACCGATGTACAAAGTCGTCATCATAGAAATCCAAACCAAAAAATGATGCATTTTAATTTTATAAAAATGAAAAAATGTACTAAAAATTTTATAGGGATGAAAATAAATATTTTAGTCTATCTTTTTTTAAAAGTAATATATTTAAGAGTTTAATGCATATGCATTGGTAATGTAAAATAAATTTACACGATCGTTCAATCACATATCACAATTTGAATTACTTTAACATAACTATTTTACAAGTCAATAAACTTACCATACAATATGAATTGGTGGTGGTAATTTGGATGACTATATATACAAAGTTATACTTTTTAGTGCATAACCTTCTTTCTCTATATTTAATATCTTAAAATACAAAATAAATAAAAGAATCACTTAAAAAATTTGACAGGAAGATTTAGAATTATTCATAAGAAAAAAAGTGGTGACTTGTCACCACATGCAAATAAATTATTTATTATTTTTAATAAGTATAATTTATTTTTAATAATTTTTATATTTTGTAGTATAAAATATCATAAATTTTTGTTTAGTTCACATATAGAAAAATAATTTATTTAATAAAAGAATTTGTATTTGATTTTTTTTTTAACATCTAACCTACTAAATTAGAAGACACACATTATTTCTAATGCAAGAAAAAGCCTAAAATATCAATATTTATAAAATAGAACTAATGTTTAATTGGATTTCACTTTTTTGCAAAGGAGAAATGTAATTTTGTAACAAGACCAAATCTTATAATATTTTCATATTTTTATAAATAAAATATTTAATAAATTAATATATTACATTAGAACAGTTTGATTTTCATATATTATTGTTGATGTAAAAAATTTACAATGTCAACTAATTATAATTAATTACTATAGATATCACTTTTAAAATAATAATTGCGGTAAAGTTAACAAATTTTCCACGGTCATCTATAATTGAAATGACGTTAAATTTAACAGTATATTCAAATTATATTAAACTATTCACTAAAAAAATAAATTATATTCAACTTTAAAATATAAAAAAATATTTAGCACTCCTTTCTATGCTAGTTTGGTTGCGTGTTCATGCGATGTACGGGGATGTACGGGTTTGTTTTAAAGGAATGTAAAGATAATAAAAATTTAAATAAAAAATATAACAAAGACTTTAAAATTTGTATAAAATAATAAAATCTAAAAATAAGGATATTTTTCTTCAATAAATATCTTATTAAGATAAATTTTTAAAAATTCTATGTATACAACATCTAAATTGTCTTTGATATTCGAATTGACTTGAGGAGAAAACTTTATATTATTTTAATTTCTATGATTATTTAGATTATTATTTCAAGTATTTACAAATGGATAATGATATTATTATTAAAATTTTATAATAAAAAAATGAAATGGCTAAATAATTTATGTAATTGATGATAATTTATGATACTTATAAGTGACATGCTTAATTATTTTTCAGATATTTGATGATTTTTAATACTATTTTTTTATATTTCATTAAATTTTATATATTTTTAAGTTTTTATAATATTCATATTTTCTATTAGTACATTTAAAGTCATATTGTATTGTTATAATATATTTTTATTAAGTATTATTTAGCAATATAATGATATTCATATGATTTTTAATGTATCAACAAAATATTTTAAACTCCCTACAAAAGTTGTCTGGTGCATCACTCGGGATTAGTATAGGAGAAAAGGAAGGTTAAAACATCTAAAGTTATGAAAATGAGATATATAATTATAGGGTACTGAATAGTAAAATAAAATAGTTTTTTTTACTGCAATAAAGTAGTAGTAGTATAAAATAAACTAGTACTTAATTAGCTTCTAAATTTAAAATTTAAAATTTTGAATGTTGACACTCTCTTTCAAAGGTTTGCCCATAGAATCACGAGAGATTACATGTAAAGCTTGATCATTTTCTAACTGGTTAAACTATATTTTGGGGTCTTCAAATTTTTCAACTTTTATTATTTGGGTCTTTTAAATTTTCAAAGATTAATTTTCCTTCCTAAATATTTGTTACGTCTAATATTTTCGTCATTTATGTCTAAAATCACCGTTAATTATCTACGTAACATTAATTGTATTATTGTATTTTATGACGGCTAAAATTCTGTCAGAAATTGCTTAGTAATAGATTCTTCTTCTTCTCTTTCTCTTACTCGACACCAGCCACCGCCGACGACACCATCCCCAAACCAGGGAGAGCGAGAAAGGAGACAGAGGGAGAGTGCGGGTTGTCGTTGGTCTTCTCCGTCTCGATCCAGATGCCGACAGTGGCGGTGCGGGCTGGTGTTGGTATTGACGGCGACGGCGGTGTCGGGCATTGCAGATCTGAAACTAGATCTTCTCGTTCTTATTTCTCGTTCTTCGCTTCTTAGGTTTTTCGCATCGCTGATTTGCAACGAGATCTGGGGACAAATTAGTCGCTTCTTTGTGTCTTTTGATTAATTCCATTGATTTTGACTTTAACGATTTCGATTTTGTTGTGATTTAGTAGAAGAATTCTGATTCTGATTTTGGCTTTAACGGGTTTGTGTTGCTGTTCACTGTGATAGTCAAAATTTTGGAGGAAGACGAAGATGAGGTCTCTCTCAGATTCCTCTATCTCTCTATTACGGTTCCATTTTTGTTTGACCAATTTTTCCAATTCTCGTGGGCTTGTGGTTGTTAATGTGGTGGTGTTAGGTGTGTGATGAACCTTGGATTATTTTTTGGATCTATTATATTAACAGTAAATTTTGTTTCTGGGACTGATTTTGGAGGAAGAGAACCTTTATTTTTATGCCGAGGAAAATGATTTTTTCTGACAGTTTTTATCCATAAGAAAACTTAAGGAAAACCGACAAAAAGTTTGAGGACAAAGACGGATTTTCAAAAAGTTAAAGGAACAAAATTATAAAAAGTCTAAAAGTTTGGTTAAAAAAACTTAGTTTACCCTTTCTACTATAGTAAATTTCATAGCGTTTTAAATAGAGAGTACTGTGTCTATCCGTCATAAAATCTTATCTCCATAAAAAAAACAAAAAAAATAACGTCACTTTGCTTCTGGTGTTTCTAAGCACCGAAGTTTATCGGATCCCATTCAGTCATACTAGGCTGCGCACGTGCGAGAATCATTCATTGAATAAGAACAATAATAATTTAATTTAATTATTAAACAAACGTTAACATAGTGGTGTCACGAGTCACAAATACACATATAGCACTTACGGGTCACGTAAGCATCTCCAAGATCCCATCCTCTAGATCAATTTCAATCAATGTCTCACTATTTTTCCATTATTTCAATAGTCAAAATCACCATTCCAACTTTTTCAAACCTCACCCTCTTTCCTAGAACCTCCCTCTTTGACCAACAACACCCCCCACCCCCCACCCCCATAACCCACCCTTATAAAAAGGCTTGTGCAACTTGGCCAATTTTATATTTCACAAATGTACACATACATAGTATTGTGTTGTAAACCCTAGAGACACAAACACAAAACCACCTTTTTGTTTCTTGTTTATATTGTGTCAACAAGTGACATTGCTATCCAAGGGGGCCATGAAGAACAAAAGGGCAAGCAACAAAAGGGACAAAAAGGAGATCAAAGTTACATATATTTCGAGCCCCGTGAAGGTGAAGACTAGTGCCTCGAATTTCAGGGCCCTTGTGCAAGAACTCACTGGCCAATACTCCAATGTTGCTGAAACCTCCATGCCTATGGAAGAAGAAGAAAATGGCCATTCCGAGAGAGTGCACAAAACTCATCTTCTTCATGAAAGTGAAACTCAACTATGGAGGGTGGATGTTGATGAGGGCACCAATTTGATGAAACCTCTTGAGTATAGTGAGTACCTCTCAAGATCCTTGATGGAGCCATTCAACCAACAACAACACCTTCAATACGATTTGTTGAGTTTTGACATGTCATAGGCTTTGGTTAAGTACTATATGAATGCGTAGAATATTTATAAATATGAACCTCTATGTTTGATTTTGAACTCCTTTATCAATCTATTGTTGAATTAATGATTATGTGAATAGGAAATTAAGGTGTTCGTGTATATTTACGGATTTTTAGTTTTAGTAATTATCTGGATTGTGAAAGCATACAAGAATGGAGGAGAATGAATAAATTAGAACATATCCACCAAGTGGAGGTGCGATCAAGTAATGAAGCACGATGATGAGATTTTAGAAAATATGTTTTTATTTTTTCTTTTAATTTGAGATATATATGCAAAAGACATGAAAAGGAAGAGATAGAATTATAAGTGTAAGACTGTACGAGTTTTACTTCCCATGTTTCTTGTCGGCTGTCTGAGGAGGAAATCAAAATCAGAATATTTTTTTTTTGTATTTAAAAAAAATAACAAGAAGAATGCAAAACAACAACGTCTCTAAACAGAATGCTGCTTTCCCAGTTAGCCACAGGATTGGCTGATCAATTATAAGTAGTCAAAGTCACAGATTTTAAAAATGGTTCTGTTTCTATTGTAAATGTAAATATAAAAATAATTGTATGTGATATAGAAGGCAAAAAACCTTTCTCAATAATAATTTTTAAGACTACGTTGCATGAGGTAAAACTTTAATGTTTTTCATATTTTTTGAACATTAACTAATTAATAGATATATTAAATTTGTCCGATTGTCATGAAGTATATATCATCTGAATAGTAAATTGAAGTTTTTTTTTATTTTTTATTTACTCTCTCTTCTCTTTTCTTTAATTTATACTTTCTCTTTGTTATTTTCGTGCGTTTGCACGAATCCATGATCTAGTTTATATCTATAAAATTATCTTAAAAATAAAATTATTGATTATTATAAATTTGGAAGTGATTGAAAAAATTGAATGGCAACACTCGCACTATTTAATTCAGAAATGCCAAATCGTAGGAAGCATATTAGATGCAATTAATTATGAGGTGGCTGATTCCCGTCCCATGATTGCATCTCATAATTAATATTTTTTTCTTTATTATTTCATTTAAAAAAAAAAACGTAAAAACATCCCCAGCGTGATCTCGTCTCGTTCGTGGCGGCATGGCCTCGCCCGCAAATAATTCGCACTGTATCTTATTTTCTTCAACTACCAACCTTGCTTTTATTTTTTCCATTTTTAATAATTGAACCAATTATTTATATGAAAAAAAATCGATTTATAAAGAGCCCGCACTTAAAGCTCTTGGTATCATTTGTGACTGCTGTATTTTTTTTAATAAATTATCAAAATTAAATTTAAAACCATATATTTAAAAGGCTTTATTAGTATTAAAGATAAATTATAAAAACAGGTTATGAGTATATGAACTTCAATTTACATCCTTAGGAGGGGTGGGGTCGCGAGGAGATTTTAGTGTGATTAATGTTCCTTTTGTAGATGTGAAAGAGGATGAAAAGTGAGTGAAATAATAAATGGTAAAATTTTTAGGGATTGATACTTTTGCTTTTTACTTTAATCTAAAACTTTTTTTTTAATTTTCATCTTTTTTATTTCATTCTATCAAATTTCCAACCAATGATTAACATCATAATTAATCCAAAGGATTAAAATGTATAAAAATACCTCGGAATTTGATCAGAAAATTAAAGATCCTAATAATCATAATTATCAATAAAAAAATATATATATAATCTTCAATTTGTGAGTTTGCCTATTTAATTAATCTACATGAACTCAATAAAAGTTAGCCCATATAAATATGAATCTACACGGGTTGACTCCTTTATCTGATAGGATAAATGAATTTATAGACCAACTTATTTAATCCACGTAACTTATATCCCGTGAAAAAAAAAAACTAGCATTAAAAAAATTAAACTAGCTAATTACAAGATTGATATTTGATTAGTGATTATTTAGTAAAGACTTTAGATTCATCTTAAATTGTTATTGTTTTCATTTTTATATTTATATTGCTTTTTTAGATTTTTAATATTTTCATTTAAACTTACAAGCTAGCTCATCAACCCTTGGTGGATATAATATACTTTAGATGACGAATCATCACACGTAAAGATAAAACAATTAAAATTCAAGCTATAGATTCATCAATAAGAAAAATATTTGTTATTAATTTTTTTTATAAAAATATCACATGTTAGCTAAAAAATATCACATGTCATTCTTTTTTTTAAACTAAATATTATGTTTACCCGTTATGTATAAAAAAAATAAATTGACACATTTATTTTTTGGAACTGGTAGCCAGTATACTCCCATTTTAGTTAAGATATATAAGTTTTTTCTATTCAAAATAAATGATCAACAGTGCAAATTGTGCAAATGTACTCTTATATTTAGAATATATATACTTCAGCATCTTCTTTCTCTATCTCTTTTTCTTTTCTTAATGTGTATTTTATATATACACCTTAGTATCTAGACAAAAAAATTATCCTTCCACCATCTCAAATTATAAACCTTCATTACCTATATTTGTATGTTTGATTTTTCTGTAACTATCTATTCCTTTTGATCTATCTTCTTTGATCAATATTTTTTAAAATTTAATTGATATTTTTTCAAAAAATTGAAAAAAATTAAAATTAATTTTATATCATAATTTAAATTATTCATTACAAATTAAAAATATAATTTATATTTAAAAATAATTATTTATTAAAAAAATTAATTAGAATAAATTACTTGCTACTTTCTTAAAAGATGTGAATATCACGTCTTTCTTTATTTGTTTACCGTTGTGTCACATTTTCTCGCTTCCTTTTCCTTTTATTATTTATTAAGTGAGTTGATGTTGTAATAAAGTTGTTTTTGCTTTATATCTAAAATCCCCTCTTAAAAAAGAAACGTACCTGTATTTCTATTTTGGCTAACTTTTGTTACTTGATTATATTTAATTAGTTTCATCTTTTATGTTTTAGAAATTTTAATTTAGTCTTTTATTTTAATTTTGGGATGTAATTTTGATTTCTTTTTCTTTTACTAATTTGAAATGTGAAATCTATCTCGTTAAAATCACTTTCATAAAAATTACAAGAGACAATTGATGTTCAAATAAAAGAGGCTATAAACATAATGAACTCACATAAAAAAATGATCATATGAACAACTGAAAAAAAAATTAATATTAGATGTTTTAGTTTTTTGGTTGCTCGTTCAATTTTGACCCACCTTTTTTTTTATTTAGTGGATCAACCTCCAACATGAACTTAAATAAATCAAGGCAAAGATCCTCATTCACTTCTTCTATGTGAGTCAACCTACCTTAATTTATTTTTACGAGTTAATGATGGGACCGTTGACTCATTTTGTCACTTAAGTACCTATAAATTAACCTTTAAAGGTACCATAATATACTGATAGGTGAATCAAACACTTAAATAAACTAATACAAGGTAATTCCAACTATATAATAAATGATTTTTGTTTTTACAATAAATAGCTGCTGGGATTATGTTGTTTTTGTTTAACATGAGAAGGACTTGTCACCTTGTCAGCATCCAAGAATTAGAAAGTGTGCACTTAGTCAAATGTATCAAACTATCAATACGGTTGCGTGCAAACAACTTACATCAATGCTTCCCAAGTTCTCCATTTACAGAGTTAAGACAATGACACACCATAGAAAACTTGACAATGAAGAACCTGGTAGATTCTACGATGCATCGTATATATCAAATAATGTACCATTTGCTTGTGTGTGTACTTTTAGACCGAATAATTAATGCCCTGTATTTAATTTCAACTCAATAATTTTTTTTTCATCAAAGTTACTTCATATGATCGACCGTAGTATAAGAGAGTGCATATATAATAGTTTACAGATTAGTATTGAATAATAAATGCACCATTCGATCGATCGATTTTTTTTAAAATTATATTTCTGAAAAAGACAAATAGTGATAATAATATATAATAATATTTTTCAACTTTAATTTATTTAGGAGAGGAGGACTTTCTCTTAACTTTAATTGATTTGATAATTTCAACTGATTGATGCAGAGCACATACTTTGAATGAAATAATAACAGAAGGAAAATCTATTCCAATTAAACAAAAACATGTGATGCCCATCTTCTCTCCGTGTAACAATTTGGCACTAAAATGATAATGCAAGCTATATTTTGTTTGATTTAACTATTTATTTTGTCCTCCTTAGTCAAGTTTAAATTTTTTGTCGTTTTAAGCGTTTTTTTCTACTTGTTGAATGACTTCTTAAAAATATCTGCAACTTTTTTTTTAAAGAATATCTTCAACTTTTTTTTCAATACGATACTCTGTTTGTTCTCTTTTATAAGCAAATAATAATAATGTTACATTTATTAAAAAATTAATTAATTTCATTAAATTGTTTTATTTTCAATCAAAAAATAAGTCTTTTTCCTAAACTCTCATTCATTAGATCTTGATATTAAACATAAACCCTTATTAAATAAAGAATATTTTAAACATAATCTCATCAAATTAAATAAAAATAGTTAAAAAAAAATTATAAAAGAGAAAAAAATTGTATTTTTTTATTATAAAGGAGAACGGAGAGAGTAAAAGCAAGGAGAATATTTCTTCCCAATTATCAACTCTCTAATTAATTTTATGAAACTGAATATCAATGCACGATTTTAATATTAAAAGCCACGTTTAATTCTATTTAGTTATTTAAACATTTTAGAATTGTAAGTCAAAATTTTAATGATCACCATTTTAGTGGTTCAGCCTTGGGCCGAGTCGGATTAAAGGACAGCTCAAATTTTGGTCACCCCTGGTTCTCGACACAAACAAAATTACTTCTTTTGGAAAATATATATGTCATCGTGCCAAAAAATAATTATAATTTTAATAATAAGGACTATCTTAGAAAGTAATTTTGTTTTGAAATATATGCTATTTTTGTCTTTAAAATTGACTGAAAATATAAAATAATAATTTAATTAAAATACATTAATTATTTTTATATTGCTAAACTGCCAAAATTTTAAAAAAGAAATTGTTTCTATCACGCATTGCCGCTAAATGTAATATTTGGTGGTGGTGCCTGACGAAAAACATTAAGTGATTTAGAGAATGAATTAAAGGACATCTTCCATATTTTCAAGTGTTTTACGCAAGAAGATTAAAATGATGCAACAGGTCTCTGGCACTACAAGGAGTGTTAACAGATTGTTACTTGCAAGTTACCTCATTTTGTCCAAAAAGCTTGTATGAACTTTGCAAGCTCAAGACTCCCCGATTTAGGATCAATAAAAATTAGTTGAAGAGGATTTTAAAGAAATAGAGCCCACAAAATAAAAAGGAGGAGGGAGTTGATGATAAAAAAAATAGATAAAAGAATGAAACGAATAGGGGGAAGAAGAAAAAAAAAAAAGGAAAAATAAGAAAGAGAAAAGGTGTCCATTGTATAGGGGTTAAAAAAATATGGTTTTTGAGTGTAGCAACAAATAGTGTAATATTGTTTTTCGAATTGTTTAATCCGAAATTATCAAAAAGTAAGTCTGGATTTGTATTTCGAGAAAGCTCTACTAAATGTTATGTGTTTTGGATTCATTGTTACGGAAAATATCAAATAATATTCCATTCATTATTAGGAGACAAGTTAATTGTTAGTTTTTTTGTCAAGAGAATCAAACTTACAAATTTTTTTTCTTTCCTCTTTTACCATCAAGTCAATCTTATAACTCCACAAGTTAAAAACGTTCTTCATTCTAATTTTACGATTTTGTTTGTAACTTGGTCTTGATTTCATTCCCCAGCTTGTTTAATTCTTTTATGTAATTTATTCGATCTTTGATTTGGAATTTGGAATGAATGTTCATAATCATTTTTTCCTTAAAAAAAATCATGCGACACAGGATTTTTTCATGATTTTGTAAAATTTTAAAAGAAGTTAGAGGAGGTGCATCTCAATCACATGATGATATGGTGCAACTTTGTAACAAAATTTTTCTTTTTTCCTCTTTCTCTCTCGTTTGTTACCCTCCTTCCCTTCTCTCCTCTGTTCTTCTCCGATCACCCTCTTTTCCTCTTTCTTCCATGTTTTAATAGGAATAGTAGAGATCATACTTTGAGGACTAACGTATGATAAATTCATTCTTAATTAATAATAATAATCTGCTGGTTTTTTGGAGGAGGGGGTATATGGCATTAGGAAAACTTTGCTAGTAGTTAGTAGAAACTTGTGAATTTCTAACTTCTGAAGGCTTGATTATTGTAATTGGGTTTTCAGTGACATTTTTTCTCTCTCAAAGAAATGAATACCATAACCATTAAGTGATTGAGTGAGGGAGCAAAATAAATGAGCATCATGTAATTTATAAGACACATGTTTGTGCTTGTAGTAAAGTATTATGAGAAAATAACATAGAAACACCTTAGAGGTTTTTGCTAACATTTTAAATTGTAGCTTGATGTCTATTCCGTTTGTGTACTTGGGGTGTTGGTGGGTGCATATCCAAGGAAGTTGGAGGTTTGGGAGCCAGTGCCGGAGAAGATTGACAAGAGGCTAGCAAAATGGAAGAACATAATCATTTCATTGGCAGGTAGGGTATATATGCCTCATCAACTCAACCCTTACTTCTATTCCTTTGTTCTTTCTATCATTCTTTAAAATGCCAATTGGTATTCACAAGAAGATTGTAAAAAAAAAAAAAAAAAACAAAGGGAATTTCTTTGGGGGAATGGAGAGGTTAGGAGGAAAAAGATATGCCGGATAAAATGGAACAACATTTGCCTAGGAAACGACAAAGGTGGGTCGAGTGTGAAACATTTGTAAAGTTTTAATGCCGCTCTACTTGCTAAGTGGAGATGGAATCTCTTCCATCAAAGCAATAGTTTGTGGGCCAAAATTATTTAGTCCAAATATGGCAGTTGAGTGGGATTGAGAGCAGAAAATGAGGACATAAAATCATCTCTTTGGTGGCATGATCTTAGAAAGGTATGTGGTGGTGCTTGTGAGCAAAAATGGTTCAAGAACTGATAATAGGAGGTGGCGAGGAAGTTCAATGCAACAAGATATGGGACATTGAAATTCACCAAAAGGAGCACACATGATTTGGAGGGCTATGTTAGACAGAATGCCAACTAGGGACAATCTGCTGCATAGAGGAATTAATCTGGTTAACACAAATTGTCCAATATGTCATCAACAGGGGGAATCTTTCAACCATATAATTTGGAAAAGCAATACATCATGCAAGTGTACCCTGAGGCAAATTTATATGCAAATCATGGTGCCGGCTTAGTGCCACCAAAGATTTTAACTTCTCTTTTAGCCAATGGATATTGGATACCAAACTGTGTCTTGGCCTATAAGGATGCAGAGGGCGCCTTTTGTTGAAGACATCAACAATCTTGGGGAAAAGACTTTTGGTGTGCTGGTTATTCGTGCCTTTTTTGCAGGGACTCACGTCATCATTCACGTGGTTGAAATACATAGTATACACATATGGGTACACTTGTATATAAATTAGGGTCTTTTGGTCTCAGGTAAATTAAATAGGGCCATAATTAAATGTATGTATTTATTGAGGTGGATATATAGGATTCTGGAAGCAGGGGAATTTTTTGGTGAATTTTCTTTTGACTTGGGAACTGGTCCCGTGGGGAATTGGCTTTTGGAAGCCATGAATGTAGTTATGCCTAGAAGAGTCAACCCGTTCCAAGTCTTACCGTCAACATTATTTTCAATCAGGATCAAATTTAAGAAGTATTTAAAAAATTTAACTTTAATTTCAACCAATTACTCATTTGTTAATTATTTAGTTTTTTTTTAAAATAAATGGATTTAGGAAGTTATGAAAAAATGTATATAATATAATATAATTATATAAAAATAAAAGAAATATGAATAGAGTTAACTTAACATAGATAATGACAGGGAGTTATAAAATCATAAATATAAATAACAAAAATAATCATTAGTAATTAAAAAGAAACAAGAAATACATTTTAAAAATATACGTATTAATACCCCCTTTTACTAATATAATAAAAATAACAATAAATAAATATGTTTTATAATATCAAAATGTAATGACAATTCTTGAATCATAATTTAATAATGTAACAAAATATAATATGTAGATTTAATGATTTTCGTGTTGGGTCTATGGCGTGTTTGGATATCACAAAAATCATGTCTAAAGTTTTTTTTTCCATGTCATTATTGTGGAATATTAAGTACCAAAATTTAAAAATATATATATAAAATTCCCCTTCTTAAAAGTTTTTATACAAAATTAAAATTAAACGTATAAAATAGATAAAATAAAAAAAAATTTAGTAACAAGTAGGGTTATCAAATTTATAATTAAAAGGGTAAAGCAATCATAGTCACGTATTAGATTAAGATTAATTGCCTTACGACTGATGGTATCGGGTACAAACACCTTCCGTACCTATAATCGATTCTCAAATCGAATTTTTTATTGGAGACATTTTTCTTCCAGATTTTTTCATGTGTTTTTCTTTAATATATAAACTATGAAATAAACTCTTTATTTTTTATATTTTTTTTCATTCTTCCATGTTTGTGATTGTGATTAATTAAATTATTATTTTAAATCATTGATTTTTTTATAAAGTTTAATACTACAAAGTTCAAAATTTTATAATGAAAATAAATAAGGAATGAAGATATAACTTTAAAAAGTATCATAATTTAATTTAGTAAATTCAATCTAAATTAAATCTATTTTTAAAAAAATGATTTATTTTAAATAAGTTCAAAATTAAAAAAAGTTAAAACCACACAATTAAATACAATCAATTTTAAAATTTACGTTACTTCAAATTTTAATCAATCGAACTATAATAAATACTCGAACTTTTACATGTAATCACTTATATTGTCTTTCAATTTAAAGTGAAATAGAGAGAAAATAAATAAATAAAAAAGTAAGAATGAGAGAAAGAAAACAAAAATAGTAGAAAAATATGTTTCTATGAATAAAAATCAGAAAAAGAAGTTGGGGAAATCTTCTCTTATCTGTTAAAATTAAATTAAACTCAATTCAACGAAATTTATTTTTTTATAATATTTTTAAAAAGTGGAACTTAAAAATTGTTTAATTTTAAGCAAAAAAAATAATAATGCAAGTCCAAAAAAATCATCTCTTCTGCATTCTCTCTTATTTTTTACTTATTTAACTTTTTTTAAAAAAATATACCTATTCTATTCTATTAGGGCATTTGGTTCTGAGAGAAATTCTGAAATATTCTCACAAACATTAGTCTATTAGATCTATGGGATCTGCATGAAACTAATTCTCCATCCAAAATTTAGTCATAACTTTTCATTCTTTCCTACGAGTATATTGTACAAGAATGGAACCTTTATTCCCCACAAATTCAACGTGCTTGCCATTGAACGGTATTTAGTATATTTTTTCATCCCCCGCAACTAAACAATGTTAAATATCGTTGCCTTTGTCCCAAAAATAAATGTTGCGTGGGGAGCTGACACTACCACATTTGTTGATTTTACTACCAGCCTGGGAGAAATACCTTATGTGAAAATATTATGATTTATCAATTTTTTTAAAAAAAGTTATAATTAATTTGGATTTTAACATATTATATGGTAAGAGGATTTCATGAATTTATTAGATTTAAAGGATTTTAATATTTTTAGAAAATTTAATAAAGAAAAACAAGTGCAGACCATTAAACACCGCAAGGCACAATTTAAAAAACTCAGTAACTTTTTATCATTTGAAGAAACAAGTGCAGGTCATTAACAGCAGGGCACTATCGAATATGAAAGATTAGAAAATGCACGCACAGGGCAATTAACAATTTTTATAACTAAAAGCCTCATTTTATGAAGACTAGACGTCAAACACGGTGACTTTATGAGAAATCAGAGGAATGTGGATAAATTGAACGCGTCAAATGAAGAACAAGAAAACCAAAATCCCTTAAAAGCGGAAGAAGAAATTCGAATTCAGCATAAGAAAATGCGTGAGAAGAAGGAACCAGCTAAACCCTTTAAAAGACGAGTGAGAAGAAGGGACGAGTGTCACTGAGTCTGTGAGAGACTTTACGAAATTAGAAAAAAGATTATCAAAATTATAGGAATGCCATTAATGAAAACAACCACTTCTCCGCGTGTTTTCAAAAGAGAAAAGACAAATTAAAAAGGAAAACTACTAAAATCTGTTTCTGTTTTTTAGTTTTAAAAATTTAAGGATTTACATATGTTTTTATTCTCTTCAATTTGGATCATATTTTGTTTAGTTCTTTAATTTCAAAACTGTTTTTTTTCCTCATATTTAAAAAATATATTTTTTAGTCATTTTTTCGAATGTGATTTGCAGGTGCTAAACATGATCTTTCATAATATTAATTAAAATTTAAAGATGTGTTTTCTGGCGGTTTTAAACCGCAAGAATTATTTAAACAAAAAAAAAAACATGAGATTTCTAATTAACCTAAAAAATCTCTAAACCTAAAATCAGTCCCAAACTTTGGTAAGCTTAGAAATCCCTTCATCTTCTATTTAGAATTCCGGGCCCTGCTCTGAATTCAGACACATGGAGGAAGGTCCAACGGCAAATTCATGGTCGATGTTGAAGTTGCTGAGCCAAGCGTAGCGTCCCTATATGTGTTTGTTTCCAGCTAATGTCTTTGTAGCAGATTACTCATTTGTTGGTGCAATGAGGGGTCGCTGGAAATCGCACCACCTTTGTGATTTCAACAAGTTCTCTATCGTCATCCTTACATGCGCTGCTATGCGTTTGCAGTTCCGTCCATGGCTGTTATCACCATGTTTGCCGTATGGAAGCAATTACAACTCAACAAACAAGAACACGGAGTTGCGCTTCCTTTGCCGCATATCATATTACCAGTCAAAACCTTTTTTCTGCTGTGAGATTATCGAATTGGTCCTTCATTTGTATACTATGAGAAAATAATAGACCAAGGGACAATCAGAGACTTTAGGGAGATTCAATTTTTCTTCTCTTGAGTTTTGCCTTTGCCTATGGAGTTTAGTCTTTTAGGTATCTTGATGGATGTGATTTGGAGATTATTTTGGGTTTAGGAATTTTTTGAAATTAAAGTAGAAATTCTCATGTTTTTTTATTCTAAATGATTATGATAGTTTAACATTGTCAAAAAAAAAATTATTCCTTGTGTTGGCGCATGCTAATGACATTTAGGAAAATAACTAAAAGGAGTATTTTCTAAGTTTGAGGAACTAAAAAATACAACTTTAAATTTAAAGAATTACAAAAAATAGAGCCAAATTTAAATGATTAAAAAAATATTTAAGTTAAATTAAAATTTGAGAAGACTTTTAGAAAACAATTTTACAAAATTTACCGATCAAACAATTTTAAAAGAATAATAATCAAACAACCCCAAAAGCTTCGCAATGTTCTTTCTTTCATACCCAACTTAATTTGTCCTGCACCACTGCAAGATGGAAAAATAGAGTAAAACACAAACACCAATCAAGAAAAAATATATACTGTTAACCTTACTCTAGTACCAATTATAAGAACAATTCTAATGTTCATGTAATTAATTACTTCTTTGGACACAGGTAGTTTATGTGTTAGAGTTAAAAACTAAATTATTATAAAAGATTTAAATATGATTGTTTGATGAAAAAAATAAGTTTGTCAATGGTATAAAAAAAAGAAAGTCTTCAAAGATCTAAAAAAATTGGATGTAGGTGGTATTTATATTTTTTACTCAAAAATCATATAAAATTTATCCTAAAAATAATATATTAAAGTTTGTATACTTTTGAATATTAAAATATTTTTTTATAAGTTATAACAAATTTTAATTAAATACTAATAAATGTTATTGTACTTTTTAAAAATCTTGATAGTTATGATTGAATATTACATTATTTATTTTTGTTATTTAAAAGTCTTTATTAAATATTATATTTTTTATATAAAAAATCTTTTAAAATCTTAATTAAGTATATCCCTTCCTGTTAGAGAATTTTCATCAGCTAACCTTCTGGATTGTTTGGTTGGTGAGAAAAAAATAAGAATGAATATCTAAAAAGAAAAAAATATTTGAATTAAGATATGCTTGAAAAAGGAAAAGAGAATGCAAGAAAAGGGAAACAAATTAAAAAAAATAAAAACATAAAATTCACATTAATATATTTTTTTATTCTCTTTTTTATTTCTAATCAAACAAATAATTAAAACAAAATGATAAATACATAAGATTGACAAAAAAATTTAAAATTTATTTTTTTCTTTCCTATTTCATCTCAACCAAACAGGTTGACATGCTAAAATAGGGTTGCCAAAAGAGGTGTGATTCTGTGAAGGAGGTGCATAATAGCAACTATGTGGCAGAAAGTAAGCTAGGTGTAAGAGAAGAGACGGGCTGCGTGCCTGTCTTGTGATTGTGTCAGTAAATCTCCTATCTCTGATTCTCTGACACAGTAAAAGTGTAAAACTACTTTGAAATAAATAACAGCAAAAAATAAATAAATTAATCAAACCACAAGCAAAAATACAAATACAATAAACATGTTAAAGCTGCATTGAAAAATGTAATTAAAACCATTTGATTCTCTATACTTTATTTGAATCACGAGTAAAATAGAAGAAACGTAAATAGTGATTTTTGTTTTTAAACGTGTTCAACATTAATAAATTCGTTCGTAAAAGATCATTTAAATTTTAGTTTGTAAAAAAAAAAATGATAAATCGATCCATATTTATTAACTCTCATCCCTTAATGAAACAACAACCTACCTAAAACACATAAGAACAAATTTATTAGCGCGATGTATGTTTAAGATGAAAATTACTATTTTTTCGCAATGTAATTTAATTTTTATTAATTTTTATCTTTCTTTCTTTTTTACTTGTTGCAATCTAAACACTTAAATTTTTTATTTATTTGGATAAATAGAAAAAAAATTGATATTATAATTTTGTTAATTAAAAAAAATTAACTTAAAAAAGGATAACTTCTTTATTATATTAATTTTTCTTAATATAACTTATTTTTCACTTTTTATGTTATTAAAAATAGTTTTATTTTAAATATTTAAAAGTAAAAAAAAAAAAACAGAGATCACTTTTTTTCCTTTCCATTTCATGTCTTATGGAGTAGTTACTTTTGTACTGAACTTCACAAATTTAATTCTTCCCTTAATTTCCACTCCTCCAAATATGAAAAATTATTCCATCTTCTACATTTCCTCCAGTTTTCTTCTTCTTCTTTCAATACACTCGTTCAAACAATTTCTGTAATTACAACATAGTGAATTTTGAATTTATAATTATATCATCCGATTTTTAATAGAATTGTCTGTAATTAGAAAAATTAATTTTCCTAAACATTAATTAAGTGTGTTTTTAGTTCTACATTTTTTTCAGTTTTCACGTCATTTTATGGTTTTTGACGTGAACTTTATCTTAAATATAAATCATGGATGACAATTTAAATAGGCAATAAAACTATTGATTTTTTTTAAAAATAAAAAGCCTTAAATATCTTTTTATTAATTCTTATAAGATAGAGTGTTTGATTTTAGTCTTATAAAGATAAAGATTATTTTAGTTTTGGTTGTGGAAAATTCAAACTTTTTTATTTTAGTGTCTGGTATCAAGTAATATAATGTTATATTGATAACTTATATTAACTTAATGCATTATAAAATAGTTGGACATAATAAACACATGTAATTTTTAAGCTGTGTTTTTTAATTTTTCTTCAACTAATCTGACATAATCAAATGTTTGAACATATAAGAGTTAAAAATATAATTTATCAAAAGTAATTCTCTGTGATTTTTTTTATCAGATTAATATAATAAATCGATGAACTCTAAACGTCATAAGACTAACATAACTATTTAATATTTATGGATAATAGAGACTAAAATATTTTTATTTTATTTTTGGGGAGTGAAACCATTTTGTAAAAAAAGGCCTCAAATAAAAAAAATCTTATTTGATAGAGATCAAAAGTAATTTAAGCCGTAAAAATATAAATTAAACGTCAAAGAGAAAATTAATTGATACAAATAAAATAATATACGTTTTTTTAAGATAAAATAATACACGTTAAAGCACTAAAACGTTACCGTAAAAATGCAATTAAAAAATGATTAGTCCTTGGAAAGTGGAAGATTTGAGCAGAAGAAGACATCTAGAGATTGGAATCATCCGTGTCCCTCTCTCTCATCTCTCTTTCTCTCTCTTCCCTCGGTTTCCTTACTAATTACTTTAACCCAATAATCCAATAACTACATACAAAGTTGAACAATACCACCATCATAGCGCATCATCATCAGAATTCCAAGGTGGGTTTGCTTCATCTTTTACTATAGTTTCATGTTGCATTAGTAAAGGCCGTTATGTTCATGGTGGATTTTAGTGCAACTGGGACTAGTAGGTGATTTTTTGAAAATTTGATCTTGCTGAGCTTGGATTTGGTGTTTTTTTTTTTAATTTTTAAATTAATCATTATTTTTTTTTTCATTTGGGGCATCTGGGGTGGTGTCAAATTGGTCTTTTTGTTCTAAAAGTGTGTTGCTTTGACTTTGAAGCACTTCGTTTGGTGGGGTGTGTTCTCATTTTCCGTGAGTTGGGCTTGTGGGTAGACACGGATGTGCTAAAGTTTTCACTTTTGTTTTGACACACGTTGCTGATTTTTTTCTCACACGAGTTACTCCAACTCAAGGTTTTTTTTTTTTTTGGTTCTGCTACAGTTTTGTGATTTTGTTTTTCTTTCTCTATGGTATTCACTGTGTTCTTGTGATTGGATTTCACTTTGTGTTTAGGAGGGAGGTGGTGTTAGGATTGGTTTGTTCTATGTTTGTTTCTGATTCTGTTTTGCGTTGTACTAGTTCTGAAGATTTCTTAGTAGTTTGGTTTTAACTTTACCGAGGCAGCTACTTTGTTCTAGAATTTGTTGTTTGTTTTGGGTTAGGGGTTTTAAGGTTTTCATGTTTTGTTGAGGTGCAGGGGAATTGTTGATGTGGTGGTGAGAATGATGTATGGGGAGTAGAACTACCTGGAGGGTTGTTGGTGTTGAAGATGACAAGGGAGCTGAAAGAGGAATGCCGAGCTTCAATTCTGAGTTACCCAATTCCAATTCATGGTAAATTTTGTCTTTCCAATAGTTCTTAGTTTAGGGTTTGCATATGTGGAGAAATCTTATTCATTTCTTCAATCATTTTGTTTACTTTCTGCTGAATTTTCGTTGTCAATGGTTTGTTTTACTTATTAGTTGCTCACTCGTGTGGTACATAAGATGTTTCTTGCGGTTTTACATTGAGATGTTTTTATTAGCCCTTTAATGATGTTGGATGATACTTAGAATATTTGTAACATTGTGATATTTGTGGTTGCTTGGTTTTCTTTTTTTATGAATAAGGAATAAAATACTAAAAGGGTGATACTTAGAATATTTATAACATTGTGATATTTGTGGTTGCTTGGGTTTCTTTTGTTATGAATAAGGAATATATACTAAAAGGCTCTGTTATACTTATCAGTTTGCTTGAATAAATCTATATAAACTAGTGGCGCTCAAAATGGACTTATGCTCTTGTAATTGGAGATTAGTACCTCTCTTCTTGAGTCCCCAATCTCTTGTGAAGGTGGGTTTCAGTTCAAGATCCTAGGTGATTTGCCTTGGGGTAATTTTAGGAAACCATATAGAAACTGCACTCACAGATGCAGGAGTTGCTCAAGTTAATGTAAAAGCCTCCAACTTCAGTTGGCGGGCCTGTACTGTGGTAAATTTTTTTAGTACCATAAACATACATACAGTCCATGATGGGCCCATTAAGCCCTTGTAATTTTATACTCATAGGCAGAAGGTTAAAATTCAGTCATACTGTAATTAGAAAATAATGAGAGGAAGGAGAACAAGTTAGTTACAAACAGAGAGAATAAGCCAGTATAGGTGAAAGAGAACATGTCTTTATCATTTTCCTTTGGAATTTCATTGGGCCAGAGGTGTGATCCTGGGCTGGGAGCAGGTATTGCTCTTGCTTTTCTGTGCTTTCTCTATTTTCACAATTAATATAATTCTCCCTTTTTCAACAGATAGTTGCTAGTACCTATCAATTGGTGGTTTTGTTGAGACTTATTTGAGGTTGAGAGATTTTTGTTGTAAGCAAACTTGCATGGCTTCACAATGCATTGATGCCTTGGAATCTTGTGTGGCAATGTTGAGACTTCTCTCAAAAACCAGGATATGTTACAGCAGAGTCATGATTCAATGCTAAATGAACACACAACTCGTTTGAAGGATCATCCTGCCAATCTGGGGTCTTGGCTGAACAGGGTTGAGGATGTTACAAGAGTCTGGGATCATTGCTGACCAGTGACCAAGGTCGAGGATGTTACCAAGAGTCCAAGACCCTTGCTGCTAGAACGTATGCAGCTTTTCTTTGTAAATGAATTTGAGCTGGTTGTTAGATTGTCACAATAGTTTTCTGTGCTATAGGAATTTGTTGGTTTTGAGCCAATTAATGACCAATCATAATCTTCCAGACTGAGAGGTAGTTGATTTGTTGTCTCTTTTGATGTGTAGGTCAAGGTAAAGAGAAACGTTGTTAGTTAGTATCCTTTTAAGGTAAAAAAAAAATAGGAATCTAAACGTAGTTTAGATGTCAGATTTGATTGAGGATGTGTGTTATGATATAGAATAGAAGTGTGTCCAATGGTTTTTTGTTTTTGCATTCTATATTGTGTCACACTGTCACTTGTGTGGCAGTGTTAAAGAACAAAATTTGGGTGATTGCAAATAATAGATTTCTTCTTTGATATTCTTTATTCTGTTAAAATCAATATATCGACTTGGATATTGTTAAAGTTGTTGTTTGATAATGTTTTATATTTCTAGCTTGTATATTACCATAGGCTAGGCTGTAGCCTTCATCATGAACTATTTTTTGTACTATCTATCAACTCTCTCTCTCTCTCTCTCACACACACACACACATACATCTCTCAACAAACTAAGGTTGACAATCTTTTTGAGTGTGCATATTTTCATACTCAAACATTTAAAGTTGGTATCAGAGCGGGATGATCCCGCTTTGCGCTTCCGTCTCTGTCTATTGTCGGCCATCGTCCCCAACGCCACTGGCTGTTGCCGGCAATCATTGTCGGCACCGCCGTCCTCCCCCACACCTATTTCCGATGATACCTAGATTTGGGTCGTCTATTTCAGCATGTCCCAAACCCGAAGGTTTTGAAGTTAGAAACCTCAACACGTGCACTCACGTGCCACTTCTCCACGCATGCATCCCATGCGCTCGTCTCCAATCACCGGAACTTCGACACAACACTTGGGTTTTGGTCGTCGGCCCCTCTTGCTATTTTTCAGCCCTCAGATAGTCGTTTTGGTGCTGTTTAGACAATGGGTTTGTACACCTACGTCCCTTGTCCTATATTTGTTTCCTCATGGTTTGTGCTACGCGTCTGTTATTGGATACTTGTCCTTGATTTCTCAAAATAACATCTACGAATTCCACTCACTTCTACTCTTCTCCTCTCTCTGGAACTCCCACTATTACTACTCAGAAACTCAACTGGAAAAATGATCTATCTCAGTCTGTCTCAGTTGAGTTATGGTTACAAATGTTATTCACCACAAACTAAAAAGTGTTACATGTTTGTTGATGTTACTTTCTTTGAAGAAACTCTTTTTTTCTCATCCTTTATGCAGGATGC
The DNA here is from genome assembly GCF_004193775.1 of Glycine soja. Lineage (NCBI taxonomy): Eukaryota > Viridiplantae > Streptophyta > Magnoliopsida > Fabales > Fabaceae > Glycine > Glycine soja. Next base: position 38,332,113 of record NC_041012.1, on the reverse strand, counting down.
TGGTTCCATACAACAAGTTCTACCTGTTCCATCTTTTGGTCCTATGATACTTCCTACCCAAGACCCTTTTGACTAAGAAGGACATCAGCCTCAGTCTCCTATTCCTAGTTCAGCTGATAGAGAGCTAGTTGTTCAGTGCCTGGAGGTTTTCCTGATTCATCTCCTTCGCCATTAGCTCCCCATACGACGGATCTTCCTCCACATCACATCCTAGTGAACCAAGTTCTGATTGGTCCATTGCTATTAGGAAATGTATTAAATCTACTCAAAATTCTCACCCTATTTACAATTTTTTGAGTTATCATCGCATATCTCCTTCATATTTCTCCTTCGTCTCTTCCTTGTCTTTTGTGTTACTATTCCTAAAAATGTTCAAGAGGCACTTGATCATCCTGGTTGGCGACAAGCCATGATTGTTGAAATGCAGGCTCTTGAGAATAGTGGCACATGGGAATTAGTTCCTCTTCCTCCTGGGAAGAAGACAATTGGCTGCAAATGGGTTTATGCTGTTAAAGTCGAGCCTAATGGTGAGGTTGATCGACTTAAGGCTTGGTTGGTTGCCAAAGGCTACACTCAGATTTATGACCTTGATTACTGTGACACCTTCTCTCTTGTGGCCAGGATCAAAATTGTTTGGCTCTTCCTGGCTATGGCAGCTATTCTTCATTGGCCTCTTTATCAATTAGACATAAAAATGTCTTTCTTCATGGTGATTTAGATGAGGAAATCTATATGGAACAACTTCTTGGTTTTGTTGCTCAATGGGAGTTTGGTTTGGTGTGTAAATTGCATCGATCTCTTTATGGCCTCAAACAGTTGTCATGTGCTTGGTTTGGGAAATTTAGTCATATTGCTCAGAATTTTGGAATGAAGCGAAGTGAAGAAGATCACTCTATTTTTTGAGTCATACTTCTCTCAGGAAGTGTGTTTATTTATTTGTCTATGTTGATGACATTGTTATTAGAGGGAACGATGCTGCCAAAATTTCCCAACTAAAGCAACACTTATTCAGTCATTTTCAGACCATAGACCTTGACTTCCTAAAGTACTTGCTTGGTATTTAAGTGGCTCAATCAAAGGACGGTGTTGTCATTTCACATCGAAAATATGCTCTGGTCATTTTGGAAGAGACAGGTATGACTAATTGTAGCCCTATTGATAGTCCTATGGATCCAAATCACAAATTAATGTTAGATTCAAGGTGAACCTTTTCCAGATCCAGAGATATAGAAGGCTGGTTGAAAAACTCATTTATCTCACAATTACAAGGTCTAATCTGTCATTTATAGTCCGAGTTGTCAGTCAATTTATGCAGGATCCTCACATTGACCATTGGAATGCTGTGATTCACATTCTTAGATACATCAAAAAGACTCCAGGATAGAGATTATTGTATAAAGATTATGGAAACACCCAAATTTGTGGGTACTGCGATGCCGATTGTATCCTTTGGAGAAAATATTGTCTCTTGAAAAAGCAAGAAACAAAGTGTTGCTGCTCGATCAAGTGCACAAGAAGAATATAGAGCTACGGCTCTTGTTACTTTTGAATTGGCGTGGATTAAACAACTTTTTCAAGAATTAAAATTGTGATGTTCACCATATGAAGTTGTATTGTGATAATCAGGCAGCTCTTCACATTGCTTCTAGTTCTGTATTTCATGAGAGAACTAAACATAGAGATTGATTGCCATTTTGTTCAGGAAAAGATGCAGTCCAAAGAAATCAGTACTGAATTTATTAACTCCAACAACCAACTTGCAGACATCCTAACCAAGTCCTCTAGAGGTTGTCAGATCCACTTTATATGTTCCAAGCTTGGAGCACACAATTTATATGCTCCAGCTTGAGGGAGAGTGTTAAAGTTGTTGTTTGATATGTTCTATTAATGTTTTATATTTCTAGCTTGTTGTATTAGCTTGTAGTGTTTTATAGCTTGTTGTAGAAGCTGTCCTGCAATCTGTCACCATAGGCTAGGCTGTAGCCTTCATCATGAATTATTTTTTGTACTATCTGTCAATTCTCTCTCATATATATACACACACACACGCGCGCACACACACACACACACACACATCTCTCAGCAAACTAAGGCTGAGGATCTTTTTTGTGTGTGCATATTTCCATACTCAAACATTTCAAGTGATATTCTTAAATAAGTTATATCATCTTGATTTAAGAAAATGACTTTCATAATTCTTTGAACATGTTTCTACAAAGTGTACTGTATGCCAAAGATCTCATAACTCACTTTTGTTTCCCTTTCCAATTTCAGTAAAACTGCTCTCAAGTTTCTCCTTTTAATGAAAATCTGGGTTTTGTTTAAAAAAAAATTAAAATATAATATGCATTTTAGAAAGATTGAACAGAATGTTGGGCGGTCAAGAACCAACATGAGAATAAAGTAGGTGTAGCGGAGATGAGGATGTTGCGGTGGATGTGTGGTAAGACTCGACAGGATAAAATTAGAAACGAAACTATTAGAGAGAGGGTTGGAGTAGCGCCTATTGTAGAGAAGATGGTGGAAAATAGACTTAGGTGGTTTGGGCATGTAGAGAGAAGACCGGTAGACTCTGTAGTGAGGAGAGTAGACCAGATGGAGAGAAGACAAACAATTCGAGGCAGAGGAAGACCCAAAAAGACTATAAGAGAGGTTATAAAAAAGGATCTCGAAATTAATGGTTTGGATAGAAGTATGGTACTTGATAGAACATTATGGCGGAAGTTGATCCATGTAGCCGACCCCACCTAGTGGGATAAGGCGTTGTTGTTGTTGTTGTATGCATTTTAGAAAGATTGAAAGAAAAGTCATGGATTTGGTAATTTGGAAACCTGATTGTGTTCTACTTCTTTTAGATGACTTCTGTTTTATGCTATTTTTCTCTAAAATGAAAATACTGACTGACTTGTTTTAGCTTAATTCTGACCAAGTATGGTTTTCAGCTATACAGAGGGGAACACAATTGATTCTTTTCGTGTTTCTGACTTTGGAGCATTTGATCAGTCATATCACATAGAGGATGCTGTTGACCTCAGTGGAAGTAAGATTTCTGCTATCAAACATAACAAAGTTTACATGTAACTGGCAAAAGCTGTCTGTATGTTGTATTATCTCATGTTATGATGCATGAAATCATCTCTATAAGACCTTGTTTTTTTTTTTGTTTGTCTAGACATTTAATTATCATTTATAAAAAAAAATGGAATTATGCAATGGTTGCTCTTTAATTATCTCGAGGTTGTAAATTCATTTCTTTTTGGTAAGGTGCTCTGATTTGTGGCATTGTAAGGATTGCAAGGTAATTTCAAGAGAGTCTTATTACACAACATAGGGCCTTGATCATGAAAATCATTTTAAGAGCCATAAACAAAAAACCTGACAAGTTATAAATCCAAGAATCAAGTAGTTACAGTTTCAGGATGATAAAAATTTGATTTTTACGAAGAAACTATTGGAGGAAGGTTGTTGAAAATCACAAGGTAGTGCTAACCTCATTTGTGATTGAAAGAATGTTAGGAAGGGTTCTAAAGCCATCTTGAGTGAATTAAAAGGTTTTGGACTAAAGAGATAAGGAAACTTGGTGGTGGAATAAAAGGGTTTGAGAAAAAAATAAGAAACAAAAGGTAGTGTTTCAAGGCCTTGCTTAGGTTGAAAAATGAGCAACGCATCAAAAGGCTAGAAACGAGATAAGGAAAGCTGTTATTGAGGCCTGATCCAAAGCTTTTTGAGAGTTCTATTGAGATCTTGTAAAAATGAATGAAGAACAAAAGATGTATAAGCTTGCCAAATATATGGAAAGGAAATCAAGAGATTTGAATGAAGGAACATGTATTAAGGATGAAGAAGGAAAGTTTTGGTTATAGATATAGTGTGGAACAGTGGAAGGATTATAAATCAAAGAAAATGGACAAAATTTGGTCTTCTATTGCTGAATTTCAGTTGGAGAGATAAAAGAGAAACTCTTAAGAGGATAAATAATGTTGGCCCTGATGGTATTTCTATTGAATTTTGGAAATTTGTTGGGGAACATGTTATATAATGTGGCTCACTGAGCTATTTAATGGGATTTTTAGATCTAAAAAACTGTCAGATGAGTGGAGGAGGACCACTTTGAGTCCTATATATAAGAACAAGGGATATATTCAAAATTGGTAAACTACAAAGGAATAAAACTTATGATTTATGAGCCTCATTATGAAATTATGGCGAAAGATGATTGATCATAGATTAAGAGAATAGACAAAGATTGCAGGGAATCAATTTGGATTAATGCCAGGAAGGTCTACAACAAAAGTTAAGTATCTATCAAACATAGCCTACTTGGCAAAGGTAACATTGACTAAAAGGGGAATAATGTTGCTCAGACACTTACAAGCACATATGTTACTGTTAGCTAAACTCCTAGAAATAGATTTTTATAACTTGTTTTTTTTTTGTTGCTACAAACATGGTTTTAATTTTTTTAGCCTTTCCTTTGCTAATGATTTTTCCTATTCATTGATTCAGACCCAGTTTACAATTCACTAAAGGTAAATAGCCAAACAATTTCTCCGGGTTCTGTTCACATTAGTAGCCTTGGTCAGGTGAGTTTTTCTAGTTATTTTCATCCAATGAACTTCCTGCTTTGGTGAATAAGGTGAAGTTTTAGCTGGTTACAGTATGTTTTATTTTCAAGTTTTCTTTATTTTCTCTTTAATATAGTTGCCAATTTCACTCGAAAAAAGCCCATTGACAAATCAAACAGAGCCACCGCATAGGTTGCGATTACAGAAGGTTCAATCATCAAATCCTGGCACAATATTAGTTGGTAATACAGATAACTGGGAGGAGTCTACCATGGCTGATGCCAGTCCCAGGACTGATATTTCTACAGATGGTGACACTGATGACAAGAATCATCCGGTGATGTTTCTTTACCTTTTATGCTGTTTTCTCCCTTCTTGTTCAATTGATGCTATCTCAAGTCCCTAACCTACATTTGCACATTTGGCAACCAGTTCATGTTGAACTTGTGAACAAGTGTCCAAGTGCATGATTGAATTTAATCCAAATAGTGTACAAATAAAATGTTTGAGCAGAAGTCTTTTTGAGTCTGTTCCTTAACTCAGCGCAGCAACTTCGTTAGTAGATGATATTCTTGACAATCTAACATTTGACGTGTGCTGTATTTTTAGTTTGATAGAAATCAAGCCCTTACTGCTGTTTCCGACTCTAGTGACAGATCGAAAGATAAATCAGATCAGAAGGTTGAATATATTATAAATTATGGATAATATCTAGAATTCAAAGTGGTATTTGCTACATCATGATAATTTTTTAAAAAAATATTATTGTAGACTCTCCGCAGGCTTGCTCAGAACCGTGAAGCTGCCAGAAAAAGCCGCTTGCGAAAGAAAGTATGAATCATATTTACTTATGTTTTTCAGTTAATATTTATTCATATAGATGAGTATACTATCTTGTTTCCCCTCCTTTTTTTCCAAAATAATAATTAAAAAAACTACTTACCAAAATAATATAGATTTTTTTTTTTATCATTATGGGGTTGTTTTGGACCCGTTAGATCTGACATGGAAGGAAGAGGACAACTATGACCGAAAATTCCTAAGCTTTAGGTGTTATCAAACTTTTTCATTTTTGCAAAGAAAGCTCCAAAAGACTAGGTGCTTTCACTTTCATTTTTTCAAAGAAAGCACCAAAAGACTGGCGCATTCAGTTATTTTTAATTTTTGCAAAGAAAAAACCAAAATATATGAAGAGACACTCCTATTGTTTAGGCACCCCCTTCATCAGTATTTCAAATAAAAAAATGAACATTTTTAATAATGTTTACAATATAAATGATGCCACACATTTTTTATTTATTTAAATGCTTAATAATTATTAATGATAATATAAAAATAATATAATGAAAATATGAAATTATTAATATTAATAATAAATAAACCTTTGAAAAAATGTATTAATGAATAAATAATAAGAAAATAAAATTTATTTTTATAAATATTTATATATTATATTATATTACAATCACAAACACCACTAAATTAAATCTAGTTTGTTGCAACAAGATGTTTTCTATGAATTATAATATAAAATTAATATAATATAGTGAAACAAATCAACTAATTTTAGAATTATTAGTTACAAAATATTTATTATTTATTAATATTAATAAGCTCAGATTGTGGGGTGGGGGACTATTGATGAGAAAGAAATTCTGTATAGAAAACCAATGCCAGCTTATCCTCCTCTATGATTGTAACTTTCTGTTTGATAGAAAGTGATTCTTCAATTTTCTTCAGATAAATACTTAGGTTGGCCAGCAGATAATTTGAAGGTGGGGGTTTTCACTTGGTGCTTCATAGCAAAAGAATTGGAAATTGCTGAATTACTTTTTTGTTCAGTGTTATGCTTCCAGAAAATTGTTCTACTTGTGTTTTCTGTCATGATAATTGCTATATAGTTGGATTCAATGATTTCCTTAATGTTTTTTTTTAACTTCTATGGCCCCTCTATGGTAGTTATAACTCATAAGAAATAATTATGTTTACATTCCCACTTTCTATTCAAATGCAACATATAAAGTTCATCACATGCTTAAGCTCATTCTCTTTGTACGTCTGTGGCTTCTCTACATAGGCGTATGTCCAACAGTTGGAAAGTAGTCGTTTGAAGCTGACCCAACTAGAGCAAGAGCTTCAGCGAGCTAGGCAGCAGGTGAGGTTTAGTTAATCCTTGCAATTAAATTGTGTTCAATTGTCTGCTTTGCTTGTTGTATGACACATTACCTTGGCAATCATGTTCAATTTTAAACCGATATCTCTTGTTTCTATCTCTGTAGGGGATTTTCATATCAAGCTCGGGTGATCAAGCACATACATTGAGTGGAAATGGTATCTCACGACTAAAATATGTTACTCATTGCTATAGTTTGATTATAAAAATGTGTCTAAAACATAGTATAATCCATGTCTCATGTTATTTCAGTAAACATTAAAGTTCTCCACTATTATGTGAGGTTATCCACACCATAACCATCATTACGTTGTTTTCCAGGGGCAATGCAATTTGATGCAGAATATGCTAGGTGGCTGGAAGAGCAGAATCGACAAATTAATGAGCTAAGAGCAGCTGTAAACTCTCATGCAAGTGACACTGAACTTCGCATGATTGTTGATGGTATATTGGCACATTATGATGAGATTTTTAGGCTGAAAGGTGTTGCAGCTAAGGCTGATGTTTTCCATTTGCTGTCTGGCATGTGGAAAACACCTGCTGAGAGGTGTTTTTTGTGGCTTGGTGGTTTTCGGTCATCTGAACTTCTCAAGGTGAGGTTATGCTGATCCTTTTCATTCTAGTTTCATGGTTTAGAAAACGGGTTTTGTAGATTAGTAATGGACAGTTTTGTTTAAATTTTTTAAAAAGAAGTGATTTTAGTATAGAATAATTTAGTGATCCAATAAAAGCGGAAGTTGATTCATGTTCGTTTACAATAAAAAAATCACTTTTTTAAAAAGTAATTGATTTTATGAGGAGCTGTTTCAAATAGCTTAAAAAACCAAAAGTGATTATTTGATGAAAAAAACCTTAACAAACGGGCCCATTTATTTCCTGGCAATATAAATAGTAAAATTCTCTTATGGGATTCTGGGATTATTAGAAGCTAGATGAAGAATTTTGCGAAAAATAAGTAATTATAATATTATATTCACATGCTACGTTAATTTGTTGCATCTATATTTGTACTTTGTAGTTGCTCGCTGCCCTGTATTGCTGGTTAGTGATTTCTCAAGAATCTAAATGAATGATGACATAGTATTACATACGGCTTGTTTTGTATGACTTGCGGCAATATATGTGGGAATGCTGCTGTTGATGCCGCTGGTAGTCAGTGTGGTTTTGATTTTTGCTTCAACAAGGATAGATTTAATTTTACTTGTGATCCACACACAAATGATAAGGGTTAGGTAGTAGAAAATGCTATAAGCAGTTTTTTTTCCTTCCAGAGTCTGCATTCCTTTTTATTTCTCAAGTTCAATGAGCATGCATAGCTAGTGTGAACTTGCATTGTCGGTGCTCTGCTTGTTCTCTTCATCTGAAAACTATGGCTCTCAGCAATTGTGTCAGGTTTTCAACCAATTTAGTTATAATCTCTTGCAGTTATTCATATATCACACATGCATCCTTCATGCTTTTAAAAAATGAGTACTCCAGCATCCTGCTAATACTTGGCTAATTAAATAGTGCTTTGCAATCTATTGACCCCTCTGTCTCTGACTTATTTCGAAGATATATCAATATCGATACAAGAATAAGAATCTGCTTAGGTGGTGGTAGCTAAGTGCCAAACGAAGAACAATTAATGTGTGCTCTATGTAAAGCCCAGAACGTGTGATCCAATCTTTTCCATGATAATGCTTATTCATGATTCATGTGTGTGACTTGAACTTCTAAAATGCACATTTTTCATAATTGTGGCTACTGAGGTTTTATTTCCAATTCGTGGACTCATTTTATAATTTCCTTGACTTTGACTTGAGTCCTGTGAATTTGGTTGCATTGCAGCTGCTGGTAAGTCAATTGGAGCCTCTCACAGAGCAGCAGCTGATGGGTATCACCAACTTGCAGCAATCCTCTCAACAAGCAGAAGATGCGTTGTCTCAGGGCATGGAAGCATTGCAACAGTCCCTTGCAGAGACTTTGTCCACCGGAGCACCTGCCTCATCTGGTTCATCAGGGAATGTGGCAAGTTACATGGGTCAAATGGCCATGGCCATGGGCAAGCTAGGGACACTAGAAGGGTTCATTCAACAGGTACATTCTTCTTTGTTGCACTTGTATGCAAATAGTTTGCTGCATTAGTGAATAGGTGAGGACGAGTCTTTTAGTCCAGCCTTGATTTCCTAATATTATTTACAACTGATAATTAACATCATGCTCCAAACAATAGAAATGCCCCCCTTCCTAATGGTGTGTTTGGAACGGTGGAGAGAAAGTGAGGGAGGAGTAAAAGGTTTGAAATTTGAATTGAAAGAAAATTGGAAGGAAAGAAAATTTTGAATTTTTTTTCCTAGTAGTCAAGTTTTCTCCTCATTTTCCTTCCATTTTCTCCAAACAAACAAAAGAAAAACATTGTTATTTGTGTTTTCTTTCCTCAACCAAACATACTATAAGATTTTTTAGGGTGGAAAACGATGAAATTTTGAGTTGTTAAAACTGTAGGAACTGATCTATATTAGAATTTCATCTGCTTGTGACATGTAAGCAGATTTGACATCTGTGGTACTGGTTGAGTGGTTGTTGCTTTTGTCTGAACTCATGGCGATTTAGCTTTCATTACTGCTGTTGCAAGAATCATTTGCTTGCCTTGACCAACTCATTTTGGTTTGACTGAAGTTACTCATGTTTGTCCTTTCCTCCTAAAAAATAAAGAACCAAGAACAAGCTCTTGTTAACAAATATTTTGTATATTATTTACAATAAATAACCCTATTAAAATATCTAACTAATGACTCCATTTCTGTGGTGTTTACGATTATAAGGCTGACAATCTTCGCCAGCAAACTCTTCAACAAATGCACCGTATACTGACAACTCGCCAATCAGCTCGCGCACTCCTTGCTATACATGACTACATTTCGCGTCTGCGTGCTCTCAGTTCGCTTTGGCTTGCTCGCCCTAGAGATTGATGGGTGCAGTAAATATGTCAAATTAGTTTTCATGGATCCATCACCAGGAATACTTGGTCATCATAGGTTTTACTCTTGACAAGTTTTCTTGTGTTGATTGTTGTAGTCTCTGTATCACTGATGTTAGTGCTTCATTGAGTCACATAGTCTAGAAACGAAATTGGTGACAAGAAGTATGGATGTGTCTACTAATAATATTCACCATTGTAATTGAAGGGCTTTGTTTTTTCCATATAAATATAGTTGGGCCATATGATATATTTTTTAAGGTTTGTTTCAGTTGCCATAGTTTTCCCATGCTCTGAATTCATACAAAATTGTCATTTTTTTTTCTTTTATTTTTTCCTAGCTTGAGATTTTTCTTGTCAGTCACCTAGTAAGCCTCTGTTTATTTCCTGTTACCCTTAGCTGCTTTAGTTTTTGTGATCATGCTCTTATTGGGAATGGCAAAATTCTAAAAGTACTCATCATGTTTTGCCTTTACAAGATACTACCTCCATTCTTATTTATAAGACATGGTCAACTAATTTTGTTCTTTATTATAAGACTTTATTTCATCTTTCTTGTATATTAATTATTTTTTTACTAAAATATTCTGAATTGTTTTTTCTATAAAGAAGATGAGTAGGTTCCCAATAAAGTTAAGATAAATTTGAAAAAATATTAATCACAAACAAATTTAATGCTAATAACAAAATTAACTTTTTTAATAAACATAAATTAGTTAACTATATTTTATAATCAGGAATGAAAGGAGTATAAAGTATCATTGATACAAAAGTAATGTATCTGTTGACTGTTGTATCTGGGATGGATGGGGGTTTAAATCTCTTGCTCTAAGATCTCTTATTCTAAGAGTCAGGTCCAGGTATTTTAGTACAATATTTATGTCAGTATATGAGAATATGAAGAAAAAAATGGAAGAGGAATGAAGAGAATGAACATACTTTTACAATTAGCCAGGGTTTTCCATTTCCTTCGTCGACGTCGGCTTCTCCCAGCAAGTTTTTTTTTCCTATCAGGTCAAGCAAAATCCACATCCTGTTCCTATGTCCTCCTAAAAGTTACTCTATACAACTTGGAATGAATGTTTCACAAGCTAATATACTATCATTATGCAAATATTTTAATTATTAATTTCGTTTTTTAAAGAAAAGTTGTTTTTTAAAAATTAATAATAATCTATATATCAATATTAATATAATACATTACAATACAAAATACATCTACAAATAACTAAAACTCATTTTAGTAATTAGACACTCAAAATCAATTCTGATAACAAGTTTTCAAACAACAATGACGGTGAAAATCAACTTTTCTAATATATGTATCCAAACAAAGATCATATTACTTAAAATTCATGTTTACATAAAATCAGTTCTATAATATCACATTGATCTTAAATCAATTCTAGGAACGCACGTCTAAATACAGACTATAAGTTTTCTTCTTGATCCACGTTTTTGGGTTTTAATAATGCTGAATGAAACACACCTCGTCAGCATTTAAATCCACGTTTTTTACGGGTGTAATTTCATGTTGTAGTAAGTTTGATTGCAACTCGATACTTTAATAAAACAATCAACCTCTGGAATAAAATAATGGAAACGATGAGTTCTATCGTTGTACTCAACTACCTCTTAGCCTCTTACATTGTGTTATTTTATAGTAAAAAAAGATGGTTAATGGTCATCTTGTTAGATTAATTTACACGTTAGAAGTAGTAACTAGAAAAACTACTGGTTTAGTTATTTGCAAAATCTATAAAAGTCCAAATACTCCAACTCCAAAGAAAAAAAATATCGGTGTCTTACTTCAAATCTAATACTGATTCGCATACGATACACCTAGACTGTATTCAAGGAGCATCCTCTAATTTCATCTTATTCTTTTCTTAAGAAAATATTGATCTATATGTTGAATAAAACAAAAATTACATATAGGTCTATCTATTCCTCTGCAATCTGCATCTTTAAGCTATAGCAAATGCTAGACAATTTTATAGTCATCTTTTGAACAAATGGCTTCTTTTTGTGACGTTCTAATAAGACTTAAAAAAAAAAATGTAATTCTCGTGACATGTTTACCGGAGAAAATATTTTAATATCTATAACCATTTTTCTTTTATTGGTATGGTCACATGATCTTTTTATTGTAATTATGATCCGACTTTTTTTTATTTATACGAATTTCAGAAGATTTACAATAATTCATATACCATACTCAACCAATTAGATGCTTAACTTATCATCTGTTATAAACATAGGTTAATAAAAAGCAATTAAAATCTCTTATGTTAAGTTCTTTTTGTAATCCACGACAACATATCTAGACTGTATCGTATCTCTGTCTCTATCTTCATGGTATTACGAGGTATTAAATATGTCATAATTATCAACACTTGTAACCAAGATGATTTTGACCCTCTTTTTTCACTCGTAACAAGGCATAACTCACCATAGTGTTGCCAAATGAACAGAAAACCATCTGATTGCAGTCTCCATATGATAAACCACTAGTACCTGCATATATTGTAGTGACTTGTATGTAAAAAGCAGGTCCGATTAATAATTACTAATCTTAAATAAAATGGAACACAAGAATCTATATGTAAACATAATATCTGTAATCTGTACGCTCAAATGTATATAATCTTATTTTGGTTGTCTCCGGTATGGAATGAACTTACAATCATGAAAATGATAATCAGATTTTTGATTATAAGTTCATAACCCTAGCCCAAAATCTTGGTGTTACACAAATACAATATTATTTCTCTAGCATGCTACGCCAATGCATTCATTCGCAATGACGTCAAATAGTGATGCGTGCCTCACTATATTTTCAGCAGTGTGCACATGCGCACAAGAATCGGCAACACCACTTTCTTAAATTAAGCCAGGAAAAATGAATACAGCAGTTTGGTCTGAAACCAAAAGTATCTCATCCAGTATTGACATAAAAAACGTTTTAAGATAATTCTTTATTTGAGGAAACAGAACACAGCTCATGACCAAACTTCAGAAGTAATTGGTGTTGTAGAAATTCTTCAGAAAAGTAGAGGTGCCCGGGTCTTTTGTGGCTGAATCCTGCACTTGCCGACCAACTACGTACTGACCAATAATATGATGCCTCTGCTTTGAATGGTCCACAACATTCTTCAGCTCTTCCATCCCCTTGAAAAGCAGCATATCGATCACCTGAATGTCCACGAATGTTAGTGATAGTCATAAAATCTTTCATAGATATAATTATTTTGTTCTTATTGAATCATCATTTTTGCAGTCTTTGAACATATTCCTGAACCAAATTTGAAGAAAGACTATATGTTCAAGTGAAATATCACTGAGCCCAAGTACAGAAAATCATGAATTCATGCTTCAAAGTTTCATCATGTCAAAGGATCTCAAAGAAGGAATCAGACATATCTTCAAACAAATCCAGAAAGTAACTAAGATGTTACAAAGTAGGCATAAAATATTTAATAGAACAGTAGAAGTATAGCAAAATTTCACACGACACAAAAAGATAATAGCGTCAACAATAAAAGATTATTTTCCAACAACTAAAACACACCACTCAAAAGCATCTGGCAATGCACTACGGCAACTTATTCACAGGTTGCCAACTGATAACACCCAATATGCTTGAATCAACTTATTCATTGGTTGCCAGCTAGGAAAAGCCAAAATTTGGACCCTTCATTAAATTACACATCAGTAAAAGATATCCTACCTTTTCACATGTTTCCATCATGACATGGATAAATTCAAAACTATAACTTCCACCTTGAAATTTGACAAGACATCAAATCAAAGAATTCAGGCTCTATTATGATGTATATTATATAAATGTATCCCCTTGAAAATTATACCACTAAATTCCAAGACTAGGAAACCTACATACCAAACCAAAGTATTGGAAACCTACACACCGCCATATTGGTGTATTCCAATATGGAGGAAGTGGCCCACTATCGCAGTGTCATAGGCCGCAATAGCATGTTTATATGGCGGAACTTGGGCTTTCTGCCATATTCCAGAATCCACCATTGATAGCATTGATAGTAAATAACCTACACAAGAATTTTCATACAGCATGTATTCCAGAAGCAAAGACATAATAAGTTCAAGGTACTGCATTAACAATAGGTAGCAAAAATCTTTACCAGATATCCATTCACATACAACAACAATAAATAACCTTATCCCACCAGGTAAGGTCAGCTACATGGATCACACAAAACAACACCATTAGGCTCAATTAAAAATCAAATCATCAGGGATATTATTCACCATGAGAGATTTCCATTCAAATAACTCATTCTTTCTTTTAGAACTCCTCTTGACTTCAATCAAGCAAGTCGGCTCCAAATTTGCACAACAAACTACCAATTCAATCTTTAACCTATGATGTTTGAAAGCACAATTAGGAGGCTATGAATAAACAATTGCAATGCTTCCACATACAACAAGAAATTTAATCATATAAGAAGAAACAAAATATTGGAGAACACAATCACGTTTCTCTTATCAAGTACCACACCAATAACGTTTTCTATTTTCATTTTCATTTCCACTCAAAATAAAAAAAAATTTGACAAATTTTAGTTTTTCCCCCCATCAATTCCTCTACAAATTTTGCAATTAATTTTTCTAATTACAGCGAGAGAACGAAAGCAGCCATAATTTTCTGGAATGCATTTCAAAAGAGGACTGAATAGAATCAAATCGACTATCTTCTAACACTAAAACGGCGGCGAATGAATAAGTAAAATAAAAATCCCCAAACACTGCCTTAGACCTCATCAGATTAAGAAAACGTTCCAAACCAAAATAAAAGAAATAAAAAAAATGGAAAATACTTTGGGATCGGTGACGTGGATGTTGTTGCGGATCTGGGAGGCGACGGAGGAGCGGAGTTCGGAGACGGAAACGACGTCGTAGAGGTTGTAGATTTCCATAACGGAGGGTAGCGATCTGCAGGCCGTTCTGAAGAATTCGAAGACTCGGTGACGCGCTTCCTCCATATTCGCCGAGTTCGGGAGCACCTTCACGTTCCGAAGCGCCGCGTTCGCCATGAGTAACTCGCTCGCTCGCTCACCGAGTCAGTCACACCAACTCGCTCGGTTTTGTTCTGCCTTTGATTTTTATTGTTCTTCCCTAGCAAGAAGAGGGAACTGGTTTATTGCGATGAGAGAAATGAAGTATGTGTGACACGCGCTCAGTAAACGGCGTCGTTTCGAATGTGGGCCTTCGTTCTTATGCTAGGGTTAAGATATTTCTTGTCTGAATGGCCAGAGTAAGATAAAATCTTGGTTCATCCTTCATAAAAGTTGACATTAAAAAATAACACAAGCATAAAAGTTAAATTTTGATTAAAAACAATATAAAAAAAACTAGTAACCCTATAAGTTTAAAACCAAGTTAGCCATATTTTGCAACCAACAAAAATATCGGTTCTTGATTTATTAGTTTAATCATGACTCATAATCGAATAAATAACAATTAAATATATATATTTTTAAAATATTAAATAATAAATTGATAAAAAAATTACAAAAAAAATAAGTAAATGAAATTTTAAATTTAACTTCAGAAAATTATATTAGATATTTTAATATAAAAAATATTAGTACCTTAAAAATATGTTTTTTATTGAAGAGCAGGTAAGACCTTTGGTAAAAAAAGTTAAGGATGTGTTTGGAAGAACTTTTTTGTGACTTATTTTCATTTATCTTATAACGTAAATAGCTTAAAATTATACAAAATCTTGTACTTTAGTGAAATTATGTCTATAAAACTGATTTTTAATTATTTCAATAGTAATCTAAAATAACTAATAAAAAACAACTTATACATAAGCACTATTAAGTATTAGGACTCATCCAATAAAACAATAAATTAAATAGTTTCTCCAAAGAAATTAAATTTTAGAATGATGAATTTGATATCATAACCTTGAACCTTAGGCAACCAGAGTTTATATGTTCTTCTCTTAATTATTCTCTTCCCACTAGGTGGCATAGTTTCATGCCACGAATACTGGAATTCTGACTTTGAAGACAAAGATCAAACATGAATAATTTCATCTTGGGATTAAGATAAAAGATACAAGACTGGATGAATGGTCATTGTCATTGACATGAGCAATAGTAGGCCAAATTATCGGTTGATGTGTACAATTATACATCAAACTTCTCATGCAGCATAACGAATGTTAGAAAATACCTTTAGAAGTACTTTGACCGTTAACACAAACTATAACTACACGAGAGCATGATTGGAAGTGGAAGTGCTTTTAAGAGTTTTTCAATGCTCTTCTCTATTGGGGAAAAAAAAACTCTATTTTCGATAGAGAAGCTCTCGAAATTATTTATGACTTGTATACAAACAGGCCTAGACGACAATATATTAGCACACGTGCATTGGATGATTTTGGGCAAAAAAGATGCATCATAGTATTATCATTCTGTCATTCCCAAGCATGATTATTCAATTAGTTGAGCTACTCAACTGTCTCGTTATCCTGTCTTACAGAAGAAAAAAAAATCCCATGACAAGAATATTTAGTTCCAAGCCACAGAAATATGTGTAGAAAGCCCACATCTGTATAGGAGGTGCAGTTGCTGCTGAGGATTCAATCAACTTTGCTAAGAGAACTATTGTTTGTTAGCCAAGTTGGGTTAATTTACATTTCACCACATTCAGCAATGACACAAGCTAATTTTGGCCGGTTATTGGGTCCGGTTGCCACGTTCTCAATCTTCCTGACAACCAAAAGACCATCTCCAAGCACTCTCTGCATAAAGGGGAGACATGTGATAAATGAAAAACATATCAACAGTTTAGGAGAAGAAAGATGCTAGTAACATTTCAAATAAGGCAGAGATAAAAATGCAAGTGAATTTTTTTGAGGCAGGTCAAAATTCTTTCTAAACAATAACTGACCAATGAGCAGGGCATGTAGTCCTCCCCTCAAAAGGGAACGTGACACTTTTCCCATTATACTCACATATGGTATAATAAGCAATCTATGCATGCCTAAAAAAACTTCTCATTTTGACTTCTGTAGCAGTGTAGCACAAACAAAAAGAGATGGACAGCTCAAAAACACAATTTTTTGTTACTCAACAAACCATGGGACAACTTTTTGTACCAGGTACAAACTATTAAAAGACAAAAATAACCATTTCAATTTCCCACTTTTCTTTTCTCTCGCACTCTCTCGCCTCCCATTATCAATGACTCGCATTCTCAATTTTTTTGTAACCACTATTTTTTATTGTAACCACTACTTTCATTTTTTATCGTGCTATTTCATGATTCTTATTTGTTCTGGCCATAGGGCCTTCAATATGATATAATATAAAAATATTTTATAAAACTTCGTACCCCATTGTCCAGAGGCTCTTCGTTATGCGAAGGTATGGGAGAGGGATGTTGTACGCAGCCTTACCCTTGCATATGCAAAGAGGCTGTTTCCGGATTCGAACCCATGACCAACAAGTCACCAAGGCACAACTTTACCGCTGCACCAGGGCTCGCCCTCAATATAAAAATATTTTATATTTTTATATATTATATATTGTTTATTATATATATTATTTTAAAATATATAATAATATGAATTATATTAAGGTAATTAATAATAAAAGGGTATTATGGTAAACTTTGTATTGTTTTATTTGTACTGTACATTGTGCACCAAACAATGTACAAGACAAAAAGTTGTTCTACAACTTAAGTATTTGTTTTGTACTGTTCTCCTTGGGCTGCGTTGTACTATGTAACAAACGCATCCTTGAAGAAAAACTAAATTCACATTCAGGCTGTTTGAAGAATATTTAATATATGCAACTGAAGATAGTGAAGCATACCCCAAAGACAACATGCTTGTTGTCAAGCCAGTCACATTTTGCACATGTTATAAAGAACTGCAAGCAAGAAGACAACATTCATCAATAGGAAAAGAGTATTACCAATTTAACATTACCACTGAGAAAATGGAAAGGAAAAGGAAGTGAGAATGTGACCACTGGAAAGTTACCTGACAGCCATTGGTATTTTGTCCGCTATTTGCCTGCAGATTAGACAAACTGGACTTGAGCCATTTTTCATAGAAATAAGTGAAAGCATAATTTAGCCATACAAAATTGTTTGAAGTTTAGCAAAGAAAAATTAATATGATTCCAAAGTTTCCAGGAAGTAACAATTGTACGTTAACCTGTTAGGAAATGTCTTGTAGATTTGTAAATGTATCATGTATTTAATATCAATTAGTGCTCCGGTTAAGGAGCTATTTCAGGAATAGATAAACATTGCAATTATCACAGTAAATAATACCATACTGGTACATATTTATCCTTCTGTGATCATTCCATTAACAGTGCCTATTTTCATATTACCCAAAATGACAGGTAGAAATAGCAAACACATACCATCGACAGAAGGCCAGGACCAGTGTGTTTGGCTGTAAAGTTTTCATCATCAAACTTGAGTCCATAGATGGAAACACATCCACTACCATCTCCCTGCCAAGGAAGAAAATAATATATTAGTAAAGATTTCATATAAAACAAGGATTTAATTCTATTGTTGTTGCTGACAGCTGACAGCATTTATACAAACCAGGATTTCATATAAAACCAGTTCTGACTTGGAGTATACATGGCAGTTAATTATACACAAATAATAATTGAATTTGAACCCCGAGCATATCATGCTCCAAACTAAAAACGCATTTAACTTTTTGTGATATGTGAGAGAATACCATTGCTCCTTAGTTTAGTGGCTTTAATTGATATTTTATCATTAATTATGATATTGATATTTCAGTGTTTGACATTCTATATAATGATGCTACTGGCTATAATTTCTAAAATTCAAATTAAATGCATATATAAATAAAGCATTAATCAAATTACATTAAATAGGTGTTCAAGATAATCATATCAATTGTCTCATATCCTTGGGCATTCATTTGGGTTCAGCTACATATAGTAATAGTAGCATGATAGCAAACTCCACCTATGGTCTCATAGGCTATTACCAAGCCACGGGGTAAAGGAGGAGGGTTGTTTTAGGCCCCGACAGTCAATGTAAAACTTGTTGAAACCCCAGACAAAGATAACTCATGACTGTTTAGTGCTAATGCTAGGTCATTGCCTAGAAGTAACACACTGTATGTCTAAAGTATAGTGTTAAATGAGCTAGTATTGCTGCGTGGCACTTGAATGTAGCGCAAAATGAGCAAGGGCACTCATTTTTCCAGATGGATATGGATATAGAAGCTTGTCTAGAAGTGTTTGATTAGGTTCGCTAATTGGAATATTGGTATTTTGATAGTTAAGCTTTTGGAAGTGATGGACACCATGATTTGGAGAAGGATTAACACCATATTTCTTCAAGAAACTAAATAAATTTAAGAAAAAGCAAAGGAGCTGGATACTATAGGATTTAAACTTTGATACACAAGGAAAGTTAAAGGAAAGAATCGAGGGGGTAATATTGTGGACAAGAATTGAAAGAATAATGTGGTGGATGTAAAAAGATAAGAGACAAGATCTTATCTTTAAAATTAATGGTTGCATGGAAAACTATCAATATCATCTTATGCACCACAAGAAGGAAGGGAAGAAGTTTTTGGAGGAGTGATTAAGGCATTCTGCTTGAAAAAATAAAATAAATTCTTATAGGCAAGGATCTAAATGGACGTCATTGGTAGTGAGACAGGCAATTTAAAGAGTTCATGTGTCTTTGGTTTTGAAGAGCTAGATGAGGAAGAACAATTTATTCTTGATTTCTAAATAGCATATGATTTCATGATTATGAATACTTGTTTTAAGACTAAGAAGCAGGAAGAACACATAAAGGTCGTACATTGTTTTTTTGTAGGGATTCCAAATAAAACAGCTTGCAAGGATTGCAAGGTAATTCCAAAAGAGAGCCTTACTTCAAAACATACGGTCTTGGTTCTTGGTCCTTGCTGTTTGTTTGCTCTAAGAGCCGTAAATAGAAAACTTGACAAATTACAAATCCAAAAATAAACTAGTGGGAACTCAAAGGTGACTTTTAGGAATAACTTATTGGAAGAAGGTATCTGAGAATCATAAGGTAGCATTAACCTCATTTGGGATGAGATGCCTAATAAGCTTAGGAAGGTAGCTATACTAGTCTTGGGTGAATCAATAAATTTTGGACTGAGATTAGAAATCTTGGTACTAGGATGAAAATGTGCAAGAAAAGGTCAGAAACAAAAGAGTGTTTTAAAGCCTTGCATGTATGCAATAACACAAAAAAAAAAATGGGCATGGTATCGAAAGATTAGAAATGAGACAAGTAAAGTTGCAAGTAAGACAAGACCCAAAACTTTATAACTAACTTAACAATCATGTTATATCTGTTCAATAAGATCAAGCCATGCAAATGGACCATAAAGTGTACTCAGCTTATTTTATTTCATTGAATGTTGACACAAACAGAAAAAGTCAAAGATAAACCAGACCATAACAGTACCTTTACAAAATCACCAGCCTGAATCATGAAATCCTTAATAACTCTATGAAATTGACAACCCTTGTAACCAACAGGCAGTCCTGCTTTCCTGCCAATAAAATCAGATCATAAAAAATATTAGTTAACTTAACCCCACCTACTAAGAAGGCAAATTCAGTATCCTTTTGGCAGTCAATAAACACCATCTGGCTTGACAAGGTGTTTCTAACTCAAATTAAGGCTATGAATCTTATATTGCAAATAAGTAGTATAATTATTAAATTATAGTACAACAATGATAATGATGCCGTGGGTAACTTAAAAACAAGAAAATAAAAAAAGCACAGCAATATATCATAATTATCATGACTCCAAATGAAAAGAGAAAGAAAACCACAATAGATTGATGACCAGAGTGGAAAAGATTGTTCTAGTACCTGTACTCCCCAGTGCAGAACTGCCTGCCAAAATTAATCAACTGAACTTGTCAATAAAGAGAATCTCAATGCAATAACAAACACCCACAAAAAAAAAGTAAAGTTCAAAATACAGTGGAACAAATAAATTGTCTTTGAGAAGTAATAAAATGATCTATATACTATTCTACAAGCACACAAGATTCCAAACATGCATTGCATTTTTTTCAATGTCATTGTCATGTAACTGAAACAAATGTAAGCTTTTTTTTATTTTTTTTTATCAGCAAATGTTAGTTGTTAGTTTGTTATTTGAGGGAATCGAACATTCTCCCCTTCCCTCCTCCCTTGACCATCCAACCCACCTTATATCTCCGCATCAAATGTAAGCTGAAATTCAAGTTTCTTAAATTCTAAAGTAGAACAGATAATATCACATCACATCAACTAAGAAAAAATAAATAATAAACCTACACTTTTGAAATTAAAATGAATAAACTTTTGTAGACTAAAACCAAAACTAGTGATATTTTCGTGGAAGTTCATTCGCAAGTTGGTAGCAATGCTTAAAGGCAAGATGCAGTCTAACTAAGCACTAAAAGAAGAAAACGCACGCTTTAAGAGTAGAAACGTAGATACCTGAAATTCTCGGCAGTTTTGGGGGCAATATCGGCGAAGAGTTCCATCTTGATTCGACCGGCGGGAATGTTACCGATGGTGACATCGAAGAAGACGATGGGGTTCTTAGGGTTTGGAGGTCGCACGTGCCACTCCACACCCGTGCTTGTGTTCCCTCCGCTTCCAATTGAACCAGCCATTTCACTACTGCAATACAATTGCAACAGCACGCTCGCTTTTTAAAATCAAATGTTTTCCGAAGTTTATAAAACATTTTCCTTTCTTTTTTAAAGGTTTTTCTTGAAAAAATAAAGGATTTGTTTTGAAGGAGAATTTTAAGAATAAGGGCAAGTTCCTTTGAGAAAAAACAAAATAAAAAAATGAGAAATAAACGATAAAATAAAATTAGATTTATATTTTTATATTCCATTTTAGATTAAAATTTTCATTTTAATTCATTTGTATAGCGTTAAAAATATTAAATAATTGTGAAATGACATGCATTTCATATATGATGTATAATTGAATATTTATTGACTAAGCACATAAGTTGTGATCACCTTGAAACCTCAATTTAGTGTTAGAAAAACTAGTCGAGATGATGCATTGATTAAACACATAAGTTGAGATGTCTTATGAAACCTCAATTTAGTTTAACATTGAATGGGCTCAAGAATATGTGGGTAAATGAGTTCAATATGAGGTTAAGATTGTTTCAGTTTTACCATGTTATGTTAACACTCACAACCATGGATAACTTTAAAAAGAGGCAAGCAGGAGCATGAGTTCCCTCCACCTTCTTGGAACTTTTGATGTGTGTATATAGATAAGTTAATTAATATAAAATTAATTTATATGTTGTTATTATTATAATTGTTAAAGTTAATTAGTGTAAAATTAAATGTGTTTATTATTTTATTATAATTATTAGATTGATAACTAGTGTAAATTTAGATTTGTGTTTATTTTTGTGTGATCAAGAGAAATTAAGACCCAAAAGAAATTTTATTCAAAAATCACAAAGGAATCCAATATAATTTGCATTAATCATTATTACAACATTTAAAATGAAACAAAGACAAAAGGAGAAAACTCTCAAATCATTCTTTTAAGACTAAATCAAATTTGGGACAAAAGATCAATCACTTGATTTATCTCTCGATACATATTATTTCAAGTAAAACGACCCTTCAAGCTCAAATTATTTGATCATTTAATATAAAATTAGTTTCGATTTTATATATAAAAATAATATTTTTTTAAAAAAATATTTATTAAAATTTAAATATTTAAACAATTATGAAAGAAGAAAAAATTACAACCCCGTCCTTATGAATTGTTTGAGAAATATAAATTGATCATTGATGTACTTTTTTTTTTACCTATTCCTTCCTAACTAATTTGATTTATTTTCCTTATATGCTATATTGTGTTTTAAGCAAGCATACCCTTACATTTTTTTTTGTTTGCTCGTGATGATCATGTCCTATGATACATGAGCATGAGCAAGTGGTGATAAGGTTCACAATAAATCATGCTGCTCTTTATTAATATAGACAGAAGCCGACCAACGTCCCCACTCCCACCACACACAAACTATTTATTTTAACACATATATAAATAAATACTAAGACAATTTATTTAACTATTATTTTATTCTTTTGTATAAAATATTTCATTCTCCTTTTAGATAAATATTCTATTGTCTTTTTACTGGGTTTTTTTTGTGATAATTATATTCTATTTTTCTTTGTTAACTTTGTTAGTAAATCTGCTTACGTGCTAGACAGGATTCAACACAAATTCTATCTTAGGCATTTGTACAATAATTCTTAAAAAAATGGTGTTGCTTACTTTTATACTTAAAATCACCTTTGTCATTTTTTGTGGTTAGTGGTTTGCTTTGTTTAACTATTCCTTTAAAATTCCTTTAAAAGAACGAAATTTGATTAAACTCTCGTGTTGCCATCTAGTAAAATTTTTAAAACCTTTATAATTAAATGTTTTTAAAAATATAAAATAATTATCAGACTTTATATTTAAATGTTACCGTTTTAGACCATTTGAGAATAAGCATGATTTTAAGTATAAAAGTAAAAGCTTATATTTTCTCAAATTAATTTAATGTGTGTAATGATCCCAGCACATTAAAAGTAAAAGCTTATACTATTGGTCAGCATGTCTGTGTGACTGGCAGCACCCTCCAGCTCAGCATGTCTCGCTTGTATCACTGGTGGCACTCTCCAATAACACTTATGTTGCCAATTCTTCTGACGACATCCATTGAGTCACAGACCCTCTTTCCTAATTAATTTTTAAAAGTAACCCCTACAATAAATTTGTCTGGTGTCTGCTACTTGAAGACAAAAATATAAATATACCAAAAAAGATCGTCCAATTAATGTTAAAGAAATTTCAAAAAGACCGTAATATAGTCTTGACCGTAGGACAAATAATTTGGAAAGATATTATTTTTTTACACTCGGGAAAATTATAGCCACTCATGGAATACAGCTGTTGAAGTTTCTGTTGTCGGAAAGACTTAACAATTATTGGTTGACTGACCATCAAAGGAAAAGATGACCTTAAAGTAAAGCCATGATTCATTTTGATTCATATGCATTGAGACATTGGCATAAGCTGCACTTTCATTCATCCATTTCCAACCATGGCTGTAGAATTAATTGCTGGTGCTCTTCTTTCTTCTTTCCTCCAGGTTGCATTTGAAAAGCTTGCTTCTCCTCAAGTTCTGGACTTCTTTCACGGAAAAAAACTTGATGAGACGCTTCTGAGAAAGTTGAAAATTAAGCTGCAGTCCATCGATGCTCTGGCTGATGATGCTGAACGAAAGCAGTTCGCAGATCCACGCGTGAGAAACTGGCTTCTTGAGGTCAAAGATATGGTTTTTGATGCAGAGGATCTCTTGGATGAAATGCAATATGAATTCTCCAAATGGGAACTGGAAGCTGAATCTGAATCTCAGACCTGTACCGGCTGTACTTGCAAGGTACCAAATTTCTTCAAATCTTCTCCTGCTAGTTTCTTTAACAGGGAAATTAAATCCAGGATGGAAAAAATCCTTGATAGCTTAGAATTTCTCTCAAGCCAAAAGGATGATCTAGGCTTGAAAAATGCTAGTGGTGTTGGCGTTGGATCAGAATTGGGTAGTGCAGTACCACAGATATCACAATCAACATCTTCGGTGGTTGAAAGTGATATTTATGGCAGAGATGAAGACAAAAAAATGATTTTTGATTGGCTGACATCTGACAATGGCAATCCTAACCAGCCATCGATACTTTCTATTGTGGGCATGGGTGGGATGGGTAAGACCACACTTGCTCAACATGTATTCAATGACCCTAGGATCCAGGAGGCTAGATTTGATGTCAAAGCTTGGGTCTGTGTTTCAGATGATTTTGATGCTTTCAGGGTAACAAGAACAATTCTTGAGGCCATCACTAAATCGACTGATGATAGTAGAGACCTAGAGATGGTTCACGGAAGATTGAAAGAAAAATTGACGGGGAAGAGATTTCTTCTTGTTTTGGATGACGTTTGGAACGAAAACCGACTTAAATGGGAAGCTGTGCTAAAACATCTTGTTTTTGGGGCTCAGGGGAGTAGAATTATTGCCACCACACGTAGTAAGGAAGTTGCTTCTACCATGAGGTCAAGAGAACACCTCCTGGAGCAATTACAAGAAGATCATTGCTGGAAGTTGTTTGCTAAACATGCATTCCAAGATGATAATATTCAACCAAATCCAGATTGCAAGGAGATTGGTACGAAGATAGTTGAAAAATGTAAAGGACTTCCTCTGGCCTTGAAAACAATGGGAAGTCTATTACACGACAAGTCATCTGTTACGGAATGGAAAAGCATATTGCAGAGCGAGATATGGGAATTTTCAACAGAGCGTAGTGATATTGTACCTGCTTTAGCACTAAGCTATCACCATCTTCCTTCTCATCTCAAGAGATGTTTTGCTTATTGTGCCTTATTCCCCAAAGATTATGTGTTTGATAAGGAGTGCTTAATACAATTGTGGATGGCTGAAAAATTTCTACAATGTTCTCAACAGGGTAAGAGTCCAGAAGAAGTTGGTGAACAATACTTCAATGATCTATTATCAAGGTGCTTCTTTCAACAATCAAGCAACACAAAGAGAACACAATTTGTCATGCATGACCTTCTCAACGATTTGGCAAGATTTATTTGTGGGGACATTTGTTTCAGATTGGATGGTGATCAAACAAAAGGTACACCAAAAGCACCCCGTCACTTTTCAGTTGCAATCGAACACGTTCGATACTTTGATGGGTTTGGAACTCTATGTGATGCAAAAAAGTTACGTTCATATATGCCAACAAGTAACAAAAAGAATTTTGATTACTTCTCTTCTTGGGGTTGCAATATGTCGATACATGAACTGGTCTCCAAGTTTAAGTTCTTACGTGTCTTATCTTTATCTGATTGTTCTAACCTAAGAGAGGTGCCTGACTCTGTGGGTAATCTTAAATATCTCCATTCATTAGACCTTTCAAATACTGACATTGAAAAATTACCTGAATCAATATGTTCACTCTACAACTTGCAAATACTGAAGCTAAATGGTTGTAATAAATTGAAGGAGCTGCCCTCCAATTTACATAAACTCACTGATTTGCATCGCCTTGAATTAATAGATACTGGAGTGAGAAAGGTACCAGCACATTTGGGAAAACTGAAGTATCTTCAGGTATCAATGAGTCCGTTTAAGGTTGGCAAAAGTAGGGAGTTCAGTATCCAGCAGCTAGGAGAACTCAATCTTCATGGAAGTCTATCAATTCAGAACCTGCAGAATGTCGAGAGTCCCTCGGATGCATTAGCAGTGGATTTGAAAAATAAAACACACCTTGTCAAGCTGAAGTTAGAATGGGATTCAGACTGTTAAGAAAATCTGTTAAGAAAAAAATGATTTATTAATTGAGTTTTAAAAAAAATTAAAAATAAATATGTTTAGAATTAGTTCTGGAGGAACCAATTTCTAAATGTTTTTAAAAAATATATAAAAAATCATTAAATAATTTGCTTATGCGGAAATTCAAAAAAAGTTGTGCTTAGGTGAGAAATTGGTTCATGGGAAACCAACTTTTCACTCTAGAGTGAAGTGTATCATTTACGTAAATGATAATTTACTTGTATTATTTATATAAATAATTGATTAATTTGTATTTTTAATATAAAGATTCTGAAATAAGTAAACAGTTATCAACATGAAATATGTAGTGGAAGATTTCACGTGCTTAAAAATACATCTAAAATAATATAAGTGAGATAAACTCTAATCTCATAAGTACGTGTTTGAGATTGAGTTAAATTTAAATTTAAATTCTAACTTATTTTAATTTTAAGTTGAGAATAGTGCCTTGAGTACTTAAAGATGCATGTGAGTTTTCTAGAATGGTTGTTTGGTGGAATTTTCTTATTGAATTGATTTTAATTGCAACCTTTGAAAATCAAATGTTTAGGATGAGTTTGATTTGCATTTTCATTTTTTATTTTCATTTTTTGAAAATTATTTTCATTTTCAAAAGATTAGAACTCTGAAAACATGCTTGGTTTGATTTCTTATTTTCTGTTTTCAAAAAATAAAAATACTGAAAATGTGTTTTCAAAAGAAAATATATTTTTAGATTTGTTTAAAGTTACATTTCTTACCACCGTGTTTTCATTTTACCCAAAATGAAGTTCCTAATTTCAACTGAAAACACAGAAAATGAGATTTTATTGTTTTCAGTTTTTAATTTGTTTGAGAAAATATTTTTACTGAAAATGTTTTAAAAAATTCAACCAAACGTATTTCCATCATCATTTTCTATTTTCAGTAAAAATGAAAATAGAAAACAATCAAACCAAACACCCCTTTTAAGTAATAAGGGTTTGTAAAGTTTATGAGCCATGTAATTCTCTTTATTGGTTGGAAATTGCAATCAGCTAACTTCAAGGATCAAGCTGGTAGATTTTAAAGTTGTTATGGGATTTTTTGATTGAACGATGTTGATGTTGATACTTGATAGCTAGCTTGAACAATTTTCTTTGTTGAATTATTGTAGTGAGCAGAACTTTTAATAATGTCTAACTATTATTATGCATTATAGAGGATGGAGGGGGTGTAGGTACAATTGAAGTACTCACACCAAAATTTGGTCCTACTATTAATGAAATTCTCCCAGGCTCTTTGGAAATTATCTATTTTTTAAGAATATATTTATAAAATTAGTTAAAATATTAGCCGATTGAGAGTTAAAAAAACTAATTTATTAAATTAAAAGTGTTTAGTAATATTAGTTATTAAAATAATTAAAAAATATAAAAACAAAAAAATAATTAAATCAAGATTCATTTAAAAAACATAACAAGGAAAATAAGTCAAAGATAAAAGTGAAAAAATATAAAAAGTTGAAAGTAAGCGTTTTAAAAAATACTAGTTAAGCAACATGTCTAAAAATGTTAGAAAAAATTTAAAAACTATTAAAAAACTTATTTATCAAACAATCAAATAAATTTTTAAATTAATAAAAAAAATTAAAAATTAATCAAAATATCTTACCAAACATAACTTAACTTAAATTATTTTTGATCAATTAATACTATCTTTTATATATGCTTAAGCATTCTTATGAGTTCTCAAATTTTCAAATATCTCATTATTATCTCTTTTATATATATATATATATATCTTTACTTGTTATATTATATCATCAATTTTATTCATCTTTTATCTAATATCTGTCATCTCTTTTTATTATTTCTCTCCAGCTGTTTATCCTTTGGGATTCCAAACATAATCTTCCTTTTTAGTCAATATTTTTATTTAAAATTAATTTCTTACTAATTTAAAAATGTGATCCATAGCTAACAACACTTGATTCAGTTATTAAAAATCAAACTCATATTTCAGAAAAATGTAAGTAATTTATAATTTTTTTTATAAACATTCAATGAGCCATAAAATATGTTTTGATGTTAGTAAACTCTCAAGATCTACCTCATTTAAATTTTAGTAATAAGAAAAAAAATATGATGCATGAAATGAAAAGTGAGAGTTATATATTTGATGGTTTATTTATATAGTATTAAATAAATTGTATTTAATAAAAAAGGTTCTCTGCCGCCACATTTGGATGTGTACACATATTATCATTTTATTACAACAACAGGGGGAGGGGTCCTCATCTCATGGACTACGATGTATGATCGTGAAGTTTGTTTAAGAACAAGTGGAGAAAAGTCCAAACTTATTACGTAAAATTGAGTTTTTTTTTTTAATTATTTGCAATATTTAATGATATGAGAGGCATTGAATTCCAGACCCACATCACACACTTGTTTCTTTAAGAACAAGTGGAGAAAAGTCCAAACTTATTATGTAAAATTGAGTTTTTTTTTAATTATTTGTAATATTTTATGATATGAGAGGCATTGAATTCCAGAACCACATCACATACTTGTTTCTTTAAGAACAAGTGGAGAAAAGTCCAAACTTATTATGTAAAATTGAGTTTTTTTTTTTAATTATTTGCAATATTTTATGATATGAGAGGCATTGAATTCCAGAACCACATCACAGGTTTGTTTCTTTAAGAACAAGTGGAGAAAAGTTCAAACTTATTACGTAAAATTGAGTTTTTTTTTTTAATTATTTGCAATATTTTATGAAACAATTAGTTTATTCTTTCAATTCTGGTTCGACAATTTACAGTGCCTTAAGATAATTTCACCCTTTATAATTATTTAAATATCTAATTTTTAATAAATAATAATTTTTATTTTTTTTACTATTTTTACTCATAAAATTAAAACTAACTAGTGTTGGTTAATATCCCACGAGGTACCCTCTGCAGAATCATAGCCACGCATTAATTCATGGAATACAGCTGTTAAAGTTTGTGTTGTTGGGAAGACTCAACAGTTATTGGTTGACTCAATCTTAATTAAAGCCATCCTTCATAAAACTGCCTATCACTGATTTGATCAGTACATGAACCCTGCACTGCACTTCAAATTACTCATTTTCATTCATCCACTCAACTCCCTTTCCTACCATGGCACTAGAATTGGTCGGTGGTGCTCTTCTTTCTGCTTTCCTTCAGGTTGCGTTTGAGAAGCTTGCTTCTCCTCAAGTTCGGGACTTCTTTCGTGGAAGAAAGCTTGATCAAAAGCTGCTCAACAACTTGGAAATCAAGCTGAACTCCATACAGGCTCTGGCTGAGGATGCAGAACTAAAGCAGTTCAGAGATCCACGTGTCAGGGACTGGCTTCTTAAGGTCAAAGATGCTCTGTTTGACGCAGAGGATCTCTTGGATGAAATACAACATGAGATCTCCACATGCCAAGTCGAAGCTGAATCTCAAACCTGCTCTGGCTGCACTTGCAAGGTACCAAATTTCTTCAAATCTTCTCCTGTTAGTTCCAAGGAAATTAAATCAAGGATGAAACAGGTCCTTGGGGACCTTGAAAATCTTGCTAGCCAAAGTGGCTATCTAGATTTGAAAAATGCAAGTGGTGTTGGATCAGGATTTGGTGGTGCAGTATCACTGCATTCAGAATCAACATCTTTGGTTGTTGAAAGTGTTATTTATGGCAGAGATGATGACAAAGAAATGATCTTTAATTGGCTCACATCTGACATTGACAATTGTAACAAACTATCAATACTTTCTATTGTGGGCATGGGTGGGTTGGGTAAGACCACACTTGCCCAACATGTATTCAATGACCCAAGGATAGAAAATAAATTTGATATCAAAGCTTGGGTCTGTGTTTCAGATGAATTTGATGTTTTCAATGTAACAAGAACAATTCTTGAGGCAGTCACTAAATCAACTGATGATAGTAGAAACCGAGAAATGGTTCAGGGAAGGTTGAGAGAAAAATTGACAGGAAAGAGATTTTTTCTTGTTTTGGATGATGTTTGGAACAGAAATCAAAAGGAATGGAAAGATTTGCAAACTCCTCTTAATGATGGGGCTTCAGGGAGTAAAATTGTTATCACTACACGTGACAAGAAAGTTGCTTCAGTAGTGGGATCAAATAAAACACATTGCTTAGAGCTGTTGCAAGATGATCATTGCTGGCGATTGTTCACTAAACATGCATTCCGAGATGATAGTCATCAACCAAATCCAGACTTCAAGGAGATTGGTACGAAGATAGTAGAAAAATGTAAAGGACTGCCTCTGGCCTTGACAACAATTGGAAGTCTATTACACCAAAAATCATCTATTTCAGAATGGGAAGGCATATTGAAAAGCGAGATATGGGAATTTTCAGAAGAGGATAGCTCTATTGTCCCTGCTTTAGCACTAAGCTATCACCACCTCCCTTCCCGTATCAAGAGATGTTTTGCTTATTGCGCCTTATTCCCCAAAGATTACAGGTTTGACAAGGAGGGTTTAATTCAGCTGTGGATGGCGGAAAACTTTTTACAATGTCCTCAACAGAGTAGGAGTCCAGAAGAAGTCGGTGAACAATACTTCAACGATCTTTTGTCAAGGTCCTTCTTTCAACAATCAAGCACCATAGAGAGAACACCTTTTGTCATGCATGACCTTCTCAATGATTTGGCAAAATATGTTTGTAGGGACATCTGTTTCAGGTTGGAAGATGATCAAGCAAAAAATATACCGAAGACAACCCGTCATTTTTCAGTTGCAAGCGATCACGTTAAATGCTTTGATGGGTTTCGAACTTTATACAATGCTGAAAGGTTACGCACATTTATGTCATTAAGTGAGGAAATGAGTTTTCGTAACTACAATCGTTGGCATTGCAAGATGTCAACACGTGAATTATTCTCCAAGTTTAAGTTCTTACGTGTCTTATCTCTGTCTGGTTATTCTAACCTAACAGAGTTGCCTGACTCTGTAGGTAATCTTAAATATCTCCATTCCTTAGACCTCTCAAATACTGACATAGAAAAATTACCTGAATCAACATGTTCACTCTACAACTTGCAAATACTGAAGCTAAATGGTTGTAGACATTTGAAGGAGCTGCCCTCAAATTTGCATAAACTCACTGATTTGCATCGCCTTGAATTAATAGATACTGGAGTGAGAAAGGTACCAGCACATTTGGGAAAACTGAAGTATCTTCAAGTATTAATGAGTTCGTTTAATGTTGGCAAAAGTAGGGAGTTCAGTATCCAGCAGCTAGGAGAACTCAATCTTCATGGAAGTCTATCAATTCAGAACCTGCAGAATTTTGAGAATCCCTCAGATGCATTGGCTGTGGATTTAAAAAATAAAACACACCTTGTCGAGCTAGAGTTAAAATGGGATTCAGACTGGAACCAAAATCGAGAAAGGGATGAAATTGTAATCGAGAATCTACAGCCTTCCAAACACTTGGAGAAGTTGACGATGAGGAACTATGGGGGTAAACAATTTCCTAGTTGGTTATCGGATAATTCATCATGTAATGTGGTGTCCTTAACCTTGGAGAACTGTCAATCTTGCCAACGTTTGCCTCCCCTTGGACTTTTGCCATTCCTGAAGGAGCTTTCAATTAGATGGCTTGATGGGATTGTGAGTATTAATGCTGATTTTTTCGGGAGTAGCTCTTGTTCATTTACATCCTTGGAATCTTTGGAGTTCTCCGATATGAAGGAATGGGAAGAATGGGAATGTAAAGGTGTGACAGGTGCTTTTCCACGTCTTCAACGTCTTTTTATAGTGCGTTGTCCCAAGCTGAAAGGTTTGCCTCCCCTTGGACTTTTGCCATTTCTGAAGGAGCTTTTAATTGAAAGGCTTGATGGGATTGTGAGTATTAATGCTGATTTTTTCGGGAGTAGCTCTTGTTCATTTACATCCTTGGAATCTTTGAAGTTCTTCGATATGAAGGAATGGGAAGAATGGGAATGTAAAGGTGTGACAGGTGCTTTTCCACGTCTTCAACGTCTTTCTATATATTATTGTCCCAAGCTGAAAGGTTTGCCTCCCCTTGGACTTTTGCCATTTTTGAAGGAGCTTTCAATTGACAACCTTGATGGGATTGTGAGTATTAATGCTGATTTTTTCGGGAGTAGCTCTTGTTCATTTACATCCTTGGAATCTTTGAAGTTCTCCGATATGAAGGAATGGGAAGAATGGGAATGTAAAGGTGTGACAGGTGCTTTTCCACGTCTTCAACGTCTTTCTATATATCGTTGTCCCAAGCTGAAAGGGCACTTGCCAGAACAACTATGTCATTTAAATGATCTAACGATTTCTGGGTGCGACTCTCTAACGACCATTCCGCTAGATATCTTCCCAATACTCAGGGAGCTTGATATCAGGAAGTGTCCTAATCTACAGAGGATTTCACAGGGGCAGACTCATAATCATCTCCAGCGTCTGAGTATCAAAGAGTGCCCCCAATGAGAATCATTGCCTGAAGGAATGCATGTCCTCCTTCCATCTCTTGATTATCTGGGCATAATTCGTTGTCCAAAAGTTGAAATGTTTCCCGAAGGAGGTTTGCCATCAAATTTAAAAAATATGCATCTCTATGGTAGTTACAAACTTATGTCCTCATTGAAAAGTGCCTTGGGAGGCAATCACTCTCTAGAAACCTTACGGATTGGAGGAGTGGATGTTGAGTGTCTTCCTGACGAAGGTGTACTGCCACACTCTCTTGTTTATCTAAAGATCTATGACTGTGGAGATCTAAAAAGACTGGACTACAAAGGTCTCTGCCACCACTCCTCTCTCAAGGATTTGCGTCTTATTGACTGCCCCAGGCTCCAATGCTTACCAGAGGAGGGTCTGCCCAAATCCATTTCAACTTTGAGAATTTGGATCTGTCCGTTGCTAGCAGAACGTTGCCGGGAACAAGGCGAAGACTGGCCAAAGATTGCTCGCATTGAACACGTGTTGTTATAAGGTAATGATGTTGATGTTTAAGAATTATCGTCAAACTTCTACATGCTTCTTAACGCATCAGCTTTTTTTTTTTTCCTTTTATATCTAATACTTCCTCTTATCCTAATTATAAGATTATTTATAACAATTTATTTTTTTTTATAAGGTTATTTTTTTAATTTTTAGATGTATTAATTATTTTTTTCTGTATATTTTTACTTAATTATTTTTTTTATAAACATTAATGAGAGACAATTGAATAAGTACAGAGATAAAAAAATTATAATTTTAAAATAATAACTTTGTAGCTATTCATCAGGTGCTAATTCTCCGCAGTATCTTTGTAGCTTTTGAGATATGATATTGTTTATATATTAAATATGAAAAAGGCATTCAAAAATCATACTATGCGCTGAAAACTTAGTCTTGCTTTGCAGAGCTTCCTATGATGTGGGTTGGGCTTCGTTCTCTGTCTCTTGTCATCTTTTTTTGCTTAATGTTCTCATGTACTTTTTCACATATCAGTTTTTCTGTTAATTACACGGTTAAGTTATTCGGTTGGTCCTTATATTATTTTAAAATTTTTAAGTAGGTTTCTAAACTAAAAAAATAATAATTAGGTCCTTGATCATGTAAGTTTTTTAATCGAGTCCCTAAGATTTTTAAAATTACCATAAACTATCATTTTCTGGCAGTTTCAATCTGCCAGATTTTTAAAATTACTTTTGCATATGTATGCATCCTCTTTCTTTCACAAACTAACTCCTTTTGTCTATTCCTTTTTTACTTGCAACAATTGAGTGCAGGTGGTTGATGCAGATTAGCTACTTGCTATCCTGGGAGATGCATGCTTATTCTAAATTGTTTTAAACATTAGTTTATGTACAGCTAAATTTGTAACAGGATTATGGGCATTGCTTTTATCGGGAATTCACTGACTTACTAATTCCAGAGGTTACATCATGCAAGTACATTTCTAAAATTTCAAATTTGTTTTCTTCTAAAACTAATGATCGTGAATTCATGATACTTCTAACTTCTTTGGGGCTCTCTTCAGCTATCTGAATCCATGTAAATACTCTATAATTATTTTCTAAACCCAAATTTTATTCTTGCTTTTAGACGTCTGAATTATTTGTCAGATAAGATATTTAACAGATGAATTTTGTTCCCAATTTTTTTTATGAAGAATTGTCGTCTAAAAAAGTATTTATTTCATTTTTCTTTTATTGCAAAGCTTTGAAATTGTTAAATGTGATTTTATGCCCTAAATTGAATCTAACTAGAAGAGCTCCGCGAGCAATAAGCAATTTAATTTGTTGCATTATAAAAGTTTAAAACTTAAAAATAAACAGAAATGCATTTCATTAATTTGCATGATGTCATTTAGCTAATGAATCAAACCAAAAGCACCATTGGCTGCATGTAGTAAATCACTCTTTATCTTTGCAGTCTCGAACTTAATGCGTTAATCTTACATCAATTGAAATCCTTGATATTTCTTTCATTTAATCATTTTCATACCACATGACTAACCATATCTCAACTTTTGTAGCACTATTTTTTTTTTAGCCTTCACCCTGGAACTTACAAACATCATTGTCTCTTGGCATTTATTTTCTGCACTTCCGCCATTACATCCTGCACCTCCCATCGCATCCAAGAAGCCCATTACAAAATGCAATAATGATGAAAGTGCACAATACAAAAGTCTTAATTGGCTCTCTTGTTATGTATTTCTTTTTGTTTTGGCCCTTTACATAAATGATTAATATATATAAAAAAAAACAACTTTCATGTAGCTTAAGTTTTAACAAAAATCAGCAAATTAACTATTTTACTTTTTTTTCATTTTTTTGTAAATAGTCTTTAATTTTTATTTTCTTAACTTCTATACTCTTAAAATGTAATAATTAGCTTTAATTTTTAAAAACATAAAATTGTTTTTATCCCAACTTCTCTTTAAAGAAGGAAAACTCAAAATAAGAACTTTGCAAAAACATTACATTAAGTTAAACAAGAACGTATTTTATATTTTGTTATTGATTCCCGCTACCCACTTATATTCAATGTTTATTCTATTTGAATTTTTTTTTTTATTCTTAAGATAACCAGATATTAGGCATATCTATTATTAATACAATGCATTTATAACACTATCATCCTTTCTTTGGTTAGAAACTAACATACAAAGACATGAATCATCATCAAAGTCAACTTCCAATATTAGAGACAAGCATCAGAACACCCTACACAACTTAATGTTACTTGAACGAGCAATATTAATCTAGCACAACATAGATACAAAGTTTAGAATAAAGTCAACTAGTAGAACTATATGTAGTACGCATATAAAATCACATCAATTTCTCCAGGCTACAACTCCAAACTCCCATTTTTTCATGATTTCTGCATGATGATAAGCACAAGGTGAGATTTTACCAAAAAAAAACAAAACAGAGAGAGACTCATAACATACACTTTACAATAAAAGATAAACATAAAAAGAACTAGTCTTCCAAATGAGGGCATCTCTAAAGTCAAACCTGCATTGGAAGGTACAATTTGAACTCTGGAGGGAGTTCCTCTTCAGAGTAGAGGCGGTCAGAGAAGTAAATCCTTCTCAGGCGACAGTTTGCATGGACCTGAACTCGCAGTGTCTCCACATAATTAGTACCATATGCTCTCTTGGTGAAATCAGCCAGGTTAAACTGGATTTGATTCCACCCCTCATCCATTCTCAGTGGCATAGTGCACATGTAGGGCTTTACCCGAGTGACAGCCTATTATGACATGAAAATAAGAGAACATGAAATCATTTGTAATCCATATTTGACAGTATTTCAAAAAGAAATGGGATCCATGTATTTCAGAAAACATATCAAGATTGTTTTAGCAAAAATGTTTGTTATAATTTTCCTAATCTTTTTATTTTTATAAACATCACAGTATACCTAAAGAATGACATTGGATGATAATAAGAACTATTTTAACACTAATATTCCCCAGTCTTACGGTGATTTAAAAATGAAAGATTGTACTTAATCTCAATGCAATTCTGCACATACAAACTAATCGAATGTAGATGCAGTAAAAAAATGTGAATTTCATCAGACTCGAGGAACATAACCAAGATTCTTCTTCTAAGACTTTCTAACTAAAAAATACAATGATCCAAAAATAGAATCATGCCAAAGCATTACTATTTAGAAAATCGAAGTTCTCTATAATATTAGGTACAAGCAAGCAGTCATGCACAAAATACATATGGAAGAAATTAAAATTCTGCAAGTTGTGGGTAAACCAGAGGTCTCTACAAAGGTCTCTGCCACCTCTCCTCTCTCAAGAAATTGGTTCTTGAAGAGTGCCCCAGGCTCCAATGCTTACCAGAGGAGGGTCTGCCCAAATCCATTTCATCTTTGGTAATTTACCATTGTCCGTTGCTCGAAGAACGTTGCTGGGAACCCGAAGGCGAAGACTGGCCAAAGATTGCTCACTTTTGTCCGTTGCTCAATCAACGTTGCCGGGAACCCGGAGGCGAAGACTGGCCAAAGATTGCTGACATTGAAAACGTGTTATTTTTATAAGGTAGTGAGGTTGATCATAAAGAATAATGGTGAAAGATGTAGATGCTTCTCTATTGCCTGCAATTTACTAATTAATTGTTTTCTAAACTTATTTTTGCTTTCTGCTTGCTGGACGCCGCCGCTCTGTTATTTATTATTCGACAAAATAATTGTTTAATATAGTTTCAAGTGATTGATTCTGCTTGGATAAAATATTTCACTCTTGAATTTTACTACTAATTTTTTCGATAAATTATTATGTTATCCGCATTATATTTTTGACATATTGTTAATTAACTTGAAGAGTTTTAAGTTCTAAAAAAATGATAGGTTTAATATAATTAAAGGTGATTTCAATTCCTACCTATTGAGTAATATGGAATTCAATTTATTACATTAGGTGTCATTTATATAAAAAAATTTCTTTTAAAAAAAGATCAAAATGGAAGTTTAAAAATAAATTAGAGAACTAAAATAGTAATTAAACTTATAATTTATTACTCTTACCCTGTAATAAGACTCTTTCAATTCATCCATATTTTTTAACAAAATTGATTAATTTAGTTAGTAATATTAAATTTATTAGTAATTTATATTATTTTTTAAAATTATCTTTAAAATTATTGAGACTCATCATCAATTTTTTTTTCACTTAATTACTTTCTAACTAATTAATGAATATGTGTTAATCTTCTTCTTTGATCCTTATAAGAGGGAATGTATTTATCTTTTTAATTGATATTTATTATAAAATAATTAAGAGTATTTTGATAAAAAAATAATAATTAATGTGAAAGAGAATCTATAAATAGTATTATAAAAAAGAAAAATATCTTATTGACGGAGGTAGTAATTGAAGCGTACATACAAATTTATGTTAAAATTAAAATAATACTTCAATCAATTACTATATAATCATTTATAAATAAAAAATAATTATAATATATATATATATATATATATATATTTTCAAATTTTATTTTTAATTAATTTTATATAATTAATTAACTTCTTTATAAAAAAAACTTAAAAAACACTATAATTAATTAATTACATAAAAAATAGTATATAATAATTATAAATAAAAATAAAACAATAAATTTTCAAAAAAAATGAAAATAATCTATTTTTTATTAAAATATATTAACTATTTCAAAACAACAATCTAAATAACATATCATAATTAAAAAATACAATAAATATTTAAAAGCATACATCAAAATAATCTATTTTTATTTAAAAAAACAAACAATAGCTATTTAAAAATAAAATAAAATAAATATATTTGCAATTGAAAAATAAATATTTGAAAACATAATTCAAAATAAACTGTTTTTATTTAAAAAAGAAACAATAGCTATTTAAACAATAAAATTAATATATTTACAATTAAAAAATATTAACTATTTAAAAACATAATTCAACATAAAATATTTTTTATTTAAAAAAACAATAGCTATTTAAAAAATAAAATTAATATATTTACAATTAAAATATTAACTATTTAAAAACATAAATCAAAATATACTATTTTTATTTTTTTTAAAAAAGAAAAAATAGATATTGAAAAACAAAAATAAAATTAATATATGTACAATTAAAAAATTAAATATTTAAAAACATAATTCAAAATAAACTATTTTTATTTTAAAATATATATATATATATATATTTAAAAACAAAAATAAAATTAAGATATTTACAATATAAAACATTAACTATTTAAAAACATAATTCAAAATAAAATATTCTTATTTTAAAAAAGAAACAATAAATATTTAAAAACAAAAATAAAATTAATATACTTACAATTAAAAAAATTACCATTTAAAAACATAATTCAAAATTATCTATTTTTATTTAAAAAGTAAACAATAACTATTTACAAACAGAAAACAAAATAATATATTTATATTTAATAAAAACAATAACAATTTAGAAACAAAAATCAAAATATTTTTATAAATAAAGAACATTTACTATCAAAAAAATTAATTTATTAATAACTAAAAAAACATACAAATTACATAAATACGAATTTATGTAATCCATGTGTTTTTTTTAATTATTAACCCATCCGGATTAGTTAATCTGTATAACTCATATGGATTACTTAATTCGTATGTGTTATACGGATTCCAAAGAAGACAAAGCAACCATTAAAGAAGGGAAGAAGAAACCTTACCTCGACGATGGAAACCTCCTCAAAGCTAGCAATGGAAGCAGTCAACGGCGACAGCACAACACAAAACAAAGAAGAGGATGCAAGAAGACGAAGGAAGAAGTGGCGTACGGACGAAGAATAGGAGGGAAGATTTTTAAAATTTAAGTGAAAGACATTTTTGTTACTTCACTTAAATTATTGATGCACAAGCAATATTATAGGGTGTATCTAGCAATATCGTTCCTGTATATAAGCAATTGAAAGGGGAAGAGGAGGGTTTGCCCAGAAACCAAACATCTAAGACTTGCCAAAGATTGCTCACATTGAATTCCTTGTAGATTTCACCATGGTAATGGTGTTGATTTTTTTAACCATGGTAATCCAATTAGCATTATTTAGGGGGGAAATGGGTTTGTCTGACCAAACTAATATTCAATACGGCAAAGTAAATTTTGCATTAGTTGAATTTTCCGTTTGCCATTTTTTTGTAATAAAACTAGTATATGATAATTGGTTATAAAAATGAGTCAAATTATTTCTTAACTTTAACATTCAAATAGAAAATTTTATGCTACATGACCATGCTGCGGTGAAGAACTCACTAGACTCATTCTAAATGAAGTGTTTATAAGTTGTATCCGATCAATATATTTTCAATCGATGCCATCGTATTGGTAGACATGACATAAGGGATAAAATGTTTGAAGTTTAGATTGGGCACATCAGAGTCATTATGATGAATTTAAAAGGAGATTGGATGTTCGGAGATTGGATGTTCGGAGTGTAAGAGTCATTATGATGCCGTCATGTTATTGTTGTAGTTTGAGGTGGTTGAGGGAGCAAACAAGGTGCAATAGAGGAATTGCAAGATCTATTTGATGGTGACGATGAAGGTTGATGGTGGTTTGAAAATTTGTAAACAGGGTGGTTTGAAGACTTGCGAGATCTGCCTAGGGTTTGAAGATTTAGTGTCCATGGCCATGGATTTGACTTTACCCATTAAAAATTGAATCTTGGCTAAATTTGAAGAATAAAGCTTACCCGTTTCCATGAAATTTGAAGAATGAAGCTTACCTTTGAGTTTGTTGATCTGATTTGTGTTTCAATCTTAATTTGAAATTGTGCATAAGATGAATTTTGATTTAGGCTAATCATTTTTGTGCTTGAATTAAAAATTGAGATATAGCAATTTGTGAAGGCTTTTAGCTGCTAGAATATGTTCAAGACTTTTCAAATAAGTTATTCATGTCATTTTTGGCAATTTTTAGCCACCAAGAAATAAAATAAAATAATAATAAACGAATATTAGGACACCATTTAATGTCTAAAATAAATAGAAATGATGAAAACTGTAAATGTAATAAAAGTTGAAAGATTAAGAACAGTTTTCAAAAAGTT
The DNA here is from genome assembly GCF_004193775.1 of Glycine soja. Taxonomy (NCBI): domain Eukaryota; kingdom Viridiplantae; phylum Streptophyta; class Magnoliopsida; order Fabales; family Fabaceae; genus Glycine; species Glycine soja. Next base: position 38,291,872 of record NC_041012.1, on the reverse strand, counting down.
TCAGGATGAAAGACAAAAATTTGAAAAAGTTAAAGGATGAAAAACATAGTTTGCTCTAGAAAAAAATTTATAAGAACCAAAATCAAAACATGCTCATTTTATAGAAACTAAAAATATAGTTAAGCCTAAGAGTATATATAAAAGAGTAATAGGTGAATGTGCCAACCATCAAACCACCATTTCATATATCAACAATGTGATGGACCTTTATAGAAGACCCTTCTTCAAAAGGACAAATGTTTTCAATAGGATTACACAAATTCTTCCATCTAACGGAAATTCTATGTTCCATTTCTAATCTGAGTAGATTTTTGTGATCATCTACTACTTTTCATTGATTTCATGCATAAAAGATAAACTGCTCTGTCAAAAAAAAGAAGATAAACTGCCCTTATAAGCAAAATGCACCTGTGTAGGGAGTAAACTACAGATAGGTAGGGTTTTGCCGTTCAAAATTAAACACATAAAGCCAAGTTGCAAAAGATTGTAGCTTCCATGACAGAATGCTTTGGTTCATATCATTTATTCCAGAAAGGTCCAAATTTTTTAAGTGGCTTTATCTACATGCAAAAATCAAAAGGTCAGGGGAAGTTGACAGAAGAAAAAAGGAGGGAAAAGGAAGCAGAGGCTTGGGTGGTGGTGAGTCATCATATCATATATACACAAACTTTCCAGAACATCTTGCCATCAATAAGGTCAAAAGGAACAGGACCAAATTTTCTAAATAATTGTTTTCTAAACTTATTTTTGCTTTCCGCTGAGTTATTTATTATTGGACAAAATAATTGTTTAATATAGTTTAAACGCCGCGCTGAGTTATTTATTATTGGACAAAATAATTGTTTAATATAGTTTAAAGTGATTTTAGTCCCTGGATATTGTGTAATACGGAATTCTAGCCACATTGGTGCAGGCTGCTGTGAATTAAGAGCAGCTAATGATTTGTAGGCATCCTGTTCAGCCTTTCACCTGTTTTGTAGACTTATATTATCATTGGTTGATGCTGTTCATGCTTTCTAGTATTTGTTACTTTTTTCATTAGTTATCGTCGTGAGTTCAAAGGATCAATCACAAATGGGATGAAATTTTAATTGGATTTATGAAATCTAATTTATGTAGTTACTACTTTTTTTTCTCCTTTTTATGATGCAGTGATTTATTTTTTATTTGATACCAACATAAATAACACCTTAAGCTCCCCGGTAATATCTCAAATATTTTTATAAGCTTCAATGGATCGACTATTGAGCTAATTCTTGGTCGGAGTAACACTATCTAATATTTTGAATTAGGACTTTATCTCTATATTATTATGAAGTATTCGTATGTTTAAGGCCAATGTCACAAATAATTTGTTAGCATGAGAAAATGTTTTCTATATGAAGATGGGATAGTTATAAAATCAACGCATTACTCCTCTAGATAATAAAGTCGAAGTAATATTTCTCTTAATGTAATTAAACATTATTTAGGGAAAAAATGAATTTATCTGGTCACACTAAATGAAATGTTTAAGTAATAAAGGTTTGTAAAATCTCTTTTCATATATCATGCTGTTATATCCTTTTGTTTGACATTTATTTCAGGCTATGACTCAGTTAGTTGCTAAATCATGTGAAGATGCCCGGCAAAAGGTTTGCTGTGGCTTTGGCTTTCCTTAACTTTTTTGTAAGGTTTCAGTTAGCAATTTAAGGGAATAATAATAGTGTAGTTGTGGAAAGAATGAAATTCTCCCTCGCTCTGTGAATAATATCCGCTTTTTTAACTTGAATTATTTTTATAGTATCCTAAAAGAATTGAAATTTATAGAGATGTAGAGTTTGATGTGAAAGTCAAAAGTCTTTAAGTGATCATAAAAATAAAAAAAAAAATATAACATAAAGGAACAATAAAAATTATAGAAAAATATATTCTTTTACTTTATTGTGAGTGAACACTGTTATCATCAATTTGATATATTTTAACTTATTAATATATACCGAAGTCATTTTGGAATATAGGTAAAAATTAACGTGATCAATGCAACTGCATCAATATTAACAAAGATAAATAAAATCAATTATGATCACTGTAAGTGGTAATGACTTGTGTCTCTTAATTAAATGATTAATGATTTGAATTCTATTTGGCATTTAAGTATAAAATAAATTGTGTTGCGAGAATAGTATAACTTTTATATCTATAAATATTGTTGTTATAATATTAAAATAATGACTTCATTAATTCATTAATTTAAAACCTCCATGATGTTGGTGACAATGAGGTTTTGAATAATGATTTTTTTTTTTTTGCAAAGAAATCATCATGTTGCTATCGTAATTCAATTGTGATGAATCCCATGAATCATATGACCATGATAAGGAACTTGTAAAAGGTGATTGAGGGATCAAATTGATTGGAAAGAGGAATTGTGAGATCTATTTTGTGATATTGATGAAGGTTAACAATGGTTTAAGAATCTACTTAGGATTTAAAGATTTTCTGTCCATGGTGGGTTTGACTTTAACCACTAAAAATTGAATGTTCATTAAATTTAAAGAATGAAGCTTAACTCTAAGTTTGTTGACCTAATTTATGTTTCCATCTTAATTTGAAATTGTGCATGTGATGAATTTGGATTTATGCTAATAATTTTTGTGCTTGAATTTAAAATTGGAATATAGCAATCTTTGACGGTTTTTAATGCAAGAATATGTCTAAGACTTTTTAAATAAATTATTCATGTAATTTATGGCAATTTTTAGTGGCTAGAAAACATTCTAAAATAAAATAATAATCAAAGAAAATGATCACGTCACCAATTAGCATCTAAAAAATAGATAAAAATGAAGAAAATCATGGACGAAATAAAAGTTGAAAGACTAAGATCAATCTTAAAAGGGTCAGAAACGAAAACTAGAAATTTGAAGAAGATAAAGGACGAAAACATAGTTTGCTCTAAAATTTTTTTACATGAACCAAAATCAAAACATGATCATCTTAGAGGAACTAAAAGCATATTTATCCCTACCAGTATATATAAGAAAAGAGCAATGGGTGAAAGTGTCCAACCATCAAACCAGCATTTCATATATCAGCAATGCAATGGGCCTTTATAGTCCAAGACCCTTCTTCAAAAGGCCATAGGTTTTCAATAGGATTACATAAATTCTTCCATCAAAGCCAATTGAACAACCATACAAGACATATTAGGGATGTGCTCAAACAACAGAAAATTCTATGTTCCATTTCTAATATCTGAGTAGATTCTTATGATCATCTACTACTTGTCATTTACTTCATGCATAAAAGATAAACTGCTTCGTCAAAAAAAAAACAAAAACAAAAACTGCCCTTATAACAAAATGTGGCAATTTCAATCTTTGGTGAGCAAAGTGCACCAGTCTAGGGAATTAACTACAGATAGGTAGGGTTTTGCCTTTCAAAATTAAACATACAACAAAGCCATGCTGCAAAAGATTGTAGCTTCCATGACAGAATTCTTTGCTTCAGATCATTTATTCCAGAAAGGTCCAAATTTTTTAAGTGGCGTTATCTACATCAAAAAATTAAAAGATCAGGGGATGTTCACAGAAGAAAAAAGGAAGCAGAGGCTTGTGTGGTGAGTCATCATATCACACACAAACTTACCCTCCAGAACATCTTGCCATCAATAAGGTCATAAGGAACAGGACCAAATTTTCTTGAATCATTGCTGTTATACTTGTTATCTCCCTCAACCCAAACGGCACCCTTTGGCACCTATAGAGGGAAGGCATACTTAGACAATGAAATCTCCAAAACACATTCAGCGATGGAAAAAATTAATTATTGTCAGAATTTTCTAGACCAAAGGCCATCGAATATCATGCCAATTCTTAATGTGAAGAAGCAAGGATGCTAGATACCAGTCATCCCAAAAATAACAATTAAAATACTGGCAAAGCAAAACCCATAATCAAAATGATCACAAAAAATGGGAATTTAATTTTCATAAGAATTTGACCATACCACAATCGTCTTAGACTTATCACCGTTATCAGGAGAGGAAATGTGTGTAAAACTATCACCCTCATATTCATAGGTCTCAGGATTGGAAATGTATGTAACACTATCACCCTCCAATCCAACCACACGTTTGGTCATAAAGTGCCTAGGGTGTTGAGGATTGCGCAAGACTACAATATCTCCACAAGTAACTTTACCAAACCGGGGTGAGATCTTTTCCATTAAGAACACACCTGTTTTCAAATCGATAGTAGGAAGCATGCTAGGACCATAGGTCTGCAGCAGCACTAGAAGTGTTTACTTGATAAAATAGAATTTAAGACAGGTTGACATAGAAATCATGCTTACCACAGCAGGGGCGATCAAATAGGTTTGGGTAACGTGTATAAAACAGTAGATCTTAGAAAACCTCCATCCTGCTTTAATAATAGGCACAAATGCCTCCAGGTTTCTCAATATCATCACTTCCGTTTTCCTCAGCAGGTACAAATCCCAAATACTGTTATCCTAAGTGGAAAAGAAAACAAGTGCTCTGCTCACCATTAGCAAACCTAAAACATGTCAGATGTGAGTGTTAGTATGAAGAAGGACGAATAGCAAGGGTTTTGCAGCAGATGAAGTTTGGGTCAGAGATAATGGTGGTGTAGGTGGATCAAAAGGTGTCAGATAAATAAGATGATGGGAGAAAAGAAAATTGAGAAAAAGAATAAATAAAAAAAAAGTATGTATGTTTATTGTTAGCTCATTATATAACACAGAAGTAGCACTATCACATTATTTTCTACTTGACAAACCAAATTCAACTTTTTCTCAATTTTTATGACAATGTATCAATCAAACAGCATCAAGAAAGAAGTTGTATATCTCTTGGTGACGCAAAAGTTTATTCGCGGGTCAAGTATATAATATCAATGTACCTTTCCATAAAATCAACTCTCACGACTAATTTAATAACAACTACTATAGGCAAAAGTGAGATAAAAAGAAAATACAAACTGAAGTAGATTACAACAAAAGGAAGAAAAACTGCCTTCTACAAAACAACCCTGCAGCAAGTAATAACCCAATTGCCATTATAAGCATTTGATGCTAACAAATTTAGATGCCAGAGTTAAACAAATAGTAGTAAATCAAACACTGCAAAATTCATTCATCAAGTGTCTGTTTGGAAATTAGAATTCTTTAATTTTAGTCAAACAATTGAGAATTTTCAAATTCTCTCCTTTTAGTCAGAAATTAGACTTCCTTAATTTTAGTTAACTGAAATTTATGTTTAAAATTTCTTGAATTTTAAAATCTTCCAAATAAAATATTCAAACACCAAATTTTATCTTAAAGAATTTTAAATTCCTATCTAAATTATTTTCCCTGTTATAAATAGTTCATCCAAACAGTGTGCAATGGCTTTTTTTAAAAATTCTGCCTCAACAATGAACACCTCGTCCTTTTTCAAACTAAAAAAGTTATGAAACCTAGTAGAGATTAGAAGAATCATAAACAAACAGTAGATATTATCATTCTAATTATAAAATCTAGGGTTTTAAATATCAATAGCGGTCTCATTTCGGTTTTATTGTGTTCACTGATATCGCGGCAATTAAAATGCAACAGTTCATGATTGAGGTCATGAGCAATTAAATTTTTTTAACCTTTTTCTAAAACCTAACAGAGAAACAATGTAGAAAACCAATGCTTCGGCGTGGATATTTGCTTGCCATTGTCCCATTCCATGTAACCAATTTCAGTAAAAAAAAAAAAAAAAAACTGTTGAGAACACAAACAAGTAAGCAACCACACACCACCATTCGAGGATTTGCAATACAAATTTCTTTCTCCGCGACAGAAACGCAAACGCGAAGAACCGAAACAAACACGTTCACGCTAATAAAAATAAATATAAAGGGGAACAAAGAGTCCTCCAAAATAGAAGGCGAAGAAAGAGAGAGAGAGAGAGAGTTACCGGTTATTGCTATTCTCTCTCTGATTTTGCCACCCAAACACCAAAGAGTTGCAGAAGAAGGCTTCTTTTTGCAATGAAATGTGCACAAATAATGATAGTGACGAAGCTCAGAGGCCCAAGAAGCCACTAGCAACATGGACTCCTACACCAAGCCCAACAGACAAATCATAACACCAGCCAAGTTCAAGGATTATATATAAAATATTAATAAATGTAGATTATTATAGTTGTGCCTTATATATTGTCCTCCAACTTTTATACAAGGGAGAAGAATTAATGAAAGTCATTATGTTGATATTATAACAACAATATTTGTAGATATAAAAGTTATATTTTGAAATTATAATAAATAATTTGAATTAGGCTAGAAAGTTTCTTTTAAATTGAAATGATATGATTAGTTATTTTTAAACAAATTTTGACACCAACATATTTTTTGACACCAATTTTTAAATTACACAAAACACGCAGTAATAACTTTTAGTTAATTATTAAGTTTTGTTTAGTGTACACAGTACACTAAAGTTATATTAGACCTTAATTGGATAATTGCTGAAATATAATAATAATAAATTTTATGTAAAAATAATTTAAAATTCAAAATTTATTTTTTTAATTTATTATATTTCTATAATTTTATTCACTATATTTTAAAATATAATATATAAAATTAAATTCTATTTTCCCATAGAATATGTATAAGTATGTAAGCTTTATTTTTATTTTATACAATATACATTATATTTTTATAAATTTATGTATTTTTATTTTATATATTATACATTACTTAAATTCTATATATATGATTTAATAACATTGTTTTCTATTTTTTATAATATTTATGTATGTGATTTATGGACAATTTTTTATCTATATTATAATAAATAACATAAATATCTTAATATAGATGAAAAAATATTATCACTAAATCATAAACATTATTTTAAAAAATATATAATATATAAAATAAAAATAAAACTTATATAAATATACATATCCTAATGTATGTGAAAATAGAATTTAATCTTATATATTATATTTAAAAGATAATACATAAGATTATAAAATATAATAAATTAAAAAAGAAAAAAATTGAACTATTTTCACATAAAACTTATATTAATACTATATTTTACACCAAATATTCAAACGAGCACTTGCATGTAGTGTTGAATGAGTGTGTATCTCACTCCAAAGACCCTAGTTCTAATCCTTCATTAAACATTTTTAAATTTTGAAATATAGGGATACTAAGATAGTGAATTAAAAAATAAGGAGACCAATTTGATGAACATTGGGAACCATATTGAATTTAATATAAAGTCCAATTTGGGTCTGGCTTTTGTGTTATAGTCAAATTGGGTCTTTATCAATGTATAAATTCCATGTAAATCATATTGAACCTTAATGAATCATTTGTCACAATTATGCTTTATATTTTAAAATACTTAATTTTATAAAATTTGATTATAACATATTTTCATAATATAAAGGGTATTTATTTATTATCATTTTTATATAATTATATAAAATAAAAAATGAGTTTGTACAAAACAGAAATTAAAACACTAATGATAAGCATGATTTATTTATCTTAATCAAATAATTTTAAAATAGGTTTTTAATTTTATTAAAATTATCATAATATAATTATAAATGTTATATATTTATAAACAAATATTGTAAATATTGATTTTTCAATTTATGAATATTAATAATATATTCAGTTCAATATTTAGTATTAGATTCTAAATTATTTTTATAAAAATTAGAATTCGGTCGCTAATTCGGTTGCCAATCTCAAAATAGTATTGACTTATAGCCACCGAATAACTTTTGGTCGCTATCTTCATAATATAGTTACCAAATCATATTCGATCGCTATCTTCATAATATAGTTACCGAAACGTATTCGGTCGCTATCTTCAAGTCCGCCTCGGTCGCGAACTCGGTTGCTATTACACTTTTGTACGCACAGATTTATAGCGACCGACAGTTTCAGCGACACTATCTTTCGGTCGCTAAATTTGTTACTGACAATAGTTAGCCACCACGCTTAAGTTCAATCGCAAATTCAGTTGTAATAAGATACATAATATAATCGATCACTATTTCAGTCCCTAATAGCCACTGAATGGTTTTGGTCGCTAAATCACATTTTTCTAGTAGTGAATTACAAACCAAGTGACTTGACACAGATCAATTCATGCTAGACAGTGAAAATCCCTAATTGGAGAGAAAAACCATAGACAAAAAAAATTCTTGTGATCCAAAACCATTCATCAAAGATTGATTAAGCTACAAGTATTTACAGATCACAGAGCTCAGCATTCACAGATAAAATCCAACAAAGAACCTCTCTTGGTGTGCATCATGTGCACGTGTCCACGATTGAGAACATACATCAAACACACTTTGCAATCTAAATAAAACAACTAATTTACACAGCAAACAAAGTGATTATTACCAATAAAATCAAGAATAAACATCCAAATTGTCCCCAAAGAACAACAGACATAAGCAGTGTGAGTTCTTCTTAGTTAGGGCTTGCACATATAGCTAATTAATATATTATTATGAAGAAATTAATATATGCAAATGAATATTGCAGAGATAAATCTCAAATTGAAAATTCGATTGCGAAGGGACTTACTAAATAATAGTTGGTGCCCAATCGAACACAGTCGCAGGGTTGTGGTTCAATGTTCAACATTAGGAATATGTGATAATATACGTTTGTTCTCTTGGTTGGCAAACTTGCTCAAAAGGTGCACAAGTTACACATTCCCAAGGGTGCTTGTAGACGTGATCCTGTGTATATGTTTTTACCATTATGCTATTTCTTCACTCAATTAAGTCAACACACCACACAAAAGTTTTGATTTAGGGTTTAGCCGCTAATAAAGGAGGAATTTCACTCAAGCAATTGAATCTGATAGGGGAAATAAATAATTAATTCATCAAGCTTGTTCAAATCAGAAGTTAATATCAAAGAAATTAAATTAACAGTTAAAGAATCAAGTCCAGGAAAAATAAGGAACGAATTAGCTACAAAAAATTAAATTATCGAGAGGTAGATCCTAAAGAAACGTGACTATGCGTCGAAAGCAGCTACCGCATAAATCGAATTCACAAAATCAATCGACAATGCACTAATAATAGAGAATCGAGGGTTCAAAAATACAAAGATATAATAAAAGATTAAAAGGAGTGTGAAGTTGCCCTAATCGAAGGCCCTATAGTAATGAGTGCCCACCGTTATCTCCACTCAGATTTCGCATTTTGGTCAAAGTCCCATTACGCCGTTCAGCAAGATCTAAAACTTTAACCTAATTGGGCTGGGCTAAGTAATGTTTTCAAGGTGTTGCTAAGTGCACCAAGCATATTGCTTGTGCACCCAGAATAGAAAACGAAATTCCCAAAATGCCATTCATATAACACAATGTTCTAACCATATGAGCTAATAAGCCAATTATATTATAAAATAAATAATGTTGCTATATATAATAATAAAATTTCTAATTTATATTTAATGCACATGTAAATTTAAATAATAAGTTTTGTAACAATTAAGTTGATATAACTTATACGATTAACATTAAATACACATTAGAAATTTTACTGTTATATATAGCAACATTATTTATTTTATAACATAATTGACCTATTAGCTCAGTTGGTTAGAACATCGTGCTAATAATGCAAAAGTCACAAGTTTGACTATTGTTTAGGCCATTAATTTTAAATTAATTCATAAAGCATATTTTTAAAATTTTAAAAAAAAAAACTTACGGATCATGTTTTCAGTCTACAGGACTGGCTTTTACTTCCTTCATATTCCATTTTGCTTCTTCACCTTCTAGTTTTAAAATATCCCTAGATTAAAACCTTCCAAGTCTTGGAATTTCCTTGTACACCCCATAATTGCTAGTACACCCCACAATTTAATTATTTGTGGAGACTAGAAATTCATATAAGACTACAGATTGTCAATCTGTATAGGCCATATGGATTACCAATCGTTATTGTTTATAAGGATTATTAATTTGTATAATTATTTTTTAATTATAATTAATTAATTAATAATTTAGTCGTTAAAAAATTTATTTAATAAATAAAAAATAAATATTATTGCATATTTTTAATATTTAATTAATTAATTAATTTTTTAAAGTTAGTTTGTAATAAATATTTAATTCAATAAATTTTTGTTATTTTTTATGCAAATTAATTATATTTGAAAGTTGAAATAGTTATTTGTAATATTTTTATCATAAATTTATCTTTACTAGAATATGGGAAGTGTAGTCTACAAATATTTTTTAAAAAATGTATATTGATTTATGAATATATAAAAGTTTTAAAAAAAATAAATAATATATTGGTGAATATATTTTTATGAAAGTGAAATATTATTTGAAGAATGACATTAATTTTTATGTCTATTTTAATGTGCACCATAGTGGATTGGAGTCTATAGAGAATATTTGTTCAAACAACGTATAAATAACATGAAACACCTTTATTCCACACAACATACTTTCACAAACCAAATTTAATCTCAATACTATGGTATTTTTGGGATAGACAAACGGTCAAACCATGACTAACTCGAAATTAGTTTTTATTTTTTCAAATGAATCAATCATTCACAATCAAATTGGTGTTTATTTTCAAAGTTCTATTGCAATACCAATGTGAGTTCCTAATGAATATTCTTTTGAGACATTCGATGTTGCTCTATTTTTTCTACAAAGTAGTTATTTAGAATAAAATTTATAATATTTTAACTACATCATTCAAAGAATTAGAATAAACTAAAATTTTTGTTGTTGTTGAATGTTACAAAAGGTGTATAATAAAATAAAATAAAAAAGTTCATTTTATCTTATGTTGAACTTTACAAAATCAAAATTATCTAGGTTGATATAGATCCTTGTACTTGAAGTTGAGTTGATTAAATACTCATCTGAAAAATAATTATTAAAATATAATTATTTATAAATTAAAATTATTATAGTAAATAAAATATAAAAAATTGATTGTAAGCAAAAAGTATGTAAGAATTTGAGTTAAAATAATTTATTTATTAAATAAGTTGAATTGAAAACAATTGTCTAAAGGGATTTGTCATTCCCACTATTATGAGTTATTGTTAACAATGGTGTTAATTACTCGAGGTATTATAGTCTTATGAGTTTATCTCATAACTAGTTTTTAATTATGTGAATCACTTTCAGAAAGTTTATCTCATTTACAATTGGCCTCGATCTTTAGATATTTTATCTCTTTGGCGGTCAATTAGTATAATTAAATCACTAATTATAACTTAAGAATTATATCCAAATATCACTACTACAAAATACACACTTTCTACATATTGATTTTAAAGGCCTTTTTATATCAGTTATTGAACTGGTGTATAGATTCAATCATGCTACAATTTTCGGAAGGCATTTTCCCTAATCCTCCCCACTTACCTACAATTTTTTTTTGTTATTTTTAAATTATTTGTTTTCTTTTCATATCTATTGACGAAATTTTTCTTTCTTTTTGGCTCTTTTAGATAAGTTTATAGAATAAGTTCTTCCGTACGAGTTTTTTTCAATTTTTTAAAAAATATTTGTGATAAATACTCGAATTTGTGACTTTCATATTATTAGCACAATGCTCTAACCAATTAAATAATATTATTATATCTAACACTAAAATTTCTAATGTATATTTAATGCACATATAAATTTGAATAATAAATTTTGTGACAATTAATTTTGATATAAATCATATATAGATTTAATATATATTAAAAATATATTGATTAAATAATTCGTATGATTTATATCAAAATTAATTATCACAAAATTTATTATTTAAATTTATATGTGTATTAAATATATATATTAAAAATTTTAGTGTTATATATAGCAACATTATTTATTTTATAACGTAATAGTGCTAATAATCAAAGGCTTAGGCCATTAATTTGTCACAAATATTTTTTTTAAAAAAAAAATTGTTACCGAAGAAACTTCTTCTAGAGGAAGAACTTAATTAGGTATGTCTTGAAAAATCCTCAAACCTAAGTTTGGCATACTAGACTCAAGTTTTAGACTCTCGGAGCTAAAATTTGAATATTGTTGTACAATTTTTCTTAAAAAAGCTAATATAGCCTTGGAATTATGAAATTGGTAATTATCTAATACCAAAACAAAGTAACTTATTAAAATATGAGAAACTTTTCAAATTGGGATTAGATATAATATTTGAACTAGAAATATAAGAAATATCATTTTCCAAATACAAGCAAATTCTCAAATTAAAGAAATAAATGATGTTTTTATTTAACCAGATCTACTAAAAAGCCCAAGTCCACATCCCTTGAGCATTATAAATATGAGTCTCTTCCCAGGAAGTGGTGTGCACCAAACAAAAAGAAGAAAATCTCTAAAGGAATTTAGTATCCAAGTTTAGAAAAAATAGCGAAGAAAAATTAGCCTATAACTTGGATCAATGGTGCGTATGTGTCTAAAGTGAGAAAGAGATAGTGCATAGAGTTCTAAAGTGATTTGTTTTTCCCACTATTACAAGTTATTGTTAACAAAGTTGTTACTCTAGATATTATAGCCTTAAGAATTTATCTCACAACTAGTATTGATTAATGTGGATCACTTTGAAAAAGTTTATGTCATTTACAGTTGACCGCTTTAGGTCTAAACGAATATCGAAGGAATTTGATTATCTCATTAATATAATTAAATCACCAATTATAACTTAAGAATTATATGTAAATACCACTGCTACAAAATACACTGTCTATATATTGGTTGTAGAGGCCTTTTTATATCAATTTATTGAATTGATGTAGATTCAACCATTGTAGAAATTGAGATTTTTCTTCAATTCTCTGAAACATCTTTTTCAATCCTCCGCACTTACCTACAGATTTGTGCGTCATGTGCACGTGTCCACGATTGAGAACATACATCAAACACAGTTTGCAATCTAAATAAAACAACTAATTTACACAGCAAACAAAGTGATTATTACCAATAAAATCAAGAATAAACATCCAAATTGCCCCCAAAGAACATCAGACATAAGCAATGTGAGTTCTTCTTAGTTAGGGCTTGCATATATAGCTAATTAATATATTGTTATGAAGAAATTAATATATGCAAATGAATATTGCAGAGATAAATCTCAAATTGAAAATTCGATTGCGAAGGGACTTACTAAATAATAGTTGGTGCCCAATCGAACGCAGTCGCAGGGTTGTGGTTCAATGTGTCAACATCAGGAATATGTGATAATATACGTTTGTTCTCTTGGTTGGCAAACTTGCTCAAAAGATGCACAAGTTACACGTTCCCAAGGGTGCTTGTAGACGTGATCTTGTGTATATGTTTTTACCATTATGCTATTTCTTCACTCAATTAAGTCAACACACCACACAAAAGTTTTGATTTAGGGTTTAGCCGCTAATAAAGGAGGAATTTCACTCAAGCAATTGAATCTGATAGGGGAAATGAATAATTAATTCATCAAGCTTGTTCAAATCAGAAGTTAATATCAAAGAAATTAAATTAACAGTTAAAGAATCAAGTCCAGGAAAAATAAGGAACGAATTAGCTACAAAAAATTAAATTATCGAGAGGTAGATCCTAAAGAAACGTGACTATGCGTCGAAAGCAGCTACCGCATAAATCGAATTCACAAAATCAATCGACAATGCACTAATAATAGAGAATCGAGGGTTCAAAAATACAAAGATATAATAAAAGATTAAAAGGAGTGTGAAGTTGCCCTAATCGAAGGCCCTATAGTAATGAGTGCCCACCGTTATCTCCACTCAGATTTCGCATTTTGGTCAAAGTCCCATTACGCCGTTCAGCAAGATCTAAAACTTTAACCTAATTGGGCTGGGCTAAGTAATGTTTTCAAGGTGTTGCTAAGTGCACCAAGCATATTGCTTGTGCACCCAGAATAGAAAACGAAATTCCCAAAATGCCATTCATATAACACAATGTTCTAACCATATGAGCTAATAAGCCAATTATATTATAAAATAAATAATGTTGCTATATATAATAATAAAATTTCTAATTTATATTTAATGCACATGTAAATTTAAATAATAAGTTTTGTAACAATTAAGTTGATATAACTTATACGATTAACATTAAATACACATTAGAAATTTTACTGTTATATATAGCAACATTATTTATTTTATAACATAATTGACCTATTAGCTCAGTTGGTTAGAACATCGTGCTAATAACGCAAAAGTCACAAGTTTGACTATTGTTTAGGCTATTAATTTTAAATTAATTCGTAAAGCATATTTTTAAAAATTAAAAAAAAAACACTGAGGGATCATGTTTTCAGTCTACAGGACTGGCTTTTACTTCCTTCATATTCCATTTTGCTTCTTCACCTTCTAGTTTTAAAATATCCCTAGATTAAAACCTTCCAAGTCTTGGACTTTCCTTGTACACCCCATAATTGCTAGTACACCCCACAATTTAATTATTTGTGGAGACTAGAAATTCATATAAGACTACAGATTGTCAATCTGTATAGGCCATATGGATTACCAATCGTTATTGTTTATAAGGATTATTAATTTGTATAATTATTTTTTAATTATAATTAATTAATTAATAATTTAGTCGTTAAAAAATTTATTTAATAAATAAAAAATAAATATTATTGCATATTTTTAATATTTAATTAATTAATTAATTTTTTAAAGTTAGTTTGTAATAAATATTTAATTCAATATATTTTTGTTATTTTTTATGCAAATATATTATATTTGAAAGTTGAAATAGTTATTTGTAATATTTTTATCATAAATTTATCTTTACTAGAATATGGGAAGTGTAGTCTACAAATATTTTTTTAAAATGTATATTGATTTATGAATATATAAAAGTTTTCAAAAAAGTAAATAAGTTATTGGTGAATATATTTTTATGAAAGTGAAATATTATTTGAAGAATGACATTAATTTTTATGTCTATTTTAATGTGCACCATAGTGGATTGGAGTCGATAGAGAATATTTGTTCAAATAACGTATAAATAACATGAAACACCTTTATTTCACATAACATACTTTCACAAACCAAATTTAATCTCAATATTATGGTATTTTTGGGATAGACAAACAGTCAAATCATGACTAACTTGAGATTAGTTTTTATTTTTTCAAATGAATCAATCATTCACAATCAAAATGGTGTTTATTTTCATAGTTCTATTGCAATACCAATGGGAGTTCCTAATGATTATTCTTTTGAGACATTCAATGTTGCTCTATTTTTTCTACAAAGTAGTTATTTAGAATAAAATTTATAATTTTTTAACTACATCATTCAAAGAATTAAAATAAACTAAAATTTTTGTTGTTGTTGAATGTTACAAAATGTGTATAATATAATATAATAAAATAAAATAAAGAAGTTCATTTTATCTTATCTTGAACTTTACAAAATCAAAATTGTCTAAATTGATATAGATCCTTGTACTTGAAGTTGAGTTGATTGAATACTCATCTGAAAAATAATTATTAAAATATAGTTGTTTGTAAATTAAAATTATTATAATAAATAAAATATAAAAAATTGATTGTAAGCAAAAAATATGTAAGACTTTGAATTAAAATAATTTATTTATTAAATAAGTTGAATTGAAAATAATTGTCAAAAGGGATTTGTCATTCCCTCTATTATGAGTTATTGTTAACAATGGTGTTAATTACTGTATTATAGTCTTATGAGTTTATCTCATAACTAGTTTTTAATTATGTGAATCACTTTGAGAAAGTTTATCTCATTTACAATTGGCCTCGATCTTTAGATATTTTATCTCTTTGGCGGTCAATTAGTATAATTAAATCACTAATTATAACTTAAGAATTATATCCAAATATCACTACTACAAAATACACACTTTCTACATATTGATTTAAAGGCCTTTTTATATCAGTTATTGAACTGGTGTATAGATTCAACCATGCTACAATTTTCGGAAAGGCATCTTCCCCAATCCTCCCCACTTACCTACATTTTTTTTGTTATTTTTAAATTATTTGTTTTCTTTTCGTATCTATTGACGAATTTTTTCTTCCTTTTTGGCTCTTTTAGATAATATGCTAGACTCAATTGTTTTAATATATCCTTTTTTTTTACTTATTGTTTTGTAAAGGTGCAGTTACTTGGAGTTTCTTGATTGTTGTACGGTTAATTATTGGAGTTTGATAGTGAGAATCAAGAATTGAAAAATTATTATACAGTGTTTTCTTTCATTATTATTATTTCTAACAATACGTTTTTCTTTGAATTTCATCAGTAAATTACCAAGTTATCTTCTGCTTTCTATCTCATCATCAATATTCGCCTCCAAAGTGACTGCAAAAGACAAAAGAAACTAAGAAGAGGAAAATGGACTCTCCAATTATCCTGGCACAATGATTTTCCTATGGTCATGTCAAAGCATGTCATGAAGATTTTATATGCTTTCAATTACTCGAGTGGAGACAATTGAAATTTTATGTATCTAGCTAAAGAAAAGTAGCATATATTGCAGAATCATAAGAATTATATTAATTAAGTTCTCTTCTCCCTATATTTAGACCCCTCCATATCGTACAAAGTTAAACAATATCAAGTCTCGTTGGTTCTTACACAAGGGAGTGTCTTCTGCCTTCAAACATTCAACAATATTTTTTCCCCAGGCAGCACCTCCTCCTGCCAGCAGCACAAGGTTCAAGGATTTTGTCTGAGGATATAAAATTGGAATGGTAACTCAATCTTTGAATTTAGTGTAATATATGCAGATTTATTCCTTGTTTTTGTCACTTTTGTATTTTTCCTCAATCCCATTGCTCTTTTCATCTTTTCCCCTCTCTTGGATCTCCCAAATTAGTTATATTTATTTTAACCAAACCCAGTTGACAACCCTGGCTAACTTATAGTACTATTTTTAAGTGTAGATATTTGATTCCCTTTTCGGTTCAAGGTATACAAAAACTACCAATTTTTGAAGAAAAATGAGAATAAAAAAATCCCGGTTTTCATATTAAACTAGCTATATAAAATCAAGGGCAAAGTGTGGAGACAATTATAAAAAAGGAAGCAAATTTTATTAGGGTAGCTAGTTTGATTTTATCAACAATTAGGGTGATGATTTGATTTTAAATTGTAAAAATAGGTAATAAATTAGGGAAGGGGAGTGTATAGCGTATAATGGATTGTATAGTACCATAAAGAAAGCGTAAAATAATGGATATTTGGCCATCTAACACACACATTAATTGATCACTTCTCTTTTGATAAAATTTATTACTATTATCATCATTATTTTACAATATAGTGATAACAAACATGGTGAATGCGTCACAGAAATTAATGGTGGTGTGAGAGAGAAAAAGAAAAAAGGAGGTAGCTATAGCTAGGAGGAAGATCAGGAGCAAAAAAGAAGTACTACTGCAAGTGACTACTACTATGGCATCTTCAAATTCACCATGTGCAGCATGCAAGTTCTTGCGTCGCAAATGCCAACCTGAGTGTGCATTTGCACCATATTTTCCCCCTGACCAGCCTCAAAAGTTTGCAAATGTTCATAGAATTTTTGGGGCAAGCAATGTCACAAAGCTTCTCAACGACTTGCACCCTCACCAACGTGAAGATGCTGTCAATTCCCTTGCTTATGAAGCTGAGATGAGGCTCCGTGACCCTGTCTATGGTTGTGTAGGAGTCATATCACTCTTACAACACCAACTTCGCCAGCTTCAAATGGACCTCTATTGTGCGAAATCCGAGCTCTCGAGGTACCAAAACTTGAGCATCACCACCAATTTGAACTCTCTAGCTTCCGAATCCGCGACCACGGCCTATCATCACCATCACCAGAACATGTCTGGTGCTGGTGCCGGTGCCGGTGCCGGCCGTGACCATCATTATCACTATCATCGCCATCATCAGTTCTTTCCAAGGGACCAACACCAACAACAACAAGTGGTGAGAAGCTTTGATGCCGGCAACAGCTATGATGCAAGTCTTTTGGCCATGAACATATCCGCCAACTTAGGGCAACTCAACCAGCTTCAGCATCATAGTGCAGCTGGCGGGGGCGACGACCGCAACTGCTCCTAGGGTTTCATGGGGGTGACATATTTAATGCAATAGGTAATTAATTTAGTTAAACTTTTTTTTTCTTCTCTCTTACTCTTATTTCAGCTATAATGGTTCATTTAATTTGTGGTTTGTTAATTATCATCATTACTGATATCCACATAAATGCATATTTTGTCACTCACAATGATGTATAAACATGGACTCATAACGTTGCCAGATTCTTCAATTCTATACACATATATATAATGTAAGCAGTTACTCAAGTGCTTGCCTTAGTTAATTTGGAAATATTACTCTACAATGTGCTGTCTAGGTTTCGAAATGTTAATCTCACTATCAATTGTCATTAATCTGGTGCATGAGTTTTAGCACACAATTGTTTTAATAATATATACTTACACACATAAATAGCATATTGGTGAGACATAATGCATGCGTTAAAAAAATCGTCATAAATGTATAATCAAGATGTATGATTAAAGATTAAATGAACAACGACTAATTTTATGTATGGTTGAATGATTAAAATTAGTTTTTTTTTTTTTGTTAATGCTAAAGAGTTTTGACAGTACAATGGAGAAAAAAATAGTACCCCCCAATCTTCATTTTTGACGGGTACTTCTCAAGACTAAGATACCGTGGAAGTTCGAGTTGCATTTTAATAATTTTTTTATTCATTGCAAAGCATCTAGGCAGAAATATGACGTCAATAAAAAATAAGAAGAGGATTCCTCCACGGAAATTAAGATTTGATTATTAATTAGCGAACAGTTTGTTCTCGTCTTTTAATCAGTAATGATAGTACAGTTTTGGTCAAGTTTACGAAATTTATGGTCCAATAGCTTGGCATGGTGTTAGTACTGTTTCGTAAGAATATTTGTTTATTGTTCTCCGTAACCATACGTTTAATTAGAGTAAGCTACTATTTTATCTACGAAAGTATATAGGGCCTGTTTGAAGAATTTTTTAGAGTTTCTCTGCTAAAAATTAGAGCTTTTTTTTTTTTTTTTTTAAATAGACAAATTTTCAAAACCTTTGAAAAGTTCTTCTAGTTTTATATCCAAAAATTTTCATGTGCTATAATTATGAAAAATTTCAATTGTTTTATTTAAGTTTTTTTACAACAATTATTTCATTCAAGTCTTTAAACTTAATCACTACTTAAACATACATTTTTTGTTTTTTTATGAGTTTTCGAAACATATATTAGTATTATTACTTAAATCACATATATACTTTTTTTATATAAAATTTAGACAAAAATGTTTGGCCAATTACATTTTTATAAACTTATTTAAAACTTTCTTAATGTTAAGAACTGATGTGATAATACTGTATGTACACTATCAAGAACTAGTACACTAGGAAGTACTGTGTATATATATTAGTCTTATAATTAATTGTATCGATTTTTTTGGTCATGCGATACTTTGCTTTGCCAATACACATTAAACAGTTGAAGTACTTAGATACGAGAAAAAAAAATTAGAGATGATTAGACTATGCTGTAAAAGAGAAGTGCATTTATAGCAGTTGCTTCTGAGTAAAACTACTCAATCAACCCTACGTTTAATTCTGAATGTCATTGGCATTTATTAGACAGTGCCAACACTATGGACCTGTTCTTCTCTATCAGAACGCCTTTGTTAATTCCATTGGGTATGAAATGAATTCAATGACTGTGACTTGACCCATTCTTTTACCTTTTTTCCTTCTGCCTTATCACACTGCTATGCTATCCCCTCTTGACTATTCCTTGTTTCTATCAATACACCTTTTTCTTGAAGTTTGGCTTTGCACGCTTTTCTATATTTGTAACTACATACATATTCATCTTTCTTCCAAGTTCAAACTGTTAAATAAAAGAATATATACACATCACAAAAACTATGCCCAATAAACCACCTACTGCATTTCTTTCATATCTTTATTACTTCCTTAATTACATGCTGTTTGTCCCCTCCCATTTCTCCTTTTCCTTCTCCTTCTCTTTCTCTATATATTGTCTCATCCCGGAGAAAAGAAAAAGGAAACAAATTAATTAATAACACACTTTGATTGTCCATGAGATGTGACAAATCGACAACGTAATGAATTGCATTTTGCAAATGCATGGACACTACTCAATCTCAAGTCTAACAGTAATTGGAGTAGTTGATAGTATTTGGGTTTTATATTTCATACAAAGATTTTATTTATTTATTTAACAGTTGTATACCCAATTTCTCATTTGATGACACTTCTGGTTTACTATTGACATTTTCAGATAATTTTAAATATATAACAATATTAACTCAGCATTGTAACAAATTAAAGAACATTTTGTAACAGTTCTATATTTGCTATTTGAATTTAAATTATGATAATTTTTTAAAAGGAACATAAGGCAAAACTAGCCAATTCAATTAATTTGTATAAAGGAATATGACCTAACGTAACGATCGATTCTTTCATCACGATATACGTAATAATTAACTTTGTAATCAGGGATTTGTTTTTATAAAGACATTGACATACTTTGTTCTACATTTTCCCCATTATTAATATAATTTTATATATGTATGTTTTATGTTTTTTTTAGTAAATTAAGGTATAGATATCCATAATTTTTCACTTAATAATTTCTTTCTTGTAGTATATGGCAATTTCGTAACAATTATGTTAAACAGGTTTGGTTTGCAGGATAACAAGCTAACCCGTTGACCGTTTAATGTTAGCCTAAATATTAAAATACTAAAACAATACCAAATGTTTAATGTGAGGTAGGATTTATAAGTAGTACTACTTTTAAAATATATCTACCCCTTAATATTTTTTAGTTAATATTTTTAGTATTAATTAAATATATTAAAATGATACTTTAAAATAGTGAGATCATACTATTTACTTAATGTTTAGTATTAAATAAATTAAATATTAAGTATTTTCTATTAGTCTTTTAGTATTTTAAAATATTTTAATCTTTTAAATATTATATTAAAATGATTATAAAAAATATTTTGAAGAATGTAAATTACTTTTATTTTTATTAGTATACCTTAACATTGTATCCCCAATAATGTATAAGCTAGCAGCATATAGAATTATAAAAGAAAATTGTGAGAAAACTGTGCTCGCACCTGATAATATAATGTGATTTATTGATTTTAATAAATAAAGAAATGATAAATAATAGAATATACTATAAGTCATCAGTCATTATGGACAGTAGATTGGCCCGTTAGCCCGAGCTATCTGAGGGCTAATGTGAGGCTAAAACAATAAGGTAGTTTCTATTTGCACTCTGATATTTTACTTGTACAATTCCTTTTGCTCCATTTTTCCCGAAATATCCTCTTAAACACACTCTCCCTGTTCCCCCTCCGTGCTACTAAAAGCAATGCACTCACCCACTGCTTGAGCATGTTGGGCTGCTCAAAATAATTAATTTTTAAGAAATAATAATAACTGGCTAGTTATTTACATAAAAATAATTATTTCAAATAATTTGTTTTTATTCTTCATAACCAATTATCTAATTATTTATAGCTGTAACTTATTATATAACTAGTTTATTTATAACTGATTATATATAATCGTATTTTAAAACAATAACTGCTATATCAAATTATAACTAATTATATAAAAAATAGTTATGATTATAATTATAATTATGTAAATACTCACGTCAAGAATACTCCTTATCAACAAGAACCTTGGAATCAGGTGTGATGGCAGGTCTCCAATTGTTGGAATTCGTAACTATTGTTGAAAGGGCTATCACTGTGCCAAAAGAGATACAAAGTGTTGAATGTTTATAATATTATTCGCCTCCTTATGGCTTAAATCTAGACGAAACATTCTAAAAGGAATTATTTTTTAAATTAAAAAATCAGAGTAAATTTTAAATAAATAATTAAAATTTATAAATAAATACTTAGAAAGGAATAAATCATAAGATATGTAACGACTTTTGAGTTCATAATTGTATTTTTTTTTCTTTTCTACGGAAGTTATAAAAAAATTATGATTTTTTAATTTTTTTTAAATGTGACTTTGAAGTCACAAATTATTTACGGCTTTTAAATCATAAGTAATTTTATTTAAATCTATAATTTATTTTTAATTTTATTTAATATTTTTATATATTATTTTACTTAATATTCTTTACTTTTATATTGTTTTTATTTTTTTATTTAATAATTTTGGTTTTTTTATATTTTATTTAATATTTTCTATATTAAATAAATCCATAACATTATTCACAAATTTAAATCGTAAATAATTTTATTTAAATTAATATTTTTATATTTTTGTATATTATTTTTATTTAATATTTTTCTATATTTTTTATTTAAAATTTAGTTTATTTTTTATATTTTATTTAATATTTTTATATTAAACAAATATTTAATATTTTTATTATTATTTTAAAGTTATAAATAATTTTATATAAATTAATATTTTTATTTTATAATTTTAAATAATATTTTTATATTATTTTATTTAATATTTTATATTTTATTAAATATTTTAATATTAAATAAATTCTTATCATTAGAAAAAAATAAAAAAATAAAAAAATATTAAATGAAACTAAAACTAAAAATATTAATTTAAATAAAATTATGACTTTAAAGTCCTAAATAACTTACAACTTTAAAGTCAAATTTAAAAAAATTAAGAAATTATAAAATTTTGTATGGCTACATTAGAAAATATAGTCATAAAATGATTTACAATTTTGAATTTAGAAGTTGTGAGATATTTTACGAATTATTTTTGTTGATATTTATTTAAAATTTATCGGGATTTTATAATTTAGAAAAAAATTAAGAAATGTTTGGCCTTAAATCTAATCATATCTGGGGTTTTCTTTATCCGCTTGTCAAAGAGATACAAAGTGTTGAATTATTGTTTATAATATTATTATTCGTTTTATATAAGCTCAGTGTTGAGAAATTCACGGTTGTCATGTTCAAATTATCATATTATTATGAGATATACTATACAGTATACAACGTGAAATTCTATTTTATATTTATTGAAAGAAATATTAGCTGAACTTCAAGAATTAATATGAATATATAGGATCAAATCTATGTGTACCATGCCTAAGGAAATACCGCTACAGGATTGGAGTGAATATATATTCCAAAAATCTAAGTCTATGTTTTATAGAAAATGGTCAAATATATTCAGCCGATGTCAGACTCACTTTAATTAATCAAGTGGGAGGATATGATAATTAATGTATTGAAGTTATTAAAAGGTGGGAGTATTATTCAAATTTAAAATAAAAGTAATTTTTGATAGTTTCTTTCAAACAAATTTCAAATTCATCAGAATTTTTTTTTATGTGAATCGTAGGATTAAAAAAAAACAATACACTCACTTTAATTTAATATACTTTAAAATGCCAGGTTTCCTCGTCACACATGAATGACCCTGGTACGAATAAAAATGAAAGAATCAATTAAAATAAAAAAGAAATAGCAGACAGAAGAATGAATAATATACCAAAAAATAGGAAATGGAAGAAATGCTAAGTGGGACTGGAGGGGGAAAAAGGATGCATGCCAAGCTGTGTGTTAATTAATAGTTGGTCCAATTCTTATTTTATAAAGCTACTTTATTTAAAGTTAAAATAAGAAATTTGGTGCCTAGTGCTAGTTCTCTGTTGTTTATTCTAAGACAAGGCAATAAAGCTGCCCACTCTTTA
This sequence comes from Glycine soja, assembly GCF_004193775.1. NCBI lineage: Eukaryota > Viridiplantae > Streptophyta > Magnoliopsida > Fabales > Fabaceae > Glycine > Glycine soja. Next base: position 38,268,082 of record NC_041012.1, on the reverse strand, counting down.
ATTAGCTTTTTCATATTTTCATAAATGCTTGATTGAGTAGATCCTTCATCAGGTGGATTAAATCTTCTTCAATGATTTGGAGATGTAATTTCAGCTTCTTCTTTCAGTCAATAATATTCAGCATTTTACCCTAAAAAAATTAAAATAAAAAACAAAAAATATTTGACGAAGAGATGTCCAGATTCCTTATTCTTTTAACAATCAACATCATTTTTTCTTACAAATTTTTCAATTTTGATTGTATTACAAATTTCTCAATTTTGATTGTATTGACCATTTTCTATCTTAATCTAATTTTTGAAGATGTAACACAAATAAACAATAAACAAAATGGTAGGCTTCTAATGAGGTAAACCTACCATGAAATAAATGCATAACTTATTTTAAATAGAAACTCTAAATATTAATTTGTGGGTTTAAGATTGAGAAGAACAAAACAGCTAGAGAAATAGATGATGAAAGGAAAACAGAGATATAACACAAACTACAGAAACTAGAGTTATTGCATTAAACATAATTAAAAATACAAAGAAGTTTCGATAAAAAGCTCTCTCTAAGTCTAAAATCTATTAGAATAAATATTGACAAATATCTAATACAACTTAATATTTAATTTACCTTTTCAAAGTTTAATTGATATTTAGTTTCCTAAATTCAAAATTAGACTTATAAAAAACCAAAATTAAATTGGAAGTAACAATTGCAATTGACAAGACGAACAAAGATAAGATAAACAAAACAAAAAGAATATATAAATAATAATAATAAAAAAAGAGAATAGTTATTAATATGTCTCAAAATTAAAGTTATTAATTTATTATGTAGTTATAAATAACATTTAATTAATTCCTGAAATAAATTATAATCAAACCAATATTACAGAAACGAAAACAAATTCATTTGATTACAAATATAAATACTTATAACCTTTAAAATAACAATAGTATATTATAAAATGAAAAGATATTAACAAATAAAATAAATAACATCTAATATTTTGTGAATGTAATTATTTCAATGAAAACTATAAAAAAAGAGTATTTATGAAAAAGGAGTAGTATATTTGTTTAAAAAGAGGAAAAAATGTTATTATTTTTGTAATGAATACTATAAAATGGGAATAAATATTTTATCAAAAATAGAATAAAATAGATAATTAATACTTAAATACTATAATTTTTATAATCAACATCTTTAAATAAAAAAAATTAGTTTAATAATAAAATATTACATTAAATATCAAGGGACCTTGGCCCCCCTCCAATATGAGTAGGTCCCTCCCTGCCTATGTTGTGTCCATCCACCTTTATCGTCCAACAACTTTATTACATATCATGTAAACATTATTTAGGATTATAGATCAAATTATTTACACCATCCAATAATTTCTCTTATACAAGGGACGCCTCAATGGAAGCAAATTCTCCGTTTATGATTCTTTTTACTTGTATTGTAGTCGTGTACTTCTAAGCTATTAAGAAGAGTAGAGAAGAACCTCACATGGATCATGCATGCGTCTAATATAACTTAAAAATTCACAAATTAACCAGATTCTTGTTTATTTAATTATTTTTAAACTTGAATCTTCTTAATCTTATAGATTACAAATTATATCAAAGGGCATCACTCATGATAGCAGAAGCACTCAGAGTATATTATTTTCTTTGTTCGCAATTTTACTTTATCCTTTTGGAAACATAACACTCTTTATAGTACCGTTTGCCACCCATATTCTTTCCTTGAAGGTTTGAATCGAAGTAGGTTTATGAGTAGCAATAGTTTAGGGAATCCTAACGAATATATTGTCGGTTATATCCTTAATTATTAGATAGCTATCTATCATACATCATGAACCCATTAAGGGCATATTATGAAATCTATACAAGAGAGCAAACTTAGGGGCCACAAAAGCTACATAAATTTTATATTATGTAATTCACTCTCTTTCTTGATCCATACTGAAACTCATTATTTTGGCTTTGCATTTTAAACTAGTGTACTTTTCTTGGCTCTATAAATAGGCATTTTTGGGTTTCAATTATTTGCCTAAGTACTTTGGAAGATTGGTAGGGTGAATCACCAACATGTCTAAGCAAGTTTCCAGTAGCACTATGCCACAGGAGAAGCTCTTGCTGAACCCATTTGAAGTCAGTGACGATCAGATCTTGGAGAGAATATACATAACCCATTTCCATTGTGTTGAGAAGTATGACGTTGGAGTTCTTTATAGTGTTGCTTCAAATGTTATCAAACACTCAATTGAAATTGCTGACATGATTATCAAGGTAACCTTGCCAATAAACTTTACACTCTTGTATGTACTGTTGTTGTACATTGAACACATTAACATTTTATTTGAATGCAAATAAATGTCGGATAATGATGCTAGCTTGTCCAAATCACTTAGTGATACCAATCTTAACTTATCTAGTCAATTGGAATAGTCCAATGTGTTATCTATGAGTTACATGTACAATTTTGGAAGAAGAAAAAAATAGGCTAAAAAGTCAATGCATCTGGATCTTCTGCCATTGTTGAGTAAGAGAAAGACACATTATATCATACAAAAATTCACCATAATTGATTGTAGTGTATCCTGTATGGAAGAGAATCTAAATCCTGGGTTCACTGGAAATACATTTTTTAATGATTTAGGTCTCACATGTATCTATATACTCAATTAATCAATGATCATTATATGTGACTTGTACATGATTGCAAGCTCTTTTTAGTTACCAATTACCATGTATGTGTTTATAATTTTCTTTACAGGATGGCCAACAAATTGAACAAGTCAGAGAAGAAACGGATCCATTAACCTCTTTCCAACGACTCCCTGCCATGAAGCGAATTGCTTGCCAGGTAAAGTTAGAATTAAATTAAAAAAAATCTTTTAAAATTTTAAGAAGTTATTTAACTATGAGTTAACTCTGATTTCTATATTTGTGTTAAAAAAACTCACATAAATATAAGAAATTGTTTGATGGTCTGGAATCATTTGATATCTTGATATGACACGTTATTAACTCTTTGGTAAATTGAAAAATGTGATTGCTTATCCCATGAAGATTGGGTGGACCATTTTAATCGAGACCATATAAGAATTTCCCTAAACACGCAGTCCTATGATAAATAATAAATGTTTTGCATCAATATATGGTAACAATTCTCAATAATGGCACTACAGTTTAGAGAAGAAGAAATAATTATATATTTAAGACTCAAACTTGAGAACTGTAAAAACTGAATTGGTTGCAGATGATGTGCACTGCTCGCGGCGAGCAATATGCGCATCAAACAACAATGTTGATACTTGAACAGCTGAGAGATTATTCCTGGGATGCAAAAGCAGTGATAGTACTAGCAGCATTTGCTCTGGAGTTTGGAAAGTTTTGGCAACTTGCGCATATCCCACGTGACAAACTTGGACAATCATTGGCAGAGTTGAATGGACTTCAAAGCATCATGGAAAACATACAGCACCTGGCTAACTTTAACAATTTGGTGAAGAAGATTGTGCAAGTGGTTAAATGCATCACTGATTGGAAGAAGATGATTACTGCGGAGTATAACGTAAAGGATGTGCCTTCTTTGACGGACACTTTGCACGAGATTCCTGTTCTTGCATACTGGACAATCAGCACATTGGTCACTTGTACCAGCCACATTGATTTCTTGGGTGATAAGTAAGCTTAATTGATTCATACCCTTTCTTGCATAAAATTTGAATCTCGTGTTACCTATGCCTATGAAGCACGGACACTTCACTTATTTGTGGTGTCAGATATGTTTTCAACACCGACCCACCTAAACACTTTTCAGTACTTCTTATGAGGTGTTTAATTTAAAAATTATTTTTGTTGAATTAAAACATTTAAGTTGTCACCTTACATAACTCATACAGTTGAAAAACATAGAATGTTGGTTTAAAAAGATGATATACCAATAATTTAGATATTTTTCTTATATGTTACTTATATTTTATTTCATTAAAGTCTTTATGTTTGTATGTGTATACGGTGTTCCCGTATTTTAAATTTTAGACATTAGTCATGTCAAAATATCCGTATTGTTCTGATGTCAATGTCGAAGTTCGTGCTACAGTTAGTAAGTAGTATAATTATGTGATGCTATAAGAGAGACAACAACAACAAAAATCTTATCCAGCTAGATAAATCATATGTTATTTGGCTCGATTAAAGACAAATTTTTAGAGTTATCTTGAAATTGCTTTAACAATTTCTTTTAGTTTCCTTTTGGTCACTCTCCTTTTCATAAGATTAATATCCATGTAATTTAATTTACTTTCCTGGTTGGTGCTTCCAATAGTCTTCTTTGTATGTGTCCAAACCTTCTTAACTAATTTTCTCAATCAATGTCATATCAATATCTTCTTGTATGCAACCATCAATGATATAAGAGAGAAAGACACAAAATAATGGTGTTAACTACTTCATATTGTTTTTGTGTCTCTCTTGTAATATGTCATTATCATGTCACTTATTAACATGAGAAGTTCCAAATATGTTATCTATATAATAAAATTTGTATAATCTATAACTATTATAAAGGGAATAATCCCATTCGGTGTCATCTTTTTTTTTTAACATTTTTATCCTTAAGTATTATAAAGTACTATAACATTTTATTTTAACTTTCAACGACAATTATGTCTTTCAAAACAAGTTACAACCCAACTACAGGTAACTTCAAAGTCCAGGTACAGAGTGTCATTTTTGCACTAGTAATTCATAGTTGCAATTGCTTGGATTCAGGGGTTACAGATACGATTTATCCAAATTTGACTATAAGCTTGACTTCATTCTCAAAAATTTCAAGGACCACCAGGACAAGTGCAGCACACAGATAGGTTAGTTGCATGTTTTATGCTTTGCAGATCGATTGTATGAATATTAGAAGTGTGCTTCCCGTAAATTCTCTGAACTAGTGAAGGTGCAGAATTGAACTAAAATGGTGATAGGAGGTTAAGGTTCTCTGTGTTAATTGCAGGGCAAATAGAAGATTACTCGAGGCGCAAGGATATTATCACTTCCATTCAAACTGATACACAAATTGATATTGTAAAATTTTTGGAAGCTCTTATTATCCCCAGTTATTCCCAGGATTCCAGACCAATAGTGTATAATGGTCTTACTGGACCACAGGTATCAACTATAGTAATAGTACTATCTTAATAAGTGTCCTATCTCTACTACAACTATTTCCTTATGCTAAGAATTAATCCAATGCACATTGACCATAAAACAAAGGGTTTAATCTTTTAAATGTCCTAGTCTTTAGAAAAATAACATATTCATTGTTCATTATTATCTACGTGACTCTTTTGCAGGTTGCATTAGGAGAGTTTAAGAATAAGCATGTCTTATTGTTCATTTCTGGCCTTGACCACATTGACAATGAGATTCAGCTTTTAAAATCGATCAATGCGAAATTGAAGGAAGAACCAAACGAGCTGGAGGGTTATAGGAAAGAGGATTTCAAGATTTTGTGGATCCCCATAGTGAGTGTTTGGGATGAAGAGCAAAAGAAAAAGTTAGATGTTACTAAGGTTGAGTGGTATGTGGTGAAGGAATTCAATTTCCAAACAGGTATTGATCTGATAAAAGAGGTATTCAATTACAAAGGTAACCCCATTATCATGCTCATAAGCCCTGAGGGTAAAGTGGAAAACTCTGATGCAAAGCAGATTATTTCCAAATGGGGGATTGATGGCTTCCCTTTCAGAACCTTAGATCACACTCGACTCACTCAGCAATGGAACTGGTTTTGGAATGAAATGATCACCCTCAGTCCTATAATAAGAGAATTGGTAAGTACCAAGCACTACGAAGTACAAACTAATGATTGTCCTGTTTGTTATTTACATAATTCTTGGGTGATTGTTTTTTCATTGTTGGATTTCTCCAAAGAGAGTGCCACAGTAGTACTTGAACCAGTGAAAAGCATCAAAATAAGTAGTGATTTGTGTTAATCTGTTACAAAATGAAATCATGTTATCATGCATGTTATCTTTATGTTTAATTAAAAGTTAAATTTCTATGCACTATTATGGAATCAAAAATCATGTTAGGTATATTTTTAAAATAATTATTATAAAAATTAACAAACTTATCTTATAATTTTTAATTGGATGATTGTATAAAAACTTTTTATGCTATCAGACCATTTAAATTAATTTTTTTAAATAAATACAACTTGTATATATTGATGAAATTATCTTTAAAGGGTGTTGCAACCCAAAGTTTTTTTGGCATTATCTTTATTTTATAAATTGACATAGAACTTAAAAGAAATTGATCTATAGTTTTCATGTCCACAAATTAGATCAAAAGGGACTCTTACATCTTCATATATGGAGGCACCAACACTAAGTGGATCCAAGATTTCACCACAGCTGTGGAGAAATTGAAAAAGAATGAAACTCTTACCCTAGAGGAAGAAACCACAATTGAGTCCTATCCATTGGGAAGGGACAGCCCAAAGATTGTTCCGCGCTTCTGGATCACCATTGACAACTTGCTTGCTAGCAGGAAACTAACAAAAAAGGGTAGTGAACAAGTGCAAGATTCTACAACCAGAGAGATTCAGAAATTGATGTTCCTCAAACAAGATCCACTTGGATGGGCCATTCTTACAAAAGGGTCTCATGTGAAGCTCCTAGGTCATGGTGATGCTATGCTTAGAACTGTCACAGACTTTGAGAGTTGGAAAGGGACAATGCACAATGAAGTGAGCTTTGATGTAGCTTTCAAGAACTACTATGATAAATGCAAGGTTAAGAGTGTTCCTCCCAAATGTGAACATAGGGAATTTGCCAATTACCCCACTGACATTCTAGCTCACATACCATGTCCAAATAAGTGTGGACATGAAATGGAAGTTTCTTCTGTTAAATACATGTGTTGTCATGGTCGTGAAGCCAGTGACATTGCCTAAGACAAATGCATGAAATAACTGCTACATGCTCAGTGGTTTCTTCATTTCATGAATGAGACTTCTTCTTCAAGTTTGGTTTAAATTTTTGTGTGTAGATGGGGCAATATATTTTTAGTATATATTGATTCTTATGCAGTTTGCCTTAGATGAGTATTATATTGAGTGAATTGTTTTGAAAGAATAACTAGTTCTGTGCTCTGCTTGACTGGCGCAGAATCATATTCAATCCCTTCCTGCTCCCCAAGCTTTTGGTTCAGTTAAATATACAGTCAACTATTTGGCTCATGCACTCATCATTGTAACGAAATTTAAGTATTGTTGAAACAAAAAGTTCAAATTGACCAATAAAGTCATGTTTAATAGAAGTTTAGGCTGTGATTTTATTATTATTATTATTATTATTTTAAATAGATAAATTATATATTTTAACTTTTAAGGCGTTAGGCAAAATTTATATTTATATTTAAAAATCAACAAAATAATAATTACAAGCATTATTAATTATTGATAATATTTTAAAAATAATGAATGTATTTAAGAAAAAAAATTAAATAATTAATATTTTTAGCAAATTATCAATTTTTTTTGTCCATACTTCTTGAAATATCTTTATCCAAAAAAAATCAAATAATTAATATTTTTAGTATAAAACCTTTTTAAGATTAATATAATATTTTTTTAATCCATCTTCATCCAAAACAATTGTTTATTTAATAGAACTTAAGTCTTTCTAAAACCAACTCGATTAATAAAATTTGATCATAAACCAAGCATCGCAAACAAGCAAACACAACACGAAACCAATGAAGATGCAAGCATAGGCAAGAATAACACAGTTCATTAGTTCCACACAACAAATCAGCCATCACTAATCAACCCTAGGAAGAAACCAAAGAGAGAGAGAGAATTCGAGGTTGTGAGAGACGAACCAGAGGGTTCAAGGATGCGAGTCCAAGAATTTCATTATTTTAGTGGTTTAAAATTCTAAATTTTAGATTTCTACTTAATAATAATAACACATCCAAACAGAAGTTTATTAACGCTTTATTTTTTTGGGGTGTTAAAGAAAATTTTGAAAGTAGTTTATAATTTTAATTTTTTAAATTATTTTTTTCTAAATAATAAAGAAGTTACTGTCATGGAAAAGGAAAAAGATTCTAGAAGATATGTTTACATTCAAGAATAAGAAGTTCGTTCCAGGCTTGATTTTATTCATCTTTTAAGGAGCATTGATAAGAAGTATAAAAGAAGCATGCCACAAAGATCGAAAGGTACGAGAAAGAGATATTTATAGTAAAAGTAAAATACTGATATATTTGAACTAAAACAAGCGTTTGTTTAATCTTTTTTTCTAAAGAAAAGTGATTTTATAGTAAAATAATTTTTTTTTGCTTTTTTTAAGTGAGTATCTTTTTTCCTTATAAAAACACTTTTTTTAATTGCTTCTTTTTAAAGTTTAAACAAAATGAACATTAATATCAAATTAATGTTTATTAAAATTTTAAAGATTAAAAAATATTTCTTTTAACTGTCTTTTAAAATTCTCAATTATTATGATTTGAGAGCTTGGAGGGACGCAAGACAATGATCTCATTGGACTTGTCATGCCAAAAACTCTACTCAATTCACAATACACACTCAGTTTATAAAAAGATGTGACTTTGATTCTCACGTAATAATCTTTTGGAAATAGTGATAAGATTTAAATATTATTAAACAAAATTAATATGATCTAAAAAATCTAAGTTATAAGAATACCATCAGAGAGCTTAACACATTAATTATGATGATACTAAATCAAATAAAATAGTATTAAGCTAAACAAGCTTCTTTCAATTCATGTTACCCACAAAAGAAACTCAAAAAGTTGATATGAATTATACTATTCTCAACAAATTTTGTTGCAATACAAGTTAAGATCAGATGCAACAGGGTCTACTTAGATCTTGTAGCCAAGGCAACAAGAAAGTCTCTGTAGTAGTCACCAGATGGAAAGCCTTCACATATAGCATCAGCAAGTTCCTTCCCATACTTTTCTTTGAAAACCCTTCTAATTTCATCTATGTCTATCTCAGCCCTGCTTACCAATGTTCGTGCCAAAACTCTTCTGTCCCTTGTTTCCCCTTTGATGCTTGAGTACAGTATCTTCCATTATTAATCAAATTGTAACTTTTAAAACAATGATTTCATTCCAAATCACCTAAAAAATAAAATCTCTTCCTAAACTATATTTACTGTTTTAAGATTTGTAACAAGAAGTTAGGAACAAACAACTGCACCCTACCCTATGCCAGTTGGTTCTGTGAAGGAAAAAAAAGAAGCTAAAATGATTACCTTTGCATAATAGTGTGCTGGATTACAAATGCATTTCACAACCACCTTTAAAGCTTTACCAAATTGACCGTATTTCCCCCTCTTGATAGACTGAAACACAGTCCATAGAATGACACACAATAAAATTCAAAATCCTTAAAATAATGACAACGCAAAAAAGGGTAAGATGGGGAAAAGACTAGTAGCATATTCTTTTTATTGATATACCTTTGTGTAGTCATGTCCATAAATGTGTTTATAACTAAAAAATGTTAGCTTCAGTTGGGGAATGCTCCTCTTGCTTAAAATTTCTAACACAACAGCTTCAATTACAGTTCCTAAGCTTCCCTCCCCAGTCTCATAGAGCCTCCTAGCATCACACTTGGATATATGATGGTTGACATCTGCTTGATGAGCTTTGTGTGATGCAGCCAATGCCACAATAATCTGCAAAATATAAAATCCTCTTCTTTAAATAAATTTACCAAAATAATTGACAATTCCCATAAACCAATTGAGTGATTCCTAATAATATATCTCTCACCTTTTGAAAGGGGTGTGGAGGGTCCAAATTGATAATATCTTGGTCCAAGTGTCTTTTGAACATTTTCTGGTAGGCCTGTGAGATGAGAAGAACATGACTTGATTTTCTACCCACAAAAATCTCCACAAGAGCCTTGAAATTGGTCTCATCTTGTTGGAGAGCTTCTCTAGCCACAACAGCATCCCTGTCATGTGTGTCAAGCATCCACAAGGAAATAGCAGAACAGTTCATAGAAGAAGAAGAAGAAGAAGAAGAAGAAGAAGAAGAAGAAGAAGAAGAAGAAGAAGAAGAAGAAGAAGAAGAAGAAGAAGAAGAAGAAGAAGGAGAAGAAAACGCATCTTCATATCTTTGAAGGTGACTTATAAAGTCTTCTCCATTCACTGCCTTAAAGGTCTCCCTGAGTTGTTGTCTTTCATGGTGGGTTACACAAGCCAGAGATGTGATCAATTGACTCAAACTCCCCAAAGAATCATGAGTTCTCTTGCAATCAAGTTCGAAATTGAGGTTTGTCATGGTAAGAATGTTGTTAGCCATATGAAGGAAACAAATGGAATTAATGGTTTTGTTTTGGTTCAGGTTCAAGTAAATATATAGTCCACCAACCATATGTATTTAAGCAACAATTACTTGGAGGGTAAGGCAGGGATATTCCTACTTTTTAGTTTTTGTGCATTCCATGGAAAGACAAAAGGCAAAGGATGAACTCATCATCACTCACTAATTGCTACATATAGGGTTGGCTTCAAAGCTCAAAAAGTCTTTAGAACAACTGAAGTTTCTATGCATTGAGTTGATGGTGATGTGTAACGCAGGTTGTACTTGTATGTGCATGCCACGTGAAAGTTTGTTTTGTAGCTAAATTTTTCATTGGTGTCCACCATAGCACATTAGCACCTTTCCAATCAATTTTTTTTAATCAACATCAACTAACTTGAGAGTTGCCATTTGCCAATGAATAACAATTTATTATTCAATCAGAACAACCGCTCTTTAAAACTTAAGTAATGCAACTTTTTATGGGGTTATTTATTGTGTGTCTATGGACACATAAAATTATTAATACTTACATCGTCTTAGACTTTTGTGTTTTCTTTATATAGTAAATGCATTTTTTCTAGTATAAATATTGTTTTTCAACTTCTCATGTATTTACATATTCATAAAAGAAAATCTCTATTAGTAAAAGCCCTTTTTAATTTAGAAGTAGAAAAATATTCTAAATGAAATAATCATATTTAAGTCAAAAGTAACTATATTATGATGAAATTAATTATCATAAGATTTTTTTTCTTATATAAATGTGCATGATCAACTTAAAGGATAAAACAACTAAAATTTATGTTTTAGACACATCACCAAATAAATATTTGCTATTAGTATTTATAAAATAAATATAGACCTCATATATTAAAAAAAAAGTTACATATGTTAGCAAAAAGATTCAACATATTTAAAGTAAAAAAATAAATTTATTTTAAATTTCACTCATGGTTGGGGAGGTTTTGTATAAGACTCAAAATCACAGAAGGGAAATAAAGTATATTTCACCTCAACCAATTACCGGTTAATATTAATCCATTCTTTCTAATGTTAATACTTGTTCTGAAAAAATTATCTATTTGGAAAGACAATTAAATTGACTTAAAAAAACTAGAAAAGTGACATGTTTGGTAAAGGAAAAGAAGTAAAAATATTGATCTGATTTATTAACAACCATACAACAACATAAATAGAAATTAATGGTTGATGACTCATTTACACACAAAGCCACAAAGGTGCTGTTCTTAAAGGAAATGATGGATCATGTTGGTTCAAAATGAAACCGCAGTGCCTACCCACTAATTCCACAGGGAGTACCTAATCTTTGGGCTAGCTTATGGTTCTGGGTTTTTCTGTTGTTTACCTTGGTATAGGTGCATGGAAGGCTGATAATACAGACATGTACCATAAGGTTATTATTTTAGATACAGGGTGCGTAACCCAAGATCTTGAATGTCGATGATGGCGTCCTCATCCTCTTCCTTGTCACCGTCTCAGGCATGGCAACCGTGATGGTTTCCTTCATGCATTAAGCTCGACGATGAAAAATTCCTCTACGAACGTGCTAAATGTCGAGGCCACATTCGATATCTGAATGAGTTTCTTATTTTTGTTTCAGATTTGAGCATGGCGATGTGTTCCAAATCTGAGCTTGTTTTTTTCTTTTTCAGATCTGAGTTTTTTTCTTCTTCAGATCTAAAGGTTATGTTTTGTGGCTATTAAGAAATGTGCGTTTGAGAGAAATAACCAGATCCAAGGTAAAGAAAACAACAAGAACCACCATCAGATCTAAAAACGAGGTGGTCTAGTTTCGATGCGGGGATGCCGGGAGCGAGTGGTTCTTCTACATTGACAGCGGCGACAGTCTTTCAGGCTGTGACGAAGGGTTTTGCGATGATGCTGACAAGGTGATGTTGGAGTGGGAGGGGTGATTGCAAACTGAAAGAAAAAGCTAGTGAGAGAGAAAAAAAATAAGGAAAATAATATATTTTTTTAATGTTATCTGATGTAAGTAATTTTATCCTAATATTAATTGTTGATTTTAATCTCAATATATCTAACAGAAAAAAAAAAAAAAAAAATTCTTTCACTGATTTCTCAAAACTTCTTTCATTCCTCTCAAATGAGCATTCTGACAGTGCCTTTACTAGCAAGAGCATTTTTTTTTTGTTACATCTAGCAAGAACATTTTTACACTGTAGCAACTAATGGAATCTTGATTCATCATAATGCCACCCATTACATTCATTAGTCACTAGTTCATGATATTGAACACGCAATGAAATTAATCACTATAATCATGTCATCTATGATCTAAATTATATAACAAGAAATTAATTCAGTGGTGTCGTACTGATACATTAGCCCTTTTCGAGTAAGGGGGAACTTCGTAGAAATTAGGAGGAAAGGAAATAGAAACTAAATTCTGCATTCATTCTTCTCTACTCCTCAAAGCAATACAATAGGTTTATATAAGCCACATATTACTCACACCTAGCTGCTACATACACACCTAAAAGCAAGCCAAAAGGCCAACCCGGATTCCTAACAATTTCTAAGAAACCCATTCTAGAACCTATTTCCTATTGTTATTTCCTATTTTTAATAATAGAAATTAATAACATTTCTTTTGGGCTGCCAATAGGAGTTGGGCTGTAACATTACTCCACCCTTCCACAACAACCTTGTCCTCAAGGTTGTGATCATGGCAACTGGAGAAACGTGCACAGTATTTACTGCTGTTTCAAGACAACCACTGTTTGATTTGTGGTAGAAGAATTCCCTTCTGTATGAACAAAAAGATTTGAACACCTTCACTGAGACCTTTCCAACAGAACCAATTTCCAATGATCCTTTCAATTAATGTATGATCAAGGCCACGAACAACTGTGCACTTTTCAAGACAACGACTGTTTGATTTACGGTAGAAGAATTCCCTTCTGTATGAACAAAAAGATTTGAACACCTTCACTGAGACCTTTCCAACAGAACCAATTTCCAATGATCCTTTCCATTAATGTATGATCAAGGCCATGAACAACATCTAAGTGCATGTCAAGTTCTACCAAAAATAGAGAAAATGCATCAACATCAGTTCCCGACATATCAACCTGCAGGAAACGCAAAAGACTTGCATCCTTTAAATTTAAGGAATTTGCCAATATGGAATGTAGAAAGTGGATCTATGTTCAGCTTCAAAAAGAGTGCCATAGATTGCCTTAATAACTGGAGATTCTTTGGTGACAGAACCAAAGTCAGAGTTGAGCACACCAAGCAGAATAATATCAGAGCTAAACTAGAAAACTCTGCCTCAAGATCCAATTCAATTGAGTTAGGCCCATCAGAACCTTTTCCTTCAAGAAGCTTATTAAACTTCAATATCATTCTATCTGAACAAGCTGTGAATATTTTGACCATAGCTTCCAATTATGAGTTATGGAAAGCCGGAGCAATGACTCTTCTCCTTTGCTTCCAAGTATCAAGGTCTACTGGTATAAGTGCTTTGCCCATTATTGATTCTAGGATATCAGCAAGTACTCCCTTGTCATAAGAAAATGCATTTTCTCACAGAATATGTCTGGCAACTATGGGATCTGATACAACAACAAATGCTTTTGGTCCAAAGGCAAGTTTATACACCGCACCAGGCTCCTAGAACCAATCATATAGTGAGAGAAGAGAGGTTGACCAAACAGATCTGAGACTGCCCATTCCGCTATGGGCATAAACCCGAAACTTCCACCACTTAACAAGTCCGTAAGGAGGATTTGCATTGCCCACCAGATTTCTTCTTGATGAATCCTATCAGTATTAATTCATTGGCATTTGTATCCACCTAAAGGAAGGAAAATTGCTGCTTTTAAACAAGACTCTGAATCATGTGCTCCAGGTTTCACAAGCTGCATCACCAGATCAAACTCAGCCACATTAGAAGTATACATTTTCTTTTTGTCCTCATTCTGTTACAAACTCTTGAAGAGTATTTGAGTCACCCCCTGTGAGTAAAAATACAGGAAATTTGTAGGACTTCCACATAATACCAGAACATAATGGATTCCATTCATAGCTAGTATTATTATAAAGACCGAATTGAGCTTGTGAATACTTTTGGTACAGAGAAGATCCCTTTAACATATTCTGCCAACGAGTGCTTGGTTCAACCAGCACATCACCAACTTTACAAGCAAATCGAGAGTCATCTGATATTCTAGTACAAAGAGTTGAAAACTCATCGAGTGACACCAATATATCAGATGGCTCAGCTATTTTGTCAACATTTACGAACCTTACAATTGGAGTCACAACTTTATCTCGTCCATGATTAGAACGACTGATGGTTCCAGAGAAAGGCATCGTCCTGTTTCAATGATGCAACTTCCAGAAATGCTGACCCACAGTTCACCACTATATGCACTAACATCAGACACAGACCATGTGTAATAAGTTTGACCAGGGAAGCCTTCATTCTCAATCGTTCCATCACCATCCTAGTCAAATTGGTCTATATAAGCAATTGCAATATAAACAGTGGCCCACTCAACTTGTGCAAATTGCTTGTCACTAATGGCGATTACATCCCTATATAGCTGGACAGAATTTTGTGGATTCAAGTCTTTCCACTTATCTATGTTATAAGGATTATAGCCATTTGCATCCAACCATGGATGATTGAGCCCAATATCATGAGAAACAACATCAAGAACCTTTCTCGGTGCCCATTGGCAATGTGCCATAATAGCATCATGTGGAATAATATTCATAGATCTTGTTGTTTTCGAGCCAGTTAATCCCAAAATTTTGCAAGTCTTAAGAAATGAACCAACATTAGAAGAAGGACCGTACATCTTAGAAGCAATTTCCATAATTTCCAGAATACTCTTGACACTCGAAACCGTTGAGACCTCTGGGAAGTGAGGGATTTCGTCGTCGAACTCAAACAGAAACCTCTCATCACTTTGTGGCGGCGACGTGGACGGGTTTGTGGCAGACGACGACGTTTTCGCGAATAGTGTGGAAAACGGGTTTTCTTATGCTTGCTCTAAAACTCGTATAAAGAGATGAAGGTGTCTAATGAGGTCTTTGACATGAAGCTACTTCAGGGAAGAAATTAGTTTAAAAGATCTATTTGAATTTTCATTTTATTTATTTTAATTTAATTTTATCTTTTATTTTTTAAGAAATTCATTTGAGTTCTTTATATTTAAAAAAATATCAAAATAATTCTTTTATCAGTCCAAACTTACTACCATTAGATCCCGACATCTTGTAAAGGGGCTGGAATTATTTTTTTTTACTTCTTTTATAATTGTTTAAATATCTAGTTTTGAATAAGTAATAATTTTTAAAAAATTACTAGACATAAAATTGAAATTACTTTTTATATTAAATGATAATAATCTTAATTTTTATCATAATAACAATAAATACTCAACTAATTTTATAGTAATTATTACTTTGAATATTACAATAAAACAACACTAGTAACTAATTTTATATTAATTAACCTTAATTTTATTATAATAACAACATACAAAGTTAATTTTATATTATTTTGTATCGGTGTAATTTTGAAAATTATCATATCATTCTATATCTTTTAAGTTGATAATTAAAGCTAACAATTGAATTGAAAGCTCCTTTCACATGGTGGATCATATATATAAAATTTCATATTATTCTAAAATCATTTATTATCTCTTTCATATAAATTAAAATTAATGTAATATAAATATTTTAAAATATAATAAAATATAAATCATTTAATTATTTTCTTATAATTATTCAATTTTAATAAAATTTGACTTAAACTATCTCAATAATACGTAGATATAATATATATAAAAAAACTTAGAAAAATGTATCTAGTCATTATTACTGTCAATTAGTAGTCATTTAATGTTTAACTTCTCAATTTTAAAATTGATAAAATATTTTATTTTCTAGAACACACCCGATCAAATTACAATATATATATATATATATATATATATATATATATATATATATATATATTATTTGATTAAGAAAAGTTAATTCATATTATAAAATATAAAATAATAATTAATAACAATAAAACATCAAAATAATATCATAATAATTAATAATAATAAGACATCAAAATAACATGATAGAGGTGATTAATTTTTTTTTTTACATGCATAGTTCCGTATGTGTTTGTAAAATTGAGTTGGATTGCCGGATTTTCTCAAAATGAGAGTATGGCGGAATAATCTCGAATCACATACATAAATAATTTAATAGTAAAATCAGTCTAACTAAACTAGTGAATTTCAATTGGACAGATTTAACTGGTCAAATTAGATTTCATGATCCTGCTGGGACTTCTTTCTTCTTGCAAGAAAAGGTATATCTGTTGGGTGCCGCAAAAGGGAGACAAAAAATAACAGGAAAACAAAATAACAGAATTTGTCCTTACATGATATATAAAACAAATGTAAAATATTATATTGTAATGAACAAACTAATCCCTATAACAAATTGGTTTGCCAAATATCCTTTTGGGTCAGGCCTCAACAGAGACATTTCTGCCGTTGCTTCAGGACTTGCTATTAGCGACACATCATACCCATGCTATAATATCTGCAGATATTATCGTACGAAGCATGGGTGTGTGATTGATTCATTATTGTTTGTGAGTGATGAGTGAATGCTTATTAGAACAATTTAGTATGTCAATTCATTAGAACTTTCACGGCCTTGCATGTATATAATAGTGTGCATAGATATTATATAAGTATAGATATATTCAGTGAAATACATATTTAATAAAAGAATAAAATATAAAAATTAAACAATTCACATAATCAATAATAATGAAAATTCATTAATTTAATTAGTTCTCACGTTGATGTATTTTATTATCATTTACGAATTATTACTTTGAAAGATTTATCAATATTTAAGGACTATTTAATTTGGTATGATTTTTAATACTTAGAGTTTAATCTAGTAATTATTTGAGAAGGGGATAATACTTTAGATATGAAATTAATTATTTATTCTCTTGTTTTCCTTCTTTTGGTACTTTGCTAGCTTGTCATATTAAACTTTTTTATAAGATTTGTCTGATTTTGTTATAAAGGATCGAGTAGCTTAATTAATAGAAACTTATTGCATGATAAGTTATTTTATGATTCTTTTTTACAAAAAATGAAAAAAAATGCTAGAAAATTTACATGAAACTATAGAATAGAAAATCTATGAATTTTTTTTATTCTAATCTTATTTTTGGTCGATCCGATCCCCTCCTAAATTTTTCGTTCAAGCTTCTCCACTGAGATTAGAGATATATATATATATATATATATATATATATATATATATATATATATATATATATATATAGTTACAGAAGAGAAAAAGCGACTTTGGTTAACTTGCATGAAAATTTGGCCACAGGATGGGCATGCAGAGTGACGTGTGTTGAATTGTTGAACAAAATTGGGGTGGTTGAAAAGAATACGGGTCTTATTTTAGTTATTTATTTAGGGTTGGTTCGCATTGGACTCGTGGGATGAGGTTATGAGCGATTTGAGCGGCAAGGTGGACACATTGGTGAATACGTGTTGTTGTGCATGGCATTTGGGGTCCAGTCCTTTTAGTTTTAGATATATACGTACGGATGCGGCGATCTTGAACAGTTTTTTTTTTTTTACTAAATGAATTTGGGTAGAGCCTGGGCAATTGTCCAGGGTAGCCGGACCTTGAAATCGCCTATGACTACAATGCAGCTACAATTAGAATCACATTGACGGCATATGTCTATAATTTACCATATATTAACAAACACGACAAAATCACATACAACGTTACCGCGACCGATACTTTTAATCTTACACCAAACCTTAATCTTCATACACCCCGACACCAAAGATATCCAAAATACAAGAACCAAAGTTTATCTGTCATAATATAATATAATACCACAAAACAAGCAAATGAGTCACTTAATTAATTAAACACAAAACACGCATGATAGAAATAACTTTACTGAGACCTTCAATGCACTAGTAGGAAAAATCATCCAAACGGGAAAAGGGAAAAGGGAAAATCACAACGAACATGCACTTGTAGGCCACATCATGACCTGCATATATGCACGATTCTTATTTAGACACTTGATGTAGATGATGATCACTAGCTAGTGATCGATCAACAAAAATAAGGAGACACTTAAAATGACAAGCCTGACCCACTTAACTTTTCTTCCATAATTTGCGATAACTTTTCACCCATTTCAGGGGAAAGGTAGTTCACCCAATCTCCCATTTCAGCCTTTCGGAACAAGTACTTTCTCTCAAAGTTCCTAGCAAATGTTCCAGATTTATTTGCCTCCAATTCCTTCATCTTCTCGAAGCTGCATAGCTTGATTATGCTCTCAATAGTCCCATCACCTTCTTCCTCCGAAGTGAAAGGCCATCCTAAGAACTCCGCTATTCTTTTCACATGAAAATTGACATCTTTTTTAAGATCCTCGTACTTCAAGAACAAAACCTTACTAGGCCTAGCTATACTCTCCTTCCAATAACCCAACATTTGGTCCCAAGTTGGACCAAACCCTATTATTCCTTTGCAATACTTTTCAAAAGCTTCCCCTAGTTCAAATTCAGGTAAATGTTCTGGCTTAATTTTGTTGAGGAAAATCCAAGTAGACACAAAAGTGTCAAGTGGGTTCCTACATATATAAATTATTCTACTATTGGACTCCTTGATTGACTTGGCCAATGCATGGAATGGAATATGTGTACCAAAAAGTCTTGGCTCAGTCATGTTGGATAGGTTTGGAACATGGCTAGGGGCATTACCATAAACGGTGTATTCTATGAAAGGCACAAGTTCATGAGGATTAGAAGTAAGCAAAGGATGTGATGACATTGATGTAGTGATACTATGAGTATGGCGATTGACAATGGCAAAGGTGAGAGCTTTCAGCCAAGTGGTACCTGATTTTGGAATTGTGGCCACAATAACATCACTGTCTTTAGCTTGGAAGTGCTTCTGAAAAGTGATTATTGCTTGGATTTCCAATGGCTGGCACCAAAATCCTTGAAATAGATATATATAACGTGTTCTCCAACCTCTCTCCCTAGGAAGAGAGAGTATCAACTCCTTACATTCTTGACTTAGCTTGTCTTCTTCTATTGTTATTTCCTCCCCTTTCTCGGATTCATTTTCTTCTCTGAAGCATGTGACATTTGTTGGAGCCATTAGAGTGCTAATGGTCGATCTCTAGTACTTATTGGCATGAGAATTTTGATCACAAAGATATGTTATTTATAGCACTATATTTGTGGTACAAGTAGAAGTAAAGAATGCGATATTTTTTTTATGAGAATATGATAATTATTTGGTACACATAATATAACACATGCAGGAGAATCATGCTACCGATAAATCAAACACTGGATGAAAGCGATGGACGACTCAAAGCTTTCTTTCTGTTTCGAGCGCACAAATTATTTCATTGTGAAAAATTAAAAGAAATCATCATCATCGACTAAGGAAGAACTAAACCTTTTTTAAGAGGCGAATATAAAAATTAAAATTAAATTATAATTTAAAATTAATATATTCAATTTGATTAATAACTAAAAGATATATATTAGCTACAAATCATGAAAAACACAATTATATAAATTAAGTAAAAAAATACAAGACTATAATGTAATAGAGGAAATAAATTCAATTTTAAAATTCAAGTAAGCAACTCCAATCCTAATATCTTGTTTAAGTAAATTTTAATTTTTAATATGAGTAATAAGAACAATACATTTCCTGTTTTAAAAAATCACAAATGAAATAATTTTTCTTTAATTTTTATTATGAAATATTTAGAAAAAATGGAGAGATCTTACAAAAATATGAAAAATGATGGTTGTATAGATTTTGAGAGATGTATTTATCTTTAGTGATAAAATAGTTGGAAAGATTATAAGAAAAATAAAAGAGTTAGAAAGAGGAGAGAAAGAAAGTATGAAATGTAATAAAATTATAGTCGTTAGTAAAGAACAAAGAGATGGAAAGAAAAAGAAAATTGGAGAGCTACAAGTAATAAAAGAGTATAAAACATTATATATATATATATATATATATATATATATATATATATATATATATATATATATATATATATATATATATATATATATATATACTTCTTGTATAGTTTTATACATATTTGTGTGTATAATTTTATAATTTTTAAAAAAACATAATCCCTGCATTGTCCGTACATATATATAATAGAGGGGACACACATTTGGTTTCCACTTTTGTTTTTTTTAAGGAATTTATCCTTTAACTGTTATTCAGCACGTACCCATCGCTATATTTTAATTATTTTTTTTAGTCAATCACATCTCTAACATATTTATCTTTTTTTTTTACCACGTATATTAATCTTTTAACTATATAAATAATAACTAATAATCTCTCACGTACATCTTTCTCTTTTGTCAAATGCAGACACAGTTTTTTTTTCCATTAGCTTAGTAATAATATAACATTCATTTAGATATATAAAATGATCAATAATTACTCTGATATGTATAATATGGCATGTTTAGAGGCATATCACGTTATACGTAAAATGATAATTGAAATTATTATTAAAAAATATAGTATATAAATATCCACCATTCTTAGTAAGACTGAAACATATTAAATTAATAAAGAATCTCTCCCGACGATATGCAAAGATATGCCTTACCAACTATGAACTACGGATCTCTAACATATAACCATTTTTTATTAACAATTTTCTTATGTTTTACTTTTTTTTTCTTGTTAGGTTGCTTCTTGCCTTTATTTATTTTGAACAACCTACCTTGGATAATACCTTAGCGATCCTGTATAATATTTATTTGGATTCAACGTGAAATATCGAGGGAAAAAACAAGAAAAAAGAAACAAATTAATAAAAAGAAGAAGAAAATTAAGAAACAAATTAAAACAAGAGAAATAAAAAAAAATAATGTTTTTAAATAGCTGGAAAAATGTCTCTATCTGCTGATCAGAATGAGAAAAAAGTAGAAAAATTAGAGAATTTATATGAAAAATATTTTTTTTCAGCACCCAGGTAATAATCAGTTCAAAGTACCATACACGTAATTAAATAGTTAAGAACACGTGACAGGGAACTATATATGCGTGGCCAGCATGGGGAAGTACCGACACTTCCTCACGATCGGACTCAGATCCACATCTTTAATGAGTGAGACACGTAGATTGTACTTTTCTATATATAAAAAAACAAAGAAAAAAGAGTAACAAAAGTTTAATTTATTTAAAAGTAATAACAAAGGAAGAAAATATACTTTTAAATTTTTCTTAAAAGAAATCTTATTTCAATTAAAGACAAAAAGATAAAATGACCTTGAAAATTTTCTGAATAAAGTTTTTGGCATGAAGTAATGTGTATTTTGTACTAGTACGTTCATTTTGTTCTATGTTCTATGTTTCTTTCTAAATTATTGATGATAGTATTCCAAGATTTTGTAATCATAAATAACTAATTCTTTTAGTGTTCTAAAAAAGCATTACGGAAACCTATTATCTGCCCAACATCTTTGAAACCTTTCTTTTAAATCTAAGGCGTAGAGAAAAAAATTCATGCTCGAAATGATCACTTATGAGAATTATAAATCTTAGAAATTATAACTTTTTAAGAATAACTAAATTTATTTAATTGGCCATTAACATTTTCATATAAATTTTAGAAGACCCAAAATCTGTGTATTCAAGCAAGATCAGTTAACCTCCATGGTATACTTCAAGATATTATGTTTTTCTCATGGTTTTGGATTAAAAAAAAAACTGATGATGTTGGAAGTTGGCATGCGTTTACTTATATTGTATAATACATAATTAATATAATCAATATTATTATTATAATTTTATTAAATTATTTTTACTTTGAATTATACTTTTGGGATTTACTTTTTTCTCAATTCGGTGATGGAGTAATAATTTTTTTTAAATATTAATATTTGAAGACTTTCAGGTGACAAAGATATTGTTCACGAAGTTATCATTGTAATTTTTAACTTTTAATTGAGTACTGAACAAATGTATTGATGAATTGAGGTAAAATTACCTTATCAATAAACTTAACTAGAAAAGTCATGCAGATAATAATCAAAACAATATGCATGATCACAAGTACATGATAGGAGAAAATCACAAGTGTATAACTATCGTCAAATAATAAAATATGGAATCCATAGGAGTTGTGTTTTATGATTATCAATTTATAATGATTCAAAAAGATAGAATATTGAGATATTTTATTTGATCAGAAAGAAAAAATATTGAGAATCAAATAAAAAGGAAAAGTAAATTAAAACAAAAGAAATAATATCAAGAATTAGATTAAAAAAAAGGATTTCACAACAAGACTCTTGTTCAATTAATCAAATAATTCAAGGTTTTTTTTTTCTAATTTTCTTTTAATAGTAAATTAATCAAAGGTAATATTTGTTCTTTCTCAAGAAATAAAGATGTGTATAATTGAATTACATTTATTGTCTTATAATGTCTATAATCCTTTATGCTTTTTACTAATATGTTTTATCCACCTAGCATATTGTCATATATTAAAGCCTAAGCTCACTTATGATTTCAATGCACTATAAGTTCACATTCATCCTTAGGCATCTAGGATCATACAAATGGTAATCAAGCACCAAACATGTATATAATTGATAAAAGAAGAATTAAAAAAAAACTAAAAAGAACCTCAAAATAATCAGATTATCATAAGCAAAAGTCAAGGACTATGCCCCAACTCTAAAAAAATTAAAAAAGCACTTAAGCATTGAGAATTTTATCATAAGCAATAGTCAAAGACTATGCCCCATTACTCACCTAATCAATCAACAATGCATTAAAATGAAACTAAAGATGTCTTTCTACCATTATCCCATTGATTTTTTTTCTTGTTATTTAATTTTTTTACCCTATATTAATTTAAACCAAATCTATACATTATATTTAAGTTTTAAATATTTCTTTGTACTTACAAATATATCACTACTTTTAGCTCTTTTTTTTTCTTGTAAATTCTTCTTTTAAGTCTTTATAATTCTTTCCATTTTTAGTCCATTTTTCTGAAATGATAACATGACATTATTGTTGGCATGTCCCTGATGACGTCGCACATGCTAATGTTAGCAAATTAATGTTTTTGAAGTGGATGTTGATGATAATAAAAAATTAAACTTTTGAAAATGTGAGGGATCATTCATGGGAAATAAAAGATAGAAAGATGAAAAATGATAAAGAACGAAAATCATATTTAAATCTATATAAAAAAGTTAATTACATTTGTTCCCCAAGTATTATAATTGTTCAATTTTAAACCTTTAAGTTCTAATTATACAAATTGGATCCTCCTATTATCATAATGTGTATTTTTGCTCTTTGTCGGTCTTCTATTAAATATTTCAGACTAGTTACTAAAATGAAACATGATAGAATGTGCTGTTTAAAAAAAAAGATTTTAATTGGAGGAAATATGAAAGAAAAAATGAATTTATATGCCTAGTTAGTATAAAATATTTTTACATATTTATTGAATACGAATTTACTTTACCATTGCATGATTAACGAATAGAATAATGTAATAAAATAATTAGTTTTTATTATATGAAAAATACTCACTTATATATTCATCAATATGAATTTAGTATGCAGTCGCATTATATTAATAAATAGAATGATGTAATAAAAATAATCAAATTTTATTAGTTGTATTTTTTGTGTGACTTTTTTTACTAGTTGTATTTGTAAAAATGTTTTTCACATTGTATATAAATTAAATATAAAAAATAATTCACATTCCACTAAAAATATTAAAATATATATTATTTTCAAATGCATGTATTGTTACTAAAATATTATTGACGATATTTGTACTTGTTATTATTGTTGGATGTATGGGCAACTACATTAAACAAAATCGTCTTTTAATATGTTGATAGAGAAATTTTAGATTTAAAAAAATTAATTAAAAAATTTTGATAAATAATTTCATTATTGAGAAAAAATGAAATTTGACACATTACATTAAATTAAATTTTAAATATAAAAACTTGACCCTGACGTTTTAGGATTTTTATAATATCCTATTTAGATCATACTCATTACCATTTCTAATAAGATTACACTTAAATGATTTAAGTCCATTTTATTCAAACCAACATAATGTTAGTTAAAATTGATATAATTCCCAACAACAATTGACACAAATGAAAAATTGATATAATTGATTTTAACTAATTTAAATGAAAAAATTATTAAAAAATATTTATGACATTTTTGAATTTCTAATATTAAAATTATTATTATTTTTTCACAAAAAAATTTAATTAATTTGCTAAAATCAAGTCTAACGGCTGATGACAAGTTGACAAACTTTTCTTCCTCCAAAATAAGATTTTGTGTTTGTATAAGATAAAAGTTATTCTTTAAAATTAACTTTAAGGAAATATATAGTGGACTATTTTAAACAATATTCTCCAAAAATGTAATTTTTTAAAAGAACATAAAAGTATTATTCAAGAAAAAAATAGTTTATATACCAATAAATGTAGCAATGATAATGCATCACCACGTCGATATCAAAGAATCCTTTGTCCTTTTTAACACTCCTCTCCCATTTTTTTTTTCTTTTTCTTTCTTTTGATGACAAACTTTCAATTAGTAAAAGGTCGCATGTAGTTGGCTTCTCGCGTAAACCAATTTGCTTGGCTATATAGCCAAAAAAAACTTTTCTTCACTGAAAAGTTGAATTTATCAAAAGATACTTTTTTTAATCGTGGGTCACGACACTATTAATGTCTCATCAATTTATTAAATCAAAGAATAATCCTACATGAGATTCATGATTGTTACAAACTCAAGAAAATTTTTGTAACTATAACAAATTGAACAATTTTTTCCATTAAATAAATCATATTTTTATGATAATTCTTAACCTAATTAATCAATTTATATTTAATAGAATATATTATCAGAATATATGATAAGATATTCTATAATTATTCTTAGCCTAATCTTATATTTATAATTCTTTTACTCACCCTTTGAACTAACTTTTAAAATTTAGTTAGGTTCAATCTCACATTTTAAGATATTAGCTTATATATATATAGAATTATAAGTATAAAATTAGACTAAGAATAATGATAAAATATTTTATTCTGATAACATATTCTATCAAATATAAATCGATTATTTAAGCTAAGAATATTGATAGAATATCTTAGCATATATTCTGATAATATATTTTATCAAATATAAATTGATTAGATAGGTTAAAAATTATCATATATATATCCTATCAGTAATATAATAAAATTTTATATTATTGCATTAACCCTATAATTAAATTTGATTTATCATAACAGAATAATCCTTCCTAAATAGAAAAAATGTAATTGAATTGAAGCAGTTTTAATGTAAGAGGACCGTTTAATATTCAACCTTATTATAACCTAGATTGTATACCTGGGAAAAATCAAAACAAAGTTAATATGTCTAATCTTGTTGGTTACTTTTAGAATAATTTTCTCAGATTATTTGTCACTTTAGAATAGAATATGAAGAGGAAAAAAAAATCAATAATACCTGGACCCTCGAGAAATAATTCCACTAGTAGATATATAGCTATAATTGTCTTCTTTTTTTTTTTTTTTTTTTACCGAAACTATATATTATTGTACAATATAGTTAATAAGAGTATTTTAATCAAATAAAATTATTTTATCATGAAAGTTAGTACAATAGATATGTATATATTACCTTAAACGACAAATAAAATGAGACGAGGGAAGCTATAAATGACCTAATTAGATTTAAATCTTTAAGAAATTTATGTAATTTTCTATATTTTAAAGTATATTATATATATTTAGAAATTAAGAAAATTAATTTCCACAATAATAACCAATATGTATAAGGGAGTATATGGATTAATTGAGGTGAGGTTGTTCTCACTTACTTAGTGATATTAGGAATTTGAGTCTTGATTATGTAATTATATTAATAAATATTTAGAAAGATAATTTTATTATTTATAATAATTTTATCTAATTCAAAAAAAATTTCCCTAATATTAAAAGAGTTTTGTGTTAATGCAGTGTTATTATAAATAGTTTTATAACTATTTACAAATAATTCTAATGAGAATTATAAGATTGATTGAGTGATAAAAGAATAAATAAAAGAAAGGTAGCTCCTTCAATTCCTAAAAAAATTAGCAATTAACAACTAAAATTTATAGAAAAAAAATCCTAATCATTATTTTAAAATAATTATTATAAAAAAATATCTCATATTAATCTAAGATGTCACTGTAAAAAATTACACTACTGATGCATTCTTATTAAAGTCAACTGAAAAATCCTACGAAAGAAATGCAAACTTTTTTTTTTGTGGCTGTTGCTTGTGTTCATCGTGTCATTGTCAATATAACTCTATTTTGGCAACTCTCACATGTTTATAAAACATTATTTTTTATATAAATTGCCTCTTGGTATAGTTTTTTTTTTGTTAAAATTAAACCCTTATGGTATAGTTAAAAATTAATAAATATTTCTATTATAATCATAGTTAGAGAATATAGTAATAATATAACATTAAATATTAAGAATTTCAATAAAAAATATTTTCATTTATAAACAATTTCTTGAATTAACTATATTTTTATTTCTTAATTTTTTTTCCACTTTTAGTCTAAAAATTGACCAATTGTAATCTTTGATACTTTCATCAATCAATGCTTTTGGTCCCTGCCGTTAATCGTTAAGTGATGATTTGAAATTAATTTTATTGTTTTAAATTATATTTTCAGACCGTTGAAATTTATAACTGCTAAAACCCACCAAACAAAATATTAAACAATTTCTGGGGGCTAAAAGCCGCCAGAAATGTTTTCTCATCCTCTCCCGAATTCGCAAAGGCTCTGCAAATCCCAGCAACGCTATCACCAAACATGAAATCAGAACAAAAATCCCACCATCAACATCACAAACTAACAGTACGATATTTAAATAAAAAGAAAATTAGGATCAAGGAGCCCAATCATTTCAAATCCCAGCATCAAGAACTTGCGTAGAATGCACACACGCTAAAGGGTTCGAATGGGAGGATTGGGTTTACGGATAAGGTTGGCACTGGTGAAGAAGCACTTCGCCGAAACATACCTTAGCGTCATTTCTTGCTTCTGTTGGGCTTCTGCGTATTTCTTGAAGAGAAGGAGTCACAATTGTTTCTATACCTGAGCCAGATAATATTCACACCTTTCAGCAGCAAATCTTTAAATTCATTTTTCGTTTTTAATCTTTAGAATTTTTTCAATCGGTGGTTGTTGTTGTTGTGCTTAAAGTTTTGACTTGTGGTGAATTTTAATCATTGGATATGTGTGAATCTCGTTGATAAGAAATGGAGTAAGGGAAACATACTAAATTTCAAATACTTTGCACAAGGATTTTGTGACGGTTTTTTACTACTAGAAATTAATTTTCATAAAATATAATTAAAAAATAATAAAATTAAGACCATATCATCACTTAGCAACTTTTGACGTTAAGAACTAAAAACATTGACAAATGAAAAATATTAGGAATTAATATTAATTAATTTTTTTGTTTAAAAACTAAAACTAAAAATAAAAATTTTCTATAGAACCAATAAAGCATTAATATATTAGTAAGATTCTTTCCTACTTGATACTACCATTAATCAGCACGCCAACCACTATTATATAACAAGCTACATTTACCACTTCTAATGCCTCCAACAAATCTCGCAGATTTCACGAACAAAAAAATGGATCATGAGCAAGAAGCAAGTGAAGAAAACAAATTAAGCCAAGATTGTAAGGAGTTAATTCTATCTCTTCCTAGAGAGAAGGGTTGGATAACACCGTATCTCTATTTATTCCAAGGCTTTTGGTACTCATCAACTGAAATCCAAGCCATAAACACTTTTCAAAACCAATTCCAAGCTAAGGACAATGATGTTGTTATTGCTAGTGTTCCAAAATCGGGCACCACTTGGTTGAAAGCCCTTACCTTTGCTATTCTCCATCGCCAGTATTTTCCTTCCTTAGAGAACCACCCATTACTTATTTTCAATCCCCATGAACTTGTGCCTCCATTTGAATTTGTCATTTATGATGAAATTAATGGCCAAACTCATGACCTATCCAAAATGCCCAAGCCAAGAATTTTTGGGACTCATGTTCCATTCACTTCATTGGCCAAATCAATTAAAGAGACTGACTGTAAGATCATTTATATTTGTAGGAATCTATTTGACACCTTTGTTTCTACTTGGGTTTTTGTCAACAAAATTATGCCAAAGTTTTTGCCTACATTACCTCTAGAGGAAGCTTTTGAAAGATACTGTGAAGGGATAATTGGCTTTGGTCCATCTTGGAACCATATACTAGATTATTGGAAAGAGAGCATTGCTAGGCCGAAGAAAGTTTTGTTCTTGAAGTATGAGGACCTTAAAGAAAATGTTCATTTTAATGTGAAGAAAATAGCTGAGTTCTTGGGTTGTCCTTTCACTAAAGAGGAAGAAAATAGTGAAGTGATTGAAAATATAATCAAATTATGTAGCTTTGAGAAGATGAAGGAATTAAAGGTAAATAAATCTGGAACAATGGGAAAAGGCAGGATTGTTGAGAATAAGTACTTCTTTCGAAAGGCAGAAATAGGAGATTGGGTAAATTATTTCTCCCCTTCAATGGTTGAAAAACTATCCAAAATCATAGAAGAAAAGTTAAGTAGATCGGGTCTATCATTTAGAGTGTACGACTTCAATAGTAGTAGCTAGTCAATGATCATCTTGAGATGGTTATTATATATAATAAGTAGCTAATAAATAACCATATGCTAGTGAATAAATCAAAATGTGGCACAAAAATGTTTTTGTGGCTTTTATTTCTTAGAATAAGGAGGTGTAAGTCTTAGACAATATGGCTACCTCGGTAATTATTATTTGGAATCAACAGGATCGCAAGTTGTATTTAAGTTGTATGATTATCTATATTTATTTTAATTCTTTTGCTAATACGTTTCATAATTTGGAAGTACTACAGATTAAGTGAAAATCATAGTCCGTGGTGTTTAAAAAAATAATGGTAATGTTTTGCTTTAGTATGTACGTATATTGATATTGATTACAACTTTAAAAGATCTCAGTTAGCAATATCACAACAAACCACAAATCATTTCTGGCAACACTCTGGTGGACATTGGTGGGGGCACAAGTCCAAAAAGATGGTAAAGATCAGATTTGGGTGTGGGTGGGATAAATCGATGAACATAAAAGAACATTAAAATGGACATAGTCTGCATTGAGAAGTTGTGGATAGAGTTGAATCAAACATATCTGTTGCATGTCATGTCATTGCAAAACAACAAATTTATTTCATTTAAGTTAATTTCTATTTAATTGATTTAAAGTTGATATAATTTGATTGGATGCATGTAATTCAAATTAACTTGTTTTAAACTTCTCATATTATAATTAGGTAAGCCGATCATCAAAGGTTCAAAACTTAATTTATAGGATAAAATATATTTTTGTCCTCTTATTTTATTTTCTGTAGTTCTCTTATTTTTTAATTTAAATATTTTATTTTTATTTTTAAAACATTTATAATTTTAGTCCTTTTATTTCTTAATTGAAAAATTTTATTTCCATTTTTGAAAAATTTATGATTTTAGTATTTTTTTTTCAATTTCATACTAAAATTTTAATTTTTTTTAATAAATTAAGCTTGTTAGTAAATTAAATAATTTTTAATAAAAACATTTGTCATGTAGATGATTAATAGACATTAAAATCTGCAGAATACAAAAATAAAATTTTAAAATTGGTCGTAAAAATTAAAATTGCTGATTTTTTTAAAATACGAGAGATAAAATATTTTAATTAAAAAATAAAAAATCAAAATCATAATTACAATTTTTTTAAAAAATGAGAATGAAATGTTTCAATTAAAAAAATAATATAAAAAAATAGAAGAACAAAAAATGTATTTTAATCTAATTTATATCAATTATTTGGGATTAGTTAGAAGGTGATTTAATTTCTACAATTTATAAATCTTCTATATAGTAGGGAGGCTTTAGCAGACCGGAAAGGTACATATTAGGTGTGTCAGTTGTCGAGAACAAAAGTAGAGAAGGCAAGTTAGACCCTCCGAAAAAGTTGAGCACATGTTGACAACCAACTCCATTTTTTTTAGAAGACAATTACCAATTCAAATTTAGTTACTAATTCATGGACAATTCACCACAATTAAATTATATGTAGATTTGAATTAAGAGCCACGAAATTTTTCTTTATTTGCTAGAGATTCGTAGTTGGTAAATCATATCTTTGCTCATAATCCTAAGAGAGATTTTTCCTTCTTTTTATATGTTTGCCGGTCCCAATAATGTTTTGAGAATTTTATATAGTTTTAATTTTTATAATTTTTTAAAATTTTACTACTATTTAAAATTTTTAAAAAATACTTATTTTATAAGTTAAAGTTTTATTGAATTAAGAGCTCTAGTGGATAAAGCATAAGAAATGCTAAGCGAAACACCAAAATTAAAAAACAAAATAAGGTAAATTATGCATGATAGCAAAAGATTGAAACATTCACACCATAGACCTTTAACAAAGTGGCTTTACATCCAGCAATATCATTTGATATGACCAAAACAAAAGATCTACAAAGTTGTCAAGTTCAAACTCATCAGGACACCAAAGTCATGCATGGCTTGAATTTTTTTAAAATATGAATTTGGACTTAACCTAAAAACTAACTTTAAATGAAATTTTGAGCAGAAAAATCTTTAATTTGCACGTGATGCATTTTCATGTCTATGGACAATTCTTAGATATAAATCCCCTAGGATTACAATAACCAATTCCGAGACCACCATCCAAGCAAGCAGAGTATATATATATATATATATATATATATATATATATATATATATATATATATATATATATACTTCAAATAGGGTTTACGATACATATTTTTGTGTGTGTGAACTACAATATATCATATTAGTACAGATGGTATAGCATAATAGCAAGACTAAAGAGCTTACCTAGTACCAAGTACAAGATTTATGTATCAATATGAATAAGCACCCATTCCCACCTCCTTTTGATACAAAAACCAAGTACATGAAAGTACTTGGACTTTGTTAACGGCCTCCCTTTTATTGCTAAATATACCCCTACTTTTAATTTTTATATTTTTATAAATACTCTTTACATAAACATGTTATCATTAATCTCAAAACACAACAAATGTGTTTCTGTTTTTTATTTGGGTGTGCGTTTCCAATATGAAACATAAACATATTTTTATCTTGTGCTAGTTTTTAAGCAAATGTTAATCGGTAAGATATTGATTAAGGAATTAAAAGGAGAAGATTTTTTATTGAGATGTTTAAAATTATGCTGTCCATAACTTTTTTTACACTCTTCTATAATTTTCACAATAAATATTTTTTCTTTTAATTCATTAATTAACTAATATCTTAAGAACACTAATTAGTAAGATCCTAGTTTTTAATACAAAAGAAAAACTATTTTCATTGTGTTATCAGTTCTCAAACATCCCAAATAAAAAGGAAATTGATCCCCGTACTCAATTAGCATTGCCATATAAAAATAAAAATAAAAATAAAACTATTTTCATTGTGTTATCAGTTCTCAAACATCCCAAATAAAAAGGAAATTGATCCCCGTACTCAATTAGCATTGCCATATAAAAATAAAAATAAAAAAAAGACAATGGGATATTGATCTGCCAATAAACACCACTCCATTTACTCAAGAAGCTTAAATTGAACAACTCAAAAGTCTTAATTCCAAGACATGTGGCTTGACTTCTACATTGCTAGCTAAGAAAACTTTCGAAACAAGGATCACATATTAATTCATCGTCAGCTTCTTCAGGCTTCAATACTAGTTTGACTAGTGACTAGGCCGGAAAACTTTGTTAACAAAATAAAATTAAAAAAATCCTTTTTAGGCTTAATGATGAGTTCAAAAGGGTAAAACAAATGCACAAAAACATCATAAATAGAAATAGTGAAAAAACACAACATATCAAGTTTTTTGGGCAAACTTGAGAAACCCTCTCCAAATGAACTCCTCTTACTTAGGATGATGGCTATCTTTATAGGCTGTGTGGTTTTTCTTATCTCTGAAACTTCAATTTATAGACCTGACATAATAATCATAAAAGAGAAAAAAAATCTAAATTCAGATAATATATTTTACGATATATATGATGAATTTCTATTAGGCAGAAGTATGTCAGCTCCACCTGTAAATTAATCTTATATACAATTATATATCAAAGTGAAGCAGGTGTGTGCAATATTGATCTGTGTGTAGGGTTTTTGAGTAGCCATTGTACTAAACTTGAAAAATAAAATCTTACAAGAAGAGGTAAAATCATTTAAATCAACAGATCAAGACCCAAAGGAAAAAGCCTTTAATTACTTGAAAGTTTAACACACATTTTCCATACAACTGATTTTGCATGGCGACAACAAAGGTAAGTCACAATAACATTTGTACCACAAATACAGCTACATGTGCTTGGTTTCTCTTGTGTAGCCACTTATTACTTGGAAGTTTTAAGAATACATTTTAAGTGATAAATCCGATCCACTTAATTTCTCTTCAATGATTTTGGATAATTTTTCTATCATAGATGGAGAAAGTAATTTACCCAATCCCCTATTTCAGCCTTCCGAAAAAAGAACTTGTTGTCAATGATTTTGTCTAATTTTCCAGATATGTTCACATCCAAATCCTTCATTTTCTCAAAGCTACACAGCTTGATTGTGCTTTCAGTCACTCCATTATTTTCTTCCTCTTGAGTGAAAGGATAATCCAAAAACTTTGCAATGTTTTTCACATGAAAATCGACATGTTCCTTAAGATTCTCATACTTTAAGAATAGAACTTTGTTTGGTCTAGCTAAGCTCTCCTTCCAATTACCTAAAATATGACTCCACCTAGGACCAAAGCAAACTATCCCATTGCAATACATTTCGAAAGCTTCCTCCAGTTTTAGTGCAGGTGAAGACACTTGCTTAATTTTATTAAAGTAAATCCATACCGAAATAAAAGTGTCAAATGGATTTCGACAAATATAAATTAACTATCTTGCCATTAGACTCTATTATTGACTTGGGTAATGAAGTGAATGGAATTTGAGTACTAAAAAGTCTTGGCTCAGTCATGTTGGATAGGTGTAGAACTGGGTCATGAATATCATCACAAAAGATCTTAAACTCAAGGGAAGGCACAAGTTTATGGGGATTGGAAGTAAGTAATGGATGGTTATCAATATTGGATAAGTGTTTGCGGTTGAAAATGGCAAAGGTAAGGACTATCAACCATGTAGTGCCTGTTTTTGGAAAGTTAGACAAAAACATCATTGTCTTGTGCTTGGAAGTATTTTTGAAAAGTTTTTACACCTTCAATAGCAATACCTGGGCACCAAAATTCTTGAAATAGATAGACATAAGAGGAGTATGCCAAACCTCTCTCCCTGCGAAGGGGTTCATTTGCATGTCCACCCGTTGAGACATTAATGGAGCTAGAGTATATACGAATAACAGTTTACCACTAGCAATTGGATGAGAATTTAGCTCACCTTGTGATAGCTTTTATAGCATCAACCTGTGGTTCAAGTTGAAGAAAATCATTTAATATTTGTAGGGCACGTTCAAGTTTTTGGTTTTTTTTATAACAAATGCCAACAAGTGGTTTAAGATTTTTACAAATGCCTACAGTGCCAATTAACAACGTTTTTTATTGGAATATATTGTGCACACATTTTTTTGGTGAATCCTCACACATCATCCATGTTGCAGTCAATAAAGATTTATTATTTTTACTTTTATTTTATTCTTTTCATTTGGATTGTTTTGGCTCGTGGTTCGGAAATAAATAGTATTACATGGTCAAATACTATAGTGAATATGATTTATAATTTGAATTCAAACCAATTGTTTACAAATTGGAGCGGTAATTTGATACGATCAAGATACTAGTATAAGATTAAATTAGTCACCTTGATCAACGTACACCCTTCATATTCATCATTACATCTATGCATGCTGCATGCAGTTCTACCTTGACACCTTCATATTCATCATTACAGCTATGCATGCAGTTCTAGCTAGTTTGAAAAATCATCCATCCAACCCCGCAAATTAACAAAGAAAAGGAGGATCTATAAATTAATATATGCTGAAGCCAATTAAAATCGAGAGAAAAAAAAAGAATAAGCGAGAAATGGTGAGAATATATGGGGAGAGAAGGGAAAATTTCTTCGAACAAAAATTAAAGGGTTGTCAGAGAAAGAGAAAAGAACACATGATGAACACAAGAAAAATATTCCAACTCCAAGGGCGAGAAATAGAAACTGCTACCTTGTGTACGTAGTTGGAAACGTCTTGTAGCGTGGCTTGTGTTTTGTTCTTCTGTATTAATTACACCCATTTAATTTATTTATTGTTCCTAAGAATCGAAAGCACATACTTATTAAAAATTATAATAATTCATACATTTGTTTAATCAATTAAATTAAATCTCCGATTTACTTCCTTTGGATATGTGTAACTAGCAAATTCCTTAATTAATTTGTTGATTTGAATAATGTACTTTTCTTATTTTTTTTATGCACAACACTGCTTGCTGGGCAATATTTACTAATTACTATTAACCCATATGAAACAATTGTGTACGTAGTATATGTACGTCTCAGCTAGCCATGCTTTTCACTGACTTCAAAGTCCCAAGGCATGCATTGCAACACACGTCCACATCCATCTGGTCTTTATTTCAACTTCAACGAGCACAATCACCTCCACACAACCTAGCTAACTCTCTTTCTCTCTCAACTGTTCAATGATGCATTGTGGTTGAGGTAAATTGGGTTTATTGTGTTCCTGTTGTCATTAATATTGGGTATATGTTATTTCATCCTTTGTGTTGAGTCTAGTTGCGCTACTGCATTTTGTACCTTCCGAAAAATTACGCTAGAATATCGTTGCAATTCATTAAGTTTGCACTCTCATTTTGGTTGGTCCTTAATGCACTGCAAAAAAAAATGGATTTTTAGTGACAGTTAATTCAGGGATCATCAGAAAACGCCAAAAGGTTATTTTTATATAGATTATCACACCTAGCTTGACATCTCACACACACCGAAATTTTAAACTTTTTGGAGTATTTTTTTTCAATTTTTCTTAATTAGGGCATCTTTTTTGAAAAAAATAAGTGCCTCAACTTTCAAAAAATTAGAAACCATTGAGACATATTTGGTTTTCTCTTTCTCTCGTATTTGATCTTCTTCTCTTTGTGTCATTCACATATTTGATTCCGGTCATCATTGGTCTCGTTTTCCCAATCTAAACCAATTGAATCCTTCATCTCCTTGACCTCTAACAAAGTCCCGTGAAAATATCCTCTGATCGAAGCTTTGATTGAACCCTAGTTATGAGTATCAAAGCCATTTTGGCTACCTCTATAAGCATCTTACAAATATACTCCATTTAAAATTTTCTTCATGTCAACAGCAATGGACCTCACTAGCTAGGTAAATCCAATTTCAATCATAGATCAAGTTTTTGCTTTTGTGCCTGAGAAGCTACTCCTTTACTTTGCAGTTCTTCCTCTTCAATTTGATTCGACTCACTTGTTGGAAAATTTTGTGAGCCCACCTTTTTTTAACATTGCATTACTTTTCGAATCAGAAAGGTAAAACTCGAATCGTCATTGTCTCATCATTCCTCTCTCTAACCTACCAACGAGAATGGTTTTTTAAATGCTAATTATCTTTAGCGTTGAATGGTTTTGACTATTCGATTGCCAACTCAATATTTCTTGGGTTCCAAAGTGTGCTCCAAGTGTTGAAGAGACTAGAGCAGAAGACAGGGTATTAGAAGCATTTAGGTAAATTAGGGTTTCAATTGCTTATTCTTTTCCCCCCTCATCACACTATTAACTCCAAATTAAAAATAAAAAAAACTTCTACATTTTTCCCATTTATTTGCTAACCATTGGTGTTTAAGTTATATGAATAAAATAAGCAATAATTATTTATATTGATTCCTGAAAGAAAAAATAATAATTTAATTCTTGAATATGTAAAAATTATGATAAATTCATCTTAATGTTAATTCTTCTTTATTAACTCAAACATTCATAGCTACGTGTTACTTCTAGAGCCAAATGTCATTGAAAAAATGTCATGTGTGTTGTTTTACTGGTGGGACTAATTTGTCAATATATTATCAATGAATTAATTTGTCAATTTTAAATATTGTTAATTTTTTTAATTTAGTCATTGAACTTAATAATTTATTGTCATTTTAAATTTAACCACTAACTAACATTTTGATCTTGAACTTAATCACGCATCATTTTTGTCTATTAAAGTACTTTCAAATTTTTAATTAAATCACATGTTACATGTAAATTATTAGCCTATACATTATCATATTCAATCACTTCTATTATATGTCCTTGTTTTTCACCTTCCTCTTATCAATTTTTTTCATTTAAATTATAGAATAAATATAAATTTAATTTATGAGTGATAACATAACTATAGTTAGTGGCTAAATTCAGGACACTACTAACACATTCAATACAGTTTAAAACTATTTCTTCTACACAAATTAAGTTATTATCTTATAGGTTAGTAATTTGTTTAGAATGTTAGATTAATTAACTAATATATTCTATGGAATAATATTAATCATAAAAGAGTAAAAAAAAACTTGAAAATCACGAAAGGATGATAAATGAAAGTATTTAAATTATTTTCTTTCATAACCTTTCAATGGGACTAGTATATATTGTCCCCCCCCCCCCCCCCCCCCCAAAGTTTTACTGCTTTCACATCATTTGTTCAAGTTTGGGTATTAGAGGACATATATAACCCTCTTGTGGCACGCAAATCATGTAACATTTTTATTCGATTGATCATGTTTGGAACATAGAGAGCAAAAAAGTTTTTGGATGAAGGAGGTGTATGTAGAGGGATGGCATAGGATCCATGCAATCAATTGGAACACAATCAATACTCAAATTGAAAGGATAAAACATATAAAAAAATATAAATAGCCAAAGTTATTTTTATGGACTACTACCACAAGTTATATATAGATGTCAAAGAATTTTAAATGTAATAATGGTTAGCTGTAAGTGTAGAAGAAACTATTTGAAAAATTTTAATTGTATAAGTTCTTAAAGATATTAGGCATTGTTTATTAAGAAAATTTTTAATAATTTTTTAGGATATTTATGTTATTTTCCAATTAGAATTGATGTTTCAGTTGAATAAATGAAAAATTTTGCATGTAAATAATGGATATGAAAGTTAAGATGAACTACAAAATGTGAAAGAAGAAGAGAAAAAAAATATAAGAGACATATATAGAATGAAAGTAAGGAGATATACTAATAATTATGTTTATACTTTTCTTGCAGTGAGACTAAAATAACTATTATTAAGTTTAAAGAATAAAATAACATTAAGTAATTAAGTTAAGAAATTAAATTAAATTTTTTAACAATTTTTAAAATTGACAAATTAATCCATTAGTGTCACGTAAGTAATGAAAAAATTAGTCCATTAGTGTAAATTTTAATTTTTCATCCTTTTAAAATCAATCTGTCAGAAAAAATAAAAAATGAGCATTTTTTAAAGTACTCTTTTTTAAACAATTCGAAATAGTATAATTTATTTTTCTCGAATAATATTACATGGATAAAATTAAGCATTTTTTTCATTATAAAAAAACAGGCATCTTTTATGTTATTTGTTTGCATCCATTTTTCAAATCTGTCATTTTTTTCATAAAGTAAATTGTAATGTAAAAAAAAAAAAAAAAAACACACTCAACAGGCATGTATAAATCTTGCTATGCTGTAATGATGTAGTCACGTAGACATTTAGAAAGAGGGATTATACAATTCAAAGAGTTTTATATTCAGTCATAATGTTTCTAGGAATCATGTGAACAATTAATGACCCCAAGAAACAAGGTGGCAAATCCTCTTCAGCATCGAGCATATGTAAGAATTGAACAAGAAATCCAGTTTAGTGCTAATTGCTAGTATTATCATTTCATTGATTGGATTGTTACAAGATTGGATAACTGATTTGAATATCTACTATTGATTCGTGTTCCATGAAATTGGAAGAGATTTAATAACAAAGCTACTTCCAAAAC
The DNA here is from genome assembly GCF_004193775.1 of Glycine soja. Taxonomy (NCBI): domain Eukaryota; kingdom Viridiplantae; phylum Streptophyta; class Magnoliopsida; order Fabales; family Fabaceae; genus Glycine; species Glycine soja. Next base: position 38,229,412 of record NC_041012.1, on the reverse strand, counting down.
AAAACTCCATCTATAATGTGAACTTGTTATTATTTTCTTTCAGTTTCGAAGGCATAACCCTTATAAACTGGTACATGAGACAGGGAACATGAAATGACAAAAATAAATTTAACATCAAACATTATTTTGCTTCAACACGGCCACAGGTCACCCCAAATAGATCTTTTGGCCTGTTGATGCAAGGTAGGGTTCTTGGTCCGAGTGACGACAATACGGTCATATGAACCCTCTGAGGCATCCCTTTTGGTGGATCTGCACACATTCATGGTGACTTGTCTACCCCTTCTGACAGGCATGAAGACAATCCTGCCCCAGCCACCTCCAAGATCAGCACTGCCTCTTTCTTCTTCCCTTTCCTCGTCCTCTTCACTATCAATGGGACCATCAGTTTCCACAGCATCATCAGAATCATAAGTTACAGCATTCACTACTTCACGAGGAGCATCATCAGTTTCCAAATCATCAGCAATGTCAGTTTCTGCATCAGCTACTTCATGAGGAGTGTCATCAGATTGTTGCAACTTCAACCAGTCCTCTGAAAAAGTGAAGAGAAATAAACAATAATGGGAATTAATAGTTTATAATCTCAAAGGTCCTCTCCTATATACCATTTAAAGGAAGATGGTTTAATAGCAAATCAGACCATATATTTTGTTTTAAAGTATTTTAGCAGAAAGTAAGCATTGAGGCATGTAACTAAGTACCGTAGTCAATTTCAAGATCCTCTGGATTTCTTTTTGCATGCTGCTCCTTCAGAGTCTCAAATTCCATACCATCAAGGGGCCAAGGATCACTGTGGTGCAAGAGATGGGTAAAAAATCAGTTACAAAGGATGAAGCATCTATACCTCAAAGATAGGATTATGCCATTCAATGACTAGGGTAGGAAGGATTAGTAAGTGTTGTTTTATAAATAGAAATTGTGACTTCAAGAAATCATTCATAACAAAAAGACATCAAAATAAAAATTAATTGGAAAATATTAACATGAGATACGTCCATCGGCTTGTTATATTTTCATGAAAAAGACTTTTGGCAATTTTTTTGTTAAGAGTTTAACTTAGATATATTGTCAGCATAAAGATTTACCCTGTTAACTATTTAGAAACCATCATAAATATGACTTTTAAAGTAATTATTACAAGTCAACAAATTTTGCACGAGAATCCATGATTGGACAATTCACAATACTATAGTTTTTTTACATTGTTAGTGCATTCTAATTAAATGATTTTTGTTATTCTATCTGTTATCTATATTGCTTTAGTTCAAACATGAAAGATGTAAATAAAACACTTGCCTTGGCCTTGATCCTCGTCTAAAAACAACATAGGAAAATTTTTCATCTTCAAATCCACGTAAAGGATCACCCTTCGAACGCTGTAATGATGAAATTTAACTGTGAATTTTTTTTTTTATGTTGACCCTTGTTGATATCACAGAAAAGGGTAAGTAGGAATGTGGGGAAAACATGATTCTTTCCGATACAAAAAGTAAAATACGGATTAAGGAGAAACCTTGTAGGCACGTTGTGAAGATGTCCTTTCCAAACGCTGAACAAAATGACAATATTTCCCAGATTTTACCAGAGGACAAGCCCCATCATGAGGACACTGCATGAAGAAAATTTACCAAAAAACCGAAAAGGATAAGAGCAGGACAGGCAGAAATTGAAGGAAAATGAGTGCAGTAAGACTACAAAATTGGAAAAGATGTTGAGTAAAAATGTAATATACTTACAGGAGCAACCACAAAGGCACCGGCCTTCTCAGTGATCAAATCTTTACAAACTTCATTATTCTTACGAGAAGACTTACGGTACTTCTACAAAGGCAGCAAATTCCATGGTTTGTAAGAATAAAACATCGAAAGAAAACTGTACAACTATGATGCCTAAAGACAGAATACAAAGATAATTTAGTATTGTTCAATTTTGTCTCAAAAGTGGTCGTAAAATTACTCTTTCTTCCATCCATAATATGTGAGATCTCATCTGAGCTATAATATTAGATCCATGAGGTGTTCCTGGTTCAACCAAAACCTACAAGAATTAAATTTCAGAAATGGAGATAACATTAGATATAAGATTCAAAAGAATTACACATTACAATAAATTTATGAATTCAAAGGCTCCTTCATTCATTTCCTTTTAAAGAAATTTCTTCTATGATTAATAGACATTTTCCTTTGCTCCTACAACTCTTTTTCCTCTAATAAATATAATTACTTTGTTTTATTTACATTAAATGTTAAAACAACACCAAGCTAATAAATAAGTAAAATAAATTATGTATAGATAATCCTCTCTATCACAGGGCAATAAAAGTATGAGCTAGAAATCATACCAGAATGTCCCGTGTTAGATCCCAAAGCTGGCGAACTATGGTAATTCGATCCTTTATTGATGGGATCTCTCCAAGAACATAGGACTTCAGCCAATAAAACAGATTGCTAGCAGTTAGCATCAACTAAAGAAATAATACACAAATACTTTATATGCCCAGTATTTGAAAACACAAAAATATCTAATTAAAGCATAACCCTACCAGCAATACAGAAAAGAAAAATAGGGTTATAGAATAAAATAATAAACTGAACGGACAGAGTAAATCCAGTTAAACTATTTAATTTGTTTAAACTAAAAATTAAAAATTGGATGGAAGAAAAAAATTGGCCAAAATCTGAATATATGAATCATATACAAATGTAATATTCTGATTTGAACTCTGAAAGAATAAACTTACAGCAATTACAAGGTCATGCTCTCTCTCTGATTTAGTGATACTTTTAGAAAGTGATTGAATGCTGTCATAGCTATGAATAAGTGGCAAATTCTTGAGACCTATATAATCAAATAGCAGAAAAAGAATCAAAGTTGCCAACTACTAAACGTTTTCAACTTTTCTTAGGAAATTCAGAAGAAAAAGATTTCAGTATCAATTCTAAACAGGAAAATTCACTACATAATTTAATAAAACATGCATAGCAATACACAAGGGAAAGGACTGTTGATTCAGCGGTGACCGAAATGACTTTGGCACCGTCATTAGAAAGAAGTATCTCAATTTCCTAATGATGAACCAAACAGAGCAAGACAGGTCAGACTATTGCTTTCATAAACTTTAAAATATTCTAATTTCACTCAAAATCTTCTATAAATAGATAAAACCAGCCCATACATTTTTTCTTTCTTTTTTGTTTTAATAAACTAGTTTGTTTAAGAATAATGTCTAATGATGTGGAATTTGGCAATCCATAAACAATAGGCTTTAAGTTGCAATTGTGTTCCATAATTTCAACATAATTGTAAATATACATCTTAATGGGTCCTCTTCCCTCTTCCATTGCTTCATATGTACATTTTAAGTAAAGTTGTTGCTCTTGTAGCCTTCTAAAACCGAATATGGTTTAATCTTACTCACCTCATTTTGAAAGTATTAAGAAACCTATCTTGTTCAAAGAAGTGTATCAACATTTACCTTGCATAAGGCTCCGACCTGCACGCTGCATTGATTGTGATGGTTCTATTAAATTAACTTTTTCTAAAGATTTTGGCCAAACTTCTTGCAGTGCCCTACATCATCAGATTTGAAAGGCAATAAAAAAGTTCAAAAATATTAATAAAATAATAATATCAAAGTTAACCATTCAAAAGAACAAAGTTCAAGAATATTTTACCAGAAAGCTGAACCTGTCCCCGCACCAAAATCTAATACCTTAGATGGGGAGAAACCCGGAAGCCTTCTGCGAACCTAAAAAGAGAGTTTTGTTGAGATTAACTTGAAGCCAACATTTTATTCAAGACTGAAAGGCTTTTTTCTGGGTATTCATAAAAATATAAAGTTAAAGTGAAAATAAGTCAAAGAAAGATATGGTTCACAACAATAACAGTAGCTTTATCCCACATGAATCACACCCTATGGAAATTAAATTATAATGTAGTAGATCCTCAACTTATATGATACAATTTGGAAAATAAATGGAGAAAAAAAAAGATGAACAAGACACACCAATCCCACATATTAGAGATTCCAATCATTCTAATGCATGAATTCACCCTGTTTGATTAAGTTTAGACCTAAAATCTTTTGCAACGGTTCTCGCTTCCATATGCAAATCTGCTCTCATCTGACTCCATGACTCAATCTCATAACAGAGTGCATATATCACTAATCCTTTCATTTGTGTCAACTTAAGCAACCCTTTCCCTTGAAGAAACACTTCCATTAGAATCCTAATGTTTCCTTATATTATCATGGATGGACACAAAACCATCGTTCACACATGTCTTTTTTTCCTTTCTGTTTTCATTCTAACAGGCTTCATCTATTTATTTTGCAAAGGAAAAGATTAATAGGTTTTTGTTCTAACTCAAAAATCCACTTCACCTAGTTATGTCATAGCCTTTAACACCAATTATTTTATATTAGAGTAATATAAAAGAGAGGTGCAGTCTTCAACTGCACACTCACTTAACTATGTTAGTCACTGAGTTAGTTACTCAGTTAGTTAAGAGTTGGTTAGAAGGTTAGTTAGTCATAACGAACCGTTCTAGAGCTCTATATATACTTCTCTTTGTAACAGAAAACAGTTACCCAATCATAATAACATTTTTTGATTCTAAAGTTCTTCTCTCTTTTACTCTTTATCTTTTATCTTCTTCAGTTCTGTTAAGAACTCTTTTATTTAATGATATATTTTCCCTTCTTTCATTGATATTTTTTCCTTTATTTTTCCCTTATTTGGATTAAGGTTTTGTCCTACCTCTTTAAGTACTCTGTAACAAGCAGAGTAAACAGCTGGCATTCGAGAAGCCACATATGCATTTGTCTCTTCATCTCTATATATGAGACCAATGTCCCCATAAGAGCTGGTAATCTTCCAACGTTTTGATTGTTCAAAAGGGTCTTCAACTATCTTCTTTGCTGTGGTGGATGCCAGCTGGAGATTGACATCCTTGATTTGATTGAATGTTTGAGACAATCTCAAGACTTTCCTCTTCATATATGGCTCCTCCTGCTCTATAATCCCAAGACCATCATGAACAATTGGCATCACAAAAATACGAAAAATATAAAGATATATATTGCATATAAGAAAAAAAAATTAAGCACCAAGAAAGTAAAGGACCTCGAAGGTATTTCTTAATGGCACGGCGGAGACGGACAGGGACAACAAGGCAACGTGCAGATTGTTTGGCAGCATAGCGAAGGGTTTCAGGGGTGAGAATTTTCTGGGCAGTCTCAGCAATTGTCTGGGCAGCCATGCTGACCCAGAATTTAACAAACCACTCTTTGTGTTCCAAGTAATCAGGTTCCTGTATTACTGTAACTTAGTAAGTTGGCAACAGTTTTAATAAACAGAAAAAAATAAAAGCAAAAATCTCATCTAGCCCTAGCATAGGCACCACAAAAATCTCATCTAGCTGAGTTAAAACCATAACATTTTTTCATGCTAATTCTTTTCATTTCCTGATTTACATCTTTTCTTCTAAGGAAGAATGCGACAAACCAAATATCCATAAACCAAATATGTTCTCGCCTAAGCAGCTAATTTTCTTCTTCATTCTCTTCAGATGTTTCAATTTTTTTAAGAACAGAGATTTGGAGTTTAATCTGAATTAAATGGATGCAATTTTTATTATAAAAATAAACACACAGAAAAAAAATCATATGAATTCTTCACCACTCCATGAGCCAGCCAAAAGTTTTTCCTATTACTAGAAGAGACATGCAATCATCAAGTGAATCTTCAAAATACAAAAATAACAATGGTAAAACATCAAGAATTAGCCCATACATACAACATTTTCAAAACATTATGACTAACCTATTAGCAACCATGGTACATTTTGGAATTAGGAAATGCCATCAGAAGTATAGTATTTGATCAGCTACAATACTTGCAACCCTGAAAGGAAGGAATACGAGCACTCAATGATTAAGGCGAAAAAATATTAATGAAGACATATTTTTATCAATTTAAGCAATATAAAGGAATAATCCAACATGGTAGTCAATCTCAAATTGGGGCATGGAGAGGATGCCCCTAAAAACACTGTAGCCGGATGGCCACTAAAATTAAAGACATTCATAATTAATAATCAAGAGTTTGGTAACTAAACACACACGACATTGGATGAAATCATTGTTTTTCTCAAGTTCTTTTGTAGAGATTGAAGACGAAATAGAGATGAAAGATGGGTATACATAAACACCACAAATTGGCCAGAAACTGACCAAATTCAAAGAACAGAGGTGCAGAAATGGTGCAAGAACGAAAGCGATGCGAATGAAAAGGGATTCAGATTAATAAGCTGCTGTAAGGATTTAACACTATAGTTACACGCGTTGCATAGAGAGGGGAAAGGGTGTTGAAACAGGACCTCAACCTGGACATTTTCAGAACCATACCTAAGCAAAATATATATACAAAAAATCTTCATTGAGAAATTTTATCAAACAGTTTATGAGCAAAACGTGACTAGCTTCTTCCTTCTTTTTCACTTATTAGCATCGAAACTTGATGTTTCTCTCTAAGAACACAATAGAAACTAAGCAAATAAAGGATTGATTAAGCAATTATAGTAAACTTCTTACCTTCAATTTGTGGTGGATGTGGTGCAGCTAGGTCTTGTGGAGAGAAAACACAAACAGTGATGAAAAACCCTTTCTTAAGCCCTCTCCGGCTACTTTGTGGACCGTCGGATGCATCCAACGGTGAACGTTTGTTTTTGTCAACCTTTAATATCAGGTGAGTGCCAAATTCGATTACGGGAACGAAGGGGTGGGCGAAATGACCCAGAGGGGATTGTTTTTTTCAAAAATATTCAATGGGTAAAATATAAACTAATATCTAAAAAGAGATAAATAATGGGTTAGGATTTCTCAATTGAAAGTTATATGTTATAATATTCTTTTTCTTTTTAATTAAAGTCGTAAAATTTTATTTTACTATTTTAATTTTTTTAATATGATTTTAAAATTAAAAGGAATTGTTTTTTTATTGAAGTCATAGAATATTTTATGATTTAATTTTTTTAAAATAGTAAAGATATTTTTTATTCTTTGTTAAATGACTTTAAATTCGTAAGAAAATTTCCAAAGTATATATAATACCATGGCCAGTATTATACATAGGTTAAACAATAAACATACTTATTTAAGTTGTTTTTCAAAGTTTAATTTTCAGTAACTTAATTACTATTCACAGTTTTTAAGAGTGCTAGAAGATAAATATGAAAGAATAAAGTATTTCAAAACAATAATTCTACCTCTCACTAGTAAAGCGGTGATGAAGTACATACTTTACCAAAGCAAGGTTAAAAAAATTCGAAGATTAACACATAAAAACCTATTCTATAAGCAACCTTTCTCTTCACACTTTATTAACAAAATGCATTAAGCCGACGAGGCATTCAGCAACAAACATCAATTCTCAATCCAAATAATTAAAGAAAAAAAATTGAATCATAAATGGAAAAAAATATCCTTACAACTTTTTAAAGTCGTTCTGAAAAAAAAAAGTTGCAAAGTATTTTACAACTTTGATTGAAAAAGAAAAAAAATCATTTACAACTTTAAAGTCATGTTGAAAAAAAAAATCGTAAAATATTTTATGACTTCAATGAAAAAAGCGATAAGTCATATTGGATATTAATTTAAATTTTACTCTCATTTGTTAATTTTGAAAAAAAAAATTCTCTTTCCATCATTCTCACCCATGTGGTAGTGTTTGGTTTTTTCTTTTTTTTTCATCATGGAATTAATAGAAAGTAATTCCTAAAAGCGATAATTCGTCTTTATCGAAAATTACTATTTATTTCATGTGTACTCATTCAAATGTCATTTTAAGATTCAAACTCTAAACCACTGGTTATGAGATGTGTCACTTGTGTTAACCATTATTGGTAAAAATGTGTTTGATTCAAAGGGAGAAAAATAGAATAAATTACTTAAACTTTTCTCTAATGTTTATTTTTGTTAACCTTTAATCTCATTGGTCATATGAGTAAATTTAGATCTTTTAATTTATTTATTAGATTCAATTTGGTTCTCTTATTATTTAAAGATATTCAATTAGGTCTTATCATTCTTTTAAAGGTTAAACTGTAATTTTAATCCTTAATTTAATAAACTAAGTCATTTTAACCCTTGTGTTAAATTACATTTGTTGAGGGTTAGGATATAAAGGTCCACCAAAGTGATTCTTTACCTAATACACTTAGGTTATGCTTATTAATTAACTATTAATTATTGAATTAGTTTTTAATTTTGAGATTCATGTAGGTTTAAATATGTTTTTTATTCCTATAATTTAGTATTTTTTAATTTTTGTCCTTGAAAAAAAATCATTTTAATCTTTATAAAATATATTTATTTTATTTTTTATTCTTAAAACACTTTAGATATATAGCATTTTTAATTATATTATTCAAAACATTTATTTTACTGTTTAAAAAGTGTTATTTAAAATATTTTAAAGACAATTAATAAAGCAAACACATCTTATAAAGATTAAAATAAAAATACAAAAATATTAAATTACATAAAAAGATATTTAAGTCTATAAAATATTAAGAAGTTGGAGAACATATACTAATGGATGACAATCACAAGGTGCACAGTCATGAAATCCTCAAGATACTCATGCACTTGATGCATGGTTTCGAAGATGACAACCAAACTACAATTTAACCGAATATTATAAAGTTAATTATAAATTTATTAAAAATAAAAATTATATTCTTTCCTCTTTTTTAACCCCAAACTAACACCTTGTATTCTCTTCATCACGTTCAGATTCAAATAAAAAAAATCCAAAACCAAAATAATAATAATAATAATAATAAAGACTACGAAACTCAAATCTGATGTCAAATTCTCCAGATCCAACAACCAAGCATGTTCAACTATAAACTCCATAAAGCACACAAAACTTCCAATGCAATGAAAATTAACCAAAAGTATCAAAATTAATCAAAGTCAACCAAGATCGGAGGGAGGAGACTCACTGCTGACTGTCACTAGAGAAGTTGTTGTTGGAGAAGTCGATCGAGACGGTAGAGGCAGAAGAACACTGTCTAGTGATGGTCATCGCCCAAGAATCGTTGAGAGACAAGCTTCAGTATGGTGAGGTACATTGGAGAGTTTAGGGAAAGTCACGAGAGTTCATGATCTATTATGTTAATTAGGGTTTTATAATCTGATTTATCACTTAGGATCTCTTGATCTCTTTAATTTGATAAAAATTATAATATTGCACAGGACAAATACCAAATTATATGTTATTTGATGAAACATATACAACACATATAATAATATATTTACAGGAATACCCTTTTAAATTAAGGAAATAATATAATGCATGTATGTAAGAGTGCCAATGATTATTTTAGTATATACAAAAATTAAATATTATTTTGATTTTTAAAAATTTAAATAATTATTTCTTTTAATCCTTTAAAAATTACTTTTATAATTAAATCTCTCAAATTTTCATAACTATTACTCCCATTGCATCAATCCTATAAGTACCATCATCATGCTTACCTTCACTTTGATTGTAATCTCGATTATATTGGTATCATGAGGGTCTGAACCTCATGTAATAAGTCTCGGAATCTTTGGACCCAACCACACGTTCAAATACACACCCTCATGTACAAGAGTTCACCATCACGAGTGTCTGACATGCATGTCATTGGGAAGAACACCAACTGCTACAGATCTGCATGCAACAATTGCATCACATTCAAGTCATCATCCGGAGCCTCTTTCTTCACCCCCATAACCCATTTTCTTCTCAATGCAAAACAATGTCCAAATGGGTTCATCGATGATCTTAATCTTGTTGTTGTTGGAGGGCTTTTCGCACTCCAACACGATTCTATTAAGCCCCATTCCCATGTCTTGGAGCAGCTCCAAGAGCAGGAATGGTTAGCAATTAGGGTTTTCTTGGAATGCAAGGTTGACCCTTGGTTTCCGGTGTCCGAACAGGGTTTCGGTGATCCTCATGCCGCCATGGATGCGCACCTCATGGCTGCTGTTTCTAGTATTTACCGTTGGCATCTTGCATGATGGCATGATGATAGGAAAGCACCGGAAAATCGACTGGAACCTTTGGAAGAGTTTGTTGTACTTGGAGCCGGGTTTGCTCTTGGTCATTGCCGGTTGAAGTGACATGGATACATAATGGTGATGGTGGTAATGGTGGTAGTAATAATATTACCTAATGTTTGGGAAAAGGGTAATGAAAGGAGGAAAGGAAGAAACTTTTTGTGAGGATTTATTAGTTTGATGCAAAATTAAGATTGAATGCTTTAGATGAGGTTGTTGAGTTTTGGGGAGTTATGCACAGGTTTTTGTTGATTTATAAGAAGAAAACTAGATTGTGGTGTGCGCGTTGGGGTTTGGTGGCTGTTCATTTCTATCAAGGTTTGAAAAGATGGCTGTATTTTTAAATTTTCTTCTTCTTGTCATTCTACTGACGTACTTTTGGTTTGCTTTTATGTTTTAATTAATTAGTTTAGGTTTTGATTTTTTTTTTGTGTGTGTCTGGAGAAAATTTAGAACTAGCGATTAATAATCAATTGGCTTGGTTCCGTTGAAAAAATGTGTTAAAAATAGATAAAATGATTCAGTTGAAAATAGAAAAATGTGTTAAAAACACACCCTAATTTATCGGCATTTTAGGTAATGGATGAATACTTGATTTTCTAGACGTTTTTATCGAAGTGGAATTGCTAGCTGAAAGCTCAACGATCACTGAAAAACTACTTACGTATATCGTGCATTATTCAAGTTGTCACTGTTATTTAATTTGTTGATAGAGAATAAAAAAACAGGATTTTGAAATTAAAGAAGACAAAAAAACGCTCTCGCTTAGGTGTCATTTGAGTTAGATTTATTAAAGTTAAACTGTAATTTTGATCTTTAATTTTTTATCCACAACTTCTTCTTCTTTTTTCTTTTTTCTTTTACATTCTGAAAATTTTATAATTTTTATCTCATTTTTTATTTTGGAAATGATTATTTCTTGACTAAATTGAATTTTTTTTAAATATGTGTCTAAGACGGCGTGTTATTCGCCATATTTAGTGAAAGTCATAAATATATACTCTCATCCATTGGAGTATTCCTGACTTTAACATTTCCCCACACATATTCTTCTTCGAATATTAAATGTCAACATATTTAAAATAAAAATTAAACTTTACATGATGATATCATATAAGATTATTTCTTCCAATCTTGATATAAGAAAAAAAAATATTTCACACTTATTAAAAAAATTAATTGAACCATTCGGGCAATTGATTTTTTAGAGAAAAAAAATACTTATCCATATATTATTGTCTATTATCTTTTCGGGGCTTGATTTTTGTTAGTGGTACTTTGTTTCATCTTGGTTTACCAATTTACAGGTTTAAGTAACTTTGTTTGCAATGGATTTGGTTTGGTCTCCTAGTATTGTTCCTCTCTTATTCTAATAATAATATCTATCTAGCAAATTTAATATTTTATATTTTATATTTAACACTTAGTAAAATGATGTTAAAAGTTTTTAACGATATTTAAAAAATACATCAAATATATTATTAATATCTTTTCTAAAATTTTTTTATCAAATATTGTGTATAGCTTGTGTCACTAAAGGTTTTAGCAATATTAATTATACATAACATTTGATAAAATATCAGGATAACATATTTGTAATATTTATTTATATTTAATGATATTTTTTTAAATGTTATCAAAACTTTTTAACAATATTTTTTATTAATTGTTAAGAAAAAAAATTATAGTTAAAGGTCATATATGGAGTAATGAGAAGTTATTTTTATAGGTTTTTAATATTAGACCTTGTTGACATAGATATCAAACTATTTCGATTAATTTTTAATTTTTTTATTACCTAAAAATTTTTGTTTGATTGTTGAGTAAATAATATTTTCTATGTATAGTTTATAGCGTTTTATTTTTTTAATGTAACTTGAAGTAGTATTTTTTGAATGTTAATTCCTAACTTTTTATATTTATTTATTTCTTATTTTTAAAATATTTATTTGTTTTTTATTATTACTCTTTTTAAATATGTCATTAATTTATATCATTTTATATTTTTTACTACTTTAACAACTAATTTTATTAAATACTTATAATTTAATAAATTAGCTAAAAATCTTTTAATTTTTTTAGCTTTCAGTAGGTTATCAATTAATTTTTAACTTTTTAGTTAACTTTTCAATTAATTTTTTAAAAAATAACCAAGTGTAAAACTACCTCTTATATAAGTACTGAGTTGTTAATATTAAAAAAAAAAAACATTTTCTTGCCCAAACCAACAAAAAAATAATAAAGATGTGGGATCTATTGTGAATTTGTGATACTCATTTTGAGTTCGAGTTCTACAATTAAATAAAAAAAAGCTTATTAGAGTTCTTAAATCTTAAATTAAAGTGTAAAAAATTATAGATAAGTTCTTCATTTAAAATGCTATTACGTGACTGTAAAAACCCATAAAAACAGTTTTTAGAAAACTTGTGAAAACCTTAACCATTAAAGAGAGACTAGTGATTTTGATTCACAATAACAATTAATTACTCTCTTGTTTGCCAACGAAGATTGAACAAAATTAGAGCTTTCTTGGCACATAAAATTACTCATAATTTTTCTCTAATTCATACTAAAACATGCTTTAATATGTTCAGGTCACAATAACATTGGTGTTGGTGTAACATATATTAACTGACATTTTTAATTCATAGGAATCAAACAACAAATGTACATCAAATTTATAATGACTTATACATACTTAATTGAGATAAATCACGCCAAAAAATTTATTTGACTATTTATATTGGATCTTTTATTCCATTCATGCACGTTATATTATTTATTTAGTATTTAAAAATAAAATAAAAAGCTAAAATTATGTCCTACAATGTTAAAAAATTAACTTACAACCTTTAAAATTGGGATGGAGAACTAAATTAAAATTATTGATTTTAAAAAATTGAGGGACTATGTTTTAATTTAAAAACTGGGAACTAAAATTGTTGATTGTGAAAAACAGAGGACCAAAATTAAATTTTAATAAATAAAAAATTGCTAGCAGTAAAAATAAAAAACACATTCTTGTTTTTTAACACTCCTATAACTCGCATATATTAAACATATGAAACACGAGTTGTTATCTACAACTAGAAGTCTAAAAAAGGAGACAGCTATTCTAGAAACACGCGCGACTTATGTATTGTTTATTAAAAACTCAGTTTAATTGAAACAACAAATAGAAAAAAAAAATTATTCCTCTACTTTCTCTTACATTTATTTGAGAGTATTTCTCTAACCTTTCATTACTACTTTATTTTTTAATCATATTATTTACTATATTTATTAGATTTATTAATTTTTCTTTCTATCTTTTTTTTTTCTCTTTCTACCTCAAATACCCCCTATTTCGATGTGAACCATAAGGCCTGTTCAATGTGGAAAAATACAAAAATTGTAGTAGTAAACTTACATGTTTGGTATCATGCATGTCTGCCTGCTGGGCATTAATTCACTTTTTTAACATTCTTATTTGAATGTATACATTTTTATCCTTAACTCAATTTTTCAGTTATGTTTTCACCTTTTAGAGAATTAAAAATCATCCTTTTTATAATTTTTAAGTAGTTATTACATTGTAAAATTAATTAATTTTTTATTAAATAGTCAAACAAAAATCTTTTGCTCTATCAATTTATTTTTTATATTAAAATTTTAGAAATTAACGGTCTGTTTGATTTAAAGGATGAAATTGAAATAATGAAAATATTAGAGATCTTTTAATTAAAGAAAAGTATAAAAGGTATCGGTCTTACAAAAGTATAAAATTTTTCTTAAATATTATTTATCTCTTCAAAAATAAATATACCTAAGATGACATTATGTAATTAAATTTGGAAGGATAAATATTTACTTTTGTGCTTGAATTTGTTAGACACTTATAGTTAGATTTTGAAAGATGAAAATTAAAATTTTATTTCCAATATCCAATAAATGCGATAAATCATTTCTATGGTTAGTTAAACTATCAATAGTGATAATCCCGATGATGATGTGGTTACTGATGTAAATGATTGACACGAGTCAATCCATTGATTATTCGATTTTATCTTTAAACTTGACAACTTATTATGCTTTTATTTTTTGGAATTAACCAATTACTCATATTTTGATTGAAGAACTTAATTAAATGTTATCATTTTGGTTCTTGAAAACATTTTTTAATTTTAAATTAAATCTCACACTGCATATAAATTATTAGCATATTGATGATAAACAATATTTGTTTATAGTGATAACAATTAATTATGTTCATAAAAATTGAATGAAAAATAATCATCAAATATAAAAATAAAAAGTATTATATTTTATATTATAAATCACTATCAATTTATTTATCATATTTTATTAAGTTAAAATTCTAACAAATAATATTATAAGAGTGACAAAATCCAATTCAACTAATTAAAAATAAATAAAAATATAAATTAAATCATTTTTTCATAAGAATCAAATTAAAAATGTATATTATTTAAACATATAGATGCTAGCTAACATATAATTTATTTTAAAATTCAAATTATTTATTTAATTAAGGAGAAAATTAATAATAAAGAGATACAAAATTGATCATTTAATTCGATCAAAATTTAAGACAAAATTATATATTTTTTATTTCTCACATTTTATTATATTTTCTTTTATTTTGTATACTCCAACATGACTAATATAATGATTGTATTATATTTTATATTTAATTTTATAGGTCAAATATATAGACCCAAGATAGAAAATTAGGAAGGACAATAACGACAATTCCTTAAAAAAAAAAATTTATTTGTCACTAACAATAATAGAAATTAAAAGACTTAAATTATGTAAACAAATATTTAAATTAATTACATTTTTATACATACAATACAAATTAACACACATGAAAAAAAATCATTTTACGAGATAAGAAACAAATAAAACTATCAAAGCATGCTTGTTAATATTAAAATGTGACAAAAAGGAATATGCACTAATATTGTTAATCAAATCACATATCAATGTGTACTACATTTATCCAATCAAAAAGGATATGCAAGAAAATATTTATAATTATTATTTTTCTTCCCTTTGTGATTGTCAAATTTTTTTAAACTTATTTTCCTCTTTAACATTATTCCATAAAATAAATGAATTAATCTAACATTTTACACATGTTAATAGCATATAAGGTAATAACTTTATTTGGGTTGAAGATCTAGTTTGAAACTTTATATATAAAATCTTGTTAGTAATGTCCTGAACTTAATACTTATTATTGTAATGTAATTACTTATAAATTAATTTCATATTTATAATATAAATGACAAAAATTATAGAAAAATAGAAGTGAGAGAATATGACCGTGTATATGTTAATAATTTCATACGAGAGACTTAATTAAAAATTTTAAAATGTTTTTAGGTACCAAAATGGCAATACATGTTTAGAGACCAAAATGTCAATAAGTGCTTAAATTTAGGAACAATAAGTTATTAAATTCAAAGACCAAAATGAAAAATAATTTTTTGACACGTGACAATCATTAGCTACCATGTCATCACCAAAAATATCATGCATGCATAATTATTTGAGTTAATAGAAAAAATTTTAATAATATGATATTTATGTCTCACTTTTTGCACACTCAAAAATAAAATTTTAATTTTTCATGTTTTTGGAACCGAACTATTAACTCCAAACAACTTCAAAAATGAAAGTCAACATTTAACAATTTAAAAACTTAGAAAAAAATTATGATTTTAATATGTTTTTTTATACATGTAAAATATTCCTTTTTAGTTTATTACCTAAACAATATTATTTTACGTACTATCTAATACTTTTTTATTAAATTTTTATTAATAATGTCGTGAAAAACTAACATAATGTTATATTATGATTAACAGATTTAGACTCACGAAAGATAGGGAAAAAAATAAAAAACGTAAAAATAAAAAGTATATTACAAATATAAGTCAAAACTTATCTATAATGTTTTTAATTTTTAGTTGGAGTGAGTGACTAGTGAGTAGTGACTAATGTGATAGTAACATTGGTGTACTCCACGGAATAAAATGGTGGTTTAGTCGTGAGGGAATCTTTCTAACGATGGTTCAGAACAGCATGAAAGGCGCATCGCATCTGATCCAAAATGGTGGGAATGAGCCTCTGAATGTGAATGGTAAGCCTCAAGTTTCGACAGCTGTAATAATGGACGTGTCGAATTCTCTGTTTCATTTTCAAGCACCCTGGCATCATTTAGGTCCATTTGTATACAACTTTTTCTATGAATAATTATAAATATTGAGAAATACCTAAGCCGAATAATTATAAACATAGGATCAGAGTTCGTTATGAGACCCGTCCTTACTTCTGCTAGCACTCATTATTTATTGTTCAGGTACCCAAGTTTCACATCAGCTGTCTCAGTCCTTGAAATGCAGTTTATATATCTGTTGGATAATTTAATTTAATGTTAATTGGTTTTAAGATGAAATCTAACAATAAAATGAACATAAAATTAGTTTCTTTTTTTTTATAAACTACATATCCTCCAACAACCAATCCCTTTTGAATCGGTATGGATGACAAATTTTTTTCTTCAGATTATTTAACGCAACTAATTAGTTAAAATCAGTGTTTCAGATAACTTATTTTCTAAATTGAACCTTCAATTCAACATATTTCAATGTGTAGATTTGCTTTCCTTGATGCATGTGTTTAGATTTCACTCACATCATTCTCCTATTGTCCTTAGATAACCCCTTCAGATTTCTTGCTGCTTTTGGCCTTCTCATAGACTACTACACTGAACTCATGTGGTGTGTGATTCTTGGAGAGAGGATACTGTTCACTTGATTGCTATGCTAAATGAGGTTCCAATAGGTATCCTTACTTTTTAACTAAAAAAATAGAACCTTACTTGAAAGTAATAAAAATATAATATTAAAACATAAGTTGTTAATAAATAACTATATCTTAAAAGCATTTTATTTTACAGTTTATCAAAAGGCACCCCTTATTTTTGTATTTTTACTCCTAAGCTGAAAAAGTACTGGTAACACTCAAGTTTATAAATTCACTTATATACACTCAAACAAAATATTAAAATGCCTAAGAATCCTGACCCCAGTTTTTCTCATAGCTAGTTGATAAATACACGCTTACATTCCAAGCAAAATATCAAGGTGTACAACACCTAAGAATCCTTAAGTGACCCTACCTAATTCAATCATTTGCACTCCAAGAAAAAATTCATGGGTACAAGTACAACACATGAGAATCCTGAAGTGACCCCAGTTTTGCTACTTCTAGTGTTGAACTGTTGATCAATTCAATCATTTGCACTCCAAGAAAAATATCAAAGTGTAAAACACCTAAGAATCCTGAATTGATCCTATCTTTGTTAACTGCTAGTTGATCAATTCAATCATTTACATTGCAATCAAAATCAAGATGTAGCTGGATGGATAAGGCTAGCCCTTGGGTAGAAGCTACAGAAAACAAATAATTCAAGTGCAAAAGCATATATACACGTAAGATCACAGAAACCAAAATCGTCAAATTTCCTTGCCTCTTTTATCTTAAGGGTTCCAAAATTACAGGAAATTGATTTTTCATATTTTTGGTTTAGCTACCAGAAAGCAGCTCACAATAACATTACTTAACCAAACTCAACCATGAATGACTTCTTAGGCAATATATGATTCTGTGGCTTCTTGTTGATCCTCTGGTTCAAACCTTGGAACCTCAGCATCAGCAGGTAACTTTTCTGCGTGTGGAGAGTGAGATTTTTTTGTCACATCCAAGGCTTTTGAGCTTTTTCCTTGAAGACCTTTACTTCCAATTACTTCTTTCTTCAAGTTTACTAGTGTTGTAAGGGGAAGATCTATTATGTTAATTTCCATCTTGTTGAACATGAGATTTGCAACTGCTCTGTCAATACTGTTGGTCTCTGATTCCATTGGTTTACTGTCCTCAGACCTATACATCAAGTTCACATTTCAAACAAGGCTTTTCAGAATTTAAGTAGTTTGAGAAAAAAACAAAACTGTATACTATTATCTGGACTTGTGTCTAACACTCAATGCTTAGTGTGTTACAATGAGAGTTACAAAAAGTGTTAGTTGATATGGAAAAACTAAACTAGAGAACAGAACCATCTCTGAGTGATAATATTTCAATAAGTATAATATAATCTGAAAGAAAATAAAAAGTAAATGTTAAGCTGATACTAAAAGTATATTTTATCCCCAAAAACAAGTATTGAAGGAGTTAAATTGCAATTTGTGTCAAATAGTTTCAGGCCATACCAAGCAGAAGTTATGCTGTTATCCAAATCCACAAAGAGAATTATTGTTTCAACATAACATTTAGAAACTAAAGGCCAAAAGAACATAACATACATGCAGCATATCTAAATCATGTACCTCATGGTATCATTGTAAACTGAGTCTGGCATTTCCTGATGCATGTTAAGATCTCCATCCAGGTCCTCTACTGCATGTTGTTTTGTATTTCTAGCAAGACGGTAAAGGGCATCTCGGAAACAAATACGAGTCTTCTCAGTGAACTAATCATGTGAGACAAGGAAAAAATCAATTAGCAACATGTATTATTGTGTGAGAAGTGCTAGTAATACACTCTATTCATCTTTTATTGAGTGAAATCCATGTGTATCTCACTAGATAGGGAGTGGGGTTACATCATTTAGTGGGACAAATAGATTTCAAGCAATAATATAATATGTTAAAAAATAGTGTCAAAAAGTGTGTTAGTAGCAATTCTTATTATTGCACTTAATCACATGCCAATAATTTCAGTTCAGTCACATACCTGTGCAATTAACATCTCAAAACCCTGCAGTGTAAATTCCTCAAGAGATAACTGCTCAACCATGATGTCATCTTCATTGAACTGCTCAAAAGGGTCCAAGACTTTGCAATTAGAATTTGTATGGAAATTAGTTCTGTTAGTATAAATAATTATATCCAGTCATGATTTACTTTATTTCTCAACAAAATACACAAATAAGCATTGGACATAACTTAGATACAGTTTCTTAGGTATTGTTGATACTATTCGCCAATCAGGAATGTAGTTTAACCTTGGCAATTGGCTTACTAAAAGTATGCATTAAAGGATTATGCAAATTACTGTGGTGAAATTCCAACTTTGATTGGAGAACAAGACCAACAACACATGAGAAACTGAATCTAGGTTTTGTCCATAAGCATTCTGGTAAGTGGCATGTAATCTCTGTTACTGCTGAACAAACAACTTCCAGGGCATACACCAGAGAATTTTCATCTGATTACAAGTGCTTTGCTGACTATATGGTGACTAGTTGATTACAAATTTATGATTTTGAAACACTAGTCAACTACTAGACAAAATGTAATTACTACCTCTATATCCAGGCAATCCTTGGAGTCTGAGTTACATGGAACAAACCCTGAAGCTGCAATATCTTTCTGCACTCCACCTGATGGAAAGAACAAATTTGTAATTTTGTACATCCATATTATAGATCTTTTAGAAATTACTTGTTCAGAAACTAAAATGTAGTTCTCACCAGTTGTGTTGCTGCACTGGTTTTCAGGGTAAAAGAAAGATTTGCGTAGGCTTTCAACACATGGAAAATCTTCAAGTACAGAATCCCTACATTCATTGAAACATGTGAAAACCGTAAGACAAAATATAGTCAAATGAATTGGATTAACTTCATGCCTATGGTAAGCCAGTCAATATTGAATGTCTCTGTTGGGTTAAATGTAAAGAAAGATTAAAAAAAATAAAATTTCGTACTATAATTATTAAAGAAAAAAGGAGCCTTTACCATGCAATAACAGGTTCATGCTTATAGAGTCCCAAGAACAAATAAATATGATTGTGTTAGTCTCTATTGGCTCCAATCATTATGATAAATATGGCGAATTTTGGTATGCAAAAACATCACAGAGCCATTCAATTTGTACTGGACTTGCTACAAGGTTAAAGCATTTCAGATGCTACATGATTTCATTATCATACAGGCATAAAACCAAGTATCTTAGTCCCAGAAGTTACGCTTGTACAAGAAAATGTCATCCTTCTGTTCTAAAGTTGATTGGTCTTGAAGCTGGTGATCACACGAAAGTTCCGTTTGTTGAAACGATTGCTCAGGCAATCCTCCACATGCACTTGAACTGCTAGACTGATCTTTATCATACAGACAAGGGTCAAACTCAATTTCATTTTTGAAACTTTCATCAATGAAATTGAATTCTACTTCTGTTTCATCTGTGTCCATGATCAAATACTCCTGGGGTGAATTAAAGCCTTCAGGTGCATTTATTCCCCATTCTGACCAATTTTCTGGTGAAGGATGCCTTTCCAATAAATCTTCTTGATCTTTGGGAACAAGAAAATCACTACTTTCACATCCATAGTACCAGTCCATCCCAAGTAGTCTGTAGAGTGTTCAAAACATGAGCAGATTAGCATTTAGCATTTAGTAAATGCCCTTTATAAATGGAAATATGCAGAATTTACTGACTCAGACAAACAAGCTATTTGATTAACACAAAAGGAAAACTTCATCCAACCAAGCACAAGAAAGGTATGCAGGTCAATTGTTTCTATCCGAATTCTGGAGTTTCCCTTCAAATATAAATAAAAGCTTTACACTTTGGTCCTTCCCCTTTCCTACCCTATCAAAGAATGAAACCCCCTTCAATTTTTAGTTTTTTTTATTGGCAAATGTTAATTTTATTAACGGAAGGGATCAAACTCACAACTTTCCCCTCTTTCCTTTTCCATTTAACCATCCTCCTTCATTTAAGCCGGAGAATCTTTAAAAAAACAAAAGAGAACCTAAAGCTAAAAAGGGAAAAGGAAAAAAAAACATATAATATAAGAGAAAGTGAGAAACATGATGAAACTAGTGCTAAACACCATACATCTTTGAGATGCTCAAACAAAAAGAGGGGGGAAAAAACCTTCAAAACAGCAGAATTTCCTTAAAAACATTCCTTATAAAAGAACAAAGACTTCAGATATAATAACAGAAAGATGGGCGGTTTGAAAGGAACATACCTTTCTGTGGCTTTTGTATAGAAAAGTGAGAGAACCAAGCTTCTGTATTCTGATTGATGAAAACAAACCAACCCAGTTGGAGAATACAGTACTCAGTAATGAACAAAACTTGGTAAGAGGTTAGTTGAAAGACTGAGGCGGCTGTATGTGGTTTTGTGTGGTCAGGTGCATATATTTATATTTTATTGGACAAGTAGTTGTAAGATAGAGTTGATAGTACTATATAGGAAGATGCTACTATATAGTCACATAATAATGTGTTAATCTGCTAACAGACAGTAGTGAAAAAACAAAAAGGCAAAAGAAAGAGACTTGTTGAGTTTTGTGGCTGAGAATACTTTGGTGCCGAGATTTTGTGGCCTAAAGTTCTCCATCTAAAACTGAAATCTTATTGGCCATTTGATTCCATCTCAGCATCTAGCACTAGTGGCCTCAAAAGGAGATCCCAAACTTGGGATTTTTGCGGTGCAAAATCTTGCTGGATGCTTTAAAGATCACATTCTCAACATGCCTATACCAATTTATTTGACCACTTACAAATAAATTGTTCGAATATTAAAAATAGACTTAATTATACTTTATATTCATTTAGGATTTTGCAAATTTTATCAAAAAAAAATTATGCATTTTACTCTCTTTTTGAAATTTTACAAATTTTCTAATTTATTATTTTAATATCCACTACCATTAGTTGATTACTAATGAAACACTCTAATGTTGATGGGACATTAAGATGTATCACTCACATGATATCAACACAATGATGTGTAATTAAAGATAAAATATAAGAAAATTAAAAATAAAAAGATAAAATACGTGAAATTATTTATATAAAATATATAATTAAGCCTAAAATATATAATTAGAAAATGGTTGTTCCAAGGTTAATAGTGTGAAATTTGAATAATTTATATAAAATTATAGATTCAAGTTTTATCATCAATATTGAAAAATATAGGTTTATTTAATTTACTTGAAAAATAATATATAACTATTATAAAGTGGATACCCACTTTTGATTTGCCTTTTATTTTATTTTTACTTAATTCCGTCAATGAATGTTGCAAACCATTCACTATTACATTTTAACTTCTCATTTAAATTATTTCTCTCTCACTAAACTACTCATTATTAAGAAATACCTGTATAGCATTTAATTTAAAAAATGTAGAAAAAAGGCATTTCTTTTCACTGGCGGTAATAACTCATTTAAAGAGAGGAAAATGGATTTTTTATTTTAATAATCATAAAATAAAATTATTTATCCAAATACTCATCCCTTTAAAATACGTAACCAATATAAATAATTAATTTAAATAATTACTTTAAAAGGGTATTATAAAAAATTATTTATTTAAAATAATCATTTAAACTATTTAATCATTTTAAATTAAGCATAAAAGCAGTTAACTATTTTCAAGTTGACAAAACTGAATTTTAAATGCAAATTTCTTAATAGGCTTAAAAGGATGAATATTTGGACAGATATTTTAAAGAGACAAGTATTTGAGTAAATAGTTATATTTTATGATTATGAAAATAAAAAAATAAGGAAAAAATGGGAAAAAATTATAAAAGTGCATGCCTAAACTGTAAAGTGATACTGAAATTGTTTTTGCATGAAATCCAACAACTTATGGAGAAGGGTACATGGAGTGTTAAACTACTTTGAGTAATGCCTTTATGTGAGTACATGAAAATGAATAATATTACTCCTTAAGACGACACGTACCTAAAAAGATGTCACAAATCACCATAAGCTGATGTCATGTAGGCCTTGTATTAAAAGTTTGAACCTTTTTTGTTTCTGGTTCACAATCAAACTGGTTGAGCATATGGTTTCAGGCCGGCAAATTTACCGTACAGGGCTTGTTTTACAAACAATTTACCAAAGGGGGTTCGTTTCTAAACAAATAACATGCAGGGTCTCTTTCCGACGTGGGTGCCGCCATTAACACTGGCGGGAAGCTTGAACCGCCAGTGCCAATGGCGGTAAGGAGGGTACCGCTAGTCCCACTTGCGGGACATGTGCTGAGTAGGAGAGAGGTGAGGGTGTGCCGCTGATGGCAGCTGCGGGACAGGTGAGAGAGTGGGTGCCGCTGATGGCAGCTGCGGGACGTGTGCGGCACAGCTGGTGCCGCCAGTACTGCCTGCGGGACACCTTCACAATAGGTGCCGCCAGTACCGCCTGCGGGACACCTTCAGCTCCCTTGATGGGACGCATGAGAAGCCTGCTCACCTAGGGTTCACATGACTGAAACATGCACTGCACCTAGGGTTCAGCTAGGGTTCAGTTTACGTTGAAGGCTTTGCAGACTTGCATTCTGAAAAGCATGTGAACGTTAAAAAATTTTGAACGTTGGGTTTAAGTTTTCAGCTATAAAAAAAATGTTGAACTCATTCTTTACTTACGTTTTTCCCTTACTGAGTTTGCTTTGTCTTTCTTTCTTCTTCACTTGAGAGATTATTGTACTGGGTTGTGATTGTTGTGCTGTGTTCGTGGTTCAAATTTCTCTAAAATTTAGTGCTTCTTGCTGTGCTTTCATCCTTCCTTGAAGTGCCCTTAGCCTTATCTTGGACATAAATTCCTGGTAAGTAAATATGTTAATATATATTATAAGTTTAAGTTAGTTAGTATTAGTATTAACAAATATTAGTATTAACAAATATTCTAAGTTAAGTTAGTTAGTATTTAAATAGTAGCTTAGTTATTATTAACAAAAGTTCTAAGTTTAAATTAGTTGATATGAGTAGCTATTCTGTTATTATTTTTTAAGTATTAATAGATATTTCAATGTTAGGTTAGTTAGTATGAAAATATTATTTGGTTAGGTTAATTAGTATGAAAATTTTATTTGGTTAGTTAGAATTAAAATTTTATTTAGTTATTGTTATTGTATATATTGTTAGATGTTATTTGGTTATTGTATATAATATTTTAGTATTAGTAGTAATTACAGCATAGCATAGAATATTATTATTAATTTTTTTTTATCAAAGAATGAGAATTTTATTATGAATTCTAGAAATATCTGTAAAATAAAATATATTCTAACTCAAGAAATATAAAGTTTTCTAAAATAATTATTCTTTCTTATCAACTTGTTTCAATTATTTTTCTAAATTTATTTTATTTGTATACTACATATGTTGTATAGAATCTAAATTAATTGTATTCTTAATTATTGGTAGAATTAAAATATATGATGTACTTTTGCATGGGGTTGACAAACTAATTATTTTTATGAGTTTTAAATAAGAAATTATTTTATAACTTAATCTCTCGTAAAAAAATTGTATAAATAAGTATAATTGAAAAGAATATTATATATTTGTTTAGTTAGTATAAAAATATTACGTGTATATATATTTAGTTGTGTATATTCTTAAATTTTATACATGTCATATTAGCTTTGTAGTATTAGGCATATATTTAGACGGATGATAGTTTAGTCTAATAAATATATATACATGCATCATACACATACGTAATATTAGATTTTTTAGTATTAGGCACAAGTTAATATTAACTTTAGGTATATATTTATAAATTTTAGACACACGTAAATTTTTAGTTTTTGTAATATTAAATATTTGACACTTAAATAAATAATTGTAATATTAGACACTTGACACACGTAAATTTATCTTTTTAGTATTATAATTTTGTATTTTAAATAAATGAGTTGATAATTTAATATTATTTAAGTTAATTATTTTTTAGTTAGAATGGTATATATATTATTTGTTAGTTTTAATTTGTACGTTAATATTATTTGTTTTAGAAAATTTAAGTGATTGAATATATGATACATTGTATATTATTATTATTTTTGTATATATATTATTGAAATGATTTTTTGCATTTCAATATTTGTTTGTATTATAAATAATTTGTTAGTCCATATTTTATTCAATTATTTATTTGTTAATTGTAGAAAAAAAATTACTAATAAATTAAAGTTTTCTTCACATGTATTTTAATTTATGTATAGAATATATTAAAAATTGACCAGTTTGATTTTTTACAAATTTATTGTTATATATTTAAAGTTTACTAATAAATTAAACTTTTCTTCACATGTATTATATTTTATTTTGCAGTAGCAATGGCATCTTCATCATCATCTTCATCACATATTAACATTAAATCTGGCCCCATCGATACTGATGTATTATGGATGCAACCTAAGCATGTTTCAGAACATGTTTGGAATGGGGAAGAAGAAAGGAAATTACATATTAGACGAGCTGTCCCCACGTATCAAGGGGAAGAACAAATTCCAGAACAAATTTTTCCTTTTCTTCAACAATCTGGTTTCGGGTGGATTATGAAGATGGGTTTCTTAAAAATAAATGCCTCACTAATTAGTGCCCTGATAGAAAGATGGAGGCCGGAAACACATACGTTTCACATGAGATGCGGAGAGTGTACTATCACTCTACAAGACGTCTCTGTGTTGTTAGGTATAAGTGTGGATGGTTTACCATTAATCGGCCCAACAAATCTTGATTGGGCTGATTTATGTGAGGAATTATTGGGAGTCAGACCACAAGAAGGTGAAATTAAAGGTAGTGTAGTTAAATTAAGTTGGCTGGCTCACCATTTTGATCAAATTAATAATGACGACGACGAAGAACAAGTACGAAGGTTTGCCCGTGCATGGATACTGAGATTTATTGGAGGTGTCTTGTTCGTTGACAAAACCAGTAACAGAGTTTCGGTAAGGTACCTTCAATTTTTACGTGACTTTGAACAATGTGGCAGATATGCATGGGGAGCTGCCGTACTTAGTTTTCTATACAGAGAGATGTGCAGTGCCACCGATTATAAAACTAAATCAATCGGAGGTATGTGCATCTTACTACAATTGTGGGCATGGGAACGATGTCCCACGTTGGCTCCAAAGAGGACTCCTTCCCACATAGAAAATACACCACTAGGGCACAGGTCAGTCATTTTTAACAGCGTCTTTCATTTTAATAGAATAAATGGTTTTAGGGTATATTAAATTTTATTCTCTGTAGGTGGCTGCGACGTGGAAACCAACATATCGGCAATGATGATGTGAAAGTTTTTCGTCGCAAGTTCGATATTATGAAACGTCATGAGGTAAGAACCATGCTATTGTATTTGTAAAATAAAAAATTATATGTCTTATTTTACTACAATGTTCACAACTATGTTGTTATATGCAGTTTGTGTGGGAGCCTTACCCATCAACCGTTATGTCATTCTTGCCTCCCGTTTGTTTAGTCGGAAGTCTCGCCTGGTACGCGGTGGTGCCACTAATTTGTTTCCAAGTTATTGAGTGGCACCAACCGGACAGAGTCTTGAGACAATTCGGGATGCAGCAACCAGTTCCAGAGTCTCCTTCACAACCCCTAAACATTCATGGCATAACATTAAAGGGGAAACATGACGAAAATTGGGGACAATTGTTCGCCCCAATGATTCAGCAGTGGAATAATCGCCATGCATTTAGGGTCGACGCTTATCCCCGACAAGAAGGCCTATTGAGTTTTAACTCGGACTACATGGTCTGGTATAGGCGAAAGACAAAGATGTTTGTTGACCCAGAAAATGCAAAGACGGCTACATTGGTATTTTTTAATTTTTTTTCAAATTTTAACTTGAACTTTTATTTAGTGATGGCCATTAATTTTGTTACCGTTACAAATGCAGGGTGAAGTTGCGGAGGCATTACAATACATGGTGTCTCCTCAAGGGAGGAAAACATGCACATTTGATGATCTCGTGCCTTATGTGGAAAAAATTACAATTTTATCCGAAGAGCAAGAGAGAGTCACTGAGCCAGTGTCACATGGTCCCGCATCAGAGCGTCAATTTCCCGCACAACAGTTTCACATGCTTCAGTCAAGTATTGAAACTCAGGGGATAGCCAGAAGAAGGGACACTGTTGAAGCGGAAGAATATTCCCAACAAATGGCGGAGCGTGGCCATGGAATGTATTACACGCCACAAACATTTGCTGAGTATCCGACACAGATGTATCAGTATCCTTTTCAGGGTCATGACACTGATACTTCTGCAACCCAACAATCGTTCGGTGGTTTTGCGGAAACACAAGCTCAATTTTCATGGCCCACAATGACCCCTTCACAGCAATATCATGGGCCAATTCCAACACCTAATGCCCCGTTAGGAACACAATGGAATGTACCGGGACAAATACCTAATACAGGTGACTTATTCGGTGTTGATTTGCGTAACGCATTTTCTGCGGAGGCTGACGAAGAAGAAGCGAGGAGGCATCGGGGCAGAAGAAATCCTGATCGCCAAGCACGAAGATGGGATCGACCATGTGGCACATCCTCACGGCATCACGGACACCAAAATGAATGATTTGCATGTCTCTGTTGATTAAGGCTTTGTTGTATATTTGTAATTTGACATTCATGGCGTAATGTATGATATTCAGTTTATTAAGGCTTACTTATGGATAGAATTTATGTCGCGTATCAAACTATAATAATCAATGAACCCTAAACCAAATAACAAAGGTAGCCAAAGGGAAAAAACTAATGTTTCTAAGTAACGATGAATTTCAATGTGAACTAAACCCTAACCCATAAAACATAAAAAGTATCCCATAACCCTTAAATATGAAACACTAACCCTAACCTATAAAATATAACCACTTAGCCCTCAATTGTTCCGAACTAAACCTTAATCCTAAAATAAAAACCTAACCCTAACCACTAAACATTAGCCCTAACCCAAAAATGTTCAGCACTAAACCCTAACCAAAAAATAAAAATAACATACACCTCACCCATAAAAATTAGTCCAAAGCCCTGCAATTTTCATAACTAAACCCTAACCCTAAAATAAAATAACTAAGCCTAACCCTATAAAATAAAAACTAAACCCTAACAATAAAATAAGAAACCTAACCCTAACCCCATAAACATTAGTCATAACCCTAAAATGTTCATAACTAACCCCTAACCCTAAAATAAAAAACCTAACCCATACCCCTAAAAATTAGTCCTAGGTCTAAAATTTTCATAACTAAACCCTAACCCTAAAATAAAAAAAACCTAAGCCTAACCCTATAAAATAAGAATTAAACCCTTACCCTTAAAAAAAGTTATTTTATTTCAACTTCTAAATGTAATTGTATTTCCCTAAAAAATAAGAACTAAACCCTAACCCTTCAAATAAATAACTTTGCCCTAACCCTAAAAATGTTCAAAAGTAAACCCTCACCATAAAAAAACCTAACCTTATCCCCTAAAAAATTAGTCCTAACTCTATAACTCTGAGATTTTGACAAGTAAACCCTAACCCTAAAAACAATAAGACATAACCCTAACCCGTAAAAATTAGTCCTAACTCTAAGATTTTCATAACTAAACCCTAACCCTAAAATAAAAAACCTAACCCAAACCCCTAAAAATTAGTCCTAGCTCTAAAATTTTCATAACTAAACCCTAACCCTAAAATAAAAAAAAACTAAGCCTCACCCTATAAAATAAGAACTAAACCCCTTACCCTTAAAACAAAGTAATTTTATTTCAACTTCTAAATGTAATTTTATTTCATTAGAAGTACACATTCAAAAAAAAGTTATTTTATTTCAACTTCTAAATGTAATTGTATTTCCCTAAAAAATAAGAATTAAACCCTTAACCAAATAACAAAGGTAGCCAAAGGGAAAAAACTAATGTTTCTAAGTAACGATGAATTTCAATGTGAACTAAACCCTAACCCTTAAAAAAAGAAATTTTATTTCAACTTCTAAATGTAATTGTATTTCCCTAAAAAATAAGAACTAAACCCTTACCCTTAAAAAAAGAAATTTTATTTCAACTTCTAAATGTAATTGTATTTCCCTAAAATAAAAAACTAAACCCTAACCGTTATACATGAGTTAGCCCTAACCACTAAAATAAATAAAAAAAGTAACCCTAAAACCTAACAAAAAAAGAACTTAACATGAACCCCTAAACAATAAGCACTAAACCCTAAAATAAAAAAAAAGAACTAAACACTAACCCCTAAAATATAAGAACTAAACCCTAACACTTAAACCAAAAAACTAACCCTATCCATAAAATATTAGAACTAAACCCTAACCCCTAACAAATAAGAAGTAACCCCTAACCACTAAAAAAATAAGACGTAACCCTAACCCTTCAAATTCAAAAACATAACCCTAGACCTAAACTAAAAAAAATTAGCCCTAACCCATAACATATAAGAAGTAACCCCTAACCCCTAAAAATAAATAAGAACTAACCCTAACCCTTCAATTTTAAAAAACTTAGCCGTAATCCCATAGTTCTAAACACTAAAACCTAAGGCTTAGACCCTAAACACTAAACCAAAATACTTAGACACTAAACCATAATGACTAAGTCCATAGTTTGTCATTGTAGATAGTTAAAAAAACTAAGGTAGACAAAATACTTACACACTAACGTTTCTAACTAACGATCAACACCAATGTCACTCAACCTCGATTGATCCACTCCATTTATTTCAACTTCTAAATGTAATTTTATTTCATTAGAAGCACACATTCAACAAAAAGTAACTGACGATTTCATTGAATACCAACAAGTAAATACATTGAACAAAACCTAAAGCAATACAAGATCGTCATGTAACATACATAAATCAATTAAATGAATTACTCCCACGGTCAGATTGCATTGGACATCGACGCCTATTGTGCCCTTCAGCTCCACATCTACTACATTTTTGTCGGTGGTCAGATGGTTCGACCCAATCCATCTCATTCCTTATCCTTGTTGATTTTGGCCGACCTTTCGCACGAATTGTAGTTGGGTCAGGGATTAGTGTCCATGCCTCATCAGAAGGAGGAATTGCCGCTTCATTCCCAAGAGGCCACCACTGTGCGGAGTATGCTTTTAAGATGTGTTCATTGGTGTAAACAACATCTATATATTGGTAGTAGTTCATGCTCACATAACCACAAGCTGCAATAATGTGTGAACATGGATAGTGAAGCGCAGAATACCTTCCGCATTGACAATAATGGCCATTCAAGTTAACTGCCCATTTTTGTCCGCCACGTTGCGTGATAGGATTGAAGGTCTCCTCTACTTCAAACCTTGTCGAGTGGATATCGTACACACGAACGATGTGCGAACAAGCTTGTTCTTGATTTTTCCTAAGTTCTGTAACAAGCTTAGAACAATAAACTTGGCCTTCTCTTAATTGTCTTTGGGCTTGGCGACCACGATCAACAAAGTACTTTCGGCACCTACTATATGTTGACTTGACCAACGCTGTTATTGGAATGCTGCGACAATCTTTCAACACCTTATTGACACATTCTGATAGGTTGGTTGTCATGTGACCATATCGTCGTCCAGATGTATCGTAAGCCATGCTCCATTTTTCCTTTGAAATGCGATCAATCCATCTTGCTATGGCTGGACTCAGTTGACGAAATTTTTCTAAGTTTTGATCAAACACATGCTTGCAAGGAGTGTACGCTGCATCAAATTTGTTATCATCAAAAGTTGTACGTAGACATCAAACTCAAATTAAATTAATGTATAAAATCAACCTTACCCAATTTCTTGAACATCTCTTTTTGTTTCGCGTTGTTGAATTTGCGATTGAAATTGCTGGCTATGTGTCGGACGCAGTACACATGATAACCGTGGGGAGGTTGCCAACCAAGATGTTCGTTAGCGACAGCAGACTTTATACTCGCGTGACGATCAGATATTAGACAAATTCCATTCTTATCTGTGACGTGTTCACGCAAGTGGGCCAAAAACCATGACCATGCTGTTAGCGTCTCGCCTTCGACCACGGCGAATGCTAGAGGAAGAACACCACCATTTCCATCTTGCGATGTGGCCATTAACAGGGTCCCACGGTATTTGCCGTATAAATGTGTGCCGTCAACTTGTATGATTGGCTTACAGTACTTAAAAGCCTCTTTGCATTGACCAAATGTCCAAAATACTCGATGAAACTGACGATGTTCGCGACTTACCCTATTACCAACAATAAAATCGTCATGTAGTATTTGAAAGTAAGAGCCAGGAGAATGATTTTGCATGTGTGTTAGCCATGACGAGAGTTTCGCATACGACTCTTCCCAATCGCCATATTCAATTGCAATCGCCTTTTGTTTGGCCATCCAAGCTTTTCTGTATGAAACCTTATAGGAAAATTCACTATTTATCCTTTCTTGAATCAAAGAAATTTTTATTGATGGATCTTCTCTGATCATGCCTGTAATTCAAATACTAAAATAAAATTACAAATTAAAATAACAAATAACACAAAAGTAGGATAATATGAACATAAAAAACGTACCTACTACGCAAGTCGCAATTAAATTTGAATCAAGCTTCTCATGGTCTTGTGTCATAGTCATATTTAGACATGTGTGCGGTCCACCCCATTGTGTCACTTTCCATGCATCAGTTTTTTTGGATAAAATTGCCCTCATATAAAAAGGGCAAGGAGACTCTTCGGTGTTGTTGGGACAACAAACGATATATTTGTGTGATTTCGTTTCAACAACCTTAAAAGTTTGATGCACCTTCATCACATATTGTTTCAGTGCATTTTTTACCGCATCTTTACTGTCAAAATCCATGCCAACATACAATTCTTGTCCAACATTAAAAGTCGTTGGCATGTCCAGACCACAAATGTCCTCCTCGTCCGGATGACTCCAATTGATATTATTATAATGCATAGCATCATTCCAAAATGGATTTTGAATTTGTGGTACACCTAATAATTTAAAAAAAAAATCATGTCAACAAACTACTCCTATTTAGTTACCATTAAATACAATTCTCATAAAAAGATAGATGTATTAAACTAATTTTGTATTTCACAAACATTTACCTTCGGTTGGGTGAACAATTGAAACTGGTTCAACGATGTCAGTGACTTCATCGTCTGTATTAGATATTCCATCATCACTATCATCTTCATTGAACGACTCTTCAACGTATGAGTTAGATGCAAGGTAATCGTCATCATCATCATCTTCATCATCATGTAAATTACTTATATTTCTTGGCAGTTCCGATTCATGATGAGATACATTACGTCCACATGACGTAACAGAATTTGCAGCATGAAACATCGAACCACCAGCAACATCCTTTTCTACGTACAATTCTAAAACTGACATTTGTTGTTGTTGTTGAAAACTTTCGATCATAGTTTCAACATCTTCGTCATCACAAATTTGCAATGCAACATATTTTCCTGAAACTAAAAATCTACAACTTATAGTAGAAATAATTTCATTATTTTCTAACTTTACCTTATCTCCAATTTTTTTTTTAAAGCATTGAAACTAATTCCGCGTTTAATCTGAATGGCCTTTTTACTGCCTTCAAATATTACACCATCACTGTCTTCATATACTCTTCCATTGAAATACAACACTGTAATAATTGAATTCATGATATACCTACATCATCAAAATTAATAATAATTAATCATAACAATAGGAGTTTTAAAATAAATAATTACTCATACTAATTTTATTATAAAAATTCTAATTAAAAAAATTAATTCACTTAAACTTTGCCTTCAAATATTAGTCTAACAAATAAAATCATTACTTCAATTAAATATCAAATATTTATTTGCTTCCTCTATTAAACTTAAACTTCACATTCATACTTTATTCTAAAAAAAAGTACTCTAATTAAATAATTTATGGAAAATTCCAATTTTTTTCAAAAAAATTCCAGACAAACACAAAATGGAAGGGTTATAAATGAAAGGATTACACTTAAAAAAAAATTTCAGACAAACACAAAATGGAAGGGTTATAAATGAAAGGATTACACTTAAAAAAATTTCAGACGAAACATGGCCAACACGCCTAGGCGCCCCCATATTTGTATCTTCGAAGTCGTTTTTCATTACTAATTAACGAGAAGAACTTACTTAACTCAAATGACATATATTCGGTAATGAAGGATATATCATATATATATATACATATGACAAAATTAGTAGGAAAGTATACTATCTATATATAGGAATGGAGGACACAGATAAATAAGGCGTAATTTTTCCTCCATCTCTACTTAATAGTCTCAATGGTTAATTAATTAAATTACATGTGTGTATATGTAAGGCAAAAAATACTCGGTGAACAACTAATTTAAAACTTAGTGAGACAAGGAGATAAAAGAAACATATACAATTCAAGTATAATAACTAATATGATATATGTGATAAAAACAAAGAGATACAAAATTAGTGAGTGTTAAAGAATTAATTCAACTATATTTTTTAATTTTCTGCACTAGTGATTGCTTGGAGAGAAAAAATATTCACCTACTATTTTTCGAAAATTGGACAAGTATTAGACCTGATCTAGTATAAAATAATCTAAAAATCCAAGTAAACTTCTTTTATGATTATTAAAAATCAATAAATTACTAATAAATATAGTCACGAAAAATTGTTATTCCCATGTTAGTAAATTTAAATGACGGGACTTTTAAAATTGGTAATATTTTTCTTATTGTTTTTATAATTAAAATTACAATTTCTTTTTGTTAACTTATATTAAATTTTATTACAAGTAAAATAATACTTCTTACTCAGACCAAACAACAAAATACTTAAGAAATAGCATGTAATTATTTTTCGTCTTAAATTAAATTATATGTCAAATAATAATTCAGACGCAAAAACCATTAACAAAAAGGCTTACAAATAATTACTACTAATATTTTTAAAATTTAAAATGTAATTTACAAAATTAATACACTTAAATTTGAGCTTCAAATTTCATTCTAACCATAATATTTGTTACTTCAAAATAAAAAATTTGTACATCATAAATAAACAAAATGATAGAAAACTTTAATTAAATAAATATAAAACATCCTTACTTACTATAGAATCAAACTTCAAAACTGCTTCTTCCTCTTTCACAATACTCTCTTCGGTCTCAAATCTATGCAAGTGCAGAGTGTGATTCAAGTTTGCTCTATTTAAAGAATTTTTTTAGCAAAAAGCAAGGTACACCATTATTAAAGTAACTCTGTATGGAAGTCACCTCCTACATGCGTAGCTGATGCATAGCTGATTAAGCTGTCATGCATGCATGTCATTTATGATTTCTCTATCCAATACAGTGCCCTATTCTCCTCCCTAGTCTGCATAGAAAAAAAATTTCAATGCATGTGAACCGTAACTGCATCAGACTTGAGTCTCCTCATTGAGCATCAATTCCAAGCTTCAGTCCCATCAAATCTATGCAAGTGGAGTGGTTTAAAATTATTATTATTATATAGAGAACTGTATGTTTGATTTATGAGAAAAAAAGTATAAGAAGAGAAAAATAAGGAAGGAAAAGGAATACAAAATATATAAATCCTTTTTTTTTTCAAATTGTATGATAAGAAAGAAATAAAAGATAAGAAAATTAGTATTGTTCTCTTCTTGTTTAGTTGTATAGAAACAAGAATAAAAAATGTGTTCAAAATTATAAAAAAAATTAAAACTAAAAAGATAAATCAAAATGAGAAAAAAATTATTTAATTTGTGCATGAAAGAGTATATTTTTTTTGTTTTGCATGTTCTTTGAACAGAATAATTTTTTAGTTTATTCCTACAAAAATGTTTTCAGTCTTCTAAATAAATAAAAAGGTAAAAGATGAAAAGATACCCTCACCTTTTTCATGATTTGGCTTTTCCTACTACTTGAACATTTTGGAAAAACAAACATTATTATCTCTCTATCTCTCTTTATACGTGTGTCTATATGCATGCTTGCATGCTGTATATAATAATATGATAAACATGTATTAAATGAAAAATGAGAAAAATTAATTTTAATCATTACATTATAATTATAAAAAGTTGATGCTTAAGATTAAAACTTCAATTTTTAATACATGATTATGAAAGTGAGAGAGTAATAAAAGTTTACATTAAGTAAACAAAGCCTTCATTCACGTGAAGTGAAGATAGCTGGTTCTCAGAACAAGCCTATCCCGCCTTTAGAGCTGGCGGGATCCTCTCTGCCCCTGTCCCGCTGC
The DNA here is from genome assembly GCF_004193775.1 of Glycine soja. Classification (NCBI taxonomy): domain Eukaryota; kingdom Viridiplantae; phylum Streptophyta; class Magnoliopsida; order Fabales; family Fabaceae; genus Glycine; species Glycine soja. The sequence goes on along the minus strand of NC_041012.1, from coordinate 38,194,203 downwards.
CACTGTTGGCGGTACCCACACACTCTCTCTCTCTCCCCCTGTCCCGCAGTGGTGGTTGGCGGTACCACTCTCTCACCTGTCCCGCCATCACCAAGGGCGGGACACTTCTCTCTCCTGATTTTCCCCATCCCGCAACCACTGCTGGCGGGACACTTCTCTCTCCTGATTTACCCATCCCGCAACCACTGCTGGCGGCACCCCTCCCCCTCTCTCCTAGTCAGCCCCTATCCCGCCATTGGCACTGGCGGTTCAAGCTTCCCGCCAGTGTTAATGGCGGCACCCACGTCGGAAAGAGACCCTGCATGTTATTTGTTTAGAAACGAACCCCCTTTGGTAAATTGTTTGTAAAACAAGCCCTGTACGGTAAATTTGCCGTTTCAGGCCACAGATCATTTGCAGATGGCAATAGTGCAATCCATGTGCTATGTATGGATAATGAACTATTTGCTGGATCAATTTTGGGGAAAAAATGGCTATATAACCTTTAACGTAGAATTCATCCACTAAACTATTAACCATATAGTATTAGATTCTCTTTTAAAATGAGAATGGTCTTTTTTTTTTTTAAAAGACAAAATGAGAATGTTCTTTAAGAAGTATGATGTAACACTTTATTTTTTTTAATATAATAATATAAAAATATAATTTCACGTAAAATATATTATCAATATGTTTTTTAAAGTTTATAACGGTGATAAACAATAATAACGGCGACGTCAATTATAATACTATGTGTTTTACTAATTTCTTAATTAATTAGTAGTGGTGGTGATAACGGTCACACTAATGATAATGATGGAGGTGATGATATTTAGTGATAATGATTGTTAATTAAAGTTAATGATAATGATAATTAAAATATGTTAGAATATGATAATTAATATTTTTTATAGATTTAATTTTTATTTGAAAAATCTTTTAAAGATTTAATGATTATATTAAATTTTAATATGAATTTTAAATATTTTAATTTTAATTATCTATTATTTTTAATTAATAATCTAACATAATCAATGATCATGATTAAAAATGATATTAAAATATTTAAAAATTAAAATATAACATAATTATTAAATCTCTAAAAATTCATCAAACAAATCAAATTTTAAAATATTTTAATTTTAATTAACTCATTATTAATACTGTGACCGTCGTCACATATGACGGTATGACATCGTCACCATATATATATATATATATAAAACTTTTATTATGAATATCTTTTGTTAAAAATAATTTTATTTAAATTATTATTCGATGTTTATTAAATATATAGATATTTTTTATAAGAATTCAAATCCAATCTTGGTTGATCATAGGTTAACATTCAAGTAGGTGTGTTTAAAAAAAATGTATGAATTGATTGTGGATATGAATATATTATTACTTATTAGGTTCTATATCCGCATATTATTTAATATATTAAATTTATAATAAAAATAATATTATACTTGTAATCTTCTGCTGATTATAAATTATATTATTTTATTAATTATTTTTATAGTTAATTGTTTTCTTTGTTATGCTTTATAATTAAGACATGAAAACTCTTAAATATTTTTTAATTGCATACTAAGTAATTGTTTTTGTTAATTTTATATTTAATATTAATATTATTTTGTTTTTAGTCTTTTAGTAATAATTTTAATTTTAATATAATAAAATTAATGAATTTATTTGTTAATTTTATATTTAATTTTAATATTAAATCAATGTATTCATTTTATATAATCTGCAAACGTAAAATAAATTAAAAAAGAAAATGCCATTTAATTGAAGCATATTAAATGTAAACTTAATTTATGTATGAAAATTATTATTTTTACCATTTTTAATGATTTTTTAAATAAAGGACCATAATTTACTCTTGTATTCATTTGTATACTTGATTCTAATAAAAAAAATTGTGTACTTGATTTTCTTAATCATTTACTTTTAAATTTACCTTCCTTATCTCTAATTCTAAATTAAATATCATAATTGTTTTAAATAAATTTTCAATACATTGTTTTAAAAATTTTGTTATGAAATATTATCCACGAGACTGTATATGAAATTAAAAATATTTATTAGAAAATATCAAAGTATAATTAAATACTTTAAGGATTAGTGCCTTACTCGACTGAAAATACATTAGACGACACTAGAAAAAACTTATTCCTCAAGTTTAATTATTTATTGTAAATTCAAAATATATTTTATATATTACAAATATTTATTTATTATAAAATGTAACTATAATATAATTTATATACTTAAAACTATTAATTATTATAAAGTTTTGATCATAAGAAATAAATATTTATCCTTTTATATATATTAAAGTACTTATAAAAATGTGTGTTAAAATATCCTATTTAAATCTTATTAATTATCTGGTAATGTAACAATTAACTTTTTCCTCCTATATGGTAATGTAACATCATTTTTGTGCTCTTTAATTATATTTTTAGTCCCAAAAATTTTAGTTATTTTAAAAAAACATCATTTTAATCCCTTAAATTCTAAAAAATATTTTTAATCCCTAAAACATTAAATTTGAGGGACTAAAATGTTTTTGTTTTTAATTTGAGGGGCGAAAACCAAATTCAATTCAAATTAAGAAACTAAATATACAATTAAACTAATAATAGTTAGACAGATATTCTCTTAAGACATTGATTAATAAATTAAAAAAATTATTTTATTAAGATGTATAAAATTCTCATAATTTTTTTTATACTTTCTTGTGATTTACATAATAAATATATTTTTTTAAAAAATTGTTTAAGTAATGTTACGCCGATTAGCAAAGACTCTAATAAATAACCCTTTCATCTAACTCTATGTGCTATAACACCCACCCATGAAAAGCAACATTTCCATCCTAGCTATCCTGTATATCCTACACTAAAAATCAATTCGAAACTAATAATAAGTATTGCATGTCAATATAGCTGTTTACCATTAACACCACCACCAATAAATAACATGATGTCCACGTGTTGTTTTCATCATAAATCGTGTTCATCATGCAGCACCGAATCCATAGTACTTAAGCCACTGACCAAAACACAAGTTTAACATACATTTCCCAAACCATGCATGACTTAGACCATTAAAATTAAATAAGCCTTGCTTCTCAAAACATCACAAGTTTAACATATACGAGATCATTATGTGTGCACCAAAATTCATTAATTCTCAGTGAATTTAATGCTCCATATTCCAATAATGCTTGCAAGCTTGCTTCTCTCAAAACCACATAAACTATCCTTCTCCAAAATCCTCTGATGACTATATGTTTTGTGCCATGTGTCTGTACGTGTGAAATTCATATTTACTCCGGAACACATGCCATTACGTACCCTCCATAGAAACACCAATGAAACAGTAGTAAAATCGCTGTCATCCCCTCTTAACCGAATCAAAGCCACCAGGTCTTCAAAAATCCAGTCTCGCAGAAATAAGTAACACCTCCATATATATATAACAGCCACAAAAAAGAACAGATTAGTTATACATGGAGAAAGCATCTTGCTGGGTTAGTAGAACACTGCATAAAGGAATAATTAAAACCACGACCAAGTAGTAAAGATAAATCCTGTACAAGCTTGCTTCTCTGAAAATCCTGATTTTTGAAGATAGTTGGCATTCCTGATGTTCCACACACCTCGTGACTGCACACCACAAAATCGTCCACTACTCACTACTAGAATTGTCTCTTAGGTGCGAATTTCCTGCGGTTTTTGATCTGTAGCCAATTACTTTGTAGATAACTTTTTCATGTGAATCTAAAATATGCAAGAAATTTCATGCGAAAAAATCTGCAAAAAAAAAAATAGGAAACCTCTTGTGGATTTTTTTATTCGCAAGTATGTTTTCTGCGGGTTTTAAATTCGCAAGAAAGTCCGCATGAAATTCCTGCGAATTTTGTTTTTACAGGAAAATTACATGAACTTCTTTTGTTTACATATAGTTTAACAAATACAGTTTCATTGACCATCGTCCTTGAATGTATATCATACATGTACAAGACATTCACATAATCACATACCAAAACTGTAATCCCCGTTGTATTCACCGGCACCACTAATTCGGCCAACAAAACTCCTGATGAGGAAAAAAATAATTATCAAAATATATGAACAATGGATAAATAAAAATAAAATGATAAATGGAAAGAGAGAACCCACTAGATTGGCGAAACTGATACCGGTGGAGAGTGCAGTCTAAGTAGCATGTCTCTTTGAATAGAGAATCCACCATGTGTACTTGTGTCTGATGGAGTGAGTATGTTACTAATTAAAGGAGTAAGTTGTAGATCAGCAAGGTATCTGTCTTCCACTTCTTCTTCCATACTATAAGATCATCTTGCTGCAAGATCCAAAGAAATAACCAGTTCTAATAAGATCACGTTACCCATGTTTTCATGTCGTACACAAGGTGAATTTTCATTTCATTCTTCAAGATTAAACTCTATGGCATACTAATTTTCAAACCTGCAATGATGGAGGCTTCTGAGTCTTTTGTTAGGTGGATGCTTAGTTATATTGATACCAGTCATTAAAGTCGTTACATGTTAAAATGGCATCATCCATAAATTACGGAGGCAAGTTTTATCAACTTCATTTTCCAATAATGAATAAGAAAAGAGAACATAATAATTACTTCCCTACTCTATAATTGCCTATTGATTTATGGCTTTATGGTGTTACCTCACATCTTACTCCAAATCAAATTTGAAGTATCCAAGTGAAACTGAGTGCTTGCTAGATCAACCTTTCATATAATATAATTATATATACAAATCAAATACACATGTTATATAAAATCCAAGTGACAGGTGCTTTACCAAATGGATGCCAAAACTTTTGCGTTTCATCACCTTCACCATTTTCCAAGCTAGTGTCCTAAATATAAGCAACGCATTTGTATGGAATTAAAATTCAATAGTAGATATTAATAATAGATTTTTTCTTTCTGTGGCATTGATAATAGAATGTAAAACAGAATATGAAAAAAGAGAAGCATGAAGAAAATGGCTGAGCCATAGTCCTTTAACAAATATTAATCAATTTATGGTAACTTTAGCTGCTGTTGTTTGGTACAAGGCAACTAGAGAGTGAAATATTTCCAATAACAAGATTGTATTTTTAAAGCTGTAAAGATATTGTGGAGAATTGGCACCTGATGAAAAAGTAGACATATGGGAATTGGTGCATACAATTTTGAACTTGTAATTCATCTTATTGATTTATTGACCCATACATCTTTGTCTTCGTCATATTTGTGATTTGCTTGATGATAGTAACAATCTTTTTCAATTTGAAGGTAAATATTTTGTGACTAATTTTGTCTTGGACTTTGTTTATAGTTGTCGATGGCCACATTAAACGACTACAGGATGAAGACATACAATCCAATGTACTAGAAATAATTGGATCAAATATTCAGTCCACATACATTACGTGCCCAGCTGACCCAGCGGCAACGCTTGGTATAAAGCTTCCATTTTTGGTTATTATTGTCAAGAATCTAAAGAAGTATTTCACATTTGAGATTCAAGTTTTGGATGATAAGAATGTCAGACGACGATTTCGAGCTTCAAATTTTCAAGTGTGTAAGTCTGCCCATGTTTGTGTGCCTGATTATTATGAACACAACTTCAGATGTTTAGTTTCTTCTGGGGTTTTTTTGTGCACGAGTGCTTGCTTCTACCCAATATAGAGAGCTTTGATTTTCTGAATAGTAACATTGTGGCATGATTCTTTATTTTTAGGTCATTGTATTTTATAATTAATAAGCCTTAGAGATGGAATCCACAATTTGAAACTGTGTATCTTCTCATCTATTTCTTTTTCTGAAGGTCTATGTTAATGTAAATTGGCAAATTTCATTTTCTGTATTTGCAGAATTGCTTTGAAATCAAGTGACATCAGTTGTAGTATTTCTGTTAGGTGATCTTACAGATTATTTGTTTTAAAATTTGACTTGTTTAATCTGGTACAAGGTGTACATTGCCCATGAGAATTGTGTGGGGAGCATGATAGACAGGAATTAGAATTTTCTTATTTATTCTGCATACTTTGAAATGAAAGACAGGAAATAAAAAAAAATATTATTTTAGGGACTAAAGTGATTTGAATGATTGAATGACTGGAACTCTATTGCTTGATTTGTTTCATACACTCTTTCACTTTTAAATCACCAAAAGACCGGGGGTATATTAGTGGTAAAATAGTTCTTATTGTCAAGCAATGTCATTTTTGAGGTATACTGTGGCGTTTGTGAAAGGAAAAAAAGGAAAGAAATACTGTGACATTTTTGCTTAAAACAAAATCTTAATATTTTTTCAGAAATATAGTGATGTCATTTCTATCTGAAATACTGTTCATATGCATTACAACTTATTTTGTTGTCATTGTACGCTGTCACTCGAGTAAAGCCCTACATTTGCACTATGCCACTGAGAATGGATGAGGGATGGAATCAAATCCAGTTTAACCTGGTTTATTTCACCAAGAGAGCTTATGGTACTAATTATGTGGAGACACTGCGAGTACAGGTCCATGCAAACTGTCGCCTGAGAAGGATATACTTCTCTGATCGCCTGTACTCTGAGGAGGAACTCCCACCTGAGTTTAAATTGTACCTTCCGATGCAGGTTAGAGATGCCTGCATATGGACAATTAGTTCTTTCATATTTTTTTTTCTTTTCTTGTCTTGTGCACGTCAAGTCTCGTCTTGTTTTACTTTGTTTTCTGGATAAAGTCTCACCTTGTGCTTTTCATCATGCAGAAATCATGAAAATGTTGTGGGAGGAAGGAATTGGGTCCACGAGAGTTGGATGTTTTTATTTATATATGTACTACGTATAGTTCTGCCTGTTGGCTTCTTTATCTATGTTATGCCTGAACTAATAAGAACTTTTGCAACTGTTCATTCTAGTCACATTCAGCTGTGTGATGTTCTGATGCTTGTCTCTGTAATATTGGATGCCAATTTTGATAGTGATTTTTGTGCTTTTACATGATTGTGTCTAACCGAAGAAAGAGGATGATAATGTTTTAAGTGCACTGCATTCATAATATATGCCTGATATCTGGTTATCTTATGAAGGCGTTTCCTTCTCCTAGGAAGAACAATGTACATAAATGTGGATATTAGGCAGTCTAAAGTTATGAGAAGATATGCTTTCATAAAAAATGAATATTTGTAAATTTTAATGTTATTTAATGTTTTTTCCACAAATTTTAGGAATTAACTGAAAAATATATATAATTAGGAGTTGGTTAAAAATTTTGGTAAATTGTAATTTTAGAAATTATTGAATGTATATGAATCTTGTAAATTATTTCAATCAAGAAAGACTTATTGATTTTTTTATATAATCATAGGATCTAATAAAATTATTTAACTTTTTTTATTAAAAAAATATTTAACTTAAAAATGTTCAATGTGTGCCAGTGTGTGTATGTTTTTATTTATTTGCCAGACATGAAAGGTGTTACCTTTTTTCTTCTCACCATTCAAGGAAAGGGTCAAAATAAAAAGAACTATACGACAAATGAAACAATGATTCTTCTAAGTTCAGTACTCAAGGCTGAAAACAAAAAAGTTTAGCACTATTAAAGTATGAATAACCACCTGTCCACCTGGTTATAAAGTTTAAGAAGCATAGGCACTTGTATAAAAATTTAAGAAATATAAAAACGGGTTACGAGAAATATCTGGATAAATATGGAAGATAATTTTGTCAATATATACACTTACTTTAGTGGCATGATGAAATACAACTTTTAAAGCTTTACAATTTCGCCTATGTTTTATGAATAATCATCTGATTAGAAAAATTAAGAAACATAAGAATAACAATTAAAAAATTTAAGAGAATTATATAACAAATTCAAGAAACAGAGAAAAAAGTTATGAGAAAAATTCAATTAAAAAGGAAGAGAATCTTGTTTTATTATTGGCATGATGAAAAACAACCACATTTACTATTACAAAAAATGTACTATTAGGTATGCAACTACATTAATGACTATGGATGGAGAACAATGACGAATGAAAGAAAAAAATGGAAAGTAAGTGACACATAAGCAATTTTGCTGATGTGGTCAAGATTAATTAGTAGAATATATATATATATGAAGAGAATTTATATATTATAAATAGATAATTTAATTCTAACTTGATAAAAATAAATATTTAAAAAAAAAGATAAATTTTAAGAATAAATTAGAATGGAATTAAATTCCAAGGTTTCTATTTACAATTAGATGTCGAGTTTATACGAGAAGAATCAAATAATAAATTTCTCTTTACTAACAAATTGTTAATCTGAGTAACATGAGATTCGATATTTTCAAGTAAAGTATAAATTTAAACTTTGTGGATAAAAAAAAATATATACTCCACCAAAAGTGATCAGCTAAATTTTCTCCTATAGAAATTATTTATTGACTTATTATGTACTAATAACATATTTTAAAAAAATTATCCTTTTAGAAGTCCACTCCACAAATTGTTAATTAACAATATACCAAAAACTAGTTATCATTGACAACAATTTCTTGTAAAAAAAATTGTATACAAATTACAACCACGAAGCAAATCTGAGTTAAGAAAACAGTAAACCAAGTTGTGGAAGATCTCCTTGCACTGGTTTAAATTCTCATTCCTCTATCCATGCAGGCCAAGGTTTCCAAGTATGCAATTGAAATAATAGAACAGTAGTTTAGTACCGTGAAACTTAATAATCACTTTCCCATCAACCCCTATTAATATCGATGGATTCTTGAAAGATGGAAAGAGTTCAAGTGAAGCAACAACACACAATTTTTGAACTTGCAAAACAATAAGGACTCCACATTGGATAATGAACCATCTCCCAAGTCCAAAACAATTTGGAAGTCCAGCTCCACCAAATCTGCTGACTGATATTCTCTTGGGATTTTCTTCCTCCACCACGAAAACTTCTTCTATACCCAGCAATGAGAGGAAAATTCCAAAAATACTCTTTTGTAAGACTCATACGGATTACGAATCCATATACGGATTACAAATTTCTTAAATTTTTTTTTAAAATATTGTATGAATTAATTTAAAATTAATGATCCATGCAAAACTCAAATATGTGACTTTCGTATTATTGATACAATGCTCTAACAAATGAGTTAATATACCAATTATATTATAAAATAATTAATGTCGCTATATAAAACATTAAAATTTCTAATATATATTTAATGCACATATAAGTTTACATAATAAATTTTGTAACAATTAATTTTAATTTAATAATTAATTTTTTGACATATATTTTTTATTAAACCTATGATTTTTATTAAAAATTTATATATGTAAAAAAATACAGTATTAAATCAAAATTAATTATAATAAGACCAAAAAAAGAAATCTACTTAATGTAATAATTATAAAAAAATTATAATTCAATTTATTAAAAAAACATTAAAAAAAAATTAAAATCTTTTTTAGGGGATACGGATTTATAATCTGCATGAATCATATGGATTACAAATCCGTAAGAATCATACCAATTGTAAATTTATGTTTAATAACAAAGGTAATTTTGAAAAATTTAAAAAGACATTGGATGTAAAATCCATATTCTCTTTCGATCTTAGTCCAATCACACCAATTATTTCTTTAACAACAATTAAACCATACTTATCAAGAACACAATAATTTTTTCATAAAGAATGAGGAACAAAACTCAGCAGTGAAATATGTTGTCCAATAAAATCTAAGTTTAGAAAATAATTGTTTAATAACCGAATAAAATCCCTTAGAGAAGTTTCATGATTATTGATTTTAGAAGAAATCAAATTTGAAATTTTAGATACGTACTTGCATGGTAGCCTCCGGAATAGATAATTTAGTAAATTCTAGATAAAATCTATGTTCATCATCTTGTTAGAAATTTAGCTGTACATTCTTTATAACACACAAAAATGACAGATATTCGTTCATGTGTTTGCACACATAAAACCAAAGTCTAAAACAAACTACAATAACCATCTTCCAAGCTATCAAGTAGAACCTCTGCATCATTGAAGGACTTTCAAAGTCTCTTTAGCTAGGAAGTTGGTCATCCCTAAATCAGATTTGTATCTTTTCCATGGCCAAAGCCATTTGAATTTCATGACCTTCACCATTTTCCTGGTGTCCTGATTGTAAGCAAACATGAACAATGAATAAACAGCATATTTAGATAGAATTCAACTACAAGCTGGAGCATAACGATATTAGAAATTGTTGCACGCATGTAAAAAGGAATAGACAAAAAAGTGCTGGTAATTTTGTGAAAGAATGTGGATGCAGAAACAATTAAAAGTAAATCATATTGTGTTATTCTATTAATGCTTGAGATATAACATCTATTGGACTTCAGAGATAATTACTCAAATTCATCTCATCTCTGTAAGTTGAGGCATCCTCGTCTGACGAACAATAATCAAATTAGGTGTCTCTTATGCTACTTTTGTTTTCTAACAAGAGAATAAAAAAGTGAAACATTTCCACCAAACAAAATTGTAGTCTAAGGAATAGTAGTTGGCTCAGTATTTGAAAATTTCCAAGGCAAAGTATTGGATTTGAAATAAGCAACTCTATGTTATATGGTAGGTACCTGATCGAAAACTAGCTTGACAAAAATCAGAATGGGCACATTCAGACTTTTAGTTCGTGTGCATGCTATTATCATCATCATTCTGGTTGCGTAGCAGTAATCTTCGCCTTTTGTCTTCTCACAACATTATTTGAGCAAGAAGCTATTGCTTCAATTGCGGTCAGAATTTTCTATCTTGTAGCACAAGAGATGGAACAGGCAGTGCATACCGTTGGGTAATCAATTTAAATTATCCAAATTATCAACATGACACCACTCTAGCTTGGGTGCAGATTGATAATCCACCTCTGGTGAATGAAGCCAATTTGGAACACTCCACAATGTGAGAAAATGATGAAGCCCTTTTTTGGCCAAACTCATTTTAAGATTCCTACTGTTGATAAAAAAGAGAGTATTAAGTTTCGGCAAGAAACACGGTAGAAAGATCCTTAAACAAGGGAACAAAACAGCAAGCTAGTTTCATTAAACAATGAACTTTCCCTGCTAAGTGCTCTTTTTTTAAAAAAAAAAGCAAATATAATATTATTATGCATATAAACAGACCCAACAAAAGTTGTGAGGTACTGAGAGATAATACAAAGACAGTTCAAATATCCACCCTAATATAAAGTATGCTTCCAGTGCTTATTTGTGTCCTCTACTATAATGCAAAATTCAAATAACAGGAAAAGCATAATAACACTGTACCCCTGATAGACATCTAATTAAACATGTAAAAACACACTTTGTATCCTTTGATTGCAAAAAGCCAACACTCCTGCCACCCATTAAATTTGTATTGTCCACGTGCCCACCAGATGCAAAAAGTTGCCATTTAGCCGACACAACACAAGCATGTGCTACTGCTACCAAGAAAGACTAACATTAAGAGGCTACCAGACTCTGGTCTTAACTTTTGATTTTCAGAAGCTTCTTCCTAAATTTCCTTCAGAAAATAGTGTTTTGGAATTCAAGAAACGTTTGAAAACAGAAAGCTAAAACAACATGTTAAACAAAAAGAAAGGTACATGAAATAGTAGCTTAAGATTTAAGAACATATTAAGCAAGAAAAGTTGAGAAGAGACATAGAAGGAAACACAACCCACACCATAGGAAGCTATGAAAGAACAAGCCTAACACAAAATAATGTAAAGAAGTATGAGGTAAGAAGAAAGAACATAGAATGAAATTAAAGCAAGAAACACGAAACCACCTTAACACTCGATGACAGAGTACTCTTTGCAGAATGGATGCCAGAACTTTTTCACTTGCCATCACCATTTTCCTAGTGTTCCAAATATAAGCAATGGGTTTGATTGGGTTAAACTTCAATTGTGGATATTGATAATAGAAATTATTATATGTAACAAAGAATTAAAAAAAACTGTGATGCATGAAGAAAGTGGATAGAATGAAATTAAAGCAAGAAACACGAAACCACCTTAACACTCGATGACAGAGTACTCTTTGCAGAATGGATGCCAGAACTTTTGCACTTGCCATCACCATTTTCCTAGTGTTCCAAATATAAGCAATGTGTTTGATTGGGTTAAATTTCAATTGTGGATATTGATAATAGAAATTATTATATGTAACAAAGAATTAAAAAAAACTGTGATGCATGAAGAAAGTGGCTGTGCCATCCTGGTTTAACAAAATATTAATCAATTTAACTGTAACTTGTATTGCTGTTGTTTTGCAAATTCTAACTAGAGAGTGAAATATTTCCTGTTTCCAATACTCAGATTGTATTTTAAAAGCTGCAATGATTTTGTGGAGAATTGGCACCTGATAGAAAGGGAGACATATAAGAATCAGAGCATGTGTAATTTGGAGCTTGTGCCTCATCTTATTGTTTTACCAAAGCCTTATGTTTTTTATGTGAGCAATCTTTCCCCGGTCTTCACCTTCTGGTTGTTGGCAACGCTGTTTGAGCAACGGACAGCCAAAAATTTCAAGAGTTGAAATGGATTTGGGTAGACCTTCCTCTGGTAAGCATTGGAGGCTGCCACAGTAATAAAGAAGCAATATCTCGAGAAAGGAGAGGTGGCAAAGACCCTTGTAGTCCAATTTTTTAAGATTTGGACAATTATAGATCCACAGAGAAGTGAGAGAGGGTGGAAGCAATCCTTCATCAGGAAAAGACTCTACATCCACTTTTCGAATAGACAAGGTTTCTAGAGAGGTGTTGGCTCCCAAAGCCCCTTCAAGTGAAGCAATAAGTTTGGAGCAATTTGAGAGATCCATCTTTTTTAGATTTGATGGAAAACCTCCATCAGAGAACGACTCCACTTGTGGACAATCAAGTATTGATATGCTAGTAAGAGATGGAAGAAGGAAATGCATGCGTTCTGGCAATGATTTCATGCTCTCCAACCCTTCAATACTAAATCTCTCTAGCCAAGGTGCAGATAATCCTTCTCTAGGAAATGACTCAAATTGAGGGCACCCACTAATTTTCAGATCCTTGAGATGATTATGAGGCTGCCCCTGTGAAATTGTTTTTAGATTACAACACCTAAGATCAAGCGAACTGAGTTTTGGGAAGAAATCCAGTGGAAAAGTTATTAGAGAGTCACAGCCACCACTGATCTTCAATGTTACAAGGAAATCATAGCAATGACTCGTGGGAATTTTCATATTTGGGCAATAATAAATGTGCAAGAATTCAAGAGAAGTATCAGATATGATGTGCCCAATCTTTTCGAGTGAAGATGCTTCTATGTTGTGTCCTGTAATTGTCAGCCATTTCAAAGTACTTGGATGATAATCAAATTGCACATTGCCACAGTCCCGGAGTTCTAATTCACGGATTTGTAGAGCCCTGGGAGCAGAAGCCACGAGTTTTTTGCAGTCACATATAACTAGATTCTTTAAATGAAGAAGTTGTTCTGGTAGATTCCCTTTCAATTTGGGACATTGCTCTATAGAAAGATGTTGAAGACGTGGAAAAGCACCTGTGACAGAGTTACATTCCCATTCTTCCCATTCCTCCATATCAGAGAAGTGCAATGTTTCCAAGGATTTAAATGAAGAAGAGCTACTCCCATAAAAATCAGCATTAATACCCACTATCCCATCCAGCCCTGCAACTGTCAGGTGTTTAAGAGATGGCAAAAGTCCAAGGGGAGGCAAACATGAGCAATATTTACAGCAATCTAACTTTAAGGACAGCACATTCAATGATGAATTATCAAATAACCATCTGGGAAATTGTGTACCACCATAGTTCCTGATTGACAACTTCTCCAAGTGTTTGTAAGGTTGTAGATTCTCAAGTACTTCCCTTTCTTTCCTTGAATCTTCTGGGTTCCAGTTCCAATTCCATTCAAACTCAAGCTCCACAAGGTGTATTTTATTTTTCATATTCACTGCTAATGCATCAGAGGGATTCACAATATTCTGCAACTCCCCAATTGATAAACTTCCATGAAGATTGAGCTCTCCTAGCATCTGAATACTGAACTCGCTACTATTGCCAACATCAAACCAACTCATCCATACATGAAGATTCTTCAGTTTTCCCAAATGCATTGGCACCTTTCTCACTTTAGTTCCTATAAATTCAAGGTGACGCAAATTGATGAGTTTGTGCAAATTATATGGAAGCTCCTCCAAATTGCGACAAAATCCCACCTTCAGTATTTGCAGGTTATAGAGAGAACATATTGAATCAGGTAGTTTTTTTATGCGGGTACCAGAGAGGTCTAATGAACGAAGATGTTTAAGATCATCTACAGAATCAGGCACATCTGTAAGGCCAGAACAATAAGACAAAGATAAGACGTGTAAGAACTTAAACCTAGAGAACTCATGTATAGACATGTTGCAATGCCAACCACAAAGAAAATTCATTCCCCCACTTGTTGGCATAAATGTACGTAACCTTTTAGTATCATATGAAGCCCCAAATCCATCAAAATATTGAACATGATTGATTGCAACTGAAAAATGACGGGTTGTTTTTGGTGTACTTTTTGCTCTATCAACTCCCAACCTGAAACAGATGTCCCCACAAACATATTTTGCCAAATCATTGAGAAGGTCATGCATGACAAAACATGTTGGAAATCTGCTTGATTGTTGAAAGAAGGACCTTGACAGCAGATCATCAAAGTACTGTTCACCAACTTCTTCTGGACTCTGACTCTGGTTAAGGCAGTGAAGAAAATTTTCAGCCATCCACAACAGAATTAAATGCTCCTTGTCAAACTTATAATCTTTGGGGAATAAGGAACAATAAGCAAAGCATCTCTTGAGATGTGAAGGAAGGTGGTTATAGCTCAATAACAAAGCAGGAATAATTTCACTATCTTCTTTTGGTAAGTCCCATATTTTGCTCGTTAATACACTTCCCCATTCCGAAACAGACGACTTTGTGTGTAAAAGACTTCCAATTGTTTTCAAGGCTAGAGGCAATCCTTTACACTTTTCAACTATCTTTATACCAATCTCCTTCAACTCAGGATTTAACAGACTATTATCATCTTGGAATGCATGTTTACCAAAAACTTGCCAACAGTGATCTTCTTGTAACTGGTTTAGGTGATGTACTTTATTTGACCGCATAATGGAAGCAACTTTCTTACTGCGTGTAGTGACAAGAATTCTACTTCCCTGAGCTCCATATTTAAGTGGAGTTTGCACGGCTTCCCAGTTCTCTCGATTTTCATTCCAAATGTCGTCTAAAACAAGAAGAAATCTCTTTCCTGCCAATTTATCTTTCAACCTTCCCTGAACCATTTCTAGGTCTCTACTATCATCAGTTGATTTAGTGATTGCCTCAAGAATTGTTCTTGTTACCTTGAAGACATCAAGTTCATCTGAAACACATACCCAAGCTTGGATACTAAATTGATCCTCCATCTTTGGGTCATTAAATACATGTTGGGCAAGGGTGGTCTTACCCAACCCGCCCATACCCACAATAGAAAGTATTGATAGCTGATTACAATTCTCATTGTCAGATATCAGCCAATTAATAACCATTTCTCTGTCATCATCTCTACCATATATAACACTTTCACTCAGTAAAGATGTTGATGGCAATTTGTGTGGCATTTTCCTACCTGATCCAACCCCACCACCACTACCTTCTTTTAATCCTAAATCACCCTTTTGGCTTGAGAGATATTCTAGTTTTTGAAGGACTTCTCTCATCCTTGACTCAATTTTCCCTTTATTTAATGAACTGAAACACGCGTTGAAGAGATTTGGTACCTTGCAAGTACAGGTTAGAGATTGAGATTCCAATTCAGTTTCCACTTCAAATTTGGAGAGTTCATAGTCTATTTCATCCAAAACATCCTCTGCGTCAAGCACAACATCTTTGACATCAACGAGCCATGCTCTCACACGAGGATCTCTGAACTGCTTTTGTTCTGCATCAGCAGCCAGAGCATCAATGGAGAGCAGCTTGACATTCAAATTGCTCAGCAGCATCTCATCCAATTTTCTTCCATGAAAGAAGTTCAGAACTTGACGTGAAGCAAGCTTGTCAAATAAAACCTGAAGGAAAGCAGAAAGAAGAGCACCACCAACTAATGTTTCTGCCATGCTAAGAAAAGGAGTGGAATGGATGAATGGAAATGACTAATAATTTCTAGTGCAGCAGCTTATGCCATTCACTCCTTCCTGATAAATCAACTTTTATATATTTTTTTAATATTTTGTTTTTATTTATTATTAGACCTTTGAAAAAGATTCCTAAATGAAACAAATTTATGAAGAAACAAATATAAAATTCATAAATTTATCGATGGCTAAAAAAATAATCAAAGACAAAAAATAAAATTATTATTGTATTAGAAACTAAATGTAAATAATTTTTTTTATGGAAAAACAAACCCAAAATTTGAGTATATATTAAAAATAAAAACATATATTACCTTCTTAATTAATATAAGTTAAATAAGAGTATAATTCCTATGCAGTGATATTTAATTTTACTTTAGTTTAAAAAAAAGTCTCACAATGCATAAAATGCTTATTAGTAATTGAATTGATATAAATAATTAACAATGATAAATGAAATTGGACTCTTATTCAATTAATAGTATTGTTATTAATTAATTAAATAATAGTCTAATTCAATTGTTTGGATACCTGTATCTGAAAATTGATTTTCACATTCAATATTGTTTGAAAACTTATTTTCAAAATCAATAACTTATTTTTAAAATCAATTTTGAATGTGTAAATTACTAAAATGGATATTAATTGTTTGGAAAAATATTTTGTATTAAACATATTTTAAATAGTTAAAAATAAAACATAATTGGGGATATTTTGTATTAGATACATAAAAATTGAACACTAAATATATATATATATATTAATAATTTAAAAATAAATAATTAAATTTATATCATATTTTTTCACAATAAAATTAATAATTGAAAACATGTGTATAATATATTAATTTACAAAATAAAGCATACATATTTAATAAAGTTTACAGAATTAAATTAGCATAACAATTAAATATAAAATAGTAATATAAAAAGATACAAAATAATTCAAAGTAATATACAATTTTGACATACAATAATATTATTAGTTTTTCTTCTTAAACTCTATAATTTGATCTCTTATTAAATCTCCAACACGTTTCATCGAAGAAATAACATTTAAAACTTGAGTTTAGTCCAAGCCAACCTCACTGTGATAATTATCATCTGAATTAAGAATTATGTTTTCATCTTCTTAGCGATTAAAGTCAATATCACTTTCAGTGTTCCTTCTAATAAAATTATGTATAGTCATCGTTGCACAAACTATTTGAACTTGTATTTCAAACTTGTACTTAGGCATGTGTGATAGAATTGCAAATCTATTCTTCCATACCCCAAAAGTTCTTTTGTATCTTAAACTTGAGTAATAATAATTAAAAATTTCATTATTATTAGGAATTCCAGATCTCCGTCTAAAACTAGGAAGGTGATGGTATCGCTCACATCTATAGGGACTAACATATTCTATCGGTGTTGGGTAACCAGCATCTACCAAATAATATTTATCTAATAAAAAAAAGGAGAAAAATGTAAACACAAAATTTTAATTGAGATTGAAATTCAATTGTAGTCAAATAAAGGAACAATACCGGGAGGAGAGTGTGGAAAAACCTTCGAATCAAAACAAAAGCACTAAAACATGAATATGAACTTGCAGTAGAAGGAATGTGAAGGACTTGGAAAGCCTCGTGGAGTTATTATATTAAATATGTTGTTAGGTAAGTAAAATTTAAGTTGATGATATTGGTGAGAAAGGGTATAAATGTTAGAATGAAAATATATTACGATTGTTGACTATTCAAAAGCAAAAGAAAGAAGGATAAAATCGAAAATAATAAAAAATATTCACAAAAATTAATTTTGTTGGATCCATAAGCTACTTTGGCATGTCTCCCGAACATAATTAATTACGATGTGGAATCTAAAGATCTTGATCAACATCAATATTTATGTTTGACCAATATTAACACACGTCCAATGGAAACTAAGGCGGTTCCAAACATACACTAAGTCTCATCTTGTTTTACTTTCTTTCTTAATGTGCATAATGAATGTTATTTTATGTGCATATATATTACGTGTGATTTGTGCTTTTATATAATAGTGTCTCTCTTCAACACTCCTCCTCTCATTTTTCCACGATGGATTCTCCATTTTTAAGTTCACATGAACACATTAACAGTGGTAAATGTTTACCATGATGAAGTACAATCAACATGAACGTGTAAGCACACAAGATAATCATAAGAATCAATTTATGGGAACTTGAAGTTGTTAAATGTGTGTGCGGATGTTTTAATTAATTAATTTATTAGACATGAAAGGTGTTTTTTTCCTCGTCATTTAAGAAAAGGGTCAAAATAAAAAACAACTATATAACGAGACATTTTCTCATCATTTTATTATTCCTGCTGTTGATCAAAATGACAGTACGGGATTTGGGAATCAAAACAAAACTGAAAGATCCTTAAAAAAGGAAAAAGAAAAAAAAAGTCAAATGCTAATCTCATTAAACAAGGAAGTTGCTCTGGTATGAGAAATTCACTATGGATAGATGTCCAAGCAATGTGGAAAAGCTCTTACACTATTTTACACTCCCATTTACATTCTAAACTTATTATATCAATGAGGACTAATGTTTCTGATAGATGGGGAAAGTGTACGTTAGTTATTAGTTAATTAGGATAACTAGATAACTAACTGTTAAATAGTTAGAACTAATTGTTAGTCAGTTAATAAATTATAAATAGTCAATTAGAGGGAAGTTAGAATGGGGGATTAAGAAGTAGAGGGTAGTAAGACCTCAAAACTCATTTGTATTCTGTCTTAGATGTTGGACGCACCATAATAATACATATTCTCTTCTTCTGTTTCTGGTCCAGTTCTAATAATTGGTATCAGAGTTCTGATCTTGGAGTGCAGAATCGTTAATGGTGATGAAGGCGAATGCGAGAATGGAGGCACGCATGGAAGCCATGGAGAAAGTAATAGAAGAGAATCGCGAAATAGTGGAATCATGGTTGAATTCAATCTAAGGGATGATACAAAGGTTGGCAACGTCATAGGAGAAAAAATCTCCTACTACAAACATTCACATAACTAACACGAGCAGAGGAAATGAGGACACTGCGGTGCATGACGGCAATCGGTGGAGGAATTTGGAAATGTCCATATTCGATGGTGAGGATCCTATGGGCTGGTTGACAAAGATCGAAAGATATTTTCAGTTGCACGTCGTAAGGGAAAAGGACAAGCTGGAGACTATAATGGTCGCAATGGATGGGGAAGCTCTAGGTTGGTTCCAATGGTGGAAATCTTGGAATCAAAACCACTCTTGGGATGGATTCAAGATTGTTGTCACCCAAAGGTTCCAAGCTTCTAGCCAAGGAAATCCTTTTCAAGTGTTGCTAGCACTGAAACAAGAAGAGACAATGCAAGGATTCATAGGCAAATTTGAGAAGTGCTTTGGAATGGTGAAGGGGTTGGTGGAACCATTTTTGGTGGAAGTGCTCCTCAAGGGGTTAAATGAAGAGATTAGCACTAAGGTAAGGCTTCATGAACCAAAGAACTTTATGGAAGATATGGTTAAAGTTTGAAGAGTGGAGGGTAAGAACAGAGTTTTTGGGAAGTTACCCTTGAGTAATAGCCAAGGGTATAATCTCTAGAAACCTAGTTATTCAGGTCATAAATTTGTAAGGAATTGGCAACCAACAAATAGTAAGGTAGTTGATACTACTAATGTTGCTAAAACAGGATCCAATGGATGACAAGGTAGAAGAACCTTCCATAATTTGTCACTCACAAAAGTAAATGAGAAAATAAGGAAAGGAGAATGTTTCACCTATGAAGAAAAGTATAATCTTGCTTGTATGTGTAAGAATACAGTTCAAATTGATGACTATGGAATAAAAGGATGAAAGAGACCCTTGCTTATGAAATGCGGGCTAATTTCCTCAACTTGACCTTGAGAACAATGTCCATCTTGAAGTGAGGTATTGATAGATCGGGAAAGGTGTATGTTAGTTGTCAATTAGTTAGGATAACTAGGATAACTAACTATTAGATAGTTAAGAAACTATAAATAGTTAATTAGAGGGAAGTTAGAATAGGGGATTAGGAAGTGGAAGGTGGTGAGATCTTGAAACTCATCTGCATTCTGTCTTAGGTGTTGGAGACATAATAATACACATTATCTTCCTCTGTTTTTTGTCCAGTTCTATCAGTTTCCAAATATACAAATGAAACAATAAAAGGAGCAAGTGGCTTACTCTCGTGAAACTTAGAACCAACAATAATCACTTTCTCATCATGCCCTATTATATGTTGATGGATTTTTGAAAGACAGAAAGAGTAGTCCAAGGAAAGCAACAAAACACAATTTTTAAAGTCGCTAAACTTGAAGGACTCTGCATTCTCTCTTTTTTCTTTTTTATATAAAAAAATTAGATTATATATATATTATGCATTAAAAAGAATCATTTAATAATTAATATTTACTTTTATTATTAAAAATTCATTTAATAATTAAAATAATTCATTTACTTTTATTGTTTCAATTTGTTCATTTGAAACAATAGCTAATTCTTCCCGCGTGAAATAGTTAGTGAAAAAATTATCAACAATACAACAATATTTTAGTAAAAAGGATGCAAAAGAATGCCAGGACATATTTTGCCCAAAATGTCTGTTTTTTCCCTAGTAAATATAAAAACAATACTGATCATTTTTTTATTCAGACTTTTTTTTTTTAATTCTGAATTTTGACCGTTTGTTAGATCTCTAAAACCGGACGAAATATTTTACATTAGACATGAAAGATCTCAAAAAACGGAGAGAGAAAATGAAAACCAAAACCCACACTTAACTTTACTCCTACGGTAGACGCAATATTACTGAACTACCCCTTTCCCTCGAGGGAGACAACATTTTGGCGGGAAAAAACCTGTAGGGTACAACAAGTGGCGCCGAAACTCGACAACTTGACCATTTTTTTAATATAAAAAATCCTAATAATCCAACTTTTAAGTTTTTTTAGTTATTAATTATTAATTTATTTTATATTAATATTAAAAAAAATTATTTTTTTTTTTACCTAAAATTCTTGTTTGAACTTTTGAGCTTTTAGTGGCGCTGCATTTATTTTCCTTTAAAAAAAAAAGAAAAATAAGACGCACACAACAGAACCCAACAGAAAACACAACAATACAACGAAAGAAAAAGAACAAAACACTTCACTCTCTCTTTCCATTTCCATTTCTTCTTTCTTCAGCTTCTTCTTCTTCTTCTTCCCATTGTTCTTTCTAGGGTTTCTCGATTCCGATTCCTCTCGCGTTCCTTTCGCAATTCCTTCACCCTCGTGTGCGGAATCCAGCATCTTCCTCCTCCGCCCGTGATCTGAAGCCAAATTAGGGTTTCCGCATGAGTCCTCCTCCAGCTGAATCCAACGCCATGGAAGACAGCAAGCCCGAGAATGGCGGCGACCAAGTCGAGTCTCGCTTCTTTGAGTTCTGCAAGGTTCTTGATTTTCCCTATCTTTCGTGTTTTTTTTTTGTGGGTCAAATTTTTTTTTTTTGGGTTTGGTGAAATTAATTTGTTTTTTTTTGTGTGTTTTGTGTTGTAATTGCGTGTGGGGTTTCAGTGGGAGTTGTCGGCATGCAGAAAGTTAAGATATTTTAAGTTTTTATTAGGTTAGTAATAGTAGGTATGAAAGTTTGGTGTGTTAATTTTTTTAGTGCTTTTTCTTAGTTAAGTTTCCATTTTTTGAGTCAAGGATAGGAGGATGCAACTGAAAATATTTAATTGATCAATATAAAAAATTATTTGTTAACTATGGCATGTTACTCATCCTGATGAGTGAGCGTCTGAGTGATGAAGGATACAATGCTTAATTTTTATGCTTTTTTTTTACTGAGTGGGGCAAGGCGGGGAGAGCTTTTTTGGAGTTAAGTGACATTGATATGGAAAATGAGTTGCACCAACCCAGCTGAGTTTGTTGCTTTAAAGGAATGGAAGAGGAATAATTAATAGAATTTTCTCAGTAAATGAGCTGTTTGATCTGTAGTGATTGTTATTATATGTTTTGTTATGATTGTTGTGATGTGATGCAGTGTTTTTAACGGTCTTTTTGCTGTATTTGACAAAGTTGAGTGGGATTATGGCAATTTGACCTGGGAAGATATTTATTGTGCAACTCTTGTACATCAACCATCTTCTATTGTTTCTATTTTTTAAAATTTGTTGTTCACTTGTGTTATCTTGTAATACCAGTCCACACACAACCTGCTTTTGTTTTGTCTTTCTATCTTCTTTTCTACCTGTTGCCTTTTTATTTTTGGAGTTGGCTGATATGCTCCATAAATTGGGATAGTTTATGCCAACATGTGTGTGTGGGTCATTACGACACATGAATCCATAACAGGTTGAGATTGGGTTTATAAGTGAGACTCGGAATAGAAGAAATGTCCATATATTTTTGTATGCATTTAGGTAGATTGAGTAGGGTTTAAATTGTGAAATCCGTTACCCATTAAATTCTACATTGATGTGCTCTTTTTCTTACAGAATGGGCTAGCATTGGAAGAGAAAAGCTGTAAAGAAGCAACGAATCTGTTTGGAGAAACCAAGCATATTCTACTGTCAAATTTTTCGTCAATGGGAAACGGAACGGTACAGATGAACATTATTCTTTGGTATAACGTATGACTTGTGAAAATTTTATTTTAATTAATGAGTTTATATTATTCTTTTTCAGTCTGAAGAAGCAGAGAGGTATTGGTTTGCTTTTATTTTGTACTCTGTCAAAAAATTGATCCAGAAAAATGATGAGGGTGAGAAGGAAGACACTGAGAACACTGGGCTTAGCTTGTGTCGTATATTGAGAGCAACAAAGCTTAAGTATTTTACTGACTTTTTGGCTAGCATATTCTTTTGTGCTTTGTAGGTTGTTCTATTACTTACTTTATGCTTATCTTATATTCAACAGCATTGCAGATTTTTTCAAAGAACTTCCACAGTTTGTTGTTAAGGCTGGTCCAACTTTAAGTAATCTATATGGCACAGATTGGGAAAACAGGCTTGAGGTATTGACTGAGCAGAGAACCATGATTGCATTTGCAAAGTTTATATTTTTTGTGAGGTGGTTTTGTTTATTTATTTAATTAATCCCAAGAAACGTATAAGAAGTTTTATCCTCGTACGGCTCGAGAAAATTAAAAATGATATTTATGTATGAAATTATGATGTCATAGCTTGGAAATTGGAATAGCTTTCTATTAAGCCATTCTTTATGTTGCTATGTCTATACCAGGCGAAGGAGATGCATGCCAATGCTATTCACTTGAAGATTCTGAGCAAGTGAGTACCCACCTTTTGCATACGTTATTGTTTATTATTATTCATTAATTTATGGTATTCGTTATTATTCATTAAGATTCTCTTATTTATGTCTGAAGGTTCTCATTATTATTCGTTGACTCTGAAATCTCTCTTTCACTATATTATTTCCTTTTGTATAATAAATTAAGCAAACCTGACATGTGCTAATTCTAGGAAGCATAGTTTTCCATGGATAGTTATTTACTCATTTAAGTTCTTGAAACTAGAGATTAGAGGTAGTCATAGCTTAAATGTCATATTCCTTTCTTAAGATAGCTGTTGTGGTTTGTTGGTAGTGAAGTTCAAATTGCCTTATGTGTTGTTGTGTTATTTGCTGTCATTTTATTTTATTAATATGATAATATATCATTAATGAAATGTATTTTGTCACCAAAAAAAGAACTTAATGAACATGTGTTTATAATAGAGCTAGTCTACTGAAGGTGGTACATGCATTATGAAGTGGTAATAGTAGTTAACGGAATATGAACAGCTAAAATTTTGTAGTTAACCTATCATAGATCAAATGCCTTGTCTGGAACTACACATATGCTATGGTCAATGTTTCATACTACTGTTATTTTTAACTGTCCAAGCAATTAGATGCATGTTGGTATCATTTAGTCATCTCTCAGACTTTGCAATGCTATATGCTTAGCATTCCTGTTTTAGCTGTATGCAGTTGTTTGCTTTGATTATCATGTGCAGTGCAACATGCCTACATGAGATGACATGACATCTTGTATGTTTGATGGTGCTAGGTACTATAAACGTGTATTTGGAGAGTTCTTTGTGGCAACTGACACAAATGCTGAAATAAACTCACCTATTACTGTTCATGCATCTGAATATCATCGATTTGGATGGTTGCTTTTCCTGGCACTTCGTGTACATGCTTTCAGCCGTTTCAAAGACTTAGTGACTTGCACTAATGGTTTAATTTCAATCTTGGTCAGTTACATTCTCATATCTCTCTATTTTGTTAACATTCCTGTTGAGAGTTTTGTTCTTTTTCTCTTTGAACATAGAGAAGAGAATTATTGAAACTTTAAAACTTGAATTTTTAATTAAATATTTGTTTGACTATTTTCAGGATGTGCTTGTTATACACAAATTCAATTGTTCTATTTCTTTTAAGTTGTAATATTTTAGTTTTTGTTTTTATGGAGGGAATGAAGGAAATAGTTTCTTAATTTCTGGTTGTATTACAGGCCATCTTAATTATTCATGTTCCTACTCGATTTCGGAATTTCAACATTCATGACTCCTCACGCTTTGGTAATCCTCTTTGTTATCCCTTCTTTCATGCATTTTGTTTAAATTGTTCTTGTTCTCTTTCATGTGGGGCTGCACTTTGACATGCATTCTGCAATACTGCACATGTGCTGTTTCTTGTGCTCAAACATCTGTTAACTTGTAGGCTATTTTGGTGATTGTCTTAAAAGTGAACCTTTTCTAATTGTTAGAAAAATATGAGGCTATGTGAATTGAACTTACCATGTCGGATTATGATTTTCTGATGAGGCTCTGATATCATGTCAGTAAATCACAAGAATCATATAAGAAATCATTAGGAATACTGTTTGGAAAAAACTGATCTTCCCTCTGGGGGGTCATTCTTGTAAATAGCCATTAGGACCTTTGAAATAGAGAAATCTTAAATGTTACAGATATTTACAGCAGTTCTACAAGAAATTGTAATGTTTAATTAAATAGTAATGACGGAATTGTAATGCCTAATTAAGTAGTAATGAAAACTTAAAAGACTGATTTGCCTGTATACAATTCCAACGTCTAAATAAATAATAATTGCAACAACTTAAAGGACAATAGCACTAATATCATCAAATTTTCATTCAGTTAAGAAAAGTAACAAAGGTGTGGACCTCCTTGCATCACTTTGCAACATATACAACACTTCTGAAGATGAGTTGAGGAAAACCATGGAGAAAGCCAATAATGTAATAGCAGATATATTGAAGAAGCAGCCTTGCTTGGCATCTGAATGTGAAACCGAAAACCTAGAGAATATCGATAAAGGTTCATTTTCATTGTGTTATTATTATTTATGCATCAGGAATACTTGATCTCTCTAACTGATGTTTATTATCCCTTTGTTTGTAGATGGTTTGACCTATTTTAAAGACCTGATGGAAGAATCGTCTCTACCTTCTAGTCTAAGTATGTTAGAAAAAGATTATGATTACATGATTCGCAACAAGAGTGAATTGGATGAAAGGTTATTCATTAATGAGGATGACAGTCTATTAGCTTCAGTAAGCTTATCTGGAGGTTCTGTTTCAGCTGGTGGTGTAAAGGTATGTTCAATTGGAATTTTGTTCTATCTTGTGTAAGATAACACCTAAAATTGTCTGTTATTGTACGCTAGAGGAAATTTGATTCAATGGCATCACCTGCTAAGACCATTACAAGTCCACTCTCACCACACCGCTCCCCCGCATCACATGCTAATGGCATCCCAGGTAGTGCAAACTCAAAGATGGCGGCCACCCCTGTAAGCACAGCAATGACTACTGCGAAGTGGCTTCGAACTGTCATTTCTCCACTTCCATCAAAGCCCTCGCCAGAGCTGGAACGATTTTTGACATCATGTGATAGAGATGCTACAAGTGATGTGGTTCGCAGAGCACAGATTATATTGCAGGCTATATTTCCTAGTAGTCCTCTCGGAGAACGATGTGTAACTGGAAGCCTGCAAAGTGCAAACCTTATGGACAATATATGGGCCGAACAACGAAGACTGGAAGCACTGAAGTTATACTACAGGGTATTGGAAGCAATGTGCAGAGCAGAAGCCCAAGTACTTCATGCAACTAATTTAACCTCTCTACTTACCAATGAGAGGTTCCATCGGTGTATGCTTGCATGTTCTGCAGAGTTAGTCCTGGCAACTCACAAGACTGTAACAATGTTGTTCCCTGCAGTACTAGAGAGGACTGGAATTACAGCCTTTGATCTTAGCAAGGTGATT
This sequence comes from Glycine soja, assembly GCF_004193775.1. Lineage (NCBI taxonomy): Eukaryota > Viridiplantae > Streptophyta > Magnoliopsida > Fabales > Fabaceae > Glycine > Glycine soja. The sequence continues at coordinate 38,167,709 of NC_041012.1, read as the reverse complement.
GAAAGTTTCATTAGGCATGAAGAATCTCTCCCAAGAGAATTGAGAAGACATCTGAATTCATTGGAAGAACGTCTTTTGGAGAGCATGGTATGGGAAAAGGGTTCTTCAATGTATAACTCTTTGGCAGTTGCCAGACCTTCCCTTTCTGCAGAGATAAATCGTCTTGGACTGTTAGCTGAACCAATGCCATCATTGGATGAAATTGCAATGCATATTAACTTCTCTTGTGGAGGACTGCCGCCAGTGCCTACCTTGCCCAAACTTGAAAGCTCTTCAAGTAATGGTTCTCTCCTTTTAGTTCGAACTTGAAGACTTAAAGTCATGTTTTCTAAGTTTTCATATTGTGCTTCTTTCCATAGAGTTATTGTCATGGTTATCTATATGATACATAAAATTGTTTCTCCTCTGCCCTTCCTACATACCTCTTCCTCAAAGATCCCAAGATGAAAATGCATACTTTTCAGCTTGAGTAACATCTTTTAATTAATCAATTTCAGATCAGAATGGGGATATCAGATCACCAAAGCGAAATGTTTTAATGGAAAGAAATTCTTTCACTTCACCAGTGAAAGATCGCCTTCTTCCCTTTAACAGCCTTAAGTCAAAACTACCCCCACCTCCTTTGCAGTCAGCATTTGCCAGGTATAACAAGGATGATCTGGAAGTATCTATATATGTAAATTTTCGTTATTTCAATTTTTAGCCACTTTACTGTTTTCTTTTGGTGCTTTGTTTTAAATGTTTATCCAATGCAGCCCAACAAAGCCAAATCCAGGAGGTGGAGGGGAAACATGTGCAGAAACTGGGATCAACATTTTTTTTGGCAAGGTATTGCATAACACTGTTATGCCATATTAAAACTAGGGTTAATTTGATAACTATCTTTACCTTTTATTTTTGTGGATTCAAAGGAAACCACTTTTTGTGTGCAACTGTGTATATGTGCTGTTCTCTATTTATTCAATTTGGCAAAACTTCTACTTGCTATTTTAAAGCTCCAAGTTTGTGACCGTTGTGTATTTTCAGGAACAACTGGATCTAAATGTTGAACTTCGATATTGAAATTTTACTTTGCCTTTTGGAAATTAACTGTTACACCACTTCCATTTGAGCTATTTCATGCTGATGGGGCAGCTTTTCTGGTTCATCTGTTTAAGATTTAATGATTTTGTTTCTTCATTATATCATTTTTAAGCATTTCAGCTTGTGTATACTTTCTGTGTTTACTAGATCATTAAGTTGGGAGCAGTCAGAATAAGTGGCATGGTTGAAAGGCTACAGTTATCTCAGCAGATAAGGGAGAATGTATATTCTCTTTTCCAGCGGATCCTTAATCAGTGGACATCTCTCTTTTTCAACCGTCATATTGACCAAATCATCTTGTGTTGTTTCTATGGAGTTGCAAAGGTTTCACTTTTGCTTAGAAACTTTTGAGTGTAATTGTTTTTCCTACTATTACCTTTTTCTCATTCTATTATGTGTGCAGATTTCACAACTCAACCTAACTTTTAAGGAGATCGTATACAACTACAGAAAGCAACCACACTGCAAACCACAAGTTTTTCGTAGTGTATTTGTTGATTGGTCATTGGCTCGCCGAAATGGGGTATGTAACTGAAGGTCCAAATTCAATGCTTTTGTTAAACTTATCCAACAATTGTGACCTCATAACTGATCTTAATGAAAACAGAGAACAGGACAGGAGCATATTGACATAATTACCTTTTACAATGAAATATTCATTCCTTCTGTAAAGCCACTGCTTGTTGAACTTGGCCCTGCTGGACCAACTACAAAAAGCGACCGAATACCTGAAATTAATAAAAATGATGGTACTTGCTTATTAGTAAAGTTACTTTCAATTGCTTACCCGACTTCCATTGTTATGCCAATCTTGTGATCCATTGACTTGTGTGGTCTTTCTCTTTTCAGGCCATTTAGCTCAATGTCCAGGGTCTCCTAAAATATCACCTTTCCCAACCCTTCCTGATATGTCTCCAAAAAAAGTGTCAGCCACACATAACGTATATGTCTCTCCATTACGATCGTCCAAGGTACTAATTTATTCATTTAGATTTCTTCTTCGAACTGGATGATTTCCCAGTTTCCATAACTAGTTAGTGCATAACAATCATGTGACCTTATTTTGGAAAAGGAAGAAGCATGCTTGTGAGGACTGTAGTGTTCGATTTGTTCTTTTTCATAGATGGCTGTATTTTGTAATTTGCATACTGATACAATCTCTAGTAGATAAGAGAACAAAATCTTCTATTTTCTTTTATGAAACACAAGTGTATTCATTAGTTATGTGTGTACAGATGGAGGCTCTAATATCACACAGCTCAAAAAGCTATTATGCATGTGTTGGGGAGAGCACTCATGCATATCAGAGCCCGTCAAAAGACCTGACTGCCATCAATAACCGTTTGAATGGGTATGCTTTTCTCCATGCCTTAAACATTTGAATCTCATTTATATTATTGAAAGGTGACAACCTTGTTTATTCGTGTTTGATTCCATGTTTTAGCAACCGGAAGGTGAGAGGTCCCCTCAACTTTGATGATGTTGATATCGGGTTGGTGAGTGACTCTATGGTTGCAAACAGCCTCTATCTGCAGAATGGAAGCTGTGCTTCATCATCAGGTGCACCATTGAAATCAGAGCAACCTGACTCCTAGGATCCAATTTTGTGTATATTCTTTCTTTACTCCTCTCTTGAATCCATATATATTGTATTAGGTGCTATATGAGAGGGGGAGGGGGGGTATTGTTATGAGCGGTGAGATTGTAGAATGCCGCCACTGCCCCTTGTACTTTTGTGTATGTTATTAGGTATTATTAAATGCAGAATGTAGGTCTCATCAGGTAATAAATAATAGTTTCAGGTCCTAGTTCAACTTGTTTTCATCATAGTTTGTAATTTTGTGTGTTTCCACGATAGCCGATTAATCTATTTAGAGATAGGCCATCCATATCTGAAATCTTTAGAGTTAGGCCTTTCATTAAGCTAATAATTTTAAAAAGGTTATAAGCAGTATGGAAAAAAATTGGCAAATGGGGCGGCCATGGGGAAAGTTCAAGCACAATGTTTAAAAACCCTAAAAACACACAAGCGACACAATCGTCTGTTTCGTTTGTAACAAAAAGGGTATCATATGTCATTTCTTGTAATGTTTAAAATTTGTCATATTCTACTAAAAAAAATCCACACATGCACAAACACCATGTTCTCATATCCACGTTTCTAATGATAGAGTAAGGCGAGTTATTATAAATTATTGTACGTGTTTGATTTTTATGAATAAAATATAAAAATAATCATGTCCATGTGGTATATAGCCCATATAGTATAATCTAGCCATGTCTTGTAGTCTTTAAAATTAGTCATATTCTACTTATAAAAAAAAAGTTGAAGTATGTTTGAGGTCTCAATTAAATGATTGATTTTTATTCGGGATCTTTGGTAAAAAAAAAAAAATTGATGTTTTAAATTTTTAATATATTAAATTTTTTGAATTCTTGCTATCACTAAGAGATTACATTTTCACAATAGATGTGAGTGTTGTAAATTTTTTAGTGGTGTGTTCAATTTTTATGGATAAAAAAAAAAATAGATCCTATAAGATCAAAAGTTTAAGAGTTGGGTTGGTCAGGCTTATGCATTTTTTGTATAGCAATAATTTGTTTTTGTTTAATAAATGGTCTAAATTGAACCTAAAATAAAGGAAATATTTTTTACCAAATTAGAAAAAAAAATTATCCAATAATTTATTTTCTTATAAGATGTTAATTTTTGAAGATATTTTTATTATCTTAAAATTCATAAGTATTAATCCCTCCTACCAATTATAATTATCGTTGTTGATTTTTTTACAGAGATCAAACAAAACTAATAAATGAATATGAGAATATTGATTTTACAAAATTAATTTTATTAGTTTTAATCTTTTCTTGTTAGAAATAATGCAACATTAAGGGTATAAATTGAAATGGATAATAAATATTGCATTGAAAAATTAAAATGACAATAATTTATATGTATGACTTGCCTCCTAAGTCAGAAATATTACAAATAGAACATCGATAATCAATATGTATGTGATAACTTTCATTGGATAAAAAAATGACTTTGGCTTGTTAGCATTACCTTTGATCCGTCAATAAAACAAGCTTTATGGTCAAAGCCTCATCGTGTCCCCCCACGTAGTTATCACAAAGGGGTTTTTGTTGTAGCCTCATGTGATTTTCTTCTTAGTTATTTTGAATTAAATGATTTTATTCTAGTCATTTTGTCACCCTAACTCTATAATAATGTTGAACTAAAAAAAAGGAGTGTTTGTTCCATGTTTTTTTTATTTTCTGAAATGTTATTATTCTCAGCAATATAACATGATAATATTCTTCTTGGATATTTTAAAAGAATATGTTTGATTGTATTTTAATATTTTTTAGAATATTATTTAAAATTTAAAATCTTTTAAATAAAAAAAGTTACATATATATTGGTAAATAAATTTTTCATATTCTCATGGGAATATTACTTACCCATTCATCTCCGTGAAAATAGAAATGGAGGAAAACATGTTAAATAAAAAAATTCTGACATTCACATATATCAATATTACTTGAAAATATTTTTAAAAAACTTATAACAAACATAGAGATATTACAATTTTATGAATACACTTTTAATTTGGAAAACAAACATACGCTTAGTTATCAAAATAGAAAGGTCTAATTGGATCGGTTGAATTGAATTGACTTTAATAGGTGAACCAATTGGAGTATATTTGAGTTAGTTCGGATACTTTAATGTGAAATTGCATAACAACTTGTGAAAATTGAAGAAAAAAAATATATGTTTAGTGTAATTTTTCTTCTTGAGATGGTGACAAAATAGATTTTGTCATTAAATGAAAGGTTGCCCGTCAATAGAAGATGCTTTGGATGGATCACTTCCTTGCATAATTCATTTTTGAGAAAAATCATATTTTAGGTTTTTTTATACTTATTTTAGTTTCTTTCACTGTAATTGATTTTATTTTAGAAAATACTTTGGATGCCACAATTTATTATGGCACACTACCACAATTTGTTTTTTTTTGAGAAAAGTCTTGTAAGTGAATTATAAAATTGTAAGTGATATCTGACAAAAATGACACTGAAAAATAAAATAAAAAGATATGAAAGTAAACAACTTTTTATAAAGTTTAGTTGATCAATTTGATTTTATAAAATATTACACTTTTTTTTAATTAATTTGGATAAAAATCAATTCGATTTACTTCGGTTGTAATCCAATTTAGTATTCTAACAGTTTTTTTAGACCCCCAACCACCAACGAAATGGAAACCAGATAGATAAAAAAAAGGGGTGGATCACGTACTTGGTCCAACCTTCCTTTTCTTTTGCACGTGTAATATGTTTTAAAATACTAAAAACTTATGCCAGATTTTGTAAAAAAAAAAAATACTAAAAACAATGGCAGCCATTGAATTTTATTGTTACATCTATTGGCTGAAAAAACTTGGGTACAGTGCATGAACTGATGGACCTGTGCTAGCCTTCGTCTTAAAGAGTGTTGCTAGGTGCACCCAACATTATTGTTGGTGCACCCAGTATTCTTTTAAAATGACAAAATTGTCCCTGCTAATTTCTCTCTTTACGGATTAAGTTGATCCATAAAAAACTTACGGATCAAGTTCATCCGTAAAAAACTTACGGATTAAGTTGATCCGTAAGTCTTAAAAATTAGGGACATGCTAGGTGCACCCAACAACATTGCTGGTGCACCCAGCAATTAGGTGAATGGGCAAAATTGCCCTTGTATTAAAAAAATAATTTCTTCTTTCGAAACAAGGTTCTTCCGGATGAACAATTTGTTCTACCGGAAGAACCTTCTTCTGGAAACTTTCCGGAAGAACCTTCTTCCGGAAGAGCAACAATTTATTCTTTCGGAAGAACCTTCTTCCGGAAAGCTTCCAGAAAAAGGTTCTTCCGGTAGAACACAAATTGTTCTTCCGGAAGAAGGTTCTTCCGGAAGAAGAAATTATTTTTTTTAACACAAGGGCAATTTTGCCCATTCATCTAATTGCTGGGTGCACCAGCAATGTTGCTGGGTGCACCTAGCATGTCCCTAAAAATTAACTTACGGATCAACTTGATCCGTAAAAGGTATTTTTGTCTTTTTCATGGTTAGTGCTTTTAGAGGAAAAAAAATAGAAGTTATATTCAATTTACACATCTATACTTGGTTTGACTTTTGGGTAACTCCTTTACCATTAACACATAAGGTAACATTAATATTAAATTAAAAATAATAGACGTTATGTTCAATTTCAATAATTTTTAATGTTCATGAAAATTTGTCCATATCATTTAAGTGGACTTGAGAGAGAATCTATTTTTGTTTTGTCATTTTTAAGCATGTTAAAGGGTGATAGCATATTTAATTTCCAATAAAAAAAATATTGTTTAGTTATAAGGCCTTTTCTTCTTGCACTATAATTACTCATATTAATAAATATATAGATTTTTAGACTTACTCATGATTTGTATATGGATTGACAATTCATATGATTTTCTAAAAAGAAAGGATTATTATGTGAGAAAGAGGAGTAAGAGAATACTTTTACAAATGACAAAACCCACTGATAAGTAACTTATTTTATTAAATTTCACACTTTCTTTACTCAAAAATATCTCCAAAACTCTTTCAAACAAAATAGAAAATCTTGTAGAATATTTATATATTCCAGAAGATGCTCAAATCTCAAAGTCACTAAATCTCCTACTAAGCTCCTACAATATATTTAAAAGATATTGTTACTCTTTAAAATCTATTACCAGTTTGATCACCACTAGAAGACCCCATATGAAGGAATATGTCCAATCTTCAAGAATGGACCAATGCTCTCTAACTACTACTTCTGAGGAGCAATATGTTAATATTGAGATTCTTGAATAACTTATCAGAAGTTGGCAACACCAAGGACACGCTCATCTTCATTATGGAGCAATTAGACTAGTATTATTCGTACATGGCAGAAGAGGACTACCTGTAACCGCCAGGGTCTCTCTATTAGACTCCAATTACATCCATTATGAAAATTTTGTGATTGGAACCATACTGACTACCCTCCATGATGGAAGTGTAGTTCTTACCATTTTTCCAAATTACAGCGTCAGTTTGAAAGATCTCACTCTCCCACAAAGGATGAAAGTTCAAATCCAGATCACTGGAGCTGAACAAGTATTTGAAGCCCATTCTGCTACCCTGCATCATCAGATCATATATAGATTACAAAACCATGTTGTTAATCTATCTATGCCTACTAGCCATGATAGTGCTCTCTTTATCCTGGCTAATAACCAGGAAGAAACTCCATTTATTGTCCAGATCCCCAGAAACATCTATAGAAAGAAACTCCAGGAGCTAATCCCTTTTCAATGGATGACCAGTTACGAGAAGCTCAAAGAGAATATTAAACCTCTTAGTACCTCTCAGGCCACTTTTAGAAGATCTATAGATAGGCTTGTGACCATAACCTTCAAGAGGCTAGATGAAGCTAGTATCAACAACTCTCCAGAGGTCTTTCATTCTTTAATGATAAAACCTAAAGTCAAAGAAGACAGCAGGATGTTGATATTTGTAGTCAAAGCAGATGGAAGGGTGATATATACGGATAAAGTGAATGGACACTTTATTTGGGATATTGCTCTTAAGATGTGTGATTCGGACTATTCCTGGGATGACTATGATGGAGACACAAATGACGAGGCAGATGATGAAGATGAAGGTGAAGAAAGATGGAAGCCAGAACCCAGGCCTTATAAACCTCCTCCACCACCACAAAGAAAAAGTGACCCAGAAAATGGACCATGGACAGGGATAAAAAAGAAGTATCCAGAAGACCCTTTTCTAGAAAGAGAAAAAGAATGGTTGAAATTCTTGGATGGAATCATCCATCTTTAAGGATCCTTGAGGCACTTATACCTTGTATGATATTTTCTTCCACATACTATGAACAAGAGTTCCCATCTCTTGACAAAAAGACAGACCCAGTAACAAAGGTTTCAACTAAGCCCCACATAATTTCTCATAAGAAAAAAACCAGAACCAAAAAAAGAACCTACAAAATTAAATATCTCTTCCCAAGAGTTAGTTGAATCTCCCACAAAATTAGGAGATGCTTAAAGAAAAGATCCCCATGACTTTCAAGACTCTCAAGATCCTTATTCCCAGTCATCAATTAGAGAAAAATAAGAAGAATCTGATAAAACTATAACAGAATCAAAAGATTTTATAGTAGAATCCGATGAATTTAAAGAGAAAACTAAGGAATCTTCAACAAAAGCAAAAAAGTCTTATTCTGAGGAAGACGAAGAAGCTGGGTATATGGATATCTCAAACATTTTGATGGGTCATTCCACAGAAGAACCATTCTATGACTCTCCCATAGAAGAAGACCCATTGATCTCAAGAAGTTCATCCTCCAAACCAAATGCAGGACCTTGGTTTACTCTTAACAAAACTCCCCCAAGGGGATGGAGAAAAAAACTCATTGAGATGAGAGCATGGCTCGATACAAAATTCATGAAGGATGCAGATCCTTACAAAGTAATTGAAGAATTTTGTCGCTGAATGATGAGAACCCTGAAGGAATGGTATCACAATCTAGTAGTTGTTCATCAAAACCAATTCCATGAATTGGGATCTACTGCAACTGTTCTAGGAACTCTCCATCAAGAATTTATTGGAGAAGGGAAAATCATTGAAAGAAAGATCAAACAAGAATTTTTTGAGATGAGGTGTTATTCGTTAAAAATAAAATACTTGGATAGACATTTTCAAAGAATGAATCGAAGGTTTTATCTTCTCAATGGTCTCAATGATCCTAGTCTAAAGAATACTTATGTGGCTTTATTACTAGAGTTAAACAAAATGGTAGCAGTTGCCCATATGTATTTTTCTACAATGTCCATGGGACAAATCCATCAATTCACCCTGGAGGTCATTGACAAACTATGTAGACAACATCAGTATTTCTCTGATATCATGAACAGAAAAGCGCCAAGTATAGCAAAGCATGCAGAGGGAAAGAGAAAGCTTGTCATTGCTCACCAAAGAAAAAGAAAGTCCTACCAAGTGACGCTAAGGGGAAGAAGAGGCCATTAAATTTTTTCAGAAAAAGCTGGAGGAAAGAAAAGGCTAGGGGACAGAGATGTTTTATCTGCAATTAGGCAAGACATTTTGCAAAAAATTGTCCCAAAAAATTAGAAAAGGCCGTCAGACTAATTTCTCTTCTTCATGCTGGTGAATATGATGATATGTATTCAGAACAGATCGATCTAGATGAAGAAATTGAATTTGTCTTAAATCAGATAGATTCTTCTGATGAAGAGTCTTCAACCTCTCCTATCCTTATCTTCTCTATCCAAGAATAGCAATCTATAAGACCTGCAATTCCTCAATCATTCGTTGAAATTCAAGTGCTAGCAAAGAATTTCGAAAAACCTATCAAGGTTATTGCTTTCATAGACACTGGAGCCCAAAAGACTATGATGGATTTGGATATTCTTCCTAAAGAATATTGGAAAAAAAAGAAGTAGCTTACTTTGTAGCAGCTAATGGGAAAATCTTCAGAACCAACCTAGTAACTTATGCTCCAATAGGCATCCAATTTTTCCCTGACAGAGATCTCATTTGGACCAAGGTCATTAGAAGTAAATTTCCTGACAGAGATCTCCTCATAGGAATGGATGTCTATACTGCGGCCAGTAAACTTCAAATACATTCTACCGGGATCAAATTTAAAAGAAATTTCAAGCCTTTTTTAGAAATTATGAGGCTTTTCTATTTAGCCGAAGCCCCGCCAGAAGTTGGAGAGTTTAAAAAAAAAGATTTCTTCTTTATGTGCAGACAATCATGAAAATTTTAAGCATCCATATCCTTTATGGAAAAATAAAAAATACTTTGTTGATCTGCCATTTAGATTAAATGAAGATATCAATCCAACAAAGGCAACGCATCCCGGAATGTCACCTTCAAATCTACAGGTAGCTAGACAAGAATGCCAAGATTTGCTAAGACAAGGATTGATTGAGCTAACCCAATCAAATTGGGCATGTCAAGCTTTCTATGTAGAAAAAAGAGCTGAAAAATTGAGAGGAAAGAAAAGGTTAGTTATTGACTATAAGCCTCTTAATCATTTTCTCAAAGATGATAAGTTTCCAATCCCAAAGGCTTCTTCACTCCAAACCTTGATCAGAGAATCAAACTTATTTTCAAAGTTTGATTTAAAATCAGGTTTTTGGCAACTTGGCTTAAAGTCAGAAGATCGGTATAAGACAACTTTTTGTATTCCAAATGCTCAGTACCAATGGACAGTCCTTCCATTTGGTCTAAAGGTAGCACCCTCTTTTTTCCAGAAAGCCATGACCAAGATTTTTTAGCCTATTTTGGAAAACATCATTGTTTACATAGATGAGATCATTCTCTTCTCAAAAGATATTGTCTCTCATAAAAACTTGTTGAATCAATTTTTTGAGATAACCAATCAGCATGGGTCATGCTCCAAAAAAAAAAGATCCAGCTAACTCAATCTCAAATTGATTTCTTAGGGATGCATTTTTCCCAAGGAACCTATCAACCTCAACCTCACATAGCTCAAGAGTTGTTAGATTTTCCTGAGGAATTTCTCACAGTCAAACAAATCCAACAATTCTTGGGAATTGTAAATTATATCAGGGATTTTATCCTTAGAGCAGCCCAATATACTAGCTCATTGTCAAAACTCTTGAATAAAAATTATTCTCCATGGTCAGAACAACAGACAATAGCAGTTAAGGAGCTCAAGAAGATTGCTCAAAATCCCCTAGCTTTGAAGATTCCTGGAACAGGTCAAAGGATATTGCAGACTGATGCGAGTGACCATTACTGGGGAGCTATTATGATGGAACAAAAGGGAGAGAAGAATTACTATTGTGGTCATGCTAGCGAACAATTTAAGGAAGCTAAGAAGCATTATCATACTACATTCAAAGAGGCATTGGCGGTAAAAAAATGGAATCAAAAAATTTGATTTTCATCTGAGAGGACATCAGTTTCAGGTACACATTGATAATTCTTCATTTTCAAAAATTTTGGAATTCAAAAACAAGATGTCTCTGGATCCTCAAATTTTAAGGCTCAAGGATTGGTTCTCCATATATGATTTTTCTGTTAAACACATAGAAAGGAAGAATAATTTGATTCTTGATTTTTCATCCAAACCAAGCAAGACTGTTAAGGTGGTAACTTCTACTCACTCCTTCCCTTTGATATTCATGGTAAAACCCTTAGGTGAAATAGCTAAAACCATTACGGATTTCCCTCCAGGGTTGGTTGTCCATACTCCAGCAAAAATTCTCCAATATGCTAGGTCTCATTACTTCCATTTCCTTCACGAAACCTTGAGATTCAAATATACTGCTACACAAATATTTGACCCTGAGATACCCTTTGGAGCTATATTTGAACTTTTTTGTGAGGTTGGATGGGATTTGGGTGAACCAACTGTATGGGCTATTTGGTGTAATACAGTTCAATACTCTATTCCCACACCTTAAAGCCCCTGATGACATACCACATCTTGACAGATCCATATAAAGATGAATATTTTTTATGGACAATGTTAGAATGGTTTTCTCTTTTAGCTTGGTGGCGTATGAAGCTGAAACAAATTCTAGACACTAAAAGGCAAAGAGGAATCCCAAAAAATCACCTAGAAAATCTAGTCTCTATTGTGATTACTCACCGTCCTTATTTTATGGAACAAGGACAACTTTGGATTAGAAATGAAGCTCAAATTTGGGGAACCTTTGAGGCATATCCTTTAGATGAAAGTTATCGGATCCAGCTGGCAAAACACCTCTGTGAGATTAATAATTATTCATGCGGACCTCTGGAACCAGACCTACCAAGTTCATCCCAAAGGCCAATGGATTGTTATCCTACTGGTAGGATAATACTTCAGAATGCTAATAACAATCAAATTCGCATAGAGATTTATGTTCCAAATCCTGAGTTCCAAAAGGTAGAAGATCTAGCGGATGACAATTCCGTTTTAGAATAAGACTTGGAGGACTACAATGCTCAATTAATGGAGGAGTTATTACACAAAAAGCGATATCATTATTATCATCCAGTATATGGAAGTCTCACCCGGTCAAAAGTACAACATTACAACTTGTCATTATCCACCAAATCAGACTAATGGACTGCTAAAGAAATCTTGTATAAAGGTGTGCAGTAAGAGAGTGACTTTTCAGCATAAGCACGACCAAAATCCTATCCTTCTCAACGTGTGCCATATGTCTACTGTCAGAATCTGCTTTATGTTTCAACCTTATCTTGAGTCTGTTTTATGACTCAGCCTTATCTTGCTTTTAGAAAGTAGATTCTTTGTTATCCTCTTTTGTAATAATCTTATCCTTCACAGGATAAGACCTTGTATATTGGTGTACGTCCTCTTCCTATATAATGAGGACTAGTTTGTATGTTTAGGCACACTGAATCCAATAACACTGTCTTCTTACTAAAATGTCTCTTTTCTAAACTCCTTTTTCTCTGAAACTGAGTTATATAATGTTTATCATCTGAAACTCTCACCAACTAGTATGCTCTACACTCGCCTCTTTGAGGATCTTGTGTATCAGAACGCTGAATATTGATATCAATTGACGATTATCTCTATGGTCTGTAGAAATCTTGAGTCGAAGTTATCCAAAGATACTTAATGCCAAGTAGGTGGCTCAGAAAAGCATAACGGATGTACTAAGATAATAGATATCTATGAATTAGTTGAGACATATTAACCAAGTGATTTTTTTTAATTTTTTAAAAATATATTTTACAAATCAATGGCTCATGCAAGACTTAAACCTGTAACATTCGTGTTATTAGCACGACGTTCTAACTGATCAGTTGAGCTAATAGGCAATTATATTATAAAATAATTAATGTGGTAACACTAAAAACTTTAATATATATTTAATGCACATGTAAGTTTACATAATAAATTTTGTTACAATTAATTTTGATCTAATAATTAATTTTTTTACATATATAATTTTTTATTAAACCTATGATTTTTATTTAAAATTTAGGCAAAATTGCATTTTTGATCCCCCAATTTATCTCTAGTTTTGGATTTGGTCCCCAATTAATTTAATTCACAAATTGGGTCCTCCTATTTTGTAAAATCGTGCAATGTTGATCCTTCAGACCACAGTTGGATGTTAACCATTAAGTAGTGATGTTGACTGTCACGTGTCATGTTCTTATTGGATGATAACTGTCACGTGTCATGTTCTGATTGGTCAATGAAAACAAATGTCCAATTGAGGCATTCGAGACCAACATAGCAGGATTTTATAAAACAGGGGACCAAATTTGTGAATTAAATTACCGGGAGACCAAATGCAAAATTGGAGCTAAAGTGGGAGACCAAAAGTACAATTTTGCCTAAAATTTATATAAAAAATATATTATTAGATCAAAATTAATTATAATAAGACCATAAACAAAAATCTACTTGATGTAATAATTATAAAAAACTATAATTAAATTTATTAAAAATATATTCAAATTAACTTTTTTTTGCTTGCTTTTTTTATTAATTGCTTACTTTTTTATTTTTTTTAAATTTAGTTATATGGATTTTTAATCCATATGATTTATACGGATTGCAAATTCGCAAGCTTATGGATTAGGAATTCATAAGTCTCTTAAGGATTACAAATCAATATATTTATTAGTCAGAATAATTTTGAAAAATTAAAAAAAAATGTTAAGTGTAAAAGAAATTTACACGGTCATAAAGAAAAAGTCTGGTTATAAAGGATTTGTTCCGGGTTGAAGAGGCTTTAGGCCTTAAGGCTCTAGCCAATCCAAAAGCAAGCAACAACAAAACAACAACTGGTTGATAAGGTGGCAAAAGAACAACTTGCCACAAGGGACGTGTCAATTTGAGAGTATTTTCGTATGTGCTTATGTCATACTTATATTTTACTACTACATGACAAAAAATAAAAAGTTAATGAAAATAATATTTTATCTGGATCATTTATTGTGATATAATAAAATTTAACTTTTTAATAGTTGAAAACAATTTTTTATTGCATACTGTTTGTTAGATGCATAACTTCGCATTAAAAGGCATTCAAATGAATTATTAAAAACCATTTAATATGTTTGACTTTTGAAAAGAAAACTATATGTTTATATCACCTGATTAATAACTAATATTTCTTCATTTTTAAAGATTTTAACTGCTTATGCGTATGGGTATAAGTACTAAGTGAGATGGTTGACGGACTAGTATAGAAAGATAGCAATATCAATTGACAAAATCATCACAAATCACAAACATAATGTGTAGATCAATTCATGCACCCCTCTTGCTTTTTCTTATAGTGTGTTTGATGAATGGATCGAATTTTGCATATGATCCTTCTGAATCTTCCCTTAGTTTTGAACCTGAACCACGTGTAGACATCAACGTACTCTTTGTTTCCTTTTACAATGGTATGGCCCCTAACAATCCAAATGTGAACTTGTTCTACAATAACCAAAAAGATGGGGTTTATTTGTCACCAGGAAAAGGTTTCTCTAAATTGGACAATCTTAACGGGCGTAAATCTGTAGTAATGTATTGGAATGGAAATTGTGCTTCTTTCTTTGCATATGATCCTAGTGCAGAAGGAAACCATCAAAAGATTTATTGGTTAATTAAAGAAGATGGCATTTATCATAGTTGGGATAACAGCTCTTGGCAGAAAAGGAAAAGCTGGACATTCAATCGTTGTTGAAACCTCTACTTTCTCAAGTAAAATAATATTTTCTATTTCTGTATTGTCAATAAATGGTAGTAGCTATTTCCGGCTAGCTTTCTTATTCATCGGGTGTAAAAGTTCAATATATGAATGATCATTATATTAAATAAAACTTTTGTTAGAGCATAGACTTGCTAGAAAAAAAAAAAAAAAAAGCGTTGCACAAAGAATTGCAAGAATTAATTTTCTAATATAAAAGGATGTTTGGTGTTTTATATATCTTAAAGATAAGTTATCTTCACTTTCAATTTCAACAATACCCCAACCAATGCCTAAAAGGTCTTTCATCATGTACATTCTTTTTTTATTTTTTTGAAGTCTTATTAAAGGATCATGAAAATGAAAAAGAGAATAAAAGTTACGCACTGATGGAAAATAATTTTATATAATTATTTAATTAGTATAATTTTATATAATTATTCAATTACAACTAATTGAGAGTTACATAGAAGTGTTTTCAACAAGCGAAAAAATTAAGATTTATTTTGCATTTAAAATATACAACAATAATATATAGAAAAAGATACATTTGTCTATCCGGATGCACGTTCTTGAAACAATAAATTTTTTTCTTCAATAGTGTGAAGACTTTAAGTGTATCCACGCTCAAGCATCAATCTTTGCTATTAACTTGATGAGTGAAACTTAAAAGAGCAAATTCTTTTTTTACTTTAGGTCTAAAACTAGACTTTAACTTTTCTAACTTGTATCTAGTGCAATTTGCTTGGTATATGCTTCTACTCATACTGTTAAAAAAATATGGATTTGGATCTTCTCAAAGAAAAAAGAAAAAATTTAAAATAATTTCATATTTATTTATCTTTATAAAAATAAAAAATGATCTTGTATATTTTATTTTAAGAAGCTTCCTAATCTAAGACAAAGATAATTAACAATAATCACTTGACTAATTACGATAATTAATCACATTCATGATATGTAGCAATAGAATATTATTCTTATTTTATGGACAACTTCCACAATTATAAAATAATATTTCCTTTTTTATATTAATTATATTCTTGGTGCTAGCAAAAAATATAATAATATTTCACTAAAATATTTATTTGATTAAATTAAATTCTCTAATTTAATCATCAAATAAATTATTGTGTGTGATCGCATAGGTTCAATACTAAACCGGTAGTAAATTAATCATAATTAATTAATTTAATGGCGTATAGCAACATTCATTAACGTTCGAATAATATGAAGTAACATCTTTTACCTTCAAGAACTAATAAAAAAATAATGTAATATTTTCCTCCATCATGTATAGCTCAAGGTTAATTCTATAATATAGTATTATTGTGAAACGCTAATAAGCTAACACATTTAATCAATGAATGACTTAAAAAACTCTTTTCTTCTTTCATTCAATTGTTCTGACCAATGTCTTACTTCTATCATGGAGCTCAAACTCATTACCTAGATTTATGGATTCCTTCTTGATTAATCACTAATTCTACAAGTATTTAATCATATTCATTCAACTAGAGCCCTGAAACATTAGGTGTCTTATATTAAAATATAACAAATAACTCATTAATTACTATGATAATCTCAGGTCCTATAATATTTCTTCTTAAAAACTTCCTATTGATATATCAAGGTAATATTAACTATTAGAAATTTTGTTGTACATCATCTATATATGTAATTTAACAAATGAAATCTATTAATCTTTATCCAGTAAAGACCATTACATACATATTAACCTACTTGGATTATTGATGTCTCATTCACAATAATCATACGATCAAGAACAATTTAGATTAAAATTATAAATGACTTGTTTCTCATTATCATAATCTCTATCATAATAGCAAACATCTAATTTTAATCAAACACTTATCAAATTAATAATTTAATAAAATAATAAATATGATAATAAAATAAAAAAACAATTGATAACATGATGAATTAAATCTTTGGCATACATATTTATCCCAACACTAATCATGTATGATAAATTTGTTAAATTTTATAATAATTACCTTAAAAGTCATACAAACGACAATTTGTGATTGAATACAGTGTGAACTTATTCTACAGTATCATTGCATTGCAACTAAAATTAATAAAAAAGTGAGGAAGAAAAAAATAAAAAATACTTTATAAAAAACGTGTTACAGTGCAGTACGTGTACGGATACAAATTGAACATAACTACCTATGCATAACATAATTGTATTCCAAAAAACTCACAAAATGATATATTGGGGCTATTTTTTGGCCGACATAAGCCAAAATATTTCCCTAGCTGACAGATGGTCCAAAAAACCCTAGCCAACATCATCAAAAAAATAGTCTTAACCAACGTCGATTAAAAAAAATCCTAGTCAATGTCGGCAAAAAAAAAACCATGGTCAATGTCCACAAAAAATCATCATTGATCGACATCGGTCAAAAAAACCCTAGTTAATGTTGGCCAAAAAATAGCCTCAGCTAACGTCGACCGAAAAATCCTAGCCAACGCCAATAAAAAATAGTCTCAACCAACATTGGCAAATGACATCAGCAAAAACAATAGGCATGTCCAATGTCGGCGATCAAACCTCATTGGTTAACATCGACCAAAAATGGTCTCAACTGATGTTAACCACAAAAAAACCTAAACAACACCAGCAAAAAAATAGTCTCAACTAACATTGACAAAAAAATACCCTAATCGATGTCAGCAAAAAAAAGTCTTGATTGATGTCGGAAAAAAAATAGCCTAAGTTGATGTTGACCAAAAACTCTAGTTGATGTCGGCAAAAAAAATATCAGTGACTAAAATTGACAAAAAAACTATAGCCAACCTAGACCAACAAATTATTTTTGGTTGGCATCTATAAAAAATAACCTAAGTCGGTGTTGACCAAAAATTAACCTGAATCGAGGTTAGCTAAAAAGAACCTCAGTCAACTTTTTGTTGAGACTATTATTGTTTTAGAAAGTAATCTGAATTATTAAAAATATTACTTTTAAACTAAAAATAATAAAGTTTTAATTATTTTTTTTGTGTATGGATGGAATGAATATTCATGCATAAAAAAAGTTCTAATGGATGAATCAAGTGAATTTTTTTTATCAAATAAATCAGATGGGATCTATTCAATAATTTTTAATGGATCAAAATAAATTAATAAATTATTTTAATCTAATCCATTAGGATACAAATTAGGATTGATCCAATTCATTCATTTATCACCCCAGGACACTCACAAAAAATCCTTTGTTTCGAATAACGGAGATAACGTGATGATGAACATACTAACAAATGGTCATAAGGCAATAATCCCAAGCAAATTAAGAAACAATTGAACTTCTTGTATAGCTAAAAAAAAACTTCTTGTAAAATGTAAAGATAGAACATGCTACCCTTATTCACGTCCTGTACAATTGAACTACACGCTCATTAAACCATAATGATAGACTAATTAAACTACGCAAAGGTGGGAAAAGAAACAAAATCAGAGAAGGAAGAAATTACCAGAAAAACGAAAATTTAAGGGTGGCCTAATCCGACTAAACTCATGTACAATCGTTGAAAGAAAGAGGCAGGGAGCAACGTTTTTTTTTTTTTTTAATCAAGCTGTCAGGAACCAGTGCTGCAATATGCGGTGCCTAAATGTTAGGCCACCGAGGTTTTACGTAGGTGCCTACCCAAGACTATCTCTATTTGATGTGTCATTAGTGTCATGTTTTTCTTATTAAATTGACGCAGTACCATTTTGTCGTAATTTGTTTAGTTTCTTTTGTTTAGGATATTGTTACCATATTAAGATTTTTATTATTTTTCAGGAGTAAAGTAGTCAAATAAATCCCCTAATTTTGCCTAAACATAATCCGTAGCAAGTAGGGTAAACAAGGTCGAAGTTAGAATGTAATCACGAGTGACATGCAGCAAAAGGGGCACAGGAAACTATAGCGATTCCCATTCAGAGCAAGGAAACAACGAGTCCTATTTCACGGATTATTTAGATAACTTAACCATGCCTTGGCATATAAAAGCATCAATCCTAACTACCCACATATTCCCCAATGGTTCTCCAGTCAACAAGTCAACTTTACAGGTTGAAGCTCCCTCTCTCTTATCGTAGTCAAGACAAAGACTACTTTTGATGTTTAGCAGTCACATAATATAGCAATTTGAGGCAACTAATTTTCTCTACACTTCGTCAAGAAGCAGAAACCTTACCACGCAGCCAGGGATACATGCTTCCACTAGAAACAACACCACTACTTGTCATAACCCCACTTCCTCTTTCTTTTTCTTTCTTTTTTTCTCATTTTTTTCATTTTTTTTTACATAGAACATATAAGAAAACTTAGGATTTTGATCATAGTAGATCAAAAGGTGCATTCAGTTAGAAGCCCATTCGAAGTAATGGCAGCGAGCACCTCTAGTCGCAGTCCAATTTCCACATCCAAAGAAGAGGCTCCCTTGCTTGGGACCCGGCTTCCTCACCATGCCCCTGCTGCTTTTCACCCCACAGAAGCAGAAAGGGTGATACTGAACAACGGGGGTAGTGATATCCTTTGCTTTGTAGGGGCAATGAGGGAAAACGATTGGTTGTTCTGGTGACTGTTTCCACATCAGTGGTCGATCAGCTGTCTGCCACATTATGGAATTGGTAATGGAAAATTTAAAACCCCGGTGCATGAGAAGCGCCAACAGGCGAGCAGTATTTTTGGCATCATCAAGGCCGCAATGTGCACGACCCTGCCAGGCCAAGCCCGCTATCTCAACAGCTTCCTTTAGATTGCACTTCACAGCACCAAATACCTCACGGAAAGGAATCCTTAAGTTGATCCAGCTAACAGAAGTTAAGAAGCAGATAAACAAAAGTCAGATGAAATGAAATCCTGGTAAACATAGGTCATCATTTCTATGCTGCAGCATTTACCGGTTGAAGTAAGGAGGCTTCCGTATCTTCTTGAATCGGCACTCAGATTCAAGCATCACCCGACAATCCCAGTTGGACCATGTAACCACAGCAAAGTTGGAATTCTTTATTCCCTTCTTCTCAAGCCATTTGTCATGCCTTAGTAGAGCCTCACTCAATGTAACACCTCTGTCCACCTGAACAATACAGTAAGAAATCCAATAAACAATAGGTGAGTGAGTGTAAAAGTTAAGGAGCAACAGACAGGATAGTAAAAAAATATATATAAACTTTATAAAACATTGGAGTATTTATAGCATTCAAGGTCAGTTTGGGACACAACTTATAAGTTTAAAAAGGTAATTTGAGGATATAAAATCTATTGAGCACATCCTAAATAGAGCTTCTTCATTTACCAACATGAATTTAACGGGTAAACCTCAAAAAGGATATTATAATCCTCCAATCAGACACACAATGTTAGGAATCTGTTTGATTGAAAGTGAAGAGACTATAGCTAGGATGAAGGAGGAAAGAGAGAGAGGAAAAAAAAACAGAATATGGCTCTGGGTTCTTTATTATGAAAGAATGATACAACACTATACAAAGGAGCACTCTCCTTTCTCACAAGGAAAATGGCCATGTCAAACTAACAAAACTCCACGTGCCCGCTATTACCCACTAATGGTCTATTTATAAGCTTTTCTCTCACTGCCCACTAACCCTTCTAAAAGTTTAAGTACATTTAATGGGCTTTTTCTACCTACTATAATAGATTCATAAGACCCTTGGCTCAGATTGCGGTTGACTTTCTTGCCCAACACACACATGCACACAGTTGGCACTGAAGATGAAGGGATTCAAAATTGCATGAGAAGCAATAACAGCACTATATGTCCATACTCAAACAAAACCTAGTGAATAAAGGGGAGGGGATCAAGGGCGTCAACTAAAGATATTCTGAATTTCTCCATTTATGGACCCATTAAATATGGACTTCAGTATAACATAATTCAGTTTTGTGCTGCATAGCATATATCAACCCTACCATAGAGGAATTCAATTTGTTAATATTAAATGTTAAGTTTAATGAGTAGTATTTGCTATCATTAACTCTTAGGTAATTGGCACTGGTTAGCTCTAAAATATAGGAAATGACTCCTCTTGTAGCTAATACAACAGCACATAGAATAACTATTTTTAGAATTAAATTAAGCACGAGAATAATGAGTAATATTCATTGTCCCTAAATCTTTAGTAATTAGTAATTAGTAATTATTAGCTCTAATCTAAATAATGATACCTATTGAATTAATAATGTACATAATTTGATTAGTTATCTGCAAGAACTGATTAGAGACACTGTTTCACCTAAAAGATTCTAATTCTACGTTATTAGGAGTCACCCACTGTGCAGTGTTGTTAAAAAGCGGTCAGGGTGGTATCAGGGTGCTAAGGCATAGTCGATTTTCAGCAAAATGCCATCTTATGTCAATAGCATTGCTGGTTTGGCATTATAGACTACCTATGATGGGCATTTTTGCATGTTCTTGTACCAGAAAGGGTGGCAGTTAAGTATTTTCTTTAAATAAAAAAAAAATGTTCTGACTGTTCAGATACCATCTGATGCGTTTTAATAAAGCACCAGAAACCAAGACTAGTGCTTGTGTTCTCTATAAAACAGACACTGGAACTCCTCAACATTTGCAAAACTGAAAACCTCTATCATCTACAGCACATGATCCATGTGATCTTCGATGCTAACCTATGTTCCTCTGAGTCTCTCTACTCCTTCCTCACCATTTCCTTTGCTGTTCTCTCTGTTCCTATCTGTGCTGAGTCTTTCTCTATTCCTCTCCTTTCTATGATTCTTGGGTTTATTCCTCTCTTCATTTGGTGTATCTACCTATTCCTTTCTGTTTTGATGCTTGGTTCATTGGTTCTCACTTTTTGTTTGTTCTCAGTCAGTGGCCAAACAAAATTTATGATATTATCCCTTAAGTTTGTGATACTTTTGGTAAAGTTTACTTCCTAGAATATGTTTTCATCTCCTACAGCATGTTAAAAAAAATATTCGCTTTTATACATTTATATTGTAGATTCTGGCTTATCGCCATGACCTAACACCATCCAAAAATTCACCATTCTCCATTTATGAAATTAACACCATGTCTTGAGCCCTAACCAATGGCACTTCTTCCGCCACTATCAGGTGTACCAACCTCTAGCTGCCACCACCTTCCAAGTGTGTGTGTGTGGGCTACTTTCCAAACACCCCCCACCCACTGTTTCAGCCCTCTCTATTTTTCTAAAAATAACCACACACGCAAAATAAACACACTGCACCAAGACCCTTCTGGTCCATTATTTTCATCTCCTACTCCATCAAATTCTCCAACTTTGCCTCCTTCATTGGAACTGCCCATACACAAAGGTATCACATCAGCTCTAAAGTCTAAACTCTAATCCTCTTATGCCTGTCAATTCAATTATCTGCTTCCTATTATGTCTTTGTGTCCCTTATGGCCTTTGTGTCAATAGAATCAGTAATTGAAAACTGATCCCCTTACCTCTTGGCAAAAAGCAGTTGTTGGCTGTTGTTGGTTCTATACTCTATACTGTCTAGATAGGAAAAGTTGATCGCCTAAAATAATATCTAGTGGAGAAAGGATATACATAGATATTAGGGCACAATTCTAGAGATACCTATTCTCCTATGGCCCAAGATTGCTTTCCTTCACCTCCATTCATGGCTGCTATTCAATATTCATTAATGGCAACTATATCAAGTTAGGCATTAAGGATGCCTTATTACATAGTAAGTTATACAAAGAGATATATAATGCAACAACCACAGAGTTTTACAGTGCCAGGGAACATGACTCTAGTTTGCCAACTACACTGCTCCCTCTGTATGCTCCCTCTGTATGCTTACCCAGTAAAGTTTAATTCTATCATCTAGCAATTTGGCATAACTCAACATGAGGCTGACCTTTCTATATTGTTCGACCATTCTTCATCTAGCCATTGGCATTTACTTAAACAGCATTTCTCTAAGAATTTGAGCTTTAGGACCTAACTCAATAAAACCGGCTTTTAAGGTGAGAATTGTCCAACCTTTATAAGGACTATATTGGTCATATCTCTAGTCAATGTAGGCTCTCAGCTCACTGAGACACAAAGTCCTAGTGGCTCCACACAATGACATTTCACTTACCTTTTCTGGTCAGCCCCTCCATAGGTAGCCCTTTCTATATTGCGGGCTACGGTTGACCAAATTAAGAAGGCTTTCCAACAATTTCATAACAATTTTACCAACAAAAAAAATTCATATCATGTTGCTAAATCTAATGGAGGTGCTGCCATCACTCAAGACAAAAGTATGCTTTTAGACATGCTCGAGGGAACAGACATGCTGGACTGTAGACCTACTGATATTCTGATGGATCCTAGTGTCGAATTCCTACCGGGTTATACAGAGCCACTCACATACACTACTAGATATAGATATCTTATCAGTAAACTCAACTACTTTACCTAACATTAACTAAGGGGCATTACCTCTGCTTTGAGTGTGGTAAGCCAATTTTTGAATGCTCCTCGTGAAAATCGATGAGAAGCAGTGGTTTGCATTCT
Organism: Glycine soja; assembly: GCF_004193775.1. NCBI lineage: Eukaryota > Viridiplantae > Streptophyta > Magnoliopsida > Fabales > Fabaceae > Glycine > Glycine soja. The sequence goes on along the minus strand of NC_041012.1, from coordinate 38,144,323 downwards.
TAGATACATCAAGAGAGCACTAGATAAAGGGTTGTTTTATGGAAACAAAGGAAATTTTTAAATTATTGGCTATTTTGATACTGGTTGAGCAGGTTTATCATCTACTAGAACATCAACTTCAAGGTATTGTGTTTTCACTGAAGGTTGCATAATCTCATTGAGAAGTAATAAACAGAACATAATTGCTATTGCAAAGGTCGAGTAACTTAGGCAGTAATAACCAACTTAAGGAATTGCTTCAGCAGCTCAAATTGGGAGAAGTTAAGGGAATGAAACTGATTTGTGAACTCCAAGCTGCATTGGACATTGTGATTTACTGCCATTTTTTCAGGGGAAAAAGAAAGGTTCTTACACCTGAGATCACTATTGGTTCTGTCAACTCCAACAATAGCTTACATAGTTACTAAATCTCTTGGGCTTAGAGGGGCTCAGCTTGACTTTATTTGTAGAAAGGTTGTCACATATATGCTCCAACTTTGAGGTATAGTGTTAGAATTAAATGTTAGATTTAAGCATATGTATCATGATAGTGTTAGTTTAGCTGTCTTTCCTCTTGGGCAACTATTGTCGGTTAGCTCTAATCTAGGAAATGATTCCTCGTGTAATACATCTTTTAATACTGTATCTTGTATAAATAGTTGCCTGTATGGGTTGATTAGATATTTAGATGCAATTTAACCTCAAACATTTTTCTAATTCAAACAAATCATCAATTAATTTCTACACCATGAAAATCTTTCTGTTCTACTACCACTCTCAAGCAGACATTACTGGTCAACAAGAGAAGTATGAGCTGGTGATATTGTGACAAGGGAGTTACCATTTACAAACATTATAGAAATCAAGACATTTGATATGCACATAGTAATGTAATTGTTAGTTCAATAATAATGACTAAATGAAGAGTTAAAAATCACAAAAAAAAGTGCATACAACGGTTTGTCCAGCTATTTTTGTTATCATTTCATTCTCATAAGGGTAAGATTTGCCTTAACACACCTGAATTTGCTGGATGCCGGTCAGATCCTTGCAGAAATCACTCAGAAGCTGATTGCAGGTGGGCCTCACATATGTTTGAAAACACGCTTCCAGCTGGCCAGTGATGCTACTCACTATAACAGATGGAAACTCAATTATTTCTTGAGGGTGGGGATTTTTATCCTTGTCACAGGTAGCCTCAAAGTCTATCACCACAAAATACTGAAATTCCTGATATTGCTCACGCGGGTAACCCTGAGCAACCATATTAATTGGAACATACTGAAGTGGATTCTCAACAGGATAAGGATAGTAATGGCTCTCAAAAGCATTCATTTGGCATTGCTGCACCTTGTGAGAGTTAAAATGGCAGGGTGTCCAGGTGCTGTAATTTTGGTGATAAGTAGGTTTGGTGTGAAATTCATTGGAAGGCTCAAGAAACTCACTGCCTAAGTGACAGTTAGGCTCAGCAACATGCCCAGCAGGATGAGTACCAGGCTCATTTTTAAGCTCTGTAAAGCCTTCCATAGAACTCCCATTACTCTGAAAATTGCAAGGAAATCCCTTGCCCTGGAGGCATTTTAAAGATGCCTCACAGTTTATTTGCATATTTTCTGCATAAAAAGAAAGAAAGAAAAAAGGATCACAATGGGCCCAAGCATGATCTGGAAAATCTAGAAAAAATCTTACATCTACTAGTTCAGAGACTAAAAATACTAATTGCACAAAGAGAACACTAAGATATTCAGCTTTGCCAAAAGGAATAGATAATAGACATCTATGTATCCATTTCGTATGAGATGATAACTGACAAATCATTAAGTTTTCCAATACTTAAAATGCAAAATCATGAATCAAAAGATCCCTCACGACAAAATAAGTCTTGCTCATACTCTGCTATCCACAGGTAACGTAAATTAATGCACATTAACCAATACAGGGGACTGCTGACTAAGTATACTCAAATAAGTTACTATCCAAGCACAGGCAATGCCTTAATCAAACAAGATTTATAATTTTATTTAATGAACTAAGTTCCAAAATTCTACCTCCCCATGCCGGTATTCACTCTGGCATACACGCCTTTAACACTAGAGTCTAAACTCTTCACATGTCAGCTCCACCGAATCCATCAAACTCAAACCCCACACACACACTCATACACGCCACCCACTTCACATCCTCTCTCCTACACACCAAACATCCCAAATCTCAACAACTCAGTCATGTATCCGCAAAATCCACCTCTCCATGCAGTTTAACAAGCAAACTCAGGCCCAAAAACAAGTATAAACCGCTCAATCCAAACCCATTTCTCACACACATTACTCCCAACCGCACCAAAGCACCGATCAAACCACAATTGCAACCACCACGAAGCAAACACACAATGACACAGTACTTTCCACAACAAAAATTTCCACAATCAAACACCACTACACACACACACCATAAAATCAAAAACCGAAAATTAAACCCAAAAAAATGGCATCGATCAAAATAAAATAAAAACGAATTGAATTAAAATTCCAAAAACAAAAAATCGCGAATTGGGACAAAGAACGAAAGACGAACCAGAATTTTCAAGGGCCATCATGATCGTGAATATAGTTGAGATCCACGAGCGAGTACATCAGATCCTCCTATGATAAACAAAATCACCGCTGCATCGAAAACGCAAAAAAGGATCAGAATCGAGAGCATAATCACGGAGTTGTTTTTGTTAGCAGAGAAATTAAGCGTGGGAAAACGGGCGAGAAAACGCGAGAAAATATAAGACAGGCAGAAAAAAAAAAAAAAACAGAGGAACGTAGAGAGAGAAAGAGAGAGAACCTGATTGGAGAGAGAGAGAGGGGTTAGAGTGAAATTACCTATCGGATTTTATATACACACGAAAAACTGTCTTCTTTTCTCTTCTCTTTCTTAAGAGAGTGAGTTAAGCTTTCCAGTGAGAAGAGTGGGACCCACGCAACAGTAAAAATATAAAATGTTATTATATTTGAAACTATACCTAAAAAGAAATATTATATTTTTATAGTTTAAATTAGATAGATTATTAGAATATATAACTGATATTTGGATGTAGCTCAGTCGTCACTACACAATACACAATTTAGTATGTGATCTTGTAGTATAAATAAGTCTTATATAAAGATTAATCTCACATTTAATTTAAAGGATTAAAATTTGTAAAAATACTTTGGGATATTAATAAATACCTTAATTATAGTAGTTACTAAATAAAAGTGAATATTATTCGTATTGGAAGAAAAAATACTTATATTGTATAAACTCAGAATTTCTTGACAATGATTAATCATTGTTTCCAATAAAAAATATTTCATATTAATAATAAGATTAAAAAAATTATAATTAAATGATGATATAAATAATATTTACATTATTGTCAATAAATATATTAATATTATTTAATAAAAATTTATAAAAATTAGAAAAAATTTAAAATAAACAATACATATTATTCAATTACCAAATAACATGTGTTTTAAAAAATAGCTAACATTGTAAAACTTTTTGCATTGAGAATGTATGTTAATTAAATTAGTAACTAGTATTTTAATATGTGTAATGCATTTTATACATATTTATTTATGTAATTAAAAATTTATAATAAATAAATATTTATTATGTGATTTATGTTTTAATTAAAATTTATAATAAAAAATTTTAACATAAAAATTATATTTTAAATTTATGATAAACAATAACCTTGGGCCTTAGGCCTCTTTGACACCAACAACAACAAAACTCTAGCCTGATACAAGATTATTTTCAATTATTCATAACTTTTAAAATAAATATTCAAACTAAATCTAAGCATAAAAAATGATAAATTGAGGGGTTAAATAACAATTTTGACGTTCCTGTAATTCCTAATCCATAATGTTTTAACCTTTATTTTTTTTCATGATTTTGGTCCCACTATTTTAAAAATCAATAATTTTACTCTAATTCTCAATTTTGCATACATTTTTTTCTTTTAGGTTTAATTATCTACTTAGTTCTTATAATTTTTAAACTTATTCATTTTAATCTGTATAGTTAATAAGTGGATTTTTTAATCCATGAAGATTAATAAGTTGATGTAGTTAAATAATTTTAACAGCAATAATCTTTTGAGAATTAAAATATAAATTTCATGGACTAAAAAAATCACTTATTAACTATATGGATTAATAAAAGCAAAATAGGAGTAGATATATGAACTTGAAACTCTCATTTTAGAAAGGCCACCTAAGTTTAGTCCACAAAATAAATGAATTTTTTTCAAGATCCATATCTAACCCACAAACATTTTGTGGATAAATGGACAGGTCCACAGACCCAAATAATAATTTTAAAAAAACTATTTTTTATAAAATAAATATTTTTAAAAAAGGGGAAAGTATATAAAATTAAAAAAAAAATTGATCTCATTTTTTTAAGTTAAAATCTATCACACTAAAACATATTAACATTTTAAACATAGTAAATTAGTAGTAACAACTTAAATTAAATATTAAAATCTTAACATAACAAACTAATAAGACTTTAGAATGGATTTAATGTGTTAAATGAGTAGTCCGCATATAAAGTCCATTAAGTCTATAAGCTTAAGAGTTTGAACTCAAAAAACTAGATATAATTATGCGGATTTTAAAACAAGTGTCCATTATCCATCCGATTCAGGCTTAGCAGGCCAATCCAATCCACGAACTTACATCCATATATTCATCCCTAATGAAAAATTAAGAACTCAAACAACATTGTAAATTTTTTAAAATAGGAGACTAAAATTGTAAGAAAAAATATGGAGAGTAAAATTGGGGGTTAAGAAAATTGTAGGCTTCCTTAATCGAAAACTGGGCATTGGGAGTGGAATATGATCCCCGCTCGAAGATAGAGGGTGGATGGCAGCAATTCAGCTACCATCCAAAGCATAAGCTTGAGTTCCTGAGGTGGAACCCATCAGCCATCATTAATGTTCTGTCCGCAGTTATATTTGGCTCCAATGATTCTCATCCAAAGCTTCCTCATATAGCATTGCTTGACCTCTCTTAATTTTGGGTCTGCAAATCTTCTCCCTGAGACCAGATGAGCCTTCCGCTATTGACCAGTATACTTCCCCATATAAAGTCTCTGCAAATAATGAAATTGTTAGCAAATAAACTCCATCTTTTTGGTTGTTGTAAAACAAGTTCACATGTCCATTGTTAGCAGTCATACCATTGTAAAAGGAAAGAAAGAGTATGTTGTTGTCTACATTTTATTTGAGTTCAAAATTAAGGGAAGATTCAAAATGATCTAATGCAAAATTCGACTGCATGAATTGATATACACGTTATGTTTGGGATCTTTAAATTTGGCGATTGATATCGCTATATTTCTATACTATTTCCTCAACCCCTCTCACTCAATATTTGTACACGTACACCGAAGCAGTTAAAGTTTTAAAAAATAAAAAAAAATATTAAGTTATTAATTAGGTGATATAAACATATTATATTTTTTTCAAATGTCAAACATATTAAATGATTTTTAATAATTCAATTGAATACCTTTTAATGAGAAGTTATGCATCTAAGAAACCAGTGCAATAAAAAAATCGTTTTCAACTGGTAAAAAGTTAAGTTTTATTGTACCACAATAAATGACCTAGATAACATATTATTTTAATTATATTTTTATTTGTCATACAGTGCTAAAATATTAGTTATGACATAAGCACATGCGAAAATACTCTCAAATTGACGCGTTCCTTCTCTCAAGTTGTTTTCTTGCCACCTTATCAACTAGTTGTTTTTGTTTAATTTGCTTTGGATTGGCTAGAGCCTTAAGGCCTAAAGCCTCTTCAACTCAGAAGAAATCATTAGTAACTGAATAACAAATTTTTTATTGAAAATGAAATATGTTATCACCATTTAACAATGCTTTAAAATGTTGAAACAAAAATAGATTCTCTCTCAAGTCAATTCTACTTAAGTGATAGGGGCAAATTTCTTAGAACAAGTTAAAATTGCAGAAATTGAACATAATGTCTATTATTTTTAAGTTAGTATTAATATTACATTATGTGTTAGTGGTATCAGAGTGACTCAAAAGTCAAGCCAATTGTATAGAGGTTTAAATTGAACATAATGTCTCTTTTTTTTCCTCTAAAAAAAAGCTAGCATGTGATTTTTTTTATGCGAACTAACATATGATTTTAACATATCTATCTACGCCAATTGATTACTTATTTTCATTTTTTTTTACATAAAAAATGTATAGCAAAAACATGCACGTCAGGTGGCATCTAATGAGAAATTAAACACATGGTTAGCTTATAAGATAAAGCGTATTAATATTAATAATTATTGGTTGAAAAACTAATAATTAACATTTAATTAATTTTAAAATTCATTATACATATTTTATTTTACTATAATCTTTCATTGTTATTTTTTAATCAATCATTTTAAATGAAATTTATTTTGGTAGTAATGAAATTTAAACCTAAACTTCATATAAACTAATGGTCATATCATATTACCTTTTGTACTCAAGCCAATAAAATGATAAGATAAAAATAAAAGCGGTATGTGTGCAATAAAATGAATGATGCAGAGAAAGACAAACACAATAAATGGTTTTTAATAATTCATTTGAATATCTTTTAATGAGAAGTTATGCGTCTAAGAAATGTACGCAATAAAAAATTGTTTTCAACTATTAAAAAGTTAAATTTCATTATATCACAATAAATGATCTAGATAAAATATTACTTTCTTTAACTTTTTATTTGACATGTAGTAGTAAAATATAAGTAATGACATAAGCACATAAGAAAATACTCTCAAATTGGGAAGTCCCTTCTCTCAAATTGTTCTCTTGCCACCTTATCCACCAGTTGTTTGTTGTTTGCTTTTGGATTGGCTAGAGCCTTAAGGCCTAAAGCTTCTTCAACCTAGAAGAAATCCTTTATAACTAAACAACAAATTTTTATTGGAAATTAAATATGCTATTACGGTTTAATAATGCCTAAAAAAAGACGAAACAAAAATAGATTTTCATCTCAAGTCAAGTCCACTTAACGAACAGAAAATATTACTGAAGTTGAACATAACGTCTATTCTTTTTAATTTAATATTAATATTACCTTACGTGTTAATGGTAGAGTGACTCAAAAGTCAAACCAAGTATAGATGTGTAAATTGAACAAACCGTCTATTTTTTTTTTCCTCTAAAAAAAGCAAATGATTTTTTTATATGCGGACTAGAATATGACTTGAGACGAAGACTGGCACAAGGCCATATGCTCTTGCATCGTATACCCAAGTTTTTTTTAGCCGTTTGATATAACAATCAAATTCAATGGTTGCTATCTTTTTTAGTAATTTTTTTAAAATATTTTTCATTTTTTCTTCAACATTGTTTTATTGAATTTAATGGTTATGTAGTGATAGTGTAAAACAATTTTATAATGTTATTTAATTATAAATCATTATTTATTTAATTTTTAAGATAGTTAATATAATAATCAACAAATTTATATAGTGGATTATAATTGGATAATTATGTAAAATTATTTTATAATTGTGTAACACTTTTTCTCTTTTTCATTTGCATGATCCTTTAATACAACTTCAAAGAAATGAATGAGCATGATGAAAGACCTTTTAAGCATTGGTTGGGGTATTATTCAAATTGAAAGTGATGATAACTTATCTTTTAAGATATATAAAACACCAAACATCCATTTATATTAGAAAAATTCGTTGTTCAACCCTTAATTATTTTGTTTTTCTAGCAAGTCTATGCTCTAACAAAAGTTTTATTTAATATAATGATCATTCATATATTGAACTTTTGCACCCGATCAATAAGAAAGCTAGTTAGAAACAGCTACCATTTATTGACAATACAGAAATAGATCAATATTATTTTACTTGAGAAAGTAGAGGTTTCAACAACGATTGAATGTCCAGCTTTTCCTTTTCTGCCAAGAGCTGTTATCCCAACTATGATAAATGCCATCTTCTTTAATTAACCAATAGATCTTTTGATGGTTTCCTTCTGCGCTAGGATCATATGCAAAGAAAGAAGCACAATTTCCATTCCAATACATTACTACGGATTTACGCCCGTTAAGATTGTCCAATTTAGAGAAGCCTTTTCCTGGAGACAAATAAACCCCATCTTTTTGGTTGTTGTAGAACAAGTTCACATTTCGATTGTTAGGGGCCATACCATTGTAAAAGGAAATGAAGAGTATGTTGATGTCTACATTTGGTTCGGGTTCAAAATTGAGGGAAGATTCAGAAGAAGCATATGCAAAATTTGACCCATTCATCAAGCACACTATAAGAACAAGCAAGAGGGGTGTATAAATTGATCTACACATTATGATTGTGATCTTTATTTTGCCAATTGATATTGCTATATTTCTATACTATTCCTTCAACCCCTCTCACTCAGTACTTATACACGGACACATAAGCAGTTAAAATTTTAAAATATGAAAAAATATTGGTTATTAATTAGGTGATATAAATGTGTTATATTTTTTTTCAAAAGTCAAACATATTAAATGTTTTTTAATAATTCATTTGAATATCTTTTAATGAGAAGTTATGCATCTAAGAAACGTATACAATAAAAAATTGTTTTCAACTATTAAAAAGTTAAATTTTATTATATCACAATAAATGATCCAGATAAAATATTATTTCCATCAACTTGTTATTTGTCATGTAGTAGTAAAATATGAGTCATTACATAAGCACATGCAAAAATACTCTTGAATTGGCAGTTTGGCACGTTCCTTCTCTCAAGTTTCTAACAAAAAAGATTAATAATAAGGTTAATTAATTTATTAAAATTGATATTCTCACATCTATTTATTAGTTTTTTTATTTGTGTAAAAAAAACCCTAAGATGTCAATTACAATGGAACGAAAGAAATAATACTTATGAATTTTAATTTTTAAAGATAACAATAGAAATATTTTTATTAATGCAACAACAACAAGGTTATGATGGTCAGGAGCAACAACCTTAGGAAAATTATTATGTCCTAATTGTCCTTAGTATTTGAACTATTATAGATAGTTTTTGAAATGGTAATCGGATTATTGTTTAGACTTGGTGACATTATTTAGAGACATTTAATTTTTTGTTTAGACTTGGTGATATTATTTTGAGACATTGGTTTTTGTCTTAGTGTAATGTGATTAATGTGATTGATTTTATTGGCAAGAAATTGATGCAAGTGTGAAATTAATTGGCATGCACAACAAGTCACTTTGTGATTGAGGGACTTGAGGTTGGACCTACTATTGAATAAATGGTGAACATAAATGCTTACTACTTGATTATATTTTGCCTATATTTTAATCTATTAGTTGCCACCTCTATTCGATGATTATGTTGAATTTGGATTGAATTATAGGTTGATGTCATTTTTTTACCAAGTCTGAATTCTGTATGAATTATATTGCTGCAAATGTTATTGTACATGTGAGATAAATGATGTTTCTTTGGTTCTTGGATATATTGGTTTTTTAATTATGTAGAGATTAAAACTACATAGATGAAGTTAATAGTTTATTATTCGTTGGAATGGTGATAAGAGTGTCGAAATTCTCCTTTAATTAACTTTTTTCTTCCAATGTTTTGTGATAGGTTAATCATTGTTCAGCTTGAAAAATGAAGAGAAGGATAGGGTTCGTGTATTGTAATGTTACTGTACATAAAAATTTAAAATACTTTATCCTTTTTCAATTTTTGTTTTGGTTTCTCACCTTTGGTAATGCAAGCATGGTTTGTTGTACATAAAAGTTCATATTTGTCAAATTACAAATTTAAGATATTTAGTTGTTAAAACAAAATCACTTTAATTTAGGAAAATCAAGTTAAGAGAAAAAGTTTGATAGTATGAGTTCTTTTCCACTATGTTATAAGTAGCAAGTTAAAATTTAGAAAATTGACTCTTTCTAACATGCACCTTAAAAATAGTATGCCCCTAGAGTTTATGGCCATTGATTTGGCACCAAAAATCATTTTAAAGCCCAAGACACCCAAAATATAAGGCAATAAAAAAAACTAGATGCACCAATTTAGGAATGGTGCAGAGATAGAATTAGCTAGAAAACTAGACTTCAACGATTCCATGGTTTCATATAGTTCCAATTGTACAAAAGCAAGTTTATATAATCATAATGATGGGAGGGGATCGTGCTGCAATGATTCCAGAAATGGAAGAGAAATCTGAACCATTACATCATTCAATTAGAATATGGGTCTGAAACAGGATCTCTAATGAAGTTATTATTAATTGAAAGGTCTAGAATTATCAATTAATCGCAACATAAACCTATTTAGACAGCATTTTTTTAAAATAAAAAATATTTTTAAAAAGAAATACTGAAAATATAGCATTTAATCGTAGTTATGCACAATACAGTTTTAAATAATATATATTTTTTACAGACGGTTTCAAAACACTGATATTTGTATTGTATATTTGTATTAAATGAATATGATATTTTTGACGGTTTCAGGTCATAATGCAGTAGCGGTTATCCTGGTGGTTCATTGAAACTGTCGTTAGATGCTTTAAGGACGGAAAAATTAGCGTCATTTTGGAACTGATGGAAAGAAATTTGTCGGCAATTTAAAGTGCCGATAAACATTGCCTATAACCGCCACTAAAAAATGATTTTCTTGCAGTAATATCTTCTCCCAACAAAAATTAATATTGTATAAAAAAAATAAAATACCATTGAACATAAAGGTAGATCTAAAAAAATTTCTTAGTGGGGACAAAAACAATTCTATTTGGTCAATAAATTTTCTTTTATGTATTAGATTCAATTTAGTTTTTTTATTTTTAAATATTCTAATTATGCCTTTATTTTTAAAATAGGTTTAATATGGTTTCATTTAAAATAAAATTTAGTTTCATTTTATAAAAATGTTTGAAAATGATACAAGAAGAATGGGATCAAATTGAATCCATTTTAAAAAATAATCAAATTAATTAAATCTAATAAATAAGTTAAGGAAACAAAATAAACCTTTTAAAAATAAGTAGATCAATTTGAACCTAAAAAAATAAATTAGAGGACTAAAATAATAATTAAATCTAAAAATTAAAAGAACAAAATAGTAAAATTAGTATTTTTTTTCTTATATTTTTTACATTCATTTTTCAAAAAAAAAAAAACTTATGGGAGCAATACCTATTTTTTATGAAGGCAAAAAAATTTATTATACACATACAAATAAAACAAAAATCTTATGGGGTCACCACAACCTACTACGTGAATTTGTCATTGGCAAGAGAGCATGTAGATCAAAGTGAGGTTAGCCTAATTTAACTAGATGTTTTGAGTTTGAGTTTTATATATGCTATTATGATAAATATCTAGAGAGAGAAACCTTTGTTGTCTATACCCAAAAAAATTAGAAGAAAAAACTAAAGGCAAACAAGGTCCTCATGTAGCGGGATTCAAACTCATGTTCTCGTGTGTGACAACATTGTAGGCAAGGACTTAGGACAAAGTATAAAAAATATTTTTTATCTCTACAATAAATATTAGAAAAGAATAGAATATTTCAATAAAGTATAAAAAAAAAAGATAAACAACACTTAAATAATATTGCTTACATATTTAAATTCCATAAATAAAAATAATTATCTAATATTAAATTTTTGTAGCATTACCTAATATTACCAAATTGAAAAAATTCAAGGGGGTTGACCCCAACTCAAGTCATTTCACCCCTAGTTGCATGGCTCACAAATTTAAGATAAATAATTCATTTAAGCAATCGTGTATCATAGATGTTGTAAGTACCTTAAAAGGCTACACATCTCATGAATTATAATTGATAGAAAGTATACAAAACTTTACACTGATAATATATAATAATTAAACTCTTAAATTAAAAGTAATGCTAAATTATTTTAGAAACTTATAAATAATAAAAAATAGATTATTTTACTAATTATTGAATATGTCACGCAATCCAATTCCACTCACAAATTTATACAACAATCCTAAAGTGAATATGGCAAACACTACATCACTATATTGAAAAAAGTGTCTTATTTCAAGAGTAAAGACTCAAGAGATAAAGAGTTGACTCCTATCACAACTCTTTCTTACATGAGAACGTGAGAATAACTATAACAACCATTAAATCAAGATTAAAAATAATAGATAATTGAGATTAATTATTATTATTTTAATATTTACTGTCAATTATTTTTTAATCCTGATATGTTATTTCTTATTAGTTGTTTTCATGTTCTCACATAAAAAAAGCCCTCACATGAATCGTTCAATTATACATGTGTAATTTTGACCAGTTATTACACCGTTAAGTAACTTTCAATTGAATAATATTTTCTTCAAATTCACCGTTGGATTGAATTTTTTTTTCATATAGATCATATATATCAAATTTCATATTAAAAAAAATTGGTACATCATTCATACTGATTAAAATCGATGTAATATAAATTTTTCAAAATATACTAAAATATCAATAATTTGATTAGTTTCTTATTATTGTTCAATTTTGATAAAATTTAGCACAGATAATCTTGGCAATATATAGATATAATTTAATGATTTGATCGATAAAAGTCACATTTTATATGAAGTTATTAAATGGTGTAATAGTTGTTCAAATTACACCTATGTAATTTGAACTCTCTATATATATGTGTGTGTGTGCATGTGTGTGGACGAGGGGGGGTGTTAACTAAGTTTCTTAGCCCTTGAACTTTTACAAATTTCGGCTTTTAGTCCCTAAACCAAATTTTGACTTATCAAGGTCCTTAAACTTTCATTCTATTAATATTTTAGTTCTCGTTGTTAGATTGTGTCGTCGAAAGATAACGTGGCAGCTCATGAGATTGTCACGTGTTATTTTTTAATTATTAAATGAGACTCATTTTTAGAAGTTTAAAAATCATCACAAAATAAGATATTCAACAATTTATGGCGGCTAAAATCGCCAAAAATTACCATCCCTGTTTCCAAATTTCCTTCCTTCTTCTTCCCCTTCTTTTGTTTCTCTCTAACAATAATCATTAAAAAAAAATCAAATTCATGCCCAAATCAATTTAGACAACAAAAAACACTCCAACATTTTAGATTTGGGGTAGGTTTCGAGGAAATTTGAAACATCACCTTGTTTGACCCCATCGATGATGCTGCTTCTTCCGTAATCTTTGCAAAAAACCTTCAACATCTTCTCATCCTCTCAAACACATCTTCGTGACATAGGAGGAGGAGGAGGAGAAGCGCGAGCGAGAGAGGAAGGAAGGCTCATATCAATCAAATCAAAATGGATAAGAATTTCCCAAGCCAAGAGTATCAGGCGTGTGCATTTTCCAACGGCATGATAGATCGAAATTCATTGTGAGAAAGAGATCGGCATGACAAATATGAATATGAATCTTGGCATTCAACTTGCGTGACAGATCGAAATTCACAACGAGAAAGAGACAACGGGAGAATGAGACGAGAAGAGGAGAAATGAGATGCACTGAATGCAAGTGTTTTTTTGTTTTGTCTTTGTGTTGCGAAAATGGAGGAGGGTTATGAAAGCAGAAATGCCAAAAGTCTAAATCAAGGCCCTACAATTTATTTCTAGTTGCATTTGTTTAATGATTTACGCTTTTGCAAAACAAATTGTGAAAGCAGACTTATGCTTTAATTTAAAATACATAATTTTTTTGTTGAATTTCTACAGGGATGGAACTTGTGAATTATGGCTTTGATTCTTGGTGTTAATACAATAAAGGGTCACTTAGTATACTTAACAATCCAAAAAGGGGGAAAACAAGTTAATATCTTTGTCTAGCATTTTTTTGGAAATTTTTAGAAAATGAGTCCCATTAAATAATTTAAAATATAACACGGGACAATTTTAAGAGTCACCATATCACCATTTTATGGCTTCTTCTAACGATGAGAACTAAAACATTGATGGAATGAAAGTTTAGGGACCTTGACTAGTAAAAAATGTGTTGAAGGACTAAAAGTTGAAATTTTTAAAAAGTTTGGGGACTAAAAATGTAGTTACCCTTATATATAGAGATGATGGACCAAATTATACCAATATAATTTGAACAACTATTACACTATTAAATAATTTTCAATTTAATAATGTTTTCTTAAAATCTATCGTTGGATTGAAGGTTACTTTCACATAAATCATATATACAAAATTTCATGTTAATGAAAAATAATTTGATACCTTATTTATATAGATTAAAATCAACGTAGTATAAACTTTTCAAAAGATATTAAAATATGAATCATTTGATTACCTTCTTATTCTTGTTTAATTTTGAAAAAATTTGACACAAATAATCTTGACAATAATATATAGATATAATTCAACGATCGGATCGATAAAAGTTATATTTTATATAAGTTATAAAAAGGTGTATTAATTGATTAAGTTACACTGACATAATTTGATCACTTCTTTTATATATATATATATATATATGGGGGGAATCAATACTTTTGATTTGAGAAGAGTAACTCAGCAACAAAATTTATATTAGAAATTAAATATGTTATCACCGTTTAACAATGAAGAAACAAAAATAGCTTCTATCTTAAGTCAAGTCCTCTTATATTTTGAATGGCAAGGCCAAATTCTGCCGACCGAAACAAGTGCTAAAATTGAGCTAAAAGAGTGCCACAAAAGTCAAGCCAAGTACAAAGGTGTAGATTCCTTTATTTAGTATATGAATATGATTATTCTCTCTATAAAGTAGGGGTGTGCAAAAAATAGTTCCACAAAAAATTGAACCGAACTGGTTTTGAATTGTTTTAACCGGATCGGTTTTATATCCAAATAGTCAAACTTATTCAAAAATTGGTTCAAAATTGAACTGGTTTTAAAAAGCTGGTTTTGAATTGAACTAGTTTTTAACCAATTTTAAACTAGTTATAAGAGTCGAATTAGTTTCGAACTAGTTTTTTTAACTATTTTCCCAAAAAATATTTAAATGAAAACCAATTTGGTTAATAGAACCGGTTTTTATAAAATAGTGCATTCCTTTTTTCTTGAACTAGATCGGGAAAAAACCAATTCGGTTTAGGTTCGATTACAATTCGGTTCAATCCGAACTGATTTTTTTGCACAACCCTACTATAAAGTATAAATTGTCGATCATATATTATCTTTTGTAGTCAAACTAATAAAGGAATTAACTACAATACAACCTTTCAAATTCACAATTTATAGATAAGCAACAAAGATGGATTTTAAAAGAATGAATAAATAAAATTGGGACATGAATGTGTCTTTTATATAATGATCTTATTGTGGACCTTGAGCAATAAGTGGATATACATTTTAGAAAAGTGCATTTGAAAAAGAAAAAAAATGGAAGAGAAGAATAGTCATGTAATCGAACTCCAAATTAGTCAAGATTCATTTTTCTTGATAAACTATAAGATTAAGATAATATATATATATATATATATAGTGTGCGTGTGTGTGTGATTTTTGCTAGAAATCATTTATTTTAAAAAAGTTTATTTTTTGAAATTTTGGCTAGAAATTCATTCACACACAATTTTTAGGAATATTTTGTAGAGTATTGATCACAAATCCAATTATATCCTATTACATTGAATATGGACATCAATATTATATATCTATGTTTTTTTTCCCAAATTGTTTGGGCAATAAGGCCTAAGACAAAATTATATATCACTCAAAATAGAGGGGTCAACATTTGCATCCATCCTCATGGAGGTTACAACAAAATCAAGGAAGCTATCATAGAAACATACATCACTTCCCATGATTAAACCATTTTTGACAAAAGAAATTGTCATATTATTTGTGTGACACAATACATGAATCATGAAATAAACTTTTCCTTGATCTTCACAATCTCAAAAACAAGATCTACAAATTGATCTTCATGATATCAAGTACATTTGGTAAAAAAATATCAATTATATTATATGTCAATTATTTTCAATATAAATTACATTTTTACTAATCAATATAAATTACTCACCAATTTATTAATAGGATTAAAAATTCAATCACATTTTACTGATCAAAATATTATATTGATTGATTTTTCATATATATATATATATATATATATATATATATATATATATATGAACATATAAATGTTATATTGATGGATTTCTCATATATAATATTTACACAATTAATCATATATAATATTTATGAATTTTATTTTCAAATTGAGAGAAAAAATGTGCATGTAATAGTTGTCATTATTAAAAAAATTCAAGTGATATTAATAAAATGTTTGTAACTACCACTAAAATTTTTAGTTTTCAAAATTTTACATTAAATTTTTTCAAAAAAAATATTTTATACTTACCATTAATAGTAAAAAAAATGTTTGTGATTAATAGTAGGAATTACCAGTTATAAAAATGATGGAAAATCTATAATAATAAAAAATTTAAACATTCTAACATCGCGTAAATCATGGTTTAAAATTAAAAGTTATTTTATAATATTTATTATGATCAATTTGTTTGTCCCAAATATATATTAATTAGTTAGTTGATTGATTTAATATTAATTTGAATTTAAATTGTACTGACATAGATATGGTTCATAGCGGAAAACAACCAACAATTAAACATCATGTGTGATAACATGTGTTATCCAAACCTTGAGAATCAACCATTAAATAATACATATACTTCAAACCAGTACTTGGATTCTCATATTAATTAATATTAATACTACATTATATTATTAATACTATTATAGATAGATTATACTAATAACGGTTGACACAATTAGTAATAATTAAGTAATTCATTTATCCTAATTGGGAACTAGATATAAAATAAATATAGATTATAGAAAGATGCATTAATTTCATTAAGTGTGTTAGTTGTTAAGGTCATTGCTTGTATAGACAAAATATACTTATTCAACAAAATATGCAACTAAGAGAGAAAAAGTGAAAATGAAGATAAATTTAAATTTCAAATACAATAAATGATAGGATGTAGGAGAGAAATACACACAAAGTATATTGTTGTACATGTATCACTTTTATAATTTAATTTTTTAGGCTTAATTGCAAATTTTACAATAAACTTTCATTATATTGCAATCTTTACTACTCAAGTTTCATTTTTACAAATTTTATCATCCATTTTTTTTTTAATTTTTTTGCATTTACAACCGTTGATGTTAGATGAATGATTTTAATTTTTGACATCGGTTATAATTATCACCGATGTAGAAAATGACTATTGAGATTCATTCTCAATATCTTTCTCACAACAAACACATGTGATAGGGCACTCCACATTCTTCCTTCATAGATTTGACTCAGTGGGTAAACATCTCTAAGTAATCTCTATAGAAAGTGTCTTATTTTTGGGGGAACTTGAATTTTCCATATCAACATCCAATCACCCTCACATTGTAAGTGGCCTATGTCAAGAATATTTTCCATGGTATTATGATAGACACTTCTAACCGTATAATCACTTGTAGGAGAAAACTTCCAAATAATATTATCATGTCAAAAGTATTTAATAAAGGGATCATTTGAATTTTTTAGCGTCAAGTTGATAAAAAATCCTTCTACCAAGTTTTTATCCAAGGTACTAGTATTGTGATCAATTAAATCTCCTACTTTCAAATTACAATTCTGGTGAGAATAAGTAGGAAAGACATGGGAGTTGTTACCATTTTTTAGCTAAGGTTGAGACCAAGCATGGATAGAATTACCATTGTCGATCCTTAGTTGCATTCCTTCTCTTACCACTACCTATGATGCCAGGATACTACATCATACAAAGCTTGGATTATGCCTTGATTGGACATTTAAGAAATCCACATATAGGTAGATTATGGTAATAACAATGGACACAATTAGTAATAATTTGTGTCACTTAATTAAGTGATTTAGAAATCCTAATTCAACATTAGATATGAGATAAATATAAATTATAGATTATAAAAATAATAATTAATTTCATTAAGTATGTTAATGGCTAAGGACATTATATATATAGAGAAATTATAGCTATACAACAAATTGTATAGCATAATATACAACTAAGAAAGATAGAGAGAAAATTAAGATTAATTTAAATTTGAAATGTAATAAATAATAAGATGAAGGAGAGATACACACAAAATCACAAAATATAATGTTGCACAAATTGTTGTACATTTACCACTTTTTTATTTTTTTATTTTTTTAGGTGTAATTGCATATTGTACTATTCAAGTCTCATAAAATTTTACCACTTAAGTTTTATTTTTACAAAATTTATCATCCAAAAATTTAAATTTTGTTGTTCTTTTTATCAGTTTTGACATAAAATAAATAATTTTGAATTTTAATATCGGTTATAATTATAACTGATATAGAAAATTACTTTTTTTGTATTGATTATAACTACAACTTAATTTTTTTATATCATTTTGTTATAAGGTAATGACAAAACAAACAAAAATAAAAAATATGAATTGTAAAATTTGTGACATGTTAAAAGTTTGATGGTTAAATATGTGAAAATAAATTTTAATGGTAAAATTTATAAAATTATGAAAGTTGAGTGATAAAATATGTAAAATAAAATTTAAATATAAAATAATAAAAATTTGATGATAAAATTTGCATTAAACCTATTTTTTAAAAAATATAAAAAACCCTATTATTATACTCCGCGGTACAAGCCATAAACCCTTCTTCTCCCCTACTTCCTTCTTCGTGCGTCGCCTCCTTCGCCCCTCACAGACTCGAAACGCCATCAAAACGACGCCGTACCCCCATCCGCCACCTTCGAACCCTAGTTTCTTTTTCTCCTTCGAGAGAGTACCGAAGATGGTGGCTAAACCGGGTTCGGTTCCGGACTTCGAGGCGCTGCGGGAGCTCTTCAAGCATCACATAGAGTCCTTCGATTACATGGTCGATGCTGGATTAGATACCATGCTCGGACACATCAAACCCGTCGAAATTTTCGATGATTTCACTTCCACAAAGCTTAGAAATATCCTTTTTTTTAATGAAAAAACTCTGTTAATTAGCTCCACAACATGCGTGTTTTTAGTGTTTGGTTTCAGAACTTTTTTTTTTTGGAATTGGTGTTGTTATTGTTAAGTTGGTGGTTGTTGATTTTTTGTCAAGTTACAGTTTTCTCCATACCTGTTTGGACAAATTTGTTTATAAACAATTATTTGGCTCCATAACGTGTATTTTTAGTGTTTGGTTTCAGATTTTTTATTTTATTTTTTTTCAAATTGGGGTTGCTATTTTAAGTTGCAATTTTCTTAGGCTCTGTTTAGACAAATTTTATCTATAAACCCTTATAGATAAAAGAGTTTGCTGCCCCTAGTGGTCCTATCCGGCTCGAATAGGATTGCCTCCAGTGGAGGATACTTGCGGTTTAGACCAAAAAAATTAGCTAAAATAAACTTGTTTGCTTCAGTTTTTGGAGAAGTTAGATGAGAGTTTTCCTCGGAAAACTAAGTGCATAAATTTATTTTAGCTTATGAAAGAAGCTCAATTCATCTTTTTTTTTTTGTTAGTGTTTATAGAGAAGTTTATCCAATTAGGGCCTTAGTAGGTTTGGGATTTGAGTTTAATTGGAGTTGCAAAGTTGTTGATGGAGTTGGTATTTGTTCTCTTAACTTGGTTCTTACTTTGGTTGGATAATCCAGTGCTGTATCCGCCGCAGAAGGAGCGGATTTCGAGGACAATGCGGGAGGCTTTACTTCCGTTTGAAGCAAGTTTCAGTTTCAACATTTCATGCTTTATAGTGTGCAGACATTCGTTGGTTTTTTGATTCAATGATTGATTCAGTTGGTGTTTTTCTTCTTTTTTTTTTGAGCAGTGTAGACAGGCAAAGATTTCATATTCAGGGAAGATTACTAT
The DNA here is from genome assembly GCF_004193775.1 of Glycine soja. Classification (NCBI taxonomy): domain Eukaryota; kingdom Viridiplantae; phylum Streptophyta; class Magnoliopsida; order Fabales; family Fabaceae; genus Glycine; species Glycine soja. The sequence goes on along the minus strand of NC_041012.1, from coordinate 38,124,420 downwards.
AGATGTTTGCTTTCAATATAATGATGGGCCTATTATCAGAGAAAATGTAAATTTTGGGCAGTTTCCCATAATGCTGCAGGTTTGTTGCTTTGTACTTAAATTTTGGCTTTCCTATTGAATGGAGTTTTCTATTGTTAGCTTTCTATGATGTATGACATGAGGTTTATACGTGGCTCTGCTTGAACTAGTTGCAGAGACAAACCAAGTACATGATAGATTTGTCTTTTTTTGTTCCTGCTTCAAGGAAAGGATTATTGATATTGATTGTTATTGTAAATGAATAAAGATGTGTTGCAGTATCATTTTTCCCTAGTTTTTATTGTTTTTTCTGTATATAAAGAGGATGTTAGTATGAAATGTGAATGTTTTATTTTCTACATGTCTGTTGGTTGGAGTGCAGAAATAGTTGTGGGTGGATGCAATTATAGATGCAAGTGGCAGAAAAAGGCTTACATTTAAGTATCCACAATTTATTTTTCAAATGTACTGTTAAGGTTGCCATTTTAATTTGTGAGCTGTTTATTGTGGGAATGAGTGTAAATATTTTTTATTCTGTGGTAAAAATAAAGAGCACTAAGGGCCTTTTTTACCTGTGAACTTTTCATGAATTTAGTGTTACAAAACTTGAAGAATTTTAAGCGTAGTATGTAGTATGTGTGCTAGGTTGTTTGTAGGTAAGTGTTTGGCTTAATATTTAGTTTTAGACATTTAGTGAAAGCTTATTAATTTTGATGTGAATTTTTCATGAATTTATTGTTACAAAACTCAGAAGAATTTTAAGTATAAAATATTGTTCTATCCGTGCTAGGTAGTTTGTAGGGAAGTTTTTGGCTTAAAGTTTAGTTTCAGTGAAAGCTTATTAATTTCTGTGCATTCACAATGCAAAGCAGTGAGGTCAAACTAATATCTGTGACTGTGCAAGTTTTGATTTTTCAGCACTTAACTCTTTTCTTTCTTACAGGCCAGCCTTTGTATTATTTAAGTAGCAACATTTGTTTGTGATTCACAGAAATGAAATCCCAACAAAGAAAAAAATTCAGTATCATTATACGTTATCCTCTTTTAAACACAGAAAAATGTAAACAAAACAGCAATATTAATACTATAGAGGACTCTGATTCATCTACATGTCTACCAAGGAAACTCCATGATAGAAGCCATATGCTCTGTGCCAAATAAAGTTACAAAAGTACTGCTCTCTTAGAAAATTATATATTGGTCCCCAAAGACGAAAGAGCAGCATAAGTTTCCCACTGCTGCAAAGCTTTAAACTTGCTATTTGTTTTTGCATTTTTATCCTCCAGCCTTACAAAAGTACTGCTCTCTTAGAAACTTATATATTGTTCCCCAAAGATGAAAGAGCAGCATAAGTTTCCCACTGCTGCAAAGCTTTAAACTTGCTGTTTGTTTTTGCATTTTTATCCTCCAGCCTTTCAAGCTTTATTTTAGACATGATTCTAAATTCTGTAATATTAACATGTTTTCCTTTTATTAAACTTGAGTGTGTTTGAATTGAATTTTACATTTTTTGTTTGATATGCTTTTAGAAGCATGACAAGTTGTTTTTTATGTAGAAATCCTTGTTTGTTTCTACGTATATTTTGACTTGCCTATTTTCTTACTTGTTAGCTTGACAAACACATACAACTTGTGCATGTGTATATAACAGTTTGTTGTTTTGAGTGCTACTGTGCTCTGAACCATACTAGTAGTGCCAGAAAACAGCTGTTAATTATCTAACTCCATAGTTATGTTGACTGTTTTATCTTTCACCTGGACTGATGCAGTCAAAGTTATGCAACTTGAGAGGTGCTGATCCCCAGAAACTTGTGTCCTACAAGGAAGAAGCATCGGAGATGGGTGGGTAGGTAGTTAAACCCTGTCTGCGTAATATATGTGTGTTGAAACATAAAAATTACTTATGTGCCTGTATTTAGGAGATTTGGTACTTCACATAGTATAAGAGCTTCTATGACTCAGGAGTTTATTTTATTATAATATTATGTTGATGGTTTACTTTTTTCTGTCTCTTATACCTCAGCCTTCCTCAGTTTCTGACTTATGCAAGCACATCTTTATTCTACACGACATAAACTTAACTAAAAAATACTGTTAATAAATAGCAATGTTGTACATTATTACTATAGACTACTGTTAGTGAATTAAGTCTTAATCATCATGGCACTTCTTTTGGGAAGCTTGATATGAGAACTTAGAATTCTGTTTATAACCATTATTCAATTCCCTTGTTCCATTGCTTTCCTTAATTTGTTTCAAAATTGTTTGCTGATAATTGGTTTATCAAACACCTTTTCTCTTCAGTTACTTCATCTTGAATGGCCTTGAGAGAGTTATCCGACTGTTAATTTTGCCAAAACGGAATTATGTAAGCAATCTTTTTGCCTTATGTGCTTACATTGCAGCAAGTAAGCCTGAGCAGCTGTATATCTAGTTTCTCCATAAGGCTAGTCATGGATTTCTGAAGTCCTTGTCATGGCTTATTAATTCCTTTTCTGGTTCCTTAAATGTTGTAGCCTATGAGTATGGTGCGGAATTCATTTAGTGACAGGCGTGAAGGATATACAGATAAAGCAGTTGTAATAAGGTTTGTGTTATCTGCAGTTAGTGCTACTTTAAATGATTAAATTATCTCTTGGATGTTTGCATCTATAAGGCTTATTTAGATTCCATGAACAAATGATTAGATTTTATTCATTTACAAATTTAGAAGTTAAAAAATGATTATATTTAACTAATTCTATCAAATGTGATTCATTCTATTTCCCTTTTTCCTCTCTCCTTTCTTCCAGTGGGTTCTTTTCTTTTGTAAAAAATGGGCAAGCTGCTATTTAGGATGCCAGGTGACATATTTCTAATTTAGTATGATTAACCAAAGAGTGGTTAGCATCTTTCAAAGATAGTGATTCTGACTTATTAACCAATACCATTCTTTTGGTTAACTCATCCTAAATTGGAAATATGTTCAGCCAGATATTCTAATAGTGATTCCCTTAGGAAAAAAAATTACCTTCTATAATTATATTAACATCTGATGCTTGTTTATCCGGTATGTACAGAATTAGATGCCCATTGCATGCTATTCTGCATTTGCCTGATTAAACGCCAACATAATAAATACTTGAAATTGATGTTAATGAGTGGAGTGCCAAACAAATAATTGTGTTCGTGTTTTAATTTTCTCCATGCACGAAATATCAGCTTGTTTGTTTATCTTAGAATGTGGGTTTGAGCCTTACTCAACCCTGAAAGTTAGCTCAAAGGGCGAGGGTTGTCCCCCACTTATATACTCTATCTAGGTCTTATCTCTAGCCAATGTGGGACTTGGGTTTCCCAATAGTTTATCTTTTTTTTTTTTCAGAAATTGGTCTATTTAATTTTTGCCCAAAAGTGAAATATTTTGATTTCTTTGATGTTTAACTCTTCATTTTTGAATACTTTAGTACACTTTCTTTTAAGGTTTTATATTTTAATGTTTAGGTGTGTAAGAGCTGATCAGTCCTCATTATCAGTAAGATTGTATTACCTTCGTAATGGGAGTGCAAGACTTGGTTTCTGGTAAGAAGCCTTATGTTGATTTAAAAGACCTAGTCCAAACTATGTTTCGTACTCCTGTTTTACACCCCTAAAAAAAGTTCCCATGATTTGAGATATAAGTAGATATATTTCATTATGATATCATTTTTCAGGTTAAGAGGAAGGGAGTACTTGCTTCCTGTGGGCATTATTTTGAAGGTAATGATTGCTGATATTAATTTACAATAAAATTCTACTTTAACTTTCTTTTTTGAGTTGGCTTACTATAGGTTCCTTTATTAATCTTATTTCCCCCTTATTTGGTTTTGGTTGTCTGAAGAGTTATTTTATGGTGCTAATTGTCATTTGTAACAGGCTCTCATTGACACAACTGACCGTGAAATTTATGTAAATTTGATAAGCTGCTATAATGAGAAGTATGAAAAGGGAAAGGGTGCTGTTGGGACCCAGCTTGTTGGTGAAAGGGCAAAAATAATCTTAGATGAACTTCGAGATTTGTCTCTTTTCACTCGTCTTCAATGTCTAGAATATATTGGTACTTCACATGGCACTCTTCAAGGTCTCTCTGTCAAACAATTTCTATATTTTTGTACTAATCCATTTTAAATTCAGGAGAGCACTTCCAACCTGTTATGAATGAACTTAAGAATGACAGTTATCCTATTGTAAGTCTTTATATGTTACTATTATATATTAATGGTAAATTATACTCCCCTCTCTCGAAAAATGCTTAAATTTTACTGCCCTCTCGATTTTGAAATATTACACTTGCCTCCTTGTCATTGGAGTGTGCTACACTAGGTCTAATTTGGCATGAATTAGCCTGATAGAAACCTGGTATCTTATTAATAAGAAATAGGAATTTCTCCCTTAAATATAGAGCCTAACTTTGAGGGACTGCATCTCCCAATGCCCTAACTGCCCAATTCTCTCATAAATTACCAGATGGATTTCTCTTCACATCCCCTCTTTTTTATAGGCAACATGCCTTATTTCTTCACCAGCCTAACTCACTAACTTACTAGTATAACTAAATAACTGGTAAGAACCTTGGGGGTACCACACCACAAAAGCTAGCTATTGTAGTTGTAGATCACAAGGCCTTATACACTAGAAATACCAAGTTTTCACTTTCTGCTTGAGAGGATAAATAGGAAGGAGAAAAGTTTTTTTTGTGGGACCCACATGAAAAAACTCTCCCCCCTCAATTTGGCATGATAGGAGAATATCTCTCATTTTCATTTTTTTGTTTGTTTTTTAAAAAAAATTTATAACAAAAATAAAAATGGAGTAAAAAGTTTATTTTTTGTGTTACTTTTAATTTTTAATTATAATAAAAATATTTTTCAAATAATATATTTCTTTCCACTCTCTTCTACTTATCCTAACAAGTACAGAGAAATCTATCCAAAAATACATCTTTTCTACTCTATTCTCTTTTACTTCCATGTTTTCTATTTTTTTCTCTTATTTCTTTCTCTTTTTCACTTCTAATCCAAACAAAGCATTAGGGTTAGGGGGGGTGTAATTTACCCTTTTATTTATTTAATTTGAGGAAAGGTTTTATTTGGCCATATGTCTGTCTAATGATTATATGAGTTTCTTTGTTTACTAGGTGGCTGATGCTGTTTTGAAGGACTGCATATTAGTTCATCTGGATAACAATTTTGACAAATTCAATCTTCTCATGTTAGGCACTTGCTCTTGTTTTTTATGCGATGATTTTGTAACTAGTAACCTTAAATTGTTTCTTATGGACAAGAAATATTTTTGCTGGAGGATTTATGTATTGTTTTCTCACATTTTGGGTTTTGGTTGGCTCCTACTTTCTTCCCTCTTTAGCTTCATGTTGCAGAAACTTTTCTCACTTATAGATCAGACATCGGTGCCGGACAACCCTGATTCCTTGCAAAATCATGAGGTTTTACTCCCTGGACACCTGATTACACTTTATCTCAAGGTAGAAAGCTTTTCAGTATTTTCCATTTTATATTTATGGTTATCAATAAATAGTGTTGAGATTGAGAGTATGTCATCCAGTCTATGGATCTGATTACATTTCAATCATAATTCAATGAATCGAATGCTGTTAATGGCATATGCTTACACTTTATATTTGGTCCCATTTGGCATTTGGAAATTGGATGTGAATTCAAGCTTAGAATGGAATTGGGCCATCAAATTCTAAAGTTCCTGTTTGGTTGTGCCTTTTTGAATTAGTCAAATTCCTTATAGAAAAACCTATTAAATGAAACCTTTATTAATTCTTAACCCTGACCCTAAAGCATTCAATTGGAAGAAGCAAGAATGAAGGTGGCGGAGAAGTACTTTGTAGTTTGTTCTCCACACTTACAGTTGTTTGAACTTTGAAGTAATAACCAAAGCCACTATTTTGAACTCAAAATAGATTCAGGGAAAAGAAAAGAGATTTTATTGATAGAATGATAATGCACATAATATAGGATAAAAGAAATCTCTCCTCCTTGGGTTTTCCCTTCACAAAGATATTTGTTTGCCTAAGTCTGATGGGGGACTGGGGATAAAGGATATCTCCAAATTCAACTTAGCTTTGTTGGGTAGATGGTTATGGGCTTTTGCATCTGATCAGCATCAGCTATGGGTTAGAGTTTTAACCTCTAAATATGGTGGCTGGTCAGAATTTCAATATAATAGAGACAGAAGGGCCTATTCTCATTGGTGGAGAGACATTAGAAGCTTGTATCATCAGTTGGACTGCAGTATTTTTAAAGAGAACTTGTCTTGGAAGGTTGGGTGTGGGGAAAATATCAAATTCTGGTCTGACAATTGGCTAGGGGAACAATACACCCTGCAGCAGAAGTACAACCAGCTTTTCCTCATAAGTAGACAACAAAAGGCTCTCATCTCACAAATGGGCCATTTTAACAATAATAGCTGGTGCTGGGACTTGAGGTGGAGGAGGAACCTATTTGATCATGAAAGTCAGATGGCTGTTCAGTTTTTGGAGGAGATCAGCAATGTGCCTATTCAAAGCCAGGTCAAGGATAATATGATATGGTTGCCTGAACCTAATGGACAGTACACCACCAGGTCAGCTTATAGTTTATGTATGAATACCAGCTCAGTAAATTCTGAAGACAAGATCTTTAAGACAATTTGGCAGCTGCATATTCCCCCTCGGGCAGTCATTTTCTGTTGGAGACTTCTGAAGAATAGACTCCCTACCAAGGTCAACCTCTTAAGAAGAAATGTTTTTACTCAGGCAACCACGTGCTCCTTATGTGATTGTGTGCAAGAAGATGCAGCTCATTTGTTCTTTAACTGTAAAAAGACAATTGGACTGTGGTGGGAATCTCTGAGCTGGGTTCGGGGAGCAGGTCCACTTTCCATTAATCCTGTTCACCACTTCTATCAATTCTGTGATGGGTTTGGGACAAATGTGAATTATACTACAAGGTGTGGGTGGTGGATTGCCTTAACGTGCTCTATATGGCAGCATAGGAATCAACTGATTTTCCAAGGAAAACCTTTTGATCCTTGTAAAGTCATGGACTATGCTATTTATCTAGCTTGGTCTTGGATAAAGGCTAAGGATAAAGATTTTAGTACTAGTTTCAACCATTGGTCCTCTAATATATCCACTTTCGTTGCTTAGTGGGGGTGGATCTGGTTGCTGGTTGGCTGTTTGTTGTTGTTTTTTGGAGGGTAGCACCTTGGTGCTTTGTAATCTCTTTTTCTGGTACCACTCGTACTGGTCATCTTATTAATAATATATATATTTTCAGCCTTCCAAAAAAAAAAAAAGAACAGAAGCTCAATTTACAAATGAGACCAGACAGAATGAATTCCCCTCTCTTCAGTCTTCCTATTTATATGTCATTAACTAATATTCTAACTATCCTGACTAACTCCTTACCCATGGTCCTAACTGTACCACCCTTCCTTAAATGCAACCTTGTCCTCAAGGTTGAAAGCCGCCACCTAATGACAAATTGAGTTCATGTTATTGTTTCCCCAAAATCTACCAGTACAATGCCCCTTCTACATATCCCTATTTATATCTTCTTGACTTTTACAGGGGTTCGTTGTCAACTGAATCCTGCAGCAACCACCCATAGGCTCTCCGTGGTTTGCATTTTTTATTTGGCTAAATGTGCTTTGGTTGGGCTTGATGTGGTTCGACCTTGAATTGAGCTACATAAAGCTATTCTAATTGACTTTTGCATGAGGCCTTATATTGGAGTCTGAAACAAAAACCAATTTGAGCCCTTTGTGTGGGGGTGTTTTTGATGCTGAGCTTCTCTTCAACAATGGTTTCCTTGTCGTCCATCTCCCTCTCTGCAGATCCTTCTGCATCTTCCACCTCAATAGTGATGGCTAACTCTATGGAAGATGCAGTGGTAGTGTGGTGACCAGATGTTCCTCCACAATAATGCTCCATTTCTTTGACCTCAGGGATTCCAGTGATCTCCATGTCTTGACCTCTGCCCACATTCCATTGTCTTGACCTCCTCCCACATTCCATTGTCTTGACCTCCTCCCCCTCTTGTGATGTTATCAAAGGTGGCTCCTCGTTTGTCCAAGAATAAACAGCTACATACATCACTGCATTCTGAATCTGAAACACTCTCCTCTACTCTTGTTCACATGGTCTATTGAATGGGAATCAACTTCTTCGTGAGTGGGTTGTTCATTTTTGACCTTGTCCCCAAACTTGATGCCTTAATTTTGCATCCACCTTTCCACTCACTGCATGATTTCTTCAATTCCCCTGACCTTGATATAGAGGGTTGTGCCTCTGCCCCTTCTCAGGAATGATTTTGACTCTTCAATAGCTTGTGCTGCATTTGCTTCAACTCTTAAATGTTTACCTTGTCAGAACAAGGCTTCAACCCACAAGAATTGGCTAGCTCCTTCAGGGACTCTGAACTCCGTTGGGGTCACTGCTCGATTCTTGTTTGGAACTAAGCATTAGCACTGCAGTAGAAAGGTGAATCCTTTGTGTAGTGAAAACCTTTGCAAGGAAAATATTCTCCTTAGGTATAGGTCTTTGTAATTGAATAAAATATTCTACTTAGGAACCCTTAGGAAAATATCGTTTTCCCGTATGTTTTGGCATCTCTGATATTGGAATATATTTCTGGGTTCCTAACACATTGTCCACTAGAGCATGTGACAGTTTACCACAACCTGTATCTCTGCCACCACTACCTCCATCCACACTGCTGCTATAATAGTTAATAAAATATTTATTTTTTTAGAGAAATTTACAACAACACTCTGAGGTTTTGTGTAATTACACATGCACCCCCTGCTTTTTTAACCATACTTTCACTTCCCTTGTAGAGGGTGTTAGTGTAAGATTTGAGGGGGTATTCAGGGGGGTGTCAGTGTAGTGTTTCCAAACAAATAAGGGGGTGTTAGTGTAATGTTTGCAGACTTAAAGAGGGTTTAGTGTAGGAAAATCAAAAGGGTTGGGTTATGTGTAATTTGATTAAAGTTCAGGGGGTGTTGCTGTAATTTGCTCTTTTTTATATTATATACATTGAAATATTACGGCTTAAGATTTTTTTAAAACAAATCTAGACCATACATACCCAAACAATAATAATAGAACCGAGGTTGCAATTTTATTTCCTGATTCTTTTTTCTTCTCTAAACATGACAGTTGACACTCTCTTGTTCCTATACATCTTGGAAGTTTGTATTCATTTCAGCTTTTACTTCTATTACTTTGCCCTATTCTCTGGGTCATGCGGTCAACTAATTTTCTTTCTCCTACATAAATGTTAAATGATTTCTTGCATTTACATACTGTTGATCCTAGGAAAAACTGGAAGATTGGCTGCAAAAGGGAAGAAGGCTTCTTCTGGATGAGATTGATAAAAAAAGCAAGAAATTTGATTTCAGTGACAGTAAGTAGATATTTGTTTTGTTCTATCTGCTTAAGTTTTTGTTAGTGCTCTACTGCTGTAGTAGTTTATTATATCTGGAATGATCCTGGGACTATAAATGATTCAGAGATTTTTCATTTTTCTTTATATTGCAGTCTGTAAAGTAGTACGGGACTGTAATTTTTGTCATTTTATTGTTTGGTTCTCTGGTATTGCAGTTGTTCAAGTTAAGAAAGTCATGGATAAAAATTCACCAAAGCAAGTCAGTACAGCAGTTGAAAACATGTTGAAAACTGGAAGATTGGTTACACAAACGGGTCTAGATCTGCAGCAGGTATTGGCTTGCCAGTGTATAGTTAAATTATCCCATTGTTCATAATTTTGAATTTTCCAGCTGCCAATTGTCTTTTTGTTTTCTTAATTATAATATAATATTAGTATTAAATATTAATAAGCTTACTCATAAGGAAATGCATATAATTAGATATTTTTCCGTATTCATTAACTTGTCAAGATAAGATAATTCCATTTATCTTTAGTATTTTGTCTTGTTTAATATGATCCTGTGCTTGAAAGAATAGACCGATCTTGACAGATGCAGATATTATATTTGTTGTGCTTTCCTTTTGGGACCCTTTTCCTTTCCTCTTTTGATGTTCTTCTTCCATGCATCTTCTGTATGACACATGCACTAATGCCCCAATGCCTTTCTCTAATTTTATTGTTCATATAAAGTTTATTATCAGTGACCTATGAAGCATGAAAAAATTTAAAAAGGATTTTTTTCCTTGTTTTAACACCTTAAGGCTCAAATTCTTAATTGATTTCTCCAAACTTTGTTATGGTGCTTTGTGCTTCTCTGCTTGTAACATTTTTAGAAGGGAATATCTTGATCTGGGGGAGTCAGTTGATTTATGCATTAATAGATATTATTGGTCACAATTCACATTGCTTATGATTAGTTGTTAACATTAAAGTAGTGTCATTCAGTGGTACATTATAAAATGGCTAAAATTCAAGTTGCTGCCTTTGATTATTGGCCATTTGAAAAAAAAACAATGGCTTATAAGTTAGCAACTCGACTCCATTACCAAATCATTCAATGTAGTGCAATATTAACCCCCTTTATTGAGGTTGACTGCTGAAATCCCCACTTGGGTGTCAACATAGACTGTGACAAGTTAAAGGAGTTGGGTTATTGAAATAGGAGTTTTGAACCAGAAAGCTTTCTGAAAATGTCTATTAGCTAATAAGTGTTTCCTGCATTTTAGCCAAATAAATGTTGAGTAAACTATCGCAAGACCAGTTTCTTAATTGGTTTAATTCTCTTGTTTTTGTTAGCTTGTTCCCCTCCTATTTACTGACTATTTTTGCTTAATCAGAGGGCAGGTTATACAGTTCAGGCTGAAAGGCTAAATTTTTTACGTTTTCTATCACATTTCCGTGCTGTTCATCGAGGGGCCTCATTTGCTGGACTTCGTACCACAACTGTGCGGAAGCTGTTACCTGAGTTAGTACTTTTATACATAATCGGTAGATTGCGATTTTGTTATAATATACTTACCTATGTTTTTTTATATATATAAATAGATCTTGGGGTTTTCTCTGCCCTGTGCACACACCTGATGGAGAGCCCTGTGGATTGTTGAATCATATGACTTGCACTAGTAGTAAGTTACTACTCTCATTTTTCTCTTTTTTCTGATTCATTTATTTTCGTCTTCTTTTTTTTCTTTTTCTTAAATGCAAGATATTTGTGCTTAATTATGAAGTGTACTTGTTAGTGACTTCCCCACTCTGGCTGTGCCTTGTAGTATTTATTAGTACTTAAAAGAGATTGTTCATTAAATTTTGTTAATGTGTAATTACCTCTTGAAACAAAGTGAAACCAGTTCCATAAACTAAATTCCAGAGACATGCGAATTAGCTTTCAATTTATTTTATGGAAAATTATAGAACAGTACTTGGTTATTAAAAATTCTAATTTTGTAACAGAGAACTACTTAACTGGCTAATAATGTTCAAGGAGTGGTTAATGAGTAACCATTTATTGACTTGATCAACCTCTTCAGTTCAGCGGTTACTAATGATTCCATTGTTGTAAGGGCCTGATTTTTTATTTTTTTTATTTTTGAAAACAGTTTTCAGTGATTTCGATCACAGCTGCATTTTGGTCACAACAGTAATGTGATTTGCAGCTGCATGATTTTGATCATATGGCTTTTGCTGTCCCCATGCATTTTAATTACCATCTTCAATGCTTCTAGAATAATGTATATATATTTATTTGTAAACATTTTAATTATTTTTTTTTGCAAACTTAGCTATCTAATTTTATGTAAAAGAAATATTGTAACACAGCTATTTAATTCTTAATTTATTAATTTATATTAATACCAATATAATAAATTACAATACAAAAGACATCAATGCAAAAAATAGATATGGACAATAAAACCTATTTTGATAATTGCACAATCAAAATTTATTTTGATTGCTAGTTTCTAAATGACATTGTGTGTCAAAATCAATTTTCTAATATTTTCTATCCAAATAAAACTCATGTTGATTCAAAGTCAATTCTACAAACACATTTCCAATGTGCACTTTGTATGACGATTTATGAATTAATCGTTATGTTGGTACTTCCCAACAATGACATAAAATTATGATTAGGAATAATGATGCTGATTTCTGTAACCTGGACAGAATACTTTGGCAATAAGTTTAATTGCAATTCGAAAGAACAGGGAAATCACTCTGTGCATTAAGATAATGGATTGTGCAAAATGAAGAGTAGATATAGAAGCAGCGACAAAGTGGATGACAATTGCTGGCTTTATTTTAGGCTAAATTATTCACATGGTCCCTTATCTTTATTTTAGGTAGCAATTTGGTCCTTTATTTTTTAAAAGTTGCAATATGGTCTCTTATTTATCAAAAATTGTAAAATTGTCCCTTAAGTAATTTTTTATATCATGTTTATCCCAAAAAACTGAAAGATATTACTTCAGGGACAAACATGCTGTAAAAAAATTACTTAAGGGATCATTTTACAACTTTTAATAAATAAAGGACCATTTTGCAACTTTTAAAAAATAAAGAACCAAATTGCAACCTAAAATAAAGATAAGGGACCAATGGAGTAATTTAGCCAAATGTTATATTTCACAACCTAAATTAGAGAGATATCAGGGACGGATGGAGAGGGGGGCGGGCAGGGGCCTGAGCCCCCCTTCCCTTGGCACTTCTTATGTACGTAGACATATATTTTAATTAATGTTTAATTGTATAAAATTAATTATCTATGTTATTATTTTAATAATGATTAAGGTTAGTTAGTGTAAAATTATGTAAAATTAGTTGTGTTTGTTATTATTATTGCAATGGTTAAGGTGCTAACTAGAATATAATTGTGTAAAATTAATTGTGTTTGTTGTTTTTATGATAACGGTTATGGTTATTATCATTTAAAATAAAAATTATTTTCAATTTTATGTGTTAAAATATTAAATATTTTTTAAAAAATTATTACTTATTAAAAGTTAGACATTTAAATAATTACAATGGAAGAAATTTTTTTAGCCCCCCCTTTAATAGGTTTCTGGATCTGTCCCTGGATATAATCTTTTTTTATTAGCTAGAAGATTCATTTTTCATCGGAGTAATTGACGATCCTACCATTTGTGGTTAACTTTTTTTTTCTCTCTTTTCTATTTCAGGGATAACGTCATTCTTTGATTCTCAAGGAAACATTAAAGATTATTTTAAAATAAAAATGTCCATCCTAAATGTTTTATTGGAGGTTGGGATGACACCATCATTGCCAAAGATATTTCTTCCTGGTCCACCTGAAGCTCTTACTGTTCTCTTAGATGGTTGTGTTGTTGGTTGTATAGCTTCCAGTGAAGTGGAGAAAGTTGTGGCTCACATACGAGAATTAAAAGTGTCATCTGTCGCAGTGGTTTGTTTTGTTAAAATTTCCTTGCTTCCCTTATAATATATTACTTGATATTGACTTGAAAATTATGTGACAGATTCCTGATGATATGGAAGTAGGATATGTTCCTTTGAGCATGGGTGGTGCCTATCCTGGTCTCTACCTGTGCACATCCCCTTCTAGATTTGTTCGGCCAGTTAGAAATATATCAATTGCTTCCAATGGAAGTGAAAACATAGAACTCATTGGGCCATTTGAGCAGGTCATTGTAGATTTTTCTTCTGTATGTTGTATACTTGTTTGGAGTTATTCTAATAAAGGCATATCTATCTTTATAGAGATGAGTGATATGAACTTAGGATTTGTCAAATTTTTAAGTGTTATGTATTTTTCTTATCAGGTTTTTATGGAAATTAGATGTCCTGATGGTGGGGATGGTGGAAGAAAAAGTTCATTTCCTGCAACTCACGAAGAAATTCATCCAACAGTAATGCTTAGTGTAGTTGCTAATCTCACACCATGGTCAGATCATAATCAGAGTCCACGAAATATGTACCAGTGTCAGGTTCTATAATCTTTTGTACTTTTCTTGGTATCCAAATCTACTTTAGCAGTTTAGCTACAATTTTTTTCACTCTGGGGGTGTTTATGATGTAGATGGCAAAGCAAACAATGGCATTTTCTTCACAAACTATTCAACATCGTGCAGATCAAAAGTTATATCATCTTCAGGTTTGTTCAAATCAGCATTATGAAAATTGTGGATACTCTCTGTTCGGAATAAAAACAGATTTGGTCTTTGTATGTTGGAAATCAAATATGGGTATCAAAATAATTGGTCCTGTAGTAAATTATATCCCTTGCATCTGATATATAATTATTTATACTTTCTGTAACCTGAATATTTTTGGGGCATTGTCCGACTCCCCTGAGTCTCATCATATAAATCATATGCCCAATTATAACAATTGGTCTTTAAATTATATCCCCTGCATATAATAACATTGTTTATACTTTATTCTTCTTAGACTGTTATAACTTAAACATTTTGGGGGCATTTTCAGACTCCTCAGACTCCCATTGTACGCACAAGTACATATACTAAATACAACATTGATGAATTTCCAACAGGCACAAATGCTATAGTTGCAGTTCTGGCATATACGGGGTAACTACTTTAATGCAAAGCAACTATAGTTTTAACCATCCTGTGCTATTTACAAATATCCTGTGCTAACTGTTTACAGATATGATATGGAGGATGCTATGATTCTAAATAAGTCATCAGTGGAGCGTGGAATGTTTCATGGACAAATATATCAGGTTAAATACCTGACACAACTAATTAAGCTTTCTGGATTTGAATGCATCATAGTTAATTTCTCATGACACTTCATTTTGAGATGCCGTGACTTTGTTTCATCTTGAAGTTTTTGCCGTTTGCTCTGAATCAGTTCTTTTCTTTTGGAACTTCATTATTGTCTTCTTTTTATTCTTGAGGATTTCTTATCCTCTTACATTTGTTTTTCTCTTTCACAATTAATACTTTGCTTATATAAAAAAAAGATTGGAACTTCATTGTTGATTAATTTTTCTATTTGTGAGTCTTATACCCCACCAAACATGTTTCTTTTACACTCAATGCAGCCATGTAACGGATTGATCCTTGACTTGACTTGACAGAGAATTTTCTTTCATGACTGTTTTGGCAGACAGAAACTATTGACTTAACTGAACAAGGGGGAAGGTCAGACCGATCTTCAAGAATGTTCAGAAAAAGTAATATAGAGAAATCAGCTTGTCCATCCATTGATTCAGATGGACTTCCACATGTTGGTCAGGTATTATACCCCCCTCTCCCCCATCTTATCTCTTGACTTCAATTTTGTCCGGAAAATCTTAATGCATGACTTTCAGATGATACGGCCAGATGAACCCTATTGTAGCATTTATAATGAAGTAACAAGTTCCATACACACCTTAAAAAGAAAGGGTTCTGAAGCTGTTTATGTTGACTATGTTGCTGCTGATGTAAAAAACAAGAAGCACCTTCAGAAGGTGAGTCAAGAAAGCTCATAATAATTTTCTTCTCTTTATTTAGTGAACTTTTGTTCTTGTTTAAAAGAAAGAATAGTATAGGTGTTTGTACTTGTTTGCACAGATTGATCTTGTCAATGATTGAACCATGTTATTTACTTCCCTTGACCTTTGGTGCTCTATTCATGTTTTCTTTGAGTTCTTTTTCCATTTTGATATGCAAGGACTGAGAGCTGTATTATGCTGATTACCCATTTTTACTTGCTGTTGTCCTTTTGTTAAAATTCTTGAAAGATGATATTTTAGCTTCCCTGCTGCCTGTGTTTATTTCCTCTGTTCAATAAAACTTATAATTCGTAAAACAAAAATTGTATACCTTGATTTGATTTGTTTATTTGTCACAAAAAAATATTTTGATTTGTAATTGAAGTTTCTATTTTTTACTTATCCCTGATAAATTTTTATTTTTTATATTGACTGCTACACTGCATAATCCTGGATTTGTAATCTGAATGTTGTTACAAGAGATATGGTACTAGCAACGGAAACATAAATTCAAGCTAGATAACCTTATACTCAGTATTGTTTGATTTGGTTAGTCAGTTGATATTTTTTTACTGGGCTTCTAGTTCTTTATTTGATTACTCACTTTGATCTGCTAATTTTTAGCTTATGCTCATTGGAGCAGGTTAACATACGTTTTCGACATCCCCGGAACCCTGTTATTGGTGATAAATTTAGCAGCAGACATGGGCAGAAAGGTGTTTGCTCTCAGCTGTGGCCAGATGTTGATATGCCATTTTCTGGAACTACTGGGATGCGCCCAGATCTCATTATCAATCCTCATGCATTTCCTTCCAGGATGACAATTGCTATGCTTTTGGAATCTGTTGCTGCTAAGGTACTATGACTAAAAAATTGCATGAAGATTATCATACAACAAAAGCCTTATGCGTGGTGATTATCATATAAATTATCAAATTTTTTAATGCGAAGTAGTTTATAGCATATTTACATAGTAGTTGATAGCACACTATAGCTGAGTGGAGTGGCACTGGACCGCTATAGGATTCAGATATTGGAGCAGTTTCAATAGTGACCATTGATAGCAGACAAATGGCGACTTTTTGTGTACTATAGCGGTGCTGCCATGATATAGTCTTAACAGTAACCAATTTTTACCCCTGGAACACTGTTGTTAGGTTTTTTTTTGGGGTAAAATATTTCATAAAACGTACCTTTGTTTTGGCCTCTGTTCCATCACAGTTTATAAGATTTTTTTTCCCCGTGTTCTGTCCTTTTGTCTTCCTCTAGACTTCCCTGTTCACACCCTGCTAAATTTTATCTAGTCTGTTGCATTCTTTTTCTATTAATTTCTTCATCTTTCATTTTTTTTACTTCATTACTATGTTCTTATTGCTTCTAGGTGGATGGTGATTATAAGTGTGAACTGTGACTTATTTTTTATTATAAATTTCTTTAATTTTGGATATTTTGTCTTGTTTCTTTGAGTATTTATGTGTAGTATATATACTATTTAGTTTGTATGCTAGCATTTAAAATAGTGGTCAGTCCACTATCCAGAGCATTTTCAGAGTAGACTGCTACCCACCACTATCTGAAATTGATAACTATTGTTGATAGAAGATAAAGATATTACCAATGCCAAGTGAGAATGATATCATTATTATGTAATTCCTTTAGTGATTTATCTGAGGATCATTTTTGTGTTTAGGTGTGTCTTCACTTTTTAATGATTAAGAACTATGAAACACCATACTTGTACATCCAAAATGGTTGTTGTATTAGTGTTCAATACGAATCATGTCAGATACTTCTAGCCTACTTTCAGTTATTGATTGAAATTTTGTACCAATACAAGTGGGATTGCACTATAATTAGATAAATTATAGTATTTTATTGTGTCTACAATGACTAATGCTGACTTTAGGAAACTTTGATATCTTTATTCTAATTAATATTTGTGTTTTTATGTTAACATTATATCAATTTCTTATGCTGTATCTTATCTGTGCTGTATCTGTCTCATGTTAGAAGGCATGTATGATTAATAATAATTTCTTCTTGCAGGGAGGTAGCTTACGTGGAGAATTTGTAGATGCAACTCCATTTCGAAGTTCAGTTACGAAAGACAGTGGGGAGTCTGATTCAAAATCAGGTTCACTTGTCGATGATCTTGGCCTTCTGCTAAGAGAAAAGGGATTTAATTATCATGGTTTGGAGGTTCTATACAGTGGTGTTTATGGAACAGAACTAACATGTGAGATATTTATTGGACCTGTTTATTATCAGCGGCTGCGTCACATGGTTTCAGACAAATTTCAGGTGAACAAATTCACTGTTTTTTACTTCCTATAAAACCATCAGCGAAAATGATACTTTCCTTATTTTCTGTGTTGACACATTAAAAATGTTTGGCTATCTAGTGGTTGTGATGGTGTTGTTAGATGACAGTGTAAAAAGCTTCATAATGTAATGTGTATATCAAATTTAACACAATAAATTGTTAGGATTTTTATGCTGGCAGGAGTGGATCAGTAGAACTTCTTTTTGTTTTTTTGAATTGCTTTCTGTAGACAACAAATTCAAAGACATTTTGATAAACAATAGTTCTTATATTGACTCTTGTTGATGAGTAGATTGCTTGGTATTTTTATTCACTTTTCCCTCTTAATTGCAATAAAGGGTTATCTTCTATGTTACAGGTTCGATCTACTGGCACAATTGACCAGGTCACCCGGCAGCCGATAAAAGGACGAAAGCGTGGTGGGGGAATTCGATTTGGAGAAATGGAACGCGACTCTCTGCTTGCACATGGAGCTGCATATCTTCTGCATGATAGGTTGCACACGTGTTCTGATTATCACATTGCCGATGTTTGTTCACTTTGTGGAAGCATGCTTGCAACAACATTCATCCAACCTCAAAAGCGGCCAGTTCGGGAGATTGGTGGGCTACCCCCTGGAAGAGCTCCGAAAAAGGTTACTTGTCATGCTTGCCAAACGAGTAAGGGCATGGAGACAGTCGCCATGCCCTATGTATTTAGATATTTGGCTGCTGAGTTAGCAGCAATGAATATAAAAATGACTCTTAAGCTCAGTGATGGAGCCGGAGTTGGAGCGTGATATGTTTTTTGACTTTTGAGTATAGTCTCAGTTGCTAAGATGGCATATACTTAATTTTATTGGATGTGTTAAGTTTGTGATTTGCATCAACATGAATGACTAATAGTAATGGAGCTCAGATGCTTGCTCACATCATGGGGAGTTAAAAATTTTCCAGGCCATGCATTCTTATTGGTGACACCACAGACTGTAATCTGAATTGCTGGCTGCTTTTAACAGATCCAGATAGTTGTGCAAGGATTTAAGTTCTTCATGTTGTCAATTGTCATGTGGAAATTGTTTAATGGTTTCAGATGGTGGGAGGAGATAGGTTGATTTTATAATATTGTAAATTGTATCATAGCCTTGAGTTGTGCTGAAGGCACCCTTATTTATTGTTTGAGGACAGATACAGTTGTCTATTATTTTGCATATTAAATTATGTTATATCCTCCTTTAGTAAAAGTTAATTCATACAATATTTAGTTTAATTTTGATACTCCCTTACGCTTAGAATTAAGATTTTTATATCAACCAATTAGAAATAACTCTAAATATAACTTTTGAAGTAATTATTAAATAAATTTTTATTATGTGACAAATCTATAATTGGGTGAAAGTGTTAAATTCGTAATAATATCAGTAAATTTAATTATTTTTTTATTACACTATTTTTTCTCTCTCTCTGAGTGTATATATATATATATATATATATATATATATATATATAAAATCATATACCTTGTTATTTGTCTATCTCGTTGTACTTTTTGCTTAAAAATGTTCCGAATCAAAATGTAATTATAATTGACTACCTGTTCCAGTACATTGAATAGGAAGGGAAAATAAAGACAAGAAATAAAGGTAGAAAAAATAAAGAAAGTATGATCATATTAAAAGATATTTATTATGATTGATCGGTTAGTTTGACGAAATAGGTCCAATTAGTTGAATTACTACCAGAGCCTAGAGGTTAACATGGCTTCGGCTAGGTTATGCATTTTACAAGTATTAATATTAAGGGTGTTGCTAGGTGTATCTAGTATTATTATTGGTGCACCCAACATTTTTTAAAAATATTAAAACTGTCCTTGTATGTTGATATTAAGCGCATACGGATTAACTTATTTATAAAAGGCTTACGGATCAAGCTTCTACGGATCAAGTTGATCCATAAAAGGCTTACAGATCAACTAAGCCTTTTACGGATCAACTTAAAAGGCTTACGGATTAAAGGTATTTCAATTTTTTTCTCTTAAGTGTTGAGTGCACCAATAATAATGTTGGGTGTACCTAGCAACACCCTAATATTAACTTGTTTCTCAAATTAAAAGAATGAATTTGACCTTTTTTTTGTTGAAAATTTGACCTATTCATTTGATATAGACTATTTTTAAGACTTGACTTAAAGACTAATCAAAAACCCATATTTGTTGGGGCACCTTACAAGCAACCTTTTTAAATTCTATCTAGAATGATTGACTAACTAGATAGTGGCTTGTGCATTGCACAGGCAGGGTAAGAAAAAAAAAATATTAATAGTGACCCATGTTTGAGTGTTTTAAACTTGAAAATTGAGTGCACTAAAAATTACAAAAAAGAGAGAGAAGAAGGGTAATAATATGATTTTTTTTTTCTTAACAGAAGTAGACCTCTCTTCAGCTTCTTCTCAAAATACACCTATTTGAATTATAATACTCAAACTACACTAGTTTTCATCATCTTTGAAAAGTCGTGATTGGCTACCCCGACTTCCGTATGGTGCATTTTTCTTTTTTTGTTTCATTAATTTGTATTTTAAAATTTTTATTTTAATTTATTACTAAAATAATACAAATATTATATTATATAAATATATTTTTAATTGATTTTAAAAATATTTTTTTATTAAAATAAATTTTTAAGAGATATATATAGATAAAGGAAATTATAAAAATTGAAGAAAATTATAGTATATTTTTTTAGCTAAATTTATGTGTCGTTGACATTTTTGTTTTATTATGTATGTTAATTAATAAATGAGAAAATTAGTCAGTAGTATTAAAACAAATTAAAAAATGATAGATGGGAATAATGAAACCTACTAAAAATAAAATGATGTTCATCACCTCTAAATTATTCATTTCACAACAAATTGTTCTTAAACCTTTGTCTCACGTATTCTCCAAGCCATGTAAAACAACCATTATCCCGTCCACATTTAATTTATAACATTGCACTGGAGAGGGATACCACTTTGGGATGCACAAAAGTGGAGTTGCACTCTTGTCCTGATCTTTATCATATAAAAGAATGCCATCATGTAATAATCTTGTGGATTACTTGTTGTATATCCCAATTGTCTTCATAAAAAAAAAATTGTTATTGCGCCATTTTCAGATCCACCAAGAGGCTGCCACAAAGAGATAGCTTTTAACACCCAACAACTGCTTCTTAATTAGTCCAAGAGTGAGGATTAGGATCAAAGAAGAAAGGTTGGGATAGGAAATCAAGCCTAGACCACACGTCCTTGGCATGGGAACAATTGCGGATATAATGAAGAATGTCTGCCAAATTATGCGAGCAATTAAGCATGGCAAGAAGAAGAGGTTGCTAACCGATAATTGTCATATATTTCTATATTTTAGTGTCGTTTTGGAACAATTAGTTGATATTCTTATGTTTTTGAATTATGTTTATGTTGATTTGAGTAAAATTTCAATAAAAAAACTTGGTTTAATTAGGATTTGCTAGTATCCTTTTATGTCTGGTCTTATTTTGTTTTTTTAGGAGCTTTGTGAAAGCAAAAATCAAACAAAGGAAATGTCCTAAGAGTGATTGTAGATCCTTTACTTTGAAGTCTAGAGTTTTGGGGATTTTGCAGAGACAAAAATAGTGCATGGAAAATAAACTCATAAATTTAATGATTTTAAAATATAAAAATATTTAATAAGTAAGAAAAATAGAGAATTAAAAAAATATATTATAGATAATTTAAAATGAGAAAAAAAATTAAATTATACTGGTACAACTTATAATAATTATTATATTATTCGAGAATTTTTAATTAGATAATTTTATTTCAAAATCTAATATTAAATTAAAAGTTCCTAGCTTCCACGTAAATTATATTAATTAAAACTATTTAAAATCTTATTTATGTACATAAAAAATGAAGTAATATATATATATATATATATATATATATATATATATTTAAAATATATTAAAATATAAATTGTTTGATTTTTTTTTTAATTGATGTTCATTTTTTTCAAAATTTTACAAATAATTATAATGATGCATAATAATAATTCAAGCATATAATTGATAAAATATAATTTAATTTTATATATAATTTTTCATAGTGTCATAATTAGTGTAAGCTACACGGAGATGATTTCTTATCTTGTTTTCAAAATTATCGTTTATTGTCATAAGTTTTTGACCAGATTCTTTTCTTTTTGCTACCTTTTACAAGATGAATTGCAACTAGGTTTCCCAACGGCAGTGTCGCTTTTACAGGTAGATTAGAATCAGGAATATATATAGTGATGATTAATTCTTAATTATCATCCCTCCAACTAAATAATATTAATACAATTTTAGGAAATGACAATGAATTTTAAGTGATTAAGTCCCAAAAATTAGTTCCATAATCACCTCAAAGGATCGAACATGTAAATGTATCTTGAAATTTATACGGAGAATCAATTTTTTTTTTTCTAAACTGTGAGGTAAAAATCTTAATCAAATTGGTTAAAAAACTAAAATATAAGAATAATATTATATATAGTGATGGTTAATTCTTAATTATCACCACTCCAATTAAATAATAAAAATATACTTTAATGAATTTTTTTTAAATGTAATTAAATACTTAATCAAGTATTAATTTCATAATCGATTTAAGATATGTCCGTCAAATTTATGAGAATATTTGAGATATGAAAGGACAAGTCAAAGATGAGGTGATTAAACGCAGATCTACATAAAATTTTCATTTTCTGAAAGAAAAAAAAATAAAACATGGACTGGATTAGATCCAAAGCCTAAAATTGAGAACTCAAAATTGCTCCTATTTCTTCTTCTCACAGCTCAGCCTAGTTAGCTCTGCTATCACTCACAAAGTCATCATCACAGCTCCACACTCAAGTGACCAAAAAAGCTTCAATTTTCGCATACAATTCACATACCCATTTGACTTTTTCTTCTTTCCCTCTTCTCCATTCTCCGCATTTTCAAGATCCATTCAGGTAACCCTCTCTCTCTCTCTCTCTGGTTCAGTTGAAAAGAAAGGGTAACTACTACTGCTTCAAAATCACAATGGGTTATTGTCAAGTGTTTCACCACCCCACAGGAAAAAACAACAACTTGGTTTCTTGTTTTTTTGTTGAAAGTTCTAGTGTTCCACTTTTGATGAAATGCATGAACAATCTGAACTGGGTCGAATCTGATCTCGGGTTTTGTTTAATATCAATTTTCTTCTTCATTTTTTTTTTGGAATTACTTTGATTCATACTGGGAATGCATGGTTTTAGTTTTTCAATGTTTGATTTTTTGGTTTTGTATGCTTCATAATATCTTTTAACTTTCAGTTTGATAATTGTTTTCAGCACTTTGTGTTGCTGAAATAGCAGAATTGCTGAAGTTATAAGCAATGGAAGAGTAAGTGTCTCTTTCTTTGTTCTTTCATTGCTTGTTAGATTTCTGGTACCCCTAATTCTGCTAAGTGGAGTTATTATCATGTGATCCTTACTTGTGGTGATTTGATGAATTGCAGAGAGAATGCCATAGAGCTTCTCCAGAGATACAGGAGGGACAGAAGAGTGCTTCTTGATTTTATACTTTCAGGGAGCTTAATCAAGAAAGTTGTAATGCCACCTGGTGCAGTTACACTGGATGATGTGGATCTAGATCAAGTCAGTGTTGATTATGTCCTCAACTGTGCCAAAAAGAGTGAGTTGAATTCGGTCCGTTGCCTTGCATATCAGTTATCATTCTTCTCTTTTTTAGTTTTGTTTACCTTGTCTTATTTGTAAATTTCTTCAATGCAGGTACATTGCTTGAACTTTCAGAAGCAATTAGAGATTATCATGATCATACTGGGTTACCCCAAATGGTATGTTATGATATGGTCGTTTTTTTAAAAAAAAAATCAGCAAATGTTAGTTTGTTAGTTTTGTTAAAATTTTCAGTGGGGGGATTTGAACCCGCGACTGCTCCCCCCCTTCACCCTTAAGGCCCCCCCTTCCCAACTACCAGGCCCTAATTATATCTCTATGATATGGTCTTTTTGATGTTGATATATTTTTTTCAATTGTGTATTTGTGTATGTATGTCCATTTATACACATTTTTATGTATTGATATTATGAATGAAGTACTGATTTAGCTTGTACACTTGCTGGTGATAATTTTATACTATAATAATTCTTAGTTCCTTATTATGTTTAAATGTCTGCATTTTGCCTTTTAAAACATGTTATGGCTAGTCTGTCAACTCTTCCGTTTTATAATACTTGGAAACAAATATGATGCATCTTTAAAACTATTGAGCTAATTTAATTACTGTCATGACATGCTTTATAAGTTTCATTTCATTTAAAGCTTATGTTTTTAATTGTTTGTGAGGATCATGTGTGGATTTTAAATGCTTCTGGCTTTCACAGAGTGATACAGGTTCAGTTGGTGAGTTTTATTTGGTCACTGATCCTGGGTCTTCAGGTTCTCCTCCCAGGAGGCCACCACCAACTGTTCCAACTGCAGTGCCTCCTGTCGCTGTTTCCACTCCTCCTGTTTTTCCACCATCCCCAATTGTTTCTAATGTATCGAGATCGGAGTCTTTTGACTCTACTCAAGAAAAGGAGCTAACTGTGGATGATATTGAAGACTTTGAGGATGATGATGATGTTGCGGTGGTTGAAGGTTTCAGAGCTAAAAGGACTCTTAATGATGCTTCTGATCTTGCAGTGAAATTGCCTTCTTTCTCCACAGGTAGAAAACTTATCTGTTGGATAAGTTCTTTCATCCTCAGTTCCTCACAACTCCTGATCCGTCTAAATATTATCAGATGAACAATATTTTGATTTGAAATATGTGCAATATCATGAAAAAAGGGAGACATATGATTAAGAAAATTGAATGAACCAACAGTGTTAGCAATGGTTGTAAGATAAACTGTCATACATGAAGCCATCATTTGTTTATTGCTGAGTCATAGAAGTCATTGCTATGGTGGAAACCTGTATAATTGAGGCATCCAACATTTCTATGATTACACTTGTGCCTTTGTATGGGTCAAGGACACGTCTTAACCAGAAAATTCTCCCTTCTCATATTTTTTTAGCAGAGTAGTTTTTTTGGATTCTATCTGGTGTCAGCCCATGGCTGTTTTAGGGGGTGTGTCTATTATTGATATCCATAGATATTTTGGAGGTTTCTTTTGGGATGATGGTTTTGTAACACTAGCAGGACTTCTTATCCTCCTTTGTACATCTCATACTTCATAGTATCCTATAATAATTTCTTCTTTTATAGAAAAATACTAAGATATAAATTTTGGATGATTTATGCCTCAAATTTGAATTGAAAGGTTTAAACCAAAGCTATCATGAACTTTCCTGATTTGTGGTTTTTACTGATTCTAGGCATCTCAGATGATGATCTTCGTGAAACTGCATATGAGATCCTCTTGGCTTGTGCTGGAGCCACAGGGTATGTTACCAATATATGTTTAATTTGAGAGGATCTCTTTTCCTTGAGAAAGATTTTTATGTGTATTTCATTCTATTTGTGAAAACTTTGATCTGTTTCTTGTTTATCAGGGGTCTGATTGTCCCATCAAAAGAAAAAAAGAAAGATAAAAAATCCAGCTTGATTAGGAAGCTTGGGCGCAGCAAAAGTGGAAGTGTTGTATCCCAGTCCCAGAATGCTCCTGGATTAGTTGGCTTGTTGGAAACCATGCGTGTTCAGATGGAGGTATATAGGGGCTCAGGTTCCATTTACTTATATTTTGATCCTTTTCCACTGATTTTTTCCACCATTATGTTTATTTATTTATTTTTGCAGCATACCGTAGTGTACTCTTATATTGTGTAAGGGCCTTTGGTTTCTCTAATGAATATCATATTTTAGTAAAACCTTTTATAATACTGTGGCTACCTCTTTTCACTGAGGTTGGTGGTTTTGAGGCTGAATTTGGCATTTACTGAGATGGACTCTGGAGGCTTGTCTATTGTGGTTATGTAAAATTAATTATCATATGGTGATAACAGCTGAATTTTCGTTTGTTCCTTTTTTTTGGGTTTTGTTGTTTGTTTTTGGTTAGGAAGGTCTAAGTTTTAGTAGCTAAAGTGGAGGTAAAGTGAAATCACTGGGAGTCAATCCCTAGAGAGACTTTGTGTTGCTTGAGCTAAGGCTCCTTGGAGTTTGATAGGTTTTGAATCTGTGATCAGCTCAATATACATTCTGGATTCTGTTTCTTTTTCCTTATTCTGGATTCATACTCGTAGTTATAACTCTTTGCCTAAAAATTTATCTCCAAAACTATATAGTAACCAATCTCTTTTCCAACTGATCTACTCTCTTTATTTGGACTTTTACTGATGTCACCTAGTGCTATCGCTATGGCTAAATCCTTCTTAATAGTTTTGCATATAGTTTTTCTTGGTCTCCCTCTACCTCTAGTGCTATCGCTATGGCTACCCTCCATCTGATATACTCTCTTTATTTGGACTTCTACTGATCTCGCCTAAAACTTTCCCTACACATGCATGTTTTAGCAATCTTATTATTATTTTGCTAAAATGAGACAGCTAATGTTTGGAAACCATGTAAATCAGCAAAATCTTGAATTTGTGTTTGCTTATGTTTTTTGCTTCCTGCACCCATATTTATAGATAATTTTTGGATGCAGATATCCGAGTCAATGGATATTAGAACAAGACAAGGCTTGCTAAATGCTCTGGTGGGAAAGGTGGGGAAAAGGATGGATACTCTATTGATTCCTTTGGAGTTGCTTTGCTGTATTTCACGTTCAGAATTTTCTGATAAGAAGGCTTTTATACGTTGGCAAAAGAGGCAGGTAGTGAAATCCATTATAGAATATTCTCTTCTCTCCTTCATATACTCTATTAGCTTGTAAATATGTTGATGGGAAGATGAGGATGCTGGTATCATAATATTTCTTTTTTGTTGATCATTTCCCAATTTGTGTCATTACAGTTAAAAGTTTTAGAGGAGGGGCTTGTTAATCACCCTGCCGTTGGATTTGGTGAATCTGGACGCAAGACAAATGAGTTGAGGATTCTGTTGGCCAAGATTGAAGAAGCAGAGGTGTGTGATTCTCCATTTGGATGTTCATATTTTTACTGTATCCTCTGTTAGCATTAGGTCATAAGAAATGGCTTTCCTTTGTATCATGCCTGATTGGATGTGGCTTACATGATTTTAATAGTCATGCTTGTTTCATTTTACTCTTCTTATTTTATTTTGTTTTTTTGTTTTTAAGTTTCTCCCATCTTCAACTGGTGAACTTCAAAGGACAGAATGCTTGAGATCCCTAAGGGAGATTGCCATTCCACTTGCTGAGAGGCCAGCTCGGGGTGACTTAACTGGTGAAATATGCCATTGGGCAGATGGTTACCACTTAAATGTCAGACTATATGAGAAATTACTTTTAAGTGTATTTGACATGCTAGATGAAGGAAAGCTGACAGAGGTTGGTGTCTTTTACTTTCCAAGGCCAGATTATAGCATCAGTTGAGCCATTACATCCTTCAAATTGTTATCACTAAGCTATGCTTCCTGGTTTTTTTTATTTGCTGAATATTTCCTGAGTATGGGCTGTTGTGGAAGGGAAAGGAAACAGAGGGTTATTGTGTAACATGTATTTAGTTGCAATCTGCAGCTAAGATTCTATTTTATCAAGAAGGAATAATTATAATGAAACTTTTATTTGAGAAATAGAAATTAGATTGAATCAATTTTTGTAGATTCTGAATTGTCATCTGTGGGTCACCTAATTTCTAGGAAGTGGAAGAAATTCTTGAACTTTTGAAGTCGACTTGGAGAGTTTTAGGAATCACGGAGACAATCCATCAAACCTGCTATGCATGGGTTTTATTTCGTCAGGTATAGCATCACATTTTCTTTTAATGTTATTTTCAAGAACCACTGTCAATTTTATAGTTGGAGACTTGGGGTTGGACTTCTATACTGTACTGTTGTTGATTGCCTCAATGTATTTGTAATTACCATAAAAAAGGTTTAACTACTTTTTTCGTCCCTGCATTTTAGTGTTCTTTTTTTCGTTTTCGTCCTTGCAATTTTTTTTTCATTTTAGTCCTTGCAAAATGTGTTTATTTTGTTTTTTGTCCTTAAAACACTTTAGATAGTGCTTTGAATAGAAAAAAGTGCTTTGAACAGTCAAAAAAATGCTATCGAAAGCGCTTTAAGGACAAAAAAAAAACAAACATATTTTGCAAGGATTAAAACTAGTTGCCTATTATCACTGTGGCCTTGTTTTTCTGTGTTTTTCCTTTCATGTTTCACTCTCCATAGATACATAATGATTCATTTCTACTAATTTTTCGTTCTCCATTTTCTCTACTGATTCATATGGATGGTGCCATAAAGCTTTTGTTGAATAAGGAGAAAACTAAGAGATGTATGAGTGAATCCATGTGTAGTTACCCTGATTACTATAAATACTAGACACTGTACAGCTGTTACCCTATTTATATTCTTTCTGACAACTTCAAAATGAGCATGAAAATTTTGAACTTCAGAATGTTTACAAACTGTTAATATATTTCAAGTAAACATTTGAATTTAGCATAATCTATTAATCTATTTTCCTTGGATGTTTGCCTTTTTAATTTTTAATATGCCTGTGTCTCTTTCATCATCTTGATCTAATCAAAACAAAGAAGTCTTTAATTTTCTGGTAATCAAGATTAAGGTTGCTTGGTTGAAATTTGACTCATTGGGATATGCTGACTACATGCCATTCAGCTTAATTTCTGTTACTGTTTGGCTGTTTTATTTTTATTTCATTTTGTGATTACTGTAATATTTGATTAGCTAATATTTGTTGAATAATGTGGCACGACTCTTTCTTTAATCATTATTTATGTTATATTACTTTATTTTATTATGGGGATGCAGTATGTTATCACAAGGGAGCATGGGGTTTTGCTGCATGCTCTTGAGCAATTAAATAAAATACCACTGATGGAGCAAAGAGGCCAACAAGAGAGGTTGCACTTGAAAAGCTTGCATTCTAAGGTTGAAGGCGAACGAGATATGTCTTTCTTACAGTCTTTCTTAACACCAATTCAGAGATGGACTGACAAGCAGCTTGGAGATTACCATCTGCATTTCAATGAGGTTTGTTCAACTGTTAGGTTGTTAGGTAATACCGGATCTGATACTTGGATATGTTTGTGTCTGATTGTTGAAGAGCTTTTGTGAAGTAATAATTTGTTTTATCTTACTTTTTTGATATTCGATGTTTTAGGAGCATTCTTCATCCTCTTTTTTTGGTAAATATTTAAGTGTTATGATTTTGATTGCAATGAAAAAAGTGCACAAATCACAGCTAATAATATTTTAAAGTTGGAATCCATGTCTGCATTTGTGAAAGTAGCCACCAGAATTTGTTGGGTGTTCCTGTAAGAAGACTTTCGGGGGTTCTGGTCAATTCAAACCATCAAGAACGAACATTGAATTTAGTATACCAAAGAGAAATTGATTCGTGTTGCATCTGTTGCTAACATATATCATTTCACCATGTATTTAGATGTTCCCACTCATTACTAGCTGTTGTAACTTATGATTGTATGCTCATCCTTGTTTTTCTTTTCAAAAGAAATACCCTTGAAGTCTTCTCCCCTTTTCTTTTCTCTTCCAAACTTTGTTTTTGATTTTATACCAATTAATTATAATATCTTGTGTTGCACCTTTAATTTTTTATTTTTTTTTACATAATTTATACTTTTTAGGGTTCAGCAACTATGGAAAAGATTGTAGCAGTTGCAATGATTACCAGGAGGCTTCTACTGGAAGAACCAGAAACTGTGTGTAATTCAGTTTGATGATATCTTTTGCTTTTAGATAGATCATTTTGTAAAAAATATTATGGTAGGCATAAATTTCATTTATTAGAAGTTTCTTTTACCATTTTTCCTGCAGAGCACACAGTCCTTGCCAATTAGTGATCGTGATCAGATA
The DNA here is from genome assembly GCF_004193775.1 of Glycine soja. NCBI lineage: Eukaryota > Viridiplantae > Streptophyta > Magnoliopsida > Fabales > Fabaceae > Glycine > Glycine soja. The sequence goes on along the minus strand of NC_041012.1, from coordinate 38,094,677 downwards.
GAGATATATATATCATCATCAATTAAGAATGCATTTTCAAGGGTGAGTATTAATTTGCAAAGATGTTTGAATATCGAAAGTTCAAGTTCCATGTTCATTGAAATCCTAATTTGGTAGTCAGTATTATCTTCCACTTAACTGATAAATGACGGACAACTCATAAATCTTCCCATTCATTGTTATTGATTATATACATGTTTAAGTGGACTTATTTTAAGCATGACTTAATTATAATTATATATTTACATTTTGATAGAATTTGTCTTTAGCTTTAAATATATATCATAGAATTTTGAAGCAAATGTGTACCTAAAATTGTTTTATGTCTTTTTCTTGATTCTGCCATGTGATTTGAATGTGCATGGGGACATTTGCTTTTACTTCTATCGTTTTTAATTGCAAACTACAGTTTGTTTTTGTTTCCTTTTTATTTTATACCTATCTTTATATTTATGGAATCTCTTTACTTTCTGCAGACAGTGCAAGTTGTTGACAGAGTAGATATGTCACATGAGCATCCCTTGGCATTGCTTGCAGAAGAACTCAAGAAGTTCCTAAAAAAGGAATCAGCATCTTTCTTGCCTATTTTATCTCAGAGGCATCCTCAAGCAACTGTTGTATCTGCATCATTAGTTCACAAACTTTATGGCCACAGACTGGTGAGTGTGTATATGGTTTGTTTATATTTTTTCTGATCACATTATGGAATATATCTTCAAAATGACTGAAAATTTGTTTTTGTATTTTCAGAAACCCTTTTTGGATAGTGCAGAACATTTAAGTGAGGATGTCATTTCTGTATTTCCTGCAGCTGAAAGTCTAGAGCAGTTCATAATGGCACTTATTACATCTGTATGCCATGAAGAAAATGCTGAGATCCTGTTGAAGAAATTAAATCTCTACCAGGTTAGGTGGATAAATTGCTTTTAGAGTAGGCAAAATTGTATATTTGATCAGATATATCTTGCTATCTCTTTTACATTAGAACCTGTTCACATGTTCCATATACTTGATTCTTGTACTCATTTAAATAGGTCAACAGAGATAAAAGGATGTTCAGATCAATCATGATTTGTTGGTCCAATGCCATGTTGCGATTGACAGTTGGAGGGCATAATTCTGATTATCTACTGACATGTGTTTTCTATTGTCATTTAGTTTCAGCACATTTATGTTTCAAATAGTTTTTTGTCATTTATTTATTCTAAACTTTGGTCCTTGCCCCTTTTTCTTGTTATAGATTGAGATGAAATCTGGAACATTGGTGTTGCGTTGGGTCAATTCACAGCTTGGAAGAATTTTAGGTTGGGTAGAGCGGGTTATTCAGCAAGAGGTAAATCCCCTAATCAACAGTGCTATACTGTCAAATGCCTGGCATTTTGAATATGTCTATTTGTGACAAGATGGGACACAGGCTTTTCTTAAGGTCTAGTTTCATTGTTCATTTTTAGAAGTTTTTTTGGGTAATATCTGTTGTATATTCAAACTTAGCATCAGAGTAGTTAATTGTGGATAGTGGTGTGGAATGGCTGACCCCAAACCTGGTATAATGAAGTAGCAGGTGATGGGATGACCAATTTACTAAATATAATGGATTCAATGTAAATAATTTATAGTGCACACCCATAAGTTCTCACTTCTCAAAAATAGTAAAAATGAATTACTAAAAATTGGGGTTTTCTGTGAAGCTCAAAATGAAGAGTGAACCGGAGTTGGTGAGTGAAATAGGGGTTTTCTGTGAATCTCAAAACAGCTGGGTTTATCGAGTGAAATTTGTTGAGTGAGATGGGTTTTAAATCCTAAAATCCTTCTGATGCTAAAAAGGATTAAATTCACTATGAAAAAATCATTTGTGTAGGATTGAGTTAATTTAATCTTATTCTCTCTCTCTCTCTCTCCATATATATATATGTAATAAAAAATAAAATCAACTAATCAAGATATGAATATATTGTTAAAATAATATTTTTCCTTTTGCTATAGTGTAACATTCAGTTTTCTTCACTTTCTATGCTGCTTCTACAGTTCTACTAAGCTTCTTCTCTGAATAAATGTTTTAATAATTTTTTAATATACTTTCACAGCATTGGGACCCGATATCTCCTCAACAACGACATGCTGGTTCTATTGTGGAAGTTTACAGGATTGTTGAGGAGGTAAGAATGTGGTAGTCTTTCTGGGATTTATTACAAGGTTGTGCAACAAATAGTTTTTCATGATCTACCAACTTGAACAGTCACTACCTTGGTCTGTGTGTGGATCATGTATTTTTCCCATTTCTGCATCACTTTTCCTTTTTGTATTACATGTAATAAGAAAAAAACTGTAATTCTGTATACCTCAAAAAGAAAAATGTAGAAAATGTAACCTAATTAACAATGGAAAAAGTTCAAGTACTCGAGTTGCTCCTCCAAGGCAAATGGATATTATTTTTCTTTTTCTTTTACATCATTTGGAACCTTGATTCTGCAATGTATGTAGGAAACTTAGTTAAATATATTATAAATGGATGCTTCCTTCTTAAATGACACCTAAAATTATAGAAATATGTGACATTTTCAGTTTTCCACTTTCATTTTTTCCACCTGTAAAAGTACAAGAGATCAAATTTAGACCCTTTTTGTGTTCTTAATGTGTTTGGAAGTATGTGGAATTTTCCCAACCATGATCTGAGGTTAATTGTCACTTCAGTGCAATGATAACTGTTTGTCTATACAATGTGCTGATGAGAAATAGTAGCATATAAAATATTGTTTTCTTTTGGTTAGAGATTTTGTAGCAGAGCCTGTTACCTATTAGCTTTTTTTTATTATAACAATAATTTTATTAATTTGATATCTTATTGGGTGCAGACGGTTGATCAATTTTTTGGTCTTAAAGTTCCAATGAGGTTTACAGAATTGAACAGCTTGTTTCGTGGCATTGACAATGCTCTCCAAGTGTATGCAAATAATGTAGTTAATGAGTTGGGTAAGTAGATACTTAATATTTATGGTTTTTGCTGACAGTTCTCGCGGGACATAATTTAATGATGGATGATCTGTTTTCCATGAAAATGAAATTCATAAAATTATTTCCTCTAGAGGGATCTGGCTCAACTCATGCTATATAATGCTTTCGTTAAGAATTTTCTCTGTATTATTTTCTCGAAAATTAACTGTCTGATTGTGTAAGAGTATCCAAGACCCTAGAATAGCAAATTCACATGTTCTTATTTTAGTCTTAGTTATAAATTATAAATAAAGTTAACTACCTTTTAATTATAGTTCACCAAAAAAAAACCACCTTTTAATTATTATGCTTTGTTATTACGATTTCAAAGTTCTAATCATGTTCACTTGATGTCTTATTAGCATGATAACTATATGAGGCTGATGTGGTGAAGTTTTTGTTTAATGATAAGTTACAATATTTTACCTCATGTTAATGTATTGCCTACATTCTTACTCTTACCATTTTCATAACTATACCTTCATTAGTAGATGGTGTAATCCTTGCATCTCTTTCAACATACTTTTCTAATGTTTTCTCAAAAGATTTTCTTATATATCAAATTTTCATCCTCTGCTAAGATTATGCATGTTCTATAGACATTATGTTCTTATGAATCTTAAGGTGTCCCTTCAATTACACAGCAAGCAAGGAGGAACTGATACCACCTGTGCCTATTCTTACACGATACAAAAAGGAAGCTGGAATAAAGGCTTTTGTAAAGAAGGAACTGTTTGATGCTCGTGTGCCTGAACCTGATGAAACAAGGCCCAGCCAAATTAGTGTCCTTGCAACTCCAACACTTTGTGTTCAATTAAATACATTATACGTGAGTTCACGCAAACTTGGTTGTAACTGGAGTATTTTCACTCTTGTTTATGTGGTTGGATATATCTCTTTCTTTTCTCATTTCAAGCTACCTTTTTAATCAGCTGTTGTTCCTTATCATATTATTTTCACTCTTGTTTAATGTGGTTAAAGTTTTTTTTTTTATAATTTTTACTAAGTCTTTTTCTTTCATCAACATTTTATTAAAGCTTTTGAAATCCACAAAATGGATCAAGGATGGCATTTTTTTTCCAATAGAAAAATGTGGTTAGATGGAACCTCTTAGTCCTTTTTAATAGTAGTTTATTGATGGATGCTGCCGTGCTGCTGTTAAAATTGTCCAGTCTTAAGGAGATGATGCTGAATTGGATTTTGTTGTTTTAATACCTCTCGTATACTTGGGCAGCATATGCTGAATCTTCTTTCATTATGTTGTGACATTAATTTAAGTTTTTTCTGCCATTTACAGTATGCAATTAGTCATCTGAATAAATTGGAAGACAACATCTGGGAGCGATGGACAAGTAAAAGGTCCCAAGAAAAACTCATAAGTATGTGCTGAACTGTTATATCTGTATTTGTTTTGTATGACTATTAAAATTATGGTGCTTTTCGGTATAGAGGTGGAGAATAGAGATGAAAGAGAATGAAACACGGAATTGATGTTAACTGAGATGTATTACAATGTGTTGATGTGTTTGATATGTTTTTAAAACCTAGCTGGAGCACTAGCCCTTATTTATACTGATCCTAATCTTAACTAATTAGGAAAACAAATCATGAGAAAATATGAAAACTAATCCCAAGAGATAATTAGGAAATAGAGAAATTAATCCTTGAAGATAATCTTAGATTTGGTAATATTTTTTGGATATAATAAATAAATACTTTTGAAAATATAAATTATATTGTAATAAAAATTGATAAGATATAAAATATATTTGAGACTTATGAGACAATTTATATCTTGATACATGGTTATTTTTAACTATTGATAATTTCTCTTAAAAGATATTGAAATTCAATTTAGAAATAAAGATGAAAGGGGATAGATTGAAAGAAATAACAGGTTAATAAAAATCCCTTAAAGCACTCTCGTTGAAGAAAAATTCCTAAAAATGCACTCTTTGAAGAATAATTCTTAAAAACACTCATTCAAGATAGTTATTCAAATGTATATCTATAAAGGATTTATTTTTATGATTCTATGGTGTATTTATTTAAAGAGGAAAGTCTAGAGGTTGTCTCTTTACTGTTACAATTTTATTGTGTAGGATCATGTTCATGTTATCCCTTTGGTTCTTTTCTAAGGAAAATTTTCATTACTGAAATTCAGAAAGATTGAATGGCTGTGTTGCATTTGTACGCCTCTTTGGCTTGTAGATATTTTTTTCCCTGCCCCCTCTCCCTTTTTTAAGAGGATTTCTTATCCTCCACTCACATGTGCCTCTCCTCTTTAATAAATTTATTCTTTTATTAGAAAAAAGGAATGCGAATCTCTTTATTCATCTGGATTAATACAAAATTGTTAAAATTTTGACACCATTTTTGGTGGGGAGTGGAGGATACCAAGAGATATATTGGCTCTGTTTTAATAAACTTCAATAAGTACTTATAGGAAAAGAAAATAAGGTAAATGAATTAAACTTCTCCCTCTTAGAATGTGCTAATTTAAAGCAAATATAGGATCCAATTGAATTGGTGTTGTCTGATAGGATCCAACTGCAATGTATGGGACTTAAGTCCTATAACAGTAATTTACTGTAATGTTGTGTGTCGAGGATGACCATACACTAATCCTTTATTTATAATGAGCAAATAGGATCTACATTAATTACATATAATCAATCTAATCTGAGTGATAATGAACAAATCCCTAATTGCTATCTAATCATAATTAACGGAATAATATGTAATCTTAACAAGTTCCACATTAGAAGTGTGGGATTCTAGTGTGGGGTTTATAGGGCTTAGGGTTCTCCAACTACAATAGATATGCCAATATTCCATTTGGTTCTCCCAAGGTTTTATCAGTATCCTTGCAAAATTATCTTAAGATGTGTATGTACTTTTTTTTGGTTTATTTCTGAGTTTGGGACAGTTCTTGAATTACATTTTGGGAGTGATTTGTGGGATGTGAATTATTTTCTCTACTTCATTTTCTTTCCTATATTGTTATTCTCTTTGCATCAGTACCTATTTGCTCCTTTTATTTCCTCCAAATTCTTCCAGTTACTGTAATTTTCATTTTCATTCTCTTACTGAAAGCAGGAAATTTGTTTCTTTCGCCACTTGTCATATGATTAAATAACCACATGGCTGTGTATGGACAGTGAGGGGCATTCATCATAAAATACTTTTTCTCCTCTAATTTCTGTAAAAGTTTAACTTTTTTCTGTCTTCAAATGAAATTTCTATTATTGTAATTAAGAGATTCAGAATTGCAATATATGTTTCAACATTTCAACCTATCAATGAAACATATGATTTCTGCAATACATTGATGCAACCATGATTATGCATAACAAGTTTGTTATTAATGCCAGTTTTGATCTTTCTATATACATGAGAACATGTCAATATTCCATTTGTTTCCTCTTTTTATGTCTTGCTTTCTCAAAATGATAATAATAATAATTATTGATCAGAATACTGTTTAATTTCTGACACTTTTCCTACAATCCTCTTGTCAATAGAGAAATCCTTTGATGACAAGTCCAAAAGTTTTTCCCAAAAGGATACCTTTGAGGGAAGTAGAAAAGTTATAAATGCTGCTATGGACCGCATTTGTGAGTACACAGGTGAGAATATGGATCTCTGTCTCATTTTGTTTTTTTCTTGCATATTAAACTTCTCTAATCACTTTATTGGGTTAATTCTCAACTTTCAGGAACTAAAATTGTCTTCTGTGATTTGAGAGTTCCATTTATGGACAACTTATATAAACCCAGTGTCTCTGGATGTAGGTTGGATGCACTTATAGAACCACTTGATATGGTAATGTTTATCTTATAGAAATTTGTCTTTATTTTATATTATACTTATTAGATTGCTTTTAATTGAAAATACATTGTGTGAGTATTATATGTTGTCAAAAGTAGAGTCTTAGATTGCATCAATCTCATTTAATTATCAGATGATATTCTGAATTTTTTATTCAAATTTGGGTATAAAGAGATGGCTGTAGTAGGCATAGGAAACAAAACTAAGGCTTATGCCTATGGCCACACATTTATGGGTACCACCTGTTTCTGAACCTTCTAGACCACAAAATACTCGCCCTATGCAGACTAGAGCTAAGTTTGGCATAGTCAAACCTATGGAAGGGTACCTATTAGCTGCAAATGGGTATTTAGGGTGAAGAAGCTGATTATATAGTAAATAAGAATAAAGGTTAGACTTGTAGCCAAGGGGTTTCATCAACAATTTGGTTGTGAATATACAGAGACACTTTCTCTGGTGATTAAATCTGTCACTGTTCGGCTCCTCACAATGACTTAAAAACTATCTATTCACAGGGTTAAAACAGGCTCCCCAGGCCTTGTTTGGCAGACTAAAATCCACCTTGCTAGCTTCTGATCAGTGTGCTGATATCCTAACTAAAGCTCTCTCTCCCACTAGTTTTGTTGCTCTGAGCAAGTTCAGTTGGGTGATTCTTCTGCATCACATGCCTCTTGAGCTTAGGGGTATTATAGTGTTACTCATGTAATAATAGGGTACTTTTGCTTCTGTAACTAACCTCAGTTAATCTGTTTTCTGTGAAAGTAGACTTGGGGGAGCTATAAATACCTGAGTCCTGTTATTCTCCGTTGTAATTCAGATTTTAGATTCATTTAGTCAGTTACCAGGTGCACTTATCTTTTTCTCATTCACACTGAAGTCTAACATAAAGTTTTTAAAAATGTAATGTATATGCAATGTTATGCTTTGCATGAACTAAGTCATGCTGTGTTAATAATGAATGTGTAATGTTATATGCATTGTGTACACAAGATTGTTATTTATGTTTGATAAATGAAAATAAAGTAAAAAGTTAAAACATGGCTGCATGCATAGGTCTCTAAGGCCTATACTGACGCTGAGGGCTTCACTTTTGAGAAGGCCAAAAAAATTATTCATTATGTTTGTTTTCATTTGAAAGGTTTTTAAATGTCTGTTAACAAGCATCACTCACCATATTTAATGTGGATTCACTAGAAAGTCTGGAATTTTTAGCAATTTTTTTTTTTGAAAAAGCAATTTTTAGCATATTTAATTGATCATTAGGTTACCAATTTTGAATAATTTTAGGAACTTAGCCAACTTTGTGATATTGTTGTGGAGCCTCTCAGGGATCGCATAGTGACAAGTCTTCTTCAGGCATCATTGGTTGGTATCTTAGCCTGTCTTTGATAAATTCATTACTAGTATTGTGATTTTAACACTTTCCTGCATGCCAGGATGGCTTACTCCGTGTTATCTTAGATGGGGGTCCATCGAGAGTTTTCTTCACCGGTGATGCAAAATTATTAGAGGAAGATCTGGAGGTGTTAAAGGTAGGTTATCTACATATCTAATCTAGTCAATTCAATGTCATCTACAATTTGTAACAGACTAATTAGATTTTTGGATTTATTGTACTTTTTTTCCTTATAAAATTGAGAGTTTGGGTAGGTTAATGCTTCAAAGTCAGTGAATGGTGACGTGCTTTTTGTAGGAATTCTTTATATCTGGAGGTGACGGCCTCCCTCGGGGTGTAGTCGAAAATCAGGTTGCACGTGTTCGGCATGTGATCAAGTTGCACGGCTATGAGGTTGGTTCACCTATATCCCATGTTTGGTATTGGATTAGCTAGGTATCAAATAGCCTTAGCCATATCTTAAGACCATGTTTGGTGTTAATGATTGTGTTGGTATTGCTATGTTGTCAAATTCATCATTATATTTAAATTCTCTTATATACTAGTTTTCACTGTTTGATGTACCCTATAATTTAATACAACAACAAAAGCCTTATCCCACTAGGTGAGTGTTGTATCTACAAATTTTATGTTGACTGCTGACAAACTTAATACAATCTTCTTCCTTTATCTGAGCTTGGTGGGACCAGCTATAATTTATTAATGATCTAAAATATTTTCTTGCAACAATCATGTCTCAGAAAGCATGAAAAATGATCTGTATTATTTTGTAGACGCGAGAGTTGATTGAAGACTTGAAATCTGCTAGTGGCATGGAAATGCAAGGTAGCAAAAGCAAATTGGGAACTGATTCCAAAACTCTATTAAGAATATTATGCCACAGGAGTGACTCAGAAGCCTCTCAATTTCTGAAGAAACAATACAAAATACCTAGTTCTTCTGCTTAGAGGAATGTGTACAACAGAAGGGAACCAGCAAAATTTTTCATTTTGGTGTTAGCTTTCTGTGAATATACATTGCTGCCAATGTGTCATTTTTTGTCAGAATTATTAAAATTACCCATTCGGTGTATAATTAGCGGCCATAACTGATTTTTTTCCTTTCCTTTTTTTTCGTTTTTAATCGAACTACACTGTTGTTGATCTTCTTTTGTAAAATTTCCTCCATGTGAATACTGTAACTGTAAGATTTCAATTAATGAAGCTGCTATTCTTTCTTATAAGGGTAGTTGTTTCATATTAAGAAAACTTCAACTGAATGTGCAATTTATTCCCTAATTTCCTAATAAAGCAGTTTTATTTCTACATATAGTACTTGAATGAACAAAGTAAATAAAATGTATGTAAATCATCGTTTAGTAAGATAAGATCATTATGGTATAATTAAATGCATGTTTGGATTAAAGTTGTGAGAGCTCAAAAGTATTTTTATTCTATATGCAACATTTTTTTTCTTATTTCATTTGGTGCATTAAAATTGGTTATTATACATCAAAATTTTTACAAAAATATTTTCCAACTCTAATCCAAACATGACCTAAATTAATTAAGATTGGATATACTGGTTTTGGTAGTGATTAGATAAAATACACTTATTTGCTCTAAAGGAACCTTTTTCCTAAATTCTATAATATAGTAGGTTCAGTATTTTCCGAAAATTTCCCAAGAGCCAAGTCAGGGAGCAGAATCAGTGATTCATTCATTCATGGAAATATACAGCTGCTGTTATATGTCAGTATTGTAGGGAAGATTGTAACATTCATTCATAAAAATTGCTTATTACTTAATTCATCAGTACATTAACCCTGCACTGAATCTAGCCACCCCTAATATATAAACTTAATGGTGTGGTGTATATTTAAGTTATTTAATTAGTTTGATCAGAGTTTTCTATTCTCTGTTGAGCTATTTAAGTTTTTATTTTTACACATACATTTTAAATTATTGTTTTCATGGTTATATAAGTAACACACCGTCATTGCTTTTATATATATATGATGTTAGGTTTCTTGAATTTCTTTATTGATAAGTTGGTCACTGAAGTCTTCATTAAATGTGTACGATGTATATCTTGGATTTATTTATTCATAAGTTAGCCACCGAACTAGACTAGACTCTCTAAAGCTTTCATTAATGGATTATGTTGCCTCATGTTCAGAAGACTTTAAACCTTGAAACAAAGGCATGATTAGTCGTTCACATTGTGTTTACAAAGTGTGCGAGGTCTTATCTGTATATGAATAATTAAAATATATAAAATTATTTTCTGTAGCCAATAGTAAAATTTTTTGGATGAAAATAATATAATATTTATTAATCTTATACTTTTCCTATATGTATATATATTAGTATTTTATGTAATTATGCAAAATATGATAAGTTAGGTGATGCACTCAAGTTTTGGAAACGTGCAGAAAATGGTACCAAGTCTCTTAAAATAATAAAATAAAGACAGAAAACAAGATGAATAGTCTACCTTTGAAAAAGGCTAGTGATGATGGAGTTGGATCAGGATCGGGTAGTAAAGTGCCACAATCAACATCTTCGGTGGTTGAAAGTGATATTTGAGACAGAGATGATGACAAAGAAAGGATTTTTGAATGGCTCACTTCTGACACTGATAAGAAGCTATCAATACTTTCTATAGTGAGCATGAGCGGGTTGGGTAAGACCACACTTGCCCAACTTGTATACAATGACTCAAGGATAGATGGTACATTTGATATCAAAGCTTCGGTCTGTGTCTCAGAGAAATTTGATGTTTTCAACGTATCAAGATCAATTCTTGACACGACTACTGATTCAACTGATCATAGTAGAGAGCTAGAAATGGTTCAGAGAAGACTAAAAGAAAATTTGGCAGATAAAAGATTTCTTCTCACGACACGCAGTGAGAAGGTTTCTTCTACCATTCGGTCAGAACAACATCCCCTGCAGCCATACAAGAAAATTATTGCTGGTAGTTGTTATCCAAACATGCATTTCAAGATGGTAATCCTCAACCAAATCCAGAGTGCGAGGGGATTGTTATGAAGATAGTTGAAAAATGTAAAGGACTTCCTCTAGCCTTGAAGACAATGGGAAGTCTATTACACAACAAATCATCTGTTTCAGAATGGGAAAACATATTGAAAAGTGAGATATGGGAATTAGAGGATAGTGATATTGTTTCTGCTTTAGCACTGAGCTATCCCCACCTTCCTCCCCGTCTCAAGACATGCTTTGCTTACTGTGGTTTATTCGGGAAGGATTATGAGTTTGACAAGGAGTGTTTAATTCAGTTGTGGATGGCTGAAAATTTCCTACACTGTCATAAAAGCAGTAAGAGTCCAGAAGAAGTTGAGCAGTAGTACTTCCATGATCTACTATCGAGGTCACTCTTTCAACAATCAAGCAAAAATAAAGAAGTATTTGTCATGCATGACCTTCTAAATGATTTGGCAAAATATGTTTGTGGGGACATCTATTTCAGGTTGGAAGTTGATGAAGCAAAAAGTACACAGAAAACAGCCCACCATTTTTCAGTTGTAATTGATCACCACTAATATTTTGATGGGTTTGGAACTTTATGTGATACTAAAAGATTGTGTACATTTATGTCAACAATTAGGAGCATGAATGAATATTACTATCATTGGCATTGCAGTATGTCAAAGATACATGATTTGTTCTCCAAGTTTAAGCTCTTGCGTGTCTTATCTCTGTCTCAGTGTTCTGACATTGAAGAGCTGCCTGACTCTCTTTGCAATCTTAAACATCTCCATTCATTTGAGCTCTCCAACACTTACATAGAAAAACTACCTGAACCCACATGTTCACTTTACAACTTGCAAATACTGAAGTTGGTCAATTGTACGCATTTGAAGGAGCTGCCCTCAACTTTGCATAAACTCCTCAATTTGCGTGTTTTATCTTTGTCTCATTGTTTTGGCCTTACAGAAGTGCCCAACTCTGTAGATGATCTCAAACAACTTCTTTCATTAGACCTTTCCCAGACTCGCATGAAAAAACTACCCGATTCAACATGTTTAATCTCCAACTTGCAAATACTGAAGTTAAACAATTGTCCATATTTGGAGGAGCTGCACTTGAATTTACATGAACTCACCAATTTGCATCACCTTGAATTTGCATTACCAGAGGAGGGTCTTCCTAAATCCATTTCATATCTTCAGATTGAGGGCTATTGTCCTTTGCTCAAACAGCGTTGCCAGAAACCAGAAGGCCTAGACTGGCCAAAGATTGCTGATCACATTCAAGACTTGCTGATATAGTGATGTTGATTTTTAAGAAACTTGTATCTGCTGTGTGTGTGAGACGTCGCTGAGTTGTTTAATATTGGCTAAAATATTTCACATTTAAATCTTATTTATAATTTTTTATCAGAATTTATTTTGTTATTGATAACTAATTTTTGGTATTTGTTTAATAATTTGGAGAGTTTACCTCTAAAAAGATAATTGTCTTATATTATAAAGGTTTAATATAGATAAAAGTGACTTTATTATCTCCTAAATTTCACTTCTAACAATTGTACCTGGAGCTGCAGACTGTGTAATATAAAATTTATTTAACTTGTTACATTATGAAAGTCTAAATTTAAAAGAAATGTACTTATCTGAAGATTCAAATCAAAAGAACATTTTTAAGTGCTTAGTTGTAAATAGTTTTCATCGTTTTTCTAGTCTTCAATTTTAGATGAGGTAAATCTTATTCTTACAACCAGTGAAATCCTTTAACTTTCATTTGATCACATTGATTCTCAAATATACATATAATTATGGAAAGTATTGCAACCTTTAAAATTTTCAACTTTTGCAGTATTATTTTCTTTCATAAAAAAGGGTTATATATAATTTTATATAGTCAATCTAATTACAATTTAACACGTATAATAAGTTTTTTTACTTTTAAAATAATTATTTTAAAGTAATTCAAATAATAATTTATAATTGAATTGTACTGTGGCTGCATATACATTAAATTCAAATTCATTTATTTTAACAATGTTTGGATTAAAATATTTAAGGTCTTTATTGTTTGAATAAAGATATGTTTTTTGAAGACTTGAATAAAAATATTTAAGGTTGTTATACATTTAATAACTTCTAAATTTGTAAATTGCCAAAAAAAATTAATTGACTCCTACTTATAATTGTATTATGGTTGTTGTAGTTATTTTTTTTTGTTACAATTAAAGAACGCTTACAGATATTTATAAATTATCGACATTAGCCATGAAAATCAAAATCACATTCTTATAGAAGTTTTTTTTTACCAATTGATGAATTGGACCAACCTTTATTGATATTACATGGTTGTAGTTAAGTTCCTAAAAATATTTATAAAAAATCATTAAATAAGATATTAATAATTAATAATATTTTAAAATGAAACTTAAAATAATTTATCTTTCACTCTCTTTTAATAACTCAAATTCTAATTTGTAGATTATTATCCTAGAAACTATGGATTTCTTACTTCACCCCTTATGTATGGTCTCCCCCAACAAGTTACAACAATTTTTAATTTAATTTATCTTAATATTTTTTACCTGATAAAAAGTATTAAATATTTTATTATTACCGTATATATTGATTCAAACTATGATTTAATTAATTCAAAATTGACACATGATTAAAATAGTTGAAGATGCCTGGAAATTACCTGGTCATTTGGTTGGACACTATTAAAATATATATTCAGGTAATAACTAACTTTTTTTATCAACTTCTCTTTAAATGTAAAAACTCTTATTTTTTCTAAAAAAACTTTTCCATCCCAACTTCACTTTCAAAGAAGGAAAACTGAAAAAGAAAAAGGACTGCACTAAGTTAAATATCAGGCATGTACATTATAACATTATTGATACAATGCATTTAAGACTATCACCCTTCTATTAGATTTAGACACTATCATATATATATATATATATATATATATATATATATATATATATATATATATATATATATATATATATATATTAAATTACAAATCAATCATTAAAACTGGCTTCCAATCTTACGTATAAAGGTAAGCATCGGAATATCCTACAGTCTAACGCTGCTAGAACGAGCCGTTGCAAAATTTCCTATTAGTTCTAGAAGGAGCCAATTGCTAAAACTACAGCTATGCAAATGAAAAAAATTCCAAATAGAATCCTTATTTTTCCCAGTCCTTCCTTTCAAAGTATGCAAAACAAATAAGATAATTCCAATTCTTATATCGAACAACATAGAAACACAATCTCGAGGACAATGTTCACCTAGTAATAGATTGAACATTTCAAATTTTAGATTCCTGTTAATAAAACCAATAAATCTTAATTAAACACCAAAATGATAAATGAGTAAATATCACATATTAGAACAACTACAAATGATGTCGCGTAATCTCATAGCAAACTAGTGCATCAAGAAGATGAATTTTTTTAATTTACATTGACATAGACCTTTACAAAAAAGAAATAGATCACAGGATATGGAATCTGAAATAGTAAAGTATCCGGACTAAAAATTTGCATGATCCAATTATTTCCTGTACATTGGAATGTGTGTCTTCATCATGTGGTTGTTTAAAATGACCATTCACAACTATAAACAAAGTCCAAGATGAAATTAGTCACATATTATTTACCTTGAATAAGAAAAAGATTGTTATTATGATCAAGGAAACCACAAATATGTTAAGACAAACAATTAACTATTTGAGACAGCTTCATTAACCAAATATTAATCATTAGAAAAAAACAAAACAAAGGGTTGGATCATGGTTTTAAATAACGTTCTACAATGGCGATTGTCATCGTAATATGAAGGTATTTTGACTCACTGTAACCGTAATTACAGACACATCAGCAGTATTTTCCCACAATTACCCGCAATATAAATATTTTTTACTCAATGTAATCGCAACCGCAACCACACTTTAAAATGATAGGATGAACCAAATAATGGAGTGATCAAAATCAAATTATTAGAAAGATTACGTTAGGAAACCACAAATCACTAATGCTTATATTAGGAAATTAAAGAATGCATAGAGGCAATCAAGAGAATTGAATTCTTGATAAAACAGATTGCAAGAGAGGCCATCAAGGGGAATTCAGTGTTTTGTGTAACATATTTCTAGATTTTGAGCTGGGATTTTTCTTTGAGTGTTATCTCTGGAAGAGAATCTAGCTAGGAGACCGATGAAATTAGTCTCATAATATTTACCTTGAGTAATACGGAGACCGATGATTGAAAGAAGTCATATCAAAAACTTATTAGATTAGATAGTGACATTATATAGTGACAGTTGAATGCCAGTAAGAAATTACTAATAGTAATGCTTTTAATTACTAAAAAGCATAGTGGAAGATAACGACCATAAAGGAAGCCCAAAAGAAGTATGAATAAAAAAGATAAGTTTCAGTATCAAACACAGACACTCAGTCTCTTGTCGTGTTCGGTGTCTGACACGAGTCCGTGGTGTTTAACACCGACATAACACCTATACTATGTTCTATATTTTAGACATTACAGGTGTTCACGTGTCCGTGTCCGTGTCATGTCTGGTGTCCGTATCTGTGTCGTGTCTGGTGTCCGTATCGGTACTTCATATTCATAGCCACTCATTCATTCATGGAATACAGCTGTTGAAGTTTGAGAGACTCGAGAATTATTGCTTATACTGACCATCAAAGAAAAAGATGTTCACCCCACTACCTTAAAGTAAAGCCATCATTCATTGGCATAAGCTGCAGTGTGAAAGTTTGTGTTGTGGGAAAGAATCACTCAATTATTGTCATAGGCTGCAATGCATTGAGTCATTGGCTTCTAATTACTCGTTTCCATTCGTCCACTCCACTCCTCTTCCTACCATGGCGTTAGAATTCGTTGGTGGTGCTGTTCTCTCTTCTTTCCTTCAGGTTACATTTGACAGGCTGGGTTCTCATCAAGTTCTGGACTTCTTTCGTGGAAGAAAACTCGATGAGACGCTACTGAGCAAGTTGAAGGTGAAGTTACTGTCCATAGATGCTCTAGCTGATGATGCAGAACAAAAGCAGTTCAGAGATTCACGTGTGAAAGCATGGCTTGTTGCTGTCAAAGATGCGGTGCATGAGGCAGAGGATGTCTTGGATGAAATAGAATATGAACACTCCAAATGCCAAGTTGAAGCTGAACCTGAATCTCAAACCTGTACTTGCAAGGTACCAAATTTCTTCAAATCTTCTCCTCTTAGTTCCTTTAACAAGGAAGTTAAATCAAGGATGGAACAACTCATTGGCAGCCTAGAATTTCTCTCGAGCCAAAAGGGTGATCTAGGTTTGAACAATGCTAGTGGTGTTGGATCTGGATTCGGTAGTGAAGTGTCACAGAAATCACCATCAACATCTTTGGTGGTTGAAAGTGTTATTTATGGCAGAGATAATGACAAGGAAATGATAATTAATTGGCTCACTTCTGACTCTGGCAACCACAGTAAGTTATCAATACTTTCTATTGTGGGTATGGGCGGAATGGGTAAAACCACACTTGCCCAACATGCATACAATGACCCAAGGATAGATGATGTATTTGACATCAAAGCTTGGGTCTGTGTTTCAGATGATTTTACTGTTTTCAAGGTAACAAGAACAATTCTTGAGGCAATCACTAAGTCAACTGATGATAGTAGAAACCTACAGATGGTTCATGAAAGATTGCTAGTAGAGTTGAAAGATAAAAAGTTTCTTCTTGTTTTGGATGATGTTTGGAACGAAAAACTGGACGAATGGGTAGCTGTGCAGACTCCTCTATATTTTGGGGCTGAGGGAAGTAGAATCATTGTCACAACACGCAATAAGAAAGTTGCTTCTAGCATGAGGTCAAAAGAACACTACCTGCAGCAATTACAAGAAGATTATTGTTGGCAGTTGTTTGCAGAACACGCATTCCAAAATGCTAATCCTCAATCAAATCCAGACTTCATGAAGATTGGTATGAAGATAGTTGAAAAATGTAAAGGACTTCCTCTAGCCTTGAAAACAATGGGAAGTCTATTACACACCAAATCTATTTTGGAATGGAAAGGCATATTGGAAAGTGAGGTATGGGAATTAGATAATAGTGATATTGTCCCTGCTTTAGCACTTAGCTATCACCACATTCCTTCCCATCTCAAAAGATGTTTTGCTTATTGTGCATTATTTCCCAAAGGTTATTTGTTTGACAAGGAGTGTTTAATTCAGTTCTGGATGGCTCAAAAATTGCTACAATGCCATCAACAGAGTAAGAGTCCAGAAGAAATTGGTGAACAGTACTTCAATGATCTATTATCGAGGTCCTTCTTCCAAGAATCAAGCAACATAGAGGGGGGAAGGTGTTTTGTCATGCATGACCTTCTCAATGATTTGGCAAAATATGTTAGCGAGGACATGTGTTTCAGGCTGGAAGTTGATCAAGCAAAAACCATACCAAAAGCAACCCGTCATTTTTCAGTTGTGGTCAATGATTATCGATATTTTGAAGGTTTTGGAACTTTATATGATACAAAAAGGTTGCATACGTTTATGTCAACAACTGACTGCAGAGATTCTCATGAATATTATTGGAGGTGCAGGATGTCAATACATGAGTTGATCTCCAAGTTTAAGTTCTTACGCTTCTTATCTTTGTCTTATTGGCATAGACTCACAGAGGTGCCTGACTCTATTGGCAATCTTAAACATCTTCGTTCTTTAGACCTTTCCCATACTAGCATAAGAAAACTACCAGAGTCAACTTGTTCACTCTACAACTTGCAAATACTGAAACTGAATGATTGTAAATATTTGAAGGAGCTGCCCTCAAATTTACATAAACTCACCTATTTGCGATACCTTGAATTTATGAATACTGGAGTGAGAAAGCTGCCAGCACATTTGGGAAAACAGAAGAACCTTCTAGTATTGATAAATTCGTTTGATGTTGGGAAAAGTAGGGAGTTCACTATTCAGCAGTTAGGAGAACTCAATCTTCATGGAAGGCTATCAATTGGTAGGCTGCAGAATGTTGAGAATCCATCGGATGCCTCAGCTGTGGATTTGAAAAATAAAACACACCTTATGCAGCTAGAATTAAAATGGGATTACAATGGGAACCTTGATGATTCTTCCAAAGAAAGGGATGAAATTGTAATTGAGAATCTAGAGCCTTCCAAACACTTGGAGAGGTTGTCAATCAGGAACTATGGTGGTAAACATTTTCCAAATTGGTTACTACATAATTCTTTATTGAATGTGGTGTCCTTAGTGTTGGACAGATGTCAATCTTGCCAACGTTTGCCTCCCCTTGGACTCTTGCCATTGCTCAAGAACCTGGAGATTTCAGGCCTTGATGGGATAGTGAGTACTGGTGCTGATTTTCATGGGAATAGCTCTTCTTCATTTACATCCTTGGAAAAATTGAAATTCTACAATATGAGAGAATGGGAAAAATGGGAATGCCAAAATGTGGCAAGTGCTTTTCCAAGTCTTCAACATCTTTCCATAAAGGAATGTCCTAAGCTGAAAGGGAACCTGCCACTGTCCGTGCCGCTTGTTCATTTAAGGACACTAACAATTCAGGACTGCAAAAATCTTCTAGGCAATGATGGATGGTTGGAATTTGGTGGGGAACAATTCACCATCAGGGGACAGAACATGGAAGCAACGTTGCTGGAAACGAGTGGGCACATCATATCT
The DNA here is from genome assembly GCF_004193775.1 of Glycine soja. Classification (NCBI taxonomy): domain Eukaryota; kingdom Viridiplantae; phylum Streptophyta; class Magnoliopsida; order Fabales; family Fabaceae; genus Glycine; species Glycine soja. The sequence continues at coordinate 38,075,770 of NC_041012.1, read as the reverse complement.
GACACTTGTCTTAAAAAGTTGTATGTTTATTCTTGTCCAGAAATGAATATTCCCATGAGCCGTTGCTACGATTTCCTTGAATCGTTGACCATCTGTGATGGCTGCAACTCTCTAATGAGCTTTTCGCTAGATTTATTCCCAACACTTCGGAGACTTCGTCTTTGGGAGTGTCGTAATCTACAGAGGATTTCACAGAAGCACGCTCATAATCATGTGATGTATATGACAATCAATGAGTGTCCTCAATTAGAATTATTGCATATCCTCCTTCCATCTCTGGAGGAGCTACTCATAAAAGATTGTCCAAAAGTTCTGCCTTTCCCTGACGTAGGTTTGCCATCAAATCTAAACAGGTTGACTCTCTATAATTGCTCCAAATTTATAACCTCACCAGAAATAGCTTTGGGAGCCCATCCCTCTCTAAAAACCTTGGATATTGGAAAACTGGACCTGGAGTCATTTCATGCTCAAGATTTGTTGCCACATTCTCTTCGTTATCTATGCATCTATGACTGCCCCAGCCTCCAATACTTACCAGAGGGTCTCTGCCACCACTCCTCTCTCAGGGAACTGTTTCTTCTGAGCTGCCCCAGGCTCCAATGCTTGCCAGATGAGGATCTGCCCAAGTCCATTTCAACTCTGGTAATTCGGTATTGTCCCTTGCTCCAACCGCGTTGCCAGAGACCAGAAGGCGAAGACTGCGGAAAGATTGCTCATATTGAAAATCTCTTTATTATTGACTGATTCTGATTCTGATTGATTATCACATTGAAAATTCTATAGGGTTCTCTTCTGCTAAGTGATTCTTGTAAATCACTCGATCATTATTTTCTAAAATTTGCTTTCTGCTTCTAGCTAGAGTCTGGACCCATCAGTTATTTGCTAATTGGACAAAATATTACACGGTAAAAATTTGTTTCCAATGTTTTACGAGAATTCATTGTGGCATGCATTGACAGCTATTTCTTCATACATTATGCATTTGATAATTTGAATATATAGCTGAATTCTAAAGAGATAATTGTTCTTTTTATATTGAAAAGGTTTGATATAGTTAACACCTAACAGTGATTTTAACACCTAAATTATACTTCTGTTAGTTCTTAGAAGAACGGAAAAGCGGATTTAGTTATTGAATGGTGATTGTACGTCGCAGGTTTAGGAGAGAGATTTAGTAGGAAATTTTTGAAGAGAAGTAGTACTTAGTAGATGGCTGTCTAGTAATCTCTTGGATAAAGGTAGTATATTGATTTCTCAAAGAAAACTAAATGATGACTTTCATTGTAACCAATAAAACCTAAGTTCAACCAACTTCCCAATTTAAACAACTTAATGTGGACAACACAACGCTCAAGAAATATGATCTCCTTGTAATGACTAACTATGGAGGCAAGCTCTAGAGAGATGTGTGAGGAGTTCCGCCTTTGTTGTGTGTTATGTTTGTGAAGGATGGGATAATGATGGATTGATCACTTGAGATAGTCGGAGAGATGTGAAACTCCATGTGATGTGTAGATGAGTTTATGTTGTTTAGTTGATTGTTGTCTGATACCATTAACAGAGGAGCCAACACAAACTTATATATAAAGGACAATCCCAGTGGGGGGAAATCATTGAGGAGTCAATCCTCCCAGATTAGTGATACTTGGGGATGGATCATTGACTCATTGTTTCTTAGGGATATGACATTGAGTTTCCACGATGTAAACTTAGCAATCCCGACAAATGCGAGACATCACCAATTAGCTAGAGCTTGTCATTATACCATGGTGAGGGTGTACTTCCAAGAGTCATCCAACTTAAAATGTGTAAGACCATTGAGTTCTAGAAGTTTTAGTGGCAACAGACCCGTGATGTCATAAGTTAAGAATTTGTTAGAAATGTGAATAAGATTGTGAGAAAGACTCTGAGAGGACCACATCAAGGTGCTTAGTATGTATTTTTGTGATTGTAAATTCGTTTGCTTGTGATTTTTATAAGAGATGAGTGATTCACTTCATACACCTTTTGTTTTTCAGATAAAGATGAAGGACTTGATGGAAATAACAAAGATCGAATGAAAAATTTGTGACGAGCACTAAAAAGATGGTTGTGCTTGTTCAAGAAGAAGATGAATCCATTAATGATGCATCGAGAGTTTTGAAGTAAATATATAAGGGTTAGATCTTCTTTAAGTCATTGTTCTAAGTCTTAGTCTTGTCTTGTACAAAAAATGATAGATTAGGTTTTAATCAATGTTGTTATCACTCTATTGTATGTGACTCTGATGTATTAAGTATCTAATTTTAGGGATATAAACATTTGTTATAATTGTATTACGTAATTTTTTAACAAAATATAATTGAGAATGTACAAATGAACTTTTGAGTGTTTTGTATTATTTTAACAAAAATCGAATATTTTATAAATTAAATTATTTATTATTAAAATATATGATGTTGATGGATATCTTATGTTACGTCCAACAAATATTATTCAAATATGACTTATTGTTTTTAAAATATCTCAAGTATTATCCAAATATGACTTATTCATGATTTTGATAAATAAATACAATAATATAGTCAAATAATTTGTCTAAGGTTAATTATTTTATTTCATAATTTCTAAAATAAATTAAGAAAAATCATAATAATGATCAGGGTTGTTACAACAATCACATATTTATTTCCTCTAAAAAATACTAAAAGGTATTATTCAATTCAATTATTAATTCAAATCAATATTATTCTATTATGTGAATAGATTATATTTTATTATTCATTCTATTATAGCTATATTCAATTATTATTCTATTAATTGCAAACAATTATATTTTTATAATTTTTATTCTTAATCAATTATTTCATTCTTTTTTGAGCATTTCTAATAATGATCCTATTATTTTTTTAATAATGTACTATAGATAATGATCGACCACTTTATTTCATTTCTTTTTAGTATTTTTTAGTTAACAATATATATTTTTTAAGTAATATATATTAAGCTATATCAGATTTACAATAAATAATATTTTGCATAATGTAAATAAAAATTATAAGAATAAAATGTAAAAAGGAAATATTAAATTTGTGAACCATATTTAAACATTAATTGATAAAAATGTGTTCAACTATTAAAGAACATTTGAAATTTCAATAATAACATTCATCCATTTGAAATAAATTTTTAGTTCAAAATAATTTTTTCTCATTTATTCAATTAGAGAAGATTTTTATATTTTAAATTAACTTATTTGACTAATGCTCAATTTTCTTCAATTAACAATATATAAATTTATTAATATAAAAATATAGAAAATATATCAAATATAAAATAAAATTCAAGGGATATATTTTTAGTGAAGTAAGAAGTTTTATAAAAACATAAATCTGATGCATGTATCTAAAAATATAGTATACATCACATAAAATATTGGTGTATTTTTTTATAACATTTAACATTTTATCATATATTAATAGGTTAACTATTGTATATATATATACTAGGCTTAAATTGTTGTTTTAATCCCTCAATTTAGGGTGGATACTTTTTCAAGTCCATGAATTTTAATAAATTATTTTTTAGTCTCTAACATAATATATTAATATTTTATGTCATTTTTTTTAGTATTTTGTGACATTTTAAATGAAATTTAAAATAAATTAGTATTATGATTTAATTTGAAAATAGTCCATTTTCTTGTCAATATGGTTTCAACAATTTTTAAAATAAATATAAAAATTGATCTCTGGTATTAAAACTAATTTTAAATAAAACATAATTAGTGTTTTAGACTCTGAATTTAGGGTGTATATTTTTTTAGTCTTAAAATTTAAAACTATTTTTTTTCCTGAACTTTAACATTGTTATCTATCACATAATAAAATTATACTTTGCGATAGTATTTAACTTTCATAAATTATTTTATAATTTTTTTGTCATTAAAATTATATTTTAAACTTGTCACAAAAATGTTAAAGACCACCACAAAATGTTGATTTATTATCTCATAGAATAAAAAAATAATTTATCAAAATTTAGAAATTTATAAAAATATTTTTAAATTTCAGGAATTAAAATAACACACTCACTACACTGAAGAACTAAAACAATAATTAAGTTTATGTACTAATATATATTTTATTAATTAAATATAATAAATAAATACATAAAAAAATTATATATATAAAATTTATAAATTATAAAATTATTACAAGATACGAGATACTAATTATAAAATTTATAAAAGCTAGTTAATTGTATTTTGTAAATCACATAATCATTGCAAGAAAAAAAAGTAAAATAAATAATTCAATTAATATTATAAATTCATGACAATCATCCCTCTCAAATTTCTCTTTATTTCTTTACTAATTTCACTTCTATCTCCTTTCATTTTCAAATCAATTTAAATTTTTATTTCCTACATTTTCTATTTTTTTTGTCCCTACTTCCCAATTTTCATTCCTACCATTTTTGTCCTGCAATGTGAAATTTGATAACAAATCTGAGAAATAAAAATATAAAATTTAATTCCAAAAAATATAAAAAGTGTGAGCAGTCAACTTTTTATTGTCACTGAGATACAAATTTGTTACTGAAATAATTGAGAACAAATAACGAATTTGTTACTGAAATAATTGAGAACATTATCGACTAAATTGGATAAAAATATCAGTAAGATATCATATTTGAACGTATATGTAAATAATTTTTTTGTTGGACAAAAATATCAATATTTTTTTATTAACGAAAAATATGAGTGATTTTTTTACCTACATGTACATTGAACAGAAAATATTAATAAATTATTATTATTGGAAAAAAATATTAATAATTTTTTATTAGACCTATATATCATAATGTTTCTTTTGAACTAATTTGTTCATGAAAATTTATTTCATTTAAAAATAAAATAATTTTATGATAAATTTTTATTATTTTTTTATCGTTACAAGTATAACATTATAATAATAATAATGAAAAAAATATATTAACAAACATAATTTAAAACAAAACAATATTATTCACGCATACTTTATTAATTGTGATGGAGAAAAAAAATTAACTGCCAGCGTTGCAGTTGTTATACTTTCTTATATTTATTTGTCAGTGAATTAGAAGCAAAAGTGACTATTTTTTTTAATACCTTTTCTGGTTGTCATCCTCTTTCCACTAAATCCCACCAAAAACCCTTCAAAATCCCAAAACCCTTCCAAAGATAAGTTGCTTGGGTTCTTCCTTCTACCGCCCACCGTCCCAGGATTGAACTCAACTCAGGAAACTCGGACTCGTGGAATGAACGATGGAGGTTGCGATTACGAGAGGTTAGGGCATTTTGATTTTTCATTGTCTACTCTTTCTTTGATTCTGTTTTTTGATTTTTTTTTTGTTCTTTTTCTTTTCCCTTGTACGTTCTGTGTTTGATTAAGCATTTTGGTTCTTCCCCTCTGATTCTCGGAAAAGTAATGAACTCCAAGCGTTTTTGGATAAAAAAAGTCCGTTCTGTGTCTTGTTACGTCCAAAACGCCGTTTCCTTGTGTCCGTGACAAACGATTTTTGGCCACTCCGCGATGTCGCTGGGTAACGGTAACGCCGCGGTCCGACACCGAGATGTTGCAAACGATATTGTCGTTACCGACCAATATTTAAAATCTTTTCAAAACCTGAACCAGTTTTCTTTTTTTATTATTATTTGGTGGTTTAGGTTTTCATAGATTATTAGGTGTTTTTGCTGATTCATTGTCTATGTTCCTTAGGTGTTTTTAGTGCTATTCTCCGATCAGAATTGCAGTTTCACGTCGGGAACCTAAGCCTACTTTTAGTGTAAACATTTATTATGAGGAATATCGAGGTGAAACTCCATTTTTGATTGGTGCTTAAGGAACTGCATCTAAGTTTTTTTTCCTGAAAGGATTTTAGTGCGTAGATTTGATTAAAACTAATTAGTACTTATAGCTATATGTTCTGTACATGTATTATCTTTATCTTTAAATAGTATCTCATTTTGTATGCAATGTCTGCAGTTTGACATTTGCTTTTTAATATGCTTATGTTTTTAGCTAGCTCGAGCCTTTTTTGGTGGAACTAGTGTTTTGGTAATCTTCATGTTCCTTATTAAGTTTAATAATTCATAATAAACACTTTGTGTTTATTTCTGCATAGACTGCTATATCTTGGTATCATATAAAAAATGGTCTTATATAATATTCACTGCAAATGATGTGTTGCCCTTTTACACATTTGGTTCATGTTGATATGGATTATGATATCCTTCTTTGGATTTTTTTAATGCAAATTTATATAGCAAGCACTGCAAATGATGTGTTACCATTACTTATCAATCAATAATTTAAGGTTAAAAATAAAAACACAGACTGTGCTAATCATATAGGAGTGGCCAAAACAAATTTGAGCAATCTTTTTTGTTTCTTTTCTTTAATTACAGACCCATGGTGCTTCGTGGAAACATTCTTCTTTTCTACCCCAGCTTGATGTGATAATGGATATATGACACTATCCTTTAGAGAAAAACTGCATCTAACTAAGCTACTATTCACAGGACAGATAATGGTGTGAATTTGGATTGATTTTCACCATGGGTTGCTTTACATAACTTTCATGCGGTATTTGTTTCATACGGGTCAAACTAGCATTTCTTTTTTTGATCAGCAAAAGTAAGATTATAATATATATAGTAATAATATCAGTACAAGGGGTACTGTTGTATATACGACCTAGCACCATATTATGCAGAACTATGGTGTCCTAATACGAGCTATACAGCAAGAATTAAGTAGCCATAGATCTGACTGTAAGCTTGGCACCCAACTACACAATATCTATATTCTATATGCTAATCCCCCCTGATTACAAAACCCATCCCTGATTTGACTTACCTTTAGGTGAAAAGTTGTAAGCATTTTTCTGATAATTGGTACAACTGGAACACTTCGTTGTAGAATCTTTGGAAATCCTAACTTGTAATATCTGTGCTTCGAATTTTAAATATGGCCTGTTCTTTTTGTGATTGATGTTTTACAGTGTCATTTGTAGCTAAGGGAGGAATGACGGAGGAAGTTCCTGGGATTGTAGAAGCTGCTGAACCTCCAACATCATCACAATCACCTGCTGATGTGCCACATAATTTGGAAACAGAACAAATGACTCCTACAAAGTATTCTATTATCAGTAGGAATGGGGTTGGGACCACAGGAAAACACATACCTTTACTTGTGAATCTCTTTGAAGTTGCTGTTAATGTTCCAGACACAGTATTTTTTCAGTATAGTGTATGTTGACCATTTCTGTCTCTGCAATTTCCCTTATATGTTATCTTGGACTTTAGCTTATTGAAGGATTTCCAGGTTGCTATTACTTTCGAAGATAAACAAGCTGTTGAAAGCAAGGGCATTGGGAGAAAAGTGATTGATAGGCTTTACCAAACATACTCTTCTGAACTTGGTGGCAAAAGGTTTGTATATGATGGAGGGAAAACTTTGTACACAGTGGGTCCTCTGCCACTAAATAAGTACGAGTTCAAAGTGTTGCTGGAGAAATCATTTACAAAACGGTATGTCTTGTGTATGACTGTCTTATTTATGTCATGTTTTATTTTTCCCTTAAAGCTTATTGTTCCAACTCTAGCAGTAGTGCCAAGAGTCCTGGTGCTAATGGAAGCCTTCATGAGGAAACTAAAAGGTCAAAACATTCATTTCAGTCAAAGACATTCATGGTGGAGATAAGTTTTGCTACCAAAATACCACTTCAGTCCATTGTTATTTCCTTGAAAGAGGTTGAGTCGGATACCAATTCTCAAGATGCTTTGAGAGTGCTTGATACTATACTGAGGCAGCGTGCAGCTAACTGGTATCTACACATCTTCTAAAGATATCTTGATTATTTTCTTGAATGGAATTTAAATTTTAATCATAACCTCTTTGGTCTAAATTAGTTGAACCATTTTCTTTTGAATGTGAAGTGGGTGTCTCTTGGTAAGGCAATCTTTTTTTCATGATGACTCAAGAAATTTCAATGATGTTGGGGCTGGTGTAACAGCAGTCTCAGGTTTTCATTCCAGTTTTCGTTCCACACAGCGAGGATTGTCTCTCAATATTGGTAGAAGTGCTTTCACACATATCTTGGAATCTTATTTTCATAAAATTGTATTCTTTTCCTGCTTACACTATTCATTTTTTTCTAGACGTGTCAACAACTATTATCATAAAACCTGGACCTGTAATTGATTTTCTGTTATCAAATCAGCAAGTGAAGGAACCCCGTTATATTGACTGGGAAAAGGTGACAAACTTGTACATATGGTTAATGAATCCGCTTTAATAATTGCCCATGATGTTTTTTAATTTTTGGTAATCTGTAGGCGAAAAAAATGCTTAAAAATTTAAGGGTGCAAGCAACTCATCATAACCAGGAATTTAAAATTTCTGGGTTGAGTGAGAAACCATGCATTCAGCAACTGTAAGTGCTTGTTTTCTAAAAGTCAAGTGTCTATTATATTTACTAGAAATAAATAAGGGGGAAACAAAATCTTAGGGGTCTCTTGACCCAAAAAACTATTGAGTCTGATTTCTTCCTCAGTTTTAGTATGAAGGTTAAAAATGATGACAACAATAGCAGAGGGCAGACAGTGGATATTACTGTTTATGAATATTTTGCCAAACACTGTGGCATAGAGTTGACCTCATCTGCTTATCTTCCATGTCTTGATGTTGGGAAACCAAAACGTCCCGTCTATCTTCCCTTGGAGGTTTGTTGATATTTTGATCTTAGCTAAAAACCTTGTGGTTCATATTTTGTATCAATTTTATTATTTTGCTTCAACAGTTTAGCACTTTGGACCAGTTATGTCTGATTACTATTTTCTTGCCTTTTCTTTACTTTTGGTGGAGTAGCTATGTTCACTTGTTTCCCTCCAACGGTATACAAAGGTTTTATCTCTGATGCAAAGAGCATCTTTAGTTGAAAAATCACGCCAAAAGCCTCAAGATAGAATCAAAATTTTAAAAAGTGTAAGTTTATAATTGTTATGTTGTTCAATTTTATAATTAATATGTTAAACTTGTTAAAATATATAGGCTGTAGGAAAATGCTATGATGATGATCCTGTTCTTGCTGCATGTGGCATTTCTATTGAGAAACAACTGAATCTGATTGAAGGTCGTGTTCTTGAAACACCAAAGGTATGCATTGATTGATTAGGTACCTGCATGTGGCATTTCTATTGTTTCACATTTTTGTGTGCACAGAATATATAATTGAGGAGAGATAAAAGAGAAAATGGTGTAAAGGAGGTGGTATCCTGATAGGTACCTGTTAGTAGTTAGTCAAGTGTCTGTTAGTGAGAGAGCTAGTTAGTTAGGAAAGTTGATTGAATAAATTAGACATGTTGCCGTTAAATAAGAGGGGTTGAGAGGGAGTGGTATGGTGAAAAAGAATTGGGACTTTGGGAGAGACCTGGATCTCTTTAATATCTAGGGAATTCTTTGAAGAGGATGCACTCAATCAATAAAGAAATGCTATTTTCTTCTGGGGGAAAATTTTCAAGAAAATGGCTTCAAGATTATTCCAAGATTTGATGGAAGTGAGGCCTATTAGTGGCCTGATCAATGCAGAGCAGTATCTTGGGGAAAACAGTATACCTGAAGAGTTGAAATTATCATGGGTCGGTGCATTTTGCATTGAGAGGAGAAACTCTTAAATGGTGTGTTTCTTGGGAGAACAACTAGAATGCAACTTGGTGGACTTTTCAGAAGGCAGTGTTCAAGAAATTCCAATGTGTGTTTGTCTTGAAGATTCAGAAACTGGGGGGCAAGAAAACAGATGCAGGGATGAAGTTCAAGAAGATAGCCTAAGACCAATGACGTGGAGGGCAGAAGTTGATGATGCAAGCAGCAGCAAAACATAACATAAGATGACAATTTTGAGAGAACAGAACAAGTGGATCATGGGCAAGAAACGGATGCAGGAAAGCTACAAAAATTGGGAGAAACCCAACAAAAGAAATCCAACAACATTTTGGATAAAGAATCAGAAAACAAAAGCAAAAATGAAGTTCTTGAGATCAAGAATCAAAGTGGCAGAGATGACACTGGGATCGGTCTATTTGTCAGTTGCATAGAGGAGCCTAGAATTGGGGGAAGCCCTATGTTTGACATGAGGGAAGAGCCAATGACTGAACCAATGACAACAATGGAGGTTTTGGATTTGGGTAGTGCAATGAACCCACCACAGGAGCTCAATAAGGTAGAGCATCTTGATGATCGTCAGCTGCTACCATGTGCAGCGGTGCAGTTAACAAGGGAGCCATGGGATCTCCATATAATTACAGAGCCTCTGATTCTCTGTCTCACAGCAAATATACCATAGAAGGAAGCACACTAAAGGAGCACAGGGGCATTCACATGTTTGTGTTTAACCTGGGAGGAGTGGAAGCTATTCTTGGAATGCTGGGTGCAATTGGCTTGGTCATCATGCCTTAATAAGTTGCACATAAATGGAACGTCATTTCAGCAGTCAGAGGTCATTCACCTCACCTTCAGGATAAGGTGTATGGTTAGGGAGAGTCATTAGTAGTTGGTTAAGTGACTTAGTTAGATAGTTAGGTTAGTTGGTTGAAGAAATAAGGCATGTTGCCTTTAGATAAGAGGGAGTGATATCTAGTCATTTGGTGAAATATAATTGGGACTTGAGAGAGGCCTGGATCTCTCAAATTTCCAGGGAATTCTTTGTAGAGATACAGTCAATCAATAAATAAATTCTATTTTCTTCCATTTCTGATCCGGTTTCTATCATTTCCTTCAATTATCTGAGAATTAAATGCACACATTGATACAATTCTATTTGAGACACACAGTTGAAGGTTGGTAAGAATGATGATTGCATCCCCCATAACGGAAGGTGGAATTTTAATAAGAAGGTATTGCATTATTTTTCACATTCAGAAAGTGTTCAGGACTTACTTTTTTTAAGAGTTATCTAAAATTTGGTTAACTAGTTTAGTAATTGACGATGCTATATTTCTTATTTATAGACACTTCTACAAGCATCACATATTGATTATTGGGCTGTTGTCAACTTTTCTGCAAGTTGTGATACTAGTTACATATCAAGGGAGCTGATCAGATGTGGAATGAGCAAGGGCATTGTATGTCACCAGGCTTTGTATTCTAATGTTTGATGCTATATTTAATCTGCTTTCTTTCTTCTTTTTATTTGATTAATCCATTTCAAATGTACTTTAAATATCTACGCAGAACATTGAACGGCCATATACTTTGATAGAGGAGGAACCACAGTTGAGAAAATCTCACCCTGTTGCAAGGGTTGAAAGAATGTTTGACCTGCTTGCATCAAAACTGAATAGAGAGCCAAAGTTGATTCTTTGTGTCTTGCCAGAGAGGAAAATTTGTGATATATATGGTATATCTTTAGGCAAATGTTTCTATGGTTTCTTTTATATCAAATATTTTTTATTCACCTTATGATCATTCATCAACTTTAGGGCCTTGGAAAAAGAAGTGTCTGAGTGAAATTGGTGTTGTCACACAGTGCATTGCCCCTGTCAAGATCACTAATCAATACCTTACTAATGTTCTTCTTAAAATCAATTCTAAGGTAACTGAGTATAACTGATATTTTTACAAACATAAGTATTTTTGACTTGATAACATCACGTATAGTTTAAATAATCTATTATGCCTGCAATATATAGCTTGGAGGAATAAATTCTCTGTTGGCAATAGAGCATTCTGGGCATCTTCCCCTGATTAAAGATACCCCAACGATGATTTTGGGGATGGATGTCTCTCACAATTCACTTGGTCGATTAGATAGTCCATCAATAGCAGCTGTAAGGCTAGTTTGGTTTTGTATTTCTTGTACCTCTATATTTTTGGATTTTTGGTTATCTCTGCAGCATATCGTTCTGTTGTATAATGTTGGATTGTAGGTTGTTGGATCTCGACATTGGCCACTGATTTCAAGGTATAGAGCGTCTGTGAGAATGCAGGCATCCAAGGTGGAGATGATTGATGCTCTATACAAGCCATTGGAAAATGGGAGTGATGATGGTATTATCAGGTTAGAGTAAAATGTATATTGAACTTCTGTTTTGTATTTATTTAGGAAAAAATGCAAAAAATACCCTGAATTTCATCTCATTTTGATGTAGCCTAATGGGATCCCTGTAAACAAAAATTATATTGTATAGAAGGGCCAGTGGAGGAACAAGCGTAGTTATTGGACTATCCAACAAAACCCGCATATTAGAGGATATATTCCAGTAGAACAATGACCCAGAGGGTAGAGATGCTACTGAGCTGGCTGAAGTTTATTAGTAATAGCATAGTGAAGCAGGGGGGTTAAGGGGAATTTAGCTTATGGTGTGAGAAAAAGGGAAGCAGTTTTTATTTTTATTTTTTCCCCATGGTGTGGGTAAAGAAGCTAGTTCATGACAGGAGGATTCGCTTTGGTACATGGAATATAGACACACTTACTGGAAAATCTATGAAAATAGTGGATGTTATGGTGAGGAGGAAGATCAATTTTATGTGCCTACAAGAAACTAAGTGGACAGGTGAAAAAGCGAAAGAATTAGACAACTCGGGATTTAAGCTGTGATACACGGGAAAAATCAGATTAAGAAATGGGGTAGGGATTATTGTGGACAAAGAGTGGAAAAAGGATGTCGTGGATGTAAGAAGAGTAGGAGATCATATCATAGCCTTAAAAGTGGTAGTGGGACAGGACACCTTTAATGTTATTAGTGGGTACGCACCTCAGGTTGGGTTAGCAGAACACTTTAAGGTAAAATTTTGGGAGGATCTAGAAGGGGTACTTCAGGATATACCCCAAGGAGAGAAAGTTTTTCTAGGAGGGGATCTCAATGGACATGTAGGTAGCGTGACTAGAGGTTTTGAGGGGGTGCATGGGGGTTTTGGCCTCGGGGAGATGAATGGGGAGGGTAAATTCATCTTGGAGTTTTCGGAGGCTTTGGATCTTTCTATAGCCAATACATGGTTTAAGAAAAGAGCGGAACATCTTATCACTTACAAAAGTGGAGGGACATGTTCTCAGATAGATTTCTTCCTTATCAGGAAGTCTGATAGGAAGTATTGCTTGAACTGTAAAGTTATCCCAGGAGAGAGCTTGACTACCCAACATAGAGTTTTGGTCATGGATGTAAGAATTAGAGATAGGGCAAAGAGAAGAAGCCCTATGGTAGCACCAAGGATCAAATGGTGGCACTTGAAGGGTGAGAAACAAGGAATCTTCCAACAAAAGATATGGGAGGGATGGTGTGGACAATCACAAGGAAGTGCAAATGATATGTGGAACAAGATGTCCCAAGAGATTATTAAAGTGGCCAAAGAGACGTTGGGTGAATCTAGAGGTTTTGAACCTAGGGGTAAAGAATCGTGGTGGTGGAATGAAAGTGTTCAGAGCAAAGTTAGAGTAAAAAAGGAGTGTTTCAAGGAGTGGTCTAGGTGTAAAAATTCTGAAACTTGGGATAAGTATAAGATAGCTAGAAATGAAACCAAAAAGGCGGTGAGTGAGGCAAGAGCCTAAGCTTTTGACGGACTATACCAAGCTCTAGGAACCAGGGACGGAGAAAGATCTATATATAGGCTTGCTAAGGGTAGAGAGAGGAAGACTAGAGATTTGGATCAAGTAAAGTGTGTTAAGGATGAAGAAGGCAAAGTCTTAGTGCATGAAAAAAATATCAAGGAAAGGTGGAAGGCGTATTTCCACAACTTATTTAATGATGGATATGGATATGACTCTAGCAGTCTAGACACAAGAGAAGAGGACCGGAACTATAAGTACTATCGTCGGATTCAGAAACAGGAAGTAAAGGAAGCGTTGAAAAGAATGAGTAACGGTAAGGCGGTGGGGCCAGACAACATATCTATTGAAGTGTGGAAAACTCTTGGAGATAGAGGTCTTGAGTGGCTCACCAAACTCTTTAATGAAATTATGAGGTCAAAAGCATGCCGGAGGAATGGAGGAGAAGCGCGTTAGTGCCAATCTATAAGAACAAGGGGGATATACAAAATTGTGCAAATTATAGGGGAATCAAGCTCATGAGTCATACCATGAAATTATGGGAAAGAGTGATCGAACGGAGATTAAGGAAGGAGACTCAAGTTACTGAGAACCAATTTAGTTTCATGCTGGGAAGGTCGATCATGGAAGCGATCTATTTATTACGGCGGGTGATGGAGCAATATCGCATGGACCAACAAGACTTGCACTTGATTTTTATTGACTTGGAGAAAGCGTATGATAGAGTGCCTAGAGAGATTTTGTGGAAAGCTCTAGAGAAGAAAGGGGTTAGGGTTGCATATATTCGAGCTATCCAAGATATGTATGATAGGGTATCGACTAGTGTTAGGACACAGGGTGGAGAGTCAGACGATTTTCCCATCACAATTGGTTTGCATCAAGGGTCAACCCTTAGCCCCTACCTTTTTACCTTAATTATGGATGTTCTCACGGAACAAATCCAAGAGATAGCGCCGAGATGCATGCTTTTTGCAGATGACATAGTCCTCCTTGGAGAGTCGAGGGAGGAGTTGAATGAGAGGTTGGAAACTTGGAGACGAGCTCTAGAAACACATGGTTTTCGCCTAAGCAAAAGCAAATCGGAGTATATGGAATGTAAGTTCAACAAAAGAAGGAGGGTTTCTAACTCAGAGGTGAAAATAGGAGACCATATTATCCCTCAAGTCACACGGTTTAAATATCTTGGGTCTGTAATACAGGATGATGGAGAAATTGAAGGGGATGTGAATCATCGCATTCAAGCAGGATGGATGAAATGGAGAAAAGCATCGGGGGTGTTATGTGATGCAAAGGTACCGATCAAGCTAAAGGGAAAGTTTTATCGGACTGCGGTAAGACCGGCGATTTTGTACGGAACAGAATGTTGGGCGGTCAAGAGCCAACATGAGAATAAAGTAGGTGTAGCGGAGATGAGGATGTTGCGGTGGATGTGTGGTAAGACTCGACAGGATAAAATTAGAAACGAAGCTATTAGAGAGAGGGTTGGAGTAGCGCCTATTGTAGAGAAGATGGTGAAAAATAGACTTAGGTGGTTTGGACATGTAGAGAGAAGACCTGTAAACTCTGTAGTGAGGAGAGTAGACCAGATGGAGAGAAGGCAAACAATTCGAGGCAGAGGAAGACCCAAAAAGACTATAAGAGAGGTTATCAAAAAGGATCTCGAACTTAATGATTTGGATAGAAGTATGGAACTTGATAGAACATTATGGCGAAAGTTGATCCATGTAGCCGACCCCACCTAGTGGGATAAGGCGTTGTTGTTGTTGTTGTTGTTGTTTTTCCCCCATTCTGACACTAGATTAATGCATCATATCAATTCCTTTAACAGAGTTCTATCCAATAGCCTGTCTGTGTATCCAATGCTATATGCATTGTTCCTAAATCATTTGTTAAAATATATTATGTGACAATTATTTATGTTGTTTATGCTTCATGACTATGTACAAGATGTGTAATATGAGGACATTATTATTTCTGTTTATCATGACTTGCACATGTGCACACTGAATTCTTCTTAATTATTAAGATTTGGATTTTTTTCTTGCAGAGAATTGCTTTTAGATTTCTATGATTCTAGTAATGGACGCAAGCCAACTCAATTTATTGTATTCAGGTGTCATTCTATCCCTGTTTTATTTGATAGATATCCAGTCATGCATGTTCTTTAAGTGAACTTGTTTGTTGGTCAAATGTTGTAAACTGGAAAATGCTGATGTTACTTATTATAAAAAATCATTAATGTATGATGTGCTGCTTATACTTATGTTGTTTACCACTATTTTTTTAAAAGTTTGAGAAAATTTGCATTTTTGTGTTAATTATGATATGGATATTTTTCCATAATTTTTCTAAAAATCATCTTTTGGTCCCTCATTTATGGAAATGTGACATATGTAGTCCTTATTTCCATAAACAAGGGGTGAAAACGAGATATGATTTTTTGTAAAGAACAAGGACCACATCTGACATTTCCAAAAATTAGAGACCAAAAGGAGGCAATTTATTTTTGAGGGACTAAATCCACAACATTGTCCTCTTTATAGATACTAAAAACATATTTAACCCCGTGAATAAATACAATTGTATCCATTAAATACAAATTAATCAACTCACTGAAATCAACAACAAATTATCTAATACAGTAGGTGTCTAATTTTAGGAAACTAATGATATTCAACAAATTATGTCTAAAATTATTATGAATTGTATATCTAAAATTAGTATGAATTGAACCAGTATTTGGTGAGTGGTTATTAAATTCAAAATTTATTAAATATCACTTTTGGTTGTCTCAATTTCCTTTATCACTTGTTAAATATCTGAAGTATGTTTTCATGTTCAGGGATGGAGTTAGTGAATCACAATTCGAACAAGTTTTAACTATCGAGCTTAACCAGATAATCAAGGTTATAGTGCTACTCTGTCATTGACTAGTTTGATAATCTGATTGATTGCTATAATCCTTATAGTTACACATTTTTCTGTGTGTATACTTGAATTACTCATTGTGCTATTTAAAAAAATTGGGAAAAAGTTAAATGATAAACCTTTGATGATCCTTTCCTAATTTTAGACTGATGATAAACTATTCTAATTACAGGCCTATCAACATCTTGGTGAGGTTAATGTTCCCCAGTTCACTGTGATTGTGGCACAAAAAAAGCATCATATTAAGCTGTTTCTGCCTAATGGCCCAGAAAATGTTCCTCCTGGTATGACACTTATCTTGTTCACTTGCATACAGTATCACCCAGGATCGTTGTAATATAAATTTTCCTCTTCAGGGACGGTTGTGGATACAACAATCACGCATCCAAGAAATTATGATTTTTACATGTGTGCTCATGCAGGGATGCTTGTAAGTTTACCTATCTAGCTTCCACAGCCGATTTCTTCATTTATATCCATTTTACTAGCATTTTAGTTGCATGTGGTAATAGTGAAGTGTATTTGTCTACCAATTAAATTTCTGATGTTTCAACTTTCTCACGGGCCTTCTTTTTTCTGTTTCCTCATCAAATAATAGGGAACATCCAGGCCTGTACATTATCATGTGCTACTTGATGAGATTGGTTTCTCGGCAGATGGCTTGCAAAATTTGATCCATTCGTTGTCCTATGTGTATGCATTCTTCCTTTTTGTTTATACAAAGTTTCACTACCCCTGGCTTATGCATGTATATACGTATTTCAGGAACCAAAGGAGCACAATTGCAACCTCAGTTGGTAATTTAATCTACTCCTCTGATATATAACTGTCAGAATTGTCTTTTTCACGAAAAAAATGTTTAATTTAATAATTTATGTTTTATAATAACTTCCCCTCATTTTTTCCTTCAGTGGCACCCATATGCTATGCTCACCATGCTGCAGCTCAGATGGGACAACTTTTGAATTTTGATGATTCATCAGAAACAGGTTCAAGTCCTGCTTCAGAGGGAGGCATCCCCATCCCAGAGCTTCCAAGGTTGCACAGGAATGTCAGGAGTTCCATGTTCTTCTGTTGAGGTGTGTAGATGACAGGTGCTAGTAAATACATTTAGATTGATCAAAAGTGTAAATGTACATTTGGTATAACCTGCAAACATATGAAGCCCAAATTTTGTTTGATGGGGAGATGGATTCGTGGGCTAGGGTACAGTCTACATATTAGTGATATGAATTGTCATTTTGAGACATCAATCACGGTAATTGAGTCGCATGGGCTTACTAGCTTTTTTGCATATATTGCAGCTATGAAATATTTCTACCCTTCCCTTTTTTTAGAGAAATGTGATTTTATGTGAAATGCTCTGATTTAGTGTGTTTGGTTAGATATTTGGGGAGCTTTTAAGTCATTTGACTAGCTATTAATTTTGACAATTTTGTTTGGCACACTAAGGTTTTAGAGGAGCTTATAATTTTTTTTACTGGCTTATAAGCTATTTTGATCAAATTAAGATTAATTGGTACATGGATTTATTTTAGTAACTTGTTTTTTTTAAGCTACTTCAAATAGTTTATTTCAAATAGTTTATTTCTATAAGTTACTTAAAACTTAAAACCGCATATGAAAAATAAGTTAGCTTACAAGTTATTAACTTTTTTTTTCTTTTTTTAATTTTATCTTTATTATTTTATTTGAAATTTGTTTTATCTTCTTATCTAATTTTACCAATCATTGATAAAAATTAAAAACAATTTGATTTGTATCATCCTTTTAATCTTACAAATGAGAGACATATACACTTGTATAAATAAATAAAAATGAATGTTTAAGAAAAAATATAATACACTTTTTTAAAATAATGTTATTAATAAGGTATTTAAATATTAGAAAAGTTAGAATAATATAATTCCAATAAATTTTATTTAATTTATTTATACTTTTTGCAAAAATAATTTCAAATATTAAAAATATTAAATGTTCTTTTACGTCAAATTGACATTTTGTTTTTCTTTCGCCCAACTTCTTTTCTCTTTACTCTCACTTTTATTTTATTTTGTTATACTTGCACGGATTTATATACTTAAACTGTCCTTTATATATATAAATTTATTTTATAATTTATATTACCATTACAATCTTAAAAATGAAAAATCATTGTGATTTTATCAATATGACATTTCATTTTCTATAATATTTAATATATAACATGATACGTATTATATAAAAATATGTTATTGTTAATTGAATGATAATCTGCACAATTACTTATTACTTATTAATTTGCATAATTTAATATTATTATTGTATACTTTCTTTTTGTGGATTTAGTGTATGCATTTAACTTTTTACACAAAAAGTTAAAAAGTTTATACTAAAAAATAATTTAAATCTAATCAAGATAATATATTTATTACAATAATACTTTGACACCGTTTAATTACTTCCTAGAAGAAAATTTTGTTGATTAATATTATTTTTTAAAAATAAATATACAATAGTATATCTTTATTACAAAATAGTTTAAAATTACTTCATCAATAATATCAAGAATTAATTTTTTTAAAAACTTTTTATGATAGAGACCATATACATGTTTCAAAGAATTTTTTTTTAAAAAAAGTAAAATACCATAAAAATAAGTTTTTTAATAAGCACATCACTAAAAAAAACGTGTTTTTTTTATTTCGAAAGAATCAAAGATAGTATAAAACAATTTATAGTAACTCACATTTCTGTTTAATCAATTAAGTTAAATTATTAATGAAATCTTTCAAAAATTTGAAGTAAAACTGTACTACGTAATTCTTTAAAGTAAAACTGTACGTGCGAAGCTGATAAGATTGAGAGAATCAATATAAATTTGATATTTTTCCCTATCCTTTGCTAGGGTGCTTCTACGGTGAAGAAGGAATGAAGTGGTTGGGTCACCAATCGATGTATGATTGAATCCATATATCCGGAATTCAAGACTAAAAAGATGGAAACTCTATGTTTACAACTAACCAGTTATAAGAGTTGTCTTTTTTTAGAAAAGAAAAAACAGTTATGTAAATGACATAATGCAATAAATAGAATTCCGTATTACACTTTAAACAATTATTTTATCGAGAGCGGCGGCGTCTAGCAAGCAGAAAGCAAAAATAAGTTTAGAAAACAATTAATTAGTAAATTGCAGGCAATAGAGAAGCATCTACATCTTTCACCATTATTCTTTATAATCAACCTCACTACCTTATATTATATACACGTTTTCAATGTCAGCAATCTTTGGCCAGTCTTCGCCTCCGGGTTCCCGGCAACGTTGATTGAGCAACGGGCAAAAGTGAGCAATCTTTGGCCAGTCTTCGCCTTCGGGTTCCCGGCAACGTTGTTTGAGCAACGGACAGTCCCCCCAAATCCACAAAGCTGAAATGGATTTGGGCAGACCCTCCTCTGGTAAGCATTGGAGCCTGGGGCAGTCTTTAAGAAGCAATATCTTGAGAGAGTGTGGCAGTACACCTTCCTCAGGAAGACGCTCAACATCCACTTCTCCAATATATAAGGTTTCTAGAGAGTGATTGCCTCCCAAGGCACTTTTCAATAAGTAGATAAGTTTGTAACTACCACCATAGAGAGCCATACTTTTTAAATTTGATGGCAAACCTCCTTCGGGAAACATTTCAACTTTTGGACAATCCTTTATCCACAGATAATCAAGAGATGGAAGGAGGACATGCATTCCTTCAGGCAATGATTCTAATTGGGGGCACTCTCCGACATACAGATCCTGGAGATGATTATGAGCCTGCCCCTGTGAAATCCTCTGTAGATTACGACACTTCCTGAGATCAAGCTTCTTGAGTATTGGGAAGATATCTAGCGGAATGGTCGTTAGAGAGTCACAGCCACCATTGATGTGCAAGGTTACAAGGAAATCATAGGAACTGTGCATGGGAATATTGTTATTTGAACAAGAGTAATTGCGCCCAATCTGTTCGAGTAAGGCTGCCTCCACGTTGTGACCTTCAATGGTAAGCTCTTTCAAAGTTGTCGGATGATCAATTTGCAGCTTTCCACAGTCTCCCAGGTCTAATTTATGAATATCAGGGGCACTGAGAGCAGAAGGTACAAGTTGTTCGCACCCAGAAATCTTTAGATAATTTAAATGACATAGTTGCTCTGGCAAGTGCCCTTTCAGCTTGGGACAACGCATTATAGAAAGACGTTGAAGACGTGGAAAAGCACCTGTCACACCTTTACATTCCCATTCTTCCCATTCCTTCATATCGGAGAACTCCAAAGATTCCAAGGATGTAAATGAACAAGAGCTACTCCCGAAAAAATCAGCATTAATACTCACAATCCCATCAAGCCCTTCAATTGAAAGCTCCTTCAGAGATGGCAAACGTCCAAGGGGAGGCAAACATAGGCAACCTTTACAGTTATTCAAGCTTAAGGACACCACATTACATGATGAATTATCCAATAACCAACTAGGAAATTGTTTACCCCTGTAGTTCCTCATCGTCAACTTCTTCAAGTGTTTGGAAGGCTGTAGATTCTCGATTACATCCCTTTCTTTTGTTGAATCATCAGGGTTCCAGTCTGAATCCCATTCTAACTCTAGCTCGACAAGGTGTGTTTTATTTTTTAAATCCACCGCTAATGCATCTGATGGATTCTCAACATTCTGCAGTTGCCTTATTGATAGACTTCCATGAAGATTGAGTTCTCCTAGCAGCTGGATACTGAACTCCCTACTTTTGCCAACATTAAACGAACTCATTAATACTTGAAGATACTTCAGTTTTCCCAAATGTGCTGGTACCTTTCTCACTCCAGTATCTATTAATTCAAGGCGATGCAAATTAGTGAGTTTATGCAAATTTGAGGGCAGCTCCTTCAAATCTTCACAATAATTCAGCTTCAGTATTTGCAAGTTGTAGAGTGAACATGTTGATTCAGGTAGTTTTACTATTTCAGTATTGGATAAGTCTAACGAACTGAGATATTTAAGATTACCCACAGAGTTAGGCACCTTTGTTAGGTTAGAATAACCAGACAGAGATAAGACACGTAAGAACTTAAACTTGGAAAATAATTCACGTGTTGACATCTTGCAATACCAACGATTGTAGTTACGAAAACTCATTTCCTCACTTAATGACATAAATGTGCGTAACCTTTCAGCATTGTATAAAGTTCGAAACCCATCAAAGCATGTAACGTGATCGCTTGCAACTGAAAAATGACGGGTTGTCTTCGGTATATTTGTTGCTTGATCATTTTCCAACCTGAAGCAGATGTCCCCACAAACATATTTTGCCAAATCATTGAGAAGGTCATGCATGACAAAAGGTGTTCTCTCTACGGTGCTTGATTGTTGAAAGAAGGACCTTGACAAAAGATCGTTGAAGTATTGTTCACCCACTTTTTCTGGACTCCTACTCTGTTGATGACATTGTAAAAAGTTTTCCGCCATCCACAGCTGAATTAAACCCTCCTTGTCAAACCTGTAATCTTTGGGGAATAAGGCGCAATAAGCAAAACATCTCTTGAGATGGGAAGGAAGGTGGTGATAGCTTAGTGCTAAAGCAGGGACAATAGAGCTATCCTCTTCTGAAAATTCCCATATCTCGCTTTTCAATATGCCTTCCCATTCTGAAATAGATGATTTTTGGTGTAATAGACTTCCAATTGTTGTCAAGGCCAGAGGCAGTCCTTTACATTTTTCTACTATCTTCGTACCAATCTCCTTGAAGTCTGGATTTGGTTGATGACTATCATCTCGGAATGCATGTTTAGTGAACAATCGCCAGCAATGATCATCTTGCAACAGCTCTAAGCAATGTGTTTTATTTGATCCCACTATTGAAGCAACTTTCTTGTCACGTGTAGTGACAACAATTTTACTCCCTGAAGCCCCATAATTAAGAGGAGTTTGCAAATCTTTCCATTCCTTTTGATTTCTGTTCCAAACATCATCCAAAACAAGAAAAAATTTATTTCCTGTCAATTTTTCTCTCAACCTTCCCTGAACCGTTTCTCGGTTTCTACTATCATCAGTTGATTTAGTGACTGCCTCCAGAATTGTTCTTGTTACATTGAAAACATCAAATTCATCTGAAACACAGACCCAAGCTTTGATATCAAATTTATTTTCTATCCTTGGGTCATTGAATACATGTTGGGCAAGTTTGGTCTTACCCAACCCACCCATGCCCACAATAGAAAGTATTGATAGTTTGTTACAATTGTCAATGTCAGATGTGAGCCAATTAAAGATCATTTCTTTGTCATCATCTCTGCCATAAATAACACTTTCAACAACCAAAGATGTTGATTCTGAATGCAGTGATACTGCACCACCAAATCCTGATCCAACACCACTTGCATTTTGCAAACCTAGATAGCCACTTTGGCTAGCAAGGTTTTCAAGGTCCTCAAGGACCTGTTCCATCCTTGATTTAATTTCCTTGTTAAAGGAACCAACAGGAGAAGATTTGAAGAAATTTGGTACCTTGCAAGTGCAGGTTTGAGACTCAGCTTCAGCTTCAGCTTCGACCTGGCATTTGGAGATCTCATGTTGTATTTCATCCAAGAGATCCTCTGCGTCAAACAAAGCATCTTTGACCTTAAGAAGCCAGTTCCTGACAGGTGGATCTCTGAACTGCTTTAGTTCTGCATCATCAGCCAGAGCCTGTATGGAGTTCAGCTTGATTTCCAAGTTGTTGAGCAGCTTTTGATCTAGCTTTCTTCCACGAAAGAAGTCCAGAACTTGAGGAGAAGCAAGCTTCTCAAACGCAACCTGAAGGAAAGCAGAAAGAAGAGCACCACCTACCAATTCTAGTGCCATGGTAGGAAAGGGAGTTGAGTGGATGAATGAAAATGAGTAATTTGAAGTGCAGTGCAGGGTTCATGAACTGATCCAATCAGTGATAGGCAATTTTATGAAGGATGGCTTTAATTAAGATTGAGTCAACCAATATCTGTTGAGTCTTCCCAACAAGACAAACTTTAACAGCTGTATTTCATGAATTAATGCGTGGCTATGATTCTGCTGAGGGTACCTCTTGGGATATTAACCAACACTTGTTTGTTTTAATTTTATGAGTAAAAATAGTATACAAAAATTATTATTTATTAAAAATTAGTTATTTAAATAGTTATAAAGGAAGAAATTATCTTAAGGAATTGAATGAATAAATTAATTGTTAAAAAATAATTTAGTATAATAATGGAAAGCGTGCTTGGAAGCGTGTGATGTGGTTCTGGAATTCAATGCCTCTCATATCATAAAATATTGCAAATAATTTTAAAAAAAACTCAATTTTACGTAAAAAGTTTGAACTTTTCTCCACTTGTTCTTAAAGAAACTTCACAGGCATGAGATGAGGACCCCTCCCCCTGTTGTTGTAATAAAATGGTAATATGTGTACACATTCAAATGTGGCGGCAGAGAACCTTTTTTATTAAGTGAAATTTATTTAATACTATATAAATAAACCCCATCAAATATATAACTCTCATTTTTTCATTTCATGCATCATATATTTTTTCTTATTACTAAAATTTAAATGAGGTAGATCTTGAGAATTTACTGACATCAAAACATATTTTATGGCTCACTGAATGTTTATAAAAATATTTATAAAGTACTTACATTTTTCTGAAATATGAGTTTGATTTTTAATAACTTAATCAAGCGTTGTTAGTTATGGATCACATTTTTAAATTAGTAACAAATTAATTTTAAATACAAATATTAACTAAAAGGAAAATTATGTTTGGACACCTAAAGGATAAACAGCTGGAGAGAAATAATAAAAAGAGATGAATATAAAAGATGAATAAAATTGATATATATATATATATATATATATATATATATATATATATATATATATATATATATATATATATAAAGAGATAATGATGAGATATTTGAAAATTTGAGAACTCATAAGAATGCTTAAGCATATATAAAAGATAGTATTAATTGATAAAAAATAATTTAAGTTATGTTTAGTAAGATATTTTAATTTTTTTTATTAATTAAAAATTTATTTGATGGTTTGATAAATGAGTTTTTTTTAATAATTTTTAATATTTTAAGACATGTTGCTTAACTAGTATTTTTTAAATTGCTTACTTTTAATTTTTTATTTTTATCTTTGATATATTTACTTATTTTTGTTGTTATGTTTTTTAAATGAATCTAGATTTTATTATTTTTCTGTTATTTTTTATTATTATTTCAATAACTAATATTATTAAACACTTTTAATTTAATAAATTAGTTTTTTAACTTTTAATTATTTATTAATATTTTAGCTAATTTTATCAAATATACCCTTAAAAAAATAATACTCAAATAGTGGGAGAATTTCATTAACAGACCAAAGTTTGGTGGAACTTTAATTGTACCGACACCCCTTCATCCTCTATAATGCCTAACAATAATAATAGTTAGACATTATTAAAGTTCTGTGCACTACAATAATTCAACAAAGAAAATTGTTCAAGCTAGTTGTCAAGTATCAACATGGTTCAATCAAAATATCCCATACCAACTTTAAAATCTAGCAGCTTGATCCTTCAAGTTAGCTGATTGCAATTTCCAACCAGTAAAGAGAATTGCTTGCCTCGTAAACTTTACAAATCCTTATTACTTAAACGTTTCATCTTCAAAGGTTGCAGTTAAACTCAATTTAATAAGAAAATTCCACCAAACAACCATTCTAGAAAACTCACATGCATCTGATTCATCAAAAGCTTTTGAGAAACTCAAGAAGTTGTCCCAAATTTCTCTTAATCTTCATCTTTCAGAATTATCGTTCAAATTCAAGAGCTCGCAGAGTATTTCTCAACTTAATGCAACCTATAATTTTTGTTTAGTGTTTGAAATTCAGGCTTTACGTTCCCACAAAAAACACTTAATAGCTCCAAGAAAATTCATTCATACCAGAAAATCAAAATCAGAACACTTAAAAATGAATAAAAAAAATCAAAGGGAATAGAGCTTGGTTATTACCAAATGGACAAAAGTTAGGTTCAATTCTTTAAGTAGTGAAGGCATTATTCTTAAATTAAAATTAAAATATCACTTCATTAACTTTAAATGTTGTTAAAATTTGGATTTAAATCTATCTAAACCTCAAATACATACTTATAAGATCAGCCTTGATTCCACTTATATTATTTTAAACATATTTTTAATCACGTTAAAATCTTTCATACACTTATTTCATGTTCAGAATTTTCTATTGATTTGGGAGTCTTTACATTAAAAATACAAATTAATCAATTATTTACGTAAATAATACAAGCAAATTATCATTTACCTAAATGATACACTTCATTGTATATGGTGAAATGTACAAAGTAAGACACTGATTTTTTTTTTCTTTAATTGAATTTGATAAATTAGTCACAAACGGACAGTATGAATTTCTTGATTAAACATAAAGTAAGATCCGATCTGGGTCTCACTGTCAACGGCACGTCGGCTTCTACTTCGATATATTTGTATTATTAATAAAAAAAACATCAAATATATGTTGATAAATTAATTTTCAACTGAAAATATACTAATTTGCTTGTGTTTATAAAGATTACCATCATTAATTTACTTTCAATCTAAAACACATTGATCAAAATTTATTTTAATTATTTACCCAGCTGGGGACTTATTTTTCTCATTCTACGTTAATTATGTGAAATTAAATAATTTTGAATATGGAAAACAGCATAACATTGTTTAAACCACATTCAAGAAGGTATGAGATTTCAGATCTTAAAGGCAATGACCGTACCTTTTGCACTTGCAGCTCAACATAAGTGCTACTATTATAGAGTTGAAGCACCTACTCTTCTCTATAGTGTCATACGCACCCGCACCTACAAGAAGTAGTCAACTATAGTTAAGATTTTAGTGCGTGTGGTTAATTGAAAGGAATTTTGGATCTGTTTTAGATTGATTATGATTATGAAATGATCAAAACAACAATGATGATGATAAATAAACAGTGACCAGTGAGGATACCTACCAATTAAGTTACTCTACCATGCTGGGCTAGGTTAGAGGTCTTCTATGGGCAGCTTCCTTAGTATTCCTAATCATTCATAACATTGATTCCGAATGCTACAAGTATAATTGTCAATCTAGGATAGCAGAGCAGAGTCATCCACGCAAAAAGTGAGAGAACGGATAGTGATACAACCATTATTCTATTATATTATTTGTTATGGTTTACATTAATTGTTTTTGTATTATTATTATTATTATACCATAGATAACAATTCACCAATAACAAGTTAAAAATCCACCCATGAAAAAATATGTACTTGATGTCCAAGGTACGATAGAACATAAAAGAGAAAACACACCTTAAAATTTTAAGGACTTGATTCATGATTAATTAGATTCTTTGTTAGCTCTCGTTATCCCTGTGAAAATGAAACGTCCATGTGATAGAATACAAATGTGAGAGCAGGAGGTCAATCATACGAGGAAGGCCCAAAAGCATCAGCTGCAACAAATTTCACCTGGGCTTTAGAGTAGCACTTAAACGCCCCGGAAGCACTATCACGGCTGTAAGCATAAAAAAGAAACAAAAAAAAAATGACTCCCTAACTGTGGAACATCCCAACACTCAAGAAGATTATCCAAGGAAATTCTAAGACTGAATAGGCATTTGGTCATTTGTAAATTAGTCTCTATTCTATTGAAATATAAAAAATAATCTCTATCTTTATAAGTGTTGTAAAATAATTTTTATTGTTAAATTCAAAAATAACCCATGAGGGAGATGTATTGTTACATAGACCATAGACCATCCAACATGACACTAAAAGTCTAGGTATTCCTCCCTCATTTCATTCTTCCAACTTCCGTCGACATGGTCGCCGTCAACAGCAACACCTCCACCGCTTCCAAAGATGCAGGATACCGGCAGACGACTGCAATTCTTCCTCCACTACCAAAGAACAACCTTCTTCAAATGCATTCTTCTAATTTTAAGAACAACAATGGCAGTTTAAAAACAATGCACTATAAAGCAGACCAAAAAAGTGGATCCAAAAGAACAACATTGGCAGAAGTGAAAATCAATTACACATGGGATCCAAAAAAAAGAGGACCCGAAAATCAATTACATAGCAGACCCCAAAGAACAAACCATGGCAGATCCAAAAAAAAATTATATAGCAGATAAAAAAAATTGGAGAACTAATCAGATTCAGAAAACAAATCCAAATCGAACAAATAAAAAAAATATCTATTCGTTTCTCAGTAGCGAAACGACGGCACGACATTTAGCCGCCGCGCTTGCAGGAGCCTCAACGCCATCGTGTTCACGCCCGGAGGGAATCTCGATGCCGCTGCACTCAAGCTTGCAACAAACCTCTCCGCTACACTCATAGGGAGCCTCGACACCATCATCACGTTCGCACTTGCAAAACCCTCACTGTCACGCCTTCTCCGCTTCCTCCAGGAGCCAATCACGGCACCTCCATGTTGTTAGGATTTTTGTCTTTCGATCTCCTGTCTAACAAAATAAATGACTCAATAAATAGAGTTTTCCACGGCTTCTCCGCACCAACAAGTCTCAGTGCTCGCCGTCTTCGAGGATCGTCGCTGCGACCTTCACACCACGCGTTCTCCTCAGTTCGTTGGTCTCAGAAACCAGTGCGGAGAGGGATGGAAATGCAGAAGCCTTGGTCAGTGGCAGCAGCATAGTGGATAGGTGGTGGCGGCAACACGGCGCGGTTGCGTGCGGTGGAGATATGGTGGTACACGGTGGGGGCAGATAGAAGAAGAGGGGGAAAGAAGTGGGGAAGAGACAAGAGAGGTAAAAGAAAAGGGGCTTTCAATTCAGTACAAGGACTTGTTACACGCGGTTGTTTACATGAACTAACACATGAGTTTTGCTTACATGAGTTGAGACTTGTCATGTCAAAATTGGATTTTAATATTAGAGACTTATTTGTAAATGTAAAGAAAATAACTATTTTTTACATTTCAATAGGATAGAAATTAGAAATTAATGTGTAAAATAACTACAAAAACAGGAATGAAAATAACTATTCGCTCGAAATTCTAATGGTGAATTTTGATGAAGACAAAGCCAACAATTAAGACACTCTCAACATAATTCAAGTCAAAGCCAAAAATTAATAGAAGAAAGATGTTAAGAAGTCCAGGCTCAAAATTGAATATTAAAGAACAAAAAGTATTGTCTTAGGTATGTCTTGTAAACTTCTCAAGTATCATTAGGACTAGCATGAATGATCCATCTAGGTCTTAAATAATCAATCTAGCTACCTCAACACAGAAAACCCACCAAACAATGTTTTTACACAAAAATGGATTAAGAACATTGAAAACTCAATTTTGAACTTAGTGAGTTGAGAAACTCAAGTTTAAAAATGGTCCATTAATAGGAAGATTTTTATATGAAAAAATATAACATTACTCTTTTAGCTTGCATATTGCAATTGTACTCGTGTTGTGTACTTGGTATAATGGACCATAATTTATGTGATTTTAACTCTTCACATCCTAGATTTGGTTTTTTTGATTAGTTTGTTTGGTATGAATGAAGAACAGGGGAAGCAGAAAATATTTTTTCCCCAACCATTATTGATTTTCACTTATGTATTTTTATTATTTATTTGTTCAAACTTATTAAATTTGAATATTCTTACTTAAACGTAATTTAATTTTTTTAATATGTTTTCTCTATAAAATAATATTAAGTAAATTTAACTTTTATTTTAATAAAATTTTAAGTTTAAATTATCTTATAATCAAATTATGTACATTATCTTTTTCAACTTAAACGTGTTCTTTTTATTTATTTATTTTAAATTTCAATTTATTCTCATTACAAAGTACATGATATTCACTAATTTAATAATATTTTGCTCCATTTAGATCCAAGGTATTTTTTTATTTCTAATTTTCAATGCAGTTATATAAAATTCATTTTCCCCTACAATTTTGCTCCGGGTTACTGCTTAATTAGAACTAACGGAAGAAGAAAAAAATTATTTCAGGAAATTTTTCACTCTATAGAATTCCGTCAGGGAAGAAAGAATATGGGCTAGAGTTTCTGGAAACAAACAAAAATGATTATGATTGGTATGTTGGGTACATACACTTTATTGAATGAGCATGATTATTTGATTTATCAAATACATGGAAAATAACTTAGGCATTGCATCATGCATGGGCTAAAAAGGTTGAAAACACCAACAACTCTAGCTTTGATTATGATATGCATTGACATTCTCAAAGCGAGTGCGTTGATGATGGCTTTGCTACCTACCCAACCTTGCCCATTGCAGCAACCACAATGCCTATAAACACAATGGTCACATCTACAACCATAAAGGTAAACACATCCGCAATTACACCTTTTAGATCAAAGTTGTTTGACATGTATTTTTAAGAAAACCCTTGCCAACAGATCCATCTCAGTTGCTTTGAAAGATACCCATAATTTCCAGAGAACTCTACATGATCAAGATCAAGTTGGTAATTAACTTGTGGATTATTACCATACTAATTTTCTTTTCTCAAGGATTGAAGGTCTTCAGAATTATCCAATGACTCTTAACAAGAAAGCTCTAGTGTTTCGATCTGAAAAAGCCAAGACCAAAGATTTTCTTCAATTTATTGGAGACACTATTCCTCTTAGCTGGCTTTCTGTTAGTGGTTGATGTTAGTGTTTGCTCACCTGCAAACCCCATAACTAGTTAAAATAGCATGCAATACAATATATGAAATTGTGAATCTAATCAACATGACACCAATTAATATTCAACTGGAAACATATAATCTGGTCGCTCAATATTTCCATTACTCTGCCTGGTTTCTTTATAATAAATAGTAGAGATGTTCTTGTAGCACACGTTTTTAACACATTTTTTTTAACACATACTTTATATATCATTAGTATTTTTTTTTTTGAAAATATACTAAAAAAAATGAAACTCAGAAAAAATTGTAATTTTTAATCATTTTCAATCAATAATTTAAGAGAATGTATTAACATTTATTTTAAATAATATGCTGTAGGTCAACAAAGTTGTAGCTCAACTAACACCTACTTAGCATTACTTTCTTTCAAAGTTGATGCCGAGCATCTTCACATGATTTAGCAACTGAGTCATAGCCTGAAATAAATGTCAAACAAAAGGATATAACAGCATGATATATATGAAAAGAGATGTTTAAACCAATGATAATAGAATAAAAAGGCAACCCGTTCATCCTCTAAAATAAATAAACCAATGACCAGTTGACCATTAAAATCAAATAACATTTATAATGCATAATAATAAACTATAAAGTTCTGCACACCGCAAAATTCAACAAAGAAAAATTGTTCAGGCAAGTTGTTGAGTATCAACTTGTTTCAATCAGAAAAAAAAGATTTCAAAATCTAGCCACTTGAGCCTTGTAGTTAGCGTATAGTAATTTGCAACCACTGAAGAGAATTTCATACCTAATAGATTTGTACTTATCAAATTTTACAAACCTTTATTATTTAAACATTTCATTTAGTGTGACCAGACAAATCCATTTTTCCCTAAATAATGTTTGATTACATTAGGAGAAATATCACTTCAATTTTATTTTCAAGAGGAGTGACGTGTTGATTTTATCACTATCTCATTTTCATATAGAAAATATTTTCTCATGCTAACAAATTATTTGTGACATTGGCCTTAAACATATACGGATACTTCATAATAATATAAAAATAAAGACCCAATTTAAAATATTAGATAGTGTTACTCAGATCAAGTATTAGCTCAATAGTCGATCCATTGAAGCTTATGGATACTTGGGATATTACCGGGGAGCTTGAGGTATTAATTATGATGGTATCAAATAAAAAATAAATAAGTAACTGCATCATAAAAAGAAAAAAAAAATAATGGCAGTTTTGAAAGGCAAAAACCCTACCTATCTGTACTTAATTCCCTAGATTGGTACACTTTGCTCACCAAAGATTGAAATTGCCACATTTTGTTATAATAAGGGCAGTTTTGTTTTTGTTTTTGTTTCTTTTTTTTGACGAAGCAGTTTATCTTTTATGTATAAAGTAAATGACAAGTAGTAGATGATCATAAGAATCTACTCAGATATTAGAAATGGAACATAGAATTTTCTGTTCTTTGAGCACATCCTTAATTAATATATCTAGTATGGTTGTTCAATTGGCTTTGATGGAAGAATTTATGTAATCCCTATTGAAAACCTTCGGCCTTTTGAAGAAGGGTGTTCGACTATAAAGGCCCATTGCATTGTTGATATATGAAATGCTGGTTTGCTGATATATGAAATGCTGGTTTGATGGTTGGACACTTTCATCCATTGCTCTTTTCTTATATATACTGGTAGGCATAAATATAAATATGCTTTTAGGACCTCTAAGATGATCATGTTTTGATTTTGGTTCATATAAATTTTTCTTTAAAACAAAATATGTTTTCATCCGTTATCTTCTTCAAATTTCTAATTATGGTCCCTGATCTTAGTCCTTCAACTTTTGTTTCGATCATGATTTTCTTTATTTTTGTCTATTTTAGATGCTAATTGATGACATGATCATTTTCTTTGATTATTATTTTATTTTATTATGTTTTCTAGCCACTAAAAATTGTCATAAATTACATGAATAATTTATTTAAAAAGTCTTAAACATATTCTTGTATTAAAATTCATCAAAGATTGTTATATTTCAATTTTAAATTCAAGCACAAAAATTATTAACCTAAATCCAAATTCATCATATGCACTATTTCAAATTAAGATGGAAACACAAATTAGGTCTACAAACTTAGAGTTAAGCTTCATTATTCAAATTTCATGAAAACGGAGATAAGCTTCATTCTTCAAATTTAAGGAAGATTCAATTTCTAGTGGGCGAAGTCAAACCCATGACCATAGACAATGAATCTTTAAATCTTAAGCAGATCTTTAAACCACCCTCAACCTTCATCATTAACACGAAATAGATCTCACAATTCCTCTTTTCAATTTCATTTAATTAAAAAACACAAATCACTACCACTTATACTAATCATTATTAGTTTTATACTAATCATTGATCACATTAATTTTCAACTATATTCCTACATTCGGTATTTTTCTTCTTATATAGCTCATATCTATTATTAGTGCATTGTCGATTGATTCAGGGAATTCGATTTTTGCGGTAGCTGCTTTCAAAGCATAGTCACGTTTCTTTAGGATCTACCTCTCGATAATTTTATCTTTTGTAGCTAATTCGTTCCTTATTTTTCCTGGACTTGATTCTTTAACTGTTAATTTAATTTCTTTGATATTAACTTCTAATTTGAACAAGCTTGATGAATTAATTATTCATTTCCCCTGTCAGATTCAATTGCTTGAGTAAAATTCCTCTTTTATTAGCAGCTAAAACCTAAATCAAAACTTTTGTGTGGTGTGTTGACTTAATTGAGTGAAGAAATAGCATAATGGTGAAAGCATAGACACAGGATCACGTCTACAAGCACCCTTGGAACGTGTAACTTGTGCATCTTTTGGCGCAAGTTTGCTGACCAAGAGAACAAATGTATATTATCACATATTCCTGATGTTGACACATTGAACCACAGCCCCTGTGGTGATTATTTAGTAAGTCCCCTCACAATCGAATTTGCAATTTGAGATTTATCTCTGCAATATTCATTTGCATATATTAATTTCTTCATAACAATATATTAATTAGCTATATATGCAAGCCCTAACTAAGAAGAACTCACCTGCTTATGTCTGTTGTTCTTTGGGGACAATTTAGATGTTTATTCCTGATTTTATTGGTAATAATCACTTTGTTTGCTGTGTAAATTGGTTGTTTGATTTAGATTGCAAATTTTGTTTGATGTATGTTCTCAATCGTGGACACGTGCACACTACGCACACACAGAGAGGTTCTTTGTTGGATTTTATCTATGAATGCTGAGATTTGTGACCTGTAAATACTTGTAGCTTAATCGATCTTTGATGAATGGTTTTGGATCACAAGAATTTGTTTTTGTCTGTGGTTTTGCTCTCCAATTAGGGATTTTCACTGTCTAGCATGAATTGATCTGTGTCAAGTCACTTGGTTTATAATTTTTTATGCTCATTTGTAAATTGAAATTGCCCTGTACTGGGATATGTTTCTTGTGTCTGATTGGAATTTGGAAAAGGTGTAAAATATAACTTCT
Source organism: Glycine soja (assembly GCF_004193775.1). Lineage (NCBI taxonomy): Eukaryota > Viridiplantae > Streptophyta > Magnoliopsida > Fabales > Fabaceae > Glycine > Glycine soja. The sequence continues at coordinate 38,042,047 of NC_041012.1, read as the reverse complement.
TTCTTGACGCTGCTTGATTACCATAAAAATTGAGAAAAAGTTGAATTTGGTTTGTCAAGTAGAAAATAATGTGATAGTGCTACTTCTGTGTTATATAACGAGCTAACAATAAACATACATGCTTTTTTTTTTTATTTATTCTTTTTCTCAATTTTCTTTTCTCCCATCATCTTAGTTATCTGACACCATTTGATCCACCTACACCAACGTTATCTCTGACCCACACTTCATCTGCTGCAAAACCCTTGCTATTCGTCCTTCTTCATACTAACACTCACATCTGACATGTTTTTGGTTTGCTAATGGTGATCAGATAACAGTATTTGGGATTTGTACCTGCAGAGGAAAACGGCAGTGATGATATTGAGAAACCTGGAGGCATTAGAGCCTATTATTAAAGCAGGATGGAGGTTTTCTAAGTTTTACTGTTTTATATACGTTACCAAAACCTATCTGATGGCGCCTGCTGTGGTAAGCATGATTTCTATGTCAACCTGTCTTAAATTCTATTTTATCAGGTAACCACTTCTAGTGCTGCTGCAGACCTATGGTCCTAGCATGCTTCCTACAATCCATTTGAAAACAGCTGTGTTCTTAATGGAAAAGATCTCACCCCGGTTTGGTAAAGTTGCTTGTGGAGATATTGTAGTCTTGCGCAATCCTCAAACGGTGATAGCGTTACACACATTTCCAATCCTGAGACGTATGAATATGAGGGTGATAATTTTACACGCATTTCCTCTCCTGATAACGGTGATAAGTCTAAGACGATTGTGGTATGGTCAATTTCTTATGAAAATTAAATTCTAATTTTTTGTGATCATTTTGAGTATGGGTTTTGCTTTGCTTGTATTTCGTTTGTTATTTTTGGGATGACTGGTATATTGCATCCTTGCTTCTTCACATTAAGAATTGGCTTGATATTTGATGGCCTTTGGTCTAGAGAATTTTGACAATAATTAATTTTTTCCATCGCTGAATGTGTTTTGGAGATTTCATTGTCTGAGTATGCCTTCCCTCTATAGGTGCCAAAGGGTACCGTTTGGGTTGAGGGAGATAACAAGTATAACAGCAATGATCCAAGAAAATTTGGTCCTGTTCCTTATGACCTTATTGATGGCAAGATGTTCTGGAGGGTAAGTTTGTGTATGATATGATGACTCACCACACAAGTAATACATGATCATAAGAATCTACTCAGATATTAGAAATGGAACATAGAATTTTCTGTTGTTTGAGCACATCCTTAATATATCTAGTATGGTTGTTCAATTGGCTTTGATGGAAGAATTAATGTAATCCCTATTGAAAACCTTCGGCCTTTTGAAGAAGGGTCTTCGACTATAAAGGCCCATTGCGTTGCTAATATATGAAATGCTGATTTGATGGTTGGACACTTTCACCCATCGCTCTTTTCTTATATATGCTGGTAGGCATAAATATAAATATGCTTTTAGTTCCTCTAAGATGATCATGTTTTGATTTTGATTCATATAAATTTTTCTTTAGAGTAAACTATGTTTTTGTCCTTTATCTTCTTCAAATGTCTAGTTTTTGTCCTTGATCCTTTTGATATTGGTCTTAGTCTTTCAACTTTTATTTCATCCGTGGTTTTCTTCATTTTTATCTATTTTAGATGTTAATTGTTGACATGATTATTTTCTTTAATTATTATTTTATTTTATTACGTTTTCTAGCTACTAAAAAGTGCCACATAAATTACACATGAATAATTTATTTAAAAAGTCTTAAACATATTCTTGCATTAAAAACAGTCAAAGATTGCTATATTCCAATTTTAAATTCAAGCTCAAAAATTATTAGCCTAAATCCAAATTCATCATATGCACAATTTCAAATTAAGATGGAAACACAAATTAGGTCAACAAACTTAGAGTTAAGCTTCATTCTTCAAATTTCATGGAACAGAGATAAACTTCATTCTTCAAATTTAAAGAAGATTCAATTTTTAGTGGATAAAATCAAACTCATGACCATGAACAGTGAATCCTTAAATCCTAAGAAGATCTTTAAACCATCATTAACCTTCATTATTATCACGAAATAGATCTAACAATTTCTCTTTTCAAACCCATTTGATCCCTCAACCACCTCTCACAAGAATCCTATTATGTTCATATGATTCATGGGGTTCATCACAATTGAATTAAGATAGCATCACGACGATTCCTTTACACACAAAAAAACCCAATATTCAAAATCTCATTGTCACCAAAATCATGGAGGGCACTTGCTACCTGTTGTTGCCAACAACCTAGAAGAACAAACTACAAAAATTAAACTTGCTCCGGATCTGGATCCAGATCCCTACCATTTTGGTGGGAAGTGGGAGAAATTAAAGAGAAAGATGAAAAAAAAAAGTGTCACGAGATAAGAAACAAAGATGAGGATGACATTAACAATAAGGGAGACGTAACATTAGTAACAACTCTCAAAAAGCTTGTCATGTTGAGGGAGTGCTTTTAGTGAAGCAACCACAACTATGATTGTAGAGGGGAGGGGAGGAGAAGGGGTAGTAGTAACGGCAGGGTTGTCTTGGGGAAGAATTGTTGATAAGGGAGAAGAAGTAGGAGGGACAAAACTTGAATATAAAGAAAAAAAAGAGAGAAAAATATAAAGTAAATCATTTGAAAACAAAATAAAATAAAATAATAATAAAACAAGTGTTAAGTCATCAGTTGACGTTTAAATAGATAAAAACCAGGGATAAAATAAAAGTTTTAGAACTAAGATCAATTTTCAAAAAATTCAAGGATGAAAACAATAAATTTGTAAAAGTTAAAGAATGAAAAATATAATTTATTCTTTCTCTTTATTTATCATCTCTTTAAAATTAGTTCACACTGTTTCTTTTAACATGTTTAATAAACTTGTTCACACTAAATATTTTGAGAGAAAATGGAATATAAAAATGTCTTTTTGGTTTACACTCTAGTGGATGAAAGAGGTAAGTTTAAAAAAACAACAACTATAAAGGTTAAAATAAATTAATATTTTAAAGTAAATAAGTCACATATGTCACTTTGAACTTGGTGGAAAAAATGATTTGTTTCATAAGAAGAAAATATCATTACTCTTCTTTGTCATAAAAGTAGTCTTAGGGGTGGACAAAATAGATTAATTGAATTGAACCGCTAAAAAACTCAAATAGTTTAAACGAACTGAATTAAACAGTTTTAAACTACTTTGAAATGTTCTGAAATGCACTTGATCGAATTGCTTTTGAGGTGCTTGGAATTGTTTGAATTATTCTCAACAAACATCTTATTTTAAAACACATTTTTTACATTTTTTTATCTCATGTTACAATTCAATTTAGTTTAAACAATTTGATTTTAGAACAGTTCAAATTTAAAAAAACTGAACTATAGAACAATTAAGTTCAATTTTTTATACAAAACTGTGTAATTTTTTTAATCATATTTTTATATTATTTTGTCACTAGTTCAGTTAAATATTTTTAAGCGTTCTAGTGTGATCCATCTCAAACAAAATAGACAAAAAAAAAAAAAGCTTTACACTTAATTCATACTTCTTGAGTTTTTTTTGTCGACCATGATATTATGATATTAGAATGAAATAGTCTGAGTGAAAGTGGTAGTGACTTATCTTCGTTAGAAATTCTGAACGAACATAATATGAATATTTTTCTTACAACACAATTTATTTCATACTCAAATACCAAATAGAATTCAAATAATTAATCACTTAATTAAAAGACACAAGTCACTATCACTTACACTAATCATTATTGATTTTATTTATCTTTATTAGTATCGACGCATTTGCATTGATCACATTGATTTTTACCTCTATTCCTAAATAACTTGGGTATATATTAATAAGTTGAAATATATCAAATTGATGATAACAGTATTGACTCACAATAAAGTAAAAAAGATATTCTTTTATAGTTTTTATTGTTCCTTTATGTTATATATTTTTATTTTTATAATTACTTAAAGGCTTTTTTTTGACATTCACATGAAACTCTAAATTATCTCTATAAATTTCAATTCTTTTAGGATTCCTTATTACACAATATCCAGGACTAAAATCACTTGAAACTATATTAAACAATTATTTTGTCCAATAATAAATAACTCAGCGGCGTACAAGTTTCACCATAATTCTTTAAAATCAACGTTACTACCTTGGTTAACAATGCACGTGCTCAATGTGAGCAATCTTTGGCCAGTCTTCGCCTTGGGTTTTCCTGCAACGTTGTTTGAGCAACCGACATTCCCAAATGTTCAAAGTTGAAATGGATTTGGGCAGACCCTCCTCTGGTAAGCATTGGAGCCTGGGGCAGTCTTCAAGACTCAATCTCTCAAGAGAGGAGAGGTGGCAGAGACCTTTGTAGTCCAGTCTTTTAAGATCTCCACAGTAAGTGATGATTATGAGCCTGCCCCTGTGAAATCCTCTGTAGATTAGGACACTTCCTGATATGAAGCTCCCTGAGTATTGGGAAGATATCTAGCGGAATGGTCGTTAGAGAGTCGCAGCCACCATTGATGTGCAACCATACAAGGAAATCATAGCAACTGTGCATGGGAATATTGTTATTTGAACAAGAGTAACTGCGTCCAATCTGTTCGAGTAAGGCTGCCTCCACGTTGTGACGGTTAATGGTAAGCTGTTTCAAAGTTGTCCCATGATCAATTTGCAGCTTTCCACAGTCTCCTAGGTCTAATTTATGAATATCTGGGGCACTGAGAGCAGAAGGTACATGTTACGTGCAAGGTTGTTTTGTTTGTTGAACTTCGAGGGTCAGCACCTCCAGAAAATCAAGAAGGAAGGAGAAGAACAATTCAAGGCAAGGGCAATATTCTTTTTCCATAATCTGAATTACACACATCATCATATATATAGAACTTGGCTGATATACTAGAATATTCTTATAACAGAAATCCTAACAAATTATTAGTGCTAATAGGAGTGGTGGCAGCCAACATGTTTGGTACACCCACTACCCTTATGCCAGCTGGACACTCCTGCTTCTCCCTCGTGTACGTCCTTCGTGCTTCTTCCTCACGTACGTCCTTCTTCCTATCAGTACAAGTTGTCCGCACCCATAAATCATTAGATCATTTAAATGACATAGTTGCTCTGGCAAGTGCCCTTTCAGCTTGGGACAACGCATTATAGAAAGACGTCGAAGACGTGGAAAAGCACCTGTCACACCTTTACATTCCCATTCTTCCCATTCCGTCATATCGTAGAACTTCAAAGATTCCAAGGATGTAAATGAACAAGAGCTACTCCCGAAAAAATCAGCATTAATACTCACAATCCCATCAAGCCCTTTAATTGAAAGCTCCTTCAGAAATGGCAAGAGTCCAAGGGGAGGCAAACATTGGCAAGATTGACAGTTCTCGAAGGTTAAGGACACCATATTCAATAATGAATTGTTGAATAACCACCTTGGAAATTGTTTAGCCCCATAGTTCCTCATCGTCAACTTCTCCAAGTGTTTGGAAGGCTGTAGATTCTCGATTACAATTTCATCCCTTTCTTTTGTTGAATCATCAGGGTTCCAGTCTGAATCCCATTCTAACTCTACCTCCAGAAGGTGTGTTTTATTTTTCAAATCCACTGCCAATGCATCTGAGGGATTCTCAACATTCTGCAGTTTCCTAATTGATAGACTTCCATGAGTATTGAGTTCTCCTAGCTGCTGGATACTGAACTCCCTACTTTTGCCAACATTAAACGGACTCATTAATACTTGAAGATACTTCAGTTTTCCCAAATGTGCTGGTACCTTTCTCACTCCAGTATTTATTAATGTAAGGCGATGCAAATCAGTGAGTTTATGCAAATTTGAGGGGAGCTCCTTCAAATGTTTACAATAATTCAGCTTCAGTATTTGCAAGTTGTAGAGTGAACATGTTGATTCAGGTAATTTTTCAATGTCAGTATTTGTCAGGAGCCTCTGTTAGGCTAGAATAACCAGACAGAGATAAGACACGTAAGAACTTAAACTTGGAGAACAATTCATCTGTTGACATCTTGCAATGCCAACGATTGTAGTTATGAATCTTCATTTTCTCACTTGATGACATAAATGTGCGTAACCTTTCTGCATTGTATAAAGTTCCAAACCCATCAAAGCATTTAACATGTATGTTGCAACAGAAAAATGACGGGTTGTTTTTGGTATATTTTTGGCTTGATCATCTTCCAACCTGAAATAGATGTCCCCACAAACATATTTTGCCAAATCGTTGAGAAGGTCATGCATGACAAAATGTGTTCTCTTTATGCTGCTTGATTGTTGAAAGAAGGACCTTGACAAAAGATCGTTGAAGTATTGTTCACCGACTTCTTCTGGACTCCGACTCTGTTGATGACATTGTAAAAAGTTTTCCGCCATCCACAGCTGAATTAAACCCTCCTTGTCAAACCTGTAATCTTTGGGGAATAAGACACAATAAGCAAAACATCTCTTGAGATGGGAAGGGAGGTGGTGATAGCTTAGTGCTAAAGCAGGGACAATAGAGCTGTCCTCTTCTGAAAATTCCCATATCTCGCTTTTGAATATGCCTTCCCATTCTGAAATAGATGATTTTTGGTGTAATAGACTTCCAATTGTTGTCAAGGCCAGAGGCAGTCCTTTACATTTTTCTACTATCTTCGTACCAATCTCCTTGAAGTCTGGATTTGGTTGATGACTATCATCTTGGAATGCATGTTTAGCGAACAATCGCCAGCAATGATCATCTTGCAACAGCACTAAGCAATGTGTTTTATTTGATCCCACTATTGAAGCAACTTTCTTGTCTCGTGTAATGACTTGGGTATATGTTAATAAGTTGAAATATATCAAATTGATGATAAAGTGTTGACTCACAATAAAGTAAAAAAAAATATTTTTTATAGTTTTTATTGTTCCTTTATGTTATATTTTTTTTATTTTTATAATTACTTAAGGCTTTTGCCTTTCACATGAAACTCTAAAATATCTCCATAAATTTCAATTCTTTTAGGATACTATAAAAATAATTGAAGTTAAAAAAGCGGATAATATTCACAGAGCGAGGGAGAATTTCATTCTTTCCACAACTACACTGTTATTATTCCCTTGCTTAAATTTCTAACTGAAACCTTACAAAAAAAAGTTAAGGAAAGCCAAAGCCACAACAAACCTTTTGCCGAGCATCTTCACATGATTTAGCAACTAACTGAGTCATAGCCTGAAATAAATGTCAAACAAAACGATATAACAGCATGATATATGATAAGAGATGCTTAAAGGGTAAACAATAATAATAGACTAAAAAGGCAACCCGTTCATCCTCTAAAATAAATAAACCAATGACCAGTTGACCATTAAAATCAAATAACATTTATAATGCATAATAATAGACTATAAAGTTCTGCACACAGCAAAATTCAACAAAGAAAAATTGTTCAGGCGAGCTATTGAGTATCAACTTGTTTCAATCAAAAAAAAAAAAAAACTTCAAAATCTAACAGCTTGAGCCTTGTAGCTAGCCTATAGTAATTTGCAACCACTAAAGAGAATTGCATACCTCATAGATTTGTATTTGCAGTCATCAAATTTTACAAACCTTTATTACTTAAACATTTCATTTAGTATGACCAGACAAATCCATTTTTTTTCTTAAATAATGTTTAATTGCATTAAGAGAAATATCACTTTGACTTTATTTTCAAGAGGAGTGACGCGTTAATTTTATCACTATCTCATCTTCATATAGAAAATATTTTCTCATGCTGACAAATTATTTGTGGAATTGGTCTTAAACATACGGATACTTCATAATAATATAGAGATAAAGACCCAATTTAAAATATTAGATAGTGTTACTCGGACCAAGAATTAGCTCAATAGTTGATACATTGAAGCTTATGGGAATACTTGGGATATTACCGGGGTGCTTGAGGTGTTAATTATGATGGTATCAAATAAAATAAAAATAAATAACTGCATCATAAAAAGGAAAAAAAAGTAATAACTACATAAAATAGATTTCATAGATTCAATTAAAATTTCATCACATTTGTCATCGATCCTTTGAACTCATGACGATAACAAACATTATAACTAATGAAAAAAATAGCATATACTAGAAAGCATGAACAACATCAACCAATGATGATATCAAGTCTACAAAACAGGTGAAACGTTGAACTGGATGCCCACAAATCATTAGCTGCTCTTAATTCACAGCAGCATGCACCAATTTGGCTAAGACCAGACAAATTTCAGGCCTTAGCAAATTAAAAGGAGAAACCCAGCCGTGAATCCTTCGAGAGTTACTATTTTTCATAAGATAAAGATTTGAGTCCCAGAGAAGCTTCTTGAGAATCAAGGAATTCGATTCAAGTATTCAACTGCAACAAAAAAAGCGAACAATTGAGAACTCACCAGCATTCACCAATCGATGTATGATTAAATCCATATAAGATTAGCTCATCTGGAATTCAAGACTAAAAACATGGAAACTCTATATTTACAACTAACCAGTTATAATTGTTCTCTTTTTTCAGAAAAGAAAAAACAGTTATGTAAATGACATAATGCAATAAATAGAATTCCGTATTACACAATATCCACGGGCTAAAATCTCTTTTAACTATATTAAACAATTATTTTGTCCCATAAATATTTCATATCTAATGGTCAAACATGATTTAAATTATGAATCACTTGATTAAGAGACATAAGTCACTATCACTTATACCGATCGTCGTTGATTTTATTTATCTTTATTAGTATACAAGTTGCATAGATCGCATTAATTTTCACATATATCTCAAAATTCCTTACCTATATATTAATGAGTTGAAATATATTAAATTAATCATACCAGTGTTCACTCATAATAAAGTAAAAAAAATTCTATAGTTTTTATTGTTACTATATGTTATATTTTTTTTTTATAATTACTTAAGGCTTTTGACTTTCATATAAAGCTCTAAAATATCTCTACAAATTTCAATTCCTTCATCATACTTAAAAAACTAATCAAAGTTAAAAAAGCGGATAATATTCACAGAGCGAGGGAGAATTTCATTCTTTCCACAACTACACTATTCTTATTCCCTTACTTAAATTGCTAACTGAAACCTTACAAAAAAAAGTTAAGGAAAACCAAGGCCACAACAAACCTTTTGCCGATCATCTTTGCATGATTTAGCAACTAACTTAGTCATAGCCAGAAATAAATGTCAAACAAAAGGATATATCAGCATGATATATGAAAAGAGATGTTTAAAGGGTAAACAATAATAATAGACTAAAAAGGCACCCCCGTTCATTCTCTAAAATAAATAACCATTAAAATCACATAACATTTATAATGCATAATAATAGACTAAAAATTTCTACACACTGGAATAATTTGACGAAGAAAAATTGTTCAGGCAAGTTATTGAGTATCAACTTGTTTCAATCAGAAAAAAAAAACTTCAAAGTTTAGCAGCTCTAGCCTTCTAGTTAGCGGATAGTAATTTGCAACCACTAAAGAGAATTGCATACCTCATAGATTTGTACATACAGTCATCAAACTTTACAAACCTTTACTTAAACATTGCATTTTAGTGTGGCCAGACAAACCCATTTTTTTTTCCCTAAATAATGTTTAGTTGCATTAAGAGAAATATCACTTTGACTTTATTTTCAAGAGGAGTAACGCGTTGATTTTACCACTATCTCATCTTCATATCGAAAATATTTTTCCATGCTCACAAACTATTTGTGACCTTGGCCTTAAGCATACAATACTTCATAATAATATAGGGATAATGACCTGATTCAAAACATTAGATGTGTGTTACCCCGTTCGAGAATTAGTTTAATAGTTGATTCAAAGAACCAAAATTTGTAGGAATACTTGAGATGTCACCGGGGAAGCTTAAGGTGCTAATTACGTGTTATCAATAAAAAGGAGGTTACAATAAGCACAACAAGTTGATCAACCATAATTCACAGCAGAATGCACCAATGTGGCTAAGACCAGACAAATTTCAGGCCTTATCAAATTAAAAGGAGAAACCCAGCGGTGAATCCTTTGAGTTACTATTTTTCATAAGATGAATTTAACCCATTATTGGTTTAAAATATTTTACATCATCCCTTGTATTTTTAACTTTTCATTTTAGCTGACCAGTATTTGTAATTTTATCGATCTAGATTAGAAAAAGTTTAAGTTTAATCCACGGTGAACATGTACATGCATTATCAATGAAGCATATTATGCCATTGTAATAATGGTTTATTTTTATAAAAAAAAGGACATCACACATAATCCATCAATAACAAAATAATTAGGCTTTTGATGTGTCAAAAACATATCCTGTCATATTGTTACAATAGATATACTAACAGGGTCTTAAAAGCTCTAAGTAACTGAAAAAATGTGCAGCGGCTAAATGCTGAGTTGAAGGGTACACAAATGAAGTGAGGACATGAGATGAAGACTTGGGTCCTACAGCAAAGATAGATGGTGGACTTGTTGAGCGTCAAGGAATTCGATTCAACTGCATTGAGAACTCACCTAGATTCCCCTGTTGATGTATGATTGAATCCATATAAGAGTTAGCTCACCTGGAATTCAAGACTAAAAAGATGTAAACTATATATTTACAACTAACCAGTTATAAGAGTTCTCTTTTCTTTCTTTTTTTAAAATAAAAAAAAGTTATATAAATGACACATAATACAATAAATTGAATTCCATATTACTCAACACCTAGGGGCTGAAATCACCTCTAACTATATTAAACCTATCATCTCTTTAGAACTTAAAACTCTTCAAGTTAATTAACAATATGTCGAAAACATGATGTCGGTAACATAATAATTTATCGAAAAAATTAGTAGTAAAATTCAAGAGTGAAATATTTTATCCAAGCAGAATCAATCACTTTTAACTAACCAGTTATAAGAGTTGTCTTTTTTTAGAAAAGAAAAAACAGTTATGTAAATGACATAATTCAATAAATAGAATTCCCTATTACACAATATCAAGGGACTAAAATCACTTGAAACTATATTAAACAATTATTTTGTCGAATAATAAATAACTGAGCGGTGGCGTCTAGCAAGCAGAAAGCAAAAATAAGTTTAGAAAACAATTAATTAGTAAATTGCAGGCAATAGAGAAGCATCTACATCTTTCACCATTATTCTTTATGATCAACCTCACTACCTTATATGTAGAAGTGTTCAATGTGAGCAATCTTTGGCCAGTCTTCACCTTCGGGTTTCCTGCAACGTTGTTTGAGCAACGGACACTCCCCCCAAATTCGCAAATATGAAATGGATTTGGGCAGACCCTCCTCTGGTAAGCATTGGAGCCTGGGGCAGTCTTCAAGACGCAATTCCTTGAGAGAGGAGAGGTGGCAGAGACCTTTGTAGTCCAGTCTTTTTAGATCTCCACACTTATTGATCCCTAGAGAAACAAGAGAGTGTGGCAGTACACCTTCGTCAGGAAGACACTCAACATCCACTTCTCCAATATATAAGCTTTCTAGAGAGTGATTGCCTCCCAAGGCACTTTTCAATAAGGACATAAGTTTGGAACTACCAAGACTCATTTCTTTTAAATTTGATGGCAAACCTCCTTCGGGAAACATTTCAACTTTTGGACAATCCTCTATGCCCAGATAATGAAGAGATGGAAGGAGGACATGCATTCCTTCAGGCAATGATTCTAATTGGGGGCACTCTCTCATACTCAGATAGTGGAGATGATTATGAGCCTGCCCCTGTGAAATCCTCTGTAGATTAGGACACCACCAGGTATAAAGCTCTCTGAGTATTGGGAACAAATCTAGCGGAATGGTCGTTAGAGAGTTGCAGCCACCTAAGATGTGCAAGCTTACAAGGAAACCCTGAAAACTACTCATTGGAATATTCATATTTGGGCAATAATCAACCCTCAGCTCTTCAAGAGAACTAACAGATATGATGTGCCAAATACTTTCCATCAACGATGTATCCATGCTTTGTCCGCCGACACTAAGCATTTTCAAAGTAGTCCGATGATCATCAAGTTGCAGCTTTCCACAGTCATTTAAATCCAATACACGAATCTCTGGAGCCATGGGAGCAGAAGCCATAAGCTGTTTGCAGTTCGAAATTGTTAGTGTCTGTAAACAAACAAGTTGCTCTGGCAGGTCCCCTTTCAGCTTGGGACAATTAGATATCCTGAGATCTTTAAGACGTGGAAAAGCACCTGTCACATCCTGACATTCCCATTTTACCCATTCTTTCATCCGGGAGAACTCCAGTGTTTCCAAGGATGCAAATGAACAAGAGCTATTCCCATGAAATTCAGCATCAATACGCAATATCCCATTAAGTCCAACAATACTCAGGTAGTTGAGACATGGCAAGAGTCCAAGGGGAGGCAAACGTTGGCAAGATTCACAGTTCTCGAAGGTTAAGGACACCACATTCAATAAGGAATTGTTGAATAACCACCTTGGAAATTGTTTACCCCCATAATGCCTCATCGTCAACTTCTCCAAGTGTTTGGAAGGCTGTAGATTCTCGATTACAATTTCATCCCTTTCTTTTGTTGAATCATCAGGGTTCCAGTCTGAATCCCATTTCAACTCTACCTCAACAAGGTGTGTTTTATTTTTTAAATCCAAGGCTAATGCATCTGAGGGATTCTCAACATTCTGCAGTTTCCTTATTGATAGACTTCCATGAAGATTGAGTTCTCCTAGCTGCTGGATACTGAGCTCCCTACTTTTGCCAACCTTAAACGAACTCATTAATACTTGAAGATACTTCAGTTTTCCCAAATGTGCCGGTACCTTTCTCACTCCAGTATCTATTAATTCAAGGCGATGCAAATCAGTGAGTTTATGCAAATTGGAGGGCAGCTCCTTCAAATGTGTACAACCATTTAGCTTCAGTATTTGCAAGTTGTAGAGTGAACATGTTGATTCAGGTAATTTTTCAATGTCAGTATTTGAGAGGTCTAATGAATGGAGATATTTAAGATTACCTACAGAGTCAGGCAACTCTGTTAGGTTAGAATAACCAGACAGAGATAAGACACGTAAGAACTTAAACTCGGAGAACAATTCATGTGTTGACATCTTGCAATGCCAACGATGGTAGTTATGAATCTTCATTTTCTCACTTGATGACATAAATGTGCGTAACCTTTCAGCATCGTATAAAGTTCCAAACCCTTCAAAGCATTTAACCTGATAGGTTGCAACTGAAAAATGACGGGTTGTTTTTGGTATATTTTTTGCTTGATCTTCTTCCAACCTGAAACAGATGTCCCCACAAACATATTTTGCCAAATCGTTGAGAAGGTCATGCATGACAAAATATGTTTTCTTTATGCTACTTGATTGTTGAAAGAAGGACCTTGACAAAAGATCGTTGAAGTATTGTTCACCGACTTCTTCTGGACTCCTACTCTGTTGATGACATTGTAAAAAGTTTTCCGCCATCCACAGCTGAATTAAACCCTCCTTGTGAAACCTGTAATCTTTGGGGAATAAGGCACAATAAGCAAAACATCTCTTGAGATGGGAAGGAAGGTGGTGATAGCTTAGTGCCAAAGCTGGGACAATATAGCTATCCTCTTCTGAAAATTCCCATATCTCGCTTTTCAATATGCCTTCCCATTCTGGAATAGATGATTTTTGGTGTAATAGACTTCCAATTGTTGTCAAGGCCAGAGGCAGTCCTTTACATTTTTCTACTATCTTCGTACCAATCTCCTTGAAGTCTGGATTCGGTTGATGACTATCATCTTGGAATGCATGTTTAGCGAACAATCGCCAGCAATGATCATCTTGCAACATCTCTAAGGAATGTGTTTTATTTGATCCCACTATTGAAGCAACTTTCTTGTCACGTGTAGTGACAACAATTTTACTCCCTGGAGCCCCACCATTAAGAGGACTTTGCAAATCTTTCCATTCCTTTTGTTTTCTGTTCCAAACATCATCCAAAACAAGAAAAAATCTCTTTCCTGTCAATTTTTTGCTCAACCTTCCCTGAACCATTTCTCGGTTTCTACTATCATCAGTTGATTTAGTGACTGCCTCAAGAATTGTTCTTGTTACATTGAAAACATCAAATTCCTCTGAAACACAGACCCAAGCTTTGATATCAAATTTATTTTCTATCCTTGGGTCATTGTATACATGTTGGGCAAGTGTGGTCTTACCCAACCCACCCATGCCCACAATAGAAAGTATTGATAGTTTGTTACAATTGTCAATGTCAGATGTGAGCCAATTAAAGATCATTTCTTTGTCATCATCTCTGCCATAAATAACACTTTCAACAAGCAAAGATGTTGATTGTGATTGCTGTGATACTGCACCACCAAATCCTGATCCAACACCACTTGCATTTTTCAAACCTAGATAGCCACTTTGGCTAGCAAGGTTTTCAAGGTCCTCAAGGACCTGTTCCATCCTTGATTTAATTTCCTTGTTAAAGGAACTAACAGGAGAAGATTTGAAGAAATTTGGTACCTTGCAAGTGCAGGTTTGAGACTCAGCTTCAGCTTCAGCTTCAGCTTCGACCTGGCATTTGGAGATCTCATGTTGTATTTCATCCAAGAGATCCTCTGAGTCAAACACAGCATCTTTGACCTTAAGAAGCCAGTTCCTGACACGTGGATCTCTGAACTGCTTTAGTTCTGCATCATCAGCCAGAGCCTGTATGGAGTTCAGCTTGATTTCCAAGTTGTTGAGCAGCTTTTGATCAAGCTTTCTTCCACGAAAGAAGTCCCGAACTTGAAGAGAAGCAAGCTTCTCAAATGCAACCTGAAGTAAAGCAGAAAGAAGAGCACCACCCACCAATTCTAGTGCCATGGTAGGAAAGGGAGTTGAGTGGATGAATGAAAATGAGTAATTTGAAGTGAAGTGCAGGGTTCATGAACTGATCAAATCAGTGATAGGCAGTTTTATGAAGGATGGCTTTAATTAAGATTGAGTCAACCAATAACTGTTGAGTCTTCCCAACAAGACAAACTTTAACAGCTGTATTCCATGAATTAATGCGTGGCTATGATTCTAAAGAGGGTACCTCGTGGGATATTAACCAACACTAGTTAGTTTTAATTTTATGAGTAAAAATAGTAAAAAAAATAAAAATTATTATTTATTAAAAATTAGATATTTAAATAATTATAAAGGGTGAAATTATCTTAAGGCACTGTAAATTGTCGAACCAGAATTGAAAGAATAAACTAATTGTTTCATAAAATATTGCAAATAATTAAAAAAAACTCAATTTTACGTAATAAGTTTGAACTTTTCTCCACTTGTTCTTAAAGAAACAAACCTGTGATGTGGTTCTGGAATTCAATGCCTCTCATATCATAAAATATTGCAAATAATTAAAAAAAAAACTCAATTTTACATAATAAGTTTGGACTTTTCTCCACTTGTTCTTAAAGAAACAAGTGTGTGATGTGGGTCTGGAATTCAATGCCTCTCATATCATTAAATATTGCAAATAATTAAAAAAAAAAAAACTCAATTTTACGTAATAAGTTTGGACTTTTCTCCACTTGTTCTTAAACAAACTTCACGATCATACATCGTAGTCCATGAGATGAGGACCCCTCCCCCTGTTGTTGTAATAAAATGATAATATGTGTACACATCCAAATGTGGCGGCAGAGAACCTTTTTTATTAAATACAATTTATTTAATACTATATAAATAAACCATCAAATATATAAAACTCTCATTTTTCATTTCATGCATCATATTTTTTTTCTTATTACTAAAATTTAAATGAGGTAGATCTTGAGAGTTTACTAACATCAAAACATATTTTATGGCTCATTGAATGTTTATAAAAAAAATTATAAATTACTTACATTTTTCTGAAATATGAGTTTGATTTTTAATAACTGAATCAAGTGTTGTTAGCTATGGATCACATTTTTAAATTAGTAAGAAATTAATTTTAAATAAAAATATTGACTAAAAAGGAAGATTATGTTTGGAATCCCAAAGGATAAACAGCTGGAGAGAAATAATAAAAAGAGATGACAGATATTAGATAAAAGATGAATAAAATTGATGATATAATATAACAAGTAAAGATATATATATATATATATATATATATATATATATATATATATATATATATATATATAAAAGAATAATAATGAGATATTTGAAAATTTGAGAACTCATAAGAATGCTTAAGCATATATAAAAGATAGTATTAATTGATAAAAATAATTTAAGTTAAGTTATGTTTGGTAAGATATTTTGATTAATTTTTAATTTTTTTCATTAATTTAAAAATTTATTTGATTGTTTGATAAATAAGTTTTTTAATAGTTTTTAAATTTTTTCTAACATTTTTAGACATGTTGCTTAACTAGTATTTTTTAAAACGCTTACTTTCAACTTTTTATATTTTTTCACTTTTATCTTTGACTTATTTTTCTTGTTATGTTTTTTAAATGAATCTTGATTTAATTATTTTTTTGTTTTTATATTTTTTAATTATTTTAATAACTAATATTACTAAACACTTTTAATTTAATAAATTAGTTTTTTTAACTCTCAATCGGCTAATATTTTAACTAATTTTATAAATATATTCTTAAAAAATAGATAATTTCCAAAGAGCCTGGGAGAATTTCATTAATAGTAGGACCAAATTTTGGTGTGAGTACTTCAATTGTACCTACACCCCCTCCATCCTCTATAATGCATAATAATAGTTAGACATTATTAAAAGTTCTGCTCACTACAATAATTCAACAAAGAAAATTGTTCAAGCTAGCTATCAAGTATCAACATCAACATCGTTCAATCAAAAAATCCCATAACAACTTTAAAATCTACCAGCTTGATCCTTGAAGTTAGCTGATTGCAATTTCCAACCAATAAAGAGAATTGCATGGCTCATAAACTTTACAAACCCTTATTAATTAAGGGGTGTTTGATTTGATTGTTTTCTATTTTCATTTTTACTGAAAATAGAAAATAATGATGGAAATACGTTTGGTTGAATTTTTTAAAACATTTTCAGTAAAAATATTTTCTCAAACAAATTAAAAACTGGAAACAATAAAATCTCATTTTCTGTGTTTTCAGTTGAAATTAGGAACTTCATTTTGGGTAAAATGAAAACACGGTGATAAGAAATGTAACTTTAAGCAAATCTAAAAATATATTTTCTTTTGAAAATACATTTTCAGTATTTTTATTTCTTGAAAACAGAAAATAAGAAATCAAACCAAACACGTTTTCAGAATTCTAATCTTTTAAAAATGAAAATAGTTTTCAAAAAATGACAATAAGAAATAAAAATGCAAATCAAACTCATCCTAAACGTTTCATTTTCAAAGGTTGCAATTAAACTCAATTCAATAAGAAAATTCCACCAAACAACCATTCTAGAAAACTCACATGCATCTTTAAGTACTCAAGGCACTATTCTCAACTTAAAATTAAAATAAGTTAGAATTTAAATTTAAATTTAACTCAATCTCAAACACGTACTTATGAGATTAGAGTTTATCTCACTTATATTATTTTAGATATATTTTTAAGCACGTGAAATCTTCCACTACATATTTCATGTTGATAACTGTTTACTTATTTCAGAATCTTTATATTAAAAATACCAATTAATCAATTATTTATGTAAATAATACAAGTAAATTATCATTTACGTAAATGATACACTTCACTCTAGAGTGAAAAGTTGGTTTCCCATGAACCAATTTCTCACCTAAGCACAACTTTTTTTGAATTTCCGCATAAGCAAATTATTTAATGCTTTTTTATATATTTTTTAAAAACATTTAGAAATTGGTTCCTCCAGAACTAATTCTAAACATATTTATTTTTAATTTTTGTAAAACTCAATTAATAAATCATTTTTTTCTTAACATATTTTTTTAAAATGTTTTAGAAAATGTTTTTTATTTTAAATTTTATTATTATTAATTTATAAATATTAATTTTTTATATCAAAAACTTAATTTTCATTTGTTGTTAATTTTTTACATATTTTTTGTTTTGTCATTTTTTGAAGAGTTGAAATCATTTGAATTATTGAAATCATTTTTAAAAGTAAGTGATAAAATATTTTAATTAAAAAAATAAAAAAACTAAAATCTCTAATTTGAAAAATATGAAGATGAAAATTAATATGTTTTTATTCCTTATATCTTCATTTTGTAGTAGTTTTATATAAAAAACACAATAATAACTAATAATAATGACTAAAAACCCATAAAAATTACTCACATAAATACAGTAGAATAATTTTTTTTATTCTTGAACACTCCAAAATAATTAACTGTACAACAAAAAAGAAACTCCAATAACTGCATATTTACAAAACAATAAGTAAAAAAATGATACATTAAAACAATTGAGTCTAGCATATGATCTAAAATAGCCAAAAAAGGAAAAAGAAAAAAAGAAAAATCGTCAGTAGATATAAAAAGAAAACGAATGATTTAAGAAAAACATATATAAATTTTGTAGGTAAGTGGGGAGGATTGATAAAGATGTTTCAGAGAATTGCAGAAAAGTCTCAATTTCTACAATAGTTGAATTTACATCAGTTCAATAAACTGATATAGGAAGGCCTCTACAACCAATATGTAGAAGTGTATTTTGTAGTAGTGGTATTTGCATATAATTCTTAAGTTATAATTGGTGATTTAATTATATTAATGAGAGAAACAAATTCCTTCAATATTCCTTTAGACCTAAAGTGGAATGACATAAACTTTCTCAAAGTGATTCACATTAATTAATACTAGTTGTGAGATAAACTGTTAAGGCTATAATATCTAGAGTAAGAACTTTGTTAACAATGACTTGTAATAGTGGGAATAACAAACCACTTTAGAACTCTATGCACTAGCTCTTTCTCATTTCTCACTTTAGACACATACACACCACTGATCCAAGTTTTAGGCACATCTTTGTTCGCTGTTTTTTCTAAACTTGGATGCTAAATTCCTTTTGAGCTTTTCTTCGTTTTGTTTGGTGCACACCACTCCCAGGGAAGAAGCTCATATTTATAATGCTCAAGGGATGTGGACTTGGGCTTTCTAGTGGATTTGGTTAAATAAAAGCATCATTTATCTCTTTAATTTGAGAAATTGCTTGTATTTGGAAAATGATATTTCTTATATTTCTAGTTCAAATATTAGATGTAATCCCAATATGAAAAGCTTCTCGTATTTTAATAACTTACTTGGTTTTGACATTAGATACTCACCAATTTCATAATTCCAAGGCTATATTAGGTAGGGGAAGTTTTTTAAAAAAAATTGAACAACAATATTCAAATTTGAGCTTCGAGAGTCATGAAACTTGAGTCCACCATGTCAAACTCGAGTTTGAGCCTACTTGAACTCGAGTTTCAAGTACCAAATTCAAGTCTAACTAGGTTGTTGGGACTTGAGTTCTAATATTACAAACTTGAGTTTCTCAACTAACTAGGTTCAAAATTGAGTTTTCAAGGTTCTTAACCCTTTTTGTGTAAATGTATTGTTTGGTGGATTTTCCATTGACCTAGTTGGATTAATTATTTAAGGTTGTTAACTCGTTGGTAAGTGTATCACAAAATTTGTCACAAGTAGTAAGGTATTCGGAAGTCCGAGTGTCGAATCCACACGGACTTTGTTTCTACTTGAATTAATGCAAACCCAATTTAAAAGCTAGATAAAGAATTTAAAATAAAGATAAGAAAATATAGTAGATAAGATAAAGATTTAAAGATGAAAATAAAATATTTAAATTAAAAGATGATAAAGATAAAAGATAAAGAAAATAAGAAAATAAAAGTAAAAGATAAGAAAAATAAAAGATTAAGATAAAGATAAGATAAGAAAAATAAAAGATAAAAATAGAAGATAAAAGAAAAAAAAAATCAAAACGTGACAATGTTGGGACCTGCTCTGCCTTATTTTCCTAGGATGTATGAGTCTATGATTTTTATTTATCAATTTAGGTGATTCTATTCTATCCACGTTTCAATTACCTGCCCCTAATTTCTCAGGATAACAAACCTATTTTATATATCTATCTTTCAAATTCCTTTGTAAAGACTCAACAAATAAAATGCATGGAGTATGAATTTCAAGAATGCATTGACATAAAATAATCATTCTATGTCTAGCAAGGACTTTCCTATGAAATCTTTTCTTTTTGTTCTATTAGAAGTTATTATCTTCCGAGCGTCTAACCCCTAAAACCAATGCATGCATACCTTCTTTAAATCTTAATTAGAAATTACCCTCTCCCGAGCGTCTAACCTCTAATAGAATATAAATACAAAGATGAATAATGTAAGATAAAATCAGAAAAGATGATAGAATAGAAAACACCTTTGCATTGATAAATAGTGAGTACATTATACATCGCTTGACTTTTAAGCCTATCAGACCATAACTAGGGATTTAACAACTCATGGTCACTGAGGACTTTACAATGGATGGGTATAAGAATTAATGGAAAAAGAGGGGTGAAAGAAAGAAAATGAGTAATGAAACGCGAGAGAGGGTTGTGTGGTGTTGTCCCTCCTTGATTTGACTCTCTTTTTATGTTGTTGGAGTGGACTTGGGCCTAATACTAAAAATCTTCCCGAGTGATATTTTTTTATATTTTTTGGATTTATTTTGCTTTTAATCATATCTTCTTAAGATTTCCTAATATTTTGGATATTTTCTTATCATTTAATACAGAAATAACTGCTAAATAAATATTTTCAAAGATATTTTTAATATCTTTTTATTATAAAAATAACTCATATTTAACGGTTATCAAAGGTCTAGATGGATCATTGATGCTAGTCTTAATGATACTTGAGGAGTTTATAAGACATACCAAAGACACAATACTTTTTGTTCTTCAATCTTGAGTTTTGAGCTTTGACTTCTTAGCGTTTTTCTTCTATTAATTCTTGGCTTTGACTTGAATTATTTTAAGAGTGCCTTAGTTATTAGCTTTGTCTTCATCAAAACTCACCATTAGAATTTCCTTGGATAGTCTTCTTGAGTGTTGGGATGTTCTGCAGTTAGGGAGTCATTTTTTTGTTTCTTTTTTATGCTTACACCCGCCATAGTATTTCCGGGGCGTTTAAGAGTTACTCTAAAGCCCAGGTGAAATTTGTTGCAGCTGATGCTTTTGGGCCTTTCTCGTATGATTGACCTCCTGCTATTACATTTGTATCCTATCACATGGACGTTTCATTTTCACAGGGATAACGAGAGCTAACAAAGAATCTAATTAATCATGAATCGGGTCCTTAAAATTTTAGGGCGTGTTTTCTCTTTTATGATCTAGTGTGCCTTGGACCTCAAGTACAACATTTCTTTGCCATATTTTTTCAAGGGTGGATTTTTAACTTGTTATTGGTGAATTGTTATCTATAATAATAATAATAATACCAAAACAATGTAAACCATAACAAATAATATAATAGAATAATGGTTGTATCACTATCCGTTCTCTAACTTTTTGCGTGGATTGCTCCGCTCTGCTATCCTATATTGACAATTATACTTGTAGCATTCGGAATCAATGTTATGAATGGTTAGGAATACTAACGAAGCTGTCCATAGAGCCTAAAATTCACTTTCCATAAGTTAATTAAAATGTCATTGTTGTAACAAAATGAGACATCATGAAAACTATTACGTAGAGAACATTGGGAATATAATGAAGTAGCTTATATCCTGTATTAACGTCTACCTATATTATTTCAAGACCGAGACAATTTAATGAAGTATAATATCAATTGAAATTTTCGTCAATGAGATTAAAAATTTCAATTCAAAATATATTTACTTAATAAAAAATAATTATACATATATGTATATATGCATACGTGTGCATGCATGTTTGTTGCAATTTATAGTTCTACAACTTGCAATTTTACTTTAATTAATTATTTCTCTTAACAATTAATATTAGAACTCTAAAACATAATACAACTCTAGCTTTGATTATGATATGCATTGATACTAGCATTCTCAAAGCGAGTGCATTGATGATGGCTTTGCTACCTACCCAACCTTGCTCATTGCAGCAACCACAATGCCTATAAACACAATGGTCACATCTACAACCATAAAGGTAAACACATCCGCAATTACACCTTTTAGATCAAAGTTGTTTGACATGTATTTTTAAGAAAACCCTTGCCAACAGATCCATCTCAGTTGCTTTGAAAGATACCCATAATTTCCAGAGAACAGTACATGATCAAGATCAAGTGGGTAACTTGTGGATTATTACCGTACTAATTTTCTTTTCTCAAGGATTGGAGGTCTTCAGAATTATCCAATGACTCTTAACAAGAAAGCTCTAGTGTTTCGATCTGAAAAAGCCAAGACCAAAGATTTTCTTCAATTTATTGGAGACACTATTCCTCTTAGCTGGCTTTCTGTTAGTGGTTGATGTTAGTGTTTGCTCCCCTGCAAACCCCATAACTAGTTAAAATAGCATGCAATACAATATATGAAATTGTGAATCTAATCAACATGACACCAATATTCAACTGGAAACATATGATCTGGTCGCTCAATATTTCCATTACTCGATCTGCCTGGTTTCTTTATAATTAAATAGTAGATATGTTCTTGCAGCACACGTTTTTAACACTTTTTTTTTTTAAAACATACTTTATATAAAATTATAAAAATAGAAAGACTTGCTAAAAAAATGAAACTCACAAAAAATTGTAATTTTGAATCATTTTCAATCAATAATCTAAGAGAATGTATTAGCATTTCTTTTAAATAATATGCATTTAGGTCAACAAATTAAGTTGTAGCTCAACTAAACCTACTTAGCATTATTTTCTTTCAAAGTTGGGTTCCATCAATTTACTTCAATTAAATGGTTATAGAAATCATTTTTTATTCCTTAAAAAAGTCATTTTAAAACTTTTAACATTTATAAGAGTAAAAATAAGAAAAATATTATTACGGAACTAAAATCAAAATTATGTTTAAAAACATGTGAAACTCTTTAAAATTATGCATCTTTTTAACAAATTAAGATAATTACTTAATTTTCACTCTCACTAGTTCTTCGTACAACAGAAATAATGTTGAAGAAGCATAAATCCATGTCCCAACTCTAACAAGGATAACAGCATCAATTTATCCATCATGCACCACCTTATTTACTTGTGGTCTTGTAATACCAAAACAAAAAGGGGGCTTGAAACTCCTATCATAATTTTTTTTAAAAAAGAGCAATGAACATGACGAAGTACATACATCCGAAAAGACATTTATTCGCTGACCTGCAATCCTAACATACAATATAACTTATTATAGTGGATGAACACCATATAATATTAGATGTTTATTAGTAAAAAAAATGTACCATTACCCTTAGTCGCATTATCATGGGAAGAGTACTCATGAGAGCCCAAAAGACAAGTTTTCCTTGACCAGTACTCTTGAAGCCTCTGTTTCGCATACTCCTTGTAGTCAAAGTCAATTTTATTTACATGTTCCTGCACAAGATATTTTTAAGATAATTAGATACAATACTTACCAAAATGTTTAACACCCATATGAAAAATCTATTATGCCATACTAAGAAGCTTAAATATACAATTATCAATGCTAATTAAAGTGAGTGAAGATACCGAAATTATTCCCCACACGCCCCATAGTATATGATTAGCAAGTGCATATTTCTCAATGTCATCAAGCAACTGCTCCACTTCAGTGTCACTAGGTTGTTCACCTGTGTCCAAGTCAAACAAGTTCGTTTTCATGGTGAAAGCATAATAATTGTGGTGGTTTAAGGGGAGGTGACACATATCTACGCAATGAAATGCACGACTACATTGATCCATTATGTTTGCTTAACAAGTTATAGTTAGAGAGTATACAACTAATATTTTTCATTATGAGGAGTGGCAATAAGTTTCTAATGCATTCCTTTTAACATATTTTCTTTTATTTAGTTAAAATTTACTAAAAACAAAAATCATTAATAAGGTTTATTCAATAAGGAGTGAGCTTGATATAATTTTATGATTTTAAATAAATTTTAGACAATACTAAAGAGTGTGTTAGATACTATGTGACAATTTTTATCTTTTTTTATCATGGAATTCATGTTCCTCTTCACTTATAAATACTGAAAAAATATTAAATGGTGTAAAATTATGTGGTCCTCATTAATTTCCATGTGACAAATAACTATGTTTTTTTGATAAAAAAAAAGTTAATAATGCGTTGAGTGAAGATTGACCAAAACCACATACAACTACATTTTTCAATTTATTAAAAACATTAGTATCGTGTCAAATGAAGGTTGGCCGGCATCACATAATCTTAGACCTTGTAAAACTTCTCTATTACTTTTTCTAATACACTCTTATCAACTGAAATTCATGACTTCCACTAAATATTGTGGGTCTAATTTTGCATTTGGTGGATATATATATCATCTGTAAACTAATGGGATTTACGTGAATTTTCATTAATAAGAATGTATTGAAAAATAATATTAAATAATATATTACTAGCACTCCACTAAAATAATTTAGAGTAATGAAGTTATGTTAAATAAAAATCAAGATCACAATGTAGTACAATCTTTTAACATAATTGAAATGTTACCCGAAGAACTCAAATACGCATGTGCAAATCTTCGACGCTCCTCCAAATCTGTCAAGAGAAACGACCAAATTATGTTATTTTCAGGTCGACAAATGAAAGAGAAGAAGTTGCAGAAGCCATTGCCATTCACATACCAGGATATTTAGTGAAGTCAAGCACATGTGGGGTATCTGTATGATAGTTGGCAGCCATCTCATTAAAGTGGTTTGCTATATCATATGCTACAGGATTATAATTTGCATATTCATAATCCTGTTGGAAAAGTAAAACATTATAATAATTATAAGGCAAATTTTAATCAGTGTTTTTATCACACCGGTTAAGGAATTAAAAAAAATATTTTTATTAAAATGCACAAATTTATATTATTTATAATTTTTTTTACATTTTTATTTAATATATTGTTACTATAAATATTATTACATTCTTAATTAATTAAAAGTAATGTTATGTATAATTTTCAAAATAATTATTTTCTTTGTCTTAAAAGAAGTTTTGTCCTAATTTTTTTTATTCAAATAAAAAATTAATAAATAAATGACTGCTAATAATAATTTTATAAAATTAATCTTATTAAATAAATGAAAAAGAATGTAGAACATCTTAAATAAGAATTTTTTATGTGAGTTTTTTATGTTATTTTGTGGTCTCCACTCTGACATATTATTCTAAGAAATTTATACATAATTTTATTTTAATAATAAAAAACTTTAAGAAACTCATAATAATATATATATATATATATATATATATATATATATATATATATATATATATATATATATATCAAATGGGAAAGATATTCTAAGAAACTATTTGTCAAGGAAGATACAAATTTTATTTTTTTAAAAAAAATTTGTGCTACATAGATTTACTCCCATAAAAAGAAACCTTAAGAAATAATTTTTCACTTAAGAAATTATTTAAGAAACATCCCTCTTAGATTTAAAAATTAAAGTTATATTTATTAGTTTTATCCATAAAAAATAACTAGTTATATTAAAAAGTCAAATAAAATATTTATTTTGAAATAATTTTTTTAAAATGCAACACTTATTTTAGGTACAAAGAGAATATTAAAAAAATTATTAACTTTTAATTATAACATTTTATATTATTAAAAAAACATAATTAAATAACAGTCAATATGGGACTCACAATTATGGTCACAGAACTGGATTCTTCATCAAACATTATGTTACCATATTGCAAATCATTGTGGCAAAATCCTATGCGTTGGTGGGTGTCTGATAAAAAAATTTCCAAAGCAGATATTTCCTTGTCCATTGTGTCCAAATGAAATGCTTCAGCTTCTTCAGGAGAACACAAGCGCTTGGCTTCACTAAGCCAGTTTCTGAAATATCAAATTACTTTATAAAAGATAAAATCGTACCAATAATATCTGCATTCATTTTGACACATTAAAAAATTTTTTTATATCTTACAATTTTGAGGGTTCAAACAACACATACCTTAACCTATCCCAAAGGTTCACGGTTTTTGGGCCAGGCATATCAAGATCATGAAACTCCTTCAGTTTGGCTGCTATAAGAGCAGAAATAGATGGATCTCGCAAATCAGATGCTGATAATGTCTGATAAACCCACCACAATATATCAGCTTATCAAGTTCATAAATGGGATAGTACAAAATAAATAAAACCAATAATTAAACTCTACAAGTATAATTTACAATGTTGGATCCAAAATATGAAGGTAGTTTTAAGTAATATAAGTTGTATATTGCATTCAATCAACAATTTCCGTTCATCAACCTGTCTATAATAGCAATTTCTTCAAAACTAATTTGTTATGAAAAAAACTCAAGGATAAACAAAAAAATGAAGAAAGAAAAATAAGAACACTAATTTTACATGATTTGGCCAATAGACCTATGTCTCCGGATATATTCAATTTCTGTAAGAAAGCAAGTATAGAAAGTCATAATTGTTACCATCAACAACACTTTTATTTTTTATCCTAACGTGCAACCAATAAACTGATTTACTTTTCAAGGATGTAAAAAAAAAAAAAAAGATGATATTTGAGCTCCAACATATCTGGTTGGGCTATAATTCAAGGCATCCCATTAACAAATTAAAATTCAAGCTATCTGAACAAAGTTAAAAGTATGATTTTATAATTAAGGAAGAAAAATGCTAAGCACACTCTACAACACATTAAGCCACACATTCTTTCTAACAATCTTTAATTGGATGAAATTCATGTACTCCATGAGATGATGTGAGTACTATCTACTCCCACTTCTTGTTTATTGAGTCTCATTTATTATTTAGCATCACTCAAATGAATTTCACCTTATGGGTGAAAATTATCTTAGGATGTGTTATCAATATTTTTTTTTATAAAAAAATTACGATAAATAATATTGAAAAGTAAAGAGATGACATTACCCTGGCATTGATGAATTCTTCAATGCGACCATTAGCAAACCTTCCTAGCAAACTAGGTCCTTGTCCGCTCTTTGACATGAATTCAAATGTTGTGACTTCAACATCCCTATCAAAGAAAATACCAGTACCCTCACCATAGGTTCTTAGTAAAACCTTCCTTGAGGATTCTCCTGCTGTTGTTTGCCATTTTATTTGGAACACCTCATTTGTCATTGCCCCTTTAAGAGGGATCACTTGCAATGCATTGATATCAACTACATTCTCCCATTCACTTGCCAATGATTTCAACATCTCTTTTACTTCACCTGGAATACTATCTTTCTTATCTTTAATAGGGGTTTCTTTAGCACCTAATTCTTTGTCATTTACTACCGAATCTTCTGTACCACTAACTTTAATATTTTTTGGATTTTCTGCATCAACAACGTTTACATTTACAAGATTTTGTAAGGCCTCTTCAGTAGCCCCCATTGCAAATCTCTCTAATACTTCAAGAAGCAAGGATTTGCTTAAAATATTTAAGTTCCTTTCTGTTTGAAACTTCAAACCTGAAAAAGCAAGCAAATACACCCCCAAAATATTTAAATGGTTTAAAATAATGTTTTGTAGGAAAAAAACTTTCAAATTTATAAGAAACCTACTTTCAAAATTCCTAATTGTTTTGTAGGAAAAAATCCCTAATATTTTAAAATAACCTAAGGAATTCTTAAGTTATGAACTATAATAATGTTATGTAGGTAGAAATACATTTAAACATATTGAAACTACAAACTTTTTAGCATCCCAAGAAGTAAAAGGATTTAGAAAAAATAATTTTAAACCAAAACAAATAACTACATATGGTCAAGCCAATTTCCCAGCACCATTTCAACAAATTTCTTCCCAAACGAAGAAACGAATCCCTTGTACCTCAAAATACCATATAAATAAGTGAAATTCTTGCAACACATCAACAAATTCAAACAAACCAACCTCAAAAGGAACAATGTATGATGGGGGCAACGGGGTGGCCAATGACTTCACCACCGGCCGGGGAAGAAGAGTAAAACCTCACAAATTAAAGATCCTGTGATTTTGTAAGGAAGTAGAAAAAATAATATTATATAAGGGGTGTTTCCATCGCTAACAAATGGATACCAAAAGTGGCGTGGAGATTAAGGCAGGGAACAAATCTGGTTAAAAATGGAGGGTGCTAAAGTGATATGAGTGCAAAATTAATTTGAGCAATGCTATAAATAGATTTTGGTACGATTTCATTAGCAACTTTTTTCCAAAATTATTGAGATTTTGAGAATTTAATTAATTTATAGTGTTTATTAAACAAACACTTGTTTCAAAATTCTGTTAGTGCAACAGGATCAATGGTCAACAACGATATAGTAGTGTTACAGTATGGTAATATACGGTTAGAAGTTAGAACCAGCTGGATTTGTGCATGATTTCCCAACGATATTCAAGGAAGAGACAATATATTGATGTCTTATTTATGAGTTTAATTTTGCCACATGTTGATTATTTTGGTAACTTTACTTTGTCTCTTCAATTGGATAACCAAACAAAATTAGAGCAATAAACACTTTAATTTGTTGACATGAAAAATTATAAGAAATAAAGATAATAAAAATATTTGAAAAAAAGAGTATGTCTCATTAATCTTGATAATTTTGGAAAAAGCTAAATTAGAACAAATTTAACAATATTAACTAAAATAATAAATTTCCTTAATCCTTCTAAATTAGTCAATTGAATCTTACAAAAAATTAAATGGATATTACTTAAAAATTAAGTTAAAAATATAAGTTTCATCGTCCTATTTTTTAAAATTCATGATTTTAATTTTCTTATTTTTTAATTGAAATATTTTATCCCTCACTAAAAAAAATCACAATTTTAGTCCTCTTCCTTTTTCCTTTTTAATTGAGACATCTCATTTTTATTTTTTTTTTAAATTGTCATTTTAGTCTCATTTTTTAATTTCAGACTTGACTATATATTTTTTAATTTTATTTTTAATAAATTAAATTTATTAACAATTAAATAATTTAAAAAAAATATTTATCATATAAATTATAAATAGATATTTGATCAATATTTACAAAGTACATAAATCAACGTTTGAATTTAGACACAATGACTAAAATTACATATTTTTAAAAAATAAAAAATAAAATGTCTTACTTAAAAAATGAGAAAAATCATGAATTTTTTTTTAAAAAAATAAGAGATGAAAAATCTCAACTAAAAATAAGGGGATTAAACTTGTAAATTTAAGAAAATAAAAAAATAAAAATTATATTTTAATCTAAAAATTATGAAGTAGAGTAATGATAAAGGGGGTGTTTGGTAACATTTTATTGTTTTTTAATCCATGGGAATCCATCGGTTTATAACAAAATACACTCTTATTCAATCAACTACAGTATATATTGTTGATTGTACCAATTGTAAATCATGTATTGTTTTAACTTACCAATGATTTTAAGGTTTTTAGGAGACCAATTATTTTAAATATGCAATTTAATTATTATTAAATATTAATTAGTATCTCAACCAATAATCACTTGATCACCTAATGAAATTAGCAGCACTTTACCCGCCTGTAATTAGGTGGCATCCTCATAAATGTATAATTTTTAATCCAAACTACGGAAATAAATACAAAAGAACTAAAATGGCTATATTTCAATGCAACATCACATTGAACATCACACACACAACCCAACTGATGAGATTACAAAGTACTTGATTTCCCGCAAAAGTTCACACAACATATTACTTATTAGTTATTTCATTCATTAAAGTAACTCACTTTGTCAAGTGCACACTTCAAGTTTTATTTTTCAATTTTTCAAAAAAGAAAAAAAAAAGAAACACAAAATAATTTAGTGCTGCTCAATGAACTCTTTGATCCTTGCAATAAGAGCCTCCGTTTGAGCACCAGTATTTGGGTCCATATCCACCGCAATTTTGTTGAGATAGAAACTATGAGTCGCTCCTTTGTTAACAAACAACTCCACATCTTTGTTGGCCTTCTTCATGGCTTCGTAGTACTCCATCTCTGTGTCAAAGATCAAGTCCATCTCCGCCAGGCACAGCAGAATCGGCGGCAGTTTCAGCCCGCTAAGCGGCGGAGCGCCGCCGCCCATGGGGCATGCAATGGGGTGGTCCTTGTTAGAACCCAATGGCAATGCCAAGCTCATGAACTTGTCCACCATGTCCAACGTCAAGAATGGAGATTGTGGTTTCTCCAACTCTGACCTACTCCGTTTCGACCGCATGAACCCCGGATGTATCGGGATTCCTCCGGCGAGATGGAGCAGGTCCAACTTAGCCTCCCCGGCACGGACAGCAACTTCATGCACAATATTTCCACCTGAGCTATCTCCTATAAGAAAAACACGGCCAAAATTGCCATGTTTTTTGAGCCACGGCTCCTCTGCATTTCTTCTGGCTACGGAATCTAACCAGAGGAGTGCAAAGAAGCCGTCATCAATCGCTGCAGGGAGACGATTTTCCGGGGCACGACGAAGGAAGGGAGAGACAACGATTACTCGAGCCACCCGAGCGAATCGAGTGTAAAATTGGTAGTACATGAACCAGTCCGGTTCGCTTATGCAAAATCCCCCACCATGGAAGTGGAGGAAAATGGGTAGCTTCTCCTCATTGGAGATATTTTCCGGCAGGTAAAGCCGGACACGGAAATTGTCACCAGCCATGATATCGCGAGTGGCAACTCCATCGATAAATTCTTCATGGGGAGGAACCGGTTCAACCAAGAATTTAACTTCTGGCGAACCGGTCCAAGTCCGGTCTACTGAACCGTCTTCGTAGAGTCTCAGCCAACCCGACACTTCGTCCACGAGCTTCTTCTCTTGGACCATGGTTCTGGTGATGGATGTTACCGATGAGAATATTGTGTTATTGTAATAGAAGTAAGTGGTGGATGTGCTATTAATTGCGGTGAGGGTGACTTTTAATGTGTAAGGAAGAAGGAATATATATATATATATAAGTGAAGAGCGAGTGATGTAACATGTGTTATATAAGGTTCAAATTACATGTGAAAACGTTTTAAGGGTTGGTGATGTTTTATTAGTTGCTATTTTTGTAGCATATTCACACGTACGAAAAATTGAGGAAATGGAATTATTAATGTAAATGAATAAAGTAGCTTTCATTGTATCTTTTGTCATTTCCACCACTTTTCTCATTTATTAGGACCCAGCTCTGGTTTTCTCCACATGTTGGTGTTAGTGGTGCTGTGCTGTAATCGCCGCAGAAAGATTGTAAAAACCACTTTTTGCTCTTTTTTTTCCCACGCTACTGTTTATTTCACATTGTTATTTTTATATATATTTATTTCATTAGGTGTGTTACATGTATTGAAAAACATTTATAGGAAAGAGTTGTATTAGAATAGAAGTAATGTGAGA
This sequence comes from Glycine soja, assembly GCF_004193775.1. Taxonomy (NCBI): domain Eukaryota; kingdom Viridiplantae; phylum Streptophyta; class Magnoliopsida; order Fabales; family Fabaceae; genus Glycine; species Glycine soja. Next base: position 38,010,569 of record NC_041012.1, on the reverse strand, counting down.
AAATATTGTTTCCATCCTCCTCTTTACACATAAGATGATTTGATATTTTGTGAAAAATGTAAGAAGTGTATAAAGAAATCGATTTGAAAAGGATATATACTTTTTATATTTGGTTTTCTGATGAGTGTTTTACAAAAATATATAACAAAACAAAAAAGCTTTAGACATAATGAGATATATAGGCCCTACATCCATCCATGCATGTATCTACTTTTGTCTGGAACACGAAAAGATATAATCAATTATTAAATTGAGAATTAATTGCTTTTGTTGGGGGCTGCGGCCTCTGTAATTGTTGTGGCTAGCTTAGGTTACACTACTTGTGTCAACCTAAGCTTTATTAATATAATATTCATTTTGCAGTGAAAAATGAAATTGATCAAGTATTGCTCGTACTTCTACTTCTTTTAATTATGTTATTCTTTTCGGTTCAAAAATTATATCTATCCTCCATATTGTACTTAATCAAGAGTTTATTTATTATTAGATGTGTTGATCAATTAACATGAAAATAATACGATTAACTTAATAAATAATTTTAAATTTAAATTAAAAAAATGCAATTGCATTAAATTTAGATAGAGAATTTTTTATTATTTGTAATGATTCTATTAAGCCTCAACATGATATTTTTTTATAGAAGATAGATGTTCCCTCCTATCAAGATTTTTAAGAGTGAATTTGAGCGTTTACATTATTGGATTATGTTAATATTGCTTAACAGGCACATCAAGCAATCACATTTAACCCTATATCCAAATATGTGATAAGTGTGTAAAATATGCTCATCATCGGTTTCTACACATAATAAACCTAGTCCACGTGTAGTGAATTATTTAACTCGAATAAATAACCATCATCTAGGATTAAGTCTTTGTCCAATTACACCTAGACTTGATAACTACAAATGACAATGGGACCGGACCAGTGGGAGATGAGTATTGTCTCCTCTTCAATCTTCAATTCTGATTTTTTAATATATTTCTATACCTGTTTCGACTAGTTAAAATTTATTATTTTATTTCCGTATTGGTTAGTTATTAGATATCTCAGACCTCGTTCTCGTATCCGATTTAAATTAGAAAAATACTTTTTTTTGTAAAAATAAATATTAAAAATTTGATTTTAGAAAAAATAAATTAATTATTAAACATTTATGTTTAACTACTTATATGTCAATAAATTTATTATAGCATATGTGTCAACAAAAATTATTAAGAAAATAATTTTAAATTATGCAAAAATTCTAAAATAAAATTAACAAGTAATAAAAATTTTAGGTCTTTTGAATAATTTATGCAAAAATTCTAAAAATTTTAAGTGGTGAGGCAGGTCCGATTCGAGGTCAGGACAATATAATAATCTCATACTCGTACCCGACTTTTGATTATCGAAAAAAATTCAAACTCATACCCAACCAATTCGAGTATTATCTGTCAAAATTAGAACGGATTCAGACGGATACCTATGAATACTTACCATGTCTAATTGATAACTGGAAGGTTAAGGGACAAGTTTGGCTCTTCTTATGTTCATAAAAGGCCACATTTTACAAGATAGAAATTTAAAATTTTAATATTCATTTTCATTCCTATCAAATTTTATTGGGATGAGATAAAACATGAATAATCAATCAAACATTTTTTACAATTTTAATTTACTTATATTATAAATAAATTATATATTAAGTTATTAATTATATTTTTTATTCATATAATATATAAAAACAATAAACAACAAATTAAAAATTAAATTATATCTTTAGTTAAATGTATAATGTTAAGTTTTTTTATCTAATTATTATAATTTAAATTATTTAATTATTAAATTATTTGAATTTTAAAAAATGATAGAAAAATAAAATTATAACAATAAAATCTTTTATATATAATATATGAGGAGGGATCAAAGTAACTTTTGACTAATTATTACATCGTTAAATAATTTTTAACTGGATAATATTTTCTAAAATCAATCGTTGGATTGAAAGTTCCTTTCACTTAGATTATATATACCACATTCATACATATTAAAATAAATTGATATAATATAAACTTTTCAAAATATACTAAAATATGGATCATTTAACTATTTTATTATTCTTGTTCAATTTTGATAAAATTTCACATAAATAATCTTGATAATATATAAACATAATTCAATGATTGAATTGATGATACAAATCATATTCTATATTAAATTATAAAATGATATAATAATTATTTGAATTACATTGATATAATTTAATCTTTTATATATATTCATATTCGTTCCATTCTCAATTAAAAAATCAGATAATATTTGGACTTGTAGTGATATTTGGTTAGAGCAATATTTTCTGTCAAAACCAAGATTCTTAGTCATACCTACTTACACCTATAAAAGTTAGTTTTCCAGGCCACAACCTATAAGGAATGCACTGTAAATTGTTTTTTATAATTCTATTACCACTTCAAACTATTAATGACTAAGCATTGGAATCTAGACGGGTGTCATTGCATTTATCGGTATATATACTCCCTCTACCATATCCTGCTATCGTTCCCTCTTTCACCACCAAGAAGCCCTTATGGGATGACACATATAAGAGGACTTTTTTACTTATTAAATTAAGATACTAATTAATATGTGTGCAATAGTCCGTGCCATGTTAACTTAATTAAGAAAACGATGGTGGTGAAGTGGAGACACCAACAATTAACAATTGAGATTCTATGGCATCAAGTGTTTTATTAGTCTGGATCACGACTTACGTGATGATTATATTCAGGATCATGATATAATTTCTCATAATATATAACCTCTTTAATTTAATTATCTCTCCAATTTTTCTTTCTCCATTCAACGTTTCTTAGCTTGTTCAATTAATCATAAAGGGAAACATTTTTTAAGTTTGTATGTTTTCATTATTTAACGTACAAAACATATTTTTTAATGATGAGGATTTGTACAATTGAAATTTTAAGCATAGAGAATCAATCCATGTTGATGTTTGGTAATGGACAACAAAATCCAACTCGATATATTTATGACCACCAAAAGGCATGGCATTGGGCTAGACTTAATTTTTGAGTCTTAAATCTCAATTTGTCTGGTTACTGTCATTAGCTTCTTTTTCAGTTTGTCTGTTTCATTGAAATGAAATCACCAACATCACACATGTAACGCAAGGGGAATATGGTTCAAACATGCGTGATGAATGGATGACTAACAAAAGAATGAGTACTCTTTTCAACACATTATTATTAGTTAGTTTACTAGAAAAATATAAAATTTTATGAACTTTATTTTTCATTTAATGAATTTTATTTATATTTGTTATAAAATTTTAATTTTAAAAATTAATATATTATTATCGATCTTCTTTAAATCAGTGGCTTGAAATTAACATTACAAAGCCGAGTTCAGTTTTTACATTTTAATAATGGTTAATATCATAATTGTAGTGAGACATATAATCTATAACTATTATAAATGAAATAATCTCATTCCATTTTTCTAATGAATATTTTTATTTCTGAGAATTATACTTATAATTTTAGTTATGTCTTTTTAAATAGATCCATTAATATACATATTATTTTCAGTCCACTCCTTGACACGAAATGTCACCCAAGTGATAATAAACTCAATCGAAAAGAAACAAGGAGAGAGTAGATGGTACAACAAATAGACAAAATGAAGAAAAAGGACAAAAGGTGTAAATATATGCAAAATAGCAACCACAACCACTCTCATAAGCAACATCCTTTCCTATTAGCTTTTTTTTTTTACATCCACCCTCTAATATCAGCTAAATATATAAACTTATCTATCATCTTCTTCTAAATTCTTTCTTTCTAAATTCTAAATAATAAAGCATTCTATTCTCAATGTACAACCAAAATTACTTCATTAACCTCATCTAAGTGTTTGACACTATCCAATAATAAGGGTATATTAGTCGTTCTATCTTTTTCTTTTTTATTTTTATTTCAGAGTTTTTCTCCTCTTTGAACCCGCCTTCCTCCCTCTTTCTATTCTCTCTCTCTCTCTCTCTCTCACCTTATTTTACTTTCTCTCTCTTATGTCACACCTCTGGCCTCTCTCATTTCTATCTGTCATTTTTTTTATTTCTTTTATTTTATAAACAATTTTATGTCTCTTATCATTTTCTTTTTACTATAGATGTCTATTGCTTATATTATATTGATGTTTAATGTAAAATATATCTTTATTATATTAATTGAATCACAAATTTGTATAAGTACTTTTTGCTTATTAATTTTTAAAATACTATATGTAATATCATATTTATTACAAAATAAAAATTTGACTATGTGTTTAATAACTTCATATATAATTTTTTTATTAATATTTATATCACATAATTTTAAATTGATGGAACTTGGAACAATTTTAAATTTATTTACTCATACTATATTATGTAAAATATGTTATTATTGTATTCATTGAATGATAAATTTGAATAATTACTTATTGCTTATTAAATTTTAAAATACTTTATCTATAATATCATATTCATTCCAAAATAAATATTTGACTCAATGTTTAATAACTTTATATAAAAAAATTTGTTCATTAATATTTATATCACATAAATTTAAATTGATAGATTAATAATATTATAAATTAAATTACTTTAAATTTCTATGATAGATATTACAAACATGTTCAACGAAAAAATATTTACTTTGAGTCAAATATAAAAAAAAAATTGATTTTTTTAATTGAAAAGTTGAGATGAATTGAACACTGAAAGTTTAATTAGATTTTGCATAGACCTGAACACTTACAAAAGTATTAATAGATTAACCACCAATAACATTATTACATCAATGGTAAAAATCAAATTTACACTCTTTTGATAAAATCATAGTATTTTTATTAACATGTTATTTCATTTTCTGAAATATTTAATATATATATATACGCTTAATATTATATAAAATAGTTTACTATTACATAAATTTGTATAATTATTTATCGTTTATGAATTTCTATAACTTAATATTATTATACTATGATTTCACTCTCTTTCTGTTAATTTAATATATGCTTGTAACTTCATACACACAAATTTAAAGTTAATTAATATTTTTAAATTTGATAATATAATTTTTACATAAATATATAATAAATTTATTAAATTAATTAAAAATGTATTTCTATTTTTTCAATGAGTTTTATTTATGAGATTGAAATATTTATAATAAAATTAATTTAAATGTTATCAGTTTCAGATTAATTCTATTTTTAAAAATATATTTCTATAACATCATATTTTTAATTGATTCATTAATAATATTATAACTTAAATTAATTTTATTTTTCTTAAGGTAGCTAGGGAGCATAAATTTCATTCAGGGGAAACAATTATATTTGAGTTGAGTAAATAAAGATGAAAAAACTCTTTTTTCTGAATACATTTAAATCTAATTAGTTAGTATATTAATTTTTTAGTTATTGTAAACATCACGATAATCTTTAATAAGAAACAATCATGTTTGAGAATCATGTTTGAGATAAGTAGAATCATTTTAGATTATAAAACTCCTTTTCTGAGTATTTAATATAAATGCATGCAAAAAATTTAAATATAAATTGTATAAAATATTTTTAAATAAAGTGGTTGAAATTTTTTATAAAAAATCAATTTATATCTAATTAGTTAGTATACTTATTACAAAATAAATTTTTTACTTTATGATAATAACGTCATAAATGAATTTTTTTGTTGATTAGTAATTAAATATTAATGTTAATTATACATAAATATATAATAAATAGATTTATCAAATATATTTTAATTAAAAAATAATTTTAAATTAATTTATCAATAATATCATAAATAAAATTATTTATAATTTTTTATTCTAGACACCACAATATAGATAAGTATTTTGTTAAGTACTATTTACATTAAAGGTTGAACTTTTTATAATAAAAAAATAAATTTACATATATATTTTTTAAAATAATTATTCAATAATATAATTGATTAAAATAAATTTGAAAAAAAATTATAGTAAATATCATAAATATCATTAACAAGAGATAATCGTAACGAAAATTATTATATGCAACAAAATATGTATTATTTATGCTTAATTGATCTGTATTTATTGAAAATCATTATGTGCAATAAAATTTGCATTATTTATACTTAATTGATCTGTATTTTTAATTTTTATAGTAAAGACTATAAATATTTTTCAAACCAATGAAAGATAATCTTTTTCAAGATTGTCACCCCAAATAGAAACCAATGTTCTTTCTTTAAATACTTCAAACATTCAATACAAAGTAATATTCATTTTAATTTATTAAATATATTTTATCATAAAATATTTTTAAATTACTTTCTCAATAAAATATTTCTTCAAGTATTTCACACAAAAATAATTATGAAAAAAACCCTACCTTTTTATCAATAGATAATTTTAAATTATTTTCTCAATATTATAAAAAATCAATTAGTTTTTATTTTTATAGTAAAAATTCCAAATATTATTCATGAGAGACAATTCTATTTGAAACCATTATATGCTACAAAACTCTTATTTTATACAAGTACATAACAAAGGCTCAATAATAATATCATAAATTGAAATAGTTTTTGTTATTTGTGGTTAACAGGACACAATCCAACTTAAGACTATTTTGGACAATAATGTTTTTTTTATCCGAGTAATTTACACAACTACATATAAAAAAATCGATATGGAATAATAATCATTTAATTTATTAAATATATTTTATTATAAAATATTTTTAAATTAATAAAATCTTCAAGTATTTCACACAATTGTATATCAAATATTTATTAATAATATCATAAAATAAAACAATTTTAATTATGATAAAAAAAACCCCTCAAATATCATGCATGAGAGACAATGCTCCTCACGATAATTATGGCTACATTTTCTCCCATTCTTTAGAATATAAAAATGGCTAATTATGTTTGTTTTAATATGCAACAACTCGAGTGCCATGTTTAATCAAATAAACTAGATCTCTTTGGTAAAAAAAATAAAACTAATTTATAATCATCTTTTTGCCTGATAACATTTCAGAATGACACTTTGGGGATATTATAAAATTTGGGGTACAGGAAAGAAAAAGGGTGCAGGAAGTAAAGTCCTAGTCCTTAGAATTTTATGCTTTGAAGCCCAAAGTGAAGCGTGAATTTGGAACTTAAAATGGACTGGGTTGTTTCTATTGACAAAAATGGGAGCACGCTTTAGGCCTATTGAAAAGAACTTACGGCCCAATGAATGGAGAATTGGGGGATTCTATTTGTTCTTTTATTATATTTTCTTCGCATTTCTCATGCGTTTTAATTTTTTTTTATATCAATAATATCCTTCTCGATAACAATTTTTTTCAGAATGTATATTTAAAAATATGTAAATGATTGGAAATTAGTTTCTAGAATTTAGCTTTATAATATTCTAGAAATAATTGCAGAATATTATAAAATTCATTACATTTCAGAGTTACGACCGTCGTTCACTGGGACTTCGGTCGTCGGCTCCCCTGTCATTAAGTCACCAATTTCCTTGACCTTCCGGCACTAGGCAGACGTCAGCCCCATACATGGTCTTACGACTTTGCGGAGACCTGTGTTTTTGGTAAACAGTCGCCCGGGCTTGGTCACTGCGACCTCTTTTGTGAGGAGGCACCCCTTCTCCCGAAGTTACGGGCTATTTTGCTGAGTTCCTTGGAGAGAGTTGTTTTCCAAAATAACTAATATTTTTTAAATATTTCAGAATTTATTTTTTAAAATATTAGTTAATAATTCCAGAAAAAAATTTCAAAATTGGTTTATATTTGATTTTTGGTCAGATATTATGCAATTAAAATTATTTTTTGGTTACCTATTAAAATAACGGAAAGATAAAATAAGAAATCCAAATATTGGTCAATTTAAAAGAAGAGTAACATACTAATAAAAATATTTTTAAACCTTTTATTGAAGAATTATTTTTTAACCAAAAATATCCTTCACTATTATATAAATCATAAATGTTATGAATTATCTATTTCTCTTTCTTTGAGATTGGAGAATTAAAGAATTTAACTTTAGAAAATTAAAATTCAGGTCAAAAGTAATGTAATTAAGTAAAAAAAAGTGATATAGTTAGTCCCAATCATTTTAAGGATAATTTCAAAAAATTATTAGAATTATAGATATATTTAATATTATTAACTAAATTAATTAATTTTTTTAATATACATGATTTATATTTAAAGATAAAGGGATGTATAATATAATATTTAAAATGTTTTAAATACAAGTCTAATACTAAAATATACATAAAATCATAATTATAGACTCGACTCAACAAGATCAATTCATTGGCCTAAGAATAGAGCATCCAACCCACCATTTGAATCAAGTGTGTATCTGACTTGATATGAATCAACTTGATTTGATGATCTGATGACTTGATTGATCTGTCGGGTCATTTAATTTGTTTATTTATTTTTGTTTTTACAGTTAAACTATATCACTCATATGAGAACATTCATTTTATATCTTATAATTGTTTTATTTAAATATTTTTTTTTCTTTTTTACACCAAATATAATTACACCTTACGATTTAAGATGATAAAGTTATCTCACTTTCAACTTGATTTTTTTCCTGAACTTATATTGTTATCTAAGAATAAAACATGTATTTACATTATCTCATCAAGTAGATTTAGTGAATTTACAATTGGTTGGAATCACAAGGAAAATTGGTCTCTCAACCAATTGTAAACCCAATGCAAAATGCGAATGCCATCACTTTGATAAAAGAAAGTGAGACGGATGAATTAGATAATGTACGTGATGAAATAACAGATAAAAAGGCTCAAATTTGATAAAATAATTGATTTTTCAACTATCACCTTAATCAATGCCTTAATCTCCTATTTTAAGAGACTCGAAGACAAAATCCTCAAGGTCATAAAAGAAAATTAAATATGAGACAAACATCTGCTGACAAAATTTCTTACAAAAAGAAAAGGAAAAAAAGAAGAAGCAAGAGACAGAAGTTTAAAACATTTTCTCATTTCATTTTTTCTTCTTATGGTGTTTGCGAATGCAATTTTGACGAGTATCAAAAATTAGTTTCCAAAAGACAGTAAAGTTCATTTGAAACTGATGGCATATGTTAAGGTGATTGATGATAAACCATGTATTGATGGCATCTATTCTAGCTAGTGTGTTTTGGAAGTCATATCTTGGTATACTATGGGACGAAGGTAGGGACCACCGATAAGGTCTAAAGGGTACGATATTGAGTTAATTGTTGGAATCCCGAAGGTTAGAATAGCAACCTTACATTGGGACAATCACATAAACCAACTTGATAACCCTAACACCAACTTAGCATCGATCACCAGGATTGGCTAAGCGTATTCCCCTAAGAGAAGCCTTTTAGTTTTATTCTAGAGAAAATGATTATGATTGTACTATTATAAGGGGGATACAGGCTCCCAATCACTTCCTTCAACTAGTGATGTATTGATGATCATCATCAAGTGGGGTGTGAATCCATACAAGTCTTGTATATTAATCCATGATAACTTAAGTCAAAACTTTGGTACCCTTGCATTTAGTATATTAGTTGATCTCTTGATGCGATTGATTACGTAGGTTAATAGGCTACATTCAAATTTATTTGTGGCAGTGATTTGGAAATTAAATCACCTCACTCCCTTCATTTTTTTTCTTCTTTTGTATGGGTTTGTGGTACATCATTATGGTTACCAAGAGATGATTTCCCTTTTGTTTAGTCTTTTTGGATAGTAGCAAGGTGCACAATGAGTTCTTTGAAGATGATTCTTTTTGGGGACTCAATGTTCTTTAGTTGTAGACATTGATATATGAATGCCTCTTACCACCTTAACCATTCATTCCATTGATTTTGATTGTGCATTCCTCTTACTCTGAGTTATGTTAGAGCTCCACCACTTCAATTTCAAACTAACTTGGATATGATGGATGCAGAGGTTGTGTATGTGGTTTAGAATTATGACTCGTCTCTTTCACCTCTTGTCATTTTAACAACTTATTGATTATCATCCTGGCAAGCAAAGCAAATGAATTGCTCTTAATGGATGACGGAAGATACACAAACCTTCAACCTTGAGTAATAAATTATTGCCAAGGCTAAACAAGCGTGAAGGGTTTTGCGTTGATCCGTTAAGATCAGCTAATGGAGATCAGAGGGTAAAATAAGGTATTATTCAATGATGGCACGTTCGAATTATGTTATGTTTCCAATTTAACTAATTAAGCTCAATTAAAACAAATTAATAGCTAATAATGCGCTACTAGTAAGATGTTTAGTAAACAATATGATTGGGTGTCACATGTAAAGCTTAAGGACGACCCAAGCTGACCAAGTTTTTTTTTTTTTTTTGGGGGTAGAGAACCCATTTGAAGTCTATTAATTACATTATTCAAGTTTGCACCACGTGGTGCACCTTACCCCTAAACAAAAAAATTTCTTATACATGCTCACATTCCCATGCTAGAGTTTCAAATTATTCAATTGTTAAAAGGATCACTGTCCATTAAGATTTGTTCATGGTTTCACTTAAATGCTATTATTATCATTCATCCGAATCCGAATATAGCACTCTAATATTGTTAGGTGCATACTAACTTCTTTTTTTTATGTGACATGTATTCTCATTAGAGTCAATTATATTTGAGGTGGTAGGACTAATATGGGTGGTAAAATTCATTTTTTAGTACTCATGAACACAATTATATATTGAGATATCTAATTAAATTAGAATAATTCAACATCAGTTTATTCATATGTTCAGTATTTTTTTTTCAATCAATATTAATTTTATTAAAAATATTATATATTAAAAAAATTCAAATTCATACATTTTTTGTTCTTTTTCCCTTTACCTTTTCTAATTCTTAAGCCAACTTTATATCTCGTGATGACATGCTTGGTGGTGACTTGGTGTGCTCACCTTTTTCATATATTATTAGTTTAATTATTCATATATTAACTTGAATATTAAAGCGTCTTTAAAGGTATTCATATAACATCTCTTAAGTGCTCAAGATCAACACCTTGCTCTCCACCAACATCAATATGAGAATCTAGCAGGTCAATCATTAGAAACTTGACTAGATCACTTTGCAAAACAAGATTTTGGAAAGAAAAAAAAAACAGTAGTATGTATCTTTGAATTAGATTTGTGTCTCCATTTTTGTTTTATTGAAGTCGAAATTTCGATGTGGCAAAGTAGGCGATACAATACTCCATATAATTTGTTGTTTTTCTTTTTTCTGCTCTTGCGTTAGTTCTAGCTTATATATTAATTGTATGGCACCAAAGTGTTTTTTTTTATATTTATTTCACGGGTATCTTCTATCAAAAGGAATATTGTTCAAGATTGGGTGGGATACAAAAAATTTGAACTCTTCTCTCAACCAAAATTTAATTAATAATGTATCACGTTCTTAGGAACTAACCCATTTCACTGGACCCAATATCCAACCTAAGTGTGTTTTATTGTCCATTCATTCAGAGTAATCGCGATAGCCTCTCCTGATTCCCCCTAAGCATGCATATGCGTCCTTTCGCATGCATACTAATCGTAGTAGTCATGTTCAATGGAACGTAGGGCCTTTGAAAATAATAAGTGTCCTCTTTTCTTCTTTATATATTATGTTGTTCTTGATCCTCTTTTCTTCTTTATATATTATGTTGTTCTTGATCCTTTTCCTTTATCTTCACTACATATGCATGCTTGCGTTTTCGGCTAAAAATCTCTTATTCAGCTCACTTATATTTATTGTCACGAGAAAAGGTTAGTAACACTTTTTTCAATAATATTTTTCGTAATATACAATTTCTATTATTACTTAAAAATTATTAATTTTCATGAAATCATGTAAATATATAGGAAGTGAGTGACACAATTTTATTAATCTTAATAAATATCAATTAATTACAAAAAGTATATAAGTACTATTTTACCCTACTACTTTATAAAACAAAGTATTAAATAAAAAAGTAAATATATTTAATGTCTTGAAAATATAAAATGCATTCAAAACTTGAGATACAAAAGAAGTATAGGATGATTAGTAGGAGGGTTTAATTATAATATAAACTTATGATTATTAAAAAAAAATGGTGATATTCTTCATAATGCTGAAATCGATAATGTAGACAAGAAAAGATGTAAAGGGTGCCAACAGTATTGAATTGTCATAGGTTATGTCCTAGACGTGGAGATATGAATCTTTGACCGCATCTTTTGAATTTCTTGAAACGTATAGAGTGAGTCTCATTAATGGAAAAAACTTTTTTGTGTCAAGAAAAATGGCTTTTTGAGAAAATGATGAACTAGTACAAAAGCTAAATGGCCACCAAACACCCAATTGCACACTATAATGATATCTTCCCTCATAAAATTAAATTGCTTAAAGGAAAGTTGGAATTATATACGTGGGGGGAATGTGGAGTATAAAGGAGCTTTATTTTGTTTGGAGCCAAGGAAGGCAACAAATTACTGGTCATGCATGGATAATTGATCGGTTAGGTATATAAATGCAAGACTATTGAAAAGCACAATTCCCTTCAAGTGAATATGTATACATCAGTAAAATATAGAAAGAAGGAGACCAGACAGAAAAATGTATTTTACCTTGTTTTAATTTTCTTATCAGCGACAAAGTTCCCATTAATTGTTAGTGCATTTACCTTTTCATGCACGAGCTCGATAGGTAATTTATGCTATACCACTATCATCATCTCATGACAAGGATGGTTTATATAGGAAAAATATTTTTTTACACCCAAAAGCTATTTGAAACCTAGAGAGAGAATGAAAAAAAGATTTTTTTTGTATAAGTATGATACATGTGATAAAAATAAAAAGATAAAAAAAACAAAAGTTATTAATGAGATATTTAAAGTAAATGGATGTTAAAATATGATTATTCGTTTATATATAATTTTACTGCTTTAGTGTCTTAGTCATATATCTGTATAATATTTTAGTTTAATTGTAAATTTTATTATTTAATTTTTATCATTTTGTAAAATTTATAACTCAAATTTTTAATTTATACGTAAATAAAACATGAGAAATAAAACTTACCAAATGTATTTTATCTTATTTTTCTTTTTGTCATATCATTTTTTTTTCTTTTATTTTTATCTCAGTCCAACCTATTGTGGGTAGATTATCATCGCACTCCTATTTATGTGGGCATTTTTACATGAGATTATCCACGTTTTACTCGTTTGGGAAATGTGTGGTCATTTCACTGCTACCCACTTCTTCCTGACTCTCAATGACCTATAACATTATTTTACATCATTTTTTCTAGCTTAGACCACAGCACTTATAAACTTACTTTTAGTTTTTTAAAAAGCAAATTAAATTCAAAATACGTTTAAGACAATTTTTTTAAGTTGAAACCTAGACAAAATAGTATTTAATAATAAATTGTAAAGGACTAAAAGGTATCTTTTTCAAAAAAAAAAAATATATTTTTAAAGTTCCTTCAAAAACAACCTTTTTTATGGTAAGATGCTGAAATTTTATTATGAGAAATAAGAGATGCATCATGATTGATGATTTGGTCCAATAGCTTGCTATAGCAACTCGATGATAAGATGCTGAAAGTTCCTTCAAACACAACCTAAATTAAATCAAGATATAAGATTTTTTAGGTGATCTGATTAAAAAATAATAAAAGGAGAGAAAGATGACGGATTAATCCTTTTTCATAATAAATTAAAACTAATAAATTAATCGATAAAAAAAATTAAATTAAACTTCTTTCACCTATAGCTTGCGATAATTATTACTTGATCATTCTAAGACATTAAATGGATTTCGTTTAGGGAATCTTGATTTTTTTTACAAAGGAATCTTGAAACTTTTTAATATTTTTTTATAGAAAGTATTTATTCTATTAAAATATATGCGATAATTTATCTATATATATATATATATATATATAATAATAATAATAATAATAATAATAATAATAATAATAATTTTGTGATTCTGTTTATACAGTTTGCTAGGATTTTTTTTACTGATCTTGTAAATCTTTTAAACATGTTTTCTTATGTCTAGCATGGTTTTGTGTATTGCTAACAAGTACTTTAAGAATATTAATTATTTATGTATCTAAAAATAGAATACTAATTATTTGATTAATAAATATAAAGTTATTATTAAAAATTACAGTAAAATTATATTAGAAGTTATATTAAAGTTGTATCGGAAACATATTCTTATAAAGAAAAATATTTTTAAATTCTTAGCTAATGCTCTAAAAAATATTTATTAACATTTTCTGTAATATTTTTAATAATCATATAAAACCAAAAGTTAAATGAGGCAGCAAAGCATCTTCTACATTTGCTTGCTTGATTTCTCAACAGCTTATGGTGGAAAAAAAATATCAAATGTCATGCGTGAATTAAAGTTTCACGTTGATCAGTTTGGAATTCTTTTTCTGATTTTGCATGTTGGTACAAGTTATACACTTGCTGGATAAAAGTTTAAAGCTTTTCATGTCCAAGTTGTAGCATTTTTGGGTATTTTTATTTGCTTTTGTTTTGTATGACAATAGTGTAGCTAGGAATATGTGTTGCATCTATGTAGGGACAAAGGAAGCAATGAGATTATTTGAATTTCCACCGGCCTGATCCGAGCCAAACATTGGTTTAGTTCAGTTTGATTATGTGTGACACTGAATTAATTAAATTAATATATAGCATAAGCAATTGGATAACTAAACCGACTTAACTATGAATCTTGTTTTCGGTCTAATCTGTTAAATGTGTCCGACCAACTCAAGTTTAATTAATAACATTGGATGCAACAAAAAATCAAAACAGTTATTTTTAAAATTTAAAAACAAATATTCAACGTATCTTTTAAATATTATATATTATTTATGAAAATGACTGTATATTTGCAAAATTGCATCCTAATAAGCATCACAGTATTGTGACCAAACAAGTACTCCTTCAGCCTTTCAATTGTACAGAGAGCCTAGATTAGCCACTCAAAATAATTCGCCATTAATTATCCCAACACCATAGCACATCCAGATGCAACCTTTGGGATTGTCTTCTCAAGTCATGATGATTCGAGAACCATCATGTATTGTAATTTTTACTTGTGTGGTTTAAATTAATTTATTTTTTTTGGCATACAACAAAAATGTTATTTTGAATTCTCAAATGTGGCATTCTTAACTTTAATATTATTCTATCTAAATATAGGTTGTCTTTTTTTTTTTTTTTTTGTCGACTTGTAGTCTATATAGTAAGTGGTAATTTTCAAAGCAACACACCCAATTATACTTACTTTATCTTTTTAAAAATAATATACTTAGTTTATCTAATAAGCATTTCTTTTGAATCAAACACATAATTTGTTAAAATTAAGAAATACGCCATACAACATAGGTTTCCAAAAATTACCAAAAGCTGAATTTAATTTCAACAATCTAATAATGACAACTTCTTCCATTGGCAGTGAAAGAAAAAAGAGAAAACTTCTCCACATTGAATTTAATTTAATAATGTTTCTAATTATTTTTTACAAAAATTTACTAGTATTATATGTTATTTTGGTAAACAGATCTACAATAAATAAAAAAATTGGTTCAAAACGGGTTTAAAACAAGTTCTGCAATCAACCGAAACAAAACCGATTTAAATTTGTTTTACAAAAAAATCATACCATTTTATTAATTAATAAAGTGAATTGGTTTAAATACCAAATCATAAAAATTGTTCATGATTTTTTTTCTAATTAGTTTCTCAACTGCTCTTGAGAATTTATTTTTAAACACCAACTATATTTTGAGACAGAGGCGAGGGTTGGAGACATCGAAGTCTCCAATTGTGGAAAATGTTTTAAAGACCGTTAAATTTGTCATATATTATATAAAAGACCAATCAACAATACGTGCCATGTTCTAGTAAGAGAATGTCTCATTTTTTAAAATTTAAACATACGAAAAAATAGAAACATTTTGTCATATGATTTTCAAGTATCAGTCATCATTAACAATTTATTTCCTTATGTGAATACAATGTCCTCTTTTTTGTAGTTTGTTATATGTAATCATGAAGTTCTTAATAATAAAGATCAATATAATAATAATAATGATATGTAATATATATTAATATACAAGCTAAATTTTAAGAAAGCACAAAAAACTAAAAGTTTCAAACTTATGGTATAAAAAGTAAACATGTTTTATGATTCCTTCTAGCCTGCGTGAGTGCAATAGGTCCTACACCATGCGAATGCTCCCTGGATCGTAGATTCATATTGATCGTGCGATAGTATGAATTGAAGATTCTCTAAGATTGACCTTATCGGATTACAATTTATCCTTTTTATAAAATCAAATTGAAAATCAAGTGATTTCCCGAACCCAATTTGAAGCACAAAAAGTGCTCCGTAAAGAAGGTTTCTAACAAGTCAATTAGTAAACACATCTTTAGTTTTCAGATGTTCTCGGATCAAAAAAATAAAACATAAAAAAAAACAATTATTCCCCTTCTGTTTTATGTCTTCTTTTTTTCCCAACACACAATTTTGATGTCAAAGCATGGAACCAAGAAAACAGCAAAAGTAGCAAAACCTAGGGGTGTTAAAAGATGTTAAACTAAACTAAATTGTCTAAGAACTGAACTAAATAATCTAGCAAAATTACTCATTGGAATTTATATATTTAATGTTACAATTTTATTAGTTATATAATCTTCTTAATATTTTATAAAAGTCATGCCAATCATTGATTAGCCTATTTATTATTAGGGCAACCCTGCTAGAATAGTGGGATATCAATTGCGAACCAAAGAAGTGGGATCTCATTTTAAAATATAGATAGTATAATTAGGCAGCAAAAAAATTGAAAAATAAAGAACGATAATGTTAACTTTCTAATAAGATGTTATTATACTCAAAGCCTACTTTATACTAATCATCACTTTTCATTCCATTATCACATTGCTTGATCATTTTTGTTTCGATATGTGTCTACCTAGTCATTAATATATGCATTGTCGAGCTGCCCCCCATTTCAATATCCCAAGCCCCACTAGCTAGAAAGAGAGAAATTAAGATATAGACATATTGCAATGAACATTTACGTGTACATGCATATGACGAAACCATTTGATTCTTGGTTGGT
Source organism: Glycine soja (assembly GCF_004193775.1). Classification (NCBI taxonomy): domain Eukaryota; kingdom Viridiplantae; phylum Streptophyta; class Magnoliopsida; order Fabales; family Fabaceae; genus Glycine; species Glycine soja. The sequence goes on along the minus strand of NC_041012.1, from coordinate 37,993,352 downwards.
ATAAATAGCATGAGCTTGCCCATGATATTTCTTAGGAAGAAACACAACTAGCCTTCTTCAAGTGTTCTTCCTCTTTAATTTCTCTATAGAATACTTACCCTTTTCTCAAGACTAACCTCTCGATCCTTCTCAAAAGAAGAAAATTAAAATGGCAACTGAAAAGCTTAGAGGTTGTGCAAAGTTTTTTGCAAGCTCTAAACCCTACTTGGCCATGATCTCTTTACAATTTGGCTATGCTGGCATGAACATTATCACTAAGGTTTCCCTCAACCAAGGCATGAGCCACTATGTCCTTGTGGTTTATCGCCACGCTTTTGCCACCGCTGTCATCGCTCCTTTTGCCTTTATTTTTGAAAGGTTCATAGAATAAACATAAACCTTAGTGTCATCATCTTGTCATTTTACTCTCTCTTTTTTTTGTTACTATAAAGCTTTGCAAATTAATGCTTACTCATTGTTTCAATTTTCCAGGAAAGGTCAACCGAAGATAACATTCCCAGTTTTCATGCAAATTTTTATCCTAGCTCTTCTTGGGTTAGTCTCCAAGCTTAATGCACTAACAAGTCTATATAGTATGGTGAATATATGAAAGTATGAAAGTGCATATATTAATATGATTGTTTGTGTTGGATTATAAAACAGGCCTGTGATTGATCAAAATTTCTACTATGCTGGGTTGAAGCTCACATCCCCAACCTTCTCCTGTGCAATGAGCAACATGCTTCCAGCCATGACTTTTGTGATGGCAGTGTTTTGCCGGTAAATTAATTAAACCCTGAGTTTTTTTTAAGGGTCGATCTCTAATGGGAAAATAGCACATAACTAAAAAGAGTAAATGTGTTTTTTTATCTTTCAAAACATTTCAAAATTTCAGTTTTCGTCCGTATAAAAATTTAATATATTTTTAATCTTTATATTAATTTTAACAAAACAAGTTTTTAGTTTCTGATGAGGAATTAAAATCACATCACTTTGATAATAATTAATTATTGGGACTAAGATCATAGTAAGTTTATATATGAACTAAAATCAATTTTTGAAATATTTTAAGGAGTTCAAATTTATTTTGCCCTAACTAAAAATAATATTCTCTTTCTTAATTGTTAATATATTTTTAGGGGAGACGCTATTTTTGAAATAAAAAGAGGAAGGGGACATATGGTTTTAAGTTTCACTTTCTTATATGCAAGAACTAAGAAGTGCTATTATTTTTTATTATTATTGAAAAGGATGGAGAAGATAGACATAAAGAAGGTGAGATGCATAGCAAAGATAGTGGGAACATTAGTCACAGTGGCAGGGGCAATGTTGATGACCTTATACAGAGGTCCTATAGTGGAGATGGTGTGGGCCAAACATCCACACAATAAAACCAATGCAACAACCACCACAGGATCATTGGACAAAGATTGGTTCTTAGGATGCACCTTTCTTATCATTGCCACCCTTGCTTGGGCTTCCCTATTTGTTTTACAAGTAAGTGAGACATCAAAAAGAAAAAGAAAAAAAAATGTGCTAACTTTTATGGAGTCCCTCTCTCTCGCTTTTTATGCTAGCTAGTGTGTCTTTTTGTTGATGTCACACAAATAATTGACATTTATTTATTTTTTGCTATTGGGCAGGCCAAAGCTATACAGACGTACAAGAATCATCAGCTAAGCTTAACTTCACTTGTGTGCTTTATAGGCACTCTTCAAGCTATTGCTGTTACTTTTGTAGTTGAACACAATCCTTCTGTATGGAGAATTGGCTGGGATGTGAGCTTACTTGCTGCTGCATATGCTGTAAGAATACAAGAACTTTACCTTCCATTAATTAATTTTAGGTTTAAATTGCACATTTAGTCTTATACTTATATATTTTGTTTTAGTTTCTATACCTAAAAATTATTTGTTTGTCTTTTTGTATATATCTTTTAACTTGTTTTAGTCTTGACAATTTTAGATGTCAGAATTAAAATAGATTAAAAAAATATATGTATGAGACAAAAATGAGTAATTTCTACTTATAGGATAAAAATATATAAAAAAATTGTATTAAATATAAAGACTAAATAAATAATTAAATCTTTTATTAAATTTCTTAAGTATTAAATAAATAATTAAACCTTTTTATCTGTAAGTACTTTTGTCAGATTTTTTCTTTTCCAATTTATAACATGCGATTTGTATTTCTCTTTTTTTTCTTATTCTTTCCTCTCTTTTTTGTATACTTTAATAGGGGATTGTGACATCAAGCATATCATACTATGTACAAGGACTGGTAATTAAGATGAAAGGACCTGTCTTTGCAACTGCCTTTAGCCCTTTAATGATGATCATTGTTGCCATCATGGGCTCCTTCATCCTTGCAGAACAAATTTATCTTGGAGGGTAAATTTCTTTTGGCCCTTCTCCTTGCAATTATATATGGTTCAGAAAATCAATTTTACCATCATCGAAATTAAAGTATGTGGTAGCAGGACTTCATATATATGTGATATATATCGATCATGCTTTTAATTAGACTGACTTGTAGCATGATTGAGAAACTGTTTTGGAAAATAAATAGCTTTTTCTCTCTATAAAACTATCTTATAGAATTTGGAAATAAATTATTATTTTACTAAAATAATATAAATCAAACACACTAGAAGTATTCTTTGCTTAAATAAATAACACCTAGCTATCATCAGTGGCATATTAGCAAGAAAATATTTCATCACACATTCACACACATTCCAATTCCATTTTTAATACAAGTTAACCCATGTCTGCGATGTATATTAAGAGTATTTCTTATAATACAAGTTAATAAATTTTAGTCAATAATAAAAAAAATTATTAAAGAGTGTATTGATAGTATTTCTTCTTTTTTTCATTGTATGGGAATCAAAATGGTCTATCAGTTCCAAACTAACAAAAGACTTTGTTTCTCCCTTGTGGTTGCAGTGTGATTGGTGCCATCTTAATTGTTATAGGTTTATACTCAGTTCTGTGGGGAAAACACAAAGAACAAATAGAGAGCAAAGTGGCAGATGAAATTCCCTTGCCTGTAAAGGATTCTCAAATTGCTGTAATTGCAGGGCCAATAATTGATGCCACTGATAATTTTACTGAAGAAAAATATGGTCAGAAAGGAGAAGCCAACAACAACAAGCTCTCTTCACTCATAATAACCATTCCTATTCCAGAGCCTCCCACTAAAGCTAACCAAGAGAGAAAAGCTTAAGCAATTTGGAATGTGAATAGGAATTAATGTTTTTTAAATTTATGTTTTTTGCCCTTTTTAGCAATTTCTCCTTTCTCCTTTTTCTTTTTTGATGACATAAAAAGGGTCTTGTTTGTTGCATTTAAGCAATATATGATGTATAATTTTGAAAAGTATTCCAACTTGCTAGTCAAATTAGAAAAGACAATCATAAAGCTTTTATTATTATTATTAAGACAATCATAAAGCTTCTCTTTATCCTCAGGCCTCTCTATTATAGATTTCATTGACTCTTGTTTTTTTTTCTTTCTTTTTTTATAGAAATATTATTGCTTAATTTAAATTTTACTGAGGCTGATAATTGTTGAAGTTTTATTGTATTAATTAATCAAATTGTTTTACATTGTCGCAAACCAAGTATATGTATGTAACAAAGAAAAAAACTATATGTATACTTTCATTACGGTAAATTCTCATTTTCATCTCTAAACTTGAAATCTCATTTTCATCTTTAAACTTGAATGTGTTGATTAATTTAGTCTTAAAATTTCTAGGGTGTTAATCCTTAAGATTTTGGTATGCTTACTATTTCTTAAAATATACGGCATGTCATGTTAATTTTTATATCTTATTATAAATTATCTAATTAGTTGATCCAAGTAGAATTCAACTTAGATTTCTAAAAATACTAAGATCTTCAATTCGAACTTTGTAGATAAAAAGAATTGATTGGGAAGAGAGTCTCTACCGGAGGTGGTCGAACAGATACTCCAACAAAGTTTCATCATCAACAAAGTTTGTAACAAAAAACGGTCCTATTTAAGGGATATGCGTGTAAGAGGAAACTTTCTTGTTGCAAACCATTTACATGTAAAGGAAGAACCTTGAGATTAAGGTTATGTTTGGTTTTTCATTTGCGATGCTTCAAACTCAGTTTGAAGGGTAAATTAAGTTGTGACATAGTTGATTACCCTTCAAAGTATATTTGCACATTAAAATTTTGTCTAAAAACTTAGCTTTGAAAAAAAAATGGTTGTTTTTACAAAGTCAATTTGTAAATTTAACTTTTACTCAAAGTTTGTAAACTTTAATCAAAACATGCACAACTATTTTTAGATCGGCTGTGCATAAGGGTGAGAATAGGTCAGGCCAGCCTATAGGGGCCTACGATCTGGCCTACATAAAGTCTGGCCTGAACTGGCCTATTTAATTAAAATGTTAGACTCAGACTTTTTTAAAAGTCTATTAAGGCTTAGACTTATAAACCTGATAGGCCGGTCTATATATATATATTATTTTTTGGATACAATTAATTTTTTTGAAACTATCAGGCTTTGATTACACATTAATGTTCCATAACTTTCCATCCTGCAAGAACTCTGAATCATTCCCTTGAAGCTCATCCTCTCCATCATAAATGATCCGCTTGTCCCGAAATGACCTGGTCCAATAGGGAAATCCCAATTCATTAGGCTTTTCAATACAATAAAATAGAAAGCCCCAAGGGCTCCATAGTCTAGGAGCCCAAACGATGTGATTGAAAAAATCCTCCTATATTCCTATAATCAATGACTTTAATTATAATTTAGGTGTGAGTCATGTGCCCTTTTATATTCTTCATTATTTTGATTGACTTTTCTTTTTCTTTAACTTTCCTATTAAATTCCTACTCCATAAAATATTAAATATTTATTGTGAAGAAGGCTTTTAAAAAGACTATCAGACCAGACCAAACTTTTAAAAAGGTGAGGCCGAGCCAAAATAAAAGCCTTTGATAGGCTATAGGCCAGACTCAGGCCTCAAAAGTTTATCGTAGGCTAGGCTCAGGCCTTTCAAAGTCTGGCCGAACTTGGCCTATTTCCACACCTAGCTGTGCAATAATGGAGGTGTAACATCCTCAAGCAATTAATGGTTAGGTAAAATATTCCTTTGAAATATTGGTTGTAATGTTTGTTTGAAATCGCATATCACTTATACGGTGCCATGTGACTTGTCAAAACTTATGTCGCACAAGGAAGCACTAGATCAGATGAGGTAAACAGAGCAGGTAGCTGAGAATTGTAGGAACAATAGATAATATAGCTCCTCTAAAATGAAAATAACACACTTTAAACAATTAAGTGCAATAATAACTTATAAATTAGAACATTAACTCTAAATTGTCATATATGTATCTAATTTTATCAAACTTCTCAACTATTAATTTTCTGATAAATTAATTATAAGTACCCTTTATTCTCTAAAGTACACCTCATTTTTGAAGAATCAAATCAGACAACTTACACACATGAAAGAACAAGAATGACTTCTTTTTATATTTGTAATCTATTTAGCCCGTGACTTGTACAATCTTCTATATCAAGCCTAGAATGGGTCATTCATTTGTCATTTACCAAATTTACAATGCATAACGTTTCAGAAGGAAACATAATAGAGCTTGTAGAATAAGCGCATTTTCAAAGCTGACTGATTCACGAGTCAAATTAGAGGGCAGCCCTTAATTCCCCCTAGAAACAGAGTCATCTTTTGGAAGAGCAACATAGTTCACTGGAATTATGCTGTTCACTCTGCCACTTTCTCTACGGTCCTTTCCTCCTGAGTTTCCATGGCGGCCAGAAGGCGTCGAAAGCATTCGACGCCCAGTTGGTGTCCCAAGTATGGTGTTAGCATGAGTGCTCTGACCCAGAGGCTTTTTTGTTGCAGACCTTGAACCAAAAAGTGCCTCTTGCTCTACAGCGTGTTGTTCTTGTAGCCTCTTCTGCTCCTGTTAGGCAAACCAGAATAAGCGGTTGTGTAACAAAAAGTTCAAAGTTGATGAAAACGAAAACTAGTCATTCAAATTGAAGTCCGACACATAAAATAATTGAAGACTTGGTCAAAAAGTGTCCTACACTACATCAGAATTTGATTCGGTACCATGCACAAATAAAAAAGGAAAAACTTCTCACAAGGCGAAGCAGAAATATGCAGCAAACTTTCAAGAACAAAAAGAAGCTTCATTATTCTGCATTTTTCATTTTATTCATTTTAATGATTAATCATAGATAATGAATGCTTACCAAAGTTTTCCCCCTATATAAAAATTGAAGAGGAGCATGACCATAACAAGAAATGGAGGAATAATTTATTCGGCGATATTATTAACCATATGTATTTCTACAATACATAAATGAACTTTGAAGAGAATTCACGTAATGATAGGCAATCTTTAAATACGATTTACAGTAAGCAAGTAACAAGATCAGCAGGAACACATGTCCTTACCAGGACATCCAAATTAAGTTTCATTTTGAACAACTATAAAATAATAGTTCTTTTTCTTCCAATGATATAGAAGATGAAGGTTTAAGGGTAGAAAGAGCAAAAAGGTTATAACAGCAAGTGATACCCGATATTTGCGCTTCTCTTCTTCTCTCAGTTGCCGTTGTACAATATATTCATCCAAGTTATGTAACAATGGAACCTGAAAAATAATTAAATTGGAAGTTGGAACTTGACTAATATTTCCATATATCAAAATATATAAAATATAGATAAATACCTTTTCATATAAGAAAGGTATTCCTTTTTCCATTTCCCATGCTTTTACTTTTGCAGTCAAATTCTCAACAATAGCTGCTCAAAATTCTCGAAAGATAGTTAGTGTCAAGCCAATAAGGAAATTGGTAGGAAGAATATTACAAGCTACAACCTAGATCTCCTTAGTGTCTATATTTTATATATAAACTTTTCTCTGAACCTTATTGCCAATCCTTTATTGATGATGTCCAAACTGTTGGAAACAAGATTAATTACCTAATCACACTAACCAGATAGCTTGTATAGTAATTAAGACTAGGATTTTATCACCATTACATCATAATGGTTTTCATATTCAAGTATAAGCAGCTACTAATTTCCAAAGTTTTCCCACACGAAGGCATAATTATCTATCACCAGAATCCAAATTCTAGATCTTTGTGAACTCGTATAAATGCAATAATAATAATAAATAAATAAATGACAACTTACATGGTAACTTGCTGACAAGAATCCGTGCTTTCTCAGCACGTTTCAAATTTTTGTGTGCTCCTCTTACTGCACTATATCGGTTTTCATCCTGAAACGAGGATATGAAAAAGGTAAATGATATATAAGAATATTTACAACATAACTTGGTAGAGAATGATGCATAATAGATAAGGAAAATGTATATTTTAGGGACAATTGTCTTTCCCAAATTTTTAGGGATTTTATCTTATAGGAAATTATTTATTTCTTTTATTTAATTAGGATTAGAGTCTAGTATTAGTATAAATGGAACTGCTATAAATTTTAGGGAACTTATATGGTGCTATACCATCCACATGCTTATTATTAAATGTAAATTGTCAATTATTAACTCTCCTAATAGCTTTAGTTGTACTCTCGTATTATTAACTCTCATCAATGATTTTAGTGCTCCTACTCCACATAAGAACTTTTGGATTTGAAGCATGGATAATGCTAAAGCCCGTCCTACCCTATCTTAAAATTCAACTATTATTTAGAAAAGTGGGGGAGGCAACTTGCAAGCATCAAACCAGAGAAGACCAAAGTGAGGACTCATGAACAATTGCAAATAATTAAAAAAAAAAATCCAAGAAACTCAATCAAATCAGCGTGTAACCATCAAAATCTAGTTACTTATGGGCATAAGACAGACATTAGATTGATATTTTACCTTTTTTTAAGTAAAATTAGTGAAAGATACACTCACCAACTCTGACTCGGCCTAATCAATTGGCATGTAGTTTGGCAACACTAAGCTATAGATATAATATAAATTAAAAACATATATGGAAGTATTTGAATATATTAAATAGCATCTATCGTTCTCTGCAGTAATAAATTCGACCCATTAAGTTATGGCTTATTTATGAATCATAAAATTTGAAAAGAAGTTATCTACCCTTTCATATTCATCTAACCACTTTTCCTCCTCAGCTGCAAATTTCCATTTCTCTACCCTATCTAAGATATCTCTTCTGCTTAGAGCTTGCTCTTTGGCTTGTCTTATTTGATCATCCATGCTTTGAAGCAAATCAGACAGATCAATATTACCTGCAAAGCCATAAAAGCCAGTATTGAAGGAAAAATAAAAGCTAAGAACAGACATTATGGACACACATATAACAATAATTCTTGAAAGTATTTAAGATGGAAAGATTAAAAAATAAAGATAAATGTCTGTAAGCATCCACAAAAATTTTGAAAAAGGAAAGAAAAAAGTTTAATAATACTATAATCTATATCAAAGATATCAAAAGATAGTTTTGGTACCAGATTCGATGAGGCTGGTCAAAATCTGTCTGGCAGCTTCACTATCAACATCCATGTGAACTCCTCTGTAAATTTCTTCAAGCTCATTCTGCCTCTTAAACACTAAATCCTTCATCTTACTGGCTTTCACAACATTTAGTCGCTGGACTTCAACTTCAACCTGCAAAATTATAAATAATCAAACAACTGAAACTCAAATCTTGAAGTGAATAACTGCATGCTAAGTTAAAGTCAACAAAAGTTTCACCTGCTCAATGACTTCTGCAGAAAGGCAACATTCTGTAGACACTTCATCAACTGATGCTGAAATTAATCTAGTAACATGGCTAAAGGCCTGCTGATCTTCAATTGGTGTCTCCATAAGTTCCCATAGCTCTACCAGCAATTTAGCAAGCTCTTGTATCTACAGGAAAGTAAAATAAAATGAATGAATCATCAAAAACCTGTTGGAAATAAAGTGATCAACCAATAACAAAAATCAGGCACAAGATTCAATTTTATGTTTATGTGGATTCAAACTGAAATACCCTTTCAACCACATAATTGCATCCTCAAGCCATAGGAAAAGAAGCAAACATAATCCCTTATTATACAAAATGAGTCAAGTTAATTGTAAAGAAAAGAAAAAGTTATGAATTATAGGTCTATATCTTTTTGTAAACAAATTTCATTTTCATTTTATAAACATAAAGATATACTATGTGATAGTGATACAATTTATTCTAAATTCCATTTGCATCCAAAGCAAAGAAACATATAAGAAACTAAAAATTATTATGCAATCTGCAAGAGAATTCTACAGACAAAAAACTACAGTAGTTCAATGTCAACCCCCTTAATTTTTGGCCAAAATCAGTTTAAGATTCTTAAAAATGTTGCATAGGTTCTTGTCTTTCTTATTGTCAGTTAGAAAAGAAGTTCTAGCAAGTAGCGAGAACAACAACATTTCTTGCCATGAATATAATGCCGGATACTAGCATATGATATATGTACACTAATATTGTAAATAAAATCATTTACACATTGACAGTAGTGAATTTATCCCTGGCATTAGATACATTTTTATCTGAGAAAAAGCACAACCACCAGGAATGGATTTCTTGACACTGGACCAATGCAGTATGTTTAATTTAAAGCATGTGCAACTTCAAATAAAACTTGTGTATTAAGATTCAAAATTAGATGTATGGTTTTACATACCAAAACATCTGACAACCTAAAGAAAACAAAGACTAAAATCATCCCCAATTTAACTAGCCAAGATTGACAATTGGTAGTGGTTCTAGCCCAGGCTGGCTTAAAACACACTTATAGAAGACTAATATAAACTAGCCTGTGTCTATAAAAATTCATAATTTCCTCTCAATTCAAAGTTAACTTGCGTATCACTCATCACGTTGAACAGTATAAAAGAAGAATTTGAGCTTCAATTGCTAGAACATAAGAAATTATAATTCAGAACACAGTTAACTACTCATGATTAAAAGGTAAGTGCTGTAAAGTTATGTTCAATCAATTAGATAGTCCCAGCAAAACATTGACACACAACTTTCAGGCAGCAACGGGCAAAATATTTCATATGAGAAATATTTCAATAACAATTGGAAACTAAGCCAGTAACTACTGATACAACTTCTATAGTGATCATTTGCTGTAAGTCAAACAAGATGAAATTCGACACCAACATCACTAGCAAGTTGCAACAGTAAGGCACATACATACACATGCAGAGATGCAGATATAAGTACAAGTCATTTGCACCAGTTCATCTAGATCAGAACAACTCACCTTTTGTAGCCTTTTTTGCTTCTCCCTCTTTAATGAATGAATAACCCCAGTTAATCTGGCAAGAGTGTCATTGCTGATGCTCTGTAGCGTACCTTTCGATGAATCTCCCAAGCTTGGGTGAATTTCATTTAGTGTCTCCCTAAAATCCATTGACATTACTACTGTAAGCTCACTAATAGTACTAATATGACTCTTCACTTTCTGCTGGCGCAAGATCTGGTTGGAGAGAAAAAGGAAGCAATGTTGAGCATATAGGAAGTAAAATATCAGGAACTATCAATGATATATGACTATATTTTGAATTTATTAGAACCTTTTCATTCTGAAGCTCCTGGAGATGCGACTTGAGTTCTCGCAATTTCTTTGTTGTCAGGTCACTTTGATTATCTGAATCTGTGACACTATTGTATTGTCCACAACCTGCTATTTCAGCACATATATGAGAAATTTGAGACTTTATCTTCGAAAATTCCTTGATTCTGTCATCCTTCTTTGACCTCAAGTCCTCTATGACAGGTCTAATGGTAGCTATTTGCTGCTTCAGAGTTCCTTTCCCCTATCAAACACAGAACCCGATTAGTTGAATAGATATTTTGCCGATTCAATTAGCATGATCACTAGAGGGAAAAACACAAGATCTTGGAAACATCGATCAGGAATTGTAATAAATAATTAAAAAATGACAAGGAAATAATCAATTATAGAATCTTATAGTGACTGCAGTAAACACAGTTTTGAAAATTGCACTAAACACCATGTCAGTAAAATATAACACATTTGGGGAATTCACTTTCATAAATTACTATACAGGCAGGCATATCAATGCCTGCCTGTATATCAATGCCTCCTGTATAGCCATTGTTAAGAGTTAAGATCACAAAGTCTTTCTATCTCAACAACATGGGAAATTCAAGTAGTTGATGATTCAGTATCTTCCAAAATTACATTTTCATTTAGAATTTACATAAAAGACAACTGAAGACAACCTCTCACTCTAGCACCTTCATGTTCCCATTCCCAACCATGTGTAACCGAACTGATATAAAATACAGCAACACAAAATGAACTGGTAACCAAACCAAACCTACCCGTGGAAGTATGGTACATTCTCCAAGGGAAGAAACAATATTGGCTACTTCCGCTTCAGCTTCAGCCAACCACTGATACAGGTCAGCCTTGTGCTTCCTCGTCTCCTCGACTCTCCGGTGATAAATGTCCAGGCACTCTTGCTCCAGTTGAAGAAGCGTGTTGTCTCTATCGTTGTCACTCTCCCCAATCTCATCCCATATCATCTATCAGAAGTCAAAACAATTCAAATCATTAATTCACACACTAAAGGTCACATCTTACACTTAAGACTACCGTTAAACAATCTAACACATCTAAAGCAAGATTCCTCATTTTCACTTTTAATTACAAAATTGTCACCTTATTTTCAATCTCTGTTTTATTTCCAAGATTTGTACAGAAAACAGAGAGAAAAAAGAAAAACACTTTTTCCAGTACAAATATTTGAAATCAGAATCAGATTGAAAACAAGACACCAAATTTACAATTAAAAGTAAAAATAAAAAACCAAAACTTGACTATCCAACAAAATTACAACAAAAACAAAATGTGACATTTTTTTAATAATTAGAAGGAAAAAAAACATATAAATTGAAAGCAACAACTTGAGTGAAGAACCTGCAATTCGCGGAGGAGAGAGGCGCAGGTTGTGCGAGAGGGAGAGAACGAAGGAGGCGTGGCCGCCATTTTCGCGAAGAAGTAGAAAAGAAGGAAGAGTGAAAACTGAAAAACCCTAAGTGAGTATGAGAGAGAGTGAGAGAAGAGTAACTACGAAGTGCGATGAAGAGAAATGAGAAGAATTGGGGAAACGGCGAGCGTTACGAATAGGAGCGTTGAAGAAAATCATTGGGTGTGCTGCGACGGAGGATTAGGGAAAAGATCCCATGATTTGAGTGTTTTGACAGAACAGGTTCCTCTGGCTTTGTTTTCGGGTTTTGGCGCCAAACTCACGTGTCCTACTTCGAATTTTTGTAGTCAGACTCATTAAATTTGTTGACTAGTGATTAATTAAATTGTTGACTAATAATTAATTTTTTTAATTAATATTAAATACCAGTATTCAATCATAAATTCCTAATCATCCGTCTTTTCTTTTATTTTCCTTTTAATTTTTAAAATAGTGATAAATTTTGCTTAGTTATATTTTGCACTGAAAATATCAAAATCCTATTTTCATCTCTTATTTTGATACTATCTTATTTTTGACTGAATTGAAACTATTTTATATTTTTTTAACAATAATCTTATTGAGATTTAAACTTATAATCTCGTACATTCTGTCTCAAATCTGGCACCAATAACATTTGAAATAGGGTAATCCAAACTTTTTACAAAATGAGCTGTTATGTATAGAGAAGATAATAATAATGATTACATGAAATTATTTTGATTGTTGTTGTGTAATTAAATATACATTAATTAGCTAAATAGATTAATTTTGATTGGACAAAATATTTATTAAAAAAACTCATTCTGTGAATTACGTTGAATTAAGTGTAAATTTTCTTTATTTATTTTCATTAAAAAAAAACAAATCATCCCCGTGTTTATATTTCAAATATAAGTTGTATTTTAACAAATTTACATACATATCAATTTATGAAAGGAAACTAAATTTAATTCACATAAAAGAAATTTTTGAATAACTTAATCAAGTGAAAATATAATAAATAAAAAATAATTATATTTAAGTGGAATTTTTTTCTTTTGATGCATAAAAGTAATTATATCTCTCTTTAAAATTTAATTCTCTTAGCGTGTAAATATGAAAATTATTATTGTAATATATTTATGTAATGAAGAGTTTAATTTTTTACTAATGATGTTCTTGAAAAGATAAGTTAAATGTTGAACAAGTGTTCTCAATAACTTAAGATAACTGAATTAAGTTTCAAAAATTTTCACTAACAAATTTTTAACACTTTTTTAAATGATAGGTTCAAAATACAAAAGAACATAAATGAGATAAAGAAAGAGAAAAATGCAAACTCGATTTATATTGGTTCGGCCACTTCTCGTGCTTACGTCCAGTCCTCAAGTAATCCACTTGAGGTTTTCTCACTCTCTTTGCAAAAATCATTTTATATTACAAATGAAGATTTTGGATAAACTCTTCAATAAATTTGCAAGTGTTTGTCCAAGAGTTATTGAGAGAGCATTTAACAATGAAGTTCTTTTGGAATATCTTTCTCCTACTTTTTGAAGTCAAACACATATATAAAGGTCATTCGTGCATTTTCAATCTTTTTAACAATTATTTTTCAAACTTGTCTTCTGATAATTGATTACACTGCCTGGTAATTGATTACCAGAGCCTTGCATGTCTTGGAAACACTTTTTTTTTTAGGCAAGGCTTGATCTTGAGTTAATCTTGAAACAAGGCTTTGTTTGTTAAAACAATCTTGTATTAATCTTGAAGTAACGCTTATCTTTTGAAACAACCTTGTTTGATTCTTCTTTGACATTACCAAAATCATGCATACATACATTCAGATTCTCCCTCTTTTTGATGATGACAATCATTATCAAGTAATTTTTTTTTGACATCATCAAAACCTACATGATTTACATTAAAACCATCTGAAATAAAATTATATTTAATTATATAAGTTTCTATATATTTATCTATATAAAAAATAAAAATAAAAATAGATCTCATAATTTAAACGTTAATTTTAAAAAAAAAACTAGTCTAAGTAAAATTCCAACTTAATTATATATTTGATCTTTTAATTATAATTTAAATTTTAATTTGATTCCTTAATTATTAAAATATTTAATTAAGTGTATTTCTCTTTCTCTCGTCACTTCCTCTTTCCTTAGTCGTTCCGACCTTCACAATGGCACCCTCTCCAAGTTCTCCTCGCCCTCCCGAATGTTATCCTTAACAAGAACTTCAAGTGGGTCGTCGATTCATTTTCCTCCATCGCGAGTTAGATCCGAGTTAGATCTAAATGTTTGGGAGTCAAATCTACTTGTTGATGACGAAACCCATGACAGTGGTACTAGTTCATCCTTCCCTCATATCTAGTTGTAGTTCTTCAAGATCTCTACTTGGTTTGGCTCCCGTGATGGTGGTGATTGGTTCTATGTGGGTTTGGAGTAGAGGAACATGGTCGATGAGTTTGTTTCTAGGTTGATTCACTACTCGTGCCAGTCCCGTTGGAGTCCCATTGTTGTTGGTGGTGGTGGTGGCACGCTTGGTGCATTGGTGAGGGTACAATTCAATTCGGGCGTGTTATATGCTCTTTTTAGACTTTTTAAATATGGATCAAATTATGTAATTTAATTAAGGGTTAATGTCACTTTTTATTTGTTAAATTTTATATTTGTTTCGTTTTAGTATATTAAGTTCAAAATATTTAATTTTGATATTTTATGATTTCAAAATATATTATTTTGGTAAATAATGATAGCTAAAATATGTCATTATGTGTAATAATATTTCAAGAAAATATAAACCAATGAAAAATAATCTCATTGATAATCTAGGTTGTGTGTTAGACACACAAAAAATCTATATTTTGTGTTTAAGATCTAAGTTTAAATGATGATGATGATGTTATATTTGAAGAAGATGGTTTAATTTAAATTTAACTTAAAATAAAAATTGTGATAATTTTTAATCATCATTATCTTAAATCGATTATTTTTAACTTTAAAATACTAACAAGACAATAATGCTGTAAACATAAAATTGAAAAAGAAATATATATATATATATATAAAATATAAATAAATAAAATTAAAAATTTAAAACTTAAATGTAATAAAACAAAATAAATGAAAGTTAATGGAAAAAAACAACATTAAACCTTGACCTAATGACTCATTCATTCAACCGAGTAACTCAATTCCCTAACCGGATCCGTTTTGATTTTTAAGACTGTATTGTGCTTCTACCTATGGAGTACATAATACAATGATACACGTGTCGACGTGAGCGTTTGATGAACGCTTAACATTTAAGAAAAGCACCGTTAGCTTGACGCGTATAAAAAAAATAAATCGAGATGCTGCTACGACGTGGCGTCCAAACTAAGCCACACGGCTAATAAATACGGCCGGCACACTTTCACTGCATCAAGAAAGGAAGAAACATACCGAATGAGAGCATCAAACTCTTCTTCTTCGATTTCCATTGCGAAGCGTTACTTTTTCTTCTTCTTTCTCTTCATTTTCTTCGCTCTTCGATCTTCGTCCGGGGACTGCTCCGAATACCACCACCACCACTCGCCGATGGCCACGATCGGAGGCTTACACGACTCCCAAGGCTCTCAAAACAGCGTCGAAACCGAAGCCCTTGCTCGATTCGCCGTAGACGAACACAACAAGAAGCAGGTTGCTGCTAAACCATCACTCTCTCTCTCCTTTTATTTATTTTTTCACAAAAATAATAAAAGAATTGTTTTTATTTTAATCTTTTTTTCATTGCCACTTGCTACGTGTTTTGAATGCACGAGACCAGGTTGCTTATGCTAGTGTTTGATCATTCGTGAATTGTCATGTTATGGCCATACACACACACACACACACACACACATATATACACATTAAGAGCTTAATACATCCTGGATTATTTGGGATTTTTTAAAGTAAACTATAGAAATATTTGTATCATTTATAGTTTCTGTAATTGGGTCTGGAGTTTGTAAAGTCGCCGCAATTCTAACTCCAGGACCCAATTACAAAAAATGTAGAAGAACAAGGACCGAATTACAATTTTTTTTAGTCTAGTGACCTAATTAATTTTTTTTTAAAAAGTTGAGAGACCTACTGATGCATTCAACCTGTTTTAAAATAATGATCTGAATTAGAATTTGAGTGTAAAATTTGTAAGGGTCATTGAATTATAGATTCTTATGAATGGTAAGATTATTCACCTTTATAAAAAAAAATTCTAGTTTAATACAGGCATACAATGTTACTATAAAAGTACCTTACGATAGTTGTTATCAAAGTTAACAAACTTTATCATTCCCGGTTGTTTGGATGACAGTATAAAAAACTCTTACAATGTCACTACGTATATTATTTTTTCAAGTTATTTGAAGTGTCATATCTAGAATGATTTCGAATGATATACTATATTATATGCATGCATCTGTTTATATGTTGCTAGTGAGGGTTTTATGCTCCCACTAATGCACTGACATGTTATTAGGATTGCTGAACTTTCTTGTTATTGTGATTGCAGTAGTTCTTTATGTTCAATATGATGAACAATGTTTTATGTAATTGTGAACTAAACGTGTTGACTTGTGTTGGTTGGTGTTGAAGAATTCGCTTCTGGAGTTTGCTAGGGTGGTTAGGGCACAGGAACAGGTTGTTGCTGGTACCCTGCATCACCTTACTCTTGAGGCTATTGAGGCTGGTGAGAAGAAGCTCTATGAAGCCAAGGTGTGGGTGAAACCATGGCTGAATTTCAAAGAACTCCAAGAGTTCAAGCCTGCTGGTGATGCACCATCGTTTACCTCTGCTGATCTTGGTGTCAAAAAGGGTATGGCATTTTCTAAATCAACCATCCGTGGTCTTTATATTACTAACAAAGCGACTGTCATTCTCTGATTTCTGTATTATTTTTAAATTGTGGCATATGAAGCGTGTATTTTCTTACCATAACACTCGCAAGTTGCATACAACAAGCAAGATTCATCAATATCATGATTACATTGGTAGTTGGTGACGAGTGTTCAGTGCATGTGAGTGATCAGTAGGTTCTCAAAAGGCCTAAATGATGTTCATCTTTATACTAGTGGGTCTGATTTTTCTCCTTGATAAACCTCCTTGGAGTTGCTTTCGGTATGCTGGATTATAGTTTCAGACATTCAGTTACAATGGATAATCTTGTTGTAACAATTGTCACAAACTCATAATTATGTACAAAGTTCTGTACCATTTGCCCTGCATATGGTTGCTGACTTGCTGCCCTTCTTGTGTATTGAACCCAAAGCGTTTATTAACACCACGATCTACTGTTCTGTTTTGGTTATCAGATGGTCACCAACCAGGATGGCAATCTGTGCCAACACATGACCCTCAAGTTCAGGATGCAGCAAATCATGCGATCAAGACCATCCAGCAAAGGTCTAATTCACTAGTACCCTATGAGCTTCATGAGGTTGCTGATGCAAAGGCTGAGGTCAGTGCCTTATTCTATATTATTTGAAGTTTTCTTCATTGAGTTTGTTTGCTCAACTAGATGTCACATGGTTGAATTGAATTGTTGGTGGTAATTTGATGTTTAAATTTGTAGTGCTAGGAGAATTTCATACAGAATTAATTCTTCCTCGGAAAATTTTATTGATGGTTTGAATTATGGAAGAATTTTTTATTTTTCTGGTTTCTGTGGTCTGATTTTTGGTGTATTCATCTTGAGCAGGATCTTAGTGTTCATTTTCTTCGACCTGGTTATGTTACCTTCATGCTTGTTTAGTTGCTTACCAGAAACCTTCTGTTAAATATTTATCGTATAATGTGTCTAGTGTTATGCTATTTACTGTGTCTAGCGTTATGCTATTAGCGGCCTATAATGTACATTGGAAGTTGCTTTTGTCTTGCTCATAAATTTGAGTACAGAAGATCGCTGGTTAGTAGTTAGTTAGTCATGCGTGTTTTAGCGGTATTTATGTGGTTGATATTTTGAAATGATTATTACTGAATTTATCAAATAACAGTGACTTCTCAATTGTTTCAACTCAAATAACTCTGTCCTTCCCATTAGGTGGGATTGGTTAAATGCAAAGATAGACAATTTACCCCGTAATCCCTCTTAATTGGTTTAACCTATAATTTTCTTGGCTCTCCCTTTACCTTTAACTATTGGACTATTTTTCATCTAGTTGCCCTCCCTTACTGGTGCTTCTATGAGTTTTGTCCACACATGCCCAAAGCCCCAAACTATCTAAAGACAGGAGTACCTACCATTCTTTCATACTGTTCATTTGTTACACAACAATAGCTAAATCCCATACTACTCATTTTATTATAGTAACGTAATCTTTGCACAGTGACACTCTCCATTCAACACTCTATTAGGTAAAATCTAATTCTGGCTACTCTAAATAACCTGAGCCACACTATGAGCTAACATGAGAATTCATCTAATCATAGTTTGTGTGAAATCTGCTTCTGGCTACACTAAATAACTTGAACTGCTCTCTATTAATGGAGTTAACATGAAAAGAGTAAATTGTTAGCATTTCTTTATTCAAGTATTCATCAGGT
Source organism: Glycine soja (assembly GCF_004193775.1). Taxonomy (NCBI): domain Eukaryota; kingdom Viridiplantae; phylum Streptophyta; class Magnoliopsida; order Fabales; family Fabaceae; genus Glycine; species Glycine soja. The sequence continues at coordinate 37,974,779 of NC_041012.1, read as the reverse complement.
CTCTTTTCTCAAGTTTTCATTAATATGGTATGAATGAACTGTTTGTTACTATATCTGTGAGCGGTTGCTTGCAACATAAACATGTACTTGCTGTTATGCTACTGCTCCTAAAGATATGTAATTTAATTTAGTTATCAAAACCTTTGATAAGAAAATCTGCGTTTGGGAATAGCTTACAAGCTTCTTTTGTAGTCGTTCTGACCTATTGTGAGGGTAGAGTTACTTACTGGTGTATATCATGGTTGATGGATGTGTAAATTTCTATGCAGGTCATTGATGATTTTGCTAAGTTTAATCTGCTTCTCAAAGTCAAGAGGGGACAGAAGGAAGAGAAGTTTAAGGTAGAGGTACACAAGAATAACCAAGGGGGGTTCCATCTAAATCAGATGGAACAAGATCATTCCTAATTCTGATCTGAAGTTTGGTCACCCTAGCAATATTGTTCTTATCTATGTCTAGTGCTTACCCCTTTCTCTTTGCCTTGGCAAATAAGTAGTTTTACAATGTGTGTATCCCTTTATTAACTGGGAAGCTACCGGTGATGTTACATTAGTAACTTTGTAACGTAAATATTACTTTAGTATCATAAAAAATGCGGATGTTGACCATTTGTATTTAACGTAGCCTAAAGAATGCGAATTATTTTTTTTACCTTTATAAAGTTGTTATTGTCAAGTTTTAACATTTAAAATATGAATAATTCTTTTCGGCTTTGAATTTTGAACCCAAAAGACCTATGTATATTGTTACATTGTTAACAACAGTTTTTTTTTTAAGAGTTCCACCCTCATAAAATTAGCAAGCAAACCAAGTGAGAGGAAAACTAATGTCAAAACCACACTATAAATATAATTACTGGAGTGCTAATAACATTATTTCTGACACATTTTATCATTGGTTAAAATTATTGAAATTTACCAAATTATGAGTTATTAAATATGATGTAAATTTTAATCAATAAGAGAAAATGTGTTTAAAAGTAAGAAATAATCAATAAAAGAGTCTCTGAGTGTGTAAAAGTAAACCAATTCTAAAAGAATATTGGACTTCAGGCTTCACTAACAGTTGCAGGTATTAAAATAACAAAAGGTATCATCAATACCACGAACTTAGTTGACATCTCCATGTGAACAGTATTGGGAGATGGTAGGCGAGAGTGTTTGTTGCCACAAGTCTCGTTTGTGAACAGTATTTTGGCAAAATGCATGAAAGATAAGTCATGTGATTGGTATTTTTATTGGTTTGCATGGAGTATGGAGATGATGATACAAGAAACTCACTTCACTGTTTGGTTCTGAGTTGTATTGCGTTTGACGTCCCTTACAACTAAAGCTACAAAAATTAACTTTTCCGGTATTAAACTTGTTTAACAAGATAATGATTTTATTCTGTCATTTGTGTTGTGCTTTACATGTATCTAAACACACGCTATCATGTTCAGTCTGTTAGCATTGACTAGCTAGCTATGTTTGGATTACCATTAAAAAATTGTTAAAGAGGGGTTTTGGAGAAGGAACTCTAGTATATTTTTTACTCTCAAGTGTACAATTATCCAAATGGTACCCCAACATGCACTATAATGTCAAAATTAGTCTTAAAATTAAGGGTCTATTAAAAAATTTATGCAAGGCAGTAACGATTTTAGTATTTTCGACAATTAATATTCAAAATAACTTCTGAAAATATTAAGATTTAAAAAAATGATTTTCTTAAATGAGTTAACTAAAATTTTAAAAGTGACATCTTTTTCAAAACAAATAGATTTTCATACGAAAAACCAAACAAATGGTTGTGAAGACTGAAAGATTGCTTCACACGGACAGGGCTCACTTGCATCCTAGAAACTACTTTAGCAAGAGATTGGTTCAGCATGCTATGTTTTATACAGTAAATTTTCCTTTTCTTCAAATGATTTGACATCTTTGCTATTACTTCATACTTCCATCATTGCAAAGGGTCACAGACATTAGCTGAGACTAGCAAATAGTTATATAGTTATTTGCAGCAATATTAAATAAATAAGGTTGCATGCATAATTTTCACTCCATCTAGAATTGTGATATACATTGTAGGCCTAAAAGTACACGAAACTAACATTACTGGTCAAGGAAAAGATACATCAGCTACACATACAAAGCAGATTAATGAAAAGGGGCATTCAGATCCTTTCTTCAGCCAACATGGTACATGCATTGACAGCTAGTGGATACTCATAATCATAACACTAGTATGTACTTATTCTACAGTTATCATGATGAGCTTTTCACTAATCTAATCACCAAAGACTAATAATATTTACCCCTCCTCTTCATCATAGTCTTCTTCATCCTCTTCTAGTGGCCTACCAAGTTGTGCAAGCTGCAGCGAATCAATGGCCATCTTGTCCACATCAGAAAGAGACCACCCTGGAATTTCTTCATGCTTGCTCTCTGTTGGAGGTTCAGGCACAGAGGCATCAGGTTCAGGCACAGAGGCATCCGCTGCTGCGCTAGCCTTTTTGTCATCATTTTCATTCGTAATGGCATTCAGATCGATGTTCCGGAGCGAATCAGTGCTTTCAACAGGAACTGCAATGTTCTGCTCCTTTGGTATTTCCTTTGACTCAGAACCACTATCCATTGCAACACTTGTGTTTGTATTTTGTGGGTTGCTTGGCTGAACAGAAGTGCAAGGCTCAGATTCAGCATCCTGATGATATATCTCTCTATTTAAAGGTGGTCGCCCTCGGCCACGGCCTCTTCCTCTACCTCGGCCTCTTCCCCTACCAGTACTGCCAGTGTGGCCCAACTCATGCTGGAATAGAAGAAAAACATTATCGAGCAAAGCAAAACATGGTATATTAAGGGACTGCTAGGCATATACTCCTTAAATGGGAACATTTTCCAAGACTTGCAGGATTTTCTTGTGTACCATAAATAACAAACTATGCTAAAAGCAACAGTTACTGAGGCAGAGACCAAAATATGTTTTTTCCGCAACCTTAGGTCCATTTGTGTTTGAGCAGCATTTTTATTTCATTTTCTATTTTCACTTTGAATTAATGAATACACTATAAAAGCTTTTGAAAGTAGGAAATAAAGTGAAAAGAGGTAGCATTTTTGTAGCAAAAAATGAAAATGTAAAATGTTTTCTTAAACTAAATAGCCCCTTAGGGTACTAGACATTGTAACATTTGAAAGAATGCATGCACATGCGGAAGTGTCGGTTGTAGTTTTTTTTTTTTTTTGGGGGGGGGGGGGGAATTGAGTTTCTGTGAAAATAATATTACAAGCTTGTGAAGAAAAATCATTTTGTAAGGAGAAAAGAAAGTCGCCACAAACATTAGTATGGAAAGATAAACATGTTATTTAGGGTTTTTGTGCAAATACAAGGAAAAATGCTATTACCATCTTGCTCCTCTTAGCCTCTTCATCACTGTCATTACCATCATCACCAACAGCTTTCCTGGAAAAGTTCATAGCATTCTTAAATGTTAAGTACATCAATAACAATATGCATATCAGAAAAGTGAAACAACAAAACAAAATAAAGATATTGGACTTCAAACCTTCTTTTTGCAATGGCCCGATCATCAGGACCAGCCTCAGCATGGCCATGGCCATGGCTGTAGTCAGGAACCCTGCTAACAACGTCCCTCAGAAAGTCAAAGACATTATAGCTTTGTACACAATGTTTTCTGCAATTTCCATTCACCACTTGTTAGGCTTCATAGTTCGCAGTAATTATAGAGCTTGGAAACAGAATAATATCATAATCAAACAGGATTTGAATATTACAGTAAAATTAATCATCTTAGAAAGAGATGTCTGAGAACACAAATAAAAACAGCTAGGTGTTGTTAAAAGCAGTTCCCCAATGCCATCAATTTCCTAGATTTTGGATAAACGAGATGACTCCCATTATTCCCATCTAAAATATAGCTCACAGTTCAGAAGAATGCAAGCTATGCATATTTGATCATTGCCAAGAGCAACTTATATTTGAAATCTGGACCAGTGAAGTATCCTATTAACAAAGGAACCAGATAAACTGTTCAGACACTAGAACTAGAAGAAGTTTTGTAAGACTTTGGAGTTAATCAAATGGTAATATTAACAAAAAAGTAAACATAAAATATTTGAAAAAGCAACGAGGGAAGAACATGATTACAAACAATTTCTTCAAAAGCATCATGGAAAAGATTTCTTCAACAACTCATACAAACCTTTTATTTGTATACAGAATTACAGTCACATGCACTCAGGAAAAACTTAAAAGAAATAGCAAGAACAGAACTTCTCTAAATTCAATCCATACAATGCAGAAATTTTCAAACTTGCAGTATCATCATCCTTCCTTTTCTCATCTTCCCCTTTTCCCAATGTCTCACACCAGCAACAATTTCAGTGCAGAATTTGGAATTTACTCCTTATTTCATCTTCACAATTTATGATTTTTTAGAGGACAACTTTTTCCCCTGGGGTTCATCCAATCATTAATTCAATTGAATTGAAACCATTCGTAGGGGTTGACAACATGCTCAGAATAAAAATTGATTCGATTCGGAATAAACTCGGGCATGAAAGGAAGGGTCAAGCTGGGAAGGGTGAAAGCCACCCCCAACCCTTCCATCAACATGAGGCTTTGCTTAATGGATTCACATCTTGACTGATTCCATGTTCAGGTCACATCTTGACTGTATTCCATGTTCATGTGTTGAATAAAAGAAAATAGATTATTTGAGAAGGCAAACATTTCCAGAGGAGAGAATTTATAAAAAGTTGTTCTCTGGTGATATTACATAACTTTTCTCATTCATTGTTATAGCTGATAATTTTACAAAATAGTTTCATTAAATTTTACTTATAAACTTGGGCACTGAAGTGACATATTAGGTGATTTCTTTTAATCAAAAGTAAATTTCAATTTTAAATTCTCTTGAGTTGCAAGTTGCAACTACAAGGCAGAGGGAAGAATAAGAATAAGTAGGAAATGCAAAAAATGATGAGCATAGTCATTCCTTCTCATGAATGACCCCGTTTAATGTACTTCCATGATCTTCACTCTCATTTCTTGGTTCATTCCTTCCCATACATGACCCAGTCTGAGCAGCAAAATTGTAGTAAGCATAGTTGTCAATCCTGGAATAGTGGAGCGGAGTGGCCAACCCTAAAGTGGAATAGCGGGATGACTGCTGTTCTATTTTTTTTTTTTTTTACCTATTCTGAATTTTTTAATATATATTATTTTAGATTTTTACATATATATAATGTGTATTATTAACAATAACAATATATGTATTGTTTAATAGAATATATATTCTTTTTTACTTAATATATATATATATATATATATTATTATTTAGAATTTTTTAACATTATTCAGCTTATTATATTATATATTATGCTTCATTTAGTTTTTATTACTACTATTTGTTAGTTGATTATATTTTTTATTACTATAATTTTTCTTTCATTTATTATATCATATATTATGCTTTATTTAGTTTATTATTTTATATGTTATGTTTTAAATAGTTTCTTTTTATATTTTTAATAGTATTATACTTTATTATTATTATTTAGTTCATTACGTTATACCATAGAACAGTACAAATATAACAAGTTAAAAACTCACCCTTGTAAAAATATATAGCAGAGAAATGTTGCACTTGAGGCCCAAGGCCCAACAGATAAGAAAAAAGAAAAAGCAGGCCCTATAAAGACCCAAGGACCCGACCCATCATTCACACCTCCATTGACAATGCAAATGGAAGAGCAGAGGTCGGTGGTGGCATAAGGGAGGTCGCAGAGTGTTCGGCATGGCAGATAGCGAAACCCCAATACCTCGGAAGGGTGACTGCAGCTGGCTCTCTCCGCTGCCATTGAAGCCACTACAACTGCGACTCTAAAACGCAACACAAGAGTGCTTTGAATTGCGCCTCACTTCCATGATAGTGGCTGCTCTGACAGCTATTGACAACTATGGTACTACCTCCATCCCTAAATATAAGACTCTTTTTTTCATTTTATTTATCCCTTTTTATAAGACTCTTTTCAAGTTGTCTTTTGCATTAATTATTTTTTGTTTAAAATACCCTTAATTACTTTACAATAATGTTATGAATTAAAAAGATAGAATGAATTCTCTCTCTTGTAAGGATTGAAGAACAAGGCTAACACACATTAATCGATTAGGCAGAATGTGATTAATTAGAAAGAGAAAGATAATGAGTCCCAATAATTTGAAGGATAATTTTGGAAAAATAATACAAATTACTAAAGAACTTAATGTTACTAAACTAAATTAACTAACTTTCTTAAAGGGTGTGAACTAGCCAATTAGGTAAAAGAGTCTTATATATAACGACGGCGGTAGTAGTAAGTATACACAAACTGAACTTTATAAAAAGATTGGAATCAGTAATTTTTTTTTGGCAATAAATCGGGTTTTTTCTTTGTATTCCTCATGTTGCATACTGATATAGTACATATGCATAGTTAATTGTGAGAAGAAGGGCCAATCAAATGAAACTGGAGAAACCAGATCTTCCTTTTTTACAAAATAAAATGTTCAGTTCTATTAATCAGCATTTTTATGCAATTGTAAGAGCAGATGTAGTTTCAGAAAACAGAAAAGATTTAATTTTACTTGAGTTGGGCCCATTTTGAACTTTAAATTTTAACAACTTGAAGTCCAAGTGACTGAGACTTTTGGAAGCTAGAATATTGTTGTCAAGCAGCATTCTTGGACCAGATTAAGGCTTTAGAAACACTTAAATATATTGCAGCATGAAGGGAAAAAAAAGGGTTCTCTACGTTGAACAGACAGGTTTCTTATTTGAACGTAGAATTGTAGAGAAAGCTGCCAAGTGTTGGACTCAAATATCCTTTTAATTCTTGATACAAATAATAAAAGAAATAAAGGAAATATATTTTAAGAAATTAAAAACTACAGTACAAGCCAATGGAACCATAGGAGGTTCATCAGGCCCATGAAGTTCCAGTGACCATCCCAACCACCTCTAGGCGGTTAAATCAGCTTGTTCCTGAAGCACAATCACTGTTCACATGTTTATGTGCATTTTTGCTGGAGGAGTTTTTCCAGCATGTGTACACCATGTGCAGCTGTTAGCCTTGCCATTGGTGTCACTCTGTTTGTTGATGACTTCCCAGTTAGTTCTGGGGGAACAGTTGCACAAAATCTACATTTGTGCCAATACCCTCTTTCTAGAGTTTTCTTGTCTATCATGGATCCCATGCCAGACAATGAATCCAGCAGTATTGGGTCCTCAAACAAAGGCCCCTGTGTCCTTTATTTTTTCTTCCAATCCTACCTAAATGTTGAAAAAGCTTAATGGTAGGAACTATTTGTATTGGGTCACAGTTGTTAAGATTGGTTTTGTGGCCAAATATTATGATCACTTAACCAAGGCTGAGGAAGCCTCTTAGGTATTGCTTATTCCTTGTCTTGCTTCTTTAATTCCTCCCTGTTCTAGAAGGGTCTCCTCCGTTATAGTCTCCTCCTAATCCACCTCTTCTCATAACTTATCAGCATTGTCTAGGTCCCATGCTAGTCAAGGAACCTCCCGTTGAAAGTTCAAGTGACTCACATCCAGTCTTAATCTCTTATGTCATGTCCATTGAAAGGTTATTCAATTTCTTAATTCTCCTAGTGATGCTCATTGGGATGTCGTGGTTAGAAACCTGAAGTCATTCTGATTTTATTTCATATATTGATGCAAATTAGGTAAGTTGCCCGACTAACAGTCGATCTACTTCAGGTTACTGTGTTCTTAATAGATGTAATTTCACTTCATGGAAGAGTAAAAAGCATAATGTTGTAGCCATCTATTCAAAGGTATACTAAGCCATGGCCCTCATCACATGTGAACTCATAGGGCTGAAGCAACTCTTCCAAGAGCTAAATTTTGTAAAGTAGGCCCTATGAATACCATAGGTGATAATCAGGCATCCTTGCACATGTGCATTTAGATTGACTGTCACTACACAATTTGTTGGTTCTATTCTATTGATTAACCAGCAGATCTTCACTAAATCTCTTTGTGGACAGAGGATATCATATGTATCAAGATAGATGAATATGAATTATAAGCATCGAGTTGGGGGGGAATATTGAGATTACAATAGGATTGTTGAGGTTATGATGGCATTGCATTGAGATTTTCAGATATAAGCTGAGATTGTGCTACAATATTTGATTTCATAGTAATTAATTCCCCTTTATTTTCTGTACATAATTAGCCAATTAGGCTGAAAATCTTGCAGATCTTTTATTCTTTCCCTAATTATGGGAAACCCATTGTATATTGTTTCACTGTTTCTATATATGATATGGATGACATGCTCACTCCCAAGCAAGTTTTCAAACAATCTCATAGTTTCCTTCAGATTCAAGTGATAGAAAACACAACACAAAATTATGTTGAAGTGACAGTGCAAATAAGATATACCAATAATGTTTAACAATCTACTTCACACATGGATGCATACCCTAACAAGCAAATTACCTTTTAAACATAAATAAACACTTCTAATCAGGTTTGGCCATTCATACTTCATTTACATTATTGAGAATTTTTTAAAACCTAAAAAATGGCTACTTTCCTGTTTCACATTTAGCTTCCATTTATAACTTGGACATATGGAAAAGGGGAAAGTGAGGATTAAAATCAAAGCTAAGAATATTAAAAGAAGTCAATTATAAAGGCATTATTCTAAGTTCTAGAGTTGGTTCTAAATCACTAAAATGGGAGATTGAAGAAAAGTAATAATAACATAAGAGACTTACAAATGCAATGAATTCATGGTCTTTGCTCCTCTTTGAAGAGTTATTTCATAAGTGCGGTCACAAAGATCTTGCAAAAATAGTTCTAGAGCTTTAGCTGTAATGCATTCAAGAGCAATGTCAACAACATGTATATGACAAACAAACAACCAACAGCCTGAAGTTAACAACAGAGTAAGTCAAAGCAACTCACAAACTAAAACAGGCACAGCGAGTGCTATCTTTCCAACATCCTCATCAGCTTGCATTATCTTCTTTATCCGAGCCTGCAATTTGAAGATCTCATCACATCAAATAAAGTGTTCTTTGACAAGAGCTCACTCCTTATAATACTTAATAAACAAGTAGAAGAATTTAACAGAGTCCAAATTACAAACTAACACCCTTATGAACATTATATAATTCAACTTAAAACTTGATTAGAAGTTTATAGAAGTGGTGTCTCTCTCTGTCTCCCTAAATTCTCCCCCCTCTTGAAGTAAGGAAAAATCATTATGTCTCCCAACTCTCTAATAGATGGTAGTTACTGTAAGTATTTTATTAACTATACATGATGACTCTGTATGCTGGGAAAGTATAATGGATTAAATTGCTAGATAACTGATAAAAGCAACACATTTTATTAGAGAGAAATAGGTATAAACCCCAATTACAAAGATCAGAATCACTCAGACACTCACAAAACTAGAAAACAAATTATAGAACACTGCAAAACTTTGAGTGTCTGCATCTCTTCTCCCAATTCCCAAATGGCCTAAAAAATTCATTATTGGCCAGATGCCCTCTCCCTTACCTTTCCCTCCCTTTTTCTTTGCTTCTGATTGTTTTCCCTTCCTTCCTACCCTCCTTGCCATGTAACACAAGGTTGTAACAACCCAAATTCCTCTTCTACCCCTTACTCATATTTCCCACCTAGTTCAGCAAAACTGTGCCAAACAATAGCACTTGGCTAAAATTTATCAGAAATTGAAAAATGCCTCTGCAATTATATTTATATCATCAAATATTCTTCCCAATTCATGATGTCATAATCAATTCCTAAACAAAACATTCCATTCCGTTATAAACTATAAATATAAATCACTGTATATTAAAGACTGGTGTCAATTCAACTCAAACCTAGTTACCTTACCATAATCTGAAGAATAGTTGACATTTGATAAGCAATGGAAGAAAATTTATTCAGCCATCAAAATTAAAATACTAAAAATTTGAAGTAGACATAGGTTTCAAACAGAACTCAGGTTAACATGAAAAACTGATTTAAGAGAAGTTGAATTTTAACAATGGTATATACTGAAATGCTGAATTTAACACAGGTTGGTTCTTTGCCAAGTCAACAATGAAAATGAGGATGGTAGGAGTACCACAATCATCAAAAACCACAAAACATAAACCCATCTAGTAACCTTAAACCATGGTACCCTAAAACAAACCTTAATTTTACATAGAATCTAAGCTAAGCAGCCACCTAAAAGTAACATCACACATCTCCATAACACCAACATCACCATAAAATAAACCCACCCACTTCAATTATTAAGCACCATAGATCCAAACACATAAACCACATATATCCTAGCAAAGTACAAACAGTTACCATCAGCCAAAACCTTTTTTAAGCAAAAAAAAAGTTCAATCAAAATCAGCAAAAAAATAATTCACTTTCCACAACTTCCCTTGCATCCAAACAACATAAACCTACGAAAGATAAAAAATTTACAAAAGAGAAAATGAAAAAAACTCACAGCAGGGAAACGGGTATCGAGCTTCTTCCTCATGGCAGCAGATTAGGGTTTTGAAAGCTGAAGAATTGGGGGAATCAAAAGAAGCAGAAGAAGGAGACCCAGAAAGTAAAATCGAAAGCTTTGAACAGAAAGAGCGACCCTATCATCAACAGGATGAAATCGAAGAAACTCATTTCAGATCCAAAGGCCACTCACTCTCTCTAAGATTCATTCAACGAAATATGCCTCAGTGGCGGGTTTGTTAGGCTGACGCGTCGGTGATGGACAACGCGTCACGGCCCAATACTTGCAGAGCATCTAGGCAGAGTGGTTCCAAAAGAAGGAGTCAAAACGGTGACGTGTTCAGATATCATTGGGACATTTTTCTTTGCTTCGTTTTAAAGTACGAAAGGAAAACCAGTAAGCTAGCACATAGAGACTATATAAGTCTGTGCATAGGTCGGCGACAGCGTATGAAAACTTGTGTTTGTTAAAAAACAATTTTGTAAAATTAATTTTAATTCAAGTTTTAAAAATAAGGATTTCTATTTTAACAACTCATGATTTCAATAAGGCTAAATTTAATTTTGGTATTTTTTTTAAAATGATCAAGTAAAAAACATGCCCATCTTTTTTAAAATGATCAAGTAAAAAACATGATTTCAATAAGGCTAAATTTAATTTTTTTAAAAATAAGGATTTCTATTTTAACAAACCCGACACATCTTTTTTAGGTGTGACCAAGTAAAAAACATATGGATAATTGTTGGAATTTAGAATTAGATTATTCACAAGGTGCAACAAGTTGAAGGTAAATCAATTTATCTTTTATATTCTTTATAACTCTCTAACGGAACAAAATTGTAATTTTGCAATCACACTTTAGTGTATTTGGCATCAACGAAAGGACAAAATTTTGGGGGAAATTGAACTCCAACTGTAAGTATTAGTTTCACTGGCCATACAATATTTGCATGAGTGATCTCATGCTCGAAAACTTCCACTTGACAAGTCCATCTAGCAGCAAAACATTTTGGTCTCGGTTTTGGAAAATCCATGTTCTGAACAAATAAAAGGCAACAATTATGTTGCTATTTTCAAGGAGTATCACTGTCTTGGAGTTGGTATCTATCTCCATGATGAACATGCCCATTTCACTAAAGCAAAATCACTATGGCAACCTGGAATCCTCGATCCTTAAGAAGTTGAATCCAGGGTCTATTACAAGCTTTAAAATGGAGATTAGAAGTGGGTGTACAAAATATTGTCATTGAGTTAGTTTACAAGACAATGATAGATGGTTTGTCAGCATGAAAATGCCGTCATTAAGTTAGATTACAAGACCATGATAGATGATTTGTCAACATGCTCTATTGTTTTTTTTCCCTCATATTTTCTTTCTTTTCACAAAATGTAGAGCTTATCTTCTTAATTTTTCAAACTTTGTGGTGAGTTATATTAGGAGGCAAAAAATCATGTTGCCCATACATTAGCTAGGGACTCAAGATCTTATGCTAGTGTTATATCATTGGCAAGCATATCGAGTAGTGTAGTATTTTTTCCATAAAAGAGTATAGTCATTTTCATAGGAATTTGTTTATGCTAGGTTATTCCTGTAAATTCAACAACTAGGCAAATGAGATTTTTGTTTTTAAAAGTTAAAAGTTAAATTCTAAGGGTCCGTAGATGTAGATGAGTATTTTTTTAAAACCTCCTATAGGAAAATGCCAAATAAAAAGTAAAAAGATTAAGGAAATATTTGGTATAAAAAAGCTTCAAACAAACATTTGCACAACTGATCGAGATTTTATGAGGGCAAGACAAAACAATAAGTAAGAACCCAAGACATGAGTACTCTTAAAATGTAAATATATTTTTCATAAAAAATATACAAACAATAATTTGAGAAAAAAAGATTATATACTAATAATAAATTTTTTTACCTGACATACAATTACATTTTATCATGTAAAATAAATTTGATAACTTTTATAATAATTACTTTAATAGTTATAACAGTAAAATTATGATTTCAATGATATGAAAGTATTTGACATTCAATGTATGATTATTAAATTCATATAAGATATTGTATATAAGATATTGTATGTAAACATTTAATTTTTCTATATAAAGTAAAATTTTATTATATTTAATAGTTAAATAAGTTAAAATTTGAGAATTGAAGTAGCTTTGGAAAATCAAGAATATGATCTCAGAAGAATTGAAAACTTTCTTGATGAGTCATCGACCCTCAAAATCATCCTAATAATGTATTTGATTTACTATATATATATATATATATTGTTTAATTAAAGAAAGATGTAAAAAACGTAGATCCCAATAAAAATACAAGATTTCTCTTAAATATTATTTTCATCATTTCTTTCGAACACATTTTAATGACCCACCCTGCACATGTTATAAAGCATCAAACGGAGAAAAGGAAAAAAAAAAAAGTGAATCATTGACGTTAAAGGTAGGTTTGCCTCAATCCAACGGTTACACACACCAACTCTCTTTCCCTCCAAACACACCCTATCAGCTTACACTCTTTCAACCCCGTAATCACAGCGTTTCACAGCTTTTACGTAGTCAAGATACGACTGTGTTGTAAATTGTGATAATTGAAAATATATTATTAAAATTGCCAAAAAGGATAGTCCTTGAAAACTTCCCTTTATTTGTTTTCTAGTAGTTTTCTTAGTGAGGTCAAAATCCGAATAAAAAATCTTAGTGTGGTCAAAATAAAAACGTGACCATGCCAAGTCATCAATCAATATTATTTAATAATACTACTACTCTTTGTGTCCCACTTTGAACTGCTGATATCTCAGTGGTGCGGTTGCATAGATACGCGTGACGTGACACACACTATATATTATAAAAGTGCACCCTTTTTCACTGTTTTATCGATCCACACTTAGTGTATCTAATCCTGTAACAAAGGTATCATGTTTCTTTTTTCTTTTTAATTCAATTTGATGGGTTCTTGTTCTTGATTTTTGTTTAAGGACTTTACTGGGTTATGATTAGCTTATAGGCGTTTTAAATTGCGATTCTGATTTCGTCGCGTTTGTTGATATCACAAAAAATTACACATAAATAGGTTTATAATTTTGGATTATTCCGTCACGTTTATTGATATCATGGGAAATTGGGGACAAATGTACACTCCCCGAAAACCTTAACCTTGTGGTAAAAAATTGTGGTGGTGGTTTTCTTTTTCTTACTTAAAACCTTGTTTATAATAGTGAATTGGTCATATGTGTGTCGTGATCATAGAATAGGGTATTTTCTTGGTGTGGTAATAGCATTGAAAGATTGAAGGGTGGTTGTGAAATTTTACTGTGATCTTTATTTTCATTGGGGGTTTTGCATTGATTACTGTAACCAAGAAGTTTTCTTGGTGTATGTGCGAGTCTTGGATTGGATTAGTTTAGCCATGATTTTGGTGATTTTGGAGGGTACCCTTTTATTATTGTGTAATTACCCAACCTGCAAGAAAGATTTGACTTGATTCAATGTCAAATTTTGATCATAAGTTTGTAGGAGAATGGTGAACATTTTGTTGTAGTTCACTTGTTAGTCTTTCCCCCCCCCCCCCCCCCCCCCCCCCTCCTCTAATTTTAGCAGTAATGCTGCAAGAAGCGTTGCTGGAAGCTTTCTTGAAGAGTTCTGAGATGTCATAAACCTAAGCCACCTTCGTTTTGTTGTACCCTGTAGCCAATTTTTGCTTAATTATAGGGCAGCACATGATGTGTGAATGTCATAACAATGTTAAAGCAAGAAAGGAATTTGCTTGTTTCTAATATCATATCAAGTTGTTGCATTTGATGAATGCCGAGTCCTATTTTTTACTTAATTGCATTTTGATGTGATTGTTTGTCTTAAACATACAAAAATTAAGACTGTTATAGAAAAAACTGGAGATTCAGACTGTAATTGTTCTCCCAATTTGTATTTCCTCATACATTTTATGTCTTTTTAGGCATATATAGAGTATTTTTTGCTTGAGGGATGGACACAAACAAAACGAAACCTACTGAACAACAAACCATGACCGTCAAGTGGAAATTTCCAGAGTATCGTAAAGCTGTTGTGAAGAAATGGTAAGAAACACACCTATACCAAAATATTACCATGATTGCTCTTGTTCCATTGAATTATTTTAGCCCTTTCCCCTGGGTCAAGTTATCTCAATATCAAGTTGAAATGTTGAAATTTTATTGAAAGAAACATGTCCCAGATTCCCACAATTTATGTGTTACCCTTAAAAAAAACATACCCAAGTGCTCAGAGGCTCCTCGCTATGCAAAGGTACAGGGGAGGGTCATTGTATGCAACCTTACCTTGCATATGCAAAGAGGTTGTTTCCGGATTCGAATCCATGACCTATGGGGGAGGGCGAGCTGCACAACGGTAAAGCTGTGCCTTTGGTGATCGGTTTGGTCACAACCAAATCAGTCACCAAGACAAAAATCCTCTATCTAAAATAGGGAGTGGATATATAGCTCCTTTCACTTTATGACACTTAAGCATTGGTGAGTTCAGTTATTTGTAAAATTTTAACAAAGCCAGGTGTTGAAGAGGCATGTCTTAGTTATAGGTGGGAATTCTTACAAACGATAATCATCAGTCTTTGCTTAAATAAGCATGCTCATTTGCTAACCTGATGTAGGGTCACTATATAATTTTCATGAGGTATCAAAACAAGTATAAGGCCTAAATATTTAGTTTGTTGTAGGGATTTCTTTCTTTGGACTAGAGGTAATATAAGTCATGCAGGGGCCATTTTGAACATAAATCAATTATGTTCTGATTGCAAAATAGGTTTGCTAGCTTGCCATATAGGTATTTATTATGGGACATCAGATCTTAGGGACTGTCAATTATGGCTTCTGTTATAAATTGAATGTCTCACAGTGACGTAAACATAGAAGTGCATAAATATTATATTTCTTATATCTTGATTGAAACTCGAAGTAAATACAGAGATGAAATACTTTTCTTTACACTCTGCTCTTAACTTGTATATTTGTAACTTCTATTAAGTTCTCCTAACTGATATGGTCCGTAATCTGTATAAATGTAATATTAATTGTTGCAGCGTGGAAGGGGTAATTAAGCAAAGTGGTTTACCTTTGGCACGCTTAAATGGGCTTGCTCAGTTTCTGGAAAGATTTGAGGCAAAAGTGAATGCTGCTGCCAAAAATGAGGTATCTAATCTGAGATTGTGTGAACAATGTGATGTTTTCTTATCGTGAAAAACATTAGCCTTCTTGTAGATTTTCAGCTGAGACTTTGCTTGTTTCTGTAAGTACGTATTCCAAGAATTCACTTGCTGACTTATATATGATATTTTTTGGTTGATTTTTACTTTCAAATGGCCTTTACTTTGGTTTGTTTTTCTGTTTCCTTCATCATTTCACTTTTGAACGAAAAAACAACAATAGCCTTATTATTCAACTACATGCATCACACGATGCCATTGAGCTTGGTCAAAACCCCAATTTCTAGGGATATTATTCACCAATCACCACAGAATCTTTTTTAATAATTTCTTCCAATGTTCATTTTGGTATCCCTCTATAGTCTTATACCTTTTCACAGGGCTAAACACCATGTATACTCTCCTTACTAGTGCCTCCCTTTATAGACCAACAGTCTTTACCATAGCATATAGTTGGTCATATAGCAGTACAATACAACTTTCCTTTGAGTTTGGTCAGTACTTTGAGGTTACAAATAACCTCCAATGCCTTCCAATTTAATCACCCAGCTTTTTTCCTGTGTGTGACATCTTCATTAACTTCCCCATCATCTTGTACTATTGTTCTAATTTTGAACTCCATTACCTAAAACACTCAACTTGAAGCATGATCTTGTTTATCCTGATTATGTTGTAATTTTTTATTCTGAGGTTTAGGTTCTGATATCATTACATCTCATTCTCAACAAATTATGTATTCTGCTTCCATGTAAAGAATTTGTTTCGAAAACAATAACATTTTATTATCTAATACATGATCTACATCTATTTACAGGTTGAGTACCTTAAATCGTTATCTGAAAAGGTAAAAGAAATATCTTCACAACTAAAGACTGCTGAATCCAAACCTCGTCCCTCGAACTCTACTGGCTCAGTGGAAGTCTGCTCTGCTCAAGGTATTGAGATGGGATAAGCATGATTTCTGTAATGCTCCCATGGAAACTTTTCTAACCTTCATCATCAATCATTCTTTATTAATTTAAACAATGCTTTAGTCATTCACTTGTTTCTTATGTTATTGGGTACTGAAACCTCAAGTCTAATTAATGGAAATTTCATCAATAAAATACGTTTGAAACATTAGACAGAATGAATCTTAAAAATAGTTTTCTTTTAAAATATGATTGAGGATGTAAACTCAAATGAGCCTAATTTGGGTGGGAGACAGTTTCAGTAGAATTAGACAATAACAAACTTTTGATAGAACAATCTTTTGATTTTTTTCCCTTGATGCTCTATTGTTAGTTGGATCGTTTAGTTTCCACCTGATTTATTAACTATTTTATATTGCTTTTTTTTAATGATATTTAAATCCCTACAGTGTTTCCTCAGCTTTAAGATAACAGTTTATTTTATAAGCTTGTTTCAGCTTTTTGGTGGCGTTCAGTTGTCTTGCGCCTCTGTTTTTCTATTATATTCACAACTGTTTCAAAATGTACTTGAAATACTCCCACCGGCTCCCAATACACATGCACCTATGCCTGATTTTTTCTCAGTTTACTGAATGTTCATGTTTACCTATTCTATTTCTAGAAGCTGGAAAATCTGCAAATACAGAATGGAAGGAGCAGGTTTATCAAAGGGTAATAATAACAACTGTTGTTTTTCTTCACTTTCTTTTTCTTCTTCTTCCTTCGTTTGTTTGCTTTTTCGTATCTCTGAAATCTCTGCCTTCATATTGTATGCATGCATATATTACTTAATTTGTCAAATTTTACTAAAGTGAACTGTAAAGGATGTATACATTTTGCATAACTGTATATTGGTTATACTTTGCTCCCACTCCTACAACCACAAGTATACTAAAAGTATGCCATACTAATCTCCATGAGATTATGCTTTCCCCAATCTTAGGATCGCCTTTGTCCACATAAAGCAAACCTTTTCCAGGTGCAGTTTTAATGTATCTGAGGATATGAACCACAACTTAATGAGCATCACAGGGAGCAGTCAACAGGAATTGTCTTACCACACTTACAACAAATGGAATATTAGGTCTAGTTAAAATGACATAGTTACTACCAACTAGGGCTGCTAAAAAAAACTGAATTGAACTGGTGCCGAACTGAACTGAAGTGTGCTAAAAAACTGAACTGTTTTGAATAAAAAATCGAATTGAACTGTTCCATAGTTCTGTTTTTAAAAACCAAATTGCTTGAACTGGACTGAACTATAACCTATGAGATTAAAATATTTGAAAAAATTACTTCAAAATAAGATGTTTATTGATAACAATTAAAAAATTTGGAGTAGTTTGGTTCAGTTCACCCTAACTGTTATGCAGTTCAGTTTAGTTCACCCGAACTATTAAACAGTTTAGTTCGCCTGAACTGTTTTCACAGTTCAGTTCATATATTTGGACCATCCCTGCTACCAACTACCAAGCACCAATATCTGCCCTGGTCTTTCAATATCTCTCCCTGACCTAGGAACTACTTTACATTTGAGGTCATCGGAAGGTCATGAGGTTACCAGAAGAGGTGTTGGTGAGAGTGTGTGCCAATGGAAGAGGGCTCACAAGCTGGGTAGAGCCATTAGAAGGGAGTTGGGTTCTGCCATTTTAGTTAACTCTCATGGGCATAATTTATATCTTATAAATATAGATATGGTTTCCTACACTATTTTCCCTTGATAGGGTTGTTTTGACATTGACTATTTTATAGTCAATAATTGCCTTGTGTATTTGACTAGGTAATCTCATTCTGTTCTTTCCATGAAAATTGAGTCAGTTTATGATATTTATTTTTGCTTGAAATGAATAAAATCATATCACTTACTACCGTTAAGACTTTTATTTAAACTGCTTAATAATTTTGGCAATTGCACATGAACTTCTCTTTTTTTCTTTTATACATTCTGAAGTTATATCTGTATGCCACTTTGTTTGTCTATGTTGGGGTTGTGTGTACTGTTTGTATTATTATGTTCATTGATTTTCTAATAATTAATGAGCAGTAGCAATTTAACTGTTGCTGTAGATAATGATAAACCGAACTTGAAACTGCAACTACAATTGTTGTGATACTTGCAGGTTCAAAGGATGAATAGTGCATATTTCCCAACAGTTAATACCATTTACCAACAGATGAATAGAAAACTGCAACAGGTTGGTGATTGATTCAAGCAAATTATGATTCTAGAAAACTTTGATTTTGCACATTTTGTTACTAATAATCTTTTTCTATTTATATTAAATTTCTCCAGCTTGAGTCTTCTCCTCAAGAACCAAACACAGTGGAAAGAATGAGATTCAATATGAAATTATTAGAACAGATTTTGGCAATCTTGAGAGTGAATAAATGGCAGATTACTACTGAATTCAAGGAGAACCTAGACAAAGCAGAAAAGTTTATACAATCTAAATTTTTCTCTAAGAATGTTTCTTCACATCATCAAGGACAACAACGTTCAGCTGATGTGCAATCCAGGCAACAGTCTGGTCCATCACATTCTAGTATTTCCCCATTGATGATACTTGAAATGAAACCATCACCACAAGCATTGGGGTCACAGAACTATCATCCGATGAAGGATGTTTCTCAGCAAAACAAAATGTGTTTACAAGAGAAGCAAGCGGCAAAACAATATGGTGGTTCACAGCAGTCTGGTCCATCACATTCTAGTATTTCCCCAGTGAAAACACTTGAAATGAGACCATCACCACAAGCATTGGGAACACAGAACTATCATATGATGAAGGATGTTTCTCAGCAGAACAAGATGTGTCTACAAGAGAAGCAAGTGACAATAAAATATCGCAACTTACAACAGGATGTAAATCAACTCTCTATCATAAAAGGTACATCTATCAATTCACTCAGTGCTGTGTACATTTTTGTATATACTACTTTTTCCATGTTATCTATGCCTGAGGTTACTAGGAAACATTTTTACAATTTGTCGATATCAGGTGCTGGCAATACTGTACAACAGCAAACACAAGGGACACAAAAAGCAACTGAAGCATTTAGTGTCAGTGTCAACAGTCAGGGTATTTCAGCTTCACCCTTGATTGAAAACTGCAATAATCTTAAAGAAATTTCCCGTAAACCTACACTCACTTCTGATGAGCCAAGTGCTGCAATGCAATACTTTCTTAAAGTGGTTGGTCTAAAACTTACTGTTTGCATACCTCAATTTGTTTTTCTTTGAATAAAAAAAGTGCTTGTCCTAAATTCTATTATTGTGATATACTTTTAGTTAACCTCCATATCACCTGAAGCATTGAGTGCATCGCTTGGTGAAATTAGAGAGGTAGTCTATTTGAATGATGCAATACCAAGTCCAGAATTGATGCATGGACCACCAGAGATGGTTCAACAACAAATGCAACCATGCCTCATCTCACAAACAGGGATAAATTTAGCATCGGATATTGAGCCATGCTCACAAGCTAGATACATCACTTGCAATGATTTTGTTCCAACAGGAAGGAAAAGGTCTTGCAGCATGAATTCAATGACTGCCTTTGACACTTCTAGTACTTGTGCTAGTTCATGTGACAGTAACCAGTTGACTGATACTGAGAAACCTGACTTGACTTTAGTCACATCAAAGCATCCTAGAATTGTGGTAATATATCTTCTTTCTAATTTGTTTTTCACAAATGCAATCTACTTAAGAATCAGTTTGTTCATTTCTGAAATGAAATTCATATTTTGGATAAGATTAGGTGTTGGGCTTATATTTAGTATACATCACATGGTCTTTTGAATGGAATCTCACTAGTATATATGTCGAGGAATTGAACTTCTTTTTGTTGATTTCCTCTTTGTTGTTTTCTGTTTTTTACATATGCTAATTATGATACCTTAGCCTCCGATCTCTTTGTATTTTTTGCCTGTGACTTAAAATTGTTGTATTATAAAAAAAGGTTTATTAAAAAGGTTTCATAATCATACCATTAATTAGTACATCAATAGATCTAAGTTTATGGCCATATTTATAAATCTTTTTTGTTAAAAACCAAGGATAAAAGGTTCTGATGCTGGTGATGTTGTATGGTAAATTTACCATAGGTCCAGTCAGTTGCTGAGAACTAACCATTTTGGATTTTAAGTGATGTCAATTCCTACGGTTTCACTCTTCATATATAAAAGTTTCCTGTCCATAAAAGCTTCCTTGTATGTTTTTAATGCTCCCACAAATTTTGATATCTTGCTATTTCCAATCAATTTTGTTACATTATCACACTTTGCGTCATTATTGTTAGAAAGGTCATCTCATGTTATGATTGTTCCTTGAACGAATCACTTTGTCCTTTTCAATGGTTGCATGATTGAAAACTATAAGAATGCAGCTTTCCATATTACTTTGCTTGTTTCTAAAACTTGGCCTCCTTCATATAACCTTGTAATTGGTAACTACCAGGAAAAATGTTCTCTTTTAGAAGAAATAAAGGATATAAATAATCTATTGATAGACAGTGAGATAGTTATTGGAGAAAAAGACAGCATTCAAAGTGCAGCTGGAGGAGCTGCTGAAGATGGTGAAGGTTTGGTTATTAAATTCCTTTTCAATGCAGTAACTTTCAATCAGAACCTAATATCCCATCTTTCTGCTGATAAAAAGGTGAATTATTTTATATTCTGTTTTGAACTATGCATATTGATTTTTTTTGTCTTTTATTTTATTGACTATGTATATTGGTCATGCAGTCAATAATCAAACCGTTATGGTTGCTTGTTCCCGCAAGTTATCCATTTTGCCCACCTGTTGTATTAGACAAAATGCCGTTGGAAGTCAGGTTAGAGATTATGATGGTTCTCTTTTATTTATACCTTTATGCTAGTATTTATCTAATTTTGAGTAGTAATGCAGTCAAGTTTGTAACTAAGGAACTAATTGATTGGCCAGAAAAGAGGCAATGAGAACATTATTTAATGATTTTGATGTCTATTTCCTAAGCCTGGCATTTATCAGCATAACATAACTGCAAATTTTTACAGATATTCATCTCCTCTAGATAACGAAATTGTGAAATATTCATTCTCTATCCACTATATTGAGTTGAAAAAATCAATGATTTTGGAACCTGTTTTCTAAGCCTATACGAATAATTGGATGAGAATTATCTAAGAAATTAAATTATTTTCACCTTTCCTACATTTTATATTTTATTACTTTGAAATTTACTTGAACTATATCAAGGAGGAGGTTAGTGACAATTTATAAAGTTCATGGGAGGTTGACGTAGGTCTGTATGGGAGGTTTGTGTAGATTTAGTATTTGTTTAAGAGCTAGTTTGGTTAAACCTTTCAACAAACACTTTTATAGGAGAAGAAAATTAAATGAATCAAGGTTGTAAATTGAATAAAACACAAATTAAAATCAATTTATGCACCATAACTTTTTTAGAAGCTCCCTTATCTATTTACTCCATAAACACCTATGAAATTAAAAAGGCCCAGCACTCTCACGTTAGAAAGTCTTAATGTTAAATAGGGTAAATCTTTCAGAAGTATCTGTATTTCAAGGGTCCAAAAAAATGTTTACAATTTGAGAAATGATCAATCCTTTCAATTCAAACTTTGGCCTTTAAGTCAGATAAAAGAATTATCCTGAGGGCCATAATACAATAACCAAACTTATAATCAAATTTATTATAATGACTGAACTCCAGATTGGCCAATGTATTTGAAAGTAATAATTTCTATGTCCTTGTGATGATTAAACTTTAATTGTGAAACTTACCATTCCAAATTCAGTAGTATAGTTGTCTAATCATTCTGTAATTTATTTTAGTAGTTTAGCAATTTAGCATATGCTTATATTTATTAGGTTTCATTTGAAAATCAATTGACATTAAATGAAGTTGCTCAATAGATGAGTTGCTCCCCAAGAATTAAGGCCCGGTCATGTGGAACCTTCCAATCCCCCTAGATGCTTTCTAGAACAAGTGAGCCTATCAAAATAAGAAATTTACCAAGGTGGGTTAATAGGCTCTTATGTCATGCTAGATTTTATCTTAAAAACAAATTGACATTAAGTGAAGTTGTCAAACAGATATATGAGTTACATCTCAAGAATTAAGATAGACGGCGTGGAACCTTCCAACAATATTTTAATGTGAATTGAAACTCATTATTTCAAATAATATATTTTGAATTTTTGTACGGTAGCAAAGTCTATTGGTAGGGTCTTTATTATGAATAATATCCTTGATGATTTGGTTTATAACTGAGCCCAATGCAATCCATGTAGCTGATCTCACCTAGTGGGATAAAATTTTTGTTGTTGTACTTTGTCAATTGGTGGTATGGTATTTTAAATTTAGGTACTTCTGAACTCCATTGTGATCCTTCACTCTTGTAGTCAGATGGCAGTAGTCCCTTGCATTCAAGAATTATACTTTTCAGACCCCAGCCCCCTGCCCCCCCTGCATATGATATGTGGACCGGAAGTTCTTATAAGAGTACACTACAGACTAGTACGGTCACAGCACATTGGAAATATAGTGCACAGTGCACCAAATCACATTGTAGAATGTGCAAACGAAGTACTATGAGAAAATAGGATATATAAATCAAGCACATGACCTGATGAGCGATGGCAAATGATACTACTAAATAAAAAAAATGCTCCTTAAAATTTCTGGGATTGGAAGTGCTTCAATTGTCTAAACCTAATTGATATGATGTCTCATTTATTCAAAATTCTCTGAGCATAAAAAGTAGGCACTGACTTCTAATTACTATTACTATCCTATACTTTTCAAAATGTTTCATGTTAAACTGTCGATATTCATACAGTTCTTAATCCTGCATGATAGGCTTTTAGGAGACAGGTGTTAAGAACTAAGATATTCGATCCTATAAATGTTAAGTTTCACATACAATAATCTAGACCTTACATATGATTAGTATTTCTCATTTTTTCATGATTATATTCACATCTTAGCAGTTAATGGTGATTGGTTAGTTTATATTTCTGAATGACTTATTGTCATTTGTTACACAAAGCTTCCTGACATCAGCAATACTTCATAAATGAGGACTATTTGTTGTAGTTTTGTGATTTCAAATTTTCATTTTGGTGTTTCTATTTGAAGTTTAAAATCTTATTTGTTCCCCTTTTTTTCTAATTTGAACAGTGATGGCATGGAAGATCTATCAACAATAGCAAAATCAAAGCTGAGACAGTTTCTCCAATGCTTAAACCAACCCTGGTCACTTGGGGATATAGCAATGTTATGGGAGCGCTGTGCCAGAGAAGCAATTCTTGAGTATGCAAAATGCATTGGTGGAGGAACCTTTAGCTCAATATATGGAGGGTGGACTATGTGTCAAAATTATGATGCTTAAAAGGAAGTTGCATTTAGTCAACCAAGCATGTACATTTTGTTGTGCTGGCGTCTTTTGAATAGACTGATGTATAGTAGAAGCTCTACAGTAGATAACATGAAAATGTTCATCCTAGTAAATTTGTTGGAAGCTTTAAAGTTCTAGTTGATTAAAAACCAGTGTTTTATAGTAATGCTTGTTCATGGGAAGAATTCACTAATACACTATGAAGCACCGACACAGACACCGGACACAGACACGTGAACACCTGTAATGTCTAAAATATTAGAATGTGGACGGCAAATTGCTCTGAAGGGGGCACTTTTACAAACTTATTCTCTAAATAAGACCGTTTTAAAACTAATTCCGCAATGGTACTCTTTTTTACGTAAAGAGCATGCAAAAACCATGCAAACCGCCAGCCCTATTGGCGGGTTTGCTGTGACTGTGACACGTGGCGAAGATGCCACTGGCGGGTTCGTTGGTGTAGCCAGCCCCATTGGCGATTTTGC
Organism: Glycine soja; assembly: GCF_004193775.1. NCBI lineage: Eukaryota > Viridiplantae > Streptophyta > Magnoliopsida > Fabales > Fabaceae > Glycine > Glycine soja. The sequence continues at coordinate 37,950,199 of NC_041012.1, read as the reverse complement.
CATGCAAGGGGACTAGCCAGTCAAACTGGCGAGTTGCAGGCTAGGGTGCAAGCTCAGCCTTTTAGGCTTTTTCAGTTGGCAGCCTTTTCAGGTGGTAGGGGCGAGTACAGGCTAAAGGGGAGTAACCACTAGCATTGGTGAGTTAGGCTAAAGGGGACTAGCCAGTGACTTTGGCGATTTAGGCAAAATGTAAGTAGCCATTGACTTTGGCGATTTAGGGTCTTTAAATACGTAACGCGTCTTCACAATTGCTTCAGTGTTTTGAAAACTTTTCAGTGTTGAAAACTTGCTCTTTTCAGTGTTTTGAGAACTTACTAAAACCCTCAAAATTTGCCTTCTTGAAGTTTAAATTTGTCAGTCTTCAAGGTTCAAAATTCCCAATCAAACAATTCTGTGGCATCAAATTTTTTTTTTGAATTAATTTTTTTAGGTCGGAATAAAGTTTGAATGTGAAGTTTTTATTATTTTTTTAATTAAATTAGCTTTATATTCGATATGTTTGTTCGTGTGTTAAAAATTTGTGTATGGGTTGAAGTAAAACTATGTGTAAAATAAAAAAATTTATGCCATCATGTTTATTTAAAGAAAATATTTTGAGTTCGGAAAAAATATTTTGGATATGAAGTTTTTAGTATTTTTTAAATTAGATTAGGTTGGTGTTGATGCTTTGTTAGTGTGTTAAAAATTGATGAATATTGTACTTTTAACTGTGTTTAAAATAGAAAAATTTTGCAGCATCATATTTATTTGAAGTACGTATTTTGAGTGTGATTTTTTTTAATATGAAGTTGTAAGTATTTTTTTAATTAGATTAGGTTGATGTTCATGGTTTGTTGGTGTGTGTTAAAAATTTATGAGCGTTCAACTTGAACGGTGTTTAAAATAAATTTTTTTTGGCATTATATTTATTTGAAGTAAGTATGTTAGTGCGGAAAAAAATTTCAATATGAAGTGTGTAGTATTTTTTTAATTAGATTAGTTTGGTGTTGATGCTGTGTGTCTTTATAATAATAACTTCGTTGATACTTTGTAATGTAACTAAAATGTCTACTTTGAAAGTGTTCTTTGATGCTTTGTTTTGCCTTTTTAAAGTTATACTTTTAAGTTTCTGACATCATATTTATTTTAATGTATTTGTTGTAATTTTTTAATTACCTTTTTTTTATTTTGAAGTCATTATTGTTAAGATTAATTATTTATAATACTAACTTCGTTCATGGTTTATTTTCCCTTTAAAACTCAGTATGCTCTCTTGTCGAGGATAAAACTCAATAGGCCTACCTGTAACCTACATGCTCAATACATTTTTGTTTTTTGCCTATACCAGACCATGTAGTCGGAGTTAAAACTCAATAGGCCCTCTTGTCGAGGATAAACGTCGACCATAAACTCAGCTAGATTGTTCCATTGACTGATCATTAGGGCGAACAGTTGTCCCCAATTTTTATCTTGTTTGCCTTTCAACGTTATCTCATGGATATCCGGTGGTTGCGAAGGACACTTGGGAATAGGTTGTTGCATTTTAAATTATCGCAAAACTCTATCGGGTTGGTGCCACTCAACAACATGGAAACAAATGAGTGGCACCACCGCACACCATGCTACACTTTCAACCAAACAAATTGGAGGCAGCGCTGACGTAACAGTTGTTGTGTAAGACTCCCACAGAGACTGCATACAACAACACATTTGTTAATTTTCACTAAACATGGCATATTATTTATTATTTAACCAATACATTACAATCTTCTTACCTCATGTCGTTTCATGATATCCAATTTGCGATGAAAAACTATGCGATCATTATTGCCACTATGATGATTTCCACGTCGCACCACCTACAACTATGATATCATCGTTCCCCGTGCATACGTGTTGCACTGTCCAAAGTCACGTAAAAATTGCAGGTACCTTAGGGAAACTTTGCTACTGCTTTTATCAACAAATAAGACACCTCCTATGAATCTATACGTCACCGTCACAGTTATTTAATTGTAAAAAGTGCTGAGCCAACCAACTTAATTTAACCACACTGCCTTGAAGTTCACCTTCCTGTGGTCTAATTCCTAACAATTCTTCACATAAATCAGCACAATCAAGATTTGTTAAACCAATTAATGGTACTCCATCAACACGGAGACCTAATAATACACAGACATCTTAAAGAGTAATCATGCACTCTCCGTATCTCATGTGAAACGTATGTGTTTCGGGCCTCCATCTTTCAATCAAGGCAGTAATTAATGCCGCATTTATTTTTAGGTATCTCATCTTCATTATGCCAAAGTAGAGGAATAATTTCCTCTGGTATTTCTTCTCCCCCTTGATACGTGGGGATAGCTCGTGTGATGTAATTTCCGGTCTTCTTTCCCATTCCAAACATGTTCTGAAACATACTTAGCATGTATTCATAATTATACGTCATCATCAATTGGGGTAGACTTAATTTGTATATTTGATGAACATGGCGAGAAAGATACCATTAATACTACAAAATAAAATATAATACAATAAATTGACAAAAAAATTTATACATTACAAAAAATTAATTAAATATACATACCAAATAATTAAAATCTGAATAAATAACAGAATACATGTATTTGAATAACAAAACATATGATACAAATAATAGAATTTAAATATACTCTCCAAATAAATTAAAATACATGCAATAAATTAAAATACTCTACAAATAACAAAATTTAAATTTAAAATACATACATAAATTTAAATAAATTTCCAATTTTTTTTCAATTAACAAAATTTTAATTAAATAACATATATTTTACAAATAAATTAAAATAAATCAAAAAATTACTATGAAAACAAAAATTTAAACAATATATATAACATCAATAATACCATACAAACTAAATAAGTACCATACAAACATTCTAACTAAAAATAAGTACGATACCCATAATAACGTATCATATATTTCAGTAAAAACTTAAAATAAGTAAACTAAATAATATTAACCTTCTAACTAATTAATATACTAATAACTTACAATAACTAAAACTAACGTAATATATAAAGTTTAAACTAAACCTAAACTATACAATAACTAAAACTAATTAATATTAACATTCTAACTAAATAATATTAACATTCTAATAACTTACAATAACTAAAACTAACGTAATATATAAAATTTAAACTAAACCTAAATTATACAATAACTAAAACTAATTAATATTAACATTCTAACTAAATAATATTAACATTCTAACTAATTAACATAATAATAACTTACAATAACTAAAACTAAAACTAACGTAATATTAAGAACTAAAACTAAACTATACAAAATTAATAACTTACCGTTTCTAAAACTATGTCATTATACATAAGAACTAAAACTAAACTATACAAAATTAATTTAAGAGAAACATCTAAATAAATAAAAGACACAAAATATTAAATAAATAACTTACTAAGGTTTTGAGAAAATGGAAGAACACGAAGGAAAAAGAGATGAAGCTCTCGTTCTCGCCACAAGGTTTTCTCTGTCAAAAGCTCAAAACTCACTTTCACTCTATTGAAGGGGATTTTATAATCCACCAAGCTTAAATTGCCAGCAGGGACAACGATATCCTCGAAGCCCAAGTCAAAGGCTGCAGCTCCCAACTCCCTGCACCCCTACCCCTGTGCGCCTGTGACTGCTGCCTTCAAGTCGCCAGTCAAACCAGTGGGTTGACAACCACTGGCTGTGTCGCCAGTGGCAGTGGTGACATGTCACGTGCCACAGCCGCAACGAACGCACCAATGGGATTGGCGGTTTGCATGCCACGTGTCACAGTCACAGCGAACGCACCAATGGGGCTGGCGGTTTGCATGATTTTTGCATGCCATTTACGTAGAAAACAATACCATTGTGAAATTACTTTTAAAACAACCTTATTTGGGGAATAAGTTTGCAAAAATGCCCCCTTTTGGATAATTTCCGAACATGGACACCTGTCGTACGGGCGTCCTATCAGTGTCAGGTGCAAGTGCGTGTCGAACACCTAGACACGATAAAGGACTGAAATATTCATGCTTCATAAAGTAATACATATACACAGTTCTTAAGGAAATCTATAATTAATTGGTATAATTATATATTGCTTTTTTCTTTCTTTCTTGGAAATAAAGTGTTCTCATAGTCATAACTAAAAGCAATGAGATTAATTCTCCATGACATAAAGATTATTAAAGTCGGTTTTATCTCTCCAAACACAGTATTTTAATATGTATAAGCAAGAAATTCAATCCTTGTCAACATAATATTTCACCATCAAGCTTCCGATTGTATTGAAGGGGTGTGACAAACTCTAAAAAGATTTTAAAAAAATGTTATTTAAACAACATTTTTCTCTCGCACATAAACAAGATTAAATAGGATTAATTTACTTTAGGTGTTAAATTAGATAAAATAAAACTTTAATAATTTCTCATAGAAGTTAAATATTATCTTTCAAACCAGCGACTCATGTAGTATTATTCCAATTATTATTTATACAAATTTAAATTCTAATGAGTAATTTTATAATACTATAAATTCACTTAACTTTTAAATATCATATCGTACTTTAAATATGATGACATATTAGTTAATTTTATATAATTAATTTAGCAATTAAATTAATATAGTTTCACACTTATAATATACTACCTTACCAATTATACCCATTGCTATATTATACAAACACACACACATTAGTGGTTTCTTGTTGAAAACCGACATGAAAGTGATAGTTAAGGTAAGGGTGTCATTGGAAAGCGGAACATAATCAAAATAGAAAATTTTGATGACGTTAAACGTAAGTCAAGTTCGTCAGATCCAAAACATTGAAAAATACTTGTTTGTCCCTGTCTTTTCTAATGAAAGGGACAGTGCTTTTGTTTTTATTTTACCAAAAGTTTTCAATCAATTAAAATAATTATTGATATAATTTTTAAAATAATTATTATATATAAAAGTTAATAAAATTTTAATAAATTTATTACATATAATAATGTAATTAATTATTATAATTAAATGTCAATACATAGAATGTTTACTTTTGATAAAAGTTAATAAACTTACTGATAGTTTGCAATTAAATAATACTGTAAAGTGAAAATATTATTTATTGTTTTAGTAATTTTCCTTTTTAATAAGGAAAAAGAATGGGATCCTAAACATCGTACTTAATATTATATGTTATTTTTCCTCAGACACAAGGACAGAGGCGTGGATAATTCAAAAACAAACAAAAAAATATGAAAAAATCATAACTAAATTTTGTTGCAAGAAGAAAAAGGAGGAAACAACTTTATATTATTAGAATACACAGCAAAATCAAAAAACAGAAAAAAGGGAGAGAAAGAATAAGGAGGAGAAACAAACTAACACAGAATCGCCAATCATCTTCAGAGGCTCTGTTGTGTGGTTCATAGGTCAGTTTTCTTTGATCCATTCCTTTTCTTCAACCACCCTTGGATGTGGATTGTTCTTTGATTTCTGGGAATTTCATTTTGAATTGGATTTTTTATTTTTTATTTTTCTGGTTTTTAGTCTATGATCTGAATTTCTGTTGTTTTGGATGTTTTGTTTGATGGGTGGAGGTAAAGTTTGGATCTTTAGGATGCTATCTTGGTGGGTTTGGAGCAATTTCTTCTGTGAAATGTTTTCCAGTTTTTTTTTTTTTTATAGTGAAATGTTTTCCAATTATGGTAGTGATGTTTGATTTTTCTGGGGTGGAAAGGAAGATGGTTCACCCTACCTGATTTTGATGTTTGCTAGAGGTTTTAAGTTATTTAAAAATCTTGTGCTCAAAATTTCTGTTTATTTTCCTAATTGATTGCTGATAAAAAAAAAATGATTGGATTTGATTAATGGTTGGCATAATTTTAATCAAACTGGTGAAATTGGTGTCTCAAGAACACGTTTTTATTTACCTATTTATTTATTGCCGGCAAGTTTCCTTGGACAAATAGAAATCGATTCTGACCTTAATTCTGGGATTCTTTGTTAGCTGCGGTCTATCCGTGGATTAGTTTTTATTAGTGATCTTATATATTTTATATTTCTCATGGTGTTCAATTCCCATCCTTTTGGCTCTCAAAGGTTTTTCAGTTTTCTTAAACGTGTATATTCATATTTAATTCCATTTATCTCAATTATAAAAAAATAAAATGATTTTTTGTGGTTTCAAAAAGGTTTTTCCGTAGGAAGTTCTGCTATATGATGTCCATTCGACACTCCGCAATTTTACATGGTGGCCAGGCCCATGACAGATGATTTTTCATTCATTCATTTAGTTTGGAGATGAAATGGGATGCAATTTCATCGAGTTACTTTTTTTTATTTAAACATTAATTTTGGAAAATTTTGCTTGTTAACTTGGTGCAACCAATATTAGACACCCCAACTGTGTTAAATTACAATGATTATTACATTGGGGTTATAGTTGAGTTGAATCTTATATTGTAAACTTTTTGGATACATGCTGATATAGGAACTGTATTTAGCAATTTTGATTTAATTCATGGTTAATTAACATAGTCATTTATCATTAGGCTACAAGCTGCTTTGATCTGGTTAAGACATTGGCCTATTGAATTATTGAAAAATTTCCTACATAATTCAGTTGTAATTGTAGTGTTTGACTGTTTTTGTACATATAAAATGAAGTCTGATTCTATTTAATTTTTTGTCTATATATATGCAGAACAAGTACAGCAACCAATAGAATGTCCCCATCAGTGAAATCAAAATCCAAGTCCCAGGAAAAGGCCCCTGCAAGGGCTGGTCAGGAACAACATAAGACTTCTCCAAAGACTTCCAAGTCTCCAACTCATGGGAGTGGCACTCCTGCTAGTGCACGCAATCCCATGTCGGCAACCTTTCAAACTCCAGAAACCTCATTGGTTGCTTCTTCTACTCTAGTTCATGACAACAGTCAATTCCCAAAACTAGATGATGCTGATGAGCATTCTAGTAGTCCTCAAGGAACGGTGTCTGAGTGTGACTCGGTTTCTAACAGTGGTAGCTGCTCTGGTGAATCAGAAGAGTCTAAAGAGAAGGTTACGGCAACAAGCTCTTCTACTCGGCCAGATAGTATACCTGGTTGTGATAATGATAGAAGGGAGAAGATCCGCTTGAAGAATGAGAGGAAGCACCAGAGGCAGAGGGAAAGGAGAGCGCAAGAGTTGCATGACCGTTGTTGCGGGTACCTAATGTCGAGAAAGCTAGAATCACTTGCGCAGCAGTTAGTGGCAATGGGGTTCTCTTCCGAGCGAGCGACGTTGGCCTTAATGTTAAATGATGGCAAATTAGAGCAATCGGTATCCTGGCTATTTGAAGGGAGTGAAGAATATTCACAACCCAAGGATACTACTAGCCTTGTAAGTGAGGGTGATATGAAAATTGACATAAGTGATGAGCTTGCTCAGATATCTGCCTTGGAGGTGAAGTACAATTGTTCAAAGCAAGAGGTTGAGAGAGTAGTTGTTGCTTGTGAAGGTGATCTTCAAAAGGCAGAAAATACCTTAAAAACACAGAAGCAGGAATCTCCTACGACCCAATTGAAGTCAGAAGATTCTGCTCAAAATAATAATAGTCTGGTGAGATCACAAGGATTACCAGCAGCATCGGTTTCAATGCAGTACAGAGGGAATGAAAGTGACTTCAACCATTACAACAAGGTAGGTGGTTCTGATTCCATGTTCCTGGATGTTGAAACCGGGAATGTACATTCTCTGCAATTGAATCATCCAAACATAACGACTGAGAAAAGATGGAGTGGTGTTCCAGGGTCAATCCCATCTGCTATGTTCGGCATGGCACCATCCATGCAAGCAATGTCTCCATTTGCTAAAATGGAGGGCGGTCGGTCTATTGCCCATACAAACGAAGGAAGAATGATTCAACAAGGACCAGGAAGGGAGCCGGTAATGATGCAACATCCACAATTCACAAATGCCAAACAGAACTCTATGATGTCTTTAAATTCCTTTCCTTCAGGAGCAGCAGGTTGGCATGTAAATAGTATTCCAGGTGCTGACAATGTGAGGCCAAATGGGAAGTTACTACAAACTCAAAGCATAAGAAGTGTGAGTCCAAATCATTTGGAGCAATTTGGTCAAACTCCTTATAAAGAATATTCTCATTTCCTTGGACCAGCAGACTACTCATCTGCTGGAGTGGGTGGTTATTGCAAGCCAATGGGTGCATCATCATCCCCTCCACCTACAATTCCTCCTTGGCATCAAGGTTCATGGAGCACAAGCACGCCTTCACCTTCGCTCACGGTGCCAACTTCCCTTGGACTATTTTCTGGTCATCAGAATGCAGCCAGAACATTCAGCTCATATTCACACATGGATTGGAACGCTGGGGGCTTCATGCCGGAATTTGACTACACCAGCATAGATTGGAGTTTGAATGCGCCATCTTCTTCCGTGTCAGGTGGACTGAGGCTAGGGATCTCTTCAGTGTTGAGAAACAGTTATGGAGATAGGAGGGGCAGTCAATGCGTGAGTGGATTGCAAATGGCTAGGGAAACTTCATCATCTGGTGGATTGAGAGAGTGGACCACTCCTTTTGCTGGGAAGGACATATTCAGTGTTCCTAGGCAGTTTGTTACCTCTCCTCCTATGTAGTCTTGTGTCATGGGAACTAAAGGGGATTGGTACTTGAAAAAAAGTGTCTTAATGGTTGTTTGTGATTTTCCTGTGAAGTTAATTCATCTTCTAATTTATGGTCTATGATTTATTTTTTCCAATGGTTGCTTGGATAAAAAGATTGATTAAGTTCTTAATCAATGAACTCTCATCACATAAGGATTTGACATGAATTTTATTTGAAACTTATAAGAAAAGAGTAAAAGAGCAAAATTTCTCTAAGAAATATTTTAATTGGAATGTACATGATGCAATAATTTTTTATTTTTTTATACTTTCATGTCATGTATAATTAAAAATCATTAGTTTTTATAATAGTTATTTTAAAGTCATATTTAATAGGATGTTAGTGTAAAAATCTTTATGATAATAATATATCAATATAAATTAAATTACTAAAATAAGATAAAAAAATTTATATAATTTTTTTATTATTTCATAAGAAACTTTATATAAAGTCTTTCTCTGTAGCGTTTGTTTTTATACTCATTTAAAGTCAATTTTTAAAGCTGGTAAGTTACGGCTGGGCTTATGCTTGGTGTTTGATACAAATGGGTTTGAGAATATGAAGTCCAAAATCTTCTTAACGATAGTGATGGCTTAGGCTTATTTCACGGGTCTTAAGGTAGCAACATGATCGAAGATTGAAAATAGTGAAGCCGAATGTATGGATATATTGGTATGAAATTTTATAATTTAATTATTGTTCTTAAATTTAAGTTCTAAAATATGTGTGTTAATTCAATATAATTTAATCGATAACACATATTAGACTTATAGATAAGGACATGAGTTTGATTTTCACATGAATAAAAAATGATCAAATAATGAGGGAGTTTTGGCCTACTTGTATACATCTTTTGGATGGTGGTTTTATTTATTTATTATTATTTCATTCAATTTTATATTGTTAGTAAAAGTTTAGGAGGTGATGCTACATTTTTATGGTCAAGGAATGTCTCGAATCTTTGGAGGAATTGTGCGATTCTTATTAATAATTCTTCATGCAAATAAAATTAGTTATTGGAAAAAGATTTTTGCTCTTTTACCTATAAAAGAGTAATGAAATTAAATTTTTAAATATATTTTTAGTCCCTCAAATATGATTCATATGTTTTTAGTCCTTTAAATTTAATTTTTTTTATCTCTCAAACTTAAAAAAAAAAAAAATACTCTTTTCAATTTCTTTTTCAGATGCCACTAGCATGTGCCAAATGAGAACTTTCAAATTCTTAATTTAATTTTTCAAATGTGGTTTATAGTCATTTTAAACCGTCAGAATCATTTAAATCAAAATAAGAACACGAGATTTTCTATTTAACCTAAAAAATTCCTAACTCTAAAATTAATCCCCAAAACCTAAGAAACTCCTTCATCTTCTATTTGGGATCTCTGGCCACTGCTCCAGCAACTCGTTGGAAATCCTCCTTTCTTGTTAGGTGATGAGTGAATTTATTTAAATTTATTTATTGAAAAAAAATTATTTTAATAAAATAAGTCGTTTATGTTTTTTTAGTGTGCTTGTCTTAATTGTTTCTGTTTTTAAAAAATCATTTTATGCTTATTTTGAAAACAAATCATATTTACTTGTTAAAAAACACTTATTTTTTTTTAATTCAAACAAACCATAAAAAAACGACAGAAAAAGATATTGAGGAAATAAAAAAATGCATTGAGATTTGATTAAGATGGCTCAATGACTAAAATATTATTGTCTTACAAACAAATATCACACTCAACACTTTAGTCTTTTTTCTCAAGATATATAAAGTGTTTTGAGAGCTTTTTATCTATACAAAGATTTACAGAAAACTTTACACAAGAAAGAGTGAAAGAATATTTCTCGTAGAATTGGTTCATGTCTTGTTCTCCAAAGCTTCTTTTATTTATAGCTTTTATCTTCAAGTGTCTCATGCCTTTCTCAATGGATTAATTCTTCACTCAAGACCTCTATTTGATGAATTCTGGCAGTTGGGGGCAATTAATGCTTGCATTAAATGCACATCCCTTCTTCATACAAAGAGTCTATGCTAATACGTTAGCGTGACAAACACTTCAACAGAAAGTCACTTCTATCATTAGAGCATATTTGCACAACAGAGGACACCTTTTGAGGAAGATCAACACTTTTAGATCTTGGACTTCATTTATTTTTCATAAGATTTCGACAAATCTTAGGAGAATGTTTCTACAAAATAGAATCTTAGATGCAAAGTATTAAATGAAGATCTTAAATACAACACTCTATGCAAGATCGTGTTTATGAGATATAACTTCTAAAACTTTAGACATTGAGATACAAATCATGATCTGATATATAGCACATTAATCATATCTTTTATCGTTTGTATTTATTTATATCTAATCAAAATAATTAGGAGTTATAATTTGTCTTTAAGACATAAATGTCTTTTCACTTAATAGGAACCCATTCTAAAGTACCTTTAGTTTGACCCTGTACATTAGTGATGCTTAATTTCAACAATGTGGGGAGTCCTTTGGTCTGTGTTTAGGGTGGGGCGAGTGACTTTGGGTGTGCCTGATAAAACATTTATTTCTTTTTGTTTTTCAATTTAGTAGTATAGTTACTTTTCTATTTACCACTTTAAACAGTGTGAACATACATTTGAAATCGTCAAACAAAAAATTAAACATGAACTTCATGTAAAGTGCAAGTTATGCTATATGTATTTATATCATTCACTTGGGAAATCAATTACATATATAGCAATTAAGGAATTCATATGAAAATTAGAATTTGTTATGTTGTTAAATATTATATAAATATGTATTATATATAATACATATCACACAACAAGAGTCTATATGCAACGTGATACCATGTTAGTGAAAAACAACACTAGGGTGCTTAGGAGTAGATAACAAGACACACCACACAATGAGTATGTCATGTCACTATCACTAAGTAAAATCATAAGGTAACTAGTTAGGGTAACTCTGTTTTACGAGAATGCTTCAACCATATGGAATCAACATAAACTTAAAGAAGCACTCAAATCAAGTGTATTTACCCCCAATGCCTAGACTCCGAAGAATCCGTTAAGGTCCCACCTTCCTGATTCAGGTCCAACCCCTAAAATAACTTTTGCACGTAGACACTGCTAATGAATTATACAATACCCACGACCTCACATTTATTTTCAAACACGTTTAACACCTTTGCTACAATTTAACACCTCAGGTTCCTAACTTGGAACCCTACACTTTATTTTAACACCTGACACACAAACACTTTTCTCAAGATAAACACCAATCAAGTCATTGTATAATTCACAACTAACAACACAAATATTGTCACATCAAGTATTAATCACACACTTATTCACAATCATATCTCATGTCCATAATTTAATATCTCACAATGTTATAATCCACCATCACATATTCACGTGTATCCCATAGATTAACACATGCTCAATTTATCCCTTACACATAATTTTAATCACATTTTCATGATCCCAATATAATAATTTATCACGCTAATATAGTAAATTTCATCCAAAACAAAAAATTTATAAAAAAAATGCTTCTTACAACATGGGAAGTAATTAAAATCTCTCAAACAATTTCACACAATCATATCAAAATCAAAGGAATCAAAATCATAGGTCAAAAACACGAAAACACTTAGAACACTCAATTTTATCAACCAATTCACATCAAGATATCAATTGATTTGTCAAATACAAAAATCTCATAATTATAATCATACAAGAAGAATTACAATACAATAAACATCACAAAATAAACCTCAATTTAATCCTCTGAGGATCCTTACACGTGTTCATTCTACTCCTAATTGTGATAAACTCATCCTTTACCTCTAAGTGGACTCATATGTGTAATCCGGTAGTGATAGAGGCATCTCTAGCGGTTCCCTAAGATTGTTAAAGCTTTTCCTTTGGTTGTTCTACTAGGATTTCCAAGCATTAGAAAAAGGAGAAATGATTGTAGTCTCCATTTTACTGTTTCTGCGTGAGGGATATTTATCTTACCACAAACAATATTTCTCAAATCCCAACGGTAGGGATGTACGAGAATTAGCGTCAAACTTGGTGTTCAAATATCACAATGATCCAATGGTGAATAGTTTTGGGATCTTAGTTTTACTTTGATAAATTTGAGTGTATGCGGAAAAAAGAGAATGTTTTGGGAGAAGGGGAAAGAAAAATGAATTTGAGAGGAAGAGAGAGCGTAGATATGTATCATAAATATAAAAAATGACCTAATATATCTCTATTTATAGCTAGGGTACTCTTAACCTATTATTTACTTTATTTTTCTTTATTTTATTATTTTATAAAAATAAACTCTATTTTCTTTTTATCAAATGAATATATAAAACATTTTTATTTATTTTCTAAGAACATATATTTATTTTATTTACCTTAAAATCATTATTTTAATTAATAAAATTATTTATTCTTATTTATTTAATTACAAAAGTCTCATTATTTTTCCACAACTTTATTTATTTTTAAATAATTTTCTTAAAATTTATTTTATGAAAAATGGAGTGTTACACATTTTCTCTATGATTTTTTAATATATTGATGTTGAAATACATTATGAATCTACTTTTCAAAGCATGTTTAAGCTAAAAAGCATGTTTAACTATAGAGTTCTTAAGTAATGGAGAATCCAAAATAGATTCATTTTGTTGATATATATAGTGTTAATTAATTTCTTTAAGTCATCATAAACTATACATTTGTCCCATGCCTACAAAAATTTTGGATCCCTCTTAATATTCAAGTGTGTATTTGATTATTCATGTATCACTATCGTGTCAAAAGCCTATCAGGAACTTCTCCTTGTATGTAAATAAAATACACATAAATTTTATTGATTAAATGAAACAAATTTTATTTTTAATTTAGTAGATATCATTGCAACATAAGTAATTGAGCAAATTATACTCATTTATCTTGAGTTTATGACTTATTACACACGCACCCCCTTTGTTAAAGTGTATTACTTTTCTCTCCCCTATGTCATCACCATTAAATGATGGTATTACTTTTAAGTGAAATGTAAAAATAATCCTTCCTACTTAACCCATTCACACATGAATCCCTAACCCTACTCCTTCCACCACAAAACGCACCACCCTCACCATGTCCAAACACCACCCTGCCATGAAATCGTTGTCGGGAGGGTGCACCAACCCCAGCAAGCCCTAACCCCTAAGTCTATCCAACCCAACTCGCGATAGTCGAATTGGATGCCTTGATCTGCTATAGAGCGACATCGCGTGGAGCTTCACAACCTATGAAACACGACACTACATTAGATCTGACCCAGATCTGACCTTTACACCAGGTCCTTCTACATTAGCCTTTCTTTTCTTTTTAATTCAAAATTTTATTTGTAAAGTTTGTTCACCAAATTGTCACTTTTATAAATATATTCACTCCTATACATGCTTGTTTTGTGGGGGCTAAGAACCACTTTTCTTCTATGGGTTTGCTTTTTATGTTTGGTAAACTTTGAAAAAACCTTCAATAATTAAAAATTATCTTTTCTATCAAATGTGTTGTTCTTCCCGTAGGAATTGCTTTACTTTCCATAATTCTACCTTATTAATGATTTAGCCGTTTCTAGCGTTTGTCGATGATAAATGCTTTATTGAGAAAAAATACATATTTCCACCTTTGATATTTTGGGTTCGTCTTTTGTCGAATTGATTTGTATATATGGAGACAATCAATCCATAGGTGTCAACTTCCTCAAACATTTGGTTAATTGACATTTATAAGCAAACGAGAAGTTCACACGTGTGAACTCTTCGTTTGCTTATAAATGTCAATTGATCAGATCTTAAAGGAAGTTGGCATGTACGGATCAATTCGTCTCCACATGGATCAACTCAATTGATGAAAGATGAAACCCGAAATGTCAAATGTTGAAATGTGTACTTTTTCCTCAATAAATCATTTATCATTGACCAATGTTGGAAACAAATAAGTTATTTAGAAGTTAGAATTATGGAAAGTAAAACAATTTACGCTAGAAGAATACCACACTAGAGAGAAAAGATAATTAGAAAATTTTCAATTATGGAAGGTTTTTTTTTCAAAGATTTCAGTTTTTTCAAAGTTTAACAAACATAAAGCAAAACACTGAAAGAAAAGTTGTTCTTAGTCCCACACAAAAAACATGTATATGAGTGAATATATTTATAAAAGTGAGTATTTGTTAAATAAACTTTCCAAATAAAATAAAATTCTGAATTAAAAAAAGAAAAGAAAGGCTACCAGAGCATGATCTATTTTGTCATTCTCTATTTGTTGGTGACCAATTCAGAGTGTATGGTCGTCTCTTTTTGCATTGTTTTGTTCAATTAGCGCCAACAATGTGAGATTTATTATGTCATTGGCTCTTCACTATTCCAAATGCATGGTAGGAACCCATTCTGAAGTACCTTTAGGTTGCCCCCCGATATTAGTGACACTTAATTTCAACAATGAGGGAAGTCCTTTTGATCTAGGTCCGGGGTGGGGTGAGTGGCTTTGAGTGTGCTTGAAAAAAATGTTGAGTTAAACATAATCTATGTTTTTTTCTTCAATTCAGTATCATAGTTACTTCTCCATTTACCACTTTAAAATGCGTGAACAAACACTTGAAATTATGACAAATTAAACACACCCTTTATGTGAAATGTGAGTTAGGTTACATTAAATTTTGTATTGACGTGAGAAATCAGTTACATATATAGCAATTACGGTATTCATGAATTTATTATGTTGTTCAAAAGTAGTGTTTCACTTATTTTTCTCTCTCACTTTTTAAAACATTAATGTTGAAATACATTATGCATCTAATTTTCAGAGCATGCTTAGGCTAAAAAGCATGTTCAACTATACAGTTTTTAAGTGATGGTGATATGAATCTACTTATGGATTGTTTTGAAAACAAGTAAATGATAAAAAGAAAAACTTGATACTGACCAATCGATAGAACCAAAGTTATCAAGAGAACTGTGACCTTAACCCTGGCCTGTTGGCAGAACCAACATTATGAAATTCTTTAACCCAAGAACAAAGGGAAAATCACAATAGAGAAATACTCGATTTGATTAAATGTTCGGCCTTGGAAGCTTAGTAGAGACTCCTATTTATAGGCTATGCTAGGTAGCCTTTAAAACGAAAGAAGTAAATTTTCATTAATAATCCCACTAGGCATTAACTTCCCACTAAGTATATATTTCCAACTAAGTTTCCCCGTATCCAATTACTTCTCACTAGCCATGCCAATGACTCATTAAGTTCTACTAATAATCATAATGGCTTAGGAAACTCAAATACTAAAATCTAACCTAGAAAAGATGAAAAAACATTTGAACTTATCCCAAAAAATAAGAACAAAACATTAAAAAAAAAAGAAAATGGGGTTAATTAAGTATTCAACCACAAAGTTAGGTAATCCACCCAAATAAACTCCAATCCACAAATGATGCATCTTGAGTATTGAATGTTGGGCTAATTTTGCTCTCCAAATTATCATCTTTAAGTTTGTTGAAATAATCTTCAAATTTATGCATGAAACAATTCTTGGATTGAGATTTGATTTAGCTAAATCTTCTTTAGAATGCACCTCCATAATTAAGCTATGAAAAGTCTTTTTGCTTCTTTGAACTTCTAGTTTTGTCAATGGGTCTTCCATCCAATGCAAATGATATTTGAAATAACTAGACCTTGACAGGTTCCTATAATTAGATGAATTTCTAAAAATAAATGCATCTTGTTGGTATATGTAGTGTTAATTAATTTCTTTAAGTAATCCTTAACTATACAGTTGTTCCATGCCTACAAAACCTTTGGATCCCGCTCATCCAGGTGTGTATTTGATTATTCATGTATCACTATCTTGTTGAAAGCCTGGTATGAACTTCTCATTGTCTGGAATAAAATACACATAAATTCTATTGATTAAAGGGAACAAATTTTATTTTTAATTTAGTAGATATCTTACAACTTAAATACTTGAGTAAATTACACTTGTTTTAAGTCAAAAGACATTTATGTCTTAAGACGAACTAAGACCCTTAATTATTTTTATTAAATACAAAAGTTAAAAGTTGTGTATATATCATATTATACTTCAGGAACCTGTGTATGGAGTTCTAGATGGAAGCAGAGATATCTCATGATCTAATACATCATTGAAGAATTAATGAATTTAAGGTTTCATTTAATATTGTTGTATTACAAGACATTCTTCGAGATTAAATGGCTTGCCCCTCAACCTTTCTCTTCACTTAAGGACCAAGATTCTGAAGTTGAGATGCTTGAGACTCCAAACCCTCAACCCTCACCTTCACTAGCCCTTACACTTTAATCTCTTGCTCCTCCCCCACCTCAACCCCAATGAAAACCTACTTCACCCCGTCTGAGGAAAAAGGAAGAAGCTGCATTGGCTAAGGCTACAAAGAAGTCCTTGGCTGAATCAAGGAAGACGGAAAATAATGATTAGTCCTTAGAAAGGAAAAAAGGTCATTGAGATGGAGGAAGCCATCTTTGCCTTGGTGGAAGTTGTATATATTTACTGAAGATCACAAGAAGAAGCTTGCTGAGAATGCAAGGCTAGTTACCTAGGCTGGCAAGGATTTTGAAGAAAGTCTAGATGATGTTGTTTGGAATTGCATGACACTTAATTAAGATGGGTCACGTGATGATATGATTAGTGATAAGTCTTTCCCAATTCCCTTACTCCTTCATGTGCCATTTGCAGACTGCAATAGCAAGTGTGGGTTTCTTTTGCATTCACGTCACTCACTCTTTTAACAAATAACCCCGTCGTAGTGACCATTGAACCTCGTTGTTTACCCTGTTTTCAACTTGTTTTGAGAGAAAGGATTAAGAGGAAAGATGCAAATATTGCAAATTGTTCTCCAAATTCCAATTCTTACCTTCTATCTGTTGCTTCGGCTTATGTGAGCCAGTATTTATTGCTGTTGCAAATGGCATATGAAGGAGTGAGGGGAATTGGTAAAGATCAGTGAGCATCATTATGTGACCCATCTTAATTAAATGATTTGGTCCGTTAGATCTAAATAAAATAAAGGGACAAAATGTGGAGTAACTTTGAACACTTTACTCCACTCTTGGAGTAACTTTAAACACTTTTCCACTACCTTGGTAAAATGTTAGTGACTGTTACATCATTAATGGAAAGATTCTTGGAACTTTTTGATGTAGATGCACCCTCTAAGGTCATTCTTCCAACTGAAAATGCTGGCTGGTTAGGTTCTGGAAGGGACATTTTGTCACTTGCTAGCATTACAACAACAGTGGACATGGTTGGTCTATCTGCTGCATCTTCTTGAACGCACAACAGACCAATGTGTATGCACTTCATAACTTCACTCTCAATGCAAGATTTCTCCAGCACTGGATCCATTAGTTCCAAACTTTTTCCTGCGCACCATATTTTCCAAGCCTGCAAGTCATTGCAGTTTTGATTAGCACTAGTTAATACTGTTGAATAATTAAATAATGTGGCAAATGTGAAATAGAAAGAAAAGAGAAAAAGAAAAGAGACAAAGTGACAGATGTGATGAAAAAGGAGACATATAGGAAGAAAATAAATCGAAAAGGAGTTTGGGAAGAAAAAATTAGTGTATGTTTACATTGATTCTATTGTCTTGATCAGGTAACATTGAAAACTCACATATAAAGTAAGACTTTGACCACATTCTGATAGATAGAAACCACTGTTCTTTTTCCCACAAATGATTTCTAGAACAAGAACTCCATAGCTGAAGACATCAGATTTCACTGAAAACAATCCTTCCATAGCATACTCTGGAGACATGTATCCACTGATGGAAATCAATAAAGCTTTGTCACTTCTCTTACACTTAAAGAATATATAACAAGTAATTTTCATTTTTCAACCAAGTGCTTAAAAATGCATTTGTATGAATCCTATTGTTTAAGGAAATGCTTGGTATAAGTAGGACTCACTAGGTGCCCATTACTCGATTTGTATTTGCCTGGTTCTGGCCTTTTTCAAATGCCCTTGCTAATCCAAAATCTGATATTTTGGGATTCATTTCATCATCTAACAGAATGTTACTAGCTTTGAGATCTCTATGAATAACTTTGAGTCTAGAGTCCTCATGAAGGTATAAAAGACCTTTTGCTATGCCATTGATAATGCTTAATCTTAGATTCCAATCAAGTTGCCTTTTCTTTCTCTCATCTGACAAGATAAACACAGAAGAAATCTCAACCAAAAAGCAGCATATGAAGCATAAAGACCCAAGGAAACTGGCAAATTACTAATTGTGAGCATTGACCTTAGAATCGAAAAAAAAATGTACCAGAATTCCCTTCATTTCTCTAGATATAGCCTTTTTATCCTTGAAGTTATCTTACAACACGATTATTGATTACATAAACTAAGTTCAATTTAAATATCATACGGACAACACAATTGGTGTTACCTGCTAACTATATACGATAAATTTCTACCCTACACCCAACTACTTTAATTCTCATAGCAGCACCATTTGACTTGTCTCCACAGACAAGACTGATTATAACTCATAAAATCTTGAAGAAAAAGTTTGATTCAAAAAGTAAAAAAGCTACCACATGAACACTATTAGTCAATGAAGAAAACTAAGAATATACCAAATAGGTGAAAGTCGAGACTTGCATTCGACAAATACTCATATACAA
This sequence comes from Glycine soja, assembly GCF_004193775.1. Lineage (NCBI taxonomy): Eukaryota > Viridiplantae > Streptophyta > Magnoliopsida > Fabales > Fabaceae > Glycine > Glycine soja. The sequence continues at coordinate 37,930,835 of NC_041012.1, read as the reverse complement.
GTATCTTTTCATTTCCCTCCAAGCAGCATGCCAAAAGTCTTACAAGGTTGCAATGTTGCAATTTGGCTATAAACATCACTTCATTCTTGAACTCCTCTGAGCCTTGACCAGAAGCTTGTGAGAGTCTTTTCACTGCAATTTGTCTTCCATCTGGTAGAGTTCCCTGATAAAAGTTTGCAATAAATATAAGGCTTAAAGCATATAAAAAGATGGTAAAAGTAGAGAATCACTAATATATACCTTGTAAACAGGGCCAAATCCACCTTCCCCTAACTTAGATGCTTCTGAAAAGTTATCAGTACTCTTTAGAATTGTGATTAATGGGATTGTAGGCAAGTCTACATTAAGTGTTTCCTCAGTTTGAACATTGTGATATGATGATTGATCAATGGTATCAGGTATCCTTCCATCTGCAAAGAAGACAAGTTTTTGAGTTTGTGAAATAAACTAAAATTTCTAGTATATATGTATTGTTTCAGGAAATTACCTTTTCCTCTTCCTCTTCTAGATCTTTTCCTGAACCAGAAGCAATAAACACTGAAACATAGTAAAGCTAATGCCCCCAGCACACTTAATCCAATGATCAATATTATTCTTGACTTACTAGCACCCCTTTTTTTGGCTGTAACAGTATAAAATAATTGTTTCAGCATTTTGTTTTATATAATTTAACCAGATTCAATAAGTAAATCAAGTAACAAACTGACACATGTAAATAATCCAAGTAAATTATAAATTATTGCTATGTCATAAGAAAGTGATTATTATCAGAGAAGGAAAAAGCAATTGAAGTGTGACCTGTTTGTGTATCAGATGCTTGAGTGCGAAAAAGGTAGAAAATATAATCATCATACTTTATGAGACAGCTTGCAGCCAAAACTTGCCACCCCAAATTTTGTTCACAACATTTGGGAACTTGTGCTAACATAGCCTCCAAACACTCTCTGCATCCATCACTTGTGAGATCTCTACTGCATTGCACCAAGCCATACCTTTTCTGAGTGGAACTCAAATTGAAGCCATCCATATAGTACAACAGATTGGTCTCCACAGTTGCTTTTCTGATCAAACCTCTCATAAAATCCAAACCCTTTTGTATCTCTTCCTTACTAGACACGTTTTTCGATTGAACGGCGTGCCATGATGGATACACCGTGACATTCCCAAAGAAGTTTTCATTAGAGTACCTCAGGATGCAGAAATCATACAACACAATAGCAGATACTCTATTGGGGCAGCGCTGGAGAACTTCTCTTGAAGCAGTAGAGACACAGAATTGACAAAAGTATCCAACCACGTCGCCGCGGCAATTATAGAGGCCATACACAGCAGAATCATCTCCTCCAGGGGTGTTGTTGCCAAAGCTGTTGTGGTTGTAGCCTTTGCTTGTGGCTGCATCTGTGGAGAGCCATGAGAGGAGACTGTTAAGGTTGGTCTGGTATGCACTGCTGAGAGCTTTTTGTTGGGTGGTGTTTTGGCAGTCATCTCCTACATAGTTTGGGGATTGTGCCTTTGTAACAACATGTTGTTTGAAGCTTAGAAATAGCAGGAAAACAAAGGAATATGTTGACACATGGAGTAGTTTTCCCTCCATGGAGTACTTGTGAATTTGTTTAATTTAGTGCCTAGTTAATAAATAAAATATATGTCAAGTAGTATAACTTGGCTGTATATATTAGATATCCTTGATCACACGGGAAGAGTGAATTTGTAAAGATATATGGCTGTATATACATTAGATACTCTAAATAGATAGTCTTGTGAGTTGTGATGATGAGTCAACATAACTGTCGTCTTTACATGTTCATTCTTCCCGTGATTGTAGGTAAATGAAAGAGAAATTATCTAGAGAGATAGACTGATGAGGTATTCTTTTTAACATTTTTTAATACACTTTTTTAGTATTAGTCAAAATTTAGTTAAAATAGAGATTCATTAAATAAAGAGTAAATCACATAAATTTTTCTTAAAATTTTGTAAAATTATACAAATATGTTTATTATTTTTATTTTTAATTTTCAACATTTACACTAACCTTCCTTCAGGAAAGTTCAATGTAATATTTTCCAAACAATTAAGGGAGCATCAATGTATATTTTTAAATAATTAAGGAGGGTTAGTGTAGGAATAAATTAAAGCAAGAGATGTTGGTGTAATTTTAGAAAACTTCAAATGAGTGTTAGTGTAATTTACTCTTAAATAAAATGTAGGGTTAACAAAAATTTGTAATTTCTAATAAATTTTAAACAATAAGAAAAATGCATTGAAAATAATGTATTTGAAAGTGTATTAAAATTTCTCATTATTCAAAATTGGTATATGCTAACTAATATCCTTAAGATACTTGTTAAGAAATAGAGCAAATTATAGTAACATCCATTGAACTTTTATCAAATTACACATACCATCCATTGAAATAGAGTATATTATTGTTTGTGACTTGATACCCATTTGCATGGTAAGTTTTTGAGGTAAAGTTGGAAAACATTATTTTCTAATAGAATTGAAGAGAGTATCTATATAAAATCATCATTAGAGATATATTGATATTTGTTTAGTGTGTTATATATTTATATTCTTAATATAATTTATTATTTTAGTTTCGCAAAGGGATTTGAAAGAGAAAATAGATAAATTAGGATCAAAGTTAGCGTATGCAGGTGTAAATTGAAATAAATATACATAAAAAAATCATTAACATTACATCAAAGAGTAATTCTGGTAGGCTAAGTTTCTAACATTCTCATCTTCTGAATTAACTTCTACAATATTATTAGACTCTCTAATCTTTTTGTCTTTTAATTTAAATTCTTGTTTGATTTAATTCTTTATTAATTTAAATTATTATTTTTCTCATAATCTTTTCAAGTCAAATTTTTTTAACTTTTTTTTATTAATTTGATTACAAACAAAGTTTCTATGAATTCGACACTAAGATCTTTATTTTAACTTTACTACTTAGAACGTATTGGTGTATTTGTCAATCCATCAACACATGGACAACAATCATGACAATAGATGCTACAATGATCATGATAATAATAGCGGTGTTGGTGACAATATTATGATGATAATGATAATTGAAATATTTTAGAAATTTGATTTTTATTTGGTAAATTTTTGTTACGTGAAACTTTATTTTGAATTTTAAGTATTTCATAATATATATATATATATATATATATATATATATATATATTAAATATTTTACTTTTTAAATAAGTTTATATTAAAAATTTATTATTAAATAAAACTTAAATATTAAAAAATTAAAACTTATGCATTTTAGTAATTATTTATTTAAAAACATTTTTGAAAATAATATTTTTTTTAACGGTGTTAGAGTAATGTAAGTTTTTTTATTAATAGATATTAATTAATTGTTAATTTATTAGTTTTTTTCAGGAGAAATCGAACCCACGCTCTCATTCGCTTCTTTCTTAATCACCCGATCAATCTTTTATATCTCTAGAGTAATATATTTTCTAATATAAGAAGAGATGACCGTAGAAGAGAAAAATGTACATTATATTATATTTGAACATACAAAGGGAAGGATACTGTAATATAAGCATCTCTTAGGATATGGAACAATAATTAACATTAATGGTATCAAGTTAAATGAACTAAATTGAACGTAAGATAAAAGGAGATGGTAATATCCGCATCTCTCACGAGAGAGCGGAGTAATTTTCTCTAAAAGTATAGATACCCAAGGACTGATTTAAGTATAGCAGTCAAATTAGCACGAGTTTGACTGACATTGATGAATGCTTAGAAAATGTATATTGATCATGTTTTTTTCTTGCCGAGTAACAATTTTTTACAAATTAATTAAGCAACCAGTCCTTAATTAATTATTATTTTTAAAGATAAGGCCCAACATAGCGCGTAAATTCAAACCTTTCAATAAGAAAATCTACGCCCAACACAAGAATGTTCCATTGAATAATCAAACCAGGAAACCACGCTGCAATTTACTTTTCTAAATCCTAACGCATACGGTACAGTATAGTCCACTTAGCTTTATCAATCATGTACACACGAAAATGCTAGCTTCTCCAACATAGCACTCAAAAGTTAATTATGAGAATGGAAACAAAAAATTTCATGACCCCTTTGAGGATTAGTCTTTGCTTCATTCTCCTCTTCCTCACTACAACAAGTGCACAAGCCCCAGTTTACAGTTACAATTCTTGCATGAACTCAACTTCTATTAGCCCCACATACAAAACTAACGTTAAGAGCCTCCTCTCATGGATCACCAATGATTCATCCATAAGCAAAGGGTTTAACTACACCACCATAAGCAGCAACAACGGTGGTGACAACGACGGTTATGGCGATGCTGTTTATGGGTTGTACAGCTGCAGATACGACATCACAGGATACTTCTGCCAGTTCTGTCTCACCACTGCTGTCAACGAAATCTCTCGGCTGTGTCCTGACAGTGTTACCGCTATCCTATGGTATGATGTTTGCATCCTCCGTTACTCCAATCAGAGTTTCCATGGCAAAGTTAGTTTAAGCCCAACGTGGAACGTTACCGGACCCAGAAAAATCAAGGTAATTTTTGAGTATGGTATTTGAAAAATTCAAGCTATTTGCAAATTAAACTTCTTTCGTTTTTTAAATTTTATTTGGATAAAGCAATTCAACTTTCCTGTATTTTAGTTTTTTATTTTGATAAAGTTATTTAGTCATGTGCTTTAAGCTTGTGCAGATTTCATTTTATGTGTTTTCTAGAGTTCACGGTGTCTTAAGAAAGCGTTTTTTTATCATCATATGATTGATATGATATGAAGTATTTACTGGTTTGGCCGATGCTTGACTAACATCCTACGATGTCTGACCTCATTTTGTAGAGTCTCTCCACCGAACCACGTTTAGTAGAAGACTTATTCAAAAATGATTCTTGTGAATTTTAGATTTATGAAAATGATCATTAAAATAGTTATATCAAATATAGGAATTTAACACTTCCAAGATTTCTAAGAAATTGAAAAGAATCTCTCCCTACCAAAACACCTTGTCAGCGTTTTGTAATTCTATTGTATTTTAAAAAAAAATTCCAATAAATTTCTCATCATTTTTGAAAATTCTTTAAATTTAATATCCAAACAGGTCATTTCAATGTGTCATATTTTAAAGTCACTTAAAAATTGAATTTGTCTCACAAAGATCGTGGTCCAAACACAGAATTCAACAGAAACTAAGAAAATTGAGGATGCTATGGAGGGTTTGATTACAAAAGCAACTATAGAGACCAAGCAGTTTTGGGCAGTGGAGGAGTTCGATTGGGGTGACAATGAGACATTGTATGGATGGGTGCAGTGTGATAGGGATCTTCCAAGTGATGAGTGCAGGAAGTGTTTGAATGCAATGTTAGAGATATTTCCACAATGTTGTGGGACAAAGGTACAATGGGCAGTTTTTGCTCCAACCTGTGGGATGAGGATGGATGATGAGAAGTTCTACCAGAAATCAGGTAGCCTATTAACTGTTTTGGCTTGCTAATTTGTTGGATTCCTCCTATTTTGTACTTGAACAGTTGTTTTCTATGTGAATTTCAAGTGTGTTATTGTTGGGCTTGAACTAACTTTACCATAAAAACTTTGATTAGATAAACTACCATTTTAGTCCTAAAAGTGTTATGTGTTATCCCATTTGTCCCTGAAAGTAAGAAGATTCAGAATAGGTCTTTATGTTGTCATTTTATTGTCACTTTTGTCCTGAAAGTATGTTAATATTTTCATTTAAATCACACAAGTTTTTGAATATTGGACTAATGTGAGTACATATGGATTGTAATTTTAGAAACTTTTTTGAATTTTATTATTTCAGACTAAAGTGACTACGCTTCACAGTTTTGGGGACCAGTTAGAATATTCACCCAACTTTGGTTAGCAAGAGTTGGCCTAAATAACTCAAAATATATGTGAAATGAGTTAGTTTTGAAAATTTAAACTCAGTCTTGATTTAGTTTAGCATCACTTAATTACTTTGAAAATTGGCTGTAACTTGTATGACACTGGCCCTGGAATGTTGTTTATATATACATACATACTCTGTTGCAGGCAGACGGTGTAGAAGACATTAATTAAGATGAGTTCCTCTAAGTCAAATAGTTATACATAGTAGCGATCAAACCCTGCAGCTTGACATTATATTTCCCCCCTTCAATTCCTATGCCTAATATGCTAATAGAACACATTCACTTTTGTTTCTCTTATAGTAATAGCCGCTTTCTTCAGGCTTTGAGAACATTTATCTTTTATTTTTAATTACAGAATTTGAATCTTATTAAATTTTATATGATTAAAAAAATATAATTGTTTATCTTTTATTCTATCGCAGACGACAATGGTACTAGTACATCAAGAAAGTTGATTATTTCCTTTAGTGTTCTGGGGTCAGTTGCTCTACTATGTTTCAGTGTCTACTGCTTCTTGTACAGGAAACGAGTTAGAAAAGGTAATTTGCTGCTGTAACACTTGGTAGAATTTTTAATAGATTATTTTCACATACTCAATTATGCCTATTTAGTTCAAATATGAACCCAGGAACATGTTTTTGTAGATGAGATGATGCTCGATGAGGAAACATTGAATGGAGACCTGCCTACAATTCCATTAATCACAATTCTAAATAGTACTAATAACTTTTCAAAAGCATCTAAATTAGGGGAAGGTGGATTTGGCCCAGTTTACAAGGTATTAATGATTTGAAATTTATTATAAGATTCTCTACTTGTTTCATATTTATCTATGTTCTGATTTATTGCAAACTGTTATCAGGGAATTCTACCAGATGGAAGACAAATTGCAGTGAAGAGGCTCTCACAATTTTCTGGTCAAGGCTCAGAGGAGTTCAGGAATGAAGTAATGTTTATAGCTAAATTGCAACATCGCAACCTTGTAAGACTTTTGGCGTGCTGCTTGCAGGAAAAAGAGAAGATACTTGTATATGAGTATATGTCTAATGCAAGCCTCGACTCTCACTTGTTTGGTATGTTTTCAGATAGTTTCAGTGAATAACATTTTTCAGGAGCTTTTTTAGTTGTTACTGGAAATTTTTATTCAACATTTTGTGAGCCAAGGTGGAGGCACTGTTGGTTGGTGCTATTGGGTTTAAAGTAGTAAGGTGGAACTTAATACGATGTATATTATTTGTTTGCTAATAGTAAAATTGTGCTGTAATTCCAACAGACAGAGATTTTGGTATCTGCTTCTTTTGAAGAATAACAGCAACAACTCATGATCATAATACCAGAGAAATTTATGGTGCATTTCGTTTTTGGTTCACAATGTAAAACTGAATTCATTTTATCTTATGTAATCAATAATCATAAGATATCCTTAAGGGAAATAGATAATCTCTTGAAAACTGAGTGAAATAAATAAAAATTCTAATTTTCTTCTTCCATGCTAAGGCCAATAAATACTATTTGATATTTGCTTGAGTCCTTAAGTTTTTTGTTTTGCAAACTGGATTTTTTTTTGAGATATCCTCTCTGTTTTTATGTTGTTAGATGATGAAAAGAAAAAGCAACTTGACTGGAAACTAAGATTAAGAATTATCCATGGAATAGCAAGAGGAATTTTATACCTTCACGAGGACTCTCGACTCAGAGTAATTCATAGAGATCTCAAACCTAGCAATGTTCTATTAGACGATGAGATGAATGCCAAAATATCAGATTTTGGATTGGCAAGGGCATTTGAAATAGGACAGAACCAGGCAAATACAAAACGTGTAATGGGAACTTAGTGAGTACTACTTATACCTAACATTTTTTATATATATAATAGGATTTTTCTAATGCAGCTTTAAACACTTAATTATTTGAAAAATGAAATTCCAGTTATATATTATATTTAATGCAAGAGAAATGACAAACTTCTATTGCTTTCCTTTAGTGGATACATGGCTCCGGAGTATGCTATGGAAGGATTATTTTCTGTGAAATCTGATGTTTTTAGCTTTGGAGTTCTTGTTCTAGAAATCATAACTGGGAATAAGAACAGTGGATTCCATCTGTTAGAACATGGTCAAAGTCTTCTTTTATATGTGAGTTTTTCACTCATACCTTATCAAGAAGTTATTCAAACATACTAATAACTAGAGCTTAACAGCATTCACATATTAATTAATCACAATTACATCCATGCAGGCTTGGAACATATGGTGTGCCGGAAAATGTTTGGAATTGATGGATCTAGCACTGGTAAAATCCTTCATAGCCAGTGAAGTTGAGAAGTGCATACACATTGCTTTGTTGTGTGTTCAACAAGATGAAGCAGATAGACCGACCATTTCCACTGTTGTTCTAATGTTGGGAAGTGACACAATACCCCTTCCAAAACCCAACCACCCTGCATTTTCAGTTGGAAGAATGACCTTAAATGAAGCATCAACTTCAGGAAGTTCCAAGAATCTTTCCATCAATGATGTAACAGTCTCTACCATGTTACCAAGGTAATTGGGAATATTATTTCAATCCTTGAGGTGTGTGTACTTATTCTTTTTATAGTTGGCTTAGGACTTTACGGCTTAGGGAGTTAGCTTAGTGCAGTTTCTGTTATTTTCTTATAACAGAAAGTATCTGGGTTAGTGTAAGATTAGAGAAGCTATTAAAGCTCTATAAAGCTTGTAGTTGTTTCTAATCGAAAGGCTAATGAGAACCTGCTACTTCCCAGAAACTCTCTTCTAATTTTGTTCTTTTCTACTCTCTATTCTTCTGGTTTTCCAGAGATTTGTTTTCATAACATATTCCATTAATATCATAAAACTTGTCAGGTATGGTATCCTTATTTTATTTGGATTTGGGTTGGATATGGATTCGGCTGGACATTGACTTTTACTACCACCATGGAAAGTTAATAACTTCTATCTTTGTTTTTTTCCTGACTATATGATGAATTTTATTTTTTTCAAACTTAGGAGATAATGTTCTTACCTGAATAATATGATGATTGATGGATGGTTTAAATATCGTTTTGTTCCTTATAATTTAATATTTTTTACTTTTATCGTTGAAAAAGAAAAAACAGTTTTAGTTATAATAAATTATGTTTGTTTTGTTAAAAGTATTGTCTAAGTGACTTTAAGGAGGAAAAAAATAAACATAATTAAAAAGAATTGAATTTTTTTTAAAAAATTACAATGACAAAAATAAAATTACTAAATTAATTGTGAAGACTAAAAGAGTATTCAAGGCTTGATTAATTTATAGGTTAATACTCAATTCTAAAAAATATTGATTTTTTAAAAATAAGATGAAACTAAAGAAAAATGTTATATTTGATGGAATGCTGTTTAAATTTTGTTCCGAGACAATAATAAAATTTTATTTTGAATTTTTAACGTAAGAGTTTGAACTCCGAATATGATAAAATGTTTAGTAATGCTTGCAAAATTATTAGTTTGTAATTGGCACTGCCTTTGACCTCATCCCTCTCCTTGTACCGTATCTGTCTCAATCTCTCTCGTCTATTATGCCTTCCCCCGAGTCACAAAACAAAATGTTATATTAATAAAATTTATTACAATACTAGCTAAGATCTCATCCTATAATATGTTACAGGAAAAAATCTAGTCTAATTACTAACACTTTTCTTTAAAGTAAAGATGCACAAGGTTGACTGAATTAATTATAACGGTGATATATTTGGAAGTAAAAAAATAAGTCAAATTACAAACTAACACGAGTTTTGACTCAGTTTGAGTGCTTAGAAATTGTATATTGCTGATGTTTTTCTTATGGATTAACAATTTTTCTTCTAAATTGTACATCCAATATACTTTATTCTTTTAAGCGAGAATCAATCATCATTTTCAATACTTACACTTTCATAAGAAAAATTAATGCACAAATGGCAAGAATGTTCCGCTGAATAATCAAACCGTGCTGCTTCGTTTGTTCAAATAAGTAATGTTTATTCAAGCTTGAGAGGCCTACCCAATAATTGAAAGGCTTAAATGTAATTTTTATTTTTATTTTTTTAAATTCATAATTTTGATTTTTTTTTAATTTTAAAATAGAAACATTTAGTTGTTATATTTTATAAAATTCATAATTTTAATTTTTCTATCTTATATTAGAAACATTTAGTTCTCTACCTTTATAAAATTTGTAATTTTCATCTTTTCATTAAATTAGAAAAAGTATTAATTAATAAAAAATTAACTTGATGCGATTAAATTTATTGATGTGACATATGGGATTATTTGTTTAATTTACATTATTTATTATGAAACAATGTTAATCTCTTAGTCATTATGCTTTTAGTTCAACAAAAGAATAAAAAATACAGATTTTACAAAAAAAAATCTAAAATTAAATGTATTTGTTTTTTTAAAAAAGGACTAAAATTATAATTTATAATAAATAAGAGAACTAAATATTTCTATTTTAAAATAAAAGATTAAAATTGTAAAATTTAAAAAATAAAAAATTAAAATTATAAATTTTAAGAAATAAAATGACAAAAAATACATTTAAGTCTAATTAATAATCAAATTATCTCCTCTGCAGTTGACTTGCGAATCATATAAAGTGATAGTAGTTGACTGCATCAATCCTGTATAGTCAAACACGAAAAGGTTGCTCCAGTATAAAATAATAGGAAAAAAAGTTTTTTTTTTTTTTTTTTTATCGACAAAAACTAAGGGGCGCCGGAAAACTATACACAATATCTGACCAAAAAAAAAAAAAAACTCTGGTAAAGTCACTAGTTCCCGCCATGAACACTCTAAGGGCTTCATGCTCCTCCTCCTCACCACAACAAGTGCACAAGCCCCAATTTACATGTTTGATTCTTGCCAGAACTCAATTCCTATTAGCCCCTCACCTTGAAACCCAATCTGTCATCATCATCAACCAACCCTTCATCTTCATTTTCCATATTCAGTGTCAAACTCCAGCCATATCATCAATCATCTCCGGACACGACATTAATTCTTAAATGGCTAAAGTATGAATTCAAAGACTTGGTATTGAGATAAGCTCCGATATAGAGTTTGAGAGTGTAATAATCAATGGGAACTCAATGAATACTTTTTTTTTTTTTTGGCTAAATTAGATATGGAATCAGACATGCCATTCTTTTCGGCGAATTGATGGGAGTCAGAGGCAACGGGTTCAAACTAAATTTTCACGTACCAACAATAAACATCATTCTTAAAAAATGTAGAAAAGTATTAGCCATCAAAAGGAATCGTAAAAACAAATCACAACACTGAAGTTTTCAAACGAGCTTTTGAGAACCATGACAGAGACTTCAATTGATGAAAAGGAATGAAGCGAAAGCTCTATTGAAATGGTTAATGAACTCCATTGTAGAATTGAACATTGGACAAATTTATCAAGAACTCTCTTGGAGAATTGAATATTTTATGAATAAAAAACAAGGGAATTGAATCCCTTTGACCATTCTTAAATCCATGTTTTATGATATCTTGATTCTGATTTCACTATATCTATTCAAATTTGCGGAGGCCAGAGATGGCAGCAATGGAGCCTCGATGGCCAGTTGGATTCCACAATGAAGAGAGAAAGGAGTAATGATTTCCAGCAAACGACGGCATTCTTAGGGAGAAAGTTGGTACCTGGAACATAGTGGACACATGAGGCTGTTAAACAGTCTCCGACGGGTGAAGAAACCTTGGAACACCTACACAAACATCTTGACAATCAAGTCAACAAGCGTGGGGTTTAGCTTAGATATGTACCTGCATGGATGAAATTAATGTCTTATAATCTTATATAATGGTAAATTTTCGGAAAAATACCTTTTGAACAGATAGCTTGGTGGGTTATTAGACATGTTACACAATCACGATATCATATAAAAGGATTGTATCCTCACTTTCTGTAATGAATTAACAAAGAATACACTCATTCTTTGTGACTCTTGGAGATTGACTCTAATTTCTTATAGTTTGTATATTTCAGTTAGAGGGTCTAATCAGTATTGAATAATAATTGCATAATACATTGACCCAAAATATGTGCTACTTTTTAAGGATAGTACATTGTCTTGTCTTTTGGACTGTTAAAGACAACGGAGGTACTAGTAAGTCAAGAAAGTTGATCCTTTCCTTCAGTGCGCCGGGGTTAGTAGGTATACTATGTTTCATTGTTTACTGCTTCTAGTACAAGAAAAGAGTTAGAAAAGGTAAGTTCCTGCCATAACACTTGCTAATATTTTTATGAGATTATTTTTGCATACTCAAATATGGTCATTTAATTTAGTTCAAATACGAACTCAAAACATGTCTTTGTAGATGGAATGATATCTGATAGGTACTGCTCATACTGATCAAACATTGAATGGAGACCTTGCTACAATCCCATTAATCACAATTCTACATACTACTAGTAACTTTTTCAGAAGCATCTAAAATTGAGGAAGGTGGATTTGTCTCCGTTTACAAGGTATTTTAATAATTTAAGTTTTTGGATATAGGTGAGTTATAATTAAACTTAATTAGTTGCATATTTGGTTCGACTATTTATTTATTTTATTCAATTTCGTCCCACTGTTAATAATGGTTTGATTTAGTCTCTAAATTTTAACAATGATTCAATTTGATACTTTAATTTGCAAAAATAATACAATTTGGTTCTTTTTGTCCAAATTGACTTGACACCGTTAGAGTTCACCATTGAACCAAAATGACCAGGTTGTGCTGATTTTGAAAAATTAAAAGAATAAATTTAATCATATTTAAAATTAAGGGACTAAATTAAATTATTTAGTAGTAATCAGCCGAAGTAAAATAAAATAAATAGATTGTGAGATCAAATAAGTAATTAATTTTAACATTACCATTTTTCAATGTGCTTTTATTTATTGATTATTCAGGGAATTCTACCAGATGGAAGAACAATTGCAGTCAAAAGGCTCTCAAAAGCTTCTGGACATGGCTTAGAGGAGTTCAAGAATGAAGTAATGTTTATAGCTAAATTGCAACATCGCAGTCTTGTAAGACTTTAGGCGTGTTGCTTGGAGGAAAATGAGAAGATACTTTTATATGAGTACATGCCTAATGGAAGCTTGGACACTAACTTGTTTGGTATATATATGTTTTCAGATGGTTTCATTGAATAGCATTTTTCATGAGCTTTAGTAGTTTTTACTACAATTTTTTCATCATATTATGAGCTCCAAATAAATTTTGGTCTATCGAAATCAATCAAGCGGAGTTGATATGTATTAGATTAAAAGTAGAAGTGGAACTTAATACAATAGGCATATTACGTTACTTGTTAGCTAACAAATTAAACAAGTTGTGCCGTGTGATCTTGGTATCTATTTTTTTTTTAGGAAATGGATCTGCAACCCATGATCATAATACTATTTTTTTTAGGAAATGGATCTGCAACCCATGATCATAATACTAGAGAGTAGAGAGTGTTATGGCACATTTCTTTTCTGTTCATAATGTGAAACAGAACTCAAGTTATCTTATGTAATCAATATTAATACAAATCTCTAAGAGAAAAACACGCCATCTAGAAAAGTGTCTGAAAAAAATGTTTTTTTGCTTCCATGTAAAGGCTAATTGAAACGCACCGTTTAAATAAAGAGGAAAGAGAAAAGAAAAATAATAACAATATAATAATAATGTAACAATACAAACCACCCCCCTCACCTTAAAAATCCCGAGAGCTTCTCTCCTCATTTTCCAAAAAACGTTCTTTTCTTCTTACAGTAGCCCACACCCCTCTCAACCTCATCTCTTCCTTCCCCAAAAATTTAATCTTTCGATCTCTCACTCATATCCTTCCATGATTCCGAAATTTGCAAAATTTTTCATCTTTGGATTTTTCCAAGCACGAGGAGGTGACGGGAAAAAGGGGAAAAACACTACGCGTTTTCTAGATTTTTCTGTTTGATCTCTTTAAGGTAAATGTTTATGACCCATTATGTTAGATGAGTATGTTATAGCACTGATTAGTCATGGGCTGTGAGAAAAAGAGTTAGAAACCAAGTATTAGAGATTATTGTGATTTTCTCAAAACCCTAGGTTTGCTAAAATTAGGGATTTTGTCTAATCCCTTGTTCTATTATGTGAATGCTTAGGTTCTGTGGAAAATACAGTGCTTGACCTTCCTAACAACGGTAAAAGTCAGTGATGCGTTATTTAGGTGAGTAGCTAATATACTTAGCGATTTCCTTAAAGTTCTTTTATGGAGGAACAAGTACACTTCTGAACATATATATTTTTGGTGAGCTTTGATATATATTTTGAGATCTTGATAATATATAAGGATGAATGTTGAACCGTTTGTTTAATTTTATTTATGTTGAGTTCATGAAGGATATGTCATTTGCTACAACGAAGAGATAATGTAGCCTATGAGTTGATTTCTCATAGTATAATGATTATATTTTCGTTTGCTACAACGAAGAGATAATGTAGCTTATGAGTTGATTTTTTTTTATAATAAATGATATATGCCGTTTGCTACAACAAAGAGATAATGTAGCTTATGAGTTAAATTCTCATAGTATATTTATATGTTCCGCTTGCTGTAACGAAGAGATAATGCAGCCTACGAGCTAAATGCCATAGTTATATAATTATCGTTCACCACAACGAAGAGATAATGTGGTCTATGTGCACATGGTAGAATAAGTACTTGATTTTAAAGTAATTATTCTGGGATACCAAGTTATGAGAAGTTCTGAAATGTATATTCTTTGCGTACATGGATTTCTAAAAGCAAGTGTATCTTTCGTTCATTATTTATTTAAGTGTCATTTTAGTATCTTTTGAAATGGAAGGATTTATGTTAAATGGTGCTCTCTTTCATGTCTGCTTAGTATATTATGCTCTCACTAAGTCCTTGTGACTTACCCCTTTATGTTACTTCTTTTCTCAGATACCCAGTAGTGGAGTAACCGATTTCCTGGGATTTGCTGACACACCTAGGAACATGATCATCTTTTTGGTAGGTCTTCATTGTGTCTGATGGATATTTTGATTGTAACTCCAGTATAATGCAGCTATAGGGGCCCGGGTAGTAGGAGATTTAGAGAGAATTCTTGTATTTTGAAATGTAAATGATTCTCTCTTATAGATATGATGATGATGAACGTATGATGTTTTGAGACACTTGGTGATTAGTAATTATAATTCACTTTGTTATTAAATGGATGAGATGAGATATCAGCATATGGATTTGTCTAGATATATATGTTGTGTTCTTTTACAGGTTATGTTGTATAGGATAGGCTGGCCAGATTAAGAAAGTCATAGTCTGTGCGCCGGTCATGTCCCAAGAGTGGGCCGTGACACTAATCCTTACTATTTGGTATTTGCTCGTTTCCTTAAATAGTTTTCCTCTCATACTATTTTTGTAGTTGATATATATATCTTATCTGACCTTATGTTGTTTGCCAGATGATGAACAGATAAAGTAACTTGATTGGAAAATAAGCATTATTTATGGAATAGCAGGAGGCCTATTATACCTTCATGAGGACTCTTGGCTCAGAGTAAATCATAGAGATCTCAAAGCTAGCAATGTTCTATTAGACCATGAGATGAGTCCCAAAATATCAGATTTTGGATTAGCGAGGGCATTTGAAAATGGAAAAAGACCAGGCAAATACAAAACGATTAATGGGCACTTTGTGAGTTTTATTGATATCTAACATTTCTTTAGTTAATACGATTTTTTTAATGTAGTTTTAAGTACTTAATTGTCTGAAAAATTAAATTCCTGTTTTTCATTATTTAATGTAAAGGAACTAACAAAATTCGATTGATTTCATTTAGTGGATACATGGCTCCAGAATATGCTATGCAAGGATTATTTTTAGTGAAATCTGTGTTTTCAGCTTTGGAGTTCTTGTTTTGGAAATCATTAGTGGGAGAAAGAATAGTGGATTCCATCTATTAGAACATGGTCAAACTCTTCTTTTATATGATAGTTTTCACTCATACTTGATCAAGAAGTTATTCAATAATACTAATTGAGCTTAGAGAAAGAATAGTGGATTCAATCTATTAGAACATGGTCAAACTCTTCTTTTTATGAGTTTTCACTCATACTTGATCAAGAAGTTATTCAATCATACTTAGCATCATTCACATATCACAATTACTTGCAGGCTTGGAACATGTGGTGTGCAGGAAAATGTTTTGAGTTGATGGATCCACTGGAAAAATCCTTCATGGCCAATGAAGTTGTGAAGTCCTTACACATTGGTTTGTTGTGTGTTCAGCAAGATGCGATAGTTAGACCGACTATCTCCACCGTTGTTCTAATGCTAGGAAGTGACACAATCTCCCTTCCAAAACCCAACCATCCTGCATTTTCTGTTGGAACAATGAACTCAAATAATGAAGAATTTAGTTTTAGAAGTTCGAAGAATATTTCCATTAACAATGTAACAATATCTACCATTTTGCCAAGGGAATAGGGATTATTTTTAGTTCTTGAGGAGAATGTATTCATTAAATTAAAATCCTAACACTTGTCTGGTATGGTAAAAAAATTTCCTTCTTATGTTAATGTTTTAAAGATGAGTAGAAAAACTGAAATTAAGAATATTATCTGACACCAAGAAAGTCTACCTCAATTGTTGAGCAATTTGCATGAGTTATGATAAACCTTTGGTATCTAATTTCAATTTCTAGGGATAAAAAAAAAATATTATCCGTCAAAGGAGAGCAGGCAATGCGGGACAAAGAATATTGCATTCCACTCTTTATCCAATATCTATATCAAAGGAGAGCAGGTAATGCTGTAAAAATGTTGGAATTCCTCCACTTCGAAATGCTAAACACAGTAAAAAATCATAGAACTAGCCACCTGTCTCCGATTTATTTTTTTGAAATTGAGAGAAGTTTCCCCGAGCCTCCTCATGTACCGGATCTTGTTAACATAGAGAAGAGAAGAAACATAATGGAGAAGAAGAAAGAGGCTAAGGTTCCATAACATTTGCAAGCCTTCAATCTGTACAATACAAAACACGAGTATACTAATGACAACGGAAAAATAGATGTATACTAGATTCACCTTCTGCTGCATCAGAGAACAATGCAACTCAAAAGACTTTTTTTTTCTTTCGAAAGTTAGCTCAACAGACGTTGATTCTGCAATGCTTGAACAATGATATATATATATATATATATATATATATATATATATATATATATATATATATATATATATTGGTGTTTCTTCTCAATTGGGAATTTAAAATGTTAATATTTTACTTGTGTGTTGCAGCGAGAGAGTGTTTAGTCTTCGGATTGTTTTTTAAACGGTTAGTTTTCAGACTGAAGGAGAGTATTTTGATACAGGGAGGGATTAAACTTTTAATTTATTAATTATTTTATTTTATTGGTTGGAAGATAGATTTTAGAAGAGCGAGTCTGTCTTGTTTTCGTCTGGTAACTCTGTTTGCATATTGTTGACTAATCTTGAATATATATGCGTTTGAAGTAACATTAGTTTGGATTTTTTTTGTGTGTTTTTTAAGAAGCCAAACTGATTAACTGATGGGTTTTTTTTAGCAGGGAAAGAGTAAATTTGATAAAGAATAATCAATAATGTTACAGGATGTACCATATTGATGACAATACTAGCTTAGAACAAAGATTCCGAGCTCCACATCAAGCAGCCAACGAGAATATTGTTAACTTGTTGACGCTGCATTGCTAAAACAAAGACAATAACACTTTTCATCCGCCTCACTTCCACAAATACCATCCAGGTATATCCTCAGCTCCTGGTTGGGCACCATCTTATTCCTCTAACAGATGAAGTAATACTCAAAACACAGTTCCCTCTAGATCCATATAATTACAAGATCATTATACAACTAGACAGGATTATATATAATCAACATCAGTCTGCTAAAAACACCCAGATCTATCACATCTAACATCACTCGAGCACAAAAGTTGTTGGACTTTTTTATTATTTTGGATTTTTTCCCCAAACAAAATACCAAAATAGGTTATCAAACAAATTATTTTCCTATCATGATTATTTTTGTCACATAGGATGCAAGAGACATCATCTTATGTGGCCAAATTATCTTTTTTACATTGATTATTTCAACATTGATGAAGAAAGAATACTTTTTTAAACAACGGATGTAAAAAAAAAAAATACTATTTTACTTTTGTTGTAAAAATAACCAATGTAAAAAGACCACTGTATTACACACCTTATGACACTTCCGACATCTTATATGGCCACAAAAACCCATTTTGGTAACTAGTATTTTTCACCACCCATTTTGGTATTTTGTTTGAGAAAAAACCAAAAAACAATAAAAAAAGTCAATTGTTGACACAACTGGTTAGATACTTAGGTCTCTTAACCAAGACGTGGGGTGCAATCTTTGACTTGGGGATAGAGACAATTGAAGTTATCATTTTATTCTAAAAAAGAGCAAAGGGAGATTAAAACCTTCTGGTTATACCACAAAAATAAAAGTCATCGCAGCACATGTATAAGTGCCATTTTTTACCTCCCTGAGCTAGAAGCATCACAGGCCCCTTAACCATAGAATCAATTTTCCTTCTCAAGGGCCATACACTCCAACGGATTATTTATTCAAGAGTAGAAAGAATGAACAAAACCTTTTTTTTGAAACCTCAACCACCTCCATGATAACAACTGAATGCATTCAATTATATCTAAACAATACGCTTCATGCTCACAAAACACCACCCTATTCCTTTCCAGCCACAACAACCACAAAATAGCAGAACCCATCACATCCCAACACTCTTTTTTTCACACCAATGTTGGTCGATAATCCTTGGAAGTGTTTAAGATGAATGACAATGTTGTTGTGAATAACAGACCACACACCCACTGCAAGCATCGATACCAGACATGTACAACCTTTGCACATTTAAAAAAAAAAACATATGAGATATTGTTTCTACTTCTATCTTGCACACTTCACATTCCGGCTTTGCATTGCTCAGCACTCCCCTCCCGTGTAACTTTTTTTTGGTACTCTATATATTCTGCAAGGCTTTCCAAAGGAATAAACTTGCTCCAATGTCGCTTCGAGTCCACACCACCATCTTCAGCTATAACTTGTCCCTTCAAAGTTAAATATGCAGAAGACACCAAATATACCCCATTAGCCTCCTGCTTCCAACACCAATGATCTTGAATATGTGGATGTCATTTCTGCTCTGCCACTATGTTTTGCAAAGATTGAAAACATCCTTCCCACGAGAAAAAGTCTCTCTTCCAATCCCACAACCAAACCTAACTTCCATCAACCCACACCCCTAACTCTCCAACCCAAGACTTTAAATTGTAGTCATGGTTACGGAGACATAAAGATTTTCACGATTACATTGCGAATACCTAATGTGAATTGTTGTGTGAGTGTCTCACAATTTACCTCTCACATTTAGATAGTTAATTTTGTAGTTAATTAAAATTGTGGACAGAAATCCTTTTATTAATTACTTGTTTTATACAAATGTTTGCCTCTGAATGAGTAATTTCTGAATGAAACAAGTTTCCCGTGAATTCGATACTCAGTACTTACCATTTTATATTACTTGAGTGACTCAGTACACTTCCTGATTAGTATCGCGATTGAGCCAGCGAACATAGCTCCATCTACAATTCCAAATTTACTCTCATCAAACATAAATTCTATAGGCTTGTAAATATCAAAACTCAACTTTATTAGTCCACGCATCGGATCATTTGTGTCCACATCAACCTGCGTTGGCACATGTACAATCACTTTGTTTGGAGTAATTTGTGCATCCTGCATGGTTAATGAATGTGGGTCGGTAGTTCATGTCTAATCTATGAATGTGTTAATTCATGTACGACAAAATAAACGTGTTACCTCATGTGATACAACTTTCACAAGCTGTGTGGGCCATGCAATGAATTTGTCAATGGCCTGCTTGACATATTGTATTTCTGACGTGGGGTACGACTTCAACGCCAGCATGGATTACTTTTTCAGCATCGACCTTTACCACATCATCTGCATAAGCCACACTGTGTATGGTGGAACCCCCATGCAGTACTTTTCCCAATGCACCAACTGTGTACCATCATGAAGTTGCACATACAATCCTATACTTGGTATGACATTAGCAACATCTTCCCCTAAAGAGTGCACACCAGTTTCAGCATTACTACCCTTTGGGCTGACATGAGCACCTAATTGTTGTATGTCAGCCTTAATTGGGGGTGAGCACAGGGATCCTTTTTATGACAACTCTATTTTAATGGCCTGTTTCAACGCCATAGTCATTTTTTCCAAGCTCTTCTTGCTTTCTTCTTCTATTTGACTCCTAATTTCTTTCATAAGCTAACTCCTCATTTCTTCCCTAAGCCTTACAATAACTTCATCTAATTTTTGTTGGTTGATGGATGTGGAGGAGTTATTGGATGCACGTGATGCCCTTCCATAGTACTGATTAATTGTCACACCTGCCCCTGCTGCACCAACACGACCCCCATGGTCAGGTCGCCCATTGGCAGTGTTGAGTATGTCATCACGACCATGGGGTACATAGCTACCATGCATAGTTTGATCTTCTAAGGAATCCTACATCATAGAAAAACAACAATGTGTGGTGATTGTCATTATAAAATTAAGAAAACATTCAAATTCAACAATATTAGTTAACTCATTATTTTATCGGATATTTCTTGTGCCGAATCAGATGTCATATTGTGGTAACGCTTGGTGCGGGCCACCTTCCACTTAACATGTCTTTTAATTGGAGATGAGGGGTCCTCAATATTTGTTGTATTTTTAGTCAATAGTGCATCTTCTTGAAGTCTTTTTCTTTTCTCGTCTAATAACTTCTTCTCAAGCAAATCATATCCCCCAAGTGAAAGTAGGTGAGGGCAGTCGTTGTGTTTTTGAATTGCTTGTGCCCGTTTCCTAATATCTTGTAATGTCGCATATATAATTTCCATCAATTTTATTGAAATGAGACCGATGAAATTGGACAAGCAATATTCATTTGAAGTTAGATGCCATGCTCAACTAACCTCCTAGTTAGGTGTCTGGCGGGTTGCTGCAAATTCTTTCCAAGTTTCGAGATCAAGACCATATTTTGTGACAACATCCTGCGTTTGTTGGTCGTCAATGTTAGCAAACACAAGTTTAAAAGTAGTTGTACTGTGTACAAATTGAAGAAAGTATATGAAACAAAATCACTAACCGAACTGAAGCTAGAGAGATACAATGGCCTAGCACCAACGTACATGAACATGCGAAAGAAATTGAGATGCAAAAGCATATACTTTCCTTCAAGATTGAGGTGCAGCAGCAAGGACCAATACCCTACAATCGCAACTTCAGCTGAAAGTGGTGTGAGGGGCTCTTTTCCTGGAAACCAATTGAAGGTACGTGGTTCGAAAATAGTGACCTAGGGTACGTGAAAGGGAATCATGAACAAACTGGATAGGGGTTCGATTGAGCATAGTGGGTGCCTTCGATCTCCAACAAAGTGGTTTATTAGCTGCAAGTAATCGAAAAATCGATTGAGCACAATCAAAGGTTCCAAATGGCATCTTTCGTGAAAGGGGTTCGATTTCAGCACGACACAGGGCCAGTCAAAAATTCTTGTTATATAACAATTTATTAACGACGATGTTTTAATAACACCGTCTTTGTATGTTGTTGATTCAAAGACGGTTTTTACCAATTTTGAAACACCGTCCTAAATAAGTTGCAATCAACATTGTACTAAGACAATGTTCAAATCCACCATCGTTGTATGTTGCATTAAAGATGGGTTTTCGAACACCATCTTTATTGACTTGGCATTTATTTATGTTAATGCCACCGTGTGCCTTACTAAGACGGTTGTCTAGCAACCGTCGTTGAAAGTGCGTCATGGAATCTCCTTTTTTAGTAGTGAACTCTAACTCATTCAATACAAGCTTTGCCACTCATCTTCATTCGATTTGGTTTCTATTTTTCTACAACCACACACGCCCTTTAGAATCTATTGCAAACTATTTTTACACTTGTTTAAATTCTAACAACCACCTGAATCCAACCGACAATGCCTTTCCTTATTTGGATAGCTCGGGTATATGGGTCGAGCCTACCCCTAGCTACCACCCAACAAATGATCAAAAAGAAATAAATATTACTCTTATTGTCTCTTTTTATGAGACTCAATTAACTAAGTCATCAAGATTAAGAAAATTACTTAATCTAGTTACTAGCATTAAACATGACCTAAATTAACATGTTTTTCAAAATCAAACAAAACATTAATAAGACATACTTTTAGTCCTTTAAAAAAACAAAAAGAACAAAATGAATGGCCTATTTTTTATATAAATATATAAACTAAAGTAAAAGCTTATGAATGTTTTTTTGTATTGTTTATATTTATTATTCTTGAATTTTGGGTGGCATTTAATATTTTGTTTCATCTTAAATGTATTATTGAATGCAAATAATAAAAGTGGTGAATTTTTCAAGAAAGATGGGCTAGAAAATTCCAATAAATTTATTAGTAGATGAGAAATAAATTTTTAAAAACAAATATTTACTATTTTTTGTGTAACAATTAATGTTGCCTTAAAAAAATTGTATATTATTATCTTATAACCTATATCCAAACTAAAAACATTCTTTTTTCCTCTACCCAAATTTTGATTCTTAGTCGCCTCTCTGTTCTGCTTTCGGTTGACAATGGCAGCTTATGACGAAGAAAATGAAAGTAGATTTAGGTACTTCTTTACATCCTTCTTTTTCTTTTGTTTGTCTTTGTTCTTTCTTGTTTTAGCTTAATTGAAACATCTTTCAGAATTACGTATTTTCGTCGGCGGCGTCTTCGTAATCAATTATTGCTCTTGACTCCGCCACGAACACCTGAAATCATTCTGCACAAGGTGATTCTTTCCTTCTTTAGTAAATATTCTTTAATTTAATTTTTATTTCATGTAAATGTTGAAAATTAGGTTATTTATAACATATATATAAAAATTTTAAATATGCCTTGATATGTGAATAAGTGAACTTTTGATATAGATTTGCTTGCATTAAGATATACTTTTTTTTTATCTTTGCTTGGATTTATTCTTACACTTTGTGTAAGGTATCCTTTGTTAGAATTTGGGGGTAGGGCATAATTCAACTTCCTAAAATTGGACTCTAAGATGAGAATTGTTAAAACTTTATAAGTACCCATCAACTCACACCTATCACAATAAAGGTGCATGAGGCTACAAATTAAGGTATGCCAAGGGTGTCGACATTAAGGCTACTTTCAAACAACTCCATTATAGTTAGGGCTATTTGTGTGGAATGTGCCAATGCAAGTGGCCGGAACGAATCCATAGGAAAGCCTGGACATTCCCCTCCTCCGTGTGTGTGTGCATGTGTGCTCATGCATGTGTGAAAAGAAAAGAAAAAAAATATTAATAGGGGGAATGAAAAAGAAAAATAGCTAGGATGTTGAACTAATGTTTGCTTATTTTCCTTTTGTTGGCTACCCTACTCTTGGCTCCCCATACTTTAATTTTAGGTTGTGTTTGTTTCCTATGACAGAAATAAAAGGCCTTAGATGAAAATGATAGGAACAGGTTTGGTGCAGATAATTTCAGAAAGAAATAAGAAACTAACTTGTGGGTCCAACCATTTAATTTCCCATTTTATCCCTACTAAATAACTATATAATATTATTCCTACTCTATTTCTTACTTGTGTCTCTTAAAACAAACAACTAAACATATTATTTTATTTCTATTCTATTTTTCCTCTTTCAAATTATCTCTCTTCTATTTCTATTTATTTTATTTTTCTATTCTAAACCAAACCCACCCTTAATATCCTACCCGACTAATTCCCTTGCTCATTTAACCACCGCTATCTCCATTTCGACAAAAGAGCCACATTAACTCTAGACACTAATTCAACTTGAAACAAATGACTTTCACACTTCCTGAAACCAATCTATGAAATAAGGGTGTACATGTGTCGGATTCATAATAATAGAAAAAAGCCAAACCAAATTTTATCGTCCGACTGAAATAAACCAATCTGAAAAGAAAAAAAACTAGTTGAACAAACACAGGTCATTGTGTTAAGCCTCAACTCTAATTCTTCTATAGCCACCCCAATCGACTTGGTCACCAATAGCATGCATTCAATGCACTTATCAAACAGAGAATTCCAACGAGCCTTGTTGGAATGTAGAACAATCACTGAAGTTACTAGAACTGCAGCTGCCAAATTTAGGTGGTATAGTGGAGTCAGTAGTTATCTCATCACATATACTGTATATCGTCTATGATCCTGCACTTGTCTTTATTTATTCTTTCTTTTATTACGGTCTTATATTAGGGTTAGACTATTCCTTGTACTCTATTTATAAATAAATTTTGCTTGGAAAAATACATTTTGTTTTCAGTCTCTCTAAATGTTTCAATGTTCGGTATTAGTCTATTTTAACTTAATTGTCTGTTTTTGTCCCTCTAAATTTGAAATGTATCACTTTTTATCTCTCAAGCGCTATTTAAATCACTTTTCATTCCTCCATAAAATATTATCAAAATCATTTTGAGGAATAAAAGTGATACATTTCAAAATTAGAGGGAAAATAAAAGCAAACAAAAGAAATTTAAAGGAACTGAAATTGAATTAATTTTTTTAGAGAAATTAACAACATATTATTTCACCCTAAAAATGTTCTAGACATATAGTTGCTAGCTAGGTCTAGCTGCTGGCTAGAATAAGTGTAGGGCTAGGTTATGACATGGTGGCTACCCAGTGTTTATGAGTGGGGATGTTGTTGACCTGTGATGGAGAAAGGCAAGAGCAGCAAGCATGCGATGGAGGCGGCATTAGGTTTGGTGTAGATAAAATGGAACATTTTACTATTCCATCATAGAATGAAAAAAAAAATCATAAAGGATTCAGGTGATTGGTTCCAAATCATGGATTCTGGTACCCTAAGAAAAGGGAATTGTGTTTCATTATTTTGATATACTCTAGATTACTGGATTATGTTTATCCCTAATCAAAGATAATATCGGGAGATTTATAATAACCCATTCATCCTACTCAACCAATGAGTTTTACCCTTTTGACGGACTTGAATATGTGAACTAACATAATTGTTTTACTTTAGTTTTCCACGCATATATGTTCCTCAGGTTTGCTAAAGAAATTTGACCCCAAAGTGTTAATCTGTTATTTGAAGAGTTGGAATACCTTTAGAGAAATTCTATGCTATCTCAGAAAATTTAAGAGTTTTAGTACTGTTTTTTTCCATTTTCTCTTTCTATCTCCTCTTTTCCTTGATGTGTTGAAACCCATTTAACTATTGGTTCCAAAAACAACTGTACCAAAATCTTTAAATTTATCCTGGTAAAATAGCAACTCTCACATCTGTATGTTCACTGTGACAGAAAGGAGATCCAAGACTACTTAACTAATAAGTTACTCGCCCTTTTTTCTATGTACTTTTTTCTTTTTCATTTTTGGTATTTCAAACGACCCATGAATGCCTTCAATTCGGATTCTCTGCAGTAGGAGGAAACATGCATTCACGCAGTCGAACAATAAGAACCGTTTGATTAAGATCTGGCGGTTCAAAAATCATTTCGATAAATTTAATTTAAATACACTTTTAAAATACCAACTGAAATCAGACAGTCCATATTTCTGACCGCATGACAGTACAGAATTCAAATCCGAACTCCTTATAGTTATTGACATGTTATAATTTGACATCACCAAATTTTCACATCTGATAATGTTAGCCTTGCACATATAAGCTTAGTTAGACATTAATGTTTGTTCAAAACTCTAAGTATGATTAGTAACTTCTTTAAAGATTAAATCGGGATATTTGGAAGAATTTCAAAGGGACTTGACTAGGAGTGGTCTAAATTACTCCGAGTAAAAGTATTCCTTAAAAGATAATTGGTGTAATTAATAAAATTATATCCTAAAATACATAATTAATTGCATTAACTATCTATGTGACTGTGTTATTCCATTTTTGTTTGAAGTAAGTTAGACAACCCTAACATGACAAACTCATTTGTTTAGTTAGCACCTACAATGGAGTTTTTACATCTGTTGCATGGTCAAATAATTATAATATTAAAGTATAGAGTAACATGATTTTTTCTTTATTCGCAAATGTTGAAAATGAATAGCGGAGCACATAAGATTGGTAGTTTTAATTACCACGGTTCACATGGCTGCAATCTCAGCTATTGAAACTGCTTTGGTCAGGAACTGTCATTCCCTGTGGCTGGAATGCGACTCTTTGTTGGTTATTCATGCTGTAAATAACCCTTCTCTTGTTTCTTGGAAGCTAAGAACCAGATGTAACAAACTGTATTTTAAACTCTTCTCTCATTAGATTTAGAGCGAGCTACTCACATTTATAGGGAAGACAATCAATGTGCAGACCATATTGTCAATTTTTCTGTTCATAATTAATACACAATCTTTTTGGTGGAACTCTATTTCTCCTTTTTGTTCTCAGCCTTATTCCCGAAATGTAAAGTATTTTCCTTGACATGAGTATTGGTATAATTCCGCCATAATGTTTTGTTATTGGGATGTGCCTCCCTTTTTTTATATACTTGCCTTCCACTTTTCTTAAAAAAAATGTTCATAAAGTTCCAATCAGTGGATCAAATTAGCATATGTCACTAACACCAAACATGTATTATACCTTCCCAATTCACAAGTTGCATTATAATGCTTGTTTGTTTGTATATTTAATTTGGTGGTGGAAATTGGAATTAAATATTATTTTAATTTTTCCTAGCTTTCTCCTCGTTTTCTATTTTGAGTAGCCTAGAATGACTGATGATGATAGCGAAGAAGACATTGAGAGGGAAGAGAAGTTCTGTTTAGAAGAAAAAGTTGACAGCAAGGAGAAAAAGGCTCATGCAGAAGAGTCTGTGAACATGTTTGAGAAAATAAAGGTAATTCATCACCCCAGCTTTAGATCCCTTTTAAAATAATTTACTATTGCAAAATGTGTACATTGAAATGAGGACCTTAATCTCTTTCGGAAAATCGACATATGATATCTTTATGATTTGTTACAAGTTTTTTTTTTCGCGGAATTGCTTTGAAGTAACTTTTTTTTTGTACATGCTTTGAAGTACTTTTGATCTTGTTCATAAAATAAATAGTAAAGATTAATATATATTTTTCATTCTGTGGCTGATATATCTGGATAGTGATTGTGTTATAGAGATGATTAAATTTTGGTCTGGGTCTTGGTTATCATGTTGGATGAAGGATTTTGGGTTCTCTTTGTAGGGCTGGTATATATTGGAAATAAAATTCTTAAAATGTATGTAGCATTCTAAGGGTGATATATAATGATTCATATAATAGTTGGCTAATCAACTCCCATAGTAAGCATTGTTGATATATGACAGAGGATTGTTGGTATTTGGCCACTAATGGACATCTAGGACATTTTCTTGAGAGAAGGTTAGTGTTTTTTGAGTTGAATATAGTTGGCTTTTGTTATCAGGTCTGGAGAAAAAAATTCATATCTATCTGAAAGGTTGAGGTACCCCTTGTACCTATATTAGCATATAATCTTTGTTGGCTGACCAAAAAAAACTGGATCAAATCAAAATTCTTCATTTTTAAGTTTATTATGTTGTATATTTAATTTTATGCTGAAAATTGAAAATAAATATTATTTTAATTTTTCCTAACTTGCTCCTCGTTTTCAATATTGAGTAGCCTAAAATGACTGAGGATGATAGTGAAGAAGACAAGCAGACGGAAGAAAAGTTCACCTTGAAAAAAAAAGAAGTTGAAGGGAAGGAAAAAGAAGGCTAATGCATAAGAATCTGAGAACATGTTTGAGAAGATGCAGGTATTTTTTTCACCTGCATTGAACAAAGGATCTTCATCTCTTTTGGCAAATCGATATGTTATACACAAATTAGGTTTAGATTCCTGGAATTATTCTAATTCTATACCCTAGGTTTTCTTGGTGGTAAATGTATGCCTTGAACAGAGGATCTTCATCTTCATCATTGGACATAAATTTTAGTTGAAGTAATCAAAAGTTCAAAATGAGTCGGGGTTTTATATGCTTACAGTTGCCCTTATAATCCTCCTAATATAGTCAGTCTGTGATTGGTATCTGC
The DNA here is from genome assembly GCF_004193775.1 of Glycine soja. Taxonomy (NCBI): domain Eukaryota; kingdom Viridiplantae; phylum Streptophyta; class Magnoliopsida; order Fabales; family Fabaceae; genus Glycine; species Glycine soja. Next base: position 37,902,691 of record NC_041012.1, on the reverse strand, counting down.
AGTTTTAATTTTGCAATTAATTCTAGTTTATAAGATTTATAAGTCATAAATAACCTAAAAATATATAAGAAAATTAAGATTAAGAATTAAAAGGGGAAAGTCTTTGAATGACTAAAATGGAAAACAGTAGAGAAGCAAAGAGAGAGGAAGAAAAGAAGCGAGAAACTAGTGAGAATAAGGAAGTGAAGGAGAAATTCAAGAACAAGGAAAGGAGCTATGATCATCTAAGAGGAAGAAAGTAGGAGTTAATAAGTTAGGTTCCCAAGTTTCATACTCAACCTCATTGAAAAGAGGTGATAATTAACAACCTTAAAAACCCTTTTTTATTGTTTGATACCACCGTAATTAGGGCCTTGGGCTCTCAAGTAGTACCCCAAGGTATCCTCACAAGCTTCGATCCTTTAAACCAGCTATGAGATTAATCTTTAGTTAGGAATTAGTCACAATTAAAGTTCCTCACCCCTCCCCAAGAGTATTTTCTGCAGGAATCAAACTTAGGTTCTTTCCCACAAACTCAGCGTGTGTTGCCAACTAAGGTACACTCATTGGGTCCTTAAAACCCCTTTGGTTAGGAATTAGGAGTGATTCATTGGTTTTTCTTTTGATTCCATTGGGCTATATATATTTGAAATTTTGCATGTTATTCCTTCACGGATTTTGTATTCTCTGAGTTTTGAAGAATGCTATTTTGTATTAGTTCCCAAATAGAAAGGTACTCTTGAAACTAGTTTCTCTATCTGTGGTTTGACAGTCTAGTTATTCATACTTTGGTGGTGTAAGGAGCAGCTCGAAATAGTTCAACCAGATTGAACTATACATGCATAATAATTAATAACCATTCTCCATTGGATATACTGAACAAGTATGCAAGTCAATCAAATCAGTTGAATCTTGTCTTGCCAAATATATCAACTTTAATCCAGTGCAAGGAACATCCTGCTTGCTAATTTTTGTATCTCTTTTGAAAGTCTCCTTACATCACTCATAAATATTGTATCTTGTCTATATGTAGCTTTTTTGGCTTGAAATAGTTGTTCTTAGATCATGTTGCCATATGATAAATGGACCTATAATCCAGTGAGGTCGAGGGAGGAGCATCCACACAGGCAAGAGAGAAGACCTTGCGTACAAGTTGTTGTTAGGATGAGAACTGAGAAGATGATTCAAGAATAGTGGACACAGGAGGAGTTGACATTGGAGAATGAAATGTGGGATAAGAATTGATGGATGAAGAGAAATTAGGAGACAAGTTAGTTGGTGAGGATGAAATTTGAATTGGGGGAATCAGATTGCATATGATGTGTGATGGAAAGTGGTTGAGGAAAAGGTGAGGAATTGGATTGTGGAGTAGGAGGGATTTCGTGAGAAGTTGACTGAAAGAAGGAAGAGTAGGGAAAAATATTCTCAACATAATGAAGATAGTATGAGACAAAATTTTTTGAACTTTGAGGATCATAACAGTAGAATGCGCTTTGAGTGGAACTCTAGCCTAAGAACAAGTTTGTACTTAGGAAGAAGTTTATTATTTGTGAAAGGAGTAAGCCAAGGAAAGACACAAACAACCAAAGACCCACAGTTTAAGATAATTAGGTGGACGTTTGAAGAGAAATTTCATAGGAGATATCGTACATAGTTCAGGAGTAGGCATTCAATTAACAAGATTTGCTATCATTTCAAGTGCATAAGACCAAGGGAAGGGGAGAGAAGCATGGTTAAGAAGGCATTGAGCAGTTTCAATTAGATGTCTATGTTTATGTTCTGTGAGTCCATTATGTTCAGGTATATTTGGGAGGGGGGGTGGGCAGTTGAGTTGAGTAATGCCTTAAATTTTAAGAAAATTATGTGACTTGAGATATTCACCACCACTACTAGTATAAGTTTTGATTTTGGAATTTAACTGATTTTCCACCAATGATTTTGAGTCATCTGATTTTAATTTAATAGGGCAAAGCCAAACATGTTTTTGAGAAATGGTTAATCAAAATGGCATCAAATGGTATTAATTTGTTTAAGGAATTGAGGCATGGCCTCATATATCAGAAGACAATTTCTAGCAAAGTACTAGATAGAGTAGACTAATGGAATGGTAATTTATAAGTTTTATTGGACAAACAATCAGAACAAACTGAAGAGAACAACTGAACTTGAATTTGACAACTTTGTAATGCATGCTAAAGAATTAGAGATGTTGGGTGACCAACGGGACAGAGTCACAGGGTAGAAGAAGAGGAACGAACATGATGAGCTTGAACAGAAGGTCCAAATGTCAATTTGTAGGCATGATTTAAATAAGGTTAGTGTGACATAATTGTGAGACAGAGATAAGATTTTGAGTTACAGATGTTACATATATGGCATTGATGAGTTGGAAAGGAGTGAAAGATGTAAGTATAGTGGTGGAGCCAGAGTGTTGAAAAGAGAGATGGATAAATTTCCAAGATCACAAATCAAGCAACCAAGTGGGATCAGAACTTTTATCATGTTGTGACATATTTGCTTAGTAGAGATGATGATCAGAGGGATCCATGCAGCTTGTAACATGTTTTGGCAGTGTGGTCACAACGACCACAATACTGGCATGCAGGGACTGAGTGAGAGACATTACCCCATTGAGTGTTGTTGTTTGGAGGGTCAGCAGAAGTAGAGGAATTGTGACTTGGCCATGAGTTGAGGATGCGTGAGAACTATTAGTGTAGTTTGTAGTACTGGAGTCTAGGAATGGACTATTGCTGACATTCCTCATGTTGGAGAAAAATCTCTATCAAAAAGTTTGTTGAAAAGTTCAGCAAACAAGGGAGAATCACATTCTCGAATGGAGGCAGAGAATTCATGAAATGCAGGGCCAAGTCCCTTCAACCCAATGATGAGTAAATCAAGATCATCAACAAGATGACCAATAAGTGAGAGTTCATCAGCCAAGAGGAAAATGGATAGCAGATGTTCAGTGACACTTAAGGTGCCTTTTGTTATTGAATCAAGACTCTCCTTGAGGGACATGATGGGAGTATGTGACCTACTAGCATAGTACTTTTTAAGTCGGTCCCATGCAGAAGCAGAAGTAGCAGACATCATAGGATTTGGATAGAAAGTAGCCAAGAAGGTCCTTGGCTTCAAGATCTGAATGTGCTAGATGTGGTGATTATCAGAATTAAGTTTGGTGGGAAGGGATGACACTGTAGTTAGCTCAATGAGTGGATTGGTGGAAGGAGTCGCAGCAGCCATAGGAAGAAAAAGAAGGAACAATTCAAGCATTGAAGCTACTAGCTATATGATATTATTATGTAGAGAAATTAATGAAGATAACTGTTGTAAATATGTAATTAATTTAGGACAGAATGGTTTCCTATAATTAACACTGATTAAGAACAGAGATATCATACCAGAAAATTAGGAGATTTTATTTCCCTATTTTCAGTTATTCTTGATTATCAATGGCCTATATAAGCTTAGTAGCAGACTCATGATTGTATTTCAATGTCAAGCAATAATATTCAGATTATTTCCTTTAATGTTTCCTTTTCAACTATAACATATGTTCTATATATGTCAAAGTCATGGTACAAGTACAACAATCAAGAGAGAGAATACAAGGGAACAGAATATGATAAGACTGTTATCCACTTAGGTTGTTTCAAGTGATTGAGAAGTTGACTCATGAACACAATTCATGCCATCAGAGGAGAGAATTTTTTTATGTGAACCCCACCACCAAAAGATTCTCCCCTTATAATCATTGCTTTGTCGAAGTGTACTATTTATTTCCTATATCACTCTCCCCTAATTCTCTTTTCCTTAGTTCAGTCCATCCAAACAAAGTGTAAGTGCTTAGCAGTGAGTTCTAGTAGCCTGACTGATAATTGAAAATTTCTAGACAATCTTATGCTATCTATTATGTCCCTGCCAAATTTGATATGGTAGCAAGCCAAATTTGATATATTTCAAGATTATTTGTTTTCTACAGGTTCAAGTCCTAAGTTAAACTTATGCAAAGTATGATAGAAAAGTTACTCTCTTTGATATTAGAGAGACTTGGATTACCAATTTTATTTATTTTTTTGTTGAAAATGGTCTTTAAAATTTGTGCTAGCTAGAACATCATTACTAGATGTTATTACCCTAGTGTAGAGCTGGACCTCTACTAGGTTTGCTATGTGGGGTGTTATTACCCTTTTGATCCAAGATGATGAGGGTAGTCTTCAGGTCTTTATTAAGATCTAATTCCGGTTCTAAGGCGAAGAGTGATGTCTGTGATGATTGGGAAATGAAGAGCCAAGAAGTATGGTCTTGGTCTTGGTCTTGGTCTTGGTGGATTGTGAAGGGATCCTTTCAATGAGGCATTTCTGGTAGTTAATGGATTGTTATCATATGTATTAGATCTGAGATGGATCTATATGCAGATAAATAACTTGGATGAAGAAGAGCAATTGACATTATAATAGAATAGCATTTCTTTGAAGAAGTGCATACAAAATTTAGCCTTTTAAAACAACTTCTCAATGGACAGTTTAAATTATACAAGGGCAGAATTAATTTTGAAGCAAAATTTGAATGACACTGAACATGAATGATTAACACCACAATTTCATTCATGTTATAGAAGAACAATATAGGTCATGAATTAAAGTAACAATTAGAAATTTCAGTGGCAAATTTTGGAGTAGAAAAATTAGGGAAGGTTTAGGTCTCCTACCTAATATAGTGACTGTAGGATTGAAAGAGTCATAGTTGTTCCTCTCAAGTGCAAGGATTCAAGTTAAGTGTTTGTTGGGATAACAACCATAGCTATGAACCATTGTCTAGTCCTTAGTCCTTGGTGTTCAATTGGGTGAATAAACCTCTAACACTTCACCTGTTGTGTTTTTTTTTTTATTACCATGATATTGGTGTAAAGTATCATATTGTACTACAAGTTATCAAAATATATATAGTTATGTGCCAAATCATACAAGAGTGAAAAGGCAAAAAATCGTGAGACTTCATTAATCTTTTAGTCCCTAAAAATATTATGATTTTCTTGTTTTCGTCCTTTTTATGTTTATTGCAAACATTAATGATTAAGGTACAAGAGTGAAAAGGCAAAAAAATTGTGAGACTTAATTAATCTTTTAGTCCCTAAAAATATTATGATTTTATTGTTTTTGTTCTTTTTATGTTTATTGTAAACATTAATGATTAAGGTAATGAAATGAATCGTTGTGTGCATAATCTATTTATGCACTTAGATATCCATTGTGGGTATTTCTATGGCTTGTTGTAGTTGAAAGTGCTCACAAATTTTTTATTCTATCATTATCATTATCATCTGAAATTTTTAATTTTTATTATCATCTTATTTGACACTTTCAGGTAAAGACGTACATTTGGATGAACATCGCAAGGGTGGACTTGTTTAGTATTGCCGTGTGGTCAACCTAGACAATGCTATGCTAGACCAATAATAGTTGTGTTACTGTATTAAAACTTTTATGATGTAATAACAAATTATGGTTTGACATTCTGATTAATCAACGACTGAAATATTCTTCTGGTATCCCATTTAATTTTTTTTTGTTTTAGTTAAGTACCCTAAATTTACAAAGTTTTATTTTGATCCCTTCAAGTATTTTTTTTTATTAAATTGGTCTTTCTATCAAATTTTTTAATATTAATAGTGTTAATTTTGCCTAGCATGGCAAATGTCATATTATGACATTTGCATATATCTCATAGTGTAACAAACTGACGGAAAGACTTAAGGTGCAGAACTAAGATAGAAAAATATTCACATGATTGAATAAAATTATATTACGCTTATATAATCTCTTTCAAGACCATGTGAATGAGTACTCGAGAGTCTAAAATTGATATTTAAACATAAATAATAAAATATTAAAATTGAAGGTGTACTATAATTAATTATTGAATCATAATAATGAATTTTTAAAATGTGTCACCATAAAAATTTTGAAGATACTATTGTTTTTTTTATTAATTAAACAGCTATTTAATATAGAAACAAATAAATTGTTTATTCATTCTAAATTTAGAAATTATAAACTTAACTTACTCAAATAAATTTAAAAATTATAAAGTTAATTTTAAAAAATAAGAGTAACATAAATTAAAATACTGAATCTCTTTCAATAGGATCGGAGATTCATAATAAATTTTGAAGTTATACACTTAATTTTTAAAAATAAGAATAACATTCCATTCTTCAAAATGCATTAAAATACTGACTCACTTTCAGAATGACGCGAAATGCATGTTTGCAAAAAATAAACAGATCTCATTATTTATCTAATTATATATGCATATATATATGTGTGTAATTTCTTATCAAAGATAAATTAATGATAAACAATTTTAATCTAACTATAGTTTGTTTATATATATTTAAAGACATTTATTTCTTATAAATTTTAATAATGATTGAAATTTATTTCATTAAGTGACAATAAAATAAAATAAAATAGACCAAAATAGTGTATTTTCGTTATAAAAATGTATTTATGGAAATCAAATATATTTTTTGAGGGGTGGAAATCAAATTGTTGTTTAAGCCTTATATATTTAATTTAAATACTTATAAATCGTTGTTTGTTGTTCTGTAACGCAAGCAAGCAAAAACCTCGAAGATTTAGGGTTTCGCATTGCTACTTCGCGTTCGTTCATCTCTCTCTCACGCCTCGTAATCTTCGTTTGCTTTGTTTTTCGTTCCCTCTTTTCTTTCCTGAACCCGAGTCCATTCCGTTTAGATTCTTCTGTGTGGAATTGCGAGCTAATTTTGTGTCATGTTCTTTTTGTTGCAATTTTTTTTTAAAAAAAAATTAGGTTTTAAAATTGGCTATTGTTGTTTTGTTGGTTTTGGTGGTGCAGAAGATTTTCAAGAACACATTCCAATCTGGATTTCTTTCCATTTTGTACAGCCTTGGGTATGCTCTGTTTTGGCGTGTTTGTTTCATATTTCTGTTTCTCATGTTTGCTGTGATGAAGTTGCTGAAATTTCTCATTATTTTTTAATATTAAATAGGAGTAAACCTTTGCAGATATGGGACAAAGAAGGTACGTAATTTCTTGTTTGCAGTTACATCAAGTGGTAATATTTTGGGATTTGAATGCTTCAGAGTGAGGGATTGTGATAAGAAACATGCACATGTATAACAAAGTATGAAGTTATTACAATCTTAATTATTCATTTTCCAACCAATAATTGGACTTTATTGTCTGAAATACACCCCTTGTAAGATCAAATCTTCTGAGCTTGTTTTAAATTCAATACTCTGCCTTGCATTGTCTGAAATTATGACCGAATGATACTTAATTCTTGTTTTCAGAATTCTATTTATGGTTTATGTCATGAAGTATTAAGATTCCCACCGTGTGGCTGACTGATAGCAGACCTATAGTTAAACCAATGACTGGACTTTATTTTGAGCTTGTTTTAAATTCAATACTCTACCTTGCATTGTCTGAAATTACAACCTAATGATGCTTAATTCTCGTTTTCAGAATTTTATTTATGGTTTATGTCGTGAAGTAGTAAGATTCCCACCATGTGGCTGACTGATAGCAGACCTATAGTTAAACAGGTCAATGTTAGGAAGAGAAGGAGTAAGCCAATTGTAAACATAACTTAGTTGGAGTTGGTTAGGAGGTTTGCTATGGTCAGTTAAGGGGGCTATCCTATGTACCAGATGGTGGGAGCACTTCTTACCCTTCATTACCTCCCCCCTCCCAAGGGCCAAAACGATACCATTTTTGTGGTGTCTCTTTTACCCGGCCCTAAAACACATATCGAGGCAGAAAAAGTTGTGTATTGGTGCAATTTCACACAGTTATGGCCGTGAAAGGCAGCACAACCACTGACAGCAAGGCGTGACACCACCTTCTGGAGTGGGGATGCTTGCTTTCACCAGCGTGACATGCTATTGATAACTATGGCTGGCACCCACAATCACCAATTTTTGTATGAAATTATAGACAAAACACATGCTAGCCTTATAATGATTGGAGTTTGGCTGATCCTAGGTCTTAGAAAATACGACACACTGGGAGTATCAAGTTACCTCAATTTCCGAACATCAATCTCCAGCCAATTTCTTTTCTAAAAATTTATGGAACATAATAACCACTTAAATTTGATCAAACTCTCATTCTGCACCATCACTCTCCACATCTAAGATCTCTTAATCACTATTCACCTCAGTGATTGTCTTTTCCTCTGCAATCTCTTCAATGACTTTGGATTGTTCTTCATTTTGTGAATTATCTGTAGCAACCGTTGTCTGATCATTTCAGACTCATCGTCGAACTTAGGTTCTATTCCAGATGGCATCCTAGTGAGTAGCGACTAGTGAAGCTGCACCATTTAGTGGAACACCAACGTAAGAAACCAGTGTCCTACTATATGAGTGTTATTTAATTCAAAAGGATTGGACTGCAGCTTTTACTGGCAGAAAATGGAAACAAGTAACAACCCGAGATGAATCTCCTTGACACATTCTACCAAAGCTAATGCTCATCAATAAAAAAAATCCCTGTGGAAAGTCTAACCAAAATTCCACACTATCATGCTAACCTTGCCCCTATATCTTGCTATAACATGTCAACTCAGCTCCTCCTCACCCTCCTAGAACCCCCTTCCTTTTAGTATAGACTATAGAATCCAATAGCAATAGGAGCAAAGGTCCTATCAGTTACACAAATCACTCAATTTCCCTTGCTTGTTCTCATGCACTCTGTTACATTAAGCATTTGATTCTCCTTGATTGCCTCTCTGCATTCTTTCCTAATCCTAATATAAACCATAGTGATAGGTGATCACCTGACAATACTTTCCCTAGAAGCCTTCAACTTGTCTTCAAGGTAAAATGTAGGAAACTATTCTTGCAGTCTTGTAGATATTCCCAAGAATTTTCAAAGTCAGGAAGGTCCTGCCATTTAATTAGGACTTCGGTGAGATCCTCTGTATTGATTCTGTAATCCAGCACCTTTGCTGCGTCAGGCTGTATCTCAAGCTCCCATTCATCACTCATCAGATAGAAAGGTAAGCAATGCTTGAATATCAACAGGTGTAGACAGCTGCTAGCAGGCAACTTCAATTACAAAGAACCTAGGACCTAGCTTTTCATTAACCGGCCTAACTAAATCTCCACATTGGTAGTATACATCCCCTTCTATACTTGTCACCTTATGTTTTCATTGTATTTTTGGCCAACATCAAGTTATGCTTGAGATCATCAACATCTGATCCTGTTCTGTCATTAAATGGTTAACCCTCTCATCAGTTGATGGAGTTGTGGGACTTCTAAATAGTATAGAAGGGATTTAGGACCCACCCCTTTTTAGACTAGGTTAGATCTGTAAACAAATTACTCAAGAATGTATAGAATGACAGAGGGAAAAAAAGAATGGAAAAGAACGAATCTTCTGTATTATCAATTAAGGGAAAAAGAAACCAGGTACATGCAGTGGTGCCATGATTATTGGTGTTATACCAAAATACTCAGCCCAACTGAGACATTTGGCCATTGCTTACGCTTTGAAGTTGTTAAACATTGCAAATTCATCTCTATGCATCTATTGACAACCTTAGTGTGGCTATCAGGTTGAGGGTGGTAAGCCAAACTAAATTTGAGTTTGGTACCTTCCATCTTGAATAACTCAGTCCAAAATCAGCTGATAAGAAAGAGCCTGTCCCAGTCAGAGACTATTGATGATGAGCAGCCATGCAGTTTGACAGCTTCTTTAATAAAACTTCGGACACTTCCTTAGCCAAGTAAGGGTGACTTAAAACCACAAAATGGGCATATTTAGTGAATCTATACACTATAACCATGATAGTGTCCACTACATTGGCTTAGTTAACCCTCCAATAGTCCAATGAAATCCATAAAAATGTCTGGCCAAACCCGAATGGGTACTGGTAGTGGCTGTAATAGCCTGGCAGGAGATAGGGCTTGGTACTTGTTTCTTTGGCAGGTGCTCATACTGCTACATAATTGTGTATTACCATTATGCATTCCTTCAGATAAAAACAACCGAGTAATCCTCTTATAAATTCTGAAAAAACCCAAATGCCCTCCTATGGAAAAATCATGAAAGCTGGCCTCATAGTTAGCATATTTGTGGCTTGTTTGATTATAAGAACAATCTTTTTCATGTTCAAGGTAAATATTATGTGACTGATTTTTCTTGAACTTTGTTTAGTTGTGAATGCCCATGTTAAACGACCACAGGATGAAGACATACAATCCAATGTACTGGAAATAATTGGATCAAATATTCAGTCCACATACATTACATGCCCAGCTGACCCAGCTGCAACACTTGGTATAAAACTTCCATTCTTGGTTTTGATTGTCAAGAATCTAAAGAAGTATTTCACATTTGAGATTCAAGTTTTGGATGATAAGAATGTCAGACGACGATTTCAAGCCTCAAATTTTCAAGTGTGTAAGTCTGCCCATGTTTGTGTGTCGAATGGGTTTACCCACAACTTGCAGAATTTTAATTTCTTCCATATGTATTTTGTGCACGACTGCTTGCTTGTACCTAATATCATAGAGAACTTTGATTTTCTAAATAGTAATGCTTTGGCATGATTCTATTTTTGGGTCATTGTATTTTTTAGTTAGAAAGTCTTAGAGGAATCTTGGTTATGTTCCTCGAGTCTGATGAAATTCACATTTTTTTACTGCATCTACATTTAATTAGTTTGTATGTGCAGAATTGCATTGAGATTAAGTACATCTATTAAGTACAATCTTTCGTTTTTAAATCACCGTAAGACTGGGGAATATTAGTGTTAAAATAGTTCTTATTATCATCCAATGTCATTCTTTAGTTATACTGTGATGTTTATAAAAATAAAAAGATTAGGAAAATTATAACAACCATTTTTGCTAAAACAATCTTGATATGTTTTCTGAAATACATGGGTCCCTTTTCTTTTTTAAATACTGTCAAATATGGATTACAAATGATTTCATGTTCTCTTATTTTCATGTCATAATAGGCTGTCACTCGGGTAAAGCCCTACATTGCACTATGCCACTGAGAATGATGAGGGGTGGAATCAAATCCAGTTTAACCTGGCTGATTTCACCAAGAGAGCATATGGTACTAATTATGTGGAGACACTGCAAGTTCAGGTCCATGCAAACTGTCGCCTGAGAAGGATTTACTTCTCTGACCGCCTCTACTCTGAAGAGGAACTCCCTCCAGAGTTCAAATTGTACCTTCCAATGCAGGTTAGACTTTAGAGATGCCCTCATTTGGATGACTAGTTCTGTTTATGTTTATCTTTTATTGTAAAGTGTATGTTATGAGTCTCTCTCTCTCTCTCTCTCTCTCTCTCTCTCTCTCTTTTTTTTTTTTTACTTTTTTTGATAAAATCTCACCTTGTGCTTATCATCATGCAGAAATCATGAAAAAATGGGAGTTTGGAGTTGTAGCCTGGAGAAATTGATGTGATTTTATATGCGTACTACTAGTTGATTTTATTCTAAACTTTGTAATTATGTTGTGCTAGATTAATATTGCTCGTTCCAGTAACATTAAGTTGTGTTCTGATGCTTGTCTCTAATATTCATGTCTTTGTATGTTAGTTTCTAACCAAAGAAAGGATGATAGTGTTATAAATGCATTGCATTAATAATAGATATGCCTGATATCTGGTTATCTTAAGAATAAATAAAAAAATTCAAATAGAATAAACATTGAATATAAGTGGGTAGCGGGAATCAATAACAAAATACAAAATACGTTCTTGTTTAACTTAATGTAATGTATTTGCGAAGTTCTTATATTGGGTTTTCCTTCTTTAAAGAGAAGTTGGGATAGAAACAATTTTGTGTTTTTAAAAATTAAAGCTAATTATTACATTTTAAGAGTATAAAAGATAAGAACATAAAAATTAAAGACTATTTACAAACAAATGAAAGAAAAGTAAAATAGTTAATTTGGTGATTTTTGTTAAAACTTCAGCTTCATGAAAGTTGCTGTTTCTTTTTATACTAATCATTTATGTAAAGGGCCAAAACAAAAAGAAATAAGAGAGCCAAGGCTATTGTATTGTGCACTTTCATCATTATTGCATTTTTTTAATCGGCTTTCCTGGATGCGATGGGAGGTGCAGGATGTAATGGTGGAAGTGCAGAAAATAAATTCCAAGAGACAATGATGTTTCTAAGTTCCACGGTGAAGGCTAAAAAAAATAGTGCTACAAAAGTTGAGATATAGTTAGTCATGTGGTATTGAGAATCAAAATGATTAAGTGAAAGAAATATCAAGGATTTCAATTGATGTATAGATTAACGCATTTAGTTCGAGACTGCAAAGATAAAGAGTGATTTACTACATGCAGCCAATGGTGCTTTTGGTTTGATTCATTAGCTAAATGACATCATGCAAATTAATGAAATGCATTTCTGTTTATATTTAAGTTTTAAACTTTTATAATGAAACAAATTAAATTGCTTATTGCTCGTGGAGCTCTTCTAGTTAGATTTAATTTAGGGCCTAAAATCACATTTAACAATTTCAAAGCTTTGCAATAAAAGAAAAATAAAGTAAATACTTTTTTAGACGACAATTCTTTATAAAAAAAATTGGGAACAAAATTCATCTGTTAAATATCTGATCTGACAAATAATTCAGACGTCTACAACCACGAATAAAATTTGGGTTTAGAAAATAATTAGAGAGTTTTTACATGGATTCAGATAGCTGAAGAGAGTTCCAAAGAAGTTAGAAGTATCATGAATTCACGATCATTAGTTTTAGAAGAAAACAAATTTGAAATTTTAGAAATGTACTTGCATGATGTAACCTCTGGAATTAATAAGTCAGTGAATTCCCAATAAAAGCAATACCCATAATCCTGTTACAAATTTAGCTGTACATAAACTAATGTTTAAAACAATTTAGAATAACCATGCATCTCATTAACCACCTGCACTCAAGGACTTTCAAAGGCACCAGTAGGACATTGGTCATCGAGCAATTTATCCTTTCCATGGACACAAGAAAATTTGAGTTTGACGACCTTCGCCAATTTCCTAGTTTCCTGGTAATCAGCAAACATGACCAGTAAATAAAACAATGTATTTTGACAGAATTCAACTACAAGGTGGAGCACAATGATCTTAGAAATTGTTGCACTTAAAAAGGAATAGACAAAAGTAGTTAGTTTGTGAAAGAAAGTGGATTCATACATATGCAAAAGTAAATCTTATTGTATTAATCTGTTAATGCTTGGGATATAACATCTATTAGACTTTTGTAGATTTTTACTCAAAGTCATCTCTGATCTGTGTAAGTTAAGCTATCCTCCCCCATTAATGTTAGGTGTCACTTATGCTACAATTAGATGCTATCTAGAGAGTAAAAATGTAAAACATTTCCAATAAACAAGATTGCAGCATAGGGATGAGTAACTATATGTAACAAGTAACTATTTGATTAGAAACAAGTAACTATATGTAACAGAGTGGATACCTTATCCAAAGCTAGACAATTTGGAGGCATTCAGTGGCTGGAATTTCTGCCATAGTATTCTGATGATACTTTTGACGTACAAACTATTACTCCCCCGATATTGATTAATCTTCAAAGTACAAACCAATTTGGAAATCTGTACTAACATAGCTCCTGATTGACAGCTCTTTCAATCTGATATCATAAATGCATTTCAATAATTAGATGAGAAGAATGGACATTAGTAGATTTTAAGAATCTAAGAGTTTCTTCGAAGTTAAGGAAACATTTGAAAACAGAAAGCTACATAATATGTTATTAGGTTAAATTACTTAATTGGTCCTTAAATTATTTTGGAATTTTCAAGTAAGTCCCTAAATTAAAATAGTAGGTCCCGGTGGTTATTAATCTGGCAGATTGAAACTGCCAGAAAATGACAGTTTATGGTAATTTTAAAAATCTTAGGGACTCGATTTAAAAACTTACATGATCAAGGACCTAATTATTATTTTTAGTTTAGAAACCTACCTGAAAATTTTAAAATATGATAGGGATCCACTGAATAATTTAACCATGTAATTAACAGAAAAACCGATATGTGGAAAAGTAACATGAGAACATCAAGCAAAAAAAGATGAGAAGAGACAGAAAATGAAGCCCAACCCACATCATAGGAAGCTCTGCAAAGCAAGACTGAGTTTTCAATGCATAGTATGATTTTTGAATGCCTTTTCATATTTAATATAAACAATATCATATTTCAAAAGCTACAAAGATACCACCGAGAATTAGCACCTGATGAATAGCTACAAAGTTATTATTTTAAAATTATCATTTTTTATATCTCTCTACCTATATTGACTCTCATTAATGTTTGTTTGTAGAGAAAATAATTAAGTAAAAATATACAGAAAAAAAATAATCAATACATCTAAAAATTAAAAAATAATCTTATAAAAAAAAGACAAATAAATTGTTATAAATAATCTTATAATTTGGATCTGAGGAAGTATTAGATATAAAAGAAAAAAAAAGCTGACGCGTTAAGAAGCATGTAGAAGTTTGACGACAATTCTTAAACATCAACATCATTACCGTGTAACGACACGCGTTTAATGTGAGCAATCTTTGGCCAGTCTTCGCCTTTGGGTTCCCGGCAACGTTGTTTGAGCAACGGACAATTGTAAATGCTCAAAGTTGAAATGGATTTGGGCAGACCCTCCTCCGGTAAGCATTGGAGCCTGGGGCAGTCAGAAAGATGCAATTTCTTGAGAGAGGAGAGGTGGCAGAGACCTTTGTAGTCCAGTCTTTTTAGATCTTCACAATGACTGATGTCTAGAGTAACAAGAGAGTGTGGCAGTACACCTTCCTCAGGAAGACACTCAACATCCACTTTTCCAATAGATAATCTTTCTAGAGAGTGATTGTCTCCCAAGGCACTTTTCAATAAGGAGATAAGTTTGGAACTACCATAGAGACGCATATTTTTTAAATTTGATGGCAAACCTCCTTCGGGAAACATTTGAACTTTTGGACAATGAATTATCCACAGAGAATCAAGAGATGGAAGGAGGACATGCATTCCTTCAGGCAATGATTCTAATTGGGGGCACTCTATGATACTCAGAGTCTCGAGATGATTATGAGCGTGCCCCTGTGAAATCCTCTGTAGATTAGGACACTTCCTGATATAAAGGACCCCGAGTATTGGGAAGATATCTAAGTGAATGGTCGTTAGAGAGTCGCAGCCACCTATGATTTCCAACTTTACAAGGAAATCATAGCAACTGTGCATGGGAATATTCTTATTTGAACAAGCGTAATTGTGTCCAATCTGTTCGAGTAAAGCTGCCTCCACGTTGTAACCTTCAATGGTAAGCACTTTCAAAGTTGTCGGATGATCAATTTGCAGCTTTCCACAGTCTCCTAGGAATAATTGATGAATATCAGGGGCACTGAGAGCAGAAGGTACAAGTTGTTCGCACCCAGAAATCTTTAGATCATTTAATTGACATAGTTGCTCTGGCAAGTGCCCTTTCAGCTTGGGACAATCCTCTATATAAAGACGTTGAAGACGTGGAAAAGCACCTGTCATACATTCCCATTCTTCCCATTCCTTCATATCGTAGAACTCCAAAGATTCCAAGGATGTAAATGAACAAGAGCTACTACCGTAAAAATCAGCATTAATACTCACAATCCCATCAAGCCCTCCAATTAAAAGCTCCTTCAGAAGTGGCAAAAGTCCAAGGGGAGGCAAACATAGGCAATATTTACAGTTCTTCAAGCTTAACCACACCACATTACATAATGAATTATCCAATAACCAACTAGGAAATTGAGTACCACCGTAGTTCCCGATTGACAATTTCTCCAAATGTCTTGAAGGTTGCAGATTCTCAAGTACTTGTCTTTCTTTTATTGAATCATCAAGGTTCTGGTGCTCATTCCATTTTAACTCTAGATCCAGAAGATGAGTTTTATTTTTCAAATCTGCGGCCAATGCATCCAAGGGATTCACAATATTTTGCAGCTCCTCAATTGATAGCCTTCCATGAAGATTGAGTTCCCCTAGCTGTTGAATACTGCAGTTGTCGCTGCCCATTCCAACATAAAACGAACTCAACACCTGAAGATTCTTCAGTTTTCCAAAATGCATTGGCATCTTTCTCACTTTAGTGTACATAAATTCAAGACAGCGCAAATTGGTGAGTTTATGCAAATTTGAGGGTAGCTCCTCCAAATGGTCACAAGAATTCAGCTTCAAGACTTGCAAGTTACAGAGAAAACAAATTGAATCAGGCAGTTCTTTTATGTAAGTTTTAGAAAGGTCTAACGAACGAAGATGCTTAAGATTGCCTACAGAGTCAGGCATCTCTATAAGATCACAACGAAACAAAGATAAGATGCGTAAGAACTTAAACTTGGAGCACAACTCATCTACTAGTTTCCTACCACCCCAAATATACATATCTCGTCCTGGAAGTGTGGGCATAAATGTCCGTAGCCTTTTAGCATGATATAAACTCCCGTACCCATCAAAATATTGATGGTATTCAGGTACAAATGAAAAATGACGGACTTTTGATATACTTTTTGTTTTATCAACTCCTAATCTGAAACAGATGTCCCCACAAACATATTTTGCCAAATCATTGAGAAGATCATGCATGACAAAACACTTTTCTCTACTTGATCGTTGAAAGAAGGACCTTGATAATAGATCATTGAAGTATTGTTCACCAATTTCTTCTTGAGGAGTACTCTCTTGAGAGCATTGTACAAAATTTTCAGCCACCCATAACTGAATTAAGCTATCCTTGTAAAACTCGTGATCTTTAGGGAATAAGGCACAATAAGCGAAACATCTCTTGAGATGAGAAGGAAGATGGTAATAGCTCAACAATAAAGCAGGGATGATTTTACTGTCTTCTTTCGGTAACTCCCATATCTTGCTTTTCAATACACCTTCCCATTGTGAAACAGATGGTTTTGTGTGTAAAAGACATCCAACTGTTTCTAAGGCTAGAGGCAACCCTTGGCACTTCTCAACTATCTTTATACCAATCTCCTTCAGCTGCTCATTCAACTTAGGATAATCATCTTGGAATGCATGCTGAGCGAAAACTTGCCAGCTGTGATCTTCTTGTAATTGCTTTAGTTCATGTACTTTGTTTGACTGCATGATTGAAGCAACCTTGTTACTGCGAGTCGTGACAAGAATTTTACTTCCCTTAGCCCCGTATTTAAGAGGAGTTTGTAAAGCCTTCCATTGGTCTCGATCTTCGTTCCAAACATCATCCAGAACGAGAAGATATTTATTCCCCGACAACTTTTCTTTCAATCTTCCATGAACCATTTCTAGGTCGTCTCCACTGTCTTCTTTTGATTTAGTGATTTTGTTAAGAATTGTCTTGGTTAACATCAAAACATCAAAATCATCCGAAACACAGACCCAGACTTTGATGTCAAATTTAGCCTCCTGTATCCTTGGGTTGTTATATACATGTTGGGCAAGCGTGGTCTTACCCATCCCACCCATTCCCACAATCGAAAGTATTGATATCTTGTTATGATTGTCAGTGTCAGAAGTCAGCCAATTAAGGATCATATCTTTGTCATAATCTCTGCCATAAATAACACTTTCAACCACCAAAGATGTGGATGACAATTTCTGTGACACTTTACTACCCGATCCTGATCCAACCCCAACATCACTAACATTTTTCAAACCTAGATCATTCTTTTGGTCTAAAAGAGAATCTAGGTCATCAAGGACATCTATGATCCTTGATTCAAAATCGCATACCTTGCTAGCACTGGTCTGGGATTCAGCTTCCAACTCAGTTTTGGAGAATTCGCAGTCTATTTCATCCAACAGATCCTCGGTATCAAGCAACACGTCTCTGACGTCATCAAGCCATGCTTTCACATATGCATCAGTGAACTGCTTTTGTTCTGCATCATCAACCACAGCATTGACGGACACCAGCTTCCTCTTCAACTTTTTCAGCAGCCTCCCATCGAGCTTTCTTCCAAGAAAGTAATCCAAAACTTGATGAGAATCCAGCTTGTCAAACAGCACCTGAAGGACAGCACCAAAAAGAGCACCACCAAGGGTTTCTAGTACTGGCATGGTTGGAGAAAGAAAGTGGTTGAACCCAAAAGAAGAAAGGGTTGTGAAAATTGCAAGTAAGAAAGGGTAATGCAGATAGTGAGAACAGGTAATGAATGTTTGATGGCAAACCAGTAGCTGTTGATTCTTCCGGACAGCATAATAATGTGTGGAGCACATCAAATTTCAAAGTTTTTTAACTAGTGTGTGACCCACGGATTAATCACTTAATTTTACGAATATTTTTTATAAATACTTTTTTAAACTTGTTTCAAGAGCTTTTTATATCTAAAGTATGCTATTTCTAATTAATTAATATTATTTATTATAGATATATAACTGATTATATATAGTAGACTATATTTTTAAATATAAGGTATGAGAGAAATAAAAATTAATTACCTATTAGATAAAAATAGAAATTTAAATAATTATTGTGAAATAATATTTCAAATAATCTATGGTAAGAGTTTTTAGTCATTATAAAAAAAATGAAAACAGTATATTATTATGAAACGAAATTTTGAACTATATTTTTAAAATTAAAATATTAATGTAAGCTATGCATGTCATGTCATGCGGGAACTATATCCATTTATAGATATCAAACAGATTTAAATATGTTACCGTTGATAAATATATGGTTTTTATGTTTATTTTTTAATAAATTTTATTTTGTGTTACATTTTTAATAAAATAATAATTTTATTTTTAGTTTATGATATTTTTTATTTTTAATAAGTTAGTAAGTTTTATATTTGTTTTTTATAAAAAAAATCATTTAATATTAATCAGGACTACACAAAAATTGACTAATTTATTATAGAACAAACCTAAATTTGTCAAGGAATAAAATAAAATATCAATGATAAAAAATAAAATTATTATTTTAATTGAGAATTAACATAAAACAAAAATTTATTAAAAAAATAAATACAAAAATTTATTAAAAATTAAAAAATATATTTAAACCTATCAAACATCTCATATACATACAGATTTGTTTCATTTATGTACATCCTTGCTTTACTTGTAATAAAAAATATTAAGCAACTTTAGTGCGTGAGTCAATTTCAATGGCTAATTTATCAATAAATAAACTCAAGGAACCTAACATCTAACATGTATATGAGCCATGAGAACGTGCCAGTCAAATGAAGAGAATACATTTGACAAATATACTAATAATTAATAACTAACTCTGATCAAGTGGATTGGTTCTAAAAAAACTTTTGCAGAATCAAATATAAGATAGTATTTGGATTTCTTTGATTTATTGACATATTCTCGTTTAGCTGGCTTCACGGAATATTTAGGTAAATTTAGTGTGGTGAATCTATTTATAATATATAAATTTGATATAAATATATTTTTATCGTTAATATATATTCAAATTTTATATTTGATTTTTAATAAATTTTTACAATGCGATAAATTTCTTTCCATCTATTTATAATATATAAATTTTAATGCAATTTTTTAAAAAAAAAAATATTAGGTTTTAAAATTGGCTATTGTTGTTTTGTTGGTTTTGGTGGTGCAGAAGATGTTCAAGAACACATTCCAATCTGGATTTCTTTTCATTTTGTACAGCCTTGGGTATGCTCTGTTTTGGCGTGTTTGTTTCATATTTCTGTTTCTCATGTTTGCTGTGATGAAGTTGCTGAAATTTCTCATTATTTTTTAATATTATAATGGAGTAAACCTTTGCAGATATGGGACAGAGAAGGTACGTGCTTTCTTGTTTGCAGTTACATCAAGTGGTAATATTTTGGGATTTGAATGCTTCAGAGTGAGGGATTGTGATAAGAAACATGCACATGTATAACAAAGTATGAAGTTATTACAATCTTAATTATTCATTTTCCAACCAATGATTGGACTTTATTGTCTGAAATACACCCCTTGTGAGATCAAATATTCTGAGCTTGTTTTAAATTCACTACTCTGCCTTGTATTGTCTGAAATTATGACTGAATGATACTTAATTCTTGTTTTCAGAATTTTATTTATGGTTTATGTCGTGAAGTATTAAGATTCCCACCATGTGGCTGACTGATAGCAGACCTATAGTTAAACCAATGATTGGACTTTATTTTGAGCTTGTTTTAAATTCAATACTCTACCTTGCATTGTCTGAAATTACAACCAAAGGATACTTAATTCTCGTTTTCAGAATTTTATTTATGGTTTATGTCGTGAAGTAGTAAGATTCCCACCATGTGGCTGACTGATAGCAGACCTATAGTTAAATAGGTCGATGTTAGGAAGAGAAGGAGTAAGCCAATTATAAACATAAGTTAGTTGGGGTTGGTTAGGAGGTTTGCTATGGTCAGTTAAGGGGGCTATCCTATGTATCAGATGGTGGGAATTAATTGTCTTGTGGCTGAGAATTGTAAGACTAAAATCATGAGGGTCGCATGGTTGGGATTTAGGATTGGAAGCTGAGGTGTGGGTGATTGTCGAATGAGTGGGTTGAGGTTAAATATTGTGGATTAAAATCTAAAGTCTAAAGCACTTTTTACCCTTCATTACCTCCCCCCCCCCCCCCCCCCCCCCCTCCCGAGGGCCAAAATGATACCATTTTTGTGGTGTCTCTTTTACCCGGCCCTAAAACACATTGAGGCAGAAAAAGTTGCATATTGGTGCAATTTCACACAGTTATGGCCATGAAAGGCAGCACAACCACTGACAGCAAGGCATGACACCACCTTCAAGAGTGGGAATGCTTGCTCTCACCAGTGTGACATGTTATTGATAACTATGGCTGGCACCAACAATCACCAATTTTTGTATGAAATTATTTAGACAAAACACATGCTAGCCTTATAATGATTGGAGTTTGGCTGATCCTAGGTCTTAGAACATACGACACAGTGGGAGTATCAAGTTACCTCAATTTCCGAACATCAATCTCCAGCCAATTTCTTTTCTAAAAATTTATGGAACATAATAACCACTTAAATTTGATCAAACTCTCTTTCTGTACCATCACTCTCCACATCTAAGATCTCTTAATCACTATTCACCTCAGTGATTGTCTTTTCCTCTGCAATCTCTTCAATGACTTTGGATTGTTCTTCATTTTGTGACTTATCTGTAGCAACCGTTGTCTATGATCATTTCAGACTCATCGTTAAACTTAGGTTCTATTCCAGATGGCATCCTAGTGAGTAGCGACTAGTGAAGCTGCACCATTTAGTGGAACACCAAGGTAAGAAACCAGTGTGTTACCATATGAGTGTTATTTAATTCAAAAGAATTGGACTGCAACTTATACAAGCAGAAAATGGAAACAAGTAACAACCCGAATTGGACTGCAGTAAAGTACTTCCGCTTTGGTGGGAATCCTTGTCTTGGGTGAATATGGTGGCTGTCTTCCCACATCACCCAAGACAGCACTTTATCCAGCACATGCATCAATCGTATGAAGGCTTGATGGCGACTAGATGGAAATGGTGGTGGTTAGCATTGACATGGTCCATTTGGAAGCACAGAAATAGCATTATTTTCTCTGGCAGCACCTTCAATGCAAATAAAATGATGGAGGACGCAGTGTTTTTATTATGGACTTGGCTGAGACATTTAGAGAAGGGTTTTCAATCTCACTTTAATCAATGGTCTTCAAATATTAGAGAAGGCTTTCGATGTAATCAAGGATAGGAATATAGACCATATTAGCTACTAGTTTTGTTTTCTTTGGTTTCTATAGAGTGGTTCCTTCTCAGACTATTTTGTCTGATTATGGAACCATTTCCATGGTTACCTCCTTTCTGTATTTCAGTACCTCTGGTACTTTATATATATTATATATTATCTTTGCTGACCAAAAAAAAAGTAACAACCCGAGATGAATCTCCTTGACACATTCTACCAAAGCTAATGCTCATCAATAAAAAAAATCCCTATGGAAAGTCTAACCAAAATTCCACACTATCATGCTAACCTTGCCCCTATATCTTGCTATAACATGTCAACTCAGCTCCTCCTCACCCTCCTAGAACCCCCTTCCTTTTAGTATAGAATCCAATAACAATAGGAGCAAAGGTCCTATCAGTTACACAAATCACTCAATTCCCCTTGCTTGTTCTCATGCACTCTGTTACATGAAGCATTTGATTCTCCTTGATTGCCTCTGTGCATTCTTCCCTAATCCTAATATAAACCATAGTGATTGGTGGTCACCTGACAGTACTTTCCCCAGAAGCCTTCAACTTGTCTTCAAGGTAAAATGTAGGAAACTATTCTTGCAGTCTTGTAGATGTTCCCAAGAATTTTCAAAGTCAGGAAAGTCCTGCCATTTAATTAGGACTTCGGTGAGATCCTCTGTATTGATTCTGTAATCCAGCACCTTTGCTGCGTCAGGCTGTATCTCAAGCTCCCATTCATCACTCATCAGATAGAAAGATAAGCAATGCTTGAATATCAACAGGTGTAGACAGCTGCTAGCAGGCAACTTCAATTACATAGAACCTAGGACCTAGCTTTTCATTAACCTGCCTAACTAAATCTCCACATTGGTAGTATACATCCCCTTCTATGCTTGTCACCTTATGATTTCATTGTATTTTTGGTCAACATCCAGTTATGCTCGAGATCATCAACATCTGATCCTGTTCTGTCATTAAATGGAAAACCCACTCATCAGTTGATGGAGTTGTGGGACTTCTAAATAGTATAGAAGGGATTTAGGACCCACCCCTTTTTAGACTGGGTTAGATCTGTAAACAAATTACTCAAGAACGTATAGAATGACGGGAAAAAAAGAATGGAAAAGATTGAATCTTCTGTATTATTAATTAAGGGAAAAAGAAACCAGGTACATGCAGTGGTGCCATGATTATTGGTGTTATACCAATACTCAGCCCAACTGAGACATTTGGCCATTGCTTACGTTTTGAACTTGTTAAACATTGCAAATACATCTCTATGCATCTATTGACAACCTTAGTTTGGCCATCAGGTTGAGGGTGGTAAGCCAAACTAAATTTGAGTTTGGTACCTTCCATCTTGAATAACTCAGTCCAAAATCAGCTGATAAGAAAGAGCCTGTCCCAGTCAGAGACTATTGATGATGAGCAGCCATGCAGTTTAACAGCTTCTTTAGTAAAACTTCGGACACTTCCTTAGCCAAGTAAGGGTGACTTAAAACCACAAAATGGGCATATTTAGTGAATCTATACACTATAACCATGATAGTGTCCACTACATTGGCCTTAGTTAACCCTCCAATAGTCCAATGAAATCCATAAAAATGTCTGGCCAAACCCGAATGGGTACTGGTAGTGGCTGTAATTGCCCGGCAGGAGATAGGGCTTGGTACTTGTTTCTTTGGCAGGTGTCTCATGCTGCTACATAATTGTGTATTACCATTTTTCATGCCTTCAGATAAAAACAACCGAGTAATCCTCTTATAAATTCTGAAAAACCCAAATGCCCTTCTATGGAAAAATCATGAAAGCTGGCCTCATAGTTAGCATATTTGTGGCTTGTTTGATTATAAGAACAATCTTTTTCATGTTCAAGGTAAATATTATGTGACTGATTTTTCTTGAACTTTGTTTAGTTGTGAATGGCCATGTTAAACGACCACAGGATGAAGACATACAATCCAATGTACTGGAAATAATTGGATCAAATATTCAGTCCACATACATTACCTGCCCAGCTGACCCAGCTGCAACACTAGGTATAAAACTTCCATTCTTGGTTTTGATTGTCAAGAATCTAAAGAAGTATTTCACATTTGAGATTCAAGTTTTGGATGATAAGAATGTCAGACGACGATTTCGAGCCTCAAATTTTCAAGTGTGTAAGTCTGCCCATGTTTGTGTGTCTAATGGGTTTACCCACAACTTGCAGAATTTTAATTTCTTCCATATGTATTTTGTGCATTTACATGGATTCAGATAGCTGAAGAAAGCCCCAAAGAAGTTAGAAGTATCATGAATTGACGATCATTAGTTTTAGAAGAAAACAAATATGAAATTTTAGAAATGTACTTGCATGATGTAACCTCTGGAATTAGTAAGTCAGTGAATTCCCGACAAAAGCAATGCCCATAATCCTGTTACAAATTTAGCTGTACATAAACTAATGTTTAAAACAATTTAGAATGAGCATGCATCTCCCAGGATAGCAAGTAGCTAATCTGCACTCAAGGACTTTCAAAGGCACCAGTAGGACATTGGTCATCGAGCAATGTATCTTTTCCATGGACACAAGAAAATTTGAGTTTGACGACCTTCGCCAATTTCCTAGTTTCCTGGTAATCAACAAACATGACCAGTAAATAAAACAATGTATTTTGACAGAATTCAACTACAAGGTGGAGCACAATGATGTTAGAAATTGTTGCACGTAAAAAGGAATAGACAAAAGGAGTTAGTTTGTGAAAGAAAGAGGATTATGCAAAAGTAATTTTAAAAATCTGGCAGATTGAAACTGCCAGAAAATGACAGTTTATGGTAATTTTAAAAATCTTAGGGACTCGATTAAAAAACTTACATGATCAAGGACCTAATTATTATTTTTTTAGTTTAGAAACCTACTTGAAAATTTTTAAATAATATAAAAACCAACTGAATAATTTAATCATGTAATAAACAGAAAAACCGATATTGTGAAAAAGTACATGAGAACATTAATCAAAAAAAGATGAGAAGAGACAGAGAATGAAGCCCAATCCACATCATAGGAAGCTCTGCAAAGCAAGATTAAGTTTTCAATGCAAAGTATGATTTTTGAATGCCTTTTCATATTTAATATATAAACAATATCATATTTTAAAAGCTACAAAGATACTGCTGAGAATTAGCACCTGATGAATAGCTACAAAGTTATTATTTTAAAATTATTATTATTTTATCTCTATACCTATTTAATTGTCTCTCATTAATGTTTGCAGAGAAAATAAATAAATAAAAATACACAGAAAAAAATAATTAATACATCTAAAAATTAAAAAATAATCTTATAAAAAAAGATAAATAAGTTGTCATAAATAATCTTATAATTAGGATCCGAGGAAGTATTAGATATAAAAGAAAAGAAAAAAAAAGCTGATGGGTTAAGAAGCATGTAGAAGTTTGACTATAATTCTTAAACATCAACATCATTACCGTTTAATGACACGCGTTTAATGTGAGCAATCTTTGGCCAGTCTTCACCTTCGGGTTCCTGGCAACGTTGATTGAGCAACGGACAGTTCCGAATGTGCAAAGTTGAAATGGATTTGGGCAGACCCTCCTCTGGTAAGCATTCGAGCCTGGGGCAGTCTTCAAGAATCAATATCGAGAGAGAGGAGAGGTGGCAGAGAACTTTGTAGTCCAGTCTTTTTAGATCTCCACACTCCCTTATCCGTAGAATAACAAGAGATTGTGGCAGCACACCTTCCTCCGGAAGACACTCAACATCCAGTCCTCCAATACCTAAGATAAATAGAGATTGATTGCCTCCCAAGGCACTTTTCAATAAGGAGATAAATTTGGAACTACCATAAAGACCCATATCTTTTAAATTTGATGGCAAACCTCCTTCGGGAAACATTTCAACTTTTGGACAATCACCTATGCCCAGATGATCAAGAGATGGAAGGAGGACATGCATTCCTTCAGGCAATGATTCTAATTGGGGGCACTCTCTCATACTCAGACGCTGGAGATGATTATGAGCCTGCCCCTGTGAAATCCTCTGTAGATTAGGACACTTCCCGAAATGAAGCTCCTTGAGTTTTGGGAAGATATCTAAGTGAATGGTCGTTAGAGAGTCGCAGCCACCATTGATGCGCAACCATACAAGGAAATCATAGCAACTGTGCATGGGAATATTCTTATTTGAACAAGAGTAATTGCGTCCAATCTGTTCGAGTAACGCTGCCTCCATGTTGTGACCTGTAATGGTAAGCTCTTTCAAAGTTGTCGGATGATCAATTTGCAGCTTTCCACAGTCTCCTGGGGTTAATTGATGAATATCTGGGGCACTGAGAGCAGAAGGTACAAGTTGTTCGCACCCAGAAATCTTTAGATCATTTAAATGACATAGTTGCTCTGGCAAGTGCCCTTTCAGCTTGGGACAACACTCCATAGAAAGACGTTGAAGACGTGGAAAAGCACCTGTCACACCTTTACATTCCCATTCTTCCCATTCCTTCATATCGTAGAACTCCAAAGATTCCAAGGATGCAAATGAAGAAGAGCTACTCCCGAAAAAATCAGCATTAATACTCACGATCCCATCAAGCCCTCCAATTGAAAGCTCCTTCAGAAATGGCAAAAGTCCAAGGCGAGGCAAACATAGGCAATATTTACAGTTCTTCAAGCTTAAGGACACCACATTACATGATGAATTATCCGATAACCAACTAGGAAATTGAGTACCACTGTAGTTCCGGATTGACAATTTCTCCAAATGTCTTGAAGGTTGCAGATTCTCAAGTACTTGTCTTTCTTTTATTGAATCATCAAGGTTCCGGCCCTCATTCCATTCTAACTCTAGATCCAGAAGATGAGTTTTATTTTTCAAATCTGCGGCCAATGCATCCAAGGGATTCACAATATTTTGCAGCTCCTCAATTGATAGCCTTCCACGAAGATTGAGTTCCCCTAGCTGTTGAATACTGCAGTTGTCGCTGCCCATTCCAACATAAAACGAACTCAACACCTGAAGATTCTTCAGTTTTCCAATATGCATTGGCATCTTTCTCACTTTAGTCAACATAAATTCAAGACAGCGCAAATTGGTGAGTTTATGCAAATTTGAGGGTAGCTCCTCCAAAAGGTGACAAAAATTCAGCTTCAAGACTTGCAAGTTACAGAGAAAACATGTTGAATCAGGTAGTTTTTTTATGCGAGTATTGGAAAGGTCTAACGAACGAAGATGCTTAAGATTGCCTACTGAGTCAGGCATCTCTTTAAGGTTATGATGAGACAAAGATAAGATGCGTAAGAACTTAAACTTGGAGAACAACTCATCTACTAGTTTCCTACCACCCCAAATAAATGTATCTCGTATGGGCATAAATGTCCGTAGCCTTTTAGCATGATATAAACTCTCGTACCCATCCAAATATTGATCGTATTCAGGTACAAATGAAAAATGACGGACTTTTGATATACTTTTTGGTGTATCAACTTCTAACCTGAAACAAATGTCTCCACAAACATATTTTGCCAAATCATTGAGAAGATCATGCATGACAAAACACTTTTCTCTACTTGATCGTTGAAAGAAGGACCTTGATAATAGATCATTGAAGTATTGTTCACCAATTTCTTCTTGAGGATTACTCTGGGTAGAGCATTGTACAAAATTTTCAGCCACCCATAACTGAATTAAACCCTCCATGTAAAACCGGTGATCTTTGGGGAATAAGGCACAATAAGCAAAACATCTCTTGAGATGAGAAGGAAGATGGTAATAGCTCAACAATAAAGCAGGGATGATTTTACTGTCTTCGATCGGTAACTCCCACATCTTGCTTTTCAATACACCTTCCCATTGTGAAACAGATGGCTTTTTGTGTAAAAGACATCCAACTGTTTCTAAGGCTAGAGGCAACCCTTGGCACTTCTTAACTATCTTTATACCAATCTCCTTCAGCTCAGCATTCAACTTAGGACAATCATCTTGGAATGCATGCTGAGCGAAAACTTGCCAGCTGTGATCTTCTTGTAATTTCTTTAGTTCATGTACTTTGTTTGACTGCATGATTGAAGCAACCTTGTTACTGCGAGTCGTGACAAGAATTTTACTTCCCTTAGCCCCATATTTAAGAGGAGTTTGTAAAGCCTTCCATTGGTCTCGATCTTCGTTCCAAACATCATCCAGAACGAGAAGATATTTATTCCCCGACAACTTTTCTTTCAATCTTCCATGAACCATTTCTAGGTCGTCTCCACTGTCTTCTTTTGATTTAGTGATTTTGTTAAGAATTGTCTTGGTTAACATCAAAACATCAAAATCATCCGAAACACAGACCCAGACTTTGATGTCAAATTTAGCCTCCTGTATCCTTGGGTTGTTATATACATGTTGGGCAAGCGTGGTCTTACCCATCCCACCCATTCCCACAATCGAAAGTATTGATATCTTGTTATGATTGTCAGTGTCAGAAGTCAGCCAATTAAGGATCATATCTTTGTCATAATCTCTGCCATAAATAACACTTTCAACCACCAAAGATGTGGATGACAATTTCTGTGACACTTTACTACCCGATCCTGATCCAACCCCAACATCACTAACATTTTTCAAACCTAGATCATTCTTTTGGTCTAAAAGAGAATCTAGGTCATCAAGGACATCTATGATCCTTGATTCAAAATCGCATACCTTGCTAGCACTGGTCTGGGATTCAGCTTCCAACTCAGTTTTGGAGAATTCGCAGTCTATTTCATCCAACAGATCCTCGGTATCAAGCAACACGTCTCTGACGTCATCAAGCCATGCTTTCACATATGCATCAGTGAACTGCTTTTGTTCTGCATCATCAACCACAGCATTGACGGACACCAGCTTCCTCTTCAACTTTTTCAGCAGCCTCCCATCGAGCTTTCTTCCAAGAAAGTAATCCAAAACTTGATGAGAATCCAGCTTGTGAAACAGCACCTGAAGGACAGCACCAAAAAGAGCACCACCAAGGGTTTCTAGTACTGGCATGGTTGGAAAGAAAAGAAGAAAGGGTTGTGAAAATTGGAAGTAAGAAAGGGTAATGCAGATAGAGAAGGGTCAATAGTAAGAACAGGCAATGAAATATGTAGCAACTTTAGTGGTTTTAGTCAACTTGGGTGGCTAACTTAACAATAATTTGAGACATAACGTTAACGTGCCGACAAAATCGTGAAAGGAACCTATTGGACAACAGAACAAAGAAGAGCAAACTCTGTTCACATTTATTAAAGACTCAGTTTTTTAAACAGTATATTATTATGAAACGAAATTTTAAACTACATTTTTAAAATTAAAATATTAATGTAAGTTATGCATGTCATGTCATGCGGGAACTATAGATATCAAATAGATTTAAATATGTTAGCGTTAATAAATATATGATTTTTATGTTTATTTTGTGTTACGTTTTTTAATAAAATAATAATTTTATTTTTGTTCTTTTGATATTTATTATTTTTAATAAGTTAGTAGATTTTATATATGTTTTTTGATAAAAAAAATCATTTAATATTAATCCGGACTACAAAAAAATTGACTAATCTATTATGGAACAAAGATAAAGTTTGTTACTTAATCCGGAAATAAAATAAAATATTAATAATTAAAAATAAAATTATTAATTTAATTGAAAATCAACTTAAAACAAAAATTTATTTAAAAAATATACAAAAATTAAAAATTAAAAAATATATTTAAACCTATCAAACATCTTATATACATGTATATTTGTTTCATTTATGTACACCCTTACTTTACTTGTAATGAAAAAAATTAAGCATTTTTAGTGCGTGAGTCAATTTCAATGACTAACTTATCAATAAATAAACTCAAGGAACCTAACATCTAACATGTATATCAGCCATGAGAGCGTGCCAGCTAACATAATTACAACATAATTATGGAATGCAGAGAAGACATTCACAAATATATAAATAATTAATAAGTAACTCTGATCAAGTGGATTGGTTCTGAAAGACGTTTGCAGAATCAAATATAAGATACGTATTTGGATTTCTTTGATTTATTGAGATCTTCTCATTAAGTTGACTTCACCAAATATTTAGGTAAATTTAGTGTGGTGAATCTATTTATAATACATAAATTTGATCAAACAATTGTACCATGATGAATTGTGACAATCATGATGAAATATGTATTAAATAACTAATAATTTGAAATTTAAATCTAAATAAAATGTTGTTACAATTTTTAATCTATACTTTTAAATTTCATTTAATTAACATTTATTATCCGTGATTAATTTGTGATTAATTATTATTAATTATTATTTAATTAGTAAAAAAATAAAGGCAAACATTTGTTAGTATGATCATGTATTTAAAACATCAATGGAAAATATGAGTTCAAAATGATTGAAGAAATTATCAAATAAAAAATAAAGTAAAATCTAATAATAATAATAATGTACATTTAAAAATAGATGTTTTCAATACTTGTAAGGAACATATTGTAAAAAAAAAAATACTTGTACGGAACAAAAGTTGATTTATTTTCTGCATTATTATCTATGTCGAATAATTAGAGCCAACTATAACATTTTACATTATAATATTATCAAATATCAAAATTTTAAACTTATATATGTGATATCCAAGTATGTAGAATGACTATTAACATGATATGTAGCTAAATTACTGCAGACTAAGAAGAAGAGGGAGTATGAAAAAAAATAGGTAAGTGATTTACATAATTTACCTTTATAGTCCTTTAGTGAAGCTAAATCAGATAAATTGCTACAATACTTCTTGCATTTCATACACAAAACTTATCTCTTCTGTTATACAAATAATAATAAAAGTAATTTATCTATTAGGAAAAAGAAACAATTAAATCATCCATGCAACACCCGGTTTAAATCTAGTTAGTCAATTGCAAATTCCGTGACTAACTCATTCAGAAATAAACGCAAGGTATCTAGATCTAACATTGCACATATATTTAAGCCATGGCAACGTGTTTACTGACAATCATGAAAACAACAAATCAGACAACTCAACAAAGCATGGCAAACCCAGATCTAAATAAACAAATGACCCATATTAATTTTTATTTTCGTTTCTATCCCTCCTTTTTTTCAGGTCCTCATATTTTTATATAATCTTTTTGCATCTGACATAGTCTATGTGATTCAATTATCATTGTAATCAGTCTATTTCTTTATTTCCAAGGGGATTGTGTTCAATCTGTCCATTATTCAGTCATTTTTATATTTGCAACCTCAAAGTTAATTCTGAGCCATAATTGTTTTTAACAAAAATAGTTTGAGTTATTTCTTTTAACAAGAATGGTTCCTAGCTAGTTGAGATTGATTTGGTAGTGTAAAACTGAAATGCATTTGGAACGCCCACATTCAATTCAAACTTTCTGATTTGTCCTATCAACAACATAGCCATAAACCATAGTCATTCATTATACAGGCTGTGTAGTCTTAACCATCCCGCCCATACCCATAATTGAAAGTGTTGATAGCTGGCTTCAATTGTAAGTGTCAGTTGTCATCGAATTAAGGATAATTTCTGTCATTATCTCTTCCATAAATGACACTTTCAGTCACCAAAGATATTGATGGCAATATCTGTGACACTTTACTACCTGATCCAACCCCAAGACCACTAGCCTCTTTCAAACCAAGATCACCCTTTTGGCTTGAGAGAAATTCAAGGTCAGCAAGGACTTGTTTCATCCTTGATTCAATTTTCATGTTAAATGAACTGAAAGATGTTTCGAAGAAACTCGATTCCTTGCAGGTACAGGTTTGAGATTCAGAATCATTCTCCACAGCCCATTTGTTGATTTCATAGTCTATTTCATCCAACAGATCCTCTGCATCAAACATAGCATCTGCTACGAATAGAGGACTAAGCTATACTATGCTAACTACACTAAAAGGTGATTCATAATTTTTCTCTACCTTTCTTCGTTGCATTCATTCTATTTATAGGAATATCAGCATCTTTGACAGCAACAAGCCACTCTCTCACCCTTGGATCCCTGAACTGCTTTTGTTCTGCATCATCAGCCAGAGCATCAATGGACCGTAGCTTCACCTTCAACTTGTTCAGTAGCTTCTCATCGAGTTTTCTTCCACGAAAGTATTCCAAAACCTGACGAGAAACCAGCCTGTCAAAAACAACCTGAAGGAAAGAAGAAAGAAGAGCACCACCAACAAATTCTGCTGCCATGGCCGGAGAGGGAATGACCAAATTATAGAAGAGAGGATTGTGAAAATTGCAAGTGCAGCTTGGTTATGTGATATGTGATATGTGAACGACTAACTTCCTTGTTCGACTCTCTTTATTGACTATTAAGCTACTTTTGGTGCAATATTCAACTTCAGTGCCTAACTGATCAATCTATTAATGGATAAATAGTTAAATTGGTCCTCCTAGGTTTGCAGACAAATTAATCTTTAAAGATGAAAATTTTAAATTTATCATACTTTTTGTGCATTCAAACTGAATTTGTATTTTCTATATTTGAGGGACCAATTTATTATTGAATCGAATAATTAATCTATTTATAATCTATAATTTATGAGACAGAAAATATAAAATTGCCACCTCAGAAATTTAGAATACTAGAATTCTTCAACTATAGCATTTTTGCTTGTGGGATACTTCTGTTATTTCACCTTTTTGCTTTTATTATTGAAAGAATTTCACCTTTTGCTATACCCTCTTTAAAACCTAATTAAATATCATCTCATCAGTTTGTAGACTCTCATCAAAATCTGTCCATATCATTCTCTAAACCATCTCTCTTTCTTCCTCCATCTTCACGGTTTCTCAATCCTCAATCAGCTCCATTGTTGCCAATCCATAACAAATTACTGCATGCAGCATCAACCAACAGTGATGACATAAGTAATTATAATAGAAAAATGCTAATAGCACACTCCTTTTGAACATACTCTCTTTCCAGCACTCCTTTCTTTTCTTTTCTTTTTTAATTTTTTGATACGGCCAACTTGGGATGTTAGAAATCACTTTTCTTAATGTCAGATGGAAAAATTGACTCTTGTAATTACAAATTAATGATGAATATATAACTGCTAATTAAGTATAAATTAAAATTATCAGTTGCTGATTACCAACTGTAACAACACTACACTTTAAAATCTCGTTATGACAATTGTAGGATTGCTTTTCATATTAAAATATTTAATCCAAACTTTAATTTCACTATTATTTTCTTTAATTTCATTAATGTTTTTTTAATTTCATTATTATTTTCCTTTGACACTTTCGACCGTAATTGAACCGATTTTAAGAAAATAATGTTAATAATTAAATAATACATTAAACAGTATTAAATAAATATAACATCATAACATTGTAACATTAAAAAATAAAACAAAATGTTATTTCTTAGATTGTTAACATTTAAAAGTACACATAAAAATCTAAATAAAAAATATCGATTAAAAAGCTTATGTTTAAATTTTAATAAAATACAACAATATTTATTAACATTAACAAGTTTATATTTAGATTTAAAATAATAAATTATATAATGTAAAATTATAAGAAATCAGGATATAAAAAAATTAAATTATATCCATGTTTTAGAAGAAAAATTAATTGATAAAATAATTTATACGGACTTGTAATTCTTTCTGTTGTATGTACATTACTATTTGATTTATATTCATGTAATTATATGCATGTTATTTCCTCAATCCTATGATTTAATGTTATGAAACTGTATCATTTGAAGAATTAGAAACACTACAACTTTAACATTCTTCCTCTTCTCTTATTGGATGTAAGCATCAAACACTACTCAAGAATATGACAAATACTATCTATCAATCATCTTAAATTCTCTTTTTTATTTTTTAATATTTTTTTAAAAAAATGTTAATCATTAAAAATAAATTTATATTACAGTTTAAATTATTGATCATAAATAGAAAATATAATTTATATAATAATTTTTAATTACAATAAATGTAATTATACTATAATTTATACATTGAAATTTATTTATTATAAATTTAAGTTATAAATTTCTATTTCTTTTAACACAAATCTTGAATTTTAATTTAAAAATAAAGATAAAAATAATAGATGGAAAGAGATGAATGGTTAAAAAAATTAGAGTGGTAGATTGAAATAATCTAATTTTTTAGTTTCTTAAATTATATTTGAAATTAAAAATATATTATTTGAAAGGAAAAAATTATAAATTAAATTAAAATAAGACATCTGACTCAATAAAAAATAAATAATAATTCTAAAAAAATATTATGTAAATTTCCTAAAACCACTTTCCTTAATAATTGCTCAAACCATTTGCCGAAAGGGGCACTCCTTCTTCTAGTAGTGGCAACAGAGCTTCTGCCTCTGTTATCAGTAACACGCAAGAAGAGGATGCACAACCATCTTCCAATTTTGTTGGAACATGTCCTTACATGTGCCCAGGATAACGAGATCTTATGCTCCGGCCGAAAGGAAAGTAAAATCTGATCCACCAAGGATCGATCTCGGATAATACCAGAAAGATTTACCTTAACTTCATCATATTAATCACTTGTGCCCAATCACTTGGTTAGATAAACATTCTAATAATAATATCTAATGTATGGAAATGAAATCAATTGATGAGAGACATGTTCACATACTTAGTGTCCGATTGTGCCTCGATCAGAATTATATCTGAAGTAGAATATCTGAGGGAAACCGAGAGAGAGTGGGATTGCTCTCAATGTAATAATTTTTTTGGCAGTTATTGTCAATTGAATTATGAGGTCAATGAAGAAAATATCATTAAATGGTTTCCTTTTGGGTGCTAAATCCTTTCTGATGTATACTGAAGATACTAGGTTAGTATATGAGGTAACAATGTTTGTGCTGGTGAAGCTAAGGCGGCAGAAAGAAAATGATGCAAACCGCAAAGGAATCGGTCAAGAGTGCTGATGTGAAGAAGCTGTTTTGTTTGATGATTATTGTGGTTCTGTTGTTTTTTTTATCGGCAAATCTTAGTTTGTTAGAATGTTAGTTTTATTAGTAGATTGGATTGAACTCGGGACCTTTCGCCTTTTTCCTTCTTCCTTAATCATTCAACCAACCTTATATCTTTTGGTTGTATTATTTTATATTTATATTGCATTGGTGTCTGGTGAAGTGATGCAGTTTTAAGGACACTTATTCACAAGGTTATGGTTGCGATTACTAATGTGGCTGAAAATTGTAAGTAAATGTGGCTCATGCAGTCCAATTGCGAAAGGGAAAAGGGACAGAAGGGAGTTGCATTTTGTTTTGTATCACTTGAGAACTGAGCTTTATCTCTGTTCATTTTCATAAAAGAAACAAAACCATTCTCTTTCTTTTCTCTATTTTCACTCTGGGTTCCTAACAATATGGAATGTAAATTTAGCGAAATGTAAATTAATCCCGGCTCAGAAGTGAAAATTGGAGATCATGTTGGTGTTACTTGAGATTGAAAGATGCTGCTCAAGCTTAAAGGAAAATTTTATGTCGCAACCATATGGTTACAAATGCTTTATTGTATTGATTTTTAACTGAGTATCACAGAGATGAAAATGCTGCAATTTTAAGAATGAAAATTTAAGAGTTTTAGTACTGTTCTTTTTCTATTTTCTCTTTCTATCTCCTTCTCTTTTCCTTGATGTGTTGAAACCCATTTAACTATTGGTTCCAAAAACAACCGTACCAAAATCTTTAAATTTATCCCGGTAAAATAGCAACTCTCACATCTGTATGTTCGCTGTGACAGTAAGGAGATTCAAGACTACTTAACTCATTAGATACTCGCCCTTTTTTTCTAGTCTTAATATTTTATTTCATCGTATTTTCTAAAATGATATTATAATGATTTTGGTTCTGTCTTTTTAATTTCTTGGAAGTTATGGCGTTTCTAAATTAAAACTAATATAATGATTTTGGTGGTGTCTAGATAATTTTTCTCGGAAGTTGTGGCGTCAGTATGTAAGGTGCCTTTGAATTCGAAGAACTTATATGGTTACAAATTGGATTTCTTAATGGTATACAAAAATGTCTCCTCTCCAAAGGGTGATAGACTATATACACTGGGTCGAAGGCCAACCATTTTGAAATGTGGTCAAACAAATGTCCATAAAACATATAATTATTGTGTTTATTGAAAACATATAATTAAAATAATGCGATATTTTATAAAAATTAATATTAATAAAAAGAAAAATATTCTCAAGTTGAATAAACCTTCATCAAGTGCCTTAGTTTATAAAAAAAAAAACTACTCTTTTTAAATTTTGATATAAAAGAATTCTAATTTTCAATCTTGAGTAGAGAATTGCATTAAGAAAACTAATTAATAACTTCTTTTGTATTTTTCATGATAGATGCTGTACTTTTTTCTTTTTTCTTTTTCTTTTTTGGTATTTCAAACGACCCATGAATGCCTTCGATTCGGATTCTTTGCAGTAGGAAGAAACGTGCATTCACGCAGTCGAACAATAAAAACCGTTTGATTAAGATCTGGCGGTTCATAAATCATTTGGATAAATTTAATTTAAATACACTTTTAAAATACCAACTGAAATCAGACAGTCCATATTTCGGATGGCATGACAGCAGAGAATTCAAATCCGAACTTCTTATAGTTTATTGACAGGTTATAATTTGACATCACCAAAATTTCACATCTGATAATGTTAGCCTTGCACATATAAGCTTAGTTAGACATTATGGTTTGTTCAAAACTCTCTAAGTATGATTAGTAACTTCTTTAAAGATTAAATCGGGGTATTTGGAAGAATTTCAAAGGGACTTGACTAGGAGTGGTCTAAATTACTCCGAGTAAAAGTATTCCTTAAAAGATAATTGGTGTAATATATCAACCGTCCTAAAATACATAATTAATTGCATTAACTATCTATGTCACTGTGTAATTCCATTTTTGTTTGAAGTAAGTTAGACAACCCTAAACATGACAAACTCATTTGTTTAGTTAGCACTTACAATGGAGTTTTTATATCCGTTGCATGGTCAAATAATTATAATATAAAAGTATAGAGTGATATGATTTTTTTTTATTTGCAAATATTGAAAATGAATAGCGGAGAATGCTTAATTACTACTGTTCACATGGCTGCAATCTCAGCTATTGAAACTGCTTTGGTCAGGAACTGTCATTCCCTGTGGCTTGAATGCTGTAAATAACCCTTCTCTTGTTTCTTGGAAGCTGAGAAGCAGATGGAACAAACTGTATTTTAAACTCTTCTCTCATTAGATTTAGAGCAAGCTACTCACATTTATAGGGAAGACAATCAATGTGCAGACCATATTGTCAATTTTTCTGTTCATAATTAATACACAATCTTTTTGGTG